>NW_026522059.1:11922500-16922500 GCF_021234435.1 Artibeus jamaicensis
TTGGTGGTATCTAAAACAACTTCTAAATATCCCTTATCGATTGCTGCTTCGGCCATCGTGAATTGGTAACATTTCCTAGGGCACACCTTTTGTTGTAGATTTCGGCACCTCGGGGCATGCCGACCCTTCATTCTGACGCTTGTCTCTACCTCCAACGCCTGTTCCTTCCAAATGTAACTTAAGAATGTAACACCATTCTCCAGGAACTCTCCCCTGAACACTCGGGTCCAATTAACTGCATTTCCCTCCTTTTGCCTTTGGGCATCCTCTGCACCTTGAATGAACTGATTCAGTTGTACTGTTACATTGACTTGTAAGTTATTTATAAAACTACTGCTTTTTTTCAAATAATAGGCTCATCTGGGCAGTCTTGTCTGTTACTGTCTTCACTACCCAGTCATTAGTCACTGGTACATAACAGGAACTGATAAGTGTTTGCTGAATGAATGAACTAATGTACAGCAGAGTCCATTTTAAACTGTTTTGAAGTTTTCAGGTAATCTTGGGAAAGTATCAGGAGTATACACACAATCTGAATGTCAGTATTCTATTAATTTGTACAAAAGAGATGAGACACTACAGCAGGATCTCTGGTGGCTTTGTAGTCCTGACTCAGCACTGTCAGGATGAGGGAATGCAGAAAATAGACATTTTTTTCCCTCGAACTTCTTTTGGAAATTAGCCCAAGAGCCAAATGTTTTATTTTAATGGTATGTTTCTTCTCTCATACCACAACCAGTAAACATTTCAGATCACACATACACACAATGTTTGTTTGTATTTACTATAATTCCCTATGAAACTCCAGATGCGTGGACCACTCAGGCATCTAATACATGTTTGATGAATTAAGGAAGAAATGAAGGAACCTTTGGATACAATGAGCTAAGATTCTGACATCCATTAGCAAGCTGTTACCAGATTGCCTCTGCCTCGTTTGAATGCAGGCCATCCATTTGGGGAGAGGGAATGAAAGAACGTGATGCAAATAACTGATCTGTTCAATGCCCTTAAATCAATACTTAAAATGCAATTTCGTATAAGGCGTTTGGTGCATCATGAGGTAGAATACTCAGTTCTGGCTCCAGGTTTGCCCCTCCATGGCTATATGAAATTAACTTTTTCTGGCTAAGTAGATGGAGCTTGGACCCACCTACTTTAATGTATTCTGATTTAATGGAAGAGAGGCCAGATTTTCTTTAGGTTCAGTAACATCCAATATGATTCTAACATGATTATACATAAGGCTGGATTTAACACTTGTACATCTCAGCCAGGCTTTTCATTCAGTGTCTTTGGGAAACAGGCATCATCTCAAAGTTCTCATGTGCAGAAAAAAAAAATTCTGTCTCTTTGATTAATTTCCAGGAAGAGTTGTTGAAAAAAAAAATCCTTATCCTTTGTGCCCCAAGCAATGCACCCTGGCTTCATAGTCCTCTGCCTCTCCACCTTCAAAAGGTCTTCCTTTAAGGGGGGACCTCCTTCTTACAGAAGAGTTTCACTGAGCATCATTTGAAAGGGGAGCGTGCCTCTGGGGGTAGAAGTAGCAAGGGTCTCCCTCACCAGTAGTTTATCAAATGTTTCTTCCAGCTATGTGTCATACTTCCTGAGAACTCTGGCAAATTCAGCATTCTCCCACTTCTTCCACTCCCCGCTCACTTTATAAATCACTTCCCTGATCAGTGTCAGGGTGATGTGCCATGCCTGATCATGCATTTACACAGCAGCTTAAAACTCGAAATGCCTTTATCTGCGTTAATCTTGTTAAAGCCTCCCGAGTCTTGAAATGGCAAGCCGGATTGATTTCCGCTCCTTTTTCAGATAGGGATATTGAGTCTCAGAACTTTCCAGATTTGTGAAAGGATAATGAAAAGGGATAGAATTGGGCCTTGAACCTAAGTGTTTGATTTCTAGTTCAAGGCTAGTCCCACCATAGTGCTCTACTGGATGTTTAAGAAACAGCTGTGCTTGCTCATGCATTTTCTTCCCTTCAAATATTTACTGCATGCACATCTATTATTTGCAGATATTACACTTGGCATTATTCATGGTAATCAAACCAAAATGCTTTTACTCATGGAGCGTGTAGTAGGGGAGAGAAAATGCAGGCAATGGTGGTGCTTACTAATGCACTCAGAAAGGAGAGTAAAGACAGAGTGGCTAATTGAGAAAAGTTACCTTCTCTTTTGCCACTCCTGGGATAATTAGGCACAAGAAAGATGAGCTTCATCTCTGGTCTGTGGTTGTTACTAGTAACTGTGTTTTATTCAGAGTTAATTCACTGACCGACTAGAGAACAATGTAACACACTAGCTCTAACTTCATCAAACTATCAAGTACAAACCAGCTGTACAGTATGTAAAAACCAACCAACCAACCAAACAGGTAACTCAGGGTGATGGGTCAGCTTTTCTGCCTGGAAACATTCATTTCCATAGGAATTTTAATTACAAAAGAACAGAGTGCTTCCTGAGTACCAAAGGTAAAGAAATCGAGATGATCACTCAGCAATGTACTACATGGAATGACTCTTTTTAAAGACGGCTACTGATTTAAAAAGTTGCAGTCATTCCTCTCCTTTCAGGAGTTTGCACACACTTCTTCATGATTTTGTAACAGGGTGCAGCCAAGGGTGGGGGGGCCCAAAAGGGATTTGGAATGGGGTCCAGAACTCAACATGTCCAGGAAATATTAAGATGTCCTTACCCCTCCCCCACCCAGGTGTGAGTTGGGGAAGGGACAAATGAAGCAGGGCCATTGAGAGCTGTTTTGTACAGCAAAGGCTTTGCAGCTAACCTCTGACATGGTCATTTAATATATCTATATAACCTTTAACTGGTTTCATGGATATGCTAATTAGCTGTGGCCATGCTTTGAGCCAGGGAGAAGGAAGTGATTTCCACCCAAGATGTAACTGGGGGCAGGTCCCCTGAGAGCTTGGAGATGATTGGCTCCACGCCATGGGGCCACGCCTGCCCAGACTCACAATGGCAGCTCAGAAAACTTGAAATATACAGGAATGCTGGCAAGTGTAGCCGATTGTAGGAGTAGGAAATGGGGCTGCAAAGGAGGACTGGCGCATGGATTGAAAACACAGACACGGCAGCCATTGAGGGAGTACCACTCAGCTTTGCCAGAGTGGGGACCCCTGCAGCCATGTAAGGAGAGGGAACTATGCAGCTGTGGCAGTGCAGAGAGAGAGAGCCACACGCTTTTGGACAGATGGGGATAGAGAGAATCACCATGTGGCTTTAGCAGAGAATTGCCACTTGGTTTTGCCAGAGTAGCAACCCTACCCTCTCCACAGCTCTGGTAAAGGAAAGGAGAGACTTTGCCTGGAAGAAGGATGAAAGAACCTTTTCCAGTAGGCCATGAGAAGGTGCCACATGGCTTTGGAGTAATTAGAGATCCTGCTTGGATGGTGGCACAGCTGACGGTGCCAGGGGCCTGAAACATGGATGTGTACTTCTTTTCCTGAGTTATGGTACCCTGAATTAGGGCAGGGGGAGAAGGAAGCACTGTGGGCATCTGTGGGTATCCAAAAGAACTTTGATATTTTAATGGGGACATTGGGTCACTACTTTAAGTCTGTATAGCTTTAAACAAACCTTTCCTTTCCTTTTCACAAATCTCTGACATTGAGAGACGTCTTTCCTCTGGCAGCAGACAGACGAGCCCAGTAGGTGGTCTGGACGGTATTAGTATACCATCCTGGGGGGGGGGGCCTGTTGTTCTGTAACAGTTTTTGATGTTCCTGGGTGGGCCAAATATTGCCTCCTCTTGGACCTCTGTAACAATTTCAAGCTGCTTCCTTAATCTCTTGATAATTCTCAAACCAGGTAGAAACTACTTGCAATCACTGGGGGCAAGGGCTTAAGAAAATGGTACGGGCACTTCCTCTTAAAAAAAAAAAAAGAAACTATTTGGAACTAGTTACATATTTATCTATATATGTACTTATTTATTGTCCTCCCATCCCTACCCTCATCCCACTGCTCCTCAGGGACTTCACATATACCATAGATAGTTGTGATTTTCTGAACGAGTTCTTTCTTTTAATTTTTTTATTGTATTTTTTCCATTACCACTTAAAATAGAACTATTCAAAGGGAGTAAAAGAAAGAACAAACAAATGGGATCTAGTCCTTGCTTTCAGTAGCTCAGATTGCTGTGTGTAGTGTTTTATTTCATTCGCCCAGAATTGAGTCCAATCACAGAACAAGTGAGCTGCTATTATTGAGGGAACAACATTTGAGACTTTTACCAGAACTGGAATATGAAGCATGGATGGAAGAATTTGAAAAGGATAACTGACAGAGATGGCAGACATCCGACTGTTTTTTTTTTTCATTTTTAAAATTTATTTTAATTGTTGTTCAAGTACAGTTTTCTGTCTTTTACTCCCATCCCAGCCCACCCACTCAGCCCTCCCACTCTCTCCCATTTCCACTCCCCTTAGTTTTTGTCCACGTGTCCTTTATACTTGTTCCTGTGAATCCTTCCCCTTTTCCCCTGAAATTCCTTCCCTTCTCACCTCTGGTCCCTGTCAACCTGTTCTCTATTTCAGTGTCTTTAGTTATATTTGCTTGTTTGTTTGTTTTATTGTTTAGGTTCCTGTTAAAAGTGAGATCATATGGTATTTGTCTTTCACCGCCTGGCTTATTTTACTCAGCATAATGCTTTCCAGTTCTATCCATGCTGTTGCAAAGGGTAGGAGCTCCTTCTTTCTTTCTGCTGCATAGAATTCCATTGTGTAAATGTACCATAGTTTTTGGATCCATTCACTTACTGATGGGCACCTAGGTTGCTTCCAACTCTTGGCTATTGTAAATTGTGCTGCTATGAACATTGGGGTGCACAGGTTTTTTTTTTTGGATTGGTGTTTCAGGGTTCCTAGATATAATCCTAGTAGTGGAATTGCTGGTCAAAAGGCATATCCATTTTTAGTTTTCTTAGAAAATTCCATACTGTTTTTCGTGGTGGTTGTACCAGTCTGCAATCCCACCAACAGTGAACTAGGGTCCCCTATTCTCCACAACCTCTCCAGCACTTGTTATTTGTTGCTTTGTTTATGATGGCCATTCTGACTGGTGTGAAGGGGTATCTCATTGTGGTTTTAATTTGCATCTCTCTGATGGCTAGTGATATTGAGCATCTTTTCATGTGTCTCTGGATCCTCTGTATGTCCTTGGAGAAATGTCTGTTCAAGTCCTTTGTCCACTTTTTAATTGGGTTGCTGGTCTTCTTAGAGTAGACCAACATCTGACTGTTAACAAAGGAGTTTATCATCTAATTAAATATAGTAAAGCTATCCTAGGGGTCTCTGAGATCAGTTGGAATATTCACGTGGTTGATTTTCCAAATATAAATGTTTTATGCTTCCAAATGAATGTGTTTATCTTCCCTGGGCTTTTAAACAGTGTAACTGATATTCATCTACTTTCTTCCTGTGCTATGAAATAGCACATGCACTTCTAGGGCATGGTACAGAAAAGACAAGCTTGGTTCGTTGATTGAGTTTCCTAGGTCTTTTTTTTTTCCCCTCACAATGATTTGGGCCATTAGCCCTGGAGATAGGTAGGAACTTTCCAGATGGTGAGTACAACTGAAATGGCAGGAGTGAGTTTGATAGACCAGACAGTAGAACACTGGAGGCTGGAGCTGACAACATTGGACTGCAGCTTGCTGCAAAGGCGTGTGTGCTCAGTGGAGCCAGTTCAGTGTCTTGGCAGCAGACAGAAGAAAGTTGCAGAAAGCTTCCATGGTCATTGGGAGTTGCCAGAATGGGTGTTCACACACCCTTGTCCTGAAAACCGAGCTGAGCACTTGGATCGACTTATACCTCAGGCTCTCAAAAGTAGATGGAGCCTTGATTTCCCACCACTTTTGGAACTAGACCCTTGATGACTACTTAAACTCAGCATGAAGCATTTTCTTAAAGAATTAGACAAAGGAGACCTAAACACACACTGTTAAGAAACAGAAAATGGATAGATACTCTTCCCATTCAAAACCAGGAACCAATGTCATTAACATATACAGCTGAGGGAAAAACTGACAGTTGATTTAAAAATGACGAGAATCGGGCATAAGAAGAGCACAGCCATCTTTATGATTTTTATGTTACTTTTTAAACGATAATGTTTGAAATGAAAACAAACATGGATATCCAGGTCAAATCATGGATATTTCAGGTACTGTCTAAATTCCTCTGCTAGGCATTTATTTTTCAAGCAACATTGGTGTATATTAGCTATTTAAAAATATCTTCAATGAGGGAAATGTCATAGGATAAATTTATATTACACATTGTTTAAAAAATCACTAACTGTTTTCCTACTGTATGCAAGTCATTATGCTAAGCCTGTAGGGGAAAGTGAGCCAGAAAGTAATTCATACGTGCTGAGTGTGTCTCAGTGGCCGTGAAAATCGAGCAGCACAGCCTACAGCCTCCATTTAAGATGTGCCATATATCTGGCATGAGAGTGGAGGAAAAACTGAAAATACCTTGGGGTATTGGCTTGATATTTAAGAAAACTTTCAGAATTAAGGCTTTTAATCAATTACCAGACCACCTTAGTGAAAACATACTACTTCAAGAGACCATATTTATCATTTAATTGGAGTTTTTACCAGAACCTGTTTTTCCTTAGGTCTTTTGTTTGCCAAATTCCTTTTGCATTACTTTTCAATGGGCGGTAGCTCTTCTCTCCCAAATGCTGTGCATAAAGGGGGGGGGGAGGGAAACACCCTTTCTACACCTTTCTTTATTTTTTTATGTATCACTTTTTAAATTGACCTTCTTTTTTAGAACAGATATAGCTTCACAGAAGTTTGGCATTTTATTACAAAGTTAAACAGGCTCTTACATCATCCTATCCAGCAATTGCCCTCTTCAGTATTTCCATCAGATGAGCTGAAAAGTTGCGTCAACACAGAAACCCTCACGGCAATGTTTATTCCAGCTTTAATCGTAACTGCCGAAACATGGAGGCAATCGAGATGCCCTTCAGTAAGTGACTGCATAAAATAACCTGTTACCTCCGGACAATGGAATATTATTCAATAAAAATTAGCAGTAAAAATAAGTGAGCTTTCAAGCCATGAAAAGACATGGAAAAACTTAAATGCATATCATTAAGCAAAAGAAGCCAATCTGAAATGGCTCCATATACCATACAATTCCAACCATAGAGCATTCTGGGAAAAACAAAAGTATGGAGATGGGGAAAAGATCCATGGTTCCTGGGAGTCAGGAGGAAATGAAGAGATAAATGGACAGAGCACAGGGGACTTTTTGGGCAGTGGAACTATTCTGTATGATACTCTAATGGTAGCTACAGGTCATCACACGTTTGTCCGAACAGAGTACATACAACACCAAGAGTGCATCCCAGCATAAACTATGGATTTTGTGCGATAACAATCTGTATGTTCATTGACTGCAGCAAACATTTGTGTGCAGGTTTCTGTGTGGACACAACTTTTCAACTCATTTGGTTAAATATTAAAGAGGGTGATTTCTGGATAGTACGATTTAAGAGTGTGTTTAACTCTGTAATAAAGCCCCAGACTATCTTCCAACAAGGTGGTACCATTTTACATTCCCCCCAGAAATCAATGGAAGTCTCTGCTGTTCCACTTCCTCTCTAGAATTTGGTGTGGTCAGTGTTCTGGATCTTGGCCAGTCTAATAGGCATGTGGGACCCCATTATTGTCTTAATTTGCCATTCCTTGATGATATGTGATTTGAAGAATCTCTTCATGTGCTTATTTGCTATCTATATATCTTCTTTAGTAGAGTAACTCATCAGATCTTTTGTTCATTTTCTCGTTGAGTTTAAAGGACATTTTATAGGAAGTTAGTTAATGTCTCTTTCTGCCAGGCTAGAAACATAACCAGGCTAGAAGATCTCATACTACAGAAGGATATTCCTACACTTATATGTAGGTCTGGCTTAATCTGTAGGAATAGACTGGATAAGTATGGGTTCTTGACATCTCTAGGAATACTGATAAAAGCAATCAGACATTTACAGCATACAAAATTCAAAATTATAGCCTCAGAGGATATACAAAATCTCCAAATAAAGATTCTTTTTAAAAACTGGTAGAAAAAGAGATCAGACTTGTGGTTGTCAGAGGTATGTGGGGGTGGGATATGGAGAGGGAAATATGGAGAAAGGTGGCAAAAAAAAAACTCCGGTTAGAAGATAAATATTAGAGAGGTAAGGTACAACATGATGACTATAGTTACCACTGCTGTATGATATACATAAAAGTTGTTAAGGGAGTAAATCCTAAGTGTTCTCATCGCAAGGAGAAATTGTCTTCCTTCTTTTCGTTTACCTTTTAATTGTATCTTTATGAGAGGACAGATGCTAACTAAACTTATCGCAGTAACAATTTCACACTTTGCGTAGGTCAAACCATTGTATACTATGACTGAATCTTACACAGTGATGGATGCCAATTATCTCTCGGTAAAACCAGGGAGGGGAGAGTGGGGTTATTTTAGTTTTAGTATAATTTGGGACCATTTTATTAACCAGGCACTCAGGAATTTTGTGTGTGTTAATCAGCAACTCTTATTGAGCTCATATATATAAAGCAGGCAAATAAAATACCAGATTAATCATACTGATTTGGAAGATTGTTAAATTCTTTAATCCTGTCAAATCCTTGCCTTAGGGACATGAGCTTCACACATGCAGAACTATTACCTTGCCCGGCACTGGTTAGGAGTCAGGGGCAGTCTATGTACTATGCCGGAGGGAGACAGAGGGGGAGAGAGAAAGAGAGAAAGAGAAACGACATCCAGACATTGTTTCAAAGAGGACTGTTTTTGCGCTCTGAGACTACCCCAAACCAAAAAACAAACAAACAAAAAAACAGAGTAAACCAACAGAAAGTTATCATTCTGTCAATCACTAATCTCCAAATAAACACAACCTTTAGTCTTTTCCTACTCATTTCTATCTCCCTAATGAAAAGATCTTTATCCTTGCAGATAGGAAAATCGTGTAAAAAGAACCGTTACTTTTGTCTCCAGGAGAAGAAAATCAGCAACCTTTTTAATGGGCATAAGCTCTTTTTTCCTTTAAATTTCATTTGCATTAAAATGTCTGTCATCTTCCGTGTTACAATCACAAAATTACAACCAATAGGTAAAAATGGAAACGTATTAAACTATTATGGGCCATTAAAGAAATGTCTGACATAGGATGCCCTAAGTAGTTTATTCATTTGACAAAAGTTTCTTGAGTCTCTTCTTTGTACTGGACACTAAGGACAAATCTGTGAAGAAAAACAGAATGACCCAAACATATGGAGATACACTTGAAGCATGGTGGCATTTCAAATTAGAAGTTAGAGAACCTCATTCAGATAAAGTGAGATCTGAGAAGAGAAGTGAATACAACGGGAGAGTTAGATGAGCCGACAACTGGGGAGAAGATTTGTAATGTAGTAAACATCCAAATCCCTGAGGTGTTGGCTGCGTGGCAGGGACGGCATGAAGGCCCGTGTAGCCAAACCAGCGTGAGCGCAGATGAGGGTAGTTTGAGATGAGGCCAGAGAGGCAGGCCAGAGTCAGATCACATATACCTTTTAGGGTCTGGCCAAGATTTTAGATTTTCTTCAACTGTAATGGGAAACCATTTGTACTTAATATATATTTGTAACTTATCAAAGCAGTAACATCTCAAAGAGGGAAAAACATCTTAGTATTGATACACATTTTCAATGATCATCAAGTCCAGGATTTTTCTACCTTGGCACTATCGACATTTTATCCTGAATAAGTCAAGTCTATTTTAGGGGGGCTGTCCCATGCATAGTAGGACATTTAGCAATATCTCTGGCCTCTGTCCATTTCATACCAGTGGCACACCCTCTCCAGTGTGGCAAACGAAACTATCTTGGACAATGACAAATGTTCAGATTTCCGAACTAGGAACCACTGATCTAATCTAGTCCACTTTGCAGATTAGGTAACTATGAGGTTAAATCATTTACTTAAGGTAAACAAAGCCAGTGATTGCATCAAAGGTAAGACTAATAAAAGGTATGTAAACACACACATGTTTTTGTACCCACATAAAACACCTTATCTTGTGTTTCCAACTAACTTGTGTGCTACCTTTATTCCCATTTGTAAATAACGTCACTTGGAGAAAAGGATTTGAGGTCCACTCGTGACTTGAACTCAGATCTCTAACTCTCTGTCCACTTCAGTAATACACTCTCAACTTGGAAGTAATACACTCTCAACTGTACCTCAACTTCACGTCACTGAGTTGACAGTGACGTGAAGTAACCATAAATCAGAAGTTTCCTGAATATTTTAGCAGAATGTCCCTCAATACCAGTTCAAGAAATAGAGAAGCAGGGACCCTTAATCTTCCAACCCCACTTTAACTAGAAAACAAATTCTAAAGTTAATGTAAATTCTCATTTTGATTTTTTTTAAATCTAACAATAATATAAAATACTTCGCTCTTTGCAAGACCATGCACCTGGGCTGTTGTGTTTTGTCCAGACGTTGTTTCGAAGAGGACTGTCAAAAACCACATCGAAAGGAAGTTCTGAGTCTCCGGGGCCTTCCTTCTATAAAAGGAGGAGCTTATTCTACTTGTTTCTCATTCACGAGTTATTTTATTACTTCAACTCCCAACAGATCTTTGGGTCGATCCAGTAGCAGGATTTAAAACCAAAGCAATTTGTGGGCTGGGAAGTGTTTAGGGTGCATTGGACCTTCTCCATCTCCTCCTGAGAGAGACCAGTGTGTTGAGGGAGCCGAGGGAAACATCTCTGCATCTGTCTATAGTGCAGTCTCGAACCCTGACGGAGGCTTTTCTAAGTCATGTGGAGAGCTGGCATTGGGAGGGGAAGGCAGGAGTAGAATAACACTAAGATAGTAAGAAAGAAGGCTGGACAGAAACCTTAAGGTGCCTCAGTCATATCCCCTCAGATTTACTTCTAAACACAGGGAGCTGCCTACTGCACACCCCTGTGACCCTGACCAAGGGCTGCTTTTCACTGCTACAGAATACTTGACCCATGCACAGAACAAGCCAGAAGTGCCAGAGCTAGTGCTTTTCTTGAACAATGAGAGAGCAATTAGTCAATTCATGTCTCAGCTTGCTTAGCTCTTCTTGGCAACCTCTGAAGTATATTCTATTTGTTCTTCTAAAGTGTACCAACAGGAATGAGAATTCCAGTTGTCCACAGTGATAAATGACTACATAGTTCATCCTTTTTTTTAATGACTTTTCCCCCCTTCTTTATCTACTCCCATATTCTCCTAAATGTGTTTCCTGGGATCATTTGCCACATAAACTGTGTACACTATTATCTTTGCCTCAGGATCTTCTTTTGGCAAAACCAAAATTACAATAGAAAGTTATTCCTCTCATGACAACGGAGTTAAAAGCCATATTTTCAGGCTCAGTTTTCTTTTTTTTTAAACAAACCTAGAAATTTCACGTTTTGTGCTCACACCACCCCTAGTCCTTCTGCCTAAATGATCTCTCCCCAGTGTTAGCCAACTAGAAGCATCATCTTTTAGAATCCAACCCGAGCATCACCTGCCCTGTTGAACTTGCTCTGCCCTTCACAGGCAGCATTACTGCTTCCTTCTCTTCCCTTACTTACTAAGCTTAATTCATTCAAAAGGGAAAACGCAAGCACACAAGCATATAAACAACGCCAAGTGATGAGTAGAATTATGAAGAAAGATTAATGATGTAATGGAAAAGTGCCCTTTCTTCTGTTGGGTGTCACTCTGGGAAAAGACTTGACCCTCTAACTAGACAGGCACAGAAAAACGGATAAGCTACCTTTGTCTTTGTCTTCTCTCTTTCCCTTTTATGTTTCCTGAATATTTTCTTAATCAAACCACTACTCCTGGCACTAGTCACATTTTTAACACTGCTTTGACCTAAGTCCCTGGGGGGTTTGTAAATTCCTCAGTAGACAGCACATCGCAAAGATCAGCTGCCTCCATAGAATCACAAACAGGACATGAAAGAAAGAACACTCAATGGCTACTCAAAACTGATTAGGGACTTAACTTTTTGTGTTAAAACATTTTCTGATGAATTGGAAATAAATTTACACTATAAATATTGCTTACGTAGTTAACTCTTGTGTGTCAGTGCTGGAAATTCGTTCTCTATGGAGTTCACAGTCAGCCACCATTCTCCCAAATTCCCAGCAATCTATTATTATCAAATGAGCTTTCTGGCAGGCAAAATTAAGGCATTAGCATCCTATGTCATTTCCCTGGCTAGAGCAAGTACGGACAAAATCTTCTAACCATAGCTGTCAGATTTAAGAATTGCACTCATGCATTACTCTTATAACCTGAAATTACAAATAAGCGTAAACTGGAGTAACATCTTGGAGACACGGCCTGTAGATGGAATTTGGCTTTCCAATGGTGGCTCGTTTAAATCCAAAAGGTAGAGTGGACGGATGGGTGGATGTGGCATCAGCCCAACAACCCATATAGTAACTTGTACAAGTCTGAGTTGTCCGGGTTGATGTGCTATTTGTGGTTCATCCTCTGTAAAAAGTGGCCAGCTATGTATTAAGTGTAAGTACACAGGAAGCTGTATGCATGGGCCAACAAATGGTCCAGTACAAATTTGAATATGGCTTCTGCTTTGGCTTTGGTTATATCTGCACACACAAGTAGAGCTTCCCTGAAATTTAGCTTGCACGGGGAAAGAGAGTTTGGCTAAGCTTGAGGAGGACAGGATCAAGTAGTTATGCTTTAGAGGGAAAAATAATCCTAGGGATAGGTGGAAGAAAAACCCATGAGGACTCAGGAAGCAAAATCCACATATACGTGGAATTGTGTGGGACAGAGAGGAGGAGCAGCCTTCCTCTGTGTTCCCAAGGTCATAAACACAAGCTGTTCAACTTGGACAGCTTACCTACCCTTCCCATTCACCTGGGTGGCTCTATGAGAATGCTGAAACAGAGCAGTTAGCAGGTCAACCCTCATTCACTTCCCTAGCAATGGGTGCAATGTATTCCAACGATTGTTTCAATTTAGCTCCTCCCTGGGCCACACAAGAACCAGTCTTGTCAGGAGGGGGTGAAGAAAAGAAAGAAAGGGATTCTCTTTCTTTTTCTGCAGCACTGAGTTGCCCTTCCTGCTGGAGAAACAGGTGTTCTCCATACTGGAAAAATCCAATATATAAATATCAAAGCACTCAGAGGACTTGAGACTGATTTGCTTTACAAAATCATTCATAGAAGGTTCCCATGAAATAACCAATGGAGAAATAGCCAAACAAGTTTATTGAATGCTTATATGTAAGTCAAGGGGCATTTCATAAGCTTTCCCTATCAAAAATGAAGGTAAAAAATAAAATATGACTACATCATATGGGTATATTAAATAATTGATTTAAGATTCAACTTTAATTAACTAGACTTTCTAGCATGTGGCCTCTTTTAGTATAGATTTTTATGGAGGATAAAAAAATTATTTGTGTGGGAGAAAACCTGGAAAAAGAATCACTAGAACCTGATGTTTGAGATTCTGTTTCATTTTAAACAGTCCTTCAGAACAGCATTACTAAGTTTTGGATTTTTTCCTTCTTTCTCCTGTTCTCACGACTGATTTATCCATTAGGCGAATTGCCAATCTATAAATTTCAAATCCAATTTCCCCATTTCTGAAATGGTATTTCTAAACTGTGTCTCTGTTGTGATGCACATGATGGCTATATTGGTCACACGCCAAGACTTTTCCTTCTGACACCGACATGCTATCTCCCACATAAAAAAACCCCGCTACCTCCACCCCTTGTTGGAAAGACAACCTTGAATCCAGGCTTGCTGAGGCTCACTTCCAACTTGATCCCAACGGGACACTGCATTTGAGAGCAAAGTGTCTTTATCTTGGAGAACAGCAGTGTAGAGTTGCCAAAAAAGTGGACCCGCATTCCCTTTCCCTGGGAATATCTTCACCTAGAAAAGGTACATTCATTCCCTCTTCTTTAAAGCTGTTGTTCAAATGTTACTGTAAGAGTAAAGCTCTTTCTAACCATACTACTTAAAATATCTTTCCCTAGTACTCTTTTCTTATACCCTTACTCTTTTTCATCTTTCATTATATGATGCATTTATTTATTGTGTTCATATTTTTTCATCCTGAATAATGCCTAGTTTCCACATGGGGCAGAGAGTCTTGGTCTATTTTCTTCATTGCTAGTTCTTTGGCACCAGAAGAATGTGTAGGTCATAATAGGCCCTCATACATGGAATTAAGTGAATGAGAATTGCCATGATTCCTGTTCTATACTTGTAAAAAAAAAAAAAAACAGTGATACTACAAAGGACAAGTAATTTATCAGGGGTATGGTTAGCAAAAGGGAGAGCATTTCCGAAGACTATCTCTCTAACCCTAAGGGCAAGCCTTACTTATCACACTTTGTTGTTTTACAAGTGCTTTGCTGGCTGTGACCATTCTATACTTGGTAGATGAGTATTTTTCTTTCTTTTAAAGAAGATCTATTATTTGGCTTTTGCTTCCTTATCTCTTCCTTATTAATGGTTTAATTGGCAAAGCAGATGTCTACTAGGCTTATATATTTTTTAAAAACTGTTACTTTTTGTTGGTTTGTTTTAATCTTAGGTTCACAAAGTGCAAAACAAGCTAGCCAAATGTATTTGGCATTATTTTGGAAACCTCTGCATAATCCATAGAGAAACTAAATACAAATGTTCCAGTTATTTTACATGGGGTTTCAATAATATTTAATGACGAGAGAGTCCTTAGGGCTTTTTCAAAAATAAATAATGGGAAGTTGGGCCGAGTTAAGAGAGGAACAGTTGCAACCCTGCTCCCACATGCTCAATCACAACAAGCTGTATAATAACACTGATGTAAATGCTTCAAAAATATGGTGGCTTGGTTATTGTAAACATCATAAATGTAAAAACATTTTAAAATAGAAATTCTCAAAGTTCTACATCCATGGCGCAAACCACTATATCACCTAACCCTGTGGGGAAATTATTTTGCTTGGAAGATGGTTATCCACCCAAAATAAGTCCACTTCTTTCTGCTGATGAATCTGAATCTTCTCACGAGCTAGTCTTCACCTGGGTTGAGAAAACGCCAACCATTTGGAAGAGGTTCTTTCTCATCACGACTGTCCCCCTTTCAGGGGTCAAGGGCCCGCCCCCACACATGTTTGAAACCACCAGATTCATCTCCTGTTCTCTGGCAGCAAAGTTCCTGTAAGAACCAGGGACTTTGGTAAAGACATCACTTTTTGTTTGTTATGTTTCAAAGACTAATACACACTTTCGGACTGATGTTCCTGCTCCTGTTAATGTAGCTTTAAATGAACAGTGTGTCTTGATCACTGAAAGATTGTTAGATTGAAAATTACAATTAAAAATTAAGATAACAAATTTAAAATTTCAAATTGGAATGTGTAAACATACTCCTAGTAATATATGACAAACTTACCAACTTCACAATCTTTAGTGGATGAATATTTAATCCATCTCAACATGAAATATATATTTTGAAAACGTCTTTAAGAACTACTTTCTCCAAGAAACTAAAATAAGATCCGTGTGCAGTATGTATTTGTATGGCTTTTAATTTTGAAAACTGTGAGATCTTAATTTATGAGTAGGTTAATAGCTTAGCTATTGCCATGTTCTAGCTGGTACAGTGGAAAGAGAGAAGGCTGAAATATAAAACAGATTTCTTTGAATCACAGCTCTTTCATGACTAAGCTTTAAAATAGAGATTAATTATAGTTACCCTAAAGCGTTATTGTAACTTTGTGAATAATTATAAATAATTGATTTTCTTCCTGAAGTATAGAAAGCTATGAGGTATTGTTTAAAACCACAGAGTTAAAATTATAGGGTTTTAGGTTGAGGAGTGATGCTGTGACGTTTTTCAAAAAGAAAAGCATTTAATTATGTAATTGCAGTGAATGGGAAGTCTATTAGAGAACTCATTTTATGGACATAGGAATATGCTGCCCATATACATTTGTGTTGAAAATCTGTGGCATTGCTAAATAGTCAAGCACAGATAAATGACATTTTAAGTGTTGTATGACACATTGTCTTCCTAAGTTATTTTACAATTTTACCATTTTGTATTTGTAATTGATAGTACTGACATTTATGGGGAAATGTTCTGCTTATCAGTGAGATGCTCATAATTTATGAGAGAAAAGCAAGGGGGATGCTTTTGGCCCATGTCAGCCACACTGATACGTTCAACCTCTGACAGCAGAGTAACTATAAGCATTGCTAGAATCTGGGCATTTTTCTCTAAAATTCAGCCTCAGCTGAGACAACATACTCTCAGTCTTACAATAAAAATCAACATTTGTGATATACATATTTTTCCATTTTAAACTCAGAGATGTATCAGTAAGCTGGGTCATATAGAAATAAATTAAATTATACACATGTATGATTGATTGGGTGATTGACTGATACATAAATTTGCTGCTTAGACCTAAGGGGAATAAAGCATTGTATGTATAAGGTTCACTATATCTGTGGCTTTGGGCATCCACTGGGGGTCTTGGAATGTATCCACTTTGGATAAGGGGAGACTACTGTACCATGAGGTTGTAGGGAGCTTTTAAGACCAAGAGTGGAGCTCACAGATCATGTATATACTACTGGGAAAATTCTGGGTTTTTTAAAACATGATTATGGATGAAAAAGGAAGCATTGAAGTCAAGATTTTTTTTCCTAATTGAGGTTCTCTCTAAATCGAGGGCCCACGGGTCACTATTAGCTTCCCACTGTGGTTAACTGTGAATAACCTTTATAGTTAAATCTCACAGACTGACAAGGTTTAAGCAACCAGGATATATGATCCAGCTCTCCTAGCCTTATCTTACATTTGGATCTGTTCACCTTTTCAAAGTCACTCATTATGAGATCGACAAAACGCTCAGTACTCTCAAATTCCCAATGTTTACTATAAACACAGGAAGTTCAGAATTCTCAGAATTAAGCCTAACTTCAGTGGGATGAATTCTGCAGTTTCGCAACGAACGCTGGTGAAAAGTACTTGAAAGAACATGTACACTGTTGAAATCTTTTACTGATTCAGGCCCCATTCATTTAGAATTTTGGGGTCATTCAGATGTTTGGTGTGAAATACACCTCTTCATCTGCCTGTGAAGAAAATCCTGATAAGCAAATCAATAGTGCAAATAAGAGTCCTCAAGAGATATTTGACATATAACAACAGACCAGCTATTTTTAATTCCCTTTCTAGGATCTGTGGTGTTAATTGGTATATTGTGATTTCAAGATAATTGTCAGCAGAGGCTAAGTGGTTATTATCTGTGAGTAATCTGCAAGCTTCTGAAGGAAAAAAACAGTACAACTGTATACTGTTCTGTACCTATACTCTAATTACCTTGTGCAACACCATTCATTAAATCTTAGTCAAAATCCCACAAGTGGAAGTTTGAGAGGCCAACAGGTAGGGCGGTTTCTGGGGAAGATCTTCCCCTTGACAATCATGAGCCTTAAAATACAGCTGTTTGTTCAGATCATCTGCAGTCTGAACTCCTGTGGCTGACATGGAGGTGGAGGTCACACAGACTTCCTCTGAAAGACAAATGGACGTACAAGTGCGAAGAGCCACTCATGTGCTTTTACGTGTTATTTTATTCAGAACTCTCCAGCGAGCATGTGAGGTTTGTTTGGTTATCTCCACAAAATAGTTGAATAAATCAAGGCTCTAGAATGTTAAACAAATAACTACCTGAAGGTTGAATCAGTGGTGGAACTTAGCTATAAATCGCTCCTGCACTCTCCGAGATGCATGTTTTCATATGCTATTACATGGTATCAACGGTACTCACCCTATTAGAGCAAACCTTAAGCACAACACTTACCACATTTTATCACAGTGGCTTGTGCCATTTTCTGCACTAAAATATTGCTTCCTTATGCACAGCACACCTTGTCATTTTCAGGTTGGCATCAGAGTCTGATGCCATGTCTGGGCCCCTAGTGTGACTCAATACATTTTGATGAAATGACTATATTTAGAAAAAGAAGAACTAACCCAGGAGCCAATCATCAGTTTTCTGGGAGTGATGTGGCACAGGACAGAAGATTACGTTAGCAACACTTACTTACATGAAAGAGCACCTCTGTAGACAGTAGTTCAATGCTGCTAACATTACTACTTGAATTACACAGAAGATGACTTGTGAGTTCCAGGGTGTGGCTGGCAGAATTACAGAAATGACCCCCAAGATTGAATGCCTTGACCCCTGGAACCTATAAATATCATGAGATAGCTTTCTGGTGATTATGTTTATATGTGATTATATAGCAGAGATCCCCTTAAGATAAGATTCTCTGATGATTACAATCTAATATATGGACCACTTTAGAAGCAGAGAGTTTTTTCTGGCCAGTGGTAGAATGAGGAAGTCAGAACAGAGCAATTCAAAACTTGAGAAGAGCCCCGGCTAGTGTGACTCAGTGGACTGAGTGCGAGCCTGCAAAATGAAGGGTCTCTGGTTTGATTCCCAGTCAGGGCACGTGCCTGGGTTGCAGGCCAGGTCCCCAATGGGGGGGTGCATAAGAGGCAACCACACATTTCTCTCCCTCTCTCTCTCCTTCCTTTCCCCTCTCCCTAAAGATAAAGAAATAAAATCTTTTTTAAAAAATTGAAAAGAACTTGACTCCTTAATGTTGGTGTAAAGATGGAGGGAGCCACCTGAGAAGGAATGTGGGCCTTAAGGCGTTGAATGAGGTCCCTGGCTGACATCCAATAAGCAAACAGGGACCTTAGTTCCTGGAAGGAACTGAATTCTGCCAACAACAAGAATGAGCTTGGAAGAAGACCCCAAACTCGAGACGTAGTCAGCTAACATCTTGACTTCAACCTTGACCCCAAGCAGAAAACCTTACAGAATTGTGAGCTAGTCAATGGGTGTTGTTTTAAACCCCTAAGTTTGTGACAATTTGTTACACAACAGTAGAAAACTGATGTACAGGATGATTAACTTTTTTATAAGAACTAATACTAAACTAATCAATATTGACTATCCTCTTTAATGAAGTTGTAATGAAGCCTTTAAAATGAAATGTAAATTCAGGGGAAGAGTCCCCATCTGTTTGAAGGGGTTCAGTGGGGAAGATCTTCATTATCCAACTATAAATTTACATTATGCATCTATAATTGCTTTCCACCACATGACGATGTATGTGTGTTCTGCGAGTTTAATGTATTCTGTGGGCTTCTGATAGGCATCCATATTAAAGAGACAAAATCCTTTGGGGGGAGGAGGGTATTTTAATGATCTTTAAAAGAAGCTAAGGCCTTTTTTGTGGCCTTATTCAACTTCCCCCAAAACTTGCCTCAGACCCTGTCACACCGGGAAAATATATGTGACTTTCTTTTGTTTCCTCATGTGTTTTGAGTTTAATAACATATGCTGTTTATATTTGGTTTCTATAGAGAATTTCTTTTTTGCCTCATAAACAGTTGCAAAGATTTACCTAGCGAGAGCTTTGAGGGTTTTCTCTTTCTTTATCCTCCCACCCCACCCCCCACCCCACCCCGGACTTGGAAAGTCTGAATAGTTCCGAGGATTAGCAGCAGTTTACCTTCAGTCATGAGTCGTAATAGATAAATGCAGTTATTGTTCCGTTTTGGCTCTTCAGGGTAGTGTGAAATTAACCAGTTGCCTTATCCTTTCTGCACAGTCAACATCTCGGTGGTGACTCCTATTTGTGTTTCATTGACTTGTCAGAAAGTACCAGTAAATGAATCCTCAATATGAAATGAGGCCCAGAGGTCAAGTTCTCCTTCTTCCAAATGAGTTAGATACTTCTGGAAAGGATAATCAACTTCTTTCTCTTAAGGGCCTAATGCATAACAGATATTAAACTAGTCAAATAACATATGCTATATATTGTGGTTGTTAATATTCCCATTTCTCAGGTCAGGGCACTGATACTCAGAGAGACTAAATGACTTGCTAAGAATGTATAGATACTAAGTGGAGGGTCTCTGTGGAGTGTAATCCAAGATGATTCCTCATTGCCTACACTTCGATAAGTGGTAGGACTCCTAAATTGCCAAAGAACTGCATACACTCTGTCTTTCAGGTAATACTCTGCCCTTGACTTTGATGATTTGGAATCCATTGTAGAAGAACATGACACTTCACTCCCTTGATCTCAACAACAAATATGTTAACAATAAAACTATGAATTCATCTGATAGCCTTTACATTTTTAATGTAAGCCTATTTCTAGAAAGAGTACATTCTATCATCCCTTCGTGCTGGAGATATGTGCTGTTCAATAAGCCATTTTTTAGTATATTTTTTAAAATTAAATAGAAATTCAGCTCCTCATTCATACCAGCCACTTTTCAAGGGTGGAGTAGCCCCATGTGGTGAGTGGCTACCATACAGGATGGTGCAGGTTTACAGAACATTTCCGTCATCGCAACAAGTTCTGTCGGCAAACCCTGCAACAGAGCCAGAGCAAGCCCTTGGCTATGCGCGGGTGTGCATTGGGAATTGAAATTTTTTAAACATTTAAACTAAGTATATAACATATGTCTCATTGAGCCCAAGGTCTATAGTGTCTCAAAGTTTATAGTTATTTTATGCTACTAAAACATGGGAGGAACTCTGAATTTCCTGTCATCATAGCTGCAGAATCCTCACAGGATCTGATCAGATACCCTCTTCACTACCAACATAAATTGTTCTCATCCTTTCAAATCTCCCCCTTAAAATCAGTTTATATAGTACTCATTGAAGGCCTAAATATTTCAGGCTCTGGACTAGAGATGCTTGAGATACAAAGATTAATTAGATAATACCTCTTTACCAACTTTCACCTTTCCTCCTAGTTAATTCCTAATTATCATTTGGGTCTCAGTCCAAACCTTGTTTCTTCTGGAAAGCTACCCCTGTTTCTCTAGAATATTGATTAGGCACCCTTGCTCTATAACACGCCACAACTATTTTATCATAATAATCACACATCCTTACTATCAATTTTAATATAATCATTTGCCTTTGCTCGTTATTGGATTTCTAGCTCCTAAAACAGTGCTTGGCCCTTGGTAGGAAGCTTTATTGTTTTATTCTTGAACAGTTGTATTTGTTTTGAGAATAGCGGGGCAAGAGTCAGCTTATTTTTTTAACTTATTATCTTGTATATCTTGTCTACTGAGCACAACATCGTCTCTAACAAGAGTTCTAAAAATGTCATTTTAGTCACCTTGAGAAAAATACTATGTTTTAGTTGTGTCTTCTAATGTAAAGAAAATGTAATATAGAGGCATTTTTTTCCTAGAGAGTATAAGGCGGCCAGAAATAGCCTGCTAAAAGGGAGGTGTTAGAAGCAAAGGACTCAACTTCCAACTTTTCCTCTGCTGCTGAGTTTGCTCTGTGAACCTCATCCCATCCATGTATCTTTTTTCTCTAGGACCCTCATTTATAGAATAGGTATCAGTAAGTTCTACCCCATGGGATTTCCAAAAGAATCAAATTAAATAATGCGTGTCAGATGCTTGTCCGATGCTCAACAAGTGCCAGTGTCCTACCTGCTTTCACACACTCAGAAACTGGCCCCGCAGAAAAGATTGGTGGTTTGGTTCGTTTTGTGTTTCCTGCCCTCTCTCTTTGGTTTCTTTTAGAGATCCTTTTATTTGACTTTCCCCCTTCCTGTGTGTGTACCCTAATATCTAATTTTCCTCTTCCATTCCGTCCCCACCCCACCCCCAAAGCGTCCTCTCTTTATCTTGCTCAGCTGATGACACACGGAGCATAATTGGGCGCTGACCTCTGGCGCAAACGAGCATCTGCCTTGCACATTTAGGGTATTACGTTGCCTGTAATCCCTCCCAGCTCATGACTTTCAATTACTTTTGAAATTTCTGTGTAATTTCAGGTTGGTAGGTTAAAATCGCAATTTTAGTTTTGGCAGATAATATGTTTTTAAATGAGCTCTTCTCAGTGTGTGTATTAAAGTTTCCTCATATAGCAGAGTGACTTTTTTGTTTGCCCTTGACCACACTAGAAAGTAGGAACTATGAGTTCCTTGGCAAAAGTTCATTTAACGTTTGGAAGAAGTTTCAAATCCCACATTGAATTTGTACTGTGTTTTTATTATTTTGTTCATAAAGATACTCTGATGCCTTTGTTTTGTTTTTTGTTTTTGTTTTTTAGGGAAAAAAAGGAAAAGAAGAACTCTTTCACAGCTATTGCTTTCAAAGTTATTGGTTTGTTGAAAGATATTCATTTGTCTTATTTTCTCTTATTTATTGGTATGTGTTGTGGTCTATTTCAAGGCAAAAAAAAAAAAACCCAGATCTCAGATGCAATTAATTTTAGGCTGTTGAGATGGGGAGAAGATCTGGGTGCATTGGTTTAATCAGAAGGAAAGCCTGAGGTGCAGACTCGGAGACCGAGAACTGGCCATGCAGACAAGGCTGGGAGTGAGGAAGGGCCAGGAGCCCAGGGCGCGGGCTGGAAGGTGGTCAAAGCAAGGCACCGGTTCTCTCCTGGAGATAAGAAACAGACTTCTGATACCTGGATTTCAGGCCTGCAAAACTCTTCAGGTTTCTGGCTTCCAGAACTATGCGCGAACTTTGTATTAATTTAAGCTATTAAGTGTTTCATAATTTATTATGGCAGCAGTATGAAACTAGTGCAGTATATTAAAAAATAAGATGTTTGTATTGTTTCTGAAGTCAAAAAACCAAAATGATGTACCTTAAACACCAAAGTGGGCTGATGTATTTAAGTGCATATCTTCTTACCGAGCTTTTTTACCTGACCTTGAGTTGAAGGAATCCTTTATTCCCACAAATATTAAACACATTTGAATAATCCTCTGAGAACTAGTATACAGAGAAAAAAATATATGTGTATATTTACTTGATCTTGACCAAATTTGCAAAACTTTCCTTTCTACCTAGATCAAGATCATTTGAATTTTTTCTATGCCAAAATATTATTTGTTGACTGATAGACTTGGGAGAGTTTAACAGAAATACATAAAACTGAGTGAAGTCAGTTTTGAGGGCTGCAGACAGGGACATTTTCGAGGGGACAGGAGAAAAAATTCACATTTAAGTAGTCGAAGTGCCCCAGTAAACATTCGAAACCAGCCTCTCATGGGGAAGGATAACTCTCTGCTCACTAGCTTCCCTGACTTTCCATAACAGAGCTAAGGAAATTTAATCAGACAAAGCGCACCACTGAGCAGTTCGCCTGGCCACCCTGAGGGACCTGTGAACACGTGTTTGGAGCCTCACATGACGTGTCGTGGCTCAGTTTGTCTTGGCCATTGTCACCAACTCTCCTGGGCTCTTTCCTGTTCTAAATACTGATCAACGTTCTGATTTCATTTTAACTTACTTTCCATCACATACACGAGAACAGCTTAAGAAAAACAAATGGACTCATGATAATGCATAGCCTCCCAAGGAAATGTTCCCTGATTTCTCTAAGCGATGTATTCCCTTCTGTGTTTCTTTAACAATCTCAGCAAACCTCTGTTATACCCACGTTCACCTGTAATTCAAAGTATCTCCTTATGAGCCTGTCTTTCTCTTTCAGCTATAAGCTCCCGTGGGCGCAGGTGAAGTCTAATCTTTTTGATTATGACAAACCCTCAAATAAACACACAGTAAACCCTGACTATACATTTGCTGACCACTTGTCTTCCCCATTCCATTCCTTTAGGGTGCTTAAATCATTTCAATTGGGAACATGAATACCTTTTGCTGGGGTTATCCAATGTTGTCTCTAATACCACCAGCTTAAATCTCTCACTCTTTCTCTTCAATAATGAAGGGCTTTTTTTGGTTTTTGTCTCAGAGGAAGCTAAGGTGCAAGTTTCTGGTTGTCCGGAATCTGGGTTCACCTAACACCAGCCACCTCCACCATGCTGCTAAAGTTTGAGCCCAAGGAGATCAAAGTCGTCCACCTGAGGTGCACCGGTGGGGAAGTCGGTGCCACATCTTCCGTGGCCCCCTGGGCCTGTCTCCAAAAAAAATGTTGATGACGACATCACCAAAGCAACAGGTGACTGGAAGGGTCTGAGGATGACACTGAAATGGACTGCTCAGAACACACAGGCCCAGATTGAGGCAGTGCCTTCTGCCTCTGCTCTGATCATCAAGGCCCTCAAAGAACCACCGTGAGACAGGAAGAAGCAAAAACACATCAAGTGCAGTAGAAATGTCACTTTTGATGAGATTGTCAACATTGCCTGACAGATGCAGCATCAAACTTTAGCTAGAGAACTCTCTGGAACCATGGAAGAGATCCTGCCCTGTCTGGGGGCTTCAGTGTTGATGGCTGCCACCCTCATGGAAGGCAGTGGAATGCCTTGCCAGTTAAAGATCATCGACAACCAATAATTAATAATAATAATAATAATAGTAATAATAATAATAATAATGAAGGGCTTCATGTAATGCCCAATTTCTTGGTTTTGTTTGTCTATTTCAAGGACATCAAAACCCTTGTCAATAAATTTAAACACCCTTTGAAATCTGCATAAATAAACACCAAGAGCACCTGCATGGTACCATCAAAGCCTCTCTGCCAGGCTTTCAGATTATTAATGATCAGGTTACTTTCTTAGCAGACATCACAGACTCTGCTGAAGCACTACTGGCCTTTGATACAACAGAGATCGTCTTTGCCTCCACCATCTCTAAAGAATCTGGAGAACACGATTTTGGCATTTCCCTATTATCTGAGGCCTTGATTTTGCTGGTGGTGGCTCCCTTTGATAACTAAGCGGATGGTGAAAAGGGTTAGAAACAAAGAGAAAAAAACCTTATTGTGCTTGGAGTGAAAACACCATATTGTGCTGCATTTGGAACCCAGGTTTTTCTCGATAACTAAAGCCCAAATAAGTATGCCTTTCATGAGCTGCCATTTTGGTTCTGTGAAATGTGCCCACAATATGCCTTTAAAATGTAGATCAAATTATGTATTTCTGGGCGTTTTTTATGTTGTTTGCCTTGATTCCATTTGAGTGGTTAGTCATTGGGTATTCTAACAGCTTGTCTACTTTCTAGGTGTCAGTCTGTCCAACGGCCACTATAATGTGGACATTCAATATGTAATATAAAATTAGCCAGCAATGTCACTTTGACTTAGTTAGAGGAGTTGGACCCTTGCAATGCTTTAAACTAGAATCAGAAAGCTTAACCTTGGCCTGGGCTGAGCCCCAGAATCAACATGCAGCCTTAAATGACTCATTTATTTCAGGGACTCAATTTCCTCATCTCTTAAAGTTAATGGAAAATGTGCCCAGCTTGCTGTGGTATAGGCGTCTAGAGTTCTAAAGAGATTGAGTAATTATTCCTCTTCCTAATTTAAGTGTAATGGGTCACCCAGTCTCACCCTGTCAGGAACAGAATGGTACGTATAGAAATGTATTCACAACTAAGCAAGACTTAAGCAGCTTTTGCTGGTTTTTTTTCTCAGAAAAGAAGGGCAGAACATTTTACCTGGAATGAATCCTGGCAGAACAAGATGGGAGGACCAGACACCATCTTTCTTTGTGGTTCATGCCACATTCCACCCAACCCATGAGTGTCTTTTATCAACTTAAAGGAATTCTGACATGCACAGAGACCTCTCTGAGTACCCACGTAAAGAAGCCAATGGTCACTCTGCATCACTTCCCTCTGTTTAAATTCTCTGCCTGGAACTTATCAGCATGTGATTTTTTTTCTTGTTTATTCATGTATTATTTCATTCTTCATTTAAAATATAAGTGCAAAGAAATCGGAAACCTTGACAACCCAGTTGATTGTTAAATCAAGAATACCTTAGAATACCCAGTTGATTGTTAAATCAAGAATACCTTAGAATAGGTATTCTTGATTTAACAATCAACTGGGTTGTCAAGGTTTCCGATTTCTTTGCACTTAGGGGGGTGGAAATGGGAGGGAGGTGGGGAACAAGGGGCGGGGGAGGCTGGGATGGGAAAAATAGACAAAAAACTGTACTTGAAAAATAACTAAATAAAATTAATTAAAAAAAGAGAATACCTTAGAATAGTGTCTGGTACTTAGCAAATACTGAATTAAAGTATGGTGAATGTTTTTCATTCTTTAAAAACATGGAGTACAGCTAAATCTAACCACTTCACACAAAAACTTGCCATCATCCTGAATGACTGGATGTGTGCCAAAGTTGTTCAGGGCACATGTGAATCCCTGGGGAACAATTATGAAGGTAGCGAGGAGTTCTGAGACAATTTCTGGAATATATTTGTAAATGGTATCATGTGGATATTAAAAGTCTTTATGAGGCTTCTTCAGCCATGGTTTTACTTTTCTTTAATACAACTGCTTAGACCTAACCTCTGTCCTTGGTCAGAATACCAGGAAAATGTAGTAGGATTTTCAAGTTACTTTCTGTTGTGGTTACAATTGCATTTTATGTCCTAAAAAAGGAATACGTTCCTCTGAGATTGTGCTCTAGTCCTTACACTTCAATCTCCCATAAGTATATTTCCTGCCTGTGCTATTTCCCTTTTCTTTTTCTCCTCCCCCCACCCCACTTTCTTCCCAGCATGTATCTGATCCAAGCTCAGCCACTTACTGTGGAGAAGGAAGATGTAATTGTTCTCACACCCCTCCATTCTCCTCTAAGTCTTGAGCAGGAAAAAGGAGGGAGAAATAAAAAGATAACATATCTTTTTATTTGTATGGTGCCTGCCATTCATATTCCCAGCCCACCTCCACCTCCTGAATGACTTTTGCCAAGCGGACTTTCAGATACTGGCGCAGTCATTGAATCATGGAACCCCTCTGCCCACGCTACTGCCATAGCAGAGAGCTTTCATCATCCCCTGAGATGAGGTGCTATTTCTGACTGATTCTTTTCACTTCCCCTTCAATGTCTACTTCAGTGACACAGAACGTGTAGACTCCTTTTTGCAAAGGTGACCTAGACATGGAAGCAGGCCTTTTGGTCAAATTCCTTTCAAGATGCCTCAAACTCAATCACTGTAATTTCTATCATGATTACTCTAGTCCAAGAAGAAACATTTTATGACACATAAAATCCTGGAAGTGCAGGCTGATCCACGAAATATCTTCCTACAATTTTCTGATGGTGACTTGAAACAGAGCTACAAATTCCTTTATCACCATATATCCAAGCAGGAGGTGAAATGGTCACTTTTCTTCTTTCTAACAGTCTCTATTCTGCCCCTTATTTTTCTTGATGTTGGGGTAAGCCCTATCTATTCTTCCTCCCAAAGGAAAGAGAAAACCAAAACAGAGCATTTCCTACCAGTCTGAAAAATTTTCCCCGGAAATACTTACTCATAAATTTTCATGAATGGCAAGGCCTGGCTTCTATACAGGACAGAGGTGGGTGATAGATATTGGATTAAAGAGGCTGACTATCTGGACCGCCTCTCAGCAGTCCCTATGGTTGGTTGAGAGCTTCTCTTTAGAATGTAAGAGACTTTGATGCTACTTCTTCTCAACTTGGGACCTCAGTCAGAACTTCCAGACAACAGAAGTTTTGTTTAACATCTGCTATTGCATTTATAGGCCTTTTAGAATATGGACGGTTGATGAGTATGACTTTTTAGAGTCGCAGCAGAACTGGTAACAGAAGGTATTAGAATATCTAATGATATAAACTCCAGTTTTTCCTGTGAGGTGATCAAGACTAGCTATGAAGAGCTATACTGAAGCACAAGATCTTGGAGGAGAATTTATAGCAAATAATAATAATATATGGGGTATTTATGAACATTTAGGGAGGTTAGGGGCATTGTATTTTAGGGTTTCTGTCTTTAAGAATTTAAACATAAAGACCTATATTAATGATCAAGAAAGTACATGATTTTACCTATAGAGTCAAGGAAAGATGGTATTTTCTCAAAAGATGTTCTCCTGGCACCACCTGGCATTATCCTTCTAATGGTTACCGAGATGTTGAAGAGTACTCTTAATGACCTGTTACTCATAGAAATACTGGAATTGATGTTTGAGTAAAATAATAATAAAACAACAGGATTATTATTATGAAGGATTATTATAATTAATTAGATAGTTAATCATGTGGATTTAATGACACTAATGGTAAACCTATATTCAAAATTTACTATATGCCAGGCATTTTTCTAAACAATTTACATGAATAAGCTTGTTTAATTGGGAGCAAATATTATCAACCAGAAATATAAGGTGGGATAAGGTGTTTGCAATTACTTCTCTATTGATCTGAAGAGGTACAAGGGTGTCAGAAGGGCATCTTGGAGATTCAACGGGCAGAATGCCCAATCTCCATCCTTTCCTCTGGACTTCTGTACCTTTTACATGCTAAGTTTTACCAAAGATTTTTTTTTATCTGAGTTGAAGGTTTATAATGGACATTTATTCCTCCTTTTGTAGTGATAACACCATTATCTTTTTTTTTAGAGAATCTCCCTCACTCTCAGTCCATTTGGTGTGAGTGGACATAATATTCTATTAGCAATCTATTGCCACCCAATATTAGAGCTGGTCAGTTAGCAAGCCCTGCCTCCCAGTATGAAAGGGCAGATGACTGGCATCTGGACAACGGGCTACATTCCAGTACTTTCATTGGAACTACTGAGAAATGGCATCCTGGTTTTCTGGTGACATGAGGGTAATTTCTGGTAGTCATCTTGTAAAATAAAAGAAGGGTGTGTCTAAAAGTAAAGCTCTAAATGGAAAAAAGAAAGTTGACAGAAGAAGATCAAGTCCTGGTGATAGCAGTAGAGCTTTTGGTGTCTGCCAACACTGATCATAGAGCTGCCATTTAATTTTTTATTGTTTTTAGGTTAACCATTAAATTATATTTGGCTCAAGCCAGTCCGAGGTGAGATTGTGTTGCTTGCCATTTTATAATTGATTCGTTTCTGCCAATATATATATTTTTCTTTCAAGCCATTTATCTAAAAGTGCTTAACCTGGCACTTAGTATACACCTTCAGATCATCCATCCTGTTGGATTCCTGGTGTTTATCAGGATAAATGTTACACAAGTAACTTTTAAAATCAAACTTGTGTTTTTCGGTTTCTCCACAAATTAAATTTCCTGGTACACTTCAGTGTGTAAGAAAGGGAGTCAGAGCTTCTAAAATGCTTTGGGTCTAATGGTTTTGTCTTTGCATGCGTATCCATTTGACTGTGTTATTGGCTGTCTTTTTGTAATTAAACACATAGTTCTAGTGTGTCTGCATCACATCAAACATCCGGACATGCATCCAGGTTCTGCATCTGGTGGGAAAGTAAGAGTCAATTCAACATGTCTAGATAGCACCCCAATAACCAGATGTTTGACCAACGTTTTAAAAACTCTACCCCCCATTTGAATACTCTGCATGGAACAGAACCAAAGCAACTGAGCCTCTAAAATGGGCCATGTATGAAGTGAGGGACTCTCATACATGGATTAACATGTAATTCTTCTAATAATCTTGCCCCATTGGTTATTATTGCAATTTTTACTACAAAAGAAACAGAAGCTAAATATGATAAAATATTTTTACCCAAACATGTAAATGACAGAGTTGGAATCCAAACTCATGGTGTACTCTGGCATGCTGGCCACCTTCACTCGCTCACACTAGAAGTGCCCTGTGTCATGTTAGTCTTCTCTCTCCTCCTAGCCAGCAGCACTTTCCTGGGGGCACTGTGACTACATTTTGCTGGAGTTGTCAATTTTTTTTCACATGTGACCATTTAATTTTGAGTTGCTCATCTGTACGGGGGTCTGTCTCATCCTCCAGGGCTTTCTTTATGCTAATTAAGCATGACCTTAGACCCAACATGGTTTCAATTTATTGAATCTCTGTTTTTGGTGTTTGTGGAAAGAACATTTTATGTTATTAGTTTTATTTCCACTCATTTACCCCGTCACCACAATAAAAAACAGATACACAAAGAGAAGCTGGCCATGTTCTATAACATGATGTTGGCATAGGCCTAATTGAGTAGTTAAATATGATGGGTATAATTATGCTCTATGATCCTCAGATGCAAAAGATGTATTATTTTGCTTTATTAAAATAAAACTTCCTCAAATCTTTCAGGAAATAAATCAAGAAATCATATTTTATGTGTGCACTGGGGGCACAAACTCTGTGATTCACAGTAGGCACATCAGTGCTAGACCTTACGTAGTGCGTATTAAGGGCAAAGTCTACAGTTTCTCTATCCATTCTGGTGTCAATTCTATTCATTCTGGTGTTGTCAGAGCATGTGCAGTTTGCTTGAGGACTGGTGTCCAGCTTCTATGCTGCCCACTGGCACCCCGTTCTCCATGCCACTCCAGAAGTCTACCACTTCCCTTGAAGCTGCCAAGGCCCAGTCCCTGTTTAGCATCCAAGTATTCTTGTGCCACCTGATCTGAATTGTCACCTGTGTGGTCATGTATCTTTCATTCAGGGAACCTGCCACTCCTATTTCCTTTAAGTTAAGTGAATCAACACATATCCATGGCCCAGACATCATCCTAGGCATCTCGGCCTTCATGCATTGTATCAAGTTCTGTTACGCCACCTCTGGGCCAATGGTTCTCACAGTGCAGATGATGCTTATAAAGAAAATGAGCCCTGGCTGGTGTGACTCAGTGGACTGAGCACCGTGCAATCAGAGGGTTACTGGTTCTGTTCCCAGTCAGGGCACATGCCTGCATTGCAGGCCAGGTCCCCAGTAGGGGGTGTGTGAGAGGCAACTACACATTGGTGTTTTTCTCCCTCTTCCTCCCTCTCTCTAAAGATAAAATAACATCTTAAAAAAACCAACTGTCTTTAAAAAAATAAAATGGGGGTGAGCTGTCAAATGGGGTCCCTTTACATTCTGTAGGAATTTTAGGATAGCTATTTTTTTAATGTCTGCAAAGTATGCCATTGAGATAGATATAGATGTAGATATAGATATGGATATAAATATGGATATGGATATGGATATGGATATGGATAGATATGTAAAAATTGCACTGAATTTGCGGATAACTTTGGGTAGTATGAATATTTTAACAGTATCAAACAACTTCTGCACGTCAAAGGAAACAATAGAGTGAAGAGGCAACCTACAGAATTGGGGAAAATAATTGTAAATCATTTATCTGATAAGAGATTAGTGTCCAAAATATTCTAGACACTCATACAGCTCAATAGCAGATTAATAATGAACTCAATAAAGAAATAACCCAATTAAATAATGGGCAAAGGACTGGAATAGACAATTCTCCAAAGAAGATATAGAAATGGTCAATAAACCTGTAAATATATGTTTAATGTTATTCATGATAGGAGAAAGCACATCAAAGCAACACGGTATCACCTTGCACCCTTTAGGGCCACCACTACCAGAAAAGCAGAAAATTACAAGCGTTGGAAAGGATGTAGAGAAGTTGGAGCCCTTGTGCCCTGTTGCTGAGAATGTGAAACAGTGTAGCCTTCATGGAAAGCAGCGTAGTTTCCTCAGAGAATTAAAAAGACAATAGTCATGGGATCCAGAAATCCTACTTTTGAGTGTGCATTCAAATGAACTGAAAGCAGGATCTCAAGATATTTGTAGACCTGTGTTCCTTGCAACATTTTTCACAAGAGCCAAGAAGGGGAAGCAACCCCAGTGTCCACTGACAGATAAATGAATGCCAGGGGAAATCTGATAATGCAGCCTTAAAAAGAGGGGAATCCTGTCACAAAATATAGTGTAGGTCAACTTTGAGGACATTATGGTCAGCAAGATAAACTAGTCACAAATAGACAAATACTATGAGTCCATACCTATTAAGTATCTGAAGTAGTTAAAGTCATAGACACTGAAAGTAGAGAGCTGGCTGCCAAGAACTAGGGGGCACAGAGGAGGGAAAATTAGCATTTAATGAGTACAGAGTTTCAGTTTTGCAAGATTAAACATTTACAGAAGTCTTTTGCATAAAAATATGAATATACGGAACACAACTGAACTGTACACTGAAAATGGTTAAAACAGTATGTTCATTTTTTTTTACTGCAAAAATATTATTTAAACACCATTCTAAATCCTGGCTAAGAAAATGGTTTGTGTAATCAGGAAGTTAAAGGCCATAGTTCTGGCTTTTGTTGTGCATTTTGTTCCCCAGAAATTCACCTCAGTGGAAACATGGAATGGCTTCACACTTGCTCTCAGCCCCTGGTGTCTCCTGAGTATACAATTGTGTGGGCATTAGGACAACAAGAGGACAGCGTTCTCTCAAACCAGATGGGATTGAAAATACACTGCAGGATGTGACGGGATGTGTTCAAAAGCCCCCAAAATCTCTATCAAAATACGAATAGCGCACTATCAAATGTACTCGAGTTTCATGTTTCAGATTTCAAAGTTATTTTCCCATATTGCAAATACTTCGAGGAGGTACTTTCTAATTTACAAAGCCCTTCCACACACGTTCCCGTTGAGTCATCCATCACACCTGCCTTCTTAGACAGACAAGGAATGCATTATATTCCCCTTTGCGCAGATAAAAATGCTGAAGCTGATACACAGGGCAGTGCTGCCCCTTGGAAATATCAGAGCTGCTGCTCTACCTAGGCTTTCCTGGCTCCAGGGACATACTCGTTCCCATGACCCTACTCAAGTCGCTGGTTGCTCCGATCTGTCGTCTTTGAGGAGGCAGGATCTCAAGGGACCAGTTGAAGAAGTTAGCAGCCCTAGCACCCAGGAGCCAGGAAAGATGGCAAACTGTGTGGTGAAGTTCAATTGGACGTCTGAGTGTCCTCTTAATTTACAAAATGCATGGCTCTTGCTTATCTGAGCAAGGGGGAAGTCTGTGCTGTAGGGTAAGTTGTTTGGCATGGTTGACGGAATGTGGGGATTTACTAAAACCCATCTGCCAAGATCAACCTACCATAGATATAAAAAAGAATTAAAAATCTAATTTCATGCAGACAAACTTTGACACATATCACGGCACTAGGTTTTTGAATGTGGGGGAAACGTGTACTTCATTACTTACAGTCAGTCCTTCTCCCAGTCCCATAAAACAACGCGTGGTGACTCATACATCCATAAGCACAATTTGTCCTGGTAGCCACTGGAATTTGCTCACATGTGAAAGTTTTCTTTAGAATGCTGTGTTCAGTTCTTAAAGGTTCTCGGCATTTGTGTTTCTACCCTCCAAGACAACACTTCAATTTTGTGTTTCCCTTTCTCTCTGTCCTTCTTACTTCTTCTACATATCATTATTTCATCAAATGTATGTACTCAGTGTGATTCCAATTGTGTTTTGTTTGTTGGGCCAGTGAACCTGGGTAACCCAAGGCACATGGCCAAGCATCTGGTAACAATAAATTCAACATTACAGTAGAAAATCAAGAATCCTGTAACCATAAGGTAATATGGAGAATATTTGGTAGCTATGAAGAATACATAATAGTGTGTTTTCTTCTACAATCATTGTTGTTTTTAAATGGACAAAAGTAGGTCAAAGATCCCTGGTGGCATGCTTTTGATGCATTAGGCCAAAAGAAAACAGAACTTGCCCTTTGCATCTGGCCGAGTTTAGTTTTGATTTATCACTGCTTCTGAGATCTTTGGAGTCACAGAACCCCCAAACTGCAAATACGATGATTCCAGCAGGTTACCAATTTAAAAGAGAAGGGCTGACTCACTCTATACCACACATCTTGTGTTCATTAGATTCTATTTTCACAGTCAGTCTAGATGGGGAAGAGTCACTGAAAGCTTATTTTTCCCTAGATATTAATTTTAAATGCCTCCTTCTATCATTTTGGCACATTAGGTTATTCCTAGAACCTAGGACAGTTTTAAGTACCTAGTAGGTACCAAGATATATTTAGTGAATGAATAAATAAATAATTGACTGTAAATTTTCTCTCTTTACCCTCTTGTAAACCATACTTCTTTAATGTTTACATTAACTTCTTTATAGATTGTGTACTTTCTCCCTACTAACTATTTAAATAAACCTTTCTGTTTCAGTTCGTACTTATTAAATCAGAAGGAGAGGCTTGCTTTTCCCCCCTAGGTTGTTTATATAAATTTCTCATTTGATTACCTTTAAATTTCCCCCCACTACTTATTTATATCAGAGTTCAAAGTTTATACATAGGTTCCCTTTTATTATTTCCAGTTCCATACAAGCTGTTTTCTTTAGCTTGCAGTATAAGCATTCGTGATGAGCACCTGTTAGGTACCAGAGAACACATTTTCCATTAGGAAATCCATAAGTTAAAGCTTGCATTTTAGGGGTTTGCTGTTCTTATAACATTCCTTAATAAAGTCAATTCATTTTTCCCTTTTATACTAAGATAGTAAGAAGCATTACCACAATTTCATAAAAACTACTAAATCAGTCTTACATTACATCTTCAGAGAAAAAAGATACTAAGCTTTATATCTCTAGAGTCTCTTCCTGGTTTTTCATTAACAAACCTATGATCCAAAAGAAAGACATAAAATATTTCTGTTCAAGGACAGCTGGCCGGACCTTTAAAGAAAACAGATTTATGTTCTTTTTGCATTATTCATGCAAAAATTGTTTTGGCCCGAATTTACTGGCCAAAATATTATCTCCTGTGTTGTCATTTCCGATGGCATATGAACAGAGATTTTGCCTCTCTGAAGATTTCTGCTTTAGACAAAGTGATACAGAGGCTACTAAGACGATAATGTGAGCTCATTTTCTAACTGGAATACCCAGCACATTGAAGAACTACCTTTGTCTTCAACTTCTGAGAAAGGAACTAGAAATTTAGGGCCCCTGAAAAAGACACCTAATTTTTCCATGTATTTTCACCATCTGAATCCCTCTGCAGCAATAGCAGTTTTCTTGCAATTGCTTGTGTCTGTTAAAAATAATTTAAAAAAATAAAAAAGAAGGAGAACCACAATGACATTTTTCTTCGGTGCAAAAAAAAAAAGACCCCCAAAACAAAAAACACTGAAAACAATATTCTGCCTTTCATGCATCACCGGTTAACTCCTCCTTCAACTCTTCGGTTCTATGGGCAGCAAAACTACTGTGATAAATGTTTTGATCCTAATCTTAGCCTCAACTAGGGACAGGATGACTTTTTTTCTGGAAGCCCATGGCTGCTTGCTTCCAGGATCAGTCACAACTCAGCACTAAGTGAAACTGAATGAGCTTCCTGACCAGTTAGTACCAAATACATTTCTATTTTACTGTACACTTTATTTCTTTGTTGAATACATCTCTTCTGAATATCAGCCTTAACTGAAGGGTTGAATTTACAATTCTTACTTCAGATGTTATCTAGTTTTAGTATCCATCACACCTACAAAAGTACAGAGCATTCAGTAAGTGCTTTTACATGTATTATTTGATTGGGCACAATACCAATCAAAGTAATAACTTAAAAAGAGTAACTGATCAGAACAATAATGGTAAAAATAATAATAGTAACAGTGATAACCACCATAGGAGGGTCTGGTATATGCTCAACACTGTTTTTCTAGAGGGGCTGTGTATATAATGGGTGTATCCACAGATCCCACCAACTTGTATTTAGAAACAAGGTATCATTTTTTATACCTAAATTTTAATAACTTCAAACTGCTATCCTTTCTGGTTCTACCAGCTTCCTCTTCTAGAACAATGTCTGATATTTCTGTTCAAAAATATGTACAGTCTCTATGGCTTTATCTTGTCTTTCACTTGTCTCTCCAATTGCTCCCTCTACTTTGAGCCAGCTCTCTGAAACCACCTACACATTTGTGCCTTCGGGTTATTGCTGCTAGTTCAAGGCTATCGTATTTAGAAATTCTTACTTAGGGTAATAGTTGTAAAACATAAATATATAACTATATTTAAATATATGTTATATATAACTACATCTATACATATAATTATATAGTTTGGTATATATCAAACAGACTAACAAACAGACTGATGAATCAATTAGTTGAACTCAGTGCTACCACAAAGGGATATTCTTAAAAAATAAAGACCAGCTCCATCCTCAAGGTCCGTTCCAAACCCCTGCTATCTCTGGGACTGGAAGCCAGCTAGTTCCCAGTAAGACGACTCAGTTTTAATTTCCATTACTTAAGATCCAGATTCAAGTTCCTTCCATCCCTGTGATAGAAGAATTTTCCTTCCACATGCTCAGGAACAACTCATTTTTGTCCCCAGGATGAATGTAAATGACAATACATCCATTTACTCTGGGTAGATACTCTGGTGGATATTTGCTCATTGGAAATGATCTCATCTATTTATTCAACAGATCTAATAATTTCCAGCACCAGGCATTGTGCGAGATGGTGGGTGCTCAGTGATTACAAACAATGTCCACGAGAACAAACGTATTCTTTGTTGTCAGGGACCATACAGTTCATTGAGGGAGCCACCATAGCACATCTCAAAGGCTGGGCAATTTTATCTTAAATATGCAAGACACAACAGCTTCATGTCTGTTGCTCTCTAACATTTTTTTTCATACACTTTGCTCCACTGTGAAGGAAGGACCAGTCCTGAGTTTGCCCCTTACACACACACACGCACACACGCTCTAGTGTTTTATTTACACTAGAGGTAAATAAAAATACATATTTGGTAATAAAAAATATGATTTAAGAAAAAATATATAGTTCTGCCTAGTTCTATCTACATTAACAAACCAGATTATATTGCTGAAGATTTTATTTACATTTTACTTTGAAGGACTTGAATTTAGGTTATTTGCCTTGTCGACGGCTTCTTCAGAAATAAAGAGTACTTATTTGCTTCATATTTTCATAATTCCTATTACATACCTACCATGAGCAAAAAAAATTATCAAAGATTTAACTCTTTGCACACCACCTGACAAATTTTATCTAATATAGTATCTAAAAACTATACAAATTAATACTGCTTTTTATCCTACTTTGGGGGGGGTCCTGTCTATTATAAACCCAATATAAATTAACTCCTTTTCTGAATTCAGTAGAATATATCTTTGCATACCTACTGAAAGGCATGCTATTGAAAACTGAATATGATTCAAAATATTAAAATGTCCCAATAAAACACTGACTTCACTAACACCTCCACTTTTATCATTTAAGAAAACAATGCCATGTCCCATGCTGGCAAATGTATTTAAAATACCCATGCAACACGCCATTGAATCTGCTCGACCTAGACTCTCACCTCTCTCATTGGTTCACTTCCACCTTCTTTAATATCCCCCATCAATCCACCTTGCAGTGTCTCTTTTTAAGCCCTTAGTATGGTTTTTAAAAATATTTTGGTGAGAATAATTGACATTAGATCTGCCCTTGCAACTGGTTTTTAAGTATTGTTATCTGTAGGCACAGGGTTGTGTATCAGTGGAACACTGTTCAGCCTTAGAAAAGGAAGGAAATCTTCCTTTCATAGGAAGGCAGTATGTGTCAACGTGGGTGAGACTTCAGGACATAATGCCAAGTGGAATAAGCCAGTCACAGAAAGACAAATACTCTTATGAGGTATCTCAAATAGTCAAACTCATGAAGCTAAGAATAGAATAGTGTTTGCCAGTGGCTGGGGTGAGGGGGGAATTGGGGGTTGGTAAACCCATGTTATTTTGACATGTTTTAACTTCCTTCTTCATATTTTAATTTTTGGCAATCACTATGGATGCAATTTCACTCTTATCTTTTAGCTTCAGGCATAGCAAGTCTCTCTCTGGATGAGGCTTTCTGGGGACCAGCTCTGAGCTGGATGATCTATTTTGAGGACACGTACCTGTCAGGGCTTCCACAAAGAGGAAGAGAAGGGAGGTTATCAATAGGGGGTTTATCTCGTCTATCCATCAGTCTTGTACTTCCCCTTTCTTCTCAACCTCACTGCATTCCACTAAAGGTAGGTCAACATTGTCATATACCTTCAGGTTTGAAAACTTAGAAACTTTATAGGGCATTTCCTTACTGCTTATTTTAAGATGGTAAAAGAGAGACCTAAGTAAGGTGTGTGAGTTGTTCAGAAAAAGACAAACAGCTAGAGCTAAAACCCAAGCTTTTGCCCCAAATATCCTTATTCCCTGTTCCCCTTTTAAGCCCTTTTTGTAGTCTCCTGGGGTCTGTTGCTCAAGTTGATATAATTGGAAAACACTTTAAATCCTTCATCAAGAGACCCAAAGAATTATTGGGAGAATACAATACCTAAGTTTTAAACTTTTCAATTGCATATAATAAATGTGCCTCAAACAAGTTGTACATGAAGATACTTTGTCAGTTGGGCAGTGCCCTGTAAATATGTAGCAACTAATGTTTGCATCCTCAGATTGTTCTCCCGTGGTCCCTTTTGTAAAGCTAGTGAATGGCCTAATCTGATTAGTGAAATGGTACCTCTCCTTCCCTCAGATACTGGTTCAGGGATTAGCCCATATCTGGGCCTGTGAAAATTAGCACAGAATTTTCTCGTGGATATAGTCATGATGCAAGTCTAGGATCTAGAAATTTTCTCTTTTCTGAGATTGTGCAGGGTGTGGACATAAAACCTGAAGCTTCTACAATTTTACTACCATGAAGGAAATCAGCCTAAAATCAAAGTCACATACCCTGAGAGTGGAGCCAAGAAAATCACGGACACCTGGCTAGACATAGACACAAAATGCTCTATCCTGCCTTGCCTCTACCTTTCCAGATATACTTTACAATATTTTTATACTTTTAAGCCAGTCGATTCGAGATTTCTGTTTCTTGACATCCAAAACACTGTAACTTATTGAAAGGGATAATTGGCTCCACTTGAGTTTATTTTTTCTCCATTCAAACATCAGAACAAAGGAATCTGAGTGGATTGCCCATTTTTGCACTCACCTTTTCACCGGGGCTCTGCAGGGAATGCCAGGGAGTCAGATATGCATCCCAGGGGGCTTCTACAGATTCTGCAGGGCTCTCCTCCCCCCAAGAGATAGGGATATCACTTTCTGCTACCTGAAATGAGCACAGAAAAAAGGCTTTGCTCCAGTAAAAATTGTGAGATCAGGACACTGCTTTTCCCTTCTACTATAATCCCCTTTATATCAAGGAGCTATTAGAACACAAGTTAGCATACGTGGGATATGATTAAAGGGAATTTGGTTTGGAGACACATATAGATTGAATTTAGTGGAATACAATTATGTGATTTTTGAAACATTACTTATTGGTATAGTTCCTGCAGGCTGTCCCCTATGGGATTGGCTCGTTTGTGACGCAGACATGCAGGCCCAGAAGTTCCACTGCTAATGTTAATGTAGGTGTTGTTAGTTTTCTAACATGGACATAAGGCACCAGGCACGAGGAGTAGGTTGGAAATGAGAGGGCAAGTCAGGGTTAACATGTGCTGCTCCAGAAACTAGTCTGCAGCAATTTCTTCAATCATCAGATGCACAGAAGTATAAGGAGAAGATTTAGTTATCTGATAACTAATCCAAACAAAAGTTCTCTTCTGTGTGTTTTCTTTTTTAATGTTCATGATAATAAGATTGTTTTATGTTTGTACAATATAATTTATAATATAAAGTGACAGTACACTTATGGGAACTTGAAATTTTCATGCATTTTCTTTCTTTCTTTATTTTTAAGATTTTATTCATTTATTTTTAGAGGGGAAGGGAAAGAGAGAGGGAGAGAAATATCAATGCATGGTTGCCTCTTGTGTGTCTCCCACTGGGAACTGGCCTGCAACCCAGGCATGTGCCCTGACTGGGAATCGGACCTCGATCATCTGCTTTGCAGGCCCACACTCAATCCACTGAGCTGCACCAGCCAGGTTATACATTTTAAATATACATAAAAATCAATCTCTCATGCTAGAATTATCTTTTAAGACAAAATTATCTAGCTATAAGGCTAAATTATCTTTTTATTATCTTTCTAGAAGTGATATTACAGAGTTGTTGAGTTGTGACAAGTTCATCAAAAATATGTAAAGCCAAAAGAAATGATTTATAGAGGGGTGTTAATCAATTAGTTAATTAAAATAGTGTCTGTGACTTTCCTGTGTTTCGGGACTTTTTGTGACTTGTCAGCTTTTTAAAATTCCCATTTGTTGTATTTTTCTTAGTATAAACAAATATTTGTATCTACTTTTAATTGTGTTATTTTTTCCTACAGAGGGCTCTCCAGAGTGAGCATGTATCAAATTCTGCAAAATTTGGATTTTCCCCAAGGTGTACACTGTGAACCATGGAGGAAAATGATGAATTATTCAGTGACCTGAGGGAGAATGGAAAGGTCTTACAAAGGAGTTTTGTTTAAGAACAAGCAGAGAGAACTGGGGTTAAACGGAGGAAAAGAACTTTAGTCCTTACTTCCGAAGTCACTGAACCCCCTCTGCTGAAGACCCTATCTCAAATTGCACCCCGCTCCCACCCCGCCTGATCCCTTTCTATCCCATTGCTCTATCTTCCTTGAATTTACATTACTTTTTACTTCTATATCTTCGTTAAAATATAAGCTTCATGAAGGTGGGAGTTTGTTCCACCTTTTTTATGACTATACCCTCAGAGCCTAGAGCAGTGCCTGTCAGATGGTAGGTACTCTACGTATATTTGTTGAAGGAATGGATGAGTGCCCTAAATTTTCCTGTATTAATGTGAGCTTTTTTTCATTCCAGTAAATTCAGCAGAATAGCTGTTAACATATCTGAACTCTCCCAAATCTCCAACCAAGTCTTGTTTCTGTGTGCTCAACTTGTAGAATCCTGTGGCAGTGCAGTTTTATTTTTGGTCATAAGGCACACAAAATTAAAGTAATCTAGCAAAGTAAAGACCCATATTTTACATATGTGTGTATGTGTATGTATAAATATATGCATATACATATTTCTCTCTAAAACCATTCCGAGAAAGGCAGGAAAGGAAAGAACGCAACCAGACTAAAAAGATACATCTGGCTACCATATCAAAAAGGCAACATCTTGACAACTATTAATTTAATTGAAAGTTGTGCAGAAATTTTCTCACAAAGCTCATAAATCCTAGAAGTAATGCTGATAATCTTTCCAAAAACTTAGAAGTTATCCTGGTACTTTATGTTATGTTTCTTCTTTTAATCATGTAAATTTTATTATTTTGGTGAAAGCTGCATTTTGTAATCATAAATAAGAAGACCCAAAGGGTTCTTCTCCTCAGTCACAGGCAACTCTCCAAATGGTCATTAGAACTGGATAAAGATTTCCTAACACCAGCTTGGCAATTCAGCTAAACCTTATCTCCCTGAACTTTCCCCATCCTGGAGTTTTGAATCTGACAGGGGTCTTAGTAATCCCTGTGAGAGAAACAGATGCGTATGAACTAGTCATTCCCCATTTCTTTCCATACTAATAGCACCTTTTGGGTTTGCAGTGAAAATGTACCCACATCTGTATTTGCTTTTAGATTCTCTTCTTTAGATAGAGGTGACCAAGTTTCATATTTCTGGTTACTGATATGTGAGACAATATCTAATACAATTTTAGTTATAAACAATTGTGTATTCCTAAGGTAAGAAGCCAGCACAGCAGAAGCACTCTTTGTCTTCCTGCTGCTGCTACCTTGAACGTAGGCACAATGTTTGGAGCTAATGCTGCCATTTTATGACCATGAGGTGAAAGGCAAATGGCTAGGAATGCTGGGGCAGGAATCTGGAAGCAGTCTAAGGCAGTGAAGGTGTTGCAGGGCCACTGGCCCCATGTTGGACTGCTCATCTGCAGAGTACTTATTATGGAAAAAAAAACCCTTATAGTTAAATTACTATCAGTTTAGTTTCTGCTCTTGCAGCCAAAAGTATTCCTGTTACACTTGTTCATTCCTATTTTTTAAGAGAAGAAAACTGAGGCTCAATGAGAATAAGCAGTTTGGCCAGATCCGAAGGAATATTTGGTGGGAAGCATAGTACAAGGACCCCTGCCCTTTCCAGGATACTTATAAGAAAACTCTTCAGCCATTGAGTAAGGTGACGGTTCTGCTTCATCTGCCTGTTCGAGGTAAGGAAGCATTGAAAGTAGCAAAATGCTTATCATAAAAGATGTCAGAATTATTGATAATTATAAGAATGAGTGCTAGGCTATAATACTAAACAATATTTGTTGTATATGATTATACTACAACGAATAATGTTGTAGGGTTTTTAATGGTTTTGTGTAACATGTAGAAGCCATGTTACCTAAAGTAAAATACTCATTCATCATTGGGTCAAAATATCTGGATAACAAGTCAAAACTTTACCATTCATCAAGTTATTCTTTATCCCCATCTCTAATTATTCAACTATGTGGATACTTGGGCAACATGTAGATTCAGTTAAGCTGAGCATTGTGTTAAGGAGCCAATTGTCTTCTCAATTTGAGCAACATGCTTTTGTCATTTTTTTATGTCTTAGTGAAGGGTCCCAGAAGGCTCCAGATTGACTTTGTCATTTACGTTTTGTTTCAGTCTTCCGTTACTAATTTACACTGAATCCCATGGAAGTTTTCAACTTCTCATAAAGCTCCTTACAAAAGGAAGTTGCCTCTCACTTGCTAGTGCTAAATCCCAGTTCCGGTCACAGCCTTGCCATTGTCACATTTTTTTATGCACATTTCTCACGAATAAATGAATCCTCTTAGCCAAGCATTTGGCATCTTTATCTTCCTTTATGAAAATGCAGTTGTGAGATTTCCAATTACACATATGGACCAGATGTGAAACAGGGCTGAAACGCACAGGGAATTCTGTATGGCTTGGCAGTCTTGGAACACGAATTACATTCTCTGTTGCAGAACAGCTGCTGGAACAGCCTGAATGGCTCCTCCTGGCATGTTTGCGGCTGTGGGTATGCGTACCCTCCTCCATGTTCTTCAATCCAATGAAACACTTAGACATGGAGGCAGACTGCTACCTCACCTTTTCCTCTGTGCACATGGTGGACAGTAAGGGTTGGCTATCATACTATTTCGATCTCGTATGTTTGTGAATGCTTCTGAACACATTAGAATTCAGTCAGCTCAAACTGGCAGTGACTCTACAAGCTGCCTCTATAAATTTCTCAACTTAATTTTATTGTACATTTTCCACATTGTGTTCCCACTATCACATGTCTCTTTTGAATAAAAATATGGATTGATTTTTTATAGATGATGGTGATGAAAATAAAAAAATTCTTTGGATGTGTGTGCATGTGTGCATGTGTGTGTGTGTGCATGTGTGATTTTTAACTGGAAGGGATAATGACTCCAATGGGAGGAACAAATTCCAAAAAAATATCGTGAACTTCTCCATCTCTTTCAATCTTGATTAATATATGTCAAAGTGTAACTACTGCTTTCCCCACCAAATCTACTGTGATAGTCTCATGTCCCATCTTGTTATAGCCACTGTACCTCTGTCTGCTCATTGCTTCATGCCATTGCCTAAGGAGCTTCCAATAATGCAGATCATTACTGTCACTCCCACCCTTAAACTCCATCAGTAAATCTCTTCACACACATTCACATGAGCTACACGATCTGCTATGATTGGGGTCCGGCCTCTACTTTATCCTCACCATCAGATGCCCTTCACCTTACACACTTCATTACACCTACAAGGACCTTCTGCTTCTCCAACTGCCACACTTATTTCCATCCAATGTCTTCTCTCTCAACCATGCACCCATTCAATTTATTTATTAAGTACTTAATGTCCAGCAGCCTTCTTCCTCATTACCTGGTTGTTTCCTGTATTCAGACTGCAGCATGAAAACCACTTTTATAAGAAGATTTCATCTGACTATGACAGAAACTTCTAGAGTTTCAGTAAAGCCTATTCACTTTTTTTTCCTGGCCACAGTCCTACAATTCCCTGTCTGTTCTCGCATCTCAGTTGGCATGTGACTAGTGCTCACCTAGGGAAAGTGAGTGGAACTGTGACGTGTCACTTCCAGGCTGAAGGGTTTAAGAAGTAGGAGGGGCAGGAAAAATAAAACAACTCAAATTTTCTAGCTTGGCTCCTTTCCCCATGTTATTCCAACTTCTGCTTCTGGCAGCAAATCTCTGACCCTGATCCACCGACTCACTCTTAGGAGGACCCTTGTGATTACCCCGCGTGTGCCCACCCACCTGGATGACCCAGGACATTCTGTCCATCTCACATCTGTAAAGCCCCTTCTGCCAGGTCATACAACTTGATGGCAGGTTCTGGGGCGTGGACATTTTTGAAGAAGCAGAACATTTTCCTGTCTACCAACCCAAGTGACAAGAGGTAGGTAGGCCTTTAAAGGGATTACAACAAGAATGTCATAACATTCAAACCCGGGGCAGAGATGACCATGTGCCCTTATTACTAAAGCATGCTATCTCAGGAAGCTTCCAAAAATGCCATCATTAAATTAGAAAGAGAATCATAAGGGGAAGGAAGAAAATAGCAGATTTTAAAACAAATAAAATAATAAAGTTAAAATAAAAAAACCTTTAGTGTGGGTACTAGCATATGAATTTGCCTGGGAACAAATAGAATAGAAAGCTACTAGACTTTCATGGGCATTGCCCCTGAATAAAGAGCTTAGAGTAAAAAAGTAGGTAGATATAGATACAGATACAGATACAGATACAGATATAGATATAGATATAGATATAGATATAGATATAGATATAGATAAAATTCCAAGCCAACTGTCAGGCTCCTCATGTGCACCCACTGGAAATGGACTTTAGAAGTGCTGTTTCCCTTAGCAAGGACATGATCCCAAAGCCTTCTTTCCATGCCATCCTGAAGGATAACAGAGTGAGAACCGCCCAGAGGGCATAACCAAGGGCCAGGGAAAACACTGTGCATTTAGGCTTCTCCCAGAGAGCACAATCAGGATTAAATCAAGCAATTTCTCTCACTGTAGAGAGCAGGACCAATAAAATGGTGTTGGTCTGGCCAAGATAGGATAAAGTATATTAAAGAAAATAGCGTCACTCATGTCAACCAAGATGGCTGCTGGCAAGCCATATCAATTTGGTTCAAGAAGGAAAGTACCTAAGTCATGTCAGGTACCCTGCTAAATTAAATGACTGCCAGGAGAGCTCAACCAAGACGTTGGCACACAGACATGTCTGCAGAGAGGGCACACCAGCTGATAGAGCACTGGGGGCTCTTGGCCCTGAGTTACAGCTCAATCAGGTGCCAAAATTTGGGTGTAATTGAGATGGACTTCAGAGCCACCATGGAGACAGCAAATCTATCACCATGAGACACTGCCCCACACTGCTCCGGCCCATGTTCCACCAGAGGCTCTGCCTGGCTAAGCGCTGGAACTTACACGCCACCTGAGGCATCACTCCGATCAGACCAAGACACCTGCTCACTGACACTGTGTCCTGGACCTGGGACTGAGACTCTGGGACTCGGGTTCATTAGTACCACATTGTTTGTTGTGTGTTAACTGCATGTGATATTACAGAGGATAGGATAGTAATATAATATTGATGTTCTTTCCAGTGTGAACCTGCATTTAATGAAAGCTGAGTTTGAGCAACAGCTCTTGTAGCACTCAATTCATTCCTTGCCACTGCCAAGTATAGACTAAACCCAGTGATCTAATTCCCCCCAAGCCAGAGATGTGCACCCTGACTTACAGGAAAGACTGTAACACCACCCTCCTCAAGAGGCACAGCCTACAGGAGTCGTATTGAGGGTGACCTTGTTAGCCACCCATCTGTGGTACAGACACCATGTTCTGTGAACTATTTCTACAGCTCTTTGTAGTCAGGCACCCCCACTACCCACCTCATACTGTCTACCTGCCTTCTGACAGTTAAGCAAAACCACGTGACCTCTATCATTTTGGAATCTTATCAACTGCACTGCATTACAGAACCCAGTTCTGAAACAGTGCCTCCTATTGTGTATAAGGGGCTACCACTGACCCCCTAAATGATTTTGGTGTCCTACCACCTGTGCATTTTTTTTATCATTTTAGTAAACGATGTGTCCTCTTTGTCTTTTCATTGGACATAGACTTCTGGTGAGTTCTCTGCCCTTACATAAAATAATTCATTTAAACATACCCACATCTTTGAAACATTGAATTTCCTCTTCCATCATCTGCCACAGCAGTTCTGGCCAGTTTCCTCCATTCTTCCAGAAGTCATCCTTGTATCATGTTCATGAAATCTTCTGGTGTTCTTGCCAGGATTTAAATTCTGTATGTTAGGAACATGATCTCAAATTGATAAACTCTTCTTTATTCAGTCCTATGCTCCAGCCCCCTCAGTCAAATACCTTTGGGACCTACTTCCGTGCACCCTCCCCCAGCTCCTGCCAGGCTCTGCTGGCTGAGTCCTGCAGCTCTCGGACTATAGTCCCTCTTCTCTCTTTTCAGGACTAGCACATTCCTTACTGTCTTATGTTGTGACTCAATGCTATTACTGGCCTGATGTTGAGAATGTGTAATTGTTTCAAATATATGAGTTTAGAAAGGCTTTTTTATTTCTAAATGTTCCTAAAGATTGTTATATTGCAGGATAAGACCGTCCATATCTAGCGGACATAGAGATGTGGAGTATGTGTGGTGTGTGTGTGTGTGTGTGTGTGTGTGTGTGTGTATGTGAAAGAGAGAGAGAGATAGAGAATCTGACAGTTTTTATAAGGGAGAATTTTAGGGGATTGATGTCCTACTTAAACTCAGACAGGAGTCAATCTATTATTATTATTATTATAAATTCTTATCATTATTATTATTATGACTTAATGAACATTCAAGGACTGGGATTGATATCCAAAAATTATTATATATTCTGATCTGGGTAATTTTTTAAATTTTATTTTTATGCTATTATAGTTCTAACCTTTTCTCTCTTTTCCCACTTCTACCCAGCCCCACTCTCTCCCCTTCCTCAGCCAATCCCCACATTGTTGTCCATGTCCATTGGTTATGTGTAAATGTCCTTTGGTTAATCCCTTCACTATCTTTCATCCAGTTCTCCCTCCCCTCCAGCAGCTGTCAGTCTGTTCCACCATTTATAAATAGTGCAGCTATAAACATAGGGGTGCACTTAAATTTTTTCTATTGAAGTTTCATGATTCTTAGGCTATATTTCCAGAAGTGGAATCACTGGGTCAAAATTTCCATTTTCAAATTTTTTTAGGAAATTCCATACTGTTTTCCATTGTGGCTGCACCAGGCTGTATTCTTACAAGCAGTGCACTAGAGTTCCCTTTCTTCCACATCTTCACCAGTACTTGATGTTTGTTGATTGATTGTGGTAGCCATTCTGACAGATGTGAGGTGATATCTCATTGTGGTTTTAATTTGTATCTGATGGTTAGTGATGTTGGACATTTTTCATATGTCTATGGACCCTCTGTTTGTCCTCCTTAGAGATATGTCTGTTCAGGTCCTTTGTCTCCCATATAGGTAACTTTTAAAAATAGGATTAATTCAATGTATTCCCTTTGTAGTTTGCAATCCATTTTGCCACCACAGTCTTGGGTACCAAAATAGAAACTGTACTCTGTTATAAATTTTTTTAGAAATTTAATATTTCAGTTTTTAAAAAAATATTAGGAAAATACCACTTATATTTCTGCGAGCATTTATAATTAAACCTGAAGACACTCAAAAATAATTTTCTGATAAAATTATTTTTCAAGATAAAAATTTTCTGATTCTGATAGACCACACAATAAGCCAAAAAAACAATAAGCAATTGACATGCTGCTGCTCTTAGAGGATTAGTTACCTAAAATTCAATCTATTGGGAAATAAAGAAACTCTTCAGAAATACAATTCCCGTGCATTTATAAAACTCACTATATGTTTTTTCTAAATGAAAGAACATATTCATTATTTTTTCTTATATTCCCTCTTAGCCTTGAACACACAATCCTCATTGTGAGTTTGCCTATTATTTCTTGATCCCAAGGCTCTTATAGAGTCTGATCAATTATAGCATCAAATTCTCATATGTTGTGAATGAGAATTTCGATGAACATGGACTTGGGAAATGAAAGACTGATGGTCTTCCAGTCTGTATCTTCTTTATCTCCCTTGTCAACCAGAAATCGACTGCACGTGTCTGCTCCATTTTACTCGGATTGATGTGCTTGCTTTTACTTATGTATTTTTACCAGTTCTAATTCTCTGAATGTCTTCTCTAATGAACTCCTCTTTATTTTCCCCCCTCTCACCACTGTAATTCATTTTATAAAACATTTATTCTCACATTTATTCTCCAGATTTTGCTAAGTGAAAAAAGCCATATGAACATGGTCCTTATAATAAAGCAAAAATATTATTTCATATTCATATCTCCACTGACATCTGAATTTGGGGCATCTGACATGTAGAAGACATTGAATAGTTAAGGAAGAACATAACCAATCCATGCCTCTCATCCTTTTTCACTCTCCTGAATGAAGAATCTAGAAATGTCACTGACACTGAATGAGGAAGTGAAGAGCAGGAGGGTGGAGGGTGGAGGTTGAAGAACACACTACCGTATTTTGCCATATATAATGCGCAACCACATTTTTGTGCACGTTATACACAGGGTTATTATATCCACTCTTTTGCCCATGGTATATATTCATTATACCCATGTATAATGTGCATTCTTCTTTTTCCCTCAAAAATTTTGGCAAAAAAAGCACATTTTACCCAGCAAAACATGGTATATATACCATTTTCCCACAGCTTGACTGTGGAAGTTAAGGCTCAAATCTGACCTGGGAGAAAGAGAAATTTTGAATGTAAAAGTTTTGTCTGAAGCTGAATATGAGGCAGCTGTGAGATCCTGTCAAAGGCACAGAAGGGAAACCTGGTACAGAGGGTGTGAGGGCAGTGACTGAAAAAAACTCAGATCCATAACTGTACTAAACAGAGTACAGCATTTTAAGATGCATGTATGTTAACGTGAATAAATACATAAATATAGAAAAACTGCATTACAAAATAAATTGTAAGCAGGAGAACATACAGAAATCTCAGATGTGCTAGTTAGTGACATGATATAGAACAAATGAAAAATCGCCTCTCTGAATTTCAAAGTCATCATTGAAAAAGTAAGAATAGGGTATTACAGCATGTTTGTGAGGTTTCAGGAAAAGATCATCCACTGACACATTTAGCCCAGTACCTGGGACATAGAAAGTCCTTGATTCATTCTATTTTACCTCCCTAAAAATGCCCACCTTTGTATCTTTTTTTGAGGAACGTCTATACATCTAAGACCCATACTAGAAACCTGTGAGTTGGATCTTTCTCTGTATCTTATAAGCCACGAAGGGACACAAAGATGATACAAATAAAGCAAACAAAAAGCAACAAGATTATTAGCAAACACTTAACTGTTGTTTAAACTATAGTATAGTTGTTTTAGAAATTCAGAGACAGTGAAGGCAAATGTGAACTAATACAACACATTTCCTAGAACACAAACTAAAGTTCGAGTCAACAAGATGACTCCTTTTTCTTCTTTCTGGCTCTTTCCAAACTGAAACACACCCGGAGCCCTATCGGAAAACCAGGAAGCCACAGAAGACTGGAGGAGCCAACAGTAGATGCCATTGCATTAGTTATCCGAGGCACCGATCTGAATGAACCAAACTCTTACAGGACAAGCCTCCCTGGTACCCCATTTCAACATTTGCAAAAGATTATTTGAAAAACATTGTTGGGGGCAAAGCCACAATGAGCAACTCCCATTGCTAGAGCATCAGGTTCTGATTTTAATAAAAACAAGATTCTAAGCCTTGGGACATCCGTGTACAGATATGGGACCTGTAAATAAAGTGTAAGATCTAGCCATGGTGAGTTATTTATGTAAAACCACCATGAAATCAATGGTTTGTGTGAAGAACTTAGGTCCTGTTTACCTGGGATTAAGAAAATGTTTCATCTCATTGTGTGTGAGAACTTTAAATATCCACATACACAGAAAAAATGAATAATATGGGAGTGTTTGCAAAGGCTTTGAGTACTCCAGCCCCTCAAAAAGAACTCTTCGTACTGCTAGCCCACAACATGCTCTTCTCATCGCAGAAGAGAGGGGGAGGGAGAAGGAGAGGGAGAGAGAGGGAGAGAGATGGTGGTACAGAACAGCCAGAGTGGGGGATAGAATAAAAACCAATTTTACTGGAAAAGGAAATATCGAGTGCAACTGTTATGAGGAGGGCCATAAACGAGAGTCTCTTGAGTGTTGTGTGAGATAAAAATGGGGAGAAGAAAGCAAATGAGATATGAGAAGTATTGCTGAATTTATGAATTAGATATGCTTTAATAGCTTACCAGGAACATGAGTAACGCTTAGAATTTCTTGGGGCCACATTTGGTTTTAACTCATGAACTGTGCTTCTTGAAAACCATACATAGATTTATTTTTTTTTGTATTTCAGGATTATAAGGAATACCCTTATACCCAAATCACCAGAAAATTATTTTAATATTCTTTCCCTTACACAGAATGCCATTTGTATGCTTCTGCATGTAATCTACATGTAATTTGCATGTAATATACAGTGGTAGGTCATTAGGTAAGTGACCACTTGCGAGAATCTCTGCATTCAATGAACATAGGATCCTGGCATGTAAATGAGGTAAAGAGAACCACACAGAGTAGGAAGAAGGAGAAAAAAGAAAAGAGGTAAAGAGAAAGAAGTCAGGATTCAGTGAACAAAAACATGGAATGACTTGGCAGTTTAAAATTTTCAAATAGCATAGGACTAGGAGAAAGAGCATCTGTGCCTTCTTACAGGCACAAATGAGCTCTTTCTCCTCAGCTGACAAAAATCCACAACATATTCCACTTCAATCTAAGCTCAAACTAAGAGCTAAGCTCTGTCCAGACAGCTTGCATTTCCAGTGCTTTCCCCATAGCGCATGTATAACATATATCTGGCGAATAAATGAACTTCCTCTCATTGAAACCACTGCATCTCTCTGCTCTAGCACTGCCTCTGAAGAATTAAAAGGAACTCTGTAAGTATCTGACATGCTCACCAACTGTAAGATCCCTGTGCCCAAGAGCAGCACCAGTCATGTTTAGTGTCCCAGGTGGCAGACTCAACATTCAATCAATGGATGTGGAATGGATCTGAAAGAAAATACACAGAAAATAAGATCTAGCGTGGGTAAAAGTAGATATAGGTCAACTTCACAGAGTCAGAGTCAGGCTGGAAAGGATTTGCAAATAGACTGAGGCACATTGAGGCTTTCCTTATTAAGATTGCGTGGCCTACCTAGCAAAGTCTGCTAGTATAGTGATGTAGCAGTTGTGTGCTAATGTCAAGTCAGATGTTATGCCTTATCCCATTCTCTGGGGCGCAACTTCCATAGGTCCTTTCAGAAGATGGTATCAAGTGCAAATAAGATTATCTGCAGAGTCTCTTCTTTAAACTTGAAGTTCCTTAGAAGTGAGTCTGGCTTTTGCATAGTACCTGAACCCATCACTTAAGCAAGTAATATCTTTTCACAACAGTTCCTTTGAGAGACTGAATGTGTACCCTAATAGAAGATGACTTTTCAACGTCTTTTGGGAACTACCTTCCAAACCTTTGAAAAATCTTTTTTTTGTAGGTGAATATTATTTTTAAAATAGGCAAAAAGTCACCCACACTTCAGTGTCACAAATGTATGGGTGTCACTAAACTAAGTAAGGCAGTGTTTCAGAAAGGAAATAAGGTGTACTGCAGAGATGCCTGCCGTTCTGGAGTTGGTTAGAAGCTGACCCTGAAACCAGTGCTTATAGAAGTCACAGAAATATTTTTACAGAGACCACGACATGGGAGAAACTAAAATGCTTTCTAAAAGGATTGCATCAGAACACTCATGTGAACACATGCGTTCTGGCAGGTTTGCTCAAGAAAAGTCTTGGAACTTTAGAACAGATTCTCCCTAGCTCTGAAAAAATGTCTGCATCCCATATATATTTTTAAAATTTTCCTCTGTGTGTTTCTCAAAGCTTCTCTTTATCTTTATCTCTAAAAATTAATGCTTCTCTTTATCTCTATCTCTCTCCCTTTCTGTCTCTCTAAAATCCATGTTTTTTAATAACAAATGAAAAGTAATAAAAAAGGACAGCAAAAAAAAAGAGATGAAGAAATTTTTGCCAATACAGTCACCAACAAAGGGGTTTAAGTCAAAATGTTTATGAAATTTAGAAAACCACAAATGCGATGATCTCAAGTGGAAGAAGCAGAGGGAGCAGACCTATTAACTTCCTGTAGGAACTGCTACCTTACTGAGGTTTCTGAATCCTAGACTGGTTATCTGTAAAATAACATCATGTATTAAGTTAGATCAAATCAGACAGGAAAAGAAATAATCCCATCCCACTCCCCATATACCCACTGGCTTAGTTGTTGGGGGCATCAGGATAATGAAATCATATGACTCTGAAAAAAATTATGGGTTTTCCATGTCTGAAGTTTAGGTCTAAACAGTTCTCCCAAATTGAATATGCTCTTTAGAACAATTCAGCTCTGACTGACTAGCTACAGGTTAGGATCTCTGCCCTCTACTGGAAAATATTGTATCTGCACCAGAAAATTCTCCCTATTTCTAAATTTATGGAAACTATAAAATCATGTGCCAATTACAAAGTGTTAGATTTCTATTATTCAAATATATTCATATCCTTATCATTATATAAACTTTTATTCTTGAATGGTTTTATTAAATCAATTCATTATTTAAAATGTATATTTAAGGACTCCATACCACAAGACCTCTTTCTTTGCATTTGCAGTAGAGGAGTGGCCCCTGTCCTCTGGACTTGGGTATACACATGTAGATACCATGTGTGTATGATGCAGGAGCCATTAGTGCATGTGACAACTCAGCATTTGAAATGTGGCAGATCCCCATAATGAAATGTGCTGAAACTACAATGACGACTGTTCAGAAAGTATCAGCCTTGTACTATGAAAAACGGAGACATTTATTGAAGAAGATACAAGATACAAGAAACATTGTACATAGGATAATGATGCCTCAGTCCCCTTCAAAGTTGGCACCTTGGGACCTCACACAGTTCTGCCAATCGCCATCAGCTACCCTGTCATATCTTCCTGAATCACACCGACAGTCTCAAATTTCTTTCCTTTCAAAGGTGATTTTAGTTTTTGGAAAAGCCAGAAGCTGCAGGGCACCAAATCTGGGTTGTAGGGGGGCTGAGTCACCTGGGTGATTTGATGTATCACCAAAAAACTCTGCACAAGATGTGATGCATGTGCATCGTCATGATGAAGCTGCCAGTCACCAGTTGCCCACAGCCACAGCCTTCTGAATCATCCAAATAGTTTCCACAGAGGAATGTTCAAGCTTAACGCAAAATGTGATGCAGATTCATTGCTCTACTCGCTCAGTCATTTTGAATGTCCCGGCCACACAGTGCACATGCTCACTCAATGGTGTCTACTGACTGCACTGACTAGTACGGTGAAGTTGTCATTGTTCATGCACGTGTATTCCAGTCCACTCTCCCTGGCTGCCAGAATACATTGATGTCATGCAAACCATTCTTATTAATAATGGCTGGACTTTTTCTGGACAGACTTCATATACACACCAGATTTCAAGAACTTACGAGTAAACATACACTAAACAATAATTGTTTATATTGATTAAATTTTTTATACTTGTTTACATATTGTTTATCCTGATGATATTTTGAAATAATGTTTTGTGTATATTATATTAGAAATATATTAAAGTTAATTTTTCTATTTCTTTTACTTTTTAAATGTGGCTACTGGAAAATTTAATATTTTATATATTACCCTAATTTGTGGCTCACATTATATTTCAATTGGGTAGCACTATTCTAAGACTGTGATACAAATATATAAGCTATATAAAATATTCTTTTATATATAATAAAAGAATCAGTATCCATCTCCTATGATGATTTTATTCTACTATTATTATCATTATTCATCTGTTATGTTTTTGATAAGTAAACTGAAGCCAGAGAACTTAAATACCTTGACCAAAGAGGAAAATTCAGGATTTGAAACTACACAGGTGAATTTTAGATGCTGTGCTTTTCACCACCATACCACACGACCTCTGTGTAACGAAAATGAATGATTAAGAGAAGGAAGCAGTTTTATACCTTTGCTGAATCTCCTCTTTCCAGGTCAGTGTTTGTGTTGGGTAAGGAGTTGAGGCATAGAGGAGGGAAGAGGGGTCATATTTTCAGGCTCCACTTTTACTCTCCTTACTGCCCTGGAGAGCTGCTGTATGTATTAGAAAAAGAGATGTGGCCATAATCACTACCAGAAAAGAGGAAGTCCAATTGCCAGGAAAGTTTCTTAAGAAACCTAAATTTGAAGGTGGAGGGGGAAACATACAAACAGAACATTGGGATGATGATGAAATAAAAGTGATGATAAAGACACTGTGTGCGTAAGCCTGGCTTTAAACCCCATCAGCAAAGTCTGCCTGGAAGGGATGAGTCTGAGATTTAAAGACTGAGTAGAATTAGTCTGGAACAGAATTGGGATCAAAGAATATCAGTGAAATAAAAATGAGTCATGCACAAAATCACATATTGTGGACTGAGCAATTCAGTATTTCATAAGGACAGAGTGGGAGTGGGGAATAGAGAGGAGGTGAGGTAGTCAAGCTCAGTTTCTGAAAGCCTTTCAGTTCCTTTTAAGCATCTTGGATTTATCCTTTGGGCAATGCACAAAATGAAATACTTAGATTCATATAGAGAGAAATTTTTTATTTACATTCCTTTACCTTGCTCCTATATTTTTCCCTCCACTCCAAAGTAGCCTATTTTTTTTAATGTATCTTCCTTTGTTCTGATCAAAGGACCTCCAGTTGGCAAAAGTAACTAGGAAGTTATTATGCTTTCTAATTTATGTATCCCTTTCATAATGGGATGTTTTGGGAATTTGCTAGTTGCCAAACCATTCTATCAACTAATGCTGTTTTATTCACTCTTTCAATGTAACTTTTTTTTGATTTAATGAAAAATCTTCAAATAGATTTGAACATATGCTTTCTGATCTTCTTGGGTAAAGACTAATAAGTCTTAAGTAATATATATATGCCAACCTTCTTCTTCCATAACCTCTTATGACATAAGACCCCTCCTGCCCCAAGAAAGAAGAGACAAGAAAAATGTCTTAAAAGCAAAGAACAGGTTTTACATCTTTCTCCTCCATGCTAAACACAGGATGCTAAATACAATGTGTACTCAAAAATAAAAAAATGAAGCATGTCCAGAAAGTGAGGCTTCATGTCAAATACTGTCACTTGACATCTGCTTGTTCCTGGTCAAGACACTCACCTTTCCAAAGCCTTCTTCTCCTAGACTGTAATATTAAAATAATAGTAATACTAGGGAACACTAATTGTAGTCTTGCTATGTGCCAGCCATGTTCTATTTTCAGGGTTTTCCATGTATTATAGTGCTTAACTCTCTCAGGTAGTTACTATTATCTTCACTGTCATTTTACACATGAGGAAAATGTGCCACAGAGAGAAAGACATTCACCAAGTCCCATGCCAAAAAAAGAGTGAAGTTCTGATCCAGAAATCATGTTTTCACACCACTATATACCTATGAAACCAATTTGTCAGGATTACGTGGGTGAACAAGTAGGTGAGCCTTGTGCACTGAAAACCGTTGTTCCAATTTCGGTAGTACCATTGTTCAGCTGTATTGAGATGATGCGTTCAGAATTTGTCATGTCTGGCACATAGAGGTTCTCAGGAACATGGGTTTCCACTCGTTCCTCCTGACAAAGCAGCTGTTAGTCCCTGTCTTTGTCTCCCCAGTGAAGGAAGGACTTCAAAATCACTCTATTTTCCTTTTCCTATAACTGCCTTTTTAAAGGACTAAAAGGAAAAGGCAAAACTGGTACCAGATGTCCTGTGGTTGTTTTGGAGGGGAGGTACCTTGGTTTCCTGCACATCATTGACACCTTGACAGTGTGTCTTTGCCGTGTTCACGTGCACCCCGTCTGAACTTGCTGGAGGAGCCAGGTGGGATGAGCACCACATAAAAGCTGACCTCCTGGCCTCATTTCCTAACTGTTTAATTCCCCTCCCAAGATTCCCGAGGATTCCTTATGTTTATGCTAATGTGGCCAAAGACAAATGGAAGGAAAGATAGGCATGTTACAACCACACCCACCCAGAGCCCTGGACTTTGCACCACACCTGAAACTTCCTTTCAAAATCCAGCAGGAAGTTTGCTAACAGTGTTTCATGCCTCTATGGTTTGGCCTATCTAACCCTCAAATCAGCCTGGGATTCAAATGAAAATTGTCAGACGCTCTATTTGTCTGGCACAGTATAGGCACATCTGGTGTGGTCTGACCACATTCTGGATCATCCACCTGTCAGAGAACCTGAAAACAGGAAGGAGACCACAGACGTTTATGATGCAGGTCAAACAGCGAGAGAACGAGGTTATAGAATAAGTCAAAGGAAACTATATTTTTCAACTTCGTATTAATTATTGAGGGCAATTTCATGTCAATGAATACTTTAAAGAATCTTCAGGGCCTATACATTTTTATCTTGAAGAGTTTTCTCAATCCCATTTTCTCTCCTCTCCCATTGGTCAGGATTCCCTATCATCACGTCATTTATTTTATAGAAATTTTTGCTACCAAAACTGTATTTTTTATATTGGCTGGGTCTTCTTCTGGAATATATTCTACACAAAGTGTAGGTCCTTGATCTTATTCATCTCTTTCCTGGAACAGTGTGTATCATACAGAGTTTACTTGTGAAAGATAAGATGCTAAATATTTAGTAAGAATGTTACTATAAATCTTAACAACCTTGCTCTGGTCGGGGAGCTCAGTCGGTTAGAGTGTTGTCCCAATACGCCGAGGCTTCAGGTTTGATCCTTAGTTGGCAAACATACAAGAATCAACCAATAATGCAAAAATAAGGGGAACAAAAAAATCAATGCTTCTCTTTATCTCTCTCTCCCTTCTTGTCTCTCTAAAATCAATAATGTTTTTTAATTTAAATAAGGTTTAACAATCCTTGACAATCCAGCCCCAGTCACATTTCCATAGCACCTTCTGCATTACACCAGTCCCTGAAAACAACTGTGACATGTAAAATGGCCAGGCTATTGCCTACATGCACTTAGCTCGCAGCAAGTGGATGCAGTGATGATGATCAAGGGCCTACACAGCCTTCACAACAACCCTATGGAAAGCAATGAACACACAGTATGCACATTAGTATCCTAACTGTATATATGAGGAATTATGAGTCCTAGCAGTGTTAAAATAAAGGCTAGCAGTTATGCTATATGTACATAGATAATATACTATATACCATAGATAGTATAATGATATACATATTTTACTATATACATATTTAGCATAACTGATAGCTCTTAAATATATGTGCATATAATATATAACATATATAAATATGTATACTTCATATATTAAAGAGCTATCCCATATATATATATATATATATATATATATATATAAATTCAAGTATTGTTTTGCTTCTCAAGAACCCATTTATTTAATCTTTATATCAAGCCGATGGTTTGAATACACTTTCAAACCTAAGGAAATGAGTACAGAGGTATTAAATAAGTTGTCTCAATTCACAAGGTCACTCACTGGCAAACCAGGGGCTGGACCCCACCTGATCCCACTGCTTCACCTCATTTATCTTGGGTTTCCCTGAGCAACGTGGCCCCAAGTCACACAGCTGAGAGAGCAGCTAGAATCTGAACCGGGCCTGCCTGGCTTTTTCTCCAACACCATGTTGCCTTAGCCAACATGCCTTGTCTTTGAATTTCAATGCCACTTAGAACTGTAAAAGTGAAAAAAAAGTTAGATTTGACCTAACCTCATTTCCTCATTCGCAGCTCAGGCATCTGAACTCACAGAGGAGAAACTTGGGGAAAGTCACACCAAGTCGCCTCTTAACATTCACTATATATTCCCCACATTAGCATTTTCTCCTTTACCTGCTTTACAAATGCATTCAATTTCTAAACCTGTATCTACCATAAAATACCAAACGAAAAGACAGTTCTAAGATCCAGGGGAATGCAAAAAGACTTCATGAATTGAAAAGAAGTAAATGAATGCAAATTATAGTTACACGAGTTTCAAAAACACTGTGCTGGATGTCATGGGAACTTCAAACATAGTTACACAAAACGGTGAGTAAGGGGCATTTACTTACTTGTCTATACCAGCTGACATTTGCTCTTACAAACTTTTGTATTCATTCAACACTTATGGGATAAGTTCCTACTATGTACCAACCCCGAGGTTAAACTTTGAGTTCATTAAGCCCCAAAGAACTATGATATCTAAAACTGCAATGTCTTTTGTAACTGTGAGCTTGTAGAAGAAGCCAAATGTTTGTTGATGCAGGAATGAGTGAGTGAGTGGACAGGAGAAGGTTCTCGAGCTGTATCCCATGACCATGCAGAAATATTATTAGGACATGTAATCAGTGACAGAGTCTCTTTGCATCCCTGCTGTAAAGGGCTTTTGAAAAGACAAATAGGGTATATTTTAAAATAAACAATATTGCAAACATTTCCTGGAAACCTTAGCAACTCACTGTATGCAATAAGCTCTGCTCCTGTTGCATTTTACTGTTTCACTCATTATATTGAAACATCTTCCTTGTGTGGCAAGAAATGAAAACCGAAGAGAAGCAGAGAAAAGCTGCAGAGACTCTGAAGTCCAGGAAGGCAGAAACAGAAACACGTTCTTTGCTTTCATCCATGGTACCTCTTCCTTCCAGTTAGCAGCACAAGGAATCGTGGTAGCAAGGGCTTTTAGGAAAATCCAGAAGTAAACCAAGAAACATATTCATAACTTTTGTTATCTAACCTGACCTGAGCTTGGCTGGAGAAGTTCTTCACCCACATGAAGCTTTTCGTTAGTGAATACCATTCTCTTATTATCTCTGTCTTGTTGGCCTCTTTGTTTTCTATCCAGTGAGATCTATAAAAATAAAAATATGAGCTCTCATGTGCTATCGAATGGGCTAGCCAACACACTTTCCATACAATATATCTTTTCTATCCTTTAAAAATTATCCTAGCACCTGAATAATCCATACCCATTTTTTGGACAAGGAAGTTGATGCTCAAACAATTTAAATAACTTTTCCCAAGTCACAAAAAGCATGTAATACAACCAGGATTTAAATCCACATAGCTCTTATTCCAGCGTTTACATTGTAGTGCCTCCTACCGGGCTATATTGCTTTTATTTGTCCCCACATGTCTGTGCACACACACACACATGCACACATATTATGACAACCACAAGCAGGAAAAAATTAATGCACCTCAGGCAAACATACCTAATAGGTTTGGCACTTGTCAGTTCCTGCACTGAGAGTTGTGTGAGTGTTTTGGCTGCCTCACCACTCAGTGGCTCAGTGTTTCTTCTTGTCCTGCACCAGAAGTTTAACTATGTCCATATGTTCAGGAGCTCACAAGAAAAGAAACTGAGAACAGCTTGATTAGCGTAGTCTGGGTGTTGGGTAAACGGCTCTCTCAGTCTAAGACATTTCTCTTCACATTACCCAGCATGAAGTCTCCGCACAACTCACCAGTTAACAGCATGGCTCCTTCTTGACCAAGCACTAAATCCTGGGCTTCAGTCCCTTGGGGAATGGTTCACTTACTGATGATAATCAAGAAAGCATTTATTGAGCACCTGCTGTGGGATAGCCCCAGTGAGGGGTTACAAAGAATTATGATACCATGCCACTTTTCCTCAGGGAATACAATGTCTACTTAAGAAGAAATAAAACCTATCCGTACAGCAATGGAGAGTTAAATGAAAAGCCAAGATTATAAGACACTAGAATAGATCTTATGATGGACAGTCAAATCAAAATCAAAGTCAGTAGTGCAAAAGAATTTCATCTCCAGTCTAAGCAGGCCAGTGTGCCACTCTGGAAGAAGATGCTCGGTTCAGGCTATAAGAGTAGAGATTGTATTAGGAGGAGAGAAAAGAGTAGGGAGGGAAAGCTGTTTCTATATAATCAACTCACTGTACAATTTGCTCAGTGTTTTGAAACAGCTCAGAGAAAATAATGATTTTCTTCTTTTTTTTAAGTGAAATTCAAATGTCCACAGCGCTATCAAGGAAGATGATTATTTTATGCTTAAGGACTGCTAAGGTCTTTGTCTGGTTCAAGAGTACGGCAGAAGACTTAACAATTTTAGACCCCATTAGTAAATAATATAGCCAAGTATGTATGGTCAACAATTTTTTTGTTCCAGTTCCGTTTATTGTTTAACTTTCAATTTTTTCTTTTTTATTGACTATATTGGGGTGATGCTGGTTAACGAAATGATACAGGTTTCAGGTGCACAATTCTAGAATATATCATCTGTACACTAGATTGTGTGTTCACCAGCCCAAGTCAAGTCTCCATCCATTTATCCCCTGATACCCTCCTCTACCTCCCTGTACCCTCTCTCCTACTTCCTTTTAAAAACAGGTTTGTTGCTGTATGTTGATATATATTCATCAAATTATACCTATTTAAAGCATACAGTTTGATAAGTTTTGACATGTGTCTCACCCCAAATTTCCCTCATTCCCCTCGAGGACCCCTCTCTCCCTCTACGTCTCACTCCACCCACTGTTCCCTCCTACAGTTTCCCCTCTGGTCCCCAAGCATCCACTAGTCTGCTTTGCATTTTCTAGTATTTTATATAAATAGAATGATATAGTAGGCATTCTTTTCTTTTATTTTAATTGTTGTTCAAGTACAGTTTTCTGCCTTTTACTCCCAGCCCAGCCCAACCCCCCAGCCCTCCCCACCTCCCTCCCATTTCCACCCCCCTTAGTTGTTGTCTATATGTCCTTTATACTTGTTCCTGCAAACCATTCCCCCTTTCCCCTGAAATTTCTCCGCTCTCCCCTCTGGTCACTGTCAGCCTGTTCTCTATCTCAGTGTCTCTGGTTATATTTTGTTTGTTTGTTTGTTTTGTTGATTAGCTTCCTGTTAAAGGTGAGATCATATGGTATTTGTCTTTCACCACCTGGCTTATACACTCAACATAATGCTTTCCAGTTCCATCCATGCTGTTGCAAAGGGTAGGAGCTCCTTCTTTCTTTCTGCTGCATAGAATTCCATTGTGTAAATATACCATAGTTTTCGGGTCCATTCATTTCCTGATGGGCACCTAGGTTCAGCAATTGAAGGTTACTACAGAAATGGAGCTTTCAAAACAGAAAAGGGCAAAAGAACACACAACCTTAAAAAAAAACAAATTGCAGGATATTATCTATGATTCATCATTTACACAGTTGAAAACACATAAAGAATACTTTAGTGTTGCTACATTGGAAGCGTACCTAAAAAGTTATTAAGATAGATTTTTAAAGGATGGGAAAGGTACACATTTCAGCATATTTGGTAGCTCTAGAGAAGGAATAAGGGAATGGGATGGGGGCAGAGAGAAGCCTCTAATTCTGCAATTGCTTTTAATTTCTTTGAAAGTTCTAAAGAAAATATAGCAAAATCTTAAAATTTGATAAGTGAAAGGAATTAGATTGAGGAGGTATGTAGACACAATTTCAATTGTGTCTAAAAAGTATGATTTTTTGTTATTTCTTTAAAAGTTCTGAGGCAGATAGGCAAAGTGTTCATTTTGTTGGTTAAGCCTGGGCTACACACCTCTGAGCATTAGTGAAATTATCCTCTGAATGATGTATTTTATAATAGTAATTTAAAATAAAAATTTAAAACAGAGAATTTATTGGTTTGTGCAATTAAAATACCCAACATGCGTTAGGGTAATAGTAAGGTTGATTCAGATGGTCACATCATCAGGGCTATCCCTCAATTTTTCTGAGCTTCCTCTGTTTCTCCCAAATTTATTGCATTGACTTCTTCCTTGATCTGGCTTCCTGCATAGTAGCAAGAAAATAAAAGCATTGGCAGCTTTGATTCCTTCATATACGCACTACACCATCATCCAATGAGTAGCTTTAGTCACAATATTCTAACAGATGCTCAGAGAATCATCCTCATTAAAATATGTTACCCCCCCATCCACCCACCTGCACATACCCCGCAAAGCAATCACCGTGTTCAAACAAATGGATTCCCCATCCTGGGTCACTTATCTCACTCTTGGACCAGGGAGAGGAGACAGCTGATCCTCATGGATCCTCTCATGGAAAATAGAAGCTATCGAGAACAGGAGAGGAGAAAGGAGTAAATAGGGTGACCAAGCAACTGATACACACTATAGCATCTAAGAATAACCCTGGATACTTAGTCAGAAATTATTAGTGCAAAGCATCAGGAAGCATTTGTGCTCTACAATGCTGGGTGTTGTCTGAACACCATTTACTTTATGGTTAACACTACTTTAGAGGCAATGGGAGATGCAAGTGTGTGTGTGTGTGTGTGTGTGTGTGTGTGTGTGTGTAAAATATGAAACTCAAGAGTCATTTTCTTGGACTAGCTGCTAGCTAGTAGTTAAGCTTTCGTTTTTATCCAAAATCACGTGAATTGTTAAGACCAAAAGGAAAAAATGTAATATACATCAATGCCATCGTTTTCTATCCAAAATCAAAATGATTCTAAGACTTTATTTGAAGGTGTATTCAGAGACCAGACTTGGTAGACAACGTAGCATAATGGTTAAGGGCACTGACTGAAGCAAGACTGCTTGGGTTCAAACCTCAGCTCACACTTTACCAGCTTTCTGGTCTTGGACAAGGAGCCTAACTTCTCCGTGCTTAGTTTCCACAGGTTAAAAACAGGGGATAAGACAGTATCTTCATCCTACAGATGTTGCAAGGATGAACTATTCCCACCCCAACAGCATTTAAAACAGCGCCTGGTATATTGCAAGCACTCACCTAACAAAAGAGACTCCTACTGAATTTCAGTATCTTGTTTTAATTTAAAAATAAAACCTTTGCATAAGGAAATTAAATTCTTGATATGATATAAAAAAATAGGGGAAAAAAGCAACTAACATCATTGAATATCTGAAGCTTTTAAATCATATCTGAACATAACCACACATTTAAAAATTCTTTTAAAATAAAAAATGTAAAGAGAATCAGCCCTGGCTGGTGTAGCTCAGTGGATTGAGCGCAAGCCTGTAAACCAAAGGATGGAGGTTCAATTCCCAGTCAGGGCACATGCCTGGGTTGCAGGCCAGTTCCAAGCCAGGGACACACAAGAGGCAACCATACATTGATATTTCTCTCCCTCTCTCCTTCCCTTCCCCTCTAAAGATAAATAAATTAAAAATTTAAAAAATAAAAATAAATAAAAAATGTAAAGAGAATCAGAGAAAATTTTTTACCTTCTTGTTTAGCTATTTAAAAATGTATATGAATTTTACCCTGGCTGCTGTAGCTCAGTGATTGAGTGCCGGCCTGCAAAGCAAAAGGTCACTGGTTCGATTTCCTTTCAGGGCACAAGTCTGGGTTGCAGGCCAGGTTCCCAGTAGGGGGTGCACAAGAGGCAACCACACATTGATGTTTCTCCTCCTCTGTTTTTTCCTCCATTCACATCTAAAAATAAATAAATAAAATCTTTTAAAAAAATGAAAATATTTGTATGAATTTGGGTTTCTCAGTGGGGAGCCTAGAAATCCAACCATCTTCAAAAAGAAGGCCGTTAAAAAAAAATCCCACAATGCTCCTTTGAGGGCCCGTGGTCTCAATGTACAATGACTTCCTGAAAGACAAAACAAGTATATCAGTTTCATAGCTTTCCTAATCTTTGGGAAAAACTCATCTTTGGGAAGACCTTAATGACAATGAAGCCTCCCATCCAGTGTTGGGATCTCACTGTGGGTATCTTGAACAGATTGTCATCAAAGTTCTGTAAATAAATTGGGAAAAAGCTCAGTACTTGAGCCTCTCTCATTAAGTTTTCCTTTGGCATCGTTTAAGTGGAAGCTCTCTGGTGCTTTCAAGCTATTCCACTTATGAACTAATAGTTTCCAAGAGCCTATACTATCATGCTCACATTCCTTTTAGGTGTGAGATCACACTCAGACAGATAGCCTATAGCATGGGTACTAAGCTCATCCACTAATTTTAAATAACTTGAAAGAATGGCCATCATTTAAAAACCTGCAAAATTTTAGCAATCTCTTAAAAAGCAGGACAGTTTGCCCTCCTGTTTCCATGGCTACAAAATGCTAAGGGTGACTCCGTCCTCCTTAGACTTGAGCAAGCCCTTGCTCATTGAACACAATCCCTATGTTGCAAAACTGGTTTCTGTGGTTAACCATAGATACATACTCAGTGTTTATCTCATCCTTTAAAATATAGCCCCAGGATTAAAAATGAAACACTCAAGATAAGCTCAGACCAGTTTATGGGAAAATTTTCTCCCAGTTTCTATACATGATACTGAACCAAATAATGTTTAAGTTTATTGTTTTTTCTGTGATGTTTAGAAGTTAAAATTAATTAAAGCCATACTTTTATTAAGTTATAAGAGCAATACATTCTTATTACAAAAATGTCAAATAGTACCAAAAATAAAGTATAAAATAAAAACCAAACTATTCAAGTCTTTCATAATTACACCCTTCAGAGATGATTAGTTTCAAGTGTCTGTTGGAATACTTTTTATGATCTATTTATGCACATATTAAGGCGTGCAGACAAATTTAATAAACAATTTTATTCCCCCTTTAAGAGTTACCTTGCTCTACTATAGGGATTCTAAGTTGTACCATGCTTTGAAATGTAGAAGAGCAAGTTGTGAAATTATAGAAGGATGACTTTCCCATGGTCCAAAAGAGTAAACTGTAATTTAAAAATTTTTTTTAACATAAAAAGGGGGACAAAAAAGAAAATTAAAATGTTTCAGAAAGGTAGTCTCATGGGCATGTCACTTCCTAAAGTGCGGAACTCTTTCTTTTTTTTTTTTTTCACATAATCTACTCATGACTTTACACCCATCCTTAGGGAAAAACTACTGCTTACACACAAAGTTGTCTTTGGTCCAGGAGCTCTTCTGCCAACCCCATTCCTCTCTCCAACCAAGGTTTGACCTTTTTCTTGCTATAAAAATGCCTCTGTGGCTCTAACAGGGAATAAGTGGTGGTCTTTGGCATTCTGAATTGAGGTATCTCAATCTCAACTGCCCTTCAAGATCACACCACATCTGGAGAAGCTCCTAAGTCTTTATTATTTCAAGGGATCAGTGGATAATTTTGAAACACACATGCACACACACATACACACCTCCAAAGTAGAAATATTTATTTTAAAAGACAGAATAACATACTACTACAGACCAAGAGAACCATATTCCTAACTGTCTCATAATTTCACACAACTATGCTCCTCACAATGGAATTAATTCTCCACACTCATAGCAATTGACAGAATAGTAGTATAGTTCCTATCTTCCTTTCAAATTGGCCCCACCCCAGGACTTGCTAAGCATAAAACCTGGGCCCATTACTGGGCCTTGAAGTCTTGATTAATTTCTTACCTAGGAATTTTATCACCCATGTGTATGTGTATTTTTTGAAAGTTATCCACATAGATAGACACACAGGTACACACACATATGCACACATTTTCTATATACATTGCCCATCTTATTCTTTTTCAAAATATTTATTTTTAGAGCAAGGGAAAAGGAGGGAGAAAGAGAAAAAGAGAAACATCCATGTGTGGTTGCCTCTCATGCACCCCTAGTGGGGACCCGGCCTACAACCCAGGCATATGCCCTGACTGGGAATCAAACCAGGGACCCTTTGGTTTGTAGGCCTGCACTCAATCCACTGAGCTACACTAGCCAGAGCCCATCTTACACTCAAGGAGTTGGTATGTTTTCACCTTAAGTGTGAGGGTGTGTTATTAATAAATGCTGATGAATGTGCTCTTGTTATAAAAAGGTGATCATTAAAGCCAAGGGGGTCATTTCTGAATGAAGACTCACTCACTTTTGAAACATTAGTTATCTGTTTTAAGCAACTTGAGGGCACTAGTAATCTTGACAAGGATGACTTCATCTTTATCTTCATTATTTATACAAATATTTAACAAGATTGGTCATTTGAGAGAAGCCTCTTTAGGTCTCACTCCAAGGTGGCATTTTTCCAGTAATAAAAATTAGTATATTACAAGTTTTAAACCAGCTGTGAGTTTAACTGAGCTATCATCTACCACATATTTCTCTGCCTTGTCTGCCAAGAAGTCATGTTAAGTCTTTGTCAGATTCTTTAGTGAAATCCAGATATATTACTTATGAAATTCATCTTATCTATGTATTTGTTAAACTTCTCATGAAAGAAAATGAAGTAAATTTGGCCTCATTTAAGGTATTTGTGTTGGCTCATAATAATTACCACTTCACTTTAGAAACACTCACAAATCATCTGAACTATTGTTCATTCAATACTTTTTTCCATGAGATTCACAGTGCATAGTTTCTAGAATCCAGACCTATTCTAGTCTCTAAGATTTCTAAGATTACCTGCAGTAATTCTGGAACTACACAAGCATTGTATTTTTGGTATCACAACACTAAATTGTGTCCACATTCTGAAATTCACTAGAGCTTGAACTTATTCCAAAGAGCCAAATAAAAACACAGAGTATATCAGTTGAGATACTCTTAGTTGAAAGTAACAGAAATTTTGAGTGAAACTTCCTGACATAATGAAGATATATATATATATATCAGGCTGCAAGATTTATTAACTTGTGGTTCATTATTGTTATCCTGGTTGCTTGTTCTATCTTTCCAAGCCACTGCTTATAGCATCCACATTATAGTGAGCCTGATATTGCTCATAGTTATGAGATGATTGCCAGCAACAGTATGAGTTCCATGTCTTCTTATTCATATTACACTGGAAAAAAAGAAAGGGGAGAAAGAGAGAGAGAGATGAGCAAGAAAAAATTTTCCTAAGAAAGAATGTTAGACCTTTCTTCTGAAAAAATTGGGTACCCATATATCACAATCTTATTCATATATCAAAGTAGTTCAACTGGATTAAACTAATTGGGGTCCAGCCAGAGAGCTAGGAATAGGGTGAACAAGCAGGGGAAAAATATTATTATCTCCTAAATATCAGGATTTTTTAGTAAGAAATTCAGGGGAGATGGCATAAATGCTGGGTAGGAAACCAAGTGTTCACCTTAGCATATAAATGAGAAATAGAGAAATTCTGCAATTTATATTTAATTGTAAAATATGTTCATTTTTAAATGATGTACTAGTGACCCCAAACTGTAGTTCTAGAACTTTCTAATTATTTTTTCCACACCTGACATAATCTGAACATTTGCATCAACTGCAACATATAAGGAGGTCTCAACTTTTTCTAGACTTTTATATCCTAGGCATTATTCTTAGAGTTCAGTTCTAAATTTGTATTTATCAGTAAATATATTCTTTTTCAATCTTTTATACATGGCCATTTAACAATGTATATCCCAACCTTCTCTTTTGCAGATGAACTAATAATAACACTGTCCAAGAAGGCTAATGACTTTCTCAAGATCTTTGCATTTAGTTCATAACAGATGTGGATCAGAGCACAGGTTTCTGCTCTCCTTGGCCATGACAATTCCAAGGAGTCACCAGTTACATTCTTAGTGGCCTTTAACGACAGAAATCTATTCCTCTTGTCCACTGTGTACCCAACCTTTTTTTGTGAAAAGTTCTGCCCTTTCAATATCCTCGCTTTCAATAAGTGAGAGGTTCTAGAATTACATATCACTCTGATGGTTCCCCAATAATAAGATCACATTTGGTGCCTGAATGTTAGGATTTCTGAGAAAATACAAGAAATTTTTGTTGAGTTCTATTTCATTTCTACCACTTAGCTTAGCAAGTTACTGATCCTCAAAGAGGTTTTGTTTCCTCATTTACAAATTAAAACAATAATATTACTTATCTGAACTGCTATTGTAATAAGTAAGAGTCAAATGAGATTAAAATATATATAGGACTTTGTGCATAGTAGGCAGTCAGTAAATGATAGTACTGAACTGGTGGTTTTTATTGCTGTTTCTATTGTACATGTGACGTATATCTACATATAACAAATGTTTTAGCCAATACCCCTGCAAACATTGAATTGTTTCTCTACTTTTAATACCTTTGTTGACAAAGTTTCCTGTGACTGGAATGCCCTTCCTATTATGTATGCTACTAAACACTGCCTTGAACCATCTTTCTAACTTCTTGGTATCTTCAAACATAATTTCATGATTTGGAGGTGCTATAACAAGTATGTTCACCAGGTTTAATACTCTATAACACGTTTCATCCTTTTGTGCTTAATCATGCCATTCTTTATGGGAAACCCTACTAAGCAGGCACAAGTAAGTGCAGTGTGAAAGTAAGTGTGGAGGAGCAAGTGGAGTCATTCCTCAATGTCTGATGAAAAGATCCTCAAACTGATGGCCCTTTCTTACCTCCACATCAGCAAGATGAAGCGGGGTAAAAATTGTCATGTGGTCTATCTCAAGACAGAAAAACCATAGGTTGATGGGAGAAATTATATCATCAGTCAATGGCAAATTCCAAAGTCACCAAAATTAGTTAAAGCCACCGAAAATATACCTGCCTTTTTCTCCATTAAAACTATAAAGAAAAGAGAATATATTTTTACTCTTTAGTAAAACAAGTATTATATATGAAGTCATCATACAAAGTGTGATTTGGCAGAATTTGAAAGGATGAATAGGAAATGACATAGCAGAGACAAAAGAGGGTAGAGTGAGAAACAAGCTGGTTACCCTACAGGAAACAGTTAAACCTCAGGGAACAGGGCTAGGTAGGCGTGCCAAAGGTGGGGAAGAGGTTGAGCTAAGAACATGCATTGTTTGAAAGCCCGGGAAACTATAATTTTCATTCTTATTCTACACAGATAATGCCTACCCTTTGTGCCTCTCCATAAAAGAATGGAGATAGAGTCTGGAGAAAGTGAACTAGGAAATTTCTTAACTTGAAGAAACAAGGCCCAGAACAGGGTAAGATGTAAGGTTTCAGATGGAACACAGAAGGACGAAGCCAAAGGACAGAGCCAAAAAAGACAGGAACTCAGATTCCCTCTCGGTATCTTACTCACAAGACATTGAAGGCCTTCTCTGAAGATCTTCAACTGCCCTGTGTAAGAGGCCTATTAATTCTGAAATTTGAGAAAGGTCTTGTTAAAAAATGCTAGCTCTACTAATTGCAAAGCTCTGACCACTTGAGTTTCTGCTAAAAGAAAAAAAAAGTAATAATAAGTTTCTGTTTTTTAAGGGCTCAAAGATAAAAAAATGGTGGTAAGTTTTCAATATAAAATATAGACAGCAAGACAAGAATAGAAAGAACTCAGAACTATTTTTAAATAATAAGTCATATCTCAACAATATAAAACATATTATATTAATGAAACAAGGAAAAGATGATAAAAATAAAGAACAATTTTGATAAAATGTAATTCCTAAAGAAAAAAATTGTAATACACTTTCTTCCCTACTAAAATCAGTAAAAGTGTTGAAAGAAATAACAGAAAATGTGCCCCCAAAAAACAGAGGCACACAAGAGGAAAGAAGAAATTAGTATATTAGAAGACCAATTTATGAAGTGTCATAGTGTAGCTAATAAGTATCAAAGGAATAAAGTGTCCAGAATCTAGTGTGGAGGAAATTAACAAATAAATAACAAAATAAAACATCTTATCATTGAAGACCAAGAGTCTCCAGGTGGGAAGAGCCTACAAAATTTAGAACGAAATAAAAAAATTTTAAAGCACAGACATGGGCAACTACTTGGGAAATTCCAAAAACCAAGGTTAAAAAAGAGATCCAGAAGCTTCCAGAGAGAAAGTAAGACCTTGTCACCTACAAAGGGTCAGGAACTTGCATACAAAGACTGTTGTATAAGAACAGCATTACATGAATGATAACGAAAGCTGAAAGCTAATGGACCAGTGCTGTTAAACTCTGAGTGAAAAGAAATGTCCACCAAGGGTTCTACTCTCATCAAAACTTCCAGAGAGAAATGTCAAAAATATTTCTTCCATGAACTCTTTCTTAAAGAAATGTTTCCATGTAATAAGCAATTAAATCAAGAAACAAGACACAAGAGCCTAGAAATAGGCAACCCCAAACAGATAAAAAGTGAAAACAATTCCTGGGATACTGGAGAAGCGAAGTCCCAGAAGAACAGCTGTGCATGGCGGGAATAAACTAACCCAGATCCAGACCGGGCAGAGAAAAGAGGACTCCAGAACATACCTCTAGGAAAAATGGGGCTGGTAGATTCTGTAGCTGGTTGGAACTTTCTAAACTCTTCTATTGAAAGATACTTTACAGAGCTTATTTCAGATGTTGAAAGATTTAGCCAAATGTTTGCACATGAGAAAATTATGCAATAACAAATGAGGGAGAAAGAGTTTGGGAAGCTGTTCAAGAGGGGAAAAATGTTATCCTAGAGGCTACTTGCTTCAGCAGCGCAAAACAAACGTGTGCATAGTGATAGTAACAAAAACATGGAATACAAATTTAATTAATATTTTAAAATACACTTATTGGTAAAATGGCAAGAAAGAAAGGAGGACAATTAAAACCCTCAACTTTTTTGACAGGATGTAGATAGTTATTTTTAAACTTGCTGAATCAAAAGGTAGCAATATATAGATTTTTAACTTAAAATACAGACCTAAAAAGAAAGTCACCTAGATCTCCAGATGTACTATAGATGATATTCTTCGATTTATACATTTTCATGAAGTTATTCATATGTACAAATGGGAAAGCAATAATAGTACTTATTGTTTTTAAAACAAAAACTCTCTGTATGATGTGTATGTATATGTGTCTATATAGAAAGAAAAATCTGGAAATCTACATAGTAGGTTATCCACACTATTTCCCAACAGGAGAAAAAATGAAGCAACTTGTAGTTGTAACTTTCTTTTAACATCTGAATTGGAACTTTCAAGTAACTGTCTTACTTTTTTAGTTAGAATTTGTATTGGACCTTGCAGGGAAAAAAAAATAAGGAGATGGAGCCAAGTAAAGGGTAGAACATTCCAAATAGTAGAGAGGGAATATTGACCTTGGGGCGTGGAGCAGGGCAGATGAATTACCTTTGAATTCTGACAAATGGAAGAGGAGACTTGAAATTGCCCAGCAGTTGTTCTGGAAAAGGTTCAAATGCAATGACAATGAGACTGTCACCTACCTCTTTTTAAGTCCATACATCTTCATTGTGTTTCTCTGGCTCAGGTCCTGTGTTTGATGCTAAGGAGAGAAAGTCACAACATGATCTCTGTCCTGAGGAATCCAAAGTTGGATTGGGAGAGGCAAACTCATGTTCAAATACAATGGCATGTTATTCTGTGCTCTTCAGCTGCTTTGTCAGTGGTAGAGACATAGGATATTGTTCACAGTGATAGCGTCCTATGTCGCTTAAGCATATTCTATGAAACACCCTTTCACAGTGCTTTAGTATAATTATTGTGTTTGTCCCTATAACAATCTTCAAAGGAGAGAACTTTTGCTCTTCAATTTTCTAGATTTAAAAAAGTGGGGTTTATAGACGTTGAATAACTCACTCAAGGGTATACTCCAGTAAACACTGAGATGAAGACCCAAACTTGAGCTAGGTTGACTCAGAAGCCATACTCTCAAACCTTCACCTGACTGTGTCACTCTTTCCAAAACATTTTTAATGCACAGGACTTCTTTGATTATTTCCATGGCAAAAGGGAAAATGCTGTTAAATTATTTTTTCATACCTAAAACAAAAAAAAACCCATAAATTTCAGCACTGAAAAAGTCACTCGAGCAAGGATGAAAGATGGGGTTATAAAATCTCCTTTTCTCCCATTTGCTATATCTACCTCCCTCAAAGTTGGGTATCATGAGTCTGTCCTCCCCATTTAACTAAAAAGAAGAGTCAAGAGTTTATTTTCCTTTCTAAGCTAAAAGTAGGAATTTGATTCCAAATCCAAGGTTTTCCAACCTAGTTGATATCCTTAGCAAAACTGTCATTGTGACTTCACTAAATGGAGATCTGATGACTTCTGTAGAAGTCTGGAAGGGGCTGTTCTGAAAGAAAGAATGAACTTGGGATGGGTTAAGCACAGGGCCTGTGCTTTCTGACCCAGCACAGGGGAAACGGACAGCCTGGTGCATGTCATAGGGGCAAAAAGGAAAGCATAAATAATGTCACTCATAATGTAATATGGTTCAGGGGAAGAAATGGGGGTCAAGTCATTAAAGAGAAGACGAGATCATTGTGCTTTAACAAGGCAAGCTGCAGCCAGGGGAAGACAGCAATGAAAAGTAGACCGGGAGACAGAAAGCCAGTGTATGAAGACCAGGGGGAATACAGAGCTTTCTAATCGAAACCATGCTCCCAGCTCCGGAAATGAAGGCTGCACTCTAAACAGTAATGCAAGAAGGGAGAATGAGATGACAGAGATAGGAAGCCAACTGAGGAAGTTGTAAATACAGTGAGGGACAGAGAGTGGCACGTGGCCTGAAGGAGCACCCTGTGCTGGAGAAATAGGAGACAGCTTTGAAACAAGACTAAAGAAAGGCAAAATGGCATCTGAATAGTCAACACGAGAAATTCAAAATCCAGATTCAAAGCCTGTAGGAGACAATCAACCTGGGAAGGAAATGTCAGCTCACAAGGGGAGAGGAGGAAGAGGTTAATAGCAAAAATATTTCAAGTGAAACAATATTTCAGTTTGCCTCTGAGGGTGTTGAAGTGTGTGGAAGTCCACATGTGCTCATGTGAAACTCAAAACCCTCTTGATGTTCTGCCTGGAGAATTCTGTATTTCCTTGTTTTGACCTACAGCCATGAAAACTGTCTTAGGGCCTTGGGCTGCACTGGAGAGGACTCAGGTTTCCCTAAAAGCCTTTATTACTTTTAAAAAACCTACTGTACTTCAAATGTCTCCCACAACCCACCCCCTTGCCTTCCACAACTGTACCACCTCCAGCACAAGCCCTGTTGTGATAGGCACCTCTTTTTCAATGTGGAGAAGTAAGAGAAGTTTTGGTAAAAAGTTCTCAGGTAGCTGAATTGCTTTTCTGGTGAGCTGATGGATTTCATGAGACAAGCATGGACAGAGCCCATTAAGGAAAGATAGTATCACTGGTTGAATCACTGCAGGACCAATGGATATGAGATTATTAGAGATGGAAAACAATATTAAAATAAAATATGTACTAGTCACAGCCACGCTCCTAAAAGATAAGTTTAGCTGTTGTTTGACTTACTTTCCTTACTAGCTTAACCCAGAGCAAAATGTCTAGTTTTGCAGTCTTACCTTCTCCTAACCACTCTATAGCAGAATATCAATTCAAACAAAACCCTTTCTTTTAAAGGGAAAGTTGGGATGAAAGGGAATCATTAGAATTATTTGAGATTCTCTACTGGTTATTTTGAGAATTTTACAAATTTCTGCTTTTTTCAATCATTTCTCCACTTTTCCATCAGTTATTAATGGACTTCAGTAGGTGAGGCACCTTGCTGAGTGCTGGGATTTGACAGCAAAGACACAGTTACTGTCAATTTACATTTTAGAAGGGGACACAGACTCAAACTAACTGCTTAATTAGAGTAGCTGTAAGTGCTATTAGAGTATTCTATGAGAGTATATAATAGGAGACATGACCTATTGGGGAGAGGGAAGCTTAGAAATCTTCTCTAGGAAAAAGACATTTTACTCTTTTACACTGTTGGTGGGAATGTAGATCGGTGCAGCCAGTATGGAAAACAGTATGGAGGATCCTCAAAAAACTAAAAATGCATTATGACCCAGCAAATCTACTTCTGGGTACATATACAAACCAAAACACTACTTTGAAAAGATATATGCACCCCTATATTTATTGCAGCATTATTTGCAATAGCTAAGACATGGAAGCAACCTAAATATCCAGCAGTAGTAGTAGTACATATATACAATGGAATATTACTAAGCCATAAAAAATGAAATCTTACCATTTGTGACAGCATGGATGGACCTAGAAGGTATTATGCTCAGTGAACTAAGCCAGTCAGAGAAAAACAAATACTATATGATTTCACTTATATGTGAAATCTAGATAACAAGATAAATGAACACATCACAATGACAGAGACTCATACAGAAAGCAGACTGAGGGTTGCCAGGAGGGAGGGTTTGAGGGTCTGGGTAAAAAATATGAAAGGATTAAGAAGCATAATTGGCAGTTACAAAACAGTTATGGAGATGTAAAGTAGAGCCCAGGGAATATAGTCAATAATATTGTAGTAACTCTGTGTGGTACCAGGTTGGTACCGGAAATACCAGGGGAATCACTTTGTAAAATATATGATTGTCTAACCATTATGCTGTATACCTATAACTAATACAAAATAATATTGAATATAAAGTATAATTGTAAAATTAAATTTAAATTTTTTTCAAAGAAAGAAAGACATTTTACCTGTCATATTCATTTTAAATGAATATGAGTTGTAAATATCCCAGGGCAGAGAGGAGAATAAGGGAGGCTTCCAGGCAGAAGGAGCAGCTTCTGCACAGGCTAATGGCGTAAAAGATCAGACGTCATCATCGTTGTAAAACTGCAGCGAGTGAGGGCAGTGCAGTGAGGAAGAGGGACAGATCACGGATGACATGGACACATGCAGGTCTGGGCAGAAGTTTTGAATTCCAGGCTTAGATCATTGGTACATAATGACATTTTAAGCAGAAAAGGCAAAAGTTCTAATTGTCCTTTTAAAATGCATTTTCATATGTCTCTGGTACTTATGGTCATAATTTTTGAAACATTTTATTTATTTTTTTTAGAGGCGGGAAAGGAGGGAAAAAGAGAGAGAGAGAAACATCATTGTGTGGTTGCCTCTCACACGTCCCCTACTGGGGACCTGGTTTGCAACCCAGGCATGTGCCCTGACTGGGAGTTGAACCTGCAACCCTTTGGTTCACAGGCTAGCACTCAATCTACTGAGCCACACTAGCCAGGGCATATGGTCATAATTTTGACCCCAGTTTCCTTCCTGTGTTGTTACATGATTTTTTAAAAATATTTTATTTATTTATTTTTAGAGAGAGGGGAAGGGAAGCAGAAAGAGTGGGAGAGAAACATCAATGTGTGAGTGCCTCTCTTGAGTCCCCTGCTGGGAACTGGCCTGCAACCCAGGCATGTGCCCTGACTGGGAATCAAACCGCGATACTCTGGTTCGCAGGCCCGTGCTCAATCCACTGAGCTACGCCAGCCAGGGCTGTTACATGATTTTTAAAGGTGGCTTCTTCATGCTTTCCTTCTAGACTGTAAGTCTCAGTCCTGGCCAGGGTCACCTAGCAGTGTGCCAGAGCTTGTACCGCCTAGAAAGAGCTGACTGTGCTTACCTCGTCCCAGCTGTGCTCAGTGACATCAGGATGGGAGCTGGAAGTCAGCTTCGTTAGCAATACTCCACCATGGAAATCAGAGAGCACTACAAAAAAAAGGAACCTTTTTACATTGAAGAGACCAAATTTGCCAGCACATTATGGGAGTCAAGTGATTTGAGAAATTGCCTAGTCACACCTTAGAGGAACAATGATTAGGAGAAAAAATATATAAGTACATATATATTTTCCACAATTATACATGTGTGTATATAATCCCATAATTATATATATAAGTAAAAAACATACATTACACATAGACATATGTAACATACAGGGTTGAACAAAAGTAAGTTAACAGTTGTTTATATGAAACAATATATAAGAGGAAACAATAATACAATTATAAACTCTGTGTTTATTGTGCTCACAACCATAAACCTGCTTTTGTCAACCCCTGTATATATACATACAAAGAGAAAGTAGAGAGAGAAAGCTAAAATGATCTACTTTTTTTCATTAGAGATGGAGCATAATTTTATTCCTCTTTATATTTCAAAGTGCCTTGTTTGGTACCCGACATAGAATACCTATTCAATAAATATGTATTTAATGAGTGAAGGGAAGCTCTATTATTTAATGTATTTATTTCAACCACTAACCACAACTCTTCCCAACATACATGCAAACATACACAGATGCATGCACAGACACAAACACACTCAGAGCAAAAAAGTCAATCTAAACGCACTCTGAAAGAGCTCAAAACCATTGCACGTGAGAAAAGCAATCAAGAAGTCTAGGAGCAGAGTCTTAATAGCTATGTGACTGACTTTCAATGCCGTCAGAAGGGCTCTACTGATGTCTGAATCCATGAGCTAACAGAGTTGGTGTGAGCTGCGAGCTATTACTGTCCCAGCTGCTGAGACATATAAACTAACACCCACACTGAGGGGGAGGAATGTTGGAAATTCCTATATCACAGCCATTCTTAAATGATGCAACAAAATCCTGTTCTTCTATCCAGGTTGACTGGCAATGCTGCAGCTTCTGAGGATTTTCCAAAGACCTTCCAGAGCATTCTGTTTACAGTACTATTATTTCAAAGTACAGCAGTTTGCTTCTAGAAACATTAAGCATATTTACCAACACAAATGCAGGTATTTATATATATTTCAAGCTCCTTAATTACAGAATTTGTCTTCTGTGTTCCATGAGCATCCACAAAGAGCTTGAATCTGATAAAACACTACCTATTTTTATGTTTAGCAAATTATCCCCTCTAGATGATGTTTTACTGGAAATAAAAGCCACCTTATCCCATTTGTACCCCTCAAGCTTCTAGCAGCGTGCCTGGTACAGAGGAGATACTTGATAAATGTTAGTTGAATCTATGAATGGATTTCATCAGGTCTCCATTTTCTGCCATCCCTGTGGATATGAGTTTCAGCACCCACGGATCTATCTGCTGGCTAAATCATCTTCACTTTCTGCCTTCATTCTTCTCCCTTAACTCTAACATCTAATCATCTATTTTAAAATCATGAGGTAGGTGAATAAACTAAACCACAGGAGATTTAACTTCCTATAACATTTTTGTCAAGTCAACTCATTTTCTTCATCTGCAAAATATATAATGAAAGGCCATGTTCTGCATACTTCCCCAAATGAGATGATAAAGATAATGAATCATGCTTTGGAAATACAGTCATGTGTTCCATCACAATCTTTTGGTCAACTGTGGGTCACATGTATGACGATGGTCCACTAAGATTATAATGGAACTGAAAATTCTTATTGCCTAATGATACTGCAGCCATGGTCCCATCTTAGCACAATGCGTCACTCACGTGTTTGTGGCAACGGTGGTGAAAACAAGCCTGTACTGCCAGTTGCACTAAAGTAGAGAACATACAGTTATATATCATGCATAACACTTGATAATTATAATAAATAATGATTACTGGATTATGTATTTGCTATACTATACTTTTATCATTATTTCACAGCATATTCTATCTACTTACAAAAAGGTTTGCTGTGAAACCGTGTGCTGGGTTATGCCAGCAGCAGCCCCATATATGTCGTGTTCACTGTGTCTTTTGATTGCGTGATTTTCTCTTGTGCGTGACTTTATCTTGTGGGGTTTTTGTCCATCATGGCCTCTAAGCATACAAAGTCCATGGCTAATGTTGCCAGGAAGAAGCCACATCCAGTGATGTACCTGCAAGTGAAATTAGAAGTGACTAAGAATTATACAGGTGGAAAAGTCAGTGATGGTTACTGCTCAGCAGTCAGGCATGTCCTGTTCCACCACAAACACCATCTTGATGGACAAGAATGCAGCCGTGAAAGCTGTTAAAGGACCAGCTTCATGGAAGAAACAAGACTAACAAAATTCCTAGTAGTATCCATACAAAACATGAAGAGACTTCCAATGACCTGAACTGAAGACCAGACACAGAAGTCTGCCCCTCTCAGCATCACAACAATCACAGCCAATGTGCAAATTTTGTGATGTTAGAAGGCGAGACCCTACCATGGTGTTGAATTTACTGCCATCTCTAGTTACATGATCCAAGAATTGTTTTTCACCACATTCTGTAAAAGTGAGTGGTGCATCTGTATGGGCTGATGGGAAGCCAGCTAAAGAATTTTTTTTAATTATAGATTTTGGAAACTGTAGAAGCTGATTCCAGAGGGAAATGACTTGCCAGAACAGCTATTCAATATGGATGGAACCCCCCTATTCTGTAAATAGATGCCTGCAAGCACTTTCACACATAAGGAGGCCGAGTCAGTGCCAGGTTTCAGATGTTTAAGGACAGGGCAACGGTGCTGCTTGGGGGCAGTGTTGCAGGCTACAAACTGAAACTTCTGTGATAAAGGCCCCTGCAGTGGGGACCCCAGGGCCTTTAAGCATATTAATAAGCACACACTTCCCATGTCCCACAGGGGCAATAATAAGTCATGGATGACCCAGCTACTCTTCCAAGAAGCTTCCCTAAGTTGCTATGTCAGGACAATGGAGTAGTGTTTAGAGAATAACATACCTTTAAAGATTTTGCTTGTTATTGATAATGTTCCTGGGCACCCTTCTTCTATTGGTGATCTTCATCACAGTATTAGAATGTTTTTTGTCCCTCCAAACACCACCTGTTTGATATGACCAAAGGATCAAGGAATTATAGCAGCTTTTAAGGTCTACCACCTGAGGAAGACCGCTGCTCTGGCTACTGCTGCAACTAAAGAAGATATTGGTGCAGTTTTGGAAGGATTACAAAATCAATAACTGCATCAAGAACCTTGCTACAGGTTGGGGTGAGCTCACCAAAGAGTGTATGAATGGCAACTGGAAGAAGACACTCAACAGGTTAGTCCATGACTTTAAAGGATTTGCAAAGGATGAGGTGGTTGCAGAAATCAACAGGGCTGTGGCTGGGGTGGCAAACTCCTGTAACTTGGGTGTGGATGAAGATGACATTGAGGAGCTCCTGGAGGTGGTTTCTGGGGTATTGACCAATGAGGAGGTGTTGAAACTTGACCAGGAGTGCATAGCAGAAGAAGGGGCAAGAGAAAAGGAAACCACGGGGAAAAAAGCAGAAGCACCCCCATGAAAATTCACAGTGAAGGGTCTAGCAGAAGCTTTTGCAGACCTCAAGAAGCTCCTTACAGAGTTCAAAAACACAGACCCAAACACCAAAGGTTTTCATTAATAGGAGGACTGTTCATAGTATGTTATCTGCTTACAAGCAAACCTATGATGAAAAAAGGAACAAACCAAGCAAAACATCACAGACACATTTCTGGAAACAGTGACACCTTCACAAGAAGAGCCCCAGGCAGGTCCTTTGGGAGGTGTTCCAGAAGAAGGCGTGATTATTGTAGGAGGTGACAGCTCCATGCGTGTTATTGTCCCGGAAGGCCATCCAATGGGACAAGAAGTGGAGATGGGAGACAGTGATATTGATGATTCTGACCCTGAGTAGGCCTAGAATAATGTGTATGCGTGTGTGTGTTAGTTTTTAATGATGAAGTTTAAAAATGAAAAATATAATAGAAAAAGCTTATGAGAATGTAAAGAAGAAAATGTTTTTGTACGACGGCATGATATGTTATTACAAAAGAGTCAAATGTTAAAAAAAATAAAACATTTATAAAGTTAAAAAGTTACAGTAAGCTAAGGTTAATTTATTATTGAAGAAAGAACATTATTTTTTAAATTTAGGGCAGTGTAAATGTATGGCATTTATGAAGTTTACAGTAGTGTACAGTAATGTCCTAGGCCTTCACATTGACTCACCACTCACACACTGACCCAGAGTAAGTTCTTGTCCTGCCAGCTCCATTCATGGTAAGTGGTCACACAAGTGTACTAGTTTTCCATTTTTATGCCATATAGGTACTGTTCCTTTCCTATGTTTAGGTACACAAATACCATTGTGTTACAATTGCCTACAGTTTTCAGTATAATAACATGCTGTACGTGTTAGGAGCAATAGGCTATACCAAATAGCCTAGGTGTGTAGTAGGTTATACCAACTAGTTTTGTGTAAGTGCAATCTGCAATGTTTGCACAACAGTCACAATGCATTTCTCAGAACATATGATGAGGTCTGTCCGGAAAGTATCCTGCCATGCATTGTGCAATATGGAGGCATTTACTGAAGGAGGTACAAGATATCAGAAGTATTGTACATAGGACAATGATGCCTCAGTCCCCTTCAAAGTAGGCACCTGGGACCTCATACAATTCTCCCAGAATCTCTTCCACAGTTCAAAACACTCTGAAAAATTTGTCGTTAGAATCGCCATTAGATGCCCTGTTGAATTTTCCTGAATCTCACTGATGGTCTCAAATCTCTTCCTTTTCAAACGTGATTTTAGTTTCGCGGAAAGCCAGAAGTCACAGGGTGCCAAATCTGGGCTTTTGCGGGGCCGAGTCACCTGTGTGATTTGCTGTTTCGCCAACAAACTCTGCACGAGACCTGATACATGAGCAGGTGCATTGTTTCAATGAAGTTGCAAATCTACAGTTGCCCATAGCTGCAGCCATTTTTGTCATATTGCATCTCAACTGATGAAGAACATTAAGGTGGTACTCCTTATTTTATTTTATGTTTTAATTGTTGTTCAAGTATAGTTGTCTCCATTTTCCCCTCACCAGTCTCTCCTACCCCACCCACCCCACCTCCCATTCTCAATCCTACCCCCCTTTGTCTTTGTCCATGGGTCCTTTCTACACTGTCGAGGTAGTACTCCTTATTAATTGTTTTGCCTGGAGGTGTGTGCTTGGGATGTACAACACCTTCCCAATCAAAACACAGTTAACATGGTCTTGATCTTGCTGCAAATTTGCCACACTTTCTTTGGGTGTGGAGAGCCAGGCAACTTCTATTAGGATGACTGAGCCTTCTTTCCCAATCATAGTCATAGACCCATGAATCATCTCCAGTTATGACCTTCTTGAGGAAATCTGATTCACTAGCAGTAGTTTGAATCAAGTCATTAGCAACTGCAGGACAATGTTCCTTCTGCTCTGGTAGCAAAAGCCACAGAAAAAATTAATTTGCCACAACACACTTTATGTCAAAATCTCAGACGCAGTAGTTTGGGAATCCCCAGATCAGCTTCTAGTACACGCACTGTCAATGGCTGATCCTCGTTGATTGCAGCCACTACACGTTCAACATTCTCAGGTGTTCTGCTTGTTGAAGGCCTTCCAGAACGTGGGTCACTGTCAACAAATTTTCAACCATCTTTGAAGTGTTTGTGCCACAGTTTTATTTATCTCCTTGTATTGTCCCCAAAAACTTCCTGAATCTCTGAACAGTTTCCATGGAGAAATGTTCAAGGTTAATACAAAATCTGATGTAGACTCATTGCTCTACTCACTCAGTCATTTTGAATGTGATGGCCACACAGTACACATGCTCAGTCAATGATGTCTACTGACTGCACTGACTAGTACAGTGAAGTTATCATTGTTCATGCATGTGCATTCCAGTCTGCTCTCTTTGGCTGCAAGGTTACATCAATGTTACACAAACCATTCCTGTGATGTTAACAATGGCTGGACTTTTCCTGGATAGACCTCATATTCCTGTCCTTAAGCTATGCATGACTGTGCATGAGAAGAGCACATCATCTCTCCCTTTCCTCCTGCTTTTAATTTTTTTTATTAAAATATGGTTTATATTCAATATTGTATTTATTTTCTTCCTTATGTTCTGGGTCCAGGTTTGGCCCAATTGTAGTACCAATGTACTGTATAGTACCTGGCAACAGCAATTGTTCCAAAGCTAGAAGAACTTCCCTATTCTGGGCCAGTACATCTCCTGCTTTGAATGAGAGTGCTAGCAGCTGTGTAGGCTGCCACATGGAGAAAGTCTGTCTGAAATAGAAAAGAATAAAGTCAACAAACAGAGAAAACAAAAATCAGAGAAAATAGAAGCTGGCGCTTTTGAAACCTAGGGTTCACTTTTTTATGTTTTGATTTTTACAGTTAGTTTCTCCTTAAATTTTCAGGACCTCACCTTGGTATTCCTCCTACATATGTAAAGAAAGTTTTTTTTGGGGGGGGGTTGCTAAAGAGAATTTAAATGTGTATTTGTCATTTGATATCAAAATATCCTAACTAATAAATAGAACAATTAAACTTTTGCATATCATGGTTTTCTTGAAGTAACTAAACTATGGGTTCTATGTTGAAAAATGTAGATAAAGACTCCATTCATATAAATTGTTGGAGTATTTGTTATAGTTCTGTGGAAGATGCCATTGGCACCTTGATAGGAATTACACTCGATCTAAAGATTGCTTTGGGTAGTATGGACATTTTAATGATGTTAATTCTTCTTATCCATGAACATGGTATTTGATTCTTCTTATTTGTATCTTCTTCAACTTCTTTCTTCCAAATCAATTCAATATGAAGGAAAAAATAAAAAAGGAAAAAATGTAGATGAAGATATTGTTGCCACTTAGAATTCCTTTGAAACTGATGGGTCTCATTTTCCCTCTTCTGCGTGTCCAGGCCTCATCTCCTCAAACCCCATGGTATTTGAGATGTCCTTACCATAAAGGGCCTATTTTGTTGTGGTGGTGGTAGTAGTTGTGGTTGTGGTTGTGGTTATTGTTATTTCACCTCATTGTGATGACATGGATCATTTGACTTTACTCCAACACAGCAACCTGGGAAAGACACTCCATTTGGATACTGACTAGTCATAATACATCAGAAGGAAATTTCATTGAAAGGAAAGTAAGTGTGTATCATTTATTACTTATTCTTCAACAAGCACATTACAGCATCTGCAGAACCCTACAGTCTATGCAGCCAATAAATCTTGAAGGAGACTGTCTCAGTGTCACTCATAGATACTGGATGAAGATAATTTCTTTATTAGGATGTGCTATTGTCTTGTCCCATATGAGTCTGTTAGTTGACTCTAAATCTTTTGCATGTTTTGTCTTTTCTAGTTATTTAGGGAATTCTCAAAACTTCCTGAATGCTTAGGGTTTCATTGAAGAAATTCTAGGCATTTCTGTTATGACCTGGGTACATGTTATAACCTCTTCAGTTATAATATGTGAATAGAGATTTTAAGCTAATTTGGTGTTTATTTCTGAATTTTCAAACTATCTCCTGAGAGACTTTTGACTCTTCTTTTTTCTTATCACAAAACTTTAGAAATACAGCAGTCTGGTCATAGTGTGTCAGTGACAGTGATTTACTTCCAACTGAAGGCTGGAGGAACCACTTTACCAGGGGATTTATAAAGGCTGACAAATATATGCAGTATATTGTTATGAGAAAATGGAATACAAGAATCAGAACAGGTGAACTCAGGATGGCCGCCATTGGCTATTACTGTCAATCCATGCAGACATGTGACTTTTTTCAGCATTTATGAATTTGTTCATCCTTGGGGCACCTCAATTTGGGGGTGAGCTAAATTTCAGAGACATATCTGTTGAGGTACATGTACATTGGGGATCCTGGAAAAGAGGACTAGCATTAAGTGTACACCAAATGTCCTCAAAGAATGGTGGTGAATGGCTTATGCGAGGTGACTGAGTGCCTACCACTAGCTCATTGTTAGGAGTTTGTCATTATTAGGAACACGCCATTGTTGGGAATTTGAGCAGGGAAGAGGTCTGACATGGGCTGTCTAGTGAGTTAGAAAGAAAATGAGAATTTGTTGACTTAAAAGCCAAAAAAAGGTGTTTTAAGAAAGGGGGTACGCCTGTCTACAACAATTGTTTGCAAAACACCAGGTGGGACAGATGTAAACACGATTGGGAGAATACCTACCCAGTGACTTGATTATATCTACTTCTCTTGCATGGAAGGGAGTGATGCATGATGGGACAAGGTAAGAAAGTGTCATTTAAGGCCCTGGCCAGTGTGGCTCCATTGGTTGAGCATCAGCCCACAAATTAAAGGGTCACCAGTTTGATTCTCAGTCATGGCACATGTTTGGGCTGCAGATTTGGTCTCAGGTCAGGTTGCCTATGGAAGGCAGCCAAGTGATGTTTCTCTCTCACATCGATGTCTCTTTCCCTCTCCTTTTGCTTCTCTCTAAAAATCAAAAATAATTTTTTTTAAAAGTCACATAAGGAAGTAAAGTCTTCCTTTTTAAGAGGGGAGGTGGAGAATTAGGTGGTTTCTGAAGGAAATGTGAAACTGAGAAAAAAATTTAGGTTGTGTTTTCAGATAGGAGATAACAGAGCATGTTTGTGTCCCATCGAGAGTAAACCAGCTGAAGGGAGAAATGGATGGTGCCCATTAAAAGAGAATAATAGTAGACAATTTCCTGAGAAAGTTGCAAGATCAGAGCACTGGTCACGTTGGTCTAACACATAATGTAACAGAAAGGACATTGAGTATTTCAGGTACAGATGTGGGTAAGTTGTCATATTTGGCCACAGGAAAGAACAGGTGTTCCCATTTTCTGCTTTTATTCCCTCTAAGGGTAGAAGGAAGAACATGTGCTGAGTATTTAGGTGGGAAGGATGCAGAACAAGGAATTAACTGGGGCAGTGTGAGGAGAGTGGAGAGGGGAATAATGTTACAAATGACCTACAAAAAAGAGGAAACAGGTCAGGTTGGAGGAACTAATGAAGGCCACTGTGAATAAAGCATAATTAACCAGAGCGTGAACACCATTTGCTTGGGTGTAAATTGAGGCTGGAATTGTAAGCAGGGATTTAAGGAACATCACTCTGATGGATTTTGATCTTATCCGTCAAAGCAGTGGGTAGCCATTGAAAGATCTTAAACGCAAAAATAATCTGATCAGATATGTATTTTAAAATCATCCCTCTGCCTACAGTGAAAAAAAAGTACATTGAGAGGAGGGCACAATATATGTGAGGAGACTGACCAGTTGGGAATCTCAGGTAGCAGTAGTCCATGTGAGAGAGCGTTAGAATTACCTAGAAGGGTGATTGTAAAAATAGAGTGATGTGAGGAAAAGTGAGGGATATTTCAGTAGTAAAATTGGTAAGACTGGGTTTTAAAAATTGACGTAATTGGGATACATGGGACAGAGAAGTACAAAGATGTCTTCTAAAGGTCTGGCCAGTACAACTGAATGGATGGTAGTTATCCTTCACAAAAATGCAGATAATTATACGAGGCTTGGTTTAATTAGAAATTTGGTATCTGAATTGTTTGGTTCTTGGACAATTGATATGTTCAGAAATAGGATGTTGAATAGTTGTTGAGATATTGTATGTGGTTTTGGAGAACAGAGGAGAATTCCAGGCTGGGCACATAAATCTAAAATCTTTGCAGGAAAGAACAATAGTTCTGATGATGAGGATGCAGATTTTGACGACCATCACAATATTAGCTAACAGTTACTGAGTAATTACAGTATGGCAGGCCTTGTGCCAAGCGTTTACATTGACCATCTCATTTAGTACTCAACAAGCTCAATGAGGTGAGGTACCATTATTCACTCCACTTTGAAGATGGGAAAATACAGGTAATGTTGGTCTAGAGAAAGATGAAGTAAACTGCCCAAGTGAAAGAGATGATACATTTGAAGCCAAAATTTGATAGTTAACTGTTCACAGGGAGGGAGTGCACCTCACCAAGAGAGATCCTGAGATACCTGTTAAATACTCTTTCTTCAAAGGAGAAATCCTACATCAGACACAGATCTCTCTGCACACCTTCAACACATCAAATTCATGAACAATGATCATATACAAATTTGTTTTTTTGGACTTTCATATGAATGTGTGTTCGCCGTTAACTACTGGTGTTTTTCAACTTTTAATATCTATTACTATGAAAGAAGTAATAAGTGGTCATTAGAGACAAATATCAAATTCAGATAAGCATGGACAGGAATAAAAAGAATGCCTATATTCTCATTACCAGCAATGGAAAAAAAGAATTATTCATATTTTAATGCATTCCGAAAGGCATATGTTTACACATGTATCTTTATATTTGTATCAAAAGTAGGGCAATGTGTACATATTGATTATACTCTTCTTTTTATGGTGATACATTGCAAGCATCTTTCAAGTATTAGGACGTATGTTATGTCACTCATTAAGCGAGTTGATGGTCTGTTTCTGTGACCACAGAAGTTTCCTCCTCCTTGCACGTGTTGATGTGCCGAGTTAATCTCTCAGAGGTATTTTCTAATAGTTGGTGAGAGGGGTCTGTGTATATTTTATGTATATGTGAGGGGGTGGGTGGTAGCTGTCACTTGATGTCAAACTCATGTCTTACCTATTTCTGGAAGCAATTCCTAAAGAGGTCAGGTACCTTTATTTTCTTCTTGGCTTCCTCTCTAGTTTCACCCTTTCCCCTTCCCATAACCTCTGACTTCTTTGTTCCCCATGTCACCGCTGATGGTTTGTAACGTTGGTGGCAAAGGAAGGGAAGCGTTTATTATTATTTTCCCTAAGGCTCTGCTTTGTTAAGGCCGGGGGTGTGTTGCTTTGTTTTCAGAATTGAGCTTTATGTATATTTTGTTAAATTCCCAAGAGTCCTCTAGACACCAAGAACTAGAAAATGAAAAATGACTATTATTGTTACCCTATTTTGCCCAGAACCCTGAGCCGCCACATGTCTCTGACTCCCCAGACTTCACACCCCTTCGCTGGCCATGAGCTGAAAAGTCCAAGAGCAGCATTGTGCTTTACAAGAATCACAGAGGCACGCACCCTGAAAAAAAACAAAACACTAAAATTACTTTAGTGCATACACAGGCTTTCCAGTTTTTGCAAAGTTGGAGCTGTAGTCTGTCCTTAAAGCCATAAACATTCAAGAAAATAAGGGAAAATCTCAGTCAATTCAACCAAAATAATTTGTTTCCTCAATACTAAACAATGACAGTTTGATCAAATCCAGGCAGTGAGTTCATTTATTTATTTTTCATACAGATGTTTGTCATGCGACCCCAACCCCTGATGTTTCTTGCCTTATTTGGTTGCTATAAAATCTAAAAATCAATCCACAAGTAATTATTAGTGCCCACTGTGTATAAGACCTTGTGCTGGGTACTGTGGAAATATGGGAAAGGTGGCTTGGTGTAGGAAAACAAACAAACAAACTAACAAACCCATGAAATCAGAAACCCAAAGTCTTTCTTTTGCAGCTTAAAAGTGATGATATTGCAGACTAGCCAATTTTTTCTCTGGCTTCCATTTCCTCACCTGTACAATTACAATCTTTCCTCCTCATAGGATTGTTGTGAAAAGTGAATGGGATGTATGTTGCACACACAACCTACACACTGTGATGTGCACACAAATGATGGTGATTGTCAATTATTTGTGAAATATTCTCCCTTAACCTCAAGGAGGCACTTTATAGCCTATCCAGAGAAATCAGAAATACACACCTTCAAACATTTAATAACTATAAAAGTTTAATAATACCACACAAGGATTCAAAAGATATTGCAAGACAATACATGATTAATTGCCAATGAGTGGAGACTTGAACAGAGAAAGAGAGATTCCAGCATGGGCTGGAATCTGCAAGGGACAAAAGAAAGGGCTGCCAAACCACCATGAGGGCTCAGCTAAGCATCCAGACAAGGAGTCTGCAGAAGGTCAAGTTAGCACAGAAGTGTCATGCTTTGAAATAAAATTTCTAACATTTTGATAAAGAGTCTTGGTACACAAAAATGTTCATTACCATTTCAGACCCTTGAATATTAGGGTTGAAAAGGGAGAGATTGTTATTCAGTAAAAAAGAAAAGAGACTAAGGAACCATGGAAAATAGTTCCAGTCCTGACTGTCCCTTCCTTCTCGCATTTCTAAACACTTGCTTGTTATTGTGTCTCTCTGGGCTTTTGTCTCCTGAAGCCTGAGAGTGACACTTAACTCACAGGCTATGAAGAGTTAGTGGAGGTAACTAAGCAGAGATTGAGTTTCATTTCATAGGGTGGGGAGGCAGGAATATGCCAAAGAAAGGGAACAGCCTGCCCAAAAGTCCTCAAGAGAGTAACAGCTCTGAGCATGGGAGGAAAGAAGAGGAAGCTAATGTTTCTGCAGCTTAGTGGGTGGGTAGCTGCCTCCAGAGGGACAGGAAAGAGACGGGGGAACCGGGGCCTTGAAGGCCACTCTGAATATTTCAGCCTAGATCCTAATGACCAGTTGAGAAGCCAATGGATTATTTAAAGTGTGAGGGGCTGGTGGCAATGAGAAAGCCCTGCAAACCCAGGAGAGTGCTGATCTTGAGGGATTATGGAGTGCACACCTCTTTATTCTGCCGTATTGCAACTGAAAGATTAGTTCCACTTAGTAATGTGATAAACTCAATTTAGAACTAAAGACAATGAGAGTCCAATAGTCATTTCAGAAATCTTTCATCTTGCCTTGGTCACCTCTTATTCTTTGAAGTGAGAGTTTCAAAACTTACCTTTAACTTTGCCAGAAAATAGAGTGAGTTGCCTGGATTTGCAGACTTGGAGTACTAATACACAAAGTTAGGGATCTCTTCAAAAGTGGATTTCTAGTTTCCCAAGAATTACAAATCCAAATCGAGAAACTTGAATTTGTGCAGTTAGGGATTAATGAGTCCCTTCTCTAATGTGTGTAGTTTCTCCTGCAATGAGTTTTCTTTTTAGTTTAAAGTAATATAGCTCTTGTGAGTGTTTTCAGCAACCCCATTAGGAAATAATGAGCAGGAAAAATTTTCAAGATAGATATGGACAGAATCCCTTAGCAGATAAGTTGTGTGAAGAAATAGGGATTTAGGAAAGACACTGTTGTGTCTGGAAACAAATGCCAGCTTCCTTGTAATCAGAAATGCATAAATCAGGATGCTGGAGTTAAGTTTGTGCTGTGCATTGTAGGGTCTTCATTTTTGAAGTGTTTAATATGTTACAAAAAATATTTCAAAAAAATTTTAAAAAGCAGGTAAGATTATTTTAGTCCCGCCTCCTGTCTGTCCAGCTTCCTCACACAATTCCCCATTGTATTTTAGCAGGATTTGGTATAATCATCTAGGAGATTAATTAGGGCTTGCAGACTAAGGAGGAATTAGAGCCCAAATCATATGTCTCTTCTCTTGTCTTTACTATTCATTCTCTTCTGACAGCTTGGGGCAAAATTTGTTATATGAGAATAAAGTAAAAATCAAAAGAGAACAACATATAGGGGAAATATATCATCCATAGTGCGTACCTGTCACCTTCTGTTACGGATGCGATGTTCACCATGCAGAAGCTGAATCAGGAAGAAAATTCGGATGGCATATGTCAGAGCACAGATGGTTCTGGGGTGGGGAAAGTGTACAATATGCTAGAAATACTCATGCAGTCTGAAGCATGCCATCATTGTCAGCCCCCCGCCTGCTTTTCTTGTTTGTTTGTTTCATGGGCAGTATTCACTTCGGAATTACTTCAGACTACCAAAGCCCCCACTCCGTGTGAATGCCTTAATGCTTGGGGAACTGGAGAAGGTGTCTTCAGTTCCAAGTCATTGTTTTGAGCTCCTTTTCTTTCCATGCATAGACTTGTATTAAGATTTTTAATTTCCTCTCCAAAACTGCCAGAAGCAGAGATTGCCAAATACACTCATCGCATAACATGCTTTCCGCACGGCCGTTAGGGACCTGGAATGTGGCTCCTGGCACCTCCCTCTGAACCCTCCCTCCTTCTGCTATCGACTATGTGTGGTGACATCACAACTAATGCTCGATTCTCTTTCTGTAAAATAGGAGAATAGTAATAATAATACTTATTGTGTAGGGTGAGTGTATTACATCTACTGATATGTATAAAGACCTTAGAGTAGTGCCAGGCATGTAGTAAGCATAGTATTATTATTACTATCATCATTATTTATAGTACTGCCACTATTATTATTACCATGGCTGAGCTGAACTGTTCTTGAATGTGGGATATTTGGGATAACCAAATGCATTTGGAAATAAACACATTTTATAGCTGAAGAACCTGGAGTCCAGAGTAGTGAGTTCTTTCCAAGTTCACTGTATAAATAGTGTGAACCCATGACTCCTGAATTACAGACCACTGCTCTTTCTCCTCTTCATCTGTCTTTCACATTGGAAAACTTGGTAATGACATTGTATTGATGAGAGTTTGATATTTATTGGTATTCTTAATTTTTAAAAGATTTGTCAAACTTTGAGCTCAACAATGATTACAGATATTTTTGCCCACTTTCTATGTGCCAGGTTCCACTGGCACATTCACCAGGTTGGGCGAAATATCTGAAAGTTTACAGGGTGTGAGTTGCCTCATGACATGAATGAATAAAGCGAGATTTCAAGTCAAGGATCACATAACTGGAACTAGAATAGAATAACTATAATAGAATAATGGGAACCTTTTCTAATACACTTTCCCAACAGAAAGAAATAAGGAAGCGAGCGGGATTCAGTCTATCATTTGAACTTCTGGCTTGTTTCTTGCTACCTTTCTTTATCTTGTTGTAACAGACTTTAAAAATATCTGCCTTTAGTTTTAAGGCATTAATCACATGAAAAGCCTAAGGGTTCCAAGCTCAAACCCACTCGACCAAGTGAACTGTGGCCAAAAGGTAAGAGTCAGGTACCCGCGATCTGAAATGCACATTTCTGTGGCAGGCCATCCACGCCTGTTTCTATGCAGGATTTGTGTACTCTTCATGCTGGGCTCTGACCTGCTGAATCACCTTTCCAAGGCCAAATTCAGGAGCCTCTCCTGCTACAAACATACTTATCTATAAGCCATTGCTTTCCTCATTCAGGTTAGAAGACATTATTGACAGCATATGTATCAGCTCAATATTCGAGTTAGAGTCTTTTAAGAAAAACTTTAAATATTTGCTCACTAAATATACTAATCTCCTAAAATGAAAAAAATCTTCTCTGGGGTTCTTGGTTTTACTTCTTTTATCTTTACACTTTTTTTTCAGATTGTAAACTTTGTCTTTTTTTCATTAAATAGTGGATCTAAGTTCAAAATTATGATCAATATGGTAAACAAGAGAGGGATCAATGGAAACTCAGAAACAAAAGCAGGCATCATCTTCCTGGCCATGACCATACGTGAGATGCAAGGATTTGATATGAGATGAAAGGGGTTATAAATGGCATGCTTTCTTTGGCTGATTTTGTGGCAACTGAAGAAAGAAATTTAGAACAGGTAATTTGGAATCTCATCAAATGTATAGCTTGCCATAAACATATTGGCTCCAAAATCTCAAGCATAATAAATGCTTGAGATTGTTCCAAGTAGGAACAATGGTTAGACATTCAAATTGGTAATTAAACAGATTTGAAGGTGAAGTTTAAACTACTATTAGGCATGGAAGAGATAAAAGTTTGTATTAAATGACTGGCAGGTAGTTTGTTCTTCTAGCTACGTAATGATGCTAAGTAAACAAACCTGCATGTTTTCATCCCTATTCCCTTCTCTTCTCTAGCACCAGTACTACTTTTTTATGATAAAGTGTTTAAGAAACCTATATTAAAATCAGTTATCACAGTATGGAAAACAGTATGAAATTTTCTCAGAAAACTATAAATGGATCTGCCTTTTGGCCCAGCAATTCCACTGCTAGGATTATATCCTAAGAACTCTGAAACACCAATCCAAAAGAACTTATGCACTCCATTGTTCATAGCAGCACAATTTACAATAGCCAAGTGCTGGAAGCAACCCAGGTGCCCATCAGTAAAGGAATGGATCAAAAACTATGGTACATTTATACAACGGAATTCTATGCAGCAGAAAGAAAGAAGGAGCTTCTACCCTTTGCAACAGCATGGATGAAACTGGAAAGCATTATGCTGAGTGAAATAAGCCAGGCGGTGAAAGACAAATACCATATGATCTCACCTTTAACAGGAAGCTAAACAACAAAACAAACAAACAAGCAAAATATAACCAAAGACACTGAAATAAAGAACAGGCTGACAGTGACCAGAGGGGAGATGGGAGGGAATTTCAGGGGAAAAGGGGAATGGTTTACAGAAACAAATATAAAGGACACAAAGACAAAAACTAGGGGAGGGGGTAGAAATGGGAGGGAGGTGGGGAGGTCTGGTGGGGGCTGGGATGGATGTAAAAGAGAGAAAACTATACTTGAACAGCAATTCAAATAAAACAAAATAAATAAATTTTAAAAAATAAGCTATCACAGAGGTTAAAGGACTTCCCAATCTATTTCATCAGGAATTGTGTAGGAAAAACTACACAATTATAGGACAGATGCTGGATCGTGAAATAAATTCCAATGTAAAAGGTATACAACTGGTCATTCCTTTCAGCTTTTCTTTCTCCCCTTTACTTTCTATATTGGTGTTCCCTGAAGTTTTCTTCTTAAACTTTTTGTCTCTTCCAACAGACTTCTTTTGGTTTATCTAGATACCAGTTCTGTGCTGCGGACTCACAAATGATAACTTACTGTTGCTTTGTTCTTGATCCATCTGAATAACTGGCATTTTCACCTGGATGTTTCACATTTACCTCAAACTCACTTTGCTTGGAGCTGTATTAAATTCTCTTTCTTCCCAACAGTTACAGGATAATAAAACTGTGATCATATCACTACTGTACTCAAAAATTCTCTCATGAATTCACAACGCTTTTAGAATGAAAAGCTCAACTCTTTGGCATGGCCTGCAACACCCTCATTCTATCTCTCCAAACCTATACACCACTCTCCCTTCCAACACCTTTCCTCCTGCAGTAAAGGCTTTACTTCTGTTTCCAAACAAGCCAACACCTGTCCTGCCTCTAGGCCTTTGGATTACATTCTTATTTTGCTGGATTTTTGTTTGCTTTTACATTAATTGGTCATCAGAAAAAATGACAATTATGGTAGCTTCATGAAGGTGTCTGGGCCATATAAAGAACCATTTGATAAATGGTGTATCTGTGCATTTCTCTGGTGTACAACAAAGCGAAGTTTCCAAGTATTTCATTTTATGAATATTATCATTGTCAACATGGGAAAATTTCTCCAAGTCAGGAATTGAAATGCATTGTTATGTAACATCCTGCTTGTCCCTAGTAATTGTCTTTGCTCTAAAGTCTATTTTATCTGATACCAATCAATCAATACAGTCACTCTAACAAGGAGAGGCAGGAGGGAGTAAGTCTATGCCGTTTGTCCCCAACTCTGAAGCCTCAAAAAGATGCTTTAATAATATCACTTGTAATTCGCAGAGAATTCTTATTTCATCTCACATTCACCAGCATTTGTGTTAGTATGCGTTGAAATGTACCTCTTCTGGCACCAAACCTTAGAAATTTATTTGTCTGTCTCCTGGTTTTAAATGGTTCAAAGTTTGTTTGTCAACTAGGGAGCCCATGTAGCATAGATTGTATACTTTGCAGGCAGACCTCCTAGGTTGTTATTTCTCACAAGCTGTAGCTATAATTTCTTGGGTGACTCACTTGCCCACTATGTTCTCAATTTAATCAGCTGTTAAATGAGAAAACAACTACCATAAAAATTACTATTGTGATCACTTGAGATCATTATATAGCGTTTCTCATGCAGGGCCAGCCAGAGAGTAGATAAGCATTCAAGAAATGCTAATTCTTTTGTAATATTGCCACACCAATATCTGTGTGTGCCTTTAGTTCTTCCTTTTTAATTATGCACATGGCAAGGAGGATTTTTTTCTCTAATAATTCCCTATGTCCCAATATCTGACATCTTTCTATCACCCCAGATAATTGCTCCTCTCTCTATTAATAGTGCTTTGAAGATTTCTCTCCCGGAGGGCTTTTTCTTTGTATCTGCTCCGTCTGTGCTTGTTAGCCTCATTGCAGCATAGGGAGGAGGTTTATAACCATTGTTATTCAATTCCATGTCTAAAGGAAAGAGGACCCCATACTGAGCATAGTGTGGGTCATATCAATCAGGCCTCAAAGCTTGGGGTTTTATTTATAAACCATTCAGCTTTCATCACCCATTATTATGTAGGACACACACACACACACACACACACAGAAATCCAGCCCAATTCTAGTTTAGATTCTCGAATGAAAAATTCTCTGAAAATCTATGAATACTTCCCCATGTGCCAAGAGGGCACCTTTATTTGTTATAGTATCTTCTCCCCAGGGCTCTGTTGTCTGGGAAAGAAACCCAGAGTGCCCCGGATTATTCTCAGCATTTTATAATCACTTGCTGAAACCCAATCCAAGGCTTTCTAGGCACTTGCCTTCTTCCACACATCTGGCAGCACCCTCCCCTTTTTCTCTGGTCTGGCCCTGCAAGAAGCGCCTTAGATAAATAAACTGAAGCATGCATGTGGTCACCAAAGGATTCTGTGGAAAGCGGAATCTAACCAAAGCCACCCCGGGCTTGCTGACCCTTTGTTCACTGTCTGTCATCCTGGAGGTATATATGACAAAGTCACTGCTGTTCTAGCTGGGTCCACACTTTTCCCTGAAAAGCACTCACCCCTGGAAGCAGCCAGCTGGGCCATCCTACCCATCTGCATTTCTGGGAGGAGGAAAATATTATTAAGGTCCTGATCTTTTATACACATTTAAAACAATGTTTATTGAGCCTCTGCTTAGTGTTTGAATGGTGCTATTTTAGATTTTACCAAGATAAGCAAAGGATGTCCGAAAGGAACTTATTGGCTGAGACAATGTTTATGTGCATTAAAAATGAAGGGAGAAAAAAAGGAATTAATATTTATTGGACATCCCTCCGTAAAATGGCATGGATGACCTAAAACAATCTGTTTGTTCAGAGTAATTTGCAAAATGTCCTTCTTGATAGAAGGACAGTGGAATTGGAATGCTGGTGGTATAGGTAGAAATTTTTTGTTAATTCTCTCTTTGGGATATAGATGATAGAAAATATTTTTATATAAGCCTGGACATAAATAAAAAAAGATTTGCAATAAATTTGGTACCTGTGGTGTGATAGGACTATACTAGCAGATATTGTTTACATTTTATACATGAGGAAATGAGCCTTAGAGAATCTTGCTGTCTTTAATTCATTCATTGTGTCCCTCATTCATTCATTCATATTTATTAAATGTTTACCATGTGCTAGGCATTGACTGTAGACATTAAGAATTGGTCAATAAACACAGCTGACAAAATCTCCCATGCTCCCTTCAGAAAAATTACATTTCACTGGTTCAAGACAGATGATATTTGCTGGTAGATGATAAGAGATACAAGGGCAAAAACTGACATGGAATGAAGTAGAGCATGTGATGGGGCAAGGCATGTCCTTTTAAATAGCCTGGTTGAGAACTGTTTCACCAAGAAGGCAATGCTTGTGAGGAGACCTGCAGGACATGGAAGAGTGACCCACACAGATATCCGAGGAAGGAGCAATCCAGACAGGCAGAACAGCAGTTGTAAATGTCCAAGCTGCATGGGTTCCCTGTGTGTTTGGGGAATTGTACTGAGGCCAGTGTGGCTGGAGCAGAATGAACATGGGGAGCACAAGATGAGACTGGAAAGAAAACACCAGGGGCCATCCAATCACCCAGGGCACTGTGCACGTAAGAACTTTGGCTTTGACCCTGAGGGACATGGGAAGTCATGCCACAAGACTGGCACAATCTGGCTTGCATTTGAACTGGATCTCTTTGGTTGCTGTGCTGAGAATAACCTGAAGGACAATGGCAAAAGCAGGGACCTTGTTAGGAGGCTTGGTACCATGATTCAGGTGGCTGGTGATTGTGCCTGAAGCCTCATACATAGCAGTGGCAGAGTCAGCTGTCAAACCTGACCCATCTGACTTCCACTCTGATGCCACTTCTTGTGGCAGATCGACCAAAAGGTCACCATCAAGGGATGTGCTTGGTTTCTTTTCCATGTGTCACCAAGGCCAGAAAGGTACTAGCATATAGTTTATATATATTACAAAAATTGTGTAAACTTTATCCTGTAATATGATTGGCTTTGGTCAGTCTCATTTCCTCAAGCTTTATCTACTTCTGGGTATAACCTATAAAGACCTCAACACATGAAACTGTTGGTCTCTTAGGATCATTTTATTTATTTTTAATTGAATTTTTAAATTTTATTTTTTCAATTATAGTTTACATGCAAGCTTATTTTGTATTGGTTTCAGGTGTACAGCATAGAGTTTGCTCAAACGTGCAACATTTGAGCCTAGAAAAAACCCCAATAGTCACCCCTTCTGGACTTTGTTAAGTCCTTTTTTTAGCTGATTATCAGCTCAGAAATAAAGGTTCCTCTTCTCTCCCACTTAGACTGCACTTAACAGCAGGAACCATGGGGCCTCCTTCACAGTCTTTTCAAGGGAGAAAGGAGGAGAGGACACCTCATCATCTGACAGCCAATTGTCCGGTGGTGGCTAGCCGCATTAACGTATTCCTGCTGAATGATTTCGTGGGGGAGGTGATTCTGTGTCATTTCCTCCTCTAGAAATGGCTCTGGGGTCACATGCTCATCCACCTTATTTTCTGCATCAGCAAGACCCTGCCTTAAAATGGAAGAAAACAATAACTGTGAGTTGGATGTCAGACTTCCTAGACAGAAATGAAATTTCAAGAGCACATTTTCCTATCCCCAGTAGATCCTGTTTTAGTCATCGAATTGCTCTGGGTCAGAGTTGAAGAACAACCAGGTTACTGTGTTGGTGCCACTTCAAGAGAAAGCCAGTGGAACCAATAAATTCAGGACCTGGCTCAGCAGATCCCAAAAGGAGCTCAGAACCCAGACCTATTCTACAAGCTACAGAATATGACTTTATTCCAATGAATAGAAAGGATGTGAAGTGAGCTCCCAAAGAAAACCAACTGAGATCTATGACAGCTAAACATGGATACTAAAGAAAGAGGAAAGGTAAATGATCAAGGATATAAACTGATCAAAAGGAAGCTTTCCTCCACTACTCTGTTGATGCTCTTCACTTTCCAAATGTTTCATTTGGAGGATTTACTACCAGAATATCTCACCTATAGTAATCAGACCAAATCCATTTTGTGAATGAGCTGTGTTTTCCTTAAAATCTAACACCAACTGCAAAATATAAATCTAGCTGATTGCTTAGAAACTTCTTGGTCACTCACTGGATATTAAATAGTTTTGAAAATATTAGACCAATAAAGGACACTGCAAGAAACAAAACGTCAAATGGAGAGTTGTGGCATCTGCATAGTAGTTTTAGACTGTTGGAGTAAATTCTCCCTCGAGACCTCATTGTTTTCATCTGTGACATGGTGATGATTTACTAAATAACCTTTAATTCTGTGAATGGAAGGATGCTTTGAATAAGTGAATCACTAATATATTCACAATGAATGAAGGGTTTTGTTTTGATTTTTATAACATCCTGAAATAAGCCAGACATAATTATTTACATTTGATAGACTTAAAAAAACAGTGGTTTCCACAAGTTTACATGCATGATAAGTGGAAAAGATAGCCCTCAAATAAATAGGGCCTTTCCTACCCCACCAAGAGTGGGTCGTTTCCTTCAGTAGTTATTGATTATCTAAGTAAGAAATACATTATATTTTTACTGATGACTATGGAGCTGGATCACATACATCTACTGCTCTCAGGAACCTGTGATTTAGTATAAGCAGATACTCAATTAAATTAGCAATTAGAGTGGTAAGTATCATACAAAAGTGAGACTTTTATGTGGAGAGACTTAGGGAAATTCTGTCAAAAGGGAGCTCTGGAGTAGGTATTGGCAGTATGGGTGGGCGTTTGCATGCTGAGTGAGTAGAAAGTGGGATTCAAGTTAGAAGGACCAATGGAGGCAAAGTTTAGAAAATAAGAAGTCATCGGGTTTGAATGAGCTGCATGGTCTGGCTGGAGCTAACGGTGCTCAAAGGAGAGCAATAGCTTCAATTCCTGAGTTAGAGGAAGTTGTTGAGAGAATTTGAATCTATTCCAAATAGTATCTTTTATTTTTTTGTTATGATGATAAAGCCAAAAAGCCAGAAGACAGCCTAAAGTGTGCATATGTTTATCTCTAATCTCCACTTTAGGGTTGATTACTTGGTCTAATTGGGGATTTACACCCAAGATTTCTGACAGCATAAACTCTACCTCGGAAGCAGCAAGCACAGAGTGTCAACTCTTTCACCTCCATTCAAGACTAAAGACTATATCCATTAACCTAATAGATGTTAAAGGTGGAGTTTAATTGGTGAAACCAGAGCATCATAGATATGAGACACGAGTACTGGTAAAATTAGTGGGTTTGAATACATGTAGATTGGCTAGAAATACTGTAGGCACACTTTTCTTTTACAGAGATAAAGTAGATAAATTGTGAGGGATCTGTTGAGCCAGGTATCTCTATCTGCAAGAATTGAACTGAATTTATAAGAAATTCTTGGTTTCTAATTTGGGCAAACTAGCTTCTGATTTGGGCAATTCATGAGACTCTAGGTAGATGCTTTTGTCTATTCCTAGTGGAAATATGCTCACACTTGCCTCACACCTTTTATTCCAGGTGCCACTAAAGCACCTAAAACAACAGAGAAAATGGAATTCCATTGAGCTTCCACAGGAAGTTGCATGACTTTCTGCTGTTTGCTGACAGATATCAATGTATAGCTCAGTGTGGTCCCAGACTTGCTTATTTTGTTTTAACCTGATAGTGAAACCATGAAGAAAAGATCCCCCAATCCTAACCTAACCAACCCTAATGTATCTCCAAAGGCTAAAAAAACAAAAAACAAAACAAAACAAAACAACAACAACAAAAAACAAAATCAAAACCACCATCAAGAAGTGAGAACATCCAAAACGGCTCAAGGAAATTTGCAGCAATAAGTTTCCGAACCTCTAGGGCCAAGCAGGTTCATTGGATGAAGCAAATCCGACAGGCAAACAAAGAGATAAATACTAACCTATCTTATCACACCCTGGTCCCAGAGGTTAAAGCTTTTTGGAGGGCTAATCCTGGAGACAGGACAGGGGGTCCCCATTGGGCTGAGCCTGGGAAGAGGATCATTTTAGCAGGAGCCAGTACCTAGGGCACACTCTTGAGGTGCTGTGCATGGCTCTGAGCTCTTTACAGGCATGAGCTCATTTAATCTTTAACCCCGTGAGTTTATCTTTTCCCCCTAATTAAATAGGCAAAGAAACTGAAGCACAGAGAAGTAAAATGTTCACCTAAGGTCACACACCTTGGAAGTGGCAGGCTCAGGATTTAAATCCAAGTACTGTAGTTTGTCCCTGGGGTTCTTATCTTAATCCCTACACCCCACAACCTCTTATGCAAGAGAATATAAAGGTCCTGGAGGCCTGGTCTCCTGACATCCTTCCCCAGCTGTAGGATGTGGAGGTCTGGTGCCTTTTCTGGGAGCTTAAGTTTTAGTAATAAAATTCTTTCCATTGTAGATGCAACACAGGTTTTATATTTCAAAGCATTTTATTTCACATGTTTTGGCTCACCTCTTCGTCACAAAAACTTGGGGGGAGAGAGAAGGGAGAGTTGTCCCTAATTTACGGAAGGTGAGAATACACCTTGGGGAACTTAAATTGTCCCATATCACATAACTGGAAAGGGCTGGAGGCAAGGTTATGACTCAGCCTGGCCTAAGTGGGGGTGGTGGCAGCCTCCAGAGTCATCACTGGACAGCATGGTGGAAGCTGAGTGTTCGTTGTGACCTCAGGTTCAGTCACACACAATCTCTTTTATGTGTATATTCCTTGATCATTTTCAGAAGAACTTTCCCATATGCCATTTTTTTAAAGATTTGATTTATCTTTAGAGAGAGGGGAAGGGAGGGAGAAAGAGAAGGAGAGAAACATCAATATGTGGTTGCCCCTCATGTGGCCCCAACGGGAGACCTGGCCAGCAACCCAGGCACATGACCAGACTGGGAATCAAACAACTGACCCTCCAATTTGTAGCCAGAGCTCAGTCCACTGAGCCACACCAGCCAGGCCCCATGTGCCATCTTATGTAATTAAATCCTCATATGCACCCAGAGAAAAAGAGAGAGAGAGAGAGAGAGAGAGTGTGTGTGTGTGTGTGTGTGAGAAAGGCAGAGGACATTATCCCCCTTCTGACAGAGAGAAAATTCAGCCTCGAAGAGAGTAAATGAGTCTCTAGGAGGCTGCAGAACTAGTTACTGTGCGTCAGAGACAAAGACAGAACTCAAATCATTTAACCCCAAGTCTTCCCATAAATTTGCATTTGCATCGAGACTAATTCAGAGCTGTAATATTGGCCATGGGATTTAGAACTGTCTTCTGCATTTTATCTCTCTCTTTCTTCCCTTGGACTATCCCCCTCCTTCCTAAAATCACCTGCCCCTTTTGCTTCGCTGTGATGTTCTTATCATTCAAAGCCAGCAGAGAGAGACAATTAAATCATCTTAAAACAGAAAGCATTTTGTCAGGAAACACATGTTGTGACTCCTCACCAAGGAAACGCAGAATTGATGACGTGAGTGGAGGAATGCCTTATGGCTATTTAGCAATAGTCTGCAACACACAACTACACTGTCAGCGATTAGAAGCAGTGATGGGTGATCCTCTGTCTGACCCGATGTCGCCGTACTTCCCACAATTACTGGCTTTTGAAATATTAACAGGAATTGAAGTCACTGATCTCAGCAGCTTGGTGGGAAGGGAAACAGAGCACCAGATGGCAGAACAATCTCTTAAGACAAAGGGGAGTCTATTATATCTGTGGCCCTGGTTTCTTCATCTGGAAAATGGGAGTTAAAGTAACTAAGTTAATAAAAGACTGAACCAACCAATCTATGGCTGGTTCGCCTGCTAAATCTCGAGCCTTTGTGATCCAATGATAATGCCACACAGGCACCTTGGCCTTGGCCCTAGCCTCTTAGCTGAGGATGAGGTGATTTATGATGGAATTTGCATAGGCAAACAAATCCCCAGCTGCAAAATGCCTGCCCCGGAGTTTCATGGTTCACTAAGGATTAAGATTTGGAGCTCCTTCTGGGTGGCTCAAGGCTCTGACAGAAATACTTTCTCAGTTAGTTTCCTGACTGTGGTAGGTATGTATGCCTTCACTTTGTGGCGTGATGAAGTTTGACTACCCAGGAGGAGTGAATTAAAGATTGTGGGCTGTGAAGCCTCATGTTTTGTGGAAGTTAATTGAAAGGAGACTTTCTTTAGGTGAAATTGCTTTCTTTGAGATGTGGAGTAGCTGCAGGAGGGATTACAAATTACAAAGATAAGAACACGACCGACCTGTTTTTCTTGTAGGGAGTCACTAAGAGTGGTGAACCTTTCTGAAAGGGTTTAATTGACTAGAGAAGAGGTTATCGACACACCCTCGTAAATGAGACAGTAGGACTAAATTCAGAGAATGACGGAACCTCAGGATAGCAAGGGACATAATGGTTGAATCCGCCACTTAATATTCTGTTCGATTGGAATCAGGGTACATCAGAACTTTCCTCAATATGGAACACACTGAAAAGTATCATACATTATTCTATCCTCATACAACTTCTAGCAACTGTGTTACCTTGACATGGAATTTTTTCTTCCGATTTATGTCTACTAGAAGCGTACAAAACCAGTTGAGTCCCAGTGATAGGCCGGATCTTTATATACCTGAGTGTGTTAGAAGATCCCTATTACGTAATCCTGTTTCCTCTTTACTTTGTTTACTACCCCTCGGTGGATTCCACTGTTCCTCCTCACACGACATGATTAGGTCTCATCACACACGTATATACATCCACCCATACATTCACACAGGTGGGCACAGACTAAATAAGAACAAGGCTAAACATGGATTGTATAGCCTTTAATTTAGTGTAGATTTTATTATCTTTGTTCACTCAGCAAAAGACAATCTTCTCAATCATTTCTAGAATCACAAAATTTTAGAATTGAAAGAGATGTCAAAAATCATCTGAAATTTGTGCATATCTTTTGTGCATGAGATATTGAGATGCTAATATGAAACTCACATGGTCTGGTTAATAATCATGCAGCTACATTCACTGGAACTATGAGCTCTACCACTTTCTTTTACTTAACACTCAAAATTAAAAACATGGTGCTTAACAGGCAAACACCAATGGTCATCTCTGGTTCACGTACACCCACCGGATAGAAGCGATTAATTTTTTTTTGTTATTTTTGAAGTGGACAGATAGGTAACTACAGCACATTACTACTTAGAGGAAGCTCAGAGCAATAGCTATTAGAGAGAAAATTATGACTGAGTCAGAGAAACAAGCACTCTAGGGACTGAAAAATAATTTGAAAATCCATCTACTGTTTTAGTCATTTCTGCCATATTCTGGCTAGTTAGTGAATGAGCGTTTATTCAAATATATCTCATAATTGGAGGCCGTGGCCTTCTGGGCAAAGAGCAGCATTTTTACATGCTCTGGTTGTTGCAAAATGCTACCTAAAAATGAGCTAAAATTGTCTCCCTGAGACTTTGGGTGAATGCAGTTCTCCTCTTTGTCTATCAGAAACTGTTCCCCCTGTCAACAACTTCACTGCAAAATCAGAATATCCTTCAGAGGAAATGGGTCCCCTATCACGCTGGTCAGGCAGGTAAATTATAGGCAGCCATGCGGTCAGCACTCAGGAGTTATAGTGGCCTGTCACCACTGGCAGAGTGATTTCTGCAGGGGACACCTCATTATATGGGAAAATGCCCTCAAAGGGCAAGCCTGTTTCTTGTCCCGGCAGGCCTGTCACATCCGATGTTAGAGGAAACAGCAGCGAAGAATTGTGGCTGAAAGAATCGTAAATTTGGCCTGTGGAGAGTCACGGAGGGCAAGTCTCCTGAAAAGGAGTATTTGTCAACTGCAGTCAGACTCTTTGTTATGAGAATTTAATTGATATTTGCCACTGGAGAAGAAAGCTGAAAACAGGATATAAGGCAAGCAATTAAATCTCTTTGATAAAGGGCAGTTAATGAGTTGTCATATTTGCTACAGATTATTTCCCCAACTCTCCCCCCAAACCTTCCACTCTTTTTTTTGTAACGATACGTAGTGCCGTCTCTATCCTGGAGAAATGTCAAACAGTCACTAGACAGGCAAATTAAATCAAGTAAGGCAGGCAGCTTTTGCACAATCAAAAGGACAAACATCAGGAGTCGGGGGACCCAGAAGGTTCAATAGCTAACCTTGCAACTCCCCTCTGTGTCTTCATAGGTACATTGGTCAAATGTGGGTGAGGACCAGATGACCTGTGAGGTCCTTCTAAGCCTTGAGTTCTGTTCGTGTTCTGCACAGTTATGCATAGCTTTAGGTCTGTAGCAGATAAGAACAAACAGCTGGCATAAAAAGCAAACATTCCCACTAATTAGCTGTGTGATCTGGGTTAAATTCATTAACCTCTGTGAGTATGGATGCCCTCCTCTATAGAAAGAGTGAATGCATGCATGTCTCATAGGACTGTGTTAGAATTAAGTGAAAGGATACATGTAAATTATTTGACCGAGGGCCTGGAAGGCGGAATGTGACCACTACATATTGGCTATTTTTGTTAATACTCTTGTTTCAGGATCCAGTTTTTAAAACTATAACAAGATATCCTAACCACCAGAGGGCGCTGCATAGAAAACAGCTAGGTTTGTGTTTTAAGCTGAAAACACCTATTTGCTGTTTGAAGCAATCAACTGCCTGCTACCTAGAAATTTCAGCTTCGGGTACTTGGTCCCCATTTGTAGCTTATGTCAGTCTCAGTGGCTGTGAATGCTGTAATTTCCTCAGTCTATGCTGTTCTGCTTCCCCACAAGCTCATCAGCAATCACCGTGAATACACATCTTCCATGCTACAACATGCTGATAGAGAGAGGGATAGGCATATATCTTCAATGGCTTCCCTCAGAGCACATACAATTAAGGGAAAAACAAAACGCATAAAGGAGTATGTATGTTAACTGTTATGTAAGGGGAATATATATGTATATATGAAAACAAATATACATATAGTATATAAAACAAACATGTACACATTTGTTTTCACTTTCAAAAGGAAACAATAGAAAAATAAATCAAAACTGAGTGTCAAACTGGTTATCAGAGAAGAGGGGAGGGACCAGGGAGGAAAGACACTCTTAATCTCAAAATTAAGACACTCAAAATTTACCTTCTTTTATGCTTTTGACTTAAACCATGCAAATATTTTACCAGTTATATTAGGAAGGTTTACATTTTAAAAGGCTATCTCTAAAAATTGAAAAGAAAACTACAAAACAAAAACGAATCCTCTCGCTTTGTGTCAGATCAGTCGTACAACTAAATAAAAACTAATCTTTGTGTTTTTAAAAGACAAGGTTTTGACCATACATCTCCCTAAAGGACAACAATATATATAAACACAGGAGTCATACACCACACTCAGTCGCCACAGTGTTAGTAATAGTAGGTAATGTTATTTTGAAACACATACAGATGTGTATAAAGCAAGTAACTTGATGTTTCCAGAATCATTAAGAATTCAATTTTAAGCGTAAGAGGAAGCATACAAATATGAACGGTACAAAATACAAATATACAAAAGCTATATAGTCTTTCATTTAAATTGGAGACTTTATGCATTTACAATTTTTTCTCTTTCTAAAAAAGAATGGATTTCATTTTGGGCTGTACAGAGCTATCGTAGAAAAAACTTTTTTTTTCAGTGATCTGCAAATGCTCAGAAGCCATGACGACTTTTGGAAAAACAGTGAAATGTATGAACAGAAAATGTGTTGAATTCTATTGAGAGTTAGCAGCGACGTAAGAAAAGAAGTGAATTCACTGAGCTAAGAAACACTCTGTCTAAGAGAACAGGGGAGCCCTGTCAGCTGCACCCCCGCACCGTAGGTTCTCAGAAGTCAGGGTGAGCAGTTGCTGTCAAATCATAAGAATTGCTGCCTCCGGCATATTTACCTCGCAAGCAGATTATTTTTTCTAGTTATCACTGAATAGACTTTTGGAACTAAAGTAACTACATACTTGACATTCTCATATTTAATATTGCTTATTTGAATGTGCCCTTTTTTGTTTAGTCAAAGAGTTTGTCTTTTAATTAGTAGTCTAATATTATCTTTTTAAAAAATACATTAGAGTTAGGAAGTGTGAACATGAGAAAGACTGATTTTACACGAAAGGAGTGAGGTATCTTTGTGGTAATTATAATTGAACAACGCCAGGCAATGACCATGACTAATTATAATCCAGTGGAATGAGCACTCTATTGAGTGTTAGAAGACTGCTCCTGAATTAAGATGTATGATTCTAACTCAACTGGGTAAATATTCATTGCATTCTAAACTGTTCAAAATGATGAAGATTAACTGTAGAACCAGATAGACAAGATCCCTACTGTTATAAAGCTTATACTCTAGGATGGAGGGTCAGAAAATAAACATGCCACACATGAATTAACAACATGGTCAGTAAATGTTATGAAGAACATAGCAGATGAAAGAGGTGACTAGAGCTGAGGGAAGAGGTATTAATGGGATTGATTGGTCTGGAAAGATCTCACTAAGGAGTAAATGACAAGAAGCCAATGAAGAATGGACTTGGGAATAGAAATCATTCCAAGCAGACGAAGTAGTCTTCCCTGAGTAAAGAGGAAGACCATTGGTATCAAGGAAGAAAGAAGATAGTGTGACTGGGATGTGGAGACAAGAATGGGGACACTGGTAGATGAAGCCATGGGGGGACAGAGGGCACAGATCCTGCAGGGCCTGGAAGGGTAGTTTTGGCAGGTTTAAGACATGAACTTGGCATGTTGTGATCATATTTTTTCATGATCGCTCTGAAGATTTGGGGGTTGGAGATGCTATGAAGGAAGACAAAAGCAGCTAATGTACCAGATGACTTGAGAGCTATTTTTTTTTTGCCTTAGAGATGGAGAGAAATGAACAAGACTTACAGCATGGAAATGAAGCAAGGGAGGTGGGTAAAAAGACATGAGAAATGAATTTTAGATTATGGCGTTGAGCAGCTGGGTGGATGGCAACAGATAAGCCACTGACTTTTTATGCTGTACTTTTTTTTTTTTTGCAAAAGGAAGTTGAGTGACATAACTACACTGTTTAACTCCAGATCCGGAACTCCAGATGTAGAGAAAAGGACACCAATCATAATTTCAGAGGAAGGTGATAGTCAATGAGAGAAAACGATAAAACCTTTGTTTAAAGTCATAGAAACAATTTGCGCATTTAAATTCCATAACATTTTTAAAGCATTTGGATATTTTTAAAATTCTGGATGTTTGGCATTGTGAAGGCAAACTGGTCTTCTCTTAGGTACCTCAAGCTCATAAAACCTTTACTTGTCTTAGGATTTTTGTTTTTTCTGTTTACTTTCTTGGCTTGACACCACACTCATGCGTTTGCATAACTGGTTACTATTTGAATGAATGAATGAATGAATGGATGAATGAAATAGAATGACCAAATATCTAATTTCCTGGGGTTTATAAAGTATGATGATAAGTCAAATACAGGCATTAATCTGAGTTATGGAGGTGATTTTTTCTCACTTGCCTTCTTCCAATTTACAATTCTTATCCATGTTTGAGTTGACACTCATATGTGTTATATAGATCATTTGGTAAAATGTGATTGATTGGAATGAAGAGACTGGTGGGTAAAATGTCCTCTAGAAAAAAGAATGGTAAGGAACACCCATTTCCAAAGAATTAGCTATTTGGTCACAACTTGAGTGGAGTCTCCTGGATGTTTTGTCTGTGAGGAGGAGCACTTGTCCACAGTCTTGGACGAGAAAAGCCTGCCTGGTGATTCACAGCCAGAGCCTCTCCAGAATATCCCCATTGCACCAAGAATACCAGAGAAGGCAACTAGAGTTTTCTGTCTCCTTTGGTCCTATTTACATATCTGAAGGTTTGCTGGAACTTAATAGCAAAGGTTTCCTGACTTTCAAAATTTGGACCTGTTTTGTTTAGTTCCTAGAAACTAACATTCCTCTTTGATTTGTCTTAGACATGACATACTTTCTCCACCTCCAGGCCTTGGACTGGTGGTTGGATGGTGATTGCAGTGTATTATTAAAAATTCATGAAGTCTCACTGGTTCTCTTCTCTCCGTGTTGCAAGAATTTTTATTCATTCTTAAGGAGGGAACAGTTATCTAAGTGAAGGCCTATGTCCAAAAGAAATACCCAAATAAAACCTTGGAAGCAGCCCAAGGTGAATATAAACATCCTTTGCAGATAGAAATGTCTAGTGCATGTGAGGGCCATTAAAGCAAAACGTTTCTTGGCAGGCCTATTTTATGTTCCTCCTGTAGTAGGACTTCTTGCAAAATAGTGAGATCCTATCCATTTAATCCTTCTCACTGCAGACGAAGGAGCCATCTGCCATATCATGCAGATACATAATACATCATAGAAGTTCCCTTTTTTGGGAGCCAAAACAACCACCAAGAATTTTAAAGTCTGTCAGTTGCTTTATTTCTCTTAAAATTCTTATTTTTAATTTTCTTCAACACATCTGATGAGGTTTGACATAAAAGAGAGCCTTCCAAAAATTGAGACTTGTCTTCAAATCATAAAAAGTCTATTTCTGAATGCTAGGACTAGGCCTGCAAGATCTGTCCAGAAAAAAATCTAGTCATTATTAATATAACGAGAATGGTTTGCCCGACATCGATACAAACTGGCAGCTAAGGAGTGTGGACTAGAATGAGCATGTGCGAACAATGACAACATCACTATACTAGTCAGTGGGGGCAGTAGATGCTGTTGAGTGAGCATGTGCACTGTGTGACTGTCATCTTCAAAATGACTGAGTGAGTAAAGCAATGAATCTGCATCAGATTTTGTGGTAAGTTTGAATATTCCTCTGTGGAAACCATTTGGATTTAGAAGTCCACAGCTGTGGGCAACTGGTGATTGGCAGCTTCATCATGACAACGCTCCCGCTCACGCATCACATCTTGTGCAGTTTTTCTGAGAAACATCAAATCACCCAGGTGACTTAGCACCCCTTACATCCTAGATTTGACTCCCTTTGACTCCTGGCTTTTCTCCAAACTAAAATCACATTTGAAAGGGAAGAGATTTCAGACCATGGATGAGATTCAGGAAAATACAATGGGGCAGCTGATGGCAATTGGGAAAACATGTGAGATCCCAAGGTGCCTACTTTGATGGGGACTGAGGCATCATTGTCCTAGGTACAATGTTTCTTGTATCTTCTTCAATAAGTGTCTCTGTTACATGGCTAGATACCTTTACTAGCAGGATTAATGGATTACTCATGAGACTAGTTTTATATCTTCCATTTCTTACCTTTCACTGTCTCTTTATCCCACCAGAAACTATGCCTGTAACTTAGGTACTGACTTCTGCTCAGTATTGCCCAGCTTAATGAACAAGCAGTTTTTTTTTAATTTTTTAACAAGATAAGATTAAAATCAGAGCCATACACGGCATTGCTATAAATCCATCCATTCTTTCAACTGTCTTGATTTCAGCTGCTTCTAATTCATACTCTTCCTCTGTGTGCAGAAGCACACTGTATTCATTTTCTATTGCTTCTGTAAAAAGTAACAACAATAATAATCCCCTAATGTAGTGCTTAAAGCAACATAAGCGTATTATTTCACAATTCCATAGAACAGAAGTCCAGATCTGCTTGGCTGGTTTCTCTGTTCTGGGTTTCAGTCTGAAATTGAGGTGTCAGTCTACTGAGCTTCTACTAGAGACCTCTAGGAAGAATCTGCTTCTGAGATCATTCAGGTTGTAGGCTGAACCTGGTTCCTTATGGTTGTAGGACTGAGTATTATTTTCATACTTGCCATTAGCTGGCAGGACACCCTGAGCTCCTAGAGGCCTCTCTTTAGTCCTCACACATGGGCCTCTGCATCTTAGAGGCAGCAATAATGCCTGACATCCTTCTCTCACTTGGACTCTCTCTGACTTCTGCTGCTGCCTGTCTCCTGCTTTCTCTTTCTGGGACTATTTTTTTTTTAATTAAAACCAGAGAAATTTATCTGCTTTTAAGAACAGACTCATGTGATTTGATTAGACCTACCTGGATGTCCAGGATTATCTTCCTACCTTAATGCCTATAACCTTAATTATATCTGCAAAGTCCCTTTAACCATGTAATACAAGACCATCACAGTTGCTGGTGATTAGGGCACAGGTATCTTTGACTGGGAAGGGTGGAGGAAGCACTACTCTCTCTACCACACACACACCATGTCAGGAAATCCATTCCCATGCCTCTAACACCTTTCATCCCTTTATCCATCATGGGTGAAAGAGAGAGGATTCAATTCTGAGTCCTAACATCCAGAGAGCAGCTAGAGTTTAAAATGTGGATTCATTTTTAGAAAGAGCCAGATACAAGGCAGAATTTGAGAGAAGGGTAATTGGGCAAATGCTCAGCATTATGGGTTATAGATTTGGCCGATTAGGTACTTCACAGGCTCATCTTCACTGATGCTTGGAGTCTGGATAAAGGAAGGATACTAAGGGAAAGTGACAGGAATGCACCCAATCTTGCTTCTAGGGATCACAGCTTCCTAACGGTGATGTCAGTGTAGATGATATACTTCCCCAGTCATACTTGATGCCTAATCTGAAAGGTAATTTAATTGAAGGTGAGTGGTTGACATCAGAGAATCCATCTCTGAGACTAGCTGAATAAGTGAGGAATTTTCTGTCTTTTCCTCAGTCCTTTTAACATTACATCTGACCTCATTATATATATTTCCCTGGAAAGCGTCATTGATTTTATATTAAATAAAATTTGTGGTTTATTAATAATAAACTTGTTTGGACTGGACAGTCTGAAATCTCTTTTTTTTTATCCACCACCCTTTCCTTGGAAACATACTTTTCCTTAGAGTCATTCCCTTATTAATTTTTCTCTGAAGCATTTTAAAAATCTAGTAATTTGAGATCTACAGTACATGTGGCTCTATCTCCACCTGAATCCTAATCTAGAAGCCTTGAACAATGCTTCAAGTACACAAAGGGTACTAGAGAAATAATGAATGACTAAATAACAGATATTTCTTGAAAGGAAATGATAACTTTTTTTCACCACCAGATATTCCTTAGCAGTTGATAGTAAAACCCAAAAGTAGCATTCTCCTTATTGGAGGTGCAATTAGCAAAGATTTCTTAGGTCTTTTCATTAGAAGAATAAGTTCCAACATTTGTCTCTGTGTCCTCTGTGTGGTGACAACCATCATGGTTTTCCTGTGCAATGACTATTTCTCCTGTCTCTGATAAGTGTCTTGATTGTCCTTGAGAAAATATACAGTCTCTTTTAGTCTCTACAGTTAGAGAAGGTTGACCCTAGTCAGAGCCTAAAGAAGGTTGACTGGGTTTTTGGACTGTTTTAGAAGTGTGGGCACAAAGAAGTTCTTTTTCTGATGGACTTAAGTACTGTGAGGACATGAACTGGGCACTAACATGGGAGAAGGAGCATTTAGAGTCTACTCCCTGAGGTTATCACAGCAGAGAATGAGGGCAGATTAAGTCCCAGCCATGTAATTTGAGCTCCTGGATACAAGCCAGTCTGCCCTTCCACTTTCTAAATTTACAAGCCAAAGAAATATCTTATATCCTTACACCATTTTGAAGTGAATATCTGTTATTCTCAGCTAAGAGCATCCTTACTAATGCCCTACACATCTCATGATATCATATCTTTAATATGACATTAACATGAATGTGATCAGGTCAATATGTTTGGGTCCAAATGCCCACCTCTGCTGTCTGATTGTAAGCACTTTGGGGCCAGTGAAGAGCTTGTGCGATGCAAGCACCTAGATCAGTTCCCGAAACATAGACTTTTCCACCATGTATGTTTCCATCAATACATAAATTACATATATATGTATGTCAAGAATGGATGGGTAGTCATTGATATTCTCCTCTTTTTATCTTCAACTCTATTTTTTACAAGTCTAGTTGTAATTGCCTTCACTGTTACTTCATACCACTGAGGAAGGACAATGGGTACCCATGGGTCTCGGGAAGGCAGAAACAGATAAAGTGTCCACAGTTCTTCAAATCCACCCAGGAATCTGCAAACCACAGCATCACCTTCATTTAGGCAGGACAACAAAATCAACCCTAAGGAAAAGGAAACACAAGAAAAGAAAAATCAGTGAAGTTTAAATATCAGCATAATCTCAAAAAACAATTGTGTCCTAACTCAGTTGTTACTGCATAAAAAAAAAACATAGAGATTAGGAAATATCAGGACAAATCAAGTCAAAATTTCCATATCTTGGAGAGGAGAAGAAAGTATCAGACAATATCTCTGAGGTCGTTCATAACTTTGGCTCACATACTGAATGCATTGTCTAATAAGTATTCAAATCTCTTTTGTACTTTGTCGATGACAGATTTGCTAAATGAGACTCTGGAAAAATTATCTTCAAAAGAAAAGTATCTGCCCACAACCTCTCCCGTAGAAATGTTAATGAAATTCCAGGTTCCTGTTACCTCTTTGGAAAGTCTATGGATCCCAGGTGTGATTATAAATCAGACAATCAATAATAACCCAACTTGAGATCATCTGTGGATGAACTTCCAAAACAAAACTGCTTGTAATTGGAATTTTAAATTCTGAATAAAAGGAGCTCTATTCCCATCATTAACTCATTAATTAAGCCTTAAATTTCTACATTCAGCATGTTGTTAATCGCCACATTGAAGGTCTTTAATCCTGAGGCACAAAACAGTGCCCAGTACTCACATTTTTTGCCAGTAACTTTTTCTTTAATAGTGGTGTTAGTTTACTACAGAAAAAAAGTAAGTTTGGGATACTAATCTTTGGGCTTAAAAAATATCATAATGGTTTTTCATCAAGTTGATATGTTTTTATTATGATTCAATTTCATAATATTCCACCTATTTGGTCATTTCATTCTAAAAGTCAGTGCAATTCAAATTGATGTTTTACTTCTCAGATTGAAGAAGGAAAGAGACTCACCCTTTGGAAGCATTGTATTAGCTCAGACCACCTAACACCCTCTTCAGTTTCTGTAAAAGCCCAGCCAATCAGCTACAACATCATTTCCATGCAAGGAATGGCTAGTTAAATTACCCCAGTCTTCTGTATTACATACAGAGTTCTCTTGTCTGCCAACATGAATGGTTGCTATCATTACATCAGCCTCCAGTGACTTTAATACATGAATGGCTAGCTTACGGTCCAAGAGTGGATTGGCTTTTCTGTCTTTTTTTCAGAGGCCTGCCAACCAACGGGAACAAGCAGACAAAGCTAGCTTTAAGTATTCTGCCCCATGCAATGAATAGGCAATGTCTAAGAAGCTGCTCGAGATGAGACTCTGAGAACAAGAAGGACAACCATCAATTTCTGAAAACCTCCTTCCACTAAGAGAGCTCTTCTCGTATATAGGAATGAAAGTAAATTGATGAAAGCAGAGCTGTGTCTACTTGACTTTGAAGGGGAAGCTTAATAGAAGGGAGTGGTAGAAATAATTCAAGAAGCTATAGGGGCACAAGGGTACCTATTATCTGTGGACGGCCTTGTTTAATCAAAGCAAGGAGAGAATTCTCTGATACCATTTAAACTTGGGAGACAGAACACATAAGCTCCTGTTATGCTTCCAATACTCTTTTCTTTCATTTCATTTTATTTTTGTGTTATTCCACTATCAAAATAATATCAATTCAATGCAGATAATTAGACAACTACACAAAATGATAAAGAAACCGAAACCTACCTATAATGCCAGTGAATGCAAAGAATCACTGTTATTATTCATGGCACATTTCTTTCCAATGTTATTTCTATTATTTTGTGTTTATCCAGGTAAATAATATTTGAGGCTGAAAATATGAAAGCATCCTTATTTTTTACAAAATATTTAATTTTATTTATTTTTAGAGAGAGGGAAAAGAAAGGAGGAGAGGGAAACATCAGTGTGTGGTTGCCTCCCACCTGCCCTTGCTCACACTGGGAACCTAGCCTGCAACCCTGGCATGTGCCCTGACTGAGAATAGAACTGGTGACTCCTTGATTCGCAGCCTGGCACTCAATCCATTGAGCCACACCAGCCAGGGCAGTATCCTTATTTTTATGTCCTGATTTATATCATTAGCCTTTTATGCCTTATCATTAAAAATTCTTCATCAGTACCATTTTAATAGTAAGAAGTAGTACAAATAATTTATAGAATTATATAGCTGTTCAATAATTTACTTGGTCACATCCTCAAAGGTGAATGATTTATCCCCAAACATTCCAGGTTGTACAAAATATATGGCAAAAAAAAGTCTTTCCATAACTTCAACGTAGACATTTCTGTATCCACCAAAGTTCTGATACATCCTTCTAAGAAGTGTCTGCCTTGCTGCTATTTCCCATTAAGCCCTACTGTCATAATGAGCCGTAGACTGGTGGGGTTTGCAGGGGAGGAAGAGGAGCCAGGGCACCTAATGTGCTTCGGATATGTTTGATCAGGAAAAAAGATAAAATCCACTAATCATACAAAGAGAGGAGACTATTTCTTAAGTGATACTCATAGAAACAGAGTTAAAAATAAGCTTATAGACTTTGAAAGAGGATATATTCATTATATATTCATTGAAGTGTATATATGAAAAGTAAAATCAGACTTATTCCTTTGAATTTAAAGACTGAATACACTAAATCACTTCAAAATACTTTAACCATTTCACACTAAACAATGTGAACTTCTCTGTTTACTGTTTGTGCTCATTGGTGCTACATGTTTTATTTGGAGTTTTATATATTATATTTCAGAATAAATAAAGCTACTTGTAGGTAAATGAAGGAGTAGGTAGACTCTACTGACCTCTGGTAAGTTTTTCCCTCATCCTACCAACTCCCCATTGAATTCAGCACCCCAGCAATCAGCAAGTGGCTAAAGATTTCTTTATATTTTGTCCATTTTCTGATTTGCGTAAGAAATATACCTTAGAAGGACACTTAAATGATGTAATAAGAGAAGCAAAATTCCTGCTTAATGATCATGCACACTGAATGAACCATTGCCTTAAAATGGAAAAAGTGACCACAGAAATTGAGCTTGAACTACTTCGTACCACCCGCCACCCAGCCTGAGCTGTCAGACGCTGGGGAAGCCAACCGAAAGAGGAAGTTCAGCTCAGACACACATTGACTCATAAGATAAGTTACTTCCTTAGACAGTTTTCTTGTCCAGTCAGAGGCCTCTCACTTGTTTTCATAGAAAGATAGGTGGAGGTGGAACCCAAATCCTTGGCACAACAAAAGCAATGAGTGCTCAGACATGGCTTTAGAATGACCAGTCGACCACAGAGAAGAGAAGCCCGGGCGGATGCTACTTGGTAGCCACAAGGTCAGGGGAAGAAAAAGCTGCTTGTAGACATTTCCACTTAAATGACCACAATTTTCTATGCAATAAGGCCAAAGACACTTGTTATCTCCATCAGCAAAGAGGCTATTTCTCTGAGTCCACACTGAAAGTATGAAAGCAGTCACATCTGGAGGACTTGGGCCCCACCCAAGGCTCATATTTACAACACTTTGACAATCTAGCCCTTTTCTGGAGCCCACATGGAAGCTGTCAGAGCAAACCCACAGAGGACTGGTGACGATAGGCTGGACACATCCAGGACTCTCCCAGATACGTCCTATTGATCAATACAAAGCAACTGGAGTTCTAATGCCAAGCAATCTGGAAATGAACATACAAATTGTTTTCAGCCCATAATTTACCCAAAAAGGCTTCACCTCCAAAAATGCTCAGTGGTTGGTCTCTGGTGAGGAGAAAGAACAGAGCTGAAAAAATGCTGAGAGCGATTTAGTTCTGAAGTGTCGGAGGCTTCTGAATATTCGAATCTTCTGCTTATAGAGAACTATCTTATGTATCAGTCAGAACTTTCCAGTTAGAATAATTGGATTTTCTAATTGTTCAAAACTTTAAGCAAATCAATAACTAGGATTTATATAGATAAGCTAATTATGGAGATAAAATACAACCACATTTCGGTGAAATTGACACCTTTGAACACACACACACACACACACACACACACACACACACAAGCCATGATGCTGCAGTGAATAAAACAGGTAAGTTGTTCACATTAGTTGCTGTAATTAACATAAAAAAGAGCCAAAGTTTTCATTTTTCTTCCTTTTAATGTGTTACATCTTCAAAATCTGTAACCACGGTCCACTTCTCTTATTATGTCATTGAGTGTGAGGACAAAAGATACAGAATACAAAATCAAGTTGCAGGAATTCTGATTTGGAATGAGCAACTTTTATTGAGATAGACTGTCTTCCAGATGCCAGCCTGTGCACCGCATGCTTGCCAAACTGTCACTTTCAGTACAACACACAAAAGAACATTCTGACAATAAACATAGCCTGAGACGGGACAAGTCATCCCACAGAGCTGTTCGTCACTAGAGATGCTAAAAGGCCGTGTGTCAGCGTTCCCTTGCCGGTGGCTGTTTCTGTGTCAGTTAGAAATTGAACTAGACAGAGTCTGAGGTAACTCCTAATAAAAGATTAGCCTACTCAACTCCTTCAACACTATCAGCACGGACACAGGAAGATGCCACATTCCCACTGAAAACACCTTAGGATAAACATTTTCAGACTAAGGTCCTAGACTGTCTCTCCAAAGGGAAAACCTCTTTCTCTGATATTACCCCTTTCTCCCAGCCTGCATCTTCAACACCAGCCAGCTTGCCTTGATGTTTAAGTTTCCTGAATTCTACTAATAGGCCCTTTTTTCCATAAACTCTTTCTTCTGCAACATATTCATTCCACACATATTGAGTTTATATCCGATGCTTTTCCCTGAGAATCTGCCATGAGAAAGGCAGCAGGTTGCTGCTGCATGATGTTTGCCCCTTGTCTGAGCAATCTGTGCACATTTTCCCTAAGTTCCCCCAGATGCACGAAAGCATAAATTCTCATCCCATAGGTGACATTATAATTTTCAGAGGGGACAAGAGGAGAGTGTTGAGGGTATAGGTCATCAAGGTCAGAGCAAAGTAGCACAACGGAAGGGAGATGTCACTATAAAGACAGACATACCCATACCTTGAGTCCAATAAATATGGAACTAGGAGTTAGATCCAATGGCAAGGGGAAGAAAGGAGCTATTGAAAAGTCAATAATGCTCAGATATGCTCATCTTGTTTAAGGATAGCCACACAGTCATCGTATCTTAGTCTAGTTCTTATGTTCCTTTTCTAGGACCCCTATTTCACTCCCTGTCTCCCAAAAACCTCTCAGAATCTTAAATTTATAAGCCCAAGTTTATATTCAAACCCAAGTGCAATTTAGTTTCTCTTAGGACTCAAAAGAAATCTACCTTTCCCATGCCTTTGACCGTGCTTCAAGGTCTCTAACTTAATACCAGTGAGGATAATGGACACGAGTCAAATAGCCCTGAGTCAAAGTGTGTGGGACTGAATCTTGTTCTTCACACTCGGGGAATACACCACATGCTATTGTGCAAATGCATAGGTGGCAGGAGCGCATGAGCAATACAGAGAGAGTCCTGTTTGTAAGGAGTCAGGGATTTTCATTAGATTAAAAGTAAAGAGGAAGTGTAGTGAGGACACTTGGCAAGAGTCATTTTCTGTGATGTAACTTTTGTGAGGTTAGGGACAAATTACTTTACTTTATCCAGACACACAGAAGTGCTCGATGAAGTCTTTTCCATCCCCAGGCATTCTGTGCAGGTACCACCTCCACGGGAATTTCAGGATCTTGTGGTAATCTTTTCAGTTAATGGTTTGAAGGATACAATAGTGAGTAAATGAATGGATAAGTGAGTAAACGATAACCTTCATGGGATCAAATAACCTTGTGTGTATGTGTATGCATGTGTGATTCAGGTCTAATTTTTATTTAGAAGTTGTTCAGGCAAAATATCACATTATTAGCATTATTTTAGGATTCCTATATAGTAGATGGCTTTGGCTATTTGGCAGACTGCACGTGAAAGCTTAAAATTAGTACCTAATAACTCATGTCATGTAGCAATGGGATTTGATTAGGACACAGTTGGGAAGTAGTTGTGAGTCAGGAGAGAGGCAGCCATGCTTGCATAAGGCCCTGCACTATGGAGTGAGTCTAGCTAAGCTGGAGGCCCTGACGTCGCATGTGGCTTAACTTCCTCTATTTTAATGTCACAAATCTGCTGAAGTTGGGAAAATATCATGTGCTATGTCAAAAAAGAAAAAAAGAATGACCCTGACAGTCAACGAAGAAAAGATCAAACAAAATTTTGCAGACATGAAGAGTTAGTAAAAAAGCTTTAGTGAGGTTCCCTGATGAGAAAAATAAAGGTATTATATGAATTAAAGTGAGGATGTCAAAGGTGGTGGTAGCCAGGATCTCTAACACGTCAACCATATGTTCTTTCCAAAAATAGGAAAATGTATTCGTGAAATTGTTCTAGAAAATGCTTCAGCCAATGCAAAATTTTCCTTTCAGTGAGTGATAAAATGTTAGCAAAAGACAAAAGAGGTAATTACCTTTGATCACAAGCCTGTTTTTAATGGAAATATAATTAAATAGGAATGCAATTTAATATTTTATCCATAGATATATATAATTATTATACATAATATAATCACATATATCATATATAGATATATAATAATTCAGAATATAAAGAATTCTGCCAATTTTTTTATATGCTACTTTTTTTACTTGTAGGAAAATTTTCTTGGTAAGATTGTTTCGAGCATTTAGAGATTGTCAAAGCCTAGATACTGTCCCTTCTTGACTGTTACAGCTTTAAATAATGTCGCCACTCTGAAATTTTTCAAATATAATAAGAAAAGCTACCAAGGTAATCAGAACAAATTTAGGTTAGTTAATTAAGGGTATTTTATCTCCATGTAGTATATTTGTTTAGCCATCAAACAACACTATTCACTTATTATCAGTTACTGAATTTCCATAGTTCATGTTTCTTCGAAGGTCAGAATAAAGAACAATTCATTTTAATAAAAATGTGTTCACTATCAACAATATACTAAGTATTTTGCTAGGTGATGAGGATATAATCATGAATCTTTTATATCCCTTTATGGACAACATTCTGAAAAATTGCCTGGTTGGAATGGTTGTTGCTGATTCACTAATGAGAGGATAGACCACAGTATTTTCTTTGTGAATCACTCTTCTCCATCTGTGGTACATGAACCTCATCCCACTAAGACCTCATATTTGCTGGTATTTTCGCTCAGCATCATGGACACTGGCAATCACTAGTGCACATTTGGAATGTCTAGAAGGACCCTCATTGAACAGCTCATGCATGATGGCTTTGAGGCCACCCAGCTGCACCATGGAGATAGGCTCATATTCGTGTTTCTCCTGAGCCACATCCTACAGATTCCATTAAAACTGGTATATCCTTGATTTGAAGGGATTTGTTTCTATTTCTTATAATAATACAATGCCACAAAAATACAATGCAGCAAAAAGGACATAAAAATCAATTTTTGAGCTCTCCAGTTTAGTAATAAATGCTATTACATTGTTCCCATTATTCATTTCCTCCCTTTCAAGGAAATTATCCATCCCTTTCTCTTGTTATGAGACCCACATGAACTCCCTACAGGAGGAACATAACATCCCACTGAGGTGTGCTTTGCCAGTTGACTTTTTCTGACCAATAAATGAATTGTGTGAAGTGACTTGTATGCCACGTAAGCGGAAATACTAAGGATTGTCATGGATTTGTCCTTGCCCAAATGGGAACTGATTTTTCGGCCTGGATCCCCAAATAAAATATGTCGTGCAGAGCCATGCACTGAAGCAGAGTTGCAGCTGACCTGTGCCGACATGGAATGTAAGTGATGTAAAACTTAATTGCCGTAATCCACTAGGATTTGGAAATTTTTCCTGTAGCATTACAAAGTGAGAGCTAGCTGATAAATCACATAAACGGATATTTACTTGTGACTAGTACAACTTAATTTCATTGGTTTATGGCTGTCGTCATTCCTATTTTATTTCACTTTTAGTTAATTCTTTGGTCCATCACTCTGCCATTCATAGTGAGAAACCTAGTCTCTTTCTCAGGAGGCCCCTATCTTAATCCCATCCTTATCTTGGGCAGAATCGTATTTTCTCTACAACGAGGACCAATCCTCTAGGCAGAGGATCGGTCTAAGAGCAATGGTATAGCGGCAACGAGCAACAGGAAAGCTCCTGCTGCCCAGATTCTGTGCTCTTTTCATTTCTATGGATGCTCTGAGCATACCTGTCCATTTTCCTAGTAATTATATGAGCTCCTTATTTCTCCCAGTGAAGTCCTTTTCAAATAAAAATAATGCAGTTGCTCTTTCTTTCCTGAAGTTAAAAAAAAATTTACAAAGGAGCTAAGGAAAAAACAACATGGCTGGAGCAGGGAGTGGGTCAATGTATGCAACTGGGCTATGTGGTAGGCAGGAGTTTTGTAGGCCCCACAGACCACATTTAGGATTTTTCTGATCTTTGTGAGAGTCAGTTATCTATAAAATTCCCTTAAAGAACCAAATAAGAAGGTTACTGTGAGTCAGGGTTGGAGCCTGTGGTAGAGCTGAATGTAAGCTTTGGGGAGCAGTCTTGTCAACCAAATAATTAGAGATGTAGAGAAAAGGCGGAGCTTGGACAGGTGTCGGTACTGGATCATCAGGAAAGGAAGGAGCAGCAGGATATGGTTTGGTCAGAGGGCAGGATCAAGAAACAGGGACTCCTCCCTGAGGCCAGCAGACTGGGAAAAGGTCATGTGGAGGAGACCAAATCCATGTGGTGAACTGGACAGGCCAATGTGACTGCCAGCCAGAATAAGCCAGAGAATCTGAAGAGCAAGGCAAGCCAGGGGAGGAACAAAGCCAGGCAATAAAGAAATAAAGTCCCAGGAGGGCAAAGCTTGAAGTGGAGAGAGGTCAGTCCCATGGGTATACTGGGCAGCCTTGGTCCACACTGGCTCACCTGAGCCTGAGAAGGGTCCATCTTTTCAGGGAGTGAGGTTTCCTGGTGGGTGTCTCAGTTTCTTCAGTCCCTCTTCAGTTCACTGTTGTCATTTTCTTTCTCTCCTCCTACTTCTCGTCTCTGATTGCTTTTCTCATCTGATCATCTGAGCTGAAGTTTCCACAGCATAAAATCTGACACAGGCAAACACACACGCACGCAACTGAAAAGCTGAGACACTTGGGAATTGCTGACATATCTCAGGCCACTAAACACTACCAAAAACTTCTGAAAAATAGGAACCAAATATTGAGAAAGGCTGAATTTTCTGAAGACATTACAATGTCTCAACACTCTATTTAATTCCACAGCATGCGTGCCTGTTAATGAAATGTGCCAAGCTGGAAAATGAGGAGCCTTCATTATCTTCATATCAAAGAGATACAGAGGCGTGCAAAGAATAATAAATGTGAGCAAATAAACTCAAGATTCTAGGAAAACAATAAATAAAATAAATGAATGGATTTGGGGAGAAATAAGGGAATAGACTTATCAGAGGATTAAAATTTGGAAAAAACAGAAAGTAAACACTTAATTTGTGATAATGGAATTAAGAAGAACAATGATGTTGATTGTAAATTGAATGCCAGGGAAAATGTGTTGGCAACGTGAAGTGACTGAATTGTAGAAACTAATCTCCCCAGGGAAGGGGTGGACGCTCAGTCTTGAATATTAGAGGCAAAATTCTCACTGGCAGGAGTTAGGATAAAATGACCTAATAGGTCTTTTCCAACACTGATGTCTATCTCTTGGCAAGGGAAACCTAGCTAGGAGTTACACAATTAAGCATCCTGGCTGAAAAAATAAATACAGAGCTATCAGATGATGCAGACCCACCGCCTCCCCAAAAATGTAAAAGAGATAGTCACACCACCAATAGAACCATAAGATTCAGCCCAGAAGAATAATTCTTGACATGGACCGGTGATAAATAGAAGCTTTCATTCCCCTGATTTTCTTAATCCTCAAATCTGAATGGGTGGAGGTGGCAGGTTTTCAGGGGCGCTGGAAAGCAGAGGCTTTGCATAATCTCCTCCTGAAGGTTTGCTCTGTTTGGAGGAGGGTGTTCTTTGAAGGTGACTGGATCAGATCCAGCAAGTTTGCTTCTACTCCCACAATCTTTTGCCCACTTCCCTTCACCCCTTGCTCTTGGCTCTACCCATCTCTGGGAAAGGAAGAAAATGACAACACACTTCACATCCTCTGTTGAAGAATCTGTGAGTAGAGTATTATATCCTCCTAGCAGGTTGGCAAATCCAAATTCTACTCAGAGAAAATCCACTTTGAAAACTGAGTCCATAGAGATGTGGACGTTCCTGGGAAAATACATTGTCTCCTCTTACGTTGTGTTTTCTTTCATCTGCAGGCTCAAGTTTTCTGGTTTCATTATTTGAGTCAGCGCTTCTGTTATTTTGGTTTTCAGAACTTGCCAGCAGTAGAAACAGGACAGAATATATTGTACAGCCTGTGACTGTTTTGACCGACACAGACGATCATTTAGGGAAACCGGCAAACTTAGGAGGAAAATAGCTTATGGGTTTGTAGTTTGAGAACTAGCAGCAATGAGTACCAACCCCAGTTCTGAGTCTTTCCTTCCTCTCCTCCTTGCCTTTATAAATGCCTATTTTGGGAGTTTTATCTCTGAATTATTAAAGTTAGGCAATCAGAAAAAACCTGGCATGGAGGGCTCTTATTTTGTGTATTCCCAAGAGAACATGAACAGCTGCAACCTTTTGGATAAGTAATGTTCATTTTCTAGCCATGAATGGACTTGTTTTAAGCCCATGGAGTCTAGGATAATTATTTTAAAGGTTACTTCTATTTGTCTTGTTTCTAGTACCCTTCCTAGTCCTGCTCAGCTCCTCCGTGCACTTTACAGAGACACAGCTAGTTGGAAAAGCTGCATAAGGGCAGTCCCAAGTCCAAGGGTGGGCTTTGCACAGATACTGGTAAACCAGTGGAAAAGGTCCCACACACCAACATGTGGCTTTTCCTCTTCTACAATGTATCCTTCTTCTGGGCAGAGGTGGATAGTTTTTACATTTCTTGCTACTAGTAAGATCACTTAATTTATTTATTTTTATTCAACAAAAGCTCAGCTAGCTTTTGACTAGCTATTATGCACCAGGTAATCTTCACCTTACAACACTGTAGAAATACAACATTAAAATAAAACAAAAATATAGCCCTGGCTGGTGTAGCTCAGTGGATTGAACGCAGGCCTGAGAACCAAAAGATTGTGGTTCAATTCCCTGTCAGGGCACATGCCTGGGTTGCAAGCCAGTTCCCAGCAGGGGCCAGTTCCCAGCAGGGAATGCACCAGAAGCAACCATACATTGATATTCCTTCCCTTCCCTTCTAAAGATAAATAAATAAAATAAATATGTATATATTTAAAAAACAAAACAAAAACAGAACATGATTTTTTAAAATAAATTTAAGCATGGCATTTAAAAATATAAAAACAAGCTTTATCATGAAAGGAAGAAGAAAGGAAGGTAGGAATGGAAGAAGTGAGTCATTTAGTTCTTATCACGAATGACCCAAAGAATTAAAAATTAAAGTTTGCTTCCATTTTCCTTAGAAAATTATGTAAGCATCTTTTGACTTCAATTACAGCTAAATTTTATAAACCAAACATTTTTTTCTAGAAAAATCACATGGCTGCTGTTGTTTCTTATAAATGAGTTCCCCCAGTTATGCCATAGATGCTGCCAAATGCATGGCATCTTTTCTTAAAAAAAAAAAAAGAATCAAGCCCCCACAATTGTGATCACTTTACGTGGAAGATTGCGGGAAGTCCTAACTACATTTTGGTGTCTCTACCACTGCTATTGTTGCTTACGTTTGATATCAGGCCATCTCTGCCTAATGATTCCATATGCTTCAAGGAAGAAAACCCATCCATCTGAAATAGATATAATGATATTTTTGAACATTATAATTTAAGAAAAAAAATGTAATCATGAGAGACATTCCAAACAAGAAATCTGTTCAGACTAAGAATCTTTGTGTAGCACTTAAAATGGCAAAACTTGCACATCTGCCCTAGCAGGCAAGTTTGCCATGAACAGGTCGGGTTATCACGTATGGGTGGAACACTCAATGCAAATTGATTTTTAATGAAATAATTGAAGATAAAATTAATTTTGAATGATTGACTTGGAACTTATTTTTATGTCACTCTTCAGAAGCATGCAAGTGAGAGGGGGGGTTCTAAGAATATTTCAAGAGCCCAAAGTGGTAAAATACTGAGACAAATAATATCAACCAGAGGTTGATGTGTTCACAACAATTTGGGAAAAAGATTTAAAGCTGGAATGCTAATGTTTTAAGGAATTCTAAGTTATGTCATTGATTGAAATGTTATATTCATCAGTTCAAGGAAGATTTAACAAAGTTCAATTTAATTAAGCTACACCCATAGGAAAGTTTTCTTACAATGTTCTTTCCAGAAATATATGGCCATGAAAACTCTGCATAAGATATTCTGATAGAAGTTATTTTGGTGACTTCTACTCCAGGAAGCTAACAAAAGATTTTTCTATCTATGTTTTTTCTCTTTTCTATAAAAGGTAGTAGGTAAAATAAGACACAAACATTACAATTTAATTCTGTACTTGCAATATATATATGTACTTATTAATCTCTAATATATTGATTATTTATTAGATAGTCTCAGAACTTTATTCCATGACTCACTTCTCAAAAAGTCATGCAAACTGAAAAGTAATAAAAAAATGCACTGAATATTTTTAAAGCTCAAAAATCCATCCTGCTCATAAAATTAAATATGTTCCCTATATGTCCTAGCAAGTGGGTCAATAATTACTGTATTTAAAAATAGTCCACAGCTATGGCTGGTAAGGCTCAGTGGATCAAGTGCTGGCCTATGAACCCAAAGGTCACCAGTTCCATTCTCTGTCAGGGCACATGCCTGGGTTGCAGGCCAGGTCCCCAGTAGGGGGCGTGTGAGAGGCAACTGATTTGGTGTTTCTCTCCCTCTCTTTCTCCTTTCCTTCCCCTCTCTCTGAAAATAAATAAATAAAATATTCTTTAAAATAGTCCATCAATTATAACTCTTGACGTTTAATTTGAAATAATAACAGCATAACCAGTCATGAATGAGTTAAAAGTTGAACCACTCATTTCAAGGTATTGTTAAGAAAATGGCTCTGAAATCTTTTAGCCAAATTTCTCATTTAGTTAAATTCTGTGATTCTATTTTACACAGGTCAAAATAATTCAATAGTCCAGGGGATGTAAAGTGCAGCCTAAGGAATATAGTCAATAGTATTATAATAACTAAGGTGGGTACTAGAATTACTGGGGAGACCCTTTTGTAAAGTAGGACTGTCTAACCACTATGCTGTAACACCTGAAACTAATGTAAAATAATACTGAATGTAAATTGTAATATAAAAATAAAACTACATAAAATAAAATGGATAAAAATGACTGCTTGAGTTGGGGGGAAATTTGAAAGAAGAGATCACTCTGTCCTTTTCCCAACCTTTGCACAAAACAAGAGTAAGAAATTCTAGATGTTGTTCATTGCTGGAGAAGAGGGAGTTTAATGATCCTGCAGGAACCATGGTGCAGTAATGTTTACCCCACCGCAGACTCCATTCAACCCTGGTCATCGTGGCTCTGCCTTCGTGGGTACCCAATCTACAAGCTGTCTCTGAAGCAGAGCTTCTTCAAAGGCATCTGCCTTGCATGCCCCTGCTGCGGCCAGTGCCACTTCGTTAGCCCTTCAGATCTTGTAGCTGTCCTGACAGAGTCCGGGTCTCCATTTTCCAAGGCGAGTTTGCAGTGAACCGTAATCTGTCTTTCCATTGGCCGGGTCTGGAAACCTTGGTGGGCTGCGTGGGTCCCCAAAGAAAAAAGGATGTTTTCTTTTTCCACTGTTTAAACCTCTTGTGAGTAATTCCCCACAGCTGTACATAAACACCTCCTTTCTGAGTGGGGGGGGGGAGGGAGGTCTCAGGACAGAACAGCTCTCTCTGTTTATCAAATTAAAACAAGTCATGGCAACCGCTCCTTACTTTAACCCACGGAGAGCCTGCCTTCTCGTCGCATGCGTTCTGTGGGGAGCTTAATTGTACTCTGCAGCTTCAGAGTAGACATCCTGAGTTCCCCTTTAAAGATGAAAAGGATGCAGAGAAGAAAACAAGTTTTAAATTCTGCATGTAAACAATCTGGAATTCTTTTGCAGCTCTTATGAGATTGTTCAACAATTAAATTGCTATAATTATAACCCCAAACAATGTTTGACTGGGCTGGCTGCCTAATCAGGGAAGCGGTATTTTCACAGCAGACTAAGCATATTGTTGTTAAAATAAATGTTATTGGAAAAACAGCTCCAGAGAATACGTTTCTGCCTACAGAGAATTAGTGGTTATTTTTAGAGATGCCAAGATTCAGTGCCTACCATGGAGGCAGTGTATTGCACTTTTTAGAGGCTGTAAAAAACACCTGTTGGGTCCAGTGGAAAACATTTAGGTTTGTTTGCAAATAACACCCTGCTATCAGCAATTTTAAAACATCACCACAAGAATTGTCTAGATTTTAGGCCCATCCATTATTCTAGTTCAGTGCGGGTGAGACATAAGGTAAGTGATTTTACAAGGCCGTGCATTAGCAGTACACTTTGAACTCACAGATTTCTCTTCATAACCCTATCATAGTTCTTATATTGATAGTAATTGGTTTAATTGTCTGACTTCACGAAGAGTTTGTGAGATCATGAAATTCTGAATACGTACAGCCTAGCACACCACCGTGTGGGGTGTGTGTGTGTGTGTGTGTGTGTGTGTGTGTGTGTGTGTTTGGGCCAGAAAACATGGACGGGGCAAGGGTAAGCACCATAGTTAAGTTTATGATAATTTTTACAAAGTATTAATTAATGACCAGAACGTAAGTGGATGAGTGCTCATACCAACCCTATTCACTTAAACTTACATTTTGAAAGGTTCTTTCTCAAATGTTTATTCCTCATCTTTGGAAGATTATCTTGGCTGAAAGGGGGGGAGGGAAAAAGAAAAGACTATCTTTCTACATTAATATTCCTCAAAATTGCCTGATCATAAGAATTGCCTGCAACATTAAAAACACAGCTTCTCTAGCCTCAGCCCAGGGTAAGGGGTCAAGATAGAATCTCTGGACAGAGGGACTTATTGATGGAAGGAAGTTTGAGGAATCGGTCTTCTACAAAGTTTCTGGCTAGCCAAGCATATCAGGTGCATCTTTATTATTTTGGGTAAATTCCACCCCTTCCATGGAGTCAGCCCAACGATCCTAATCCAACAAAGTCCATGCAATTTCTTAATGACCTACTGTAACCTACACACCTACTGAAGACATTTACTTTCATGATCATCGTCTTTTAATGGTGTTATACATTTCTCACGGAAAAGGACTAAGCTTTATTTTTTCCACATCTAGTCGACAGTTAATGGACACCTGCTGTGAGGTAGGATGGAGTAATGGTGAGTAATACACAGCTTCTGAACAACCACAATTTGACAGGTGATATTTATATAAAGAAGTACTTTGTGTTTTCTACAGGATCAAGGGTAGTGTATCTCATAAAATAGATACTCAACCCCATTTGTTGGACAAATGAATGAATGATTTCTGACATGAGCGTACAATGTCCCAAAATTAGAATGCAACAAATTTCCCATTTGGCGTTGTTTATAGGAAGTAAAAATAATTCTGAAAAATAATAGCCATAGCGGTACCTTGAATATACCTATAAGTTTGTAGCTGACAAAGGCTTTTCATTTGCATTTCCTCATTTTTTTCATATGAGCCCACTGAGACAGAAAGTGGAGGTTTCATTACTAGCTTCATATTTTAGAGAAGCAAATTGAACCACAATAAACTTCATTAACTGAATTAGTCAGAGTCGGACCTTGAGACTGAATTAAAACTCAGATGCAAGGTTGACCCTGACACCCAAGACTCAACAGTGTATAGCAAACAAACCCAAGGGCCTGGCTTCGAAGATGAAACATGGTGACAGTGTTCAACACTTAGTGAGCGGGTTATCATGTTAAACCGCTTAACCATGTTGACCCCATTCTCTCACTTAATAAACTGAGGTTGACAGCTTTCACTTCACAGGATTGTTATTAACATTAAAAGAGCTGTTAGAAATGCTTTGGGAAATTTTATATGAGGATTTTTGGTTACCCTCCAAACCAAGATAGATGCCTTCCCTTTTGTATACACACTTCTGCCTCATAAATGAATATTCCCTGTAAAGTACCTGAGGCAATACGAGCAGGTGGTTTAACCACAAGCCTGGGGGTTGCTCTGACTGTGTTTATATCCGGTTCTGCCATTGAATAGTTCTGTGACCTGAGAAGTTGCTCCATCAGCCAGTGGCCTTGGTAACCTCCTCTATGAAATGGACATGTAAGATACCATCTATTGCATAGAATATGAAAAGGCATGATTGGGTCTTACATATATAGAGACAGTGTTTGATACATACTAGCATTTAACAGATTGATGATTGGTATATTTTTCTGCTGTATAAACTGAGAGCCGGGAGCTAGAACTTCTCTTAAGGCTTCTTTCCAATTAATATTTGATAAAAATAGAATGAAAACATATTACATGGCGACCACTGCTGTAGGTAAGGGGAGGTTCCTTCTTGAACATGATTTTATGATCTTGTTTATTCCCTACTCTAACATAAGGGAAAAGGAGACTTTCTCCCCTGCATGGCTGTAGAGGGCACAAGTTTCATCCAGAGAGGTAGAAAGAGGGAGGTCCTTGTCAACTTTGGAGTGGAGCACTGTGATTAACCTCTGGAAACCCAGAGACCAGCCAGGCCAGTACTCCGCCGTGACAGTTCACGTAGGTTAGAAGTTCACTTCTCCTTAATTGATCCCAGACGCTCGTGAGGGACAGTCTTCGTTGGTGGCGGGCTTGCCAGGCAGGCTGAGCTGCGTGTCACATCAGATCACAGTGACTTAGTTCCCTCCCAGGCATGCTCAAGAAACGATATTCACACAGGCTGCTCCTCTTCCCCCCCCCGGAGAAGTTTTCCCTCATTCATCAAACGACAAATCCAATCCATTCACATTTGCCTAACTTGTGTTTCTCGAGATGGTGGGGTCAGCGGTTCTGTGTTAGTTTAAATGGTAGAAGATTCTATCCGGAAATTGGACTGAAATCAAAGTGTTATTAAAATGTATGTAAGTGGCCTGGAAAAATGCCTCTCTTCCTCAAAAGGTTACTCTGAGCATCAAGGTAATAATTGACACAAAGTAGCATTTTTCCCAGTTAAATTTTTCTTTTCAGGGAAATTGTAAAATCACATGTAGTTGAAAGAAATAACACAGACAGATAGACGGAAAGTACACTTAGGTTTTTTTTCTTTTAGATTTTGTTTATTTATCTTTAGAGGGGAAGGGAAGGAGATAGGGAGAGAAATATCAATGTATGGCTGCCTCTCATGTGTCCCCTGCCGGGAACTGGCCTGCAACCCGGGCATGTGCCCTGACTGGGAATTGAACCACAATACTCTGGTTCACAAGCCCATACTCAATCCACTGAGCTACACCAGCCAGGGCCACACTTAGTTTTCTTCAGCGATAGCACCCTGCAAAATTGTAACACAGTATCACATGGATAAAATCCACCAATGATTTTGTATTACCTACACCCGTGTATGGGGACTGGTTCACACATGCCTGTGCATTTAGTTCTATACAATTTTTACCACAAGGGCAGCTTCATGTATCCACCATCACACTGAAGATTCAGAATAATGCCACCATCACCAAAAAGACCTCTCATGTTGCCCATTTATAACCACACCCACCTCCCTTTCCCACCCCCCTGGGCATCCAGCACTAAGCCCTGGCAACCACTGATCTATTCTCCACCCCTGTAATTTTGTGCTTTAAACAATGGTATATAAATATAATCATAAAGTATTTTCAAGTTGCCTGAAAGCATAAGAAAGTGCCAGCTGGTGTTATTGTTGATTATTTATGATTGTTTTACTAACAACAGTTATGTTCTTTTTTGCATGAACCATATTTCTTGTTATAATTTACTGTAAGCAGTAGGTTTTCTGGTTTATTTGGTGCACCCCTTACAAAGGAAGTGGTATTGAACAGTAGCTGGCTAGGGGTTAGGTTTTCTGGCAATTTTTCCTATGGGGAAAATGCCTTGTTTTGGCAAAATTCTGCTAGCAGAAGACTGGAATCTATAAAACAATGGTGTTTGCTCTTTTTAGAATTTATCATGAGTCTTATAAAAATAATCCAGTGGCTTTTCCCCCAAATATATGCATGTATGTAACGTGTGGTATATAATATATCTTAAGAGGCTCTGAGATCAGAGTTGATGTAAAACATCAACTTCTTAAAAAGAAGACCTGATGCAACAGAACCTAGTCACAGTAATTTGAAGACAGGTCTCCTTGGGAAAAAAATTAAAACAATTGTTTTGACAACACAAGCAAATGAACTCCTCAAACAAATAATCACTATTATTGTAATCACCATGACACACTTTAATTTTGGTGTGATACGCTGAATTCTGCTAAGCACCGTCCATGAAATATTTTAAGTCTCACAACACATTTTCATGATCAGTTTCTTTTATTCCTTTTCATTGAGATTATTAAAGCTTAAAAAGATTAAATACTTAAAAGTCTTGTACCTCATGGTTGGCAAAGCTATTATTCAAATCAAGTGTATCCAGCCACCATTCTTTATTACAGAAGACATATTTAACTCTATTTTGTTTTTGCTTTTATCCCCAAACTTTTTATTTTAATGACACTCAAACCAACAGAAAAGTTGCAAGAATGGTATGAGAAACAGCAATATATCATCTACCTAAGTTTATTAGTTGTTAAAAATGAACTGAATTCGATTTTCATTGAAAACAAGGCTTCCAGCAATAGTCCTCACAGACGTACTTCTTCCATCCAGGACACAAGGACTTTCTTTTCATGTCGCCTGCGCCTCCTCTGTTCTGGAACAGCACCCAAAGCCCACGTTCTTAGCCACGGAAGCCTGCTGCCCAACACCTGCAGTGTAAATTCAGCGATGAGAGAGAAATGAAGGCATTGCAAGGAGGCGGTTTCCCCCACCTCCTCCTACTAGGACCAAACAAATACTAAATTTCTGTTTTCACCACAACAGAAAGTGCCTCTGGGCATAGTGTTACTTTGTTTAGGCAGGTTTTTCTGTGTTGCTGTATATTCAGATGATAAAATATGGACACAGATTTCATTTTATCCAGGTATGCAGGAAGCCAGATAGATTTCTTGTAGCTGGTAGAGTCTTCAAAGAGCTTTTAAAATATGCATTTTTATTTTTATGCTTCATGCAACAGCGAAGAGTCAACCATAAAGAAAACCTAGGATTGCTAAATATTCTGACTTTACCATGGGGGGCGGATTTGCATTTGAATCATAGACCCAGTGATATGTCTCATTGTCCTTTACTTGTCTAAGGCCCTTTACCCTCATTTGTAAGATAGAGGCCATCATTACCTTACAACATTATGTGAAAGCAACATAAATGATAGTGATTAGCATAAGGTCTGGCACTAGCAGGTACTGTTTAGATGTATTTAAGTCAAAATGATAGAATCTGTTGCTGAACAACCCCCATGCTGCATTCATGTCTATAGTTTCTTTTCCTTTAGGAGTTCTTTTTTTATTTCCCTGGGGAAAATTAAGTTTCATTTCCATGCACTTGCCTGTTGTTTTACAGGAGTTGAGTCCAGTGTTCCCTGAGAGATATAGCATCAAACACAAGACTTTTCCTTTCATTTGTGTTGGACTACCACTGGAATTATGGCTCATCAGGCATCCGGGTTGTGGTTAGAAAGCTGTCCTTTGGGTTGACCACAAGCTAATTTTCTCATTCTGTGGTTTGCTGTGATTGATTTTTGTGCAGTATTCTTCCCTGAGAAAACTCCATACTTTACAGAAAATTCCTGCGATCAGTTGCCCTATCTCACTCTTTTGTCTTACTCTCTCAAAGTGATCTTTAGCTTCTACGGTAATAATTATTTATTTGTTACTAATTTCTTCCAGTTACCTATTAAAAATAATTAAGAAAGCCATTCATCTTGTTTTCACCATGCGTTCATTTACTCTTTTATGTATGTCAAACTTTTATGCATCCTTATTTTCTTCATTTTGCAAGAAACTCTAGATATTGTGGTGGTTAATTTTATGTGTCAACTTTATTGGATCACCGGGTGCCTGGATATTTGCTACAACGTTTTTCTGGGCGTTTCTGTGAGCATGTTTTTGGCTTAGATTAACATATGAATCTGTAGACTGAGTAAAGCAGATGGCCCTCCCTAAACTGGGTTGGCAACATCCAATGAGTTGAAGGCCTGAGCAGAATAAAAACAGCTGACCCACCCTGGGTAGGAAGGAGAGAGTTCCTCCTGCCTGACTGACTTAAAACTAGAGCACTGGATTTTTTCCTGCTTTTGATTTGAATGAAAACTTTGACTGGTGTTAGGGCTCATGCCTGCCAGCTTCAGAACTGAAACAACACCATCGGTTCTTCTGATTCTCAGGCCTTCTTACTTAGAGTGGAATTCACATCATTGGCTCTCCTCCACCCTCACCCTCCAGATCTTGGGCTTACTAACCTCCACAGTTGTGTGCATCAATCCCTTATAATAAATCTCTTCATATGTATATCTGCACATTTGATTGACTATTTCTCTGGAGAGCTCTTGCCTGATACAGACAGATTATCTCATTTAAGACTCACTCTGAGCTAGTTACCTTGACCTTCTCTCAATGTTGAGGACTGTGGATCTCAGTGACCTTGAGGCAGTTACCTAAGAACACTCCTCTAAAAATGGCCATCATCTTTGCTGGGCATTGTCTCACAATTTCAGTGTCCCTACCCTTTGCACAGAGATAAGGAGGCAGAGGTTTTAATAAGTATCTTTAATTCCATAGTACCTGTCCATGGGATTCTCTGTTCACACACCATGTCAAAGGAAGGGCACACACATTGAGGGATATCTAAGGTATTCATTACTTTATTTCTACTGCAAAAGCAATGATGTCAACTCAGGGCATTTATTGGCTTGTCCGGTCAACCATAGCACTTTCAACGTCATGCTGTTCACTTTAGTAAAGCAAGTGTCAATTGTCACAATGATGATTATTTAATGCTTGTAATCATTTTCATAACTTCAGAATGCATTGTTTACATTTTTTTATCTGCAACTCCATTCTAGTTTACTTTGCCTGGAAAGTTACTATTTGTCTTTTAAAATACTTACTACCCAGACCTAGATGCATGCTTACACCGATTAAATCTAGAGTCTGTTCAGTTTAAATCCAGCAATTTATCATAATGATTGCAATCTTCTCTCTCTCTCTCTCTCTCTCTCTCTCTCTATGTCTTCCCAATCCGATTGTGAACTCCTTGCGAGTTCAAAGGCTGTGTTTTACTCACCTTTGTTTGCCAGTGCTTTCTTTAATTTTGGGCACATAGTATAGATGCTTGATTTAGTGAGTGAAGGAATGTTTTTTATTAAAAAAACAGTTACTGATTGTACTACATGTTGCTCAGACTACCTTTAGTCTCCAGTGACAGATAAATGACTAAAGGACAGCAAATAACTCAAAATTCAGGCCCAAATATGCATACACACAACAAAATTTGTATGCAGTGTATGAACACATAAAACATTGTACTGAACTTTATAGAAGTAGCAGTCTTTTTTTTTGAAAGACTACCTACTGAATGACATATATCTGCTTGGGGAATTTAGCTAAACATAAATATAGTTGTGTGTTTTAACATAGATATAAGTGACATTCATCAAATCCAGTAAAAACTTTGCCAGATTTACAAACAGCCAACAGATTTGGGGTGTTATATATGTCCTCTGTGAAACTATTTAGAGACCTTCCAAGTATATTTAGTGATATTTGTTAAATATGCATGTTATTATATACAAATTGTAATATATCAGGTTCCCTGGATTTGTAATATGAAAATACCCAACAGTGTGAGGAATATGAGAGCTTATTCTAAAACTCATTTGGTTCAAAACATTTGGAAGAATATATTTCATGGCTTTATAGGTGAAAAAACAAAGGCAGAAATTTTGGACAAAGAAGCTCAAACTAGTTGTACCTGGGGAGAGGAAAGGGGAATGAGTGAAAGATATAATTTCTGAAAAATGAAAGGAGAAAACACATAAGACAGAGCTCCAAGGAGATAAAAATTAAAAACAGGCAAAGCTGTTTTTTTTAATGGAGATTGAGATTTCAGGAAATGAGAGGAAAGTGCAATAAATCAACAGATAAACTTATTTTGTTCAGAGAGCAAACAATCACTTTTATGTGCTCATGAACTGCTTCAGAAAGATAAACTTTCTGTAAACTTTGAGTCACAAATCTTCCAAGGACTCAGCTGAGAATAAGAACAAATGCATCAGATATCTAAGGAAAGGGAAAGAGTCTTCTGCTAAAATCATTCATATCATAAAGAACTTCACTGTGAGGTTGTCCAAGCGTATTGTTTTCTGTTTAAATAACCAAGTACATTATGTACCTCAGAGAGTCAAGAACATACTCGATAAGGGAATAAACATATTTGAATATATTGAAAGCACACTTGGGGGGCCATCCATTCACCTTTCATCACTTACTGTCATCAACAACACCCCAGAAAAGGTACTCAATAAATGAGTCCGTTTGATCACCATTAAAAAAAAGTATATTTCTTAATATATAAATATATTTATTTATATATAGTTTATATAAGCACATTTGTTTATATATAAATTATATACTCACATATAATTTATACAAATATATTAATATATAAATCTATTAATGTATATATAAATATACATACATGCTATATATTTCAGTTTATTCATTTATTTACTTTATATTAATCTTTTAATATATGTAAGCTTGCTGCCGGGCCTTTAGATATCAAGGTGTATAAGACAGGATGTATACGTACTTGAAGGAGTGCTTCTAGATAAGAAGATAAGCATAGAGAGAGATTCTGGAAATAAAACATTGATGATTGATAAAAATAGAAGAGAGAGAAAACAGTTAACTCTCCAGGAGTAGAAAAAGATGCACTCTAAGAGACTGTTGAAGCTGTGTGTTTAAAAGGCGTCTGCTATAAACTTAAAAAATCGCCAGGCCTAGAACCTTACTAGTCAACTCATTCAACCACATCTAAAAGGAAAACCAACCCAACAATTGGAAAGGCCTGACATAATTACTGTAACTTAAAATTGCCATTACATTCCCCCAGACATAATACTTTTCCTCACCTCTCAAATTGTTTTGTATGGACATGGAGTTTTATCTGGGCACATGATAGTCCCACTAAAAATTGTATTTCTCAGCCCACTTTGCAGCCTGATGGATCCCATGGGATGTAGGTGGATATGTTGTTTGCACTTTCATGTCACTTGCTTAAAGGATGTCGCCTGCCCTCCACTGTCCTCTTTTTGGTCTTCCTGTGGGCTGAAACCTGAATCAGGGTCCAGCTTTGGCCTGACTTCCCTGAGTGACCAACTTGGCCCACTCTTGTCTACACTATTACATGGGGGAAAAAAAGTAAGTTTCTATTTCATTTAAGCCACTGTGGTTTAGAGCTACTTGTTAGAGCTATTTATATATGTCTATATCCTAATAAATACAGAACATCTCTTGTCTCACCTGTCAAAAATTAAAATTGAGTTTAAAGCAAAAACATACAGTTAAATCACAGAAAGGGCTCATATGTAAAACTAACTTATAATATTTTCTAAGTACATGTTCCCTTAGACTATTTCCTTACAAATTATTGTAATAAGGAAGTAAGTTTTAGAGTTTTGGAGTCAGACACACCTGCATTCAAATGTCAATTCTCACAACAGAATGACAATATTATTTAAGGGCCATCTGTGTGTCAGAAGCTGGCAATTTGATTCCATTTAATCTTCAGGAAAACCCAATGAACTATGATTCCTATTTAACAGTAAAATAATCTGAGGCTTAGCATAGCTCATGAAGTCACGCTAGGCAACATGCTTCATAGCAATGGGAGACGTGGGATTTTATTCTAGGGCATTCTGTCTTGTAAATCTGCACCGTATACTGCTTCCTCACACACTTGCTGAGGGCAAGGTTCAGGTTCCTAATCTATAAAACTGCAATAATATTTACCTATTTATGAGGTTTCTGTGAGCATTGGATAAGTCTGTGTGTGATGACCTTTCAGATACTGCACATAGTAGGTACCCAAGAAATGTTGGGTGGCTTCTCCTTCCCTTGATGGTCTGAGAGCTCTTAAAGGAGCAGTATCACTTTCACCTCTGTGTTATCTAGCAGGAAGCAGGTACTTAATAAATATTAGAATAAATAATGAAAGTGAGAAAAGCAGTTATAAAAACAGACAAATGGGCACTGGCTGGTGTAGCTCAGTGGATTGAGCATGGGCCTGTGAAGCAAAGGATTGAGGGTTCGATTCTCAGTCAGGGCACATGCCTGGGTTGCAGGTCAGGTCCCCAGTAGGGGACACATGAGAGGCAAACACACATTGATGTTTCTCTCCCATTCCTTCTCCTTCCCGTTCCCTCTCTCTAAAAATAAATAAATAAGAATATATTTTTGAAAACTGACAAATGGGAAAAATGGCAATAAAAATAAGGGTCAGTACAATCAAGAGTTTACTATATTGTAGGAAATACAGTAATTCCTTGACATACATTTTTCTCCTTAGATTCTTTTGAGAGCCTTATAAGACTGGTTTTATTATTTTTCTTATTTTACAGATGCAGACACTGTACAGTGTAGAGTTTAAGTACTAGTCACACAGATGTTACGTGGTATAACTTCTACTCAAACTAAGCTTTACATTCGTCCAGAGCCCATCTCTTCATCTCCTCCCCATACCAAACAATAGAAATCAAGATGCTAAACCGCCTCGGCTCATAAGTGTTAACTTGGACTCCAGGACGTCCTGTTCTGCACTGTTCAGTATTGAGGGTGGTGGCTTGTAGACTCCAGGCCCTTCACAGCTTGACCTCTCCATGTCCTGCAGTAGCCAGGTGGGCTGTAGCTTCAGCTTCTCCCCTCTTGGGAAGAGCTCCTGGGTGGCCAAGCAAGGCCTGTGGGCTCACACAGCTGCCTTCCCTGTCGCCGGCCAAGCAGCTGGGCACGTGAGCCGCTCCAGCAGCCTGCAGTAGGATTGTGTAACTGGCGGTAGGCTTTTGGCAGCTTTGGGATTGGCTGGGTCCCTTCAGGAAATGAAGGGAAAGCTGCAAGTGAGCTTGACAAGAGCTGCTCTGGGACAGGAAGCAACAGACACTTGACCCCGTTGAATTTCCAATGCAGTTCCTTTCAAAAGCACATGCTGTGTCTTAATCTTCTAAAAACGAATCTCTTTTGCCTACCACAGTGCTTGTATGTGTGCAATGAACTTTTGCAGAGTGAATGAATAATCTTTGGGCCATACCAAATGGAAGTATGTTTTCATCAGAAATTATGAGTAAATGTGTCTCAAAGGTGAGTGGCACTAAAAGCTCCAGTCTGAATTTTAACTTCTCTCCTCAACTCGTAGTGAAAAACATATCAAATATAATTTTATAAATAAAACACTAGTTGAATTATATATTTGTTACTTTTAAAAAATAGGTCAGTATAAACACTCAGTGGTGAATCTTTCTGAAATATAGTTAGCAAAATGAGACATTTATATATGTTCTTGATATGGATGTCTTTTAGGATTTTTATTATTAGGACCATGTGTTCAATAACTTTCTTTTTTTATTACATCCTTTCTAGTTAGACATTTGGAAGGAAATAGACAGTGAGTTGGGGCACTTTTTATCCTATTCTTCAAAACATTGTGCACACAAAGAATGAAACAGAGCTTTGTAGAGAAAAAGGCCATGACATAAGACAACACCTAAAAAAACATGTTTATAGTGATTCTTCAGTTGTCTCATTTACTACATATACACACTCTTAACTTGGCTAAGAAATGTGAGTTTATGCTAGTCATCATTTAGTAAAACAAAAAAATGTTATTTATAAACCCATTTATATATTTTACCACTTAGAGAAACAGTAGTGTTAATCACATACATTCATGTTTTTGTGTGTTTTTAGTCATTTTCATAATTATCCAGAGATACATGTCTAAATTACCTAAAATAATTTTATTTACCTAGAACAGAATTCATTTCAAATAATTAATTAATGATTCTATTGCTCTTTGCAATTGTGGTCAGTATAGACACCAAACCACTATAATGCAAAATCTCCTAATGGGGCCTGTTTTTAGAAGGTGAGAAGAAGGACACTTCTGCAAATATTGAGCAAACTAAAGGCAGAAGACCACGCTACGCAAGACCCATTTGCAAAACTTGCCATAGAGCAATAGACATAACCTAAAGGTTATATGTTTGTACTAGAAATCTTCAAAGTTAGAAAAACATAGAATAGTTAGAAATATATTTTAAAATTTGTTTAACCCTCAATATAAAGAAAAAATTAATACTAGTTGTTAAAAAGAATCATCCATAAGAAAGGTATTAAACTAAAACTTCAAATTTAAATTTTTAAACTTTTACTAGTGACTGTACCTTTTATTTATTTTTTCCTAATGTGATACATCAAATATCTTTCCTGAAATGTACAATCTGAGTCTACTCAATAGAGCCCAATATAATTCTGTCATCCAACGAAGGTCATGCTAGCACATAATGCACAATGGATAATTATTGTATGTTTGTAAGAGTAGTGAGGATGCAACAGGACTAGCACATAATGCTGTACATAGGTGATCATAAATAGTGGCAATAAATAGTGGGTTAGTAGTCTTTTCCCTGAAAAAAATAATCACCATATGAAAGTTAAATTTAAGAAATCCATTCTCTCACGACATCCAAGTAATACAAGGAAAATTTTGATTGTCTTGGTGGGAACATAAATGTTTTTTTTTTTTAAGAAAAACAAATGGTATCATGGAAGTAGAAAGGGTATTTTTTCAAATTAACAAGGCATAAAGTTTATAAAAGAGAAGTGAGCAGGAAAAAAAGGACATAGAAAATAAAAAAGATGACCACTTTTGGCTGTGTCTGTGGGTACAGTCCATCACAAGGGGACACATGAAAATCACTGTCCCAGGGATATGTGATTATGTCCTGAGAAGTGCAGCAAGAAAATGACTAAATTTGTACTGCATGTAACAGGTCTACACTTAACTCTAACAATGTACCCTTGCTTTTCTAAGATTTTAATAATAAGATTACTCATTAAAATGAGAAAATAACTGCTTACCTTCAAAGAAAGACTAAGTGGCTATGTGTTTCTTTTGGTCAAATATCAGAGTTCTGGTAGGTTGCTGCAAGTATTATGATAGAGCCAAGGGCCACACTCTTTGTGTGTCTTGGAATATTTTTAAATACTGGGATTTGAGCAGCATATGCAGAGAAATTTAAAGTTAAAAACCAACAAAGAATCAATATCTATAAAAATATTTAATTATCCACTTGGTCATGGTTCTATATACATCATAATTTGAGTAAAGTCTGTGTTCCTTTGGCAAAGAGTACTCTCTTCTATACTCAGGAAACAAAATTACTGAATAACTAATAAAACTGTGATTTGCAATTTCCCCTTCAGCTGTCCATTACCACTAGAAAATATTGCCATATGAAACATATTCATATTTACAGCAAAAATAAGTGCATCAAATGATGAAAAATTGGCAGCATGTTTTTGAAGAATTCATGGCCCTATAGTTGAGAAATGCTATATTAGGGAGCAAATAATTTTGAAAATGTGTTTGTTTAAATAGTAGATATATTTAAACTAGAAAAGTGAAGTTGAGAACTGAAGCAATCTTTATCATTTAAACCAGCAGTTTTGGGTAAAAAAAGGACAGAGTTTTTATGTATTTTTTTAGTTCGAATGACGAACAAGATCACAAACAAATCAACTAAGTTAAAATATAAAACATATTCATTTTCTACATAGACACCAGTAGGAAGAAATCTTCATTTATTTTTAGGGTAGTTGTCTAATAATTTGTTTTCAGTCTTCTACTGAATTATTAGACATTTGTCTTGAAAGTAATTGCTACAAGGAATTGGAAAAAAAGGTGTAAGTGAATAGATTCAAGTTTTGCTAACAAATAAACCAAAGATCATTAGATGGCTTAGACAGACTGTTCAGTTGAAAAGAGAAAAGAAGAAGCAACTTTCAGATAGAAAAACTTAGCATGTGAATGGCTGTAGGTTGTAAGCAGGCAAGTCACCAAATAGTGCCAGGTTATCAATAGTCCTTTTAAGTTGAAGTGCTAAAATACAAGTTCAGGACTATTTGCCCCCATTACCCTCAATGGCTTTCCCCAATACCAAGTGATATGATTAAACAAGAAAGGAGAGAAACAACACTTATGAGTATGTATCACTTACCATGTACATTTACAGATTTCTATTAGTTAATAATGCAATAGATGATGATGTGGCCATGGAAATACATGGTCAAAGAATTGCTAAACAGTAAATACTTAAATTTTAAAATTCTGTAGTGACTTAAGATGAATCATAAGGAAAACATCACTTTATATCTGTAGCTCCCACAGCTTATTCCACTCTCTGTAGGACTATTAATTGAAAATTGTCCCTTTCCTGGAAACCGAGTGCCTGCAACTCCATGGACACTCTGGAGTATATATACTGTAGCCTGTTTCACAAACCTCACTTGGTGTTATGTTGATGAAACATCTGTACTTGAGCTGAATTTTTCTCTTTCTATCCAAGTATTCATCCTTGACTCAAGCACAGACACGGACTTACTTTGCTGTGTAGAGGTCCTTCAACCATACTAACTAATTATTTGGCCCAATATCACAATGAACCCAGAAGGTTCTAGACAACCACTAATTTTCTCATTTCAGGACTCTCTCTTTGCCAATGATAGATAACCATATTTGTCTTAATATTGTTGATAATTGTTTTATTTTGTTACTTGCAATTCTACCGTGTGACCATGAATCCATGAGGAGTGACCATTTACGTACTTTATTAGTTGTCCCTAATCTTTCCTTTCATCCAATTCTCAGACTTATGTACAAGCATAAAAAATAGGCCTCCGTCTTTTATTTAAATATTTTTAATTAAAAGTCATGAACCTTATTTACATACTTAATCGGTTATGTAGATAGGAGGATGTATTTCAGAGTAATGTCTTACAGGAAACTTTTCATGAGAATAAGAACACTGAATCTTTATTTGTAAGTTGAAAATTCTCCAGTGGCTTTTCAGTCACACTTGGGATAAATCCAAACTCCTTATCATTTTTCTTATAAAGATCTAAATGCCCTGGCCAGTCTTTCTGGCTTCATCTCATAGCTTTCCCCTTCTCCTCATACACTCCAAATCAGCTATTTTCAGTTATTTCAACCTGTCAAGCCCATTTCTGCGTTAAGTCATTCATTGTAGCCTAGTTCTCTGGCAAGAATGTTCTTCACATGACTCTGATCAGCGCTCAGATAGGTCTTCCCTGACCACCCAGAATAAATGGTATCTATCCATTTGCTTGTTCTCACATCATCCTATGTCAAGCTTCTATGGAGCATGTATTTTTTTCTTGTTTATTTGGACTGTTTGTTCTACGCAGTGTGCTGTTTTGTACTAGAATTTAAACTTCACCTCTATAGCTCCAGTGTCTAAAATACTCCTAGCACATACCATACAGAGAGTTAAATGAGTGTCAAAGGAATCAGTGTATCTACACATACATATGACTTTTTCCTTTATTTTTTACATGATAGAAATTTTCAAAATATAGGCAGAAAACAGAAAGAATATGTGACAAATCCAGAGATGCCAATGCACTGCCTTCAAAAATTATCAACAATTCCAGCACTGTTACATAATCAGTATTTTTTAAGTGTAGATCCAACTTACTGTTCTATCGTTCATTGTAACTGTCTCCATCTTATCCACAATAAAAGCTTTCATTTGTTATTTGAATATACCATTCACTGGCATCTACTTTAAGCAAAGCATTCTGTTTGGTCACTATTAAAAATAAATTTGAATAAGACCTTTGTCCTTAAATTAGGGAGATAAATATATGCACACAGAGAATAAAATTCAAGGTATAAGTAAAAAATGCTCTGAGATTTTATATATATATATATATATATATATATATATATATATATATATCAGATTAAAAATACCCTTGTTTTTCAATTGGAAATGTATTGAAAAGTTTCTTATGAAACAGTGTTTTTTAGTTAGGTCTTTAAGAATAGATGACGTTACTAATAGAACATTAATCTATTAGTAATCAATGTAGCCTAGTTCTAGGCTATGTATAAATAAGTAGCTTTCTAAGTAGAAGAAAAATACTAGCAAAAACAGTAAAAGCAGAAAAGCAAATATAGGAAATAGTAAGTCTGGGTCTAGCATAGTTTAAAGGTATTAAGAATAGTGGAAGAAAATAATGCAAAGTAGGTTTGAAATTGAGATTTGGTACTTTATCAAAGGAAGACAAATACCATATGATCTCACTTATATGTGGAATCCAGCGAACAAAATAAACTGATGAACAAAATGGAAACAGAGACATGGATACATGACACAGAATGATAGCTGCTGGGAAAGGGGGTGGGAACTGAACAAAAGAAGGTGAAGGAATTAGCCAAAAAACATATACGCAACACACAGATGCAGACAACAGTGTGGTGATAGGCAGAGGCAACAGGGGGTGGGGGCTAGGTGAACAGGGGCCCAAAGGGGGACATGGAAGAAGCATGGAGACTTGGCCTGGGTCAACGAGCATGCAATGCTGTGTGCAGATGATGTTTTATTGAGTTGTACCCTAGAAAACTGCATGGTTTGGGGAACTAATGTCACCCCAATAAATCCCATTTTTAAAATAAATGAAGTTGTAAAGACAAGCAAGATGGAACCACTCTTTAAAAAGAATTGTACTTTATTCCAAAGGAAATGGGGATTAATTGAAAGCTTTTAAGAGAAGTACCCCTTTAAAAGTGCTTTAGGAAATTAAATGTAATGGCAATAGTAATATACAAGATTAATAAAAATAGAATAGGCTGCAAAAAAAGTTAGCAAAGGATAATGTTACAATAGAAAAATGTGGCCCTTCTAAAATATAGCTCCAATATCCTTAGAGCACCTATTTAAAGGTCTTTCATTTCCACTGACTCTCTCACAAGTCAAGAGGAGTTGTTTATTGCTTCCCTCACATGTGTTCGTCACAATCCCCAGAGCTTTGCTCTTGGTTCCATCTGCCTGGACTTTCTCTCCTCCTCTCTCTTCTTTCCAAAGTCCAAATAATCAAAGCCCAGCTCAAGTCACATTTTCTTATTGTGGTTTTTACAACACAATATGTTTCCCCTTTCTGAATTTCCACAGCATTTTGTGAATTGATGATTGATTCATTGATAAGTTACACTGTGCCAATCTATGTTTCATCTTCTTGATGAAATGCTTTTACAAGATAAGGACCAGGATTATAATTTAGATCCTTCATGCCTAGTATGGTGCATTGTACCCCAGGACACATCTGATTTTATAGTGCTGATGACAATGGTGATAATGTTGACATTAACATCATTTCCTAGTATATCAAATACTGCTGTTTATTTCACATAGTTGAAGTTGATCTATTCTTTAAAATCTTGCAAATGATCTCCTTCTTAATTGTTTAAAAGTTGTGATTGGTTATTTGGAAATGAACTGTTTTCTTTTTTCTGTTCTGTTAGTCCTTTTTGGAAATTGAAAAACATTGGTATTCTTGTTACCTGGATTACCAGCTACCTGGCTCTATTCATCTTGGATATTAGAAAAAGGCATTGTGATATCTGGACCCAGTTTCTCAAATCTTTACATTCTTATGGAGTCCTAGACTTTAAATAAAACTTCTAATAAACAAACAATAATTCAGTTATAATTTTCATTCAAAGCAGACCAAGGAGAGAGAGCATAAATGGTAGCTATCTGTTTAATTATTAATTAGGGTAAAGAATATAACTATAGATGTACTACTTACACATGTCCTTCATTATGTGCTGAATCTGGAGACAACACAGAAATGACCAAGTCCCAACAATATGTTAAGGAAGATAAGGTAGATTGGTAGAGAAACTTGTATTTTCTCAGAGGTGGAGGAAATCCTGACAGCCCATAGTGGAGGCTAAAGGTCTAGTTGTGAATGTGTTATTTAAGCTTCCCCTGGGAAACAAAAGTAATTGACCCTGATAAAGTTCATGCTGGCCAAAATGTTGGTTTATTTTGTATGTGTCATCTTAAAAGTCAAAAACAACAGACATGTTGCTTCTCACATTCCTATTATTTATTTGCCATGTAAGAACACACAGCCACAAAATGGCCCACATGGAACTTGACATGACATTTTTTTCACCAGTCCCAAGTTGGCTATGAAATTCTGGCAAAACAAAATGTCAGGGCGTGGTCCCTTTGCTGTTACACATTTTTTTCCCTTTCTTTCTACAAGAGTCAGCCAGCAAGACAGAGAGAACACAACCTAGATTAATAGTAAGGAAGCTTATATGCAGTTCCTCGCTTTGCTAATGAATCCTATGGTGTCCTGACAGCGAATGCACAAAGGGTGGCTAGAAACCCCAAGGTTCTCTGGAATTTTCTCCTGTGCTAAGTGTTTACAATATAACCACGCTCCTGCTTCTGCTTCAGACAGGGAGTGAACATTCACTGGCAATAGCTAATCCAATCCAGATATCACCAAGTGGGTGTCTTGTCTGGAGGAGAGGCGGTGCTTCCATTCATTGGCATTAGGTGGTTTCGCAACTGCAAACGCCTGGGGGAGATGGGTTACAAAGGCTTTCTTTCCTGCCAAATATGTTTGAATCAGTTCCTTTACTATCTGTCTGATGATTTCAATCCTTGATGACTACACCGAAGCTCAACATTTTGTCTGTTTCCCTAGAGAAGTAAAAAGAAGTTTAATACCATATAGGATGAGCAAAGCATGTTATTTAAAAGAAAAATCCTACACAAATTAATTTTGAAAGCTTCAAAATAGGTCTGAGTCCTTCAAATGCAGTAAGTTTTATTCTTGTTCTCTTCTCAGTTTCTATCCAATGGAATGATGATATTCTCAGCTAACATTTGTCAACAATTTGATGATCCCCAACAGGGCAGAGGAGTAAGGGTGTTTAGGGACAATTTACTCCTTGGCAATATCAGCCGTCATCGTGGAACAAATCCTCACCCCTGACTCAACTCATCCCGTACAAGGAATGTGTCCAAAATCATAATGCCAAGAAATTGCAGGCATGACGGGGTGAGGGCAGGGGAAAAAGGCAAAGATAAGATAGAAGAAAGATTCAAAATCATGTTTTTGGACAATTTATTATCATCATGACTGACTTTACACGATACACTGTTTTCAGCGAAAATTCCTCCCCCCAGGGGTGGAAGTAAACACCTGCAATGCATCGTGATAGTTGTTCAAATCTCTGAAATAACGAAGACCTCAGGTTATTAGAACAGAGCACAGGGGCAAGGTCAAAGTTGAAGAGTTGAGCAAGGTCAGAGTGTAGACATACCAATTGGATTGTTTGATGTTAGCAAATATTACCCCACAGGTTATAATCATAACTTACACTCGTTAAAAAACACACTGTTGATATTGAGGAAATGTAGTCATTTATACTCATATCTACTACTGACAAGTATGACTCAGTTAGATAATTGAATTGATCATTCACCTAGCTGAGCACAGAACTGAGAACTTAATGGGTGTTTTGGGGGTTGGGGAAGGTGTAACAGTCATTAACGAGAGAGAGAGATTTATGGCCACATCAGACCCTAGAAGGATACAGGCAATGTGAATGCAGAGAAAGGAAAGGAAAAGAGTGGAACCCTAATCAACAGAAGGAATGAGGCTGATTCTAAGACGTGCATTTAATAAAACACATACAAATGTCCTCTCTCTTGAGGATTACTTTTCCTACCACGCCTAGGCTTCTGGGGACCAGGATTAAAGGGTGGGGAGCAAGGAACATTGTGTTCTGCAAGAATAAGATGCTCTCTGTCAGAAGATAGGAAACTTGTTAGTTAAACTCATTTGAGCCCATTTTCTAGATCTGAATCCCAGCAGTGGCTTGGGATTGTAGAAACTGTCCAATTTACACAATGGCTTTATAGCACTCTTTCAATTACAGAAGCAAGGCAGGATAATATGCGATGGACTCGTTTCTCTAACAGAGCCAGACACAAAGTCCCGGGGACTTTCTTTGCAAGAGTGATTAGTATAGATCCCATCCTGGAGTTGCTTGATTAAGGGAAAGCAACGAATCCACATTTAAAATTCAAGGAGTATCCCAGAGAATCCCTGCCTACATCTAGGGCATTCTTTTGTTTCATATAGGATTTTTAAAACTAGAAGTGATCCTGTAGGATAAATTGCTTTCCCCCAAATTTGCTACTCCTCAGCTTCCCAAGCTAAATAAATTCCCCCCAGATTCAGGGTAGGAACAAAGGATTTAGCTGGGGAAAGATCTAGGTAGGAGTAAGCAGTTTTCTCAAAGAGCTGGCCCTAACCTGTTTAGTTTGAAGTCCTCACAGAGCAATAAAAAGTGCGTCCGATCTTAGCATAACAAACTCCATTGTACCAATGAGAAAGCTGGGAGTGAAAGGGTGTCATTCCACAATGGAAACAGCTATGAAGTGGTAACATTAGGGTGAGAACTCACTTTTCTGACTCTTGGTCCAATGTTCTCTTCATTACAATCCATAGATATTCCTGCTGTGATGCTAGTTGTGCAACTTGGAAATTAGACTTGCCTGCGCTATAGTGACAAGTATGTGTTCTCCTGTTCAATTTTATACTCGTGTTACCTAATTTGTTACTCCCGCTACCTCTTTGTTTTCTTCTGAGGAAATGATTATGGCATTCCAAGAAGTGGTTGTATTCAGAAGCTATCTTACATCTACATTTCCTGTAGTTACTACTCAGTTTCTTATGGTATAAACTCAGGTCTGTGATGTAACTAATGCAATGATAGGGGAAAACCTGGGACCAATGTAAGAGCATACAGAAATCCTGGACAAGTATATGGTTTAGTGCCTCCTGACTGTAGCATTTCCTCCCCCCCCCCCCTTAATTAAGTGTAAAAGATTAGGATTGAAAAGAGAAAACCTCTCTAAGCTTTTCTCTACAATTCTAATCTTGCATATTAAGTCTTTTTTTTTTACTGGTCAATTTTATGCTAATAAGATCCACTTCTTACATCTGAGTTCATGTTAAGCTAAGAGATTAAAGCAAAGGAAAAACAGCCATTTCCTATTAAGAGGTCATGGTGTAGAAGCCTCAGAAGCAGATAAATATATAGCAATGCAATATAAAAGCTTGAGTAGAAGTCAACAAATAGCAGAGACACCTGGATTATAATGGAGATTAATGGGCAAAAACTGGAGATGTCTTTCTCAAAGAGAAGCTATTTAAGCATCTGGAGGTGGGGGGGCGGACATTGTTTTTGGTTTTTGGAAGAAAGAGAAGTGTGTTTCTAGGCTGATGGAATAGTATATGTATAGAAGTACAGAAAATGGGGAGAACATAGCTTTTGGGGATCAAAGTAAGTCACTTCTGTGTATAGGATTTGAATAGAAAAGCAACATGAGTTATATAGAAGCTGGATTTTCCAAAGACTAATATGTATCCTCACCTTCCCAACAGAATGTACTCAGTGAATGGAATTCAGCTAATGGAAATAATGATAATTAAATGAGGCAAACCATACGAAGAACATGAATAAACACATTTATTCTTAAAACAGACTGTTATTATTGCTCCATTCTATATATGGGGAACCTGAGGTACAGAGAGATAAAAGTCATTTAAAGGAAATGATGTTTTTAATTAAACCAGGCATTGTAGTTCCAAAGTCCATATTATATAGGGATCTACAACCACCCACCGCAACAAAAGGAAAATGGCCCCCATATAATCGTCGCCATTCACCATTCTCCCAGGGGTATCCAAACTTTTGGCATCTCTGGGCCACACTGGAAGAAGGGTTGCCCTGGGTCACATGTTAAATACACAAACACTAATGAAAACTGATGAGCAGGGAAAAAAAGGTCTTAAGTAAATTTACGATTTTGTGTTGGACCACATTCATAGCCATCCGGGGCCACATGCAGCCTGCTGGCCATGGGTTAGACACCCCTGCAACAATAATTCTTGCCCAGACTTTTTATACATTAAAGAGAAAAGATTCGAGTGTGATTTAGAGTTCTCTTCCTACCCTACAGAAATCATCACATTCTGTTTGAGGTTGGATAAAATAACAATATTGCTTTCTCCTTCCAACCAGCTCTGTAAAGTGGCATAGATTTGCACATGGCTTGATTTTCAGGCAGGGAAGAAAGTAAAATCCTCAGTTATCTAATCCTCAGTTAACTGGAAAGACCAGTTAACTAAGAAAGGAGAGAAGATGGAAAAAATGTCCTCAGATCGCTGTTGAGTTGGCCAATCTCCAGTTCAGAATGAAGTGTTCATTTTCTAAAGAACAAGGATTGCTCACACCCAATTACTTACACCTTGTAGGTAATCTCTTTTTTTTTCCAGACATGAAATCAATCACTGAATGCAACTTTTGTAGGTTAGGGGCATAAACTGTCCAACCTGGTGGCTGTTTGTGATTATAGCTGGCAAAATGAAAGATTGTTCAGTAGGTATTAATAGTTAAAACGACACAGGAAAAGAAAGAAGCAAGTTAATTTCATTTAGGACTTCCAAAATGAGGAAACCAGATCATGAGGAAGTCCTTGGATCTCCATGGGGAAGCCCAGTGCTCGGTTCTATTTGACCTTCAAAGTGCTACCCTCATCTGGAACAGGTGTTGATGAATGGAAGAGATACACCCGACACTGCCCGGTATTTCTCTGCTGGAGAGGAAATGAAATTCCTCTTGCTTCAGTTTCCCCTCTGATTTGGTTACCTCTTCCCCCCAGTTAGTGTACAGGACTGCTGAGAATATCTTGTGGAGAATAAAGGACAGCTCCGATCTCTTCAGAAGGATATTAGAATAATGGCATTCGCATCAGCCTTTGAGTAGAAATTTAAAATGGAAGGATTCTGGGAAATTTAATCTTGAAGGATTTTCTTGGCTCTTCCATTGGGCCAAATGCTTCATAGACCCAAAAGAGCACTACAGAGAGTTTTCCAAATGTGTTTACAAATGTGCGTCACAGCAGCTATGAACAAAACACAAACAGCCCACAGTCTAATTATGTCCCTCTGCAGGTTTTTATGGCTCATTAACTAAAAATGAATTTTAGATTTTTAATTGTTAAAATATTAATATAAAAATTATCAAAATATTAAATATCAAAATATTTCCCTTGAAATTTCAGTGTAAATAAATAAAGTTTTATTAAAATCCAACCATGCACATTTACTTATGTGTTATCTGTGGCTCCATATGTAGTATCCGTGGCCCCTTTGCACTATAGCGGCAGAATTAAGGGGTTGTAACTGAGACCAGATGACCTGTACATCTGAAATATTTACTCTCTGGCCCTTTACTACACAAGTGTTGATCCTTGATCAAACTGAACTGAGTGAGAAGGTGTTCTTTTGCTGAAACTGCAGCTCAACAGAAGTTGAATGTTTCTCAGACATCTTGGCAAAAATCCAGTGTAGTTTATATGGACCTGTGGGAAAAAGTAGAACCACTCATATTTGGTGAATATGATTGAACTGTACTGAAAACTAGCCTGAACAAGTGTCTCAGGCTTGGCACATGACACTGAGTCAAACTCACCAGTGAGCTGCCAGATCTCCGTGAGTGATTGTGCTGAATGGTATGAATCGTTTTTGCAGGTCAAAAATAATTAAATATTGGCAATTTCCTGTGGTTTGTATGATTTCATAAGATGCTCTATGGAGAAAGGAGTCTTTTTTAATATCCATCTTCTTCATCAGCTTTCCTGTGTCAGGCTTTGCACCTGATTACTTTGCTTTGACTTCCAACTCTTAACATAACCCGTGCCTAGAACATGTTTGTTGACAACCTAGCAGTGAAACAATCAGTAGAAGTTCTTTCTAAATGTTCTACATTAGGAGCAGTGTTACAAAGAAAGGATGCTCAGACTTGACATTTAAAGTGCAAGGTAAACCCTAAGTACTAAGGCATGCCTGAGAACTTGGTGTGTACTTCTGGGTGGCACAGGAGAAAACTTGAAAAGTTTGGCACTAGGGTATATCACTTTAATTCCTGCCTTTGCATTCTGCACTGCTAGTACACTTATTGTCAGAACACTAGAAAAGTGTGGATTTATGCTATTGTAACTAGGTTTCTTTGTTTCCCTTTTAAGTGAAAGGACAACAAAAATTATACTAAGAATCCAACATATATATTTGTTATAGATGTATACACATATACATGAATGATCTGTGTTTTGGAGTTTAATAAATATTATATTTGTGTTAAGCCATTTGAAAGACTTTCATAAAATAATGATTACTTTAAAACTTGATCATTTAATAACAGTCTTCATGTATGGTGGATAAACATTTTCTGACTGTTCTGCAATTTTTTTAATTTTTTATTTACTCTTCCACTACTCTGAAAACTCCATGAGGGCAACAGATATGCCCAACATCAATTAATCATGAATCCTACAAGGCTTAATATCATTTCTCAGGCATGTATATAATACACTGAATAAAATTAAAGAAAAAAATGTAACAATTCAGATGACCAAAGCAACCTTAAATTTTAACCACAGGGCCAGATTTATCCAACCAAACCAGAGTTATACCTCACATACAGCCAAAATCAAAAGAAATGTTTCAACAAAAATGCCACATGGGGTTGGAGAAGAAGTTGAATTATGGATAAATTTAATCTGGAGAAAACCTGAAACTATAAACCAATCAATAATTCTACCAGCTGTGTTTACATTTCACATAAATTAGGACTTCCATCTTTTCTCACATAGCTTCATTTATTACCTTTTAACAATGTGACTGTATGTGTTCCCTGCAAGCTGTTGTAACAACTAGCACAGGCTTGGTGTTTTAAAACAGAAGAAATGTATTCTCTCCCAGTTCTAAAGGCCAGAAGCCAGAAATCAGGGAGGGTTTCATCAGGGCTACACTCCCCCCAGAGGCTGCAGAAGAGAATCCATTTCAGTTTCTTTCAGCTTCGGTGGCTGTCAGTATCCCTTGGCTCGTGGCCGCATCTCTCTCTGCTCTGTCTTTGTATCACCTTCTCCTTTGTGTGTCTTTGTCTGATACCCTTCTGCCTCTTCCTTATATGGGCACTGGTAATGACATTTAGGGTTTACCAGGGAATCCAGGCTAAGTGCCTTCTCTCAAGACTCTTAACTTAATCACATCTTTTGCCACATAAGAATATAAAGGTCACAGTCACAGATTCCAGAGACTATTTTTCTGCCTGCCATGGTTATGATGACTTCATGTCGAAGTATACCTTAAAGAACTGCTTTTAAATTTCCTAAAAGTATTTGACAGTGAACCCAAAATTAGGATTATTTTAATATGAGATAGATGATAGTCCTCTCCAAAAAAATTACTTTCTTGAACTGCTAGCTCAGCACCACTGTAAACAGATATGTACGATACTTGTGAATAAACAATATCTTCTAAAGATACATATTAACAAAGCCATGTTTTCAAAAATGAATTGTCAAAGAAATTTCTGTTAATTTTTCGGTGGGTTGATTTTTTTTTACCCGCAAAAACTATTCTCCAGTATAGACTTTTCATTTAATTAAAAACAGACTCTAATAAAAGTGGGTTAGGATCACAATGATAGCCTATATTCAGGAACATGAATAAAAAGCACCCTTGAAGGGAAACGCTCACATGTGTTCACGTTAGATACCGGGAAGTAACTGTATAACATTGAGGAGTGATTACTACCAGCTGTAAGCATGTACACCACATAATAATGTCTCATCCGTACGACCACTAGGAAATTTTCTTTCTTGCTCTCTCTGTCTCCCAAGAGTTCCATGAGCCATAGCCAAATCATTTTCCCTTTACTGAATAGTGACCTTTTCAAATCCCTATACATGGAAAGAAAGACTTTGAATCTTGAAAAAAGAGCAAGAGGAAACATAGAATCAGTTGTTCTTCACCAAGAGTAAGATTGGCAGGACCATGTCGCCTTACCCTTTCTTTGTATTGTTATGAAACATTTCATATTATTTTCCAGTGGCATTGGCAGGTTTTTAATCTTTATGGCCTGGAAAATATCACTGATATACAAGAAAAACTGTTCTGAATAAAAGGTGTTCAAATCTCAATAGATCACCATTTATCTATAAACTTTTACCATTGGAAATAACTTGAAACATCATCCTGAGCATCCTTCTGAATTTCAAGTATAACCAATTCCAAATAACTTCGTCATAATTCCTTTCCAGAAAGTCTGGTGTCTCCATAGTCCTGTCTGACTTTACCCTGGCTGGCCTGGGTTCTGTAGAGGGATTTCTGAAGTGTTAGGAAGAACTCGTGGAGAGAGGGTGGAGAAATTTTTGGAAACTCTTGATGAACAACAGCACAAATGGGTAATTAGATGTCCTTTCTCCCCTGTTCTCAACATGTAGTACTCCAACAAGAATTTTGTTTGAAGAAAATATTCTCAGTTTAAGCAAGAAAAAGGAAAAATTAATATCACTGTCCTACTTTTTTTTTAACAAGCAAGTTAAGAGAAGAAGGGTGTGAGGCACCATCAGTGTGAACCCTGAAATTTTTTTTCTTTACCTACTACGACTAAATGTAAGACAAGGGAACAGGGTTTTAGCAAAAGCACTTACTGTGTTCTAAAGTATGAATAGCAGAGCTGACCAGTTATGGAGCATTTTATCCCCTGAAAGAAGGCCAAACAACAATTAGTTCATTAATTAATGAGGTAGGAGGAAGGCGGTGACCTCTTTGCCTCCACATCACTTCCCACCACCACCCCAGCGGGGACTGATGTCCCTGTGTGTACAAGGTCCCCTTTACAACAACTGTCTTAGCACTCAACACACTTTGTTTTAATTGACTGTTCACCCCCAACATACACCTCATTAGCTCTGTGACAAGATATATAAGTTTACAGTATTAAAATTATAGAATATAGCAAAGTATATGATGAATCTTAAGTAATAAACATCTGTTGAATGAAAGAACAGAAAAAAGATGTCACATGGAGAGGGGAAATTAGGCTTCCACACTTAAAAGCCAAGAGCTCTCTGGAGTGAAGATCTTATCTGAAGACTCATGTACATTCATTCCTTGATTCGCAATGGTCTCCCGGTCTCGTGTCAGCCATCAGTAATCTAATAATGAGAGCACAATTGCTGTGAGCGAGGTGTGTTGCACACATTAGCACTGTAGCAACACTACCTCTAGAGCAGGTGCATAGTACGGTCCTCACTTTAGGAGTGAGAGAGTTTTACACAGACATACTCCTGTCCTTCACTGGCTATTCCCATTTTAAGCCCAGCTGTGTGTACGTCTCAATGATGTTTTTCTTTTTAAATGGCCTGACCCCTGTTTCCCAAAAGCCTTTTCCCCCTTAACTATGAAAAGGTGGATGAAACCTGCTTTAATTTTATTTGTGCATGGAATTCATACCACCTCTTTCCACTAACATGTGGCAACAGCAACAAAAAACTGGACCAGTGAGTAGAAGCATAAATGATCAGAGAATAAGGACAGGGAGATTACCCCAGACCGTGAAAGAAGAGACATGATTACAAACTGTGAGCAGCGCTGCTTCCAGCTCTTTCACCTGCTGAGGCTTGAAGCTTGGTAAATGGACGTACTCTCAGAGGGGTTTGGTGCACCCTGGGTATTGCATCTCAAGGTAACGTCAAGAATCCAATGCGCAAAAGTGCAGAGGGGACCCGAGTGCTTCCTGACTCCAAATCGCCATGAGAGCTGGAATGAAGAGCCCATTAGTGATGAACCACACCGACCAAGAATGGAGGGACCTTCTGGAATATTCTACCCTGTACCCGATCACGTGAGGCTTTGCACAATGCTTTTGGAAGAGACGGAGTAATCCCCAGTAACACAGAAACAAAATTTTCAGGCATATCAAGAAGATGAGAACTCAGAGTAAAATTTAGTTTGATAAATCATTAAACAACCTAATGTGTCCTTTTCCACATTCCAGACTGCTATGAAAAATTCGTACCTGGTGGATAATGATGCGGCTACTTGTCATTTTGTTCATAGTGTCCCCTATTTTTCATGTTCCCTTTTCTAGGGGTAGAGGGGAGCATTACCACTCTTGGTCTCTTCCTACCAAAAACCCCAAACACATATTATTAAACATGTTCGGTTTTCATTATTAAGATTTTGTGTTGCCCAGTGACTCCCAAAGCTGACTAATATTCATTAGAATGTTTTTTAAGTTTTACAGTGATGTGTTCTATCCTTAGATATTCTAATTTTTTTAACCCAAAATAATAATAAAGAAAAGAACACTGAAATGCATTAGGAACCCGGCTAGCTAAAATACGGGCTGGCCAGAATCCTGATTCCATTGTTCATTGCTTGACATGATATGATCCACATGCTTGGAGACCTGTTGAAAGGAACCCAAAAAGGGGCAGCAAACAGATCAATCACTGATGCAGCCTTTAAAATCACCCCCCCCCCTTTTTTTTTTGGTTTAATGGAATGGTTGCGGAGCAAGACATTTTCCATCAAAAGAAAATTATTTTCAGAAAATGGAAATTGGCAATTTACCCACTGAAGTCTGGAAGAAACTCAAATGTCTACATTTCCACTGGGAATGAATTCTGATGTCCAGGGGGGTAGGGAGTGCTGGCAGGGCAAAAATAACCACCTGTTAGTGAGCAGGGGAGGAAGAAGCCAGGTGGGACACACACCCCGCAGAGGAAATCCGAGCACCTCTCGGGTCCTAGGGGGTGGGGGGAGGAGGAAAGCCGGCAGCAGGGAGGTTGAGCAAAGGAAATCTGAGCAGTTTTCTTAGCTGTCTCCCATGTGGAGAAGGCAGGATTGAACTGGATAGACCGTAAAACAGGAAGATTGACAATAAAAGCTTATGTGTTTAAGGCACATTTAAACTTTTAGAATGCTACAGAAGCACATAATAGGTCCTCTGAAACTACAGGTCTGTCTAAATGGATAAGAAACCAGGGGTTCCCTCAGTCACTAACATTCTAGAAAATTAAATATCTAGTAAAGTGCTCTTCTGAGAGCATAGTTTTTGCAGAAAAATCAAGTTTTAAACATAGAGGAAGCACAAGAACAAAGGAATATGCTACCCAAAGTCCAAACTGTTAAGGTCTATTGAAATAAAAGGCTTTAGCTTTCTATGACATGTCCGATACCTAGCAAACTAGGTTAGAAAGAGTAATATTTACTTACATTTATTTCCCCCCCCCCCTTTTTTTTTTGGCCTCTCCTGTGAGGTAAAAGGAGAAAATGAAATGTCCCAATGTAAACATTTAGGAAGAGAAAAAAAATATGGAAACAGAAGACCTGGGTCAATGGTTACCATTTAAATAACAGAAATTATATCATCCCTTTAGAGATTTACTGAGCCCTAGCTGGATAGCTCAGTTGCTTAGAGCACTGTGCTGATACTCCAAGGTTGTGGGTTCTATCCCCGATCAGGGCACATACAAAAATCAACCAATGAATGCATGAAAAAGTAGAACAACAAATTGATGTCTCTGTCTCTCTGTCTCTCTCTCTTGGATCCATAAAAGTTTGGGTTGTTTTTATTTTTTTAAAGAAATCTACAGAAAAAGATGTGGCGTATGTAAAGGCAGGCACCACGCCCATGTCTGGTTTTGAAGGGCTTTGCCTTTACTCCTCCTTTCAACACAGTAAGGTGGTGCTGTGCCCACTCTGCAAAATGAAAAAGTGACATCAAGAAATATTGAGTAACTGTTGCAAATATATAGCCTCCTAAGTATGAAGTCTGAGATGTGACGCTGGGCTCTGCGCCTTTAAAGACGTGCTGCAATGATTCGTCTTTATCAAGAAGGAGGAGCTATCCAAAGGAAAGCCAAGATTCTAGAAAAAGATTACAACACAAAGAACGTGTCTGAAAAGTTAAATACACAGGTCACAAAAGTCTACCAAGTGTCAGAGCGTATCGATTCCTGGCCGGATAACTAGCTTATTTCACAGCCCACAGCTGATTAATAATAGCAAATGAAGAGGGTGTTTGGAGGAGTGTAGGGGAGAAACAAGGACAGAAAATGAAAAATAACCTAACCATGGGTAGACTATCACTTTAATTTCTATTGGTTGCAAGTGACAGAAAAGTTCATTAAACTCACTTAAGCGAAGAGAACCTATTGGTTTATGAGCCACAGTCATAGGGGCGTTTAAGGGCTCAGAGACAGAGAAGAGAGAGAGAGAGAGGACGACTCCATTTTCCTGCATCTTCATTTGCCACTTTCAGGAAGAAAAGGTACACACTGCTCCTACCAGTCCCCCCGCAGAATCATTCTGAGTAATTGCTCTTAACTCCAGTTGGCCTGGGCACAGCTATGGAGGAAACACAGTAGCCAAAGGAAAAGAAACCTTGGGGTAAACAGGATGGATCCTTAGGTGAGATATACATACTAAGGTTCTAGGAGGGTTGGTTTATTTTTTTGAAAAAAATTCAAGGTGTCACAAAAGAAGGAAGGGATAATTAATTCTGAGAGGCAAAAAAAGAAAAATGAGAAATACAGATGAAGACGGAAAACTCCATTGCACAGCATGCAAATGTGAGAACATGAAAGTCTAGCTGAAATGTTATTATTTACAACTAAGCAGCCTCAAATAATTGAATGTATGGAGTAAATATCACTTCAAACCAGTGCTCATCTTGAGTTTTCAAGAAGTTTAATGTTCAAAACAGAGAAATGGTATCACACAGGAAGGTCAAAATAGTATAAAAGTAAAAAGGTTAGCATCTATACATTGTTGTTTGTGTGCCAGGCACTGAAACATCACAACCCTGTGAAGGACTGTTATGACAATCCGTATGTTATAGTGAAGTTAGTGCGAGGCAAATTCCCAGTGAAACAAATGATTACCTTACGCAATTTAACAACGAAAGAGAATGATGATTCAAACTCAGATGTATGATTCCAGCAACTTTCCTCCTACACACAATTAAGCACTACCCTATACTGTGCAAAACAGTGCAGCTATAGTTCCAATGAATATTACTTTTTAAAAATAATTTGTACTATAAAGGGTAAGGTGTAATCCTGTTTTAAAGTCTATCTTGGTAGACTATCACGTGATTTGACAATATATTTAATATGAGAGCTTGCCACAGAGTCTTTCAAATATAGTTTGCTACTCTTTGTGTTCAGTTCTTTTTTTTTTTTTAATATGCATTGGTACCAATGTCGGGGGGGTTGTTTTTTAAAAAAAATTTTTATTATTATTTATTTATCTTTAGAGGAGAAGGGGAGGAGAGAGGGAGAGAAATATCAATGTATGGTTGCCTCTCGTGCATCCTCTGCCAGGACCTGGCCTGCAACCCAGGCATGTGCCCTGACTGGGAATCGAACCGAGATACTTTGGTTTACAGGTCCGCACTCAATCCACTGAGCTACACCAGCCAGGGCCCTGTGTTCAGTCCTTTTGATTTTGACATAATTAATGATCATCCACTATGTTCTAGATTATTACACATGTAGGATATCAGATTTCCAATCTGTACTTATACTCTATTCTTGAATTTGTCTGGCACATATTCCCCATTCAAAGTTTAACTATCTATAATGGCTATTAACTTTTTATTGAATACCTAATCCTGAATATTAAAAGAATAACAATAACCATATTCTTATGACCGATGAGTGGGAAAGAAGGTCATTAGTAGCAGTAACAAAAAATTTATTTTTGTGCCAGATAAAATATTGGGCACCAAAATATGTTAACAGTTCAAGTTGTTAAATACCTGTCCATCAGTGACTCAATTGAAATTGGCAAGCGTTTTTATTAGGAATTATTAAATAATTCTGTGGATTTTTATGTTCATGGTTAAGTGTCTACTCATATAATATTTTTAAAAAGGCAGCAGAAATACTTCACAAAGGTCTTTTATACACCTGAAGAATACTTCTTGTGACTTTATAACAAATTCTGTTTAATGCAATAATGAACACATTTTTATTTTAGTCTTGTCTGAAACTGATTTATAAGTACATTTATTTTATTTACATGCATTGAATCCATTAGTTATTAAATAATCAGGACAAAGAGAAAAACTAACTTTAAAGACAAAAATAGCAAAAAAATATTTTCTGATTTAAGAAGTATAGCTGTATACGGTACGTTTGGGAGATACTGGAAGGGGGACTCCATTAAGATTTATTTCACTCTAAATTGCTTTCCACTTCCTTCTGTCCCTGAAGTCTATGTTTTTCAGGCTATGTTCTTTTCAAGGGCATTTTCTTTCAAAGTTGAGTAACAACTTCATTATCATTGTCATGTTTCTGTTGTCATGCTGAAAACATCGTACTTTTTGTAATCAAGTCTGGTGGCTCAAAAATTATTCCTTTCGCTTCATGGAAAGGTTTCAACTCCAGGTAAAACCCTGGGCTTGTTGGGTACACTGATTCTAGAGAAAGGTGAGTTGCCCCAGGGAGTTTGTCAAATACGTTGAATACATGTACCTTCCAAGTGGAATACAATGGGAACAGTTTCGATTACAGAGCCAGAATTCCTGAATTAAAATCCTACTATGTTACTCTTATTCTTCTCTGACAGCTATAGCGGAATTCCACAGATGAGTAGCTTATAAAGAACAGACATTTATTTCTCACAGTCCTGAAGGCTGGAAGACCAAGGTCAGAGTGCCCGCATGCTCAGGTTCTGCTAAAAACTCTGTCCTTGTCACAGATTGATGACTTCCTGTTGTATCTTCACAAGGTGGAGAGACCTCTCCGAGGTCTCTTTTTATAAGATCACTGACTGCCTCTTAAAGGTCCCAACCCCTAATAACGTCAGCTGGGGCATTAGGTTATCAACATAGGAGTTTTGGGAGAACACAACCTTCAGACTATAGCAGTTACTTAGTGCATTGTGTAGTATAGGACAAATGTTCAATATATTCTGTTTATTATGACTTTTCTTAGTGTCAGTCACTATAAAATGTCTGTATTTTTCTGAACCAGATGATTTTGATGAATGACCTGGGTCCACAAGAAATAGATAGGATTTCCACAATGGAGAACGGATTACTATGAGGACGGGGAGGTGTTGAACAAAAGAAACAAGAAACAACCATAGAAACATAGTAGCTGGAAACCAACAACTCATCCATGGAGGCTGGGACACAAACCGCATTCCACTGGTGTGGGAAAAAAGGAGACTGGAGACATTTTTCCCCGAACCTGGACCGGCAGCCCCTGTGTGTGCTCAGGGAAGTCTTGGTGCCCTTCAGTGCATGGTGGGCACACTGCAATGACCGCAGGCCTGGCCGAGTGGAGGAACCAGGCTAAATTCCTGGGCTTGTGCATTTTAAGGAATAAAACCACTTAACCTTTCTGAGCCTCAGTTTTTAACATGGAAAATGGAAAATGAACCACTATGCACAGTCATTATAATGATGAAAAATAATACAAATACTGATAACAATAACTACTGACTTTGAAAGAGTGCAAGGCATTGTGCTCACATCTTTGAGTCCATATTTCCACATTTTATTTAGCTCCCCCCACCCAAACTTCTCCAGGATAATCAGTGAAAATGGGTTATCACACCAGAACTACCTGTGGATGCAGAGTCTACAAACAGAGTCTGCCAAGAAAAGCAGTTAATTCTAAGAAAGAAAATGGACGTCTTTGAGTTTTTATATACAGAGGGTGGGGCTGAGGACAAATTTCAACTAGATTTCTGGGCATAGAGAATTCCATTTCACATCTGAATAATGATAATTTTATCCTACATCCCTCCTAGCATTGTAACTGGGAGTTTAAAAAATACTAGAGTAGAAGACTCCTTATCTTAAAACTCATAGTAAGTCAATTAATTAATCAGAAAGTCAGATGAAGAGAACAATAGAAAAGATACATCAATATTTAATCTCACAATTTTAAAAATACATTTATAGGCCAAATTTTTGATGTAAGACTAAGAAATTTTTTGAGTGAAATTTTCACTGCTTTGAAATCGGCATCATCTCTCTTACTGAAAACCATACAAACAACGTATCTGTGATGTTTCCATGTTTGCTTCCCTTAAGTTGGAGGAGAATCTGTGGAAGAACACTTGCAAAGCAACCTGGGTGCAGAGACATTATAATTGTTTTATAGTTTTTCCTCCACTTTTTTTTACAGTTCTCTTATCTATCTATATCCCACAGCACTTTCAATGGTATAGATAGATTCTTCTCATTTTGAAAAGTATAGAGCTTACCTTTCTCAGAAACGACTCTCTCCTTTTAAGCTCATATGTAACTGGTTTTCTTGATATGTAATTGAATTACATAACGACTATGAAGAGTCACCGGCATGAAGGAGTTGGGAGCCGCCACACCAGGCACTGTGTCAGCATCCAGCTGGTTTGATGGGAAGAGGGTGCGTGGTCCTAGACAGCAGAGCCTGCTGCGGGCTGCAGCCGAGATGATTAGTAGAAGGAATGACCAGGATCATTTATTCTGGCAGCTCTACTAAGGGGAGATTAGTCAGCAGGCCTACTCCTTGTTAAAGTATATGGCAAGCTCTTATATTCATTTGAGAGAAGATTCCACATTTCCTTAGATCATTCTCTCATGATATAAATACTCTTCAACATATATAATTTCGCACAAAGAAGAAAATTCCCCGCCATATAAAAAAAATCATTTAGGTCTTAACGGCAAGCATGAAAGAAGCAGCTGTTCAACGTAAGGGTCCATCTTGAAAACATCCTTCATGTTCATCTCACCTCAGTCTCCTGACTCATGTTTCAATGGTAGTACCTCGTGGCCAGTTAGAAAGATGGTTTGGTTTCTGTATTTCTGGCCCCTTTTCATTTTGCATCCCCATGTGTGATGTTGCCCAAAGCAATGCAAAAACAAACCACTGTCTTTTTTTAAAAAAGGATTTTGTCTATTGGATTTCAAGGCCTGAAAGAGTGTTCGTTCCCAAGTGAGCCCTCCCAGTTCCCACGCTATGGGATTTTGGTTAACCTGAGCTTAAGGGTTTCTGCAGGCAGGTCTCCGAGGGAAATAGCAGGTCACCACTACACATGGACATGTGGGGACACCGTCAGCCAGCCACCAAATCTGTTGTGTGTTTATCCACATTTGCAATTCATTCCAATAGGTACCAAAATCTCTTTTATTTTCAACAATAGAGAGATAACACTCATTCTTTAGATGGAGGAACAAGCATGAAGGCAGATTTTTTTTTCTTGTAATAATGAATTTATGGAAGTACAGGGCACAAAATGCCTTGGTCTTTCCAAAAGTAGTAGAGTGAAAGAACCTCCTATAACTCAATATAAATATAGGGTATTAGTCCCCCAAGAAATCTTGATCGCCAGTGTATTCTTGCCATCCATGTAGAATCTGTTCATTAAATTGACATTCAAATACATTGTTAAAACTATAATTTACAGACAAAGAAATTAATTAAGAAGTCAGAATCCCCCCAAATTACTGTGGGCTGTAAATCCAAGCCTTTTGTTTTGCTATGAATATGCTCTATTCATCCAGCTTTTGCAAAATTGACAAAGTTGTTTGTCAATTACAGCCGTATACAAGAACTGGCATTATTTCTTTGACTTGAGCAAAATGAGAAATACCATTATTCCCGCCACATTCAGGTCCATGAGCATGCCCACTGGTCCTTAACTATGCCTTCATATTTACCAGAATGAAGAAGAAAGGAAAGAAATGTACATCAAGCAAAGAAATGTATATCAAGTACCAAGTACTAGGCACCAGGCTAAGCTTTGTATATATAAAATATCCTCTCTAGAATAAAACACTTATTTCTGAGAGGTAATTAGCTAGAGAATCTGAACAGTATGTTTTTTAGAAATTAACTAATCAATGCTCACAATGAAAAGAAAATAAATATTTCTTTCGTGCGGTGCAGCAACAACAGTTTGAATTACAGAGGTCTCTGGGGACAGTAACTTTAGAATGGCATAAGGGAGAAATAAGAATAATTACCCAGAAAAAGGGGAGGAATTTAGAGGAACAAGTATAAAGGACACAGGGACAATAACTAAGGGGGGTGGAAATAGGAGGGAGGTGGGGAGCACGGGGCGGGGTGGGCTGGGATGGGAGAAATAGACAGAAAACTGTACTTGAAAAAAATTTTTTAAAAAGAATAATTACCCAGTAAAATTGAGATTTTTTCAGCATTAAGAGGCCAAACAATATACAAGGACAATTTCAGTGTCCCTTCTCCTTGTTGCTTACTTTGTGATAGGTGTTATCTTCACACTATTCTGATTAGGGTGTCAGGTGAGAAATCAACCAAAAGTCTGAGAATTTAACAATAAAGCCACTTACCATTTGTTCCTTTTACAATTTTGTTTTAAAGGCTAATGTCGCTGCAAAGAAACCAGCTGATAGGACTTCCTAAAATAAATCCTAACAGAAGGTCTAATAGTTGACACTAGTAGCTACATTCAAGCAGCTAGGCAAAAATAAATTTAAAAAAAACAACAATAAACCCAAGTCTCCTTGACTAGGAGATCAATATAATTAAAGTGGAAGCAAGCCAAAAGTTCATCAAGGAGAATGTACAAATTGCATACTCAAGAATGAAAAAAAAACACACACAAAATATGTATTTCAAAAACAGTATCTTGAGTAATAGAAGTCAGACATAAAGTATACCATGTATGAATTTATTCACACAAAGTTTAAGGACAGGCAGAAATAAATGGCAATGCCAAAAATGAGTAGTTTTCCTCTGGTGGGCTGAGCCCGAACAGAAGAGGACGTGAGGGAAATCCCCAAGGAGAGGGAAAGGTTCTACCTACACTTTTCTGGGAATTTGTTTTCACTCTGTGTCAAAGCTTTGCAAAGCCTAGCAGCTTAGAGTCACACTCACTGTATTTGCTCACGATTGCGTCGGCCACCTGGGTAGTGTTTCTCATCTGACGAGTCCAGCCGATCTCGCGCATCTTTCGCATCTGCTTTTGTGTGACCTGGGTGACGGAGGCAGGCCCTCTCCCGCGTGCGGCGTGGCCGTGGGCAGGCTCTGAGCTCGGTCTCCCTTCTTCTCTTTCAGGGGGACTCCCACCTCCCAGGGGCCGGCTCAGACTCACTCACGTGGTTGTCTCGGGATTCCAAGAATTTGTGGCCATCTTTTCCAATGTTAATGGAAATGTGATTTACATAGGTGTATATACATCGTCCAAATGTATACTCAAAATCAGTGGGTTTTACAGTGTGTAAGCTATACCTCAAGATAAAAGTACTAAAAAGAAAAAAATACATGAGTACCTTTGAGGCAAAAACACCAATATGTTATAATTTATGGCATATCAATTACGTTGATTTTCGTAGTGAGAAATAGATGTAAACAATACAGTAGATTTGCTGTTTTTTTAATGGAAAGATGGATGGCAGCTGCAGGGGTTTGATCAAGGCCCCAGCTCCACGGCCCTGCCATCGCCTCTTCTTTGCCGCCCTTCTTATCCAAGGATAGACCTCATTTCCGGACCGGCACTTCTCGTTGTAGCCAAGTGCCCGTTACCATCCTAGGCCTTACATCTGCACAATTTCTAGAAAAAGGTAGAAAGTCTCTATCAGCAACCAGTAAATACTGCGATTGGACCAACTTAGATCTTAAGCGTAAACAATCACAGAAAGAAGTCTTGGTAACTGGTTTATCTGTGACCCAATCGTTGAGATAGGGAGGAGTGGACGGGATGAAAGCCAGGCCCACCCTTGAAGGCAGGATCGGATTACGGTAATCGAATTCTGTCTTGGCCGCACCCTGGCAGTGGACGAGAGGTGGAGTCTAGGCCGTGGATGCAGTCAAATCACACAAAGCAGAGAAATTTGAGAAAAAAATGATAGATAAGAAAAAAGTAATCCAAGTTGAGTAACCAAGAAAGAACAAACAATAAATAGGAACAATTGTCTGGAGTTGGGTACAGTTCTCAACCAGAAAGTATCAATGGATTTACTTTACTTTGAGCTCCGAGTAACATAATTTAACAGGGAAAATACAAAAGACTGACATGGTGTGAGCTATTATTTTTACCTGTATATTTTGACACCCGACCTACAAGCCCCTGGTCGACGCCGCATCCGCCCCGCTGCACCTGCCCGCACCTGTTTGTCTCACTGTTACTATAGCGCCTTTTTGAGGGGAGCGTCTGGACTTTAGACCCCACTCACTTCGGGACACTAACCTGGTTTGGACTCAACCTGTAGGTTTTACTACTGCCCAATATTTCACACAGACCACTGCTGTGAGGGAGTGATCCGGGGACCTGAGTCGCTAGGATAAGATTCGACCCAGGGAACAGGCGATGTCCTCTTCCCAAATATTCATTTTGACCTCGTGGCTCATTGTGAAGGAAAATATAACAGGTACAGAGTGCTTTTGGACACTCCCACAGTTTCTGGTATATGGACATCTGAACTTCTCCAGTCACAAATCACGTGTTTTGCTTACCATTCTCCACCTGAGAACTGCAAGTGACTGCAGAAGAAGAAATACACTAAGCTTTAGCCGTCGTTTATACTTTCATGTCAGTGAGTGTAAGAGTTCTGAGTGCGATAGGAGAGGAAGAGGAAGGTGAGAGTGGGAGGATGATGAAAAATCCTGAGTGTTTCCAGAGAAGAAGAATCAATAGGGGGGAAGTTCTTTTTTTTTAAAGAATTGTATTAAAGGCCTTTACAGAACAACGTGCGTACTCTAGATCCAGCTGCAAAGGGGACCCTGTTATGCTGTGGGTGCTGGCTGGCGCATGACAGGAAGCTCTGGCTAACCACCCCTGTGTTCCGAGATGGGGGTGGCAATACGTCATCTTGGAGTTCCACAGTGCTCCCGAGTCTGGTTTCGTAGGGCCGGTCTTACCGCTTGGTTCCCAAGGAAGTACGTCTTCACTCTGAGGCCCGGCCCGTGAGCAGCACATGGCGCTCGGCAGTGTCAGCATAGTAGTGCACAGGGTCCCCACTGTGGGCATCAGGCCCTCAGCAAACTTCATGGATTTAACCTTCTGTCCCCACTGTTGCCCAGACACCATCACTCGAAGCCGTTGACCCTGCTCTCCATGATGAACCTCAGCCTGCTAAAGCAGTCTTCCCCCCTACACACACACAGCAAGGCCTCCTCACAGTCTGTAAGGCAGAGACTCTGCCTGGGCAATGGCACACAAACCTCTTGGTGGTGTAGACCTTTCAGCATGAAGCTTTACAAGTTCCTTAGGGAAGCCCAATGTCTTCTCAACCACAGTGGTCAGTTCCCACATCTGTCAGCCCTTCTCACCAAGAACATCCTGAGCCCTGTCCTGGTTGGTGCAGCTTCGGAGCAGCTACCTTCAGCCATTTCCTGAGCGAGGTCGGTCAGTTCAGTTCAGCTTCAAAGCTGCCATTAGCCGCCACCCGCTCTTCTTGGATATTTGCGCCACCATCTTGCCCCTAAGGGGGAATGTTCTTGAAAGTAAAGCCATGGTAGCCAAGCTAAATAACATCTAGTTTAAAATGTGTTCTTTCTGCACCTGGGCCTTATCTCAGCATTTTTCATGTAAGTAGGGAACAATTTGTTTAATGCAAACTTGTTTTGGGGAAGACAAGAGACATCCAAAAATATAAATAAATTGCATCCCTCAATATAGAGCCAGGCATCCTGTTTGCTTAATAGAACTCCAGCCAACTTACTTAGTCTGTTTGAGCCTCCATTTTCTTGTTGAAAATTGGGGATAAAGCCACTTGTCTCATAGTATAACTATGAGGATGAAGATTTGAAGTATATGAATAAACCAGTGTAATGTTACTCTAACATTAGTCACACTGAAGCCACCGTTGTCACAGTGGGTGGGGAGGAAGTGAATAAGAGGATAAAAATGAGGGGAAAGTTTTTTCTCCTGTTACTACAACTTCTGAAACACTGAAAGTATTCCATAGGCATTGGCTTTCATGTCCAGAGGCATAGTAGACGTGAAAAGTGATGTGAGAGATGTTGTTCCTGTCTTTACAAGCTTCACAAAGTCACCATAGAACTAAGACAGGTGCAAAAAATAAGCAGTGAGAGTCAATGTTGAATAAGCAACAGAGTAGAGCAGTGGACAGAAGAAGCCTAGGGAGGCCTGGTGGGGTTTCATGGAGGAAATGAACTCACGCCATTTCTGCAAAGATGACTAGATGCCGACGAATGCTGTGGTCTTCCCCTAGGGTCCCAGACTCCAGTAAAGCTGGGTAACAGTTGACATGCTAGAAGAAGCAACAGCTGCCCTCTGGCCTCTGTCGTCTGCATGCCAGAAGAGCACTTGGAAGCTGAGAAAAGCAGCCAAGGAAACAACTGGAACCCAAGCCCCAAGGGACGTGGCTACACAGAACCATGTTGACTATGTAGAGGCAGATCCTGAGCAGCCAGGGTTCCCAGGCTCAGCTGCTGCCAGATCGGGGACTTCCTCTAAGGATGGAAGGTCAAAGACAGTTGACTGTAAACGCAAGCATCTTCCTCTCCCTCTCTTTTTATTTTCCCCTCCCTCCCTCCCTCCCTCCCTCCCTTTCTCTCTTTCTTTTCTCTCCTTCTGGGAATGAAGGATTCGGCATTCTCTGTTTTGATTTCCTCATCAGTGCATCAAGGAGGTTGAATGACACTGTTACTGTCAGCACCCTCCCTTGCTTTCCCACCACATTTTAACTACTCTCTGCATCCTGATTATCTTGTCCTTGGTGGACACTTGGACATTAGACAGTCCTTGAGCAGTGAGAGTGAAATGGAGGGAAAATGAAAACAAATATTAACAGAGCTTGCAATCTCCCACGCAGGGACTTTGTGGCAACACTGAGTTAAATCTGACGACCCACGTGAAAAAAAGATTCCGTAGAGATAAAACCATCTTTCCATAAATCAGGTGACTGGCTAAAGTGATATATCACCTTGGAAGTATACGTAAGAAATAAAGCTGTGTGAAGATAAAATTGATAGTATTAAACTGGATGGGCGGAGGGACTCAGGTCTTCGAATGTTGCTCTTCACTTGGTGAAATCTTTGTTTCTTTCACTGCTCAGAAAAGCTGATGTCTGCCAGGTGCTTTCAACTCCTCAGAAGAAAAGCACGTAAATAAAATATGGGGCAGCACCTTGAGTGGTGAGCTTTGACCGCGAACCCCAGGGAGCACGAGTTGAAGCTCAAACTCACTTGTTCTGCTTCACAGTTCCTTTCTCGGCATCTGACTTGCTGCTCATTTGAATGGTGCAGATCGGAAGATGAGTCTTATTTTACCTGCAATTCAAGGTTCAGTTTTCCCAGTATTTAATGATGGTATTTTGACTCTTTAACGATTGTAGAGCAAAATGAACTAAAACTTACCATGCGCTCGGTGGGTCTCCCTCTCTCCACCCTCCTCTAGAGAGTGCTGTGCTATATCAGAAATCATTTCCTTTTCCAGCCAGCAACCCCACTCTAATCAGAGATCTTGATCTTAACCAAACACCCTACAATGAACCAGACAAGCTGAGGCCTGATACCATTACTCTTTGACCCCTGAGAACTTCCTCAGAAGGGAACTGATGATCAGACTGCAACAGAACACGGTCATCCGGAGAGGGACCAAAGGCAAAAGACTAGGAGGTAGGTTTCTTTGGAAATGCAGAACATCTTGTTAATCCAGTAGGCTTGAGGGAAGAGAAAAGAAGTGAAAGAAGCCTCTTGAGGGTCATACTATTATAGATTAAATATTACCTTCTACCCACCTAACTCAGACAACCCAACATGTTTCCTCAAGGTCTTAAAAGGCAGGACTACAACTGTACTTCAAGATGGATCATTTTTAAGTGTATACTAGTGCTTCTTATAATATAAAGTTTGCGTAATGTGACTAAGCACAAATAAATGACCCGTGAAATATCCTCAGCTGTTTCCAGGAAAAGACACTGTAAAAAGTTTAGGTTTTTTCCGTATTAAACACATTGCAGGACAACCTAGTGTTTAGAAAATTTGTTTAGATAAAATCGCGCCCTATCGCATTTTCTTGTCAGAATAACCAACTGAAAGATTTTTTTTAAGTCTTGGCAAGCAAAATTTAGATATGTTTATGTGAAAGTGTAGAAAGCAAGGTGGATAAAATGAACTCACTGGTCCACAGTGAGGTTTTTTTTTCAAGTCAGATTTAATAAGCAGACACGAGATGCAGAAAGCCCCCCAAAATCCCAGACAGCAAAATTTGAAATCGGGTGGCATTTATCACTCCCCACCGAAATTATCTGGATTGGAAAGAGCCAAGAATTGACTCTGCCAATTTCACCGCGCTGGGATGTTGAGCTCCTTATTTTCTTTCTCTTGTTGCCAAAGAACAAAGGAAAACCCAAAACCTGGACTGAAAGTTTTGAGCAGTAGTAGAAAAAAGCCTTTGCTTTCCTGTCACTCTCTTTCTTATTCTAATAAATTCCTTTGAGGAAAAACAATCACTTTGTTAACAATCAGAGTGTTGCAAGTGGCAGGTGAGTTGACTGGAGCCCCGCTGCGTCAGCTGTCTCACCCAGGCGTGCGGAGGTACCCCGGCCAGTCTAGGACAGGTGGCGGCTATTCTTTTTTTTTTATTAAATTTTATTTAGTTACTTTTCAAGTACATTTTTTTTTAAATCTATTTCTCCCATCCCACCCCCCCCCCCCCCGCCCGGTCTCCCCCCTCCCTCCCATTTCCACCCCCAGTCCTCATCTCTGTGTCTTTCATACTTGTTCCTCAAAATCCCTCCCCCTTTTTCCCCTTAAGTTCCCTTCCCTCTCCCCTCTGGTCGCTGCCCACTTGTTTTCTATTTCAGTGTCTTTGTTTTTATTCTGTTTGCTTGTTTGTTTTATTCTTTAGCTTCCTGTCAAAGGTGAGATCATATGGTATTTGTCCTTCAATGCCTGGCCTATTTCACTCAGCATAATGCTTTCCAGTTCCATCCATGTTGTTGCAAAAGGTAGTAGCTCCTTCTCTCTCTCTGCTGCATAGAATTCCATGGTGTATATGTACCACAATTTTTGGATCCATTCATTTACTGATGGGCACCTAGGTTGCTTCCAACTCTTGGCTATTGTAAATTGTGCTGCTATGAACATTGTGGTACATAGGTTCTTTGAAATTGATGTTTTAGGATTCTTGGGGTATAATCCTAGCAGTGGAATTGCTGGGTCAAAAGGCAGGTCAATTTTTATTTTTCTGAGAAAATTCCATACTGTTTTCCATAATGGTTGTACCAGTCTACAATCCCACCAACAGTGAACTAAGGTCCCCTTTTCCCCACACCCTCTCCAACATTTGTTGTTTGTTGCTTTATCTATTATAGCCATCCTGACTGGTGTAAAGTGGTATCTCATTGTGGTTTTAATTTGCATCTCTCTGATAGCTAACGATATTGAGCATCTCTTCATGTGTCTCTGTGGCTATTCTTAATAGAAGAGCACACCAGAAAGACGACTTCAGAATGCTCGGCTGTCCAACCTTTCAGTGTCTCTGGGCCACACTGGAAGAAGAAGAATTGTCTTGGGCTGCACATTAAATACACAAATACTAACAAAAACTTGATGAGCAAGCCCTGGCTGGCGTAGCTCAGTGGATTGAGCACAGGCCTGTGAAGCAAAGGGACACTGGTTCAATTCCCAGTCAGGTCACATGCCTGGGTTGCAGGCCAGGTCCCCAGTAGGGGACACATGAGAGGCAACCACACATTGATGTTTCTCTCCCACTCTTTGTCCTTCCCTTCCCCTCTCTCTAAAAATAAATAAAAAAAATATTTTTTAAAAACTCGAGCAAAAACAAGGGTTTTAAGTAAATTTATGATATTGTGTTAGGCCACACTTGTAGTCATCCTGGGCCTCATGTGGCCCGCAGGCTGCTGGTTACAAATCTTCAGAAGCCACCTTACCTGTGGATCTGGGCGAAACATTGGCTTTTGTGAGGGACAGAACGTGGTGAAACACTAAGCGCATTCTTCCACACAGCCTGTGAGCATTAAACAATCGGTAATGTAGGTTGGTCCTGTAGAACCTAAAATAAGATTAAAAAGGCAAAATCCCAATTTACAAGAAATTTATAATCTAGTAGAGGACTCCAGGGGTCAACAACTAGTTAATATAGCATGGTAAATGACGTGTTGCTGACTTGGAAAATTATTATAGAACAAAAGGAGAACAAGAGTGAGTTCTAATTGAAAGTTCAAGTTGCACAAATACACTCTTTATAGAGTACCAGTTCATCATGATAGATGTTGTTCCTTGAGTCTTAGGGCTTTTTAGACTTAAAAAATGTAACATGCTACTTACAGAGTTGTTATTTGTGGAAAAAACTAAGCCCATTTGCTTAACATCCATGCAACACTTGTGAAATGAACACTTTCCTTCCCCCATTTTGACAACTAAGAAATGAAACTCAGAGATGTTAAAACTAATAGCATAACTACAAAGCAGTATTTGATATAAATGCCAGAACTACTTGTCCTTGGGTTCAACTTCTCTGCCTGCTTGATTCCATTTCCTGTTTAGACACAAACCATTCATAAATAAACATAAACCAAAATGGAATGGATTTTAGAGAAAAAGGAGAAAGGGAGACTTAGAAGAGAGTTGGGAAGGCACCCACATAAAGTTTGGAACTTTATGATTTTTCAGAGATGACTCCCTTGAGGGAGCTTTTTAATGAAAGAAATATTATATATATATATGTTATATATATATAATATACTTCTATATGTATTATCAGAATACTCAAAATAGTGAACAAAGCTTTGCGGAGCACCCGCTCCTTCCTTTCCTCACCAAAAGCTCTCAAGCCAAATTTTGGGAAAGGCTTATCTCCCCATCAGGCTACCCATAAATAGCACAAAAATAAACTACTCCTTTTAAGAGTCTCGATTATGTGAGAGATGCAATTTTGGATGAGATTTCCCTAAAATACAATGAATCAAGCAGAATCAATGAGAGCATCTTGGAGCTAAGGGGAACAACTGATTCATCGTCTGGGGTCAGAAAGGGGCCAATGGGGAGAAGGAAGTAGCTCCCAAGACTGGGACAGGAGAGGGAGGAGGGAGCCGTGCCAAGTCGAATCCCATTGACACTACCTTCATTATTAACTAAGCAAATATAACTGGATTGCTCCCTCTTCCCTTAGGCATATGTCTTCTGTGATTCCTTTTCACATCTCAAACAAATGTAGTTAAATACATCTTGACCGAATCATTGTTTTTAGGGAGGAGATAACAGAGGGGAAAGAGAAAAAAAGTTACAATTTTTTAAACATGCGATTTCCATGCTTTCTTTGGTAAAGCAGGGATATTACTATTCCAGTAAATGATTAAATAAGATGATTTATATAAAATGCTGACAAAAAGGTATACAAACAAATCTTCACAGATGGTACTAATAGCTGTCATTGAAATGACTGGGCTTTTAAAAAATTATTATTATCATGATTTTTAAAACCATTCCCTCATGATTCACCCCTGGACTTTTTGTGAATCTAATTTCTTCAAACGTAGGTTTCTTTTCCTTTTTGTTCTGGTATCTATGCCTTTGTTCAAAAGTAGATTTCTTAGGATGTTTTTCTATTTAAAGTGGTCCTTTAAGTATGTTCCAAATTACCTGTAAAATTTCCATCTTTTCCCATCCAATCCCTCTTCCTATTGCATCTTTGAACAATCGCTGTAGTTTCGGAAGTTCCCCCTGGGCCACCTCCCCTCCCCCCCCACACCCTTCCTTTCTCGATTTTCCCACGTCGGTTTCCACGGCCACATCAGCACCTTTGACCACTGACAGCCAGCTAATCACTGCCCATTTCTCTGCTGACGGCCAACTGGCCTTTGGGGAACATTATGTCACGGTGACATTGAGTCCTTTAGATGTTCACAAGTCAATCTGGAAACTCAAATCCTAAATTGAAAACACATTTCCGCAGAAACGAGATGCAGATTTTCCTGTACATGCAGGGCTTGTTGGACGCACACAAGGTGGTGCCATTGCAGGGAAAACGGGTACAGACAAAGGGAGTCCTGCTCTCAGAGGCCATGACCCAATTCTTCCTTTGGGAGGAGGGGGTTCCAATGGATTATTTCCCCGCATTTTTCTGAGCCTAAGCAGTTGTATTCTAGACCATTTGGGGTGGAAATAAGGAAAGCTGACAGTGTCTAAGAATATGCTGCATTGGGCGGAGCCAACCACATTTCAGAAGTGGAATACAGATCCCTTCTTCCATAATCCTGGACCCAACTCACACAGGCAGCAAACAGAGCTGCCTGCGCCTTTTTACTGCGATGCTCCCTGACGATCCTGTGCTTTGCAGAGGGCCAATCCTTGCCACGGGATTCAGAGAAAGTGCAAGCTAATGTTTTCTCTCTCATCCCTTAGATTTAAGATCCATGGGTCCCTCATCCATCCGGAGGGTTCAGTACTGGAATAGGTTCTCTTTTTACACGTGTTTTATTCTGAATCCTTCTCCATTTAAGGGCATTTAAGCTGCTATCATCAGCTTCCCCGTTACCATCAGATTTATGGAATAGAGAAAAAACATAATTATTGAAATGAAAATAGATTTCAAATCAGCAATTAAAATAACAAGTAGAAGAACGTTTATCTCCTCCATCAAACCTTCTTTTATTCGCTAGAAATTAATCACTGACTCCCACCACACAGTTTTCCAGTGTTCCTTGTATCATCCACCATAATTCTCATCGAAACACAGAGCTGTTGTAGGAAAATTACCATTAGGAACAAAAATAACAACTAGCAATTACTCAGCTGCTTTCATGTCCCAGGAACTCTCCTTAACAACGTTCTTATCAGTTAGAATAATAATAACCGCTATGAAAACAGGGAATCTCTCAAATTCAGTGGTTCAGAAAAGATAGAACTTCATTGCTCACGCACCTAAGAATCCAAAGCTCTCCTCCCTGTGGTCCTTTGGAGGCCGAGAATGGCAGCCGGGATCCCATCTTCAGAACAAGGCTTTTCTGTTTGCTATAGTGGGCATCATGTCTTCGTCAGGAAGTAGAGGAAAAGAATAAGTACAGAATGAAAAAGTTTTCTTACACAAGTGAAGAGGAACACAGCTTGGTTACTGAAGTAAAGGAGAGAACAGGTTTTGGTAAACAGCTGGCTGTTTGGTTAATAACAGTTTACGGGGCATTATCTGATTTACTCTTTAAGAATAACCTTGTAAAGAAGGATTAAAAGATCCATATGCCTATAAACACTGCCATAATATCCGATATAATGCAAGAACGTAATAAATTGAAACGATTGTTTACAGTTTCTTGCTGTTATTGTTATTCACAAGCATTGACAGGCAGTGAGCAGTTTTGATTTGTATCGCATGACATGGGATGTTTCTGAGATGGAAGTCATAGACTATTATTGGTGTTATTAATCTTGAAAGTGGAAATACTATGAATTGCAAGTTGCGAATAAGCTGCTTTTCAAGAGGCAAAGGGTTGAATTTGGGAGGAGACTGTTTCTCCAGTTAGGAGGCAGGACTCAAAGCTTAAAAGACTGTTGTAATTGTGTCATGCATAATTTAAAAAAGAAGGAGGGGGAGGAGAAACCTCTTTATAAAGGAGATGTATCCCATAGCTTCACGTTGTAACAGTGAAATACATTTGATGAGAGTTGAACTATATCTCTGCAGACTGATACCACTTAAGACATAATTCTTTTTTGTAAATGGAATTACATGGCCCTGTGTCTGGATTTACTGCTTGTTTATTTTTAAAAATGTGTATGTGTGTATACGTTTGTGTGATTTAGCCCTTCTGGTGACTTTACTGAATGACAACATCCCTTATCGTAGTGAAAATTGTTTGTGGCTGGTAGTGTATGAATGAGTTCACTCTATCCTATGTTATTTGCACTGCAGATATAAGACATTAACCAAATAAGCTGATGACTCAGTGCAATTCAGGCTCTGTGGCTTCAGCAAAGAGACCTAAGAGGCAGCAGTGCCGTCCCTCAGAGCACATGACGACACAGCCTTGGGTTAGAAATGGCCGTCAATTTGTGTCGTCCAAGTGGTTGTGATGGCCAGGGACGCAGGGTCGTCTTCACCCAAGAGGGAACCAGCAGGAAAAGTGAGTGAAAATAAATACTAAACGGCAAATAGAGATGACAATAATCACTTAGCCTATGTAATAGTTCACTCTTCAAAACAACATTTTCCATTACTTAACTAGTGAGATCACTGTATTTGTTAGATGAATATTATTGTACCTCCTACATAGTAAGGCCCTGTTTTGTGTGCTGAAGACACTAAACAGGTAAAGATACTAAACAGATAAACAGGACAGGTAGATCCTTTGCTAAGCCCGTGAGGTAGAGTTTAAAAAAGTAAAAGAATAAGAAATACATAAAGTAGTTACAGCTTTTGATTAGTTGTAGAAAGGGTAATAAAAATGATGGTGCCATAAGAAATAACAGAGAGAAAAGATGTTAACTTAGAAAGGATGGTCAGGAGAGTTTTCTTAGTTAAACGATAAGGAAAAAAGGCTCAGAGGGATCAAGGGAGGGGCCGGTGGGCACGCTGGCAGCAGAGGCAGAACCAGGCCTAGATTCCAGATCCTTCCCACAGGCAGAAAGGAAAGGAGAAGGGAAACGAGGGCTTTCCCGTCCGCATTTGATGGTCTGAAAAGCTGTAAGTCTTACGCCACCCTGCAAACAGCTGAAAAGGAAACTCATCCTTTCACTCTCCGTGAGCTTAGACGAAGAGGCCTAGGAGGGTGAGGCTGAAACAAGAAAGTTCTCCGACTCTCCTAGGGATTAGCAACGGCCAGGCTTGTTGACAGGAGAGGTCCAGTGGGATCTCGATCGATAGCGACAAATCCATTCACTGCTGCTGTGGGCTCTCCCCTTGAGCTGACTTGTCACCGGCATAACCGTAGACAGGACAGTCTCCATTCAGTGCTGCTCAACAGCTTGCCCTCCTGGGCAGCAGGCTCGTTCCTTAGCGAGCAGTTACCAGGCTTCCAGGTGTCCACATTGGCTTCCTGGATAAGACTTCTACGCTGAAGAACGTCACCCCGCTGTCATTTTAAAAGAGGCTGGCCAATTGCACAATGCTATTTCTTTCTCCCTTTAAGATGGTTCCAGATATTTAATGAATGGATTAAGACAGAGTGACAATAAAGAGAAAACTGCAGTTCCGCCCCCATTGCTTTCGTTCCTGTATCCTCCTCTCCCAGCATCTTTGTAGAGAATGCCCACCTGAAATTCTGGGTCTATCTACCCTAGCTTTCCATCCCCGACATAAAGATGTCCCCCCCCCCTCCATTTCCATCTCATCCTAGTTTCTGCTACTTACCATGACATTGTTGAACACTTAGGGGAAAAAGAGGGCAAGGAAGGAAGAAAGGAAGGGAGAAAGGAAGCAAGAAAAAAAGAAAGAAAGACTGCTATTGCCACACAAGCTAGTTGTTTCATGATTTTTACCAAATTTATCCTCAGAGCAAATCTTTGAGGTAAATATTATGAGGGTGAAAATAAAGGCACTGTTTACTGGGCATTTATTACCCAGGACTGAGCAGTTGCAGGACTACTTGCTTACACTTATCATGGCACAAGTCCAGGAAGTGGGTTTTATTCTCTTCCCTTCCCAGATGAGGACACTGAGGATTATAAAAGGTCACAAGCCACTGCTGACCCATCTGCAGGCTCACGTGATGCCTTTGTGCAAATTAGAAAACGGTCCCTCCACGTGAATACATCCCAAAAGCATATGGTTTAGCAAGTGATTGATGTCTCTGTGATGATAAGAAACATAAACTTCTTCTTCCAAGAGGAAGAAGCTCTTGTTCCAGGGAAATAGGCATAAAGAGCTGGGGACCAGATCTCAGATCCGGCTCACCTCTGGGCCCCATGGGCCTGGACACTGAGCGTCCCGCACAGCCACACCCAGCAGCTCTGCAGGGACAGAGGTGAGAAGTACCAGAGCTGGAACTTGAGTCTGTGCGATTTGGAGCTGGCCATCTTATCAACAAGTCACCGAGCCTCCTGAGGCGGTAGATTTCTCTTTGAGGAACAGCAGAGGGTTATTACTCAAACGCACTTTGTAATGCCTGGAGGTTAATTAAGAAGCATGTCCAGCGGGCCTCAGATTCCCATAATGTAATTTTGCACCTCAAAGCAACTCCAGAGCCACCTGTTGCTGGATTATTTGATACCCTGAGATGGTGTTAAGTGTTGGACAGCAAACCCCATCCTACCAGTGCTCACAAGGCCAGGGAACCCGCAGCCAAGCAGCCGGTTCTCCCCACCTGCTTCTGTCTCTTCTCTCTCCATGGCGCATGCCCCAGGGCCCACACCCATTTGTCCTCGGAAGTAGCTTGACCTGCTGGGACTAAAACACAGGCACAATCGGTCCCTGGCTCTGGCATAGTCCTCTGGCATGTGGGCCTCAGGCGTTAACCGCTTTTCGCACGAATGTCCTTAAATCGAATCTCTGCCTAAGTGAATGCCCAGAGTTAATGAGCCAAACCGGGAAACAGATCCGAGGTTTCTGAGCCTCGGTCCCAGGTTCAACGCTCACTCCCACGCTCAGACTCGGACTTCCAGTGTCTCCTTCGCTTCCCTCACTCGTGGGGACTCCGATCTTTACTGTGGAGGCGTCCTTTCGGGGTCAACATGGGGGCTGGTCAGATTTTCTCCTCTGACTCAGCAGGCCTTCAAAGACACAGCACAGAAACCCTGTCCGTCATCACCTTTGCAGCCTAGACTTTCAGACTGAACTAAATTAAGGAACTTAGAGATCCTCCGGCCCAAGCCCGGCTGCCTCCGCAGGAGAACACCCCGGGAGGGGGAAGGAGATGCGGCTCTGTTTTCCCATGAACGTCCGCCCTTCATATTTATGTCCCAGGAGGAACTTCACCCCCAACACCACAGTGCTCCGGCTCCATCCGGCGTCTTTACCTGTGGAGAAGCTGTGTTTTCTCATGAAGACCCATTTTATTTTAGTCTCCAGCTATCTGGGCTGGTTTTTCTTTTAACAACATAATTAAATGACAATTACTTTCTGAAAATAATTTTAAAAGTAACATATACCCTGAGACTGAGATCCGAGGCGCGCACACGTGCGTGTCTGCCCGTGTTTGGAGGGCAGCGGGGTGTTGGGGGGAAGGAAGATCCCGCAGTAGCCTTCGAACTGCATAGGACCGCACAGAGCTGAGCGATGCTGGGAGACAAGACCGGAGACCTTTTCTGTTTTTCTTTGTTAGAGCTTCTCCACCGAATCTGGCTGCCCTCCTGCCCCGGATTTCCTGGTGGCCGGGGCAGTGTCCTCTGCCACCCACCAGAGCAGCTACATCTGAGTGTGCGGATGCGGACACTTTGTGGTTCAAGGTTTGCAGACTGGAGATCTGTTTGTTTTGTCGGGGGCCAAAGGGTTTGCACCCCGCCTCTCCACGGCCCTGTCTCCGCAGCAGCAGGGTCTGCCTCAGCCCCAGTGACTCAGCAGGCCTTCCCAGCCAGCCCCAGCCTAAACACTGCCCACTTGGCAGAGGGAGGGGTGTTCCCCCAATTGCTCAGTGACCTGGCTGCAATAGCTCGGGTCCCCTCCCTTGCTGCCTGGGGAGCGGAGCACAGCGGCGTGCAGGCTGTTCATCCAGGGCTGCAAACAGGATGCCCCCACCCGAATCCTTCACCACACACCCCGCCCTCCTGCAAAACGCAACATGAAACGTGAAGAGCGGCGTACTGGCTGGGCAGTCCATTTCTCCTGGGGCCCCGCTAATCACAAACAAGGCCATGTGCACGCAGTACACGGGGACCCCTTCATCCTCCCAGTGACGCAGCTGCAGCTGAGGAGGGTGGGGTCAGCAGCTGGGAGAGGCCACTCAGGGTCTGGGTGGGGTGGCAGGTGGGTCCCTGGTTTGGAAAGAGGTCCCAGACCACAAACAGTCACTCCCAAAAAAGAGTGCTCTTTGCTGGCTCATTTACTCAGTCCACACACATTAGCTTGGCACATGGCTGGGGGCTAGAGAAATCAATTCTGTTAGTAAGTGAAGGCAGTAAACGGTGTTGTAAAATGAATAAGCCATAGTCTCTATCTTCAGGGAGTTCACAGTCTAATTGGAAAGACAAAGGAAGAGAAAGATGATAACCAGAAATGCAAGGTGTGAGTGCTTTGAAAGAGGTGTATGTACAAGACCCCAAATTCAAGTCTGATCTTCAAAAGCACTTTAGCTGTACCCTTCAGCAACTCTGCACGTGTGTGGGATGTCTCCCCCCACTCTCTCCACCTGGGTAGTTAGAAATTAGCCATCCAGTCACTCAGGCTTGCCCTCAGCCGTGCAGTCTTCCTGACCTCGCCCACCCACCTCCAAGATGAAGAAGGGGCCTCTCTACTTTGCTTTTCTCATTTCTACCTCTGTCCTTGTTCACATATCGTTTAGAAAACATCGGTGAGTCTTGGTCTCTCACTAAACAAGGATCTCCACGGGAGCAGAAAACTACAGCTTATCTCAGTTGTCCTAACTAGCACAATATCTTATTGGTGATACTCTATTAATCTATATGAAATTAATATACAGGAGTATCTGTGGGATACATGCCCTAAGGTGACCCTCGGATGAGTCATGACCTTGTCTAATCACCTGGAGCACAGGTGGAACCTGTGACTTGCTTCTGACCAATAGAACGTGGCCACAGTGACGAGGTGGCATGCCCCTGATTCGGTCATATTATCCGGCAAAGGCGATGAGATGCCATCTCTGTGATTACCCTGTAATATGCCAACTTCTCAAAATTTTCAATCTTGAAATTCAGATATCTAAATCTTGATTGTTGGCCTTTTCTATTAGTTAAAGAAGGTGTTGAAACTAACAACCATAATTGTATATAGCCTGAATCTCTATAGTTCTATCGGTTCTTCACATTTGAGGCTATAGTATAATGTGCATAAATCTTCACATTCAAGTGGCATATTTTTAAGATTTTATTTATTTATTTTTAAAGAGAGGGAAAGGGAAGGAGAAAGAGAAGGGGAAAAACATCAATGTGTGGTTGCCTCTCACGCACTCCTCACTGGGGACCTGACCCACAACCCAGGCATGTGCCCTGGACTGGGAATCAAACCGGTGACCCTTTGGGTTGCAGACCCACACTCAAGCCTCTGAGCTACACACCACCCAGTGCTAAAGTGGCACCTTCATCATTATGAAACATCTCTCTTTATCTCCACTCTTAATTCTTGCTTTGACATGTACTTTTTTGATGTTAGTATAGCTCCTTCAATTTTGTTTGGGTTAAGTTTAGCATGATGTCCTTTTTTATTCCTTTACTTTCAACCTTTCTAGGTTAGTATTTGTTTTTAAGATTTATTTTTCAATTAATTCTGGAGAGAGGGGAAGGAGGGAAGAAAGACAGGAAGAAAAACATTGCTGTGCGAGTAAAACATGGATTGGTTGTCCAAAACATGGATCAATTGCCTCTTACATGCCCCTAACGGGGGACCTGGCCCACGACCCAGGCATGTGCCCCGACTGAAAACCAAACCGGTGACCTTTCGTTTCCCAGGTCAGTGCTCAACCCACTGAGCCACACCAGCCAGGACTCTGGGTTACTATTTTTAAGATGTGTCTCTTAAAAGCAGGATTGTATATTTTTTAATCATTTTTTTACCTTTGTTTTTTAAAAAAGGCATGTTTACTATATTTTTACTTAATGTAATTACTGACATATTTGGTTTTAAATCTACCATCATCCTTTGTTTTATGTTTGTCTCATTTGTTGTTTGTTGCTTTTGTCCCTTTTTAAAAAGATTTTATTTATATATTTTTAGAGAGAGGGGAACAGAAGGAGAAAGAGAGGGCAGGAAACATCAGTGTGTGGTTGCCTCTTGCACGCCCCCTACTGAGGACCTGGCCCGCAACCCAGGCATGTGCACCGACCGGGAACCAAACCAGCGACCCTTTAGTTTGCAGGCCTGTGCTCAATCCACTGAGCTACATCAGCCAGGCCCTTTTTTTTTTTTTTTTTAAGTATGGGAAGTACTGGTTCTGTGCTTCTGTGCTTGTTAAGAACTCTTCTCTCACGCGTACTTCTGTTCTTTGGAGGCCCTCTGTCTTGTCCCGGTTTAGGGGTCCAGCAATCTCACCAAGAGGCAGTGTTTAGACTTCCATTTCTCTTCCATTCGCTCATTATTTATTTACTTATGTATTATCAGTTTAGTTCTTTTAGTAGTATTTCACTTAACAATAATAAATGTTTTCTTATTACAATTTACATCAAATTTCTACTTTTATCAATTTCCAATAAAAAGGAAAAGTCTGGGAACAGTTTAAGTCAACTAACGAAATTCATTCCTACACCCAGTCTTTTATGATAATTTTGTCATATGTTTTAATTGTGTGTAGATTTTAAACCCCATACATCATACATATTATTGTTTTAAAAGTCAGTATTTAGATTTCTCCAAGTGTTAGCTCCATGTATCTATTCTCTTGCTCGTACTACTTTAGAGCTTCCCCTTCTCCTTTGCTTAGCAAACTCTAATGTTAACCAACACACGCAGCTTCCTCTATAGAAGCACAGGGAGCTTGGATGCTTTCTTAGTGATCAGCTGCACTGGTCTCGGTGTTGCCGTGAACCAATTAGTTACACGATGAATATTTAAACTTCAGAGCTAATGCTTTTTTTATTATTTTGCACCACCAGGGCTTATTTAAGATTACATCTCTGTCCATAAATGTATTGGCTCACTACTCCTTCAGTCATTTTCCTACCCTCTAGGTTTAACTCTCTTTTTTTTCCCCAAGATTTTTTTGAAATCAAACCAGTGACCCCCTGATTCTCAGGGCCACAATCAATCTACTAAGCTATACCAGCCAGAGCTAACTCTTTTTTCTCTGATGTTCTTTTTCCTTTAGCAGTTCTGTTCAGGGTCTAGAGTTAAAATCTCTTTGGTTTTATTGAGATGAAAATATGTTTATTACCCCCACCAAATTAGAATTGTATTTTAGCTGGTTATAAAATTCTAGGTTGTCTTCTTTCTACCAACATTTTGAAAATAGTGTTCCATTCTTCCACTGTCTTGTGGCCTCTATTCTTACCGAGAATTATGTTCTCGGTTCTCAGCCCAACTTTTGTTTCTTTGCAGCTTTTCTGTCTTTCCTCTCTGGTCGCTTTTCAGATCTCTGTGTTGGGTGCTCCATACTTGTACCAAAAATATATCAGTGTGGTTTTATTTATATTTATAAGCTTGAAACATACTTTCTGAAGCTGAGGACTCAGAATTCTAGAACACTCTCAGCCATAACTTTTCCAAACATCTCTTTCCTTCCCTACACATTCACCATACCCCTGTCCCTCCCCAAACTCTATCTCTCTATGCTCTTCTCTAATAATACGCACACAAACACAGTCTTTTCATTCTACCTTCTGTACTTCTAACTTTCACTTTCATATTTTTCATCTCATTATCTCTCTTTGATGAGCCCTGGAAAATATGCTCATTTCTATCTATTAGTTTACCAATTCACTGTTCAGTAGAGCCTCTTGTGCTGTTTAATTCATCTGTAATAATATAATTAGGTTCAGCTGTATATCATAGTTAATCCAATAAAAAGTGGCTTACTGATACATGCTATTGTTTCTTCCATAGAAAAGATCCAAATGTATTTCAGGGCTGTCTCGGCAGTTTTTTGAAGTTGTAGTGATCTTTCGCATTTGATGTCCATTCTTATGGCCACAGCATGGTTCTTGGAAACGTAGCCAACAAATTCTGCTTATATTTCATTGGCTGAAAAAATTACAAGTTCACACTTCTATAGGAGGCTGGGAATGTTCTTGTTCTGCTTTTGTTCGTTTTTTATGGGCAGGCATATTCAGCAGGATTCCACTAAGAAGAGCGAAAGAATGGAAGTGGAGGGAGAGGGTATAAATTTCTGCCACACCATGAATTAATTCAACAGTTATATCAACAATAGTTTCCCTTCTAGAAATCACATTGGACTCTGTGTCAACATCAGCCTGATTTATTTTTTGAGAGTTTCTTTTTTATATTAAAACACAATGACTAGAAATCAAGCGTTCCTTCTAAGATGATATATTGCCTATGTTGAGTTTTTGAGATTCATATCCTAAACATGAAAAAGCCTAGAAAAGTAATTTTTTGTTCTGCTCACAATAGGACTAGTCTGACAGAGCCTTAAATCACCACCATTGTCCTCAGTCTCCAGAGAGCTCCACCCGTGAGCCCCGCCCTCTGCTAGGCTGTGGTTCCAGCTTTGATGAGCTGTAGATGCTCAGTCTTGTCACATTCTCTCTTTCTCCTCGTCTTCTCTAGTTTTTGGGCCAACATCTGATTATAAAGTTGGATTGTGTTTTTATTTTGGCTATAAAACTCACACTATTCTTTAATTGAAGTAAATCATAATAGTGCATTCATTTTTTTTCTCTTATGTATAATGCAACCTTGACATTTCACCCAGAGAATTCTGCCTAAGTTTTTTGCTTTGACAGTGATTTAAGTCTACTGTTCCAATTCAGAAGGACAATTCCTCCCCAGAAACCAAATTCTTGATGAACACAACATTTGTTTATTTTTTCTCCTGTGTTTATTTTATAAAACATGAAGACCCTTGTTCCCTTGCAAATGATCCTCAGTTTCCTTCCTTTGGCCTCAGGTATTAGCCTTTGACAAGACCAGTTGGAGAAGATTCTCTAAATGGCTTGTGAAGGCACATGTCTGGTTTTTTGAAGACACTGGTATGGTTCTATATTTTTTCCCTGTGTTCTCTTACCATATGGCAGAGTATCACTTCCATGCTACAAGCTGCTGGAAAACTTCTTGGCAAGGTTCAATTTTAAGAGAAATGTTCCAATCAACTTACAGACACTGATAAATATTTAATTTATAATGGAAATGATGAGCTCATCGCTAGATTTTGCTGTATGAAAAAAAGGGCCTTTTTTCATACAGCAAAAAATACTACCTTTAAAAACCCATAAGCCATTTTGGTTTTATAACCATTAATTCTGTCTTTTCAGTTTCTCACGTGCCAGAGCATAGCCCTTAAAAAGTTATGTTTCGAGCCAAGAGGGAAGAAACTCTTTGACAAAATGTCCCACTCAGGGGATAAAAGAATCTTAAATATTGAAAAGAAAAGATGATTGGATTTCATAGGAGAGAGGTAAGAATCTTGGAGAATGAAATGATTTGCCCAGGACTGAGTGCCAGCCCAGCGACAGAGCTACTTGCAAGGTCTAGAAGCCAGGTGGCCTGAGCCCAAGCCAGCCTTCTTTCCCTGTCACCATCGTTTTAATCTCATCACCTGTGACAGGTGTTTCAGACTGTACATAAAGGATCTGCCTAATCTGTGCTACATTTTTTCTTGAGTAAGGAGTGATTCAGAGTGTTGACAAATAGCTCTAGGAAGGAAGTAGCACTGTCTGTCAATTACTTGTGACTTACACTTTATTATATTACCAAGTTGGCCTCATGTATTTATCTATTTATGCAATCAGTAATAAATAATACTGCACAAACTCAGAACACAAATGCAGTTCCAGTTCTTTGAATTGATTATGTAGTAACTTAAAAACACAGGCTTGGGTTTTTTGGGGTTTTGGTTTTTGCAGGAAGACGTTTAGATCTTCCTCCTGAGGCTTTACTTGGATTTCCCAAAGAACTGTAAGGACTTGTAGTTTTCCAGGAAGGTAGTAAGCAGGTGTCTACCCTCATGCAGAGCCAGAGTTAGAATCTCAGCAGCCCACAGCTTCCAACGATTCTCAATATTATATGAATTGAGGTTGAAAATTGGTTGGATAATCACACAGCAAGGGTCACCTATCAATTCAGATTCCTGAACTGACCACTGTCATCTTTATGGAAAGATCCCACTTACTCAATTCCAAACCCATCTTGGGATATTCTGGGCATGTGTTTGCAAGGTTGCAGCTTTTTTCAAATTCACTCCACCTTCAAAGGAGCAGGAGAAATTCAGGGGTGCTGGGCCATCTATTATGCATGTCATAAACTTTATCATGTGTCTGCTGAATGTGTAGTGTCTACCTTGTTGCAGGTACTTGTTTGACTCTGAAGGTACAATGGTCAACAACCCAGACCACTGGTCTGTGCTCTTAGGATGTTTATATTTAAGTCTTTAGAATTTGATCCCATTTATCATCCCACGGACCTAACATGATGACCCCTTTCCCACGAAGGACCTTAGTCACCAGGAAGGAGTCAAGAGTTTATGGAGAAAGATGGTAACTGAAAGCACTGCATAGGCAGAAGAGTTGAAGGACTGTTGAGGAAAGGGATACTCCGAAGTTACATGTTTGGTTTCTTGCCATGTGAGTGTGACTGAATCCCCTTCATAGCCTTAAACCTTCAGTAAAAACTTACTCCCCTGGGTAACCTGCGGAAATGGTTGTGGGGAGGAGCGATAGAAAACAGACTATTTTTCACACCTGTGCCAGTGCCATGCGGACCGGGTACAGCTGTCACAGAAAAGAAGATTGTCTAGATCAGGATTTCTCAGCTTCAGTGCTACTGACATTTTAGACTGGACGATTCTTGGTGGTGGGGACTGTCCTGTGTATTGTTAGACATTGAGCAGCATCCTGGCCGCTAAAACCAGATTCCAGTATCTCCCCTCCCCCAAGCTGTGACAACCAGAAAGTTCTCCCAACATTGCCACATGTTCCTTGAAGAGAGGGCACCACCCCGAGTTGAGGCCTGCTAGTCTAAAGTATATGTAGGAAGAGCAGCCCAAAAGGAAAGATCTTTCTCTGGGACAAACCAACCGTGGCCCAGTCAACGGAAGGAAAGGCCTAAAATTGCAAACTGCACCTCATTTGGGAAAGAAGTATTTTCTTGATCCTGCTTGTGTAGAGAGTCAAGTTCTTTAGAAGTCACAAAAATTAGCAAAGGTTTTCACCAACAGATTTGTAAATCACTATTTCTTATGTCACAGTGGAAGGAGAAATGGGCCTATTACTTTATTTATTTCTATCTGACATACTAGCATTCTCCAAGAGGCCAACATAATAAAAATGATAAAGGTAAATCATAGATAGATAGATAGATAGATACATACATACATACATGCATAGAATGAATCATGGGCTCAATTAATTGCACTACTATTACTGAAGTTAGGGAAGGGGGGTAGCAAATTAACCAAGTGGAAAGTATATCAGACTAGGTTCTTGTACTTGTTCACACTATCTATAATGTTGATCAGATAATTTCATTTCTAGTGACTCTGTTTTATCACCTAAAAAATAAAGAGTTCGGACTAGATGAACACAGAAATCTCTCGTTTGCTGAGGGCTCAGCAGCATCTAGTCTGGGTGGAGAGAAAAGAAAACATTTTTCTAGCTATTGAAAAAAAAGATATCCCTGAGAAAAAAAGCTGTTTCCAAATGTTGGCCTCAGACTTGGATGTTGAGAAACTTCTGCCAGAAACAAAATCCACAAACGCAGAGGGGTAGGAAGGTGACGATGTGTACATTCTCGAAGGTTACTGCCTCAACATAGCAATTCCTCTGTGTGGAAAACCACGTGAACTCTGTGATAATCATTTGTGAAAGAAAGAAAAATGGGTTGTGTTTTGGAATAGGGTAAAAAGGTTTTGAGCTCGGTATCATAAAAATCACTATTAGAGTGGGAAAATATATGCATCCCAAAGCGACTGTTAAAACAAATAAGGATCCCTCCACAGATTTATTTTGATGGTTATACCTTGTGTTCCATCCCTTGCCAAACTGTCAGCAGCAAGACACGCAGACAAACATAAGTGTTAAACTATTTAACCCCACCTACGAGTGAAATTAGGCAACAGGCTCTGATGGCAGCGCAGCTCCAGTGGAAGTGCTGCAGAACCCTCCTCTGTGATGTCATGTTCCCGTCTCATCGGAGAGTAATCTCCAACCCGTCTGCAACGCCCCTCGTGTCTACGACTTTGGATGGGTTTTACATACAAAAATCACACAAGTGTGTTTCCCCTCCCCTAAGTCATCATTGCATCACTCATGGGGCCCCTCCCTGCCCCTGACATCAGCTTCTCATTTCCACAGATATAAGACAGCAGGAGAGGCTCCAGATAAACTCCAGAAAGGAAACCAGTTGGTGTTCTAAATGAGAAGAACACCATTATAATAAATCTACAAATAAACGATAAAATAAGAAGAGGGCAGATGACCTAATGAGAACCCCAGACAGAAAAGAATCTCCCGTTAAAAGGAAAGCTTTTGGGGGGGTCCTAACCTATCTGGGAAGTAATTCTGTGTCAGGTACTGTCTTCTTTCTGCTGAGAGCAGGGAATGAAAGAAGTCAAGAGCTAAAGGGCTCTGAGTCTGGGCACTTTGGCTCCTAGGTAACTGCCACTCCTCCAGGGCCTCTGTCCATTTGCCTGTGCAGCTGCCCCTTGTGCCCCTCTGTGGGCACAAGCCAGTGGATATTCCCATATTCCTGTTGCCAAGGGTCATAGGAGGGGTGAGAGCACTGGTCTAGCCAGCTGTCTTTCGAATATAAGAGACTGTGTGTATTGGGAACCACTCTGCCTGGTTTTAGGCATTGTAACTGCCCCACATGGCTAAGGCTGACTGAGCAACATCCGGTCTGCAAGCCACTAAGGAGACAAAGCTTATCTCTGGCAGCAGCACTGCTTCTGCTTCAACCCCTGCCCCCAACATTTGGTCAATTAATTAGTCAGTGATGGGTAAGACCGCTCAGAGGAGGGGCAACCTAAACCAGACACGATCACTTGGGAGGCCCTCAAGGAAGAACTGGGGAGCTGCAGCAAAGAGGGGGTGATGGACCCTTGCCCCCAGGCTATTCTGACATAGCCCGAGTCCCCATTTCTGTCTGGGAGAAGCGCTTCCTGGCTCTAATCCACTTAAGCCTAAAAACCTATGACTGGGAAGGTGGTGTAGCCCTTTGCTGGCTAGAGCGGGATCCGTGGTGATCGGGCATAAGAAAGAATTCACAAAGTCCTGTGAAGCCTGCTTTGCTAAGAGTATCTTTCATCCATATGATAAGGGTCTGAGCCGGAAATGACTATGTCTCCCAAAGGTTTTGCAACCCCCTTACCTGACAGACACCAACTCAGATTAAGCCCTCAGATCTCTTTGAAATGTTATCTACCGTTTGATCCTTTCTGCCTGACATTGATTGATGAGCTTTACCTGTATTCCTGAGTATTACAACCTAATAAAAGCCAGTGAAGAAGAGATTCTTGATCTTTCTCCTGCAAGAGGTTGACCACTTCTCCTCTCCAAGGAGATCATATCTTGACAGTTTTATTTTCATCCATGGTGGATGGGAGGACTTTCAGGCAAAGTTGCCCCCACATGTGTGTTCTTTGGTTAGAAAGAGAGAAAAAGGACCAAGATGAACACAATAGGGAAGAGTGCGTAAAAAATAGTGACAAGCATATTACAGGATTTACAGTCTAAAACATGCTTTCAAATGCATGTTCTCATTTGCCACAATAGCTTTGTATTTTTGATATGTGCTGTTTTTACAAAGGAAATAATCATCTCAAGGAGAGTAAGTACTTTGTTCAAGATTGAGTAGAAAATCAAACACCAAATGTGGACTCCAGATCCTTGCTTTTTTTTTTTCTTGGTGCCTGGAATACAGGAACATCTAAATTTTGTTTGGGGATTAACACTTTTTATGGGGTGTTCGACTGCCAGTTTTCTTAAATGCACAGACACCCATTTTTCTGGATTTTGTAAGTCTCCTCTTTCTTAATCAGTTCTGACTCTGCCATTGGAGAACTGAACCAATTGTTAGTCCTGTTCTTCTTATCTGCAGCCTTGCTAGCAGAACCCTGATGAAGAGACTGCAGGGAGGTACACAGTCCTGATGAAGTCTTGGGAAAGGAGTGACCCCTGTGTCAATGGAGTGTTGTGTAAACATAAGTATCACTTCCAACTAGTTGGGTTTGATGAGATTCTCATTCCCGAAGTTGAATATCTCCCACTTGTGTATTAGCCACACCCTGAAATAGCCTACTTTATTCCCACCTCAGGTCATAATTTCACAATAACTATGTGGTTGCTATATAGCTTATCCACCTCACCATGGACACAACTATATACCTTGGACACAAATCTCCTTATGACTGAGTTCCCTGTGTCTATTGCCTGATGCCCAACAGCCATCTGCCTCCTCGGTCCTGATGGTTGCCAGTTATCAGTGTATTTGCCAATAACTTTGCCAAATAATAAAAGTAGTTGCTACTATTTACTGATCACATAAGTGCCTAGTACCGTGCTAAGCATTTTACCTGTATTACTTGTGTTACTTTCTTACACATCCCTATAAGAGACAGGTACCGATAATTCTACTTAAACATGGACCAGCAGAATGTGTCTTTAAATATGTGTGAAAGCAAAGAGATATGTGTTCAAAACAACTTGGCAAGGATGTTTTATACAGTGGAAAATAGAGGTCTATGTGTTTAAATTCTTATAATACATCTATAAAACCCATCAATACTTAAGTTGTCAATAGAATGAATACTCAGTAATCACTTGCCCCTTCCCCATCCAGGAAAATTAGAACTAACGAGTTACAGGAAAATTTCCTTTGGGCCATATTGTTTCACTTTGGTAAAGTGGTGGGTGAGGGAAGGATAACTTTTTTTTTAAGTGTTTTCCTCTGCTTCGGTAAACACACAAGTCTAAGAGCTATCAGTGATATTTGAGACAATGGCGGCCTGCACACTGAAATGCACTGGGAGTTCATTACACTATGGGAAAAGGATGCAGTCCTTTGACTATTTAACCACATTAATCATTATGATGAAACACGTTGTGAACTAATTCGTGAACTTCATACTTAGACAATTTTAGTGTTGCATGGGGTAACGACTTTAGCAGTGACAGGTAAACTCCTTCCACGTTGGCTAAAATCAGTAAGTACTGACTTGCCCCTGTGAGGACCAGACATTCTTGACACACCCAAATTTCTATAGACATCCACGAGTAATGTGAAAATGAGACCCATCCATTATTATTTTTAAGTTAAAGACTTCATTTTTATCTTCTGCAAGGGTTTGACATCCTTGCTCTTGACAGTTATAAATAAGGCAGGGCCAGAACCCTGCCTATCCCGGGGAATCTAAATTCACAGGAATTTCACTGCCCAACCTTTCGATATCGCCTAGCAAATGTCAGTTCTGAAGATTGTTCATTTTATGGTCTGCTCAGAGTAGAAGACAGTGGATCTGTTTATCAATGGGTCAATGGCTCCATTAGATTGGGACTACGCTTACTTTTTTTCTTTACCACCGTACTGTGGTTACTCAACACAATACCTGGTACTTCATCAGAGCTCAGTGAATAATGACTCTCTCAGGCCTTCAGATTTACAACTAATTGACCGTGTGGTTTTTGGGCTAGTCGTTTAATACAATAAGGAATTTGGACTTAAAGGACCCCTACTGTCTTTTCCAACTCTGATATACACAAGTCTTTGACTGAATTCCCTGGGTGTTCACCGGTTCACTATAATGACTACAGGGAAAAACAGTGTTCCTTCCAAACACACTTCAAATGAAATAATCCCCATCTCCCTCATTCCACCAATCTGAGACTATTCCTCACTCAGCTCATCATCTGCCAAGGGAACGCCCATCGTTCCTACTTTATAGAGATTCTCAAAACCCGTCCCACTGTGGTCCTAGCACAGATTCTCACCCAGAGTAGGAGACTTGTATGAATCTGACTTGGTACTGTTCCCATTTTGATTTTCAGAATTTAGTTCTCTTTTAAACTTGTATTAGTGCCACTTAATTATGACAATTGCTCCTACACCTTTTGTTTATAACATGCTCCTATCTCCACCACCAGGAGGCAGTGTTGAAGTAGCTCTGAGAACAATCTGCCCAGAGCACTGTAGTGGAACTTGACTCTTCAAACTCAGAGGTTTCCCCTGCACTCTCTGCTCTAAGAAATGAGAAAAATATCCGAACATCCTCCTCACAAGGAAAGGACTGAGAGACCTAAAAGATGCGTACACCCTCTTGGAATTCATTTTTTAACAATGCTACAGTTTATGACGCCATCATTTAGGACCATCTCTGAAGTTCAATTTGCCATGTACCATTCAAAACAATTCATCATCTTGCCACTCATTACTTCTCTATGATTTGCTGTTGAATGACTCTTGAGTGTTCTAAAGGTTGTAGTCAGTAACTGAAGGATAGTTCTCCAGTTCTTTAGAAAAATGCTGTTATCTTTAAGTAGAAAATAATGTCTTAAGGTTACAAGTTGGGGGAAAAAAGGGGAACACATAACACACTTTTTTAGTACTAGGTATATTGTATTGATATATTGAAATCTCACAATAACATTAGAAGTACATATTACCATTTCTATTTACAAGAGAGAAAATTAAAGCCAACCCTTATTTAAGGGCAGGGAGGTAAGTGCCCAGGATGTAAACTGGAGCTTGTATGATTCAACAGTCTACTATGTCAATTGGACAAATCAAAACAGCATAAGTAAACTCTAAAGCATACCAAAATTTGGCACAACAATTTCTCGATGAGGGGCTTCAATCTCAGTCGCGGCCTGGATGTTGGCCACTCAGAAACACAAAATCACCCCAGCGTTTGTAGGATTCCCACTGCATGCTCACAGTGTCCTGTTTTTCATTTGCACTCTTTTTTATTACTGTGGGCTTATTTGATATTAGTCTTTCTAAGCCTCTTTTTTTCTGATTTAGAGGGCTGGCCCCCTTGCAGCCTTAAATTGCCCTTTCTGAAAGGTAAAAAATCCATCTAAGCTCTTATTTTACCAATTTCCAAAGGCTAAGCCCCAGGAAGAGAATTTGAAAAGTAATTAGAGCCACAGTCCCCGCAGCAGGCCTCACACCCTGTCGTAAGCCCCATAGAGTTAAGAAACAGGGCTATGTCCGGGCTGGTGAGTTTTGTGTGGGTTTTTTTTTTTTGTCCGTTCTATTTTAGTCTTTTACAGACCATCACAAATGCCCAGGTCTTCATGATAATAAGTGTAATGGCTGAATCTTCTATACGCTTACAGAATTCTTTTTCTCCTAAAACTATAGAAAATACAGGTAAGGGGACACAAAAAGAAAAAAAAAACCCTTATGTCTTGTTTATATGCAGAATCTGAAGATAATACACAGAAGCAGAGAATAGAACAGTGGTGACCAGGGCTGGGGAAGTTTTGGCCAAAGGGACAAAGTGCCCTGTCCGGTGTGGCTCAGTGGACCGGGCGCCGGCCTGTGAACTGAAAGGTCACTGGTTCCATTCCCAGTCAGGGCACATGCCTGGGCTGCGGGCCAGGTCCACAGGTGAGAGTGTGCGAGAGGCGACTGATCAACGTATCTCTCACACATCAAGGTTCCTCTCCTCTTTCTCCCTCCCTTCACCTCTTCAAAAATAAATAAATAACTAAATAAATGATTTTTAAAAAGAGTACAAAGTTCTGTTTCTGTAGGATGAATGTCTAGAGACATAATGATACAGGGTGCAGACAGAGGGGCCCCCCAAAAAGATTTAGAAAAGTGTCCAGAATTCAAAGTGTATAGGAATATTGGAGAGACATATAAGATGTCCTCACCCCCCCCCCCAGGGGAAAGGAATGAATAGAGCCAGGCCATTGAGAGCTATTTTGCATAGCAACAGTTTTGGAGCTAACCTCTGGAGGAATGGTTATTTAACATATCTATAACCTTTAACTGGTTTCATAGATATGTTAAATAGCAGTGGCCAAGTTTGGAGCCAGGCAGAGGGGAGAAGGTAGTAGCTGGGACTCAAGATGGGATCTATGAGCTGCTCTCCTGAGTGAGGAGGGCTTGGACTCAGGATGTAACTAAGGGCTGCGCCCCTGAGTGGAAGGGCCGCTGTGTGGGAGCTTGGAAAAGACTGGCTCCAGGACATAAAGGGTCCCTGCTTGGGCAGATGAGGGAGAGCCACGCGGTTTCAGCAGAGTGAGGACCCCCTGTTGGTGGGGTGAAAGAGGGAGCCACGTGGTTTTGGCAGAGTGTGGAACCCCTCTTTCCCAGGTGAAAGGGAAAAACCACGCAGCTTTGCCAGAATGGAGATCCCTGCAGCCAGGTGAAGAAGACAGCCACATGCTTTTGGTGGAGTGCGGACTCCTGCAGCTTTGGTAGAAGAGGCCCACGCGGCTTTGGGGTGCCCCCCTTTGGCCGCGGGGCCTGAAAAGCAACAGAGACTTTGACTGGAACTGGGTACAAAGGACTCTTGCCAGTGGACCATGAGAGGGTACCACAGTACTTTGGATTAACTCGAGATCCTGCACAGTGACACAGCTGACGGTGCCAGCGGCCTGCAACACAGACGTGTGCTCTTTTCCTGATTTACGGTACCCGGAATTGGGACAGCGGGGGAAGGGAGCACTGTGTGGGTGTAGGTGTACAACCTAAAGAACTTTGATATTTTAGTAGTGGCATTAGGCCTGAATAGCATTAAATAAACATTTTGTTTCCTTTTCACAAATCTCTGGCTTTAAGAGATGTGTTTCCAATTGGCGGCGGACAGAAGGGCCCAGTAGATTTTAGTATTTTGGTTTTTGGGAGGGGCCCCTGTTGTACAGCAGTTTTGGGCATCCCTAGGTGGGCCAAATATTGTATTGCCCCTCCCTTGGACCTCCTCCTGTTGTTCGGTAACAATAAGGCACAGCAAAATGGCGAGAGTTAACACTGTACTGAATTCTGGAATTTGCTAAATGAGTAGATATCAGATGCTCTGATCACAAAAGAGAAAAGGTAACTATGGAAGGAAACGTGCTAATTATTGTGACTGGTAATCATTTCATTATGTAGATGTCGATCAAATCACCATAATGTACCTTAAATATACATAATTTTTATTAAAAATAAAATTTCAAAAAATATGTGGACAAAAAAGGGGTCATATACTAAACCTCACAAGCTCAGAGGAGACCTGAATGGCGGACTTATAAACCCAGAGACCTAAAGTAACCACATAGGATGGTCTGAAAATGAAACGTTGTAACTAAAAGAAGTTAATGTTGGGTAGCCATGGCCTAGGCCAGCATTTTTCACCAACAAAGGTCAATCTGTACTTTACCTAAACCTGTCCTCTTTTGCATTTACAAAAGGTAACTGATAACATGCCTTTGGAATATCAAAGTAACTTTCTTTTTTACCAGACCCTCAATGCACAACCACCCAGAGACCACAAATCCCTTCATTGTTAGTATCATCATGTCAGTTGTTAACTGTTAAAGAAGTATAGTTGCCTCCGCTTTATATCTAATCTGAGATTTCCCCACTTGGCTTTCTCTTGTCTTCCCAATCTATCACCAGAGAATTTCGTGTAACTTCCCTAAATCTCCCCTTTGATTCTGATGTATAAAATTAGTGTAAAACTCATTTTCTGGAGCATTTTCTGAATCCTGGCAATTGTCTTCAGTTTGACTCAAATAAACTCGTAAATAAAATTCTCTACAGGTTTGGACATTTCTTACGTTAAATAAAGATCCACAATGTGACTATGCAAGTAAGGGATCTTGGAACAGATATGACTGACAAGACCATCCCTGCCACATTTCTTGCCACAAGTGAGACAAATTAAAGGAGTCAGATAGTTAATTGCCAAGATACCCAATATGCAAATGTAAGAACGCTTCATCTTAACCATAGAATTAAGTGGTGGTCTTCTTAGGCAGCAGAGAAGCTTAACAAGATTTATAGAATAACAAATAAATATAGCCATTGATCTAATCCTCCCTATGATTTGCATTTTGTAAGCTGTCTGGTGAAAACTTACCAGTGCTTACTGAAATAAAGAGCCCTGGAGCTTTGGAAAGATTTGGGGAGCCTGTAAATGCACCTTCAAGTAAACAGTGGAGTAGATCTTGAGTGTTTGAACACCTCTTCCAAGAAAAGTGAAAAAGCAGCCAGAAGATCATTATCACGATGTGCTCTGGAGGAAGCAAACAAGGATGTAAAGCTCCCCTATCTACAGAGGGAGGGAAGGAGGGAAAGAGACATCAAATGAATGGCAGAGGGGTAGCCTCAGCCCTGCAGTAAAACTCTTTACACTCAGCAGGTGGGCGATCATTTGTAATCACCTCCCCCACTGATTTAGACAGTTTCCGGGGGCAATTTAAGGAAGAATTCTTAGGACTGGAGAAGGAAATTGGAGAAAAGAGAGCAAAAGCTAATAGCTCCTAGCAGAACACACACAGGCAACATTTAACGTAACGGCGGCTGAATGGGGTGCATCTTGATTTCAGAAAGCTCAAGGTGTGGAGCTGTAAGATGAAGGAAGTTTGTACACTCTTCTTTCTGGCTCTACTCCGCAGCCTCTCTCCAGCTCCCTCAGCTCTTATGGAAAGCACTGCCCCAAAAATTACAGTCAAGTATCAAATCATGGCAGACTGAAACTGAGAACTATGTGAAAACCCTAAACAATGTCTTTGGGGAACTCCTGGAACCATATAGTTAGTTATCTACCGTGTGGCAGTGCTCACGCAGTCCACAAAAATGCCTATGACATCATTTTTCTTGCCAGATTGTTTATTCTCCTTGTACGAGATTATCCTAATGATTGCCAAGTTAAATAGTCACTATAGTGGCTTCAATTTAAAAGTTAGGAAAGGTCTGCATTGTGATCAAATGGTTCTGTAGGGGCTACATAACTAAATAAATACATAAAGACACCTTTTACATTGTTTCTCTCACCTTCTAAATTCTTGCTGGGCTAATAATCAAATTCACGGAGACGGATTACCAGAAAACCAAAGTTTTTAATACATGTGCAAAGGGAGCTCACATTAAGCATGAAAATTCCAGCCAGTGAGGCAACATTGGGTATAAAGAGGGTGGGGAAATGGGGTCTGAGATTGTAGACATAAGAATGGACGATTTACAGGTAGTTAAGGAAGAACAGAACATACTCGGCAGGAAAATCCTTGCTGGGTGACTGAACTAAGGGGCCACGGTGGCGGGGTGGGGGTGGTATCCCGCTGACACGCCCCTGCCTGAAGCCCTCTGTTTACCACACTTAATTCAGATTAGGCTACCGCGGACATACTCAGATCTTCTTCCTGAAACAGGTTTCTCTCCCTGAATCACTTGGGCAGGAAAAGGGGGAAGGGTCAAAGGTTCTTTCTGAGTCTTTTGTTTCTTAATAAACAGCTTAAAGTCAGTTTCCCCAAAAAGGCAGCTTCAGGGTGGCGAAACTTTGGTTCCCTTCAATTTCTACATGATGGGCATCCTTGGATACCTACAATCCTCCAGCATTTTAAAAGCCGCTTGCTGAGAACCTTCTCTTGTTGCATGCTGTTAACAGTCCAGCAACGGGTCACAGTATAATTGGCCATTTGTGTTTTCCAGCAAAGGGGCCAGTGGTGAATGCGGCTTCCAAGCCAAGAGCAGGGCCCCACCCTGAGCAAATTTGACCTCAAAAGCAGGCCTTCAAAAAAATTTACTTCTCACTTGCCAAATACTCGAACGTAAACACAATTCCTTTTTGGAAAGCAAAGATCAGAATTTGATCAGAGCACTATTGCTTCCTTTAGTCTCCAGTTATGTTCTGTCAATGAGCAGGAAAACTGAGGCTGAAACCAAAAGGTATTGACTGACCAGCCAATCAGCAATGAATGGCATTGCGAGAATGACACAGTAACAAAGGGTGCAATCAGAAGTCCTCGGGCCTACATTTTTATATAAAAATACATTTATTTATGTACATAAAACTTACTGTAAACCTCCATTCACACTTCTACATAAATAGTCATATGTATTTGTATACCTGGAAAAGATGCCAAAGAAAAAATGTAAACAACTATTTTTTAAAGTTCTTTTTCACTGATAACTATATAACTTAAATTATATATTTCATTAAAAATACTTTTTTAAGTTTTTTAAATGTTTGGAAAAGAAAGAAGCTTTTACTGAGACCGAATTATTTCTTTTTCTCCCATTTTTAGTTTTATATATTTAGTAAACACACAGCACTTACTATTTTTCAAGCACTATTCTGAGCTCTCTGCAAATATTAATTTGTTTAATCGTCCAACACCCCCTATAAGTATGTCCTATTATTATCCCTGTTTGACAGATGAAGACACTGAGTACAGAAAGGTGAAGTCATTTCTCAAGGTCACACAGCCACTGGTGGTCAATCGGGGATTTTCACCAGGCTTTGTCAGTGAAGTCTGTGCCCTTGATTCTGCTTCTTCTCCAGATGAAAACTGATTTAATCTCATAAAAATCTCCAAAGATGGGGAAGCAAAGGCACAGAGAATTTACAGAACTTGTCTATTTAATTCGTGCCAAATCTGAACACAAGTATGGCGAATTAGAACAGTAGCGCCAACAAAGATATTTTCACATCAAAATGACTTTGTTTCTTCTTACACTGACCCAGCTCTCTTCAATACGCCTGCTTCCTCCGACTGGCATTTCCCACAGTGCATGGGCGATAGCATTGATCCCTGCGTGTATCATCGGGGCTCCTCCTACCTCCACACAGTTAGAACAGCTGAACCACTTGGTGCCCCATTCCCAAGTAAGATTTTACAAGCACGTTAAAAAATGTAAACTCACATCTTGGCTACCAGTTCATTGTAAAATGATGCAAAAATTAGACTGGTGATAAAACATTTCATTAGGCACATCCACAACACATCTGCTGTATTGTAAATTAATTAGGCTTTAGACAAAGACTTTTCTAGAAGAACACTTACATATAAAGTTTACTGTTATTTTCTTTTAAGCTAATAAGTGAGAAAAAGATAACGTTAGCAAAGAGATGTATTTTAACTTATTTAAAACACCGTTATAGTTTTACTCAGAGCAGTCTCACTGCCCTAAAAAATCCTCTGTGCTCTGCTCACCCCATCCTCCACCCTAATCCATGGCAACTACTGATCTTTTTTTAATAACCTCCACAGGCTCCCTTTTTCCAGAATGTCGTGTAGTTGGGATCATACAGCATGTAGCATTTCCACACTGGCTTCTTTCAGTTAGTAATGTGCATTTAAGGTTTGTCCATTTGTTTTCATCTCCTGATCACTCATTTCTTTTTATTGCTGAGTAATATTCTATCGTCTGGACGTACCAGTTTACCCATTCACCTACTGCAGGACATCTGGATGGCTTCCGATTTGAGCAATTATGAATAAAGCTGCTATAAACATCCACGTGCAGGTTTTGTGTGGATACAAGTTTTTAATCCCTTCGGGCAAAATACCAAGGAGCATGAGTGCTAAATGATATGATTAGAATATTTAGTTTATTAAGAAACTGCCAAACTGTCTTCCAAAGTAGCTGTACCATTTTGCACTGAGTAAGGCAAGAATGACAGCTTTTGTAGCTCTTCATCTTTGTCAGCATTTGGTATCCTCGGTGTCCTGAGTTTTGGCCATTCTAACAAATATCTTATAGTATCTCACTGTCATTTTTATTTGAATCTCCCTGATGACATATGAAGAGTGCAACCTCTGTGTTTAGGGTTTTTTTTAAATATGGATGTCCACTTGTTCCAGCACTAGTTGTTCAAAAGAATATTTTTGCTTCATCATATTGCTCCTTGGTTAAAGATAAGTTGATTATATTTAGCTGAGTTCATTTCTGGGTTCTCTATTCTGTCCCACTAACCCATTTCTCTGTGTGTTCTCCAATAGCAACACTCAATACTGCCTGGATTGCTAGAGCTTTATTCCAAGTCCTGGGTGAGGTAGTCCTTTCACTCTGTTCTCTTTCAATATTGTGTTGGCAATCTTGGGTCTTTTGCCTTTCCATATAAACTGTAGATTCAGTTCGCTGACATCCATAATATAAATAGTTGGGAATACTATACAGCTGTGAGAACGAATGTACTACAACCACATTTAAATAACAAATAAAATGTTAACCTAAGGAAAAACCAATCACAAAGACTGTAGATTGTATTTTTTATTTATTCAATGTTCATGAGCAAAACTGATCTAATGATAGATGACAGGATACGGTTCGTCTCAACAAGGTTAGTGACTAGCGAGGGTGTGGGCATATCTTCTTGACCTGAGACTTGCTTCCATGGGGTGTTCATGTTTAAGCATTTATCAAGCTTTAAACCTATGCTTTGTGAATTATTCTGTATGCATATTACACTTTAACAAAAAGTTTGATTAACATTTTTTTGATCGTTTATTGATTAATTTTAGAGAGAGAAGGGAGAAACATCGATGGTTGCCTCTTGCACTTACCCCAGCTGGGGATTGATCCTGCAGTCTATGCATGTACCTTGACCAGGAATCAAACCAGCAACCTTCTGGTTCACAGAATGACGTTCCAACAAACTCAGCCATGTGGCCAGGGAAAAAAGCTTGATTGTTTTGTATCCTTTTTTTACCCAGCTTCTTCTACTGCCAGGAAACACCAAATATATCTATGAAATACAGAGTTTTTTCTTTCAGTTTCTTTTTAAAGTTTCTTTTTTCAAATTCAAAATACTCAGAGACTAATTCTCTGCACCCCACGGATGTAGGTACGAGTTTGGCTCTGCCATCACTAGTTAGCAATTTTAACAATTATTCCCCAAGGTCTGTTTCTCTTATCTCCTTCCAGCTTCCTCAGGGAAAAAACCCAGCAATGACGTTGGGCCGTAGACTATTGCACAACTCTTTTATTGTCAGCTCTGGACTGAAGACTTTATGCATCACTAGCTGTGTGCACATATAGTGAGGCAAAATTAATATCCTCTGTGTTGTTTAGTCTATATTTCATTGGCTAGCTGCCTAGAATGACTAAGGAAACTGCCTGAAAAGTTAAGAAGTTTTCCCATCCTCCTCAAAAGAGAAAAAGAAAAGGCAGACTCTGGAATTACTTTTACCAGAGGGAAAATTAATAAATGATTTTTTAAAAATAAACTGAAAGAAAAAGGAACTCTCATGCTGGCAGTTTCCTTGCTGCATAAAAGGAGAAGTACCTCATTCAGACATAGTTGTAGTCAGGCCAAACTGTCACCATGCTCCGATGATTTACAGATGGAGACACGCTACACCCAGGCAATCCTTGTGTCACTTCGAATCTTAATGCAAAGTGCATTGTATACCTTGGGTTATGTTCTGCAGAATCTCAAGTAATATTGATGACGCTGATAATAGCACTTAAAACAACTCTCTGGAAATTCGTGAATATGCTTCCCACTAAAGCTGAGTTTCGGAAGACTTGGCTACTGCTATCTATTGCGGAATAGGTCGTTGTAAACTAAGTGTGAGCTAAATGGGTGTGTGTGCACCCATGTATGTTCACACTCAACCATTAAATGTCAAGGAGACAACTTAAAATGTATGTTCCCCACCCCCCCAAATTGTTTTAGATCCTTCCAGTGACAGAATAGCAATGAGTCCCTTTTCTGCCGACGTCCGGTATAATTTTCACTTACCTAAATTATCTTCTTTTAGAAAGTGAATTTTTTTTTATCCTGTATACAATACAGCTTTTAGGAGTTTGATGTTTGGGAAGACATTAATGCATGTTTTGTAGCCTGATATCTTCTGATCATTGGCTGCAGTTTCATTGTTTGAGATTCCCGAAACCCTCCTGTATCCAACGGGTGCTAAGGGACACCTTTCAAGTGGGTGTTTGTGCAACAAGCTTCGGCTCTCGGTGTGAGCTGTCCCAACGACAACTCACAGGAAGAAGTTAACACAAGGACCACAAGTGTAGCAAATACAGACGTGCTTGTTTTTTCATAATGAATGTTTAGGTTTCTAAATACCAGTGTTGGCATGAGATATTTTACACAGACTGAACATATATCTTAGACATTGAACACCTCAAGTTCCCTTCCTACCAAGGCAAGATGGATGTATCAGATTGAATGTATGGAACGATGGCAACAAGCTGTTGCCTGTCTTGTCTCCAGCTAGACCTCCCGACTTTCCAGTCTGATTTACCATGTTTATCTGATGGCTTACTTAATAATTTCCCGATACTAGACACACTTTGTTTTCTGCTGGTTTATTTCCTCTGGCTCTCCAGATGGTTTTTTATCTCAAGTCCAGAAGGATCTCTATGTTTCTCTCCTTTCTTCAGAGACCACCCTATCAGTGGAGGGCAGATTCCTGTCTCCATCTCTAAATGCATCTCTGGCCCACCGCCCTTGGCTTTTGCAGCCTACTCCTCCTTTGTAGCCTTAGGTCTTACTGAGACGCAATACACTGTCCGATGTCTGCTCTGACGCAAGGCTGTCTGCATTCAAATCCTGGTCTTCTTACTAAGATTGCCACTTCACACAAATTACTTAACTGCTCTCTGCCTCCTTTTTTTTTTATCTGTAAAGAGAGACAAACAATATCACATATCTTGTTTTATATTGTTGTTTAGTGGATTCGGTGAAACAATACACACAAAATGCTTAGATGGTGTTGGGTATGTAGCAAGTAGCCAATGAATATTGTCCTTAATCATCTGATTCCCTTATTCACTAATCCAGGAGCGCTCAGTCTTGAGCTCTGCGGATATAATGAAATCTTGTCCTTAATATAGACCATATATTTGTGCAAGTAAAAATCACATCAGGAAAATTGAAGAGTGAGATGATATGAAGAGAAAGTTCAGCGAGCATCAGAGTGGCCAATGTCTGAAAGAAGGTAACCAGGGGAAGGAAAGAGTGATCCTGCTTTCTGGCCTCTTCACTATCAGCACCTCATATTAAGGTCAGCCAATACTCAGGAATCTCCCCCAGGGATGAATGGTACGGTGGGAAAAGGAAACGCCATAGAGGCAGCGGGGCCAGGATCTCAATGAAGTTACTTCCCCACTTCGTGAGAGTTAGATAAAATAGAAATAATAAAATTCATTTTATTGGGTCATTCTGAGAATTATCAGTGATCACCCAAAGAAACATTCATGCCCTGCACACCATCATTCCATTCAATATTCATTCACCACCAGACTAATTTGACTGGTAGATGGATTGATTGATTTTTACCAGGCTGTAATTTTAAAGGTCCAATTGGATCAGTCTCTCCCCCTTACCTCCCAGGGTTTCCACTGTCATCCTACTAACAGGGTTTGTTTTAAGGATAACAAGGTTTCAGGCCATGTACTAACTTTTGGAATTAGAGGCTGCCATTTTCCAACTGTGAAAGAGAAATTTTTGCCATCGTTTTGCCAACAGGGTAGTAGTGTTGGCTCAGAGAGTGCAGAGAGGGGCGACTGCTTTAAAAGCAGTGAATTAAGACAATAGTCCAGCCAAGAAAGGGAGACAGAAGCCTGGTGACATGTGTGAAGTTAATTAAGCAAGCAGCCCATTAGACCGAAGTTGGTGTAAGGCTGTAGTGACCTGCAAAAGCAAATCCAAAGCTAAATCCGTGAATGCCTCAAGGCTACAGAATCAAAAGGCGAGGGACAACCAATCACAAACAGCCAACTGGGCTTTAAGTTCCAGCCAATCACATAATTTCCTTTCTTTGTTTCCATGCTTTCTCTGTGTAAGTCTTCCCCTGGGCTCTTGTGGGGGGAGAGCTCTTTCCTACTTCTGGATTGTCCTTGCCTGACTAAAACTGAGTTTTGCTCAAATAGCCTTTTAACACTTTTAATACACCACATGGCTTCAGTCTCTTAATCTAGTCATCCTTGAAGAAAACCCTAGCTGAAATTTACCAATGCCTATGCCAGAAATTTCCCATTTTTTAATAGAAATTGAATTTTGTCTCTTTTATGCAAAGAGGGCTGCCTAATACAGAAACCTGCTAATAAAAACAAAGTGTTCTTTGCTTGCTATCTAAACCCAGTTATCTCATTTCTTTGAAGTCACAGGATTCCATAGTAGCAAAGCCCCTCTCCTAGTCTGTGACTTTGATTTATTCTCAGTAATATAACTAACCCATAACCATGCCACGTCCTCTTGCTTATCGCCAGGGCTGGGGGAGAAGCCACTGCTCATGAAAAGCACTGGCGTTGGTGCAGGAAGAAGGGGCACAGCAGGGAACCTCTGCTTTAAATCAAGTATATAGTGTTCATCTGTGCCTTAAAACAACGTTATCATCTAGGTCTTTCTCCTCTCTGACAGTTCTTCCAAATAGGTAGGTGCTTGGGTAGAGTATGCAAACGGTTCAGGTTCAGTCAATAGGGAATAAAAATAGCCAACACCCTAAGTGGTAGTATGTGAATGTAATAAGACCTGAGAATTAAGTCAATGTAGCCAGAATATATTCTTGAACATGAAATGAGATAAAAAACAAAACAGAAGCAGCAACCTAATCATTTGAGTTAGAACTTATGCTCTGAAGGTGTGATAAGTTTTGGAAAATGAATAAAGAATGGTCTTGCAGAACAAGAAAATCCAAACACATAAGGTCTGACCAGAGAAACTCCAGCCATTGTTAATATAACAAGAACTGTTTGAATGACATTGATGTTACCTGGCAACCAAGGAGAGTGGACTGGAATATGAACGTGTAAACAGTGACGCCTTCACTGTACTAGTCAGTGGGGGTGGTAGACACTGGTAAGTGAGCACATGTGCTGTGTGGTCATTACATTCAAAATGATTGAGCGAGTAAAACTATGAATCTGCGTAAAATTTTGTGTTAAGCGTAAACATTTCTCTGTGGAAACTATAAAGATTCAGAAGGCTGCAGCCGTGGGTACTGGTGACTGGCAGCTTCATCACAACAATTCTCTGGCTCGTGCATCACATCTTGTGCAGTTTTTTGCAAACCATCAAATCACCCAGGTGACTCAGCCTCCCTACAGCCCGGATTTAGCACTCTGCAACTTCTGGCTTTTCCCAAAACTAAAATCACCTTTGAAAGGGAAGAGATTTCAGACCATAGGTGAGATTCAGGAAAATACATGGTGATGTATTTTGGTGATGTATGATGGTGATTGGGAGAATTGTGTGAGGTCCTGTAACAGGGTGCAGCCCAGAGGGGGCCCCCAAATAGGGATTTGTAATGGGGTCCAGAACTCAAGGTGTCCAGGAAATATTAGAAAAATGTGTAGGATTTTTGAGCTGGGGAAAGGGACACGTGGAGCAGGACCATGCAGAGCTATTTTGTACAGCCACAGCTTTGCAGCTAACCTCTGGCACGGTCATTTCACATATCTATATAACCTTTAACTGGTTTCATGAATATGCTAAGTAGCTGTGGCCATGCTTTGAGCCGGGGAGAAGGGAGTGACTTCCACCCAGGATGTAATTGGGAGGCAACTCCCAGCCCCCGTTACAGTGCCTATGTGAGAGCTTGGAGAATATTGGATCCACGCCATGAGGCCACACCTGCCCAGACTCATTATGGCAGCCCAGTAAACCTAGCAGAACACAGGAATACTGGCAGGTGTAACTGATTGTAGGAGGAGTCAGAAATGGGGCTGCAGAGGGAGACTGGCCCAGGGATTTAAACGCAGACACGGGAGCCATGTGAGGGGAGAATCATATGACTTTGGCAGAGTAGGGACCCCGTGTCTTTGGGGTGCTTTCTTTTGCCGCTTGGCTTAGGAAGCAGGAGAGACTTTGCTCAGAATAAAAGGGGTCAAAGGACTCTTGCTGGTGGGCCATGAGAAGGTGCCACATGGCTTTGGATTAACTGGAGATCATGGCGGCACCACAGCTGATGGTGCCGGGAGCCCAAATCACGGACTTCTACTTCTTTTCCCGAGATACGGTACCCCAGATTAAGACACCAGAGGGAGGAGGAAAGACTGTGTGTGCCTAAAGAACTTTAATATTTTAGTGAAGACATTAAGTCACTACTCTAAGTCTGTGCAGCTTTAAATAAATATTTCCATTCCTTTTCACAAATCTCTGGCATTGAGAGACGTCTTTCCTCTGGCAGCGGGCATAGGGAAACTAGTGGGGGGTCCTTTCGGTGATACCATATCGTAACCCCCCCTGGGTCTGTTCTGCAACAGTCCCAAGGTGCCTACTGTGAAGGGGACTGAGGCATCATTGTCCTATGTACAATGTTTCTTGTATCTTGTATCTTCTTCAATAAATGCCTCTGTTTTTCATATTACATGGCGGGATCTCAAAGGCGGGATCTCAGACCCGTCAAGGTCTGTCTTCCAGACAGCCCTTGTATAGCCAAAGGAATTAAATCAGTATCTCAAAGGCATAGCTGCACCTTCATTTATTATAGCATTATTCATACTAGCCAACATATAGAAACAATGGTTAGATGACAGTTTAGACATTTTTGAGTGGGTAGTTTTTCCAAAGAAATTTCAAAAGGTGTGCCAGCCAAATGGTGTGCATGCCAATGAATTAGAAGAAGTAAGTCACCCTGGTTGGTGTAGCTCAGTGAATTGAGTGCAGGCCTAGGAACCAAAGAATTGCGGTTCGATTCCCAGTCAGGGCACATGCCTGGGTTGCAGGCCAGTTCCCAGCAGGGGATGCATGAGAGGCAACCATACATTGATATTTCTCTCCCTTTCTCCTTCCCTTCCCCTCTAAAGGTAAATAAATTTTTTAAATCTTAAAAAAAAAAAAAAAAGCCCTGGCTGGTGTAGCTCAGTGGTTGAGCACAGGCCTGCAAACCAGAGGATCGTGGTTCGATTCCCAGTCAGGGCATATTCCTGGGTTGCAGACCGGTTCCCTGCAGGCCAGTTCCCGGCAGGGGATGCACGAAAGGCAACCATACATTGATGTTTCTCTCCCTCTCTCCTTCCCCTCTAAAGATAAATAAATAAATAAAAATCTTTAAAAGAAGAAGAAGGAAGTCAGTTGAGTAGCTATTACAGTCATTCAGGAGAGCAGTTATTAGCACTCACTGAGGCAAGTGCAGTGGGGAAAGTAAGGCAAATATTTATTCATTCATCCATCATCTCTTAAAAGGAAGTCCTCAAGAAATGTTTGCTAAATAAATAAGCCTTGGGAAAGACAATGGGGTCTGAGGCAGCTTCAGAGTATATGGCTCATTATCCTACACAGAGTAGTTACACCGAGAAAAATCATTTAGTGTTTAGAACAAAAATGTAACGTGTAGATTTCCACAAAACCCTCAGACTTTCCCTTCAGTCAATACATTTGCCCTCTTTGCCTGCACAATCTTTTCATTACGTTCCTAACAAGTTGCAGAGATGATGGTTTAAAGATAATTTTGTTCCAGGTGGCGTACACCTGAGAAGGAAAAGGACCTCCAAGGGAAGTGACTGAAACATGGCCCTGCTTAGATGGTTTCTAGATTGAGTGAGTCAGTTTCAGGTAAAAAGATACTATAAGAAGAGAACTTCTTTTGCAAGAAAACGAAAGAGAGCCTTGTTATAATCACTACCTCACCTGTTAGCCACAGGTAAATAAAAGAAATTCCTGAGTGAGTCAGAGGGCCTTTGTTTAAGGAGAAAATTATCACAGGAAAGAGGAGTGTGGTCTTTGCTTTTCTATTGCGCAAGTAGGGTTGACAAATCTATCCTTGATGTGCTAATGTACTGCATATTTGCTTATTAATTTGTCGTGGATAACATGGCCAGTTTTAACATTTGGGATGTCACACGGAAGACTTACCAATTATTCCATCAATGACTCCACAAACTATTCCATGAGTGACAGGAAGGTTGCTATTTTAGGCAAAACCTATGGTAAAGGGAGAATTCTTGTCTTATTCTCCTAAACACTTGCTACAGATGTCTAAAACCCCATCAATAGAGAGCCATCCCCTCAATAAAGAGCCATTCCCTTTTTAAAAAAATATTTTATTTATTTATTTTAGAGAGGGGAAGAGAAGGAAAAAGAGTGGGAGAGAAACATCAATGTGTGGTCACCTCTCATGTGTCCCTGACTGGGGACCTGGCCTGCAACCCAGGCATGTGCCCTGACTGGGAATTGAACCAGTGACCCTTTGCTTCACAGGCACATGCTCAATCCACTGAGCTACACCAGCCAGGGCCATCCCTTTTTGTTAGAGAAGAAGGCAGCCCCTCTTTAAGCTGCAGCTTCACAAATTTCCTGAGAGCTAGTAAGTCAGGAAGCATTAAGTCAGTAATACTTGCTCATGCTAAGCCATTGATCAATTTCTGACCACCAAGCATAAAGTTCAATTTTGGGCCCTGCCTGCAAGGAGTTTACTCACACAGAATTGCAGAGAAGAAAAGGCCTAGAAAGCTGACTGTATAATTACATAAATCCCTTTATCAGGGAATCCAATACATGGGGCAACTACTAAAAGCCAAAATGCAACTCAGAGCACACTTTATTAACTCTTCCCTCTGATATCACGGGATATCAGTTATTGCTTCTATCTGGAAACACACAGTAATGTCTCCCATCTAAAGAAACAAACAACAATAGTAACAAATTCTCCTAAAGGCACTCATATCTCTGTCATACCATGTCATTGTGACCTTACAACACTAAATTTTTTGAAAATGTAATCTTTGATTCCCTTTCTCTCAAAATCATTCTAGTCAGACTATAAAGCCCCACCATGCCCCCCCTCCAATATCAGGCACTGAGTCTCATTTTCAATGATGCGTAGTTTATTTGGTCTATCAGTGGTGTTTGGCACCATGATTACTCACCCTTCCTTAAAATAGTTTCTTTTTAAATTTTTTATTTATTTATCTTTAGAGGGGAAGGGAAGGAGAGAGGGAGAGAAATATCAATGTATGGTTGCCTCTCATGCATCCCCTGCTCAGAACTGGCCTGCAACCCAGGCATGTACCCTGACTGGGAATCGAACCGCGATCCTTTGGTTTGCAGGCCCGCACTCAATCCACTGAGCTACACCAGCCAAGGTGAAATATTTTCTTAATGTAGCTTCTCAGGAATGTACTCTCCTGGTTTTCTTCTTAACTTAGTGTCTCACTTTTTCATTTCCTTTTTTTAGGTCCTCAGGGTCTACTAATAGTCCAAGATAGCATATATATATATATATAATATCTGGGTTCTGGGCCATCTCAAGGAAGAATGTGAAAAGGTGAAAAAAGAACTATTACTTTGGTAAACAAAAAGCTGATATAAATCCTATTTTGAAAAGGTAAAGCAGACTTTTGCCCTACCTTAAGCCATGTACAAACAGATCAGAATCTGTCCTGCTTTGAGGAGTGCCCATAAGACTATCAGCTGATTTCTCAAAAGAAACCTTGTAGGCAAGAAGGGGCTGGAAAGAACTATTCAAAGTCATGGAAGGCAAGGACCTACATCTAAGATTTCTCTATGCAGCAAAGCTTTCATTTAGAATGGAAGGGCAGATAAAGTGCTTCCCAGATAAGGTCAAGTTAAAGGAGTTCATCATCACCAAACCCTTATTACATGAAATGTTAAAGGGACTTATCTAAGAAAAAGAAGATAAAAACTATGAACAGTAAAATGACAACAAACTCACTACTAGCAATAAGTCAACCTAAGAAAAAACAAAAACGAACTAAGCAAACAACTGGGATAGGAACAGAATCACAGAAATGGAGATCACATGGAGAGTTATCAGTGGGGGGCAGGGGGAGGAGAATTGAGGAAAAGGTACAGGGAATAAGAGGCATAAATGGTAAATACAAAATAGACAGAGGGAGGTTAAGAATGGTATAGGAGCCCTGGCTGGTGTAGCTCAGTGGATTAAGTGCGGGCTTGTGAACCAAAGGATAACAGTTCGATTCCCAGTTAGGGCACATACCTGGGTTGCAGGCCAGTTCCCAGCAGGGGATACACAAGAGGCAACCATATATTGATATCTCTCTCCCTCTCCCTCTCTCCTTCCCTTCCCCTCTAAAGATAAATAAATTAAATAAAAAAGAATAGTGTATGAAATGGAGAAGCCAAAGAACTTATATGTGCAAACCATGGACGTGAACTAAGGTATGGGAATGCTGGTACAAGGAGGGTACAGGACGGAGGGGAATAAAGGGGGAAAAAATGGGACAACTGTAACAGCCCAATCAATAAAATACATTTCAAAAAACCAAATAAGTGAAATTGCCCTGATTGTAACTCAGTGGGTTGGGCATTGTACTGCAAACCTAAGGGTTGCCAGTTGGTTTCCCAGTCAGAGCACATGCCTGGGTTGTGGGTCTGGTCCCCCAGGTGGGGGCGTGCAAGAGGCAACTGGTAAATATTTCTCTCTCATTGATGTTTCTCTTCCTCACTTTCTCCCTTCCTTTCCCCCTCTCCAAACATAAATAAATACAAAAGACAATAACTAAAATCTTTAAAAAACAAGAAAGGAGGGGAGACTGGATATTGGTGGGAGATGGGCATTCTCTGCCACAAATACAGTGTCCTGTTGTTATAAATGTTCAGATGAGGAGTCATAAACCCACTGGAAAGGCCACAGAGAGATTCCAGGAGGAAGTGATCCTGCACCGATCCCAGGTTGCCCTGGTTTAGCATCACGTATGCATGTGTCTGTGAGCATTGAGAAAGCAGGCAGTCTGTCCTTTTCATGCTTGTAACCCCTGATTAGGGGAGCTTTTCACAGGGCAGATCCTCAGCCCATTTTTGGAGAATGGAGATAAAGGTGATGAAGTTTTTGAAGAGGAAGAGGGGAAGATGCGTCAGCTCTGTTAGAACTTTCACTCTCTTTCATTTTCACACAAAGACCTCAGGCTTTCTATCACACAGGAAGCTCACATAAATAATTCTTTGGAAATGTATAATCTGCTCACCCATAAAAGGTCTTCTTACTAATGGCTGATTCACTGTTTAGTCATCTGAATGAGCAGACCTCCCTGCTTCCTACACTTCTACCCTCACTCTCAGCCCAGAGGTTCAGTCTTGGCCCACTGCTCAAAAGATAGGCCAACTTCGAAAGCAGCCTAGATCACAGGTTTGTCTGCAGGTAAGCAGCAATGACTCAGGCATGCAGGTATGACTTGCCATCCTTTCACAGAACACAGTTCTTAGAAAAGGTGTGACTGGAAAACCAACATTTAGAAACACATCATTACCATAACTGATTCCCAGATGAACACATTAGCTATTTCAGGATTGATGGGGTTATCTGAAGTTGAACGTGGCAACTGCTACTTTAAAGATTCTAAAACCCCAACTAAGACAAATCCCAACAAGATGGGGAAATTTAAGAGCAGCTGCTAACACACCTTCTCCTATTTCATCCCATTTTTTGAGGCTGCTTTAAGATTATACCCAGAAAGATTACCTCTGTGGGATGACTACTGATTTACCCAGAAATGAAACCCAAGCTCTAACAGCTAGTTAGTTACCTTCCTGTTTGGTTTCAAATTCTGTTCCTAAGACAAGACTGTCTATGTGCGTGTTAATTATGGCAAAGCTGATGGAAACTTGGCTGCCATGTCTAGACACTGGCTGAGAGGGGATCTGGCTGGAGACTAGGTCCAGCTCAAGCCTAGTGCATATCTTGACCCCCTGAATTGCCTCTTCCCACTCTCCCATCCTGAGGCAGCCTGACAGAGGCATGCTGCCCGTTGCTGCAGATCTGACGTTATCAGTCTACATTATCACGTCTACATTATCAGTTGGGTGTGGAGGAGAGAACGCAGACTGCACCCCCTCCAAATTCTGCTCGGCAGATATGGAGAGACACGTTGGAATGCGGAATTCCTGGGATCCCTAAGATGTGCTATTAAGTACTCTTCAACAGACGAGCTTCCTAGAACCTTTTTAATCTTAGGAAAACCAGATAATTTTCTCCGTGACATTTCCTGTTTTCCCATGTGATGATTTGTGAGGAAGCTCTAAAGCCATGAGGTTCAATTTACTGTTTAGGGCAATAGGCTATTGTGACATCCACCAACGCGAGCAACAAATGGTCGGAAGCTTTCAAGAGTTTAAGATGGAACTTTATTGGCCAAAGCTTTACCTGCGCAGGGGTGAACTCTTGGGGTGTCCGGAGACACGGTGCTAAGAGGCTGCAAATGAGAGTCGCACCTGGCGCTTACAGCCTAGGGTTTTTATTGGGGTGAGCAAGCAAGCAAATACAGAAGCAGACGTAGCTGTTAGCAATTGGCTATCTCGAGAGAACACACATGGCTATGTTCTCTGCTTGCAACAATGGATACGTTTCTGCAAAGACAAGGTCATGCACAAGGCGGTTTATCTTGTTCAGCACTCTTTGTACTTTCTGTACTTTCTATCTTCCTTGCTGAGTCAGTCTGGAGCCTGCCTCAGGTTCCTCTTGGCTACTTTTATCTAATTCTGGGCCTAACACTATCAAAAAGGGTGAATTGATAAGCTCCCAAAATTGGGTAACCTAAAGATAACCAGGAGCTTCCCCTTCATCTCTTTGGCCTGAGAAGCACTTTAAGCATAGCACCTTAAGAAAGGAAGGAGGAAAGCTGCCTTTGCAGACAGGGAAATGATTCTGTATTTAGTTACGTGTCTAGAAACCACAGGTTTTTGAACCTGAAATTCAGAACACCCAGTTGGTTGTGATCTTCAGTCCTGTGGGTAATGGAATATGGAAGCTAAGAGTCAAAGCATCACAGAGCTGTGACAGATGTAAGATTTCTAACCCCACACTCTCGTGTTAGAGACGATGAAACCAAGACATGGAGGGGTGAGGTCAGAAGTTTGAAACCTAGTCCTGGCACAATGAGGAACTCACTGACAGAGCTGCTAGGTAAAGATATAGCACCTCTCTCCGCTTTTCACTGGATTACATCAGTTCACTGTGGTCCACTAGCTTCTCGGGATAAAATGAAGTAATAGTGTCTAATACATGCTAGATGGCTTTAACGGAAAGAGTAGGAGTTAAATCCTGGCTCTATTAATCTTAAGTAAATTGGACAAGATACTTAAAACTCTCTGAGACATGGTTTTTTATGTATAAAACAGACATAATTCTCACCTTACAGTGTTGAGAATTCCAGGAAATAAACAAAAAGGATCCGCCATGGTGTTTGGCACTGCTTGTGCTCAATGAATTATTGCTATTATTATTATTTATTTTATTTTATTTATTTATCTTTAGAAGGCAAGGGAAGGAGAGAGGGAGAGAAATATCAATGTGTGGATGCCTCTCATGCGTCCCCTGCTGGTAACTGGCCTGCAACCCAGGCATGTGCCCTGACTGGGAATTGAACCATGATCATTTGGTTCGCAGGCCCATGCTCAGTCCACTGAGCTACACCAGCCAGGACCCTGTTGTTATTATTATTATTGTCATTATTAAATATTAGGAAGAGAAATTGCAACTTGAAGTTGAGAGAGCAGCTCATCGAGTCATCTCTCGGCAGACAGTTGAATGACGCACTGCCAGCTTTCTCAGAGAAGCTTTTCTTTTCTGTTTGTAAGAAATCCTAGCTTTTCCACCTGGAATTCATATTTAAGCCTCCACTTAAGCTCTTTCGGTCCTTCTAAGAAGTGCCCCTCACACCTTCCCGTCCTGAATTCTCGGACACACTTTTATCCCACGTACATTTGTTGTGTTCTGAATGTCTCTGGGGCCGCCATGGTTTTGAATGTTCATTTCCAACTTGCAGCAGAATGTTTAAACTGAGAGGTTACCAGTTAAAAGGAGGGAAGGGGCTTGGTCATGTTAGACTTCAAAGCTTCCTGTAATGTGGCCTCAAATTACTAGTCAAACTTTGTATTTTTCTTATTTATAAACCAGGATCTTTTTACCTGCCTCACAAGTTTGTTGTGAGAACTACATGGACCAATGCATGTAAAATTGTGAAGCCTGCAGTATATCAGGTGTTTCATACGTATGGTTATTTTTTATTTCCCAGGATGTCCCATCATCGGCATTATAATCTTGCCAGGCTAATGAGCTCATCCTACTTTTTTTTTTTTTTTTTCCGATAGAGGAAAAGGGATGAAGAAAGAGTGGGAGAGAAATATCAATGTATGGTTGCCTCTCATGTGTCCCCTGCTGGAAACTGGCCTGCAACCCAGGCATGTGCCCTGACTGGAAATCGAACCGCAATACTCTGGTTCGCAGGCCTGGGCTCAATCCACTGAGCTATGCCAGCCAGGGCCCTACTTTTGACACAGAAACGTCTTTACCTCTTTCCTGTTTTCTTCTCAGGTAGTTCTCCTTACCTTCTTCTCCTTAGTTTGAACCACTTAGGTACATGCCGGTGTAGCAAAGAGTAAGGGGCCTTGTATATTAGCTTTTTACTACTGGCTTTATTCCTCCATGTAAACTAAGCTGCTGAAATCTTTTGAGGAACAAGAAGAGGTCCCAGAGAGGATGCACTTGGCCACTCTTAGTCATGTTTGTAACTCCAGCGCTGGGCAAAGAGCCTGGCATATGGCAGGCACTCAGTATGTATTAGGAGTTGGGCGTGTGGCTCTCAAACGTGAAGTTAAAACTAAACTTCTCTTGCCTTTGAACTTCAGGCAAGTTACCAAACAGCTCTATTTCCTCATTTGGAAAATAGAGAGAACAGTAACATTTTCCCCCATGTTCTTTCTGTTGAGAGTAAAATGTAAATTACATATATGAAGTGCTCAATGCATTTTACATATTTATTGACAGTTATAACTAAATAACTATTAAAATGTCATTGGAGATAATGTAATTGACCCAAAAAATGCACAAGTAATTTCATATTATATAACCTGGAGATACCCAGTATCTCACACCAGTTAACAAGACACAGGGTTCTGGAACCAAGTCTTCTGGCCACACAAACAATGCTTTTTAAACTCTAATATAGCAGTTTACTTAGTATGTATGTGTATGTGTGTATATATACGTGTACACACACACACATATGTCTGTATGGTGAAAGATTGAGTTGACTCTGTATTCTGTGTTGTGGTAAGACATGTACTACCTTTTCTTACGAGTTATCACAGTGACTGTGTATGTTGGCTGTTCCAGGAATACAATAGCTCACCCGCAATCTCAAAGTCAAAGAAGCTGAGAACAAGTGTTTCATAATTCATTGGATGACCTGACTTGAGCCCCTTTGGAGGCAAAGATAGGACTCAAAATGACATAGGCTATTTACATGTACAGGCCTTATTCCACTTAGTATAAATATTTACATAATTCACTACACAAATTCAATATTTTTTATAATATGAGTACCACCCCAAATCTCCTGTGAATGTCAATGTAACGTATAATGTTTGTACTGCATTGCCTTTTATCATTCAATACTTCTAAATGCTATCCTTTTAAGGAGATGAAAATGTTTTATAACTAGATTTTGGTGACAATTGTTCAACTTTGTAAATTTACTAAAAATCATTGAATTAAACACTTAGATCAGTGTTATGGCACATAGAGCTATCTTAATAAAGCTATCTTTGAAAGGCCACTAAAACATATAATTATTAGGAATAACAAAAGTAATCAAGTATATCTGTAAACTTTTAAATTTAACATTACCACTGACTGCTGTTTGGTGTTTTTGACTGAAGCTGGACTTAACTGGTAAAAGTGCTGCCCATACAGGGCTTGAATCCCTAATTGATACAGGGTGCAGCCAAAGGGGGCCCCCCCCAGAAAAAGATTTGGAATGGTGTCCAGAATTCAAAGTGTATGGGAATGATGGAGAGACATATAAGATGTCCTCACCCCACCCCCACAGGTGTGAGTTGGGGGGGGAAGGGACAGTTTTGCACAGCCACAGCCTTGCAGCTAATCCATGGCATTGTCTTTTAACATATCTATAGCCTCTGGCGGTCACTTGGATATGTTAAATGGCTGTGGCCAGGCTTGGAGCTAGGGGGATGAAGTCACTTCCCCCCAAGATGTAACTGGGGGCAGGTCCCCCCAAGTTACAGCGCTTGCGTAGGGGCTTGGAGAAGATTGGCTCGAGGACATGGGATGATTACTGCCCAGACTAACGATGGCAGCCCAGTAAACTTGTATTAATACAGAATACTGGCAGGTGTAACTGATTTTGGGAGGAGTCGGAAATAGGGGTACAGAGGAAGATGGGTGCTGGGATTTAAGAGCCAGGCACGGCAGCCATTGAGAGAGAGCCACGCGGTTTCAGCAGAGTGAGGACCCCCTGTTGGTGAGGTGAAAGAGGGAGCCACGTGGTTTTGGCAGAGTGTGGAACCCCTCTTTCCCAGGTGAAAGGGAAAAACCACGCAGCTTTGCCAGAATGGAGATCCCTGCAGCCAGGTGAAGAAGACAGCCACATACTTTTGGTGGAGTGCGGACTCCTGCAGCTTTGGTAGAAGAGGCCCACGCGGCTTTGGGGTGCCCCCTTTGGCCGCGGGGCCTGAAAAGCAACAGAGACTTTGACTGGAACTGGGTACAAAGGACTCTTGCCAGTGGACCATGAGAGGGTACCACAGTACTTTGGATTAACTCGAGATCCTGCCTGCACGGTGACACAGCTGACGGTGCCAGCGGCCTGAAAAAGGGACGTGTGCTCTTTTCCTGATTTACGGTACCCGGAATTGGGACAGTGGGAGAAGGGAGCGCTGTGCGGGTGTAGGTGTATATATAAAGGACTTTGATATTTTAGTGGTGGCATTAGGCCTGAATAGCATTAAATAAACATTTTGTTTCCTTTTCACAAATCTCTGGCATTAAGAGATGTGTTTCCAATTGGCGGCGGACAGAAGGGCCCAGTAGATTTTAGTATTTTGGTTGTCGGGAGGGGCCCCTGTTGTACAGCAGTTTTGGGCATCCCTAGGTGGGCCAAATATTGTATTGCCCCTCCCTCGGACCACCTCCTCTTGTTCGGTAACATAATGACATATTAGGGAGTACTGGAATATGTTTTCACAAAAGAGAAAGAAAGTCACAAAAAAAAAAGGACTAAAAAAGAATGGAAAGAAAGTTCATGAAAAATTAATGAAATTGAAAATGTCCAAATATCACCTCCTTTATAATTTTTCCTGAATAACCCCATCCCATTAGAATTTATTTTTTCCCTCTGAGCATCCATAGAATTTTATGACCCTATAACGAAACTTAATAACAGACTACAGTCATCTGCATCTGTGATACAGATAGTAAGCCTGTCGACAGCAACGATAACGTTATTCCATTACGTATTTTTACTCATGGTGTGTCAGAAAGAAGAAACACTTAAATAGGGGTCTAATGAATATCTGATTACATGGAACCTCTTCCTCAATAAGTTTATACCTAAAAAATATTTTTCATCTAAATTCTAAGACACATTTGAGCCTGAGTTTTGATTAAGAATTACAGGTCATTATTATCACAACAGTTTCATGAAAAGAGAAAACAAAGGTTGGAATTGTTAAGTTACTTACTCAAGGAGACACAGTTATTTTTTTTTAAGATTTTATTTATTTATTTTTAGACAGAGGAGAAGGGAGGGAGAAAGAGAGACAAAAACATCAATGTGTGGTTGCCTCTCACGTGGTCCCCACTGGGGACCCGGCTCTGCAACCCAGGCATGTGCCCTGACTGGGAATAGAACTGGTGACCCTTTGGTTCCCAGCCCCTGCTCAATTCACTGAGCTACACAAGCCAGGGCAAGACACAGCTACTTAATGATGGAGCTGGTATTCCAATCCATGTCTGGTAAACTTAGAATTGAAACCTCTGTCTGCTTCTCTTGAAGGTGTTTACAGTTGTGGGTAGGATATTAACAATTAAGGAATCTTGAGTTAAAAAACAAACTCTTCTCTAACATATCAATGTTACAGAAATGAAAAAGTGTCTAACAGAATTAAGAACTTCTTTAAACTTTTGAGTTAGAACGTTAATCAACCTACTTTCTTCTCTTCAGGACCTACCTGCTCTATCAAAATATTAAAAAATATTCAGCCTTTTCTTTCTGTACTCTTTTCAAACATAACTATTACCTGAGCTAAACTCAATAGCCAGAATTAGACAAGCTGGTGAAAAGAACAAAAATGGAAATATTAACCATCAGTTGTGTTTTCTTTTATTATTATTATTTAACTTTTTCACAAAACAATTTGTCTCCCAAAGCTCATCTTCAGCTGATACACTTGGATCCCTTACCATGATGTGAGACCACAGGATGACCTGCTGAATTTGAAAAGCAATAAATACAGTGCAGTCTAGTTTCCTGGGAAAGATCAAATGTTTTGAGTTTGACTTCCTCTCTATCCCTAAAAAACATTTCAGAAGGAAAAGACTGATGAATTCCTCATTGGTCTTTTTCCTTTGTATGTTTTGTTAGATTTTTTTTAAAGCAGGCTGTGAAAAGTTGTTGTTCATTAATGAAACTCAGAAAGTAGTCAAATGCCTTTGAAGTTGAAGACGGCATCTGTTTCACTGTCCAAAGAGAGTAGAGAAATTAACATCTCCATCACATGGGTTTCAAAGTAATTCAAGCATTGCCACCCAGAAGCTGCAGGTGCAAGGATGTAGCTAGCTTTGTTTTATGAAGCACATTCACGTGTGTGAGTGTGTGTGCGTAAGTATACTCACACACATGCGAAATAAGGACCAGTTCTCATAAAATGCATATTATAAAAGGGAAGTTACAAATGCATTGATATTAAGTGAAGACAGCTCTTCAGGTAAATTTTTATCAGTTACCTGCTAAAGATATTCAGCATTCAGACAATAATGACTTAGGTCCTATTGTGAAAAAAAAATTAAGAAATTTTAAGGGACAACTTAAATTTTCAGCTCAGTTCATTGAAAAGGATATGTTTAAAAGTGAAAAATCAAATTCAAGGAACATACAGAAGGTGCTATCTCTCCTATGCTTTCCAATTAAGATTTTAAAATTTGGATTATTAAAAATAATAATGGCCTTGACTGCTGTGGGTTGGCATCATTCCTGCAAACCCAAAGGTCGCCAGTTCCTGGTTGATTCCTGGTTGGGGCACATGCCTGGATTATGAGTTAGGGCCCCAGTTGGGGGTGTGTGAGAGGCAACCAATGATGTTCCTCTCACACACTAGTGTTTCTCTCCCTCTCCTTCTCCCTCCCTCCCTCTCTCTCAAAAATAATAAATAAAATATTTGAAAAATAATAAACATAAACACATTCAATTGTCATTTTTATACATACAGTTATTGCATTTGGGGGGGTTAAGGCATAAGTCTACTAACTTGTATCATCTGTCTTCTATAAGGCTTATTAGTAATATAACTTCTATGATTTCTAGTTTTTGTTTTCTTAGAGTGAGAACTCTAGACATGCTTGAAACATAACCTCAATGCAGAAACCTTCAATATTTTTAAGTTTCTCACCTATACATTCTTACCTAATAGAAATTATTTCAAACAATGTTAGTTTTTATGTCTTCACTAATTTGCCATAAATAGCTTATGATTTGTTAATGTATGTATAATTTAGCGAAGTAATCATAATAATAGTTGTCAAAATGGAGTAAGCTTCAGCTTCTGAGCTAGAGTAGCTATACTTTTCCATATTCCTCCTAGTAAATGCAACTGAGAACCTTAGAAATTATATATAAAGAAACAAATGAGGACCTTGAAAGGTGAAGGAGAGGGGCAGACTGGCTAGAGACCTTGGGATCTGAGTAACGACACTGTGGTAGGTTTCCTGCGGTCTGTTTCTACATCACATATTTTAGACACAGAGCTGAAGAGGCTGGCCACCTAAAAATTTCAACAAACTCAAACAACACCTTCATCAAAGCCTCCTCTCTTCAGCAAAAGGAGTAGAGAAGGGCAGCCTAGTAAGATGGAGAACTTTTAGATTAAAAAGAATTGCTCTACTGCAGCCAAACACCACAGAAAAGACTATGATGTGATCTCCAGTTATGCCACCAAATGTCAAGGGGCAGCCTTGACTTCTACTCTTATAAGGTTATACAGCAAGATGATCCCATTCTCTCAGCCTCCTGCCAGGGTGATGTCAAAGAAACAGCAGAACACCAGTACTGCTTACCTGGTGGTAATGAGGCCTCCTGTCCTGAAGGTGTCAGTGGAGAAAATGTAGGAAACCTGGACCTCCATTCCACCCGCCATTACTGAGGCACCCGTTACTCCATGCTGGAGTGATATCAATGAGACCTAGTGGAAGTATGGGACTTTTACCACTGTTCAGCAGTAAGGAGGCTGCACCCAACCCACGGTGTCAAGAGTAGTAACACACTCCTACTGACCCCCACCCAAGCCAGGGAGGTATCAGTGGAGGCCTAAGAATGAGTCAAAATCCCACCTGCACTAAGCAGCAATGAAGAAATAATCTCTTAGATGTCAATGATGGTCAAGTGGAGAACCTGAACTTGTCTTCCTATCTGGCAGTAGTGACATGATACACCTTCCAGAGTAATGTCAGGAAAAAACAACTAAAATACGGTTTAAAGAAAATGCAGAGCAGAGTCTCATCACATAATACCCCAGGTGTTCAAGTTTTAGCTGCGAATCATTCCTATTGCTCTGGACAAAGTGGGATTCAGCCACCTGCTGTCATACACAAGCATAACACAGTAAATGATAAGGAAGGAAAAGGTCTTTATTAAAAGGGTGCCCAATGTGGGGGATTGGATACTCCCTGTCTCCAAGTCATTCTCTTCTGCGGAACACAGAAAGAAGCCAGCCACCCCCAGGATCAGTGTCCAGACACCCTGCCCCATTCTGATCCGTTCTCCTGGGGCCCAATGCTGTTATGCAAACAGGTTTCCATCTCTCTAGGCTCTCACTCTCTGGAGTGCACACTTGTGGGGCCAGTGTCTCCATTGCCTTGCTGCTGCTTCCTCTCACTCCCAGGGCCAGGGCACACTGCCAGGTCACTGCAGCTGGTCATTCAAGGAGTTCTGTGTGTGTAGAGCCCCAGCATCAAAGGCAGCTTGCAACCCTGGGGCTGGCGAAAGTTCCCAGCCTGTGCATTGGTGTGCTTCCCTCCGAACGAGAGAATGGGTGTGGTCTGAGACCTGTGCTGTGCGATGAGGAGCCACAGTGCCCCGCAGGCTGCCTAAGAGGCCTGCATTCCGCACGAGCCTGCTCCGCACTGGGAGAGGAAGAGCAAGGCAAGAGCCACAAGCAGAACTGGCATCTGCTGGGTCCTGTGAATGCTCTGGGCCCCCTGACCAGGCAAGAGAGGGGGATTCAGAAAGGGTCAAGACTCCACACCTTCCACGTAAATCTTCCACCCCAAAATCCTGCGCACAGTGGGAGAGTCCAGTTGCTAGCCAGCTAGCCTAACGATTATCATGCACGTCAGCCAGCAGAGCTTCTCTGCCCCTCTTCCTGCAGCCATCCTGCTGCACAGCTTCCCACAGCATTCAAGAGACTTTGCATTACAACAGCAAGTAGCTAGTTCTCTTTCCTGATGGGAAGCAAGCTGCTGCCCCAGGGCAAATGGAGTAGAGACTTTCAGAGCAGTTCAGTGACCCAGCCAGGAGCTTCTATGGTGCCTGCTCAGGAGGCGGAAGTGGTTGGTGTGGTCCTTGCATCAGAGTCATGCTTGCCCTGACTAAATATGGCAGCCAAGGGCAGGTAAAAGATGCAGGGGAACTGGTAAAAGAGGCACACTGTAGGAGGAGCTGGATATGAGGTCACATAGGAAGCTCTGGGTCAGCATTTAAAATAAGTGCCAGCAGAAAAAGAAGGGCAGGTCTGCCAGGGTAGTGAAGAAGCAGGGAGTGGCCTTGCCGGTCTGTAGGGAAGAGGATAGCCATGGGAGAGTGAGTTTCAGTCATGCTGCCAGTACTGAAGGAGGAGCAATTGCTCCTCTGAGAGGCAGCCATGAAGAAGGAACCATGAATTAGAAATTTGGCCATGAGGTCTGAGAGAGGAAGCCAACAAGCAGCTATGCAGTTTGTAGTCAGGATTCCACCATGTGGCTGGATGTAGTAAGGAAGGGGCAGCCATGAGGAGATACAGTCCTGCTGGCTGTAGTGTAGGGAGCAGCCATGCTGGTCCACAGCGAGGATTAGGAGCTGGAGTAAGGAAGAGGAGCCCGGTGGGGAAGCCTGCCTGAAGAACACAGTGGCAGAGCTGATGGAGCTGTGTGGGGAACCTGCCTAACCAAGCACGGACCCGTGGGAGATGCTGAACTGTGACCGGGGAATGCTGATTTCTGCTACTCTGAAGGACATACTCTCTTGGGACATGTGCCTTCCTGGACTTCACCATGATCCAGTGTAATGTGGCGCATGTATTCCTGGACTATTACATAAAAGGCTGAGGACAATGCATCCCAGATCCTGAAGGAGAGAGCTGATGCAAGAGGATGGTGGCTTTGAAGCCCACGACTGTACCTTACAGAGGGAATGGAGAACTGTTTACATGGCCAGCTTAAGAACGGATAAGGGAAACTTTGGGGCATGTTTTTGGCTTAGAGCCTGGTGGGGAGTAAGGGAAGTGCTGAGTCTCGTGGGAGAACAGGGCTCCGAGTAGGAGTACTCCCAGCACCTTGAGCTTGGAATCCTGTAAAGAAAAGCCTGTCTCCCGCCACGCTAATTGTTGGGTCATGCACCAAGGTGCCATGTGCACGAGCCCCAGTCTCCACCTTTACCGTAAGAGCTAACCTTCTGTTTTTGAAAGGCCCTAGATAACTTTTGTAGAAAGGCAGCAGCAACAAGGTCTATTAAAAAATTGTGGCACATGTGGATGCAGTCAATTCTGCTTCTGTAAAAATGGCCCCTCAGTGCCAGACTTTTGCTTTTTTGTAATACAGCGACACTCTGCTCCTAAATCAGAGAAACGAAGATGGATAAACAATGCCTGTAAATTAAACAAATAGTCAGGGATATGGGAAATCCAAGATAGCCTCATTATTTTTTCCAACTTCTGGAATGTGAAACTTCTCAGGTAGGTTCAAAGGTGGACTGAAAAGGTTCAGAATAGGCTTCTTGAGCTAGACACATTATTGAGGTATTGGAGAATTCTCAGTTGAACCGACTTATGCATTATGAAGGTGTATTTCTCAATGTAGAAAGAACCAATTTTATTAAATACTTAGCAACTTGATTTATGAATATTAGGCCTTTAAATGGCCTAATTAGGCCATTTAAAGGCCTAATATTCAACCAAAGTAAAACTGAAGATCTAATAGATTTATTAAGCAATTTATGAATTGAGTAGCATCCCAATTGGCAACTGGAAGCACATTATGAAGTGTTTTACAAAATGGCTGATTTTTAGAGGAATACAGGCTGGGTAAGGGAGCTATTAACAACAAAAATAATTCTTTTCAGGCCAGGGCATTTTTCTTTAGGGGAAAAGAGCAGGGATGGTTGTTGTCCAGCAGATGGTTCCTTTGGGAAATGGAGAGGGCCCACATGCCAGATTATCTTACTGGTGCTTGGTCAGACAATTCCAGACTAGTTGGTTTAAATTACGTTTTTGGGAGAGGCTGAAACTGCAATTAGATCAGGTACAATTGATGCCATTTGGGGCCTGTGATTATTTTTTTTAATAAGATACATGATGTGTGAGCCTTTATTAGTACTCTCACACTGAGTACTACAAATGTTAAAGGCAGGACTGTAGATGGTCCATAGCAGGTGCTCAATAAAATTTTGGCAAATAAATACTGGGCAACGAGAAACACCACGACTGGAAATAAGGAGGGATGGCAGAGTGGAGAGCAAATTGGCCCGAATTTTCCAAGAGAAAAACCCATCTGGTAAACTCCCAATTCAATATAGTAAGTAAAATAGCACGAATTCAGTTATTTGGAAGAGCATTGGGAAGCCTCAGTTAAGTGATTATATTTAGAAATTTAAATAAAGATATGAAAAATAGCAAATGTATCCTTCTCTTTGTGCTAAAAGTAGAGGTGTAAAGATTTATTTTCAGTCAACCATTTATTTTTGAACATTCCTACCAACAAAATTTACCAGAAGCCCTGGCAGAGAAATTCTTGATGTAATCTGGCTGGAATACTGAGTCATTGTGTGTGACTTGGGGCAAGTCCTTCGTCCTCTCTGCACCTCAGAGCACTCGGCTGGAAACAGGGCGTAAAGCAAGAGTGTGCTGAAAATCAGATGCCCTGCCTAAGTCAGTTTCCCTGGGTAAATACATTGTGGAAGAAAAAGAACATTCAGCTCTTTCAAAGAAGTATTTTAAAATCGGTTTTCAATTTTTCTTAAAATTTCTATAATTTAGGTAGATTTGGTAACTTCTCCTGCAGCAAATTCCTTGTGAAGTCAATACTTCCTGCTAGTGATCAGTTAGTACATTAAAGGGATTTTCCTTGGGAAAATAATCTCTAGCTTTAAAGTCTTCCAGAAGACTTGCACAGGTTTTTGTTGTTGTTTTTTAATTTTTGAATTCCGAGTGTTAAGCAAATTCAAAATGAGCCTGGAGTTTTGGCTAGAAATAAATGATAAAGATTTATTCAAGGGCCATAGGGTTTGGAAAGTGGAAATATAACTAGGTAATATCAGAGTGCTCTGAGGAAGAAAGAACAGCTAAGAGGTCTTATCATAAAAGGTACATTCTGCAGAAAATCCAGTCCTGCCTTCTCAGCCTCTGGATCTGTCCGGTATGATGACCCTCTGGAAGATAGGTGGTCCAGATAATGGCTGTCAAATGGCCTGGGTACACGAACACTCTCTCCTGAGTCCTTCCGTGGATAATGAGAGGACTATCTGGAGGTTTGAGGAATATATCCAGGCATTGACACAGGGCTGCAACGTTAAAAAGTTTAAGTTCCCCAGCTAGTTAAAACAAGAATAAAATTGTTTCCTTACGTCTCACGTTACTTGATTTTAGTAAGGTAGCAGTTTGACTGCAGTGACTCCATTTTATTCCTTTACTCTCCCTTCCTCACGAGCATAATCTAGAACTGGGGGAACCAAACAGCTCCATTGCGATCAAGAAGCAAGTTTTTAGGCGCTTGTCTTTCAATGTAAGTGTTTTGAACACCAGTAGTGGTTAATGTTTACTGTACACTTAGAGTTTTAGGTGATTAATTTTATTTACTTCCCCATGAACTTCTAAGGGCAGGTTTTACTACTATTCTTGTAACTGTAAAACCAGCTCCGAATGGGCCTATCCTGTTTTACCACATACAGAGCTGCTTTTCAGAGACCACAGTCTTGCAACTGACGCATGCGCAGAGGAGAGAACTTTGACCTTCAACTCCACCCAGAACCGAAGGATGAGACACAACGGGACCTTGAACACTGAAACCTTTTCAGAAGCCAAAGGTCCATTGTCCAGGAAGATCTAGTGTTAATACCCCTTTACCACAAGTGGCTAAACTCCAACTCGAAATTTGCCCGTTAGGTTAGGTGCTTTCGCACACCTATTTGCCCCGTACCCTTAAAAACCCGCCCAAACCCTGCATCCGGGAGCCTGGGCTTTGAGCATTAGCTTCCCACACCAGGGTCGCACCATTTATAATGAAATAGCCACCCTTTCTCCACTGCAATTCTTATTTAGTGTTTGGCTCTGCTGGAACCAGTGAATGAACTCTTTCTGTTCTGTGACATTCCCGCTTTATATAGAGACAACCTGCTTAGCGAGGTTAAGCAATAAAGGACAAGTGCTTTGAATCTAGAACCTTCACTTTATACATCATATTGCCTCCTCTGTTGCCAGCAGATAACCTAGTGATTATATAAACTTCATGTTTACAAAGGTAGTTTCATTAAGTAGGGAAATTCTTTGAAATTCACAGTTGTATTTTGCAAAAACCAAAAAGAAAAGAGGCATTGTAAGTCTTGTTATCTGAGTTGATTGAAGTACAAAAGTCTGATTTTAGAGAGCTATGGGTAGAAAGCATAGGCAAGTAATTTCTTCATCTGGGACATCTCTAAAGCAAAGCTTCAGAGCGCATAACCATTACCTGAGGAAGCTTTCAAAATAGGTATTTCCTCAGGACTTACCATTACAAAATCTGATAAACTAGGCCTGGGGGTTTTGACAGAAAGTCTGTAAAAGCAGCCAGATGATTGAGACGGAGGCTGACCTCAGTCCACACTATGAGAAACCCAGCTTTAAATTTCCTTTCACCTCTGAATCTCGGAGCCACCTGACTTTTCAAAAACAACCGGACTACCTCCCAAATTGCCTAATTAGAAGTCCAACAAATTTGGTGTGAACAAACAACAGGTGCTGTCTGCAAGAGGTAAGGAACAAAAAATACGTCCTGGTTCCTGGCGTAAGCATAAGAGATACGGTAAATGGCATGAACCATTACATACAATGTTTTCAGACCCACTCTGATCTGGGTTGAACTCTGAAATGTCAAAGTGCTTAAAAGAAAATGTTATGGGGTAGAGTATTCCTATGATTCAGAAAAATGCAGTTCCTTCACATAGAGTCATAGTTGTTTGTTTTGATCCCCAAATTAGCCCTGCCATCTCTGGTAGGCAGGATGTGACTAATGCCATGCATGGAGTCACACTTCGGAATGGCATTTTTAGGGCTGAGAGTGGCAATACCAGCCCTCAGGTGCCATTGAAATGGTAATTCTGCTAATTTGGTTGAGGAGCGAAAGACTCTCTTAGATAACGGTAGGAAGTTATACTTTTCTGAATTGATTCAGGGTTTCCCCGCATAGGATTCCTTCCACTTGTGTTAAAAGGCAGGCTTCTGAACCTGAAAGCTCGGAGTAATTTGGATTTTCTTGTCCTAAAAATATGAAATCAATGCCCAAGGTAAGGGAGATGTAATGGATTTTTCAAGTATCTTACATTCCCAGATTCCTATTTCCCTTGTATAGGTTTCTCCAAAATTCCCTTTATCTGAGATTCCTCCTTTCCCAAATGGATGTATTTAAAAAAAATTGTGTGCATCACTAGAGAAAAAAAGGTTTTGCTTGGTTTTTCTCTCCCTTTGCCTTTTCAAACTTTTAAGTATATAATGGGATTTCTAATTAATTAAGAAGATTTAAGGATTCATAGTATTTTCCAAGACTGGATGATGCTTCTCTCAGAAAGGAGATTTTTAATCTCTCCAGGAACTAGTCTAGAGAAAACAATCCGTGAGCCCCCTGAGGTTGTATGGAAATTTCTTAGCATATATTCACTTTTCTGGTAGCAAGGTCATTACAAAAATATATCAGCAAAGGATCCCTCTACCTAGAAAACTTTACCAACTCTCCCTTTTAATAAAAAATAAATTGGTTTTCAGAAATTAAGAATATCTTGAAGATGTTGAGAAGCTGCAAAGTTTGTTAAGCTTTTCAGGAAGCACAGGAAATGTCACATAATCTCCAAGGAAGTTTATTTAAACACCGTGGTTACTTAATCTATTTCCACATATCAGCAGTTGTGTGGACAAAGACACACCTTTCAAAATCTCTTTTGCTATTGCAGTTGAGGGCATTAAAATATCAAAGGACCATTAGATTACAGACTTGCTTCCTGAGGAGCACTTCTGCTTTATTGATTTGTCATGGAAAATATAAACCCTTGTGGACAAAACTTGTTGCCATTTAAATCAAGGATAATTAGTTTTAGGTTTTTCTGTAGCGTGGGTCAGAAGAAAGTGATAAACCTGCCATTTGGGCTAAGTAAAATACCCCCCCCCCCACCCCACAAACTAGCTGGAAACACACAGATATCTGGAGATAATTGTTAAAATTAAGATAGTGTAACGTTATAAAAGTAGAGTCCCACATATTTATTCAATAATTTAAGGCGAATTTCTGAAATATAAGGCTTACTATTTCTTTTAAAATAAATCACTCAAGTGGTTGCATTTGGGGATTTTGTCATCAATCAAATCACAATGATCAATCTCAGGTAATTTTGAGTATCTACCTTTTAGGGTTCAGGCTAGGTCATAATATTTTATTATTTATAAAAAAGATTTTATTTATTTATTTTTATAGAAAGGGGAAGGGAGGAAGAGAGACATCAATGTGTGGTTGCCTGTCACATGGTCCCCAGTGGGGACCTGGCCCACAACCCAGGCATGTGCCCTGACTGGGAATCGAACCAGCAACCCTTTGGTTCGCAGCCTGCACTCAACCCACTGAGCTGTACCAGCCAGGTAAGTCATAATATTTTAAGGTCAGTTTTTTCATCCATGGAAAGAGATGTTGAAAGACAATTAAGTGAATTCATGGTGATGTTTGGATTTTTCTCTCATTTTGGGTAATCCCTAAACATAATTCTAATAATATTCAGTCTACTTTGCAATGATCAATAATTGGTGTTATCACTATCTGATAGAGTGAGATCTTCAAAAACTATGATGAGAAATAAAATTATTCTCTCTACTTAAATCAGTGACACAACAATTAATTTGATCTCTTCCAATCTGTTCATTATAATTTCCTGGTTGTCTGATGCTTCACTATCTACCTCTAGTCACATCTTCAAATCCAGTAATAAACATAGACACGCCCCTTTGAAAATTCCATCTGAATTAACCCTAGAGCCTCATCTTGGAATTAACACTAATCAGGTTTTAGAAGAGGAAAATAGGAAAAAAATTTTTGAAGCAAAAAATGTGGTAAAATAGTTAACGACATAAATAATATTTTACCAACGTAAATGTAAACACAACTTGACAGCAGCATTAACAACTATTATTCCTCCCAAATTTTGGGGGCACGGGGGATGCATTTTATAGTCCAAAAAAATGCGGTAACGCAGTCTCTATGTGGCAGGGGGAAGCCCTTTGCATTGTTCAAACTAAATTCCAGGTCAGTCTCTTTCCATTTTGGCACAACTCAGATTCACAGAATTCTACCTTCCGTGAAGCTGGAATCTGTGGTGTTTTAATTCACACTGGCATATAGTCTTAGGTTATAGAGAATATGTTAATCTGATATATATAAGCCCTATAAAAGTTTTCCGGTGCCTTTAAGGTTCTCTCTCAGCCTCTGTCATTCTAAGCATTTCTATCTCCTACAGTTCTGCTCTGTGTGACAGGTTTGCTATTGATATCCCTGTTCTCACTGCTAGACCTCAACACACAACACTTTGTCTGTTCTTCTTAAAGTAAAACGCCCAGATTTGTACACTGCTACACATGATATGCTTAAGGTAAACTAGTATTACCCAAATGGTGGTCTGTAGATCGCATCTCAGCCTTTTGGCTAAGATCAAGGGCAAATCCTGGTCTGTAGATCCTTGGTGGGAGTTTAAGACCCTTTCAGGGGATCTGCATATTAACATTTTGCATAACAATGTTGAAAAATTATTTGCATCTTTTACTTTGTTGACCTTTACAATGATAGTGCAAAATGAATGGCTAACGAGCAGCTAGGCCCTCCCCTGAAACCAGGCCATGGCACCGGTCTGTGCTCTACCTCCGCGCATGCGCAGGGAAATAAAAAGCAGATTTTACTGAAGAGAGTCTTTGATAAAGCAGTAAAAAATATTAACTTCATGAAACGTCCACTCTTGAGTATATGTCTCTTTAATATTCTGCACGAAGAAAAGGAAAGCGCGCAGGTTGCCGTACACCAGGCTGCCTTGGTTGTCTGAAGACAAAGCTCTCATATGACTGAGCTGGGGCTGGCCTGGCCACTTCCTCACGTAATACCATTTTTACTTGGAAGACCAAGTGATGGACAAACTGCTGGTATTCAGACTTAGGTATTTGGAAGACATTTTATTTTCCTGAAAAATGAATGAAGTCACGACAGTAAAAACTGATAGTGTTTGTTGCTTGTGATACTACCTGAGCTTTCAAGAGAAAATTAAAAATTTGGAAAACTTTATTTGCTGCCATAACTGGGACAGCTTCCCCATATTCGAAGACTTTTTGCATGAGACTGGTGGTGATTTTAATGATTGTGATTCTTAGATATGGAATAATGAAATATATTAACGTTTGGAAAATCTGCATAACTCAGTGAACAGACACATTTACCAAACTCAATATATATTATAATTTCATGAATAATTGTAAAAGATGCATTTAAATAGTAAGATAGATGAATGATTTTAATGCAAGAGTATACATACAGGGTTCATTCCTATTGATTTAGACTCAACATTGCAACTTACCTTAAAAATATCACTATTTGTCAAGTTTTGATGTAGTATCTAAGAATATCTAAAAAGACTATTAAAATACTTCTCCATTTCTCAATTACATGTATGTTTAAGGCCAGGTGATATATGTGCAGCAGAGAGCAGATAGTAGAGATTTGCAAAAATAAAAAACACCACACTTCACAAAAAATGTTAGTAAGTTTCCAAGTCATTGCATTTATTATTTCAAATGAATTAATAAGACTTAAAAACTTTTCCAGTCAGCGTTTATTTATTTATTTATTGAAAAGATCTTATTTATTTATTTTTAGAGAGAAGGGAAGTGAGGGAGAAAGAGAGGGAGAGAAATATCAATGTGTGGTTGCCCCTCATGTGTCCCCTGCTGAAAACTGGCCTGCAACCCAGGCATGTGCCCTGACTGGGAATCGAACAGGCAACCCTTTGCTTCACAGGCCCATGCTCAATCCACTGAGCTACACCAGCCAGGGCAGCTTTTATTTTTTAATATGGTAAATATTTATAGATGTATCCTTTATGCACAAGTTTTTTGAAGTTCTCAATAATTTTTGAGGGTATACAGAAGTCCTTTACGTATACAAAAAAAATTGAGAACTACTTATACAGAAAACTAGGAAGGTACAAAAGCCTTTGTGAAAGTCCTTCATTCAGACGTCTGCACCCGTGTTTTGTGTTGTGGAAGGACAGTAGCGACAACATACTGTGAGCTCACGCTGACCCAAGTAACACTCCCGGCTCTGGAGTCCCTTGCTGTGGCGTCTTGTGTAGTGGAAACAACAGGCATTGCTCGGATAAAATGTTTCAGGATGTCAAACGCGAGACATCTATCATCTTCTGATCCAAACAGCTCACGTTTAAAATAGATGTTACAATTTAAATTGACTATCGAATGTTATTCAGTTGTTCGGTGCCATACATAGTTTGTTTGTGAAACTGAATCTCACATCACCTAATGTGATGCTACGTGGCTAGTAGCCGTAATTCAGGCCTGGGACTCAGAAAGGAATTTTGGTCAAATGAAGGTTTGGGGTGTATCCATGGGCACAGAGAATAATTAAATCTATGAAACTCAGTAAGGAAACTAGAAAGCTGAAGTAGGTCAGATAAGAGCACAGGATGAAACCTCAGCTAATGCCTATCAAGCATCAAAATTGGAAGCCAGGAAAAAAGTACTAGGGTTGTTTGAATATCCACAATGGTTATGTTCAGAACCACTGCATTATATTAGGAAGATCTTCATAAGTGTAGAGCTTAGGCACTATGCTCTTAACACAATTTAACACATTCTGTTGTCATAACAACTCTGTAAAGCAGGTATTTTCTCATTTATCAAAGAGGAAGTAGAGATCTAGAGAGGTGAAATCCACTTCCAGGTTCACACAAACAGAGCCCGCATCACACAGACCCACATCAAAGGTGGGGTTTGAATTTCAGGCCTCCCTAAGAAGATGTGATAGATGCATATTTCACCTCCGGTTTTAAATTCTGCTAGCTTCTTTCCGATTCTCTTTGCGGGGGTGGGGGGGTGGGGAGGGGGAGGGGTTGGACCTGATAGAAATGCGTGGATGTGTAATTAGCTTTAAAATTCATCCTCAGTCAGGGAACATTTTACTGTGGCTTTATGGGCCATAAAGTAAGAGGAAGCAAACAACAATGTGTTTTTGTTTAATAAAGAAACCCAGTTTTACTAAAAGTTCTCATTGTTTGAGCTAATAGGAGAGGTAGAGTTAAATACAACGGAGGAATAGCCCACAATCCTGCATTACATATCATATTCATGCAAGTTTAGAGCTGAGGTTAGGTGTCCCCGGGGGGTCCCACAGCTGAACACTCTACCCCTAGATCTGTAATCCACATGTTACGTAAGAGTTCCTGGGTTAAATATAGTTTATATTTTAAATTGTAATTTAGCATTTAAAAACTACTATAAAACTAAAAAACCAAGAAGCAAGAATCTGATTAAGTGGGATGAAATTATATTCTAAAGCTTAAGCCAGTTCTTTTAAGAGTTGAATCACTCAATGCAGGGTTCAAAGGCTGAATGAAGCCTTGAAGGTTTGTAGGGGGAAATTGATCAGTGGGTCTTCCTGAGCGCTGCGAAGTCTTTAGACCAAGATAATGCCTGCCTGAGGTGTAACCGCCCTGTGGGAGGTGGGACGGGGAACGTAAATAGGTAGTACTTTGCAGTTCAGCCCCTGAGGGCTGGTTTGGTTAACTACCTGATATTGCAAAATACCTGACGTCTAATCATATCCCCTCCCCCCCGCCCCCCTACACCCTGCGCGCGACGAGTTTAAAATCCTCGCTCCCAGTTGACTGGGCTTTTCTGTTTTGACTTGGTCATTATTGTTCTAGATAGGTGATAAGGAGCAAGAATCCAGCTCTCAAGGCTTAGTCGAGTTTGCCAGAGGGGTCCAGAGCTCCACGGAACCTTGAAAAGAAAGAAATCTTTTTACTCTGTAATAATTTCAGCGAAATCACAAAAGGCCACTCACTCATTTTTTCCTAAACAGTGCCACCTACTGTCCATTTTAAATCATAGGAGGTCTGTTGGCGAGGACCAAAAAGAAGGGGCGGGAGGAGTAATTGAGAAAAAAAAAAAAAAACTAGCTCTTTTCAGTCTTGAGGGCAATCGGAGAAAGACGAGGAAAGGCTCTCTTGAAGCAAAAATAAGTATTTTGACTCGTCTTCATAGAAAGCTCACAAGAAGCAAAAGCCACTTAAGCCATTCCTTTAGAAATGGCTTTTTAAAGCGCGCTATTCGAATCCCCCAGAGGATTATTTTCATTATTATATTTTATTTATAATGCCTGCCATCAGCGTGCTTTTCCGTTAGGGCACCGGGTTAAGAAAGAAAACGATTATTTTTCCAATTTTCCCGCCCACCCAAGGCGGAAACGTCTGTGTAAGAGGCACAGGAACACTTGACATAAGCTCAGCAACTTCTGACTTGGAGGGAAGAAAGGGTTAACAAGTGGTGGATGGACCAGTCGCCGGCTTTTTAGTCTCAGCCGGCTTTCGGAGACCCCCGGGAGTGTACACACACACACAGCCAGCTCTCTCCCCTCTCCAGGGCGGTTACTTAGCCTAAGGGCACCATTTGGCCCTAAAGCAAATTACTTACACACTACGGGGAGTGTGACCGCAAAGCGGGCATCCTTCTAACTAACCAGTGCAGGAATCAGGGATGTCCACAAAGCGTGGCCTCCGGCTGCACCGCCGGAGGAAGCAGGGACTCAGGTGGTGGCCAGCCAGGGTGCCCTGCATCTCCGCACACGTTAGCAATCAAGTTAATTGAATTCATTGGAGTTTAGAACCGGCCCGGAGCTCAGAGAGGGCTTTGAATGGCCAATTTCTCTCCCCCTCCCCGCCTCCCGCCCGCCCGCGCTCCCAGTTCCCTCCCCTCCGGCCGGGTTTCCCAGTCCGCACCTCCCTTCTCCACTCCCCTCACCCCCCACTCCTTCCTCCGCCCTATTAAAACACCCACCAGCTCACTAGTTAAGACCCCCTTAAGTTGGAGGAGGCAGAAAGGCAACAACTGCGAGGAAGGAGAAGTCAGCACGTCTGGAAAGAATTACCCAGTCCTGGCTTCCAGCAGCCCATTGAACCAGGGACTTGAACCAGCCCCGGCCAAAGACTTTCTCCCGATTCTGCGCTTCCAGGCTTCTGTTGCGTCTTCACCGGGCTTTTTTTTTTTTTTTTTAAATTTTAATACGAAAAAGTGAAGAGACTTTCCGATATCGGGGGAGAAGGACTGGAGCAAACGAAATAAAAATAAAAATAAATTAATTTATTTTTAAAGTACAAATTTTTCTTTTAAGAATCAGGAGACTTAAGTGCAACGGAAATATCAGAGGATAGTGGCGAAATTTACTTTTGAAGTGGGGGAGAACCAAACCTTTAGACTCCCCCCCATCCTTTTTTAAATGTTGTTTTTAAATTTTTTATTTTTCTTGGCCGGCCGTCTCAAATTCATCTGATTTCTTATTACCTCAATTTTGGAAACCACCCGCCACCGGCCCTCCGGGACCACACGTACAGGCTGCGGACAACTTCATGACCAAGAGCTGAACAAGGTACGTCCCACTGGCGCGATTTGGTGAAGGATCAGGGTCCTGGGATAGGCCAAGCAGAGGGAAGAAAGTATCCACATCAGTGTTAAAAAAGTCTTTATACTCAGTTCTCCACTGCAAAGTCTGAAAATTTCCAACAGACTAAGAAAAAAAAAAAGCCAGTGGATGTTTCAGATCGCTGTCAGGCTTAGCGACATCTTTTCCCCATCCCTGTGGCGCTCTCCCGAAATCCGCTGCCTGGCTGGAGCGCAGGTAACCTCTGTGCCGGGAAAGGCTGCCGTCCCGGGAGGTACTTTTCCATTCCGCATCTTCTGGAGCTGCCGCGGGGCTCCCGGGTTAGGAAACAAGAACTTCCACTGTGTAAGAAAAGCGTATCCGCACAGCCGCCTTCTTCCCCCTTCCTCTCCCTTTTCTTTTTCTCACACCCTCGATGTGGGGAGGAAAACCCTGGAACAGCTCAGCGTGTTTTACTTACCAGTGGGAAGTCGCTTCTTACTTGTAATGCAAAGGGTTAAAGCGTCCGGGGCTCCTAGCTGGGACCCCAAAGAAGGAGGGTCCTTTCCCCACCTCCTCGCCGCTACCGGCCGCGCTCGGCCACACCCCCTCTCTCCAGCCTCTGTTCCCTCGTACTCCCTGCACCCCATTAAAGTGTCAGGCTGGGTCTGTCGCAGCCCAGCCGGGTCCGGAACCCTTACCCAGGTCCCGGGTCCCGGAGGCGAGCGGTCCCAGACCTGAGGGGAAGGAGGGCGCGCCCGCCGGCTGCCCCGGGGCAGGGCTTGCCTGGGGACGGCGCGCCGCACGCCGGCAGCTGCAACCTCCCGGGAGCCAGTTCCGACGTGGCACCGAACAGGCTGTAGCTTCTTCCCACAGCTGCAGCGGGGGGGACCGCCGGGCGGGGGGTTGGGGGCGCCGTTCCCCGTCCCCCAGCCCGAGGGTGCGGGAGGGGGTCGGCCTGAGCCCGGGGCGAAGGTGGGAAGCGCGCCAGAGGCTGGATTGGGATGGATAATCAACACCTTGGGCGGAATTCGTCACGCTGGTTCCCGCCCTGCGTGAGCCGGGCTCCGAAACTGGTCCCTGTGAACAGGAGGGCGGGCCTGAAAGGAGGGTCTGTGTGAGGGCGAGAACGGGGAGGCGAGGGAGGCTTTTTCCTCCAGCCAAGGAAACGCAGCCGAGGGGAAACGGCGCTGAAAGGATAATTAAGGCTGGAAAGAGGAGCTGGGAGCGGGGAGGCGGTGCCTGGGGAGGAGGCTTTACAAGACCCGGCTCCTATTACACAGTCTTAGGTGCCAGCTTCCCCCGTGCCTGTCCCTCCGTCCCCCAAACGCCCGCGCTCAGCACTGGGGCTCCCCCGCCCCGTGGGCCTCCCGGGAGATGGGAGAGGAGCCACCGGTGGGAGCCCTGACGGCCCCTCCCTGCCCTGTTCTCCACTCTCGGTGAGCGCCCCTGCGAGGGTCTACCTAACAGCAGCCCAGAAACGCTGCGTTCTTTCAACCCACGTGGCTGGCCTGGGATTGCCTTTGACGTCACGCCGAGGGGGGAGGTGTGATGCAATAGGTCTGGGAGTCCTCATTGGCCACGAAGGGCTTCCCCAGACTCGAGGTCTGACTATATATATAGACTTACAGCTCAGTGTTACAACGAAGGAAGTTAGTTGGTAGTTAGGTTTTGCTGACGAGCGAGGAGCTTGATAAGTGGGAGAAGAGCGACTTCTCTCCCCATTGTATATTTCATGGTTTTTTGTTTTACCTCCTATAGGTTCTTAATTGCAGTGAAGGCAAATAATGTACCTTTAGAGATGTTAAATGTAATTACGATTTTTAAAAATCATTTTAACAAAATTTTAAAAGAAACACATTCAAACATTCCAACAATGAAAGGTTTAGAATTTTTAAAATTTTACAGAATAGGATTGAAAAGAACTCTGAATTCTACAGTTTTCATTCAAGTGTGTGCAAGTTGACACATTAGTTTTCACTGCATTTTTTAAAAGGCCAAATAAGACTGATTACTCATACAATGGAGATGGTTTTAATACCCATCATCACCCATCAAAGGTTTTTCTACTATTTTGGCGATTCTTTTACATTTTCAATAAAAGTTTAACTATTTAAAGTACCTATTTTAGTATGCATATTATGCTGTGTATGTGATTGAAAATTTGAAACAATTTTAGAATTCTAAGTAGACATTTCTGGGTTATAGCATTGCAGTTGGGATACCATTACTAGTTTTTTTTTTTCCTTCTAATTTATATATTACCCAAGTTGAATGGATAGAAATTGTGTTGTAGATATATTGATAAACATTTACTACCTGAGTTGCTGGTATTGCACCTAGAACTAAATCCTTACTTTACCAGAGAGAAAGTTAAGCAGCTTATAGAAATTCTGGGTCTTGACTAAAAATTTGAATGTCATTCTCCACGAAGCAAAGATATTTAGTCAGTTATCTTCCTGGAAAACAGGTATTGTACAGTGAAATAAGAAACTGATACTAGAATGTAAGTTGGATTGTGTTATTACTTTTGTTAAGTATAGAATATCCCCACTATATTGAATTTCATGAATACTTTTTCCCACGTGGTTTCCTTACCATCTAAGATTTCTTCCAAAATGATTTTCTTCTTGAATTTTTAAACACACTTTACACTGTTTCATTTGTTTTCTATTAATCGGCACGATGGGGAAAGTCCTTATCTCTAGATCAGTATCAAGACCCCCTCCCTTGGCAAAGTTACATTACAGTTTTATATATTTTTTAAGTCATTACCTGAGGATATGTTTTGATTTTGGAGAGGGAGGAAGGGAGAGAGTGAGTGAGAAGCATCCATCCGTTGCCTGATTGCCTCCCATCTGTGTCCCAACTGGGGATGGAACCCACAACTAGCTATGTGCCCTGACCAGGGATCAAATCAGAAGCCTTTTGGTGTACAGGACAACGCTCCAACCAGCTGAGCTACCCTGCTGGGGCCACAGTTATATTTTAATCAAAGAATAATCAGTCTGATACATCACTAGCTTCCTGACTTTTACATAATGTGTATGTTGGGAGGTGAGTTAATGAAGTTGGAGAGCAGAGCATAAAGCCCACTGTCCCATTCTGGGTTCTCTTTTTTTATCCATGCACACCGAGGCTGTGTTCTACTGAGAGGGTGCAAGGACACAGTGGCAGCTGGTATGACAGCTCAATGGGGGTGACAGGTCCCTGTAGATAAATCACCCCCCCCCCTTGGCTTTGATCCTTTCCTATCTAGCAGCAATTGGCATAAAGTAAGTATCATCCCATTGCGTGTACCTTAAATTATTCAAGTCTATTTTGAATTCACCTATGTGGACATCATATACTGCCTTACCCAAAATCTAGAAAAATATTACTGATACAGGAGTCAAAATAAATATTACGGGGTCATACTGTTAAGTATTATTTAAAGAAATATTTACAAGTGAATGCCTGGTAAATGCATACATCCGTACTGCACATTGAAATGAATAGGATGCAGTCTGCATTTTAATGGAACTCACTGCACAGAAAGTCTTTAGATAGGAGCTGACCCATAAGAAATGTAAAATAGCTCCTGGCGGTCGCATGTCTGACAGATCTGAGGCACTGAGTCCGGCCCTTCACGGTATCATGTCTAACCCCCTACGCTGCCCCTCCTCCCCAGAGCAAACTGTATGTGGAGGCGTGCCCAGAAAGATTAATCAAGGCACGCAAAGTCACAGTGCTAGTAAGGCGTGTGGATGAAATTTAATTCAAGAAGTAGTAAATATAATGCCCTGGAAGTGGACACGCCACAGGTGGATTAGTCAAATTTTATGGGGCCTAAATCGAGGAGAAATCATAGCTGAGAGATGGGGAAGATTTCCTGAAGAAACTTGACATTGGTGGTACGTGTGGCCCCATAGGGTTTTGATCTGTAAAAATAGTGCCCATGGAAAAACAGAATTAAGATTCTGTGTCAAGGCTTTTTGTCATGTTCCCCTTTGCCACACTGAACTTCAGGATGAAAATTCAGGAACCCACAGGGCAGTTGGGAAAATTGGCAGCTTAGGAGCAGTTGGTCAACATTGATGGTGCAAATGAAGAGAAATCTACAACTGAAAGGTCTGGATGCGGACCGAGCTGTGGGGGGGGGGGGGACAAGGCCTTTGAAAAGCTTACTGCCTAACCCTGCACGCACAGCCCCAGGGTCTCTGCTGCTGGAATAACTGGTGGGGCTGGAGAGAACAGGGCAACTTCAAAGCCCGTGTAGTATGGGAACCACAGTGCGCTCTTCCCCTAGGTCAAGCTTTGCTGCTTCATTTTATCTTAACTGGGCATTTTGATTTCTGAACTTTTAAATCTGTGCTGATTCCGATCTGGGTGGGACTTACTTGTAAGGACAGCTGTGTAATATCATTGCTTTTATTGATCTGTTACAAGTAATGAAGCATACCTTAGACTTCAGTCTGCCTCACACTACATACATCACTCCTCTCACACCCCGCACTGAACCTTTATTCTCACAGACAACCTGGCATTTGACTGAAAGGCATAGATAAATATGATAAGGATTTTTTCCCCTAAATTTTACCTAGAACTTAAAATTGGGCATGAATGAATTAAAAAAAAATGCATGGTTTTATTTAATATTTTATTTTTCTATTAGAAGAAAATTGTCACCAGTTATTTAAATTAGTACAAATATCTGTAATGCATACATATAAAACAAGTTGTTGCTTAGTTAGGTTGACTTGCAAGATCATGTTTAAAAAACCTTACCAATTAACGTAAAATAAAAATGAGAAGAAAAATTTAACAAAGAATGAAAAAGTGCAAAAGACAAATGCCCTCATGTTCTGATAATATAGTGAAGGAGGGATGATGAGGAATGTCTCTTGAAAAATATTTGGAGAAATCTATGTTTGAGAGTGTATTCTTAGAATTGGCCATCTAGTTACATTACAGAGGCTAGTTAGCTGCCCAAGGAAATGGGCTCTCTCAAAAGAGAGTCATTAAGTTAATCTGTTTAATGCTGGAGAGAGGATTCAACACATTAAGATTTAATTCTTACTAGGTTTCTGTTATTTGAGACTTTGGGGAATAGAAAAAAATCAAAAGATAACTTAGATTTTCTGCAATTATTGCTACCTAACAAATCAAACTTCATTTTCCCCTATTCCCCAGAAACTTGGAGATATCAGTTCTGTTCAGAACAATAAACTGGCATCATTACTCACATTTAGAAGCGTATGTTTATTAAAAGGTGTAATAGGGTGTAGCGGTCAAGATTACAGTCTCTGGGGTCAAATAATCCTTGATGTTAGTGTCAGTTCCACCCTTAAGCAGTTGTGTCTTTTTCTCGGAGCCTTAAGTTTTCCGATCTGTAAAATGGGCTGGATAGTACCTCCCAGGTTTGCTGTGAAGATTAAATGAAATGTATTGGCCAAGTGCTTAGCAAGGTGCCTGGTATGCAGAACGTGTTTGATAAAGATTACTATTTCAGAATACAGATGCAAAGACAATTTCCTAATCATAATAGCGTATTATGATATGTTAAAAACTCATTTAAGCAAAAAACATGGAAAACTGTTTGTGCATTTCTCCTCCCCCCAACCCTTCCATCTCTGTCAACCACCAGTGTGTTCTCTGTATCTATGAGCTTGGTTTTTATTTATTTATTGACATGTTTTGATTCCACATGTAAAAGATCACATAGTATCTGTCCTTCCCTGTCTGACTCATTTCACCCAATACAATGCCCCCGAGGTCCATTCACGCTGTCACAAAATGGCAAGATTTCATTCTTTTGTTTGCTGAATTTTTTAATATATATAGGCATATAGGTGTGTGTATATATATATATATGCATATGTATTTGTGTGTGCACACAACAGTCTTTATCCATTCATTCACTGATGGTCACTGAGGTTGTTTGCATATCTTGGCTGCTGGAATGGATGCGAGGATACACCTGTCTGTCCAAATTTTTTGTTTCCTTCTATTTATTTGCCTTTTCTAGCTTTGTTTTGCAAAGGTGTTCTAGAACTGGTATGATAACCCCCTTTTCCCAACCATTATCTTTAGATAGCTGGGCAAGAAATTAGGGAACATTTTTTAGGAAGAAAAACTGCTGGCTGAGAGGCGGCTTTAAAGGCTCACGTGTGTTCACTGCCAGGGACATCAGGGAGGGTCCTGTGCTCTGTCGGTCTGCACTGGCTGCCTGAGTCCCAGTGGACTTACTCATTGTTCAGAAAGTATTACTAAGTACCTACTGTGTGCCAGAATCTGATTTTTGGCACAGGAAAACAGTTGATTGAGACACACATCCGTGTAGCCATAGTGTGATTTTAAAAATCAAACAGGGTCCGGCAAGCGGCAAGAGGAGACAATGGCAGAGTTAGTGGGAGAAGGCAGTTTGGAGAAGTTAGTTCAGAAGGGAGCAGGGAGCAAGCGGTAAGCTAGGCCCTATCCGAAGAGGTATCTTGGACTAAAGTCTACAGCTCTCCCCAGGTGCTGACTTCATTAATTTGAATTCACTTCCGCTTTTCCCAGCTGCATAAGGAAAGGGAAGGCTATGATTTCTCACCGCTGCACTAGGACAGTGTTATTCTGATGCAGCATTTGCCCTTGGTTAATTCAAGGCGGTCAAGGAGAAGGAAAGGCCTCCGATGCCTCGTGACCTGTAGAGCTCCACTTGGGGTCTATGAGCAAGGCTGTTAAGCAAGGCTTGTATCTGCTCTACAGCAGAACCAGTGGAAACAGGAGCACCTTTCTTATGGTGAAACAAGACTTGGGCAGCACTGCTGTTGCACAGATGGAACCATCAGCTTCCTTTATACCAACCCCATTCCATGTCCCTTTGGACTGTACCCACATAGGAAGGTGTATAGGCCGAGGTGTCTTCTGTGTATTGGCTGGTTTTGTGTCTGTACCTGAGTGCAGGTAAGTTCCTCATTTTCCATAGCAGGAAAATACATTTCAGTTATTTTATAATCTTATATAACATTTTTATTGGCCAAAACAAAAGGATGCTGCCTGTTTTGTCCTGAGGGTTCAAATCTATTTCGCAAATACCTTCTATTCTAATCACTTGCATTATGCCACTGGGTGGACGCTACACCTTCATGGTTTTGTGACTTGGAGCAAGTTATTTAAATACCCGGCCTTGGTTTCCTCATCGGATGTATGTTATTTGTAGTACAAGATTAACTACATATTTACCACTTAATGTCATTAAGATTACATAGAATCCTGCTGTAATAGAACAAAACAAATGTGCTCCCCCACCTAGAACCTAATCAGAGCTGAATAAATGTTAGCTGATGTAACAAAGATGCCAGTGAGATATTGATGAATCAACATACGTCTGCTTACTGAACACATTTACTGAATAGCAGTCATAAACCAGGTTGGTATTCAGTAAATATTTATTTAAAAAAATAACCTAGGTTTATGTCCTTGGGGTACATGAGTGAAACCAAATATTTTCTTAAAATCTTGGCTTTGTGGAGCTTACACTGTGGTGCATCAGGCCATTCTTGAACACTTGCTTTGGCTTAGAATTCTGAAAGAATAGTACTTAGTAATTGTTAATAAGTCCAATAACAACTTAAAAATTGATGAATAGGCTAAACTGATACTAGGCAAAAAGAAATCCAGGTTTTATATTTTTAAATATTTATGAAAGGTAGATTTCTAAATCATTTTTCTATCTAACAGTAAACTCTTATGATCTAGGGTGAGGCTAACCAGATTTTCCAATTTAACTATAAAGCCATATGTCTGACAAGGAGAGTTTGCTTATGAAATGGAGCATTTGAATTGGGGATTGTCTCAGAGTCTCACACATGGTGTCCATATCTGTGAAATCACCAGGGGAGTTTATAAAGAAACACATCCTATGTGTCGCTCCTTGAGATCAGTGTATTTCCTCAGTAAAGTCAACTTTACGGAGGAAACAGAGTTTCCTGATGCACATGTGAGGCAACTGAGATACTGCGTGTAGCACGTGAGGACCATGAAGAAATACAAAGGCTCAATGCTCGTCTCCTGGCTGCGAGTTACCAGCAACTTTGCCCAGGCTTCTAAAGGACACTCTGTAGACTCCTATGATGTCAGATGGCATTCCCACTGCAGCTGTGGCCAGCAGATGCTTTGCGAACACTCTGTCCACGTGTGCTGATAAAAGCAAGGAAAATGTGAATAATGGAAAAAGAATAATAGCAGGCCATTCTTTTGCTGGCTATGGTGATTTTAAACACAAGTGAAGCACACACTTTAGCTTCTCCCCGGCAGAAGGCTTTAGTCCCCTTGAAATCTTTCACTCTTGTGAGAATGACTCACGTCTTGGAAACGGACACGTTCCAAGTCTGGTGCTCCCAGCACCTTCAGGCATTGGCTAATGCACCCTCTGGGAGTTTTAAGCATCCCAACAGCTGTTTTAATTAGCAAGGGATGCTGTTGCTCTCTTGCCTTGTGCAGTTCACCGTTCCCCAGCAGTGTGAACTTTTCATTTGTGTTGTGATCACGCCTTTATCAGGCTCACATGTTACCTATTAATGGTGTCCTATATAAGTGCTAGAAGTGGAACACATGTTTGTTTTAACTTCGTTGTTAGCTGAATACTTTGAAAAATACATTAAAAAACCCTTTTGCAAACATTGATTTTGCTCCTCAGTGCAGCCTGGTGCGGAGTCATTGACAAGTACTATCATCTGTACTTAACAAAGGAAAATAATGTCCGCACCCTGAAATCCTGGTCTCTAGGCTGCATTGCATAACCTATGTTATTCTTAGGGTGAACTAAGCCCAAAATTCAGAATGGGTAAGCAAACAAACAAAAACTCAAAATTATTTCTTGGTATCGGGAGACTCCAAGGCAGGTATTCCTGATTGGGGGCTGGCTCCTTCCATTTGGCTGTTCAGGGACCAAGCTCCTTCTATCTTGGGGCTCCGCAATACCCTAGGGCTTTGTCGATAAGAACATCAGCCTGTGGGAGGAAGAGAGATTGCAGGAGGTCCACTTTCTCTCTTTAAAAGTCCCTATTTGAAATGACTCATCTCCACTTTCCAAAGGTTCAAACATCCAGGCCAAACGCATCAGGCAGTTTGGGCTCCCAAGTGGAGGAAACCAATGGTGAGCAGCCACGCGGAAGTTTCTTAAAAGTATAATGCAGATTCGCTCAGGACCACCTCTGTGTATGACCACAGGGACTGGAATGTGAATGGAGCCTCTTGGAAATGAGAGCACTGTGGTGGCCACACAGCTAGTAACAACCAAGATAGTAATACAAGATAATTAAATGCTATGTGGACGTTCAGTTTTAAGTCTTAATGTGGAATAGGAAAATACAGTTAGCATATCCAGCAAGAGATTTTGCAGAGATAACCACTTAGCCTAAGTTTCCATGTAAAATAAATTGAATTAGCTTTCAAAAACTAGTTGAATTAAACAAAAAAGATTAAGCAGTAATTATGTAAATAGAACCAAAACCCTGAAGTTGGTGTGCGTGATTGAAGATGGGGATGTGGCATGTATATCAATTTCTCATTATAGTTCATTCTTGGGAGAGGAGGGAAATAAGCTTTAGGGGAAAAGAACCTTGTAATTTATAATAAGAAGTACACAGTGGATCCTGAACAATGGGGCTAGGGGTACCTACCCCCCTGCACAGTCAAGTCCTAGAATGACTTAAATTTGCCCTCCACCTTCAAGGATTCCCCGTCTCAGTTAGAAAATCCACATATAAGTGGGACCTACACAGTTCCAACCTTGGTCGTTCAAGGGTCAGCTGGCACAGAGCTCCTAAAATCCTTGTAATAATCTGAGGGAAAAGCCATAGACGTGGTTTGTGATGTTAATGAGGTGATTATTTGAAAAGCTAAGGGTGGGTGGGGATGGTTTGCCAGTGGAATCTGCCCTGTGATTAGAGGGTTGGAACTTGCACTTCTACCCCTAGACCTCCAGGGGGAGGAGAGAGGCTGGAGATTGAGTTAGGTCACCCGGTGGCCAATAATTGAACCAATCATGCCTATGCAATGAAGCTTCCATAAAAACCCAAAGGGAGAGGGTATAGAATTCTGTTGGGTTGGTGATTTGGGGAGTAGCAAGCTCAGCAAGAGTAAGGAAGCTCCATACCCATCTCCCACACATCGCCTTATGCATCTCTTTCATCTGGTTGTTCTTGAGTTACATCCTTTTATGATAAACCTACAACGTGGTGGGTCAGTAGGTTTCCTGAGTTCTGTGAGACGCGGTAGCAAATTAATCAAACCCAAGGAGGCAGTCATGGCAACCTCTGATTAACAGAAGTCCAGTAACATCCTGAGCTTGGGGCTGGAATCTAAGGGTGGGGGTGTGGAGGACCAGTCTTGTAGGACTGAACCCTTAATCTGGAATCTGCCACCACTTAAGAGCTAAAATGTGTTTCAGGTGCAATGTGTTGCAGCTTTTTAAGAGAATGAGAAACTTACCTGTTGAAATTAAGCATGATTATGTTTCTTTAATTTACGGTTTATTTCTGCAAACATTTATTGTGTGCTTACTGTTACTGTGTCCCAATAAGTTTCCTGATCCCCATTTGGTGTTAGCGATGACGGATGGAAGAGCCATCTGAACAAAAGAATGCAGTGTCAGAGTCACAGGGGCTTTGACAGATGTGTGTCAATAGAGCTTTTGGAAATAATTGAGTGTAAACCCCATCATTTAACAAATCAAAAACAAAACAAAAAAACTGAGGCCCAGAGAGGCAGAGGGACCCTCTGAAGGTGGTTGCACAACCAGTTGATGGAAGGGCTAGCACTGGAATCCAGGTAGGCATCCTCATCTGCAACCTCAGCCGGCTGCACAGAAAGGCTCTGAGCTGAGGAAATTGCAGTGGAGATGAGATGAAATGGCACGCGAGCAATTTAGCCAATTGTCTTCTGGATTTGTTGCTGGGTCAGTATTGGAGAAGGAGAGAACATAGTGTGGGAAGCAAGATTTTCCTTGCTTGCTAGGAAATTTAGGTTCCACACCTAGTTATGACCACGGAGGTAGGGTGCAACCCTTAGACAAATGATCCAACACACTAAAAATAATGCTTCCATCTATTTGTTCAACATGTGGTTTTCAATAGTGCAGTGCACCATCATGCTGTCTGATCTTGAAGCAGCCCCCTGAGGTGTCATAGAAGGACATCCTTCTACTCCCATTCTGCAGGTGAGCAGACTGAGATGCAGGAAGTCACAGAGCTAGCTAGACACTCAGGGTTAGGACTCCCCGAATGCTCTAAGTCCAATGCTCAACACATAATACCATGTATATAACAGGTGCATGAGTCATTAACCAAGAGTATTTTCTGATTACATTACAGATGCATTGTGAGAGGTTTCTATGTATCCTGAGAATAATTGGAACCACACTTTTTGGAGTCTCTCTCCTCCTTGGAATCACAGCTGCTTATATTGTTGGCTACCAGTTTATCCAAACAGATAATTACTACTTCTCTTTTGGACTGTATGGTGCCTTTTTAGCATCACACCTCATCATCCAAAGCCTATTTGCCTTTTTGGAGCACCGAAAAATGAAAAAATCCCTAGAAACCCCCATTAAATTGAACAAGACTGTTGCTCTTTGCATCGCTGCGTATCAAGAAGATCCAGACTACTTACGGAAATGTTTGCAATCTGTGAAAAGGCTCACCTACCCTGGGATTAAAGTCGTCATGGTCATAGATGGGAACTCGGAAGATGATCTTTACATGATGGACATCTTCAGCGAAGTCATGGGCAGGGACAAATCAGCCACTTACATCTGGAAGAACAACTTTCACCAGAAGGGGCCCGGGGAGACGGAGGAGTCACATAAAGAAAGCTCCCAACATGTCACCCAGTTGGTCTTGTCCAACAAAAGTATTTGCATCATGCAAAAATGGGGTGGAAAAAGAGAAGTCATGTACACGGCCTTCAGAGCGCTGGGACGAAGTGTGGATTATGTGCAGGTAGGTTTCCAAATCCCTGCCAGGGCAAACATACATTCAAATAAAGCAGCTTTTGTATCTCCAGTCATATGCTTATAGCCCATCCTTGTCGTTTCTGAACACAGTGCCTCTTTCAGTTCATTGGAAAACAGCATGACTGTTGAAAGCACATTTTGAAAAAGAAAAAAAAATCTTGTAAAACTGTTAAGACTATCTATGAAAATGCTTAACTTGTGCAATGCTGTTGGTTGGAAACCAGGATGATTTTGAACAGGAGACCCTTCCTTCTTTTCTCTCTCTCCTTCCCTTCTCTGCCCCCTTTGGTTCTGCCAAGTCAAATCCAACGTCATTTCCCACACTCTTAAAATCCTCCAGCCTTGTAAGGAAATAGTGTCTGCTGAGCAGAGGGTCTTGGGGAAAAAAATCAGGCCCTGAGGAAGGCTATAAAAGGGTTTTCACAGAGACCTGGGTGATGAGGACAATTTCGACTGAAGGGTAAGCAATTCAAAACTGAGACAGAGAGAAAGAAATATGAAAAAGGGAGGAAAAAAAACCTTCCCAGAGCAAAACCAAAGTAATGTTTATTTCACTCCCCAAACAGCATTACCTCACTCACTGCAACTTGACCTTTGAAAGCATTTGTGATGGTGTTTGCTTGCATGAAAATTAGACAGGGCTGTGTCTCGTTAATTTCCTGACTGCTCACTCTAGGCTTCCTTTTTTTCCATTCTTATGGAAGCTTTGTTCTTTAGGGTGTGAGTTAGGGTCCCTGTGCATGTTTTAGGTGTAGTTTTCTGCGGAAACTTCAGTTAGATGTGGGTGATGATGATTTCAAGAAGGGAAGCATGTCTCAGGTTTAAGAAATGCTGGGACTATTTCCCTTTTCACTGAAAAGTATAATCCTGGGTTTCAGAAGACCCGTCTTCTAAATACCTTGTGGTCTTTATTGCCACAAAGCCATGCCTAGTGGGTCACTCTGTAACAGAATTGGATTGGCAAGGGCAGCGGCGTTAGCCTCGGTTGACTGAGGTGCTAATCCACAAAGCAGTGGCTGGATGACCCCAGCAGGGACGTTGCTGCTGAGCCTAATTTTTGGGGGTAGAATAAGCCAGTCTCACAAGGAAATGATTTCAAAGCATAACTAAAGTGTACAAAAGTTATAAAGGTAGCAGGCATTGTTAAGGATGATATTGTTAATATTATGAAGCTTCCTGTTATTATTTATTATAGAGTCCTGTAGTCCTTCCTTAAACATTATAGTACCTGCCAGTTGCTATGACTGTTAATTTTGCTTAATATCTGAAGAGTTCTCAGGCATTTCTTCCATTGATACCAGTTTACATATTGATCTCTCTTTTGGGGAGTTAACAGAGTTTCATCCCCAAGTTTGCCCTAGTCTCTAGAAGTTTGACAATTTACCTGTTTACATACTGCAACTTCGGGCCCAGATGAGGCCTGAAATGACCCATTTCAAGGAAGAGATGACTGGGGAACTTGTATAGGATTTGAAAAATGATGCTCCGGGCCTCAAATGAGAAAACATCTGTCAACATTTTGCTTTTAATTATAGTTAAAAACAATTGCTATACTTGTCATTTCTAATCAACACATGATTGTGTGGGTTTTCTTCTTTTTTTTAAGCCTGCCCCTCCCAAACCCCCTTTTCCCATCATTCTTGTTTTGAATTTTGTTTGTATCCTTGACAACCTGACATTGAGCCTGTCCAGGAAAAAAATAATAAAAAATATAAAATCTTGGAGCAGGCTTGCTCCTAGGACCCTAATCCGGCTGGAAGACTTTTCCTTCTTTCAGGCTGAGGCCTCTGGAGAGACTGGCTGAGCAGCAGCTGGTAACTGGGCCCTGCATCCTATTGGTCCATTCCAAAGTACTCAGAGATTATTGGCCCATTCCAAACCACTCAAAAGGGTAAACTCCGCCCCCCCCCAAACTTGTGGCACTCTGAAAGCAGGTAATTCGTCCTGTCATCCCTTATCACACCCCTGATATTTAATCATGTGTGCCCTATAAAAATGAAAATGTCAATAAGGTTCAAACTAATACACTATCACCTAACACTTTCACTGACCCAGGGTCTGAGAGTTGCAGAGGAGAAGCCACAGAAAGACAAAGGAGAAAGGGGGTGGAGGGTGCTGGCAGTTATGTTACTTCATTACAAGTGAGTTTAGGTTGATTAGGGAAGGAAGGAAGCAAGCAACCTTCAGGTGCTGCTAATACATAAGTGAAAATGAGGGCTGGGGAAGATGCTGACCATCTGTTCACATACTTGCTAACCTGGCTGGAGAACACTGCTTAACTGTCCAGAGAAGTGGCCAAATGGTTGGTTTCCAGCTGCAGCTGGGTCTTTGTCACTGGTCAGCATTCTTTACTTGTTCTTGAATAGATAGCTGTGTTTCTTATTGCTCTCATAACCTATTATTTCATACCTTCACCACTCTCCCAGCTCCCTACCCAAAAACTCCTCCCTGCTTAACTACTAACAGATGATCTTGCCTCCCACGAAAGAGAAAAGCCAAAGTAGTACGCCCTGAAGACCTCTTTACTCTCTCCTGCTTTCAGGTTCCAGGATACCCAGGCTCACTTCCTACCTCCAGGTTCACCTTTCTGCCTATACTCCTGGGCTCTGGGGGTCAGCTCCCTCTGGTCTCCTCCAGAACAGTCTTTATATCAGTTACCACCTCTCTGTCAGCTTTTGACTTGACTCCTCTCTGACAACGGTCTCAGCCTTAATCCACTCAAATAATTAATGCTGACATGGAATAGGGAGGGAAGTTTAATCTAGGAGAAGCCAGTGTGTTAAATTTGTCTAGGACACTAGTGGCTGCTTTCAGATATGGAGAAAGGCAGAGGACATAGAGAAAGGCACAAAGTAAAAAAGAAGATGAAGGAAATAAGAAAGAAAATGAGGAAGGTTTTAAAAAAAAATTTCTTTTTGAATCCAAGTATTTTCTGGGGAACCTATCTTTTTCAAAATAGGACAGATTCTTTTTTAAAGTATATTTTATTGATTATGCTATTACAGTTGTCCTATTTTTCCCCTCCCCCCCTTTATTCCCCTCTGCGTGGTACCCTGCCCCCACCATTATTTTCTTATCTTAGTTCATGTCCGTGGGTTGTACATGTAAGTTCTTTGGCTTCTCCCATTTCCCATACTGTTCTTACCACCCCCCAATCTATTTTGTACCTACCATTTATGCTTCTTATTCCCTGTACATTTTCCCTTCTTCTCCACTCTTCTCCTCCCTGCCGATAACCCTCCATGTGATCTCCACTTCTGTGATTCTCTTCCTATCCTAGTTGTTTACTTAGTTTGTTTTTGTTTTTTTTTAGGTTCAGTTGTTGCTAGTAGTGAGTTTGTTGTCATTTTACTGTTTTGATCGTCTTTTTCATGTAGTAAGGGCTTGGTAATGATAAATTTTTTTAACTTGACCTTATCTGGAAAGTACTTTTATCTGCCCTCCCATTCTAAAAGATTTCTCTGTGCAGCAAAGCTATCATAGATGTAGGACCTTGCCTTCCATGACTTTGAATAGTTCTTTCCAGCCCCTTCTTGCCTGCAATGTTTCTTTTGAGAAATCAGTTGATAGTCTTATGGGCACTCCTCAAAGTAGGACAGATTCTGATCTGTCTGTACATGGCTTAAAAAAGGGTAAACCCCTTTTGTAGGGCAAAAGTCTGCTTTACCTTTTCAAAATAGGATTTATATCAACTTTTTGTTTACCAAAGTAATACATACTTATGGTAGTGTTTTTAAAAAATATAGAAAAGCACAATGAACAGAGTTAAAATAATCTGTAACAAATGCATGTACCATAAATTATCACATTTAATTCTTTCTGGTATATACCTTTCTATTTTCCCCTTATTTTTGAAACAGTTTTGGGGTTACATTATATTTATCCTTTGGGTTTTTAAAAAATAATTTCAAAAGACTTAAGTATCCTTTGATATCTTGATTATATCATTGCTTTATCCACCTTACTTCTTAATTACCAGACATGAATAAGTCGCCACTATGTTATGTGAAAAAGGAAAAAAACAATATCCCCTGGTGTGTGCATAAGGGATTCTGCAGGTAGAAAATATACAAGTACGAACATTTTTTAAAGGGGAGAATACGGGAGGCAATTTTATTAATTTAATTCGGTAGTATCCTAGGTATCCAAGATCTAAATCATTCCTGCTGGTGGAGGTGACCCTCATTATTCATGGGTTCTGTATTTGTAAATTATGCTACTCACTAATATATACTTGTGACCCCCAAATCAGTACTGTGGTCACTTGCAGACACGAAGAGTGACAAGAAATTTGTTTCACTCAGTGGGCATGTCCCCAGCTGAGGTCAAACAAGACCATGCTTTGCCTTCTTGTTTTAGCTTTTATACCATAAACAATGAACTTCTTCATAGTGTATTTAATATCACATTTTCCACATTCTTGTGCTTTTTTCCTTCGGTGAGGTAGCTGTTTAAAATGACTTCAAGTGTAGTGCTGAAGGGCTGTCTAGTATTAATTATTAAGAGCAAGACGGCTGTGATTGCTGTATGGAGAAAATGTTTGTTCAACCAGCTTTGTTTAGACATGAGTTTTCGTGCTGCTGGCCATGAATTCAACATTAATGACTCACGGTGTATTTGAAAACAAAACAAAACAAAACAAGGTCAGGTATTGATCAGTAGACAAAAGTGTTGTGACCGGAAGCTTGGAGGAACCTAACCCTATATTTCTGCTAGAAGCAATTTTTGGTATTCACTAATTTGGTGTTTAAGGAAACTGTAGAACATCAACTACCATGAGAATTCACTGTATATATAGTACTTGATTGATTTCTGTTTGGTATAGGAAGCCTAAGCACCTGAAATACTCTGAGGGCCAATGTTAGGAATGTTACATGTCTCTTTGTACCCTTCATTTTAGAGGATAAGATTAATAGCACCCTGAAGAAGAAATGGAGAAGTGTGAATTCTCGACTCAACTCTGTTCCTTTGCTATGCGCCTCAGTTGCTAGAACAGATGCTGTCTGGGACAGCTCCCATGCTCTGGACTCTCATGTAGTGCTGTTGAATTTCTCTGACATTTTAGTCTCTCTTTACAACATACCTAGACTTTGCTGCAAAATTGTGATCAAAAGAAAGCAAAAAGGGAGGGGTATCAGGATTTTTTAAATTTATCAATCAGTACTATGTTTCTCTCTTTAATCTTCCTTCCCCCACCCACACTAGGTTCTTGAATATAAACCATTATGGGATTTCCTGATTCTTTTCTTTAGAATATGAATTCCTATCATTTGGAATAAGGATGGCTTAAGCCTTAGAGTTGACAACATTTGGTTTCTCACTTTTCCAGCTGGCTTGTCCCTTTTCTTTTTGCCTTTTTTAACTTTCACTAATGTTTAAAGCCCCACTAAAGCCTCACTTAAAAGGAAATGAGAATAACCAAATGGCTCCTTTTTTAACCTTAATGTTTTGAAGACACTCTAGGTTGACCAAAGTTAAGAACTATTTTCTGTCAGTTAGGGTAATTCATTCTACTATGTGTCCAGGGTCTACCCTTTGCTACATGATGAAATTTCACACATTGTACCCAAAAGGTACATTCCAGGCTCTAAATCAGTTACAGTGTCCTCTACTTTTGCCATTTCTTCTCCCTATAAAACAACCCAATCCAAGGACTTTTACATTCACTGATCAGGAACTCAACTTGCTTAATTTATGTTTATCAGGTATTGGACTTGACATTGGTTTCCTGCAGAGTAACAGCTTTTTTTTTTTTTTTTTTAAACAGTGATAGTAAGGAAGACCCCTTCTCTCATTGGACCAGTGTCTTTATTTAGTTTGTGACTCTGGTTTTGGTTTATCCCTTTTTAGTATATAACTTCCTTTCATTGAACATTTACTATAAGCTAGCCATAAGTGCTTTACATACATTATTTAATTAGCTTACCTTATACCATTATGAGGTAGATATGATCCTCTATTTTTCACCTGAGGGATGGAGACTTAGGGTGGTAAAGGAGTCTAAGGTCAAGAAGCTAGTTCAAGTTTGTATAACTGGTAAATGATGAATTGGGACTTAGATCTGTTTGATTCCAACATTTGTGTAGTGTTTTCTTTTCAGTAGTGTTCGCTCTGGTATGATACTATTAGCAGTTCAAGACTGGTACCATCTTGTTTGCTAGTAAATAACTACGCCTGAGTTTTTGTTCTGGTTTATCCCTTTTGCTAGAGGAAACTGGGTGGGGGGAGCAAAAGATATGTAAGAGGAGCTTTCTGTTTACTTTATGGGAAGCTGGGTAGCGGGAATCAAGATCAAGAGTAAATTCCACACACTAGCAAAAAATTGTCTCATTGGGTCAAGGTTAAGATGAAGGGTCAAATTTAAGAAAGGGTTGAAGCTTACAAGCAGGCAAAGGGTGAAGGCAGTAGCAACAGATGAGGTTGTTTTCTGATTTATTTTCAACCTGTTTCTTCATCAAAAGCAGCCAGAGCAGTTAAGATTTATTCTTGCTGCCCTGGCTGGTGTAGCTCAGTGGATTGAGTGTGGGTCTGTGAACTAGAAAATCATGGTTCGATTCCCAATCAGGGCACATGCCTGGGTTGCAGTCCAGTTCCCAGGAGGGGATGCATGAGAGGCAACCATACATTGATATTTCTTTTCCTCTCTCCTTTCCCCTCTAAAGAGAAATAAATAGCATCTTTAAAATTATTTTTTTAAAGTTTTAAAATAGATTTCTTCTTGCTACATAGGTCTCAATGCTGTTTGGAGTGGAGAAAGAGCAAAGGCACATTAGAAAAAATTAAAACATGAAGACTAGGCATTTTAGACTTAGGTTAAGAAGCTTGTAGACTAAGCAATATTTCTAGATGAGACTTATTTAAATTACAGATAGGTAGATTAAGGACTTACAGTCTAATAACATATGTAACAACTATAGACTCATAGTCTATAATTATCATAGATAATTCCAAACACATGAGATTCTTGATATGTAATCAATCCCCAAGTTCCTTTTAGAGATTTCTCTCTACTGAGCTACTTGTTTGGGGTAAGGGTCCTCATGACTCTAGGTATCGGTTTACTCAGGGAATATAAAAATTTAAAGATCATTACTTAATACTAATGGCATACTTCTACAGTCCTTTGTAATTTACAAACTACTTTTATATAGGCTGTGTCTCATCTGGTATCACAATGATGGTAAATGGCTTGTTCATGGTCACAGAAGTGAGATACAGGACTCAGGACTTAACTAAAGCTTCTTGAAGCTTCCCTTAACCGAGAGCATTTGTTCTTTAAAAGTAGCATTTTTGCTAAACAAAAACTAACTTATTAATGTTGTATACTTTTTATGCAGTTATAGTTATTTATAACATGGAGATGAAGGCAACCTTTAAAAAACTACTAGAATTCAAATTGGGACTTAGAACACACTTGATCTCAACTTATTATTCTTTATTTTTATTTTAGGAAAGAGAACCCTCCCTCTGCAACCAATTATTTCGGTCCCAAGGCAAACTGTGCTTGTAAAGGCCTGGCAGTTAAATATTAGGCTTGGTAGGCCATGTGGTCTCTGTTGCAACTATTCAGCTTTGCTGTTTGTATGTGAAAGCAGCCGTAGATAATATAAAAATGAACAAGCATGCATGCCTGGGTTCCAATAAAACTTTATTTATGGATGTGGAAATTTGACTTTCATGTAATTTCCATGGGTTAGAATTTCTTTTTGAATTTTCAAATATTTAAAAATGTAAAAACCATTTTTAGCCCACAGGCCTTATCCAAACAGGTGGCAGGCTGGACTTGGCCTACACACTTTAGCTTGCCACCCAGTTCTAGATAGGAAAGGGGGGGGAGAGTTTGACTTTTGGGTAGGATAGTAAAGGAAGAAGAGAGATGGCTTCATACTTGATATACTTTTAGAGAGAGAGGAGGGGAGGGAAAGAAACATACATTTCCTCTTGCTTATCCCCAACCAGGGACTTGGCCCACAACCCAGGCAATGTGCCAAGATACCGAATTGAACCTGTGACCTTTTGGGTTGCAGGATGACTCCCAATCCACTGAGCTACACCAGTTAGGACATCTCATGCACTTTAGGTGATGATTTTGTGGTTAAAAATGAGGTGGCTGGGTCCTTGCAATAATGTCTTTTTGTCTTGAGGTTTTCAACTCATTTTAGTCAAAATTCAATGGCTGCGCCCCACTTCAGTATCTCCTAGTGAGAAATCATGTGGTTGAGACAAATTACATAGATGCATTCGGTGTGGACAGAAAGACGCTCTGATTTGTGCTCTAATAGTTTCCGGTGTTTTCTCTGTGAGGTTAAGCTCTGTGTGAACTGGGGTCTGTCCTCCCCCACACCTTCTATCTAGCCTAGAGCTAAACAGCCCACCGACATTAATGAAATTGCATACTTGTTTTAAATTAGTGAGGAGACAGCTGGAAATCCTGTTCTTACTATACTGACTACACTCTTCCTACACTAAAACTATAAATACTATTAGGTCTAAGAGCAATACAGGCTGTTACAGACTGTCACAGACGGTGGCTTTCTAATTGGCATTCTATCACCCAATAACATCCCAAAACTGAACTTCTTAAAGCTACTATAACAAACCCCTTTCCAAGGCATTTCTGAGAGCTTTCCCTTTCAACACAGTTAAACTTACCATACAAACAGTCTCTGAGGACTCCTGGCATTTTGCTCTTGGAAACTGGGGGTGGGGAGGGCCAATTTAAATATGCAGAGCCTCAAGTTGGGTTCAAGTTTAGTCATTTCAAAGGGGTAGCAGCCTTGGTCTGCTTAGGCTCACAAGCAGGCGGAGTTACTTGAACATTAATTCTGGATTGCCCCCTTCCTGTTGTTTTTAGTCTTATTTTAGCTTTCTGGTTTTACCTTTCCCAGCTTGAGTCAATAGAGGGGGGTGTGGCCCTAAACTCAGGATCTTGGAGTCTAAAGGTGGATTGGACTTCTGCCTCCACTCTCTCCACCCTCCCTACTGGCCCGCCCTCCTTGTAGCCACATACAAACCAGTGATAGACAAGGCATTGCAGAGGAGGATCATTGCCTTGGAGGAATTTGTTTAGGCTTCTGGGGCTTGGGATGATTGGCTACAAATCCAAATGTTAGTAAAATCCTGTTTTTCTGCAACGAAAAATTAATGCCTAGCTGCTGACTGAAATTTTTTTCCTTCTAAAGTAAGTGAGACCATGCTGGATTGACTGACTGAATGAATGAATGGTTTTTATTAAGAAATGGATTCTTCTAAATAAGTTAAATGAAATAAAAAGTTTCAGAATTTAACCCTAAAATTCACTGTACTTAGTTAAATCCAATGAAGTGATAAGTTCATTTTTTAGCACTGGATTCCCCCATGTGCTCCAATAATACATTTAAATTACTTTCATCAAGATTCTTAATATTATCTTCAGAAAAGTAGCTATTAGTAAAATTGACACATTTTTTTAAATGTTGAGATTCCTTAGCTAGATTATAGTTTTGTTGTTTGAAACTGATACGTTAGGTCCCTATTATTTGTATGAAGTAGTTTGGAGAACTGTAAAGATAGTTAAATTTGATATGAATAAATTCATTTTGAGTAAACAAATTCAGAATAGCCAGACTCGATGGCAAAATAGTTTTCCCAATTTTTCCCCTTTACCCCCCCTCTACCCTGTTCCCCCAACCCTCTAGCATTCCCCCCCTTAGTTCATGTCCACGGGTTGCACATACAAGTTCTTTTGAGTCCTGTTTCCTATACCATTTTTTTATCTTTCCCCATGTATTTTATGCTTAGTAAATTATGCTTCTTCCTCCCTGTACCTTTTCCCTCCTCTTCCTCCCTTCCCCCTCCCCCACTGAACCCTTTGTGATTTCCACTTCTCCGATTCTGTTCCTGTTCTGGCCGTTTGCCTAGTTTCTGTTTTTGTTGTTTTATTTTCTTTTAGGTTCATTTGTTGATAAATATGAGTTCATTGTCATTTTATTGTTCATATCTTTTTTCTTAGATAAGTCCCTTTAACCTTTCATATAGTAAGGGCTTGGTGATGATGAACTCCTTTGACCTTATCTGGAAAGCACTTAATCTGCCCTTCCATTCTAAATGAAAGCTTTGCTGGATAGAGTAATCTTGTGTGTAGGTCCTTGCCTATAAAGTTTCTTTTGAGAAATCATCTGATAGCCTTATGGAAACTCCTTTGTAGGCAAGTGTTTTCTCTTGCTGCTCTTAAGATTTTCTCTTTGTCTTTATTATCTTGGGTAACTTACTGATGCTGTGCCTTGGTGTGTTCCTATTTGGGACCAACTTCTTTGGAACTCTGGGTTTCCTGGACTTCCTGAAAGTTTCTATTTACTTCGCCAGATTGGGGAAGTTTTCCTTCATTATTTGTTCAAATAAGTTTTCAATTTCTTGCTGTTGCTCTTCTCCTTCTGGCACCCCTGTAATTCAAATATTGGATCGTTTCAGGTTGTCCCAGAGAGTCCTCAGCCTCTCTTCATTTTTTTGGATTCTTGTTTCTTTGTTCTGATCCAGTTGGATGTTTATTTCTTCCTTGTTTTCCAAATTGTTGCTCTGAATCCTGGTTTCCTTCTTGACACTGTTGGTTTCTTGAATATTTTGCTTTATTTCATTTTGGGTATCTTGCATTTTTTGGCCAAGTTGAATCAGTTCTGTGGGCATTTTAATTACCAGGGCTTTAAATTCTCCATCAATTAGGTTGGCAATGTCCTTCTGAGGGTTTTTTTTTTTGTTTTGTTTAAGATTTTTAAAAATTTATTTATCTTTAGAGGGGAAGGGAAAGAGAGAGGGAGAGAAATATCTGTGTAGTTGCCTCTCATGTGTCCCCTGCTGGGAACTGGTCTGCAACCAAGGCATGTGCCCTGACTTGGAATTGAACTGCAATCCTCTGGTTCGAAGGCCCGCGCTCAATCCACTGAGCTACACCAGCCAGGGCTAATTCTGAGGTTCTGCCGTGTTCTTTCATTTGGGCCATATTTCTTTGTCTTGGTACACCTGGTAAATTGTAAGGGGCAGGGCCATGGGTATTCACCCAGGCAGGGCAACCCTCTTTGCTGTGCTGCCTGTTGGGGAGGGTCCAGAGAGGAAGCAATGCAGCTCACCTGCTTGTCTCTAGTGCACTTTCCAACAGACTCGAGTCAGACTGGAAGTTATCTTCCACTGAAGCAACCCCAGCCTTAGCCCACAGTCAGCTCTGAATCTCACTTTTCCCTTTAAGTCAGTCCCTCATGCAGCTCCACTGAGCTTGTCAGTCAGCCCCGCCCCTCAGCTACTGGGCATTGGTTTTTTCTGAGTTGCCTGTCCTGTGGGGTCTGCCTTTTACTGGTTTGGTTGTTCTAGTTGATTTTTCTTTTAATTCCTTGGTTGTTGGAGTTCCATGCAGTTTGATTTTCTGGTACTTCTGGTTGTTTATTGATTTTAGATTGGTCGTTATCCCCCTTTTGGTAGTGCGAGGAAGCAAAGGGTTTCTACCTACGCCTCTGTCTTTGGCCAGAACTTTCTTAATTCCTGTGGCTTCTTAGTATCAATCAGGAATAGAGAGGTGGCAGTACTTTGTCTTCTGATTGTCTTTGATGGTGTATTAGATGCTCCATCCACAGGTATAACCCACCTGTGAGACAAGGTAGACTCATTTGCTCTCTAAGAGAGAAGCGACTTAATCTGATTGAGTATGATGGAAAGAGTAAGAAGTAGCCCAACTCCTCCTTTTTCCTTTCCCTGGAGTGAGCTATTGCCAAGGGTCATCTGTCATACCTTTACAAGGAGCATGCGCTGTATTTGCAGGAGGAGGCTGGCCCCCCTTTCATGCCGTTTACTATCACAGAGAACTCTGTCTTATACCAGCGAACATCATTATGAAGCCCTGCTATTGCACAGATGTAAGGCCTATTATTTATATCCACATAATGGCTCTACAGGTGATATTTTGGTTTCTTAATCCCTTATTCTTTATTTTCCAATTGGTTCAGAAGTCAGGCTGCAAAAAGTACTGTTTATGACCCTGTCTACTTGGGCCTCCCACAAGAATGTCTGTTGGGTCCACAGGCCTATGCTAATCCGAATAATCTTCTTAAAGTCATAGTATTTTTTTTTCTTTTTTGATCCATATAAGGATTGTTTGTAAGAACAATTAGCAATTCTAAAATGGATTAAGATAATTTACATCTGCTTTTATATACAAAAGGCTAGGTGACTACTGATACTCTAAAATATAAAGTGGTCTGAACATCTTGCTAGTTCCCTTTTTGGTGCAATGTCATCTGCTCAGGTCATTCACGTGTTGCTTCAGCGTGCACCCAGCTGTAGGAGGGTTTTCTGTCTTTTATCCATCATATTAAAATGGGGGGGACTGTTCAGTGTGCCTCCCTTTTAATACTGTCACAGGGGTGTTCCTAGCATCATTCCCACCTGAGGGACAAGTCGCCTAAAAGCCTTATTTAAGGCAATTGAAAAAGAAAAACATCTAGAGTAAAACCCAAGATATTTTGTAAGTCCTGGAAAACTGGGATGTTACTTGGGTTGTTACCAAAATTGGGACCATCCTTGGCAAATTGGGACAAGCTGGTCACCCTCCCTGTAAGACACCTAGCACATCACTTCAACTGTTTTATCCAGCACTGTCATCAATTTAAGTATTGAACTTGGTGGAAAACAAGCTCTTTGCATTGGCCATGGTGAAACAACTTCTCATTCCTGTGATGCTGAATCACTTATTGAGGCCTTGTGGCAAGAAGGCTGAAGATGTAATATACTGGGTCCAGCAGAAGTAACGCCTGTGTGAGTGTGGTTGGTGGGGTAATGATATGGGTGTGATCATTTATGGTTTTGATCTGGACATTCCACCTAAGATGCCATATGGTGTGCTTGAGTGTGATAGTATTATGTTATAAAATTGCGTGCTTATGATTTTGTACTAAAAGATTTTGTAATAAATCAGGGGCATTATTTGTGCTGGGCCCTGTGTGCGTTCGGTAAAGAAAAGGGGAAAAGTTTTCCCCTTTTCTTTAATCACTCATTTTCTTCTTTACAGGTGTGTGATTCAGACACCATGCTTGACCCAGCCTCTTCTGTGGAGATGGTGAAAGTTTTAGAAGAAGACCCCATGGTTGGGGGTGTTGGGGGAGATGTCCAGGTGTGTATGGCTTTACTTTTGCCCAAGTCACTTTAGGAGTGCCAGGTATCACACATTAGAATGTGCTTTGGAGCCAGCTTACTGCCTCTTTTTTTTCTAATTGCAAAGAAATTAGAATTTCTTTGATTAATCCTGGGGTATAATCCATGTCTGTAGTGGCTGATAAGTTATGTTCTTGAGCCATAACTTAACATTCTGGTAAAATCTGTTGTTGCAATTCACTTAGTTGCAAATAAACTGAAGTATAGCAGGAAGGGGATTTTCTTCCGCATACCTATGTCTTTGAAAGCTGACCAATATGTGGTTGATCAAATCTGAACTAGAAAACGAAGAAAGAAAAGAAACAGCAACTTACATTTATATTTGTGAGAAAGGCAAAGGAATAATTACTAATATAAGTGGGTTTTCTGATTATTAATTTTTTACAAATTATTTAATCAGTAAAATTAATTTGCTATTAGTGGAGAAACAATTTGTGAAACAAATATTGGAATGGGAAAATATGCAAAAATTGTGAAGATTAAAATGAGTTCTTTGCAAATGTGAAATTAGGTTTTAGCAAAATGTGAATGAAAAGCACGTGAAATTTTACTTTAGCTATTGTGTTGCTGTAAGACTATTTTGTATTTTCATGGCGATAGTGAAGATAAAGTAAATGCATTACCATGGGCAAAAAATACCTGGGGGGTAAAAAGGAAGCATGCAAAATGCAGATGGACACAGAACAAAATTGTGGCAGAGGGGAGAATTTAGAAATAGTGCCAAGAAAAAGCTGATAATTTTGAATAGCCTTTACACAGAGCATTGTTGCAGGATTCAAGATGTGGAGGGAGGCCAAAGCAAACCCTTTTATCACTGGCATTGCAAAATAGTAGGAAAGAGAAGGAAAATTTTGTAGCCAAGGATTGGATGAGTTGGAAATTAACCAGGATAGGAGGCAATAGGACTTAAAAACCTTCAAATCCTAGACGGCAGAAAACTGCCTGGAAGAAGAATTTAGGGACTGGGAACTAAAGCCAAAAAAAAGAGAGAATCTTAATATTATAATATGAACAAAAAGCAGAGCGAAAAGAAAGATCCTACACATGCTCACAACTTCTCCGATTAATTAATAATACAGAATCAGAGTGAAAAAATAGTCAAGTCAAAAAAGGGAAGGAAGCCAAAACAGAAACACAAAATAACAAACCTTGCTCTATTTACTAACCTCAGGATGGTAGGATTTTGTTGGTATTTTTAACCAAGGCTTACCTTTTATTTTTTTTCTTTTTGCAGATTTTAAACAAGTATGATTCCTGGATCTCCTTCCTCAGCAGTGTGAGATACTGGATGGCTTTTAACATAGAAAGGGCCTGTCAGTCTTATTTTGGGTGTGTCCAGTGCATTAGTGGACCTCTGGGAATGTACAGGAACTCCTTGCTGCATGAATTTGTGGAAGACTGGTACAATCAGGAATTTATGGGCAGCCAGTGCAGTTTCGGTGATGACCGGCATCTTACGAACCGAGTGCTGAGTCTGGGCTATTTAACAAAATACACAGCTCGATCCAAGTGCCTTACGGAAACACCTGTAGAATATCTCAGATGGTTAAACCAGCAGACACGCTGGAGCAAGTCGTATTTCCGAGAGTGGCTGTACAATGCCATGTGGTTTCATAAACATCACTTGTGGATGACCTACGAAGCGGTTATCACTGGATTCTTCCCTTTCTTTCTTATTGCCACAGTAATCCAGCTCTTCTACCGCGGCAAAATTTGGAACATCCTCCTCTTCTTGTTAACTGTCCAGTTAGTGGGTCTCATCAAATCATCCTTTGCCAGCTGCCTTAGAGGAAATATCGTCATGGTGTTCATGTCCCTCTACTCAGTGTTGTACATGTCAAGTTTACTTCCCGCCAAGATGTTTGCAATTGCTACGATAAACAAGGCTGGGTGGGGCACATCTGGAAGGAAAACGATTGTTGTTAATTTCATAGGACTCATTCCAGTCTCAGTTTGGTTTACAATCCTCCTGGGTGGTGTGATTTTCACCATTTATAAGGAATCTAAAAAGCCATTCTCAGAATCCAAACAGACAGTCCTGATTGTTGGAACATTGCTCTATGTATGCTATTGGGTTATGCTTTTGACTCTGTACGTGGTTCTCATCAGCAAGTGTGGCAGGCGGAAGAAGGGACAACAGTACGACATGGTGCTTGATGTATAATCTTACATTGTTGGATGTTTGCAACCACACGTGCAGACACAAAACCTTAGTTCCTCTAGGGACTCTCTAGTATTGTGGCATGAGATAATGAATTGCCACCACAGGAGACATATCACTGCTGCTGGGACTTGAACAAAGACATTTCTATGGGTTTTTTAAAATTCTGCCAAAGTAAAATGATACATCAACAAGAAACTCAGATTTAACTTGTTATTTCTATGAAAATGGGAAGACTTCTTTGTTTATGCACTTTTTCCTTTACTGTACATCCACCTAACAGTGTTTGCCCTATATACCTCACTAGCCATGCTTTATGTGGGTTATTGTGGAAGAAAAGGATTTTGGAAACTCAAGGAAAAGTTCTTACAACGTATACAACCTAACTTATGGACTGTGTTGTTAGCTAATTTTTTTTTTTTTAGAAAGACTACCCATTTTCTGTTTCAGACTACCAAATGAAATGCCAAAGGAAATTTTAAAGGCCGTTGGCTATGCTGTAATTTTATATAATTGTACTGTGTTTTAAAATTTTGTATGCCAATTTTTTAAAACAAATTTTGCATATTCTATATTTTACTTCTGCCAAAATACACCTGTTTTCTTCCTTTTAAAAAAAATTAAATAAAATAGGTTCTGAAAAAAAATTCAAACTTATAAAACCTGCCCAAAATGTGAAGCGTGGTTGACTGATGTTGTTCATGATAGAAAGAATAAGTGTTTCTTTCTTCTCTACCTTAACAAATTAAACAGTTTATTTCTGTGAAACGTATTTAAACATCCAATATACTAACTTTCCTTCATTTCTTTTTGTAAAGGCCAATATACCTGTCACATTTCAGGAGTAAAAATACATAATTATGTGTACAAAAAAGTAAATTGAAAGTCAAGGCCAAAGGGTAGAAAAGTGCAATTTTTTTCATAAGAAAAGGGAAAGCTAGTCCTCAAGAAAGCACCGGGCATCCAGCACTGGACAGAACACATTTATCAAAGATGAATAACCGTTGGAGATTCTGGCAGTGTTTTCTCAGGCTGAGGAAAATGAGAAGTAGAAAAAATTATCTGTATAATTTGGATAAATGCAACACAGTTCCTCACATTCCGTTCTGTGGCCTGAATTCACCTGATCCTATTGATATATTGATCCTATCAAAACTGTCTTTCCAGCTTGCCAGTTCACTTTCTGTGTCAGTATGAAGTTCTTATGATCAAGTTGGATCAAGTATGATAAAGAGAAAGCACACAGATTCAAACCGTGTGCTCTTACTTTCTAGTGAGGCTTTTTCCTGAATTCTACAGATAATTCATCTTTTCTGTTGGCCAACATAAATATGTTTACATAGGAGAAATGCTATCAAGGTTTAATAAGTATCAAGAATTGGCACATAAAAAATAATGAGTCAGGTACCTGTAGTCTAGCTAATTTTGCTTCTCCAGATCCTTGGTTATCCAGTCTGACTTGACATGACCCATCTTGCCTTGTAGCTGGTGCTGTGTAGACAGACCTATGTTAAAAACACAGTTGAACACATGAATAGTTGCATAGAAAGTATTGTGAGGAAGCAAAGTCATGTGGAAAAGCCTTCATGTGCTTCCTGCCTTTCTGCTGCTTCATGCAGACATCTCTTGGTCCATCCTAAGAAAAAGCACATTCTACCTTCGGAACACAGCAAGGTACATAACGCTCTGCCACTCCGACTCACTGATTGGACAGCTTGTGGGAAACCGACACCATGCCAATAAATGAGACTAAAACTTGAGTTTGCCTTTTTAACTATTTATGTTCTAAGTTAAACTTTGATAACATTCAAATGTCAAATTCTCTCATTCTTAAAAAAGATTGAATTAATTGCCTGTATTTATTTTAGCAATTATTCAATGTATTTCCAGTATAGGATGTATAGTATAATTAATTTTTTGTAAATAAAATATTTTTGATAAGATTATTGCGTGTTTTTCTAACGGAAGGGGGCATTTCAAACAAAATGTTACCTGATTGTAATGATACAGATTTAAGAATGGGTTTTAGAATAAACAAACATGGTCAAAGATAACAAGTCATCTCATTTTACTATTCATAAAGTAGAAGTCCCCTCAAATTGGTTTGGTTTGCAGATCTAGGGAATCAAAGACTGGCATACCCCTTGTGTGAACTCTTCCCTCTAAAGCTGCCCAAATTTAGACAAATCTGTCATAGTGGGAAAGGGGATTTTCAGAAAGTTTTTATAGCATCATGAATAATACAGTCTTATGAGAGCAATAATTGAATGGCATAAACAGGAGCGTTCCTCATTAAACAATGCTCAGAATGTGGTGTGAGGATATTGGAGAAATGACACATTAAATTATACAACCAATTTTGTACAATAAAATTACAATTTTGTGAAGATAAGTATTTAAACATAGTTATCTATTGGGAATATGGCCAATTGATATTTTGTATACATTACAGTATTTTCCAATTTCCCTGATCATGTGTTGCCTTTGGTAATCAGTGAAAGGACAATAAATACTGCCTTTTTTTTTAACAACAAAAAAGGTGGGTTGGGGCATTTTACCACTTATACCTCAAATTTATCTTATTTTCCAATTTTTATTCCTAAGAATTCTTCATTACCTTGGTACAGTTTCATTATTAAAACTGTAGGCACTGTATAGCCTTGCCTTCAGAAACAGTGATGGGGCGAGTCCCGACAATTCACTGGTGAAGTCAGTCAGTGCCGTATGAGAGGCTGGCGAACTTAAGGAGCTACACTGTCTATTGCAGGCGCTCCCGGCCCTACTGTCACACGACTGACCAGCTCTGTTGCACGAGAGCATCCACAGGCAATATGTGAACAAGCGTATGGCTGTGTTTCAATATGATTTATGAACACTAACATCTGAGTTTCATATAATTTTCACATGTTCTACAATATTCTTTTGATATTTTTCAGTCATTTGAAGGATTTAAAACTATTCTTAGTTCATCAGCATTACCAAAACGGGCGGAGTCAGATCTGGTCCGCAGGCCATCGTTCAATGGCTCCTGCTCTTTAGGCATCTGTTGACTTACTTGGACCACTGTGCACTGACACCTAACATTTGGGCACATGCCCCACCCCAAGTGTTGCCAGAAGCAAACTTTATAGACCATTTATTTCTCTTATCAGTCTCATGGGGTTACATGATTCTTATCACCATTCTACAGGTGAGGAATTCCAGGCTTAGAGACTTGGTATCTTCTGACTATAAAGCTGGAGCATTGTGGTGGTAGAATTTAAGTCTAGGCATTGTGATGTCCGACTTCCCCTTTGACTGGTGCTGTTCAGGATGCTGTCCACTGTCCAGCAGCATCAGTGTCACCTAGGAACTCATTAGAGACACACATTCATGACCCCAGACCCACTGAATTAAAATCTCAGGCTGGGACCAGAAATTGGTGCTTAATAAGATCCCCAGATGACTTTTACTCACTTAAAGTTGCAGAAACAATCCTCTAGTCTAGCATCTTACATTGTTCCCCTCAGACCAAGTATAATTTTTATGGTAGATTTAGAACAATTCAAATATTTGTATTTTCCTATTGAACCTCTCTACTTCTAGAATCATGTATGAATATGGGTAAATAGTTGGTTTTAATTAAGCTTACTGAATACCTGCCATGAACAAGAAATCAAGAGATTTATGTTTTCTCTATGCTCAAAGGGCTTATGACTAAGTAAGAGGGATAAGACAGTTAAAATGGAATAATAGAGTATATAAAGCATCATGAAGGAAGGAATATATGAAATGTTAAAGGGACTTATCTAAGAAAAAGAAGTTAAAGAAACATGAACAGTGAAAGGACAACAAACTCACAGTTATTAACAACCACACCTAAAACGAAAGCAAACTAAAAGGACAGCTAGATCAGGAGTGGAAACATAGAAATGAAGATCTCAAGGAGGGTTAGCAACAGGGGAGTGGGAGGAGGAGATGGGGGGAGAAGGTACAGAAAACAAGTAGCATAGACAGTAGATAGAAAATAGATGGGGGGGCAAGAATAGTATGGGAAATATAGAACCTAAAGGACTTGAGACACATGGACATAAACTAAAGGGGGGTAATGGTGGGGTTGGGGGGGCAGGGTGGAGGGGAATGAAGGGGGGAATAGAACAACTGTAACAGCATAATCAATTCAAAAAAATAAATAAATTTTAAAAAATAAAAAAAAATATTAAAAAAAAAAAAGAAGGAATGAAATGCAGTCAGCTCTGAAAGGTACGCTTTGAGATAGTATGGGTTGGGGTGATTCTTCAAGGATGTAAAACTTAACAAAGAGGTGTGATTTTGATATGTAATCCTTTAGGCAGAGCTAAGAAATTTAATTAAGGTGTGGGCTGTATTTAACAAACAGTTTGGACTTAGCTATAGAATGTACACTTGAAGGTGGATCGTAGACCATAATCCAACGGGGATAAACGCTAGAATGAAGTGTTTAAATTTGACAGGTCATAGCACACACAGATGTTTTTTGAATATGGCACTAACATGACTGTAAAGCCAACTACTTTATGGTGGTTTGGATTTGATCATCTCATAAACAGTGGTATTTGGAAATGTGATTTGGTTCGAATGTTATAACAAACTGGTGTTGTGTTCTTCCAGCACCGACCACTTTCATCACAGTCCCTCCAAATCCACCTCCTGTTCCACATCTTCAGTTACTGAAGGGCATCAGACGCCTTTCAGCTTCTTTAACTTTGCCCTCTAACCACAAGTCACTACAACCATCCAGTTCTTCCTTTGCAATGTCACTCAAATTCATCTCTCGCCCCCATTAATATGTTCTGTATCTCTTACCCGAATTATTAAATTGGGCTCAGAAGAAAAAACTGTGAATAAGTGTTTGCTATGTCATTGCTTCAGGGTGTTAGAAGATTGTGATGATATAAAAGACTTCTATTCTTAGGCAGGTTTAAAGACATTGAATAAATCAGGTTCTTCCCTGCAGAAATTCTCAGAAACGTTCTGATGGGCTTTCTGAATCTGTAAGAGGCACATCCCATTCAGAAATCCATGCATTTAGACAATTGTGGTACCTTATCCACAGAGATGTGGGTTAACAGATGGATTAACATTTTTATCCTGCAGTACATAGTTTAGGTAATGCTGGTATATAATTCCTGACACCACAAATTCCATTTGTTTTCACTAAAGGTCTAAAAACAACACTCACAGCTTAGCCTCCTTGTTACTTGAGTAATCGGCTCCAGGCGTAGAGTCCACAGGGTTAGAGGGAGGAGCCTTCATTTGGCTCAGCCTCTGAGCTGTAGGGAAACAGGTTCTTCTCCAAAGAGTTCGGTTCACCTCTGGGCTGTCAGAAAAGCACACTGGAGCTTAGGAGAACCTAAGTGACTTGTTTTAGCTCTGCTATTTGGGGCTACAAGGAGTTTAGTTCTGATATGTTGAGGAAACGGACAATGTGTGCATGAGCCTGATCTTTGAGACAACTTTGGCAATGTTATGAGTGCACTTACTGAAAGGAAGCTCGATTGCTTTATAAACTAAGAGAGTTGGGTTTTATTGTCTGTCTATGGATGAGTTCACTGTGGAATCACACAATCAAATGTATTCATCTTTTAATTGGGTCAGGATAGAATCACAGTATATATGTTCACTCTCAGGAAGAACAAAGGCCTGAATATGTCATCCCACCTTTCCAGATAACATATGATGTGTTTCTTCAATTAAAAAAATAGATGGAAGTTTTAAGGTAATAAGATGAAGGTTTTAAGAAGAAGGATCTTCTGGAAGAAGGATCTTGAGAATCAAAGTTGAATGACCATTGTTTATGAAGCTATTAGTAGAATCATGGTAAAAGGGAAACAAACTTCCTTTATGCCAATTCAGATGCCTCAAATCTTTGTTGGAGTGTGGCAAGTTATAAAGGAACAGAGGGAGAGTGGGGAAAGTCCAGGTTCTTTATTCAAAGGAGTAAACTACAACCCAGTTGATTTTAGCACCTTGTTCAAGGCTTCACAGCTGGCTCTATACCCTGGGATCTCCCTTACCCACATGTTTTGGGCTTGCTTTTTATTCATCTCTTAGCTTACTGATGGAGAATAAAGTATTGCATTTTATTATTTGACACAAAATAATGTAGCCAACTATACAATTTAATATTTACTATATGCTTTGTATATACATTCTTTTTCAACAGCTGTGCATTTGTTAGGTGTTGCTAGATACAATCTTAAAAGTTTGCTGATTCATAGTTTGCCAAACAAAAACCTTACAAAACTCATCAAAACTTGTAACCTTGGTCAGAAAAGTTTTTGGAAGACCAGAAGAAATATTTCACTGCCTTAATCATGCATTGCACAAACAAAAACCTTTACTTACAACATAAAATTAAGCACATCTGAAAAAAATAAAACATGGAAAACTAGCTCAAACACGAGAGATTTCTGCATACCTATTCAACTGCTTTGGTACCCTATTTGTAATGCAGAAACCTCAAATATTCCATTTCTGGGTAACTACTTTACTCTTCAACCTGATATATTGAGACTATGCTGAAATCCATTCCTCCTCAAAAAAGTTGTAAATTGTTATCTCCCAGGGTTATAGGTCTTTGATATTTAGATTTTAAATAAAAAGCTATCATGGGTAGTCTATCACAGTACCTAAAGATTACAGCACCATTAAGAAAACATCATATCAAAAATGGAGTTTCTAAATGGAGTTTCTTGCCCTAAAGCAAATTGTTACCATGTTTGTCCACTTTGGATGTCCATGAGGCCAGAACAAGTTTGGATCTCTGACTCATTGTGAATTGGGGTTTGGCTGCAGAATGACTTCTATCTGAACACTGGCTCTGCATAAACTTGAGAAAATTACTCTTTTTCAAGCCTTATTTTCATCTGAATAATGGATAGTAATGACAGTCACCTCTCAGAGTTATTGTGTAATCAAGGTGGCATCTGAAAATGCATGAGAGTTCCTAGGATATGCCACATAAGAGAAGTTAAGTAAAATTTTCTTTCTTTGTCTCTCCTTTCTAAACAACAAACTTCACTAGTGTTCCTTTCTCCTTTTGTTCTTTCCTTCCTAAATTTCATTTGTACTCAGCAAATCACTGGACCAAGGGCTGGGACATACTCAGATGCTAAGGACTTTTATTTCTTAAAAATGCATGTTTAGACCAGAAGGGAGGTGGGGAGGGAATAACAGGGGAAAGAGGGGAAGGGGCAAGCCAGGAACACGAACAGAGGACTCATGGGCATGGACAAAGGAGGGGTTGACTATGGGAGTGGGGGTGGGCAGGGCAGGGGAGAGCAACGGGGGAAAAGGCGGGACAAATGTAACTGCACAACAATAAAAAAATGGAAAAAATGCACATTTATCTACCCATTTGTTGGTTTCTTTATGACCTTGAGATTTTCTTTAGGAATAGGCAGCTGTCTTCTCCTTTAGACAGGTAAGCTATTATAATTGTCTAGTGTGTTCTGACTTTCAGTTGAACACAACTCACTACAGACAATTTTGTGTCAGACAAAACGAGTGTGTTGGGATATCTAAAATGAGGTAGATGGGCCAAGAGGAAGAACATGGCCTTGTCATCCAGGACTCCAGATGGATCTGAGTCCTGGCTCCTCTGTGTTTTGATTGACTCTTAGTAGGCACCTCAATCTCTTCATTTGCACCTCAATCTCTTCATTTGTAAAAGCATAAGAACTTGAGTGCCACAAACCTCACAGGGCTGTTGTCAGCATCAATAAAACTAATAGAAGGGAAAGACCATTGGAAATTCAGGAAAACTCTTTAGATTTGTGTTCCTGTTATTAGTTATGAGCATTACAGGAAGTTATCCAAATCTTTACCCTGGCCGAAGTCAGCTTCGGTACCTGAGTCCTAATGAACATTTCCCTTCATCCTTATTGCTGCGAACCTAGCCACACTGCTATCATCTTGTGGCTATTGTCAGAAACATCTATCTTTCCTCTACTCTTGGTCTTCTACTTTTTTCTATGGTACAGTCAGTATGAGATCATGTCACGTGTCTGCTTAGAAGCCTTCAAAAATCTCATCTCAGAACACCGTGCTCCACAAGGCCCCACATCCTCTGCTTTCTCCGTTTCTAGGACTTTTTGTTGAACTTCTATCTTCTTTATTACACTATCTGCTGGCATTGTTTCTGTTTCTGAGCCAAGAAAAGGCTGTTCTCACTTCAGGATCATTAGCTGTTGCTCTTTACTTTGCCTAAAGTACTCTTCTCCAAGAAACTAGAATGTTTTCTTCTTGTTATTTAGGTCACTCCTTCTGCAAGGCCTTTCTGGCCATGCTGTCCAAAGTGACATCCTCATCTCCCATGCACTTTCTATCACATCATCCTGCAATTTTTCTCAAAGCTTTATCATTATTAGAAATCATTATATCTATTTACTTATTTGTTTAATTGGTTTCTCTCAGCACCTAGAGTATAAATAAAAGCCAAAGAACAGAGGCAAAGCAAGCTTTTGCCATGGCCAGGGCCTGAATTCATGTGTCCTGACAATACAAATCCAAGAATCTTTTCTACCAAGTAGTCAGGTGTAACTCAGAAATGGAACAAACCAAACTTGGGTAGGAAAATCCTAGGTGGAATAAAATGGCTTAACTAACTTCTATCTCCCTTACTTCAGAAAGGAGTCAAGAGATTCCTTTCTCAGATAAGATAAATCCTTTTTTTTTTCCTGAAGAACATTTGATGTTAGAGTCAATAAAAGCATGACCAGAGTGACAGCCATCTGTCACCCGCAAAACATTATTTTTGAGTCAACATTATTTTTTAAACTTTGTATTTTAAGCTAATTGTAAATCCACATACCATAGCAAGAAATAATACAGAGAGATCCTGTGCCCTTTACCCTGTTTGCCTCATTCCCTGAGTGGTAACAACTTGAAAACCTATAGTATGATATCACAATATCATACAGGAAATAGACTTAATACGATCCATCAATTTTGTTCAGATCTTCTCAGTTTTGCTTTTGGGTGTTTGCACGCATGCACACACATGTGAGTGTTTCTGTATGCATTTAGTTCTCTGGAATTCATGTGTCCACCACTTCAGCCAAGATACGGAACAATTCCATCACCACAAGAATTTGTGTTGATCTTTTATAACCACATATACCTTCTCCACTTCCTTAAACCCTTGCAACCACTCTGGGCATGTGTAGAGAGTAGATTGCAGAGTGGTGAATACAGGCATACCTTATTTTTATCGCACTTCACAGATCTTGCATTAAAAAAGAAATTTTATTCATTTATTTTTAGAGAGAGGGGTAAGAAGGAAGAAAGAGAGGAAGAGAAATGCCAATGTGCAAGAGAAACATTGTTCAGTTGCCCCTTGCACATGCCCCAACCAGGGACCAGGCTGCAACCTAGGCTTGTGCCCTGACTGAGAATCAAACCAGCAACCTTTCACCCTGCAGGATGATGCTCAACCAACTTAGCCACAGTGGTCAGGATAAAGATCTTGCTTTTTATTTTATTTTCTTCTTTTTCCCCCTACAGATTGAAGGTAAGGCTCTCCACCAGCAAAGATTAAAACTGGCTAAAGGCTCTGATGATGGCTTGCATTTTTTAGCAATAAAGTATTTTATAATGAAGTTTCTCTGGTTTTAGACATAATCCTATTGCACACTTAATAGACTATAGTGTAAACGTAACTTTTATATGCACTAGAGAACCAAAAGATTTGTGTGGCTCACTTTATTGTGCTATTTGCTTTATTGTGGTGGTCAATATCTTCAAGGTGTGCCTGTATAGAAGCAGGACTACAAGTTAGGAGGTTGTTGTCACAATTTAACTGATGAGTGATGATGGTCAGACTAGGGTGTTTGTATCAGAGTAGGGCAAGCTAGATTTTGAATAAACTTTGAAGGTGGGATCAATAGCATTTCCTGGCATGTTGGATAAGCATCATGAGAGAAGGAGACAAGTCAAGGATACCAAGGTTTTGTTATAAGAATGGAGCTGCTATCAGTGGATGTGGGGAAGACCGGGGGCAGATACAATTTGGGAGAGAAGATCAGGCATGTTGATTTTGGGATTTCTATTAGACATCCAGGTAGAGAAATTTACTGGGCAGCTTGGGTTTAGGAAACAAGTCAAAGTCGGGAACATAAATTTGGGAGTTACCAGCATAGAGACTATTTAAAAACATGGAACTGGATACAATTCAGCAGTGAGATGAAAGCAGGGAGCGTAGATAGAGAACAGAGGATTAAGGGCTGGGCCCCAGAACACTCCAGTGTTAACTGGTCAGAGAAAAAAAGAGTAATCAGTAAAGAAGGTTGAGTTCTTGCTTCCCTTCCTGCCTTGACTATACGTACAGTTCTCTATTTGGTTATCTTTTAGTTTACACACTTTCTATTTCCTTCATATATTCATTTCTTGCTTCCCACAGAAGATTAAAACTTAATTTAAGAAAAAACATTATGTTCTCTCTCTTTTTTTTTAGCCCCCAGGGTATGTGTATCAGTTTGGGTCTAATCAAGATGGAGAAGCCACACAGTAACTAACACCAGGAAAGTTTAATGTAAATAATTAACTATAATTGAGACTGGAATAATAAAAAATAGGCTAGTAAGGACTAAACAAAAACTGTAAAAAATATAAAAATGGCAAAGAACAGCTACTCTTCTTAAAGCTGAGATAGAGATCCTCCAAAAAGCTCACATCCCTCCTTACCCACCAGGCTGAGATCCTGATCTTATTGAAGAGGAGGACATGGCTGTGTCTCATTAAATGGTTGAGAAGTCACCATGATGTCACACTTCAGAACTTGTTGGAAATCCCCAATCTGGCACTTGCCAGAAATTTGTTCCCTAGGATATTCTGGAAAGCAGTTCATAAGGAAGTGTCTTGCCAAGGGTACTTCACTAGCAGGCCAGGGAAAGCTGCTAGATGGTTGGCATTACTGCCTGTCACGCACCGTAGGGGCTGGGTACTGGAGAAGCTGTTTGAGTCTATGGTGAAGGGGCCCAGTGCTGGAGACACAGCATGCACTGTAGCAGTCAGTGCTGGAGAAGGTGCCTCTGTTGTGAAGGTTGGGCAATGGAGAGAAGGCTCCGTGAAGACATCAAACCCTGGAAAAGTCCTGGGTAGGAGCCCATCAAGAGGAGCATGCCACAAGCAGAAAACAAACCTTTATCCTCCTAAAGTGGCTCTACTGAGCCTCAGCACCCTCTACTCATAAAACTTAAATGTCATGCAAATGGCAAAGGAGAAATATTTCCAGGTCCTAGATCTGTGTTCATGAAGCAGGAAAATGTGTGAATTTGGAGCTAATAGTATACTAGCTAGCGCAGTATTGCATTCAGGTTCACTTCTGAGCACACCAATATTTAGTGTTGATACTGTTTAAAATTGACATGAAAAATAGGAAGAGAGAGGAGGGGGAAAGTAGAAAGGAAAAGAAGGGAAGGAACAGCATTGATGGGAAGAAATGGAAGGAAGGTAGGAAAAGGAAGATCCTGGAGTTTTAGCAAAGATGGAGGCATTTGGTATATCCTCCTCCTCTCACACCAAAAGAAAGACAACAAATTGAAAAACAGAAAGCAACGAGAACTGCCAGAAAAATTAAACTGTATATAAGTCCAAAAACCAAAGAGTTAGAGAAGAAACATTCATCCAGACTGGTAGGAGGGGTGGAGATGGGCAGTTAGGGTGGAGAGGATGCACAGCGAGGTGGCAGCTGGAGGGCCAGGATGGGCAAGGCAGCAGCTAGTCAAGGTAAGTCCCACATTTGCATTCAGATAAACCAGGAGGAGCAACTGGGGAGTGAGACAGACTGCACAACCTAGGGTTCCAGTGCAGGGAAAAAAAGCCTCAAAACCTCAGGCTATAAAAACCTGTGGGGTTTGTGGTGGTGGGATAAACTCCCAGCCTCACAGGAGTGTTCTTGGAGAGAGCCACAGGGTCCTAGAATGTAAAGAAGCCCACCTTCCTGGGAATTAGCACCAGAAGGGCCCAATTTGCATGTGGGTAGTAGGAAAAGTGACTGAAATCTGGCCACGGGCTGAGCAAGCGCCATTGTTCCCTCTTGGACCCCTTCTTCACATACTGCACCAGAAGGCAGAAATGCAGGTTGCCCCATTCTGGTGAGTACCTAAGCCTCCATCTCTTAAAATGTAACAGGTATGCCAAGACAAAAAAATATGGCCCTAATTGAAAGAACAGATCAAAGCTCCAAAAATAGATGCCATAATGAGATAACCAATCTATCAGATGCAGAGTTCAAAACACTGGTAATCAAGATGCTCATAGAAATATTTGAATATGGTCACAAATAGAGGAAAAAGTGAAAGCTATGCAGAGAGAAATAAAGAAAAATACATAGGGAACCAATAGTGAAGGGATTTCTAAAAAAAAAAGCCTTGCAGGCAAGAAGGGGCTGGAAAGAAGTACTCAAAGTCATGGAAGGCAAGGACCTACATCTAAGATTTCTCTATGCAGCAAAGTTATCATTTAGAATGGAAGGGCAGATAAGGTGCTTCTCGGATAAGGTCAAGTTAAAGGAGTAAATCATCACCAAGCCCTTATTTTATGAAATGTCAAAGGCAATTATCTAAGAAAAAGAAGATAAAAACTATGAACAGTAAAATGACAACAAACTCACAACTATCAACAACTGAACCTGAAAAAATGAAAACAAAAACAAACTAAGCAAACAATCAGAACAGGAACAGAATCACAGAAATGGAGATCACGTGAAGAGTCATCCGTAGGGAGGGAAAGGGGAGAGAATGGGGGAAAAGGTACAGGGAAAAAGAAGCATAAATGGTAGGTACAAAATAGGGGGAGGTTAAGAATAGTATGGAAAATGGAGAAGCCAAAGAACTTATATGAATAACCCATGGACACGAACTAAGTGGGAGAGGGTGCTGGTAGGAGAGGGGGGAAGAGGGCAGAGGGGAATAAAGGGGAGGAAAAACATGAGACAACTGGAATAGCATAATCAATAAAATATACTTAAAAAAGAAGCAACCAATGAATGCAAAAAAGAAAAAGAAAAGGAAGATCCTCGGTCTTTAAGCCATAGACTGCTTACTACTAATCATGAGGGTTTCATGATAAAATCACAAATATTCTTCTTTCCTCTTCCTCTGTTTTTTCAGGTTTCAAAACTTTTAATTTGCATGTTAAATAACTGTGCATTCCAATAATTAAAGTCATTTTAACAAAAAAGGCACTCTGATTAGACTGCGTTTTACAGCTTGCAGGACACTTGGACCAGCCTGGTTTTTACTCCAGTTTTCACTGTCATCCTACCCAGCTTTTTCCTTCATTGACATGCAAGCGCTGCCCCTTCCCTATCAGCCAGTCAGGCAGATGGGAGAGGCAGGTGTGGCCTTTGTAGTCAGTAGTTCCCTGATGTCAAAAGGGGCAGCACAGTTATCTAAACTGATCCAGTCTCTTTGCACCTTACAAAATCAAACAGCTAAAAGAAGTAAATGCTTGTGGAATGTACAGTGCGTATTGACCATGTACAGTGCCTCATTACCATTCGCCTGCTTGCTTCTCCTGTCCAATCATTTCTTTGGAAGGCAGTGACTTTTTCTCTTGCATTTCTATCTTCTTCAATTTTGAATTATCAAATTTCTTAATCTTGGCCGTATCAGATTTGTCAGACATGATTGAGGAGGAGGCAGAGCGAGGTGCGTGGAGAAGAGTGAGTTGCTCGGTGACCACCCTTTTTCTTCCCTCTTCCTGAGCGATAGTATCATTGCTGTCTTACAGTCCTGTTTCTGAGTAATTGCCCTGACAGTTTAGGGTTTTAAAAGGCCTATGAGATTGATCACTAGTTGGAAATTAAGAAGAACTCTAAAAGCTTTGCTTCGTCTGCTCTGTTTTCTTATTTATACCACTCTTTTATGAGGTTAAGAAAGTGCCTCGGCAGGAAGGAGGCACAAAAATATCAATCACAGAAACATAATAATTTCAGAGTCAAAAGAAACAGTGAGCATGACTGAGTCGAATACCAACCTTTGAGACAAAAGTAAAATAAAAAAATTGAAGCTCAGATGAAAACAGGGGCCAGTAAAGGATGGTTTGTAATCAGAGGACTAGATGACGTGTATGGAGGATTGGGAATTAAAGGCCAGAGGAACGAGGTAACCTGTACAATCCTTTCATAGCTGAGATTCTTCAAGTCAATGTGGGCCATGCTCTTTTGTGAGCCTGACCCACGGCTTGGGTGTCCGTGGTCAGAACTGTAAAAGTGGTGTACAAAAACATTAAGCCAGTGCTTTGGTGGGGGGCGAGGGGGGGGGGGCGGAAGAACACCAAAAGGTCTGATCTATGAGTTGTGGAAAGAGAGCCAGTGAAAATAATGGACATGTGGTTTCAGGGACAGACAAGTGTTTTAGTTGTTCAGAGCTCACTATTAGGCAAATGGGTTTCTTAAAGATACCTAACCCTCTGTTTTCATGTTTGAAAAACAAACAGAAAAGTTTTCAGATTAAAAAAATAATTTAAGGAGCCATATGCCATGGACACAGATTTCTGGAAGCTTAGCAGAGAACACGGCATTCTGGAACACCTAATTGGGTACCCTGTGCTCCTTACAACACAGAGGAGGGTCCCTGGCAACCCGCCCCAACTACAGAGCTTGTGTTCAAACTTTAGGTTTCCCCAGGGCTGGCCAGGATGGTTTTCATTTAGACCTGGTTGGGCCCCCCAAGTGGAAGACTTGGAGATTGCTTCTGAATCAACTCTGTCATGCAATACTCAGGGTGCCAGATCTGAGGGGGGAAATAAGCAAAACGAGAAACACTCTTGAAGTACAGAAATGATTGGCTCAGCCTGTGCACATAATAAAAAATAACAAAGAGGAAAAAAGTGTGTGTTCTTATACAATATGGAGTTGGTGCTTTAATTTATTATTATACTTTGGTGTCAAACCTCAGCCACAGCTGTTGCTAAAAGCATCCTGAGAAAGAGCTGGGAGGTACCGGTAAGTGCCTAGGGTGGGATCGTGTGAATTAAATTGCTGTTGGACAAAGCTCTGGATTTCATAACCCAGGCTAATTACCCGGGCACGGCAGCCCGACCACTGGCTATCTTCAAGAGAAAGACTGGATTCCACATTCAGTTTAGTAACTTAAGCCACCCTGGGTGTCCAGTCTCTCCTGACAGCCCACACTCAGAACAGGCTGTCCTCCGGTTTAGTCTACAGAACTCAAGAGGAAAGGGAGGTGAGGAGAAATTTCTGTCTGCCCTTTGAAAGTTCAGCTGGGCTCAGGCCTTAAAAGACAAAGGAAAGATTCCCATGTACTTGTTCTTGACATTTTCTGCAACTCAAGCTCCAGGATTTCAAGGTTTTAAATCAGTGTCTCCACCCTGTTTGAAGAGTGTCATGGAAATCTGCAAAGGAGTCCTGTTTTACTTTGACTGAAGCCTGCGAGGATGCAGGATGAGCCTCTGTCACCTGTGCCTGTCCCCGCCCTTATTTAGATGGCACTGCGCCAGCTTTGCGATTGTTGACAGGTTTAGTGATTAACCTCTGTTTTGAGGTGAGTGTGGAGGTTTTGAATGCAAGCCGTAGAAATGGATTGCTTACAGCCTGACCTCACTGCCACTGTTAAAAATTACACCATCTTTAAAAAAAAATGCAGCCCTGTCTGGTGTTAAGTGGATTGAGCACCAGCCTGTGAAGCAAAGGGTTGCCAGTTCGATTCCCAGTCAGGGCACATGGCTGGGTTGCAGGCCAGGTCCCAGCAGGGAACCCAGAAAAGGCAACCACACGATGATGTTTCTCTCCCACGCTTTCTTCTTCCCTTCCCCTCTCTCTAAAAATAAATAAAATATTTTAAAAAATTTACACCAGCTTAGTTTAGCCTGAGTCTATCTCTGCATATGAATGACAGATAAGAAAGGGGAGGCAGACACTGGATGAAAGATGTTGAAGGGATGAAGGGATTAGCCACAGGACATATATATATAACCCATGGCCACAGACAACAGTGTGGTGATGGCCAGAGGGAAGGGGGAGTGGGGTCTGGGAGGAGGAGGGCAGTGGGGGAGAAAATGGGGACATCTGAATGAGTATAAATAATAAAAATAAAGAAAAATATCAGACATCTGTGGAATTCTTACTCTATAAAATATGAAAGCACTATATGCTAATATTTCTATTCCCATGAAGCAGGTATTCTCGTAATCATCACCTCCCTTTTATTGAGAGTAGAGGACAGAGAGATTGAGTAACGCGCCCCAGTGGACAAGGATCGAAACCCAGCAAGTTCAGCTCTAGTGGTGAAGGGCCTGTTGACTATTCTTCGTGGCTTCTCCAGCTTTGATAGGAAAGAACAGTACCGCACTCAAAGGAGATGCTGAGATGAGCTCTACATACGCAGGTTTTATTTAGCAAAGTGCCTGGACTATAGTAAACGGTTAATAAATGTTAGCTATAATTATTCATGAGGGTGATGACATATGACAGAACTGGATGATGGTGATAATGACAAAACTTGGGAGAATATGCAACTATCTTTCTTAAGTATATGTCACCTTTCGAAGGTAAAAACCCAGGACAATGAAGGTTTTTTTTTTCACCGTGAGCTGATAGAAATGGAATGATGCTTCCACCTCTTTAAAAATCAAACCTCTGCCCTGGCTGGTGTGGCTCAGTGGATTGAGTGCTGGCCTGCAAACAGAAAGGTTGCTGGTTTGATTCCCGGTCAGGGCACGTGCCTGGGTTGTGACCCAGGTCCCAGTTAGGGTCATGGGAGAGGCAACCGATTGATGTATCGCTTGCATATCAATGTTTCTCTTCCTCTCTTTCTCCCTCCCTTCCCACCTCTCTAAAAATAAATAAATAAAATATTTTAAAAAGTAAATAAAATCAAACCTCTACTTAGGGTCCCACTCTTGCTCCATTACTGTAAATGGGAAGGGAAGAGAAAAAAAGAAAGAGTCGAAGCATGAATTTCTCTATCATCTTTCCCCAAATACGATTTATATCCCGGGCCCTGGACTAGACTAGGCGATTCCCACAACAAATTCACTACATGGGTCTTACTTTACAATATAATAGTTAAGATTTTTGAGCATTAAAGAGACTGAGAAACCTGCTAAGCAGCCACAAGTAGAATTCTCTGACCCAGGGTTTATTACAGTCCCACGATGCCATGCTACTCTGGTGGTAATCAGTAGTTATTAGAGGAAAATAATTGAAATAAACTGCATAGTGTCCTAAGGTAAGAATCATCCCTGCTGCTCCACAGCATTCTCACCGACCAACATTTATTGAGCATCTGCTAGATAGGAGGCCTGGGCTGCCTGGAGCTTTCTGGACAGCAGGTGCTCAGAAAGCGGCCAGTGAAAAGCAGTACGTGGGCTGTGATAGGAGGAGGCAGCTGTTCAGGAAGATATTAAACAAGGACCCGGATGAGTCATTTCAAACAGTTGGGAATCTGTTGTTTTAAATACCCTTCAGTTCCTTTTTAGTTCTCTGTAGGTAAAAATAGCTCAGTTGCCAAGAAACCTATCAGGGGTGGTAAGTTCTCTACTAAACAGATGTACAAATTTGTTGCGAAATGAAACTCAAAACAATTGTTCTTTAAAACCTCAACTTTTGTTTGCACAATGTAAGATGGGTCCATTGAAATATCCCCCAAATGTTTTCATCTTGAAATCATATAAATTAAGAGAAGAACACACACAGATTTAAGGACTAAACATTGTCCCTAACATTTTCTCCTACCCCACTAATAGCGGTGAGGAGTAGGGGGAAAAGCATGAATTTGGTATTTGATTCTGATTCGAATTTTTGTTTTGCCGATTGGTAGCAATGCAATTTCCTTCAACTGATATAATTTCTATGGACTTTGGTTTCCTGCTGTATAAAAACAATATTTTTTTTACCATGATTAAATACTATAAAATATACAAAAGTTACAGGTATAAAGCAAGGTAGCATTCCATGATCTTTCCACATTGCCTTGTCTTATTTTTTTTTCTTCTCTTACTCTCCCTCCTTTTGTCTTACATCTTCACTCCCAGGATTTTCTTTTGTATATGACCTGGACATATGTTTTCTGACACTAAAAGAATAAGACCCTATTGATTAATTAAAGAAATATTTAATTAGCACGAACTTATGGCCGACAAATTGTTGAATCCAAGGGAAATATTTCCTTGAAATATTTTTTATTTCTATTTTTCTCAGTTCAAACTCCTTGCTATAATTGATTCCTGAATTTACTGCTACAGTCTCCATCTTCTCTGTGTGGCTGCAATGTAACAACTTCTTACCATGTGGGAAGGGAATTCAACCCCAAATCAGGAAAATGACCAGAAACCATTTAAGTTTTCAAAGCAATTTTATATTCATCATCTTATTTGTTCTTCTTACAGAAACGACCGGATGAGTATGCTATCCAGGTTTTAACTCCATTTTACAATTAGGGAAAGAGCACACAGCTATCAGCTCTGTTAACTTCAGCTCTGTGTGTTTTTGTTTTCCCAAATTATTTCATTTGTGTTGCAGAGGCTAGCTAACTATTTACCAAAACTACTTCTTCTTCTTCTTCCTGTGTACGCTAATAGACATTTCCTGGGCTCTCCTGCAGTCAGGTGGGATCACACATTTGAGTTCCTTCTGGTCAGGGAGACATGAGTGAAGACATGTATGTTGAGTGCTACTAAGAAGCTTCCAGTGAGATCTTCTACCCATCATGCATTTTTGAGTTTGTTAGAGCAGCTAACATTATCCTAACTCATAATCGTTCCTCATGACTTCTCCATCTCTGTTTCTCCCCTTCTCCAAACATTCTGTGCCTATGCCTTCCTTCCGCAAAATGTGTCCTTACATGAAATGCCCTGATTTTCTGTCTGTCCTTCAAGGCTCACACCATGTGGGCACAATGTGCTCTGTGACACCTTCCCCCAAAGTCCCTTCCAGGGCTTTGTCTTTCAATGTCCACAGCACCAACAATTCCTATCATACATTTGGCTACTTGATTAAATTGGAGAATATTGTTCATGCATATTGGGTTTCATCCAAGTCAGATTGTCTTAATTTACCACGCACCCTATGATATTCCACTGGGCACACAGGAAGAACTTAATAAATTCATGCTGATTAACTGAATGTTACTGGTGTGATAGGCAAAATTGAAAATGCTTGACCATTTTCTGGATACTTGTTAACTTCTTTATGACTTATTGAGTACTTATCATGAGTTTGTCATTGTTCTAGAAACTAAAACCAGAGGAAGCGCACTACCTCACGTATCTTCCCTGCAGAGTAAGTGTCCTTTCCTAGGACTTTTCTCCTGAAGTTGGTTGCTTTCTATGCATTGGCAAGGGACAGCTGTATGTGCGGTTGAATAGACTAGGCCTGAAATCCAGACAGTCTGAAGTTCAAATCCTGGCTCTTTTGTTTACTTTCTGTGCAACTTGGGACAATATTCTTATTCCCCCTGTACCTCCAGTTCTGCCACTATTAAACAGAGAGAGTCGTGTTAACTTACAAAGTTGTCATGACAATGAAATAAATAGCATATGTAAATACAGTACCTACATCTAACTAAATATGGCAGATGCTCCAAAAATGTTAGTCTCCTTTCCTGGGGCCCAGTCATTTGGGGAGAAGTGGGCATCTTTCCTGGGGGAACATGTAGATGTTTGGAATTACATTTGAAGTGGAGCGGGTGACCAGGTCTAAAGGTTGAATGTAACTCTCTGCCTTACGTTTAAGAATTCTCCAAAGTTCCTCAGCTGGGACCTCTACAGAGAAAATGTGGATGCAGAAAATTTATTATTATTTTTTTCAGGAGGAGAACAGAAAAATCTATTGACTTATTCAATGTGCAAGGGGGGAAATTGACATGATTTCTGCTTGTATCTTTCTAATTGACTTAATCCATTAGCCTTAAAAGGCAAATGAACAGCTCAAGCTCCTTTCACTCCTCTGTCGTAACGATTATGCAGTGTGAGAAATTTCTGTAGTTGTAAATGAGATGATCCCAGGGAATATATAGGAAAACAGAGCACCGAGGCCCTGAGAAGCCTGTACCAGGCCAGAATGGGGGAGATGCAACCAGACAGCTGCACGTGTGAGAGAGATCAGCGATCTCAGCTGACTGCCAGCCCCGAGTGAGTCACCAGTGCATGGAGGCTGCCAAGAGGATAATTTGATCCGGGGCTGAATTAATAGGACTGTAGTTTCCAGACCAAAGGGAGTGATCCTCCTGCTGTCTCGACATGAATCAGACCACACCTAGTATACTGCAACTCACCCCAAGTACCCCATGTCTGCATGGTATACAAAGAGCAGTTATTACGTTAAATGAATTGTCTAATGCTTGTATTAAAAAACATAATCCTCTACCTTACCTTTCCTCCAGCATTAACCACACCAGTTGTGCTGTTATTTTACAGGTGGATGGCTATGTCTTTGAGGGCTACAAACATGTCTCTTTTATGTCTGGTTCTACCTTTTCAGGAAAATGGATCAGGTTCTAGAAGCAGTGTCTACTGTACTGAGATTGAACATTGTAGTCAAACAGACCTGAATTCAAATCCTCTTTAAACTATTTATTATGAATTAAAAAAAAATTGGCAGTTGGCTCTTGTAATGTCTGGTTTTGTGTTTTGAAGTGAGAGTGTTTTTCTTCATAGTTCTCTGTACCCCCAAGTTACCAGACATAAACCCATATATGTATGCCATTCCAGTATTCCTCTCATACAAAGCAGTAAGCATGGAATCCTGGGAATTATGCCTCCATAATAAAGAGATTTTGGAAGTTAGCTAGGTAAGGAATGGGGCTATGCAGAGGTGAAAATGTTCCTGATTTCTGGTAAAATGCCACACTGAAGATTTTAGGCACAGTGATAATCAGGTACTAGGGATCAGAGAAAATCCCCTTTCAAGTCAGCTGAATTACAGCAGGTAAATCTTAAAAACTATCAAATTATCCCCCTACCCTCCCTTTACAACCTGTTATAGATCTGAACATAAAATTGAGCTCATAGCCAGAGGAGCAGAAAGAGAAGCCAAGGGCAGTTCCCACAAGTTGGCAAATACCATGTCTGGAGAGGTCTTTCCTTCTCTCAAAATTAATAAAAAGCAAAAGACTAGTCCCAATGTCAGAAACCATGGGGCCAATAAATACAGGAAAGAAAAGATTATGCTTTTCTGAAGACTCAGAAGAATGACTTACTTCTAAGGCGTATTTTATATAAGCAAAGAAAATTTAAAAATAACATCTGAAAATAGTATGTGAAAGATTCTTTAAGGAAACAGGAGCAAAAATTCTAGGGTAGTGACATCCGAGAGAAAGAAATGACAGAATAGGAAGAAAGATCTCCCACTAAGATGAGACTCCTCCCACTTATTGCTATAGTTATAATATATTGCTATATTACTCCTCCCACTTATTTATTATCTTCTGCTAATATAGACTTATCCACATCAGTCTATATTAGGTATATAAAAAATTAGATGCATTATTTCCTTGGAGTGTAGATTTACTGCGGCAGCATGTGAACTAGGAAGAAAATTGCTGTGGTAGCTTTACTTTCTAGGTGAGGCGATTTATGATATTTAGATATTCTGTGTTTATTTCCATTTTTATACTTTACTCTTCACTATAATGTCTTTTAGAAAGCCAACCTTCTGTAATTCCCCAGCCTTACTGATGTAAACATCCTCACATATTCTGCCAAAGATAAACTTGGCACTAAAAAATACCAACAAAAACAAAGTAGGCAAAAATCAGCCTTTCTCTGTTTGGCGCTTTGGAAGAAATGAAGTTAATGCCAGTGATGACTGCCCACCTGAGGGAAAAAGACAGATGCCTAAGAAAAGGAGAAAATACCTATAAAAAATAACATATGAGTGTCACTTTGATTCTGGGCTCTTCTGTTGTTTTGGTCTACCAAGCACTGCACAAATACTACTCTGTTTATTTTTTAATTTCTCTAATTTTTTCCTGATTATATAAGTATAATTAATGTCATAACCAGTAATGTTTCTAAAGTCTCGTAAATTACATTTTGTAGATTACTTCGTGTTTTCTACATAATTATCTGTGCTAACTGCCATTTTGAATATTTCCAATCCTTATAATTTTATTTATTTTTCTTTTTTGTGAAATGGGTAGAACTTGAAGTAGAATATTAAATTAAAAGTGATAGCATGCTTCTAATGTATCATCATTAAATATTTGTTTTAAAATTTTGCTACTCTGAAAAAAAAAGTAACACCCCCAAATCAGTGACGCTTAGCCAGAAAGGGCTGTGAAAGATCAGTAAGGGGAGGGTTGGGAGAAAGTCTGGGATTTGAGCAGGGTTTGGTTCCCTGGCCAGGCTGCGTGGACCTGCCAGCACAGAGATAAGGTGAGCGAGATAAAGTGGGGACAGCTCGGTGTGGGTCCCGTTGGTCCCTGGGTAGGATCCTTCTTTCTCCTTCTAGAAAAGGTCTGGAGATAAATGTCAAGACTGAGCCCTGACAGTTCATAAAGAGATTTCAAAATATTATCTCATTTTATCAATGCTAAGGAGCTAAAATTTAGTAAGAACATACTGATACAATGGTTCAAAGAAGAAATCCACTTGGAAGGTCAGGGACAACCCAACACAACAGCTAATGTTTATGCAGTTTACGGTATGCTAAGCGCTGTTCTGAGAACGTTGTATGTTATGCCTTATTTCACTTTCTCAACAAGTCTACATGCACACTATTAGTATTCCTACTGTAGGGGTGAAAAAATTAAAGTAAGGAACTTGCCCAAATTGGACAGCTTTTACATATCAGGCAGAAGATTGTACCCCAAGATGGAGACATTCCACATAGGGAAGAGTAGAAAAACCACTGAGCCTTGAAATTGTTCTCTAAGAGCCTCCAGTGGGTTAAATGGAGGCTACTCTTTAAAGGAAAATAATGTTCACGGTCTGAAAGGGAGACTGCTCCAGGCAATGCGTGGGAAATGGTGCCTCCTCCATGGCTGGGAGGCACTGGGGAAGCTCACTTGCTGTCTTGGACAAAGCAGTGAGGGGTCTGGCATTTCTCAGGGAGGAGTCTGGGTGGGCCAGGTTCAAAGAAACCTGAAACCAAGAAAGTTTCTCGCAATCATTTTTCACCACATCTGATTTGCATGCTATAAGTTTTATAGCTTTGTCCAGTTTTCTATAAAATAATTTTATAAGTGGTTGCACATGAATCAGGAGGCACAATTGACTCTTACTTGTCCTTGGTGTGTTTTTGTATTCTTCTAAATACTACAATGACAACGTACTGCTTTTGTGATGAGAAAAATACATATTAAAAATATAAGCATGTTTAGTTATGTGAAACCAATAAGAAAACAAAAATCGATCTGTAGAATAAACAAAAACACGCATTTAAAAAACTTTTTTCTCCTTTTTATAATAACCTAATTTAACAAATAGTATATATTACACTTATGAGAGCAAAAAAGTAGGCTTTTTGACACCAACTATTTTGTTTAAGCTTTTGATGAATCACTACTTACAGAATGCACTGCCCCCATTAGACAGGAACTTCCTGAACTCTGCACAGATAGGTAGACTATCAGTGAGACGAATGCATTTTGATCTATGTCAGTATGACCTAGGTAATATTGATGGATTTTATCAATCAGTGGACCTTCCTTTCTTCATACAGCACACTCACACATGCGTGATGGGCTTTATCGATTATGTGCTACTTATCAATTGATCAGAGGACTAAAAAGAAAAGAACAACTCTTTTATTACCTCTTTATACCATTAGATTTTTTTCTCCACAATGATTTAAATAGTTTAAACATACTGGCAAGTTAGAAGAGTTTTATGGTGAACATTCATAAACCTACCTCTTAGTGTCAATAATTAGCATTGTGTTGTCCCTTCTACATCACACATCTATCTGTGTCTCCACCCAACGATCCATCATATTTAAGTTGGTGTGTTTCAAAGTTAGTTACAGACTTCAGTCTATTTCCCTTAAATATACTTCGGCAGGCATTTCAATTTTTGTGTCTTTCTTTTTAAATTGAGTTGTTTTTTAGGTTTTTAAAATTTTTGTTGTTGACACTATTGCAGATGTCCCCAGTTTGGAGAAATGGTGGATATTTTCCATAAGCCTCCTGCCCCCGACACATGCACGGCCTCCCCATTATCAACATCCCCCATGGGAGTGGTGCATTTGCCACAATTGATGAGCCCATGTTGACACATCATTGTTCACCCAAAGTCTATAGCTTACATCACAGTTCACTCTTGCTGCTATACATTTTATGGGTTTGGAGAAATGTATGAGGACATGTATCCATAGAATATTTTGACTGGCCTAAAATCCTCTGAGTTCTGCCTGTTCATTCCTCCCCTCCTCAACCCCTGGAAACCACTAATCTTTTTATGGTCTCCATAGTTTTGCTTTTCCCAGAATGTCATGCAGTTGGAATCACACTATGTAGTATGTAGCCTTGTCAGCTGGCTTCTTTCACTTAGTAATATACATTTCAGATTTTTTCTGAGTTTTTTTTTTTTTGTGGCTCGATAGATCATTTCCTTTCAGTCATGAACAATATGCCATTGTGTGGCTGTATCACAGTTTGTTTATTCACCTACCGAAGGATATCTTGGTTCATTCCAAGCTTTTGGCAATTTTAATAAAGCTGCCATAAATATCCACGTGCAGTTTTTTGTGTGGACATGTTTTTCACTTCCTTGGGTGAACACTAAGGAGTTGCCTATGGATCATATGGTCAGAGTATTTCGAGATTTGGAAAAAATCCCCAAACTGTCTTTCAAAGTGGCTATACACCATTGTGCATTTTCACTGGCAATGAATAGGTTCCTATTGCTCCACATTTTTGCCAACATTTGGTGTTGTCAGTGTTCCAGATTTTGTTCATTCTAATAGGTGAAACATTTTTTTTAAATAATGCATTTTTTTCTCTAAAACACAAATTTAAAAATCGAAAGAAAAGACATATTTCCTCTATTTTATTTTAGAATCATTAGATATTATAGAATCATTAGATATTTTAAGAATCATTTTTAAAATCATTTTAAAGTCAATTTTAGAATCATTAGATATTATAATTTTAAATAATTTTCTTGCTTCCTAACTTTAATTGACACATATACCTGAATAAGAACTCTTTGTCCAGGTAGTAAAAGAAATTCCTAAGTCCTGGCTGGTGTAGCTCAGTGGATTGAGCGTGGGCCTGGGAACCAAACAACCGTGGTTCAATTCCCAGTCAGGGCACATGCCTGGGTTGCAGGCCAGTTCCCAGCAGGGGACACATGAGAGGCAACCACACATTGATATTTCTCTCCCTCTCTCCTTACCTTACCCTCAAAAGATAAATAAAATCTTTAAAAAAAAAGAAATTCCTTAATTATTCCGGAATTCCAGACAGTGCCCTCCTGGTCATGACAACTTTCTATCTGGAGGGGTGAGGTATGCGAGGGGGAACCAAGCCATAAGGGCATGTGCCACACCTCTGAGACACATCCAGAATGCCCTATGCCCTTTACTGCATGTGCCTTTCCTTCTTGACTCTGCAGTCAGTTTGTTATTAGAAATGTATTGAGTTATATTAAACTATTTGAAAAAAAATAAACAAGGCACCAGTTTTCAGTCAATTGGGGGAATAGATGCAAGATTTTTTTTAAAAAAGATTTTTAGCAGTCAAACCACTGGCTAAGGTTCAGAGTAAGGAGAAAAAAATGGGCCATGATGCTCAGAGAAAGCGTCATGGGGCAGCTGGAAGGGAAGGTAGGACTCAGACATAGAAGGGAACAAAGGGAGGGACATTTTTGACAACAGCCACAATGTAAGCAGTGATGCTGTTTTTGGTGAAAGCAGGTGCACTTCGTGGTTGGAGTGGAGCTCTTTTTAAGCTCTTTCCCACAAGAAATGCTCAGGTTGCCCCCATTCTAGTATTTCCTTAGCCCTCTGATTAATCTCATGCTCGTTTTCCCATTTAGCTGAAGTAGCATCATTTGTACCATTACCTTCTAATCACCTTGAGGCACAGCTTATGCTATTTGAGTTGGTACCATTTTATTTCATTGGGCAATATGGTGGCTGTTTGTAACACTAGAGAAACCACTGCACAATGTGATTATTTTGTTCACAGTGCCAAGCCCTTTTCTATGAAAATGTTAGGTATCCTCGATAAAAGACTTCAGCTGGGTATAGTAAAAAGTATGAGGTCTGTCCAGAAGGTATTCAGCCATGAAATATGAAAAAGAGATATTTATTGAAGAAGATACAAGTACATGCAACATGGTACATAGGACAATGATGCGTCAGACCCCTTCAATGTAGGCATCTTGGGAGCTCACGGAGTTCTCCCAATTGCCATCAGCTGTCCCATTATATTTTCCTGAATCTCAGGATGGTATGAAATCTCTTCTCTTTCAAAAGTGATTTTAGTTTTGGGAAAATCTGGAAGTCACAGGGTGCCAAATTGGGGCTGTAGGGAGGCTGAGTCACCTGGATGATTTGATGTTTTGCCAAAAACTCCAAATGAGATGTGATACATGAGTGGGTGCATTGTTATCATGAAACTGCCAGTCACCAGTTGTCCATAGCTGCAGTCTTCTGAATCATCCAAATAGTTTTTTCCGTGGAGGAATGTTAAAACAACGCAAAATTTGATGGAGATTTTTTGCTCTACTAGCTCAGTCATTTTTAATGCACATCCACACAGTACACATGCTCAATGGGCATCTACCGCCCCCACTGACTAGTGCAGTGAAGTCATCACTGTTCCCGCATGTGCATGCCAGTTCACTCTCTTTGGCTGCCCGGTTACATCGATGTGGCATGAACCAATCTTATTACAGTAACCATGGCAGGACTTTTTCTGAATGGACATTGTACACTGAACTGGAGTTAGAAAACCTTATTTTCATCTTATTTCTGCAACTAATTTATATGAGACCTTGGTCAAATCACTTAAATTTTCTCCAAGATTGTAACATAAAAGTGGTCAGAAAGGGCTTTCTATAAAACAGCTTCAAGCACCAGACTCAAAAGTCATCATTAAAGACATGTTGGGAGTGAGGATGGGAGGACTAGGAACATGTTCAGCTTTTAAGACTTGCCTTAAGAAGTGAATTTTCCTTTGTGGGGGATATGGTACATGACAAAAGTAGATGATTAAATTTCTGAAGATGACTGAGGTCACGAGAGAATTCCCTTGTAGGAGTCTCCTATCTGTGTGTATGTGTGTGCATGTGCACATGTGTGTGCATGCACACGTGCATTGGCAATGGGGGGAGAATGGTCCCAGAAGGTAGCAGATAAGAAAATACATCTAGTGTATTTTTCCATGCCAACCTTTTAGAGAAAGAAACAAGTAAGATGAAACAAAACAAACAAACTAACAAAACAGAATAAGTGCCATAAGAACTACAACAAAAGACAACTAGCAGAATTTAGCAAAAAACAGAACAAAAAAGGCAGACATTCAATTCCTCTTCAACTCAGTACCCGCACAGTACTCTTCCTAGTCTATAGCAAGACTCTTGAATAATGAGAACCAATATTGGAAACAAAGATTATGAGTGTCTGAAAAAAAGCCACCTGTATCACTCAAATCACATTAATTGAGCACTTATTATATGTCAGGCAATTTGTTAGGTGTTGAGGATACACCTATGAAAGGAAACCAACCTTGAGGCTCTCTAAACTTTGCTTCTGCCTCTAAATTTCTATGAAAACAAAGCCCTCTCCTTAGAAATGCAGTTTTACATTGAGTTTTCTGAGATGTTTAATAAAATACAAAGAGGCCACTACCTGAAGGCCTCCTCCAAAAATCTCAGTTGGGTTATTTCTCTGGTGGAGGAAGGGAGAGGACAGAGTTGGCTTTGGAGGATGTATTGGACCTGTTAGTCATGGAAAAGTAAATGTACTCAAGAATTCAGGCCTCGGGAGGCTTTTGTGAGGTGGTTACCAACTGCCTGTGGAAAGAAAATTAAGTTCTCTCCTGAGTTCTACATCACACATGAAAAATAAAGGCATGGCTTTATAATTAGCAGGAGCAGTTCTCGTCATCATTCAAGGCGAACATGGAAGAGTATGACTTATTTGTTTTCCTTTTTCATTGCTCCTTCTGAAGCAACTTAAATTCTAACTTCAAATGCAATCTCTTGTCTTATCACACAAGCATACTGCATGGTAGAAAGACAAAGCCGGCTGACTGCAAAACCAAAGATCTCACCAATGAGATCCACTTAAAACGTCTCTGTGTATGTGAATATATGTTGACACAGAAGCTCCTGGAGTAGGAGGGCTCACTAAAAGACCCGTGACAGCAATGTACTTTGGGTTTAAAATAATCGCCTATGGCATGCTGCATCTCGTTGCTTCTCAATGGAAATAGCTCATACCAGCTGTTTCTTTCCACTCCCAACAGCCCTAAGTGAGTAAATACGAGACAAACGGCTGGCTATTTAGTCATCTTGTTGGCATGTAGATTCTACACTGGTCTCCTTCAGTTAGAAAAATATTTGGTGTATCCTGGTTCAACCTGCCACACTCAGATTTACAGTCCGAAAACACAGCCTTCTTTCTTAAAATATCCTGAAATGAGTAGTGCAGAAAGGCCAGGAATACCAGGGGCCAAGGGTTAACACAAACTCCGGCTTTTGTCCACTGTGCACTCAGTGTTCGTCCTTGGTAATTCTGAACCCTCTCCAAAAGCAATGGCCTGAACAACACCTACCTGCCAGCAAATCCGGGAGCTACAGTGTGCGTGTTTCATTTCCCAGACACTAGGCAAGTTCGGCTTAACTTGGAAGGGCTTTGCTTGATGGTGATGAGAGGACTCCAGACTCTTCTCCGCAGGCCTCTGCTTTGAAGTTGACGGCCTGGCCAGAACAGAGCGTATGGCATTTACAGTCTCCCTCGACAGTTGCAGCCTCCGATAAAGTAAATAAACCTCATATGGGCACTTTCTTTCCTCCTTATCTTCTGCCAGCAAGGGCTGTTTAGTGTGGCTCACATTTGTGGTCGCATGAGGCTATGGAAAACCCTGCCGTCTGGCTAGAAAACGGGATGGTTGTTTATATTATGATGGAAGACAGGATAGGATCATTAAAATAAACTCTCCAATTTCCTGTCACTCCCTTTCTTTATCTAGTGTGGCTAACACATCCCCACACAAAGGACCCTTCGTGCTGGCTGCTCTGTCTCGGTCTGTCATCTGGATCAATTCTTTCCTCTAAAACAAATAATTAGAGCGTAGTGAGCCTTCCTCTTCTTATTTTAACCTTTTTTTTTTGTCGGGTTTGTAAATTCACATACTTAAGGAGGAAATGGCTCCTTTAGTGAGGCTATTACAATCATTTAGGGATCCAGGTCTTATCTGCAACTAGAATAATTTTTTGAAATAAAATAAGCATGAACTCCAGTGATACTTGAAACCTCATAAATCCCAGGTATTTATGACAAAGGATAATACAGTTATAATGACAAAATCAAACACTGGTTTTTTTTTTTTAGCAGAGAGATGAAGTAGCACCCGCTACATTCTACTCCAACCTATCAACCATTCTTAGGTTGTTTTCTTTTTTTTGCAAGATGCATTGTGTGTGTCAGTTAGTATACACATGTGTGTGTGCTTGTGTGTGCACATGTTGTGTCTCAGCACTCTGTCTATCTGCATGGCTCTCATCAGTGCCCTTCCCTAAGGAGCTCAAAGCTGTTCCCAGCTGAACCCCACACCCCATGATTCTGCTGATTGGAATGACAGCGGGAACCTGTAGAGCACAGGCACAAGTAGAATAACCTCTCTGTCTTCTAGCTGTGTTCTGCCCCTCCTACTTACTTTCCTGGTCGGTGAGAGCCTGTCTACCCAAGGCGAAGATCACTGTACTCACCAGGAGAGTGCACTTTGGTTTTCGTAGTTTCCCATTCTGACTTATTTTAGCGTCTTTCTCATTCTCAACAGTCCTTTTCCTGAGAGTCAAGTTTGCTCTTATCTGATCCTGGGAGAGTTCAAACCATAATTGTTAGAGATGTTTAGAGAAGGCAGTGAACAGGGAGGAGGAGGTGTTAGGGAGACAGGAAACTTGAGTCGAACCTTGAAGTGTGAGTGGGGTTTATTGTATTCTTCTTCTAAACCCCCCAGTTTTTTTGGAAAGCTTTCAGAATTACAGCCCTGTAGAATGTCAGAGCTAAAGGAAACTGTATGGTCCTGATATAAATCATTCTCTAAGTGAAATGGCAAGATTTTTAAAAAGTATTTAGCTTAGAATAAATCTATGAAAAAAGAAGAGATAATCTCCCGATCCCACCGGCAGTGAGCTGTTGGAACACGTCATCAAGCAGAGCTGCCACATGGCACGGTTAAGGTGCCATTGTCACATGCCCAGGTAGATGGAGCTGTCTGGAGTAGGGCCATGCCAACCCCATGTGACCACACACGGTGGTCCTCCTTTAGGGGCACCTGGTGTCTCTCAAGTTTCTGACAAGGAAGTCGGCCTGTGTATCAGAGAATCCCTGTGTGTCTTGGACAATGAACAGATGTAAACCTGTGACATTTGTAGACTGATTTGTTTGACTTCAGTTGCCCTGTATCCTTGTTTGTCCCCTTTCTTGACTCCAAAGCTTCCCTTTCTCCCCCATATCCGAGCTGGTACCTCTTCTAAGATATGTAAGACAACTATATTTTTATTTTCCCGAGTTTTTATCTCCAGGCTAGTCTTGAATATTCTTTCTAAACAGTATTGGCCATGAACAGGTTTTTTGTTTTGTTTTGTTCAACATTGTAATCTTAGGTTGTAGAATAGGGTGTTATCTAGTAGATGTTAAATATTTACTTAAAAAATGATGTTAGCTTCCTTTTCTCTGATTCTTCAGCATCTTGACTAGAAATAGATGCGATAATGGTGAACTGGGTCTTATTTGTTATGAACTCCTAGATTGAGGATTATTTTTTTCTCCACCCTAACAAGAATTCCCACATTTCTAGCTTCCTTTAACTAGCTCCACTTTCTAAAATAGAATCTTTGTGAGTGAAATCTTGCAATCTGCACATCTAAATATCTATTTATCTATCAATGGCAAGCATCCTGGGTGAATTTTTATATAACAATTTATCAAAATTTTATAATGAATAGAAAGGTGACAGAAAATGAAAACTGTAATAGAATATACTGTATACCATAAACTGTGTTGAAAAATATGTAATGAAGGAGTCTTCATTGTTTACTACAGTTTACTTTAACTTATTCACAGTATTATACTAAAGATAAAATATGTTCAAATGTGAGCACTTTGAAAATGTTGAAAAGGCCATATCTCTTCAAGGTAAAAATAACAAATTCTCAAAATAATAACTGATTCATGACCAGAGTCTTTCTTATCTGAGGGGCAATGTTTGCAGTATTCAGGGCTGGGGGAGCCCTGTAGAAATTAAGTTTCCCTCTTTTATTTCTCAGAGATATGATCCTTCAAGTTAAAATTAAAAATTGCCACTAAAGAAAGAGCTAGATTTGAAATACAACTTACTATAACTTCCTAAATTTTTAAAGCTTCTGTATCATTTTAGAAAAATGTTGACTTGTCATATTTATGCATTGCTTTTAAAATAACCCTCTTGCTGTGACCAGTGTGGCTCAGTTGGTTTGGCTTCCTCCCACAGAGTCAAAGGTCACCAGGTCCATTCCTGGTCGGGGCACATGCCTGGGTTGTGGCTTCTGTCCCCCAGTCAGGCATGTACCAGAGGCAACTGATCGATGTTTCTCACATAGATGTTTCTCTCCTTCTCTTTATACCTCCTTTCCCCTCTCTCTCTAAAAAAAAATTAAATACGTAAATATTTAAAAAAATAAAATAAACTTCCCTTTGAATTAGGAGAATTTCTAAGTATTAGTCAAGACTGATCCATTTTGAGAGTGAATTTATGATATCAAGGTCTGTTGTAAGACAGCTGCTTCAAAGTGATGTACTTAAATTGCAGTGAGTGTGTGCTGGTGGGTATATTACAACTAATTTGCAGCATCTGTCCATTTCTAGAGTGTAAGTGCCAATTTCAAGCTGCCAATGGGACCTCATTGAACATGGTGTTGAGAAGTAACCAGTAGTGCTCCATCATCCAGATACAAAAAATAGGAATGACTTCGAAGCATCGATGATAGTAAAATGTTGTAAAAAATTCAGAAAGTGATTCATTTTGAGTATAAACTTTGTTTCTATTATGGTTTATTTAATTATCAGTTAATATAATTCAAATTTTAATAATGGCGATGTTAAACAACAGCCTTGCAAAATTTCTGAAAATTTTTTGGTTGGTTTTTGTGATTTGGGATGAACTAGCTAAATCCCACCAAAGAAACTCTCTAATGGTAAATGTGTTGAAGACAGGGTCCAAGTTTTTCACACAGACTTACTGTCCTATGTCCCAAACAAGGGGACATTTACTGTTATGTATAACTATTATCAGTGTGATAATGGTGATATTTCAGTGAACACAAATTTAAAGATTCTGTGTCAGAAGTGCTGGCAGAGGTTTTACATGGCCACAGATGATGTTTTCAATAAAAACAAAGAGAAAACAGAATTTTTTTTCATATTTTAGGTAACTAGTTGCATTCACACGAACATTCTTCCTCCCAGCTAACTTAGATAGACTTAAGTATAACCAGACTATGTGGAGAAAATGAGAACTCTTTCATGGGAAACTGTTAAAACTTGATGCATTCTGTGTCTGTGGTAAAGTCATGATATAAAAATTTCCTTCTGTGGCTGCTTTGAGGCCTCTGGGACATCTGTCCTTAGCTCTTCCCTTCATTCCCCAAGTAATTCGTAGGCCTATTCCCAGAATGACTCGCCAAGGAGATTCCTGCTATGCAGAATGGAAAAGAGAAAATAGGTACATCACAATAATTGTGTGAGAAACCATTTCAACCTAACATGTTCAAACTAGTCTGCAACCACACTGCTTACCTGGTTAGCTCACTCTGGTCAACACTGTGTCAACTACTAAAATACAATCAGAACCTCATGATTTCTTAAATATAACTTGTCTAAGTGTGTTTGGGCTGCTAAAATAGAATACCATAGACTCGGTGGCTTATAAATACAGAAATCACAGTATTCATCACAGTTCCAGAGCAGCAATTTTGAACGTTTTCCATTTTGTGGCATGCATAAACTAATTACTAAAATTCTGTGGCACACTAAACATATATTTTCTGCTGATCTGACAAAAATAGGTATAATTATGATTCATTTACATTGAACAGCTATTGTTGTGTTGGCTGTTGTCACTTATTTATTTCATAATCTAAAGGAAAGGAGGTCAGTGTCTCTGACTAAATAGTCAAGTATCGCATGTTTTAAAAATTCTTGCAGCACAGCAGTGTGCCAGGGCACAGTGGCTGAAAATTGCTCTTCTAGAGGCAGGGAGGTCCAAGGTCAAGGTACCAGCAGATGTGGTGTCCAGTGAGATCCTGCTTCCTGGCTCACAGACAGGAGTGTTCTTGCTCTGTTATCACATGGTAGAAGACACTAGGGAGGTCCCTGGGGTCTCTTTTTAAGGGCACTAATTCCATTCATGAGGGTCCCACCCTTATGACCTAGTCACCTCCCCAAAGTGTTACTTCTTAAATACCATCACACTGAGGGGTAGATCTCAACACATAAATTTGGGGGGTCACAATGGTTACTATTATTTTTATATCACTGTAAACCCTAAAAACAACTAAATGCTTAGTTTAAAAGGCACCAGCTCTGTGTGTATATATAGAATAACTTATAAAAAATACACATTTATAACCAGAGAAGGATTTGATGGTAACTCTCAACCCAGTCCCGCTACTGAATTGGAGTGTCACATTTTATCTGGTGGTTTTCGCGGGCATTGATGATTATTGCTCGGTTTCTTTACTATCACTGCTGTAATAAATGACCACAAATTTAACAGCTTAACAACAACTTGTCTTACAGTTCTGCAGGTTAAAATTCCAATAAGAGTCTCACTGACCTAAAATCCAGGTGTCACCAGGGCTGCATTTTTTTCCAGAGGCTCAAGGGGAGAGTTCGTTTCCTGGCCTTTGCCAGTTTCTGGAGGTCATCCTGGCCCCTCCCCCACCTGCAAAGCAGCACCGTTGCATCTCCCTCACCATTTCCCAGCTTCCACTGATGTCTCTTTTAAAGACCCTGTGATTACATTGGTCCCACCTGGATAACGCGAGCTACGCTCCCTGTTTTGAGAATGGCTGATTAGCAGCCCAAATTTCCTCTGCAGTCTTATTTCCCCTGTGTCATGTACCTGATGAAATTCACAGGTTCAAAAGATTAGGATACAGATATCTTTGGAGGAACATGACTCTTCCTACTATAACTCGTGGGTCAGAATGACCTGGAAAGCTCATTAAAACGCAGGTTTGGGAGCTCCGTCTGCAGCGTCTATGAGTTACTAGCTATGGGGTAGATTCCAAGAATCTTCATTTTAACAGGTTCTCAGGTGATGCTGCATCTCAGGTAGTGATGCACCTATTTGGGGAACTACACTGAAAAAATAACCATTCTAGGTTCGTTATTTTATTAGGGAGTGCAAAATACTAACATTGTTTTGAAAGGAATTACTGTGTTCATTGGTGTTGCTAAATTAAATACAGGATACGCAGTGCAATTTGAATTTCAGATAAACAGGAGTAGGTTTTTAGTATATCCCATGTAATATCTGGGACACACTTACGCTAACAAGTTATTTCTTGTTTCCCTGCAGTTCAAATTAAACTGAGTACCCTTAATTTTTATTTGATAAATCTGGCAGTCCTAGTTTTCATCTGGAAGGGAAGAAACAGGGCTACTTCTATGAGTGAATATTCCACAAAGGACAAAAATTTTGACATACCTTTCTCCAACCCCTTTTGCCCCCAGGTCAGCTAGCAATTCTCTACTAATCATTTGCAATGAAAAGTATAAATCCACTTATTTTTTTCCCTTGTTAATAGAGATGAAATACCTAATAGGACTGGCTAGATATCTTTGATGTGACTTTCAGAGAATTAGGAAGAAATAACATTATAGCTTTCTTTTTGTATAACTTCTCTATATTCCTTTTTAGGGCTTTCATAGGTATTTGTTTAGTAAGCATGGTATGTGATTGTCCCAAAGACGTTGGTGATGTAAGCAATGGAAGTGCGCTAACACAGACCAAGGAGACAAGTTCTTTTAAGGGAGGTAAACAAGAGAATACATGAAACAGGCCAATACTCATTGCACGATTCCCAGAGTCTTTTTTAATTGAGGCAATGTGAGTTGGATTATCTGTTTTTGTTTTTTTGGGGATTTTTTGTAGCCAAAAGTTTTCCAGCTTTCACAGAGAAGAGACAGACAAGAAGAAAAGAATGGCTTCTGAGTTGTCCTTTCACGGGTCTGATTTTACCCTGAAGTTAAGAAAATCACAGTCTGGGAGGCAAGACAAATATCAAGGCCAGGTGTTTTCACACTCTGTCCATTATTGCTGATTTTAGCACCTAAATATTTTTTTCACAGCATCCATAAACCAAAAGAAATATCTGAAAGTTTCCTTTATCAGTTAGTTAGGCTCAAACAACTGAAGTATTTCAGTCTTTAACAACTCAGCAGCCACTTGAAAAAAATAGTATTACATACATTGAATTAAAAAATATTTCTGTTTTATTCTTAAGTAGCCACAATGGCGTACTAATGAGATGTGGGCACTTGTCAGGCTTGGCAAAACTTCTTGAAGTTGGGAATCAGAGTGGACAACCTCGTCCTTAATTCCTATTCTGCACTGATGTTTTGCCCAGTATTTGCTCTTTATATATATAGCAACCATGGGAAGCCCAGCTTTGCAAATTCATGATGGCATTGAAAGAAATGTAGTATAATCTAATGGAAAAACTGAACTTTCTGGAGCTAGAGGGTTTGTGTGTATGTGTGTGTGTGTCTGACAAATACAGAGATTACTATATTTCCTTTGAAGTTTTAAACTAGGTGCATCGTGGGACTCCTATGAGTTTGTTGGGGTATCTCAGGACACCTCCATGCATACTTTAAAAACTCTGGATCTAAGGAATGATTGCAATTTAATCACTCTACACAAAGCTAGATAATAAGAACTTTTTTCTGCAATGCAATAGTTCTAGGCTTTATGTGAGTTACTTAACATCTCCAAGTCTCACTTTAGAAGATCTTTAGAGAAAGAAAGGGCCTGGGGGAAGGTAGAAGAGAGTAAAGGGGTGACAGAAAGGGACTTGGTTTTAGATGGTGAACACACAATACAATATACAGATAATGTATTATAGAAGTGTACACCTGGTACCTACATAGTTTTGTTAACCAGTCACCTCAATAAGTTCCATAAAAAAGTTTAAAGAAAGAATACGTGAATGGGGAGTTTACTATAACAATTGAAATGACAAAAATGCATATAAGTTAATATTCACAATCCCTTAAAACTTCAAGTAATTCAACTTCAAGTATTGTGATAGGAAGGAGCCAGTAAAAATAATCATTAGTAGGATTTTTATTATTTACCCTTAGATTCCATTTTTATAGCATGTTACTCCAAAGACAGCACATGTTTCTACCAGAAAGTAAAGTGACTCATTACTATTGGTCAGAAGAAGAATTGGTTGGTTTTATGAAATAGCATCAGTAATAACACAACCAAAGACAGCCTTCTTTGATCAGGTAGTCTATGATAGCAACACTTACAGCGTGCTCTTCTTTGTTTATTTATAAAGATTTTATTCATTTATCTTTTAGAGGGGAAGAGAAGGAGAGAGGGAGAAAAATATCAATGTATGGTTGCCTCTCATGTGTTCCCTGCTGGGAACTGGCCTGCAACCGAGGCATGTGCCCTGACTGGGAATCAAACCTCCATCCCTTAGTTCACAGACCTGAGCTCAATCCACTGAGCTACACCAGCCAGGGTGTCAGTGTGCTCTTCTTGATATAAGAATCTATCAGGATAGTGACTCAAATTATATTGAGGGAACACTCATTATAATTCAAATTACATTGAATTACATCACATTGTAATGTGATGTATATTGAATTACATCACATTATATTGATAGCATCACATTGAGGGGTAGATCTCAATACATAAAAGTATGTGTGATTCAAATTATATTGAGTCACAGAGAGAAAGAAGGAGCTACTACCTTTTGCAACAACATGGATGGAACTGGAAAGCATTATGCTGAGTGAAATAGGACAGGTGCTGAAAGACAAATACCATATGATCTCACCTTTGACAGGAAGCTAAAGAATAAAACAAACAAGCAAACAGAATAAAAACAAAGACACCGAAATAGAGAACAAGTGGGCAGTGACCAGAGGGGAGAGGGAAGGGAATTTAAGGGGAAAAAGGGGGAGGGATTTTGAGGAACAAGTATGAAAGACACAGGGATGAGGGCTGGGGGAGGGGAAATTGGAGGGAGGGGGGAGACAGGGTGGGGGGGTGGGATGGGAGAAATAGATTAAAAAAATGTACTTGAAAAGTAACTAAATAACATTTATTATTAAAAAAAAACAAGCCCTGGCTGGTGTAGCTCAGTGGATTGAGCATGGGCCTGTGAACCAGATAATTGCGGTTCGATTCCCAGTCAGGGCACATTCCTGGGTTGCAGACCGGTTCCCTGCAGGCCAGTTCCCAGCAGGGGATGCACGAAAGGCAACCATACATTGATGTTTCTCTCCCTCTCTCCTTCCCTTTCCCTCTAAAGATAAATAAATAAAATATTTTAAAAAAACAAAACAACAAATTATATTGAGTCACTATTCTGATAGAAATGATCGGTCACTTCTCATTACTCTTAAAATCCAAAGTATTTTCCATTGTCTCAGAGGTCCTTTATCATTTTCCCTGCGCCTACAGCTCCAACTTCTTTCTTCCTTCTCTCTCTCTTCCTCCCTCCCCGCCATATCAGCTCTCTTGCTAGTTCACAAATACACTAAGGCTCCTTCTCTTTAGGGCCCCCGTACTTTGATATTGCTTCTGCTCTTTCTTCTACTTTGATATTCTTTGCCCTGATTCAGGAGGATGCTCACTGAAATGGTACCCACTCAAAAGGAACTTTCTTGACCACACCTCATTATTCTCTCTCTCCCCACCTGCTTTGTTCTTTTTGTAGTGCTTGATGACATATGAAGTATTATGTATTTATTTACTTACTATTTCCCTGTCTAGAATGTCAACTTTACAATGGTCAGGAAGGTATTATGTTCACTCTATATCCAGATTCATAAAAAAAAAACCCAAATTGACACGTATTAGGCATGCCATAAATATTAGTGGCTCTGAAATTTAGTTGAAAATCTGACTCACTTCACCTTGATTCAACACTGCAGTTAATTTTGCATTATATAATATTGCTCTTCCTCAGGATATCCTTCCTATTCCTATAAAGCCAGAAGTTCAAGAGGGAAGGGGGCCCAGAAAGGTAATGAAATGCATCTAGGGCACAGAATGTCTAGTTGGTAATTTGATTTTTGAGATTTTTAAGATGGTGCATTTGATGGGGAATAGAGGGTCCACTGTCATCACTCTTAGTCAACACAGTAATGGAAAATCTAGCCACCACCATAAAGCAATTAACATGAAAGGCATACATATTGGGAAACAAGAAACAAAACTTTCCTTTCTGCAGATGATATAATTATGTATGTGGAAAATCCCAACACCTACCAAAATCAACAGGAAACAATAACAACAACAACAAACTCCTGGAACTAATAATTGAGTTCAACAAGGCTGTAGGATCCAAGATCAATACACAAAAGCCTATTCACTTCTGCATACCAATAGCAAAAATGTGGAGCATATATTAAAAACACACTATCATTTACAGTCTCTCTGAAGAAATGGAAATACTCAGGTATAAATCAAACAAAACATTTACAAGACCTACAAGTTACAAAATGATGATGAAAAAATATTTTTTAAAGACTAAACAAATGAAGAGGCCTATCATGTTCATTGATTGGTATTACTGTAGTAAAGATATCAATTCTTCCAAAATTAATCTGCAGGTTTAATGCTAATGCCTATAAAAATTTCAGCAATGGTATTGGTAGACTGAGAAAGATTATTTTAAAACTCATATGTAAAAGGCATAGGACAAAAAGTAGCTGCAAACAGTTTTGAAGAAAGAAGAATAAAGCAAGAAGAGTCATCTACCTGATGTGGTCATCTAGACAGTGTGGTAATGACAGAAAGATGGACATAAGGGTCAGTGGAACAGAGTGGAAACCCATCTTGATTTTATATCCTGACACACATAGGTGCACTATATCTATATTATGGGAACATAAACAATAGATATTATGTTATATATACATGTATAAAATATGTATTATAGTATATATTGTAGATATAAAACAATATATTTTATGTTAGATAATATTATGTCTGTGTATGTATTGTGTGTGTGTGTGTGCCAGGATTATTATACTCTGAATTATTTTTAAAGTATGGATATATATCTAGGGGTTAAGAATACAAGCTTTGAATTTATTCAGAGTTGTTTTTCTTTTTTTTTGTCTTAAACTTACACTGAAATATGTTGTATTTCACACATATGCACAGAAAAGTAAAAAAGTGAAATTTAAGTATACCAATGTATAAGTTTTCATAAAATGAACACACTTATGTAACCAGCCCCGATCAAGAAAAAATTATTAGAACCACAAAAACTCCCATTATCATGACTACCCTTCTCCAAAAGAAACCACTATTCTCTTGGGCAACGGTAGTAGATTCATTTTATATGAATGAAATGACACCATAGATTCATTTGGCTTGCTTTCAAACTTTCTATAAGTGAAATCATAATATACATAACTTTCTCTCTCAGGCTTCTTTTTTTCTGTATTACTTCGTGAGTTTTTCTATACTGTTAAACTTGTAATTAGTTCATTTTCATGTTGTATTCTATTATTGCATTGTATAATTACACCGAATTTTACCTATTTTACTGTTGATAACATTTGAATAGTTCAAATTTGGGACTATTACAAACAGTGCAATGAACATTGTATAAGTCTTATAGTGAATGCATACCTGCATTTCCTTTGTGTCTGTGCTCACTGGAATTGGTGCTATGCTGGTGTTCATCTTTAGTAGGTAAATATATATATCTGTTTTACTGGGGGGAGGGCTGTCTAAATATGTACCTTGGAGTGGAACTACTTGTATGCCTATTTTCAATCCTGGTAAATGCTATTAAACAGTTTTCCAGTGTGGTTTCCAATGTGGTCCAATTTATACCCCTACCAGCAGTGTATGAGTTTCTTTAATCATATTTGGTGTGTTTTGCAGTTTTTACCTTAGCCTTTTTAGTTGATGTGTAGAGCAGAGTTTTTGCACTTGCCATATATCCTGGGCCTCATACCCATCTGTGCTCGAGTTTTTTGCTTGTGAGACGGGGACAGCGAGAGCACTATATTTTTGAGAAATAAATGGAATAATCCATGCAAAGTTTTCAGTGCAGTGACAGGCACTGAGTACACCATTACAAATGTTATATACCACTCATCATTATCACCACCACCACCACCATCATCATCATCATCATCATCACCATCATCATTGTTAACAGGAAGGATTTTGAAGCATTCAACAGAGAGAAAACAGTTTTCTAGACAAAGTAACCAGCTCATGTAAAGGCAACAAGGCAGAAAAGAGCCTTCTGTGTTGGAAAAACAGTGAGAACTTTCACTCCAGGGATGTTTGGTCCGGGTGACAGACAGAAATGTTTGACCAGCAGCTCACTCAATTGTTCTGTTTCAAAACCAGGGTGACTGAGTGCCCATTTCATTGAGTAGATTATGCGTCCCGACTGGGAAGCAAATAGTCAGTTATTTAAAACAGTCTGTCATGGGTGTCTCCTTCACAAGAATGAAGTCAGAACAGTGCCTGCACTGTGCAGAGGACAGACCTGCTCTCTGTCTGACCGGTGGGGCTTTTTCAGACTTTCCTTTTCAGAGAAATACATAGTACTGGGAAACCCATGGAGAGCCCCATTTCTTTGAGGGTTAGAACATTTCCGTGTCCCTTAGCACCGAGAGTATCCGGGGCTGCTTCCGATGGCATGCACAATCGTATTAGTGTCTCACTGGATTTCCCCCTGAGTGGCGCGCCAGGCAGCCTGCAGCAAGCAGAGGCTTCCAGAGCAGAGCCTGATTAGGCACAGCTGTGCAGCTCAGCTTAGCAGCAAAGCTCATGTACCCCAGAGCTGTTTCCCCAAACTGTAGTTGGGTGGGCTTTGCAGTTTGAAATTTGCTGTTTTGTTTCATGCCTTGGCCCTGGACTTTTGAGTGATGGGCTCTCCAGCTCACTCCCCCTGCCTCCTTTCTCGGGGGTGGGGACTCTTATCTAGTCTCTGGCTTGTGAGCCCATAGAGTGAATGGTGGCTCTGGCTAGAAGGGCTTTATGTAGGGAGCTATAGAAGCCAGTGCTGCAGCAAAACATCTGCATGGATCTTTTCTTGCTTCAGGATGTTGTGACCAATAACTTGGCCTCCTACCATCTGGCTTGCCTCTTATTCTGAGTACAGGGTGACACAGCTGTTGAAGGTTATTTCCACTGAAGCCAGAAAGAAATCCCCATCTGCAGGAAGATAGGAAAGTGATGATGAGCTTGGGGAAAGGACGCTTTTTTTTTTCTTCTCACTAGCTTGTGACTTTGGTATTCCCAGTGTGGCCTCGGAAAAAAAAAAGAGAGAGAGAAGGCACATTATAGCGCAGTAGCTGAAAGTAGATTTGGACCCTAATCACCTCTCTTCTAACAATCTATTAACAACCAATCGATGACATGGCCTTGGGCAAGTCACATAACCAAACTCAGCCAATTTCATCATTGCAAAACTGGGGCAATCCTGACTTCTTCCAGTGGATGTAAAGGATTTAGTGAAATATTACAGGTAAAGGACACGGTGGCTGGCACAGAACTCAAGTTCAATAACCAATGTCTATTGTATCTTAGGCTCTCTTTCCCTACCCCTCCCCTCTGTCTGTCCAGCTAGCTTTCATTTTTGGTCACGGCTTTTTCTTGTCCCCCACGTCTTATTAGGTACCTCTTCTGATCCACCCAGTAGCAACTTCCACTGTCTTTATTGCAGCATTTTTTTATGCTACATTATAAAGGTAATTGTATGTTTGGGTTTCTTTTTTCTGTAACTGAGTCCAAGTGAACCTTGCTTGTCCTTGTCATAGTCACCGACACAGTACATAGTCAATGTCACAGTATATTGTCATAGAGATGTACTGCTTATCACAATGGATGCCAAATTGTAAGTAGTCAATAAATATTAATTTTTTTATCATTAGACACAACCTATCTCCTGAAAAAAAGAAAGCAGACTTCCTTAGATCTTCTCTGTTACCAGCAGCCCCCTACGCTGCACCCATTTAACCTGCACACCAGCAACGCCTAGGACAATATTTGCATCTGAGGCTTCTGGACTTCTAGTTCCCTCGAGTCTACTGGTGGGCACTTCATCTTGCCCATCTCAATATTTGGCTTCCCAAAGTTATGAGCTATTGAGTCAATCAACTATGGCACAGAACACTACCTAACATTCTACGGCTTAAAAAGTTATGGATTATTACAGGTCGGACAAGTGTCACTTGGCTCTCCTACTCTAAGCCCCTATACTTAGCAGCTGCCTGGCATAGAGTAAAAAATAAACGTACACTGAAATGAATGAATGATGCTGGAAATGTGTTTATGGTGCTAAACTTCAGTGTCCTTCCCCCAAAACAGTGAGACTTTATGAAAACTAAGAGGGTTAATAACTTAGCCTGGTGTGCCCAAACTTTTCCTGGTTGCAGCAGCAAAAATCTCTTATCTTGAGAACTTTCTTCCTCTCAGTCCTGGACAAGCTGAGATAGCTGGTCACCTTACTTTCTAAGAGCTATGCTGGTCCGAACTGACAAACTCAAATGCCTTCACCAACTGTTGGGTAATGACAATGAGAGGAAACCTGGCTTAGGGTCAACTGGAAACCTTCCAGAAAGTATTTGAATATGAACAAAGTCTGTCGCGGGGCTGGATTAGCTTGATGGTGAGCATGGCAGCCTGCGACATAGGACCGCCTGCCCAGAGTTCACAGAGGAGGGAGCACGGACAATTCCATTTCGTAGTCAACAATGATTTTTATTCCTTTACAAAATCAAAACCATTAATTTTGAGATTACTAAGAATTTGCTTAATATCTCTGAGCCTCTGCTTTCATAAATATGAAATTAATATTTTAAAAGTAACTACTGGATACATAGAATTGTGGGAATGAAATTTGATCTAAAACATAAAGTTTTAATGGTTTTTAAATTAAAAAAAGTAATATATGTGGTAGAAGGGACATTGAACTGGGAATTAGGAATCTGTTTTTCCCTCTGGTAGAGCCATGAGACATTCCTTTAACATCTCTGCGTCTCGGGTTTCTCATCAGAAATATGAGCAGAGCTGACGGCTGATTGCTAGGGTGCATGATATTAGGATGTGATTACCTGCAGAGTGCTTTTGGGAAGGAGAGTTGGTGGGAGGGATTGAGAACCCTGGTTGAGGGATCAGGGAAACTGATTCTGGCTCTGTCATCCGATAGAGGTGTAACCTTCAGCAAATTTGTTAACCTCTTCCTGGTTAAACTTCCTATGTAAGTGAGGATATTAACTGTGCTCACCTCATGCAGTTGTTGAAATCAAGAAGACCAAATAAAATAATCTCTGTAAAGAGATTAGCATAGAAAATGAAAATAAATATCAGTTTATTACTATTACTGAAATTCCCATGGCTATTGAATATATACAATGATCAAAGTCTCATTAAATCCTATTTTCAGTTTTGAAAAGAGAATGCTTATCAGTTTTGAATTCGAACTCTTTTCTTTAATTTCCTGTATCTTAGACAAAATGAAAGTTTAACTCGTTTTAGTGCAGTGTTTTCCATCCTCCCAGCCTGTACACAAAGCTCCCTGGTCCCAGAAATGAACTTGTCCCCCAGCTTTTAAAAAATACGGTGCCTCAGCCTCTCCTGTGGTTACAGAATTTCATTCTCTAGGACTTTAGTTCCTTCCCTCTTCAGCAGTTCTGTTCCTTCCACACAGTAAAAAGAGGGTAAAAAAAAAGTCTTCCTGTAACTGTTTTCCACCCGATTTCCTTCTGGGTCCCTTTCCCTCTTCACTTAGAAGCTAGAACAGGCAATTCAATTTTGAAACAAAATCGGAGATTACACATTAATCTCTAAATGCTGCCGTTTTCCTGGTAATGGAACTAATAGGTATTTCAGCTCATTTACTAATAGAATTGCCCCTAATGTTTAAAAAACTTGTTTCCCTTCTTCCAAAACTGATGTTTTAAAACACATTAAAGTTGAATTTAATTGTGTTTTCAAAATACCATAAAGGGTGTTGTGCGTGCGGTGTGCGTGTGTATGTGTGTGTGTGTGTTTGCGAGTGCATTAGAGTGCATCGGGTATTTCCTACAAGTCTACTTTGAGACAACATTTTAAGTTTCTTTTGAAGGCACTTAAGTGGTTCCAGCTGTGTAAGACTCGGAGCTGCAGGGAGACCTTTCCATTTTAGGTGACCTTCAAATGAAGCTCGCTAATGGAGCAAATTTGTCTTCACCCTCCACAGGAGTTTGTCACAGGACCCGCATGTGTGCCCCGTGGAATGGACAAATCAGCACCAAATTAAGCTACTTTCATTACTGTGGGCTAATTATGGAGGAACAGAGCTGGACTTATTATGCAAATGTCTTTGGGCATGTGAAAACCAAATGACGTTGTTTAGACAAAAGTTTCCAGTACTTGGAATGAAGACAGTGGGTGGGAGCGCACAGGGTCACAGGACATGTGGTGGGCAGCAGCGTCGGGCTCAAAACAAGCATCCCACAGCACTCATCCCGGCCGCCATGCTGTCCATCACCGCCGAGCATGGACATGACGCTCGGTGTTATTTATATTCATAGGAATTTGATTGATTTTTTGGCTTTATTCTTATTTAATTCTTATTTAATTTAATTTTGTAAATTAGTTTTGGTTTTGCAATGAGAAAAGACCTACGATTATAGAAAAAATATATATCTAGTGTTATAGTCGTATACCTTCATTTAACGTAATAGAAATAATTTAACTCTACAGCGGGGTTTCAAAATATTTCCTTCTTACATGTCTCAGTACATCAGACATCCCTGAAGTTTGAGAAACGCTGGTGTGAAGTGTCGCTGAATGAGTGAAAGCAGAAAGTAGTTATGGGTGGGCAGAGAACAGACCGGTGAGGAAGGACAGGGGCTTTGCTGTCAGCTGTGCTGGAGTTACAGTCTGCTTTCTACACTAAACAAATCAGGGGACTTCACTTTTCTAATCCTTTGTTTTTCCCAGTTAAAATGGAAATAACAACAGTAATTGTCACCTCTTGCTGCTATAATGATTTACTGAGATAACCCTTATAAAATGCTTCACCCTTTAAGAGGCAATGGGGGGGTATAGTGAAGGATGTGGACTCTGGAAGCAGATGATCTGGGCTTCAATCAGAGCAATGCCACTTGCTAACCACGTGGAAAGTTACTTGACCTCCTTGCATTTTAGTTTTCTCATCTGTCAAATGGGTATGATAATAGTGCTGACCTCATGGGTTGCTTGGAAGGAAAACTGAGTTAACTAATGCAAAGCATGTGGGGGCATGGCATTAGTAAACACTTTATAAAAGTTTCCTATTACTATTAGCACAGTGTTGGAGATATAGATCTTGATTCTAAGGCAGGGTTTAGCTATTTCGAGACCCAATGAAAATCCATCCTACTTGGAGGGATTATGACCCTGATTTTATGAAATGATCACCCAGGCTGGAAAGTTAGACATTAAAGAGAACCAAGCCTGAATTAACAGACAATTGAAGTATAGATATGGTTGACAAGTAAAAGATGGGTCCACAGACATTGAGAAGGTAAGAGCTGGCCCATAAGTCTGGAATGGCAAGTGTAACTTGGAACAGAAAAGGGAGAGCTTCAGATTTATCTATAGTGGAATCTCCTAGAGGAGCAGCATCTCAAGAAAAAGGAATCAAGGGAACCAGGTTTTAGAAAGAATGGTCCTCTGTATGTCTGTCCTTCTGGCTGTCACATCTAGTTCATACAAGGTCATGTCAGTGGTCTGAGAGAGAAGGGTGCTAGGAGGAACAATTTAAAAAGTGCTATTTACAGAGAACCTTGAAAGTCACTGGGCCATGCCGTGGTATCTGTGTAGAAATCAGTGGCTGAAAGCAAGAGCCATGCCCACTTTGGTGTGCATGGATACTTTAGGAGAAGATGGCGATGACTATATCTTGAGGCAAAGGTAACACGTTAATTAAAAGGGACCAGAATAAAAGAGGAAAAATGTCAAGTATTACATCCTATCTGGTTGAATTTGTTCATGAGTATATCAGAGATACTACCCCATGACTCTCAGATCTACCAGGAGTAGTCTTTCCTGGTGGTTGACTTCCTACATTGCTAGGGAACCTGAAGTTCAGATAATTCTCAGGATTTATTCACAGCAACTCAACCAGAAAAGTGAATGAGTGAATAATGAAATAGATGGGTATAGTCTGAGAATTTGCCAACTTCCCATGGTCCTCTAGATAGATGAAGAAGAAGAAGGAGGAGCAGGAGTAAGAAGGGGAGGAGGAAGAGGAGGAAGGAGAAAGGAGAAGAAAACTTTTCAGGTAGACCCTGAGATTAGAATATTGTTTATAGCTATTAAAAGGCCCTTTGCTGACTCCTGACCCTCCAGACCCTTCAGAGATAGTGATGGGTAAAGAGCTATATTCCTACACATAACAAGCAGACTGTACACTTGGTTACTTCATTTCTCAGGGGGTTGCTGATTTTATTTTCTTTCACAGCCCTGAGACGATCTTCATTCTATTATTCCCCCCCAACCCTATCTCCTGGAGAAAAGATGAGTTTCTGAAAACTATGCAGTTGACAGAAAATTAACAGGATTATATCAAACTGAAAGGTATAGTTGACAAGGGAATAAACTGGTTTCTGTTCATCACATTAGGGACAGTTAGTTATTCCATGAGCTTAAAGCCAAAACAGTGATATATTGTGCTTAGGTTCTTTTCCTTCTAGGACAATTAAAAGATAATAAAAACATGGATCCCCAAAGACCTAAAATAAGAGAAGGCCTGTAAGTGAAATGAATAAGCTATTAAGTTAGGAACAAAAATATCTATACTGGTATATCCATTTCCTCTAATGACAGCCTCCTTCTGTTGAGTGCCTACCATGTTCTGGGCATTGTTCACTGGCTCTTAGATTATTCACCGTAACCCTAAGAGCTCTGTGCCCTCTTAGTCTTGATTAACAATAAGGCAACTGAGGCTAGGAGAGTTTTATTGAAAAAACATTTGTTCAGTAGCTGATCTCTGTTTGTTACTGAGAATACTATTGTGAAAAAGACAAAGATGCCCTCTGCTTTTATGGAGTTTTTACTACTAAAGTTGGAATGTAACATCTCCAATAATATACAGTTAGTAAGTGTCAGAACTAGGAACTAGAACTTGAAGATCTGGGTTCTTTCTACTTTCAGAGAAAAAAATGTAGGCAAGACTGGTAAGGATCCTAAGGGGAACATGACTTTGTGCTGGCTTTATTTTTTTCTCCTAGAATATTTGTTTTAGTTTTATTAAGGGTGTTTTCCAGATGATTTTCTTCCCTTCCCCCTGGCAAATTGCTGTCATGAGTCACAAACAAATCTCTTACTAAAGTAACTGCCAATGGTTGGTGGTTCCACCCTTGTTCATCTCTGATTAACAGGTCTCTTTAGTCCCTGTAGACCAGCAAAGAGGAATAATGCCTTGAGCCAAACATCCAGAACATTCTGAAAGCATTTCTTTCCATGTAGACCCTGGTTAAACCTGAGGAAGGTATGGGAATATTGCCATAGAGACCTGATATGCCTCATTCAGTACTGGCTGCAGTTGGCCCACAGCGGGGGGGGGGGGGGGGGGGAGGGGGAGGGAGAGAAGAGACTGACATTGTTCAGCTGTCCAGGAGGAGGTAGGTCCACAAAAAGCTGGTTGAAATTCCAGGCTCAAAGAGCACCTTCCCCAAATAACAACAGAAGCACTCATAAGCATTTATTCACCTAGAGCATGTGCCATTCGTGAGAATCTCCTACATCCTCTATGTAATTTAATCTCCAAAACAGCTCTGTGAGGTAAGCAGATCTGTCTTCATTAATCACTTTACAAAGCACAAACCTTGAGTCTACAAAGGCTGATCATTTCCTCCAAAAATACAGAAATCATAAAAACCAGAAGGATTCTTAAACTGAGGTCTTCTTGCTCTAAGGCTGTTTTATCTTTTCACTAGTTCAGTAGTTTTCAAAATGTGGTTCCTGGACCAACAACATGAGTATCATTTGGAAACATGTTAGAAGCACAAATTCTCAAGCTGCCCTGAAGACCCACGGAGTCAAAAATTCTGAGGGCCAGCATCCTGTTTCAACAAACTTTTCAGGTGTGTCAGGGGCCCTCTGGTGTCTCAGAACAATTGTGCTCTTGCTTGCCTCTGAAATGAGGCTTGAGATTCCCGACTCATCACAGGCTATACACTTGGGAGGCCTGAGATAAATGTTGGGTTGGTTGATTATACCTGGCCGAAGGGAATACCAATATATTAACATATTTATAGAAGAAGAAAGGTACAGTAGTTCCCCCTTGTTCATGGTTTCACTTGCTGTGGTTTCAGCTATCTGCAGTCAACTGTGGTCCAAAAATAGTAAATGGAAAATTCCAGAAATAAGCTATTTATAAATATTAAGTTGCATGCCTTTCTGAGTAGCATGATGGAATCTCACACCATCCTATTCCATTTAATCCGGGACTATCCCTTGGTCCAGTGAATCCACATTGTATGGATAGCACAATAGGATATTTTGAAAGAGAGACCACACTCACATAACTTTTATTACAGTTTATTATTATAATTGCTGTATTTTATTATTAGCTATTGTTGTTAATCTCCTACTGTGCCTCATTTATAAATTAAACTTTATTATAGATATGTATGTATAGGAAAAAGACAGTTTATATAGAATTTGGTACTATCTACAGTTTCAGGCATTTACTGGGGGGTCTAGGATTATATCCCCATAGCTAAGGGGGGGCTATGATAAAAAGCAGATGATCCCTAAAAGCCCTGGCTGGTGTAGCTCAGTGGATTGACTGCAGGTCTGCGAACCAGAGGATCGCAGTTCAATTCCCAGTCAGGGCACATGCCTGGGTTGCAAGCTAGTTTCCCGCAGGCCAGTTACCAGCAGGGGATGCACTAGAGGCAACCATACATTGATGTTTCTCTCCCCCTCTCCTTCCCCTCTAAAGATAAATAAATAAATAAATATATATTTTTAAAAAAGCAGATGATCCCTAAAGTGGCAGCATTAAACCAGTAGATTTGGATTCAAGTTCAAAATCTGACCTTTAATTTATAGTTATCTGGAGTGTGCTACTGAGAAGTTCTAGGGTCACACCAGAAAATATATCTGAGATTAATTAGCAATATCTGCACAGCTGGGGGAGTAGGGCCCACATATTTGTCATACTTACCTAAAGGAAGAGAATATTAGGTGTGGTATTTTAATCTCAGCCCAATGCATCCTTTTCTGGATGACCATGGCCAAGTAAATCAACAGTAATAAAAGCTGGTAACAATTTGTTCTTGTACACGTATTTTCTGACTTGATCCATCTAAGAGCTTTGTGAGGGGCAGAGCCAACATCATTATTCCCCTTTGATAGATGAGGGAAACTGAGTCTGAAAACATGAGATTTTCCCAATGCCTGCTAATGAGTTTGCAGGTGTAAAATTCGAATCTTGCTCTGTGTCCCGAGTCTTCCTATCAAACTTGATGCCTCCTTTCAGTTATTGGTGTTTCAATGTTCTCATGTGCAAATGGGATTTAAAATATTTTCCCATATATTTCACAGTAAGCTACCCATTTAAATATTCTGAAAATTGGGAGTATTTGTGAGATGTACATAAGATAAATATGATTTTATGTACTTATATAGTTCAGTATTGTACCTCTTCTATGCCAGGTACAATCAGATTGGAGGCAGAAATACTAAAGCAAAGTGAATATTTTTAGAGTCAAGCAGTAGTTTTCAAAAGAGGTAAGTTTTGCCTCTAGGGAGATGTTTGGAAATGTCAAGGGACATTTTTGGCTGTCACAACTTGGGGAAGGGGGTTGGTACTGGCATCTAAGGATGCTGTGTTCTACAATTTCTATAATGTGCCTAATGCACACAACATAAAACATAAAACCTAACATTTGAAGCCCACGACAAAGAATTATTTGGTTCAAAATGTCAGTACAACAAGACGCCAAGCCTGAGAAACTTGGTTGAGTGAGAAACATCTATTTAATTAGAGTATTATTGTCATTAGAGAAAGAAAGTCCATGCTTTCTCCATGCACGGAGAAAGAGTTCTATGTTCTGTTGCGGCCAAAACCTGGGTCACTCTGTTCCCAGTCAGCGAGATCCTCCCCAGGGCTCTTTATGCCCAGAACCTTTACCTCTTGCGTGACTTGCAGCTTAGTTCAAATAGGGATAATCGGATAATCAGATCTGCTTCATAAAGCTAAATTGAAGATTACATGAGATGTGCATAAACACTTCAAACAGGCTCTAGCTCAGAGTAAGAGCTTAATAAATGTTAATATACTTTTTTATTAAACTTTCTTTTTTTTTAAAAAAGAAGTTTTGGCCTACCATGCTGTCTCTACTACACCTCCCTGTTTCACTGTGGTTTCTTTCTATTAGTATAAAAATTAATTATTTTAATTCAATTTATTAAAAGCTCAATGCTAATTTAAAAAAATCTAGCATCATGGAAGTACTTTACAATTACATTCAATAACTAATAACGAGTGTTTGATTTAACAAAATACATGTTTAAAATTTCATTTAACAAGAACATCTATATGCAGAGCATATTTTCATGATTATCCACATCCCAGGTTCTCTTTCCTATTAGAAAAGAACTGATAAATTTTGCCATGTGGCATCAGTAGGAAAGGAAGTAAAAAAGGAATTGGCTTTCATAATCAGGAACAAGTCATACTCTTTGCCTTTGACAATTGTCTCCCACTTCCCACACTAGGAAAAAAAGAGCCAGGGTTTAATTGCCATTTGAGTAGACTATGAAATCCTAAATCTGCTGCTTTTTGCCATTCCTTTTTTCTCCTGGTATTTCTCCAACAGTGTGGCTCTGAAGCGTGTGAACTGTCCTCACGTCACTCAAGAGTGGGTGGGACTGTGGGTGTGGACTTTTACCCTGCCTTAGAATAAGAGCTTATGAAAATGTGATTTTTAAGAGGGAGAAGGGTCAAGTCAAGCAACTTGTATAAAAGACCCACGGACAAAGACAACACTGGGGAGGACTGAACGTGGGAGGTGGAGGTGGGTAGGGCAGGGGAGAGTGATGGGGGAAATGGGACAGCTGTAATTGAACAACAATAAAAGGTAAAAACAAAACAAAACAAAAAACAAAAAACCCACCCAAAACTAACAAACAAAAAAGAAAGTGTGATTTTTAAAATATGGGTTTATATGAATATGCATTTATCACCATCTGATTTGAATATTAAATCTCTGGGTTGGGATATTATGTTTCAGGAATATCACTGTTGATCGGGTAATACTGAGAAAGAGTGTCCTAAACTATATTTGAGCACATTTCCTCATTACCCTGATCCTTTATCTACTTTATTTACACTTGACAGAAGAAAACTGGCTTCAAATCTGTCTGCTGATACAAAATATTTTGAGTAAATAATAGAAAATATTAAGTTTGCCCCTTGCTGGTATAGCTCAGTGGATTGAGCACAGGCCTGTGAACCAAAGGGTTGCTGTTTTGATTCTCAGCCAGGCCCATACCTGGGTTGTGGGCCAGGTCCCCAGTAGGGGATGTACAAGAGGCAACCACACATTGATCTTTCTCTCCTTCTCTTTCTCCTTCCCTTCCCATTTGTCCGGAAATAAATAAATAAAATCTTTTTAAAAAATCAACCCCCTTCTTTTAAAAAGAAAAGAAAAGAAAGTTTAGATAGGGAGTAAATGGAATGAGGTCAAGGAGAAGGAACTGGGCTTACGGGACATGACTTATGGGATAGTCATTGCTAGCTCGATTTTGTAAATGAACAAACTGAGGCCTAGTAAGATGAGAAGACATAGACAACATCACGCAGTGACAGAGGCAGAACTGAGACCCGGCTCCTGCAACTTGTAACTTAAGGCTTGTTTCCGTTCCTTACCTCTACTGGTATTATGGTCATGGGCCACTTCTGTGCATAAGCTCAAAATGCTTCAGACATTCACGCTTTTATAGTTCACACCCAAAGGCCAAGAAATTTGCCATCAAAACCATAAACATGAATATCTATCTGTCAAAGAGCCAGGGAACATTGATATTTGGGTGAAATACAGAAAATGGACATGAAATTTCAATAACTCCGTCACTTTAGACAAAACACAATTAGAGATAGAAGATGTAGAAAGTGCTGGCACAGTCTCACACTCTTATACTTACACACTTATTTGCAGGTGTGTCCGTGTGTGCACACGCACATATATGTGTAAGTACTTACTTGGGATTGCCTTATTGGACTCTGTCATATTGAAGGGCCTACCAGGAATGGTGTTAGTCATTTCCTTGTCGACAAATGGAGATTTATGTTCTTTGGTTCTTTCTTAGTACTTTAGTGTCTGGTTGTCTGTTCTTTGGCATTTTACATGTGGGAAATTTCAGTAAGGGCGGGGAAGGATCACATTTAATCAATTTTTAAAGAGGGAAAAATTCTCTCTCTCCCCCCTTTTATTTAAGCTTCTTTAAGTTTGGTGAAGTTCTTTCCTTTTTTGTAATTTCGGGTGGAGATCAAACTGCCAAATTCCGGTGACAAGGATCGGAAGACTGTCACCATCTTTGAGATGCCCAAACATCTGGCTAATTGTACGAAACCTGCTCACAGTGAACCGTGAGGCCTCAACAGAAAGCTCTGGGATGAGAAAACTTTCATCTAACATGTGGACGCTTACTTTCCAGGAAGCTAATGGCTCGGGTTCAAATTAGGTAATAGAACCACCCTGCGTTATTACATCTGTCAAGGGAAGGAGAAAGCCAGCAGTTGGTCTCTTTGCTGGACTTTGTCTGGAGACAGTGATTCTTGATTATTTAGAACCCTTCTTCCCTATTCACAGCAATGGCTAAAACAGAATATAGTAGCAAACAGTAAATTGTAAATTTGTCTGGACTATTTAAGGGGTTGGTTAAAGAGTCTACATACAGCCAGAGGCACCATGAACAAATATCTCCACCAGCACCCATTCTTGCCCCCATGAAAATTTATTGAGCATAAGTACATCCAAATATTTTACAAATAGTATCTTGTTTAATATAACAATCATGTAAAATAAATAGTATTATTATCCCCACTTTATTTATTTTTAAATTTTTACTTAGTGATTTGAGGGAGGGAAAGGGAGAGGGGAAGAGAGAGAGAGAGAGAGAGAGAGAGAGAGAGAGAGAGAGAGAGAGAGAGAAATAGACAGATGGATAAAGAGAGTGAGTTTGTTCTTCCATTTATTTATGCATTCACTGGCTGATTCTTGCATGTGCCCTGACAGGGGTTGCAAATGCAACCTTGGTTTCATACAGAAGGTGGTGCTTAGGTTAGTAGGTACTCAGAAAGTAGATATTTACCAAGTGAATGAAATAGAAGGAGCAACTCCAGCTAACATTACCAAACACAATAGCTTGGCATCTTTTAAAAAATATTTATTGAATTTATCAGATGATATTGGTTAATAAAATTGTATAGGTTTCAGGTGTACAATGCTATAGCACATCATCTGTCTACTGTAGTGTGTGTTCATTCCCCATGTCAAGTCTCTTTCCATCACCATTTATCCCCTCTTTACCCTCTTCTTCCTCCCCCACCTTCGTTTTCCTCTGGCAATGAACATATAGTTGTCTGTATCTATGAGTTGTTTTCTTTGCTCAATCCCCTCATCTTTTTTCACCCAGCCCCCCACCCCAGGCATCTTAAGACTTAACCCGTAAGCTAAGGGGGACTGTTTACAAATTTAGGGTAATGGAATCATACACTCAGAGTTGGCATTCCAAAGGGTCACTTGAAGCAGTGTGGTGGGTGACCTGCAGGGAGGGAAGGCTGCAGGAAGGAGATAACTGGCATATTTCAGGGGAGGATGAGTTTCCTCAGGCTGAGACAGTCATTGTGGGTCGAGGTAAGTACATGCTTAGAAGCACTTACCCTCCGATTTAGTATTAGCAGAAAAGTTGGGAGTTATTTAAAATGACTCCTGTTTTGAATGAATGGATAAATGGTCATGTCATCAATCATCATAGGGAGCTCAGAAGATGATACACACTTCACAAGAAAAAGAATGAGTTTGTTTTAGGGTAAGTACTTTAAAAATATGTATTAAGTACATACTGTAGGACAGACACCCATTTAAGCAATAAATATCTGGCCCGTAATAGCAGGGGTTTGGAAAGACAGAAAATAAATGAAGAAATATGTGCACAGGATCCCGTTGGACAGTGGAGCCTGACAGCAATCGTATCCATGTGGAAATGCTCAGAAATCAATCCCATTAGGCGCCTCTGTGCAGGGCGGCCAGGGATTCATGAGGGAAGCCTTGGCCAGAGTTCCGTGTCTGTGAGTCAGCGTCAGTTCATGAGTGGTCATTGATATGATTGGAGGGAATGAGAATTCCCAGAAAAAAGACAATGAGAGTGCAGAGGTTTGGGGAATGGCGACACAAACGATGATAATACACTGTGGAGATGCTGCTCGGATAGCCATGCCTAAATTGCTGTGGAGGGTTCGAGAAAAGAGTGCTTAGCTGAGCCTTCACTACTCCATGAAGGCATTTTCTTAGAGAGGAAAGGTTTGCAAGGATGAGTAGAGGCCTTCTGGGAACTCAAGAGCTAAAGAGGGTTCCAGGCAGAAGGATCTAGCTCACAAAGGAGGGGAGGACATCTTGGGAAGGAGGGAGTCCGGGGGACACGGAGGTATTTCGCTGGGGTAAGAGTGTGTATGTAGCATGTGACAATCTGTGGGGAGACAGGGAGCTGAAATCACAAAGGAACCAACTACAGCCAGGCCGATGCCAATGGACAAGCCTCTGCTACTGAGTAGATGCCGCTCAAGTGCACTGCTTTGTTGTTCATGCTAAAGTGACCTCTGTTATGTGACTCTATGCTTCTTTTTCTTTTATTTTTTTTCCATGTTGTCCACCTGGTGATCTTAATGACTCTTTGTTGGCAACTCACTTTCTTATTTCTCCTTCTCTTTTCCCACATGCCTTACATCTTCCTCATCCTTGGAAGCCGATATAGAAAAAAAAAAAGAAAGAAAAGGAAGATATATTATTTCTCGGATTTGAAGGCACTCATAGACTTGGCATTCCCTTAACAAATTTCCAAAGATGAGTAGATGATTTCTGTGGGATTTTGGGTGCAATTCTTGTTTGCACTTTTGTTTGGCTAAGTAGTCAACTAGGACAAATGTTGAGGGTGAAAGAAAGCTTAGCTTTAACTTTCTCCTAACTTAGGATGAGTCAAACACAAAAAGATATCATGAGAGGCAATGATGTTTAGGGGTTAAATTTAGCCATCAGTCTGATCTAGGAGGGTGTGTATGTGTGTGTGTGTCTGTCTGTCTGCCTGTCTTTCTTTATGACACTGACTTGTTCCTGTGGTGATGCAAACGAGAACATACCCCAAAGAACTAGAGTACATTTTTTTTACATTTAAACCTCTCATCATTCAAAAAAAAAAAAAAAAAAAAAAGCCTGGGAGAGGCTGGTCAGTTTTACCTCACAAAGCAATTACCATCAGTTTGGCATAGACAGTGCAGAAACGATTTACCACACAGCCACAAACCTGGGATTGTTAGTCTTACCAAGAAATCCTTCTGCCTGCCCAGCATGAACAGCAGCTGTAGTTTCTTCATAAGCCCTTTCCTGCCATCACCATGCTTTGCCATTTCCTCCTACATGAAAGAGGAGACATTGCTCCATTTTCACAATTGAGCAGGTTTGTGCCAATGACATTTCAACCCCTCTGCCACTTCACTAAAGAAACAGAATATGTCATGGTTGCTGAGTAGCTGAAAGCCCCTTCCCTGCTGCCTACTCTTTTTCTTTTTTTCATAAATGCTTAAATTTGCATTACTCAGCACATTATATAGATTAAGGAAACATTTTACAGGTAAAGAAATTGAGACCCAAACAGATGCAAGGAATTACTCAAGATCACCAGTCTGTGGCAGAACAGGACAGAACCAGGGACCTCATTCCATGGCATTTCTCTTCCAGTGGGTTTACTTCTGCACAAGCAATAATTTAGGTATCTGCATGACTATTTGCAAATAAGACCAGTATATGGCTCCGTCTGAAGACAGTTTTCTCTTTCACAACCCTGTTCTTTCATATTTCCTACTTGTTTCTTCCATGTAAAATTCTGTACCTCTAGGTTATGCCTTTTTCAGGGAATCCAGATAAGTCAGATACAAGGTGAGGAGGCAGGTGGGTGGGGAAATATAGCAGTAGAAGAAGAGGAAACAGATTTGGCCATGCCAACTTTCCCATGTGGAATTTATTATTACAGATAATAAGAACCTCCTCTGAGGCAGAAAGTAGCCTGGGAATAGGAGAGGGAGAAGAGGGGGAGAGATATCAGATGATCAGTGATTTCAGTTTCCTTTTTCCTGGTAAAGTTTGCATTTAGAAAATACTAGTCATCAGCAGGGCACTCAAAGAATCTTTTATCTTTACTCTGGCATAAAACAAGCCATAGACAGATATATGAAAGTGTACTGGACAGGGCTTGTCTTATTTTTTACTCAGCCAACTCCCTCTGGATTTCCCCTTTTGCAACTGGAGAAAGATGCCAAATGTATGTTTTTCTAAATGCCAGGGAGGAGCCATTGGCACAGTGTCTCTCCTATGTCAAAATTATCCAGTCTACCCCATAAATAGCGAGGAGAAAATATCCTAGAAATTGGGAGCAGGCTGTTGGAGGATAATGTATCTTCTGGGAATTTTTTTTTTACTATGCAGAAATTATAAGAATTTTGCACTAGAAATGGGTTATTGCGATTCTACCATGGAAACTTTGCAACCTTGTTGCCTAAGGTACTGTTTAGGATGGACGTCTCCATGGAATGAGAAGATCTTCTGTTCCAATCTTCCTTCCGAACCCGCCCTGCGTCACCCCGCTGCTGCATTATCTTGCTGAATGTAGCATGGCTTCAGTGACAGGAAATTCACCGCATCCTGAAGCAGTTCACAACGCCTAGAGACATTTTTGACTGTCAAAAGTTCCCCTTCAGGTTTAGCCAAAATCTACCCTCTAAATTCTACTCCCTGTTCTTTGTTCTTTCCCAGAGAGGTTTTCTTCAGGAATTTGGAGCCCATGTGTTTAGGACTGAGGAAGGTCTACTGGAATGTATACTTCCACTATTAAAAATATACCTCAAACAATAATAATGGTGAGAATAGTATTTAACTTTCTCTGAGAGTCACTCAATGATGTCATTTGAGGGTCACATTTGATAAGGCTCAGTAATAAATAAAAGGTTTTTGAAATTCTAATCTTTCACAGGTTTTCTGAAATTTGAATGTCTAATGTATGGATTCTCACTTAAATTTTCAAAAGGGGAATTAAGATCTCTCCTCACCCATGACCTAGTTCACCTATTATGCATCCCAATAAAGACGTCCAGTGATGAAGTTGTTGCCAGAAAGTGGTGTTTCCTTCTCACATGGTTGTTCAGGGTATTTATGCCAAGTAAATAAGGCAGCTCTGCCTAACTTGAAAAATTAGCTTTTTTGAGGTATAACTGACATACAGTAATTTTCCCAAAGTTAAACTGTACAATCTGATAAATTCTGATGTGTTTACACCCCTGAAACGATCACCATAACCAAGATAGCTTCCTCATACCCCTTCCTCTGAATCCATCGCCCCCCTCCCCCTGCAACCACGGCTCTGCCTTGTTACTCACCGTAAATTGGTTTTCATTCTCTAGAATTCTGTACCATCTGCACTTGTTTTGGAGTTTGGCTTCTATAATTCCAACATAAATATTACAAGATTCTTCTATGTTTATGGCTAAGTAGTGTTTTAAAGCATGGACATGCCCTTCACCTATTAGTAGACACTGGCGGTGTTCCCGCTTTGGGGCTAGTACAAAGTTATTATGAGTGTTTGGGTACAATCTTTGTGTGGACATACACCTTCCTTTTCCTTTAGTAAATATCTGAGAATGGAATAGCTAAGCAATACTGCAGAAATATTACTCGTTGACTGAGTGGTCAGTGTATCTTAATCACATCATTGAGTTCAGTGGCAGCTTCACAATGCCCCAGTGACTTAACATTATGAGACACTTAAAAATTGGTGAATCAATAAATCAATGTACTCTGCACAATTTTGCACCTCATCTTTGCTTCAATAAAATACATTTAATTATTTATAAAGAAGACTCAAAGAAGTTAAGAAATTTACCTTGCATCCCAAGGCTTGCAAATTGCAAAGGTGAGGTTCAAAGTCACTTCAGTTTGTCTGTGGTACCCCCCTCCGTTCTCTCTCCCCATGCCTTTCATGCTTCAGTGAGGTTTATGGAGGACGCGTGATTTTTGACAGCCTTTGATAGCTGGGTGCTATTTGAATGAGAGCAAAGAAGAAATAGGAAATTGTGAGATGTTTTGGGGGAACTACAAAGGGCCTTGCCTGAAAACAGTGTAGATTTTCCATAGGAAAGTAGTGGGCATCCCAGCTGAAGGGGCTGTCAATTTCCTCTCTGAGGACAGAGCGGCTACAGATTTCTGAGAAGGTGCAAAAGATAATGAGTTGAAGCATTCTGGTCAGTGGCCTGGCTTGACAGAGGCAGGGTGATTAGTCAAGTAACTGTTGAAATATCCAGATTATGTGGGAGAATTTGAACATGAGCATGGCAAAAAGAAAGGAAAGGAAGGTGCTCTTGTGAGAAGCACTGAAAGAAAAATGACTCACATTTTGTGACTAATTAGGTATAATTAATTCTCGAATCGTTTTCTCATAACTTGCTCCTCTATTATGGAGAATAAGCCCTGTTTAGTCCTGAGGGTTTAATCATAGTTTTCTCTATTAAGGAAATAGCAAGGATTGGCTGACTTGTCTTTATTAGTAGGTATAGTCTTGTTAGCATAAACAGATCTTTTGAGATGATTACAGCCTTGTAGTTTTCTTTGGCTCATCCAAATAGAGATATAAATGTAGGATGGCTGAAAGGCGAAACTAGATGTAAGTGACCTCCAAACCATTCCCCGAAAGAGGCTGCTAAAAAATGGCATTAGATTGATTTATTGACATGGCCCTTTTTGCTCCTAAAAGAATTGCTCACCAAACTTCAGTTATTTGAGAATCCTCCATTGTTTGGTACCAGTTATTTAAAGTTTAGCAATGTAAAGTTCATGTTTAAAATGTGTGGTTCATGTTTAAACTTGTTGAATTTTGGATGAAAGCAGGGACTTCTTCAGGAAACACTGATGTGTAACTAACTGAAACTCAGCCTTCGAGGGAGAGGATACGAAACTAAAAGAGCTGTCAAGCTGGGAAAGTCTTAAGAAGAATCTCTGGATAATGGTTTATAATATTATCTTTCCCGGAGGACCCAAGAAATGGAAAATATATTAGTTTTTCTATGAGTAGCTTTTGGCAAAGCACCATAAATGCACTTCGTTAAAAATATCTTGGTGCCTGAAGCCCACAGGCTGGAATATGTAATACATATGTTGAGGGGCTAATGGGGTCTTATGTGAGAGTGATCCCTGGGAGACCCCATGGGAAAGATACTCAGGGAAACAGACCTTCCTGCTTCCCTACACAGGCCTTAGCAATCCAGTGAAAGAGTCATTCAGCTGCCATGAAGCTGGTTCTCTTAGTTTCTCCGTTTCATCTGTGCCTTCATCTCTCCCCATTGAATGAAGGGAACTATCCCCTGTATCGGCCTGGAATGATACAACCACAGGCACACTCGGTATCTGCACCCCAGCATAATCTTTGGGGCTGGAGCTCTGGGTCTGTGCCACAGTCAGAGTGGGTGTGGTTTCGGGATAATCCGGGTGGGGGGAGAATCATTATTGAGTAGCTGTCATGTCAGAGACTGTGAGTTAAATGCTGTTACCCTATCAATCTCTTCATTTTCTCAACAAGTCAAGGACAAGGGAACAGTGTAAGAGTGTCAAAGATCCCTCATCTAGTAAGCCGAAGAATTGAAGTTTGAAGCAAGCAGACTGAAGCAGAAGCTGTTGGTGCCCATGCCTGCCTCTCCATCCGTGAGCAAGCTAACCATTACCGTGCCTGAAAAACTTGGTGGCAGTACTAAGTACTGGGCAGTACTGGGGTAAGGAAGAATCCCAGACAGAACCTCTCCACACACAAAGCAGAGAGCTGATAGTGGATGATGGAGAGCAGAATAAGTACTTTGGCTCCAATACCTTCTGGGTGGGGAAAGCTCTAAGGCTCATATATTACTAACTCTCAAAAGTGTCCAGTGGGATAGAGCTCCCGCTACTTACAATGGTAGTGCACACTTTATTGACTATCTTCCCCGTCTATTTCCCCACTCCACTGTGAGTATTTCTCGCAATCACTTACCACATCAATTGCTTGACTCATGGTAACTTTCTGGGGAAATCCAAATGCTCCAGAGCCAGACTTAATTCTCATGGGCATATGGAAGATAATCCATTAGACACGTTTATATGTGCTGCCTTACAGCATCCTTTCATTTTTCTTTCTCTTTTTTGATGCCTCTGTCTCCATCCTTCAGGTGCTCATGCATCTTCTTGATGCCCTCTGCCTTCCCCTTCCTCATTTCTCTCTCACACCAACAAAACCCTGATTTTTCTCAGTGAGCTATTGGGCAGATTCTAATCCCACCAAAGCAAATCAACCTCAGATATGAGTATCCCAGCTTTTCACTCAAAGAAATTTGTGTTTAAAAATAACCTGTCTTTTATCCAAGTGGATCTCAAGTGAGTGCTGAATCAGGGTTTCAAAAGAAATTAAGTGTAGGGAACTTTTTCACATGGTGTGGAAATGTAGCTCAGCCTCATGTGGAAAACCAGTGGGGTGCATGTGGCCCACAGGACCACGCCCACAGAGAGGTTTTCCCATGGGAAATCAGGCCTGCATTGTACCCAGACTGCTATGAGATTGCTTTTGCTAAAACTCCTTCATCCTGCATTGAGAAAGCAAGGGCTTACTGCAACTTCCTAAAATCTGAGCTAAACCTCCCAAGTATGGAGCGTGACCAGATCAACCACTTTTCTCCTTGGTCTGAAACATCCTTCTCTTTGAAGTAATTAGCAGCATTCTTTCCTTTGTTATCAGTAAAACATAATACTCTTCAGTGAACCTGTGCATAGTAAATGAGGACTACCCTCCATGCAATGCACCCAGAGAAGCAATAAAAGTCTGTCAAGGCAGGGACTGAGCTCTCTGGCCCTCTTGCCCTCTCTCTCTCAGAGAGTGGCCATGCAAAGTCCCTTTTTCTCCACAGGACTTCTGTTGTCCATGTGTATTTGTTCATGATCAGCCACAACATACATGGATCCTGCGGGCCAGAATCCACCACAATGAAGACCTTCAAGCTTTGTGATATGTAACAGTTAAGGAAACTGAGGAAGAAGGCAGGAATTTCTTGAAGAAGATGGATAAGACATTGCCAGGAAAACAACACGGCCTGAGCCCTGCAACACGGCTGAATTGGGGTGTAAAGAGAGGGTGGGGAATTGCCAGGAGAAGGGCTCTTTTTTAACTTTTAATTTAGAAATAGTTTTAGACTCACTTAAGTGTTTCAAAGATAAGAGAGTTTTTATACCCACATCACCCAGGTTCCTCTATTGTTTATATCTTCTTCCATAGTACATTTATCAAAATTAAGAAATTAATAATGACACAGTGCCCTTAACTAAAACAAACTGACAGTAACAAGAGAGGAGGGGAGAGAGGGATAATAGGGGATAATAGGGGAAGGGCCATCAAGGAACATGTATGAAGGACACAGGGACAAAGCAAAAGGAGGTAGGTTCGAGGATGGGAGGTGGGGATGGGTGGGGATGAAAATGGACACAACTGAACTTGAACAACAATAAAAAAAGAGACTATTTATGTTTCAACAGTTTCTTCAATAGTGTCCTGTTTTTCTGTTCCGGGGTACAATCCAAGGTATCCCTTTGCACTAAATCATCATTTTGCCACAGAGTCCTTCAGACTAGGTCAACTTCAGTCTTTCAAAAAGACCTTTTAACTTTCACAATTCAAGCAAGTGTAGGTACTTCTGTGTTACGAAGCCCATTTTATAGATAAGAAACCTGGGGTTTAGAAATAAGAAGTGAATTTTGACGGTCCCATGTATCTAGAACTAGGACGGATCCATGTCTGATTGCTCAGTCACATGTAGGTCATTCCACTGGCACATTTCTATCATTTATTCTTCTCTTTTTTACTCTGTTTCAACCCCTCTCTTTCACCATTTCTCCCCGATCTTTTCCTCTATCTTCTTATTTGCTCCCCATCCAGGAAAGGCTGGATAGAAGGTGAAACAACGTCTTCTTGTTTATTACTGTAGTGTGAGTCCAATCTTGTATAGCCTCAAGCAGATTGGACTAACAGAAACCCTGGAAAAAGGATTGTCGGGACTGGGAGATTTGCTTTTCATTTCAACTAAAAGGAAGAAATTTTCTTAGGTCAGATGACTTTCAATCATCAAAAGTTTTCTTTCACCATTTGTTATGTATTTCCTTTTTTCATGCTCTTGTGCCTTTATTAATTTTGGCCCAAAGTTTTCTTTCTCTTGGTGAATAAAACCCAAGGAATTGCTGCTTCCCACCTGGAGTGCTAGACTGTAACTATGTCCTGGAGGATAATGGCACATTTCCAAGATGACCATCAGCAGCCAAGGCATTATAATACATGTGGCTTTGTACCATGGGAGAATATAAATCATGCTTCACACCTGGCCCTGTCTATTTATTAGGAGTTATTTGCAAACCACTCTGCTTACTTTTGTGTTTTGTAGTTAATGGCACTTTCCTTCCTGGAACAAATTTCCCCTAAAACTGAGATTGTAGAGGGTCACTCTGAGCTTTATTCATGAATGCAGCTCAGAGACAAAACCTGCTCTATGTAACTAATGCTGAAAAGGTTATTAGCACAATGACTTCCACTCCCAGCCCAAAAGAGCATTGGTCAGAAGATATAGGGAGGGTCTGCAACTGGAAAAGGGGCAATAGCTCAGTATAGGGTATACATTGCATCACTGTTTGTGCCTGGGGCATCTTCTTCCTACTTTTCATTCTCTGCTCCTTAGTCTGTGATAGACATGTAACCAGATGCTGATAGAAAATAAGAGGCATAGATGGGGATGGGGAGGAGGTACTTGTGTGTTGGAGAAGAGTGGTGGTCATAAGAAGCAGGCCTTCTCTTGAGAATCAGCCCCTAGAACTCATCCAGCCAAATTCCTTCACTGAGTGAAGATAAAACCAAGGTTGTACAAGGGCAGTAACTTGTGCAAAGGTTAACACTCACTCATCAGAAGCATGGTCAGAACTAGAACTAGGGCCTTTTGTCTGCAGCATTCATTGCTCTCTTGTAGGAAGTTGCTATCTCCTTCAAGCTTAGTCCAGTGAGGTCCAAAATCAGGCACTTACCAAAAACGAGCAGAGAACTATGGCAAGAGGGTGGGCAGTCTTAATGATATCAGTATCTTACATCCTTTCCAAGGTAAAGCATACATTAGTATCCCCATGTAGTGGAAAGGTAAAGTGTTTTACCCCAGGTTATACCAATGGTTAATGTGACCAGATCTTGTAAATTGAAGCACAGTGCTTATATCACTACAGTATGGTCTCTAATGTACTATCTGTGCATCATTGTGTATAAGCTTCATGAGGGAAACAAAGATCTCTCTTTGGGTCACCACTGTTTCTCTAATATCAGAAACTATTACTGTAGCCTCTGTAAGGTCTACTAGCCTTTGTGGACCATGTCATAGTACCATTTTACAAGGTTTCTGTGCCTGTTTAATGGGTGTCTAACTCCCTCAGTACATGTTAAATGTCTTTAGCCCCAGATTAGATTTGGATTTGCTCTTCCTTGTATCTCCAACTCACAGCAGGATGCCTGATCCACTGTGTGCACACAATGTACTTTGGTGAGAAAACCATGGAATAAGGTGGCAAAAAAAAATCAAAGTTCAAGACAGAAGACTTATGTTTTAAATGCAGCTTCAACGATAGTTATAAGTCCTTGGGTCAGTAAATTAGCATATCAATGTGCAGATTTCTCTCTCTCTCTCTCTCTCTCTCTCTCACACACACACACACACACACACACACACCCCTCCACAAAACAGTAACAACCAGTCAAGAAATATTTTTCTGTACCCACTTCTGCGAGCTGGGTCTTGGATTAAGAACTAGAGACAGTGCTTCAAAAAGATAGAAAGACACCCTCAGCCTTGAGGATTAGCCTCATTCTCAATAGAATGAGACCTTCTATTCATTTAACAAATATTTACTGAGTACCTACTGTGTTCTAGGCACTGTTCTGTGCACTGGGGATATAGTAGGGAGTGCAAGCAAATTGCCTTCATGGGACTTACATTTTAGTGAGAAAAGCAAGCAGGCAGGAAAATAAATAAATCAGTTATAAAATAAATTAAATATGGCCACTTTACAGCCCCTTCTTTCAAGACACAGAATCCCCTTCTCACCCCTTGTGACTTGATCAGTAGAATATAGCAGTTCTGTTGGAGTTTGAAAGACTGAACTTCAAGGAGCCTTGCCACATCCATCTTATGCTCTTGGAACAGTGCTTGAGTCAGTCACATAAGGCAGCCGCTGTCGCCTCCTCAAGGATGGGAGGCCACACAAAGGAGAATATGCCCAGCTGATGGAGCATCCAATGCCAGACTGTGAGTGGGCTACCTTCTGGCCCAATCAATTCCCCTAACTGAATGTAGTTGCTTGAATGAGCCTGAGCAAACCAACCAAATCATGAAGACCAATCAGTCACTGTTGCTTTAAGTCAGTAAGCTTTGGGGTGGTTTGTTATGCAGCAGCAGTCAACTACATAGTATATCATAAGGTGCCCTGAAGAACAACAAAGCTGAATGAGGAGTGTGGGGAGTCCAGGGCAAGCAAAGGAGATTTGCAATTTTTTACACATGGTTAGAGAAGTCCCATAGAGAAGAGCTTTCTGAGCAAAGAAAACAGGAAAGGGGAAGGCCCTGAGGCAAGAACATTGTGCACCGGGTATGGGGAACTGCAAGGATGGCCACCCATGTGCAGTAAAGTGGAGGTAGGGAGGGAAGAATGTGCAGACCCTTGTAAGGACTCTGGCTTTTATTCTGTCTGAATTGGGAAGCTGTTGGCGGGGTAGGGGGTGATGGTGTTAGATCTAACATTCTGCAAGAAATTCAGAGTACGAAAAGACCTGACAATAGGGCCTTTTCTCAACATATCTGGGGGGCAGGAGAATGAAATTACCCCAACTCTTTACAGAAAGGATGTGAAGAAGTTTACGAAAGTGCTACAGTGCAGAGGTCAGGGCATCCGACCTTCCCTGAGCTTGTCGGAGCAGCTGTCAGCAAAAGGGACTTAGGAGCTGGAGGTGAGTGAGAGGTAAGAGGGACTTGTTGTATCAAAAAGAGAATAAAAAACATTTTTAGGTGGGAAAGAAATCCTACGAAAGGGAGCAGAGAATGGGTCAAGTGGTCAAATCAGTGGGGGAGAGAAGGGCATTAGGTAAAAACGTGTACTATTGCAGATGCTTAAGTAATAATGTTTTGTGATAGAATATCCTTGGCTCTAAGAACTCCTGTTTTGGGCAACAGCTCTAGGAGAAACAGCGGTAGTCTCCCCTGTTTGCTAGTCCATCTCCAGCGCTGGCTGCAGACCACAGCACTGACAAGGCACTCAGTTATTGCTGGTGGGCCAGCTGAACAAATAGGTTAACTCCGTTAGTATCTTTTTCAAACTTACTAGACTACAAATCCCCCTGCAAAACCCTCAGTAATGCTGCTAACATACCTTAAGCCTCCTTTGGATGAGCAAAGTTGGAAGAATGCTGTTGGAATACAGGGTTTTAGGTAGAGTGTAAAGCATGGAGGATAAGATGAAGAGCTGAGTTGGGTTGCATTGAAAAGTTAAGAGTCTTGGGCTTTATACTACATGTAAATGAGAGCTTTTTTTAAAAAGGAAAACCAGCAGAATTACACGGTATAATTTTTTTAAGATAACCACCATGAGGCATAACAGAAGGAAAGGAGAGTAAATGTAGACCTGGGCACTAGATACAAGTTACCAGTTCATCCCAAGGGTGAGTTTATGAAGGTAGAAACTCATAAGGGTGTTGAGCATAATTTTGAAGTTCTGATTTTTTTGACATGATACATAGAAAAGTATTAGAAATGTAGAAACATAAGATAAATAGGTTTTAGTAAAAAGAGTAACTTGATAGCTGATGTCAGAACCAGCTATTTATTGCCTTGAAGATCTTTATACATTGCCACAAAATATGTTAATTTCCCACTTTTAGCATAATTTTATTTGACCATGGGCAATTCACATAACTTTGTCTGAGCCTCAGCAGCCTCACTAACCAAGTAGTATTAGCAAAAGCCAGATTATAAGCACATAAGGCAAAGCAGTAACTGAGGGGGCTAACGTGGGCCTCAAAATTATTTGTTTGTTTGTTTTCTGTTCAGTCTAAATGGCACAAAGGCAGCTTCTGTGGAAGCCCAGACAACAAACAGGGGCCATATGTAAACTCTGGTCAAAAATGTCTTTCCCTTTAACACAGTAGAACACCTGATGCTCAATGCTATGTTAAGAATCACAGACTATTTTGCTAAAGTTGTTGGGTCAAAAGGTCTTTTTTTGGGGTTGTTTTTGTTTATTTACTTATTTTTAGTTGTTGATTTATTTTAAACAGAATTTTATTTTAAACAGAAATTCTTTTTTTTTTTTAAATTTTTTTATTGATTATGCTGTTACAGTTGTTCTATTCCCCCTTTATTCCCCTCCACCCTACCCCCATCCCCACCATCACCCCCCTTTAGTTTATGACCATGTGTCTCAAGTCCTTTAGATTCTATATTTCCCATGCTATTCTTCCCCCCCATCTATTTTCTATCTACTGTCTATGCTACTTATTTTCTGTACCTTCTCCCCCCTTCTCCTCCTCCCACTCCCCTGTTGCTAACCCTCCTTGAGATCTTCATTTCTATGTTTCCACTCCTGATCTAGCTGTCCTTTTAGTTTGCTTTCGTTTTAGGTGTGGTTGTTAATAACTGTGAGTTTGTTGTCCTTTCACTGTTCATGTTTCTTTAACTTCTTTTTCTTAGATAAGTCCCTTTAACATTTCATATAATAAGGGCTTGGTGATGATGAACTCCTTGAATTTGATCTTATCTGAGAAGCACCTTATCTGTCCTTCCATTTTAAATGAAAGTTTTGCTGGATAGAGCAATCTTGGTTGTAGGTCTTTAGATTTCATGACTTGGAATACCTCTTTCCAGCCCCTTCTTGCCTGTAAGGTCTCTTTTGAGAAATCAGCTGACAGTCTGATGGGGACTCCTTTGTAGATGACTGTCCCCTTAGCTCTTGCTGCTTCTAGGATTCTCTCCTTCATTTTTATCTTGGCTAATGTAATTATGATGTGCCTTGGTGTGTTCCTTCTTGGGTCCAACTTCTTTGGTACTCTCTGAGCTTCCTGGATTTCCTGGAAGTCTATTTCCTTTGCCAGATTGGGGAAATTCTCCTTTATTATTTGTTCAAATCAGTTTTCCACTGGTGGCTGTGCCTTTCCCCCTTCTGGTACCCCTATAATTCGGATGTTGGAGCGTTTAAAGATGTCCTGGAGGTTCCTAAGACTCTCCTCATTTCTTTGAATTCTTGCTTCTTGACTCTTTTCTGTTTGGCCATTATTTGCTTTCTTCTGGTCCACTCCATTGATTTGAGTCCCAGTTTCCTTTTCATTGCTATTGGTGTCCTGTGCAATTCCATTCATTTCAATTAGTTTCGCCTTCATATATTTGTCTAATTTGTCCGTATAATCAACCAGTTCTGTGAGGATCTTGATAACCAATGTTTTAAACTGTGCGTTTGTGAGATTTGCTATTTCTTCATCGCTTAGATTTATTTCTGGGGCTCTGAGATCCTCCTGCGCCATTCTTGGTCTGTTCGGGCCCTTTAAGAAGTGGTGCCTTGGATTCCCAGGTCGCTGGGTTGTGATGCTGTATGTGGGGGGCGTGGCCAGAGCGGGGAAATGGCGACCCCCTCTGCCGCTTCTCACAGCTGGGTGCGGAGGAGCAGTGCCTTAGGTGGTTCACCTGGGCCGGGCCACTCAGAGTCGCTGGGTTATGACGCTGTATGTGGAGGTGGGGTCAGAGCAGGGAAATGGCGGCGCCCTCCACTGCCGCTTGCCGTGGGGACCTGCCGGCCCGGTCCAACCGCCCACTCCCTCGCCTGTCCACCCTCGCACAAATGCGCGACCTCAGTCAACACGCAGCCCCGGCCCGGCTGTCTCCCCCGCGGTCGCTCGCCTGGTTGCTCGCGCGGTTGCTCACTGGGTCCAACCCTGCGCCTGGATTCCGCACCTGAGCCCGTCTGACCGAGTTTTCCTGTGCAACCCTGCTCCGCCAGCCGCTGGTTTCACCCCTTACCGGTCAGGCTGAAGAATTTGTTGTTAACGGACTTCCGAAAAGTTCAATTTTCTGTGTTCTGGCTGTGTTTTCTGTTGCTAATATTTAGTTTTCTCTAATCTTGGTTGTGTGAGAAGGCACGGCACATCTACCTATGCCTCCATCTTGGCGGAAGTCCCTTTAAACAGAAATTCTTAAAGAAGTTAAATAATCTGGCCTTTTCTAAAAAAGTGAAAAGGCGTAAGATTTGCCCATGAAAATAGATTTATTAAAAAAATAAAACTATAAATTTGCTAATATATAAGGGAAAAATTTGTGGAGGTCAGGAATAGCATATAATTTGAAAGCATAAGTTTAGTTAATCATTTTATTTTTCCATGTGTACTAACATATAACAGCATACTATAGTCTTTTAAAACACAGAGATTCAAAAAACTAACTGAAAATATTTAGCCCTACATAAACACCGGAATAGTTCTCTTAGTAACAGAAAGTTGGGTAGGAACCCACTTAATCAAACTAACTGAGACAGAAGGGGGAAAGTTACAGGAATAAGTCAGGGGCATTTCACAGAATGCCAAGGCAGCAAATACAAGGGACAAGCCTAGGAAGGACAAAATCAGGAGCCACAGTGAGTCTCTCAAAAACTCTGTTTTGAGCATCCACCTTGATATGTGCTCTCTCTGCCCATGATTTTATTTTCTGACTTGAAAGTGACAAACAAAGAGCCCAGTTAGAATTCTGAAGTTCAGTTTCATATTCTCAAGGGATCTGACTGGTCCATCTTGAGTTGGGTGTTCCTGAAGTCCCAAGATGTCCCAAATCCTCTCATTTAAAACTGTGAGGACAGACCCTTGGGGTGTACAAGTGAACAGGTTTCATTAAAAAGGGGACTGGGTATAGGAAGGATACAATTGGCATCTTTTGTGTATATAAGAATTTTAATACTTAAAAAGAATGTGCATGATTTGATGTTGTGAGCTGAGTTCTATTTCACTGTAAAAACAAATTAGGAAGTGGCCAAAGATATGCTTCTTGTGTCATTGTGGCTAAGACCTTCTGGGAGTTGAAATGTGCCTAAAACATTTGGAATCTGAGACCTTTTATATTCCCTTAAATCCAGGCATAGGTGAGTGTTGTCATTTGTATGGTTAGTAAATGAGAGAAGAATATGTGTATGTTTTGGTCTTGTCTTCGCGTAGTGTCCTTTGGGCTTGCCTGGATCCTAGCAGCAGTTTCTTGGCAGTGGGACTACTTGCTGCCTGTGTATAATCAAGACTTCTTGGAATGCAGTATTTTGTTGATAGAAGTCTGACTTTTATCTGACTCATGTATATCTTAGTCTGAGATCTATAGAAAAACCACATGAGACAGATAAGAAAGCCAGAATTATCAAATAGTTCTCTCTCTCTCTCTTTTTGACAGCAGAAGGGAGAGAGAAAGTGAGGGAGAGAAGCATCAATGTGTTGCTGCTTTCTTGCACATCCCCTACTGGGGACCTGGCCTGCAACCCAGGCATGTGCCCTGATGGGGAACCAAACTGGTGACCCTTTGGTTCACAGGCTAGTGTTCAGTGCACTGAGCTACACCAGCCAGGGCCAGTTCTCTCTCTTTAATATCATTCTGTAGTAGTGTGAATATATAGTGTCAATTCAGAGGCTGTGTGGTATCTTAAATAACCAAACATGTTATCTTCACTAGCTCCACAGTGCATTAAGCTTAATATTTTCACCCTTGATTTAAAAGGCCAATCAATAAATAAAGCCTTGAAATTGGAGGATATTTGATTTATGTGCATAGTTTCATTTGTATTCAGTTCATATAGAATTTCTTAATAATTGATTATAGTCAACTGGATGTCTTCCATATCTTTCTGGAATAAGAGGTGGTGGAAAAAAATGATCTTAAACTCCTTTCCTTAAATGGGTGTGTGTGACTTTTGTGTGGGTTCCCTGTTTGGCAAGACAAATAGTCCCATCCACAAAAGGCATTGTGACAATAAACAAACCATATAAATAAGTAAAACATCCTTCACAAAACTCAGTAAACTAATTCTATCCCTAAGGAATTAAAGGCAGACAACTGGAATCACGTAAACATCCTTGGAAGACGAATAAAGGAGACATTTCCATTTCCGCCCTTGGTGCCAATGCCCAACTTAAATCAAAGTTGTGTGAGACTCTTCTAGAAAAGCTATGAGAAGACTATCCCAAGGCACATTTTCCCCAACTCATGTTAAGTACTTTAACCAGATTTTGATGTCCAAGCCAAATGAAGAAATGATATTAACAAATACACAGTCAATATTTCACAACAACAAGCAGGCAATGCATTTTCCAATCCCTGTTTAAGAAGGTTGATGACCATCATTTGGAGTGCAGAGACACTCTTAGTGATAAAATGAGCTTGTCCATCCTTTACTAAGCGACCATACAGCTTCCATGAATGGAACCACCTGACCCTGACGTGAACCTCAAGTCCTCCAAACTGAGACTTAACTACAGGACTGAAAAGCCTGTTGAAGCATCACCCCTGCAGCTCTCCATCCACTATCAACAGTGTCCTGCCTGCAGATTCTTAAATCCACAATTAACTAATAATGCAGCCCAAGGTCGACTTGGTATCCAATACCAAGGTTCAGTTCCTGGGCAGGGCACGTGCTTAGGTTGTGGGTTTGATCCCTGGCTGGGGCATGTAGGAGAGGTCCCCTGTTGGGGTGTGTACAAAAGGCAACCAATTGATGTTTTTTCTCCCTCTCTCTCTTCCTACCCTGCTCTTTAAAATCAATGAGCATGTCTTCTGGCAGGGATAAAAAAATAAATAAGGATGTAGCTAGTTCAGCAATTGTCAACCTTTTTCATCTCATGGCACATGTCAACTAATTACTAAAATGCTGTGGCATACCAAAGAATGTATTTTGGTATGACTCTCCCCACTTTTTTTGGCCAATCTGACCAGAAAATAGGTATAATTTTGATTCATTCACAGAAGATGGCTATTGCTGTGTTGGCTGTTACTTTTTTATTTGACAATGTAGGGGTCAGTGCCCCTGATAAATAGTCAGGTATGGCATGTTTTAAACATTCTGGCAGCACACCAGTTGAAAATCGCTGATCTAGTTGAATGAATAAATGGAATCAACAACAGAGGATATTTTAGGGGCAATCACTCTGAACACAGACTATTCTCTGGCCTATATTTACATTTCCTAAACTATGTAACTGTGAGTCAGTAGTGGCCATTGTTTAAAGGACAACTGTGCTTAAATATAGTGCTATTTATGCCCTTTCCCTGGCCATGGGGTGGGGAGAGGGTGCAGAATGGATGGCGTAAGGCATGTGATATATCGTAGTAGATGTAGTTGATTATCTCCCTACAGCAATTTGTTGTATTTTTCTCCTGTTTCTTTCTTTTTTCTGTCGGATAACACTGTTTAGACCTATGATAGGTAGTTAATAATGCATTAAAGGCAGTGAGAATTCCTGTAGAAAATAAATGTACTTAACTTTAACCTTCGATTTCCAAACTTATTAGACCACAAGTTTTTTTAAATGAAGAATTTACTAAGATTTAAGAAGACATGAGTCCCCCCCTAAAAATGTTTCTTTGTTGACATCAGTCAAGACAATGCTTGATTAATGGCAATGAAATTGTCTTGCTGGTTTGAAGATCAAAATCCAAATGGTTTTTGCATAGTATATGAGACAAACTTTGCTCATAGCACAAAATTTTCACTGTGGCTAACAGATAGCACAGGTAGATATGCTTGAAACATAAGGTGTTTATCTTCAGCCTTCTTCCCAACTGTTTATCTGGAGAACAAAAGTGAAGAAACTAAGATGTCAGAGGAAGAACCAACAACCTCTCCCAGACCACTTGTCTCCTTACTGAACAAAGTTGGAGCCACAGACTTCCCTCAGTCCCCTCATCATCCCTATTCCTCGTCACCAAGAGACTCATGATCAAGCAGCCTGAAGACCAGCTCATCGGTCAGAGAGCAGGGGAACATCAACAGTTGCTATGGAAACAGACTTTGAAGTTCCTCCCAGGAGGCGGCTTACTGGAAGTTTTATTCCCCCAATTGGGTGCATTATTTCACTTGAACCAATAGTCAGAAGTTTAGATTAATATTCCCAGGATAGTACTTCTCCCTCATCTTCTCTATGTTCTGGATTCCTCACCTTGAAAGTGACATGACACATTATTACAAATAGTTTTCCTGTGGGCAGTAGTTTAGTCCAATCTATGCTTAAGAAATTGATCTAATGTACTTTTATTTTCAGCCAATAGCTAAGCAAAAAACTTCCGGCACCACAATTTTCACACACAGCAATTCACACACCTAAGCAATAATTCTAGAGCGTTTACTTCTGAACTGGAAGTGAAGTCATTTCAGAGTCTAATGAATACGAAAAAGAGGAGTGAGGGTTTGTGGAGAAGGGGGTGCAGGTCTCTGTGGGTTAAGGTTAGTTCCCAGAGTTGAAGGGCCACACCACAGGAATCTCCCAATAATAAACAGAGGATGGTTGTCATTTTACTTAGCTAATGTGCAATCCAAAAGGACAGAAGGCTGTAAACAGTCCTCTAATGGTTAAAATTTTTCCCAGTACTTCATCCAAAGAGGTTTCCCAGCCTGTTCTTTCCCCACACCCATAAGCACAAAATAATCTATATCTTATGATTTATGAATTTCCTGTAATTTTAACCCCAATTGAAGCCATCCATCTGCTTTACAGTCATAAATTTATGGTAAGTCAGCCGCTTACATGCATGAGGTGGGTCACTTCAGTTTGAAACTCAGATGAATGATAGCAATCAGGCGAGCTCATCTACATTCATTTATATAAAGTAACCAAAGCCATTAAATGCAAAATGGCATATGTCTTTATGAACATGAAATTAGCAAATGCATTTTCATTATATGTTTTTTGCCTTTCTACAGAGTAATAGTGAGAAAGTTACTTCTTTTTACGCAATTTATGTGTGATGAATCACATGTAAGGCATACTACTAAGGTTTCATAGAAGTTTTGGATGTAATGTAGGGAAATTCTGATAGAATATGACTTTTTAACTTACCAGTAGTGTTATTTTTACTTGGCTGGCGAACTCTTATTTCACTTGTACAGAGATCTGCCAAATGCTACTCTTTTATGGGACTTAAGACAGTTACATCAATGCTTCAGTGACTCGAACACCCTTGCACCTGTTTCACTGCCTATTTAAACATTTCTTCCAGTTGTTCAAACCACTGACACAGATAGTTTGCTTCTTGAGCGCTATTCTGCAGAGAGCTAAAAGCACAATCTTTTGAATATACTTAAACTATGATTTTTTTCAATAATGGGAGATGATTATAGCTGGGATGTTTTACAGTATTTTTATGATTTATAACACTTTAGTTCATCGGTTTATCACACTTTATGATGACTTCTTTATGGAAAATATTTTTTGCTGAGCTGAGAATATCCAAAGTAAGACAGAAAAATAAACTCATCAAATACCCTGTCACTGAAAAGACGATAACAGATGTTTCCCATCCCCATGTTTGTAACCCTGGGGAGGCAAACTTAAGGGTTTCCCATGTTTCCCAGATGCTGCGTGACGTGCCTGGGTTCCCAGGATTCATCCAAATGAAGGCGCCCTGAGATTTTCAAATAGGAATTCCCCAGCTGAGGGACTCAGGGTTAGGGGAATAGGGTTAATTGGGAAAAGGGGGTTTGCATCTGGAATTCTAAGAGATCCATGTGATGTTCTGCATTTTAATCTAGGTCATTTTTTCTACATTTTCAGTGTCTAGTAAAGGAGCTGGAAGAGTTCTCTCAGCTGCTCTTAATTTTCTTTTTTCCTTTGAAACTTTGCTAACTATTTTAGAAATAATGGAAAAAGGAAAAAAAATAGTTGAGAGAACAAGGGGTGATATCCAAAGTCAAAGGGCTGAATAACTCAGGATTCCTTAGTCTTTTGCATATTGCTTTCCACTCCTACTCAATTCTGATCAACATTGCATCTGTATGCAACTAGATTGAAAGCACAAATATAAAAGTGTTGTTCTCTCAACTCTCCACAGTGCTCGTGTGATTGTATGATTTCCCCTGGGGGCATGTGCCCATATGTAAAGAGATAACATTATTGAATGTGTTATATATACCTGTGTTCCAAATGCTTTATGGATCAAATCATTTAATACTTATGGAGCTCTATGAAGTGGACACTATTAAATTTTCCATTATACAAATGAGGAATTTAGGCTGTAGAGGTTAAGGTACTTATTCACGCACACTGCTAGTGATTGGAAGCACCAGTCATTAGCAATCATAAGCATTTTGAAAATGACTTTCTAATCTCAGAGGCCAGTCTCTGAAGTTAACGGGGGGCTGCCTGCTTTTGAACTGATAACACATCTTTATAGATGGTGTTTTCTGTGGAATGAGTCAAGATAGGAATAGATCATTTGCAAGTACAAGAAGACCAAGAATGGCCTTCCCAAGACCTAGTTTCTGCCATGAGCGAATTCAGTCGTATTAACCAACAAACTATACTTTTCTGAACCTTGGATTCATCAACTGTAAATTTGGGGTCAGGGCTGGGGACTAGGAAAATCTGTAAGTCTCTTCTAGTTCTCTGATTTTAAGATTCATGGATCATGTATTGTGGGACATCTAGATAACTCCATATGCTGATGGTTACCCATAAGCACCTTATAATGATGTTGTGAAGACCACAGCTGTATTTTACCAATGCAGCAGAGAATTGGTGTGTGTAAGGCTGGTTGTTATTTTTTGGTTAAGCCTTTTACATCATCATCTGCATAAAATAAAGAAATAGAAAATAAGCATTAAAACCCATTACATCATCTGTCAAAGAAATTCAGATCATTGATGTAATCTAAAAAGAACTTTCCATAAGCACAAGGTTGTCATAGAGATTACGTCCTTCAAACAACCACTTCACAGCTACTGTGGTCAAGAGCTGAGACTTTAGTTTTATCTCATTTCAGGGTATTGGTCGAAATCCAAAGAACCACAGAAAAAGATTATTCTCTTGAGGAAGCACTTAGAAATTGCTGTCATTGAAACACCATAGAAGAATCAGGTCTGTAAAAATCTGCCACTTTGTTAATTACAGTGCATTTGAGAGAGTATAATTTTCTTTTTCAACTGGTTTGCAGACCAAGTTGAAGTTGAAGTGGTTAGAAGAACAACACACACACAATGAAATTATGATTGTGGTTATACTGAGCCACAGTTAAAATAATTAAGTAAACCTATATCTGCACAAAGAATCTTTTCTTAGCTCATGGGGACTCATTTCTGATCCTTAACAGAATAACTAGGATAGTCCCTTTTTTGTAATTTCTTAGTCCAGTGTAAAACTTTTGGTGTAAATTCAGGATTTACACAAAATCCTGTTTTTTCCCCAGGTTTATTCCAGGTTGAAGCTCTCTCTTACACATTCCTTTCCTTCTATCCAATTCAATTCTAACTTCTCAAGAATGGAGCGGAAGGAAAAGAGAAGGAAGGCTGTCGTCCCAGCTGGGGGCAGGCATGACTGGCCACATGCTAGTTCACTGAGAGGGAGATTCAATTCCTGCTCTTGCTGCTCTGTGTTACGCCCTTCCACCCCAGAAATACCATCTTCTGAAGCTCTCCTCCCTTTTGCTAATATTTCTCCCTCTAACATGGAGTTATGTGTACCCCCATCTGGGGCAGGGAATGTCAGGAAGTGATAAAATGAAAAGGAGGAAAAATTTGGGAGAAGACCCAGCTCTCCTGGTTTATCATGGCTTCTTTATTTTTTCCAGGAATTCATAGAATTTATGATAGTTGACAAAGAAAATATCGTTTGATGCTTGAAGTTATCAGACTGGACCAACTAAAATTATTGTGTGGGAATGATTCTTCCACATTCCTGATGTTTCCTTCCAGGTGGAGGAAGCTCTGTTGGTGTAACATTCCTGGTCTCTCTCCTGCCCTCTTATCTACTTCTCTTTAGAGGAAAAGGACAGAGCTCTTTATTGTTTAGTAGTCACAGTCTGCCCACTTCACCCTTTTTTTTCTCTCATGGAGGTATCCTGCCTACAGAGAATCTGGGTTACTATTTGTTCCCTTCCTCTTCCCAGAGGGGAAGCTGTGACTTTTCAGAATGTTCTATACCTGGATGGGGATGTCTGCCTTAATTCTAGGTTCATTACTGGTAAATCCACTTTCCAAAATATATTAGCTACTTTCTCCCATATGAGCCTGTCAGTAATAAAGGCAATCTTATGCTTTCTCATCTATCTTCTTACTTAATTGGTTCAGACCTTAGTTAAAGAAGAAAGTTACTATTTCTAATTTTAATAAATATTTTATATATTACCCTTTCCCACTGTTAATGTTCTTCCCCCTAGTTTTGTCCCCTCTCTCTCAAATTTGAGCATGAGTATGACAATTTAGGTCACATTCTGGCTGTGCTGGGTACAAGCAGTGTAACCATAGCCATGTTATTTAGTCTCTGAGCTTTGATTTCCTCATCTGTGAAGTGAGCATGTTAAGAATTCCTTCCCAAAGTTATCAAAGACATTCACTGGGACCACACATATAATTGGTCTCACTACTTATTTCCTCCTTTAATTGCCAATTTGTGGCTATGATAAGAAACCAGGTAACTCTTCCATCTCATTTGGAGGACTCAGTGAGCAAAAAGTATTTTGACATTGAACCATTTCTATTTTTCCAAACTACTTTCAGTAACACATAAAGGTCAATCCCCACACGTGAATGCTTTCAGCCCTCAGGCTCTTTCTTCTAAAGACACTTAAGGCTGGACATATTTCTAAGGGCATCCAATTCAGGAGCCTTCGTTTCTTTCCTGAGGTATTTACTCATTTTTCAAAGATTGGGATATGGATTTATAATATGCCAACGCGACACCTTCCAGCCAGAAATCAGGAAGGAAAAAAGTGAGTAAGTTGTCTGAGGACTTGATCCAAATTCTTGCTGTATTTTAGAAACCTGAATATGCTTCCTCCTTCTCACTCTGAGGTTTATAAGAAAAATACAGCTAGAAAACTTTGGTTACTGTGAACTAAAATTCGGTGTGTGTGTGCTCAGCAATGCCATGCCCTGACTGATGCTGAGGGGGGCCCACGTCTCTTTTCTAATAGACAAGCACAAGTCCATCACTAGGACAGACACAACAACAACAAAAAGTGGCGAAAGTGTTCTGGATAAAAAGAAAGTTGGAATAAATAAGAATAATATGTTATTGAGGGAGTTTCTATAGAAACAACTACAGATAAAGTATCTGCTACTGCACTAGCTACCTAACTTCCTCAGAATAAGTCATTCCAATGGTCTTGGGGGTTCTCTAGCAGCTAGGCTGGTCTGGCAATGGAATACATCTGGGCAGCAATTGACTTTCTGCTTTGTATACTCAACTGAACTAGCTTTTTCTGCTTCCATGTATTTATTTTTGTACAAGTCATCTGAGTTAAGAAGTTTAAGTAGAAAATAAAAAGTAATCACTGTCATTATCATTATCATCATCCTTCTATCTCTGATTAACTGATGCTTTTAGTTTGCTCACATTATCCCTGACTTAATGATTTACACATGAAAATATACATAAATATATAGAAACGAATACACCCACAAGCACATAAAGTTATCACAAAGGCACTGTCCTGTAACCTGTTTTTTTTCACTTAATATTTGAAACCATTTTTAATTACATTTCATTCAGAATCATATCATTACTTTAATGGTTCCAAATATGCCTTTTTGGAATGTACCTTATTTCTTTGACCAATCTCTAATTAATGGGCATTTGAATTGTTTCTGGTTTTAACTAGAATTAAGAACACTGAGTTAGTCCTGGCTGGTGTGGCTCAGTGAGGATTGAGTGCTGGCCTGCGGATCAAAGGGTTGTTGGTTCAATTCCCAGCCAGGGCACATGCCTGGGTTGTTGGCCAGGTCCCCAGTAGGGGGCGTGCTAGAGGCATCCACACCTTGATATTTCTTTCCCCCTCTCCCTCCCTTCCCCTCTCTCTAGAAATAAATAAATAACTAAAATCTTTAAAAAAAGAATGCTGAGTTAAACTTCCTTTCATATACACCTTTGCATAAATACTTACCCAATTCATTATTTGAGTTAAAATCTTGGAAGTAAAATCAATATGTGAAAGGAAATGCATATTTTTGTAACTTCTCATACCTGTTGCCAGGTTGTCCTCCAGAGAGACTGTACTAATGAATGCTTCTAACAGCAGTCTGAGAGCAACCATTTCCCCCAACTTCTTGCCCAAACTGGATTTTCTCTTTATTTTTAATTTCTTACAATCAGACTCATCCCTTTAAAAAATATTCTTTAAACAAAATTCAGCAAGTTACCATGAAATCTAAACTTCTTAACTACAAAAAACTAGCAAAGTGTTCCATAAGAATTATTTTGGGAGAATTTAAAAATGGGTTAATATGCAAATTTGTCTTAAAATCTCTTGTATTAGTTGTATAGGAGTATCTTACAAAAAATTCTCTTACACAAGCCTCCCAGCAAAAAAATTCTATTTTGGACTGCAGGAGTATTCTGAATTTTGGCCATTGATCAAAACATTAGTTCCACTTGATGGAAGAAAGCAAAACAGAGCCAACAATTCTGAATATTTCACATCCTATATGGAAACCTGTAGTTAAAGATTCATATCTATGTTTGAATACCACATGTAAAATTTGTGATTGCAATTAAATTAGCCATGAATTCATTATAGCAATATTGTGGAAAGAACTTTGGATTTAAAACTGGGAGAGACCTATATCTCTACACCACTGGTTCAAATGATGAAATTGCATCTGACATTCAAGCAATATAAGTACATTTAAAGTACTAGGAAGAAGCGGTAACTGTTAATCTGGTGCCAAGATACTAACAACATAATTCTAACTCTGATCTGTCCATGTATCTGCCCATGATATGGTTAAAGGATGAATGAGATATTTGAAACCCACTTTTCTGGGAAGACGAGCAGGGGAAATAATGTATAAAAATGCCTGCAGGTGTCTGTCTGCAATGCATTAATCTTAATCTGTAAAGCCTATGCCACAATATTCTAACATCATAAAAGATGTCTTCTATACATTTTAATCTTTCACCAAATCGCTTCACTGAAATAATGTTTTTGCTTTCAAATCTGATATAGCATGCTATAGAATCTTACAAAGACAGCCATTATAAACTGTCCCTCTTGATTATTTCTTTTCATAATGGAAACGAACCGAGAAAAAACCCATAGCAGAAATATACACGGGCGAGGCTGGAGGCAGGCACACGTTGTGCTGGGAAAGTCTTCTGGGCCCTTGACAGGGCAGCTAGCAGGGACGCAGTCCCTGCCTGCAAGTCCATGTGTGAGAACATAAATCATTAGTTTTCACTTGGAACTGCATGAAGAACCTCCTCTTTGGCTCTCATGGTTTAAAAGAAAACACACAATGATGATGTAATGACTTGCCAGCTAAAGTACATTTTTTCATTTATCAAATCATTAATCATAGTGATGGAGAGGGCTTGGGTCATTCAGTTTCCCCTCCCTGCTCCTCCTGACTTGCATACAGCCACCCATCCCCTTTGCTGACCGATTGCCTGGCCCCTGAAGGCTGACCAGACTGGATCTGGCTACGGCCTAGTACTCACCATCTAATGCAATCCCTGTTCATTTGATTTCTGATGATCCTGCCAGATCTGAATCTCAGAGGCATTCCCTGTGTTCAGAACTATTTCTCCAGTGTGGACAGAATGATCAGAAATGGACTTATTAAGGAAAAGAACTCACGCCAAACCACTCCTGACTTTACAGAAATTCTTCATTTCTGCCCCTTGTGGTAGGTTAATGAGCACAATGACCTCAGCTGTTCACATCTCCTGTGGCCATGTCCTCTGCAGTGAGATTCTGGACCTTCTCCTTTCAATAGGTCAAGTGGGATGGAACAAAGAGATGAACAAAAACCTAACTAATGGGTCTGTATGTCAAAGTGGGTGGGTGGGTAACCTTTTCTGAAAAAGAAGAAAATGAATGAAGCCATGAAGGACAGGGGATATGAAGAGGAAAAGTGAATTTAAAAAGCATTTTGACCTTGTTACTTCACTACTTACGACTTTTCCATAACTTCCCATCATCTTTGATGGGTTTGGAGGTTGGTGTGGGTCACTGCTATGGATTACAGGAGTGATAAAAGAAGAGTCTGGAATAGAAGGCTGGTGGGGAATTTTTAGATGCAACTAAAATGCAATGTGCATTTTCTCCTTATGCAGTAGAAACATTCCTGTGCAGCAATTCTGTCACCTGGGCGTAACCATCTGACTGTCCTGAAGAGGGAACTTACAAATGGGCTAAGTGCTTTACTCCGAGCCATCTGCTGTTTAGTGAAAGTGCAGGAGTTTGAACTTGGTGCCCTGATTCCAAGGGCCTCTTTCTTTATTTTCATGACACCAGAGTTGTGTGCTGTGCTTCCATGAGCGACTCTGTTCTTGTTAGGGTGGCACTGAGTGATTAAGATGGACTATGCAATGGGCATGTGGACAGTAACGACTAAGAACAAACAAGCAAGCAGAAAAAAAAACAAAGACACTGAAATAGAGAACAAGGGAACAGTGACCAGAGGGGAGAGGGAAGGGAAGTTAAGGGGAAGAAAGGGGAGAGATTTGGAGGAACAAATAGGAAAGACACAGGGATGAGAACTAAGGGGGGGGTGGAAATGGGAGGGAGGTGGGGAGCACAGGGCGGGGGAGGCTGGGGTGGGAAAAATAGACAAAAAACTGTACTTGAAAAATAACTAAATAAAATTTAAAAAAAAAGAATATCATACGTGGGCCCTGCCCTCACTTTTCGAACCTTACTTTTACCTAATGGGAAAAGAACGTGACTAGGGTTAAAAACAAAAAAGTAAACCAAAAGCACTGGAATTGAAGTCCTGGTTCAGGCACTTACCTTCTACTTGATATTCCCTTCAAATAACCTCCTTGGTAAATAGAGATGATCCCTTGGTTATATAACTCTTGGTATAGTATTGTACAAAAGCCAAACAAGAGTGCGTGAACCAAATAAGACAGTAATTAATAAAGCACTGCATCCAAGTTGATGGAAGTTTTCCTACAGTTTTCCTTTGTTATGTACTTTCCCATTCCATGAAGCTTTCTTGAACTCTGTATCTCTCTCAGACCCGCATTTCTCAACCTCAGGTAGTATCAACCAGTTATTCTTTCCTGCCTTTGCTGTACCAAGTACCTGCTTCAATCAAAACAGCTAGAAAACTTAATTTCAATTACATGCAAGGGAGAGGATGGAGCCATTTCTTCCCTATATCACCAGCACTTAGTGCAAAGCTAGGAAGACAATAGATAACTCAATAAATACAGTAGAAGAAATACACAAAAAAGAACATGTAAGGTATTCCATTCTGGTCTTTTGTCTCATTCTTCTCTCTGGACAGTCTTGAACCTGGGTGTCCTCGCTGTGCCCTGATGCATACTTTCCCAGGAATACACATCAGTATAACTTGCTTTTGATTTGTGTTTAGCTGCCCTCTCATTAATCTCCTGGTTGATGAACCCACTGTTACAGAGTCACATTTGCCAGTGTATACATTTACTTTAAACTCTCAAGGAAGAAGGAAACCCCATAGCCCTCTCCACCCCTCCCCCCCCAGTACAAATACAGATACTATTACAGAGGAGGCTATTTTTCAAAACATGTCTTGGTCCAACCGATGTACTTGCAGCCACTCACATGTGAGTACTAGTTATCTGCAACCAAACTTATCAAAGTTTAAAGCTATTCAAAACTAGAAGAATTACTGGCTTTGACTTTAGATATAGAGGATAAACAAACCCTACTCAATTCAGTCTCAACTCATTCTCACCCACTAGATTAAAGCCCAAATGTGTCTCTCTGAATCACTAACAGACTTCTGTCAAATGATGTGCACATTTAAGTTGTTTTTGAAGGGTACTTTATATACTTTCATATTGGACCAGTGTCTCTTGGTCCAGTTACAGACAGATCTATTTGTTGACAAATAGGCTGTTTTTTTACAGCTAGGCTTTAATTTACAGGCACAAAAATTGAAAAATTAAATGCAGCTTCTATTTTGCTTTTTGTTTGTGTATTTTATATGAATTTGATTTAAAAATTTTAAATAGACTTCCGGCCAAGATGGAGGCATGGGTAGATACACTTTGCCTCTTTGCACAACCAAAGGAAGAACAACAACAAATTTAAAGACAAAAATCAACAAGAACTGCCAGAAAATGAACCTTTATGGAAGTCAGAGAACAAAGGAGTTAAAGAAGAAACATTCATCCAGACCAGTAGGAGGGATGGAAGAGAGCAGCCAAGGGCAGAGGACATAAGGCAAGGGGGTAGCTGGCTGACTGGGTGGTCTCACATTTGTGTGTGGATAAACCGGGAGGAACAATTGGGGAGTGAGACCCAGGGTTCCAGAGCAGGAAAATAAAGCCTCAAAACCTCTAACTGTAAAAAGTTGTGGGGGCTGCAGTGCTGGGAGAGACTCCCCACCTCGCAGGAGAGTTCACTGGAGAGACCTACAGGATCCTAGAATGCGCACAAACCCACTCACACAGGAATTAGCACTAGAGGACCCAATTTGCTTGTGGGCAGTGAGGCAAGTGATTGAAAGCTGGTGGACAGCTGAGCAAGCAGGCTTGTTCCCTCTCGGAATAAGGATGGCTTACTTTTTTCATATTTGGCAAGTGCTCAGCTGGTGCTAACCGAGTTTTAGAAGCTTTTCATATCCTTTCTAATGAAAATCCACACTGATTATTATTATGACATGAAAGGGAATTTCCATTAAAATGTTTATCTGCATGTATATAATCTTAATCACTTCTCTTGGAGAAACTATCATTTAGAATGGAAGGGCAGATAAAGTGCTTCCCAGATCACGTCAAGTTAAAGGAGTTCATCATCACCAAGCCCATATTATACGAAATGTTGAAGGATCTTATCTAAGCAAAAGAAGATCAAAACTATAAACAGTAAAATGACCACAAACTCACAACTATAACAACTGAACCTAAAAACAAAACAAAACCAAAAACAAACTAAGCAAACAACTAGAACAGGTACAGAATCACAGAAATGGAGATCACCTGGAGGGTTATCAGCAGGAAGGGGGAGGAGGCAGAATGGGGGAAAAGGGAATAAGAAGCATAAATGGTAGGTATAAAATAAACAGGAGGAAGTTAAGAATAGTACAGGTAATGCAGAAGCCAAGGAACTTATATGTACGACCCATGGACATGAACTAAGTTGGGGGATGAAATACTAATGGTGGGGGGGCTGCAGGGCAGAGGGGAATAAAGGGGAGTAAAAAATGAGACAACTCTAATAGCATAATCAATAAAATACACTTAAAATTTTAAACAAGGAACATAGATATTAATAGAGCTTCATTTTGCTTGGAAAAAAATGTGAATATTTATGTAAATTAAAATTGGTAGAGTGATGATTTACAAAAATTTGCAGAGAAAATAGCCATTCATATTCAGGGTTTATTTTGTATTATTTTGAATTTTGGATATAATGATGTTCTCGGAACTGTATCCCATTCATAATAAATGTTGGCTTTGGGTGTGTGTATGTTTTCCAAAACACCCTGCATTTATTATTGAAAGCAAAATAAAAATTTTAACACATAATTTTCACAGTACCTAGTAAGCTCATCACTGGATAGAAAAGAGAAGTGATTAAGATTATATATATGCAGACAAACATTCTCATGGAAATTCCCTTTCATTTCATAATAATACTCAGTATCAATTTTCATGAGAAAATACATGAATAGCTTCTAAAACTTGGTTAGCAACAGCTGAACACCTGCCAAATATGAAAAAAAACATAGGGTCCTTCCTGGTGATAAGCATCAATACTTAATAATGTGGTCAGGATGTTTTCATGTGTAGGAAATATGAAGATTGGGGAAGACTAAAGATCTTGTAAAACTCGACCACTTTCCCCCTTTATCTACAGCGATTAATCTGAAAAGCATTTAAGAAGACACATGGCTTCTGAGAAAGCAGATGTAATTTCACTCTTCACCTTCAGTACCTTTACCTGTGTATGGATGACTGAATATGTCGTAGTTTATAAATGCTACATCTCACACACAATTAAACAAGGAAATTGGCCTCTGCTGTATTTAAAGAGAGATTTGTGGCTGTTTTGCCCTGTGTCATTGGAAGAATGCTCATCACATGGGATGAGCATGAACCCCTTATACAGGGTCCAGCAAAAGTAATTCCTTCTGGAGTGCAGTTGGTCAGGTAGTAATATGGGTCTAATAATTTATAGTTTTAATTTGAATGTCTCACCTAAAGTGTCATATGCTGTGCTGTTGTGTGATATTGTTATGTTACAGAATTACATGCTTATCTTTTTGTAATAAAAGGGGTATTATTTGTGCCAGGCCCCCTTTACATTGAATATTATTTTCGATTTAAAGATTAAAACTGGCAGGTCTACTCTGATACCTACAAGGCAGCATGACGCAGATGAAAAGCATGGGCTTCGTATTGTGTGTGCTTTGTGTTGAGCCATGACTGTCACATTTAACTGTCTGACAATGAAAATTACCTAACTTCTCTGTGCTTCAGTATTCTCATCTATAAAATGGGACAATAATAATGCTATCTCACAGGGATCTTGTGTCAGTGTTTAGAGGACAGGGGCTGGCAAAACAAACTTATAGACAATACTAACCATGGGTATTAGTTTCTTTTCCTTTTTATCAGATCTTAATTGACTGAAGACAAAGTACAAGAATAAAGTCACCACGGTTGCCTGCATATTGTTCTTAAATTAGTTCTTCATATCTCAGAATATCTTTAGATGCAAATTCAGACAGAGCTCTTTTCTTTGGCTCCTGAACATTTCCTCCAATTGGCCACATGTGCCATGAAGAAGTGAATGAACATTTTACAAAGGACAGGAACAATGGCCCCATAGAGCAGTGTTGCTACTTGTAGGTGCAGAAACATAAGTCATAACTTTTGTGTGGATTTCATGAAACTTGAGAGTATATACTTAAAAGAACAAATATGTTAGAAAAAACATTTTCTTTTCTTATTATCCTATAGACTACTGTATTTACTCTTATTTTCTTATTTTCATTTTATTTAATTATTTTTTAAGTACAGTTTTCTGTCTATTTCTCCCATCCTAGCCCACCCCACCCCGTGCTCCCCACCTCCCTCCTATTTCCACCCCCCTTAGTTATTGTCCCTGTGTCCTTTATACTTGTTCCTCTAAACCTCTTATTCTCTTAATTACTTTCTGAATATGACGTGGGTTAGAGAAGTGGATTTTGCAAGGGTTTGAATCTAGTTACTTGGCCAACAAAACCATGTTCATCTTTGAGACTATGAACCTTGTAACTGAAGAAAATGACTCATCCAGAGTTGCATCATTGGATTTGATGGTAGAAAATAGGGCCCATTTTTATTATTTTAAACAGAAAAATATTGAATAATGATAGCAACTGAGACATACTGAGTGTTTCCTGCTTGGCTCTGAGTGTGTTATGTACATGTACTGATTTATTCCTTACAACAGTTCTAGCAGTAATTTCCTAATTTTACAGATGAGAAACCCAAAGTTGAGAGAGTGGCCCAAAGTAGTACAGCTAGTGATGAGCTGAGCCAGGACTTCTACTTGTGTATTCCTCTCCCACAGTGTGCATGCCTAACTACTATGCTCTCCTGTGTTTAAGTACAGAGAATAAGTGTCCACTAAATTCCCAAAAGAACTGGAAAAGTTGTGCCTCCAGGACTGACTTCTAGGGCAACACTACAGAAATGACCTGCCAAGGAGAAAGCTAGCTGTAGCACAGGCAGGAGCCAGAGAATTGGAAGTCATGCTTGCCTTCATGACAATAATGTTCTTTGTTGACAGCCAGGTAACCACCTCTAGAATTATTATCTGCAGAGCTGTGCTGCATCTACTATATTGCACAAGCAAACTGGGTGTCTTGAGCCCTGCCGCCTCTCTGTGTTCTCAACTCCACTTAGAATTTATTGTCACTGCCCATTATTGCGTCTAACTGGCAGAACCAAAATCACATCTGGAACCCAGCTTTGCAGGCTCTGAGTCTAGAAAACACACCCAAAGGAGGGTGGAAAGGACACCAAACAACCCAACCAAAAGACCCATGTGAACATTTTAATAGAAGAATTTCACTTTGTGTCAGCATTTCCTCACTATTTTACGAAGTATTACTTCAAGTTGAATAATGTGTATGCTCATGAAACAGAAAGGAGAAAAAATTATGAGTGATTGAAATAAGGTGTTTTATTTCTGTTTCCTTTTCTTTTAAGTTTCAGTGGCAAATAACAGATAAAGATCTTTTCTCTTGTAACAGAAGGACCTAGCAGCTATGAGGGGCACAGAATAAAAATAGATTGTCTAATTTTGGGGGAGCTGTCTTGACAGACTGACAACTTCTGGGTATAAGAATTCTGCAAATAAGATAAACTAAGAGGAAGATGAGAAAAAGTTGGATGGTTTAAAGAGGAAATATTACCAAAACTCTTCAACTATATTCTTGTCAAATGAAATGCAATAGGTTTCTCCTAAAAATCTATAGTTTTCAAAATGTGGTATACATTACCCTAGTTTTGGAAACTTTAAAAAGTGAAGATCATATAGAAAAATTTCAGGTATACCACACAGCAATATTTTCACTGATATGTCCTATAAAACAAGGGACATAAAGGAAGGAATAAACAAATGGGACTTCATCAAATCAAAAAGCTTCTGCATGGGACTTCTGCCAAGATGGAAGTGTAGGTGGAAGTACTGTGCCTCCTCGCACAACCAAGTTTAAAAACAATAAAGTTTTAGCAACAAAAACACGGCCAAACCACAGAAAATTGAACTGTACGGAAGTCTGACAACAACGCACCCTTCAGCCAAACCAGTAAGGGGCAGAGCCAGCAGCAGAGTGGGGTCAGGCAGGAAAGATCCACCGGACCAACCAGGGTGCGAGACCCAGGCATGCAGGCAGCCGTGGGCAGAGCCCAGGTGTGGAGTAGCAGTGGGCGGACCCACTGAGGGCGAAAGGTGGTGGACTCACTGAGGGCTGACCACGGTAACACATTCACGCACAGATAAACCACATATAGCGTCACAAACCAGCGACCTGGGTGGCCCCACCCTGGTGAACACCTTCTTGTATGTAACAGGCACAAACAGATCAAAACATGGCTCAAGAACAACTCAGAGCCCCAGAGCTGATAAATCTAAGTGATGAAGAAATAGCCAAACTCTCAGATGAACAGTTCAAAACACTGGTGATCAGGATGCTCACAGAACTGGTTGATTTTAGTCACAAATTAGAGGAACATATGAAGAAAACTAATTGAAATGAATGGAAATGCACAGGAAACCAATAGTAATGGAAAGGAAACTGGGACTCAAATCAAAGGAGTGGACCAGAAAGAAGAAAAAAATGACCAAACAGAAAAGGATGAAGAAACGAGAATTCAGAAAAATGAGGAGAGACTTAGGAACCTCCAGGACATCTTTAAACGTTCCAACATCCAAATTATAGGGATACCAGAAGGGGAAGAGGAACAGCCACCAGTGGAAACCTTATTTGAACAAATAATAAAGGGGAACTTCCCCAATCTGGCAAAACAAATAGACTTCCAGGAAATCCAGGAAGCTCAGAGAGTCCCAAAGAAGTTGGACCCAAGAAGAAACACACCAAGGCACATGATCATTACATTAGCCAAGATTAAAATGAAAGAGAGAATTCTAGAAGCAGCAAGACATAAGGGGACAGTCGCCTACAAAGGAATTTCCATCAGATTGTCAGTGGATTTCTCAAAAGAGACCTTACAGGCAAGAAGGGGCTGGAAAGAGGTATTCCAAGTCATGAAATCCAAAGACCTATATCCAAGATTGATCTATCTAGCAAAGCTTTCATTTAGAATGGAAGGACAGATAAAGTACTTCTCAGATAAGACCAAATTCAAGGAGTTCATCCTCACCAAGCCCTTATTATATGAAATGTTAAAGGGACTTACCTAAGAAAAAGAAGATAAAAAAGATGAACAGTGAAAAGACAGCAAACTCACAGTTATTAACAACCACACCTAAAACAAACAAACAAACAAACAAACAAACAAAAAACTAAGAGGACAGCTAGATCAGGAGCAGAACCATAGAAATGAAGATCACATGGAGGGTTATCAACAGGGGAGTGGGAGAAGGAGAAGGGGGGAGAAGGTACAGAAAATAAGTAGCATAGACAGTAGGTAGAAAATAGGGAAGAGGGCAAGATTAGTATGGGAAATACAGAATCTAAAGAACTTGAGACACGTGGTCATAAACTAAAGGGGGGGAATGGTGGGGAAGGGGGTGCAGGGTGGAGGGGAATGAAGGGGGGAAATAGAACAACTGTAATGGTATAATCAATAAAATATATTTTAAAAAAAAGCTTCTGCATGGCTAAAGAAAACAGCAAAATGAAAAGGGAACCAACCATATGGGAAAGTATATTTGCCAATGACACCTTGAACAAGGGTTTGATCTCCAAAATATATAAAGAACTCACGTAACTCCACACCAGGAAGACAAAAAACCCAATTAAAAATGACCTGAATAGAGACTTCTCCAAGGAGGACATACAGAGGGCCCCAAAACATATGAAAGGATGCTCAGCATCACTGGCCATCAGAGAGATGCAAATTAAAACTACAATGAAATACCACTTCATACCCATCAGAATGGCTATTATAAAGAAGTCAACAAACAGTAAGTGCTGGTGAGGCCATGGAATAAAGGGAACCCTAGTATACTGTTGGCGGAAATGCAGACTAGAGCAGTCACTGTGGAAAACAATATGAAATTTCCTTAAAAAACTAAAAATGGAACTGCCTTTTGACCTGGCAATTCCACTGCTGGGATTATACCTTAAGAATCCTGAAACACTAATTCTAAAGAATATATGCACCCCAATGTTATAGCAGCACAATTTACAATAGACAACTACTGGAAACAGTCTAAGTCCCCATTAGTAAACAAGTGGATCAAAAAACTATGGTACATTTACACAATGGAATTCTATGCAGTAGAAAGAAAGAAGAAACTCCTACCCTTCATGACAGCATGGATGAAACTGGAGAGCATTGTGCTAAGTGAAATAAGCAAGTTGGTGAAAGACAAATACCATGTGATCTCACCTATAAGTGGAACCTAATCAACAAAACAAACAAGCAGGCAAAATAGAACTAGAGACGTGGAAATAAAGAACAAACTGACAGTAACAAGGGGGAGGGCAGTGGGGGTTAACAACAAAAAGAAGGGGAAGGGTAGTCAAAGAACATGTATAAAGGACACATGGACAAGGAGATTGGGGGTGGGGTGCAGGAGGATTGAATGTGGGAGGTGGGGGTGAGTACAGCAGGGGAGAGTAATGTGAGGAAAACAGGAACAACTGTAACTGAACAATAAAAAAATAAAATGTAAAAATAAAAAATAAAAATTCAGATTGCTTGGTTCCACTGAAGATTTAATGATTTTATAATCTCCAAGAATTAGGGACCAAGAATTTGTGTTTTAAAGCATCTCAAATTTTTAGTATAACACTTCCTTCACCTGGGCACCAATTCATCAGATACTTTCCTGTTAAAAGTAACAATTTATATTTTCAGAGGTGGTAGTAGAGGGGATAAGAATAGTACACGTTTGCTTCTTTTAATTTTTTTTTCTCAAAGAGGGCATGCGAGTAATATGGAAGATAGAACTAGAATGTAAACAAGTGGAGAGTGAGCTGATCTAATTATTTGACATTACTCTTATTTAGGTTATATAACTTTACCCAAAAGTGGCACTCTCAAATAATGCTTTTAAGGTTGATTTTTCTCCTCACAGAAGAATAAAATCATGTCCTATGTAGGGAGGGAAAAATAACCTTTTCTAGACCTCCTTTTCTGCACATGGTCCCTTCAACACAGCATTTTTATTTGACTTCATTCTCACCCTCATAGAGCCATGTATTTGGTTTGGAATTCTGAATAGCAAAGACAAACAAACAAACAAAACCAAAACTCTTTAAACCAGAGGCATCCCTTCTGGAGAAAACAGGATCATTCTTCCTGGTTCTCCTTGCAAACTTTAGCATCCAGATGCCACAGAGACCCACAGTCCCAGGGACCAGGCAGCTAGAATTGTGAGTCTGGAAGAAATCAGGAGAGATACCACTAAGAGAAAAGATGGCAAAGCCTTCACTTTGGTTTATGCTCTTCTCCAGAATCATTATAAATATCTCCTCTTCAATATCTCAAAGGCATTCTAAAATTAATATGTCCCAAACTTGATGGTTTTTTAATACTCTTGAGACTGTTCCTTACTGCAGGTCCTGGTATCAACAAAGGGTTCATCATAGATTGGGTTGCATAAACCAGAAGTGTAAGGGTACTTGCTGACACCTCTCTCTCACTTATCTCATGCCCACAGTCAATCAATGCCAAGTCCACAGGATTTTACATCTCACACGTCTCTTCCATATTTGAATTTCTCTTGTCTATCTTCAGCAAAACTTTACCCTGAGCTATGATTATTTCCTACATAAACTTCAGTAGCAGGATCCTAACTGGTTTCCTTGCCTCCTTTCCCATCTCCCTCCTTTAAATTATCAGTATACAGAAACAAATCTGTGAGATCCTTACAAGTGTTCACTGAGTCTCATTTCTGAGAATGACTTCTTGGAAACTCTTTGAAGAGAAGGCATTAAAAGGCCAGGGGTCAGGAAGCCCATATTCTAATCAGCACATTGCCAAACACTTGTGTTGAGAGGGACCTCAGATGTTATCTGGTCAGACTCCTTCTGTGGGGGAGCTTTGTCCAGAAGAGTACCCCCCAGCCATCACAGATGAGAATAATTCTACAAAGACATGATCTGCTGGGAAGGAAAGGCAGCCAATCTCTCAGAGGAGAAGGGCCTTGAGCCTGTTTTTCAATGGGCTTTTATTGGATTCAATTTACACAGGAATACAGGTAAAGCTCATCAATCATTGTCAGGCAGTAATGATTAAACAATAGATGGCATTCAAAAAACTATGAGCGCTTATTCTGAGCCAGGGTCAGATAGATAGAGTTAAACAAACTCATTTTACCCTTGGGCCCTTATCATTTAAATTGAAGGCATTCTTTACAAAGCAGGTTTCACAGGATTTTATGCATTTCTTCTTAGGTCTGATTGCTCCCGGGTAACCACCCATTCCTGCCCAGGGATACACCACCCTCTGGCATTGTTTCAGGCTTAACTCAGGCAGGGGAAGTAAGGCAGCCAAGAAATTAGGAGACTTTTTACAGACAGAATGAGGACTCAGGCTTTGTCAAAGCTGAGGGGTGAGGGTCCATCACCCCATTTTCTGTAGTCCCCCAAGTCCTTCCCTGATGGCTCCATGGTGACTGTGCTTGTCTTATGTGCCTCCCTCCCTTGAGGAATCTTACCCATCATTGCCTAATCAGTCATCTGCCTGGGGCAAAGCAGAGTGAAGTAAAGGGGGCAGAGGCAGTGCCCTTGCTAGGGAGATAAGCTTTGTATCCTTGGTGGCTTATGGTTCTAAGATCTTTTTACTGAGCCTTAGCCATGGAGGGTTACAGCTTCTGAAACCAGGCTGGGTGGTTTCCAACATCCTTCAAATAATGAGAGAGGAGAATGAAACACACAGAGAGAAGCTATTCACCAGCTCACACAGCAGTCCTATTATGACCACCATCAAAGTCCTTTTTAGCACTAAAATGTTTTCTTCAGCAAGTAATTAGCAAGAAACAAATCCTTGCCTTCCCATTTACTCTGACCACCATTTCCAAGAATCAAACTATTGCAGTACATAAAATATGCTTCTTTCATTTTCTGTTCCAAAAATTTTACTCTTTTCTTTTTTTTTTTCACAGAGGACCACATTTATGATAAAGTGAGCTAATACCAGGCTTTTGGATTCCATTTAAAAAGTGGCCAACAGAATGTGTCTATGTCACAGAGTCCATTCAATCACAGAGGGCCATGTTGACTCACTGGCAATTTTCAGGACAAATGTCTCATCTTTCACCCTCTGGTAGACCCCAGAAAACATGTTTCAATAAGATGTGAAATTCCTGCCATCCCAGGGGCTGAGAGGCCCTGCAGTCTTCACTCCTTCAGCAGAGAGCTTCCACCGAGATCTAGGGACCTTCAGCTTGCTGCAAGGTTTTCTTTCCCTGACTCGAATGTATTGTCCTTATGTGTACGGCAGCTTGAAAACATTACAGAGGCACCCAGCCAAGAAGGTGTCCCAAAGATATGTTCCAGCTTTAGATGACAATGACAAAAGACCCTGAATGCCCCATGGAGACAACTACCTGCCAAACTCTACTTTTTAAGCAGGAGTTAAAGTTCTGGTCTTCCTGTATATATGAACAGGTGAGATTGCAAAATTACAACTACACAAGATACACACACAGAAGTTGGGGCTGTATTAACTGTTTGGTGTGGTAGTGTTATAAGTCATATACCTCAAGGCCAAACTCTGTCTGCATCTTGGGTGGCATTTCTATTTATCACAGTTGTTCTCCACACAGCGATTTTACTGCTTTGGGACTATTTGAGCAATACCAGAGATATTTTAGAGGCCAGGGATGCTGATAAACATTGTACAATGCACAGAACAGCCATCTCTCACAAAGGATTATCTGGCTCAAATCCATCTCTCAAAGGATTATCTAGCTCAAAATGTCTATACAAATAGTGTTGAGAAACACTGATCTAGAATTAGTCATCTTGACAGTGAATAGAGAAGATAATTCAATGGATTAGTCCATGTTCATATACCTGTCCAAGATGTATGAAGGTGGATAAGTTTTTTTGTAACTTCTCCTTCTTAGTTGCTTTATTTGTAAAATATAAATAACAATACATGTATATTTCTAACACATGGGAAACTCTTTATAAATGTTAGAAGTTAGAATTATTAGCCCAAACTCTATTTCCTGCTCTGTTTTTATTGGCTTCTGGCAATGAAGAGAATTTATCATTTTATCCTTTGTTATATACTGAGTTTTAGATGCATTATCTCATTATTTCATACCAGTTCTCTGAGTTAAAGCTTATTACCTCTATTAGAAAAAGGAACTGAGTTACAAAGATACGGATGATTTGCCCAAATTTGCAGAATTAATACCCCGCATTTGAACATGTTTGTGCATTGAAGTCTATTCTCTTATCCACTCTGTGGGGTGGGTAGGCCCCATATTTGAGGACTTTCCTAATACCACTTTGCACTAGTTTGTCTGTCTCCCTCACTGCCCTGTGAGATGCTCTGGGCGGGAGCTGTATCTGTCACATGTTCGTTCCCATGCTCTGTGTATTGCACCTCTGTTTATTGCATCATCCTGGGAGGTGGTGGCCTCACCTGGCAGCTGGCTCAGGACCTTGGGATTCAGGGTCTGGAAGACCTCTCTTTCTATCTGAGACAGAAAGAAACAAAACTCTTCTGATCTGATTTACATATCTGAATTTGTACTCTGGTGGCAATAAAGGGTTAATTGCACTAAAAGACAGATAGGTATGATAGACTGAGAAAGTTAAAATTAGAGGAGTGTCGCCCCGACTGGTATAGCTCAGTGGATTGAGCATGGGCTGCAAACTAGAGGGTCGCTAGTTTGATTCCCAGTCAGGGCACATGTCTAGGTTGCACACCAGGTTCCCAGTACGGACTACTTGAGAGGCAACCACACATTGATGTTTTTTCCCTCTCTTTCTCCCTCCCTTCCCCTATCTCTAAAAATAAATAAATAAATAAATAAATAAATAAATAAATAAATAAATAAAATCTTTTAAAAAAAACTAGAGGAGTGTCAAAGACAGGTGGAATCCATGCCAACAAAAGCCATTAAGCAAACTGTCACCAAACCTTGCAGTAATATGATTGTGGCATCAGTATGTGGATAAATATAGCAGGCAAATGCTTTAGAAGCACAATTGACATTTTATTTTATATTGTGAACAAGAGACTTCATGCTACTTCAGTGTCTTGTTTTCTTAAAAGATTGATTCTAACCTCCTGTCTCACTGTTCTGAGAAGTAAAAGAAAAGCTACAAACTAAAAGAAAATATTTGAAAATCATACATCTGATAAGGAACTTACACCTAGAACATTAAAAACTCTCCAAACTCAGCATTAAAAACAACAACCCAATAAAAAATATCAGTGAAATACTTGAAAAGAAAATCCACCAGAGATATATGAATGGAAAATAATACCAGTAAAGATGTTCAACATCATACTTGAGAAATGCATACTTACCTAATAGTGTGTTCGCACCACACCCCGACTAGAATGGTTAATTTTTTCTTTAAAAAATTAACCATTCTAATGTTGAGAATGTGGAAGAACTTGAACTTGTATACACTGATTGTGGGTATGTATAATAGCACAATTACTTTGAAAACAATTTGACAGTTTCTTAAAATCTCAAACATACATTTCCCATACAATTCTGCTATTTCATTCCAAGGTGTTTTCCAAAAAGAAATAAAAGCATATGTTCATATAAAGATGCTTATATGAATACACATGAGTTTATTCTACAATAGCTAAAACCTGCATACAGTTCAAATGTTCATCAAGAGATGGAATGGCTAAACAAATTGTGGGGTATCCATACAATGAAATAGTACTCAATAATAAAAAGAATATGCTCTTTACATGTGTGACAACACTGGTAAATTTAAAAATAATTATGCTGAGAAAGAAGCCAGACAAAAACAAGTACATACAGTATAATTTCATTTCTCTGAAATCCTAGGAAATGCCAAGTAATTTACAGTGACAGAAAACAGATCAGTAATTTCTAGGGGGGAAAGAAGTTCGGTATTATAAGATGTCACAAGGAAATTTTGAGGGAGGATGATAGATACGTTACTGATCTTGATAGTGCTGATAGGCTCATGGGTGTATACATAGGTCAAACCTTATCAAATTGTACACTATACATATGTATAGTTTAATGTTTGTTTCTTATATTTCAATAAAGCATTTAAAAAGAAATCTGTACTTGCTGACTATAAAATATAATTGTTATGCACATATATACAACAAGGAAAGTCTGGAAATAGTCCAGCCATTGTTAATAAAATGAGGATGGTTTGCATGACATCAGTGTAACCTGGCAGCCAAGGAGAGTGGACTGGTATGTGCATGTGTGAACAAGGATGACTTTGCTGTACTTGTTAGTGGGGGCAGTAGATGCCTGTTAAGTGAGTATGTGTACTGTGTGGCCATCACATTCAAAATGAATAAGTAGGGCAATGAATCTGCATCAAATTTTGCATTCACCTTGAACATTCCTTTGTGGAAACTATTCAGATGATTCAGAAGGTTGCAGCTATAGGCAACTGGTGATAGGCAGCTTCATCATGACGACATGCCCCCTCGTGCATCGTGTCTTGTGAAGACATTTTTGGTGAAACATCAAATCCCCTGGGTGACTCAGCTTCTCTATAGACCAGATTTGGCACCCTGTAACTTTCAGCTTTTCCCTAAACTAAAATCACTATTGAAAGGGAAGAGATTTCTGACCATTAATGAGATCCAGGAAAATATGATGGGGCAGTTGATGGTAATTCCAACAAAGGACTTTGCAGAGCGTTTTGAAGAGTGGGATCCCAAGGTGCCTACCTTGAAGGGGACTGAGGCATCTTCCATTGCCTTATGTATGATGTTTCTTGTATCCTGTTTCTTCTTCAATAAATGTCTCTATTTTTCATATTACAAGGATGGATACTTTCTGGAGAGACCTGGTATATATTTAATGTGGCATGTTTCAACATATAGACTGCCTATTCCTGACATGTGGGGAAAATGCTTTTGTTTGTGCCTCTAATTCTTTAAGAGAAGAAACTTTCTGAGTCAGATTTTTCATAGAAGGGACTTCAGTGTCTCTTGCAATGCTGTTGGCAAGATTGTTGATACACATTTTTAGATTTGACTTGACATCTTGTTGGAATCTGAGGACTAATGTAAATTTCAGGCATTTTCTTATTTACATCAATCTGATACAAAGAGACTGGAGGGTGAGTCATGACACAGCTTTGTGACTTGTTAGTAGAAGAAACCAATGACATAAAACACCTGTGTGCACCACGGGCCAGTGGCTAGCACCCTCACATCTTGTGGTGTCTCAATAGGATAATACATTGGCTAAAATCAAATGAAATAAACTTAAAATAAGTTTAAGAAAGGATATTTAAGTGGTGAGCTAAAACATGAGAAGTTATAAAATATTAAAAATATGGGTAAGAATGTCTAGAGAGGAATAAATGAATATTTGAAAGTACAGACCTGAAGATGATCTAGGCACATTTGATGGTCAGAAAGGGGGCCCATGTGCCTTGAACTTGGTGAACAAAGCAGAAATTTGCAACAGATGTGATTACAGAGTTTTGACAAAGAGCAGATCATGAAGGACTCTGAAGACAATTGCCAGGTCTTATGGTTTTATTTCATATGCAAAGGAAAGTTGCAGGCACACTTTTAAGCCACAAAGTAGCATGATGCAATTTATTTTTCAAAGAAGAGTAATTCTTTTGCCCATTGTCTAGTGACTCAGGTTCCCTAAACTTTTTCCTAGGAACTTTCTAAGAACTCTGGTTCCCACACTCACATGGCTCTTTCCCCTCTTGGTTACCTTCCTTAGAATATCTTCTGTAGCAGGAGTCCTGCATGAGCCACTCTTGAGATTCAGACATGTATATTAGACAAGATCGGGTGTATGCAGGGTAGTATGGCCATAGACCAGACATGTGACATGTGTATGTTAGGACTCAGGGTCCTCCAGGTACCTAAGGATTGACTGTCCAGGAAGAGAAAGTCTGAAGGGATGTGGTTAAGGGTCAGTAATTCAAATTAAAGATAGACAGTGGGGTCATACTGGGTCTGGAAGTGATCAGAATGATTCCTGTTTCCTGGCCCAGCCTCATGCCCAATGTCAGAAACTGGAGTGAAGGGTGGTAGCGGCAGCTGAATGAACTTTTTAAAGGGAGCTCATTGTGTAATGGGAAGAAGGTACCAATAATATAGGCTGACTGCTGGACTAGGTGACCAAATGTGCACAGGTAGAGGCAGGAGCAGACTAAGGTTTGTGATGCTGGACAAATCCATAAAAAGGATAATATGATTTACTATATTCAGTACCTACCTAATACTCCTCTTTCTCCATGTCTTGGCTACATACTTTTCAATCACCACCTATTTATAGGACATTTTTGTGATAATTTTAGCAGAGGAAATAGAAACATAGTTCAGCTTTACTGTTATATCTGATCACAATTAGTTTTTCATTATTAGCAGTATTCAAGAAGTACACAACTCCACTCACAAACATACTAGCTCTTTGTAGTATTTGGAGAAGGAATACCCTTATGAACATGGAATAATGATAAATTCCACTTTTTGTGATTTACATCAAGATAGAAAAAGTATGGTGAATTTACAGTTATCTGTGCTACATCACCAGGTGTGCTTTTGACAGAAAATAACTTCCTTTTTTTTCTAGGCTTTTTTTTTGGAAACCAAGTCTTCTGTTTGAAATTGTATGTGTTTTTAAGATAGTAGAATTTTTCAGAATTAGCTCCTGGCCCATACATTTCAATATTGTTTCTTTCTCCTCTCTAACTATATAATTCTAGTTCTCAATGCTGGAGGACCCATTAATACTACATTAAATCATCTGGTCTTGAAGTTCATATCACAAGATTGGGTAAGTCAGCCCATGAGGCAGTAGAAATATTTCTAGAAGCCATTTGCATACTGGGTGATTAGAAATATATTAATTATAGCACAGAAGTAACTATAAAAATATAATGCATCTATTTTATCAGACACAAACTAAAGGGTTGTCTAATTTAACTTTTTGTTAGCTGGACCTCCAAAATACCCCAAATATTCTCAGGCATCCCACACTACTATATATATATATATATATATATATATATAGGCCTCATATATATATATGAATAATGGAGGGGTAGAAGAAGAGAGAGCAGTCTTTATTGACTACAGTTTAAATATATGCAGCCAATATTATAAAATATTGAATCATATGAGGACCCTGTAATAGCATTTTAGAGTACATCTGCCTCTGGGTTGGAGAGAAAGGCATTTGCATTCTTTATACATAAAATATTGGGTCGGCCAAAAAGCCCATTTAGTTTTTCTGTAAAATAAAAGGCCCATTGTTCTTTTTCACCAATGACTTTATTGATTTGGATATTTTGAGTGTGTCAGTTACCTCCCACATGGTGTAACATTGATTGTTCACAATTAATGTCTCAATTTGATTGCTATCAACTTCAACTTGTCTACCTGACCACGGAGCATCATTGTCCAGAGAGAACTCTCCAACATGAAACTTCTCAAACTTCTTCTGACACTTTCAATCAGTCATAGCACCTTCTCTGCACACTGCACAAAATTTTTTTTTTTTTGCATTTCAGTTGCATTTTTACCTTTCTTGAAATAGTAGAGCATAATATGTTGAAAATGCTGTGCATTTTCCTCCATCTTCAATATTAAAATGGTTACAAAAATTCACCAATTTTGATAATTAAAAAAAATGCACACTGATATGACAGCTGTCACAATGCAATCTAACAAAATTGTTTCAAATGAAGTTAAAGACAGCTAAGTGTTACTAGAGCCATCTTATGGAAAAAACCAAATGCACTTTTTGCCCAACTCAGTAGGTCATTTTTTCAGTCCTAGGATGTCTTAAGAGAGCAAAACATTTTTGGAATCTCCAGGATGTCACAACCTTGGGAGAGTTGGGAAATAGTATTCTTGAGGCGGTTAGCAGCATTTCTTAGAATTCACAAGCAACAACGAGTGCGAACTCACCCTAAAGTGGTGACTTTGTTGGCAGAGCACCTCAGTGTGGATGGTGGGGCGTGGGGCAGACAGAGGCTACTACGGAAGTGCATAAGCCATGGGAAGATTGGAAGCAGGGATGAGGCTCACCTCCAGGGCTTTCTCAGAAATTATTGGCCTTTCTCCTGAACTCTAAAATATATTTCTATTCATGTCACTACGTGTACAGAGGAATTTGGACAAACCCTATTTTATTTCAAAATCCCAGAACCAATCTGCACCATGTACTAAAGGGCTTTAGACATTGATGAGTACCAGGCTATCTCATCCACTGCCTCACATCAATGATGTTGTGCTGTGACCCAGATGTTGTGCTCTGGATCCAATCATTGACTAGGAGGCAACTAGGCACCTGTCCAATGTTGGCCTTGGCCAAAGATCAAACTAACACCCAAGCAAAGGACATGCATTCATAGTTTTATATGTGACCCCGTCTTTATTCCCAGACACCAAAACTGCAAGAACTGCTGCTAATTTTGTAGTTACAGACCCAAGAAGCATTGTGTGGTCATGTGTGTCCCATCCGAATCTCCTGGGAAAAACTCTAGGTACAGTCCTCACCCAGAAAGACCTCTCTTTTTCATTCTTTCCCACTAATGAAATTTGGCTCTGACCACCCTCTGTCCCTAAAAAAATGCAACTTATTTCATGCCTTGAGAATGGTTCTTCAAAAACTGGATTCTTCCAACCAAATTTGAATTGCTCCATGATTATTTACCAATCCTGCACTAGTCATTCTGTCATAGTAGTCTTTAGACACTTGTCATTTTATTGGGTTAAGAATCAGGTACTGGCTTATGTGTATATACACAGAGGATAACCCTCCCCCACCCCCAAAATGCTATTAGATATGAAGAAGCAAATAGAGGCGGGAAGAAATATAGCAAAGAATCATTTTCCTTTGACTAGAACTTTGGTCTCATATTTTCTTTCCCACCCAATAGCCTTAGTTTAATATACAGTATGGGCCAGTCACTTTACCTATATCATATCATACCATTTGATCATCAGAACAATGCAACTTAATAAGCATTATTATATCATTGCAAAAATGCAAAAACAAATGCTCAGTGATACTAAAAAGAAAAAATTATCTAGCAGGTTTATAATCATGGAGCTGGGATTCTAAACCTGATTGCTGCCTCCTTGGCTCCCAAAAATCCTCTGGATTTTCCTTCATAGAAAATGCAGTCCTGCTCAGTGTTTGAATGGTTTGTTGTTTATGTTGGCGAAGGGTAAAAAAATAAAAATAAAAATAAATGAAAACAAACCATTTTAAAGAAACTTCACCTGAAAAGCAAGCATATAAAAAACTAATGGCCTGCTTCTTGAGCCATATACTGCCAGATCTAAGCTTCATTTCTTCCCATTTTTTTAAGGGAGACTTTCAAAAGCAAGAGATATGTGAAATCATAAAAGTCCTGCAAAAATACATAATTTTAATCAACCAATTATTTCATAAAGACTTACAGAGTACTCTGTGTAATTTAAAAACACTTCTCCTAACAACCCTGTGAAGCAAATATGATCCATTATGCAGGAGAAAGGTTAAGTGGCTTGTACAAAGTAGCCAGAAAGAGGCTGATGAAATGAAGTCATACCTGTTTGACCCTAAAATTTATTCTATAAACCATTATTCTAAATTGCCTCATATTCATTGAAATAAGAGTCAGGTGTGTCTTCCATAGTTATTCTTTTTATGCTAGTTTAGAAGTCAAAACTCCCTTTTATTCACTTCCCCAGCGCCGCCGAGTTCAGAATGGTCTGAGCAAGGCTTTTGGAGCCAGATTGCCTGTGTTGAACTTTCAGGTACATCATTTAGTAAATGGGTGAACTTCCTCAACTTAACCTGAGCTTAACTTCTCTGCCTCAGTTTCATCATCTGCAAAATGAACATTCTACATTCTATACCTACATGATAAGTTACTGTGAAGATTAAATGACATGTAGAAAGCACTCAAGAATATATGGTGCTTAGTTTACTGACTATATTAGTGCTTGCATAGAAGAATACGTGACGTGTTGTAAGGTCTGACCTCTTATGTTTGCCCTTGATGAGCTCTTCCTGGCACACCCTCACCCAGCCATAGCCTCAGTAGCAGCTTTGCTTATGTGCACCTCACATCTCTCAATTTCTGCCCTGCGGTGCCGCTCCTCCACCTGTGTCCACTGGGCATTGTATCATGATGTGTGAGTGAACTATCTCCCTGTGTGTCAATGCTTGCCCAGTGTGGAACGGGAACTAATGAATAAGGGCCTGTCTTTTCCATCTCTTAGGAGACTATTCAGAGTATCATTTCACATGGACCTTTGGTGTGTGTGTGTGTGTGTGTGTGTGTGTGTATGTGTGGTGGGGGCAGGGTGGTCACTTGGAGATGACAGTGAGTCAAGCTTCTAGGAATAAGTGATTCAAACTTCTGGGGATTTATAACGAGGTAAATGTTTCCATGCCCACCCTGTGAGAGTTCCTCATTCTTGGTGCCAACATGTTCCTCATTCCATCTCATGTATAACATGGTGCTAAGTAAAGCAGAGCAGCAGAGAAATAAAACTCTTTGGATCACATATCACACAGAAGGGGTCTTGTTTGCCTTGGCCTAATATAACCTAAGCAAGTTGCCTCCAGTAAGAAATTAGCCCAATCTGAAAAAGTGTGATGCATGAGACATCAGAACCCATGAGCTCTAATTCAACGTCCATGTTTCAGAAGTTCTATGACCCTAAGAAAGATACTAAACCAATTTAAGTCTCCACTATCTTATTGCAAAAATTGGAGACTTCTGGCCAAGACAGAGGTGTAGGTGGAAACATTGTGCCCCCTTGCACAACCAAAATTAAGGACAAAGATTTAGAAACAAAAACACAACCAGAACAGACAGAAAATGAAACCGTACAGAAGTCCAATGACCATTCACCCAGACTGGTAAGAGGGGTGGAGTCAGTGACCAGCAGAGAGGGGTCGAGGCAGGAAAAGGTGGTGGCTGCCAGACCTGGGAGCACAGGCAGCGGGGGCTGCCTCAGTCACACATTGTTGCGTGGATAAACTAGGCAAAAACAGGCAGCCAGACAGACTGCACAACCTAGGGCTCCAGCACTGGGAAATAAAGCTTAAAAGCACTGATTGAAAAGGTGCCAAGAGAGACTTCTAGCCTCACAGGAGAATTTTTTGTAGAGACTCCCAGGGTCCTGGAATGCACGGAAGCCCACCCACCCAGGAACCAGCATCAGAAGGGCCTAATTTGCTTGTGGGAAGTGGCAAAGGGGACTGAAATCTGAGAGAGAGCAGAACAAGTGCCATTGTTTCCTCTCTGACCCCACCCCCACATACAGCATCAGAACCCAGCAACTGGTTTGCCCTGTCCTGGTGAACACCTAAGGCTCCACCACTCATACATAATAGATGCGACCTGACCAAAAAAATATGGCTCAAACAGAAGGATGAATTAAAGCCCCAGAGCCAATACTTTTAAGAGACCAATAGATAGCCAACCTATCAGATGCACAGTTCAAACAGCTGGTGATCAGGATGTTCACAAAACTGGTTGATTTTAGTCACAAATTAGATGAAAAACTGATGGCTACACTAAGTGAAATGAAGGAAAATGCACAGGAAACCAGTAGTGATGGGAAGAAAACTGGGACTCAAATCAATGGAGTGGACCAGAAGGAAGAAAGAAACAACTAAACAAAAGAGAATGAAGATACAAGAATTAAAAAAAAATTGAGGAGAGGCTTAGGAACCTCCAGGACATCTTTAAACATTCCAACATCCAAATTATAGGGGTACCAGAAGAAGAGGAGGAACAGCCACGAGTGGAAAACTTATTTGAACAAATAATAAAGGAGAACTTCCCCAATCTGGCAAAACAAATAGACTTCCAGGAAGTCCAGGAAGCTCAGAGAGTCCCAAAGAAGGTGGACCCAAAGAGGAGCACACCAAGGCACATCATCATTACATTAGCCAAGATTAAAATGAAGGAGAGAATTCTAGAAGCAGCAAGGAATAAGGGGACAGTCACCTACAAAGGAGTTCCCATCAGACTTCCAGCTGATTTCTCGAGACCTTACAGGTAAGAAGGAACTGGAAAGAAGTATTCCAAGTCATGAAGGACAAGGACCTACATCCAAGATTGCTCTATCCAGCAAAGCTTTCATTTAGAATGGAAAGGCAGATAAAATGCTTCTCAGACAAGGTCAAGTTCAAGGAGTTCAACATCACCAAGCCCTTATTATATGAAATGTTAAAGAGACTTATCTAAGAAAAAGAAGATAAAAAAAGATGAACAGTGAAAGGACAGCACACTCACGGTTACTAAAAACCACACCTAAAACAAAAGCAAACTAAGCAGACAGCTAAAACAGGAGGGGAGCCACAAAAATGATCACATGCAGGGTTAGCAGCGGGGGAGTGAGAGGAGGAGAAGGGGGGAGAAGGTACAGAGAATAAGTAGCATAGATGGTGGGGAGAAAAAAGACACGGGGAAAGCAAGAGTAGTGTGGGAAATGTAGAAGCTAAAGAACTTACGACACATGTACATGAACTAATGGGCGGGGAATGTGGGCAGAAGGGGGTGTGCAGGGTGGAGGGGAATGAAGGGGGAAAGGGGACAAGTGTAATGGCATAATCAATGAAATACACTATAAAAAATTGGAGCTATTACTTGATAATTTCTGGAATCCTTCATAGAAAATTAAAATTCTGATTCTCAGTGCTTTTTGACAGTTCGTAACACTGTGCAAGTTATTTGGAAAATGTGAGAGAAATCGATTCAAGGTAATTAAACATCTTATTTGAAACAGATGAAATAAAACTTTTATTCATGGATATGCAAATAATTTAATTAGAAATTTAAAATATATTTATTATACTTAAAATGTAAAAATAGTTTAACTATTATTCATATGGTGGTCAGGCTAGAGTTTGAAAAATATTTAAAAATTTTTTTTATTTTAATTGTTGTTCAAGTACAGTTTTTCTGTCTTTTACTTCCATCCCAGCCCATTCCCCCAGTCCTCCCCATCTCCCTCCTATTTCCACTCCCCCTAGTTTTTGTCCATGTATTCTTTATACTTGTTCATGTAAACCCTTTCCCTTTTCCCCTGAAATTTCCTCCCCTCTCCCCTCTGGTCATTGTCCCCTTGTTCTCTATTTCAGTGTCTTTGGTTATATTTTGCTTGTTTGTTTGTTTTGTTGTTTAGCTTCCTGTTAAAGGTGAGATCATATGGTACTTGTCTTTCACCGCCTGGCTTATTTCACTCAGCATAATGCTTTCCAGTTTCATCAATGCTATTGCAAATGGTAGGAGCCCCTTCTTTCTTTCTGCTGCATAGAATTCCATTGTGTAAATGTACCATAGTTTTTGATCCATTCCTTTACTGATGGGCACCTGGGTTGCTTCCAGCACTTGGCTATTGTAAATTGTGCTGCTATGAACAATGGAGTGCATATGTTCTTTTGGATTGGTGTTTCAGGGTTCTTAGGATATAATCTTAGCAGTGGAATTGTTGGGTCAAAAGGCAGATCCATTTTTAGTTTTCTTAGAAAATTCCATCCTGTTTTCCATAGTGATTGTACCAGTCTGCAATCCCACCAACAATGAACTAGGGTCCCCTTTTCTCCACAACGCCTCCAACACTTGTTACTTGTTGTTTTGTTTATGATGGCCATTCTGATGGGTGTAAAGTGGTATCTCATTGTAGTTTTAATTTGCATTTCTCGATAGCTAGCGATATTGAGTATCTTTTCATGTGTCTCTGGATCTTCTGTATATCCTCTTGGAGAAGTAAGTGTTTGTTCAAGTTGCCCATTTTTAAATTGGGTTGCTTGTCTTCTTAGAGTGGAGTTGTGTAAGTTCTTTGTATATTTTGGAGATTAACCCTTGGCTGAGGTATCATTAGCAAATATGTTTTCCCATACTATAGGTTCTCTTTTTATTTTAATACTGTTTTTTCAGCCATGCAGATGCTTTTAATTTTGATGAGATACCATTTGTTTATTCTTTCCTTTATGTCCCTTGCTCTAGAGAACATATCGGTAAAAATGTTTCTGCATGAAATATCTGAGATTTTCCTGCTATGTTCTCCTCTAGAAATTTAATGGTGTCACAGCTTATATTTAAATATTTTATCCACCTTGATTTATTTTTGTGTATGGTGTAAGTTGGTGCTCAAGTTTCATTTTTTTTTAACATAGCTGTCTAGTTCTCCCAACACCATTTGTTGAAGAGGCTATTTTTACTCCATTTTATGTTGCTGCCCCCTTTGTTGAATATTAATTGACTGTAGAGGCTTAGGTTTATTTCTGGGCTATCTGTTCTGTTCCACTGGCCCATGTGCCTATTTTTATGCCAGTGCCAGGCTCTTTTGGTTATAGTGACCTTGTAGTACAGTTTGCTATCATGTATTGTGATCCCTTGTACTTTGCTCAAAATTGCAGCAGCTATTTGGGGTTGTTAGGGTTCCATATAAATTTTCAATAACATATCTGTAATGGATTCTTGCAAAACTGTTATAGCATTAATATTATTAGTAATCCCCATTTGAGACACAAGGAAGTAAATTTAAGAAGACTCTGCAATGTACCTTCAGGAACATGGTAAATAACTAGGGGACACAACATTTTTCATTAAAGTATTTATCTTTCTAAAACTAGTTCTTTGCTAGAACTACACAAAATAAACAACAAGAAGAAAAAAAACATTGAAGATGAGAGATAAAAAATATTTAGATAAAGGCAAATATTAATTTGCTGGGGATACCTTCTGGTTTTGTAGAAATGTCCATTCTTATATTTTTAGTGAAATCCTTGAGGTCACAGATAGTTGTCTTCGGTAATGTTTTATGTTCTGACTCTAGTCAGTGCTAAGTGGGACCTCATTAGTGCTAAGTTATTAATCACCAGATATATGATTATATGACAAATTTGGATTAGGGATTAGTAACAAATTTATTTATACCAGTATTCCTTCCTTGACACCCTAACCCCAGGCGGAACAAGATGCTTTTCTCCTCTAATAATGTCAGGATTATTACAACTTTTGCCATGGAACATTGGAATTTCTCCATGCAGCCATGTCTCCATAGCCTGTGAACTCTACAAAAGACGACACCAAGTTATAATCATCCTTTTGTCCTGTGCCCCTAGGTACTAGAAATATATCTTGAATCAACAAATGAGTAAAATACCAAAATAACTTGGAAGAGAGAGAACACTTTGTTAATTTGGGATGTATTAATATTGTGTTATTTGCAGCTGGAGAGAACGGTGGGATAAAAATACAAGAAGCAGACCCTCGGGGGTATTCACAGTTGTCAGTAGAAGGGTAAAAGGAGGAGTAACAGAAGGATCTCTGAAGATCAACTGGAAGGACCAGAGAAACATGAGATCATGTAAATGAAGAAGAAAATAGAAAAGCACTCATGTGGTCTTTGCATGTATTTATGAGCCTTCATCCAATATTTACATTTAGCATAGATACTTTGAGTCCCACCTTAAGTGATTCTTCCAGTCCCACCTTAAGTTGCTACTCAACTCCAGTTCAGGTTTGTGTAGTCACAGCTGCAACCTCAGAGAATCTAAAACAAGTGAAGTTCTGAAAACATGTACCTTTGTGTATAGAATTTCTAATCCTTACTGTGTGGGCTGGAGCAAATTGGCCTGAATGTGCCTCAGTTTTGCCTGCATGGTGCAAACATCACCATCTCTCTCATTGGGTTGCTGTATGCAATCACAATGAACGCGATAAAGCCCTCTGCCAATAGGACGTGCTATTGAAATGCAGAGTAATACACTGGACATCTTTGTTTTCTATCTGACATCCCAAGAGACATTTCCTTCCTTCCCGAACATGTACACTCAATGAAGTGTCCATCTGGCAAGGCAGACTCTGCCAAGAGTAGAAAGGCAAACTATTATAAGGTAAACAGCTAAGTGCTAGTGTGTAAAGGTGGTAATGGACTTGTAGCCCTGCCTGAATACTGGTTAAGAATAGGGATTATAATGCCCTAGAATATGTGATGTACTTGATATTTTCCCCAGGAAGAATGAAGGCAAGGAAAATCTCTGGCTACCTGGGCCCCTCTGCCTTCCCTTCGAAAACATTACACTTGGCTAATAGAGCTGTAACTTTGTTTTGATTTCCTGAGTGGTCTTGAGTTACCTAATATCTGGCTTGCTTCCCTAGATGGCTGCTTGTTAGATCTCTCCAGTAAAATCATACTTAAACCATTTTCATTAGTAACCAAGTACTACATGATCATAAAGTACCTCATGAAATGCCTTGATTAGTGGAGATCAAAGGCTGAGCTTCATTAGTTTTGCTTTCTTTCCCCTTCTACATTGCCTTTGTGTTGAACTGCATTAATCTGACTAATATCAGCTCTCCAAAGTTTGCACAATCTGGAAAAGATAACTTCCTGAGAAGTGTGGCTTTTCTTTGGAGCACATGGCTTGCAGGTTTTCTGTGTCCCAAAGCATAGTCAACAAGCTGTCTTCTGTCTACTCCAAGGAGAGGAACAGCCCCTATTCTGAAAGTCGCACCGCTGTGGTTGCTTCTGCAATGTGCCCGAGGGTTGAAAAAGATTGGATTAACACCATGGCCGAAGGTTACAGCCTATGAGCCTGTTTTTTTCTCACCAAATTGAGTCATCCCAGACTCACTCGTGTGTCAAATCTGTTGACAAAGCTGTCCACCATAATGTGCTGGTAAGAGGTGCTCTTCTTTCAGGCAGACCTGACTTTAAATTCTGGCTCCTTCACCTCTATGAGCTTCAGGTTTCTCACGTAAAGTGGACATATTAGTGGTGACTTCACAGAGCAGTTGTTAAGAATGAATAAGATAATGTTTAGAGAACACCAAACACAGTGGCTAGGGCATATAAAGAACTCAATGTACTTTTGCAGTTCTAGAAAAAAGATGGGCTAATGCAAAACTGTGAAATACTCCAACTTTCTTCCAGGGAGGAATAAAGATGTTTCCTTGGATAAACTATTTGAAGCCAGGCAAACCTCATACCTTTCCATAAGCACACAGAAGAGATGGTCTACTCCTGTTCTAGGAGTGAGAGACACATTGGAAGAAAATCTGATGTTTTGTACTGTGAGGGTGAGTGGTATGGAGTAGAGACAAGGTAAGCTTTTTCTACATATACATGCATACACCTCTAATATATCACATACACATATAGATATATACTATATATATATATATATACACACACACGAAGGGGTTAATAAGTACAAGTTGGTAGTCACAGAATAGTCACAAGGATGTAAAATACAAAAATCATAATATATAAAGGACAGCATCAAAATACCATCAATAATATTGTAATAACTATATAAGCTGCCAGGTGGCTACTTGAAATATCTAGGGGATCACTTTGTAAAGTATATGATTGTCTAACCACTATACTACACACCTGAAACTAATAAAAATAGTATTTATTATGAACTGTAATTGAAAAATAAAATAAAACGAAAAAGAAATAATGTTTAACCAGATATCTGGGCACTTCACAGCCCAGTCAAGTTGACATTTCAAAATAACCGTTGATGTAATTTTTTAGATAGTCGAGTTGTACATTAATGGTAATCATTCATGTATTCCTTCATTCAGTGAAACAACGAGTATTTTATTTTGTCTCATGTGCTAGGCACTGTACCAAGCTTAATATTTAAAGATAAATGCCATCCTCTCCTCAGGATCACAAAGCATGTTGGTCACATTGATGAACAACTATTTCCCATAATATAACAGATTGCCTTCAAAAAGCATTTCATGATCCTTAATAACTGAAACCTTTAGTGTTTTGTAAGTATGTTGAAATATATAGGTTTTATATTTAATAAATGGAAGCTGAGCTCAAGCTACATTTTTATAGAGAAAGCCTTGAAAAGCAGAGGTAAAAGCCTTACTTAATTTCTGTGAGATTTGTTTTAAAGATTGTATTTATTTATTTTTAGAGAGAGGGGAAGGGAAGGAGAAAGAGAAGGAGAGAAACATCAATATGTGCTTACCTCTCACACATCCCCTACTGGGGACCTGGCCTGCACCCAGACATGTGCCATCACTGGGAATCGAACTGGCAACCCTTTGTTTGCAGGCCTGAGCTTACTCCACCAGCCAGGGAAATTTCTGTGAGATCTGATTCTCTCTATTGGAGTCTCCCAGAGGCTGTATTCCACAAGGTGTGTCTCCAATTTTATCCCCACTGGGTATGTGTTTAGTTATTGTCTGCGGAAGTGAAAATTGAAGGGACAAGTGTAGTGTTTTGTTTCAGTTTCTCCACAAGTATCCTTGGTTTTGTGGGATCGAGAGGTGAAGATAGTAAGGTTTAGTTTGTCTTGTCAATCAACAAAATGGAAATACCACCTCATTTAGAGGACATTAAACACTGCAAGGGTTAAACAAATTATATATAGAAGTGACTTTGGAATTAAAATCTAATGTAGGATAAGATGAAATAGAGGCAAGGGGTGGGATACATCACTGAATGTCTTTTTTTTTTTTTTAAGGAGGTGAACTATTTTTAAGAGGAAAACTCAGAGTAATAATTTTGCTTTATGTATTTGTCATCTCATTCTAGTCTTTAGCAAGGTGGTTTTGGGGAAAAATTTGTGGAGTTATGAAAAAACAAGACTGAGAGGTAATACCACTTGGCAGTTAAAAACTTGGGCTCTGAATACAGGGATGTGAGTTGGAACTCAATGTTGCTCTTTAATGGCTCTTTAATATCTTTGGAGGAGATAGTTAATGCTCTGAGGCTTATTTCTTTATTTCCAGTGCGGGAATGTTGACCCTACCGAATTCTTAGGGATGGTGACTGAACTGAAGGGAGTGCTGGAGTATTGGCCACACATAGACAAGAAATATGAGGCTCACAGACTTTTAAAATGTACCAAATCTACACAGAAATGAGGGCTGTGGGGCTGAAACACACATTCGCCAGCTTCCTAATCTCGAGCTCTTTCTACCATTCCATGCCCTCTGCATTCTCTTATGGAATGTCTCATATTTGTGCTTATTTAATTTCCTCATTTACATCCTCAAGTCTCAGGAAGTAGGTCAAGTCTAGACTTTCTTTCCATCCCCCACATTGTCTGAATTAGCAGAGGTGACTGATTCATCATTATTTGTTGACTACTTTGTTTAATTAAAATAATATTTTCAGGATACAAATACATGGTTTTAAAAATTTATACCTCAGTACTTTAGTTTCTTTAAAACAATAGTAAATAATATTTCATTTTTAATTTTAGCTTTACATGTTTGTTTTATTACATAAAAATATGATTGACTTTTATGTATGGGTTTTATATCCATCCCGTGACCTTGGTGAACTCAATTAGTTCTAGCAGAGTTTTTGGGGGTGGGGGAATTATTCTGCTATTATTTCCTTATGTTTTTGTTGTATGAATTAATATTATTCATTTATTTGACATATCTCTTTTCTAATATAAGGATGTTTTAGTGCTATAAATTTCCCTTTTGGCACTGCTTTAGCTGCATTTCATGTGTTTTGATATGTTCTCCTTTTACTTTTATTCAGTGCTATGTATGAATGACTTCTATTGAAATTTTCTTTTTGATTAGGCATTATTTAGCAGGGTGCTGTTTAATTTATAAGTGTATGGAGATTTTCCTATGGTCTTTCTGTTATTGATTCTTACTTGATACCATAATGGTCAGAGAATATGGTATTAATAGTTCAGTTCTTTTCAATTTGTTGAGATTTGCTTTATGGCCCAAGATATATCTATTTTGAAAGTTCCACGGGATTTTGAAAAAAAAATTTCTGTTTCTATTGAATAGGGTACTTTATGTATGCATATTAGGTATGGTTTACTGTTTATTATAATAATCACCTTTTAGAAAAAAAGTTAAGGCTTGGAAAAGTCAAGTGACTCACCTATGATGACACAGCCAGGGAATAGAAAAATTGGGTCTTGAACCCAATTCTATCTGATTCCAAAGCTTATGCTTTTCTTTATTGTATTAGTGTTTCTCAAACTTGAGTAATGGACAGAATATTTTTTTAAAAAGGAACAAAAGTCTGCTTAATATTGATGTTGACTTAACTAATTTTTATTATAATATTGCAAAAATATGTACAAATCTAAACCTAGATGTAACTCCTTGTGCCTATAAATTATTTAGGCAATAAATTCAAACACATTCCCTAATTAAATGCATACAAAAGATGCAACTCAGCAAAATTCAATTTAGTAATATTTATTTAATGTGAGGAATGTTTTTGTTTACATGAAACTAAAAACAACTCACAAAAAAACCATGGTACTCACTGTTAAGATTCAATTTATTTTGTGGTCATTACGGCCATACATCTGTATGCTGTGAGATCAGTCATTTTTTCCACTATGTTTCAACTACTGCAAAACCATAACATGATGTCATTTGGCCTTCACTTGGCAGAAATCCACCATTTAATACTTATCCTGCCTCCATTTTTTCACTTTTGCTCAGAATAAAGTAGAACTACTTTACATCAAACTATCGATAAAAAGTTTTTGCACAAAAAAGGAAGTCATCAATAAAATGAAAAGACAACCTACTGAATGGAAAAAATATTCACCAGTGATATATGCAATAAAGGGTTATCATCTAAAATATATAAGAACTCATACAACTTAATACCAAAACAAACAACAGTATTTCTAAAAATAGAGGGAGGACCTGAATAGACACTTCTCCAAAGAGGACATACAGATGGCCAATAGACATATAAAAAGATGCTCAGCATCACTAATCATCAGAGAAATGCAAATTAAACCCACAGTGAGAGATCATCTTACACCTGTCAGAATGGATATCAATAAACAAGAAACAACAAGTGCTGGTGAGGATGCGAAGGAAAAGGAACCTTTGTTCACTGTTGGTGGGATTGTAAATCGGTGCATCCACAATGGAGAACAATAAGGAATTTCCACAAATATTAAACATAAATTACCATGTGACCTAGCAATCCCACTTCTTATATTTATCCAAAGGAATCCAACACATTAACTCAAAAAGATACACGCACCTTTATGTTCACTACAGCATCATTTACAATAGCCAAGAAGTGGGAGCAGCCTAACTGTCCATCACTAGACCAATGGATGAAGAGGTCATGTGTATATACAAGAGAATATTCTGTGGCCATAAGTAAGAATGAAGTCTTACTATTTGCAACAGCATAAATAGACCTAGAGAATATTATGCTAAGTGAAATAAGTCAGACAGAGAAAAGACAAACAGCATATGATTTCACTTATATGAGAACTCTAAAAAAATAAATGAACAAACAAAACAAAACAAACTCATGGATACAGAGAACAAACTAATGGTTGCCAGGTGGGAAGGGGCTGGGGAGATGAGTGAAAAAGTTGAAGGGTTTCATAAGTACAAACTGGCAATTACAAAACATTTGAGGGAATGTCAAGTGCAGGTTAGGGAATATAGCCAATAGTACTGCAATAACTAGGCATGGTGTCAGATGCGTACTGGACATATCAGAGGGATCACTTCATAAGTCATGTAAGTGTTTATGCACTATATGCTGTACATCTGAAACTCATAGAATATTGAATGTCCACTGTAATTAAAAAATAAAAACTAAACAAAACCACTGTTAAAGCCTTTGAATATGGAGGCAATTATAGGTTGTAAGGTTTCTATCGAATGTTTAAAAATATGCTTATGTATATATTTTTAGATTAGCACTGATATGAAACTCCCAAGTTATAAATTTACATAGAGTCTTCAGACTCTTGGGACTATGCTCAAGCACCCCCAAGGAACCAAAGATTTCAGTTTAGGTTATTCTGAGCTCCGCACTGTTGGTCTAACTGCTGTCTCCTCTTGTGTTGAAGAAGCTTTAGTTTATGCTCTGCATGATTTAGAATAATGTTTGAGTCATGCTCCAGGATAGTTGGCTGGAAGGAGGTAAGAAACAACGTTTTCAAATTTTTGTACAATGTAAAGTGACAAAGATATTCTTTCTGAACATGTAGAATTAATGATGTTGGAAGGGGATGGCTTTCATTCATGGGAATCATGCTTATGGATGACTATTATTTCACTTATTTTAAGGGGAAAGTCAATGACTAATGCTCATCTGGCATGTTGTCATGTACAAAGTGCTTTCTCCAACTTGATTATCTTCCATCTTCAGCCACACCCAGATGAAAACATTTCTCAAAGAAAGAATCATCAATTGGGGAGTTGATACTTAAATCAGGTATTCTAAACTCTAACTTCTCTACTTCCTGCTATCCCAAGCCATGTTCCATAAAGTAACGCTACATATGTTCTCTCCTGGACACAAACAGGAAAAAATGCATCTTATACCCTTCATTGCTCCTGAGTTCCTGCACATTCAGAGGCAAGGAAGCCTGAACTTGCACAAGTGGCAAAGCAAAATGTTAAGAGCACAGGGCAATGGGCTTAGACTTCATCTTTATCACTTACCAGTTCTGTGACTTTAGGAAAGTTATGCAGTCTCCAAGCTACAGTATCTTCACCTGAAAAATAAAAATAACAGTTCCCTTCTCAGGAGGTTAAAGATTCACTAAGAAAATATATAGTGAGTCATGATACTTGTGTGTAGCACTAATAATATACTGCTTACTCTTCAGACCTTCTTTTAAGCACTTTATATATGAAGTCGACTATTAAGCTCACATAACCACCCCAGGAGTTAAATACCATTTTATTCACATTCGACAGATGTGAAAACTATAGGACAGAGAGACTGTTATTTAAAATTACACAGCTGGTAAGTGGTGCAGGTAAGATTTGAACTCAGACTTGGGGGCCGAAAGTCTGTGTTCCAGAGGCTGTGCTTATTGAAAGGCTCTATTTTACTTCTTCATGCTTGCTAGCTTGTGGTGTCTTAACTGGAGAAAGGGATTCTGTTATTAAATCTCCCCATCTGGCCATCCCATCTCGCTGGAATGCTGAAATACTACTCAGATCTTTTACTCTATTATAGTCTTAGTGACATCTAATCCATTTTCTACATTACAGCTAGCATGCTATTAAATATATTTAATATAATGACTCTTCTTCCTCATTACAATCTTTCTGAGGTTTAATTATCATCCTCAAAATATTGCCATGGTTTGAGCCCTGCTTTCTTTTCCAAGCTCACTCCTTTCTACTTTCTCCCAAATTTGACATTCTAGAAATCCAGGCTCTTTGTAGTTTCCTGAATCTACAAGCCAGTTTTATTATACTTGGAAGCATTTTTTTTCCTGTTGATTTGACCATACTTATATTTATGAATGGCTAAATTCTTTACATCCTTTAAAACTCATTCAAAACTCATTTCAAACATCCTTTATACAGGAAGTCTTTTCTTTTTTTAAAAAATATTTTATTGTTGTTCAAGTACAGTTGTCTGCATTTCTTTCCCTCCACTCTCCCCCACCCCAGCCATCCCCACCTCCCTCCCCTGCTTCCACCCCTCCCTGGTTTTGTCCATGTGTCCTTTATAGTTGTTCCTAAAAACCCTTCCTCCCTTCCCCCTTATTATCCCCTCCCACCTCCCCTCTGGTTACTGTGATATCCTTACTTGTACTTCCTGAATTCTAGATGTGATTGTATTTACATTTCCTAAGCAAGAAGGTATTCTGATTCAGAAAAAAAGGGGTAGGGCACCTAAGAATATCAGTAGTATCAATTACTGTACAGAAATGTGACATGGGGGGTTGTATATCAGAGTCACTTTGGACAAAGGCCAAATAGCAACTGAACCAACTATTATCACCAGGCTTCTTGCGGGAACAATGGCAGTGTTAGCTGAATTCAGCTCTGGTTGTGTTCATGTGTTAAGAAATCTTTGCACAATACTTGATGATCAGTGAAACTCAGCACATGTTTTCCCAAGACCTCCCCACCTCTTCTTTCTCCCTCCCAACACCCCACCCCTTGTTATTAAGCTCACATTTGTCAAGAAACATTTGGCATCTATGAATCTGATTTGTTTATATTTGACACTTCAAAAATGTTTTATAGAAGAGGTTGATGTTCAGGAAATTTCTTGAGCTTCTTTCATGGGTCTTTAAGACATTTTCCCTTGAGTACTGAGAGAGTTTCTGGCCAAATCCAAATAAATGAGAACTTCAAATGACTTAAGATTGTGCAAGGGGTCGAAATATATGCATGAACATGCTGGCATGTGCTTTCTTATCCTAAACTTATACGCCCATTCAAAGGAAAGGTTTTTAGTTTCTCCCTGAAGGTAAATTTCAGGAAGTGGGTAGTTGCACAACATGACCCAAGGAACCCTTTTTAAAATATTACATACTTCCCTGGGCCCCACTGAGGTTTCTTTGTCATTGAAGTCGCACTAACATTTCAAAATCAGGAGGTCCCACCTCCCACACAACGACTAATCTGAGTTAAGGATTTCTTTCAGAATGACCTTTGGCTTACTGCCAGCTAAGGTAGAGCAGGGTCCTTCCTGCCAAGCCACCTGGCCCCTTGTTTCCTGGCTATCCCAGGTAGTTGGGCCGAGTCTGTGGACGAGTGAGCAAGCCTCAGAAAAGATAATGCAATCCATGTGTCCCGGAATAAATGTCTCTGTTTTTACGGCATGGCTGTAAGTCATTTATTCAAAGATTCCAAATTATATTTTAAAAGTTCAACAAATAGTTCATTGTACAACAGGCTTGGGCATTTAATTAGAAACTGCAGTCCTTTTCTCATTTTATGTAATATTATAATGGCCCTTTTCTTCTATTGTCCAAATGTTGTAGCTCTTTTATCTCGTAAGATGTCTTGCACAGCACACTACAAAAACAGTGTGACTATATACAAGTTAGATGATTATGGCCTCATTTGGGAAAAGGGTTTTCGAGAACACATCCTCAATATTTCTTCTTGGTCACTTTCTCTAATCTCTACCAAACTGCAGGATGTCCTAACTGTAAAACTTACCATAACTGTGACAAAGCCCTGTCTGGTTACTAAACACCCTTGGAGGCTTCCCTTTTTGGAAACTCATTTTGCTTCTCTACCACGGCAAGTCACTAGAGGAAAATTTTGCTTCAAAGACAAAGAACAGAGATTGACTAGAACCACCTCTTTGAATGTGTTGACCCCATGCTATCGTCCTGGTTTCTCATTCCTAAACCCTATCCCCCTCTTGCACTGTTCAACAACCCTTAGGGAAAGGAAGAGATGCTCAGATTCTCCACCTCCAGATATCTGGATGAGAACTAGGAACTCCGTTACCTAACGCCAAACAGCTGGATATGTGAATGCATCTTGATGTTTCCTTTCTTTATTCCATTTGCAGCCAGATGTTTGGCATCACAGAGACAACACCTAATGTTTCTAAAAATTTTTGAACAATATTACAACTCTTAGATTGGGAAGCTGGGGAAACAAAAACCTAGAAAGACAGAACTGAATTCTATACAACTATGAAAGATTGAAATAATTTAAACATATACTCATTTGTGGAATCTCAGAATACTAGAAAGATTCTTTGAAATTTGAGGGAGACTGTCAACCACACACAAAAAGACAACAGACCTAAGAATAAACATATGGAGCTTGTTACCCAAGGGGTAAGGTTTAAAGATATACATACTCATTTGAAAATATTTATATGCATTCACAGATGATCGACAGAGTTATTAAAGGGAATGACAATATTTGGGGCACCTTGTTAACTTTCTGACACTAGTGTCATGGAAGACAATTCTGACCCTCAGAACATAGCCTTTAGGGTAACTGTCTGCACCCATACAGTGGGTTGGTTAAAATCCAATCAGGCAATTAGACTACTTGTGTGGTAGCTTCTTCTAATTATTTGTTGAATGAATATTAATATGTATAGTGCTTTAAAGTACACAAGCTCCTACATATGCATTTTCATTTCATCTTTATTATAATCCCTTGATATTGGAAAGGAAGAAAATTCCCAAGAGAGCCAAGACAAAGGTAGCCTGGGGCAAGAAGGACAATGGGAGAGTAATTACAGTTCTAGTCTCTGGAGTCAGAACTATCTAGAATCCTGGCTATACAAACCACAGGCTTTATCATCTTAGACAAGTTACTTAAAATCCCCAAACCTTAACTGCCTTGTAGGTAACATGAAAAACAATAAAAAGGCTACCTCAGAAGGTTTCTGGGAGAATTAATGTGATTCTCATATACAGCATATTATCCAGTGTATGGCACATAGCACATATTCGATAAATATAAGCTACTTTGGAGATAAAAAATTTATTTGTGAAGTTACTAAGTAGTCTAATTATCCTACAAAACATGGCTTGCTAATGATGGCACTGATGAGCACACAGAATACTTCAGAGTCTGAACACTTCATCCTTTTCCACACGCATGGTTCATGTGGTTTGGCCAAAGACAAAAGACCGGACTGAGAGTACGAGAAGAAGCCTGGCATTTGGTATCTGAATAGTCCTCTCATACAATGATGAATATAAACTCTATAACTCATCAAGTATTGTATATTTTACATGGACTGTGTTTGCTTTATGATAAAAAAAATCCCGTTTATTTTTGACTGATGACAGTCAACCATCTGTTTGAATTGGTGTACTCACCACAATCATCTTGGACAAGACTGCCCTGTACTCAGTAGATTCTGTCCACAGTTGTAACAACAAATATTTGCATTCATAGGAGACGGCTTATGGCTCGAGGAGGATTAGACAAAACGATCCAAAGGAAACACTGCAGAAATGCTCCTTCACACCCATTTTTCAAATGAGAACAAATGTAGCGTGACAACTAATTAATGTCCCTTCCAAGATGCCGTACAAAATAAGCCAGTCAGTATGTTCAAATAATAGAAGAAGAGATCTTCTATAGTATTCTTTTCAATAGTACAGGGTGGGGCAAAAGTAAACTTAGAGTTGTGAGCTTGGGAAACACAGAGATTGTTCTTGTATTATTATTTACAAATTATTATATTATTTTCCATATGAACAATTTTGAGCCTACTCTTGCCCACCCTGTATATGATCATTAGAAAATACTTCATTTGCAACATGTTTATTTGCATTTAAGGTTAGAATGTCTTTAGCCTCAACTGATTTCATATTTCCCTCTCTCTAAATACAGGTAAATCATGTTTATTACATAGCAGGGGCCACCTTGGCCCCAGTTGCTTATCTTGGCTTCATTGTACCACCTCCTCCTTTACCACAGCCACCACATGGAGCATATGTCTAGTGGAGCAAAAATAAGGACTAGTTCAGAAATCAGACAGTCCTGGCTCAAATCCCAGTTCTGAACTTTCTAGCCATGTGCACCCGAGCAATGCACTTCCCCTCCGTGACCATTTCCCCATTTGTAAAATGAGAATGGGAATGCGTACCTGAATGATCTGTTGCTGCTCTGCATGGCCAGCATCTCCTCTTACTCCATCCTTCCCCAAACTACCTCCCACTGGTTTCCAGGAGACACTCCCTTACTGGACCTTCTTCTAGGTCCCAGCCCTTCTCTCTTCTTTAAGTTACAAGGACTGGGGGAGACTGGCAGCATTCTGGGTTTATTGGTGCTGTGTATAAAGCTAGGTGGGCTTGTTGAAAGCTGCAAGATACACCATAAACTTAGCAAGTGTAATCGCCAATTATAGCATCACACTTTTAGGAGTTAAGGATAATTTTATTTTTAAATAAAAGGAATAAGAAAGGAAAACCTCAGGGTGGGGAGGGGGACAGGTGGAGGTAGAAGAGGGTAGAAGGAGGATAAATGGTGTGGGAAAACTACAAATTTTTTTTTAAAAAAGAAATAAAAACTTGAATGTCTCCCTACTGTTACGAAATCAAGCACGGAATTTAATTTGTAGGTGAGTTCAGGAAAGGAACCTATCTTCTTTGAACTTTTTAAACCATATAGCTCATATCTGCTCCTCTGCTATGCAGTTTGTTTGTTCTTCTGTTTTAGTGCTCATCTCTGTGGAAGTCCTAGAAGACACGCCTCCCACTCTCTCCCTCCCTTTCTCTTTTTCTCCCCTATCCCTCGCTTTTTCTTTTCCTACCTTCCATGCTCTTCCCTTCCTCTGCCTCTTCCTTTCTCTCTTATCAATTGCTATTTGGTTCCTTGTTTTGTGTCCTAAAATTTAGCACAGATTAGGTCATGTAAGTGTTCAATTACTGTCTGCTCATTTGAATTGATCATTATAAACAGACTTCTTGCCGCTGGTATGAACCAGAGCCTTTTCCACCGGAAGTACTTTCTGAAAAACAGCCAGAGCCTGGAGAACTGAGAACAGAGTAAATAATCTAACTGAATAAGTTGTGAAGCCCCATGACACACCCAGAATGCATCAGTCCAAATATGAATTCAGTCCTTGGCTTATTTTTCATTTCTCCGTTGGCCTCAAAACTGTCCTTGAGTCATAGGCCAGACTGTGATACAAATAAAACAAGTTTTGGTTTTTCTTATATTTTCTTTTTGGGCTGTATACTAAAATTCAGATGCCTCATCAATAGATGAAGCAGCCATAATGGAATATTACAGTACAAAAATTAAAATAAATATATGAATATATAAATAAACAATAGTGCTTAAAAAATAAAACACTCTAGGATCTTAGCAGACCCTTCTAAGGGCATCAGTGAAACCTACGTTCTGACATCCATCCTTTTACACCTTAGATGTATATTGCACAAAAGGGACAATGGTTAGGCAGAGGATTTTAGTATGAATGATTTAAGGAAAAATCAAGAAAGTTAATAATGTTTTAACAGAAAAATACTTTACAAAAATAGATATACATAGATTTTTATAGACTTGTATTATTTAGTAGTCAGATATATTAGTAATAAAAATAATAAAACTAATGTACTGGACACACATTGTCAGGCATTTTCTTCAGGGTTGTGTATTATCTTATTTAACACTCATAAATTTGTGAGATGAAAAATTGGGTCTTAGGAGTATTAAATGAATTGTCAAATCTGTGAACACATTGATAGCAAGACCAATATTCGAACCCAGTAAGTCTAACTTCAGAGCCCCTAGTCTTAATCACAATGATATATTTAGTATATAAAATATATCATATTTAGTATAAAAAATATTTTACCCAAATTATTTAAAAATTAAAGTGCACATTTAAGAAATTCACTGTGTACATGAATAACAGTTACTTTCATTTTTTGGACATCAAACTGGATGAATATTATAACACAGGACCTCACCTGTTTCTTACATAAATTTTCTAGTGAAGGGTAGCCAAAAGCTGAAGCAATTTTGATTTTAGTGCTTTGGTAGAAATAGCCTTGCTGGCCAACGCTCTCCCCATGCTCAACTACTCAAGCTTCACTTTCCCTCCTAAACTTTTCACATCAAAATAATTTACGTAGGCCAGAGGAAGACTTTAGAAAGTTTAAGTACTAAAAGATTATGATACATAATAAGGTAAAAATAATGCTAAACTGGAAATCTAAAAATTAATATACAGGTGAAAAAAAGCTTTATTTCAAAACTTTTCTACTAAAACGTTTAGGATTAATCCATTGTAACATCTCTTAGCATTTGAAGGAGGGACGCATATTTGGTTTCCATAGCAGCATTCTCAAACGTGGGTGTGCACGCTGAGGGAATGTTTAGGACGCTCCTTTGGGTTGAAGGAAGTAAATATTACAAATTCTACTTGTGTGTATTTATAAATATGTCAATTATTTTACAAATATTTAAAGCATAGATTGACATGGGAGGCCTCATGCAGGTCACTTAGCAGACAGTCACATGCTATCCCAGAGATGTACAGAGAAAAGAACAAAAGTTCCAAAATACAGAGTGGAACTTTCATTCAATTTCTCTTTGGAGAATAGCAGTAATTTGTAGCTCAGTCTCACCCACTTAAATGAATTTATAAATTATGTCATCTAGTTCTAAACAATCTATGGCTAACAAAATGAGTAATTGGCTTAAATATTCTTATGAAGAAATTGCAAATTGAAGGTAACATTAACAGTGCAAACACAATGAAATATAAGAATGTGAAGAAGCTAACCATTCTGTTAGAATAAGCTCTTTGTCACTCATGCTACATAGTAAAAATAAGATGTTAACCTGAAAATGTTTAAAATTATATCAGAGACTTTTGATTGTATATTTGTATCTATTTTTAATTAATCATGAACCTCTTCAGAAGGGCACATGGTGCCTTGAGGGTGGACAGGCACAATGCCATCATGCCTAGGACATAGCTCTTTGATTTTTTAATGATAATGGTTTGAGATAGTTGGTAGTAAGACAAGTACTCTTCAAAATTTCTCCCAAGGTACAATAAATGCTTCAGAAACACTTTTGAGATTCCTTAATAGCAAAAGACTGAAATTAGAGGAAGACTAGTTTTGCCTGCTGCAGAAAAGTATCAGCGGGAATTAATGTACAATGTGGTCAGAAGCTAAAATATATTTCCTTGTTAGGAAAAATGGTTTTAAGTTTTAAATGAAACAAAAAATATTCTTTTCTAATTCTCTTGTTCCATTTAAATCTACATATCTTTGTGAAGTCAATTTTCTGTAATCACAGCTCTTAAAGTTGCTATTAAACTAATATTTTATGAAATAGTAAGCATATTACTTTGGCTTGACCACTAAGTTAATCAAATACATTACTAATAATAACATTACTAATAACAATAATAAATATACAATGCTAGGTGTTTTCTCCATCATTTTCTTTTCTTGGACACATACAAAGGCTTATTTTCCCATTTCTCTAAACTTGGCTGTGTGAGAAAGCACGGTGTCTCCACCTATGCCTCCATCTTGGTGGAAGTCTTCTTTTCCCATTTCTGATCTCCCCATTCTCCATAAGATCAAGGTCATTTGACTGAATTCTGGCCCATGATGTGTGTAAATTGAATTGCTGCACATTACTTCAGAGTTAGATTCTTAAAATTTCTTGTGCAATCTTTTGGATTTCACTTCCCCATTTTTAACAGACTATGGAGGCGACTTATTGCCGCATCATGAGATGGACTCAGCCTGGTTACATGAGGGAAAATTGGTGATGATAGCACACCTACAATGGACTCGGATGTGAGCAAGAAATACAATTGATTGTGATAAGCCAATGAGGACTCATTATTACTGGTGGGGAGACAGTACAACACAGACTGATGGAACTAGTAATAATATTTTAATGAGATCAAAAGTTTTTGTACTATTGTATAACAGTAAAAATTAATTATGCAATTTGGTTTGTTTTATCCTTATGCCACAATTTTTACATTTCTAATTTTATGTATGTCATACATATATATTTTTTTCCACAAATATATACATATATTTGGGTTGCAGGATAAAGCTACTGCTTCTTGAAGAAGGAATCAAAAACACTTGGAGAAAATTAGATTAAAATATTAACAAGTTTTCACCACCAGCTATTTAACTGTCAATGGGATACCCTCAGACTTATTATTACCCTTAGACTTGGACATCCTTAGATGTTGGCTGTGTCCTACTTCTACAGATCTCTTCTAATCTTCCCTCAGTTTTAGCTGCTACAGGTCACCACACCCAAGTCAGTGATTTTGTAGAGAGTGTTACTGTATAGCAAAGAACAAAACCAGGCAGTAGGGGTGGCAGAAGAGAATATTCTCCTAAACATTTATATCCTGGAGGCTTTGTAATGTTTAAGCATTAGATCTGAGAAATGAGGATAGAAATAACTAAGTTTTGTAAGGAAATAAAGTTAAAAACAGTAAATGCAAATTTTCATCTGGGAGATATATATACATATATATACATACACATATATATCTATATCTATGTATATTTATATATATCCACATACATACATAAACAGATGCACACATATAGAAATGCATGTGTATATTTACCTACATACATATGTTGGGTATTTATTTTGTAGAATGGATTTTTTTTAATCCTAGAAACTATTTTACAACTGAACTGAAAGTAACCAGAAGTGAAATGGAAAGGAACTGTAGCTGCAAATAAAGATGAGGGTCTGGGGTCTCATTTTCTGAATTAAATTAAGATCACATGTTTGTTTCAATGGTTGGACAAAAAAATTTTCTCCTTTCAGGTACCAAAGCCAAAGACAGTCCTTTTTCTAGCTGTTAACACCTATGTATCTTTCAAGAATACTTGGTAAGATCACTGAGAATATCTGCTCTAGGACTTTTTAGAATGTATTCATCTTGAGAAATTTGTGGCTCTTAAAAGTCTAGGATAAAAGCAATAGGAAGAGTGGCCTTTGAAATCTTTGAAACTGTTGACAGTGTTGACAGCTATAAGCCTCTGGGACCTCCTGGCCACAATAACATCTCCTGAGCGAAGACTTGGCCACATCTCAGCAGAAGCTCTCACCCTGTCATCTGATCAAAAGCTTGACCCTTTAGGTCACTTTGTGTGAGAGTTTCAAATATGCTTTTAAAAAGGCAAAGGCAACATTTCAACACAACTAGAGGTAGATGAAAGTGTTTGGGGTAAGGGATGGCTCCCCCTCAACTTCAAGGTAACCCCTCCAATATTAGTGCCTTTCTTCATTATTTCTCAAAAAAAAAAGTAGTGCTATAGACTGAGTATTTCTGTTCCCCCCGTATTCCTATGTGGAAGCGCTAGTCTCCAATGCAATGATATTTGGAATTGGGCCTTTGGGAAGTAAATTAGGTCATGAGGGTGAAGGTCTCACACACAGATCAGTGCCATAAGAAGAACCACGAGAAAGATGATACAGCAAGAAAGCAGCCATCTGCAAACCAGGAAGAGGGCCCTCACACACTGAATCTGTTGCCACCTTGATCGTGAACTTCACAGACTCCAGAAATAAATGCTTACTGATTAAGCCAACCAGTCTATGGTATTTTGTTATAGCAGCTAACTAGTACAAGTGGTGATCAACCAACCAAGCATTCTTAACATAGAAAGCTACTTGGATAAAAAATTAATGTTACAAATGTCCTAAGTTGATAGCATAGTGTTATGAAATCATTTTTGCAACTCAATGTCATCTTTTCTTCTTAGAAATGACTCAGTATATGTCAATAATTGTGGGGAGAGGAATGATAAATCTCCTCTCATCTCTCTCATCAGTAAAGTTGTTATTCACTAGAGAGATGACATTTTGAGAAGATGTTGTATATTATTAATCAATGTAGAAATCTTTTTAATATATAATGCATGTCAAAGCAGGGAAGGGACAAATGCCCTCTTTGCATAATAAGGTCATAGTTATTCATTATTTCTTATCATAGGTATGATAAGGATTAATAACAAAGTTTGCACAGTAGAGTACATATCACTCTTTTTATATGTCCCTGGATTATTTCGGAGAATTTGTGCTGGTTCAGAAGGAAGTGTCTAGAGATGCGCTTAATTTTAGGAAACTTATAAAATACCAGGTGTAGCCCCAAGTGTACTTTTCCCTCATTTCATGCATGCTTCTGTCTGAACAAGCAGGAAGCAGAAACTACCAAAATCAGATTCCATCACTGGACCTTAGGGAACAGCGCTGACTAAGCCAGGGATGGAGAACCAAGGAAGCCACTGACTTCTAAGGCCACAGCACATACAAGACACAAAAATGGGTTAACAGACTGACAATGTATTATTTAAATAAGAAAGTATAGTTCCTTAGGATTTCCCCCCTCTCTACACACGCAAACCAGATAAAAGAGGAAGATGTGGCTAAAGGGAGAGAGAACTGAACATAAATATCCCAGAAGTATGTCCTGCCCACACGAAGTTAGGAAGGTATAGAGACAGACCATTACCTCTGAGGAGGCAGAAGAGATAGCCACATGGGTGACACTTCTTTTTCCTACCCTGAAGGTTAGACTCCTGACCCCCCCCTCAAAGAAGATTATGGTAGGTATACCAGTCTCTTTGGACTGCCACAGTAGAGTACCACAGACTGTTTTTTAGAATTTATAACTTTTCAGTTACAGTTTACTTTCAATGGTATTTTGTATTGGACTCAGGTGTACAGCTTAGTGATTGGGGAATCATATGATTTACATAGTGCTCCCCTCCACATGTCCTGTATCCACCTGGCACCACACATAGTTATCACAATGTTATGGACTGTATTTCCTCTGCTGCAGTTTACATTCCCAAGACCGTTTTGTAACTACCATTCTGCACTTCATAGATAAAGAGAGTGGAATGATGGTTGCCAGAGCGAAGGGAGCTGGGGGACTAGGAGAAGGAAGTGAAGGGATTAAGAAGCACAATACCACATACCGCTTAGCAACAGAAATTATTTTCTCATAGTTCTCAAGGCTGGAAGCCCAAGAACAAGGTGCCGGCAAGGCTGCTTTCAGGTGAGACCTTCCTTCCTGGCTTGCAGAGGTTCCCTTCTCACTGTGCCCTCACATGGCCCTGCCCCTGTGTGTGTATGTGCAGAGAAAGGTGCCTGGTGGCTCCTCCTTTTCTTTTATGGACGCCAGACCTAGAGGATTAGGGCTCCACCCTTATGATCCTATTTAAGCTTAGTTACTTCTTTAGAGGTCCCATCTCTAAATCTGATCATACTGGGGGTTAGAACTTCAACATTAGAATTTTGAGGGGGCATAATTCATGACAGTCAATGTAATGCTTTAAAAAACAAAAACCTTGTGGGATAAAAGGGTAGCACAGCAAAGGAAGCCAGGGGTGAAGTTATGGCAAATACCCGTATTTTGTAGGGTCCTGAATAATTACATTGGTTCAACTTAATTCTAAACTTCCAATGCCCAAGGCAAAGAGGTAAATGGCATCAGTGATAGAACCCGGGATTCAAATAAACTCATCTACTGCTCAGGAGAAATAAAGCTTGTCTTAGAGTCAAGGCCTGAATGATATGTCCTCATTGCAATGACATCTTTAGAGTTCAAGCAAAAGCCAGTTTCATAACACTGTGTTCTGTTGGATCTGTCACTACTTGCTATGAGAATAAAGGCAAATCAAACATTTAGTAAAAGTGTTTTTATGAAAAGTCTGCACAATGTGGGCCACATGCATTCCTATTTTGGTGACATTTTCAATAAGCTAAATCCAACGATTGTTATTTATATATTTAAAATGAGAAATAGTATAAAATTAATTTTCATTTTCTGATCTTTGCTTATTAGAAAGGTATACTACTGTGCATATTTATAACCAAAGGAAAAAAATAAAAATTCCAAATAATGTGGATACAAAGAAACGTTTTCATCCTATGTCTGTTCTTCATCCAAATGCTCAAGATTATTTTTATTTTACAAATTTGGAGGGGCAGTTTGAGGACTTTAGAGCAACTTGCTTCCTGAAGGAGAATTCAGCTCCTTCAGGGTAGTTATTTACCTCATACTTTGTTAAGCTCATCGTATGGAACGGGCGTGGTGTTCTGTGCACTGAGAAACAGCAGGACCCCAAGGAGCAGGATTGGATGTTGGGTAAGATTCTGCTCATCAAATCACCAGCCATGTGATTTTTGGCCATTTATTTAACTCTCCCATGATGTAATTATTCTAAGAACATGCTGGTGTGTGGGGGAGAGTGGAGGTAGCTGGTTGGCTAGTCGTGAACAAGAGGTTTTAGAACAAACAGCTGATCCCACTTTCATAGGTTTGAGGTTTTAGTATTCTTGGCCTTGTTTGAAGAGACTTTTTCCAGAGATGTTTAGCTTTCGATACCATTAAAAAATGCATTGAGAAGATCAAGGAAAGGATCACGTTTAAGCTGAGTGCAAAACCCAAAGCTATATCCCTGGCTTATTCTACTACTGGATAGACTTATATTTTCGGGCAAAGACAACTGTTTTTCCTGGCTTTCCTCCTTAACTATGCAGACAAATCCTCGATGGCAGCAACAGTTGGGGAAGAGTTTAGAGCCAACTCCGTTCAAGGAAGTTGGTATTTCGGGTCCTGTTTCCAGGTGCCAAATTGCAGAGTTGGTCCAATATTGTGGGGGTTGGGGGGAGGTCAGCATCCAGGGGTTACTATTGATCACTGTGAGTGATTTTATTCTTTCTTGAATCAAAGTTGTTGCAGTGCTTAGTGTAGGGTTTGTCCAGAGTAATTTTGAAAAAATAATGAATAGGGGTTTTGTTTGTTTGTTTGTTTTTTTAAGACCCACTTTTTTTCAGACTTGGCATTACAGCTACCCACACACAAAAACAGGGATTCAGTTCAATGTGCTTAAAGGGGCTGCTGGAAAAGATGCAAAGACACTCAGAAAAAAAGTGGAGGAAAGAATAAAATGTTTTATGTTATATTTGAACTGGTATAACTAACTGATTATTAATGGCCATTCTGTGGAAAACACTGGCTTGTCTTTGGGGGAACCAGTCTCGCTTTGCCAGCCTTGATCTTGAAAACCCTCCCCTCCCCCACTATCATTTCAGCTGCTGCTGCCCATTGTAACTGTGAGGGTTCTGCAATATTAGGTTAAATATTTTATGGTAGCTTAAGATTGAATTTGTTTCTTTTTGTAACTATTATGTTGTCATAGCAAAAGTCTTAGGTAATATGAGAACCATAATTTTCATTTCACAAAGAAAATAATGATTCTTCAAGCTGACTTAAAGAGCTCAACAATTTGAATAAATAGCTAAAACCCCATACTTAGGGATCCTTGAATACACTTGATTCCATACTTCTAAGGAAGGATGGATAAGTGGTCAGTAGTCGGTGTCCTATGGTATAACATGCTCCCATCTCCCCGGCATTTGTCAGGGAAGCATTTGTTATTTCACGTCACTCACCCTTTTAAGAGTATAGAGACAGTTTCATTAAGAGATTCAGAACTTTCACCAAGAATTCATGGAAAAAACCACATTCCTTTATGACCTGGTTTTGAAATTTCTTAGTAAATCTGAGTCTTTGGAATTTCCATAGCTTAAGCCACTGTTATAAAAGAAACTTAGTATACCCCTTGGTATTCAACCCACTTTACCTTCTGAACAAATGAAGAATTAATGTTTTTGATGATAATTTATCTTATTTGGAATTCACAGATACTTTTTGCTGAAACTACTGACAACGAATGTAAGATGAACAAGCAAATGAGCATTGCTATATTGTGCATGGGATAACACAGTTCAAGTGAATTTTCCTTTTTTTGTTTGGGGTTATACAGTCTTCAAACAGATCTATTTTTTGAAGAACAGTTCACTTCCCCCCACAATTCTATGGGTTGAAGGGTAGTTCTGCCGCCCTTGTCTAGCATCTCCAGGCATTTGCAGTTAGCCGCTGAATTGACTGCGTGAGCTGCACCAAGTTGACTTCATTTACATATCTGATAGTTGGGGTCGCCTGTCCCGTGTTTCTCCTCATCTGGACCCCAGCCAAAGGACCTCACAGACTGTTTGTTGTTTTTCTGCTTGTCCATCTCCCCGTTTTTCCCCATCCCCATGGTTTTGCAGCCCTCTTATTCTTCATGGTGGTTGAAATATTTTCAAACTTCTCTAGTTACTAAAATCTCGTGTGAAGGACACAGACCTCTCCTGCCTTTTCAGTTTTTTTCCCTCTCACTCTATGGTAGGTGCATGCTGTTTTCTTTGCTGTTTATTATTATCATTTCTACTTATTTTTTTAGCTTTTATCACCTCTAGGACCAGTTTATATTTCTGGCCTGTGTCTATTTATACTTTGGAATGAAATAGGCAAAACATGGCAAATTTTCTATAAGTAGGTTCTTAATTCCCACAGCCCTGATTTATGCACCACAATCCTTTCTTTGCAAAGGACTATTTTAATTCTGTGCCCTTTAAAGGATTTTCTCGTTTTCCATTTTTGTTTCTTTTTTAATGTCAAATGCATTTCTATATTTTATTTTACAACATGTACTTCCTGATGTCAACTAAAAACATCTTACGTTTTTTTCTGTGTTCTTTCTATATTTTTCCTCTCTCAACAGGGGAATAAGAGCTAATGTTCGAGTCCACCAAAAACACAATGGGTCCCAGTGAACATGGCCTCTTTAAAGCCCCTGCCAATGAGTCACACTTTCTGCTACTGGTCATTTAAGGACCTGGATGCTCACCTTGGTCTATAGTCACAGGTGTCTGGTCTACACTCCATTCAACTTCTGGGGTGGACAAATGGTGTCCAGGGCTGAATGTAATCCACATACTAAGAAACAAGAGAGAAACATCCAGCAGAAACTATCTTAAAGTGCATTTTATGTATCATCATGAAAGTTACATATCTAATTATTTTGGCTTAGGAAGAATGAGACCTGTGAAGCTTTTTAAAAGAAAGATGATGTCCCTCAATAGCAAATTTCACGAAAACCTCAAGTCGTCAAATAATGAATAGAAATGTTAAGCATTGTATGAAAGTCCTCTTATTTTGACTACACCTAATCACTAAAAAAGACCATATGAGAGAGAATTACCTCTTTGAATTAACTGCAGTGAGGCGTGGCTCATATAATTATCTTACCTTGAATATCTGCTACTGTTTATTTTTAAATATTTATTGGATGATCATCTTCTGTTACATCTTGAATATAATTTATTTCTCAGTTTTCAGTGAAAACGTGTCTTAATTTATGATCAAATGGCACGGGGAATTAAATGTAGTGCCTTTTCCTTCAAGGTCTGAATAAATTAAGTACCAGTGAGAGGGAAAAAGAGACTTCATTTGGTCTATTTGCTTTTATTGGCTTTTCTCATAAGACTTTCCTAAAACTTGCAGATAATGCCTTCAACTTCTATTTACACAGAAAAGCACAATGATGTTTTTCCTGTAATCTTTAAAAATGAAACTTGTTTTTATGTAAGTAAAAACCTGAATACATTGATTTTATCGTACATACAACAATATAGCATACTCTGCTTGAAAATAGCAAAAGGACTTTGAATGTCTGGGGAACTTGCTAAATTCTTATTGTTGTTTATGTTTGTTATTTCCAAGTGACTTTTCCCAAGAAGATCTATGGGATCTTATAACAATTTTGTTATTTTCTAAGCAAAAAATAAGATAATAAATTCAAATGTCTTGGAAAAATAAAATGGATACAAAGACGTTAAGAACATAGGCGAAAAAATTTCAAAAAGCAAGACAAATAAGAGAGTGTGCAAGTCGGCTGAGTAGTGATGGAGGCTGGACAGTGTCCTGCAGGGACAGCTGAGGCTCCGAGTAGATGGACTCTCAGAGCTCACTGAGCCTTGGGAGGTTAACTGACCCGTCTGCGCACAAACGACACTTACCTAGAGTTCACATGACACCTCCGCCCTCAGCACTGGCAACTCCTGACGCCCAGCGCTGCCTCCACATCTTTGGTGTGGTGGGTGGTCTGTATTATTTTACAGTATTACAAAGTATTATAATACTCCTGTGTTATTAAACAAAAGTTCCCAAGGAGTTAGGTGATGTAAAATGTCAGACGGAACTTCAGAGGGCTGCTCCTGAAACTCAGGGCACATCTTTATACCCCGATATTCTCGAGAGAAACACAGATTCTTATTTATTCTGAAGAATAAAAATTGTTTCGAGGGTAAATAGATGTAAAAAAGTCATGTTCTACATTTAGGAGGGATTAGAAAATAAGCGAGCAATGATGACTTTGCAAATAATTTCTCTGATTTAAAACATGTGGGACCATTTTAAAAGGACATTACAAATATATTTTTTCCCACGTTTTTGAAATTTCTCAATGAACGACACACTTTCATGGGGGAAATTTACCTCTGATGTTCATCACATCTGAGGCATCTGCTCTGGCCTGTAGAATGTAGAGTGAAGGAGAAGACACGCTACTTATCCTACAAGAAAATTAGAAAGATCTTAGCTTTGAGCTCTAGTATCTCCAGATGGCTGAAATCGAAAGCAGACGTCGCCTCCTTGCCTGTTCAGCCCAAGTTCGCTGCTGCGGTAAATAAACTCTCATTTGTTTGTGCCGCATTTCATTGCAGAGTTCCAGAAGGATTGGGGCGACCAGTTTCTCAGAGAATGATTCTCTTCTCAGTGTACTTTAAAGGTTAAGTGCTGTTTTAGTCTTAAAATAGGAATACATAGCTCACAATTTTAACTTTCAGAATGCTGTAGGATCCTGTTGGGTCTTTGGTTTTATTGGCTTTTCTTATAAAACTTTTCTAAAACTTGCAGAAAATGTCTTCAACTTCTATTTGCACTGAAAAGCTCAATGATGTTTCTTTCCTTTAATCTTTAAATATTCAACTTGTTTTTATGTAAGTAAAAACACAATACATTAGTTCTATAGCATACACAACAACAGATGATTTTAGGCTATTTGATGTCTTTGGACAGCTAAATTAGACTTTAAAAATGCCACTTTTCTCACTGATAGGATTGTCACCGTAAAGGAAATGATTGATAAATGGGGCAGTGGTTACTTAGTTTACAAACGTGGTTTCAACTTATTTTCCGACCCATAATTTCTATCTCATTTTCTGGTACAAACTGTATTTCAGCCATGATCTTTGCTGGACATTGTTTCTACCTCTTCTCCAATACACTGAGCAAAGAGAATATGTCCTGTTTACTTAGAGGAGTGAACAGAACCACGTTGTCAAATATCCAGTGTTTGAGAAATCTGGTTCCAGAATATGAGATCATATAATTGTATTGTGTCTTATACTATGTGTTCAATCACTAATAATCTATTTTTGAGATTCAAAAAATGAAATGTAGAATTGTTATAAAATCATCTCAATGCTTTTGTTTCTCCTCTATACCTGCTGAAGGTGAATAATTGTTTTTCTAATCTTCCAATGTATGAACGATGGCTGTGATCAGGACTGTGATTTTTCCCAGGTTTGCAGAATTTAGGTGCTCACTCTGGAATGAAACAGGAACTCAGCAAGTGCCCAAGGAGGGTGGTTGGAAAGAATATTGCTTCTGCTCATTAGAATGTAGCTATAAGTCTCCTCCAGCAGGCAACTTGGGGGGATGTGGAAATGGGGCAGGGACTGCAGACTCCAGAGAGAGAATAGAACATGTTAATTTCTCTAGTTTATTCCTACAAACGTGCTGAGAGCATCAATGGTGCACTAGGTACTGCCCTGGGCACCTCTTGTGGATTGAAATTTAGTGTCCCGCAAATTTATATGTTGAAATCCAAACACTCAAGATGGTAGTAGGAGGAGGTGGGGCCTTTAAGAACAGATTAGATCATGAGGGTAACGCCCCAGAGAGATTTTCTCCTCTTCTACCAACAAGAACACAATGAAAAGATGCCATCTATAAATGAAGAAGTAGGTCCTCATCAGCCCCCAAGTCTGCCTGTGACTCAGTTTTGGGCTTCTAGCTGCCAGAAGTTTGAGAAATAAATTTCTGTTGTTTATAATCCACCCAGTCTGTGCTATTTTTTATAGTAGCCTAAACAGACTAAAACAATGTCTCTGTTCAATGATTTTTTAAAAAGTACAGAACTTAATTAGAGAATGAATACCCCAGTCCAGTTTGCTTTTAGACCATCTTAACTTGTGTCTGGGTGGGGCCCCCAGGGGAGGTGATTCGTAAAAAGTAAGTGAGGCAAGAAATAAAGGATGAGAAGGGATTCAAGTGGAGAAGGCAACCTGAGCAAAGGCACAGAGTGATGAACTGTGTGTGATCTATGCACAGGAGCCCAGAGCCTATAGGCGATTTTAATTACTAAAGCATAATATCTACAGGCAAAGAATACAAGAAATAACGGAAGAGGGAAGCAAGTCACGGTCATAAATAGTATCTTCTTCTCTACTCATGTGTTCAATGCTGTCTTCTTGAGAGATAACAAGCACTATTGTGGCAGACAATGTGCCCTATTTACTCTAATAGCCTAGCATTTAGCAAATGCCTGATAATGCCTTATTAATGAACAATTATTTCTTGATGTATAAGTGAATGACCCAGATGAAAATAATGAGATTAAGTTCAAAGCAAGAGATAGATTCTTTAAATATCCTGGTGAAAATACCAGGACCTGGCCAACCAAAGTTGAAAATGACATCTGAGTACCTGTATTATTTAGATCCTTCAGAGCCTCAAGACCAGGCATGGTATAGTATTAAGAACGTGAACTCTGCCCTGGCTGGTGTGGCTCAGTCAATTGAGTGCTGGCCTATCAACCAAAGGGTCACCGATTCAATACCCAATCAGGGCACATGCCTGGGTTGCAAGCCAGGTCCCCAGTAGGGGGTCATGCTAGAGTTAACCACACATTGATGTTTCTCCCCCTCTCTTTCTGCCTCCCTTCCCCTCTCTATATATAAATAAATAAAAATAAAGTTTTACCAAAAAAAAAAAAAAGAACATGAACTTTATTCTTAGTTCAAATTCCAGCACATTGGTTTCCTAGCTGTGTGCCCCTGGGCACATGATTTAATATATCCGTGCTTTGAGTTGCTCAATTACAAAATGAGAATGAATGTTATACGTGCCTCATCATGCAGTTCAGAGGCTTACAGGAATTAGTTCTTATAAAGCACTTAGAACAAAGCCCGGCAGACCGCATATGTTCAATCAAAGCTCAGATTAAATTCTTATTAAGTCATTAGTCAGTAGAGACTGTTTCTTTGCAGAGAGGTGAATTGCCTTTTCAAGCTCAGCAGTAATCTTTCACATTCCACTCTTTCTCTGAAAGGTTTCACTGTCTTTAGTTAACAAATGGCAAGTCAGAAGCTCCGAATTAAGTGATGAGCTAAAATTCACAGACTATCGGCACCAGAACTGGGCTCAGAGCAGGGAAACTTGGATCCTCTATAGCCTTTCCTACTGAATTGCACCACGGGAGAACTCACTGCTGGCTGTGTATGGTAATAAAAAGCTTATAAGTCAACTTTTAACTACTTATAAGAACATACGTTTAGACGAAGTGCATTGGCACCCAGGACCCACTCGGCTGGTGAAGACATGCCTCATCTCACCTGCTGCCAACACCAAAAGCTCCAGGGAAAGTTCTGCAAGCATGAGTTTTTGTTATAGTCCATTAAAGCTACTTTTGTGCCTGAAATGCATTTTCTTTCACCCTGAGTTCCTGCTTTACTTGAGATTCTAGTATAAGAAGTGTTTTGTCTGCTTATAATTTCCCCAACTATGAGAGTTTTCTGTTCATCATATAGTGTTTTTTTAAAACATTACTTCTATGGTGGAACTTTGCATTATGAGGAAATAAGTATAAAGGTAAAAACAATGGGAATGTAGGGGTAAGGATTTTGCAATTCAGCTTTGGAAGAAATAAACAAAATTAAAAAAAATAACCCTGAGGCATAGAAATGCCTTTGCGTGTCTGTCGGAGGTGATGAGCAGGGGTGTGAGTGTAGCGAGCCTGGCAGGGGTGAGGTACTGTTCTCGGTGACCCTCTGACATGGGCAGCCCAACAAGGGGCTGGAACTGGTAAAGGGAATCTACCAACTCAGTTCTGGCTATTGGCTCAATTCAAGGTGCTCCAAACCTCTCTCCATCAAAAGTTCCTTTGAATACCTAGGAGGAGTAAAAGGAAGATTTAAATAGGATGCCAAAGATGAGAGCTGAAACTTCTTAAAATATCTGAAATGAAGTGAATATATGAACAAGGAATCAAGCCCTAAAAAACAGACGTGTCCCTTGGGACAACCCTCTATTGTGGTCTGTGGACCAGAGCTGACTGCTGAAGGTTTATTATCTGTCTGCTAGAGAAGAACAGACATTGGGAATAAGCTCTAAGAAACTTGGACCACAGTTGGGAAGTAATTTTATGTCTGTTTCACTTGATTATAAAAATATGGCCATAATGTATGTGTTTGGGTTTTTTAAATAGTTTTTTTGTCTTGTGTATTTCTTTGTTTTTTTATTTTATGTTTCTAGTGATTCATTTTTTATTTTATTTTACAAAAATATCAGGCAAGGATGAATTGAGGAAGGAAACACAATTACCCTTTTCATAGATAGTTTGAGAAGTACTGTATCAGAACAAATGTGTTTTCCTATAAAGTGAAGCAAGTTTATAACCATCACAGTAGAACCATGAGTGAAGGAAATAAAAAGTGTCTACCAAGCAAGAAGAGGTAAATGGAGGCTGATTTTACATTGTCAAGTATTTTTATTTTAAGATAAGCAAAATGTCATTGACAATCTCATTAGGTCGTATGTTCAATTTATCCTTTTTATTTTGATATATATGCAATATATATTTATAAAGAATTCTGTAGTTAAATTTCTATCTTTATCTTCTAGTTATACATTGACACGATGTCATATAATTATTAGCAGCAATTTCTTTTGCAATAAACCTTTGTGGGGATACAGCTCTTCAGCTGAATATACAACATTTTATTTTCAGTCTGTAGAGATTTATTTTCAATTTGTGGGGATACAGGTCTTCAGCTGAATATACAGCATTTTATTTTCAATCTGTTCACCTTCTTGGGGTAGAGGTTCCTTATGTTAATTACCTGTAAGGTAGCACAAAAAAATCCTCTTCTTTTCTCTGAATTTACTTGCTTCAAATAGTCACGTTTACATTAAAGAATAAATTTGCTTCATCTTTTTCAATGCTTTCAATTGCTGTGGACATTTATTGTATTTCTTTTTGGAAACTATGAGGGAAGTAGGCATGATGTTAAGTGATTTATTTAAAAAGAGAGATAAATATATGAAAAATGCTCAACCCCACTCTTATTAAAGAGTCTAAAATATCCATATTTTCCAATGTTAGTAAAATTAAAACTAGGTTTGGGGAGACAGAAGCACTCTGCATATCCAGGGTGATATGCCCACCCAGAAACACACACACATACCCACACACCAATCCATTTGGATCACGCTCTAAGAATAGAGGACCATGGGTTTCCCTGCCCACAAGGCCAGAGCCTGCTTCCAAGCCCATGTGGTCATCTTCCCTGAGTGACAGTGACTGTGTTGCTAGCATGAAGAACCTTAGGCCCAAGGCATGGCCAAGGGCATCTGTGGAGGTAGTTGGGAACAGGGGTTGGGAGTACAGGGGTCCCCAGGTGTGAAAGTCCCTAGAGGAAGAGACTCAGCTGTGGGGTGAGGAAAGGGACCGGACCTGACTGCGCTGGTTCAGAATGACCTATACGGTTGGAGAAGCCTTTTCAAACCATCTCAGTGAACTATACATTTCTACAACCTCTTTTCAAGGACAGACAGCAATATAATAAAAGTTTTGAGTTCACACCTCTACTTTGAGGACTTTATCCCAGAAGCATACTCTAAATAACATGCAAGAAAATGTCTCTTCACTGATTCATTTATTCCAAAATTCTTGAATGATCATTGCCTATGTTCCAGATACTATGCTAGGTGTCAGGGATACAGCAGTAAACAAGAAAAGTAAAGTCTCTGTCCTTAAGGAGATTACAGATAAGTGGGAAAAGCAGGGTATAAATAAGTAAATTAAAAAATATGACTAGACAAACTTATAATAATATAAAGGGAATAAAAGTAGGAATTGGGTGACTGTAGAGACATATGTGCATATGAATACACGTATATATATTTATTATAATAATGCTACTATAGCAAAAAATTATGGGAAACAACTAAAACATCTGTTAGTGTGGGGTTGAGTGAGAAAACTAATGCACAGGTAGGTAAATAATGTTTATTGTGTATCTGTTACCCATGAGGTGGGAATTTCTGCATATGCTGATAAGGTAATGTCTCTAATACAGAAGGAAAACATGCAATATTGTGCACTGTATGTTGTGTATTGTATATAATATACTTCATTAATTTAAAATAAAAACACATGTCTATGTGTACATGTGTACACACACAACACACATGCATGTGGCACCCTGATATGTATACCTGTGCTTGCATGTCTGTTGGAAAATTTCTGAACCGCCAGAGCAGAAAGAGTTAACAGTGGTTTCTTTGGCCAAAGGGAGTGGGGCGTACATTATTCGTGGAAAATCCTTTGTCCTGTTTCAACTTTTTACCATGTACGTTTATTACTTTTTAAACAAATGGTTGTTTTAAAGTCCCAGATTGGGTTAAAAAGGAAGTGCTATCGAGTGGACTAAGTGAAATTCCAGGCAGAGCATGCGCCCTGGTCGCAGAAAATAAAGTGCTCCCTGTGGGTGAGGGAGGTGTGAGCAAGACGGAGACCCAGGCAGCTGGTGTAGCTGCAACTTCAGTGAACACATTTCCAGAGACCCCACTCAAGTGGGAGAAGCAGCAGAGTGACGTGGTTTTACAAGAGGAGTATGTGCTGTTAGACCCAATGGAGAATAAATGAGTCATCTGAGGTTTCAGGCTGGGAAGCAGGAGCACTGTGTTGGGAGGTTGTGGTATGGCGGTGAGAATGTTTTGCAGGTTTGGGTCTGCTCACATCGTCTTCTCCACAAGCTGTGATCCAGGAGCATAAGACATAGATGGAAGTTTTGGTTCCAAGGTGCTGGGCTCCACTGGGTGAGGCAGCAGTGTGGGAAGGGTCCTTGGATACCCCGTGTGGTCCAGGGATAAGGAGGCAGAGCCAAGAGCCCTGCTGCAGGTAGCATCCAAAGGCAACACAGCAAAGGAAGCTGCAAGAAGGGAAAGAAAGCTAGGCAGAGGGCATGAGAGATGTCAGGACAGAGCCCCAGCAGCAGAAGGAGGACAGGTGGCAGGTCTAGAGTAGATGCCTGGGGCTTTGGGAACCTGGACTTTTGCTCATGGCCCTCTGCTGGTGTAGACAAGATCATTTATGAGGGGACTGTGAGCCAGCACCAGCGTAGGAGCGGAAGTACCTCATTTCCTGCAACTCAAGGTTGTGCCACCGTCTCAATGTGCTGCTCACATTTAGGTCAAAAGCAGAAGAGCCCTGCATGACACTTTAGGGGATGTGGGTACCTGCTCAAGGAAAAAGTATGGTTTGAGATAAGGAACAAGGACTCTGAGGTCAGACTTCTAAGGACCAACCACTTCTTCATTTGAGACTTTGCTTGGGCACTATTCAACCTCACTAAGCCTCAGTTTCTTCATCAGTAAATGTGATGATTGATAATAATGATATAGCAGCAGAGCACAGGCCAGGCAGTATGTGTATGACATTACTGCATTTGCCATCAGCTTCTAGGTGAAGTCTGTTGGTGTCCATCCCTCAGTGATCAGAAGGAACAGAAAGTGCCGAGAGTGTGCATAAGGGGCAAGAAGAGGAAGCCAGCTGGAGTTCTAGCAGCATAGACATCCAGCCAGTGGAAATGAGCCATAGAATTATTATTCTTAGCTCTTCCCAGCCCACCCCACCCTCCACACTTTTGTATCCCCTGCCTGGGCAACACGTGCTACATAGTAATTCTTATGAATGTGGGGATTTCCTGCATTATGTCCTTATCATCTGTAGCAATACAAAACAGAACACTAGCTATGGGGTTTATCACAATTAATTTTACTAACTAGGCTTTCTACTTCCTTTGTTTTCTGCTTCTCATTACTTTAGGGCTGACACTGGGAATTTTATACCAGGAAATTGCAGATGGGTTCACATACCATGAAGCTTCAGTTACAAGAGGGCTTCTATAGCCTCATAAGTTTGGTAATCTGATGTCCCTGTACATCAATCCTCACTTTACACTGAAGGAAAGTCAAACTTTCTACCTGAGTGTTTAGTGCATACTCTCTGGCCTGGGTGGTGTGAAGGTACTGGGGTGGGATGTTTTCTTATTGTCCTTGGTAGTTGGACCAAATTTCTTAGAGAGTTTCAATTAATTGTCTATTAGTTTTCTATTGTCACTGGAACAAATTACCACAAACTCACAACCTTAATACAGCAAATCTATTAATCTCAATTTCTAAAGTTCAAATTCTGAACACAGCATGGGTCAGCTGGTTCTTTGCTTAGAGTCTCGCTGGAAGACATCAAGGTGTCACCAGGGTTGTGCTCATTTCAGGGAGTTCTGTGGATAAATCCACTTCCAAGCTCATTCAGGTTGTTGGAAGAACTGTTTCACATTCTTGTAGGTCTGAGGTCTCAGTTTCTTGCTGATGGTCACTTGAGTGTCATTCTCATCTTCTAGAAGCTACCTACATACTTTGGCTCATGGCCCCTTGTCACTATCTCCAAAGCCAGCAATGGCAGATAAAGTCAAGTTCCTAATCCCTTTGATTTTTCCTTATGCCATATATCTCTGCCTGATCTTCAGTTTCACAGCCCACATGTTTTAATTTTTCTAGTTCTTAGTATATTTTAGGCCCAACAAACTAGCAAGAGACTAGAACAGAGATATAACTAGGTTCCGACTTCAACTAAATGCTAGTGGTTGTCTTGCATGCTGTGTACAGAAGGATATCAAGTCTATAGTGAAGTTCAGCAAGACCTACCCTGTAAAAAAATACTTAGCAATGCTTTCTATGTGTCCTTGGGTACATCTAGAGTTGGTGGGTGGATGAGAAGGTCTTGGCATGTGTATCGTGCATTTACAGCACAGCATCTAACATACAACCTCTAATGTCCACAAATTCCTCTTAAATAGGTTCAAATGTGTCTATAGAGCTCTGAATTGTCTTCTATACTGGAGATCCTTAGAACATTAAATCACAATGAGAACTTTGCTCTAGTGACATTGAACAACTATAGCTTTTCTCTTGTATTGCCCTGTTAGACTATTTAGCCTTCCTTCCTTCCTTCCTTCCTTCCTTCCTTCCTTCCTTCCTTCCTTCCTTCCTTCCTTCCTTCCTTCATTCCTTCCTTCCTTCCTCCCCTCCTTCCTTTCTGTGTCTGTCTGTATGTCTGTCTCTCTTTCATCATTGTTTATGTGATAGTTCCAGGATGCTAATACAACCAGCTGACCAATGCAGTATCTTCGCATGTTGATTGGAACTTTGGTGCTCCCAGACCTCATTCTTGGAGTCACACATGAATTTTATACTCTTCTATTTTCTCCTCTAGTTTATGCTCTGCTTCAAAAGACCACTCCCTGGTTCCTGTGCTTTGAGTGCTCTGGGTCTTCAAATACGTTGTTCAGTCATCCCTAATGTTCTTTGCCAGACTTCCGGTTGTTAATTCCTTCCAAAACATCTCCAATGTCACCTCTTCAGAAAAACTTGATGCAAATCATAATAACAATAGCTAATATATTTTAGATAAAAACTAGGTCAGATGTAGCACATTTACATGGGCTACAGAATTTAATTATTCTAAAAAGCCTATAAGGTAAATATTATTATACTCATTTTAAAGATGAAGAGACAGACTCAACATAATTAACTCATTTTCTAAAGTAAGTCTAATTTCTAAGAGTGAAGTCAGACTGCAAAACCCATGTTGGTTCCAACATCAACGTCTATTCTTAATTGTGTTGTGAGGTTAAAATGCTGCATGTCTGACTCCTTATGTTTACATTCAGCCATTCTTTCATAAGTCCCTTCAAGGTAATTTCTTGCACAAACCTTTCTTAATTGCCCTGTTAGATCACCTCTAAATCTGAAATATTCTTTTCTATTATTTGCTCTGCTCCTGAGACCCTTGTCATTTCTCTTCTTGTATTATTTTCTCTTATTCTCTATGTTACCTGGTGGGCTGTTTTTGACACCCCTGAAAACTGGAGCCAGGTCATATTGATTCTGTCTGCTTAAAGGACTCAGAATTCTGCCCAATAAATGTCTGAAAAATAACCAAACAATTGATCAACATGTCTCTGAGTGAATTTTTAAAGAGCCTGACATAAGAATGATTCTGCTTATATTAAGGGAGTGAAAGGAAAGATGATTTAAATCATGATTTAGTTACCTTTAATCTCTCTAATTGAGATTTTAGCTTTGAAGTTAAATTCCAAAATGATTAAAAGTACATTACTGACCTCACACACCATTCCAGCTGTACGTCAATGCTCACCCACTGGGAGTATCAACCTTCCGAAGGTCAAAGCTAATGTTGGAGGGAGGAGCACTTGCAATAATGGTGCCAGAAGATGTAGGCCTTGGGGATCTGCATAAAACAGCCCACCCTTTTCTTCACACAGGGAATGTTATCACTTGCTAATCAGTCAACAACTAGCCTTCGTAATAGAATTTCTTCCCTGGATTATACACTATCAAAACAGACCCATCAGTGGACTTTCCCTTTACTAAATACTGTCTGTTTCTATCAAAGTGTTTAGCTTTGAAGACAGAAAATTACTGCAGTCCTAAAGATGGGGAAATGAGATAATGCTACAATTTCCCTGTAACCATTTGAGACAAAATTGAGAAAGCAGTATGTCCCATATATTATTTAAAAAACTTTTTGATACTATACATGTATGTATATATATCAGGTATAGTCAGTAGTTTATATAATTCTTTTATATATGCATAATAATTTATGAGATGTTCCCAAACTCTGTCCAAGTAAGAGAAGACCCCACTAAAAGTAACACAAACTTTGAAGAAATTTTGATTTCTGCTAAAAGGTTGATACTGCTATTGACCACGTGTAGCAACATGGTCGATAGCAGTGTCAATTAATTTAGTGATTTAACAATATCACCAAGGACCCAGGTTTCTAACATCTCTCCAGTTTGCACAACCACAAAGTGAATGCCACAGTTTCCAGCTTCAGGTCATAATACAACAAAGTCAGAAAGGAAGAAGGAAAGGAGAGGGCAGGGCTTGTTTACATATTCCTTTTTAAAGGTGATGGATGTTTTCTAGAAACCTGCATCATAAGTTTCTCACAACTCATCAGCCATACCCAACTCCTTCTTGCCTTTCTTTTTAGTAATGATAGTAAAAGTAATCTCATCTATTTAAGGGAAAAGTGCCATCTAAAGACATCAGATTCTAGAAACATTTATTAAACACCTAATATGGTCCAAGGACATTATGTCTGTATATATGTTGTTATACTTTATTTATTTATTTATTTTTTTAAGAATTTTTTTCTTTTCTTTTTTTTAAAATTTTTTATTGATTATGCTGTTACAGTTGTTCTATTCCCCCTTTCATTCCCCTCCACCCTACCCCCCATCCCCACCATTACCCCCCCTTTAGTTTATGACCATGTGTCTCAATTCCTTTAGATTCTATATTTCCCATGCTATTCTTGCCCCCTCATCTATTTTCTATCTACTGTCTATGCTACTTATTTTCTGTTCCTTCTCCCCCCTTCTCCTCCTCCCACTCCCCTGTTGCTAACCCTCCTAGAGATCTTCATTTCTATGTTTCCACTCCTGATCTAGCTGTCCTTTTAGTTTGCTTTTGTTTTAGGTGTGGTTGTTAATAACTGTGAGTTTGTTGTCCTTTCACTGTTCATGTTTTTTTAATTTCTTTTTCTTAGATAAGTCCCTTTAACATTTCATAACTTCACAAAAGAAAATGTGTGGGGAGGGAGATATTGATATTACCATTTCACAGAAGAATCTAATTCATAGGATGGTTAAATAAAATCTTCAAGACCACCCAACTAGTAGACGGTAGACATGAAACACAAATCCAGGTTGTCTGGCTCTAAATTCAGTATACTTTTCACAGTGCTACTTTACAGACTTAGAAATACTAATTTAATTAAAGGAAGTAGGTCTAAACACTATATTGCTTTAAAAGACATGATGGGTGAGAATAATAATGTTCAAGAGTTTAGGCAAATATGTTCAAAACTGGAATACATGTACTGGTTAGGGGTACTGGAAGTAAATTTAGGTGATATCTATTAGGGTATTCAATAGTATTGAACTGGACTTCTGCTTCTAGAAAGATAGAGTGAATGTACCTTACCTATTCATCTCAATAAACACAACTAAACTCCCTAGACATCATATAAAAACAAACTTAAGAAGATTCTGAAATGTGGAGAGAAGATTACAACTTGACTAGGGATTCAACACCTAAGGAAAGACATGATGGCCAGTTCCCTGGGTTTTCTTTTTGCCTCACATATCCTACACTTGGAGCCAAAGAAGCTGGTACTATAGACTGGATGTTTGTATCCCCCCAAGTTCACATATTGAAATCCCACTCCCCAACTTGATAATATTTGAAGGCAGATCTTTGTGAGATGATTAGGCCATGAGGGTAGAACCTTCATGAATGAAATTAGGGTCTTTATAAACCAGACTCCAGAGAGATCTCTTGCTCCTTCCACCATGTAAGGACAGCGAGAAGATAACTATCTGATGGCTCTCATCAGATCCCTATCTGACAGCACCTTGATCTTGGATTTTCCAGCCTCTAGAGTTGTGAGAAGTAAATTTGTGTTGCTTATAAGCCACTGAATCTATGGTGTTCTTCTATGATATTCTGAACAGACTAAGGCAACTTGTAACCTGGAAATTGAAAGGGGGATGGTTGTATGGGAAGCCTCAACAAAGGCTCATTCTCTCTAATTAAAGAACCAGGAACAAGACAACTCTGCGAAGGCAGAAAACGTTTAGGCAGTAACTGTTCTACTCCAGCCAAACACCATAGGGAAACAAACAAACAAACAAGGTGGACATTCCTCCCCCCAGGCTACAAATACAAAGTGGGGAACTTAGACATCCACTCTTATGGGGCTGCGATGGGGCATCTCAACACCTCTTCCTAGTGGTCCCAGAGAAGGTTGAGTAGAGAGTTATCAGGCAAGACTATTGGGGAAAGTACACTTCCACCCTCACCTCGCAGTAGGGAAGCACCACTCCACTTAGCCATTGAGATGTATCAAATGAAGCCTAGTAATGCATTGTGACTGTCACTGTCACCCCCTGGTAATGAAGCAGGTACCTTTGCAGTATCAGTGGAAACCATGTGGGTAGCAGGAATTCATATTCCTGATTAGCAGTAATAAGGAACCCTTCCTTTCTGTGTGTGAGGTCCAGAGAGGAATCTGGATTTCTATCTCCATCTGGAGGTAGCAATGTGGCAATCCTCTACCCCTCCCCTTCTGCAGTTGGTGCAATACCAGAAAATGCCAAGTAAAACAGAAGGTTTAAATGACATCCAGGCTCATAACATAAGTGAAAATTTTCAGGTTTCAATTAAGAATTACTTAGCACACTAAAAACCAGGAGGAGCTCAAGCTGGATTTTAAAAAGACACTTAATAGTGCCAACTTAGAGATGACACAGATGTTAGAATTATGTGACAAAGATTTTAAAGCAACCATTATGAACATGCTTCAACAAGCAATTATAAACATGCTTGAGACAAATGAAAAAAAATTAAATCCTCAGCAAAAACAAAACAGATTAAAGAAGCACCAAAAGGAAATATTGGAACTGAAATTCATAACAACCAAAGTAAAAGTATCAGTGTCTGGGTTCAACAGCAAAACAGAGGAAAAGAATTGGGGAACTGGGAAATAGAACAATAGGAATGATCCAGTATGAACAACAGAGAGAAAATGGACAAAAATGAAATGAATGGAGCCCAAGGAACCCGTGGAACTATAACAAAATATACAACACTCTTGTCACTGGAGTCTTAGCAGATAAGGAAAAAGAGAGTGCAGCTGAAAAAGTACTCAAGGAAATAGTGACTGAAAATTTCCTCAATTTGGCAAGAGACATACATCTACACGAGAAGCAAACTCCATACAGGATAAATTCCCCAAAATGGATGCCTAGACACATTATAATTCAACTTCTGAACTGAAGACAGAACAATTTCAAAAGTAGTCAAAGGAAAGTGGCACCTTTACTATGGGGTAAAAATAATTTCTCATCGTAAAACATAGAGGTCACAGAGAAGTAGTCCAATATTTTTTAAGTGATGAAAAATCCCAGATCCAGTGAAAACATCATTCAGGAATGAAGGGAAAAGCAAGATGTTCTCAGATGAAGAAAGACTAATTGAAAATATCTTTCCAAAGAGAACTATTGAAGGAAGGCATCTAAACAAGAAGAAAATAAAGAAATCTTGGAGGAAAGAAAGAACACAGTAAGCAAAAATATATGTAAATACAGCAGACTCTTCTTGAATTGTCTACATTATGTTTTCTAAATGATGCCAGCTGAAGCAAACAAACATTAAAATACTGCCTGATGTGGTTCTTCTAAATGTATGTAGCAGAAACATTTAAGAAAATTATTTTATAAATAGGGGAGAGTAAAGAGAACTAAGGGGAGGTATAGGCTTTCTATACTTCACAGGAACTGGTAAAATGATGATAGAAGGTGATTAGTTATTAATGTAATATAATGTAATGTAATGTAATGTAATGTAATGTAATGTAATGTAATGTAATGTAATGTAATGTAACACCCAGAGCAACCACTCCAATGTTATGCTGTTTTGAGTTTACAATATACATTCAAAAATGCTATAGATAAATCAAACTGAAATCATAAAAAAATGTTCAAGTAACCTTCAGGAAGATAGGAAATGAAAACAAACACAAAACAGAGGACAAACTTTAAAAACACAGTGTTAATTACAGGGTGAGAAAATAATTCCCTTTTCAATTTCTTTCCAGCCCTTCATCAAGTCGGAAGGAAGTCCCAGCGTGGTGACAAAGCATTAGCCCTTCTCTCATGTTATGAACCCTCCACTCTGACTTCTAGAGAGAGCAGGGCTCAGACTCAGAGCCTTGGCTGGTGACAGCATTTAGCCAGAACTTTCTAGTGTTTTCATTGCATTTATTTTTCAGGTTACTTTTCTTTGTAGCAAAAGGTATAGATTTTTACACATAGGTGTTGTAAAATTTTCATTTTTCAATAATTTAAGGGAAATGGTGGATCAAACAATGAAAAAGTAATATAGTCATAATAGTTCATATATTCATATACCCAAAAAGAACAAATATCAGGAAGATGACATCCAAATGATTGAAATTTATGAACACATTTAGGCAAAGCAGCAAAGTCATTTTCTATCACATATATTCATAAAACTTCTGTATTAATATGTATCATGTGTGTCTTTAAGCGTTCTGTAATGTGAGCTTCTTGAAATCAAGAAAGATGTCATTTTGGTTTCTTTAGCATTTAGCATTATATTTGTCACATAATGTTCTTAATAAGTGACTGATTAAACTGCTCTAAATGGAACTATAGAAGAGTAAGAGCCCACTCAACCCCTTTGCTATACTTTGCCTCTGGTGGGCAAGAACTTGTAAATAATTTAAATGCTGGAATTGCCTCTAAGCATGGGTTCATGTATGCATGAGGTAGTGGGTGCAAAACCAAGGGAAGTGGAAATGGGTGGGATGATACCACTTGATGAGATCCTAGAGCAGAAATTTAGGAGCGTGCTCCCCGATATTGCACATCCAACTTTCCACAAACTATGTTTAGCTTTCTGATGAAATATTTAACATAGGCATGTGTTCATTTATATTATATTTTAATCAAGTACACTGTGTACCAGGATCTTAATTTTTTAAAAAAAATTTAGATATGGGGTCTGTTCTTGAGGAACATGGTCATAACGTTAATAAAAATGATCACTAGCTAGATTGGTTACAAAGAAGTTCTTGGTTTGTGCCTGTTCCTGTATATATTTGTGAGAATGTATTCTGTCTTTGTACATTTAAGACATTAAAGCTCCAGGTTTAATCATACCCTTCTTACTCACCTACTTAATTTCAATAGCTGCAAGAGAATCCCTCAAAAGCTGAGTTTTCGTTATTTCCGGAAATGATGCATTTTCTCTTGCAATGTGAAATTATCCAAGAAGACACAAGCATTTTTCACTAAGAAAAAAAAAATCCACTGTGTGTGTGTGTGTGTGTGTGTGTGTGTAACAAAGTTAAATTTATGGCTAAGATTATATTTCAAGGCTTTTTTCCTCGAGCAAGTTCATTATTACTCTCAAACAAAAACAATAACAGAGACTAATGACTAAACTTTCCAGATGTGGCCTGAACGGATCTGACCTGGAAACAGATAAGGATCATGGAAGTTAGAACAATATTCTGCTATGCAAATCACTATTAAGTGCATGATATCAATTTTTTAAGCCTCCTATTTGAAATAATCTTGACAGTATTACAAGTTTAGCAAACTCCTTTTACATAGATAAGTAGAAAGTAAATTTGACCTGTTACTATTCAAATGATCACAGATTTTGGATCCCTGGTCTCACTTACTGAAATTTATTGTACTGTCCTAAGAATTTTATCATGCCTTAGGGAAAGAAAAATCAATATTTTATTTTAGAAGAATAAGAGTTTTGTGTAGAATAAAGCAAAAAAATTAAGTTTTCAAATTTTACACATTTGACCTTATAAAGAATAATTCAATTAATTATAATGAGTGAAATGTTATGAAAAAATATATATCAGGAAGAAAAGTGTTGCACAATGTCCACCACAGTATATTCTGACAATTTCATATCCCCTTATTTCTATGAACAATGGCTTCTTTCATATTCCACTTTTACATCAATTTCACAAGAATGAAAGGCCATATTTGTGGGAAATGTCATTTCAAAACTGGGAAAAAGGGAAGAGCACATTTATAAGGAAAAAATGATTCACTTCAGAGGCATAGCTCTGGCTGATGCCCTATTAATCAGAATTAAATATATAGTTTATTTCTTTATTCAGTAAATATTTACTGAGAGCCTACCATGTGCCAAGCCCTCTATTTTATTAGCAAAGTTACTCTGGTGAGCTACACAGAAAAAATTTCTTCTCTAACAGGACTTTTATTGAAAAGATTCAGATTATAAACAGAGAAAACTTAAAGGTAATTTTGGATAGTGAAAAGTACTATAGAGAAGATAAAAGTGGGTGTTATAATAGAAAGTAACTAGTGCTGAGAGAGAAAGATATTGTTATGTTGAAAGTCAAAGAAGGTACTATGGTCTGTCCACAGTAACTTAGAACTAGGCTTGGGGCTTTAACATCCTGCATAGCATAGCACACACACACACACACACACACACACACACTACAAAACACACAGGTGCATCTGTCACTTCCAGTCCATCATTGGCACAATGCTGGCTTTAACTTGAAACAGCTACCCTAATGACTAATGCCATTCAGATCCCAGGAAAAGGCTTCTTCACCTCTCTTTGCCTTATGCCCTCAAAAATGACAGTAAAAGTTTGGCATAGTCTACTGTTGATTTCAGAAGTAAAAACTTGGGCATCCTTAGAAAGTTTGAGTAGCTGACTTGCCTCAGTAAAAAAGAGGACAAATTTTTCTCAATAAAGTGAATAAATTCTTGAACAGAAAGAATGATTTCCCAGTGTAATAATAAATCCATTTTTTTTGTTATTTATCTTCTAATTTTTGTTTCTGGAGGTATTTGCATACCAGGATGGTATTTACAACATTTAACACATATGTAAAATACACGTCATATGTGTATAAATATGTATGCACACACATGTATATATGCACACATATATGCATATGTGCCTATATCTATAGCTAGCTATATCTGTATATAAAAGGTATAGATGTAATATACATTAAGTCTTTACCAATTTTTCATCTTGAGATCTGGATGGTCTTTGAACTCTAGCATTGAAAAACTTATATTTTATTGTTATTAATATTTATTTAAATATATAATATTTATTTACTATGTAAATCTATTTAAATATATAAATGTTTCTATAAAATTATATTTAAATGTTATGTACACTTTATTTAAAACTGACAGCTATGCCTTCACCTGTGCAGTTCAGTTGGTCGGGCATCACCCCACAAAGCATAAATAAGGTCACTGGTTTGATTCCCGGTCAGTGCACATGCCTCTGTTGTGGGTTCAATTTCCAGTTAGGGTGTGTACAAGAGGCAACCGATCGATGTTTCTCGCACTGATGTTTCTCTTCCTCTCTTTCTACCTCTCTTTCCCTCTCTTTAAAAAAATTAATAAAATCTTTTAAAAAAGTGATGGTCATTAGTTATTGTTCACCTTTTCTTTTTTATAGTTTTCACAGGTAACTTTAAATAGTTAAATTTTTTGAAATTACTTTTTGAAAATATGATGTTATAATTATATTTAAATTTTTAACTTCCACAAAATATATGCACATGTTATATATTTCAAATATACTTAAATGTCATATACTTCCAATCTATTAAATTTTATTTTTGATCCTTTGATCATTAATTATGAATACATTTGAAATTGTATAAACATACTGATTACAATAATACAATAAATGATATGGCTAAAGTGAAAGCAAGAAAATTAAATTCATGAAAATATTATATATAATAATTTATAAACTATGTATGAGGTCTGTCCAGAAAAAGGCAGCCATTGTTAGTATAATGAGAACAGTTTGGGGGACATTGATGTAACGGGCAGCCAAGGAGAGTGGACCGGAATGTGCATGTATGAACTATGACAACTTCGCTGTAGTAATCAGTGAGGGCAGTAGATACCCATTGAGTGAGCATGTGTACTGTGTGGCTGTTGCATGCAAAATAACTGAATGGGTACAGCAACTAATCGGCCTCAAATTTTGCATTCAGTTTGAACATTCCTCCACAGAAATTATGCAGATGATTCAGAAGCCTGCAGCTATGGGCAGCTAGTGATTGGCAGCTTCATCACAACAACACGCCTGCTCGTGTATCACATCTCATGCAGTTTTTTGGTGAAACATCAAATCACCCAGGTGACTCAGCCCCACTGCAGCCCAGGTTTGGTGATTTGTGACTTCTGGCTTTCCCCAAAGCCAAAAATCACCTTTGAAAGGGATGAGATTTCAGACCACTGATAAGATTCAGGAAAATATGACGGGGCAGCTGATGCCAATTCCAACAAACAATTTTGCAGAATGTTTTGAACAGTGGAAGAGATGTGGGAGAAGTGTATGAGGTCCAAAGGTGCTTATTTTGAAAGGGACAGAGGCACCATTGTCCTGTGCACTGTGTTTTTTGTAGCTTGTATCTTAAGTAAATGTATATATTTTTCACACTGCATGGCTGGACACCTTCTGGACAGACCTCGTCTATCTTTATTCTATCACTCATCTAAACATCACCAGTCCTCCAACCAGAACATGAAGCCGTGTGCAATAATAACTACATTAGATTCAGCTCTCTGGTATTTTGTCCATCTGCAATTACATAGAGCTTGATATTTAATTTCTCTCTTATAAGGACAAATTTGGAGAGTATAACATGGTATAATATATTCTTGTTAGCTGGTCAGCTGGTCATTTAGACATAAGGTTTGTGGGTTTCTATTTGTTCTCTTACCCTAAACCCAATAACTGTTGGGGGTGAGTCTGCCTGAAAGGGAATATGTCAGCCATGTGTAGGTCTGAGGGCAAGGAGAGAAAGATGCTTGATAGGCTACAGAAACAATAAGAAGGGTGGTATGACTGGAACCCAGATAGCTGGGGAGAATACATGAGACCAAAGGCAAAGCTATCACAGTAAGCCAGATGAGATATGATTGACAATAGATTGGCAGGAATGTTAAGTGGAAGAAGCTGGAATTAGTATGTACTTTGGAAGCACCATTGAAAGGACCGCTGAAAGATTCCACATGGGATATGAAGAAAAGAGTCAGGATGTGTTAAACAAATGGGAGATCATCTAGAGTAATGCAGCCATTTCCTGATACACAATCAAAATTACTCTGAAGATTGTATTACTACAAATGTGTTTAAAGGTGGACAACCAGCAATGTGAAAGTGATAACAATAACAAAAACAGTGATGCTAATATCTGAATATACTTCTGTACTTATAAAGGATTCATTTAATTGTCTCATAAATCCCTAGTTGTACCACCTTGAGCAAGTTATTAAACTTGATTCTAGTACTTCTGACTTAAATTTCTTTCCAGTGTATGAAAAGTTGGCTATCTGGTGTCTTTCTCAGTCTAACTTTGTATAGTTTGGGTGCTTTAACCTTGGATCCAAAAGATAACAACAGCCATCCTTCTATAGAAACTGTACAAATTGGCTTCCTTCCTTATGCACGGTGAGAGCGTCCCTGCATTCACCCAGACTTAGCAGCCTGGGCATCCTATTACTCATTCTTCACTTAATCTACCAAACCAGATTATAGGCTTCCATAAAGCAGCTTTTAAAAACATTGTTCTCATTAAATAGTTATAAGATCCCATGAGATCAGAAATGTCATCTTGAATTAAAAAAATTTAAAATAGACTAAACTGAGGCAAGGGGGAAAAAATGTGAGCCCAGGTTTTTTCTTTTGTGCCTAAGCTCTTTCAGTCAGCCACACGCACACTGTAGCCACTTCCTCCTCATTCATCAGCACGGCCCGTTTCGGAAGTCTTCACTGCCAAACCAATTTACACCTCTTACATGCTCCTATTTTCTCAAAAGACAACACATACGAAGAGATTCATTTAAATCACCCCTGACAACTCTGTCTCTCTCTGTGCCCATATCCATTTCCACTGTCAAGTGGAAATTTTTATTTTACATTCTAAATATATCTGGAGTTTCCCCACATTGCTCTCTTTGCAAGCCCATCTCTCGGAAACAAGCGACCATCACTTCTCTTGGCAGCACTTCGTCTTCATTCTCTCTTGTGCCTTTCCAGTCTGTTGTCCACATTGCAGTTAGAGGGAGCTTTTCAAAAATGCAAATCTGATCATGCTTAAAATATGTCCGTGGTTTCCCATTGTTTGGGGGATAAAGGACGCACTACTTTTTACTATGGCCAACATAGCCGTGCACAACCGGGTCTTCGCCTGTTTCTCCAGCCCCATCTTTACTAAGGGTCCTCTTTCTGCAGCATAGACACTGTGGATTCCTGCAGTGCTCAGACACGCCATACGCCTTCCCATCCCAGGGCCCTTAGAGTGCTGTCTGCGAGACCTGAATGCTCTTCACCTTATCTGTATCTAATAATTACTCCATTGTAGGAGTCTTCCCTCAGCTATGGCCTCCTCTGGAAAGTGTTGGGGATCTCCCTAAATGAATCAAATTACCCAATTATAAATTTACACAGCACCTTGTACCCATTCTTAAAATTGTCATTTCATGTATATGCCTGCTAGTTTGAGCCATATCTGTCCTAAAATTAGATTGTAGGCTCAGGAAGGGCAGAAGAAATCTGATTTTACTCTCCATTTTCAACACTTTTCCCAGTGCCTAGGACACACGAGGCACACAATAAATATTTTATAAATGATTATACAAATTAACTAATTAGCTGAACAATGAATTTCTTGGCAAAATAGACAAAGTTGTTTAAAAAAGATATAGGCTTAGAAAATGCCTATTTCTAAAATAAGCTTAAGAATTGCCTAGGAAAAATATTGTCAAATACCTTAATGTGATACTTAAATTATTTTTTTTCAGTTTACTTAGCTATTTTGTAATTATTTTGTATTTGGATATTTTCTTTTTTATTGTTATCCTATTACATTTGTCCCAATCCCTCCCCCTCGCCCTCCTCCGCCCAGCCCAACGCCCTGCTCCCACAATCAATCCCCACACCGTTGTCCATGTCCATGGGTCATTTATATATGTCCCTTCCCCTTCTTTCCACCATTATCTCCCTCCTGTTAAATTTTTTTTCATGGGAAATCACAGAATAACAGAACAAGAATTAGAAAGTATAAAATATTTGTACAAGCAACATTCAGCACTAAGATATAATCTAATTTCTTAAAGATTCATATGGTGCTAAAGCTATCTTCAAGAGTATAATTCTTACTATTTTCTAGAAAATAGCATGGCAACTGAAGGCGCTTAGATGGAAATCAAACAAAATCATTCTTCTGTGATTCAGTATTGGATGGGTTATTAGAATCTGGGACCAAAATACATCTGTGGACGCAAACACAAGCTCAGCCTTATTCTTTTCCTGAGCCAGCCAAGCACTGCTTATAAATGAACCAGGATAAGCAATAATGGGGTATGTCTTTTCTGAGGACCCACTGTTCTTAATGAATTTTCCTAGTTAGTCCTTAAAATATCTCTGAAGCAGATTCTTGTGTTTTTCTATTTTAAAAATGAGGTCACTGCCATTTTAGTTATCCTGAAGTAGACACAGCCCAAGTGAGGTGCGTGAAGCACCATTTACCGAAATATCTCCTACAGAACATAAATAACAGAAAAGCAGTTCACTGGTATTTTTTAAATTAAAAAAACCAACAACAAAATTTAGTTTGGATCCTAGATCAAATACATTTTTGGGAAAAGTTCCTTTTTATTGTGTCATTTATCAGAGATGAATGCAATTTGTGATCCTCCAAAAAGAGGTAACTAACACACAGAATGTCTTGTATTTATTTGGCCTCTTGAAATACTCATATATTTCAAGAAGTATTTCAAGAAGTATTTCAAGAAACTCTTATGGTTTGTGGACCACAGCTCGGGAAATTGTGAGAGTATAATGTACATGCTTTTAGACTATAAACAAAGTGTGAGTATTTTCTTTCACCTCAAGGGTCCCTCCCTGTAGCATTTTTGGAAAAAGTGTTGATGGAGAGGAGATTGTTTAAATCCTAAATTTTCAGGTTGACTCTAGACACTCTGAGTTCTGTATTTTTCTAAATTATTTTCCTTGTCTGAAGCTCAGATAGTTTAGAAGACTCTGAGCTTATTAGTTAGTTACAGATGGGCATAAAGTTTCAGTTAAGCAAGATGAATAACTTGTAGAGGACTGATGTACAACATACACCTAAAGTCAGCAATACTGTATCCTACGTTTAAAATTTTAAGAGGGTAGATCTCATGTTAAGTACTCTCACCACAATAAAATGAAATAAAATAGAATAAAGATCAGTGAGCTCAAGGCACACATAATTTGGAATCAAAACAAGGTTTACCAGACTTTGAAGACTGTGTACTTTTTGCAAAAGCTTGAGTGCCACTCATGAGTTTCCCTGGCAGACAAAGTCTGTGGCATGGAGAACGTGGGGCATGGGGTGGAATGGCTCAGGAACAAGCTCCTTCTGGAATGTTATGTACTCCAACACTGGCTGAGTATATAAGCCTGTGACTTACATGACCCAGCTACAGTTCACTAACATCATCAATACAAAAAGAATAATACTAAGATCACCATGAGGATTAAACAAGAAAATGAATATAAACAGACACAGTGAGCATCCTCAAATAGTTACTGCTACTATTGTACATACTGTGATGCATGTGTGGTTGGAGAAATTGTCCAATGAAGCAAGTTTTTATACATAAATGAAATTTAGAGAATTGGGAGATTTTTTTCCAAAATGACAAGCAAGAATATTTGGAAAATATTTAGAAAAACTTGTTATGCCTTGGCTGGTGTGGCTTAGTGGATTGGGTGCTGGCCTGTGAACCAAAGGGTCACTGGTTTGACTCCTCATCGAGGCACATGCCTGGGTTGTGGGCCAGGTTCTCAGTAGGGGGCATGAGAGAGGCAACCACACACTGATGTCTCTCTCCTTTTCTTTCTCTCTTCCTTCCCCCCTCTCTAAAAATAAATAAATAAAATCTTTAAAAAAAACTTTGTTAAAGTGTTCATTGAAGTTCATTTTAGTCATTGTTTTTTATGATTTATTATTATCAGGGTTTAATAACCTGGGTTAAAGAAGTTTATGACTGAATAGATTTTAGGAAGTCCATGGCTCCTTAAGTCATAAACTAATTTTTATCTGCATGTACCTGTACACGTTTTCCTCCTGAAAACAGGTGCATGACTTCTTTTTCAGATTCCTCATTCCCGAAATTTAGTAATCTCTTACCTGTATACCTAACTCTATTATTTCTCCCAACACAGGTTACATGGCAAGATGTGTTTGTCCTACATAAATGAAATCATTTCACAGAGACTTTCAAGTGTCAACTTCTGTAGATTTCTTTGCAAGCCACATGAACATTTAGGTTCCATCTTTGGGTAAGCAGCTATGCAGAAAAACTTAGGCTACATTTTTTAAGCATTTAAATGTCAGCATGTAATCCAATAGCCTGAGCACCCACATGTACATACTCACACGCCTGTGTACAAAAGATTGACATGATAATGTCATTGTCTACTTGACCTATGCTAAAAATTAGAAAAACAAACAAAAAAACCCCACTGAAACTGCAAATTAAAAAGGGTAAATAGAAGAAAGAAGAGTTGAAGAGGAAAGGTCACTAATTAAATAGCTCACTATATAATAAGGCTGTTGTCCTCACCCAGGGCATTAGCAAAGTACATGAAGGAAAAAAATGGGTATACTATTTGTTTCCATCTTTGATCCTAATCTTATGCCAAACATTGTTTCTCAGACAAATAACTATACTCTTAAACTCTTCCTTGTTCCTCATGGCTTTGATTCTGGGAAACAGTATTTACCAGACCCCTTGGCCAGTGTGTTCTATTAGGTCAGCGTGTGGGAGGTAAGACCTGGATGGCTGGAGAGAAGTAAGCCATGTTCTGATAGCCGCAGCTATCAGTAGTCAAGTGGGCCACGGCAGATGGTGAACGTGGGTGCGTTTCATGGTCCCTGATTCCTCTTGAGACTCTGTTGCCTCAGTGCTACAGGAAACAAGCCCATGGATGGTGACTTCCATGCTGCCCTTGGACTTCCACAAAGTGGCCTATCACTGCCCCAGACATCTATTAACTGAAATATGAGTCTAGTACTGTACATTAAACAGCATTTTACTTCAGATACCCAGGATGGCTTCTATTTTTCAGAACTAAATATTATGGATAGCATAATACAAATAACAGATGAGAAGCAAAATGAGCCTAGTACTAAACTAGTAGAAGCCTTGTCTATGAATTCTTCCATTAACTTGCTAGGAGACTTCGGGCATATGATTTTACCTTCTAGGGCTCAGTTTACTCATCTGTGGTTTCAGATAATTTCAGTAATAAACTTTTCCAAACATTTAAGGCATAGATTACACTAATCTTACACATCTGCATAAGATGATTAAAGAAAGAAAAAATGTTTCCCAATGAATCATAAGAGAACATAAGAGATACAAATTACAGGCCAATCTCTCTCTCTTGAACATAGTTGCAAAAAACCTAAGCAAAAGTTCAGCCAATGACATCCAGTGACACACAAAATAGATAGCGTATCATAGCACAATTAGATTTAGTGCATGAAAGCAGATGTAAATAAGTTAAGGTGATTTATTATATTACAAAAGAAAGGAAACATACAGTCAGTTCAGTGAATGTAAAGAAAATGACAAAAAGGTTACAATCTTTTCATGATAAAACTCTTAGAAAGCTCAAGAGAGATGGTAACAGACTTATTCTGTTAAATAATGAAAACAGGAGACATTTCATTTTACAGTGAGATTTGAACAATTTTTCACTGACCTGTGAGCAAGACAGGACCTGTTAGCACTACGTGCACGTGACAGTGAGTGGGGGGCTCAGAGCCAGAGCAGCGCACCTGGCAAATGCCCCCATGTGTGGTCAGTTCTTAAATGAAGGCAAGAAAATGACTGCGCACTGCTATTTGGTCAAAGATGATGCAAAACAATGAGGAATAAGTGATTTAATTTAGCTGGTACAAGGAAGTACATTAGGGTTGTAAGATGAGAAAACTTCTCTACCTGATCACTTTTACAAACAAGAAAGAAAAGGAGGGAGAGGGTGGGAGGGAGGGAGAGAAGGAAGGAAGAGAGGCTCTGAATGGAGATTTCCATTAAAGAAGTAGGTTGAGTGCGTAATGGTGGGGAGCTGGTAGTAATGGGGACCAAAGCCTTAGAAACTATTGCTGGGTGGAGAAAAGCCAACCAATAACAAGAAAGCTTACCAAAGGTATGAAATAATCTTGCACTCTTCTCCCATTCAAAAAAAAAATGCATTGTCGCTGCTTTTTAAAGACATTTACAGTTCGTACATCCACCCCCTGCTAACTGTGGTGGTTTCGCCCCCCACACGTCTCAATCTGTCTTTGTGCAAAATGTTTGTTCTTTTCTTTTGGAATAGGTCATGCATGTTTACAAAAGTTGCCCTTGCCTTTTATTTTTTGTGCTTAAAAATTGTAATGTCTGGGATCTAATCTGCCTACTTGCATAACACTGGGGCCCAGCTATGGGCAGGTGAGGCTGAACAATAGGATTTTTAAGCCTCCCAGGCCAAAAAGGTGAGGCAGCCTGGGGAAGGGTGTATGGATTTCATATCAGTGAGAAGACACCACCCATATTCATGTTTCTTTTTGCTTGTAAAATGGAGGATATAAAGGTGGTGAAAATAGTTCTGCCAGTTTATCTTCAAATGGGTAATTGGGAGGCTAGTAGGAATTTTCAAACATAATATAACAAAATCAAGAAACAAAAAAGTTCCTTTTCATCTGCACAGAGGCTCTGTTGAAGCTGAAATACTTGTGGGATATTAGGAATGAAAAATGTCAGCATGCACACTGCCCAGGCTTGCCTGGTTTATGGCTCCCACCTCGTGGCCATCATTTCTGCCCAGAAAAAGGGCCTCTTTGTCCCTGGAGCCCTGCCTTTCCAAGACAAGAAACATCCCCAAGCATCCTCTCACTTTGACATATAGGTCATGGCATTCAGAGAATAATGCGAGGAATTGCCCGAGTGCCAGTTCGTTGAATCACTGGGACATGAAACTATTTAGTAAGGATTCCATCAAGCCTTATTGCTCCTACGAATTTCCTTCCTGAATGAAAAGTCATATTTCAAATGAAAAAGACCTGAGTTGTTTAGTGGCTTGAAATGCAAGGTTTGTGGGCAAATAAAAGGCCAAAAAGGGAGGGAAGGATGGTAGGAGGGAGATACAGGAGATGGAGACAGAGAGAGATGTGTCATTCCAAAGCCTGTATTAGAGATTTGTGTGTGTGTGTGTTGAAATCCACAAGAGGAAGGCCAATCCTCTAATTTAGAGAGGAAATGATCCAGACCTTGAAAGGAGCACATCGCCTGATGTTTTGGTCGGTGGAGAAACTTGGCTTACAGAGACAGACGAGACTGACCCAAGTACTCTGCCCTCTGCCTGAAGTGCCCTTGTACCTGCAGCCCTGCGCCTGATCCTAGAGAGGAACGATGAGTTTCTGGCAAGGTCTGGAATGTAGACTCCAACCGATTTCTTTTAGGTAAGGGTGCTGTAACCAGGGCTCCTTCAAGGCAAATCATTTTTAAGCACAGTTTAGTTGTTCCCAGTTGTTAAAACTGGTGCACCAAAGGACAGCCATTCTCTCTCTGGATATTTGCTATAGTAAATGTTGTATGCCAGCAAAAACACTTAATCATCTCCCAAACCTTGTAAGGTAAGGTATTTTTGTTACCTCTTGCCAGTGGCAGAGAAGTATGCCAACCTAGGTGCTCTGTCTTCGCAGCTTGTTCTAACAAATAAGCCATAATAAAGCCTGCCACTTTTTTCTACTTTATTTTCCCTTACTTATGTTATTCTAATCACTCTTGAAACTATACTGCATCTTCTATGTATAGGCAGGGAAGTAAGTACAGATATTAAAATAGCTTGTCATTTTTTCCTCCTCTTATCCTAAATGTGAAAAGCATTCATTCACATGTGCATGAATGAATTGGCTGATTCATTAATTTATTCATTTATGTGTCCAATGTCTTTTTGTGAAGCAGGTGTGACATGTTTTTTAGGTTCAGGTGTTGCAGACTTGGGAAGTGGGAGAAAGGAAAAAGTTATATTTACATAAGAATGGTTATTAAACGGATTCTAACCACCAAACGGAAGAGCGAACTAGACTGGTAGGTCTAAGACTGTGCAAACACTGGGCTTAAAGAAATAGGCCTTCTATCTCCAATATTGATGAGCGTCCTAAGCAGTGGTTTTTGTAGGTCCGCTGAGGGGGTGGGGAGATGATTTTCGTTGGAGAAATGACACTATTCTTATTTTCTTTAGTCCCACAGGTAGGGAGAGGGTAATATGTTGCTCTCAGAAATGCTCTTTTCCAAGGATGAAATACTGCCATTCGTGACAACATGAGTAGATCTTAAGAGTATCATGCTAAGGGAAATAAGTCAGATGGACAAGGACAAGAATTGGCCTGGCTGGTATGGCTCAGTGGATTGAGCACCGGCCTGAGAACCAAAGGGTTGCCAGTTCAATTCTCAGTCAGGGCACATGCCTGGGTTGAGGACCAGGTCCCCAGTGTGGGGTGAGTGAGACGCAACCACACATTGATGTTTCTCTCCCTCTCTTTCTCCTTCCCTTCCCTTGTGTCTAAAAATAAATAAATATTTTTAAAAAGACATATAATGATATTAATCAATCTCACCTCAATAAATTTCATTTTTAAAAGATATTCTACTCCCCCAAAGCATCATCAGAATGTCTGCAGTATCTGGTGGGGCTGGGAGCCCCTCCATTCCTCGGAAGACAAAGCACTTCCATGCGGAAGGAAGAGCACACTGTGTAGTCGACATGCACGGATTTACGTCTAGCTCACCGTAGGATTAATTAATTTCCCTATGCCATTGCCTACTGCCCTCACAGGCTATTTCTTTCCACACACTGTCTCCCTTCTACATTTCCTCTTGGCCCTTTTCCTCCCAAACTCAGCAGTCTTCTTAGCTAGGTCTTCTTCTCTCTTTATTGGCTCTGCATTTTTACCAATGATCCTTTGGATATTATCTCTCCTGGGTCAGTCTCATCCATGATCTTTCCCTTCTGACTCTGTAATAACCCCATCCATACCCCTGCTTTTTAGAAGGCACTCAGAGAGTAAAAATCTGGGGAAAGCTAGGCCAAATATGCTCAGTATTTTTTAATTTCTTTATAGACGGTACCCTTTTATACATTTTTTGTTAAAAATATTCAACGAACACTGTGCAGCTACTATGTCCTAAGTACTATGAAAGCCCTTGGAAAAACACAGGATGGGTAGATGTTCTAGTTGAAGGGAAGTTTAAAACCAGTGTATTTGATCACCAGCATTATCTGGTTATTAGCAACAATTTTAGAAAAAGATTTTACCTAGGACTGCTGCTCTGTAAATGACCACAAGTTTAATAGTACAAAATTCATGACAGGGTTTTATTTCTCTTAGTTAATGTAGAAGAATATTGTAAAGCTCTTGAAAGTCTTTGGAATCTCAAACTAATATGACTTTCTTCTCCCACCAAATATCAAAGCCTTATATTAAATGTTCTTAAAATGCCTAATAAAAATGTTTCTACTTAAAGTTGGCTTAGTACAGTTAAACTTCAACCAAATCCAATTTTGTAAACCAAACTGAACACTCAGTAGTATGTTTTTATTCCTAATATAACTATGTTATTTGCTAAACATAAAAATAGAAACCTACCTAGATTTGTACACTATTTCTTTTTCCTTACATATTTTGTTGAAAAGAGACAGACGAAATGTAGGTGGTGAGATATAAAATATTTAATTCCCTAATATTAGAAGCATCTGCTAATTTTGGAAGCCTCTATGGTTATCATATAGGTTTCATGGGAATGGCCTGAGACTTGTTAGACATTCTCGGTGAATCCAGTGTTTCTGCTGGGAGATGGTATGAAACACTGTGGGTGTTAATTGACTTTTTCCCTGCCTTATCCACAGCATGGCGGAGGGTGGTGTGCCCGTGATGCATAGCTGCTACTTCCCTTCTCCACCTTCCAGTTAGAGCAGAACTGGTGATGCTATAGCTGCCTGTATCACAAGTCCATAGTAAACAAATGGCCCTAATACTGATAGTTTTGCATTTCTTTGATTTTCTTTATTCTCCCTCTGTGGCATAAAATATCACTGAGATATTAATGAGATAAAATTGCAAAACATGGGCAGAAGTTGGAAAAACCACTCACTATCATTTTTAAAGAATATTAAAAATATTCTTTAAAAAATATTTTACCAGTATTACTTAGTGTTCCCATTTTATATGGACACTAAGTAATATTCGTAAAAATACACATCACTACTATTAACCAAAAGTCATGTTCAATGAGCCATTGCTCCATGTCTGGAGATGTACTAAGCTCATCTGGTACTTATGAAGAAATAGGTAACTATGACACCCCCCTTCATTAATAGACAGGAAAACAGAGGTTTGCAACTTGCAGGATTCATCACAGCTAATAACTATTCACAGTGCAGGATGTCTGAATCTAGCATCCCTGTTCTTAGCCAGAATGATAACGTAGTCTTTTTTTTTTTTAAGATTTTATTTATTTATCTTTAGAGGGCAAGGGGGGAAGAAGAGAGGGACAGAAACATCAATGTATGGTTGCCTTTCATGCGTCCCCTGCTGGGAATTGGTCTGCAAGGAACTGGTCTGCAACCCAGGCATGTGCCCTGACTGGGAATCGAACCGCGATTGTTTGGTTCGCAGGCCCATGCTCAATCCACTGAGCTACACCAGCCAGGGCTATAACGTAGTCTTTTAAGGATGTCAATTTTTCCTATGGCCTCATCTTCCCCTATCTATCACAAACCTCAACTCCCAGGTCTCACCGTCAGGTAAATGAAATCTTTGGGCAGGTACCACCCTGGGAAGTAGCAATTCCCTCTCTTGCCAGCTGGACTGTATTTCTCCATATTGGTCACACTTCATCTTGGCTCCCGGAGGCCCTCCAACTGCAGTAGCTAGAATGGAAGTGAGGATAGGGGAACCCCAGTGATGGCAGGTGCAGAGCTGTTTTGTAACTGGAAGCCACACAAGTCCCTTAGCTTTGAAGGCACAAGAAAGGCTTCATTTAGATACCAGGCAAACGAGATCAAAGCTGGGGAGGACAAACATGCCTGTTGTCTGCAGCAGGCAGCAAGTTACCAGAGGGAGCCCCACGTCCTCCACTGCACAGCAGATGCAATACATCTGAGAGGTTACCATAAAGCAAATAAATACTGCCGCAGAGCCTTCCCTTGAAGTCTCACGGCAACAAAAGCGTGGGCCTTGCACCTAAAACAGAGAAGGGCGTGCTCTCTCTGCAGCTGGCACATGGCCTTCTGCCCCAGACGGCTCGTAATGTCTTAGATGAACACCGCCCATGTACTAATAAAATCACCCGAAGCACAAAACCGCTTGACATATGTCTGAAAGAACAAAATATGGATTTTATTTAAAGTATTCTCTGGGAAGTGACATATAAGACTTCTTTGCAAATCACAAAGGCTTCAGGCTGCTAGTGGGCAATGGAGAGTCATTCTCTGGTCTATGTGGGTGAAGGCAGGGCTCTCACACATGAACGGAGGAAGAGCAGGGGCCCTTTCAGCAGTTAAACCGGTAGCTTTCTGATGGAAGAGGTGCTCAGAAACACAGGGCATCTACTCTACTTTATGGCAAATACTATTCTAGGTGTTTTACATACATAAAAGTATCTGATTGTTACCACAATCCCGTGAATTTAGAATTATCAGCTCTACAGATGGGAGAACATATTTTTTTCCTCACGGTTATATAATAAATGGTGGAACTGGTGTATAAATACCTTCCTTCAAAAAATTCAAGATTTCATTTTAAAGTTATCTTGCAATGAATTCTACCAGCTAGGAAGCTAAAACCTCAGTTAGGAACATTTCTGAAAGTGGCACAAAAGCAATTAACTTTAGGACTAAAATAGTTTGTTGAATTTGAAAGAAAAAGAGAGAGGTTTAAGATCCTAATAATTCAGGATTGGTAACAAGTACAGCATATTGAGGAAAAGGACTTTAACCCTTAAATTTAATTTTATTTTATTTAAAAAAATTTTTATGGAGATATGATTGACATATAACATTATATTAGTTTCAGGTGTACACCATAAAGATTTGATATATGTATATACTGCAAAAGGATCACAACAAGTCTAGTTAACATCCTGCACTGCAAATAATTGTTTCTTTTTTTATTTGTCAATTATAGCTGACATTCAATATTATTTTATATTAGTTGCAGGTGCACAGCATAGTGGTTGGATATTTATACAGCTTATGAAGCGATCCCACCAATAAGTCTAGTACCCACCTGGCACCATACATAGTTGTTGCAATATTATTGACTACATTCCCTGTGCTGTTAAACTTCATTTTTTAAACACAGTTTTGTGTACACACTAGGGCAATCAACTCATCCCGACTTGTCCAGAACTGACATGATCAAACTTCTTATTTTGTGTTGGAGACAGATGGTAAGTAGCAATAGTCTAATTGCTAGTCTATAATTGCTAGAGGTAACAGAAATTCATGAAATGAAATGCAGCAGTGATTAGATTTACTAAGTAAGTTATGAGAGTGAATTAACAAGGGGACTTGAATTGCCCTGTGTGTTGAGGGACGGTTTCCTGTGAAAGTGACATAGTGGAAATGTGAAGAATAAATAGATATTAGTCAGATACAAAGAAAATTGGGGTGGGCTTATTTCAAGCAGGGGAGAAGCGTGTAGAAGACGGGGTGGCAGAAAGGATGGGACTTTGGTCCATAGGACCAATTGGGGAGATGAGTGTGATGAAGACAGAGTTAAAAATAGCAAAGTGCAGATCACACTCAACAGGCAGACAGGGAAGACACCCCAAAGGTTTGTAAACTGCAGAAGATTGGGGGTTATGTCCTAAGAACCAAGAGAAGCCTTTAAAGGGCTTGGAAAGAATGAAGAGTGGTGGAGACACGTTTCCATTTCTGCCATGGAGGGAGGGCTGTGCTAAGGAGAACAGAGTAGAGGAGAGAACATGTGCAGATGAGTGCTAAGGACCCGAGGAGAGCCAACCAAGGCTGGATTTCGGCGGTCCTCGCAGGGACTGAACAGAGAGGGTGAGTCATGTACATTTCCAGGTGGAAATGGTCACTGCTCATGGCAGAACATTGGATGTTCAAGTGAAGTAGAGGGGAATGTCTAAGATGATGCCTAGTTTTCTGGCTCCTGTAAACAGATGGGTGGTAGAAACACATTACGCTTAGTTTAACTGTCTGATAATTTCGGTTAGCTGCTTTAATAAAGATGTCGTTTTTGTAATAACATAAAAAAATAAATTGCTCTTTCCCTTGACAAAGAGTCTGTTGTCCCCTGCTGCACTTGACCTGGTGCTTGAAGGGCACAGTGATGACTAGCAGGTAGAGAGAATTGACACACTCAGACATCAAGGATGTAAGTCACAGCACACACCACACATGAATGATGGTAAGTAAGGGGCGAGGGGTTAATTAATTTCAAGGTCCTCTCAGCTGAAGATCAGTCAAGAGGCAGATCCATATGAATGAAAAGAATTTAGAACTAATTCATTTTAAACCATCATGACTTTATGAGGGTTTTGAATTAGTCATGAACAGGTTTTTTTTTAATAGTAATCCATTGCAGAACAGTTTTCACAAGAATCAACTACATGATTCTGCAAATTCCTATGCTCAGTAGATTCTGCCAATATAAGTAAAATCATTGTCTCAAACATCTTCTAAAAGCAGCTGATTATGCTCACCCTGTATGTTTTTTCTCTCATCAACAGTATCATTATTAAAATAGTAAAGCTATTTAAAAATGATTTTGTATTCTCCCATGATCAGATTGTCTGAAATACTTAGCTTGTAATAATATCAAGTAATAATAATCATATACCCTAGTATATAATATATAATACATATTATGTACCCTATTATATAATATATTCTAGTACATAATATATAACACTATACAATAAAACATACAACACATATATGGTATGTGATAATAGTATATTATAATTATATATAATATATAACAATATTACATATTACTATGTAACATTTTATAGATCATGTATAATACATAGTACATGATAAGATAGTATATACATCATATAATACATGATCTATAACTACTCACATTATGCTTTAATATATTAAACTAATAAGTAATACTCTTAATATATGCCATATTGTATAGTTTAAAAAGTCATTTGACATTGTTTCTCACCAAGTCTTTATTGTGGTGTAAGTTCACTGTCCTTCTAACTGAAGAGAGGAATTAGCGGCTGGGACAGGTGGCCACAGTGAGTTTGAGAGTGCAGAGGGATGATGTAATATCTCTGTAATGTATAATCCATAGCATGTAACACAGAATACATCACCTACAATATATTACATCCTGCACATTCACATATGTTCTCTCACTGAGTCTGCCCTGGAATAGAGGAATTACTGTGCCCTTCCAGCAGAGTAGGAAATGAGGTGATTCCACCCATGTGGCCAGGTTTACTCAGCTAAAGTACTGGGCAGGTTGAGGACTCCCTAGCAGTTTTTTTAGGTAGGCAGTTCCAGCGTTCTTTCTACCACATCCCAGCTGCCTTAGATAATTGGCTGGCGTTTGCTTTATAGTTTTTAACTGGCTCCCAAATAGCAGAGTTACTTATAGGAATATGCATGACATTATCTGATTTAAAATGACTCAACTAATGACATCCAGAAGCAATCCAGAAAACACTGACTGTGGCTCCCATGTTGGGCTCTGAATGGGGATATTAAAAAGCCCAGTAAGCATTTATCTGTCACTGGCAAGACCCAGACTCTCAGGGCTGGGCTGCATCAGGATCAAGTGCTTTTCGTCATTTTTTCCTTTTCGAGTAATGCAAGGCGCAGCCTTGTGCTCGGGCTCCACGGCCGTCTTTGCAGATGGGAAGTGAGGAAGCAAGCGTCCTGGAAGCAAAGGTCCTTAAGGCTTAATAACCTCCAAGGCGCCCACCCACCCAGAAGAACAAAGACTTCTCTGGGTTCTTGGGATAGATGAGAGCTGAGGAATGGTGTGAGCAGTGTGTGTGTTTTGGGGGGAGGTGGTGTTGACATCATTCTCTGACTTCATAGTTTAAGCACAGTTACCTCCAAGAAAACTAAGAGGTAAGTCAAAACACACAGGGAACTCGTGGGCAGTGCAGACGTTAAAACAAATTTTTGACCCTGCTTCTTGCTCTCCCACATCTGGCACGTACTCCTAGTAGTACCAAAAAAAAAAAAAAAAGAAAAGTAAAGAAAAAACAAAACAAAGCAAGCACACACGCTCACTTACACACATACATATATCTCCATATGTTCTATATGTGTATATATACATGCTTATGTGTACATTTTTAATGTTTTCCTGATCTCTAAGAATGCAGATAATTCATTCTTTGTAAAAAAAACTATATTATAAAGAACTTTTACTGATGCCAATCATTTAATTTTTAAAGATAATTGAGGAGATTGAGTAAAAATCATCCATAAAAAGGATAAATTACATCGAATTGGGCCCTGCCTCCAGTTCTGTCGACCCCAATCCTCTCCTTCATATGTGTGCACACGCATGCCCACACAGATATACCACTTTAGTTTCACTTAGGTCCAAAAAAGGAGGGCAGTCAATATAATCGGCCCGCCCAGTTTGTATCTCGACTTTCGATGTAAGATCTCATTTATTGCCCCACTGAGTTTGAGAGGAAAGGGTTACTAATCACGTTTTACAGACGAAGAAAGATAAGTGTTTGAGGAAGATAAGGGACCCGCACAGGCTTTCATGGGGAACAGATGTTTCGTCTGGCTCCAAAGCCACTGGACCACAGTGCTGTCTCTCATGAAATAATTCAGGTCTGACATTTATCCACGGCTACAAACAGAAGATGCCTCCGTTCTTTAAAATTGTTCTCAACTAGCAATGTTTTCCTTTTTTTCTGACTCCTAAGGATGCAGATAATCCATTTCCTTGGAAAATGGACCAGAACCTAAAGAAGTCTCACTGATAGGAAATGGTAAGAGATTAACTATTTAAAAAAAGATTTTATTTATTTATTTTTAGAGAGAAGAGAAGGGAGGGGGAGAGAGAGGCAGAAACGGCAATGAGTGGGTGTCTCTCACTCGACCCCCTACTGGAGACCTGGCCTGCAACCCAGACATATGACCTGACCGGGAATCAGAAACCCCTTGGTTCTCAGGCTGGCACTCAATCCACTGAGCCACACTAGCCAGGGCAAGCTTACTTTTTAAAAAGATGTTCTTGAGAGGATTGAGCAAACATTTTCTATAAATAGAGACATTGCATCTGAGTATGACCCCTCTTTGGTGCTGCCTGGATCCATTCTATCTTCTTCTTACGTAGCTCTGGAGGTAGGGTCCTGAGACCTGCAACACCAGCACCAGCTAAGATCTTGTTGTTAATGCAGATCATGGCCCCTGTGCCAGACCTGCTGGATTGGAATCCCTGCAGGTAGGTCCAGCCACCTGTGCTCTCACTAGCCCTCCAGGTGCCACTGAAGTGTAGGAACCACTGAAGTACTCAACTGTCTGAGTGAGCTTTCTGAAGTATAGACCTATATTATGTCTCTGCTCAAAATTTGTGTTTGGCTATCCATGACTGATAGAAAAATTCTGAACTCTTTAAGTGGCGTGTCTTCTTTTTCAGACACAAAGCCCTCACCATACCCTCTCTGCCATGAGAGGACCCCATGTTTCTGGAGAGTCTAACCTTTCTGCTCAGAAAGTCTTTCTTGCCTGCATCTTTCAGCTAGAAAATTACTCTGGACTCACATTAGAACATAAGCATCACCACCTCTGTGGACAATGCTCTGAACTCACCAAACAAACAGTCCTTGTTCAATACTTCCATTATATTTCTTATTATTTGGGGTAACTTTTGTAGGTTCTCCTATTCACTACTTGAGCTCTTCTGAGATCAGAGAGCATGCGTTATATGCCATTATGTTTCCTGAGCTTTCACTGTCGTTGGTGTGGAGTAGGTGACCAATGAATAGTTGTTGCATAAATCAATGGATAATTGAGTCAAAGCAAAGTACAATACACTCAGAATTCCACCGATCACTTATGGCCCTGGGTATATTACGTGGCATCTAATACAATTATTGAAAGCTTTCTTTTCCACCAAGAATACTAAATGCACTGTTTTCTTGGACATTCTCAATCTCTTTTATTCTTACTTTTTATAACTCCCCTCCCTTTTTTTAAAACCATACTTTGGGCTTGTTATTTGCACACAAAGGGTATGCTGGCACCCACTTAGAGAGTTCACATTCAAATTGGAAATGGCATTCTCTGTTCGAAATGGCAACTCTGCTGCTGTCAGCTTTGATGTACGATGGATTCCCATGGGGCCCCCACACCAGTATGTAAAATTGATTTGAGAGCTCTTTGGGGATCTTGTCAGAGGGTGTCACGGTATTTTAAAAGTCAAGGTATGGCCAAGTGTGCAGGGACAGTTAATAAGCCCTGACTGAGACAGATGAAAAGATCCCAAGTTAAGCCAGCCTCATTAAGAGAAAGTGGCAAACTCCCAAGGAAGGTACCAGTTGCCCCTTAGCAGTGTCATCTGTCAAGAGAGAAGACAGTGGAGGCAGAGACCAATAAAAGCCAAGCATCCAAGTGGTCACCAGGGAGCACACTGCTCAGATCTCTGTTCAAGATAGACTCTCAAGATGTAAGAAGTACAGGTAGCTGACCGCTTCCTTCATGCCTTCAGAATCACCGTTTTTTAAAGATTTTATTTACTTAGTTTTAGAGAATGGGGGAGGGAGAGAGAAAGAGAGAAACATTGATAATGTGAGAGATACATCTATCCATTGCCACTAGGGACCTGGCCCACAACCTAGGCATGTGCCTGCACTGGGAATTGAACCTCTGACCTTTTGGTTCATGAACTGACACTCAACCCACTGAGCCACACCAGCCAGGGCAGAGTCACTTATCTTCTGAGACAAGAGTACCCTTTTTCCAGGTAGCCCCTTGCAATGACTAGATATAGCAGGGGTCCTACCGTTTATTTATTTCAGTCCAACACGAGACCCTTCTCCCAATCAGTGTCTCCGCTGGGGCTTGCTGTTGGATCGGCAGAGCCTCTGTCACATCTGCCGGTAGTCTTCCTGCCTCGTGCTGCTTCCTTCCATCCTCCTTTCACAGATGTTTCCGCATCCGCGGTCTGAAGGCTTTCCCTGTCCAGTCCTGTTTTCTCCCCCTTTCAGCCGTCACAGCTCTTGCCTTGCAATAACCCCCTTGAACCCCTACCCTGTTTTAGTATCTATGTCCCCAAGGTTCCAACCGACACAACTGTGTTAGTTGCTGGGATGCCATCGGAATATCCTCCTCCCGTAACCTTAATTGTCTTCCTGGAGAAAAAGAGAGGACGTGACAGAACCTGAGAATACTTGGCTGGGATAGATGTACCTCAAATAAATTTCTCTCTGTAAGTCATCTACATAGTAAAATGGGCGTTCACAAAGGCACTCAAAGTTGGTATAGAGAAATAAGGAAGTCACTTTTTTTTCATCTTTGTTTGCAAAATTAAAGAATTTACAACCCTGCCCCTTCTATTCAAGGTAGAACCAGCTTTTTCTGATTAACGAGACAGGAAGACAGAGGTTAGGGAGAGGTGGAAGAAGGGGATGGGTTACAGGGAGGACAGGCAGGGAAGCTCTGCAAACACTTGAAATCTCAGTGTCTTTCAAGGGAGGTTGCTTTCCAGTTCCAGCCTCTGACCCTTCATTAATTTCAGTGCTGGTTTCCTATCTTGGGAAAACACTGGTCAGGTTAATTTCAAAATCCCATCATTTATTTTGCTCTGGGAAAATGATCAAAAGTTATTTCTTGCAGGGGTGTGCAACCTTTTGGCATCTCTGTGCTTCACTGGAAGAAGAGTTGTCTCGGGCCACACGTTATATACATTGCAACACATGATCTCAGAAAAAACCTCATCATGTTTTAAGTAAATTTATGATTTTGTGTTGGGCCACGTTCACAGCCGTCCTGTACTGCAAGCAGCCTGCAGCCTGCAGGTTAGACACCCCTGGTAGCGGGTACCTGAAAAGACGGGGAAGAGGATGAACTTCCTGCCAGCTCTGGTGGTCTGGAGGCTCATCCTCCCCACCTGGTCAGTCTCACAACAACACGACCTACTTCTTGGAACACTTTCCTGGAGCTGGGTCGTTACCCTTTCAAAAATGTTTTAGGTTGTATTCTCTCCAGAATGAAGGGGCGTTATTGGAAAGAAAAATACCCCAAATACTTTAGAGTCTGAGCTCTTTAGCATGCATTTCAGCATATTTCATAAGCTCCACCTAAACTATCTTTGTTCCCAAAAGGGCTCTGTGGAAGGTAACCTAATCATAAATTTCTAACTTTAAAAATGCAGGCTCTCATGCCCAAGGCATGACTCCTTTAGTAAAAGGCTATTTCCTGCTGTGACAAGCTCTGTCTACTTCTCAAGGATATGAGGAATGGAACCTGCTTCAATACTCATATCGTCTTTGGTCATAATAGTCAGATTTAGCTCTCTCTTTGAATCATTATTTTATTCTCTCTTTGTTTTCTAATTCATTATATAGTCCCTTATATTCTGTGAGTTATGTTTCTACATAAATACCTTATCTCACCAATAAAATACCAAAGTTATTGAGGAAAGAGATCATATATTTTTATTCTAGGGGAAAATATCAAGTAGGAAATGCTTCAAAAGTAGCTATCAGAGAAAGACAAATATTGTATGATTCCACATAAACCACAACAGCAAACCTCAGACCTGGTGGTGACTGGAAGTGGAGGGTGGTGGGAGGGAGACTCAGAGGAAGGTGGTCAGAAAGTACAAACTTCCACGTATAAGAGAAGTAAGTGCTATGGATGTATTGGAGAACATGATGGTCACCACTACTGTGGGATACATAGGAAAGTTGTTAAGAGAGTAAATCCAAAGAGTTTTCATTTCAAGGAGAATTTTTTTCTTTTTTCTTCCCTTCTTTCTTTCTTCTTTATTGTATTTATGAGTGGGGACCCCCCAAAACCATAATTACCTTCTGGAGGGTGGGCTCTTTCTAGTAGAGGCTTCCCCTGCAAGGTGAGCATTCTAGGAACCCACCCTTATCAGTGTAACAACGGGTATTGTCGTGAGAGGGTGTACTTGGCTTCAGTGAATTTTTTTTGGAGACTCTTTCAACACACTTGCCCATTTCGTGAGGGGTAATTCATGAGTGCACCCACTCACACCGTGCCCAGTGATCAGCAGTGTTTGACCAAAACGGCACGACCAGCAGGCCCCTCCCTATTCACCTGATTTTTGCCCTGAGTGACTTTTTTTTTGTTTCCCTGGATGAAAAAAGTCCTTAAAGGGAAACATTTTACTGATGTGGAAGATGTGAAACAAAAAACTGCAGAAGCACTAAAAGGCATCAAAATCAACAAGTTCAAAAACTGTTTTGCACAGTGGGAAAAATGTCTCAACAGGTATACTGCACCCAAGGGAGAGTACTTTGAAAGTGACTGAAGTTTAAACATGCACGAATAAATGCACAATTTAAAAGAAATAAGATGGTTAACTGATTAAAGAGTCTCTACTAGGAGATTCTTTCTTCGACTTCCCAATGTTTTCCTCCATAAAACGGCAAAGACTAAGAACACACCCAGTTACACCTCAGCTACTATTTCTTTGACTTAGCTCTTAGGCATATTCTGGTATAAGCAAAACCATTCTGATGATACAAAATAAATCAAATGTAAGTAAGTTTCCAGAGCTGTTTGAATCATTCAAATAATATATTTATTTCTTGGTTCCCTTTTGTGTTTGTCACAAGCTTTCTCCAATTGAAAAGAGTATGTTCCTAAAAGTGATTGTTCTTTATACAGCTTTACAAAGGTTATAGTATTTCTGTATCTTGTGTGATGTTGATAAGTTTTAGGAACCCTAAATGAGCCCATTTTCATGTTGCCAATTTAGATTTTAAAAGAGTAGATCTTGGAGACCAGTAACACATAGATGAATGAATTGTTTTACATTTCTATCGCTATGGTGAAATAAATGCACCAGGCAGAGAGTGAAAGTGGAAAAGGTCGTGAGAATAGTGATGACTCCATCTCATTGCCCTGTCTTAGAAAGCCTTGTTCCAACGTGGACTGGGTTTCCTCTGAGTTACAGAGAGCGAATAAACAAATAAAAATGTTTTTCAAGAAGGAAAGTAATTGCCAAGCTGTGCACCTTTCATTGGAGCACAGTAAAACAAGTTCATTTGCATCAAGTCAACAACACATTTTAATGGTTAAAGAAAAAAAACAACCTGGGAAGTTTTCCTCTGAAAACAGTATTCTACTGAAGTCTAAATTGTGTAAACATACCCTGTGGTTGTCACCAACTGGGAACATTGGAAAACCCTTAATGCCAAGCATGAGTAGGCAGGCATTTCAGCCTTGTTTCAAGCTATTTCACGAATCCAAACAGGCCAATTTACAAAAAGCATAGTTCAGACAGTGCTTACTTTCATTGCCATCTATGCCCTTAGATACTTTTCTGAGCTCAAACCAACCACATCTGCTGGATGTAGCAGAAAGGGTTAAGGAACAGACAAGCTGTAGCTCATCTTAGTATCTTTTGCATCTCAAAGCCTCTATATAATCAGGTTTACCAAACAATGGTCTCCTATACATACAATTGATTTGAATGATCTAACCAAATTTTAAAAAATTAAGGTAATTCCAGGACCCCCCAAATCTGTCTTAGCTAGCATTCTGTTCCAGTGGGAGGAGTCTGTGTACCACACACTTGCCCAGGTCTGGTAAATTTTACCCTATCATTACGACTGCTTGTCCTTACAAGAACAAACACAGATCCTAATCTTCCATTTCCATAAGTAAATATGTCAGCTATGCTCCCGAAGCCTGTTGGTAGTTATAAATAAGATGATGATACAACAGTCTACAAAATCCCAAATTCATCTGATTTTACTGAACTGTCCTCATAATTAAGCTCAGATATTATTATTGTTTACTATTATACTAATATTTACTAAATTAGGTAAACTATCTTATCTTTAGTCATCATTGGTCTGGCATAAATGAAAAAAATCTGTGACATAAAAATCTGATTGTTAAATAAACTTTTTAATTCATTTAATCTTGAATTTTTTTCTTTGGCTGTGTTTTTTTTTTCCTTTTGTAATGAGATAAAATAATATGCTTTTAAGACTTTAGAGTCTTGATCTTTTAGAGAAGAAGGGTGTAAAGACCTGAAAGGTTAAATGAATTATCTGAGGTCACACCCTTAATTACTGGAACAACCAAGGTCAGGATTTAGGTCTCCTGATTCCCAGTCTAGAGTTCTTTCTGCATATCCAGATACTAAACAATACTGCATATTCTTAATGACTTCAATTTTACATTAAACTCTCTAAAGACATGACCACATTCAACAACGGTAGTATTAGACAGAGGAAAATGTTTTTATATATATGTTGAAGTTCTATTATCCCTGCACATGAAATACTTGTCTAGCTATACACATGACCATGGCAGAATGATAGAAATAAACATTACGTGAGGTGTGTGAAGAGCCTATGGTATTAAATTAAGGCTGCAAACATGAGGAATGAGGTATAAGTACGTTTAATGAAGAAATTTTTTTTACCCACAAGTTCCAAGTTAGCATGTTCTAATCACTGGAGTGTGAAAATCTTGGGAATTTGAGAGGGCATGCAAGAGTGGAGAGTGAGGACAACTCATTTTCAAATGGTATCTTCTGCTTGGTGACTGTAGTCAGTGAAGAACATCCATCTGCAGTCACTGCTTTGTATAATAAGGTCTCCCTTCCCCATTGGAAATTGCACTATTTCGAGCATCTTATCTCTGGTTTTCCTAAACTCATCTCTTCCTTCTGTGCTTATAAGATTGCTGAAGGGGGGCAGAGTATCTTCCAAAGAAGCATCGTAACTAGAGATGATCTAAAAGATACTGCTGTCTATATCATCTTGCGCTTTTTTTCTTTTTCTTTTTTCTTTTTTTGCCTAACAATAAAAGGATAATAGGCAGGGCCCAACTTTCTTTTTAAAGCATGGTTTCATAAAATTTCCTTTTCCATAACAATATGACCTAGGATGTTCGTTCATCCTATAAAATGCCTCATACTAGACAGCTGTTTTGCTTTTATTGAGCTTTGTAATTGGGAGCACGGTATTTACAGTGTCCTGTTATAAGCTAAATAGGCTCACACCCAGGAAATGGTTATTGCTTAATGAAAATAATATGTTATAACCACGATTATATTAACATCTGACAAGAAGACCTCCCTTGTACTAAAATGTGCCTGTTCTAATAAAAGTATAAGCAGATTCAAAGCTATGTCTCTGGTTTTACTCATGGGCAGTATATAAGAACATAACTTTTCTTTATATGTTTTTATCTGAACTTAAGAGCAAAGCATCTAATGATCTATGAAAATGTTCCCTAGTTTGGCAAATGCACAGTCCCTGGATTTTAGTAGCAGACAGACCTGGCTGAGGATTTGAGCTGAGCCATTGTGCTGTTATATTGTCTCATAAAAAATTGCTTAATTTCTATAAGGCTTAATTTTTTCATTTTATAAACTGAATAAATATACATGCCACATGGTATCTTCATGGGACTTCAAGACAATATCAAGTACCTAGTTCAATAGCAGAAGAAGAGTAAATATTCAATGTAGTATCATGGTTAACAACATGGTTATAGGAGTCAGCCTAAGTTCAAAGCTTTGTTCAACCATTTTTGTGTCTGTCTTTGCACTTATAAATTAAGCATAATAGTAATAGCTGGCGGATAGGATATTAGAATGATTGCCTAAGATAACATATGTATGAATTAGAGTAAAACCTAGTGCATAATTTAAGTACTCCATTCATTAACTCAGCAAGTGTTTATTGAGCACCTACTACATCACATGAGTAGTAGGTGACTAACATGAGCTTTTGAAAAGCTCAAGATTCAACAGTGAACTAAATGGTCAAAATACTCAGCTGCATGAGCTTAATAATTTCCCAGAAAGAAATACAATAAACAAAATAAACAAGTAAGATCACTATTATTTAAAAATTAAAAATGTTAAGGAGATTTTTGAAGAACAGAGAAGAGGAAGGATTGAAAGTTTAGATAGAGTAGGCAGAAAACACTTACTAAAAACATGTCATATGAGTAAAGACCTGAAACTTGAAAGTTATTATTGCTATTATTTTCCTTTCTCTCTTTTGTACTCAGTAATTTATGATGGAACTCAAAGAACAGAAGGTGAAGAAAAAATATCAGGCAGGGATTAGACAAGAAAACAGAAACCACACAAGCTGAAAGACATTTAATTCAGGGAATTAGGTACTTACAAAAGATATGAAGAAGTGACATAAAAGAGAAACTACTGTTTTCTTTCAAGAAATTAGGAATTACAGAAATTGCTGGAGATTACTGCCAATGATCTTAGGTACCTATGGTACCAAAATGGTAATTCTCAAGGGGTCTCATTAAAGCCACTGACAAAACCTCCTATTTGTCTACTACCAAACCTCACGAACTTGCCTGCCCCTAAGGAAGGAATTGTATTAGCTTCCATTTTTCTGCCTTCAAAATCTCATGCAAATATATCTCATTAAGGTAATTTCAACCAGAAGGGTGACAGCAATGGATTCTGGGAAATATAGTTCCTAGGCTACCCGCCTGTGAGACAAAGGATGGCATAAAACAAAATTCAGGTAGGTATCTATCAAGAAGGAAGAGAAGAAAAAAAAAGAGAAGCAATGTTATTTACTATGTATCAGGTATTATGATAATTCCTTATATTCATTTACTTCACACAAAACTGTTTATTATTAGTAATATATTATCTTCCCCATTTCAGAGATAAGAAAACTAAAAGTTGATAGATTTTGTCCAAAGTCACACACCAAATAAATTACAGTTATTTTGTATTCTTAGTATTATTCCAGAACTTTCATTCTTAACCACTCTGCTTTTATTTATTTTTGAAAAGATTTTATTTATTTATTTGTAGAGAAAGGGGAAGGGAGGGAAACATCAATGCGTGGTTGCCTCTCACACGGCCCACACCAGGCACCCTGCCTGCAACCCAGGTATGTGCACTGACTGGGAATCTAACTGGCAACCCTTTGGTTTGAAGCCCATGCTCAATACAAAGCTACACCAGCCAGAGCTATTTACCTATGTTTTTATCCCTAGAAAAAAGGGTGAAGAGTGAGGCTAATTATATAATTCCATAGGGTGGGGGTGTCAAACTAATTTTCACGGGGTGCCACATCAGCCTCGTAGTTGCCTTCCAAGGGCTGAAATAATTTTAGGACTGTATAAATGTAACTGTATAAAGGCAACTGTGAGGCTGATGTAGCCCCTGGTGACACTGAGTTTGACACCCTGCTCTAGGGCATATCATTACTAACGTTATTTGTACTGATTTAGTTGGACACAAGTTAGGGAAATAGCAATTTAAAAAGAACAAGAGTTAGCTTTTTAAGGGCTACAAAGAAAGAGGTAGAATTCAATAAAAATTGCTAGAAAAATGAAGAGATACACAGGAACACCCTGCCATGCTATTTCCACAAATATTTTGAACAATTTTTATTTTCAGTCAAGACCGCTTTTCCAGAGTCAATTCCACAGAAAATTAAAATATCAGAATCTAGAAGAAATCTTAGAAATCTCTTCATCTCAGATGAAAACATGAGATCCTGAGACCATTAAAAATAAGAGATTTGTTCAAGTTCACACAAAGACAGACTTGGCGTTAAGAACTTTTTCTTTTAGACCATGTTTTATTCTGTTGCTTTAATTACTCAGTATCTATGAATTTGTGTGTGTCTGGTGGTGAACACAGTAAAGTGGAAATCTCGTTTGCTATACTTGGCTCATCCGCAAGCTCACTGGCAGCTATGTCGTGTCCCATTCGCTTCAGCCAAGGTTTCCAGAAAACTCCATGTTACCGTGTGTAGAATAGGAGTCTCAGGAATCCTCATGCAAAATATTAAAGGGCCTGGACTACGAGTTAATTTATGCAAAGCACATGGAGATTTTTAGATAATATCCATAATATGAGCAAAGAAAAGGAGGCCATCTTCTCTTTTTGGATCATCAACCAATATTTTGAAGGACAGCCTCTAAATTCAGTATGAAATGTTAATGTTTCTCTTTGAAATCTTACAGTCCATTTTGGAACAATTTCCATACCCATGAAATTTAAAAAGTAATCATAAAGTGAGCTTGCCCTTCCATTCTCCCTGTGTAAAAGTAGAAGCCTTTTTACATGGCTTTTGGAATATTTCTATTCTGCAGCAACAGCTGGCCACACTCTCCATTTAACTAGGTATTGCCCCGCCATCTTTGGAAAACCAAATGCTGTCATTTACTTCAGCCATATTGAATTAGTATTTACTATTCAAAGAAGAAGAACAAATAACCAATGCACAGTTTTTCCTTCTTGAGAGCACTGTATTCCTTATAATTTATCGGTAGGAATGCATTTATGTGTTTTGCTTTGTTTACTAATCTTTGTCAGTCTCCAGTGACTGAATAGATTTACGCTGTTAGAGTTAATTCCACATTGCTTATTATACTCCAGAATTAAATATTTTATCTCCTTTAGAGAATACCACCTATCTCATCACTAATAGAAAGAAAAAGAAAAGTATTTTTTGTTCTATTCAGAGGCCCAGAAACAAAATGATTTTATACAATGTAAAATTTAGCAAATGCTCACACTGAGAAATACAGTAAAATTCTTGAAAAAAACTAGTCTGTTCCCATCAATAGGTTGTATCACCAGCAATACCCAAAATTTTAACTAACTGTAACTGAAAAGAAGAGAATGATATTTTTCTGTCAAGCACAAATGGCCTTTGCTAACCACTCCTAAAACAACTTGGAGAATTCAGTTTATTCTAACTAACTTCTTCAAAAGAAGACAACGAATCAGCTGATGGAGATTCTACAGCCTATTGCCCTCCTTGGTTCTGCATATCCTGACATCTGGGTGCCACTTCCACTGTACCATTAAAACCAATTTTGACAAAATCACGAGCAGCCTCTGGGACATTAATATTTCCCTGAAGTGATTTTTTCCCTTGGTGTTTCTCAGTGTTCCCTAGGCCCTGTTTTTGTTTTATATACTCCCCGTGAGTGATTTTTTTAAACCTTTGCCTGAGGATATGTTTATTGATTTTAGAGAGAGGTGACAGGAGAGAGAGACAGACAGACAGAGAGAAACATCAATGTGAGAGAAATATCAATCATTGCTTCCCGTATGCCCCTCAATTGAGAATGGAACCCGCAACCTAGGTACGTGCCCTGATGGAGAATCAACTTGCAGTCCTTTGGTGTATGAGACAATGGTGCTCCAACCAATTGAGCCACGTGGCCAGGGCTCCTTAGGCGATTTTATATATTCCTTTGATTTCAATCATGTTTACATTTCTAAATATTTGCTTATAGCTCAGATATCTGCCCTAAGCATCAGACTTTTATCCTTAATTTCATATTATATACCTGTGTTTGGATATCTGACAAAAATCTCATACTTCATATTCCCAAAACTAAACTCATATTTTCACCCCCCACAAAATGCATTTTCACCTGTGCTTTGGATTTCAGTGAATGCCACTCATCCAGCTGTCAGCTGATTAAGCCATAACCCTCACAGTCATCATTCCTGCCTTTTTCTCCTTTCTTCAATGCTTACAATCAATTATGATGTCCTCATGACGAGGTCTTCTAAATACTTTTTAAGTCTATTCATGATTTATATTATCTCTATAGTTTAGACCACAATCATCTCTTGCTTGGGTTATTATAAAAGAATACCAACTGGACTTTCTGCATCCAATCCTATTTTCTCCATCTCATTCTTTACACTGATTTAAAATTACAATATAATTATGTCATGCCCTTCGCTCTCCCTTATATTCCCACCATCTCTCTCTCTGCCAGGGCACACGACAGGAGTTCATTAATATTTGATTAAAAATTGAAAGAAAGGGAGGGAGGGAGGAAGAGAAGGAAAAATGGCAATTAGAGAAGTCATATTTAAAAAACCTTTTTTAGAAAAGTAACCTATGTTGTTTCATCCTGAAAGTCCCAATAACAGAAAACAGTTGTTTCTGAAATGAGTATAAAGTTGGGCAAAGATAAACTGTAGGTACAGGATGCCCAAGAGTAGGGAGCGAAAGAGAAAGGTGGGATTGTTAAGAAAGAGAAAACGAATCCATCCTCCATGAATTCCAGGCCAGCCCACTCACTCCCCCTTTTTTCCCTGTGCCAACAGACCCCATTACCTGTAGTGCTACCGAACATTTCAGCTCAGGCAGAAAACCTTTCAAATGTTGTTTTACCATAGCAAAAGGGGTGATTATTACTAAAAAAAAAAAAATCATGAAAATGAAAAAAAAAAACCCCAAACCCCTAACTAATCCAATTATTCTTATTGATATAAAACTGCTTCTTTGAGCCTTTTATTTTTTTTTATTTTTAAAAGTTAGCTGGTAAATTGTGGCATTTCAGCTGCAAGAAATGCACCTAGTTCTAGATTCAGCACTTGAAAACGTCACAGGAATCTTCAAAAACACTGCCATGAAGCTGGTTAACTGAGTGAGTTCACTTTCCACCGAGATGATACATCACCCTAAGCCTGCTGCGATCGCCATGGAGGGTGGGCTGGCCAAACAGGAAGTGAAGAGTAACTGCAATGCTGCCTTGCCGTGGGCGGAGAAACGTGGTTTGCAATTTCTTTTTTTTCAAATATGGTAAGCATGAAAGAAGAATAAAAATAAAACTTGAGGTTTGATTGCAAAGCAATACCCATGTTCTTTTAACGGCTTTCTTTCCCCGATGCACTTCTTGTCCCCGCGCAGAAAGACGAGAGGTACTGTGACTCACAATTGCACGGCGATCACTCTTCCTTATCTGGAAATACTACACCCATTTTACAGACACATTTTCAGTTGAGCCATACCCATTGCAAACCATACGGCTTAAAAATAGCATCTTTCTTCCTAAGTTTTTTTTCCCCTTTGACTTTATGTGTCTCAAATTAAAAGGTTTTTTTTTTTTGTTGCTGTGTGTTTGTTTTTTTAGCAGTTATGCAGTCTCGAAAGAGTCATTTCAACTCTGGAAAAGTCAAACCAACTTCCTCCAATCTTTTGTATGCCTTTAAGTCCTTAGTTTTTTCTATTGCATCTCTCTAAATATATGTCAGGATATTTTCTAGATGAGCATGAAGTTCTTTTTAAAAATTACTTTCATGTTTCTGATTATGTACTCTCTGAAGATCATTCAAGAAATACTCAAACAGGCCCTGGCTGCGGTGGCTCAGTGGACTGAATGCCGGCCTGCAAAGCACAGGGTCGTTGGTTGGATTCCCAGTCAGGACACATGCCTGGGTTGCCAGACAGGTCCCCAGGAGGGGACATGAGAGGCAACCACACACTGATGTTTTTTTCCCCCTTTCTCTCCCTCCCTTCCTCTCTCTCTAAAAATAAATAAAATCTTTAAAAACAAACACAACCCCAGTCAAATAAAAATGACTCATAATCCCACTAGCTAGAAATAACTTTATCCTGGGATATTTTCTTCACATGCTTTAATATAGTTAAAGTCATGAAGGTCTATGTATCCTATTCACCCCTATTATTTTACCCTAAGTGATTTACCTATTATAAAAATGTCTTCAAAAACATTTTTATTACTAATTTTGGATTTGTAGGTAGTTTTCAATATTTTTACTCATTAATTTTGCAGTAATGAGTTTCTGTATATTTCTCAAGCACAGAGATGAGAAATTACCGCATCAAAAAATATATTTTGAGGCATTTGATTCCTATTTCTAAATAGCCTTTAAAAAGATTATAAAAGTTTACTTTCTCATATGTAATATTTAAGAACAACCCCTCTCCCTACAATATGAAGGGCATCAGGCATTATTGGGTTTACCTTTCAAATTTCATGAGTATAATGGATCGTTCTTATTATTTAATTTGATGTTTTTGTTTGTCTGGGTTATTGAAATTTTATGTGTGTATCACACATACATATTCATATTTCTCAATGTTCACCAACTTGCATATGCAGATGGGTGTATCCCTTATATGGTAATTTTACTTATTTTTATGGACTTGCCCCTAAGATATATATTTTTTCAAAATATTATTGATTCATTTTTAGAGAGTGGGAAAGGGAAAGAGAGAAACGTCACTGTGTGGTTGCCTCTTGCATGCCCCCTACTGGAGACCTGGCCCCGGGGCGTGTGCCCTGACTGGGAATCGGGCCATGACCCTTTGCTTCCCAGACCTGTGCTCAGTCCACTGACACCAGCCAGGGCCTAAGATATATATATATATTTCTGTGAATATAATCACATGTATGATGTGGATGAGAACTTCACCCAGGGTCTGAACTTTGGCTCACATACTCCAGAAAAATGATTTACCAAGAATCAGATTTCCAGACACCGCTCAAGGAACCAAATCTATTTAGTCTTCTCTGCTTGCAGGTAGGAGCATCACTGATTTTGAATGTGTCAGGAAACACTAACCCTGGATTTTAGGGGGCCATGGAGAGGAAAGACCAAGTTTGTTAAGTAATTCTTCCCCAAGGACGTGGCAGCCAGTGCCAAGAGAGAGAATGAAATCGGTCTCATTTCTTAGCATAGAAAAAGGGACTGGAGCACCCCGAGAGACTTTATTTCATAACTGTATGTCCAGATGTTTATCACTAAGTATGAGATCAGAAGACATATGGACTGACTTGGAAATGATATTTTCAGGAAGTATGAAGATGATTCGTAGAATATATAATGGATAAATAAATACAAAGACATGAAAACTGGGATCACTAATGATTGATAATGTTTTGGACAGAGTTACAGTTAAGAGCGTATATTGAGTACGGCAGAGGAGAGCAATGAGTGGGAAATGGGGACAACTGAAACTGCACAATAATAAAACAAATAAAAAAACAGTGCCCATTGAGATGCCACTGAAGAAGCAAAAAGTGTTTTAAAATAGCAAAAGGCCTGGTAACAGCAAATAAACAAAGCACGACTGACAAAACCCACCGCTGTCAACACATCCTCCCAAAGACTCAATTGTTCTAATTTAATGCCAATACACAAGAAAGAATAGTTACTAGCATTGCCACCTTACATCAGTGCTAGTCTGACACTTCTTCCTTACAAGTGTTACACCTCCTAACCCAGAGCTGGCACTGTCTAACCCAATTCCTGCCGCAGAACCCGGTGGGCCCTCCTCTTCCAGAAAAAACTGTCCCATTCCACCCCCCACACTATAGCAAGGGATTAAAACACAACAGGCACCCTTTTCAAAAATACTCTTTAGCTCTGTGTTCTGGATTATTCTTTGACCTCCACCTTGACTTGCCAAACCATTCTCAATGATAAATAGATAGCAAACGATAATCATGTAAATACCCACCATTTACTTTCATTCTATAACTATAATAGCTACCATTAATTAACATGTAATCTGCTGAGAAATATGATATTTTTCAAAAAGTATAAATATTTTCTCACCATTTATAAAATAGATTTTACTACTATTAGAATTATTATTATTAGCTACCATTTCTTGCTTGCCTATTTTGTTTTAGACACTGAGTTGAAAGTGTTATAATAAATATGTATAATCTTCTCAACAACTCTATATGAGAGGTGTTAATGTCATTTTATAAATAATAAACAGATTCAAAGAGGTTAATTTAGTTGTATATGAAGTACATACTACAATGCTTGACATCTAGTAAAAGCACATTAATATTACCTATTTTATTATTAGCATATGTGTTTTGTTATTAACATTTATTTTGATGTCATGGGACATGTTCCTTGGATGGAGATTTGGCTTGGGAAAGCATGCCACACACACACAAAATTAATTCTTGTACCTTCATGCTCCATTTTCTTAATATTATTAGTAATATTAATAATATCAAATAATAAAAAAGAATAGTAATAATCTCACTATTATTACTATATATATACAGTGTATTCAATACATTATATAGTAAATACTTTAATTCTATATTAATACTATATGTTATACTAAAAATAGCACTACTGTTAATACCATTATATGCTATAATAATGCTAATATTAATAATAAAGAAGTATACTGTAAGTCAAACTTTGGATTAAGACCTTGTTAGAATGTATCTTACTTTAACCTTAAAAAATTCTGTGCGACAAATTTTTATGTTACTTCCTGACTCCCAGATGAAGAAATAAAGGATAAGAGAAATGCATTAACTTGTCTAAAGAAGCACAGTTCATATGTGAGGGTCAGGATCTGAATTAGAAGCTCTAGTTCTTAATCATTGTGCATTTGAGAACTAGGAGGACTCTTATAAGTCATTTTTAAATTTAACTCCTTATTTTACATGTGAAAAAATGGAGATGGAAATAAATCGCCCATAATTACCCAGCATTAATTGGCAGAGTTGAAATTTGGTTGTAATAGTCTTACTGTTTCCTTAATAGGCACAGTCACTGTATAAACATTACCTTATCTAAAGTCCCAGTAGGTATGTAGGATAGGTTTCCATATTATCCCCTTTTTGCCTCAGAGGAAACTGAAATTCAGAGAGGTTTAGCGAATTGTCCAACACACCCCAGAAGAAGTGGGGCTTTGGACACAGGCAGCCTAGATCTTGAACCTCTGCCCTTAACCACTATTCCCGTATGGGGTGAGCCATTGCTCAACCCAGCCCCTGCCCCAGGTCACCGCAGGGGTCTCCATCTCTTCCCCATGGGCAGCTGTGTGCTAAAGTCACATCAGACCACCTGCAAAAGTCAGCTTAAAAATTTTCAGTCCTGTGAGCCAGTGGTCTTACCCAATATTAAACATTAAATATTATACACTGCCAATAAGACAAATTATATTAAAAATAAAGGTAAATCCTTTTGTACCTTTGTGACCCATTTTATTTGTAATGCTACTAATATTAATGGTAATATCATTAATAATAAAGTTAACAACTAATATGAATAATACAATACCATTAATAATATTGCTACTGTTAATACTGTATACTTTATAATATGTCACGTTGCCTCATTTTCAAATCCTAATGATTTTACTGGGTCTCACTGTTACCTAGGCTCTTGAGATCACGTCTAATGGGCACAGGTTACAAATCACAGCGTTTATTCTCACATACACCAACACTATTGCCGAGGGTCATCGTCCTAAAAACAGAAATCACCTAGTGTTTTTCTGAAATAATTTAGTCTATATCAGGAAATCTCAAGTTTATGTTATACTCATCCAAAAAGATATGTTTTTAAAAAAATTAACTACCTGGGTGATACTAGTGACACCTTGTGAGTACAAACACTTCAAAGTAACATTTCCTAGAGAATTTCAGCTGCTGTTCAAGCTAAAAAGCCTTTTAAACATCTCCATGAAATCTCTCTGCCTTTTTACCTCCCATAAGGGACTTAGCATAAGACAAAGGGTGGAAGGAAGATAATAGATTCTAAATTCCTATAATATACTACAGTGTGGACCATCTGGTCAACATTACTGTTTCCAGTGGTAGTTTCTACCCTTAAGATGGATAAAATATGAAAGGTGATGCTCAACCCACAGGCCAGAGAAAATATTGAGTCAAATGTGAGCGGTACACAGCCTAACGGGTGCAAACCAGTCCAGGTGATCCCAGACTTCCCGGTTCGGTTCTGTGAAGCTTGGTAATTTTGCCTTGTGGGTCAGTGGTTCAACCTGGCTGACGCTTAGAGTAGATGAAAGCTGCTGGTAGCCAAAGGTGATTTAATGCTCTGAGTGAAGTAAAGCAGTTATCTCAGTTCAGTTCTGCATGGAGCCCTGTTTCCCCCATAACAGTTCACAGTCATGAACACCCTTGTTGACAGTTTGTTCAGAAAAGCCAAGATCATAGTGTGCCCAGGGATTAAAATCATGTCTCACCTTGATGGTCTCTCCAGCACAGAGCTGGAAAGGTAAGCAATCTTGTTTTGTCCCTTCATCCCATTAGAGAACTTTAATTTCCAGCAATAGATTTCTTTCTCAAGAATCTTGAAGTTAAAAGTTCAAAGGAGCACTAGAAGGAAACAAAAAATATTTGTAAAGTCTTTTTTGCTCTGTCACTTCCCTTTTGATTTTAGATAAGAAAATGCAACAATTTCTAAGGTCACAACTTTAAATCAAAATTTTTTAGGGGACATTTTCAGTAGGGGAAATTTTTGAGCAACTAAATTGTGTTTGAATTTGCAGGAATTTTCTGAAACCATTAAATTAAAACAACAATAAATTATAGTGTGGAAGTTTAGAAGATCTTATACTAATGAAAAAGTATAACTGAGCAAAGTGACCTCTCTAAGCTATTTCAAATATTTAGATATCTGGAAAGACCAGGTGGTGTCATAGAAACAGAAACTGGAAACAAAACAAAACAAATGAACAAACAAACAAACAAGCAATAGTGCAAGGGGCTAAGGGCTTGACCTTAGTCTCATATCTGCCATTTAAAGGCACCATGACCTTCAGATAGAACTAGGACTTCTGTCTCAGACACCTTGGAAATAACCCCCAGCAGACACCAAGACTGACTGTAGTTAAGTTTTTGGAGAGTCAGAGGTTTTATGTGGATTTTTGAATGCCCAGAGATCAGTGCCCCTAATTCCTATGTTTAAGGGTCAACTGTATATGGTTTTCTTTATTTGTGTGTGGATTTCAGTCACTTGTGGTCATTATAAGCTTTTAAGTAAAAGAACTCCACAAGTATTTTAAATATTAAAATTGTGAATCCTAGTGACTGGCAGGATCAAAAAATGAGCAGAACCAGTCAAGGAAACCAGTTGACATTTTTCTTTTTTTCTGCCTGGGCACATTACATGTTATACTTGGGCAAGGTATTTAACATTTTAGACACTTCATCTCTATATTGGGAAACTCAGTCTATAGGAGATCTGAAGATACTTTGATCTAGAATTATATACTATTTGAGATTTTTACACAAATACAACAGTGGTGTGGATTGCATGCTGTGAGAGGCAATTGGGTAAACTGACTCATGACTATCTCATGTCAAGAAGTTCTCCACCTAATATAGATTCTGCAAAGTGTAAAACTGTAAGAACCAATGAGGATTTAAGTCCTGTTTCCTGATGTTGTTTGCTTTTTTGCATATAACAAGAATACACATTTTTCTTTTAATTTCAGACATTTGATTTTTTTAATGATAAAAGCAATACCTGAGTGAGGGAATATAAAACATCTAAATTCAAATTATTAGTCTCCACAGAAACAAGCCCACACTCCGGAAAGCCATTTCTAAGAATTTTGTATCATTTCATAGATTTTTTTCTTTGCTTATTTAAATACATATGGATATCTATAGAGTCATTGGTTTTCTTTACAAGTATGAAATTGCATTAAATATCTTAGAATGCCCTCTATTTATTATACTTGACATCCTTCTTACATATATATCTATTGACTTCTAATCAGACAGTTTTTAAAAGATTTCATTTATTTATTTTTAGACAGAGGTGAAGGGAGGGAGAAAGAGAGGGAGAGAAACATCAATGTGTGGTTGCCTCTCGTGCGCCCCCTACTGGGAACCTGGCCCACAACCCAAGCATGTGCCCTGATTGGGGATCCCTTTGGTTGGCAGGCCTGCCCTTGATCCACTGAGCCACATTAGCCAGGGCAGGCTATATTTTAAACTGTAAATGTATATATCATTTGATCTAGTATCGCACTTACAGGAACTTATTTTTCAGAAAACAGTCACAAGTGTGTGATACTCTTTTTAGCCAGGAATTTTGCTCATCGTCTCCTCAATAAAATACATAAGCATCCAGAAAACGAGGGGTCAATGTGGGTTCTTGCACATAAATATGCTTTCCTTTTGCTACTCCTGTTTCTGTGTACCAGAAAATCATAGGAGAAAAAAAATGTCAACAAAGCAGAGCCCTTGCCCTGACCAGTGTGGCTCAGTTGGTTGGGCATCGACCTGCAAAGTGAAAAGTCACCAGTTTGATTCCCAGTCAGGGTACATTTCTGGTTGTGGGTTCCGTCCCCTGTAGGAGGAGAGCGTATGAGAGGCAGCTGATCCATGTTTCTCTCTCACATCAATGTTTCTCTCTTTCTCCAACCCCAACCCCTCTCTAGAAATAAATAAATAAAATCTACAAAAGAAGAAGAAAGCAGAGCCTTTGCACTCTTTACACAATAGAAATGCTGCTAAGCAAAGAAAATGGAATTGGGAGGGAGTCAGGCAGAAAGCTCAGGTTTTGCTATTTGACAAGGACTGACTGGGCCAGGTCCTGGAGGGAGAACAAATGAGTAAAATAATGTTGCCTCTGCTGTTTCGCAACTGCACGGGGAAGGAAAGACAAGTGCACACCTTAGACAAGGCACTAACTAACAAAGTATTACAACGAGTTAGTGGACAGGCAGTCAGGGTGTAAGTATAAGGCAATTTCAGGGTCAAATCCTAAACAGAGTAATCCTCAATGTACTACTTTGAGCTATACAAGAGAAAGTCCATCCAAGTTTTGGCCTTACTCTGTGTAACTAGAAAAGTAGAGTTACCAGGATACACCGCACAGCCTTTCGGGGTCCCATGTCTTAATCCAATCTATACTGAGCTAAAGGGAAAAAGCTAACAAAATGCACAAACACACCTCAGGAAACAAAATGCCAAATAATCATGGAACAAAGAAATAGCACTAAACGTATTGTAGTATTTGAATGACATCAATTGAATATTTGTTGACTAACAGCTGTTTTCATCCATTTTTGTTAGACATTCAGAGAAAGACGAGAGAGGTGGAGGATTGTATCAAGAGTGAATCAGCATCCTCTATCACGAGAAAATCATATCAAACCGATTCATAGATCAAATGTGCTCATGTCTTAGCAAGGAGAAGTGGGAAGCTGGGACTCAGAGTTATTAAGAAAAATTATTCAAGTAACTCTGCCCCCTGATTAGCGGGGTATGTCTCATTCAGCATTCCTGCCCCCGAGACATGAGGCAGTGCCCCTTTCTTTGTCAAAGGCCTGTTTTCTGCACTTCTCCATGTTTTACATATTTTACTGGTTGTAGGGAATGGGAACAAGACATCTGCTCTTTATTGAGTGTTTACTAGGTGTCAGAGACTGTGCCAAGCATTTTATGTAAGTGGCCTTCCCTAGTTTTCACAACAACCCTGTGCAGTTTGTATTTTCTGTATTTTATAGATTAGAGAAACCCAGGAGATCAAACCAGTAACGTGGTTAGCATCTCACCATGGTCACATGGCGGACACGGTCCTCGGACACATGGGGATTTAACTCTAAAACTTGTGTGCTTAAGCACATGGTTATTCTGCTGGGTGATGGATGACGGAGGATTTGGAAATACAGACCACTATTATTTTTTTCTTTTGCATATTTTTTTTTAGGCTGCAATCCCCAACAGGGTCACTATGATTTTACTGCAGTGCTCACTTTTCCGCTGCACAGAATCTCCGCTTTTATTTTCTTCCATGTGACCAGGTCTACAGATGAGGGTTAATTTGCATGACTACATAACATAGGCATTAAACTTAATATTCTCCATTGCTTTTGGCTCTTAGAAAAACCTAATGTTCAAAAATCCTGTTGGAGGTGCAGGAAGGTAAAACGGAAGTGCAAACATTTAGAAGCTGGTAAATGCAGGCTCTCAGTTAAGGGGAGCTTTCATCTGCCTTTGTCCTGTTTCTGCCGAAGAAAGACTAAAGAAAGGTACACAATGCTCAGACTGGTTTTGATGTCTGCTAGATGGATTTCTCCTAAGAACTTCAGATAATCTCTGATATTTATATAGTGGCAATCACATCCCTAGCACTTAGGAATGGTCAGAAAGAGATTAGATAAAAGACCTTTAAGAGATTAGTGTAATATGACCCAGACTTTGATGCATCTGGTCTCTGTTGGCCTTCGAAGTCAGGTCTCATATGCCATTTTCACAGTGAATCCGAGGGGCATTTTTAAGATTGTATACTATTATCATCTTTTCTATTCAGCTGAATTTAATACTAATTTCTTGGTCACTGGATCCTCCTCGGCATAAAAGTTTTAAACACTCAGTTCTCTTCTCTTTTGTAAATTGAGTACCATAACATGAAAGCTCATTAGTTATATACCAACCCATGACTGATAGTGAGATGGACCTCTATCTTAATCACGTTTTTAAAGTGAAAAAAATGAATAATTAATTTCATCTCCTAATCCTCACACTCCGTTCACATTTTTCCAGAACACTCCATTTCTCCACAATCCACTCTGTTTCTCTTCAAGCCACAGAAACTGAGGCAAAAAGGATGCGTGGTGATTGGTTGAAAGTGTGGGGATAAAAAGCAAGCCTTTCTATATCCCTTTGATTAGTTTTACAGATTGCCCAATGCTCCTTTTTACAGACTGTTACATTTCTTAAAAGCCCCAGAGTGAATGCTTATACTAATCCCAGTGTATATCTAAGAATATTGGCCTCTTGGCCTAGTTTCTCTGTTTGAAATTGAATGCACATTGAGCCTTCCATGTTCCCTTCTTTCTCCCCCACTCCCTCACACACCCGGTAACACACATACAGATTTTTTTTTCAGTTAGAATATGTTAGCTAAGGTTCAAAGTATCCCATTAAAATACCCACACACATTTCTAAACCACTAGCACCCTTCCAGGTGTCAAAAGACATGTACTTCTTTCATAGACTTTTCTTAAAGAAATACTGTATATGTATACGGTGTGTGTGTGTGTGTATCTTGGTTTATAGCCAGTTTCTCCTATACAGTAATTTTCATTTTATGTCCAGTTCATTATAATCTCAACTCATCTAGCACTTTCTATCTGAAACATTTCTTCCTGGACATACAGACAGGCACAGAATCTTAGCATTTTCTTCTGAAAACTGAAGGTTGACAGGATAGTAGAATTATCAATTTTTTATTGTCTTAAAGTACAATTCAATGATTGCCTTGAATTGCCTTTCTAAATCAAAGCTGTTTTAATTATGTACATGGGATTTTCCAGTGTGGAGATGCAAGACAATAAGGCAAAGTCATTGTTTGCCTTTGAATCAGCAGCTCTCTGAGTTGCCATCTGCAGGTGTTAGTTCCATATTGTCAGTGATGTGTTCTGGGATGTGTCCTTTCAAGAGTTCTTTATTTTAGGTTGATTTGGCAGTAAGTTGTCCTACCAAAGTTCATGTGGTTCAGAGGGCAGGTAAGACATTTTTTTATTTGCTGAAAGAAAAAATATATATACAGGCCCACAACATTGTACAGAACTTATACCTACTTCTAACGCAATAAATAAAGAATAAAGAAGTGCAGAAATGGATCGCAGAGAAGAAAAACAGGGTCAGTACGGAAACATTACCGAGGATGGCCTCCCTACCAGGCAAAAGGGTGATATCGTGTTTACCTACTTATTTATTCTGGAGAATAATCAATCTAGTAAGCTGTTGGATTAAGGATGAAAGTCACACCACGACACAATGAAATGTTTTTGTTTGCTGGAGGACCTTACCCAAATTGATTGGTCACTCTGCTCATGTTTTGTCTACTAAACTAGAGTGTAAGCTCCTGTAGGTCAGGAATTACAGTAGTTTTTTCTGCACGTCTCTTTCAGGAGGTATTCAGAAGATGCCATCTGCTTCACAGACCTGTAAAGTGGCTCAGCCCAGATCTCTCCTATGCAAGTCCTTAGGCACACTTCTGACTCGGGGCAGAGGGCAAATTGGACATCAAAGTGTTGCCAAAGGCTTTTTTTCTGCAGTGGAGGGCAGGGGATGATTCTTTGATCTCAGCTTCCTTCCCTGCCCCTCCCCCACACATACCTCCCAGTCAGCCTTCCAGCAGGCCCCACCCTGGGTCTGCCCTCCTCACCCTCTCTCACTGAAGACCCCTGACATGCTGGTGTACATTAAGGAACAAAACTAAACGAGACTGCAAACAATCGACCTTCTAATCCAGACAAGCTGCTATCATAGCCTTTGGCTTCCTTATCTGAATAGAGAAAACATTTGGGGAAACCTTTTAAATTTCAGTAAAAAAAAAGATCAACAGCAATTTTTTTCTTTTCTTCTCTCTCTCTTTATTTAATATGGAATTGAGATTCCATTGCTAGTGCTATTGTTGGCTCGCCTGCTAAAGAACCAAGAGAGGAAATTTCTAGGGAACCAAATGTGAAGTTTATATCCAGTTAGCTATGTAATTCTTGAAAAGCAAATTTAAAAAATTAAAGTTTCAGTCTACTGTAAATGAATCTGTCCTAAAAGTGCAGAATTTTTAAACTGTGATGTGGAACTAGATGATGATTTCTTTTGAGAACAAATTGATAGGGTGCTAGTCAAAAAGTACCTGAATGATTAGACACTCTCTTGCATATTCAAACACACAGTAGGAATAATTAGAAATCAACTTCACTTCCATCAGTAGAGGTGTGGTTCAATATTGTCTGGAATGTACGGGATGTTTTAGAATCTACTCTAATGGGACAGACTAGATAATCACTGGCTTTGATGTTTTAGATTTGGAATGCCTGGAGCAAGGGAACTAAACCTTATGACCTGCTGGGAGCCCTGCTCTGTGTGGGAAGGTCATTCCAGTCTGGAATCAGCAGATGGTGTTTCCACACTGGATTGATCCCTTAAGTCAAAGCTGGCAAATAGCGTCACTCAATTCTGTTCTGTTAAATCAGTTTCATAGCCTCATCACGAAGACACTTCCCAAAAGATCAGGCATTGATCAGCTCAATTTTAATTCAACCAACATGCACTGAGAACTTTCTACCAAATTCTATGATCAGTATACTGGTAGGTTTAAGGAATAATAGAGCCACTTTGAAAAATTCACTTTAAGTTGTGTTTACAATTGAAGTTTTCTCCTTTGGCTTTTTACAGTATTATCTGAGAATTTTAAAGTTTGTCAAAGATTTCTGTAAGGCAACCAGTTCCTCCTCCTAAACTAAGGAGAAAGGAAAGTTTCCAATGGATCTTCAAATACCTGGGCCTAATTTCTAAGCAGGTAGATGTTTTAAATGAAAAATTTAAGTCAGATTTTTATAATCAGATTTTTGAAGCATTTACCTGCTTATCTCTGAATGAGTATAAAGCTTTTTTTCTTTATTTCTTCATAACTGTTCTTGTACTTTCTGGCCATTAAATACAGATGTGCTGAAGTTCTACCCCCAGCCTTCAGATGGAGGAAGGAGAGAGACCTTTTCTCTATCCATCCATCCTCCATTTGCTTCATCACAAAGCACAGAAATTCAAGTATGCCTGTCCCTTACCTCCTTTTTTTCTCAAATATTCTATCAATCTAATGCCTAAAATGTTTGAAATGTCACTTTTCTTGCCACTGCACCCAAATCACATGCTCCGTTTTCTCATAACACATACAATTCAAATTCACTAAATAATTAATTGAATTATTGTTTATTGTTCCGATTCTGTCATCTTTCTACCTATTATAAAATGGAAACTCAAAAAGAACAGAGGTTTGGTCCATTTCGTATCTGCTGTTTAGCAAGTATCTTAGAAAAATGCCCAAGACACAGTAGTCCCTCAAAAATATTATTTAAACACATGAACAAATCAACTCCAACTCCTGAACCAACTGTTTCAGGTAAGTATCTTATTTTCTCATTAGGTTCGAAGTTTGAGTTCCATATCTGATTCCTTTTTTCACGAGTTTCCATGTGGCCATTGAATCAACAACTATTGACCAAGCTGCATTATATCTGACTCTCACATCCTACCTTCCAATTCCATTCCCAGTCGCAGAAGCCTAGCTGAAATTTCCACTTTTTCTTTACTAATTAAACACAATAGCCTCCTTGCTGGTTTTCTTTTCTCTAGTCTTTCCCTTTTATTAACTCAATTTACATGCACACTGCTGCCTTCCCAAAGCATAGCTTTGACTACATGATGGGAGTTGATTGATTCTATCATCAAGTATTTATCAAGAGCCAAAAAGTGCTGGGTTTAATTTTTTTTTTTTTAAATAAGTGATCTTCGATAAGCTTCTTAACCTTTCTGGGCCTCACATTTCTCTGTATGGATAATGGAATGATACTTACATCACAGAATAGATGTCATGATTAAAGCAGATGATACGTATAAGTATTTCACACAATGTCTGAAACCCAGTAGATACTTCATAAATAGAAGTGGTGGTCATCACTATTATTACTATTACCAGTTAATTAATTTCTAGATAAACTGGCATGAAGAAGAAGATCCCTGAAGCATTCTACCTTTACTGAAAACCAATGAACTTGCTGTATGCTATATATAAAATTTCCTTAGACATGTATTTTATGATTCCTTCTCCTATTTTTTCAATAAATCTATAAAGTTTTAAATTTATTTTGTAATGAGAATAAAAGCAGAAATTGAAAAAAGAAGAAATATGTCATCTGTGTCTGGTCTTAATTTAAAAATCATGTTGTCAAACTGAAAATGTTCATTTCTAGCCATTTTTTTCTTATTAAAAAAAGGTGCAGTGAATCTGTCTGAAAAATAAAACCTTTTATTTTTGTTTGCAATTTTAAAAATATTTATTTATTTATTTATTTTTAGAGAGAGGGGACGGGAAGGAGAAAGAGTGGGAGAGAAACATCAATGAGTGGTTGCCTCTCATGTGTCCCCTACTGGGGACCTGGCCTGAAACCCAGACATGTCCCCTGACTGGGAATTGAACTGCCAATGCTTTGCTTCACAGGCCTGTGCTCAATCCACTGAGCTACACCAGCCAGGGCCAAAAAAATGAAACCTTTTAAATGAGCATTTCCAAAAACATCCTAAAGGTCACTGTTGCTTTAGAACTTTTTTGTTATGTTGACTGAGAACCTTTGAGATTGAACTTAGAGACATTTTAATGCCCAGATCTTATGTGGAATAATAGTAGCATCTTAGCTTCTAAAATGCCACGTTGTTGGTTTTCCACTGTTGATTTAATAAAGGCTAAGAGGATGTCTACTTGCTTGTATGTCTGAAGCAGACCAACAGGATATGGAAGAAAGAAACTGGTGTGTTCAATTTTCAAAGGTTGGCTCACTCAAAATGCAGTGATAAATATGCTCTGTTCAAAAATTCTGAAGCTCACTCTTACATCCACTGCTGCTTCATCACAGAAGGTACAAGAAATGATTTGCAGGCCTGGAAACGTGGAGAGACCAGTTCAAACGTCACCTGGTAAGAAGCTCGTGCCTCTCAACTTTTAGACAATAAGACCTAGAAAGTGATAGCCACACAGGGACACAGCCTAAAGTACCCCAACTGACAAGTGCAAACATTACCTTGGTTTGTAAACATTACCTATACATTTTTTATAACTCAGGTCATATTTCCCTTCACGTTACTTCACTGGTCACAAATTTTCAGAGTCTCCCTTTAAGTGCTAATTTTATAATTCTTCCATAACTCTCCTCCAAGAAATGACTTGGATTCTTTTATGTATCAGATAACTAGGTAAAATGCTACCGGAATACCTCTACAATTACAATAGCATCATGAAAACATTTCTAAGTATGGCCAAACAAGAAGACCTTGAATGGAAATCCATCTCCATTGCCTACCAGGCACATTATCAGGATCAATTTATTTGCCTTCCTTGGGTTCTATTATCCTTATTTGTTGGTCAGCCATCAGATCGTTAACATCACTAGGCAGTGTTAGGGTGTGTATTAAATGAGCCATCTAAGAGTATAAGATTTTAGGCAAAAGAAGGAATTCTGGTAGTTAGTACATTCTGGGGAGGTTTCACAAAGAGGGAATGATATGAGTTGGGCTTGATGAGATAGATATAAATATAACTGATCATTGTTAATGAGAAGGCAGGGCTTTCCTATCAGGAGTGATAGGAAAGTTGCATTTATACAGCCCTAAAATTATTTCAGCCTGTTGAAGGCTATTGAAAGGCTGATGTGGCCTCTGGTGAAAATGACTTTGACACCCCTGCTTTAAAGGAAATCATTTCACTAAAGTCCCTTATTCTGTTTACTGCTGGGACCCTGAAAGTACGCTGAACATGTGTTAATTCCGTTGTCACTATTCTAACAACAGTGAAAGGCATCAGGACATGGATATAACATGATAGCCATGTTTTAGGAGCTTTAAGGATGGTATGATGTACTCTAAGAAGGATAAAAGAGGGAGACCAAAAATAGTTTTAATGTAAAAACTAAAATTCTGACTAATCATTTCCAAGAGTCAGAGAAAAGCTGTTATAGTATTGTGATTTATAAAAAATATGTATATTTATGGTTGTTCAAATGACCAAAATGTATCTCTCATATATATTTGGTCTTCACCCGTGGTTTCTGGCTCATAGCCCCTAAAAAACTTAGAATTGCCTGAGCAGTAATGAAATGGTGGCATCTTTGGCTATAATAACCTGTCCTCAGTTCCTGAAAATACTTCAGAACCACAAAGGCAAAATGGGTGTTTATTATGAATAATAAACCCCTTTTCACCAAAACTAGGTTTGTGTAAAGGAGGTGACTTTTGAAAAAATTACTTAAAAAATATTTTATTCATTTATTTTTAGGCAGAGGGGAAGGGAGGAAGAAAGAGAGGAAGAGAAACATCAATGTGTTGTTGCACCCCCACTGGGGACCTGGCCCACAACCCAAACATGTGCCCTGACTGGGAATCAAACTGGCAATCCTTTGGTTCATAGGCTGGCATTCAATCCACTGAACCACATCAGTCAGGGCAAGAAGTGACTTTTGGAAGGCCCTAAGGATGGGGGTTGGTGACAAGCAAAACCAACTTTGAACAGAAGGTCAGAACTTTCAGTTCCATGCACCAATTTCCAGGGTTGGAGAAGGACTACAGAGGGACTCAATCACCAATGGTCAGTGAGTTCACCAATCATCCCTGTGTAATGAAACCTCTATAGAAAAACGTGGGGCACAGGGGGAGGTTCATAAAGTTTCCAGGTTGGGGAACCAGAACTTTTTCATGTGCCACCATGCCAGGTTCCAAACTTCACAAGGACAGAAACTCCTTTGTTCTAGACCTCACCCTAAGTATTTCTTCATCTGGCTGTTGATTTGTATCTTTTAATATCCTTTGTAATAAACTGGTAATGGAATTAATCAAATCCAAGGAGGTTTGATGAAAATAGATAACCTCCATAATATATGTGTATATATAGATATAGATACACACATGCATGCATATTTTTATATATTTGCATATATATATTCATAGTTAAACTACTGTAATAAAAATTTTGAAGTCCTTTCTTTACTATTAGCCCCCATAATACCCCAAGTTAGTCTTTTTATCTTTTATCTATAGATTTTATTCCATGCCAGGCACGGACTTAGGCACTAACTTGATGTTTAAGCACATAAGTCCAGAAATGGCAGATCAAAGCACTGAAAGTGTGCTTATGATCATAAATCCTGAGTTCTTTCTCATACATCACAACCACTTTCAGTCACATGCCCTGCATCACTACTTCTCAAACTGGAACAGCCATCATGCCAGTATTTTAAACCAAGAATGCTTCTACTTATTGAGTTTGGTGACAGTCCTCCCCATCCCCATCCCCCATACTCACACCACACTAAATATCTGACTGTCACTGATTACCATCCTTGGAGGATTTCTGTCACCTTCCCCAGCAGCTTGCTACTATTTAGCCCTTGCTTAGAGCCCCAAGCTTATCTACAAAACAGTCCCAAGAAAGAGAAAAGAGAGGTGCACCTGTGGTCCTTCTAACTATTTGCTTATGACTGACCCTCCCAGGTTTCATATCCAATGGCTGATTCCAAAGATGTCTGGGGCAATTGAATATGAGATCGGGGACCAGCGCATGCCTGCTGCCTTCATTTCAACCACTAATGATTTTCTCCTCCAGGACATTCAGAATCTGGTTCCCCAGAAGACATTTTTATAGAAATACATGGTAATACAGATATGCCTTCTTACGTAATTACGATTACATATTTCCAGGGCATATGGCAGACAAAGCTCCTGCCCTGCTGAGAAGGCAGGATAGAAGTGGGGGAACAGGGGAAAGAAGGCTTTAAAGAAAGGCAGGCGAATAAAAGATGAAACCCTGGGTAGCTGTGTCTCGTCAACGCCAATTCTTTCAGATGAGATAAGACATGTAAAGCACAGCACCTAGAAAATAGTAAGTACATGGTGAGAGCCACCTGTAAATTCTCACCAACTGATAGCTATTTCTACAAATGCAGTTTTATTTTTGTTAATAGCAACACAGCATGACTTTAGATAAAATATAAAATATTGAAAAAATAAATGTTCATAATCACACCACCTGAAACTTAAAAATAATTACCACTTGTTCATATCCCTTTTTATTATTTCTTTTATACAATATGCACTTACTTTTGCATGACCTATAAAATATACATGCCCTAGCTGGTGTGGCTTAGTGGATTGAGCACTGGCCTGTGACCAAAGGGTTGCTGGTTCAATTCCTAGTCAGGGCACATGCCTGGGTTGTGGGCCAGGTCCCCAGTAGGGGGCACATGAGAGGCAACCAGACAATGATGTTTTCTCCTTCTCTTTCTCCCTCCCTTCCCCTCTCTAAAAATAAATAAATACAAATCTAAAAGTATATATACATGTGCCATGTTCTCCTTCTCTGACTACATACTTTAAGTCACAAATATTGACTTTGGGGAACAGGTGACTGGGTCACTTAATGACATATCTTAGGGTCTAAAATACACCCTAAAGGGCCACAGAAGGAGATGCTCTGGGCAGAGAACTCACCAGTGCAGCTGTTTATTTGTTTAACTTCCCCATAAGAACATCAGGTTAGAGATGTGTGTCTAAGACTAAGAATATCTCCCCACATTCCAGAAGCAACCTTGCCAATTGCCCATTTTCACGTCTCAGAGTCAAAGTAAGACTAAAGAGTCCTTTCACCTGGGTTGAGTTGTGGTCATAGCTGAAATTATAAAAAATGATCAAGGAAGGAATAAGCTGTGAAATGCAGTGTCACAGCCTTAGTTTTGAACCTTATTTTAGACAAATTCTTAGCATACTTTTTTCCAGCAAATATGCTTAGCAACCCTTGTGAGAGTATGTAAATGAAACTTGACCAAGGTTAGAAATAGGATGAATTTACCTTTAATTTTTAAATGACTAGAGTCTTTGGCCTTTTATATTTCTGGCATGTTTCTCAACAGTATTACACAGTGGAATGGCTTAGTTCTAATCTGTATTCTTCCTGTTGTGTGCTGTGTGACTTTGGGCAAGTTGCTTCAGTTCATTGTGCTTAGGTTTTCTGATCTGTACAATGGAATAATAATATTACCTTGTTCATAAAAATGGTATGGATTAACTAAAGTAGCACATGTGTTATAAATACTTTATATATTATATATGTATATATACATACATAAAGAGAGAATACATGTCTGTACAGATGTTTATAAAACTAACACTGTGTGATATAAGATCAGCCCTATATCACTCTTATAATTATTGCCCTATATCACTCTTATAATTATTGCCCATTCACTTGCAATGCCCTCTCATTAATCCTTTTATCTTGTGACCATAAAATAATTCTAATTAATTGAATTAGATTAGTGATTGGTTTGGGGAATGCCACGTGGCCCAAGACTGGCCAATGAAGACTAAGGGGAAGGCTTTCTTTGCAATCAGGAAGAGCCACTGATTCATCTTATTAACACGATGCTACCTTCCCTTCCCCAACCTCAGATCTGGTCATCAATGCTCAAATGACCCGAACCTACTCTGTGAAGACTTTACCAGCCCCCATGCCCCATGAATAACTTTCTCCTCTAAGCCCTCTAAATCCTGCTCACCCAGTGTCTAGAATTCTACCCAGTGTCTAGAACTCTGTCCTGAGTCTCCCAAAGCCACTCACTGAAGAGGCTTAGCTATGAAGGGCCATCGTTTCTATACTGCACAGATGATGCTTTCAGCTGGACAGTACCGTCATGACACAGTGAGGTCTATATCGGGGTGTGCAAAGCTCAGGGACATAGTGAGCAACTGAGGCCTCCAACAACATCTCCACTGTGTGGCCACACCGCCTGGCTGGAGCCTCAGAGGAACTGATTATATTGTGGGGACTGGTCTTCTCCAGACCACAGAACTCCCCCTGCCGCTCCGGGCCACACAAAATGATCATATTCACGAGGGCCACACAATCTTCCTTGTTTGCAAGTCTGAGAGCTCACCCCACATCTGGATGCTTAAGCACTCGCTCTATGGCCCCTTAGATGCTTCATAATAGAAACTTGAGGATCAGCCAGGCTTCTGCCGTGGAAAGTAGTTATCAGAAAGGCTCCTCAACACATCAAACCAGCAAGAATGGACTGAGCTTGGTAAATTACAGTAAGTAATTTTTTGAGATTGTTCAAAATTATTTGGGAAGAGCTGGTCAGATTCTGGAGCCAGGAACTCATTCAGGGGTACCAGCAAGCCCATGTGAATTGTATGATTTAGGTTAAACAAGTTTATCCTTTGTTGTTTTGACACTGGTAGAAATGTCAGCTTCTTTATTATGCAAAGCATAATTTCTTTGCACAAATCAGAACAGAAACAATTACATCTTCAAAGAAGCAACTTATTTTTGTGGAGTATTTGCAGTAGTTTTGTCACCATTTATTGTCCTGGCTGCATCTTTTTTTCCCTACGATCCCGGCACTGCCTGGCTAACTCCAACCTTTTCTGGTGAAAACCAGGTCCCTCTTCTGATCCCCAGTGTAAGCCCAATGACTTTTTTATTCTCTTTCATATCAGTCTATTCTGTTCCTACAACATATTTAACACCATTGCAATTTGTAACCTGGGTGTTTGTTTAAAGTTTCTCTCCCAGTATTTCTCTAAGGACTCCTCTGCCTATAAAGAGCACCTGAAAGGCTTACTAAAGTGCAGATTCCTGGACACCATCCCAGAAATTTGGGATCGTGATTATGAGAGGTTGGCTCCAGGTATTTACTATTGACACTGAAGTTCATATTGTCTGAGGGCAGAGGCATGTCAGTTCCACTGGGCTCTGGTCTTCCAGCATTGAACTTAGCACCTGGCACATAACAGCCTATGATTCTTTTTTTTAATAAATAAAAATAAAAATTTGGGTATCAAAAACAGTTATTACTAACTCCTTATGGAGAAATTGAAAGACCAAGAGTTTAAGCATCCTTCATAATTATTTAAACATGAAAACAAAGAAGTTGTGTTTGATTACCCTTTATCACTTATAAAAGGCCTTAGAACATTTCCAGTAACTCCTATGTTTTGGCTAAGAAGTTGATATAGTGGAAAAGAAATAGATTTTGTAACCCTTTAGACTCAACTAGGTCTGTGCTTTTGCCAATTTACTTCAACTTTCTGAATTCCAATTTCTTCATCTATAAAACAATAGCAGTTTTACAGTGTGATTGTGAGCACACAATCACATAAGAAGATATAAGCATAGAACTTGCATTATGCTTGGCTTGAAAGACAGTCAGTGAATGCTAGCCCTTTCTTGTCTGGTTTCCTGGTTCAAGTAAATTGTTTTAAAAACCACTGGGGAACATTTTGGCAAGCAGTCAGCACCCCCTGCCCTTTGTCATTATTCTTAGTAATGTTTAGGGAGCATGGCAGTTCTTAATTGGAATTTAAAAGGATAATGAGTACAGCCCTGAACTTGAATTGGCACAATGTATTTTCTTGATCACGGCCATGTTAGGACTATGCATGGCTTAGGACCAATCCATGTGCAAGAGGTCTGAGTTGGAGCCCGAGGCTGGGGCTGGGAAGATTCAACCACAGAGACAGTTGTTCAGTGGGGAAAATGACCTCTGGTTAAATTGTGATGATGTATACTTGCGCGCCATAAGATGATTCATTTAAAAATAAAAAAAGAGCAACTAACAGGCATGTTCAAGACTACTAGAAACCATTATCCTATCTGTATTTTAACAGTGCCAAAAACATGGATAATATCCAGCCACAGCAAAGATATAGAGAAGAAGACTCCCCCTTCCCCTATCCCACCCAACGCTGCCCTTGCTTAATTCCCTGGAGAAGACATTCTAATTGTTTTAACTCTTTTAGTGGGTGGGCCAGGGTGGGGGCAGTGAGATGAGACTTGAAAGGCTTAAGAAAGCTCTGGCCACTCCCTCCTTTCCAGCTGTGTTAACAAACTTCTGTGAAACAGATGGGTGACTGGCTAAAACACTCAGAACTGCAAACTCTCTTAATCAATTGACACTTCCCAGTGCTCCGAAAACCATACTAACATTAACCCTCCCCGAGCTGCTCCAGGAACGTCTGGGCTTCGTTATGTCTTTCTCACTTTCACTTCAACTATTTAAGAGGAACTCATTTCAAGAGCCCCGTCCTTTCTCTGCAAAATTTTCTCTTTTCTTTGTAGAGACTGATAGCAAAGTCAGTTATACAACTTTTCTTAAACTATTGGTCCCTGTCACATTGGAAATGGATGATTTCTGCATCACCATGTACTTTGGATGTTAAATAGTTCACTAGAGACACTAAATAGCAAGAAGCTGTAATGCTCCCTTGTTACAGGAGATAAGTCCTTTTATTCTATACTGGTACAGAATAATATGGAATGTTAGAATGGGCTTAATAGTTTTCAAAGCATTTCTACCCACACTGGTGTCTCTGAATATGTAGGCATTGTATAATAATTTTCGTGAGTATTCAAAAATATATGGTTGTTCGTGATAGCTCAATGTGTAGGCCTCCTGGCTGGTTCATTCGGTGGCATTTCTGATCTAACTTAGCCCTGGCTCATGGTGGGGGTGAGGGATGGGGTCTGGATAGCAGTTTTGCATGCTGTTGCTAGTTCCCAATTATGGTCTGGCTGTTGCATTACACTCCGTGGGAGAGGTTGCAATGTGCCTGAAACTGGAGTGACCGATAGGATGACCAACTAAGTAGAGTATCATGGTTGGCCCAGGATTATTATCCTGGTTTTAAACCTGAAAAACACAGCATCCTAAGAGCCTCCTTAGTCCCAAGCAAAATGATTTTTCACATGAGTATAATTAATAAATTCATTTAGGTTTGTGTTTGCTAAGTGAGTTAAAAGTTGTCTTTGACTATCCTGAGAGGAAATGCTGGCGAGTCTTCATAAATATCTTATATTCCTACTGAGATTGTAATATGCAAAATGAAAAACTGAGACACAAATGTTAGGACATTCACAAGTGATGCCTCCAATATGTGTGGAGCTTCTGACCTGGTGAAAAATTACTGGGGTTAAGAGTTGCCAAGATGAATACTGCTTTGTCCTCATTAAGAAGGATTCTGCATGGAAGGGGATTTCACCGTGTAGGTTCCGATAGCTTTTACCCAGTATGGATGCTAATTTCTGGTACCTTTTCCTGATCCTGGTTCTCTTTGCTTAGCATCCTTACTTAGTATTAATGATAATAAAAATAGTTCTCCCCTATTAAAAATGAACTATATTCAGGACTTCTAGATAACAGCATTAGAGCTTTATGTGACTAGACAGTCAACAAACTGTGTCTCTAATCCCTGTGGCATATCTAGAAAGTAAATGTTATTAATCCTATTTTATAGGTGAGAAAACTCCGAGATGATATTTGAGCTCTGGTCCCAAGACATTCATACGGAAGAGAATCTAAACTCAGTTCTGTGCTTACTTATAATAAACACAGATAATTTGACTCAACAACAACAAATCTGTTATAGAACTGACTCTTCTCTCCCAGTCTCACTCTACCCGACAGACTTGACCACAATTGTCAGGTGAGAAGGTGTAAGAACTCATTTCTGGCTTTGTAGCTTTACAGGGTTCAGAACTGGTCACACTATCTGAGGGACAGAAACAATTATTTTACAAAAATCTTTCAAAAGGATTCCAGTCTTCTTAGGAGTTGTTGGAAGGCCCTCCCTACTAATGTCTATCAGTTGACTCAACCCTAACATTTTCTTTTGTAATAGTGTAGGCTAGTTTGTGGGGTAACTAGCTAGCCTCTGTTAGTGCCAAACCTACAAGCTTCCTTACACTTTGCTAATTCTCTGTCCTAGTTCTGCATGAAAACAATCAGAGGACATTGATAAACAAAATGCAAACAAGTTCTTAGGCCCCATTCCAGACCTCCCACCTATTGATTTTAGGAGTGGCAGCTATTTTTTTCAAAAGAATTACAGGTAATTCTGATGCACAATTAAAACAAAGGACTGGCCTGGTTGGTGTGGCTCATTTGGCTGGAGCGTCATCTCATAACTGAAAGAAAGGTTGCAGGTTCAATCCCCAGCAAGGTGCATACCCAGGTGGCAGGTTTGATCACTGTTCCGCCCTGAATGGGAGGCACCCAACTGATGTTTTTCTCTCTCCCCCTACCTCTCTCTCTAGAAAAGTAGTGAAAAATTGTCCTCAGGTGAGGATTAAAAAAATTTGAAAAGTAAACACTGAGAACTGATGCATGTTTCAATCGTCACATGGTTTCTTGTTGGAATAAAGTCTTGCCATCCATGTTATGTTTAGTTGATTGAGTTGAGATGCTGAGTCAAGGCTATTTGGGTTAATTTTCCAGATATTAACATAAACTGATAACCTCATTTAGTTCCTGTCATTCTTTTATTTCCTTTCCTCTTCACTACCTTAAAATACTATGGATGCTCTGTTACAATCAAAAGGTGTTAGCGTATTCTTAAATTAGGATGTAATAACTTCCTTCCCCTTTAGCAAAGAGAGCAGGGACATCCTGCTCAGTGAGTGGAAGGACAGTGGGAGGGGAGAATATGTGGGAGCCAGTGATTCTGAGGCCTTGCTCAGCTGTGAGGGCTGGAGCCCAACCAAGAGGGAAAGTTGACAAACATTCCAGATTTGACCTTGAGGCCCTGAGTGGGCAGGGAGGGATACCCCCATTTAAATACTATGCCTTTCCTTGTATGGTGCCTTAAAACACAATAACAGAGTCTCAGCAGAGAAACCCTACATTAGGATTTAAATTAAGAACAGGAACTTTAACTTAACTCTTGAGCTGAAGCAGAAATTCAGCTAAATCATCATCACGTTCTAACTGTGGGCTGGCAGAATGTCTTTTGATGCTATGTAGGTATAGGCACTAAATCAACCAAAGTGGTGCAGAGATAACCTATTCAAAGGCATCACACAATAAGATAATGTTAAAGGGAAATAATGGGAATAATAATAATGATATTAATACTTACTATTCCCCCATGTCCTTACCATGGTAGACCTTATTCCAAACGTTTTGCATGCGTTATATCAGTTTTTCTAATTGATATATCTTCCAATATGGAGTGAATGTTATTATCATATATACAGATGAGACTTCCAAGGCTTAGAGAGTTCAAGGTACTTATCTAAGGTTGCACAACAGGGCAGAGTCAGAGATAAATTCAAAGACAGAGCTGACTCACTTTAAAAGCTTATAACTTCATTTCTTTTGCTGGCTTCCAAAAGGCCATGTTTTATTAATTAGAGCTATCAGAGAAAGAGCTAAAAAAATGTACTGCAATGCTAACAAAAAATTTATAATAGCATAAAATAGGGGTTTGAGAACCTATCCAAGAAACAGTTATTATTGAGTTAGTGGAAAGGTCTTTCACTGGCCATTCTGGAAGACCCGGAAGAATATTTATACCTGAAGTCTCATCTGAGATTAAGTAACACGCAATTGCGTGTTACTTAATTCATGGTTATTTTTCTATTTGGTTGTTTTTCTAATGGGTTCCTACATCAAACAACCATGTTCCTCCTACCCTTTATTTTTTCTCCAAGCGATATGATGGCCTCTCAGTTTGAAAGGACGTATGTTTTTCAAGTCAGATTTTTTATGTCTCTGTGAGATTCCCTGAATCCCCTCAGTCCTCTAATAAACAGAATTAATAGTATTGGGATGAGCTTCTAACAAATTCCAAACAATGCGCTCTTCTATGCTATAACTCTTCACTGACAGCTTACCAAGATGGTGCATTTAATCGTTCCATAAATTTGCGTAATGGTAAACAAATGACTAATAAATGTCTGGATGCTCAATGAAAACATTGAAATGAACATACTGCAGAAATAAATAAATTACCATTAAAAGCTTAACAGTGACTCCATACATGGCAACCCACAGACTGGGAAACATGGTGGTTTGGGAGAGTGTACAAGTGGACAATTATTAATGGCTCATTTTCAAAATGAGTGTTTATTCAGCAACATAAATAAGACCTAAATCCAAAGAGGAAGTCTCTCAGCTCCTGGCAATAGCTATCATAAACTTATCATAATCAAATAATAGATCCACAAAGTTCCAGTGAATTTCTACAAGTGGTCTATGCTGTCCTTTTAATTCCTCCACACTGTAGTTTTAAAAAATGTTCTTTATACCTGCAGGGAAGCCAATTCAAGATCTACCCTGATAATAAGTTGCACTGCCCTAGAAGTTTAGTAAAAATTATTAATTGAATAGTAAAATATCCCTCCGCCTTGCTTTTGTTTAATTGGCTAAATCATCATCATTCTTTCTGTAGTCTCTTTTATACTCATGATGTGTCCAGAATTCCAGGTCACTGTCTCATCCATGTTCAACAGAAAAATTTTGGTAGTGTCTTAACTGATGTTCTCCTTCTTAAATCCTTCTTTTCATTAATTCTTCCCTATGTTAGCCTTCCTAGGTAAGTCTCTAGTCCCATTTATCCCTTGCTTAGAAATATTCCACTACTGAGGCCAGACTAAAATCCTAAAGCCTTAGCCTAAAATTAAATACCTTCAATAGCAACTCTATTTTATATGAAAGTTAGGAGTCTTCAGGTTGCAGGTGGTAACCTAATTCACAGTGGCTTAAAACAAAAATAAGATGAAGAAGGAAAAGGAGGAGAAGGAGGAGGGGGAGGAGGACAAGGGAGAGAAAGGGGGGAGGGGAGAAGGAAGGACGGAAAAAGGGAGGAAGGGAGAAGGAAGGAAAGGAGAGGAAGGGGTTAGTTTATTCACTCCAGTGTTGGCCTCAGCCACAGCCGGGTCCACGTGCTTCAGTGATGTCACTGGATGGCTCATGCTCCTTCCTTTGGCTTGGCTTCATCTGCGCTGGCTTTGTTCTCAAAAAGGCTGTCCAAAAGAAGGGAAAAAAAAAAATAGCTGCCAACGCCTCTGGCCTCAGACCCCATCTTATATATAACAACTTCAGGGGAAGTAGTGCCTCTTTTCAAATCATGCTGGCGAAAGGCCAAGGCTGGTAGCCCCCTCCCCACCCCTCACCCCTTGAGGTGATCACTGTTACCAGGAGGAAGAGGTACTCTGGATGGTCGGGCCTAAGTCACTTGCCCATGTGGAGACTAGGACTGGATCAGCTCCACAGCTTTCAGAAGAGCTGAGAGTGGAAGATGGATGGCTCCCCAAAGAAATACTGTTGACATTATAAAATGAAAGAAATACAGATTTTGGTAAGATAAAAGCAAGAGATATCCATTGCATCTTTCTATCCTTTCCCCCGCAACTTTACCTCATACTTACTATGAGGGATCAAGCCAAACACAAGTAGCCATTGTTCCCTATAGTATTCTGCCCATTTTTCCCCTTTATTACATTTTCTCAGAAACCCTACCAATTCCTCAATTCTTAATCAAGGTTAAAAGCAAAAAAAAAAAAAGAAAAAAAGAAAAAGAAAGCTAACATGACTTTATTTTAATGGAATTGCCAGCCAGACAAACAACAAGGTGCCCAGTGAAGTCTGAATTTCAGATAAGCAATCTGAAGTTTGAATTGTAAACATATCCCAAATATTGCACGGGATAGACTTATGCTGAAAAAGGTCTTTGTTGTTTATCTGAAGTTTAAACTTAACTGGGTGTTCCACATTTTTATTTACAAAAATCTTAGGATCCTAATCGCTAAGAAAATGCACAAATTATTCTAAATATATTTGACCACGGCACTTTCTTTTTCTACAAATCATCCTACATGGGAGTTGCACACAGTTTGCTTCAGGAGCAGCCATGGTGACTCCTGTTTCAACAATTCAGCGAAAACCCAGCCCTCTGTTCCATGCACACTCCTCACACTCCGTGTGCAGTTTTCTTAGCCACCAACCCATGGAGTGCAATTATTTTCATTGAAGAAAGAGCTAGAAGAAGAAAGAAGGATATATTTGACTTTCAAAAGATAATGCCCCAAAATAGAAATTAAATACATATGAGCCATACAAATAAAAACTTGGGAGTTATTTTATATATTTGTCCATGACTTGCTAAGTATGACTAAGGCTGATGAAAAAACTATTTCCAAGATCAGGGACAATTATAATCTTAAAATATACCTATTGAGCGATGAAAATGTTCATATCTCTTGGTTTTATTTACACTACACTGAAAGCAGAGACCCCCCAGCTGCCCCTTAACCCATGATGTGTTATGTCAAGAAGATTCACCACGGGTTATCGACACATGCAATTTAAACCATCGTATAAACGAAAAGTGTGTTGTGTGTATGTGTGTGAATATGGAAAACTCTGTGACGACTGTCTTTTAAACATTATCACAAAGAAAGAGATTTGCTTTAAAAAACACTCCTCCATGAGGTTATTCTTTCCTGGATATTTTTCTCCATGTCATTGAAGCTACGTAATGTCACATCTGAAAGAAATGTCATTCGTTGCAGAGGGCACAACGCAGAAACCTGAGACACACATGCCTCCGTCAGCCGGAAGCAGGAGCAGTTACTAAAGGAAAGAAACCAGACGCCCCGGTGCTCTTTTAGATAATTTATAAATGCCAATGTTTTCATCAAATAAATACTAAAATAGACGTTTAATCCATTTAAGCACAGAGTTTAAATGCAAAAGGAAGAATATGACATAATTAGATTATAAGAAAAACTATGCTCTTCACAGTCTGAATCTCCTACTTCAGTCCGTAAACCATCGTTGGATAGATATTGGGGACACCTCTGCGTTCTTGCATGGTTTCCAAGTCCTTTGATTCGAAGAGAAGAGTGAGCACAATGTACACGTTTATCTATGCATTGATGTATGGGTACATGGGTGGATCCTCCATGTGATGGGGACCTAGAAAGTGGTAATGGGTAGAAGTGCCTGTGGTAAGAACTATACATTATAACTCTGTTCCTTCATCTTTTCTATGTGCCTTTCTAGGCTCTGCATTCTACTGCTCATCCCCTGCTTCTGGCATTGTTCTTCAGATCACTGCTTCGGGTCCTTTAGACTCAGTGGTTAGCATTGGGGTTATTTCTGTGTAATTACAAAGGAAGACACCTGGTAAGCAAAGCGTCCATGGGCCATTATTTTCCTTTGGAAAGATATATTCTAATTCATTTATATTTTAATGTTCTACTATTCTAGAATACTAGGTGACTCATCCTTTCGTTAATACCATTTGGATGAAGAGATGATATAAAAGAGGAAAATCTTGTGTAGAGAAACAATTACATTTTTGCCAAGAGCTTTTAAAACTGGAGATACAAGAGACTGCTCTTCCAAGAGTCATAAAACAGGAGGAAGTCTTCTGCCCTTCATTAATTTTTCACTTTGTGCAAATTGTTGTAACAGACAACAAGGCCCTAGAGGGCAAAAAATTATGGCTACATTGATCAGCATTAGTACAGTTCTTGGTGCAAAGTAGGCACTCAATAAAATTTTTGTTATGTAAGTGAATGAGTGAATGACTAAATGGCATAAAACTTAAAATAGTTTCTTATAATAAAGTACAGTTAAAGAAATTGATTCTGTAAAGGAATACGTAGTTCTGATATATTCAAGTAATTATAGTTGAATGACTTATTCTAGGTTGTGATTCAGCAATGATTTTTTACGTAATCTCCTGCATTGCTCTCAACTCTTGGTCCACCTACTTTTAATTAATATTTTATTTTTCTAAAATTAAATTTATTAGGATGACATTAGTTATAACACTTTAGTTACAGTTAATAACACTTTGTGTTTCAAGTACACAGTTCTAAAGTACATCATCTGTATACTGCCTTGTGTGCTCATCCTCCAAGGCCTAGTCTCTCCACCATCATGTATTTAACCCCCTTCACCCTTCCCATCCTCTTCTCAAACCCCTTCCTCTCTAGTAACCACAGTTCTGTATCTATGTCTATAACTTTGTTTGTTTGCTTGGTGCTTCTGTTTTACATCCCTATGAGTCCTTTAGTGAATCATCAAATAAAGAAGATGTGGTACCCATGTACATACAGTGAAATACTACTCAGCCATAAGAAAGGATGAAATACTGCCATTTGTGACAATATCAATGGATCCTGAGTGTATAATGCCAAGCAAAATAAGTCAGATGGGAAAGGACAAGAACCATATGACTTCACTAACTGACATTTCTAAAAGAGAAAACACAAAGCTATACATTCTTAAACATTATTTTAGTATCTTCTACCAACTGCGTTGCCTTGCATTTTTTTCTGTATTACTTAAACAACTACTAAAAGTACCATTCCAATTCAAATATAACTTTGTAAGTTACCATAATTATTATATTTATTCTTTCATAATCTTTTAAAAGTTTCTGTAAGTATGTTTATGTGTGCATCAATATATGTGTACATTTTAGTTTTTTGTACAACTATTCCGGCGAGTGGTAGTGAATGATGAAATTAGTGCATATTGTTATTGGTTGTTACTTTGGTTGATCCAAGTCAAGTGTCTCCCTAGTCACCGAATATCAGTTTTTAACATTACCAGCGTTGATTTAAAACAATCAGTGAGGTAGTCCTTTATCTAAGGGTCCCATTGTATGAATATCAGCTGTAATGCTATCAGGAGTTACTCTCAGAGACAATTTTTTATACCCTGTGAAAATAAGTAATCTTTATTAATGTAAGCAGACCTCAAATCTATTTCTAAACCATTAAAAATAGCTTTTACTGTTTCAGTGAGCCATCTATTTTCACTTGTGGGAAAAGAATTCTGGTAAATGTCAAGATTTATTTGGGCGAATTTGTGTGAATATCCAAGTAAAACTCTGAGTTTCAGAGAAAGCAGTTTTCTAAAGTGCCTTCAGCATTCTGATCTATTTGGTAACAAAGTTTATGTTTTAAAAACCAATGGGCATTTATAAATTAGATATTTATATACTTATTGTATATAGCATATACTGTTAATTAGTAATGACATATACTATCTATCAGGATTTTTTTAAAATTTAAGAAACGTTTGCATGGATACCCAATGACATAAAGCTGAAAGTGATGAACCGCCCACCGGGGTGTCCAACCTGCATCCCACAGGCCACATGGGCCTCAGGATGGCTATGAATGCGGCCCTACATAAAATCGTAAATTTATTTAAAACATTATGAGATTTTTTTTGAATACATGTTGCAGTGTAGTTAATGTGTGGCCCAGGACAACTCTTCTTCCAGTGTGGCCCAGAGGTGCCAAAAGGTGGGACACCCCTGGTAGACCATGATTTTGCATTTCTTTTTAGTAAAAGAAACACTCCTTAAAAGAATTGAATTCTTAAAAACTCTGAATTTGTCTCATGGAAGCAGATAAAAATGAAGCACAAAAACGGACAAACAAATGAAACCAGAACTGTAATCAGTTTGTGCTGTTTTAGAACAAGCAACATAAATAATGGAGTCCCACAGACTTGGATAATACTGCCACTTTCCCATTATAGGTGTGTGGCAATGGCCAAACTGTTTACCTCTATAAGATTAAGTTTATTTATCTGGAACATAGAAATATGGATGGCTGTCCCACAGCAACTGTGAACATGGAATTGGAGAATAAATATGAAGTGTCTGACTTTGGGACACATACCTTATTCTGCCACTACAATTACTTAATGGATTTCATTTTTAGAATGCCCATTTGGCCAAAATTAATAATACTATTAAACAGAGTTTTGACCTGGCAATTCAGTCCTAGATACATACTCCAAATAATAGAAAATATATTCTCACACAAACATGTAAATAAGTGTTGAAATATTATCCATAATAGTCAAAAAGAGTAAAAAATGCAATGGCTAAGTGTCCACCGACTCATAAATGGATAAATAAATGTGGTATATTCCTACAATAAAATATTAGGCAGCAAAAAAAAAAAAGAACAAGGAATGAAGTATCGATATATATCACAACATGGTTGAACCTTGAAACCATTATGCTGAGCCAAAGACACCAGACACAGCCCTGGCTGGTGTAGCTCAGTGGATTGAGTGCGGGCCTGCAAACCAAAAAGTCACCAGTTCAATTCCCAGTCAGGTCACATGCCTGAGTTGCGGGCCAGGTCCTTAGTGGGGGACACGTGAGGGGCAACCACACACTGATGTTTCTCTCCCTCTCTTTCTCCTTCCCTTCCCCTCTAAATAAATAAATAAAAATCTTTAAAGAAAGAATGAGACCAGACACAAAAGAACCCATATTGCATGATTCCATTTATACAAAATGTCCAGAATATGCAAATCTACTGAGATAGAAAGCAGACGGCAGCTGCCAGGCACTGTGGGGACAGGAAAGTGGACAGTGATGGCTAAAGGGATCAGGGTTTCTTTGGAGGCTGACGAAATATTCTGAAAGTAGATGGTGGTGCTGGTTGCACCGCTATAGAAATATACTGAAAACCAATGAATTGTATGTTTCTAAAGAGTGAGTTATATGGTATGAGTTATATCTTTATAAGGCAGTTATTAAAATTTAAAATGTTTGTATCACACCTTATCCAGAGAACCATATATGGCTTCTTCCAGCAAATAATCATTTTTTTAAATTCGCATTCAAAAGAACAAGTCAGCAAAATCAACAACCATGCAAAAAGTTTTTAAAATTTCCAAAAAGAAAATCTTTCATCAGTAAACAAATGATGGTTATTAGTCAGTTTTCTTTTCAATGACACATTCAGCAAAGCTGTACACAGATCATCTCTGAAATTACACTGATGTCTAAATGCACGGCGAACACAGAAATAATCTCCTTTGGGAAATGAAAGGGCACTTCTTTCACCGTTGTGCTAAAGTGTTCGCAATACAAAGACCGGTACACTCGTAGCTCCTAACACACCTTTCTTATCCCAAATGTTATGTTGCCTCTCCTTTGTCTGAGGGTTTATCCTGGGCAAAGCCTAGGGAGACCCCACAAGCATCAGCAAGCACCAGCATCCACCTGCATCACTAGAGTTTGTTACCTGTGGGGAAAAGACTTTGCTCATTAAAATGAGGAAGAGTGGAAACGTACCATCTCTTACTCCTGAGTCATCTCCACAGTTGTTTCTGTTTTATATCATGAGCTCAAAGCTCAGAGAGAGATATTAGCTGGTCAACAACACTGAGTTAGGGACTTTCAGAGGCAACTCTCAAGCTCACAGCATAATGTGAGGAATAGTTCTCACCACGGTGCTACCTCTATGGAACTGCTCTGAATGGTGTAGCTGATGAGAGAGAATCCTTAAAAAGTAATGGTCAGTTCCTTCTTGGGTCCAAGAAGGAACACACCAAGGCACATCATCATTACATTAGCCAAGATTAAAATGAAGGAGAGAATCCTAGAAGCAGCAAGAGATAAGGAGACAGTCACCTACAAAAGAGTTCCCATCAGACTGTCAGCTGATTTCTCAAAATCAGAGACCTTACAGGCAAGAAGGGGCTGGAAAGAAGTATTCCAAGTCATGAAATCCAAAGACCTACAACCAAGATTGTTCTATACAGCAAAGCTTTCATTTGAAATGGAAGGACAGATAAAGTGCTTCTCAGATAAGATCAAGTTCAAGGAGTTCATCATCACCAAGCCCTTATTATATGAAATGTTAAAGGGACTTATCTAAGAAAAAGAAGATAAAAAAGAGATGAACAGTGAAAGGACAGCAAATTCACAGTTATTAACAACCACACCTAAAACAAAAGCAAACTAAGAGGACAGCTAGATCAGGAGTGAACCATAGAAATGAAGATCACATGGAGGGTTAGCAACAGGGGAGTGGGAGAAGGAGAAGGGGGGAGAAGGTACAGAAAATAAGTAGCATAGATGGTAGGTAGAAAATAAATGGGGGGAGGGCAAGAATAGTAGGGGAAATATAGAATCTAAAGAACTTGAGACATGTGGTCATAAACTAAAGAGGTGGGGAATGGTGGGGGAGGGGGTGTACAGGGTGGAGGGGAATGAAGGGGGGAATAGAATAACTGTAATGGCATAATCAATAAAATATATTTAAAAAAAGTAATGGTCAAATGGATGGGATTGAGAGTCAGACAACTTGGATTCAAAATCATCTTTGCCGCTTTCTAATTGGGTACTTTACTTCCAATGCCTTGGTTTCATCATGAGTAAAATGGGCCTGATGATGTGCTTCTCTGATAGGGTTATTAGCAGGTTGAAATTAGATTCATCCATTCAACAAATATTTGCTGAACACCTTTAACATGCAGGCTCTATCGCAAATGCTGGGGATAGAGCAGCGCCCCCAAAGGGCTAAGATTTCTACTCTCATTTTTTTTTCAGACTAAGGGCAGGAGACATACCATAAATAAAATAAATACAGCATATAGTATGTTCAATGTCAGTAAGTACTATAAATGTAGAAAATTTAAGTAGGAAGGGGGTAGGTAAGGCACACTGAGTATGTCAGCCTATTTAACAAACTGAATAGGATAATTGTCAGAGTAAGATTAGATGAAAATTAGCAAATACTGTAACTAAGAACAGAAATGATTATTTCAAATTTACCAATAGATTCCTGATGCTCCCAATTCCAGAAAGAAACAACCAACAAATAAAAACAAAAACCCTGTGCAGAGGGTTAACTATAAAAGATCAATTGGATTGGCCTTTGCCTTTGACTGGATTCAGAGAAGTCCTTTCCAGAAGTGGACACCAGGTGATTGCCCATAAAGCTGGCCCCACTGTGTTCAGAAATGTGAGCACTCCATCTCCATAGCTGACCTTGGGTATATACACAAGAGAAGAAAGATGGAACATTCCCAGGGGCCCAGCTCAACCCTCCTGCAAGGGGTCCCACTGACTCTGTGAATGTCGGAACACTGAATAGGGTACAGGTACTGCTTGCTTAACTCCTGACACTTGACCTGTGATGCCGAGTTTGGATGCTGCTTGTCTGGAAAAGGATCCTCCCAGGGTTGCTCTGCAAAGCAAGGTACAAGGCAGCTTTCTTCTTCTTTCAGGCATTAGGAGGTGGAAAAGAGGAGGGCTGAAGCTTGAGAGAGCAAACAGGACGTCCTGAGTGTTGGTTCTGAAACTCTGATGCACACTGAAATAACCTGGAAAGCTTCAAAAACACAGGGATGCCTGGGGCTCCTCCTCAGCGATTCTGATTTAATGGGTCTTGGGTGTGGTCTGGACACAGAGATTTTTGAGAGCTCCCTAGTTGATTTTGGTGTGTAGCCAAGATTGAAAATCACAATCTAGAATAAAGATGAAAGCAAATGAACACCTGTGGCAGAAGACAGCCTGAACTTTGTTTAAGGGTCAAAGATTTAGGCGGCAAGTAATGTCCAGTAAAGGAAAGGAATGAACGAAGACAGAAAAGAAACTCCTGCAAAACGGTACAAGAAAAACTAAGATTGGTAATAGAAACCTGAACAATGGAAATGTGATTCTATTCATGTAAATCTTGCTGTATGTAGTTTCAAAAACCACAGTGATTGATTTACATGTGCATTACTGCTCTAATAAATGACTCCTTCTCTTAAAGAAAAAGCAATATTGAATGCAGTATTCCTTTGACACATTTAACCATATGTGGTAGATAAAATTACCCCCTCAAGATGTCCATGGCCTAATCTCTTAACTCTGCAAGGATGTTGCCTTACAGGACAAAGGCTAGAAAGATTATGCAGGATTATCTGGGTGGGTCATATGTAATCACTAGGGTCTTTAGGAGGAGACCAGAGTCCAAGTGGGAAAAAGATGTGATGACCATAACCGAGGCTATGGTGATGCCCTTTGAAGAAGAAGGAAGGACCATCAGCTAAGAAATGCTGGTAGCTCCTAGAAGCTGAAGATGCCAACAAATGCATTCTCTGCTGAAGCCTTGAGGAGGGACACAGCCCTATGACGACACCTTGACATTAATCTTGTAAGCCTGCTTCTGACACCCAGACTGTAAGATAATAGGTTTGTGTGGTTTCAAGCCACTAAGTTGGGGGTCATTTCTCAGAGCAGGAATAGGAAATGAATATCCCACATTTTCAGGACCACTAGCTCTTTAGACCACAGAGCTACCCACCCCCACCTCCAACAAGCTTGCAGTCATAAGGCTCAAGAGGAAATAGACAATGAGGTGCTAACTTAGCCCCGCAACCCTTATAAAATGCTGGCAAAAGTCCAAAAATCCTGGCCCTTGCAGAGGAGCCCCGGACTTGGACTCAGTGCAGCTAAGGATAACATGCGCCCGGAGACAAATGCCACTACGGTTAACTCACCAGCCATGCCAGTCTCCTGCAGGTCGTCAGAAGGTTCCAGAACAGGTCCCGTAGAAGTTCTCAAACTCAGATTCTCAGTGAAATCCCGAGGGGCTTTGAAATATCCTGGTGCCTGAGCCACACTCCAGACAAATGAACCCCCCTCTGGGAGCGGGACCCAGCGACCTGTTTTCACAATCCTCCCCAGCAGGGGTTCATTAAGGCGTCTGTGAAGCACCTGTTAAAATACCCAAGCACCTGCCTTTCTAACGAGAGCACCCAGGTTATGCCAATGATGATATACCTTTGATGAGCAAGGTGTCATAATGTCCTTCCTTTTTTCTTTCTCTGTGGGACCTTTCTCTGTTAACCAGCAATCAGGGAAGAACTTAAACAGGGGGTTTTGAGATTATTGTGTGAGAGTGGAAAGGTACATATCACCTTATTTGGCTCTGCATTTCTCTTGGTCTGTTTTGCTTGTTTCCTAATCTTATAGGCATTACTTTTTAGCCACCAAATAGCTTATTTTAGCTAAAAGGCAAGAAACTACCAAGAATCTTTTTCTTTTAACTTCCTCTTAGGTGACGTGAGACATAGAGCTTTGAAGAATCTCCAGCTTAATTCTTCTGTTGGTTGTTTTATTAATGAAGCGAAACTCATCCGTTGTCGTCCAAATGCTCATACACGATATGGGAAATTAAAAGCTCACACATATGTTTGCTGGGGCCGGGGAAGCTGCTGCCTGAGTTCCTGAGGCCCTGACATCAGAAAGTATGAACGTTGTAATGATCTTGGGTGCCAGCAGAACACATGTGTGTGGCTCCCAGGTGTCTGCTGAAATCCTTCTGAATTTCAGGAACCTCAGAAGAGCTTCTCTGTTAATATCAGCTGCCTGCAGCAGCAAAGCCCCTGGTCAGCTCCCTCCCCGTGCGTGCCTCTGCAGCTGCAGCCAGTAATAACGGCCTTCTTTTCATCCAACCACCTTCTAGATCTCATAAGAGCACCTCTTGACTGGCAAACTCGCAACAGAGGGAAGTGATCTAAGAAATGCCACCCTGGGCTTCTTTTCCCTTGGTATCCAGAGCACACTAGAGGCAGGTATGCCAGCCAGCGGCAGGTGGACAACCAAAGCCTGCCAGTCAGCTCTTCAGTCTGATTCAGCAACTCTGCACCTAGATCCTACAAAGGACTGGATCATGTGCAAAAACGGAAGAAAAAGCTGAGATGCTGCTGCTTCTCCAGTCTTTCTGAGTCTAAGAAAGGAGTCATACAACACACACAGCCACGCCAGACAGACTTAGGGTCCAAGAGTTCCCTCCTGTTACACTCAAGTGTAAATGCTTTTAGAAGCCATACACATAAAAAAATGCATCCAGTGCTATGCAGGCTCCTGAGGTCACTCAGATTTGGACAATCTGAGATCTTTGTGGAAGACCATGTATCATTGGTCCTTCTATTGACATTCTCCTATTTCTTTAGGAGTACAGGAAAATGAGTTCATCAAAAGTACTGGAACTGAAAACAAACAGAAAGCATTTACTGCTAGGTCAGGCAACGGTGTGGGCCCTCAGCTGTGATCCAGAATTTTGTCTTCTTAGTCATTATTGAAACACACACTGTTAGTGTAAAGGGCACCTTTAAAGAGCAGGAATCACACAACAGCAGACCAGTGTGTGTGAGGATTTCTTTTACTCAATATGTGTGTATCGAACACTTATTATAACAAAGACAGCAATCACTATTTAGGGTATTGCCTGGAACCTATATTACTTCATTTTGTACCTCACAAAGACTCTAAGAATTCTCTTTAGACCCATTTACTATTCCTTTTTAAACACTGAGCTCTGATGCTTCCACCTTCTGACAAACCCTGGGGTGCAAAGTACAATTTCTGGGTGCTCAGGCATGAAGGAAACCCAGGATGTTCCCTGAGTTAACAAACAAATGTATTTAAAATATATGATTATTTTAATATCACTTGTTTGTCATTCGCTTCAGACATAGTAGGAAAAACGACTTTAAAATCAGTTAATTTGAAAAGCCAGTAAGAGTTCCTTTGGTTTCAACAATACTTAAAAATAGATTTGTATGCTATCAATCATGGGCAGCAACTACATTTTAAAATTGTGCAGGCTGCCAATAATTCTTTGAATTTGGAACTCCTTAGAATAACTCTGCAGGTTGTACATTTGGGAAATCACGGCAAATGAATTGGTCGTGAAATTAGCATGACAAGAGGGAATTTGTCTGCACAGAGCAGCCAGTCTTGTCAAATATCCCTGGCTGCTCTAGAAATTTCCATAGGGTGTCTGTTACCCAAGTGTGTATATTTAATGCATCCATCCTCTAGAACATAACCACTGTGTTTTAAATAGTTATTGATTCTTAAACTCTTTGTGTAGACAAATTCTTGAATTATACACACAATTCTGGGTTCATCTGTAGTCATCAGGATTCAAGTCACCACTTGACTTGACTGAATCCTTCTGGGAAAAATATGGGGGGCAGCTATTGATACGACATCTGTTGTCACGGCTCCCACTACGGACATGCACTGACATAGGAGGTGGGAGCTCTTGTGCGAATATAAGTGGTGGGGGTAGGTTCACCGACACTTGCCTACGGGATTTTATTTTAGTCTTTGTTTCTTTTGGCTGTAACTTAAACGTTGTGTCTCTGGACAACCAAGGCTATCAGTTACAGAGTAAAAAAAGCATATCACACAAATCTGATTTGGTCTGTTGATGTGTCTTCATAAATTTGTGCATGTGGAGAGTTTTGGATGATGTAAATGCTGTCACTTTTGTGGGTATGAGGTGTTATGCTATTCTCCCACCTGCTGGGGAGGCATATTTATTTACTCTTTAGCAAATAACAACGTCCTATATTTGGTTCCATAGCACTTACTTACAGTGTATAGTTAGACATGTAAACAGCAGGGTCATTTAACCTAAGCTAGACTGTGGTAACTCCCAAGTTCCACTCATTTTAATAAAACAAAAGCTTATTTCTCATTCACCTTAAGTCAGACTCTGATTAGTAGAAGCTCTCTTCTACCCAGTGTCTCAGGGATCTGGGTTTGCTCAATCAATGATGCCACTGAGAACCAAAACCTGAACACTCCGTTTAGCCGTGGAGAACTGAACCACACCCCACTGTCTACATTAACACGACTTTGAGACTTCGTTCTTTTCATTAGCATATCTTTACTCCTCCACTACTGTCCTGGCAAAGCAAAATGTTCCTGTTCATTACAGGAACTTGCCTAAAACCCTTCAACTATACAGTGGAAAACATCAATAGACTGTGCCTTAAGAATCTTTGAATGCTTTGCCTCAAACCCTTATCTTGATATTTCCACTCACCCTGAACTATGGGCTTGTGAGTGTAAGGGGGTCTTTTTTATAAGGTTAATCAGTAAACGCTGCTTTATCTTATCAACAGGTATGTAGGTGATAGGTGGGGAGTCAGCTTTTCAAGAAACCATCACAATACATTGTCTCTGTGATGAAAAAAGAAAGAAATCAAGAAGGCAAACTGGTCTTGTTAGTGCTTCAGGCTGAAAATGATATAGGGCAAAAGTAGGGTCACATTGTTCATATGGAAAAGAATGCCATCATTAACAAATAATTATACAAGAATAAACTCTGTTTCACACACTCACAACTGTGACCCTACTTTTGCCCCATCCTGTAGTTATTATTCATGTTGCATTTGCCAGAATTCAGTCATGTGGTAACTTTCCTACAGAGGATGCTAGAAATCATAATCTTCCCCATATTCTAGGGGTCCAAGTGACGTAGCCAGCACATAGGACTGCCTCTGTCACAGTGTGAGAGTGATAGCTATTAGATACAGTAGATAGTAATAGCTATTTAATATTAAATATTAAAAGCTAACATTATATGACACAGGGTGCCAGCCACTGGTCTAACTCCTTTATATAGTCTAATTCACTTAATTCTCATAACAATTCTGTAAGGTAGGGATTTTATTGTCCTCTATTTTTCAGAAGAATAAATAATAACACAGAGAGAACAAGTGACTTTCTCAAGATCACACAGCCAATAACTGGTGTATGTCACAAAATCATATGCCAAAGAATGCAGATGAGTCCATGATGCCTCATGTAATGTAGGGAAAATTCAAGTGTGCATTTCTCATGCATGGTATTTACCAACAACAAAAACAAAACTATTCATACATTATATTCATAAGGGCATTTAATGTATCTCTTTATTCAAAGTTTTATGCAAGCTGTTTTGAATTTTCTCCTAGGCCAATTTAAAGGCTCCAACAACATTAAATTCACATTCATTCCATCACTATTTAACTTAGACTATTTTTACTTCATAAGAAGATGAACAAATAAAAGAGAATGGGGTTATCATTTAGCATTTCTCGAAATATCCAGCTCATTGCTGGCACTGGACAAAATTTATCACTGTTTCATTTACATTTATGATAACGAAAGGGTAGTTTCAGCCAACTGAACATGAGCAGCTACTCAAACAGCATCTCTGAGATAAGTGTGAACATCCTGCCATTTAGGAAGCTCTTCAAATGTATTGAAAAGTCAATCTTTACATTTAAAAGGCTCAGGGAGAAAGAAAGGCCTTGGGAATGTGATTACCTTTCCCCATAATGCAGAATTCTGGAATTTCATATTTCAAGGGGACTTCTGTGAGATGACAAGTGGCTCTCTAGACTGAAGTTTATAGCGGAGCTTCCATGCAGTGAGAATGTTTTTATTTGCCCCAACTGATTGGGAACCGAAGCTGCAAAATACAATAACAGATGCGAGGAGCCCCAGGAGAGCGTATTCGGGCCTCCCAGAGTTAATGTGTCTCCGTGGTGAATCTGCCTGTTAGTTAATTCAAGACCAGTCGTCCTGGAGTTAAGGAAGCTTAAGATGCTATTAAAAATGAGTGCACCATGAAGGATTCACTGGAAAAATATATTGCATTTAATTAAAACTCCCAGTTATCTAAGCCTCCCACTCATACAGTAAAAAAAAAAAAAAAGGTTTTTGGAAGTTGCAACAACTCAGCCAATAACTATGTAGAAGCCAGAAAAGGAAATGAAGTCTGAATGCTATTAGGAAAGAAGAAAGGATTTAGCCCTTTGCTTTTTTTTATATGCAGGGACATTTTCAGGTGAACAACAGAGGTAAGTATCAATGCAAATAGCAAATTGGTGATCAAGATGTATGAACAGAGTGCTTGTCCCTTGAGTCTATTTTTTATCTAGTAGCTTTTAGAAACACATAGCTCCCAGACAGGTTAAACTAAAGTGCTAGCTAAGGACTTGCAAAGTGGCAGAGCTTTCTAAAACATGGGCATTCTGATTCATATGTGGAGGCAAGGATACCAGCTTTGCAATGAGCTTTGTAACTAAACTCAGAAACTAGATTTAACGAATAAGTACTTCCATGTATGGTTTCCTGTTTTCTTCATTTTAAAAGTGTTTTGATTTTCATGGTCTATAGACAATCCACACTCTGTAAACACCGTATCATTGACCATTTGGTAGTGTTTTTGTTGTTGTTGTTATTGTTGGCTATTGGTGTGATCTTCAGGGCCAATCAATGTTTGTCTAAGATTTCTATAAAAACAGGAAGGCTGTATTGGTTTTCTTCTCGGAAACAAAACAGCACACATTTGGTACCTATCTAGATTCACCCCAATGCAAGTCAGAGGTTTTCCCAGGATCGAACTGCCACAATCCCATAAAGAAGGGACACACATGATGTCTGCGTCTGCCTTCTTCACTGATTCCTCTCAGCCATGTCCTGAGAGGGTTCAGTTCCCATAGCCTGAGAGAGACCAGCAGTCCACATTTTCCTGACAGGGGGCCTTGTGACAGCTAGTCATTGGAACCAAACCCACGAAGACATTAAATCATGTCTGATTTTCCAGTCTGTAAATGAGCACAAATAACCAGATGCAAAAAGCAGTGCATTGTTATCAGAAGAAAGGCCTAACCCAGAAAATTTTCCTCCTCATAACAAAATATTTGTGTTGATGCTATTTTGGTGGGGGCCTATGATAGCCACATCAGAGCAGCGGTCCCCAAACTTTCATGTGCATGACAACCACCTGGAGGACTCATTAAGCCATAGGTGGCCCTGTCCCAGCCTCAGAATTTCTGAAGTGGTAAATCTGGGGAGATCTCGGAAATCTGCATTGACTTAAGAAGTATCATAGCCTGAAATTTCCCACCTGTTAACTCAAGGTTCAGAACTACTGGTAATGTTGACAAAAATGCTGAGTATACTCTTCAAAGTCACAAAACCCAGTGAGTCCCTTGTATTGTTTCTCCTTACCCCATGAGATGTAGTTCACAATAACCAAATAATTTACTCTGGGTGTAGAGATGAAGACAAAAAAAGCAAGATAAGGTTATAGGGGAAAAGGGTAATATAATTTCAATAAAACATCATATAAAAATCAAGTTTCCAGGCATGCTGATGGAACCAAACCCTGGGCCACTGCTTTAGTATTAACACTCCAGTTCTCCAGGCCCCTTCTTCAAGGCCAGTGTACCCACCCCTCCCCCCAGGGGCTAATGTTGCTTATGACAATTCCCTATTGCTGTGATACTATTGCAAATTGCTCTCAACCTCAGTGAATTACCTCTTTCAAGTTTATAATCCTCCTCATGATTTGGCATGAAGCAAATTACTCCCCTGAAGGGGAGAAACAAAGGCTTTGCCAACTGGCCTCCATTTGAAATCATCTACAGGGGCATCACTGCTGCAGAGCCCCCCAGAGGTTCAGTGAGGTCTCTGTTCCAATGGCACTGGGAGCTAGTTTCTCGCCCCCTCCCTCTTTGCTACATCCCCCCAGTTTTTACATTACTCACTTCTTTAAAGGTACATATCTCCCAAGACCACTCCCCAATAAGCTTTTGCACAGACTCCTTGTCTCAGAGTCTGTCTGCTTCGGCGGAATCCACAATAAAAAAAGTGTTTCCAACGTCTCCATTATCTCCACCCCACTGACAACTAATCTCAAATCAGCAGCCTCAGCAACTCATCCCAGGAAGGCTCCCAAAATCAAAAGAGATCCAAGTTTTCCAGGGGGTGTCTGGGATTGAAAGGAAGTTGTTATTAGCCAAATGACTCACATGCTGAATCACAAAACAAGAACCATTTGGGGAAAGGTCGCTCCCCTTGGCTGTAACTGCAGAGGGTGTTTCCAGTTCAGTAGACACCCTACGGCCCCCTGGGAAGCAGCCAACAGTGACCAACACCATCATAGTCTCATTGCCAGTGACTGCATGATCGAGGCCCACAGTTCAGAGATTCCCCCCTCCTTTCTTAGTTCTAGGGCCCTGAAGTTCCCAGGGATACATCCTTTTGGGAAATCTCAGGCCCAGGAGGCAATTCCCCATGTGCCAGGAACCCAAATTATCAATGGAAGTTTCAAGGAAAACCCAGAAACTCTTTACAGGAAGTCCATTTGGTACTCCCGTCCCCAAACCCGAGCAGCTGATTATTTAATATGCTTCCTCCTTCCTAATAATTTACACAGGAAGTTTTACTGCCCTAAAGATGTTAAAATGGTATTTATTTGTGCAATAATTTAAATATTCTGATGTGTACCATGATAAAAGATATTGCAGCTCATTGAAAGATATAACTTGGGAGATGAAGCTAAAACTAAAGTCTGAATGTTGCATGTATTTATTTATTTATTTATTTATTTATTTATCTTTAGAGGGGAAGGGAAGGAGAGAGGGAGAGAAACATCAATGTATGGTTGCCCTTCATGCGTTCCCTGATGGGAACTGGCCTGCAAGGAACCAGCCTGCAACCCAGACATGTGCCCTGACTGGGAATTGAACTGTGATCGTGTGGTTCGCAGGCCTGTGCTCCATCCACTGAGCTACACCAGCCAAGGCATATTTTTTTTAAATTTAGATTTGATGTCCTGGGATATGGTGAGGGGCAATACTCTTCCACTTTAAATGTATCTCCCAGGAATCCTCAAGGTGCTTCCCTCATTTCATTATTCCACCCATTCATCCATTTATCTATATTTTCGTTTACTGAGCACATATTTATTGAGGGTCTGTTCCGTGTTACGTGTTGGCATATGCACAAAGGGTACATCTGTGAACCAGCTGACTTGGCTTTTGACTTCAAGGAAATAGGTCTCAAACCCTGCACCTCCTCCTCGCCATGAGGAGGCTCTTCCTTCATTTCACATGAGAAAGGGGTCTGGTAGAGAGGAAGACTCTAACTGTGAGTTAGGAGTTTACATAATTGCTATACCAACCTTAGTGTTCTTCCGATCAGGTCCAGTTTTCTGGGCATAAAATTTCCTTGATTGCCGTCACCTCAAATGCAGGGTCACGTTTACTAATCCTTGTATCCACGGAGTGCCTCACACCTAAAAGGTACCTAGGAGATGATAACACAACTACAGAAATCAAGGCAGAGACAATAAGATAACTTGCCACAGGTCACACAGCCCCATTCTCTGATTAATCTGCAGCCCTGTCTAGAGCTGTTCTTAATAGCTTAGCCCTGTCTCCTAGACACTGGACTGCCCGTACCTGCTCAGTTGTAGCAGTGGCATTGACATTGTTAGCTTTATTTCCATCAGACTCCGTGTAGAGGAATATGTTTTGGTAAGTCGAATTATTTTAACTATTATTATAGCCCTTCAAACACTTACCTTTGGACCCCCCCCCCCATAATGAATCGAATGTCTTTTTTTCAGTTCTTCTTTGCCCCGAATCACGTGGGCTTTCTCCATGTCTCATCGCTAGGAGAGCCTGCTAGCCTGATACAGGGAGGCTCTGGAGTTATCCGCATTTGAAGATTCAGCTGCGCTTGGAAAGGGAGCAAGCTAGGGAAAAGGAGAAGGGAAAAAAGATTTTTTTCTTTCCGTAGAGCAGCAGGGACCTTTACAATGCAGCACAGTGTGCGAACAGAGCTACGTGCTGTGATACCATTCAGCAATAATGGATGGCTTGTGCTGCCCAGACTTAACAGGCCAGTGAGCAACATCAGGCTGCAGATGGGATGCTGTGAGACTGCCATGCATTAAAAAAGGATGAAAATAAAATTGTCTATGGCTATTGTCGACATATTTATCCCTTGTTTAGGGATTCCCATGGCAACAAAAAGCTGTGACCCGCTTGTGGAGGTGGGAAGCCTGCACTGCAGCAGGGTGAACTTCCTGCCCAGGAACTGAACCCTCTCTGCGTGCAATCGCGCCCTCTAGTGGTGACATGGTGAACGGCAGGGCTTTTCATAGTTTCCTTTGGCACCCAGCGCTCACCGCCATGTGTTATGGCTCTTAACTCTAAAAGCATAATATTATTCTATTAAATTAGCATGACTTATTCTTGGGGAGACTTCTAAAACTTCATTGTTTTGAGTCTTTTAATTTTTGCTTTCCAAGGTTTTGTTTCTGTATTTTAAAGCAAATCGAGTAAATAACCAAGTTGCTGGCTTGAGCCCAACCTGCTGGATGGATCCCACATTCAGGAAAGGTAGAGAAGGAAAACAATTGATGTGAGAGGGGTAGGTAGGATCTGAGAGGGTACTGTTCGTTCTTTACTGGAAGAAGGGTTGGCACATGGTTATAATCTTAGGGGTGTCCGAGGCTATTATCTCTCTGCTTTGTCCCCTACAGCCCCCCTCTCTCCGGCTGTCATCTGTGACAATGTTCGTGGTTAATGGTCACATCCAGACCCCAGAAGTTCACCATGATTCAGTAACATGGATCTTGACCCAAAATGTGCCTATTAAAGAGGTAGAGTTGGATTAAAATGATTCAATGGTACCCCCAACTCCTCAATAACCCAGCAGATTCCATGGGAAGACCCTACCCTCTCAGGATTTGCAACTCAGGTAGTACCCCCTCATTTTCTCCCTCATTGGAAATTTTATAGCCCTTGCTTTTTCATTGCTACTCCTTCAGCCTCATGAACTGCCTTGAGCTATTACTATTTCATTTATATTCATTTGTCAAGTCTGTGTTCCTTGGGAATAAAGACCTTTTTTTGAACGTATAAATTCTTCCTTTAGTTTTCACTGTCCAGTTGGCTGGACTTTTTACACACGACTCAGTGAGGTAATATTTGCAAAGAGAGACATCAGCTAATATGGAGTTCACATTCCAGGTATGATTCAGACTCCTGCAAGGTCAGTCCAGCAAGACATAGTCCACTGAGACACCTAGAGGCTGAGCAAGAAAGAAGGGGGAGGAACTTCATCTTTACTGACATTACAGTGTCAAGACAGAGTAAGAAAGAATCCATTAGTCATGGATTCCTACTGTACTCTGAAGTCATAGATACTATTTTCCCTTTCCAAATAGGAAAACTGAACCTCTGAAAGGTTAAGTAATGAGCTGGATGTCACAACATTACCAACTGATGCTAGCAGATTTCAAATAAAAGTCTATTGGATCTCACAGTTCTCAAACTTTCACAAAAGAAAAGCTACTTTTATATTTCTAGTCTTTCAGATTTTCACAGAAGAAATAGGGACAGTTTGCAGAGAGGAAGTTATGTTTAAGAAGGGATAATGGCTGCTATATTCTCCTCTTTAGTGGAAATTAACTCTAAAAAAGAAGCATAGGAGAATGGCAGACAGGCAGCCGTAGATGTCCAGGCAAGGTCTGAAGACCAACTAATACTTCCAGGTCTAGGTATGTGGAAACATAATCAATGACAAAGTTTCCATTGTGTGTTTCCCAAGATGTGGATCTGATGAGCTTTTCCTCTAAAAGAAGAAACTGGGATCCAAAATATTTAAGAAGTCCTGCAGGTGAAATTTCAGAATGGGCTCTGAGAATTTATGTCATGTACTAATCATGGGGAGAAAATAAAAACTGTTTAACTTTGCTAAGCCTCATGTTTTCCAAGCACAAATAATTATAGCTTCTGTGTATTTATCTTGCTCTGTTAATACCCTGCCAAACTATACCTGTGAAACTAAATGTGGTCACACTGACCTTAAGGCAAGTGCATGGAAGTTCAAGACTAACAAGGAACACCTTAAGAAGCTGGACTTGAAAGCTATGGATCCAACAATAAGGAAATGATATGAAGGAGATGATATATAATAACCACCACAGAATTGGGTATATTGAAACCATTTGCATAAGGATGTTGTTTTGCTTTATAAAACGGTAGTCAGGAAAACGTAGACAGGAAAGCATCATTTGGTTTTATTGACTATGTCTATTTAATTTTAAGCGAGGGGAGCATTTTTTCTTCTATTTGTTCTCAGAGAACATTTCAAAAAATTCAGCTTTGGTAACCCCCTCAGTGCATGGATTCAGAAAAGTTACCATCATGGGGCCATTCCTGCTTTTCCATCTTTCTCCTTCCTCTTCTTCTTTATATTCTCTGCCTCTCATCCCTGATCACAGAATTCAGCGCTGTTCTCTATCTAGAAGAACGGCTTATTTTTTTTTGCAATGATCATTTCTTTTCACGTTTTAGTACTCCTTTCCATTCTCTCTATATTTTTTCACTCTCTTTGTATTTCCTGCAAGATTTCTCATTTTGATGGTGGTAAAAACTTTGATAAACTTTTTGTGAGATTAGAAGATACTTGCATTTCACTTCTCATGGTTACTGGACAGAAGGCCTTGAGGAAGTGACGTAGCATCTTTTAGTTTCAGGGGCTTTGTCTGTTAAATGGATTAAATAATACTTGCCTTATAAAGAAACTTTTTGAAATACCTTATTTACATTTTAACGTTCATTTTACACGTGTATAAAATAGAAAGTAGAGTACAGCACAGGGAATACAGTCAATAATGTTCTAACGATTACATAGAGTGTCAGATGGGTATGAAATTTATTGGGATGATCACTTAGTAAGTTAAAAAATGTCTAACCACTGGGGTGTACACCTGAAACTAATGTAATATTGTATGTCAACTGTAACTGAATAATAAAAAATGATTTAAAACACTGAGGAAATAAAATACAACATCTCAAGCATAGTGCCTGGCGCATACTAAGTGCCTAGTAACTCTTCATTCTCTCTTTAGAACAGAATAAGATTGTTTGGCATACCAAATTCTTCTGCTTCTTTTATACCCGCCCAGTCAAAAAAGGGGAACAAAAAAAGAGGAAGATGTCTTTAATGATGCAGAGGACCTCAGCAAACCCAACAAACAAGAGTGACCAAATTAAATGTAAATATATATTAACCATCAGGCAGGCACACTTCCTGTCCTGGCATCTCACAGCTTCAGCTTGGGATAGCAGTGGAGTGTGTTACATGAAGCTCTCAGGCCTATGGTGCCTCTGTTCTTAGACTGAAGTGTACTGCGATTCACCAAGATATAAGCCCAGGCCACTATCTGTACAATAGTCCCTCACTTCCCTCCAGTCCACCCTGATAAGACAGTAAAGCTAGAGGAATGATTTTGATGGCTTTTACGAGAGATTTCCATTTATAGACAGAGAGGAAATTCACGACAGTAGGTAAACTTCTCTTCTGGCAAAGGCAAACGGTTAATTCCAAAACAGAATCCAGTATTTCATGTCATTATTTATTCTTCAAGAAAATTTAAGTGCTCTTCACTCTTTTCAAACACTGTGGGGATTTTTAACTCACACGGGGATTGCCAGAGTTTAGAGAGTGGAGTAGGGCAACTATGTTACAAGAATAAGCATCACAAAATTTGGGGACATGGGATCCTTGCCTCTCACTAATAAAGGCTGTTGGATTGAAGGCTTTCAATATTGAAGGCTGATAAGCAGTGCAATCAGAATGAGAGGAGCATGGTATAAGAGGAGTTGAGTATTATCAATCAATAAATCTTTCCCCCTTAACCTCTTCAACCCATGACCTGCCCTCCCCTGGCCCCACACCTTCCTCTACTGTCCCCAGTGCTTTTGTCATGGTCCAGAAAGCATATTTAACAAGGACATAGAGGCAGTGATCCAGTTAACTTCACCAAAGTTTCCCTATTCTTGTGGTTTAATCTCTGCTCAGCCATTCTATTTTCAGATGACCTCTGGCTTTTTTGGAAAGGGGATTATAGCACTTCTGTATTAAAGAACTGCTAATTCCTCTTTAAAAGAGCTTGGAAACTATAGAGGAAGATAAGTATTAGGCCGTAATAGGGTTGATCCTGATTTTTTTCTCCCGACTGGTGGACATTTGTAAACAATTTGGTGTAAGTCTTTAATTAGAGAAAAGTAAAAATACTATGTCAGAGTTTTGTTTTACCTCCTTATCTACTAAGTCAATATTTATCAAACATCTACTACGTGAGAAGATACTACTGTCTGATTTGGTGATAAAAAAGATGAATTTACAGCAACCCAGCTGTCATGTTACTCAGGGTCTGTAAGAGCCCTCAGGCAGTGAACAAATAATTCCGATTTCATATACCAGGTGAGCATATAGGTAAACTGTCAAGGTGCAGAACGTACAGAAATTATCTGGGCAAGGAGGGAGGGCAAAGATGGTATCAGAAGAACCAAGATTTGGAGAACAAAGAATTTATGAGCAAGAGGTGTTGAGATCAAAGCAGCGGGTGGGGAATGGGGATGACTTTGGACCTTCAAGATAGAGAAGAGAGTATTTGAAGAACCTGCCGTGGGAAAAAAGCAGGGCAGAAATCCTGGACATTCTCGTGAGAGTGGCAGATTATGAACAAGTAGAAAGAGAGGCAGGCAGGTAAGAGACCACAAAGGGTCTTCTAAATTAGCCTTTGGAGGTTGAACAACTGACCAGAGGCCAATTGAGAGAAAGGAGACAGTGGGGAGGGGATGTGTAGTGGAAAAACCTCAGTCTTCCCCATCCCGTCCGGGAAAAAACCCAGCTATTCCCTTTGTCTTCCTTTCCTGTGAGTCTCCTTTACTGCTCACACAAAACACTTCATTCCTGGTCACCAAATATGTGGAGGTTGTTTCTCACACCACCAAGCAATTCTCTAAAACCAATAGGGTGTCCAAGAATTCAACTCAATTAGAACACTCTCTACCCGGAGACAACAGCAGATTCCACAGGTTAAGGGTTCTGTTCTACAAGACTTCCCATCCCCACTGCCACCAATTCAGATGCCAGTTGGCATCTCAGGTTGTCACCTGTGCTTCTGACCAACCAGTTCTAACAAGCTCCTCCTTGAGTGTGATTAATTTGCTCTAGCAGCTCACAGAACTCAGAGAATCATTTATTTCTTGGATTACCAGTTATATAGATAAGTGACTTCTTAGCCAATTGTCTCTGCATAGTCTGTCCTTCCAAGAGAAACAACTGTGGGATTATTATTAGTTATCCTGCTCTGCAATAGTGAAGTTGATGATTTTCTTACTAAGTAAGATTGTTAGGTTAGGAAGTTTCGTAAAAAAGTGAAAGATGTTTTTCTCCTTCTCAATCATTTTACTACTCTGAAAAAAGTGAATTTCAAAGAGTAAAGGATTTTAAATAACTATACACAAAGATCTAGTGTTATGAATGGAAGATGAAACAGGAAAAAAGCTTATGCTTGTGCTGAGAGTTAGTCAAATTCTTATTTGGAGGTTGGGAGGAGAAAAAAGTCCATAAAGCTCATCATTTTACCAATTAAATTCTCTGTTCAATCCTAGGAGATACAATCATTTGTTAAGTTAGCCCTAGGAAACTCATAGAACATCATAGCAAATGACCTGATATTGATCAGTTTAAAGCAACACGATGTATTATTTCATAGTCCTCTAGGTCAGAAATCTGAAATCAGTTCAGGGAGTCTCAGCTAGTTCCACGGCTCTAAGTCTCACAAGGCTGAAATGGAGGCATTGGCAGGCCCGGGCTTCTTTCTGGAGGATTCAGAAGAGACTAGATTTCCAAGCAAATTCAAGTTCTTGGCAGAATTTAGTTCATTGTGCTACGGAACTAAGGTCACTGTCCCAACCTGGGGCTTCTCGCACACAGCTCCTTCAAGCTAGCATTCCTTGTCACTTTGCCCCCTCCATATCCCAGCCAGCAATGGCACATTTGGTCCTTCCTGCTTTGGAATCTTCCAACTTCCACTTTTGTCACATCTTCTCTGCCAGACAGGGTAAATTCTTGGCTTCGAAGGGTTTGTGGGTTTAGATTGCACATACCCAAATAAACCAAGTAAATCTCCCTACTTTAAGCGCCATAATCTTCATCACATCTAAAAAGTCCATTTTTCCATGTAGGCTAACAAATCCACAGGTTCCAGGGATTAGGGCATGGCTATTTTCAGAGGGGGAGATCATTTTGCCTACCACAAGGGGTTTAGATTTGATTATTTCCAGTTGAAAGTTCTATGTAAACATATGTGTTACTTAGGGTACAGATTTAGCTCCCAGAACAAAGGGACCCCAACATTCAATACCCTAAGTAAGATATAAGTTTTTTTCCTAGTTCACTGGAGTCCAGAAGGCTAGCAGAAAACGCTAGAGGGTACCCATATTCTAACTTAACCTCATTTTTTTTGTTCTGTCTTGAGGATTCATTCTTGCCTGCATGGCCCAAGTTGGGTTTCCACCATAATTGTTCACATTTCTGAAGGGGAGAGCAAACAATTTCCTTTTAAGTGCATAACACAAAAGTTGCAGCCATCCTTCCCACTCACTGGCAAGGATGGAGGACAGGAGCACACCCACTGAAAGGGAGGCTGGGAAATGAAGTCTTAAACCAGGATGCCACGAACCTCTTAAAATGTGTAACTACAGAAGAGAAAAATTTGTTTTGGGGATTCCTAGAGATCTTCTATAACACTGAATCTAACCTAAACTTTGAGAAAATAAAAATAAAAATGGAAATATCTGGAAAGCTATATTTTGATCAAAAGTATTGCAGTGGGGATAGAGGGGCTACGTTCAAGAAACAACTAATGCTGTGTATGACTGGAGCAGAAGGGTCACAAGCAAACATCAACAACAGGCAGGTTTGGAGAGAAACAGAGTCCCCTCTGACCCCTCTGGGGTCAAGAGTGTTGCTTCTTATGTTATTCCCAGGATTCAGTGGTATGTCTGGCATGTATATGCTCACTGCATTTTTATTGAATTTGCCCACTGCAGGAAGTTGCAGCTTCCACACCTGCTAGGATAACTGAGGCCGTCCCTGCTAAGATGTAATAGAGGAAGAGCAGAGCGTACCACTCTTCTGAGCCTATGGTCTAGCCAGGGGTGAGCAGACAATAATTAAATAACAATATAAACACATTCATAATTACAAACTCTGTGAAGAGTGCTATGAAGTGAAAGGAGAGGGGACTATAAGAAGTGCAAAAGGGACCTCATCTAGTCTGGAGAATGTGGAAGCCATCCTTCAGAGAGGAGACTTTGAGCTGAAATATAAAACATGGAAAGGTGTTGAGTGGGTGATGGCTGGGCAGGTGCAGGTAAGAAAAGTGGCACCAGAGGCCAACACAGGAGTCCAGCGTCTCCTACAGCTCGTGGACCACTATCTGGGGATTTTTCATTTACTTATGAGTGTATTTTCTACTCTTCCTGCTAGAAAGTAAATACTATGATGATCCATAACAAGTAGTTTAAAATGGTAGTTTTATGGCACACATGAAAGATTCTAAGAGCATTGCCGACTACATCACACAGTGTCTTCTTTATGTACACCTTTAGGAGAAAGTTCTCTGAGTTTCCAGTTCTCAGCATCAAGGTCAGATGTGTTTCTTTCGGGCAACTAAAGTGCTTTGTTTTGTTTTATTTTTTTAACTTACAAATCCTCTAAGGTTGGTTGACTTCACGTGACTTGTACAATTCCACAAGGCCCCATCCTCAAAAAGGTCCCTTGCTTGGAGTTTAGTGGTCTTCAGTAGCTGTTCTGAAATTCTTAATACTTTTATTTTTAAGTTTGTATTTTGCACCCATCATCACCTTGGGGTGATGGAGTGAACACCAAGCTTGGAGCTTCAGACCTTGGGCAGCTCCTCCTCCCACCATCTTCCTGCCTCACTGGGATAATGAGCTCCAGGCTTCCCACTGTCCACACCTGACCTCCACCTCCCCAGCCTCACTCAGATGCTGCTGATACCCCCTAGCCCTTAGCATCCCAGGAACTGCCTAGGTTCTCTGTGCCAAGATAGTGAGCACTCTGCACAGGCATGGGCCATGGGAGGGTCAAGGTTGGGCAATGCAGACCCTGTGGTGTCTCAGGATGGGGTGTAGTAGTGGTGGCCTCTGTCCTGGGCTTGTGGTACCATTTATTTGGTGGGTCAAGCCTCTTGCTCATCCCCAACCCAGGTAGTGATCACATTGAGGCAAAGAAGTTTCGATCTTTCGGGGCTGGCTATTCTTGTTGGGTTGGGGTAGCGGATAGTGGAGAGGGCAGACAGACATCCTCGCCCCCAGAGAGGGCACAGCATGTAGGCCAGGTGGCTGCAGGAAGAAGAGCCCAGCTGCAGGTGGGCCTCCTGAGCCAAGCAGGTCACACACTCCAGGTGCCTGCTGAGTCTGCTCTCCTGGGCAGTGTCCCCATGCCTGAGGGAGTGAGCCGTTAAATAACAAATAAAAACCACCATAACAGGTTGAGAGTGAGAGTGTGAAAAAAAAAAAAAAAAAAAGAACAAGTTGCATGTTTCATTACATTTAATGGCATTTCGCCTGCATTTGAATAAGGGTCCCCACATTTTCATTTTGCACAGGGGCCAGCAAATTATGTAGCTGGCCCTGCCTGTAAATCACATACTAAATCATATTTTACTCATTACACTAGCTGCTGGGAAAATCAGAACAAAACTTACAACCAACTTTAACACAATATCAAAGAATTTATGACATATATTTTGAGTGGTGAAATAACCTTCTGCCCATCTTGTTTCTTATTTTTCTTGATTTTATTGACCTTTATCTTTTTACATACCCAAAGGGGGAAAAACTGATTTTTTAATTATCTTTGAGAACTTTAACCCTTCTTAAGTACTTATCTAGGGTAGAGAAATACTTACTGATTAAATAACAAGCTAATTCTGCACATAACACACTCCTCTGAAACTCAATAAATGCTTGTTTGATATGACTTGTCATCACTTCTTCCTGTAGGAATTTCCCATCATTGCAGTTGGTACTGTTTAAACACTTCCTGTCTGGTCACTCTCATCAGACTTGGAAGATACATAACTTCTTCACTGCCTACAAATGGACTCTTGTCATGTCCCATGCTTTATCCCAGCATCTCATAGAAAATATGGTTAACAATGGCCAATGTACAAATATTACCTTCTTAGAACTGGATACCTACTAATTTTATATGCATAAAAACGGCTGCTAAGGTGCTCTGTCATTTAAAAAAAATGTATGAGGCTCTTTCCTGCTCACTATGGAGATTGGTTTCTGGCCCCACAGTCCTTCAAAGGATATTATTACCTTTAACATTTGGTCTGCTCACTAGGATAATTCATCAATCAGTATTTTTTAAAATCCATCAGCCATGCTAGGCCAGGTTTTTCCTACGCACTGGAAAAATGGTGATGCATGAGCTGGAAGGTATCCCAAACCACACAAGCTTTTAGTCCTAGCAGGAGCAAAAGACCATAAACAAGTAAGTGAACAAATAAACAACCATTGTAGATCATGATATGCCATAAAAGAAAAAAGCAGGATTATATATTACAGGCAAAAGTTGGGGGAGTCTGAGAGTCCCATTTCACATAAGCCAGAACTTGAAGGAGTCTAGGAGGAGCCAGTCATCCAAGGTGCTGGGAGCAGAGAGTCTAGAAGAGAAAAGGGTCAAGAAGAGGAAGGAGAGAGCATGGCTGAGGCACAGCAAGGAAAGCTGAGGGTCGTCCCTGATGCCCTTGCAGAGTTTTCCAGAAGTAGCCCAAAACACCTTCCTACGGTGCCCTCCCTCCATCACCAATGTCATTAGAAGGCTTCCTCTGGTAGTTGCTACACTCAAACCTTCTCATAGGACAAAGTCACCAATAAGAGGAGAAATCTTCATGAAAGGCACCAAGAAAACAACACTACCCAGGTGGGTGGGGAGAAAGTGAGCCAGGAGAAGGACCTCAGTAAGTAATGATCTCCAATTGGCCTGAGAGAGAGCAAAAGAACAGGGCAAAACCAATGAATGCTGATGAGGGACCGAAAAAAGCATGGATGTTTCACCTAGCTGCTTCTTGATGATCCCAGTGCAGGCAATATTATCCTCCGATGCCTGTCTGTGATGCGGTTCAGTATTAAAAGTTCAATTTCTTTTCTCTAGTCAGTCAGAAGTACCTGGAAAGAAGGGAGCCAGAACAGTTGAGTCTAAAGCATCCTTAGTCAAACTTATGAGACTCAAAACACTTCTTTTTACTCTCTAGCCCCCAGCTCCTGCACTGCAGTCTTTCTCTTCTGACAGCCTTAACTGGTATCCGAAATGTCCCATTTTTAATGCTCAGACAAGGGCAGTCATGGCTATGAAATGTGATCATTATTTTAAAAGGTGTTCTAACTTTCTCAGGCACTGAACAAATGGTAGGTACATGATGGTAATGATGATGATGTAGATGATGATGATGATGATGATGATGGCTACATAATTCTACCCCTTCATCCCAGTGGTGGTTTCCTAGAAAAAGCAAACCTGATTTCTACTGGCAGGAATGATTTGTAGGGCTATGTCCTGTGAATAAGAACGTTCACTGCAGGAAGCAAAGGTTTCCATGGATTGCAGTAGGTGGTTAGCTTTGTGATTGAACTAACATCATCACATCCTTTCCTTAATTTAACCCCATTAAAGAGAAGAAAACCATGTGAGATCCTTTAGCTGGTATTTGTGTGTGTGGGGGGGATGGGGGCAGGGCAGGGGGGTGTGTGGGATAAGGCTCCCTTGAACATCCTTTTTGACTCAGTGGACCACTCCAGGAACTCAAACCACTCCAGGTTTCAAGGGTCTCAAGAACCCAGCCATGGTTTGACATTAAGCAAAGTTTTGAATGATTTTGAGGGGAGGAAAGAAGTGGGGAGGGGTATATTTTGGGGTCAGATAAATCAAAGCACATTTGGCCAGACACTGCCCCCCTTCATTTCCAAGCACATGTGAATTTCCAAGGAAATTGAATCCATGTGTTCCTGATTCATTTACATTTAACTCTTCAAAACGCTTTGTGAGCCCTCCAAGAAGCCTTCAGTATACAGAGATGGGAGGCTGGGCTTTGTTAGCCAGGCAGGCACCTAACCAGCAGAATGAATGGGACAAGGTTTTAAAGACAGAACTGAGGAAGGTCAAGTGGTTTGCAAATTTGACCCAACATATTCTCCTTCACATCTGGGTCCCAACCATTGACTTTTGCATGGTGCACACAAAAACAAACGTTCCTGTCCCTGGCACCCACTGACCAGAATGACGCTGGTTTCGACACCCTCTTTCTTGTGAACCTAAGCCTCTTCCGCGGCTCAGACAGAAAAGCTGACATCTGATAGGAGCCTTGTGCTCCCCAATGTTAGTTTTCTTTTCCCATGTGCTGGTCGCTTCCTTTTCTGAAGTGAAAAGGCAGCCGCTGCCACCCCTGAATCTTTGATAAGAATTGACGAGACCCAGGGGAGGGTGGGGAGAGTCTCCAACTGCAGCGGCTTGGCAGAAGTTCCGCAGAGACTTTCTGATCTCCTTCCACGCGCTGAAAATCCCTAGAAGTCCTTTGACGGAGAGGAGGTTCAGAAGGGCAGCCTTCCTGTCCTCGTTTCTATTGGGAAAAAAATCCACACTCACACAAAAAGAACGAGGTTAGCCACCGCATTATATCCTCAGAAAAAGCAGACATAATAAAAATGTTCTTTGCTCTGAGGGGTAGGCAACAATTGGAGATCAGTCACCTCTCCCTTCCCACACATCTGAAATGCAGTCATCAGGGGACACACCCCATCTTTAAATTACACAAATGTTTTGGCAAAAACCTAGGCTTCCTTTATTATGTGGTCATAGCTCAGATGCCTAACTCACAAACAAGAAAATTTTCCACAAAAGAAATAGCTTGAGCTCACATGTGGATATTGGGTTCCAGGTACCTCCTGCCACCGGTCCCCTGGGTAGCTTCCCCACCTGCAGTAAATTCTGCAGCATTTGAGGTTGTCTTACTAATTCCAACAAGATCGTTGTTAGTAGGTCAAATCCTGTTATGAGCTCTGGGCAGTTGTACATTTGCTTGTGTGATTGTGTCAATAATGCCCAAGGTTTCTGCTAGTGTTTTGTCTTATTTTTGTAGCACTTGGACTCGCCACCATGTAGCTGCTCAAGATGAGATACTGAATGAATGTAATGAGATCCTGCTACATGCCAAACAGGGGGCATTCAATTCCATGCCATGCTCACAATAACGTAGGAAGTCTAAGGTCTACTTCCCATCTTTACAGAATGAAGTGGAAGCTTAGGAACATGAAGCAACCTGCTAAGGCCATGAAGTGAGTAAGAAGAGGAACTAGGTTTAAGGATAGGCTTGTCTCATTCTGTTAACCTCTGGTCTTGTAAGGTTCACTCAGGATAAGCTTGGTAAATGAGAAAAAACGAGCATTTCAATTTGTACCACAGAACTCCCTAACTAATATCTGTAAGAAGTCACCTCACTAATTGACAAAATAGTCCTCTTGACCTTGCCAGGGTTTTCCAAACTTTTGGTGTTTCTGAGCCACACTGGAAGAAGAAAAGTTGTCTTGGGCCATAAATTAAATACATTGTGACACATAATCACAAGAATATCTCATAATGTTTTACATAAATTTATAATTTTGTGTTGGGCCGCATTTACAACCATCCTCGGCCGCATGCAGTCCGTGGGCCGTGGGTTGGACGCCCCTGTCTCTAGGACATATTCCCTGAACTCCCCTCTGGAGATAGCGTGAAACGCATACTTATGTTCTGAGTGTAGCAATATATGCTATTTAATGCATATACTCATTCACTATATGTCCTATAGTTTGTGTAAATTTTGATCTAAGGTTCTAAACTCCGAAAAATGGAAATAAACAATGACTATAAAATATGAGATTCCCTAACTGACAAATACAATTTTTCTTTCCTTTGATTTTAGTGTGCTTTTCTTTGCCTGGTGAAATAGTCCCTTGAAGACCACAGACACATAAATTCCCTCCCACAAGTTCATTGCCAGCTAGTTTATGTAAGGACAGTGAAATGATTTGGGAGCAAATCTAGAACTGTACAAATACTACCTAAAGGACTTGGTCATCCTCAATAAACATCACAATTTGAAGCATTTCATCTTCAAGTTAATCAAATATATATTTGTGTGTAAATGAAATTATTGTAAACTGTGAAGCGCTGTGAAAACATTGGTCATTAAGAAGCAAAGGATCACACCACTGGTGATCTCTGCCGCATGAGTTCTGCTTTTGTTGCACCGGTTCTATTCATCTTCTGGGACTCTGAACATTGTAGACTATCCTAGGATGGCTCTCTACCCAGTTAGGAATAGAGACAGGACCACCTTCAGGCAACACTGTAAGAACTGAGTGAAAAATGATAATCTCTAAAGGGATTTAAGAACATTATTGCATGATCAGAAAGTCCAAATAAATTTGAAATCAGAGAATTAGATTTGAAAATACCTTTAAAGCTTTTTCAAGAAAGGTTCTTATCTCTCAATGGAGATCTTTCACAATCTGATGTGAAAATGGCGATAGAGGTGCTTCTCGAACTTCAATGTGTTCATGAGTCAGCAGGTGATGGTGTTAAAATGAAGATTCCCAGGATACTAGGTTTCGGTTGGGGCCTGAGGTTCTGCATTTCATCAAACTCTCAATTGATGGTCATGACGCTAGGCCACCCTTGGAAGGACAAGACTCTCAGTGGGGGTGTCCAACTGGGAGCCCAAGGGCCACATGTGGCCCAGGATGGCTATGAATGTGGCCCAACACATAACTATAAATTTACTTAAAACCTTTGTTTTGCACATTGGTTTTTGTTAGTGTTTGTGTATTTAATGTGTGGCCCAAGACCACTCTTCCCATTCTTCTTCTTTTGGTGTGGCCCAGAGATGCCAAAAGGTTGGACACCCTGCTAGAGAAAGATATAATTCGGCTCTTAGACATGAGAATTAGGGATGGGACTCTGAATTTAGACTGCATGTCTTGGAATTCCACCCCAGTCACTTACCGTGTGACCTTGGTCAATGAACATTATTTCTCTTTGCCTATTCTGCATCTTAGAATGAAGAAAATATTAGTATAATATTATACTACACTAATATTATATGATGTTATATTATACTAATATTATACTGTATTAGTACTATACTAATACTATAGTATATTAGTATAGTATACTATGCAAATACTATACTAATACTGTATTAATTAGTATATACTATATTAGTACGTACTATACTAATTACTGTAGTATTATACTATACTAATATTATGTCATACATAAGATTATATTATACAAATATTTTCTTCATTCTCACTTTACAATGAAATAAAAAGCCCGTTACTTCATACATAGGCTTTTTAAACAAATTGTATAACATATTATGAAAATGTGGTTGGCATTATATATTACACATGCTACACATATAATAAATGTTAGCTATTGTTATTCTCAGTTGCGTCCACAGAGAATGTTGCTTCTCCATATAATTCTTTCTTCCATATTTGAAAGAAAGGTACAGTTCTTCACCTAAAATATAAAAATCATGACAAATTTTTTTTCCAAATAAAAATAGAATATACGAAAGGATTTAGAAAATTCCCTTTGGGCAAATACAGTCAACTCCCTATTGTGTTTAGTAGCAACATTTATGATGGCTTTTGATCTCTGCACATTCTCCCAATTCTATTTTTTATTGTGTAGCCCCTCCTTTATGATCAATTTACCTTACTCAATTCTGTACTAAAGTCTAACTCATTGTGTTCAAAGTCTCAATGGAAATTCTCACCAGGGTAACACACAGTTTGTAATTTGGATCACATCACAATTTGTTAATAGAAATAAGTAACAGAGGCATACTTTCACTTTATTGCTTTCTATTTTGAATGAGTATTTTCTTCTATTACTCAAACAGCAGAAAGGGATTCCCATCCTTTTGTGCTGCTGTATTCATTTATCCCTACAGGGAATTAGCCTTTGCCTATCGGTCCATATTTATTTCAAAGAGAAAGAGTCAAAACAGACATACTCTTAGTCCTCAGCACTAACACTTGTGAAGTATTTCCATGTCCTGGGGACTGTTTATTCATTTAAAATATATGTAAGTATTAACCCATCTAATTCCCTTAATCCCTTGAGGAAGTACTATTTTTACCTGCACTCACAGAAGTAAATACCGAGAGTCTAGGGTTAAGCATTTGCCCAAACTCACCCATGTGAACGGAGAGAATTACAGCACAGATACGGGATTCCGTACAGGCACCCTGGATCCTCAGTCCTAATCGGTAGCCACCAGTAGGTCAGGTGACCACTTCTCCCACATCCAGGGCCAGGCCTACAGTGCGGAGACCAAGGCAGAATTTAATGGGCCCCAAAAAGCTCAGTGATCAAGATAAATAATATTTTATGTGATGTTATTAAAAATGAAAAACAATAAACTGTTATTTATTCATGATGAACACTTATTACATTTATAAATAAAATAGTTCTTGGCTAAGCCACATCGGAAACCTGAAGCAAAAGGAAAACTTAGTAGTGTGACTCTTTTTTACCTAAAATTTTGATATTTTCTTCATCCTGCATTTTTGGGTATAGTTTAATAAGGAAAAAAGTCATTTTTACAGGGTCAAAAGAGTTAAGAGGCTATATTTGATTACAAGATTTTTTTGTGTGTTCTTTAAAGAAATAGAGTCCCTGACCCTTCTAAATGTTTTCCCTTCTGTCTCCACGAGGACACATCCGGGCCAGCCTGCTGGAGAGTAACAGACTTGGAGGAACCAAGTAAGCCATCCCAGCTGAGGTTCCCCCAGACCAAGCAATTTGCTGAGCACCTAGAAATTGACTTCAGCCACAGGAGTGAGCCCAGCCAAGTCCGATGAGCATAGCCCAGATCAAATCATGAACCAAAAAAACAGTTGTCATTTTAAGCCAGGCAGGATGTTTCGAAGCGGTTGGTTGCTATGCAGCATTAACTAACTGATTCCAGGAAGTGTTTGTAGTGCCCTGGCATGACAGAGGAAATTGAGAGTTTTTCCTGCTGTGGGAAAACCACTGCCCCCTGGCCAATCAAGAGCTGGCTCTATATTTGAGTCTCAATTTACCTGTCCATAAAGTGGGCATATAATTATGAGTGTGCTTACCTTCCAGAATTACTCTGGGGAGTCAAACACATTTAAGTCATGTGGTCCAGTATCTGGAGCATACTAAACTTGCAATAACTATTATTATTCTCATTACCTTCATCCTAGGTTCATGGACAGGTCACTGTAGTGAATAATTCACAAGCTTTATTGGGACCCAGAAACCCTGACTACTCAGCATCTGTTTTCCGTATGCTGTTGCATTACCTTCAAAGTTCCTCTCTGCCTACATCTATGAAATGATTCATAATAAGTGGTGCTTTTAATTATTGACATATTCACATAGATGTCCACAACTCAAATACAGGATTTTGGTGGTTTGGGGGGGTTGCTCATGCATCATTAGTTTAATTTTTCATTCAAAGATTTACATCATGAAGGAAAGATGCTACCCCTAAAAGGTAGAGAGAGTGTAAGTAAGTTCAGGGATGTGAAAGAATGTGTGGGACAGGCCAAGTATCGTTACAGCATAGTTGGTTCCAAACGGTGATCTATAAAAGCATCCAGACTGGCCCTTAGTGGAAGGCAGTCATACAGATGAGGTGGATTTAATAATAGCCAGCAATGAAAATATCAATGTTATAGATGATGAGCTAATTAAGGGCGGGCTCTCTGTGTTATTGTCTTTATATACCTTTTTATGAGATCAGGGTAGGAGGGAGACAAAAAGGAATGAATCGATGTACACACACAGCCATGAGTAGAAGCTTGGCTGAAAATACCAAAGCAACAGTATAGTCTTTGTGCAGCAACATTCATTGATGGGACTCAATGACCCATTTTGCAGAAGAGATGGCTAAGAACAAAGCAAATTCAGAAACATTTCCTCCGTTTTTTTCATCATTGCTCAAAGTTTAGGTTGTCTAATACAAGCAAGGCTGATGTGCCTAGGTTACTTGAGTGGAAACTGAGGCTTAGCGAGGCTGAATAAATGGCTGATAACCATTCAATGAGTTTAAGAGAAAGAATTAAGTCCAGAATCCCAGGGTTTGCAACTACAACACAGAGAAAAGGGGGTGAGGTGTCTGATTGAGGACACTGTTTGAGAAAATGGGCCTGTACAGAGACACATTTGTCTAATCAGCTGAACTCCTTGGTATCACACAAAGATACAAGTGACTGCTGGGCTGAAAATCAGGGAGTTTTCAGCAGACAAAAATTACACAATAAGATATATTTTGAATGGATTCATTCTATTTTATGGTGTAAGACTAAGGTGGAATGTTCTGTTTTCCGAGATCCTTTTAAAAAATTGAAATATTGTAGGAGATCATGTGATTCAGAATAAACCAGGTCAGCTTTCTCCATATATATTGGTTTTATTCTACTTTTTACTATGTGGCACTTATTACATTTGTTCTTTAGAGATTGCATTTTGCAGATATTTCCCAGGTATTACCTGACAAAGTAATTCAACACATAATAAAATACATCATTATATGATAGGTCGTTAACACTCCGGGGCTAATGGCAAAATGAAAGGAAACAGTAGGAGCTATATATGCTTTTCAATCTCATTTTTATGACAAAGAAAATGTGGTTGGTGACAACAATAAAGATATGCCGGGGAAGGGAGGGAGGCAATGAGGGAGAAAGAAAGGAATGAGCAAAACTAAAGGGAATTGTAGGGAATCACAGGTCCACGGGAGCCCAGATATAAGCGATTACAGAGTTGCCACAAATGGCTCAGAAATACAAATGCATGCATGCTTTTGTGCACCATCCCAGGATTGAATGTCCACTGGACCTCATCATCTGGTTTCTTCACATTTTGTTCCACCGTGAGAAAGAACCTATTTATTATTTGACGGATGAGCCCAGATTTAAACCAATCTGAAATTCTTGAAGAAAGACCCAGAGTGAATGGGCTGTGCTGTCGTTCAAATCTGGGTGTAGCCCTCAGCGATGCTGCTTCACCAGCTGCAAGAGATGAAGTTGCTTGTATTCTCCTAAGAAGCATCCTCATCTTTAGAAGCCTTGAAGGAATTAAATAAATATGTACTTAATTTATATACGTAAAATATGTATTTAATTTTATTACACATATGGAGTGTCTGACAAATATTACCAGTGGTTTGATCAACTAGTTCATTCATATTTCATATGGGGACAACAAATTTACCCTCCGCATTTTGTGTAGCTGTCTCTCTCAGCGTGGGATTACCCTAGAGATGGAGGTGTATTTTTTTTCCAGTAAGAAGTAAAGGAAATATATCTAAATATATCTAAACTACCAAGGCACTGAACATTCTAAAACCACTTAAATGTTTAGTTAAGTGTTGCCACTTTGCACTTCTAAACATTTAAACCCTACATCTAATGACTTTCCCTTGGTTATAGTTGCAGAGAATGTATATTGAAGAACTTTGTAATCATTTGAAAAATTGAAAGCAATCTAAATGATCAGCAACAGGAAAACTGTTTAGTAAGGTTATGTCCTGTCCCTATTACAAAATACTATGCAATTCCTATAAGGAATGAGATAATGCAATGTTACTGACATGGAAAAAATGCCTGCGATATATACTGAAGTTAAAAAAAGAAATCATGAAGCACTAACAATTATTTGACATTATTTGTATAGTAGAATATATATGAATTTTATAAAAAGTATATATGTGTGTATTTTATTCTCATTAGTTTTTTATTTTATTCAGCATTAGTTATCTGTGGGGGATGGTAATAGTGGGTCAAAATGAGAAAGGAAATGTTTATTTAGTCACAAGTCAAAAACCTATATTTAAACATTATATGTTATATTAGTTTTCTATTGCTACTGTCCCACAAATTTAGTGACTTAGGACAACAAATGTTGCCTTAAGTTCTTACAGTCTTACAGTTCTGGAAACCAGAAGTCTGAAATGGGTATTTAAAAACTTTTTTCAATTACTGTTTACATTTAATATTAATTTGTATAAGTTTCAGGTGTACAGCGTAGTGGTTAGTGGTTAGATAATTATATACTTTAAAAAATGTTCCCACTATTTCCAGGGCCCACCTGGTACCATAAACAGTGATTACAATATTACTGACTATATTTCCTATGCTGGACTTTACATTCCCATCATTATTTTGTAACTACCACTTTGTACTTCTTAATCCTTTCACCTTCCCCCCCCCCCAGCTCCCCAATCCCCCTTTCCTTTGGCAATGATCAATCTGCTCTCTGTATCAATGTCTGTTTCAATTTTCTTTGTTCATTTATTTTGTTCTTTAGATACCACGATGAGTGCCATCATAATGTATTTGGCTTTCTCTGACTGACTTATTCCACTCAGCACACTACCCTCTAAGTCCATCCATGCTGTTACAGATGGGTCTTCAAGCTGAAATCCAGTTGTTAGTTGAGCTGCGTGGCTACTGAAGTCTCTAGGGAAGAATCCATTTCTTATCTTGTCCAGCTCCCAGAGCCTGCCTGCCTTCCTTAGCTTGTGGCCCTGCTTTGTCACCTCATGTCTTTTTCTCATTCTGATTCTCCTGCCTCCAACTGATAAAGACCCTTGTGATGGTCCAGGAGTGTGTTTCCATCTCAAGATCCTTAACTGTATCCTGTAAGATCTCTTTTGCCATGTAAGGTAGCATTCTGTAGGTTAGGATGTAGATGTCTTTGGGGTACTATTCTTCTCCCTACCATGCATATCTTTCTGTTTATGAACACTCTTTTGTTTGTAACTAATTAGTTATCCATGTATTTGTTACTGATTCTCTTCCCAAACTTCTCATGGGGAAAAAAAACCCAAACATGTGATCTTTCATTAGTATAAGACCTTATCACAATGTAGAAGGAGAAAAAAAAAAAAAAAGGAAGGAATGAAGGGAGGGAAGGAAGAAGAGCTGACTCTATATTTATGCAGCTGAAATAATCGGTGTTCAAAAATTAGATATGTATTTATGTGTACCCTAAATAGTAAGTTTTTAAAAATGAGAACAGTCTCCAGGGCATTGCTCACAGTGCCCACACAAGACGATTTCTGTGCCACTTATTTGAGAAGATGATGTAGGCATATAAAAAACTGAGGAATAATGCAACTGTAACATCCCCATCAGCATATCAAAATAATTAAAAATGAGTATTTGAATAGGGTGAAAATAGCTTGGTAGTAGAATAGGGGTCATGGGCTTTAATTCATTGATGGTTGCATCAAATTTTAGATGCGAAAATTTGCATCAGGTTTTAGATGAGGCAAATGAGCAGGAAATGACAAGTTATAGGGATATTTAAAACAAAAACTCAGAGTAAAAGCACATAATCAAGGAAGAATTGATGGGAAATATTAGTAAACATTGCAACTTGGTTGAGGGAAGAGCAAGAGATAAGCTTGAAGGGACACAGGAAGTGAGTCCAGTAGAGGAGGCGATGAGAGGAACAGGTGAAGAATAAGATCAAAGGAGGTAAATGCGTAAAGTATCATCGACCACTGTGCATTTCCAGCAGACAGATACAATACATAATTTTTTTTTGTCTTAATTGTCTGAGTCCCACATCTGATAAAGGAATAGTGTAGTACCAGGTGTTCTATAATTAGTTAAGTAAATTGGCTAGAGTTTTTGTTCTTTTAAAATATATTTCAATCAAAGTCAGAAAGTAAAAAATCCTGATTCTTTTGAGACTGATGACAGTAATCAAAAAGAAAGAGAAATGTCAATGAGAAAATCCAATTGGAGCTTAACAGATGTATAGATCACTGGCACCTCCTGGTGGCCAAAAAGAAAATGCATCATTAATAGAAATGAGTGGACCATCTTGGCAAAAAGTCCTTAGTAGGCAATGTGAAAAACAGGTGTGTGTTTGATAAATAACTTCAGACTACTGTGGCAGAATATATTGTAGGTAAAGGATAAATATGTACAGAAAATATTATAGTCTTAGATCATTCACAAAAAAAGTTGCCGATGAACTAAGCTGGTGGTGTTGTGGTCTGAGGAAATGGGATTCAAAGCACTTGTAAGAGTAAAAACCAACAGCAACATCTCAGCTTTTCAGTGAGGTAACTGAGGTTTATAGAGATTAAAGAAAATGCCCAAAGTTAAACAGCTAGTAAAGTGACGATCCAGGATTGAATCTCTAGCCTGTTTCCAAGACCCTTATCTTATCCAGGAGACAACTAAAACTGTACAATATGATGAAAAACACAGAAAAGTCCATCCACATCAACACACATGCTCTATGTAGGCCCTGAAATTAGAAGAAATAAGAACTCATCATTTTTCTAAAGGGTTTTTAGAAAAAGAACTCAGAATAAACAATCAAAAGAGTAGGAATAATTTTTACAAAAATGGAATTTCCCAGAAGGCTTAAAAATGGCTATTCCTTTGAGATCTTTCTATATTAAACAATAGTGGTGATTTTTAGTTGAGGTTGAGTTCAGAAGACCCCATTCACATCTGCATGGTCACATGCAGCCAATTATCAGTGAAGGACCACTTATTAGGAGTGTGCTCTGGGCAGAAAATTGTGTGCGATGCCATTAGAAAATACATGCATATTGTAACTAAGGCCAATGTCCTTATTTTGGGAAGTTTAACATCAAACAGAATGAAGGCCCAGAGGGAAGTTGATGTAAAAACACACACCAGGGGAAAAAAACCTGACAAACCACATGTTAGAAACACATAACACACAGACAGGGGAAATACCAGCTGTAGAAATCAGTCTAGAAACCTGTGCTATCCAAATGGGAGCCACTAGGTACATATGACTATTGAGCTCTTAAAGTGTGTGGTCCAAATGAAGATATTAAGTTAAAATATACACCAGATATTGTAACCACACCAGATATACACACTTGTGGTTAAACATGTAAATTATCTCATTAATAATGTTCATATAGATTGCAAGTCAAAATGATAATATTTTAGATATATTGGGCTACATAAAATATATTCTTAAAATTAGTTTCACCTATTTCTTTTTATTTTTACTGTGCCTACTAGAAAAACTGAGATTACCTATGTGAATTGCACTTTTGGAATTACTATATATTTGAATTAGATGGTGCTGTTCTAGACACATTTACTATGGGCATTTCAGAGACCGTTCTTGTGCTGAGGGAGTAACAAGAGGTGAATGAGATGGGTCTGGAGTTGTCCAAGTTTGTTTTATACCCTTCCCCTGTAGCCACTGTCAAAGTTCTAAATTCAAACCTCATTCCAAAAAAAATTTGTTATAGAAGAGTATTTGTCTACAGGCAGAGGTACACTAAAAACAAGACTATTTACTGATCATTTGATTAAACTATTGTGATTAGAGGCTCAACATATGATTAGTTAGTGAATATGTATACAAATGTGAAGAGTTTCTTCTCTTGGGTTTTATACCTTAAAGTAGAATTGTTGGGCCATAAGATGTGTGCAAATTTGACATCATAATATAATGTTAGATTAATTTTAAAGTAGGTATATCAATTTATATGCCCATTGCAGGTTATCTAGCTTTAAGTATGAAATGTAGTCTTCAAAATGTTGATTGTTCTTTACTTTCAAACAAACACACTTTCCTACTATTCAAAATTTCTGGATCATAACTTCCAGTCAAGATGATGGCATAGGTAAACAGTGCCTGCCTCTTTGCACAACCACATCAAAATTACAACTAAAGTATAGAAAAACCATCACTTAGGGGTAAGAAGTTGAGTTGAATGGAAGTCTGACATACAATTAAAGAAATCACATCCATCGAGACTGGTAGGAGGGGCACAAATGCACAATAGGTTGGTCCCTCACCCACACGGGGTGGATAAAAAATTGGGAGTGATATCTCGGGAGCTAGGAGTCCTAGCCCCACAGACCAAGCCCTCCAGTCCAGGGTTCCAATGCCTGGAAGATAAGTCTTCACAAATTCTGGCTACAAAAACCAGTGGAGATTGAGTTGGTAAAAAAAAACCAGCTGAAGCTCCAAGCAGTTCCTTTTAAAGAACCCACATTCAAACTTACCTCCTCATACTTACTCCCTCTGAGCTCCAGCACCAGGATAGCAGCTTGAAAGGCACCAGTGGCATAAAGGGAGGAACTGAAGTGTCTGGTACCAAGGCGAGCAGAGGCTACTTCCTCTTTTTTAAACTCATATCCCCACAGAGACACGAGGCTGGTGTCATACCTAAGATTCCATCAACCTGGCTAACACTGTTTGATTCACCTTAGAGATTCCCAGAGACTTTGGCCCACCCAATTTAGAGGCCCACCCAAGCTGCTTTTTCATATGAATGGCTATCCTGGCTCATGCTTCACAACTTCCTAGATCCTCTCAAATAAGCAACAGCTGGCCTCAGTGAGCCCCAGGCCCAGCGCTAGCAGCAGCCAACCTAGACTCACAGCTTAGCTTTGCCTGGGAATCTCCAAGCCCAGCAAAAGTAGCAGTAATCTCAGATTCCTTTGTAGCTCAGGCAGGGTGGCCCTGGGCAAAACACAGTTGGGGGCTGAACTTGGTTTGCACTACCCAGGAAACCTCAGGGCCAGCACATCCAGTGGACAGTTACAGACCATGTCGGAGCACTTCCACCCTGCCCCTGCACAGATGATCCTCTATGAAGGGTGGAGGTTGATGGTAAGTGGCTATAACCAATCCTTGCAGCTGACTGGACTAGAAAAATCCCCCCCATTGATCTGCCAATAGCAACCAAGGCTCAACTGCAAGAGGAGGGTGTACTCAGCCCACATGAAGGGCACACCTTGAGTACCCAGCTTGAGTGATAAGGGCGGCTGTGCCACTGGACCCTACAGGACTCCTACTACATTAAGCCATATTGCCAAGACATGAAGTCAAAGAAGTTCTACCTAATACATAGAAACAAACACTGGGAGGCTGCCAAAACAAGGAGAAAAAGAAACATGACCCAAGTGAAAGAGCAGATCAAAACTCCAGAAAAAGAGCTAAATGAAATGGAGATAAGCAATCTATCAGATGCATAGTTCAAAACATTGTTTATAAGGGTATTCAAGGAACTTAGTGAGGATCTCAGCAGCATAAAAAGGACCCAGTCAGAAATGAAGGATGCATTAAATGAAATAAAGAACAGTTTACAGGAAAACAACAGTTGAGCAGTTGAAGATGAGAATCAAATCAATGATTTGGAACACAAGGAAGCAATAAACAACCATGCAAACAAGAAGAAAAAAGAATCCAAAAACTGAGGATAGTATAAACAGCCTCTGGGACAACTTCAAGCATCCCAAAATTCACATCATAGAGGTACCAAAAGGAGAAGAGAAAGAGCAAGAAAGTGGAAATCTATTTGGAAAAACAATGAAAAGAAACTTCCCTAATTTGGTGAAGGAAATAGACATGTAAGTCCAAGAAGCACAGTCCCAAACAAGATGGATGCAAAGAGGCCCAGTCCAAGACACATCATAATTAAAATGCCAAAGGTTAAAGATAAAGAGAGAATCTTAAAAACATAAAGAGAAAAGAAGTTTGTTACATACAGGGGAGTTCCCATAAGACTGTCAGCTGATTTCTCAAAAGAAACTTTGCAGGCTAGAAGGGATTGGCAAGAAATATTCAGTCACTGAATATTCAGTCATATTCAGTCCTATATTCAGGGACTTACATCCAAGATTGCTCTACCCAGCAAAGCTATCATTTAGAATGGAAGGGCAGATAAAGAGCTTCTCAGACAACAAAAAACTAAAGGAGTTCATCATTATTGCACCATCATTATATGAAATGTTAAAGGAACTTATTTAAGAAAAAGAAGAAGAATCCTATGAAAAATAAAATGGCAAAAAGTACATATCTATCAACAATTAAATCTAAAAAACTAAGCAAAGGCGAAGAATAGAGACAGAATCATGGATACAGAGGTGTTTTAATGGTTGCCAGATGGGAGGAGGGTTTGGGGCAATGGATGAAGAGGTGAGGGGATTAAGAAGTACAAATAGTTACAGAATAGGCATGGGGATGTAAAGTACAGTATAGGAAATGGAGTAGCCAAAGAACTTATACACATGACCCATGGACATGAACAATGTTCATGAACAATGTTACAGTTAGTGCCTGAGAGAGTGGGAGGCATTGGGTGGAGGTGAGCAAAGGGGGGAAAATCAGGACAACTGTGATCACATAATCAATAAAATGTAACTTTAAAAAATCATAAGGAAGAGAAAAGAAACAAACAAAATTTCTGGCTACGTTACAAAATAATATGAAATGGTTCATAATAATTGTCTTCAGTAAATCCAGAAAGTTAATAACATTGTCTTACACCATAGAAAAATTAAAATTATAATTAGAGAGAAAAATCAGAAAACAGATAATCCAAGGTGGCATGTAAGATCATCAGAAGTCCCTGAACTAAATGCAAAGTTGTGTTTATGTATACATGGTCTGACAGTACATAACTTTCCTTAAATTCTCAAACATTTCTGTGCCCAAGAACATCTTAAGAATCATGGCTAAAAAATAAACTAAATGATTATTATACTATAATTATGGAATAAGATAATATTTAAAAACCCTTAAATTTCTTAGGAATTATAACAAAGGAAAAAGCGTGTTTTATTATATAGTTTTTGCCAGACAAAAGGAAACAAACTAGTCTTTAGCTCAGTAATTACACTTTGCTCAGACTGTCATTTAGACATCACATGAGATTTTTATGGACTTGGGCAGTAGGAATAGTGCACATTTTAAAATGAAGTCATTGATAATGTACCAAGAATAATTTCTGAGTTAGTAAAATGGAAATTACCTATAAAAAGAAGATGGAGTGAGCAAGACACAGAAATTACGAAGTATTTCTAGCCAAGGAGTGTGAAGCAACAGAAGAATGAAAACGCAGTGTATTGCAGAGTTCTTACTCAGGGAGGGCCTCATTCAGTAAGGACTGTGGCTTTGCTACGAAAAACAGTCTCATTTGATCGCTCTGGGAGAGGTTTATAAAACTCTCCCAAGCTAGTAAAGGAAAAGACACAGACAGTGAAAACAGAAAGTGCCAGCTTGGGAAGATCTCTACTGGTGCTCCTTCGTACACAGATCACATAATGAACAACAGGAGGATGGATGCAAGGAGGCCCCTAGGAACTCATCTTGGGAAGGGCAAGCAGGTGGCCCCATCAGGAAGTATTTGCTGGCTGGTGTCCATGAAAACCCACAAACCACTGAGAGCCTATATTTTCTTAAAATAAAAATGAAATTAAAACAAAAGATTGGTTTTATGCCTTTATCAACAAGAGAGTAGGCATTTCCAGTGGGATTTAGACACCCTTTGACTAGTACCTCCGTTTTCCTGTGATACATGGCTGCTCAAATTTTATACAGGAGCTTTCTGCTCATATTTCTATCTCCTTATGCACATGGTTGAGAGGAGAGTCTCCCTTAAAATATTTTTCTATCACTACCATAAATTTTTTAGCAGAGTTAAAATGGGGTAAAACTTTTAAGAAATGGGTTGTGCAGTGTTTCAATAGCTGTGGATGGGTAAAGATCATACTGAGAAGTTATAGTTCAACTTACATAGTTTCCTTTTACAGAAAAATATGGTATCACCAGCCTACCTGACAAGAAAGAAAAACGTGTACAGTTCAATGTTCCTTAGCATTAACAACACACTTCATTGCTCAGAGTTGATCTGTTTCTCTGGATCTTAGACTTTTACTCTTTTAATGAATGCTATGGGCATTTTGATGAACATATCTGGATCTCACCTCACAACATGGTATGCAAACTTCCTGTGATTTGAGAACACTGTTTCTGCACAAATAAAAAGATAGCATTATACATGTAAGCAAAGAAGTAAGGTTAAGAAAACACACACATACTATAGTTAATCATCATGCCAAATTCTTTGAGGATTTTTCCTTAAAATCCAGCAATAGCTAGAATTGCTTTCCATCAGCTGTTAAGCAATTATTTAAGATATAAAGAAGAAAGAAGATACATGGTTAAAAGAGGTCCATGTACGAAGACAGAAATGAGTTTTAATTCTGGGCTTTTTATGAACTAGAAGTGTATTCTTGTGCTTATCAGCAAAATAAAGGGGCTGGCTTTACAAAATCAGGAAGACACCTTTCTTAAGACTTGATCTTATTTAGTTCATTTAAAAGAAGCACCACAAGATTTCACCTTTAATCTACCAAGAGAGAATGAATTAAATGCTTATGCTGTCACCCTTTATTTTATGCTAAAAAAATGTATTATAGGGAACTCTACACTTGGGCCATGCCTCTATAGTTTTTATTTCTTATCTTAGATTATTTTTAAGATGTGCTAAAAAAAAAAAAAAGGAAAAAGAATCCCCAGCTTTTTTTTTAAGGGCTAACAAAGAACTTTTATTCATAGACAAGTTCGGTGTACATAACATGATTATTTCTTCACTGGGGGATTTGATAGGGAGTTTGATTGTGTCCTTTGTCAAACTCAAAATGATTGATAATATGATATGCAATCCCAATTTTTCTTTCAAAGATTAGATTTTTCTAATATCTAAACACAGTTATTTCAACAAAACACGCATGCCAGAATTCTTATTACATAGAGGAAATATAAAGACTGCAGAATATTGCATACCTTTTTGTCTCACTTCCTCTTTTTATAATTTATGTAAATTATCTTGGGAAACAAATGTTTCAAACCTTTGATGGAGCATGGTCTCAGTGATACTTTTAAAAAGATTCTTGTGTGACAAATGACCCAGAGGGTGGGCCAGCAGACCAGATATTCCAAGGGTCCATGGCCCACTGAGACCTATTTATTAGAAGATCTTTAAGGACTCTTTCGTTGTATGAAACCACAATCTAGAACTGGAAGAGGTAAAAATATATTACCTTCAAAAGATTGATTTGGTATATAAATTACATTAAGATGATTTGCAACTTGTCACCAAATATTGGATAGTAATGCTATAACAGTCTCTAATGGGTATGTCAATTTAACAAGTATGAGCTTCAACCCAAGAGTATGATGAAAATGAGGTTCTATGATATGTATTAGATCATGATCTTATGGTAGGGAAGAATTCCTAAAAATTATAAAAAGAAAAATTCTTTAAGTACGACACAGTAAAATTAAAATATACTTACAATGTCCAGTTTTCAACAACAAAAAATCATAATACAAAAAACAAAAAAGTATGGACTACACATAGTAGAGACTGTCTCAGAAGAAGTTCAGACACTGGACTTCATAGACAAAAACCTTAAAATCAACTATTTTAAATATATTCAAACAACTAAAGGAAACCACATCTAAAAAATAAATAAAAGAGTGGGCATGGTGTCTCTCCAAATAAAGAATATCAATAAGGGGATGATACTTGTAGAAAAGAACCAATACAAATTATGAATTGAAAATTGTAATAAGTGTCATGAAAAACTCACTGGAGTGGTTCAGAACATTTGACCTGGCAGCATAAAGAATCAGAGACCTGAAAGATTAGTCCATTGACAGCATCCAGTCTGAAGAACAGAAAAAAAGAAGAAGAAGAAGAAGAAGAAGAAGAAGAAGAAGAAGAAGAAGAAGAAGAAGAAGAAGAAGAAGAAGAAGGAGAAGAAGAAGGAGAAGAAGAAGAAAGAGAAGTTAACAGAGTCTCGGACTTTGGATTACCAGCAAGCATGCTGAAATATGCACAAGGTGAGTCCCCAAAGGAGATGAAAGAAATGGGCAGAATGAACATTTGGAGAACTAATGGTCAAAAACTCCCCAAACTTAGGAAAAAGTAACCTCTATACATCCAAGAAGTTCAATGAACTTCAAATAGGACAAAATCAAAGAGATCCAAACCTAACAAATCATAGCTGATATAGAAGGAAAATCCAGAGAATTTTGAAAGCAGCAAGAGGAAAATGACTCACTACATACAACAGTCTTCTGAAAAAAATTCTATGCTACATAGTTAAAAATGAGTTTCACTCTCACCACATTTGAATCTCTTACGAGTGCCCACAAATGCAAAACACATACATTGCTCTTTTTTAATAGTGAGTTTATTATTAAAATATAATATGTATTTATACTTTCTACTTTATGATTAAAGTATAAGGAACACTGTATTGGATTTCTGAGAATTCAAATTCCACTCAGAATTGCCTTTTTTCCCTTTTTTTTATCTATTCCAAAGCCTAATTTTACTTAAAATTTCTTCTTGTATAGGTAAAAGCTGAACTGCAGGGAGAACAGACAGAGCTGAAGTTTGTATATTTGGGGCAAAGCTGTTTGTTATCAGCTTCTGCTGCTTTCAATCTATAACACAGTTAAGAATGAGGCAATTATGCAGAGTAAGTTTTCCTTTCAAAGCTGAAACACAAAAGAAGGCCTTGTCAAGAATTATTAATATCTTAAGTTCATCATAGCCAAAGCCATTCAAAGGAATAAATCTACCCAAAATAGGAAAGTGTGTGTCTACTTGTGTAGAAATAGTGGGGGAGGAGAGGAAGAGAAAAAGGTGAAGGACTCAGTTTCTAACAAGGTAGAGGAAAAAATGGATATTTCACCGGATGAAAGAAAACACAACCCTAATAATAAATAAATCCGCTTTTAAGAAAATAAGCTTAAGTAAAAAGGGAAACTAGAGGTCAAAAATGAAAACCTAAGTTTAATTCAGAGAAGAGTGCCATGGAATGTTACAGAGAGAGAGAGCACTGAGCCTGGATCAGAGCTCAGGGTGTAGTGGGGCTGCAGTGGGAGGGTGGAGTCTACAAAGGCTAGTTGCCCAGAGCCAGTGCTAAAAAAGTGGTGCAAATACATGCTTTGTATGTCAGCTGAAAATGAAGTTAGACAATGACTCTATCTCCAAATTAATTTACGCATCATTTGATTTTTTTGTTGTTTTAGCATGGAAAATACATTATTTGTTGAGTATAAGCATTCAACATGTAGCACAGTTTCATAACATTGAATTGACTTTATCTTCCTTTCATTTTTTAATGAGATGATATCCAAAAGCATCAAAAGAAAGCCAGATTATTTCAGGCCTTTGAGATACCTCGCTGCCCCTGATTAGCTGTGTAAACTTGGAAATAGAGTTAGTTCCTCTGCAACCCAGTTTTATCACAAGGAACTACACTAATCATACTTGCCTTATCTGAGTCTCGGGGTTGTTGTGAGATCTTACCTTATAAGTCACAAAGCACACAGGAGAGGAAAGGGACCCTTCTTATCCATGCTGCCATGAAATAGGGTTGTTACAGAGACCTACAGTCAACTTTTAAGGGTAATTTTGCAGTAATTCAAGTAGTTCAGGAAATTTTGAAGACAGAAGGTAGACCTGCATTTTCTATCACTTCAGAAAGGTTCACACTTCATAGATTCTTGGCCTCCAAGTCACCACCAGATTTAATGCTGGTCATGGCTCTCCAGGTATCCAACTGGCTTTCTAGGATGTTTTGCTGGAAATTTAATTTTTATTTAATTAATCTTGTTTGCCAAGTGACACTGAAACAAAACTAAAGATACTAAGAGGAAGAAATGCCCTTGTACCTAAAGACACATGTACATGTGTACAAGCAAATACACACATATGCACACATAGACACTTAAAGAGATAAGAATAAGACATTCACAGAGAGAACAATTATTAGTTGATATCTTAAACCTAAAAATGGATATTGCAAAGTTGGAAACCCAAGCAAGTAGACTCTTAGGGGCGGATTGGCTTACTGGAATATTTTGGGGTAGTCTTGGGATTAACACCTATAGAAAAGCAAAGGAATCAAGGTTGAGCAGAGGAAAGAGTTGAACTGTGATGACTTTTTCAAAAAGCCACAGCAGCTTCTATGGGGAGCTCTGGAGTTGGCATGGCCCTTCAGAGTTGTCTCCAATCAGACTCAGGGGACAGGAGTTTTCTACCCCCGTATACGTCCCAGGCTGTTCCAGGGAAGAGGGCTAAACTTGAGCAAGGTACTCTCTTTGGCTGAGGATACATCCCGGAGAGGAATTCAGTTGCTAGATATTTGCACTTTATTTCTGCAATGTGATCTGAATGAACATTATAGAGTCCACTACAGTCCATGCCTCATGCCTTTTAGACCCACATCTACCATTTAATCAGTTCTGGGAACAGTCCCATTGTTTCTGAAGGAAACTTATAAGATGATGGTCAATGGGATAAACTACAGAATCTACCAATGAAACTAGTATTGAAACCTCATACTCACTATACCTCTCCTTCATCACCCATTCAAGATGCCCTGCACCCTCAACTACCTCACTGTTAGCCTCAATGGCTTACCCAGTAGAGGGACCCAGACCCTCATTCCTGAGGATCACTGTGCCCTTCCTTAGCTTTTACCACTGAACTTGTCTACTTACTATCAAAACTGGACAAGGGAAGACCATGCGGTACCTAAGTGAATCACGTGAATGCCAACTACATTATTTACTGTCCATATAAGAGCAGCCCTACCTTTTCTTTATAACCAGAATCACTTGCCAGATTGGCAGTTCCTTTGCATACTATGCTTGTAGCATGAGAAGATTAAAGTGACTGAGCAGTTGTCAGAGTTTGAGCTTTAATGGCATTCTTGCTATATTCTCTGGTAGAAGATTTTTTTTTTTTTTTGCTCTGGGAACCAAGACCCAGAGATGTCAGAATAAGAAACACAAATTCTCTAAGTAGGTCAAGGAGAGTGATGATTTTAAAAAGTTACTCCTATTTTCACTGCTTAGTTTTAGGACCTATGTGTTTTCTGTATTAGGCTTCTTGATTTAGGGTATATTCAGCCTTTCTCAAAGTGTCCTCTCTAGGCTGGTGCCTTAGATGTGTGCTCAACAGGTTGTACCACTGCTAAAGTGACTGACAGCTCCTAGAAGGTATGGTATGGGATAAGACCAATGGACTCCATGAGAAGAGGCTAATACTAGACTTTCCTCATCTGTGAGAAAGTCACTTGGTCCGGATACTCTATATGTGTAAGGTTATCATGAACCTTATTGGTATAAAAGGCAAAACGATACCCCAATCAATGTGGATTACATTTAACATTAATGGCAGCCTTCCCCACAGTGGATGGGGTCCTATATAACCATTTTGCCACCATGGGCTGGTTGGTCTGTCATAAGATGATGCCATATTCATGATCTCAGAGTTGGTCTCTGGTGCTACCAGGCTGGAATTTGGTGAAGGCAGTAGCTAAATCAGCCTTGGTATATGCAAATCCACGCAGCTGGGCTGATGTACAGTCTCTGTCCTTGTCACCAGCCTATTCTGTTCATATGCTCAACGTGCCAGTATTCAAGTGGTTGACATCAGCTGCCTGAGTCACTTGATCTACTTGGTTATTTGGTGTCCCTTCTTTGGTGGATGTTCTCTCATGAACATCAACAAGCAGTAGAAAGTCTATCACACTTTATGCCCACTCCCAATGCTAAATACCTCTTCCCCCAAATTCCTTGTCCCAAGCTTCTATTTTTTTTCTTCCTGGCCCCAATTAAACAACCAAGCCATTTTCCATTGCCTGTGTGTATTTTTCTTATTATTATTAGTAGTATTACCACATTAGGCCACTTCTCTTTCCATACAGACTAGATGGTCAGGTATACTGTCCAAAGTTCTGGCCATTGGCATGATTTTCCCTTACAATGTCTTTCAGTGCCAGTCTGGAGTGAGCTAGAATGCATCTCAGTCCAGTGTCAGTTTGCACCTACATACAGAGCTGGTCCACCCACGACCTAAGTTTAGTTACTTTTCCTTCTCTGCCAGCTGGTCATAAGGGAGCCCCTTTCATATGGTCACATGTGTGAGCTGAGGGAAAGGGTTGGTACTGGAGTGGTGGGTAATGTGATGGTGTAAGTCTGGCCACTTGCTAGTAAACCCAACTTGTGTCTTCTGGGTTTCTTCTTGTCTGATCCCAACTGTATCACCACCTTCCTACCGTGGATCACTGCTGCCCCTGGCAAACATTAGGACATGGGAATTTTGCCTACACTCTGCTTGTGATGCTACACTTCATGACTGCCTGATGTCCCATGGGCGGGCATTATTTCTTTACAAAGGCCCAGTAGCACAATGAGAGTCTTTTGTTTTGTTTTTAAGAAAGTTAATAATTTTTGATGTAGATGGCACAGTCTTACAACACAACACTAGTACTCTACTTTAAGATGAAGGGGTATCTGGCATTGAGAGTATACTTCTAAACTTCTAGGGCCTCTATAAACACTCCTAAACAAAACAAAAAGACAAATGTAAAATTTTGTGGACATACATTCTTGACAAAGATAGAGTTTACAGACATTCATTGGTATAGCTAACACACATCAAAGCTTACAGGAGTATGGGCCTTTTTTTCTAATCATTCTGATTGTCTAAAAGAAAATGTTTACAAAGTATTATCAGTGCCCAAATTCTTCCATATCCAAAAATTAAAGGCACCTATGTCTTTCACTGGGAGCAGGTTCAAACACACAAATCAATCAAGTGATTCTGTTCAACATGAGGGAAGTTGAAAGACAAAGAAAATCAGGGCAAAATCAGGACTGGGACCTGTATTGTCCATGAGGTTTTTGTCTTCTCTCTAAGGGCTGAAAGCATACAATTCCTTCATTGCCTGTGTTGAGGGTTGTTTATTTTGCATTTAATATCAAGAAGAGAGCCTTTCTATTCAGTTTACTTTAAAATGATGCATTTCTTACCCATCTGAGGGATGGCATTGTTTTCTGGCAGAAAAAGTATTTTATATTCACCAATGGTCCAGCCTATCTAACAGAACACAGAATAGCAGAAGCCTAAATGAATATTTGGAGGAAAAGCAGGGCATTATTTAAACAAGAATTACATGTGATATTGTATTATAGAACCCAAGACAGAGGAGCAAAACTTTTAAGGGAAGGGATTTTCCTGTTCTTAAAGAAACATGTATGTTATTAAAGAAGTCTGAGCCCTGCAGACTTTAGTTCACTGTAGCAAAAGGGCTCTGAGAAAGATGAAATCATCTGTATTATATTATGAGCAGTTAGGCCAGTTGAAAAGGGACATTGAGTTTGCAATGTGGTAGATATTAGCAAACACTTAAGAGAAACCACAAAAAACCTTGTGCATTGGCCTGGAGTAAGCCTTCAACATCTGCTCAGGCCCTTCGGAGTCTACACTGCTGAGAACATACGTTAGTTTGTTGGTCATTCCTCTGAACTTGAAGCCAGATGAGCAAATCCAAGCCATTTTATGGTACAATCATTCAAATCATTCCAGCATGTTACAAGGTTTCTTGCCTTTGCCTTGAGCTTCAAAAAGAATTAGACAGCATTTGTAACACTTCACACATTCCAAGGAAATGATTGGATCAAATTGTAAAAGTTTTCAAGTTCTGATGAATTTTAATGTATAATTTAGGTTAAGCATCCAACTTTAAAATTATACTTTACTATAGACTCATTTCGCTGAAGTACAGCAAGGCAGTTAGGGCTGTTTTTAGTATCTTATCACATTTATGCTATTTATATTTATTATAATTATTTAATGTATAATTACTTTGAACTGGTGCTAATCCTTTGACAGTCTCATAATAGGTTTCATCCAAAGAAGTAGAGTTACCAATCAAGTTCAACATTAACTAAAGGCATGTAGAGATGACCACACAAGAAGAGAACTTTCATCACATCAAAATTTCCAACACATACTTTCAAAATATTGGTATATTTGAACTATACATGACTTTATATTTTGAAAATACAAAATTATGACGCTAAAAGCAATGGAACAGACATCTGGGCTATGTCACTGCAATCGCATATCTGCTCTTGATATCCATTAAATATACCAAAATACACAATCTTTATTTGCAAATCTTTCTCAACACGTTGATATAGGCAGGGCTTGTAGTGAATAGCCCCCTTTCATTGCAGAATTAATTATCATTTCCAAAGCAAATTACTCTATGGCAGGCCTAGAATATTTAATGCGTGCCTAATGGCCTCAGTCTGGTTCGGGTGCCCCATGTGCGGCCTGTTACCCTGTCACTGCCTGGGAGGGGGTGGGAGGGGGAGCAAGAGACTGGCAGGAAAGGAAGTCAGAGAAATTTTCAGTTGATTCACAAAATGGTCTTTTATTTTTCCTGGAATACTGAGATGTTAGTTTAATTTTTCTTCTTTCAGAGTTAGGATAAAAACAACAATGTAGGGATCGGTTGCTATGTGCCAGGAAGTATGCTTAATCCCTTATTTGCATTATTTATTTTTTTTGAATACCCACAACCACCCCATGGAGTCTGTGCTGCTCTTGTTATCTCTGTTTCCTTGTGGAGGAAACTGAGAATTACAGAAGCCAAACAACAATCTGGAGCTTGTACTCCAAGGTATCTGGAGGACCCAAAACTTAAAGTCTAGTCAACTCCAAATATTCTTGGAATAAAGTCAACATGAAGCAAATGTACATTATGATTTTGAGCATTTTGGAATCCACATGCTAGGAGTCAGGACCCTACACCCCAAAGATACACCACCTGGAGAGTGAACTGGGTTAGCTCCCAAACAGTGCTTTTCTTTTCCTAGAGAAGATTTTTTTCTTAAAGAAAAGAATAGGTAAAGCTGGCCTTGCTTATTTAAAGGTGACTAAACCAAAGGCCCTTGAATCCTGTTCAAGCAGCTGTAACTATTGGACCATTAGTTAGATCCGTAGAAACCACAAGAGAATTGGCATTTGTTTCCTGCTCCCGAAGAAGCAGCAGCGGCATCACTGCTCTGCCTCTCAGCTCACGCTTGAGCGTTTTAGGATGCCTGCATTCTCCTCTGAGCCTTGCTGAGAAGGTGGCTGACTTACATTTGCAAATCTAAGAGTATTGTGAGGTAACTTACTGATCGCTGGAACTAAACATTTCCTTCTCTCCTTCCACAACACCCAGGAGATTGAGAAGCCTTGGAAAGAATGTTTCGTCCTTTTTATCAGTGCACTTTATCTTCAAACCAGTTCTTAGAAGGAAATAATGCCATAGCTCTGGGACAAGAGAGCACCCAGCTCAGTGTCCCCTAACTGGAGTCATTTGGAGAATTCACAAAGTCTTCATAGTGCAGATGACAAAGAGGCTAGATTTAATGGAATCATATTCCAATTTGTCGATCACGTTGTACTCTTTCCTAATGTTTACCTGCCTTTCCCAAGGAAACACCCAAGACCTGAAAGTTCACCTTTTTTCTTTCACACTCAGCCTTTGCCTCGCTTACAACACAAAGACGTATCTCCCTCTATTTGAAATCTTCCTTGGGAGTGCTGCCCAAGGACCTAAAAGCCTCTGGTAAGCTTAATAATAAGGCAATTTGCAAATGCAGAGCTGTGAGCAGAGTTCCAGAAGAGCAGATACAAGAAAATTTTTTCAAGTGCCTCTCATTCTCAAATAAGTGTAAAAAAAGTGGATGCCAGCAAAGTTGTGACCTACTACTGACAATCACAGCCACGCAGGGCAGGTCTTGAGGCTTGAAGGAGCTTTGGTCTGCTGGCTCTAGACCCTGCCCTCTTTCCTTCTAACCCTATTGCTTCAAAACAGATAAAGGTTGATAAGTGTGTGGCACTCAATCACCCCAGTTCAGTATTTTTTGCCTTATGTTACCCTGACTATTCAAGTCTCAAAGGGAAAAGGTCACAACAAAGGCAGAAACTCAAGCTGAATAAAAACTATAGCCACGCTTTTTCTATATAGCCAGTGTATGGCATTACCCTTCAGACTAATACTTCTCTTTTCCTTGGAAGAATAAAAGGTAGGATGACAAAGGCTCATATTACACACGCTCTACGCATTAACTGCAAGTGGGAGTTTAATAGCTAGTTTTGGAGCCAACTTTTGTGATGGCAATTTTCCTCCCTTTCTGGGCTCTCGGGCCATTTCTCCAGCCTAATTTGGTTTACAAGCAAATTGCACCTTCAATTGACTTCAGTGAGCCTGAGCAGGTAGGTAGATGAAAGTCATTTTAAATGTATTTCCTGTGGTTGCCTTATGAGAGAAGTTCCCAGAGCTGTGTTACGTGTCCTGTGTCTCCCCAAATTGCGTGCCTTCAGGAGAGACTGCCAAAACTTGGAAGTGAGAAAGTTCCCTTAAAAACCAGGGTGCCAAGCTGAAAAACTTCTCTGACCCAAGAAAATAATGTCAACCAACTCCTCCTTCAGTGACTTATTCCATATGTGATATGATTTAAAGATGGGAGAAAGGAAGGAAAGAAAGAAGGGAGGGAGGGAGGGAAGGAGGGAGGGAGGGAGGGAGGGAGGGAGGGAGGGAGGGAGGGAGGAAGGAAGGAAGGAAGGAAGGAAGGAAGGAAGGAAGGAAGGAAGGAAGGAAGGAATTGGAAACCAGAGTTTTGAGTTCTCATGTAAGTTTTTCCACTACCTCACACTCTTATCTTGGGTAATTCTTTGTAATTGTCTTGTTTTCTATTTATAAAATATGCAAAATGGGATTAATAATTCTATCTTTATAAATTTGTTAACAGGGTGATATAAGTAATATAAATTAATTGCAGTGTTCAGTTTCCTGCACAAAATAAACTCTCAGTAGATTATATGTAGCATTATTCAGGATTTGTTAATGAAATATGACTCTACAGTGAAATTCTTATTTACTCAGCAAAACCTACATAGAGAACACATTTGGCTCCTATCTGGATTCACCAGGTGATGGAGTAGCTCTTCTTCCAAGAAACAGACTAACCTTCCCTTCTCTCCAACTCACAATATTATTCCTGGAAGAATTATTATTTAGTAGGAAAAGCTCAAGTTCTCATTTCCCAATGGAGAGACATTGAGAAATGATGAGAATAGGAGGAACAAGAAGTGAATATTTGCATAAACCACCATCAATTTTGTGAATTTTTAATTAATGGCTATGAACATAATTAACCCAATCAAATGCAAAGGATATGCATATTGTCAGGTACATTTCAGTTGGGTTTCAAGAAATTTATCAACCCAGCAAGCTTTTATTCCAACTAGATGATAATAATGGGTGACACATCAAAAATTGTTTCTTTCTAATTTTTAGGTACCACACTTGAATTAATTCATTTACTTGGTACAACAACTCTTTGCAATTGTAATAAGATTATTATCCATTTATGCAGAAGAGTTTATGGTCCAAGAAGCTATGTTATCAGCCTATTTTTCACATCTCATAAACAGTGGAGGCAAAATTTGGATTCAGCATTGTTTCCAGAGCAGTTGCCTTTACCAGTAAGTTTGCTGCCTATAATTTTCAAGACAGTGATAAGAGAACAGAAAAGAATGGCACATCTCTCAGTGAGCTTACCTATGCAGCAATTTTCACTAATATCCTTTCTGAGTGGATATTATAGTAAATATAAAATGTTTCATGAAAACAAGAATTGACTGCTATAGGAAACTTTATGATCATTCCATGGAAACAGGTCATTTAAAGGCAAGGAAGAGTTAGCCTTCAAACTTAGGCCCCAATCAGTCTGGTATTGCTTCATAAAAATTAACATACCTCAAAACAAAGTAGGATTTACTTATCTGTAAATATTAATACAAATAACAATAAGAATAACTGACTCTGGCTGCACAGAAGAAACCACAGTGTTCCTATTCCATCTACAAAGTCTCCAACCTATTACAGAGTATCAAGGACAGGGGAAAAGAGACCCGTTTGGTTAGGTCACCTTGTACTTGGCCAAGATGGAATTGCTCTCTGTAGAATATTCTTGGAAAGTGAAAGTATAGAAGAAAACGTTAACAGAATCATCTGCTAAGGAAGTGTACCTAGAGCCAGAGATTGGATCAAGGCCATTGTTAATACAAACTGAGTCTCCATCTATTACAATGGCAGTGTCTATCCGTGGAAGGACACAAATTACAATGTCAGGCCATGTCCATACCTCAGAGAATAAACTGAACACTCACTGCAGCTGTTATAAAGAATTGTGCTTCTACCAAAAAAACACAAAAGAGGCAACTGATTCAATAGCCATGAAAATAAGCCCTTACAGATCTTTTCTTCAAATTGTTTGAATATGTTTGCCCATCACTTTATTTATTTTTAAGACTTTTCCAACAATGTGCCCTCAGTTTGGGATATAATAAATTGTTGAATTGAACTGAGTGGAGAGAGAAATTCCTGTGGCTTGGAATCATTGCCTCCTTGTTGCAGCATTTCCTAATACCTTCAGGACGAATTTGGTGGGGAATTTCTAAAATAAACCTATTTCCAGAAACTTCCATCCAACATGATCCGAATATTTTCTACCCATGCACAGAACATGACTCCTTAGGGTTAGCCTATCCCCTTACCAGCTGAGTTACCTGGAGAAAGACACCTAACTTCTCTAATCCTCAGCTGTAAAAGAGGGGTAAGTCAGCACCTAATTCTAGGGTTCTTGTAGATTACGTGGATCGATGATATAAGCACTCAGCCCAATGCCTGGCACAGAGTGACCCTCAATATACAAGATGTGCATCTGATTCAGTCGATAATGCTTTTCCTTTATACTTATGAAGTATTGCATTTCATGTACAAAATAATCCTGACTCACTTGTACCTATACTTCATGTCTTCTCTTGATTTTTAAGAGGTGGTATGCTGGTTTGAAAATAGATCTGAATTAAAGTTAAATGTCTAGGCTCTAGTCATAGGAGAAGGGATCTGAATGAGTCATTTTGCTTCTCTGTGAACTCTGGGATAAAAGATTCTAAATCAACTTATTTTCATTTGTGTCAAATATTTAGGCCTAAGAATTATACCTCATTGACCTACACCTTGTGGTGTATAAGCAGAGAAAGTTGCTGGTTAAGTGTAAAAGTGGTTGGATTTCTAAGGGATGTCACGTACAAGATCCAAATGTCAGACATTTTAGCTAGATGATCTGTGTATGAAGAGGCGCTAGTATATAATTTTCCACCCTTGACTCTCACTCCTAAATAGTTCCTTTCTTAACCTTGACACCCATTTCATGCTCTAGCAACTCAAGACAGGTCAAGGTTTCCCCCAAATATCGTAACTCACAAACATTTACCTTCTCATACCACATCCCTCCCACACACTCCCATCCCATCACTCCTCACACACACCACACACACACACACACACACACACACACACTGCCCTTCACACACACATACTGACACCCACACTACCTCACCACCACACACCCCTCACACCCTCCACCCCTTCCACATTCACAGTCTCCAGCTTCCGTTCTGGCTACACCTGAAAGGAAGTGGGAGGGATTTCTTTTCCTCTTCATCCTACTCCTTTATTAATACCACTGTAAGTCCTGTCTGTTCAGAAAGCTTTTCCAAAATCACCCAAAATGAAAATATTTCTTTTTTAATGGTTAACATAATGCATATGTCTTCTCTAATTGATCAAAGCAGTGGTAACTTCATTAACTGTCCAGTGACTTTATGTTTTATTTTTGAATCCCATCAAAATGTTCAGCATTAATATCTGGCAAATGGTGGCTTCAGAATAAATATTTGTTCACTCAATTTAACCATAGACTCAGTAGGATTGAAAGGGGAATTAGGGATCCTTTAACCCAATCTCCACTCGTGGACGATTGTGTCTTAGAGTGCTGTCACCCTGTACGAAGGCCGGTGGCTACACGTAGCTACCAATCACTTACAATGTGGCTAATGGGAGTCAAGAAATAAGATTTTAATTTTATTAAATTTTAATTTGTTTTCATTTAAAGGTAAAAGCTAATGCTTCTCTCACTGACAAAAGTTAAGCATGTTTGAAACAACATGAGTATGAGAATCTTATTTTTTAAACAGTGTGCATTATAACACCTAAATACAGACCAAGTATTTAAAATAAAAATTTAGCCTCCTAATTGAGTGTGTTAAGTATAAGATAAGCATCATATTTTTTAAAAATGTAGTACAAAAATGAAAAACATATTATTGAAATATTAATATTTATATGTTAAAAATATACTAGAGATATTTAGTTAAATAATATTTAAATATATTATTAGAATGAATTTCACTTGTTTCTTTTTTACTTTTTAAAATATGCTACTGGGAAATTTAAAATTTCTTATAGGCTCATATTATATATCTATAACACAGTGTTTTTTTAGATTACCCCAAGAAAAAATTCATTTGTTCCTGACTTTTTCTAGTGAGTAAGCTCAATAATTATGTGGGCAGCCTATTCCATAAAATAGCTCCATTGTTCAAAAGGATTTTGTTATTTATGGAGTTACAATCTGTTGCATTCTTTCACTCATGGCTTCTGTCTTAGTCTGTGAAAACAAACAAACAAAAAAAACATGGAATAAGGATTTTCCTCTTCCATGTGACAACCCTTCAGAAATTGGGAAGACTTATAACAGCAATAGTAAAAGTAATGTTAACTAAACATTTACCATGTGCCAGGCATTGGACTTTATGACTCAATCACCCTTTGAGATAAGCGAAGTGTCATTCCCATTTTATTGATGAGAAAACTGAGCCTGCGAGGATATAAGCAGTTGCATATGAGAAATGCTTAACATGCTACCTGACACACAGTAGTCATTTGAATGCAAGCTGACGTTTCTATCATCACTACTGCTTCCACTGTTTTATTTATTTTTTTTAAATGATTGGTTCTAGTATTACAGAATTGACAAACAGCCCCTTTCATCTTTGTTATCAATGAGGGAGTGAATTCCTCTGTGTTTCCAGGGTGCCTCCCTGAGCAAAGGTGGGCCTAATAGCATCTCACTCCGACAGAAAGAAAGTTGAGGTACACATTAAGGATGGGAGTCAAGGTGCTGTTGAGTTGTGGCCACAGGAGTCTGGCCATATCCATACCAGGTTAGTTGCTCCAGGAGCAGCTGAGGTTGGAACAAGTGGCCAAGGACCCTGCAGAAGAGTGAAGCTGGAAGAGTTGGAAGTGGAGCAGGTGCTGGCTTCAAATGAACAAAGTGTTCTGTGTAGTGTCAGGCACGAAGTGCAGTGGTTTAGAAATACACTTAGGATGTTGCTACTGGCAACACTATGTCGAGAATGTGACTTGATTCCCAATATCACTGTTAAGCTATGTTGTGACTTTGTCTTCTCACAATTATGACTCATTTTCTATTTTCTGAACCAGAAACTATATTTCTGGCTGATCATATAAGTGGGTTTTGGTCATCTTACCTTCCAACATGAGAGCCTCTCATTGAACAGATAGATGTCCATTTGTGGATCAAATGGGTATTACCATGTCCACAAGAAAGAGAGAATAAAAGAGCTCAGCACTAAATAATTGACATATATATGGAGGAATCAAATTATATTTTTAGTGAATGACAAGAGTCACTCAGCATATAAATATATAAACTATGTCTCACTAAATGAGCTAGTCAAAATGGGAACATTAATTTATGAGACAGATGTGGTTCAGTGTCATCAATAAAGAAAAAAGTAATACAGGCATTATTAGAAGAAGGCACTATATCTAAGAAGAGCTATTGAAAAAATAAGAAAGCATAAAACTTTGTGGAAAGTTGAGTGATTATGTGTAGAGATATATGGATTGTGTGTGTGTGTGTGAATGTATGTGTTCATATAATACACAAATATATACTTACTACATACCTAACCCTTACTGTGTGCCAGACACTGTGCTAAAGCACTTAATTAAAAAAAAATATTTAGTTTCAAGACAACCCATAATGTTGGTTTCTTGATTGTCCCCAATTTAGGCAAGAAAACTGAGCCATAAGAGAATGAGTAATTTGTGTAAGACCCTTGGCTGACAAATGGCAGAGGCTGAAACAATTCTTTTAGCCTCCAGAGTCCCTGCTCTTCAATGGCCTTAAATGCCACATATTTGAAATAAAAATATTCACCACTATCCCCTGAGCATGCATTACCATGCAGGAAACTGGACCGGAAATGTTATGTGTATTAATTCTCAATCTTAGAGATAGTCTTTAATATCTCCATTTTACGGACAGGAGAACTCCAGTCTAGAATGGTTAAGTAACTAAGAAAATAAAAGAACATGTGGAAATAAATTCTCCATCTGAAGAATGACACAGACAAAATAAATACTGCAAACATTTATAGAGGGCAGGTGAAGTTGGTGGCATCTGTACAGGCATCTGCAGCTATTGGCAGACTAAGGCCAGGAACCTCATATAACTCATCACCATGAACCTATGTTGTGTTACATGATTCTATTTGTTAAATATTTATATCTCCATGTGTGATTACAGATGGCAACCAAATTACTAAGAACATTTAATTTTTTAATAAAAAACACCTTAAAATATTTTTCATATCTTTAGAATAATAAAGTGTTTGTGCAATCACAAATAAAAGCAACATAAGGGTTTGTATGTTCAGAGTGGATTTCTCTATAAATGTGGTAGGATGTGTAGCACATTCATGAAGGGCTTGAGCTGATATTTAAATTTTTTTTTAAAAAAGAAAGGGGAATTTCTACTTCCTCAGACATTCAGTGAGCATTAGACAATAAGCATTTATGGTATGAGGAAAATAGGACACATTTCTGATTCAAGGCTCTGGAATATTGTATTTTAGTTGATTCAAATATCAGGGGAAGTATCATGGGGAGAATGCCCTTTCCTATTGCGTGGACTTGGCTGTATAATGAAATGAAATCATGCCTTCCTGTAACACTGCCCCAGTCATAACTGCCCAGCATCAGCAGCGCTCTGGCATTAGAAACCACTGCCTATGTATCACTTTGCACAAACCCGGGCCGTTCCACTAATGGTCCCCGGGCTGAAGGGCAGGGCACCTGTGTGGATGTTAAGTCACCCAGCAGTGCCAAGTATAGTATGTGTTGAAGTGCGCTAACAAGATCTATAATGACTCAAAAACATAAAGATACTTGTTTTGTTTTCTTGCTTATGAAACTCTACTAGGTGATAACAAGATCAGAAAGGTTTCTGTTCTCTACACTGTAATGCAGGGACACAGGCTGATGAGATTTGCCACCTTCAGCCAATACCCTGAAGAGTTTATCCACCTTCTGGTCCACTCCTTTGATTTGAATTCCAGTTTCCTTTCCATTACTATTGGTTGCCTGTGCATTTTCATTCATTTCAATTAGTTTAGCCTTCATATGTTCCTCTAAGTTGTGACTATAATCAACCAGTTCTGTGAGCATCCTGATCACCAGTGTTTTGAACTGTGCATCCGAAAGTTTGGCTATTTCTTCATCACTTAGATTTAACAGCTCTGGGGCTCTGAGTTGTTCTTGAGCCATGTTTTGATCTGTTCGTGCCTGTTACATACGAGGAGGTGTTCACCAGGGCGGGGCCACCCAGGTCGCTGGTTTGTGACGCTGTATGTAGGGGTGGGGTCAGGGACACAGTTACTAAGAACCACACCTAAAACAAAAACAAACTAAGAGGACAGCTAGATCAGGAGCAGAACCATAGAAATGAAGATCACATGGAGGGTTAGCAACAGGGGAGTGGGAGAAGGAGAAGGGGGGAGAAGGTACAGAAAATAAGTAGCATAGATGGTAGGTAGAAAATAGATAGGGGGGAGGGCAAGAATAGTATGGGAAATATAGAATTTAAAGAACTTGAGGCATGTGGTCATAAACTAAAGGGGGGGAATGGTGGAGGATGGGGTGTGCAGGGTGGAGGGGAATGAAGGGGGGAAATAGAACTGTATTGGCATAATCAATAAAATATATTTTTTAAAAAAAGAGTTTATCCACACTAGCCAACCAGAAGGGAAGATGATCATAGGGGAGTGTACTGTTGGGACGCAGGCTCGGAACAGTACTTTGCACTTTGCACTTCTACTTGTTTCTTTGGCTGGAACTCAGCTTCAGGGTCACATGGAGACCTAAGAATTGTTGAAATGAAGTCTCACTGAGTGCCCAGGAAAAAGAAGAAAACCTGTGAGTGAGTTTAAAGTCACCTCTACATCCTGTACCTCCAGGACTATCTGTCTATAAGTTACCTCATACAAAGAGAATGCACCCACCCCTCCCCTAGGGCGTGATCCAGCGTCTAGTCAAATTAGTATATCTATCTCCATGTCCAGGACCGCTCCTCAGTGTGAAATCCTTTCTCTCAGGAATGCATGTCTTTCTCCTGGCTCAGTAAATTACAAACTAATTTTATAAGACAAATGTTATCTGCACCATCACAAACACACACATCCAATAGACAGTGATAAAATCAAGACGAGATAACTCTAATAAAAATGTCTTTTTGGAAAATGGACATAGGAGAGATAGTCAGATGTCCAGTGATGCAATCCTCCTGGGCAGGCGTTATGAAGCACCCTATTCCAAGAAGAGGAAAAGTGCTTTGATTAGACCCAGATTCTCTTCTTTGGCCGGAGCTCCTGGGACCACTGTTCCCATGACCTGGGTTCCACTCACTGGGAGGTTCATCCATGGGGACACATCGGAAGGAACCGTTGAGTTTGAGCAAGCCTTGGGAGACACACAGCTTTCACGGCATGCTTCTAACTTCCACAGGCTTAGCTGTTCAAGGATGTTTAAAATAATCATTATTGTTACAGTGAGAGGCTTTCTGAGGCCAGGACTATGTTTTGGTCCCTTCCAAGGGCTGGTAACCAAAACCAGAGCTTCTTTTTCCATATGCCCCAAGACTCCTTTCTTTACTTCCTCACGCCCATGCCACCTTTTTCAAATTAACGGTTGCTTCCTGGAAGCCTATGAAACAATAGGCTCAGGGTAGGAGAGTGGGAGGGTGCAGAAGATAACACGTCAGTCTGAACTTTGCCGTGGGAAACAGACACTTCATCCAACTTTGAAGTTTTCATAGGCCTCTGATGCTCTAAGCCTCCTTTAGTTCTACTTTCCCCAGAGTTAGGGATCTTTTGCAGTCACATTTTTCAACTCTTTGAGGACCCACATTTCTCCACTCTGTCTTTCCATCTCATTTCTGTATATGAAGTGGGAAATTCTGAGCTCAACTCTTATATTTTCTTATTTTTAAAAAACACTAAAATTCTGATTTGTTTTTAGAATTTCACTTAGAAAGCTCAGTAGGTATTAGGTCTGCCTTTCAAGTGATTTCTGATGACAGCTTTTACCAAATATTTTCCCCATTGTGATAGATTACACTATTTTTCCAAATATTTATTCCCTCCTCCAACTGCATGAAAGAAATGCATCCTTTTCCAGCCCATTGATGTTGAGTATGGACACATGGCTTGCTTTAGCCTCTAGGATGTTAGCAGATGTGACATAAAGAGATGTCTAATCATGCTTTTCTATTGGGTTTTCCCCCTTACACCATTTCCATCACCATGTAAAGGGCTCTCTCTGAGTAGTTGCTACCTTGTTAGTCTGGGCACCAGAATGAATGGATGTGAAGTATACCTGAGCACAACCTAAAGCAAAGACCCTAAGCCAATCAGCCAGCCCTACAGACTGAAGTAGGGTCGCCCCTGGGAGATATGAATGAAAAGGCCAAAAGGTACAAACTTCTAGTTATAAAATAAGTAAGCCATGGGGATATAATACACAGCCTGGTGACCATAGTTAATAATGCTGTATTACATATTTGAGAGTTGCTAAGAGAGTGGAACTTTAAAGTTCTCATCACAAAAAAATTTTTTTGTAACTTATGTATGATATGAATATTAAGATTTATTGTGTTGATCACTTCACAATGTATGCACATATGAAATCATTATGTTGGGCAATTGAAACTAATATAATGTTATATGTCAATTATATTTCAGGTAAAAAAAATAGAGTTGCCCAGCCAAATACAGTCTTTAACAGCTATCTCTCAGCTAACCCATAGATGTGTGAGTGATCACAAAATGATTGTTGTTGAAGCTGCCAAGTTGTGGGGTAGTTTGTTATGTAGCAATAGCTAACTGATGCACACTGATAAAATAGGTCTTCATCTTTATGGTCCCCAATATCTTTTCCTTGCTGTCAGTTGCCTACTGCCCTACCATTAAGTCAATGCCACAAATGTTTGATATGGTGCATATTTAAAATAAAAATTCAGTACTATTAAATGTATAAATAACAGCTAGCTGCTTTAACAAAGAGACCCCAACATGTATACTAATTCAAAACTATTCAATAGGATTGGGCAGGTAAGTAAGTGGAAGGTGAACATGGTTTTAAGTTGTTTTCAGACCTGTCTTTCTTTCATTAACCCCAAAGTTAAGAAGAGAGTACAGAATGCATCGGAGGTTTTTGTGATCCAGGCCTAGAAGTGCTGTAGAGCAACTTGCTCATAATTTATTGGCTAGAATTTATTTGTACAGCAACACCTAACTGCAGAGAAGAATGGGAAGTGTATGCTAGTGGGGGAATGGGAAGTGGGGGCATAAGAAGGGGATGTAACATGCAGTTTTGGCAATGAGCTCGCAGTCCTTGCCAAACTCCAACCAGCCCCTCTCTGAGGTCAGGAAGAGCTGAAGAGGGTTTCCTTTGCTGCTTCATTTTGGCTATTAACTGCTAAGATCAACACCATCATTGCTTCAGCTGCTACTCCAGGTCCCATTTCATATTGTCTTTTGTTGAGCTCTTACTGTCTTCTAGGTACTTAATATGCTTATTTTAGTTAACCTTCATATTACAAATGAGAAAAATTAGACTCAGAAATAAGTAGAAGAGTCAGGGAAAAACACTGTTACATACAAATCCAACATGTTAGATTATGTGTCTGTAAATAATCAAGTTTATCATATATGATCTCAAGTGTTAAATAAAGGAGCTATAATTTTATATATACATACACACAAGGACAAATATTAAAATACCTGACAGAGAACTGAAAGGTAATATTTTATATATTTCTCTTCAGAAAATATTTCATATACTTCTGAAAATTCCTTGGAAATTGGGGGCCATGTTACTTGTTTCATAAAGCTCAAATTTTAATAATTTAATCAGTTAATGCCATGAGAAAAGTAACTCAGCCAAAACCAACCAATTAATGTCTAATATTTGGATTTTGATTAGTCATATAAATATAAACTAAGACATTAATAAGTAAGACAAAATCATCCAGTTAGTGTAATCCCATCCAGGATCACATAGTGTTTTATTTACTTCTGATGACTGGGTAAAACTACTATTCTAATATACAAGTTATGTCTAGAAGGTATCCAGCCATGTAATATGAAAAATAGAGACATTACTGAAGAAGATACAAGATATAAGAAACATTGTACACAGGACAATGACACCTCAGTACCGTTCAAAGTAGGCACCTTGGGACCTCACGTAGTTCTTTCAATTGCCATCAGCTGCCCCATTGTATTTTCCTGAATCTCATCTATGGTCTGAAATCTCTTCTCTTTCAAAGGTGACTTTAGTTTTGGGAGAAGCCAGAAGTCACAGGCCACCACATCTGGGCTGTAGTGGAGTTGAGTCACCTGGGTTATTTGATGTTTCACCAAAATACTCTGCATGAAACATAATGTATGAGCAGGAACATTGTTGTGATGAAGCTGCCAATCACTAATTGCCCATAGCTGTGACTTTCTGAATAAACTGAATGGTTTCTGCAGAGGAATGTTAAAGCTTAACACAAAATTTGATACAGATTTGTTGCTCTACTCAGTCATTTTGAATGAGATGGCCACACAGTACACATGCTCACTCAATGGCTTCTACCACCCCCACTGACTAGTACAGTGAAGTCATTGTTCACGCATGCACATTCCAGTCTACTTTTCTTGGCTGCCAGGTTATGATGTCACTCAAACTTTTCTTGTTATATTAACAATGTTTAGGTACTTTCCTTGTATAGCTAAAAAGATCTTTCTATGATAGGTTATAAAATGGCAAGATAATAATAATGTGATGAATAATATAAAGCTAGGGGAGACCTAAAAATTTTACCTGATTTATTTATTTTCAAATTTTCATTATGTTGTACTTGGAAGGCAAAAGTCTACATCCAAATCCACTTTATACCCTCCCTTTCACCTCCCACTGTTACCCCTGAGAAGTAGAGTAGAACCTCTAAACTCATTTGAGTACAATTTTAAACCAAATGATTTCATGTTACATGTTTTTAAAAAGGTAACTGAGAAAAAAAGAGAATGCTTGAAGGTCATACACAGAAACACTCAAGTGGTATTTTGTTTCTTCTGTTCTCAAATACTTTTTCTAGCTTTGTCAGTTACTATGGGAAAAAAACTGGTAAGTCCAATTTCTATAATTAATTCATTCATCTATGCAAAAAGTGAGCATTTACCATCTTCCAAGAAATGTGCTAGTTATTGAAGATACAAAGGAGACCAGAATAGTGCTATAGTTGTGAAGCTTCCAGCCTGTTGTGGGGAGAGAAATAAGTTAGCACTTACTTTAAAACATGGGTGCATTAGAGAGAAGAAACTGGAGATTTATGGGGAAGAAAGACCCTTGGGAAACACAATAAAGCAGAGAAATGATTCTCTGTGGAGAGAGGAAAACAATAAAACAACTTAAATTCATTGCAGGCCCACCTAAAGAATCAGGAAGTCATCACTGACAGGTATCATGGTTTACAAAAACAGGTAATTCACTGGTTTTTCATCACTAACCAGTGCACCTGTGGGATGGCAATTTGTCAGAATCATACATGCAAAGGCCTCCAAAAGCACATTCAATTCATGGTTTTCCATGTGATCCCAAGAACTGCATGGAACAACCCTGGCTCTGATTTTTCTTTCTTCATTTGTAGAGCCTTAGTGACATTTCCCAAACTGAAAAAAAGATCTATTTGGTCTGAGCCAGGCCTCCTCTTTGCAAGAATACATGGTAGCTTTGGGCTTTAGTCTCTCCTTTAATTCTCCAGAACTATCCCAAATGGTATTCACAGAATCAGCTTTGTATAGGATTTCTGGAATGGCTGTATCTGAGAACATGATTCAGTCTCCTGCTTCCCATGTCGATTTAAATCTACACATGTAGTCACTTTAGAATGACAGAGCTTCTCTAAGAAGATAATTCCTTAACCCATTGGACTAACTCAAAAGGGTAGGAAATGGAGTAGAATAGGACAGAGTGCTTGAGAGGGAGAAGGAAAGGAAAGAAAAAAGAGAGACTTAAACTATTATGTTTCAGTTCAGTGATCCAGCTGCTGGAATAAGTGGCCCATAAGTGGCAGATCCTCCATAATCTCACTAACTATTCATTGTGGAGGAGTGGCAAAGATGGGGAGGAGTGTGCCATAGAGAGTAACCTGAGCATTAATTCTCCAATAGATCCTCATCTATGGAAACATAAGAAGCATGGGAATACACACACCCCACTAGAATAGTGGGATTAGGCTATGAGAGTTTCCGAACCTGCACAGAGTTAGATATTCTTACTGTGTAATGAACTAGAGAGTCATTTAGGTTCTTTGACAAGAGAATGCTTTTTAAGACCAATGTAAATTCCCTCCCGTCTCTCCTCTGCTCGCTGTCCCCTTGTTCTCTATTTCAGTGTCTTTATTTTTATTTTGCTTGCTTATCTGTTTTGTTGTTTAGCTTCCTGTTAAAGGTGAGATCATATGGTATTTATCTTTCACTGCCTGGCTTATTTCACTCAGCATAATGCTTCCCAGTTTCATCCATGTTGTTGCAAAGGGTAGTAGTTCCTTCTTTCTCTCTGCTGCATAGAATTCCATTGTGTAAATGTACCACAATTTTTTGATCCATTCATTTACTGACGGGGAGGGAATTTAAGGGGAAAAAATGGAAGGGATTTAGAGAAACAAGTATAAAAGTCACATGGACAAAAACTAAGGGGGGTGGAAATGGGAGGGAGGTGGGATGCATGGGGCAGGGTGGGCTGGGGTGGGAGAAATAAACAGAAAACTGTACTTGAAAAATAACTAAATAAAATTTTTTTAAATCTTAAAAAAAAGAAATGTAGAAGCCAAAGAACTTATATGTACAATCCATAGATATGAACTAAGGTGGAAGGAATGAGGGTGGGGGGTGCTGGGTAGAGGGGAATACAGGGGAGAAAATGGGACAACTGTAATAGCATAAATAATAAAATAGATTAAAAAATAAATAAATAAATAAAACCAATGTAAAGATATGAACTGGAATTAGAGCAGGTGGAAGAGTATAGGAAATAGGAACACAGAAGTAGGCAGAAGAGTTCAGAGGCTGTACCAGTACATGGCTGGCCATTTATTCCTGCCAGCTCACTCTGTCTTTCAAATTGATCAAAAAGGAAATAATTTAGTTTAAGAATGGCAGGACCCCTAGATATTCTTTTTGTAAATATCTTTCATTATACTTGGATGACACGCAAGACCAAATATATAAACATATCTGTTACTTGGCTTGAAGCTCTAGCTAAGAAAATGGAAGAATGGCCTTTCTTCTCTGGCCTTCAACTCAGATTCAGGAACTCACAACAGCTTTCTGCTCCATGTGTCCTAACCACCTCCGAGTTTCTCATTATTCCTCTGGATCTAGTTCAAGGCAATGTGATTTGGAGATGTTTTTCCAGGAGAAAGTGGAGACACCTAAACAAAATATGCGTATAATATCCGATCATCAATTTTATGTTCGAGACTAATTACGGTATCGGGCCATCGTCTATCATTTCTTTTGGAGTAATACTTTCTACACTAACTAGGAGATGAAGCCAATGCTATAATCAGGTTTTCACATGTAAAATTACTAGAACAATTAAGACAAAAGTAAGCCAAGAAAACAGAGCTTTGCTTGGAATGTTATAATTTGGAGTATTTACTTTTATGAGACTTGATGTTGCTGGCCTCATTTTAAAAGTGAAGACTATTAAATAACAATTGGAAAAGTAACAAAAGGACCTTCAGCCAAATTCAAAATTCATGCAGCAATAAAGAGAGAAGTAGGAAGGACTATGAAACAGAGAGACTGAGCCATGACCTTCCCTCTACCACTTCCTATCTGGGGCAAGGTAGGGATCCACCTACCTGGACATCAGATGTGCCACTTTTAAAATAATGATAGTGGTCACATCATGCCCATCCAAAGCCAGAGGGCTGAACCAGATATTCTCTGATGTCCCTTCTAATTCTGAAATCTAAATTCTTGCAAAAAGTTAAAAGATGCAGATGACAAGTGCAAGATAAACCTTCGAAGGCTTTCCCATGTTTCCTCCACACTCCCTCCAGGTTGCATAATTAGCTGTAGTAATTACCATCCATCATAGGTTGTATTATCCTTGGCTAAATGGTCCAGTTTTGCTACTCCCAGTAGAATGTTTATGTTATCTCTGTCTTAATGAACCCACAAGTGTCCATGTGATGAATTTTGGCCAAGAAAATGTAGGTAGAAGTGCCTATAATTTCTTCACAAAAGTACTATTCTCCAAAAAAAGTGATTAATGTAGGACTTACCTGTAAAGTGACCAATCATCCCTGTTCATCCAGGTCTGAGGAATTTTCTGGGATGTGGGACTGACTCTCGAGGCTAAAACCAGAAGTTCCCAGACAAACCAGGGTAAGTTGGTCACCTTTGGTTTTATTGGTAAATGCTCCCCAAGGTGCCTGAGTATAATGTTTGCCCATGGCTGCTCAGCACCTCCTGCCCAGTCCTTCTCTTTATCTGCTTCCGTGCAAATTTAACATCCCCATGTCTCATTTCCTTCTGTATAAATGGACTAAAAATCAAACCTGATAAACTAGTAATAATCCATGTAGGATCTTCCCTCTCTGAAAATTTAACAGGAGTCTTCAAGACCTTATCTCAAAGACACATATAGGTGAAGATATGAAGGTGTGAGATTTTGGGGGAACGTAAGAAGATGCTTAGCCATCCTCAGTCCATACTTTGTACACTGATACAGTTGACACAGTCCTAGACTTACATACATTGGATATAGTTCAAGTCCTCACTCTTCTACATAGTAGTCTGTCACCTTGTGGCTGCCTTTTAACCTTTCTGAGTTTGGGTCCTCGTGTTTTAGGAATGCAATGCAAACAACATGAAAAGCATTTTGCAAACTCTACAAGGCTATAAAATACTATTATTATTACTACAGTATATACTGCATTCATGAAAACTGACCACATTGGTAAATCACTTTCTATCCAAATTACACTTACCAAAGTAATTTGTTATTTAATGATAACTTCCCTTTACCCTAACTCATACCAGGGGTAGTAAAAGGAGAGTGGCAGGTGGTGTTTACCCTAGACCCACAAATATAGACATGATGTCAACTTCTTCCAGGGAGGAAATGCACACTTGGCAGTGTAGGTGGTGGGTCAGGACCGGTGATGGAGAGGAATTAGTTAGGGTAGTAGAAAAAGAAGCAACCTGTCATTATTCTGAATCTCAGTACCAGGAGGCAAAGAAAAGAAAATGCATTAGAACTCCTAATAAGTTTATTGTCTCTTGAAAAGGGAGCTGTTAACTCCCTATATTAGTTTGTTCATACTGCTATCACAAAATACCATAAAGATGGCTTATAAACAGTGTGAATTTATTTATTTCTCACAGTTCTAGAAGCTGGGAAGTTAAAGATCAGGGGGTGCCTGAGGATAACCCACATCTTTTCACCAAAACCTGCCATAGTAGAAGGGGCAAGTGAGCTCTCTGGGTCTCCTTTTTAAGGACACTAATCCCCTTCATGATGGTTCCACCCTCATGGCCTAATTACCTCCCCAAACCCCACATCCAAACATCATCACATTGGCAAATCAACATATGAATTTGAGGGAAACACAGAGTCTATAACATTCTCTCAAGCCACTCCACCTTCACTCCACTCTATATGTAACTGTCGTAGGACCAGTTTGAAAGATGAGTCAAAGTATTTACCCATTCAAGCCCTATTTTCCTCTTCTTCCTTCTTCCTCTGTGCCCTTGTACAAATACATCAGTGGGTGTCTTTGCCATCTGGATCTCAATGGACACAATGGAAGAGAATGAAGGAAGGAAGTAGGGTCAAGGTATCTCCCCTGATTGAACCCTTTTCTTGAATGGTGGTTGAGGGGTTGACTGTATGTGTCAACACAAAGTCACAGCTCCAGTCAAGGTCGTCCCTGCCATATGGCTCATTCTAGGTTCCTGTTACCACTGGTTTAAACTGATAACAACACTTTGATGTTACTATTCCAGAGACATTATGCTGGCAACTTGATTTCCCTAGACCATGTTAAATCTTCCTCAAATAATCCATTCTGAAAACACCATTTATTTCCTACCAGCGTCCAAAGGATTCAAGGACCTAGTCTGTATCAAGCCAGTCATAACTGTACTTGTATAGATATGTATGTTTTGTTTACTTTTTGAATATGTAAAAAATTATTATTTTCATTTATTTGTAGTAACACTTTGTATTGATTGTTATTACATTGAGAGTGCCTTTTTTGACTGTCTTTTTTAAAATTCAAGATAAGAAACAAACTAGACTTACCAGATCCAGCCACTCTATGGCGCAGACCCTTGACCAGCCTCTCTGGACCTTGTTTTCAATGAAGGCTACTGAGCAGCTCAGAAACAGAGTCTGCTGCCCTGCCTGTGCTTTTCTGCAAGATAAGTGAAGCTGAGGCCTGGATGGCTTCCAAAGTGCTGTTTTAAAGGCCTGGCTTCTCTCTCCTCTTAGACCGTTTTCAACTAACACATGTGAACAATCTGAGCCTTGCCAGTGTATTTCCTGGCAGACACAGCATGTGTCAGTTTTATTGCTCATTCAGACTTGGGAATTGAATTGAATGCAACAAATGCTTATTGAGCCACAATTTTGTGCAAAAGCACTCTGTTAGGTGCTATTGAGACCACAGAACTAAATGAAAAACTTGGAGTTTAGGAAATAGTTAAAAAATTGAAATGGTAATTACTAATTGTTACATAATTATTATGTCCCAAAATTTTACTAGTCATTCATTCATTCTTTCATTCCAATTAAATTTCAGAAAAATGTTGAAAGCAATTATTTCTGCTTTCGTGAATGAAAAACAGAGAGGCTCAGGGGTGTTAAGTATGTCACCCATGATCACACAGCTAATAAATAGGAAAAGTAGGATTTGGATCTACGGATCCTGAGGTGCCTGGTGCCAAAGTCTATATTCATCAATATGGCCCTTGACAATGACACTAACTTCCCTCTAGATTCAGAACAGCTCAAGGAAATGATCTTCCAAAATGTCAGCTGCCCATCCTAACTTAATGTCTTCTCCCTTTGAGCAGCTGTCAGAACACAGGCAAAACGATGCCATGAAATGTGCACTCCTGTAAGGGGAGTCAGGAGGAAGAGCATGTGCAGCCGGTTAGGGGGGCCCATCTCCTCCTTGACAGGGTCTGCCCAAAAGCCAGAGGAGTTTCACAGACTGGCTCTCCGACATGGTGAATCAAAGAGTCCTGGAGAAAACACGGTGTGCTTTTACCCAAATGGGAAAGCATAGAAATCTCCCCATTTTTCAGACTTATTAGACCCATGGTTGTCTGTAAACAGACTCAGAATATTAGAGTCTCTTTTTAATGTACTAGGAGAGTTTATGAATTAAGGGAAAATACAGCAATTTCTTCCATTAGACAAAGAATCCTTCTTTAATATGACTCATCATTTGCTTGATTAATCTTATTTCAAGTTGTTACAAAGAGAGATTTGTTTTCTATTATCACACATTTACTAGTGTGTCTCTTCCTGGTTACATACTATATTGGAATGCAATTATGCCACAGAAATTTCCTGTTTAAGAAAACGAAGCCTAAAATGCAAGAATTAAATAATTGACAATTGATAAAGCGAATGCTCTCTCTGCTCCAGGACAAAAGACTGTCCCTGGAAAAAACCAATTGCTGGTCCCTTCCTGCCGCAGGAGTCTGGCCGTGTCTGCCTCATAATTCCAGTGATAAGTGATCTAAATTCTTTATAGAGGAAAAAGTCTCAAAGGACCTTCTCTTCTGCTCTGCTTAAACAGGAAACATTTTGCATATTATTCTAAATGACCACATCATTTGCATCTGGGGAAGCAAATGAAGTTTTTCTTCCAAAGCTGAATATGATTTCTTAAAGGAGTGCTCCATAATTAATGAGTAGAGCCAGATGTCTTTCCTACAGGCCATTTTTTCCAAGATGAAACTCGGCTTGCATGGCTGCAGGTGGATGGTGGAGATGGCCAAGCGTGCATGTGGTTCAGGAACAGAAGAGAAGTAAACCTTTCACTTCTGCGTGCATTTGTTTTCCTTCACTTCCTTTGGGGCCAGGAAGTTGTCCCCGTGTTTCAACACTATCAAGCATGGACCAAACACAATGGTTGTATATTTACAGTGGAGTGCAGGATCCAGTGAGCAGGGGAAGGTTGGTGAGGATGGTTTTATACAAGTCTTACCATAATGCACCTTCTAACACTCCTTCCTAGGGTCTGTTAGTTCTCTTCTTGCCTGAAATGGTGTGAAGTGGAAGGTTGATTCAGGACATGTGGTATCTGTGTGACTTTGGGTACATTTCTTTCCTAATTCATTTTCCTGAAACTCGGTGTTTCACTTGTAAACAGGGTAAGCTGTGATTGGACAAACCTCATTTTTTTCCTCAAGTACTAATATTCCATACACTAAAAAGCAACAGTTTTCATAGAATTCTTCCCCATGGCAAAATCATGTCTTCAGAGGAAATTTCTGAGCTTCCATTGTAAACATTAGAATTTCTTAGTAGGGACTAGAATTGCTGTCAATATAATGATGCCTACATCACTCTTGTTCTGGTGCCTGATCTCTTATTTTCTTCCATGTGAAGAAATGGCCAAAGTTCATTCTCTGGAAGATCTGAGATATAGATGACCACCCATGCTGAAATTTGGCCATTGTGTTTGAAACAAATTAAGGAAGACCATTGTACTTGGAACAATTTGTCAAAGAGTAGAGAACATTGTTTGAAAGGGACTATAGCAGACTTTGGCTGGAATAAACAGTCTCCCATATTAGGACTGGCCTGAGAGATATACTCACCAGCCTTTGGATACTACAGTTGTGATGTGTCACCATTTGACAAGCCAGTTAAGTCACAGCCTCATGTTTCCTAAATATCAGTCATTCATATGCCACCTACAGAAATTTCATGAAGCTACATTTTGATGGAAATCCACTCATCATTTTAATGTTATTCACTTATGTAAGACATCTTTTTCACTCTCATAGAGAAAACTGTAAGTAGGAATAAACCATACAATAAAGAAAGTAAAACATTGCTACTAAAATTTGTTTGCTTTAAAATTTTTTTTTAATTACAGTTTACTTTCAGCATTATTTTGTATTGATTTCAGTTGTATAGCATAGTAGATAGACAATCACATACTTTACAGTGTTGTCCCAATATTTCCAGTATCATACATAGCTATTGCAATATGTAGCTGTAGCCTGGCATCATACATAGCTATTGCAATATTATTGACTATATTTTATGTGCTGTATCTAATATCCCCATGACCATTTTGTAACTACCAGTTTGTTCTTCTTAATCCTTTGACCTCCTTCACCCATTTCCTAACGCCCGTCTCTTCTGCAACCACCACTCTGTTCTCTGCATCTATGAGTCTCTTTCTGTTTTATTTGTTTGTTATTTGTTCTTTGGGTTCTACATATAAGTGAAATCATATGACATTTGCCTTTTTCTGACTGACTTTATTTCACTTAGCATGAGCCCTCTAGGTCCATCTGTGCTGTCACAAATGGTAACGTTTTCGTGGCTGAGTAGTATTCCATTGTGTAAATGCCCCATAGTTGTTTTATCCATTCATCTATCGACGGCCAATGGGGATGCTTCCCTATCTTGGCAATTGTAAATTATGCTGTCATGAACATAGAGCTGCTTACATCCTTTTGAATTAATGTTCTGGGTTTTGGATAAATACCCAGAAGTGGAAGCACTGAGTCATAGACAGTTCTACTTTTAATTTTTATGGAACCTCCATACTGTTTTCTATAAATTAATTTTAGAATGAGCACTAAAAACTTACAGTCTAGAAAACCTACATGGGTGCACTCCACTAATCCACCCCATCAGCCTTCCCAACACACTCTTGCTTGTTCTAATTTACCCCAGTGAATACTTTTTAGCTTTCGGTCATCGTGGCCCTCCTTCATCAGGGCATTTATTCATAGGCGATTTTTCCAACAAGGAATGCTCTTCCAGATCCCCTTCCTACATCTCTGTTCAACCCTCAGGTTTCAGACCTCAGCTCAATGCCACTTCCTCAGTAAAAGAAATTAGCCCAGTACACAAAATTGCACGTGCTTATTGGCTCCGTTCCTCAACTCCACCTTTGTTTCTTGGGAGGAAAACAGCCCACAGACTTGGAGAAAGATACAATATAGTAATTAGGTTCACAGATCCTGAAATCAAGGGCAAGTATTTGATTTTCAAATATGACACATATAAGCTGTATATAATTGGGTCATTACTGTCTTCCCAAAGCCCAGTATCTCATACATAATAATTGTCATTTTCCTGTTTCTGTGACAAAGACAATGTCTCCTGTACCTAAAATCACTGTGCACCATTCTTTTATAGGCCTGACTCTGTGGCAATTTTGTATTTTTTTTGTTGAATGCATGCCTTCTCTAATAGACTGGGAGTCCCACAAAGGCATACCAGGTTTTTTCCACCCCAGCATCTAGCTCAATACCTGAAAAATAGTAGAACTTGGTTTTCTAATTGCAGGTCAAGTCACAATAAGTGGTGGAATAGGAGGGAAATTCTTATATTTTTCTAGAAAGGTAGAGGCAGTTTTTCCCTGTAAGAAACTATTTCTTCAGGTAAGGGACACAAATAGGGAGTGATTCTGGGGTGGGGAGGGTTTTCTGCCTTCTTAGACCTCAGTGATCTGGCTATTCCGACTGTTGGGGTCTCTTTCTTTCTCATTAGTTTTACCTATAAATACCCTGGTAACTCTCTGAATATAAGACATGTAAATAGATATGTATCTGGTGAGTATATGTTCATTCCCAAGATCATCTTGTGTACCACCAATACTTGGCCCACACTTCAGAAACTATGATTGAGTTAATATGGGTTTAATATCCCCAAAGCCCAGCTTTTATTATTTCACCTTTCTGAACAGAGTAATTTAAGGGTTCCTCCATGCTCACAAAATCAAAATCTTGACTAGACCTTAGGGTCTGAACCATCTATTTCTCCAGCCTTATCTCACAATATCATTAATCATGTTGCCTGTGTCCTAACATACTGGACATTCCCTAAATGTTCTCATGCTACTCGTTCTGTGGGGAATGTTGCCCCCTTGCCTTCTCAAAATGTCTAAATCCTACTTATCTTTCAAAGCCTACCTTAAATATATATATATCTTTTTACATAAAGCTTTCTCCAATTCTCCTAAATAGGTCTAATCTCTTCTTTCATGGAAAGGCACAGGACGAGAATACTGTCTAGTTTCCATTATAAAAGGTGTCACTGCTTACACTGCACGGTTCTTCTTTGGTCTCATATCATAACATACCAGTAACAATCAAATAATTGAACCACACACATCTTGTCTGTTGAGGCAAGGACTTTGTATTCATATTTTCATTTCTCACAGTGCCTGGCATAATGTAGATACTCATGGAAATATGTAATTGTATAAATGAATCAGACATGTTCCATTTTAAAGAAGTGCTTACATTTTTGGGCCTGGATTTAAAATCTCATCCAGTGTTTCGAGGGTGAGATACTATTGTATGGGCAAAATTTTTCTTCTTTCTTGTATTCCAGTTTTTCATAGAGCATTTTCTGAGAGAGAATGGACCTTTCCCTTACCGATCTTCACAGTCTGGCTGGGTTAATGATGCCAAAATATGGGTACAACTGTGAAGTTATACCAGCCCAAGGAAGAGGAGGAGGCAGAGAAAACATCATAGGACCTTGTAGATGAAGGTCATCATGTTCTTTGATAAGCTATCATTTGATTAAGTTTAGGAAAAATCCCTCAAAGTGGGATGCCCCATTCTTAGATAAGTTTTTTTTGTGGGTTTTTTGGAGGGGGCATTCCTAATGTACTATGAAAAGTAAACAGTTTGTAATAGTGATAAATAGCTCTTATTTGTTATGTTTCAATTCCATTCAGCTACCCTAATGAATGGAATTGCAGCCAACTTCGCCTTCTTGCCTGTTCTTTCTCTCACCCACAGGCCATTTGTGGGTGATTGCCAAATTAATCACTCTCCACACCACACCTCTGCTGAAAAGCCTTCAGATGTTGCATCTCTTTGCCTAACAATTTAAGAACAGTCCTGAGCTTGACATTTATTGTTTTCTACATTCTGGACCCAAAGATGTGTTACTTTCTCATACTCAAATTCAGAAAAGCAAAATGACAGGCTCTAGACTGGGTTGTTTCTAAAATATTTTGATCTTGTTAGTGCTATTGAAAATTTTGTATGAGTTTTTAACATTAAAAACATCAGAAGACAGCACATGAAAAATCCGAATTTCTATTCTTTTAAAAATTCAGAATCTCTGGCAACACTGGGTCTTCACTCTTGTGTGACAATATTCACAAGTATCAGTAAGTATCCGCTGTCCCCTTTGGAGAGCCAGACCATCTTCAGTTTTTGGCAGACTCCATAATTCCTTCACTCCTGCACACAAGTTTTATTCATTTTCATACCCTGACAGGCCCTGCAGATGTCTGTATTTGAGGTCCCTACTCTAGCCTTGCTGGATAATTTACTTTTAGTCTAATCATCTTGTCCCCACTCAATAGTTTGAACTGTCCTCTCTACATAGATGACCTGGCCACATCCTATCTCTCATAAAAAGCCAATGTCTTTCTATGTACCCTACCACATACTTCCCTATTCCTTTTCTCACTTTCATAATATCTTATGGAATCCTCTTTGTCTGTCTTGAAATATGGTTAGTTATACAATGGTGTTTTGATCTTTCTTATGTTAGACAGCTTTGGAAAGATGACTAAGAGCTTAGAGTTTGGTATCAAACCAACCTGGATTCAGTTCTTCACTAAGCCACCCACTGGCTCTACCAAGTAAGTCCTTTCATGTTTTCAAATGTCACTTTCTTTAACTGCAATGTGAAACTAAGCCTTTTACTTATTTCATAGGGTTTGGTGGGGATTATAGCAGACAATATGTGAAGAGAGCTTAGTACTACTCCTGGTATCTAATAAGCTTTTTCTAAATATTAACCATGCTAACTCTTATTATTAATATGACAGCATTCCTGGCAGTTATTTTCACTATACTTTTGAAAGCAAAGAAACTCTGCAGCTGAATAATCAAAAGGACAATGACTCAATCTTACATGCAGCCTATGAAACAAGCAGCAACAAAAAATCTTATTTCATCTCTTTTACTAGATAGTAAAACATTAATATTTGACATTTACATAGCACCTGCAGAACATAAAACAGCTGGGGTTGGTGTTTCATAAAGCAGCCCTCAAAGGGTTCTACCTTCAGGACAGATCTCATTAAAATCAAAGCAACATGACATTATCACCCTCCTTAAAGCAATGGCAGAATTATCCATTTTAACAGAGAAACTAACCATAACAGAGCATAAGAAATTATCTACTCCTTATGTAAAATTCTGCCACTCTATTAGTCCTTTCTGGAATACCACATGTAGGCCAGATCAACTTCCCTAAGAAAAAATAACCAGAAGTTAAATGATCAAAAACATAAAGAGCCTATTGTATGAGGTCAACATAAATAACGAGGTCCTTGCCATTTGGTAGAGTGATTGAAGAAGAAGGAAGAGGAAAAGGAGGAGGAGATGCACTTACAATCCCCAAGAACTGTGCTTAGTGTATGATCTCACATAATCCTAACAACCCAAACATGGTCACTAGTACACTCTCCAACTGATAGACACGAACACTAAACTTTGGAAAGGCTACATGAACAGCCCATTGTTATATGACCAGTGAGTAGTGGAGGTAGATTGCCAACTCAATTCTCTTCGTTTTGAGAGCTCCATTCTCTGTGTACTAATACTGGAGGGGCTCCATGGAAGTGTCTAAACAAACAAAACTAATTTCTTCAATAACCATTTTTGATTGCTAGGACTTTTGCTAAATTCCACATAACTAAAATTAAAATACTTTTAGACACTGAGAGAGGTAAGTTAATGATCATTACCTACAGTGTGGGAAACTTATTCTAAAGTCTACTAATGTCAAAGAAGAGTAACCCACCCATAAAGAATTTTTAAGAGTGTAAGAATATTCTTGAATATCATTAATATTTTAACCTTGAAACTCATATCAAATATTCAGAAATCTTATTTGAATGAAGCTTATCTCTGGTCCCTTCAAGTATTTTTGGTTTTAATATGTCCTTAACAAAATGAGCAATCATTTTGTCAATTAGGTACAATCACACAAACTCTAATTGTAATTTAAATATGAGACACATCCAAATATAGATCCCATTAACACATAGATTTGAGGGGCAGAAAACAAAAGCAATTCTCTCCTTTCATGGGGAAAAGAAGACTAACATGCATATCTATGACATGCCAGTTATATATATTTAATTGTGTAATTATCAAAACAAACTAGTGAAGTCAGAATTGTTATCCCCAGAAGTGGAAACTGAGGCAGGACAAGAGGAAAAGATTTGCCCCAAAACACAGGACTCATAACTAACTGAGCCAGTTATTCAAATTCTGTCTGTCCTCTCAAACTCCAGCTTATAATCATCTTTTAAGACTGGAAAGATGTGAATAGTCTCTTCTCCAAGTTTTGGAAGGATGATTTTAACAATAAAAGACTTATTTTTTCCTTCTTATATTTTCCAATTTCTAAGGAGCTAAAAGATCATGGAGAGGTATTTTTTTAAACTGCTCCTGCTTCTATGATCAAGGCTCGTGATAGCATTTCCTGCAGGTAGTACACTCATGTATGGTTTTAGAAAATGCATCAGTGGGCTGTGGGTTGTGGAAACCTAATGTGGGCTGGGAGGTGCAACTACCTTCTCTAACTAATGAAGCAAACAGGCATTTTCCTTAACCACTTTCAATGATGGGAGTAATGCTGCCATCCCTATACTTCCCCTTGTTAAAGATAGCACATCAGAGAAAAGGCAGTGTGGGATTTTTCTACAATGCATACCAATGCCTGAGATTCAGTGGTTAGTGATATTCTGCAACCAGGTAAAGTGGAGAAGCTGGTTACAGCATGGGTCTGACTCTCTCCTCCACATAGTCTCTAGGTAGTAGGGTGTTACTCGGTATTAGGGATGAATCAAGCATTCTATGCCAGGGTTATGGAAGGATGGTTAAATGAAAACAAACAAGAGACACTCCACCATGTCTCTTGTTTGTTTTTCCATGCAGCATGCCTGGCCTGGCCCAGAGAATCTCAGACTGCCTCCAGCTGGTCGGGGTACATGGCAGCACTTTATGACCACAGATGTCATCTCTGCACCTTCCAGCAGATGCCAAGTGAATCGGGAATGTGAGAGGCAGAATCCTATTCCTAAAGGTGACTCTGGAAATATTAGAATACCTGCCAACTTTGGCTTTAACACTTGCCAACCTCTCATTCAACAAATCTCTTACTTTTTCTGCCTCAGCCTTTTGTTCTTATTTATATTATATCTGTATAGATAGTGTCCTGAATCTCATGTGTGGTCCAGGAGTTCTGTGGTTCAAGTGCTGTAATGGGTTACCAAAACATAAAATGTTTATCTTGCTACTGATACTTGTGATTTTGCATATATACACACATATATGTTATATACTTAGAATGGCTTGAAAGTCATGCCTATAATAATAATCTTTCCACTCACTATTGTGTCAGTTTTTAAATTACTGAGAATCTTTGACATTTCTCCTATGGAGAAGTAAAGTCTTTGTCCCTTCTCCTTGCACCTCGATGGGCTTGTGACTACCTCCACCAACGAAACATATGGTAGAAATGTTGTTATGTGACTTCCGATGCTAAGCCTTAAAAGGTCATGTGACTTCCTCCTAACTCATGGGAACACTTTCTCTGGGAGCCCTGAACTGCCATATAAGAGTTCTGACTGCCCTGAAGCCACCATAATGGAGAAGCTAAGCAAAAGTTTAGCTGGGTCCATTCTTTCTGCTATACCTTTTAAGGCAATTGGTGTGGAAGCCACCAGATGATCCCAGCCTCCAGCCATTCAAGTCACTCCCAGCCATCTGAGTTCTTACAGCTGAGGCCCCAGACCTTATGGAGCACACACAAGCCATCTTGGTGTGTACAGATAATTTCATTTTATGGTACTCGGTTTTGGTGTGGTTTCTTATGTAACATCAGATACTCTGAACATCAGCATTTTAATATGCTTTCAAGAACAGCAGAGAAAGGTATGCAATGGTAGCTATTATTAACTTGGAACCTGCACATAGGGCAATGTCTCTCCTAAGGACACCAGCTGTCATGTGTATCTCAACAGAAAATCCTGAAAACTCCTGCCCTAGACTGTTTCAGTCTACTGAAAGAGAGTCTTACCACTACCAACACACCTCTTAAAATTATCTCATCTCACGTGTAAGATATTCAATGTCAAGTGTCAGAGACACAATCAAACAAGTTCCAGTTTAACAGCACAGTTTATTGGCTCATGTGCCTGGGAAGAATACTAGAGTAGCACAGAAAATCAAAGAGCTACCAGAAACAGGGCATGGTTTCAAGAGACTCAGCTCATCAGGGCTGTCTCACTTTCACTCCATTTATATTAAATCTCTGATTGTCTCCACTTGGCTTTAGCTGAGTATCATTGAAAATGGTAACCAGCACCCAACTCCACAAACTCCAATCTAGCAATATCGACAGAAGGAAAGTTATTCCCAGAAGTCATTTAACAGTCTTGCAAAAGAACCCTGACTTGCTTAGGCTGCAAGCTTAGCCCTTAAACCAATAATTGTGTCAGGATGGGGTATGATGATGTTTGGGACCTAGAGGAAATGACGGACAGCCCCTCTAGGATGCAAGCAATGTGGGGACAGATTCCCAATGGGGGTACTTTGACTAAAGAAAGGAAGATGAAAAAATATGGGAAGACAAAAACCTGATAGTGACCCCAGCCTAGTGTGCCTTTTCTTCCATAAGTAAATAAAAGATTTGGACTCAGTATGTAATATTTGCTTCAGGCAGTATACAGTGTCAAGATTCCATAAAATGTAACATTTGGGAAAACTATATCACGCTTAACTCATATATGCCTTAAACTTTGTACTATAATTCAGTAATAATAATTTTAGAAACCAGTAAAATCAAGGTATTTATTTGGAAAAAGAGATTTCTATAGAATTATTAGAAAAAATTACAGACCAATTTAAACTTTTAAACTTATTAAATTGCTTATTTTTAATTTTCTCTCTTTAATTGTACCCCAAATTAATTGGATTCTTATACAATTTTATTAAAGTAGAAAATACACTTGCAAATATAATTAACAAGCATTCCTTTATGTATTATTCATAGAGGAATTGCTTAATAGGTATAAGTGTATTTTTGTGTAGACATTATTTGTTCATTTGCATTGAATGTGGGGTGTGCAAAGTGCTTCCCTGGCTTTTGAACATTCATTTCATATTATAGAAAATATCCACATGGTAGAGAAAATATTGTGATATAATTGAAAAAGATGCGGGCACTGAAATGAGAAAAGACCTAAATTCATCACTTACTCCTACCGTGACTTTAGTCCACGTAATTCACCTTTTTCAGCCAGTTTTATGATTTGTTTAATGGGGGTCATAATGGAGTCATGACATGTTAAAGTAAATGATTTAATTGATTAAGTCAACCTAGTTGATTGCCTATGTCAAAATTTGCTTGGGACAGGACAAGCAACCAGATTTTCTTCCTGCTCACTAGTCCATTATCTGTTTCTGTAAATAAAGTTTTATAAGAATAAAGCCACCTCAGTTCATTTATTTGTTGTCCATGGTGCTTTCATGCTATGAGAGCGAAGGTGAGTAGTTGGAATGAAACTACAGGATCCACAGAGCCTAAAATATTTATTACCCAGGTTCTTCACAGAAGTTTACAATCCTTGTGCTAGTTCAAACTCTTTTAGTAAGGGAATGCTCATGAATTCTATGTCATTCCACCCTTCTTTTGAAAACCTAGTGAGGTAGAACAAAATTTTGGGTGCCAAAAGATGTTCAGTGGCCCCTAGGACTGCAGTAAGGTTGCTACTTACTTCCCCAAGGCTGGACCTGAGTACCTGTGTCACTGCTTCTGTCCCAACCCCAGTGCATGAGCTAGATGATATGTACAAGCTCTTTCTTCACCTTCCGTTCTTCTTCAACTCTATTCTAAGGAGAATGGAAGGGTACTGCTATGTTGGAATGTTTGGACTACACGTGGACAAAGTTTGTATGTTGATATCCAACCCCCAATGTGATGATGGTATTTGAAGGTTGGGCCTTTAGGAAGTGAGTCAGTCATGAGACAGGGGGCCTCAAAAATGAGGACTGTGCCCTTATAAAAGACCCCAGAGATGCTCCTTGGCCCTTCCACAATGGAGGGACACAACAAAAAGACAGCCATGTATGAGGAAGCGAGCTCTTACCAGTTGGGGGAATCTGCCTGTGCTCTGATCTTGATCTTCTCAGCCTCCAGAACTGTATCAAATAAATTTCAGTTGTTTCTAATCTACTCAGTTTATGGTATTTAATAGAGCAGCCCGAGTGGACTAAGACAAGTACACAAGTTTGAGTCGCAAGGTCATTGGAAATGGGCACTGAATTTGGAAAGTTAGGACATGATTCTTTGAGGATGCAAGGAATCTGCTTCAAAAGTGTTTGAATAATCTCAAAGAAATGGAGGTGCAGATTGCTATGGCAGATGCTCAAGGGAAGAGTCCTTTCCTTCTCTCTGCAACTGAAAGCAAAGAGATTTACTGAACATTCAAGTCACTGATCATTAAAGACAGAGTTACCAATTTCTTCCCATAAAATAAATGCACACGGCATGCAGACGGCTGAAAACAGAGGGCACCATGAAGACTTTACAGAGTGGCCCCAGAGCAACACAGGCCAAGAGACCAAAGTGACCTGCAGAGAATTAAATGAAACAGCCGGACCAAGAAGACTGTGGCCAGCAGGAGCATTGCAAAGGAGCTTCCGTAGATGGCCCTGAAGTTCTGGGCTTAGAGAAATGTGGCAGCTCCTGTGTGAGTCAGGCCTTCCATGGCCTGAAAGTGACACAATAAAAATGGTCACTCACTTATGATGCCAAAGCTAACCTGGGAGGAATATCACCATAGGAACCTTGGTGCAGGGCACGGGTCCTAAGGGCAGGGCTGGGCTTAATTAAGTACTTCCTTAGTGGGGCCTGGAATAAATATAAGCTGCGTGAGCTGAGCGAGATAAAGCACAGATGAAAGCCGGATAAATTTCCAGGATTATGTCCAAGGAGTTAAACGAGGATTTAAACAAGAAACAGGTGTGGAGAAGGTCAGAAACCTATTAGGAATCAGAGTTCATTGGAAGGAGGCAAAACATTAGGATAGAGACAATGGGGAAAAGGGGGAGTGTCCAACCACACTCTTCAACTGGACGTGAGCTTTAAGGAATGGGGACCCGTCAGCTGACCTAAAAGCTCAAGACTGAATATACACTTAGAACATTTCACACCATTGGATTTGCCTATTTCTTCAATTACCGATCATGTGAATTTATTCTGTTGTTACGAAAAATCATTTTTGCGTGTTGTGAACAGTGAAGTTGCGGAAGAGAGATTGTTTCAGGTACTCAAGAAGCACTTCAAGTTTGTGGATATCTCTATAAGGTAAATAAAAGATGCTTGATGATATGAGCCTCTTAGATGTAAGGTTTGCACCTGATTCACCCACAGCTTGATTTATGAACTAGTTGACCTGTTCTTACAGCATGATTCTTCTCACATAGGGCTGCTTAATCTGTTATGTTAACAGCAGCTAGTTAGCCACAGCTGTTCCCAATATTTATCCACTTTATACCTCTTATGCTTGGAATAGGTAGCAAGTTTGGAAACACTGACTTACAAAACCCAGAATTGTCTATTAGGAACACTCTGGGTAGGCTGAATCACACATCCTTTTCCACGTGTCTAACGCCATCTGGAAGCAGTTTGTTTTTTATGAAAAACGTGGGTCACCTGATTATTCTATGGTTCATTGCTCTAGAAAATGTTTCCTAAATAACCAACAAAATAACCCTCAAAAAATACAAGAACAGAACATTTCACTATAGTCCTTTATTAGCATGATTTCAGTGGCAAAGAATTTAGAGATCAGTGCTTAAATAAACCAACACAGAAATGATGAATTTGGGCCAGGGGGTATTTAAACACTAATTGACAATATGGCAAAGATTAAGAATAGTGTGCTTCTTACAAATATCACTGAAAAGGATTTCAGTTCCCAGAGCTATTACCATACTCAATTCTGATTTTGCAAAATTTATGCAAATGCAGTAGTCATTATTTGTGTCTTCCTTACCTATAAACTTTCAAAAAATTATTCCAAATTTTTTTTTTACTCCTGGATTTTGGTTTATTCTACTAAAGAGACTAGAAACGACTCCTTAGGTTTTTTAGGGCTTGAATAGGGTAAACATGGAGCTAGAAGAAGATTTAAAAATTGAGAACCCTATCTGCTAAAATATGGAATTAGTTATCTAAGAGGGAGAAGACAAAGTATGGAATTCTCAAAAACTTTGGCAAGCTAGGCTTAAATGTGTGGCACAGCAACATATAAGCAATGTGGAGAGGCGAGGACCCTGGAGTATATTCTCCATTGAATGAAACTCAAAATCTTCTCTTTTAAAATACAGTATTGGAATAAGGTCAAGGTCTACTGTACCTTGAAGATGAGCTATATTTGACATTCATTAAGGACTTGCCATGTTTCATTGTGCTGCCGTATATAATCATCACCAGGCGCTGTGCAAAATCCCCACATACTTTATTTCATTTAATGTTTTACTCTATGAGGTAGGTACAATTATCCCCATTTTACAGAAAACTGAGGCTGTAGTCCAGGGCACAGTGTTCACAGCACGGAAAAATCACATAAGGAACATTTTGAAAGTCTGAATGAATGACAAAACCTTTCCCTTCTGTATTTTATGCTGTAATGTGGGGCTGAGACTCTGTAAACTTTATTTTCCTTTAGTTGTTGGGTCCCTATTAGGTTGGCCAGTAGGGGGCACTAGAGGGAACTGGGAGGTGAAAACTGGGGAGAGGAGCTTCCTCCTTGAGCTTTTCCTTCCGCTCATCATCACACCAGCACCAACTCCCCTTCCAAAGGCAGCAGTTGGTTCTGGTCTTCAGCTTCCTTGGTACTCCCATAACCAGTCTCCCTGTTCAGAAGTCTGAACCCTAAACTCTACAAGGCTTCTCCTCCAAGCTCTTGAGGGATCAGCATTAGCTGGGAGCTCAGAAGCCTGAGTCCTGAGCTCCACAGGGACTCCCGCAAGCTTCTGAGTACCAGTGGTACCAACCAGTCAGCTGTTCCTCCTCAGAGGCCTAGACTCTGACTCTGCACTTGCACTTCTAAATTGATTCCCCCAGGCTAGTGTCAGAAGCTGCTGCTTCTGTTACCTCAGAGTTTCCCAGATTAACCAATTCTCATTGTTCTGCTCCACAAAATACCTGGTGTGATCCTGGTTTCCTGACTGTTGTATAACAGATACAGGATACCTAATATCTGATACCTTGAGGGATGACTTTGAAGATTAATTTATACCTGGCTCATTGTAGATTCTCCTTTGCCATTATATGATTTTTTTTATTTGGAGCAAACTACAGCATTACCTCTCTCTCTACATATATGATAAGTATATCTTCTATGCGTCCATCCAAGATAAAGTCAATACTGTGAAACAGAACAAGGAAGAGGCTAAGGTCAAAGCCCTGTTCCACATCGTTAGAACCCATCTTCAAATTTGACTTCATTCTTTCTAGTAAACATTCTTTAGGTATGTTATGTCTACAATGGGCATGTATTATTTTTATCATTGGATTATAATGGAATAAACCTATTTTCATTTGGAGAAAAATAAAACATTTAGTGCTTTAGACACATTTTGGCCACAACACAATGAACTGATAAGGGTGGTGAGAAACAATCTCAGCTCTTCCACTAAGATTGTGTGACTGTGGGCAGGTCACTGAACTGCTCTGCTTTCCAGTGTCCTTAAGAGTAAACTGAGGAACTTGAACTAGGCAATGTCCAAGGTTTCTTCAAGATTTCTTACTCTCAATATAAGAAATAGTGTTGCTGTACGTATTTCATATCCCTGAGTTATTGCTGACAATGGAATTATTTTAAACCAACTGTCATTCCCACAGCAAGAGGCTAAAATTGGGGAGTGAACAGTTCCTTCCTCAAGCAGCTGTAAAGCTAATTACATCAAACCTGGAAAAAAATCCAAGTGAAATAAATTTCTCCAAAATGTCACTATGTCTATGGTCAATTCACTTTGAGCTGAAGAGGAAGGGAAGCTGATTCTAGCCAAAGTTGTAATTGTGAGGAAGCTACTCATGACTTCTTACCAAGAAAAATCTCTGCAACACAGCAGGCTGGCTGGTGGTATGATGTGATCTTAATGCTATCCAACTTTGTGGGAGTAGAGTATGTGTTAAACCTGCCAACTAGAACATCCAGCTCAGCTAACAATGCTTTGTGGCCCCCAAACTGCCACTGTGGCATCCATCTGTCTCTTCACCAGGGACTTCAAACAGTACAGCTGACACTGCAGGCGGCATCTAGCCCAAGTCCCTCTCCTGTGTGTCCAGAAAGACAGAACCACAATCACTGAAGCCAAAGAATTTTTTACAGCTTCCCTACAGTCCAGATAAATATCCTCAACTCAAAGTAGTAAAGTGACAAAAGCCTAAAAAAATCTGTAAAAGGAAAATCCCAGCTCAAAAAAAGATTTCACTAGCGTGATATTCTCTATAATAAAATATTTTTTCTGATCTTCTGATCCTTCCTTCCTTCCTTGCTTATTTCCTCCCTTCCTTTATTCTTTCCTACCTCCCTGCTTTTATATTTATGTATCCTCTATATTTATCAGGCTATTACAGTACTGAGCACTACTTGTACAGAAATGAAAACCATTGCCTTAAATTCAGGTAGCTCTCAGTCTGGAAAAATAAAGATAAAATCACATATAATGGTAGAATTCAGTGTAGAGAATAGATTAGAGCAGATAACAATGAAAACAGAGGGAAAAGACATTAGAGATTAGGGCAGTGTTTCAGGAAAGCTCTAGAAGTGTTTGGGTTAACTGGAGTGGACAGGAGAGGACAGATATGAGATACCAGAAAAGCAAAGTGGAATGACTGCATATTGGAGGAAATGAATGACCTCCTGGTCTCAGTATCCAGGCAGATGAGCTTAGCTAGATAAGCCAGACACAAACTGACAGGAGGGAGGACAGTGGCTATTAGTGGTCTAGCACCAGAAAATACAGATCAAAGGGAGACAGAGATACAAGGATATTTAATGCAAACTTCTCCTGGAAGATCTTTCCATATTTTTAGCATATACATTAAAACACAAGAAAGAAGTTAAGGCTGGGGATGCATATCTGGGAGTCATTAGAAATTGCATGAAGAGAGGAAAAAGAAATAGAGCAAGAATGAAGTCCTGGGAAATGTCAACCCTTATAGGGCAAAAATAAGAAGCCTATGAAAGAAGCCAGACATGTCAAGAGAGGAAAGACCCTTTAATAAGATGGTCAGATCAGCCCACACGGAGGAGATGACTTTTGAACAAAGTCTTGAAGAAACCCAATGCGGGTTTCTGATGAACATTATTCCAGGTCTAAAACATAGCTAGTGCAAAGTCCCCCCAAACTGCCTGGAATGTTTGAGGAACAACAGAAAGGTCAGTGCAGCTGGAATGGGGTGGGAAGGTGAGGGGACTGAAAGAGATGAGGTCAAAGCTGTGATGAGGGAGGGGCGTGTAGCTATTTACAAGCCATTGTCTTGTCTGGCTCTCACTCTGTGAACTGGGGAGCCATTGCAGGGTTTTAAGCAGAGGACTGAAACACACTGGCCGCTACATCCGAATAGGCTAGAGGGAAGGCAAAAACAGATACAGAGTTACCAGTGAGAAAACACTAGTAAGGCAAGAGATAATGATGGCAGGCACCAGAGTAGTAAGGGTGGAGAAAGTAAGAATCGCTTGAGTTGTAGATATGTTTTAAAGGTAGAACCAATAGTCTCTCCTTGTAATTATATGTAGATGTAACAGAAAGAGGGAGTCAAGGATTACAACTGTATAAAAAAAAAAGAAGTACTTTTCTGGCGAGAGATTTGATGATGAGGGATGCTATGTGTTTGGAGGAGTGGACTGGGGTTATATGGGAAATCTCTGTACATTCCTCTCAGTTTTGCTGTGAACCTAAAACTGCTCTGAAAAGTATAGTTTTTTTTTAAAAAAAACTAAACCATAGTAGAAATTGTATGTAAACTAAATTTAAAAATAGAAATTACTCCTCTATTTAGGGCCTTGATTATATTTCAGATTTCCCAATTTTCTGGTAAGTGCCTGAATGTTCTCACCCGCACAAAGTATGTTTGGGTACATATCAGTAATTCTCTTCATAACTGAAAAACCATCAACTATATGCTGCACAGATTCATAAAACCCACCAGGAAACCCACAGTTCTTCACAGGAAAAATTGCATATCAACAAAAGTGGCAGTAAACAATACAGACGAATCTTTCCCATTCTTTTTTTATGCATGTGATCTCTTGGATTGTTACAAGCTTATTTCAGTTGTCCTAAAAGTTCACTGTGCTTGTTTAAGAATTGCCTAATGTTTATCACTAAGTATAGGTTACTGTGTTGAGTATGCTTTATTTTTATGCTGATGTAATAAAATAGAACAAGTAAGTGAAAGATAATGGTTTGAAGCAAAGGTTCTTTAAACATATGCTACTATTTTTCAGTGGTGTTTGCATTTTATGGGAGAATTGATTCAACTACTCATTCATTTCTTTCACAAAAAACATCCAGTTAGGAATGTCCACTATGTTCCGAGGTTTGCAAGGGACCAGTGAGTACAATGAAAACAATGGGTTAAGAGTGTACTTACTGGAATCGGAGGGTTCTGGGTTAGAATGTTAGCTTCATTACATGCCAGCTGCCGGGCCTTAGGTATTTGAGCCTCAGTTCCTTTTTCTGCAAAATGAAGTTGTTCATATCAAAACTCACTTCTCACCCGAAAACAACTACAAAATATGGATATAACACACATACACATGCATACACACACAACCCATAGACAACAAAGAAAAACCAAGATAGTCAGCACTTGACAGGTAAAGATTCTGCAGCAAGAAGAAATACATTGAGGTGAGCCCTACATTCTCCACTGCTCTTTTCTTGACATGTTTGTTCATTGGTTGGCAGGGCGGGATCTAGAATCTAAGCAGAAAATGATAGCTAAGCATCCTCCCCCTCAGTGACTGATGTAAAGACTGTAATGATAACACATGCAAACACAGCACACAGTAAAGAATATGGTAAGCACTGAGTATGTGTGTAAAAGGATTAAAACAAACAGGACAGAGGGTCTTCTGTTCTCACAGGCTGTCTCTCTGTGCTCTCCCACCTTTCTTGTATGTTTGCTATCTTACTCCCTCGCCCCATGAAATTTGCCTTAATAAACCACAGCCTTTTCGAAACATTAATTCTTAGAAAACAGTCTTCTGATGGATATTGCAAGTGAACAGGGACCATAAGGACATATAATTTTCAGCATCTTTTCATATGCTTATTTGACATCTCTGTATCTTCTCTGGTGAGAAGTTATGGTATAATTTTTATAGTGGCTGTTTCTTAATGGACTCTTTTTAAAAAATTATTTCTTTTTAGAAGGGAAAGGGGGTGAAGAAAGAGAGGGAGAGAAACATCAATGTGTGGTTTGCGCACCCCTTACTGCCAATGTGCCTCTCACCCACACACTGCTGGGGACCTGGCCCACAACCCAGGCAAGTGCCCTGGCTGGGAATTGAACTGGTGCCCTTTGGTTTGCAGGCTGGTGCTCAATCCACTGAGCCACACCAGCCAGGGCTGTTAAAGGACTTATACACTCAACAATATTTTTAATACCTTTAGCAATCTTCTAGTTAGGTATTGTGATAACATAATATTAAGAGAGTTATAGTTCATACATATGTGTTTGATACCACTTACTAGCTTATGACTCTGGACGTATTACTTAACCTCTGTAATGCTTTTGCTTCCTCATTTTCTTTCTTTATATCTCTGGGGGGGCGGTGATTTGTGTTCCAAGGAACATTTGGCCATATCTGGAAACATTCTTGGTTGTCACAACTGGGGAGCTACTACGTAGGCATCTAGGGATAGAGGCCAGGGATTTGCTAAACATTCTACAATGCACAGGACAGTCGCCATAACAACAAGAATTTGGTTTAACATGTAAATAGGGCCAAGATTGAGAAACCCTGCTTTAGAGGAAGCAAAGCAGCACACTCTAATTTCCAAGGGGTAAGTGGTATTATTAAGAGTAAGTAATATTTATTTTGTATAATGTTAATTTACTCCCAGATGGAGAAAAATGGATCAAAATAGTGATTGCCACAAAAATTATTAAGATTTTTTTCTCAGCAATGTGCCTACCAATATCTAATCAAAGTGTTTAAGCTATTTGTTGTCCTGGGTCTTTGATGATTTCTTCATGTGAATCAGCGATATTCTTCCTCATTTTCTTAGCTCTGTGCTCTCAATTTCTTTGAAGAAACCTCTCACCCTTGAATGTGCTACCACATCTCTACTGACTCTCTGGCATCAATTGTTTTCCCTTTGGGAAATGACCTAATCAACACGATCACTATGTATAAAACCAACAGAAAGGGGTGGGGGTGTTTCAGGGGAAACTTATTAGCATCTCAGCCAACCAAGTGCTCCTTCCCATTCCTAGTAATCTGTTCCCTATTTCACTTTTCTATGTAACTGTATTGCCCATCAGCAATACATGGTTTTGATAATGATGAGGATAATGAAATGAACTTCAAGTTCAGTTACAAAGTGAAGAATTAATCAGAGACAAAATAGGGCTTTCACTTTAGAAGGGATTGATTTGGCTCCTATGATAAAGGAGCTTAATTCATTCGATTGTTAACTGGTAACTAAGGACCTTTATTAAAGATGAGCCTCAGGCACAAATTCCAGTTCTTGCTGTGGAGAGAGAAAGGTTTCATATTTTGGGTTTTCTTGCCTAAGGATTTTTAAATATAATTACTATGTTATCTGGCTATAGTGATCTATAATTTACATAATTAAGAGGTCTTCAAGGGCTGTCCCTAGTGGGTTCTACAAAACTCAGACATTCTTAAAAGCTCCACTCTATGGAGAAACACTAAATAAAGTGGCAGAATGAAAATAGCTTTAAATAATTTCCAAGTACCAGGGACATCTGCCATTGAGTACTTTTATCACTGGGATGTTTATTATCTTCAATCTCCTGAAAGTGTAACTGTAAACTCATTTCAATTCCCTCAAAAAAAGTCCAAACTAGCAAATGTCAGGTTATTTTCTAAGCTAACTATAACCAAATGAACACTTATTTTTTAACTAAAGTGATGCACTGCCTAGGAATTTAAGAATGTAAGAAAGTGATTCCATGTTTCCTGTCCCTATTAATGAAAATAGACAATGACTAAAAAATATTTCTTGGAGATAGAGAACATTAAAGCTACTTAAAGTGTAATCATGTGGGGATTAGCAATATAGTTCTCCACCCTCCTGAAGAAAGAATAGCTAGAGTATTTGTAGATAGCAGTCTTCTCAAAAAGGTATACTAGAAAGAGGAGGGTGGGACTTTGTATCACCTCTAATTGCCACTCACTCATGGTTTGATCTTGGGAAGTTACTAAAGCTTTCTAAACCTCAGTTCTCTCACCAATGAAATGGGAACAAAAATATACAAATAATAATACCTATCTTATTTTTCCACTTATGATTACTACTAAAGTCAAAAAGGAATATGAGTTTAAGAAAACATCTTTAAAGGCCACACCAAGGTAATTGTTGTAGATACTAACAGTCACAGGTTAAAAGAGTACAAATCTAGATACATGGTTAATTCATCCATTTTCACCAAATCATATTTCAGTTACTATATTCCTTTTGCTCTCTGATAACAAATATAATAAGTTAATTATTTCTTGTGCGTGCAGAATAAAAATTCTATTACCACTGACGTACTGTAAATTGTGGTGGTTGCATTCCACTATATAATGAGGTTTGGAACCAAAAAAATAGGGTTAAATTCCAAATCTGCCACCTAATGGATACAGAACATAGCATAAATTGATTAGGCCTTCATTTTCTCACATGTGTATGAAATGCAGAGAATTTTGCAGGGAGGATCAAATGATATATATAAAGAATGCAGAGTGCTAACAAGAGTGGACACTGAATTCATGGTAGGGTTTTGCAATGGTACCTCCAATATACTCAGAATTACCTCTAATTCTATTTTCTTTAACTTCCCAGTGCAGAGGTGGCCCAAATGCCATGTTATGAATGGACAATAATCGAACAATGAATAATAGTGATAATAATCTTGTAGCTCCTAAAAAGAAAACACCAATATATAATCCTGCTTACTAAACTCTAATATTTGTCCTGATTGATTGTGTTTCATTCAGTTTCTGTCCTACCAACATTTGGATTCTACTACCAGAATCCATGGTTAATTTAGCTTGTAATAATAGTAAGCAAGTACCAAAAAATTATTTCTTTAGCTAGAATAAAATGCTACAAATGCCTACCATAGCTGAACATATCCAAGTATTGTTCCTTGCTTTTTGCAGAATCAGACTAAACATAACAGCTGAGGCTCAAACAACCCACTTTCTCCACAGAAAGTTCTATTTTGGTTGGGCTTGGGTTTCTACTGCACAACATTTGGCTTCCTTTTACTGACCACATGCTATCTGTTGCCATCCACTCTCTTGAGTTCACCCACAAACATTTGAATGCTTCCATTAATGGTAAACCACCAGCACCGGTGCAAACACAGCACTAATTCCACAGCCAGCCCTGCATCGTAGGGTTCTACAGTGAGGAAATTAATGAGCCTTCAAAATATACCTTCTTTCACACACAGGGTTTCAATCAACAATTCTATGTTTGCATAACTCACGACATTAATTACATTAATCACGAAATTTTCTTGATACCTCTATATGATTGTGACCAAATTAATACCAAAGGCCTCTCTGATTTGCGTGAATTACAAATTATAGACTATGTGAATATAGCATGGGGCCACTGCTGGAGTAGGAGATTTTAGAGGGACTTTATGCTAACTAACAATATCATTAGTTGAACCTTTACTATTGGTTGGCACTGTGCTAATCTCTTCTGATGTGTAATTATCACTATTATATTCAGGATTTGTACAAATTAGCCAAGTGGCTATCATTATCCCATTTTAAAAATGGAGAAATTGATGTAATAGAGATTAGAAGTGATTTATCTTAGTCAGTTTTGAAATAAAGATTTAAATCCAGATAGTTCAATTGCAAAGAGCATGCCGTTAGAGATAAATTGTTTCTCAAAGGCATAAAGATTATACCAAAAAAGATCAGGTTCAATTTATATATATATATATCTTTTTAAAAATATTTGTTATTGTTGTTCAAGTACAGTTGTCTCCATTTTCCCTCCACCAATCCCCCCACTCCAGCCACCCCACTCCCCAACCTTGATCCTACCCCCACCCTTGGTTTTCTCCATGTGTTCTTTATAGATTTTCCTGAAAACCATTTCTCCTTTTCCCTGCATTACCCCTCCTACCTCCCCTCTGGTCACTGTCTGTTTGTTCTTAATTTTGATATCTCTGGTTATATTTTAATCACTTTTTTTTTGTTGATTAGGTTCCACTTATATGTGAGATCATATGGTATTTGTCTTTCATTGCCTGGCTTATTTCACTTAGCATAATGCTCTCCAGTTCCATCCATGTTGTCACAAAGGGTAGGAGCTCCTTCTTTCTTTCTGCTGCACAGTATTCCATTGTGTAAATGTACCATTGTTTTTTGATCCATTCATTTACTGATGGGCACTTAGGTTGCTTCTAGCATTTGGCTATTGTAAATTATGCTGCTATGAACATTGGTGTGCATAGGTTCTTTTGAATTAAAGTTTCACAGCTCTTAGGGTATAATCCCAACAGTGGAATTGCTGGGTCAAAAGGCAGTTCCATTTTTAGTTTTCTGAGGGAATTCCATACTGTTTTCCATACTGGCTTCACCAGTCTGCATTCCCACCAATGGTGCACTAGGGTTCCCTTTTCTCCACATCCTCTCCCACACTTGTTGTTTGCTAATTTTGTTATGATGGGCATTTTCACCAGTGTAAAATTGTATCTCATTGTGGTTTTAATTTGCATCCCTCTGATGGCTAGTGATGCTGAGCATCTTTTTATATGTCTCTAGACCTTCTATATGTCCTCCTTGGAGAAATGTGTGTTCAAGTCCTTTGCCCATTTTTGAATTGGGTTGTTTGTCTTCTTTGAGTGGAGTCATGTGAGTTCTTTATATATTTTGGAGATCAACAGGTCAAGATCACTGAAATCCTCAACAAAATATTGGCAAACCACATTCAGCAATACATTAAAAAGATCATATCCATGATCAAGTCGGATTCATTCCAGGGATGCAAAGATGGTACAATATTCACAAACCAGTAAACGTAATACAACACATAAAAAAAGGAAAGACAAGAATCACATGATCATATTAATAGATGCAGAAAAAGCTTTTGATAAGGTACAGCACCCATTTATGATAAAAACACTCAGCAAAGTGGGAGTAGAGCGAGCATTCCTCAACATAATATATGTATATCTTAATATTTCTGGATTTATGTTTTTTTACCTAATTTTTCTATTTGCCAAACTAGCAGTTTTGGTAAGACTGTGAGTAAGATGCTGCTCTAAAAAGGAAGGTATCCCATACTAATCGGAGGCGGCTGCAATTAGAATGGTATCCAGGACTAAGGAGTGAACTCCACATCGTTGCAAATGCTCAGGAAGGGCAACTTTCCAGGGCTGAAGTAAGAGAAGAGATCCTGCTTTAACTTCGGAATAGAAACAAATAAACTGAGTGTCCCCTTCCACCTCTAAGATTTCAATGACACTATGAACACAATTTTTAAAAGCCATCCAGGAAGTTCTCAGTGTTCTGGCTTAAAGCTGAACTAATTCTTTTGAATTCTATTGGGAAATATTTTCTTTTAAGAGGCTCCCAACTCTTGAATAACCTTTTTCCTCACTGGTATGGTGAAATAAAATGCAGGCACACCAGCAGTGAGCACAGTGCAGCCTACCGTGTCCTGAATGTGTGTTTTTAACCAGTTAGAACCACTGGTTTATACTAAGTTGTCATTCATTAGATAAGCCAAAACTGGTTCCAATGGAAAAGAGAGAATGACTGACTGAGAAATCACTTTTTATGAAAAAAACGACCTATACCTAGCCACTAATCATGATGGCTCACTTGGCAAACACTTATTCTAGGCTACAGAGCGTACAATGTTGAGAAAAGCAAGTGGACTTGAGAATCAGAGCAAATGTTAATTCAGGTTCCAGTCCTTACCTACAACTAAGATCTTGGTCAAATAACTTCAACTTGCTGTATTACAGTTTCCTTGTATGGAGAATGAGAATCATAATGTTCATATGTGACTTAATGGAAATAAGCTATAGGGCATCTAGCAAACTTTTTCACTTTAGAGTATGTGTTCAGCAATTATTCATTTTCTTTCTATTCTCTTCCTACACCCCCAAAAGGAGCTGCAATTTTCAAATTATAACGCTTTTCATTTCTTTATTGGTTATCTATCACGGTAACGAGTTACCCTATATTACAGTTGTTAAAAACAGAAAATAAATCATTATCTTACAGTTTCTGTGGACTAGGAATCTGGGTGCGGATTCCATGGGCTCTTTTTCTCAAGTCTCTCCCAAAACTGCACTCAACTTGTTGGCTGGGGCTACAGACCTCTCAAGGCTCAACTGGGGAAAGATTAACTTTCAAGCTTCATCATGTGGTTGTTGGCAGGATTGACTAGGTCTCGGGTTGTTTGAGGGCCTTGATACTTTGATGGCTATTTGGAAGAAGCCCTCCAGCCCTTGCCACATGGGCCCCTTCATGGGGTAGCTCATGGCATGGCAGCTTGATTTTTCAGAGTGAGTAACCAAGGAGAGCAGAGAAAAAAAGAGAAACAGAAGACAGAAGCTACAGTTTTTATAACCTAATTTGAACACGATAACTTGTGTCATATTCTATTTATTAGAAGCAAGTCACTCAGTCCAGCCCATGCAGAAGAAAAGACAACTGGACAAGAGCATGCATACCACCAGGCAAGATCATTGGGAGCCATTTCAGAAACTGCCTACCCCAATTTCTACAGTGCTTTTACATTTTACGAAGGGTCCTCAAAACCATACTTGTTTCATATTTATCATACTGTCATAAATAATGTTAAATCCAAGGTCAGAAAGAAGATTTAGCAACATATCCAAGGTCACACTTTGTGAACCCAGCAGAAGGAGTATATCACCTGGAAAGGTATATTAATCCAGTTCCAGGATGCTTTTTGTATAGTACCATGTTGTCCCTCTACCAGAGCTTCTCAATGCTGGCTGCCCATGGGGACCACCCAGGGAGCTTTGAGAAACACCGCTCCGATCCAGTCTCATCAGAATCAGAATAGCTGAGAGTAGGGTCTCAACATTTACCTTTATTATTTTTTAAAGTTTTCTCATGAGGCTGATGCCCAAAGGAAGTAGAGAACAGTTCCAGGAGACCAACAGGACCTCTCTACTACTACCTCCATCAGACCTTCCTTTTACATCCATCTCCCACCACCTCCCCTTGGAGTGCCCAGGCTATTTTTCTCAACATAATCCTAACCCCCTCCATTGACCTGCCTCCCTATTATTCTTCATGGTTCTCCTCCCACTGAAACTTGATAAATTTAATTAAATTTTAATAAATCTAATAACATTTAAAATTGAGATAGTGAAAAAGTCGTGATGTGTACTCCAGCCAGAAGAATTAGAAAGGGATATGATGTATTTCTAATCTATTATATAATATTTGAAAGGCCAAGGCAAACTTGGGAGCTGGCAGGAAGCCCGTGGAAAGGAAAAAAGAAAAGTACAAGAATCTCTAAGGTGACTTTGATAGGACACAGATGATCTCCAATCACTAAATCCATGTAGGTTTGAGGTTAGTTCTGGAGAAGATCAAAAGCAGAGTATCAGGCCAGGAATCACGAAAACCACCATGCTCGCAAGATTCTGAGTCACTGCTGCAAAGACTGTAAATACAGCATTGACAACAGTGACATTCCCCGAATCTAGAGAAATCAGCCAGTCAATCACTCGTTAGTGGATTGTTAGTAGAAACAATCATTTTTCTGGAATGGTTTCAAGCTCCACAGTGGACCTCCCTGCCTTCAAGTCTCAGCTCAAGCACTAGCTGGTTTTATGGCCTTAGGCAAGTCATAGAAAATTCAGGCCTCTTTCTCCTTCTTTATATTGCAGGGATAACAATTGTACTTGTTTTAGAAGACTACAGTACAAATCAAATGGGAAAATTTATGTCGAGTGGTTGGTGCAGTGTTTATTGTACTCAATACATTAGTACATTTTTGTCCTCAATACATCAATAAAATTTTGGGTAGAATGAGCATCACAATAGGACCTGCCTCAGAAGGCTATTATGAGGATTTTGGGGCACACAGTAAGAGCTATCACTGTCTCACTGATGCTGCTACTGTTGTTAACATCACTCTTGTAAATACATTGAACAGTCCATCACGCGCTGGCCTGAGGACATTCCCAGAACAGGCGCACATCAGGGCCCAAAAGCAGCAGTCTCACAGATATGTTGCATGAGTCAATCTTTGACAGATTCTCTAGATAAGGAATAATTTTGAGCCAACTGAGACACATAATCTTGAACTAGACTAGCATCTAATGTATTTTCCTCATGGTATTGGCCTTTACTGATGAGTAGAGTTTGTGCTCCCTGAGGGCATGACTATGCCAGCCTTTATCCTCTAGAGCAGTGGTGTCCAACCCATGGCCTAGGATGGCTATGGATGCAGTCCAACACGAAATCATAAATTTACTTAAAACATCACATAGTTTTATACTGAGTTTCATTACTTAGATATGTACACTTTCTATATTAGTGATCACAAACTTGAGACCTGCTTGATGATTTTATAAGATCATCGATCAGAAGGGCCATTGCATAATTAGAGTTATTATGTGAGGAGCTGTTTGCTTATTCGTGGTGATGAATATCACGAAAATTATATGCAGACCGTTTTTTTGCTTATCAGTTTTCATTAGTGTTGTGTACTTCATGTGTGGCCCAAGACAACTCTCCTTCCAGTGTGGCCCAGAGATGCCAAAAGGTTGGACACCCCTGAGAGAGTGTGGCTAGGATTGGAGGGGAGGGGGAATTGCTTTGGTAAGATTACTGGCTGCAATTCAGAAAACAGGATAAGAAGACATGTTGAGAATCAACTCACTTTTGTTGTGCATAGTTCCTTATGCATTAACTTAACATTTATTCTCATTTAGTCTCAAAACATCACCTTGGAAAGACAGATTTGTGAAAGACAAAATGCTCTTGGATAGAAAGTCCCATTTATCTACATATTCTAATTAACTAAAGGTTAACCAGAAAATCTTTTTTTCAATTTATTTTTGAAACAGATTTTTTCATTTGAAACTTATATTTGTTATTTGTTTGAATAATGAGTTATCTACCTCCTTGCCGTAAGTAGTCAACTCCAGTGCATTTTTCCCCTTCTTTAAAGCTTGAGGCTTTAGTTGGGTGTTTCTGAGTATTAGTAATTCTGAATTTCTTTGCCCAAAATTATATACAAATAAGATGCAAGAGTTGAGCTTAGTGTGAACAGGCCCCAAGGTCTGTCTTTTTTAAAATAAATCTCTGAAATTACAGTAAGTCCTCACTTAGTCCCCATCATAGATAGGTCCTGTGACTTTAAGTAAAACGACATGTAACAAGACTAATTTACCATGGCTAACTGATCTAAGCAATAGTGAAAGAGGGGGTGATTGAGGAAGCAAGAAGAGAGGAACATGCCTGCTCTGAAATACAATAGAGGGAAGCAAGGATGGGTATAAGCCTGTCCCAAAGTCCAGAAGAGTTGGGAAGGAAGTTGAGAGAGTTTGTGTGTCTGAGAGCCACAATTAATTTTATCAGCAGAGTAAACATTCTGGACAGTCTTGGCACCAATGCATACTGGAAGCTAGGGAGTTGGCGGAAATTATTTTTTAAGGCATTAGAAAAAAACCTAATTGCTTAGCTTATTTCATAAGGCCCCAGGGATCTGACAAATATCAAACTGATTAAGGAAGTCTGGAGAGAGAGAAGAGAGATAAAAAGAGATGGTTGGGGCAGGGGTGAGAGGGAGAACAGAAAAGAGAAGGGAAGAGATGAGAAAAGAGAGAGAAAGGAAGGAAGAGGAGGAGGAGACAAAGGTGTGCTAGGGGAAGAAGAGTAAAAGGGTAGAGAAAAGAGAAGCTGCAGAAAGAAAGAGATGCCACATCAGAACACTGCAGTGCCTCATGCTGTGCTTAAATTCCTAGAAAGGGAAAACCATACAGAAACAAACTCGTCAAGTCCTGGTTGACCAGCTGGCTTTCAACCAATGATAACTCTAGGCCAGAGGCTTGGTAAAAGCTAATGCAAACCAGGGAGAGTTTAGATAACAGAAGTACATACACTTTTTTTAGGCTGAAAAGTTGTAGAGTATTTCACAGGGGAAGTCATGAAAAATGTAGCTTGTAGTTGCATTGCGCATTAATTATAAAGACCAGGGGAGGGAAAACACAATAAGGTATAATTTTCCCATCTTCTCACTACAAATAAACCCATACACAGTGAATGTGTCATTCTGAGCAGACACTAGACAGTTTCTGTGCTGCAGTATCTTTGTTTTTCCTTTCATATGCCTTCCAGCCTAAAGCAGATCCCAAGGTGGTTTCAGGTCATTTGACAACTGCTCTTTATTTCACTCCCAGCCCAAGGAAAAGATTGCTCTTGCAGTGGTTCCTCAGTGTCCCGTGGGGAACTACTTTTATTCTCCTCCTCTCTCCCACAGCCCCAGCACCAGTTCCCCTAGGAAGTGATCTCAGGTCTGGCAAATCCTGGGAGAGGATCTCTCTCATCTTCTTGACACTTGGGCCTTTGTTTGGCGACCTGCAAAAGTGCTGTGAGCTGCTACAAGTGTTGGTTGTGTTTTCAGGTTAACCCAGTCCCATGGATTTAAATACAGGGTTATGATGATAAGTACTTTCCTAACCATCAGACATCTTCTGAACATATTATTGTGGTAAGGTTTGGAGTCAACATGGTACAATCCAAAGATCAAAGTAGTTGTGTTCTGGAGTCAGATACATTTAAGTTTGAATCTACTTTCTAGCTATAAGGCCTTAGGCAATTTACATGCCTCAGTTTCTGTGTTTGTAAAATGTTGCTGATCATACTATCCACCTCAGAGAGTTGCTGTGAGGATATAAATCAAATAAAGGTTTTGAGTATTATAGTGACTTGAAGAGTGTCCCCCCCAATTCATGACCACCTAGAACCCCAGACTATGACCTTATTTGCAAACAGGGTCCTTAAGGATATAATTAAATTCTGATGAGATCACATTGGATTAGGGTGGGCCCTAAACCCAGTGACTAGTGTCCTTATAAGAAGAGGACACACAGAGATGAATGAAGAAGGCTGTGTGAGATGGATGTAGAAGCTGGAATTGTGCTGCTGCAGTGCCTGTGGCCCCCAGAAACTGGACAAGGAAAGGTAGGATTCTTCTTTGTGGCGTTTAGAGGAAGCATGGCCCTGCCAACACCTTGATTTCACATTTCTAGCCTCTTTGTGAAAGACTAAAATATTGTTTTTTAAGCCACCAAGTGAGTGGCAATTTTTTATGGCAGCCCCAGGAAACTAATACAGGTGTATAGTAAGTGCTCAGTGAAAGTCAGCTCAGCCTCAGGTAGGTTTTCCCCTATATTCTGGTGCCTACTTTGAAGTCCTTGGATTGGTAACATAATTTGGTTCTCTTTTACCATGTTTGAGTGCCCACCCTCCCAGGTCTCATTTGTGCCATGGATTTACCTTTCTTAGTCTCCAGACCTGGGCTAAGGTGCATCCCACATATTCTCCTGAAAGCCACACCATTGGCCCTGTGAGTCCCCACTTACACAACCCAGCCCACCCAACGCACTCATCCATTCCGTACATGTTAACTGAACATATGTTATGAACCAGTTCATATATAAAGAACTGGCTGTAAAGCAGTAAAATATGCTTTCTTAGTGAGAGGAGAAAAAAAAAGATAAACAAGTTGGGCAAGTGAATGTATGATACATCAGGTGGTGTCAAGTGCTACAAAAGATAAGCAGAATGGGGGGTAAAGAGTGCGGGTATGGGATATACATTAGTGGGTCAGAGACAGTCTGTCTGACAAGGTAACATTTTAATAGTTTCAGATTCAATGTTAAGCAAGAGAGGAATGACGCCCTTTGGACACCTGGGAGTTAAGGTGAAAGAAGAAATGGGGCTCAGTCATCAGCAGCTTTCTATGCCATGAGCTGGACATGGGTGCTGCAGTGAATGACATAAGAAACCAGTGGATGATTCAGCATAGAGGAGAGTATGGTCTGCTTTGTATTTTTAAAAAGATCTCCCAGGCCATCTTTGAAGAAGAGGTTTCAAGAGGGTAATTTGGAAGCAAGATTAGTTGTGACCTGACAACAGTAAGTCTATGCTAAATGTTACTTTTCACTGTTTTTCTCACTCTTTCTGCAAAGCTATAATAAAAGCAGGTGGAAATGAAAGAATTGATAAGAAGTCACTGGAGTCTTTGTGTGGTTTGCAGATAAAGCCACTTTAATGAGCTGATGTGGTTTCTAAGAGAAAGGGAAATCAAGAAACACTCCAAGTGGTTTACTGAGCTAGGGAAGACGGAGAAGTTCAGAGTGGAGAAAGAAAGTCAATTTAACATGTGAAATCCATGCAGTTCTGATGAATTTCCTTCATTTCCCCCGAAATCATGACCTAGCTATAGGCTGGTGAACTTCAGTGGCATCAAGCAATGCTAAGGAAACTCACCAACTTTATAAAATCTGGAGGGTTTACTCTCCAAAATACATAAAGGACTTACATGACTCCACTCTAAGAAGGCAAGCAACCCAATTTAAAAATGGGCAAAGGACTTGAACAAACACTTCTTCAAAAAGGACATACAGAGGATCCAGAGACACATGAAAAGATGTTCAATATTGCTAGCTATCAGAGAGATGCAAATTAAAACCACAATGAGATACCACTTTACACCAGTCAGAATGGCTGTCATAAACAAAGCAACAAACAATAAGTGTTGGAGAGGTTGTGGAGAAAAGGGAACCCTGGTGCACTGTTGGTGAGATTGCAGACTGGTACAACCACTATGGAAAACAGTATGGAATTTTCTCAGAAAACTAAAAATGGAACTGCCTTTTGACCTGACAATTCTACTGCTAGGATTATACCTAGCAGTATATCCAATTCAAAAGAACCTATGCACCCCAATGTTCATAGCAGCACAATTTACAATAGCCAAGAGCTGGAAGCAACCTAGGTGCCCATCAGTAAATGAATGGATCAAAAAACTATGGTACATTTACACAATGAAATTCTATGCAGCAGAAAGAAAGAATGAGCTCCTACCCTTTGCAACACCATGGATGAAACTGGAAAGCATTATAGGCTGGGTGGTGAAAGACAAATACCACGTGATCTCACCTTTAACAGGAACCTAAACAACAAAACAATCAAACAAGAAAAATATGACCAAAGACACTGAAATAGAGAACAGGCTGACAGTGTCCAGAGGGGAGAGGGGAGGGAATTTCAGGGGAAGAGGGGGAGGGTTTACAGGAACAAGTATAAAAGACACATGGACGAAAACTAGGTGGGGTGGAAATGGGAGGGAGTGGGGGAGGGCTGGGTGTGGGGGCTGGGTTGGGAGTAAAAGACAGAAAACTGTACTTGAACAACAATTAAAATTAAGAAAAACCAAGAAACCAAAACTGGGAAGGCAAGTTGTGCCTTCCTAAACACAGTCTTAAATGTATTTTTAACTTAAAAAAATGATACTGTCATATGGCCATTTGTAACAGCAAATACATGATGTTCCCCCAAACAAAAACACACTAGGAATCGGAGTGCCTGGTTTCTCATAGCTGGCTGAGCTCCAGCTCGTGTGCAGAAGCTGTGCCACGTAACACCAGCAGACCATTTCAAATGAGGGTGGGCAGCACGTGTGGAAGTGGCAGGGTCAAGGGGTCGAAGACCGGTCAGAGCATCTCGGATTGCCACTGAGTTCTTTCAGTCTGCTACTCTGAATTAGCGAGGTTATGGGCTCCCTCTTGTCCAAAATTGCCAACCCTTGACAAAGCAATCCCCATGAAGTAAAGAAGCAATTAAAAAGTAAGACATTACCAACACTTCTGTGGGAAGGCTGGTGGAGGAGGAGGAGGGAGGGACATTGCAGAGCATGATTGTTCACACCAAACTCTGTCTAGTGGATGCTTCCTTCAACCGTGAGAAGTTCTTTGGGAAAGCAGGGCTACCGGTATAAGGTCCTAGGTAGTAACCTTTTATGACTCCCCCTGCAAAAAAAAAAAAAAAAGAAGAAGAAGAAGAAGAAGAAGAAGAAGGATAGAGAACTAGAGCACTGCTTGGAAACATATGTTCTTCAGGGAGTCTTGCAAGTCTCGCTCTAAACTCTGAGCCAACACAGCTGTAAGGGGGCAGGGGTCAAGACTTCACAGAAAGCCAGATGCTGCAGTGAGCATATATTGTTTTACAGACACATGTGTGTATGGATATGTGTGGTGTATAAATATATACACAGACATGTGTGTGTATACACTGGCAAACCCCCCTCCCTGCTTCCCATCCTTTTAGGTAAACTGAAGGAGGAAGGGAGGATTTCCTGTGAAAACAATGTGTAACCCTGCCCATCTGATTAATGTGTTTGGCTGGATTGTATGTAACCAAATGAAAAGGAGGAGTGGGAAGAAAATGTAGTGATAAGACAATCTCCCAGAGGGTATTCACTGAGACTCAATTAAATTCCTAAATACTATTTTTTTTTTGCATTCAATCTCACCCAGTTCAGTTCCTAAGTACTACGTTTTACACTGTTGGATACTATCTGGGAGGTAGAAATCTTTACATGAACAGTCACTTTCGTCCATTCATCAGCAGCGTGACCTCGGGAAAGGTACTCCACTGAACGTCTCTGGTGAGATCACTTCGAGTGGGAGCAGCCTCCCACTCTGCCTTCTAATACACTAGATTCCCCCTTCAGAGCTGCCCGCAGTATGATATGGTAGAAAGAGCAATAGGCTGGGTTTCCAGCCCCAACTCTGCTGCTAGTTTGCTGTTACCAGAACCAGTTCATCTCACCCTGCTTTTCCTTCCCCAAAAATGATCCCCAGAAAGAGATGCTTTCTTCATTGTGAAATGAGATGGTTGAATTAAAAAGAGATCACAAAATAACTGCCCATAAAAAAAACCGAGTGGGATCCATGTATTCTAACAGGGAGGCAGCTACATGTCACCATGTCCCACTACTGCAATGTGACAATATTAGTGACTTGTATAACATGGCTCACAGTCTCCATGTATGTCTTTACCACATCAGAACAGAGGGCTTTTACTATTCTGCATTCATCTATGCTTGCACAGATCAATGCAGCAGATGAGGGAAGGATCAGCTTCTTTTTACATCCATCCCATAACTCATTAAACCGTATCGGAAGTCATAAATATTTAACTGTATGATATATTTAGCTGTGAGCCTTGCACATGGCAGATGTGCAGTAAAGGTTATCTTTGATTATTTTATCCTTCTCTATAAATTCTTACAGTGAGAGGAGGAGCTTCAGCAGCTTCTTTTTTTTTAATTGCAGTAGATAATTCTTGTCCCAATTTGTGGCATAGCACAAACACAACGGAAGTTCATTTCTTAGTCATGTGACAGTATGTAAGTGTTCCTGTTAGGCAAGTGGGCTTCAACAAGATCCAGAAACCTGCAGTTGTTCTGTCTCGAGATTAACTTGTTGGATGGGAGCTCAGAACCTTTTGTATTCACTGGGCAGATAGGGAAGAGAAGGTGGCAAAGAGGTATCCACTTCTCAATTAACGTGGCCTGAGCCCTAGTACACCCCATTCCATTGGCAAGGACTAGTCACTTGGCATTATCTACATGCAAGGGAGACTAGAACATCGAGTTCCTAGCTATGCATCCCACTTCTAGTAACAATTCTAAATATTAAAGTGAAAGCATGGATCTTTGGTGACTAGTTAGTCTCAGTCATAGAATTCACCTTACATTTGATATACGCAAGTTTGTGTATATGCACATGAATACACTTCTCGCAGAGGATCATTTATATATTTTTCAACCACATATCACTATGGCAAAAAGCAATGTGTTTTATTTCACAGGCGATATATAAAACCTTGAAGCTCATCCAAATCTATAATTGTCTGATAAACCCTTTTCCTCAATTCAGAATAAAAAATATGTTCACATCTGTTATAGATTCAGTTATTGGCCTTGATTCTTCATGCCTTCGCCCTATCAATTTTTGTTCCTCTACTGAAGCAATATGCCCTCTTGGCCCTTCATTTTGAGCTCAGCCATGTAGCTTCTTTGGCTAATAGCGTGTTACAAAATATGAAACAAGCAAAAGCATAAAATGTACGTGTGCATCTGAATATTGCCTCTGGTACCTCTACCACCACCATTGGAAGGACTTGGCCCAGTCTGATGGTCCAGGAAGGATGAGAGACACATAGAACAGAGATGCAGTAGTGATCCAGAGATCTGCAGTGAGAAGCGGAGCAGTTTAGTTGAGCTCAGCCTAGATTAGCTGCAGTCTAGTGAGCTCATAGATCTGGGAGAATGCTTATGGCTAAATGCTACTGAAAAAACATGATTCTTTGTTATACCACATTATTGTGGCAATGACTAACTGATGCAATGTATTTCAGTTTTTAAATTTTTGCTCGAAAGCCACCATTTCCATATTATCACAAAATCTCCATTTTGTTTTCCCCCTTTCAGAGTCAATTGGGAATCTAAGTTTTCCAAGAATATCTGGATTTATGTGTTTTCAGTGGTGGTTAATTAGTTGTCCTTCCAAATGCAAGGTAAAGAGAGAATGAGAGAGTAAAATCAGTCCATTACTGCTACCTTTGCTCGCTGCCATTAGATGTTGCTGTTGAACACTGTCCAGCATAATGTAAATATTTGTGATAGAACCATTGGTGTAGATTCCTGTGCTGACCACATGATTCTTGAGGTTTGGCTTTTAGGAGCATTGATCTTTATTCATACTTACCACCTTAGCTACTGTTCCCAAACATAACTGTCATGTCAACGTGGCTACAGCTCAGCACATTGTGTTAGAGCTGACTGGCGTGCTCCCAAAACACTGGGGCCCATGGTTGAGACCAGGTCTACAACAAACACTCCGTATGTTCTTCATGCACCTTTCCTGCCAGCAAGTCCATTCCAGACCATCAGAGAGCTACTAATAATGGGGAAGATTAAGGTAAAAAGCAGGTGCTGACATTCATCTTCTTGAAGTCACTGTCACTTTTGCACATTTTATCCAGGCTTTTACGAATTTCAGCTCTGCTCAGCAAACAGTATTTTAAGAATCTGTATTTTTGAAGCCACAAAAGTTTGTTACACCTTTTCTCCAATGCATTTATATCTCTGCTCCCATTCAAGTGATTGCTGCCTACGAATACATCAGCTGCATGCTAATGTGTTCTCTACCTGTGAGCTGAGTGTGATTGAGAAAATCATACCCCGTCTTCCATCACATTATATTCTGTTTTGAATATTACTTAAGGGAAAATTATTCAGAGGAAAGAGCCATAACACAGAGGGACTTGGGGTTTACAGAATGTCAGGGCTTAAGTTATCACACAGCTCACAAACTGTCAGCCAAACTCAGCCTTCAGCCAAGAAGCTTGCAGGTAGATTAACTGAGCCAGCAAACGCCTTTAGGTACGGCATGCCTTCTCAGCTTTAAATGCCTGTCAAGCCCAGTTATCTTATGGCCAACAGCTTCTCTATTTAGCAGGTTCTCCTTTCTTTGATCTGTAGGTATCTAACGACTTTTGAATTCAGGATCTCTGTTACAGATAAATACCCTCATTTCTCACAGGGGGAAGTGATGGTTCAGCTTACTTGTGATGACTGGTGGAGTCAAAGGTGGAGCCTTAGGTTCTGGTTCTGAGCCTTGGACAACATACTGGGATTCAGAACTCATACACACTGAAAAATGAATTGACAAGAATTGAGCTCAGAAGCTATTATTCCCACTCCAAAGCAAAAATCAGTGCATCCAGGTGTCAGGCGGGCTGGAGTGCAGGGATGATGGAATAACTACGGCCAGAATAAGGGAAAGCAGGCCAATGGGAAGGGGAATGAGACTCTCCACTTCCTCCTCCAGGACTGAACAGCTGCTGAGGGATGGTGAATGTTTCCTTTCTGGAGCTCACTCTGAATTAACTAAAGGTGCCAAAACTATAGATGAAAGGAAAAACATGTAGACATTAAAACTGACTTTCTTTACCCAAGTAAAACAGATGGCTGGAAAAAAGTCCAAGGAGCTGGGTTGAAGACTAAATGGGTGGTCCCAGGGGAGGCTAAAATGTTGTCTTATAGACCAGTCCAAGCTTTGGAAAATAACCCACAATTAAACCAAATTAATTCAGATTGTCCTTCTGGGAGCTGCTATCAGACAAGCTAAATGAGGACCTGGGGAAAGAGAGTGTCCATATAGCCAGTGACTTGAAAGAAAGCAAAAAGAATGGAGGATGCACAAACAGAATAGGAAAACAAAATCCAAATACTGGGTTGGCCAAAAAGTTCATTTGGTTTTTTGTGTACGTTGGTTCTAGTAGCACTCAATTGTTTCTAACTTCATTTGGAACAATTTTATTAGATTGTATTGTGACAGCTGTCATATCAGTGTGCATTAAAAAAACAATAAAATGCATTATTTTTTGTGTAGCCATTTCAATATTGAAGATGGAAAAACATGCAACATTTTGGATGTATTATGCTTTATTATTTCAGGAAAGGTAAAAAGGCAACTGAAATGCAAAAAGAAAATGATTTATGCCATGCATGGAGAAGATGCCATGATTCACCGGATATTCAAAAGTGGTTTGCAAAGTTTTGTGCTGGACATTTCTTCCTGGACATTTTTTTGCTGGATAATGTTCCACAGTCAGGAAGACCAGCTGAAGTTGATAGCAATTAAACTGAGACATTAATTGAGAATAATCAACATTATACCCACGTAAAAGATAGTCATTATACTCAAAATATCCAAATCAATAAAGTTATTGGTGAAAATAAAAAATATGCCTTTTATTTTACGGAAAAAACATACAAACTTTATTGCTAACCCAATGCCTTGTATTAGATTACCTACTTGAATAACAGAAAGAGGAAAAAAAATCTGATCAGTGGCCACATACTAAGTAGGAAACGAGGAGAAAAGAAGAAATAAAATTTACCCAAATTTCACAGTGTGCATGTCAATACTATGCATTTTGGGATCTCAGTGAAGGTAAATTGGGAGGGAGAAATAACATGGAAATGGAGAAAAATGTTGGTTAAATTGGCTTTCCCCTCCTATGGGAAAGGAGTGGGGATCACCAATTATATAAATCTTTATGATTCAGGGTTAATGAGGTTTGATCATTGATCCAAGAGGTCAGATCCAGTGGATAAGGAAAGACCACAGAGATTTCTAAAGAGCAGTAATTCTAAATTGAATAAAAATAAACAGCAGTAATTCTGGAGGCTGTGGGCCAGTGTGCTAAATTTTAAAAGAACTATAATTTGTATTTAGGAAGAGAAAGAAGGTAAAGAGAATAGGTCTAGCCTGCAGGAAAAGATGCTGTAAAGGGAAGACTGGGTAGCTGAGATATTGGGAATATAGACTAGTCAGCTAAAGCGAAGATCAGGGCTCCCACTCCACATGAGAACTGGGTTCATCAGAAGGGATTGGGACAGAACCTTAGACACTTACACTGACCCCAAACCATTACAAATCAGTGGCTTCTTGTGAAAATTGGCCTACAAGTGCTTCATTTGAAAACTAAGATTTTTAAAAAATACATGAATTTTTTGCCAGTGTTTCAGAATCATACATTTTTCATATATTAAAAGATTTTCTATGAAATTTTTTATATTAAAAAATCCTGGTTTCTCTTTAAAAATTAGAAAATCAAGCAATGCTGGTTGTGATTTTTTCACAGGGCCAATAAATCACACCCCTGGGTTTTTTTGTTGTTCATTTTGTTTTCACTTCATAAATAATTCAAAAAAGAAGAAAAGAAAGATTAAGGCCAGTGAAGATCAAAATATCTCATTTACTGCTGACTAAGTCTATGATGAAATATTTGGCTTAGGCTAGCAGAAGTGATGTGCTTCTTGATACCAAACCCCAGAGAAAGGTCTGTTCACCCAGCCACGGGTAGTGCTGGACTACTGTACACCTTCCCACGTGGGGTCCTGGCTCCAACACCACACAGTGAAGCAAACTGAAGCACACAGCTTTTCACATAGGCAATGTCAGCGAGAAAAAAAAGAAAGACGCTAGGCTACAACATCCGGGTTCTCCTCCAATTTGAGCAAATGTGATCAGTCCCTTATCTCTGAGTAGTAGTAAGTGAGAGGCTGGGGAGAGGCCAGGAGGTCCCCTCCACTTAGAGAAAGGGGAACAAAGGCCTTCTCTCCACCCTGGGCCTACGTTTCCCTCGGGACAACAATATTCCTGAATCTGTCTGTGGTCACTGACCATGGAATCTGCGCTTCACAGCAGCCCCTACTTCTCATTCACACCCTCACCAGTTTGCTTCACTATTTACTGATCTGCCTTGCCTTTCTCGTGTTTGTCTGCCACCACAATTATTGTTGGGTATTGTTGCAGTGCTCATCACACCACACAACTGGTGGAGGAAGCCGAATGGTCCCGGCTCCAACTTCTGGTTGGTGAGAACTAAGAACAAGAGAACAGAGCCTGTATAGTTAGTTCATGATCTTCGGTGTAGGCAGCTGAAATAGACTGAGCTAAGCATGGGGTATATAGCATAGATATATTTAAAACAGAAAATCTACCCATATAAGACTTTGCTGGAAATGGGGGCTACAAGTCTACTGGAGAAATATGAAACTTTTGGCAGAAAGCAGAATGCAGATGAGAAGGAGGGGAGAAAGAAGAGTCGAAGACCCAGGGTTCTCTTTACCTGCCTTCTCATGGCCCTCACCTTACTGTATGTTAATGGTCTCATTTGTAATCTTTATGGCCAACATACAGAGGGCACTCAAATTTCTATTAGATACATGAACAAAAATATCAAGAAAGATGTTCTAAGGAGAGGCTGTTTAGGATGAGTGATGAGGAAATGTTTTACCCATTAGGTGGTTATTGTTGGTTTGTACAGAGAGAGTAGAGTGGAAGTCAGATGACAGCATCTTAAACAAGCTTGGATTCCTTGGCAAAACCTTCCCTGACCTTTGCACCATCTGAACATAAAGCAAAGTGATCAAACCCACATCTGTGACACTACTACTGTCTACACTGTATAAATATTTACTAAACTGTGCATTTTACTATACAGAATAAACGAAATGTTTACATATTAAGAAGACCCACTTACTTTTCTTAAAAATATATATATACTCCAAAGGAGGGAGACTGATAATCCGCAGATAAACAGATAAACATATGAAGCATAGAGGGTTGTTACAAATGCTTTGAGGAAGACTAAAGAAAGGCTTTGAGCAGTGAAATAATATCCTGTTCCCACTCTGGATGCCCCACTGAGAACGGATGCTAAGGAGGAATGATTGGAACAGACCAGGGAGGACACAAACAGCGGCTTGTATCATGTTGACAGTAGTAGATGTAAATGAGGGGTAATTGGATTTTCAAAAAATTTTTTATTTATTTATTTTTAGAAAGAGGGGAAGGGAAGGAGAAAAAGAGGGAGAGAAATATCAATGTGTGGTTGCCTCTCACTCGGCACCTTCGGGGAACTTGGCCTTCAACCCAGGCATGTGCCCTGACTACAAATCAAACCAGTGACCCTTTGGTTTACAGGCCTGTGCTCAATCCACTGAAATACACCAGCCAGGGCTGGATTTATATAAATTTTATATATATATATATATATATAAATTGTTCATATATATATGAACAATGGGCTTTGATAATGATTTGGATGTAGATTACAAGAAGAAAAGAGTAGTCAAGCACCCTAAGATATTTAGTCTGAGCAGGTGGTTGACTGGAGGGCCCCATCACTGAGTGGGAGAAGAATGACTATGGTTGGAACTGGCTGGGTTGACGGGGGCACCATTTACTACTTAACTTTTCTTGTCTGCCTCCTGCACTCTAGTGTGGGCTCCTCCATGACAACCATTTGTTTTCTTTCCCTTCTTACTCACAATACCAAGCACAGTGGTTTACACAAAGGAGCTGCTTGTTACTTTTCTTAATGTTTAATGAATGCATGAATCACCTGGAAACCTAGAATAGAAGCAGAGGTTTTATTTTTATCACCACTGAGTCCCCAGCATCTAAAAGGAAGCCAGTGCAAAATGTTGTTGAATAAACAGACTCTCATCCTGGTCTTTCTGGTGATATTTCCGTTCTCTGTCTCTGGTTCTCGTTAGCCCGAAGGAAATGAAAAAGCAAATTAATATGTGTTTGAGGCATTTTTAATCACTTATGTGATGAAAAGTTGGAAAATAAGATTCACGTTTCTTATTACCAATTGATAGCTATTAATATTGGCAAATCTGATGGATTCAAATATCAAAATCTCTCCCTGAACTTTTGGTCCTTACATGTCTTTTTCCCATTTTACTAGAATTTCATTTAGAAAGTCACTAGCACATCAGGGAACACTTCCAAGCACTCAAACATGGTCTTGTGGTTTAAAAGAACAGCTATCTGGCTTTGTGTTTAAGTCTTATTAAGATGCTAAACAAATCGTTTATTGATGTGATTCTAATTTTCTATACTTTAAAAATCACTTTTAAACACCCATCTCCGCCCTGGACAGTCACCAAAGCCAGCAAATGCCTCTCAGCAGGGGAGCAAGTTGCCACCTCCCCCTTCAGATCCTTTCAACACTGGAGTTCGGCTCACACTTCACCAGGAGCAAAAAGTCAGACCTGTCCTTGAATCTTCCTTTCATTATTGGGCAGAATTTTCTAAATTGCCTTTTTTACCCCAGCACATCACAATCTGGGAAAATAAGTTTGGGGAATCATAGTCTATTCCCTCTGAGAGATTAATAATAGTTTGAAATGTTCTGTAGTTAAAAGAATTCAAGTTTAAAACTAGTACTTCTCGAACCCATGTGGCTCCAGACTGCTTTTATAATGGAGTACCAGGAGTCAATGGTGAGAAACAGCAGGTTACCAAGTTAGGTCTTGTGAGTGCTCTTCCAAAGAATTAGGGGGGTTTAGATATATAGAAGACCCTCATGTCACATCAGCTCAAGGGTTCTGGATGCTTTCCTTTAAGTAACTCTTCTGCAGAACAGGAAATTAGGCTAGGCACTGGGAATTCCACCACGCAGAATGGGACAGTGAGACAAAAGCTTTAGTTTGAAAGACAGGTGTTCCAAGATTTTCTTAGCTCTGTGACTTGCTAATTATGTGATTCTTGTGGTAGGGCCTTTCTATGACCTGAGAGTTGGTTTTCACACTGTAAAAACTAGACATAATAAGCCATGCCCTCCTCATCATACATGATTGCTATGTGAATTAAGTATACATTAGAGAAATGTATAGTCCTTCAGATTATACAAATGTAAAGCATAATTATAATATTCCCAGGAGGGTTTTCTCTTTACTAATACAGTTCAATAGAGAGGTAATGTGAGCCACATACGTAAGTTTAAATTTTCAAATAGCTACATTTCAAAGGTAAAAAGAGGTAAATTCATTCTAACAATATATTTCACTTAACTGAATACATCCAAAACATTAATATAAATCAAACAATACAATCAGTGTAAGTGTAAAAAATAATGAGATATTTTACACTCTCATTTTTGTGCCAAGTCTTTGAAATCCAGTGTGTATTTTATACTTACAGCGCATCTCAATTTAGACTTAGATGCATTTAAAGTGTTTAGTAGTGTATTTTATTAGTGTGGCTATTTGCACAGCTCTATACAAATTTGTTTTGTTTTGTTTTGTTTTTTCCTGCTAAAAGCCAGTGTATTTGTTCTAGTAAATTCTGGAGTAATAGCTTTTACATTAGTATAACCCTTTCTAGAGGCTTAATCAGAAAATCCAATTATCTTGTTGCCCTTTACAACTTCTAGAAGGTGTTCACAGCCCATGATCAATGTCTCTCTTCCCTCCTCAAAGCCACAGTGATCAGTCCAGTCTCTGATATCACATCAGTCCAACCCTGACTCTTTTGCTTCCTGTTTCACAGGGAAGGGCCCTTACGATTACTTTGGGTCTACGTAGATCATCCGAAATAATCTCTCTCTAGTTTAAGGGCATTTAATTAGCAATCTTCATTTCATCTAAGACTCTAAACCCCCTTGGTTACTGAATGTGCATGTTCTTCGGTTCCTGGCATTAGAACGTGGACTTCGTTGAGAGGTGTGTTCTCCCTGCCACTGTCAAGTGATGCTGTGCCTATTGGTTTTCTCTGCCCCTGGTTGAAATCTCAGGCAGGTCACACAGATTTTTCCAGTTCCTTAGTAATTTGAACAGTTTTAAAACATATCCTCCATGGTTATCTTCAACCTTCCTAAATGACTGATATTCAATCTTAACTTCTTCTCTCTCCCCAGTTAGACATGCCTTGGTCCTGGAAATCTGGAGTGGGTAGGGAGGCAGGTATATGGTTAACTTCAATTAACTTCTTTTTTCTTTTTTAGATTTCATTTATTTATCTTTTTGGGGGGGGGCGGGGAGAAAGGCAGGGAGAGAAATGTCAACGTGCTGTGAGAAAAACAGAGAAACATAGACTGGTTGCCTCTTGCACAGCCCAGATGGGGACCTGGCCTGAGTCCCAGGTATGTGCCCTGACCTGGAATTGAACAAGCGACCTTTCAGTTCAAAGGCCAACACTCAGTCCACTGAACTACACTAGCCAGGGCTTCTCTATCATGTCTTTTCCATATGAATAGCTGTTTTTCAACAGATACTGCTTATAGGCTTGAACCTCTGGTATTAGTGCCCTTTAATGCCAAACATAATTGGTAGCTCTTTGTTTCATTGGGTGCTTGTGTGGGTTTCTTGAAGATTCTCCATAAGAGACCTCCATCTGCACTTCCCCTTGGGTAGCTGCTATAAAGCTCCTCACAGTTCTGGGGTTCTGGCACTCCTCCCCTCTGTTCGGATCACAAGGGTCTTCTAGTCAGTCTACCTGGATGCTGACCTCAAGCAAGCTCCCTTCTATGCTAGAAATATAGTTTTCTCTCCATGTTGTCCTTTGACCAATCTAGTCTTGGCTTATAACTTTCATAATTTCCAAGTCTGATTAGTAATACTTAAGTTTACTAAACTCCAAGAAGTTGTGTGAATCACTTCAAGCGTCTTTTTAAAATTCTTTTCACTAGCTTAAGGTAATACCCAGCCCCCTTGGGGATGATGAAACAATAAGAAATAAAACACAGAAGCAACACTTATCAAAATAGTGCCTTTGTTTGCTTCTTCATGTGCACCCAGCAACTGGACCATGGGATGATGAGCAGAACTAGTTGTACAACCTCTTATTATGTCATGAACAGGCAGTCAAGCACTTGCTTCACAGGATGCTCTTGGCCTTTGGTGTCTCAGTGGAAAGTGAAATATATGTATACAATGTATATTATAGTAAAACTCTTTATATTTCTGCAACTATGACAGGGCATTTATACAAATTGCTTAGACACAGACACTTCTAGTGAAAAGAATCCCATCCCCAGGATCTTTCTGGAGTCTACTGAAATACATAAACCTTTTATTTTATAACCAAGGAAAAAGGAAGCATTTGAATATGAGGCCAGGGAATATGGGAAGAAGAGCAGGAGAAATAAGGATAATAAAGCAGAGATATATGAGGGCCAGGGAATATTGTAAGAAGAGTGGGAGAAAAAAGGATAATAAAGCAGAGAAGTGTGAAGTAGTCTCTGTCCCATTCCTAACTCCTGCATTACTATCCTTTTCTTCTATTCAGAAGGCTATTGTCTAACCAATACAGGAGATATTTCGCAGCGTTCATCTGGGCCAAGTTGAAAAATGTGACTACAGAGTAGAGAAAAAAGACACTTTTCTCACTTCTGCATAGAAACTAGTACCACTCTGGCATTCCAAGAACTGGACCTCATAATTGAGAGTGAGCACCCCAAACCTGGGCACTGTCATTGCCATGTGGGCACCAAAAGGAGTGTCAATGAGACAGGCAGCCCACATCAAATCTAAATAAAAGAGGAAGATTAAGTGGACCCCACCTTGGGACCACGTGCTGAGGAAGAAGCAAATCCTACCTGCTAAGAAAGGTAGGAGGAGGCTCAGTAGTACAGACTAAGTTAAGAAACTGCGTTATTGACATCACTGTTATTTTCTGTGTATTCAGAAACCAGAAAGAGTGGGAACATTTGGAGTACATAGGATTTTATAGTTTAAAATGGATTTATTATACTATTTCAAGTAACTAAAGAACAGAAAGATCGGTAAGCATAATGAATAAAGACAAGTTATGAAATTATCAAGCTCCCACACATAAAATGGTACCAACCTCTAATATGCTGAGCTGACTATGCAAGATTTGTTTCTTTTGCCCACTTGGGAACTCTTCCTGAGGATCATATTAATATGGCCCCAACTTTCAAATAGAAGGGAATGCATTGAGTAATGTTTTTTAAATTTAAAAATCTTTAAAAATAAGAATCATATAATACAGGCAAACATTTCTAGACATAAGAGTGAATTTTTCAGTTTTTGTCCAGCTATGCAATACAGAGCACGGATCTGTTCTGAATCATTGTGGGCAGGGATCACTAAGCTCAGATACACTTACATCACCCACATCTTGTTTTAGCCTTCCCTTTGATAATATTTAGATCATCTGCCTACCATCCAGGAACCGAAGATCTTGGAAAAGAACCGAGGAAACAAAGGGAGTTTATAAAGTCTACATAGTGTTTGAAGAACAGGGAGGAAGAATTTGAAAAAAAAAAAAAGAAAGTGGAAAGACTGGCACATTTTCAGCATTAAATAAACATTTTGAAGAGGCTAGCCTTTTTCTTAATGATGGTTGAACGTTCTTAAAGCTGTCATTGTTAACCTCTTGCTCCTTCGGAAGTATGTCTCTCTCTGGATGTCCATTCACGCTGAAACTTTCTCCTACTCACTTCTGATGACTCTCTCAGGGCTATTCCCTGGCGCCTCTTGTTTTCTGACCTCTTAAATGTAGGCACTCTTCAAAGTTCTATGCACTATCCTTTTTTCTTCCTTCCTACACGATTTATCTAGGCAGTGTTTCATACCGAGGATTTCACCACAGGATGAACTAGAAAGACAAACCCAACGTGTCCCAGCATGTGCTCACGCTCTCCATTTTGGCTTCATCATCTCACCAATTGCACAAATTAGAACCCTCCAAACTGCTCTAGCTATTTTTTCTTTACCCTTCCCCTTGTTAGGCCCGGAATTAGATAAAAGTAGCCAAGAGGAACAAGGAACCGGAGGCAGGCTCCAGACTCAGCAAGGAAGATAGAAAATACAGAAAGTACAAAGAGTACTGAACAAGATAACCGCCTGTGCATGACCTTGTCTTTGCAGAAAAGTATTCACTGCTGCAAGCTGAAAGCATAGCCATGTGTGTTCCCTCGAGATAGCCAATCGCTAACGGCTACGTCTGCTTCTGTATTTGCTTGCTTGCTCACCCCAATAAAAACCCTAGGCTGTAAGCGCCAGGCGCGACTCTCATTTGCAGCCCTTTCTGGGCACCGTGTCTCCAGACACCTCGGGAGTTCGCCCCTGTGCAGGTAAAGCTTTGGCCAATAAAGTTCCATCTTAAACTCCTGAAAGTTTCCGACCATTTGTTGCTCGCGTTGGTGGATGCTACACCCTCATTCCCCCCAGAGCCAATTAATCAACAAATCCAATTGATCTTACCCCCATTTCTTGTAGCTGTTTCCTCTTCGCCACCACAACTGTCTTGGCTTTACAGGTCCCTACCTTCCGAAGTAACTTTCCAAATAGTTCCCTGCTTCTCATCACCTTCTCTTTGTTAATCATCCACAACCCTTCTGGTCATCTTCCAAAAATACCAGATGACCATAGGACCTGTCAATTTAAGCCTCTGCTGTCTTTCCATCTTGTCTAATAAGCCCAAGTACTCAGTATTGTCGTCAAGTACCTTCACGGTTGAAACCTAAATTAGTTTTGGGTTTTTTTTCCAGTATTTCTCATTAGTACTTTTGTTGGTAGTTTTCATTAGTCCTGCACCATTAGCTCCCACCTCAACTTTATTTCTCTATTTACCTGCCATCCCCTGGACAAAAAAATGTACACAATGCCTTAAATCCTTCTGAGCACATGTTATTCTCTTTATGTGGAATATCCATTAGTGCATAGACACCGAACAATAATGAGCAACAACTGCATTTATTGAGCACTTACTATTCACAGGTACTATCTGAAGAACTTGTCACCTATTAAGTCATTTAATCCTCACTCAGTCCTGTGAGGTAAGTAGTGTGGTTTCCACGTCAGGCTGAGAAAACTGACGCACAGAGTGGTTAAGTAATTTATCCAAGTCACAGGGCTGATGAACGTTTAATGAAATTCTAATATAAGCAAGGCATTTTATTTTATTTCATTTGACTATTAAAGCAACGTTATAAGGGAGACATTATAATATAAATTGCACAGGAAATTGGGGTTTACAGAGGTCTGCCTCCAAAGTCTTTGCTATTTCCATAATAAAATGCTTCCTCTCATCTAAGGGGAGAACACAAGCTTTATTGTTGGAGTGAAATTTGGGGATTTCCCTCTTAATGTAGTATTATTTTCTCCATGATGCTTTTAGTGGGCTAGCCAATTGCTGATGCTAAGCAGGCTTGGATTTCACATTCTGTGATGTGCCAGCTGGAGCAGAGTCAGCCGAGGGAAATGGGTTTGTAAGAACAACTAAATTACCAATCTGCCTGTGACATCCAACTAGCACCGATCTGATAGCACCACTAGCTGAGGTCAATGTTTTATGATGCCCAGTCTGTGGACTACAGGGGCAGTGTCCAATCTTTAGGCTGGTCTCCAGATACACTTCGGAAATCAGTACCTGAGACATCATTTAAAGCTACTGATTTAGGATTTTTGGCGTTCCTGTATTTTAAATTTCCTTCTGAGTGAAACAGTATGTTTGGTTACAAACAAGGATGTCTTCACCGTCACCCGAATGAGTGGCATTTTCTCGCTTGGTTATGTGGGAGGTTTCTCTTGCCTCCTCTAATGTACCAGCAGAAGAAATCAAACCACTCAGACACGGCCCAACCACACTCCTCCGCCCCCACCCCCCGCCCCCAGCTGGCTGCTATTTCTGGGTAACTGAAAATGACATTCTGTAGCTCTGTGTCAAAGGCTGAAACCAAAACCTGAAATTGCTGCTCAGATGTTGCTATATGTAAAATTGAAAAGCAACGAGTTCACCAACAATGTCCTGCCTTTTGGTCAGTGGCCATAAATGAAGAAATATATTTAGGAAAAAAAAGCTGATTATGAAAGTAGTCTGGGAGATTGTAGATCCCTTGAAAGTTTTAGAAAGGGCCTCTTTCCAACACTATTGTTTGAAAATGAGGTTAGCGAGAGTCAGTGGGCTGTGTGCACTTCGGTAATACCCATGGTAATTGCTGGCAGATGCATCATGTGATTTGTAGTCAAAATTTTACAGCAGAGGCATTTAGTTTAGTCCTGTGGATAATGACAAGTTTGTGCAGCAACTTCTAGATACTGGTTTGGATGGTGAGAGGTGACAAGTCCCATCAAGCCACGACACAGACTGCTGCTACAACAATACCAAACTTTTGTGTTGAAGAAGTCTTATTTCTGGTCAATGGCACCTCTGTTATTCTCCTGCCAATTATGCTAAAATTTTCAGTCACCTTTGAACTCTTCTTCTGCCTCTCCACACCCAGTTACCATACAAATCACATTCAGTCTCCTTTGGTCAATTCTTGTTCCCACTCTCGGCTTCAGAATGAAGACATCGTATTTTTTAATAGTCTTTTTTTGTATTTTTTGAAAGCAGCTTGAATTTGAGATCCTAAATGGTCACGTTTGAACAAATACTCTAGTTGCTATCTTACTATTTTTCTTGTTTTATAACAGAATTATAACAAATACATAGAAAATATTTTAAGGAGGAAGCTCTATCTCCATCACACCACTCAGACATCTCAGTACTCTTTCTTTTCACACCCTTTACCAATGCTGGTCTAATTGTGTTTCCATATAATCAATTCACAACCCACCCCCCACCACAGAAATCTTTTTCTGTCTTTTAATTAGATATTGTAATATAAAATATGTAATATAAACATTTTATAAAATATTGCCAGATATTGTTAAATGGTATTTATAATTTTCATTTTTAATGTCTTTTATACTGATGAGATTAACATACCATTTTTTATTTAACTACGTCTTTCTTATTATTGGGCAATTGCATTGTTTTCAATTTTTGTTACTAAAAATGATAGGTTATCACTCTGCATGTCTCTAATACAAGGTCAGAGAACAAGATGTATGATATACATCGTCAAACTGCATATCGGATATGTTGCATAAACAAATGTGCATTTCAAGTAAAGTGTGAGTACATGAGCTATATTTAAAAGATCAATAAGATAAAATATTTTCGATGCAATTTTTAACTGCATATGCTCTTTATAATTTGCTCATAATACTTTAAATTTAACTATCCATGCCCCGTTTTTAAATTTTAATTAATTTGTATGAATGTTTTGTGTATTGTAGAAACAAAACTTTTATGTTATACAAATTTTATATGGAATTATTTTTTGTAAGTTTAAAAGTTTTATGTCTGATGAATTAATTTTTGTTTTTATTTTATTTCACCACTTAAAAAATTGTCCCACCAAGTATCTAATAACTACACAAATTTATTTTCTGCTAGGTATTACATAATTTCATTTTACTTTATACTTAGTTCTTTTACTGATTAGCAGCTTTCTTGAGGTATGTTCAATGGTCATATTTCATACATAAAGAACTACATGTAGAATTTTGGGGGATATTTCTGAACAAAAATGGACAAAACCAACATCTACCTATCTATACTTAGTATGTCTGTGATTGAAAATATATATACACACATATATATAAAATAAATGAATATAATTAACATAAATATTATTTATATTATAATAATATTATATAATGTAATTATCATTTATTATATAATACATAACCTAATTTAGAACAGCTGCAAGTTGACGAATAGCAAATATGTAAATAATAGAGTGTAAAATAAAGTTTGGGTCATTTTTACCCCAAAATTTTTGGTTTGAAATTTCTTACTTAATTAATATATTATGATCGAAGGGAGATAGCCCTTCTATCTCCCATTGTCTTTGGATACTGATCTTTTAGATATGAAAGATTTAGATATTTAGATATTTAGATATTTAGATATGAAACATTTTCTGTGTAAAAGGGAGCTCTGTCTGATTCTGGAGTACAGAGGCTTACTCTCATTCATTTCCACCCTGTGCGTACCCCTTCCAGTTCTTCGAATGCACAGACCTTGAAAGTCCAAAGGCTACATATGTGTTGCCATATGTCATGTTGCAAAATCTCACTACTGAAATATGAGCAAGCAGTGTGTCCCAACATAGAAAGAGCAAGCATGAAACTGCAGAAAACAGCTGACCTGAAGATGAGTGTCCAAACACAGTGCTGGCTTGCTTCTTTACCTCTAAACCTGTTCCAGACACTAGCACAATATCTGTTCAGAACTGTTCTCTCCTTAATCCATAGGCCCTGGCTCTCTTGGATAGCATTTAACCCAGAACATTGTGTCTCTCACATGAAGAACTCAGAGGCCAGACCACTTTCTCTGTGGTGGCAGAGAATGTGATTTCTAAAGCTGTATGTCTTCTAGCTAGAGAGTCTATTTCCTGGTCCTTCCCTATTTTCCAGTCTTATGTGGTCATATTACTAAGTTCTTACCAATGAAAAGTGATGGGGCAACTTGGGTATCATCTCCTGAAAAGGAAATCACTTGCCCACTTCCTTCCTCTCCTTCCTGTTTCCCTTGGGCTAGACCATGCTCATGATGGTGAGCCAGTTTCCACCCTCCAGGTGAAGATGGCCTCACAGGACATGGTATAACAGCGTGAGTGCAGAAGGCTAGGCTCCTGAATGACCCCATGGAGCAGAGATGCCTACCTGACCCAGGTGCCTGCTCACATAAAGACAACCATATTTTGGGATCTGTCAGAAAAACTTATATAGGTGGAAATTAATACACCTATATTTTCTACCCTCACCTGTCCTTAACTGTCCCCCATCTTTCTGGAATCTGGCCACTTTTTTTTTAGATACACACACACACAAACTCTAATCCAACCCATACTAGTGAATGATGTCACTCTTGATGACCTGAGTTAGGCCCCATCCATCTTTCTGATGATGCCATTCTCAGCTGTTAATTCTAAGATGATTTACAATTTGTCTGGGTTAATAATCCGAAGAATTATAAGATTTTACCTAGTCTTCCAGGAGGACTACTTTCAGTAATTTTCAAGGTATTTTTCTGTACCCCATCTCTCAACAAAGTTTAATATTTGTCAGGATTTTCCTACATAAATAATTAGGTGTCTCTGGAAAATCTTTTCTGTGTGATTAATCTATATTTCAACCATGCTGAAACACTAGCCTTATCCCCTAACACTAGTTTTCCAACTGAACACCTCCTTGACCATCATTATAAATTTACTTTCCTAAAATTAATCTCTGATTTTGTCAAAAACATTATTAAATGATCATTTTTAAATTACAGTTGACATACAATGTTATATTAGTTTTAGGTGTACTGCATAGTGATTAGACATTTATATGACTTATGAAGTGATCATCTCAGTAAATCTAGTGTCAAAAACTTTCACTAACACCCACTCTACCTTAACTCTAGGTTTATCCATGAGTGTTGCTTATGCTGTCAGCCCCGTTGTTCACCCTCTCTGTTCTCCTTCAAGGATCCTATGTGTCATCCTGGCCACTCTGTTCTCCACACTCTGTATGGCTGGCCACAGTCCAAACCTCTACTATGTCTGCACATTTTTCAAGGTGTAGTTCCAATGTCCCTGCCTTGCCCAAGAGCCTCCTGAGGCTCCCAGCTGAAAGTAACTTACTTCCCCTTTTTTCAGAATTTTGATTTTATACATTTATCTTATACGTTTTTCCCCTCATGTTTGTGAGTATATATCTACTAGAAGGAAAAGATTCTTGAGGGCAGGGACTTCTTCACTTGTGTAACTCTTATCAGGTTTATGATAATGCTTTTATAACAGCAGAGGTATAAAAATTATGGGATATAAAAAAGTCTTTGCCTTTGAGTAAATAATAGCTACAATCCTATGGCAAAGTGTAATTCATATAGTGATTTTCTCGATCGCTTTCTCACTACAATCGTACAACAAACCTGGAGGAAAAAAAAATTAATGACATGGCCATTTAGTAGATAAAGAAATTGAAGCCCAAAGAGGTTAGTGGATGTAATGGTTTTCAACCAAAGCCAACCTCAAAAGGTGAAGATTAGAACGTTCTTCCCTCCATATATTCTCTCACCCTTGTCGCCCCACCTCTACTATGGCCAACACACAGACATACACACACAAACACACTCATTCTATTCTACTCTCTGTCAGCTGTACTTTTACGTGGTCGAATTTAATATGACTGTGTGAGTATTATTCATGGCTAAAGGGCATTAAATGCTAGTGCTTTACATCCTTCCTTTCATACTCAATGTTATGATTCCTGGAAAACTCAAAAGACTATTTGTTTTATCATCAATATCCAAAGTACTTTTTTTCTTATACCCAACAGTTGATTAAAACTAAATGGGTTATGATATTTTTGAATAACACTTTGTGCATTCTTGGGCTTCCCACTTTCTTTTAAGAGCATTATTTTCCTTTATCATATCTTCAACTTTTCCAACCTATTAAATAAACTTTCAAATTTGTTGGGTTTCACTTTTTTCTTACAATATTTCTCTCCTTTTCCCAGATTACCATCTTCCTACTCCAATCCAAGCTATTAGAGCTGACAAGAGTCATTCTGAACCCTACATCCCTTCAATGTTTTTTTAAATCAGAACTGTCATAACTTAAATCTGACATTAGTTATTTGTTTATACTGTTGATTTTTTTAGTCAGTACTCAAGTAACTTCTTTAGATAAGGATGCATGAGAAGTAACCTATATGAATCACAAATGCCTTCATTAAATTCTTAGACTTAATTGCTAGTTTATGGACATAGAATTCCAAGACTGAAAATATTTTTTCTCATAAATTTGAATAAACTACCTCACTGACTTTCCCAGCCAGCATTATTGATGAGAACCCCATTAGTCTAATTAATATTGCTTTGGAAGTTATTTGCTCATTTAGTATGGAAAATTTTAGGAGCTTAATTTTCAGTGTTCTGGCACTTAATAAGAACCTACCTAAGCATGTGCCTTTTTCTTTTTTTCCTACTTATTTTTATTACATTTTTCCTGCTACCATTTTGTCCTTTTATACCCACCTCCCCTCAAAATCACCACACTGTTGTCTGTGTCCATGAGTCCTTTTTCCCTTTTGCTCAATCCCTCTACCCACTAACACCCCCCCCCCCCATAGCTGTCAATCTGCTCTTTGTGAGTCTGTCTCTATTTTGCTGGTTAGTTCACTTTGTTCATTAGATTCCACATATGAGTGAAATCATATAGTATTTGTCTTTTCCTGACTGGTTTAGTTCACTTAGCATAATGTTCTCCAGGTCCATCCACACTGTCACAAAGGGTAAAATTTTTCTTTGTTTTTATGGCCAAATAGTATTCCATTCTGTAAATGTCCCATAGTTGCTTTAACCACTCATCTACTGATGGACACTTGGGCTGCTTCCATATACTGATGATTGGAAATAATGATGCAATGAACATAGGAATGCTTATGTTCTTTCAGTTTTTTTGTTTGGGGTTCCTTTGGATATATTCCCAGAAGTGGGATCACTGGGTCAAAAGACAGATCCATTTTTAATTTTTTTCAGGGGCCTCCAACCTGCTTTCCACAGTGGCTGCACCAATCTGCATCCTTACCAACAATGCAAATGTGTTCCCTTTCTTCACATTTTCACCAGATCTTGTTGCTGTTGATTTATTGATGGCTATTCTGGCAGGTGGGAGATGCTATCTCATTGTGGTTTTAATTTACATTTCTCTGATGATTACTGACATTGAGCATCTTTTCATGTCTCTTGGCCATCTGTATGTTTTCTTTGGAGAAGTGTCTATTCAGGTTCTTTGCCCATTTTTTAATTGGGTTGTTTGGGGGGGGTTGATGTTGTTTTGAAAGTTCTCTATACTTTTTGGATATTCACCCCTTATCAGATGTATCAGCAAATATGTTCTCTCGTTCTGTGGGATGTCTTTTTATTTTGTTGATGTTTTCCCTTGCTGTGAAAACCCTTTTTAGTTTGATGTAGTTCCATTTCTTTACCTTTTGTTTCCTTTGCCTGGGAAGATATACCCAATAAAATACTGCTATGAGTAATATCTGAGATTTTGCTGCTGATGTTGTTTTCTATGATTTTTATGGTTTCAGGTCTAACATTTAAGTCTTTAATCCATTTTCAATTTATTCTTGTGTATGGTGCAAGAAGGTGGTCTAGTTTCATTTTTCTGCATGTATCCATCCCATTTTCCTAACACCATTTACTGAATAAACTGTCTTTAGCTCATTGTACGTGGTTGCTTCTTCTGTTGAATATTAATTGACTATAAAGTTGTAGGTTTATTTCCGGGCTCTTTATTCTGTTCCATTGATCTATGTGTCTTTTTCAATTTACTTTTCCAGGCACTATTGCAGTCTTTTAGGAAACTCATTAATACCATGTCTCTTATGCAGATTCTCAGTAAACCAAATTTTTTTTAAAGTTTAGGTAGAAGCCACACTATTACAGTGTCATTAGAGAATGGACTTTAAATCAGAGTCAGATGGCATCCTAACTCGGTAGCTGAATTCAGGAGGACGCACTCACAGTGTACCATGGCGGACAGCTTGTCCCACCCCACCGAGACAGTCTCCCCCTACTATGGAGACTGCTCCCCTACTGTGGGGAGCATCTGCTCTATCTGTGGATTTGGCCCCTAAATAAGAACACAGAGCTGAAAAACTTCACTTTTTATCATTAGAAAACTACTAAGGATATAAATCACTCTGTATCTTCTGGGGCAGAGCAAGAGGTGAAAGCAGGCCTCAAGTAACACCAAGGATTTCTCTTTGCCTCGGTGTGAATATCAAAGAGAAGGAGAACTGTCTCCTCCTAATAAACCTGAGGGGGTGCTAGGAATCTGAAGAAGGGTATCCCAGGATCCTATGCTAACTCTGGGAAAGTCTTCCTTAATTTCTTTAATGATACTTTCACTTTTATTTTCTCCATTATTTCTTTCTGTACTTTCTATTTACATCATGTACTAATCAGTGCTATTGACTAACAGGATTATTCCTACTCATTCTAATGTTTTCTCATATGTCCTTGTCTATTTTTTGCTCTACATTCTTGAAATTTCATTGATTTTTATATTATACTCCTCTGACAGACCTTTTCAATCATCATAGTCTAAATCATTAGGATCTTTTTCTCATTCCAGTGTTTTCTTCCTCATAGCATCATACTGTTTTACAGTAATAATTTACATTTTAAATACATCCGAGTGTTATTTCCACCTCCACTGATAGAGCACAATACCTGCCTCACGTGTCTAAAACATCCCAAACTGATTATCATGCCACACGAGTTGGGCTCTCTCTGGTTTTCCGTCTCAGTGAACGGCCGTCAGATGGGTTTCAGTCTGGTTATCTCTGCCTCATCCCTTAGAGTGGAGCCCTTTTAGGGATAACTAATAGCCTACTTCTCCATCATCGTACTTCTTACAGCATCCGCCTCTTCTCTGTGTCATGATTTGACAGGTAACCTATATCACTAGACTTAAAGGCAGGAGCTGCACCCATTTCTGTTCAGGCTGTATATATAGCACATGCAGCCTGATAGGCATTCATTAAATATCTGAAATGAATAACAAAAGGCATGTACGAATGCATGAACATGATACCTCATGGCTGTAAAATCTAAAGCACCAGGGGTATTAGAATGCCAAGGAAAGCTGTGTTGCCAGCCAGAGTACTTATGGTTTTCTGAGAATTCAAGTGTAAATTGTTGTCTCTAGGAATTTGCATTTGAGTGCTGAATGACTTACAAGTGGTTAGCTGTAACAAGATTCAGTGTTGTAAATTAGTTGTGTTTAACCCCGAAGTGCTGTATCTATGTATCTCCTACCTGTCTTTAAAAAGAATATATGCTAGTAGAAGGAAGAGACAATAATAGCTAATAGGAAAATATACATTCTGATGCTGAAAAGTGCCGTGGAGCAAAATGAAACAGTACAAGAGGAGCGAGAAAGTACTAGAGGGCAAGTGTTATTACTGAGCTAGTTAGTTAGTTAGTTTTTTTTGTTGTGTGGGCAGGGATATCCTCACTGCAAAAAATATAATTTGTGCAGAAATCAGAAGAAAGTAAGGAGCAAGCAATATGGACACCTGGTTTAAAAGTATTTTTAGAAGGTCTTTTTTTAAAATAAAGATTTTATTTATTTATGTTTAGAGAGAGGGAAAGGGAAGGAGAAAGAGAGAGAAATAACCATGTGTGGTTGCCTCTCGTGCATCCCCAGCTGGGGAACTGGCCTGCAACCCAGGCATGTGCCCTGACTAGGAATCAAACTGAGGACCCTTTGGTGCACAGGTCAGTGCTCAATCCACTGAGCTACACCAACCAGGGCCTGGAAGATCTTTTTTAAAGTGCAAAGACCATGAAATAGAAATAAGGTTGGCATGGTTGAGAAATACCAGGAAACCAGTATGGCTGAAGCAAAGTAATTAAGGGAAAAAAGAGCAGATGTATTTAGAGCAGTGCCCAGAGTTTGTATCATGTGGGCCTTCGGTAAGGCTTGGAATTTTACTCTGAACGAAATGGGAAACCATTGGCACTAATGGGAAACCACATGTCAAGCAAGGTTTACCCATGAAGATGTGGCATTACAGTCTTAAGTTGGCAATTAGACACTGGAGACAAATATGTAAGTCAAAATATCATTGTATATGATGAAGTACTATGTTAAGGCTATTTCTAGGGAGCAGTTCAGAAGGCCACCTCCCTATAAGAGGAAGTGTTGCCTAAACTGAAGAGAAAGCAGAGAATAGAACCAATCTCCTTGCGATTTCTCACAGTTCTAATTGTTAATGGGCCCCAGTAATTGGTCTAGGACCCTTCTAATTCCTGGATCATTCTTGGAAAGATATCCAAAGCTTAGTTCACCGAGACTTAGGAAAACAGAATATATTGCAGCTACAGTGTTGGTAATCTGGTTCTTCACACGATATCCAAGTTCCTGTTTCCTGACCTTCTGTCATCTTGAAAATATCTGTTGGATTGGGCTTCGGTCCTTTGATTAGTACTTCACTTTCCTACTAACTCTTGTCTCTCCCTCCATCCAATAGCAGATTTTCCATTGGGACTATTAGCCAGTGTTCAGTTAGGGAAATAGAAACTTCTGTAGGTATTTCAGGCAGAGAGGAATTTAATAAAGGGCTTCATTTACAAAATGTTAGGAGGACTAAGAAATAAAAGAGGGGAGTTCATGTTACCCAGATGCCTGTAACTACAGGGAGCAAGCATCTGCTTTCATTACAGGTTGCAGGAGTTGGCATTTTCAACAATGCTCATGTTCTTGCTGCCAATCAGGAGACTGTGAGTCCATATACATGTCAATGCTTTGACCTGTAGTAGAAATACATCCACCTTCCCTCAGATCTTCTAATACCACGTGAGCAATTCTCACTAACCTGGTAGTAAAGTGACCAACTCATCCCCCTTTGCCCAGGACTTTCCAGGTTTTAGCAGAAAAAGCCCTACCTCCCTAGAAACCTCCAATATTGGGAAAACTGGGTCTATTAATACCCAAGTAGCAAGAATCTGGGAAAAGTAGTTTTTAGGCTTCTAGCCCCCAGCAGAACAAAGGAGAGAAAAGAAAAGTTGCTCCGAGGCAGAGCACCAGCAGACAGTTGTCCGAACAGTTCCTGTGAAGAAAATGCTCATGACTCAGAACCAAACTTTCGCACACACTCAAATGCAAGCATAACCCATTATTTGGAACTCCTGTTGCTATGCTACTATTGGTCATGCGGATAGAAAAGATTTGTTGATTCATACTGAGCTACTATGATGATACAACTTTATGAGTAAATCAGGTTCTAAGTGTAGGATTTTTGTGAGGTTAAGTGAGATTATTATTATATAAGGTTCATAGCACATTATGTATATAGAACAACTATCTTATAAGGAGAATTATTACTAGTTCTACTAACAGCAACCATAGTAATTGAGACCAGTTGTTTTTCTTATTGTGTTGCACAGAAACAGGCTCTGAAAATTACTAAAATAGAGGTCAAGTAGAAAAAGAAAAACAAATTCACTAGTTGACTTCTTCACTTTCAAAGGGCAAAGAATACATTTTGTGACTATTTTCATTCATTTGTTCAGAATGTCGTTCTAGACATTCCCAGGCCCGCTCAGAGAAGAAAAGAAACCCATCTCCCTAATATAGTCGTGGGTATACGTTTGGCTTATTTGGAGAGCCAGGACTGTCTGGCTCTATTCCTCTGTGCAAAAGTAGCAAGGGATGCTCCACTCAAAACACTCGATAAAACAAAGGGTGAGTATCATTTTACACATTAAAGAATTTCCCAACAGTCCTATGTTCCAAGAGAAATTCACCGCATGACCAATGGGGGCACCACCTTGCTTGGCTATGACTTCACTTTTGTGGCCTTGTCACATAAAAAGTATTTAGCTTCCACGCTTTCCCTTGGTTATTCAGTAAACATAGGATAATTAGACTGGCTGGTAACAAAGCACTCTTCATAGAGGATGGTGAAATCCAGAAGTGGCTGCCCCTCACTGGCAGGCAGGTGATTCCAGGCGTCTCTGACCCTCCCCACAAAGTGGTGCAGAGAAGGGCTCCTGGGCCCCCACACCAGTGACTTTCAGGAGGGAGCATAACCAGAGCTTTCTTCATTTGTCCTCAGTTTGCTCTGGCTGCCAGACAGGGTGCTCACAGCTTTCTAACCTGGACAGAGACCGCATGTTTCTCCATCTTGAGGCTCTGACATCTGATGCCCAGCTGTGATGACGCCAGAAGAATGGACTCCCTAGTCATCACTCCAGTGACTTCTCAGAAGGGTGGGGGGGGACCCCAGGAAGGGACACAGATCCCTCACAGGTCACCAAGGAGGGAGGCTCCAGAGAAAGGCCCCTGGGTCTACCAGGGAGCTCAGTAGGGAAACTGTTGCTGGGTGTACACATATGCTTTAGGGTTGTAGAAAGACCTTAAGTGTTGCTAATGCTCCATTTATTTCTCAGAGAAGACAATAATAGGGTTGTGTACTTTCTTTTTAAGACAAGTTACAACAGTTCTCCCTACCTTCTTGTGAAATGCATATCTGCATGTGCCTCTTGATTTCTTGCACATTAAGGCTCTGTTGAACTCTCCTGGGTCCTTCATTTCATTCATTCATTCATTTCCTCTTTGGTATTAAATGCCTGGACTGTTTCAGGCCCTGTGCTAGGGCCTGGGAACACGGGGAGGAATGGAAATTATTTCTTCAGGAGGTTTTCTGTTCTCTGTCCAGCAGTGGCAGACACCAGCAAGCATATAATTAGAATGCTTTTTGAAAAGCTTGTGTAGAGGTTCAATATATAAAAAGTCTTTATGCAAAAATTTCCATTACACACACTGGTCCTTACACCACCAGAGATTAATAGATTTGTCTTTTGAGAATGTGGTGGAGGAAAGGATAGGAAAAGGTCAAAAGAAGTTTGTGGTTGTCAGATAAGAGAAAGAATTCTTCCCCACAGGCCAGACATTTTGTTTCTATCCATGGAGCCAAAGACTCAGCTCTTTAATATACTGTTGGCACAGATTTAACGTGTGGTCACCTGAATCATGACCACATTCACCAGCACAAGTTTCAGGAAATTTCTCTTGCACTTTCACAGCTGATTATTTTTTTGAAAAATGCAAATGCTGATCTTTATCATTTTTTTCTGTTGAATTTCATCCTATTGGTTGGAATCAATCTCCAAATCTGGCAAAGTCCTCATGAATTATGCTTCTGTCATCTATTATTGTAACTACTCCACCCAGCTTTATGTCATCTGAAAATTTCACAAACATCCCTCTTTCTCTTTGCCTCTATCCAGCCCATAGCAACGAGAGTGCTCTTTCCAAAATAAATCTCTGATCTTCTTGTCCTCCACACACACGCAATTTAAATATGGCTTCCCATCATGATAAATAGCCTAGCATGGAACTCAAGGACTTTCACAATTTGCCCCTTCTTTACTTCTTCAACCCCTGACACGCACCCTTCAAATATATTGAACTATTCAGAAGTTCTGAGAATGCAGTGCACACCCGCTGCCTAACCTCCTATCTTTGCTCTTCCTTATAGGCTACACTTCTCTGCTTGGTGATAACTGTTTATCCTTCAAGCCTCAGCCATGCTGTAGCTCCTCTGGGGAGCCTTCTGGGGACAAACCCACACCTGTGCTCCAGACTACTGTTCCAATTTCTGTGTTTTCATATAACTTATATATACATGAATGTACCCCTTCCAAGATGAATCAAAACCCAGAAGTTGTCAAACTCCAATTTTCATACAAATCACCTAAAAATCTTGGGTAAATGCAGATTCTGGTCAACTTAGTCCGGGAGGGTAAGACGATCTGACAATTGGCATTTCCTACAAGTTCCCATGTCATGACAATGCTGCTTGTCACGAACCACACTTTGAGAAGAAAAATATTATCCCTTTAATATCACCTTTCTCAACAGTGAACTACTTATCATTAGATCCTAGAACTTACTGATCTTTGAATCTCTAGAACCCAACACACACGTTATTATGTAAAACATTTTAGACGAACGTATCCTGTCTCATTTAGTATTAATCTTTTAAAATGTTGAACAGAGCTACCAGAAACTACCTTCTGTGTTGACATCAGTACAACTCCCACACTTTATTCAAAGTAAACCATGACTTGTTCATCCTTGATTCAGAAAGCTGGGTACCAAATTGCTGAAAGAGGAGCTCCAGCCAGCACCTGTGCTCTGAGCTCAGCTGAGGTACAGAAAGAAGAGGAAAACAAGTGGGCTACTAATGACATTTATGACACTTACATTATGCTTTGTGCAAACCACTTGCACATATATATATTTCCTTTAATGTTCATTCATAACTGCCCCATGAGACAAGGAAACACAGACCCCAAAGAGTTGACTCACAGGTTTTGATTCCTGACTCTGCCACCAACCTTCTATGTGGTCTTGGGAAAGTTACATAACATATTTGAGCTCCTACTTCTATTCTTAAAATAAAGATAATAATAGGTCCTGCCTCATAGGAGAGTTTGAGAATAAATGTGTTAAGGTAGATGAGATGCTCAGGCCAGTACCTATATGTGTTAAGCATGATGTAAGTATGAGCCACTATTTATTTATGCACTTGAAATATTTGAGTCCCGGCTCTATGCCATGCACTGGGCTGTGGTCTGAGCTGGGACTACAATCATATGGAAGATAAAATACACATCTATTCTCAAGAAGCATAAAGTCTTAGAAATACAGGCACTAAACAAGGAAACAAACAAACAAATACAGAGTTACAAATTGAAATATGGGCTATAAAAGAGTGAAAGGTAGGAATAAGAGCTGGAAGTGGGGTGGGGAGCTGGTTTAAAGAAGGTGGTCAGAATCAGGAAAGGGTGGGACCTTGATGGTGACACCTGAAGGGTGAGAAACCAGCCAGGGATGCACAGAAATAAGAGTATTCTGAGCAAAAAGAACAGCCTCTGCCAAGACTTGAGGTTAAAAATGCAGAATTATAGCCCTCTAACAGGAGATGAAATGAAATCAAAGTGAGATTAAATGATTTGCCTGCTGTTAAGTCCTATATCCTATCAAAGTCAAGATCATAGACCAAAATCCTGATTACATATCTCTCATTATTATAATACTATGCTATAGATCTGACATGGAAGGGAAAATGAGACCATTGGCCCATTCACTCATGAGAGCAGCTCAGCAGCTGCCCAGGCTCAAAGGGCCATAAATCTAAGCCAGTCTTGTCATCCATGGAACAGGCTGGATAGGAGATGACACTGAAGCTCAAGATAAAAAATGAGATATTCCTAATTTTTAAAAAATATTTTATTTACTTTTTAGAGAGAAGGGAGGGGAAGGAGAGAATCATCAATGTGTGAGATACAATGATCGGTTGCCTCTTGCACACCCCCAAATGGAGAACCTGGTCTGCAACCCAGGCAGGTGCCCTGTCTAAAAAACAAACCAGTGACCTTTTCATTCATAGGTTGGTGCTCAATATACTGAACCACACCAGCCAGGGCTGGAGATATTCCTAATTTTTATTTCACTATATGAGGTCTTTCCAGAAGATACCCAGCCAGCCACATAATATGAAAAATAAAGACATTTATTGAAGAAGATACAAGAAACATTGTACACAGGACAATGATGCCTCAGTTGCCTTCAAAGTAGGCACCTTGGGACCTCACACAGTTCTCTCAATTGCCATCAGCTGCCTCACTGAATTTTCTTAAATTTTATTGACAGTCTGAAATCTCTTCCCTTTCAAAGATGATTTTACTTTTGGGAACCAGAGCCCACAGGGTGCCAAATCTGAGCTGAAAGAGGGCTGAGTCACCTGGGTAATTCGATGTTTTGCAAAAAAAAAAAAAAAAAAAAACAACTCTGCATGAGATGTGATGCATGAGTGGGCAGGCATGTTGTTGTGATGAAGCTGCCAATCAGCAGTTGCCCATAACTGCCATGTTGCAAGCTATGTGAATAGTTTCCACAGAGGAATATTTGAGCTTAACACAAGATTCGATGCAGATTTGCTGCTCTACTTGCTCATTTTGAATGTGGTGGACACACAGCACACGTGCTCAGTCAGCAGCAGCATCTACCGCCTCCACTGACAAGTACAGTGAAGTTGTCATTGTTCACACATGCACATTCCAGTCCACTCTCCTTGGCTGCCAGGTTACATTGATGTTGTGCAAATAGTTCTCATTATATTAACAATGGCTTGACTTTGCCTGGACAGACCTTGTATGTTTCCATAGTGTAGTAGCCACAGTTCATTACATTATATTAGAATAACAGAGTGCTCCAAAATTACAGTACTTATCAGAAAAAAATTAATTTCTTGCTTGTCTTATATCTTAGTGATAATTTGGTTACAGCTCTGTTAACTCTGTGATCTAGGCTGAGCAAGGGTGGAACTAGGCAATGATTCTTAAATGTTCTAAAAAAAACATAATGTTTTTACTCATACAAGGAAAATCAAGTTGGCCAAAATAAGTTTCACAGCCAAGTCCAATATCAATGAGATGGAAACTGGTGGGGGATATGTACTCTTCTCCCAGCGAAGTACAGCAAATATACAGAACAATAGTATGATCTGCCACATGTACTAAGCAGCAATCTTCAAAATAATTTTCATTTGAATTTAGGATATTTCAATAGCTTTTGGAATATTGAGATTTGTTAAGTGTTTATTATCAGGGTTTTGAGAGAAGTTACTTTAGATCGAATCCACATATTTATTTAACAAATGATTATCGAGTGTTGTTATGGCCAGGACTCTATTTCCTCTTTGTTCTTATACCTATACTCCTCCACCCTTAATCCTTATGTGAAAATCTTATATATGTGTTTTTTCAACACCGCTAAGCAATTAACTCAATTATTATACCACACAGATCCCACAGATTAAAGGCTTGGTCTCAGAAGACTACTTCCACTTGAGACACCAGTAGCAAGTCCAGGGGTCACCAGTGCTTCCAACCAGTTGGCTATAAGTTGGAGATTTCCATGGCCTTCTCCTGTGGTTTGACTACTTTGCTAGAGTTGCTCACAGAACTCAGAGAAACATTATGTTCACCAGTTTATTATAAGAATATTAAAGGACATAGATGAATGACCTGAAGAAGAGAGCAAGGTATACAGGAAGGGACTCAGAGCTTCCTTACTGTCTCTGGTGATGACACTCCCCGCATTCACTCACCTGGATGCTCTTCAAATGCCTATCCTTTTATGTTTTTAGGATGTCTTTATTATATAGTCATGGTTGATTAAATTATTGGCCATTAGTGATCAATTCAACCTCCAGCCTCTCTCTTCAACCTGGAGGTCATGGAGGTGAGGCCGAGAGCCCCAACCCACTAGTCACATGGTTAGTTTCCCTGGCAACCAATCCTATATCCTTAGACACTCTCTAAAAGTCACCTCATTAACATACTCAAGGAGTTATATATACTAAGACACCTTTATCATTCCTATCATTTAGGAAGTTCTAAGGATTTAGAATCTCTGTGCAAGAAATGGGGATGGAGAGCAAACACATACTTTTTATTATAGAGCACAATATTACATACAGGAAAGGCTGATGGGCAGGCAAGCCAAGGAGGCTTTTCCTGCTGTGTATATAGAGAGGAAAGAAAAGTAATTGTCAGTGATAAATGGCAGAATATGTGGTTAAACATGAACCATTTTTAACACCAATGTGGATGTCCTTCTCTGTTTCTCCCTTTCTGTGCTTGTGTGTAAAATTCCTGCTCGGTACCTCCATTAGTAGCAGAGCTCTCTATTGACCATATGAAAAACACAGATGCTCATTAGGCATCTCACATGAGTTAAGGGCTAAATATTGTAAAATTTTTCTATAAACAGAAAATGGTGAAAGCAGCAACTACGCAAACACATGAATCCGAGAAGTTTAAATATTAATAACCCTGCACGAATATATTTTGCATTCTCTATATTAAGGTAATGTAGACAATTTCTACATTATCTTACATCTACATTTTCTACACCTACAATAAGATGGAGAAAATGGGTGAATCCTAGACCATGGGACAAACTTAGTGAAAATAAAAAACTCCTGGTTTAGTGTTATTTTTCACTTTCAAATAATATACTGGCACTAAAGTTTACATTCTTGAGATTAACCCTCTGCTGGACAGAGCCAGAGGCTCAAAGATTTTGACTTAGTGCAATTATGCTAAAATTTCTGAAGTTCTTCATCACAAGGAGGACTGATATTTGATGGCCACACTGATATTTCAATTAGAATAGGCAGTAGTAAAATTATAAAATGTTTCCATATCTATTCATGAAAAGCCATACTCTAAGCTCCTTACTTGTTGATAAATGTTTTGAAATTTACCCCTAGGTTGAAGCCTTGGAGTTGATGGTCAAGTTGGAGCAGTGGTATAGTGAGATGGTCTGCAGTTCAAAGAAAGATGTTTGAGCCTCTGCTCTTCCGTTAATCTGGGGTGTGATACTTGGCAAGCCTCTTATTCTATTCTTTTCTTCATTAAAAAAGTGAAAAATGGTGAAAGGGGAGAGGGGAGGGAATTTCAGGTGAAAAGGGGAAGTATTCACAGGAACAAGTATAAAAGACACAGGAACAAAAACTAGGTGGGGTGGAAATGGGAGGGAGGTGGGGAGGGCTAGGGGGGTGGGCTGGGATGGGAGTAAAAGACAGAAAACTGTACTTGAAAAATAATTAAAGAAAAAAAGCTATACAAAATGTAAAAAAAATCAGGAACAATGGCAGAATTATAGGCAAAGGCTGCATCAGTCTATCACCTACCTTTGAGGAAAAGGTTCCACCATTAAGAGCACTCATGATGTAACGGAAGCTGTTCTTAAGTTTTATACTTTTCCCCACACTCCAAGTTACGTGCTACCACAGCCGTCTCCTATGGATGAGCACCCAGGGGTTGCATACTCTTTTGCGTACGTCTACCTAAACCTATTTTCAAGAAAACATTTCACATATTTATTTCCTAGAGGAGGGGAAGAGAATTACTTAAATGGGTTTTGAGGTGCTGCCCCTCTCAGAGAGTTTACATTTTAAATGGTAGAACAGCTGCTACTATAGAACCATCAGCTAAGGAAATGGGGGATGGGATTAGCAGCATGAAAGTTTTGACAGATGGATCTGAAATCACATTTAGGTTATATGACTTTATCCAACCAATTTTACTTACTGCTACTTCATGAAGGTTTCTGAAGGTAATTACCAAGCTTACAAAATAAACGAAAGTATAAAAGAAGCCCTGAACACAATAAAAACTCTTCAAAATCTGTACTGTACTCAGTGCTGAAAATTCCCTATTTTTCCCTCCTGCTTTCCCGAAAGATGAACCTCAAATGTTGACTCACACAAGGAGCCTTCTTTGAGCCCCCTAAGGCCCGCCTGCTCTTCATATGAGCTCGGCAGCGCTGTATACATGCCTCATCTTGTAATTGCTTGTTTAGATGTCTGCCCATTCATTTGTGAAGGCTAGAAGGGCGGGAATCAGGCTTTCTCATCTCTGAATGCTTGGTTCCTAGCTCAGGCTCCACACTTAGAAAGCACTTAGAAAACACACTTAGAAAACAGGAGGATGATAAGGGGTGTATACTGGAAGTAAGTACAAACATTTTTCTGTCTTACTTTCAAACATGGATTTGAATTTGTTGCTGCTATTTAATTATTGCAGTACTTTAACAAGAGCCTGTGGTTCTACCCTTGGTGCCATTTGCTCCTAATTTCCACATTGACATCTTAGTACTTTTGCCTTCTGTTAAATTACCTCCCAATGTAATTGCTACTGCTGTTTTGTCTTATACAGTGCTGGTGACTGGTCACATGACAAAAGGAACCACTCATCTACCCCGAAGTAGTGTAGCCTAGCCAATCTCATCCCAGCTCAGCCTATTGTCCAGAAGACACGAGTGTTGTAAACCTGTCTGGAGCACACACAGGAGCTCCCGGAACGCCCGGCAGAGCCCCAGCCAGCCCCATACCCCCTGCTTCCAAATGGCGCACCTGTCGCATTGAGCCATCTTTTATTTTGACGTTTAGGTGGGCTTTTTTTAATGAATTCCATTTTTGGTTCCTAGAGTGTAAGGCCTTCTGTTTTTAATAGATTTCCTTTTGTCAATCATCCACTTCAAAATATTCTCTTCAGCTTTCACTTTATTTCCTTTCATCTTCTCATTCATAAATCTTAAAAGCTGTTTTACATTAGTTATTTTTAAAGTGTAACCCAGTCCACTTCCTTTGTCAATGTATTTGCAGCGTAGGAGTGCTGGCTGAAGGCCTTTCTCCCAAAGCAAATGTATACATGTACTTGGAGAGACTTCTAAGACTCTCTGTAACTGAAATCTCTTTTATATATGGAGAAATTTGGGATAGTGTGTGAGTTGGTTTAAAAATAGTAGCAACAGGTAATGTGCTCAAATTAGATTAAATAATAGTTATTTTTATCCCTCTGTCTCTTATTAATTTCATCAACACACATATGTTGAAAATCTACTGGTCTGTCCAGAAGGTATCCAGCCAGCTGTGTAATATGAAAAACAGGGACATTTATTGAAGAAGATACAAGATACAAGAAACATCCTACATAGGGAAATGATGGCTGAGTCCCCTTCAAAGCAGATACCTTGGGACCTCATACAGTTCTCCCAATTGCCATCAGCTACCCCATCGTATTTTCCTGAATTCCATCAAGAGTCTGAAACCTCTTCCCTTTCAAAGGTGATTTTAGTATTAGGAAAAGCCAGAACTCATAGAAAGCCACATCTGGGCTGTAGGGGGTTGAGTCACCTGGATAATTCAATGTTTCACCAAAAAAAACTGCACGAGATGCGATGCATGAGTAGGAAGGCACAGTGTAGTGATGAAGCTGCTAATCACCAGTTGCCCATAGCTGTGGCCTTCTGAATCATCCAAATAGTTTCCACCGAGGAATGTTCAAGCTTAATGAAAAATTTGGTTCAGGTTAGTTGCTCCACCATTTTGGATGCAACAGCCACACAGTACACATGCTATTCTACAGCGTCTGCACCCTCACTAACTAGTATAGTGGAGTCATCACTGTTCATGGGTGCATATTCCAGTCCGCTCTCCTTGCCTTCCAGCTCACATTGAGGTCACACAAACCATTCTCATTATATCAAGAATGATTGGACATTTTCTAGACAGACCTTGCATGTCATGCATCACGCTGGGCACAAGTTGTTGCATGTGGAACAAAAAAGACATAATCCCTCCCCCGACAGTACTTACGGTTAATGTGGGAGATTAAATGACAATGAAATAAACAAATAATTAATGAAATATATTAGTCCCTTACAGGATGGGCTAGATTGTTGCATGAAGAAAAAGTCAACAGTGACAAGGTATTAGAGGTTAAAGCAACAAAGACTTGTCATTGTTATTATAGGTCCTTAGCAGGTTGGCTTGGGAACTGCTTGATACGACACTACAATTGTTTATCTATTGCCATGTAACAAATTACCCCAAACTTAACTATTTGAAACAACCAACATTTATCTCCCAGTTTCCCTGGTCAGAAATCCAGGTACGTCCAAGTTGCACACTGAGAGCCAGATCCAGCTCATTGGGCTCTTTGCTGCCACTGGGCACAGTGTGGGAGGACTGCAGACCCCACTGCTCAACTACAATCATACAATCTGAGTGGAGAGGAGAGACGGTCCATGTTTACCCGGAAAAGCTTAGGTCTCCTTTATGGTTCTGTTCCTACCCTCCAACTTTGCTGTCTAGGTCTTACACTCTGCAGCTTTATTCAGAGGACTGGTGAGAACTAGTTGTGCTTGGTGGTCCATGCCCCTCTGGGGCAGTCTACAGCCAGTGACCCCTGCTGAAGTAGGAAAGCTCAGCTTCCTTACTTCAAGTGAGACAAAATCTTTATGATCCAGAGCTTCCTGCAGAATCTGGCTGAGTTTGAAACATCTCTAGAAATTTCTACCTACCCAGTGTCTTCTTGTCTGCCCTGCATTCCTCACTCTCTTGCAGTTTTCTGCTTGGAAAGACTTCCTTATTACATCACTTACACACAAATCTGTGTCTCAAGTACACACTGGAAGAGGATACTTGATGTTTGAGGCCACCTTCTTCTCCAAGGACCAAGGACATTGATACCTATGGCATATATATGACCGGCACACTTCTGGGATGTTCTGGGCTAGAGAACCAATGGTGCATCATTCAGTACACTGTGTGGCAAGACTCATGGGACACATAATAATCTGCAGGCCTGGTCCTGTTCACTAATCAGCAAGGCAAGATAATCCACCTGTGTCTGAAGTGGTTGGCCTCATGTTATTGACACGGATGTCACAGAACCACCACATCCTCGTTTGTAATTTTAGAAAAGGAAAAATGTGTAACAGATGTAAAATTATTTGTAGACCCGCCCGAGTCACTTTTGCCGATGATGCCTAGCTTTTTCAGGAAGCGATCCGAGTGGGCATGTGTCCTCCAGTCTTTCCAATTTGGGCTTCATTGTGAAGACAAGGCTGGTGAGGACATTAACAACTTTATTTAAAGTTGCTGCATCTTACTTTAAAGACAAAACAGGAAGTCCCTGATTTTGCCAACAGATTTCTGGTGTTTGAATTCTATTTAAAGTGAATTATGAAAAAAAAAAGAAAGAAAAGCCTTTATTGGGAAAATAAGCTACAAATAGCTTCGTGAGCCTTGTGTAATGAACTTAGAACTCATTACTCTGATAAGAGTTTTTTCCGACTAGTGGATAATTCAAAGCAAATGCTACTTCCCTTAATGTCTTGTTGTCCTTTAATAAAAGTAACTAAACCTTAGTTCATTGAGACTCACTTATTTTTATTTTTCCTGCTTCTCTGATTCATGAAGTTTCACCATAAAGTTCAAATAGAGCTAAGAATTATGATAACTAAAACTCGGTAATAGACTGAGAACCACGGCTTAAATGTCTGCGTTTCTTCAGGTAAGCAATTTTGGCCCCTCTATTCCCTGCTGCAGGTTTTAATAATAGTACTTAGGTTGGGTGTTTCTTCCTGCAGTTAATCAAAACTACTTCCCAATGAGACCGAACTTAGCTTTTTCCACATTTACACTGCAGCTGTTTTTCATATGGTGGTGTTCCAGAAGGGATCTGCGGTCTCCCAGCCCCATGAGAAGGTGGGCAGGGCATGAGGAAGTTCTGTCGCCTGCCATTTCCTACCTCTTCTGTTCCCGGAACACTCGAAATGAAATGATAAGTAGTTTTGTCCTGAAGAAAATTCTTCCCTCCATCTTTTCCCCAGTCTAAGTGGTTAAATACTCAGCAACCCGTTCTTCTGGCTACTCATCCCCCCTGAGGGAAATAAGTGCAAAGGAATATTTTCTGTTACATTCAGGCTTTTACCATAATAATGTGACATAGGCGGTGACAGAAGTGATCACTCTTTTCACCCAATAGATACGTGTCCCACGCCTATCGTGGGTCCATGAGCTAGCACAGGGAAAACAGAGATGAGCAAGCCTAATCACTCCACTTGACAAATGCACAATTTCCTGTGCATAATAGATAAGCCAGTGTTTTCAAAACAATGAGATTAATTACACAAAATGCACATGAAAACCACTGTGTTTAAGTCACTTGCCCAAGTGACAGATATTTAAAAGTGATACACCAAGAACTTGAAGCTGAAACATTACACTCCCAAGCCCATGTTTTTTAGGGATGATTTCACCCTGCTTTTTTATTTAGTTATTCTCATATGTTTGAAAATGTTAGCTTATATTTCGAGTGGGAGAATTTTAGCCTGTTCATCTCTGTGTCTTCTGTGTGTTTTAGTCTCTAAATCCAGGAAAGAGATAAGGCCACAGTACCTTCATGTTAAAGTATCATTGACTCTAAAACACCCTGCCTAATAATAAGTTGTATGGGGGAGAAAAAAATACTACTTTAAATGTACACATGGCTATAAAATGCTATAATTGCTGAAATTAAAATGTGAGCACATATGAAAATAAGTATAAAAGTAATATAAGCAATGCCTCAGGAGATCGTTTTGAGGTTAATTGAGAGCATTTATAAAAAATCTTACACATTGCCTAATATATAACAGGCATTTTATAAATAGCAGTTCTTATTGCCATTGCTGTTACTGAACTAAAAATAGGACCGTAGTTAGATACGAGGAAGGGGCTTAGCTATCTAACTTACACCATAAAGCTTTACAGTAGAGGTAATACTTAATCTGCCTCTGCCAGATTTACTATTTAAGTTGATAAGAAAGGGAACTGGATTTGAAGCAAAGGGGAGGATAGGAAGACACACCGGGATGTTGTTTTCTGGGAATCTGTAACAGTTTGTGACGGCTAGACCTCAAGGTACAAGTACAAAAGTGATGGTAGACACCATTGGAGCTGTCGACAGGACTCGGTCAGGAAGGACCTTGGATGGGCCTTGGGTGATGTGAAACAGAATTTCACGTCACTTGAACTTCAACTTCTCCACAAATTTCATTGCTGCCTTGGAGAAAGAAAATTCATGTCTTTGCTTCATTTCCCAGATGTAAATATCTAAACACTTCTATAGTTTTAACATCTTTAACACCACTGTAATTCCATAGCAAACTGATGTATTCCCACATCTTAAGCCCACATGGGCTTAAGAAGTCACAGAGTCCTTTCTTACAAGAAACTCATTTGATTCTGTGGGTTGGCCAAAAAGTCCTCTTAGTGGTTTTTATAAAAGATACATTTTTAATTTTCACCAATAACTTTATTGATTTGGATATTTTGAGTATGTCAGCTAGCTCCTGTATTGTATAATGTTGATTGTTCTCAATTAATGTCTCTATTTGATCACCGTCAACTTCAACTGATCTACCTGACCATGGAGCATGATCCAGCAAGACATGTCTAGCACAAAAGTTTGCAAACTACTTTTGACATGTCCGATCAGTCACAGCACTTTCTCTATACATTGCACAAAATTTTTTTTGTGTTTCAGTTGAGTTTCAACCTTTGTAGAAATAATAAAGCATAATACACTCAACATGTTGTATATTTTCCCCCATCTTTAATATGAAAGTGCTTACCCAAAATTCACCAGATTTGGTAAGATTTTTTTTTAATTACCAAAATTTTTAGGACAGCTGTCACCATATAATCTAATAAAATTGTTCTGAATGAAGTTAAAGACAACTAAGTACTACTAGAGCCATATTATGGGAAAAAAAAAACAAACAAATGTTTTGGTCAACCCAATAGTACCTGTTATTTCTGAAGACCCTGATGCCGGGCAGATGATTTAGTGACTCACCCGGGATTTTATAGCTAGAAAGTGGCAGACTGAGATTCACACCTCATGTCTTCGGATTTCAGCTCAGAAATCTATCAGGCCTTTTTGGAAAGAATTTTTCCCAGTCTTTTATCATATTAGAATAGGACTGATCTATTTTAAATTCTTGAACACAGTTTGCCTCTGGAACTTTCTTCACACACATCCCATTGACCAAAAGGCCCCCTTTGGTTAGACTTCTAATCTAACCAAAGTCTTACCCATCAGAAAAGAGCTAACTCAGTTCTTCCTTATCTGGGAAGATTTCTTTTCTCCTTCCAATCCATAGAAGACCTTCTCTGTGGCACCTCCCCAGACTCATGTACCAAGGCTAAATTCTTATACTAATATTCACTGAACTTTCTCTTTTTCCATTTTCTTCCAAATACTTTCCCCCTGGTCATTCAAAGGCATTGACCTCACCTCGAGTGAAAGTATAATTTTAGAGCAAGAATTAAAAAAAAAATCTAAGGAAGGCCTATGGTTTGTTTGTATTTTTACCCTTCAAAATAAGCTTTTGATTCTAAAGAAAGTACCAAGTAAAATATAGGCTATAAAAGAAATTGGAAATGGAGTGACAAAAAGGCCAGATAATCTATTCCCTGATTTCCTCATCTTTTCTCAGGGGAAACTGTGGTGGACTATGTGAGCTGTCAGGTTGGCCAGCATTTTAGGATTGGCCAGCACCAAAGTGATATATGGACATTTTTGGCCATTCAAGGAGGAGCCAAATTAAAGTGACTTCATTGTAGTAGGGTGTGGACCATCTGTTAATTGCCTTCTGTGAATTATCTAGAAGAAGGAAGTCCGCCAGGCTCTGCAGCTTTTCTCTGAGCTTCCTTAGAACTGACCAGAGCTCTCTGCTAGTGGTTCAGGACAATAAAAAAGTCAACCTGGAGTTGCATGCCACTGTGGAACAGGCCCAGAAGAAAGAACTCCCTACCATCATCTAAATAAATGAAAAAAGGGGTTTTCAACCTTAATTGTCAGGAGATGATGTGAGGGATGTGTAATGTCAAGTTCAGTTCTGGAAATCGGGAGGTTCTGGAGAATGGTGAAACCTAACCCCGTCACAGTTCTTAACTTCTGCACGGTTATTAAAGATTTTATATATTTATATCTTCACTTCACGAGTAGATTATAACCTAACTTCTGCATGGTTATTAAAGATTTTATATATTTATATCTTCACTTCATGAGTAGATTATAACCTACTTTTTGGCTAAGACTACTCTTCTACCTTTGTGTACCTCTAACAGAAGTATAATGTATGAAAATATTGATTAATTAATAGGGGATAACTTCTTCAAAGTCATTTCTATAATCGTAAATTACAGCATCAAATATTTGATTTGAGACTTCTGACTTTTTAGAAACAGTTTCTCCTAAAGCTCACATTAATTCATAGTGTGAATTAAGTATTGGTAGATACATTACACACACAATTTTGCATCATTGAAATTATTATAACTTTTAAAAACAGGCATGTGCATTTTTGTCCTTAGCATTTACCCCAAGGTCAGGGTTATAGGAAAATGGGAAAAACACTGGACTGGAATCTTTGGGATAATACCTCTATAAAGTCTTTCCTGACCAACTGCACTCACAGAGAGGAAATAGTCTTCTGAATGCCCTCGTTTTACCCTATTAATATTTCTATTATAGCTGCTATTACATCATAACCCTTTCAAATTTATACATTTCACTACCTCTCTCTAGAAAAGTGATTCTCAAACCAGGAGACATTTAGCAATGAGAGGAGATATTTTTTAGTTGCCGTAACTGGTGGGAGGGTGGAGGAAGCGGGGTGGTTAATTGGCATCTAGTAGACAGAGGCCAGGGATACTTCTGTACATCATATAATGCATAGGACAAGCACCTATCACAGTTATCTGGCCCAAAATGTCAATCATTCTGAGTTGAGATTTTGCCATAGAGTGTAAATCTCTTGAAGGTAGGGAGAATGGATTATTTACCTTTTATTGTAAATGACAGGAGTATAGTAGTTTATCAATATTACATTGATAAACTATTATAATAACTATGGTTATAAAAAAAACCTACTTCAGGTTGTCTCAATATTACAATAAATATTGTCATAAAGAAAACATACTTCAGGTTTCTTCATCTTGGGCCAGGCACCTGTCACTTTTTTTTCCCTTTTGCAGACCCCATGGTTTTATCTGTCTTTCAAAGAAAAGCAGCTATAAATATGCAGTAAGTACCTACTTATGTGTAGGCACTGTCTCAAACCAAGAATAATGCAGAAAGAGAAAAAAATTCTTTCTCAACCTCTCTGCCCTGTTATCTCCAAATAAGAGCACAGCACTATTAATAATTTTCAAGCTTTTGTAAAGTTATTAATTTATGATTTTTAAATAATTATTATGAAAAAGCAAACATAGTTTGTTGGAGACCGTTTAGGAAAACTTAAGGTGAAAGAACTCAGATGTCAGTGGAACCAGACCTGCCTTCTTGTAGAGCCTTTCCCAACTCTCTAGGAATTTATCTTCAACTTGTATTTTTGGTTGTGGGAGGGAAGGTTATGTCCCTGCAGCTGAGAAGGCATCTGCAAGAGGACGTACTAGAGTGGCCATGATGAGGCCCAGGAGACAAAGTAGACATTGAGGATAAAACATACTTGGGGTCACACTGCAAAGGACCTACTAAGGGATCCAGATGCTGCTCTGTGGTCCATAGAGGGCTGTTCAAGGACTGTGGTTCACCCTGAAACAGGCAGTCTGTCCTTGTTTGCCTAATGGTGTAATTCTGAAGTAGATTTTCCCAGTGGCAGGTGATTCATTGACTTGAGCAATACTCTGCAATAGAACTATCTGTAAAAATGGGAATGTTCTATATTACACCCTCAGTGGAGGAAACTGAAAAATTACCTGGCAAAGAGGATGCTCAGGGCCAACAATCCAGTCTACCTCAACGTCCTAGACTGCGAATATGGTTGGGCAGTGACTAGCCACACAGGGCTACGGAGCACTTGAAATAATTGGTGCTAAATAAATTTTATTTTAAACAAGATAAATTTTAATTTTATTTCACTTTAATTTAAATTTAAACACACTTGTGGCTAAAGGCTCTGGTGTTAGACAATGCAAGTCTAGAAAAATTTATGTTCTTGGTTAGCACAATCTAATAGAAATATAATGAGTGCCATATATGTATTTTTTTCACTTAGTTTTTAAAATTTTCTATTGTTGTTCAATTGCAGTTGTCTCCATTTTCAAATAGTCATTAAAAAAGGAAAGTAAGATGATTTTGATAATACATTTTATTCAACCCAATTATGCAAAATATTATCATTTTAATATTTAATCTATACAAAGTTATTCATGAGATAAATTACATTATTTTATTGGACTAACTCTTCAAAGTCTGATTTATATTTTACACTTTGTTAAGTGTAAATTTGGATCTCAGTTTGGATGCTAGTTTTCCATGGTTAATGTGGAACATATTCCTACAAAAGTAATAAAGTTGTGTTTAACAGAGAACTATTTTATACTACTTCCATTTTTAAATTTAAAAGTACATTAATTAAAATGAAATAACATTAAAAATTGTCTTCCTCAGTCACACTAACCCTATTTTAAGCATTCAACCACATGTGGCTGCCATAGTGGAAAATACAGCCCCAGACAAATAAAGAACTACCCAAATCGAGATGAAATATCAAATGAGTTGACCCTGCAGTGAGACCAACATGATAAGTGTGATGAAGGTTGACACCATTCAGATTGAGATGCTGGGATTCCCTACCACAACAGAAGTGGAAAATGAAACAACTTGAGGAAATGGAATTTCTCCATTTCCTGTTCACTTTTTCATTCTCTAACTTATTCTTTCAGAGGCTGCGCTATTTCCAGAGTGTGAATTTGGCCCATCCTGCTCCCACATGTTCTCCTAGTCCTGGCTAAGAAAAGCCTCCCTCTGAAGGCACAGTTTCAGGAATTCAGCTCAGCTTGAGTTAGATCCTTACACATCATTGTGCTTCACCACCGTATCCTCAGGACAACGCTCCCGGCCTGCACAAAGCTGTAACTACTCCGGCTCATATTGCCTGCATCTCCTTCCCTCTCAGTTCAGCTGGATAACCTGCTGTTAAGAAGTACAAGAGTACTAGACACTCCAGATCTACCTTCTGCCTCTCTCCATGCCCTCGTTCAGAAAACTCATATCCAAGAAACTCTGTTTGTTCAAAGAGAAACAGAGTGTGAAGTGACTTTCAGGCTCCTATGTTTAATGTTCTTCCCTTTTTACTTCTGAGTCATAATAAAAAAAACTTTGAAATATCAGAGAGGAGGACAGATGTTAGCTCCAAAAGAGCACCCTATCCCTCCAAGTTTGAAGAAATCAAGTCTCTAATACAGGCAGTCCACATCCTGTGAAGGTCATTCATACCCAGATGTACATCCTGTGAAGGTCATTTATACCCAGATGCACAGAAGGCTCCAAAAAGATGTTGGAAATCCTATTAGGGAACTTCTGCCAATTGTTCCTTGGAATAACTTGCCTTGGAAATGAGAGACTGGTCCCCAGACAATAGCTGTTACTCAGCCAACTGACACATTCCAAATTTTCTACTGCATTATGGACGGTCTAATCACGTTACATGTTACGAGGGCTTTTCTGTAGGGTGTTCTTTTTCTTAATAGGCCTCGGGTGCAGAAAGTTGAGCAAATCATTTCCCCCAGTTCATAATATTTCATAGTCTTTAGTTTATGTAAGTCCCACTTATTTATTTATTTCTTCATTCATTCATTTATTCACCTTGATAAGTAGGTCCCTTTATTCCCTTTTCTCACTTCTAAATCTCTCCTCTTCATAGGCAACCATTATATGCTGTCTAACATCTTCTCCTTTTCAATGTATTGTGCAAGATGCGTACATTCTGTGTGCACATATTTTTCAACTATGTAACTTATGTTTCTCATTTTCTTTCATATTGTTTACTACATTTCTTAGTCTTTCACTAAGTCTGTGTGTTGAAGATTCCTGTGCATTGCTGTGTGTACAGTTTATCTTCTGCCTTGAAGTGATGCGTGGTATCCGTGGTGTGCCCCCACCACGCTTCAGCAGTCTACTGTCACAGGGAGGAGTAAAGTCGTCTCTACTCCTAATCGCACATATAATGCTGCAACAGAATTCCTCCCCATGGACTGCCTTTGTGTTCCTTTCTGTAACACAAAGTCCGTCAACAATACACCTCTGTAATCTGTCTGGTGGCCCTGCTTTCTACATACATAGACCAAATTCCATGGACCTGGAAAGCAATCTTTTGGAGGGGTATCATTGGATTCTCATATTTTTAATTCCTTCTTCTTTGCTTTTGAACACACATGACCCTAATAATCTTTACAGAAAACTGTTCATGATGGCTTCCTGCATTACTTTATTAAATGTGCATATTTTCCTGTTTCCCAATAGAAACTCAGGCTTTTCTTATACAAAAAGTTGGCAGACAATGACCTGTGGGCCAAATCTGGCCTACTGACTATTTTGGTACAGAAACGAGTTTAGAACTTTTTTATAGATGAATATTTGTAATCAATTTGATAAGAGTGAAAGCTAACTTTGAACCCTAATTAAGTGATATGTAATCCCTCCAAAAATAATCGTGTTACTTTCAATGATACATATATATATTACAAAATATATTAGATAAACTTATAGGACAAAAAATTATTGTTTATTGTTATATTTTGAATTTTACCATGAAAAATTCTATAGAAATTTGCTTTCTTTTGTGTTGTATAATGTCATATATATTATATAGAGACATAATAAGCCATAGGTATCTACTGCCCAGTATTAATGAATATAGATAATAATATTGTATCAATACTATAACTATGTAATTTGATACATATTATTATATCAGCAACCACATTACAATATGTAAATATATCAAAGTAACATATTGTATGTCTTAAATTTACATGTTACACATTAAATTCACTCAATTAAAAATGTGTAGAAAAGTGCTTCCTTTTTCATTATATAATATACACAAAGTCTAACATATTTACTACCTCTTTAAAGAACGTTTCCCGTCTACTAAGAGAACATGGGTTTGAAGAGACTGCGGCGGTGTGAAACCTGGCACACTTCGGTGCAGGACGGAGCACCCTGGATCTGGGGAGAGACTGGGAGAGCCAGTGACAAAGCTGCACAGCCCAAGAGCACAGCCACAGATTTGCAGCAGACATGGTCAAGTGACTCCTTTCCTGACCAGATGGAGACTATAAAGTCAGAAGCAAGACAACCTTCTTTGTACCAGTTCTTTACACTGTCAACACATAAACTCCCCAAAATGGCAGGCACCTTGCTTTCTTTGGGGAAAAACACATGCAATGAATTTTTATTAGCCTAATTCTCACCCATATGCATGGCCAACCCACCGTGCAATGCTTTTTTATACTGCTCCAACCACCTGTGCATCGCACGAGCTCTTTAAATCAGAGGCAACGGGACATGGTGGAAGCTCTCTGCAAGGTAAGAAATAGGAACTTAAGGGTTTGTCCTGCCACTTAATTGAGCAGCCTCATCTATTAAGTAATTTAATCTACCAAGTTCTCAATTTTATTCTCTATGAATTGGAAATTACAACATGTAGCTTTTTCCAAGGTTCATATTGAAAACATTTACTGACCGATACAATGCAGGCATTGATTAATCACAAAGTACACTGGCCGTAAAGAGGGGTAAGTCATAACAATCCAGACATCCATAAATTCTGTGGGGATTAAGTGATAATTTGTTGATCACTTGCTCAGCACAGAGCTTAAAACACAATGCTTCATGATTTTTCTATGATTACAATGACACGATTTCTTCTTCTTTAAAAACTATTTTCGACCTGACTTGTTAACGGGCACTGTGTTTCCCAGTGAGGCAGTCACAGTGTCAGATCTTCTATTTCTATTTTTGAGGGGATTTTCACATAGTGAAGAAATGGGCTCTCTTGAAATAAATATTTGGAAAGTGATCCTTCTGCGTGGAATGATTGGGAAACATTATCCTTTTGCCCACAACACTAAAAACCATAATTGGCAGTGAAGAGTCTTGCTAAAAGCAAATTAAATTAAAGATTGGTAGATCTGAAAATATAACTAACTTAGAAGAAAGGATTGTGGTAAATTTAACAGGCTTTACCCAAGCTCTGACCACATGGAGAAAACCCTCAGGCAGGAAGCCTTCCATTATTTCTTCCTTGTTTTGATCTAAATGCTTTTTAAGTATTTTCTCAGCTGAAATAAAAACTAGAACATTTCTTAGCATCGGTGATTAGCAGAAAGATCAAAACGTGATCAGCAAAGTTCTATATCTTAATTGGGTTCACCATGATATAAAACAGACACGATTTACTAGCCATGTATGCAATGTGTTTGGCAATATTCTAACTGCTTTACACATACATGCTCATATAATCCTTGCAGCAGCTCTATGAGATAGTATGTTGGACATGTTTCAATCACCACTTTACATTCTATTGGTCTCTGTTGTCCAGTATCCTACCAGAACAATAGCAGCCAGCTCTGCCTGGGTTTCTACTAGATTTACGTTGTACAACTGACAGTATCTAACTTCAGGCCACTTGTATTAGTCAGCTCCAGGGTGCTATACCAATGTACCACAAATGAGGTGGCTTATAAAAACCAGAAATTTATTTCGTAACAATTCTAGAGGCTGGGAAGACTGATCAAGGCTCTCTAGGGAGGGCCTGCTTTCCCGGGTCGCAGATAGCAGTCTTCTCACTGTGTCCTCGCATGATAGAAGGAACCAGGGTACCTTCTCTGGGCTTGCTTTTATTAGGGCACTAATTCTGTTCACGAGGGCTCCACCCTCATGACCTAACCATCTCTCGGTGGCTCAATCCCTTAATTTAATCACATTGGGGTTTAAAATTTCAACATGTGAATTATTGGGGAGAGGTGGACAAAAACATGCAGCCAATTGTACCAACCATCCTATCTGCTTTTCATCTCCAACCCCAATATTTCTCTTTTGATGCCCCTGAATAGGACACCAAGGCAACTACCTCAATGCCCACAATATAACCAAAGAATAAATAGGACCCCTCAGTAAGTCTTCATTCAATGAGGATCAGGAGCTAATGGGTGAATGTTCCTCCTTTTTTCCCCCAAGATGGATAGTCTTGAAATGTTTTTTATATGTAGCATGTAGCAATGCCTTTTAAATTTTTACCCTGCCACCTTTTACACTAAATCTGTTTCACGAGGCCATAATACTTCTGTTAAGCTCACCACTTCGCCTTTTATGTCTCGGTGCTCTGCAAAGGCTTGGCCATTTATATTCATCAGCAGTTGTTTACTTGACATAAAATTGTAACTAGAGCGTGTTTCCGTGACCTAAGTCAGAATCTCTGGTTCCTAGGCAGACACTCCAGAATCCACCTGCAGGAATCCTACCTCTGAGGACTGCACAGGGAACCAGGAAATGGCTAGGACAAGATGCAACATAAAGTTTAGTCTGCAGTCCCGTGTTGTCATCTACCCCTTCACTTTTGAGTCCAGCAGGCTTGCGATGGCAATGTGCTCCATGAGAACCAGCACCTTCCTCTCTGGCCCATCCTGTGCTGCTTTTTCCCTCTTTTCATATCAGACCATGATGAACGATACCTGCATTTGCATTGCCTCTGGAGAGCCGTTAGACTAGACTAGATGCTCTTGTTTGGCATGTGATAAAGGTTTTTATTCACCTGCATTGGGAAAGGTAGCTGCCTGTGCAGTCAGGATTTGCAGCCGAGTCTGATTATACTGACATGATGGCTCCCAGAGCAACCGTATAGATGAAAGGGTGCAGGGGAGAGTGGGAAGGCGCAGTTACTAGAGGAATTCCTTAGAAACATGGCAGGCAACGGCCACAGGGGAAAAATACCAAGTACTTTGTGCGGGATAGACATTTAGTGAATGAAAGAGGAAAAGGAGGTTAAAATTAGCTAAATAACAAAATTGTCACATAAACTGGAAGAACGATACTAAGTGGGTTTTTGCATGGTCCGGCAGCTGCGTGAATGTGAACCGTAGAACGCATTACGATCGAACGTGTACATGACTTTTGCGGCTCCAAAAGCACCAGAGGATGTCTGTTTCCCATCTGGGCTACGTAGTACTGATGCATATTTTATATACAGTTTTTTCCTCGACTTACTTCAAAAAGGTTTTGTGTTGGCTTACCATGAAAGACAAGCACATAATCAGATTATTTAACAGTTGAAACAGAAAACAGCATAGACACTAAAGGAAAATAAATGGAACAGATACGTGGTTATAGCTATCATGACTGAGCATTAAATCTGGCTCTGGGCTTCTTGGCACCCAAGACAAAAAGTTTTCAGAGTCTGGATAATGAAAGATGTTAGTTTATTAAGAGAGAAAAAAGTTTTCCTGGGAAGGAATTGATCATACCTTTAATCACAGATAATAAAATGTATAAAAGACAACCTTCAAATGAAGCATTCTTTATAGAAAAATTTTTTTTCTGTGACCTGTAAGTTAAAAAATCAGAGTCTAACATTAGGCCCGCATTTAGACATGGCATCTCTTTAGAAGAGTAAGATATTGTGGTCTCAATATGTGTATCTCCTTGGACTTCAACGTTATACCGACCGACCTGCCACGCAGAGTTAATTCACACTCATTTGTTTACATTTTATTGTAGCTACTGCCTCCTTCTCAAAGCTTACCTTAAATGCCCCCTGTGCTGAGTTAGGTATTTTGCTGCTTCCTGCCATCAGAGGCCTGAATCATGAAAAAATTTCTCCCTACTAAAAACATGGGAATGCTAAATTTTATTATTATTTTTTATTCTCACCCATGGATATGTTTATTGATTTTTAGAGAGAAAGGAAGGGAAAAGGAGATGGAGGGAGAGAGAAAGAGAGGGAGACATCAGTGTGAGAGAGTAGCATTGATTGGTTGCTCCCGACCAGGAATTGAACCCACAACCTTTCGGTGGAGTGATGCTCCAACCAAATGAGCCATCCAGCCAGGGCAAAGTGTGTTAGTTTTTTGTTGTTGAGTTGTAGGGGTTCTCTATATATATTCTGTTTTAAAAATTCTTTTTTTATTTTTTATATATATTTATGTAAACTAAATTTATTTATTTATTTTAATTGGTGTTCAAGTACAGTTTTCTGCCTTTAACTCCCGTTTAGAATTCTTATTAGTTATAGGATTTGCAAATATTTTCTCCCTTTCCGTATGCTGCCTTTTTATTCTGTTCATTGGCTCCTTTGATGCACAGAAGTTTTTAATTTTGACATAGTTCGATTTGTCTATTTTTACCTTTGTGGCTGAGGCTTCAGCTTGTTTCTTTTTAACCCCATTTAAATCTAAGATTTTGTTACAATTAAAAATAGTTTGTAAAAATTTTTGTCAGTGGTATATTGCAAAAACTTTGCAAGGGGTCATTGAGAAAGAGGGAAGGGATATTTGAACAATGCCTGCAAAAAGAGGGAGTGGTCTGTGACGGTTGTCCCCAGGGGCAAAAATAGGCCCTGAATTCTAAAGGAAAACAGGCTTCCAAAATAACAGTAAAAGCTAATGCTCACTCAGTGTTACAGCACACACGTTATGCTAAGAATTACATACATATATTTTCCCTTTAATTTTTATCAGTGACCCCATGTGGTAAGCACTATTATGAACAGATAAGAAAACTAGTTTTCTCTGTTTCATTAGCATGTTCTTTCACAAAATGCTTTTTGTAAATAAAGCAAATATACTATTTTTTTTTGTTTAAAAAGTAACCAAAACAACGAATTTCATTAAACTAAAAACATGAGAAAACGAAAGAAAGAAAGAAAGCTAAAGTTCAGGGCAGCTAAATCACCTGCCCAAGTTCTCCGAGGTGGTAGGTAGAGCGGAGCTGAGAAGGAAAGAGTCTAATCTGAGGACAAAACTCGACAAAACACACGCTCTTTGCTATGCAACCTCCTTTGATGAAAGAAGTTGCAACAGGGATTTCAGGGGCGGCGGGTACAGCAGAGACAAGCAAAGAGGTTTTCGTGACACACTTCCCTGAAGCTGTAGGAAGTATTACAGAGCGGGACAGAATGCCAACGAGAGGAAAAGACGCTGAGACCCCAACAAAGTGCCTTGGATGGGAAAAAGCCTTTAAACACGTTAATATGAGTGCAAGCTGTGGGACCTGCAACAGGATTTGGGAAAAGAGAAATGAACTGGTCCATTCGTCTTCCGGAGAAACCATTCTGACCACTGTGCGGAGAAGGGACTGGAAGGTGGGCAGACTGGAACACGGAGACTGTTTAGGGGGCAGTAGCCATAAAGGTGCCCAGAAAGCCTGATTTAGGCCGGGGCTGTGGAATAGAGACAGGACATGTTTTTCAGACTCTGAGATAGTAACGAGGTAGAATTAGTAGGATTCGGTGCCTGAATGAATACGGTGAATGAGTCACAGAGAAGGGGCAGGGAACAGCAGTCTGCTGGTACATGTTTAACAACATGCTCTCCAGGAAACAAAACAAAACAAAACAAAATAGTAATACCCTCTTTGTGGCATTTGCCAGTGTCCCTGGTATAAATGCTGACTGTGGAGCAGAGTAATTCTATCATACAGATACGACAGAAGCAAAGAACCTCAAGAGCATAGATAATAGCAAAACGGGGCAGAACAATGAGGAAGTGATGAATTTTGAGTATCCATCACCTTTGTTTTAAATGTGATTCATTCCATTATAACTTGATATGATTTGAATTTTTCATAAGGGCTGCGTTTAGCAAGTAGCTCACAAAATGACTGAAAATTTAACCGTCAGTACACATGCGTCCGTGTGAGGTGACTCCAGTGCAGACCGTGGGGACACTGAAGATTCTGGCTGACGTGTCACCACCAAGAAGCCTCTGTAGTCCCACCAGAGTCACTACTGAAGCCCTTCTCTGTGGCTCGTGGCACCTTGTGAAGAGGTTCACCTTTGCTCACTTCACACCAAATTGTCACGGCTCATAGTGGGTCTTGTCTCCTCATTGGTGATATTCTAGTGCTTAGGAAATGAGAGCAAACTTTTTCCAAAATATTTCTGTGCCAGACCCAGTTTGGCCCCAAAGTACAGAGATAAATAAGTGATAGTCTCTATCTTCGAGAAGCTCATCATTCAGGAAGAAAGACAGACAGCAGATATCACTGCAGCCCTCCTGGATTAAGAACTATGACAGAGGCCAGCGTGGGGTGCAAGAAGCAGGATGGGTGCCCGCTGACCCGAACCAACCAGAGGAAGGATCCTGCTATCTAACGCTCAAGATTCTCTCCACATACTCAGGTTTAAGCTTCAACAACAAAGTTTGGCATTAACAGCAGCCAAAATCATTAGACCCTTAGCTCTAAGGCCAATTTTAGAGTTAATGGAGAGCCTTCCAGGTAATTTTTTACTCTTGAAATTGTATATATTTAGAACAGTCCAGATTTCCAGGTATAATTTTTCTGTCTCCAGTTTTCTAAAAGGAACTGTTTGCTTGAATAAGGAAAAGGCTTCTGAGTTCTCTAAATAAGGGAGTAAAGGGAGGGGGTATGTACTGTTTACAGGGGCCACAAGGGAAACAAATTTGTCAGAAACACTTTTCTAAGAAGTTTTCTGCTTTCCTTGCACAGTTAGGGGCATGAGGTGGCTGGACCCCCTGGCGCAGGGATACTTGGGGGTCACTGAGTCACTGCTGTCACTGCTCCAGGCAGTGTCAGCCAACATTCAGCTGCCGATGGGCCTTGCCAGGATGGTCACACCAGCGGCAGTCGGCAGTCTCAGCGCCCAAGTGAGTTGTCATTGTCTTTGAGACTGGGACCTCCTTGGAGATCGCGACGAGGAGCCATGAAACACCTGATGGGGTCATTTTTAAGTGTTCAAAAGATATTTATGGCATCTGATTTTTGCATGTGTGTGTTTCATCAGTATAAACAGGAAGCATCTTTTCAGGAACATTGTGAAGTTCAAAGGTAAGAAGGACATCACTGTCACCAAAGAAGTCAGTTTCTGGCTTTTGATATGAAGTCTGCTTTAAATTTCTCCAATAAGTTTAAGCTTCAGGGTTGCCACTTAACTAGTTACCTAAACTTTAAAAAACTTTTAAAATTCTTTGAATCTGTTTCTTTATTTATTAAATTAGAATCATATTCTCTGCCTTACAAGATATTTATAAATATTAAATGATATAATATTGAGTGATGAATAAGTAAATGAATGAATGAATATTTCTAAGAGTCTGGAACTGGTATTTTCTAAACTAGGAAATGCAATATAAATATAATGTACTTTTATTAATATCATTAAAGCTAGTAAGTGGTAATTGTTTATATATTGGTTTATTTGAAAGTTTCATACAATTATACATTAAATTTGGATGCTGACACAAAAATCAGAAAAAAATTAGAAGATTGGCAGCATTCACATCACAAAAATTTAAAGTAAAATTTTAAAAAATTATAAATGGAGCCAAGAGATAAATAAACCAGAATATGTAGAAAACCAGTATATATGGAATGCAGTATACATAGAAAAAAGTACATTTTTACATAGACATATAGTTTGATGTATAATAACATGTAGAAAAATTGTTAATGAACAAAAATATTCCAGTTCTTTCGTAATCATAGAAATGATGAGTCAGTGAAATATGAAATTTTTAAGAATCATTTTGGCAGAAGTTTAAAAACTGATAATACCCTAGGAGTGGGTGTAAGAAGCAAAAGGACTCTTACTCCCTGTTCTCAGGAGCAAAGTAGTATGACTTTTCCAGGGACGATTTGGTAAAACATAGAGCAAAATATAAATGTGTATATACTGGGTCACATCAAATCAATTTGTGGAAATTATTTTAAAGAAAAAATTAGACAAGTTAATCAAAAAGTACATAAGGCATTCATTACAGCCCTGTTTAAAACACAGACAGAATGGAGTCAGGAAATATTAGCGTGCATCATAGAGCACGCATCATATAAATTATAGTATGCTATCATTCATTTGATGAAACAGACACCTGTTACAAATATGCATTTGCTTCTACATTTATTACATAGAAATTCCTAATATGGCATATCTGTGATATATTAACAAAAATAGTGTGAAACTATATTCAGAGTTTAATTCAATTTTTGAAGTACATCATGATAGACAAAATGTTAATCTTAATAACAATGGTATTTGTTATATTATTAAAATGTTTTTCAAGCTTGTAGCCTGTATTATTTTTATTATTATAAAACTTTTTTATTTTGAAGGGGTATTCATCCCTATCTCTGCTGTTTGTGCAACTGAAATAAACACTTCACCTTTGTAGTAAATGACCTTTGCCTCTCCTGCTCCTATTCATTCACTGACCTGTGATATATGATGCAATGTTGTCACAATTAGTCTTCATCAGAGTACTTGTGACATCACAAAATCTGGACTATCCTCAGTTGAGGTCACAATGGCTCTAACAGAGAAATTCCTATATATAAAATACTTTCTCCTTAACCAGTTTATGGAAGAAGAAAAAAGGAGGTGGCAGGGAATTAGAAGGAAAATTAAAAAGAGAAAGACATAAAGCTGTTGGTATGAAAACCGATGATACGTCATCTTATTTCATTGATTAAAATGGCAGTAGTGTGGGCCGGTGAGGTCAATGTATTTGTGTGTCCCCATGTATTTGTATCTGAAAGAAAAGCACAGTTGGAAAACGTGACTCAATTTTCCAGAAACGAGGGCATCTTGCAGTCACCAGTTTGGGGCTCACCTGTAGAAAGTCTTTGCTTTAGAAGCACAGATAAGATTAATACATAACAATTAACTTAAGTGGTCTGTTAAGATAACAGAGAGGTAAATATTTTTGTTCACACACTAAGCAGAGAGAGAACACACAGTGGAAGGGAAGGATGTGAGCTAACTTTAAATGCTTTCACTGACATGTTCTAGAAATCCACTTTCAGTCTTCTTTTCTCCATTATCACCCTCCCTTGAGCGTTTTGCTTATCTTTGTCGAGAACTGCTCTGCCTGGTTTTAGGCGTTGTAACTGCCCCCCATGGCTAAGGCTGAGCTTATCTCTGGCAGCAGTACTGCTTCTGCTTCATTTCCTGCCCCCAAAGTATGGTCAGATTGTCAGAGATGGGTGCATCCCCTCAGAGGGGGGTAACCTAAGCCAGACACGATCACTTAGGAGTCCTTTAAGGAAGGACTCGGGGGGCTGCAGCAAAGAGGGAATGATGGACCCTCACCCCCTGGCTATTCTAACATAGCCTGAGTCCCCATTTCCATCTGGGAGAAGCACTTTCTGGTTCTAATCCACTTAAGCCTAAAAATCTATGATGGGGAAGGTGGTGCAGCCCCTTGTCAGCTAGAGCAGGATCTGAGGTGATCAGGCATAAGAAAGAATTCACCAAGTCCTGTGAAGCCTGCTTTGCTAAGAGTGCTTTCCTTCATATGATAAGGGTCCAAGCAGGAAATGAGTATGTCTCCCAAAGTTTTTGCAGCCCCCTTACCTGACAGACGCTGACTCAGACTAAGCCCTCAGATTTCTTTGAAAGGTTACCTACTGTTTGATCCTTGCCCCCTGACATTGATTGATGAGCTTTACCTGTATTTCTGTGTATTACAACCAAATAAAAGTTGTTGAAGAAGAGGTTCTTGGTCTTTCTCCTCTGAGAGATTGACCACCTCTCCTCTCCAAGCAGATCATGTCTTGGTAGTTTCACTTTTATCCGTGGCAAACAGGGGCACTTGTGGGCAAAACTGCCCCCACAACTTTTGTTCCTTTGATTCTAATCTAACAGTCTTAAAATTATCAATAACAAAACAAACCCACTTCAATACATATAGAAAAAACAAAGGAGTTCAAGGGAGAAAGAGGTCATTTCTGACAGTGGAAATCAAGGAGAAGGATTGTCGCTGAGTACATAGAAACGAGAAGGATATCCTAGACCTGGTCGAAAATAAGAAGGAAATTACAAATATTTGAGGGGCAGAGCATATGGAGAGATAAGGAAAAGAAAAAGTAAAATAAAACCCAATAAATTAGTTTCAAGTTAAAAAAATGCGTTATGAAATAGCAGGAGATGATGTCAGAGAGATGAACTCAGGTTGGATTAATAAGATATCAAAAGCCAAATTAAGAATCCGAGACAATAAAAACATAAACCGTTACAATCATAATATCAGGTTAATATTTTTCTGCCTGTTCTCTGCTTGCATTTGCTCCTTGATTTAATCTTGCAATTGTTTCTGATAGTGTTCTTGCATAAGATGGTGGTTAGTATATTTTTGAAAAGTTGAAAATAAAAACCCATCATTAATTCAGCAAGGAAAGTGCTGTCACTTTTCATCTTAATTACACAGGTTGAAAGGTATTACTTGTAGGTTTGGCAACATTTGCAAAAACAGCCACTCAGAGGTAGAGAAATTAGTCCAAAGGACACACAATTTTCAGGGAAACTTCTCAAATCTTTCCAATAAGAATGGACATGGCCCATTCTTCATCCAGGCATGCTGACTATTAATGTCACAATGCATTTGCAATGGGAGTGCACTTTCAGGGCTAGAACATATTGCTAGTGAAGGCTTAACAATCAGAAGTCTCAGGAAACTTGGCAACAGAATGCTGAGTACACTTACTGACTCTGGAGAAGAAAAGCTTTAATTGGTGGTCATCAAAGCACAAAGCAAAGGGTGAGCACACCTACTAGGCCCATGTCTCTTTGAAGTAAAGCTATTCTCAGACTCCTGTTCCCCACACATACCACCAACAGGTGTCTGTGCTTCCCATGCTGATTCGCACTGCTTTCCCCTCCTTTGTGTCGATGACTACCCTGCCAAGTAGAAGGAGACCTGCCAAGGTACTGAAATGGATCATGGACACACACTCTTCAAAACTTACATGGCTTAAAGCACCTGCCTACAACAGCACAGTGATACTAAACCAATCTGACTCCGTGATGAAATGGACTAAAATTGTTCCTACATCCTACTTTTATGTTATTGCCATTGTTGAAGCTCAAAGAATTTTATTTTCCTTAATCTGACTTCTGGTCCAAGGAGACTTGGCAATTCTTCCCCCAGATAAGTTACCCCTTGCCAGACAGGTGACTCTGGAGGACCGCTGGAGCGGCAGCAAGAGCAAAAGCTCCGTAAGAGGAATGAACAGTCTACACACTATGCTAGTAAGGCTGGGTGGTTCTCCTTGCTCCAAACCATCTCCATTAGCTGCAAATCTCATAATCAGAAATTAATTTATTTGTGTCAAAGTATTTTATTCTTTAGGATACCCCTACCAAAATGCAAACACTTCTGAAAACACTGGCATCTCAGGCTTTATTAGCTGGCCCTTTCAGGGGAGGGGGATACAGGTAGGACAACTGGTTTGCAGCAGGGAGAGAAGAGTAGAAAAGACAGAGTTATTAAAGTGAGCAGTGAAATCACAAAGGCACTGTTTTCCTCCTCACCATCTTGTTTCTAATTTAATCTTTGTAACAATTTAATTCACTAATGTTTCTAATTTAATCTTTGTAATAATGCAGACTCCTACCATTCCTTGAATTCTAATAATCCAGCCTCACCTGAAAAGAAGCCTACTAAAGGCAACAAGAACAGCTGAGAGGTGGGAAGAAAATCAAAACATATCTGAAGCACATTTAGGTTTGAATCAAATAATTGCAAACTTTTGTGTAACTTTCTTGGCATTAAGTTGGGGCTGGGAGGACAGGGAGACGAGAGGCCACGTGTGATCACTGTGCGCATTAGTTTTTCTGGAGATGTAGGTGTTTGTTTTTCTTAGGTTACATCCAAGTGTAAATGTCCAGTTTGCTTTGGATCTCAACTGATGAGTCATATGGTAAGAGGTTTGGTTATTTCTTTATTTATTTTTAAAGAAATGACCATACTATTTTTTAGGATGCTTCTATCAATTTACCTTCCCACTAGCAACATAAAAGATATCCAGTTTCTCTGCATCCTAGGCAGAACTTGGTACATCACTGGTTTTTTTTTTTTAATTTTAGCTATTCTACTGGTACTTAGTGATATCACATTTGTTAATGGTATGAATTTTCCTAATGGTTATCGATGATGGATGTCTTTACATGTGCATATTTGCCAACTGCTTATCCACCTTAGTGAAACTGCTCTCTCTATCTTTTGCCCATTCTCCAATTGGTTTTTTTTTAATGTTGAATTTTAAGAGTTCTTTATATAATCTGGAGATGTACCTTGTCAGATACATGGTTTGCAAATATTTTCTTTAGGTCCATTGCTTGTCTTTGCATCCTCTTAATAGGGTCTTTTCTCAGAGTGCAAAAAAAGTAATAGTTTTGATAAAGTCAACTAATTGATTTTGTAAATTTATGGATCAAACTTTAAATGTGTGTCTAAAAACTCTTCATTAAGCTGTAGATCCCAAATATGTTCTGATACTATCTTCTAACATTTTCTAATTTTACATTTAAATATAATTCATTTCCAATACTTTAGGATACAAAGCATAAATACAATATTTAATCTTTAAACCATATATTTAAGCTAACGCTTCTGATAAGCAAACTGAGTTGTAAAATGTTCATTTGCCTCATGTCAGGGCAAGTCATCACCTTCTCCGAATTTCTCTCTCGAAGGCTTCCTGTGTGAAAAGTATCTCTTCTCCAGGGTTTTTACCTTGCCTTCAACTTTGAGTTAAGCTTGCCACCTTAGGCTTATTATCTAAGACTAACCCCAGCAAACATAAAAATCACGCCGACTTTTTCAGACCCTGGTAGTGTTTCAGCCATATTTTCTCACTATATTGCTGGCTCATCTTCTCCACACAGAAATCAAGAAAGAAAAAAATCACAGTTATGGTGGAAATATCAGAAAAAATTTCCAACATTTAGATGGGTAATCCTAGTGCAAAATCCAATTCAGCTTTTATCCAATAATTAGAAAAATTATTGGGAACCGGTTTTGTATACTTCTCTTGAGTTACATAATCACATAGACTGGCATATAAAAGAAGCTGAAAAATACCCACTTTTTTCAAATTATTCTTTCCAAATATAGTTTTTAGAAGAAGAAATTTACCAATGATTTTCCATCTCAACCTATCCTGGGATATTCTCTAAACACTAATTTTTACCATGAACAAATTATATTTTAAAAGAATAAAACAAACAATAATCTCAGAGGTAATGTTAAGAATTTGTGTGGCAATATCTTTGAAAACTTATGTGTGAGAGAAATATTATCCTATAAAAATATGATTTTGAAAATGATCTCATTACCATATGGATTCCTTTCAAACACTCAGACTTTGAGTTAGTGAATCAATTTCTGGCCGATCTTATAGACATATGACTTTCTTCTCAGTCAGCAAATTTGGAACTCATAACAGAGGACAGAAATCTAGTTTTCAGAATTTAGCAAAGAACCAATGCTACCAAGTTTATGTCCATGGGACATGAAAGAGGTAGAAACTAGGGCAAGCCCTAAAATACCAGTCAATAAAAGTAAAACATGGTCCCTAAGTCTCCCACCCCATATCACATGCAAAACATACCAACCTCAGGCAGGGCTCTGCTATAAGACAGGAGGACAGCTGATCAACACAACCACCAATATTAGACAAATATTTGCCAGTTAAGGCAAAATGGTAACACAGAGAACAATTTTCTGTCATGTAATTAACTTACCTTTCCTCTATAAGAACCCCCTTTGTCTTCCTCTGAATGCCCATAACTTGGTTTACCCCCGGGGTATGTGCAGCTGTCAATCAATTGATAGAAATAATCAAGGGTAACATGTAGCATATAAGCCAACATGCATCCCTCTGGAGATCACATTTGTCATCACAGCGTTCTTTCCTACACAGCCCAGACTTAGCCGCAGAATCTCCACAACTCAGTACCCGAGAAAACTCTCCTCCGGTAGCTCTGGGGAAACACAGTAACCCTATTTTCCATTTCTGCCCTACGGTATAAGTGTAACCCTATACAAATATTTCTGCTTCTAGCCTATGTCTCCTTAACTACTCATAATTACTTGCATCGTCTCTCTCTCTGCCTTATCTTAAGATATATTTCTTCATTAAAGTCTATCATCTTCTACTGACCAACTTCAAAACCTACTACCCCCACAAAGCCTTCCTAAATATCCTTGTCAAAGAAACCCAGTACCCTGGACTAGTTACGACTGAAGCCCAAGTTTGTGATTGCTCTTCGATGTCATACACAAACATGCACATCCTCGTCAGCCTAACGGAGATGACAGTATGGGGTGGGGGGGGGCGGGTAGCGGCACATAAATGCAGGAACAGTATGAATATGTAACACATGCTATCAAAAGGAAATGGGGAAAATACCAAATCATGTTGTATTTCTGAAACTAACGTCATTCTGCATGCCAACATGCAGCATTCTGTACAATTACAGTAAAATTGTTGAATTAGTTGACTGCTTACCTATACTGTTCCAGAGTTGACGAAATGGTAGACTACTGAAGTAACACACACGAAAATAATAAGGATGATAGGACCTAAAAAAAAAAGAACAAAGATAGCACTTATATGAACAAAAACTTAAAATACTTATGAAAATATTAATAAAATACATGAAGCCTTTAATAAGGATGCCTCTAAAATTTTATTGTGGCCTTGAAAGAATAAAAGAAATGCAAACACATTCTATGTATGTTGATATAAATTCTGCTAAAAAGATGTCTTCTCTTCTAATATTAGTTAATGATGTTAACTCCATTCTGAACAAACTACCAAAGGATTGATTTTTCAGTGGAGGTAATTTGTTGAAATAATTCTCAAGTTAAGCTGGAAGAATAAATTGATGTAACTAAGAAAAAATTTTTAAAAAGAGTAATTAATATATTATTTAATTTTTAAAAATAAATTACTTCTATTATTATTCAGTAATCTCTAAAGATAGGTTACTTCTCTCTATTCTAGACAGATTACTATTACTAAGTAATTTATAGAGTACTTCTCTCTACTGTGGCGCGGTAATAATGACAGTGAATAATAAAAGCAGTAATAGTTGTTGAGGAACTATTATTTGACAGGTTTTGGAATAAACATTTTACAGCATTGTTTAATTCCCACACGACCTTATGCTGAAGACAATACTATGTGTATTTTATTTTATTTATTTATTTATTGTTAAATATTTTTTATTTATTTATCTTTAGAGGGGAAGGGAAGGAGAGAGGGAGAGAAACATCAATGTATGGTTTCCTTTTGTGCGTCCCCTGCTGGGAACTGGCCTGCAGGGAACTGGACTGCAACCCAGGCATGTGCCCTGACTGGGAATCAAACCGCGATTGTCTATATCCCGGGCCCACGCTCAATCCACTGAGCTACACCAGCCAGGGCCTTATGTGTATTTTAGAAAGTCTGGGCTAAGTCAATGGCCGGAGTTCACATGCGGAGGGAGAACAGCCGACTGGATGGGTATCGTACACAGGTTCTGGAGACAAGGAGCTCTGCATTCCAATCTCAGATGCATCCGTTGCCAGCTGTGGGACTTGGAGGCTACGGTTTAACTTCATGAAGCTTTAATTTTTTATTTACAATTTCAGAATAATAATAATAGCTCTTATGAGCACAATGTATGTGAATAACAACATAAATATGCTTAACAGAGCCCCCATCAGATAGTCAAACTCAATAAATGAAAACTTTAAAATGCTACAAAAAAACATGGTGGACAAATATTAAAAGGTGATAATAACAGCTAGCATATGTAATTAGCATTTATGATGTTCTGGGTATTGTTTTTAGCATTTTCATGTGTAAATTCATGTCAAATATTCTAACAACGTTAGCAGCAGTCACTGTTATTATCTCCATTTTACAGATTATGAAACAGAGGCACAGGGAGATTAAATAATTTGCTGAGAGCACACAGCTAAATGGAGGCAGAGCCGGGGGGTTAAGCATAAGCTGTGCTTGTAGCCACCTCAGTCCACAGCACTTCCTCACATACAATCACACTGACATGAGACACAGAGGAGAGGAGAGGAGGGGGAAAGCATGAATACAGGCTGTTGTTTGGATGCTATTAAATAGTCTAGGCTTGAGAAATGAAGACTCAGGCAAGAACAGAAACTAAGAAGTGAAGAAACTAGTATGGCACCTTTACTTCGCAGAAAAAAATAACAAGATTTAAAAAGCAACCAGATGTAGATGAAAGAAGAGTCCAATTTCCAAGTGTGAGAAATGGAAGAGAAATGATGATGTTCCTGGTCAAGATAGGAAAGGCAGGAGAAAAAAAAAACAGCCTTAAAAGAACCTTTCCAAAACTGGCCAAACTGGTTCTCTACAAAAAGTCAATAGCGATATTTTACTTAACACTTACTATGGGTCATGGACAAGTGAACAGCAATAACTCCCTTCAATTAACACTTGATAAATAAGGGGAAATGTCATGTAAAGGCAACATGATAATACGAACAATAACATAATATATTATGGGGAATTCTTGGTGTGGCTTATTCAAGCCAAAGCTTTATGTTGCAATAATTTGCACACAGGCAAGTTTTGCAAGTCTTTGGAAAAATTAGGGGAAAACCAAATATGATTGCTTAAAACATTGAAGAGCCAATGCTTAACAAATAATCCTCAGAGTTTTGTCAGACCTTGGCTATGTAAGAGACTTTTAAATTCTCAAAAATCCAGGGTTCTTTTATTAATCAACATACCCTACAAAATGTCTGGGAATATCACAAGGCATTCCCAGGTATGTGATATCAACTAGAATGTTTCCTGTATAAGTATCATTATCAAAGTCATCCTTAAAAGCCCAAATCACCTATTTTTCCAATGCTTCTTCCCTCATCTCCTACTCCTGTGTCACTACATGGGTATGCACTGACTTATTCTTCATAAGACAAGGGAAGAAGTCATCTAAAAGGTGTCACTGGCATGTGTTTCTTTATTGTGACAAAGGAAAAGATTTCTCTCTCCTCCTCACAGAACCTGCCCTCAGAATTAGCATGGTGTCACCAGCTTGTTGGCCTGAGAATCCCAATTCTAACTTCCCCAAGAAGAAGTCATGATTTCTAAAAGCACGCCAACATTCCAGGTGAAAGAGGCAGCATGGGCTACCAACTGCTGGCGGGTGCCTAAGAAAAACAAATCACATCACAATAAAATGCAAAATCAACTTTATTCCCATCACTGCCACCATCATCAAAAGGCACTGTCTCACAAAGCCAGCAGACTATCTTGAGAATTCTTTAATTCTTTTTACTTGCAAAATTGCCTTTAAGAAACAACACCGTGGAAAAATTTCATAGCACGAGAAGAGGTGCCCTACTGTACTCAACTTCTGAGCTCTGGGTTATCTGATCAAGTCATGTAAATTCTTTGAGCCTCAATTATTTTGTCAATGGAATAGACCGCCAAGTGAAGAGGCTCTAAAAACTAAGCAAAATAGTAATGGTGTTATTTGACTGCTATTCCACTTCCATATGGGCTAAAACATTTTGGATGGGAAGAGAACCCAGAAGGCAATCTCTGACTAGCCTCTCCGAAGCAGACCCAGGACCTCATGAACTTGGAATGACCCACCCTCAGCCAAAGTTAGGATAAAACACTAGTAGCTCACCACGACTGTGGTTGCTGTTCTTTTTCTGAAAGACTTCAAGATTGTGAACTCATTTTCCTTTTCTTTCCTTTCTCTTCCCTACCCTTCTTTCTCTCTCTCTCTCTCTACTCCTTCCTTTTTCTTTTCTTTCTTCCTTTCCTTTTCTTTCTTTCTCTTTTTCTTCCTTTCTCTCTATATTTCATGACCATTCTATGCAAACAATCACAAACGTTAGTCACTAATGACAGAGTGACACAGAAAATGAAAATGGAACTAGTGTACACAGAACATAACGTCTCAGGCTAGTTAGTCCCTCCAAGCACAGTACAAACTCGTCACACCAAAACAGAGCTAAAGGTCGAGTATGCAAATTTGGGGGGAATTCTCACTAACCTTCATATACTTATAGATGCATAGAGACTGGAAGGGATTCTTGGACTTTAATCAACCTAACTTCATATAAAAACATTGGAGTCCCCGATAGTTGCTTACTCAGCCTCTCTTTGAGCACTTCCAGTCAAATGGCACTTATTCCCTCACAGAACAATACATTCCACATCTTCAGCACCATATAATACATAACATATGACACCTCTTTTCTTCAAGGGATACAGGAAAATCCCTTTTAAAAGATCCAGCATGCCCTTGGCAGGACATTTTGTAATGCCTCCCCAAGTGATTATTTTGGGAGGTCATTTAATAATCCTGATAATTAAAGACACATAGTTTGAAATGATTAATATCTTAGATTGGCACAATACATATTCCAAGTACAACAAGGATCTTAAGAGAGAATGTCCTTTGTGGTTATACATCAGTTCAGGTTTGAAGTTTGTTGTATAAAGACAGAGAAGGCAGACAGGATCAAAATGTTTTGTTTAAACTGTACTGATTGAAAAAGAGTGCATTTAAAAATCTGTACATATGGTGAGCTTCTAGAAAAAGTTGGAAAACTGAATCTATTTATCTATCAATACTTTTTCTGTCTTCCCAAACCCCATAATATGATAGCAAAAGGTTTTTTAACATAAATCCACAAAGATGAAAATGATAAAATATCAGAAGCTGAAAAATAGATAGATTAGTAATGTGAATCCAAGAAAAATAATGTTAAGATAGAACAGAGAAAAGACATGATCCAACATGAATTGTTCCAAATTCCCTAAAAACTAGGAACTAACAGCTCTCAAGGGGGAATACAGAGGGTGGCGTGATAAAGGGCTGATAGAAAGTCAATTGAGGGAACAGATATCCAATATGCTGACCTTGTCCTTTGTTGCCAACAGCTGGGGACTGGCCAAACTTGGCAGGCTTATTCTGAAGAAAAGACAGTCTTTCCTTGAGGAACATGGGGCACACTTTTAAGCAGAGGTACCATTCTCAGAAAAGGGGGATTAAATAAACCCCATTAAATAAGTCTTAGAGGGCTCCAGAGATCCACCCAATAAACGAACAGGCTTTTCTAATCTTGGAATCAAATGTGTGAGCCCAAGATTCGGGTCAGAGACACATCCCAGGAGTGATCAACTTGGGGATCAAGAATCATTTAGGGACAAAGACCACTACAGTGAAAGTAGGCCCAACGGACGAAGGAGATGAGGGGCAACACAGGTGAAGAGAGCTGTGCCAGTCGTGGCCACCCAGCCCAGACTGGGCAGAGAGGATGCTCTGGGGGGAGTTCTGTGAGGGGACCACTCACGGTTTAACTGGGAGTCGAACTGTGCTGTGTACACAGAACACCAAACACAAGAACAAAAATCTTAAGGAAAAACAAAAAGATATTCAGAGGAGGAAAAACCATCACCATAGAATATAATGCAGAAAATTGTACCTAATTTATCACTTCCTAAAATAATGTACATTTTATGGAACACACAGAAAATATCAAACCCAAATTCAGTGAGAATATTATTTTTACAAAAATATAAACTATAAATAACTATTGAATTGACTAAAATAAAACGCGTATATTAAGAGGCAGATAGATGAGAAGGCAGAGAAAGTACACGTATGAAAAATGCATAGAGAGGAAATAAAGCTAAAGCCTCATCTACTTTGGTAAGAAACGAGGTGATAATTTCCACCGAAAATATGAAGTAATATAAGCAAATTATTTTTTTAGTAATACAAATTAGTAATACATATCAGGAACACTGAAGATCAATTTTAAAATTTAGTAAATTCATGCTGGCTGGTAAATCTCAGTGGATTGAGCACCAGCCCATGAACCAAAGGGTTGTCAGTTCGATTCCCAGTCAAGGCACATGCCTGGTTTGCAGACCACATCCCCAGGATGGGGCACGTGAGAGGCAACCACACATTGATGTTTCTCTTCCTCTTCTTCTCCCTCCCTTCCCCTCTGTCTAAAAATGAAGTAAATAAAATCTTTAAAAACAATAAAATAAAATTTAGTAAATTCATGTATACTAGTTTTGTGCAGTCTAAAAATTCTACTCCTCAATATATAATCTATGCAGAAATTTTCCTCAGGGGTTTGGAGGTAAGAAAGGCATGTCGGGGTATGTTTGCAAATGCACGCTGGTATATTTGGGTTGTGGCAATAACTGGAATTTGGTGGCGGGTACCTGGGATATTAAGTGATCTAAAAACCCAGGAATGCCCCACTCAATTACGAATTATCCTGTCTATTGTCCACCCCCACTCCCCAGAGAGCCACTGCATTAAATAGATCCTCACAGATGGAAATACAGAGAAGGATTTATTAATGCTCACTGCAGCATAATATATAATGGTCAAAAGAAACCAGCCTGAACTCCCTCAATAATGGTAGATAAGTCCTGATGTGGAGATGCAAAGGCAAATACTAAAGAAACAGTAAAAATACTGGAAAGATGCTGCCATCGAAGAAGACAAATTGAGGAGGGAGGCAGAAAGGGGATATTGCTGTTCAGGTCAATAGGTACCCTTTCTCAGGACCCATTGGACTGTACCTATAAATGAGATATTATGACAATAAAAATTAATGGGTCCCACAAAGCATCGGGACAGCCTAAAGAACCAAAAGGGAAAGTGCTTCCCCCACACCAACACTGGAAACCCACTCAACAAACCCTTGCGTTCTAGCTCAGCTGTAGGGCCTATTCTCACCACGCTGGCGACAGACAACCCACCATCTGGGTTCCAGACTCTGAATCCGTGTTTCACCTCCTTCCTATCTGCTCTGTCAGATACTTAAAAGCTGTAAGTGCACTTCGCTGTGGGTTGAAGTGGATTGCCTGTTTTTATTTCTAGCACATGTGGGCAGAAACCGGGATTTAAACCAAAGAAGAAATGTGTCCCGATATTTTGCTTTGGAAATCCCTGAAATACTCCAGAGGCTCTGGTTATGTCAGAGTCAGGCTAAATGCTGACAGAGGGACTTAAAGGAAGGCTACTGGTGTCCAACCCAACAAACTAGCCCCAGCGACCGGCTATCAATCTGTCTTCAAAATGTCACGGAATTCTCTCAGTCTCCCCAACACACACACACACACACACACACACACACACGGCTGAGACTGGCTACAGATTTTTTTCTTAATACAATTTAGTAAGCTTTTGTCTGATCTCACCAACTCTATGGCAGCTCATCAAAAAGAATCCCCACCTTATGCAAAACCGTATTGAGTCTCCTCAAGAAAACGAAAACAGAACTGCCATGTGAACCGGCAACCCCACTGCTGGGTGTGTGTTTGAAGGAAAGTAGATCACTGTGGTGGAGAGATACCTGCACTCCCCTATTCCAATGGCAGAGGAGGAAATTCTAAGAGTGTAAAATATACATATGCATGAATATTACTTGGCCTTAAAAAAGAAGGAAATTCTGCCGTTAGCAACAATGTGGAAGAAACCGGTGGGCATTGTGCTCAGTGAAATAAGCCAGGCAAAGACAAATACGCTATGGTATTTCTTCCAGGTGGTGTCCAAAAAGACAACAACAAACAATGGGTAGAATGGTGGTCACCCAAGGTGGGGTGGTGGTGGAAATAACAAGGGGATGGATATAAGAATCTAACGCACAACTTAATGACTGTAGTAGATAATACTGTATTGTATTACTTGAATTTTGCTAAGAGAGTAAATCTTAAACATCCCCACCAAAAAATAAAAGAGTAACTCTGTGAGGTGATATAGTAAACTGATTGTGAGAATCATTTTATAATATGCATATATCAAATTACTTCTTGTACACTTTAACTATATTCCAGTTTTGTTGTTCAACTAGATCCCAGTACAATTCGGTGGGGGAAATGATCACCAATTCATTCCCACTCAGGCTTTGGCAGAGTTCCAGGTTGATATGCCTGGATTGACAGGCAAATAATATAAATAATAACTGGGCTTATAAGGAAATTCAACAGATTTCAGCAAAGCGGCCAACTAAGAAGTACTATAAAGAAGGCCAACAAAGTTGTTCACAGGCTTTTTAAAGATTGTTTCCTGCCTCTTGAGCTCTCCTAATTTGGGTCTCAGGATCAGGTAACTTAGAGGAAGCTAAGCCTTTCCTGGAGGCATTTCTCCTTGGCTTTGAACAGATATTAAATGGAGTCCCCAGGATGCCATTTTCTATTGAAGCACCATAAGCCTGAGTGTTATAGATACAAATGATTCTACAAAAGCATCTGTATGCCAAATGATTCACTCATCTTGTGCCAAGACTGGCTCCCTGAGTCTCAACTGGAGCAAAGCGGGTGTCCCAGACCACCACCAAATGTTCCCTGTGCCTTTCTCCAGAGCAGAGAGCCCTTGGTGTGCGAGCGCAGCTGTGGTTCTGGGACCATCATCGTTTCAACCTGCAGTGCCTCCCAGGACTAAGCAGACTTTTCACGTTCCGTTCCATGGATGGATGACCCTTTTCAAGCAAGGCCTGAAGACTTGTTTCAATGTTTGTCCCTCTCCTTTTAGTACCTTGCTTACTCAGAATATAGGACTTTTGGTTGTAGCTTTGGTCCAAAAGTCCCCTGTCAGATGAGGAACACCCTAGCAGAACTCATAATTAATCAATTTATTTCATATCACTTTTAAATGTAGATTTAAAATGTATTATAAAATAAGGAAACATATATACAACTTGTACATCAAAGTTAATGGTTAGAAAATGGGGTCCCAAGCCAGAGAGAACTGACTTCATATCCTTGTTCTTCATCTCCCAGCTTCATGATGTTGGTGAAAGTTTGGATTCCTCATTTAAAATAAAGTTGAGATGAAATCAAAGGCAGCATCTCAAACAGTAAATACTCAGAAGGTAGGCGCCATTATATTGCATTTTTACTATTAATACTTCTATTTAGTTTCCAGTTGGAATAATTCATTTTTCCAAAACACCATAGTCTCAAAAAAGCTTGACATTGCTTGTTTATTTATTTGTTTGGAGAGAGAAGGAGGGAGGGGGGGAAGAGAGGGGGAGAAACCTCAATCACTGCATCCAAACCTGCAACCTAGGCGTGTGCCATGATCAGGAATTGGATTGGTGACCTTTTGCCTCATGGGACAACGTCCAGCCGAGGAAGTTACACCAGTCGGTGCTGAATTTCTTGGAATGATTTTATAAGGCTTGTGAGAATCATACTGAGTAGACAATTGCCATGGAATACTGATTCCTGTATTTCCCCCCATTTTTCCCCCTCTCTAGTTGACGTTCTGTGTCTATATATAGCCCGCAGTGATGGGAAAAGGAAAAAATATTTTTTGTTCATGGGTCTCAAAGAGATTCATATCAAAATCTAAGGTATAGATTATCAAAATATCCAAATTAGGCCAGTTGATTGGAGGCAAACTTGGGGGGATATGCCTTATAAACAAGGTCAGTGTTTTTTAACTAAAACTGGGAATAACTATTTGAGATAACAAAAAAATAGTATATTATTATTGCCAATTATTTATTGTATTTTCTACAAGAATAGTGTTTTCATACCCAAATGGTATAAGGCTTAACAATTAGAATTTTTTTTTGACTAATGAGCTCAGCAGTGATGTATGCCAAATCCAAGCAGAAGCTTTTAGAGATTATACAATTGTTTTTATTCCTTCTCTCTCTCCCTCTCTCTCCCCCCTACCCCCCCCCCCCCCGCTTTCCCTCTTCCATGGAAACAGAATGTCCAAAACACTGGCAGCTCCTTAATCTGGATCATACAATGGAGAAAACATGTAAAGTAGAATCAGTCAACTCAAACTAAACACTAATAGAATTACAGATGACCCACAAAGATTATATAACGTGAGTAAGAAAGAAAACTTGGTCATTTTAAGACACTGATTTGGGGGAGGGGTGTCTTTTTTTTGACAGCCTAACAGAACCTGATCTTTAGCAAACTTGGGGCACAATATTTACTATATCCTGCCGTGTACAATGCACACTTTTTTGTGTACATTTTTGAGGGAAAAGTGAGGATGTGAATTATACATGGGTAGTACTGGAAATACCTTTGATCTGTTCTTATATTTTGTAATTATTTGTTACATAAAATTTCATAATAATATGAGAATTATGAAATTTTGGGTGCCATATTATGTTCAAAAATAAATGACAAAATTTCTTTATAATACAAAATCCAAATATCTAAATATAAATAAATAAATAGTTGAATTAAATAATTAAAACAAAAGATTTTTTTCCAGGAAGTTTGGGCCAAAAAATGCGGGTGCACAATATGCTCAGGAGCACATTATACGCGGCAAAGCATGAGAACGCTTCCGAAATCGCAGGCGGTAGGATGCCTTGCACGCTGCCCCGGGGGAAAGAGCTGGGCAGCAGCGACCCTGAGGAGACCCTGCCAGGTGGTCCTTGGCTTTGCCGCGTTTCACCGTGTCAGTGGCTGCGGCTCCATACCTGCTGAATAGCCATTAAGAAATCAGTTTTAAAAATATTCAACGAGCCAGAGATAATGTAATTTGCAAGTAGTTATCTCAACCCATACACACACAAACAGAAGAATACTGCGTTTTGCTCTAACTTGTACATGAGAGAATAATTCATATTCCAGTGTACCCCCCCCCCCCCGCCCCCGGTCTCCTGGAACGTGACATCCTCCCCTATCGCCATCAGTGGAGATTTAAGGACAGGAACTCCAATACAGAACTAAACGCCTTGACTGTTTTCGGAAAACACTGCTTTGCAACACATTTATAGGCTACTGGTCCACAGATCACTCTCCTTGCTTGCTCTCATAATTAAAACCCTCATCACCTCATCCAGGGACTAACGCCAAACAATCTCACTTAACCTCAGGTTGCTGCCAGGGCAGGTACTTTTTCTTCACTATGGCATAGGACCTGTCTACCAACTGCAAGGAAAACCCATCACGATATGGTCCCAATCTAGCCCTCAATAGCCTCATCCCCAACTAAGTCCTCTCCTGCTTCTTACCTGTCAGCCACCTGTGACTCCTGAAACACATCCTCAGTAACTTCTCACACCTGAAAATCTCGGCTCACCACTGGAAACGGTCAACGCTTTCCACACCCGCACACAGGCAAAACTGGAGAGAATGAGAAAGAAACTCTGCCGTCCTTCAAAAGAAACTTGAATACTACTTGTTATCCCTCTGGGAAAATTCGTCACTCTCAAATCACTGTGTACATCTCCTAGAAGGTCGACTTTCGTTTTATCGTATTGTTTCACTATTTGCAGTTCTCCAGCACACAGTACATTGTAAGGTCTTAGAGAGCAGCAGTCCTGGTTGAATCAGCCCTGTAAATCCAGAGCAGGACTAATAGCTTTATCTCTAATTAGTACCCCAACAGAGTGTACAGACAGGAAGAAAACAAATACAGAGAAGAGAACAGAGGAGACAGAACACGGTGTGCATTTTCTCAAAGTTTACATTTCTCCGCCTAGGCCACAACAGCAGCAACGACCTTTCAGGGGAGTCTATACAAAACGGTGAATGAAAAAAGCTCTCAGGAAAGATCGGGTTACTGTGATCCCTTTAGGGGAGAAAAGGCTCATTTTTGATGTGCCTGTTTAGACTGCGGACCATTAAATGGCCTTGAGTATTTGGAAATAGGAACAGAGCAAAGTCCGGTTTCCTTCTTAAATGTGGTTCCATCCATGTTTGATTATATATTTAACTATGTGCATCATTCTAAAATAATAAATTATTCCAAGCAATGTTATCTCGCCTGGGCTACCCAGCAAGAATACGCTCAAACACGAGCATGTAGACAGAGGAAAAGTTGATGTACTCAGTTCTAGCTGCGCAGGGAACCTGGAGCATGCCAGGACAGCCGTGAGTGCAGATAAAATAAAGTGGGTCTCTGGGCCATTCTGTACTTGACACCTTTGTCTCAGGTGACAGAACTCCCTTGCTCTCTCCAGGTTGAAACTTCAAATTCAGTCATAAGATGTACATTGAATTTAAAGTTCACTCAACTCCAGTGATGAGCCCACAGTGTAAAACACAATTCAGGGTTCAATAAAAATGAATTATATTGACTTGCAAATAACTCTTCTTCCCACTGAACCGCAAAAGAATAAAACACACACCTGCCACTACAGTTATTCTATAATCATTTTGACCTGTCTCCATACACCCCAAGTTAAACTTCATGTTTTTATGATGCCAAATACATTATTCATTTTAGTTAATCAGTCAATCATCTGGCTTGACTCAAAGTATCAACAAAACTATATTTTATTGACATACAGACCTGGTCTGTGTTTCTTTGGTTGAGCTCATTTCTTTTAAAAATTTCTTCAACTTTGGGCTTCCTAGTCAAGTGCGAATACATATCGCAATAGTATTGCACTTACATATCGCAATAGTATTGCACTTAATATATTTTGAACTCTGTCCTTTTCAAACCAACCTACTTACAAGTTCTTGATTTCGGTAGTGATGAAACATAAGGATTAAACCACCCATAATTTAAATGGAAAGAAACCAACTATTTAGAACCAAGAACAAGCTGAAGAAAACTTCAGAGACTCATAATGCAAGCGATTACTCTTTATGCTAAAGTGAAATGCAATGAAGAAGCAGCAATGTGTTCTCAGACTTCTGCAGTGGGCACTGGAATATTAATTGGTGCGCCTCCATCTGAACTAAAGGCATACTCTTCGAGGGTAATACACTTTGCTGGTGAACTTCATTTGTAATTCATTAACTTAGCCAAATAAGATGTAGTGTAAGAGAACATTCAAAGAAGAAGGTTATATGTTTTTGGAACATAAAAGGAGATACTGAAAGAGCCATGATTAATACAGTAAATCATGGCACAGAAAGTAATTTCCTGAAACAGCTGTTCCATCTTTGTTGCCTAGTTGGAGATAAATATGAGTGTATCCTCCTGCGAAACAGCGTAATTCTTGCTTTCCTTAGAGCCAAACAGAATCTTTCCATGTTTGTCATTATTCAGAACACCAACAAGTAGCAATTCATGTGTGCTACTCTGCATTTTTGGATGGTGAAGAGTAAGAGGGAACCATTCATCCCTTCATAACACTACAAAAAACAGACCCAGATATAATGGAAATGAAAAAAAACCTTCAACTCCTTTTCATAAATATGTATGAATATGGATTTCTCCAGTCTGCATAAAATAGGATTCTGCTTGAGCCGACCATCCAGTGAGTTGCATTGTGACAATTCATGTGACAAAAAAAAAAAAAGTGAGGAGGCTTAGAGAACGCTAGAGATGGTCCGAGGGACCAGTGGCACTTAAAGCACAGAAGCAAAGTTAACACCCACTTCTTTCCCCTGAGTTCAAAGACAAGGCTTAGACAGCCCTGCCTCCACCAGGGGCTGCCTCTGACCTACCATTTAAATGTGCTTTCAATTGGCCTTTGAAATTTGAGAAGCCCGTATAGTACCCTTGCTATAAAGTCTCTGCTTAGCCTGGAAAGCCTGTCTTGAATGGCAGTCTCATATCGGCAAGGCTGCTACTGTAAGCCTCCTTGGTAAATCGCGGGCTGCTTATGGGTTTAAATTCTATCGCAGTCCACTTACTTAGGCTTCATCAGGATGAGAGAGTCTGATTTATTTGGTTTTCACATGCAAAGTTTCTGTCTTGTTAGAAACAAAACCTGTATTTTATTTGCCCTCTGCACAAAATAGAGGTCTCCAAATATACATTCATTTGAATCCTGCCGAGACAGTTTCGGAATATACTTAAGAGGGAGTCCTAGACCACATTTGTGGTGAGATTTCTGTGGCAGACCTAAGTAGAGGAAGCTTCCTCTAGCTGTCCCAACTCCAGAACACCCTCTGGGCTCCCCCATGTGCTGCTCAGAGAAAATCCAGCCCCAGGGAGTAGGAGCACCACCCACCTGGTCTCTTTAATCAGTAACAAGTGAGGCTCACAGTACCTGCTTCTTTCCTACTTTATTCACCAAGGCTGAATGTTGAATGTTGTTTGAATTTGCAACTCTAAATTTCAGAGTGCCAGGGCCACGGTTTCTGGGACTTTCTGACTGGTGAGAGTTGGCAGAACCCTCAGGTGGTCCCTCCTATTTTCCAGCCACTTTGACAAAGGTCTTATCCTCAAAGGAATCCATAAACAACTGCTTACATGTCACCCCCCCCCCACCCCGCACAATCTTTCTATTTATAGTAGACTTTGAATCCTAGAGTTCAGCTCTACAATACGATTTCTCAGCCAAATTCATCGGAGTAGACTGAAGTATAGAAAAAAAAATTTAAATTATTCCATCTATAAATTAATGATGAGATATTTGACTCACTGTTCAGAGGCCTGCCCTTAATTATGTAATTTCAAGAAGTGGGGGGGGGGGGGACCCTTCCACCCTGGGCCTGTTATCTCATCTACACAGTATAAGTATTTCACAAACCATATCTATGACCAGAACCAAATGTAGGTTTTTGTGAGGACGGAAGTATAGACAATTTGGAAGTCCTTCATAAGAACAAGGAATTCAAAATTATGAACACAAAGTTAGATACAAAAGAAAATGTTGATATATACAAGAAATAACAAATTACTCATTTGAGAAAGATGACAAATGCCACAGACAAAATAGAGACAAATAAAATAATACTTTTATAAACTAACTGCCTTTCATGTTTCACATCTCTGTAATACTTGCCTATATATTTTGGCTGCATAGTCTTAACTGACTCTTCATTTGACAATGTTTTTGTAATATTATTTCCTAAGAGAAGACAAAGATTGCAATCAGTCTGTTCCTCTTGCAGAGCTGATCAAATTTGTTTGTGTGATTTGCAGTTTATTGCTTAGGAAAGTTCCTTTCAGTTTTACAACCCATTATTAGTAATCTCCTGTAACATTTAGTATGTTTTCAAGTTGGGGGAACCTCTATCCAGTATCTTTGACACAAGCCATACAACTCAGAAGACTCTTCCATAGGTCGGTTGCTGGCCCTCTCTATTTGAAACTTTGTATTTCCTCCACTGTCCACATCCTCCTCCCAAACCAGATGCCATAGACACATTTATAATACAACTTTACCTCTGGCACCTTGGAGATAGGACCCTGCATGGGTAAGAAAAACATTTGGTGGGAATATTCGCTAAAGTCGCTACTATAATGACATGGGTAGCGGTAATTTCACAATAACAAGAAGAGACTGCAAACCACCTAAGTGTAGCCCATTAAACTCAAACTCCAGTTGAACATATCTTAGTTTTTTAAATCTTTATACATAAATACCTATGTAACCACGTGGAAATAGTGCCAAGGATCTTCTCAGGGTCTGGGAAAGATTGTGTGTCCGTGAGGGGGTCTAAAGCTCAGGTTTCAGTACCTTCCTAGTGAGTCCATTTCTACGTAAGACCTTCCTAATCCCAGGAATGGTTCTAAGAAAACGAAGTAGCTAAAACTCAACCCCAGTGTGTTTGGCTTCGGAAAGACAAAGGAGGGAGAATAAAAAGAAGTGGAGGATGAGGCGCAGTAAATGCGCGGGCATATGGTACAAATTATTTGGAGACTATGCTTTGATTTCAACCACTTTTAGCCCATTTTCATTTACCACAAACAAACAAGAGTTGGGCGTAAAGCCCTTTCGTCTATTGAATTAGATAAGGCTATATATAATCTTTCTTGAATTATTTAAGAACTGAGTCAACCCTGTTCAGAACATAGTGTGCACATAGTTTGTGTTTAGCAATTTAGTGTTATTCACTAAAGTCACTGTAATACCTTTACATTGATTCGAGGTTAAATTTAAAAATGGCCGCAGTCTGGCAAAAAGCTGTCAGGGATTTTTCCTGTTTGTTCGTTTTTTTATTTTTTTTTTCATCATCGTTGAAACGTATGCTACAACAAGCTTTGTCATAATTTCTGAATTGATTCTCCACCTAAAAACGCAATCATACAGTGAAACGGTTATCTTCAAAGATATTTTAATAATTAATTAAAAAAACCCTGCGGTCTTATCCATTTATTTAACAAGCTGTCATTAACACTTAGCAATAGGTGGCAGGCACGGTACTAAGCAGAACATGCATGTCATCTGTGACTCTGCCGGTTTCCCTCAGTTCTCGGGGCATGTCAATTTCATTCTCGCCTGTCCAAAGTTCTGTGTAGCCAGGTGACACGAAAAATAAATAAATAAATAAAACAAAGCTGTTTCCTGCTGCCATGTGATCCTCTTTGCACTGAATTATTACAGATACCAAATTCTGCAACCAGGAGTCAAAATCAGCTTCAAATGCCTTTTCTGCTTCGAACGACCTCTTAATTATGAAATGTTTTACTTATATTATCCCCAAATGCAGACAATTGAAGTTAATGTCTCAACGTTTTTGAAACCCAAAGTCTAAACAAGTACAATGTTTATGATTTGGGGTATATTGTAAACAATGACATTTTTAAATAATAGGGTTATATCACCCTTTCAAATGTATTCACTAAACCTGAATATCATAATGATAGGTATCTTCCTCCATAGATTTATAAAATAGATGAACAAAGATCAATAGATGAATAAGATCTTTCTTAACAGTTAGGAAATTTAGCTCCTTTCTTTCCTCCTTGAACCTTCTACCCATTCCAATTCATTCTCTCCCTCTCTCTCTCTCTCATACAGAATACTCTCACATGTTAGGTAGCCTAGACATACTTATCATACTCTACAACAAATAATGTTTACATAAATTTTAAACAAAGATTTTAGGCTCTAAGTATTAACATTTCATCTGGATTCTGTCCTAATTATAATTACAATTAGTCCACAATTAAACAGGAAAACAAATATATTAAAAAATTTGAAACTAATGAAATAAAACATTAATTTTTGGAAGTTTATCTCATAAAGAGATTGTTTTTTGTGATCAGCTCACATGTCCACAGATGAATATTACTTGTCACGAGAATGACTCAGTTTTCAGGATCATGTCTATTTCTATTTTTCATTTTTATGGATGTAGACTTTGAGAAAAAGTGTCTTAGAATAAGCTGAATGAGTTGCAAGAACTTTCTTTATCACAATAACACCCATTCCTTTGAATTTGCTCCGAGTTCCATGCCACATTTCATATACTGATCTATCACCTGAAATTATTCTTAATAGGCTTTCAGCTGACATCTTAGTTATTTCCTCTTTCAATCTCGTGGAAAAGCCAAGAACTGGAAACCAGCTGAGCTGCGAAGTGAGTTGTTGTCAAACGAGGCATTTGCTTTCTCCATTTCTGGGAAAGGCACCAAAAAGGCCTCCCAAGTCTCACTGTGGGGCCTGCCGTCTTTTACACAGTGGCACCGTGTTTAACCCGGTATCATTAGAAAGCTTTAAAAAAATCAAAATATTCCTATTTCCAACATAGTTTGGACAATACTAATTTTCATTAAAATAATTTTGTCTTGTGATGTGGCTTAAATATAATTTTCCTCAAAACTTCGGCGTTACAACCAAACCCACTCAGGTTATGGAGACTGTCCACTACCTAACCTACCTGGCAAAGTCGGCTGTTGCTGTCTAACCAATGGACTGATCCCAGACTTACTTTCCGCAAAAGAAAGGTTCACTTCAGTTCTCAATTCAAATACATTTCTTAATTTGCAGCTATATGACAATCAGCTAACTTCGCAATCGTATTTTTAAGATAAATACATAAATAAGCCAGGGCACTCTGCCATGGGTTTCCTTTTTCATGACATGTTGCTTAATGCTCATGAAACTCTCCCTAAAGAACAATGGATTTTTGACAATAGCCAGACACATAGGAGAGGAACAGAAATGAGAAGCTGGCTAATGCTAAGGAGTCCTTAAGCCCTGCTCCTGTGAGTGAAAGACTGGCCCAGCCATTCTGATGAAGCCTGGCTCAGCCAAGTCAGAGCACAGAGACGTTACCCTTTGACTCGGATCTGCCACTCTCAGATCCACATCCCCGAGACAGTGCCCCTCAGCAGGAGCACAGGCAAGGGTGATCACTGTGGAACCAAAGAGGCGGGGAGTTGGAGACTGTCAGATTAGAGTAGAAAATATAATGTGGAAAGGGCCACCATTTGATACACGGATCTTCATATGACTGTGCTGGTGAAAAAAAATTTAACCATAAAAAACAATAACCATGGTTGGTGTGGCTCAGTGGATTGAGTGCTGACCTGCAAACCAAAAGGCCACTGGTTTGATTCCCAGTCAGGGCACATGCCTGGGTTGTGGGCCAGGCCCCCAGTTGGGGGCATGTGAGAGGCAACCAATCCATGTATCTCCTGCACATTGATGTTTCTCTCCCTCTCTTTCTCCCTCCCCTTCTCTCTAAAAGTAAATAAAATCTTTCTTAAAATAATGATAAAACAACAGAAATACCAATACTTAGTTAATTTACAATACCCTGTTATACCAGCAGACTGAAACACATACAGCCAATATTGCAATATTATGACTACTAGTGATTTAAAGTGTATATGTTTGAATAAATTGTGTAAGACCAAAGTAGCAAAAGTATAAATATAACAATTCTTGGGGGAAGTAGACTTTTAGTCCCAATTATTCACTCCTCCTTCCCTGACAATGGATTATATCCTCTGGCCAATAGTATGACCTACGCCCAAGGGAAAACAAGAGTGTTGTGGGCTGAATAGATCCACTAAATATTCCTAAGTTAAAGCCTTAACCCCTAGTACCTCAAAATGCAACTGTACTGGAGATAAGGACTTTAAGAAGTGGTTAAAGTGAGGCTGTTAAGGCTCCAATTCCAACCAACTGATGTCTTCACAAGAAGAACACCTTTGAACTTCTTGCGGGTGTGTGCTCACAGATCGTGGGCCACGTGAAAACACAGAAGAAACCAAATGCACCAACACCTTGATCTTGAATTGTGGACTTCAGAACCATGAGGACAAGAAAAAGAAGCCACACATCCAACGCATCAGAGCTACACCTTCAACCTGGTTCCCAGAACTGAAAGTTAAGTGAAGCCAAAGCCACATCCGTTAAACCCGTCATTGCCAACATGTACCATGAAATAAGTGCTTGTTGTTGCAACCCACACCCACACACCCACACTTACACATGCACACATGCTCACACACAGCAGAGGTGTGGAATATATTTTTTGGCTGAGTACCAAAGGCCAAGGAGTTAAAAATCAATATTGGACCTGAGCCTCACTAGAGCTGAATCACCATTGTGGGAAGGAAGCTCTGAATTCCAGAAATAGACCTGAAATTTCACTGAAGTTAATCATCGTCCTCATGATTAGTTGATTATTTAGGATTTCAGTGGTGGCCAAATTTTATAAACGTGGCATTGTAACATGGGAACAAGGATTTCTCAGCCCTGCCAGCTGCCTGATGACACCCATGGTGAGAGTTAACAAAACAGAAGAGCAGCTTGCTATCAGCTGGTGGCAGGGCAGGGGGCACTTTGGCGGGCTTTGGCGGGCTGACGGTGAGTTACCACACAGTTAACAGGCTTTTCTTCCTCTGGCTCATAACCAAAATAAAGCCTCCACAGACTCGAACGATAAGGCATTTTCTTCCGAAAGCATTCTTGTAAAGCCTGCTGCTTTGCGTTGAGTTGAAGGAACAAATGTGTTTCAGTCTGCATTTTCTTCTAACCCTTTGCCCTAACGCCTCGGGTTTTACCTTTACAATAATAAATATATACTTATATGTCAATGGACAGTGAGAATTTCAAGAAATAAAGAACTTTTTTCTTCCTGCCCTTGAAGTTTTTCTTATGTCTGGATATCTCCATATCCTGAACGTTTTAGGATTCAGTTTATGGTCTCTCCAACTCTCGACATTTTGAGACAGCTAAGTTGATATTCTACTGTTATTTGTAGACAATTCCCAAATATTTTTTCATTTAAAAATCTATACTTGAAAGTAAATATTTTCGATTGTTAATTATTTAACTTTAAGAACACTAATATACCTGGTAATTTTTTTTAAAGTTTGAATTAAGTTTGGCTTTGCAGTATTTAAATTTTACATATTTTTTGATGCAGAAGTATGATTTTTCAAGTTAGCCAGCCAAAATACTCTCAATATTCATATTAAATGCCAATTTTTTATTTTTTAAATAATTTTAAAGTTCTTAAAATCACTTTTTAACATAAAGTTAACATATGTCAGAATTATGGTTTATTCACAGCATTCTAGTGTTCATAATGAATATACATTTATATTGCAGTAGACTCAAAATTTCAACAAGTAGAGCAGTAAACATTCTTGCACTATAAGCTTATATTTAGCTTGACTAATTGTTGACGTTGAAACATTACATGTTTAGATATTAACACTCAGAATATTCCGATATTGACCATAAGTTCAGACGTCAGAGTTGACACCACACCCAAATGCCACAAACACTCACACTCTAGGAAAAGCCTGCTGGAAGTTTCCCAAACAGGAGCCCTGGGCCTCTTCCCCAGAAACCCACTCCGCCTGTACACAGGGTAGACCAGAAGTCCTGAGGAGGCAGGATACCCTCCCCACCCCCAGAAGCCCTCTGTCTGTAATTGGTGGAATTTGGTGAATAAATACCTACCTGAGCTATTCCCTCTTAGCTGAGATGACTCTGAGGTGCGGTCTACCCTGTTCAGAAGGCTGTGCAGTAGAATTGAGACCTACTTGTCCAGTAATAACAGGCTCAATAACACACCATTGTTGGTTGCCTTGCCTTCCCTTCCCCGTATCACTCCTCACCCACATACTAGTGCTTTGTGGACTAGCCTCCCAAATAAACAACTTACATATTTTTCTCAGGGCTGACCTTTGGGCAAACCCAACCTAAGCTCATGACTGACCCCCAAGGTACAAGCTCATGACTGACCCACATCAGGAATGCTGGGAAGAACATTGAAATGGGCACTTGGTTCTTTAGCCTTCAAGATCCTGAGAATAAAGGCAACTTTGATAATAATTTTTACAGAATTACCAAGTCAAAAGCTTAAAGAAAAAACAATATGGTCTTAGGCTGTTCACTAGAGAAATTCCAAATACAGTTTATCACAAAAAGATTGAATGTAAATGGGTTTGAAAATGTTTCTCATAAGATGTAATAAAATAATATAATCATGTGAATACAAAATAAAACCTTCAAGTTAGGCAAAAAGGATTTTTTTAATGTATGAAAGCTACAATCACCAAAGATGATGAAGATACTATAAGACATGAACTTTTATGTATTTAATCCTAGAGTATGTAGATATATTTAAAGAAATGTTAAAACAAATTTTAGGATGTTTTGAATCCACAGACGAATGAAGAAACTTTAACGTTGCTTTTACAGAAACCAATAAACAAAGAATAAACATCGTAAAGATAACATCAGTAAGCATGATTTAATGGATATATAATTTTCTTTCTTTTTTTTAACTGAAGTAATCGATATAGATTTATTTTTACCCTACATGGTTCCAAAGAATTAAATATGAACTAGGTCACAAAAAATTTTCACCCAATTTCAAAAGGCATAAATCTTGCAACTATAGCAACTGAACACAGTATAAGAAAATTAGAAATTCATGACAAATGAGAAGTTAAAATAAAATCACTCAAATTTTAAAATGCCCATCTGAATTACTCTGCATTAAAGAGAAAATCAACTGTGAAAAAAAACTGTTTAATCATAACCAAAATTCATATAACCTAAGATTAAAATGTTGTGAAAGTTTATAGCCTTTAATAGTTTTATTAGAGAACAACAATCTCTGAGATGAAATATTTCAACTCATGAAGCCATAAAAGAATATTTTTAATAGACTACAAATGTAGGGAAAGGTATAACAAACATTAATAAAACAAGTAAAAAATAATAGGTATAAGAGAAAACAATAATAATATATTTTTTATAGGGTACATATTCTAGCAGGGTAAAAATCAAAATGCCCTCATGGGACCAGAAATGCTGTCTTTTATTCAAGTGTTTCTAATTCATATCTCCAAATTGTCAGCCACGGGCAATTTGCAGATGAGGTGAAGCTGCCATTTGGAATTCTCCATTTCCCTGGTTAACGCCCGACTCCCATCACCATCACTACCACCATGCCTCCTCCAGGATTCCAGCCGATGCCATGTTCCTTTAAGCCTTGCTGGGTTTAGCAGGAGGGTTTTCTAAGTCCTGACAAACTCACCCCTTTATAAGCCACTAGCTGCAGGTTTACAAAAGTGGACTTTCCCATTTCAGCACGAACATTTTAAAACCTGTATCCGGTACTTCTTGCTGCATAACAAGTCACCCCAAACTCAATGACTTGAAATGACAAGGATTTACTATTTATCACAATTCTATCCATTGGCTGCGCAATCCCCCTGGTCATTTGTCCTGCCTCACCCATGCACTTGCCTTTGTGAGGAGAGTCATTTGGGCTCCAAGCTCCAAGTTGGCCTCACTTATGTGTAACACCTGGTGCTTATTCTTGGCTGGAGTGTCTTATTTTCCTACACGTAGCCTCTCACCCAGGAGATGAGAGCTAGCTTCCTTACATGGAAGTTCCAAGAGGACAAAGAAAGAAGTATTAAAGCCTCTAGAAAGTGAGGCTCTGGAACTGGCAAATGTCACTTCAACTACATTGTATTGGTAAGAGCAACATATCAAGGCTAGCCTGAGAGGAGGAACATAGCCTGTCTCTCTTGATGGAAAGAGCTGGGAAATATTATGGCCATGTTTTCAATCTACCATGAGTTCAACCATCTCTGTGGGAGAAAGCAGCTGGGTGCTCACCCATCATACTTGTGATTTCTGGACATGAAACAGGACTCCCTGTAGGTAAGTGGAATCCAGGGGCTTGGATTCATGCAGACCCAGAGACAGCATGTACTGTGTGGTCTGTCCTCCCGTGCACCGGCCACAGCATGTGCCAAAGATGACACTGTCACAGAGTGGAAGCAACATGGACCCCCTCGATTTCCTTCTGAAGAGCCATCTGACTCTCACTGGACTTTGGCATGAGTGAAAAAGAGACTTGGAATGCATTAAGTCACTGAAACTCAAATACACTAGAATGAATCTACCACACCCTAACTCACTAGGCCTTGAGGACTAAGAGGATGAATCTCAACACGTGAAATGTAGGACATGGAAAAAGTCTGGTAAGAGGGTTTTTTTTGGTTGCTGTTTTTGTTAAGGATTGAGGAGAACACTTCTCACTTTATACTATTTAACAGTCTTCCCTCTACCTACTAGGATGTTTCCCCCAATGACATCCATTAGTCCTGGGGCTATGCTAGTTCCCAGGCAGAGAGAGATGAAGAGACTTCTTATCATGACAGATATTCACATGTACTGCATATATTTATTACAGTTCAATCTCACAATTAAACTACTGCTATTATAGGGAAGGGATGGCTGCTAGGAGCTTATGCAAACATCTGGGGGTGGGGGTGAGCTCACGACCAGTTTAGAAAGACACTATCTTTGATGAAATTACCAAAGTTTTTTTGCGCTCTTGTATTGTCACTATGTCTCATCTCACCCCTTCGATATAGTTCCTTCTGTCAGAACAGCATTTCCAGAATCTCGGTCTGAAAGACCTTGCCAGCTCCGTGAGAGAATAGTTTTTCCTTTGGTTCTTAGCTGAAGCAGCTCAGTGAAGTGATAAAGAATCAAGTGGGTCACTGAGAAATTTTAACCACTTTCTGGAGTGAAAATTCCTCCAAGCGTTTTAAAGATGTAAACCGGTGCCTTTTTATGTCTGGCAATGATGCTGATGATGAGAAAAACTGTTCTCAGACCAGGATGATCTATTCAAGATCTATTTATTTTTCCATAATCCCTCTGTTTATGTGTTCTCCGATGACTAATGAGGCCAATCTGGAACTGGCAGGTTTTGCCACAATTTAGACAGATGGTCTCAGGGTATGTGCATAAAGAAAGTAATGTTGGAAATATGAAAATAAAGATATGTTTTGTACCGTTCTGCGTTTTTCTAAGTGAACAAACGTAAGATGACATGGAGGTGTGGAAAGATTTCAGTATCACCAAACCATTCAGTGGGGGCCTCTTTACCTTCAAAGCCTCCGGGATCACTACTGAGAATCACTGCGCTAACCTAGGTGGTTTCTTTAGCCCAAACACTTGGAAAAGCCTAAACATATGCTCTAGTCATTGCTTTAGAAAGTTTGTCTAAGCAACAACATTAAGCGAACTGTTGCTGATAAAAATGTGACCTCACTCCAAACCTGAGCCCTTCCTAGAAGTAAAGCAAATATTTCTGGGCAATTTGAAATATAAACAGGGCTGACCATTTTTTAGGTCTTTGCAGAGATGACACACTTCTGAACCTTCTACTCTAATCCTGTTACCCAAATTTTTGTGTGGTCTCTCTTGGATGAACACCCTAGAAGTCTTGGTACATTTCCAGTTTATTGCATAGAGCTTAGCAATACAAAGACACAGCCATTCATGCACGCATTCATTTACTCACCGGGTATTCTCAACTCAGTCACAGAACACTTACTTTCTGCACGGCGGGGCAATTGATGCTGAAAAATTTTGACATGAATACACTCATCATCCCTGTCTTCAAGAAAGTTACAGATTTTACAGATGTGTAAACAAATTGTTGTGATATAATGTGATAAATGTGTAGCTCCTTGGAAAGCAAATGGACTTTTTTTTCCTTTTCCTGATGATGGTGGTGATGGCAACAACAAGGAAAAAGCAGAATGGAGGAAAGAAGAAGAAAGAACTCGAGTAAAACAGGCTGCCCTGGGATGTTTTACCCAGAAATTTGTGGCACACCAGTGCCATTAATGTTCATTTGCTGAACATTTAGGCTGTTGATGGTGGTGGAAGAGACAAGGCTGGTGGGTGGATCTTGCGTGGAAGCAGAATACCTGCGTGTGCTTACAAGACTCTTTGCTGCAGGACAGAAATCAGCCTGGGGAGAGGACAGAAGGCGTGTGGGCCATGGGTGGGCTCCCCACGCCCTGCTGCAGGAAAATGCCAAATGAGTTTCAGGATCCCAATTTCTAACTTGGTTTTGTGAAGAAATGCTTTCCAAGGTAAGGTGGGTAGAAAAAAAAACATAACTTAATATTTTGTTAGCGAGAGTGATAATTATTAGATGGCATACACTATAAGGATTTTCATTTCTTCCCTAGTCCCAATCCCACCCACAGATTCTATATATTTGGGAACCCAGTTATCCACGAGTGGCAGGTTTTTGCAGGTCAGACTTCTGGTTTCTTTGCTAGTAATATTCCCTCATAATCTTTTTAGGCATTGACCGGTCTGTTTGTTAGACAAGTAATCTCAGCCAGAGTTTCCTTCCTATCCCTCACTCTCTCAACTTAATTGTATCCACCTCGGGATAATGTGAACCAGTGGGTTTCGGTGGGTAGACAACACTCTCAACTGACCTCTGGCATTAAGTCGTCTCCCAGTTTCTGAAGAACAAGTAATAGGCGGGGCAACTCACAGCTGGAGGTCCCACCCTTGTAGAAACGGTTTCGTCAGCACAATTCCTAATAACTAGCCTGACTTCCCAGCACACATTAATAATGTAACTTTTTTTCATGCTTGGTTAGATATAAACTCTATCGTCACATGGTCTGCCTTCCAACATACCGAATATGAGAGTTATATCAAAGGTTTTACTACGGCATAACACGCTCACAGCTTTCCAGCCTATCATATATGTGCTTCTTTAAGACCAAATGTTAAGCTAATGGTAGCTATTTTACCTATCTATTAGGACAGTGGCCCAATTCTAAGTATTAATTTCTATATTAATTGTAGAAAACAAATTCAGTTGAATGAGACCCAAAATATGGTGACTAAGCGAGAGTCAAGTTCATATCTCTCTTAATAGCAATCCAGGGAACTGAAGGGAAGCTCTGACATTTTCAACATGGACTGCCCATTCCAGGCGTGACAGTGACCATTTCACTTCTCATCCCCTTCCACGTGGCAGAAAGGAGGAAAGGGGCAAAAGCAGCACAGACTCGTTTGTATTGATGACCAAACACAGAAACAGCACATGCACCTTCTGTTTCCATCCAACTGAAGGGGACTTCTTCAATGGCTACCCCCGGCTGCAAGGGTAACTGGAAAATGTGGCCCCTGGGTGTGTAGCCACGTGTACAGCTAGAACTGGGGCCCTGTATCGCTAAAGAAGAAGAGGGGAGGTGTAGTGATGGAGAACCGGCAGCTCTACTACCTTGCCCCCCAGGTGAGACTTGGAGCCAAGAGAGAGAAAGGGAATAAAGAACTCAGAGAATAAATAAAGAAATCATTTACTGTGTAAATGATTAGGTAGGTGCTTATCCTGAGCTGATTTTATTTTTTGTATTTTAATTCTTTAAAAGATTTTATTTACGTACTTTTAGAGAGGGGGGAAGGGAGGGAGAAAGAGAGGGAGAGAAACAGCAATGTGCGAGAGATACGTTGATCAGTTGCTTCCTGCACGTCCCCAACCAGGGACTGGCCCTGGACCCAGGCCTGTGCCCTGACCGGGAATCAAACCAGAACACTTTGGCTGGCAAGCCAGCACTCAATCCACTGAGCCACACCGTCCAGGGCCGTAGCTGATTTTAAATCTGACACTCCGAAGCTGCTAGTTCCTTAAGAAGAGCTCCCTCTAATCCAAGTCCTCCCTTTTGCTTTCTAAGAGGATACTTCCACAAATTATATAGAAGCTCATCTGCCATTTGAAGTTTTCAATGATTAATCTCTCTCTCCATTGTTTTGGGAGACACATTTCCCACAAATGAGGAGACTTTTTTGTGTATGTGCAGAAGTGACTTGGAAGAGCTGAGGAAGGGGAAGTAAAGAACTGACATAATCGGGAACTGTTTTTACAAAAGAGACAGGACTTGAGGTGAGTGCAAGCAAATGGAGTTGGGCTCCTGTGAGAACAAATCAGATTCCACAGGTCTGCACAACCTCAGACAGAGTGACTCAGAGATAGGCGGGTTATAAGAACTGGTATCCGCAACTAAAAAAATAAAATTAAATTAAGAAAAGAAAGAAAGAATAGAAACAACCCTGGCTGGTGTGGCTCAGTAGATTGCACACCAGCCTGCGAACCAAAGGGTCGCCAGTTCAATTCCCAGTCAGGGCACATGCCTGGGTTGTGGGCCAAGTCCCCAGTTGCGGGTGCAGGAGAGGCAACCACACATTGATGTTTCTCTCCCGCTTTCTCCCTCCCTTTCCCTCTCTCTAAAAATAAATAAGTAAAATCTTAAACAAAAAAACAACCCAGGTTGAACTTGAACTAGTTACTTAACCTCTCTGTTCCTCAGTTGTTTCCTCACCTACAAAATGTACATACCATTCACCTTACCTCGTAGGGTTATTTTGAAGATTTCATTGAGAGGATGTACATAAAATGCTGTGTAATCAGTATCTTGTTCGCACTGAGCCTTGAACATGGTGAATATTTCATCAGTATCATGTGAGGCATGCGTGTTGGTGCTCTTATTTAAATTGTGACAAAGGACAGAAATACATTTCTACTCATAGTAATATCTTTCACTGCCTATAACATTGTGCCTGGAACACAACAGTTATTTAATAAATAAATGAGCGACTGACTAAATGAAAACAGTTTGAAACCCATTAAAGTAACCCACCTACACAAGGTTCCCCTGGCTTCTCAAGTTTCTTAATGGTTTTTAAATAGGGGACCAACAATGAAGAATTTATGTTAAGAAATATGAGCCAATGTACATAATTCTATATGAACAAAAAAAGTCAAAACTGCTTATTAATTTATGGTGAAGTCATAATGTCAGTCTGGGAAAACCAAACATACAGCAGCAAAGACATTTTCTAGAACACACGCAAAAAGAATCCTTGACATTCTTTAGGAAAATAGCGCCACCTACAGGCCAAATCAATTTATCATCAAACAAAATTCATTCCTGGAATTACAATCTTAGAAGACGAAAGTTTTTTTCTGAATTCTTTCTTTCTCTCATTTTTATTTCTTGTTTCTCTCATTCTTCTTCTTCCAAATACAGAGCTCTAGTCCCAAAGCTTATCCAGAATACGACCAGTTTGGAAGAAGCCACCACCAGCCTGGACCACAGTCTCCCCTGAGAATGAATGCAGTGATTGCATCAGTCCCCTGCTTCCGTATCTGACCCATGACAGTTGGAGCACGATCGAGTCAGAAGCATCCTTTCACAGCAAATCACTCCCACATATGTCTACGAAATTAAATAGTTAATGAATGCTCACCATAAGTCACACAGGATCCCAAGTACTATTGATAAAATGATAACAAAGCCGTCATGCCAGCGTTTGTGAAGAGAATAGAGAAACTTATGAAAAAAATCACTATACACAGAATAATAAAGGCGAGGGCAGAATAAATGAAGGGGAATAATATAACTGATTCTCTCAAAAAGGAAAGAGTATTTAAGGTAGTTCTCAAAGGATAAGAGGATGGACATCTTACCTTTGTCTTCCCAGTCAAATAAGAAGGAGAACACCAGGAATAATGCAACAGCTGCCATTTACTGAGGACTGACTACCTGCCAGACACAATGCTAAGTGCATACATACATGACCTCATTTAACCCTCACAACCGCCCAACAGGTAGATATGGTATCCCATTTTGCAGAGGCAGAAACTGAATGTTACAGAGCTTAGTAATTTGCCTAGGGTTGTATGTAGTCAGCGGTGGATCCAAGAACTGAATCCAGCCTGTTATGGGAGTGGTTGCCCTGAAGGACTAGGCAATACTTTCTCTGTGAGAAGTGAAGACAGAGATCTGGTGAGAGAGCTAATGCAACAGCAAGCGGATTCTCAGTATCCATTCTGCAGGCTTTTCCCTGGCCAGCATCTCGGAACTTTAAACTGTGATTATTTGAGTTCTGCAAATCCTTGCCTCAACATAAACATTTGACTTTGCAAACATGCACACATGTGCAGAGATAGACATGCTGCCTGAGACCATGAAATGAAGAGCCCCATATGGGCAAGCACTGGGTCTCGTCACCATGGTGTCCCCAGTGTGCTACCCTTGGCATATAGCAGGTGCCGAGTAAGTGAACAGATTAACTGAAATTCTGGCTGCATTTGAAATATCCAGTTACAGACTGAAAGGGCAGAAGTGCCATTGGAGGGAAACATTTCACAGCAGCTTGTACATGCTGCCCAGCAGTTGACCACTTTGGTTTTCATGGATTTGAGCCTTAAACAGGCAGTTGAGCAAGGATTTGGAAATGGCTATATCCAGTAATAGCTTGGGCAAGTCTTGATTAAGTTCAGTTTTATAACCATGCCTACCACCAACTTCAAGCGGGGACATAAATAATAAACTCATGTTTGGTGATAACCATTCAGACAGAGCTTTTGCACCCACAGAGCCAGTGACAACCACCCCAAGGAGCACAGAACAGTGAAAGCAGCAGGCATGGTGTTCCTGAAGATTATGGTGGAGAGAACAAAGGCCCTGAAATAAGAAATGGAAAGTCACTGGGTTTGTGAAGATGAGCTCATTGCATAGGAGTCCTGGAACTCACTCAGTTTCAAAATAACAAAACTCTTCTCTAACTGGATGAAACGATGCCTCCTGTGATTGATAGGTTTCAGAGATGTGCCCAACGTTAGGAACCACCAGACGTCAAACTGTCGTCAAGACACGGTCTCTCTCCAGCTCCTGTCTCTTGCGTGCTCAGGTAGGTTCTCGTGTGAAGCCAGCAAAAGCGGTTTCTGGGAGCTTCAAGCCAATTAGATTTGTTTTGCAAAACTGGCAGATAAATGGAGCTGCTTTTTCCATCATTTTAGCTTGTAAATCCTTGGATTCTCTCTGATTGGCCCTACCATGTCCCTTGCCCACCCTGAGCAAATCCCATTGGCTGAGATCATGCAACCAGCTCTCTGATTTGTCAAGACTGAGGTACGTCCCTGTGGCTGGAGTCGAGGGTGTCATCTCTACCCAAATGATAGGGGCTGAGAGTCAATGAAAACTTATTCTCTAAATAAAACTTGAGGTTTCTTTGATCAGAACAATAGATCTCTGGGGTTTTCTTTTTAAAGCAATAAAAGAAAAAAGAATATGAACAATAGAAGCTGAAAATTTGGAAAAGCACATTGATTATGGCCGGACTAGGACTGACTCCTGACTGGATTGGTTTGGAGGTGCAGATGGAGAGAAAAGGGGAACGTGAAACCTGTTCAGCCACAAAGCTATCACGAGGCATCACATTAAGGAGGACATTTGACCAAGTTGTAACTGGATGGTAACTTTGTGAAAGGACGTGATTCATTCATTCATCCATTGATTCACTGTAGGTGACTGACTGAATGCACACGTGCATGACAGAAGGAAAGAGGGAACTAATACAGAACAACTTTTTACGGTAGGCATTATTTATCTCATTCACAATGAGGGAAATGAGATACAGAGGCTGAAAAGCTTACTTAGGTTCTCAAAAGTCAGCAACCAGAATTTTAGCTGAGGCCCCAACCTCTGGGTCACCATTCCTATGAAGTTTCAAAATGGGTGCATTAGATGGGAGGATTCTTATTGCAAAAAAAAAAAAAAAAAAATTCTTAAGTCTCAATTCAAAACCTGTGACAGGGACTTTCAGAATGAAATACATAGCTTCAATTTGGACTCTGTCTTGTACTAGCTAAGGGTCCTTGGGCAAATTATTTCATCTGTCTCAGCCTCCTCTTTCCCATCTGTACATACTGACTATTATACAGCCTCTGCTGTGGAGATTAAATTAAATGAAATAACCCATGTGAAAGCACCTACATAGCATATGCAAAATTAAATAAGTAAATTTAACACCAATTACATAGATGAAAGGTTATTTTAAAAAATAAAATAGAAACCATGGCCCATGCTTTAAAATAAAACCAATAAGAACACACACAAACGCACCAAAAACAAAAACCCTTATTTGGACTCTCACCCAGTCACAATTCTAAATCATCTCCCTGCTGTTACTTAAGTTAATATAATTATACACAAGGAAATGAAGAGGCATTTACTAAGCATTTAATGCATAAAAACATGGCCTCGGCCAACTCTTTGGATCCTGAAAGCAATTGAGCTTGGGTTTTTTCACCATCTGCAACCTCTCAGACTTCAGGAGCTTTGAATCAGCACCGTACCACCTTGCCATAGATTGAGCACAAAGTATAAAAATAAAGAGGAAAAAAACCAAACCGTAACTCTGGACTGCATCCAGGGTCTTGCATTGAAGTTAAAGTCCTATAAAACGCTTCTCTTTTGCAAAATAAAGAAGTCATCTCATCCTTGCCCACATTGACCCTCTATAGTCTTTACAGTGTCTTCCTGCTCCGATGTAGACTCCCTGCCCCCGAGTCACTACCCCTCTGGTCTTCGTGAGGGTCTCCCCCTGTGGCTTCAAAAGTATGTCCTTCCCCCTCCTCCATTGAATCAAAGACTTTCATCACCTCCCTTTCATTTCAAGCACCCATCAACAGCCATAGCCGTTTCACAAGTGTCTACTGTTCAACAGACAGAATAAGACAACTGACCACTATCATAAAAGGAAAGGAAATATTGATACCCTGAACTTGAGCAGAGTCGAGAACTTTCGTTCTTCAAAACGTATCACCACAAGAGTGAAAAAACTGCCAGGATATATTTGTAATACATAAATACTTAAATCTTCCAAAGGACTTTTGCCAAAATTTTTCCCTGGAAAATCCAGAATTAAAAAAAAAAACTACTTTACATGAAAGAAAGGATAACCGAGTTTTTAAAAAGACATCAATAGCTAGTTCACAAAAGAAGTAAAATCTCAACAGTAATAAGTAAGCACATGAAACGATGCTCAACATCACGAGGCCTTGGTGACCTGCTGATTTCAACCATAGTGAAAACATTTTGCTAATTCATTGCAATGCCTACACTTTTAAAATAATAACTGAGTAGATCAGTGTTAGAGAGTCCGCAAAACTGGAACTCCTGTAACTTGCTGGTGGAAGTGAAAATTGGTACAAATACTATACAAAGTGTTTGACAATATCTACTAAACCTGAATGATTGTATGTCCTGTGAGCCAGGAATTCCTCTCCTGGGCATATTCTTTTTTTTTTTTTTTAAGATTTTATGTATTTATTTTTAGAGAAAGGGAATGGGAGGGAGAAATGGAGAGAAACACTGATCTACTGCCTCTCACATGTGCCCTGTCCCGGGACCAAATCCTCAACCCAGGGAGCTGCCCTGACTGGGAATCGAACCAGCAACCTTTTGCTTTGCAGGATGATTCCCAACCAATGGAGCCACACCAGTCTGGATTGTCCTGGGTATATTCTTAACAGAAATGCATATGTGTCCATGTAAGAGCAAAAGATATACTTAAGAATGTTCAAAGTGGCATTATTATAGTAGCCCAAAATGCACAAAAGTGCATAAGCATTGGGAAATAAAACCTTGGTGGTAAAATATCAAACAACAATTAAAAGGAATAAACTACAGCTCTACACAATGGTATGAATGAATTTTGAAAACATAACTTTGAGTAAAAACACATGTTCTATGATTTTTGCTATATAAAGTTCAAGGAGGGGAGAGACGCACCTAGAGTAATAGAAACCAGCCTGGGGTCACCTTCGGTGGGGACAGCAGCTGATGGGGAGAGGCATAGGCAGGGAATGCATGGGCTGGAGTTGTTTTCTCGCTTTATCTGGAGCATCATCTGGGTGTTGTGCGCAAAGTGTGTGCACTTTGTGAAAGTTCATCAAGCTGTACTTAAGATAATGTTGTTTACCAGATGTAGTTTATACCTCCGTAAAAAGGACCCCAAGAAATCCGCATCCTTCTTCCTACCTCTAATGAAGACTCATGAATTCCATATAACCAATGCTGTGACTTTAGAATAAACTTAGAACTATGACTGGAATTCGCCCATCCATGAGAACAATTTCATACTCCATACCCACAAAACCAGCTTTTCCTCCCCCCTCAAAGAACCTTATATTTTATTTTCTGCAATTCAGCTTTCTCTAGGCTATGGTTTGTGGGAATCAATATTACAGAAATGGGAAGCAAGGAGTCAGGAGTTTCTAAAACAGTCACTACAGTCCTAGCAAATATGTGTGGATTACTCACTACACATTAAGCAATGCAATGAGGACTTTAGGAGTCTTGTATTATTTAATACATACAATAAATATTTGGAAGAAGTACCATTAGTATTCCCATTTTAGAGGTCCATGAAACTAAGAGCCAGAAATATTAAGTATCTTTGTCTATGTCCACACAGCTGACAAGAGGTTAGAATCAGGACTTAAACCCAAATCTGTCAACTTACCATGTCACCTCCATGGATATTAGCCTATCCTGCCCTCTTCTTCCCAGTCAGGGGAGAAGTAGAAAAGCTTGCAAATGCTTCATTTTCAGAGCCCATGGTCTGTGATTGGGGGTGTCCTCCATCCCGCGTGATGGAGTGAATGGAAAGAGCACACGCAGGCCGTGAAATCTGAGAGAACTCACAGCTCTTCCTCGGGTTACGCCCTTGAACAAGTCTGTTTCTTTATCTATGAAGTAAAGATCACCAATCTTGTTCATAAAATTATTAGGTGAATAAAGTTAGTGTTTGTCTTAAACCATTGCAGTTTGGGGAGTTTTGCTTCTTTGTTTGTTTATTTTACCAGTGGAGAATAGTCCATGTTGTTTGATACACTTTCATCTCTGACGTTCTTCTAATCCCCACAATGCTCCAGAATGTATTCAGGAAGGTGATTCACTTCAAGTCCACATGGTTTTTCAATTAAGGTCTCTCAGACGTTTGTCCACTATACAAACTGCCCTAAATTCCGTTCTTCATTTTTTTCTTGTGGGACCTAGCCTGGACAATTCGAAAGAAAAGAAGTATCTTCATTTCTCTCCTTTTAAACTTGGGACCAGCACTAAGGTGCTAAATCTCTGCTTCCTTCCTTCTAGTTCTTACCCCGACCTTTTTCATCAATTGGGAATCAAATAATTACAGTTGCCACGTCAGCAGCACCTTCTTTGTGACCTGTCTAATCTTTAATCATTTTTTCCCCAAACCTTGTTGCTCTTAGCTGGCTGCCATGACCTATCCCATTTCTCAAAATTAGTATCTTCAGTGGCATCTTTGGTTCTCCTCTCCCCTTTACCTGATAAAATCATTGTTTCAAGACAGAGTTTTCAGACTGAGTGAGTTTAGACCATGCTTCGAGCCTTTCCTACCATTAGGAGCTTTGGACAGCTGGATCTTTTCACCCTTTACCTGTATCTAACATGTTCCCACCCGGTCTGGTCCCTCTGCTTCCACCTCTCCACCCTCCTTGTTTAAAGATGTCTCATCTATACTCCCTGTAGAATAAACTGCAAGCTCCTTCGATGGCAAATGAAGCCTGGCACTCTTGAGACTTCCTTTTCACACCACCGAGCTCACTTCTCTTATCATACTCTATGGTTCCGCTTTCCTGACTTTATCTCCATTCTTTTCATGACCTTTTGTGCACAATGTTCTTTTGTCCTCCTCCCAACCCACCCCATTGGCAATCAACTACACATCCTCAAAATGCTGAAAATGTTGCTTCCTCTCTGAGAAAGCTCCCCAACCCCCCGCACCCACTCCCAGCAGCCCAGCTGATTACTTCCACTCTGATCTCAGTAGCACTATTTAATATGTTGAATGGTGGTATCTACTTTCTAATTCTTGTCATTCCTCAGGAATAAAGGTTGTATCATTTTTATCTTTGTATCTCCAGTGCTTAGCACTATACCTGGCATACAGAGCTGCTATGAGGACTAGGAAAGATATCAGAAAGTATATACAGCATAAACAAGTGGATAAATGAATAAAATGTTTACAAGTTCAAGCCAAAATATGCACATGAAGAGATAAAGCACAATATATAAATGTAAAAGCGACAAAAGAGAACGAGAATCTGAGTTGGAAGAACCCATCCATCTATGATATCATTCCATCTGTACTACTCACTGGCCATGTGGCTCTAAAAGTGTAATTTTACCCCTCAAAACTCCTAGCCCCAATGATCGCTGACATTCCCTTCGACTCTAGAATCCCAAGGGCTTGAAAGAGAACAGCAGGCTAACCAATGGTCTAAGTATTTCTCTTCGGGTTGAAAGAGTTAGTTCACATGCTAATGAAGTTCTGTCCTATGCAAGCTCCTTTCCTAACCGAGGCCAGGAGGAAAAAGCCACAGCATTACTAATCAACAGTTTTAAGTACCCAAGAAAAGGGAATATTGCCTTATAAGCAACATACAAAGGCCATTCTGGATGTGAGACAAACCACATGAAGTAAGAGGAAATGCTCTTTTTATGAGAAGATTTGAGCCAACCCCCTCAAAAGAAAACAAAACACCCAAATTGAAGCCCATTCCAATGCAAAGCAGTTTCATTTAGGGGAAGTCAAACGGTGCAAAGGTCTTGCTGAGCTGAACCCAGAAGCTCCAAGCTCAAAACAGACAGAAATTTTAACTTTGCTAGCATGGTTTTGCTGTTATCAGCTACCAGTATTCATAATTAGTCTTAGCCCTTTACAGTCTGGTTTAGCATCAATTTTTTTTGTTTCAAAAACAGAAATTCACTCCCAAATTTCGGAATGGGGAGGGGTGACATTGAAAGAATTCATAAATGGAAGGCCAGTGAGGGAGAACAAGGAACAGCAGAAGTCCAGGTTCATGGACCATGAACAACCACCATGATGGCCTCACCAAGACCAGAATGTAACCTGGGAACACAAATGTCATTTAACAACACCTAGCAACATCCTAGTAGTCAAGTAAACTGCTCGTATCTTTGGTGGTCCAAGTTTGTTAATCCATACTGATAGCCACTGTTAGCATGAACCAATTACATCTTTTGTTCCTTTTTCTACTGAACTTTCACTTTCTGCAAACTCATACATTGTCCCTTTATATCTCTAAATCAAACCTTTTCCAGAGAGAGGATGTAAATCCATTGTTAACATCCTCTCTCATTGTCAGAGCATTTATACAATGTCACTAAATAGCTTGCTGGCCACCCTACAGACTGATCCAGGGTCTGGACCCTGAATCTATCAGCTTTGGCCAGAGCAGCTGATCAAATAAATCGATACTGGTATTTACCAAAGAAACTTGGGAAGGGTACTCTGGGTAAAGCAGGAACTCTGAGATTTGGCTTGTCCAAGATAGCAGGGGATAGTTTTCCTTGTTTTGTTTTTCATTGGTTTTACTGCGGTGACTTTGGCAATAACATTATATAGCTTTCAGGTGCACAACATTATAATTCAATAGGTTAAAATGGAAGACACTACCAATCATTCCAGATTTTTTGAATGATCTGGTCAGTTATGTCAACAGAAGGCCACTTTTCAATGAGTTTTCTTCATCAGTCAGTCATAGTGATTAAACATCTGTAGGTCACCTAACTTGTGCTGTAATCGCAATGGACCTTAAAATCTTAGTGGCTTACGAAAGGTGGTTTCTCTCTCCTGTGTGTCTCTGGTTCTGTTCCATGTTACCATCTCTCTAGGACCCAACCTGACAAGGCAGCTTCTATCTGGACCACACATTCTAGGTTATCCAGTGCAATCCTAGTTTATACCTACTTTCCTGGAGATTATTAATAGCATACCTTTTGACTCTTAACAGTCAACCTTAGCACTTTCAAAAATGCCTGGTTTAGACAATAAATTATAAGAGGTCTGTCAAGAAGGTATCCAGCCATGTAATATGAAAAATAGAGACATTTATTAAAGAAGATACAAGAAACGTGGTACGTAGGACAATGATGCCTCAATCTCCTTCAAAGTAGGCACCTTGAAACCTCTCACAGTTCCCCCAGTGTCTCTTCCACTGTTCAAAACACCCCGTAAAATCTTTTGTTGGAATTGCCATCAACTGCCCCGTTGTATTTTCTTGAATCTCATTAACGGTCTGAAATCTCTTCCCTTTCAAAGGTAATTCCAGTTTTAGGAAAAGCCAGAAGTCGCAGGGCACCAAATCTGGGCCACAAGGGGGCTGAGTCACCTGAGTGATTCAATATTTTGCCAAAAAACCTGCTCAAGACATGATGCATGAGTGGGCAGGATCATTGTCATGATGAAGCTGCCAATCACCAATTGCCCACAGCTTGCAGCCTTCTAAATCATCCAAATAGTTTCTGGGAAGGAATGTTCAAACTTAACTCAAAATCTGACACACATTCTTTGCTCTACTCTCTCAGTCATCTGGAATGTGACAGCCACATAGGACACATGCTCAGTCAATGGCATCTACTGACCCACTGACCAGTACAGTGAAGTCATCCTTATTCACACATGTTCATTCCAGTCCACTCTCCTTGGCTGACAGGTTACACTGATGTCGTGCAAACCATTCTTCTTGATATAATATTAACAATGGCTGGACTTTTTCCAGACAGACCTTGTATGTCACCTTTCCTATCTGGGCCATTGATGATTTCCTAGCAAAGATAAAGAGATGTAGCAAAAACACAAGCTGGCTCTTAAAAATTTCTTCTGAGAAGTGACTCAAGTCACTTCTGTCCACATTTCATTGCCTAAAGCAAGTCACATACCCACTCCTGAGTTCCTCAGGGCAAGAAACTATTAGTGTCTCCAAAGAGGGGCAGCAAACATTTTGAACAAAATACAACCTACCACAGTGAACATAAAGAGAAAATAAAATTATATAAATGGTTTCACCAAGGACTATGTGTGGAAACTGTAAAGGTGTATTAGAGTTAGAGTCTCTGCAATTGGGGGCTTTTACAATTTTATCAATTTCTTAGTCTTGCCCAATGCCCTTATTCTGTGAGGTGAAAAAAACTAAAGCGCAGGGGAGAGAAGTAACTTACCCAAGGTCTAGAAGTCTGTGGACCAGCCCATGACTTCTTAATGTGTGGTTTAGTGGTACAATAGAAGGAAAAGAAGTTAAGTGATAACGTAAGCCATATATGTCTAAGTGTGAAGCAATCCCAAACCACTCAATTTGCAGAGCGTTAAAAAAGATATAAGATCCACACAGCACAAAACACAGTAAATGAGCAACTGCCCAATAACAGGAGGAGTTTTGTAAGATTTGAACATAATGCAACACCTTTTTTATGAGGGATGACTTTGGAGGGAGTTCTCACCCTCCATTCAGACATTTCAAGCACACGAGTCTCACCTTCTTTTCACTAGGTAACCTCACGACCTGGAGATGGGTGGTTCTCAACATTGTCTGCAACCTTCATGGCTGGTCCACTTCCCAAAGATCCTAAGTCAGTTGTGGGAGAACAGGTGCTGACATTCAGTGCTATGTAAAAGCTCTCACAGGTTATTCTAATTAACACCTAGGACTGAGAATCACTAATGTGGGATTTTTTACAGTGATCCATGGACTGAGATAGCAGAACTGAGTTTTGGCCTAGGGAATCCCTCTGATAAGGATATCCACATACTCTTTGTTGTGGAATGAACCTTTGTGTCCCCCCCCAAATTATATATTAAAGCCCTAACCCCCAATGCAATGATATCTGCAGATGAGGCCTCTGGGTAGTAATTAGAGCTAGATGAGGTCATGAGCACAAGGCCTGCAAGATGAAATTTGTACCCTTATGAGAAGATGTCCTGGAGAGCTTGCTCTCTCTCTCCACACTCTCAGGAAGAGGAGGTCATGGGACACGGAGCAAGATGGCTATCGCCTACAAGCCAAGAAAAGAGGCCTCAGAATCTCACCAACACACAGGCACCTTGATCTTGGACTTCCCAGCCCCCAGAACTACAAGAAATAAATGTCTGTTTTGGCCACCCCATCCGTGGTATTTTGTCATGGCAGCCCTGGCTGACTGACATATGTCATTTTTCTTCAAAACTTCCAGGTCACATCTATCACTGCTGACACTTCACAAACACACACACAGCATCTGGTTTTTCTGTTTGTTCCATTCATTTACCTGCAATGCATTTTAAATACAAGGTAACGGACAATTTATCACCCAGACCAGACACCTTTGAAAGTAAGAAGGGACACTATTTCTTGCAAAGAACTTTGGCACTTACGGTTTGAAGATTCAAAGTCTCTAATGAGTATAAGGTTAGCAGTTAGGAGACCTCTGCTCTAGAGCTGGTTCCTCTACTTGCTATTAAACTTTACCTCTCTGGATATCACTCTCCCATCCTAAAGGGGAGGATCAAAACAGATGTTTTTCTAAGGCCTTTCTTTCCAGGGCAGGAACACACCCATAAGGTGGAAGTTCCAACCCACTTTTTCTCATGCATGGAGATATCCAAAATGCCAAAACCCAGAACTCTCTTCTCCCGACTCCACATTCATTCACTGGTCAGAGCCCGTGAAGCCATTGTAATGGTACTTTTAAAAAAAGCCTCCAGAGTATTCTAATGAGTAGCCGGGACTGAAAACTACAAGCTCTTTTGCAAATTCTTACCACTGATGATACAGAGAGCTGAGGTGGTGTGCTCCAGATCACAAAACTATTAAGTACAAAGCCAGAACAAAAACTCTGGTTGTGTAGCTGCAAAACTCCTTCCACCGTGTGTGATACCAATGCTCCTGGCAGGTGATCAGCTCCTGCCTGAAGCTATGTCAGCTGCTCCTGTTTGAAAGTTTGCTCAGCTGACTGATAGGCCACACTCACCTGTCAGCTGCTGCAGGTGTCAGGAACTAATACCTCTGGTTTCGCCGTGGAGCTGGGGTCGGGACATTTTTTTTCTGTGCCCATAAAAAACTTATACTGGTCTATACTGGCCTTCCATAAAAGGAGAATAAGATGCACAGAAACTAATTGTGAATTATAAATTGGAATGTTCATAGATTGCTGTGGCTTGTGTTTCCACATAAAACCATTTTCTGGTGCACAACATTGGCATTTTGATTAATGGTGCATTCTTGGCTTGTTCTTCACTTGCTGCAACACAGAGATTTCTGTCTACATGTGCTATTAACTGTCATCCGAGCTTCCCACTCAAAGCAGCTGATAATTACACATTCTGGAAGCCGGTTGTCACAACCAATTAACCTGACAGGCTCCACTGATTCGGGCAGAAAGGGAGGCTGTACGAATCTGCTTCGTGGTATCTCAGCATAAGTAGAGAAGTGATTAAGTGCAAGGACTACAACAAAATGATACTGGCTTAAACTCAGGGACACGAGGAATTAGTAAAAAGATTTTGAGCTTTGGAGCCAAAGAGACCAAAGTTCAAATCCCAGATCTGCCACTTACTAGTGGAATGGCTTGCACAAAAGTTACTTAACCCTGCTCTTATTTTCACCTATATACACGTACTTAAAAAGTACATTTAAAAGTGCATGTGCTGTCCTGGCCAGCATGGCTCAGTTATCCAAGCGTCATCCTGTAACCAAAAGGTAGCAGGTTCGATTCCTGGTCAGAGCACAAACCTAGGTTGTGTGTTCATCTGCTGTCCAGGTGCACCTACAATTCCCTGCCCCGGTGTGGATTCCTGGTCTGGGTGCGTGGGAAGGCAACCCCTCGACGTTTCTTTTGCATCAATGTTTTTCTCTCTCCCTTCTTCTCTCTCTCCCTCTCCCGCCCTGCCAAAAGCAAATGAAAATGTCCTCGGGCGAGGATAAAAATAAATACATGAAAATAAAAATGCATGAGCTTATTAAGGAAGATAATAAATATCTTTATGTTCTGAGGGACAGCTTAAGAAATAGAACTAAGAGGTATTCTCCCAGCTTCCAGAACTTTCCCTATTCTCACACTCCAAGCCTCTCATAATCATCCCCTTTCTTTTAGCTACAATCTTATATGCACCCCCAAATATATTATATTCTGCTCACCTGTTCTAAACTTTAGAATTATGTTACATGTGTGCCTTCTCTACTTATTTCCATTGACTTCACATTATGTCTAGGATCAGATCACATTGAGTATGAGTCTAGAGATCATTTATTTTCATTATTATATAGTATTCTACTGATCACACATAAAATAATGTGTACAACTGTTCCACTCCCAATGGCCATGTGAGATGCTTGGTATTATGTAAAATATTAAAAGAAGCCATTTCCGAAAAAATTCTCCTGGTGTCTGGTTGTGAATTTTTCTAGAGCAGGGGTCAGAGAGATTCTAGAGCAGGGGTCAGAGAGACATTCTGCCCGAGGGCTTAATCCAGCCTGCCATATGTTTTTGCAAATAAAGTTTTATTGGCAAACAGCCACATCCACTTGTTTACATATTGCCCAGCACAGCTTTCCCACTATCAACACAAGATCCGATCTCCTCTCCTGAACAGCTCCTCCTTCTCCCAGTACACAACTCAAAAATTATCCCTCCTCTTGAAAAGGCCTAGTTTTCTCTTTTTTGATATATATTCATCTAAAGAAAGAGCCTAAGTTATGAGTAACTGCTTTTTAAAATAATTCCCTTCCCTTGAAGGCAAGAATGTTCAATTCAGACATGCTGTAAGGTCAAGTTCAATTCAAACATGCTGTGAGGTCAAGAGAAATTACTGTGCTCATCCAGGGCTGGTAGTTCCCACAGGACTTTGGCAACAAGAGTAAAGAAAGCAGTCTGGCAATCGGAGGGTTGGCGTAACAGCTTTCTACTTTCTGCTTCCTTTACTTGCTCTCACTGAGAGGCCAACTTGTTCTAGGTTTCTTGATGATTCTCAAAGAAACTAAATGGCTGGGCTAGTCCGGCCACACGTGTGGCTACCACAGGAAGAATGCCAAGCATCTCACACCCTGGGAGCTTTGGAAAGGGAAGTCGTTGCCACGGCTTTACGAGAGATTCCAGTCCCATGCCTGCGAGCTCCCCTGGAGAGTCTGGGAGGTGGCTTCCTCCTGAAGCCTGTCATTTGCTTCTGGTAGAAACATGTCACTCCCTAATAAGTAGTTTGTGGAAAATCCTTGGCACTCCATGCCGCAGAGGCTAGATCTTGGGAAAACCTTGTACCACCGACACCGAGGCTTCTCTGGTAGCTTCCAACCCCGTTTTCTGCTCTGACATGTTTTAATGAAGCAAGTCACTTGACTAGTCATTTCCATTTCTTTCTCAGCAAGCATTTTAAAACAGGCAGCATCCATGTAACACACATGGTACTGGTGTGGGTAAAGATGGCTCTGAAATAACTCTCACCCTTAAGGACAGCACCTTCTATAATGTTTGCAGGACGCATGCAAAACGAAAATGCTACTTGTCTGAAAATTCTTAAGATTTTCAAAAAGGGCCTGGCATCCACACAAGAGTAAGGTCCTTTCCAACTCATGTCTGCAAAGCCATCCCTCATAATCTAGTAGATGATCTACTAGACATACAGTAGCTATCTTACAAGGCGAGAAAGAAAAAACTGTGTTAAGTGCCCTAAAGCGTTATAGGCACATAACTCCACCTAAAGGATAATCAGGGCAGACAACCCATAGTAGGACATATTTAAACAAGATTCTAAATGAGTGATGACTTTAATAGCTAGAGAATGTGGCCAAATGCTTCCTCACTTGGCTGGAAAACAGCACAAGAAAATTTTGCAGGGTGCAGTGTTGCCTTTGATAGGGAAGAAGCAGATAGGCCGACAGAGTTAGAATGCAGAGCCTGCGGGTGCTGTGGTGAGGGACTGAGAAGGGTCGCTGGGGGTCAATTACTGGGGGTTTCTGGAACCTGGAGTTCTTTAAACGTGAATTTCCAGTTTGGAATCTGAATGCATATATGAGCTCTCCAAGGTTTTTAGATAAAGGAATGACGTGATCAGTTCTAGAATTCCAGGAAAAGAAAATAACTCGGCTGTAATGTAGCAAATGGATTGGAGGAGAAAGAAACAGAGGCAGGGAATCCTTCCCAAGGTTGTTATATTGAGCAAAAGGTGAACAGGGACCCAGCAACTCGCTCGGAGGGGCTCCGAAGTCCTCCTGAAATCTGCTGTCTTGTCAACACTACTGCCGACCGTAGGGGTCTGTGATTTTTGATCCTACAGCTTTAATTGACTTCTCTAGAGCAAATCTAGTCCAAGAAATGTGGAAGAGAAATCACTTGAGACGTTGTGTTTCCTGTTTTTATTGTTTAGACAAACTTACAACAAACAGTAGCAGAAACCGTAAGCAGACACTGCACCGAACGAGGAGGAAAGAGAGGCCTTCCCGCCAGACCCTTCCGCGCGTCACCAAGGGAACACACCCCGCTTCTGCAGTCTTCGGAGCATATGGGAAATGTTAAAACAAGTGAACCCAGCAAATACGTGTAAATCACATTTCTCTCGCTTCCCTGCCCCCGACAAAAAGCACTCATAAATCGTCCATTTTATGTATAAGCACACTTGTTCCCTCCCATTTGGCTGCTTCTGGGTGTGGAAACTGACCATGTTAGGTCCAACTGTTCCCAGCAGGGAGGACCCGGCTGGCCCTTGCTCTGGTATCTCGGGTTCACCAAGTTCATACGTCTCCCTCTGCAGCCAGGAAGAAAAGGCCTTGCGGGCAGGGCCTGACTTTTGCTTTGTTGCTTCTCTTCTCTTAGTTCAGTGCCTGACACGCAGTGGGGCTCAGTCAGCGGTGAAGGAATGAATGCCATTAAAGCGTTCCCTTCACCGTGTGCTCAACCAAATTTTTCTTCATGTGATTACCAAAACTTTTCCCCCTGCTATGGGTCTTTTTGTAAAGACAACGAAGAGTAATTAAGACACTCTTTTGCGTTTTTTTTTTTTCATAGCACAATTTCACCTAATGTACAATTTTACTCTTTACACCATGGCAGTGAGTATTGAATGGGTTTATTCAGGTAAAGAGTTCACTGTATAAACTCTCAGTTTACATTATTCATGTATTCACAGAGGCAGAATGGCGGCTCTGCAGCCAGATTACCTTGAATCATGTCGCAGTGCCGCTGTATCACTGTGTGGCCCCAGGCCTGTAACAGAACCTCTCGGGGCCTCGCTGCTTCAGCTCTCAACAGAAAGTTAATGCTGTTCTCTTCATAAAACTGCTGTGAGGCCCACAGGAGACAGTGCGTTGGACAATAATGCAAGAAAATGAGACATATGCATGGTGTGGGAACACAGTAAGTACTTAATAAATACTGGAACATAAAGAAAACTCCAGAAACATTTGTTAATCACCTGCTGTATAAAAGAAACTCACGTAGTTGTTATGGGGGGAGAGAGATGAGACCTAGGCCCGACCCGCATGGAGCTCAGATTCTACACAGAAAGGATTTCAATCTGGAGAATAATGGAGAAAAGGGACAATTAGATTTTCCAGAGCATAACTGAAAGAAAAAGGATTTTTAGAGTTGCCCTATAAATGGGCCATTGAATGTCTCCTGAAATCTCAGCTCTTGGATGTAAGTTATATATAAACAACAACAATAATAACTTTATCATGCTGAAAATTTTATATCTGATCTAATTTAACCCTCATTTAAAAAATCACAAAATAAGTATGGTTACCCCCATTTTACAGACTGAAGTTTGGAGAAGATAAATAATTGCCCAAGGTCATGGATCAAGCGTGTGTCAGTCATAGCCACCAACCATGGCAGGAGACTTTCCTTGGTCTCTTGCAGAACTTGGCTGCAATACCAAGCTCAGTGGCTGTATATTCTCTCACTGGGAACATGTCCTGAATTGGGGGCATGGGGCTGTCACTGCATCCCCACTTTCCCAGGGACTCTGTCTCTCAGCGTCTGGATCAGGCTTTGTCACCAGCGCTCAGACCCTAATCCTCCGCTTGCACCTCCTCTGTTCTGGAAACAGCCTGGTAACGTCCCGCCGTGGTGCCCTGCTCTCCCACCCGTCCGCCAGCCCCGAAGCTGGCAGCGCAGTGGGCCACCCTCTGACCTTCTCCAGCCTCAGCTCTGCTTCCCACTTTCTACCTTGAGCTGCAGCCTCCCATTGGCCACAGTCAGTCCAGCCCACAGTGGCAGCCACCTGGTTCTTTCCTTTGTCCCAGAGTGCTCCGCTGTTCCTCAGACAAGTGCAAGAGACCAGCCATTGCCTTCTGGACATCCCCGTACTCATGTGGCATCCACAAGCACCTAACACATGGGACACCTGCTCCACAGAGCAGCTCAACCCAGCCTTTCCCCCACGGATGCCTCTTTCTCAAGATTCACTTCTTCAGTCTCCGGGCTGCCTCACCAATTATTGGTTCACAGCTCTGGCAGTTCCCCAGATAAAATCTGAAACTAGCCTCTGTACATGGAAGTCAAGGAGCGACCGAAGAGACAGGGAAAGCACCCCAGATTGGTAAGTGGTAGCCAGCAAGGGCAGCAGTGAGATATGTAGATGTCCACTTTTGCCACCGGAATCTTAAAAGTTCATAAGAGGCCTGAATGGGGTCGTGTACTCACCCCAGCCAGTCTCGGCGCCTTACTCTCCCAAGGCTCTGCACTGGAAATGGCTCTGGTCTGCAAACAGTGGGCAGAACACGAGCTGCTAGGATAGGGGAGGGGGCGAGGCTCCAGTCCTCGGGTCAGCCAGGGGTCACGTCCTCCTGGTGCCCTCCCCCCACAGCAAGTGTAAGTAACCACGTCACATGTCAAGCAGAAACTGCTCTAACAAACAAACCCCAGACGTGCCACGGTGCAGACACGAGGGAAGCTCATTTCTTGCCTACATGGCAACACTGGGCTGGTGAACAAAACATGGAGATGGGAGCTTCCAGCTCCGCCAACGTGTCTGTTCTAACAAAACAGGGCGATGAAGAAGATGGAGGATGGTAGGTGGCAGGAGTGGGAAGGGTATGCTTCTCTTCCGCTGAGTCGTCATAGAATTCAGCCCTCTGGCCACCCTTCTCTCCAAGGAGAAACGGGTTCCTATCTGTTACCCTACACCTTGGAGCAGGGAGCATCCTTACTCGGGTATCTTTAGCCTCCTCTAGAGAAAGAAGTAGGAACCAAAGCCACGATTCCAACGCAGGTCCGTCAGTCTCCCAATACTCTCTGAATACTGGTAATTAGAAGGCCACCTGCGGTACTTGCATTGCCCCTGAGTGTTTCAAATAGTTTCAAATGTTTCCAACAGTTTCATCCTCAAGACAAGGCTAGGAAGGAGTTCTGATCATTCACAGACAAAGAAAGCATGAGACAGACGCAAGAATGAAACAGCCCGTTCCGTTCTTTTGTGACAATTTGGTGACAGAATATGTGTTTGATCAGGGCCTGTCCCGCCCCAGTCCCTGACCTTGACCACTTCCCAGTACTGCTCCAGCTCGGTGCGCAGCCCTAAAGCCGTTTCTGACATCAGCCTGAAGAACATCTCCTGCCCATCATCCCAGGAGCAGAGTGGAGCTCTCTCCCCCAGGATATGCCACTGAAGGCCCCGGGGTGGGGGGGGGGGGGTAGTCTGCAGGCTGTTACTTTGGCCTGTATGATGCCATTGCCAGATTATGTCGCTTTCCAGATAGTGCCTGCTGTGGGTTATCCGGGAACTCCACAGTTAAACACCCCACTCAGAAAAAAAGGTTCTGGCTTTTAACACAAAGATGTAATGTACTTGCAGCTCTTAGAACACGGCATTTCTCCCAAAATGCTTACCATACTATGGTGACATTTGTTAAGACTAAAGAGCCATAATTCTCTTCATATACTGCTTTGAAGTTGGAAACTAAAATTGCATTTACTGGACATAGATTTAAAATCCTCTGTTTTCAAAGTAACCACAGACCAATTTTTTTTGCAGTGGAGTCTTATATCAGAGGAAATTTCATGGTGGCTGCTTCTCCCGAAAGGGTTTCATGGCCTCGCACTCGTGACCTCAGGCCTCGGGGCCAGGCTGCCTGCATTTGGGTCCCTGCTCCGTCTCTTACCCTTGCGGTGTGACCAGGGCAAAGGTGTGCATCTCTGTGAATCTCTGTGCACCCGTATATCCCAGGCTGTGAGATGGGGACCAACCCAGTGTCTGCTTCAGCATTTTTGTGAAAACTAAAGGACTTAAGGTATCATTTGTCATAAAGCTTAGTCTATGGGAAGCATTCACCAGATTGTGTAAGGGAATGAGGCATCTGATTTTCTCTCTCTTTTTTTTTTTTTTTTTAGATTCAGATCTTCTCACCATGAGTCAGATAGAAATTCCTCTTTCTAATACCCTAAACCCATCAATTACTGCAGTAATGACCCTGGACCTGTCTGTGGAATCTGCCTCTCATCCTGTACCAGAAGGGAGGCCATAGTTGTATCCCTTCAACTGGGCTTACCCTGCTTACCAAGTCCATGATCACTGTAACACTAATTTGTACTTTCAGGAGTAAGGGCAGGGGGGAAGGGAGGAAGGCTTTAAGCTCCGTGGTCTAAAAGCTCTGTTTTGGAGCCAGAGAGTCACATATTAGAAGTCTCCCCTTGGGTGTGGCCTTAGGCAAGTCACTTCTCTCAATGCCACAGCTCTCTTATCTTTAAATGGGCCTCAAAACGAAGTCATTTGCATATGCTTACTGGGAAGATTAAGTCTGATAAGACGGACACTGGGCTAATCCCTTTATAAAGACAGAGTAAGTCTTCGAAGAATACAGAAATCCTTGAAGCCTTGCAATGAATGCTGTTTTTTCTTTAAAGACATTGGAAATATAATATAAAATGGTGCAGTCACTATGGAAAACAGTTTGGCGGATCCTCAGAAAGTTAAGTGTAGGATTAGTACAGGATCCAGTCATTTACCTCCTAGGTATATACTAAAAAAATGAAAACATATGTTCATGCAAAAATGTGTACACAAATGTTTATAACAGCTCGAGTCATAATATCCAAATGGGAAAGCAACCCAAATGTCCGTCAACTGACGAATGGATAAACACTATCAAATACTGCCCGGCAATAAAAAGAAACAAAGTCCTAGTCCATCCTACACCGTGGATGGACCTCGGAAACTTTATGCTAAGTGAGAGAAGCCAGACCCAGAAGGCCACATGCTGTATGATTCCGTGTGTATATGGAATATCCAGACCAGACAAGTCTGCAGGGACTGGAAGTAGGTTAGCGGCTGCCAAGAGCTGGGGGTGGAGAAGATGAAGAACTACTCAGCATGGAATTTCTTTGGGAGATGATGAAAATATTTTCAATTCAACTGTGATGATGAAAAACAGGTGAAATTGATGGCATGTAGATTATATCTCAATAAAGCTGTTTTCAAAGAATACATGTAGTGGTAACTATATCTACTGTGGGTTCTTAGCTGGTATGTCCACCGCACGGCTTTGTGTGACGTAAACATTAAAAATGTAGCTATTAAGTGAAGAGAAAAGGAGAGGAGCTTAACGTTTCCTTTGCAACCTCCTGACGCTGATAGAGACTCCTCGCTCGCCCAGCCACGAATCAAGCTGCATCGGGTCTCAAAGCAAACCCAGGGAGGTTGACAGTGAGATGCTTCCTGAAGCTCAGTCCTGGTGTGGCATCTAAACCCCACGCTTCCGTCTAAAAGAGAAGCACGTTTTCACCCACCAATGCATCCTCTCTCATACTCGGCCAAACAGTTCCAACATTAGGACATCTCTTTAACAAGGTCACCAGATGAAGAGATTTTAGTAACTTATTCAGTGACACCACAATTTAAATTTTTCTCTCCATCTTTATGGATTGTTGGAAGGAGCTAACCTTACTTATGCATTTATTGAAGTAATATTTATACATCATCTACTCCAGGCCAAGAACTAGCCCAGGCGTTAGATAGTCTTAAATTACTGATCTATTTGAACACCATCAAACAGAAGCATTCCATTTCCTCGAGATGATTTGGATGTGCTCATAGAAATGTAAATTTAATTACATTAAGGTCTGGTCAGTCATCCAGAAAAAAGTGAAAAGTTACTTTAGTTGATTACAAGATTTTCAGTAAACAGTGATGACCTTTACTGTCCATTGAGAAACCATTTCTAATTTCTATTCCTTCTATGTAGACTGAAGGCATGATGGACCCAAACAGAATGCCGAAAGGAACGGATTTTCCAGTGAAGAACCTGACTCTCCAAACGCCAGTCCCAACCTCAGTTTCTAGCAGGACGAAGAGCCGGAAGTGCAGGCCGGAGGACAGCGTGGCCCGCCCAGGGGCCGGGACCCTGCAGCCTCTCCTTTGCACTCTCTGCTTCAGTGTGGCCGTTCCCTTCAGACTTCAACTGGCTTCAATTACCTCTAGCTTTCACTTCAGCAAACAACAAAGTATTGAAAACTCAATTTTCCATTTTTCAAAGTGCATTACCAGAAAAAGTGAAATGCAAGGCAACAAAGAGCATTTAATCATTAGGATCTTGCCCCTCGCCGTGGTGGAACCACACAGCTTGGCCTGCTTCCAAGGCCGGAATTAATGAATGAGCAAGATTCTCAGGGAGAGCCTGTAACTACAGCCTGCTCAGCCCACAGAGCCTGCCCCTTTATTGCTCTTGGCAAGTCTCCCTCTGCTTCTAATGGATCACCTTCCCCCCCTCCCCGGGAATAGGCACAGAGAGAAAGGTGCGGCCTTAGGAATTCTTGTTTTCAATCCTTTTCTTCCCTTCAGAAATGGACTTAAGCAGAAAGTCTTGAGTCTTGAGACTCAGACGGTAATCAGTTGTGTCTCTCCTCCGCCATTTCTTGGCTGTGGGGAAAAGGGTGCGTCCTGTGGCCGTGGCCCGGGCTATGGACCTGAACATGGATCTCAAGGGTCCCTCACAGCACCAGCATCACTGAGGCCTGTACCAACTTCCTCCTTCCTGAAGGGATGGATTGCTGCTAGATAAGGGTCAAGGGCGAAGCTGGATATATCCTAGAGGCTGGAACTTTGTTAGACAACCCAAGTTAAGAGCTCTTTGTCTTTTATCCTCAGAGACTTCTTCCATTTGCTTCTATCCCTAAAGCTGGAGCAGGAAAACAGGACCGACGATGCTTTGTGACATTTGTTAGATAGTTGGCCACCCAACAGTCATAGCCTTCTTCTGACATAAGTGTCACCCAATTTCCTTCTGGAGAGTTCCCTGCTCTCCCTCTGGACACGGCCTCACCACTGTCAATGAGTCACCCTGCCCGTCTCCAACCAACAGGTGCTCACATGACATAATGTCACAAGCCAGGGCCACCTCCGCTCTCCCCAAAGTTTCCATCTTCCGCAGGGTGATTAAAGGAAACACTGAGCACAGATTGTTTTTTGGGGGAAGAGGAGTGTTTAGGGGGAAATGTTTCATCAGTCGCTGCTATGCAGAATCCACCCCCTCTCACTGCCCCCCCCCCCACACACAGACAGACAGCTGCCGTAGCCCGCGTTCTCACCCCCTCCCTTCTGGTCCGCGAGGAACGCCACATCCTTCCAGTCAATTCCCTCTTTGCATAAGTTAACCAGAGTCCGTTTCTGTTATTGGAAACCAAGCAGCTGCATAATAGGCTCGATTTTTCTCAGTCTGACAAAGCCAACTCAAGGATGTAACTAAGGAGCTGGTCCCTAAAGATGGCCAATGCTTCCAACTTCCCAGGAAATCTTAATAGATGTACCTTATACTTGGGTCGCACTTCATAGTCTCCAAAGTACTTTTTCTCTCCCTCTATCTACACACTCACACATGTGTGCATGTGCACATATATAAGCACACACTCATACAACACATGTATAACGGGGAGAGAGAATCATTTTCAATTGAGACTGAAACTAAACCAGTTAACTCTGTGGCATCAGTGGCTGTTAAACAGGAGAAGCAGGTGAGGTGCATGGCTAAGAGAGAGTGGGGTTATGAGAGTCCTCGGACTTCCCGGCTGCGATCCACTTGTGTGTGAGTAAACAAGACACAGAAGCACAGCGTGCCCGGTGGTTTTGACAGTTCCCTATGTCATATTCACTCTCCATAACGAGGGAAAAGAAACCATGAATGGATTCAAATCAGGGTCGATTTTTAATAATTGCTGTTCGGTCACTGGTTTGACTATGCAGGGAGCAGACACCCACCACCGTACATAAATCAACATTAACTTACGGCACCTGAAAGAGTTCCATGTTTGAAAATGACACCACAGGCAGAGTAGCATAAAATAGAGGCAAGATTTTTCTGATCTCAGGGCGAGAAGCGAGCCTTTCTAAGCAGAAAAACAAAGGAAGCATCTGAAAGGAAATTACTGACACATTTGAGTGTATACCAATTAAAACATCTGTAGTACAAAAAGTACTAGGAATTGAGTTCCAAGACAAATAGAAAAAATATTTCCAAAATAGATTACACTAGATGAATAGTGTGTGTGTGTGTGTATATATATCTTCTAAAACAAAACCAAATACTTCAATTTTTTAAAATATGCAGCAGTCATAAAGAATCAGTTCACAAAAGAAGAAATATATACAGGGAAAACACATCTAAAAAATATGAGTTCTCTCATAATAAAAGATACAAATTAAAGAAATGACCAACTTTTATTTTTCACTTACCGCACTGACGGTAGCATCAGCATTAGTACAGCAGGGAACGCAACCCAGGATACAGGAACAGGGCAAATTAGTACAACTTCTGTAAAGAGACTTGAATAATCTGTACCAAGTGCCTTACCCCATCCATGTCTCTGCAATGTACCTCAGTGGGGAAGCAGTTCTACATGCATTTTCTGCGATGCCGCGGTTATTGGTGACAGGAGGATTTTCACCTTCTTTTCTGCATGTCTATATTTTCCAAGATTTCACAATGACCATCTCCAGGAAATGTATGTGTGCACATATTTGCACACATAGGCACACACTCATTGCTACGTACAGAGGTATGTGTATAGACATACATACCAATGAAACCATTACAGATTATTCATGTTTGTATGCATTTACGTGTATGTGTGTGTTTATTGACAAGTTTAAACTCAAAAGGGCATAAACTAGGAATCACTTCGCTTTCCTCCTACTCTGTGGAATCTGCCTTGTCCCTCCCACGCTGACATCCAGGCACACTGCTCAATTTCTAGAAACGTTCCGTTCTTGGAAAACTCAGTCCTTTCATTTTAAAACAGAACTTCTTCTCTGATTCAGTGTTTTCCCTGTGCCAGCACCAGGCAGAGCCCCACCTTGGGCTCTAAGGTGGAGAGCAGGCATGGTCTGCTCTTTCCCTAAGTTTGGTGGGGACTGGGCAGTGTTGGCTTCCGGAGCAAGAGCTGCTCTCTCCTGGATGTAACTCTCCCTGACAAAGATGATATGATGACAGATACATGGGGGGGGGGGGGCGGAGAAGAAAGAAAAGAAAAAAGAAAAGAAAAAAGAAAGAAAAGGGACTAGAGGGTCTAAGCCTCACTCTGTCGGTTGACCCTGCCTCTCTGGACCCTGAGGGGTGGTGACGCCATGCCCAGGGCCCACGTGCTCCCTCCAGGCCTTGCAGAGCCCCCTTCTCCTGGCTCCCTGACTTGCAAGATTGGACTGTGCACCCACTTCTTCCACACCTGTCATTTCCGCCCACACTCTGAGGTTCCCCCACAGACTTTGGCTGCAGGTGCTTCTACCTGAGCAACTAGGCTCACCTGGAAAGAAGTCCGAGGGGCTGGCCCATCACAGGGAGCTGACAAAGCGGGTCAGATAAGAGACACGGCAACTAAACAGCTTCCCACACGTGAGCTCCTCCTAATTCCGGTCACCATGGGCTCCAGCCACCTTTTTCTCTTTTCTCCCAGCTCCCTCCAACTCATCCGCCATCCTGCTGCCAGAGGACTCAGTCTAGAGCTCACGTCCAGGTGCTTAAAACCCTTCAATAATTTCTGCACCTTTAGGATAAGCTCCCAACTCATGAGCAGGGTACGTGAGGTAGGCCTCTGCTCACGGTCCACCTTCAGCTCCCCCATCCTGGGGGTAGAGAGGGTTCACCCACCTCCCAGGAGTCACACTCGCCATTTGGTCTTCGCGGAGACCCTTCCTTCACTAGCACACTCTCTACCACCCCCTGGCCTGCCACCCTTGCCTCTCCCGCCCACCTGGTCGATGCAAGCTCCTTCTTCAGATTTCAATTTAAACTGCTCACTCAGGGACCCCCCTCTTCCTGACACAAGGCGAGGTCCCCAGGTACCCTCTCAGCACCTGCCTCGCATCAACGCTATTTCGCGAACAGGGATCTAACCTCTTTGGTATCCCACAGGCGATGCTTTCACGAGCGTGGGACTCGCCTCTGCCCACTTCCCGCAGTTTACGTACATCCCTGGGACACAGTCGTGCACCCGTGCTGAGCACTGATGTGTAAACGCGTTTGCACACTCGGACTGATGGCCCTAAGGCTACCTGGCGGGTTCTCCGCAGGACACGGGGTGAAAGGATGGAAACCGGGAGTATTTGTAAAACACTGGGCACAGAGCAGCTTAGAGGACGCAGCCAGCCTGGCGCAGCCTCCGGGGCACCCACAGCTCCGGGGCACTTCCACACTGAGGCTGAGGCTGCGGGGGACCCGAGAGGAGCGACCCTGGATCGGGACCCCCTGGAGGCCAGGCTGTGCAGGGGCGGGTGTCTGAGCAGAAGCAACGGGGACTGGAGCCTGTGGTTCAGAAGGGCGTCAGGGGATGAATCCCTCACTCTCCCTCCTGCCCACTGCTGTTGGTAGCTTCCAGGGCTGAGCTGGTCCAGGCCCCAGGGCCAGCAAGCTCGGGGCCGTGGTCCCAGGGTGCAGGGACCCGCAGAGAAGAGTGGAGAGTGGGTTTGGGGGAGGACCAGCACCGGTGTCAATACTGGAAAGTGGATCCACTGAACCGAATGAAGAGAAAAGGATTGAGTTGAATTGCTTTGATGAAGGGAGCCCACCAGACCCCTGCGTCATTCCAGACCCAAGAGTCGTGGCATCTTCGCGTTAGAAGCCCGCACATCACACCCCGGAATTCACACAGGCCCACGCTCAGCCTCCGCGTGCAGCGGGGTCTGGAATGGGACCCCGCAGCCCACTCTTACACGACGTTTTATAGGACTTGATGTTTTCTTTTTAATTACGGGGTCTCCCTCCCTCCTAAGTTTGTGAGGCCTAATAATTTGGGCAAAGAAATATTGTTTCTATTTGGGGTTTTAATCCCTAACAGTTTACACTGTTAAAGGTTTAGATACACGTATTTTTTTTTTTTAGAAAGAAAGAGAAGTGCCACTTTTGCGCGGGCTTGCCGACATCTCACTGCAGCTTCCGCAGGCCCCCAGGTGCTGGTGGGGGCTGGTGCAGCGCCTTGCAAACAGGCAGCTGGTGGTTTACCCAGCGCCACCTTCGGAGCGCAGGCGCCCTGCACCCCCGGCTCACCCTGGGTCAGGAGGTCTGCCGAGGGCAAGTCGCTGGCACCCTGTTAGCAGGGCAGCTAACAGAGTCCCAGAGTTAGAAGACTCACTCAGGCCAAGTCAGGCTGACTGCAGAATAGCCTATCCAGAAAATCACTGCTTTTAGTGGGAAAAATTGCCCAGCGTTTTATTTCAAAGAGCAGCCAAGTGATTGGAGTGTCCCCAGCTTAGCCAGTCATGTTATTTTAGCCTGGGCCCACTTTTAGGAGAAATGTCATTGAAACCCGGTACTTACACTCAAACACAATGCACTTAGGCCATAGGGGCCTTCATGAGTCCAGTATTGGAAACAGAATGGAAACTACCTGCCCTGAGAGACCTTCTCCTTATCACACTTCTGGTACAACAACAAAAATTATAAAAAGGACTCACTCCCAGTTAACATAATTGGTGTGACTACATCATGTGACAGGATTATAGTGGCCATACAGAGGCTGGAAAAACACCCATCTTGATGTCGGCTTGTGCTGACAGGACACCCCCCCCCCCCCCCCCCAACACACACACACAAAACTATGGCTTTACACAGTCAACTGTAAAATAGCACAGTGATTGGACCGGCTGTGTAATAGAAAAACCAAAAATTACACCATGCATTAACAGCTACCTGGTCTGTGCAATCCAACAGAGGAGTGATTTTAAATTGGGTTCGCACAGCGTTAGGTGGGCTGGAGGACAGAGCACGACAGGGAGAACCTCTAAGCCAAAAGTGTGGATTTCACACGAATCAAAGCTGTTGGCAACTTACCGACCCCCTGGGAAGTCCTGAAACCTATAGGAAACCCTTCTGAGCAAAGGCAAGAGAGAAACATTAACGTGAGAGAGAACCAGGTTGGCTCCTGTTGAGGAGTGAAGACCCACAGGGCGTCTGCGATCGCCCACCCGGGGGTCCGATGAAAACAGGGCGCCACGCGTGGTGCCTGGTCCACCTCCCCTTCCCCCTCCTTTCTCCTTGACCCAGCAAGTGGAGAAGGGAGGGAAACCATTAAGCAGCACAGCAGAGTGGAGGGAGCATCTGACAAGCATGACCGTGAACTACAGAGCAAAGCTGACCTTGACAGAAGGAAACAACTTTGATAAGGAGAAGAGGGTGAAGTTTTCACTTGGACCAGACTGTGCAACACCTGAAATGAGCCTGTTTCTTTGTGTGGAAAGTCACTTGGCAGCTGTGGCATTTTTCTAAGATCAAGGGACGGGGAAGAGAGGGCTGACAGAGAGAAGACAGCAGTAAGCAAAACATGGGATTATCATCTCCTCTTTGTACCCAATTAATTCAATCAAAACATGGTTACACGTGGTACGAAGAGGTTACCGTCTCAACATCCAACAGTAATCCTGATGCCCGCCCCCAGGTGCCCGGCAGTAACTCACAAGGCTTCCCGTGCGCGATGGGCCTCCTCCCAGGAGGAGCGCCTTTCTCCAGGGCAAACCATTTCTCTAGTTGGTCCGTCCGAGTCACACATACACCCTTGAACTGAAGGAGACCAAGCCCAGAACTGATGGTCCTGCTGGGCCCACAGTAATCAAGTAGAGGGGGACAAATAACATTTCCTCAAAAGAAGGAAAAGAAAAACAGAGATGAGCATTACAGTGTGTGTGTGTGTGGGGTGCACGTCACATTCAGCTGAGCCTTGTTTCCTGGTCGGGTCACAGTTGTCAGGAATCATCTCTTTCTGCCGTTTTACGGAGTCTGCTTTTTAAACTCCTTCCTGAACATTCGATTGATTAAGGAGAGGAAGGGCGGGGCATCTCTGAGACAGACAGGAAATGGGGGGCACTTCAGGCCCGAGGGCCCACCGTCAACTTCCTGTTCCTCCCAAAAGCACCACACCACCTGGGGCAAATCACTTTGTAACTCCAAGCCTTAACACCCCTAAACATCCCACGGACTCAACCTAACAAGGGAAAAAAATCAGCCAGCCAGCAGCCCGGAAGAGACCTCCACAGCAATTTAGAAACTCCTACACTCACAACACTTAGAAATCCCATAAAATTAACCTAACAAGGGAAAAAAAACAGTGGCTACATGAGTGACCTCAAAAGACACTTACAGGCATTTGGTTTTCTTAGAGGTGTAAATAGATGTTATTGTGCACCCAGTGAGTTTTAAAGATAAACTCAAGGAAAATAAAAACTCTTCTTCCTTTGTTGAACAAACCATAAAGATGTTCTATAAAATAAACTGTTTGGGTGAAGTTATAAGTAGAAGAGAAAAAAAGAAGGGTAAAGAGATGGAAATTGAAAACAAGAAGTTGAAGAAAAAGGCAGAAGCAAAGGCGAGCACCAGTCAAATTAAAAAGACAGTAAGAAAAATAAGACAGGTAGAAGGAAGGAGCCTGGGAGCAAAAGAAGCTAACTTCTCTGGGGTAGGAGCGCCATCTTGTGGTAAAAATGGATAGTGCAGCTGAGCACTGGGGCCGCCTCACCCTTCTTTCTCAACTAAACAATAATTGCAAAGACTAGTATCACTTTCCTGGTACTTTGGCAAAGAACTGAGTGAAATTAAATGGAGAGAAAGGGCCAAAGTAGGCATTGAAGTTCTGAATTCTTCTTAGGGGGAGCAATGGCTCATAGGACATTCCAAACATGAAATTTTTTTTAAAGATTTTATTTATTTATTTTTATAGAGAAGGGAAGGGAGGAAGAAAGAGAGGAGAGAAACATCAATGTGTGGTTGCTTCTTGTGTGCCCCCTATTGGGGGACCTGGCCTGCAACCCAGGCATGTGCCCTGACTGGGAAATGAACCAGCAATTTTTCATCACAGGCTAGCACTCAAACCTCTGACTCACACTAGCTAGGGCTAAAATGCCATTTTTTAAAAAAATTTTTATTTAGCTATTTTTCAAGTACATTTTTTTGTCTATTTCTCCCATCCCAGCCCCCCCGCCCCGTCTCCCCACCTCCCTCCCATTCCCCCCCCCCCCCCAGTCCTCATCCCTGTGTCTTTCATACTTGTTCCTCAAAATCCCTCCCCATTTTTCCCCTTAAATTCCCTTCCCTCTCCCCTCTGGTCACCGCCCACTTGTTCTCTATTTCAGTGTCTTTGTTTTTATTCTGTTTGCTTGTTTGTTTTATTATTTAGCTTCCTGTCAAAGGTGAGATCATATGGTATTTGTCCTTCAATGCCTGGCCGATTTCACTCAGCATAATGCTTTCCAGTTCCATCCACCAAATATGAAATATTTTTTAAAATGAGATATACATAAAAGACATTCATATCAAATCTAAAATTTTTAAAAATTGTCAGTAAAGTTGTCTTTAGTTTTCTGTGTTTTACTTCTGTTTTATTTGCCTCAATTAGTTCCATCATGAACTTTTATTGAGCACATATTATGTCCCTGTTAACAAAAGAAAACAAAGGATTATTTTTTAGATCAAGACATCTTATTGGGGGGAGAAGAAAACTGCAGGGGTTTGATCATATAGATTGGCTTTGCCTTCTATGGGACAGATGATATTAGTGGTGCTTGACCAGGAAATCCCAGACTGGCTGATTAAGGTTATTTTTCTAGGAAGGGCTGAAACCACACTCAGGTCGGGAGTTAAATCCGGGTTTGGTGTCAGGGGCTTCAGCACCAGTCCCCCTGGCGGGGGCCTGTGTTTTCTCTGCAGCGTGGCCCACGCACCCCTGTGGGCACTGGGGGCACCTCAGTGAATGCCAACGCCCTGAACTGGGGCGCTTTTGTTCTGGTGGGAGATAGAGAATCAAGACAAAGGCAAGTAAATATAAAGAGTCCAACAGGAGTAGGTGCTATGCTGGTGACTAAAGCAGGTTGGGGGCACGGGTGGTGGGGTGAGAGGAGGGTGCTGTCTTCCACGTGGCAGATAAAGTGAAAATTGATTGGAGACCTGAAGTGTGGGAGGGAGGGAGTCACGTGGCCACGGGGGAAACAGCACTAACCCTGCTTTATAAACAGAAATCCCTGGGGTCTGGACGCAGTCACACCTGAGCTAGAATCCCGGCTCCACCATGTACCAACTCCGTCACCCAGCTTCAATGTCTTTATCTCCAGAATGGGAAAAACACTGCTTTCTCATTTACACTGTTAGGGTTAAAGGTGTGAAGGCAAAATGCACATGGAGTGCTTTGCGCGGGGCGGGGCCAGGCACGTGGCTCGTGCGCACTAAGTCTTAGCCAACTGACCTGCGTCAGTCTGGACCACTCGAATGTAGAGACGCAGGTATCTGAAGACACCTTCTTGACACTGACATTTTCGTGAGACTTTTCAATAACAGCGGCTCGTTTTTACTGAGTGCTCACTGTAGTCACCTTACTTTGAACCTTCACGATATGTCAAAAAGGAGCAAAATTAAAATAAAATGCCCATTATGCAGATGGGAAAACCGAGTCTCAGAGAAGGAGAGTGGCCTGCCTATTCGCACAGCCAGCGAGCGCCAGAATTCGGACCCAGGCAGAGCCTGAGCTCTTAGTCACATGGGCGACCAGCCGGCAACAGGTTGTACGCACTAGGCCGGGTCTGCGGCCAGAACCGCAGCGTGGACTTCGCGTTTCTTCCCAGGCGAGGCGACCTGCGACAGAATTACCTGATGCAATGACACTGTGATTGACTTTGACAGGTACACCCACGCAGCACCTAATGTACATAGGAAACAGTCTGTCTGGGGAAAGTACTGCCCATCACCTAGTCCAGTTGTCGCTCACATCAGTGGAAACAGAGAGCAGCAACCCGCTGGGGACTTGTGAAATACATTCGGTCCCTTATCACCAGCCTCTTTTAGAGAAGGGAATAGTAAAACGTAAAACTGCATTCAGTCATTCATACATTGTAAGGATAAGGTTGGCTTTTTAATACCCCACCGAAGGATATTACTTTCATCCCCTTTAGAAAATGAGGGAGAGAGGGGAAGAACCAACAGTGCGAGAGAGAAACATTGATGGGTTGTCTCCAGCAGACGCCCCACCCCAGGACCAAGCCACAGCCGCAGTGACTGGGGATCGAACCCACACCCTCAACCTTTCAGTTACCGGAAGAGGCTCCAACACGCTGAGCCAACCCTGCACCACCCTGGGGGCAGAAGTGTTTTTAAGTAAAGCTCTGTTTCAGGTGTGTGTGTGTGTGTGTGTGTGTGTGTGTACACACAGGTAAGTATTCAGGACTCTCTGTACTGTGATGTAAATCGTATTTCCTACAGTGGGTCTCAAGCTAAATATCTTGGAAAACACTGATCTAGGTGATACTTTTTGATCCCCTCAAAAAAATCACCCAATTACTGTATTTTGGCGTGTGTAATGCACACCTACATTTCTGTGCGCATTATACACAGGATTATCATGCCCATTCTTATACCCATGGCATGTGATCCTTGTACCCACATATAATGTGCACCCTTATTTTTCCCTCAAAAATTTGGGCAAGAAAGTGCGCATTATACACAGCAAACAGTGGTACGCATTTTGCTTGCAGCTGAAATCAGGTGTGTACATCACATCATAGGATAGATCACAAAAATGAGGCATTCGGTCTTTGTTCAGACATGTTCTCATGGACCAACCGAGTCTTCACCTACATCTTGTCAGCCAATCTGGAACAAGAGCACACGTTTTACTCTTTTAATGGCTATTATTCTCTCTCCAAAGGCCTGTTGAATGCTTTGTTTCTTTCACCAAGGAGACGAGTCATTTTAGCATCACCCCTGTCCTGCCTTATTGTGCTAATTGTGAAATTTGTGTCACACACTGGAAAATAAATAAAACCATACACAGACCTTGAAGAGACAGGCTGGGTTTTCAGTCCGCAGGTGAGTTATAGACCATGTGTTCGGCCGTCCTTGGGCGCTTTTCAAAGTTGGAAGTGTCAGGCACTCATGGGGTCTATTTGTAAAGCACTAACAATAATTGAAACATTATGGTCTGATTATTTGCGAAAGTAATTTATTTAAGCAATTCAAGTAGTTGAAATTAAAGGGTGCAAAAAATATCATGTGACACCAAATAAAATTTTATTACTGTTTCTGTACCTACGTAAGTTAGAAACACCTATTAAAAATAAAAAATATATATATAAATGGCTTCCTCCCTGACACCAAAAGTTTAATCTTAGCTTCTAGTTTTAGAGACATGACACAAACAATGTTTTGATAACTTTAGAATTTTCTATACAAAGTGTGATTTGGAGCCACAAGTAATCGATGCTCAAACACACCCATTAGTCGTGGTCATAAGGACATCTAGGGCAAATGAACAAACAACAACAACAAAAACCAGAAAAACTTAAATGTGTCTGATATTTTAGCGCCCTGGTTGGCCTTCTTTGGTGCCCTTCAGTCAGCGTTAAAGAAACTTCTGGAACAAAAGAACAAAAGGAGCAGAGTGCCTCCACTCAGCCCTTCCACACCGGCAGCGTGTTTGGCCTCGGCCCTTGCACCCTCCCCGTCGCTCCTCCAATGGGAGATGCTCTGGGCGTGAAGCCTGGAGGTGTCTGAGGCTCCTTGTCTGCCCGTCAGCCTGATGCATCCAAACCCCGCGCTTCCCTGGGCCTCCCCCGTCTCTGCAGCTGCACCACAGAGCACGAACACTGATGTCCTAGAAAGTGCTTGTCCTGACTGTCGCTGATTTTAAATACTCTGCCCTCCACCCCTAGGAAACAGGCTCCACTGTAGCACACTTCCCCCACTCCCCCCGTCCCTGCACCCCACTCTCACAAGGCAGCTTCTGGGGCAGGCGTGAGTTGACCCCAGACACAGCTTCAGACCCCTCAGCACCGCAAGCCCAGTGACCACCACGAACTGAACAGAGGGCCCAGGAAACCACAGGCATTCGCCCTTCCTGCCATTAACCATGGTAATGTCTCCGACCGACATTTGGGGGTTCAAACCTTCTATCCCAGACTGTCCCTGGCACATGGAAGGGAAACAAAAATCAGTGTTGAACAATGCATTTGGATTTAAGGTTTGGAGGAAGGGATGACAGCGCAGTATAGAACAAGGAGACAGATCGCTTTCCTGGCACAACATAGTCATTATAATGTGACCAAACGACAGGAAATCTAGTTAGTCTCTATTTCACGCCTTTTGTCCCACTGATCAGCTGAAAAATTAAACCTTTTGTCAAACCAACAGATACAGCTTCGTAGATGGAAACAAAACTGACACCCAGTCATGACCATGCACCCTTCCCCTTGGACAGCTGTGTCTAAGCCCCGTCTCCAAGGGAACCAAAGGATTTTGCTTTAAACGGGTTTGACCTCGAAGAATATGGAAGCAGCCTAAGGTTCCACCAGTAATTGAGTGGATGAAACAACTACGGGACATTTACACATGGAATTCTACTCGGCCATAGAAAAGAAGAAAAATTTTACCCTCCGCAGCAGCGTAGGTGGGCCTGGAGAGAATTATAAGCCAGTCGGAGAAAGAAAAATAGCATGTGATTTCACTCATATGTGGAATCTAACGAACAAGCTGAACTAAGAAGCAAAATAGAGACAGACTCGTAGATGGAGAGCAGGCAGACAGCTACTGGTGGGGCTTGGAGGGATCCAGTGAAAAGGAAAAAGGGCCCATGGCCGTGGACAACAGGGTGGTGACTGCAGGGAGGGTGTAAGGGGGACAAATGGCAATGGAAGAAAATACAATAAAAATAAATTGTTTGAAAAAGAATTTCAGCCCTGGCTGGCATAGCTCAGTGGATTGAGCGCTGGCCTGCGAACCAGACAATCAGTTGTATGGTTGAAAGGCAACCATACATCGATGTTTCTCTCCCTCTCTCCTTCCCTTCCCCTCTAAAGAAAAATAAATAAAATCTAAAAAAAAAAAAAAAAAAGAATTTCAGCTAAAAAGAAAGAGAAAAGTTTTGGCTATGGAAAGGCAACACATGTAATATAATCATTTATGTTTTATATTAGGCTAAACTAAGATATTTATCCCTCTCTGGACTCAAAAAAGAGACAGGCTTTCATGTTTTATCACAGGGAGAGTAGATAAGAGCCCCACTGAAGGCCTGGAATAACCATCTGAACAAAAAAGAAACTGCTTTTCTTTTTTTCTTTACACGTCGGCATTATGCTGATTTGTTTCCTGTACAAGTTTGACAAGTCAGTTTCTTAAAAAAGGAAAAAAAAGCTAGGTTTAATTTAAAGAATATATGTCAAGTTAGTTCGTGATGGGCAGCAGTTTGATCCCCCTCCCCCGAGTAATGACGCTAAATGTAGGGAACTGACATGACCCCCTGGAATGAACACACGGGACTTAAGTCACAGCCTCTGCAACTTACGTGCAGCATGTTCTTAGTCCACGCGTTTGACCCCCTGAGTTTCTGCGTCTTCGCATTAAAATGGAGTGAACGATGCTCTGAGAACTAGAGATGGTGTACTCGAAGTCCCTGCCATATGGCTCGTGCTCATGGAATACCAGCTTAGAGAAACAGTCATATACTTTTTGTTCTTGTCGCAAAGCCAAAAAGAAGAAATTTTTGTTGTCTGCAGTACTGAACAACTCCAGGGGGCGCCATGCCTATCCTGATCTAGGTGAGTGACACCCCCTGGAGTCATTTTCAAGTTAGCCTGCTGTGTGGGGCCTTCTGATCTCTGGCACACACGGCTATTGTTTTCTAATGAAAGAAAAGCCCCAGACTCAGACACTTAGAGCTGGGGAGGTACAGGTCATTTTTCCTGGGTTAAAAGATGAGAAGGCAGATTGGGGGTTGATTTTATGAGGGCAGAACCCCTCCCCCCAATACACCCAGCTCAGGCCACCTCCCTACAGCCTCCTTTTTGGATGTAGAGCAAGATGATTTCTGTTTCTAAACCTATGACCTAGATTTTCATTATTTCCTATTATGTGACGACCTGTTCCATGCACAATTCTAACCATCATACCTTCTCTTCTTGATTTTCCCTTGACCTTGTCTTCTTTAATTTTCTTCTGCCCCAGAACTATCTTTTGATGTCAAGAACCATAACTTAATGCAAAGTACTCCCAGCCCATTCACTTCCCCCAACACTATTCCATGGGAAAGAGGTCCGAGTAGTTCTCTCTGGGCCACAAAAGGACTGTCCTTGTCCTAGCAGTAATTATGGTCTTTTAATATAAGACACAAAACCACATTTCTGGGAGATATGACAAAGGAATTTCTGTGATGAGGCTTAAGCTATTCATGTGGGATTGTAATGCTAGTTCCAAATATTTGAAGCTTGGCCTCGACAGATACACAGTAGTTGAGCTGGGATTGCCAAGAAAATGCCTACGTGCTTGTTATTGGCCAGATTCTGCAGTCATGGTCTCTGGTAATTCTTAGTGTCTCTAGAAAGAATTGTGCACAGACAGCTAGTCTGGACGCCTTTAAAGATGTTGAATACTAATGACATACGTGGCCCAAGTTCATTCTGGGAAGAAAACAACCTTGGAGGTAATGTTTCAGAAATACACCATTCAGACCTCCAGTAAACGGTGAGGATGGTTCAATTCAAGACACGTGAGAACTCTCCCCAGGATCTGGAGATGACTCTGACTGAAGATTCTGTGAGAGCTTCTCCAGAGAAAAAAACTTAAAAGATGAAAGTGAACAGAAAAACAAAGAGCCACAGGAAGAAGGAAAAGTAAATGATAGAGAGAGTTGTGGAAGAAAGAAACTTGGGGAAGAGCCGAGAACCAGGGCAGTGCACAAGGAGAGGACAGAGTCAGGTTAATAATCACTTCCTCTGCTCCTCTTACTGTTACTAAAAATGCATTAATGGAGCATTGAATACGTATCATGCCCATTTCCCACAGTCTCTACGTGTGTTTAATGTTCCCACCAATCTACAAGAAAAGGAGGTGAAGAGAGGCTAAGTCGTTTGCCCCAGGTTACCTAGATTGTTCTGAAAGGATCCAGTCCTGTGCCTCATCATTCAAACATCCCACCACAATTTATTTCTAGGTCAATCACAACATAGAAAGTTGGGTGCCTCTTAGCTCTGGTAAAACGTAGGGATCGGGCCATTTCCAAAGCTTCTGTAAGGAGCAGGAATCCCTTTGCCTTGATTTAGAATCCGGCAGCTGGAACACCAGCGCTCTCTCTGATTTGTTAGCTCCGGAACTTGAGCATCACTTCACACCTTCTAGACTGTTCTGTTGTTTGAATGGAGGTAATCACGCCTGGCGTCCAGCTCCGCACGTAAGGATCTCGGAAGTTACCACTTAGTCCTAACAGAAGTCAAATGCTAAACAGACTGAAAAACCATGAACTCTGCTTGGATCTGGAAGAGAGGGGAGAACACCAAACCAAGCGCTGCCCCCAAGACTGGGGGGACTGACGAGCTGAACACGGGGCGCCCTGGTTTAAAGCAGAGATTCACCAGAGGACACCTCCGGGGGGACCAGTGCCGGGACAGCAGGCCTGAGCTGTAACGGAGGAACTGCCGGAGGCTCGCGGTGGACAACGCTGGGGGCCCGAGCACTGGGGGACCCCCATTCTGCCAGATTTACCTTCAGGAGCTCAACCTGGGTCCCACAGTAACTATCAGAGAAAAATCCCCTGGAGCACAGGGTAGGGGGGAAGAAAAAGGAAGCACTTGGAAATACACCAAATCTCTGTGCTCTTCCCAACAAGGCTTGCCCTCAGGGGAACCTAGTTCACGGTGGTGGAGGGTGGGGGGCTTATCCTACTGGTGGAGTAGCAGAGCCTCCCCTCTGGTCACCCTCTCTTACCTACCGGTGGGGAGAGACCCTTGTGGAGGGCACAGTTTAAAGGTGCAGGCTCACTACAATGGAGGTAATAGAGCCTGCCCGTGGTAAACACTCGAAAATAAAATTGGATGAATGCAGAGTTGGCCTACTGGACTTCCATTACTGTACTGAGCACATTTGAACATGAAACTTACAGCATTGATTGTTGTTGCCATAGCAATAAACATCCTTTTAGCCTTTTAATTTGCTCCATTTGTACTTTATTTTGTGGGGGGCAGGAGTGTAAACTATTGTCCATTTCCAACTCAGCTTGAAAAAGAGTTTTTATTAAATACATTAAAACACAGGAAAATACATTCAATGTAATTGAACTCCGCCAAACATCTAGGTAAAAACTAAGAATTGTAATCAGTTATTCACAGCTTTCCAGATAGTAGAAGATGGTAGAATCCTGCCAGCTTGGTAAAATCTAGCTAATAAATTTTTTAAATTTTACCTATTCAGTACATGAATTCCTAGTCAATATAGCTCAAGAGATTTTTTGAAATGTTCATGTTTACAAAATACAATTTTCACTAAAAAAACAGTAAAAGAAATAATACATTTAAAGCTCAGTTAAGACCACAGAGAGAATTAGTTTTGAATCGTAAACAAGAACATATCTTATTGAATTTTGTTAGCAAAATACAGAGGACGGGACTATGGAAGAATATTATAACTACACTATTTAAGAAAGCAAACTTCTTCAGATATATTAGGATCTATTTGAACACAAGACATTTTTTTGCACATATGGAGTGAAAGTACTGCTTAGGGTGTCCAGCAAAATAAACACCACCCCCCAAAGTGGTCGATGGTTCTAAGGCATTCCTGAATACTTGGCAAACACCACACATAGATGCTGAAATGTTGGAGAAAGCAACGGTGATGTAGAACAGACCGACTATCAGCTGCAATTGCATACACACCCAGCCTTTAGCCCTGGGCCTTTTTTTAATTTCTTGCTAACCAGCACTTCTGGACCTCGTACTCCTTTTTGCCTCCTAGGAAAGCCAAGGGGAGGCAAAGTTATTTTTATAACAAGCCAAAGGAAATGATTAGGAAATGAAATATTTCCCCTGTCCAAATCATGCAGTCTATTCCAAAAGTAATTATCAAAGACCTGGGTACTGTCTGCTTTTTTGAATGAAGTGGTACATCACTTCCTGCTACAGCCACGGGTCACCCAGCGTGGGTGCTGCGCTCTGACCCAGGCTGCTCACGCGTACGGGGCCTGAGACGGCCTTTCTCACTTGCGTTCTCAGCAACGTAATTCACTGACATTTTTACAGATGGGAACCACCTGCATGATTAATGGTACTGCTGCTTGTACCCTGGCTCAAGGGCCCCAGGAGAGGGACAGGGTGACTGTCCCAACAAACTTTCTGCTCTGCCCAACACCAGCATTACACTGAGGGATAGCATGGTATGAGTTTCTTCTAGAAGAAGAGATGGGTATAATTTAAAGAGCACATGGTGTGCTTATTTTTTTAAGGGGGTTTGGGGTGCAGAGGTCACTGGGTTCCTCCCAGTGAATGACACAAAATGCAGGAAACTGACCTTATTCTCTAGTAGAATAAAGATACTTCAGTTAAATAATAGTTCTTCAACCTACACTCTATGTTCTGTGTTCTTGGCCAATATATTTAACTTGCGTTTTGGTGTTTCCCTATTAAAATGAGATAAAAGTTGTTTTGAGGATTAGCAATGATGTTCGCAAAGTCCGTAGCACATAGTAGGTGCTCATAAAATGGAAGCTTAGTAAAACCGCCATTGACTAATCCACAGAAGCTCTTCTGTTCTTGAGTGCACGCGTGTGGGACGAGACAGAAGGAAACTTGCCTCCTCTGCTCCACTTCTGGAATTCCTCACAACATCTGTGACTCTGCACTGACGTAGCGTATCCGGCAAGGTCTTGTCCAAAACCTTCTTCACTTGCAGGCACACAAACTCAGAATCATGGAATTTGCTCTTCCAAATCCGCCTCCCTTGCCTTTCACCCTAGCAAAGGGCCTTGTAACCAGGGTGATGCCCTGGCTCCCAGCCATAGATGGAGTAAGAAAATATCCCAACAGAAGGGTTCGGGAACACGGATCCATTCTTTAAGCGACTCGATCAACACCTGCCGTCTTACCTCTCTCGCCGACCAAGACCACAATGTCAGCAGCAGGTCCCACACTTCCAATACTGCCTGCGTCCCAACAAAAGCGGCTTAATTCCCTCCTCCTCACCTGGGGGTATTTTGGGGGGCAATGACTATGATGTTCCTTGCCCAGTGAGTTAAAAAAAGAGGTAAAGGTCATTTCAGATGGCAATTCCTAATTCCACAACTGACCTACTCAAAGAAATGTGCAATTCCTGTGTCTCCTCCCCAGAAGGGCACCCATTGCTGACGACTTTGCCATCATCAGCTGGTGCCCGGAGGCCAGCACAGGGGTCCGAGGTGGGCCTGCCCAGGAGGCCCTGAGACTGCTGATTAGCCACTGGTGACTCACCTGTCACAGCCAGTACACCTAGCATCACAAGCATCCTTTAAGTTAAAAGCAATAACTTTCCCCTGATACTACTGTTTTTTAGCAGATGCACGCAGCATGAAATAGAGGGAATGATTACAATACCACATCTAGAATCTAGTTACTTAGCACCTGGGTACCAGGTAAGGACACGGATGTCTTACTTTTGAATAGAAACCATTTTTATGGATTCCCATAAACAACTTCTCAGGGTACCCACCATTCTATCCCTGCTTCTAATTTAAAAATAGCCAAAATTGCTAAAATAGTGCCTAGGAGCATACTGGTTTTTTAATAAATATTTGCTATAATTATTAAACTATCAGAAGAAACAAATTTAGTTCTGTTCTTAAGATTGCTTTGAAAAAAGGAAAACTAAATCATAAATCTGAGTTAAGTTTATAGAATAATTCAGCTATCTCAACATCATAGCCACAATATTCTTTGAATAAAATATGCCCTGTGATGTTTAACAACAAATCACAAGGCAAGGATGCAAAATTCGTAACTGCCTTTTAAGACACAAGATTGGTTATTCGTTATAATGAACCATGGTAATAAATAGTCTTCAATCTAATTACCATTGCTTGTTTTATTTGCTGCTTCGTCTTCTCAAAGCCCATCACTCCTCTCAGGAAATCCTCATTCCTATCCAATGGCCAAACTGATCAAAGGGCACGAGTGTGAGAAACTCTGAAGATAAATGCACCCAGAAGACAGTTCTCTATGCACAGACAGCATCGTGGCATCCCTAAAGGACCCACCGCTGCCACCTGACACATTTTACTCTCACTTTACTGAAAAGTGTGGATGCCGTGGAGAAAGAATCTCTTAAAAGTTCAGAGTTCAGAGCATAATACAAACAACACCCATTGCCCACCACCTAGAACTGTGTTTTTCAACATGTTTACATTTTTTAAAGATGAAGAATCTAACTTGCTCTGTGGCTAATTTTCATAAACTTTTCACATGTGCTTAAAAAGTATTAAGTTCAATGTGCTGATTATTTGGTGACTGTCCAGAATTTGTAGTTCCACTTTGTTTTTAAACGTTAAAACGTTGCCCTGCCTGGTGTGGCTGAGTGGACTGAGCACTGACCTGCAAACCAAAGGGTCGCTGGTTCGATTCCCAGTCAGAACATATGCCTCCCTGGGTCACAGGCCAAGTCTCCAGTGGGGGGGTGGGTGCATGAGAGGCTACCACACATCGATGTTACTCTCCCTCTCTTTCCTCATCCCTTCCCCTTTCTCTAAAAATAAATAAATAAAATCTTTAAAGGAAAAAATAAACATAAAAACTTAACCATTAGTATTTTCTTTGGCACTGAACAACAAATTTCACAGGTTTCAATCCTTTTTTTTAGGTTTTTTAATTTTCATTGTTAATGGTCATGCTACTGAGAACGTCTCCCATTTTAACTAGTTGCCCTTGTTTTACTTTGACATCTTTTCTCTGTCCCGTTATTCATTTCACAAACAGTAACCGAGTGGCAACCATGACACCGTGTGAATGCCCATGACGCAAAGATGCAGGACTAAACACGCAGTCAGCGCTGCAGCCAGACAGGGAGAGACCTGTGTTGTGTGTTCTCACTCATATGTGGGATCTTTAGAAGCCAAACTCATGGAAATCCAGTAGAACAGTGGTTGCCAGGGGCTGGGCGGGGCAGATGCGCACATGCTGGTCAGAGGGCACAGACCCCCAGCTCCACGATGGGTGAGCTCTGAGGATCTAAGGGGCAGCACGTTGGCCAGACTTGCCAGCACTGACGTGTACACTTGACAGTTGTTCAGAGAGTAAAGCTTAAGTGTCATCACTGCAAAAAGGTAATTATGTCAGGGTATGGCAGTGTTAGCCAACCTTGTAATACATGCATCAAAATATCACACTGTGCACCTTCAACTTGTATGTTAATATCTCAAAAGAGTTGGAAAACAGGAAGATGAAGGGTTCACTCCATGAAAAGATGTGTTTGTGCACATCTCTATATATATCCACTACTATCTCCAAATAACACCACTTATACTTATGATAATAATCATGAAGAACGATGCCAAAGGAGGCATCGACTAGACAAGGTTTTTCTCCCGTCACACCTGAGCTGAGCAGCCCCACCTCCACGCTGTTCCCCACAGCCCATCACCCCTGTGTTTGTATCTAGGTCCCCCTACCCCGCCTATATAACCTCCTGCAAAGAGTAAGGCAATGGTCCCTATTCACTTTTAATCTCCTAGAAGTCAAGCTGCCCCAACAGGTATCTTCAAGAACAGAAAGATCATTGCACAAGAGAAGCCCTGAGTTCTGTCGGCTTTATAGTCCCGAGGAATCATTATCATCATCATGACTAAGTGCTTAGCGGTCATTTTAAAGGAGGCGAGTGTCTGATGGCTTGCTCTGCCGGGTAAATGCTGATGGGGTGTGGATGGAGCGAAGAGGAAACCAAAGAACAGTGTCGGAGTGGGGCAGAGCTGATACCTGGGGAGGTGAGCACGGGTTACCCATGTCCAGGACTCTGGGAACTGGGGCAAAGGTTGTCGTCACTCACAAAAGAAAAACGAAATATGGCTAATACTTCCTGGAACAGCAGCCCGTAAAAAGTATGGGTGGGAATCATCCAGGAATAACTTTCCTGCTAGCCCTGTTGCAACAAAACATACTCCTCTAATTCCTTTTTTTATGAGCTCTTTTTCGTCACATTCCACCTTTCTCATTTGGGAAACATCCAGCTGCACCCCTTTCTCACTGAGCCCAGGCATGGTGTCCAGAACTGACACCAGAGAGAACAGGCTCAAAATGCAGAGCTAAGAAATACATGCCCAGTGCTAATCTATAAGGGGGAACAGATGGCATCTCAGGAAGCATCCATACTGCCTATCACCCTTAAATTCACATAATATAATCAATCACCTCCTCTTAAGATAAGTCTGGTTAAGTCCACCCTGTGTTCCAGGGAACAGAAAACCACCCAAGGTCTTCACTTTGTCTTGTATTACCACCTAACACCATTAGATGGCAGCAGTGCTAAATAACTGTGTAGTCCAGGCGAGGATTTTCTTTCTGGGGGGCGCCGAGCGGAGGCGCACAAACGGTTTGTATGGTGGAAGGTAGTAGTATCCCCAAATAGTCTTTCAACAGGCTTACATTTTCATCTTCCTCCACTGTTCTCCACCTGATAGCCCATCTAGGAAGAAATGGCTGGGAGAAGCCAAAGAACTTGTATGTATGACCCATGGACATGAACTCAGGTCAGAAAATGATGGTGGGAGGAGGGATACAGGACAAAGGGGAATGAAGAGCGGGACAAAATGGGACAACTGTAATAGCATAATCAATAAAATATATTTTTTAAATGGTGGAAGAAAGAAACTCGTGTGGGTATTAAATGCGTGAGGATTCCAAAGAACCATAAAGAATTCTCCCTGAAGCACAGAATATTGTAAAAGTGTTCCTCCATTGCTCTATCACAGGCTTTTGACTATTGAAATATTATTTCAGGTAAAACATAATACTGTAGCAAATATGGTCTTGAAGTGGATCACAAGATCTGATTTAAGAGGAGGCCAGTAATGGTTTTAGATAAACCACTGATGCCTAAGTAAAACTTTGACTTGGATGGACCATCTCACAACAGGAGAAGGGAGGCATTTTCCAAGGTAAAATTTGAACTATATAAAATAAGGCACCCCCTGGGAAGAGAGAAATGGCCAGTGTTAAAAAAAAGTGATTTATCCAAAAGAGCATAATTGGTTACTGCTGCTTCCCTTGCTCAGAGCTGCCCTGAGCTCTCTTAGCCAGTGTTCCCCTGTGACTGACCAGTCACAGCTGACCCTCTGCAAGAGGAAGAGAAGCAGGCACGTGTGGCCACGGTGGAAGCCCCCTCACAGCCCCTGGCTTCCCCTCTCCAGAAGAAGGAAGTGACCCACACGTGGCATGGGCCTTGAGGAAAGCTTCTCCAGGCATTTGGAGTGCTAAGCACGTGACTTACAACGAGTCTCGCCTTGTACACCCAAGGATCCTCTGTTATCATCCTCATTCCATAGAAGAGGAAACTGAGGGTCCGAGAGATGAAATAACACGCCAAGTGCTCACAGCTACTAATGGGTGAGTGACGACAGCAGGCTCCAAAGCCAAGACTCTTTCCTCCTCGGCAGATCCTGGCAGGATGGGAGGACACCAAAAAGGCCACAGGCTGAAGGCTCTGACTTCAGCCTGGGTCCCTGCCCCTGCCCCTGCCCTGGCCCTCCAGGGGTGACCTACCTCCACGCTCTTCCGCTGATGGAAAGTATCAGAAGAGTGGGAGGTGGAGAAATGCCATCCTTACCACAAGTCCACAACTACTTTGTCTCCACGCACAGCAAATGGGCAGGCTCAGTCTGTGTTCACGGTGGAGAAATCCATTTGTCTTGCTGCCTTGTCTCCTGTAAAATTTAAACTGCCTGCCGAGTGTCACTTGGCTGCTCCCATTGGGAATTTTCTCTTTAATCTTCACCGAATGCTATCGGCAGACACTGGAGAGTTGTCCATTATTTAATTAGAACTATCAGCCTGGAAGTGTTTTTCCCCAGCTTTATTGAGATGTAACTGATGTATAACTCTGTAAGTTTAAGGTGTACAATGCACTGACCTGACACATTTATATGTTGCAAAACAAGTACTACCAAAAATGGAGACTTAAAAAAATGTTACCATTCACCTGTACTTATTAGCTAAAATTATTCATATGAAAGGATGCTCAGCATCACTAGCCATCAGAGAGTTAAAAATTAAAACCACAATGAGATACCACTTCACACCAGTCAGAATGGCCATCATAAACAAATCAGCAAGTGCTAGCGAGGTGGTGGAGAAAGGGAACCCTAGTTCACTGTTGGTGGGAATGCAGACTGGTGCAGCCACTGTGGAAAACAGTATAGAATTTCCTTGGAAAACTAAGAATGGAACTGCCTTTTGACCCAGCAATTCCACTGCTAGGATTATACCCTAAGAACACTGAAACATAAATTCAAAAGAACCTATACACCCCAATGTTCATAGGAGCACAATTTACAATGGCCAAGTGCCAGAAGCAACCTAAGTACCCACTGGTAAATGAGTGGATCAAAAAACTATGGTAAATTTACATAATGGAACACTAGGTAGCAAAAAGCAAGGAACTCTTACCCTTCACGACCGCATGGATGGAACTGGGGAGTATTATGCTAAGTGAAATAAGCCAGGCAGTGACAGAGAAGTGCCAAGTGATCTCACCTATAAGTGGAACCTAATCAACAAAACAAACAAGCAATTAAAATACAACCAGAGACATGGAAATAAAGAACAAACTTACAGTAACCAGAAGGGAGGCCTGAGGGTGATAATGGGGGAAAGAAAGGGAAGGGTCATCAAGGAGCACATGTAAAGGACCCGTGGACAAAGACGATGGGGTGGGGGTCTCAGGGGACTGAATATGGGAGGTGGGCAGGGCAGGGAAGAGTAATGGGGGAAAATGGGGACAACTGAAATTGAAAAAACAATAGAAAAGAATAATCTGAATAAATAAATATAAAATAAAATCATTCAATAAAGAATTTTCCCTCATCAGCTGTTTGATTACCAAAAGCAAGCAGACAAACAAAAGGCAGGACAAATGCTGGATTCTTTCCTTTCATTGACCTCTTTTCAGAACAGCAAGCCAGTACCCCAGGAGTCACCAAATGGACTTATGGACTTTACATATTTGATGTGTTTCAGCATATGGTCCTTGTTATTCAAGTTGGTTCGTGTAATCTGGCTTTGGAGAAGAACAGTATGTCTCAGGTTCATCTCAGATAATTCTTACCGCAGATCTAGATTTCACCGTTTGTCCAGGGACCTCTCGTTCCTGTAAGACGGATATGGTCATTAGACATTGTACTCTGGCTCCCCAGACTGATCATCACCACTGAGATGATCACACTTCTAGTGGGCGGACTTAGGAAATTTGTAGGTTTTAAAAAGAGGAAAAAAAGTCACAAATTCATACTGATGTTTCAAAGTCAAATAAAGGATTACAGCACGTTTACTTCAATTCTTTTATGTTAAATTGGTCTTTTCCTACTCTGAAAATCTTATCAACTAAGGATCTTAACTACTTAGTTGCTTTATCCTACTCTCTAAATAAAAGTACTCAAAACAATAATGTAAACATCACCACTAACAGCCATCCAAAAGAATTCATCCTAAAATGTCTTTGTCCTTCTTTTTGTCCTTATATATCCCTAGAGATGTATGAGCAGGGACCCCCCAAAAACTGGAATCATCTCCTGGAGGGCAGGCTCCTTGTAGTACGGGCTTCCCTGGTGAGGCGACTGTTCTGGAGCCCGTCTGTGTCAGTGCACCAGCTGGTGCTGTTGTCAGAGGCTGTGTTGGGCTTCAGTGAATTTTTTGAAGACTCTGAACTCATTTCATGACGGGTGATTTAGGAGCACACCTGCCCACACCACGCTGAGTGTTCAACAGTTTTCGACCAAAAACAAGATGACCCATGTGTCTCACCCCCCATATTCACCCAATCTTGCCCCAAGCAACTTTTTTTTGTTTCCCTGGATGAAAAATGTGCTCAAAGGGGAACATTTTGCTGGTGTGGAAAAGGCAAAACAGAGAAATGGCAGAAGCACTGAAAGGCATCCAAATCGAAACAGTTCAAAAACTGTTTTGAGCAGCAGGAAAAACGTCTTGATAAGCACATCGCATCACATGGAGAGTACCTTGACGGTGAATGAAGTGTAAACATGTGTGAATAAATACACATTTTCTGATAAATAATTTCGGGTTTTTGAGGGGGCTTCTCTTATACAATCCAAATATGTGTTTTAAAGTCATTTCCAATAATTTTTGAGTTGGTTATGCCACAGAATTGATATAAAGTTAGACTCACTTTTTTTTTCCAGTTTAATTTTAAATTTTCAGGACTTCTGTTTTTGTTTGTTATTCTCTTTGCTTTAACTTAGTTTTTAATTATGGAAAACATTCACATAATTCCAGAGTGAAAAACTCTGTATCTCTTACCTCTGTCCCACTTTTAATTAATTTTTGGCGAATCCTGCTATGGATATTATAAACAAATGAGTATTTCCTTAATTGTAGCATCCTATAAACACTACACTACATTTTCTTGTTACATCACAGCAAATCCCGCTCATTCCCCGTGAACAGCAGGAACACAGAAGTTTTCCACACGCCTTTAACATGGCATTGTGAGAACATTCCATCGTTTATACGGCTAGTCTCCCTTTGACAGGCACTTGAGCCATCTCTCGCCTTCTGCTAATTGGTGTACTACATGTGTCTCATTTAGTCCTCCCAAGAGGCCAGGCGGTTTGGCTAATTCCCCGCATTTTACAGAAAAGGAAACTGCTGCTCAGGCAGCTAAGGACTTGACAAAAGTCAGAGCTCGGCAGGGAGGAGACGAGTAAGGCTCCTCCTGCTTCCAAAATGCATGCTCTTTGCACGAGTCTACGCAATGTGTTCTGCCGTCCACGTCTCTGTTAGCACCTTGATTTCAGAGCTGGGGGAGGAGGGAAGCATGTGGTCTGGGGAAGGCGGTGGAGGAAAATTTAGCCTTCAGTTCAAGGCTGGAATTTCAGGTCTGGGCCAGCCTGTGGGAAGAGTATCTGAGGGAACAGCTGGCCTTTCTGGCACTGTCCCCAGTCTGGGAAATGCCAGACATCCACAAGCAGGTGGGTCTATTTTTGGCAGAAGGACCTTCTCAGTGCCAGCTAAAATCACACCATGTCTCCTGTACCGCAGTGCACTTCGCTCCCCTGGTAAATCCACTGAGACCCTCTTGGAAGGATACAGAACAATCCATCCTTGAACCTTTCCTCTTCGGGGACCACCCCCTTCTTCCTTCTTACTCTGCAGATGAGTGAAAAGTTACACAGATGAAACCAAGCAGAGCAAGCACCGTTCTGATTAAGGAAAAATTATATCCTAGTCTTTTTCAGAGGAGAAAATGAAGCTGAGTTCTGAAGGAAACCTTAAGACTTGGACCAGAATCTTTCACTAATTCCCCTCTTTTCCATCACAGCATTTTTAAGAGGAAATGAGGAAAAATAAATCCGTATCATTGTTATTTTTAAATAACACGGGGCCTTGTCTCAAAATACTTTTAGTCCAGTCTCCTCCCACATTCTGCTCTCCAGAATAACCATGTTTAGAATAAAGAGCAAAACCATTGAGAGATATGAGGATTGGCAGATTTTCCATTTTAACTCACTGCTCAGGCCTTCGTAAGGCAGAATAGATGGGCACTCCATTTACAGAGATTTTAAACGCTGAGGGTTTAAAGAAAGAAGCTTTTTTTTCCCCACCTCAGTGGTTGGAATATACAATTCCCTGAGTAGTCTTGTTAATAAAAGTTTTATTGTGCCCTTACTAAGCTTCTGAAACCAATCAGCACAGCCAGTTAGCCACAGAATCACCGCACTTCGAACTGGGCAGCATTGGTTGACCATGTGGGGGTCTGAGCTCGTGAGCCTGGCCCACTTCCCAAGCCAGGCTGGGTGAGGACACTCCAAAGTCAGCCGCAAGCACCTGCTACAGTGGAGACAGCACACAAGACAGCAATCTCTGTCTTGTCAAGATACAAACTTTGACGTGTGAGTCAAGAGTCGAAATCGTTTTCGTCACTCAGCATATATGAATTTCTTTCTGCAGTGTGTCAGGGACGAGGAAGAGAGTTGTGAGCAAGACACGCATACTGCCTATTACCTGAGAGCAATGGGGAGGAATAAGAATATTTTAAAATCCTATCAAGTCAAGTTGCATTATGATCCTGGATATACTAGCAAGCAATTTATGCCTCTACCTATTCACTTGCAAAGGAGGACAATAAAAAGAACTAATCACGAGGCTGTTAGAAAGAGTAAAACACCCAGAATCCTTCAAGGACATGACAAATGCTCTATAAATATTAGAACTAATTTGTATTAAGTGTCTTCTTATTCTTCCTAAAGTATGTCTTTCTCTTTTAGTGTTTCATTCAATTAACCCAACAAGCCTGTCATATAGTCGAGTTATGTGGACTTATTGAAATCGTACATTTCACATGAAGTCGGGGTGAGACCCAGATCGATTCCCATCAATGCTGCCCCCAATTTCCTTATGCTTTTAACCAAAACCGTACGCTACTTTCCCTGTAAGAGTCAAACCATCAGGCCACACAAACACAGAGGAGGGAGAGATTAATTCATCAGGAAGTATCAGGAGAAGTTTCCCACAGGAAGAAATGGGAGCATACCCTCCCCGCTAAACCTTCCATGACTCCCCATTACTTACGATAAGTACCAATCCCTCACCAAAGCCAGAAATCTTCCTTCCCCTTCAGTCCCCACATCTAAGTCATCAACAAGGCCTGTAAGTCATAACTACACATTTTATCTCAAAACATACACATTTTTCTATGTCCACAGCCACCACACCAGTCCAAGGCACCAACCTCTCATGCTTGGTTCTCCCTATGGACCTCCCTGCATCTCTTTTTGCCGAACTATAGTCCACTCCCTGCAGGGCAGCAAGGGGCCACTTAAACTGCAAATCGGAGCATGGCAGCCCTCTACCTTAACATCTTCCAGCGGTGATCAATTATATTTAGAATTGAATTGAAATGTCTTACCGCGGCCCTAAGACTGCACGATCCAGGGTCTGCTGGCCTTTCTCACCTCACATAGGCAACTTCTTCACCAACTCATTCTGCCACAGCCATAGACGTCTCTGTTATTTTAGCCAACAAAACACATTTTTAAAAAATCCTATTTACAGCTTTGTACTTCCAAGGCGGTTGTTTGTTGCTGTTACTGGTTTTGTTGTTTGTTTGTTTGTTTGTTTGTCTTTGGCTCAGGATTCCATTGTCTTTCTTTCCTGACTTGTTCATTCTTATTATTCAGGTTCCTGATTGGAGTGATAGCTATCAATCAAGATTTTTTTTTTTTTAAATTCATGAGACAAAGCAGCTTGAGGAACATGAATGAATTCAACAGTGGATATTTTGAGCTTCCAGGTTTAGTGCATAGTTATTTTTTGCCAAGGCAGCATTTATTTTTGTCTTATTTTGATAACAACTTCCTCTTCTGGGGGGTGATTCTACCCTCGCTTACTCTCTGAGTATCCAAAAACAGGCAGTGCTATGCACAGGGGGGTGCTGGTAAACCAGCTCTAATACACACATACATACATACATACGAACATATGTACATCCCTAATTTCGGGTGTAAATACTCCTACCTTTTCCAGTGTAATGCTACCAAGTGCTTAACAACCAGCTTGGAAAATATTTCGATGTAATAGTTGACTGGCTCCCACAGCCCACTGGATGAGCTGGTACCTGAGCCAATGAGATGCAATGATACCCTTGCTGTGCACCCTGGGGAAAGACTTTTACTGCCCTTTGATGTATGTAATAAAAAGTGATGCAATAGCATGACTGAGCCATGTGAAGTTCAAGGCTGGAGCCAGCCCTGCGGAAAGCAGAACTGAAAGTAAATCTAGATAACATTATTCGGGCCATAAATCTAAAACCAACTCTTCTCAACTGAGTGAGTCAATGAATTCCAAATTTCTTTTTTTGTTTTTTTTTAATGTAAGTAAATTTCATTTTGCCTTTCCTTTGCATTTAGGAAAACTCAGCTGGTACTCTGCCTGACATCCGGAGAGCTAATTACATAAACCTGAAGCTCAGCGGACAAGTTCAGAGTGGCGGAATGTGGTGGAACTTTAATCTTTGCGAGGAATGAGCTCACCAAGGCACAATTTTCTTAAAATGTTATAAATTAGAGCTATTGGGGGGGGTCACATTAGAGATTATACGATGCAACTCCTTCACTTAACAGTTAGGAAGACCATGTCCCTAAAAGTTCAGCGATTTGTCCAAGGTTACTTCATGGTACAGCCGGGACTGAAGTCCAGATTTCCTGAACCCTATGTGTCCCTTTTCCAGGTCACTGCAAATTCTGACTTGGTAGGATCTAATTTAACTCAACAAATACATGGTGTGTTTATATTGTGAATAATGAGTTATTTAACATTTTGCACTGTACTGCATAGCACTTTACTATTTCAGAGCATCTTAAATTGTATAATTTAATTGTCTTGACCACTCTGTAAAAAAGGCGGGACACATGTTTCAGAGATAAGGAAATCTAGACACAGAGTGCTTGAATGACTTTTCCAAGGTCAAATAGCCAGTGAGCAGTACAGCCAGTACCAGAACCCAGGACACCTGATTCATTCTTCCAATGCTCTTTCTTCTGCCTCTTTTCCAACCTAATGATGTTTCATTGCTTCAGGTTTGAATAAGACAGCGCTACTTCTTAAGATTGGAGATGACTTCTCGTAAATTTCAGAAAAATATTCTGAGATATTTGCTCTTTGCACTATTCCTATACTTCTTCAGGCCCCTCAGCCTTGCCCTGCTCAGCAGTCAGGTGTCGGCACAGATGGTTTCACAGAAGGCAGGTTAGTTTCCACGGCCACCATAACAAACACCACAAACTTGTTGGCTTGCGATAATGGATACTGATTCCGTTGCAATTTTGGAAGCTGCAAATCTCCCACCAGGGTCATACTCCCTCCAAAGGTTTGAAGGCTAAATCCAACTCCATGCCTCTTCCAGCTTCTGGTGGTTGCTGGCTTCCTTGGTTTGTGTCCGCATCAGAGGTCTCTGCCTCCATCTTCCTACAGGCCTTTTCTCATTGTGCCCATCCTGAGTATTTCTCCTATAGGACACTTGGAAGTGGGTTTAGAGACCACCCAGATAGTCCAGGATTATGCTCTCATCTCAATATTCTTAATTACATCTACAAAGACACTTTTTCCAAATGTGGTAAAATTCACAGGTTCTGGGGCTTAGGACATGGATATATCTTCTTGTGGGGGGGGGGCGCTACCATTCAGCCCAGTATGGGAGGCAAAGAAGAAGGATTGTTATTTTTTTTTTTTTAGGAGAAGAGTTATTTATCCAAAGGTTAGCAGCTGTACTAATGGATTGAATCAAAGATCCACACCACCTGTAATAACAAACCATTTGTTTCCAAAGGTGGTCGTCAAGTCGTTCACAAAGTTTGGAAAGATCCACATGGCCCATGGTACATTCTCTGAAAAGATGCCCGGCCATCAGCTTTGTCAGCTCCCCATGGGTCATTGGTTAAAGGGTGAAAATGCATCCAACAAGCAGTGCCGGGCTTGCATGCTTGGGCTTGCGCCCTGTTTATCCGATACCCTCTGCCAGAGTCAGCTTCATGCCAAGAGGCAAACTTGAAAAGCCACTGTTGAAACAAGAGCTGCTGTTTCTCTCTGACCAGCATAGCAAGTTCTCGTCATCACTCTCTCTCTCTTGGAGAGTCAGCCACTAGCCCAGCGGTGCTTCTCCCACCGTCTTTAAGTAAAGATTATCACGTGTTCATTTCCAACTGCAGAGCTATGTCTGCGATGTGTCACAACCCATACAACTCACACATAAGGCATCGTCTTGTTCTTTATAGAAAAGACACCCTTTTGTGCATGCTACAGGACAGAAGAAAAGGAAATAGGAAGTAACATTTACGGAGCATGACGGATATGTTCCACTTGCCCCCAGACCCACTCTCCATCCTTCTCCACCCTGCTCCACAACTCACCTCCTGGGACCTCCTGGGATCTTCACGGACTGCCTTACCAAAGGGCTTCAGGTTGGGCCTGGCCAGCAGAAGACTGTGGGGAATGGGAGAGAGGAAAGGAGAGAGGGAGGGAGGCTGCATCACTCATTTCCCTATCCCACAGGGGCTGCCAACGGCGGGCCACCTCTCTGCCCCGGGGTCTTGGTGCCTGTGTCTCTGCCCCTGGGAGCTGGCTCGACACACCTTCTCTGTCTCCAGGTCCCAGGAAACACTCCTTCTACTCAGACCTTCAGGCCTGAAGCTGCCAACCTGAGAGCACCGTACTATCTTTTGTGGTGTTTCTTCCTTAAAAATGTTCCTGCTATTACACTTTCTCCAATGGTCCTCATTTGAATGGTCCATTGATTTCCAGGATTGTCTGCTACATGTTCCTTTATTCTGGTGATTATGACAGTCCTCCAGGGTGAATCCTCTTAACCCCAGGTTACAGATGAGGAGGAGGAAGCTTATAGAACTGACGTGACTTGCCCTAGGAGACATAGCTAGCAAACGAGGAGTTAGGATTTAAAACCAAATTTATCGACTTCAAAGCCCTTAGATTTTTAGCTATTTCTTCCCAACACTGGAGAAATATCTCAGAGGATGTCTAGATTAACAGGGAGTTTTTAAGGAAGAAAAATTCCAGAATGGGTTAAATGCTTTTTCAGAGTTATACTTTATAAAGCCATCTTCAGGCCCAGCCACTCCTTAGTATTGCATGCAAAAAAAGAAAGAAAGAAAGAAAGAAAGAAAGAAAGAAAGAAAGAAAGAAAGAAAGAAAGAAAGAAAGAACTACCCAGAAGCCACCACAATAATTGAAATTTCATTTACATTTATACTGTATTCTCCTAAAAGAAGGGGCCAGGAGTAAATTATAATGCAGAGCCAAATTTCTTTAAAAGCCTCTTTCTTTCCTTCATTAGTCTACATATCTCATATATGGCAGCTACCTGCAAAATCCACCTCTGAACTCTTAAGACCTCTCCCAATAGGCTCTCTGCCTCTTGGTTCCTATATCCTTCTGTTTTTTTTTTCCCTGTCCTGCCAATCACTCTCTGCCTCTACCAATGAAAACCCTTCTTGCCTCCTCCAGAATTTTACAGGGTTCCTTCTGGTACCTTATCCAATAAGCACAACAAAAGGTGAAATGACCACCACCAGAACAATGCAAGCATCTTCTGGAGAGAGTGGGAATTTTGTTAGGATTTAAAAAAAAAATTGCCATATAATATAGATTCACTCAGTTTTTAAGGAGAAAAGATTTTGGTATCTCACATGAAATCTATACTGAGGATGAAAGATTGATTATAAGTACTTGGAACAAGGGAAAGATAGTGGGAGAGGGTTAAGGAATATTCAATTGACATCATATTCATTCTCTCAACTTCCAAATGAGCTTTATGTCATTACAAAGATTTGTCTGTTTCCAAACAATTGCTTGGAACTCCAGACATATGCTATTTGAAAAACCTCATTATAGACTATATTTCTTATTCATCATGAATTGTGTTTGCATATAAAATGATAATTTTTAATTAATGCTATTTATTTACCCATCAATACATTTGCCATCTCTTCTTCTATATTCCATTCCTTGACAAGGCAACCATACAGTCATCCTACAGAGCCCCAGAACAAGTCCTACCTCTTGGAAGGTTGTCATAAGAACCACCACCTTTCATAGCTTTAAAAAAACACAAAAACCTTAGTGAGTGGAAATTCAGTAAGCGGTAGAATACAACTACAAATACAAAATGAACTATTCATAGTAAGCTTTTTATAGAAATAATATTTACGGGTTGAAAGTAGTTCATCTGGAAGTATTCTCTTTGGCAAGGAAAAATGGAGAGAGAGAAAAAGAGGTCGGTTCCCTCTGGGACTTGAAAGACAGACCCTCACAGGAACATCAGACAACACGCCAACACATTCTGAATCTACATGCCCCTCACAGGGAGGACAAGGACCTTCATTTGTGTGGCCCCAGGAAAGGCATCAGCCAGACCTGAGAGGAAACCAGATTGTTCTTTTTCTAGGTGCCTGTGGGGTAGAAAATAGAGAAGGCAAGAAAACTATCATCTGCTGAGTCTCGTTGTGTGGGAAGCACTACTAAGTTAATCACTTACCTGAGATTATAGAAATAGAAAACACAGAGGCCAGGATTTGAAGAACATCCATCCGTTTACTGTCTGGCCCTCCACCTCCACTGTCCTACCTGGTTGTAATTGCAATGAGAGCAGGTAGCTTGTCGGTCTGCTGATACAGTCCCAGAGCCCAGCCTAAAGAGAGCTCAATGAAGTACGCTGAATAAATGAACAAATGAGTGAGTTCTTTCTGACTTCAAAGCTGAGGGTTACTCTACTCTGCCTTATTTGTGGCTAGAAAAACAAACTTACAGAGCAGCTGCTCTTAGATTTTGAGATGTCTCCTCTGCAGGGTACTGGCATCAGGATAGAGTTTCTTCCTTTTCAAATCAAACCTCCTGGACATGTAAGTCATTGCCAACTGCAAAGTGCCATCCAAATGGACAGGAAAACCACAGCGTCTGTGAGCAAACAAACCCATTACTCTTATTGATGACGTGACCGCTTCACTTTGACCCCCACCGTTAACTTGGGAACAAACTGGAAGCCATAAAGAAGTCTAGCAGGAACAATTATATTATAATGAAAATTACCACAAACACCTCGTGCTGTTTTAGGTTTGCGGGGGTTGCAGCCAGAACCCAATCAATCCACCACTTGTTCATTCTACACCAAAAGAGTGGTTTGTCTGATTTTTTTTGTCATTGAATTGATGAATTGCTTTGGCATCAGGTAGCCAGCTTTTATCTTGGGAAATAATCATCTTCCACTGGGAAAGCTATTCAGCTGCGTGGTGGTGCTTTATCACCAGCCGTGCATAAATGGCGCTGTTTGCAATTTGATAAACGTGCACAGAGGCTCGGAGGTCCCTGAACACAAGTCTGATATGTAAACAATCAAATCACGCCATTAACCAAGGGATCAAATTGCGATTGCTCATTCTTCTCTGTCTTTTTCAATTCCTCAGTAAAAAATCCTCATGCCTCATCCCACACACACAAAGCGATGGGCATTTTTTTTTTCAGTCTTGGATGGCATGAGATTGAGTGTTAAATATTATTCACCTGTTATAAATTGAGATTTTGACTGGGGGAAACTACATAAAAACAAAGAATTTCATAAAAAACTGAAGCCCTTCCAGAGGTTCTTAACTCCATTTTAAAATACCAAGGAATACCTAAGGAATAGAGAAAAATAGTTTATTCCTTCAATTTCCTCTACCAAAGCCTTTGGAATCATAAAACTTCAGGTAAGGAGGACCCAGAAATCACACACACATACACCCACACTCTCTTTCTCTCTCTCTCTAAACAACTAAGGACTATACTTAATTATTTAATTTAACTCTCACCAACAATTATGCAGTAAACATTGTTATCTCCATTTTAAAGATTATAAAACTGAAGCAGAGACGTGAAGCAACTTGCTCTATTTCCTATATTTGGTAGGTGGCAAACTTAAAACCCAATTCTTTCTCTAAGTCTTAACTACTCTACTGTACCAACTTGTTTCCATAACATTCCTGCCAATCTGTGCTTGAATTCCTTGTCGGACCCAGAGCCCAGCCCACCCAGTCTCAGACAACTCAAGTTGAGTTGTGTTGTCTCTACGTAGTGAATCAGATCTTGTCCTTCTTTAACTCCTACCTGCTGCTCCTAGATCTGGCCTGGGGACTCACTGAATCAAGTAAATGCAAACCCTCTTCCAAGTGACAGGCTTTTGAATATTTAATATTTAACAGTGTCACCTGAAGCCTTCTATCTTGGGGGTAAATATTCCCAGATCCTTCCGCTGTTTCATAAAATGTGGTTTCACTTTCTTGATTTCTATTTGATATGTGTTCCTCTTAAAATGTGACCCAAAAGATTTAAACTGTCCTCTGACCTCCCCAAGAAGACCAGAAATTTTACCATCTTTGACCTATTAATGTAGCAAATTGAAATGTTTTCATGCCACACCGACTCTGTGTTTTTAAACCAACACTTTATAGATACTCAGCGGCGCTTTGAAGGGCCCCAGCACTCACACACCGAATCTCCGACAATGCTCTCCTGAAACACCAGGCAAATCCTGTATGCAATTAATGAGAGTACCCAACAGGACTCTATATTAGGAAACTTAATCCACTTACATGTCCTGCCTCTTTCCCAAAGCCCCGTGGCCCAAGGATACCCTATCTCTAAGGAGACCATAAACCTTAAGCGCCTGCCACAAACCCAGTCACTCCTCCAGGAAAGTGGTCCCAAGTGGTCTTCCTTGCCAGAGCTGTCATTACTGTTAATAAGGTGCAGTCACCCATCACCCTTGCTGTTGCACCGAGACCCCGTTCAGGGAAGGATGTTTGAACTGAAGTGGCTATAAATGGTCTGGCTACATCTGGAGTGGCTGTTGTTCCTCATCAAACAGGGCCAAGATGACCTCATTAAATATTCTATTGAAAAAATATATGACTTAATCTCCAAGTTTAAATGTATAAGAAATACATGTGTTTTAATTTCTGAACTTTACATCTACAGGAAGTTCCCATATTACTAGAGGTTTAATTCTAGGCAACTAAGGGTACTCTTTCCTTTGGAAGGGGTTACCTTCAATTTGGGCTGGAGAGTTTATGGAGTGCTAAGTCATTGTTGGGGTGAGAACATTGGATTTTTGTTATTTAAGCTCACAGGCATCTATCAAGCTGCCTCCCTCCTGTTCTGGAACCTTTGAGTCACTCACACTTGGGATTTGTCATCTCGGTTCTAGAGCGTTGGATTTCTCCTGGCTAAGTTCCTAAACACTTGGGAGTCATTCTTTCTACTTAGCCCACACAGAACTACAGGAAACTCAGTAGGGTTATTTATATCCATTTCCTTATTTGCATTCTCCCCCAAAACCCTGGGTAGTCTGTTCACACACATCCTCTCAGATTCCCTGAGAATGTAAAGGCTTTTGAAATGCAAAAATCAAGAAAAGACTCTTTGTTTTTCCTTCTGATATATTATTTTCTTGAGACAATAAACTCAGCCCCTCCTTTCAGTTACCTACGTAGCAGAAAGAAATATTAGGAATAAAAAATGATACTGCAAAAGGCATTCGTTTTCTGCAAGTATAAATTGTGTGGACACACGAAGATGGGAAGCTCACTCAAATCCAATGGCTGAACCAAGTAAGAACAGAGGAAGTATTCTGATTACTACTATTATCATTATTTCATAGCTGGCCACACTAACACTGAGAGAGGTTACGTAACACGTTCAAAGTCACATACGTAGTAAATAGTAAAACCAGAACTTGAACCAAAAAAATCTGACCCCAAAGTAATGCTCTGAACCACTCTGTGTCCAGGGAAGGATGCAGGAAGAAAAACCAAACCCTAATGAAGGGCCAGTGTTAGGAGGAAACAGAAAATGGATAGTGCCACTAGAGTGTGTGATGAGTGGGGCGGGGAGAGAATGGCAGGACACCGACCTAACTTAAAGCTTAAGTCTCTCCAAAAAAAAGGAGACTTTTGAGCTGCATCTAAAAGGTTGTATAGGAGCTAAATAGTCACCAGGAAGTGAGACTAGCACATGCGAAGGCCCTGAGGCAGTACCAACCACAGCCTCCTCTAGACAAGAAAGAAAGGCAGAACTCCTGGAGTGGAGAGAGTGTTGGGGAGATTGGTGACTGACGGGGCGAGAAAAGGAAGCAAAAGGCTCATCTGGCTGCCCCTTGTAATCTATGTTAACGTGTTCTACCAGAAACGTCTATCTGAAGGAAGAGCCTCAAGTCCTAAGTATACATCTTCAAGCATTCATTGTGGATGAATGCATGTGATTTCACCTCACATGGTAAAGAATCTGATTGGTTCAACTTGGCTGATATATTCTGCACTTATCCAGTCAGCAGGTGGGCCAGGGCCACAAGGTCATGGGAGCCTATCAGCATGATGAACAATGGGTGATCTGCTATACACAAATATATGTATCAGACCGAGGTCCCTGCATTAACTAGCATCTCTTCCGAAATTACAAGACTTCCTGACATACTCAAGTTACCTTGATCAATAGGTTTTGTTGCAAAAATAAAATGGGACATCAAGAAAAACCCAGCATTCACTCAGAAAACATTAGCTCCAGCAAGCTACTGAACACAGCCAAAGTGCTAGCCATTCGGTTGTGTGCCTCTCAGCGGCAGGCAGCCGATTTGAATGTGGTGCCATGAGGGTGCCTTGGTGAACGTGGGCCTTGCTTCTTTTCACAGCTTAACTCTTCCCGTGTCTTCCATTCCAGTTTTCCGAAAGCGAGAACCTGATGGAGCTGAACAGTTGCCTTCGGGTCTAGGCTCGCAGGGATAATCTAAAGAGGGCGGCCATCGCTCCAGAGGCATTTCCTCTCCAGTCAGCTGACACACAGCTGCCCCGTGGGGGAAGCCCTACACCTTCGTGCACAGGGATTATTACAGCCAGGAGGCTGGAACCAAACAGCCATGGCTACGTTTGGTTGGATTTGACAACACTGGCTCACACAGCATTTTTTTTTAAATTTAACATTCAACCAACATTTTTAAACAGGCAGATTTCATGTGAAAATCGAGATGTCCAGCTTCTCTTGACAAACGGGAATACCAGAAAACACCAGCCAGAGTCTATGAATACTGAGTCATGACTGACTACCTGAAAGGGCCCCTGAGCTCTCTGGTTCAGCACAATCCCTAGACCTCCCTATTGTCAACTAGCATCACTCATTTACTTACATGCCTGACCCTTGTAGGCATTTGAGATGGTAAACACTAGAGTAAGTAGTTATAGGCAGTCACTTTGCTTAGAAGGAAGTTTATGGTGAGGCGGGCACTTAAAGAATCCCTGGATACAGCAGTGTCCTAATTTCAAGTTCAGAAACTAGGCCCAGTTTTAGTTCATTGCTGCAGAGAAAGTCTCTGAACAGTTAGCCATGTCCCTTTAGGCAAGTGATCCTTTGCTCCGCCATGACAGCCTAACTGGACATGGTCTGAGCACTTTTTAAACAAGGATAAAAGAAACAACAGCTTAGGATAGAGAAACAACAGCTTCTAGACATTGGACTAACCCCATCCCATAACTTTGGTCATCCTTCTCTGCCCTGTTCCAAAATACGTTAATGCTGGGATCTCCTTGCCAAGCTGCATGCTCCTTCTGGTTATCAGATTAGCCAGAGGGGTCTCACACTCTTTAAACTAGCGTGTTCGTGCTTTGGTCTGGAGAAGAGATCCTACAAATTGTGTTAAAAACACATTTTACAGGCTAATCTGGTGTCCACACACCTGCCAACCATATGGCCTTGCGCAAGTCTCTTCAAGCCCAGCTGTTCGAATATTTAAAGTCAATTAACCTGTCCAGCTCGGGCCCTCATCTTGTCATCAGAAGAAGTTTCTTCTCACCTCTTCCAGGTCCCCGCTTCTCTGGGGATTTCCTCAACTGCCATAGTTCGCCCTGGTTTCACTGAGAAGAGCTGCTCAGGCCCCCAGGTGGCTGGATAGTGTCATTGTGGCTGCAGCTGTCACTGTTTCAGGGCGAATGCCATCTGGCCTCCTTGGCACAATCACTACTAAAGCATCTCACTGTGCTGCCACATGCGTCTGATCACCAAACCCACGAGGCCAAGGAGGGGCCCAGCTCAACGCAGCTGCTGCGGTCAGCAGCCATGAGCCAAGGGAGCAGAAAGAACCTCAGCCCAGAAGTCTCTCCCCTGGAGGTATAGACAGCTGGGGAAGCTTCCCACTGCTTGAGTCAGTTCCCATATTACAAATTTTTAGGTTACCCAACTGCTTTTGTGGACATACTCTCAGCCATGTTCCCAAAGCACACCTGCGATCTAGCCTGGCCAAGCTAGAAAGTGTTATGTCAACAGCGTACTGTGACAGAACCACCTTCTCCCACCACTTCTTCAGGCCCCAGGTCCCTGAAGGTGGGAAAGACCCTCCCTCTCATTCTCGCAAACCCATCCTCGTCTTCCACAGCTGGATGGGGTTGTTCATCCCGGAAAAAACCACACAAACACAGAAAGGCCCTGGACCAGCACCTTCTTCACCTCTTCTTGTGATCATGGCCACCCACTGAACTCCTCTTAGTGCCAAACCCGTTTTAAACCACCAAGTGTCTTAGATTCACATCAGCATGGAGGCTATTGGACTGCTCAAGTTTATGTCTATGGCAATGATCTAGGAGAGATGCTGTGATGGTGTCCTGTTCTAAGAAGGATGGGGAAGCAGATGAAGGGGATACAGTGGAGCAAAGAGAGAAGCAAAGAGAGGAGCAAAGAGAGGAGCAAAGAGAGAAGTGGGAGACGGAGCAATGACAGGTCAGCCAAGCCTTCCTTCCAGTGGTCCATTCCCTTCGCTCTGTGACCACAGGGGGAGTCACTCAGTCTCCCGACACCTCCATTTCTTCCTCTGTAGAATAAAACTGTCATGAAGATCATGTGAGTTAATGCACGCAGAAGCCTTAGAACAGTCCCTGACATGCAAAACTACTAAATACATTTTTTTAATTCGGAGGACCCTTGCCACCTCAGTTCGCCAAGCTCTTGCTCTCATATAGATGTAGACACATCGATGGAGATATACTAACAGGGTACCTTTGAAAACTAGAAGGAGACAGCTTCAGGCCCCAAAACTAGCTGAGCAGACACAGCTTCCCAAATTATATTTATGTGGTCCTCATTTTTCACTTTCTACCAAAGACCTAAATAAGTTGTCCATTTTGATGTCTGTCCATATTTTGGAAATAATGTTCTTTGTTGCTTAGCAACAGGAGGAGGAAACTCTTAATGAGTGTTGAATTGGAGAGGCCCCCATGGTAGCATGCTTCTTTCTCATCCAAGGTGAGAATCTGCTGAGAGAGGAGCCAGGTAGGCGAAGGGGAAAATGCCAGATTTAATACTGATAAAACTGATGCAGAAATACCACTGAGGATGCACCGACATTGGCTTTCCTTTTACTAAACCTCAGAACTGGACACACCAGTCACAGGTAGATCCGAGTCCCGAGACAGGTATGACCCATAGTACACACTGAAGAAAGAATGAATGAAGAGAAGTGATTGAGAGAAAGGACGCAATAAAAAAGGTGGGAGGAAGAGAGGGAGAGAGAGGATAAGGAAAGAGAGATTGGAAAAGGAGTAAGGAAACTCGAAGACCACTGTCTCCACTGGTAATGAAAAAATATTTATAATAAAGATTTATGGTATTTTAGTAGTGGTTCCAGTATGTAATAGCTTTATGAATTGGGGGCAGTTGATTACAATTTCTGAACTTCTATTTTCTCATTTAGAAAAATAAGATTATTCAATACATTATTGTTTCAATGAACTGGTTTGAAAACTGAACTAAAGTCTGAGAAGGTATCTAGTCTATGTAATAAACACAAAATAAGAGTTAGTTAAATGTAAGTGTAAGGTATGCATTTTAAATCATCAGTGTTCTGCCAAGTACCAAATTTTTTAAAGGCTTCCTTGGACTTCACCCCAGTCTTGAAAACCCTGGAATTAACTAAGGTGCATGGATTGGGGCCATTAACAGCTGCCAAACTGGGGTATTTCACTTGGGGCTCTTCCTACAAAACCACGTCAGCTCCAGGAGTGTGGTCTGGCTCCAGTCTCTGGTTATGTCGGTGGGCGGGGTGGGGGGGGGGGCGCCCGCATCGTTACTGCTACAACCTCTGGAGTCAGTTGTGTAGTGGAGCAGCTCAGTACGCATCTGAAATCTTGATGATTATAAATGGAGACGTATGGTCTCAGCCTCTGAAAATCCTGTGGTACAGCAGCGGGTGGTAGAATTTGCCTCAAAATAGCTACCAAAACAGTTTCCCTTTCATGGTTGAAAAAAAAAATTAACATCCTGCCCTGAGTTCTTCATTAAAATTCTCTGCCATTGAATGGCTTCCAGAGTCGTTCTCATCACTGTGAGTCTTGGCTGTCAGGGCCTGGAGTTCGGGTTGGAGAGAGGGAAGGACAACCAGAGATGGGGCATCCAGGCTCCTACACTGGCTTTAGTGGGCCTGGAAACTGGCTTGGTGGGGGGCAAGAGGCTCTGGGTATTGCATGTTACCTTTAGGAAAGCTTCTGGTGTGACCGCCAGCAGTCTTTTAAAAAAAACATTGCATATTAATTTTTGCAGGACAAGATTGTTTTAGTACCTTTGAATCCTCACTCGGTACCAAACACAGCTCCTGACACATCCTAGATGTAGGTGGTTGTCATCCAATGAAAGCAGGAAAGAAAGAGCAAGTCAAGGAAGATTTGAGGAAGTAGCTGAATGAAGAGCTGACTGGCTAAATAAATAATGAATGAATGAGAATTTGAAAAACTGCTCAATAGAGCTTTTCAAAATGCCTTCAGACTTAGAGAAGTGTCTAGGCCTTCGGTTTACACATTCAGAAACTAGATTTTATTTAGAACAATAAGACAATGAGATTCTTTAACCTATTTAACCAGCTTCATAGATCAATGATTAATCATTGTCAAATTGCTAATTTTCTATGGGCAGTCTTAATTTTTAGCATGTAAAAGTGCTTAGCCCAATTTCTGACTCACCATGGGTGCACATTATTTGTAAATAACTTACCATTTATATTTACTGTATAAATATTTCCTATGCATGATATTTAGTCAACTCACCAGATATTTAATGAGCACACAGTGTGAGCCAGGCTCTGAACTTACTGAGGGGGGTTCAGTGGTGAGTAAGTCTACCACAGTGGTGAGTAAGTAACAGTGCCACCTTTCATGCCTGTCTAATGCAAAAGTCTACATAGGATACTTTGTTAACACAAAAATGGTTGCTCATGTCATGGAGAATCAGAGCAAATAGCATCAGAGGATCTCTGTAGATAATTTTACCTACGTGTGATGGGTTGGTATTTGCATCCTCCTACTCTTCCTGATCTAGGACATTGCTTTTAAGAAGAGCTGGCATCGGGAACTCAGATCATGCGTACATGGCTTCATCCTGGGCATTCTCTATTCCTGAAATTTCTATGGCTTCAAGCAGAGTGCTGCACACAATCTCCTCATTTTACTGGCCTCTGCCTTCTCACAATCATCACACCATGCTTGGCATTTCCTGGACATCAGCAGTGTATGAAAAACTACAAAAACAGTTGCCATATACTCAGAGCTAAAGATTCCTGTGCCCCCAAGTATAGGAGGACTTACGAGGATAACCATAGTGTTGAAATCTCAACCCTCATTATAATGGAAAAAAATATCAGGCACAGAATTACTAAGACCAGATGCAGAGACCAGAACGCATTATCCACAAAGAAAGGGTAAATAAGGCAGTATTATGTATGTCTATATCAATATCAATTTCAATACTTATCTCCGGTTGCTAGGGTTGAAAATATATTGCAAACTGGGTGACCTGCCTGCAAAAGTGTATCGTTTTCCACTTCCAGAGTGTACAAACTCAAAATCAAGGTGTTGACAGTGTTGGTTCCTTCTGAGAAATATAAGGGGAAATCTGTTCTGGGCCTCTGCCCCAGCCTCTGGGGGTCCGCTGGCCACTGTTGGTGCTCCTCAGCTCCTGGAGGCATGCCCCCATCTCTGCCTTCATCCTCACATACTGTTCTCCCTACGTGTGCCTATTTCTGGGGTCAAATTTCTGCTTTTTGCAATAATAGTTATATTCAATTAGGGCCCAGGCTAACCAGTTTAACTTATCTCTGTAAAGACTCAAGATGATGTCGCATTCTGAAGTACTGAGAGTTAAGATTTCCAAATATTTTTTCCAAGGGAGTACAATGGAACACATTACAATATGCTTGTCATTCAAAGATTTCTTTACAAGCCCTCAAGAAAACACTAACAGTGTTAACTTCTCAGGAGCTGGACTGTGAGATTAGGGGGGTTTTTATTTTTGACTTTCTACATTTCAATTCTATATGAAAAGTTTGAGCATAACTACTTTCTTCATTAAAAATTACTATCATTAAGCCCCGGCTGGTGTAGCTCAGTGGATTGAATGCGGGCTTGTGAACCAAACAATCGCAGTTTGATTCCCAGTCAGGGCATATGCCTGGGTTGCAGGCCAGTTCCCAGTGGGGGTTGCATGGGAGGCAACCGTACATTGATATTTCTCTCCCTCTTTCCTTCCCTTCCCCTCTAAAGAGAAATAAATAAAATCTTTAAAAAATTTACTATCATTAATGCCTCATTGAGACTTTCTTTGTTATATTGTTGGAAATAACAGATCATTTAAGACAAAGTATATAGCTCCCCCAAGCATTTTGGGTCTGAAACTACCTCAGGATTTGTATGAGTAGGACAAACTCTAGATTCTGTTTCCACCGAACACAGTGCTTTACTAAGCCATATAATCGAGGTTGTAAGCTGTCTAGCACCGGACGAGGTTAATCCCACTTTGGACACCATGCCCGGTATGGTTTAGGCCTTCAACCTGGGCAAAAGGCAGTATCCGTGAGCCATTCTTGAGTCACTACTGCTTATTGGCTAATATCAAATGACATCGCTTCTGCTGATAAAAAGTAGATTAATGTGGAATTTTCTGTCTGCAAGGATGCCTTCAAAGGGCAACGATGACAGAGCCACGCAAGGCCATCTGAGACGCGGGCTCCTTCCTGCTGATGTGACTGGGCAGTTTTCTCTGAGCGGCTCCCCTGTGTCCTGACTCCAAGGCCGCCGTGTGCATCCCCCGGGGCCCAGCCAGGGAACTTCAGTGCCTGCTTTTCATCAGTACGTTCAAGGCCAGCACCGCACAAAATTTATTTCTGCTGTCTCGCAGCTCAGCTTTCACTTCTACAGAGAGAAGAATCTGTTAGTGGAAACCTTTGATTTCAGCGTCAGTATGAGATTGTGTTGAAAGAGACTTTTAAAGCAAAACTAGAAAGAACCTATTTAATCCACCAGTCAATTAGCGACTTTTATTGTCTCTAAGGTTTTGCGGAGTACCTGGCATTGGGGCCGCATGTGGGTGTAACGAGAGGGAACACAGGCCTCAGAAATAGAAGAGACTTGGGTGTTTTGAATGCTGACTCTGTCAAATAGTTCAGGTATTGAAATACACACGATATTCACAGCAGTCAATCATTCTGGAAAGTAATTCAAGGCAGTGAGCAGGCACCTCCTCTGTCAGCACAGCAAAGCCAGGCAGTTAGTTTATAAAAAATGGCCTCTGTGTTATGGTACTAAGAAGGAAACTAATTTCTCATGAAGAATGATTAAAGTTTTCCTGAACAAAAAAGTTTGTGCCGGCCCAGTATCCTTGAATATCTATTCCAGGATGCGGTTGAGGGCCAGGCATTTTCTATCTTCTTGCCCCACTATCCTTATCACATGACTTCATCCTCATGGTGCCAGGAGGTCTGCTGTGCCTCCAGCCATCACGCCTACTTTCTCAGCAGGAAGAAGGTAGGAGGGCCAAAGGCCTTCTATCAGGCAGAAACTCTTCCTGTCAGACTTAAACTTATACATCATTGGTCAGTAGGATGTTGCATCACCCCAGCTAGCTAGTGTGCAGCTAGGGGAATTGAATATGCTGGTGCAGCTAGGGGAATGGAACATGTAGCTCTCTAGTCTCCACGTGCGAGAAAAGCAAGGAGCAATCAGAGTTGAGTCAGCCAATTCTTGACCAAGGCAGGGCCAGGGTGGGGTGAAGGGTGGAGGGCAGAATGCATTCATTATTTAATGAGCTATTCACTTATAATTGTTTTTATTTTCATGAAGATGAGGAACTAGCCTTTGGGGAAGTTACAGTTGCCCACAATGTGGAGGTAAAATTCAAGCCCCAGTTATTTTCACTCTAAAATGTTGACTCTTACCCTGAACTTTGCTGACTTTGGACAAGAATCTAGACTTTCCCTTTAAACATCTCTGGCCAAAGTAATGTTCTGTATTATGACACAGAAGTAGCAATCATGCCTGCAATTGGCAAGATACCCCTTTACTGGCTGTGGAACACAGGGGGGTTGACAATCTGGTTGATTGTGCAAGGCAGATGCTTGCAAGCCCAACCAGGCTCCTGCAGCTACTGACCTTGCAATACAGTCGGCAAAAAGACAGCTATTTTGTGGCAAAGAGAAGGCCTCCAACTTGGTTCCAGTATCAGCAATTGTCTCCATCTCTTATAATGGTTTCAGTTGTCAAGCTAATATGCCTTTTACAGTCATTTCCTTATAACCTATAAGCCAAAGGATGTTTAAACCATTTCCTCAAAAAGTAAAAATCAGAAAGACATGATTCTCAGAACCTCCCATAAAGGTCATCAACAAGGCACTCTATCAAATGCGGTGGCTAAAGAGATGAGTCGTGAGTGGAGCAGAAGGATTGGAGTCATACTTCTAATACTGTCAGCTGCAAGTAAACTAGGACACAGAGAATACATGGGGCAGAGTGTTAGATAAAAAACAAACCACAGTAACCAACCTCACTCTGATAATTTAATTGAAAAATTGAAAACATGAACTACTCCTGAATGCAATGTCATACAAAAATAATAAAAACCACAAGTATAAGAGTCTGCATGTCATTGAAGAGACAAGGTCTTCTGCTTACTCCTCTACCTAGTGACTTAGATGGAGAGTTTGTCTTCACAGTGGGTTGCCTACTGGTCAGGACCAGCTCATGGAGAGACCCATCACTTTAACATAATCCCTACCTTCAGGAGTCTCTGCGTCATAACACACAGTGAGCCAAGGACAAAAACAGAGCATTCACGCCCTTGACAACGGAAACTAAACTGCATGGCACACAGAATAAACTGCAGTGTGGTGGGTGCATGTGACAGTCAATGTCACACTCGTGTCAATGACTCATTCACCCATGCCACAAAGCGGTACCCATCAACTGCTGAGCTAATCAGGGTGACCCCACCTGGAATAACTTGGTAACAGCCTAAGGGAGACAGTGAGGGCCCAGTTAAATCAGTCACCATTTCACGTATGGAGAGCTACCTTCAGGACAAACACATCGTATCACCCTTCCCAGGAACGAGGGGAAAACGTGACTGACAGCACGAAAAACGAATTCTTACTATGACTCGAAAAGGTTTTGCAGTCTTACAGGCAAGAGCCTCTTGTTCGATAAGCAATTAAAAGATTTCTGAGTATCACACAAGGCTTATCCCAAAATAAGCAAAAAGCTATTAGTCACCTGCTGGGTTATTCAATTGTTTATTCAACATGGTCTTTCAAGTAACCTAATGCGTACAAATGGAACTTTTGGAGATACTGATGGTCCAGGATCAGGAACCAGGGACTGATTTTCTGTAGTACTTTTCTGAGTGGAGCAGTTGAATCAGGCACCAAATCCAAGATTTTTTGTGCCCAAGAACACATCTCCCTAATAGAAAATTCCACATTGTATTTAAATAGCCTCTTACAATACATTATATGTTCTCCAAGGACTGGGAATAAGCAGTTAACATGAAGACCGGCATATACCGTATTTTTAGGACTATAAGACGCACTTCCCCCCACCTCCAAATTTGGGAGAAATAATGGTTGTTAATGCTGCTGTTAAGTTCTGTTTACATCTGCATTGGTTAAATATTATGTTATTTATGTTATTAAATATTTTACCACATTTTTTGCTTCAAATTTTTTTTCTATTTTTCTCCTCTAAAACCTAGGTGCATTTCATGGTCTGAAAAATAAGGTAGTAGATTTATAATTCATTTTTAAATATACAAATATATCAGCTCCTTTTTCTCAAAAAATAATTTTTATAATTGGCAAGGAAAATCACTATGTCAGAGGTATATAAATACTCTTAAATTGCTTTAATAAAAAGACAAAACTGGTAACCCAATGTGTACAAATGGAACTTAAAAATAATTTTGTTTCAAGCCTTCTGCTGTGTTCTTCTTAGAAATGGAAAAGAACAACAAAGTCTTCCTCTGTATTTATTTACAGCAAGAGGAAAGAGCGTCTTATAGTCAATTGGTGCTACTGTTGACTAACAAAACATCATACTGGGCAGCTTAAATAACAAACGTCTATTTCTCACTGTTCTGGAAGTTGGGAAGTCCAAGATCAAGGTACGAGTGACTCCAGGGTCTTAGGAAGGCATTCTTTCTAGTTTGCAGTCAGACGTATTCTCATTGTATCCTCACATGGCAGAGAGCAGAGACGGGGGAGGCAAGCTCTCTCTCTCCTGTGTCTTCTTATAAGAGCCCGTTCATGAGGGCTGGGCTTCATCCTCATGACCCATTTACCTCCCAGTATTCCCACCTCCCAAACCAGCCCACTGGGGGTTCAAATTTCAACCTATGAATTTGGGTGGGCACGGTTAGTGCATAGCAGTCTTCTAAAATAAAGTCATGAGGGGCGTCTTTGTTCTTAAGTACCTGGGGCATGACTTACAGCTCACACAATGTATGAGACCATTGCTCCATGGAATGTATGCAAGTCCTTGCTCCATCATTTCACTGCCCCCAGTTAGATTTTTATGCAGGTTCACACCAAGACACACAGGCACTCTCAGGAGCTAATGATGTGGTGTTACGTCCAAGAAAGGTTTAGTATTCCTTTAGCTGGTCAGGAAGAAAGAGATTTTTTTCTCTGAATAAAATGTATACTGAAATAGATTCGTTTACTAACTCAAATTCACTTACCCACATGCTAAAACAATTGGGCAAAATCATTTTCTTTTCTCTGCAATTCTTGTTTCTCTTTTATTTCCTTGTGATACTTAATCAATAAGACACCTTCTCGGGAGGCACATCAATGTAAAAAATTCAGATAATAAAGCAAACACGAAGACACAGCACTATATTATGCATTATTTCTCTCTAAAATTTCAACAGACGTTCAGCTGTGCCTGGAAAAGTGTGTCACGGCGCTCACCAGAGAGAGCAGATGATAAGAAGAAAGGTCTTTCTCCTTCCACTTGGGAAAACTCTCTATTTTGACTGGAGCAGGATGAACTAAGCCTCGCAAGTCACGTGTGGTAGTGTGTTGGGTCAAAAGAAGTCAGGGTTCCCGCGCTCCAAGAAATTACAAGCAACCCCACAAATGGTCAAGATTTGATCTTTCCATGAGGTCAATCCCATTAGGGCTCTCCAGTGCTTAGGGACAGCAAATTCTGCCTTTTGGGGAAGGCCTCATCACTGATACTGAAAAGAACATCTCAGTCAGAGATAACAATGGATGTTTCCATTTTCTTGTTTGGAAGGCGATTTAGGGAGGAGGGAAGTGAGTGAGCAGGAGTTTACGGTGATGTGATGGATAACAAAAGGCTTCTCTCCAGTCTGCAATGGCCCAGAAAAGGCAACGGTGACACACGTAATGCTCGTTACTGCTAATGGGAGTCGGGTCTGGCATCCAGAGAAGAGCCTGTCCTTGGAGCTGTGCCTCCCTCAGTGCACAAATTGACATTGAGGGGACCTTTGTCATCAATAATCCCTGCCATGCAGGAAAACATTTAGCCCTCTGTGGCAGAGGAAAGACAAAAGAGTCACCAAAGTTTCACAGATTCTGGAACTCTGTTCAGGAGGACTAACAGAGGCACAGCAGTCTGCGGAAGTGCAAAGATGGGTGAAGGAAATGAAGACCGGAGTCTCGGTTGCAGGACTCGTGACAGCTGTAGAATATACATAATGTCAAATATCTAAGTACAAAATGAAAAATTCAGTTTTGTTCCCCAAAACCATAGTCCACTGCTTTGTGTAAAGATTTTTTAAAAAATATAGACAATAAAATATAGAAAATACAATAAAAAATAAAACACTGTCACAGTTCATTCAACCAAGGATGCTGTCCCTGGAAGTGTACTCAAAGGTATTTTGCAAGTACAACATAGGGAATACAGTCAACAACACTGTAACATTATTTTAATGGTGTCAGATGGGGGCTAGATTTATCGGGGATCACTTCATAAGGTATAAAAATGCCTGATCACGATGCTGTACACCTGAAACTAATACAATACTGTATGTGACTTATAACTGAAAATGAATTTTAAAACAAACTAAAAATAAATTTAAATAAAATTTTTTAATGTTTTAAAAATAAAACGATTCTGATGAGGGGCTCATCTTATGTGAGTAAATATGAATGGGGTGAGTAAATGAATGGAGGAAAACAAACCAACAATAGCCAGCTTCACTGGACAGATTTTTTGTCTCCAAGAATCTTTCAAGTAGTTCATTCCAAATTCTAAAAGAGTTGAAGACCAATGACCTAAACTCTTTGAGCCTAACTATTTATTTTGAGGATAAATCACATGAAACTGATAAATACATATAGTATTTTTCACAAAAAAATTGTTTAAATGGAAGACCATTTATTAGAACCTTCAGTTGAAGCCTCTGGACCAATGCTCTTACCACTCTCTTGTGCCACATCCCTCTTCCCCTTATTCTCTGACCACACTGGGCTTTTCTCTAGTCCTGACAGATCCAACTGCTTCTGCCTCGGGGACTTGGGCCATCCTCCCTCCTTTGGCTGTGCTCCAGCCCCACCCGCTCTCAGGCTCTCAGGTTGTTACTAAGGAGGAGACCAACCCCCATCTCACCATAAGGGTTACCACTGCGGACAAGACCCCTCTGATCACTCCATCTAGAGAAAACCTCCCTGTTTTTTCAGACCTTTGTTTACCTTCCTCATAGCCCTTCGGATCATATGTATTATGATCCGAAATATGCCACTTTGGCATACGAGTTTTCTGAACTGAAGGTCATCATAACCAGCAGATAGCAGAAAAGCTCTGTACCTCCCCCTTACTGTAACAGAGCGAAATATTTGGCCTTTCCAACCCAAACTCGCTCAAGCCTACTATGTTCTTGCATGTAGACATGCCAGTCATTAGAGGATCTCTCCTTGCAGCTTTAGTTTTTTGCTTTATTTTGTTTTAAATATAGCCCTTTTGCCAGAAAGTGCCTCTCTTTGAGGAGGTGGGAAAATATATACAAAAACGATGTTTGTTTATCAAAGATTTGCAGGAACCTTAAGAATGACTCAGATCAGCAGGGATCAATGGACCAGAAACAAAGAGATGTAGAGATTTCACAGCCTCCCTCGGACCCTTGGGGTGCCCAGATGTCCGCTGCCAGTCAATTGTCAATCACTTCCCATATTCCCTTCTCTTGACATAAAGGAAACCTGAACTCTGGACTCCCTTCAGATGAATTTGAAGAACAACTAAGGCCTCCAACTTCTCCATCCGGTGCCTTCTTGATCAATAAACCTTTCCTTACTCCACACTCTGATGTCTTCAGGCTTGGCCTTTTTGCAGTGCTGGGCTCATGGACTTCTGAATCGGGTAACACCGCCTACCTAAAATAAAGTATCCATTTCCTCTTTTGTAAAGGAAATTTTCATTAGTAAAGACATCTGTGTTAGGAAGAAAATTAGTCCCAGAGACAATTTTTTTCACCTGAGTCACTCTGATCTGCACAACAAGACAGCTTTATTCACCATATATACCTTCCCCTCAGCTCCCCTAATTGGCTTTCCCTCACCAAGTACCAAGTCCTTATTCCTTTCTGTAGCAAGTCTCCATCATCTGGCCACCTCCTCGAGTCTCACAATGTTGTGAAACTCTTACGTGTACATATCTAAAATTCTTTTGCCTGTTAATATCTAATATGTGTTATGTCAATTTAATATGTGTTATGTGTTATGGCTAGACCAAGCACAGAATCTAGACTGGCAGAAGGAAGTTTTTTTCCTCCCCTACAGTGTCTTTATTTATTTGTATATGTTCTTACTTCTGTTTTTTTCCCACTACAAATCTAGCTCTATGAAGGTAGGTATAGGGTCTACCCAAGTCCTTAGTTTTACCCTCAGGGATAGCAGAGTAACTACCACGTGATATGAGATGAACAAATAAAAGTTGAATAGACAATGAATGCATTTCCATCTTTGCTATTTGATTATAAGGAAATGAGGAACACAAAAGAAGTTTATATTAAGAGATACATTCAAAATAAAAATTTCTGAATATATTCTGTGGACAATAAATACCCAGCCTAAGCGTTGCATCTTTTACATTTATAAACAAACACTAAACAAGAAGAGTTCATTCAACAAGAAAATCTTGAAAGGCAGGAAGAGAACCAACATTTTTTATCTCTCAGACATAAGAGGTTCATTTCTTGCAATCCCTCTAATGATTCTGGGATAGATATAATTAGAAAAACAAATCTTATTATTTTAATGCTTTTCCTCATCCACAGATGTGAGACATGTAAACAGCAGTAAGAAATAGCATGAGCAGATGCACTCCAGGAAAGACTGGGGTCACCATGGATCCAGATGGTCAAAGTGTCTCCTAGGAAATGTGGCACTTACCCAGAGTCTTGAAGAAGGATGGACATCCTGAAGGTAGAGAAAAAAATGGTCAGTCTATGCCGACGGCAGAACATGAACAAAGTAGGAACAGGGTAGGAGCCAGCACAGAGAGTCTGAAAAAACAGGGGGGAGATCAAAATAGCAGGTGGCTGATGTGAGCAAGAAGTTCAAAAGATTGATTCTGTCTTCAGTCTGGAATTCCTTAGATTCTAGGCTGAGGAGACCAGGTTTTATGCTCCACACAAGAATGAACTATGATGACAAGCTTTGGTTATGAGGAAAATTACATGCGAGGAAAATTAATTTGTCTGTGAATAAGTGAGCTGTCAAAAAGAGAAGCTGGAAAGGGGGAGGGTTCTTGCAGAGCTGATGTCCTTACCCAGGTGCTTGGCGGTGGAAGTAGAAAAGGTATTTAATTGTATCAATCAGGGTCCATTCATAAAAACAGAAATCGCTCCAAGTATTTTAAACAGAGTAATTTAATGCAGAAAACTGGCTCCACAGATGAAACAGGAGCTGAGAAGCATGGCAGGAGACAGGGAGGCAAATCAGGAATTAACACCAGGAAGCTCTCATTGCCCTCAGGGTAGGGGCAACAGTGGGAAAAAGGGTATTACTGGCATCTGGGACCTGGGGCTGCCTCTTGGAAGCCAGAAATAAGAGAGTCTGCCAGGATGCAAAGGTTGTTTATCAGAACCTGGAGCCATGCTGCAGCTGTGTGTGCTGCCGGGGAGAAAGCAAAGGGCAGAGGGTACCACGGCCTCACCCTCCTCCAGTCTCCTGTTAGTGGTTGGTTCCTTTGGCTGAACCAACCTTGCCAGGCAGAAAGCACCTGGCAAGGTATCTTGAAAACTATAGTTCTGTGCAGGGGTGGGGGGGAAGAGGTTGGAGAATAAATATAAAAATTAAAAGGCAAAGACCAACACATCAAATGAAGAGAAGAGAAGCTGCCACTTTATGACTAGGAGTCTAGAAAGGGTCAAGAAGAAAAAGTAGCCAGTTATATGCTTTAAGTCAGGTTGTTGAAAGAAAATAAAGAAATTAGGAGAAAAGGGTTATGAAAAAGAACACCTGTAGTAGTCAGAGTTCTCCAGCTAAAGAAAACCAATAAGATGTGTATGTGTCTGTGTGTATCCTGAGTGAGACTAGAAGAAATTGGCTCATGTGATTATGGAGGGTGACAAGCCCCAAGATCTGCAGAGGTAGCCATGAAACTAGAGACCCAGAAAATTCGATGCTGTAGTTCTAGTTCAAAAGCCAGCAGGCTCCAACCCAAAGAAAAGTCAGTGTTTTTGTTTCCATCTAAGGGCAGGGAAATGCTGATGGCCCACTTCAAAGGCAGGCAGGCAGGCAGGAGGAATCCTGAAACAGAATTAGGTGGGGAGGGTCAGCCCTTCTGTTCTGTTTGGGTTTTCAACTGATTGGACAAGAACCACCCATGTTAGGGAGAGCAATCTGCTTTATTCACTCTATTGGCTTAAATGTTTATCCCATCCAATAAGACAGAAACACTCACAATCATGTTTCTCAGAATAATGCAGTCATTCGGGGACCCAGGCTCTCTCCATTTATTCTGATGGTCTGTGAAGACCTCCACTGGATCTTCTGCATCCAGCCAGCAGATGGAGAAAGAGAATAAATGTAGGGGACTGAGTAGGAAGTGCACCAGCCAGTCCTACATAATTTATTCTGGCAAGAACTCGTTCAAAGGGCCACACCTCACAGCAGGGGAAGCCAGATATAATCTGTTGATAGATAGGTCCCCAGAAGCAAAAAGGAAATGATTTGGTGAACAACCCATTAAGCATGTTCAACCAACATGAATGCTTTACTTTGGTGCTTTCATTCTCTTGATTCCTGTAAATTCTCCAGCTCAGTGATGGTTTCTCAGAGCCCGAGACATCAGAACTGTACTCCACAGAGCAGAGATGAGAAGGGGGAACAAGAAAGCAGAGCAGAGGCCTTCTGAACGGAAAGGGTCTGAGGATCAGTGCATCTCAGAGACCTCATTTCACAGAAGAGATCCCTGAGCCCCAGAGAAAGAACGGTCTTGCCCAAGGCCAGACATCTTCAGATATAAAACTGTGGCTTCAACCCAGCTCTCTTAATTTTCTGTTAGGGATTACCATCAACATAGTATTATTTCAAATGTGTGCCAAAAAATTGGTAAAGAGATACAATAACCTTTCCATGTAGTTTTCAATATTGTGCCATAATAATGCCTAACATTTTGCTGGTAATTTTGACCTAGGAAGTATATATCTGATAACCATTGCTAGAGTCCAAGCTAATAGCCCAGAGACCTCTGTGGGAATTAAATTGAATAAAAATTTTTCATTGAATATTTATTAGGATGCATGTATACCCTAAATGGGCTTCCACAAAGGAGTACATATTTGGAGGTAGGGTTTTTTGTTTGTTTGTTTTTAATTTCCCTTCTGCTTGTTGTATTAGAATCATTTCGATTATTGACAGTGGAATACAAACTAATTTTTCTTAATTTCAAAAAGCAATCTATTGAATCATGTCATACTGCAGGATTCAGGAATAAAACCAGTATCATCAGAGCTCTCTTAGTCCACCACCCATGTCTACTGATTTCTAATTCTCTTCCTGGGTTGGCCTCATTCCCTCTTCCTGCAGACAGGCTATTTTTCCATGCTGAGAATGGTGACCATTGGCAATGACAGTCCCACACGCTTTAACTTCACCACCAAAGAGGAGAGAGTCTTTTTTTCCAGGGTCAGCAGAAATGCCCCAGAGTGGACTCCAACTGGCTTTCACTGAGTGGATTTGGGCGGGACACAGGGAGGAGGAGCCGATGCTATGATTGACATCCCCATCAGCACCACTAGGAGTAGGGAAGGGTTTCCTCAGGAACATGCTGAACATGGAAAAATACTAGCTATCAGTTCATGGGCTCTAAGAACAGTCCGTTTGGCTTGCTGGTTAAGAACAGGATATTAACATAGAAAAAGCAAACTGTATTTCCAATATACAACATCCCAGGTAAAACTAAAACACAATTCATTAAAATATATACCTCCAACCTATCAAAAAGCCAATGTGCAAATTCAGGATATCTCCCCTCCGGTCTTTTCAATTAAAAATACACAACAGTAGACAGTGCAAGACATGGTCCCTCTGCCAAATACCTCCTGCAATTTATGGGTATTCAATGGAAAATAGCAGATTTATATTTAATTTGGTTACTTATGCAAAAATTAATAATTACAATATACCTTGCCTTAGAACACAATAGATCTAAATATTGGGATAAAGGAGAGCTATTTGGTATATATGTATATATCATGTAGACACAGAGAACAGTGTGGCGATAGCCAGAGGGAAGTGAGGATTGGGGTCGGTGGAGGTGGGTAAAGGGGGGTCAGGGGGAACAGAAAGAGACTTTGTTTTGGTGACCAGCATACAGTGCAGTGTGCACATGATGTTTTACTGACTTGTGCCCTTGAAACCTGTATGGTTTTATGAACCAATGTCACTCCAATAAAATCAATGAAAAAAATTTAAATAAGTAAATTGATTAAAAAAAGGGCTGTAAACAATGTTTAGTCTACCTCTCTCATTTTGCAGATTATGGAACTGAAGTCCAGAGAAATGAAGTTACCTGTCTAAGTTATACAGCTTTTTATTGAGTGAGCCCTGTGTGAAAACTCAGGGTTCCTTTCAGGTAGCGTAATACTGTATCCGTTGCACATTCTTGTTCAAGTTCGTACATGTTACATGGTAGGGTTTTTTTTAAGAAAATATGTAGAGGCAAATAGACAATTGTCAGCTGAACAGAGAATTTACTGAGCCTGACAATCATTCAAGAAATTTAAAGTTTTTACAACAAGTCTTCATAGATTATTCTCCCTTTCCCATATTTTCTAATTCACAGTCCTGTCTTATCCGAAAAAAAAATGATGGTTGCTATGAACACCAAGGCTCAAACTGTGCACTAAATGCTTGCAGAAATAATTACCACGCCAAAGCGAAGTGACACGCGTCGCAAGGAATGCCTTTCCAACTTGTCTTCAGACTTTTTTCCAAAGAAGTCTACCTCCTGCTGTGTCTTCATGCAATTATACACAGCATGATTAGACGGCAGAAAGATTCCCTAAATACCATAAAAAGCTAAAATAAAGTTCTAATCAATTCACTTAATTTTAAATTGTTTCAAAATACATGCTGGGTACTGACACGCTCATCTACTACTTTTCTTTTTTAGTAGAAATGAAGTTCTGTGTTTTTTTAACAACAAACTTCTGCTCAAGATAAAATAGTATGATCCTTACAATCCTAGTCAGAAAATGCAAATTAAAATGAGATGCTATCTTTTGCCTTTCAGGTTAGTAATGACTAAGAATGAAAGTATCTGGTTCAGCAAGAAGGTGGGGGAAGGGGCGATCTTATATATTTCTAGGGCAAGGGGACTCACCACTAGTTCTGGGGCAGGCAGACACTCTATAATCCATGCAGGCCAACTTGGCAATATGTATTTAGAACCATTAAAAAATATTCATGTCTTTTCATTCAGTAATTTCAGTTTTAGTAATTTGCCCTAAGGAAACTAGAAATATGCACAAAGCTGACCCCCAAAATGTTCACAATTTTGTGCGTCATGGGGAAAGAAAGAATACCACTCAGTATCAAAAAAGGAAACATAGTTAAATGAATCAGTAACGTTACCTCTGCTAGAAGATTTTCCAGCCTCAATGACTGAGAAGAAAAGACAGGCAAATACACTGTCGGTGTGATGAAATACCAGGTTGCTACCTTTTAAAGATAAAAATATTACAAGAGCATAATTTAGCTCCTGTAAACTTTGTATAACATGTGATTGTATTTGCTGTACACACACAGAGGCAAATACAAATACTCTGGAAGTATATGCACCAAAAATATTAGAGGTTATTTCTGTCTGGAGATAATGTTGCAGACTGGATTTTTACATATATATTATATATAATAGTAAATAGAACAAATAACTATAAATAAAATAAAGCCAAGCTTTTCATCCTCCACATTACAATAGCATTTACAGTTTCTAGTCCTCATTTTCATTCATTCAACAAGAACTCACTGTGCATCTGCGACAGGTCAAAGCTAAACGCTGGTGTAAACATGAACTCTCCCCATCAGAGGGCCTGGGAAACAGCAGACCTTCAAAGGATGCTAGTCACCTTCTTGCCTTTGCAATGTTTTTGATATGTGACAAGCCCCTACACTATTTCACATCTAAAGCAGATTGGCTCTAAAAACACAATCAGGTATAGGGAAATACCTGGGGAAGAGGAATACATCAGGCAAAAGCTAATAAGCTTCTGGAACTCTATGCAGTGTCTCTGGACATATCCTGTCAAAGTCAAAGCTTTAAGCCGATGTCAGCTTTGAAAAGACAGCAGGATGACAGGCCTTCATCTCCCAGTGTGTGATCTTAGCCTACCTTACTGATGAACACAGACTGAGGATAACCTCTGTTCCAGACAGTGTTCTCTCATTACCTTTTAAAAGCATGAATCAGACCCTGGAAAGGCTTAGGTTCATTGCTTTAAAGTAACCATGTGAAGGACCCCAGGGCCACATGTCCAGGCCTAATGGATTCTGCCCCCTGGAGAAGGTATCATTTGGGACTCCTTTCAGTTACCTGTTGGGTTTCCATGGGAACCACGGTCTGGGGGTCAACTCTAACCATCCCAGGATTGGGGAGCTATATAGATGGGTAAAAAGAGATAAAATTTGTCTCTTCTGGGAGCTGATTGGCTCTAACGACAGGCATATATTTGGCCATAACTCAGAAGTGGAAGAACTTGAGGTGACGTGGGATTTTATAGTAAGGACATCAAAAGCCTCACAGAAGTGTGACATGATTTTTAGCCCCTCCAAATTGCTACCTGCAAGCTGTTCCCTGACCACCATTAGTTCGCTTTTCCTTTTGTTCAAAGAAAGGGTAGATGATATCTTTTCAAGCTGTCAAACACAAAGGAAGAAAGAATTCTCAAACAGCCATCTGATTTAATGAAAGTAAAAGTCAAACTGAGTGGAATATCGAGATGTTACTATTACGCAAGATAAACTAACCCTCAAAATACACAATGACCTACACTACAGGTTAAACTCATTGTTGCAAATACATATTCCATTGTGACCTCCATTCTGTCTTGGAGCAACTGCATCAGAATATTAGAGGAGGTTCGAAGCACAATGAATCTGGAATGAAGTCCAAAAAAATTATTCTGGTCAAAGTAGGAGAGGTTGTGCCCACCCACTAAATTCAGGGAAGTACGTAGAACATAACTGGAGATGCTAGATATAGCTAAGAGAAAGGAATTTCTAGATAGGCCTGGTTCTACCGACAACTTCCTTGTAAACATGCCAGGAGATGTCTTGTCCAAATCACGTTATACTCACTACTTCTTACTGCCATATGGCTGCTCTTCTCATACCGATCCAATCTTTATCAACTCTTCTTATCACCGTGACACACAGACTCTCAGGAAGGAGGTGTCTGGACAAGTACAGCATTTCTTCTGCAATTTAATCTATGACAAGGGCTCTGGGACCCGTCATCAATGTTCCTGATATCAACTTTCCAAAAGAACACCTTTTGTTAGCACCCACATGTGTCCGTCAGTAGTGATAAGTATATCAAGGTTATGAAGTCTCCCAAAATGAAGAAGGCAGTCCTCAGTGGCCAGTTTGCATTTTAGGGAAAGAAAGAGAGGAAGCGTTTGGCAGGTTAAGCTGTACCCTGAACGACATAAAAAAAAGTGATGTGGGGAAGTTTTCATTGGCAATGTAACCAAGCTTTTCATCTTCCAAATTCCAATGGCATTTATAGTTTCTGTCCCTCATTTCTATTACTCATTCAGAAAGAATTCATTGTGCAACTGTGAGGGGTCAAAGCTCCATGCTGGCCTTTAATTACTGGTTGGTGACATCTCTTGCCCTGTCCTATAATTGGACATCTAATATGTCTTTTCTTGTGACAGAGATCTCTGTTATTGAGGGCTGGAGTCATGGCGCACTTCTGCCTAGAGAATAAAGGCCTGACTCATCCCTTCCACGATGGGGCTGCAACTCATGTTCACAGTGCCGTTCCTGCCTGTGCTTTCATATTCCCTGCGTGCCAACCACCCGGGCAATTTGCTGAATAAATTCTGTACATCCCCACTGTAATGTAGTAACTCGGGCTGATCCTTCCACGTGAATGTCCTATGGAACACTCTTTTTTAAAAATACTATACCCATTCTTGGTGTTTTTCCCAGATGACATCATGTCTATGAAACCCCTGGGAGGCCTCCAGAACCAGAATCATCCTCTTCTGCCCTGTGTTCCTGTAGCACTGTTGTCTCAATTTTCTGTTTCACATTCTGCCTTTATTTGGAGCCAATGGTATCATTTCTACTATTGGATATTAAATTAGAAGCTCATCATTAAATGATGTTATATTTATCACTATACACTCTATATTATATACAACAGACTTAAGTATTTTGGAATGAATTTGTCAATACTAGTCATGACAATGACTACAATGTCTGAGTCAACTCAATTATCCAATAACAGAGCACGGCTTAAATAATTACCTTACATCTACAAAATGTAACACTAGGCGGTCATTAAAAATGATGTTGTAAGAGATTTCCATACTGTCACTCTCTTCGTTTCTCCTTTGTAGCTTTCTCAAACTACTTGTACCATCTCAAACTGCCTAACTCATCACCTTTCTCTTCACTTTTAACAAGATGACTTTGCCTCCTAATTCACAGAGAAAATAAAACAAACTGGTTCAAGTGTTTATCACCAAACATACAAACTCACATGCATGTGTATGCATTCTGTATTTTTGCCAAGAGGTCACATTGAAAGAGATTTCATTCCTCTTGTTTTAAGACTAAACTCTCCCATCTGTCTCAGTGTCATCCTCCACTGCATCCTTCTGTCCCTCGCTCTTTTGATTATCCTTTCAAATCTCCTTATCTTCAGGTTCCCTTCTCTTTCCTCTCCCTACCCTTCCCTTTCTCTCTCTCTCTCTCTCTCTCTCTCTCTCTCTTTCTCCTCTCTTCTCTCTTACTATCTCTTCTCCTTCCTAATGCCATTTTAAAATGCTAATATATTTTTACTTAAGGAAATAATAACCACACATTACCCTGAAACCTGTTCATGGAAAAACTTTTCAATGGAGCCAGTTACCCCTGTTTCCTTAATTTCACCTACTGTGAATTTCCCCTCACATTGAAATCTAGCTCCCTTCTCCTGCACGTAAAAACACACGAGCAACTAAACAAACAAAAATTTCATTGAAATCGTCACTTACCTCCTTATTACTAGAACTTTTTATTATTTTAACCGTTAAGTATTTATATGATAATTTGCACAGCTCCCCCGTGCACGGCACACTTTTCTCTGCTTGTCAAACTGTTCGAGGTTTTGCTTCCGCCTTCCTCTTTGTGAGCTCCACTTCCCCTGACATCCCTTAAATCTCCGTATTTCTCAAGGTTTTATTTAGATCCTCTCTGCTTCCTACTCTACACACTACCCATTTGCATCCTCAGCCACAATCATTTCACTTCCCATCTTTGTGCTGATGATGCACAGAGATGGGGTTTATAGTTTCCACCGCGTTGCACACTTCATCAGCTCAAATTTCGAACATCCAGCTGCCTTGCAGACATCCCCGCTAGACTCCTCTCAGAACCCTTTCTCAACAGTTTCCAACGTGAAGTCCTAATGCCCCATCCCGCCACACCCAGCATGCTTCTCATCTGCTTCCTTTTTCAACGGACAGACTCACCACCACCCAAGCAAGAAACCCAGAGAGAATTCTTAGCTCCTCCCCGCCTCACCTTCAACATGACAGACAGCATTGACCTTCTCAGTCCACCAACCTCTCTCCATCCCCACTGACACTAGCTATTCCAGGCACCATCACCGCTCAGCAGGATTCCAGAAACTGCCTCACAATTCATTTTCTAGCCTCAGCCATGCCACACTCCAGTCTGTTCCCTAAATTACAACCATGGCATTTCTAAAATGTATGTTATGCCTCTACTCAAAATCCTCTCATTACCCTAGCTGGTGTGGCTCAGTGCATTGAGCACCTGCCTGTGAACCAAAGGGTTGCCGGTTCAATTCCCAGTTGGGGCACATGCCTGGGTTTCGGGCCAGGTTCCCAGCAGGGCATGCAAGATGCAACCACACATCGATGTTTCTTTCCCTCTCTTTCTCCCTCCCTTTCCCCCCATGTCTAAAAATAAATAAATAAATAAATCTTTTTAAAATAGAAAATAACATCACATTAAAAAAATCCTCTCACTGCCATCCCACAGCCTTCAGAATAAGCTACAAAATCCTTATTACAGTCTCTGCATTCCATATTAATATGGTTCCTGCTTACCTCTGTGATATTCATCTTTCCGATGCTTCCTTTCTTCCCTCTCTTATGCTCCTGCCACATTGAAAATTTGAGTTCATCAAGTGAACCATTGGCCTTTGTACATTCTATTCACTGTGCCTATAAGATTCTCTTTCCCCAAGACCATTCTCCAACACCTGCCAACAGCATCTGGCTAATTCATTCCCACTCTTTAGATCTCAGATTAGACACTCGGATTAGAAAGCAAATTCAGGTATCTTTCTCCAAGCCTGTGGGTTCATTTCAATGCATCTTTTTTGCTCCCACAGCACCTAGTAACCCCACCATAACACCCAACCCAAGACATAATAATTGCCATTACCTGTCTACATTCTGTATAATAAAATTCTCAACTATAGACAGTGTGTCTATGTTCATCATTCACGGACTCAACAAATAGTTTTGTAGTATGGTTTCTAGAACTGCAATGGTAAGCAAAACAAAACAAAACAAATAACAGAGAAGTGAGTTCCTTCCTGTCTGTTACAGCCAACTGAGGAAAAGAGACTCTGATTGAATGGTCATACATAAAATTGAACTCTGGTAAATTCTCCAAAGAAAATTTAGGTTTTATGAAGCTTCTAATGGGGGTATTGACCTAGTCAAGAAGGCCAGGGTGAGGGAATCCTTGCTTCTCACAGATGTGATAACTAAGGCCAGGTCTGAGACAGAGGTAATTAATAGACAGAAAAACATTCCAATTTAGGGAACACACATCAAAGCTCTAAGGTCAGATTCAAGGAACTGAAAGAAATTCGGTGTGATTACAACACTAAGAGAAAAAAATTCAGGGGATTCGTGAAAGGATGGAATATAAAGGTCTAACTTCACGTTTGCATGCATATACTACAGTCACTGAAGGATTTCACACAGAGGCGATGTGATAAAATTTTTGGTTTGAAAAGCGTAGCCCGACTTCAGAGCAGAGAATGGATGGGATGGCCCAGGGAAAAGGAACAGGTACACCGATCAGGACTCTGGCTGTTGCCAGGGTGTAGATGGCAGGCGATGGTGGAATGCATTATACTGCGGCACTTGCACAAAGAGAGAAAAAGATTTGAGCAACATTTAGGAGGTAAAATCGATGGTCTGTGGTGATGGATTGCACATAGGAGTTAAGGAGAAGAAATTCCCTGGAGCAGTATCTGACATTGGTACCATTACAATAAATACCTATCCATTAAGTGTCTACAGCATTGAGTTGCATGCAAAAGAAAGGTCTTGGACATTATGTAATGAACATTAATTTTTATTTTAAAATACATGCATATGAATCAAAGTATGCAGTTCCAGTTCTTCCACTTACTGAGTAACTTTGATCAAATCACTTACTGTCTATGTGACTAAATTTCTTCCTCCATAAAATGGGAGAAGAAATCATGGTATAAACCTCATAGGGCATTTTTGTGAGAATTAAATGGGAAAATTCACATAAGACACAGAACAACCATAATGCATAGTAAATGTTCAATATATGCAAACTGAAAAAAAGATATATAATTGCTATATATTATTATTATTATATACACATGAATAAAAATACATTAAGGTTGTAAATCAGATTTAAAAAAGGGAATTATTTTGGTGGGCATATGAAGAAAAGAGAGGGGGAGATGTAACCCTCCCCCAAAAATACTACACCATAAAACGAGGCACACAATATGACAATTATGAAATGTTGTAAAATTATGTGTCTATATATACATGGAAGGACAAACTTTGCTTTCAATAAAAATAAATATCTCATTTATCATTTTATTCCTTTACATGCATATTTAAATTTTTCTGCAAGAAATACATGTTGCTGATAATAAAAAATTAATTTGTAAATATAAAGAACTGTAAAGTACCCATCCTCTGTATTTAGTGATTCTGAAATTGTATTCTCCTAAAGTCTAATAGAGCCACTGGGGTCAGCTTATAATTCACACGTAATTTCCCTAGGCTTCAAGGCACTGAATGTCTCCATAATTTGGCCTACACTTCTGCTTTAAACATTCAAGATTTGAAATGCTCTGCAAATATGTGTGTGTGTCCAACCATAATGAAAGAAGTATAATATTACTGTACAAGATGGCCAATATAATTAACCAAATAAAGCAGACCTTGCTATTTAAGCAATGCAAAATCAGATTCAATGGAAGAAAACAGTCCTAAAAGCCGACTTATGTAATTAAATGAGAAAAAATAATCTGTCATAATTAGCCCTCTTTTTTAAATCAAAAGTACTCAAACAAAACTTTCCCAAAAACACAGTGGAAGCTTGCTTTAATACTGCATTGTACAATTAAATGGACATGCAGAAGGAGTAGAAAATTAGGAAACATACGATATTGAACAGTTTGTGTTATTTTCCAAAGCAGAGAAGTCTTAGGTGCCTAAAGACATAGCTAAAGATTGAGTGCAAACAAGCAATCCAATTACAGAGGAAATCTGGAAATAAGAAAGCTGAAGGATAGATATAACCTAAACTAAATGAAGGTCAACGGAGGCTAAAACAAAATCATCAGGCTTTTGAGCTAAAAAACTCTTCAAATAATATCCATATCCTAGGTACTGTATTAAGTACATTACAAATGTTATCTCACTCAGTCCTCCGAAACAACAATTTTCATTTCACTATAAAGAAATTCAGAGACAAAGAAAGGTTAAATGACATGGAAATTAGTCCAGCTGCTTGAACTTTTCTCTTTGCTTCCATGGTGTGGGGGCTGGGGAAGAAGAACCAAATTTCAGACTTCACTTGAGAAAAATCTATGCTTGAGGGTAAAGGCAGAATTATAAAGTGACATTTAGAAGTGTCCACCTATCCCCTAAGAGTAGATAACTTTTGTATGATTTTTTAAAGGAAAAGGTTTAAATAATAACTGTCATTACGTTTCTCAAGCATGAGAAAGCTTGAACTCTCACTGATGTTTGAGATTGGTTCTACCAAAAGACCGTGTCAACGTAAGAATATCTAAACCTGTAGAAAATCTTTACGAGTTTGTCTGAGCCAAACTAATGAAATATATAGGAAGCAAGATGTCAAATGCTGCAGAGAATGGCAGTTTTGCATGTTCTTTTATGCATTTGGAATTAAGGAGGGAATGTACGGTGGACTAGAGGAGGATGGGAGGAAGCAAAGCAGGGGCTGAATGACAAGGTCATGTACTTATACGTTGAGGGGTATTACTTCTGGCATTTCAGAGGTCTGTTAACAATGTACAAGCGTTGCTTCAAACCTTTTACTAAGGAACGTAGGCCTGGGACATGACTATTCACCATGACCTGACCAGTTAGGAATTTATGACTTACTGTAGCTTTGCCCACAATGGACAGGCTCAAAGAGTTTTACTGGTGAGAATTTCATGAAGAGACTACTGGCAGAAATGAGGGCAGGATTAAAGGAAACCAAGAAATGATGGTGAGGACCCCAGAACTAGCAGTACCTCAGCTCTGAGTGGTGCCCAGAAGAACAGCCAGTCAGAGGTCCAAGCAGTGCTGGAGGACGCTGAACTCAGCCCTCCCCGGAGCCAGTCCACACAACATGCATATAGGTAAAAATTACTCCTGCAAGACAACCAAGCTGCTTAATGAAGAGCTTCTGACAACAAACAAGAAGAGACTGAGGGAGCCTTCCAGGAGCTGCAGGAACTCTCCAAGCCTGAGGAGCCCAGGAGCACTATTGTCTCCTCTCTCTCCACTTTGATAGGGCTTCAGAGCTCTAGGGCGTATGCCTACCTTCACTGTCACTGCAGTGATTCACAGCCACGTTGCCCAGAGCCTTTTGCAAACAAAGGGAGCAAGCAGAAACACAGGGTACCAGCACACCCACAGTTCCTCCCTGCAAGATGCCTCCTCCCTGTAGGTGGTGCCCCCAGGCACCCTGAGCGCAGGCTCAGCTTCAAGCAGCTTCCAGCAGCTTCCCACAACTACCCAGCGCCTGGGTCCTGCACAGAGCTCCTTCTACGTGGACCACTTTGTGTACAGCAAGGATGAGAGGGGCTGTACAAAGAAGACTGGAGAGCCACAGGGGCTCCTCGGGGGACTGTAGGAATTCTCTGGGGTTGGAGGGACTTGTAGGCTCCATTGTTTATGTCTCCTTCCACCTCCCTGGAGTGGGTGGTAGCTGTACCCAGGCACTCTGGTGTTCCTGGACACATCACCTGAGCCCATCTCACAGGACCAAAGAGAACAGGCAGGATCAACAGGGCATTACTACACACAGCTGGCCTCCCCATCTGGCGCTCTCCTTCTCCGTAGGCCAGTGCCCGCCTGCCTCAAGCACACGCTCAGCTCCCCCGGGCCTGACAAAACCCCCCTGCACGCAGTCTCTACACAGGGCCCGTGAGACTGTGCTTAACTCATTATTAGAGAAACGCAAACTAAAATCACAATGAGATACCATCGTACGCCATTAAAATAGCATATTCATAACATCACCAAATTAAGAAAATATCCAAATTCTGATCAACATCTGAATGACTAAACTGTGGTATATCATACAATGAAAAATTGATACAACTCGGCAATGAAAAGAAATAAACTACTGATAAAAAGCAATAACATGATTGAACAATAAAATAATAATTTTTAAAAAGCAATAACATGAATGTATCTCAAGAACATCTTACTAAGTAAAACAATCCAGACACAAAAGACTACAGACTATGTGATTTATTTCATGTAAAATTCTACAGAAGCCAAAATTGAAGCCAAAGATCTATAATTGTCACAAACCAGGAGTCTGGAAGAGAGGGTTGACTTTAGGGATATAAAGGAAATTTTTAGGGGCATGAGAATATCATGATTGCTATAGAGGTTACACAACTGTTCATAATTATCAAACTCAACAAATTTTACACTTAAAATAAGTGAATTTTTGTGTGAATTACATGTAATAATGCTTATATTTAGAAATAGAGTTCAGGAAAAAATCACCTATAGCCCTAGTAATTTAATTGTCAACGGAAACATTTTGTTGTTAGAATTTAATTGCCAATGGAATTCTCTTAACCACGAGAATATAATCTTTTGCATATTAATGAGTTACATGTAATCTGACACAGGGTATAATCACAAAACTGTTCAAAATGCAGATTACTCAAAGGAGCCAAGGTAATACCAACTCTCATTGAGGGCAGCAACTAGAAGTGCCATACACTGCTCCTGTCTTAAAAAACAAACTATTTCACTTTATCTATTAACCCTAAACATACACGTAACCCACAACCCAGCAGTTGCATGTGTGGGTATCTGATAAAAATAAGTTCTATGTAACATCAAATAAACTATACAAGAATTGCATAAATGCATTATTTATAATACTCCTAAATGAGAGATACAAGAAATACCCCAAAACAAGTCATGGAGAAATAAATTGTAATACACTAAAAAAAAAATGTGGTATAGTCACAAAATGGAATACAACTCAGCAATGAAAAATGAACTACTCTGACCCACTACAATACAGATGAATCTCATAGCCAATGTTGAACAAAATTGCCAGGCCCCAAATTCCATTCAAAGAAGGTTAAGAATACTCAAGAGGAAGCTAAGTTGTCATAAGTCAGAACGGTCCTATTTATTTTTGGTGGGGGTCATTTTCTGAGAGGGGGCATGAGGGACTCATGCCAGTACATTCTGAAGTACTGGAATACTTCATCTTGATCTGGGTGGTGGAACGTGGCTGTATACACATATAAAAAAAAAAAACAGTAAAACGCACATTTAAAATCGATGCACTGTATTGCATGTGAATTATACCATGATTTAACAGTTTAAATCATGCTTTAAAAATGTATGAAAAACAGGGACAAAAGTAATGTACCATAGACTTAGAATACTAAGTACTGTCTTGTTCTATGGCTAAGGGGGTGGGAGAGTGAATACTTTTGGAACATTCTTTTTATAAAAGTCTTTCTGGAGGGTGTTAGGGAATTCCCAGGATCAGATAAGAGCCTTCAAGCTTAGGAGGAAAAAAGCAAGTTCTTAGTTCATTTCATTAAGATGTCAACACTTTCTTTACTCCTCCAGTGGTCATTTCTTCCTAGTTTCCCATAAGAGTAACAGTGGACAGACCTGGCCTGATTGGAAATACACAGGTTATGCATTAAGCCCCCTCTGCTTCTGAGTGGTGGTAGGGATCGCAGGAGTCAGTTACCCTCCCCTGATATCAGATTCCCAGTTGATAAAAAATATTATTACTAGCAATAATGGGAATACCTTCTGTCTACTGAATATTTATCATGAGCTGGCCACTGTGCTGGCCACTTTGCACACAGTCTTCCAACCTTCTGTGGAAGGTCATATTATTGAGAGGCCATAGAAGAGTGTTTTCTAGAGTCAGATGCCCTGAGTTAAAAACTGGGTTCTGCTTCTTCTCAGACCTACTAGCTTAGGCCTTGGTATCTTCATCTGTAAAATGGGAATAAAAATAATTACCTTCTTCCCAGAATGCTGTTAAGAGTAAACAGATAAATGTATATAAAGCATTGAAAATATACCTAGCACATAAGAAGGACTATACATATATTTGTTAAATAAAATGACAAAAATTATTTTAAAGGGGGAAGATATAAGCTGGCAGCAGCAATGGCTTACTAAGGGGTGGGACAGTGAGGTGCTACACCCCAGGTGCAGAAAATGAGGGGGTGCATTGTATGCTGGGCTGCTTTTAATAGGAAAAAATAAGACTTGATTGGCATCACACTCTCGCCATTCAAAACAATGTCGGAAATATAATACTCTCCAATTGTTTCCGGGTCCCACACATTTTGACATCTCTGCATGGATGTTAAATAACTGGCCAAAAGTCACACAACTTCAGATGATGAAGCTGCGATTCAAGCACACACCCATCATATTTCAAAGTCCATACTGACTTAACCTCCTCTACGGGCCATTCTTGTTGTTAGAACACATATCTTAAAATCCCTGTCTGCTGTGTGTTGTATCCATTCTTCTTCTTTGAAACATGTTTTATTCAAGAAATAGTGGTACCTACCATGTACTGGATTCTGTTCTAGCCACTGGGCATAGAGCAGTGAATAAGAAATGCCTTTTCTCTCTTGGAGCTTACACTCAAGCAGGGTGAGAGAAAACAAATAAGAAAACACACATAAACATTGTTTTCAGAGGACAGTAGGTAATTGAGAAAATAAACCAGGCTGATGGGCCAAAACTGTGCTGCCACTAGAGCAATCATTAGTCCTCTTGAGGACTTAGAATGTGGTTTGTCCAAGATGGAACGCAATGTTGAGTGTAAAACACACATGGCTTTCAAAGACTTAGTACTGAAAAGAAGAGTGTAAAATATCTCATTAATAATTTTTATACATTTATTACATGTTGGTAAGGAAAGGAGAATTTTATGTTTAAAGAACACATTTACCATCTCTGGTGTTTTCTTTTTCAAGGTTCAAGTTTTTGTCTGTTTTTTTTTTACCACATAAAACTTATTTTAATACTTTTAAAAAGGCAACTCTGTTAGTGATGAATACTCTCAGATTTCATTCACCTGAAAGAATCTTTACTTATATTATAAAAGGTCTTGTCCCTGAATAGAGAGATCTAGGTTGAGAACTTTTGTTCCTTCAGCATTTTGAGGATGCTATTCTATGGTCTTTCTGGGCTTCATTGTTTTTGGTTAGAAGTCCACCGACCTATCACGTACTTTGTGTGGAATGTGTGCTCTGCTTTTAAGATTTACTGTTAATCACAGGCTTTTTAAAAATTTCATTGTAGTATGTTATGTTTTCTTTGCATATCCTGTCTGGGTGCTGGCAAACATCTTGAATATATGGAGTCGTAATTTTCATCAAATTTGCAAAAAAATTTGCCAGTGTTTCTTCAAATACTTTTCTGGTTTTCTTCTCTCCCCTTTTTATAAAACTCTAATTGACATTGTCTCCTGGCCACAAACACCATTCATTCTGTCTTTTGCCCACTGTGTTAGTTTGCACAGATCCCATTGCTATGCTTCCAAATTCAGCGAATTTGTTTTCTCCTTCTTAGTGTCTAATCAGTTGTTAATCCCTTCCAATGAAATTTTTCATTTCAGGTATTGTTTCATTTCTAAAAATTCCATTTTTTAAAATCCTTTATTCTTTCCTCATTAGACTTATGTTTCCCATTAAGTCCTTCAAGGTATTATATTAACTGTTTTAAGATCCCTGTCTGCTAATCCCATCCCTTTATCATTTTTTATTTTGTTTATAACATAATGACTGATGCTTCTCCTTGTAGTAGGTCATATATTTTTTGCTTCTTCATGCATCTAGTATTTTTTATCAGGTCCTTGGCATTTTGCATTGTATAATGTTGAGTGCTTGATTTTAAAAAGTACATTCCTTTAAAATGCATTAGACTTTATTTGGGCAGGCACTTGTTACTCAACTTGAGCTTTTCAAAGTTTTCTCATGAGCTTTTTAGGGCAGATTTTGAGTGTGCTTGACTCTAGAGCTAGCTGATCCTCTCCCACAAGGCATGACCCTTGAGTGTCTCCGCTGAATACCTCCAAGCGTCAACAAGAACCCTTTGCCATGGTTGGTCCAAACTCAAACATCCCCAGCCCTGTGTTTGTTGTAGGAGCTCTTCAGTTTACAGCTCCTTGGTTGTTTTTGCCCAGCCTCCTGGAGTCTTGCCCTCTACAGCTGTAGTTCATTATCCCACTTAATACTCAAGGGCACCTTAGGCGGACTCTGGAGCTCTTTCTCCAGGCAGCTTCCTGTATGCTGACCCCCACATTCCAGACACCTCACTCTTCCAAATCTCCAAATTCTGTCTCTTCTATGTCTGCTTAAGATTCCCCTCCCTTTGCTGCAATCTGGAAATTGCTCTTAGGCAGAGAGCCCAATGCAGGTTGTTCACGCTGTTTACTTCCCTCCCCTCAAGAATCATAGTTCTGTATTGTCCATTGTCTAATGTCCAGAAATGGTGGCCTCATATTTTATCCAGTGCCCTCATCGCTTTCCATGGGAGGCTATGTCCCATCACGGCCAGAAGCAGAAATGAGCCTGTGTGAAAATCAGCAGTTTATAAACAATAAAAGTGTTTTGCTTTTAAAAAGTAACTGGATTCCAAGGGCATCTCATCATGAGACACATCGAGTCAAGTACATTGACTTTCAAACTTGGTTGCACATGGGAATAACCTGAAGTATCACCCCCAGAGTTTCTGATTTAAGTGGTCTGGAATGTCGCTTGGGCATCAGAAATTTTTAAACACTCCTTGGTGATTCTACCAGGCAGCCAAGCTTAAGAACAGCTGATTTGGTTCCCTGAGGTATTTAGTAATGAACATTATACTACAAAGGGGTGGTACAGCGTGTCTGTGTGTGTTTGGGTGTTTGTATGCACACACAACTGAATATATATATCTGTATATACCCCTCCACCTAGCTCTCTAGATCAGTGGTTCCCAAATATTATTGGAGAGACACTGCTCAAGAGAAATGCCCAGCAAAAAATATTTTTGCAGCTCAGGTTGTGCTTAGCCAGTGTACCCCACCCCCAAAAGAGTGGAAAATTCGGTTCAAGTGGTTGAAGGAGCAGCTGTTTGTAAACGGGTAAGGGCCTATGTCCTGGATTAACCATTTGATCATCTGCTCATTGACATGAGTCAGAGTGGCTACACTGAATCCTAGCAGAGGAGGCATGTTTTTGGATGCCAGAGCTCAGAGCAGGGCTTAACCTCTCTCCTCCACTCCCCAGTTGCTACAGGTTTTCATACCATGGACAATTCAGGGAATTGTTGAAGGTTAATCTATCTCCACTGAATCAGGGATTGAGCTGAAAAACTTCACAACCTAAGCTGTATTTTCTTCTCTGGACATACTCAAAAGAATGAATATAAAGGAAATATACATTTATTCAGAGGCAGGTATTTTATATGTGCAGACTCAAGAACAGCACCACTTACCCAATGGGATAGGATAGCTTCATTTTAAGGAAGAACCCAAGGAAAATGTTATGATTGTCTCTCTCATGATTTTATCAATGAGCACAAAGGGGAAAAAAGGAAACTGATGATGCTACTGATTAAAGTATATCAGCTTTCAGTGAAGCCAGTGAGGAAGTCTCAGGCCAGCCTGGTTGGTACGCTTTTTGCTCCGTTCAGAATCCCAGATGCATCTCTGTGGAAATGTCGGAGCCTCACTGAGCACAGTGAGAAAGCAGAGAGAAAAGGAAATAAAGACTTTCAAAGCATATCTTTGCAACATACACAAATCAGCCCCACCATACACAGATTCACTTGAAAACCCATTATTGGAAGACTTCTATTTTTACTATCATATTCCTAGCATTTCAAAAGGTTTCTGACATGTATTAGTCACTCAGTAAGTATTTGGGTACCGGAAGTTAAAAGACAAATGTAATGGGTCACTGGTATCTAAAGATCTTTGGAAAGCTCTGAAAAAGTTTTTGTTTGGATTACCCCCACCCTTTCCCCACCCAGAGTCCTAATCTCTCTCTGAATGCAAGGCTAAGTGTGGAGCCAAATGCAGCAAGACCCCGAGTGCTGGAAGTTTCCCTGAGGTGTACTGAAACCCATCTCCAAAGGAGGACAAGGGCGGAGAGACTGAACGAAGAGGCTGACGAGCCAGAATGGAACAAAGAGTTGATTAAAAACTTATGGAAAGAAGCAGAGTGGATCTCCACACCCAAACAGAAATGGTGGCTTCATATATATAATATCCAGCAGGAATGCCAGTGATTTGTAGCCCAGTGGCTTGTGCTTGTTGCAAGCTGCATATTCCAAGGCAGTTAACAACCCACTGGGCCTACTTATCTACGTAAGAACATTCCTTTCAGGTGATTCAGGCCCTGTGTGAATTTGCGGTCACTTAGAGAAACTTGCTTCTCAAGATGGCACTGGTTACGCCAAGTGCTAGAAACCATTTTGCCTAACACCTAAAGAGGTGTCCTTGGGAGGCTTGGCTGTTTATTAGCAAAATCCATGGGTTTATGTCTTCTTGTTGGTAGGCCTGGTTGATTTTACTAATATGTGATAAACACTCTTTGTCAGCCACTTCCTATCATGTAAGATGTATCGTCATAGTCAAACCTCAGGAGATAAACCATGCCTTAGTATTATTCCCATTTTACAGATCAGAAAAATAAAGCTTAGAAGGCGTAATAATTTCTTAAAAAATCACACAACTAGAAATAATAGAATGAAGATTCCAACCCAAACTTCACCTATCAGATACTCCAATGTTCATATTGCAGGCACACCACAAGCCAACTGGCTTCCCAGAGAACCTGTGGACTTGGGGTGCAGGCATGACCCTTAGGATTGGTCCAGGCCTCTAAGACCTCCTGGGCTTGTGCTGGACCAGATGCCAAACAAGGCGACTGAGACAGTTGTGGGCAGGACAGAGCTTACAACAGTGTTTACAACCAATCAAATCCCAGTACTGGGGGCCTGATGTCACGGAAAGGACAATGTCTGTGAAGTTTTTGTCTGTGAAATGTCTCGTTTTTTAGGCCAAGCTGTATCAATTAACGCTAAATACTGCTGCAACTACTACTATCACATTTGTTAGGGAGCTCACACGAGATAATGTGGAACCAATTACAATACCACATAGTTAATTACTTCATAAACAAAAGAAGAAAAGTGATAGAAGTTTAAAGAATGCGCTCTTTAGTCTTTCAGGGGAAGGTTCAATGGAAGAAAAAGTGCAGACCATTCATCACAGTGAGATGTTTCATCGAGCTTCAATTTCCATTTATTCTGGCCTTTTCCCACCTTGTCCCTCATTAACATGAATCATTAAGGTCTAGTTCAATGTCTTGCACAAACTTGAATATTCACTATGATCAAAACTATGTTAAAAAATAAATGATTCATCTAAAAAAAGAAACTGAAAGGAAATACACTCAAATCTAGCATTGATTGTCACTGAGTGATGAGAATATAGCTGATTTTTTTCTTTTCACAAAAGCATTCTTTTTATAGTGACAACATAGTATTTTCTCAGTGAAAAATGATACCTGCTCATTTTTAAGTCCTGTTGTACTCACCCAAATGTGTACCTTAAAATAAATAACAACGAAGTGATTAAACAAGTAAAGAATGCCTCAAAATTTCTTATCTATAAACATATATACTGCTTAAAGATAAATAAAAAAATGAAGAGGACAAGAGTATTCTGCAAAATGTAGCAATCATTTTTATAACCATGACTATATTTATGCAAGCAATATAATCTGGGGATATTATTGAAACTTGAATATAAAGGCAGACAATTCTCCATGTGGTACTTCAACACTGTAACATGTCTCAAATTATCAACCACACAGGACTGTGGCCATGGAACAGAATAACCCACAAACAGCATGAGCCGGGAGCTACTCAGTGGAGATGTGTGACTATCAACACTCGTCTCAGTTTTCTCGTGGGTATTCACTCAGCTGGGCAATATCAAGTTAGAAGAGCATATATTTGGAAGCTCCACATATACATTTCATTTCCCTGGGACACAGGAACGTATCCAAAATCCAATCATGCTAAGTTCAAAGTGTCCATCCCACCCCCACAAACACACACACCATTGCTATAAATACACCCAATCCTGTTGAGGCTAACTGAGGTTCTTCACCTACTCACTACTCCTTTATCAACTTCAATATTTGTTCAGCTGCTACCTTCAAGCTTAAGCCATTTTTTCCAGGAAAAAAAAAAAAAGACAGAAGTACTTGGATTTAAACCTAATTGTCAAATGTTCTGGACACTGTAGTGGCCTAAATAAAATAAACCCCAAAGACAGGTAGTCACAGGTAACTGGGAACGTGGCTCAGTGGTGCCACCATATTTGTAGACAATTTACCTTTCAACTGGAAAATTCTCTGTCAACTCATCATTACTTTATGAGACATAAAGGGGGATCGTAATCACTCATCATTCTTCTACTCAGCAATTGGTTTAGCACTTTGCTCCTGACTCTATTATGTTCTCCTGATGGAGTATCTGTCCTCAGCACCTGTTTTGAACAAAGCACTGTCATCTGTTGGCACTTCTTTCTTTGCTTCAGCCTCGTGAGGGAATGTGAAGCATGTGTGGTTCCTCTTTTAGAAGGTTTGCTTTAACTTATTATTGCTACAGTCCACTCCTATCATTCCTTAATAATGACAATGATATGAAAGATTTTTAAGCGCTTCCCACAATCTTCTCATGTGATGCCCATAGGATTATTAAAGCTGTGGTTTATAATGTAGAGATGTAGATGCCCGGACCAGGCCTATATTTTTCATCCATTCTACAAACATGTAAAATATTGGAGAATTAAAGCCCAAGAGGGTGAGCCTTGGCCAATAAAAGATAAGAAACAAGAAAGAACCTTGTCTAAATTTATTCCATGACCATGCAGTGAGCACCTAATATATTCCAAGCACTGTGCCTGCTTCGTGATATTACAAGGACCTTTCATATGGGCCATGTAGTCTTCCTTCTTTTCATAGTGAAAAAGACATTTTTTTCTCCTTTATTCTAGAAGCTACTTAAAAACTGTAGTGAAGAGTACTAAAATAAAAAGGTGTGTATGTACAATATCTTTTGAAAGCAGCCATTTCTCTTAATTTTAGGCAAGTCTTGGAAAACTTGCTGGAAATTATATGACTCTTAAAGTAAATAAAATCTCATTTTCCCATAATGATAATATCAGGTGGAAAAAAATGAGAGATTAAATAAATTACAAGGGCCAGGGACATTTCTAAAAAATCATAAAGCAACACAGAGATGCCAAATGTCTAATTGTTGGTTTTTAATGACAGCGTTCAAAAGTAAGCTTAAACCACTACTGCCATAGTTTCACAACAGAGAACATTCTGACCTCAGGAGACAAGAGATGTTCTCAGAATTCTAACATTAACTTTATGAAAAGTTCATAAACTCTTCTCATTTTTCTTATTTCACTCCCACCTTAGCTGCCCTGGCACTACACCTTCCAGTAAGGCCTTAGTGTACAGCCTTTGTCACAGACTCTGTATTCTAAGAAAGCCTAGACACTGCTACTCTTTTACCCTTGTTTTAGAGACTAAGACCAACAAGACCAAGGCAAGTTTGTCTAAGGTTATACAGCCAGTGCACTGCATAATTGGGATTCAGCTCTAATTTGCCTAATGCATCTGATCATCATACTATTGCTGCATGCCCCCATTTACTGGTTCAGATAATACAGAATAATGGCTTATAAATATTTATTCTTTATTAAGCAATTGTGAATTTTGAGAGATATCCCAGAAAGAGGGCCAAAAACAAATGTCTTAAAAGAAAATTATGGTAGATACCACTAGTATCTAACCTATATTTAGCTTCCCTTCTTCTTTAGTAAAAGATCCATGATGCAGTTTAGAGTCGTTGGGTATTTTTCAGCTTCCTTTACAGCTAAGGGGTAGCTATGTAATACCATTGTAACTGAGGGAATATTGTAAGAAAAATCACTGGGAAGGGATTCTGGAAAAACTCTTTAAAAGGGAACTCACCCGGCTAAAATGTGTTTTTTGCCCTTCACCCTTTTCCTTCATTTCACTTAGACTGTGAACTTGAAAAAGAAGCTGAAAAAGAAGCATCCTCTTCCAACCACAAAACAGCATTTTTTAAACAAAAACACCATGCTATCCCCAAAGGTAAGAGTTCCTTCTTTTTTACTGCCATGTAGGATTCCTTTGTGTAAAAGTACCACATCTTTTTTATCCACTCATCCACTGATAGTCCCTTGGTATATTTCCAGATCTTGGCTATTGTAAATACCACTGCTATGAATATAGGGGTTGCATATATTTTTTTGAATTGGTGTTTGGGGATTCTTAGGATATATTCCCAGAAGTGGAATCACTGTGTCAAAAAGCAGTCCAATCTTTAATTTTTTGAGGAATAAGCCAGTCAGTGAAAGACAAATACCATACGATCTCACTTACATGTGGAATCTAATGAATAAAATAAACTAATGAACAAAACAGAAACAGAGGCATAGATACACAGAACAGACTGAGAGCTGTTGGAGGGGAAGGATGGGGAGGGACTGGATGAAAGAAGATGAAGGGATTAGCTAAAGAATGTATATGCAGGACCAATGGACGTGGACAACCTTGCGGGGGTTGCCTGAGGGGATGATGGGTAGATGTGGGCAAGTGTGGGGGGAGGTGGGGACCACTGTGATAAGATAAACAATAAAATATTTAAAAATTAAAAAAGAAAGAAAGTGAAAACTACATACCAAAGAAGTCTTTGTGGAAAAACAGAGGAAACCGAGGTTATTGACAGTGTCACTTGGCTGCCAAATTAGGTCTGGAGTGTCCCCATCAGGACCTCTTGTTGCATGAAAAAAATAAATTCTCTCATTGTTAAAGTACCATTTTTTTTTCAGATTCTTATTGCATGTAGCAAAACTGCAAAACTCAGTCCCTAGCTCGTCAATAATACAGATGAGCCTTTTTAAAAATTGAAAGGATTACAGGTGTGGCTGTACATTAAGGAATTATAAGGATATCAAGTAAAGAATTCTGATGCTGAAATGTTGGCACCGAGAATTGTCAAGAGATGTAAGTAGGATGCCTTCCAAGGTGGAGTAATGGAACAAGAGAAGGAGAAAAAAAATGATGGCATTTGAGTGGAGAAAAGGTCAAGAGGTGGACCAGATGGTAGATATTAAAAGCTGAAAACACAGAACCTTGGCCATCAATGCTTAGGTTGAATTAACATGGGCTTCTGAGATCAAGGGTGGATGGAGTCTTCCCACCCAAGCTAAACCTAATGGGACAACATGAACTCAACTGACTATACTCTTCAATTGTGTGTGGTATTCCCAACTTGCACGCACACTGATGTAAAGGTTTAATACGAACAAAACAATCTTCACAGCTGGCATGAAATGCAAAGCTTGGAGTCACTAATGAAGATATCAGAAAGTGGGCAGGATCAAACTCTGGCAGGTCTCAGGGCTCCTCCAGCCTTCCTTTGGCAGTTCATTCCTTTGTGTATTCTTCACATAGTTATACATCAAATGTACACTGAGTGTCTAGCGTGCAGTAGACATTGCTAGCAAAAAGTGGAGATCTCAAAATACTGTCACAGTATGATTTCCAGAAAGTGAAAAATAGCACTGACATGAACAATTTAACTAATTTAATATAGAGTGTCCATTTATTTAACTACTAGAGAGTGATCAACTCATTTAACTAATACAGAATGTTCAATTTATTTAACTCAAGAGGGAATCAACAGAATCATAAAAAGTTATCAAAGAACATTTGAGGAACTGAGAATCTTTAGGGGAGAAAGAAAGAATATTTGAGTAAGATTGGCATGTGTGATATACAGTGAAGAAACTGCACTCTGCAGTTACATTTTCTACTAGGCAGAAATTATTTTCATCGCTGGACAAGCATCTGCACCTTCAAATGTAGTATCACCAAGTCAGAGCTCTGATCCCAGCCATTTTCTTCTTGATTATTAAGTAGTCCTTGGGTCGGTCTACTACCCAATGCTCCAGAATGACACTGAAATGACAGGCAGCCCTCTTTGCCTTGTTTCTAGGTATCAGGTAATTTTGAGAATAAGAAGCAGATTCTATGGGCTGCTCTATGACAACTATACTCCCCCAAACTCAGGAAAAAAAAAAGAAGCAGGGACTAAAGAGACAGCTCTCTCTAGCTGTATTCTAGGTGTACATACCTGAAACTTACATGTGACACTTCACTATCACTGAACTAAGCAAAGTGTTTATCATTAAGCAAATTGTTATATGAAAACATCATTATCTCAGAATAAGAGAAGCAGCGAGTCTGAAATCTGCACACATCTGTTTCTAAACTTCCATCTCTTTTCACTAAGTGGGCACTCGTGAAATTCAGAGATTTGTTCAGCCATCCACTCCCTAGTTAACTTAACAATAAGTATTGATCACCTCCTCACACTCAGCGCCCTTTCAGGCCACGGCCCTGCAGAGTTGAACAAAACACGTTCCATCTATACACAGTCTCTGCCTCCAGCAGCTCACATTCTGAGGGCCTCACACCTTAGCCAGTTGTCACCATAAGCATGGTCCTCTGACAGATTAAAAATAGTCCCCATTAATTTGAAGTGGTTCCTTTTGCTTTTTGAAAGCATGTTCCCACTTCTGCTATCTCAGCCCACAGAGGCTGGCCCCTTTTACCCAGCAGCCCCCACCATTTCCTGATCCCCTCATTTTCCCTCCCAAAGCCATTCTGTTGAGTTAGAGCTGAGGAGTGCCCCTTGTAAGCCGGAAAGTGATCTCTCACGCTGTACTCAAAGGTCTCAGATGCCTCAAGGGTCGGGAAACCTGATCCAGAAGCTCTTTCAAGCCCTAGACTCCGTGAATGTCCGTCCCCTCTGGTGACCAGTGCTGGGCCTGGGACGGACAGAAAGTCAGCCCAAACTAGAGTTGGACTTTCACTTGGGACACAAGTGGGAAGAAGCTGATCCTTATTACAAAATGTCACTGCTACATATGTGTCTGGTATGAGCAGCTCCTTTGACATTCACAATGAACTAGGTCACTGGTAATACAGAACCCCAAAGTGCTCCCCTCCCAATAGTTCGAGTATGGAAGGGTCCGTTTGGCATTCAGCAAGAAGGTGAAATAGCAAGAGAGTATGCGTACCTCTACAGCTTGCACAGGAGGTCCCCCTACTTCCTGGGAACCTGCGGTGAAACTCACTTCCTGACCCTGAGCTGCAGTGATGTCACTGTGTGGGGATCATGCAGCAGGACACGACTCCTAACCTTTCAGACTTGTAGAGACAAGAGGGGAAAAAAAGTAATTATTGAAGTGACAGACACAACAAAAGCCAGGGGACAAGTGAAGGCCCACCCACATGTCAACATATTTTGAAGATACAAACCAATTTAACAAATTATCCATTAAAATAGGTTCTATCTTCCTTCCTTAAAAAGTATCTCTTCCTAATGACTAAATTGAATGACATTTCTAACACTGTTTATTTTAAATAGTTTGTCAGCATATCAAAGATAATTTAATTCAAGTTCAGGTGTTCTGCTGGTTATTGCCAATACCAAAATGAGTTCTGCGGGTATGACATACAATTCATAAATTATTATGGGTTTTAAAAATGTTTTTTTTAATTTATTTTTAGAGAGAGGGGAAGGCAGGGAGAAAGAGAGAAACACTGATGTGCCAGAGATACATCAATCAGTTGTCTCTTGCACGCCCCCAACTGGGGACCCAGCCCACAACCCAGGCATGCACCCTGACTGGGATTTGAACCAGTGACCTTTTGGTGCACAGGCTGGTACTCCATCCACTGAGCCACACCAGCCGGGGCTATATTTTTTTCATAAAAATACTTTTTGCCTTTATTTCAGGACATCACTACACATTGCTTAAAACTTTTTACATACTTTGGATTCTCCTGATAGCAAAGCTAAATTAGACAAATTCTCTTGAGCCATTGCAGTTCTTCGTTTTCTTAAATTAATTTCAATTTAGAACCCTTTTCCTCTTCTGAGGCAATAGCAGTTTGAATTGTTAACAATTCTTTAAACAACACAGATTCTGAAATTCGCCACAATTTTACATATCATATAAAATTTTTAATGTGGTCACATATATTATCATAAAAAATGTCATGTAATAACTTAATTTTATCACAAAAGGCACACTTGTGTTGTAATTTTATCATCTCTCTATAGAGTATTCACATTCATATAATCTATGCTTCACGTATCTTTTCTAGTGAATCTCATGTATTATCTAAATTTGATTCAGTTGCTTTACCAGCGTTTAGTCATTATTCTCTGCTTGTATCTGAGAGTAGTTACAACATCAGACTTGATATGTGTTTTATCAAGATGTCCCTCTTGACTAGATCCAGAAAACATTATACATAATCTATATCTGAATTGTTCCCAATGTCACTGCTATGAGCATTGTTAAGACTGTTCTCTTAGTACTAAATTCAAAAGGTTTCTCTATTCGGCAATTCTACTTTGCACACTTTTTTCCTCACCCACAAAACTTTTGTGCCATTATCCTATGCTTTTCCTCAGTGATCTTTTAACTGCCTAAATGAGCTGAATATTTTTCAAAAATCTGTTAAATCGTATTAAATATTTCTATAAAAACAAAACTATTTGCAACACTAGCTTGTGTACCAATCTAACAACAGTTATAAAAACTCAGCATTATGCTCCATATTTGTAACATCTGGACCAGTGTCATCCAAGAGAAGTTCCTGCTATGCTGAAAATGTTCTGTATCTGAACTGTGCAATATGCTAGCCACACTCCATGCGTGGTTACTGAGCACTTGAAATGTGCTGAGTGCAACTGAAGACCTGGAATTTTAGTTATGTTCAATTTCACTTTATTTAAATGCAAATGAGACCCATCCCCACCATACTGAATGGCACAGATTTTGACTTATATATAAATAATTTTTAAAGTAATATGAATTTGTCATATTGCAAAATATTTATCAGTTGCCAATATTGTACTAATTAATGAAAGCTTCCTTGTCCTTACTTGGAAATCTTATTTCATTAAGCAAAATTGATTGACTTCATGGTATCTGAGAGAAAGGATTTAATTAATTTCTCCCTTTTGCTTCAGAGTTCTGCCACTCAGAGTATTCCTGTGCCCCAGTACAGTGGCCATATCTTCCACTCAGGACAGAGGTGTGGAGAAGTTTTTCTGTGGCCTGAACAGTTCTGTGTGTGTGTGTGTGTGTGTGTGTGTGTGTGTGCACTATGTGAGACCTTCTAAAACAAAGTCCTAGAACGAGGAGTCCTGTTGCCCCAGTGGAGGGTGAAGCAAGTGGGTGATAAGGACGATCCTGAGTTGATTGAGCCAGTGAGGAGGGAGGGAGGAGAGTAGCACAGAGATTGGTTTCCCCTGCCAGGCCCTCTTGCTCTCTCCACCCAGGATGCCTAGATGTGGACAGAAATAGTAGTTGGCAGCTTTGGGGCACAACTTTCTTTGCATTCAATTGCTTCTTATTTTGAAGGAGGAGGCTAAGACTTCATATAATCAACATTCAATAAATGATAGTTGATTAAATAAATGAACAAAGCCCGCATCCAAATACACCACCCCCACCAACAGTAGGAGGGGCTTTGTCATCAGCACTTTTGGGGATCCAATAATTTGACATATTTAGCTCTAGTCCCAACAGGATCATAGCAAATTCGAGAGCTCCTTAGGACTTACTTTTATATCTAAATCAAGGCATTTGCATATTGAATGTAAAAACTCATCTTCTTAATCTTCACCAAAATGTTGTTATGTTCCTTGTCTAAACTTCTAACAGAATCAGTGGCTCTGTTACTTGGAATGATTCAAGGGTGGGGGTGGGGGGAAGGTACATCTAGGCATTCCTTGTTACAGGAATGCCAGTCAGGGGCTGTCTTAATACAGCACCATAAACTGAATGGTTTAAACAAAAGAAATTTATTGTCTGACAGCTCCAGAGCCTGGAAATCCAAGGTCAGGTTGATAGGATTATGCTCCCTCTAAAGGCTCTAAGAAAGGATCTGCTACAAGTATCCTTCCTAGTATCTGGTAGTTCCTTGGCTTGTGGCAACCTAACCCAGTCTTCACTTGGGGTTCTGTGTGTGTGTCTGTGTGTGTGTGTGAAATTTCTCCTTGACGTAAGGACACATCATATTGATACCCACCTCACTCCATTACGACCTTATCTTAACTAACTACATCTGCAGTGACACCATTTCCAAATAAGGCCCTATTTTTAGGTTCTAGGGGTTAGGACTTCAACATATAAATTTGGGAGAGACACAATGAAACTCACAGCACACACATTCCAGATTAATTCATTTTTAGATATATTGGTATGTTGCATTCAACATGGTATGTTTTTCTTTTCTAAAAACTTCATACATGTTCTCAGCAGGTTATGTATCATTTCCATTTTATTGAGATGAGGTAAGAGGAGCTCAAAGAAGGTAAGTGACATTTCTATATTTACACAATTGTTCCCTACACTAGTTTCTAAGTACCCTGATTTCCAGGCCAGTGATCTACTCTAATGTTCTCTCCATACCTAATTTATTTTTCTAAAGGCACCTTTATTGCTATTGCTCTAATCCCATACAAACTGAACGTTTAAAGGCCACTTAGTCTTGCCTGTTTTCTGCACCCAGAAAAATTCCAATTCGATCTTTTGTTTTTGTGTTTGGTCTGAAGAAAAAGATAAACCTTTGATGGAGATTGGGTTCTGAGTCTTCCTGGAAATAAATGAGATGGCTCGTGACCCTGAACCTCAAGACAACTCTTGGTTCCTCAGAGTCAGGGGAGTGTATCTGGGCATCTGGCTGAAAGAGTCTCTGTAACCTTCCTGAGGCAGATCGTAAAGGTGGTAAAAGCTGAAGGTGAGGAATCAGGCAGGACCTGGGTAACATTACATCATGGCTACATACCAACCATAAGTAACATCTCAGGCTTAATAATATAACCTCAGTAACATAATGGACTTGTCAAAATACACATAAAAACATATGCAAAAGCATTAAGCATTTTATAAACACTTGTTCTTCATATAATAGCAGTGAAGGGGTTCAGAGCAGGCCTTCCCAAGACATTTTCTGCTTTAGCATGTGATTACTTTGAGCAGGGCCATGTCCATAATTATTATCTGAAATAACTTTTTATGACCCATGTATGGCAGGGCAAACTTCTAATTACTGAACATTGCCATTACAGTCCTGTGAATTGCCATGCCCTCCTCCCCTCTGAAGCCTCGGGGTTTTTATCCCGTCTTTAACTCAGGATGCCATATATACTTACTTTGCCTTTGTCTCTGAACCTCTCATATATGTGGTATTTCTGGGTATATGCATGTAACTAAATGTGGTTATTTTTCTCTTGTTAATCTGTCTTATGTCAATTTAATTATTAGATCAGCCAAAAGAACCAAGAGTGGTGGAGAAAATTTCCTCTCCCCCCACGTAGATGCGTCCCACAACTGTTCCAGTCAGTATTTAAGCTAGCTGTTCTGGCCCTACCACCGCCTTTGGCCATGGAGGTGTCCAAAACACTCTCCTGTGTTTCTCAGCATTCTGATCATGGTAACTAACTGTGTTGTTCATTCCCATGGAGTGTGTCAGAGGAAGACCAATTAAATCTAACACACAATTGGGCTCTGTTCCTATTGATGTCCAGTATGTGTAAGGAGGCTATAAACGGCAAGACCTGTCCAAAGTAGATGGTCTAAGATCAATAGCGGAACCCATGCTGCTCTTGGGCCTGAGCTCCCGATGTTCCTTGATCAGGCCTGACATTGCAGCTCCACCTTAGCCATTCAACCCTTCCCTTCTCTCTCCTCAACACTGAAGAATCTTCCCAGTCTAATGTAGGGATATTTTCAATGTGTCTGGAGAAGTTATATTGGATCAAGTAATCTTCCATTTTTGTCTGAAATTTCCTAGGCTCAAGAGTCGAGAGTGACTGCTATCTTCTCTAATCTTCTCTGTTGATCTTCTTCAAATTAGCAAATAATATACATGTAGATACCTGGTACTACAGAAGGCTTCAATCCAGAAGGAAAGTCAATGGGGCGAAATATGTATACCAGCTCTTAAAAATATAATTATTATTATTCAAAGATCTAGTCAATATATAATTGATAGTGGAGACTCCACTGCCCCATTATAAGGCAAATTCAAAGGGTCAAATTCACTGTATGAAGACCACTGACTGTAAAAGTAGTCAAAAAGGCTTCCAATGGGAAATGGTGATCCTTCCTGCCCTGCTAGCTTCAGCTGTGTGATCTGGGGCTGGTCCCTGGATGCCTGCAGTTGGCTGAATAATGGCTCTCCAAACACTGAATTCTAATCTACTGTAAATGTTATCTTATATGGGAAAAGGATCACTGCAAATTGATTAAACTGAAGATTTTGAAATGAGGAGGTTATCCTGTATTATCTGAATGAACCCTAAAAGCAATCATAAGTATATTTATAAGAGATAGATGGAGGGAGATTTCAGATACGCAGAGAAGAAGTCATATGGTGACCAAGGAAAAACGAAGACCAAGGAAAGACAGTTTCCAGGATGTTACACTGCTACACGCTGGCCTTGAAGATGAAAGAAGGGGTCGTTGTGAGCCAATAGATGAAGGGATACCCACCACCACCAGAAACTGGAAAAGACGAGGCAAAGAATTCTCTCCTAGAGCTTTTAAAGGGTGTACAACTCTCCCAGCACCTTAGTTTTGGCTAGGTGATGCTGACGTTGGACTTATGGTCTCCAGATCCCTTAGAAAATTAATTTCTATTGCTTTAAGTCATAAAATTTGTGGTAATTTGTTACTGCAGCCATAGGAAACTAATAGGATATAACAGAGTCCAAGTCTCTCATCTGATGGGAGGCAGAATAGATCAGTGGCTCTCAACTCTGGTTACATAACAGAATCAGCAAGAGAGCTTTTAAAGGGCAGGGGTACCTCAGTACTCATGGTTAAGTCATTCCAGAACTTGTGCCAAAACCAACGAGTACTGAGTGATAAAGGATTTTCTCTTGTGGGGCGGCAGCATGAGTCATAAAATTCTAGCAAGTGGGATGAGTCCCAAGCAAGCACTGAGTACTGAGACATTTTTTTTCTTCTCAAAATATGACAAGTACCAGGTTTGATGAGGTCTGAAGCCAATGAGTAGCAAGGCATGACTGCACTCTGATGTAGGTCTTGCTCCAGAGATTCTGGTTTAATAGTCTGGGGTGAGGCCTGAATGTCAGTACTGATAAAAGCTCTTTGAGTCATTATAAGGTTTGGGAAGGCGTGGAGTCACCAGACTGCATGGCTCTTCCATAAACTAACATGCTTTTGTTCTATGTTTTTACACTCTAACACAATTAACTCTTTGAATCTGAGATAAGAGATCCCTGGGGAGGAGAGAAAGGAAGGAAGGCTCCAGGAGAATTTAAGGGAAGACTTAATGATATGTAAGACAGGCAGAGGGACATCACAGCAAATCTTAGCATGTCCTTTTGGTGTCCCTTCCTCTGCTGGAGGGGGTAAACTCAGCATTAGCAGTGAGGAAACACTGTAGAAGCGGGTGACTTTCAGAAAGGCCACATTGAATGGCAGGCCAATTTACCTCTGTGCTCTGCCAGAACAAAAATCAGAGGACCAGCAGAAATTCAAAGGACTCCCTCTCTTAATGATCGACTTGCTCATTTACAAAACATTTTAAGAGTGCTTTTCTGATGGGGTACAAGAAAGCATTCAGTATTCGGTCATTGGCAAATATGCAAGGCATACACACTGTGTATCAGGCACTGTTCAGGTACTTGAGGTCCAGACAAAATCTAGCAAGATCCTATCCTTCGTGAGGTGCTGGGGGAAAAAAAGGAGAGGGTCTGTGATGAAAAACATAGATCAGAGGTGAGAAATACTGAATGGTGTGGGAGGTAGGGCACAAGTTTAGACAGGAAAAGGCTCACTGAAGATACAAGAGCAAAGCCCCAGAGCGGGCGAGAATGAGAGCCTTGACCATTGACTTAAAGAGCCTTGACCCACCAAGGGAGCAGCAAGAGCTGATGGCCACTTTTTTCAATAAATCTAGAGAATTCACTATCCTCAGAACTTGATTATTTGACTGAAGAATCAATGCATTTTCTTCTGCTTTGCCCTATCTCAAAATTATCTGGACATGGAAAATATGAGAATCTGTTTTAAACTGTAGCAAAGCTTGAGTGTGGGAGATGCAGCTTTGGAGAAGAATCGGTTCTATCAATAAGACCTCTCTTTACCATTTTTAGCAATAAAGACAGTGAGAGGAAACGTTTCAGGCAAATGCTCCAAAAGCAAAAGTTGGGCCATTGTGGGGCTCCAGTCTCCAAAGGGCAAATTCCTTGACAAGAAGCTAAAGAGAGGAACGGTGACCAACAGCAGAAGCTGCATGGCCCCATGCTGATTTTCAGCGCTGTGATGAGATTCCCCTTTTCTCATTTTTGGACCAGTCCCCTTTCCAATTAGGGATCACAGCTGCTAAGAATAAAGTGGTGTCTGTTTAACTGGCAGAAGGCACAATGGTCCACTCATGCCATCAATAGGAGTCATTGTTCAGAAAATATTGCCATTGAGTTTTTAAAATGCTAATGGCATTAATTGCTCTTTCAATGCTGACTGTCACCCAGTTCTTTCTTCTTTATTTTTAAATGCAGGAAGGCTTCTTCCTTTTTTAAATTGTAGTGTGTTGAAAACATTTCTCAAGAAAATACAGATTCATAATTTAAAAGCTTTAAGGAAACTTTGATATTATTTATTTAACCAACTCACTTACAGAGGAGGAGGCAGCCCAGAGAGGCTGCGGAACTTGGTTGAAGCAACACTGCTTCTGAATGGCAGACTGGGAAGTAAGAACCAGTCTCTATCCCAATCCAACATGCTTTCACTCTCGTGGGCTGTGCCACTAGAAATATTTTTGTTAGAGATCTCTAGTTCACCATCACTTTTTTCTTTTTTGCCATGAAGAAGCACCAAGTAAGCATCTTCTCCCAGCATGTTTTACTTACTACTCAAATATTAAGTTGAGTCAGATTTCTTAGGGCTTTCTTGTTGAATGGATGCTATCTTGCCTACTCAAGGAAAGGACGTCCTTGTACAGTGTGCCGCCCAGGGAATCAAAGGGATGTGTTTACTCTTTAAGGTACAGGCATGTTCCCTGATGTAGCATGTCCAGTGGCTTGTGTGGACTTCAGATAGCAAGGATTTGTTCCCTCAGATGATCTGATCACAGTGTTGTAGCTGGTAAATGGCCCTTTCCAGAGTTGAGAGTCCTACAGCCACCTGAACTCAGTGCCCTGAAGACAGGGCACTGAAGACAGTAACTCAATATGCCTCGTTTAAAAAGGGGACCCCTTACTTCATTCTGAAAAATACAAGGGTGACTCAGTTCACACTGCTATTAATCAAGCTCTGCTTTATCTGCAAATCTATAACTCTCCTATTATTAGCAAAAAACAAGACCCCGGTTTAGATATGCAGCTTTAAGCACAATAAACGCAGTGATGAGCTTGGAGAACACAAGATTTTTGCTTCAGGTATTTCATTCAATCCTTTATTCAACAAAAATGGTATTAAAACCTACTAAAAGTCAAGCTATTTACTAAGTGTTAAAAAATTAGTCACGACACTTGTTAAAGGTAGAAGGCTGACTTCATTCACAGGGGGACTATGGAGACAGACATAGGGACCACTGTAGTAGGATCTTTTCATGGGGGAGAGAGATGGGCTCAATTCCAAACACAGCCTGGGCAGGTGGGAACTCATAGCCAAGGAGGAGGGCAAGGAACTATACATAGTGTGAAGATTAAGGGACAGAAACCTCATTTAAATCAGAGTTGGGAGAGCCTGTAAAAAGGAGGTATCATCCCCTATGCTGATTCCGGAAATCAACAGGGGAAATTCTTCATAATAATTCTTCCATCTTCCTCTTCTCTACTATGAAGGAACAGCCTCTCCTAAGTTTCCCAGAAAGTGTGCTTGGTTTGCCATTAGACCACAGTCATGAATTGCAATTTTTGTTACTCTGGTATAAACCCATTTTTTTCCAGAGGACTATCTGGCTCTTTGTTTAAGGTCAACAATTAAAAATGACTATGAAGTTTCGTACTGTTACTGGAAAGCATTATACTGAGTGAAATAAGCCAGGAGATGAAAGACAAATACAATATGATCTCACCTTTAACAGGAACCTAAACAACAAAACAAACAAGCAAGCAAAATATAACCAGACACTGAAATAGAGAACAGGGGGACAGTGACCAGAGGGGAGAGGGGAGGGAATTTCAGGGGAAAAGGGAAAGGGTTTACAGGAACAAGTATAAAGGACTCATGGATAAAAACTAAGGGGGGTGGAAATGGGAGGGAGGTGGGGAGCACAGGGGAGGTGGGCTGGGATGGGAGTAAAAGACAAAAAACTGTATTTGAACAACAATTAAAATAAATAAATAAATAAATAAAACAGAATAGTCAATTATCTTACAAAAAATAACTATGAAGAAACATCAGGGCAAAGGAAAATTCTCACTCAAGCAACCTAATAGAATTCATGCCAATGGCAGGCCGGGGTGATGAGGCATCGCTTGGAGGGTGGTGGAAGATGAAGAACACAGTTAGATAGCAAAGATGATTAGACATTGAGGATGGAGGATTCTGGCTAAACCGACATAGCAGGATCTTGCTAAAATTGAACCATATAGAAACAAACATGGAAATCCCAAAGCTGCGGCCTAGCTGAAAAAGAGTTCGTGAGCACCCGAGTACAGTCTGGTAAAGAGGCTTTTTTGCGAGAGGCAATAAGGGAGAATATTGAGGTAAGACAAGTTTCCTGCTCTGCTATGATTTGCAGTGTGACCTTCAAATAATTCATTTTACACCTATCGGCCTCGGTTTTCCTGTCTTCAAGATGGGAAGTTTTAATACCTGTCTTGAGATCTTCTCACACAAATTTAAAAACCATGAATCATGTTTCAAATGCAAACAAAGTTTTAAAATATAGTCCTTCTGGGGGATGCTAGTTAATAACAATAATGTGCCAGGCACTGTGCTAGGATCGTTCAAACATTCCAGCATCTTGCCAGGTACACAGCTGGGTCCTAACAACCAGCAGAGACCGAGGCTCAGCAAGGGAAAGCATTTGCCCCAGTTCCCAAGGCCAGGAGGTGGGGGGTCCAGCATTCAAACCCTGTTGTAGGGGAACTGACTCAGAGACGAAGTACGACTCCAGCAGCAAAGGCATCTGGGAAATGATGGACTCTGAGATTATTTATCTCTCGGACTGTTTACAACTCTGTAGCCTTAGGCTTGGGTGACTAACCAGAACACCGGAATACCACCCAAAGATAAACATCAAGCTTAAGGGGAGGAGGTTAATGAATACATAGAATGTGATAACTACCTGATGTTATCTGTCAATTTAGGAATGCACTGTCCTTTCTGGTGGTCTTTGTGACTACCCACCATACGGTTTTATTATCAACCCCTATAAAAGGGATCCTGTCCTGAGAGACATGTGGATTTTTTCCCTGGCCCATCACCACTCTAAGCAGCTGCTTTGCCTGAGTATGTAAGTTCCTTCTACCAAAGCTCTTATGAATTTAATAAGGCTACCTGTCAGTTCTTTGGAATTGATCCTGAGTTTAGACTTCAGGGCTTTTCCCTGACCAATACCTGTCTGCAACTTAAAAGCCTCTGAAGTAAAAGCTATGCATATGTGATTTCTACAAAATAGACTTCAATTTAGCAAGAAAAAAACCTAAAGGCGGTGAAACTCTCAGAGTTAACCAACCAAAGTGGATTGCACAATTTCATGCACTTATAATGACATCTATCCCTAGCCCCCAGCAATAGAAATTACCTCCTGAAGCCAAATGTCTTATCTTCCATACAAATTCCAGAACTGTCCAAAGCAATAATTAGAAGCATATTTCCAGGTCAATTAGGCTATAAATTTGACAGCTTAATCAAGAGTCGTGTGGTCTCCACTGTCAAAAAAGGTTTTTTTGTTTTGTTTTGTTTTTTTAATCTAGGGCTAGACAATTTCAGTATGACAGATAAACGAAGTTTACCTGGTACACAAAAAAATTCAGGAACTGATTTTTGTAAGCCTAGACACTTAAAACACACCTACACAACCAAAAACTCAACATCAACACAAAACCAGCAAGCCTAAAAAGCTGACAATAAATATTCTTAATTCAGTAACTGTTCTTTAAAATATTAAATATTAAAGGGATTTAGAACAGGCCTCCCAAGATGTGCTTCTTTGGCATGTGGATTATTTTGAGCAGAAAGCAATTGAGACCCTATAGGCTCACAAGAAACTCTTACCTCTCCCTTAAAGAATTTAAATCTGGGGACTGGCCCATAAGGAGTTACACTAAAAATAACTTTTTATGACTTCTATAGGGCAGAGAAAATTTCTAATTACTGAACATCTGTCCTTCTTATCACCCTATGAATCACCCTCCTTCCTTCTGAAGCCACAGGATGTCTTACCTCATTCTTAGTTCAGAATGTCACATAGACCTCATTTTCTGTCTCTGAACCTCTCATGTATGTGGGGTTCCAGCACATACGTACATAATTAAATGTGGTTATTTTTTCTTGTTAATCTGTTTCATGTTAATTTGATCATTAGACCAGCTGTAAGAATCAAGACAAGTAGAGGAAAATTTCTTCCTCACCCAAAACAACCAGCAAGAATTAGCGGGAAACCAACCTTCTTGTATTTGCTCTCATCTTTCCTTTGAGGTGTTACCAGAAGTCCTATATGCAAAAGCAGGCTGAAATCACCCTCACAAGAAGCCTCAGCTGAAGGCAGAGAGATATTTATTTCCATCATCACCTGGCATATTGAAGCCCTATTCCTGCTTTCAAGTGATAATCCATATCCTAACCTGTTAGTTAAAATGTTAGTTTCAGTATCTCTCAAGTAGAAGAGGTATTAGGGGAGAGAATTTAAACCATCAAATGTGATCATCTGCCAATTGGTTACCTGTGGGTGCCTGAAACATGTCTGTCAAAATAAAAAAACACCAAATGAAAGGAAAAAACAGTAAACAAAGACAAAAACTGAGGTTAAGGCCACAGAGCAATCGTTGAACTCTTTTCCAAGTAACTGTCTTAAACCAAGGTTAACAATAGCTCTTTCTCAACTCGGAGAATGGTTTTTATGTACTTCACTGAAACAATCCAGTGGCACTGATTTTTAAATTCCTATTTTTAAGACTTTTTCCTGCACTTCGTGTAGTCCATCTGCCAGACCGCGAGCAAGTGCCCAGTAAGGTGCAGAGCCTTACTTGGCCCACACGTACACTGCACGTGTGTCCTATTTATCACGCCTCACAGTCCAAAGTCGGATATAAATGTAACGTGCTGTGAAATGTATAAAGACATCTGCACTGCTTTTCACTTACAGCAACTCCCTTGCATATCTCATCTCTTTCTGTTCAGCCTTAGAACGATCCTGCAAAGTAAATGAAAAAAGGTTCGGCCACTCCAATTTTACAGATAGAAAAACTAGGACTCCAAGGGTTTGAGGGACTCACCTGGTAAAGCCTAATAGATTAAACGTCATGTGGTAGGAAGAACGTGGACCCTGGAGCTGAGCAGACCTGCCACCTGTGCTTACCAGCTGCTTTTTCCCATCTCTCTTCATCCATCCCTCCCTTCTCCTGGTAGTCAGTAACTACTAACTGACTGCCAGGCAGACATTTGGTTCAGTCACTGATTGGCAGACATGTGGTTGTATTTTCATTTCAATAATCCAAAATGGATAACCTCAAGCCCAACCTGTGCCAACCATGACATATCAACAGTATCACCTCATCCAAACCCTAGCCTTGCCTTGTATCTTAGCTATTTTCGGCATTTTGGTTGGTTAATACAGATAAACATGAATACTATCTAATGGAGCACATAACTGTCACCCCAGCCATGTCTGTTGTAAGCATATAACTAGCCTTTTATCTCCAAGTATCCTTGAGAACCATGATTTAAGGCAACAACATTTGGGGTAATAACACACTGAGCAGACTTCCATATATGAGAACCACTCACTGGAAGCTTAAGAAAGAAGAAAAAGAGACTTCACCTCCTTGTCTCAAGAAAGCTCACCATCCTTTTAAACACTCTCACAATGCTGGTACTATTTTTCGTTTTTAGCGATAATGCAGAGTCATTATCATTTTCCGTAATCACATGACCTCCAGCAAGCTTCTGACCTCTCCATCCTTTATTCATAAAGACACATACCAATTGCTTCATTGTTAAGTGTAAATGAGTCTGTCGGAAGGCAACCAGCATTTTTTGATTAAGATCATTTAGTAGAGGTCAGCGGCTGTGGGAATGGAATATGGGGAGGAAAATGCAACAGACAAAGAAGAAGTGTTAGCACAAAAATCTAATTGTAAGTCAAATATCCGTGTCCCATTTTGTCTCTTCTTGAAAAAAATTTGTTTTTTCCAGAGTATGTATAAAAGACATAATGTTAAAAAGCTTTACTGCACAAACACATAGAGGAGGATGGGTAGGAGGTCTTACACTCAACACCAGCCTGAGTAAAAATTGAAGTTCTCTGTATTTATAAATGTTAACATGGAATGGGGATTGGAAGGCAAGATAAGTACAAAATGTGTTGGATTTACCAAATTTATGTGATTGTGAAAATATTTTCTTACAGTCCATGTCACAGAATGTTCTTTGGAATACACCTTGGTGAGTTGTATCTGTAAAAAAGATATACACACACACACACATATATATATGCATATACATATATAGATACAGATCTACATATGTATACATCTATACATACCTACAGATATACATAGCTATATCTATATCTATCTATAGATAGATAGAGAGAAAGAGAAGTTTCAGATAAAATATAGTGGAATTTCTCAAATTCACATAGTAACTTACAGTTTATCAAATACTTAACTGACATAATCTCAATATATGATGTTTTGATTTCACCACCCTTTTGAATTTTACCTAATTTCATATGGCCTTCAGTTAAGGCAGCCTGTGACCCACATTAACAACAGAATTTTTTTTTTCTCAGTCTCCCTCCAATGTTTCCCATTTTTTCATTCCTATCTTCTCTCTCCTTTTTCTCTGAATACTGTATATGGGGCCAAGGGAAAGCCACGTCCTTCCTCCCGACCTTGGGTCCAGCACTTTCTTCCCTTCCAGTGGGGTCCTAAATAAAAGGTGGAGGCGGGGGTGGGATTCAACCTTGGCTGAATATGCACCGGGTTATCATGTTATTGGTGATTAGTTGGTGATCTTAAAGACGGCACCAGTCTCCCAACACTTGGAAAGGAAGGGAAAAGATAAAAATAAATCAGGAATGTATAAAGGTAAATTCAAATTGGATTAATATCTCAGCTTCATTGCTAACATTAGGCAAGAAAAGGAGAAAAAAGAGAAGTTGTTTTTTGCCACTTGATTTTGTATGCATTGCTGGTCCCTGATTAAAGATAAACCAGAAAAAACATCTTTATCTCACCCTGATCCTGTAGATCAGTTGGTTAGAGCATCATCCCAATACACAAAGGTTGAGACTTCCATCCTCAGTCAGGGCACATACAGGAGTCAACCAAGGAGTGCATGAGTTAGTGAAACAACAAGTTGCTCTTTCTCTTTCTCTTTCCCTCTTCCTCTCTGTCTAAAAGCAATCAATCAATTAAATAATAAATAAAATAAAAATAATTATCTGGGAACTTCTGCATCAGTGGCAACTGCAAGAGACAGTTGGATTGATTAACTGATTGATCGACTGATTTTGCTTCTCACCACATCTCTTCCTTTTACAGGATCATGCCTTTTCCCAAAACTTGGTCCATGTAGCATGGAAAAGATGAATTCCATCCCTCTGATTCAGGGGAGACATATGGCCAGAGAACTATGTCCTTTGGTCAAAAGGATGCATTGAGGGGTGGGCACGTGATGTCAGCAGGTCAATCAGTGATCAGCCTCGGGACTTTTGCTATAACTCTGGGAAAGAGTTCTTTGTTCTCTGTGATTGCTAGCTGAGAGAATGATGTAAGCCTGGCAGTTCTGGCAACCATGTTAACCACCACATTAGAACAGTTCATGAGAATGAATCCAAAACTGAGGAAGGCAGGGCCGAGACAGAGACACAGGGAGAACAAGGCAGTTTACTGATGGTGTCATCTGAGCTGCTTACTGGGTCCAGCCCTCCTGAGGCTGGAACACATCTGAGGTTGTAGTTTAAGAGCCAATAAGCCCCTTTTTATTTAGAAAACGAATGGTTTGAGTCTGCAACTAAATGCAATCTCAAACTTAGAATCTCTATAAAGACACTGGTGTGTATGTATTGGTAATTTTACCTTTCATCCCCTCTTACGTATTGATAATCTAAGCTGTGCATTCAAAAGGATGTTGTCCATATTTAACTGGCATTTTGAGATGTTTTTGTTAGTGGTTTTGGGTTATCTATGCCACCATATTTTCAGATATGAAAGTAGGACTATTACTTGAAAAGGTTTTCCATAGTAAAACCAAAGGTGTCTTTGTTCTGACATAAACAATTGTAGAAAAGCTGCCTCGCAGCTGGCATGGCATCTGGCAGAGGGGAAGTGGGATTCACCTATTGATCATTCTTTCTTTCCCAGAGTGTTCCTTTCATCTAAAAGCCTAAGAGCAAAGAACATAGTTTTGTTGTCTTCCAAGTTATATTAATTAGTCAATGTTTTCAAAGTGCTTTTTGAAATGAAACCATTATTCATCAGCAAACCCAAGTTTTTTGTTACCACAATGAAGGCTCCTTTCAAAGATGCTAATTGGCCCACCTGCCATGAAAGAACAATTTCACCTTTGCATTAATGGCTGGTAACAACATACCTAGACGTCCTATTTATGAATTCATAAGTGAAGGCTTCATGTGCAAAATGTATTTATTTTTACTGGTACAATAGTGACGAGCATTCACTGCCCTGCAAGTGAACATTTTGGCAATGCTCTGCACCTCCTGAAAATAGAACGTTGCTCATGTGGGAGCCACAAGAGAAAACCCATTATTCTCATTGTTTCCGTATCATTGTTTCTATATATATGAGAAATATTTCCATATTTCTCGGTAAACTAGACCTTATTGAAGCAGTCCATCCTCAACACCTGGCCTATGAATATCTGTTATGCTATTTCTATCCTGTTTCTGTAGAGGGGGAAGAATTATTAAATGATGTTTTCAGTATTGAAACGAAAATAGCAGTAATGAGTAACTGAGCAGTAACAAGATTTATCTCAGGTTCTTTTCTAAAATGCAAAGAGAGAATATTATGCCCTTTATAATATTATCCAAATATTCCTTGGTATTTTGAAAAATTATATTTTTATCCACACTGTTTTATTGGCTATCAAATGTTTGATATGACATTTGAACTGACTGAATTTTTTTCCAAAGGTTAAAATAATTTTTATAAGCCTCCCCTACGGAATCAAAACTATGTGTAAAGCAACATAAATAGCCCTCTCATCTGAAAAAGCGAGAGGTCTATAAAAATCTAGCATAGAGAGCCAAGTACACTACAGCTCTTACAAACCTTATGTCTAAAAATAAACCTTTTCATGACACTTGTTTAAAGAAAAAAAGGAGTTGTTCTAAGGGAATATTCTAGAAATAAATTTAATCCAAATGTCTCATTTAAAAAAATTAGCTTTATAGCCTCTGTTCCATAAATAAAATAGCCTAATATACGAGCAATTTGCTCATTGTAAAGTAAGCATGTGAGGATGTTGGGTCAACTCTTTCATGGACCTAGATGGCTTCTGATGGACTGAAGTACCCATTTATTAAATGGTACCCAGGGTCAGAAGAACTAAGGGAGCAATGAAAAGCACCAAAATTAGTGTCAGCAACCAGACTCTATCCCAAGATCATCTATCTGGTCCATATAGAAAATGAACAGAACTGAAATTTTTGAAAATTTGATGATATGTGATGCTGAGAATCTGGTTTCTAAACAAATGTCTTAATTTCAAAAATTCATCAGGTTGGTTTACGCGTTTCCACTGGGTCTAAATAAGGAATTATTATAGTTCAGCAAAGACACTCTCTGCCATCAAAGAAGTTCATTAGAGGAATTTTAGGGGGCTGCAGAGATGACTGTAATTTAAAATCTGGAAGATGACCTTTACATATTGTAGTAGGCATTGGATAAAGATGAGACAAACAAAACACAGCCTGTGCTGTCAATAGTCTCAAGTTCAGAGGGGAGACAGACCCATATATCTGCAGTCATAAAACGATGTAATAAGCACAATGACCAAACAAACTTCCAAGTGCCTTGATGGCAGAAAGGAAGGAGTGATCGATTCTACCCGGGAAGCTTGGAGACTTCTAGGGAGGTATTTGCGCTAAGATTGAAAGCTAAGGAGGAGTTTCTCTAGGCAGACTAGGGGAATGAGAGGCATCTCAGTAGAGGTATGAAATATGATGACAGATTTGGAGAGTTGTGCAAGTCCAGTGTGATTGGAACATTAAGCACACCAGCAGAACAGTGAGATTGAGGTTCTGAAGACACATATATTTACACTTTAATATTTCAGCCATTTAAAAAGATGCCCAAGGATCAATTTATATTATTAGGGAGGGTGTATTTTATAACAAATTAGTGAACATTTAGTGGCTTATAAGTGACACATTTATTCTCTCACGGTTTGGGGGGTCAGGAGTCTGGACATGGCTTAGCTGGGAGTTCTGCTTATTTCCAAACTTCCACCATTTCAATCCAGTTTGTTCCTGGCTTGTGAACTTTGATTCCATGTCTTGTTTTGAGTCCTCTCTTTTCTGCCCTTTGGACAGAAGTCAATATTTGGCTTTGCTAGCTTTAATGTTTGATGCTACCAAAGTTGTTGGTTTTGTCTTCCACCTCTAGTCCTGGGCAGGAAGAATCATATCTTAGTTTTGGCCTCTGAGCTTTCTCAGATAATTTGAAATTGTGCTCACAGAAACATAGGTGTTAGATTCAGAACATTTTATTGCTTTGAGCTCTTTGCTCTTGGCAGTAGGAATCATTTCTAACAAAAAAGAGCATCAGCTCCCATAATCCACAGATGATACCACAGATGACATTGCCAAACTCCTTATAAGAAGAGGGAGTCATTTCTGCCCAGACATCCATGGTGGTTAGGAGCTTTGGGAAGTTTTTAAAGATCTAAACAGTAACTGCTTTTAAGATTACTTGTCAGGAGAATGGGACACGGGGAAAACAAGATTTACATGATGCAGAATGCATGAACTGAGAACTAGGAAAAAAATATTCCCCTTGTTTTCTTTAATTCAACTTAAATCTGAGTCTCTGCTCTATCCTACCAGGCTGATCAAATACTCAATCTCAGGTATTATCATGGTCCCTTCTCTGTCCTAGGTTTGCGTATCACAATTTGGGGTATGTAAGTTATTTCTAAAAAAGTACAGGAAAGGTATTCTCATCTCTGCTCTCTATAAGGACCACAGTAGCCTCTGGCTGCAAGGTAACTCTCATGGAGTCTGGGGACTCTGTCTAAAGCTGAGAACCTTCACAGTATAGGCACCACCTCTCCAGGTATTCATCAGGTCTTAACTTCTAAGTTCTTGTCTTTTCTTCAGGGGCAGCCACAGAGAAGTATGTGGTATATGGGTTCCTACTAGCCTGAGGAAACACAAATCTCTCTCCTTTTCCCATTTGGAAGAATCTGTCTCCATTTTCTTGCCCTCAAACATCTTCACCTCTTTCTCTGGGACACAATGGTTTTAAATTTCTACAGCATTTGTAAGAGATAGAAAAAATTATTGACTTCAGGTTGCTTTTACTAAGGCTCAGGCTTCTACCTCATACAAGATGCAAGATCAGGTACCACTGAGAATAGTGGAAACTACAAGGAAAAAAAGAAAACACAAATGGATGTTTTAACCAATTAACCTGGGGCATATATTGTGGTTATGTCTCAGGTCTCCGGTAGCTACTATGGTACTTGACTCAGTAAATATAGATTATGTAAAAAAAATGAATGAATAAATGCATGAAGAGTATTCAATAAGATTTTTATTCACCCCAACTTTGTTCAGGTTTGACAAATGTAAGCTATCTTCATCACCTTCTCAGACTGCACACATAAATTGGTATATCAGTATGGCAACTATCTCAAGAGCAAAGAAATAGACCTTAAGGTTATGATGGTCTGAATTTTCAATGCTTCACACATTAGGCTAGCATAACACAATCCAGGATATTTCAAACATCTTTCAATCAAGCAAAAAGTTTGTGGGCCTTGGTTCTATCTCCCTCTGTGTGAGGAACTTTGATCGCAAGACTGTTAAGGCCTGTACCAATTCTGATGGGGAATAAGCTACAAACTACTGTTAGGCCAACAAACCCTGAAAAAGCAGTGTCCATTTTAAGAAAAATTAATGCAAACATAAACCAGAGTGTGGATGAGACTCCAATGCTCTCAACATGTCTCCAGGTTGACAGAACTCTGTTTGCTTCCCCCACTTAAAAAAAAAATCCGTGTCCGTAGTATCCTTCCCTCCATTGATACTCTTCCGCATTAAAAATGTCTTTCCCCTGTTTTTGAAAGTCTCCCTGACTGTGCTTGGGATATGTGTGAGTCAGCTTTGCTGTAATAACAGACTCCAAAATCTCAGGGACTTACATCAAGGGTATGATTTTCAGTCACATTATGTGTTATCCATGGACCAACTATGGCCCACTCTAGGTGCTGGCTCTTACTCCATAAGTCTTCTAACTCCAGAATGCAGGCTGGAGGAGCAGACCTCATGGAATACCTCGTCTTCATGGTAACAGAAAAAAATAAGAAAGTTGATGATATAAGTTGGGTCCACTTACATCCTGACCAAAGCATGTCAGGAGCAAAAACCCAGTCAGTGGAATAGGAATGTATAACTATCTTAGGGGGAATATACAATCCAAATAATCATACAATTTATTACAGTATCCTTCTTGCTTCTTCATAAAGCTTCCTCCATCAGTGATCCCTCTCTTCGTCCTATCTTCAACCTCTCTCTCTATTCACCCCTTTCTCTATTTGTAAACAAACTTAAGTCCTTTCCCTTAAAATAAACAGCAAAGCATCCTGCAAATCCAGTTCCTTCTATCTACTATCTAATCACTTTTCTTTTCCCCAAGATTCTTATAAGAGGAATCAAAGATAGCTGTTCTTTTTACTCTTCAACCCACAGCATCATGATGTTTCTGACCCTACCCACAAAACCTTGATGTGGCTGTTGCCACGGTTACTAATATCTTCCTGGTTGCTAATATCAATGAGTGCATTTTCAGTCTTTATCTTATTTGACCTCTTGGCCAAGAGGCCAATAGAGCACTGTTGACCACTGTTGAGGAGCTCGCCCCACTTAGTTTTTCTGATACATGCTGTTCTGGTTTTCTTCCTATCCTTCTGGCCATTAACTCTAAGTATCCTTTGAGAACTCCTTCTCCTCTTATATATCTGCAAAGGCCAATGAATAGTTCACCCTTTTTCTGCATCTTTTTGAAACCAACTGAGAGATAGGTAGAGGAGTCAGGCAGGTAAAGATGAAAATGCAAGCTACATTTATTGATGAAAGCTATAGTAGTGATGTGGTTTAGATGTACAGCAATAATGAGCATCCCAAAACTGAAACTCGGAGGTAGCTAAACTTAGCCACTTGGTCCCAGGCAATGAAGGACATCCACAGGTGCCCCCAAGGGGCAGACAATTTTTTATTGCTTTTCAGAGGGCTCTCTGTAGGGTGGTAGGTACCAAAGGGGAATAAGTGACTGAGATTGAGCATCCCTTGCTCAGTTCTTCCTTTTAAAGTCACCAATCAGATACATCACTGTTCTACCCTCTAACTGACAGGGAAGGGAGAGGTCAAGACTACTCATCTAATGGAAGTCCCCTAATATGGAAATATGAACCAGGAAGAAGGAAGTTCTCTCCTCACTCCACCCACAGCCCAATGGCATTTATTTCTTTATCAGCAGTGTTCCCCAAGCTGTTATCCACCATCTTCTTCTCATTGAACTCTGTGTGTTCTGTGCATTATCTAATCTACTCAACTGATTTCAACGCTCACGAGTACACTGGTAATTCTAATAATAGAACATGATTCCTTCTGCGGGTCAGAGGTATTTAAGGAAGAAGAATATGAGAAGGAACTTATAGGGGGAAAAGGCAATAGGGAAAACAGTAGACTGTCCTATATCTAACTTAACACCATGCACTTGGTCTGAGCCCTAAGAATTTGAATCACTTTTCCAAGAACTTATATGTAACACCTTCCGGAGGCCTCTTAAACTGTCTTCATCAACCTCTAGGAAAATACATGATACAATCCACTCTTCCTTACTCCTGGGAGTCCCTTTCTTCTTCTCCCAGATGTTGTAAAATCTTGCTACTCATCCACTTCAGGGGGTACCTGAACTCAGGATGCTAGAGCACTTGGCAAAAGTAACAAATTACCCTTCAGAACAAAGAGGCACAGTTCCAAATCCAAGTTCCAAGAACAGGCTGTGCTAATGAATAGCTCTCCAGCTAGGTAAACCATCTGAACTTGGAGAGTGACTTTGCGTCACATAGCTCCAACCAATCACCTATCCACTACTCATGCTTTATCAACCCACCCTCACCCTCCTTACCACCTCCGGGTCTGCACAAATCCATGCCTACCATTTCTTTCAAATTCTGATTCAACACTCACTTCTCTGCCCTTCTCTAGGATGCCCACCCTCCACATTTCCCTGAACATCTAAATGTTCAGTCCCCAACAAAGTGGGCTCCCATGTGTGTTTTTGGGGTCAGAATAGCACAGTGAAACTCTCCAGGACTTTGACATCTGGTAGAAGAGCAATGAATGGATCCTAGCTCTGGCTTTAGCCAGCTATGACCTTGGGCAAGTTACTTAATAGTTTCCTCCATTGCTAGATAAATGATTGCAGTTGCCTTAGAGAGTTGTTCCAAGGATTAAGTCAGATAATATGAGTAAAATGCTTAGCTCTGTGCTTGACTCATGCTAGAATCCTTAGTTTTACCTCCATTTTCTGGTCATTTTATGTAATTCCTTTCTTTAAAATCCTACCTGTCTTTCCCTTGAGAGCGTTATGTTTTTAATGACACAAATAGAATGTTGCTATTGTCTAGCACAGGCTGTTTATGGATTAGTCAATAATCGTTTCTGAAATTATTGGTATTCTTATATAATATTGAGGTCAAAGGTGAGAGGGACATGTGAGAATCAGATTTAAAAGCTGATGGCCTCAACAAAATTGGCACAGTAATATACAGAGCTGTGATGTTCCAGATACTGAAGAAAAACACGTTTGACTCACAAAACCTTAGGTATGGCAACCTCAGTAAGGTAACACACATTGCTAAGTTTTGGCATCCTCGTCAGTAAATGATGCTTAACAATATCTGACCTGCCTACCTTTCCAGGACATTTTGAGGATCAATATAAAAACATTTTCAAATGGTAATATAATATAAAAATGAAGGACCCGAGCATGGTTCAGTAAATTGAACCTCTTATGATTACCTGGGAAAGAAAGAAAGAGGCTATTTTTCATAGAAACTGCCCTATCTCTGACCCTCGTTAGAATTTGCAGCCTTGAAGTGTGTACCTAATTTGATACTCCCCGGGTGACAGAGGGACAGGCTATACTTCCCAACGTTGCTCAGAAGCAGATCTGCCAGCTCCTCAAATGCTGCCCCTGCACCTGAGTTAAGCCCATGATGGCTAAAGCTAAACTCCAAAATAATTAGGGCATTTAGGGAGAGCAAAGTCCGGGTCCTTCCCCAGAAATGTCCTGCGGGCTATGACTACAGAGAATATGAAGTACAGAAAATTCTGGAACACTTATAGATTTAAATAAACTCCAGCTTCATCTCTGTGAAGTCTCCTTTTTAGCACTTTTCAGATAATGTTGTTTGGCTTCTTTTCTATTGTTTTTGCTGCCCATTTGTGGAATTGTTTGCCTCTGGATAACCGGGAGTTGAGAAAGAGGTGGAAAATCACTGATAGCTCTTCTGTGCCTTTTTTGCAAGAACCTGATATAAAAGCATCTAGTCTGGCGCTGAACCATACAATGGAAAACAGAAGTGTCTAACACCTCATTTCTGTCCATTGTTCGGGCAATGGTGTAGGTTGATGGAAGATACCATTGACCTGGAAGCAAGGCCAGCTGGCTAGTTGCCAAAAATAAGCTGTCTTATTAACATGACATGTATTGTGAGAACAGCGATGAGGAGTCCTTGGAGCTCAGAAATTTGATTCTATGAGAACACCAAGTTGAATCAGAGTATACAGAGTAGCCTGTATACTGCAAATAGCCTTACCATAATAAGCAAACTTCCCAAAGACTGAAAAGGGATCCAGATCTCCCAACACAGCTACTTACATTGGAAGGTACAAAGTCATGATTTGAAAACCAAGCCCAGCCTGTGTGAGTCTTTCATTTTACTTTATTTGTGAAGCCAAATTGTATTTTATATAAATATGAGCCAATTTTTTCAGCTTCAGTGAAATATAATTGATATATAACACTGTTTAAGGTTAAGAGGTACAACATATATTTATATTGCACAATGACTATCACAATAAGAAGAGATAACACATCCATCACCTTACTTTTTTTTAATGCTGAAAACTTTAAGAACTACACTCCCAGCAACTTTTGGGTATAAGATACACTATTGTTAACCCTGGTCACCATGCTAGATATTAGATTCCTGGAGCTTGTTCATCTCATGTCTGAAATTTTGTGCCCTTGACTGTCTTCACTGATTCCCCATTCCCAACCTTGGCAATCGCCAATGTACTCCCTGTTTGTATGAGTTCATTTGTTTTTTTATATTTCACATAGAAGAGAGATCATGGAGCATTTGTCTTTCTCTGTCAGACTTATTTCACTTAGCATAATGCCCTCCTGCTGTCACAAGGGACAAAGTTTCCTTCTTTTCATGACTGAATAATATTGCATTGTGTTGAGATATGCCATAGTTTTTATCCTTTCACCCATGGACACTTATTTCTGTATCTTGGCTATTATGAATAATGCTGAGATGAGTGTGGGGGAACGGATATCTCAGATATCTCCTGGAGACCCTGACCTCGTTTTCTTTGGGGAAATACCCAGAAGTGAGTTGAGGAACCCTGTACTGCTCAGTAGCTGCCCCAAGTTACATTCCCACCGACGGTGCAGAGGGTTCCCTTTGCCCCACGTCTTCACCAGCATTGTGGGCTCTTGTCTTTTTAATGACAGCAATACTAAGAAGCTAAGCTCAACTTTCAAAGTTGTTGAGAAGTATATTCCTTGATTACCTTGGGAATTGGAAGATCGGACCCTGTGCCGCCATACACGTCGGCATTTGCTGGCTGTGCCACTGAGTGGCACTGGGCCTTTACAGGAGGTGTGTGTGCTCCAGGTTCATGTATCCCTCCACACTGATCACTGCCCAGCACTGCGGCCATGTATCATGGTATCTGTGGGGGGGATTAGTAATAGAGAAATATACCCTCTGTAGTCATGTCTCTATCACAATTTGGAAACCTGATTAGAAAACTAGAGGGCAGAGGATTTCAAGAAAATCGATATAGCATCATCATCTTTACCATGGTTTGCTTACTGTCACAGCTTCTTTCTTCTCTGAAGTAGAAACCCAATACTTTAGCTGTGAAAAAGTTTCAGAACTCCCTGATTATAGTGGACTTGTTTTGACACAGTCTGTTTATTCTAAGTAGATTTTATTGGGCAAAATACAATTCTCTTTTAAAGAAAAAGGAAGGAAGGGAGGGAGGGAGGGAGGGAGGGAGGGAGGAAGGAAGAGAAAGACCAACAATCCCAAAATGAAATTTTTAGTTGCTTGACTTTCTAGGGAGAAAATCAATGGCAATCAAGTGTTTTTGCATTCCTGTAAAATAGGACTCCCATGCTCTGACTGTAACTGGAAGCCACTTTTTACTTGGGGCCACTGGTATTGGTGACACTGAGAGGAACAACCACAGACGGTTAACCTTTCAGGAAGCCTTTGGGACGGAGTATAGAACCCAGTGGTGTTAAAGCTGCCAAAAACTTGCTTTTGGAAGAGAGGTTGACAACCCTGGGGGCTTCCCTTTGGAAATAATTTTAAAGGCCCTCACTCAGAGGACCACGAATATAAAATCTGAGTTTCAATCAGCTGAAACCTAAAATGTGGCAAGGGTGACAGGGTGGCCCAGAGGAAAAGGAGGTGACATACAGTTCGTCAAACTTAAGTCTGAATCCCAGTCAAAGTCCCAGCGTCCTTAAATAGGTTTCTTTGTTTCTCTGTGTTTCAGGTTTCCATTTATGAAACCTGGGTGGCTTCTGCTTCACAGAGTGAATGGTGCATGAAAAAAACATACACTGACACTTTGTAAGCACTTTCTAATGTTGCTCCTGACTCTTTTCTGGGTATTTCCTCTATAATGATGGCAGCTCCCATGAACTGGAATGCTTACTGTTGCTCAGACCAGTGCCCTTTAACCTGATTTTCAGCCTTCCTGTTTTTAAGCTCACTCCAGTACTTTACCCCAGGATTTTAATACACTAGACTGGGAATCATCCTCTTTCAGTAAAGGGCCAGGTTACAAATATTTTCATAAGTTTGACCATCACTGTAATGGAAGAGCTCAAAAGTTCGAGAGTGCTATAGCCTCTGTCCCAATTATTCAGTTCCGCCTACCACTGTAATATAAAAGCTGCCATGACAATATGTAGACAAATATGTCTGGCTGTGTTCCAATAAAACTTTATTTACAAAACAAATAGCTGGACCAGGGGGCATAGTTTGCCAACTTTCCACTTGACTATGACTCTTCAGCATCCTATATATGGATCTTGTTATCCTAAGGCATAGTTAAAACTTCAGCTTGTTTTAGGAATGAGGGAGAGAGGCAAAGAGGAAAAGAAGAAAGAAACAGCAAGAGAACACAATGTCAATTGATATGCTGCATACTCCTATAATGAACTAGGTACAGAGAAGATTCTTTTTCTCACTACCATAAGCTATACGCCTTCATTAGAACTTACTAGCTCCATCATCGTCTCTCCTGTAACTAATGTTTAATGTTCACGTTTTTTACTCAATGTGGACTTTGTGTCCAGCACCTTACATGCACTATTTTATTTAATCCTTAGAATAATGATCTGAGATAAAAATAATTTTAAACGTATTTTACAGGGGGTTCAACTGAAGTTTAGAAGTGTTAAATACTTTCCTTGGGGTCCCCGAGCCAGTAAATTAGCTGGGAATTAAAGCTAGGCATTCTGACCTCACAATTGCTTACCCTGTTGGCCTCAGTTTCTTCATACATTTTTTTCTAAAAAAAAAAAGGATTATTCATCTACCCTTTGGTTTCTTGGAAAGATCACAGCGGTGAAAGTGTCTGGAAGTGCCTGGGTCAGAATGAGCACTAAACCATTCCCTCTTCTTTCTCTACCCTACCATTCATGATTTCCCAGCAATTATTAAATATTTATTGAGTACCCAGTATTCTCTTGGTTTGACTGATCTGGAATCACCTATTCACAGGAAAAGGGAGTTTGTAGTCCTGGCTTTACCCCCAAGGATATGTGACCTTAGGAAGTCTTTGGCCTTGAGTTTCCACACTATAAAATGTCCAGTACCTATTGAGCCTTTCTTAAAGTGCACTTTTTCTGTAACAGAACCCCCCACGAGACAATGTACCTTTCCAGACCTTTCCCAAGACCAAAATCCTTAATGTCGTTTAAGGTGAAGCTTGGATTTCTGCATTCTTGTCTCCAATTTTATTTTGAAAAAAAATTGTATTAAGCCTATCAAAATGTTGAAAGAATCATACAACAAACCCCCGTTTTGCCCTTCATTGGATTAATTTATTATTTTTTCCATGATTGTTCCATAGGTCTCTTTCTCTTGCTCTTTTTCTCTCTATATTTTGAAAGTCAGTTATATTTGCCACATTTTCTCGATAATGCCTCTCTTTCTCCATGCGAAAGTCTGTTCCAAACACCATTTTATCCATAAACATATGAGCACATGTCTTCTAAGAACAAGGCTATTCCACAGTCAGAGGACCATTATCCCACCCAAGGAATTTAACTGACCTTGATGCAACTACCTGACTGAATACACTATGTCCAAACGTCTCAAATTGCCACAAATGATGCCCTTGTAATTGTTCTTTGATGATTCAATCCAAGATCTTACATTTCACTTTGTTTTCATGTCTCTTTAGCTTCCTTTCCTTTAGAAAATTCCACCCTGTACTTGTCTACACGACTTGGCATTTTGGAGGAGCGCATGCCACTTGCTTTGCAATGCCCTGTCCTGTGGACCCACCTGCTGCCCCACACAGGACATCTAGATGGCAGACTGGATCGAGCATCTACATGGTGCCCTGTGCACCTTTATTGGAATATAACCTCAGGACAAAACAAACTGCAAAGGCATTTTGAACTTACTGAGTAGGTTTGTCGTTGGTATTGCTTCTGCAATAGTAATAGTAATTATGAACTGTCATTGGTATTGCTCTTGCAACAGTAATAGTAATTACAAAAGAATTTGTTTGTATATTGGAGGCCATAGTAAAAGGAATAAATGCGTTGGCATTTTGAAAACCAGATTTCCCACATTCTCCATACTGAGAGACAAATATGGAATAAGAAAAAGTAAGGAAGTGCCTTATGGTGTTGGATTTGAATCGGGAATATGAATATGACTTCTATCTAGTTTTTTTTAATTTAAGAGAGAGAGAGAAAGAAGGAGGGAGAGAGACATATCAATTTATTGTTCCACTTTATGCATCCTTTGGCTGATTCTTTTATGTGCCCTGACCAGGGACCAAACCTGCGACCTTAGTGCATCAGACTGATGCTCTAGCCACCTGAGCTACCTGGCCAGGGCAAACTCCTTCTTGTATAGTAGTAGAAATAAGTGCATTCATTCTCCAGATCTTGGCTTTTAAATAACATTTCACACTAAAAGAAACCAAAACTCTTTAAGGAATGGTTGATCCTGGAGCTCAACAGACAAAGTACAAGTTGATCCTGGAATAGCTTGCCATGCCAGAAAGTAAAATAAAAAGAAAAATGTGCTTAAAGACAATAGGAATCTGTCAAAAGAACATAGGAGTAACCTTGAAGAGGCTCATACTGGCCAAAGTTCATGTATCTGAGCAGTAAACAAAGTAGTGATATTAATGGATTATAGCATTTTAAATAAGAATCTATTTAGTGAATTTAAAATCTATAATGAAAATCTATAGTGATTTTAAATTCACTAATTTTTCATTATAGATTATAGTGAAAATCTATAATCTAAAATCTATAGTGAAATTTAAAACAACAGCAACAAAATAATTATATCTAAAACAAAGTTTCTCACTTTAGAAGCACTTCTGCTAATAAATGTAGGAGGAATTATTGAATTCAATGCCTGTCTTTTTAACATGTTCCCCAGATGATTCTAAATCCTTTCAAAGTTTGGGAACAACTAACTATTAGATGTTACCTCGAAGCTCTTAAGTCTATAATAGCTAAACAAAAAATTTAACGATTGTATTTATTTATTTATTTTTAGAGAGAGGGGAAGAGAAAGAGAAATAGGGAGAGAGACATCAATGTATGGTTTCCTCTCTCACACCCCCTACTAGGGACCTAGCCTGCAACCCAGGCATGTGCCCTTTGGTTCACAGGCTGGTACTCAATCCACTGAGCCATACCCGCCAGGGCAATAGCTAAAAAAATCTTAAACATAGCCCCTGCCCTCAAGAAACTAAGACTTGACATAAATATCTGAAAAATGAAACTGTAGTCAGCCTGTGATGATTTCTTTTCTCCTTTAAAATACTTCTGAAAGTATTTTTCCTCTCTGTTCTCTGCACCAGTCATTCGGGCTGCTCCTGGAACTGGCCATTCTAGTCTAGTGTGGTCCTGGGAGAGTTCCCTCCTGGGTACTGTCCCCGCCATTCTCCGCCCCCGCAGTGCAGTCTTTACGCCCATGGACATGGAGGAAGGAGGTGGCTGCCCGGGACTGTCTCCAGGCTCTGCCCTTCGCTTGCTCCAGTTTCTTTGTCCTTCCACCAGGCAGACCAGAGCTTTGAGGCTCGGGGCTTCGTCCAGTGGACACTGTATATAAACACAATGTCTTGTGATGCTTTGAAGGGCTTCATTTTTCATTTCAGAAGTAGGGCAGTAGCCCTCTGACTTCAGATGTGTGTTCTGCCTCTGGGCTTCCAAGTTTTGTGGTTAATTGGTACTATTTTTACATCATTCTAGTTTAATTATGCAAAGAAACGATTCAAAAGTTAACATAGTTATGAATTACTCTCTCCATGACCAAGTTTGCCATTGTTCCCTACATCCAAATCTATGGGCAGGCCTTGTCAGTTCTGCTTTCAACACGTTACTAGGATCCTTCTTTGACTTTTCATTTTCTGGCTCTCATTACCGAGGAACCAGCACCGTTTTCTCCCTAAAGTTTCTCCTGTGATCACAAGAGATTTTAGTCTAAGCAAACGACATCAGAACGCCCTTACCCTGGCTCTGGACTTCAGTGCCTTTAGGATACTACCTGTTGCTTGCTCTACCAGTCCCTCAAACTCAACAAATCTAGACAGAGCCCATGTCACCTCTGGACGGGTTCTGTTACCTTCTTCCTGGCCACCTAGGCTCATACCTAGTTTACTGTAACAAATAAAAGGTGTGAGTTTTCAGTCAAACAGAACGAAGTTATTACCACGCTTGAATTCTAACTCATACACTTATCAGTAGTGTGATCCTGTTGGACTCAACATTCTCATCTGTAATATGGGGTAACCTTACCTACGTCAAATTGTTGCAGTCTATGACCAGGAAAATATAGACGACACACATAGGCCTGACACAGTGCAAAGATTTAATAAAAGCTAATTATTAATTCATTGACTTCTCCTCTTCCTAGTGCTGTATCTAGTAAATGACCCCAACCTGTTCAATCTGTCTTTAAACCATCTCTTTTATTTCCACACGAATAGAGATTCTTCATTATCCCTGCCTGGGCTATTGAATAATCTTTCCAACTTATTTTCCTGTCTTCAGTGTCCCCAAAGATTCAGGCTCTTATTGTATGCAATAAATCACGCTAAGGTGCTTCCATCCTTCCAAGTCACCCATTCCTCATTCTGTCAACAGATTTATTTTACCCAGTATTTTTTTTTAAATTATACCTTCCCCTTGATTAGGAAGAATCAGTGGCTTCTCAGTACTTTTAGGATAAATTCCACAGAGAGTGAAGATAGGGTCCAACCTATCTGGAGTAGAGAGCTATTATGTGGTCAGCCCAGCCCTCATCCTGCCTCCTTCTGATAATCGTAACCCTGTTTTTCGGTGAATTCTTTGCCATCCCCATTCTAGCCATTGGGGCTTTATTTGGGGACTGCCACTCATGGTACCTATCTCTGGCCACCAGTGTCAATTTGTGATCTAAACTGAGTTATCTGAGTTCTTTCTTTATTTGGATCCTTTTCTAATTGAGATAAGGAGAAAAAGGCCTCTTCCTTCCCAGAAGCTGAGCTGCCCGTGCTGGTGGCTTGGCCTTGTGCAGCTGAGAGGAGAAGGTGTGCTAGAATCAGCTCCAGCTGCACTTGAGGTTAGCCTCTCTATTGGCCTTAGTGGACAGGCACCTTGAGCAGGTGCATTTTTTCCCCTGGTGTTTCATGTTGTTTGGGTTCTATCATTTGGAGCCAAACATTCTGACTAATATACTGTCTTTTCACCAGATCCCTGCCGAACTTCTTTCCAACACCCATCTAAGCTGACCAGCCCACTGCTGAATGAAGATAATCTGTACCGCCCTTTCTTCCTGCTTTAACCAAGTAGTTTCTTCTGCTACAAATGTTTGTTCTCTCTTATCTCATTCTCCAAAGTCTGTGGTTCCGGAGGACTTGGCTCAAAAGCTTCCTCTTTTATGAAACTCAGTTAGTCCACCACAAACTCCCTTAGCTTCACGTTTACACTCTTGGTTCTAAAACCTAAACTCACTTGATAGTTATTTACTAACTGGGTCTTAATTTTTGCTATTGCCTATCAATCTACCAAATTAGAATAAAAATTCAGGCTCAACCAAGGTCTGGCAGTGAAGAAAATGGTTCCACATCACAAATGCGGTTAGAAGCAGAATATAATGAAGCTTCCTTAAAAACACTTATGTCAGACTGATGATAATGAAGAAATATATTGAAAAGGAAAAATAAGAGCCTGGGAATTAAATCACCTCAAAATTTCTAGATTGCTAGAGGTTTTAAGGAAAAGACAGAACATAACCTGAAGAAAGTACTAGAGTGCACTAAATGATGAAAAATGCAAAGCCATCAACACTCCATGATATGGAAGTATCACTAGGCATCAGAAATGTGGGTGTCACCTTCACAAGATTTCCAGGGCAGTCAAAGAAGGCGAGGTTCTTGCCAAAGAATACAGTGGGCGGGAGACGGAGTATTTGGGAACGAGCCCAAGTTTCAGCTGGAGTTAGGAAATAGAAGGAAAAGATGAGAATTCAGTTCAGGAAAAAAGATGATCTCTATGTGGCCATACTGATGGACTAAGTTCAGTACAAAGGGTTAACGGAGAGATTATCTGGAGGAATCTGCGGCAGTAGAGGAAATAAGTTGGGTGGTGGGGGAATAAATGGGCTACCCGGTTGTGAGGCAGAGAAGAGGGAGAAGATTTTTGTGGATCAAGGGAGAATGCACAGGAAGGATTCCATACAGTAAGTGGTGGACATGGTGCTTCTGAAATTCCAAAAGCACATTAACAATCAACCTCTTTTGGAGTCTAAATGGTAGCCTAGCAGGATCCTGAACAATTTATTGAAACTTCATGCCAATTTCATCTCATATCTTTTAAAAAAATGTGTAAAGGAGAAACTTTAATTTCTTAATCCTCTTCACCGTTGTAGCAGGACACCTTGTATGCCTATTTGAGCCAAGCTGCTAAAAACTTCCTAGAATATATTCAGGAACATGTCTTTAATATGGGATCGAACCTAGAATTCTACAGGATTTTTTTTAAGATTAAATGTATAAACCCTTAGGAAAAGCGACTTCAATTTATATTACAAATCTTAAAAGGCTGGTAAAAGGTTTGTTTCAACAGCAGGTTGGTATGGAAGGGAAGTAAAAGGAGTGAATCACAATTAAAGAAGGTGGAGGGTAAACATTTAAGTGCTTTAAATACTGCCCTGGGCGAGTCTGATGCTGGAAAAGTCTCCTCTGCAACATTCTAAACACAGCGAGCAACCAGGTAACTCCCACCTGACTGACTGGTCAGCTGCCAGTCTAGGTGGTGGTCTATCTAGTTTGTCAAGGACCCGCACAGGTAAATGCAGGAATGTGCATTACAGGGTGTTTGCCGACCCATTTACTATTGATGAAATACCTGTTAGCCGACTGGGGCGCACCAAAGAAGAAAGAATCTGCTCAGCCTTCTGTTCCTGGGGCATCTGCCAGTCTCCCTGCTTCATCTTTAAAATAAGAATCACTAACCCAGCATTATGATTTTACAAGAGTAGGTAGTCCATTAGCATTTCGTCAGCATGGATTTACATAGGTGGGACTCACCCTGAGAGTTTCACATTTCTCACACTCCTCCTGCACGTCTCTCATTCTTTTCTCGAACTTACCCCCAGGGGTCCAGGAACTCTGCATTTCTCTTCACTGATCCCCTTACAGCCACTGTCCATCCTGTCTACTGGATAATCGCCCCCAAGATGCTCAACCCACTGTTTAGGGAAGAGTGCCCAAAACACGATGATTATATCTTCCAAACCTAAATATCAAAGCACGTGCTAGAACCAGTAGAAGTTTACTCAGTAGGTACCAGGAAGTAATCTTTGGAATCAGGATAATCCCTGACAACCCAAAATATGGTGGCTGTTGAACCTCAGAGAAGACAAGCAGGACGGCCTGTGTCGCAGTCCTCCAGGGCCTTACCGGTGATCTGCGACGCCCTCTCCTACCTCGCTCTCCCTCCCACAGGCTGCCCCAGCCACCAGACCTGATTTTGGTCCCTTGAACCAGACAAGCTTGCTTCCATCTCCGGCGCTTTGCACTGGCTCTTCCTTGTCCCTGGACGCTCCTCCCTAGGTCTTAGTGAGACTCTCCTCTTACCACCCCTGTCTCAGCCCTGCCATCCCCTCCTCACAAAGACTTTCCCCGACAGCCATTGCTCCACAGGTGTCCCTCGCCCCCTAGCCCTTCTTGATCCTATTTCTCCATTTTATTTTCTTCCAATTCTCCATGAAAGGGTCTCACGTCTGCAGCGTCTCTCTGTCTCCACCCTACCACCCACTACAGTGTAAGCACCCCAGGGCATACCCTTGTCGGTTTGTCGGCTCCCATTACTGTAGCACCTGGGAGAGTGCCCAGATCACGGTGCCTGTGGAACAAACGGGTGGAAACCGCCCCCTCCTGCACACGCTGCTGGAGAGAGGGGTGTGTAACCTTGGTTCTGAGGAACTGGGGATTGTGTGACCTGCTTCCTGCAAGTCTAAGTCCATTCAAACATCTGTGGGAGAATGCATCTCCCTCGGGAAGGGGGGGCACACTGGAGGATCCCAGTGTGGGACAGAAGGAAGAAACGGAACGAGACACAGAGCTAAGCAAAACAAATCAGGTTCAAGAAGGCGGTGGGATGAGGCATCAGGTATACTGTGTAGAATGCTGACGTTGGACACGTACACACGGAACCGAGTTGTGCCTTTGCCACAGACCCCCTACGTGCCCTTGGGTCTGCTATTGCTCTACTGTGAGCTTCAAATGCCACACTTAGGAAAGTGAGGAAGCTGAAAGTCTCTTTGGTCCTTTCTAGTGGCCATTCATCACAAAGGGAGACCCAGGAGAGTGTAATCTGTGTTAATTGTGAGTGCGAAGGGGCCGAGGTGTGGTGGTCCCACCCTGAACTGAGAAATGAGGTCAGTAAGGTGTACCTTTGAGCGTCAGCACCACTAATCAGAGCCCAGATGTGCACGGCTGTCTGGAAGATAAGATAGAGTGCCTAGGCCAGCAAGACTCCAGCAGTTGCCAGTTTCAACATATTAACATGTCTGAAGAAGAAAAAAAAATAGTGTCAATTAGGGAAGGGCAGGGTATTCTGCAACCTTGGGAAGAAGGAGAGAGAGGCCAGGGCTGGCTGGACGCCCCTACATGTGGTCTAGGAGAAGGGCCTTCCGCTCAGTGCTGCCTCCCGTGGAAAGACTGGCTTCAGTGCCGCGTGGACCCTGTGGCTACACACCCCAGGCTCTGAATGTTTTCAGAAGTGTATCAGACAATGGTTGAATCCAGACTCTTCGTTGCTGGCTTCAAATCCTGACTGCCATTTAAGTAGCTACAACACTAGTCTTATGTAAGGCAAGTTATTAAACAGGTATCTCTGCTTTCTTACTGTTTAATGGGAGCAATGATTATAGTAAGTTTCCCCCCCTAAATTCAGGAAGGATTACAATAATACATGTAAAGCCCCTATAATTCCAGTGGCAAAGTCGTCTCTGGTTATCACACATGCCTCAGGCCTAATGATATTAAATGTATCTTCCCTCCTTCCAATGCCATGTTCAACAAGCAACCTACTGCTTCCCATGCAGGTTGCTTACACAGAAAAAATCATGCCCATCACAGAGATTCTGAGAAACTCTCATTGCAGAGTCTGCCTATCTTACGGTGGACCAATAACATTCTCTCTTGTTTTGCCTGGGCCTCCCGCATTGCTAGGCCACAGAGGCAAAAGGTACAACAAGTGTGATGGGAATGTGATGGGTCCCATGGCAGCTCTGTCTCAGTTTCTAAACTGTCACACTGGCACTCTGGTGCCCACCTCCACCTTAGTGACCTGGGGTTAGAATGCTCGGACTCTGGGTTCCCCAAAGAGCCCTGTGCCTGAGTCCTCCGTCCCTGAGGCAGGGGCCAGTCCTGCCTAGTTTTCCCTCCCAGCACTGGCAGTCACCTGAGTCAGCTCCCTGTGTGACTCTGTGGCACAGAGGCTGCTGTCCCAGCAGCGGGAAGCTTCACATAAAAGCATAAAAAAAGCGTTTGGAAAACTGGTGGGTGACAAATACAGAAAAAGAGAAGCATCAACGCAAGGGTTCCCTCCCATCTGTCTGCAGAGACGTTCCCTCCTCCTGCTCCAAAAGAGGAAAAAAATGTGTCCAAAGGTTTTCATCTCCTTCTGTGACCCCACGTGGAATACCAACCACCCTGCAGGGGTTTGTCTGAGTTTTTCAGCATTCTCAGTGAAAAGTGTGACTCCTTTCAGAAGGGTTCCAGGACTCCTGTGAGGACATATATCAGTGGCAATGTGTTCCATATTTCTTTCCTCCTGACACCTGGCTGGATTGGGTTTACCTTTAGAAATTCACAGATTTGTGAGTTTTGTTTATGGAGAGAGGGAAGCGAACAGTGAGAAGGGGAGGTAACTGAGAACGTGAAATACTTGGAGGGTCCCTGAGATCTGCTCGGTGTGGGGAGGGAATGCAGAGGTTCAGGGGCCAGCAGGTTTCTGGGAGGCTGAGCCATGACATGAGTTATGTTGGCATTTCCAGATGGACCTGGGAAGGTAACCAACAATTATAATACTGTTCCCCTGGGACAATGCAACTTGAGCTCTAAATATGAAACTTTTGAGGTACAAGCTATTGCAACTGAGTCCTTAAATGGTGGACTTCCTAGCATAAACCTTGGGAAGAAAGTCCCAGGAAGCATGTTGTGTAATATTGGGTGGGGGCCCAGGTGGGGGTTGGGAAGGATAGGTGAGAAGCCTACAGCATGTAATGACTTAGAACTGGAAGAACATCTGTCCCTGGGGTCTGGGCAGGCAGTGACCTGCTGAGAAACCCAGCCAGCAGAGACACCTCTCCAGAGACCCGTCAGAAAGGTGTGCTGCATTTAAAGAGAGGAAGTCTGGGGGCATTGGGTCATGCTGACGCTTCATTCTGGGTTCTCGGGACAGCCGTCCACCTCCACTTTGAGAGCACTCTGGGCCTCTGTCGGAGTCCACCGGAGAGTCCCTGCGAAAGGGAGTGAGTGACAGGTAAGCGCCCAGCAGGGAGGTCAAGCCTTGGTTTGAGGAAACCAGCAGACATAGAGACACTGCGGTTCAGGACGAGGGACAATGCAGTGGAGGGTGTGAAGGGTGTGGGGGCTCAGGAACATCCAGTGAGGGGACCGAGGCAGGACACACCGCCCCAGCCGAGGTGCGGGGTGGGAGCCCGCGGGAAAGGAGAGCCGAGAGGAGAGGGCCGGGGCGGGTGGGGAGAAGGCGCTAGGGAAGCTGTCCCTGCGGCGACCGCCCAGAGGAGGGAGGCGGGGAGGATCTAAGCCGGAGGGCCGCGCGTGGCCTCGGAGGCTGCGGCGGCTGGAACAGGTGAGCGGTCGGTCCCCGCCCTTCTCCTGGCCCGCGAGCGTGCCTCCTACCGGCTGTCGGCGGCGCTTCGCTGCTCGCGGCTCCCCCGCTGTGGGGTTTTGCAACTGGCAGCTGGCTTTTTTTTTTTCTCCCCTCCCGTTTCTGTCTCTCCTTCTTCTTTTAGGTTGCTCCACCCCGCCCAGGATCAGGCGAGGGGGGAACCGGCTGGGCTGCGGCTGCCAACTCGCGCCGAGCGCGTCTGCGAACTCCCGGAGTGGAGTCCTGCGTGCTGCCTCCTCCCAGCTGGGCGCGTTCTCCCCACGACCCGGGCCCCGAGGCCTCCACGCGCAACCCTTCCCCACTTTCCCCCGTTTTGCAATCACATGGCATTTTAAGAATGCCGGAAAGATGGCGGTAGCGGCGGCAGCGGCGGCGGGGCCGGCCGGTGGGGGCGGCGGCCGGGCGCAGCGGAGCGGGCTGCTGGAAGTTTTGGTGCGGGATCGCTGGCACAAAGTTCTGGTGAACTTGAGCGAGGACGCCCTGGTGCTGAGCTGCGAGGAGGGCGCTGCGGCGTACAACGGCATTGGAACCACCACCAATGGCACCTTCTGCAGGGGCACCGGGCACCCGGGCGCGGGCAGCGCGCAGCCCCCGGACTCGCCGGCTGGAGTGCGCACCGCCTTCACCGACCTGCCGGAGCAGGTGCCCGAGTCCATCTCGAACCAGAAGCGTGGCGTGAAGGTGCTGAAGCAGGAGCTCGGCGGGCTGGGCATCAGCATTAAGGGGGGCAAGGAGAACAAGATGCCCATCCTCATCAGCAAGATCTTCAAGGGGCTAGCGGCGGATCAGACCCAAGCCCTGTACGTGGGCGACGCCATCCTGTCGGTGAACGGAGCCGACCTGCGCGACGCCACCCACGACGAGGCTGTGCAGGCGCTGAAGCGCGCAGGCAAGGAGGTGCTGCTGGAAGGTAAGGGGTTAACGCCGCGCGGGCCGTGCCAGGCGCGCACACCCACTCGCGCTCTCGGGGTGCCCGCACTCGCACCCACGTGCTGTCACACCCCAGGGGGCCGGGTTGTCAAGGGTGACGTGGAGTTTTAACAACTCTGACCGACTAGGGGGCAACTTATCCCCGCCGTAGCGTCCTTACAGGGTTAGACCCAGTAGGGGCCAGAACTGTTTCTTGAGTTCCTACTACGTGCCAAGCACGGGGTCGCTTGCGTAGTGCACGCTGCCTTATTTTCACCTGCAGATAATCCATGTGGAGTGGAGTGTAGGGACTGGAAAGCGCAGCTGGAAAGGAAGTGGAGACATAGAGAGTCGCCCGTCCACGTTAGGAAGGGAACGCGCGGAGCAAACTCGGATAGTTTTCCTCTTCGGCGCAGTCTTGGGCTCAGCAGCCTGGACGACCCAGCGAAAGGGGTTGAATCGTAAAGGGACCCCAGAGCGGGGACAGCGTTTCCATGTCAAAACTCCCACCACCCTTCTCGACCTCCCTGCTTTCAAAGTGGAAACTGGCATTCTGGCTGGGGAGTTGGGCCACCGGCCGGGAGCGTGTTGCAGTTTTATGCAGACGTTCACCTTTGGTTGTTTGGTCGGTCAGTCTGGGTTCTGGGTTGCTCTGCATGCAGGGCTGGTGAAGTGGTTTCTCTGCCTACTTTTCAGGTATTTTTCCAAAGGGGTGAGGAAACAACTTCACATTTGTAAACAGTGGCCCATTCCTGTGAGGCATCTTAGAAACTACTGTCTTGAGATGGGACGTGCTTAGCCCCCTCATCACCGACCGTGGACAGAACGCTGGTGTCTTTAGGACCCATTTGTGATTATGTGGGAGAAGGGCAGCAGGGCAGTGAGCAGTTAAAGCAGTCTCCCTTTGCTCAGCAGCTGCATTTCTCACTCCCTGTCTCGCTGCCTCTTAGCTGGTTTTGGCCACGCCTCTGTCAGCCCTGTTTGTGTAATTATTTTATTTTCCCACCCAGCTTCTCTCTAATTGGAGATGGAGTTGTTTGGCGTCTTTTATTTAGTTATGGGTCCTCTGCCTTGAGCTGAGATGACATGCTCAAGTGAGACCTTGTAAACTGGTAGTCGATTCAAGTCCTGAATTCAGGACTTCGGTAACTCTTCTGTTCACCAACTCGGGTGCTGCGGCGTGAAACTGAGAAAGTTCCCAGCTGGGAAACCAACTTCATCATGTGTGACAGCTGATGCAACTCCCTGCCCACCCTCTGACCTAGAATACAGAGGGCTTTTTTCCTCTCTTATTTGACTAGAGGATTCGTGATGTCTTCATATGTAATTGCCACCCTGGATACAGAAAGTGGAAGGCTGTTTGCTTTGGCTTGATGATTAACATAACAGAAAAAAGTTTTCTCCAGTGTGTGTTGGTGTGTGTGACCAGGGGCAGGTGGGAACTGGGGCCAATGTAGTTTGGACTATAAACTGCCAGATACCTGCTCTGCTAGCAATATTTACTGTAAAATAACAGGGGGACAAAGGCAGGTCATTTTTATTTCACTGCCCTTCATTATGCCCCTTCTTTCCTTCTTCTTGGTTTTCATTTAATAAATAATGACTTAGCAAAGAGGTAAAAAAAAATTATCTCTCACCCCAAAAGAGGAAGAAAAGGTGGCTCCCTGCAGTTAAAAATAAACGTAAATGAAGAAAATAAACCCCTAGTAGTTGTGCGACTTTATCGATGCAGCAACTGGAAAGTGAGTTTTGTAAAAACCTCTAACATGAATTTTTACTGGGGAAGACCTCTGGGCCTTCTAGACAAAGACCGCCTAGGGCGGTGGTCTTATTTCCAGCCTGGGTTTTCGGAAATTGACTCCTAGTGAGAGAACCAGTAGAGGTCCCACTGAAACTCGTGCTGCGTATTCTGGGGCCAAGTGTTGGTCCCAGGTTTGGTGGGAGCGGCCCTGGGCCATCAAGGCAGGCAGCACACGTCCCTCTTTTGTAGCGCAGCCTAGTACCGCGATTCCCAGCCCCTGGGGCTCATCAGGGCCCCTGGCAGTGCTTTTCAAAACGCATACCTACTTGCTCATATCCTGACACGCCATCTTGATTCCAGAATTTTTACACAGGGAAGGCTTTGCAGAAGTAACCTCCATGGATAAGAGGGCTAAGGGAGATGTTTTAAAGATATATGCATATGGAAAATACAGTGACTTTTAGTTTAGATTGCTTTTTTTTTTTTTTGGTTGGTTGATTGGTGGGTTGGTTGGGGGAGCTGATGGAAATGAGTGTAGTCCCTCCACGGCTGCCAGTACACACTCCATTACAGGACATGTGCCCCCTAGTGGACAGTCCCTGCCTCTACAAGTGGAACACCTTGCAAAATGAAATGCTGAACAGCAAGTTTCAATGCCACGGAATCATCTTAACCTCCCTGAAAGAATGGGAATAAAGATAGCAGCTGGCCATGCTTACTTTACAGGGCTGCTGTGTGGAAGAGCACTCTGAGGATAAAAGAAAAAAAAATCGCATGTACCAAATGCCTGCTGTGATGAGTTAGCTTTATAATTCAAATAAAAGGAAGATGAAATTGCCTTTCCCAAGGCATAACCCTTGCTTGTTTCGTCACTAGAGTTTACATCACTTATTTTTATTTGACTGTAGTTTGTGCTATGAAGTTATAATGTACAGAAGACCACTCTTCTGGGGAAAGAGCATCATCACAGTAGCCAATATTTCGGACGCACTTAATATGTGGGACGCTTTACCTGCATTTGTTCACGGTACCCTCCAGGAGCTCCAGGCGGCTCATGCTGTTGCTCGTTTTGCCAATGAGGAAACTGAAGCTTATGGACAGTAGGTTATTTGCTTCAAGTAACATAGCGAAGAGGTTCCAGGTCTGAATTAAAAACACGTATGTGTCGCCTGTAGGCGAAACTGGTACTCGGAGCTTCTGGGTGGAACTGCGCACTTGGGTCAGTGGCAGTTTCCTCGGTTACTGGGTCAAGGTGTCTTCCCCGTTCCTCGAAGATGCTGAAGTGCATGGAATAACCCTGAGCAGGACACAGCCATTGTGTGGGGTATTAGACAGGGAGGGGCAGGAAAGAGCAGGGAGCTGTAAAACCCATGGGCACCACGTCGCCCTGGTTGAGAAGAGGGAGCTGCTGTGTGACCCTGCTTTCCAAGGGGAGAGGGCCTCCGTCACTGAACACAGGGCCTGCAAGGAGACTCAACTATAATTCAGACTTTAAATAGTGGCTAAATGGTGCCAGTTAAGCCAGTATTTAACTGACTAGTCAACAAGGTTAATATAAAAAATCTTTCCACTGTGAACTCATTTCCCACATGGGGAGTAGGAGCAGGCACCCTACCTGTGGCCATCCAGGTATTATACCCTTCACTGCAGGGGGCACCCTTCCCACAGGCCGCCAGGTGAAAGGCACCCTCTGGGCAGGGCACATCTGTATAAGCAGCCATGGCTTCTCTGGGTGGGGACAGTAGGAGTTTTCTTTGGGGGGGGGGGATTGCCTCGTGAGTGTTAGTAAAATAGTAATTTGAAACACGTCAATCTTTTTGTAATAGAAGTAGAAGCTACAACACAATTAGTTCCTCCATAACTCTGTCTAGACTGAGGAGTACAGGATGTTCTGGAAGACTCATATTGGACTCTGGAGGTTGCGGGTGGACAGCATCATCCCTGAGCCCAAAAGGTCTTCTTTGGAACTGAACCAGAAAAAGTGGAAAGCCAAAGGAGAAAGTCAGAGACGATCATGGACCTTCACCCTGCCCATCCAAGCTTCTCCCCAAGACTGTTCCTGGGAATGCTTGGCTTTCACGTGTGACTTTCACAACCACTTTCTCCAGGGGTGCTCGTGGGGGTGGTGGGCCAGGGACGTGGGGTGTGAGCAAGGGGCCGAGATTTTGCTAGTGTAAAAACTCAGGATTGGATGAGAATTTGATCTTTAGAAAAAAGTCTTACTTATATACTGATTCTTTTCTCTCTTTTGTTTTTAGAAGATGTACAGATTCTTAAAGAATACTCCAAAACTCCAGAATGACAGTCTTAAAACTTGGGTTATTAATCTTGTAACTAATTGTTACACTTCACAAGATGCTGTAGTGTTTGGGCCCTGATTTCCACTGGAAAGCTAGGGGCTGGGTGAGGCCATTTCTACACTGTATTTCACCTCCACTCCAATTCAGTTCCAGCATTTTCCCAATCCCTCTTTTTATTACCATAAAATGAATTTTATGAATCATATAACCTAACTCTAGTTTAAATTTAAAAATCAATACAATGCCCTATCATTATTATATCTTTAACATTAATATGGTGGGAAAGGGGAGTGAATTAGTTTTTTTAAAAGCTTCAGAAGATAAATGCATGACACATAAAGGAGACAGACGGCAGCACTGGTTTATAATGTCACCATCCAAGCACAGCTACGGGGGACAGCGGGCAGGAGTTTGTGCTCTCATTTGGGACCTGGTAAAACCTTGCACTGCAGGGGACTGCCCCAGATGTTGCGAGGTGGCTGGAATTCCTGCCTCCTCTCAGTAAATGCTAGTACTATGCCACCCCCATGCCCCTTGACCTTAAAGTGCCCATATAAATTTCCGAACTGCCACTGGGGAGGGGTACATTGACCCTCCACCCTTTTGAGAACCAGTGCTCTGTAAGAATGCTGATACCACTTCACCAGTTTATAATAGCTAACATTTTGCAAACCCTTTTTATATATCTCATAGTGGCCAACATTCACCTAGCGCTTACATTGTGCCAAATGCTTTCTAAGCACTTTCCATGGACTCAATCGTTGATTCTCACCGCAACTCAATACTATGACTACGTTTGTTCTACGGATGAGAACAATGAGGCACAGATTGCTTAAGTCACTCACCAAAGAAACACAGTGAATTAGTGCTGAGGCTGAGATTCAAGCACAGGCCTTACAGCTGAGAGCCTCATAAACAGCTTTATAAAAGGAGCAGATTAGAACATGTTGATCAGGAGAGCAATGCTCCAAGAGTCCAGTGATTTGTCTCAGCTAGGCCGTCTCCTCTCTTGTCTGGAGTATTCATTTGCTATTGGGGTTATAATGAGTTATAGTAGTCCCTACGTTGTGCTTTCCACGGTTTCAGTCACCCACAGTCAGCCGCGGTCCAAACATATTAAATGGAAAAATGCCAGAAGCAGCAATCCATAAGTTTTAAATTGTACGCCATTCTGAGTAGCATAAATGACAACTGCTGACATCAGGGTTTACAAGTCACTTTCACAATTATGACCTCATCTGATGCTCTGGTAACCCTGTGGGGGTTATTATTATCACCATCATTATAGTCATCGTCACTTTTATCATAATCATCATCTCTATTTTATAGGAGATAAAGAAGCTCTGGGCTCATAGATACTGAGACCGGTGTTGGTCAGCATGTGCATGAGTCAGGACTTTCAGTTGTACCTGACAGTAACCCAACACAAAAAGGGGAACACAGAGGACAAATGCAGGGACTCACTGAGTGTCAGGGACAGCTGGGTCCAGGTCTGTCATCACCTTGGCTTTCCTCCCCTCTTGATGGAAGATGGCCATCAGCAAGTCCATGATCAAATTGGACCCCTCAGTACGGATGATGGGAAAAAAGTCTTCTTAACAATTATAGTAGTTCCCCTTATTCAGAATTTCTCATGGGTAGTTACCCGTGGTCAACCATGGTCCAAAAATATTGCATGGGTGATTCCAGAAGTAAACGATTAATAAGTTTTAAATTGTGCAGCATTCTGAGCAGTGTGATGAAATCACTGTCCCGTCCAGCGTGGGACGTGAGTCATCCCTTGGTCCGGCGTCTCCACACTATGCACATGCCCCCCACCCGTCAGTCACTCAGTGGCCGTCCTGGTTATCAGAGCCACTGCCACGGTGTCACAGCACTGTGTTCAGTCACCCTTATTGTACTTATTAATGGCCCAAAGCACAAGAGCAGTGATGGTGGCCATCCGGATATGCCAACTAGAAGCCATAATGGGCTTTTTAAGTGAAAAGGTGGAAGTTCTCTACCTTAATAAATAAAGAAAAAAAAATCATATGCTGAGGTGGGTTAAGAACGAATCTTCCATCCATGAAAGTGTGAAGAAGGAAAAAGAAGTTCATGCTAGTTTTGTGGCCACACCTCACACTGCAAAAGTCATAGCCACAGTGTGTGGTAAATGCTTAGTGAAGATGGAAAAGGCGTTAAATGTGTGGGTGGAAGACATGATGTCATCACGGCTCCGTGATCCCCTTTCTGACCTACTTATTGTCCGAAGGAAAGGAGCAGCCTCTCAATGCCATGAGGGCAGTGCACCTGTCACGCACTGTGGCCCTAACTCAGTGTGGCTGTGCAGGTGAAATGTGACATTCAGACCTTGCTGAGTGGCAAGAGCAAGGTTGGCAAGGCTCTCGTGAAATGACCCGGCTCCCTGCGCCCATCCAGCTGCTCTGGTACTCAGCCACTTGACCCTGAATTATACTTAGGAGCACCTCCCTGGTCAAGGCTTAGGTTTGTAAAGTGGCTTCACTCATGTTATGATTTTTGTCACCAGATCCCTGGTCTGGGGATGGTTGGACTGGAGTTAGGATCTCCCTTTTGTACAGCAGGAAATGGAAGTGCCAGAAATTAGGGGATTTATCTGGGGTGAGCTTGTGCATGAGGGAGCCAAACATCGGATTACCTAACACCCCAACAAGCTCTTCCTTCCGCTCTGGACACGAAGTCAAGACACCACGCAGGGGCAGAAAGAAGTCTAGGAGGTACCAGGTGTGGCCTCTGAGTCCAAGAGCTTACAGTAATCTACAAAGCTTACAGAGGTTGGACATTCTAAGCTGATTGTGAATGCTCGAGGTTGGTAATGCAAACAGTCTGATTTTTACCTGAGCATATATACCTGGAGCATATTAGGCTATTAAAATGTGTTAAAAGGGAAAAAATGGAAGGAAGGAAGGGAGAAAGGGAGGGAGGGAATGGATGGGGGTGAGGGAATTGGGGGATTTAATGACGCTTTTTTATGATTTCTATCCTCCACCACTCATGCTGATAAACATTTGGCACTAACAGTGAAAACGATACCTTGCTATGGAGAAATAAAGAAGTGACTATCGACCTGGGAAGCACTTACTTAACACAGACCCGTCTTGAAAGACAGTTGACAAAAGAGGAGCCAGACATGATTTTAAAAGTTATCGGAAGATGTAATTATCCTTCTAATGGTATATTTATAACCACCTTTCCTTTGCTCCACTGGGGCTCGGGGACCTACAAGTCTGAATATGTAAGAACACTTTCTACCTGAGGAGATGAAAACTGTCTGCCTAGATATTTTAATTGTTCTTTTTCAAGCTTATGCAGCTGCCTGAGAATTCAGACCATACTCCTTAAGTGAAGTTGACATGAGCAGCCCTTCAATTCTCAATTTCTGCTGTGGTGGGTGATGCTCTTCAAGTTCAGTGGTGCATTTTAGCGGTCACCCTGTGGAGTGTGCATTAAAAATAGCTCACCGCACAGGGCTCCACATTCGTGAAAGGCACCCAGCTGCCAGTGGTCTGTTAGGTGAAGGGAAATGATTCTTTGGTAGCTAGTCTCCTCCAGAGGATTCGATTTCAGATGATGCATTTCCGTGCCATTAATGTTAAAGAAAAGCCAGAATCTCCTCTGCGTTTGTACCAAGTGTTTTATGTACCAAACCTCATTACCCACTTCACTGGCTTTGATCTATAATAAGGCTTGCCTTCAGCTCTGGCCTGCAGAGTGAGACTTAAGAGAAAAATATGTCATGCACACCACAAAGTAAATGTCCTAACAGACCTGTGCAAATGAGCCCCACTCCCAACATGGGATAAACCGGAAAAAAAGTTCACGATAAGTAGTGATCATAAACGGAAATTAAAATGGTGAGCCATACCCTTGCTTAGTACCATTTAATACTGTTGGTACTTCTCCTTGTGGTTTGAAGCATCTTCCTTAGTAGGTGGATGAGTGTGCCAAGATCTGTCTCAAGTTTGACGGGTTGCCGAGCATTAATGAAATTGGTATGGTCCAGTATGTTTGCATCGCTGTTCAAACTGCCATTGTTTCTCCCCACGGCATTTCCTCCCCCGGCCCCTGCCACTCAAAGCAGCATCATACAGTGGATGAGAGGGTGGTCCTTGCAGTTAGTTACTCTGTCTGGGCTTCCCTTCTTGTTCTAGCTCTTTTCTATCTGTGCGATCTTGTTGCAAGTTCCTCAAACTACAAGCCTCAATTTCTTAATCAGTAGGTTCACTGGGAGGAGTAAAGTGATTATGTATGTAAAGTGGTTACTTCATTGCCTGGAACATAGTAAGCACTAAATAATTACTGACTATAAAATATGTCACATTTCATGCTCAGCTCAGCTAAGTATTATTTTCAGAGAGAGGGTTCAATGATATGTTTGAGGAAGGCTTTTGGAAGGTACTCGGGGGATGGTTTGAGAATTGCCGCGTTGGGAACCTAATGATGTAACCGACGGCCTAGTTCGCCCGCCTTGTAGGACTGAATCATGAGCTTGCAGGGGTATATTTCATTGAGGATTTTTAGAGGCCTCAGATGTTTTCCATAAACCCAACCACAGTGTAGGCTGCTGTGATTTTGGGTGGGGAAGTGTGGACTATGTCTTAAAATGCCGATGTGCAGGAACATGCACACGACTGTTTTGTAAAGGGGAAGCCGGTTAATCAGGATTTAACCCGCACGGTGAAATCCAAATTTCTCTGAAACATTTTCAAGTGGTTATAAACCTGTGGATATCTTTTTAACCAAAAAGAAGCCTAATGTTTAAATTAAAAATATACCATATCGACCTAACTGTTACTAAGTCAGGATTATATATTAGTTTTTATTCTATTATCTAGTATTGTATTTCACAGAGTTCCAAAGGTCGGTGGAAGATATATCATTGTTTATGTGTCCTTAGGGAAGGACACAATGTCCAAGATGGAGAATGGAATAGGATACGTCCCTAAATTTGGAGTACCCCAGGGCTGTTCCTTCTATACAGTAACAAATGACAAACGACCCCATGAGACAGAAAGGGACAGCAAAGCAACTCCCATGTCTCAGATCTGCTATGGGTAAAAGGAAGAAAAACCATATTGCCGAGGTTCTGAATTGCAAGTCGGTGCTAACAAATATTTGGGTCTGAATTTCCAGTGCCAGTGTGAGTTTAAAAAAATACTAAGGCAGACTGTTCAATCTAACGTGGTCTCAGGTCGGGGGCCCAGATGAATGCAGGACCACTGAGAGACTTTCTAGAAGAAACTCGACTTCCGCCCTGGCTGGTGTGACTCAGTGGATTGAGAACCAGACTGTAAAGCAAAGGGTTGCTGGTTGGATTCCCAGTCAGGGCACATGCCTGGGTTGCTGGCCAGGTCCCCAGGAGAGGGCACACAAGGTGCAACCGCACATTGATGTTTCTCTCCCTCTCCCTCTCCTTCCCCTCTCTCTAAAAATAAATAAAATCTTAAAAAAAAAAAAAAAAAGAAACTTGGCTTCTGTCCAGGCCTCCAGCGATTATAAGACACATTCTCCACATCAGAGAAGATAAACTGTGGCACAAATGGGCAGTTTGAATTGATGAGATACAGTGTACAATCATTACAGAAGCAGTTATTAAAATTCATTTTCTTATAAGCATTTATAAGGTTGGACCTTGTTGGTACAGGAAGCAACATCTATAGAGAAAGAGGCGAACCTATTGTTCTTCCAAAATAGAACAGTCCAGAGGGGATGCAGGGGTAGAGTAACAAATTACATTTATGTGAATTACAAATCCATTGTATCAGAATAATAATAGTAACAGTAAGTTGCAAAGGAGTGAAAGCTGTAGCAGATCTTTTGGGACGCCAAGGATATCTAAAGTGGGAAGAAATGCCCCAAGAACAGGGAACTGGCACAGTAGGGTTCTGTACGCCAAGTGAAGTTTAAAATACAGGGAGTTGCTTGGCTATTTCGGGACCTGCATTTCTAATGCTTTCATCTGAAACATCCTCTCATCGGCAGTGAAAATCAAGGTTCATGATTTCTCTTTTTTTGCTTGCAATATTCATATATTGTCCTCTGTTTTCTACTTCATTTTTAGAATTTGTCTGCATCAAAATAACACATGCTTATGCTATTGCTTTGCCCACCCTTCCCCGTACCATTGTTCCCCATTTCACAGAATGTTGGAATACATATTCTAATATTAAAATACCTATTTTCGTGTTAACAACGTGTATTCTAATGGCATATAGGCATTAAGAAACCAGCATGGAACAGGAAGTGAGGGGGGCAGGACCTACTACGATTCTAAGATTTGACAGGTTGTACCGGGCCCAACCGATCATAGGTTTTTTGGACATGAAGACACATTATGTTATTTGGACCTAACTACTTAATAAACTGAATTGGTATGTGTGTTAGGGGGTCTAGGGGTATCATGAAAAATAACTGATATGTTCGGGGTGCCATTCACTGAGTATGTTGGGCTCCGTGGCCGGAATTTCCATACGCTGACGTTCTGGAGCATTTTTCTCGTATCATTTCTTTGACGATTCTCCTTCTGCACCTTCTCTGCTCTCTGTGTGTAGAAATCCCTTTAGTCGGACATCGGACACTTTGTATATCGCTCTGATAGACTGACTTTGTTGCTACCTTATTTTTTTCTCCAGTGGTCCTTTTATTTTTATTTTTGTTCTGTTTTGTGAGGAATGACTAGATTTGTATCTACAATGCTTGTATTGATTGTTTAAATTCTATCCATCTTATCTCTAAGCTCCAAGAACATTTTCTTGTTCTCATTGCTCACATTTTTATAGCGCCCACTTGTTTTGTGGGTGCAATATTCTTGCCGATCTCCCTGAACATAGTAACGATAGTTCCTTTAAGATTTTTTGATGCCGATGTTGACTCAGATGTTCTCAAAGTCCTGACTCCACTTTCATTTTTCAGTGTGGTGTGCGAACCTGTGCATTTCACCTGTTTTGAGATGCATTCCATTTGTGATGCCCCAGGGGTAGAACCTGTGATGAGGCTCTTGGTGTCAGATGTTTCTCTGGGATGTCACCCTAGGACCCACTGGTAGCGTGGTGGGGACATGAGGTGGTGAAGGGAATAGCCCAACGTCCCTGCTCTGAACGACTCTGTCACACTGGCCCTTCATTGCCGCTATGGAAGCAGTGTCTTCTCTGTTCTGTCTGGAGCCTCTGGGCCTTGTGGATTGCTTTTCCTTTATTTGTGCTACGGAGCACATAAAAAAGCATTAACAGCACATTTCTCTTTTTATAACACTATTTTTGTAATGGCCACAAAGAAACTATTGAGTCACAAAGTGACGGTCAAAAGCTTGGCCGGGGTGTGAGCAAAGGGGACCAGCTAGCTTTGTTACCTGGAGCTGTATAACCTTACCTGTCTAGAACTTGGTTTTTTCACTGATGCTGCGAGGGTAACAGTAGTGCTTTCTTTGTAGGGTTGACGGGAGCATCAAGAGTTAGTACAGAAGCTAGTGCAGTGTCTAGCACGAGAGTTCAGAGTGTGTGGGTGATTATTGATACAGTTGACCTCCTGCACCAGACAGGATGATCCTAAGAGAAGGAATCAGGTCTTGTTCATCTTCAGATCCTCAGTGAAGTGAACAGAATGGGCCCATTGGCAGCCATCTGATGGTTTTTAGCCAGGGCCCAAAACACAGAAATGAGCATCTGCAGTTTTGTACCGACCTAACTGACTGTGAAATAATGCCCAGGACATGGCACTGGGTCAACAACGGCTGGAGAAGGTCTCCAGGCCCCAGGCCTGCGTCCTACTGGCCCTGGCTGACAGACAATCCGGAGGAACAAAGCCAGCTCCACTACCCCGATCCGTACTTCCGACACTTGGAAAAGAGAATTTTGAAAGGGATTTACTGGATTTCAAGTATTTTAAATATGTTAAGATATTTATATGAGTACATCTTATTTTAAGTTATAACTTGTGTCCCAGAATCATTATTCCTCATTTGGCTGGAAAATGTTCTCTCCATAAATGTATCTTTGCCTCCACAATGATGCCAGGAGGCCATGTTTCCAGTCTGGTGTGCTTATCATCGGTATTTACGAGGGAAAAAGTGGATACAACTTTATAACTGTTCCAAGCACTGAGTAAGTTGTGTACCCTCTAGCAATGCCCCTAAGTCCTGGAAGAATTATCTGAAGACAGAAACTTTTCTAAAAGATGAGCCTCAGATATGGATTTTTAAAATTCCATTTGCAGCTACTTAATGTTTTAGGCGTGTTTATATTTATACATTTGAGAGCATATAATGTAACACATGCGCACGAATGCACACGAAATACACTTTGGGACCGTGGAAAGTGTATCTGGCACAATGGTAGAGACAGAACAGACGTGGAAAACACACGCGACGCTCCTCGACTGCCTGGCGGAGTTGCGAACGGTCTGCGTTCCTGACGAGGGCTACACCTAAGGGAGGGATCCTGGCAGCTGGGGACGGGGAGGGATGCTTCTGTGGAGCCAGAGCCCGAACCCGGCCCAGAGTAATAATTCATTCTCGCCCGACGCTGCCTAGGGACTCCCACGCGTGAAATTGGCGGGCTTCAATCGGTCTCCCCACCAGCTCTTTTCTCCCCACAGGGCGGAGCCGTTGTTTTCTTGGGGGTGGATCCCGGGCCCCTGGGGTCTCCCCCCCTTCACGTGTTTTCCTGCCAGTTTTCATTATCGAGAGCTGTTTTATCAAGATTTGGGGCTCTTTCTGCAGTCTTTCTAATGTATGTACAGATTTCACCCCTCATTGTACATTAAACGTGTCCCCTCTCAATTCGTATGTTGAAGCTCTAATCTCCAGTGATTCAGAACGTGACATTTGGAAATAGGATCGTGGCAGATGTATTAGTTACCACGAGGTCGAACTAGAGTAGCGAGAGCCCCCTAATTCAGTATGCGCCGTAGCCTTATGAAAAGGGGAAATCTGGACCCGGGCGTGCACACACACGCATGGAGAACACCACCGGAACCTGAAGGCGGAGATCTGGGGGATGCTGCTACAAGCCAAGACACTCTGAAGGTTGCCAGCAACCACCAGAAGTTGGAGAGAGGCCTGGAGCAGATTTCCCCGGGCAGTTTACAGGGGGAGCCAGCCCAGCCGACAACTGGACCTCAGACTCCTGGCCTCCAGAACTGAAAGAGCACCCAGCATGTCGTGCTCTGTACCGTAACAGGCTACCATAAGCCCTAGCAAAGAAAGACACCTTCTTTACAAGGTTTGGCATAAACCTGATTGAAATTTAGCAAGGAGCTTAAGAAGTGAGTGCATGGTAATTGAATTCTAGCACAGGTTATTTGGGGGTTTTTTTCCTCTTTGTCAGGTGTCTAATGACACCATTTGAATTCACAAAGTGTTCAGATGAATTCCTCATCACCTCTGGGTCTGTGAGTCAGCACCCAGAGGGCTGGCTGGGACTACAAAGGTTATGACAGGTTGATCTGTGTTCAGGAAACAGGTGGGGACTACCCTCTGGTACGTTGCACACAGCATGACTACATTTTGCTTTCATGCACATTAGCCTTGCTATGAAGACAGTCTCTCGGGAGCAATTTCCCTGCAGTCTGGATGAGTTGAAACCTGACACCCATGCTGTGGAAACCATTAATGTAGGTCCCCCAAATCTTCGCATGTAGATTTGCTGGATAGAATATAGTTACTTGATGCAAATAATTTTTTTAAGTGGAGGTATGTCCCTAATATTTTATGGGACACACTTATGTTAAAAAATATCTGTGGCTAATCTGAAAGTCAAATTCGACTGGACATCCTGGGCTTTTATTGGCCATCGCCGACAACCCTATTTACGTGGCTTTCGAAATCGTGGCCAGTGACAAGACCACGATGCTGATAAGAGGGTGAATGATTTGAAAACAGTTTTGTGAAGTTAGAAATAAATCCAGAAGCTGCTCAGAAGGTGTGTCTGTGGCCCCTTTCGGGCCCTTCTCAGGAGGAGATGGGAAGGTGTGGTTCCTTCTCTGAAACTTTTGCTCCTCATTCCCAGTTTCGGAGGGACCAGAGTTCAAAGCAGCAATGAAGAAATTGGGGGTGGAGGAGGTAAGGAACAAGGAAAAAGATGACCGTAGCTCTGGAATCAGCACAGACTGAATTACTAATTAAAGGGAATTATTGCCAATGTGACCTGCAGTGGTTTGCATATGAAAATTTAAAAATTGGTATCTTGATGTTGTGGTTGTAAACTTGATGAACAAGATTGTTGTCAATAAAAGTCTCCCCCCCATATATCTTTACTCAGCTTCCTTTCTGGCACAGCACAGTACATATTATATTCTCTCTGGTATACAGGGAGGGCAAGAGCAGGTTTAAAGTTGTTGGTATGCAAAACACAGTTTATTCTTGTATTATTGCTTATTAATTTCTATTTTTCTATCCAAACAACTATAAACCTCCTTTTGCCCACCCCTGTATATATTGTGCATACACTATACATTATTTATTGGTTTCATGTCTCTTTCCCCTTGTTTGAAGCTGTATGTTCAATGACTATAGGATTACCTGAAATTTAGTGGGCACTTAATAAATACTAACTGAATGCATGAATGAAGGGATGAATGAAACCTAAGGCTTTACAGAAGACCCTCTATTTAGTCAATCTGAAACAAGGGCCTTACCCTCTGAGCTGTCTGTGTGAAGTTTGGGAAATTTCTGCTGTTGTAAATGAACTTGGGCTGGCGGGGGCTGAGCGCCATCCTGGGAGAAGTTTAGAGAGGGCAACGTCCTTTTTTCAAAAGTTTCCAGCGTTGTGTTCATAGTGACTGAGTGGACTTAGGCGTCAGAATGTTATATGGTCCAAAGAACTTCCCACAGGTTGTAGTTTCTTGCTTGCTGGTAGTGCAGTTTGCTTTCCTCGGGCTGAATTCTCCAGGTGCCTGCTCATTCCTCCACTTTGATTTGTGAAGGGGAATGAAGAACACAAGGAGAAACCTTCATTTCCTGGGTATTACCCTGCTATTGGCATGATTAAACCAATTGCAGGATACCCCCCCATCCACAGCATAAAAAAATGATCATGCTTGACCTATATTAAAAATAAGTTGAAGCTTGTTTTTATCTTTGAGAAAGACACTGTGAGCTAGTCACACTTCAGAGAAAATTCTTTCATGTGCTTCAAACAGCAACTATACGAAGATGAAAAAAAACTCTGATAAATTTTGTGTTCTTTGGCAGCAGCATTAAAATTCAGATTACATCTTTGATCATGTGTTCTAGAACCTTGTGAAAGCGATTTGTTTTAATCACCTTAGAAAAACCTGTATCAGACTCATTAAAACAATGCGGGGTTTGGAGTTACCTCGGGCTGACTGCAGTCGCAAGGCTCCCTGGCCTTGCACGGCCCAACCTTTCATTAGCCCCGTGCTCAGCAGAAACCCAGACCCTGGAAGAAAAAACGGTTCTGAACTGGAGTTGGTCCCATGAGTGGAACACTTGGTAGGTTGTACGCCAATGGATGGCAGTCCGGAGCAGCCTGTCCTCTCGGGCAGCCTGCGTCCTCCTCTCTCTCAGGTCTCAACCTTTTAGCATCACGAGGGGAAGTGCTGGCTTCGATAGCTGTGGAAAAATTTCCCAGGAGGTTACCGTATTTAATGTGTTTCACAAAACTTCCTTTTGAAGGTGATAACAGTGTTTCTCAATCATGGTGCCGCTGGGCAAGCACAGGTGTGTTGCATACCGTTAAATCTCCCTGTCCTTAGGACAGAGTGTTGCTCTTTGAAAGTATTTGGCTGTCATTCTAGCTTTCTGCCCCCAACCCCGTCTTCATGCCAAAGGAGGCACATTTCCTAGACTTGGTCTCCACACCCAGCGAGGTCCTCTTTCGTAAATCTCTAGTGATTGTTTTTTTTAACTCATTTCATCTCCAAGCTCATGATGCCTGTTCCCTACTCAGCCCCGATCTACACATTTTGTATATTTCTCAGGTACTGAGCATTAGACCAGGTTCCAGAGAGAACAGCATGTGAACCAAGCATCAGTTCTTGGGGTGTTTACAAGCCACTGGGGGGAAGGACCTATAGAATGACCACTGTCTTCCCTCTTTTTTTTTCTGTTAGAGTTTGCCTTGCACCAAGTCGGGGAGAACCACAGTGTCAAAGGTAGTTCAATCCTCAGAATTAAAAGGATGGGTTGGAATTTTATTTCAGTCAATTCTGGTTACATTCAAAGTAGAAGCCTTAAAACCCTTGTGATGGAGAGGCAGAGGACTTCTTAAGCAACATTCCCTAAAACCAGCACCTTTTCATTTTAACTGCAGGAGACAACCTTGGATTCATCATCTGCCATTGGAACCTGCCCCACTTCTAGCCTCAGCCTACTTTTCTTCATCCCCCATGAACACTCTGCTTTAGCCCAATTATTCTACCAGTGACCTCCTGAAAAGACTGTACAATAAAGGGCTGTTGTGGCATGTGGCTAGCAGAAGGCAATGACTAAATGTTTGGTGAATGAATGAGTGGATGTGTATGAATGGATGTGTTTCCTCTCCCGCGCTATTGTCAACACCATTTTTCACAGCCTTCCACACCGAACATATTCCGTTTCCCAGTTCCTGAGAAAGAAGGAATCTGACTGGTGGGACTTGGGTCAGGTGTCTGTCCAGTGTCCACACAGCCAAGTCCAGGCAATCAGACCAGAGGGCCCGGTGCTCGCTCAGCAGGGTTTCTGAGAACACTCTCTGGCAGGGGGGTCATGGGTGGGACATGCCACACCCGCTACATGGCTTAAGGAACAGGATTCATTGAAAGATTGCAGGAGATCAGGTACCTGGAAAGAGCATTAAGGAACAAGGAGCTTGCTGATTTTTCTTCTTTGCCCTTGAAGGAGTGGCCAGAATTGGAAAGAGCTACAAAGGAAGTAGTATTTTCAGGGGAAAGCCAGGCTTCCGTCAGGGCAAGTAGGAGGAAGAAGGAGTGTTTAAAAAAAGATTAAAGATAAGGAGAAAGAATTTTTACATAGGTAAACATAATTCATTTTTTGTGCTTTAATTATGGGTGTTGACATAATTTTTTTCTCATTACCTCATTATGATTGGATGGATAGGCATGTGTTGAACACCCAAGACCAAGTCTAAATGTATAACATTGCTTTTGTTTTCAATGATGCATTCCAGTTCCAAGCAGTGTTATTGTAAATTTAAGGAAAGCAACTCACTTAAGTTGCTTAAGTGTAAGTTGGGGTTTACTGATGATCATTGAATGACTCAGTGAAGAGTGAGTAAGCAAACACACGTGTTGGGGAAAACAGATAAACTAAGGATGAGAACTTGGTGTATTTGGAAAACTGTTGCCTTTTTAAAAAATATATATTTGATTGATTATGCTATTATAGTCGACCCATTTCTCTACTTTTATTCCCCTCCACCCTGCACAACCGCTATCTACTTTATATAACTTACTTTTATGAGAAATATTTGCTACTGCCTATTAGTTTTCTGCCAGAATTTATTTCCAAAATGTACCCAGAAGAGTTGTCCCAGGTCAGATAGACACAGTTGCAAAATTTTACAGGCTAATATAAAACAGCATATTATTGGTGAACCTTGATTAGATAGACCTATTAAGAGGAAATTTTCCCCCTTAAAACTGCCTGTGAAGTGTTCCTGGTGTGAAAACTGGTACAGGACAGATGGACTGGAAATGAGAGTTCACTCTTTCTGAGTGAAAAGCAAAAGGTAGATAGCACAGTTCAGTGAAAAGGTAAATTGGATTTAACGTTTTTATGTGTGTTTTCCAGTTTGAGGGGCTCAGACCTCCACTAACTGTGAGGTTATAATTGATAAGACCCCTCAAAACATGGCGTAGCCCCTTGAGGGCTGAACCTTTTCCTGCAGCTATTGGGTGGATACTTTTACACTGTTGGATGATGATTTTGTTGTACAACTTTTTCTCTGCTTATAACATAATACTTTATATGTGTGTGTGTAACTTGTAACTTAAATTATTATGACATAGTTTCTTTGACCCTGAAACATCTAGAATATATACATACCTTAGTGAAGATAGTCTTATGGTTGTCATATTTTATGTGCCAGAGGATTTAAAAATAGTTAAATGTGAAGTGACTATATATTGTTTTTCGATTCATTTTAACTTTTAATGGGATACACTCTCAGAAAAAAGAAACACATCAGTAAACACTGTAAATGTTTGGGGGAGGATGGAAGGATTTGATCATCTCCTGGCATTATAGGTTGAATTGTGTCCCCCTCCCCCACTCACATGTTAAAGTCCTAACCCCCCAGTACTTCAAAAGGGTGACCATCTTTGGAAGTTGAGTTCCTGCTGATGTGGAAGATGAGCTCATGCTGGAGCAGGGCGAACCTGTAATCTAGTATCACTGGCAACCTCATACAAAGGGGAATTTGGACCTACAGACGCACGTAGAAGGAGACCTTGTGAGAGAGAGGGAGGTGGCAGTTGCGTTCCCAGGATGGATTTTTCCCTCAGAGCCCTCGGCGGGAACCAGCCTTGCCAACACCTTGATTTTGGAGTTCTGGTTCCCAGAACTGGGACACACAACTTTTCATTGCTGGTAACTTTTTGTTACCCAGCTTGTGATATTTCGTTATAGCAGCTCTAGCTGACTGGTACACCTGCCTATGGACTCACCCGTCGGTCGTGTACAGGGAGCCGTGTTCCACTCTCCCTGGAGACTCACTTTCATTTGGAAATTCCAGTTCCACACCTCAGCTCCTTGGTGCTTTCCATCTTCTCTTTAACATCAGACATCGATAATGGTTTACAATGTCTAATGAGGCTGAGCTATGATATAATAATTTTGCAGGAGCACCTATCGTCTGGCCTGAAAAGTCCCGAATCAGAATGAATCCATGCCCTGAACTGTGAAATTCATACCACGACGGAGCTTGGGCACATGTGGATAAAACACAGACCTGCCAGAGCAGCTGCTTCTTGGGCTCTGAGCTCCACAGTCTGGGCAGCTCACTTCATTTACCAAATGTTACTCTTTCACTCTGAAAAATAGGAGATGTTTCGTATATTTTTGTGCCTTTGTGAATGCAAAGTCAAAAATCTATATTACAGGAGTCAAAGTAATAGCTAGCATTCATGCCGTAATAACATTCAACTGCTTTTTTCCTCTTTTATCTTATCCAAATAAAAGTGCTGTTGGTTAAAATTAATTTTGAAGTGCAGAACGCCTTTCAGTGGAAAGCAGTCTCCTGCCTCAGCCATCCCCACCCTCCTCGGTCCCCAGTTCACTTCTCAGAGGAAACCTCGGTTCACAGTTTCCATATTTAGCTCATTCAGTGGTTACCGCCCTGACTTTAATAACATGCCTATGCTACATTTCCTTGATGATCGGCTCTAGACATTATCTCTTCACTCCTCACCACTTACTAGACTTAAAGTGAGGAATGACTGATTCAGCAGACATTCCTGATAGCCCATAGGTCGACTGACTTCTTTAAGCATCTCACTCTCTGTGGATCTAATTTGAGAAAAGAGCTTTGGCTTCCGTCCAAGGGAGAAAGGGATTAGATTATTTCCATGGGGCATAGCAAGCGCCAGACAATGAGAAAAAGTTTGGTTTAATTACTCAGGCTCTAATTGGGCCAGAATTGTTATATTCTCACTTTTCACCCCTATTTTTCTGTCTGCGCATATCTATTTAAATAAAATAAAACAAGAGCTGAATGTAAAATATTATATGCTCCTTTTTAAAAAAGATTTTATTTATTTATCTTTAGAGGGGAAGGGAAGGAGAAAGAGAGAGAAATATCAATGTATGGTTGCCTCTTGTGTGTCCCCCGCCGGGAACTGGCCTGCAATCCAGGCATGTGCCCTGACTGGGAATTGAACCTTGATCCTTTGGTTCACAGGCTTGCGCTCAATCCACTGAGCTACACCAGCCAGGGCTATATGCTCCTTTCTTAAAAAGGAAAAATATTATCCCATTAGATCATAACAAAAAAGATGCTTAACAGGTAAGATGCCTTAGTCTTTGGTATCAAATGCTAACCAAACTGCTGGGGCGGTGGTGATGGATCCAGCTCGTTTGAGGCACTGGCTTGATTTGGTTCTGCAGTTTGCTCCTAGAAGATTGCAATTGGTTATCCGAAGAGTAAGACACAGAGTTGGAGAAACCATTACTGTTTCTTGGAAATGCAGCATTTCTGCAATTCTGATTTTTCTGGAAATGCTATTAAGTAGATGACTTTGACTTACAATTTAGAAAACCTCTTTATTATCCATAATGGCAATAAAATATACTAGGCGAATGTCTTCCCGTGTACTACACGGAGTTCCTGTTAGCCCAGGCCAATAACCAGACATGCGTCAGCTGTTCCTTTTTGATTCTCGATCTCATTGGATGTCTCACCAAAGCAGAGGCAGAAAACCCTGATGTTAATGGAGTTTCGGATTTAACTATTATATATGCCATAGCCACAGACAGGAAGGCATGGCTTAAAAGGAGATATTAAAGGGTGTGTCTGCTAATGGGACAAACTTAGTGGTGGTGTGAAAAGAAATGTAGAAGAAACTGTGTCTCAGCACTTTGTGCTACTTCCCAGCCTTCTTTCTGGAAACTCTCTTGCCTTGTTCACTTCGTAGTAACACCCTCTCCTGTTCTCCTGTTTAGACACATACCTCTTGTCACTAGATCCTCATCCATCCCGCCTCTGTGTCTAGCAGGCTCTGGGAAGATCCCAGGCATAACCTGCTTCTTTTCTCCTTCCACAGTTTCAGCTGTCACTTACTTTGTGCAGAACTCGCAAATCCCTTTCTCTAGCCGTTGCCTCTGGCTTAACGTCAGGCACGTCCACTGGACATTTCTGCAGGAATGACCCAGACATTTCTTCAACTTGACATGCCCCAAACTAAAATCATCATCTTTCACTCTTGTGCTCAAACGTACCTCCTGCCTCCGCCCTTCCGTTGGGTTGCAGACTCACGGTCTAACCACTTACCCACAAGAGAACTGAGGCCTGGTGTCTGGACCCGCCCACCTGTCAGAGCTCTGCTCATCCTACTCACACCGTTTGCACAGCCTTATGTTTCTTTCTGTGCCCGTGGCTCTGGCCCCGGTCAGGTCTCACTGTCCATTTCTAGGCTGTAGCAGTGTCTGCTGCGTCAAGCCATCACTCATCAGCCTCTCTTACCCTCCACTTTAAAATTTTATTTGGGGCCAGAACTGTTTTGCCTAATAGAAGTTGTGATCTTGTCATTTGCCTGCTCAGAAATCCTTGGCAAGATCCCTAGTGACTCTCAGGATGCAACTGAAACTTCCGATCCTGACATCTGCCACTTTTCATCTGTCCCCACTGAGCGTACTCCATATAACATACTCAGGGTCCCATGTGGAGCCTGGCACATGGTAGAGTTTGATGAGTAAATTAATAAGGAATAAAGGAATGACTGAATGAATAGCCATCCCATGCTGCCAGGAAACAGTTTCCCTCCCTCGAAAATGGGTGAAACCCTATTTGAATATGTCAGTGTTGGGAAGTTTTTCGTGACTGTCCAGTCTCCATTAGTTTCCTCTCAGTTTGTGATCTGGGGACATTTTATTCACACCGAAGTCATGGCAGTCAGTATATGTCGTGGTCATTTATGTGTGCACTGTGTATTCACAGAGACTGGGACCTTTTATGGCAATGAAGACTTGGCCCCAACACGAAGCCTGACACGCATAGGAAATCAGTTCATATTTGAATTGTCACCACCAGTCATTTCTTGCAATCTCTTCATATTTCTCCTGAATTTCTACAATAGAAATTGTAAAAATTGTGTTCCTGCCCCACCCCCCCACCATTCTCTCATCCTAAAATCTAATCTTCACAGCCCTCTAGAGTAATCCTTTTGTCCTGAAAATGAAGTTTGCAGCAATGCCAGAACATTGGCGAGATTAGGGGCAGGGCCTCCTGATACAGAGGTTGTTGCCTTCCTTAAGTTCTGAAGTTTTCCCTTTTTTAGTGACTCTGGTCGTTTTAGAGTTTTAGACACCCTAGGTTGCAAAATAAATGCAGTGTGGGGCAAAAGTAGGTTTACCATTGTTCATGTGGAAAATAATACAATAATTAATAAATAATAACACGGATAAACTGTTTTGCCTTCTCACAACTGTAAACCTACTTCTGCCCCACCCTGTAGGACATCATCTGTTGGGATACAGGAGGTCCTTTGATAAATTTTAGATTCTTAACCATTGCATGGTGTTTGTTCTTTGAGAGTAAATATAGAGGCAGAAAGAAATGTGCTGAGAACAGGAAGGAGACATGTATAAGCCTAATATGAACTTAATGCCCCTGCATTTTCCCTGCTTATAGCAGTCTTGGTCACCACCTGAGTTGTATCGAGTACACACAGTTACTGCAGTCTGGCTAGGTTTTGTTCACGTGCCCACACAGTCTGGATGTGGCCGCGGCCAATGACTGGACATCGTTACCAGAGTTGTAATCTGCACGACAGCTACGTAAGTCTGAGACTTGAGAAAAGGAAAGAGCTGGAGAGAAGCACTGGCCTCACTGGCATTCCTGCTGCTGGTTCTGATGCCGCTGTTAGCTGGGATTGCTCATTCCTTCGCTCACATCCAGTAGGACTTTGGGCAATACTGTTGCCTTCATATTCCCTAAATCTGTCCCTGCCACCAGTGACTGGACAACGCAGGGCATCTGTACAGGCAGCCTATTACCTGAGAGCAGGCATCTGAAGCAGGTAGAAGTAGACATTGCTCCTGGGCTTTGCCCTTCTGTTCAGAGCCTGAACCACTTTGGGAGGAAAAATGTGGTCCTAATAATGTTTGCCAGTCACCTGTGGCTTGCAAAGTACTTAACGCTTATTAACTCATTAATCCTCTCTGTGAACCGGATGAGGAAGGTTGACGTCAGGCTGAGTTTTCCTCCTCCCGAGAGCTGTGAACTTGAAGCACAGCTCTGCACAGGCAATTGGGCCACATCTGTGTCAAATCTGGGGAAGTGACCCCGTCACAATGAGGTGTATGGAACCAACATCTAGTGGCTAATTGTTTTTTTTTCCCCTCTGTAATTCCAAAATGGCTCTTCATTTCATGGCCACCAACCAGAAGTCCTCATGGGGTAAATTTAAGAGGAATCTTTGGCTGAATATAAAACTTAGAGAACAACTACTCTGTCTGGTTGATGAGGAACAGATAACTCATAACATCACGACATGATGTGTGATTTTGAGGTTTTGCCACATTCAACATAGTTGTCTATTTTTTTGAGTCTCCTGTTTATCTATGGAATAAGGATTTCCTTAACCAACTGTTTTCTCCTGATTCCCTCAAAAACATTTATGAATTAAAACTGTGGTAGGGCCCTGGCTGGCATAGCTCAGTGGGTTGAGCGCGGGCCTGCGAACCACACGATCGAGGTTTAATTCCCAGTCAGGGCACATGCCTGGGTTGCAGGCAAGTTCCCAGCAGGGGATTCACGAGAGGCAACCACACATTGATGTTTCTCTCCTTCTCTCCTTCCCTTCCTCTCTAAAGATAAATAAATAAAATCTTAAAAAAAAAACTTTGGTAGGTGCTCTTTTAAGGGATGCAGTTTCTGGCTTCTGGAAAATTCTGTCCTCCTCATTCTAAATCGGAGTGCTTAGAAATGCATCCTAGCTGAAAATCGGTACTGCATGCTTCTAGCTGAATTATAGTTTATAGCTGCTGCTTTTCCTACTTACAAGTGTAGTTAAGAGTCTTATTTGTGTCCCTTGGCTCTAGAGATTAAGGGCAATGTCTGAGGATCGGTCCAGTATTAGGGCCTGATTTGAACCAACATGCCTCTCGGGAACCATATTGCCGTCTTGTTTTCCTAATGAATGTGCAGAGCCCAGGCACAGGCAAACTGTTGGTTCATCCATGTGTGCATCTATTCACGGGGCAAGTGCTTCGTTGTCACCCACCCGTGACACAGAGTGCTGAGCTGCCGAGGCTTCCGGAATGACCAGGTTGAGGAGGGAAGAGCGGCGGCCCCTTTAGCCCTGGGTTTCATATTCTAAAAGGCCTCAGTTTGAGATTGTTGTCATTTTTCCCAAAGGAAGTTTTATTTTGGTTGTAAACAAAGGTAATTTGTGAAATACAAACATTTAAAAAATATATACTAGAGTTTTGGTGATCCTGATTTGGCAGTTCTTAAGTTATGAACATACTGGGAGTTTCAACCGTGGACGTGGCCTGGGCCCCTTGCCCCTCTGAGATTTGTCGCAGTGGCTAAAATTCCCTCCTACAGGACATCAGGCCTCCTTCCCCCCAAGAAAAGGAAGAAAGAAGGCGGCATGCCTGGATGGAAGAGCATCTCCACTGGATGCTGAAAGGGGCTGGAGACCGCCTCTCCTTGCCCCCTCCCGTGTCATTTGGGAGGATAGTCGGGAAGGGTGCAGTCCCACAGGCAGTTGGTTTATGGCGCAATGAGACTAGAGTGGCGGTTTCTCCATCCACTGTGCTCCAGTCCACGCCCTGTTTCCGCAGAATGGACCCTCAACAAAAAGTCCTGACTCCCACGCTGCCCCCTTTCACAGCGTCACTCCCTGGGACATAGGCTGACTGCAGTTTTTTTTTTTCCTTCCCTCCCTTCCTTTTTTCCTTCCTTTTCTTCTTCTTATCCTTCTCCTCCTCCTCCGCCTCCTTCTCTCTCTCTTTTTCTTTCTTTATTTAATTGAGTACATCCTGGCTTATACTTACTGCCTGTATTTTCTTGCTACACTACTGCATTGTTCCTGCCAACAATAGAGACTGACCCACATCAAAAGCAGACCTTTTGGTTTGAATCCGAACAGTATTTGTGTTGTTCCGATTAAAGGAGCTTTGATCTCGACTCTCCTGCCTGGGGCACAGCAGGATTTCACCACAACAGCAAGTTTATGGCCTTGTTCTCTCCGGAGTGGGGGATCGCCAGGATGTGGTTAGCCCATGGCAGGGCGAGTATCACTTGTACTAAAAGTCTTCACCCAGTTTTTCTAAGTAAATCCCACTATATGGGGAAGAGGGAGAGGGAAAACGTCCGAACCAGCAACCCCGGTATCCCCACAGTATCTCTTTGTTGGAAAGACACAACAAACTCAGCTAGAGGGACTATTTACCTGTCTCATGCTGCTCTTATTATTTCTTTGTCTTTGAGTTTTAGATGAATGCAACATGACAAAAGTTTTAACTCCGTAGTTTCCCTGGAGTCCCGGAGTTATCTATGAGCGACCTTGTGGGTAGCACCACTCCATGAGCCGGAAGCTTTTCAAACTCTATGCGCCAAGATGGAACGTACCATTTCTCCCTTGAAACCCGCTCTTCCTCTTTGGTTTTCTAATCTGCCACCAGGCTCCCACGCTAGAAAACATGGGTTCGTCCTGCATGCCTTTCTATCACTCACGTGTTCTGTCAGTTCTACAGCCTGGGTGTCTGTGAATCCAATTACTGCTTCCCCTTCGCTCCTGACTCCGCATGGCTGCCAGGGAGATCGGTCTAAAAGGTGGACCTGATAGTGCCATTCCCCTTCCTGAAAAGCTCTGAGGTTGCCCCAGACTCTGAGGGTCACATCCATACCCTTAGGCCTGGTCCCACACATCCTGGGGGCAGCCGTGTGCTCACTCCTGTGCAGCCAACACGGAATGTCTGACCGCCTTCCTGGGCGAGCTCAAGTGACACCACCTGGAATATCCTTTGACAACTGGTTACATCTCGCTTTTTCTTCCAGACTCAGCTAAACGCTGTCTCCTTTTATCAAGTCTTTTGGGGACTCCCAATTAGTTGGTGCCCTCATCCTTTGATCTGGAGTATGACTTACAAGAAAGAACCTGGGCTTTGGTGTCAGGTCACACAGACCTCGAGAATCCAGTCCTCCCTAACTCACCTGCCTCATCTGTAACAGGGACTCGGGGCTAACTTAGTACAGTCGTTGAAAGGATTAAACAAAATAGCGCTGTTTCCAGTAAATATTAGTTTCCTTCCCACAGCAAGTTGTGGAGGTACCTCATAGTGGTTAAAAGGACGTGACCCTGAATGCAAAACGTGTCTTTAAAGCCCAGCGACCCTCCTGACTTCTATCAGTGACCTTCAACACTCACATTTGCTGGAGCAAATCACTCCCCTTCCATTGTCCTCATCTCATGATCAGCACACCTACTTCAGAGAGCGCTTTGGAACATCAGATGAGGTAAGTGTAAAGTCACCATGTTCGGCACACAGCAATCACACATCGGGGGGGCTGGCTGTGATCCTCCCCCAGCCCCCGCACCCGCCAATCTGTATCGGTCACGCTTTCTCTTCCTCCTATCCCTTGAAGATTGCTAAAGGACCAGGCCGCTTAACTCACACTTAGATCCTCAGCTACTACTGAGAACCTCAGAATCAGCAATCAGAAGTGGTTTCCTCGAGTGGATAAAGCCAGGAGCATCTCATCTGAAGTTTTAGGGCTGAAGTGCAGTTAACAACACAGTCTGAGTTTCTTCCAGGATACTGCCCTAGTCTCGTACCCGTGCCAATTGCCTTTTAGGACCAATTCAAGATAGGCTCCCCTAAGAAGCTGGCCCCCTTATTGCCCCAAGTCCATTCAGACAGCTCCTTAAAATCTCAGCTTTGTCTTTAGATCTCAGCTCCTGCTGCCTTATTCATTTTTAAAGAAATTCTCAGCATCATGCGTGTGTGTATCCTCTGTGGGTTGAGGAAAAGATGGGGACTGTCCGCCTCCCTGGTCTGGGAGCGATGATGCTACCACCAGCGGTGGCACCGTGTGATGCTGTTGATGACAGCTGTTACTACCAGGCTGCCTCTGGTGGCGGAGTCTCTTCTGCCAGCCCCCTTCTTCTTTCTTCTCTTCCCATGCCCCCCAAGGGCCCCTCTGGCCTTGAATGAATGTTATTGGTCACTGCTTCAGACCAGACAACTTCTGTTTCTGCTCTGGGCCCAAGTCTGCAAGTTGAAGGCCTTTTCTCTCCTTCGTCCTGTCTGTGGCGGGCACACACAATTGTGGGTGCTGCTCACCCTTCTCATTTCCGTACTGTTGACTCTGGTGGTATGGGGTGCGGGAGACATTTATCTTCTCTGTTGCACCACACGTTGAAAACAAAAAGTATGCCCCTAACCTCATGTCTCAGGAGATTCTTGACAGGACAGAGATAAAGCATGGATTATTACCAAAGGAACTTGTAAGAACAACATATTTTTGAAGATTTCTGTACACAGAGCTTACTTCTGTTATAAACTTGTTTGGGGAGATTGATGAAAGCTCTATGTTTGGGGTTAAGTTTCAAAAAAAGATTTGGCTTTATTTTGTTTTAAGCATATTTTCCTATTGTTTTCAACTCAGACCCTTGAGTTAAACATGATTAACTGGGAAGAAGACAGAAACCAATTAAGGGTTTTTCCAATCTGAACTGATTGACTACTCGAAAGAAATGTGAGCATATTCTACTTGCATTTACATAATCTTCATTTTATTCACTTTCTTACAAAGAGATTTAAACACTTGTGATCTAGTAGAAAAGAAATTACTTAGACATCTCTCCCTAAATCTGTCCTTTTCTTATTTACATACACATACAGAAATTTTTCATGTGCACTTTCCTGAAGAATAACTGTTTCTCCACCCTTCAGATAACGGAAACAATGGAGACTGAAAAAGAACCTCCCAGGGTTTTCTTTAATTCCCTATGTTCTGATGGTTTTTCATCTCATCCTCCCAGTTCTGAGAGTCTAATTTTTGACTGGGTCCCTGGGCCTGTCTCTTTTCCCAAAACCTCATTCACCTCCCTCTGGGACAGAGTCGTTTCCTTTCTCGGGGCTGCGGGGCTGCTGGCCCCTTTCTATCCCAGCCTCAGAGCCAGTGTCACTGGGCAGTCCAGTCCTCCTGACCTCGCCACATGACTGCCGTCACCCTTCCACTGAACGAACAGTCTGGAAATACTCGATCCAAAGCGACACTTCCTGTTCACATCCTAGGATCACTACTCCAAACCGCTGATAAATTTAAGTGTGTAAAAAGATTGATGCCAGAAATAAACTGCTTAAGAAAATAAGCATGGTCCATTTAAGTTAGGGGTTTCATGGTCAAGAGTCTGCCTTTTAAGAGGTTTGTATTTTTTTAGATTTTATTTATTTATTTCCAGAGAGAGGGGAAGGGAGGGAGAAAGAGAGGTAGAGAAACATCAGTGTGTGGTTGCCTTTCACGTGCCCCCAGCTGGGGACCTAGCTCACATCCCAGGCATGTGCCCTGACTAGAAATTGGACCAGCAACCTTTCAATTCTCAGGCCGACACTCCATCCACTGAGCCACACCAGCCAGGGCTTAAGAGGTATTTCTTGCACTCAAGATTTATATTCTCTGTTTTAATATTGAAGGCTAAACTGTTGTAAGGTCCAATTTTTCAGTAAGCACTCAAAATGGGGCAAAGAGATGCCTGATTATTATGCCTGGTTTCATATCACAAAGGTAGGGATGGATGTCGGGGATAAGGTGAGGGAGGTTAAGGAAAAGGTTCACACCAACCCCACTTTCTGCAAAGTGAACAGTGGTTGTTTCTCTCATCTCTTTGCATCCATCCCTCCGCCATGCTCGATGTTGGGAGGAAAACCCACCTGACAATATGTGATTGACAGGGAAGGCCTCGCAACAGTGATTACTGTAGAGGTAGATGTTGAAATTGTCATAGACATAAACGAGTAAGGACAGAGATACATCTCATGGTATAAAACACAGCTAGGGTGTGCAGAAATGTTTGCATAAAATCCAGTGGCTGGTTATAACCACTGCCCACTCACTCGTGAGAACAACCGCGTGTCGCAGAGAGAGTACCTGGCTGAGAGTGCAGACCTGCCTAAGTTCTAGGTCCTTCTCAACTGCAGATTTGCTGAGTTTGAGTAAATCACATAATAATAACATCTGGCATCAGGAATACACTGGGCATTCTGTTTGGCATTTTATATGGGCTGAGTATCTGCTGTTATGAACCATCTAAAGCTTAGTAACTTCTAAAAAAAAGTATTATTCTCTCTTACAGTTCAGGGGTTAATGTGCTTGATGAGCAGTCTTTTTTTTTGGGGGGGGGGAATGGAGGGAGGTCCCCCAATATAGTTGCAGTCCAATTGTAAACCATCTGAAGGCTTTAATCACATGTCTACAACCTGGGCTGAGATGGCCAGATCAGATGAGGGTTCTTTGAGCACCTCTCTCTGCAGCCTGCACCTCTGATGAGCTTGGGCTCCCTCCAATAGCGTGGTGGGCTCAAAGAGCCATACTTCTTATAGGGCTGCTGGTATCCCCAGAGCAAGCTTTCCAAGGTGCCTGAGCCCAGAAACTGGCACCATACATCATTTCTGCCATGGGCCCTATAGGTCAGAGCAGCCCCAGGGCCCATCCAGATTAACGGAGAAAAGAAACCGACCCACCTCTCAGCAGGAGGGCGTCAGAGCATGCGGTGGGATGCCATGTGTCAATCACTCTTGGCTTTGGGGTGCTGGCACATGGCCAAGGAGCCAGTGGTTGGTGCTGTTTTGCCTGAACTTGAACAGCATGAGGACAGTGTGTTCCCTGGGAGACCACGGTGTGCTCGGGTCTAAGTGAGGTGGTCCTAGTCCCTGGTTAACAGTTCCTGGCTGGGCTGTCTTTTGCTGTGTGAGTTGCACAGACAGCAGTGCACTCAGAACAGCAAAACAATCTCCTGTTGCTTGGGATGATCAACAAACCCACGGAATGCAGTTGCAGTTAAATAATTCAGGCCCGAGAAAGGGTAGCGCTGCTTGGCTGGGTTGTGGCCATCTTTCCCGAGTGATCCCAGCAGGGACTACTGGGAGGTAGAGAAGTAGCATCTTTCCTTTCATTCATCTGAGTCCTCATTTATAATTTATCAAGAGTGAGAGAGGTTAGTGTTGGGAATTGCAGAAAGAGCTAAACTGCAGTTACGAGTATATTAATAATAATACTGCTGTGCTCAAGAAACAACAAAACCTGATAAAAGCCTAATAGTAAAAGGGTCTTTTTTTGTATCGACCCCTGGCTGGTGTGGCTCAGTGGACTGAGTGCTGACTTGCTAATCAAAGGGTCTCTGGTTCGATTCCCAGTCAGGGGCACAGGCCTGGGTTGTGGACCAGGTCCCCAGTTTGGGGTATATGAGAGGCAACCACATATGGATGTTTCTCTTTTTCTCCCTCCTTTCCCCTCTCTCTAAAAATAAATAAATAAAATCTCTAAAAAAGTCACTTTTCTTATTGAGGCATTCTTGCAAGGGCTTTATGTATTTTATCCTACTGATGGCTCAGAACAAGCCTGTGAGGAACTATCACCCCCATTTCACAGGTGAGCAGGCTGAGACATGGAGATGCTAGGTGATTTGCCCAAGGTCACACAGTAATGGATCAGAGCCCAGATTTATTTCAACCAAGATCGTCTACCTGTAATGCCTGTTTTCAACAGCTATACCACTAGATCTTTCTACCGTCTTTTAGTTGTGTTGTTGTTTTTTATTGTTAGCATTGCAAAGTCTACAGAGTGGATAAGCAAGCCAAGTAGTACATCACGCATGCGAGGTGTTTGTATTGTTGAAATATACAGGCACGACGTGTGCATGAACAGTTTACAGATGCGGTACATGGTTACAGAGTGCAATGGAGTGGGAAGGGATTTTAGAAGCAGTTTATTCCACTTCCCGCCAAGTGCAGGAATCCCCAGAGAATCCTCATCCAGCGTGGCTTGAACTCTAGGGTCAGGTGAATAAAAATACTAATGGCCAGCGTAAGAGCTGATGCTAATAATTCCTGTAACTATGGAAACTAACTAGAATACAAAAGATAAGAGAGGTTCTTAAGAGACTTTGAAAAAAATACAAGATAGGGACTAAGACTGAAACCTAGATAAATTAATGAAGGCTAGATAATAGAGACCAGTGGAGGCAGAGATGTATAAGCATGAAATTTCTGTTCATCTTTCAAATCTTGTCAAACACTTTTTGTCTAGATCATATAAATAGGACTTTTTGTGTTTGTGAAAAAAACTCTGTGATAACCATTTGTGTAGTTAAAAATAGGGTGTCCATCTTCTGAATGGGTGTAGGGTACAGAATAGTCTCGGCAGAAAAAAACAGTGGGAAAGAAAAAGCAAGGAAGCAAAAGAAAGAAAATAAACCCCAAAGTGTATGCATTATGATAATTCATAGGTTTAAATTCTATTAAAGCATAATAAAATATTGTAAAGTTGATTATGAAGCAGTATGCACTCATTTGCATTCATTGCCCAGTGAATAAAAATTGTCTAGGTAATTATTGCACTGCACAGTATTTTATTAGTTAATATCATCTATAATTGTCTTGAAGACAGACTTGATGTCTTATTCCCTTTGGTATTGCCAGTGTAGAGTTGGTGCTCAAATATGTGTTAAATCATTTATAATAAAAAGATAATGAGTGTATAACAGTATGAGGAAAAAATATTTAATCAAGAGAGTGTGTGGTTTTGCATTGATAAATGGTAGAATCAATGGTGAGGACATAATAGATTTGAAACTTTATGTGCCAAAGAGCATCACTAAAAAACATAGGGAACAAAAACTTAGAAATATAGAGATGAGTTGGTGTTGAGAATATGAGCTTTGTAATCAGTCAGACCTGGATTTGAATCATGGCTTTGCTATTTGTTTGTTTGGACCAATTATTTATCCTTCCTGAGTCTCTGTGTCATTATCTGCAAAAATGGGAATAATCTCATTGTTCTGAGAATCAAGTGAGGAAATGTAGGTAAAATACTACCCCACACTAATTAGCCTTTCCTCCCAACCTGCCCTTGAACTTTCAAAAGAGGAAGGAAGGAAGACAGGAGGGAGAGTAGGAGGAGGAAGTAGGGGGGGAGGAGCCCTGTTCTGGGTAGTTATTTAGCACTAGGTCAATAAATATCCTGGGGCAAGCACCAAGCATTTTCAATTTCACAGTCCCCCAGTGCCAGTATAAAGCCTTATTGAAGTAGATATTAAGATGTCTGCTGAATACTGAATAATTTTAAAAAGGAGTGTATTACTTAAGCTCTCTGCCCATGCTTAGTAATAGAGATCTGACTATAATAGCTTTAAAAATTAAGGGTTTATTTTCTTACATGAAGTGCAGATATGGGTGGCCCAAGGGTGGCTCCATGAAGTAATCAAGGACTCACGCTTCTTCAATCTTAGTACCTTCCTTTCATGCTCAAGGTCGTAGAATGGCTGATGAAGTTCTAGCCCTTACATCCACAATCCAAGTCACAGGAAGGGGAAGTGTCACAGTAAAAGACATTTCTTCCACCTAAGATACCTCTCTTTAAAAGCTCTGTTAGAATCCCTGTCCATAAATTGTGCTTGTATCTCATTCCATTCACCACTTACCCCTTCTAAGGATAGCAGGGTATTCTTCCTAGCTGGGTATTCTGCCACCCCAAGGGAATTAGAGAGGTTCTAATGTTCACAAGGAAAGGGACAATTGATATTCAGGAGGCAACGAACTGTCAAAATGACTGATGGTTTTCTTGGATGGATACTTCATGCTTTACATATGAAACTCTACAGTTGTATTTATTGGTCTGCCTTCTAGTAGGTTTACTCCAACTGGGCAGGGCCCCGAGTGAGGTCCAATGACCGTAGTGCTCTCTTGTGGGTTCCACCTGACGTATATTGTCTGAGAGACTGAGTTTAGAAGTTACAGGGCCATTAAGGGTGACTAGGGATCATCGAAAGGGTATTTATTAATTTATTTGATTGTATTAAATATATGTAAAAAATTTAACAGATACAAAGGAAGTATAAGTGAAAAGTAATTTTTCCTCCCACCCTTGGGCTCTAAGTCATTGAGTTCCCTTCCAAGAAGTGATCACTATTGCCAACTACTATTAGGATTTTGGCTAGATTTCTGGATATAGTCTTTGAATTTACATACACATATGGGTATGTTCTAGTTTCTGGGTTTTTTTTTAACGAATGAGAGCATACCAGATACACTGCCCTGCACGTTGATGATTTCACTTAACAACAATTCTTGGATCTGCTCAAGTCACACTGAAGAGCCTGCCTCGCCTTTTAACTGCTGCCTGGTAAATTACAGCATGGATATACCACTCTTCATTCTCCTGATGAGTCCGTGAGCACCATGGCTTAAGTGACCGCGCCTTCGTAGGCAAACACGAGGTAGTTTCTAATGTTTTCCCATCATAAGCAAGACCATAATGAATATTCTCAGAAATATGTCATTTTGTATATGTGTAAAACTATCCTAAGAATTAGAGTTTCTCCTGACTCAACAGGTACCTGTCCTTAGGACTTTGAGAATATTGCAAGATTACTCTCTGGAAGGACTGACCAGTCTACACCCCACTGACAAAGTTCTGAGAATGCATTTTCCCTCCTACCCTTGCCCATTACATTGATACCCTACTTTTTGATCTTTCCTTATCTAATCAATGAAAGCAACAACAGTAGCTTTCTGTTGCATTTCCCTGTTTTTGAGGAGGTTGCATGTCATTGTAGATTGAAGAGCCTTTGAAAGTCTTTTCCTGTTAATATTCTTTGCCCATTTTTGTTGGGTTGACTAACTCTTGCAGCTGTTCTTTATAGTTTAAGGAAATTAGCCTCTCCTTAGTTGCAAATATGTTTCCCATTTGTCTTTTGATTTTGTTTAATGGTATTTTTATGAAGAAATTTTAAAAAGTTTACATAATTAAATTTATTAATCTTTAAAAAATGAATTCATGTTTTATGTCATGTGTAGAAAGACCTACCTTGCCTCACAATTATTTTTAAAGGTTATTTTTCCTCTTGTATTTTTTTGGTTCTATTAAATAAGTTTACATCTTGATCCACCTGTGATTTACTTTGTTGAAGGTGCATTGTTTCAAAATGACCTATACATTCTATGAACTAAGAGCAAGTTGTACTAATAATATGCATTTTGGTGTCCAGAATAAGTATAGAAAGACCAGGAGCTAGCTCCAGATATGAGCCTGGGTGTTGTGGAAAAGAAGTATGTCAATTCTATTAGGACAAAAAGATCAGCCAAAATGCAACTTACAAGGAAGCCAATTTCCGCTCATCCAGGAAGAAAGAACGTTTTAACAATTAGAGTCCAACAATGGAGTCGGCCTCTACTGCAGACTTTTAGGTGTGTGTAGCTTAGTAAGCCAACCATTTTTATGAGTATTCCAGGAAGGCCCTGCATTCCTTATTTCTGAAGTCCACTGTTGCTTTTTAAGAAGATCTTTATATTTGACAATGGACATCATTACCAAACAGCTCTTGGAAAATAAGCACATATAGTAAGTAATGAGATATGTAGGATTCATACTGTCAAAATACCAACAGCGTGGCCATGGAAGTCACCTGCATTGTGCTCGAGGCAGTGGTTTCTCTGAGGGACTAGCGTCACTTGAAGAGAGTGAGCTTCAGAGTCAGAGGGGCCAATTCAGTCCCAGCTGTGTGCCTGGCTCCGTACCTCTGAGCCTCAGTTTCCTCACCTGTAAAATGGGGATACTAATACTCCCAAGTACAAGGGATCATTGGCAGGCACTCTTGAAAGCTAAATGCTCAAATATTAGCTATTTTTAATATCCTGTTTAGGAAGAATTCCATTGCCAAGGATCTTCCTTTCTTGCAGCAAACCTTTAATGAGTTCCCACTGTGTCCTAAACATTCTCTTGGATTCTGGGGCATAAACGAAGAAGATTAAACCTGTCCCCAAAGACCACAGCCTTAGGGTATACAGAGGTAGGGGGACAAAATATGAAGAAGATCCACTATCAGAGCAATGGACTGAAAGCACTGTGCAAACTCCAGATTATAATCTACACTAGAGAATGAATGGCACATATGGCAAAGAAATTTATGTTTGCAACACGCCTAAGCATGAATAGCAGCTGGATTCGAAAATCGAGCAGAGGCTTCCCCCAGCCCCGCCCCCAAACCCAGACAATCCCTTTCTTTCATGCAGGTAACAAGAGAGGACAGCCCAGGATCAGGTCCTCACGCACAGCCTTCCATGACGCAGCCCCTCTTTTCATCCTGATTAGAGGATAAAGGAAATGGATTTCCTGGCTGGTCTCATCCGGGTAAACATTCTGCCTGCTTTGCAGAACTGTCACCCTCGTCAAGTGCCATTTGCTGGAGCTGCAGTTGGTAGGAAACAGCAGGGCCTTTGTCAGGGAACAGAGCTGTAGTGACAGGGAAGACATTTATAAAGATGCTGGTGTGTCCCGTGCCCGGTGCTAGCGGGGGCTAATAGTGCTCTTTCATGTGACTCTTGAAATTCACTAAAATCAACCCTGGAAAGTAAAGCCAGGGCATAATGAGCAATCAAACTCGGGGCCCTGGGGTCCGGTGTAGCAGTGGCCTCTGAGCATGGCTATTGTCCCACTGACAGTGGGAAACTTCTGAGAAGCTGAGCAAACAGGTTGTTTCTGAAAGTGGGTCAGATATTTCTGTAAAGAATTGTTTGGGTTCTTTTTCAGTGGTTTTATTTTTTTCATTAAGCACCAGCAATCCATGCCCTGGCCAGTGTGGCTCAGTGGGTTGGAGCATCATCCTGTAACCTAAAGGCTGCAGGTTCAGTTCCCAGTCAGGGCACAGACCTAGGTTGTGGATTCAGTCCCTAGTTGGGGAGCAATACGAGAAGGCAACCAATCAAGGTTTCTCTCTCATCAGTGTCTCTTTTTCCCTCTCTCCTCCCCACCCCCCTTCCTCTCTTCCTAAGAGCAATGAAAAAAGTCCCCAGGTGAGGATTAAACAAAATAACACAAAAGCCAGCAATTCATGAGCTGAAGTGTTACCAGGGAGATCTGAGGTGGGGCGGGGCTTCCCCACCTCCTCTGTTCTTGCCTTGCTTGAGAGAGACAACATGAATAGTGGAAAGGAGACATAAGTTTATGTATACACTTGAGCAAAGAGGCTACAAGTGGGCACTCGGCTAATCCGAATGCCCCACCATTGGGGTTCCGGCATTATAGACTTTAGCGAGCTTCTAGGCACCCCTCTTTCTCCTCCTTCTAGACCTTGGGATTAATATGCAGCTATAAAGGCTTTCTGTCTCAGTGAAATTGCTACGGAGGCTCCCTTTCCCAGATCACAGAGTCTCAAGGACTCTCCTCTTGTGCTATCTTTGCTTGGGATGTCTAGAATGCATGGAAATCTTATGGGGCCTGCTGAATCAACAGGTCAGACTTGTCTCCCTCTCTCTTCCTGCCTCAGTTTACTATCTATCCTGCTTGACAAAAGGACATGTGTCTCAATCTCTTCCAGCTGCTATGATAAAATGTCACAGACTGGATGCCTTGTAAACAGCAGGAATCTATTTCTCATGGGTCTGGAGGCTGGAAGTCCAAGATCAGGGTGCCATCGTGGTCTGGTGAGGCCCTCTTCTAGGTTATGTCCTCACATAGTAGAAGGGGGGGCAAGGAATTTCTCTGGGGACCTCTTTTATTATTAAAAAAACAGTGCTAATTTCATTCATGAGAGGTCCACCTTCATGACTTAAGCACCTCTCAAAAGTCCTGCCTCTTAATGCCTTCACATGGGGCCTGGGGGGGGGGGGGGCACATTGAGACCATAGCAACACGGTTGGCTGGAACCCAGCATTTATGTGAGCCTTGTATCATGGTCTGAGTTGCCATTTGAATAAAAGAAAACTCTTGCATTAAAGGCCTCTGGTTGCTTTGCAGGATGTCCTATACCTATTCAACATTATAATGATAAATATTGTGCAGCAGCGTGGAAAACCATCCGGGACCTGATGACCAGAAAAAGCCCACTTCTAATGCTTCTACTTTATGATCACCCTCTGTGTATGTGGACAAGGTCTGGAAAAGATCTCTTCCATTAAAGATGTTTCATACATTTGGGTAATGGAATGTGTTCGAAGTTTTCTCTTTTTCTAAATTGTATGTGCTGTAGAAAATAAAATGAGTGAAAATCAAAGAGCTGTGGTTGGGTGAGTCAACAGAGCACCCATCATTCTCCCTTGTGGGCAGGGTCTTGGCCAGTTTTCCCACGTGGGCCTGAGCTTCCAAATGCCAGTGTTAAGAATGGTGCTGAAACTGCTGGAGATGCCAGGGGGGCGGGAGCTGGGGGGAAGTGCAGCCAGTGTAAGGTGCTAAAACCAACTTCGGGTTAGGCCGAGGGGTAGACTAACTGTGGCCTGGGGGCCAGCTCTGGTCCACCACCCTTTTTTGTTTTGTTTTGTCTTCCTAGGTGTTGGGCTGTGTTTATTGTTCACTATAGCTACAGGTGTCTTTCCTGTTGTCTGGGGTTTTCCTAGAGACTCCTTCATAAATAGGACCCGAGCCTTGCAGGTCTTTTCAGCTGTGATCACATTGTTGTACAGGAGCCTCTGGTGCGATGGCAAGGTGTGGGGGGAGGGGAAGCTCTCTTTTATCTGATGACCAGGTCTGAGTCCTGAGTGAACCTTGATCTTTGCAGATTTAAGCACCTTTTAATTTCTTTTCCTGTTTATATTCTTTGCCAATTTTTGTTGAGTTGATTAGCTCCCATAGGCGGTTTTTGATAGTTTAAGGAAATTATCTTCCCTCAGTTGCAAATATGGTTTCCATTTGAATTTTTTCCCCATGCAGAAACTGAAAAAAGGATGAGTAAATTTGACTATAAAATTCTTTCCAAGTGGCTCTCAGACATTTTTTTACGCCTTAGGTGAGACTGGAAGACTGGAAGGGGCCAGAGGTGGATGTTTCCCTTCTCTGGGGCAGTAAGGCTCTGATAAGAGCCCAGTGGTTTAGACTCTGGGGAAATGGTTTTCTTTGAGGGCAGGTTTTGTTGATAAGAACACAACAGTCTAGATGCATTTCAAAATGGTTACACTTCCCCTCTCCCTGATCTTTCTCTAATCTTCACAGTGAGAACCTTGTTAGACTCATGAAGATAAAACTCAGGAAAGTGTGGGGCTCCCGAAAGATTAGGCCTCCAGAAATTTTTAATCTCTCAACCTAGGCCAAGTTCAGGCTCCAGTAATTAGTATTAAAGGGTAATCAGCCAACCACAACTTTAAGTATTTCCAGCACATGCTGGCTCCGGTGGACTGTCCATGTCTGGTAAGGTGTGATTCTCTGTGTGTCCCTGTGTGTCCCTGCCTTTCCAGGTTTGGGGCAGGTCATTTGGCCCGTGATCTCGACTCTCTAATGGACCTACGGAGAGTTGTAGATTTTCAGTTTCTTGGGTTTTTCTTTTTGTGAGGATGGGAGTGACAACTTCCAGGTTCTTTATACATCAAACCGGAAACTGAAGTCCACCACTTTTTGCTTTTTTTTTTTTGTATGGTGTCCTGAGAGCTAAGAATGATTTTTGTATTATTAAGTGGCTAAAAAAATTTTTTAAGAATAACATATTATGACATGTAAAAATTGTATCTCACTCATTTTATATTCAAATTATATCAAATTCATCAAATGATTATATACTGATATAATTTTCAGTATCCCAAAATAAAATTCTCCTGGAACATAGCCACTCTTGTTTATTTATGTAGTGTCTATGGCAGAATTACATCTTTGCAACACAGGTTTTCTGGCCAGCAAAGCCTAAAACATTTATCATCTGATCCTTTGCAGAAAAAGTTGGCTGCCCACTGGTTTAGCACACTCTGGACAGAGGTCTAGCTTAAGCTGAAATCCTTCTGATACTCCATTCGACTTAAAGCTCAACCTGGAGCATCTATAAGTCCTGTAGAGGATCATTGCACTGAGAGCTGAATGGAGACATAGGCCCACCCCCAAAGAGCTTACAGGCTTGTGGGGGATACAGGAGGGTCAGCAAATAAGCATTTACTGGACTGGTTCTGAATGAAAAACACTGGAGTCAGTCTTGGGCAAGAGAGAGAATCATTGGAGCTTGGCCTATTTGATGGAACAGGAAGAACTTGATGATGGGCCAAGGGCTGGATCTTCCTTCTTAGGAATGTCCAGGTCAGGAGGATGTTGGTGTGCTGCACTTTCTGACTCCATGACAGTCTTTAACAGTTAAAGATGCCCAGTGACTGCTGCGGCCCCCTCAGTACTGTAGTGCCACTTTCAAATACGCATAACAGTGTGCAATGCCATTGGTAGTTCTTGTTACCAACAAGTCCACAACTCTGGGGAGAGAGTAGGTTTGTGTATCAAAAAAATTTTCAAAGCAGACCACCAACCTAATCTCGGGAAGTAATGACCAAGGAATGGGGAGAATTTTGAATACAGAGTGGGTCTGTTATGATCCCCCCTGGAGAGGAGGAACTTTAGAACTCTTAGCTGTGACCTGTTACAAACTCTGTATGTCATTATTATCTACAAATGGCTGGAAGACATCAGAAACACTTCCTTATCTGAGGTGGGTTGATGCTGAGGAGGGTCTCTGTGGGCTTATACAATAGGATAGATACTGGCAACAAGCAGATGTACAATCTGGACTTCCTTATTGATTTAAAGAAAACTTCCCTGAGGCCCATGAGCTTTAAGAAAGTCAGGTGACCACACTAGCCTCTTGGGTCCTCATTGGAGGTCATTGTATAAAGATTGATCCAGTTCATGGTAAGTAGTAATTTTGAGTCTTTCTGGAGATGTAGCCAAACTGCAACCCTGATTGTGCACCATGCCATGATTTGGCATGGAAACAAAGGTATATTCCTTTGCCACCTACTTACATATTTTATTAGAGTGACTGTGAGATCCACCCAGGAGGTCTGGTAAGTGGACCATCAACAGATTACATTGCCTGTTAATGGAATTGGAGAAACAATGAAGCATGTGGCCCCTGTAGAAATGACTGAGGCACAAATAAGGAGCAGGCTCTTGACTCTCTTGCAGGTCTCCTAGTATTTAGACTTGACCAGGACCTGCAACTCAATTCAAACACCACTTTAATGAAGCTTGGGTCTTATTACCATCATCCAGACCCTCCTTGAATTTGTTCAGAGGTGGGAAACTCATGCTCTCTCCTCAACTCATGGGCATTAAGGTTGACTAACGTTCATTCATTATTCAGAAATCTTGTGGCTGCAAGTGCCAGAATCCAACTCAAACTAGTTTTAGGAAAATGCAATATTTTTTTGTAGCTCTCTTGACAAAATTTGAGGAGGGTAAGTTTCAGGGACAAGTAGAAACTGAGTTTTAATTCTGGATATCCATCAATTTCTCCATTTTTTCTCCCTGACTCCCTTCCTTCCTTCCTTTTTCCATCACTGATTTTCTCTGTTCTTCTTCTTCATTCTTTCAGACTGGCTTTCTCCACTTAGTAGAAAACATGGCCACCAGTAGCTTCCCAAACTTACATATCCCTGCTTTACAAATATAAAGGGTTTGGGATTCGATCTTTCTGTGCCCCACATTCTTTGTGTGGGGGAGAGGTCTGGTCAGCTTCACTTCCCTCTGGTGTCTGCAGTTACGGTGACCGGGAAGGAAGGACACACCCACTGGAACAGTATGGTTGGAAGGGAGGAAAGTTTTTCATGGAAGAAGGGAATGGTGCTCAGCTGATGAAACCAGAGATGGACATTAGAGACATCTGGAGTGGCTGGGAACGCTTTCATAAATTAAAACTGAATGGTATACTACCTCACTTTACTTTCTCTTAAACTACAAAGTGAAAACAGCAAGACTCATGGATACAGAGAACAGACTGATGGTTGCCAGAGGGAAAGGGGGGGGGTTGGAGGATGAGATGAAAAGGTGAAGGGATTGAGAAGCACAGATTGGGACTTATAAAATAGTCATGTGGTGTAGAGCACAGCACAGGTCCTATAGTCCATAATATTGTGATAACTGTGCCTGGAACACTTTGTCAAGTACATGGTTGTCTATCCACTATGCTGTGCCCCTGAAACCAATACAAATAATATTAAATATAAACTGTAATTTTAAAAAAAGAATCAGGCAAAATTAATTAAATTATTCTTAAAAGTTCCTGAGAACAAAAAAAGAATCAATTCTTTCTTCCCTTTGGCCTTTCAAATATTTAAATACAGCTTCTATGTCTGGCCACTTGGCCTATTGTGACAATCTCCTGGCCCCGGTCTCCTGCCTCTGAGTTACCTTTCACCCCCACTGGACCCTGCTCCATCTGTCCCTACTTACTCTTCTTTCTTCAGCCTCCTGGATCACCCTGCCGTTCCACCCGCCCTGCCCCAGTTCTCAGTTCCCCTGACTGGTTGCTCAGCTGGCCTTGGCAGCTGCCGCAACTATTAATACTCAGTATCATGTAGGAATGCAGTCCTTTCAGTCGAAAACAGGTTTGGGAACCTGATAGATATCTTGTGATTCCATCTTTCCCACTGAATAAAAGTGTGACGGTTGAGAAATTGCCTGAGCCTTCTGCAGCACTGCTGTAAGGATAGCTGACTAGTACTTAGCACCTAGACTATATAGCCCAGGGCCTGGGGTATGGGTAGGCATTCCATTAAGATAGTCGTGGTTCTCATCATCATTATCTCAATTTCTGACATCCTCCCTGGGGGACGGGACATGTGGTTAGAGACCTACTGTGCCTATAGAGACAAAGACATTCCTCCTACCCTGAAAAAGACAACTTAAATGTGAGGCCTGACTGGATGGCTAGGCAAAAATTAGGGCTTGGGACTTCAAATTTCCACCCCCCCCCCCCGCCCCCACAGGTTTAGGTTTCAATCTCAGCACCTCGGCCACTGGAAAAGTAGCAGTTGATTTTCTCTTGTTTTCTGCCTCAGGTTTTAAGTCAATTATCTTGAGGGAAATAAAAGCCCCATTATCCCAAGCTAGGAAATTGGACAGAATGGGAATTCCATCTAGGTCAGCAATGAGAGACCCTAAATGTAGAGAGGGTTCTTCTCTGGGGTTTTACTGGAAGTGCCAACTCAACCCGCTCAACGTGCCTGAATGAAGAAAGGCGGTTTTCATACTCTTACTCTGGCTGAATGTCTTGGCATTTGAGGCTGTCCAAATTTTGACTCTAGCCTACTTTTCCTGCTTTAATTCCCTTTGCTCTCTTATCCTTACCTTTTACTCATTCAGTAAGATCAATTTACTGTCCCCAAAGCTCATCCTATGAATAAGCACCTCTGAAATTTTCTTATGTCATTAACCAAGTGGGTGTCCTTCACTAAATGAAATCAACACATACCACCTTATGTATCCATCCATCCATCCACACACCCATTCACATCCATCCATCTACACATATCCATTCACTGAACAAATTAACATTTGCTCTATTTTATTCTTCTTCTTCTATTTCAAGCACTAGGGCTGCAGATATGAATGAATACCTGCTTCTGGGGTGGGTGTCCTTTGTAGCAGAGCAGCCCCCTTGTTGCAAACTGTTGATGTGAAGTTGTGTGAACAACACTAAGCTTTCAGTCTCCTGGAATTTATATTCCAGTGAAAGAAACAGGGAAAAAAGCCCACATAAATACGTTTATGCCACAAGTGTTAAGTTTTGTGTTGAAAATTAAAGCACAGAAATGAAAAATGACACTCGGGTGCTCACAGTAGGGAGTGAAAATGTTAGATGAGTTCACCATGGATCCTAGAATCTCAATGATTTGGAGGATCAGATAATGAAAAGTGATACTGTGCAGAGACCATCTAATTTAGGGATCCCTTGGACAGCATCTCTGCAGGATGACTAACCAGGGAGATGATACACCATTGCTTGTAATAATAATGCACCACTATCCACATTGGAGTTGGATTAACCTGGGTTTGAATTCCAGCTCAACCACTGGTTACTACTTACTACCATCTCAGATCCTGAGTTCTGAAATTATGTATACTAATCAATCATATAATATTGATTTTAAATATTTACACATATATAATAGATGACCCTTAAACAACATGGGAATTGAGAGTGCTGACCCCCAGTGCAGTGGAAAATCTGAGTATAACTTAAGCAACCCTCCACATATGTGTATTCCTAACCAGATCAAAAATATGTACATATATTTTTACATGTATACACACAACAAGGTCTGTCCAGAAAAAGTCCAGCCATTGTTAATATAATAAGAATGATTTGCATGACATTGATGTAAACTGGCAGCCAGGAAGAGTGGACTGGAATGCACATGCGTGAACAATGACGACTTCACTGCACTAGTCAGTGAGAGTGGCAGATGCCACTGAGTGAGCGTGTGTACTATGTGGTCACTGGATTCAAAATGACTGAGTAGAGCAATGAATCTGCATCAAATTTTGCATTAAACTTGAACATTCCTCTTCACAAACTATTTGGATGACTCAGAAGGCCGCAGCTATGGGCAACTGGTGACTGGCAAATTCATCACAACAATGAGCCTGCTCACACATCACATCTCGTACAGAGTTTTTGGTAAAACAGCAAATCACCCAGGTGACCTAGCCCCCCGATAGCCCAGATTTGGCACCCTGTGACTTCTGGTTTTTCCCTAAACTAAAATCACCTTTGAAAGGGAAGAGATTTCACATTGTCCATGAGATTCAGAAAACTACAATGGGCCAGCTGATAGCAACTGGGAGAACTGTGTGAGGTCCCAAGGCGCCTACTTTGAGGTACCATTGCCCTATGTACAACGTTTCTTGTATCTTCTTTAAGAAATGTCTCTATTTTTCATATCACATGGCTGGATACCTTTTGGAGAGACCTCATGTTTGTTTTTCACATTATTTTTATTTGTTTTTTGCTAACCCCTATGTTTCTGGGAACTTTAACTTAGCCAAGTTGCATGACCTAATGTCAAACTGGATTTTTCATTCCCTTTTGTCTAATGAGCCAAGTAAACCCACCCTTTTATAAGCTTTGGCTTTTACTAATTATCTCTTTCATTTGACATTCTCCTTTTCTCATTGAATGCATCATTTTAAAAAAATATTTTAAATTTATTTTTAGAGAGAGGGGAAGGGAAGGAGAAAGAGTGGGTGAGAAACATCAGTGTGTGCTTGCCTCTCATGTGTCTCCTACTGGGGACCTGGCCTGCAACCCAGGCATGTGCCCTGACTGAGAATCGAACTGGTGACCCTTTGCTTCACAGGCCCATGCTCAATCCACTGAGCAACACCAGCAAGGGCTGTATGCATCATTTTTAATGAGATAAATACATGAGACAGAATTGTGGGGAGATATATGTGCAGGAGAAAAAACAACCATCACCAACAACGGGTAGCAGGGTATAATGGCAAGATTCCCTCAATCATTTTAAGTGGCATGCTGATCTGGGTGCCGAGTTGCACCGCTTGTGGTTAACTAACTGCTTCAAGCCAGAACAACGTGAACCAATGAGAACAGGTTGCAAAAGCTGCCTGATGACAGTGGCTGGCATTTACGGGGCACTCGTTGTGTGCAGACACTCTGTACAACCTTCACATGGTTCTCATTTAATCCTCATGCTGTTAGTCTCCCCATGGTACAGAAAATAGAATGGAGGCCTAGAGAGTTTAAGTCGGTAGCTCGAGATGATATAACCAATAATTGGAGCTGCCGAGTTGAGGACTTTTTAAACGTATCTTGAATGTAAAATAGTTTGTTGGCCCACAAGGGAAGGAAGCTTTCATCATGAGCCAAACACATAAGGGTAAAGAAGAAAGGGCCAGCTGTGAGACCAGACGTTTTCTTCCAGTGCCAATAACAATATTGTCACCACTGCAGGTAGAGACACGATCGTGGGGACAGACTTCTTGCACATAAGCTCTAGCTTTTAATTGGTATGGAGATAGGGAGGGGAGGCATTTTAACAAGATGTAGAAATAAACACGTGTCAGGAGTGACTTGAGGGACTTTGAGAATCCTTCACGTCCCAAATTCTCTCCTCTATCCAGGTGTCGTGTCTGAACTTCCTTCATTAGTGACGAACATCCTTGCGTAATCTCCCCAGGTGTCACCATGACATGGGCCACACATTTGCAGCCCACCAGATTCCATCAAAATTCAGAGTTTCTCTTTGCACATTTGGTCCCCCTATTTCCTGAGATAACGCGGTGTTCTCTCACGTGACCTTTTACTTGTGCACCAAGTCTCATTGCATTATCCAGTCAGAACTTGTCCATTCTATGACTCTGCCCCTCACTCCTTTGTTCTCCAAAGCTGATGGTCAGGGGTTTGTTAGTAAATGGCATCCCTTAGCCCTAGATAATATTGATTTCTCTCCTCAGAGGACAGTGCCACGATAGTTAGGCAGCAGGCTGATCTGGTGAGATTTTGGCATTTGGACTGTAGTACATTAGGTTGGGTGAGTGGTTGAAGGAAGGAAGCAGGTGTCTAAACCTGCTGGGAGCCTTTCACATACTTAAATTGCAATTCCCTTTGCTCAGGAGTAAAGCTGGGTTTGCTTGTAAAATAGAAGCCAGCCCTTCATTTTCCACCTGGCACTTTGTGACAGATGGAACTGTCCCTTCTGCTTCTCATTCTTATCTTTCAGCATCCTTCTTCTCTGAACAAATGAGCGTTCATGACCCTTAGTGAGTCTATTCCATTGAAACAGAAGGCCAGACACACCACGTGTATTCAATTATTTTATAATCAATTCCCTTTTCTAGAGCATCTTTTTTTTCCAAGGGTCAGGGAGCACTCTACAAACTCTATTGGTAACATTATCATAAGATGGAGCATAGTAGCTGGCCTCCAAGGCCAGTGATTTAGTAGAGAGTGATATGAAAAGACAAATTTGATTTTGATCAATGGATAATAAGCACTTTGTGTATTACCTAAATAAAGTAACATCTAGAGAAATAAGCGCAACAAATAAATCACTAATGAAAGAATTTCAGACAAGCCAGTAGGTGTTAGATGTGGTTAGGAGCTCAGCAAGTCATTTCACATTGTCGATATTTAGTGAATCTCTGTTGAATGATTAACCCTATAAATGCATTAATTCAAAATATTTATTAAGTTCCTGCTACATGCCAGACACTGGGCTCAGCCCTGGGGATGCTGCCGTAGGATGAAGTAGTGAATGAACCACTGCTTTGCTCACCTTCAAGAAGGTTCCATGAAGACACATGAGGCAAAGAGGCAAATAAACATCATACAAATGATAGAGAGACACAGGAGAGCAAATAAGCACAAGGAAAATGCAATCTACAGATCACAGGTTATTGACTGCATATTTATAATGGTCTTCTCAGAGGTCAAAAAGCAAATGTACTTTTGAGTCAATATTAAAAAATTGGGAGACACACACATATATGCATGCATGCATGCCTGTACACACACCCCTGTCTGATTTTGAGCTTGTTTTGAGTAAGTAGCTCAAATCTTGTAACATTAGCCCTTAGGTCGCATTGTAAGAACCAGAGGAAGCCAAGCAGCCTTTGTGATCGGGTAGTCTGTCTTAGCCAACACTCTCCCTCCCCCCCACGCCATGGACAATACAGACACATTCACTTACACAGAAGTGACTCTCCTTTGCAGGTATATATCCTTGCTGCTCTAAGCACTCAGGTTTGAAAATGCGGCTGTGGAGTGCAGTGGGGAACAAAGAAGGGAGGTGTCAGTTCTATTTTGAGAGGTGTCAGGGAGGAAGGGACTCTCCAGTGTTGTTAAAAATGGAAATGTTTAATTAGGTGGGAAATGGTGAGTGGAGATTCCATGCAGAGGGGATAGAAAAGGGAAGGCAAGCAAAGGCATGGACTGTTCAGAGAATGGTGGGCTTTTGCCTGAAGCTTAGTGTGGGGAAAGGACTGGAGAGATGGGGAAAGGTCAGATGGTGGGCAACCTTGCGTGGCAGGCTAAGCAATTTGTATACACTTACATCCTTTGTCTCTGCAAAACCTAACACAATGGATTACAATTCTAAGAATGTGTTAAGCAGAAACCCATATAGATACTAAGGTCCAAATCCTGAGCCCACCCTTGCTTCTTTTGTCTCTACCCTTTCATGAGTTTAATATCAAGGCCTGCCAATTCCTCACTCTAAATATTTCTTGATTTTCACACCCTTGCATCTTGGTCTTGCACCATTCTTTCTCTAGCTCACTTCATTGCTTGAAAACTCTTCTACAGTTCCTAGGTGCATTCTTCTTTTCTCGGGGTTTTCTACATGCTGTCTCCCTGCTTACATCTTAATTTCCCTATTGCCCATCCTACAGGTCCCATCTTCATTGTGACTACTCAGGGTACCTTGCCCTGACCTGGCCATACTCCCAATTTCTTCATGCACGATATGAGGTTTCCCTACATATGTTCTCAAAACATCCTTATGCTTCTTCACCATAGAACATATAATAATCAAATTGCTTATGGAATTAACTGCTCAGTGTGCCTTACCACCATTCCACTGTAAGTTCCCAGGGAACAGGGGTAGGTTTTGTCCATCTTGCCCATGGCATCACCTGCCCCAACTCCAAGCAGCTAGCAAAGTGACTGGGACATTGCAGTAGTCCCCTTAACCACCACCAGTTGTTGCTGGTGAACATGGGGTTGTTCCACAGAGTCATAAGAAAAGCATTTTGGGGACGCACACATGGAAGGATGGAGTCTAGTGGTTAAGATTTAGTGGAGTAAGACCAAAGGACTGTCCCCAGGTACCCAAGTCTCATCCACAAGCAGGTGGCTCAGCTTCTGTCTCACTGTGCAGTAAACCCAGACTTGCCCTCACCAAGCCCAGAAAAAGGAGCCCAGGAAGTCTGTGCCACTGGCTGGAATTGGAAGGGAATCGGAAGCTGCTGTAGTTTAGTCCACACCAAAGCTTAGTCCAGCTCAGTCTCTGCCAGCATCTGGCTGATTAGTCTCTGTTCCCGTTTGCACTCTGGCTGTCATTGTGCTACCATACCCATGCTTGTGCCCTTGAGGCCGCCAGGCCCACGGAATGCACACGTGCTACCAGAGGAGACTTTGTTAGGCTTTGACTATATTACCTTGGGCTTGGGAAAGAGCCAGCTCTCTTTTGAACTAACCAATCTCTTTCCTAGCTCTTCATGGGCTTGTGTTGTGTTCTCCCTCAATCCAGTCTCTTTCCTAGATCTCCTGAGGTTCTGTGTCCCTCATCCAATTCAACCTTTGCCCAGGCGTGGTACCTCCCCTTTATTGCCATCTTCACTCCTACTGCGCATGTCCAAGGTAGAAGGACCTCCCTCTGCCCCATGCTGGCTTCTGCTGTGCATGACCCAGCGGAGGAATTTACACTTTATAGTGGTTTCCCAGGGAGAGTAGTAAGTTGTCCTACAGTGTGCGTATGGGGGAGGGGCTGGTGTTAGATGTTAATTCCCTTGGGGGGAGTATGGCTCTCCCCTGGAGTATGTGAAGCTGTAGCTTCTGACTAATTAAGCTTAGCCAATTTTGCTCTCTTCTGTTTTATTAATATACACTACTATCTACGCTGAGTAATACTTATAAAAGATAATTTTTTTAAATCAATGCTTTACATAGTTATAGTACTGTGGAGTAAAAATTACTCTCATTACTGTGGAGTAATGACAAAATGACTGGCTATATGAGCAAAGGGACCTTATTTATTCATTCATTTAAACAGTGTACATTAGAGGCTCATTATGTGCCTAGTATTATTTTAAGAGCTCGGGATAAAGCTGCCTTTGTTTTTGTGGCGTGTACTTTGATGAATGTGTAAATGAAGGAGGTAGAAGTGATGAGAAGGAAGGGAGGGAGAGAAGGAGAAAAGAAGGAAAGAAGGAAGAATTATTAGCCTAAGTAATGGGATAATTTTGTCTCTTGTAGAGCAGGCTGGCCTTGAAAGAGGAAATGAACTTCCTTAGCACTTCTTCAAAATGAAAATAATCATGTATATAATTGGTTCAATTGCAGAATTGAAAGTAAAAATTTCTGTCCGCATCCCATGATTTCTAGAAATTGATTAAGTGAAAAATGTCAAACTTGGAAAAAAATCAGGTAATGACTTTGATACAAAGACGTGAGCAGTCCGTTGACGCACAGAAGAAACAGCACCCAGACTTCGGGGCGTGGGCTCAGCTCACAAGCTGGCACTTCAGCAGCCGGGGTCCCCAGACCAGCAAGGACCTTCCCATACTAATGTTTCAGTGCAACTCAAGGGTGGCAGCTGCTGCGCCACACCTAGCCGGGCTTTCAGAAGGAACTTGAACTCTGTTTCAGTTTTCTTTTTTTGCAAGCCCTTATCAACACTTTTCCACACTTTCATAGTAAGCAAAAAACTCAACAGGCAACCACAAGAGAAGTACCGTGTACAGACAACCACAGGCTGCTACTGGAGAAGTAGAATCAAACGCCCAGAATACATGAAGGGACTCTAATTGTTATGTAGAGTGTATCGATCCAACTCCTACGCATGGGAAAATCAATAAATTCAAGTAGCCTAAAAAAAAAGAAGTACTGAGTTTGGCTTCCCAGCACACAGTCTGGTCAGCTTCCAGCACACAGGGGAAGGAATAATGGACGAGTTCGCCTCCGACATGAGAGTCAGCAACTTTTCCCTTTCTCTCCCTTCTACAACCGGAGGACTGTTGAAGGTTTGCCCTAGCAGTTCCATTAAAAAGTTGAGGGAACCCTGGCTTTGTGTAGCTCAGTAGATTGAGCATGGGCCTGCGAACCAAAGGATCGCGGTTTGATTCCCAGTCAGGCCACATGCCTGGGTTGCAGGCCAGGTCCCTAAAGGGGACCCATGAGAGGCAACCACACATTGATATTTCACTCCTTCTCTCTTTCCCTTCCCCTCTAAAGATAAATAAATAAAATCTTTTTTAAAAAGTTGAAGGAAAACAGGTTGTTGGAAGAACTACCTAAACATCGGCTCTGACCCAGACCTTCCCATCAATCCCCACAAGGCTGCCCTCAAAATTATTTTCAGATCTTCCTCTGATTCAGAGTTTGAAAAATCAGGCAAGCTAGATTATTTTGTTTATCACCAGTGTTGGAAATAATGGTTTTTTAACTTATATTTTTACTACTTGTAAAATAGCTAGCCTTTATTATTTCCTTTCCGGATGCCAGACACTGTACTGCCCATTACATAGAAAATTACTAACAGCAAAATGACTGTGAAGTTGTAGTATTACTTCTGTTATTTTTAGAAGAGGAAATGGAGGCCCCAAGAAATGCAAATGACTTAATCCAAGTCTCCGCAGCTGTGAGGTTACATGGCTGGGGCTCAAACGCTGGAGTCTGGCTGGCTGCAGGGCCAGGGCTGGTCCCACTGCATGGGGCTTCGTGAAAGGAGAACCCCGCCCTGATCCCAGAAACAAGGCTGGGTCATTAACACCATTCTCGTCTTCTGCTGGGCACTGCAGTATGAATGAACATAAACCCTAGAAGAAAGTTTCAGAGTTTTCTTTTTCCTTTGAAGTTACATAGTAAACTCAAGAACTAACTTGTCTCCCCTTCTCTGGGCAGCTCCAAAGTGGGCCTGTGGCCCCCCCATACAGGAATTTGACCTTCCCAGATAGAGGATCCCTTCACCACTCCCCTTCCTCTCTGGTCTTGACAAGTCCTGCATGTGCCGGATGCTTCAGAAAACAGGCCCTTTGTATTGAATTTCCAGACCACAATTCCCAGACCACGGAAGGATGAGGACCAAATTTTTTGTATTCCGTCATCTCTATTTTTATGGATTGATATATTTTTAGATCAATTTAAAAAGGAGGTGGGGGTGGGGAACCCACTCCCAAACAAACAACTCCCTGATCTAACACAGCAAATGTCAGCGCCTCCAGGATCAGGAGAATGGACAGGATGCCAACTGTTGCTACAACAGGACTGGTTTGAATAGAGCCAGGTTGTAATGTCTCAGAGAGAATGCCTGAGTGCAGAGAAAGGGGAGTGAAAGGTTTGGGGTATTTGAAGAAGCCAAGAGTTATTCTTCAGCAGGCAGCCAGCAGTGAAACTCTGTCAAACAAGCAGTCTATTAGAGATCTCATCAAACAGAAAATGCCTAGTAAAGTGTAAAATGCATTTGTTGTGGGAAAAAAAATAGAAGGAAGAAAAGGAAAAAATAACCATGTTTTATCTTTCTACTTGGTGACAACCATGTTGAAAATTAGTATATTGTTCTGGGTTATTTTGTTTGTGTATGCATATATGTGTATAAGAATATGCAAATATATTCAGAAATGTACATACAAAAATAACACCATAACCCATATTCTGTATTTTACTGTGCTTTTTACTTAAAAATATACCATGGACACCTTTGTCTGGTTATTTTTTTTAAAAAGAAAGAAAAAAATTTTACATGATTATTTTTTATTGCTATAGAGTATTCTTTAAATGGATATACAATAGTTGTTGGCTATATATTTTGTTTTCTACTTACCTGTTATGAACTATCCATGTTAGCATTCTTGTAGCCAAATCCTTATTCACTACTTACTCATTTCTTTAGGATAAATTAAGAAAAGTAGCATTAAGCTGCTAAAAGCTCTGCATATAGTCAAGATTAAACTGCCCTCAGGAACATCCATAGTCTGTATATAGGAAATACCATTTCTCTAACCTTCAACAAGGGATGTTCATGACACTGAGCAAAACAATGAAAACTATCATTTTCAAAGCCAGCTTTCTTATTGATTTTGGTTGGTATCCTGACAAAGAGCAAAATGATGCTATGTTATAAAGTTGTACAACGGAAATTTTTGTTATTAACCAATATTATCCCAATAAATGTAATAAAAATAATCTTAAGACTGTGACATTTATTTAGGAAAATAACTGTTCAACTTTTTCACTTGAGAAAGGCTAGACCAGCAGTTGGCCAAGTTTTTCTGGAAAGAACCAGACAGTGAATATTTTAGGCATTGTGGTCCATGAGGTGTCTGTCCCAACTACTCTCCTCTAGAGTAGCCAAAAGAAGCCATAGATGATGGGTGTAGCTGTGTTCTAGCAAAACTTGATTTATAAACATAGGAGAATTTGACCCATGGGCTGTGGTTTGCCACCCCTTGGGCTATACTCTTGCCTTGGTCTGTAAGTATAAGACTGAGGCAAAGGCAGAGCAGTAGTACCTTGTGGGACGTAGTAACTGGTGCTCTGAGAACTGTCAGGTGTGAGGCGGGAAAGGTTTGCAGGAGCTGGCAGGGGACTCTAGGGCAGGAGAAAGAGGACCATTGTCGTGGCAGCTAGCAAGGCTTAAGAAGAAGCCTGCCAGAGAGAAATTTCCTGGGATGTGGGTGGCAGAATAAATTTGGCTGAAGATATTCACCGTTCTTAGATTAATTTTAACTTGTTTCCTGTTGTACTCCAAATAGGAGTTCTCCTCCGTCCTTCTCAAGCCTGCAGTGAGATGTGGCCACATTTGCTACCTGGGGCCGTGTGCATCTGAGGATGAGGGAAATAAGAATGGCTCCATGGGTGGAGTAGGTGGAAAGAAGTGGGCATAGCAGGCGGCACCATGGTGGATGGAGTGTTTGAGAAATAATCTCGAAGAAGGAATAAGACCAATTGTGGCCGGAGAATGTAATCCTGCTGCTCCTGCAGCATCTTCAGAAGTCCTGGCAGGACGCTGGACTTCTCTCAGTGCATGGGGCTGTATCAGGAAGGGTCCTGGAAGAAAAGAAATGGAATGCTGGAGCAGAGGTGTGTGCTGGGTTACGAGAATTTACCAAGATGGGGATGGACAAAGGGACTGGCAACAGCAGGGAGCCAGCAGTGGTCTTAGGCGTGGGGAGGTAGGCAGGACGATCGTGTCCACAGGGGCAATGGGAGCTGGAGCCATGGTAGGGCATCCACCCCCGGCACCGGCTAGTGTTTGTGGCTGTGTGCGGCCAAGATCAAAGTGGACATCCAGGTGGACAGGGCTGTTAAGGCAAGCACTTTCAGACCTTATTCTTCCCATCGCTGTTCTCCTGCCTCTGCTCCCAGGGGCTGGACCAAATGGAAGTCAGACGGCAACAACATGGGCGCTGGCATCCACCAGGGTCAGTCTCCCAGGACACTGAGAGGGGCAGAGTGGACATGGGGGCAAGGAGTTGTAATGGAGGATAACCAGCCATTTTGTTTGGGTCATCAAAGAAAGGATATCATTAGAAAACCGGAGAGTTTGGGATATGTGAGTTTTAAAAATATCTGCCAAACTATTTAATGAAAGCTGATATCGTATTACTGTAATCCTAGGTCTGTTTGATTTTAAAACATGCAATAATCCTAGATGCTTTGGACATTTAGAGAAGAGGGGGCAGGCAACAGGTACACATGTGATTTGCATTTTCTGTTTGCTCTTGTTTTGGTTTTAGGAGGCTGAAGTATGCCCCAAATTAATCTGTGGGAGGCGTCTAGTCACAGGCTCTTTTGTCCTGGAAAAACTACCAATACTAAAAATAATAATAATAAAATATTGGAATAAAAAGAAAGAGTTAGTCCCATTGAGTCTGCTGTAATCAGAGATAGAATTACGTTTCATTGACTGCTAAAAAATAAATTAATGCCACATCAAGTTTAGTTTTGTATTCTGAGGGAGTGAGAATGATCCATCTTCTCCAGAAGGGTCAGCCTCAGGGGCTGCTAGAAGAGCCAAGACAAACGACAGCTCATGATCGTCTTCCTGTGCAGCCCAAGGAGTCAGCACATCTCTTTGCAGCAGGGAATCTCATTGTTAGCATGATCTCGTGTGAATGGACCCGCTCGCTTTTAGAGGGAAGTGAGAGGAACCAGTTAATTTTTAGTGTAAGAGATGCTCACACCTTCTTTTATGGGTTGCTTTAATCGGCTTCTCTTTTTCATGAACCAGAGATAAGTAGAGGTGAAGACAGGAGTTCGCCCAGCCCATTAGCTTCTTATGGGAGGGACTTCTTGCGCCAGCCACCACCCGCCTCTGTCACAAAAGCACATTGTCTTCTCTTGAACCCTATGGTATAACAACAGTGTGTTCTGTGTACTAGTCTGAGATGCACAAATTTAGGAACAGAGAAGTTATTTCAGCACCGCTACCTACCAACATAATAAGAATGAGGACCCACAAAAGCCCCACCCCTCTAAAGCCCATCAGTTACTAATTAGGCTACTGCTGTTTATTTCACATTTGATGCTTAGATTGCAAGGTAGTCTTACTTTATCAGAAGATAGGGACTTACTCGTAAGCAAATCAAACTCCGTAGATTTTCAGCTTCCTTCCTTGATGCACAGCGCCTTAAACAAAAACCTTCACATGTTCCTTCCCTCAGCTCTCTGTTTGTAGTCTGATTACTGCTGCTTGCATTACAGATATCAATTAAAAAGTGATGCTGGCCAGGTATCAGGAGCATTGATCAAGAAGCCCAGCAAAGGGTGTTGAGCATGTTTTGTAATTACCTCTGTTAGGTGTAATTTCCAGACACCAAGTGATAATGAAACACAGACACTTGATGTCAGTTTAAGATGAAGCTTCATTGGGATTGCGCTCACATACTCTGTCCCTACGAATCAGAGGTTTCCCTAAAGTACCACTGTGCAGATAGACGCATACAGAATTTCCGCTTCCTTAATACAGTCACTGACTTAGAACCCAAAGGTATCACAACCATTTGCCAACTTTATATCTTAAGTGAATTTATTAATTCATATTATGGTTATAATTATGGAGTGAGCAGGAACCCAACAGACAAGTAAGAACCTTTTAGACTTTATCTTCCGAGAACAGCTAGAGTTTTGATAGCTATCCTAAATGAAAAATGGTTCTATTGTCCAGATATGTACTTGTTGAACTTCAAAAATTTTTTTATTGTTGTTCAAGTACAGTTTTCTGCCTTTTCCCCCTCCCCCTCCCCACCACCCCAGCCCTTCCCACCTCCCTCCTCCCATTTCCACCCCTCCCCTGTTGTTGTCCGTGTGTCCTTTATAATTGTTCCTGCAAACCCTTCCCCCATCCCCCCATTATCCCCTCCCCGCACCCCTCAGGTCACTGTCAGCCTGTTCTCAAGGACTTGACTGCACATAAGAATTGCTTTAGAAGTTTGCATACACAATACCATGTAGGGCACTTTATGAAGTTTCTCAGCAGTCATTTTGGCCTTTCAGGATTTTCACCTTATGTTTTAGAGTAGAATCCTGCTCCCACTGTCTGTGATAGATGAGCTCCCACCCTTGTTCAACGGAGGAGTTCTGCAAGCTAGTTGTGCGCACACTTAAGGATTCCTAGTACCCTGATAAGTAACTATTGATTGTTCTCTTAGTCCTCATAACAAAATTGGATTGCTGTAACAAAACATCAGAAACTGGGTGGCTTAAAAATAATAAATAGCCCTGGCTGGTATAGCTCAGTGGATTGAGCTCGGGCTTTGAACCAAAGGGTTGCCGGTTCGATTACCAGTCAGGGCACATGCCTGGGTTGCAGGTCAGGTCCCCAGTGCGGGCCACGTGAGAGGCAACCACATATTGATGTTTCTCTCCCTCTCTTTCTCCCTCCCTTCCCCTCTCTCTAAATAAATAAATATAATATTTTTTAAAATTAAAAAAATAACTATTTCTCACAGTTCTAGAGGCTGGTAAGTCCAAGATCAAGGCACTGGCACATTCCTTGTCCGGCAAGAGCCCACATCCTGGTTCACATGGATGGCCATGTCTTCACTGTGTCCTTATATAGGGCAAAAGGGACAAGGGAGCTTTCTCAGGCCCCTGTATGAGAGCACTAATCTCATTCATGACAGCGGAGCATCTCCCAAAGGCCCCACCTCCTTATAGTCTCACCCTGGGGGTTAGGATTTCAACATACGAATTTGGAGGGTGGGCATGAATATTTCTTTCTCTATAAAAACAAAGGCTTTTTAGTCATTGCATTTTAAGCCAAATTAGTGACAGTGTTTTCTGAGTATAACACATAATTGGCACAGTGTCAGGGATGAGGGACAAAAAGGACAAAATAGATTGTGTGCCACGGTGAACACCGTGCCCACTTTGTGTGGTGTCTCCAGGACACGGCGTCGTGGCCTCCTCCAAGGTTGCTGTGACCACAAAGAACAGCTCAGCATCCTTTATCTGCAGTGCTCAGCTTTTCCAGAAATGCATTGTTTTTCACTCATTTCCAAAGGCCAGGCAACCACCACCACCACCCCGCCCCCCGTGACCCCTGCAAGGCCTCCAGAGGGCTTCCTGTCGTGCATCCCCTTTGCTGTACATTTCTTCGGAATGTCTTATTTTTGCACATTTGGGTATCTTTCCATATTCTCTCTTATGGCTTATTCCCAGGAATCACTATGGGTCTAACTTGTGACCATCCTCACTCACAGTTTGTGGCTGTTCTGTCCTCCTTCCCTCCCACCTTCTACAAGAGCTGCGGGGGAACTTCTTAGTTTTTCGAAATTCATGCTGTGTGGGGGGCTCCCTCTGACTTTTGTGTAGGGTTCCCATCTGAAAAAACATCTATCAGTCTGATAATGGCCAGCAAGAGGAACAGATTTTTTTCTTCTAAAAGACACATCCATTATTCCAGTCTAGGGCGATAGCATTAAAAACTCTTGAAAGGAACACTGAATGAAATGCCTGCCACCCAGGTGGTCTGAAATAGTTAGCAAATGTCCGAGAGGCGGGAAACTTCCACGCCCACCTGCAGGAGGACGCTCAGGCCAGGAGTCATACAGTGTAGGCAGGATGCTGGGGGCCCTCCTGTCAATCAGTCTCTCAGCCTCTATAGAAACATACATGACCTCAGCTTCATGGGATGCCTTCATTTGGAAACATCCTCCAGAACAGGTGAGCTAGTCACCTCTCTCAATAACTTATCCCTTATTCAATAATGCTGAGCTGGTACACTTTTACTTATGAAAATCCTTTCTATTGCTTTTAAAACCAGTTCAGTAAAATGCCCAGGAGAGGCAGAAAAATTTTTTTTTAAGATTTTACTTATTTATTTTCAGAGACGGGGAGGGAGGAAGAAAGGAATAAAAACATCAGTGTGTGGTTGCCTCTTACACGCCCCCTACTGGGGACCTGGCCTGCAACCCAGGCATGTGCCCTGACTGGGAATTGAACTAGTGACCCTTTGGCTTGCAGGTCGGTGCTCAATCCACTGAGCCACACCAGCCAAGACTGTCTTTCAAAGGCAAAGTTTTCTACCTCACAATGCTTCCCTTAATCCAAGGCCCTAAATGAGCAGACACCCTTTTGTTTGGCTGGCAAAGGGCTTGATTTCTTTTTTAATTTAAATATTTTTGATTTTCTTCCTGGTTTCCACAGCCTCTGTCATTACCCATCATTTTTCATGCAGCCTGTTCACGTGTATTCTCCCTGCCCAGACACTGTGGATATCTGGGTTTGGGACTCTTGATTTAAACACTGACTTTCTCAACTTTCTTTAAAAAGACAGCATTTATGTGCTCACCTCTGTATCTCATACAAATCGCCATCTAATACTGATCCTAGGATATTTTTGGAGAACGAGGAGTTATTATGATGTATTTTTCTCTCATAGGATTAGGTAGAATTGGTCGTGTTTGCCAATTTCCATGGTATAAATATTCTCCCACCATGGCTGGCTCCAGGTTGCCTGTGCAGAATCATCCAATGCTGATCTAGAAAGACGTGCACATAATTGGTTGTGCAAACTAGCTCCCAACACCCTACTGACTGTTGCTCACATCTGTGATGTCTTTCTGGTTTATTTTCTCACACATGAGCTAATCAGATGAAGAACACATCTGAGTCTGGCAATGAAAAGTGCAAGATGCCTAGAGAACTATGAAATACACTTCTCTGGTGAACCTTAGAAATTATATAAAACACAAGATCTGCCATTTTTTCTAGAAAGGCCAAATAGTAAATATTATAGACTTTGTAGGTCCTGTACAGTCTTAGTCACATAGTCCTTTCTCCTAGTGTGGCAGCTCTACAAATACAGGCCAAGAGTCAGCTTGTAGACACCCTGACATAAAAGAATACAAGTGGGGAAGGTGCTCAGATTCATATGTTTAAAAATCAGAAGTGGGTAAAATACATGCTTCTAACCATGCTTGTCTGAATATCAATGCATAGAACCTGAATCAAACTCACCTAGAGAACTTTAATACAAGGAAATAAAATCTATGCGTTGCCACCAAGACTTGGTAGACTTGGATATACAGTTGAGACGTGATTGTGCAAGGATCATGCCTCATCCAAAAGGAAGAGAGTGAGCAGAAGTGGAAATGGTGCACTGAACATAAAGAAGATGCACCTGCGTGCAAACTTATCACCTGACGTTGGTGTGATGTTATTGTTCCTCAAGATCAAGAGCATGAGTCATCGATTCAAATCCTTGCTCTGCCACTGTGTAGCTGTGATGTAATCAGTCAGAGTCTCTAGGCCCCAATTTCCACATCTGTAAAGTGGCTGTTGTAGTTGTCACTACTTTAGAGTGAGTCCGTGAAGATTAAACAAGTAATTAGATGCAAAGTACTTTGTGTCTGGCTTATAGCACATGCTCTGTAACTATTAGTTATTATTATTATTATGACTGCTACTCTTGTTTGACTGTAGAATCCCATAAAGGAAATGCAAGATGCTTTCTTGAGATCACTCTATAAAAGAAGGATGTGGAGGCAATGGGAGAACCTGAACTTGGTCGCTTTATTCTATTTAAAATATAGCAGGTGCTAGGTTCTTGACCCTGACAGCTTCACAGCTGATAAGGTAGAGAAAGTAATCCGGGTAGCAGCCACTATGAACCTCACCTTGGCCTTGGCCATATTTATAGATGGTACATCACTTTTTGTTCTTCTCATGTCACTGCAATTAAAAAAAAAAAAGAACCCAGTATTTTGCTTATGGCAAACACAGATCATAGGCTTTTTTTTTTTTTTAGTAGAATATAAGCAGATAATTACTTTCTTACAGAATTTCCCCTGGGTATGGATCGGGTGCTCTGGGAATATGAGTCCACACATTGACTGTATTCTTTTCACTCACGCCAGCCCCAACTCTCCCATTAACCTTGCAATTTTGGATAAGTCACTTCCTCACCAATAAAAGTAGGAGTAATAGCACCACTTCCCCATCTGGACAGAAGGCAAAAATTTGAAGGGGAATCAGAAAGCACTCTACAAGCCCAAATGCTTTAAAAATATTTAATACTTAGTAGTTGAGGTAAATGTCAGTGGAGTGTGGAACCTGACGTTAATCTTTTTTTGTTATGACAGCTCTTTAGATGTGTTTAATTCCTCAACCCAAACACTGGGGACCTTGAACTTTTCTGACCCTTTCTCCTTTTTTTTTTTTTTTGCTTTTCTTCTCCCACCATGCCCAAATATTTTCCATTCAACATCAAAACACGGTTTAGTCGAATCCCTCTGCAGAAGGCAGGGCTAGCTCACTGGGAGCTCCCACATGCTGCTTTGCCTCTTGAGTCCCTAAAAGCTGGTACAGAAAAACAGGCTTCGTTGGGAGATTCCTTTTGTTTTAAACAGAAGTACCCCTTTGTGTTACAATGCCTTTGTTCCGGAACAGCCCCCATTGTTAAAGTTCCATGTTCTCATTGGACTAGCTTCTTCCCGTGGACAGGAAATAAAGTAATTTCCCTTCAACTCCATACCCTTACTGGGTCCTGGTAACCAGGGACACCCTGTATCTGCCACTGTCAGTGGGGTTCTTTGATCAAGGACAGAAGGGTTTATTTAGGGAAATTGGGGTGGATATTATTTAAAAAATACTTTTAATAATGCATGGAGCCCTCTCCAGAGGAACTCTGTTCTGTCTCTTGAAATTGTAAGAGCTTTTCAGTAAATGCTTGTCTGGACACAGTTTCACGAGGAAGACTTGCCACTCTCTGAGAATAATGTTTGCTTCTACTGTTGGCTGCTATGGCCATGTTACACCCACCTCAGCTGCCAAACAGAAGACCAATTCTTATGAGCAATGATTTGCTTTGCAGTTTTAGTTCATTTCTAAATTGCAGACATGGTTGATGAGTGAAGTCTTCTGATAGCTTTTTATTGGAACAGAATGGAGCATAGATTTGGGGATTCTTGAGGCCGGCATGTGTTTGGTGGGAAAAAAAATAAAATAAAAACCTTGTCCATTTTGCTTTGGAAAAAAAAAAACCCTTAATGACGACATATGCAAATATCTGAGGCCAGCTTACATGTATTTGTACTGAGCTTTGTGATTTGCAGGGGACTTCCGTGGGCACGATCTTCTCCGCTTTGAAGTATTGTTTTTGAGGTTTTTGGTTGATGATGTTTGGCAGCAGCTTTCAGACGGAGCTAGGATGAGTGATGGGGAGCTGTAACAAGGAATATTACTTTCCCAAAGGCCTCAGCCTTTTCATCTATTAAGAGGTGCGATGAGAGTGCCTACTTCTTAGCCTTGCTGTCAGGAATTAAATAAGGTAGTAGACAGCCTGGCACACATAAGCACTAAATAAATATTAGCTTTCATGACTGTGTTGTCAATAAAACTTAATCTTGAGCTTCTTAAGTTATAAACTTCCTTCTTCCCCTTTGTGCTCCTCTATTTTATTCAACAAAATATTTATTGACTACCTGGTATATTCTAAGCATGGTGCTAAAGTCTATACATTCATTGATCTTGTTTAATTCCTCATGATAAGCCTTAAGGTTGGTGTTGTTACTGCCAAACTTTATGAACCTGAGCCTAAAGCCTTGAAAGAGGCAAATATTACACAGCACCTTTCTGCCAGAGCTTATAGTAGAGTGGGAAAGTCAGACATTAAGCTAGCAGTTACAATAAAATAATCACTCCAGCCTACTTCTCCTCAAGGCAATGCTTCCTTCTCTGTTGTAATTACTGGATCCTGGAGATTTAAATAGAGTTTGCCTTATGATTGCTCAGCGGTGCATGTTGTGAATTATATAGCCAACCTCTTGAATCCCCTAGGGGTCTTATCCATGAAAATCTTGAAAGCTTAGAGATGGAAGAGAATGGAAAGGACATGGCGATTCGTGTTTGTTAGGCTGGAGCTGATTAGTTGACATTACCTAGGAAACAAGAGACACAGTCCTGTGTTCTCTTCCTTCTTTCAGAAGGGGACAAAGAACTCGGAGTTCCTAGTCAACATCCTTCCAGAAGGCAGGTGACAAAAGAGAGATGTTACTTGGTTGGGTTATTGGAAGATTAGAACAGACCTGTTGCTTGGAGATCAGGGTCAGTCACTGTGCCTGGCCCCGCAGCTCCATCAAGCTGTGTTCTGCACATGAAGGAATGTTTCAGTGAGAAAAGTGGCCAAGATGCCTCTGCGCTTATCACCAGTTGCCAGCCACAGATGCCTTTCCTAGACTTTGACTGAAAGCCACAGCCAGATTTTTAACACAGATAGACAAACCTTATCCATACGCGTATATGATCCCTCAGGTACGATGACTCATTTCCAGAAAAGGAAGGCACTGGCCACCTAATGATTCTGAAATCATCACCGATGTTTTTCCACGTCGTGCTTCTCAGAAGTGATATTTCTCGACCCCCATCCTTTGCGAACCTATACTCATACTCCTAATCAAGGCCTATTGGGTAAAGTTAGTGTTCTCTGTCACCCCTGTGATCTTTGTCACAAGGACTAACATTTTGATGTGGCCTAATGGCTGTGGTTCTGATTGTCCCCTGCCACAATGTGGTGGACCCCACACACAGGCCCGCAGTGAACTAACGTCCATTAAGGAAGTGGCTACATCCTGTCCGGCAGCCTGCAAGGGTTTCAAATGTTGTGCGTGCTCCCTGTTCAGAGAGCAACTCTGCACCAAGGTACCTGGCGTAATGATGTGAAGGAAAAAAAAATAACTTTGCATGCTGAAGAACCCAGAACCCACATCCTCCGAGTGAGGGCTCTGCCTCTCTGGTTACTCCGAGGAGTAACAGGAAAAGCGTGAAGTGTGAATTCCGCAAGAGACAGCAAACATCATTTTGGGTGTCTTTGCTTTTTTTTTTAAAAAAAAAAATAGTTATCAGCTGTAATGTTGTCTTCCTCTCAGTGGCTCAAGGTTGCAGAAATGAGCAGTTAAACCAAGGAGACTTGAAAAAAGCAGCCTTTTTTTTTTTTTTTTACCAAAAGTAGTATCAGTGTTTTGAAGAAAAGAACATAGCCGCTGTGTCCTATTAAATGTGACAGTAATAAAAAACACTTTACAAAGGTTTTGAGCTTCCCAACGTTTAATTTTCATACTCTCATGGAGAGATAAGCATCTTGAAAGGAGCCAAATTGCTTCATTGGGCCATCAGAGGAAGCCCCGGTTTTGAAAGAATGCTCACTGCTTATACACAGTCTTGTTTCCCCATTTTCAAGAAATAAAATTGCCATACCAGCCGCCTTTGCAGAAATTATACAGCATTTGGGAATGCTCAGTGTTTTCAGCTGAAGTTCATTTTAGGGGTAGTTAAAAATTTAACAAGTCATAATCATTACCCAGAATTAAGCCCATGGTATCTGGTAACAGCTGGGATGCTGAGTGATAGACTGGGGAGTTCTGCTGGAGACATCTGCAGGTTTGGCTTTGAGTTCTGGTCTTGGTACTAGTCACTGAGTGATTCAAGGCAGGGCTCCTCTCAGTGGGCCCCGGAGTCCTCCCCTGTGACACCAAACATTTCCTGCACTGATGTCCTGGACTCTCAGCAGCCCGAGGGAGCTTGCCTCTTCTAATGAAATATTAAGCAGTCTAGGAAGTCTCAGATGTCACCTCTTCCAAAGGGGCTTCATCCAGGATTTCATAAACTGGCCCAGAGCAATGATATCGATCCTGCTGATTCATTGCTAACGCTCTGCCATTGGCCATCATTCATTTCCTCTGGATCTGGAAAGAAGGAACTGCTTCCTGTTTTATGGACTGTGTGTGGCCCCTTCGTATTGTGGTTGCGTAGTTGTTTTTAACTGGTGAAAGGAAAAAAAGAGCTAAGCATCCTTTTTTCTTTTTTGTCTCATTGAGCAAACTAAAATGGACAGGACATAATTTGACTTGTCTTTATAAAACTGCAGTCCATTCATTTAACTGCAGACAATTCAGCTACAAGTAATTTGCATGTAACTGCAAATAATTGAGCTGTTATTTATTAAGCCACCCCATGGCAGACACTGTGCTAAGCTCTCTCTAAATAGGTACTATTTAACACCCTTACGTCGCCATGAGAGATAGGTGTCGTCATGCCCATGTTACAAAAGATGACATTGGAGTGTATTACCTTGGCTGGACTCAACTGGACTAGTGATGGAACTGAGACTCCACTCTCCCCCAGGGGTAGACCGTATGTATGAAGTATATATAGGTGTGCATATAATATATCGAAGAGATGGAAGTAGCAATAACTGTTCCAGTTATAAAAGAGTTTGTTGCAAAATGAAACTCATTTTGAGGTCCCTTATGAGCTGACCCCTTGAATATTAACAGTTCATTCCAACAGTCCCTGGCCTATGGTAGGTTCTCTGTTTGGTCAGACAGATGCTTGGATTCAGAAGAACGGGGTCCGTGTGCAGAACACCACTGTGGGGTCCCCGATGGGGATGGCAGTACATTTGTTGTGTGTTGTGTCGAGACGATTGCTTTTGCAGTCACCATGTTTGCGCTTTGACCTCATGCCATGATCATTGGCATGGAGGCTTTCAGAAGCACCAGTCTCTAACAGAATATTCTAGAGAAGTAAAAATTCTTATACATTTATGTATTTTCCGACAATTTTCATATAATTCTTATCTTGGGAAATAGAATTTTCTAAAAATAATTTTAAGATTTTCATACACATAGGGACCAGTTAAAAACTATTTTGCCTGACAAATTAACTCACAAAGGCAACAGGCAAGAGGGTGACGTGGTCCTATCACCCCATAGTATTACTCAGAAAGACCGGCTCAGGAAGCTGGCTTCTCATCCCTGTTCTTGTCTATGCGCTATAGTAAGGTGCTGTGAGATGTAGCAAAAAGAGCACAGGGCTTGGAATCAGACTCACACATCGAGAGTTTGCCATTTATTCCCCCAGTGACCAGCAAGTGGAGAGTCTCATCAGAAACCACACAGCCCTGTGCTAGGCACATGGTGGATATTACACCTGAATGGTAGAAAGAAAGGTTTGCTCTGTTGTGAATCCCGACGGAGCAGACCCTGATCTGCCTGTCAGCAATGCGCATGCTCCCAACGCGCCCTCCTGCCTCTGGTCTGCATGGGAAGGAGACACTCTGTAGACACAGACCTTGGCCATCGCAGAGAAGTAATAAGCAGGTTACCACTGCAGCCCAGTTCTCCGCTCACACCCCGCCCCCCTGCAGTTTCACGCAGCTTTTTAATTTGTTGCAAATACAAGCAACAAGACCAGGCACACTTTGACCCCCCATGTCAGAGATCCCACACTCTCGTGTTATTGCCTGTGTGGGTCAGCAGGAAGGGCTTGTATGCGGCATATTTTCTGATCGCTGCAACTCCTATCCCAGAGAACCTTCCTGCCTTTCCATCTCTTGATCACAGCAGGCTCCGTACAATTCCTGCAGTGTAATGCAAAAAGAAGGGGAGAACAGTGGTGACCAAAAATGCCCGCGGACATTATTTAAACTGAAGAGCGGCCCTGCAGATTGGCTATTAGACCATTATTGCCAGTGATGCCAGGACGCTTTCTTGCCCATATGCCAGTTTCAGATTTTTATGGCTGCTTAATTACCACCACTACTGCACATTGCCACTATGCACCTCTTCCAAACGCAACTGGAAGTCCATTGTCGACTGCAACCGGCTACATGTACTCTCTAAAGATTGTGGATGTGGAATAGCTTTCTTCAATCCACAGCTCTGCCCCAAACAGTCCAGATAATGACTCTAATTCTCCCTGAGAACTCATTTTTTTTCCTTATGCACCAGAAAAAAAAAACAAACAAAAAACCACACTTTCTTTCTGCTGGAGCGATTTGCCTTGTAATGATTACTTAATCAAGACACTTTCATCTTACATGTTGTCTGAAATTCATTTATAACTTTATTTCACCATTTGAATAATTCTGGAAATTCCATATTTGATATCAGTGTTGAAAGAGGAGTTCAATCCACAGAAGGTGATTTTATCAAGGAAATAGCTGTGCTGCGGAAATACAGGGTTCTTTTTTTTTTACAGAACAACAAATCGAATCCTTATCCAAAAAAATATTTACTCACTGGCTAACAATGTCCCAAAGAATGTCTATGAAACGAGAGGAGTGATAATTTGAGGGCTAAAATCATATTTGGGTTTTTAAGTGATTTTTAAAGAAATGTGTTAGAAACTAGACTTTGAATGAACACCAAGTGCTTAAAGGAGAGTAAGCAAAATAGGTTTGCTGGGCCTGCACCAGTGAGCTGGGAAAACTTTAGATCCTGTTGAAGGCGGTGCTTGGTAAAAACAAAAGCCCTTATTGATGCAGGGAGGAAGTAAGGTGGTAGTTTTAGTGCAACAAGCAAGTAACTCACACGCTGACCTCCCACATAGCATTGACCAGACTGGTTTATAACAGTGATAATCTTGTTTCAGGCTTTTGGTCATGAGAGGTCTAATTCATTGTCAGTGTTAATGATAATGATTAACTTCGTTGATTTTGTTAATGATATTTTCACACAGCAACTTTTAAGGGAGTCTCCCCTGCCTGGGATGGTGAAGTAGCTGCCTTAAGGTGAGAGTGTGGACCACTGTCATAAGATTCCTTTAGGCCCTGTGTTCCTGTGATTAATATTGTACATTGCAGGACATTTTCATGTGCATATCCTATCTGTTCTTTTTCTGTTGAGGCTGCTGCCACCACCAACACCTCCTTCCTTCCATCCTCTTTTACTCGGGAGTCTCATGAAAGCCCAGCCTGGGACAGGACTTAGGCACAGGTAGTTTATTTGGGAGGTGCTTTCAAGAAGCTGGAATGGAGGCAGGAAGGTTGATCTCCCATCGACGCTGCTAACATAATATTGAAGTGTTGAGCTGGTTGCCACTTTGGGCAACTGGGTCTCATCGGTGACCCTTTGAGGAATTGTTTAGAATACACCTAGAGTAACTGCCCCCCAAGACAGGTTTGAATGCTGGAACATTATCCATCGACCCCTCACCCCACCTCTGCCCCTCTCCTTCCCTCTCCCTTCCCCGACTCTCATTAACTCCTCTGCACTTGGCTGAAAATATTCTGCAGCTTTGGAGAAAGTTCTGAGGCAGAGGAGCTGAGGAGTTGAGAAGGCTTAAGGTGGGAGGTTTCAGTGTCTGAAGGACGTCTGCTGAGGGGGCTAAAGTCAGACACGTCACAAGTGGCTGAAGGAATGAGGCATGAAACCCCGCTGGCAGCTGCAAACCCCTGAGTCCTTTCACTCTGCACTGCCCAGCCTGCTGTGCTACTGTTCTCTCTCTGCCTAGTACTCATCATCCCGCGGGCCACAGTGGTCCATCACTAGGGCTCCCAGCTTTCTCCTCACCCCCACCTCTTTCTGCCTGCTGCATCACTAATACAACTGTATGATTCTGCTACCCCTGCTTGTCTCCCTCGCTAGCTGACATCATCCTTGTCTGGGGGCCTTATCTTTCTTATCTGCTTTGCATATCATCAAAACAGCAAAAGACCACATAAGAAAAAAAGTGATCTTACATTGCATGAGAGATTGTACAAGATATTGGGGGCTAATTTGTGTCTCTGTCTTTAAAATCTAGCCCTCCTCTCTATTACATTATTCAAACTTCATCCCTTCTCCCTGCTCCCTCGAAGGGAACAGCTACCGAAAATAGCTTTCCGAGTTGGAAAGCTGGAATGTGGTGTGGGCTGAGGAGTTCAGCGTGTTGCAGGGAGAACTGTATTCTGAGTTTGCAGGAGACACACACCCTTGCCTAGCAGGTGACACAAAATGACGGACATCCATGTTCTGTAGTAACAGTGAAGGTGTACACCAACTAGAACTCGTTGGAGCAGGCAGGCCTGGGCCCACGGTTGCCACTCTAAGCCCAAACCTGACTGGGCTGCCCAGGAGTTCTGACGGGGCATCCTACCCATCCACGTGCTCAGTGGGCCCTGAAACAGGGCACCTTTGCCGAGCACTCAGGCTCAACCTGCAGCAAAAAAGCTGACGCATCTCGAAAGCCCTCTGCTCTCTGCTTCCGTGGGTTTGCTTGCCAGCTCAGGGACCCAAAATATCTTGGCTAAGCCTGCAGTAATCTCTCCTTGACAGTGAACAAGCAAGAGTTTCAGACTCCCCAGCACTCATTCCATCACACACATCTCCTTTCAGTCCCAAAACACATTGTTTGTGTGTCCATGGCAGTGGCAATTGGCTGCTCATGTGATTTATCTGTTCACATGTCTACCGCCTTCCTCACTGGACTGGAAACTCCTTGTGGCATGAAACATGGCCTAGCAGTAATAGTTGCCACTTACTGGATGTTCCATATGAGTGAGGCATGGTCCTAAGACTTGAGGCATATTTCATATTTTTTATAATAGTCCTGCTGGGTAGGTATTATCACCTTCATTCTGTAGATGAGAAAATCTGAGGTTGAGAGAAGTCAAGTGTACTCAAGGTTACACAGGATTTGAGAAACAGAATTGGAACTTGAACTTGGACCCAGTTGCCTATATTTCTAAGCCAGTACTCACAACCAGGGAGCTGTGTGGACATCTCACTGCTTATGTACATGGACCTCTTTGCCAATCAGCCAACTACGAGTGAGTGAAAAAGCGCCCAGGTGGACTTAGCAAACCCCAGGCTGATCCCACACATTCACTCTCTGTATCTGGAAGTGATGCCAATCACACCCATCCTTCTACGCGCAGGAGATGTCATGTTCCTTTGCCTTATAAAAATAGTTTAAATCAGCTTTCCGGATAGTTCATAACATTGGCACATACCTTTTTGGTCTCTTCTGGCATACGCAACATGTGGTGTGTGCACAGGTGACCCAGGGGCAGCATGGCTTTGGGCTCTGCGGGTCCCCTGATATGTGGGGTTTTTCCCTAAGTCCTGTAAGGGTTTGTTCTCTTCCTTATCATTTTCTTAATAGCATTTTCTTTTCTCTAGCTTACTGTATTATAAGAAAAACAGTGTATAGTTCATACAACATACAAAATATGTGTTAATGGACTGTTTATGTTATTGGTCAACAGTAGGCTCTTAGTAATTAAGTTTTGAGGGAGCCAAAGTTACATGTGGATTTTCAACTGGTGCCTCTAACCCCCACATTGTTCCAGGGTCAACTGTCCGTATGTAGAATATCGGGTTGGATACAGCTCATCTGCACAGTCTTTGTTCATTTAATACCATACGCATTAAGTGTTCTTTCATCTTAAAATATCATTTTTCTGATATAGTTGTAACCAGTGTTGTGATGATATAATCAGACTGGATGTTTTTGGAGGTCCCCCCAGCCTTCATCTAAACCAGTGGTCTCCAACTTATTTTTAATCGGGACTTACTAGTTTTTCCAAACAAATCTATATAGAACACCAATCATGAGCATGAATAAAAGTGGCACTAGAGGTATATTTGGGTGAATTTATTTCAGAAGTGCCGCTTTTCCACATTTACTTACTCAAAAGCCAGCCAATAACAGTCATGCGACTGTTTCGAGTGGACATTACTTTCAGACTGGACGTTAGGGACAGCAGTGGCGAATTCACATCCGCCTCAGCCCCTTGCTCTGAGTGTGTGTGATGGGAGGATGGTGGCCCGCACAGGTCAGTCTTTGTACGTGCTCATCATTAGTTAGCAGATGCCGCTGCAGTTAGTCGGGGTTGTGCTGCAGAAGGAGCTCAATTTCGGGGTCTGCACACACATGGTGAACTCGTAGCAGCCCACCAAGCCTTGGTGGGCTCAACATCTCAGACGTGTATAAACGCATGAGCACCACTTTTCACTTACCGTTTTTTAAATGGTCAAAAGTAAGTTTTCTCCCAAAATGTCAATTTTCATTAAAACATGAACTCTTAACCAGATCTTAAAGCATGCATTGTAGAAATCTGGGATTTTAAAACACCCTAGGGTTTTCCGGAATTCAGCTAGGACACACTGATTTGGCAGCCCCTTGCCCTGCAAAAAGTCTAACAAATATATAGGAGCTAAAAACAGGGAGGCTACACAAGACTGCCTCAGGAATACACCCAAGTCTGTAAATCTGCTAATTATGGCCTGAAAAGTTTTCCTCAGGCCTGACTCAAGTCTATTAAACTGCTAAATTTAGCACAGTATATAGAAGGCTCTTGGAAAAGTCTTGATGACTCATAGATCCAGGCTTCTCTTGAGGGGTAAGGTCACTGGTTACCCTCCTTCTCACCAAATAAAGATGATATTTTCTCTCACCCATTCCTGACTTGTCATCGTGATTACCTGGGATTAAGCAGCACTGTTTTCTGATTAGCCCAATGTCCTGCAGAAGCAGTAATGACTTTCTTGTCATCTCTGCATAGAAGACATTTGACTCACTATATTTTTAGAGTTTCTATTTGTAAAAAGGTCCTAGTTGGTGCCTTTCATGGCACATACGCATGCCTCTAAGACATCTTGTCAAAACGTGGTCCCAGAGAGAGGTGATGGCGGTGGGTTGGGCAGGACGCGAAAGCCAGGAATTGACTTGTCCACTTGAGCCACCCAGTTGTGTGAGAAGTTGGGTTCACTTGCCCCAGATGGGCACTGTGGACAGTAGGCAGAGCTGAGCAGGGAAAAGGTGCAGTTGTCAGAAGGGGGTCACAAGGTCAGAGAGTCAAGAGGGCTTGACACTGGCTGGCTGAGTGCTGTGCTGAGGGTATGTAAATCTGTCCTTTCCTTTCTGGCACATGTCAGGCTTGTGAGAGAAGCAGGATTCTGGGTCCTCAGACGGGGTTATGTGAGGAGTCGGGGGAGAGGAGACTTTGCCTAGGCAAGGTCTACTATGCTTAGCATCGAGCTACCCCAAAGAGCATATGGAGATCTGCGCCTGTAGTATTCTGGTATAGCTGGGGCTGTCCTGGACATGGCTCACCAGGAGGCAATTTAAATTATATAGTGAGCTCTTCTTTATCTTCCTTCCTGCCCCTTTCCCCCTTGCCCTTATGTTTACTGCATTGCCTATTTCCAGAAGCTGTGGTGTAGTGCTAGCCCAGATTTATAAGAAAATTTGCATATGAAAAGCCCAAGGCTAACATCATACTCAGTGGGGAAAAACTAAAAGCATTTCCTCTAAGATTAGGAAAAAGACCAGGATGTCCTTCACCACTCTTACTCGACATGGTACTGGAAGCCCTAGCCACAGCAGTCAGACAAGAAGAAGAAATAAAAGACAACCAAATTGGAAAGAAAGAGGTAAAACTATCATTATTTGCAAATGACATGGTAAATTAAAAAACTACCAGAACTGATAAATTCAGTTAAGTAGCAGGATATGAAATAAATATTGAGAAATTGGTTGCATTTTTATGCATCAATAATGAACTATCAGAAAGGAAAACTAAGAAACCAATCACATTTACAAGTGAATCAAAAATAAAATAAAATACCTAAGAATACATTTAACCAAGGAGGTAAACGACCTGTATTCAGAAAATTATAAACACTAAAAAATTAAAAAAGATATAAATATATGGAAGCAAATACCATGCTCATGGATAAGAAGAATTAACATTATTAAAATATCCATACTTCCCCAAGCCATTTATACAGTTGATGAAATTCCTATCAAACACCACTGGAGTATTTCACAGAACTAGAACAAATTATCTAAAAATGTGTGGAACCACAAAAGACCCTGAATAGCCACAGCCAACTTGAGAAAGAAGAACAAAGTTGGAGGAATCATGCTACCTGATATCAAACTATACTACAAGACCATGGTAATCAAAACAGCATGGTCCTGGCATAAAAACAGACATCTAGATCAATGGAAAAGAATAAAGGGCTCAGAAAAAAACCACACCCATATGATCAATTAATACTTGACAAAGGAGGCAAGAACATACAATGGGGTAAAGACAGTCTTTTAATACATTGTCTTGGGAGAATTGGACAGATACACACACAAAAATAAATCTAGACCACCTTCTCACTGCAACACAAGAATAAACTCAAAGTATTAAAGACTTAATTTAGGCTGAAAACTATAAAGCTCCTAGAAAAAAACATAGGCAGTAAAATCTCAGACATTTCTTATAGCAATATTTTTTGTAATATGTCTCCTCAGGCGACAGAAACAGAAGAAAAAAACAAATGTGACTACATCAAACTAAAAGTTTTTGTACAGCAAAGGAAATCGTAAACAAAATGAAAAGACAATGCACTGAAGGAAGGAACATATTCACCAATGATACATCTGATAAGGGGTTAATATCCAAAATTTATGAAGAACTTATAAAACTCGACACCAAAAAACAGCGATCGAATTAAGGAATGAGAAAAGGACCTGAATGGTTACTTCTCCAAAAAGGACATACAGTTGGCCAATAGACATATGAAAAGATGTTCAACATCACTAATCATCAGAGAGATGTAAATTAAAACCACACAATGAGCTATCGCCTCACACTTATTATACTATTATCAATAAATCAACAAACAACAAATGTGGGTGAGGATGTGGAGAAAAGGGAACCCCTGTGCACTGTTGGCGGGAGTGCAGACTGGTGCAGCACCATGGAAAACAGTATGGGTGTTCCTCAAAAGATTAAAAATGGAACTGCCTTATGACCCAGTGATTCCACTGCTGGGTATATATTCAAAGAAACCCAAAACACCAATTTGAAAGAATATATGCTCCCCTAAGTTCATTGGAAGCAACTCAAGTGCCCATCAATAGGGGATTGTATAAAAAGGTCATGGTACGTGTATATAATGAAATATTACTTCACCATGAAAGGAATGAAATTTTACCATTTGCAACAGCATGGATGAACCTAGAGGGTATTATGCTAAGTGAAACAAGTCAGTCAGAAAAAGACAAACACCATATGATTTCACTTATAGGTGGAATCTAGAGAAAAATTTAAACAAATGAGCAAAGCAAACAGACTCATAGATACAGACAGAGAACACTGATGGTTGCCAGAGGGGTGGGGGTGGAGCAGAGGGTGGAAAAGGTGAAGGGACTCAGAAGTACACATTGGTAGTTACAAAATAGTCATGGGGATGTAAAGTACACTATAGGGAATATGGTGAATACTATTGTCACGACTGTGGATGGTACCAGATGGGCCCTGGAAATATCCAGGATTGGGGAAACACTTTGTAAAATACATGATTCTCCAGCCACAATGCTGTACACCTGAAACTAATCCAAAATAATACTGAATGTAAAGTGTAATTGGAAAATAAATAAAGAGAAAATTTGCAGCTGCCTTTTAGTCTTAATAGTGAGTATAAAATTTTTGTTGAAGTATGTGGATAGTTTGAAATCATTTTACAAGTGGGATAAGAGCTTTCTGAGTCTTGGCCACTATTCATGTAATTGGATTCTTGCACGAGAGGGGGAAAAGGGTCAGACATCCCATAGTATCAGGAATGACTGTAAAAGGTAAAACCTGGGGGAACAGTATGCTGAGACACCAGCACATCCTATTGGCTTTTCTCCCGTCCCTGTCTTCCCCCTACATCCGTGTTTGTGCTTCTGGAATCATTTCTCAAATAAGCCACCTGCGCCCAAGTCTAGTCTGGGGCTCTGCCCTGGACAAATGCCAGACTTAAGACAGTTAGTCAACAATGAGGCCATCTTTTTCCACTGGCTGTGCCACAGCTTCCAGAGAGCATTACGTCGGGTGATGATGGAAGGCACGAACTTCAGCCAGATGAGCCATCTCGCCCTGAGCAAATCAGACAGAGACCTGACCCAGCCAATTACCCGTGCATCCCAGAAAGTAAGAGTGTGCCTGGAGCGGGGAACTTACGCAGGGTGAAGAGAAGCAGGGCTGGGAGTGGTCACTTGGAACCTATGTGTGGAAACTGGTGTTACCTGGATAATGAGTTCTTTCTCTATGCAAATCTTCTGTTGCTGGGCAAGGCTTTCTTTTACCCCACTGTTTGCTTCTGAAATAGTGGGAGAGGTGGCGTTTGAACAAACCCTGATCCATGCCCTTTGCACTTTTCTACTCCTGGTATCAAAGGGACTTTGAAATCACAACGCCAAGGCAGAAGAAAGTATGCTTTCTTCTTTTCTTGTAAAGAATTGCCACTTTTTTACATACGAGTGCTTGTAACATTTGGAGTTTATAGGAAGCCACAGCAGGGGGGAAGTGCTTTATTTTTACTTCTTCCTGGTGGTTTTAATTTTCTTTAACTTCTTAAATGGTTGTAGTGGCTCCATAGTGCCTCCTACCCAGCCCCCCAATACCTTCACTTCCCACCTCCCAAATAATGCTTAGTCTTTCTTTCTTTTTCCTTCCTGGAAACTGTTAGTGAGCAGGGTGCATCTGAGAACCTGGCCCACTCTTAATATTTTAAGAGTCCTGTGCATGAATACAAATGAAGGTCTATCTACTACAGGTCTAAAGATTTCATGTCATCAATCAACTGACAAACATTAAATAAAATGTATTCAGCCACCTCTTTTGCCGGGTCGTGTTTACAATTCTCAGATACCTTGGAGTGTCAGTCCAGAAACCAGTGGAGGGGAGCTGATGAGAGACCAGGGGGAGATATGGCCCCGGCCTGAGGCCTGTCCAACTTCTCCTCCCCCTCCAGGTTCCACAGATGCCACACTTTTTTGCTCACAAGTGGACACCCCAGGCCACACGAGCTCTGTCCACACCCTCCCACTGTGAACATGTGTCCGTGTTGTCCACCTGGAGCCTGGAACCTTAGAGCCATGAGCATAGCTCAGTGATCCTTAAGAAGGAGACGCCCACATGCCCAGGAGTCAGACCTGGGGTTATTTAGTCAGGACATTACAGGGACCTGAAGTGGGGGCACAGGCTCCAAATGGGCACATCTCTTGCCCTGACAAACTCCTCACCCACTGGTGTCAAAGAAGTTCTGGACTCACAGAGGTCAAGGCAGAAAAAGTATTCTACTTTCCTTTCTGGTGTAGAAATGACACCTTTTTGCCTGAGTGCTTGTAATATTTGAGTTTGTAGGGAACCACGGGAGAGGTGCATGGCAGGAAAAGGCCAGAGTGGAGCCCTCTTAGAGCCGAGCTCTGGGCCACAGCCTCCCTTAGCTGGTTCAAAGGGTAGGACCTCTTTTTCTCTACCTTGAGCCTATCTTCAGGCACCATTTAAGGATTCTCTGCTTTGAGCCACTTGAGGAAAGAGAGCTCTGTTTTCCATTTCATTTTTGTTTTCTCTAAAAACACGCTGAAGATCCTCTCTCTAAAAGTGTGGGGATTGAATAAACAGCTTCTGACTCTGGCCCTGTTTCTGTGTCTGGAGTACAGTGCACAGCAGACAGACCATCCTGACCATCCCTGGCTCCCTTCTGCCCAACACTTCATTCCTGGCCCTTACCATCTGCATAGGGGGAAGAACCCATCAGACAATGCAAGCCAAGTGCGTAGGCTCCTGCCTGGCCTCTCCAGCAAAGCTGGAAACTTCCCCATGTTGGAGAAAGGCAAACATCCGTGCTCTGCAGGTTTAACTTATTTGTTAGTTGAGAATCTACAGCAGGAAAACTGAAATCAGAGACAAGAGTATGCTGTGGCAATTTGGGTACAAGAAATCAGCTGATGAGCATGCGTTTTAGTTACATTTCCTGGACCACTGGAGTCACCTAAACATCCCTGTAGCCTGGCCTCTCTCCTACAAGAGATGTGTCTTAGCTCTCGACTGGTGCAGTGGGAGAACAGTCTTAGTCTAGACAGAGCGGGCCTGTTTAAGAGGAGCTCTGCAGGCTGCATCCCAGGCTCTGCGACAGCAGGTGATATTTCACATCATCTAGACAGAACTGAAAGGACCATTACACTGCATCTGCATTATCAGTGAGTCCTTAGTGGTGTGAGGATCAGAATACAGCGTTCTAATCAGTCTGCCTAATGTTTTCCTGGGCAGCCAAAGGTTAGTTTGCATAGCAAGGCCGAACCACCTCCCCCAGGGGGAAAAAGTGATCTATGAGGATGCATGAGGAGGGTTGGGCCAGGGCAAGATTCAGTGGCTGGTTAAAGAGCCTTGAACTATGAACAGCAGGGTCACTCCTGGGGAAACCTGAGGATTTCTGCAGAGAGGATCTGCTTCCTTGGCTAGAATATCAAAATCCATGAAAACTACTGTGGACAGATCAGAAAGGAAATTGCTGCTCAGAGAGACCAAAGATCTAGGCCTTTTGGCCTCTGCCCTCCTGGGAATTATGTAGCAGTCCCCAAAGCTACCTCATCGAATTTAGTAAAACCTTCTATTTCCAGTGCTAAATCATGAAAGTTAAGAATTTGGGGTCGAAGAGAAGGTCAAGGGCATCTAAACTGAAATGTGATGTTTGATTCCTTTCCAAGATGCTGCCTAGCAAACTTCCAGCCTCCTTGAGAAACCTACAATGACAAGGAACTCTCTGCTTGTCGCTGGGGGTATTTCCGATTGTTAACCGTTCTCATCACCTATCAAAATCCTGAATGTCAACTGTCCCAAACGGTCCTTTTTAGCATCTGGCATCCTCCCCAAAGTAGGGAGGACATATATTTGAAAAGTTAGCTACTGGAATAGATGATTACCTGCAAGTTTTGACCTTGACAAAATAGAATAATTTGCCTTGTATGCTGGCTTAAGGAATCAGTTTTGTTCTGTGTGAATGTGTGAAGAAAATAACATAATGGAATGTAATAGCTTCAGTAAGGATAAAATGTAAGGTTACTCACATGTGAAAACAGTTTGAAGTATGTTTTGAGTGAAAGTTGTCAATGATAATAATAATAATAATAATGGAATTCTGCACTGATTATATTCTTTATCCTCTTGCAGTCAGTCTGTGGCAGATGTGCCTGAGGTAGGAAAAGGTATTCCTTTGTTATTGGTACATTCACAAAGACATTGATTGGGCCCCAACTGTGAGCTCAGCCGTAAAACGTCAGGGATGGAAGATGTGAGTGTCCTCCGCTGAGAAGGAGCCCAGAGTCTAGTGGGAGAGATGATGATATAAACCCTTCGGTATGACTCTCCCAGAGGAGGGTCCCCAGGGCTCTGCCAGGACTGAGCAGCTGTACCTGGGTTAAATCAGAAGGAATTTCCCAAGATAAATGGGACCATCGCAGGCAAATACTAGCTGGTTCTCTTCATTGCTTTCTCCAGAATCCCTAGTGCCTTGATAAGTTAGAGCCTTGGCTTTTTGATTAATGTAAAGTCTGATTAGTTTCTCAAAACATTTCTCCCAGTGCCACGCCAGCAGGACAGGAACCTGAATACAGGCAGTGCTTAATAAATGTGATGTGAGGAGGAGAAGAAAGCAAGGAGAATGCCACCGCTGTCATTTCAGCCTCTGGGAACGGGGTCCTTGGCTCTGTGTCAGGTAATCCCCTCTCAGCACCTGATGTTACACTGAAATCTTGCGTAAAAAATTAATCAAATGTTCCCTTTGTTTGCCACACCTGCTAGGCATCTCCTGTTGCTCATCACTCCTTGAAAGGGAACGTCTTTACATTGTAAAACCCAAGTCTCTTTTTTCCTTTCTTAACTACTTTTCTCCCACAGAGGCACAACTCACTCACGTGATGCAGATGAAGTTGGTGTTTGTTTTCTGGGCTCTGCTGAGGAACTGCCAGCCTCATTGTTTTGATGAGAATAAAGAAACTTGCGCACTTTTAGTAAAATATAAACACTCGAGTCTAAGCAATATGTCCCTTATTAATACTTAAGATAATGAGTGAAATTCCCTACTTTGGTCATAAGAATTTTGTGAGCTCTCACTGGCACAGGCTTTGACTTTCAAGCATTTAACCTAAAATTTGTTTTGGAGAAGTGAGTGAGATAAGTCAAGACTGAATCATCTTGAATGTACCTTTTGGAAAGGACACGGAGCTTTGTATGTATGGGGAAAATGAAAAGAAGAGAAAGTTCTAAGGTGAAGCCCGGATATATATTTTTAAACAATGTCTTCACGGTTGTGTATTGAAAGATAATTCGGCTGTGATGGGGATCTGTGGCTTTTGGGTATATGAACTTTCTCCAATTTGGGCTATTATATAGCTCATTTTTTCACAGACATCCCAAGGCTGCCAACAAATCAAGAGGTTTAGCAGTTGAGATCCTTCTGGCATGCAGCAAGTGCAGTAAATATCGGAGGTGTCTCGTATTGTTTCTGCAGGAAGCAGCATAAAAACTTACATCAACAGACTTTCAGTACCACTGAGATTTTCTTCGGTACCCACTTCAAATGCGACTTGATATTTTAATAAACTTTGTATACATTAATCTTTCCCTATAGGGCATCATTGTTGCCCAAGATGCCACCTGGAAGAGGGGTCACTTCTAAAGCTCATCTGTTTGTCCAGCAAATGAATGGAGGCTTCTGAACTTCCTGCTTGAGGGTTTGGGTGTTGTATTATTTCTACATTTCTCTGTAAGACTGATTCTTGGAAAAACCCCTTGGGAATGGTACCTGTTTCCCGTTTAGAGGAAGACTGTGCTCTGAGGGAAGAATACTTCTGCACAGAAAGGAAGGACTTAACATATGCATGTCGCTGACTCTGTTTTCTCTGCCAGGGTGTCCAACTCGCATCCTGTGGGCTGCATGTGGCCCAGGACGGCTCTGAATGCAGCCCGACACAAAATCATAAATTTACTTAAAACATTCGATTTTTGTGTGTGTGGTTATGTGTTGCAATGTATATAATGTGTGGCCCAAGACAACTTGTCTTCTTCTACTGTGGCCCAGAGACTCCAAAAGGCTGGACACCCCTGCTAGAGTATGGATTTATTTATTGAGGCCAAATCTGCAAAGTGCGGGATCAGTGTTACATTTGTGAGGGCCAAACTCCAGTTCCCTTGGGAAAGCTGAGTTACAGAGCTGGACAGAATGGACAGCATAGGCTTCGGCCCCTGCTGAAGGCTTGCATTATGGGTGAATTTTCATATGCGGGCCTCTCCAGTGTAGTCTTCTGGCATAAGTGGGTCCCCATCTTCATGGTAGGCAAAGGGGATGCTTTAGAAACACCTTGGGAAGGTGCGCTACCAAACTTGTCTCTGCACAACATAAAATTAATTTCTGGTCCAGAAGGCTAAATTCAATCCACTCACGCTACATATGCCAGATTCACGCGATTCTGCTATTGGTGTCCTTATACATATAAAGAACGTGATACTAGGGATATGGGTAATGAACCCCTTTCTCCAAACATAGCCCAGCCTGTGACAGATTTAAATATTTCTCCTCTAGGCTAGCACTCTCCAGTTCTTGGCCTTCCTCTTTTGAATAATAATAATAAACATTTTTGGTGTACCTCCAAAAGGTAATAATGTAGATTATCTCTTAATGCTTATATCAAATTTCTGTTACTGGGGAAGAACTGTTATTATACATTACCCCTGGGTGAATCTCAGAAATAATGATGCTGAGTGAAAGAAGCTAGACACACACACACAAATACTGCATGATTTAATTATAGAAAATTCTGGAATAAGCAAATCAGGTTGCTTCTCTGTGGGATGGGGGTAGGTGGGAAGGGGTTGACTGAGAAGGAGCATGAGGGAGACCATTGAAAGGGTCTGTGTCATAATGTTCATCCTTCCAAACTGACTGAATGATGCATTTAAGATCTGAGCAGTTCGCTCAGTGTAAATTAGGCTGAAATATTGAAAAGTATGCTTTCTATTAGTAAACCAGGTGAACAGGCAGAGTTTCAGGAAGATGAAGCCCATCATCACGCAGCTGAAGGACAGAGCTGTTCCTCCGCTCCGGTGATCCTAACTCTTAAGCCCAGGTCATTCCGCCGTTACACAATTTCTGAGAATGATAAAGATAGCGTTTATAGCACTCCACTAGGGAGTCAGTGCATGTTACAATGTTTTTCTTCTGGAAACAGAGATGGGTTTCTGAAAGCACATGATTGGGTTCTGGGTGGAGCCTTTACTCTTTACGGGCGAGCCGGGGAGAGGTGGTGAGCACCACAGCTCTGCAGCATGTAAATGGTTAATGGTTAATAGCCGGGGGAAGGGGCACCATAGAGTGATTTCCCATTCCCACCCTGCAACTTAGCATGGGATGTTGGGTATGTCAACATGTCTGACTTCAGCATCTTCATGTGTAAAGTGGATCACTGGGGGGCATGCGTGTCGTCACTGGTAGACCATTCCTAAGTGTCTGTGAATTATCAGTGAAGTCTCCCATTATTAGTCACAGTTTTGGTTAAAGGAGCAAAAAATGCCCCTGGGGTATTCACAGGTTTACTGTCTCATGATATGTCTCACAATGTGAAACCTCTGTGTCCCATTCCTTTCCCAGTAGCTACAGAATTCATTTATTATCATGCTAGAGAAATGCACATAAAGCTATAATGCATGCAGTTCCAGTACATCTTTCCCTGACCTCCTTATTCTGGCAAAAAGCATTGTGCAACAATTTAGAATTTTATGTATGTCATTCACAGTGTGAATAATGTCATGTATTTCTAAGTTCCAGGAGAACGTTCATTTCCAGCATAATTCACTTATAAATCTATGATTCCATGAACTCTGGGCATGATTCACTGAATTATGTCTCAATGTTCATAAATGATTGTAGAACTAGAAGAAATTATTTCTTGGAAAGAATTAGTATATTTTTTAATATGGGTGGACTTACTTAAAGCAGAATATCCATTTGAATAGAGTTTGGGCATCAACTAAAGATAAAAAAGGGAGAGAAAGAGCTTGATGATGATGAAGATGATGATGATTTTGGATATGTGACAAACAGAATAAACTGCTTAGATGGCACAAGTTTGTTTTTTCAGGTGCTATTTCTGTTATTATAGCATTTTCTACTGTAAATCTTTGATTCTTACATATCAGAGCCCTCTGGAGCCTGCTTGGGTCGAAACCTCTGCGTGACTTGTAGACTTACCCTGAAAGATAATGTCTGATTCTCTCAGTCCATGAGCATGGAATATCTTCCCACTTCTTTGTGTCTTTTTCAATCTCTTTGAAAAAGCATTATTATGCTTTTGCATTATTATGCTTTTTCATTATTATGCTTAAGCATTATTATGCATAAGCTTAATGCATAATAGTAGTTTTACATATGCTTTGTAGTTTTCGGTATGTAGGTCCTTCACATCCTTTGTTAAGTTTATTCCTAGGTAAATACATACTTTATTCTTTTTCTTGCCATTGCAAAAGAAATTGATTTTTTCCATTTCTTTTTCTGAAATTTCATTGTTAGTATATAGGAATGCAGTGGATTTTTGGACTTTGATTTTGTACCCTGCAACTTTACTGTATTTGTTTATTGTTTCTCATAGATGTATTTTTTTCCAGTGGAGTCTTTAGGATTTTCTATGTAAAGAATATGTCTCTGCAAAAAGTCACAATTTTACTTCTTCATTTCAAATTTGGGTGCCTTTTATTTCCTTTTCTTGCCTGATTGCTCTGGTTGGGACTTCCAGAACTATGTTGAATAAGAGCAGTGAGAATGGACATCCTTGTCTTGTTCCTGATCTTAAGAGGAAAAGCTTTCAGTTTTTCACCAGTCAGTACAAGTAGGGGAGGGTTTGTAATATATGGTCTTTATTATATTGAGCTGCTTTCCCTTTATACCCATTTTACTGAGTGCTTTAATCATAAATGGATGTTGTCTCTTAGCATATGCTTTTTCTGCATCCATTGTCATGCTTATTTGATTTTTATCCTTTATTTTATTAATGTACTGTATCACACTGATCAATTTATGCATGTTAAACCATTCTTGTGCCCTTGGAATGAATAGTTAAAATGTCCATATTACCCAAAGCAATATACAGATTTAATGCAATCCCCACCAAAATTCCACTGCTATTTTTTAAAGAAATAGAACACAAACATATCAGATTTGTGTGGAACCATAAAAGACCTCCAATAGCCAAAGCAATGTTTTGGGGGGAAAAATGAATTCAGAGGAATCACACTCCCTGACTTCAAATTACACTACAAAGTGACAATAATCAAAATAGCCCAAACAGAAAAACAAACACGAAGTTTCATAGAATAAAATTGAAAACCCAGAAATAAATCCACATGAATATGGACAAATAATCTTCAACAGGGAAGACAAAGACACACAATGGTGCTGGGAAAATTGGAAAGCCACGTGCAAAAGAATAAAACTAGACTAGTGTTTGTCCCTATTTCAAATAATTAACTCAAAATGAATGAAAGACCTAAATATAAGACTTGAACAATAAATTACATAGAAGAAAACAATAAATTATATAGAAGAAAACACAGGTACTAAACTTATAGGCCTTGTTCTTAGAGATTGTATGAATTTCACCCTGAAGGCCAGGGAAATAAAGGCAAAAATAAATGAATGGGAGAGTAAATAACTTGTTTATTTATCAAAGTAAAAAGCTTCTGCACAGTAAAAAAAAAAACACTCACAAAACAAAAAGGCAGCCAACCAAATGGGAGAAGATAGTTGCAAGCAACAGCTCTGACCAGGGGCTAATATCCAAAATATATAAAGACCTCATACAACTCAAACCAAACAGACATACAATCCAATTTGAAAATAGGTAGGGGATCTAAGCAGACACCTCTCTCAAGAAGACATTCAAATGGCCAACAGACATACGAAAAGATACTCAACTTCACTAGCTACTAAGGAAAAATCAAAACTATAATGAGATACCACCTCACACAGGTTAAAATGACTATTTTTAACAAGAGAAGTAATACCAAGTGTTGGAGAGTTTGTAGAGAAAAGAAATCCGCGTTCACTGCTGGTGGGAATGTAAACTGGTGCAGCCACTGTGGAAACCAGTATGGAAGCACCTCAAAAAAAAATAAGGATAGAATTACCATATGATGCAGCAACCCACTTTCTAGGTATCTACTGAACATTTGAAGACATTTATTCACGAAGATGTATGTACCCGCTTTGTTAATTGCAGCATTATTCACGGTGGCCAAGCCATGGAAATGACCAAAGTGTCCTTCGCTAGATGACTGGGTAGAGAAGACGTGGTGCACATACACACGGAACACATTTCTCAGCCGTAAAAAAGGGCGAAACACTGCCACTGCCATGTGTGACAACATGGATGGACCTTGAGAATATCATGCTAAGCAGAGTAAGTCAGACAAAAAAGTTAAGATCCATATGATTTCAGCTATATGTGGGATATAAAACTGAAAGCAACAAGTGAACAAACAAGAAAATGAACAGAAAGTCATAGACACCAGATAACAGTGTGACAGTTACCAAAGAGAAGGGGGTTTAGGTTTACCAAGGGTGAAGGGGGTCAAACATGTGATAGTGGTAGAGGATTTGGCTCTGGGTGTCAGGCACACAGTGTGCTATACAGATGGCGTATCACAGAATTGTACACTTGCAACCGATACACCGTATTTTTCAGACTATAAGATGCAACCCCCCAAATTTGGGAGGAATGATGGTTGTTAATGCTGCTGTTGAGTTCTGTTTACATTGGTGAAATATGTTATTTATGTTATTAAATATTTTACTACATTTTTGCTTCAAATTTTTCCCTATTTTCCTCTAAAACCTAGGTGCATTTTATGATCTGAAAAATACAGTAGTTTTATTAACCAGTGTCACCCCAATGAATTTAATTTTTAAAAGATAGTACATTTTAGATAAGCATTATCTGTTGAACAAAAAAAACATAGTGAAAATTTAGACTCTACTAGAAAGTAAAGCACTTATATTTTTCCATGTAGAAATACATGGAATTTTTTGGTCCAAGAAACCTGACTACGTCTGCCGCTACTGTCTCCATGGTGCATTTGCATAGAAGGAAACCTGGACATCCAGGATGATGGACAATGAGAAAGTTAAATCTATAATTCACAGCCAGGATTTCCCATTTTGCAATACTAATCTCATGGGGTTGTGGTGTGTATTCAACCAGATAATATACGTCTAGGGTCTAGTATTAAAAAAGTGTACCAAAAATGACAGCTCCCTCTGTCCTTTCTGACCGAGACAAACAGACACCGAAGGGCAGAGGGAGCTGGAAGATGTGTAACACCCTAGAACCATTCGATGGGTTCCAACCTTGGTGACATTTTCTTAATGTTCCAAGTAATCCATGTCCACACCGTGGCCCCACCTTCTTTGCAGACAGACCAGGGCCAAGCAAAGGGCAAAAGGGTAAAGATCAAAGCTCAAAAGGGAAGCAGCTGTTGAACGCGGAACAGATGACCTAACCTTCCTTCTGTTCTGAAACACTCTCTATGTTCCCTGATCTAATCTGGGAGCAGGAAAGGCCAGGAGGGAGGATGTGGGTATTGTGAAGGCAGAGCTCAAACTAAACAGGAAACGCATTGGGTTATTCAAGAACCAATCCAGTTAACTTTTCCAGGCCAGCCTGGCTTATGATCCTGGTTCCTCCTCCTCCACGGAACATTGCCTGACCTCCTAAGCCTCACTATCTGCAACTGTTAATAGGGGTTAATAATAACGTGTAATTCAGATACAGAAGGAACTTGAATATCATCCTCTCGGTCAATATTGTTTCGTTATCATGTTAATTAGACAAGCAAAATTGATTCCCAGCTTGGGCCCCTGTCGGTGTGGAGTTGGCATGTCCTCCCCATGTCTATGTGTGTTTTCTCCCAGGACTTTGGTTTTCTGCCACATCCCAGCGATATGCAAATGAGGTGAATCAGTGTGTCTACCTTGTACCCATCTGAGTGAGGCTGAGTGCCCCCTGGGGTAGGAGGTCATGTGCAGGACAGACCCTGCCTTGTGCCCTGAGCTGCCTAGATAGACTCAGGCCACCCATGACCTTGAACTGAAATAAGTGGGTTGGAAAATCATTATCTTACTTGTTTTTATTCATCTTTCTTAAATATATGTATAGCTCACATTAATTTCAGTATTTAATATTATAAGTGTTTTGGGTCTTTATTTAGAAGTTTGGTGATGGTTTTGTGAGCAGAAACAGGCTGTAGGAACATAACTCTTATTTATATCAATTAACCTGAGATCGAATTGGTTGTATTATATGTCATTTTGATTCAAGTCTAAGTTTCCAAGAACCTGTCAGCAAAGTCAAGTGAGGACTTAACTGTATGTGCAATAAACGGTTAATTGGATAATATTTAGCACATATTTAGAACTATTCTAAAAGGCATTTTTTCTTGCCTAGGTACCAATATGAATCTCAAGACAATCACCAGAAAATTTTTCAGGCATATCTGCCTGCACTTACAGAAGAATCCTAGAGATATCTTTGACTTGTGCAAAGGACAAGCTATCAATTGTCCCCTACAGATAAAATCTGTAGAATGTGGTAGAATGGGGACCCAGGTATCATTGTTGGATTCTCAACCAGGATTTTGACAAACCTGGGACAAGCAGCCTGAAAAATATTTCCAATCAACTTTGTGATTCATGATGTTGTATATAGACAAGAGCAATGTGGTTCACTGACTCTAGATACGAAACCTGACAGTTTTCTGTACGTTGGAAGACTACTTGAACTATATATCAAAGTAAATAGCACTTCTAAATATTGAATAATTTTTAAAAATCATGTGAAGAAATCTTTATATACTTTAAATTTTTGTCACCCTAAGGTAGAGTCTACCCAGCCCCCCTCAGGCAAGGTCCCATAGCTTCCCCAGACCAAGGCTGCACTATCTTCTATTATATGGTTGGATTTGCTTGGGTAGTGTTTTGTTTAGAATTTTTGGACTTATATTTATTAATGAAATGGGTTGGCAACTTTCCTTTCTGAATTTTTTTCCTGGTTTTGTTATTAATGTTATATTGGCTTTGTAGAATAAATTGGGAAGGCATTTTTTATCTATTTTCTGAAATAGTTTAAGATTTAAATGATCTATTCTTTGAAAATTTGGTAGAATTCACTATCATGCTCTGGTTTGGTCTTTTCTTCATGGGAAGAATGTTAATCAGTGTTTCCATTTCTTTACAAGTTATAGGACTAGCCAGGCTTCCCATTTCTGTGTAGGTCAGCTGTAGTAATTTTTTTCCATCTAGGAATTTGTGCATTTTATCTAAGTTTCAAATTTATTATCATAAATCTGTCAGTGTTATTTTATTATATTTTAAATCTCTTTTGTGTGTTATTTCCTCTTCTATTTAGAATATTCATTTTCGTTACCTCTTTATTTCATCAAACACTCCAGGGGTAGTCGAATTTTTAGACGATGTATCATACCTTTAGACATTTTCCTTATGACAGAGGTAGAATATTTTGTCAATTCAAATTCTATTATAATCATTACAGAGTGTATTTGTTCATTGAATCCCCACAACATCTGTAAGATTTTCCCAGCATTATAGCAAGTCATTACTCATTAGCCACAATAACCTAACCTGTGCTTTAACATCCCTTGAACCAATTGTATTGTTACAGCTGTGGTTATTAGATTTGTTAGATTAGACACTAGATTTGCAATATGAGAGATCAAATTCCAGGTCTGCTTTTTACTTGAGGTAAGATAGTTAAACTCTTTGAACCTCAATTTGCTGCCTTTTTTTTTATTATTACCTTTTCTAATGGGCCTGTTTGTTATAAAATGTGTTTATCTGCATGCTGATGCTCGCCATCACCCCTTCCTGACCTCTTTCAAAAACAAAACACACAACAAAAACATTCCCTCTATCAACTGTTCAGAGTCAAGTGAAGCTTCTGGAAGTTTAGAGGAAAACATGAGAGGCATTATTCTCCCGGCTCTGACAAATCCAAGAAGCTTGCTGAGGCTTCCTTCCCCTCTGTCGTCCTGAGCTATTTCTTGTCGTACTTCTTGGCACTCTCCCCAGAGTCGCAAATGAGACCAAGAGAAGTCTGGTTTTCAGGAGAAAATCCAGTTCATCTGGCGAGTCTAATAGGAATTCATTCTGTTGAGCAAGACGTGGTCGGATGCGCAGGGTGCACTTGGAGGGACCAGACTTTGATGGGAAAGTTGTCAGGCTGTTACCCTGGGCCATGGAAGTCACCAGGAAATCAATGCACAGATTCTCCCTGGACTTCAAGTTCATGCACAGTGCAGATGGGATGACAATAAGCATATAATGAAGCTGTGTACATGGAAGTGTTTTCAACTGTAAAGCACTTTCAAAATAGCAGGTTTTTATAACATTGCTGAGTGTGATGGTCCCTGATGTTTCAAAGCCCTGCTCCTCATCTTCCTCACCCTCAGATGCCTCTATGATTGCTTCGGGTTTGCAGCAGGTCCGGGCTAGGGTGTGGAAAACAAGAATCTCAGACCTGGGCTGATCCGCCGGGGGTAGTGATACTTTGTTTACTTCATATGGTTTCCTTTGGAAAAGCTTTATGACTCTGGGCTTCTGCCACTGAAAAGTAACTGCAAATTTACTGCGCCCCACGCCTGATTTGCAGGATGTTATTACCAAGCTACACCTGGAATAATATTACAGCGGTACCTGTAAGGAGGAAGTGAGTGCAACACTTCCTGCCTTTTGACGTAAAATCTTACACACATTCTTATGTCTAGGAGAGAGGACGTGAACATTCAGACATCCTTTCTGCCCGCTATTCACTTCCTGTCTTTAGAAGTTGGGTTATAGCTGGTAAAGTCGTTACTGTATTTCCCCAAGGAAGAGAAATTATGGTTATTTGTGCTGAGGAGGAGCCTGCTGGCAAATTATTGAGGGACAGAGTCAGTAAACATCATTAATCCATGTCCTCCTGGCACTTTCTATAATCACTGGTGCATGTTAGACTGCTTTTATTATTTGTGTGTGTGCACATTTGATTCCCTTCTATGGCAGTCCCCAGGTTGTTGGTTGGTACACTCTTTCTCCCTGGCAGATCAGAAAACCCTCAGAAGCAGGAAATTGAATGTCCACCTGATCATTCACCCTGCGATGTCTGGTTCCCCAAAGTACACAGAGCTGGGCTTCATCTGTGTACAGTGAGTGAATCAATGTGGGGACACTGTCAAGCACTTGTGACGCTGGTAGAGTTAGAAAAGAGATTGCTGTCCTTGTGATACATTTTTCTCATGTAGACTTCATAGCAACAATGACAGTGACAACAAACAGTGACAGTGAAATCTGGGTTCCAGCTATAGGCCAGGCGCTGTTCCAAGGGGCTTTGTATTATTTTTAAAGGTGATTTAATCCTCCTAGCAATCCTACGAGATAGGTTCTGTTACGGTTGCCTGAGGAAACTGAGATACAGAGAGGTTCCACACCCCACTCAAAGAAACCCAGCTTGTGGGTACAGGAGTTGTTGTTTATATTTTAAATTATTTGACTTATTTTTTAATTATAGTTGACGTACATTATGATATTAGTTTCCAATGTACGACAGTGTAAGTGGGCGATTGGGCATTTGAAGTCATACCCTCTGACTCTGGAGCTCATTTATCAAAAATGCTTTGTATTGTCTCTCTAAGGAAGGCATTGTGTTTCTCCTCTTCTGGATGAGCATTCTGAGACTCGGCGACCTCCATTGTCACCTAACAGCCTGCTCCATTGTCACCTAACAGGTAGCTAGTAAACGTAACTTAAAAATGCACCACATGTTTTCACGCAGTACACAGGCATGGCCCGCGCTCCCTGTATGGGAGTCTGGGTTTGCCATCGTAGTCAGCCATGTTCCAGGAGAATCACAGAATACAACCACGTGAAGGGCACGGAAATGCAAACCGCTCTTCCACGGGCGGAAGAGTCCCTTCCGCAGCATGACCGGGAGGTAGCTCCTCCCCTTGCCGCTTGACCGTCGCTAGCAATAGGGAGACCCCCGGCCTCACAGCACCTTCTCATACTGAACCCAAGTATTACCCAATAATTTGTCCTTACTGACCATGGCTCTTCCACTCTTCAGAGACACACAAAGTGAGGTTGGCCCAGCCCTCTGGTATGTAGGCTCCGGAATCTCTTTTCTAGGTTAACTCATAATAATGGCACTGACCCCTAAAACATGTGCTAATGCCGAGTTCCTTACACAATTTTTTACTTGTATTAATTCCTTTAATCCTCACAACAATTCTAAGAGATAGGTGAAAGAAATGCCATGTGGGGAAACCAAGTAATTTGCTCAAGGACCCAGAGAGGGGGGATAGAAGGGTGGGAATGGGACCCCAACAGTTAGACTCTAGGCTTTATGCATTTCATTCCTGTGCTCTAATGTCTTTCACCTAATTTATGTTTTGTTGTTGTTGTTTTTTTAATTTATTGAACCTTTCAACAACCTGGTCACCCTCCTTACCCTCATGTAAACATTGCCTAACACATTAGGGCTTCAGGTATGGGCTGATCAAGGTGGTAAAGAGGGACACTGTCTTCTCTGTTTCTGAACACCAAACTTCCACCAGTGCAGCCTATTACATTATAACATTCTATTACTTTATTGTGGCAGCTACAGCCATGGAAATCCCTATGATGTTTTCTCACACAAACTGCTTATAAGAATGCTTTCCATATAACGTATGTCTAAAATTACATGCATGTTAGTGATTCTATTTTGAATACACAATGAGAGACTTTCCTCTCACCCTTTTATACAAGGTGGGGCAAAAGTAGGTGTACAGTTGTTTGTATGGAAAATGATACAATAATTAAGAAATAATAATGAAGAATAAATTCTGTGTTTCACATATTCGCAACAGTATAAACCCACTTTTGCCCCATGCTGTATTTTACCTTCTTAATTTGGGCCTGTGTGAAACTCTTAAAATCTTAATTTTGCCATCTCTGGCGTTGCTGGTTTCTCCCAGCCCCTGTCTCAGTAAAAGCAACACCTTCGATGCCTGTCAGACACTGGGCTCATCCGTCACCACCTTTGGGCTGAGAGGATGTGGACCAGCCGCCCAATAACATCCGACCTTTTAACTGGGATTGTCTGCTTCTTTGTGGAAAGCCTAATGTTTACATTTTATCAGTTTAGAAGCTGCTCAAGGTGCTTTGTGCATTTCTTCAGAGTGGAGCTACAATCAGTGAATACAAATTATAGGGGTAAAATTTGGATTCAATATTAGAAAAGAGGTATAAGAAAAACATTTCAGACACACAGTCTTTTTAAAAGCATGATTTAAAAAATTTTTGTGGTTAGACAGACAAGATTCTGGCATGAGCATTTGGACATGTGTAGAGGCAGCCGCCAGAACATAAGGAAAAGCCATTAGGGCTGGAGGCCTTGGAACTGACTGACGCTTCGGATCCCAGCTCCGCCGATGGCCACTATGTAACCTTGGGCAAGTCACTTCATCTCTTCATGCCACTGTCCCCTTGCTTGACAGGGAGGCATGAAAATATTCCTACTTTACAGAATTGCTTTTAAATGAGCTAGTATACTTCAGTCACTTAGAGTAGGGCCCACAATGTTGTAAGTAGTCAATATTTGCTACTTATTATCATTGTTCTAAGGCTGGAGTTGATAAATGACAGCCCGCAGGTCTAACCAGCCCTTGACCGATAAAGTGTTACTGGGATGCAGCCACACTGCCTGTGGCCTCTTTCATGCTACAGTGGCAGGATGGAGTGGTAGTGACAGAGACCCTGAGGCCTGCAAAGCCCCCCAGATTTTTCATCTCGCTCTTTCCAGAAAAAGCTTGGCAATCCCATTGGATAGGATAGAGGAGGTGAACCGCTGACTTCTCATCTGCTCCTTCTCTGCCCTGAAACCTCTGGCCTCTGCTCTTTCAGTCACGAGACTCCTCTTTCTAAAGAACAAACATGCGAAGAATGATATCTCGGAGATCCTATTAACCTTGTTATTCCACTTGCTCAACAAGTCCATGTTTTGTAGTCAGACAATTGTGTTAATTGGTGGCTATAGATGTGAATATCCATTGTTTTTCTAAAACTAATGATCACTCCCCGTGTGCTGGACTCCGTGCAAAGCCCTGTGCATGTGTTAGCTCATTAAATTCTCATAGCAAGTCTCTGAGGCAGGCACTATGACCTACCCTGTTTTACTGATGGGGGTATGGAGACAGGGAGAGGTTAAGGGAATTTCACCTCATGGTTAACTAACTGCCACAGTCAGCAAAGTCAGGATTTGATGTGGTTCAGGACTCTAGAGTTTTAGCTTCTGTTATGCAGCCCCTCAGCTTTGAGGACCTCTCAATTCCACCAGAGACAGCTATGTGCAAACAGGTAACCGCATGTGATGCGTACATGTTGAAATGTGTGTAAGATGATCAGCACGGCGCCTGCTGTGGCATAAGCTGGCATCACAACATGCGTGCCCTGATGCTGTTGCTGGCGGTGGGGGAGGCCGCAAAGTGTGGGTGGGGCCGAAGGGAGGCGTGCCTGGAAGGCTTCAAGAAGGAGGTCTTACCTGAGCTGAGACTCACAGGATGTAGAGAGCAGTTTTCCAGAAAGATTTCCATGCAGAGGAGACTGCGTGTGCAAAGAACAGAGGCAGGAAAGAACACGGCGTGTTCAGAGAATTGAACTGTTTCTCTATGGCTGGGAAGGGAGCTACAGCGACTAAGGGGAGTCAGCTGAGAGGAAGACAGGAGGTGGGCAGCGGCCGGACTGCGAAGTCCTCTAGCGTGCGTCTCTTTTGGGACAGTGCCCTGTAGTTGTCTGTTTGTTCAATACTCCCTCCCCCAGTACACACACGTTTCCTGAACTGGCAGCACCTTGGGCCAGGCACCCAGTCTCTGTCAGGGACGACCTAATGCTCAGGGCCCTACCCAGAGTAAGAACTCATTAAACATTTGTTGAATTAAGGTAACCAAACCAACCAGCCCACCTGTGGGTGCGTGTAAGACTCGTAAGATACTTTCTTTGAGTCCAGCCGGCATCTCTGGGGACAACGGTTTTACTTAGTTGAAGAATCAAGGGAGGTTACAGTGAATGGCAGCACTGTCTGAAATTAGGTAATTTTGAGGGAGCTCTTTTCTTGGAGGCCAAAAGCTACTCCACAATTCGTACCCGGTTTGTTTAACTCCTGACTCCACATATGAAAACTCAGCACCCTCGCCCACGATGTCCTGGTGGCCTCGTGAGAACCCTTTGCTCCTTTGAATGTCTTTTAAAATCCTACCATGAAGGACCCACCTGGTGGCATAGAAGAGGACCGAGTAGTGGTAAGGGAACAAAAACAATGACTCTTACAGACAACTCTGCCAAAGCCAAGGACAAGTAACTTGAGCACACGGATCTTATCTATGAGCAGGCTCATGTTCATGTCTGTCAGGTGTTTGTAGGGTTTGGGGGAAAGTCAGAAGATGCACCTGCCTAAGGCCTAAGAAGACGGTACACAGGTTGACAGGTGTATTTGTTGGCGATGACACAGCCGGGAAGACAAGAAAAGAAACACTCCTTTTTTAAAAAACATCGTCAGAAGAGGCAGCTTCCCAAAACATCATGGACTGTTTGAAGAACGGGGACCTTGGTTCCCTCCCTTGATGGGAGGAAAATGAGCTCTGGGAAGTGAAGCGACTTGCCCAGGGCTGGAGAGCTCGTTAGTGGCAGGCTGGAACTGTGATGCGTGTCCCCAGCTCTCGGGGCCAATTCTCTCCACCTCCCCTCTCAGCTTCCCGAAGGATGAGCAATAGCTTCTGAGAAGCCGATATTACCACTTTCATCATTTCTTGGTCTTTTTGGAAATATTGATGATCTCCCTCTGCATCTTTCCTTTCTAAGATGACCTAGAAAATGCCACTAAGGGAAAGTCTAAGATTGCATTTTGTCAGCAAATCCCACTGTCACCGAGCTGTCCCCAACTTGAATGTTTCACCAAAGGTCCAAACACACAGCGGTTTTTTGTTGTTTTTTTTTTTTGCCTCCAGCTTTTCCCTAAATCACAGTAGGAAATATACATTTTGTGTTCACATCCTGTCCAGTAATGAAATATTTCCTTTCTTCCCTGTAATCTGGAAATCCCAGTATTTGTTGTTTTCTGTTGTTATTTTTAGGAATAAACCTGGCATGGATCAGAGGGACTCGCTGGCCCCTCAGAAACCAGGCTGGTAGGAGCGCTGATTGGATTTGCCCGAGCATTTCCTCATTGGTAGCCTGCCTGGGCTCTCCTTCCAGATGTCACCTGGCTGCCCCAAGAAAGATTTCACTGTTGTACCTCGGGGTGTTTGCAAACCGGGGCTTTACCGAATGCTTTTGTGAAACCTTCGTCACTGCCTGTCCTGTTCAGATGAAAACCTGGCAAAGTGACTGTGGGTTATTCATCTGAAGACTACTCCTGACTGCCCTCCTCCCCTCTCTTTTATAACTGGAGACTGGAATTTTAATTGCTCAACCACAGTTTTTAATTCACGATGCCCAGAAAGGAGATGGGTTATTCATTAGTTCTGATTATGAGGGGCCTTGAACCTGGGCCTGGCTGCTTCTTGATCAGTTTCAGCCAGTCTTTGCCCAAAGTGACTGCCTGGGTGCCCACGGAGGTGTAATTATACAGACATTGGCTGTTCCGTTCTGCCAGGTTAAGCCCTCTATTACGAATCCATCTCAGTGTCTTAAAAGGAATTTATCAAAATGCCATCATTTAATAGTTCAGGCTTACAAAATCACACTCTCCTATGTTACAGGCAATAGCTTTTTAATTGAATGTTTTCTCACAGTACATAAAAACCTTGGCTTAAATACACACACACACACACATCCAATTAACGTTTTTAATCTTGAGAAAGAGTGTTGCCTCGTGGTTAAAAGCAGGATGGTGGAGCCAGGTTGCCTGGGTTTGACTCCTGTGTCTGCACTTTCTGGCCCTGGAACTTGGTGTGTGTTGTAGCCCCTGTGTTACTGCAGCGTCTTTGGTAAAATGAGGATGATTTTGCAACATCTGTATCACAGGGTGGTTCCAAGGTTCAAGCGAGTTAACAAAGTTCATGGAACTTAGTCATTGTGCTTTTGACTGATCGCTCCCACATACTTACTTGCATGTATATGTTATAAAATCCAGTGTGTTAAGCTGATGGAATTAGGGATGTCTCCCTATGGCAAAAGCTGAGAGTTGTCCCCTAATACGTGTGCTCTTCTTCTTTTTCTTCTCAGTAATAATTTCCCTTCCCTACCAGATTTAAAACAGTTTGGAAGACAGGCCTGTTGAGGCTTGCCCATTTTGAGACTTTCTTAAACCAAGTTCAAGATTTAATTCAAGACCTCACATCATTGGAGTCCAGAGGTTAGAATAAATTCCTTTTCCATCCAGAAGTAGCCATGTAACTACGCTCTGGCCAGTGGATTGGAAGCAGATATAATGGATCAACTTCTGAAAAGCAGCCTAAAAAGAAGAAGGATGGTATATATTTCCTGTCTTCCTTCTTTCTACTGGTGGGAATTTGGTTGTGATGGCTGGAACTCAGGCAGCCCTCTTGAGTCATGAGATGGCAGGCTAGGGTTGCAAAGCAGGAAGGGGGCAGAAATCCAAAGCTCTGACAACTTCAGAGAGCAGAGTCCCTAGCAGCCCTTTTCTTTTACTGTTTTCTTTTGGTAAAAGAAAAAAAATCTCTATGTTATTTAATACACTACACTGTGGAGCACCTACTGCAGTCAAATCTCGTCCTAGGTAACACCTTACCCTCCCTGACTTCAATCACACACTCAATATTTGGATATCTTATTTGGTTATTTTATCAATCTGTAAGGTCACTTTAAAAAAATAATCTCTAAAAGAGTTCCCCAAGCTTTCATTTGTTTCTTGACACATAGTAAATACCATATTTTTAGGACTATAAGATGCACCAGACCATCAGATGCACCTTGGTTTTAGGGGAGCAATATAGGAAAAAAATATTTTTAAAGCAAAAATGTAGTAAAATATTTAATAATCTGTGACCCTTCTCCACTACCGCCCCCCCCCACACACACACAGCAAGCCAGGTAAGCTACATTCGGACTATAAGGCACACCCCTATTTCCTCCCAAACTTGGAGGGGTATCTTATAGTCCAAAAAATACAGTAGGCTTGCCGCTTTGTTGTCTGAGTGGGACTGCTGCTGCTGTCAGTGTTTTCATGAGTTTCTGTTCACAGGACCTTGTTTCCTTGTGGGCAACACTTTCTTAGATTTTATGCTGCTCATTGCCCTTGAAAATGACTCACAGGGGCTCTTTGAAGCCTGGGATGAAAATGCCTTTCTCCACAAAGTGTTTGCACTTGATTCTTCCAGGCCTGTTGAGGCTTGTCCATTTTGAGACCTTCTTAAACCAAGTTCAAGATTTAATGCAAGACCTCACATCATCTACACACTTGCCTTCCTCCTTCTCCAGCCTTGAACTTCCTTTAATCTGAGACTGTGTCTTGTCATGTCTCATGGACAGTACAGTCCTCAGCCCATGAAAACTGATGAATTTTGGCTGCAGGAATAAATCTTTAAATTATCATGCTTACCTTCTTAACTTATTCTCTGTCTGTATTTTTAGTTGGTTAGTTAAAAGGATTACTCTCTATTAAATACCATTTCTCATTTCCAATGGGGTGGGTGTCCCTTCTTGCTGTGTCTTCTCTAGCAAGAAGGAATCTTCAAACAATTCCAGCTGATACTTCAATTTATATATTAATAAGTATAATTCTACAATATACAAAGCTAAACAGTATTCTAGCTTCTACTAAACCAACTTCAGAGATGAAAACTTTAGTATCTTCAGAAGAGATCTATTTATTTCAGCCTTGGACCGCTTAAATCTGTCCCCCTAAGTTTTCTACAGTTGTTCTTAGGTGTGTCTGTGGTTCTCTTTAAATGTACTGCACAGCAATAAACAATATTCCTAAAATACTGTGGCCAAGAATAACCTCTCTTCTTCTATAACTACATCCTGTGCTAATAAGTTCTCCATAACCCTCCGTGGTTACGGAGTTGTTTTCTCCTAATGGCACTGATGTTCAGTTAAGACTCTGAAATCCTATTTTCAAATATGTGTTGGTACTAAATGGCACCACCTGTGTCTTGAATTAACATGACGGTTTTGATATCTAAGATTGGTTCTCCCGGAATAGATCCCTACTGCATGCCTGTGGGTGTGTTTGGTCTGCTTATTAAATTGCCATGAACCTAATCTGTTGCTAGTGCCCCTGGATCCATTTTTCTCATGAGTTCTTCCAAGGTACTTTATTCCTGTCTAAACCTTAGCTCATTCTGCTTTGTGCCATAGTTTATATACTCGGCTTATATCACTATGTCCCAGGTGGGGTTCCCTACAAGCAGTGCCTGTGTCTAGGGGCTGAGAGGCTTCTGGAAGGCCAGGAAGAGTTCTCCAGAGCGGAAAGCAGCTATGAGTGGTTCTCAGCCCACACACAGTGGTTTGGATACAGGTGCCTCACTGGTAAAAGGGATCTGAAGGGACATCAAACAGCAACAATGACAGTCACCCAGGATTTTGTAACTCTTAAGTAAGGGAGCTGCGTGTTTGTCATCTGTCATCTTAGAAACCTGGTTCTGTGTCTGGTACAGCAAAGACACCAGTTTGTGGAACTGAATTACCTAAGATCTAGAAGAAGTACCTCTAGCTTGCACCCATTCCAATCCACTGCCATTTGTCATAACAGATACCTGTAAGGGACTTAGCCAGGTCCTCCCCAGGCAGCAGAGAACCAGACTGTGAGAGACACAGGAAGTTTGTATCACATGCTCCAAGAATCTTGTTGTCCTGTCCACTTAGATGGTGTCTAAGGACCACGTGCTTAAACTCGGAATAGGTCTTGAGTGACTTCTGAAGACCAAGAAAAGGTCAAAAAGCAAAATGTCAGCCTGTTTAACTCTTAAACTATTTTTTTCTTCTCTGCAGGTTATAAAGTAATATATGCATATGACTAAATATGAAAATGGTATAAAAGGGCAATAAATGAATAGGAACGGCCTATTTTTTTCAGCATCCTGACTTTTGCTTCCAGTCCTCAGAGCTTACTACCATTAACAGTTTGCTGTGTTTCTATCCAGAAATAGTTGTAGACATAAAAGCATTTACAGTTATGGTTTTATACACAAAAAGATTACAGTATATGTTCTGCTTTCTACTTTTTAAAATCTAACAATAGATCTTACAGATCTTTCTACATCAACACACCTATATCTTGTTTTGTAAATGACTATATAAATATCTTCCAATTTATTTAATCTGTCTTTTGTGGACATTTAAGTTGTCCCTAGTTTTCAGCTCTTACTATATTTTTGCCATTAAAAATATGTGTTCTTCTGTGCACACCTGTGCATTTCTTTGCATATATGTTCTTAGCACTATGGATAGAAAACCCTGTTGCTTTCTCAACAGAACATTGATGACATGGGTAGTGCCTGTGGCGACCAGTTTCTCTTTGTCTGTACTGAATAATTAATTACATGTCTTTCAGCCTGTTAGCTTCTTGTTCTCTGCCCATGTGTTTTTGAGCCTCTTTCCCAGAATGCAACTTACAGTCAGAAAAGATAGAAGCTGTCCTAGTTGAATAAGGCGCATGTAATTCTCAAGTTCAGGTCATCATAGCAGCAATTTCTAAAAACTGGGTTGGTACATAATTTAAATATACCAACAGGGCAACTATTATGAGAGGAACGGAATTTTTTTAATCTTGTTCAGTGTTAAGAGCTTGTCTACTGCAAACTTCAAAAACGCAACCAGGTTTTCCAGGAATTCGGCCCTGATGTACTTAAAGGCGATTCTTGTCTTTTTTTGGTTTTGCTTGCAGTGAAGTACATGCGAGAAGCCACACCCTACGTGAAGAAAGGCTCCCCGGTGTCCGAGATCGGGTGGGAGACGCCGCCGCCTGAATCCCCTCGGTTAGGGGGCGGCTCCTCGGAGGCTCTGTCATCCTCGTCGTCATCGTCCCAGTCCTTCGCCTTCCACAGAGATCGGAAGAGCATCCCCCTCAAGATGTGCTACGTCACTCGGAGCGTGGCCCTGGCCGACCCCGAGAGCAGGTAAAGGGGACCCAAGCTCTCGGAGGCTCCGCGGCTCTCCGGCCTCTGAGCTGTCAAGGGGGCTCTTGCCGGGGCTGTGCCCGTGTTCTGGGAACGTGCAGGGGTCCCCGTAGAACACCCTGAGGCATGTGCGTGCTCAAGCCAGGCTCCCTGCCTCTCGTGGTCCATCCTTCTCCCTCCTCTCTTCTGTCCTCACGGGGAACCTGTATGTACACTGAGTTCTGGTTCTGGAAAGAGAACTGGAGTCGGAATCCCCAGTGTCTTCTCTGGGTCTCTGCCACGGTCAGCTGATGTGGCTTTGGGCAAGTTTCTCAAACTGCTAGGTCTCCCCTTTGTCACCTGTAAAATGGAAATAATCGAGACATACACCTCGATTGTGAGGATTAGAGGAGAAAATGTACGTGAAGAGCTTAGCACAGGAAAACCTCCCGTGAATGGAAGCTATAATATCATTCATTATCAGTGGTAGGCAGCAATACGCAAAATCAGCCTTTCTGGGCCTCCCCTGTGTATTTGGAGAATCAGACGAAGAGTAAAGCTGTTTTTTCACTGTGAACCTCTGTTCAAGCTCTTGAGAGAAAGAAGTGGCTCTGGCCCAAACGTGGGTGCTCTTCCCAAAGTCTGTACGTGACTTCTCAGGCCACGGGACAGATCGGTCACCCAGTCCATGGAAATTATAAGGAGTGCAGCCAAGACAAGCCAATATTTACCTCATCGGGACAGAAAACATACATCTGGGAGGAAAATAAGAGACAAGATAGAGAAGAGAGAGGGGAAATGAGCCAGCAAGTGGGGAATCCTGGTGACCTTTGCATCCACATTCAAATGCTAAAAATAGGACCAACCACTGGCCCTTATTTCTAACACGTGCAGGACAGCGGCCCCCCACCCCAGTGGGAGCTGTTTGACTAGGTGCAGAGTGCATGGGGAAAAGCCAGAGGGAATGGGGGCAGGGTGAAAAATGCCTCCTTGGCTCACTGCTCAATGCTCTTTTTGTTTCCTCCCTAATAAGCTCTGTCTAAGGGAGTTGCTAGCCTTTCTGACTCCAGCGAGCTGCAGGATCCGCCCTGCGGCCCCCCAACCCCTCCTCTGTCAGTTACATCTACCCACAGATCAGAGGTCTGCAGTTGTAAGAGAGCCATCAGCAAAAGATGCATCTGAGCGGGTGACTGGAAGGAGGCAGAATCCTTAGATAATCCACGCCCATCTGTTCTCTGCTTTGCGTCCCCTCAATTTCTGCCGCTTTCCTGGGCGTACAGTTGATGTCCTGGTTACTCTGAGGCTCCTCTTCCCTGGGATCTTAACAACCTATCAGACCTGTCCTTCCCCCAAGAGTCTGAGGTCTAAGGTTTCGGATCTGACGAATTTATAATTTATCAAGTGTCTGTCTTGTGCTGGGCATTATGCTAAGTACTTCGGATCTGAGACTGAAAAGTGTCAGCCTACAGGTGTACTCAGCCCACACCTATGTTTTTCTGACGGTCTACCCAGTGTTTTAAGGAAATTTGATCTAGTAGTCATATTGAATAGTTGGGAATGTTACATCGAGAAGCCAGGTTTCTGCTTTTCTAGAAAAATTGGAAGGTCTGGTGATATTCAGCCCACCTTGGTGCAAGGAGGGCTCTAATCTATAGGCATCAGGTAAAGTCTTCCTCTTTGACAAGGAGATGAACTCCTTTCTTCACTCCAGTTGCCTTACACTCAGGCTATCTGCCTGGTCTTGCACATTTCCTACCTAGTCCTTGAATTTGTAATCTTGCTTAGTCCTCTTAACAGCCCTCTGACTTGCTGTCATTATCCCCATTTTATCGATTAAAAACTGAGGCTCGGTGCTTCTGTAAGTCTCCAGACATCATGTAGCTGATCTATAGTATAGCTGGGCTTCAGACCCATGCCTCTGTTTACCACTCCCAGAAAAATGCGGAGACTGGGAAACTTGGTGTACAGTAGAAGTGATTAATGCACTGGGGAGAAAGTGCAAGTAAGTGACTTCTAGGATTCCTTCCAGCTCTGGACTGGCATCTTGTAACATTTCTCCCAAGGTATTGAATTACATTTTAGAGCATATTGTGGGAGCCATCTTAGTTCAAATATTGACAGTTTTCTGGGCAGACCAGTGGAGGGAACATGGTTTTAAACTTGGAGATCAGGGCTCGTCAGGTTCATCTGTGATGAGTGTGTGTAGGCCTTCCACGTGGCAAGGGAGAGCCTGTCCTGCTGGGGTGTGAGAGCCATCAGGGCAGGTCTGGAATGACAGCCCCGCTGAGCCAGAGGGTCCAGGCAGACCCGACACTTCTAATAATAAAACTAACCTTTTCCAATGTAGACATCTATCATAGCAGCAGGATGCAAAGTTTAACTATCTTACAGTTTTGCCAGTGATACCGAATGAAGTGGAAAAATAAATATTAGGGACTTGGATGAATCTTGACCCCAGCTGAAGAGGAGAAGAAAGGACAAAGAAAACAAAAATTTTATGGAGCTCCAGTTACAGGCGTGGCAGAGTGTAATGCAGCGGGTCAGAAATGTGGACTCTGTGCTGAAAATGATGTGGACTCTGTGCTGAAAACGAGACACATGGAAGCATCCAAGGCGAATGCCAAGAAGCAGCAGCAACAGAGAGCATCAGTTGAGGTCTCGGTGTGTGACAGGGTGAAGTGCAGATCGAAAAGCCCAAACCCAGACAGAGAAGGACTGACCTACACTAAAGGCCGGCATTCACGAGGATGCACACCCAATGCCCCAGCAGGGGCTTTAGAAGAACCCGCAGGGGATGGGAGAAGACATAGAAACACCCTGACATTAGCTAATCTAACACAACGCTCTCAGTCCACGGCCAGGGCGAGGGGGCAACAGGTAAAGGAAGATATAAAAGGTCCAAACAACAGAATGAAGAGGGGAGATCTGGATACATCACCAACTCTGTACCCTGGTAATGAAGAACAACACACTTTCTTTTCAATTCGCAAAATTAACCATAGGTTAGGTCCCCCCAAATGCCGAAAGTTCCATAAGATAGAAATAATACAAACAACATCCTCTGATGATGGTGGAATAAAATTAGAAAATCCATTTAAAAAAAACAAACAAACCAAAGCACAGAAAGGTTTTCTTCATGGTTTCCTAAAGGCTCTCTATGAAATAACTCTTGGGTCAAAGGGGGAAATAGAAACTGAAATCGTAGCATTTCTAAAAATAATAATAGTCATGAAAATAAAGCACATATTAAATATAAAAGAGAAAGGAGGGCGCAGGAGCGTGTGGCCTCTGCAGTCAGCGTGATCCATGATGGACTCTTAGTTGCACCACTTGTGCGTGAATTTAAGCCAGTATCTTGTGTGTGTAAACAACAACCCAGGGAGGCGGTAGTCTAATCTCTGTTTTATGGGCCGTGAAACTTAGTTCAGACATGAGAGTAGAAGCAGACTGTAGACCTGGCATTCAAACCCAGGCCTGGCTGACACCATGCCCAATTTCTTAATCCTGACACCCCACTGCCTCTGCCTTGAGCACCTGGCAGAACGGCTCACCTGAACTGTAAGCCCCATGGCCAGGACCTCTGGTCCCCTGGCTGCTGAAGCCTGAGAACCCAGGCCTAACGCCACACTATTAGCCGAGGGCTAATCCCCTTGGCTGGAGACACACAGAGACTTACAGTTTGCATTAAAATCTCTCATGTTCAGCTTCTCGAATAGACACAGGCCCAGAACAGCAGGCAGGATCGCTGCTCTTTCTGTGAAAAAGGTCACCCAGCAGGTACCGAGTCCACAAGGAGATGTCACTACTAGTAGCTGTCAACGATTACAATATTCTTTAACATACTGCCTCTAAACTAGCTCGTTCATGTTCAGCTCTTTGTCTCCACAGCCACTGCCCCGGTCCAGGCCACATTCTCCATCCTCCAGGCCTTAGACATCCTTCCTGCCAGGGGCTTGGCTTCTAGTTTGCTCCTTCCCCCGCCCCTACCAACCACCCCACACCCAGCCAGCCAAGGGAGTGTGAATCCCTCCAAACTTAGCCACTTGGTCAAAATGGTGCTGTCACCTGTAGAAACTCCTCAGCATTGCGTAAAACCCCGTAAGGTTTTGGATCTCCTGTAAGTCCCCCGCAACCCTTAAAACAGTTTGTGCATGCCCTTCTCCTGCCTCCCAACAACTTCCTCGTCACCCTCAAAGCGTCAGCACTGGCGAAACACGATCCCCTTACACTGTGGGGGTAAGTCCGGCCAGGACAGCACCCTCAGTGACATGGGTGTTTTTCCAAATACCCAGTTCTTAAAGTCATAAGACCCTCGAGTTCTGAGGCACCCCATGTTTTCATTTTAATATCAAGCTTCTAGAACATTTTTTGATTCAAAGCAGGCATTTCAAATTATACACTATGTTAACAAATAATGTGTCATACCAATCTTTTCATTTTTAGTATTTTTGCCTTTTTGGCTACTTCTCTTGATTTTTTTATTTTTAAGATTTTACTTATTGATTTTTAGAGAGGGGGAAGGGAGGAAAAGAGGGAGCGAAACATCAACATGTACTTGCCTCTTGTGAGCCCCCAATTGGGGACATGGCCCACAACTCAGGCATGTGCCCGGACTGGGAATCGAACCAGTGACCCTTTGGTTCACAGGACAGCACTCAATCCACTGGGCCCCACCAGCCAAGACTCAGCTACTTCTCTTTAAAAAATCTTCTACTGAATGGCCTCAGGAGTAAGAAGATAAATAAAAGCACAGTTCTATCCTGTCAAGCTGAGCAGACTTGAAAATACCAAGACAATCTATTAACCAAACCTGCCACTAGGTTGAAAGCTGATGGACCTAAATGGGTGGTATATGGAGCTGCTGTCACACACCACTGTCATACACCTTCACCATTAAATCATGGAGCTATGCACACAACCTGTAAAAAAAAACGATGCACATCTCTATTCATGGTGTGCAGGTGAAAAATTCACAGAAGGCACACTTGTGGTTTAAAATGGTCAAGCTCCACTCATCACACTGTGACTCAGAGGGGTGCCATCTGAACAGCCAGATGGGACACACGGACATACTCCCACCAAGTGCCCTCGGTGACATCATGCCACCGGACACCCAAGCTTCAGCCACAGGGATCAGAACCTTGATCCATGGCATAGTGACATCAGGTTTATCGCCAAGAGGTGGACTCACATTAACTAAACAGGCCAGAATTCATTTGTAACGAGCGATGCAATCGTCAAGCAAATGGAAATGCCCATGGAGGGGGGTCTGCACGCCCTCCCGTTACGGGCAGTCTGCATGGGAAGACACACAAAAACATAAGCAGGACAACGGAACACCAAGGAACATGAGCAATGTCAGCCTTCATGGCCACCTAAGCAATGTGAGAAATTAAGTTGTCTCCAAGGTTATCAATACAACTGATGCTCGTAGACCTTCGGTACACTTGAGACAAGAAGCTGGAAGCTGTCCCTTCCCAGATCAGGAGAGTCTTGCTAAGGTGGCCACTGCTTCCTGTGTCTCCCACCTCCTTGGCGCTGCACATAAACAGGCCGGGTGCCCCCACAGGGCTCTCCCCTGTTTCCTGCTGGGCACACGGTCTTACTCCTGATGGGAATCCAAACAGTAGGCTTAGTTTTCACTTACCAAATAAAATGATTTTCCAGTCCCAGCTCCCTGAAGTTTCTCCCATATCACCTTGTCTAGGGTTTTAGATGATCCCAAATATATTAGTTACACATTCAGAGACAGAGAGTCTTTTTGATGACCACCCCCAGTGAGCATGTCACTAGGTTAGCCTTGTTTCCACCTTTTCCCAGTGTTTGGAGACACAGTATTGCCTCCCTTCCCTTACATCGAGTTCTCAACTCTGCTCTTTAAACTTGGACCACTTTTGGAAAATTCCCTCCCTTAGTGCATCCAGAATGAAGATTCCTGAGGGGCTTATATCCATCATCTTGGCACAGTCAGCCCTTGCGAAAAGTGCTTCTGTTCAGGGGCTCACAATATTACGTACTTTGCTGGCTCTGTTGTCTTCATTCTCGGCTGCACACATCTTGGTGACCTTGTGACTGAAACAATTGCCAGCCAATTGTGATTGACATTTATGTTTCAGAAACAAAGGACAAATGTAAAATCAACATATAATGGTGTAGTAGTAAGTGAACGCAGTTTAAATGTCTAAAACAGAGGCCCAAATTAACTACATGCTCCTATCACTGAGTAAAACTCTAGAAAATACGGCTTTCAATTCTGTCAATTTCAATTCTGTCACTTGTTACCTTTAACTTTTAGGTAAATTATCGAATCTCTCTGATTCCTCACTTACGAAATGTGCTTAATAATACTAACCACGTGTAATCATTGTGATGATTAGATGACTTAGTGAAGACAATCTCCCATTCCCCGCCACATAACCATGGCATAAATACAGCTTTCAGTAAAAAGTAGCCTCGCATCTAAGTGCAAGGGCGGGGGGGGGGGATGTTTTTTATTTCCCAGCAGAGAGAAGTGCCCAGGTCATCTCCCCAAGCTGTCAGGCAGGGATTGTTTTGTAAGACGTCGTCTTTGACATTTCTGGCACTCTGCAGGAACTTCGGCTCCAGTTTTCCCAACTGGGGGGATTGCAAAGCCTTGGCTATCACCTCTGTGTCAAACTTCAACCCCTCAGCCCACCCGCCATTACTCAACCCACGACCTGCCATGACCCTGCCCCCAGGCCACTGGGGCCACTTTCCCAGGATGCCTTGTGATCAGCTTGAATGCTTGCCATGCTGGTTTTCATTGCCTTTGCACCCTTTCTGAAAACCTGGCAGTTTCCCTTGCTGTCCTACAAGTTCAGTAAGTAGCACATTAAACCAAAGCAAGCGAACTTTGCTTCTTATATACCATCTAGCACATCCTGGGGTTCGCAGAAAAGGGTTTCCGAGTCTGTGTAGAACCCCATTTGGCTGGCACCAGAAGCCTCATCATGTGGCTATGGAATTGCCTGTCACTGACTGTGTACGCTGTGAACAAAAGTCAGTGCTTCTATTTCACCAACTATAATTTTAAAAAATAACTTGATGTTTTACCACCATGTTTAAAACTAAAAACAAACAGGCAAGCAACAATAACAAAAAAAAAAAAAACCAGGAGTGTTGTATTTTAGACAATCTAGCACTTTTGTTTGAAAGTGTGGCTTTCTCTCCACCAGCCATCAGGAGACCACTTTGGTCCTGGTTATTCATCTGTATCTGCCAGCTGTCTGTCCTCCTGTCTGCCTGCCTGTCTCTCTCTACCTACCCACCTATCCTTGCTTCTTACTCAGACAACCCTGGTGAGACGTTTTGTTTCTATAAAAAGAGTGTTCATAAAAAGAGCAATGACTTCCATGTTTGGTTCAGTGGTGTTTGTGTTCTCCATTTGAGAAATAGAGGAAGTAAAATATGTATAGTGGCCTTTCAACAATTTGTTTAAGGGTGTCCGGGAAGGGGGAGTTCAAGGGCTGAAACAGGCATAGAACCAAATCAAAAAAACAAAATCCTAGAGAGCTGTGTTATGTTTAAGTGCACATAGACAAAGTAAGGGGTATGTCTTGTAGCATTCATAACAGACCTAAGAACATAAATAACATACCGTTCTTTACAGTCATTTTTAAATAAAAGTTTAAATGTTATCAAGAAATGAAGGTGGATAGTTTAAAAATCAAAAGTTATAAAAGATTTATATTTAAAAAGCAATGGCTTTTTATCATTTATTGTACAGCTCATCTGTAAACCAATTCACCGACTCATGTTAGATAGAGGTCTGGAAAATTTTCTCCTAATTATCGGATAATGCCCTCCCCTGTTTTCTTCTCTCTCTCTCTCTGTCTCTCTGCATCCCCTGTTGGAAGGATATTGGCAGACCTCCTGGATTGATTTTCTAAGTCCATTTCTTCCTCTATTACTTTCGTCACATTTTTAAACTTTTTTTGACCTTTCCTATGAATGTATTCTGTTTAAATTTCACCAATTATATGTAGCGCTTTTTGTTCTGTTTCTTTTTAGCAGAATTGTGTTCTTGTTTTCCGGTTACCCTGTTTTCTGTGAATTGTTGGAGACTATTAGTTTTTTAAAGGTTTCTGTGTTTGTGCTCTTTGTTTCTCTAGTTAATACATCTCTGTTTGTCTGTCTGGGTCTTCATCTTCCTTGCTGGAGGTTTCAGTGATCTTGTGCTAACTGCCCATTTATTACTCCGAGAGACTAAGAAGCCTGTGTATGGGGAGGGAGGCTGATGAGTTGGTGAAATTTCTCCTGTAGTTACAGCTTGGCGAGTGAGCCTTACTAGGAGACCCCTTCGGCAAATGGTGGTGTTTGGAAGTTTTCTCTCTGTTCACTGACTTCCCTAAAGCAGAAGCATCCAGTCTTCCTCCTTAAGAGTGGGAAGAGGGAGAGGGTGAGAGAACACTCATCTGCCAGCTTTCCGAGAGAGCCCCACGCTACTCGGCTTGCAGACCTCACAGGAGACCTTCGTTTTCAGCCCCGCATCACCCCCTAGGTCTCTGTCTGCAGGTTCCCAGCCGCTGCAGCCTGTGCAGAGCCAAGGGCCTCACTTCTCAGCAACTGTCCCGGCTGTGACTTCCCTGGCTGTCTCTGCACTCTGCACTCTGTCACCTGGCGCCGCCTGATTCCACTGCTGTTTGTCCTTGCCCCTCTTACTCTCTTGAGCATTTATGTTACTGGTTTTTTACTGGGATCTTTTAAGGGAGAGGAAGTGAACATGAATGGCCAAGCCAATATTATTTTTCCCCATAAGGAGCCTTGCATAATTTGCATCTCTGTATACAACAGAGAGCACAAAAGGTTCATTTTAATGAGCTTAAGAAACTTTCAGAGCCTTGTTATTTTTAAGAAGTGTTTTCTCCAAAGATAAACATCAGGATCTGTCCTAATTATCATACATTTTTAATCAGTGGGAGATTAATTAGTAAGGTTTCCCTGGCAATGGAAAGCTAGTTTAAAAATAAAGGAATTTAACTATCTTTGGTCAGCCTTGGGAAAAAACAGTGGAGGAGAGGGCTTGCCAAAAACGGCCCTGCGATTTCAATACACAATAAAATCAGTTCATTTTAGCCCTTACCCGTGCCTCTGAGAACCCTTCCAGGAAAAGCTGTTCCCTCTCTTCTAAGCGTATGGCAAGAGGTAGAACTCAACCATCAGGGCATTGAGGGATTTCTGCTAATGTGACTCCCAGTGTTTAGGTCTCAATCCTTTGCTCTTGATACATTAATTGAACTCCATTTGGTTTGCAAAAAAACTGTCCCAGGATTTTCCAGCTGAGATAATGAAGCTTCTGAAAATAACCCCAACGCTATTATGCGGGCGTCTTCTATTCAAGCAGGTATAACCTGGCACAGGATGGAGAGAGGGGAGAGCAGGGGCTTCACAGGGGGTCCCTGCCCTCCCTTCCACACATGCATGGAATTTTACTTGCTTCCTGGAGGGCGGGTTTGGGGCACAGGAAGCTGCACGTAGCTAGTTGGACATTCAGGGGCTGTGTCTGTTGACAGATACTCTCCTTGTTCCTAATACTAGAATAAGAATTTCGGCCTTGCTGGTCCGTTAAACCTGGTTGAGATTTCTTTCTCCCTCTTACATTTCAAGCTTTAACTAGTTTTGACCACTCAGGTGCTTTGCGAGGGTGCTGACGCTCTGGCAGTGACAGAGTTCTCACCCTGAAATGGCTTCCCGTCGGAAGGAATATGTACAAATCAGCGGGCGATTACAAAACAGGACTACAGAAAGGCAGAGGGGAGCAGGGCCTTCCCTCACAGGGAAGCTGCCTAATCCACAATTCTGTTTTTGAAGGGAGTGGGTAGACATCCGAGGAAGTGATGTCTGTGCCGAGACTTGAATAATAAAATACAAGTCAGCCAGGTCCAATGTTAGGATAGGAAAACAAGAAGGGCAAAGGAAATACTATAAGTTTTGGCACCAAGGTGAGAAGAAAACAGTTCTTAAGAACCAGAAGTTCAATGTCCTTGGGGCATCGGAGTCTGGAAAGGTTGTGACAATCAGCCTCGGGGGGGCTTTACCCCTGGAGGGGTCTGAAGCACTGGCTGCACAGTGAGGTGTGCCCTGGAAGAAGGCAGGACTGGAGGCTGCGGGGGCAGCGGGAGGCTTATTGTAAAAACTGCCATGAGAAACAATCCCGGCTTCCTCTGGAGTAGGACAGTAACAGTAAAGAGAACTTGGAAGAACGTGAGAGATTCTAGGAAACAAACTCTGCAGAAGTTCGGGATAAAATGGGCTGAGAGGGGTAAAGAAACAGGGGACATGGAGCCGAGGTCAGCCACACACCTGGCCCGATTCCCTAGATAATTACACCGTCCCGAGTGGGGGGCCTGAGGGTCATGGTGGTGGGGAGAGGCTCAGGACAAGTTTGGACCTTTGGAGATGCTGCCTGGATCGGGAGTTACATTATTAACTTCCCTTCGAGGGTTTTATGTCCCTAGCTGAATTGTCAAGCTTGGTGAGGACAGTGGCATGGCTCGTTTTTCTTTTGCATTTGCCACAGCTCTTAGAACAGCACACAGAAATCACTCACTAAATACAGTGATGTTGGTCAGGGCCCCACCAGTATGCATTTTTGAAGGGTTAACTGGGGACTATGGCTTGAAGGCACTGTTTCCAGAAGAGCGGGCTGTTAATGAGCTGACAATGGATGAACCCAGGGCTTAGGAGAGGCGGGAAGCTGTTCCCACCCTGGGACTGAGGAAGGAGAGAAGCAAGTATGGCAGCCTGGTGAGGACTGGAACCCGGGGAAACTAACCGTGGTCTCGCCCTAGAATCTCCTGCCCAGGCTTCTGACTGGCTACATACAACCAGCAGCCAGAGACCAGCGAGCCAGAGTCTGATTGATTAGTACATAGAGTTTGACATCTTGGAGCACAGACCAAGGCAGAGAAGGGCAGAGAACGACTCTGGAGGCAGAAATAGAAAAAAATCACAAAAGTGTAACTACATTCTGCCTCTTTGAAAATAGATCTGACATGTTTATGACAAGTGATAACTAGTTATGAGAAAGATGTGGTTAACCTAAACACCTTGTGTCCTGACCTTGTCAGAGAAAAACACCACGGACGGTCCCAAATCAATATGTACAGGTTTCTGCTGAATAAAAGATGTTGTGCCCATCCAGTAGGCACATCTTTTCCAAACAATCAAGAATTCCCAGTCACCATGATGCCAGCTGGATGTACGGGCGGCGTTGAAGGGCTCAAAGAGAAAGACAGTTCATTCCCTTCAAGAGCAGGGCAGCGGGGAGTGGACAGGCAGCTCAGCTAAGAAGTGGACTTGAGGATGGATTTTTGCCCCCTCCTCTGAAAGTGACAGAGGTCTAGAGGGGGTGTCTTCTCCCATGAGGACCAAGCTGGCGCCTGGAGAAGGCATAGGTAAGAGTGCTGCTGTTACCGTACCAACTTGGCTTTGACAAGGGAAATACCCACAAAAAGGCAACAGACAGACAGAGGAAGGGGTACCTTTGAGCAGTAACCCTTGACCTTGGGAATGAAAACGCTGGGCTGCACAATCTTTTTAATGTTCGTTTGCTCTCAACTGAAATGCCAAATCGCTTGCCCTTTGGGGACGCACTTTCACTGGGACCGTGCTGCTGCTTCTCCCCCCAGGACAAAACCCTCTCCTCCTCCTCCTCCTCTGTTACGAAACACGCAGTGAATGCCAAGGGCCGCAATTTGTTTTCATTTCTCGTATTATTAAATATTCAGGCGATTGGAAAATGTTTTCTCATGTTACCTGGAAACGACATTAGATCCAGAAGTTGGAATTCTTGGAGCTATTTTCTCAAGCTCTCTGGCAATAATTTTAATAGCTGCATTGTGCAGCTGTGAATAGATGATTGACTTTGAGGCCAGGTGAACCTGGGTTTTATTACCAGCTTTTCTACTTATGTCTGGGTGACTTTAGTTAATTGGTTCAACTTCTTCAAATTAAAAAACATTTATTAAATTGCCCTGGCTGGTGTGGCTCAGTGGATTGAGTACCCGCCTGCAAACCAAAAGGTCGCTGGTTCAATTCCCGGTCAGGGCACATGCCTGGGTTGCGGGCCAGGTCCCCAGAAGGGGGTATGTGAGAGGCAACCACACATTGATGTTTCTCTCCCTCTCTTCCTCCCTTCCCCTCTCTCTAAAAATAAATAAATAAAATCTTTAAAAAATTAAACTTATTGGAGTGCCATTGGTTAATAAGATTATATAAGTTTCAAGTGTACAGCATGATAATGCATCATCTTTATATTGCATTGTGTGCTCATCACCCAGAATTTAGTCTTCTTCTGCCACCGTATCTTTTACCTCATGTTTTTAATATACAAAATGAGAGTGATAGTGTCTCTCTCTATATACCATTTTAAAAATTAAGCTGAAACACACCTAATACCTAGAACACAGTAGGCACTTAGCAAGTGCAATCTCTTTCCTTTCATTAATCCATCAGTCAGTAACATCTGTCTGTAAGGAGATTATCAAAGGATTCTTTCAGTGTTATGAAGATGTGTTAAAACTTTTTTAGATAATTTTATTAACTGCTGGGAAAGCCCTGGGTAAAATTTTGTGTTGAAAAATATAAAACAGCTGTTCAGGTAGATGAAAGAAAAACTGCAGCGTGACTTTTCTGATACCGCATCGGTAGCAGCTGATGGTTTGCAGAACTGGGTCAGCTTGCAATAGTGTCTTTAGATCAATTTCTCCAGGGAAGACAGGGATCGGACTTGAGTCCCTAAGAAGGTATAGACTCCTACAGGCCATATACATTTTATAGAAATACCCCAGTCAGTCTCGATGACAGGATTCTCCAGCCTGCTGTCACATAGGTAGAGAAGGAGTGACAGATAAAACTAAATGCACCAGCCAGAGTAGGGATGCTAACCAAAATATGTCTGCTGATAGAGTAATAATCTTAGGATCCCACTGATGTCAATTTGCATCAGGTTTCCAGGTTTCACAAATCTATTGTATCTGTGTACAAAGTTATAATCATGCTATGTATGTGCAACCAGTATTATAGACCTTGTGTTTTAGTCATTTTTTTTAGTTTGTAGAACTTCAGTTGTGTTCCATTCATCTTTTCTTTCTGAATCCTTCATAAGGTGAGAAGTACACCATTTGAAGCAGATGTTTGTAGCTTTTGATGTCTGTGGAGAAGACAAAACCTAACTACTACATAATCAACTTTGAGCTAAATGGACTAACCAAACCTTCTTTACAAACCAATGTTCAGAGCAACTGAGAATGAATGAATGCTTGTTCTTTGAGAAGTCTGCATGTCATAGTGAAAAGAGTTTGTGGCTTTGAAAACAGAAGGACCTAGGTTTAATCCTAGTTCTTTGCGGTCTTGGACAACTTATTTTACCTTTCTAAGCCCCAGCTAATCCATCTATAAAATGAGCATAATATGACCTACTTTGCAGAGTTGTTACAGAGATTAAATGCCTCTTAAAATGATGTGTGTGTACATGAAGCTTTTTCTGAATTTTGAGAAAATAGAATTTATTGTAGAGCTTTGTTTACATGGAATTTCAAGCTGGAAGAAGAGACTTGAAACAAATGTATGCTTGTAGTTATTTTATATCAAACCTAGACTCCATAAAAGGACAAGTTCACTCATTTCAACAATTTCGAGTCCTCAGAGGGAAAGTAGTTAGAAGAATCTGTGAATATAATAGTATTTAGCAAATGTTGTTAGTCATATTATAGTGAAAGAAGTAGACACTAGTGTAGGTAATTTAAGCAGAGAAGGATCCAATACAGGCACACCTCAGAGACATTATGCGCTCAGTTGCAGACCACCTCAATAAAGTGTGTACTGCAATAATGCAATTTATGATCTTTTTGCTGGTGGAAGGTCTTGCCTTCAATTCATTAAAAAATGCAATATTTATGGAGTGTAATAAAGCCAAATGCAATAAAATGCAATTAGTTGCTTACACAAAAACAGGAAGACTATAGGTTGGGTCTCCATTAATGATCCTCAGAACTCTATGAAACTGATATAACCAGAAAGTGGAGAAGCAGGAGGTTGCCATTGGAACTCTTCAAAGTATACAATGCCAGCACAGTGAAACCCAAAACCAAGAGACTGTGATGAGGGTGCTGGCGCCTTGTAACTGCCTGTTGACACTTGGAAAGCTGATGATTGGGCAATGATGCTTCAAGCCAGGTGCCATTGACATTTTTTTTTTTTGACACTGACAGCCTTGCTTGCCAGCAGTAATAGTCAAAACATTAGGAGTGTGTCCTCCTTTTCACCTCTACCTTCCAAATCTCATGGGAACCACATGTATGTATTCCAACCTAATATGACTCCAGAAACATAGCTGCAAGGGATTCTGGAAAGATGGATTGTTCTTTAAGCATTAACATCATAAAAAGAATGCAGTGAGACTGAATAAGTCAATTTACAGTATCTGTCATACAAAGTGTTGGCTACATAGTAGGAGCTCAAAAAATGCTTGTTACTCTCCCTTCACCTGTACAGACTCAGGAGCTTAAAGGAAACTCTGTGCTTTGGTATGCTTTGGACTACTGTGGCAAACAATAGTACCTCCCATACTGGATCAGTTTTGTAGAGTTCTGGAAACACATTATAGTAACAGAAATAGTAGCACTCACCAAATATTCACTTGTTCCCTTGAATGTCAGGCCTTCCTTAATAATGTTGAGCCTTGTGACTAGTTCTGGCTGTTATAACATAAGCAGAAATAATGTGGGCACTTCTGGATTGAGTCAGAAATGGACACAGATTTTCTTGGAGGTACAACTACAAACTGGTGGAGCTTCCTTAAGCCTGGCTCCTTGAGTGACCTAATGGAACAGATCCCATACCCCGCCTACCTCAGATCATTCCTGGACGTATAGCAAATGTCCGCTTTCTTTTCATAAAGTTTGGTTATGTTAGATGACTGAGACTTCAAGATAATTTGATACCACAGTATAGATCTAATCCCCATTGCCAAGCCCAGTGACTCGCTCAAGGTAGGCAATGAATAAATACCCACTGGATGAATATATATACTATGGACGAATGGACTGAGGGGTGGACGAGGGGAAGGGAACACGAGGAAGCCCCCGGAGATGGAGAAGAGCTTCTCAGCCCTCTCATTCAGCATTCCCACCGTCTGCACGTTACCACTGGCAGAGCCAGACAGATGCTTAGAATTTCTGTAACAGTGATCCTTGTGGTGCCTTGGAAATTTCCCAAGATACTCCTGGTCCCCAGATGAAAAAAGTCCTTCTTTACAGTGATTGCCTCAGTCAGTAGATTAGGTTTCAAAAGCCATGAGGCACCATTTATGAGAAAAATATATCCTTTAACTCTGACCACATTGCAGCATATTCATTTTTTTCCAGGGGAACCAGAACTGTGACCTCTGTCGGCCTATTTGTAAGAGCTGCAAAGTTTAATATTGCGATGAGCTCCAAGTACTTTCCTTGCTTTCAGTGGCCAGTGCTCCTACTGCTGTTACAGTCCTGTTAGACTTGCTAGTCCTCAAGGGCAGAGGGGCTGGTGGGAGGAGGGCTGGCCCTGGGGTTGGCCTTGGGAGAGTCAGCGGCTCTCCCTCCCCAGGAGGCCTCGGAGCCGTAGTCCTATTGGAACTAGAGGGGCCCAAGTACTGTCACTTCTGGGAATCTGACAGAGCACGCGCTGCTCCAGATTGATTGTCCAGCTGTCCCTGTGCTGCCCTACATAACCCAAGCAGAGAGGAAGGCTTACAATCACAGGAAATCAAAACCCAGCCTGCACAAGCATTTCCATCGGAGTCCAACCAGGAAAACAGACTGCTCTGGCATTTTAAACCGAGCGATTTGAATATAGGGAGTTAGTCATGATGGTGAAGGGAGAGCTGAGAAGCCACCAGGGGATTTCCCTTCCTCCTGCCCTCCAAGATCCTCCAGCGGCTCCTATGGACGGAAGCCACGTGGCACAGAAGTCTCAAGTAATGATGCCCCCGTCATATCGAGCAAAGTCAGGGAAAGTATAAGAATGGATTTGAGGGTCAACAGTCCCAGGACTGGCCCAGGGAGGCACACACCTCCTTCCTGGCATCCAAAACACAGAGGGTCAGACCTCTGTGTCCTCCTAACAACCACTGTTCAGCAGCTTTGCCGCACACATGGCATCACGTTGTCACTGCCCGATTTTCTCTCCAAACTAATTTCTTAGTGCAGGGGTTTGACCTGGCACACACTTAATCGGCCAGTACCTTATTCGGTGTCGGGCCCATAATAGTAGGCAGTCCATACATGGCTGCTGATAGAATGGGTGCATTCATGAGTACAAGGGAGTTAGACCTACCCTTCAAGAACATGATACATTTTTAAGAGCTGGAAGGAACCTTAGAGAACAGTTTATACTGGTAGTAAACTGAAGCTCAATTGAGAAGGGTTCTCAGGTTACACCAGGGACTTAGTAGCAAAATGAGATGTGAATGAAAGGAAGACTTGATGTCTTCCAGCTCCTTGCTACTCAAACCTGTGAGCCAGGGATGCCTGTGGTGGCAGAATTACCTGGGGGGCTCTGAAAACTGGACTCTCAGGACCCACTCCAGGTCTGCAGAACCAGAACCTGCATTTTAATATGATTCATCCCATTACAGCTTGAGAGGAATTTTCATTTTGACTAGATCACTAGGCTTTCAACAAACTAATCTCTCATGCTCTAGCTGAATGTCCTTTTTCCTTTGTTTTTCTAGAGATGAAATTCATTTCCTCGTGAATCCACACGTGTGCAGAATTTATTAAGGAGGGAACGGTGGTGGTGAAATTAATGATATTCACTCAGTCCCTTTGGAAAGAAAAGCTTTAACAAATGATCAGGAAAAGCTCCTTCGGTGCAGATGGAATAACTGGTTTCTCATTTAGAGTAGCACCAACCCTGGCTCAGATCCAGGTAAAATGTCAGCTGCTCCAACTCACGTAAGGTCAGCATACTGCTTCCAATAACATTTATGAAATGCTCATCTCCAAATGAGAAGCCCTGTGGAGATGGTTATATATACATAACCCTGAATGCCATCACCTTGTCCCCCTACTCCAGCCTGCTTCGTCCCCCCAGGGTCTAGGCTGGAGCCGTTCGAGGCTTCATTTTCTCCTGGCTGAAGTAGAGCCAACTTTCTATCGTGGTTATGAGAGTAAAGTAAGAGCATGAAACAGAGAAGTCAGCAGCTCATCAGCATTAACTATTGCCCTGTAGAGCAGCGGTCCCCAGCCTTTTTGGCACGGGGGACTGGTTCTGGGGAAGACGATTTTTCCTTGGACTGGGGTGGTAGGGAGGAGACAGAAAGTGGAGCTCAGGTGGCAGTGAGAGCCGTGTCCATGGACTAGACCAGGAGGAGGGAGGTTGGGGACCCCTGCTCTAGAGTTTCAACTTCTGCCCCTGAGTCTAAGCCTAAGGCTGTTCACAATGGGTAAAATCATGTGACTTGAGAGGCTTATTTCCTCCAGCTGTCCTTGATGCAAAGTTAGTGGTGGTGTTGACAGGGGCCTGAAACAAGGAGGGAATATTAAAGGCATGGATAATGTTCAAGCCCTGTTATTGGTGCCTTCCAAAGTCCTTCACTGTGTCGGTGAAGTGATGCCAGGAGGCCAGACACCTTTGGCAGCTGGTTCATTTTCGTACGCGGTGCTGGGCACATGATATAGTAGCTGCTCAATAAATGCCTTAGCACTGACCTGAAGCAAGTACAATCTAACTTGTCACTTAGTACATTGAGGATAGCGAAGGTCATAATGCCTTCATAACAAAGTCTACAAGGCTGAAAAGACTATATCTTAAAGATACACATCTTGAAAGGCAAGGTACAAGACTTCCATTCTGACCAAGGTGGGATAACAGGAACTAGATTTACCCTCCCACCTGAAACAACCAAACAACAGGCAAAATACATGCTCAAGGCCTGGGGCATTAGGCAGTGATTCCTGAGAGGTGGGAAACAAACCAGGCAACCCCTAAGATGCTTTGAGAGAATGTTCAGGCCTTGGCATGAGAAGAGAGAGCCCCTTCCCTCCCTGAGCAGGGAAGACAGAGCTGAGAGTCCAGCTGGCATCCAGTGGAGAGGGGAAGTGGGGACACTGCACAGAGAGAATGTGGTGGATCTGAAGCGAATCCCGAGTGCAGCTGAGTACAGCGCATGTGTGCAAGGAAAGTAAGACAGGCCAGGAAGAGATGACCCTGAAGGTGAGAGAGAGCATTGCTCAGCACTCACAGAGGGCCAGGAATAACACCTGTTCTGCCTGTGGGACCTGAAACTGTCAGGATTCACAGGACATTGGGTAGAGTACACTGAGGGCGTGTCCTCAGCAGAGGGACAGAATCCACCCTGGACGCGGAGCCCCCCGGTCCTGCCTAGCAAATCTGAAAAGCAACCCCTGGAAAAACCAAATGTTTTTCAAGTAACTTAACTATGCCCTGGGGGGCAGGGGAAGAAATCTCTTGAGAACATAAAACTACTCAGCACTCAACGAGGTAAAATTCACTATATCTGGAATCTACCAAAAATTTACCAGGCATGCAAAGAACTAGGAAAATAGGATTCATTATGAAGAGGAAAACCAATCAACTGAAACTGATCCAAAAATGACATGATGTCAGCATTAGCCAACAAGGACATTAAAATAGTTACTTCCACTGTATTCCATATGTTCCAAAAGTTAAACATAAGGAAGATATAAAAATATGTAAATTATACTCATAGCTGAAAACTACAATGTGTGAAATGAAAACCACACTGGATGGGGTTGATAGGAAAGGAGACCTAGTCAGAGAAACTACCCACAGTGAAAGAGGGAGAGGAAGGATAATTTTTTTAAAGAAATGACCAGAGGATCAGTGAACTATGGTCCAAGTTCAGGCCACCTAATATACCTATCGCTGGGTCCTCAAAGCAGGCAGAGGACAAAAACTGTTGGAAGAAATAATGGTTCAGAATTGTCTAAATTGATTTTTAAAAAATCTATTAACCCATAGCTCCGCAGAAGCTCAATAAAGCCTATATATGTGACACTCCGAGAAAGTGTCTCCAAGGCACATTATCGTCAAATTGCCCAACACCAGCAGTAAAAAAGAAAATCATAAAAGCTGCCAAAGAAAAATGACACGTTGTATAGAGGAACAAAGACAAGGCAGCTACTGTAGACTAAATGTTTGGGTCCCCTGTCCCCAAATTCTCACGTTGATGCCTATCCCCAGTGTGATGGTGTTAGCAGGCGGGACCTCTGGGAGGCGATTCGGTCGTGAGGGTGGAACCATTATGAATGGGATCACTGTCCTTATAAAAGAGATGTTAAAAAGCTTCCGGCCCCTTTTGCCATGTGAGGACACAGCAAGGAGGTGGCCATTCGTGAACCAGATGGAGGGTCCTCACCAGATATGGAATCTGCTGCTGCCTCGATCTTGTACTCCCCTGGTTCCAGAACAGTAAGGAAGAAATTTTGGTTGTTTACAGGCCATCCAGTTTGTGGCACTCGGTGACGGCAGCCTGAGCAGACCACGGCAGCATCCGTTTTGTTCTGTTTTGTTTCATTAGGAGCAATGCACATGAGAAGATAGTCAAGTGATATCTTCCCGGCACTAAAAGAAGAAAAAAATTTTAAAGAAACCTGCCAAGTACAGATATAGAGAAAAGAATGAGCCTGTACTGTTAAGATGGAAACTCTCTTCTGATTGATGTGTAGACACAATGTCATACCAAGCAGAATGTTAGCAGGATTTCCTGTGCAAGTTGGCGAACTGACTCTAAAACTCACACAGAAATGCGAAGGACCTACAAGGGCCAAATGACTTCAAAAAAAGCAAAACTGGAGGACAAACATAGCTTCATTCATGACTTTTTATAAAGTTACAGTGATCAACAAAGTGGGGTTGGCCGGGGTGGGGGGAAAATGCAGACAACTAGACTTGAACAACAATGAAATTAAAAAAAACAAAACAGTGGAGTACTGAGGATGAACTTATCAATGGAACATAATAGGGAGTCTGGAAATGGACTCACAGGTAAATGAACAACTGTTTTTCAAGAGAAGTGCAAAGACAATTCAGAGGTGAAGGGGTCGTCTTCTTGACATGTCTTACTGTAAAAATGGGACAAAATGCAAAAACTGAACTTAAACCTATACTTCCCATGATGTGAAAAAGTTACTTCAAATGCATCATCAACTTAAATGTACAGCCTTTATCCAGCAAGAAAGTATAAAGCTGCTAGAAGAGAATACAGGCCAAAACACCCGTGACTTTGTGTCAGGCAGATGTTCTAGGTACAGCAGCAGAAGTACAGTCCACAAAGGAAAAATTGATCAATTGGATTTCATTAAAATTGAAAATGTATTCTTTCTTTTTAATTGAAAATGTAAGAGAATAAAAACAGAAGCGAGATGGGTGTTTGTTTATCTGATATATCTGATCAAGGACTTGTATTCAGAATATATATTAAAAACTCTCTAAACTCAATAATATAACTTTTAAAGGGGCAACAATTTATATAAACACTTAACCATAGAAGACAGATGGGTAGGAAATAAACACATGAAAAAACATTCCACATCGTTAGTCATTACAGACATGCAAATTAAAACCACAATGAGATACCACCACATACATTAATCTGCCTAAAATGAAAAATACTGATCATATCAAGTTTTGACAGGGATGTGGAAGAATTAAAACCTCCATAGAGTGCCAATTGGGAATGAAAAAAAAATGGTACCAACATTTTGATACACAGTTTGGCAATTTTTTGAATATTAAACATATATCCATGATAGGAACCCACAATTCCACTCCTAGCTATTTACTTGAGAAATAAAACCCTCTGGACATAAAAAACACAAGTATTCATAATGACATTTTTATAATAACCCCAAACTAGAGGCGACCCACACATGTATCAAGTAGTGAATAGATAGATGGTATATGCGTATAATGGATTCTACTCAGCAATAAAAGGGAATGAACGATAGAATCTTAAAATACTTATGCTGTATAGAACAAACCAGAGAATAGGAATATATATTGTTTTATTTCATTATTAAAATTCTAGACAATGCAAACTAAACTATAGTTAAAGGAAGGTAGGGAAGGAGAGTCGCAATGGGCATACATGTGTCTAAACTTAGTGTACACTTAAAATATGTTTATTATGTCAGTTATGCCTAAATAACGCTGTTTTTAAAAAGTTAATGCAGTTACAGAGATAGCTTCCCAGGCAAACTGAACTGTTTGCTATTCCTGAACATCCTCAGTTTGTGCCTCTCTGTCCCTGGTCATGGTGTCCTGTGGACTGGAATGTCCTCTCTCCATTCTCCACCTGTAAAAATTCCTTTTATCTCATAAGCCCCATCTCGAACGCCCTCACCTTCCTGTGGATATGTCCTGATCCTGGCACGCAGCATGCCTGCCTTGCCTCTATAATGGCTCACTGCTTCTGCCACGTGTTGTAATTATTTTGGTTCCATCCCCCTTGCTAGGTTGTGTATGGCTTGGACTACATTCAGTTTAGCTTTGTACCCCACCCCTCCAGTGCCTAACAGACTCCTATACTCATGCATGGGTGGTTTTTTTTTTTTTTAATTCATTATTTGGAGAGAAGTTTCCCAAAGTATTAGTTCAGAAAACAAATGGCCATAATAGAAGGCACATCTTCTGCTGTCATCCAATCTGTATCTGAAATGTTTTCTCTTTTGCATGTCTGCAGTACCCACATCACTGCAGAGATGCCCTGGCCGGTCCCCTCCCCTCCAGTCCCACTTCCCAGCATGACCTCACTCGAGTACAAGCCGAATCCTGTTCCTTGCTTCGGTTGAATTGTCAGCAGTGTCCTTCAGACTCGCTCCCTGTCTGCGCCTTCACTTCCTGGCCTCCCCTTCCCAGGACTTCCTCTCGGCCATTAAGACCCACATGCAGGTTCCTTAATGTGCACTGTAGTTGGCCGCATCTGTCCAGGCAACGCCTCTCTCCTTGGGATGGTCTCTGGGCTTCTATTTAGGTTTAGCCAACTTATCCTCTTGCTTCCGAGGTAAGCTTTAGGATCATCCCTGTCCCAGGCATTGTATTCGTTACAGCTCAGTGCACTCCTGTTTGCGGATGAAGAAACTGAAATGCAGAGGTTCGGTTCTCTGCTCAAGGCCGCTCGGCTCAGAGCCAGGGGCTGGCCTGAGGCCAACTGCCTCCGTGCAGAGCACACTAACAACTCCGCTATGTGGATGGCGTGAGTGGGTTCTTTGCCTGCCACGAATCCTCCTTCAGCCCCGTGGACAATAAGCTCCTTGAAGGCCATGGCTGTGTTGTTGGACTCTGTCCCTACCACCGAGCAGACTGCCTGGCAGCGAGCAGGCATTCAATAAATGTTTTGAAAGAATGATTCATGTGTGGTTTAGGTTATCTGTACTCGCCCCACCCACCCCCAAATCTGGCTGCTTTTGGTTTCTTTTTTTGGAGGAGGTAGATTGAAGTCTTGGTAAAACCATCCAGGCTAATTGGTAAGCAGCCCTTGTGCACATTGCCCAAGTATGCAAAGCTGGACGTAAAGTTGAATCAACTGACAGGCACATTGGGAGGAAACAAATGTTTGTGATGCTGTGAGGCAGAGGCAGGCATCTGACCGGCCCAGGAGCACAGGTCTCCCTGGCAACAAGCACAGGAGTCACAACATTCCCCGCACCCCCTCCCGCTCCCCTCCCCCCATCCCTCCACCTCCATGTCACGAAGTAGAAAGCCTTGAGTGACCTTCCTTCCTTTATAACAAATTTCCAGTTCCAATATTTTAATGCATATTTTCTCTGTTTATTTTTTAAATATTTTATTTATTTATTTTTAGAGAAGGGAAGGGAGGGAGAAAGAGAGGGAGAGAAACATCAATGTGTGGTTGCCTCTCACGTGCCCCCACTGGGAACCTGGCCTGCAATCCAGGCATGTGCCCTGACTGGGAATCCACCTGGCGGCCCTTTGGTTTGCAGGTGGGCAATCAACCCATTGAGCCACATCAGCCAGGGCTATGTTTTTTTTTTTTTCTTAAAAAAAATAGAACTAATAAAGTCAAAACAAGATAAATCTAACCCACAGCTTTGCTGCTTGGCAGAGAGATAGGCCGTCTTCCCAACTGGTCAGGCCTCTTGGCATTCGTTACAAGGAGGCGGAAGATTGAATTTCCTGTAGTGTGACCTTTTACAAGTAGGGAAGGACATTTGCATTATTCTGATTTTTGCCCTCTTTTGCAACCAGTACAGGATTGCATGACAATTTAAAACTTGTCTAGATTGTTCAGATGTAGAGATGTTAAAAACAGCAATTTTGTGGGGAGCCGATTTATTTGTTTGTGCTTGTTTAAATCCTGCAAGTAATGAAAATGATTATCACTATCTACAAAAGAGGTGAAAGCGCCTTTGAGCAAAGGCTTCACAGAGAAAATAATTATGAAGCTGTCATTTGCACAAATACCTTGACTCTGAGATCTCTACAAAATACTAGCATGAGTATTTCAAATTCAGAGAGAGCTACTAGCTCCACATTCAGGACCAGCCCTCCGGAAAGTTATAAAGAAAGTTAAGTTGGCTTCCAACGCACCATAATTTTCCACTCTGTCCCCATTCTCTGAACTCGGGTAAACATGGCTGTGAAGCAGCCTGGATTCTATGACCTGGTCTCAATCCCTTCTCTCCAGAAGTTCATTTTCCATCTTTGAAATGAGTGGTTGGATACAATGACCTCTAAATTCCTTCCTGCTAATCCTTTGATCATTCATTTGTTCGTACACTTAACTAGGCTAATTCTGGTTTCAGCATTTCCTCTATACTTAGTTCTTCCACGCGGACTGAAACTGCCTGTGGCCTTTTCCACTTTCTGCACACAGTTCCCCGACTAACTCTGGGCCTTTCGTGTCATAGAACCTCTTCAGATTCTTCTCGTCTCATCCAGTCCACGTCTCCTCTCCGGGTCCTCTTCTCTGCTAGATGGCGATAGTCGATGTTCCTTGTTAGAAGACACTGAGGGCTTCACGTGAGGGCTCCCACCTTTCTTTACATAACCGTCTTAGAGATACGATTCCTTTGCCATTGTTTGCCCCTTTTTCTCCTCCCTGAAAAGAAAACCTTAGTAGAAATGAAAACTGAAAGAGTGACATTATGGCACTGGTGAAGCATTGTCCCTATGTGTGAGCAACTGCCGACTTCACGTGACAAATTATTGCTTCAGTCATTCATTGAGAATTTAACTGAAGAGTTTCTGCCCCTGAAACAGATATAAATTATTCTCTCATGGTAGGAATTTCTCATATGATCTGAATACTTAAGAAAGCGTGGGCTAGTCCAAGATTCCTGGACTATAATCTCAGTGATGACAAGAACCATATATATTTGTCCTGAATTTCCCTTCTCCTCCTGTGCCACGCCTAGCAGGGACCAGGACCTTGAAAAATATTTCAGGAGTGAAGGCGTGAGAAGGCATCTTACAATTTTGTAAGTGGGTCAGACAGATAAATCTTGGTATTTGACACGAAACTCTGATGTAACAGTTGGATGGCATGCGCTGCTCTTCCTACCTCTCAGGCATTGGTACTTCAGATTCATGTTCCTATTTGCTTTAATTCTGTCTTTATCTTTTTTTTACCCTGTTTTTCATATTGGCAAGGCATGTTTTTCACACTTTTATTTCTAATCTGGATAAGGCTCACTAGATCACAAATTAATTATTTTAGCCCAAGAAAAATTGTGTATGGCAAGTTGTCTAAAACAAACTAAAATAAGCATTTCTTAGTTGACCACTATGGAACATCATCCATGGAAACTAGCCTTCTCATAGGATATAAAAACATGTTTGACTTATTTAATATACCATGTTGATCACTTAGAACTGATGTACTTTGCACCACAGAATTAAATGCCATTATGCAAGAGTGAAAGGGTTAACCTGTAGTAAAGGAAAGACAAAAACATAAAGGGAGGCAGTTTTGGAACTTTGACTAGAGAGAGAGGACACTGTGGCAGTGGAACAAGCTGTCAGTGGTAGACAGAGTCATCCATTCACTAAGTCCAGCAAATAATACCGAGTTTTTCCTCCCTGCATGTTAGGCAAAGGGGGTGAAATGAAGATGATTCTGGCACACATCCTGCCCTCAAGTTCACAGTCTAGTGGGGGGGGGGGGGGAGAAACTACAAAAGGATAAGTCTTATAAGAGAAATTACCAGATGACCAAAAGCCAGGGCTCTCTCCAAAGGGGGGGCAATCAGAAGTAGGGGCAGCCTAGTTTCTGGAGAGCCACATGTCAAAATACTGTCTAGAAATGTCAAATAGATATCATGAGTGCCGCCAGTTTGCACACCCCAGCCCTTGGCTGACACCAGTCAATGATGATGACATTTGCCCTGCTAGGCCTAGAACAAGATTCAGGCTACTGTTCAAAACATCAGTTCAGGCAACCACTGCCAGTCAAGGTTGGCCAACAAAATAAACACTTATGTTCCACCCAGGTAAGTGACTGTCCCAGCTCCACTGAGAAAACTCGGTAATTAAAGTCTTGCTGTCTCTTCTCAATGGGAGATACTCCCATGGGAATAGTGCAAACACTTGGAGACGGAACGGGATCTGGGAGCTGAGGACAGGAGACATCAAGGATGATCTGGTCATCCAACCCATGTTAATGGGAAGATGTTGAGGCCAGGAAGACACACACAGCCATAGAATCAGCAGATGGTTGAGGAGCAGCTGACATATGTCTACATTATGAGTCGAGGTCCTAACAAGATGCCTGCATGAGGATGGAGGGACTTACACAAACTCACAGTGTTTCTTGACAACCCTGAACCATTTTCAGTCTTTTGTCCCAGTAGTTGGCACTGTCATTTATTCAGTTCCCCATCCCTCATAGCTAATCCATCAGGAGGTCCTATCAGTTTTATTTTCTCTGCATTTTTCTAATCCCTTACTTTATACCATTTTTACCATGAGATATTACACAGGACATACACTAAAAACTATTCATCATTTATCTGAAACTCAGATTTAACTGGGCACCCTACATTTTCATCTGCTCAGTCTGACAACCCTCACCCCAAATGATAGGAGCGGAAAAAGGTCTTCACACTCTAGTGCCCCACTCTGGATTGGACGATGAATAGATTATTTATTTGTCAATGTATGGTACCAAGATTCTGGAGACAAATGTACATTTATTTGACCTACATAGCACCTTGTACATTTAGATAGCTTTTCAAAAGAGCATGGGTTGAACAAGGTCAAACCACAGAATGGTTTGTGAGGTGCCAATAAAGTGCACAGTGGAAAGGCAAAATGTTTTCTCTAGTTTGATATTAGCTGACTCTTCTAGAACTTTGATAACAATGTTAGTCCCCTAGGAAAGGCTAACATGCTGAAATTCTTCACATATTTTGTAAATGTATGTGTTACTGAAAAACTGAAACCTGGCCAATATGAGAGATATTGTCAGGTCCCCTCGGAGCTGAGCGGAATACTATGTCACGCATGACCCGCTTTTGAAATGAGATTTTGAGAAAAACAGCAAAGCACCTTCTCTGGCTGCTTTTCCACTAACTGCTCACACTTGATCCATTCCTTAGATGGCCTCATTAGCTCCCATCACAGCAACCAGACTCCCAAACCTCTGTTCTTAGCTGGGGACGGGAGTTTCAGGTAGCAGAATCAGGTCTAAATAAGAATACTAGGATACTCGCTTATTCTCTGAACACTTCAGAGAGCTAGGCTAAGAAGCTGCACACCCAATCGCATTGTGAGGGGTGTTCTAGGAAAACAAACACCACTGTTTCCACAATTTAACCAGAGCCCACACAGCTGCCTCAGTTTGCACCAGCAACAACTTGGGAGCGGCCAAGCTCTGTCGCTGCAGCCATGAAGAGCTGGACGCTTCCACCACTGTATGTAATAGAAGATGGATTCCCTATGCACTTTTTTCTCTACATTGCCTCTGTCGTGATTGCCATTTTTGGTGAGTGGCTCTGCACCCTAGCAGCCTGGGAGACTGAGAACGTGCATTCTGGCTTCTTGGGGAAGCTCAACTCAGAGTTTGGGAAACTTCCCAAATACACAGGGAGGATGTTGAAAGACATTGAGCAGCAATTGACATCAATGACATTCCTTGCTCCTGAACACACCACACTTCACGAACATCCTACTAAATAGAACACAATGATGAAAACACAGGCATAGAGTCACATGAACTTGGGTTTCAGTTTCAGCTTTGCCTCTTTGTTTTTTTAATTGACTTGAGAGAGAGAGAGAAACACTGATTTGTTGTTCCACTTACACATTCATTGGCTGCTTCTCGTGTGTGCCCTGACTGGAGATCGAACCTGCAACCCTGGTGCATCTGGACGATGCTCTAATCAAGTGAGCTACCTGGCCAGGGCCCAGCTTTGCCTCTTGTTGACTGGGATGTTGGACAAGCCAGCCCTTCTGGGGCACCTTCTTCTTATCTTTGAGGTAGGCACATTAAAACCATTCGCCTCATAGGATGGAGGTAAGAATATGAGAAAAGTGAACCGAGCCCATGCCGTGGTGGCATTTACGCCCTCGCGGGACCAGCAGTCATCTGTGAATATTGTGACTGCCACCTCTTTCTTGGAAAATCTCTCAGTTACGACCAATTTGGGGCTTTTAAAAAGAACCAACTTCATTAGTGTTGTCATTTTCACATGAGAATATTTTTCCTTGTGAATTGTTTTGCTAATGACGTTACTGCAAAAGGTGTGCACACATTCATTTTCTGCAGGAAACTTTTTTCCTGACAGTCCTCTGATTACGTGGCAAGAAAATGGAAAATTACAGAAAGGTGGAAATTAAAATACCTCTAAATCCCATTATTCAGAGACGGCCACCGCTAATGGCATGCCCTCTCGTTGTCTGCAGGGAGGTGGTTTTTATCCCTGGTAGGAATCACCGATTTGTGGCAATGGAAGTAACTGCAATGATCCCTCTGATTCCCCCTGGTTACCCTAAGCCCACAGACCCCGTCCTCCCGACTGCTTTTCTCTGTGTTTCCTCCAACCCCCCACTGGAAGGCAAGGTCACTTGAAACCTTTGTTGCCGGGTTGCCAGTTTTGTCTCAGTTATGAATTTTGTGGTAGGAGGCTTCCAGTTTTCTGTGGCAGCCCCGGGTTCTAAACAGGGGGAGTGGGGAATGCTGGGAAATATTACTTGGCTCAGTGGGAGCCTTTGAGAAAGTGAGAGAGGAGGAAAATTACTTTTTTATTGTGAGGTTTGCCAAACGGTCTCTGAGAAGCTGTGATATCATTCACGCACCGTGCCAAGCTGGAGGGAGGCTGCTCATCTTGGCAAACATCTAGAGTGAGCGTGTGATTCCTCGGGGTGGGTATCTGCCTTTATCAGAAATAGTTCCATAGGCAGTATTTACATAACCGCGGTGGAGTGTGAGAATAAACACAGCTGTGGCATTGCCCTAAATATTTCTATTCAGCGGGGAATTAAAAGGGAACTTTATCGCTGAACTACAGATAAACACAATTCATCAAGCAGTGGTCAGTTCAACTGGGGAACAAAATAGGAGTTATAAAAGCCTGGCCTGCTGAAAATAGCTCCAATCAGCCTGCCTGACTTTATTGCTCCTTCGCTCCCTCCCTTCTTCTCTCCCTCCCTCCTTCTCTCTCTCTCTCTCTCCTCTTGCTCAGTTCCAGAAATATAGGACTCATCAGCTGGCAAGGAAGTTGTCTAGATGTTTTTTTATGCCAAGAAGGTAGTGGGAGGTACTCTGATTACTGAGCAGAGGCCCACAACAGGCCAGTGTGCCCCCAGGTGCCGTATTTGTGCCCCTCATTTCGGAAAGGTTCCTTTTTCTTTCTGGGTTTCAGAATTGAATGTAGGTGAGAATAAGCTTTTTGTTTTGTTGTGTTGTTTTGTTGTGTTGTGTTGTATTTGCCAAGGAGAAGCCTTTTTAACTCCAACCTGCATTGCAATGACAGGGTGGTCGCCACAGTTCTAAGGGACCTGCATCTGGGAAGTTACCTGCTGCACCTGTGCATTTTAAACATCCACGCAGTCCCCACTGAGTTGTGCACAGGAAGACAGTTACATGGTATATTCGTTTTCTAGGATTTCCATATCAAAGTGGGCAACACTGGAAAGCTTGGAACAACAGAAATGTATTCTATTTCAATTTTGGAGGCTGGAAGCCTAAGATCAAGCTGTTGGCAGGACTGGTTCTTTCTGGAGAGTCTGATGGGGGAACCACGCCCTCCCTCCCTCCTGGCTTCTGGTGGTCAGTGGATCTGTGGCATTCGGTGGCCCGTGGAGACAACACTCCAGTCTCTACCTCCGTCTTCACATGGTCACCTTCTCTGGGTCTGTGTGTCTTTTCTGTCTCTTATAATGATTCTTTCATCGGATTTAGGACCCACCCTAGTCCAGCAGGTAGATTAATGAGAAAAGGATCTCACTGCCATCCTTTAATTATTTCTGCAAACATTCTATTTCTGAATCAATCACAAGAGGGGGCAGGGATACTATTCAACCTACTATACATGGGGAGCATCTTGGGGACAGGGACCACACATGCCACTTGCCTCTGTGCACCCCACACATGCCGAACACCTGTGAGTCTTCTGGAATACTCGCAGACACAGCCTGTCTTTATGTGCATGTGTGAAGAAGTCGCCGCAGGTTTCCAACTTTAATTTGTAACCCAGAAGATTTACTGGGATTTGCTGTTTCGATATGCATGCCTTGTCTCTTTGCTAATAGCATAGCTAAGAGAGAGCCTCAATAAATATGAAACATAACACGAAAGCATTGTACTCCTTAATATTTCTTTTCCCAGAGACTGAGCCAGCATGAGAGTCTTAAAACGTTAAAAGCATAAATGACAGCTACTAACATCAAGATTTACGAGTCACAAAGCACTTTCACAACTATGATCTCATTGGACGCTCTGGCAACCTGTGAGGGCTATTATTATTATCCACCTTCATTATAATCATCAATATCACTTTCTTCATCATCGTCATCATCAACATTCCTATTTTATAGATGATAAAGAAAAGCTCGAGGCTCATAGAAATTAAGTGACCTATTTGTGGTCAGTGTATGAGTCAGGACTTTTAGTTGTACTTGACAATAACCCAACCTAAACAGGCTTAAGCCAAAAAAGGAAGGTAGGAGCAAAATGCAAAAATACACAGAGCGTCAGTCAGATAGGAACTCCAGGTCCAGGTCTGTCCTCTCTCAGGTCTCCTTTTCTCCCCTCTTGACGGCAAGATTGCTATCAGTAGGTCCAAGATTTTATCTGACCCTCCGTTCATATAATGAGAAAAATGAAAGTCTCCTTAACAGTGATTCCTACAGAAACCCTGGGCCTGGGTCTCCACGGCCCAGATTAAATCGCCCACGCCCCTCAAACGGCCGGGCTCCCAAACCACACAGACTGAGGACAGGGGTGAGGCCTGTGACTAGCAAAGGGAGGAGTGAAACCTGGGCCGGCAGCTCTCCGCAGGTGTCCACAAGACAGCATAGTTTATAAATGACAGAGCTTGGCCTTGAGACAAGGCTATTTTAACCCACAGGCCAGCTCTGCTGCTCCGCCTCCTCCCTCCCCACCTCCTCCCATGCCTCTTCTGTCCAAATACAGAGCATACACGACGGGTACCCACAGAACAAAAGCCCGAGGATACAAAGTCAGACAGTGAGTCTCCCTTCTGATCTCGTCCTCCAGTCACCCAATGTCCTCCCCAGCATCGTCTCCACGTTTCCAAGCACTTATTTATACAGATCTCTTTTACATCGAGGATGTGGTACTTTCACTTCCACGGTATTAAACACTGTTGGTTCCCTGACCGTATTGCCTTCCAACCCCGAGCCACGGTGTTTTTTCACACAGCACTCAGGTATCCTTCCGCCCTTGAGTTTTTATTTTCCTTTTCTTCTCCCTCCTACTTGTGCCCCTCTTTTTACTTCACTTCCTTATTTTCATTTCCTTCCGTACTTTCACAAATTGAAGTGATTGACGTTGAAACTACCTTTTTAAAAGGATGAGTTACATGAACTATCTGATGATTCAAAAGGGTTCTTTTGGGCTAGTTGTCAGCAATGGACTTTACAAGGATGAAACAATTTCCCATCTTCTTTCTTCCCCTTAGTCACTGGTTTGCTCAGGCCACTGAGTGAGCAAAGGGACTTCAATCGGTGGTTGTCACTGTAGGGACGGCCACAACTCCTACCAGTGTGTGCCTCTGACATGAGCTTCTCATAGCTCTTTTAGGTAAAAACAAACAGGTAGGTGGAATAAGGGGCAACATATGACCAGGTTTGTCCCAGTGGAGAAAGATACACAGAAGACTCTCCTATCTCCCTCCAGGTGGTGTTTTCCATTCCCGGGGATTAGAAATAGTCCTTGTATAACTGTTTCATTTTCCCTGGGGTTTGCATGATCCCCCAAGTCCACGTACTCTGAAAAACATTTGAACCAGAGCCCACCCCAGTGTACTCTCCCCACCTTGTTGGCCCACTACCATTTTACTGTACACGTTTAGGAAGACTATTCCTTGTAAACTAGAATGGAAACCAGAATCAATCAAGGTCAGCTTGGCCCTGTAACATCTCGTGCACATATTATCTCATTTAGTCTTTCCGATAATTTTGAGAGGCAAGTGTATTACACCATTTTACAGATAAAGAAATTGAGGCTTAGCGAGATTAAATAGCTTTCCTGTGGCTTCATAGACAACAAGGTTTAGAGTCAGACTGAATCCCCAAATTCCTGTGCTTAAAAACTACCTCCTGGCACATGGGCTTTTAATTGGCAAGGCTGGAGGTTCCTCCTGCTGGAGGAACCACTGCACAGCCAGGCTGGGCACGGAGTTCCTTTCTCTGTGTCTGCCTTCATGCCCTAAAGAGTGTATTGCACTGGTTTAAATGACACATTAGGCTAAAGTGTCTGCATTTCAGATTTTTGCTTGGTAATATGCTAAGATTATATACATAAAATTACCACTTGACCTTGTCTAGAAACTTCAGTTGTCACTCAGAAGTTCTGGGGACGTTGCTGCTACCCGGTACTTACTGTTTGCTTTAGATAGTAGAGCTCATTGGTGTTAAAAGGAAAAGTTTATGTTCCTCTTACTTCTTCCCCTTGGGTTTTTTTAGGGGTGAGGATAAAGTGAATGTAGACTGCCGAGTTCTTAATTTATTCCTTGCACAAAATAAAGATATATTCTCTGTGCCAGACCAGCCAGCAGTTCTTAACCCATCCTTATTTTTGATGGCTTCATGCTGCTCCCATATGCTGTCAATGACATGTCCTTCTCATCCCTCCTGTCGTCATTGACCCCTGTGTCTGGGTCCACAGTCTGTCTCGTTTTATAACTGAGCGCTGTGGTTCAGAAAGAAAGAATCATCTTCACCTGAATCTAGACTTTTTATAGGCCTCTAGTTAACAGTCCTGAACGCTACGCTCCCCCTTTACATTTGGCACAAACTCTTTCCAGAATGGAACTTCATTTAAAGCCTCTCTAGGATGGTTCTAAGCTAAATCTTCAGCCCTGACTGGTGTGGCAGTTTGGTTGGCTGGGCACCATCCTGTAAAGTGAAAGGTCATCGGTGTGATTCCCAATCAGGGCACATGCCTGGGTTGCAGGTTCGGTCCCCGGTTGGCATGCATGCAGGAGGCAACTGATCGAGGTTTCTCTCTGACATCGGTGTTTGTTTCTCTCCTTCTCTTTCTCCCTCCCTTCCTCTCTAAAATTAATATTAAAATATATATATACATAGGTTTAAAAAAAGATATGTCCCCAACTTCTTTGATTCCCTTTCTTTCAAGAAGCGAAGCCTAACTCTCCTCCTTGTAAGCGTGCATTGGACTTGGTGACTCACTTAAAACTAAAACAATGAACTAGAAGTGGTGGTGTGTGACTTTGGAGACCGGGTCAAAAAGGGAACAGTGGGTCCTTCTTGCTCTCTGGGGAAAACAGCTGTCACATCCGTCATGAACGGGCTCGAGCAGCCACTAGAGAAGCCTGTGTGACAAGGACTGAGACCTCCTACTGACAGCCACGTGACCCCACCTGGGAAGTGGATCCTCAGCTGAGCAGCATGTTGATGACCTGCCTGCAGATGAACAGAGAGCCCCCGAGCCAGACCCCCCAGCTCAGCCACCCGGAAGTTCGTGACACAGAGACTCATCTGAGATAACAAACATGTGCAGTTTTAAGCCACTTAATTCTGGGGACATTTGTTACTCAGCAGTGCATTACGAATGCACTCTCCAAGGCCCCTGTTATGTGGCCCTTCTGGTGACGATCACCTGTATGCAGATATCTGTACAGGGTTAGAACTTGGACTCAGAGGGGTCGCTGTGGCCCTTAATCTATATAATTGGTGGAACATTTAATGTATACATATGGGCCTCACTCTCTAAAAATTCTTACTCAGCGGGTCTGGGATGGAATCAAGCATCTGTATTTAATTAAATGTTCTATAAAAAACACTATTCAAGGGTTTCTAAAGAATATGTTTGAATATAAACTCATGCTTTTTTTTTACCATAAAAAGCCACAGGTCTCTCTGTTCTGTGTCCTCAGTGTTCTTCTTCGGAGACCGAATGCAGGTTGGTCAGTTCACCTGTGGGGGGGTCAGCCTAGGCCCCTCAGCCACTGGGAACCTGGCAGACAGCCTAGCTCAGCCTTGTACTCATGAACTAGCAGAGCAAGCTTTCTCTAACCTGCAACAGATGCACCTGGAGGTCTATGGCTGGTCCTCACCCCTAGATTTCCTCATTCAGTGGGTTCAGGGTGGGAACCAAGAATCGGCATTTCTATTAAGTTCCCAGGTGATGCCTTGCCGCCGCATCTGGTCTGGGACCACACTGAGAAGCACCCCTAAAAAGCACTGGGCCTGGTACTCAAACTTGGCCTCAGAAATTGTCCAAGGTCCTCACCATGCTGCAGGCAATGACAACAAATGAAAACAAGCAAACAAAATCTCATGCATCTTGCCTGACACAGAAGTGATCCATGGTGACAGATTCTAATAGTGATTATGTTGAAATATAATTAACTGGAAAGGGGATGTGAAGGGGACTCTGGGGGTGCTTGTAATATTCTAGTTCTTGATCTGAGTACTGGTTACATGAATCTGTTCCCTTTGCAAAAATACATTTGAGCTGTATACTACAATTTGTGTATGTTTCTATCTACATTACACTTAAAATCATACTTAAACTTAATAATAATGGCAAATGTTTTCAGAAATCTTCCCTAACCTGCACCTCTGTTTACAAGCTGGCTTTTCCCCAGGGGCACACTGGCAGCCCAACAAAGACTTTTTTTTCTTTTTTGCTGACAGCAGTTGTTTGAGTATGAGAGATGTCTGGGGAGGGGCTGCTTCCCAAGCTGTTGTGTCTTTACAAACAGATCCAGGTTTTCAAAAGAAAATACTGTAAAAGAAATATTTGCCTGTTTCAAATTCCTGGAACTATAGATACTGATCGAATCATTTGAAAAGCAAATTGAACTCTTGTTAATACTTTTTGAGAATCCCAGTTTGGGTTTGGCCATTCAACTGCACTAAGTAACTTCGGGAGGGGAGGAGGACTCGCCCCAGATGGATGGCCCATTTCTTTGAAAAGTGCCTCGGAGGAATGACATTTTTCTCCTGGATGAGGACAAATGTCATTTAAAGAATCCCATTTCATCACATAAAGACTTTGGAGTCTCAGTGAGATTTGTTTTGTAAATTTTTTACAAAAAAAAAAGGCTAATTACTGCTAAAACTCCCCTAGAGACATTCCAATCCCTACATCATTTTTTCCCCTACAATTTGAGTCTATGGGCACAAAGATTTACTCACTCTAAAAGTTTGGTTTCAAATGGAAATGAGGCCAAGTTACTTGGGACTTCTCATTTTCAGGTGATCTGCCAAATTGTTATTTTGGAAGTTGGGAGCTAAATGGGACAATTTGGGTCTTGTTTGCTGGTGATGAGGATTTTGCACAGCCGCAGAAGACGGCGCCTGCTCTTCCAGTCTAAAGGAGAGACGGCGTAATACAGTAATCAAACCACCTCACCAATTTCCTCCCTCCAAATTTCTGTTCTTCCTTCTGTTAAATGGTAGTAGTAGTATCAGTCAGAGGGGTATTTGGGAAGTTACATAAAATAATATTAAAATATTTAAACATTGCCTGGCATAGAGTAAATGTTCAAGGAAGAGTAGCCTAATTATTAAGGGATGAAAGGAAATGAATAAATGGATCATTTTACTCAGTGTCAAATTTCCTCATCCCTATATCTTCCTAATGCAAACAAGAATGAATAAATGGTATTTATTTATATATACACATGGATGAATAAGATGTTTTTTTTTCTCTCTGAACTAAAAATTATAGACGTTGAGAACAGGTTTGTGGTTGCCAGGGATTTGGGAGGGCGGCGGGGAGGGGAGTGCTGGTAGCTGGAGGGGGAACTTAGTGGTGATGGAATAGTTCTGTTCCTTGATCGTGGTGGGGGTTACAAGGAGCTACACACGGTAAAATGGTCCAGAAATACACGCTTACACCGCACCCAGATCAGCTTCCTGGGTTTGTTACTGTATTACGGTTGCATAAAATATAACCATTATCCAGAGACACTGCATGAAAGGGCATACATAGTTAGACCTCTGTGCTATTTTACAGATAAATGCCATGTTTATCTATAAGTACTTGAAAATAAAATATTAAACACGAAAAGTACCTGTCTAGAATTTCCTCCTGTTGCCACAGTTACGGCGTTCAGATCTCCCCCTCTCTCTCTGGCGATGCAGTCGGAGTTCTGGTTTAAGCTTCAGAGTTTCATTTTAAATGTCGCATTCCTGGTGCACACGCCTTCCCATTGTTACTCCCCTTCTAGGCTGTTTCACTTCTTCACTAGACGTCTGAGCACTAAGCGGTAGGTACACAACCCACAGGCAGGTTTCTTATGGAAGGCAAAGCTTGATCATCTTTGACCCTAACATACAATTAACACAGCAGTAGATTAAGTATGTGGCTAGACATTCCAATCTGTTTTCTGCCAGCAGCAGAAAGCCTATGAGAGTATATGATTAAAATACTCTTGTGGATTGAGAGGTAAGGGAAATTAGTATCAGTTCACGGTTTGGAAGTCTTGATATGAAACTACTAATCAACCCTCCAGCTCAATAACAGGAAAACCAGACATCCTTATTTCAGGTGATATGGTGCTTGGACAGCTATGCTTTCAGTACCTGCACTAATACCTGGGCCCTTAGTGAATACTTGTGGATGAATGGATGAGTGACTGAATGATGAGACCATTAAGATAAACCATGTGAAAGTGACCAAGTCTAAAAATCGTAGTAAATTATTAACTTTTGTGGCCCAGGACTGGGAGAAGCGTGATTGGCCAGAAAATCAACACCCCCCTCTCTCTGCTTCTCTAGGCAGCTTGAAATCCACTCTCCAGATGCGAAGCACACGGTGATCCTGAGGAGCAAGGACTCAGCCACCGCCCAGGCCTGGTTCAGTGCCATCCATTCCAACGTCAGTGACCTGCTCACCCGAGTGATTGCCGAGGTCAGAGAGCAGCTGGGGAAGACAGGCATTGCCGGGAGCCGAGAGATCAGACATCTTGGCTGGCTCGCAGAGAAGGTAAGGAAGATGTTCCCCTGTAATCGTCATTTCCCCAGCGTGTCCCCAGCACTTGTAGCAACCACTGAGGTCGGCCACCTCATTCTATAGGCTGACTCTCTCATCCCCAGTGTGTTTAGATTTCTCGTCCATATCCAACAGGTTTGCATTTTACAGGGGCTGTGTCTTAATCAACTTCGATTTCCCCACATATACTTCAATATGTGACCAATGGTAGGTGATCACTAATTGTTCATGGAACAAATGAATCAATGAGTGAGTGAGCAAATGGATGGATAGTTTGATTTTCACATCTGCCTATGAAGGGCAGGGAAAATAACTCAAACTTGCAGCAGAGCTATTACTGCCTTAGGAGGTAAGGAAGTTGAAACTGTTGCTTAAAAGAGTTTGTGTGGGTTTTGCTGAACCTGCTTGTTAATAATACAGATACATTTACAAATAACAGCAGTAATAACATCAGCAAGGATTTCGTTGGGCAACAATTACATGCTGACTCTTTTCATACATCATCTTACATTTTATCTGTATTCTTTAGCCAGCAGACCCTGCATGTCAGCATGGTGTCAGGCAGGAATGGGGAGGGTCACGTGGTGATGAACGCAGACTTAGCCTCTGTCCTCAGGGAAGAGTAAAGCTGCTGTGAACGGGACCTGGGGGCATGTGAGCACTGTCACTGTGATTTTGTTCCCAAGCCATGTGATATGTTGAAGATAGTAAAGCTCGCTTTGCAGTGATCTCCTGGGTCTTAACCCTTCTGTTCATTTCAAAGGGTTGAGCTTTGGCCATTGTCCCTACACCTGATTGCTGTCCCTTGAACTTGACCTTGAGGCCTCAGGAACACTGGGCTTTTAGGACAGTCTGACTTCCCAGTGACTCCCATTCTAATAGGCGGTAAATGGGAATAATGATTGTCACAATAACAGCTTTTCTGCCAGTGAACCATGTCATCTGAGAAGCCCCAGTCAAATGGCACTTGAAAATAATACTCGAGCACAGAGCTCGGCTGTTTTCCATCATTGTTCTTTGTTTGTACCAGTTCATGCGTGGGGCTCAGCCCACAAAGCTTAACACCAAGTGAAGCTGTTCAGTCTGGTATTGTCCCATCTCTCACAGATTTCAAAGAACTAAAGGGACAACACAGGTGGTGGTAGCCCCAAAATCATAATAAACAGAAACCACAGGTAGCTTCCTGTAACATTCTATGTCAGGAGTCTTCGTAAAAAAAAAACGCTGCATATCTGAATGAGGTCATTTTAGAGGTCACAGTCTATCACACTCTCCAGATATATGTGTTTTCATTAGGAGAAGACCTATTAGGGATCTCTCTCTTGCAAATGACAGAAAGCTCAACTCAGCTTGAGCAAAACAGGACATGTACCACTTCTTATAAGTCTAGAGGTAAACGTCAAGCATGGTGGGACCCAGGGACTCAAATAATGATAGGCCTGCCTATCCATCTCTCTGCGCCCTTTTCCACTTTGCTGGCTTATACTCAGGCATGTTCTCTTCCTTGGCCTGACATTTCCAGGCTTATCTTACTCCTTATAGTCAGCTATCTCAGGAAGCAGGGGCTTCCTTGCCTCTGTAGTTACAACAGAGGTTCTAAGACCAAGCCTAACTAAACTGACTTGGATCATATGATCAGCGCTGAGTTGGCGCTGAGATCAGCCTCATCCGAGCCATGTGCACTGAGAGAGGAGGAGAGGTGATTCTCTAACGGAAAATCAGGCTGCTGTGCAAGGAAAAGCCTAAACGGATTCTGGGGAAGCAAAAGCAACAGACATTGACTCTAGAAAGAAGGGAAGTTGATCAGGATGAAAAATGTCCTCACTTTGTTAATGTCCTGAGTGAACTTGGAGACGTATCATATGTTTCAGGGTCCTGCGTGGCAATTTCAAAGGGGATGACTGCAGAGGACTTATTGCAGGAATAACTTATAAGGTGTGGCCATGGTAAGAGGAACCAATAAGAGTTGGACAAGTACCCTAGAGCTCACAACAGCAAGTGGCCACTTCCATCCCTGAAATGGCCAAAAAAAAGGAGCAGACTTGGAACGGAAGAAAAAGGGCCACCCACTGAGAGCTGGTCTTGGGGAGGGAAGCACCACCCTGCCAACCCCTGCTGCTGATCTCTGGCTGGCGTTTCCCATTGGCTGCAGCTGACTGGAAGCCAAAAGCAGCGGGTGCCCACTGATGCACTCTGTTACGGTCGGATTCAGGGCACAGCACAGGGTGGAAGTGGGAGAGCCCGGATCTGGGGGCCAAGGGAGGCTGTTGAGAACACACATTTCTCCACCTCCTAAGTACCTGAGATGGTCTCATCCCTCGAAGGTCCTTTTCTTCCATCTCTTTTGATAGAAACTGTATGTAAAGTCATTACTATTTGGATAGTTGAAAATTGTATGGGGTCGTTACTAATGATATTGACAAATTTTTCCAAAGGCTCCACTTTCTCACTTATAAACTGTCTGCTGATCCCAAATGATGAGTAGACACATTACTAGGCATTTCCACCGGGGGCAGCAATGAAGGTGTACACAAAGCTTGCCCTGTTTTTAGAATATTATCGTTGTTTTTGATGTCCTTTCAGATCATCATTATAGATGTTTCATGAAACTGTACCATGCATGATACCCATAGGAGAAATAATGATTTATCACGGACAGGTATCAGAAGTAAGACTATCTTTTACTGCATTCACCTTGAAAACTTCTCAAACGATTACCACAAATTAATTTTATGGGAACTGATTCGAACTGGAATTCTCTTTTTGAATAAACATTCCTAAATCTTAAATCCTACTGTGGGGACACATGAATGGCTTTTAGCAATAGGTTACAATGAATGGCAAATCCTTAATACTGTGGCTTTCTTATATTATCATAAATACCAGCAAATTTCCTTGGTATTTTGAAGATATAAAGTATGATCCTAATAAATATTCAGCTGCACTCCATATCTTTTGTCTTTTTCTCTGATGTTAATCTTTGATTTTATAGATTAATAACAGTAGCTCTGGGACAAGATTTGTACATATTATATTTAATTTCAAGCTTTTAGAACTGGCATTTAAAGAAACCAGAACAATATGAAATAACAACTTCTCTTTCAAAATCCTGTTCAGTGCAAATCCTGAACCCTCCTCTGCACTACCCAGGAGATGGTCCGGGACTGAAGGAATGGCTCCCACAAGGTGGCTAGTTTTTGAGTCAACAGGGAGAGAGAGAGGTCAGCACCCTCCAAGGCAGGAGAACAAGCACGAGGAAAAAAGTGGAAGCAATGGACTAACACGGCTTGTAGGGAGGACAGGCCAGGGACTTGTCTCAGGTGAGGGGAGGGTTCATCCTGGGGGATGGTGACAAGCAAATCTGGTGACTTGGATGACATCCAGTTTTGGAAGGTTTTGAAAGCTGACAGATGGTTTGATTTTTGACTTGGTGGCCAGTGCGGAACCTTCATACATAAAATCAGAAGGAAGGAAACTTAGGGGTGATTACTATGGACTGACAGATGGCAGAAGTGGGCCCTTGGGGAGGTAATTAGGTTTAGATGAGGTCTTGAGAGTAGAGTTCACAGAATGGGATTGGTCCCCTTATGGGGAATGAAGGGACCGGCGCTCTCTCCTTCCACCATGTAAGGATACACAGGGGGGTAGCCTTCTCCAAGCCAGGAAGGGGGTCGTCACCAGAACCCATGTTGGCGCCCTGCTATTAAACTTCCAGCTTCCAAAATTGTGAGAGATAAATGTTTGCTGTGTCTGCCATCTGTTACAGCAACCTAAGACAGTGATCTAACCCAACCTCTTCTTCCTAAAAATGAGGAATCTGGGACCTAGAAGATGGAAGGTGGTTTATCTAAAGTTACACTCTACATAAAAATACGGAAATAATTAGAGAGTTGGACAATGCTGTGGTATCATTATCTCTTTTATTTAACTTCTTAAACGATCCACTGCAGCTCATTCACTGCGGTGTTCTGTTCTTTCTTTGAACTCCCGTAGCCGATCTCTGGACTCCCTACAATACTGAGGTCAGCGCTGGGCCAGGAGCCTTTGATCGGGGCCCATATTCCTTGTCTCCTGGGCTTCCTGGTTCCGCCAACTACACGTAGTGACAGGCCCTGCCCTGCTTTCTCCTGTGAGTGCCCTCACCTGTAGACTGGCCAGGTGCACAATGTCAAGGCTTTTCCATGAACATCCTAGTCTCAAAAATTCTAATTCCTTGCTGGAACTAAAATGTCCAGCCTGTCGCCAAAGGGCCCATAAATGCTAATCCCTACCCCGAATTATTAAATGCATCGTGCCTCAAACCACATTTTTTTCCTTGTCCTTAAATTAATCTTTTTTACAGTTATCATTAAGATGTTTTCAACTGTCTGGTTACAGAAAACAGAAAAACAAACCAAGTTCTGACTCTCTCGCTTCTTAGAAACACCAATAATAAACAGGGACATGGCAGAATTCTTGAGTTGCTTTGTGTCTTGAGTTGAGTTCATTGGGCACTGCCTTTGCTTAACCTCATTATCTCCCTCTGCAAACCATTTCTCATGAGAGTGAAGACACAAACACACAACCCAACAAAACAATAAACCTTGCTGGCAGCTCTCAGAGGCAAGTTCAGTTCTCAGCCTTACTGGTATTCACTTTAGAGTCTTTCAAACAACGGCGTTTCTATCACTGTGCCCCCCAAGGGGGTTACTGGAGGAGAGGAAGCTGGTAATTAGTATTTATGATGTGCCTGGTCTGTCTCAGGCAGTGTGCTTTAAAATCATCTCTGTCCTATGCAATAGACTTGGAGAAATGAAGTAACTTTTCTAACAGCATGCCCCAGTAAGTGGCCAAGACAGAGTTTGAGCCCCCTTTTTTCTCCAAATCCCCAAGCCCAGAAATTTCCACTGCACTGAGGATCTTAGGGAATGTGTTTCTACAAGAGTGAGACACCCCAGAATCCGTATCGGAGCATTATCACACACCGAAAGCATAGTTTCGGAAGTAAGAGACATACCCAAAACACCCGGAATCCTTTATTTGTCTTTATGGAAATAAGGGGTGTCTTCATCTGTTGGGGCTGTTCGAACACCTTTGACTGGCTGGCTTAAACGGTGGGATTTATTTCTCACAGGTCTGGAGGCTGGGTGTCTGAGAGCAAGGTGCCAGCAGGGTCAAGTTCTGGTGGAAGCCCTCTTCCTGACTGACAGGCAGACTTCTTCTCATTGTGCCCTCACGTGGCAGAGGGAAAGTTTCTTAAATTTCATAAAGTAGAAACTTTGCTACAAGCCTCACTGTCCACAAATAGCAGACGTGCATTCTGATCAGTGACCAGTGTCTCACTTCTTTCAAAGCCTGTCTGTGGTTGGTCACTGTGCATCTGTTAGTCAGTTTACAGGTAGGCAGCAAAGTGAGTGGTTGTGTTTTCTCCTTATCTCCAATAGACAAATCTATATGGCGTTGTCTAAGAATGGATAATAGAAATGGGGAACTGTCCAAAAATGTTGAAAGGCAGCAAAATGGAAAGTTATAACTCTGGAAGTGAAGTTCAAACCATACATATGTGAAGTTATAGAAGAACTGACCGTGGAATGTAGGCATTGATACTGTTCAAGGGCCTCCTGATATGCAGCCAAGAAAACTTAGTGGAAAGAAATGTCTAAACCTAGAGGAAGAGGGAAGGATAAAGGCGCCCCAGAAGAAGCAATGCCCATGGGAAGCTTCACATTAACGGACCTCTTAGAGCTATTCCATGTCATTGAAAGTACAAAGTAGAGACTGTTGCTTGCTGAGCCAAACTCAGGAAGGAGAAAGACGACTTTTCCCAGGCCTAGCAAAGATGCTTGCTGGCTCTGTGTCCTAAGATGAGGCAACAAGTGCTGTTCAGACTCCTCTTGATAAGTTTTTGATGAGGAATTAGGGCACTTTAATTCGCAATCTAATGTTGCAAATGATAGGTTACTGAATAAACATCGGTTTTACTTTATTCACTTGCCTAGGCACTGATAACTGACAGTAAGACAAACTTTAATGTTTTAGTAACAATTTTCAAAGGCCACAGGACAAGATTCATTTATTCCGATTACTGTTAAGATTAGTTAGCATGGCTTCAGCTTGCACGATCATTGTTATTGTCCAGCACACTGTGCAAGAGGAGAGCTGCCTCCCCTCACCTTTCTTCCTCATCTCTGTTCTCTCTCTCCACCTCTGGATCCGACTCTTCATATATCTATCTACCCATTCTTCCATCTATATGTGTACCCATCTATCTTCATCCATCCATCTCTATGAACATATATCTGTCAACATAACTATCTATATTCATGTACCTATTTTCTATATTCTCACAAATCACTAGACTGTCATTAATGTCAGATACAGCAATAGCAATTTATTTACCCCAGAAAGTTCCAGGTGAATATAACCACCCCAGTAATTTCATTCTCTAGCCACACTGCCCACCTGCATCAGAACAATCCCAAGCGTAAATGTAAAATAGTCCAGGCCTGAGTAAAACGAGCTACTGGTAACCAAGACTTTGGCAGCGTAATTAATGGAATGATATTTCTGGAGCCTCTAAATATACCAGCTCCACCATCTGCATAAAAAAAAAAATCACCTAAGTAGGAATTCCCTACCAGTGCTTCCAGGGAGAAAATAGTCTCTGACCCAAGGGAACTCCCATCTGATAAGTGGAAACAGAATCACCGTCCAGGCTAGCCTGACGTGCATCGCCACTAAATCAGACTCTTTGCCACGCTGGGAAACACAGGCCATCAAGGCAGTTAGGCGCTAAGAGGCCTCTCGTGTCACTTTAAAAGGCAGTCATCAAGTTGACCAGTGAATCACCTGTGAAATGGGGCGAGTTGGAGGAAAACCTGGCAGCGGTTTGGTTAACTTCCTGCTAGTCTTCTGCTACAGGAGTTTAACATAGATGTGCCAATGTGCATCTAATTCAGATTGCCCCCATCACCCAGTCTCTCCAATAAAAACCAGGATGTACAATTGGGATGGGTGGCTGGGTAGGTGGCAGAGGCAGCCATAATGAGTGCACGAAGATATGTCCCCTTTTCTACGTGACTTCACAGTGCAATTTAGTTATGTGAGTCATTCTCACCAGGGGGGAAATGTCAGCGCTGCCCCCGGAGGGCAGATGGAGACGTGCAGGCTTTGCTCTTGTAGGCAGATTTCCACAAATTTGTAAGGGCCCGATTTAGTGCTTTGGGAAAAACTCCAGGACTTGAGGTAAAGAGCTCCTTGTGCCTGGGTGTATGGGTAGCAGACTCTGCTAAGCTTTGTTTTTTCTTATTGGGCATTATAGATTGTCCTTCCTTAATGAAATAAATAATCCACTGATTAACGTCTTAGAATTCTTTAGAGACCAAGTCTGAGATGGAGCTTCTCAGGGAGTGACTACTGAGTGAGGACTCTGTTAAAAGGGAAACTGAGGCATGCTGAAAATCTTAGAGTTGAGCAAAAATCGGTTCTGATTGGCCAGCACCAAACAGAAAGGTAGCACTGACGGGAGCTCATACAGAGAAAGTGCAGGAGCAGAGTAAGGACATTACTGGTTGGCTGTAGCCTCTGGCCTGGTTGGCTGTTTGTGGTGGGCTGTCCTTAGGTTTTGACTTTGTAACCTTGAGGCATTTACAGGCTCAGATATGCAGGCCACCTCAGTCTAGCAGCCTCTTTGTTTGATTCAGCAACTCTTAGGAGAAACCTGTAAGGAAGTGAGAGAAGCAGCTAGACAGGGAGGAAGCTAAGCACAGACACAGAAATCTAGCTTCAGCCCAATCCCACAGGAAGCTCTGGCGCATGAAAGGCAGCTCCGAGCTCTCCCACCTCAAGCCAAGGAAGCCAGGATTTAGTGCCCCCATAGGTCAGCCATTAGCTGGGAACCACTCCCACCAGCCAAGTGCAATACTTTAGAGAAGCAGAAGGGTTAATCCATGAGCAGTCAGTGTGCGTGTGAGGTGAGGGCTGGATGCACCCACCTAGCTTGTGGATTTGGGGCAGAGGGCCAACAATATCTACTAAAATCACTGGTGCGTTCACATGGGGGGAAAATTCCAGCAGATGAACACAGACCTTTACGTGGCAGAGGGGTTAAGATAGTTCTGTAACACGTTGAGGGTTGCAGCCATTACCTAGAAGCATGCTTTTATTTATAACTGTATTCAAATTTTAGTCATTCACCCTGGCACTTACTCAGTCCTTCCTCCCTCACACCATGGGCTAATTATTTTTTTTAGGCTTTTAAATCTCCTTTGCATGCTCACATTCTTGGCTTGAGATTTTTATTCTAACAGGACTAGGCTGCCATATTACATACTCTGTGCCAACAAACATATTTCACTTTCTGTCTTGAAACTCCAAGTTGGTATTTTCAGGTCTTATAAGCTGAATCAGTTCCCTGGTTTATCAAGTGAGTCATTTTGAAATTATTTGCATTGATTTGATTGAGAAGTAGGGATAAGAATATAAGTGTATCTAGAGTTCTAGAATCTGATTTCAGAACATCCATATTTATATACGGTCTGTGTCAAGGTGAAAGGGTCTTCAGGGAGCCTTGGAGGTGAAACAGGCCTCTCAGAAGTATCCCCACTCACTTGCCTATCATAATGGGTCAGACAGAGGTCCTGACATATTTTTTGACTGTTTTTTGCCAAGGAGATTGTAACGTTGCAGAGAAAAGACACCATCCCTTATTTAGGCCTATAGCACCAGTGTCCAGAAAGATTCTGCAAAATGGTAAGTGGGCGATCTATGTTTGTGAAATGAGTGAATCAGTGGGCCAGTAGAACCAGCCGGAACCCGCATTCCTTGTTGTCAGTAGACACTGCAACGCACTGTCTCTGGGAATGAATTCCAGTTTTACATGACGTGTTCAGGGTGGTCAGGTCCAGGCACCCGACCCTCATTTCTATGTTTTAAACAATCATCCTTTCACATACTAACTCTAGAACTCTCAGACCATGGACTTGATGGAATTTAGGAATTTCCTTAGTAAAAATGTCAAGTGTCTCAATTCTGAGTGATGCAGGTATGATGGTCTTTAAGGGGCTGTTCTTTATTTTCTAAAAATTTATCATTTTTCTTTAAAAAAATTATCCTCACTCAAGGACATTTTTTTCATTGCTTCTAGAGAGATTCATCGATGTGAGACAGAAATATCGATTGGTTGCCTTCTCATATGTTCCCTGACTGGGGATCAAACCTGAGTCCTAGATACGTGCCCTGACCGGGAATCAAACCCATGACTTTCTGGTCTACAGGTTCACCCTCCAAGCAACTGAGCCACATTGCCCGGGGCTATTGTTCTTCTTAATGAAAAGGAGACTAGATTAGAAGTCAGAAAATGTGGACTCTGAGCTCAGGTTGCTAGTTGCTCCGTTGCCCCAGTAACATAAACTCAGATACATGCCTTACTTGTCCCATGAGCTTTAAGAACCATGGATTCTTTTTTAAAAAAAATTTTAGTCCTCATCCAAGGATATGGTTACTAATTTTAGAAAGAGAAGAAGGGAGAGGGGGAACGAGAGAGAGGGAAAGGCAGGGGAGGGAGAGAGAAAGAAAAAGAGGGAGGGGAGAGAAAACTAATGTGAGAGAGAAATACGGGTCAGTCACCACTTGTACACACCCCAACTGGGGATTGAACCTGCAACATTTTGGTGCATGAAATGACACTCCAATTGACTGCGCCACCTAGCCAGAGCAAGTACCATGGATCCTTACAAGAGCTTTAGAGCTCAGATGTACAGAAAAAATAATAGAACATGAATCGGCAATGTCATGTTACTTGACCATAATCAAGCAGCTAGTTTACATTGGATATGAGACTAAAACACATGTATCTGTGATTTTTAGTCTAGGGTAAAGTTCGCCGTACCTAGGTGCACCTGACTGTCCGTGCAAATCATTGTCAGGACTATTCAGAATTATGCAAATATGTGATCTTTTCATTGCCGTTGCACCACTGGGAAATATGGCAACTACTTGTCTAGAACGCTGGTGAGATCAAAGGTAGGAACAGAGAGTGGGAGTAACTGGCAGAGACAGAGTCAAAGAGTGGAAGAGATCTCTAGAGAAATGAGAAGAGGGAATGAAAGAGTGAAACTGTGGGAGCATCCGGAGGAGGAAGAAGTTGGGATTGTGGCCATAATGATCTACTGGCCCCTGCTGCCCTGAGCAGAATGGGCATTTTCCTTCTGAGAGACCCTACAATGGCGCTGGCGATGCTTATCACTGCGCTTCCTTGCCAAACAACTGTGGCTCCAAAACACGTGCCCCTACCTCCCCACTCTTCACTCTTTGGTCTCTCATTCTCTGTTCTACATACAGACTAAATCTTTTAAGGCTTTATTTATTTTTAGACAGAGAGGGAGAAAGGGAGCAAGAGGAGGAGACAAACATTGATTGGTTGCCTGTCACATGTGGTCCAACTGGGACTGAAACACAAGCCACACCTGTGCCCTGACTGGGATCGAACTGTGGCCCTTCACTTTGTGGAGCCACCCCCAACTGACTGAGCCATGCCCATCAGGAGCAGACAGATTACATCTTGTACAAACTATGATTTGTCTGATGCTTCTTAGTGGGGTTTCCTAGACTTTGCACTATACCTCATTCTCCCTAGTTAGTTGTCAACCGGTAGGGCTGCTTTCTGCTCAATTGCACCTCCATCAATGGGTATGAAAGGAGGAGAAACCTAAATCACCCAAATTGGATTCTTGTCGGAGGCGCCAGGAAAACACGTGTCAGGGGACTTCATCAGTGCAGCTGGAGCACGCAGGCGTGTCTGTGTCTCATGAGAACATCAGATGAACATGCCGTTTGCATACCCAGATCTCCCAACACAGATCCACAACACCCACTAAGGCAACCTGCAGAAAATGGTGTCCGTGGTTTTCTGCCCGTGTGCCAGAGCACCCTGGTGTGCCGCAAGAAGTTCTAAGACATACAGTACCTATTTCGTCAGGGGCACTGACCTCTTTTTCCTTAGACTATCAAGTAAAAAAGAAGACAACAGTGAACTCAACAATAGACATTCTTGTGAATGCCATCTTGAAGCATAAATATATAGGCCCTATAATAGAGTTGCGTCTTATTGGTCACATTGTGTAATAAAATTGCATCCGATTGGTTCATTTTTGGTACCAGAAATCCTTGTATACAAGCATAGGCACCTGATTTTTTAAAAAGTCACTTTGAAGCAAAAAGGGTGATAGGTAATTACTATTACTATATTTTTCTAAATCAATCAAAATTATACTTATTTTTCATCAGATAGGCAAAAAATACATGTTTGGTGTGCTGCAGAATTGTAGTAATCAGTTTCTGTGTTCCACGTAATGAAAAAAAATAAAATCACTGGTCTAGGGGTTAACATCCAAACTATATGAAGAATTAATACAACTCAACATCAAAAAATGAATAATTTGATCAAAAAAATAAGCAGAGGACCTGCATAGACCTTTTTCCAAAGAAGATGTCTAAACAAAGACATGAAATATGCTCAACATCACGAGTCATCAAAGAAATGCTAATCAAATCCACAGTGAAATATCGCCTCACATCTGCCAGAAAGGTTATCGAGAACTCAGTAAATAAGCGTTGTCAAGAATGTAAAGAAAAGGAACCTTCATACACTGTTGGTGGGATTGTAAATTGGTATAATCACTATTAAAACCTGTATGAAGTTTCCTCAAAAAATTAAAATGACAACTACCATACAATTCTGCAATTTCATTTCTCAGTATTTTAAGAAAACTAAAACACTAATTTAAAAAGATATATGCACCCCATATGTTTACTGCAGCATTATTTACAATAGGCAAGATATGGAAGCCACATAAATGTCTATCGATAGGCCAATGGATAAAGAAGTGATACATATATACAACAGAATGTTATTAAGCCATAAAAAAGAATGAAATCTTGCCATCTGTAACATGGATGGACCTAAAGGGTATTAGACTAAGTGAAATAAGACAGATAAATACAAATACTGTGTGTACTTCACTTATACGTGGAAATCTAAACACAAAACAAATTAACAAACTGATTCACAGACACAACAAATAAACAGATTCATAGACACAAAGAATAAACTGATGATTGCTAGAGGGGAAGGGGTGAGGGTGGGCAGAATAGGGGTGGGGAATTAAGAAGAACTGCCACTTACACAAAAACAGTCATGGGATGTAAAGTACAGCAGAGAGAACATAGTTAACATTTTCATAACTTTGTAGGTGACTGGACTTACTGGGATGATCATTTCATAAGGTATATAATGTTGAATCACTGTTTTATATCTGAAACTAATCTGATATTGAATGTAAACTATAGTCCATTTTTTAAAGTGGAAAGATTTTAAAAATGTGGATGAGTCGTATGTGACCCACTGCTTAATTTTACAGCAAAAGTCCGTAAATAAAGTAGCATATTGCATGATGCGTGGAAAAGATGTTGTAAGTCAAAGTTATGTAAACCAATCTCATATAAACAGCATGAAAATTTCATGTATAATTTGAACTAAAACCTTGTTATTAAGTGTGTGGAAGTAATTTCATATTTAATCAAGTATAAGTTATAAAAACTCCTTTATAAAGTTTATATAAACTGGATTAAGTAAAGCAATTGTAACTAAGTGTAGAAAAAATAAATTTCAAGCCAAGGCATAAAATAATATATTCATGATTCTTGTTTTCTTTGGCATTGAAAGAGATCAAAAGTTGAAGGAACAAGTAGGAATTTAGCATTCTTGATGAATTTTGTAGAAACCAACTCATATATTTGTATTTTGTCATTTTCTCGAATTTATATTTAAACTTTTCTTATAACAAACAAGGCACTTAAAAATAACTGATAGGTGTTCAGGTTTCTGGAAGCTTCATTCTAGACCCTGACCATTATTCAGAGAAAGTGGCCCATACTGAGTCAAGTTCACGTGGCACTTGGTGTTTCATCATTTGACCTTTTCCCACATTGTTTTTCCTCCATTTCAACGTCCAAGGTCTTAGCTTGGACAATAACAGGGATGAAAGGTCATTTCATTCCGAATTCAACAAGCATAGGTTCAGGATAGAACTGTTACAGGAAATGTGTTTTACTTCTCCACCATCTTTCAGGGGTTAAATGTCTTTTTGATTATAAATAATCGAGTGATTTAAAAAAAACAAATGTGTGATTAGCTATTTGCTCATTCATTTGATAAGCATTATTGAGCACCTCTAATTCATTCACTCAGTGAATGCCTGTGAAGTGTGTACAATACACCAGGCAGGTTTAAGTGCTGCTAATATGACGGCGAACAAGTCAGACAAGCCCCCGCTGCACGGGAGCTTACGTGTCGGCAGGGGAGCTGGATGGTACACAAAGAAAGACACAATTCAGATGGTGATAAGCGCTAGGAAGGAAACGACTGATGTGAATGTCAGGGACCAGGGAAATGATTTTAGGTAATTATTTATAATGGGCAAGGCAGTGGGTTGGAAATACCAAGACATTCTCAAGGAACTCACTTATAAATGGGGAGACAGACAAGGAAACTATGCATTTCAAATAGAGATCCATCCCTGCTGTAATTTCTATATTAGATCCTATAAAGGCTCATAGGAAGGAATCAGCTAACTTGGCCTAGGAGAGTAAGAAAGGTATTGAGCCAAACCTTAAAGATCAGGTAGAGGAAGACTCCTGGTATCAGGAATCCCATGTACAAAGACTTAAGGGGCCAAGTACACAACCTCATTTAAGAACAACCATTCACCTTGGGTGGCTGGAGCACAGAAAATTATATGTATATATATTTTTCATTCATGTGATGCTGCCTTTCTTAGCAACCTCCTTCAGCATTTATAACTTCACTCACATGCTGCTGTACTGCATTTTTAGAATTCTTCGGAATTGCCTTCAAAGACAATTTCTTGGCAATGTATGAAAATCTACTTTAGAATCACATGGGCATCCCCCTTGGTCCAAATGCCTTCTCACTATTTTTCACGTTCACCCGCATCAGCTCAGCTCAGCACCCTGCACCACCATAGACAATAATAGCTCCAGACTCTCAGGGCTAAGGCCTGGAGTTGAGTTTTGAGCCTTGGGAGTGTTTGGGCATGCTATTGTGCCAACTAAGGCTGACCACTAGGGGCGCCACATCCAAACTGGAAGAGGAAACGGCCATAAACTTTTTTTTAATGCTATGCATTCTTAATGGAAAATAATTCAACAACCTTTTTTGAGTGCTTACCAGTGGGCCAGGTGCTCTGTTCTGTTCTACTATTAGCTCTAATGAGTTTTACATATCAATTCTCTACTCTCCCAGGATACGTAAGTCTGTGAGCTTGGGACTGTCTTTTAAAACATTAGAGAACTGAAGCATATTGCTTTTGATGCCAGATAGTCTAGAACTTTACGTACTGTACCAACACAGATCCACAAGTGAGCATTCTAACGTCTCTCCCGCAAAAATGTTCTCCTTCATATCCCAACTCTAAGAACTACACAAATTACAATAAACAGTTTGTCAGTTTGGGTGGCTATGACAAAATACCATAAACTAGGTAGCTTATTAATGACAGACATGCATTTCTCACTGTTCTGGAGGCTGGAAGTCCAGGGTCAGGGTGCCAGCATGTTCGGGGCAGCGGTCTCCTCAGAGCTGCCAACTTGACTTCTCGTTGTGTCCTCACACTGTGGAAGGGGAGAGGGATCTCGGCCTATGGGATCTCGGCCTATGGGATCTCCTTTAAAGGGCACTGATGACATTCACGTGGGTTCTGCCCTCACGTTCTAATCGCTTCCCCAAGGCCCCACCTTCTAACGCCATCTCTTTGGGCATAAGGTTTTCAACACATGACTTTGGGAACAGAGGGTAGGGGGACACTCATTCAGACCACAGGAACCATTAAATATTTGCTTAGTGCTTTATGGAGTGATTTCACATCCATCACTTCCTTTAACACTCCTGAGAACACAGATTCTTCACCATCGAGCTGCCAGAGCCCAGGTGAGTTCTGTTCTCTTGATGAGTGAGCACACGCTTGGGCACAAGGTCGTGTGCCCGATTTGGAGGAGTGGCCCACCTGTTCCGCCGAGAACCACACTCCCCTTCAGGAGGGACATGGGCACCATTGGAAGTGTTGTGCGTGCCTCCTGGTTGTCATGGTGCAAAGTGCTTATCAGGATTCTTCCCCAAAAGGTGTGACCATTGAGCATAAAAGCTAGTCTTTGAATTGTGATGACGAGAAAGCTGATTCTCGGTGTTGCAATGATTAGTTTGACCTTTCATTCTGAAGTAGTTTTATGAAAATGGGGACACTGCATGCTCTGTAATTTTAAACAGGGAAGGTTTTCTTTCTTTCTTTCTTTCTTTCTTTCTTTCTTTCTTTCTTTCTTTCTTTCTTTCTTTCTTTCTTTTTTTTTTTTCTTTTTCAAACCAGGCCTACAAAAATCAAGCAAATTTGAAGCACCCTTGATGGGTCAGGTAACCATCTCTAAAATCACCAAGAGCTGGTAGTCTCTTTCCTCACTGTCCCACCCGGGAATAAAAGAGGAGCCGTTAGCAATGGCACGACAGTCCTGCCCAAAATGTCCTGTGAAATGATCATGTTGAAACACGACAGACCTGGAGATCTGAGGAAGGTTTTCATTCCTAATACACGTTTGCCACTCCCACTACGGTTTGTCGTCCTCTGAGAAAAGGAGACATGAGGTATTTGAGCAGCATTCTTGCCAAATAATGTGTGACCCAGGAAGGTCTGAGAGGCTCCACTCTGGGATGAACAGTTTGTTTCTAAAGGGCTATTTATTACTACATCCAGTTAAGGAAGAAATTGGCAGCAAAGAAAGGAGAAAAAAGGAAAGAGAAATACATGCTGTAATAATTTTCCATTCATTATATTTAAACCAGTTTATGTTATTTAGAGGATAAAAATAACATTTGAATTTAACAAGACATGCTTAAACTTTTGCTTGGACCCCTGATGCAGGGTACTGTTTGATTCCTAGAAATGTGATAATGCCACTTGAATGTTCAGCTTCCTCTTGTGTTGGTGATAAACCCTATAAATTCTTCATGTAAGTGGAAAGGCAAATCAATAACCATGGAGTCTGGGGGTTCCCGACAAGGGTTTTTTTCCTCCCCTCAATTTTTAATGAGGCTCCATATTTGTCCTCCTCCCCAATGGCCCCTTTGAGCGCAGTGTGCTCCTTGGGCGCGACAGAGCCGATGCCAGGCTGCTGACCTCTGCGTCTGATGAGACTCATCTGAGACTCGGGACCCAGGCTCCAACATATTGTGGGATCCATCATGTGGACTCTTGGCTGTGCAGCTGATGAGCTGCATGCTGTACATATTAACCCGGCTCTGGCCCTGCTAATGCCAGACGCACAATGAGATGGAGTCGGGAGCAGGGCAGTGAGTCCCCAAGCGAGCTGGCACCCTAACAGGCACCAGCAGTTAGAAATGGCATGTTGTGGAATTAGGGTGTCGTAGCTCAGGGGAAGCCATAGCAATCGAGAGGTGGAAAAAGCATGCTGTCTTATACATCCTCTTAAATAAGACATCCCTCCGCATCAGAGAGGTGCTCTATGAACTGTGAAATAGGGAGGGAAGTTGAATGTCTAAATAGTCAGTAAGAGCTTTTATTACCAAAGAGAAGCTGAGTCCCAAGCTCTGTTGTTGAGCAACTGTAGATTTAAGACCCTCAGCCATGGCCATGTGACACTGACCACCATGAGGCTAGTGACATTTCAAGGTAGTGCTCTATTGTCTGTCTGTTGTTTTGTTTTTTTCAGGAGACAGTACCAGTGCCAGGGCACAAAAAGGGTGTGCTGCTCCGGCCTTGAAGGCAATTTTTCAAAAGATAGTTGCACAAAAAGTTCTACCAGTACATTCTGAGAGACATAACGTGCCAGAGAGGGAATCATGCCTAACGTTCTACTACACCCAGACAGCCTGGAGCTCTTCCTGGCTCCTTGTTCAAAGCAGATTGGCCAAAGTGGTCAAGGAGTTAAGCAAAATGGTTGTAAACTCAGCCACAGTTGGGCATCAAACAGGGCACCTCTCCTAAATTTGTTGCAAATGCCTCATTTTAGAAATGAGGAAACTGGGGCAAAGAGAGGATCGATGGCTTTGTACTGCTTTTTCTAAGCACTAAGGTTATCCGGGAAAGAAGAGCACCCGCGTGATACCGTAGATAAACAGTGGACGCCAAGCCCGGAAGACTCAGTTCAGGTCCTCACTCTGCTCCTGTGAGCTCTTGCTCCTTGGGCGACCCGCCGATAGTCTCTCTGCGGTGGTGTGTCTGCCCCTGGAAATGGTAATAAGGCCGCATGTGAAGCACTTTGTAAACTGTAGCGCCTCATGTACATGGGAGCTGCTATTATTAATTTATTTGCCAAGACACTGCTTTCCAGATTCTGTTACTACAGCTTGAAAGGAGTTATGTAGAAGGAAAAGAAGGAATGGCACCCATGATCAAATGACTTTGAAAGAAATGCTATAGTTTGCCAAAATGAAAGTCTCTAAGATATCCTGATATGAAGAAGTCCATTGGAATGTGTTTGACATGGTGTTTCCTAAGTCTCAGCACTGTAACTCTTCATCTTCACCCTTGCAGAGACAGACACGAGGAATACCATGGACGCCTCACTTTATGTAAATGCTAATAAATGTTGTATTCACGCATTCACCATCAACAATTGGGCATCTGGCCAGCACGCAACAGCATTGTAGGGTTTCCCAAGACCACTGTAGGGAACTCCGCCAGAATTGACTGGAGGTGGGTGGTACTGGTTCAACATGCTATTTGGGGGCCTTACCCCAAATCTACTAAGTCAGAATCACCTCAGGTGGCAGGGCTTGGAAACCTGTATTTTCAGCAAGCCCCCAGGAGTTTCCGATGCACACCGATGTTTAATAACCACCACTGTATACACCACTGTGGTAAGGAAGAGCATGAACTACAGCATTAACCCGCTTTTATGAGTTACTAACTGTGAACGACACTAGCTCCTTTAATTTAATTTCTCAGCTCATTTTCTTATCTATGAAGGGGGATAATGAGTACTTCGCAAAGGCTCTGTAAAGATTAACTGATTCAAGTATGCAGAGTGCTTATCACAACATCTCGGTCCATTTGGGCTGCGGTAACCGAACACTACATACCGGGTGGTTAGAACTACAGACGTGCCTTTCACGCTGTTCTGGAGGCTGGGGGTCCCAGGTCTAGGTGCTGGAGCGGTCAGGCAAAGGCCCCCTTCCACGTGGAAACTTCTCCTTGTATCTCACATGGGAGAAGGGCAAGGGAGCTTTGTGGAGTTTGCTTCACAAACAGGCACTAATCCCATTCGTGAGGACTCTGTCTTCATGACAAAATCACCTTCCAAAGGCCCCACCTCCTAACACTGTCGCCTTGGGGATTAGGATTTTCAGGGGTGTCCAACACTTTGGCATCTCTGGGCCACACTGAAAGAAGAGTTGTCTTGGGCCACACATTAAACATACAAACACTAATGAAAACTGATGAGGAAAAAAAAAACCAAAACGTTTTAAGTAAATTTATGACTTCATGTCCAGCTGCATTCCTAGCCATCCCAGGCTGCATGCAGCCCATGGGCCATGGGTGGACACGCCATTAACATATGAATTGGGGGGGCTGGGAGAGAGAGATAAACATTCAGACCATAGCAACATCTGACATAATGAGATCTCATTACTAGTAATAATTGCTGCCATTATCTTTGTTATTATTGGGGCCCCTATGTAAGGTGGAAACAAAAAACACGCAGGACCACTTTTCTCAAGCGCTCACAGTCAGGGCTGGAGCTAAAAGCTGAGCAGCGGCCTCAGGCACCGTGGTCTGTGCCAAGGGGACACATGAGCGGAACCAAACCCGTGTTTCCCTTTGCTTGGAGAGACTCATGGAAGACTCTACACAGAAGATGCCTGAGTTCACCTTGAAGCAGATGTCTGCTAGATAAGAGCAAACCCTGCTAATAAACAGGGAAATAAATATCCCAAGAGTGCTTTCCGCAAACCCAAAAGATATTTCCTACATATCTGGCACTACCTGTTGGGAGCTACGTGAGTTGGCTTCCTGTCACCTCGTTTCTCAGTGCTGATTATTGTTTCTACGATTTAATTTTCAAAAGGCCATTATAGGGCACTTGAAAAGCACTCCACGAATGTTTAAAAAATAATTTAAAACAATAGTTCCAGTCTCTTCATTGATTACTTTTTCCCCCTAGAGCTTCCGATTGCTATTTGATAATTTTGCTACTTTTCCCTTTCCCCCACTCTGTGATACTTGGCCCACAGGAAGTGCCGTGAACAAAGGTCTAGTTCATCCCAAGCTTAGTCGTGAATAAAACAAATAACCACCACCACTAATTATATAAGCGCTCTGTTTAGTGTTATCAAGAAAATTCAGCAAGTTCAGGTTAATTGCCTGGCAGGGCCAGCCCTGCCCAAGGGCATGAGTAGGCCACAAAATGCAAAACATTGACTCTTTTCTTGAGTACTTTATAAGCTGATTCATGAGGGAAACAATAAAATGAGAAGCTTTACATTCAAATAGTGATCAACAGGAAATGTGCAAGGCAAAACACAGTCCCATTGGATGGAATAAGTGTAAGTTTCCTGTGATTAATCAGACACCTACGGGACCGGCAGGCTGAGAACGCTGGCCCAGCCCCATGGAGAGTCCCCAGAAGGAGAGGTGAGGGTGGAAAATGTGAATTTAGTAAGTCTCACTGCTACTACCCTTAGGATTACATATTTTTACATGGGCAACAGGGTCTATGCTATGATTCCTGACAATATGAAGCTGATTTTTCAAGTGTTTCCTGTGAAGCCTGGAAAATAAGCCAGTAGATCAGCGGCCCGGCATAGCCGCACCACATGTGTGCATAGACACATACTATTCCATCCAGACACATCTTTCTTCCCTTCCTGCCAAGCAAAAAAGGAGGGAGAATAAACACGGAGATTGACATGGTTTGTTTTTCATCTCCTTTTGGTGATTCTTAAAAAATTAATTAAAGTAATTAACATGCACTCAATGTCAACACTATTTTCCATTAGTTTTTCATTCCTGGCGGGGGTCTGTGCCCCGCCGCTGTGGCTGTGGCTCCGCAAGAGACTGGCCTTTTCCAGACTGCAGAGATCAGCAGTTTCGCGGGCTCTGCCTCCTCCGAGAGCGGTGCTCCCAAACGCTTGCTTCGTGTAATTAGCTGATGACTTATGTCCTCATTAAGAGAGCTTACCAGTCAAAATGGTGATCAATCAGCAAGCTCATTAATTAGGATCCTTCTTTGTGGTGCTGTTGTGAAGGATGTTCATTTCCTCACTAGTGTGCTCGCAAATTGCCATCCAGTAGGAACGCCCATTTGGCAAGAACCCTGGTCATTGAACAGGCGTGTGCACATCACGCATGTTGATGAAAATCTATCACACTGCTCGTGGGAGGCAGATCGATGCTCCCGAATTGTACCACTTTCCTGCAGCTGCTGTAACGCATTGCCACAACTTCAGAACCAACGTGGGAAGTTCAGAAACAGCAAAATCACACAGGGTTTCTGCATGAAGACATGCGCTCTTGAGAAGAGATTGCCCCCACTTTGTGACAGAATAACAAGGCTCATTAAAGGTTTAACAGTAGAGAACTGGGTAAAACTGTGAGAGTCCTCCCTCCCTGCCTGCCTGGCCCCATCCTAAGAAGGAACCCCCTCGAGCAGTTCGGTATTTCCCCACTTCTAGAAGAGGACTTTTTTCCATATTTATGAATTTGGGCCAACTTTAAAAATAGATTCCCCAGATGGCTTCCTAGACGAGGTGATTTATGTGATTAAGAGAAATGCCTGTCCAACGTGCCAACTCCCCAAATAATTTTCTTATTATGCTGTTTTGTGGCTGAAATTCCATCATTAACAATTCATTTCTTTGACTTCATTGTTTGTCCCATCTTAAGATGTAAATACCTCCTACAAGACTAACCCTTGAAGCCCTAACAATCCTATAAGTAGGAGTCTAAATTGTTATTCCCTCCCCTGCTCCCTTATCTCCTGCTTTGTTTATTGTCACAGTTTTTAAATCATTTGCTTGCTTCCCTTCTTCTTTGGTCTGTCACCACCAGAGACTATAAGTTCCACTGGAGCAGGGACTGCTTGTACCTTTTTCACTATCCAGTCCCTGGGGTACAATGACACAGGACACGCCCAACAAATATTTGATTGGATAGAAGATTTTGAAAAAATGGACTCAGATGTGAGCCTTAAGGGGGCTGGAACATAACAAAAGGCAAAAAAGAAAAAAAGAATGTGATGCACGAGGCTGAGGCTGCCTCCCGGGCCTGCTCTTCAGCTGGTGCCCAGAGCTTAGGGTCCAGGGCTTGATCTCTGGTGGCTTCTGCTTCCACGGGTGGCCGTGCCGATTGTTAGACAGTTTACGGGTCACTCCTGGTGGCCGCAATGAGGCTTCGGTGACCTCACAGTCCTCTTAATGACTCTCCCTGTGAATCAAAACTCTCCAGACCTGATTTTCAGTCTGAGAAGATGGAAAATCAAAGCAAAAGAGGGGAGGATCTGTTTTGGATGTGTTTTGTTTTGGTTTTTTTGAGTCCCCAAAGTTGCTTTTCCCCTCCTTTTTCATTTTAACAGCTGTATAAACATTTACCCAAAAAAAGCCATGGGAACAGGGTGTGGTTGAAGGATCATGTGCAAAGGAATCTGCTGTTTGCAGAAATATTTAGAGAAAGCTGGCAATATCCATGCACCTGTTATTCCAGGTGTGTGTGCACCAAGCTCACTGACCATGTTCACACTTGCCCTTAACAGCATTGAGTGCAAAGGGAATTTCAGAATTTAGAACAGCAAAGCCTCCAGAGAAGGAAAAGGCATACCTGACTCAGTACGTTCCTACGTGAGCCTCGGGATGAGTGGCAGCAGTCAGCACAGTTTGTAACTGAATATTTATTGTTTGATGATGTATGCAACATCTGCCCCTTCTTCTAGCCGGGAAGTTCCACCTGGGAGTGCCGTCTGGTTCTACTTTACAACACACTCAGCTCCTAGTACTTGGCATACAGTACGTGCTCACACCGTATTTGTCACTGGAATGAACACATATTATTTTATTTAGTTGGGATAGCCTAGTCCAGTGGTATGAATGAATTTTTTTAAATTGCTCAGCTTCTTATTTTGGCAGAGGTCCAGATAGATAGATAGATAGATAGATAGATAGATAGATAGATATCTTAGTAGTTTTCTAGCAAAGCCTTCAGCCTTTAGAAAAACCCCTGTTCATAGATAACTTAGCTTTTCTCATGAATGAGGTCAAATACAGATAATTAGTGACTATTAATAAAAGCAACAGGAAGATATTTGCCCCTAATATTCTCTTTATGAGAAAGTACTAAAATTAAACTCAAGTGGTGAACTTTTTTACTTGTTTCATCATCATCATCATCTTCAACTAAACAATCTCTTTTTCAATTTAATTTAATGAGAATGGATCTTTGCAGCCATTGAGACCAAAATGCTTGTATATTAAGGAAATGATTTCCTTTAACCTAAGTCATACCCCTCTGCACACACTGAGGACAAACGAACTAAGTTTTTAAGCAAGTGGGAGAGAAAAAGGTACAGACAAGAGTGTGTAGGACACTCAGGGGGATGAGGCTAGATAGCCCCCCAAAATTAGTTGAGGTGAGAGTAGTCTTGCACAAAAGAGGAGTCTAGAAGAAATGTGTCTACAGACTCATAAAGGAGGGGAGTTGTTGGAACCAATGCATTGTCATGGTTGGTGCGTTTTATGTCCAAAACTGTACACTCCCCACATTGTGAGTCTAAAGCCAGAGTGATTCTGAGACGTTCCTGTTCCTTCCTGGCAGAGAGTGAGGATGTCCCGGAGTTGCTGTGCAACTCTGGCAAATCTATCAAGAAGAACCTGCACACTTTTGATCCTCAGGTCTTTAGTGGATAGAGGAAGAAAGAGACCGCGATGAAAAAGATCACCAACTCTCTAAGGGTAAAAGGGTGGCAATGAAGTCAACTAAATCTAACAGTTTGGCAAATGAACAGCAGATAAGAAGTAAATTGTTGGAAGCAAAAGCAAAGATAAGAAGCATGTGCGTGAGAAGTTTGAAATGGCTAAGTATTTCCGAGAACTTACCGATGGTCTGTGGAGCAAGGAAAATCCTGGAGAGCAGTGTGTGAGGATCCACGATACTCGGTATCAGGCAGGTTGTGGTGTGTGCTTTGTGTTACCCACTTCAGATGCTTTCTTTAGGGAAGTGTAGTGCCTGGCAGAAGAGCCATTCCATAGAATATCCAAGGTGCTGTCCATGAGTTCAGTTGAAACCTGTGAGTAGCACAGGGGTAGCAGGGGTCAGACTGGGTTAAGGATGCGCTGACAAGACAGTGGGCATCATTTCACATCAGATGAGCTCTGCAAGGCAAGAGTGGGTGTGGGCTTCCAGAAACCATTACTAATAAAGTGCGTGCTTCTACAACATGCACTCCTATTAATACTGTGCACCATGCTCCTTATGCTTCCTACTTTTCTTATGCTACCTCATTGGATTCTCAGTCATCCTGTGGCTGAGACACTGATATCTCCTTAAATGAGGCCAGTGTGGGTACGAGTGTGGGTACTGGTAGAAACTGGAGGACAGGAGCTGGGAAAAGTCAAGGTCGTTCTTCCCCATCTCTGCAGTGAGATTCTAAATAGTTATTGTACAATGTTATCAGTTTTATTAATCTGAAGTAAGATCTCCCACTTAATTAGAATGAGGGTAGTTTCATTTTATATGAACTCTGTTATTAAAAACCCTTACGTAGGTCCAAGGTCATCCAGAAGGCATCCATATTTGGAAAGATTCCAAGTCTGGCATGGGACCACGTTTGAAATGATGCCTTCCCATGTCCCATTTAATTCTGCTGAGCTCTCCTAGAATGTTCGATGTCCTTGGAGTTATCCTCATGATTCTTTTAAGGATCACAAAAAGAGCGTGCTGGCTGCAAATACGTTCACTGCGTAAGGGAAATCTCGGGGGGAGCATAAGGTTTGACAGAGGAGAAAGAACACACATCATTCTGTTTTCACAGCTCCTTCTCTATTTAGAAATGGCACTTACAGGGGTTCCTGTTTGGTGACTACAAAGAGTGTCCCAGCGGACATGAGAGAGAGCACCTCTCCTTGTCAGGGGTGCCTGCACATGTGATCCAACCAAGTGAGTGTGAGCTCGATATTTAAACGAGCCTGAAGGGGTGGAGGTGAAAGACACGTCTATACCAAAATTCTTGAAGGAGGGCGAATACAAAAGATAAGTGGGAGCCAAGAAATATAGCTTTTAACTGGATTTAGTACCACTCTTAATAATTGTGGAGGTGTTTTTTTAGTAAAAAGGAGAGAATAGAGATTGAGTGGGCAACTACAAGTTATTCTCATAAAAACACAAAAACTATGAAAATGGTACACCAACCACTAGAGTTTGGGAAAACTACCACTTGGGAATCAAATGTCTGTGGACATAACATTAGGAAGATGAGGAGGGAGAGACCCCTGAGCAGAGCCCGTCTCAGCTTGGAGGTCTCCTTGGGCAGATTACTCCTCTCTCTATTCAGCTCAGCTCATTTCAGCTACAAACCTCCGTCACAGTGTTGTAGACACTGAAATAATGGTTAAAAAAATAAAGGGCTATGATCCAACGTCAGAATGAGTTATGTGGGCCTGGGGATTCAAGAGCAGGCTGCACATCAGAGTCTCCAAAAGTTACAAAAATAGAGCTGTGTGGGCTCCATCCCTAGGTATCAGAATTCAGTGCATTTGGGATTCAAGAGTCTGCATTTTTAATCAGTGCCCCAGTGACACCAAGGGAGGAAATCTAAGGAGGCTCGTCTTCGGGTATCACTGAGTGCTATGAAAGCACCATGTATATTTGGATTGTGGTCATGGTCATTGATGCTTATTGCAGATATTCTCAGATACTATGCTCACCCAGGTCCCTGGCAACAAATGCAGATTCCTGGAGCCACCTCTGGCCCTGTGGAATACACAGATTCTAGGGGACAAAGATATTGGAGTTTGAAATGAGCTGCCCAGTTGATTCGGAGGCAGACCAAGTTGCAGAAATTTGTGATCTGGAGATCAAACTTTGAGAGACACTGTTTTTTGAGAACTCCCTGTCTGCCGGGCCCTGTGCTATAGTCCATTTATGTACATTATCTGATTCCATCCTCCTGACAGTCCTCTGGGGGAGGGACTCTGATCTCCCCCATTTCACAGATGGGGAAGGCGAAGCCTGGAGAAGATAAGTAACTCGGTCAAGATCACACCGCAAATAGCTGAGCGAACTTGCAGACTACCACGGTCTGACAACAAGATTTATGTTCTTAATACCAGACTGCCTCCCTGCTTCCAGGAGGTCAGAGAAAGAAAAATGAATCTTCCCAGTTGGGGCAGGTTTTACAAAGGCATTTAAACTGAAGTAAGATAAGTGGAATTTGGAATTTGTCACTTGGTCCTTGGATACGCAAATGTTGAGATTCCTCTAAAATGAATGTTCTCTTGCTTTTGTTTGCTTAGTTCTAAAACTTTAATAGAGTCAACCAAAGGCAAACGTGCTGTTGTTTCTTTCACACAGCACATAGCGTCTGGTGTCTGAGATGACCGAGTAGCTGCTAGACCAGGCCAGGACTTTGGAAAACACTGATGTTGTACGGAGGCCGAACGCTCCGACAGCTTCTTCCTTCAAAGAACCTTGGCTTTTTGCTTTGAAAAACAAATAAAATGGGGAAATCAACAAGGAAACCGCAGGCACACCCAATGAAAACAAAAATAAGAAACACTTCTGAAGCAGAGACCTTTTTTTGTGAAGAATGTGCTCTGTTTGGATTTAATGATAATGTCAGTCTTTCAAAAGATAACTGTTTACAATATTACGAATTTCTGCTACATATCGGTACCCCTTTAAGGGCACGTTTCCCGGGCGTTAGAGAAGGAAAGCCTGGGAGTCAGAGGTAACTCGTTTACCCAACTGGGACTGGGCACATAGATGGCGGGCCCTGGGGCCCTTTCTGCAATACGGGTTAGACCGTTCACTGTGTTTGGAGACCCAGGACACCGAGATATGACTTAGGTCCTTCCGAGGTCTGCCTCTATATCCCAGGTACTATGTAGGCACTGAACCTACTTAGATAAAATATGGAACCAGGAGAACGTGAAGGACAGTGAAGTGCTTGCCTTTCGACCTCAGGTCCCAGATTGCAATTCTTTGTTGTTCCCAAGTAAACCTGTTTTGCTGGAGAAATATCCGGCTGTCTGTTTGTTTAAGGTCAACAGATGGAATAAGTGAGGGCGTAGGACTGGGTTATATATTAGGGGCAGAGGATTAGCATGGAGACCTTTGTCACTGGTAAGAGCTTTTTCAAGAAAATTAAGAGTCCCCACATCTTAAAGCCAATGTATATACATGTTCTCCATTGAATTTCAGTTTTCCAAGAAAAATCACTCACCTACACCTTTCTCTGTCCCTTCACTCGAATTGCCTGCACTAGGAGTCCACTGTTTTTGGTATTCCATGTTTACACAGAGACAAAGGTGGTCTTCCTTCAAGGGAGCCCCCAGCTGGGCTACTATGAGTGACGCACTCACACACACTCACACGTACTCACATGAGTTTTGAGCATGGAAGCTGCTCTTACCACCCTTAGTAGCTAATACCTGTTCTCCTACCGTAGCTTCAGTAATTGACGTCACAACTGCACTTGAGCAGAATGCGGGGACCTTTGAGAAACTAGGAACTCCTCACAAGCCCGTGTGCTCGATCTGTGAATGGCTCTGCTGCAGTTGTGTTTGTGTGTGTGCTGTGTGTGTCTCACCAGGTGGGTGCTCATCATCTAACAGTGATCTGGCAGTCGTGGGCCATGTCTGTCTGGCAGGTGTACTTTCCTTGGTCTCCATATTGTTTACTTTTTAATTTAATTATTACAGAAAATACATAAAAGAAAAAAAACAGTAATGAACCTCCAGGCACCCATAACCTAGTTTTAATCATTGTCAGTCTATTGTCTATCTTGTTTTCTCCAGCTACCATTTTTGGGCAAAGGAGCAGGAAAGAGCATGCTGGAGATTTTTTAAATCTTTTTTTTAAAGATTTTCTTTTTATTTATATTTAGAGAGAGAGAAAGGAAAGGAGAGAAACATCAATGTGTGGTTGCCTCTTGTGTGCCCCCACATGGGGACTTGGCCTGCAACCCAGGCATGTGCCCTGACTGGGAATCGAACCAGTGACCCTTTGGTGTGCAGCCTGCATTCAATCCACTGAGCTACACCAGCCAGGGTGGAGAACTTAAAACAAATGCCGAACTTCCTATCACTTCACTTCCTACTTTATTTTTCTAACTCAAGTCAGCTGCCAGCCGAGGGTGGCAGAAGACCACGCCCCCCCAAGATGTCCACACCCCAGTCCTCAGCCTGTGGATATGCCGTCTTACATGACGAAAGGAACTGCACAGTTGTAATACAGTGGAGGATCTTGAGATGGGGAGACTCTCCTGAATTATCTGGGCAGGCCCAATTTCATCACACGGGTCCGAACAATAGGGTGGCAGGAGGGTCAGAGGCAGGAAAAGGTGACTCAGCGACAGGGGGAGAAACGTGAGGTGCTCTGGGCCGTGAGCTAAGGAATGGATGCAGGCAGCCTCGAGGTGCTGGAAGGATCACGGAACTGGATTCTCCCCTGGAGCCCGAGGGTGGAAGCAGCCATGCCAGTATCTTTGCTCTGGGACTTCTGCCTCCAGCACAGTAGGGGACTAAACACCACTGAGTTTGTGGTGACTTCTTAGAGCAGCAAGGGGAAGCTAACACACTAACTTTAAAGATAGGGAAAATTCACATTTAAAAGTGTAGGTGTTTGGCTTCCTTTGAAAGAGTGAGGATTTGGTGATGCTGTGCTCACAACCTTTCCTGGTAATGAGAAACTAACTCTGAAAACAAGCTACTTCAAAGTGGAATTATTTTTTCCTTATTTCTGGTCCTCTGACTTTGGGACTTGTTGTCTAGAAGATTCTACGGTTAATATAGCCATTACAACATTGCCGAAAGTGTGTATTTTGCATCTAGTAGTTTCTAAGCCATGAGCTAAAAGGGTCAGGAGCTACTGAACTTCCTAGTGATGCAAATATCTAAAAAGGTTTATTCCTTTCAAATGTCCAAACATACTTTCATAGCCTACCATACTTGTCTGTTTTATGTTGCTAAATTTAATTTTAAAACTGCATAGCACATTAAGTTGGACTTTACTGCCTTAGAATTTGTGTACCAGGGTGAGCACCAGCAGCGAAGACAGGTTGCTCAAATTTTTTTTAAAAAGCATGCAAATTGAATTTACGGTGTAATGGAATGCCTTTGGAGGAGAAACTATGCTTCATTTACTAGCCCTTCAATTGTGCAGTGAAGAGTAACTGTAACAGACTAATTTTGCCCCAGCCACTTCTTATAAATAGAACTATCCTTTGGTGAACAACACACTAAGGGTTATGAGTTATTTAGACCTTTATTTTGAATGACTTTAATCAGGTGTGGGACTGGAGGAATAAAGATCTTTGCTTATTCAGAGGAGAGTTTAGAGACTGGTATTAAAGTGATGTTTGGCCTCAGTGGAGCCTGATGTGCCAAGAGGTGAGAAATAAGGGCACAAAGGAAGGATCTCAAGGGCAAGCACAGCCGGCAGCACAGCTGCACAGGGCTAGACCCTGGGCACTCCAGCCGGCCGGAGCCTTCGCCGCTGAGTTGCCAGCTGTCTCCCCTTCCTCCTCTCCCCTCATTTTCCCACACCACCCCTTGTTCCTTTCTTAGGGGAGGCAACTTTGTGATCTGGAAATATCACAGCTCTGAAATCAAGAAGGCACAGTAAGTGTCTTGATAACTCTAATTACATAACCATGGCTGGTGTGTGACCTCTCTGAGCCACAGTTTCTTCTTCTGGACAGTGGGGATAATAACAAATGCCTCAGAGTGTTGAAAGCATTAAGGGAGACGACACGGAGCACGGTGCTTGTATTCTTCCTTAGGGCTGCCACAGCAACTACTACAAATGTCTCACGGTTCTAGATGCCAGGAGCCCAAGATTCAGATGTCAGTGGGGTGAGTACCTTCTGTGCTCCACAAGGGGTAATCTGTCCCACACTTCTCTCCTGGCTTCTGGTGGTTTGCTGGGAAACACTGGTGTCCTATGCCTTGTAGACACAACACCCTGATGTCCACCTTCAGCATGCACATAGCGTTCTCTCTGTGTGTGTGTGTGTGTGTGTGTGTGTGTGTGTGTGTGTGTGTGTAGTGACACCAGCTGGCTATATTGGGTTAGGGTCCACTGTGTTTCAGTATGACCTCATCCTAACTAAATTCTCTTCTGAGAAATCAAAGCTCTTTATTATGTCTGCAATGACCGCGTTTCCAAAAATGTTCACATCCTGCAACAGAGGGGTTAAGGTGGTGCCATATTAATTGGGGAGAGGGGGAGGCAATGCACCCATAACTCAGCTCATCTCGAGTAGGTGCTCCAACCTTGTTTGCTCCCCAGCCTTACCCTCCCTTGATCGAGAGAATTCTTTTCCTGTCATGTAGATATTTAAGCCATCAGATTTAAATGACTCAAAATCTGTCACGTTCTCTCTAAACATTTCTTTCCTAACTGCTCTTCCTGGTTTACTACTATTTTTAAGAAACCCAAAGGTAGAGCAAACCCCAAACTAGTCTGACCGTGCTTGATTATGACATTGTATAATTCAGGCAGGGCACGGTGTGGAACTGTCCTTTTGGACTTTTCTCAGAAAAGGTGGAGCCGAGCACACAAGTAAGCAAGATGAGAAGGGGACATTTGCAGGTTTATGAGAAGAAGCCACTGTGGAGCACCCTGAGGAATTCACTGTCATACAATCAAACACACAGCGGGTCTCCAGTCCCAACAGCTGGTGTTGTGACCTGGGGGAGGATCCCAGGATGTTCCCAGCTGAGCCAAGGCACTGAAGGGATAACGAATAAAAGTTCACTCTAAATGGAACAGTTGGGGAGTTAGCCTTCCAGAAGTTGAGGCTCACTAATAAGATGGTGGGGGGGCTGGTCTAGATCCAGAAAGTTGGGTGATGGAGGTGAAAATAGTTTGGTGGTCATGGTAGACCCAGGGCTTCTCTGCAGGGAAGGAGAGCATAAACGGTGAACTAATGCAGGAAGGGAAAGAAGCAAGCGCAGCAGAATCCAGTTTGGTCCCAAGTTTATGGCCAAGATTTCTCCCAGAATGCTGAGTTCGGGGATGATTGAGATAATGTTACTATCCACCCCTTCTCCTTTCTAGGGTCTCCAACCAAGAGTGAGAGGAAGTGATGTACTAATGGGAAACAAGAACATAATACACTTATTAACAGCTAAGCAGGTGGTCAGTAAGATCTGATGCCAAACTCGAATAAATGTCAGGTTGGAGAGTGCACGGGCAAATGACACACCTGGCCCGTGATGGCCCCTGTCCAAGCAAGGACGCTCGGGTATGGAAACAAGCCACTCATGTGGACCAAAATGGCCATCCTGCCCCCAGGGGCACATGCATTCTCACTTTGCAGGTGTGGGGATTTGGGTAGTGGCCACAGATGCCCACCTTTGACAAGCACGACAGTGCCTGCTATTGAGGTCCAAGACACTTCCTAGCTCGGAACAATTACAGTGGTGCACCTCCTTCCCTGGAGAGGGAGTTAACAGACTGCGGTGGACACAAAGGCAGAAAGGGGGGCGTGGGGTGGAGCTCCTCTTCCCTGCGGTAGGGGGTCAGCTGCTCCAGCAAGGCTGCCATTCTGCTTTTCAAACAGCAGATACAGGCTGCAAAATCACCCCAAACTTAACAAGGCACAGGCTTCGGTTAATGGATCTGCTTCTTCCCATTTATTAATCGAACATGACTGGGTTTCACCTGAACTTGCAGTAAAACAGAGTAATCTGAGTTGAATCCAACATTTCATTTTAAAGCAAGAAGAGACCGCTGCCTGGAATGTATCTTAGAGTATTGCCATTTCAAAGAGCTGTCTCATTAGTAGTAAGCAAATGAGGCAAAGCAGTTCAAAGGCCAGGTCGCTGGGTTGAAATACTCTCCACCGTGAGAGGGACTTGACCTTCACTTGCATTGCGCCTCCTCTTCCCGTGAAGCTGCATGATGAGAGGAGATTTAAAACCCTGGCTGCGCACTCATCTCCTTGGGCGTGTGTGATCTGCCCTAAGGTTGGCTTTATTATGAAGTCCCGGTGACCGAGGCATCACTTTTAATAGAGCCATCAAAGGCCTCTGTGAAAGCAAATTAGTATCTGACCTTCCACATGCTCAGTAAATAACTTTGCAGAATTCACTCCGTGTCTGCAAGCGTTCAAAGGCAAAAAGGAAGCTGGCGATGTAATGGGTTCTAACCATTTACTTACGATTTTCTTTTTAGTCCCACACCCACCCAAAGTTCATGTCCACTCAAGACCTCAGAATGGGACTTGATTTGGTCATAGGGTCTTTGTAGAGCTAATGAATTGAGTTTGTATTGGAATAGAGTGGGCCCTAAAACCGATGACCGTTGTCCTTACAAGCAAGACATATGGAGACATGCAGAAAGAAGTCCCTGTGACAGCAGTGGGGGCAGAGATTGGAGTGATGCAGCTTCAAGCCACAAAGCACACCAAGGAACCCTGGCAGCAAGCAGACACTAGGAAGAGGCAAGGAAGGAGCCTTCCCAGGGCCCCTGAGAGAGCAGGGCCCTGCCGACAGCCGAGGCGATTTCACCGGGACCATGCACCGGAGTCTCATCGTGCACACTTGTAGGTTAACTCCGACGAGCACTCCAATTATGAACCCCAAATCTGGGCTCTTATTATGTATACGGTGTAAATTCCTTTTGTTCTTTGGTAAAGTGAAGGTCACCTTTATCTGCCTCTCTGAGAATTGGCACAGGATTACCTAATGAGTGTAAAGCATTTGGAAGTTGATAACTGCTAATTTTCATTACTCTGCTATCTTGACTTTTGTTCTAAACACCTAGAAACCTCAGGTGAAAAGATGTAAAATAAAAGATATCCATCATGTCTGACACAAAAGATGTGACTGAGCTTCTTCCTGGTGAACGACTTTTACTCTGCTCCCCTTATACTTAGACCTTCCTTCCCGAGCAGGAAAGAGTGCACCTGAGGCATGTGATGGAGATTGTATAGCATTGCCAGTGTCTGCCCTCTGGGAAGTGCTTTATGTACATTGTCTCATTTAATCCTCCTAAAATAGGCATGGGAAGCCCTTATTAGCAGGTTACACATCAGCGAACAGGTGCTCGTAGCCGCTCAGTAGTCATGCATGGCTTGGTGGGGATGCGTTCTGAAAAAGGCAGCGTTCGGCAGTTTCATTGTGGAACATCACACAGAGCGCTTCCGCAAACCTAGCTGGTGCAGCCCGCCGCACTCCCAGGCTGCACGGTCCAGCCCATCGTTCCCAGGCTACAATCCTGGGCAACTTGGTCGTGTACTGAATACTGTAGGCAACTGTACATTGTTGAGCTATGATGCCACAATGGTTATACTGTCACTAGGCAACAGGAGTTTTTCAGCTCCATTATGATCTTTTGGGACCACCATTGTATATGTGGTCCATCGCTGACTGAAATATCATTATGCAGCACGTGACTGTAATCCATTCAGATCCCTCAGTGGGATTTAGAAGACATTGCTGTTTGGCTTCAGAGACAAAGAGCTCTTCCTGCCACTCTGTGCTCAAGTACAAAATAGACAATAAGTACGTTGGGAAGTGTGAGTTGGCAGGAGGGCAGAAAAGCCGCCCCACACCCTGTTTTGATCCTGTGACACAGAAGAGGTGTAAAGCAAGGGTCCTGGCAACTAAAACAGTCCCCTCCCAGTAGCAGGGAATTTACATGTGAAAAAAAAAAAATGATCCAAGTTTGAAGTTGGAGACATTGTCGGCAATCATTTTGTCTTATCCCATCCTTTGGTAGGTGGGGACTCTAGACTCACAAAAACAAGTAATTCTTGCCCACCTCTTTAATCTGATATTAACTTATTCTTACATGGATATCCTAGCAAGGATAACATATTTTTGAAGGCTTGGTGCAAGACACTTTTCAAAGCCTTCTCTATGTATTAATTCACTTAATCCTTGCAACTCTGCCCCAGAGGCAACAGTATCATTCTTTTTTGCAAAAATACCTTCCACCAAAAACTTGCTAAAACCATCTCTTTGAATGTGACCTGCAGATTCTAGGTGTTTCAGGGAGCTGAGGCCACTAGTCTTCAAACTGTCCTCTAGTGGTTCTGGGAGCCCTACCCAGGGGCGTGGGCGGTGCTAGGATGAAGCCAGAAAGTCTGGGCTCCCAACCAGGCTGCAACTCCATAAAGACCTTCTTTCAGTTGTTTTACATTTTGTACTACGGCTTGTGATTTCATCGGATAAGAGAGTCCAGTGAATTTCAAAAGTTTGAAAGCCACTGAACTAGATGAAATTTAAGAGACCTATCTCAAATGGAGGACTCAATGACTTGACTTCCCTCAATCCTACTTCTCAACTGGGACGTAACTGGCATGTAACAGTGTGGGAGTTTAAGGTATACAACATGTCGATACATTTCTATCTACTTCCCTCCATTCTCACCAGTCACTGCTTTCCATTCTCAAATTCTTCCTGTCATTTTGTAAACTTCTTCTCTCATGCTCTACGGAAGTAACTATGGGGATGGGATTCAGGTCACAGTTAGGCTTCAGAATAATTTCAGAATTGAATGTCTATTTCCCATCACCCGTTTCATTAGAAACATGATCAGTTCTTAAGAAACTGCTGCAGCATCTGATGGCCAGAGGCAGGGGTTGAGATGGAAGTCACTTCACATCTGTTTCCAGAGTCATGTTTTAATAAAATTCAGATACATCCCCAGAACTAATGCATTCACACTGGGGAGTCTTTGGGTGCCAGGACAGTTAGATTTGTATGGGAAGTTTTCATGAACAGCAGCACAAATATTTGAATCTGAAGAAAGATGTTCTCAAAAGGCTTTGGGATATAACACTCTTGTGGCCCAAAGAACGGTTTTGAAAACCTTGTTCTTCGGCAGGAAATTTTTCTCCTTAGAGGGTCGGTTGTCCTCACGGGCAGACTTTGACCTTCACACATGCACAGAGCATGGAAACGAAAGCTCTGCATGCAGCAATGGTGGGCACGCCCTCTCCGACTCTTCTCACAGCAGAGTTAACACATCCATACAAGGTTCTTCAATACACTGCTAAACATTTTAGGAGCTTGCAATTATTCATTTATATTTATTCCACTTGACCTGTGGGTGAGTTTGTGATTCCACCATTAGAAAGGTCTGCATTATACCACATATTGGTAATTACTGGTAAGGTTTCTTTTGCAAACGTAATATTGTTTTTGAAGAAGGATGCTTCGTTGTGTTCACATTGAAATGACTGGTTCCAGTCAAAGTTAATGGACCAGATCTGACTAGGTAAGGAAGATAGGCAGTTTGGGAGGATCCTTTGTAGCTTCCCCAGCCTTATTTAATGAGCTTGAAAAGTAATTTACTAGGTTTAATGTAGAGGCTGGAAAAATTTTACTCCAAACCTCCCAAACACTTTATGCCGTGAGACCACAACTTATTCACCTCGTAGGGTCTAGTATATTATCTTCTCTAACAATTCATTTTGATCTCTTGAAGATGCTGTTGTTTTGTTGGAAAACAGAGTAGGCTTAAGTATTCATTAAATGCATAAAGGGAGAAATAGACCAGGCAGCCATTCACATTCTAGTATAAATAGCTTCACCGGGGATTTCTTCCTTCTAGAAAAGGAAGTTTCATTCGAACTTGTTGAAGGAGGGGCATTAAATAATAAACATGATCATTGTGTGACAAATTCTTCTTGGGAGACTTTGGAAAGGACCCAAGGAGAATGAATTGCCATTGTCAGCAACAAAGATTCTGGGCTTGCCTTATCATTGTTCCCAAAGGAAAATCGTTACTTTGTCATATTGTAGCCATTTCCAAAGAATACCTCTTTTCTGGACAAGTTTGGAAATCTGTGAGTCCGCCACAGTTTGCCCACCCTGAGCGTCACTGAGGACCTTGCCATCTGCCGGGTACTATGATCAGCACATTACACACATGGTCTCATTTCACATCCACTGCAGCCTTGTGAGGTGGGTGCCACTGGACCGGCTCTAAATGGTGTTGCTTCTGCACTGTGCTAAGCATTTTAGACAATTTAACTGAACCCTCACAACCACCCTCTGACCTCTCCATCTTACAGGTACAGACAGTGAGATGCAGGGACTCACTGACTTGCCTCGGATCCCTCCAATAGTACGCCACGGAGCTGCCGTTTCGGGTCCGGGCGCTCCAGCTCGAGTCAGCTCCCCTAAGCACTGTTGTATGGGACATTCTCCTTATCAGTGAGGAAAGAGAAGCACAGAGGACAATAACTTGCCCAAAGCTACACAGGCAATAAATAACGGAGCAGGGACTCAGACCCAGGCAGCCCATTTAACTGCACAACCCACCAAGCTCAGTGCTCACACCCTCCCGCGCGGCTCTGCTTGCATCCTCATTCCTACAGCCACATACACTTGTTCCCACCTCAATACAAGAGAGCGAGAAGGAGTAGTATGCTTTGTCATTTATTTAGCTTACCATCCAGTTTAATTTGGAACAGATCTGGGTAGTGGTTTGCTATGAGAGGGTTGAGTATCTACTGAATTAGTTGCCGTTGTCCAAGACAATTTTAACCTCGTCTGCAGCAGTGCTTCTTCATCTTTAATGAGTATATGAATCAGCTGCAGGTCTTGTTAAAATGCAAATTCGGATTCACTAGGCCTGGGATGGGCCCGAGACTCTGCACTTCTAGCGTGCTGATACTCCTGGAACCTGGTCCCCGCTTTGACTTGTAAGGCTAGAGCGTGGAGTTGTTCCAAACTAAGCGTCAACATTTATCCCAGCATTCACACTGGAAGCAGGACATTTTCATAGACAAAAGACATTTAGGAGGCTTGTGGGTATCTACACTGATCAGAGGTGAGACCTGAGCTACACAGAATCCCAAGATTGGAAGGGCTTTTAAGGGTCCTCTGGTCCCATCATCCAAGTGATGTTTGAATCCTTTCATATCCCTCCCACCAGGTCACTCGGCCCTTGAGGTAAAGAATGATCTACGATGAATACGACTCAACATTCTAGAACAAGGAAGGTTCCAGATGGTGCCCGAATTGCAGAAACAATCTAAGAGTGAAAGAGTTGGGGGGAGGACTGATACCACACACCTGTTCAGACAGACCTTCGCCCCCACAACACACTTACTTGCAGAGCCTTTGGATATTCATTCGAAGGTGTTCAAGCCCTACCTTTTCTTAAGGGAAAGAATGCACTTTACCAGAACCTGCTGGGAGCACCTCGTTTCCCAAGCGCCCGCACCCCACAATGAAATAAAATTTCAGGGCTGACTGGCAGGTGCAAAACAGTGGCAGCTGTCTGGTCGCAGGGCTGCGCCACGGCTGCACTGGCTGTGCGTCTCAGGGTCTCGAGAAAACACGTTTTCGAAGGACCAAGAGTCATGAGGCCACGAGTGGTTTCTTTCCACCTTAGTTTTACAACCTGAACTGAAAGACGTTCCCAGGGCTGGGTGTCCTGATTTGGGGGAAGCCAACTTCCCCTGTGCAGTCACTCTTTTCCCAGGCCGTCGTTTGCCAGTTCTCTGCTTTCTGTTCCAGGTGCCCGGGGAGAGCGAGAGGCAGTGGAAGCCGGTCCTGGTTGTACTGACCGAGAAGGACCTTTTAATCTACGACAGCATGCCTCGGCGGAAGGAAGCCTGGTTCAACCCCGTTCACGCGTACCCTCTCATCGCCACCAGGTAGCCATGGCCTTGTGGTTGTGAATAGCATGCTTGCAGTTGGAAACTGTCTTCTTTGCTGACAATGATTGCAATACCTTACACGACTGCTTTCTGTTGCAGCAGGAGCTGAGAGCTTCTCTGGAACATAGCCGCCCATTTTTACCCAGATTAATTGTCAGTTATGACCAAACAGGGGCCAAACCCAGAGACAAAGTACACACGCATGGGTACTCAATGTGTACAAAGTGCACACTCATGCTCATGCATCATGAAGGGACAGTGACTTTGGTGAGCTGGTCCCAGCCCAGTCACCTTCCTGGCTCCCTGGCCCCTCCCCTTTGAGATGAACGAGGCACATGTATTTACAATCTTGGAGTTCAGGCAGAAGGAATTATGTCTTCACTTGGTAGCACCAAGAATGTCACATGAGAATGTCCCTCAAGTCTGTATAACAAGTCCTTCCTCAGCTGTGTGATGGGGCTGCCAGCATCGGTCTCTCCTTAGGACCTTCAGTGCACCCTGGTTGCTCATGTGACATATTATCTCAATGCGTCGTACGCTACTGCCCTTCTCTGCAGGCCAGTATCCTGAGCCCAGAGCACATCAGACCTGAGTCCTGCCTTCACGTAGCAGTGAACTCCCAGACCTGGCTTCTGTTGCCGGCCCTTCCTGCATGTGCTTTATAATAGTGGGCACAGTTCTCATTACTCCTCCACCGTTTCTTTACCTAGAAGCTAGGAATGCTGACACGATGTTCCCCGGGATAATGCCTGGCAGTACTGGGCTCTTAGATATCTGTCGAATGAGTTGTTGAAGCACGTGAGACAGACTCTGGAAAAAGTTGGTGCTACGGAGAAAGCATAGTGGACTGAGGTTTTAGGGGGCCTGTCCTGAGCAAAAGACAGAAACAAGAGGAGTTCTCTGTCCTGGAAGGACTGAGGTGCCAAATAGGTTACAGTGGAGGCTCAGGTGCAGGGAAGAGAGTGAGGCCCGTGGCAGAGCAGGAGGTTAAGACGCAGTGGAAATGGGGGCGGGGTGGTGAATGAATGGAGCTGGCACTCCTGGAAATGTCTCGGACTTCCACTCATGGTTGAACACGGGAACCAGCCAAGAGGACCAGAGAACGGCAGTAACTGGCCCCAGAGGGAAATAATGGAAGCCATCGAGGGCTAGGAAGCAGGCCTCGACCCCTTAGAAATTGATAAAATAAAGAAAATATTATTAAACAGCAATTTAACTTTTGAGTTTCCTAAGCCTCAAAATCTCTGGCAGGAAAGCAATTAAGTGTTAACAACAAAAACCTCAATAATCAGAATCCAGACACCCTCACATGCCCGCCCAGAGGTTCACGTTCTCTCTCAGGGTCCATTCAAACTCAGGCCGGTCTCCCCACCTTCTGTGGTCTACGCTGCAGAACCTGTCCATATGCACTGATGTCCAGGGTCTGAGACTTGCTCACCACTGAAACCAAAGAAGGATGAGGTCATGCTCCCTGTATTCCAGCTACTAAGGAGGGAACCTGGACGCATGTCTCTTGGAATGACTTTTCGGAGCAGAGGCTTAAATAAGGAAGAGTCTCTAGGTCCCTGCCAAGAACTTGAAAATGAAACTTCCCCCGGGGCAGGGCTTCCTCCGCAGTTTCGGAGCATCCTGACCAGTGGAGGAGGCTGCCCCCTCCTTCACACAGGCGTGCGCTCATTCGCTCAGGATTTCAAAGCCTCTGTCCGTCTGCTGCAGCAGCCTCATTCCAAGCACTCGGCAGTGGTGGCTCCTGGCTACCACTTTGGCCAGCACAGGTGAGAGCCTTCCCATCACCACAGAAAGTCCTATCGGACAGCACTGGCCCCAGAGCGTAACTTACTGACTCAGACTTTGTCCAGATTCAGGCCAGTGACCAACTGCCTGGCCATGCAGTCCCATGGCCGTCTGTCTAAAGCCCAGGCTGCCGGGCAGATGCCCCCTCGAGGCTCCTCGGGTGGTCTGCACAAGCAGGGCTCCAGTGGCACAGGGCAGCCCTGAAGAAAGTTGTGGATGTGAACCTTTCAAAGCAAAGTTTCCAGAGCGTGGGGTGGGGGCCCAGACACAGTAAATGACACTGAGGAGATTTTGGAGGGGGTGCGGCACCAAATATATCTGTGACAGGCCCACATGCCCCAGGGGCGCCCGGTCTGGATCATGAACAGAGCACACGATAGCCATAAACCTGCAGAACCATAAACCTGCAGCCGGGATGGGGACAGAAGATGGCACCCCCCCTCAGTGCACACTGGGCATTTAGGAAAACAGATGCAGCATAAAAAATCATTGCCCGCATCTAAACATAAAAGAGACACAAAGGTGATACTTTGTCTCTCAACTACTGCCCTTCCCCAAGTGACCCAGCCTGGCCACTGCACCGCAAGAGAAAAATATGTTACTAGATTCGAGGACCTGCCTTACGAGCAGTGATAAAATGAGGCTCGCAATCATGACCCTGACCTCCAGCTGTAGCCTGCGAGGCAGGTCTGTCGAGGGGTTAGGACAGGGCTGGCTCTTCTTTCTCACTCCATCCCCAGGAGCTAGTGGATAATCTGCTGCCTGCTCCCAAGCAGCAGCCTGGAAAAGAGAGTTTCCACCTCAGTGTTTCTTTGGCCAGGATGAGGCTTCACCCCAGGCTGATCCTCCACCCCTCCCTCTTTCACAGCACTGGTCTGTCAGATGCGCCTGGTTGTCTCCACCGCCCGGGGGGGAATATCCTTTGGGGCAACTGGGCTTTCACTCACCTTCTGGCTTCTGCCAGAAGTGCAAACCACTGTCCGCACTCCGGTTTGCACAAACGTGGATCATGGTCTGCTGCCTTGCACGACTCTGGGGATCGCCTAGAGAAAGACCCTTTCCCAACGACCATGCTGCGTAGGGACGCCTTTCTGCAGCCTCAGGCTGGGCTAGCAGTGAGATGGCATGGGGCAGGGCGCATCCCCGCTGAAGACCAGAGCTATTCCGCCTGCATGGGGAAAGCCCTCTCTCTGCAGCCGGAGGCTGGGCTGAGGCCACTGGCTTCTGCCATAGTGGTAGGAATCAAAGGAAAACTCTGGATCCTTCCATTACAGAGGCTGCCCCTGGCTGCTTCCATAGCCACAAGGTTAAGTTCATCAAGGGACACCTTCCTTCCCGTGTGTTCTATACAGTCACACGTGAAACTATGTCCTTTATATGTCAGCGTTTGGGCCCACAGCCTGTGTAGCAGCATCATTTGTCTTTGAGTGCATTTTCTAAAGATGGGAGTTCTGTATTTTTTAAATTTCTTTTTAAAATCTTTTTATTAAGGTATAATTTATAAACACACATCTGTGTTTATAAATGTGTTTATGTGTACATTACACACACATCTTACATGTACAGTTTAATTTTTGTTTATGGGTATAGAGCCATATCTTCTAAAATTGTATTACAGCGTGTCTACAAATTAATCATCCTGGGTGACACTATCCAGAAGGCCATGGTAGTAGCATTTGCAAATACAGTTACGACCTCACATAACAGATTCTTAGAAACTGTGACTTAAATCGATTTTACCATAGCCTAATTGATTTAAACATATTTCTGCATGTCCATTAGTCTACAGTAAAAGTGGTTTTCATTATTACACCATTTCACTTAAAGTTACAGTTTCTTAGAACCTATTGACAACGTTAAGTGAAGACTGACTATAAACCAGGCAGCGATAAACTTGGGATTGACCTCGGTAAAGGGGGATTAGGTCAAGGCCAAATGCTTTACGTGGATTCTATCTGAGTTTGCAAAACTCATCCAATTTAAGAATTATCTGGCTGTTTATTGATGATTCCTGTCCTGAGGATACTTCCTTGGAGATTCTGGCTCCGCTGGCCAGGTTGGGAGTCAGGAATACTTGTTTCTAACAAGTACTGGGCAAATGTGGTCCACAGGGTTCCCGCATTTAACCCTCACAACCCTATGATGTTTAGGTTTTATTCCTGTTTCACAGACAAGCAAAAGGGGGAACTACAGGGTGAAGGAACTCACCCGCAGTCACACAGCTAGGAAGAGAGACCTGGGATTCTGATTCAACTCCACCCTCATAACCACCATTCTCTGCGCCTCCCAAGAGCATGCATGCTCTTATTCCCTAGCATTTTAGTGGCCCTTGGAATGTCATGAATGTATCATATAAACATTTCCTTAGCTCTCCTGACAACCATCACATCTGCTGCAGAGTGATTATGAAAATTAAAATATGACGACCGTATTACTCAGCTGGGGCTGTCACAACAAAATTACCTAAATTTGGTGGCACAAGCAATAGATAATTATTTTCTTATGGTTCTGGAGGCTGCCAGTCCAAGGCCAGGTGCCAGCACGGGCAGTTTCTGGTAAGAGCTCTCACCTTGGTTTGTAAAGGTGGTGGTGTCCTGCTGTGTGTTCCAATGACTTCTTCTTTATATACATTCAGCGGGGGAGAGAGCTCTCTGGTATCTCTTCTTATAAGGATACTGATCCTATCAGGGCAGGGCCCCTTCCTCGTAGCCACATTTAACTGTGATAACCTCTAAATATAGTTTCATGAGGGTTAAGGCTTCACCACAGAACTGATGGGGTGGCAATGGGTAGAATCCAATCCACAGCGATGATATAAGCTCGATGCCTGGCCCCTGGCAGGACTGAGCAACCAGTTGGTCCCCTGGCCATGGCTTCAGCCGTGCTGGAAAGTGCCACTCAGATGTTAGAGAGTGTTTTTCCCTTGCACGAGGGGAACGGGCTGGGACTACGGCCAGTAAGAAACAGGTTTCTTTTAAAATTGAGTTACTCCCTCAACAGTTCATAGTTGATTTGTGGATTTGTTTTGGTTATTCTTTTAGGCCCAGGCATATCTAATTTATGTTTTTTCTGGAAGGTGAAAATTTGATTGTGTTCCACAGCAGTGGCCCCAGCAGTGCTCACGGGTTCTTGGAGTTGACCACTGAGCACGGGCGTCGGCAAGTGCTGGCGCTCCCACTGGCGAACTTGGCCAGTGCCTCTGTGCTGTGATGGTGCGATTTATCGCAGTGCTCTCAGGAAGTCTGCAAACATGTTGTGTTTTCAGCTACTCTCATCCCTCAGCTTTTTATGAGTCCTTGGGAAAACATTTTTTGCTTAGCCAGAGCTTATTTGATGTTGCTGAACATTAAAAACAAAACAAAACAAAACCCAATAAAGTCTTGCCCACATGGAGTAAGTGTGTTGGTTTTCTGTCACTGTCATCCTAATTGGCAAGGGAGAGAGGCCTACAGAGAGCCAGGATTAAGGTCACAGTACTTCTGGAATTCTGGAGGAGGCGTAGCCCAGAAATTCTGCACATGCAGTCTGTTGGCAAACGGTTCAGAAGTACAGAGCTTGTAAAAGGAGTGACGTTGGTCTACACCCAGTCCTCTGACCTGTGGGTCTGAGAAAGGTTCGGAAAAGCAGAGGAAGAGAAACTGATGAATGTGCATTTCTCTCCTTCGATGCCACTTGGGATCCAAAGACACCGAGCTTTTCTACTAAACTTGTATGTAGCACAATGATTTTCAACTGGTGTGTTCCAAGAATTTTTAAAGCATGTAATATCCATTTAGTCAGGGACACTGACCTCTTTTTCCTTGGACTGTCAAATGAAAAATGACAATGACCAGCATAATAATAGCTGTCTAGTGTGAATGAATCAAAATTATACCTATACTCCTTTTTCAAATCAGATTGGCGAAAAATACTTTTTTTCTCGTGTGCTACAAAATTTTAGTGATTGGTTTATGTGCCATGAGATGAAAAAGGTTGCAAATCACTCCTGTGGCATCATCGTTGATGCCTAAGGAACTCACCTGTTTCTAAGTGCTGAAAGTAGCTGCTGCCTCAGGCCAGTCCCAGAAATTTTAGGAATGCTTTCCACAGAGGAAGTCTGGCCAACTGCATTGGTCAAACATTTATATTACAACCTGCCTGTGGTTTTCACACGAAGCCTGGGAGGCCTCCACACTCTTAGGGAATAGGGGCATTTTCCATGGGCACTCTCTAGGGCAGTAGGAAAGTAGCTACATGCTCAAGGATCTACACTCTGTCAAACTAACAAGCGTGGTTTGCCTATGCATCTGTTCATCCCATGCGTCCCCATATGCTTGGTGCTCCCTCTTACCAATTTGGGAGCTCCTCAGAGCTCATGGAAATTAGCAGAGCGGGGAGATTTGTGGACTTTGGCATCAGACAAACCAGAAGTTGAATCCTGAGACCACTACTTGCAATGTGATGTTGGGCAAAATATCAGTCTCTCTGAATTCAAGCCTCACCATGAGGGGAACAATAGTATCCTCTACTTCATGCAGTTATCGAAAAGACAAGTTGAGACAGTGTATGTAAATGTTTAGCATATGACTGAGACATAAGTGATTGATACATGTGAGCAACTGTTAAGATTGGAGAAAATAATGGAAATTAGTGTGTGAATGACTGATAAGCGATTGGACATATTTGATCCTATATGTAATACTGCATTTATCAGGGACTTGTAGTGTCTTAAAGAAACTGAGATATAAGGACTGGGCTGATGAAGGAGTTGTTGGCTTATCTGTTGTAGAGAGAAGTGTGAGAGGGAAATGGGGGGACTGGAACCCCTCAATCACACCACACAGGTAGTTCTGAAAGCCACTTGCAACAGCACTGGGGGCAGGTGACCTAAGGATAGCTTCTTCCTTGGGGCAAGAATGTTCTGTTTAAGAAACTCTTAAAAGGCTCACATTAGGGGCTGATGGGAATATATATGTGTATATATATATAGTCCCATATATATATATGGGATAAAATCCAAGTGCTATAAGAACTAATTGTTCAGGTTTTTCACTCACAGTTTCATTTCACAGTAAAATAGGACTAATTTTAATTGTGATTATGTTACATGAAGAAGTGCTTGAAGATCTTTTCATAATCCATATTCTATATACATTGTGATCTATGTTGAACTAATTAAAGCATAGATGAACTAAGGGAACATGTAAAGATAACCTGAAAATTTCCACGATTTGGAAGCAACCTAAGTGCCCATCAGTAGATGAATGAGTTTAAAAAACGGCTACATTTACACAATGGATTACTACACAGTAGAAAGAAGGAAGCCCTACTTTTTGCAACAGCACAGATGGAATTAGAGACTATTACGGTAAGTGAAATAAGCCAGCCAGTGAAAGGCAAATACCATACGATCTCACTTGTAAGAAGAATCTAGTGAACAAAATAAACTAATAAGCAAAACAGAACCAGAGGCATAGAATCATGGAACAGACTAACAGCTGTAAGAGGGAGCAGAGTTGACTGTTTGGTGAAGAAGGTGACGAGGATTAGTCAGCACAGAAGACAGAGCCGTGGACATGGACAGCGGTGGGAAGAATGACTCTGGGAAGTGGGGGTGGGTGGGGTGGAGGGTGCAAAGGGGGCAAAACTGAGACAATTGTAGTATCATAAACAATAGGAAGTAAATAAAAATAAAGATCGGATCTCTAAGACTGCTAAATAATAAAAAGACTATCAACTGAAAAGAGAAAAATTCCCACGATGCTGTACTATTGTGATGTGAAAATATCTGTCAGATTGTGCGTCTTGCTAACCTTGGAGAAGGAAAGTGCTGGGATGATTCAAACCCACGGCTGACATGAAATCTTCATCATACGTCTGACTTCGCTTTCCTTCCTTCCTTAGTTCACAGCTGGAGTGTGCCCCCTTTTCCTGGCATGATAGAAAAATACAGACTCTGTGGTCACGTGGACCTTGGTTCAAATTCTGGACACTCACTCAGTGATCCTGGACAGCTCCTTAACCACCCAGAACCATGGACGTCTTGTTTGTAAAAGTGGAGCTCATGATACCACTTTCAAAGAGTCAATGCAAATGATAGTGTACCGATGCCACTTTCACCTACTCAGTGTGTACGTTCTTCCCTCCCCATTACTGCTGGCAAGTGGCTGGGAAATGTCAGGACACCATGGACAACGTGTGGAGGACAATCAGCTGTCTCTGAAAATTCACCCAGATAACACCACCAGATAGTCAGCAATCGGCTTCCATCTCTTTTGCTGTTCATTCTCCTACGTTACACTGGTCTTTCTTACAGTCAATATCCCTCAATAATAAAAACTTGGGAGCTTGCCTAACTCTTTCAGCACCACAGGCAAATGAAAGAAGTTTAGAAGACAGACATGAGGCAATTGTTCAGCTATTCCTGGCTGAGGAGGCTGGTACCTGGGCGGGCCCCTCCTGCCTGCCAGTTAGGTTCTTACTAGTGATTCTCTCCCCATCACTTCTTGCCTGGAGTCTGTTGACTGTTGGGCTCCCTTAGCAGTCGGCACTGGATGAGAGACTATTAGCACCAGGCCCGTTGTTTTTCCTTTCTTCTTTTGTGGCTTGCATTGTGGCAACTGCTGGGAAATGCTAATTATAGCAATTAAGTAAAATGAGGATGTAACATCCTTAGCAACCCAGTTACCTAATATGTAATTTTACTAATTTGGCTGAATCTGTGCGCTGCAATTGTTTTTGTTTTAATTAAGGATATTAATGTTTTCGTGTGGAATATTTTAGGCAACATTCTCTAACAACTATCTAGAGTTCAATTAGTGCATCAGCATACCTGGTGAGACAGCTTTTTTAGTTTTTTATTTTCATCAAAACCAGTCAGACAAAGGAGCATATCTGAAAAGCCAGAAAGAATACGTGGCCTGGTACCAGTGACTGATAGAGACACACTTGGCTGGTCTCCTAGGGGAATGAGTATTTCTACTGCCAACTTTCCTCAAGTCTTGGACAAAGAATTTGACCTGAAAGTGAAAGTGTCCAACACTTTTGCTTATCACACAGCCACATTGAGCCTCACAGACTCCACCACTTTGCACATGTGAGGTAGTGTTAAGACATTTCACCCTTTCTTTGTGTCTGGGTTAGAGATTCATTTCGTGTCTATATAATTCTTTAAATGATGCTGGATCGATGCCAGTCACAAATGTGAAATCTTAATGACTTTCTCTTTTTGATAAAATGATCACTTTCTGCTCTCAGACCAAAAAAAAAAAAAAAAAAAAAAAAGAAACTCTTACCCCCAAAATAGCCAACTCACTAAAACAAACACCAGTTGCAAGAAATGGAAAGAAGCAGCGATCGAAAAAGAAACAGGGAATGTGTGTTAAACCAATCTCTCCTAGAATACGTCATCCCAGCTCCCTCTTAAAATCACTTTTTTTCCAGAACTGAATTAATCTGGAAATTAGCATTTAGTGATATAAACCCAAGTTCTTTGGATTTAGCCTCAGCTACTGTTCCATGTGGTTGAGGGACTAAGGGTAGGAGGGAAGTCATAATATCTCATAGTGGTCACCAATCACAGACTCCTTGGAAAACAGCCATCTTTGTAGTCTAGCTATTTATTTATCATTCACTTAACAAATATTTACTAAGTGCCTATCTTGTACCTGAAATTGTTCTAGGTGCCAGGCATATACAGCAGGGAATATTCAAATAAAATCCCGCCCTGATTGAACTAATGATAATGATGGCTATTACTAAATATTCTGTACCAGGCTCCACTTTCTAATATCATGTGGTCCTAGCTATTTGTTCACTTACACACACTCCTAGCTAAGAGGAAATGTAAAATCTTGCTGGAGTTTGTGGCTTTGCTTCCAACTATGGCTTTAACCAGGAGAATGTGCATCTGAATTTTGTAACCAGGGAATGAAGCATGTCCTTGGGCTTCTCAAGCAATTTCAGATAAAACTTAGAAATTGGGTGTGAATTGTAGCTTGCAAGCCTATCCAGAGGTGCCAATATTTTTTTTCTGGCTGGGTAAGAAAATTATCATCTCTTGGGAGGCAGATAAGGGACAGATAGTCATAATTCTAAGGATACACAAATAGCTTAAAATGTAAAATAATTGAAAGACAAATAATAGCTATTTCAGAGTCCCTCCCGAGACTGCAGGTCAGGAGAGATCTTTGGGAAGAATCTTGGGAGGAATATGAAAAGGCTGCTCCTGGCAAAATGGAAAAACCTCAGGCAGACAGACTCTGTCCTTAGCTCTACCTTTCCAAATGTCCAAATGATGACTTTTAACATCATAATATCCTGCTGACGTTTACTTGGTAATTAGTGTCCAGAATCTGGCTACAGCAATGTGTTCCCCAATGTGGCTTGCAAATGAAGAGTCCACTAGGAGACCTTTCACTGACCCCACATTTTGAAATAGGTCAAGTGTGTATGTGTATGTGTGTACTTTCCTGTGCAAACCTGAATTCACATTTTAGCAATGTGTTGAAAAACTTGCATTCTTATAGTTACCACCAACATGAATTGCATAAATTGAACACTTAACATGTATCAGGGAGGATGCTAGACATCACGGCATCAGTGAGAGGTAGGACAAGGCCCCTACCCCAAAGGTCACCAACATCTAGTGAGGGAGATGAGGGTGTAGGCTTACAACATGGGGGTAAATGGACTGACAATGATGTGTGGGGGGAGGGGAGGGCCTACCTTGAGGAGATCACGCTTTGCTTGGTCTTGAGCTCCAGTAGATGGCTGCGCTGTCAACGGCAAGTTCGTTATCGCCAACATCTCCTCACCCAGGGGCCGTCTGCTTTGACACACAAGCCACAGATCTTACAGAGTGGGCGCCCAAGAGCACCCACTGCCTGCCTGCTTAGGCAGTCTGAACCTGGAGCTCAAGAGGCAAGTCATGTGCTCCAAGTGCGGCTCTTCCTGGATGGGCCAAGTCTAGGGATGGCTTCGATGAAACCATGGATTCTCAAGATAAGAACGGTCTCATCCATCCCTGGGACGTCACTGACCAGCCGGTGCTAGACAATATAGATTCCCAGACTGTATATCCAGTTTATTCTATTGGCTTGGAGCTGGAAATAGGTTCATACAAATTCATCTCAAGAGAAAGATTTCACAGAGCATTTGCAAACGTCATTATTCTACTCTCTCTGTTCTTAGTAGCAGCCACACTTCTCACCAATAAAAAAAGGGGTAAGAAAGGATCCTGATCCTCTCCTTTCCAGTGACCTTGTGTCTTATTTGCAGCTCCATGATTTATAAAATATCCAACTCTCGTTTCAGTCTTCTCAAGATGGCACAGTGGTCAATGTCCACATTTCTATGTAATATCCCCAAATTATTGCTGTGGACAATTGAAAGCAATTAGTTGGGATAATATAAAGAACAAAGAGAGTCTATTTTCATCACCTTGCTAGGAATGGACAGTCAAGTATGTTGATAACTGCAGGGCCTTCTTTGTCCTTATCCCAGAATCCACTGCTCTCCAATCTTGTGATGAAATTGCTTTTCCTGGTGGTTTAGACTCACCCACTGGAGGAAGATCTCTGTAATAATCAGGTTGTCCCAACGAGGAGGAATATTTCTCCACACATGCCCCCAGCCCTGGCTCATCCTCTTCCTTCATGATCTCCACAGGCTGGCTCTGACTCTGCTCCATATTCTAGGAAAGAATCTCCCAAGAACTGGGGCTGAACCTGAAGGGAAGAGGCTGTGGGAATGAGGAAGGGAGAGAGAGCTTTTCTTCTGTGGAACTGCACCTCCTCAGGGCGTGGGCCATGTCTGTTCTCACATGACCCCTAGTCCTGACTGCAGAGAGCAGGTGCTTTTATTAGTCTGCTCAGACTGACATGACAGAAATGCCAGAAACCAGGTGGCTCAAATGACAGAAATGTATTTTCTCACAGGTGTGGAGGCTGCAAGTCCAAGACCAGAGTGTGTCAGGGTTGGTTTCGGGTGAGGGTTTTCTTCCCGGTTTATACACAACCGCCTTCTTGCTCTGTCCTCACGTAGCCTTTCCTCTCCGTGGGTATAGGGAAAGAGGACTCTCAGGTATCTTCCTTTTTTATTTAACGACATTAGTCCTGTGGATTAAGGCCTCACCCTTATGACCACACTTAACCTTTATTACCTTCTTATAGGCCCTATTTCCAAATACAGTCACACGGGGGGTTATGGCTTCAACATGTAAACTTCAGGGGGACATAATTCGATCCACGACAGTGCACCATATATATTAGTGGGATAGATCAGTTAGTGACTAGTGAATGGTGGATCAATTGAATAAATGAATGATTCAGTGATTGATTCTTGGTGGTCAGCTGGAAGAAGGAGAAAAGACTTGAACAGAGCAGGAAGCTCCTCTAAGGCCCTTCAGAGCAGCCCTGAAGCCAGAAGGACCCTGCAACTTCAACTGCAAGGTCTCAGCCTTTCTCCTGTCTCATTGCTGGAGGCCAGGAAGGTTGTGTAAGGGATGTGGAAGGTCACAGATGTAGGTTTCATTCCACGTGGATCAGTTAACTTCGTTTTGAGAAAGGCTATTCCACAGCAGCAGCCAGGAGGCATTAGGTATCAGGAGCTAGACATGGACAATTTAGAGTAACTCAGAGACAAACAAATGCCAAAAAGAACAGGGATGAACTCATCTCATCTAGTCTTCCGACACTGAAATGCCGCTACCAAACAAACAAAATGTGAATGCCACACTGCGTCTGAATGCATGTATTCTGTGTGATGGAAGTCCACATTCTAAAAAATTAAAGTGGAGACTTGGGTTCATCTCAGTCTTACAGCCTTTTAAAAGCTAATCTTTAAATTGTTTTAAGAAAAAATATTTAGGAATAAAAAAAGCACCAGAGGAAATGAAATCACCCATAAAATTTCTTGACATCTCAATAGCATTGTTCCCAAGCTTTCCTTTTACATCCTTGAATTGCACATGGAGAGCTTTTCAATAGATACATTCGCATTTATACAATAGTTTTCCAGGTCTGTATAGGACTCCCAGAGGATTTGCACTCACACGTGTCCTGTGGCTCTCTGATGTAGTTCACTCGATTTTAGTCTGGGAATAGGATCCTTTTGTTACCAGCACAAACCAAGGCAGCAGAAAAGAGAGTTTGCTTTCTCTCAGTTTACATATAGCCCTGTACATTTCATGAGCTGCTATTGGCATATTCAAAAACCCACATAATCCAACATGTCTGCCATTCTCCAGATGGCTAACCAGCTTGTCCCGTAACATAAATATTAGGTGATTTGCATTTGGGTAGTTGAAAAAATGAATTTTTTCCTTTTTCCTTTTCAACCAATGAGGTTTTGGGAGGAGGTGAATAACAAAGTATACCAACAGTCCTGCCTCCGAAGGCTCTCTCCTCCTTACTTCCCGTGACACGCTGCCTTTCCCATCAAGGACTCGTCACGCATGCTATTGGTGCACCAGATACAGGGCTCTCGCACCTTGTTACACTCTGTTAGTAATTTCACTCCTTCTACACAGGCCTACCAAACGGCAATTTTCTAACAAATTGCATTTTCCAGTTAATATTGGCTCTCCAATGTCATAGTCTCTATGGAGAAAAATCAATGTTGGTAGGAAATTCCCACAAAAAAACTGACATTCTCCGTGAGGGCAGTTCATCTTTTTCTTGCTTCCCTTGTGCCTCTGTTACATTTATGCTGGCCCTGGACTGTGACGGAGTCGATGTCCCCTGGGTGGAAAATCAGGGGCTAGAAAGTGAGCATGTTAAGTTAGGAAAGGCGTAAGGGAATCCCTTTTTTCTGAATGCTTCGTAAGATGCACTACATACTGAATTAAGTACTTTATGTGTTTTGTTTTCTAACTCTAACCATATGAGGCAGGAATTACGGATACTTTTAAGATAAGAAAACTGAGGGTAGGGACAAGGGTGGAAATAATGCTGAATATTGCCACAGTGCTGTGCGGTAGACACGTACGGTATGGAGACTATTCCATTTCCCCTCCGAGGTGCCTTAGGAGGTAGGGGTCCTCGGGGCATTCCACAAGTGGCAGAATGGGGCTGAGCGCAGGTTTCTGTGCCTCCCAACCCTACCTCTATTCAGTTCACCATGAACTCTACCAGATACACCAAACTGATAACAGATTTTAAGATGTTAGGAAGGAGAAAACTAGATAGATTGCTTAAAACAACTAAAACTGAAACATGGTTAAGTAAGAAAATACTCTTAAGCAATTAAGAAAACACAATATAAATTAGTGCTTTTATACAAACCTTTCTTTTTTTTTTTAGATTTTATTTATTTATTTAGAGAGAGGGGAAGGGAGAGAGAAAGAGAGGGAGAGAAACATCAATATGTGGTTGCCTCTCACATGGCCCGCACTGGGGACCTGGCCTGCAACCCAGGCATGTGCCCTGACTGGGAATTGAACTGGCGACCCCGTGGTTCACAGCCCGAGCTCAATCCACTGAGCTACACCAGCCAGGGCATATAAACCTTTCTTAATGAATTTTTCTCTGGCCCTCAATCCCTTTAAAACCTGTCCTGGCTTTTGAGAATATCTTCTGTTTTGTTTTTTTTTATATCCTCACCTAAACTCTGAAACCTTCTCATCGCTCCTGTTCACACATTACCACACGCCCGCCTCCTTCCTGACGGGTGGTGTTCAGTGCGTACCTGGGAAACTCCAGTGCACGGGCCCAGGCGGGCAGGCGTTTCCCTGACGCTCCTCGAAATGAGGTTCAGGAGACGTCTCTTTTTTATATTGCAATATAATGGACAAATAATATTATATTGATATACATTAGAGCTGTACGGTGACTCAACAATTTGATATACATGTGAAATGATTACCAGAATCAAGGTAATGAACACATTTATTACCTCATATAATAATAAGTTATTATTATTGTTGTTATTATTGGTGAGAACATTTAAGATCTACTCTCTTAGCAAATTTTAAGTGTACAATAGTGTTGTTAACTGTAGTCAGCAGGCTATACATTAGATTCTTATTTTTTTTATAACTGAAAGTTTATACCCTTTGGCCGTTCTCCTCATTCGTCCCAGCCCCCTGGGAACCATCGTTCTACTCTTTATTTCTATGAGTTCAACTTTCACGTTTTACTTTTAGATTCCACATGTGAGGTCATACGATATTTGTCTTTCTCTCCCTGGCTTATTTCACTTAACATAATGTCCCCCCCCAGGTTTGTCCATGTTGTCGCAAATGGCAGGATTTCCTTATTTTAAAAGGCTGACTAACATTCCATCTGTACATACATACCACGTTTTTTTTACCTATTTACCCGCTGACAGGAACTTAGGTCGTTTCCACAGCCTGGCTCTTGTGGATAATGAACACGGGAGTGCAGGTATGTCCTTGAGAGTCTGATCATACTTCCTGGATCACACCCACAGGTAGGGCTGCTGGATCGTAATGTGGGTCTCATTTTAATTTTTTGAGGAGCCTCTATATTCTGTCACCCATAATGGCTTTCCCGGTTTACAATCCCACCAACCGTGTACAAATGTTCCCTTTTCTCCCCATTCCTGCCAACTTTTGTTTTCTCTCTCAACAGGCTGGTCCACTCAGGGCCAGGGAAAGGATCGCCCCAGGCTGGTGTGGATCTGTCCTTCGCAACACGGACGGGTACCAGACAGGGGATCGAAACCCATCTCTTCAGGGCTGAACTCAGCAGGGAGCTCTCCCACTGGACAAGGAGCATAGTGCAGGGTTGCCACGACTCAGCGGAACTCACTGCCCAAGTCACCACAGGTGAGCACCGGCTGGCCACAGGCCCCCGAAGTCACCCTCTCACGGAGGGACGCACCCTCTTCTTCATCCTGGCCTCAGAGTAGTTCCCATTACTGGCCTGGAAGTCCAGAGGTAAACTTCAGTTTTCCTAAATTAAGGCACACCAAATGCTCTACTAACTTGGAGCCTAAGGGTTAGACTGTGAAAAGCATAATCCCATCTTCATTCAAGAAAACTTAGAGAACCCTGACCAGCACTGCTCAGTGGATTGAGCATCAGCCCACAAAGCATAAGGCTGCTGGTTCAATTCCTGGGCAGGGCACACGCCAAGTCACAGGGGAGGGCACACGCCAAGTCGCAGGCCAGGTCCCTGGTTGGGGCGCATGTGAGAGGCAACTGATCGATGTTTCTCTCACATATTGATGTTTCTCTCCCTCTTTTCCTCTTTCCCTTCCTGTCTCTAAATAAATAAATAAAATATTTAAAAGAAAACAGTGATTTAGCAAGTGAGATGTGACACTCTTTCCTATAATCCCGAGTGGCTTACTGGAGACATAAACTAGCAAGGTTCTTGTAAACAACAGAAACTGATTCTGAGTAGTACTTTCTCACAGAATAAAGTCATTGTACATATATTAGGAAGCTCACAGAAGTGATCAGAAAACTGGACAACCAGGCTCTGAAAAAGAGCCGGCGCCAGAGGGATCTAGGTAGGGCTGAGCAGAGCAAAGGGTTTGTGCTCGGGAAGAGTCCGCAGTCGGCCAGCCCTGGTGTGCGAGGCGAGGCGGGCGGGATGGAGGGAGCACGCAGGTGAGGGCAGTCCGCACTCTCGTAGTGAGTGCGCTAAGAAAGGACGGGTTAGAAATGGGACAGGCGTGTAGCAGAAGAACCCTCTACACCAAACTGTGGGTTGAGCAGTTGCCATACGCCGAGCATTTTATAAAATGTCCCTCAGTGTTTTTCATACTCTGAGAAACCACCCTTTTGGGGTCCTGAGATCAATACCAATGTTTTAAAAATGAAATAATTTGGAATAGAAATACCAGTATAAATGCTGTTTTGTGTTGTAGCACCATCCAGGGGTGTGTGTGTGTGTATGTGTGTGAGTGTGTGTGTGTATGCAACACAATACTTTGCCTCCTCTTATCTGTTAACCCTCCCGATCCCCTTGTCATTGTAACTTTACAAATTGAGCAGCACATTCTTCAGTTACTTGCCCAAGACCACACAACTGATAAACAACAGAACCGACTCTAACTCTGTGTTCTGTCTCTCTGAAGTCCACTCTTCATTCACTGCATTGTCTACAGACATGGAACTTCTCACTGTGTCGCCAGTTTTCCAAAAACAATTCTGTTCCGACTGCTGTGATAAGTAATTTTCATGCCACCCTCCAACTCACACAGGTAGGTAGGTAGGTAGGTAGGTAGATAGCGGATACATAGCTGATTGAAATGATAGGTAGATAGATAGATAGATAGATAGATAGATAGATAAATAGATAGACAGAAACAAACACAATGCAGGCTGCAAAATCTTGTCCATTTGCTAAGGTGGATTCCACACCTAACCCAGTGTTGCTTTACCCACCAGCACAATGCAGTTAACGCTGTGGTTCTGAGCTCTAGCACAGACTGTTTTGGGTTCTGAGATCTAAGACCAAATTCTCCCAGGTCTCCCACGGTCACTCCTGAAGAGGGCATCATGTGACATGGTGCGTGGCATCCTCAACACCAGTGTCCAGAAAACCCAACTGCGACAGCCTTAGGGTTGCTTCTGACCACATCCCGGTTCTCCCTGTTCCACTGCGCTTCCTTGCCACTTCTTTCATTTTTCTCTGTCTTTGAGGAAGCAGGACAAGGTAATAATGACAAGCATGGGCTTTAAAGTCAGATGCGCCTGGATTCAAATTCCAGCTCCATTTCTTTCTCAATCTCTTACTGAAACCCCTTAGCTTTTTCATCCATAAAAAGGAGGAAATAATAGTACCTATCTCACAGGGTGTCATCAAGAATTGACGGAAATAATCCATGCAAAGCACCTAGTACTTGGCACATAGTAAGTGCTCACTAAGTGTTATTAGTGGTTTTTCTTGTCATTCTTTCTCCATACCTCTTCAATACCTGTGCAATATGCTAGCCTCTGGTCATATGTAGCTATTTAAATTTTAGTCTGTTAATAGTCAATAAGTTCCTCAGTCACACTTGCCACACTTCATGTGCTCAACTGCCACTTACACCTGTAGGGCTGCCCTACTGAACAATGCAAACTTACAGCCTTTCTTTCCTGCCGCGGTGGGAAGCCCTGTGCTGCAGCTGTGGCCCTAATGGAGGATTTCCCAGGGGACATCATGGGTACAGCGTTTCTGAACTTCAGTTGCACTGACAACAACAGAAACGAAGTTTTAAAGTTTTACTCTCAAAAGCCTCAGACTGCTGACTGCCACCCCCAGAGAATCCGGGTCCACAGTTCTGGGCGGGGGCCCGAGTATTCGTACCCAGTAAGACTCCAGGCGGAGCTGCTGCTGCCGCTCCAGCAGTCTCTGTGCCTGGCCCTGTGCTGGGAGCGGCTTCCTCCGTCACTCGGGGGCATTCTGAGACGGGACACACCCCGACATGTGGTAGGGTTTCTCCACATTTCCTCTACTCGCACAAACACGAAAAACCAGTTATTTTGTACAAGTTTCCTGTGTCTTCAAGGTAATCAACCTTTTTGAAACTACCCTGAAACAACTAAGTGTTCCCAAATATTTCTAACATCATTGAAAACTTTTTTGGGGTGTCACTGATAATCTCTAATTTTCTGTGCCCATTCTATATGGCAAGAAGCACTGGAGTGCTTGAACCCAAAGTCGGACAAGGCCGGAGCCAGCTGAAAACAGAACCGAGTGAAGGTTTATGTGTCATACCGCAGGAGTTCAGGCTTCTTGCGACAACTTCAGGAGAGTCCTTAGGGAAGAATAAAGATTGCCAAAGGGATTTGGTTTAGCATACATTCCACAAATTTTGTAAAACCCTTTTCTCTCAACAAAATAAACTCTGTTTCAACAGGAAAACAACGAGGCTGTTGATAGGACCAGCCAAAGCATCAGAGGACGGAGCTAGCTGGGTGCGGGGAGAAAAGAAACAGTGGGAACGAGCCAAGGTGCCACCCAGCTACGAACTGAAAGATGGCGGCAGGGGCGGGGGAGGGGCTGAGGCTTTGCTGGAGCTTCAGTTCGCTTGATAATGCGTTCAATTTGTCCTCTGTAGATTGAGGACGTCTTCAGATAACCAGTCCATTCCATAAAGACCATGAATACCATTCGAAGTCAGCCGGGATTAAAAATAATCACAGCCAGTTAATTCAGACTATCTGATGGCATAGCTCTAAAGTTCAAACACAGAAAAAGGGAATCAAAGACACCCAAAGTCAGAGCCCATTCACCCATATATTCTGTAGGTTGGCGAAGTGAAAACTGTCTAAACCAAGGATTTGAGATGAGAAGCCATAATGACTTCTCTGCTGCTGTCCTTGGTCATCCTTGGACGGGAGGGTGGGCAGGTCTAGGGCCCTTTGCAAAGGACGGACAAGACTTACTGAGGACAAGATCTGCTGCAAAGGCCTGTGCGAGAAGGCACCTTTGGGAACATCAGCCTTTAGTTACAAGTGGAAAGTTGCTGCAGTCACAGGAAGGGGCGTATGTTTCAACTAGACCTTCAGGTAGAAGCCGCCTCATTCCGTGAGCACATACAGACACTATTCCCCCTGCCGCACTCGAAGGCCTCCCCCGCTGCACTGCTGTCGTTACTCATCGAAGCCAAGGTCCCGCTCCACACCCCTCCACATCCTGAGCACTGGAGTGAGAGAAGATACGAGGCACTGAGGGGAAAGAACTTGAATTTTGAAATCTAAACCACCTGGGTTGTGACATGTTCCCCGCGCTCATCTTTGCTTTTCTCACCTGTTAATATTCAGCTAAGGTTCTGGTACAGAAGTGTGTGGCAAAGTGACATTGAGTTTGGTGTATAATGCTGAGCCAAGCTAATGATGGTATAGAACAATCAATAACTCCCTTACTCTACTCTTCCTAAACCCCGTCCCCAGCAAGTAAAACATTCCGTGTCTATCTGTCCCTATAGAACTTTCTCATGTTTATGAGGCCTGGGCTGCTTTGTTTGCCAGGGTCTATTAAATGTGATGTTTTGTGAAGCCCCAAACCAAAAATCCAAGTAGTACTTGTTAACTAACCCTTTTCAGGACTCTTTGGCCAAGGGTTGTAAATATTCACGTCTTCCTAAATGGGACCTTGGACCCTGGTGGCAGTCCCTTCACCCGGCTCAGACACCCACAGTACGTCTCTTTCTCTAAACGAAATGAGCACAGCAGCACACGTGAGAGCTGGCACCTGACTGGACCGAAAGGTTCCAGTTTTGTCCCTTTGGATCAGAAGGCTCCATGCGCACAGCACCCGAGGTTCCTGGACCCCACATCGAGCACAGGGAGGAAATGGCACTCTTCCCAGACCATGCGACAGCAGCCCGTGGCCCTGGAGTCATCAGAATTTGAAAAGCTCCCCTTTATGTTTATAAAGCCAGCTTTGTTCTGCTTTCTTAAAACTAAAAATTAGGTTGTGATTGACTCATGCCTGAGTTCTTAGGTGTGCCACGCTTGTTACCTTTGGCGATGTGATGGGGATGCTTGCTCTCTCACCAGGAGACACCGACTGGCTGTGTGTGTGTGTGTGTGTGTGTGTGTAAGGGAGAGAGAGAGATGATGATGATGATGATGATAATGATGGTGATGACAGTGATGACTCAGAGGTGGCTTACTCTAAATCAGACATCAGTTCTTCCCCGGCCTGAGACCGACACACAACCCTCCCTGTGTGTCAGTCATCAGACGGCCGGACCAGGGCTGGAGGCGTGACAAAATGCAGTGAGTCCCAGCGAATGGGACTTCTCTCCATTCATTTCCTTTAGTTGCACGAACGAAGTCAAATTACAAGATAAAAATCAATCCAAGGAGAATATTTTCATGAACAATTACTAATTTTTGACTTTAGAAACTCGTGGCTGGCTCCTGGGACTGAGGAGATTGAGTGCCCTTGAACATGAACTGACTTTCATCGTTCCTCTCTTTCTCACCCCTCAGCTTGCACCTACAAAAACCAGGACTGCCGCCTGACCATTCATTATGACAATGGGTTTTCTGTTACCACCGAACCACAGGAGGGCGCCTTTCCCAAGACGATCATTCAGGCTCCGTACGAAAAGTTGAAAATGTCTTCAGATGATGGAATCAGGATGCTGTATTTAGATTTTGGAGGCAAAGATGGAGAGATTGTAAGTGCACTTTTCTTTATAAAGTGCGATTTCCTGTATTTCATTGTGCAACACACCTATAATGCCCTGCAAACATAATGCTGCCTTGTGTTTGTTTAGCACTGGGCTATTAACTAAGTACTTGTAGGTTCATGTCTTATCTGATCCTTGAAAAACAGTGACTGAATTCTATTTTTTTCACAGTTCCTTATGTTAGTCTTATTTGCCACTAGAATACTATGTGCCTATTTGAATCCAAAGAAAGAATCCTTTAAAAGTCAGCATTAAATTATTCTCGAATAGTGTACTATTCGAGAATAATTTATGCCACCTTTAGCACACATTCATCTTTTGAGAGTATCAAGCATCTGATCTCACTCGGGCGTTGTGCTAGGTGTCAGGATGCATGTAGGGATGTGAACCGTGCGGTCCTGGCCATTGGGGAGGTCTCACAGGAGCAGACAGCGCAGAGGTGGGAGGTGCTGGAAGTGGGCAGAGTCCAAGTGGCCGTGGGGAGAGGGCCAGGAAAGGGCCAGAAGTTGGAGATAATGTCAGATGTCCAACAAAACTAGCAAATTTGCCAGTGAAAGTAACATACTTTTCCTATCAATGCAAATAGCTGCTGTATTTAAATTCACTATTTCCTGTGATCCTTACCGCACACCATGATGAAAAAGGACATTAGTTCAGTCCCTTGAAAGAGTGAGAATTGCACTTTCCTTTCTCAGGAAGACAGAGCATCTCATTTAAACTGTGGAATGCTTGACGTCAAAGAGGACCAAGGTTTTATAATCTCTGTTTAGGTCCTGCCTAGTCACCAGGCTAATCAACAAATATTTATTGACTTCCACGTGATAACAGGGAACAGGCTATATAAATACAGGGAGAAATCTGTTTTAAAGGTCTACTCATTTAAATTCAGCTACTGGCCTTCCGCAGCCTTCTCTTCCCCACCCCCGTCTCTGTCCAGTTATTTCACTGGTAATTCTCTGAAAACCACTGAGTTCCCTAGCAGGGGCTGATGGAAGGAAAGGGCCAGGACCACACTTAAAAGAGCAGAGGGGCCATTCCTCCCAAAGCTGCAGCACCGCTGTTCTAGAACATGCCATCCTACTACCACAACACAATACCAGATGTTTTTCTGTGGAAGCCGCGGCAGTCACAACAGAATTGATGCCCGGTGGCTGACAGTTGATCTGAACTCACTTTCAGAGAACGTTTTCCAGCTGGTCGTTTTTCTGACCTTTACAATGAATCTGCCGCATTTTACAGTATTTTGGGGGTTGTCATTTATTTGTATGTTCCACTCAGCAAAGTCAGCGTGAGGCAGCGGATGGGAAATAAATAAGTGATCTGAAAGTCCATTTTACTGAGAATGCTTCTAGTTCAGCTGCTGTCCTGCCAATCACCCAGCTGCGTACGCTCCCCTAGAAAAGTTGAAAAGAACAAGAGCCAATCTCTTGCTTTATCCTTGACTGGAAAATTCAAGGCTGTTACTGCCTGTGAGGAAAATCGTTTATGTCTAAATATCAGCCTTTCTGCCTATAATTATGAGCTGACTTGGAAGACTTAGGAAAGACTACTTTTCTTGCTCAGGTTCACAGATAGCTCCCCCAAAGTATCCTGGTTAAGCAGCCCCAGGCGCAGGCAGCAGGTTTTCCCAGTGTGGGAGCAGAGCACTGTGGGAAATGCAATGCACTGAGGGTCAAGAGACGGTGTTCTCTAAGTCTGGAACCGAGTACTGACTGTCTTGGGCAAATCCATTTATTTCTTTGGATCTCAGTCCCCCATCCATAAAATACAGGGACTGAAGTAGGTCATCTTTAAGGTGACTGCCAAAAGCTGCGTCTGGTGTGGGTGAAATAGGGTACTGTGGTGAAGCCCGGTTTCTGGCATCAGACGGACTTGTGTGTGAGTCCACGGTTTCTCAGAGCTCTGACATCTCTGATCTCGGGAAGTTTTGTAACTGCACCAAATCTTAGTTTCCCGTGGAAATCACAGAGATAACAACCAGAGCTACCTCACAGGGATTCTGTGAAAATGAAATAAGACAGCATAGAGGAAATATAGCACGGTGCCTGTTTCATAATATGTAAAACCTTAACTTTCGTAGATACATGGTCAGGTTATTCCTTTCCAGAAATGCCATCATCAGAAGAGAACTGGGGACAACTCCCCCAGGTCTCCTGAATTCGGTCGGGTGATAAAAATTCAACCTGACCCTTATGCTCTGACCACGTGTCGCCTCTGTAGGAACAGAAGGGGGAGGGTGAGACTTTCAAAGGGGCCTTACGGGACATGTAATGCACTTGCCTACAACAATCCAAGAAGACAGGGTGGAGGCCAGTAAGGACACAGTTGCTTAGCAGATGAGCTCTGCATTTGTAACGTGTAAAGAACTTTCACACACAGTGTCCCACTGAACACTCTTAATTACCCTGTGAGTTAGGCAGCACCATGAAAAAGTTTAAGCAAGTCATCCCAGATTCTACACGGAAAAGGGCTAGAGCCAGGACTCAAACCAAATCTCCACATGTGGAATTCAGTGCTGCTTCATGCTGTACCAAATCCAACGTAAATAATATCACGTGATAGTGTGTATCACGGTATCATTCATCACAAAAATAGACAGTCGAGAAGGGCAACATCAGTATTTATGCTACTGGTTTTTACAGAACCAATTTCTGTAAAAACCAGTAGCAAAAAAGTAGGAAAAAAGATATATGAGATGTAAGGAATAAGTTCAAAGAGTTGTTTTTTAATCTCCTTGAAGGGGAAGCATTTAAAAACATTAATTGCCCCAGTTCACTCTTAAAAGCAGTTAGTGCACTGGTCCGTTTGATGTGTAAATCGCTATTCCGTACCAAGCCTTAACTTGAAAAGCCCCTCACACTCTCTCCTTTCCAAATTTCAGTCGCTGGACCTTCATTCCTGCCCCAAGCCAATTGTTTTCATCATCCATTCCTTCCTGTCGGCTAAAATCACAAGACTGGGCTTGGTGGCCTGAACACAGCAGCGACCTGCCTTTTGAGAGGAGGGCTGGCTGTGACACCCCCAGGAAGTGTGCCATCAGATGTCGCATGCCAGTCAGCTCTCCATCCCAAGAGTCCTTCGTAACTGTCCCGCAACTCTCCTGCCGGTTTCACCAACTACAAGGGGGCGGCCTGGGAGAAGGCACCACCGGGAACATCAGAATAAAACTGAATGGGTAAGCAGGAGGGGGCGACTGGAAATACACAGCATAGCCTTTGACAATCAAGACTTGAACAGTAGAACAGCATGTGCAGATCTCAGTCATACCAGTTTCTAGGCAACTGGTTCACCCAGGTAAGTAAGGGCTGAATAGCAAGATGAGAAATGGACCCTTTCACCTCTCTCCTCCCCAGGCACCACCTCCTGTTTATTGTGATTTATTTCCCACTTCTGGGTTGACTTGCCCTGGTAAGGAGAGAAAAGTACTTTAAATTGAAACCCCACCTTTTATTTAAGATGAAACAGCTGTTACTTTTTTTTTAAAGGAATTATTGTTCAGTGACGTACAAAGACTCTGAAGTATTCTCATTAGCATATGCTGAGCAGGAATTAAAGAAAGCCTCAGATAATGATCTGAGCTATATAAGCTGGTGGAATCTGAGCCAAAGCAGACTGCCTAAATTGCAAAGCTCCGCTGAAGAGGGGTGTGCATGAAGGATGCTGAACTCTGGGCTGTACTCCCAGCAAAGCCTGCTATGGGGGAGCCAAGACTGATAGCTTTATTTACAGAAAGCAAAGTATGGGTATTTTTTTAAAGATTGTCATTTGACATATGCACACAACTCGTGTGGGGTTAACTAATTATCCCCATTTTCTGGTTTTCAGTGGAAGCACTGAGCAATTTATTGACCCTTGTTTCTGCCTGTGCTTGTATGCATGCATTTTCGAACCAGTAATAGAGCAGCGTCATGTAATCGTGGATGATATTGGGTTTTAGATATAGACCCGGCATTATAATCAAATCTACTGACAGCATCCACAGTCTTTTGGAATTCCAGGGAAAGAATATAATGACCTGATATTTTTCTACAAGAGTATTTTCAGACACCACATAGCATATTAGTGATTCAATGCTTTTATCTTTCAAAACAAATTCATTAAAAATACACTTAATATTTGATTTAGGAGTCACTTTCCACAAACCTTGAACATTAGCACTAGAATTTCATAGGCATTTGTAACCCTTCTTTTCCCGTATAATTTACATAGACAAATATTGGGGGTTAGATTTAGGCGTTTTTTCAGAATCGTGTTTGGCAAAGAGCTTTACAAAATGGAGACCGTGTTAAAGGAATGTGATTTCACTCACGCAGACATAAGTGTTTACTGAGTTGCAAAGTTTTATTTTAGATCAGTGTTTCCCAAAGCATGTATCCTGTAACACTGGTCCCAAGGGGCATTGAGTGGTGTTTTGTGCAGATGGAAGTTAAGAGGTTAGTAATCAAAAATGTTTGTTAAATACCAAGTTAGGAAAAGTTAAACACGTTTCACAACTGCAGGCCTCCTTGGAGACCTGAATGTACCCTGTGGCTCTCCAAGCGGGGGACCCCTCGGGGCCATTCCCTACATTCACCCACACAACAACTTTCTAACAGAGGAGCTTGTGAAGTTAGTGTTAAAAAAACACAAAACCACAACTTTGGAAAACACAGCTTTAGGCCGTCGTTAGGCCGTCGATTTTGTTATTTTGTTTGTCTGTTTCCTATTTTAAAATGTCGGAGAGTGAAGTCCCAGCTGACTATGGTAATGAAAGCTTTGATGCGTTTGTGAATTGTACTGCACTCTTTCATTATATATTTTCAAAATCACTGGAATGTTGTTATACAAGAGAATTATACTCGTGATTGTAAATGACATAATAAAACACATATATTAATGCCAACAGTTTAATTGAACAATATGTAATCTAAGGTGCTCAGTAGGACATGAAGTATGAATTAATTACTCATAATTAAATTGCAAAGATCCTATTATATATTTATAGACAACATGATCATAATTGCAAGTATTATTTCTTCATCACTTAAGTTTTGGACTGATTACTATCTGGGTGGGGATCAAGAGAAATGACATTCTCTGCATTTATAAAAACTTAATTTAAATATTTATATTTTAGAAAAAATATATTTGAATAAAATTAATGCATTTTCTGAATTAAAATGTGTTACTAGCAAGAAATAGAAAATTTTACTAAGAGAACTGTATATATGAATCATTTTATTTTCTTCCAAGTTACTGTATCATATCAGAGTGGCTATGACGAATCAATTGCAAACCCTCAATTTTTTTCTCATTTTGAATTTAACAAGTTACAATGGCTTTACCGTGTGGATCTTAATCTTGTCGTGATGCGTGTTAGGAATGTTGTGAATGACGCAAACTCCTATGTCTCGATCACGCCTGGTATCACCCATGAATCATCTGAGTCATTCTGGGTAATTTGTTTCTGCCTGATCCACTTTGTGCTCAGTCCGGTCCTTACACGAGTCAATGAATTATTAAATCTGCAACGTTTGTCCCTTTAAGGGCAACCTGACAGAAGAGAATGATGTGTGACTGTATGTACTTAGTGGGAAACTCCCCACTTGTTAGAGACGAGCTTAGGTGAGCTCTTTGCTGGGTGGCACATCTTCGAGCCAAGCCACGGGGATTCAAAAAGGCCAATGGTGACATAGTCACTTATCCCTGTTTTCTGATTGGAACTAGGTTCGATGAACAAAACCATACACCTATTGAAAAACATCCAGGCAGAGGCATTTAATTAATTCTATCAGCTGATGGAATGAAAAGGCTGAAAGACACACGCTCCTTTGTTTAAGCTTGTTGGCCTCTCTTGGCTGAAACAGAAGCCCTCCTCTAAAATCCCTGTGCCAGGGTCTCTCCAGCCCTTGCTTTACAGATACTCGATGTCCTATCTTGAGGGGATTGGAGGGGGTGGGGTGAGGGAGTAATTTTGGAATGTACCTTGAGTCAAAAAAAAAATGTGCCTATGTTTATAGCACCATGGATACCATGTAAAATTTATATGAGAGTTAAATAAATAAATATTCACCTCTGAGTACGGCAGACTGGCTGGTGGTTTCGTGATGGCCGCGGGAGGACAGGGGCGTGTGCAGACACAGCCTGCTGCTCTCTTCCTACAGACTGGCCGTTAGAAGGTGCTAGTGGGAAAAGGGGGTGCCCGTGGCAATTTTTTTTAGCTGTATATAGTTTCAGGCTGCGTCTTTGCCTGGGGCTTAGGGATCTCATTTTAAACTAAGTTTTCATGGGATTCTGCCAAGCTCCTTATACTCAAATTCTATAACACCAGAACTTGGCTTGTATTTAAATTGCTTATAATAAATGAAAATGTAGTAATATTGAGATTACATCTAGAATGTAGAGTCTCAATTTTGAGGAAACTTTAGAAGTCATCAAGCACATGAGTGTCCAAAGTTTATTTGTAATTTTAGCAATAGTACCTTGGTATCTTAAGAGTATACAATTTGCTAGTGATAGAACACAGCAAGTAGATATAAAAATAAACATAAGCCAATTAAAAAATTTAAAGAGTCTGTACCACCTGAAGTTATTGCACATACACTATGGCCCAGGTACTACATTTTCAAAAATGTTGACTTTGTGTAACATGCCACTGAACTCAGAAATTTCTTCCTCAACATACCGTGTAGTTATATTTTATCCCACCAGAAATAAAAACATTTCCAGCTATAGAAGGGAGCTCCCTCTCTCCGAGGCAGGCCGCTCCATCGCTTCAGCAGCCACAGTCGTTCAACGGTTCACTTTTAGAGCCAGAACTTACATCTGCCTGACTTTGGCTCATCACCTTGTTCTACCCTAGAAAACACTGCAAGTCCCGTCTTTCCCACACTAGTGTCTTATATAAAATGACAATTTAAGGCTGGGGACTACTAGGTAACATAATACGATCTGAAAATGGTTTTAAATAGAACATTTATAATTCCTCATTTTCATCTTTAAAATAGCAATTGGCCAAGACTAAAACCTTCCATGACACCAAGTGGTGGAAAGTCATGGGAAAACAAGCAATTATATCCACCCATTAGCGGGCATATATTTAGCAATAATTTGGATAGCAATTTGCCAATACATATAAAACTTTAAAAAATGCATGTGCCGGTTTTCCCTCTCCCACAATACCTCTCATGTGCTCTCTTTCCAACCTGGGCCCGCCATCAGGGCTCCCGCAATGAAGGGTGGCAAGAAGAAGGGCTGTTCTGCCATCAAGCAGACAGTGACCAGAGAATGCACCATTGACATCCACGCACGCACCCATGGAGTGGGCTTCGAGAAGCGCGTCCCTCGGGCACTTAAAGAAAGAGACATGGCAATCTGCGGTGAAGGAGATGGAACTCCAGATGTGCGCAAGGACACTGGGCTCAACAAAGCCACCTGGGCCACAGGAGTGAGGAAAGTCCCACACCGTGTCCGGTGTGGCTGTCCAGAGAACATAATGGGGGTGAAGATCCCCACACAAGCTCTGTACGCTGGTCACCTGCGTACCTGTCACCACTTTGAAAATTCTACAGACACTTAGTGTGGATGAGAACTAACTGCTGATTGTCCACTAGAGGTATAAAACTGCAAAAAGAAAAATAGGATATAAAATAAAAATACATGTGCCTTCTGTTTTACAGGAATTTATCCTAGAGACACAAACTGTGCAAGTACACAAATGCTAATGCATAAGGGTCATCTCTGCAGCACTGTTTGTAATGAGAAGCTGGAAAGGTTGCTGTGACCACCAAGAACTAAATAAATCCTCACCCACTAGGGTGAGGATTAGAATATTGGGTGTGCATTAGAATATTGCACAACTGTTACATTAATGGCCCATCTGCAAGTGCTAATGTGGATGAAATTTATAAATGCAAGGTCTGAAAAATGCAGATACGTACAGGTAAAAAATGCAGATATGCACATTTTATCTGTTCTTTAAAAAGTGGTTCTCGAGAAGAGTGGCACTGTGGGATTTTTGGAAATCTGTGCCAGTGTTTTCCTGTCACAACGCCTGGTGGGGAGGGACACTCTCTTGGGACAAACTGCACAGAAGCCGGAGGTGGTGAGCTGCCTGCAGTGTGAGGGTGGTCCCCACACACAAGGAAACTGTTCCTCACACAGAGTTCGCATCCTCGGAGTTACTCACGCGGGTCAAAACCACAATTATCTGAGCCTAGACCTTGACTACATTTGATGTAACATTTTTTTGGTCTGATTCAATATATTCTGAATTTTCCAGATATGCAATTACCATGGACATGGCAGGAAGACTATTTTTGTTTTGCTCAGGGCATTTTATAAATTGTTTTATAAGAACAAGTCATGGGTAGCAAGTGTGAAGGTGGCGCTTGAGTTACCAATACATCTGACTACTTTTATATGTGCCTCACTCATGCTGAATCTACAGAAAAATGACCTCATTTGTCTTTGAATGTACCTGTTGTACCCCAGCACCTCCATGTTGAATTGCATATTGTTTTATTGTCATTACTTTTTCCCCAAAATTTACAGTTAGGGGATAATAATAAAAAAATCCTGGGTGCACATAGGTTAAATGAGAATCCTGGGTATGTCCTGTGTGTTGCCGTGGAAACCCTCAATGCCAGCATCTAAGCTCCTAGACTCTGGGCCGCTTACTCAATGTTAGGGACTGCTACCTGTGCTTGAACTAAAAGTCTTCTGAAACGCACCCTCCCTCAACTTCCCCGTTGGCTGTAGCCAGGCTGAGGAGATGCGTGCTTGCATTTCTGGGTTCTGTCATCGGTTCCAGACCCAGGTGGCAGGCCACACTGCAGGGCATAAGGCCTGGTAACCTGAGCAGCTGCTAAAAGGAAATGACCTGAGCTACTCAAAATTATAGGGGGCTGAAATCTTTGTGGGCCAAACAGGAAATAATAGGAAGGAGCTGGGCAGATAAATAACCCTTTTCCCCTCCCTTCCTGTGGATGCGCTGGCCGTCTATTTGGGTCTCATGAAGCACTGGCCAGTGCAGGAATGGATCACCCTCCCTTGCTTTCCTGCCTTCCCCGCCATCTTTTCCCTATGCAGCTTCTTCACTCTCAGTGCCCTGGAGCTGGACCTCCTAAATAAAGCCTCAGCACTTCATCCCTAACTCAGCTGTTGTTTTCTAGGGAGCTTGTCCAAAGACTTTTATTATTTTTACCTCGACAGCAATGGGGATGAAAAATACTTCTTATACACGGGGTGTTGGGTTTGATCAGTGGAGGAAAAAATGGACTCAAAATATGCTTGTACTTGTACAAAAATGCCTGAAAGCATATATTTTTTTAAATAGCCCTCATCATCAGTTATTGCTGGGAAACAGGGCCAGCACCTTGAGGATGACCTCAATACGCTTCCGCACTACGTGAACTTCTTAAATGGGCATTTAAAACTCCTTTGCAAGAGGTTTTCTTGTTGCGGGTAAATAATGCTCTGATAATGGTGAATAATGTTTTTAAGTTGTTTATAAAATCCTGAATAACAAAATGATTGCATTCATGGCCAGAAGTGAACGATCGCGTCACCTGCGGTCTTCTGAATCACACCCGGTCCGACCTCACAGGGGAAAGCAAGTCCAGCGCCTCAGCAACGTGGCCGAGCCGTGTCCGAGCGGGTGTACGATCACGTGTGCAGGACGACAGAAAAGCCTCTTACCCTCTAGTCATCCTTTCTCGGACATAAATAAGGCCATAGTTTCTTAGGAGACTATGAGACTCGGTACAAAGAACGCGGCTCAGACAGTGTCAGAGTGAGGAGTGGCGCTGAGCTGGAGGATGGCGACGCGTGAAGGGGGCAAGAGACAGGAGTGGGGTGGATGCCAACCAGCCCGTCCCCTGTGGAGACGGGACCCCCAGGGACGAGGCCTCCCACCTGGACTCTGACCTTCAAGGCGAAGCCCATGGGCCTGATGGCTGAAATTCTGCCTTGCCTTGGACCAGGGCCTGGGAATGCTGGGGAAAAAAAATAACTCCATTCTTCCCAAGAAACAAAGCCAGTTATATTTTCAGCAAATTTCAACTATAATTCTTTGGATGAATAAAGCCCATTTCCTCCAAAGAACTCAAAGGCAACACCCAAGAAAGACCCTCACTTTATGCCTCATTAACTGCAGCTTCTCTGCCTTGTGATTCTCACCTGCACAAGGGGTGAAGGAATTGCTTCCTTGGCAAGTTTTCTGGGTCCCACGAGAAAGGCAAATACAGGCCAAAAAGCAGCTTTCTTTTTTCTGCAAGTAGGGCCTTCAAACTAAGGCCTTAATAAAGGTAGCTTTTGCAACTTTCCTTCTTGGACTTGGCCTCTCAATGAATTCTTCAATGTGAACGGAACCTAATGTTTATGTTGGTTGTAAACCACCTCCCAACCCGGTGGCTTACAACGTAGCAACTTATGCTTCCTCACTATTCTGTGGGTGGGCTGGGCAGTCCCTTGCTGGACCGGCCCAGGCTCACTCCCGTGGCTGTATTCAGCTGGCGCACTCTGCTGGACTGGAAGGCCCCAGATGCCTCACTGGCTGTCCGAGGGGCCACCTCATTCTCTCCTGGCTCCTCATCGTCTAGTAGGCTAAACCAGTGCCCTCATGAGGCTCCCTTACAGTCAGGGCCAGATTCTGTGAAGGCAAACCAGAAGCTGCAAGCTCACACCATGTCATTTATGCCACCATACATGGTCAAAGCAAGTCACGTGGCCAGTCCAGATACAAGGACTAAGGAAACAGATGCCATCTACTCATGGGAAGAGCTCAGAGCTCTGTGGTCATATTTAACTACCACATTCTACTCTCTGGGCACCATTATTTGCATTCTCCCACATGCAAATTATGTTCATTTCCTCTCAATACGGCTCAAGTCTGGTATTTCATGATCTTCACCTGGTCCAGGGAGGGCTGAGACTTCCGAGGGTGTGCTTTCTTAAAATCCAGACTATTGTGACATACTTAACTAAATAAACTAGGCAACTGCCACTTAGGCGTCCAACATACAATGGTAAGGGAGGGGCAGCATACCCGCAGCAGGTACCCCCTTTCATTCAGGCCCAGTCTGCCTCCACAGTGGTTGTGAAGTCCGGTGGGCACACGTGATCAGTTCTCACCACCAGGGGCGGGGAATGGGGACCGGGATTCTTTCTGATACCTGAGAGTGGTGCTCTAGTCCCTCATTCTGGGCTCTGCCTTGTGACTCTTAGCTATGACCTTCTAAAAAGTCTCTTTTCCAAGAGATATAGTTCCTGTTTGCAACTAAGTTTTCCCATCCTGCTTCCTTCCTACTGGAATTTGATGGCCAGGGGAGCTCTTTTTATTGTTATACAAATTCCTCAAAACTCTGTAAACTTCCCATTGTGATGAAAATTCAGTGGAGGGTATAGTCTTTTCAGTAAATACTGCTGGACAACTGGATATTTACATGCAAAATAATGAAGGTGAATCCCTTCCTTACATGGCACACAACAGAGTAACTCCACATGGATCACAAACCTAAATATAGGATAACTATAAAGTGAAGAGACATCCTGCAAAATGGGAGAAAATATCTGAAAATCATATATATGATAAGGAACTAGAATCTAAAATACCCAAAGAACTCTTACAACTCAACAATAAAAATACAAGTAATCCAATTAAAAATGGTCAAAGCATTTGAGTAGACATTTCTTCAAAGAAGATATATGAATGGTCAATAAGCACATGAAACTATGTGCAACATCATTAGTTACCAGGGAAGTTCCAACCAATACCGTGAGACACAATTTCACATTTTGCAGTATGTCATAGTGTATAAGTCACTAAATATTTCTAAGGTCTTAATAAAGGATTGTATAAGCTCACCTTCGCTATGATCCTTTTCCTTAGGCTATTTCTTACTTTGAGAATCTTTTGCCTTTGGAGCAGCTAGGAATGAGAATGCTTTTACTTTCCGATCCAGAATGCCCTACGCCCTTGCAGTGCCTCCTTTACATTCCACTAGAAAATGAACAGTTCCTCCTCCAGCTGGTCCGTCCACTTTTTCTATACCGCATCATACTCACCTAAATAAACACTAAGGTGGCCCTCCAGCACTTTCAAACATTCTGCCAATGAAAACCCGTGATGCTCCCTGTCCCAAGAGAAAGGGTCTCATTCTGAACGCCCCGTTTTAAAGAGCGAGCTTTCAGCATTATTCCCAGAGCCGGTAAAAGCTCCCCGGAGTAGCTGATGTCTAAGCTCAGCCTCTGTGCTTCCTCCCATACACCTTCCAGGGTCCCCCTCATGCTCACTTCACATGAAGGGCCGTGGGGCTCCTCCCCTGCAGCACAGCCCCCAAGTCTGCGCAGCCGCACTGCAGCCCGGCCTGCCTCCCACTCCCTGGGCTTTAGCTCACAGCCAGTGGTGTCTGCCCCTGTTCACGCTCGTGCTCTCCCCAGTCAAAAACACAACAAACGAAATGGCGAGGGGCTAACACCTGTCACATATGAGAACCCTTACAAAACAGTGAGAAAAATCAAACATTCAAAACGAGAACCCTTACAAAGCAGTGAGAAAAATCAAACATTCAAAATAAAAACAGGCAATTAAAGAGAGGTCAATATATTAAAAACACGCACCCCTCACTATTTTCAGTCATCAAAAGAGGAGGCAGAGAGTGCTGGCTGGAGGGTACGCAAACCAACCTCTCAGAAAGGCGATTTGGCAATATTTACCAAAAATCTTAACCACCACAAAATCCACTCCTAAAAATGTTATACCGAGGAAATATCAATGATGTAGTAGGAAGATTCATTAAAACTTTATTTATAATAGAAAAAAAACTGAACCTATATGTTCAACAACAAGGAAGTGATTAAACAAACTTTCGTTCATTTGTATTATGCAGTTTTAAAAACAATATATGATACAAAATTCACGACACTTTGTTAAGTGAAAAGTAGACTATAAATTAACAGACACATAAACACACACAAGTACACACCACACACGACCCCAATTTTGCAAAGGCTTTAAAAAGAACTACACATACATTAAATATTAACAGAGGTTATGTGTAGATTATAAGGGCAATATTGAAATTTGTTTCTTCTTTGTATTTTCTGCATTTTTCCAGATTTTCTACAATGGGGAGAAGATACTTTTTTTCTGGGAATCTGTACTGGTCATTTTTGCTATATCTTATTTTCACAATTTCTGCCCTTTCTTCATTTCTGACACCAAATAAGCATCGGTACTAGCTCCCAGTGGAAGCTCTAGAGCAGGGGTAAGGGAAGACCTGTGTGAATTTTTTTGCCAATATTTTCTAAATTGGGGGCAATCTGATAAGTTTTGCTGTTGAAATACATGAGAAAAGTCATTTGCACTCTCTTATTTGAGGCTCAATAATTTAAATAGACCCAACAACAAAGACATTTACCAACAAGTAAAGAAATAGCTTTTTCTATTTATTGAAATAATTAAATAGCCAAGAGTAAAAATTTAAAAACATATAAAAATATTAACTTAAAAAATTAAAATATGAAACTATAAAATATGTATATAATTAAAAATACATTAACTGAGCATTCTTAAAACTACATAAATATGGAATATTTATGAAATTCTTTAGAGATGTAACATCTATATTTGAATAAAGTTTAAAATTTGTTTATAATGTTCACCCTAAGGGAGGAAGTAGTTAATAGCTCTGCCCAATTAACAACTGTCCAAAGAGAATGATTCTGCTATTTCTTGCTTGTCTTTTCTAATACCCATTCAATCACCTAGAGGGAGAAAAAAATATGGTTATGGTTCATTTCTACTAAAAATGTTCAGTGATAAAAAAGATATTAAAACTTCAAAAGAGTAGGGTAGAAATTTAAACTAAAAAGGAACTGGTCAGAATCCCAAACCCTATTTTATCTTAAAAACACATTCTCTTCTCTAACTGCAGTGCACTTTTGCTTGACCCTCACCGCGGAGGACAGGGAACTTCTCGCAGGACAAAATGGCCTTCTGCTCTGCTTTCTCACCTTTACTGAAAAATGTTTTCAAAGTGTCGCTTTGAAATCAAACCAGATTTTCAAACTAACTCATCAAAATGGGCTGATTCCCCCAGATGTGCATACAACTGACTTGTCTTTCTCAGCAGCCCTGGCCAGCGCAGCCTGTTCAGTACCAGTACACACTGTCATGAGTGCATCTGTCACTGAGCACCTTACAGAGTGTTCTGCCTGCACAGGTAACAGCACCACAGCTGCCCTCGAATGAAACAGCAGCTGAACGGAATGTCGTTCTGGGGGACACGTGACTTACCTGCAGCGCATTTTTGTTTGCGGTTTTCTTCATTTCTTCAAATAGACCCCTTGAAGTTTTAAGATCCTAAATGTAACAAAACAGAACATTTTACAACTTGCACATTAAATTACAGAAACCAGCTGCTACTAAATAAACGAGAGATTATCCTTTACGCTGTGGCATCTTTTGTATGAGAAGCACTGCCGAAACGTCTGCTAATCCTTGCCTGTCTAGTCATATGTAGAAAGAGATACTGACAACCCTACTGGAAGCTCTGTGCAGACTTTATTCAAGGGTGACTTCACTGAGGAGGACGACTGGGGGCAGCTGGCTCTCTCCCGTGCAGCCTGCTTTGTGCCCTATCACAGCGGAGGGGAAGGAAACCGCGCGTAACAGACCCTGCAGTTAGCGCTGGGAGTGAAGGGCGAGCGGAACAAGTTGAAGGCTGCCCGGTTCCCGTGGTGGGACTTGCTCTAGTCCCCCCTTTTCCACCTGGCATCTTGCCCCTGCTTTCCACGCTCCCTGGTGGCTCCAGGCCCGGGCACCTCGGAGTCCGTGTCAGTCGAACTGGCCTCTTTCTCACCGGTGCTCCACGCACCCGGCAGGCGTTTCCACCGCCACTTCCTTACTCTGCTGCGCGCAAGTCCCTGCGCTTTTTCCTCATTCAACAATCTACTAAAAAGCAAGTCGACTTTTTTTTTTCTTTCCTCTTTTCTTGGTTTTTGTACTTCAATACTGTCTTTCTTGAGAGATTTTTAAAAAGGAGGGGAATACATGTAGTCAATAAGCAATTTTTACCAAAAACTTACATAAAACTGTGGTTCAGGTCTGACATTCTTAACACCGGAGATAATCTAAAACCATCTAAGTTTTAAAAAACTGTCATCTGAATGGCTGACCTGTCCAACGTCTTACAACTGGCTGATAATGGATTCAAAATTAGAGACTGGTTGTGCCCTGGCTAGTGTAGCTCAGTGAATTGAATGTGGGCTGCGAACCAAATGGTCCCTGGTTCGTTTCCCAGTCAGCGCACATGTTTGGGTTGCAGGCCAGGTCCCCAGTAGAGGGGACATGAGAGGCAACCACACACTGATGTTTCTCTCCCTCCCTTTCTCTCTCTCTAAAAATAAAATCTTTAAAAAGACTGGGTGTTTGTGATACTCAGTCCAGTAGCTTTTTCATTATATAATAAAAATACTAAATAAATACTTCTGAAGCTTATTATCAACTTCAGTCCGACACTTGTGAGGGCAATACTGACGGCACCAATTAAAATGTAGTTCTCTATATATGAGGGTTAAAATCAAATACATCTAAATACTTTAGCTCCAATTCTTCTACCTCAATTTTTTAAAGAATCTGGCAACAAGTTAGAAGCAATCAGTATAAAAAACACTCTGTAAACATTTCGATAGGAACATGAGAACATGACCCCGATGCTGCCGTTAGCAGAGGAGACGCCGTACCTTTAGGTAGTACTTGGAGATCTCGAAGAGACGCTCACTGCAGGCGCTGAAGCATTCATGGGTCTCAGTAATTCCGTTCCTCTTCAGGGTTTTGGTAACCACTTCTTTCAGTATCTTGAACAGAACATAAGATATGACTGACATGTCTCGGAAAAGGTACAAATATCATTCCAGCTTTAGAGTTCAATTCTATAAATTACACAACCTTGTAGTTATGTTAAAGACAGAGGAGCTCATTAGCACAAAACAACTGAGAAGAGAGACCTGCAATGTCTGCACGGTCACATGTGTCACAGTGTATTATCTGTGAGCAAGAGATGACTGAGTTTGCCCACAGAGGATTCCAAACCGTAAGTTCTGGATTGAAATCTGAGTGTGAAGGTTATACACAGCAGGGAGGTATAGATGTGTACTTATTTTCCATTATGGAAAATCTCACACATTAAAAAGCAGAGACAACATTTTATAACAAATCTCTATCTCAAATGTCTATCAACCACCATCAAGAAGGATACACTGGTGGCCAATTCTGTTTCATTCACACACTGGCCACCCACAATCCCATTATCCTTCTTGTGCTAGATCATTTTAAACTAAATTATAGATACCATTTCATTCATAAAATTTTTAGACATACCTTTTAAATGAACCAAATAAAGGAATCTCTTGGTGTACAGAACTAAGAGAGGCAGGAAAATAAGCCTTTACCCGTGTATGTTTCTGTGATCTTGATTCCTTAGTTTGCCTTGGTGTTTTGGATTCATGCACTTGTGCTGGGCCTGAACTGGCCTTTGTAGTGACCTTGGAAGTTTCACGGCTGTGAACTGGAATGGAGGGACCAGTCAGAGATAATGCTCTCTCCCCTGGTGGCTTCTTGGACATCCCTGCACGGTGGTGATGATCTGTATTGCCACTCGTCTGAGAAAGAAGAGAATCTGAACTTTCAGACTTCACAAGTCTATTGTGGGGAAAATAACAAAACACAGATTAAGTAAATCAACAATGAAGTCCATTCACATGGACTAAATGTTACAACTATATCCAATGAAACATAAACATACCCAAGAAAAGCAAACAAAAGTTCTTCTACTACCGCCTTAAATAAGCAGCCAACACATTATACAGTCGCTCCCTTAGTTTTTCAAATGAGTGACTAAGATGTAGAAGGCAATGAACGACAAAGTAGCATTGCAGCTCATAGGAAAAGCAACAGGCAATACTGCCGGTCGCCCTCCCCGCCCAGTCACAGTTTCTCACACACGTCAGCTGGGGAAGGCCCGGCGGTGCTGTTCACAGAGGACACATGCGTCTGTTCAGCATGACGCGGATGCTTTATGGTGAGATAATCCTGATGAGGGAACCACAACTTATACTTACTGGACCTATGCAACTTCCTACGCAAAACAGACAAGGGCTAAAACAACTACAAACAACACTATGCAACTGACTCTCCCTTTAACTTTTCTAAGTGTTTAAATTTCCTTTGACAAGTCAGGGTCTCACTTCCTTCAATTCTGCTAACCAGTGGGCACAGCGCGCTTTCCTCTCCAGAACACATGAGTCAGAAAGAAGAAATACTGTCACGGAACACAGCACCCTAAATGTTCATGGATTTGCTTTCCAGTTCTAGTGGTGTAAACAGGACCATGAATTTGTAAAGTCCTCACAAAAGTAATTTAGTTATTCCTTATCAGAGAAATAGTATTCTAATATTTTTAATTATTAAAAAAAGATTTGAAAGTTTCACTTTAACATATGTCATGCTTTCTGAAAGGTTTAAACACAAGAACAATTTAAGTTTTGCTTTAGATGCCAAAGACCTAAAGTTGACAAAGGGTCTAACGATATATAAATTCCATAGAAATTAGAAGTTTATTGCATAAACTTTTAATTTTTGTTCAAGTATTCGGACATTTTATTTAGCTGGCAAAAACGAAGTACCTAGGAAAGTCTCACATAAAGCATTATCATAGAATGCAGGTTTTAGAGTTTTGTTTGTGTGGAACGAGCGCTGTTAAGACGGCGCCCCCTGGAACCCTCTGCCCGGCACAGCACCGCAGGCGCAGGCGGGAGGCGGCGGGAGGCAGCGGGAGGGAAGCCAGAGCCCCGGGGACGCTGCCCCGAACAGCCTCGCCTGCAGAGCGGCTCCGAGGCCGCGTCTGCGGGATGAGATCTGCAGCATTCCACGGCCTAACAACTCTACAATCCATCCTGTTAATGGACTGTGCATTAGCACATAATGCAAGAAACAGTGTTTTTTCCAAGTCGTTTCTTTTTATAACTTGTAAGCAAACCATCAGTGGCTCACAATAAAAACAAAATTCCTGGTATGAAGGAATTAATCTAAAATCTGTGCAGAAAGCAACTTAAAAATATGAAAGACTACTATGGAAAAAAAATCACCCTAGGGACTAACACACTTTCTGCCAAGACACTAGTATTTGCATGTTCTTAATTATAACCTTTTTTGGGGACAGCGGCAATTCAGATCCTTCGATCTCCGTTTCAGTCGGGATGCTTCGGTCGGACGTTCACTCTGCACAGCTTCTCCGTCGGGAACGCTGCCGGGGTCCGACAAAACCGCAGGCGACGGGAGCGGGCTCAGCAGAGTAGGTACTGCAAAACTCTCTCTGGTGCAGGTAGTTTGGGTTTCGTAACGAATAAGACGAGACTGAAGTTCAGAAAATCCCCCATCTCTTTCTAAAGATTTTCGGTCATCCAAGCAGTATCTAAAGGAGAGAAAGAAAATTTAAAATCAAAGCCCTGACTACAGCCCATTTACCCTGCCAATTAAAGCACAACAAAACATTTACTTAAAAGGTTCTTATTTCACTTCCCAATAATTGTTGGAAGGTTGAGCGAATAGCCAGCTTCCCTCATAAGTTTTTTCTCGCCTGCTAGATAGCAAGGCAAAAGATTACAAAATGTGCAGTACAGGCTGATTCCTCTTAGACTGTTCCTGGGCAATAGGTCAGGTTAATCCTCCAGCTTATTTTCAAAATAATACAGTTGCTGTTTTAATACCTTTTAAGTCCCTACCAACCTCTGATTTCTCGGCATGGCTGATATGTAGCAACATGAAATGATGACTTCGGTGAGAAAGGGCAAGTTTATTTTCAACACAAAGATTAAAAGCATATCAAGGCACTCTAAACTGGCTCACCAAACACAACTCGGAATATTCTAAATTTTTACTTTCAAACTCACTTCCCGTCTTATTGACTGATTGACAGATTTTCCTTCAAATGTTGCAGCTGCCTCTGTGCGACAGGCTTCTCGCTCAGCCTGACTCAAGGGAGCCATGAGATTTCAGCTCCGTGAATTTGCCTGGACTTGAAGAAGTCCTGGTTGTTATGTACAGCACATAAGCACATGAGAAAAAGCACCAAAGAGACGTGTGACCTTGGAAAGCCCTTCACTGCCCTCCTGCTATAGCTGCAGCAAGGAAACACAGATCACTTCATGTACTGATCACGGGACTATAAAAATAAAGCCTTGCTTTGTTCTGTCCACCTGTAAAATTCCAAGATGTCCCCTAAAATCAGATTTTGTGTCCACAAGCTCTAAGTTCAACTCCCGCCCAGTGTGCTGTTACCCTACCATCTGATGGGGCGTTAAGGGCTTCCTCTCTCCCCTGTGACGTTCGCACAGTTGATTTCTAAGAGCAAGACTAGGAAGCCAGACTCACTGGTGAAACTGGGCTCCCTCATGGACTAGCTGTGTGAACTTGATTTAACTTTATCTAGGCTCCCTGTTGCCTCGTCCGCAAAATGAGATTTATAGCAGTCATCTCAAAGAGCTATCTGAGCATTCTTTGAATGGCTAGAAGTAAGCGCTTCGAATCAGTGCCTGGACCATGCCAGCAAAGCAGGCGATAAATGTAAGCTGCTGCTGTCTTATTATTATTACATCATCGTCATCATTGGGTTTACTTTCCACCACAGCAGATCTTACAGAATGCTGATAATACACAGACGGCCCAGGACTGGAGCGCAGACCGATGACTTCAGACCCTGACTCTAACCACCGGAGCGGAGCACAGAACCTCCTGTGTGAAGTGTGGGAAGCATCTTCCTCAGAGGTCAAACCTTGCTTTGAACAGCAGAATCTTCTGCAGATGTTTGAGAAATACTGACACCCCATCTACATGCAGAGTTTCTGATTTAATTGGGCTGGTGTGGGACCCAGTGATGGACATTTTTTAAAAAGGTGTCTAGGTGATTCTGAAGTGTAGCTCGGACTGAAAAATCTCTGATCTAACCCAACGGTTCACGTTACCAGGGCGAAAACGGAGCTCCTAGGTCAGAATGCTACCTGGGGCAGCGGCGAGGACCTGGGTCTCTCGATCCCCTAATATTCTTTCTCTGATGTGCTGTTCAGTGAAACACATCTCATTAAAAGTCAGCAGCAGCAACCCCAAGCATTACTGATAAGCCCGAATTCAATAATGGACAACCGATATAATCCAGAGTAAAAGTAAGAGCCATACATGTTAAAAAGGTTCTAGGCAAGAGGCAATGTAATACCTGATTAGCCTATGGAAGACTTGTAAGACACATATTTTGACTCTAAATAGATATTTTTTACTCTAAGATTTTGATACTAGGAGAAAGAATTTTTCTTTTTATCCTCAGCTAAGGACATGCTTATTGATTTTTTTAGACAGGGGGGAAAGGATGGGGGGGAAGAGAGGGAGAGAGAGAGAGGGAAAGAGGAAGGAAGAGAGAAAGACTTCACTGTGAGAGAGAAACATCGACTGGCTGCCTCTCGCAAGCACCCCAGCGGGACGAGCCCACAACCTCGGCATGTGCCCCAACTGGGAACTGAGCCATGAAGACCTTTCAGTTTACAGGAGAATATTCCAGCCGACTGAGCCACACGGGCCAGGGCCACGCAGAACTGTTCCCTTAGTTTTAACGTCTCTCGATCACAGCTGTTCATGATGTTAGCCCTTCGACTGAATTACGTGCACTGTCACGTTGACTTTAATTGCCATTTAACATGTGTCCGAAATGATTACATTACGAGGCCATTGAAACAAGTTACTGGACTTAGTAAATAATAAAGGAGCAGGAACAGAGCAGCAGAGTGTATGTTTGACATTAGTAAAGTAAAACATGCATGGTTGGAAGAATGAGCACTGCTCCTTATTTTCTTGTGAAACAGTAACTAAATGCTTTCTGTATGCAAAGAAAAAAATACCTATAAAATAAAGCTATGTTTTTCTTGTAACCACACAACAGGCAAGATACAGCCTACCATACTAAGCAATGCCAAAGAGCATGAGAAACTGCCAGATCGCTTAGAATGTGAAAGAAAATTCAAAGCAGCAAGAGGCTGGTGTGACCAGCTGACTGTCAGTCTGACAGCAGAGTTTGATTTGTTGTTAAAGAAAACAGTGCCTCTTACAACCGTTGGAGTCTTACACCCCAAGACAGACCAGATAAGTGAAAAAGCAAACAAGCTGTCAGTGGACAGACCTCACTCTGACTTAAGCAACATGGATTTGCAGTTGGCAGTTCATGTATTTTTTCACTCTTCCATATGTCAGAATAGAGGAAGAGAGAGCTCAAGGGTTCTAAAGGCTTACAGCAACACAGGAAGGGGAAACTTCCTTTGAAGTTTCTTTATTTTCTTTCAAATTTCACTTGAATTTTGCTTCTACTGCACGACCTATTTAACATAAACAGGCCTCCACGCAACTCACCCAAATCTTGGGGAAAAAAAGCACATTTCTGGATTCACGGTGCTCATCTCCTCAGCTTCCTTAGTTCGATCTCAAGGTGCCAAGTTTAATGAGCATAAATTTATAACGAAAACTTGAGTCACAGCTAGGTTTCTTTAGTTTATGGGGGTAGACAGCTAGTAGGCAAGAAGAAAATTATTCTTCTATGGTGAATGAGAATCTCATAACATTATATGTGTATAAATGACTAAGGCTCTGTATCCATTTAGGCCAATCAGGAAACAGTGGCCGAATAACTTAATATTTTGATATATAATCATGACGAATATATCCAAAGACTATAAATGTATATGCACCTGTAAAATGGAATTATTTTCATTTTACCAGTTAACTGGTAACTGGTTCAGTCACCAGTTAAAATAGAATTATTGTAGCTAATTCCATCCAAATCAGTGCTTCAGTGAGTTTGTAGGGCTGAAGAGGAGAAAAACATGTGCTTCATGGGGCCAATATTTTCACCGCATAGCAAATACAGCATCAATACTAGTATGTTTCTCAACTGATCATTGAGAATTGCTCATTCCTGTAGCACTGTTTATGTTTCAACTTTCAGACTCAAGTTACACTCAAAATACCTTAAATGTTTATTAGGTAATTCTTATCAAACAAAATAGGAAGGACACTGCTTTATAGCTGATGAAATAAGAACCAGAAGATTAGATACATGACTTTAAAATGTAAAAATAAAAAGCAGAAAACTCAAATTGAGAAGGGAAACCAAGGCATCTATCTTATTTCATCATAGAGAGTCGATAATATTTTACGTGAAGATATTAATGAACACTGAAAGGATGTCCACTAGGACAAAAGAGCCAACCAGCAAAACAACTAACACCCAACAGACAGGACCCTTATTTCTGAAAATGGAGACGGGAGGCAGAAAGGGACAAAGTAAGGAATCGCTAGTTTTCAGTATAAACTTTTCCGTGATGCTTAATTCCTAGGTCTTTCACAAAATCAAAAAGAAGGGAGAAAACAAAAATAAAGCCCACGCATCCAATTTTTAGATTCTAGACAAAAGCAGCTCCCATGTAAATCTGACGAAGGTAAATTTAGTACCAATAAAATGTTCCATCGGTAATCACTGCACAAAAAGCTCTCCCATTAAAACATGACTAATTTAAATATAAGGGTTAGCCAATTCAAGTTTACTTCGGTAACACACCTCACTGTTTGATGTCAGAGGGAAAACTATAATCTTCTCGAGTAAGAAGTTCCTTCCTCAAATATCAGAACTGAGAAGCTTGAACGAACGGCACGTCTTACCTTCCTATGGCTCAGCAGTTATCTCTGAGTGGCCTGTTGTTAACAATTTAAAATTCTGAACGATTCAGGTTTAAATGAGCATTTCCTGTGGGAGTTCTTTCAGAAACGATTCACTATTGGATGCTGTAGTTCCCATTGCTCATTTTAAAGTCCTCAAACCCCACCGTCTTTTCTACACTCAAACAGAGGGAAGTTTAATGTCTTGGTTTAATGTTGCATGTTCAATTATGTTGTTCCCTGTTACTGCTGCATAGCATGGCTTGATGACATATCCCATCTTATTAATGTCGTCTATTGTTCACCTAGGCAGTTTCCAGATGGGGGATTATGAATAACACTGCTCTGTATGTTCTTGTACAAGTCTTTTTGCAAAGTTATGTTTTCATTTCTCCTAGGCAAACACCTAGTAATGGAATTTCTGAGACACGGGGTCTGAGAATGCTTAGCTGTACAAGAGCCTGCCAGATCCTCTTCTGAAGTGGAAATATCACACTGTACTCCCACCAACAGTGTATGAGAATTTTGACTGTGCCATACACTTGCCAATATTTACCAGCCTTTCTAATTTTAGCTGTTCTTGTGGCTACACAGAATTTAATTTTATGGATAGTCTACATTTTATTTAACCAATCCCCTGAAGTTAGACATTATTTCTATTATTTAGTACTTTAAATAACACTGAATAATACCCTGCATAAAAACTCTCAGTATAGAGCACTAATATTTTCATTAAGCTAAATTAATCCATCAGATGTTATTAACATTTGCAAATTTTTCTATTCTACATTTCTTGCTAAGAGCACTTCTGATATTTATGGCTTGACTTGTTATTTTTAAGGGATTCTTTTTTCATTGTGTGTAAAACTGGAAATAGTTGCTTAGAGAAAAACTAAGCTTTTTATATGTTTTGCAAATTTCCCCACTACTTAAAATAGTCTTTCAGGTCTCTACAAAACAAAATGCAAACAAACAAACAAAACTTTTGGTCTCCATTTCAATACATATAACTCTTCTAAACTCTTTAATTTTCCTTATTTTAATTTACTTGTTAGAACATGCAGAACAATGATTTTTTAAAAGTGATGATTGCAGGTATCTTTAATTACGCCTGACATTAATGGGAGTTTCATTTTGATGCTTGAAAAATAAAGTAACTGAAGATTTTGCCTCTAATGTGAAACATAAATATTCCTTAAATAAAATGAATCTCATGTAAACATAGTAAGGAACCTAAATATCCCTAGAATGACCTGGTGGGGTGGCGTCATCTGTAAGTTCTCAGACGGCGCGACTACCCACCGAATGTGCTTCAGCTGGAATAGAAACATTAAAGAAATCTAACCTTCTTCTTTCTCATCCCCAACATCTAACTGGTTACTCAAGTTCTTAACACAGTTCTTAATTTTCCTTCCTGTTTTCCCTGCCTTGGTAGTATTTTAGTCTTTCAACATCTCTTGCTTTAAATACTTCAGTTTATAAACGGACAATGAGATTTCTTTCCATGTAACAAACCCAAATATTTAATTTCATGCTTTAAAATAAAGGTTTTTCACTGCCTCAAACGTAAACATCACTTCCCCTGCCATGTCAACCCCGATCTTCATGAACTCATGATGCAGTCTCGTTATAATGAAGGATACTTACTACTTTACTAAAGAACGAAAATGCTGTTTCCTCTTCCCTAGAACCCGCACCTCATTCAGCCCTCAAATACTCCCTTTGTGCCAGGTAAACACCGAATCGTTCTTTCGAACTGGGTTCAGACATCTTCTTTGAAAGCCTCGGACATTGTTCCTGACATGTATTTGTTCCATTTCTGTTGGGAACCGTCCTGCCTGGTTTCAGGAGCTGAAACCCCCATGGCTAAGGCTGAGTGAGTGAGCTTCAGACCAGAAGCCACTAAGGAGACAAAGCTTATGTCCCTGGGAGGAGCACTACTTCTGCTCCTTTTTTCATAACTGGCCTCCAATGCTTGATCAGTTAGCCAATGACGGGCAAGATTCCCAAGTGGGAAATCACCTAAGACAGGCACGATCACGTGGAGGCCCCAGGGAAGGACTCAGGGGGCTATGGAGAAAGGGGTGATGCACCCTTGCCCCTCAGCTTTGACGAAGCCTGAGTCCTCAGTGTGTCTGCGAGAAGTCTCCGAGAATTCTTCAGCTCTCTGCCTCCTCTGACTTAAGCCTGAAAACAATGACAGAGGGTGGTGCAGCCCTGTGCCGGGAATGGCGGTCCCCTGGGTGATCTGGCATGAGAAAGAATTCCTAAAAGTCCCATGAAGCCTGCTTTGCTAAGAGTGCTGTCATTCATATGATAAGGGTCCGAGCAGAAAATTAGTATGTCTCTCAAAGTTTCTGCAACCCCTTTCCTGACAGACACTGACTCACACTAAGCCCTCAGATTTCTTTGAAATGTTATCTACTGTTTGATCCTTGCCGCCCTGTATTCCTGTGCATTACAACCCAATAAAAGCCCCTGGAGGAGGGGGCTCCAGGCCTTTTTCCTCTGGGAAACTCGCCACCTCTCCTCTCTCCTCCCCAAGCAGATCATGTCTTGGTAATGTTTACTTTCATCTGAGGCAGACGGGGGGACTGGAGGACAAAGTCGCCCCCACACATCCCCTGGGTAGTTACATGGCTGTATTTTAGCAGCATACTAAAAACATGTGTTTCCAGTTTACAATCCAATCAGAAAGAATGCTTCCGTTGTTCACTGGTAAATTTATAGGTTGCTTCTTAAAGACTAAGGTAAAATCAAGTCCTTTTCTATTTTAACTTATGAAAAATCCACACAAAATAATGTCTTGCTTTAACAATGTGAAATATTTTACAAAATGAATCACTGAGGTCTCCAAAATTTATCATAAAATATATTATCACCATCTTTATGAAAATGTGCTCTCAGAAACTGCTCACAACTTCAAGCGAATCCTTTGAAATGTCATTCAAACTGATCAATTACGTGAACATAATGAACACGTTAGGTACAGGAACACATTTCATCTGCATGTTGGAGCAATTACTGTAATCAGTGACCAGGAAGTACTGACCTGATCAATAGTGTAAACACATTTATAACACAGGAACCAAAATAATTTTGATTAAAATATCCGTAACTAATAACAGGATGTTTCAGTGCTATAAAACTGATTAATCGTCAAATAACTTTTTTATAAGAGAGGACAGACTATTTGTGTATATACTATTCTGTTTCTCGACAAACTCTCTCTGTGGCGCTCCATGTTGGTCAACACCATTTGATTACACTCCCTTAGACCTCACGTAAGATCAGCTACAACCACAACACAAGGAGGAGTAAAGGGTGAACAAAACACTTACTCGATTCCATGATAATGACACACTGAGGCTTTTTCAAAAGGTAAAACTCGAAGTTTCCGAGGACTAAGTTCTGGGGTCAGGACAAAAGTCTTTTCCCTGAAACACAAAGTTTTGCATTTGTATTTAAAGTTTATTTAGTGAGAAAAAAAATTCCAGAAAGTGTCTCAATAAAGAAACCTGTTCTTTCTGCACAACTGAATCTTCCTGGGATAAACAGGAAGTTACAGCAGGAAGGGCAGTAAGAAAAGAAAGCAGGGACAGGCCTGGATTTTGTCTCTTCCATTCTCAGTGCCTCAAGTTCCTTAAACTGTAAGTGACATGTTTCACAAAACCATTCTGAAACACGAGTAAGTCGAGAATGGGAAATGATTTGTAGTAGAAATTCAAGAAGCAGCATTATTCCAGAGGATTTTTTTCTTGATGCAGTGAACTAATGTTTATGCATTTAGTTAAATTCTGTTTTTTGGAGGCATAATTAAAGTCAACTTGAATCTCTGGTAATTAATGAAGGAGGTACTCACTCCCTCCGGCTAACTGCCACATGGAGGACCCAGATCTCTCTTTAACTAGGAATAGGGTCATCCTCACACCTACTTTGGGAGTCAGCAACCTCTGAACTACCAGAGAGCATTAGAGACTAAATGCTGCCTTCCGCTCTTCTGCAGCAGGCTTCCGGTCAGCGGGTATGTTAAAACTCATCACGTGGTGCTCTTACATACAATGTTCATGCCCAACCCCTGCCGTACCTAGACCCACAAGGGTGTATCAAAATCTCAAGGAGAAAGTCACTGCAATTAGGTGAAGCTCTCCTGGTCACTCTGACAGGTGGCCTTCTCCCCTGCCTGAGCTGGCAGGTGTGGTTCTAATGGCCTGGCCCATATTCCTGAAGTTCAGACAGGCTGGATGGGAATGGGAGAATTTTGCATCAGTGGTCTTTACATAGAGATAAAAGGAAATAGCAGGGTTTGAAGTCAGAAGGTTGGGAACTGGTATAGAGAAAGGTAAGAAGATAGTAAAATATGAAGGATTTTCTTTTACATTCCCTCTGTGGCATGAGTAATGAAACTGCTCACTTGCCACTGAAAATCATCTAGGGTACTATAACAGGCATTTGAAATTATTACCTTCAAGTGTAAGACATATGTATATGTACATACATGTGTGTATATATATATATATATATGCTCACTAATAAACTCTAAAAACCAGAGTTTATGTACTAACACATCCATTTTTAAAGTGTTCCGCGAAAACTAACACCACTAAATTGCAGTGACCCTGGTATTCTGATGACTGGCTGCAGAAGTGAATGCCCCTGTGAGACAGGACTCTTTGGGTACCTATCATTTCATTCCTTCCCTTTCCCACGCTGCATTTCACGTCTCATTTCAACTCTTCTCAGCAACTTTATTTTTGTTTAGTTTTACTCACATCTTGTTCTTTCTTAAAGAAACATTTTAATAAACATACATTTTGCCAATATTATGCCTGAACTGTAATTTCAAATAGCATTTAGAATGGCTCCTCGAATAGTTAGACATTTAATAGGAGTCCAAAGGTTCTTGATTCCCTGACGTGAGAGCTCACCCCTCAGCCTTAATCTTGATTGAAAATATATTTGATAATGATGCAGTGCTTCCTTCACTAACATCAAGGAACTGTATCCAACTTCCCTGTGTAAATCACTGTAAACTACAGAAAGAATTAAATCCATCTCCCCTACAACACTGCATCCAGAAAGACATCCAAGCACAAGAGGGTCGCCCTACACAGTTCAGTTGAGAAAAGCCCATTTGACTTGGCCAGTTCGTGCTTAACGGTTTAAAGGACAATAATCCGAAACCAAACCGATGGAAATGTGTACAATGTGCCCCCGAGTGTAATGCACACCCACGTTTTCAGCCCAAACTTTCAGGAAAAAATCTTCTGTTTTAATTTTTAAATCCAATTATTTATTTATTTATATTTAGATGCTTATTTTTTGTATTATAGAGGAATTTGAGCATTTATTTTGGAACATATGGTACAAGAAATTTTATGTAACAAATAATTACAAAACACAAGAACAGATACAAGGTGTAAGAAATCTTATGTACTGGTAATAAATTAGCACCACCCATGTGTAATGTGCATCCTTATTTTTCCCTCAAAAATTTGGGCAAAAAAGTGCACATTATACACAGCAAAATGCAGAATCTACTTCTTCACTTGATTCCCACATAAAAGGGTATCAATCTCTCAAAGCTTGAAGAATTACTCTAAAATTACACAGTTTTTAGGTCATTAAGATCATTAAGTCATTGAGACACAGAGTCTAGATCCTCCTGTTTTCAAGTTGTCTGTCTGTCTGACTCACTCTCTGGAACACCACATGAAGGCAATAAGCTCTATTACTACTTTTGATACATAAATACCATCAAATAGATCCTTTCCAAAACTTAGCTTTAAAATCAGTCTTTGCCAAAACAAGCCTTTGCAAAAATGATCAAAATGATCTATAATTTTTAAGGTTCGTTGGAAGGGCTTTCAAAATAATGGATTAACAATTTAAAAGAAAACAGCACTGTGAATAAATTATTCAATTCTTTCAAGTACTTGTGTCTTTACCTGTTTTTTTTTAAGTCAGCTATAACATCATCCAGTTTTTAATAACTAGTAACTTAGTAGAAATTGTCTGGGAAGTCGAATTAGTTATAAATTATTCATGCAGACACTGAATTCTTACTTGATAATGTTATAGTTTCAAAGAAAAAATGTACTACATTTCCCATTTCTCCAGTTGAAAGACTGCTTTTCACTACCATTAGGTGTGACTGACAATGTCATGACAAGTACGCAGCAGCAAATCGAAACGGGAGAGGAACACAGAAAAGAGAATTAGAAATATAAATTTGCAAGTCAAATTATAATTTTTTTCAAAAAGAGCCACCCTCTGTATACAAAGCAGAGGCTGCTGACCTTCACCAGGAATATGCCGAGGCTGCTCTGATTATGTCTGTGTCCCTCACATCCAACGCCACACTAGGGCATCTGGCTGCGGCGAAATTCGAGGAACTAAGGCCAACTGATAAACACTGGAATCAACGTGCACATTTTGCTTACGTGGCACAGGGCATCAGGGAACTGGGGAAATGCAACACATGTGTTTTTTAATTTTTTTTAATTAATTGGAAATTATAACTGTATTACTTACCCCTTTTGAACCTGTAAAGGTTGAAGGTCTCCAACTGGTAATCCATCTGAGGTAAAGAATTTCAGCAATTCTTTAGCGTCCAATAATGTGATCGAGTCCCGTGCACCCTCTTTGTGGCCTAGCAACTGTTCGGATGAACGAGGTAATGAACCAGCTCTGGGAAAATAATGTTATGTGGGTTTACTAAGAGTCGGCTAGAATTCACCACAGTCAGGAAAAGATGACATGAGCAGAAACCATAAAAATACACAAAGAAAATGGAAGAACTGCACAGTTAGGAAGAAAATAAGATCTTTGCAAATAATTTAATATCAACGTATAGTTTTAAAAAACCTATAGGTCACAGTGAAACTTGCAGTTACTGTATCAGCAATGCTACTACTTAACTAAAATACATTCTTTATAAATGACGGCATAATCAATCATTTAGTAGTATGAAGTTATCAAATCTGTACAAGTTAAATCAAAACTTGTCTGCTCTGAAACCTCACAATATTGCACATTTTATGGGTAGCGACGGAATGTTCCAGTTTTCTATGAACTTGAAAGATTACCTGGAGCACAACCATGCAGCGAGAGCATAATCAGAAACCTCTCTGAGGCCCGTGTAACCTCGATCATGACACTGGGCAAGCAGTGAACTGTCACTGTATCTGAAATGACACGCAGCGCTGTGCGCTTCTGCAACTATTTTACATACAATATATTCTTAATCCTGACACATTTCCTCAAAAAAGACAGATTAGGTCTTACTTCAAGATTAAGATAACGCCTGAAAATATGTCCTCTCTGAAGTGAAAACCAGCATACCAAGCCTAAAACACCAACCGGTATCTCCACTTTTCAAAGAACACACAACAATTTGCACTGCAGACCCCGAGCGACAGAGCTCCCAGGACTGACAGAAGCACACAACTGACTCCGAATTAGGTGCTGTTTCTACCCCATCAGCTCTATTTATAGGCCCAAAAAGCTCTCAGTACGTTTCAAAAACCTGAAAGACAAAAGCACTCAGTTTCAGAGAATTGCAAAGGTTTTGTCAAGTCCTGAATCACAGATCATGCTGTGACTCTGTCACTGAAGCATAAATAAATCTTTCAACAATGGCACAGGAAAGTTAACTTCTTGACCTCGTATCAATCTATTTCCTGATTATTTTACTACTCAAATCAAGCATTTTCACTGATAATTACATGATTAAAATGTCGGCGTTATAGGTTAGAACTTCCATTTCTATACATTAAAGATCAATAATGTTCCAATGGTGTCCCCTTCCTATTCTTTTTATTTTTAAACTGAAAATATAAATCTAATAAAAGCAGACAGGAAAATACTCAAAGATGTTCCATGAACTTTATATTCCAGGAAGGCAAGAACTGTATTGTGAGTTGAATTTAATTTCTATACAACTATTCTCTAGTAGTAACTCACAAAGGTTTCTTAATGAAAATTACTCTCGATCATTTTCCAGGCTGGATGTAATAGGGAAATGTATAATTTGCATTTATATAGAATCCTGGACACAAGGATATCAGAGCAATTTAAAAGCCTGTTTGTGATAAATTACACTACCAAACATGTTTTGGGTTAAAAACAAAGAAACAAAAAGCAAAACACTGACAATGCTTTATTTTACTTGGTGTTTTCAGGCTCACAAAGTATTTTTACTTTAATGAGATACACTATTTCATTAAATTTTCACAACTTTGAAGTAGAACTGGTATTGTCTTCCCCATCTTAAAGATGGAGGCCACAAAGTCACAGAGAGGTGACTGTGTTTGTCTGAACCCAAATTCTAACAACTTCTAAATTTTACCATGTGTTGCTCCTCAGTGCTCCAGTCAAACCCATTTTAATGCAAAATAAATTGTTAACACACTCAACATAACTTCTGTCCAAAACTAAGAATTTAATGGTATCTCCCATATTTTGAAGTGTACGCAAATATTTACTGAGCATTTACTTTGTAAATCTCATTGTAAGAGTTCAGTCTCGTAACAAGAGCTCACTGGGGATAATTTATAGATTTATAATCACTGCTCATGATTTAGTGTATGGATTGACTTGAAGCAGGAGAAAGGAGGTGATGAGAGTGCAAAGAGATAAACGTACCAATGCAGAATGAGCAGAAAAGGTGTAATAAAATAAATTTTATGAAAGAGTGACACAGTCCCCGGATACTTACAGAAGGAAGATAGCAATGAGTCGCAGCATTAAAAAAGGCTTACAAGAAAGCTGATATTTGGTCTAGACTTTGAATGACAAGTAAGCTTCCAGTTGAAGGCAGTGGATTAAATACACACATTAATCTCAACAAACTGAAGTCACAATGTAGAAGTACCAGACACTAAGTAGAGCAAAGAGTTCAATGAATCCAAAATCTATAAACTAAAGCAGGGAGCCTCAAGGAGAACTGGAGATAAACCTACAAAACAGGTAGAATCTGTCTTCTCCGTCCCCTCCCATGGAGCCACAGCGACCCTAATCTCGGGTTCATAGGTGACTGTGGGCAGAAATCAGATGACGTGCTTTAAGAATACTACGAGATCAGCCATTCGGGTACCTCCCCCTCCCACCAAACTTTGCCCTATGCGCGTCCCTTCAAATTACAGAGAAACTGCTCTAGGAAGACCCAGAACCCGGTCTCGGCCTCGGTGTCCGTATGATGTGCCCAGAACCAATCCCCCTAAGTGCGGGGGGTGGACCAAGGCTGCCTGCCCAGGTGGCCTACAGGAAAGCTAGTGGGGCATGCCCTCCCTTCCCCCAATATTAAATCAGACTACACTAGGTCAGGAACGGGCCTACACAAACATGGGAATGGTACATATGAACTACCCATGTACAGCAGCCTAGTACTAAATTCTTAGCTGTGAACAAACATAAAGCACTAGACACTGGAGAAAAACTACACAGAAGTTCATCAAAGGAACCAGAAAAAAAACCCCATTAGATCCAAAGAATGAAGAGATCATCCAACAAAAATATAAAACAAATTAAAAGACTCTAATATACTTACAGTATTTTTCTCAGTTCTCATTATGAATTTAAAAAATAGATTACTAGTAAAAAAAACATGGCAGGGAACAAATGAGAATTACTAGGAATTTAAAATAAGACTACAAAGTATTTAACAGAAAAATGAAAACAAAGGTCCAGGAAATACCCTAGAACAGAGAGTAGAAAAAAAGATGAAGATACGGATTATTGAGAGAAAATCAAATTAGAATGAAAAAACCAATCCAGGATGTCTAATGTTTCAAAAATAAGAAAGAAAAAAAACAAAATGAAAGGGAGAATATCTCTAAGAAATAACAAAAGAGCCCTGGCTGGTGTGGCTCAGTGACTTGTGCATCATCCTGCAAACCGAAAGGTCGCCAGTTTGATTCCTGGCCAGGGCACATGCCCGGGTTGTGGGCCAGGCCCCCAGCTGGGGCCTTGCAAGAGGCAACCAGATTGATGTTTCTCTCCCCCTCTTTCTCCCTCCCTTTCGTTCTCTCTAAAACTAAATAAATAAAATCTGTAATAATAATAGTAAAAAAAATAACAAAAGAATATTTTCCAGAACTAGAAAAAAACATGTCGTAAAACTAAAACATCTCACACCATGATGGCCTTAGGTAATTTGAGAACATTAAGCAAAATAGACAATTCTAAATGTCCCAGAGACAGACAGAAAACCTACCTATTACAGAACAAAATGACAACCGACATCAGACTTCTCATTAAGATATGAGATCCAAGAAAACAGAGGCTTAACCTAGAAACCCGATCGAAGAAGTGCCAGGGTTAAGTTGTGCAGGCAGAAAGGGTGCGTCCCCGTTAGAACAGGTGAGAGAGAAGGACCTAGAGAAACGACTGTCTACTGCAAATATCACAAGGTCGAGAAGACGGATTCAAATGAAGAGACATAGGGGTGTAAACTTCCTCATCTTTCACAATGGGAAGTTCAAAGACACCATCTAAAATTAATCAACAAGAAACTGAAGTTCTTTTGTGAGTAACCTGCGCTTCTGTCCTTTTCGCAACCTTCTTCCCAGATTGAATTCTTCCTCCTGATCAATAAACATGAGAAATCTTCACGGTATAATCTTACGTCTTCTTTTATTTTCTCTACATGGTTTCACAAAGTGATCTTATGCACTAGTGTGTATTTAAAAACCCCTTTTGATACCCCCACTGACTTCCAGATTTCTCTTCCAGTCCACTTGTTAGGTACACATGGGCAATCCACGAGCAGTGATTTTTAACTGATGAGCTACAAGAACTTTTAAAACATGCAATACCTGACTATTTAGTCAGGGGCACCGACCTCCTTTCCCTTAGACTGTCAAATAAGAAATGACAGCAGCCACCACAACAATAGCCATCCTGTGAGAATGCTCTGTCTTGAAGTATAAATACACAGGTCATACAATAGAGTTGCATCTTATCGGTCACATTTATGGTAAAATTGCATCTGATCGGTTAATTCCTGGTTCCAGAGATGATTATATACAAGTATAGGCCTGATTTATTTTAAAAGTCACTTTGGAGCAAAAAGGGAAAGTAATTACTATTTTCATTTTTTGTATCAATCAAAATTCTACCCTTTTTTTGGTCAGATAGGCAAAAAATATATTTTTGGTGAACCACAGAATTTTAGTCATTAGTTTATGTGTGCCATGAGATGAAAAAGGTTGAAGATTGCTGCCATAAGCAAACTTGGCATCCCCAAAGCAGAACTCTTCCTATTTCCACCCAAAGCTGTCCGTTCCCCAACTTCCTACTGATCTTCCCCATCCCATATGAGAAAATATGCCACTCACTCTGTGGTTCGAGCCAGAAATATAAATTATCTTGGATACCTCTCTTTCCCTCTCCTCCATATCCAATCTATCACAGAAAGTTTTATTCCAGTTTACCACTGAAATATATCCAAATTTGTTCTCCACTACTACTATACCGGGAAATCAAAGTTCTCTCTCACTTTGACTACAGAAATGCCATCTAACTGATCTCTCTACTCCTAATACTTCCTCCTGCAATCTATTTGCCGCCAAACAGCAAAAGCAATTGTGCAAAATCAGGTTGCACCAGGCTTTGATATACAAAAGCCTATCAATGCACTGACAATAAAATCCCAAATCTATGTGATCTATAATGCACTTCACTCACTTATCCATTAGGTCTCAGCTCAAAACTATCTTCCTTGAAGAATGGCTCTGAGCATCCAACCTCATCTACATGTCCACCACTCCCCTTCCCTCAAGAAGCCAAATTATTCTACCCTAGTCCCTTTGTTTCCTTTATTCACTGTGCATAATTGGCACTCAATACATATCTGTTGATATGAATGAACAAAATGTTACAGCCAGCCATAAATGTTATCAACACAATGCCATACGTAGACTGTCACTTGCAGTACTCCGGAAGAAGGCAGTGGAAGACAGTCTGAAAGCCGTTCCCGAAAACGCTCACTGCAATCATGTACACCCGGAAACCACGAGAAGGCAAGGGGAGAATATTTTCTTGATGTACTACTCTGGAATTCTTTCTTTCTATCTATCTATCCATCTATCTATCTAAAGCATAGAATTCTTTTATAACAAAACTATAAAAAACTAGTATCTCAAAAACACAAAGTAATGAGTAAAAAAAGTTCACTTAAAAATACTGAGCTGTTTAAATATTACCTTATTTTTTGCTTAGCTTTTTCAAATGTTTCCAAATTTTGAAGAGCATGCCTTTCTGGCCATTCCAGAGGATTGGTTTCTATTAGACGTGAAGAACTAGGTTCCACCGGACCGGAGTCTAAAGAGACAGAAATACACATAAGCACTGAGAGGTACCAACACACTGAATTCTGAGATATAAAAATGTGCAGATGGAGATACACGCACACATCCTTGTGGTGTGGGGGAAGGGGCGTCTGTGTGAATGTGTATAAAGGCAACCTCGGGCATTCAGTAAGGTGATCTCTGATGACCTGAACTGTGCAAAATGCTGAAACAAAGATTTTTTTTAATTAAAAAAAAATCACTATTAAGCTTAATTTACTTACTACCTCCTCATAATAAGAGTGCATTACCCAAGACATAGATCAAGCCCCTGAATTCCTAACAAACAGTTCTACAACTATTCTATCCTAGTAAGATTATTCTCTTTCAAATTTTATTTATTTACTTAACCAACAAACACAGAGCATTTACTTCATACAAGGCAACTTGCTAAGCAATTTATAAATAATCCATTTAATCCTCATAACAACCTACATCACCCTCAATTTAAAGATAAAAATACTGAGGCTCAGAGTGGTTACAAAACTTGCCCAAGGTCACAGAGCAAGCAAGCTGCAGAGCCGGGATTCAAACTTGTTACTTTTGCACCAGATCCCAGGCTGTAACCCAGAAGCTGTGCCCTCACTTCCCTGACACATCCCTCAGTTACACATGTATGACCCACTGCCTCTCACACCTTTCGGATTACTCCGAACAACTATGTAACTTTGGTAATGACGTGAAACGATGATGAAATGCTAATGACAATGTAAACAACAGCTTACTGATTTTCTGGCATTTATTATGCTCTAAGAGATTTATATGTATCGACACAGTTAATCCTCACAATGAGTCTAGTGAGTAACATGACTGTCCCCACTTTAAACAAGAGGAAAGAGAGGCGTGGAGACATTACACAGCCCAGACACGTTCTGCAAACGAGTGACGAAACTGACCCTGGAACCCTGGCAGCCCAGCTCCGGAGCCTGGGCTCTGGGTGCGGCCTCTAGGAGCTGTTCACACTTTGCTTTCCAAACAGATCAGAGGCCCGTAGAAAGCCAAGAACCCCAGATTTTACTTCTTTGTGTACCTTCATGGTGTCAAAGAAACAAAAGGTTCTCAACAAACGTTCAGTCAATTTCTTATTCATCTAAGGAATAAAGATGATTCTCACAGAACAAAAATAAAAATTATCCTGTACATTTAAAATGCTAGGCCACCTTCAAATGCTTTTTTGTTACATCTCAAAGAGCTTCATCCTATTCAAATTCATCACAACAGAAATCAGGAAAATAGAGAGAGATGCAAGCTGTTACAGAAATGACTTCCACCTCCCTCAGTTAAGTTAGGAGACGGTCCCGCTACAAGGAATGGCGGATTCGGAGCATCATCACATGTAGCTTTAACTGTATTACATTTCCTGTGCAGGCTCTACTTTTCTCACCTTAAGGAAACACAGCTTAACAGAAACCACCCATCCTAGCAGCTCAGAGACAGTAGCGTGGATCGCCCTAAAAGCTTCTCTTTCCACTCAAAAACAATTATTACACTGAACATGCTTTTTAAAGGAAGTAACCAGAAAATGTGCAATGTTTGAATGATTAGAAATACAGCTCATCATATATATACACACACATACATATGTGTATATATATCCAGTAAGTCTTCACCTAACACCATCAATAAGTGCTATAACTTTAAGTAAAACGACATACTTAAACCAACTTAATTAACATGAACAAGAGTTAAGTTCCTATGGCATTTCGGCAACACAGTAATGAAACATCATTGAATGAAATGATGTTACTTGAGGATCTGCTGGAGTTGCACATACAAATATACGTCAGTATTAAATTTATAAGACTCATTTTTACTTTGATCAACATTTTATTGGTTTTAGTAATAAACAGTAACTCATAAATGCCATACACAAAAAATAACTAATACTTAAAGTAACAAAAAACTTACCCTTTAGTGGACTGGAAACATTAATTTTGTCTGTTTTTGTTGTAATTGTTTTAGGAACAGCGGCATCAAAATGCTCTAGGAAGCGTTCCCTTGTGAGTGTGAACAGATGTTTGAACTCATCAGCAGACAATACCTCGGGCTGCTCTGCCAACTTTCTCCTTTCTGGAAGACAAGGGTCCATAGGATTACCGACACCACTGTTACTTTAAATTCTCTCTAAAGCACATCTACTACTCATTTTATGGGAAATACTCTCAAAACTAAAATAAGTACAGTTTCCCAGCAAAACAACATTCCCAGGTGGGCCTGCTTTCACTCTAACCCCATTTGTAGATAATGGCAGAATTTCCAGCTACACGAGAGAAACACAGCAATTCTGTTAGCACAGAAAGGTTATAAACAGTAAAGCAAGTTCACCAGTTTTCAAAAGTATCTTGCAGAACCTTGTGCTGGTGCCTTTTAAAAAATAAAACCCATAAGACTGTACCAAAACAAGTGAAATGTGGTATCTTGGTCACTGCCACTTATTCCTTCTCTTTTCTAAAACCTAACATCACAGCAAAGAACACGTAAGACAAATGAAGAAGAAACGATGATGAGTATCAGTTTTCAACACCCCTTGGAAGATCAGACGGTGGTGGAGCCGGCAAAGCAGGGGCACTACCTCTGGGGTATTAGGGAGTCGCCAGCAAGGTCTGGAGCTAAGACAGGACCGGACCCATGGAGGCTTAGGGAGGGATCAGTGAGAACTAAATGTCCCCACCCAGCCCCCCTCCAGCCCTCAGAGCCAGATGACTTTGCTCTAATTTTTAGGGGTAGAAACTGAAAAGAGTCTCAGACTATGAAATATCAGGTGCATCAAGGAAAGTATTGATGCTGGGGTTAAAACCAAGGTTAATTAAGAGTTACACAGGAGGTCAGACCCCTAGCCCTGTGGTCAGACAGCTAGCAGCTACAAATGCCCATCGGAGAGATGAAAGAATTTTCCTTCTGAAAAACTGAATGCTCCCAGACAGGAGACATGGATACAGACATTGAAGCAGGAGTAGGGATAGACCTCACAACAAAACTTGGAATTGCTACTCCGTCACTTCACAACCCAGCTTGCCAGGTATGTGAGGCACACAGAACCTCCCATTTAAAACAGGTCAGGAAAAAACCCCCAGATATCTAAAAGAAAGTTGTTGAGGACAGAGGGACTGTGTGTGGCCACGATCCTACCACCCATGTGAGGACTGAGTGAGGAACAGTGCAGCGCCCTTCTCCCTCCCAGCACTCGCTGAGCTAGTCTGGAGAAGAAACCTGGCTCTGACCAGACCCACCCGCTCCAAATTTCAGCTGAGCCAGCAAGTGCTCAGAACGCATGCTCTCTGCAAGGTGGTGAGGGCCCTGCCCCCACAGGTGGCCCGGCAGTGACTCAGGGCATAAATTCAGTTCTGGGTGCGTGTATCAGGAAACCTACCCAGCTGCAGACCTACTAAGTCACTTCCTTCAGTCCAGCTTTTATCTGTAATGTATCAGCATCTGTGTGCATGTGTCTTAAGTTTACATCTTAATTGCTTCCACTTTGAAAGGGAAGATGGGTATTATTCACTGTTCCGTCACTCAACTAAATTTAAAAAGTCCAGAATGAAAAAGAGAGACTAACGCAAGCAAAAAGAAAAAAGGAGCCCAGCAGAAATAAAAACACTGCAGGAAAAAAAGTTTTCTGAAATTAATATTCTCACAGAAATAATGAAAAATACCACACCCATGAAACAAGTACAGGAAGCTCTGATAAAAGAAAACTCAATGGACAAGAAAAGACTTTTCAAAATTAAGCACATAAAAGCTCAGATTTAAAAAAATTCCACAATAGGGCTTAAAAATGCAAGATATGCCCCAGAAACTAGAACAAAAAGATAACACATAAAAGGAAAGGAAAAGTGGGCATCCTGTTCAAAGACCAATATGTAAGTGTTCTAGGAAGAAAGAAAAGAGGAAATGGGAGAAAGGAAATTATTACACAGATAACTCTTAAGAATGTGAATATTATAGCCCTGGCTGGCGTAGCTCAGTGGACTGAGCGCAGGCCTGCGAAACAAAGGATCGCAGTTCGATTCCCAGTCAGGGCACATGCCTGGGTTGCAGGCCAGTTCCCAGCAGGGGACACATGAGAGGCAACCATACATTGATGTTTCTCTCCCTCTCTCCTTCCCCTCCCCTCTAAAGATAAATAAATAAAAATCTTAAACAAAAGATTGTGAATACTGTATTACAATGGCTCATCGAGTACAGAGCTCAATGAACTGCAGAGGGGAACACACACGCTGTGGTTCCGAGTAAAACTTAGCGACACGGCTTCCGGAAGTCCAGGTTCCAGAAGAGGGTAAAAACAAATACACCAAAATACATCAATGCAAAGGATAAGAGTGGTATTAAATTTCTCCGCACAGCAACACAGATAATGATGAAGGAATGTCTTCAAACTCTGAGAGCAAGTGACTTTCAAACTGGAATCCTATGTGAGAATTATCAATAACCAAGTAAAGATATTTTCAGACATGCAGGAACTTGAAAAATTTACACCCACAAAATTTTACTCAATAAATTATTGGAGGATGTGTTCCGACCACACACGTGGGCACCCCAGGGAACAGAGGATGACGAATGTAAAGCAAAGAAGCTCGACCGTATAAGGAGGGAAGGGAGCGTCCCCGGGACGGCAGGAAGCCGGAAAGGCTATCTACTGTGCTATGATAGAGTGACATACGAAACACTTTGGAAAGAAACGAAGAGAAATAAAATGGGGCTGCTGTGTTTGACCACATGACGAACTCAATGATGGCTGGGTGATAGAAGTACTGGCGCCTCCAGAAAACATAACAATATTCTGCCTGTACGGAAGAACAGGCAAATTAAGAATAAAGTGATCCTCAACCAACAGCAAAACAAAGATTATGCAAGAAAGAAGAGCTGACGATCATCGATCACCATCACATGGGACGTGACTCAGCAGTGAACTTGTGGGTATTCATAGTGCTGTTGGAACTAACCATCGACCTCACCGGAATTCAGGACTTCACGGGGAAGGGTGGGAAGAGAATGGGAAGCTGATGTGGGAACACTGAGTCTTTATCTTAGATGTTAAGATAATGCCTGAAACTGGCAAATCGGGAAATAGCAGCCCACACCCATTATTCAGTAAACTGGAGGGCAAGTCAGAAGAACTCAAAGGAACTGCCGAGGGGAGCTGCCTGTGGATGAGACTGGAAGATGGGGAGGGGCAGGAAGGCACTGCTGTTTCCCCATGAAGTTCTCCAGTTCCATCTGACTATCTAAACCATACTCACAAACTACTTTTATAAAAATATATCGTTTTACAGACACCCCTGAACCATCCATATTTCCCTCTATAATAAAGTATGAATTCACAGAGAATTTATTTCAATGGGCATTTGGTGCGTCCTGCCTGCGCAGCAGTGCCCTGTGCGCAGAGGATGAAAGCACATTCCTCACACCCGCTGAGGCCGGCACGTCAGTAATACAAGGGAACAGGCTGCCTTCTGGCTTTTATGGGAAATGCCTCTGAAATCCCACCTCACCCCGGTGCATATTGGGAGGGTCATCCCGGTTATGACCCCGGTAAGTCACACGTGGTTTCTGCCGTCAAGAACACTGGTGATGGTCCAGTAAGAGTGGTAACACACGCTGCTTTTATTACATCTTCCTAGTGAGAGAATAAAATGCTGCTGGGAGCTATTCTGAAACACAAGTTATCAATGATTTCTTTTCACCTGAAAGATGTACAGTAGGTCACGTGCTTTGGAAATTAGCTATACAAATTTATTAACTCTAAAAACGTACTTAAATCATGAGCCTGGTATGTTTACTAAAACTGTCAATTGTATGACAGTATCAGGCAATCTGGAGAGCAGGGGAAGACTTCCTGTTGATTCTGATGACTCAGGAACAGAGAGAAAAAAAGCGGATGAAGGTTACAGGGTTACTAGCAGGGTAACTTACCGAGGTGAAAAATAATCTCTACACAAATGAGATCACACCCAAGGGGCAGGCAGACCTGGGAGAAGTATAACGAACTAAAGTAAAAAAATACATTAACAAAAGAATGCTATTCATAAAAAAGCTGGTAATAACCAAGAAGGTATTAAGAAAACTCAGAGTAGAGGGACATCTAAAGGACCAGCAGACCAAGCTCCCCCTGGGTCTGCACTGGGTCCCGTACGCGTTAGAAGGACATGGAAAGCTCAGAGCAGCGACCAGAGTACCGGGCAAGGTGACAGTACTGCCATTTCAGTGTTTCTCTGCATCGCACTGAACAGTCTTGTATTTAAAAATTGTCAGCTTTCTTAAACCTTTTCCTTGAAAATCAGTGCAACGAGATTCTAATATTTGCAAATACAAAAAGTTAGAAATTACCAAAAAAATCAGGTAAATATAAATTATAAAATTATAAATTTTACTTATATTTATTCTTAATCACATTCATGTTGGGTCCATTATGAAAATATTTAAATTATAAGAACTTACTGATATATTATTAACAGTGGACAAAGCATCTAAATCTAGAGAGAAAAATGTAAATATCAAAAGAGACAACGCAGCCCTGGCCGGGCACTCGGTTGGTTGGAGCGTCATCCAGACACCAAGTAGCTGGGGGAGCAACCCCAGGTCAGGGCGAGTGTGCGGGCAACAGGTGTTGTCCTCTCAGCGTGATCTCTCTCTCTCTCTCTCCCTCCCTCTCTAACATCCATAAACGTATCCTTGGGTGAGGATTAAAAAGAAATAAGGACTGATAGTCAAGTTAATATTTAGTAATAGAGTATAAAAAACCTCTTAAACACTGACCCTTGAAAAGGTGTTAATTACTTAATTAAAGACAAATCTGTAACTCTGACTTCACCCAGTGTGTGATATGTGTGTAGTTACACTGGTACTCGTAATTCACGTCTCAGAATCAGCGCTCAAGTTAACATATTAATTGCTCTGAACTTGCATTTTCTTCTATTTGTAGTCTCCATCCTCTTATGACAGTTAAAAAGATATAAAGAGACATTTTATAAAGAGATCTACATTAACCAGAATAAAATTTAGCTATACTTTCCAGCATACAGTTAAAAATGGTGACATACAAAATTTCCCCGGAGAGACATTTCTGTAAACGTTAACATGACGTACAGAGAAAGAGGACCAGTGAGAAACAGCCTCGGAGTTCCCTGCTCTGCAGCACCTCCACGAGAAGAGGGGCAGCTCTACAAACCTGGGTGATACTGGGGAGACAAAGCGCGCGGGGTGTGGGGACAATGGTGGCCGGTGTCTGCACAGTCAACACCCTCACAGTGAAACAAAATGCACAGGGGGTTACTTACTCAGACATTCTTCCAAGGCCAAAGCTTGAACCCTAGCTAACTGCTTCTCTCTCTGTATAAGCTGCTCCCCAGAAAAATGTGGAAGTGACGCGAAGTCGAAAGGAAAGCCTGAGACACAGAAAAAAAGTCAGGATTAAAGATGTTCTGTGACAACAATTAATATTCAGTTTGCGGCTAATGTGTTATCATACAATTTAGAAAGTAAAAGTCAATTACTTATCTCTACTGACCTTGCACATTTCAAAATAAATAATAACTGAGCTGAGACACATAAACATGTTAAATTATTGTGCATTTTAAACTTTCACCTGCCTCTTAAACTGAGGGAATGCAGGCAGCGGAGCACGCTGTCTTCTACCGGGTGAGGCACCGACACTCTCACACAGAAGGGGTTCGGGAAAGGACGCAGAGAGTAAAGAGGGTCAAGGACACAGTGATGGAAGGAGAACGGACTTCAGGTGGTGAGCACACCACAGAGCAAGTACACAGGTACCGTACGATAAAGCTGTACACCGAAACTCACACAATGTGATTAATCAATGTCACCCCAATAAGTGTAATTAAGTTAAAAATGAGGAGGGTTGCTGGTCTTTAAAGATGGCCCCCAATGAACCACATGTCCTGCTATTCTCCCCGGTGCAGTCCTTCCACAGGGAGTGCAGTCCTTCCACAGGGAATCCTGGCTGGTGCTGGGAAGCCAATCACGTGCGGTAAAAGTGGCCATGAACGACCTCCAGGCTAGGCCGCAGAGAGCCTTGAGGCTTCTTACAACAACTGCTGCAAGTCAGTGGCCACATAAGAAATCGGACCACCCTGTGACTGTGCGAGGGCCCGAGCTGGCCGTGAGGAGAGGACACATGAAGAGAAAGTCAGCTCTCGCCTGCTGCCGCCGTCCTAACCCAGGGGCCAAGTGCGCGTGGGGAAGTCGTACCACTCCCCCAGCACCAGGCCTTCAAATGACGGGGACCCCGGCTGCGTGTGACTGCAGTCCTATGTGGGACTTCAATACAGAAACAGCCGGCAGAGCCCAGGCAACAGGAGCACGTGACATAAAAAGTCGTTTTTGAGCCAAATTTGGTGTCGTTTTTCACATAATAATAAATAGCTAAAACATACAGTATGAAGAGAACAGATGAGATATAAAACAGAACAAGATGCTTGAAAGATAGTAAATGAAAATGAGGAGTTACAGAATAATAACATGTTTCAACTGGAATATACTAAAAATTTCCTATTTGGATTCGAGGCCTCATCTAGAAAATTTTACTGGCTATAATGTAAAAGGGATTAATTCTCCATGCTCTGAATTGTTCAAATACACTATAATATGCTTAAAATAAATTTACTGAAGGTGAAATGGAGTTTGGGGGAAAAAAGTTCATTAAAAACCACGCAAGCTAATTACACACACAAACGAATGTAAAAAATGGTTTCCACTAAAGACAACACTTACTCATTTGGGTTTCTTCTGCCCTCGCCTTCATCTTCCCATGAATTAAACTGAGGGCAAATGCGCCATTGATCTGGTTTGCTGAGTGAATCAGCGTGGCTTTGCATTTTCTACTGTCACCACCTTGTAACAAGAGATAATAGCTGGAATACTCTCCTTTCACTTCAACATCTGGAACTAAACAAAAACAATTATCTTGTTAAGTATGTGAAAATCCAGCCCGCAACGTGGTAAACCATACACGTGACCCATAGAATACAATGACATCTCTGGGTGGGTTTTTTTTATTTGGAAAAGACAACATTTTTTAAAGATTTTATTCTTATTTATACTTAGAGAGGAAGGGAAGGAGAGAAACATCAACGTGTGTTTGCCTCTCGAGTGCCCCCAAGTGGGGACTTGGCCTGCAACCCAGGCATGTGCCCTGACTGAGAATCGAACCAGAGACACTTTGGTTCGCAGCCCGTGCTTCTGTGTTGTATTGGGTAACAAACGACCAAATGTTACCCAATACATTTGGGGCTAGCCAGTTGTTCATTTAACTGAAAAAGCTATTAAAATCGGAGAATAAAAGGAAAAAAAGAAAATCGTGGAATCATAACAAAAAAGATACAAAGCATAAATATTTTAATTTCACTTACTACCTTCTGATGTAGCTCACTAGAGCTCCATATTTCATGCCCACACCTATAACTACGATTTCCAGCTGCCATTTCTTTAAAGGGCAATAAACTGGCCCCTGCAGACTCGCACAACCCGACTGGTGGGAAGAGAAGTGCACAGATGTACTTAAGAGTAGCTTTTGCTCTTTGCAGTGGGCACCCCAATGTATTTTTACAGAGGGAATGGAGAGCATTCATTAATCTGGCATGCCAGTTACGTGAAGGTCAGTTACGACAGCTTCTAGTATATTTTAAAAACAAATCAAGTGAGGGTTATCGTGAAGGTCGAAGAAAAACTGTGAAGCCTTTGAGAGTAAAAATAGAAGCAGAGTCCTGTCTGTTGAAGATGGTGAATTGTACAGAAGCATTTATTTTCACTCTCTCCTGAAACTCCATGAAATGAGAATAAAGAGAATTTTAAAATAGCATAAATCTACAAGGACTAATATCTGAGAAAAGAGAACAGCAACTAAATTTTGAAAGCAGGAAAGCAGATGAATAATTGGTAACAGGCCTTAGTCTCTCAAATGCTAGAGAAGCAGAGAAAAACAGAGGCGAAAGCTTAGAAGCAAAACAATTTATACTACAACCCACAAGAGACTCTGGGATGGTGGCCCCACAAGGTGTTGGAATCAAAATGAAGGTGAAATAAAACATCAAGTTGAGGGTCTGTTTGAGAAGCAGTGTGGCCTCCTCATTCATCCTTATTCTATTCCAGTAAATGACTGTCCCCTCCCCAGCCCAGAGGACTGTGGTTTATTCTCTGGAGAAAGTAACCCTCGATGTCTCTGGCTTGTGAATGGAATCGGAGAGAGCTCAGGGTCGGGGCTGACTATCGGTGGACCAAGTGAATCGTCCTGTACTGAATGAACACTGAGCCCTTTTCTTCACCTACAGAACTTCCAGAATTTTGGAAGCCAGACAGCAGAACTGAGTCTTCTTTTGGAAATGTGGTCAGTTCTTGGGGACAGACTAGAGCACCCCAATACTGTGGACCATCTAATGTAATGCTGCAGTGAGATCACCCTAAGATGAAGATTCCAGTGAACAAACTCTACCCGTGCACCCAAATTTTCCCATAAGCTTTCTGGTACTCTCTCTCTCACTCTAATATGAGCCGACAGCCAACCGTTACAAGGCCGTAAGAGAAGTCTCTACTGTGAAAGCTAGATGCCAAAATAAGCAGAAAAAAAGCAAGTTGTAGAGAAACAGATAAGTTCATTTTTAAAAAATCACAAAGACAAAAACGAACAAATCAGATCACTAAAATCCTCAGAGATTATATTGCATGCACTAAATATGAGCAGAAAATTACAAGAAAAGGACATTAACTTTGAAAGAGCTCATGGAAATTAAAATTTAGAATGCAGAAATATTGATTTCAACTGATAAGTTAAAAGATAAAGTTCAGCCAATCTATCAGAAAGCAGAGTAAAAAGACAAAATAAAAGAAAGAAAAAGAGAAACAGGAAGAAGAGAAAGAGGAAGAAGTGGAGGAAGAAACCCAAGCCAGGAGAAATAACATAAAACAGGACTAACTAACACAAGTGAGGACATTAGAGATGGAGGAAAGGGAATTATCAACAAAATAATTAGAGGAAGAAACCCAAGCCAGGAGAAATAACATAAAACAGGACTAACACAAGTGAGGACATTAGAGATGGAGGAAAGGGAATTATCAACAAAATAATTATAACAACATTGTCCCAATAAAAAGGCAAGCCCCCAGGCACGCTGAGGGCCCAATATGAGAATAAAAATAGACCTACCAAGGCACATCATCATGAACATTAAGGAGACTAGGATCAAGAAGTTGGTGATTTTATAAAATGCCAGAGAAAATGCATGTTTCTTATTTAAAGAAAAAAAAAGTGAGAATGGCCCTAGAATTCTAAACAGCACCAAAACTGGAAGATGATGGAACAATAACTTCAAAATTCTTAGATACACTCAGAAAAAAGTCTACTGTTAGTTTATTACAAGGGTTTATTTCAGATAGGAGCACATTGTGAGGTAGAGCCAGTACCCCAACAAAAAATGTTTGCAACCACCTTGTAAGAGAGATAGTAATCCTATTCATATACGTTGATCTTAGAAAAGGAATTTAGAAAAGGTTCATCACACAGGAAAAAACTTGTTACCAGTTGTATTTGAAACTAATGTTTGCCAAGAGTTACAGTGACCTTAATTCATGTACCAACTTAGCACTTTGCCAACCGAAGTTATATATCTCTTCAATCCACGACATCCTTCTCACATTTATTTAAATCCTATTATCTATATCAAAATTTTAATCACTGAAGCTTTATTTTCCTTAAAAGAAAAATATTTTACAGAACTGCCCTAACATAAAAACTATGCAGTCATTTCAAAAATGTTCCAGATACAGCAGGTGTTAACTGAAGACTTATTAAATAATTTTATGTAAACACAGAGAGTAACAGATTTATAATTAGCATAATTATTCAAGTCTCACAGCTCTTCCTAAAGAAATAAGAGCAAATGATTAAAATACAAAACTCCGTTCTATTTTCAGCCGTTATTTCTATACTATCAACTTATAAGAGGTTCATCGGCTTGCATTCCCTCTCCACCAAAACCGAACACCCACTCTGGATCTACTGGACATATGGGAAAATGGGAGAAGCAGAAATCCCAAGTTTCCTTTAGTTGTAACAAATTTTACAAATAACATGTAAACTGTAATGGAAATGAACAAAATTCTAGTATAATAAAAACTGAGTCATGGTTTATGTCACTAAACCCACTAAGTTCTTAAAACCCTGTAGCAACCCCCTTTCTTATAACAGTTCAACAATATAAAAACAAAATCACATGAATGTAAAGGGGATGTCAAATGATATCATGAAAAATACCTCAAGATAATTCAGGAAACAGGATATTCTGTTTAAGTGAATATATATATATGTATCTATACATACATATACATATATTCTTTAAAAAATGACAAAATCATATTCCCAATTACTTTGATAATCATGGTACAGAGTAAACAATAAAATAAATAGAATCCTCACAGTAAGCATTTTAGAAGGCTACATACTTTCCAATTATATTATTGTTAAAGCAATTCTAGACTTGCCCTTTGAAATGGCACCTAGGGTCAGCTGAAGAGAAACAAGATGAAAATAAACCAAGCTCCTTACTATACATTCACAAAGCATTTCCAAAAAATGTATTGCCTAGCTTCATCTCCCACCATATTTGTCAGGCTAAGTTTTGAACAATTTAGTGCAAAATTTAGCTGTCACTGACACTATCCAAGAAAATGCCCTGCTTCTATTCTAGAAAGAATCTAAAAAGAAATGATAGTACTGTTGAGTAGGTTCATGAAGCCTCCTACTGTGAAGATTACAAAAAAGGCAGGATTTATAAATTCCACCTTGGCTATTTTAAACAAATAACACTAAGATCCTAAACTGTGTACACTTCCTCTTAGTTACAATATAGTAAAATATGCAATTTAAAAGCTACGATGAATAGAGAAGCTGTTCAGAATATTGCTTTAACCTTACTCTCATAAACAAGGATCTCTTTGTTGTTCCACAGACACAGAAAGCATTTAAGATTGGACAGAATAACAAGCAGTGACTGCAGAGTTTAGAAAGTGTAAACATAGAAATGAAGATCTCAAGGAGGGTTAGCAACAGGGGAGTGGGAGGAGAAGGGGGGAGAAGGTACAGAAAATAAGTAGCATAGACAGTAGATAGAAAATAGATGGGGGGGGGCAAGAATAGCATGGGAAATATAGAATCTAAAGGACTTGAGACACATGGTAATGGGGGGTAAAGGGGGGTAATGGTGGGGATGGGGGGGTAGGGTGGAGGGGAATGAAAGGGGGAATAGAACAACTGTAACAGCATAATCAATACAAAAATTTAAAAAAAAAAAAAAAGTGTTCACCTTCGTTACCAGTTGTGAGTCAAACAAGTACCCTAAGCAAGTATTGTCCCCATTCTTCAGCCCTGGAATTGAAGGCTAAGGTAGTCACTTTTAACCCTTCTTCTGCCTCAAAGCATCTGAAAGACTCTTTAGTTACAGCAGCCCAGTAGCCTAAGGCGGCAGAGAACACACCCGGGACAGAGGTCCTCAAATCCTGGGTGCACATTTGAAATGCTTAGGTGGTATTACAAACTGTGGAGGCCCTGGTTCCCCGAGACTTACTTGTTCTCATGTAGGACCCAGTTTGACTTTCCCTTTCTAAAAAATTTTAAATAACTGTCACGGTGATTCTAATGCGCGCTGGTGCTAAGAATGAATCACTGAAGAAGAGCCTGCATTTAGGTCTAAGGGTCTTCAGGTGATTCTTACAAAAAAAAAAAGTTTTGATGAGCTACAATGCACACAGACAAATCTACATACATATGTCAGAACTCAATCTGATTAATTTCAGTGAGTTACACAATCGTGCAACCGCCTCTATGACCCAGTTTGGAAGAGCTTCCATTATCTCTCCGCAGTCTCATCTCCTACGTGAGGCCTCAGGACACCACTGATCTGCTTTCTGTCTCTGTCTTTTCCAGAATTTTACATAAAAGAAACCACAGAGTAGTCTTTTAAGCCCAACTTTATAAACTGAGCATATTTAGGGGCACCCAAAACTTTTCATGCCTTTTTATTGCTGAGAGTCCTCCACGGTGTGGACAGAACCAACCATCCATCTACTCACCAGCTGATGAAAAGTTTGCCGTCTCCGGTTCTTGGCTCTATGAGTATTGTTTTTAACAAACAGTAGCTTGCAAGCTTTGTGTGAACCCATGTTCTCATTTCTCCTAGGAATGGAAGTACTGGGCCCTGTGGTCCAGTGCGAGTTTAACTGCCCAACTGTTTCCTACAGTAGCTGTACCACTTTATATCCCCACCAACAAAGTGAGAGGTTTGCAGTCCCTCCACATCTTCAACATTTGAAAGGTGCCGTTTTTCAGTAACAGCCCTTCTAGTGAGTATATTATCGAATTGGATTGTGGATTTAATTGGCATTTCCCCAAAGACTAATGATACTGAGCATCTTTCATGTTCTGTATTAACTATTCATACATCTTTAGCGAACGGTCAATTCACGTTTACCTACTCACTAATTAGGTTGTCTACTTATTGAGCTGTAAGAATTTTATATACATATATATACAAGATGCAGCAGAAGTGGGTTTACAGTTGTGAGTACATGGAAGTTTATTCTTGTATTATTATTTATTCATTACTGTATTATTTTCCATATGAACTGTCAATGTACTTTTGACCCACCTTGCATATGTTGTCATTAGATATATAAGCAGTTTTTCTTAGTAGTCTTCAAAACTTTTCCTTAATAGTGTTTTTCAAAAACTGGTCATTTTTAATTTTGGTGAATTCCTAGTTTTTCTTTTTACCGATCACCTTTTGGTGCACATGTTTTCTTACAGAGGTTTCGCAGTTTCAGAGTTTACATTTAGGTACATAGTCCACTTTAAGTTGATTTTCGTATACGAAGATAAAATCACGTAATCTTTTACACATGGCTGCCCTGTCCCCCAGCACTCTGTTAGGGAGACGCCCCTTCTCCCACTGGCGTCTGGGTCTTTGTTCTGGCCCAGGACACATGTGCTCTCCCAGCCCAACTCCACACGGTCTTCACCACTGCGGCTCTACAGTGAGTTGTCAATCAGTCAGTCCAGGTTCTCAAATGTTCTTCCTTTCCAAACTGTTTTGGCCATTTAAGGTCCTTTCCAACTTCATATACCATATTTTGCCATGTAGAATGGGCACTTTTTTGTGCAAATTTCTGAGGGAAAAATAAGGGTGTGCATTATACACGGGTAGTACTAAGACACGGGTGCACATTATACCCGGGAGTGCGTTATACATGGCAAAATACGGTAAATTTAGTGTAGTCAGTTTCTATGAAAAGTCCTCCTGGGATTTTCTTGTGACTGAACTGAGTCTACAGGTCAACTTGGAGAGAAGCAGCTTTCCAATAAAGCCGAGTTTTCCGATTTATGAACTCAGTGTCCCTCCCCATTACTTATATCTCCTTTGATTACCCTCAGTCATGTTTTGCCATTTTCAGAGCACAGGTCTTACACCTCTTTTGTTAGCAACAGTCCTCAGTATTTGATTCACTGACTTCTGGTCTAATTTCCTTCCTTGTACTCACTTGCATTTAATCTTCTAGCTTCTTGAGGTTGATGTTTAGATTATGGATTTTAGGTCTTGCTTCTACTGTAAGTAAGATAAGCATTTAATTCTCCAAGTACTACTTTAGCTGCTTTCCACAAATTTATGTTTTGCTCCTATTCTCATTCAGTTAAAACTATTTTCTAATTTCCCCTCTGATTTATCCTTTGACCTATAGGTTATTTAGAAGTGTGCTATTTAATTTCCAAATATTTAAAGTATTTCTCAGATTTCTATTGTTGATTTCTAATTTAATTCCACTATAATTGGAGAACATACTGTGTATTATTTTTTCCTTTAAATTTTGAGCCTCACTTAACAGCCTAACATATATAAAATCCCTCCAGAAGAATGTTCCTTATACCCTTGAAGAGAATGATTATGTTGTTGAGTGGTGTGTTCAATGAAAGTTAGCCTGGTAACGCTGGTTGCCATTGTTCATGACTGAATTCCTAGGACCTAGAATAATGTCCTCAATACAGTAGGCACACAATAAGTATTTGCTGACTGAAAGAATACTTTGTACCACTAAAATCTTTCAAAATCTTTTTAAGAGTCCTTTACCTCTTCTCAATATAGAAATTATTTACAGACCGGTTACACTGTATCATTTTAACCTTGTTAGTTTCAGCTTACTACTTTTGATACATTTTTTTAAAGGTTTTATTTATTTATTTTTTTAGAGAGGGGAAGGAGATGGAGAGAAACATCAATGTGTGGTTGCCTCTTGTACGCCCCCTACTGGAGACCCAGCCTACACCCCAGGCTAGGTTGGATTCCCAACCTAGACTGGGAACCAAACTGGAGACCCTTTGATTCACAGGTGGGCACTCAAACCACTGAGCCACACCAACCAGGGCTCTTTTTGATACACTTTTATCACATGATTTAAGTATGAAGAATGCACATGCTTTATCAACTCCAAACATTTCATCAGTTCTTATTAGTCTAGTTACTTTTTAAATGTTTTTATTAGAGATTCATCTGTCAAAAAAAAAAAGGCTTTTCCCCCCCAAGTGCACCTTTAAAATTTTTCCTTTGAAAAGAATTCCGATTTTTAAAAAATGAGGCAACAATAAACTCACAAATGTAAAATTGGATGCATTCAGGTGAAAATCAGACTCGAGTGAAAATTCTGACTTCACCCGGTGACATTAAAGTTTCTTGATTTCTCTGTAGCTTAGCTTTTCCATTTGTAATACAAAGTCAGGCAATGATCGAGAAGTAACAATTATATATAAGACCTCTCTGTGAACATACAGTGAGCCAGGCACTTTTATAATACAACTGGCTTTTCTGTACGAGTTTTAAATGTAGAACTCTCTCTTCAGAAATGTAATAGGGTTTAGCTCATTGCATTTATACATACAGTTCTTCTGCATTTTCCCCAGTATCATAACAGTGTTTGTGTATTTCACCAAAAATCACTTTTACAAATCATTCTTTAGCCACTCTGAAATACACTTTAATGGAACATTGTTTTTATATTTTAAGTCAAACCACAGGAAATTGCTGACACTTTACAATTTTTGATATACAAATATAGCAACAGCACATAGTTCAAACTAATACCTACGTATGTATGTGGTTTCCCCCACACCAACAGTGAAAAAAGCACTTACATTTAAGTACAGTATAAAGGAATACACTTCAGCTACACTACTCTGGACAAGTTACTAACAATTTGGGCTTTAATTACCTTATGAAATACTGGGATTTGAATTTCAATGATCTGATTTTGTAACAGAAATTGGAATTTCACTTTTACAATGATACCCTGAGTGTAGTGAGCTACTAGAGAAGCAGGCAACATGGCGCGGTGGTTAAGAGCACAAGCCTGGGTTCAAGTCCTTCAGGAAGTTACAGAGCAATTAACAGGCAGAGCCAAAACTCGAGCCAAGCCTTAGTTCCCTCGTTCGTTAAATAGGTACAAAGTAGGTTCATGGGGCCATTATAAAAATCAAGACAATCAATGTTTCTAAAGTACTTAAAACACTGCTTAGCATATAATGAAGCTATTAAAGAAGTTCTACTCATTTCTTCCAAAAATTGTAATCACAACTATTTTTAATGTACTATATAATAAATAAAGCATTTCAGTTTTACAAATTTTACTTCTAAAATATCTCCAACAAACCTATGTTCAATATAACTGTATAATTGGCTACCTAATTAACCTGACCTTTAGATTGGCCTTTAGATCACTGATGACTTTGAATGAATAAGGCTGCATATACTTTTACCTCACAGTAGATTGTTAGAGATAATGAGAAATCTTAAAATGATGTGGGTCCTTTCCAGTCAGTAGTAATAAATATTTTCTCATAAAGAAATGTTCTCTCCACTTCAAATTTGACAAATATTGTACCTATGTTATGCCATTCAAATAAATGAAAGATTTCCTACTTACCGCTGATTGTTTTAGGCTTTTTGGCTATATATTCCTTCCATTTTCTTGAACTGAGTTGGCTGGGAGGTGGAATAAGTATGTTGCTGATAGTACAGGGCAATACAAAAAGTGCACCAACCTGCTTGAAACAGAACGCACTTTGAGTGACCACGCACCGAGATCAATTCTTACACAGCAGCAGCGGTGTAAGATTTCACACTTCACCTGTACAGCATGTACTTAGTCATGCTCTCTCCCAATAGCTCCACTATAAAAGCTAAGAAACAAAAATGCCCCAACTCCACCCCAACCCCCCAAAAAGCTGAAAACCAGACAACAAAACTAGAGAAAGTTCTTCAAAGCTACAGGCGTCCCTTTTCCACTAGGTTATAAATCTCTAAAAACCTTGTTATCCCCATATTTGCTTCAAGTTCAAGTTATGGGTGTAATTTTTTCATATCTCTACAAACTAATGAGGCCAGGAATTCTATCATCAAAAGATGTTGTCGTACTTAGTCATAATTTCATAACCTTTTGATCGAATGGATTATTGTTCTGGCTTCAAAATTAGAATAATTTGGAAGGCAGATTCACAACTTTCATTCCTAGAGATTAAAGATTTAATGCTAATAGGTGTAAAATGCAGAGAAACCATGAATCACAGGCCAGAAAACATACAGCAGCTTCTCACTGATTTATGAGCAAACTCAACTTATTCATCTTTGTATTCCCAGGACTGGGCATACAGATGTTTATTAAATATTTGCTTCTAAAAAACTATAAAATATACTTGGGGAAATTCTCGGTTTGATTAAATACTGAATAAAACAAACTGCAACACTGAAAGCAATATTTTGTTAGTTGTTTTATAACACAAGCTACGACAGTCAGTACATCCCAATAAATACTTTTTTTTAACTTTGGGGAAATTTAGTCAGGATATTTGCCACAGATCTCAAATCTAATGTAAAATCACTTTTAATTGTCCTGAAAGATGGGTGGGTTACACGAAATATATGACACTCAAACGATGTACTAATGCGCTAGTTTTACTGCTTATTTATTAGTTTTACTTATATATTCTTAGTTAGCAGACACAAAAATAAGTGTATTAGAAACAATAAAATAAAAAATAAAAGTTAAATATGCTTATTTTCCTTTATTATCATAGTCATAACCTTTTTAAAAGTCAAACGTGTTTTATACAGTCAAGAAGTACACATTACAAATATTTAGCAATGCAAAATAATCATTAAATATAAAAGATCTATGTGTAATTTTCTCAATACTAAGTTCCGCTTCTTCACTCTTGCATAAATAAGACTTCATCGTCCACATTGCATTGCAAATCTATACAACCCACAGGGTAGACAAGGCGGTAATGTGAGCAAGCCAGATCCGGGCTCAGTGATGCTCGACAACTGCGTAATTGTTATCATTACAGCTACAGCCTAACAATTTAGAGACGCTAAAGGAAGTCCAACATGTAACTTAGAGCCTGAAATAAATGTGTCCTGACCCACTGGCCAAATAAGTGACCACATTTTTGAGACAGTGTATGTTTGATTAAACATTTTCTGCGAATATGAAACGCATTTCTAAATCCTGTCATGAAACTTGTTTTTGAAGATCCCTTCCAAAAAACAAAGTGATAAAGATATCACTTCATGTCTACAGAGGACTTTGGAGTTATTATGAAAAGTCCAAAGTGTCTTAATAAAAATTAAGACCAAAATCATGTTATATAAATCAAATCATTCAAAAATAGACTCACGAACTACAGTCCCTTTTCTCACACATCCTTAAATATTAAGTTAAAGAAAAACCAAACATCTTCTCTACCTTGCCACACAGAGAGGAAATCTGCTCCAACAGTAGCATGGAATTCTTCTTGGTACTGTTTCTGGTTGGTCCTCTGTACCAAGGAGTTAAGGAAATGATGGAATGGTCACTGTGAAACAATGCGACTCCCTATTGCCAGTCTGATTCTCCAGTGCACGAGGTGCTAAAGTCCATTTATTAAAAATCTTAACTTCGGGAATTCATAATTATTCTTTTCCTTAAGAATTACTATTTTTCTGATTATGAAAATATGCCGAGATAGTGCTCTTATGAATGGAACTAGTATAAATTACATGAACAAGAAATTTGTAAAAACTACCTTCTGAACATTATACTAGTGTTCCCTTTACAGCCAACAATTTTTTTACACAAAATGTCCCGTTCTTTAGTGTATTTCTGAAAATTCTTATGTGTCCTTAAGCGACAATTTAACATATGTGAATATTTACAGATATGAATGATCACGTTCACATCTACTTAAGCACATACAAAGGTACAAGAGACAGGATCTTACCCATCCTGCCAATGGGAAGAGAAAGACCTGAACATGCAGGAATATACAGATTACCGTTTTTCTCTACACATTCCTAACAGTTCTCCCTTCTCTGTATCTCATAAGCAATAAGTAGCAATCGGGAAGTCTTCTGCCTAGCGTAGAAGTATAAATACAATGCTTGAGAGAGGAATTTTCTTGTAAGATATAGAAAATCTCTTAAAACAATGGCAGTGAAAAGTATACTGAATATTATTTTATTAAAAACAGCATGTTTCAACATCCAAATGTGGAGCAGTGCAAGGACACGTTCCACCCAACACAGAAAACAATCTAAAAGGAAGACGTAAATGAAAGGATACAACTCAAATTCAATGTCCGACACATAGCAGGACGGCAGCTCTGATAACTTTATCATCTGCAGGAATTCTAAAGCAGGGCCATAATAATGGAAAACCTAGGAAAGAAATGAAAATTGTACAACAGTTTAAATACTGTAAAGTGAACATGAACAAAGTAGTGATTAGGGTTTAAAACTTTACAATGAATCTTAAACAACAGGCGTGTACACATTTACCAAGCACTCATAATAGTCCTCTGTGTGGGAAAAGGGTTTCCTCCATTTTGATTCTACATTTCAGAGCAGAGAGACAGGTATGGGGATTTCTCAAGAACCAGAGTTTTAACGGGGAGAAAATGAGGCTACGGAAAGAGGTGAGCAACAAAGAACAGCTCTCAATCCTTCCTGTTTGTTTTCAGCAGGACAGACAACCCAAGCGGCTAGGATGCTAAAAAAAAAAAAAAAAGGAAAAGGTTAAGAGTACACTGAGTAAGACTGAGTAAGAGTGAGACTGAGAAAGGGAAAAAAGGAGACCCAGGATGAACTGAGGTGGAGCGGTATGCTGAGATTTAAAAAAAAATCCTTGGAGGAAATGCCGAACAAATTAAAGCGAGAACGAGTGAAGCAGAGAGTGCTAGTTACCAAGAAGCTGCACTCTGACAAACAGAAGTGCAGGGTTTCTGGGGGCAGGACCAACCGCTACATTAAGGGTAAGGCAGGGAAGAGCAGCTATTTCGAGATGGAGCCAGAGTGCTTCACGAGAAGGGCAAAGAAAAGTTAATGTACAGTATCTTGAGGAACCTGCACAAAGTTTTAAACTTAGCAGGAAGCTGAGAAAGTGCACCTTGTAAGATTCTGTGTGTCAGTATACTTGTGTACACAAATAGTGTGCACACACACATACATTTTGTGTGTGTGTGTGTAGGAGACTGAGAGACCTTTCTTGAAGAGGTTGTACCAGAAGATGCTCTTCAGTAGCGGCAAAAATTAGATACACTATTCATAGTTAAAGGATATACTACCAAAGACAAGAAACTGAGCTCCTTAATCTTAGGTTTCCAATTTTTGGAAAAGAAATTAATATTCCTGTGAAAGATGGCCATGGCAAGTGACTTAATCAATTCCGAACAACTATTGGGAAATGTGTTTACATCAGAAATATGCCCTTTTTCTGCTACCTTTAGATCAGAAAATAATACCCATCAACCTGACATCATTATAAATAACTTCATGACTTACATTTTGCACATTCCTAAACTGGATCTTTTAAAGTGAATTTTGGAAGAGCTTCTACATCAATACTTCTTGTTATATTATTTTCCAATGTAAAAAAGCCAATCAAACCCTTTTTAATTAGTATCCTATATAAATATTTGCATTTAAAGAATAAGTCTATAGTGACATGAGACCAGAACATTTTTAAACTATAAATGAAGCATATGTCCAGTACCATGTCTCAGTTAAGCCTCATGATAACTTTGAAGCTTAACTAAGATCAGTGTTAACCTCCCCAAGGTTACAATAGCCCATGGGTGACAGAGTGAAGTTTCGAACCCAGGTCTACCCAACGCCCGAACCTGTTCACCACATCATAGTCTCTCCAACATGAGTCTCACAACGGTCACATAGTCGAGTCCACACCAAAGGTATTTTCAGGTCTATACCAGTTTAGAGTTAGGATCATTTCATTAAAATTATTTTTTAATTTAGCCTTGACTGGTGTGACTCAGTAGATTGAGTTCTGGCTGTGAACCAAAGGGCTGCCAGTTTAATTCCCAGTCAGGGCACATGCCAGGTCCCCAGTGAGGGGTGTGTGAGAGGCAACCACACATGGATGCTTCTCTCCTTTCCTTTCTCCCTTACCTTCTCTCTAAAAATAAAAATTTCTTAAAAATGAAAAAATTTTAATTCAAAATAATGATAATTTTGCCAACATTTGATGCTGCCAATACAGTATAGTTTAAGCACTTAATTATAATAAAAATTATGCAAGTGAGCACACTTAAGCATATATATTAGTAAATGTGAATTCATGATTCATACTTCTCTCACAGGAGCAAAAATATGTATGAATGGAAAATTGCAAAAGTAATAAAACATAGATTACCTTTGGCAAAAGAGTCTTATCCTTTGATGGTATTATCTTTTTGTCAAGAAAGCAAGTATTTAAATTAGACGTACTAAAACTCTTAGGTGTGACTCCCCTTAAACAAAATTCAGGAAAACTAATTTCACATCCGAACTGAAAGAAAACCAAAAGAACACAGTTACTGACATCATGAATAAAGTTACAAAGATTAAAACATCTTATTGCAATGTAAAAGTTAAGAGGAAAATCCTATGTAAATTTATTTTTCTTTCCTCAGCTCCATGTGGTCCTTCCATTTACGTACACACCCTACTTATTTCAACTTACACGCACATTTTTCAAGAAAAGCTCTTCTGGGCCCGCCATCAGCCTACAAGAGTATATTAAGCCCATTCCATTCAACGATAGAACCAAACCACTGCCTTCGCACACGCTTGTTCAATGTCTGGCTTCCTACCAGTCTGGAAGTTCCACAAAAGCAGAACTTGTTCCTGTAACAGCAGAAGCTGTTGATTCAAAGATCGATTCCTGCAGAAGCAGCAACAGCAGGGGTGCTAATAATAGCCATGGTAACAACAAGGATCGCTGACACTTACTGAGTGGTTACTATGTGCTTTAAATAATTTAATCCTCATAAAACTATATGAGATGGAAACTGTTATTACCCCTATCTTACAGATGATGACAACTGTTACGCCAACAGGCTAAACATTACCCAACATGTCACACAAAACTACGAAGAAATAGAGATGAGACGTGAAGGCAGGCGATCTAACTATTGAATCTATGCCGTTAATCACTACAATGCCTCCGGACTAAAAGCTATTCTCCACACACGCAAAAAACAGTGATTTCAAGTTTTAAATGCATCCTGTGCAGGCATGGACATTTAATTTCCTGTTCGGAAAAGAATAAAAGAATCACATGAAAAGACCTTGCCATGACCTCTCCGTATAAAAACATGCAGTTTCAGAAAATGTATACAAGAGCGATTCTCCTAATCCCTTCTTGCACTCTTCCAAGTGGCTCTTCAGTTTGTTTACATTAAAACCACTGCAGAAAGGTTTGCCTGCCGATTTTGCCTTCCTAAGACAAAGATGAGATGGCATTCAGATAAAAAAGAAGGACCCACCACCCTCATTCCCGCTGTCATATCAGACCACTATTAAGGGTAAACTGAAAAGGGGGAAAAGTCTAGTAAATTAGTGCAACGAACCTCTACAGGGACGCAAGGACCTGCCCATGCTCCCACGTCACCCTCAACAAGTATTAAGAAACTTGGTTTTAGTTTTGTCTATACACGAAAACATATGAAATACGAGGAACACTTATTTCTACAGGGACACAACTTATTTAAAAACCACCAGACATATTCATTCGTATTAAGAGATAACAAACAGAATTGGACCCTCAGAGGAATTTAAGGTTAGAGGGGTCCAACTAATCCAGTATGTATTCTCAACTTGGAGTTGAGAAATGCAGGTCAAAAAAATTCACTCAGAATCAGAAACCGGTTAGTAGAGGGAAACGTCATCTAAACTGGTATTACACGTAAGAGATTATGTTATAAATAGTTTTTCTATGCATGCAATAAAATAGAACAGCTTGGATACACACCATGAAGCCCACAAATGTTAAACTCTATATTTAAAAAAATATTAGATTCTAGAACAGCAGTGTTCAAAGCATAATCACAGTGACTATTTACATTTAAATTAATTAAAGTTAAAATTCGGTTCATACAAAATGTTCAGTAGCAATATGAGGCTAGCAGACTACTATATTAGCACAGATACAGAACGTTTCCATTATTACAGAAAGTTCTATTTACAATGCTGTTCTAGAACATCCTTATAATGTACATTTTCATTAAGATTCATTTAAACTACATTGCAAATAAAGTTGAAAGCACTGCTTTGCAAACTGTGATCACTGAGAAATCCACTTACCTTCCTTTCCCATATCCGAATCTTTCCCCTCCATAATTCCTTTGAGTCAATAGCACTTCCAAGATCTTCTAAAGATACAACACTAGCAGAAAGGTATTCTGCAATTTTCTGACAATTTCTACAAACAAAAAATTATGATAATTAAATATAGGGTTTTATATTTTACTTACATATAAAGGTTACAGTTGACTGCAAGCCTAAGAAGGCAAAAATGCAAATTCATACTGCTGCTTTTATCTACTTTGTAAAATACAGAATAACCATCAAGTCAGCCTCTGGGTGAGTTGCTATCACGTATTCCTTTACTTCTAGCGTCCCCATGAATCTACTTATTACTTTTAAAGTACAGAGGAAGAAACAGACTTTACTCTTAATTTCTATTGGCTTAAATATATCAGATGTTGCTCAGGCTGGTGTGGCTCAGTGGATTGAGCCTGGGCTGCAAACCAAAGGGTCACTGGTTTGATTCCCAGTCAGGGCACATGCCTGGGTTACAGGCCAGGTCCCCAGTTGGGGGCATGTGAGAGGCAACCACACATTGATGCTTTTCTCCCTCTCTTTCTCCCTCCCCTTCCCTCTCTCTATAAATGAATGAATGAATAAATAAATAAATAAATAAGTCTTTTAAAAAAATGTATTGGATGTACACTGTCATGACTATTACCATTCTTGGTTCTCCCCCCACTTCAATGAAAAAGATCAAACCTCACTCTCAACTCACCAGCATCCATTGCTGTGATTGGCAAAACTAAGTGCTCAATAAACACTTGTTGAATTAAAAAAACCCACTGACTTAATAAATCCAATATGAAAACTTATTCAAGAATCAAACTGTGATAGAACTTGAAGCTTATTAAAATGTCATAAAACACAACAGTATATATTTATCTCTACACTGGCACACAAAACATAAAATCAACAGGACTTTATAAACCCAGTGTCTCCGTGGGATGGTCACAGTGCTCACTGGACAATACGAGCCGACAAAAAAGCACACTATTTTTAGAGAATTAATGCCCAATAATGTTTATGTACATATGAGTATTGATAGCACTTACTAAGAACTTAAACATCTTGGAAATACAAGTGTAAAATAAGAAAAATCTAGATGCTTCCCAATAAACCTCAATCACTATATGATCTAAAACTCTCGTTACATTAAAATTTTTTAAAATGATGAATCTATAAAACAGGATAATATACTAACTGTAAAAAGACAACAGGACATAAACAAAGACACTTACGTTTCACTCTGATTTCCTGCCATAGTAATTTTTGCTGAATACCATTCCTTTAAATGCTTCAATGCCCCCACAGTAGGCAAACAGTCTTTTAACGTAGGAGGGTCCTTGTCAGAGGGCAACAGCATTACATCTGTCATCGCTCTGCCTAGAGAGAAAAAGGCCTTTCTGTAATTTTATAAAAGTGTTAGACCTGAAATGCCTCAAAACAGAATCCTGATCAATTGAATTTTATGTTTATCTGGAAGATAAAGGAGAGTTTTAACTTTCATTTCTGCAGTTCTTCGAAACAATACACATCTTTAAGAGCTCAACATTTTCCGATGTTCATCATCTGACTTCAAGCCATGTTATCCCGACACAGCAAACACGTGCCAGAAACCGTGAACCACCTCACAATTACTTGTCGATTATGCACCAGTGGTTAACCATCCACATTGCTCTTGAGACCATCAATACTATTGTACTGAATGAAGGGAAAAAAAAACTGTGCAAGTCCATTGTATTTTTCTATACTTCACTTTGTTATACAAAAGGGAATGGGTTAGTACAAAATTATAATGTTAAAATAAATTCTCTCCTTTTAGAAAAGCAAAAACACTCAGCAAACTCAATCATAGATTACCCCGACGTAACTGGTCCCTAACAAAGATGGATAACTTCATGACACTTTAAGTTTTATAAAATCATGAACTTACTGAAGAACCAGAACAATCATCATGAAATGGAAGCCAAATAAAAATTTGACGATGAAAACATTATTATCAAAATACTACCAGGTACAGCAACTGTCTATTTCAGTACGTATTTTGAACTTGACCCATTTCATTTTTAAAAGTTGATACATTTTTAATCTATGTACTGTCACTTCCATGTTGGACCTTTCACACTAAAACGTGATCATGAACAGAAGGATCAGACTGTGAGTTGTGAAGTCCACGGCGATCACGCAGGCTCTGCCCTCACTGTACACTCAGCTCTTAGTACAGCGCACGCCACGTAACAGACACGACAGACACCTGCGTAATAATGACCTTCAATAACAAAAACATTCAAAGAAAGCTCTTCTAAAGTATTTGTGGATGCAAATTATACCTTTAGATGCCAGCTAATTAACGCAAAGAAAATGAATTTAAGACAAATATGAGTTTAAGACTTGTATGATACAGTATTTACAAAATATGCCTTCTATTATAGGAAAAAATGGGCTTTATAAAAAACGCTCAGTAAGGGGCTCCTTTTACTACACAACTTTATATTTGATAATGTGCATAGTGACCTCACAGCATATCCTTTGTTACCCGAATTATCTAGTGAAAGAACTTTTCCCAGGAGTTATTCATGGGACTAGAGTTCTATGGAACATACTCTGTAAAACACTGATATACAGTGGAAATATTCTTTTGTAATAACCAAATAAGGAAACAGATGAGTATTGAACTTCATAAGTCCTAATTTTTATCTCACTAAATAAAAATAATTACGAGAACTATAATGTCTTCATAATGTGCTTTAATAAAGTAGTGAGCTACGTTTTATATCAACTTCAATTAAGAATTTTTTCACTTTGAATTTCAAAGTTAAAAGCAACAACCCAAGGATAAAGATGGAATTTATCATTGAGAGAAAGTGTAAGAAAAGGCAAATTATTGAAAGCAGGCATAAAATATTACCAGGAGCAGGAAGTTTGTCTGATAACTGATGCAAATTTTCTGCACATTCTTCGTATAGACTGAAACAATAGGGAAGTAAGAGAAAATGAAAACACATGTCATTACATCGAGTCACAAAGACACTATTAACAGATCTAAGTGCTGGACACTGTCAAGTATGTCAGATGCACCGTCTGGTTTGATCCTTACAACAATCCAATGATGCACTACTACAATACTATTATAGTCCTCGATTGGAATAATTTTCCTAAAGTGGCATAAGTAGTAGCTGTGGAAGCTAGGATGCAAGTCCTCATTTCAATTTGTCAGCTATATCCCCAAACAAACAACAGTAACAGGAAAACTCCCTAAGTTATACCTGTACAATACAGGACACTGCTTCTCTCTGAGCGGCAGGCATGTGACGACCCTGACTGGGAAATGCTCTCCCCCGATTCTTCCGAATCTATTAGTTTGACCCATAGGGTGATTTTTTTCTCACAAAATAGTTTATTACAAAGCATAAAGGTACTTAAATCCTTTATTATAAACTCACCGTCTAAAAAACTTAAGGCATCTTATAAAGTACAGTTTTCAAGCGCCCTCTTGTGGAAACAATTATTAGGTTACTTACTAGATATTTACGTCTAGACTTGCCATCTTGTAGCAGTGGTGGAAAAGGTAAGGAATGGTAAGTGCTCTAGGCCTGGAAGGTACCTTACAATCCTCTGCAAGGATCTTACAGATAAGAAAACAAAGGACCACAGAAGTGAGGTGATCTCCCAGGATGCTATAAACAGAGACCAGTTATAGGACCCTGGCACAGTACCCTTTCCACGGGGCTACAATGTCTCCTTTCACTAATCAATACAGAGAAATATGATTTGAAAGTAGAATAACAAAACTTTTTAAAGTCTGTAACAATTTATAGAAATATTATATGTGAATAGTAAAATAAATGTGTTTTTGGTAGTGCAATATAGACCAAAAGGAATTAATTATGATTCAGATAGAATATTTCATAAAAAAGAAATTATCACTTGTGTCACCTGAATCAACAAACATTATACCAAGATTCAAAAAACGCTAAAAGTGAACTCAATATCTATTTAATCCTCAAAACTCTATATGAATTTTTAAAGGTACTTGAAACACTGAAGACATACAAAAACTGAAGAAATAATATTTCAGCTCCAAACAGCAAAATAAAAATGGTAGTTTGGTTTGAACGCCAGTTATTCACCTCAGAGTTTCTATTCAACATCAGGAGGAACATCACGAGGAAAATATGATATAATATTTTATGATACTGTATCATAAAATACAATATCAGGAGGAATTTATTTTCAAGAAAGTGACATATCAAATGAAGTATCACTTTTTATGATTACTGCAATTATGTAAGCTTTTTAAGAAGCTAAATATTATCTGACTTCGATTTTTTTCATTTTAAAGAATTTTATTCAAATAAAAGGCCCAAATTGCCAATGGTTTCCAAAATGAAAAGCTGAAACCCCCATTATAGCTGCTAAATATCTCATCTTCAGTCTATAGCTCAAATACTACCTAAAGTTAAATAGTTTAAAGATATTACAAAAAGCATAAAAAGCATACTCAGCCAAGGATAACGATTCCCGGCTATTACTATCTTCTTCCTCAAAACATTCAACATTATTCAAATATTCTTCAATATTTGCTTGAAGAACATCTTCAATTTCATCTTTTTCCATACCAAAATGTATCTCCTCCCAGTCGGAACTACAAAACTAATAAATCAAAAGACTGCATTAAATGGTGGGTTCATGAAATGATTTACACCAGCAAAGACACTAAGGACTATTGTTTTTAAATGTACATTACCTGGTAAAATCCACAGACGGCCTGCACTGCAAAGAACCACTTCTGGGAACCAGGCGCACCGCCCACAGAACAAGCTTGAAAAAAATCACACTATTAGAAGGGCACACCACTAGTAAGCAGACGTTATAGCATATCTGCTTGGAGAATTCTATAATTTTCATACATATTACATAGCTCCAAGTTATATATGTAATATATATTGGTAGATAATATCATATATGTAATACATATATACACATATATAGCATCTTTGTAGAATCTCTACTAAAAACCCAAACAGAGCAATCTGCCTAAACAGCAAAATTATTCAAGTGCCATGAATACTTCAGTCTAGTTAGTCGTAGTTCAAAATCTCTATTATTATTTTAATCATTATTAAAACACTAAAATCTACCATAAAGATGTTGAAAAAAAAACCACTGTGTTTCTATTGATTCACATAAGTGATGCAGGTATTTTAGAGCAAACAATTCCCTCTTCAGAGACCACGAAGGTCTGGCTAGCAAGGGAGGAGCTCGAGAGTAGCTATAACCTAAGACAATGAAGAAAGATGCTCTTCTCGGAGCCTGGAATATTTCACAAGAGCAGGAAATTAGAAGCCTTTCCAAGGTGCATGTCAGAAAATCATGAATTTAGAGCCATGCAAAGAAATTAGATTCAATGGAAAGAAAAGAAATGTGTTAACCGAGGCTAGGAAAGATGCTAAGCGTCTACTACCACTTCATACCAACAATCTCAACAGAAGACCTTATCTATTTCTTCTTTAAGAAAATAGAAACCATCAGATAATAGCTCCCATAAATGCTATCAACAAACAGTTCACCCTATTTGCATTCCCACCAAGCCTTTTTCCTCTTTCCTTCCTGTTAAGATATAAAAGGTACTGCCCTTCAAATCCAAGGTTATCCTTCAAACTATGTTTCCACCCCAGGCCACGGACGATCCTATCTTGCTTGTATCTTCAATCTCTCCCCCTCTGTCAGTTCCTTCCTGTTAGCATTTAAATTTGCAGAACTGTTTCTTAAATTGTTTTTAAAGAATCTCCTTTAAATTCATCTCCTTTTTCCAGTTATTACTGTATCTCTTTGTTTACTCTTTGTCAGGGATAAACTTTCTGAAAGCACTGCCTACACCGGACTGTTGTGATTTCTTCTCCCCCTCTCCTACTCCCCTCCAAATCCATCTCAGTCTTTTTGTGTCCACCATGCCACTGAAACTAGACTCACTAAGTCACCAATAACTAACATGTTACTAAATCTAGCAGACACGTTTTAGTTCTGTTGTGACTTGACCTCTCCACGTGAGGGAGAAAAAAATATCAAAGATGGCACATTTGACTTAAAACACTTGGCTTCTGCAGAATCTATCATTCCAGCTGCTCCTTTTCATTCTTTTGAAAACTGATGCTCCTTTAAGAGCATTCACTTCAAGTTTCTGCCTGTCTCACTATCCAAAAGTCATCTTACCCTTTCTCATGCCTTGAACTGACGTCTATATATTGATTATTCTATGAGCCCTATTCTGCCTTTTGATGTCCAGACACATGTATCCAACTTTTACAAACCACTTTCACTTTGACATCTTTAAGACGTCAACTAATCAGATGTTCTGAATTGAACATGCCGTCTTCCCTCAAAATCTAATTCTCTGATCTCACTAAATAACATTACCACACTAATACTCAAGTCAGAAATCTAATGTTATTCTTAATTACTTTCTCATTCTTCCCTTCTTCTTAATCACGCCAATCCAATACTAAATCAGGTGAATTCTACCTCCATAATTTCCTTTAGATCTATCCATTTTCCTCCACCCTAGCGGTCCCTCTCATGTATTAGCAATTCCCTCATATTACATCAATACTATCTTCTAAACTGTCCACTACACTAGAGTCAGAATACTTCAACAGCACAGATAGAAATGTCTTTTCCTTCGCTAAAACCTTCTTGGCTACTGATCATCACTAGCAAAACATCCCAACACCCTGACATGATTTACAAAGTCCTACCTCTCCACCTTTATCTCTAGTATAATCCCATTGGCACATCCTGGACCTCAGACTTGGCATTTTACTGTGAGCAATAATCCTAGCTTAAAATTCACCACGGGCAATTTTCTCTTTGCATGGTTCTGATACACACATACTTCAGTTATCGTGGTTTAAATAACACCAGCTCCCCTAAAATAGGGTTCAAATTCCAGTTACCATGGTTTATTAATTAACTGTAATTGCATAAAGTAAAACTTCATTGCTAGCTTCTCAGATCACAAATCAATACATAAATAAAATATGTGAATGATAATCAGTGACTACTTTCCTTCATCTATTTATTTCCTTACCTGAGGCCATTTTGTCCCACTGCTTTTAGAAAGAGAGGAGAGAAAGGGAGAGAAGGGAGAAAGAGAAACACTGATTGGTTGCCTTACTGTATGCACCAGGACCAAGGATGGAACCCACAACCTACATATGTGCCCTAATCAAGAATCGAACCCGCGACCCTTCAGCAATGGGATAATGCTCCAACCAACAAAGCCACACTAGGCAGGGCGCCCACTTACTGCTCTCAAAGTTTGTTGCCAAGTGGCCACTGCACACTATTTGGTTTGCACGATGACAAAAAATGTAATTGTGTTGCCTGTCTTCCAGGGACAAATCCTTGTGATATTTTACAAAAATGGATACAGGAAGAGGGAAATGGCAAAAGAAAAGACAAAAGGACAGCAAAAAACCAAAGCGATAACATTGAAACTGATGCTCAACTCTAATGCAAATAGATTGTAATAATAGCTGCTGTGATTAAAAAAAATTGTGACGAAAAAATGAAGAAGTCCCAGAGAAAATGATGCTGGCAAAAACCTTTGCATTAAAGGAACTCAGGTAAAAAATGGTTGAAAGAGAATTAATAATGTATTTGTACACAGGACAAAATAATAATCCTCCTTATAATGCCACACTACCATATTTTACATGCAGCTACAGGTGGGCAAGAAAATCTCACGACGAAAACAAAACTCAGGCTCAAAACCCAAAATAATTTCGTAACAATTTTATGGCATTCAAGAATCAGGAAGAGTAGGATAGTATCTTTTTCGATTGTGCATTTCCTTAGTTACCTTCAGATCCCAGTGACTTATACACAGTCAACAAGTATTTCTTGTACACCTAATTAAATTTATTTCCGGTACAAATAAATACTGTACCAGAAGACACAAGGGAGATTTACTATACTCACCAGGGAAAGTACTATCTCCTGGATTAACTGAAGCACTAATGCTTCTTTTCAGAAGGTGATAAACATTTGCTGCTGTTACATCTGAAAAAGAAATGACAGATTAACTCAACAGGCTCAAGAGTTACATAATCTAGGCCTATTCTGTTTTCACCGTCAGAGACTCTCAGGAACAGCATGTTGAACATAAAAGAACTATGCTGTGTTCAAGCTTTGTTATAATACATCTAAAACAAGCATAGGAAACACTGCCAGTTTGTGCATGCTAGCCAGATAACACATATCCTGAATCCCCCCCCCCCACCCGCTCAAGAAAAGTTATGCCAAAAAGGGGAACCCTGTCACAATACCCTATATAAAATCAAACAGACTTCCTCCGCAAATGCCTGCTCGATCAAAACACACAAATAAATGAAAATGCAATTCGGAGTCTAGACAGAAGCTCTGAAAAGCAGTGCCATTTCAAACAGTTAAGAATGTTTTAAATTTATCACTTTTAAAAAAATTTATGTGTACGATGTCTCCTCCCATTCATTAGGTTGTAAATTCTAGAAGACTAGGACTCTTCCATCTTGCCCCTTTCTACAGCACTTGCATTGCAACACAGGAGGCGGAAATACCTATAGAATGCATATATTCCCAAAAAGCAGAAATTCCATTACTTACGGCACAGAGAATTTGTCCAATTAAATTTTTTACTGTTGTCAAGAACTTCTAGGCGCTGGAGTCCTGCATCCACCAATTTGTCCCTATTTTCCACTAAGATAATGAACCATTTAAGCCTTTATTAGTTCGATCCCAGATACAGTCACAGCTTCCTGGGCAACTCCGTTAAGTACTTTCCGCCCCAGCAGAACTAGATCACAAACTGAAATTTCTCCCCTGTTCAAGCCGTTCCCGCTCTTTCTCAGCCCAGGACTTACCTGCCTGCTTCCCGATACCCGGAGCTGTAGGCGACCCAGAACGGCGCTCCACCTCCCCACTCGCCGCCGACTGGGGGACTTTTCCTTCCCCCCAGATGACAAGGAGCAGGTACCGATCCATCCCCTCCGAGCTGAGCCCCAGTTTCAAAGCTTGGATTCCACATCAAAACAGCCGCGCGAGGCTGACGCACTTCCGGCTCCCTCGTACTAAGGCCGGCTGGAAACGGTGTGTACTCTGTCGGTTTTCTGCAGCTTTTCTACCACCAGGTGAATTTCGGAAGTTGTTCTCGCGGTAACTGCAGTATTTCCTCCTTTTGGATGAAATCGCGCACGTGGGAAGTTTGGAGGGGACCCAGGAAAAGCGGAGAACACGCAAGTATTGGCCCATCTAGGAACTGTCAGGCTTGGGTATGTGCGTTTCCCGCCGGCCGGTAACGCTGCGGAAAGGATCGCGGCTGTTCTGATGGTGGGAGAGCATGTCGAGTTTCTCTAGGGCGCACCAGGTGAGTTCGGACTCTGTTGCTTGATGGGATTCATTACACTGACAGAAGGTCAGTGGCTCCAGCAGGCACAGTGTGTCTGAATGGGTAGGGAAGCCGAATCCCTCGGTCAGGATGTACCTCGGGGAAGCAGAGAAAAGAAGGTTGTGATCCCGGTCACCAGTTGTTCTTGTTATCTTTGTACTCGTTCCCTCCTGCTCTCTCAGCCCGTTTCCTGTCTTTTGTTCCCGGGAAGAGTTTTAGGAGAGAAGGTCGAAGAGGTAATAAGATGGATCACATAGGGCATTGAAGGTCATTGGAAGAATTTGATTTTTACGGAGTGAAATGAGGACCTGCTGGAGGCTTTTGAGCCAAGGAGTAACATGATCTCAGGTGTTAAGGGAGCACTCTGGCAGCTGAGTTGAAAAATAGACTGTGTAGAGGTGGGGATTAGTGGAGGAGAGAAGTAAAGAACCTTTTTGGAGATCAGTGCAGTAACCCAGGATAGCTAAGATAGCGGCACAAACCAGGGTAGTAACAGTGTAGTGTTGAAAAAATAGTCTGGTTCTATTTGAAGGTGGAGCCTAAAGGATTTCCTGAAGGATTGCATAGCGGAGGAGAGCAAAAGAAGAAAAAAGGATTACCCCAAAGATTTCGATTAAACAACTGGAAGGGTGTGCCTTCAACTGAGACTGAGGAAGGATTCAGTTGGTGGAGCAGTTCATTTTGTATTTCAGTTTAAGATGTCTTTAAGCCCAGTCCCACTCCAAGTGCGATTCCTCCCTGGGACAGGTAACCGTTTGTTGTTGTTTTTTTACCTGTCCCTGATTAGGCAAATACAGGAATTAAAATTAAACATTTTAACACTTGTATAATAGTTTGGCATTGTGGCAGCATTTTAATTTTTTATCAAAGGTTTCTCTTTTTTTCTATAGAAGTATTGGTATTTCATGGTTTGGGGGATTAACTAGTCTTTAGCTACATATGGCTTAAAAATTGTACTGAAGTGCAGATGTGAAGTGGGCATTATGGATTCAAGTGTAGAGTTCAGGAAAGAGGTCCAGGCTAAAGATGCAAATTTGTGAGTCATCAGTATATATATGGCATTCAAAGATATGGGTTGGCCCTGGCTGGCGTGACTCAGTGGATTGAGTGCCAGCCTGCAAACCAAAGGTTGTCACCCGTTGGATTCTTGGTCAGGGCACCTGCTTGGGTTCCGCCAGGTCCCAGTAGGTGGGCGTGGGAATCGCACTTCGATGTTTCTCTCCCTCTCTTTCTCCCTCCCTTCCCCTCTCTCTAAAAATAAATAAATAAAATCTTTAAAGATATGGGTCGGAATGAAGTCCTTGAGGAAGGGAATATAAAGAAGACAGGAGGACCTGTAGCTAACTAAGCTTTAGGACATTTCAACGTTTCAGGGGTGAGAGATTATGGGAGAACCAGCAAAGTGGGGGGGGGGACAACACAGGTGGTGTCCTGGAAATCAAGTAGAGAAAGAAAATACCCAGCAGAGGGAAATGACCAACTGTATGGAGGACTTAGAATTGACCTGTGGATTTAGTAGCATGAAGGTGACTTTGGCAGGAGGTGGGGTGATGGTGATAGGTGTGGGAGGACAAAAGCCAGGATGTGGTAGGTTGAAAAGAAGTGGGGAGACAAACTGGAGTAAAGACGGAGAAGAGGAGAGGAGGCAGTAGCTGGTGGAGAAGTGAGCTTGCAAGCTGCTTTTCCTTATTTTATTATGGAGAATTTCACTTGTATATAAAGTAGCTATCACGCACTATCAGAAAACCCATAGCCAATATCCTTTCATCTGTACCCCCCATTTACTTCCTTCCCTTTCGTATGAATTTGAGGTGAAGTTTAGACTTACTAGTTCATCAGTAAGTATTTCAATATCTTCTCTGTAAGGATTTAATGAAAAAATCACTATCATTTATCAAAGCTGAATGAAAAATTAACTAATTTCTTAATGTCATCAAGTATATGTACAAACTTCCTTTTTTGTCATATCTATATATTATACAAATACATAATATTTTTATAGTTTATTCCTTTGTATTAGAATCCAAAATGCATTAAGTTGCTGTTTTTGTAAGCCTCTCTTAATAAATAGGTTCCTGTTCCTATCTTTTTTCACCTTGCAGTTTATTGAAGACACATATTTGTCCTGTAGAGTTGCGTTGTTTGAATTATTTTATTAGTTCATAGGCCAAGAGTGGTAGGGAAAGGATGTGGGCCAGAAGCTCTATTTAGTTGCAAAAGGCATGATCATCTATGTATTTAAAAAAAAAAAAAAAACCTACAAAAAGGTATGGAATCTACCAGAACCAACAAATATCTTTAGCAAGTTTACTAGGCACAAGACCAATATACAAAAGTGAAGTGTATTTCTACATACTAGCAACAAAGCAATCAGACATTTCAACTAGAAATATCATTTACCATGACATCAAAATATATTAAATAGGGATAAATCTAACAAAATGTATGCAAGGGGAATTAGATAGAGACTAGAAAAATGAGAATAGGAAAAAAAACCAGAACCATTAAGCAGTTTTATAGACTGATTTGAGGTTTGTGGTCATTAAATTTAAATAAAACCAGCGAGCCTAGTTGTATTTTTTCCAGCGTTGTTTAGCTGCTTGTGTACGTACCTAGAGGAAGCATCTGGTCAAGACCTTCCTGGGCTGTGTCTTAGAGCTAAAAGGCACTGATGGGCACTGAAAGGACAGTGGCCTATGCCTAAGACCGTCTAAAGATGTCTAATACAGTTTTTTAAAAATTTAGGTTTATTCAACATCATCCTTCTATACTTTCCCAGCTACACTCTGCTATTTAACTTCCCTTTGAATTAAACTTCTGAAGTCTTCAGTTTCTAATCGGCCACTCATCTTTCCATTCCATACACAATGTAGTGTATCCATTAATCTCAATATTTTTGAAGACCTTCGTAAACAGTTTCTGTTTCATATATGCTTCTTATTACCCTTCAAGTTCTATGCTGTATGATACAAAAACTGTAAGTCATAACGTAAAGGGAAATAAATCTTCGGAATCTTTCTAACAAAGAATGATGCATATTAATAAGAGAAGAGAAAGCAGGAAAAATTATCCTGTTAATCTTTGCAAAACAATGAGAAAAGATGGCCCCTTTTTCCAGAAATAGAAATAAAAACTAAACAAAAAATTCTTTAGTGACAGGATCTTTTTTTAAATGTCAATTATTGACATTAACTGTAGAATACGTGTGCTGATACATAATAATAATTATTATTATATCTCTTCTAATTAGAATTCTATTTATTTCCTCTTCTGTTTTTTCCAGCAATGGGCCACATTTGCTCGAGTCTGGTATCTCCTAGATGGGAAAATGCAACCCCCCGGCAAACTCGCTGCCCTGGCCTCTGTTAAACTTCAGGGGCTGCATAAACCGATGTATCATCAGCTGAGTGAGTATCATGTTGAACCTGTCATAATCCTGCAGTTTACATGCCAGAGGAGAATATTTTAAAGTAGTTTGACGAGACTGCTTTTAAGGACTTCTTTTTTTTCTGATGATTCTTTATTTTGTTCTTGCTATAAAACCTACTAGGACTAAATTGAAACATACAGACTGGTTTACCTGGGACAACCCTATTTTACACCACTGCCCCCACAGAACTGTCGGTACCCCTTTCTTTCACACTCCAAAATATCCTGATTTGGACTCTAAATTAAATGTTCGCTCCTATATATGTTTCTTCACATGGCAGTGTACATTTGAATAGACAGGTTTTGAAAATGACTGAATAAGCCTGCCCTCTCTTCTAAAAACCTTTCCCTCCAGGAAGATACATAGAATTAGCGAGGCCTGGTGAGTTTACTCTTTGCCGTTTTGAATTAATAGATTTGCTTTTCTGTATTCTTTTCCCAAAACAAAACAAGGAAAGTTGTTTTCCTACTAAGAGACTTATGCTTCGAGGTGGTTTTGATGGGCTCCACTGAACCGAGGCCTGTCAGCATCTACTGCAGTTGATCACGGTTTTGACTGTTTAAGATTTTATTTATTTTATCTTTAGAAGGGAAGGGAAGGAGAGGGAGAGAAATATCAGTGTATGGTTGCCTCTCACACGCCCCCTGCTGGGAACTGGTCTACAATCCAGGCATGTGCCCTGACTGGGAATCAACCTGTGATCCTCTGGTTCAGCAGGCCCGAGCTCAATCCACTGAGCTACACCAGCCAGGGCTAGTTTTAACTTTTTATTAGTATTTTGTAATGTGAAATATACAAAGAGATAGAAAGATAGAAATGTATCTATCTCCGTATATAAATGTAGGTGTTGTTTTAAAGAAAATTAACAATAATAATGATGATAATGAACTCAATACCCATACACTCAGCATGCGGGTTGTTTCGGGGTTTTTTGTCATTACAAAAACATTGCTATTAGTATTTTTATAGCTTTTTCCTGGTACTCACGTGACGTTTCTCTGATGTCTGAATAAGACAGGAATTTCCAGGTTCAAAGCGCCCTGGGAAGCTAGCTAGTCTTTCTGCCAATGTCCTCTCCTGCCAACGGCATGTAAGGGTTTCTTTCTGTTACTCCTCATCTTCAGTAACATGGTATTTCCGATCTTTTTAGTTTTCACTACTCTAGTAGATGTGAAAAACTCTCTGTTGACTGTTTTTACGCTCTTGCTAATTCTGTTTTCACAGTTCCCTTTTGATTCTTCAACTTTCTAAACTCCCACTGGTTTTTTCCCCACAAAGACTGGCGAGGTCCCGGAGCCCAGCCCTCAGACCCCTTCACGTTCTGCGCGTGATTGCACTCAGTCTCGGGTCTCTAAATACAGGGGGGGCAAAGGTAAGCATACAGTTGTGAGTACGCAAAACACAGAGTTTACTCTTGTGTTATTATTTATTAATTATTGCACTATTTTCCATACAAACAACTGTACACCTACTTTGCCCCACTCTGTATAATCTATATGCTAATGGCTCCCAAGTTTATGTCTCTAGTTTTGACCCTTTCCCTGTATTCCAGATTCAACCAAATTTCTACTCAGAAAAATTTTGGCTTGAAAAAAATTGGATTTTTTCACAGCTTTACACTTGTGCATGATATAGGGCTTGCCACATAGTTGGAGTTCAGTAAATGTTTGTTGAGTAGATCATGTATTCACAAATACCATTTTTGAAAATGAAGACATTACTTTTAATCAGGACCATGACATTTGAGTTAATTGGATTTTTGGATTTATGGAGCGAGGGGACAGAGTATTTCAGATAATATGATTTGGGTAAGAGCAAGGAATTTTTTATATTTCTACTTGCTGGTCTAACCTTTTCTCTTCACATAATGAAATTTTCCATTAGGTATCAAAATAAGCTACACCCTGTAAAAATATGATTGTGAGGATTTTGTCATATTAATATTTGTTTTTTAAGCACTTAGTATAATGCCTGGCCCATAATAGATGCTTATCAAAAATATTTCCTGGAATGACTCTTTTAACTATGGTTTATAAACACGGTCAGTTCTCATTATTTATAGCAGTTACATTCTTTAAAATCACCATGAATGCTGAGTTCCTGAACACCAAACCATGCTGTCTAACGGAACTACAGAGTTCGGATCTTCTGAGCCTCTCGTCACAGAATCGTTATCCACTAGTCAATACATAGCCGTATTTTACGTGTTTCCATTCAAAGACACCTTATTTAATGAATACATTGCTAATTCTCTAACATTGAACTCATGGCCAATGGCACTATAGCTCACACTTGAACTCAGCTGATCTAATGCTCGTGTTTTCTCTGTGAGGCACATCACAGCCAAGTGCACATCGGAACACTAGACAGCACTTCAGCCTCCAGCTGGCGAGGTGTCTTAAACAGTGAGGTCACTAATTAAAAGCACAAAAATGCCAAGAAGCCTGGCATTAAATAGACCGCGAAGCAGCACTTGTTCATAGTCCAAGAGCTAAAAGGAGCAAGCAGAGATCACTTGGTTCAACCTCTGCAGGAAGCATCTGCATTAAGCTCCTCGGTGTTTGCCACTCTGTGCACGTCCTGAGCAACAAGGGAAGCACTGTGAGTGTTGCTGCGGGGATTGCAAACAGTTTAGGGAGGAGGCTGGTTCGCAATGTGGAATCTGTGAGTAATGAGGCTCAACTGTACATTGAAAAGTAAAACAGTGATCAGTGGACTTACGCTTAACAAATTATAAAGTCCTTTAAAATATCTCTCTCTGGCAGATCAGGAAAATGCTATAGTGATAGAATACCAGTTCATAGGATTTTTTAAATTCCTTAGGACTTTACGTAGTTTATTGAACCACCTCATTGATAAATGAGAAAACTAAAATCAGAAGAGAAGAGTGAATTTCTCACTGGCACTCAGCTGGGACGGTAGAACTGGGACCACACCCAGGCACCTGTTTCTTCACGTAGGAAACCATGAATTCCACTTTGCTGTGCTGATTCCCAGCCACACACACTGTGTTTTCCTTCTAATTCCCTTTCTCCTTAGCAGTTACAGCCACAAGGAGATAAACAAGACCTCTTAGGTTGTCTTCATGGAAATGCAAATGATGCAAAAGTTGAGGAAAAAGTGGAATTAGTAGTAGTCACCTAATTTCCTTCGTAAGGAATGGCACCTAGCTGTCCACTAAATTAAAGTTCTACTTTTTTACGAGCAGGCCGCTATTGCTAGAGTATCCTCCAAGTCCTGGAGGATGACGTCTGCCGGGGCACCGGGAGAGCTGTTGTTCTGCCCACCAGGTCATCCTTTTCGAGGAGTGGAGAATAGCCTTTCTATGAAATTAGAAGGTTACATTTTGAGGTCTAGATTGGATTTTTGTTCCGCACTAAATTTATATATAACTTATGTCAGCAAAACTTGTCCTGTCCACAAGATGTCACCAAAATCAAAACTTACAGCAAGCGATTTTCAGTTTACAAATATGTTATGCGTTTAGTTTATTTCTAACAATTGCTGGTTTAACCTGTATTTATTAAACATGTGTTATGTGCTCACAATTACTATAAACATGTTTATTTGAAACTTGACATTCAATTTCCCAGAAAAATAGTATTGGATGGTCATATATCTAGGAGTGGTTATAAAAGTTAACTTATAAATGTATCTGAACATAAGCTATTTGAAGTACTTTATAGGTCCCATGGACTTTGTGAAGAGTTGCGGAAAACCAACTCTCCATTTACAAGGTTTTTGTTTCTTTTGTTTAAGAAAAATATGGTGAGTCATGTGGAAATTACGTGCACCTGGGGAGAGAATTCCCTCCTCCTGATTAGATCTCTCCTCCTGGCTCTGGAGCGGGGAAGCTTTCTGAACATACCTCGTTCCCACCAATAAGTGAAAAGAAAGGGCACGTGGTGGTTGTTGGATTTTGATGTGTTATTCGTGAGGCCACGGCTCTTCACTGCCCATGGATGCGTTAGTTGAGGGCTGAGTGAGCATTTAAAAGACGCAGAGGGAAACCGTTTTTTTTTTTTTTTTTTGCATTATCTAAAGTTATTAGATTATCTTAAAATATTTGTGGTCTGCATGGAATGAAATAAAAGTTGCATACAGTTCTTAAAAGTTAATGTTTTTAATACTGGCATACCAAGTAATGCAACAAAGATAATATTAGATCTAATTTGATCACTAGTTTTCTGTCTTATATTGTTCACTTAAATCTTTTAAGGACTTGTTCGAAAAGAACATTGATAGTGCTCTTCTTAAAATTACCCAGTTTGCATATTTTTAAGTGTCAGTTTCAAATGTTAGATATTGCATTATTTAATTTTGCACTCTAATTTGGCAAATAAATTCAGCTTCAATGGAAAGTGAAAGATTCCATTTCCCTCTAAACAGGTGTCATGGAAAGAGCCTGCACAGGGTCTAAGTAACTTGGTGTGTGAGCTTTTGTGAAATTGCTTAATCTTAATGGGCCTTAGCTTCTTTGGCAGTAAGGGCTGGACAAACCTAAGGTCTTTCAGTTTCTTTGTTATTGTATAGAAACTACATAGGTGTCTTGTCCCCGTCTGTATTTGTTATCCCGGTTTATTTGCCCCCAACTGCCTTAGTCGACCACATGTCGCTTTCAGGAACTTTCGTCACTTCACCAAATGCTGTCAAACTGTTTTTTCCAGTGCACTACCAGCAAGCTTCCCAGGTTATTTCTTCACACCTCTGGACTTCCTCTCACTCTAGTGGAGAAAACCCACCTGCTTTATGCTCTGTTCATGACCCTTGTCCTGTATAGACTATAAACTTTTCTTAGTAAATTCTGTCATTCAAATTCCAACCCTGTGTAGAATCACAATGTACCATATCCTTTTGTTTTCATATCCTGTGTTTATTTATACTTTTTATTTTTTCAGTGGTGTTCTTCTTAAATAAACTTCTAGAATCTTTTGAAGTTTACTTTTCTGTAGATAGAATAGGCACTTAATAAATGTTTCTGATTACTTGATTTTGTCATCTTTAGTAACTCATGTGAAAATTACATGTTTACTTTTGTGGAGGTTTTTTTTTAAATGAACGTCCAAACTTAGGGGTACTTTTTACTGGAAAATTAAGCAAATATATGTATATGTGTGTGTGTGTGTGTGTGTGTGTGTGTGTGTGTATTTAATTTTGGGGCCATCCCGTCCTGTCTGATGTGTATCTAGTCATAGTTGACAGTGGCGGCTCCAATTTACCTACTTAAATATGGTTGGAAAAACCTTGGGTCGGTAGTCAAGCACAAGAGCATAGTATTCCATTGTTCTCTAAATTGGAAAAGAATAATAAATTGTGACGTTTTACATTTGTTTTCAATTTACCTGTTGGCAAAACATACTTTTTTATGACTATGTGCATATTGTTTTCATTTTCTCTTATGTTTTTAGAGGAAAATTTATATTAGATATTTTAAAAGTATTTAATGTAAACATTTTTAGTGAAGTATAATTACTAATAGGAAGATATGATAGAAATAATAGTAGTTTGCCTTTAAAGATGCATTGTTGGTATTGGCCTCTCTACCAGATTCTCTTCCACCTTACAGCGTTGAGATTTTCCAGATGGCTCGCCAGCTCTTTCTATACTTAGATGTTGTACAAAGCAGTAACAGAAATCTGTTCAAGGATTTTTGACGTTGCTTCTGTGACTTGCTTTGTATTTTTAATGTGTTGCTTAGACTTTGATAAGCTTTACAAAACCAAGGATGCTTTTTCTTAAAGTCACGATTTTTCATATAAAAATCTTTTTTTTCTTTCTCTTTTCTTTTTAAATCCAGGTGACTGCGGGGATCACGTTGTTATAATTAACACAAGGCACATTGCGTTTTCTGGAAACAAATGGGAACAAAAAGTATACTCTTCACACACTGGGTAAGACAGTGCTGTCGCCACGGAAAACAGGCCGTTGAAATGCATTGCTTTAATCACACCACTGACCTGATTTAAAAGAAAAATGTATTTTCCAACTTTGGCATTTAAGAAAATACTCATTTTATGCATGCTACATATATAATTAACTCAATCAAAAAAAAAAAAAGCAAGCCTGAATCAAATCCTTAATTATTATCTGACAGTATATGTTTTTCTGGAAACTTCACATAAACCTCTCTGATCAAGATTATTCCCATTTTTAGTAAATCTTCTCCTTCTTTCTGCTTCCTGTTATGCATCTCCTATGCCCAGAACCATTCTGAACATCTGAAAGGACAGGGTCCAGCAAAAGAATGCCTCTTTGTTCAAGATTTTATTTATTTTACTTTTAGAGGGGAAGGGGCCGGGAGAGGGAGAGAAACATCAATATGTGGTTGCCTTTTGAGCACCCCCACTGGGGACCTGGCCTGCAACCCAGGCATGTGCCCTGACTGGGAATTGAACCAGCGACCCTTTGGTTCGCAGGCCGATGTGCAATCCACTGAGCTGTGCCCCTTTTTTGTCAAAAAATCTTTTATTACAAATCATAAGCATGTAATACTGTAACGTAACGATATCACACCAAGCACATCATGTGACATTTTAGGTGAAATGTTTAAATTGCGGTCCACCGCTGTAAGACATTCACACACCCTGCCAACCACACTCGGGCAGGCCTTCCTCCTGCCGGACCCTGTACTTGAGATGTTTTAGTGGTTAAGTTTAGAAGACACCTAAAAGCTCCACAACATACCTTTCAAGTTATAGGTCTTTCTGCCTATGTTTAAATAAAACCAATCTCATAGTTCGTTAGGTAGCCCATTCATTCCACCTTTGCAATGGCCTACATTTTAGGGGCGTCTTCTATGCTATTGAATCTGTTTCTCTCTAACTTTCATGCTGGTCTTCTCTTTGGGACAGTGGAAAATAATTATATCTCCTCCACATAACATTCTTCAACTAATTTCAAGACCTCGATCAGCCAGTGCCCACTGGTTTGTCTCTTCCCGGGCTCTCACCATCTCTGGTTCCTTCCTCTATAGGCTTTGGTTCGAACAGCCTCCATATGTTTTGGTCAGTCTTTTCTAGTACTGTCCCTGGTTTTTGTTCCTCTGTTTCTGTTGACTCCTGACTTGTACTTGAGACATACTACTTTTACTGTGCTCCTAATATTTTATTGCAGTTATATAGGCAGCATTTATCTTTCTAATTACAAAAGTTTTAGTGCATGCTAGTATTAGAAAATGCGGAGATGTTTAAAGAAGGAACTGAAAATCACCCTTCATCCTCTGACTCAACATTTTAATGTTTATGTAAGTTGTTATCCTTCAGGGTCCTTCTTAACTAAACACACCCGCCTGGTTGTATTCTGATGGTTTCCATATATAATGTGGCTTCTCCATCTTTCGGGTACTCAGTCTTCTGTTGTGATAGAACTTTTCTCCAAGGTCCTATGACTGTGTGACCCACTAAGTTCACTACCAGCTGAATGTCCTGTCTTTCTCAAACATGCTGCCATGTCTCCTCCTCCTGGGTGTTTTAGTTGTGCTTCATCCAACGCAGGACTCCACGTTCAGTTGTCTCTCTAGCCTTTGAAGATCTTTTATGATCTTGATTCTGTCACATAGTGTGTTAGTTAACCGCTTATCTTCAGGATGTGTACAAATTTTAATTAAGCATACTTCCTACACTGTTGAGCAAAATATGATCAGAAATGCTGACCTTTCCTTCTTGATCTAAATGATCCTTCTTTTCCCAGTTGCACCGCTGTCTCGGACAGGTAGACCTTGATGGTCACATCTGCTGCTCTTCATCTCTTGCCCCTCGGGTCTTAAATGCTTGGAATAACTTTTTTTGCTTTTTTAAATGAACATTTGCCCATTCCTCTATTTAAACACATTCATGTAATTTTTTTCTTCTTTTTTTAATACTTTTTTGAATTTTATTTATTTATCTTTAGAAGGGAAGGGAAGGAGAGAGGGAGAGAAATATCAATGTACAGTTGCCTCTTGTGCATCCCCTGCTGGGAACTGGCTCCTGCTGGGAGCTGACCTGCAACCCAGGCATGTGCCCTGACTGGGAATCGAACCCCGATCTTTTTTTGGTTCGCAGGCCCGTGCTCAATCCACTGAGCTACACCAGCCAGGGCTCATGAAATCTTTATTTAACTTAAGAAAAATAAGTTCACACCTATCATTAGTAATTTCTGCTATTGGCAAATCTCTACATATAAACCAGGTTCTATAAAATGCAGAGGCAATTGGGGAACATGAAAAGTCAGCATGTCATGCCATGCTGGGATAAACGTGTGCAGGGAAATACTAGGCTGACTCCTATCGCAAACACATCTGTAGTATTAGTGCAAATGAAGGGAAACAGCAGCACAGCCAGTGGAGAGCGGCCAGGGTCACGTGTCCCTCGGGAGGTACCCCTCTCAGTGCTGCACTCTCTCACCTGTGGGGGGAGAATCCAGCATCTTCCATTCACTTTATTGGCATCCAGCTACCACTCCTGCTTCATCGTCCTTCATTTTACCCAACATTTAACCAACAGCATATTGCTGTGTCTTGCCTCAGCCTTGCATGTGTTGCCCTCCCTGAAAATGTTTCTCAAAATTTCCTCTATTCAGCCATAAACCCCGTCTCAGATGTCACCTCTCCTGTGACGCCGTCCCTATTTCCTCCTCCCCCGCAGGGTCCATTGCTTCTTGTTCCTGCATTTCTCTTGACTCCTGACTTCCACGTTGGACATACTGCTGTTATTGAGCTCCTGACACATCACTGCAATTACAGATTTAAAATCTAACTTTCTAGTGATAAAAGTTTTAGTGCATGCTAGTATTAGAAAGTACAGAGAAGTTTAAAGGAGCTAAAAATCATCTTTCATCCTTGGAGTCAACAATACATATATAAGTTTATCTCTTTTTTACTTAAGATTTCCCTTTTTAAGTATTATTTTCAGTCACAGTATATGGTAGTGCACAATAGGATTTACCCTACCTAATCACTGCTCTATTTTTTAAAATAAAATTTTGACTTTTATGAAGAACTGGAAAATAAGTCAGCCGAGTATTGCATTACGCCAATTGTTCCCTTACTCAGAATTTTACAGTAGCTCTCCAAATTTTTAGTATAAAGTCCAACTCCTGAAATATAGTGTAAATGGTATTGTGCTTTAGAATTTGCCATCCACTGTTAAAAATAGATCATCCTCAGTGTAGAAAGTGTAAAGTGTTTCTTTCCATGGAGACAACACAGGGACAGACGTCTAGACGTGTATTTTTTTTTCTGAAGCTGAAATTCCATAAAACAAATGAAAGAATTCCAGTTTGAGAATTATCTTTCTCAGCAAACTTTTAAATGTGCTTTCTTAAATTTTATTCCTAAGAGGTGGTTCTTTAAATTATCTTAAAATGTTTTAAATTCTTGCTGAAAAGGAATTTATGAAAGGAAACACATTTAGGTAATCTTAAATTTTTTCTCGCAGAGTTTCGCTGATTTTATGTTTTCTTTTTTCCTTACTTGAAAGTCATTTAGGCTTTATTCATTTATTCAGTGTAATAAAGCCTTACATCTGAATATTGTTTTTGTTTTAAATTTCCTAAGCACTTTCACATTTTCTCAGTTGACTCATAAAAATCGGGAGGTAGATGGAGTAGACATTACCATTTCTCTTATATGAATAAATTCATGTAAAGAGGTCATTTGAACTGCCTAATGTTATACTGGTAGCTACCAGCAAATCTAGATTCCAGACCTTCATCTGGGGCATCCAAGTTACTGAGCTGCCTGCAAAAGTATCCCAAATAAACATATTTATTAATCCCCAATTTATTCATTTTACATATAATTTTGATCTGAACACAATTAAATATTTTATTACTTAGGGTCAACATATAACTCTTAATAGGAAACAGGATTGTGACCTGCTTAGAGTTTGAACTTAACTTCCGAACCAGATTGTCCACAACTAATTTCCCCAGACCTGGCGACTTATTTATATGGATACTTTGTCTAATTTGGCAGGAAATATGAAACGTTTTGATCATTGCTTTTTCTTTCTTAATTCAAGCAGCAATAAACTACCCCAGAATTAATGAGAATGAATGAGTAAATGAATGAATGATGAATAACTTTAATTTCCAATAGAAACATAAATAGTTAAGCCAAGAAAGTTTCCAAGATGTGGGGCTTTTTATGAAATGACAGTGACCACTTAGAAACTAACATCTCAAAGAACATAGGCTACTACTTATTTTTTAAGACAATAACAAATAGCATAGTTCCCGGAAACAAGTATGATTTTATAATAAAAATAGTTTTTATATTATAAAAGAATACTGAGTAATACTGTACCATAGCTGACTCCCAGCTTTAATGTCTTTGCTTCTTCAAATAGGTACCCAGGTGGATTTAAACAGGTAACAGCTGCCCAGCTTCACCAGCAGGATCCAGTGGCTGTGAGTCTGTTGTGTTGTTATTATTTTCATCGGTGGGAAGGCGGCTCAGACACTGCTGTTTCAGTTATTTTCCTCTTCTAATGTAGCTAGCCTTCTTCGCTTTGCCTGTACTACCCACTTTGATAACTATTACTTCATTATCATTCAGGTCTGCATATTTTTAAATTACTCTTTAGTATGTTTTGCATTTAGTGAAGGAATTTTGATGCTTTTTTTTTTAAGAAAAAGGATTATTTATTTATTTTAGAGAGGGGAAGGGAGGGAGAAAGAGAAACATCAGTGTGTGGCTGCCTCTTGCACGCCCCCCCACCAGGGATCTGGACCACAACCGAGGCGTGTGCCCTGACCAGAAGTTGAACTGGTGAACCTGCTGAGCCACACCAGTGAGGGCCCCAGTCTTACACTCTTGCTGACTTTTTTCATTCATCTGCTTTATTGATTACCCGAAAGAGCTATATTAATATTTCAATTGTGGGTTTGTTCACTTTTTTCTCGTAGTTTTCAGTTTGTCTTTGCATCGTTTTGAAGATTTAGCATTAGATAAATTTAAGTTTTTAATTATAACCTTCCTAAATAATTGATCAGGGTGTGCACTGACCCTCTTTATCATTCAAATCTATTCTACAATAACATTCCCCAGAGATTTTTCTTAAGAAATAATGTCTGTTTTATAACTCAGGTGTTGTTAGATTATTACAGATCAAATACAGTGTCCTGTTTTGACTGTTAATATGGATTGCATTTAATAGTATTGTAAGGGCTGCTGATAATGTATACCATAACTGTTACAATAAATTAAATTTTTGATATTAAGATGTTTTTAGAATTCAAGCCAATATTTTATTCATGCATGCTCACTGTACACTAGGAGGCAGTATAGTCCAACTTTTTGATGTTAAGAATTTGGCCTTGGGTAATGTTGTAGTAATTGTTTCAAAATTTTTTTGTAAACAAAGAATGAAACATTTGATGGAGGTTTGCAAAACATTTCAGAGTCAAAACCATTTGAATTATTACATCATTAAAAGATCATACTTTATAAAAAAGTCTTAATTTTGACTGTGTTTTGGAGAAGGGTGATGTGGTAAGGGGAGGTCAGTTACCTGGCTCCACTCCCGTTCGTCTGGGGCCGCGAGTCCTGCCAGCAGGCGGTTTGCGAGTCGGGACTTCGTGTGTGTGGCTCGTAAGAGAATCTGTTTCATGATGCATTTGCATTCTTCTGATTATTAGTACAGTCTTGGAATATTATTTGTAAGATGCATAATTAATAAATTTAATGGTGATTAAGAGGTTATTAAATATTTCAAAATATTTTAAATTACATAGATGAACTCTAAACTCAAATAAATATATTAAGTCAGCCCTTTCCTTCTATCCTTTATCCCTTTGTCATGTAGCTTATTTTCTTTAAGAGCTTTTGTGTCCTTACATTTTTCTTCTAACATGGTTCCCTTCTTATGCTTCTCCCCCTCTTATAGTTACTTAATAAAGTGATTTTGTGTGAATTAAGTAGCACATGGCCTGGGTTACCAAACATCTGAGGGAGACCTTTAATATTTGCCAACCTCAGCTTGTGTTCTCTGTCTCGCGTTTGGACTTCCTCGGGGCTCGTGCCTCAGTCTGTGCGGCTGGAGGGAGCTGGTTGTATGTGCACATTGTGTTCTGTCGGTGTCGGGTATCTGTGTCTGTGTGTCTGTCTTTTCTCTCCCCTGTCAGCTTGGGGGCTTGCCACATTTTGTAGCTTTTTCTAATTTGACTGTTAAGTTTGCATTTCTTTTTTTCTTTTTTTTTTTTTTTTTAGGATTTATTTTTATTTTTTTTTAAGATTATTTATCTTTAGAGGGGAAGGGAAAGAGAGAGGGAGAGAAACATCAATGTATGGTTGCCTTTCGTGTGTCCCCTGCTGGGAACTGGCCTGCAGGGAACCAGCGTGCAACCCAGGCATGTGCCCTGACTGGGAATTGAACCACGATTGTCTGGTTCGCAGGCCTGCACTCAATCCACTGAGCTACACCAGCAAGGGCAACTTTGCATTTCTTAATAGGGCAGATTTTTTAAATGCCAACTTGTTAATTCAAGTAAGTACAACTAAATTGTTTAAGAACATGTAAACCAAATGCCATGTAACCTTACTAACAGAATAAAATTGCTAAGAGGGTGATTTTCAGAGGCTATACTGACTTCCTTACCCAGAAAAGATGTGGAGTAGTCCTAACATTGTCAGTGTCTACTGAAGTCTTTTTAAAACGTTAAAAGTTGTAAAGACTGATTTCGAGGTCAGTGCTGCTAGAAGTCTCTCCCGTGGTGGAAATGTCCCTGTCTGCACCGTCAGCTGTGGTGCCCACCAGGCTCCTGACCACATGAAAAGCGGCCATGTGACTGAGGAGCTGGGTTTTCTGTGGCTTTTAATTTTAACAACATAACTCTGTCCTTAAGTAAGTCTTCAGAACATAAAGTTCTGGCAGCATTAACCTAGAAAATAGATGGAAAGGATACATGAGATGTCATTAACTCGCATGTGCAGAAAGGTTTTGATGAGAAAATAAAAGAAACGAGAAATTCTTTTACAGTGAAACCCTGTTCTGACACGTGTTGTCTTCGGGCATTTAGCTTTAATACATGTGAAGTTGTATTTTTGCAGTGTGAGTCCAGATGATAAAAATCTCTGTGACACTCCACATGTCTCTTCAACAGTTTTATGAGGGGCTCAGCGCATATGTGTATATAGTACAGGCCATTACAGTGATGGTTCGGTAGAGAGAAGGGACTTCCTGTCTTCCTGAGAAGTTAGGAAGGGAAACACATGGTGAGTGTGATGGCGTGGACTGTGTGTCTATTCGGGGGGGCACTGCCTGGTTTGGATTCGAGTGAACACTTACTGTGAAATTGGGGGAGTTCTGTCATCTCACTAAATCTGTTTTTTTTCAGCTGCGAAAGTGAGACTCAGTGGTAAACAAGGCAGCAAATGTGATGAATGCACTGAGCGCCATACGCACGGCGAGTTGTCAGTGAATGTGAGCCGTCACCATCACTGCAGATGTGTGGCCTATCGAGTCGGTCCCATGAGTCGGTCCCGTGACCGTAGGATCAGGCCTAGTGTGGGAGCTGGAAACCCGTCTCCCACTTGGAAGACACAAGATTACTGTGGCCTCTCTGCGTTCCGCTCTGTTCACTCCCTGGTAGATTATTTGAGCCATAAGCGTTTGCCAAAGCTTAGAGGATTTCTTCTTAGTCTAGCTAGAATTGGCACACATGTAGGTTATTAATCTCTTCTTTTTGTCATCGTTCTAAATTAAAACAAACAAACAGAGGCAACAGAAAATAGGAACATATAAAACAACAAATGTGCCTTTTCCTTTGCTGCCACGTATTTGCTCGGGTCTCAGTTTCTCTCCCTTCGTATTCCTGCTGAGGCTTCGCCCGCTTCTTTTCATCGCTGTTGCTAATTATATCTGCCTTCTTTATGTCCATGGTACTTTTATTCATTGGGTCCTTGTCTGTGTTTTCCAGATTGTAAAACTAGCTACGTACGGCATGCTGCCCAAAAACCTACATAGAAGGACCATGATGCAGCGCTTACATCTCTTCCCAGACGAGGTGAGCCGGTGATCAGAGGCCACAGTGCTTTGCCTAAATTTTCAGTTAAACACTTTCTCACCTTTTAAAATAATTGCCACACTTATTTTCAATAAAGAGCTATTATTGGACTAAAGATTACAAGTCTGTTAATTTGTTTTTTCATTGTAATGAAATGTACTGCTTTTTTTGGACAAGAAACTGTAATCAGAGCTCCTGTTAAATTGGGGGACTCTTTAATGATGTCATCAACTATAAAAAAATTACGCATTTAGTTTATATCATGTGACCAGTAGTAAAAATTCTGTGAATGATGGATTAATAACTTAGGTTTGGTTGCTAATTGGGTCTCATGATTTACCTTTAGGATACAGTGTCCCTACTCAAAAGTATTCATCTAAAAAGTACTTGGAAAAAAGTACAAACATTTGTATTTATTACTATTATACTTTTTTAAGTGTTTAGTTTTTCTCTTTAGTACCATATATTGTAACACTAGAAGTTCTGTAATAGAATAGTCGACTACAGGCTCTGGAATTAGACTGTCTGGATTAGAATTAGTGCCCCCGCCCCCATTCACTGATTTCATGGCCATGGACTAGTTACTCACTGTCTCTGTTTGCTTGTCTGTGAGCTGGGTGTAATGATAGTGCCTACTGCATAAGGCTGTCGTAAGGGTTAAGTGAGACAACACTCAGCGCTTAGGTCAGGGCCTGGCACGGTGAAGTGCTGGTTGCTGTCATTGCCATGGTTATGATTATTGTCCTCACAGTTCCTACTAGAGGAGTAATGTGGAAATTCATTCCAAAATGTGAAGTCATACCCACAATCGAAGCCACTTGTGTGTTCTGCTGTTAGCACGAACAGCATAAGTGTACTGTTCATGCTTTTATCAGAATGGTTAATTTATTACCTTTGCTTTGTATGAATAAGTAAAATGATTTCCACGGCTCGCTCTCCCTGGAGGGGCCAAGTACGGAAGCAGTGTCATCAAAGTGTAAATGGCCTTCATGAAATCACAAGAATTAAAAAACTTCTTTTTCTGATTATCTTTTATAAACCATAATTTCTAAAATACACACCATATTTATCCCAGTTTTAAGGTAGTCGGGTTTCAGTATAGATGTTTCAAGTGTAGTTTGGTTGAACAACAAATTACCTAAATAATTTCAGACCATAAAATAAATGAGCCCGCTTTCCCAAGAATGGACTGTTAAATATTCAAAAGCTTGACAACACTTTTTATTATTGTCGAGTCTTGGGAAATAGGCCCTCACGCATCACTGTGGACGTTCACCATGGTGCGACCCATAAGGAACCTGGCAGCTAAAAAACATTTCGCAGAATATACACGTAAGGAGATTCCTCCCTGACCCAGCAGCCTCGTTTATGGCCATGTAGTCAGAAAATATACAAGATTATGGCTTTTATATTATTTATTATAATAAAATAATAGAAATAAATGTTCATAGAAAACTGGACACACTATGATAGGCATTCAGTTGAGTATTATGCAGTTATAAAAACAGAATGACAAATATTGCTGTGACTTGATAAGTACTGTTTTGTTTTGTTTTTTTTTTCAGGATATATTGTTAAGTGAAAAAAAGCAGGGTGGAAAAGAGGGTAGATAGCATATCACGTTTTGCGTGCATATAATCAGACACATGCTCCCAGTCTTGCACGGTGTCTGCTTCCTTGTGCGTAGGAAGCACAAGAAGAATAAATGAGAATGGAGCTGGCTGCTTACTGGTGTGTGGGCGCAAAGGCTGGGCGGGAACAGGGAAGAGAATGAAATGCTTTTTGGAGAATACCTTTTAGGGTTTTTTTACCGTAACTTTTTAAAGATTTTATATATTCATAAGATAAAATGACAGCATGACAGACGTTAGCACAACAGTGCCTGGCTCTTCTTTTCTAAATGCTGTTCCCGGTGAGAGGAGCCAGGCTCTGCTTAGGAACATGACTGATTCGGGGTCTGACGCAGAAAAACGACGACATCATTACAGAGTACGCTGACGCAAATGGTAAAGTAGTGAGTAACGAAGTTATTAGGCAGAGCTCAGACACCAGTGGGGAAATGTCAAACGAACTGAACATGGTGCCCACTAACCACATATGGGACTGTGTTAGCTTTACAATGAACAGTCATAGTAATGGACTGTGTTGAATAAAAGCAAAAATTTTTGAGCCCGCAATGATGGTCTAAAAATTGTTTTTAACTTGTAGTTTGTCATCTTCTCTCGGAAAAAGGAAAAGCTCTTCTCTAGAGAAGAATGTCATCTAAAAATGTAGGAATAAGCCCTGGCTGGTGTAGCTCAGTGGATTGAACGCGGGCCTGTGAACCAGAGGATTGCAGTTCGATTCCCAGTCAGGGCACATGCCTGGGTTGCAAGCCAGTTCCCTGTAGGGGGCCCACTAGAGGCACCCATACATTGATACTCTCTCCCTCTCTCCTTCCCCTCCCCTCTAAAGATAAATAAATAAAAAATTTTTAAAGTGTAGGAATAACACTGAATTAGAAGAGTGACCATTATCAGCATTCCCGCAGTCATCAGGTAAGAGATTATTGTGTTTATAGAACAGGGCGTTTAGGGCTTCAGCATCATGCCAGAGAGCACGTGCTATTTGGAAGAGAAAAGGTACTTCTACGTTAAAGCTGTCTGGGAGGCAGACACGAACCGTAACAGGAGACCACAGGTACCGTCAGTGTGGGACGGACCGACTCCGTGTCTTCTCCGGAGCACGGACCACAAGCCTGTCGCACCAGACGGGGCAGACCCCGTGCGGACGTTCGTCGGGTGAGGAATCATGAGAGTGAGCCAGGCGGTGCCTTTCTGTGGTTGGAAGGAGTGGAATAAATTAAACTATATATTTTTAAAAACATAGTGACCTAATAGTTTCCAGAATTGAAGATGTCTAATTTATCATGAGATAGAATGTTTGTCAAGACTAAAATACAAAGTGTATTATGGTAGGGAGGTTTCTTTTTTTAAAAAAATATTTTCTTTATTTATTTTCAGAGAGATGGGAAGGGAAGGAGAGAGGGAGAGAAACATCAATGTGTGGTTGCCTTTCATGCGTCCCCTGCTGGGAACTGGCCTGCAGGGAACCAGCCTGCAACCCAGGCATGTGCCCTGACTGGGGATCGAACTGCAGTCCTTTGCTTCACAGGCCCGCACTCAATCCACTGAGCTACACCAGCCAGGGCATTTCTTATATCATTGATCTAATGTACTTTTTAGGGATTTTTTTCAAAATTTATTGTTTTCCTCATTTTACAAATACTGCTTTTATTATTTTTAATACTTAGTGAGTGTTACTAATTTAGTACTAAGGACTGTGTTTTAAGAAAATTAAGCCTAAATTTGTATTTAATCCAGAGTATACCAGAAGATATTCTTCAGAATTTAGTGGAAGAGCTGCCACAACCACGAAAGGTGCCCAAACGCCTGGACGAATACACACAAGAGGAGGTGGACGCTTTCCCCCGGCTGTGGACCCCGTGAGTCTTTCCCTTCCTGTCTTTGTTCTCGATGCTCGCTTTTTTAAGCTGAATTTAGCCTCCCCTCTTTCCTTAAATGGTAAGGCCCTTGAGGTGGGAAGATTGGATTCTTTTTGACTCCCTTGGATGCTCAAGAGCTTCTGCCTGCCGGTAAACTCTAGGTGTTGATAGTCGAACCAGACGTCTCTAAATCTTAAGACCTTGCTGGCTAAGTGCTAGGGTGTTCATAGGTGCCTGTAATGGTCAGATAGGTTGTTTGGGGTGACATTACTTGAATCAACTGTAGTCTCATGGAATGATGAATAAATTGTCACTAGAACAAAGTGATTTGCCATTTTCCAGGTGGTTTCACTAAGCCAAGAATATTACCTACTGAAAAGGCATCAATTCTGGATACTTACAGTCTGTATCCGAACTGAAAAACACAACAGTCTTCCTCTCCTCTGCGCAGTTCCCTCTGCCTGAGGTCTGGGGAGCTGCTTAGCGTGGACATACTGTCTCTCGTCTAATTGTCATTAATTCTTTGCCTGGCCTCCCAGGCCTCCGTCACCTGGCTTCTCCCTGTCCCTTCAGCTGAAATTCGTCCCGCTCCACTGCACAGTGGGAACAATAGCAGACTATTTAGGATTGGCAGTCTTTTTATGCAATTTAATTACTCCTGGCCCTTGCCGTGCTATTAGTTCTACATAAAATGAGTCCCTCGCCGTACCATCTGGGACACCTCTTATTATTATGACTTGATCGGGTGTCACGTCCTTTACGAAGCCTGAATAGCAGGGCCAGGCTCAGTGCCCAGCGTCTTCTGCTGTGGCACCTGCTGGGACACTGTCATCACCACATTCGGCTCTTCAAGAGCAAGGCTGTGTCATGGTCACCGCTGCGTCCCCAGTGCACAGACCAGCGCTGCACGTGGCAGAGCCTCCTGAGTTTACAGAATGTGCACAGGCTGCAGAGAGCCACACGTCCTCATTGCGTGACCTACGTGAGACAGCGCGTCTCCAGAGAGGCGCTGCCCTTGCGTCTGCAGGTCCTCTTCTCCCTCAGACGGGTTTGCGAGAAGCTGAGCCTCCCCAGCATCGGCTCAGGTCCGGGAATCTCACCATTGACTCTTGTTATTGCATGTACACGTGTATCTTCAGACTCTGTCCACACAGAAGTATTTAGGGTATTTTGTTTCAATCATTTTGATTTCGCTGACTAGTGTCAGGGTTCTCCTGCACTAAATCTGCGAGTGATGAGCAAAATGATATCATCAACGATCTATGGAGCACTTTCCAGTTGCCCGGCGCTGTGCTGGTGGTTTACATGATTGTATCTAATTCTCTCTACAGGACAAGATAAGTATATTATTCCTATTAGTACAGCCTTTGAACCTATCTGATTGCAAAGCTTGTGTTCTTTTCACAGAATTACCATTAGAGAAATTACTTAATTCGGTTTCATTTATTTAGTTCTAGCTCCTAACTAGCTTAAGTCATGGTCCCCACCGCACTGTTCAAGTGCCTCTTATTGCCTCTTGTATCTTATGTAAATGTGCTTACCAGTGAGTTGTATGTAGTTCTCAAACAATCTGCTTTAAGAAATTGGATCCTAAACACACATTCTAAGTAGTCCCTGAAGTTTTGATAGGTTACCCTGCTCTACAGAGTTCTATAAACCTAAGTATGTGTCGTACCTGATTGTCTTACAGAAACATCATCGTAAATGAACTCATATACCTGACCAAAGGGACATGGTCCTTTTTTTTCCAACTAGAAATACCAAAGATATTATTTAATCAAATAAATTTTCAAACACATTATGCACCTAGAGTTATATATTATGAATATTCTAAAGTATGTTTTAAATCAGTTACACCAGGCAGTATATTCCCACCAATTACTTTTAATGTCATTATAGTGAAAGAATGTTACTCAAATTTCCCATTTTACTAAGTGATTCCTGTTCATTTAAAACTGATTAGGAAGGTGACTGTGTACCTTTATAATATGAATGGAATTAGAAAAGGCTTTCCTATAATTATTTTCAAATAGACTTCTAGAAAAACTTAGAACATTTCATGTATTTTTTTTTAATTTCTTATTTTAGATTCTATTTATTTTTAGACAGGGAAGAGAGGGAGGAAGAGAGGGAGAGAAACATCAGTGTGTGGTTGCCTCCTGCTCATCCCTGACTGAGGACCTGGTCTGCAACCCAGGCGTGTGTCCTGACCAGGACCCGAACTGGCGACCCTTTGGTTCGCAGGCCGGCACTCAGTCCACTGAGCCATGCCAGCCAGGGCCCTCTTGTGCATTTTTAGTGAGTACTCTGGGGATGTATTCTCTTGCCCTTTCTATTCATTCCAGACTTCCCTGTAACGAGAATATGTATTACGTACCAGGCTTTCCTTTTTCTGTTAAACTCGTGATCTTTCCTCACAAGTAGCCACACAACATACAGTGTGAGGCAAAAGTAGGTTCACAGTTGTATGTGAAATGCGGAATTTATACTTGTATTATTAATTGTATTGTTTTCTATACAAGCAACTGTAAACCTACTTTTTTCCCAGTCTTTATATTAACCTGTGTTCCCAAGATCATAAGGTGCTTGCACACCTGCTGAAATTTGAGGATACAACGTGATGCAGGTGTACTAATTTTTATCCATAAGTCACTTAACATTTTATTTTCCCTACACATTCACACTGATACCAAGTCTAGTTCGTTTTTTATTGCCGTGGAACATGTGTAATGAGGGAAAATTAGGCATTTTGGGGTTAACCAAAAATTCACGATCTGTTAAACAGACGATCTGTTAGTTCAGGACTGTGCAATAGAACTCCCTGCAGTGATGAAAAAACTACCAGAGCTGCCTGACGTGGTAGCTCTTGGCCACTTCAGCTCTGGCATATTTACACGGAGCTGGTATGACTGAGGAACTCAACATTTAATTATATGTACTTTTAATTAAGTTAAATTTCAGTAGCGCCCTGTGGCTAGTGACTACCTTAATGGACTGTGCCATTTTAGTTGTTTGCAATGTCATAAAGTTTTACTGTTATATACATTAGAATTAAAACATTTGAAGTCCTATGCAATGCAGTCCATTAAAAATAGGATTTCTTATTATTGGTATATTTGCTTTCAGGAGAAAAAAATTCTCCTTTTGAAGAAGGAACGTACTTAAAATATGCTTTTGTTCCACCCAGAATAGCTAAGCCAAGAATCTGTCTTTCTTTCGAGTGTAGTAGCTGGAATGTGTGCGGGAAAGACCTGGGGGGGAGTCTGCAGAGATCTGACTGAACCTGACATACTGGACTGCCCCGTCAGTGAGCAGTCACAGGACAGCTTGCTTTGGCTCTTGTTTCCCTAGCAACTAAACTTGAAATATGTTTATGATATAAAAACGTGCATTTTGTCATTGGAACCATCATTGGCTTTTTGTTAAGTACTAGTTTTTCTATTAGACACAAAAAGCTTTCGAGCTAGTATAGCAGTTGTCAGACTAAGCTGTGGACCCAGTTGGTGACTGCCAAAATTGTTTTAATCTTAATTAAAAGCAACTGTTGTTGGAATTTATTTAAATTCTTTTAAACTACTCACAAAAGATGTATTCTCTCAGGCCTTAGTTTTCAACATACATGAATTTTTTTATGCCAGTTATTTAGTCATTTTCAAAACTATGGTAGAAAAGAAGGAAAAGCTGATTTTTTATGAGAGAACTGTAAATACTTTTTATAACTAAAAAACATTTTCTCCCGTGAGACATACATACCGCTGGTAGAGAGAAAGGAAAGGGGAGGGGGCGGGGAGAGACCCCCAAGGTGAGAAACGCCCATGGGGTTGCCTTCCTTATGCACCCTGACTGGGGATAGAAGCCACACCTGGGTCTGTGCCTGAGGCTCAGACCTGCCACTTTCTGGTGGATGGAACAGCGATTCATCCAGCTGAGCCACTTGGCCAGGGCTAACCTCACTTCTGAAATTAATGGATATACTTGGTATGTTCATCTTTTTTTTTACATCTCATGGATATATAAGTTATCATGTGTCATGAAGTTATATTTGGGGTTTCGTGGTGGGCCCCAGAAGGTGTGCAGTTGCCAGGTGTAAGTGGTGATGGTAGGCACACACTTAAAGAAAACAGTAGCACGACCCTCTTCACAACTCAGTTGTCTGCAGGTACAGCTTTCAAATGGTTAACTTATTTTATTACTGTCAATAATTATTTCCATAATCATTGCAGTTTTGTCAACACATTACAAAACCACAGTAATCATGGAAATTATTATGCTGGCACTGTATTGGAAACTTTTCATTATGTAGGTTAAAAATAAAACTTGGATCATTTTAAGCTCTTTGTTTTCATTTTTAAAAAATTCGGTAGGAGACCTTTTCTTAGTAAAAAACTAGGTATGTGGAAATTTTCAACTTCAGTTGCTTCACATTATCCCCAGTGATAAAACCAAAACAGAAAGGGATTTTTATTTCTCATTTGTTGAATCAGTAATGTTTCCTCTTGAGCAAAACCGTCACTTTTGTAGAGAGGTTAAATGTAGAAAGTTTCAGCATCAGTAAACACTTGAAAAGGGATGTTTATCGTGAAAACCCTTGTTCCTGCAGGGTGTGAAATGCTCATTGTGGAGGTGGCCTCGAGGGAGCCGGGTGGTGAGGATGACAGGGAGGGGGCATGAGGATGGCCACCACCAGCCATGGCCACCGCCAGCCACAAACTCTCTTTTCTGAAGGGAGGATTAGGTTGTAGGGCACAGGCGGCAAACACAAGGCCGGAGAGCAGAACGCGGCCCTCCACCTCGTTATATCCAGCCGGGCACCTTACTTCACCCAGCGGCAGCCCCGACCTCCTTGTTCCTAGTTAAGAAGTAGTTACCTTTATACAGTCCTAAATTACATTCAACCCTGTGAAGGCAACTGCGAGGCTGATGTGGCCCCTGGTGAAAATGAGTTTGACAGCCCTGGTGTAGGGGGTTGGTTGAATAAGTAATCCAGGCAGCTGTGTGAAAAGAAAAGTGAGTTCCAGATGCAGGTGCCTTAGCACTGGAAAGGGGACCTGGCGAGCATCCTGGCCAGTCTGGAGCTCTAGAAGACAGCAAGGATTTAAGCCTAGTGCATGTCATCTGATACAAAAGCCATTAACCCTAAAATATGCCCAGTTTTAGCAAAATTCATAACCTGAAAAAAACTTTTTGCTTATGCCTTTATAAAATGTGCTTCAGATTAAAAGACTTAATTAAAGACATTGGAGAAGGATTTTACCTTTTCATAACCCACGAGGAGCTAGGATCAAGACATCTTCAAGATTTTCCATCATTTCATGCTAGTCTAATCATGTGGCATTTTCCTACAAGATTTAACCTAATTTTCTGCTCTTCAGAGTCAGAAGTTATTAGCTGGACTTGGGGAGCAGAGTTACATTCCAACTTTCCCGCTCATTTTAACCGGCTCAGCACCGGCTTAAACCATATACCATAGACCTCAGTATTTCCAGCGCAGAATTTTGCTCAAATTAGGCATTCTAAATTGTTCTGAACTGTGCTATTGGATATGAACAGATTAGAACTAGTTAAAATAAAAAGCAGTCTCTATTTAAATGACCAAAACCAAATCATTTACAGTGCTCACCACCAGAATTTAGGACTTTCATACCATAATTGAATGTAAAAAATCCTGTTTTAATTGAAGAAACAGCAGTATGATATAGACACATTTTTAACCATCTTATGAGTTTAGTATTTTGTTTGTTTTCAAAGTGATGTTGAACTTTTTCTAATCAGGCCGGTGGCGCAGGGGCAGGGAAACGAGGCTAAAGGTGCCGTCACTCTACCTCCCTGTTATCCACACCCCTTTAGCTCGAGGCCTGTGAGATGTCCCGGTGTCCCTGGAGGGCCTGATCCCGGACATGTTCCTCTACACAGTGGAAGTGACTTTTTACTGTTTGTGAGGTTGCTCCACTGTCCAGATTGTCTTGTAGCCTTAACTGCTTCGTCGGAGTAATCGTCACACTGAGTACTGCTGTAGAAATGAAAAGACATAAGACTACGGGAGAATAAAATATTTTTGAGATTTGTTTCACTTCAGTTATACCCAATTTCATGGACTTGCAACTGAAATTCGGATGCTTTTTTTCCCTTAGAAAATAAATGAACTTAATGGGGCAAATAATATTGTGTGTCTCTAATTGAACAGTGGCACAAACTGGGTGTTTTATGGCTTTATGTTTCATTCTGTTCCCAAACCGAACGGATTTCTTACCATTTCACAATAAAAACTGATATATCCTAGAAGATTTTTCCTGAAGTCGAGGTGTATTTTTATGGAAATATTCCATTTTCAAACAGCACTCCTGTGCTGGCCTCCATCATTTTTGTGTTCTCATTTCAGTGTCCACATTTCTGAGGTGCGCTTGTGTCATTTCAGCGAGTGCAGGCAACATTTTGCAAACGCTCCTGAGACGTTTCCGGAGGTCATTTTCGAAGACTGTTATTATTTACAAATATATTAAGCTTATATAATACTATCTTTTATTTTAAAACTTCATAATTTACTTCTAGTGAAACGATGACAAAGAATTAAAGCATTTATAGACTATAAATTCACCCATCATTTCTCTGACAAAAGATTAAGCCATGTCATTAAAGTTTCAAATAACAATTAATCATCCATAGTGTAAAAACCAGTGTATGAGATGCCAGGTTTCTTGCTTTTGAAAATATTTACTAAAGAGATTAGGTAGATCTAAACACTAAGCAGGATAGCAACATGCTCAGAATTCAGTTCTGATTCATTAGGGTTGCCATGTATGGATTAGCAACTTTTAAAGAACCCAAATGCACTGACAGTTATCCAATTACCAAAGCTCCATGGACCACAACTTAATCTTTCTTTGATGATAGATACCAAAGGAATTTCAATATCTGATGCACATTATCATAATTAAAAATTACATATCGTTGTATTAGAAGAGCATAAAGCCACCTGTTAATAACATCCTCTAGTGGATGAAGAGCCAGGAAGGTTATATATCAAATGGAATCATCTTTGGCCAAGGGAGTTGGTGACCTTCTGTTAGACACAGCATAGTCTAGAAATTTCTTACAGAAGGTAACTCTGCTTCTTCAGCATCTTCAGATGGTCATCTCCTCTGCCATATGAACAACTCAATGAGGTCTCAGGAGAACCCTTGCTAGTCAGTCTGTGGTCTGCAGACCAACCGCATTGCATTGTGTGGGAGCAGGTAGGAAATGCGGAATCACAAGCCCCTCTAGACTCCTTGAATCAGAATGTGCCTTTTCACAAAAGCCCAAGTGATTGGCATGCACCCCAAAGTTTGGGGAGCAACCCAAGAAGGTAGCCCTCCCCTCCCCTTCTACCATCTTGGACTCCTTCTCTAAGTGGAAGGGAGTAAGCAATACAACGCATCGTGTGTGTGCCTGCTCTCCTTAGTGTGTGGGTACAAAGAAAGAGACGCAGATTTTGTGCAGAAACTTCACTTTTTCTTCACGGGGGTACCTCCTAAGCCCATAGCAATAGTAAACGTAATAGTAAACATAATAGTAAACGTTAGCAATGTAAGTTGATGTTTCTAGCTAGGCCAAAATCTAAAGTTGTCTAGACACTTGGTCTTGATATTCCCATGCCCTGCTCCCCAGAAGCAGATTAACTTGTAGAAGATCCTGATAACTTATCAGTAGAAAGAGGAAAGGATGAGTCTGTAAACAAAGGACATTTTTAAGGAAGTCACTATACCCTAATGACAAATATCTTACAAGCATCCATTACATGCTGGGCACTGCTGATTATTGGAAGTGTAAGATCAATGACGTTGGGATCCTGCCTTCAGAGGAACCGGCAGCTAGTAGGTCTCACGCAGAATGAAATGGCACTCACATGCACTGGTGCAGTTACTCGGCCCCCCGAGCCTCAGTTTTATCAGCTGTGCAATGGACTTGATAACAGTGTCTTTCACAATGTCGAGAGGAGGATAAAATGAGATGGTGCTTGTGCAGCAGTTACAGTTCATGGCATCTAATAAACACTGGGCACATGTTATTTCCATAAGTGAGGGCAAGTGTAATTTCAGAAATACTGTTGCTGAAGCATACACCAAGTCCCCTGGCTGTGTCAGAGAAGGGAGCCCGGCCGGAGTCAGACCAGCAGGGCTGGGGAGGGCTTCCCGGGGGATCCGAGTCCTGAGGTGGATACTGAAAGATTGGCCAAGTCCCTTTGAGCAGAGAAAAGGTGAAATATTCCAAACAACGGAAATCACAAATATCCAAATCAAGGGGCATGCACGTTTTTTCCTGGGCATCAGCAAGTGGAATGATGGGACCAGGATGGAGAGAGACAAGGTGTAGAAAGAATGACTCAGGAAGGTTTGCTGGGGCCGGGTCGTTGCAGGGTTAGGTATTGAATTCCGAGGTGTTTGAACTTAACGGAGCAGTGCCAGGCTCTCGGAGATTGTTGAGCAGGGCCCCTTGGTGTGGAGGTGGATGGAAAAGGATCTCCTCAGAGACTCACAGATGTCGCCCCTCCAAACGCCAGACCCTGACTGCCAGCTGTGCACCGGGTCCAGATTTCATCAGCCTCCAAACCAAGATTCTTCTCTTCTGACTCTGTCCTTCTGCCTGTGTTCCCTGTCCGGCAAAATGAAATAGCATCGCCACTCACAGAGTCCTTCCAGCTGAAAACGAGCAGTCCTCCTTGCATTTTCACTTCCCTGGGGCTCTTCCTCCATCTCCTCCCTGGCCTTGGCCCTCTCCCTCCCAGCTGCTCGGCTGCTTCGTAAACACTGAACCTGTAAACACAGTGACCGTCTTGTCACTGGGCTAGTGGAGACAGAAGCCTCACCTTCATCCTCTTCTCTTTCTCCAAAACATCTTGAAACAAACTTGGGCTTCATTAGGCCCCTTTTGCCTTCAGGTCTGCATTCCTTACAGCTCATGCCCTCACACACTTTTCCAGTTTTACTTCTAAATTCCCTTAAAAGGTGCTTTGCCATCTCGCTGTTAGTAAGTTTAAGGTTTGTTGTGGAAACAACCAGACTGGGACTGAGCACATTTAATTTATGGCAGTGGAGGTGCGGAGGCTGTCGCTCCGACATGAGTGTACAGGTTTCTTGCAGCGGCATCGCTCGTAATCCTGTGAACCAGCCGACCTGAGAATAAATGGTTTCCTCGCATGTGCGCCCGTGGCTGACCGCTTCGCCCGCACCGAGCCACGTGCCAGCAATGGAAATGGTGCCCATTGGAGCCACTCCCCGCTGTCACGTCACACTGCCGTGTCCCAGACTTCGGGTGTGGTTTTCATGTTCGCAAAGAGAGTTCAGGAACAGTGACAGAATTCTGCAGTTTCTCTTCTTGTTCTGCAACGGCTGATACGGGGGAGCATATCTGGCTTGTTTCCCACATTGGCGCCTAAGTTTCTCGGCGTCGGATGGTAACTTTAAGTTGTAATGCAGCTCATTTGCTCGGCCACGGGGCTGCTGGTCTCCATAGCTGGGCCGTCTGGTGTCCTGTGATGAGTGTTTCGTTTGAGAAAACACACTGTGAATGTCCAAAGGGGCTAGATAAGCGGTTCCAGGGCAAGCAGAGTTCAGCTCCTTTTTATCAGAACTGGAAACTCGAATATTTTTACAGCTGTTTCAAAATATCCAGTTTACTCGTTACTAACTTCCTTCTGAAAATTCCATAGGAGCTCAACACCTTACAGATCGCTATGTAGAAGATTACAGGACAGTGTTGTGGTTTTTTTTGCATTTTATAATTTTCTTTTCTTCATTGTTATGATTTAACATTTCCCTGAAAATGTTCTTTCTTTCAACTTACTACTAGCAGCAGCTTTCATGTATGATTAATCCTATAGATATGTAAGTGAGGAAAAGACCAGTTATATGTGTGTAATTAAATTATCAGAGTTGCTGCTTATTTATTTTATATATGGGTCCTCAGGTAAATTAAATTTAGCATGTGTTAATAAACAGGGAAATTACTTATTCAAAGTTTACCTTTATTAGGTAAATTCATATCTTCATAGGGATTTTAAAGATTATAGTGAGCCTTTCTATGAAAAAGACTTTATAAAAAATACTCTAAAATAGAACACAGAGACTGATTTCAAGTTTGTAAGTTACAGAATCACTCACTTTTGGTACGAGGTGGCCGATATGTATACTCTCAGAGAACTTGAGGTGGACACTTAGCCCTTCTGCTCTTTAAGGATTTGACTTGAGTGCTTTGCACCAAAAATTTACATACAGCATTTGCGGATATTTTTTGATGAACAGTTACTGTCATGTTAAGTCAGAAAAACAATCTTCCTTCACCAGGCAAGTGAAAGTGAAATCGGATTCATGAAAAGGTGTGTTGCTTTTTGTCTTTCAGGCCTGAAGATTACCGGCTGTAGGAGAATGAAAATTGCAGAAAATCGCAATGAGGTGATTGAAACTTCCTCCTGCCGAGCCTTTCCTAACCCACGGGCCGCTTGAAGCATTGCTGCATCGAACAGGAAGCCCGTTACGGGTGCTGAAAGTTTGTGGGGAGAGGTCGGGAAGGGATCTTCCTTCAACAGCAAGTTTCAGTACATGTATTTTGTGGAATTGCTTTATCGTGTAATTGGATTAGAAAGTTATCAGTGGCGATAAGAATAAAATTGCGTACTTGGCTAGCTGTTGTTTTTCATTCAAGAAAGAACAAGCCCTGGGTAGCACAGCGGTGAGCGTTGCCAACAACCGCCCATCCGTACACATTTGCTCAGGTTCCCAGTCGTGCTTCCTGCCAACTGGGAACGCAGCCCACCTGCACTTTTCCTTTCAGTGACTATTTCATCTGACCTCCCATCCACCTAAATTCGGCCCTCCAGCCCAGCCAGGTTCGACCTAAGGCATTTACAAGCTGCTGTCCTCTTCTGTCTAGCCTCTCAGTCTCCTTGACACCAAGATAACAAAGTGATGCCCAGCTACGCCCTGGAACCCTCACTGCTGCACCCTGGGGGGGCACTGTCCGCAGACACCCCCACCCCCCACGCCACACCTCCATGCTTCTCGGTATCTCTATAGGCTCCTACTTCTGTCTGGGCACTTAGGTTGGGACACTGGAATGAGCCATCAAAGTCTCTCCTCTGGAAATCAGATGCTGAGCCACTGTATTTGCCCATTTTTATGATAATTATTTTCCTCTTTTCTTGCCCTAGCCAGTCAAGGGATAGATTTCAGACTGCCTTTGCATTCATTCAGCAACCGTGTATTGAATGCCTGCCTGCTACCTGCCAGGAACGGCGCTAGCATCGAGAGAACAGAACTTGCACATCTTCCCCTGACACGTGCCCCAGCACAGAGCACACAGGCTGTCGCGGGGTGGGAAGGAGCTCTAGATGGCCTTGCAAATATGTGTGTCTGAGTGTCAGAGGCGCCGCTGTAACGACGTGTGGCCTGTCGTGTATGTTACAGTAATGGCACTAAGTATGAAGTATTGCCAGCAACCCCCTGCTCATGTGCCAGATACAACTGCTTTACATAAATAATCCATTTAATCCATACATCAACCCTATAATGTGTGTAATGTTACCCTCCTCTTGTAAAAATAGGCACGCCGAGGCAGCAGTGTGACTTGGTCAAGGTCACCACTGATGAGTGGTTAAGTTCAGGATTTGGATCCAGGTTGACTGGCTCAAAAGCCAGTGGACTCAGCCCCTGCTAGACGGGAAGAAGTGTATATTTATGTTCATATTTCACAAATTCTGTAATCAAGCAAGCATGATCTGGCACAGGTCAACAACTGCCATTCACAACGAAGTGGCAGATATTTAAGCCGTTGGACCGAAAAGCAGCTCCGCCCCTAACGTCTGATGTGCTCATCTTCGGTGGGAGCCAATGTGCAATAAGCCCCCAGCTCCTGAGGCAGCAGCTTTAATCAGGAGGGATTTGTTCCGTCTCCTGTATCCTAAGCACCTGGAACAACGTCTGGCACATTTCTCAACCAGGAAATGCTCACAGAAGAAAGTCCTTTACACCAAAACTGCAGGACTCGAAGCGGTGAGGTCGTTTAAAAACGTGCCCTAGGGAGTACTGAGCCCAGTGGTCATAACACTAAATATCCAGAGTATTGAGGCTAACCCTCAACCTCACCTGCTGTGCGGGGGAAGGCCTGCCAGATCCTGCAGTCACGGAAACCGAGGTAGGGCCATCTCCCCCCGGTAGGCTGAATTGCTCCAGCTGGCTGTCAGGAGCGAACTGCATTTCGCATTCAGAGAACCAGAGCAGGCAGACTTGCACCGTGTAAGTGGCCCATTTGCCCTTGAACAGCCTGACCTGCACCTGCCCTCAGAGACCACAACCCCAGGCAGCCCAACAAAATCACAGCTCAGTGAATGGAAACGGGGGACCTGGTGACCTGAGGGAGGAGGGCAGCCTGGGAACAACGGGATCGCAGCTCCTATCGGAGTACAATGAACAGAAGAATCAGAACTGTAAAAAGTAAAAGCTTTTGCAGAAAAAGAAGGAAACCCTAATTGTTTCAGGAACCAGGTGGGAAGGAAAAGCAAGCTCATATATATATATTCTGTTGCTATGTATGTCTGTAATGTGAAAATTAGTGCACATAAATAAGGAATTGTGTCACTAAAACAGAATGGCCTATGTTCATACGCAGTTTTCCCCAGGTGCCTGTGCGCTACGCTATTGGGTAACACCAGGTAAATGTGAAAACCGTGCAGCTGAGTATAAATAATGACCTGTGGGAGAATAACACAAAACACCTCTCTCCATTTTACCCACGTGCCTTGCTTGCTGTAGTTACTCAGTAAAAAACCTGAGGAAGTGCCCTGATTATAAGTGGGAAAGGAAAAAAGGAGAAGCCTCAAGTTCTGCGAAGTTTTGAAACCAGAAAATGTGCTATGGCGACGTCCAGTCGGCCTAAAGCAACCACATGGATGGACAGGGGAAACAACGCTAAAAACGGAGAAACCGAGCTTGCTCGTAACTTCCCCCAAACCACCTGCTCTCCGGGGAACCGAGAACTGGAAGCCCTCATCTGCACTGGGCTCGAGATAACTACAAACCTCGTGCAACGGGAGAGCGCTCTCTTGTCATCTGATCTCCTTTGGGGCCCGACAAACAGCTTCTCTATGCGAAGGGGCAGTTGACAGAATGAAAGTTGGGTTCTGTTTTTCAGCCAGTTCAGAGGAACGAGAAACAGGACAAGAAGCCCCAACCACCTGCCCCATTTCATTAGAAAAACCATTAACACCTCTACTGAGCAAACTTCACATCTTGTCAAAATAACACCCTATGTTTTGTAGAATGTGTCTTTATTATGAATGTGTGATGTTTACATTAAAATGGTGGTAGTTTTCTTGTACCACTTACGAGATGGTTCAAGGTTGGAGTTTTCTGCCCCAACTCCATTTCCCCAGCAGGGGCATCAAACTCATTTTCACCAGGGGCCACATCAGCCTCACGGTTGCCTTCAAAGGGCCAAATGTAATGTAGGACTGTGTGAATGTAACTCCTCCTTACCTAGGGGCGAGGAGCTCTACACTCGGCAACCTCGAGGCTGACATGGCTCCCACTGAAAATGAGTTCGCCACCTCTGCCATAAGCCCTGTGATTTTGGGAACACAAATTCTATCACGCTGGGAGTATTTCTTTAGGGACGCATACACCACGTTATAGGACAGGCGTACTCACTAATTGTTGGTTTGTCACATCCTCCAGCAGAAGTGGCCACAAGAAATGCCGTATGAAGATCTGGTGCCATCTCCGTGTCATGGCTGGGTCGTAGCAGGGAGCACCTCGCTGCAAGTCCTCCTGAACGGGCAGGGCACCGCCGCTGTCACGGCCGGTTCTCACCCCCAGGTGTGGCGTATCTGCCCCTTCAGTCAGGGCCTGGCAGGTGAGGTGGGTCAAGGTAAAGCCGGGTTCTAAAGCAGGTCTTTGAGACCATCCTTTGCCTGGACTGCAATCATTCCCTTTCTTATCCCAACTTCTACTCTCAACTTACAAAGTGGATGGTAAGTTAGTGAGACTGATGATACACAACGTCTCTTGGTTTAGACACAGTGGGCCACGTGGGGGGCCCAGAGACCAGGGCTGGTGGTCGTGAAGCGATGCTGCCCTCTTTACAAGGACTGAAGGGTGAACTTTGTCTACTTTGTCTCACTTTGTAAGGTTTAACCCAAAGGGAGGTTTAAAAAACCGTGCGGGCATAAAAAACGAAATTGAAACAGACTCACTCACAGGTACAGAGAACAGACCGATGACCGACAGATGAGGGGACTTGGGGAACTGTGCGAAAAGAACTAAGGGGTGAAGCAGCACAGATTGGTGGTTACAAAACAGTCACAGGGACGCAAGGTACAGCGTAGGGAATATAATCAATCGTACTGTGATGACTATGTGCGATACCAGTTGGATACTGGGAGTATTGAGGAATCACTTTGTAAAGTACGTGATCGTCCAACTACTAAGCTGTACACCTGAAACCAATACAAACTAATGTTGAAAGTAAGCTGTAATTGAAAAAGGCAAAGTCTCCTGGAAAAAATGCATATAAATTGCAGTTTTTATCATAGTCCTAACAGCTCCTTCTTTTTTCTTGCTCATTCCCTGCAAGCCAGATCTTAGACACTGTCTCTCTTCCTGGGCCCCATCTTTTTTCTATGGCAAAGTTGACTGATTTGTTTTCCTACCTTCTCCTGGAAAAGAGGGTTCATACTACCCTCAGCCAAAAACAACATTCAATGTCCATGTCTTTCCTGGCTGACAGTTTCGCCGTGGAACAGGTAGCAAGTTCTGAGTGTGCGAAGCCTGAGGCCCCAGGGGAGATTCCGCTGCCAATCGCTACAATGCCCAGTTTGAATTGGACAGAGACCGACTTCAGGTCTGATCTTTCCAAGACAGACAGGCAGGCTCCATTTCAACGTAAATACAGGCTCTGACAGAGAAATAGTAATTCTCTCTCTCTCTCTTTCTCTCTGCCCCCAAAATCTAAAAGTAAGAGCTGAACAATTTTGCAGCCTGGTTACTGCTCAGGGCCTCACCTGCACAGAAGGCAGACTGCGCTCTGTACCAGGAGCACAGAGGGCCTCCGCACCTGCGGGCCAGCTTTTACTGGGCCGGCGGCCAGGCCGTGTCAGGATACAGTTTCCACAGGCAGACCGCGTCAGCAGGACCCTCTGAAGGAGACACGTGTCTGTGTCACTGCCATTTGGTCCACGAGAAGCTCTTTGATTTCCAACAAATCTTTGCCTCAAGGCTTAACTTTGCACTCACGGCCCTCACTTTTTACATTCCAAGGTTAATACCTATTAATGGCTTGTACACAGTGGCTGCTAGAAGACTGGTCTGTTTGCAGTGGGACACCTGTGCTTTCTAGGTGGATGCGGCGCTCCAGCGTCTCCACCTGCATTAAGCCGTTCAGAATCGACACTGAAATGATGATGTCACCTGGCGTCTTCTTCAGCAACCACAAAACTAAAAAGAGTCTTGGAATCTGGAGAAAACTCCGGGTATAAAGCATTCTGTCTTTGACTTTTTGGCAGCTTCACAAAGTTCGAGTGAAGTATTTTTATAACTTCTGAGAAAGAGTTATTTTATTATTATGCACTGTCACCAACACGCTGCGTTTGCAGAGCCAGTAAATCATGGAGAAATGTGCACATGAATATTCGTCAGAGAACTTGACCTGGAAGTCTAAGCCTGGGAAGCAGTGATTAATAGCCAACTCTCCACTGTATATTAACCAGGGATCAATCAGTCAACTAATGTTCGTGTTCCAGAAACTATTCTATGCGCTTGATACACATCTGTGAATGAAAGTTCCCCACCACCATGGTGTTCTGTTTCTGGCACAGAGTTCCTCAATCCCTTGGAATTTCCAAAATGATGAGAGCTATCAATATGTCTTTTGTTATGGTAATGAGGTGACTTGGGAAAGGCACCCAAAGATGGGGGCTGGTTGGTGGGGGGGGGGGGGTATGGGGGCAACCATGTGATTAGAGAGAGAGTTGGAACTTTCAGTCCCACCCCTGACCTCTGGAGAGGGAAGAGAGCTGGGAGTTGGATCAATCACCCACGGCTGATGATTTAATCAATCATGCCTCCGTAAAGATGCCTCCATCAAAACACAGAAGGATGGGGTTGGGAGAGGCCTGGGTTGGCTGCAGTTCAGGCAACTTGGGCTGGGCTCAGCTGGGCTTGCCTCAAAGCCGCAGTGAGGGTCCAGGTTGGTTCTGCCTGTCTCTGGCTTTCCTTGGGCCAGTGGCTACCTGAGGCCCGTGTTCTTGGTAAAAGGCAGAGACCAGAGAGCAAGCCCAACCATGCAAGCGAACTTCAAATTGTGCAAGCAAACTTCAAACCTCTCCTTGTGTTATATGCGCTATTATCCCACAGGCCAATGTAAATCAGCCAAAGGCTTGGAAGCTTTTGCCCGCAGGGAGGTATGGGGGTGGAGGGGAGTGGGTATTTTGGTGACTTCTCCATGACCTGGCTTAAACTCCACCCTCCTTAGTGGGGCCTATGGGACCCACTCAGAGTTTTATAATCTCACCTCTCCATTCTCACTTCCATTCACTCTTATCGTTGGACTTCACCTTCCGGTCCCTCTTAAATGTTGCTGATGCCCGAACAGCCATGCCCTCACGCCCCCATGTCACGGAATAACTCTCTCCAGTTGTTCTCTGCCGACCCTAGTCCCTGCCTGATCTGTCTCAGTCCCACGTGGGCTTTCTTAGCTGTTTCTCCTCCCCGTACATAACACATTATCAACACTCCCTCAGTGTGTTATAATTGCTTCTCTCTTCATCGGCAAGGTGAGCCTGCCGAGGGCCAAAAATGTGTCTTTTTCTTTTGTGCATCCCCAGCACCTGGCACGGTGTCTGGCTCTTGGAGACCTCTCAAAGAGTGCCTGGCACATAGTAGGTTTATAGTCCCTAATAACTGTGGCAGGAGTGACAGCTGCTGTAATTGCTTGGTAATACTAGTTAACACAACATACATTTCTGGGCTCTTAATAAAGTTTATTTCGATTCATCTAATGACATAGTACAAACGTTCCTGGTTAGTCACTGGCCTTCCATAAACTCATTTTGGTACCCAAGCACCTTCCACTTCATCACCCCATCCTCCCATCAGACCTTGGAGTCCTCCACCTTCAGGTGGTGAATGGGAAAGAAGCAGGTGGACAGGACCTGCCTGATTCCCTTGACTGGGGATTCGCAGACATATTTCATTGGTTGAGAAGATGCCACATAGCTCATGCTGACAGAATCTGGGCAATAAGCAACTAGTTTGTATTTAGGAAGAAGAGAATATAGTCTTGGCTGAAGGGAGCCCATTTCTAACACAGCAGCCGATTTGATACCAGAGCTAGGGAGATGAGAAACCCAGACTTGTAACCAAGTAAGGAAAGAATGTGCGGACGACAATTCCAAGGTCCCTCAGGGGTAACGAAGCAGGTGATTGCTTCCAAACACACCTGATATTTCTGCAGTCAGTGCCTGCTTTGATAGGCATGAAAAACAACTTTTTTAAAGTAAACGTTAAGGTTTAGAAATGCAGTCCAAGCCACAGTCTTTCTGGTAACCACTCCTGTCATTGTCCCGCTTGCTAGAAACACCAGCCTGCTCCCACTCTGCCACGCTTCTGGGTAAGTGGGCAGCTGGGTCACTTTGATTACTCCCATCCTTTAAAGTTATTTTTGGCCACGTAGGTAGAGATCCAATTCCTTCAGAAACGGCCCCAGATATGGACGGCTGGAAATCTGAGGAGAAGAGAAACTCCCACAAAACTGGGCAATGTCGACCACCGAGGGCCCCTGCTTCTGCACAATCAGCTTCTGAATTGTCTCCAGTTTTCTCGCTTGTCTGTTGCCCATCATCACTGCAGCGGCGGCGGCTCTGGCCTGGTGTGATGAAACGCACTCACACTTGAGAGGGGAATCAGATAGAGAACCTGTCAGCGACACTCCAAGAACATGAGCAGGCGGCAGGTGACAAGAAAGATTTAGTTAGCAGGGCTTCCTGTGGAGCCAGATCTGATAACCGAAATGTTTCTAAAAGGAGCTCTCTCTGTGGAGGTGAACCCAGTCAGCCTCCAAACTCCCCAGTTAGCAGGCAGGATGTAGGCATGTACTGGAGAAAGGACAAGTAAACACATGCATTTTCTAATAACCCAATCCTCTTCATGCATCCATTCAATAACAAAGCACCTTCAGACACAAATGGTTTCTCACAGTGAGTGAGTGTTGAGTTGGTTCCCAGTTTTGTGACATGATTTTTAGAACATGGCAGGGACGGAGTTTTATCAAGATTCACTGACTCTGGGCTGGATGAATGGGGTCTGAAAAATAAAAATGTCTTCAGTAATTACATATCTCTTTTCAGTCCCACTCAGTTTTGCTTTGTCGTCATACAAAATTCATTTGATATCTAAGCACAGAGATAGTCTTACTTCTCTGGATTTTGTTACATAACATTTTTAAGTTTAGGTGAATAAAGTTGAATTGCGCAATGTGGGTCATGGGTATTTTTTAATCAATAAGATAAAATGTAATTAAACAAAGAAACAAGCAAGTAACAAAGTATGGTTACTCATGCCAGCATATATATATATTTTTACTTAGCAAGATACAGAGAAAAAAGAAGCCAGGAGTAACATTTATGCATCTACGCTCATACATGTTACCAAGTTGAGCAAGTCACTCCACAACTCCTGGTGATGGGTCAGCCCCCCGCCCCTCTTATTCTGCTTTTGTGTTTTTTAATTGCCATTGCCTACCCTCTTTCTAAACATCAGCGACTCATTCCGCTTCACTTTCCCACGTCATGAATTATGATGATATTTAAAAAGGTTGTAGAATATTTTTATAAAGTAAGCTTTTACTTCAAAATCCTTTGTGATTTTCCTGTAAAATATTAAGCTTCTGAGCACATTCTTGTTGTTCAATGTTTTTCAAACAAGACTGAAGCGTTAGAGGTGAACAGTTCAGTGAAATTAACACTTTGAAAAGTCAATGTCCCCACAGTCCCATACCCAGGGCGTAACCATGGTTATGCATCTGGAGTTTATTCATCCCAATTTTTCAATACAGATAGATGAACAGAGTAATAAATATTGGAATACTGTTCTGCAACTTTTTCTTTTGTTTAACAATCGTTATGCCTTATGTCAGACAAAGTTTAATCAAGCGATTCAGTCTGATATTAATGTGAAACTGCTGTAAGTATATTTATGTAGTCGATTTCTGTTCATGATAGAGTTGTCCTAAAAGGTATAAAGTAGCCAGGACTTTGGGGCAAAGAAACCCTCTGGACTCTGAGCTTGTCGAGCACAAAGGAACCCCTTACACCAGCGTTTCCAATGCCAGAGCAAATCAGAATAAAAAAAGTTAGGATTTTTTAAAAACCAAATATTTTGGTTCACACCTTGGAAACCTTCATTCTTCATCTGAACAGCCCTTCTTGTCGGGGACAGGCCCCGAGGGAGTAAGTCTTGCCCGGTTATTGCAGCTGACTGAGTCATCCAAAATTGTTCCACCCCGCTCCTTGCTCCTTAAGCCCCTCTGTGCTGTTCATACTGCACTTACTCTGGAAAAGCAGGAAAACCTCAAATACAACATGCCATTCTGAAATCATTTGCTCATCCTTCTCAAGTGTCTCTCTCGGTGAAACTGCAATTCACTCAATCTCCCAAATATGAAATCCCAAAGTCATTCTTCCCTTCCGCCTGTTACCCCACCTCCAGCCCACCATCAGGCATTCCATTCAGCCCACAGTACTCCCCCATTAGTTCCCAACATTTCATCTCCTCTCCCTCCTCACTGCACTGCTGTGGTCCACGCCCTCACCCCCTGAACTGCTGTGACAGGCAGCATGGGATAAACAGAGAGGGGGGCTGAGCCATGAGAGCAAACCACTCGGGGCTGGAATCCCTTCTTTGCCTCTTCTATACATGTGTGTACCCTTGGACATGTTAGTTACCTTGCATGTGTGACCATTGTAAAGAGGGAATACTTACTTACCTTAACCTGTAAAAATGAACTTAATATCGTGTCCAGAACAGAAGCTAGCAGTACAAGACAGGTCTTCATTAAATATTGTTTTCCTTCCGTGGCCTTTCCCCACCCTAGTCTATCATGTAAACTCTATCAAAATTAGAGCCTCCAAATAATAAGCCCAACTGGGTGACTCATTTGCTTTAAGACACCCGCTGATTTCCTATTGCCTTCAGGCAGAAATCTGAGCACTTCAGCATAGGATAGCTCTCTCCCAGTCTGGTCCAAATGACCTTCCATGCTTCAACATGGTGCAAGAAGTTAGGAAGCGCCCGTGACCCTGTATTCGTCTTTTCTTCTCCAGCAGCACAGCAATACACGGCTGAACCCATGGCGGATGCTAATGAGAGGTTTGTTGGATGGATGGATGCACACACAAGAGAGATGGGCAAATACGTGAAACTTATGAATGAATGTATTCACAGGAAGGCAAAATTTAAACACCTCTTCCTCGTATTCTGAAGTGCCCAATCAATCTGAATTTGCAAGCTCTTACTGAAGCTGGTAGTGTGTTTCTAGGCATTATTCTTTCTCCCAAATGCTCTGGCTTCGGTCTAGAGAAAAATCTTTCCACTGTAGACACAGTATACGGTTTAACTAGGATGGTAAATGAAACTGTGCTAAGATGAAATGGTTCTACAAACATTCGGGCAGCAGCTGTCGAGTGCTAAGCACACTGGGGGCCATCTGAAAGCTCTTTAAGACTGCACACAAGTAATATGGGGGCACAGAAGTTATGGAACTAAGTAGAATAGGGGGCTGTAGTGCCACACTATTGAGGCTGTCAGGTGGTTGTGCTGGGAATCGGAAAGAGGAGCCTACCTGAGTTCTGAAGAGTCAGGGTGAACGTAAGTAGGTCATTAAAACTGGGGTGAGGCAGAAAAGCAGGGCTTTCTATGCAGAAAAAAAAGCACATCAAAGATAAACAAGAGAGAGCATGCAACAAGGGTTTTGCAACCGATTCTTTGTGGCTGTAGTTTGAAACGCATTTGGCTGAGAGCTATATTTCAAAAGAAAATAGTAAACTAGGTTGGAGAAGTTGTAGAAATAAAAAATGGAAGGAAAGTAGGAGGCAGGAAACCATCCAGGGGACCTCATTCCTATCTGCGGCCTTCCTGCCCAACCTGCGTGTGTGTGACTATTTCACTTCCGACTCCAGCTCTGATAACTCTCCAGAGTTCCAACTTGCCTGTTTAACACCTCACACGCAGTTATCTCCTAAACTGAACCCTTTCACCTCTCTGCCCCAATTCTGTGATTTCCAGAGGGATGCATGTGTATCTCCATCCACCTAGTTGTTAGGCTCCACTTCTAGTTAACTGACCAGTCCTGGCAATACCGCGAGCTTGTCCATTCTCCACTCTCTTTCGTCGACCATGGGGATGTTTTCTCACCCACTATGATGCTCCCCAGCCCGTTAACACACCGTGCAATCAGAATAGTCTCAAAATAGTGGCTCTCAAACTGTAGTTCACTGGTCATGTGACATGCCTGGCTGAAAAAAGGAACGTTCCCAACCCAGACACTGAGACAGAATCTTTGGGGATTCCTCTGGGTCTGGGAGTCTGTTTTGTTATTGTTGTTGTTTGTTTTATGCAAATCAACAAGCTTTATTTTTCATGTGTTCTAAATCATTTTTATCATTATTCTATTAAGGTCGTCCCAATTTTTCCCCCTTTGCCTGCCTCCACCTATCCCATTCCCTGTTTCCAGTCAATTCCCACACTGCTGTCCATGTCTGTGGGTCACTCATACATGTTCTTTGTCTAAGTCCCTTCCCTTTCTTTCCACCATTAGCCCCCTCCCCAATCCCCTCTGGTCACTTTCAGTCTGTCCCAAGTTTTCATGCCTCTGGTTCTACTTTGTTCATTAGTTATAGTAAGTCCCACCGCCACCCCTTTTTGCCATTACCATTTAAGGATCATCCATGTGTGAGCAGAGTAGCCTGAAGGGTAGGAGTGGCTGCTTTGAGCCAAATGCCTGGGTTTGAATAACTTTTCTGTTCTGTCTCCTCGTTGGGATAATAGTGAACAAGCTCTTGCATTGCTGTGATGACCCAATGACTTAAAACAGAAGTGATGCTTTTTATTGCCTCTCACCAATATTTCTGGTTTCCTTCTGTTTCCAAGTACTTGGGGAGGATTGTACTTCTCCACCCCTGTGGAGTGGAATTCGCTCATGTGATTCACTCAGAACAATGAAATGGTTCTCCATGGTCTCTCTTCCCCTCCCATGGCAATCATGGAAGTACCCGTCAAGGGGGGGGGGCACCCAAGGTCACTAGGAGCCAAGACAGGCAGGACAGCTGTCCTGCTCTCTCATGGGAGCAAGAAATAGAGGTATAGTGTGCAAAGCTCTCGAGATGTTAGCGTTTGTCGTTCCCACAGCATGACGTAGCCCAACCTCACAGGCACAACTTTCGAGCCCTTGGAGAAGGCCTGGCCGCTGGTACCTGCTTCATGGCAGCCTCCGGAGGGAAGTTCGGCAACATGGCTCATTGGAAGGGCCATTTTTCTTTCACTAACTTAAAACACACACCAGATCATGACACTCTTCTGCTAAAACCTACCAATTGCTTCTCACAGAACCTAACATCTAAATCTGGAACGCGGTGCGCAGGGTGCTACTGGCTCCCATGTCCAACCTTGCTCACACTTCCATTCACTCTCCCGCCATATTGACCTTCTTCATTCTTCGAACATGACAAGCACTTTCCTGTAAAGGGCCTTTGTATTTGACAAGATCTGAGCTTGATTTTGCCTCCCACACCTTGTCTCATCTTCATGTGTGAACTCAGATGTCAGGCCTGCGGAGAAGACTTCTCCGTCTACCCAATGGAAGCAGGTGCTCCTTTGTACCTCGTCATATCCCCGCCTCAACACTCTTCCTGCGTCTGCCATACTATTCATCACAGTCTGAAATTAACATTGCTTACTCTCTCATTTCCTGCCTTTCTCCAGCAACAGAGAGGAAGGTCCAAAGAGGACAAGCCACAGCTGTTGTTCACGGACTTATGCTCAGAACTGAAACAGTTCCTGGGCCCTGACTGGTGTGGCTTGATTAGCTGGGCATCGTCCTGCAAAGCCAAAGGTGTTAAGTTCAATGCCCAGTCAGGGCACATGTCTGGGTTGGGAGTTTGGTCGTCATGTACAAGAGGCAACCAAGCGATGTTTCTCTCTCACATCAATGTTTCTTCCTCTTTCTTTATCTCTCCCTTTCCCTCCCTCTAAAAATTAAATAAAAGTTGAAATAAAAAATAAAACTGTTGCAGGTTATGGAAGGATGAGGGAGGGTGGCAGAGGCTGAAAAGAAAGAGGTCGGGACGGTTGTCCCAGAACAACGTGGAAGCTCATCTGAATACAAAATACTACCTTAAAATAATGATTTCCCAAAGAAATTGAGTTTCTAACCAAAGTGATAGAAAGTTCTGAAGATTGATGGCCTTTTTGTGTGTGTGTGAAATGATGCTTTATTTCACAAAAAGTTACGTGTATTTCTGCCAAAATAGGTAAGTCAGTAAAAATGCAATTCGAAATGAGATTTTATTACAAGGCAATGTATGGTAAACACAAAACTCCTGAACCTGAATTACACCTTTTATTTTGACCATTTCACTCACTAAAATCGGATGTAGTGGGTCCAAGCGATGACACATTGCCAACTAATGAAACTTCCCCGTAGCTTAAATAAACAGATCACCAAGCAAAACGAAACCCAGTGTGTCTGCATGACTCAAGAATGACAGGAATGGCTTAAACCTCTAGTGGTGTATCCTTCACCATTTATAACAAACTTTGAGGCCTTTGAGGGATACCTTATTGAACTGAATTTCCAAGGACCAAGTACTGAAATGTACAGAATGTCTCCTCTCTACTCAGTTGTTAAAAGACTAAGGAATCTAAGATACAAGGGTGTGAAGTGACAGGTGACACACCCCACTCATTCGAGGGAGTTCTCTCAGGTGACTGGGGTCAACCCGTCTTAATCAACCTCGGGCAAGCATTCTCTTTACCACTCCTGCTTTCTCCGTGTGGAATCATGTTGTGTAACTAAAAGGGAATAGCTGTGTGTTATCTGCTCTCTGTTTTCTCTCATTGCTGCAACGGTGCCAAAAAACTCTTCGCCTGGATCCCCCAAAGCCCACAAGTAGAACCTACAGCTTGAAATGCTTTGGCTGGGAAGGTCGTAAACCAGATCCGTATGGCGAAGGAAACCAAAGAAGGTCAGACGAGCTTCTTGATCTGGGAAGAATCCAGCTCCTCATTATAACTGACCCCATCCCTGCTATTTAAAATGAACTGTTACTAGAAAGACGCTACAGGAAAGGAGAGCAGACCTGAAGCATAGGGTTCTCTTTCATTTCTATTTTTGAAAGTAAATAATAGGACCTGAATCTTTCCCAAATGTGGATTTTTTTCCTTTGTGAACAAAAGAAAAATTATAGTTTAGGGGTTAGAGTCTATTAGAGTCTACCCTACTCTGCCTTCTAGTGTTTTTCAGGTTTTTTAAAAATATATCAGATGATATACGGGCTCTTCAGTCAGCCATCGGTCAACATTTAGCATCAGCCTTGTACTTTCCCTGCCATTGCTTGTTTGGTGGGTTACAAATGAATGAATTTCAAGGCAACTGCTTCTTCTGTTAAGCTTCATACTACACTCAAAATGAACGAACAAACGAACGAATGAATGAATGTTTGAATACCTGTCTGAAGGAAGGCAACTGCTATTCTTCTGGTTAAAACTCCGCTCAGTTTAAGGTGACAAAGGTAAAAAAGAGTCCACCCAGGTTGTTTTACATTTTTATTTGCTTACAAAAGAGAATGCAAATGGGTTTGCAAAAACTTATCTGCATGTACAAAGTAAACCATGTAGATAAAGAGGGCAAGCCTTGGAAATACTTCCGCATAAGTTGCTCATCAAAACTGGGTCTGTTTGTATTAGAACTGGTGGGAAGGCATTATTGTACATGTCAAAAAAAAAACACTGCAAAACTTAATCTCTTTTTTAATATCACCAAATTCAGAAAGGAGTTCTTAGAACACATATTTTGGACGGCAGAGAAACTGGTTACCTCAGAGCTGGACACATCAGTTAAGCAAGAGGCAGTTTCTCCAGTGATGCCCCCCTTTCTTTTCAGCCAGGCTACAGTGAATAGTGGTAAGTGGTGTATTGCATCTCTTTAAATTCTTCTGCTAGGACCCTTGCAATCACATCTGCCTCGCTGCACTGTAGGACTTGAGATAATCTAACACAGACAAGATTCCAGTTCAATTTTGTTTTGCCAATTTTTCTCTGAGCGCTCTTCTCTGGAAAAAAAAAATAATAACCTGGCACGTCATTAAAACAACAAAGAAAAGCAACTCCGTGGTGTCCCAGATTAAGGTTTTCTTTTTTTTTAAATCTACTTTTTTGGTCCATACTAACGATATCCAAGAAGGACATGCCCCTGAAAGGTAGTATACAAACCACATAATGACATTCTGCTTGAATAAGGTCCCTGAAGTGTTCCTGCAGTTGGTCTCCCGCTTCCACACGAGGCCATCAGATCCCAGACCCCCACAGTTCCATGGCTTCCAGCTCGTCTTGGACAGGAGTGAATTCCGGCTGGTCAGGATGGGGCGCTAGAGAGGAAGAGTGGGGGTGGGGACTTGATAGGACCCAGAAACCACAAACTGGCATTCTCCCCTCAGGTGGGTCCGCAGAGACGTAGATTTGGTCATGACAGTACAGAGGTATCCTGCTCAGGTAGAAAGCAGTAGCGACCTTTTCCCACCACACAGTTTGTTCCTTTCCCAGGAAGTTTCAGATGGTTAGTCCAAGAAGAAAGGGACAGATACGTTACAGACATGGTTAGAAGACTAGAGTAACAGCCAAGTGATTAAATAGTATGTGTTTTATTTACAACAGGAATCCTGAAAACTCAGCACAATTATGAAAAATAAAATTTAAAAACCAATCTCATGTTAGAAGTCCACCACCAGGGGGCAGTAGGGAGGTTAGGTGATAAGAGGAAGAATGGAGCAGGGTGGTCAGGGAGAAAGATGTCCATTAATCTTGTGTGGGGACAGAGTAGAGGAGAAGGCACATACAAGTGACTTTAGTTTGGAGCCTTCGCACAGGGGAGTTTGGGATAAATTCTTGGTACATGGAGCTGACGCGGAGCGTTCTGTTTCTATTATAATCGGCAGGTGATTTGGTTAAGTTCCCGTATTAACATCCTGTGTGTGTTGGGAGTGTGGGAGGCCAGAGGTGTGACAGTGGGCAGAAGGGAAGCAGGTGAGGCAGGGAAGCAGAGTGCCCATTGTTAGGGGCAGGGGGCGGGGTGGTGGTGGTCAACAGGACAATTCTGTATCCATAGCCAATTTCCCAGGCCCATGTCATCAGAGTGGAGGAGTTCCACTTCAGTGCTGGTAATCATTGTAAGGGATCAGATCTTAATAAAGGACAGGGAGAGTTGAGAGAACAGGGAGGGAAGAGATGAACAGAGAAAAACACATCAGCAAAACTCTGACCAGTTCCTCTGGCAAATAAGGTTAAATTCCTGCTAAAGCAGAAACTTTAAACATATCCACTGATCAGTTCATTGTCTCAAAGCAGTCTCTGAATCTTTCTCTTGATGCTTCCGAGAAGGACTATGTCAGAAAGTGTCTCATTGCCCAACCCGCAAGCATGCAGCCTGCAGATGTTTTTAAGAAGCATCATCTTTTCAGAATCTCATACCAGGAATTAGTAACGAGACAAGGACAGCATGGCCACTTTTGCTCCTTGTTACAATGATCTTTGGTCATTGATGCATGTGGTGGGCAGGATGTCATCCCAGAGAATCTAGGGGATCCTAAATTATGAGGAACTTCTAAGTGAGAGTTTCCTCCATGCGAGAATAATGTTTTGCAGGATATCGTGGCCACACCACAGCAGTAACATAGATGGAGCAGCCCCAAAGAACATTCAAATGTGTGCCCCAGCGACCAATTCAAGGTCAGAGGCCAAGTCTGTGTGGCCAAGTCTTCTTTGCCATTTAGAAGCAAAGAAGACTTAGGTGTGCTGTTGTTTTGAACTTCTCCTGGTTTTTAAAGAGGTAACCTTTAGAGTAATTTGCACTTTACAGAAGATATCTCTGGATAACGTAAGGTAGTGAGAATTTCAAGTTCTGCTTCTCTGCCATATTTGGTCTATTTTTCAAAGTGTCCCTTCATTATCATGGTACATTATAGTAAAACATTCCTCAAAGCCCACAGAGGTTGGCACTTACCTCCCACCCCATAGGCAGAACATGAAGAGGGGTCGCAGTATCCAGGCTGACCAGAGGGACCTTGTGGTCCAGGCACCCCCAGGTGACCTGGTGGACCTCGTGGTCCAGGGGAGCCAGGGGGCCCCGGGCTTCCTTGCCGACTCTCCCCAGCAGGTCCTAAAAAGCACCCACAATGAAAGCAGTTGGTCTTTTACCACCACAGGGTGAGTTTTGAGACCACCAAGATGTAAACTCCATTCCTAATTATTGAGTTCTTCCTACACTGGATTCCCTGGACAGCGAATCATACTGGAAACACACACGCCCCCAGAGGGCGATGCTTTTAATCAGCTCAGGAAACTAGAATACAAACTCTATTCTTTTCCATCACCTCCTGGATATCGAAGGAGAAGGAATACAGCACTGTCAGCCTTGTTCTCTCTGTGGAGCTTCTGTTTCCCAATGTGAAGCCAGTGTGTAGGTGGGTGCACACACACACACACACAGCTCAGACTCAACCTCATCATCTGCACTGGTTTATGGCCCCAGATAATTGAAATAAATTAGTCTGTGTCTGAAAGAAATTATCCTGTACAAGAAAAAGTCTAGAATTGGACCCAATATACTAATTCAAAGTACCTTCAGCTAGCTTTTATCAATGGAAAACTTATGAAAATGGAGATTACAATTTGTGTGAATTTAAAAAGATTTGTTAGGTTTTCTGTTTGTTGGTTTTTAGGCCTGGGTCCCAAAAGTATTTAAGAGACATTTTTCAACTAGAAATAAAATTCTCTAACTGGAACCAAAATGTAAATTATGAACATATTTAAACAGATACATTCAGTTTCATTTCATCAGTATTCCCCAGCACCCAGTCTGCACAAGTCACGATGCTGGATCAGTTATACAGTCTCAATAACAGAAGTATTTACATTCAGAATAAATTTTTTGCATTAGGAATCTCTCCTAGAAAAGCTGTTTTCTCAAATAACTGTTAGGTTGGAAAGAAAAGTCTATAAAACACTTGCTTCAATGTGGCTAAGACCCAAATTGCAAATATCCTATAGAATTGCAAACTTACATTTCTAGTAATGAGATGATCATTTAAAGACCATTATAAAATCACCTAGTAAGGTACACGAAATGCAAGCTTTACACAAAACTCGTTCAGTGAGACTACCATGGTGGCAGAAACTATCAGTGCCCATCAAGTGTCTACACGTTCCTCTAGACTTTGAGTCTCCCCTGCAGGTCAGTTGGAACTATGTAACTCACTCTAGCTAGTGAAATACGACAAGCGACTCGTGTCAGTCTGCATTTGGGAATTTAAAAGCTGATATGCCCCCTTTATCTTTCTCCTGGGGGTCTTCTGTTGCAAATGGGGAGGAATCATCTTATATGAAACTATGTATCATGTGTATAAAAGCAACTTTTATGGTGTTGATCCACTAAACATTTGTTATAACAGCATAGCCTATCCAATCCTAATCCATGCAAATAATAAGATCCCAGAATATGCTGTAACTTTGGGAGCTCATATGAGGAGGACTGCCACTAACAAATTGGCCTCTAGCAAAATGAATGAGAGATACAGCCATTCCAGTTAGATACAAGGATTTAATATGGCCATATTCCTCACCTGTAACATCCAGTGAATATAAAGATGGAGGATTTCCATTTGCAAGTTTCTGTTAGGTAGGAATATTTACCTGCTGGCCCAGGGGGTCCTCTTGGGCCTTGGCTTCCAATGCCTGGATTTCCTTTTTCTCCCTTGGTACCAGTTAGACCTGTTTATTAGGAGGAGGTGGGAGGAGGAGAGGGAGAAGGAGAAGAGGAAGAAAGAAAAAGTTCTCTTTAAAACGAAACCTGGTAGTCCATTTTTCTGGGCTTTAAAATAACCCTCTCTAAGGAAGACAGTGATGGGGGTTGCTCTGGGAGATGGTTGCCATGGGACTTGTAAATTATATGCTGACACCGGTGACTTTTGCACAGCCGTGGACAGGAGGCTGGTTCTTCATCTGAGCATGCAGCCTGTGTGTGCAATACTGCAAGGTTATCTTCCTCCTTCATACTAAGTGGTTCGGCCCACCAGGAGCTGGCCTCGGTCTTTGCACGCACCAAGCCATTCAATGTATGCAGTCGGCACTCCACAAATAACACAATAGAAGTCACAAGTGAACACGTCTAACATTTTCCTTTTGGCCCACCCTGTAATGTATCTGCAAAAGGCATGAATTATAATTAGGCAGCAAAGTTCTGAAGAGCGTGAGTTTCCATTAAAAACTTGGAAGCTTCAGAAAAGCCTGTGTTTGATTTGGCTGATTCAGCCCCATAAAAATCTAAACCTATTGCTGTGTCTTTTCCACGAAACAGACTTCTTATTCCAAATAATTTATAGTGCTATTAACAAACTTTACATTTTCACAAAAAACAAAAGAAGCATAAATTCTGACACCTCATTGCCGAAGCAGGTTCCATCACAAGACCGCCGGGCAGGTGGCCGAATGCTGCGTTCAGAGCCTGCCAGGCTGGGCATGCATTGCATCAGCCTGGGGTCTGGGTTACCCCGACTCCCACCTCAGAAGACCTCTGGTGTGTCTGGTTTTCATGTGCAACAACGCTTTGACATAGCAAAACGTGGAACCACATCTCCATCTAATTACACTCAACAGAGAAATTGTGCAATTTGGCAAAGCCTGGAAGGGAACATGAATAAATGAAGACAACCACTCCGATAGGTGGTAGGCGTGCAAGTGATTGAGAATGTTTAAGATTACAAACAGCTTTTTTTCCATATTAAATGTAGCACATATTCACTGCAGACAAAGGAGAAGACACAACGTACAAGAATCCCCGCCCTTGAAAATAATCACTTTTTATAGCTTGGTTTGTAACTTCCAGAAGGAAAGGTGTTCATGTAGTATCTACTCTGAAATTAGTTGACAAAGAATTAGTTGACCAAAAAAAAAAACCCACTTATGAGCCACTAGTTCTTTCTACATGATACGCATAATCATAATTAGTGCACATAATTATCTTTTGATTTGAAGCTTTGATGACTGCTGTGTTCCTTGTGAGCACCTCCTGGGGGCAAGGTATTCTAACATCCTTTAAAAAGCCCTTCTTCCTGCCCTGGCTGGTGTGACTCAGTGGACTGAGTGCTGGCCTGCGATCTAAAGGATCGTGGGTTCGATACTCCCAGTCAGGGCACATGCCTGGGTTGTGGGCCAGGCCCCCAGTGGGGGGTGCTGGAGAGGCAACCACACATCCAAGTTTCTCTCCCTCTCTTTCTCCCTCCCCCTCTCCCTAAAAACAAATAGATAAAATCTTTCAAACAAATAGTAAAAAGCCCCTCTTCCTCATTAGTGGTCCTCAGGGCTACTCTACCCACTGCTGCGTTTCCCCAGCACCCATGCCTATTGCCTGTGGCCTTGGTGTTTTTCGAGCTCAAAAAAGACCAGCTCAGCAACAGGAGGGCAGGGCATTGACCTCAGAGCCTCTGATCTCCTGTTTCTGGCCTCATCCTTCCCTTAGGAACGAATAATGAGGAACGTGATTTCTCAAAAGTAAAATACCATTGAATCTGCATTCAAAAAGCGCACAACTTAGACTGGCCAACAATTAAGGCTTGACTGCTAGTCAAGTTGTCCAGGCAGAAAACCACCTTGAGTACACCCCCTGGGTATTCCCAATTAGCTAAACTAGCAGCAAATTGGTTACTATTAGGTGAGTACTTTGTAGCTGCTAGGTGCTCCTTCACTTGCAAACGAGTGTGCCCTAACACGCATCTGGGAATTTAGCAGAAATTGTTAGAATCAGAGTCACTTTCCCCAGAGGGAACATGATCAAATACACCAATGACTAATGCCAGGCTGCTCATGATTAACCGCAGGCTGACTCAGAGGCCTCCCGTGAGCTTAGGGTCGGTCCTCAAGGATTGATGTTAATACCACGGCTTCTCCGCAGGGCGACTGGGCTGAACAGGACCTCCGGGAAAGTGTTCTCAGGAAGAACCCCTGATAAGAGTTTCCTGACGTATCCTTTGCTCATTCATAAAGAAAGCAAAAGGTGGAGAAGACCGGGGAGTAGAAAGCCTAGTTCTTTTAATTTTCTAAGTTATGTAGATAAAAACAAGTGGAATTTGATACTATCTGTAATACAAGTCAAGACAGGAAAATCTCACAAAAATATTCCAGCCCCTCAAAATGCCCTAAAAATAAATTCTAAGAATACAATTATATGCCATCAAGGAATTTTAGATTTTGTTACCCTTGAAGTTATGATCCAACTAGAGGTAGGCTAATATATAAATATTGGTCCCTGAGGGACACATGGACAAAAAATAAGGGGGGGGGGGTGGAAATGGGAGGAAGGTGGGGGACACAGAGGGGTGAGCTGGGATAGGAGTAAAAGACAGAAAACGGTACTTGAATAACAATTAAAATAAATTAATTTAAAAAAAAGAAAAAATATTTGTCCCTGGGTTCACTTATGGTTCTGAGACTGAAGGAATAACACATCCATGGAAAAGAACTTGGTTATAAATCTATTTTTGGAATAATAAAAAGCACATTAAAAATCAATATGCAAGTACCTAAGATAAGGACTGAAATTAAAGACTAAGCTTACAGACTTTGGATCTCTCAAAAAAAGATCTGGGTATGTTTTGATAAGCCTTGTAGGCCTTGATTGAAAGGAGGGAAATCGAATGTCTTCAAACGTCAGCCTACGACCGTCCCCGAGATGACAGAAGGCAATGGGGTCTGGACATAGTCACTCTCCACAGACAAAACGAGTCATTGCCCATAAGGACTTCCCTCACACACCTCTTTGTGAGGACCCAAGATAGGGCTGCTTGGTGCTAAGATAGGGACACCAGAGCTACATGCCAGCATCCTTTCCAAGGCATTGGGACTTCCGAGTGCACGGGATGTTCCCTCCTTCTGACACACCCTTCTCACCTGCACTGTCTCCATCAATACTCCTCATTCTTCAACAATCAACTCAAAGCTTCGCCACAACCATAACAGGCAGAAGAAGCATAAGGGATTCAAGAGGGAAAGGATTATCTATCTTATTCATGGCTATATCCCCATCACTGCTATGGAGACTTCCACACAGTGCATGACCAATATATAGTGAGTGAACGAACAAGCAAACAAACAAGTGAATGAGTTCTTTGCTTGCATATTATCAGTACCTCCGTTGGCACTTAACCCATTGCATTGCTTGTTCTTGTGTTCATCCCATCTGGAACTATGAGCCTGTTGACCTCAGGGATTATCCCCTATTTAGTGTCAGATGCAATCAGAGTCTTACACATAGTGAGTAGATGCCTATTAAACACTGGAAGACTAGCTGAACAACTGAATGTCAATGTCAACATGCAGCTGACTGTTAAATGCAAGCATGACCTTGAAGGATTAACAAGCAAAACGCCTTAGGCTGGAGCTTCACTTTCACCTTCACATGTCTGGCTTATGAGAACAATGCTTTTTATGACAAGTTCCCTGTGTGGCGATGTGAACTACTAGTGTTCCTTAGAGATGAGTATCATTGACTCCAATAACTTGAACTCTGTGCCATTTTTTAAAAATGAGCATAACTGATATAAATGAAAATCTAATTGACCAAAATATGACTTAGCTACGAACCTTAGTTTTCTATACAATTACCAATATTATTTAGGACAATCGGAGAAAAGTTTTTCTATTATTCATCTCTTTTTTTGTATGTTTTTAATGAGAACTTTTAAGATCTATTGTTTAGATCTTACTCTCATCAAGATCTTAATATCATACTCTCTTATTTCTTTTTTAAAAGCTCTTGAAACAGATTTTACTCTTTAAAAACACTTTGAGGGTCACAGAACTACTAAGGGGGACGTACAGAGAGTTCCCACCTGCCTCCTGCCCGAACACTTGCACAGCCTCCCCCAACCCCAACACCCCCACCAGAAGGGTGACTGTGATGTATGTGTTCTCCTCGAGAGTCTCCTTAGAAATGACTCCAAGGCCACCTGACCCTCCCTTACCACTAACCTAACACTGACCCTCTCATGTTTTCTTTCTTTCACTGGTCAACTAAGTCAGAGAACTGTTTGCTTTAGTTCTTCATTGTATTCCCGGTTTCAGGCATATATTAGGCATTCGGGAAATATCTGTCAGGCAAATGGATGAATGAATGAAATACAAAGTCTGACTATAGACCCTGACAGACTAAAGATGTGGCTAGTTGGTACATCAGCTACACTTCCACATGACCTCACTAGGTTTTAAATGGTAGATGCCTTATGTATGAGCTCATTTAGTCTTTGCAATAAAACAGGAGGGCAGCCACTATGCTTAGCCCTAAAAGAGGGCTGTAATACAGAGAAGTTAAGTCACTCGTTTTTAGCTAGGAAGTACCAGAGCCAAGTTCGCCCCCCAGGCAGGTGGGTGCTGAAGCCTGTGCTGGTGACCACAGCACTCCCTGCCTCCCTCCACCCCAAGCTGGCCCTCCAGGTTGTGTTTCTAGTCTTGTTTGTTGTAGCTGTGGCTTCCTGACCTGCCTGCCGAAAGTCTGCATATTTTTTCTGGCCCGGAATCAACCCTGTGGTTGTCACATTCCCTAACCCTACTTTCCTGGGTTTATATATTTGACCTCTGCTCTGAGCAAGCCTTGGGGTTAATTTCAAGAGGATTTATCCTGCTCACACTGACTCCATGTTCAGGGTCTGGCCCTTGGTTATTGGGCTCCCATTTTTCTGACCTCTGCGTAGGGAGAGTGTGCTAATTCCTTTGCTCCCTGATTACACCAAGCACTCCAGGCTGGAGTCTTACTCTACTACACGGAGCCCATCCACTCCCTCATGACCCCAGACATTCTGAGCAGCTCCCAGGATTTATGCTCAGACGGATAGGCAAGGCCTGGTTAATGCTTTCATTGTAATTCTACCAAAAATTCACAGACACTGTGAGACAAGGTTTCAACTGTGTTACCTTATTGTCTATTGTTTGGGAGATGCAATGTATTGCAAGCAGAGTATGCTTTTGAGCCAGCGTATGTTGGAATGCCTACTAGGTGCAAGGTCCTAGATGGGTCCCTAGGTACAAGACGAAGGGTTTGTTAGACTCAATTCAGCAAGTGTCTTTTTGCACTTATCCAGGCTCTGCTGTCAGTACATATTAGTCTGTAGGATTATTGTCAGCATGTGTGGCTCCATGTTTGGGCCTGAGGTGGCCAAGGCTGGAAAATACACGGTTGCTCTGAAAGTAAACAAACTTTGCAAACTATTGCTAAGGGTCCCCCTTCCTATCACCTTTTCCATGAAACAACTGGCCATCTAGTATACCTCTATAATCCAGGGTTCAGCCAGGGAAACATAAGCCATTCTAGAGCTTTCAGGCAGAGGGAATTTAAAATGGGTACTTACTTGGTTACCTTACTAACAGGATTAAGCAGCCAAATAAAGGCCATGGGGCAAACCCATAACTTAGGAAGAGCAGGAAGCCACTATCACCACTCGAGGGCAAAGACAATGGGAAGAAAGGGTGTAACTGGAGCCCATTGGGTAGGGCCTTCTGGTGGGATCTAGAATTGAGTGAGACATTGTCCAATGGAAGCAGGAGTCAGACAGTCTGCAGCCACAACTGGAGTTGCAGAGGAGGCTGGGTGTGGTTGAGGGGAGAAATATCCTGCCTTTACCCCTCTTCCTACCCTCTGGTCCTTCTCAATGCCTCCCATTGGCTAAGGCTGTCCCGGACCAGAAGGTGAGGAAGTGCGAGAACAGTGATGCACAGAAAAAGGAGAGAGAAGGGCAAACTGCCCAGCCTGGCCCCAATATCTGAGAATTCAGAATAAAAGGCACCCATCCTTCTCTGTGGCAGGTCACCATGTTGTAGGGGGTTAGGGGCAGGGTCAGGGTCAGGGTTAGGGTAGCTGTAATGCAGTGTGGGAGTAGCTACAAAATATGAGAGCACAGAACTGAGGCATCAGTGGGGAATCACAGAAGGCTTTACAGTATAGCTGACCCCTGGAGTGAAGACTTAAAAAGCAGGTGTCAGCCAGATAAAGAAGGGGCAGATAGAAGTGCAGACTCAAAGGTTTGCAGACATTAAACTAGTTCCAGGATCTGCCCAGGGAACTAGTTGGCTACTACAGCAACAACTGCAGGTTGGGGAGTGGCAACTTGAGAGGCCAGGCCTGGTGATAAACTTTGTGTTTATCTCTAAGGATTTTGCATATTGCCCCTCCCTCAATATCTGCTACAGTTTTTGTTTTCTAACTTCATACTCTTTTTTTTCCCAAGAAGAACTCCAATCTGTTTAAGCTTCAGGCTCCACAAAACCCGGATCTGCCCCTGCTGGGTGCCAACAAGCAGTACAATTGGCTAAGGGGGGCTGGAATCCTGTGAAGCTTAACACCACCAATAAACACTGTGCTAGTCCCACAGAAAAGCCAGCAGAAAGTGTGTGGAATCATATTTCTACCCAGTGGGCCACCCACTGGTCAAAGGAACCTGTTAACCAGATCAAGAACAAGACAACAGAACATTTTACACTTGGGTTTTTGTACCATTATAATGCAGGCAGGAGGTCCTTTGGTCTTCTGACCACAGACATCTAAAGTAGACACGCTTGCATTAGGGCAGCGAGGGGAGGATGGAAATTAGGAGGGGGAAGGGAGGTGGTAGAGGGGGCAGGGAGGGAGGAAAGAAGAGCATACACAGTTGGTTACCTGTTTGCAGGTTGACTGTTCACAACTACAGGTGCATAGCAAATGGGAATGGGGAGGAGTCGGCGCACCAGGAGTCTGGCTTTTTGTCCACCTACTTTTGCCCTGACACTATGACATTACTGGGACATAATGAGAATGTCAGGCTCAATGCAAACCTATCAAAATTATAACTACCCCTCCAACATCGACTGTTAGGAAAAATATAAATAATTCGAAGTCAGCAGGAAAGTGAGCCGATTTTTATGGCTTAGAAAAAAATGGCCATTTGGGTTCAGAATGAATATTCAACCAGACGAAGATCATTAACTTACAGCTTGGTCTGGTCATCATTCCTCACAGAACTGAAAAGTGATATGATGCTCTGCACGCTTGGAAAAGAAGAGTTATGTCAGGGCACTGGGACAAGGCCAGGGTCTGCAGAGTTTAAAACAAAATGTGTTATGATCAACAGCCCTTCTTAATAAGCATGACAAATGTGCTCTTAAATAAGTACAACTTACATCTAGAATCCTTATGTTTTCTCAAACCAGCAAAGAGGTTCAGAAAACTCAAATTACTTTGCTACAATCACACAGTAATTTAGTGTCAAAGTTACATCGTCAATCAATGAAAATGAAAAGGGTTTATGAATACATCTATTTCCATGTATGTTTTCACCCAACTATACAAATGCACTTTGATTTATGTATTTATTACTTTTATTGCTTTAAAGGTCATGTCAAGCCCGGGCTGGTGTGGCTCAGTGGATTGAGGGCTGGCCCGTGAACCAAAAGGTTACCGCCGATTTGACTCCCAGTCAGAGAACGTGCCTGGATTTCGGGCCAGGTCCCCAGCAGGGGGCACACAAGAGGCAATCATACAGTGATGTTTCTCTGCCTCTCTTTCTCCTTCCCTCCCCTTTTCTCTAAAAATAAAATAATCAAAATCCTTTTTTAAAAAAAAGTCATGTCAAAAAGTTTGGTGAAAATGCTTTATCAAAGCTAATATAAACAGCTTTAGTTTTATCACATAAGCTAGTATGTGTTTTCTTGCCAATTTACTTGCTTTGTTCAAGGCCAGAAATTTGGAAAATGGCAAAGAACTTCCCTACATTCAGAAGCAAAAGAGCCTCAATCAATCTCTCTCTCTCTCCACACACACCCCCATAGACAATGTACCCAGGAAGTCCTTTGATCTTTGATCACAGACATCTGACTTAGACACATATTTGAGCACTGAAATGTCCCATGCATTTGCTATGTTATAGGCAGCTCCTAACCAGTGTAACCAAAACTCCTATTTAAAAATCTCACCTTACTTTCTGGGCTAAATTTATATGATGATGACTTGAAGAAAATGCTGACACTGTCCACTTGGCAGTAATGGACTATTAACAAGATGTCTCAGGACTGACGTACTATAACCACATGGGTTTCTGCTTGTATCATGGCTCTGGGCGAGTGAGGAAGGCAGCCAAAAAGCTAGTGCTGATCAACAGCATAAATCACTTATGACTCATGAAATAACTATTATATTTTGGGTATTATGGGGAATGAAAGGAAAATAGACGTTCAGTTTGGTCTTTGGGGAGCGTGCGGCCACATGGGTGAGACAGGATTAGCAACAATGAAACCATTCAAAGATGATTCAGGAAAGTGTACTCTACCGTATATTCTACCTGGGTGCTAAGTGATGTGTTTCCCATGCTAATGAGGTAGGGATCTGCCATGTACTCATTTATCAAGTGACTATTTGTCCAGGCTCCCTGTGGGGCAATGCACAGTCCAGGGGAAGATAAGTACACCAACAGTTGCAGTGTAGCAGGAAATGCTGTGGTTGGAGGCATGTGCCTGGGGACAGAGAAGCACAAACGAGGAAGATCTCATTCGGTCTGGTTCAGTTGGAATAGGGCAGCATAGCAATAACAAATCCACTGGCCAAACAAATAAACCACGTGAAGAAGGGGCAGTCTGACAGAGGTGACTCTTGAGATGAGTTTGGAAGCATGAATATGGATGGGCCAGAGGAAGAACAAGGGTTCTGGAGGGCGGAAAGAGCATGTGAACACCAAGGAAGGGGTATAAGAACAGGCTACAGTGGAGATCGGCATTGAGGGTGGTAGGAAAGGAAAAGGCACGTAGGAAGAACATGGCAGGCTGAATTAGTGGTCTAAATTCTTTACTATTTTACAACAGAATTGTACATCCATTCCCATGCCAGGACTCTTTCATCTCCCTAGCCCTAGCACATGGCTTGGCCATGTGACTTGCTTTGACGAATGAGATATTAGTGGCAATGACATGAACAGAGGCCAAAAAAAGGATTGGGAGGTTGGGTGGCCCTGTTTTGCTTCTGCCATTGCCACAAGGAGAATGGGGAGCCATTTCCCCTCCGGCCAGGGCCCGATTAGAGCACAGCTGTCTCCACCTCCCACAGAAATGTGATAAAAAGTAATATTTATTAAATGCTACCAAGATTTTTGTGGTTTGTTATGCAGCAAAAGCTGACTAATACCTAGAGCACTGAGCAGTTCATTTTGCCTAGAAAATATGAACCAGGACCACACAAAGATATCTGACCAAAATGGCATTAACTCTGAGGAGTGTTTGTAGTACAACCCGCTACTCCAGACAGTGACTGAAATTCAGTGTGAGGAATCTGTTAACACCTACTTCACAGACCCTCCAGTTGAGCATTTCAAAAATTTGAAAGCGACTGAAACAATTATATTAGCTTTCATGGCAAAAAGAAGACACCATACCAGTTATGGTTTTTGTTATCATAATAGCCTTATTCTGCTAACTACAGAGGGAGGGGAACACAACTTGAGGGTCATTTTAGTTTGTCAGTTGCTTTTTAAAAATAATTCTTTGTGTTTATTTGGAAAATGACTTTATCCTGACTGCTTCCTGAAGCAGGAATACAAAAAAAAAAAAGTTAGTCTACTGAAACATTTTTCCAGTAGGTGCTACTCTTTCAAGGTGCTTAAATCCATATCTTATATTTCCCTCTGTAAAGCTACATCTGGCATGTGAATAACTTCAAGGTGGTGGGAGAGTAAAATACCCATTTAAATAGCGAAAACAGGCAGGCCCAGAGAGAGCCAGCTCTTCACGTGTGTCTCAGAAGGGCAGCCTGCTTGGAAATCAGTCTTAGGAATGAAAGCATCACCCTGTCACGATGCAAGGCCAAAGGCCTTGCTTCGATTTAAAGGAATATGATCAAATACATATTCCCCAGTTCTGTGATCTGCCCTCTTCAACACATACATCCTAACTCCCCTGCACTTGCCCGTGGGCTGGGCTAAGGGACTCCCTCCTAACCAAATATGCCAAAAGTAAAAGCTTGTGACTTCTGAGACCACACAGTCACAAAAAGGCATGGTGAACTCCTCCCTGCCATCTCTCTTGGATCAGCAGGCTTTGAGGAAAGCATCCACCATGTTTCAAGAACATTCAAGAACTGTCGTGGAGGGACCCACCCCTCTCCTGCTGACTGTGAGCAGAGGAGCCAGGGAGGGCCTGAGACTCCTGCCAGTGGTGCCGTGAGTGAGCCAGATCCGGTCAGACCTTCAGAGAGCTGACTGCAGCCCCGGCTAACATCTTGACTGCAGCCTCATGAAGACCTGGAGCCAGAACCACGCAGCCAAACCACTCCTGAATCCCTGGCCCACAAAAACCAGGACCCTGTATGTGCTGTTGTCTTAAAGTGATGTTTTAGGGTAATTTGTTGCATAGCAATAAATCACTAACACAGAGAGCTTCTCTCTACAGCCATGATGAATGTAGAGTTTGTTTGTAATAAGAAAAAATCCTACAAAATAAAAGATAATACAGAGATAAAGAGCATTCATTGCCTTAAATTTACTTTATATTAAGAAAACACAATCCAGCAAACCTTCAGGGAAAAGTCTTGTTCCAAAGGACATTCAAACTGGACTTTACCAGATAAATATTGGGTGGGAACACTCTATCTTTGCTTCTCTGGCATCCGTCTCAGAAGATGAGAGGCAGGGGATGGGGAAGCGAGAGAGCAAGAAAGCAAACACGTATTTCAGCAAATTTTCAACAGCAATGAAAAGACTATGTCTCATGCAACACAATATCAACTATAACACAAGATCACAGGGAAGACTTGTAAATATTTAAGCAACAACCAGCAAATTATTATGAGAGTTCTACCAGCCTTCTTTCTTTAATCAAGTTAGTCTGTCCCATAAAAATAATTTTTCCAGGAATTAAAGCAGGATACAAGGGTCATTAAGAAGTTCCACAGATGCTTACCACTGAGGCATTCCTGGCTCGCAACTGCAGCGCTTTCATTCTGAACTTGTGACCAAAGTTTGCTGCCAAATGTATCGTCAGTGCCAACAGCTCTCTCCCACCACAGGAATAATGAATACATGAACCTTCCTTCTTTCTCACTTTGAATGAGTCTGGGACCCAGTTTTCTCTGTAGACTTCTCAGCCTCACTGATCCACAGTGGACTGAGGCCTGAGCATTAAGGATGCAGATTTAGCATCCTGAGTCTGCAGCATTTTTGTCCTCATTCTGCAAGGGGTTGTCACAGACACAGGGCACCCAGAGGGTGGCCGGGTGCCACTCTACCTGGGGCTGCCTGGGAAGTTCAGCTCTGACTCCTCACCTGCCCCTCCTAACTTCCCCTTTTTCTCATTGTCTGCAACAAAGTCCACCTTTTTTTCCAGTTAACCACAGAATGTTAGGAGTGATAAAAATCGGACGCTTAAATCTTGTTTTCCCTTACCCAACCATTAGGAATGCGGCTCTCGGTGGCAGGAAAAGCTTGAGGGGAGTAACTTTCCAACCTCGATGTCCTTAAAGAACAATGAAAAATGAAGCCAGGTAACAAACAAAATAGGAAACGTTCTCTTGATTAAAGATGATATTCCAACATGATTTTTATTTTTGTCCTCAATAATAATAATGGAGTGACTGGCGCTCCTAGCACCCAAAATATTTGATTCCAGAGTGAATGTAAAGAGCTAATGAACTTAGCTATGGAACTTAATGATGTTCCATGATTGTAGACCTTCCAATGGGGAAGGTCTTCGGAACAATACCTGCCGGTCTTTTGCACTCAGTGTTTCCCAGGCACTGGATGGAAAAGATGCCGCCACCATCACCTGGTTTCAGGGACAGTCGGCATTGGAAGGCTTCTCTAGAGAAGGCCTTACTAAGAAAAACAAGTATAACAGAAAAGCAAGAGGTCTGTTGACCCAGGAACATGTGCCTGAAAAGTAGGAGGAGGTAATTTACATTTATTTGCATATGTCAGTGATGTATTTGCTATCTTAGTAAATCTTCACTGTGAACACAATGGAGACAAATGTAGAAAGACTAAGGAGTTACACGAACCTACATTTGTAGCTGTTGCATGCTCAGTAATTCTTAAACATAACTTCATTTTGACTTCATTATGTTTTCAGTGTTGGCACGCTGAGAATTTGCATCATGAAGTAAATCATTAGACTATAAACTACTTCCCTTTTACTGTTTTATATTACACTAGAGTGCATTGTAGCTTTTAAAATTATATGTGAAGATAAGTTATTTTTATTATCTATGGTTTTCATTTTAGAACAGTAGAAGGCACGTGGCGGAATTATTTGTTACGGAAAGCAAGGATGTTTGCTGGGGTTGAGAACCACGGCTTTAAAGGTTTCAAGCCCTTTCCCATCTCAGGACCTTTGGACATGCTATTGCGCTCTCTGCCTAGTATGCCCTCCTCTAACTCTTATTTATATGCCAAACTCCCATCCTTTCAGGCCTTGCTTAGCTAAAACATCAGCTGACTGTCAGGGCCCCCTCTTCTGTGCTCGTACAGCACCCCACATTTGTTCATAGCATCTCTAACAACTGATATTAAACTATTCGTGGGTTTTTTGGTTGTTGTTTAAGACCTGTCTCCACGCTAGGAGCATGAAGGCAGGAATGTTGTCCTGTTCACTACTCTTCCCTTAACACCCAGAGCCGTGCCTGACGTGTAGAGGAATGAATGATGATCTACAAAGGTTACATTGTAAGACCAAACAGACAAAATGACATAGCTAATAAGTGGCAAAGCCAGCATCCTCACCCACGTGTGACTGATGTCCCCAACCCCAGACTGTCCACCTGTCATGATGCTTCCAGCAACAGCGGCATCACAAATGGTTTCTCTTCTAAGATAACAGAAGTAAAACAGGACTGAATTGCCTTGTTTCAGGTTTTGCCCCCAGTATTGCCCCCAGTGTGGGATACTAGTATTGTCCCCAGTGTGGGATACTAGAAGAGGAGTATAACATCTATAGGAACACCCCAAATTGCCAGACCCATGACCAGCACCCCTACAGGTAACTCCCCCACTTGGACTCTTACATAGCCCGGGTGTGTGCTACAATCATGGAACACTCATCAAATGCCCAAATGTGCAAACACAGGAAATGTTTTGATCACATTCCTATTTATCCAACAGATCACCCGGCTTCATCCCCAAGCAGGTCATTTGCCAGGTCATGGATGCCCCCGAGCTATTGAAACACAACAGAACAGAGCGCACAAGGGTCTTGCAAACAGCAGGACCAGAACCTGCTACAACATTCTGATCCGGCCAGCAGTTCATGTTGTGAAATGTAGTTATCAGAAGCCATCATGAAACAGGGTTCACCAGATGCTCCCCAGTTCTGGCCTCCCATGTGAAACCCCCACTTGGCAGTGAACTCAAAGGCAGCAACAGGGCAGAATGGAGCAAGCAATCACAGACTGCAGACACTCTGCAATCATACAGATCTGGATTTAAACTCTGGTCCCCTATGGTTCAGCTAAGTGACCTTGGACAATGGACAATCAGATGAGCCTCAGTTTTCTCACCTAAAACTGGGGAGAATACTGACCCCATTCTGACAGCACTTACTTTCAACACTGCTCGGTTATAATTTACCATCTCCTAGCTTGTACATTCAGTAACACTCAATATTGCTTCCAAACCACGTCTTCTGTTTTATCCAAATGAGAATGCACATATATATGGGACTGAGCACAATGCTGGCAGATGCGTTTGGTGCCTAAATGTGAAAGCCGTGATTACAGCATCATCTCACACGCTGCCAAGCCAAAAGTCTTGCATAAACGCTGCATTCAATAAATGTTTGCTGATTTATTGTACACAACAAACCAGATATGAATCCCAGCTGTTACGGGCATCCAATTTAAACATGAAAATCTTTAAGTGGATGGTTCTTCTGATCCACTATTTTGGGGATGTTGGCCTATAAACCCCAACCTTAAACCCCAAACCACGCCCCTCAGGTGGTCATCAATAAAATCACCTTCCCTCGTGCTCAAAGGGCATCTCATCTTCTGTCTTACTGTGAGCTTCCCTGTGCTCGTCAATTTCAGAGTTCTGTTTCTGGACTGTACTCTTTAGGAATATATATGAGGTGGGGGGGGGGGCAAAAAACCAGAATTTATTTATAAGAAATCATGTACTTGTTCTTACATGTTTAAACTTCAGTCACCTTTGAAGAACTCTCCCTTTGACGCAATCCACACATTAAGACTCTCTCACTGCTCAGCATAGTCTTTGAACTTGTCAATTTTAATGCCTTTTAGTGCTTCTGCCATTTTTTTGTTTCACCTCTTGCGCAAAACATTTCCCTTTGAGGACTTTTTTTCATCCAGGGAAACACAAAAGTCGCTTGTCACAAGATCAGGTAAACAGGGAGGGCGGGGCACAGGGGTCATGCTGGTTTTGGTCGAAAACCGCTGATCACTCAGCACAGTGTGAGCAGATGCACTCATAAATCACCCATCAGGAGAAGGGCAAATGTGTTGAAAGAGTCTTCAAAAAAAAATTCACCAAATCCAAACGCAGCTTCTCACAACGCCAGCTGGTGATCTGATAAAGATGAGTTCCTAGAACACTCACCTAGAACACTCACCTAGCAGGGAAGCCTGTGTTACAAGGGCCCACCCTCCAGAAGACAATTCCATTTGGGGGGAGAGTCCCCCCTTGTGTATCTATATGTAACTAAGATTATATCATGGAAATTCATATTTCAAGGGTTGTCTGGGCCACGGTTTGAGAACTCCTGGGTGCTTTTCCTCTGGTCTAAGCATTCAAGTGCTCTTGCAGAGCAAGAAAGACTCAGCCTGGCAGGAACAAGGATAGGGTTTCTGAAAAGAACAAAGACAACTTGTGACTTGCTGAGGATGACTCAGGCATTGGCTCTGGGCTCCCTGAGTCACAGCTGACCTGTCACCAGCACCCTAGAGGTGCCTGCTGACAGAGGGGCTACCCTCTGGCTGCCAGATCCTTGCATCTGCTGACTCAGTGTCCTTGCACAAGAAAAGCCTTCAGAGAGGAAAATCAGAATTGGGTCAAAAAAAACCAATGATCTAGTGAGTACCTGTTAATGTGCAAAGCAATTCAAACCCAATCCCTGTTCCCAGAAATCTCATGGTTCATTAACACCTGATGGGTGTTAAAATGGGGGAGAGAAATGGTCAGGGCATCAGGGGTTGGGGGCAGGGGAGATATTTGTGGTCTGGGGCGATCAAGCCAACTTCATGCATGAGACAGGGGTTAGGCTAAGCCTTGAACTCAGACTCAGTCATACAGAAGACAGAAAATGAAAAGGACATTTCCAAAGTGGAACAATGCGCACAAAACTACAGATGCAAGAATTGTGCTTGACCTGTTGGCACGGATCAAGAATGAACGTGAAGGAGAACCTTTGTAATCTGCATTTTACATCCCAGATCTTATAAAAGGAACATACTCTACCCATCTCACAAAAGCAACGTGCCTCCCAGGGCAGATAGGTCATTTTTTGCTCAGATCTACATTCCATAAATTGTGTCTTAGAAAATACTTCTATCAGTTGCCTCTTTTCCCATCTCTTTCTTTGTGGTTAATATCTAGCCCCAATTTCCCACATCTCTTTGATCTTACTATTGTTTTATGCAATACTGTGAAGTCCTGTAAAGGGCAGAAGGACAGGCTAAGTAGCATCTCTATTTTATAGAAATTTTGGTAGGAAATATAAAACATTGGCCCGTTCAATTATTAAGTAAAATGTTGCCTTCTATCATAGGAAGATGAGCCACAGACAGTATTTAATTGGAAGCTGAGAGCTAGCATGCGCTATACAGGCACATGTGAATCATAGAACAATTCGAATCGGGCCTCACTTCAGGGCCGCCACTAACCATATCGCCTAGTATGGACACGGACAAAAAAGTGCCAGACCTGGGAAGAGAGCTCTCTGCCAGCCATGGTGGATATGTGATGCCACATATGGCCAGAGAGGGGCATCTTTTCTTACTTCCTCCATGATTCTCTCATGAATACAAAAGCCTCTTAGAGGGAGTCGGGGGCTCTGATCCTCTTTTTTCATACAAGCAGATGTGGCTCCTGCCAAACCCTTGGTAGATTACTCAATTTTCTCAACCTTGGGGATAAATAAGAAGCTGCAGAATAGATGGGGTCAAATTAACTCAGGCCCATTATTTCAGACTTTATCATGGTTGAGGCACCATTGTTCAGCTCTGCTTCACTGCTCTCAGTGAAGGGGTAGCCCAGCTTACCTCGTTCTCCTGGATTCCCTGGGACACCTGCATTTCCTGGGAAGCCTGGGGTACCTGGGGGCCCTTGTTCACCAGGGGTTCCAGGAGGGCCCGGTCTCCCTGGCTCCCCAGGAGGTCCTTGGATGGTCCGGACTGATGAGGAGTGGCTGGGAATCTGGTTGAGGATGGCTGTGTACCTGGCCATGTGACCTGCGGCAGGAAGGACAAAGACAGCTTTCAATCAACCGTCACACAAAGGGAGGACTGGAGGTGCATCTGTCAAGCCTCCAATCGGCTCTGTTACATGGCCACCAAAGGAGAATGCACACCTCTCTGAAACATGCCGATTTCCAATTCAAAACTTTTTTACATTCCTCTTTGGATGCTCTTAACAGCTGGAGTGTATTCAAGTCGCATCTCATGTGTTTGGAATTCCACAGCTCACATCAGCATCTCATAAATATCATTTGAACAGAGGTCATGAATTTTATCTTCCACCCAGCATTTATCTGACCTCCTAAATCCTCACCCAGCTGCCCCTTTTCTCCAGCAATTTCTCTGCAAGTTGTCTTTTTTCCAGCCCACAAAGTCTGCTCCACCCTCTTGCTCACAAATCTACAGACTAGAGCTGTTTCGGCTCATCTCTCAGTTGCCAAGAGTTTGTATAGTAACCTTTACTTGGGACCCAGCTGCAGATTCTCCCACTTGCTTTATTTATTTTTTTTAATCTGGCTTTCTCTCCCATAGTCACTTAAATCAGTTGTGTCTGGAGGGATATACTTTAATAATTAGAAGTCTAGCTTTATACAATGCTTGAAACCATAATGCCTCATTTTTCTAGCATCATGAGGAGGCAAGCTCTTCCCACATGAACGAACTTTCTAGATAACAATTACTTATCCCTTCTCAAACTTTCAAACTTAAAGAATAGTGCCCGCTGGCTGGTGTGGCTCAGTGGACTGAGTGCCGGCATGCAAACCAAAGCGTTGCTGGTTTGATTCCCAGTCTAGGGCACATGCCTGGGTTGCAGGCTGCATCCCAAGTAGGGGGCACCAAACACTGGTGTTTCTCTGCCTCTCTTTCTCCCTCCCTTCCCGTCTCTAAAAATAAGTAAATAAGATTTTTTTTTAAAAAGAAGAGTAACCATTTTTAGAGGAATTATTTCTGAAATGTATTCAAGCATTCTTAGGCAGAGGACCATGACTGTAACCAGGATCAGCTTCCTGATGACTCAAAGGCCACAGTGCCCGTGGCCATCGGGTGGGGTCAGACATTCCTGCATGGACATTTTCAGTTTCCTCCTTTGACAAGGGGATGTCCTCTGTCACTTCTCCAGCTGTCATCACTTTGGTCTCACCGTTTCCCATATGACCTTTCCTAGCATAATTGTCCTGATCAGCTCTGGACTGAAAAACAGATAACTGCGTGTGAAAGGTATTAGAGGCCAACTGATGAAATCAAGTTCTGAGGATGAGGTAAGCAGCCTGGAGCAACCTGCGGCAGTGCGTGGGGTGTGGAGGTGTGACAAATACAGCCTCTGGGGAGGCTGGGTCCTGCCCATACCGTGTGTTCTATTTCCTTCTCCAGAACTGCATGGACGGGCGGGGCCTCCTGACCTCACCGAACCACTCCGGTGTGCTTGTATGACCCCCCGCTGGCTCCCGTTCCTAACAGGCGTTGACTAAAATCTGAGAATTCCTGAGGAGGAAAACTCTAGATTTTAAGCTCTCCTTTCTGAGTGATGTCATAAACAATTATATATTTATACAAGACTTTTACTCTAGAGTCTCATAAGACAGCAACTATTTTGAAATCTTCTACATACTCTGGTCAGTGAGTCATATGGGGATGTAACCCTTCAGTTTCTTTAAAATAATTATCTGCTCATTTACACTGAATGCTTGAAATGAGAAACCTACGAAAGAATCTAAGATACAGGATAGCTTTTGATGTAGTTTACTTACTATTCAATCTCTCTTTTATAACTTACTGTGTTTGCAAAGATCTTATTTTGGCATTACCCTTGAACAGTTTCATTTCACTGGTAAATTCTCTCATATGCACATTTAATTCAAGTAATATAACATGAAGTGAAATACAGTTAAAATATAGGGAGCATTACTATTATGCCTGATAGCTCTGTACTCCTCTGTCCTGAGATTTTAATGAAACCTCTCCCAAGGTTATGCAGACCTTTATTCCAAGCACTACTCAAGGAGAGATCTGGTTTCATCAACTACATACAGAAATTTTGGACCCTCGCCTTAGAGCCTTCTCAGACCCTTACAGGACTCCCAAACTTCCCTGGCTGAAATCAAACATAACCTCAAAACTTCTAAGGCAGCCACTGGGTGAAGTCAGCCCTAGAGATAAAGGACACGATGGGGCAGAGGGCTTGACAGCCAAGGGCCGGAGCTGGCAGGGTTTGAGAGGAATATTTCATCCCTGCTTGGCCTCAGATCTGCCTGGAATTGAACAAATTACTGGCAAAGAGAAGGGCCCTCCACTTAGATTATGGAGACAAAATGCAGCCGGTAGCCAGGATGAAAATGTGCAAAATGGATGAGTGATAAGTGAATACGCAGGACTCAGTCGCTGAAATACTGAACTGTGAAAAAGCTCAGGTTTGAAGTGGAAAATTGGGACAGGTGTCTTACCAAGTGCGTTCCAGGGTGAGTTTTGGCATAAAGCACAAGTATCATATCAAATGTCTTTGAAGATTCTCCGTGTGTGTGTGTGTGTGTGTGTGTGTGTGTGTGTGTGTTGGCATAAATCTTAAAGAATAAAGGAGAGGACCTTGGGCTAACCAAAAGAAATGGATAAGAAGGAGGCATTGATTTAAATCTAGTGAGTGAATAGAAATCAACACCCTAAGTCGTGTTTTCGAAGGTAGCATCAGAGGCCTCAGTCTGGCAGCTTTCAGGTGCTGAGTGCTTCAGAAAAAAATTGACCCATTTGGGAAGATGAGGAAGGAATAAAAGATTTGATCTGGGCAGTCAAGTTAAGTCTATGTGGGCAGGCAGAGAGCTCTTGGATGGAGGACAGGAGGAAGCTGGCGTCTGTACCCTCCTTGCAGAAATCTGGGGTAATCTGCATGGTCTCTTGGATGGCTCGGTGACGGACATCTGTAAAACCTGTGTGTCTGTGCTGAGGTGTTTTCCTCCATCATTACACTCATGGGAAGGGCACGGCTCCATCTGGACGAGCGACAGAAGGCCTCTGGAACCGTAACGCACTTACTCTGGATGAGCTGTTCGCACACCTGACGTGCCACCGCTCTCACCATGGCTTGAGACTGCAGGTCACCCTGGATGAGAACAAAAGCAGATTCCTGACTCTCAGCCACAAGCCCAGCCACATGGCAGGACTTCCAGGTGGAGACCTGACTTGATCCACTGTTCCCACCTGGGCTCTTTGGCTTCAAGTGACAGTAGAATCTACCGCTGTGGTGCATGCAGAGGAATGAGCAATTTGACATTCCTGGTGCCTTTCTTAACTTATTATTAAAGGTTCATGGGAGCCTTTATTAACTTAGAAAGCTCAAGGAAGCATTTCTAGTGTCAAATTCTAAAAATGTTAATAGATCTGAAACAAACCCATGTGTATATTATTTAATGCCTCATTATTAGCTCTTTGGAGCTTATAACATGCAGCACTTTCTTGAGAAATAGCTTGCTTAATTTGAGTAACAAGTCAGAGGTAAGGTGTTAAACTCATTTTATAGACAAACAGAGTTAAACACACTGCCCAAGGGTTCACAGAGGTAACTGGATAAGCCCAAGGTCACTGCTGTTTCCACTGTAGCTGACAGCACAATTATATTAGCAGCTGTACAATTTCTCGAAGCAGAGATAAGGTCCCTAAAAGAACCTGAGGTTCAGGTCCATGGCCAGTTCTTGGATTCTATGCCTGCCACTGTCCTTCTGGATGCCAGTATCGGAAAAGCTGGAGTCCCGTTCTACTCCTTGGCATCTGTGGAGAGGTTTTACTTTTCTGAAGCCTTTCCCATGTGTCATACAATTGCTTTATCAAATCCACTTGGTGACCCTGGCTGGTGTAGCTCAGTGGATTGAGTGGGGGCTGCAAACCAAAGGTTCGCCGATTTGATTCCCAGTCATCAGGCCACATGCCCAGATTGCGGGCCAGGTCCCCAGTAGGCAACCACACATTGATGTTTCTCTCCCTGTCTTTCTCCTACTCTTCCTCTCTCTCTAAAAATGAATAAATAAAATCTTTTTAAAAAAATCTACCTGGTGAGGAGTTTAATTCTACTTTTCCTGAAAGAAATGGATTGAAGGTCATCTAGATGGATGGTAGCAAATCTGCAACTAGTAACCAGCTCTCCTAACTTCTAGCCCATAAGATGTTTTCCACTTGAACATGGGCTCATGGTTGAATGAGTTGAGGAGGGAGCAGGGAAAGAAGAAACAGCTAAGAGCAGTGAATGCTCTGTGTCAGGTGCCCTGTGTCAGGCCAAGCAATGAAAGATGCACAGTTAGCTCTGCTGGCAAGCAGAAGCAGACAGGCTACTTACCCGCTCTCCTCTCTCTCCCTTTGCTCCAGGGACACCCTGTAAAATGTCAGATGTTCCAATTACTTGTAACACCACACGCAGCTGCGCAAAGGCATAGAGTGTCTTTCCTTATTTTACTAAGACATTTTTCTTAGCACCAGTAGTTCTGCAGCACAAGAGGAGTAAACAAACAGCAACCTATAATCCCACCAAGCAGAAATGGCTCTTTTAAACCGTGGACTCCTCCAGGCTTTTAATGCATATACAACGTATGGGTTTGGTTTTGTTTTTTTAGATTTTTAAAAACTACAGTTGACATTCACTATTATTCTGTATTAGTTTCAGATGTACAGCAAAGAGGTTAGAAAGTCATGTACTTTACAGAGTGGTCCCCCCACTATTTCAAGTACCCACCTGCCCACGTTTATCTTGACATTATTGACTGTATTTCCTGTCCTGCAATCCACATCTCTTTCTCTGGCTATTCTCTAACTACCAATTTGTACGGCTTAATCCCTTCGCCTTTTTCACCCAACCCCCCCTCCCCCTTCCCCTGACAGCTGTCCTTCGGTTCTCTCTATCTATGAATCTGTTTCTGTTTTGTTTGTTTGGTTGTTTTGTTCATTAGATTCCACATATAAGTGAAATCGTATGGCATTGGTCTTTCTTTGATTGGCTTGTTTCACTTAACATAAGGTCTTTGACACAGTATGTTTTAGTACAAAACTGAGATCATGCAGCAACACTGCTTTGTAACACATCGTCTCACTGAATAGGTCTTTCATATTTTTCCACACTAAACACTAGTCTATGCATTGTACTCCGCTGATGCTTTATTATTTCTTTCACACATCTCTGCTAAAGACCTAAACTGTTTCAATTTTCTGAAGAATAGCTCTGGAAGGAGGGAGGAGGTCTTCCAGCCTGAGTTCTAGTAGGAGCTGAGGTCTGTGAAATCCCACAGTCTCACTCTGCTTTTCTTCCAGATTATGGCACATGATTCTTTCTCCCTGATAATGGGAGCTCCTATTATCAGGAATTCTCGGCTGAACTATTATTTTGTTTTGTGGCTTAGCTACTCTTTGACCCATAAGAAACTACTATAACTGTTAAAATTTTACTGAAAAACAATGGTGTTTTTATGTTTCTGCAATGAAATTACACTTATAATGCAAACCATGTGTCCTCAGAAGGCTTTCATCTTTTTGTTTCAAATGTGAGGCAGTGTAATAAGAGCAATTCATTGAACGACATGTTCATAGTTTTACCCAAAGGAGAGCGAATGGCATTTATAGGTGGAATCTGCCATGTTGTCAGACTGTTCCCAGGTGTTACTGCAATCTCAACAGGTCGAAAACTAAAGTCAGTACCTTCTCCAAAATCTCCATTCACTTAATAGTAACCAAAATTCAAAATTCTGCATTCACCCCATGGTGTGCAGATTTATTGGCTCTTTGACTTGTAGTGTTTGCTGCTGTCAGAGCTGTAAATATTTCTACTACAGCTGATTTCAAGTGGCAAATACACTGTCACTGAAGAGGGAGCTGAGAAGGGAAGAGAAGCATGTCATCTACCCCCAGAGCAGGTACCAACCAGCTCTACCCACCACTGGCTCTCCCTTTTCTCCTCTTTCCCTTGCTTCTTGCGTATCTATTACACACACACTTAGCATTGAAATTCCTTAAGATCCATTCCCTTTATTCCATCACCCATGTGCTACCCTTACCCCCTCATACAAGGGCATCTGCAACTTTGTCCTATGTGCCCTCCCTCTCTCACTAAAGACCTCCAACCAGTTCCTCCTCTACACAACCACCAGCTATATCTCCCTCAGACACCAGCAGCATCCAACTGAGAAAGCTCAGAGGCTAGTGATCGATGGAAGCTCTTCCTGTATTCATAATCACTCACCAATTACTAGACAATCATGTGACAAAGTCAAAGTCCTGGGATTCAAAGTCTTTTGTTCTTTAGCCGCAACCTCTCTATCTCCTACTCTTCAAATTACAATTTCTCATTCCTACTGACTTGGGCTACTAAGTGTCTGAAAACATGTGAAAGGCGAGAATAGGATTAAGCATAAATCTTGTAAATTAACAAGCAACAGAAGAATAGTCTAACGAAGGACTTACATAGTTTGAGTATCAGTTTTTGACACTAAATTTTTATTGTCGTATACATTTAACTACAAGTCAATGCACAGATTTCTCTTCTCTCTACATAGATGGTAAGAGCTCCAAAGCTGGGACCATAACTAATATTTCCAAAACCAGCGAGAATTTTTCTTGCACAGAAGAGTCACTCAAACATTTAACTAAGTCCAATATTAAATTGAAAAAGTTATTATAAATCTAGGACTGCTGTCTACTATTTCTGACTTTAAATTTCCTCTTGTTTTGTTAATAAAATAAGAATATATTAACTGACTTCAATTAGAAGTGTAAATCCACCCATTAGTGTGCTGTAAATGATTTTCCATTATTACAAATGAGATCAAGAATCAGCAAATCCCAAGAAAACTTTATTTAAAAAATATACACAAATTTATAGCATAAGGGTAGAATCTGAGTGTTGGGCATATGGGTGTTCACTCCAAATTCTCTCAATCTCGTGTGTGTTTGAAAATTTTCACATGAATCCTTTGGAAACAAAAGGTATATGACATGGGATCTGCAAGCCACTTAAACTCTCTGAGTTGTTTGAAATATGAGGCCATTAAATTAAGTGCTCTCCAGGGCCCTTACAAAGCTGACATGCCAGTATCTCACAATGCAGTTATTATTTGGAACAAGGTAACAATAGGGACAGAAATTAATGAAAAATACCAAAGCTGAACTTGCAAGAAGTATCTCAACCTCTACAAAGAAAGCAGATCCTCACTATTTGTGATGTCTCTCAGCATGTGCGTTTCATTAAGGCAGTGTAGCTAATATCTAGCTAATGACCTTCGGTAACCTCAGTTCCTAGGACAGTGTTTGGGACACATTAAATACTGAAAAATATGTGTTGAATGAATGAATGAATGAATGAATGAATGAATGAATTCCACTTCAAGTCTGGATGACAAGCGAATTTGTACTTCATTTTAACTGCCTTACTTAAAAAAAGAGAAAAATATTTATGACATACTTGGGCACTGGGACTTTAGATGATTAGAAAAAGAGCTAATTTTGTTTAAAAATACCCAGTTTTCATTAGGAAAACTTTTGGCAAATGATTTTCAAGGCACCCCTCCCCACCCTCACTCTTTGGAGAACAAATGTATTGGCCGCGTCCTCTTCCCCATTCCTTAGGCTGCACTGGTGGACAAGTCCCTAAAGATGCAATAATGTCCTCTGCAGGGTCTAACTGGAGGGAAGAGTTACTTATGTTACCACAAAATAAATTTTTACTAGAACCAGCTTTTCAAGCATTATATGCAAAACTGAAATGAAAATCAGCAAACACAAATAAGTAAATATTCTATATTTCTAATAGTTAAGAAACAGTAAAACTAGTAGTTAATACTTAAGCTTTTACCATATCCCAAGCACTGTTCTTGGTGTGTTAACTTATTTAACCCACATAACAGCCCTATAAAATTAGCTCATTTATCCTTATAAGACTTCTCTAAGACAAACTCATTTATTCTTTTTTTAATTTATTTTTAGTTATTTTTAATTATATGATATTGATTATGATATTATAGTTGCCCTGATTCTTCACCCTTTGCCCAGTACCTACTACTCCCTCAAGCAGTCTCCCCACCATGGTTCATATCCATGGGTCATGCATATAAGTTCTTTGGCTACTCCATTTTCTACGCTGTACTGTACATCTCCGTAGCTATTCTGTAACTACCTATTTGTACTTCTTGTTCCCCTCACTTCTTCAACCATTCTCCTCCAACCCCTGCCCCTCTGGCAACCATCTGGTAATTGACTTCTTTTCTTTTGCTGCTTTTAAGAATCTTTCTCTATCTTTAACTTTTGGCCATTTAATAATGATGTGCCTTAGAGCGGGTCTCTTTGCATCCATCGTAACTGGTACTCTCTGTTCTTCCTGGACTTGTATGTCTATTTCCTTCATGAAATTAGGGCAGTTTTCTCTCACCATTTTTTTCAGGTAGATTTCCAATTTCTTGCTCTTTCTTTTCTCCTTCTGGTACCCCTATGATGCCAACATTAGAACTCTTGAAGTTGTCCCAGAGGCTGTTTATACTATCATCATTTTTTTGGGATTCTTTTTTCTTGTTGTTCTGCATGATTGTTTTTTGCTTCCTTATATTCCAAACCATTGATCTGATGCTTGGCTTCATCCACTCTACTTTTGTTTCCCTATAAATTGTTCTTTATTTCAACTAGTGTATGCTTCTTTTCTGACTGTATCTTTTTTATGCTGCTGAGGTCCTCATCAAGTTCCTTGATCATCTTTATAAACAGTGTTTTGAACTCTGCATTTGACAGATTACTTATCTTCATGTTATTAAGCTCTTTTTCTAGAGTTTTGATTTGTTCTTTCATCTGGGCCATGTTTGTTTGTCTCCTCATCTTGGCAGCCTCCCTGTGTTTGTTTCTATGTATTAGGTAGAGCTGCTTTGACTCTGTATCTTGGTAGTGTGGCCTAAAGTAGTAGAGTAGGTGTCCTTTAGGGCACAGCCTCCCCTATCACCCAAGCTGGGTACATGAGGTGTGCCCTTCGTGTGGGCTGAGTACCCCTTCCTCTTATAGTTTAGCCTTGGTTGCTCTTGGGCAGGTCAATGGGGGGGGGGGGGGATTTACCCAAGCCAGTCAGCTGCAAGGATTGGCTGTGACCACTGACCACCAACCTCTGCCCTGAGTGGAGGATCAGCTGTGCAAAGTGGTGGTGTTCCTACATGGTCTATAGCTATCTACTGGGGGAGCTGACCCTGGAGATTTCTTGGGTGGTGCAGGCCAAGGTCAGCCTCCACTTGTGTTTTGCCTGGAGCATCTTGCCTGAGCTGTAAGCAATTTGAGATGGTTGCTACTTGTGCAGGGCTTGAAGATCCCCAGGCAAAGCCAAGCTGTGACTCTAATCTGGCTGCTATTAGGGCTCACTGAAGCCAGCTCTTGCTTGTTTGATAGGATTTATTAGCCAAGACAAGCCATTTTTATGGAAAAGCAGCTTGGGCAGACCCGTAAGTTGGGTGGGGCAGAGCAGCTTGGAATCTCCAGGGCTAGTCAAGTAATGCTAGGCAGGTTGATGGAGTCTCAGATATGGCACCAGCTTACCAGCTCACCAGCTCGGTCATGGGAGAGTTTAGAAAAGGGACAATGGCATCTGCTGCTTGTCTTGATGCCAGACAATTCAGTTCCTTCCTGTATATCACTGCCACCTTTCAAGAGCTACCCAGGTGCTGGAGCTCAAAGGAAGTGAGTCAGAGTAAGTGAGTCCGTGTGTAGTTTCTTTAAGAGGAACTGCTTGGGACTCCAGAAGTTTCTTCCACTGACTCAATCCCCACTGATTTTTGTAGCCAGAAGTTGTGGGGACTTATCTTTCTGGCACTGGAACCCTGGGCTGGGGGCCTGGTGTGGGTCTAGGACCCCTTGCTCCTGAGATAGCCCTCCTGAACTTTTATCCATGAGGGTGCGGTACTAGTCTGTTCTACATCTGTGTCCCCTCCTACCAGTCTGGATGGATGTAGTTTTTTTTAATTCCATAGTTCTCAGACTTCCATTCAGCTCAATTCCATAGCTGTCAAACTTCCATTCCACTTGATTTCTGACACTCCTGAGTAATGGTTGTTCTATATTTCAGTTGTAATTTTGATGTGATTGTGTGAAGAGGTGAGGCATGTCTGCTTATGCCACCATCTAGACCGTAGTCTGCTCATTTATTCTTTATAACAATCCTATTAGATATTATTTCATTGCACATATAGGGAAAGGGATATGTTGAGATATTAAATAACTTGCCCAAGGTCAAACGATATCAAAATGGAAGAGTTGGGACCAGACCTCAGTCAGCTGGGCTCCTAAATTCACACACTCCCCAATACATGCCACTATGGCCTCCAAAGAGAGCATTCAGCTAACCTGTCAGCCAATGTCTCCTAGTCCAGTGAAGATCCTATGTCTCCTAATCAAGTAATAATTTTTAAAAATCCACCACACATCCCCCCAACCTAACTCTAGTCATTTAGAACTAAGTTTTAACTTGAGTTATTTTATCTTGAGTATTGATTAAATGGGTTTGTTTGAAATTTAGAAATAGAAATTACAGTGTAAACCTAAGTGGCAAGATAAATGGGCTGCATCAGCTATTGGCACCTTTGTGTTTAATTAGGCCCCAAATTCCTCAGCCTTGGCCTCAGGATGCTTGTTATTAAGTAGCTACAGCACACAACTAAGCCATCTCAGTAAAAGGCCCATTTAGGGAAATATCTGTATGACTAGAAGTTAGTTTTATTCCAACTTCTCTGACATCTTTCCTTTGATTTTTGCAAAGTAAAACAAAAACAAAATAAAAATTCCGGTGCAAGTGAAGGCCCATAACTCCTCCAAAGTATGCTTTGAGGGAAAACACATCTTCCCTTGCAGATGTAGGCCAGAAAAAGTGGCACATTTTCCTTTAATTTCAGAAACACTTGAAATGTAAAGAAAAGAAAATACAGTGGCTACATTCATACATTCACAGAATTTTAAGTACTGAAGGGAAGAGGAATAATTTCATGGTCCAAGTCCCACATATTAAAGATGCCTATTAACTAAAATCAAAACATCCTAACTCAGCTCCAAAGGTCTGCCATGGCTTGACCCCCAATCTATATAAGTAATTTTCTAAAATGCCCTTGAACATCAGCCTAACTGGAATGCAAACATACTTTCATTTCTTTCTGTTAACAGATACTTATTAAGTACCCTCTGTGGTAGTGAGGTGGCGTCTGGCAGTAAAGGCGTGAGTATGATAAAAAATTCTTCCCTCAGGAACCTGTCATTTTAGTGGGGAGATGACCATCGACAGCATATCTTGGCCTGAGAAGGTGAAGGTGGTCTCGCACAGGAGGTGCACAGTGTTACAGAAAGACTAGCCAGGAGCTCGCAGGTGGAGAAGGGACAAGAAAGCAGTCCAGACAAATGGAAGAGCATCCCAAGAAAAAAAAAAAAACAAACCCTGTGAAACAGTACAGCACAGGTGTGGGGAGCTTTAAATAAAGATGACTCAACCCCAAGCCAAAGGATGATACACAGTCAAGTCAGAGGGGAAAGGACGGACCCATTGTGAAGTGCCACATATACCTGGCTGCATATTTAAGACCCATCCTCTGGAGACGGGGATCCAGTGAGCACATTCAAGCAAGGGAATAACACATCAGAGTTATTCTAGAAAGATCTTCTGGAAGCTGGGAATGGACCAGACCAGGGCCAGAGCTTCTCATGATAGTCTTGGTGGGAACCGAGGGCTTGAAATAAAATTTGGCAGTGGTGAAGAAGCCAGTGAAAGAGTTGAAACTATTGAAACATACAAGACAGAGGGTGCACTGAGCCCACTTTATGTTTTAATGCAATCCCCATACAAACGATGCTACCCCCGTCTTTGTGGGTGCAAATCACACCATCCTGCACATCCCACCAAAAGCTGCCTCCTTCAGGAACTGCTCTCCTCACCCCCACAGCTCAGACGGGTGCCCCCTCTCTGTCTCTATGCCCTTGTCTATCACTCTCTCTCTCTCAATGGAACTTTCACAGTGACTTCCTTGACTTTTCCTTGAGGCATTTCTGACTTTCTGCCTTTTATTACACCTACTTATACAAAGCAAAACAAAACCATCATTCTCTTTAGATTGTCTGTGAGTGTTGAAATATATCTTGGTTACCTTTTGTACCCTTCAGAACCCCTTACCCCCATGCGTCTACACATTGTGGCTGCTAAGTAAATATTTCTAAGTGAACACGTTAGGAAACCTAGGTCCTGAGAGGCTGGGAACACTGCTTAGTGGCTTGCACAGTTAGAGTCAAGTCAGAGCCCCATCTAGAAAGAACCCAGGTGCCCTGGCTCCTGGTGCAGCGTTCTTTAAATGACGTGGCACTGGACCTCCCACCTACATTGAGTTTAAGTTAAATGTATGCCCCTTCTCGCATGTGCTTCATCACAGTCTGTTCCCCTGTGGGGAGGCCCTAGCTTTTAGCTCACACTTGAACCTCAGGCAGCAGTTATGACCACAGCAGCGGCACACAGCTTGCCCTGGGAAGTCAGCAGCTGAAGACAGAGTGCATGCAAGCAAGTGTTCCTGGCACCGACTAGAGGAAATGTGTTGCTATTTTCAGTGGGGCAGTCTGTCTTCCTTGGTCTCTTTCCCTCCTGTTTTCCTAGACAGACATCCATGGGAAAACAACCAAGGCCTTAACACCTTGACACGGAGCCCGTTTGACTAGTCACGCCAGTCGGGCAGGCAGCAGGCAACCGGTGGCTCAGAGCCCCAAGCACAGGGCAAAGTCTGGGCTGGACAGTTCAGGGAACAACTGGCTTTTGTTGTTCTATCCAGTGCCTACTGTGGCATCCCCACCCAGTGTCTCCGAAACCGGACAAGATGGCTTCTGGCTCTCATAAAAACGCCACCATCAAGGGCCTTTTTCTGCGCATTTATAACAAATCAAAGATAATATTATTAACAAGTGTCTTATGTCCCGGAAAAGATGCACTGGCATTTCTGTACACTCCATGTTTAGAGTCTGTTCCAGAGGCACAAAAAGACCAGGCAGAGAAGCAGGGAGGGGTTTTCTTTCCCTGACGGAAATCCACGTCTCACTCTGTACCTCATGCATCCCACTGTCCTCTCTCAAGGTCCCCAGAAACTTACCTTCTTTCACAGCCCATCCCTCCCGACCCAGGAGCATCCCAACTGGGGTTAAGGGAAACTAGCTTAGGAAATGTCACTAAGCCTGCAATACACAGGGTCACCTGGTGCACAAACACATTTGTTGATTGTCTAATGCAGTTAAGCAGGTTTGGAGGTCTTTTTCTGCTTCACTTCAAGATGCCTCAAAAGCTTTGCTGTCCTCGAATCTCTCATGACTTTCTGAGGTACATTTAGTGTTCACCATCTCTGCCACTCCTTTAACCAGAAGCCCTTGCTCTCTGAGCCCTGCTGGCATGTTCTGGGACTCCTGTTCCCAGGAGCACGTGCTGGGAGCACACTGACGCCTGGTGGCAGAGGCGATACTTCCATACTCCTTTCTAGGGAGGAACAGCCTAGATCTGTCTGCAGGGAAAGGATGGTGGAGACAGGATGGTGTGTGTTGTGTGTGTGCATGCTCACACACGCTCACACTCATCTTTCTTGAAGAATTTAGAAAATAAAAATCTACTCCCATTCTCACTACTCCTTGACTTTCTCAAGCCTTGTATATTCTCCCACAGAAGACACATCTAATTAACAAACAGCTATTATATCCCACCCCTGTCAAGATGGCATTGGGTTTACTTAGCCAAATACGAAAGAATGAACAATAACATGTACATATAAGTAGCAGCGTGACTGATTACACCCTGTCGGGAGCCTCTGTCTTTAGCCCTGATACGTGCACAGTTTGATCTTCATCTTTACCCTCAGAGCCTCTGTTTTCCCTTATGGATTCCCACAGCGTCCAGGACCTAAAAACATTGCTGGCCAACAGAGATGCTGGTAAATGTAAACACACAAATAAACCCGAGGGAGGACTAGGCAACCACCCTGACCAGCTCCTGCTGCATACTCACAGGTGGCCCCAGGGCGCCTTGGGGTCCCACGCTTCCAGTGATCCCTGGGACTCCGGGGGCTCCAGGAATGCCCTGAGGAAGGGAAATGAAGCAAAGGTAAGGACCCTCACATTCTCATCTAAGACAGGTACTTCCCAAGAAGGAGTACGGGACACACACAGCAATAGCTCCCCTCCCCCTCAACACCAAGACTTCAGGACTCATTGGTCATTCCTGGTCCCAGCTACCAAAGAAGCAGGGAAGCCATTTTTGAAAGAAGTCTCCAAACTACCAGTTAGGTACAGTTCTTTCCAATTCAAGCCTTATCTGAATCTAATAAAAACTAATTCAATGCAAGTGATCTTACGGCAAAGTGGCTCAGAGATAGAATAATCAAGCCATGCGGATGTACTATTTTTAAAGGATACTTTAGGGAGAGGTCTATACCAACGGCTGGACTGTTATCCCAAAGATGGCTGCGGAGGTGACGGGTCTGGCAAAAGAAAATCTCTCAAAAAAAGCAAAATGCTTCAAAGCAGAGGACATCCCAGTAGTTTCTGGAAATACTTACAATTGGCCCCGGTGGTCCTGGAGGGCCAGAGGCCCCATCCTTTCCAGGAAAGCCCTGGGGAAAAGACACACAGCACGTCAACTACGCAGTTGCTTTATGACTTTCAGAATAGGTGCACCTAATTCCGTTTAATATTCGGAAGCCAAGTCCTGACGCTTGCTCTGAACTTCCAGGGATTCGCTGCTTTTGAACTCTTCCTGGGAATTGTTCTTGGCAAGACTTGTGTATCTATTGGCCCTAGGAAATTGTCCAGGGCAGGAACTTGGGGTGTGAGAAATGCTACTTACAAACGTTAGCAGGAACTTGTTTTCAGAAAATGTTTTTATTCAATGAAGCCTAACAAAGGAGAAGGGAGGTCAAGTCTCAGTAAGCAACAACCAGACAAAAGGATGTGTTAGTATCTTCCACACCCTAGGCGAGTGTGGGGGAGGGGCTCCTATCACAAGTCTGCATTACAAATTGGGAGTAGTAGAATGTATCCCACTCTGTGCTCTCTGGGAGGATGTGCCAGGACTTCCTGCTGCAGTGATGGAGTTTTGACTGCTGGGCAGGTTTGTAGAATGTGTCATCATAGCCTCTTTGCTTACCATTCCATGTTGGAAAAACTTAAGGCAGAAAACAAACGTTATTCTTTATTAAAGAAAGTATCTCTCTAAGTTGTTGAATGTGTATGTGTATGTTATTGTTATATGTGTTAAAAAAATTTTAACAGCTGGAATGACTCACTCTTATATGGTTATAGATCTTAGTTGTGGATGCTGGTCTTTCCAATGCAGTTAAAAACATGAGAGGGAATCCTCTATCTAAATTTCATAGTAGGCTCATAAAATTTTGTCCAAAACACCACTTGCTACTACACAGAGAAATGGACCATGCATCTTGGGATTTGTCTCCTATTGGAATAATCCATTCCCATTTTGAACCAAGGCAAACCAACCTTTCCCAGCTTCCTCACTGGCATCTTCCAATTTTCTTTCTAATGCATGCCCCACTTTTGCAGTGAGCTCTTCTTCCTACTTATCTTGCTAATGAAAGTCCACCTTCTTAAGGCTACCCATCCAGGTTCATTTTATGCCTTCCTACCTCAAGACATCAGACAGAAGAGAGTAAAGGTGCAGTTGGATAAGAAGAAATGGTATGTGAGTTGGGAGACAGGGTATGAGGGGCGGCATGAAGAGGATACGGATAGAATGTAGGAAAAGCAATGGTCAGCACAACCCTTTTGTCACATACTTGACCTTGAGTACCAGCAAGTCCTAAACCCAGAGGAGGCAGAGGATTCATGGGGTTTTTTGCTGCCTGAGCACATTGTGAGGCTACATTTTCCAGCCTCCTGTTCCAGCAACTATGTTGGAGCCATAGGGCTGAGTTCTGGCCAATGGAAAAGGGCCAGTTCCAGTTCTGGCTCATAAAAATTTCCCATGGGTAATCCTTCACTTTCATTTCTCCTTCTGTAGAGACTTCAGAGGCCACATGTCGAAGATGAGAATGTCCCAAGAGGGAAAGACACTGAGTCCCTAAATGATTATATGGAGCAAGAGACCAGACCTCCCTACTCCTCTACCTACCCCACTGCCAGCAGTGGACGGTGGACAAACAGTAGACTTCATGTTATTGCACTGAACCACTGGAATTGAGGGTGGAGGTTTTAGGGATGTTTGTTATAGTTGCTATTCTATACTAGTACACAAGCTAGTGTTATCATTGTTGTCATTTACTACTGTTTCTTTCACTGTAGTTAGTCAAAATAGTAAGTCAGAAAGCTGCAGTAATAAACTCTGATACAGATGAAATCATACACACACACACACACACACACACACACATACACACACACACCCCTCCTTGGATCTGCTAACTAGACAACAAAAATTAATATTGATACAGGTTGAAATAAACAATCTTACATGGAGTTAAATATACCACATCCAGAAAGAAAGGCATAAAAAAATTAGAACATGTGAGAGATGAGCAGAACTTAACCTTACCCAGTCCAACTCCCTCCTAGGTGAGAAAACTTGGGACAAAGAGAGCTTAGGAGATCTGATCATTTTTTAAAAAAAGGATTTTTAAAAAATGTACTCTAATTTCCTAGGTAAAGTTCACATTAGAAAAGATAGACTCTGAGCACATATGCCATAATTTGAAAACACATTTTTAAAAGGACTGCTTTTGCTTCCTGCCTTAACACTCATCCAACTCTGGCTGGTGAACACACATGTAGCCATGTGCAAGCCTGCACCTGACACATGTGATATGTGATACATGGCCAGCATACCACCCCAGGTCAAATCCATGACTTCACTGAGGGAGGCCAGCCACAGCCTGTTTTCTCGAAACCAAGGGAGACTGGTGGAAAATAGCACATCTGCCCCCCTCTTCCAATCATGGGGAAGGAGTTTACAAAGCAAGTGCGCTCGCCAGCGGTGGGGCCTTGGAGATGCTCATGAGCAGTTCTGAAGTCACGTGGTTTACAGACAGCACGTGCGTGTGTGTTGTCTGGAAGGGAAGCAGCAGAAGTAGTGTCCTACAAAGGAGCTGACTGGGCAGAGGGGCTCGTGCTCCAGTGTGACACAGAGAGGAGGCCCGGTGACAGGTCTGCTCCCTCCATTCTCCTACCTACACAGCGTCCTCCGAAGCTGAGGATCTTAAGATTAATACCATTTTAGAGGCATAATCAAAGTCATTCCTCTGTCCCCTAAATTCTTCTTAACCCTAGAAAATTAAAAAAGTTCACATGTTATCATGTAAATAATTTTACTTTTCAACTTTTGAATCACACTAGTCCATTTACCTTTGAAAGAGGTTTCCTTGTAAGCTTCCCATCTGTCACATTATTAAAGAATATTTGCAGAGCAACTAGGTGCCAGGCACGCCTTAGGTTTGGTGTAGCACCGATGAACAAGAGCGTCTCTTTCACAGGAGCTTACGATGTTGAGAAAAGGTAATGATGGGGAAACAAATGGCAATGGACTACGATGATGGAACCAGAAAGTTACACGGGAAGAGCATCTAATCCAGGCGTGGGATCCGATGATAGGAGAGGTGGCATTTAAGTCAAGAGACCGGGACAGCTGGCCACTGCATTAACCTCCCGGCCCGAGCCCCCCCCCCCATCCCTGTTATGGCCCATCCTGAAAGCCAGTCAGTACGAGGCCAGGCTCAGGTTCATTGTCCCACCTCTTCCTCTCGGGGTGAGCAACCACAGCAGCAGTTTTTTATACCAAAGCAATAAACTGGGTGAAAAGTAACGTGTTGTAAAATGTCTACAGCATACAGGGCAAAATAGCAGGCACATTCCAGCTTTGTGATTCAGTTTAAGGTAAAGCTCACTGAATGGTCTTCAACCCTACAAACTAAAAACTTGATTGCATTTCCCAAAACATTTCTATATCTATAAATTGTCCATTTTATATCAGGAAGTCAATCTGAGAAGTCGTGTTTGTGGATTAATCACTCTCATAAAAAAGCAGAAACCCTTAATAAAGCAATGAAGAATGGATATCAGGGAATAGAAGATTGAATGATAAGCATAATGTGAGTGTTTACTTAAGCCGACAAATAGGTTTTTGAAAGTGCATGAGCCACTCACAAACAGGGATGTTTTATAACATGAATAGCTCTGGGCATTTTTTCTTTTTGAGGATTCCCATCTCAAAATATTAATAGACACCCACAACCCACATAAAAAGTAATTTTTGCTATAAAAACTTGAAAGGATTTTTATAATTTGTGTTTGAAAAATTTTGGCTGTGACCAACTCATTAAGTTATGGTTGGCGATAATTCACCAGCAAAAGGGAATCTAACCTAAAATTTGTTTTCAAAATCACTAATTATCAAACGAATACTAAATTTAACTATGGCTGAAATTGGCGAAGCATACTGTTTTATAGACATTTAATTAAACATTTATAAATTCTTATTTTTCAGTTTTCTTTTCTATACTTTAGAGCAAATATACATACTTCTCCTGGTCGTAAACACATTTTTGCAGGCTCTTAGAAGTTTCTAGTTTCTAGGTAGCATGCCTATAGGGTCCGAAGGACACCATCAACATGCCCACAAATAGTTCTGTACCTGAAATGAAAGTCAGAAGGCGGAATATTTATGATTACGTAGCTACTAGAAAGATCGCTCAGCCCTAGGGACTTATTCACCAGCCATCTCTTCTTCAAAATGTACAATGCCAGGCCCCGGAAACTAACTTGAAGATCCTGGAATGCCAATTGTTAAGGTCCTTTGCATGATGCTACACTCTAGGTGGAGTGGGGTCTGTGAGCAGCTGGTACCAGATGAGTTTGTTGAAACCAAACTCAAGCAGAGAGGGCTACAGAAATCTGGGTAGAAAGTCCTGACGCACTCTTTCCACCCCGTGGCATGGCTCTGGACTGCCGTGAGCGACAGTGGAGAGACAGTGTGGCAGTCAGCCAGGAGAAATAAGGCTGCTACTTGCAGCAAAGGATTAACACCAACCACCAGGTTAAGAGGCCAGGTAGCAAAAAGCCACAGACTCTGTAAACACTGGTCTAGCTAGAGATCCAAGCTCAATCCTTATGTGTGATACTGTGTTGAGTCTTTGGGTAGCTTTCAGTGATACACACACAAATACACAAATTTATGTACGTGTGTGAATATGTATATATTATATACATATACTTACATATTGTATATGTATTCTACAGACATAATATACTGCCATTAATATATATGTGTTTATATAGTACATATATTATTTAAATATGTGTATGTGCATATAAATGTATGTATTTTTAGTAACCTGAAAAGGATGGCTTCAGTGACTTAAAACAAAAAACACCAGCAATGTTCTACTTAAGAAATCACTTTAACATATAATAGGCCTAACACAATATAGTATCCAGCGATCCCCACACCTAGCTGATTATCAGAATTATTAAGCTTTTTAAAACTGTACACTCCTAGGTCATGCCTAAGACCTTTTGTTTCTGAATCTCTGAGGTTGAAGCCCAGGAATCGATATTTAAAAACACAAGCAAACAAAGCAAAACACAAAATAGCAACCTGATCACTTACACTGTGAACCTACCAGTTTACAAACATAAAAGTGTCTGGCCTGACCCTGGAGGACAGCATTAGAACCAGACCACAGAGCAGATATTATTCGTATCTTGTGCCCCAATGGAAGCACCTTTACAGGCTGTAACGACACAAAACTGACTTCCTAAGTCACGGTTCTGTCCTCAGATGTGGCCAGATGTGCCAATGCCCAAGCACAGTATCAAAATAATTGAAGAAATATATTCTTAGGTGTGAAATGTTAACTTCTACATCACCAAGAAAGCAACCCACACTGGGTCCCCACTGCCCCAAAAGGCTAAGTGAGGAATCTTTAGTGATGGAGTGCCATACGATCTCACCGTTAACAGGAAGCTAAACAACAAAACAAAGAAGCAAGCAAAATATAACCAAAGTCACTGAAATAGACAACAGGCTGACAGGGACCAGAGGGGAGAGGGGAAGGAATTTCAGGGGAAAAGAGGAAGGATTCACAGGAACAAGTATAAAGGACACATGGACAAAAACTAAGGGGGGTGGAAATGGGAGGGAGGTGGGGAGCACTGGGGTGGGGGCGGGCTGGGATGGGAGTAAAAGACAGAAAACTGTACTTGAACAACAACTAAAATAAATTTTAAAAAGAAAGGAATAAAATATTTCATCATTGAAAAAATAAATATCTTCATGGAAGATTTCTCGACATTAACAAACTCTCCCAGTGATCTTCGCTAGCATGACTTCGTGGAAAGAAATCATACCATGTTGGAGCCAAGGAGATGGATTCTAATCCTGACTCTAAAGCTTATTAGCTGTGTGGCATTGTTCAAATACTTCCGCTTTCTGGGCTCCTGATTTTTTGTCTGTAAAATGTGGTAACAGTGCCTAGCACTTGAGGTTATTCTGAGGACTAGAGAACATAACATTTGTAAAACACCTGCACTTAGTCAGTGATGAATAATAGCGGCTGCTATTTTTATACAAATAATCTGCCAAATCCAGATTGCATTTGTTATCACCACTGTGGCTGACTGTGAGAACGTTCTCCTGTGGTTTTGTAAAATCCCATCTACAGCCACAAAACAGAAAATCAAATCATTTTCTCCACCAGCTTTGCAATGGTATGTTACATTTCCTCTTCTGAAGGAGGGAAATACTCTAGGGGGTGATTAGGAAGCTTAGTATTTAACAAAATATTCTTTAGATGACTCTCTCATCACTGTTTAACGTTTATGGTAGGAATTAAATCCAGACAGTTGACTCAAGTTCAATTTCTCAAGTACATTACAAATCCAACTCACTTTGATGAAATGGAGCATTCATCACAAATATGGCCTTTTGTATACATCAAACCCACATAAAAAAAGAGTACGTTCCAAGTGTCTTTTCAATATGGAATCCTAGAAAATTAAACACCAACAATAAACTACTTGCTTTTCCTTTAGACTTTTTATAGTTCTTTAAAATCTTCTAAAGAGCTATTAAATATGTGAAGTCATGATATTATAAAATATTATCCTGCCCTAACTCATTAGGTTTACATTGAAAAGAGTTAGTACTAACGTCGGCTAAAATTGAAATTTTGTATAGAAATTCTTTAAATGAATGAATCCCCACAATGGCTCCATGGAGTCAAATATTATTTTTTCCACTTCACAGATGAGAATATGAAGTAACTGGCTCAAGGTCATACAGTTAGGGTTCAAGTTCAAACTCAGTTCTGGCCAACAGTCCAGGTCTACAGTATTCACCACTGGGCCATCCTGCTTCTCATAACTTCACAAATTTTGCAAAACTCTTATGTAGAAGGATTTTTTTCATCTTGTATAGATTAGAAAGAAAGGCTGTAGCTATGGCAAAGGCGTGAAGATATGGGGAGCAGTAACCTGCGGGAAAGGAAGCAATTTAAATGGCTTGCTTGGAATTTAAAAACAAATACCCTCTGCACCCCAGAGGGATTAGTATGGTCTGGGTACGGTACATGATACATCTCCTTCTCATTTTTCTTTCTCGTCTCTGACTTTTTATGTAACCATGTTAAGAAGTGAAAATGAAAAAGATTTTTTAAAGTTTCTGTTGGGAGTGCCTGACAGAAAGCTGGTGGTCTTGGGTGTAGTGAGCCTCAGAAGTAGAAAAGAGGTTGTTCTTTTCTGCCTTTTTCAATGCTTCCTCTCACTTAGGCTCCTCACCCCTGTTCATGCCTGTCCTTCCCGAGTTTCTCTGAGGATCACCAGGATGTCTAGGGGCAAGGCTGAGAAATCCAGCTCAAATTGCAGAGATCCCCCTTTGGAAAAGCAAGAACAAGCTACGAAGATTAGAGAAATAGTCTCCTGTTTAAGGAGGAGTTGTTTCACATTCTCCTTTTTATTCTTTGTTAAGCTCTCCCTCCTTCCAGGCTAAATTAAGGAACAACATTGGCACCAATTCCAGGAGAGATAGTCAAAGTGACAGTGCTAGCTTTGGGCTGTGAGTTCTTACATCTCAATATGAGAAGACAAACACTTAAAAGAAGGAAGAACGTGCAGTAGGAATCACCCCCCCACCCCCACAGCACCCCTAGCTCACTGACCCCCTGAGGCTCTCGAAGGAGCTGGAAGCACTGACTGGACAGCATCACACACATTTATTCCAGCTTCCTCCTTCCACACCTACCATAGGCTTTGCTCATTCAAGATCAGAGAATGAAGGTGCGATAACTGCAAGTCATTCAAGAGCTGAGAGCGATGAGAAAAGTATCTCTGCTTCCTGCGTCCCTGGACACCCAAGCCTAACTGGGCAGTCTCCTGGAAGTGGCTTCCCAGGCATTTCAGCAGTAAGTTTGCTCTGTCGGTTCTGTGCCGTGGTTGTTCTTGTTGCTATTATCCCTGTTATTTTCTGATTGCAGGTTTGCCTTTTAGGATGGCCCAAGGAAGAGCAGGAGTAATCCTGAAGGTTTGTCCTTAACACTCTGTGAAGGACTCTCGTCTCCTCCTGCCTAAGCACAGAGAGCTGGACACTTCCTGCCCTAAAGTGAAGGTGCTCCATACCCTAGATCTGTCCCTACAGCATGGCATGTGGTCCTGGGCTCCTACTTCGCAATCCTGCTAAATTGCAATCTAATTGTTCTAAACCTTTCACTTTCCTTAAGCCCCGAGATATCCGACCAAACAGATCCGAGCCACCTAAATAATTCTGTTTTAACCCACCTCTGTTCCCTTTTGACTATTTTCCCACTTGTTTGCCTGGCCCGTGGAAGGGTCACACCTTGGACACCACTCCATCCTTCCATCTCCTCCAGGTCTACACAGAGTGCCTCCTTTGGATATTGAAAGCCTCTCCTCTTCTGGATCCTTCCCCTCTGAAGGCCGAAAAGGACACGGCTCTGTGGGTTGAGCATAGTCTATGGTACATGACACAGTCGTATCTGAGTACTTATTGGGTTCAGAACCTGTCAAACCCTGTACTCATCACATTTTGATGAGAAAAAATGTTTCAGCCCTCAGCACGTGTTCAGGATCGTGGCACTTGCTAGAACTTCCGTGAGTCATGACACCGCCCCACAAGAGAAAACACTTCATCACTCATCGCTTGCTCGTGGTATTCATCAGTTTTGGCACTTGTCAAAAATTTCGGAATGAGTACTGAGGTACCACTGTTATGTGCTCAATTAATATTTTCTCAAACAAGATATTAGATATTAAATTATATATACATAATTCTTTCCTCAAGCATGGCAGCCACATTATACAATTCCAGGGGACACCATTGTATTTTGTCCTCTGTGAATGGCACCCCCTAGAGTTGTGCGCTGGAAGAGTATTGCCCTCAAATACCTTTTCTAAAACAACTGTCACAGGATTCTCATGCTATTTTTTTAAATGGCCATACAAAGAATGGGTATCCTCTGAAAACCAGTTTTAAAAAGCAAGTCCATTCCCATCTAAGAATTTGACACAATGGGAATACTGTGGACATACTCTGAAAGTTTTCCCTCCAAGCTGAGGGAGAGAGGAAAATAAAATTCACATACAGATATCTTATCACTTAATTACAGCTCCAAGACTTTTCATCTTATAAAAGAAAACATGTTGGGAGGAATAGCAAAATATTTACAAAAAGTCTCTGTTAGTATATTGGTTATTTAAAAAAAAATATTCCAAAACCAAATGATCCCAACACTAATTCAATATGTTTGAGTTAGGAGTTCTTTGCCAACACCGGACCTCAGGCATAGATAAATCATGTTGATTCCCTCAACCAAATCAGTAGAACTGCCATTTTCAGAGTGTCAGGAATCACGAAAGAATCTAGGTGTGTAACCACACAGGATCTTAGCCTAAGCCCTTTGCCAAAATATATAAATATTTCTAGATACTCCTTCCACATGTACAAGAAACCTACATAAATCTGACTTTCAGAGAACGCCTCCTTTAAATACCGTCACCTGGCCATGCTTTGCAGACCACCTGATAGACAGAGACTAAACCTAAACTGAGTTTTTCAGCAAATGAAAGTTTGGGCAGGGGGGAGAGGACATGGAAAAACACTGAAGGTCCCACACCTAGCTTTTTATAGAAAAAAACAATCCCCTTATTCTTGAGCAGTCTAAGTACCCTGAGCTAAGGGCAGGCCTTGTTTGAGCAGAGAAGGAAGTCTTCCAGCCAATTGTTTTTTAACCTAATGGCTAAGTTAAACCAAGATACCGACTGAATGCCAAATATGCCATCCTTTACTGGATTGGATCTCAGTGGCTGCCACTCCATATAATTCAGGCTTGACAGAAACTGGAGCTGCCTACATGTCTAAATCAGTGACAGTTTAAGGAAGATCAGTCTCTCTCTCCCTTGCTGAAAATTCAGACTTTTTATTGCCCTCGTGCTATAGTCAAAACCCATAGTCCGAAAAAAAAGGTGATATAAGTAAATATGTTTACCTCTCTAGCTTCATTTCTTGACAATCTCCCATTTTTTAGTGTACACACACACACACACACACACACACACTCACTCACTCACTTTGCACTGTAATCTCCAGCCATACTGAACTGTATGCAATATTGGAAATGCCCACCTTTGGTTCATTTCTTGTCCTCTGTATGAGCCCTTTTCTCTGCTCACTCTAGCTTTCTTTCCTTGTGTACCTCACTAGTTTCTATCTCTTAGTTAATACTCAGTCTCCTCTAGTAAGCTTTTCCTGAGTCTGCATTCCTCCAGGTCTGCACTACTTAACTACTCTTTGTGTTCCCATGGGGTTCTGCAGGCATTGTTATAGCTCCTTATTTGGTTATAGCTCCTCCCATTAAGCTACAATGTCTTTGAGGATAAGAACCTCAAACCTGGCTCAGTGAAGATGTTGACTCAACAGACTAAATATTATCTCATCCCTCTCCTAACCAGCCTTATAATTTCTCTGACTGCCATTCACTTCAATAAGTTACAAAATAATTGACATGTATTCAATAAAAGGAGAGTACTGCAGATTGTCATAAATATTTAAATATCGGTTCATGTGGTTCATGATTTCCTTTAGGTTTGTTTTTGAGAATTAGGAAAAAATGGAAAATCTGCTCAATCAATACCCATAATTCGAACTGTATTCAGGTTATGGGAATGTTCAGAAAGAGGTGTTGTTAACTGGGGAAAGTTTGGTGCAAGTTCCCAGGTTTCAATGAAAGTTAACAAACACAGAAGATGTCGTGAAGGGAAATGGGTGCAGCATAGATAGACTGTACCCGTGGGGGCGGCAGAAGCAAAGAAAAACACACCTGGTTTGACTGACAAACCTGACAGAAGCAAAATGTGACTCGGTGAGGAATCTGCTGTGCTAACGGCCAACCCTGGGTGAGTCCTTACCCTCTGGCCTGGAGAGCCATCACGTCCCGGTGAACCGACACCTCCTGGGAAGCCCTAGGTGGGGCGAGGACAAGGTAAGAGTCAAGAGTCATGAAAGTGAGTTACCTTCTCACCCAGGTTGCCCGAGGCCTCTGTGACGGAGAATTCAGAACCCACATGACATTCACAAGAGTGGAATGTCCCCACCAGAGCTCACCCTGAAACCATGAGTATGACCCGTAGAGGTGGAATATGATAAATGATACAGACTAAGCATCTTTATTACAACTACTGTCTTTTTTCTACCCCTCTTAACAAAGCTCTAGGCTAGAGCTGACAGCAATAAACTAAAACACAAAACAAAACATAAAACAGAAATGGTACCTGCGGACCAGGTGAGCCAGTCTCTCCCTTCTCTCCTTTTTCGCCCGGCATTCCCTGAATATACAAAGGTACACGGGGTCAGGTTCACACAGCTGAATGCTTGGTCTGAATTCTTTTTCTCCATGGACTGTCCTAACATTTTCAAGATGAAATTACTTTCATGTGAACATCCAAATACAGCATATTTCACTTTTCACATACACTATACTACTAGCGTAAACATTCCCAGTACACTGAACGTTTATATACCATAATAGTTTAAACACAGAACATACAGTCTGATATGGCTAAGCCCATTACCGTAAATACATGGAGGGGAGTCTTGAACATTTCAACATTGTTTATAGTTTAGATTTAAGAACCATTTATCCATATAGATTTTTGTTTTGCTTTGGCTAGAAATTAAAATAATGGAAAAGCAAACACAGAAGTTAGCGCGTAGTGAGACCTCAACAAATCCTTGTGATCAGTACTAGTAACTGCACACACTGATGCTTTCTAAGGTGTGAAAATAACTCTGGGAAAGAGAAGTTGGAGAGACAGCATATGCACAGAATGGCTGCTGAAAATGGCTTCAAAGGATCCGTTTGCCTCCAATATGAATTACAAAGATTGGTTTTATTCTGTAAATCTAGACCTCTAGGGTAAAGTTAAGAAAATCAGAGGGTGAAATTCAATTTGTTTTCAAGGCTTTAAAACAGCTTTTGAAAAGAAATGAGGCTGTAAGAAGCACACTGTTTATAATCCGAAGCCCATACTTAGTGTGCTGCACTTTGATGCTCTGTGAGGTAAAGACGGTAGATAAAAGACTCATTAATCTGTGTCCGCTACAAATACATAATGGATAACTTAAATTTGTGTAGTGTTCGTTAATGGTAAGGACTTAGTCGAACACTATTGGGCAGACCAATTGCTCATGGATAAACTTACTCCCTAGCCTTGTATGTGTTTGTAAAAGATCCGGCCATTGAACAATAAAACTAGCTAATGAATGAACTCTCAATCCTTACTTTTATGTCTCAGTTCTTATTTGTAGGAGTTGATAGGGACTGAGGCTCATTATTAAGGCATAAAAGACAAAAATTCATTTTTTATAACTCATGGAGAAATAATGATAATAAAAACCTATCTGAATGTTTACACACAACTCACAGGCATTCCTTGAATAGACAGACCGCTTGGCCCTTGTGGTCCAGGGGGACCCTGAGGTCCAGGAGGGCCAGTTTCACCCCGAGGCCCTTCTGGTCCCTGTAAGGCAAGAGAGGAAAGTCATCCCAGAGCTAAGCGAGACCCTCTGACACCCAGGAGATATCTCTGCTTAGCACACTTATAATGTATTTCCTTAAATAATTTTCCCTAAGACGTGAAATATTCATGGGATACCAAGACACCAAACCTCAAATGATTCACCTCCCAGGCGAAATGTCATCAGTCAACCAAAAGAGTAAACACACAAGAGTTGCTGCAACTTTATATTTTTTTGCTTCCATAAATAAGAACTCTATGCCAATTATGTGAGTTCCTAGACCTCCCACATGCCATAACAAATCCAAAAGATATAAATGCTTCAAGACCACCCTCCTGGCCTGTAAAGATTTATACAACCCATCTGAACTATACTCTCTGCAGTTCAATTGCCTGCTGTCAATTACCTACCACAGGCCATTCATCTGCATTTATTGAAGACCTTACACCTACCCTCTGTTTTCATCCTAATCTTGCCACCTCCTTTATGCCACTTCAGTGGTCATCGAATGGCCTTCCTTAACCTGAACATTATTTAAGTTCCTCTCTTCTTATAATCAGACTTTCTTCTCACTTTAGCAACTCTTACTTCTATAGTTTGGAAGTAAGTGTATTGTGGTTTGGCTGGAACGACACAGTGTGGTAATCTTAGACCCAGAAAATCTACTTCTCCTCAACCTCAACTCCTTCCCCTTCTTTCATTCTGTGACTCCAGTGAAAGCCAATCTTTTATAAATTAAGACTTCCAGAACCTGGGTATCGTCTTAAATGTGAGACTCACAAATCCATTACTAGGGACAGGCAATACAGAAGAAAAAGCAAAATGGTGTAAGCGGGTGTTAAATAGTAAGTGTCACCTGAGACATTGTAAGTTTTAGGTGTATGAGGCAAACCGTGTGGAAATGTCTAGTTGTTCGGGAGTCAACAGGAGTCTGAGCTGAGATGGATTTTGGGGTGGTTGAAGATGTATTTATGGGTGAGACTATTAATGAGATTGTATATAGAATGAAAGAGGAAATAGATAAAGATTGGATGACCATCAGGTAGAAGGGAGAAGAAAAGAAGCCTGGGAAAGAGTCTGAAATGAAAAGACCCTAAACAGTAGGAAAAAAAATGAAAGTGGAGAGCTGGAGCGGTATGGGAAAGGCCAAAAGAGGAGGAAATTTCCAATAGAGAGCTGACAATCGGGTCAAAGGCCATAGAGATCTCAAGTAAGGCAGGAATTAACCACAGGCCATTAGAGCCCGCCCAGAGGCATGGAAATCGTCTGTTGGTTAAGAACAAGTCGGGTTGTATATAAATGGACTTTTACACTAAGTGTTCCTGTGTTTTTTGCTTCTTTCATGTGGCAGAGTACTTTGAGGTTCATTCGCAGAGTGACATGTTTCAGCAGTGTGTTCCTTTTGATTGCGGAGTAGTATTCCATTACATGGATAGACAGAAAATTGTTCAGTTTCCTATTGAGAGACATTTGGATTGTTTCCAATTTTTGCAGCTGGAAAACTGGATAAAGGTTTTTATCCAAAACTGGATATGTGAATATTTACATACCCCCCCAAAATTATTTTTGAGGTTAGGATGTAGAAGCACTGAAGGAAAACTGTTTTTATAAGAAACACTGAGAGCTTGTTTGGAGGTTGCAGCAGGGGAGTGCAGCTGCTCATATACCCTACTCATAAACCGGTCCTCCCCTCTAGCTGGGAAGGTCGTCCTCTTCAACCAAGTGTGCAGCGTCGGGAGGCAGGCCCGTGGATTGGTGAGGGAGGAAGGGGACGCCTGCCTAGCCAACCAGATCAGCTGGCTCAACCCTGGTGATCAATTGGGTGACAGATGTCACAGCCAGATTGACCTCACATCTGTGACCAGAGGGTGGGGCGAGGGAGATGATGGGGGAAAGAAGAGGAAGAAGGGTCAAGTGAAGGAACACGTATAAAGGACCCATGGACAAAGACAACAGCATGGGGAGGAGGACTGAGTGTGGGAGTGGGGTGGGTAGGGCAGGGGAGAGCAATGGGGGAAATGAGGACAACTGTAACTGAACAATAAAAAAATGGAAAAGCAAGAAATGTTGAATAAGAGAAAGTGAGAGAGGTAGCTAGATTTTTAAAAATACAATGGAGGTGATTTACAAATATTACTTAATATTTGTAGTCATTTAATAACATATTGTTTATATATTATTTAAGAATTAGGAATGGATTAAAAGGGCATAAAGTAGGTGGTCCACTTTATTCTGTAAAATATGAGATAAAAACGACTAGAAAAGACTAGAGATAGGGCTGCTCTGAGCCACTCAATTATTATTAACTATTTGCTGCAACAGAAAGACAAAGCCAAAAAATAAAAAGTAACATGGAACGTGGGCTTCTGGATGGAAAGCATAATCTCTTCCTACACCTTCCACCTTGGTAGACATACGAGCGTCCTTTCTCCAACAAGACTTTTTCCAAAAACCACTACATACTTGCATCTGTGATCCATCAAAATCATCATACAGAAATACCCACATCGGTAGTGGGCTTCTGGGGATAGAACATTAGAGGAAAGGGGTAAATCTTGAGATCATCAAATATCTATGAATTCCTATTATGTCTGCATCATCAGAACCATCACCCAAGGAGAATGTCAGACCACAGAGTCATAGGGTTAGAGGTGTTCGGAGGACAGAGCAGCACCTACAGGAGCTCATCGGCATTGCCCTGGGGTTAAACCTAGGAAGACCCAGCATATCATTGTTCGAGAAGAAGCTTTCAAACCACGGCCTTCTCGCAGTATATAAGAAACAAAGCCAAGGAAGATACTTCATGTCTGGGTCTGAAAAATGTGTCACAGTTTCAAAAAAGAAAACAAAAGTGGAGATTTCTTCCGGTCCAAGTTTTGAACTGGCTAGTATCTGATTAATTATATTCAGCCTTCTTTTATTTACTACTCCCCTGCCCCCTATTCTCTCCTACCTTGCTTCACTTGTTTCTAATTTTATAGTAAAAAAACCCTGCAATGTTCTCTTCTCCAAGAATAAATACTGTGCAAATTTAATAAGGAACCATACTGAGACAGTAAGTCAAGCAAGATGGGTGGAGAACAGATCATTTGGATTAACACGGTGAAAATGAGACAGGGAGTCAGATTATAAAGGGCCTCCAATCCCATGCCAAGGAAGGTGAATCGTATTCTCAGGGCAAACAGCATATGACAACAGGTTTTAAGAGTGTGATATGTCCTAGTATAACTTTCAAGGAATGGATCTGAGGGAAGATGTGAAAATCAATCTGAAAAAGCATGCCACTGAAGCCAGGAGACCAGTTAGAAGATTTACCAAAAGCCAGAGAGAAGGTGGTGAAGCCTGAACTCAGTTAGTGGCTGGGCTTCTGCCACCCCTCCGGGTGCTTTTGTGCAAAGTAGAAAAATATGCGCCTTGACATAGCTTTGCACAGCTTGGTCCTCTTGGTTGGTGCCTTTGTACAATGCCCAACCTCAACCACCGCACTTGGTGGCCTTGGGCAGTGCAAGCAGAAAATAGAGTTCTGTGTTTGGTTAAGCATAGTGGGAGGAAAGAGGGAGGGATTTCCAAGCTGGGTCCTCCAACCTGGGAGGGACCGCAGCCTACTTGTGTTCAGGGCTGATCTAATAAAGCCAGAAAGAAGAGAACGCACAAGAGAGAGAGGACTACACCTCTCAGAACACCGACACTCTATTTCTGACCCAGAAACCTTTCTTTCCACCAAGTTAGTAAATATTCTGATTGATGAAAAATACATGTCTAAGAATAAGGGGAAGACTTCGACACAACTTTGACAAACATGTAAGGACCTTTAGATTACAAAGAGTAAAAAGTACTGAGCTCCAAAATCGTTACGGTTAGTTACGAGAGGGAGAGGAGAGCGAGAGGGGTATTGATCTGTTGGGACTGAGAACATTACCTTTGGACCCTGTTCGCCTTGCTGGCCCTTTGGTCCTCTGAGTCCTGGACCACCCTGGCAAACAGATGTTAGGTATTAGCACACAGGCACATCTTAAAGCTATTTATTTCACCTATTTTCCTTACCGATGTGGATTATGTAATTCTCATTTTGGGTCAAGGCCAACATACTGTGTAATGATATAGGCTCATCATGAACCTTAGCTGGAAAGTCGCCACCCAGACAGAACCAGCCTTGCTGCTAATGATTTCATAATCTGAGCAAACTTTCTATGCCAAATACTTTTATATTTTAGAAAGTTATGGGATAGTTAAAATTTAGTGATATTAGGATTACTGCTACTAATGGAAGCAAATGATAAAATACACCACTAATCTAAAACTTTATGCCTTATACCACAACTTTGAGATTAAATTATTTATTTAAGTTTTAAAAAGCATGTAAGAATAATAAGAACTCTGTATTTACACTGTAAAAAGCTTACTTAATTACTTTTTCTGTAACTTCAGTTGTTTGCATTCCCCATAAAGGTTTTTGTCATATTTATGTACCACATGCAGTTATTTAATAACATTTTTTCTTATGTAGGTACATGGACACACATAAAATAAATACATATGTATGCATATCTTTGCAAAAATATATCCTTGTATATATGCAGGTAAATACATGTGTGCATATATAACCTTTGAATATTTCTAATTGAGTCTCTATTTCACTTAAATCAGTTTTAAAAGCAAATAATCCAGCACTACAGTGGAAAAAATATTACTTGCTAAGAATAGAAGGAAACCTTAAAGATATAATATACATGATGTTATTCAATTTAGCTAAATTGTGTTCCTATTGAAGGCTTTGAGTTGCAGGTTTGCTCTTTGTTAAAAAAGGGTAATACATATCAGCATGGTCACATGGACACCAAGCTGAGAAAGTCACCTTCACCTGAGCAGAAGGGTTAAAAGACTATTGAAAATGCAGTGTCTTTCTCATGATGTGATTCCAATTTATTTCCTGGTATGTCTGTGACTACTGAAAATCATATGGGTACCACTGGCTCACATCATTTGGAAAAAGACTAGATCAGAAGATCTTTAAGGTTTCTTCCAGCTTATTTTTAGCCATTTTACTTCATTCTCCCCCCAGCATCAGCTAATCTTTGAGACTTTTTGAATATAATTATATAACTCATTTTATGCATGGGTATATATGTATTTTTAAAAACCATTACCTATACCATTTTTGGTATTTTTGATATATATAGATTGCATATGTGACATCAAACTTTTTATATGAGTTTTAACTTAATGTTCTAGAAATTTTCTATACTATAACATTGGGATCTGACTTATTCTTGGTGTCTTATATAGCTGTCCATACCATGGATACATAATAGTTTAACCATTCTTCCACAGTTGGAAATGAAGGATGTTCTCCCACAATTTTTTGCTGTTGAAACAATAATGCAGTTAACATCCTTAAACATCTTAAATATAAAAGTTAATATGTAAGTAAAAATGTTAACATTTAAGGTAGCAACAAGTAGAACAATAAATGAAATTTAACAAATATGCAAATACATTCTCAAATTGTGCTCCAAAGAAGCTATGCCATCTGCCAAGAGTTTAACAGGGTCCCTGCCTCTCTAACCCTTAGTATCTGATATTGTAAAATTCACATTTTTACTAACCTGATTAGTAAAAGCAATACCTTATTATTAGTTTAATTTTTATTTCCCTTAATGCTACTATGATTGCACATCTTTTCATGTTTATATATTTGCATTTTATCTCAATACAACTACATATATATATAGTTAGTTAGTTTTCTACTATTTTACTCTTTAATGTGCAGAAATTCTTCATACATTTTGATAGTACATCTTTAACTGTTATGAATAATGCAAATATCTTCCCCCAGTGTGGCATATATTGTTGGCTGACTCCAAAGTCTTTGCTGACTCCTTTCCATGTTATTTCTCCTGCTGTAAAGCCTGGAAATCATAGGGATTTGCTTTCCAAGCCCCCTCTGCACCTAGGAATGGGCGTATTACCCAGCCTGAGCTGCTTTGATGAAGAAACAACAAGCCAAAGAAAAGCCAGGGGGGAAGCTAGACCAACTGTGCTCCTTCACGAAATAGGGACCTCTAAGTCTTTTGTTGAGCAAACAATGAATGTCTGAATGCCCTAATGGATCACACCACTGTGTTCGTGTGAAATTTTCTGTTTCTTGTAGCAAGCCCAATGCATCCCAAGCAATATACCTAGTCTGGCCAACTCTTTAATTTTGTTTGCACATTTTTAAATGATTGTGACCAGATGACTCATAGATATTCAGGCCAGAGGCACCATGTCTAAAAGCCAGGGACCATTTTACATTTCTAACTTATTTTCCAACTTATCCGTGACCCTCATCCCAGAGGACATGACAAGAATTCAACAAATATTTGTGGATGTAAAAGTCCATCTTTTAATAAGAAAGGGTTAGGGTAGGCAAAAGAAACATGGTTCTTTGTCCCATGTCTCTCTATGACTCTTTACAGTTGTGTTGGCACATAGTACTACTGTGTAAATTCTTGAATGAGAAGATAATCACAACTATGTTAATTATTGGGCAGGGTGTAGTACATTTTATTTGAGGTATTACTTCTTAAATTGTTTATTATACTTTAAATAGTTTAACATTTCAATAGCTCTTCTCCATTGTACTTTTTTTTTTTCTCAACAAGTCAGAGCTCAACCCTTTTCCTTCACTTCTCTGCTGCTTTCCTCTCCTTACAAAGTTTGACTCTTAGGTCATGTGGAAGTAAATATTTTATAACTTGTTCCAGCAGTATTGCAAATGAAAAAACTTGAAAAGCCTCCAGCTAAAAAAGTTTATTAATGTTGTTTAAAATAAAATAAACATCATCATAATTAAGAACTGAACCCTTAAGTACCAGGAATGAGGGAGGAACAAAAAACCAGAGCAGCCAGCATGCACACTGAGGCCGCCCGGGGGAAAGAAGGTGAGGACGGTTGAGGTTCACTGCAAAGCCTGCATTTTTTAGCCCACACAAGGCAATGAAAAGTGCACTTGGGTCTGTGGTAGGTGGGGGGAGGGCAGGATACGAAACCTTCATTAAAGTTGAACAACTTGAAAGAATGCACTCTGAATGAGCTAGAAAAAGAACGGCCCCTAGCAGGTGGATGACCAAAATGTTGTTTCCACTTTAGCTATGGGAAAAATAGGAACTTACCTTTCCTAAGAACCATTACCCAGTAGCTGATTCTTATACAATCTAGGGACTAGAATTCACACTGCTTAGGAGGATCAAACAAGAAATGCAAAGTTAAACCTAAGATGGCTTTCAGTTGGTTGTGTACTCGGGATGGGAGCAAAGGCAGGCACAGATATTCTCTGGAGGAATGTGGTTCAAACTCGGGCTCAAAATAGTCCCACAGATAAAGTTTCAAGTCACGTGAACTCAAATATACACACAAAAATAATTCACAAAATACACAGGGAAACAAGACAGAATGGGTAAAATCGGAAGGAAAAAAAATGGTACAGTCAAAACCACATATGCTATAGAGATATTGAAATTATCAGATTATCAGATAAATAACATAAACCATATTTAACATAATAAAGAAAAATAGCCTTGAGAGGGTTCCGAAAGAGAAGACTATACAAGTGACTCGAAGTTTTAAAAAGGAACCAAATGTAACTGCTAGATATGCTAAAGATAATAATCAAAATCAGAAACACAATGAATAGGTTAATTAGTATATTAAACATAGCTAAAAAATAGAATATACCAGAATATAAATTTAAAGAAATTACACATAATTCAGCCTGGAGATGCAAAGTAGAAAATAAGTAAGAGAAGTTAAAAGATATGAAAGTAAAATTATAAGTTATAAAGTACATCTGGCTGGAATTTCAGAAAAACGCAATAGAGATGATAAGAGAGAGGCAATATTCAAAGAGGTAGAGACTAAGAAAACTCCAAATTTAATGAGAACATTGGTGTTCAAATTCATGAAGCCCCAAATATACAAAAATGCAAAAACAACAAGAATCCAAACCAAAACATATTGTAGTGAAACTTCAGATCAAAAAAAGGGATCTTGAAAGCAACCAGAGAAAAATGATTTCTTACAGAATGACAGTTTGACCAACAGCTGACTTTTCAATGGCAACAATAAAAGCTATAAAATGGTGTAATAGTATCTACAAAGTGCTCAGAGAAACATAATTGTTAATCTAGAATTGTACTTAGTTTGGGAACTTGCCTAAAGGTTTTAACTGAGGTCAATATTAAAATTTTTAAGCAAAATAGGAAGTTTATTACTGTCTTATGTTACTATGTGAGCTGATGACCAGTTCAGTGTAGCAAAATATAAAGACCTTGGAAAGGTTAAAACTAAAAGAAGAAAATATACATCAGAAAAATAATATGAAAGAAATGTTGACATAGCAAGTCACAGGGAAGACAATTGTTCTAATTTTTCTGCATATGATAACCATCTTAGGATATATAATGCAGAATTACAAATGGAATTTGACAATTTAACAATTAGAGTGGAAGATTTTAAATATCTATCTCATAATGGAAAGATAAAGAATTAATACAGATGAAGATTCTAACAATGCAATTTCCAATTTCATTTACTGGATTTTATATTTAAAATGTTGAACTTCTGGGGGGCAAAGGGAGAGAAATTGGGACAACTGTAATAGCATAATCAATAAACTATAATTAATAAAATAAAATAAAATGCTAACCTTCACAGTTAGAGATCATGTATCCTTCTAAAGCCTACATGAAAAATCTGTAAAATTTGACCAAAGGCCACAAAGCAAATATCAAGAATCAACAAATGTCAAAGCACTGGTACTATACAGACTATATTCCATGATAAAATACAATAAAATTAATGTCAATAAGAAAAAGATAAAAATTGCACATGATTGAAAATTTAAAAAGACACTTCTAAGTTAATCATGGCTAAAAGAAGGGGTAAATAAAAATATAAAAGGCAATAACTGTCAGAAATATTAAATTTGGCTACTTTAGAATTAAAGTTTCTAGACAATATAAATTCCCATACACAACATCAAACAATCTACGGACCAGGAAAAGATATTTGTGAACATTATTGTTAAAAAAGGGTTAGTGTTCAGTGTACAAAAAACCACTTACAAATTAGTGAGGAAAAAATCTGCTAAACAAAACCCTAGCACAGTTTACAAATAGGTACCTATATAGGAAAAAAATCCAAATGGCTGAGAGACAAGTGAAAGACTTCTCGACCTCACGAGCAGGGAAAGACAGTCATATTTAAAATAACAACGACACAGGGCCTTCCCATCATCAGATTAACAAAGGCGCTCCTATTTGGCAACATCAGATGGTTGGGGTGGGATGCGTGGGAGCTAGCTCTCATGCAGAGTTTGGGGAAGAGGACATTGGGACAGTCACCCCAAGGGAGTACTGGGGAGTTTCTTCATGAAGTTGAAGATGCATTTTCTATTCTCCACAAAATCTAAGCATTATTGCAAGAACATTCACTTATGTTTGCAAAGAGATGTACAAAGAATATTCACTGTAATAATATTATTGTAGGGAAATACTCCACAGAAATGGGTCAATAAACATAGTTTATATAGTGGAATACCTTACAGCTGGTACAACAAATAAACTTAACAATGTGCATTAGCCTTGATAAAGTTCAAAGACATGCTCTTGGGGTAAAAAAAAAAAAAGTAATCTACACACAGTTGAAAATAAATCTTTGTTTTCAATGCCCAGGTTAAACTCAAGTTGTACATTTGATTAAAGTTTTATAAGGTTCAGAATTTTTATACACATATTATCATATATATTCCTTACAATAGCCATTAAAGAAGTGGGTGCTCTTTTACATATAAGGTTCCAGGGACATGGAGGCTCAGAGTGACATGGAGGCTCAGAGTGACATGGAGGCTCAGAGTGACATGGAGGTTCCAGGGACAAGGAGGTTCACAGTGACATGGAGGCTCAGAGTGACATGGAGGCTCAGAGTGACATGGAGGTTCCAGGGACAAGGAGGCTCACAGTGACATGGAAGCTCACAGTGACATGGAGGCTCAGAGTGACATGGAGGTTCCAGGGACAAGGAGGTTCACAGTGACATGGAGGCTCACAGTGACATGGAGGCTCAGAGTGACATGGAGGTTCCAGGGACAAGGAGGTTCACAGTGACATGGAGGCTCACAGTGACATAGAGGCTCACAGTGACACGGAGGTTCCAGGGACAAGGAGGTTCACAGTGACGTGGAGGCTCACAGTGACATAGAGGTTCACAGTGACATGGAGGTTCCAGGGACAAGGAGGTTCACAGTGACATGGAGGCTCACAGTGACATGGAGGCTCAGAGTGACATGGAGGCTCACAGTGACATAGAGGCTCACAGTGACATGGAGGCTCAGAGTGACATGGAGGTTCCAGGGACAAGGAGGTTCACAGTGACATGGAGGCTCACAGTGACATGGAAGTTCACAGTGACATGGAGGTTCCAGGGACAAGGAGGGTCACAGTGACATGGAGGCTCACAGTGACATAGAGGCTCAGAGTGACATGGAGGTTCCAGGGACATGGAGGCTCACAGTGGCTCAACGACTGGCCTAATCTTATCATTTAAATTTGATACTTTTACCATTACTCCACATTTGCTTCTTTGGGATAAAGAGTCTTTTTTTTTTTTAAGTATTTGGGTTCTACGTCCATTGCCTGAAAGAATGTTTTATGTGCCAAAGATAAGGGAAATGCCGGGGTGTTCCAGATGCATTCAGTAGGCTCTCTTCTTTTTTGTCCACTCCAGGAAATACGGTCCACAGACAAAGGACAGCTGTGTTGACGGTGGTGCCAACCTGCAGTGAAGTTTCCTGCTGCAAGCCACCTGTCGGCCTGGGTTAGTTACCCCCTGAACACAGGCCAGCTGTGCTGGGCCGCCTCTGGGAAGCCAAGGCACAAAGGCTGGTCGGGCATCGAGTATTCCTCTGCAAGGTCTGGGTTTCTGTGTTTGCTGGTGCGCCTTCTCCCTGTTTCCTTCACCTTCTTCCCTGATAGGTTTGTTTAACCCATTTCGCAGGTTAGACATACGGAGAACATTGAAACATATTGCAAAAAGATTTATCATGGTAATTTCAAAGACTGAGATAGTGTAATTTTATATTTTATAAAACATGCTTTCTTTTTTAAAATCTTCTTCACTCTCTTCCTCCTTTTTCCTTCTCCCTCCCTCCCCCCACCCTTTTTTTGTCTGTAGAAAGTTCCAGTCAGTAGTGGAGAACTTCATGCTCAGATGAGATACTTTTCCTGAAAATTTCAAAACCCTCCCTTCACGTGTATATTTTGATACAGAATGGGCAAGAAGAGGGTACGCAAATACTACAGGTACAAGCAGAAGGCCAATATTTGAAACAGCCACACTGAGAATAAACCACAGGAGTGTGAAGGGAGGATTTGGCATATACAGCAACATGAGGGGTTGCTGTGCAGAGCGGTTAAGGGCATCGTCTCCAGGAGCCTCGGGACCTGGGTTTGAAGAGCTGCTCCTCCAAGCTGTGCTCTTCAGGCAAGTTCTTTAGCAACATCTCTGTGCTTCAGTTTGCTCATAAGATTAAATGATTGTTTAGCACAGTGGAGAGCACATATTAGACACGCAACAAGTAGTGATTATAAATGTTATTAAAGGACATTTAAGCCCAGCTAGGTGAGACTTACTGGGGGGCCTGCTGGTCCCAGGGCGCCTTTGCTGGTTTCAGAACAGGAGCAGGAATGGGGAAGGTCTGGACAGGTCTCCTCATCCCTCTGAAAAGAAAAAAAATAGCATAATTGTTACCAAGATATTCTGTACAAGTTGTTTTATAAACTCTAAATTTTTTTTATTTAGGACGCCTCAAAGTGAGTATTAGTCTAGAAAGGCAGAGAATATTTTCTCCTGACCACAAAAATTTTTTGTTTTAAAGAAAAATGAATGGATGTCTAGTGAGTCATTGATAATCATCATTATTAAAGGAGGTTGTTAAAACTGGCTCGGGAATCCAGGAGAAGAAGAAAGGCAGAAGTGGGTGTGAAAAAAAACCCCACAAAACTTGCCTACTATTTAATTCAGCTGGAGCAGTTGTACTCTATGAACTAAAGGTCTTGCAAACTTTCTTTGTTACAACGTTTTTTTCCATTTCAAAGAAAACTTGTTGAAAAATGGTCAACCAAAACAACTGCATCTGTACTAAAACAAACAAACAAATCAAAATGAAAGCTGAGCTTAAACACATCATCAAGTCCCTGTAATAATTTCAGCTACTGCTCACATTCTGTGGCTGAAAAAGAAATCACAGCATTAACCTAAAGCTTTGAGAGAGGAGGTTACACTTCTTCTCCTAAGACTCCATTGCCGTGTGATACTACAAGCAACGTTATGAATGTCAGGCTGAGTCTGTCTGCTGAGTTCCTGGAGTGTGGAGAAGACAGAGCACCTGTGAAATGCAACTGAATAATTTGTGAATATCCATTTGGAATAGCGGCCAAAAAAAAGTCGACACTGGGATAAGAAACTATACAACTTAATCAGTCCCTTAGGAGAGACAGAAAATGAGCTTCACTATTCAAAACTTGGGGGGAAAGTTGGAGCTGAATAGAGCACAGATGATAATTAAACCATCAATTGGAAAATAATCTCAGTCTTTGAAATATTCACAATAGAATCCCCAAAATGTTGAGCAAAGGATCAGTGTATCCCGTGCATACTTTTTCCTAAATGTTGGGCAATAATGGAAGCTGTCAGCTTGTTACAAGAAAACCCCTTGCTAACACATCTGGATAGCTGGAGGGAAATATAACTTGAGTCTCCCGAAAGATTCCCACAATAAAGCTAACAGCAGGTCCCCTGTGACCAGACCCTGGGTAATGGTTTTGCCATTGCTGTTGACAGTCTCCATCCATGGCTTCCTACCATGAAATGAAAGAAAAGTTCTGACAAGGCCTGAGTTCTTCCTAGGAGAAGCGGTCATAACATTTTGTGTTATACACCTTAGGATTCTGAGCATTTCCTTCTAATTTCCAGTCCACCTGCATGTGAGCATGACATCAGCGCCTCTGATTTAATTCCACCCCAGAGCCTACTTAGAAATGTATTTTGATGGAGAAAGAGTAAATTATTTTTTTTCTCAAACAAAGCCACCAGGATTGTACTGCCTGTGATAGATGATGTGGTATGTTGTAAGATCTTAAAAAGGCAAAACTCCCAGATTTTATAACAGCTTCTCCCTCCCACGCTCCACATTCAATTATTAAGACATAACTACCGTTCAACCATGGCGGGGTCTTCGATTTCAGCTCCCAGGCCTTGGGAATCTTAAGATATGAATCTGTGTGTGTGTGTGTATATATATATATATATCCCTATAAATTATACATGGCAATAATAATGAAAAATTGTGTTTTGTAAGTACCATCCCATAAGTTATATCACTTATGACTACGATTCTGAAACTTGTACCAAGATGCCCTGGGACAGCATTACTAACTCACAGGGCTCTGTGAATGTTCTAAACACTCAAGAGAAACAGCAGCATTAGGCACCCGTGAGCGTTTGTATGAATGACTAGCTTGTAGTATTTCACAGTTCCAACATTAGATTTCGAAAGTCTTTTGATGATGTCACATATTTGCAAACCTGGTTTTCCAGCAGTTGCTATGAGAGAAAGCAAGTACCATGAGAAAAACTAATATGCAAAAAAGGGGGGAGCATGGAGATGTTTCCTTTTCCAAGATATAAGAAACTGTACACTCCCAATAGGCGCACACATCTGATTAAGTAATTGTGGTTACTTAAGAATAAAATAAATAGATCATTTTTTTTCTTTCAATGTTTTCATATGGCCACTGAGATATTAGGACATAAACACTTAGGGAGAGGTTTGGACCTAATGACTTTAGCGATGTAATTGTTAGGTATTTCTTTTGGCTTACAGATGCCACGAAATATGCCAACACTAAAGGCTGCATGAACCAGGAAGTCTGGGAACATCTGGACCGTGTCCAGGGCACACCTGGACCTGTGCCATGCTGTCCCAGGGAGGATGGCAACGTGTCCTGCTGGTTTCAGATGCACCTCCTTCTTAGTGTCTTTCTAATTGTCACTAGCATCACAATGAACCACCTCCAATATGAGTTTTACAAAAGCGTTTCCTTTTCAGGGAAAATGTAATATGACTTTAGAAAATGTCAGTAAAGAACAGACCAAATAATGACCGAAGATGGCTTACCAGGCCCGGTAGTTCACAGCATTTGTCTTTATTGGCCCATGATGTGGAGCAAACGATATCAAACATCTGTAACTGGAACTACAATGGAAAGCGGAAATTGCCATTTAATGAAAGACAGACAGATACCTTGTGTTTGTAACTACAATGATTTCATACTATACATCAATCACAGAATACCAATACATTTATAACGGGACCTGACTGAACATAAAAAGCCATTCAACAATATCAAACAAATTAACTCCTCGAAGACACAGCAGTCTCCGATTTTGTCTCTGGTCACTCCACCTACCACCTAAACTCCCTCATCAGTCACAGCTTCCCAGCGCCTCTCCACCTAAAGAATCTCAGCGCCTCTGCTGAAACCTCCCCAGTACTGCCCTGTGTGGTTACTCCAAGGGACTCACAACTCTCCGTGTGTCTCTTTCATAACCTGTCTCCCGCCACACAATCAAATTATTTTTATTTTCTCCTCCTTAGACTGTGAGCTCTCAAAGGACAGAGAACCATTTATTCATCGTTGTGTCTTCTATCACAACATGTAGCACACAGTAGGTGTTTCATGAAGGCTTGTTGAATTAATTCTGACTTGAACCATTCAGGCATGCATACTTGTTTGTCTCTATCATAATCATAACTATTTAATGTTCTAGTTAAGGAAAAACTTGCCAAATAATAATAACAACAGCAGCAAACATTTAGTGAAAACCTACTATGTGCCGGGCACAATCCTAAGGACTTTGCCTGTATCATTTAATCTTTGGGACATCAGTATGAGGCATCATAATAGTAGTAGCAACCCCATTCTATAGATTAATACCTGGGATGAGAAGGCTGAAAGCTGAGCTCTGGTTGGGATTTAAACAGCTCATCTCATTTTCTTATGGTTCCTTTTGCAAGGAATAAAATTTTGATCTAATATTTAAAATACAGATACCCAAGCCTAACATTACAGTGCCATTTGTCTGGGGACATTTATGAAATGGGACCCATTATAACAGCATTAGATAGAATCAGCTAAATCTGGAAGTCATTCATCCATTCAGAAATTTTCCATTTCTGAACAGAGTCCTCAGTGTAGAAACCTTTTGGTGACTGGGAAGATTTATTTAAGCACAGGCCTTTCACTGGCCCCAAGCTGGCACCAGGCTTTCTTGACGCTTTTCAAATAAACACTCCCCATCTAATCACCTATAACAGTATAATGTCTACATCTACACCTTCGGCTAAACGTCTGCCTTATTGAGTGATTGGACATCTTATGAGTTCATTTTATTTATTCCAGGGGTTGAATGCCTACTAAGTGCTGAATGAGGCCGATACTATCATCTGAGGAATGCTTGTGGGCTGCCTTCAAGTTAAATGAAGTCAGCAGCCTTTTTCTTTGTATGAGCACAACAAATTGATTCATAATTGTTTTGTGTTCGTAATGGTTTAGATTCCTCAGCCTTTACTTAGGGACTTTCTTCCAGGACACATTTCTGGAGATTGATTTAAAAAAAACTCTCTGGCTTTTATTCCAAAAGCAACGGTACACATATTTGTACCAATTAAGTAGGAAATGGCATATTGAAAGATCTTATATTTGACTGCCTGTAAATGCAAGACAAGATGGTTAAACATAAATTATACTTCAAGCAGCTGATGCCAAGAGGCAGCCCTCTTTTACTTTTGTAACTTCTTTTTTAAAGTAACTAAACATTATATATATATATATATATATATATATATATATATATATATATATATATCTGTAAAGGCATAGAACCTCCCACTTCTACTTTTTATAATCTCTTTCCAGGGAATACTGAGCCAATCGCAAATGATCACTTTTCACTACTGGACATTTTCGTGTGGGTGTAGCACAAAAGGCAAGTCATTTGGTGTCAAATATTAGCATGAAAATAAGATTAAAATATTCCTCAGCAGCTGTCATTGGGATCTGTGGATGGCTATTACAGTGTATCCCTGGCTCCACTTTCCATTCAGTACCAGATTTTATCCTCTGGTTTTCTGTTTCTAGCAACACATAACTAAGCTTATAATTGGAAGTCAAGCTGTACTTGAACTTAAAGTAATATTTAGAAAGCTTGACATGACACAAGAATACTGGGGAGAGATTACCAGGGACCCAACCCATCTTCTGCTCTTGATTGGAGTTCAACTTTTATTGATTCTGTCTCAAAACTAGGATTTACTGAGAACGTGCCATTTGTCAGCTATTCAACATAGTGTTTTTACTTATTCTCAGTTTGTTGAATTTAAGGAAAACCATAATGGCCCTCATTAAATTAGGATATGGAAATTAACAGCTGGTGTACTTATTGGTAGTAATTAAGATATTTAGGAGTAGACATTCTTCGGGAAGAACTTCTGGATTGCATGGACTTTAAAGGTTGTCATTCAAGTAATTTAAGTCTTTGGACTTGTCAGTGAACAGACAGGGCATGTAATGACTGGTATAGCCCAGATTTCCTCCTCTCCCTCAAGTTCTGTAATAATCAGTCTGACCCAGTAGAAAAGAACTTAGAATAGAAGGCAGGTAACCTTATACAAGTTAGGTATGGTCCCATCTCATGCTCCTCACTTTTAGAAAGGGGAGCCCTCCCTAACTGCTAGTCTCAGTTTCTGCATCTATAAAGTGGAGCTTATTTAAGTATCTGTTCCTAGGGATACCAAGCAATTAAATAAGATAATCACAGAGAAGTATGCACTGCTCTGTCTGTAGTAGGTATGCAATAATATTAGCTACTATAATTATTTTAAGGATTGGTGTCCAATCTTTTGGCAGCTCTGGGTCACACTGGAAGAAGAGTTGTCTTGGACCACACATTAAGCACATAAACACAAATGAAAACCAATGAGCAAAAAAAAAAGGTTTTAAGTAAATTTACAGTTTTATGTTGGGCCACATTCACAGCCATTCTGGACTGTATGCAGCCTGAAGGCTGTGTGGGGTGGACACCCCTGGATTAAAAGGCATAATTCTTGTGAAAAGTCATTTTACTGTAATTTAACAATACTTATTTCTATAGGATCATTCACTAGTCTACCACTGATTCCTAAGTAAAAAGCTTTAAGTCAGTAATAAATTCATTAAAAAATTGCATAACAATTTGTATTTCTCTTAACAGCACAGGACTAAATAAATGTCAATTGGATAAATACATAAGCATTTTATTTTAAAAGGTGGAAGAAAGACAGTAGGAAACAAGATCCTATGCCAGAAGATCCAGTCTTTTCCAGAATCATCTCTGACTGGCAATGTTATGATTTCATTAGGTGTCAGAAAAGGTAGAAGACACTTTTTAGGAGAAGGAAGATGGAAAAAAAGAACAGCTAAGTTTCTTCCCACATGTGTTTTGATGGCTGAGTTAAGCCTGTTCATTAGTTTAGTCTCTCTATGGACTTTTGCTGCCTATAAAATATTGCGCTGAGGAACACAAGTTGTTTGTATTGTAAATGTGGATGATTTCAATACAGTAGTACTGTATCCCCAGACCCGTTAGTCTCTTCCACTCACCTTTGGTTCAAAAAATATATTTTGTTTAAAGACTGAATATTTAGACTTTTTCCATCATCTGGCATTTTTTTTTTTTTTTTGAATCACTGCTGAATTCGCCCAGGGAAGGCTGACCTATAAATTACTAATCTCAATGATATGATAATTACTCTCCCGTGGTAACCCAAAACTTACACATTACACATTCCCTTTTGCTAGGTAGTGGAGTACAAATGCGTATCAAGACTTCTCCTTTTAGCAATCTGTGACTTCTCGATTGAAAATCAAAGCCTGAAGCTTCTCTCTTGCCCTGTACTAAAACAGTTAAGTGATAATCCCGAAAAGCAAGTGAGTTTCCAATCACATTCTTGAGATCTAATCTAATATCCATTCAGACATAACCAAATTCTTCAATAAGTGAGTAGGCTGCAAATCTATTTGGTAATCCTTTGCAGAATTCTAGAATCTGACAAAAGCCACAACTTTTTTCCTACTAGTCTTACAAAGAACTCTTTTAATCATTAACTTCTATAAATTCCCCATTGTCTACTACTGTCTGGGAGTTACCACAGAGGGTGCTCTGTGTAATTGCTCTCCTTTCATGGACAAAGTTAAGGATTTATTGCCAGTAGGATGGAAACCTACAGGAAATTCTGCTTTCAGAAATAAATTCTTTGATGTTTAGTTGGCCATATATTTAGAGTACCATCATTACATAGAGCGGCATTTGAAATAAATGTAGTTATAAAACTGCAATAGTAAAACACAAATTAGGAGAGGGTTTTTTCTACAATTCCTGGATGGTTGTCAATACCATACATGAATAGAATACATGCAAAACAACATTTTAACAAAAGTCATAATACAAGTCAAATAGATGACATTCTATTTAACTTCTACCAAGTATTTCTTGAGAACTTAGTTTGTTCTTATAAGATTTATTAGATAATGTGATGGAGATAGAAGGGTGTGGTTGTAAATGAAGACCATGACATGGTTTCTATTTTGAGGGATTCACCCTCTAGCTAGAGGGGTAAAATACATGAAAGAGAAAGAAAATAATATATGACTACAAATAATTGTGTTCAACAAGTAGTGGAGGTTTAGAACAGGTGAGATGGAGAAGGTATTATTGAAATCCTTCCATAATAATACCTGCCCTTCATTGAATGCCTATTAAGTGTCAGGGATTTTAAACACATTATTTAGAGAATAAAATATAATTTAGTAAGTGATCTGAGCCCGGAATCTCATACACCAAGAATTGTTTCTCTTTCTTAAATTACAGCCTATTTACTTATCCATCCAAGCTTGCTTCTATCTACATACATTTATACAAGATTTCCTTGTTTGCTAATTCTAGGTCTTTATATTCTGGAGTGTGCTATCATATCAGTATCTTCCACAAAGCAGAAGATGTGCTTCTTAATCAGCATAAATTACCACACATTAAGAGAAGATAACTCCTCAGTATCATGTAAACGTTCTTAAAAGTCTCTTACTGTAACTGAAAACAAGAGAGCCTTCTATAACTCTTATATTCTCTCTTTCTAAGCATCTAATCCGCAGTTCTCCAAAGCAAAATAGAACAAAATTACTTTTAAAAATACCTCAAACTTCGTGCTAAGTGAAATAAGTCAGACAGAAAATTCAAGAACCATATGACTTCACTCAAATGTGGGATAAAACTGAAAGCAACAAATGAATAAACAAGACAATCAAACAAAAAAACCCTCTTAGACATGGACAACAGTGTGGTGGTGACCAGAGGAAAGGGGGAGGGGAGGTAGTAAAGGGTAAAGGGAGACAAACAGATGGGGACGAAAGATTTGGCTTTCAGTTATGAGCACACAAATGGTGTATCATAGAATTAATTGTACACTTAGAACTTATACTTTTATTAAGCAATGTCACCACCATATACACGTGTGTGTATCAATGCGCTCCAGGATTTTATTTCTATTATTACCACAAAGAGAAATGCCATAAAATAGCGGAATCCCAAAGCAAACCCCTTTACCACTCTAGGGCTGTCTGCAGGTGTGCAAAGTGAAGGGGTTTCACCAAAGTAGTGTGATTGCAATAGGCACCTTAGGGTCCATGGCCAGTAGGACACCTACTACCCCATGTCCCCTCTCCCCTTCAATCAGCATGGATCTGTTTTCATCTTTACTTCTTTATTTATTTGACAAACTAGAGTATTTCATTTGTACAAAGGGTTCTCTAGCTTAAATAGCACTAGAGAACCACCAAATCTTTCTGAAGTTTCATATAACTGCCAAGTTCTACCGACCTATGAAAGTATTGCACAAGACGGTAATAGTAATTCATAATTAATTTTATTTTTCTTTGACGTATAAGAGAAATATAGAATAGTTGGGGTTATTTAAAAGAATAAAGTATTCTCCAGGCTAATTGGTTCTGATTGTAAAATGACTCAAATTAGAGAATGCTAATTAGTTATGACCACATGGTGTCAGAAACAGCTTGTGCACACTGTTCTTTTTTAGTGGGTGGTGAGTGAAGAGAATGTGGTTTCTTTGCCAGTTGGAAGTCTCCCAGGCTTCAGTTCCATGTTGTATAATGAAAAATATATTATCTTAGAATGATTTATCATCTAAATAACTATATAATTAAAGGGTAAACTTCATATTACCAATAGCAAAAGTCTAGTTGTAAAAAGCCCAAATCTAACCCAAATAAGAGGCTTATGAAAATTTCCTATATCTAATACATATTTTGTATAAATCTATGTTTGCTTATATAAATGAAGTTCATTTACAGTTTTGATTCTTATTAACAAACCATTTATGCCACAAACCATATAATGAGTATTTTACTATTTGAATTTAAAAATACCTTTAGAAACTAAACTAGCTTAATTCCTGGAGTATAATATAGCAGTTTACTGCCAAGAGCTTTGACTATACATGTTTTAGTTTATTTATAAAGGGTATTTATCCCTCCATCCATCTATCCCTCTACCAAACTCTTCCCCTGGGTAATAAATCACTATATTTCTTAAAGACTGCCTTCTATAATAATACACTGCTTCACCTGGTTGCCTACTTACCGGTGCGGAGTTTCCATTTGGCCCTCTTGACCTAACCATCCTTCCGAGGACTTCAACCCCATCCACCGTGATGTTAGCCGATTCATTGATCACCTTCGCACCCACTTGCTTGCAGTCAATAACTACTTTGGCCAAAGTTTTGTTGACAACTATGTGTAGCTGCATAAAAGTCAATATGTTTTAGTAGGTAAGAAATAAGAAGAATATCAAACAAGTGCACATAATTGCATGTCTCATCACTAAAAAGTATGGAAGAGACGAGCAGGAACTGCCTGTGTGTTTTGCCAGAGGAGAAAGTTTCCTACTTTTATTACTTCCACGACTGTCAGAGACTTTCTCTGTTTTATTTAATTAATACTTTTCTTCAAAATAACTTCAAAATAAATCAATTTTTAAAGAATCTAGCTTTTCTCTAAAGCAGTGAAAGTTATGCCTTTTCTGAATGCACGTTAAAATAAGCATGAGTATGTAAACATCAACTAAACACAAAAATAAATGTAAACATAAAATGTATTTTTAACATATGTTAAAAGTATTAAATATAAAAGTATTAAAAAAGGCTGGTTGATTTACCAACAAACATGATCTATGGTATTACCATAGTTGGCAAACCACACTTGGATAATATTTTATTTAATTGAAGGTGAGGAGAACAGATATGGAATGCAAAAGAGAATGAGGAATGCTTTCTAGGAACTCCAGGCCTCAATGAAGCTCTTTTGGCTGAATGTACGATTCAATTTTCTGAAACGGGACCCTCTAGAGCCTGGAGGGCCGTGGTAATATATTTAGGAGTCTACGCAGTCTTTGTGAGGATTTGTAGAAATCTGCATTATCATGTAGGCGATGGTCAAAGGTAAGTACATACTAAATGAGACACAGTATGAGCAAGTTCTGCCATGAAATTTCAGTACTGATACATGCATTTAAATGTATGATGTCTGCCCCATGAGCACTTCTTGTCGGTGATGGGCTACTGTCTAGTGAGCTAAAAGAGTGAAGTTTATAGGAAAATAATGACAGCACATTAAATGAAAGCCAGAATAAATTACAAATAGCTGTATAAGGGAAGGTATTGTTTATTTCTTGCATAGAAATGGAAAGCATGAAACTATACCAATTTTACTCCATATTTTATTTAAGTCACAGCATGACATAAATAGTGAAAGCTGTTGAGAATTCTTTTTTATTTAAAAAGGAGTTAATCATAATCTATCAGACAAACAGCTTGGGTAGATTATTTGTTTCATATTAACTCCTCCTTTATAATCATTTAGAAAGATACAGTTTGACTCATATGTTTTTCAGCCTTGGAATATTTTTCATAATTATAAATTATGGAAATTTTCATGTTGAGTGCTAGACAACCTAGTACATAATTTTTATGCTTTAAGAACAGTTAACTTGTGAAGGAAATTATTCATATTTAAAAAGAAATTTGTTTTACAAAAAGAGACATTGAGAAGTTTTCAGAAATATTTTGCCACTTTGATTGCACTTAAAGATCCAAGTATATAGTAAAATAACTTTTTGAAAGAGATGTTGGGGCCATATTTCATATCCAAAGTGTACAAAATAAAGCCAAGTGAAAATCGATAAGAAATTAAGGTAAAGCACTTATTCAGTTGCAACATAAGTTTATGAACAAATCCAATTTGATCTGCACAAACTGAATTTGCACAAAGATTTTCCTTTAATAGATCTATTAGTAAAGTAGCTGGTTCCATGATACACCTTTCCTATTTTATTTGCCTGTTTAAATTCATTAAGACTTAGCAGCCCTGACCAGTGATTGGTTCAATTCCTGTTCAGAGCACATGCCTGGGGTTGCAGGTTCAGCTCCTGGTTTAGGTTTGTACGAGAGGCTACCGAACAACGTTTCTCTCTCACATTGATGTTTCTCTCCCTCTTTTTCTCCCTCCCTTCCCTTCTCTCTAAAAAATAAATAAATAGAATCTTTCTTAAAAAAGACTGAGCAAAGTGGTCCTTGACAAGGTAGGTCAGTTGGTTATAGTGTGGTCTTGATAATCCGAGGTTGTGGGTTAGCACTCTGGTCAAGACACGTACAAGAAGTGACCAATGAATATGCAGGGTCACTGCTTATATGCAGTTGCCCCATAAATAACAGGGACAACAAATCCATCTCTTCTCCCTCTCTCTTGCTCTTCTTCCCTTTCTCCTCTCCTCTTTCTCTCTAAAGTCAATAAATTAAAATAAGACTTGGCAAAGTGAAGGGAGATTTTGCTTCACATAACTTTCAAAAGCTTGAAGGTTTATTCATTTAAAACCAATTTTTAATGAACCTTACCTATAGGTCTTTGAGTTCTTCTGGTAAGGTAAGCAAAGCTAAAATTTACCTATAACACATGAAAGATTCTTTGGAATGAGAATTACAAGTCCATGCCTGTTCCACAGGCAAAAATGGCAATATTTTCTTAATACTCACGAAATCACATGTTTTTCACCTCCCCTATAATTTTTTCTTGACTACTTTGCAGCAGACACTGACTAAACAAGAAGAGAATCATGTCAAGAAGAATTTGGTGAGAAATGACAATAACTCCAAGGAAATGCTCATGGGACCATTTTAAACTATCAACTAATTGATCTCCACTGGCATCTCATGTGTTTTTATGATATTTTGTATAGTGTTGTTCAACTAGGGAAAAATTATATTTTTATGCCACTCTTCTTACACAAAACAGTGAGATTTTTGTTATGCAATTGTTCATATGCAATTTTGTTATTAAAAACCCCAGAAAAAAGCAAAGTTGTGTGTTTGACCAAGTTCAATGTCAGGAGACAGAGCCAAGATGACTTCTGCACTGTATCCCTTTTTTCACTCTGACAGGCCAGGAAGGGCTGGGTTAAGATGCCTTTGCCAAGACCACCCAGTAAATGCTCTGCTCTCCCCACAGTCTTGGTGTCTCATGCCTAACAACCCAGAGACCAGGAGGGTTATTTGCCAAACCCAAAGGAAACAGTATATGTGGGAAGGAAGCCTGTGTACTCCAACGATCACCAAAACCACGTGTTTCAGAGGTGTAAAATGTTAAGGAACAGAGCTCTTAGCACAAATGCCAAAAATTAAAAGAAGCACAAATGAAGTCAGGTTTTACAAAATTTGTCCTAGGGGTCACTTTCATGAGGGCAGTGATGGGTTGTCTGTATATGTATCCAAAAAATCAGTGCAGTCAGTTATATCTTTCTTTACATTTTAACGTGGTTCTGCTCATTGTGGCTTTCATCTGCATGTGTAGACAGGTAGACCAGCAGTCCTTTCTTCATCACCCATAATGCCTGCTTAATAATACAGTACCCTCTACTAAATTGTTTCTCATCATGGGAACCTCAACCACTTCTATCATACCTCCTGGGGTATCAGCTGAAAAAATGCTCATTTCAGGGCACCAGATCAGAATCTCTAGGCGTTGTTAACAAGCCCTGCAGGAAATTCTCTCTCCAGTTGAAATCTGAGATCCAAAGCACATCTATCCATGCTTTCACATCTATGTGTTGCTTTGCCCACAGTGAACAGAATAAAGAACATGCATGTACAAGGCATTACCTTGTGAAAGCTTCCATAGAAAATTTTCCTAATTTCAGGTCCTTCAAAAGTAACAGTTTGAAAATCCCCACTGTAGTCATAGTTGAAATATGTTAGGGTCTTCCCACCATCTAATCAAACAAAGAAAAATCAAAACATTTTAGAAAAAAAGTAAAGATGAGTAAATCATTTTCCACAATTCAACACAAGATGGAAAGTAATACATCCATTGTTTTGAAGCTCATTTAGAACAGAGTGACAAGGAAGGAAGGAAGGAAGGATCTACAGCCTTTGGGTTGCCCAGGCTTTTAGTTGGCCAGGCTAACTGACTTAATGTGGTAATGATGGCCAGGTAAATACTCCTGCACACGTTCTTCTTCTATACTTTCTTGCCTACAGTCCTGACTCTATCACCCTCTTGAAAGAAGGTTGTCTCAAGCTAGGATTAGAGGCACACAAAAAAGGGAGTATGAAGTTAATCAAATCTTAAGAAACAGAAACCAGACTCTTTGCCTAATTAATCCACTACAGCAACAAACTTTCCCAGGACATGCAAATTATACCACCCCAAAAGAGTGATATTCCAATGTCTTTCATTACGAACAAACGAAAGCCTTCCTAATCTTCGGTATTTCATGTTACAAGGAATATTTTATTACATAGAAATTGAAATATTTTTCTAATTCATTCCCAAGTTACAATTTAATTCTTCACTCTGCTTCCAAAAGGAAAAGCTAGTCTTAATCATTCTGAGAGACTTCATTGTTTTCAAGTTCTTGGTGTGTATAGAGTTAGTGTCTTATACCTTTTTAATCTGTAGCTTTCCCTTATATTTAATATCAATGCAAAATGCTTTCATAATATCATATTTAGTTGTTGATTCATTTCCATGTACTGAAAAGTCCTTTTACAAATACTAGTTGAAAACAAACCTAAAATACTTTCCTTATCCAAATGTTTGAGTTAGTACTTAACAGTAGCCACCAAATTTTGGTTATTGTTCTCACTGCAATTCCAAACTGAACACCTTTTTAGAAAACTCATTGACATTAACCAAAAACTTGATGGCCTTCTTAAGTGATCATTATGTGTGATATCCAAGAGTGTGAGGTTAAGAAGCCTCTTTCATTCGTTCCTTCTCAACTTTTCAACACCCAGACAATGGAGTTTCCCAGTCTTCAAATCTATTCCTCTTTTTCTAGACTCATTCTCCAGAAGCTATCACCAGGGACCATGGCTTATATATCACAGAGTCATGACTTCCAAATTTATTTCTCCATCTCAGAATTCTTCCCAAATATACTGCTGCCAATCTGACATTTTTTTAAAGTATGAAACAGGCATCTTACAAACTATCATATTCAGGCAAAAAAATGCATTGGTCTCATCAGTGACTGGTTCCCCTTTCTCCCATCAACCTTGCTCTGCAGTAGTCTCCTCTATCTTGGCACTTGTCTCTTTCACCTGCTCACTACTGTACTCCAGAGCCTAGTGCTGGCACATAGTAGCAACTCAGTGAATATTGACTGAATGAATGAATAAATGAATGAATCAACTGTTACATAATTCATTGTATTTACAAACAAGGCTTCAGTGAGTTATTCTGCAATACACACAAAACAGGCAAGATGACATGGCACATATATCATTCACACACATGTGTGCAAATGTTCTATACAGAAATATACTTACTATCTAAAATAACTCCAACTAAGGGGTCCGAATTTTTATTTAAAATCTCCCAAAGAGCAAATGGCTCCTCCGGAGTGTCAGGAAGAATCCGGAACAGAAAACTGATTGTATAATCAGAAGGCAATCCTTCTGGATGCAAGTGCCTGAAAATGGAAAGAAAATATTTAATTGTTTTTCTTTTCAAAAGACTATTTATCTGATATAAATAAAAGTATAATTTAAAAAGCAAATACACTTTCATTACACAAGATGTGGAAAAATAGAAAAGGACAGATCACCATTAACTCTTCCAGAGGTGATCACTGTTTTTGATATAGTTCATTTCCCTCTAGTTTTTAAATGTCTGTATTTATCCAATTTACATAATTGTGCACCTTTTTCTTAGCACCATTTATGACACAGTTCATATTTTCTAAATATTTCTAAAAGCATGATATTTAATGTCTGCACAACCTTCTCTTGTGTGGCTACTGCATTATTCATCTAACAGGTCACTTCTTATGGAATATTTAAGTATTTTCAAAAGCTTTAGTATTAATAGTCACATATATCTATAGTCCTTTTGTAAAACTTCACTTAAGATGTTGTCACTTTCTGCTCCATGTGGGAGTCAGTTACGTTCCTGTCTCTGCTATGTGCCATGATGACACCATGCAGATCCGCCTTTAAGGACGAAGACTGTCCTCCCTCCCGCTGTGGTCACGGTCATGTCTGTAGTCAGTGCTCAGACATCAGCTGCCTGCAAGAACTACCTCAGGTGAAGAAAGAGGCCTCTCCCAAGGTCATGCCCTCTTTTTAATGGTTTCTCTTTTTCATGGCTGGTTTTTGAGGAGATACAAGGATCAGAGCCTCACGTGCATTGAAGATAGTTCCATTTTGGGGGACTTGCGTGGATGAGTCAGCTGAGGCTTTTACTGAGACTGCTTCACTCCTGATTTCTCTCCTCTGCCCTATTCGACTTCCTTCTGACGCCTTCCACAAGAACACACCCTCGACTTCCCCACACAACTAATCTTTACCTCTGAATCTGCATCCTGGAGAACCCAACCTGCTGTACTACCTGATCTCTCTAACAATTACGTAGATCAATTACATACTTTTAAAATTTCCCCTTCTGCCCTGGCTTGTGTGGCTCAGTGGAGCCTGCCTGCAAACCAAAGGGTCTCCAGTTTGATTCCCAGTCAGGGCACATGCCTGGGTTGTAGGCTGGGTCCCCAATTGGGGATTTGCAAGAGGTAACCACACATTGATGTTTCTCTCCCTCACTTTCTCCTTCCCTTTTCCTCTCTCTAAAAATTAAATAAAACCTTAAAAAAAAAGAAAGTCCTTTATATTAAAAAAAAAATTTCCCTTGAACAATCAATATAGCACTTCACATTTGGTGGGAGCCCCATAATAGTTGTCACGTGACTAAATTTGTGAATATTTGCTGTGTAAGTATCAACTACCTTTACATATTTTCCTTAGATCAACAGATACTAAAGTTCAACCAGCATTATATGTGAGTCTAATGTTTTTAAACACAGAAACCTAAACATCATCTGTTCTAAATATTATAGAAAACCCGACCAGGACCTATTACAGCATATCATAAGGTGACATCATTTTCACATTGAGGTATAATAAATAAATGATTGGTTTTATTTTTTCACGACTGGTGTTAATATCTTACAGTGGAAACATACTTGGTTGGCTGGGAAACCAGGGCGTCTTGGTGCAGTCGGTAACAAGGGTACACATTGAAGGTTCCAGGCTCCATAGAAACCCCTTCCACCGATGAAAAATCCTTCTCAACCAGACCAAACATTTCCATCATCTTAAACCCTAAAAAATGCCCAAAGAGAGAGAGAAAGAAGAAAGAATAAGCAGGCAGGTTAGGATTTTACCTTTTAATATCAGCCTAGTAAGAATCAAAGGCAAAATCTGGACCCCAAATGGAAGTTATTTAATATATTTCTATTTGGAAAAAATTTGATAATGCATACCAGCAAGATCAATGCCATCCTTGTGCACCAGCGGGCAGGCTGGAAAACAAAACAAAACAAACAATATAAAACCCTAATTTAAATATTTTCCAAATGTATTCTTTCCCTATCCTGAGAACAGGAAGCTCACAATCTTTCCGGAAGTCAATTGTGAAGGGAATCCAAACCAGATGTGGCCATGGTCTTCTGTGCATTCCTACCTATTGAAATGCCCTCGCTTCTTCTGTTAAAACCAAAGGGCCATGGCTTCCTTCTTCTCTCCCAGGTCCAAGAAGAATCTATGGTAGTCACTTAAGAGCATGTGTTGGGGTGAGTGTCACTTCTAATGTGTTATCCTGATGAGCAGTCTTAATACAGTTTTGAAAACTATCTGCTAAGGCTGTCTAACCCGAGCTGCATTTAAACACAGACACTCCTCTGAGTAGGGAAAGTCTTTCTGAACCGAAAACTCGAAACCTGGGAGAGGGGAGATTTACTTCCAAATGCTCAAAAGCATAAAACAATGTCTGCATGACAAACAGCTCTGCAAGACCATACTCTTTCCTCAGGTCAAGATGGGACTCATTAGTTGACTGGTATGAAATATTTCAGCCTCGAAGCAGCATGAATAAGCACACATTCCAAAGAACGCACTTGCTGATGCAGTTTCGCAGACAAAAGTAATCAACTCATCTTCAATTTTCTTGAAGGCGTCAAAGTCATCCACGAAGAAGACATGCCGTGCACTGGGCTTGCTGCCAATGCTAACCAACTCGGAGTAATCTGCGTCAGCCACACCAATGGCAAAAATGCTGTAGCCTGCAGCAGAACGGAAACAGATTCCTGGTTACTTTAAATTGCACAAGATACAAATATTGCAATATAAGACATGTCCAAATGTTTATAATAAGTTTGTGAAGGAGGGCTAGTGGGGGTGGGTAATGCATTCTTAACACTTCATTAGAATTCTGCATACATATACTTCATTATATGGTAACTAGGCCATCATCCCCTATAGACACTTTTCATTTTAAAGGAACTCAAGGCAGCCCATGTCCCACTTAGTATTTGAGACAAAAGAGTTACCATTTGAGGAACATCTCCATGTCTGCCTATTTTTAATAACTTTTAAATGTATAAGATGAAGTGTAGCTGAAACAGACAAATTGTATCTGATTTTATTTCAGATGTTGAAACTGAGATGTTAATAGGTTTAGCAGCCTGAGGTGGGTCCTGGTTCAGTGCTCGGCAAATAAAGATTGAATTACTGCGTGCCGGGCATATCTGATATAATGTAATCTTTGCAACAGTGTCATGAGAATCTCCATTTTACAGATGATGAGGCTGAGGGCTTTCTGTGATCAGGTTCCCTCCCTGGCCCTTTATAACGGCCCTTTTCATAGTATTGCACTTCATTACTGGCATATCTTATCCAAGGCACCTTGTGTGTAGTGAAAGTGTTAGAGAAAATGCAGCAAAATAATCGATGTGGAACCTGGGAAGTATTTTTAAAATCACCTCGTCCAGTTATACTGGACTACAAAAATGACTGGGAAATAAGTCATATGGATACAGCTTACAAATGTGTATTCAGAAAAGAACAATGCTACTGTATTATTAGGAGCCACTATTGCTTATCTATGTAAAACCTACCTTCTGATTGCATCTCCGTGGAGATTTTGTTCACGTCATCTTGGGATCGTCCATCAGTTATAACCACGATGACCTTGGGGATGCCTCTCCTGGTACCTGACTCTGAGTTAAACAAGGTATCTCGGACATGCTTAATTGCTTTTCCTGAAACAAAGGAAGGCAACAGTGCAATTTAATTCCCTCCCGATTTCGTTTTGATGGAGAGAGAAGAAGAACAAAGTTCTTAAATCAATGAAAAATCTTTCGAGAAAAAAAAATCTATATTACTATGCCTCAGAAAAGGTGATATTGGGTGATAAGAGAATAAAGTCATATATATACAAACATACAATGGAATAATATTTAGTCATAAAAAGATGAAATATTGCCAGTTGTGACAACATGTGTAGACTTTTGGACTATTATGCTAAGTAAAATAAATCAGATTAAAAAAGTCAAGAGCCATGTGATTTTACTTATATGTGGGATATAAAACACAAAAGCAACAAATGAACAAATAACCTCATAGATACAGACAATGGAATTGTGGTTACTCAGGGGGAAGGACGGGGGCAGGACAGTGGAGGACAAAGAAGGTAAAGGGGGGTCAAATACATGGTCACAGAAGGAGGCCAGACTTTGGGCGCTGAGCACACAATGGGGTACACAGATGTCATATTATAAAGTTGTACACCAGAAATTTATATAATGTGATTAACCAATGTTGATCTAATGAATCTGATTCAAAAATATGACCTAATAAATATTGATTTTAAAAACTAGTGATTTCAAAAACTACTAATAATTCATTACTTTGGGTCTTAACTGGGCTTCCTTTGGTCTTACCTGTTCTTGTATTTCCTCCTTTGTATGAAACATGTTTAATGGCATCAAGGACAGTCTCTTTGGTTTTGTATGTGTTTAGCTTAAATTCTGTTCTGGGATCATCAGTAAACTGAACCATTGCAACCTGGAGAGAGAAGGTATATTTGTTTTCACATGTACATAGACTCCCCTTGGGCCCAAGAACACACACAGGGCATAGCATTTACAATTTTAGTGTCTTCTTTAACCCAGTCCACAATTTCCTTGGTTTAAAATTCTACACAAGTTACATACTAAATCTGGTGACATTAAATAGCATTGTTTTCCTCCTGAGTACTTTTCAGAAAGTACTTTATTTGGAAAAAAACTCTCTCTAATGCTGGGGGGGCCTTCATCACCTTATTTGACAAAGATGGGAAAGTGGCAGCATAGGCCTTGTGACTTGATGAGGGTCAGAGAGACAGATTTGGATTCTCTACAAGGATTTTTTTCACAGAGAAAATCTATGAAGTAATTACTACTAACCTACCCCATTTTACAGATGAGGAAACAGAGGCACACAAAGTCAAATGACTTGCACAATCCCAAGAGGAGTCACGGAACCAACCGCTGCAGCCAGGTTTGTTCTACTTCAGAATCTGTGCTCCTAATTATTCATTTCCTACAGGTTATTTTTATTTCTGTGGAACTTTGGGGCCATTTTTAATGTGTGGGTTGTGTTTGCTTTCCAGAGCTATGATGGGGTAGTACATACAGCATCTTCAGTTCGCTTTCCTTGATTTTGTGAGTTTTCAACTGCAACCTGTTTGTCAAGATTTACTGCAGATACCACCATCTCTGGGAAACCTCCTCTGATCCTTGTATTTAAAACAATCTTTCCCCTCCCTGAAATGCCTCAGCGGTTTATGTATTCTGCCATTATGGTACCACTTACACCCCAATTTTCTCAGCTGTTCCTCCCAAGTGTATTCTGAAGCTGCTTGTTTTTAGTGCATCTATTGCTACCACCCTCGTGCAGGCCTCCCTCATTGCTCTCATGGACCTTGAGAGCAGTGTCTTCACAGGGCCCTCTGCTTCCCCTCTCACCCCTGTTAGTACTCACACTCCACAAAGCAGCCACTCATCTTTTAAAAAGCACATCCTATCTTTTCTCTCCTCTTCATAATTTCTACTGGCTGCCACTGCATTTATGACGACACCCAACTCCTTCCAACGGTCCTCAAGACTCAAGACAGTCTGGCATTGGTCTACTTCTTCCACCCCCCAGATGCTTGTCCACAGTGTTCTAGGTACAAGTTTTAGCATCTGAAGCCTCAGATCTCATTCTTCTCTTAGGTCCTTTGCACTTACTATTTTCCCATCTGGAAATTCTACGTTCAGATCCCCTTTGTTATCAATTATATCTCAGTTCAAAAGCCACATCCTCCAAGAGGACTTCATGAACCACAAAATTCAAAGTACCCCTTACACACACACGCATACACACACACAATTTTAAATAACTCTCAGTGAATTAAATCCTATCACTGTTTTCAGAGCTCACATCCTTACCTTGTCAACTTATTTATTTGTCTATTTATATCTGTCCTCAGCCTCCACCTCTCTATGCCTTTAAGAATATGAGAACCATGAAATTAGGAATATAGGTCATCATATTCATTATGATAGTAATGTGTCTGGCCATAATAAATATTTTTGGAATAAATAAATTAAAGTCCTACTTGATCTATACTAGTGTGATTGCAATCTCTATCTTTCAAGACTATAATGTCCTTGAGAGTAGAAGAAATATTGGGTGTATCCACAAAGGAAATATTCCCTCCTAGTATATAGAAAAGGATCATCTGCCGACATGGTCACTGTAACCTGTCTTAGTTTGCTGAACCCAATAGCTTTCAAGGATTAGCATCTTCTCCAGCTCTATCAGGAACCTGTAAGCTGCTTCCAAATGCAGACTTGTGTATCTGATCATTTAGGGTTGGATCTGACCATTATAGTTCTCTATCCAGATCTGCTGAATACTAGCCATAATAATACATTACGATAGCTTTTTAATGCATATCATGAATTAATAATTAATCTGTTAGCCTCACTTGAGTTCCATCTGCACCAATCTTGTTGAGGGCTCCAACGGTGTTATACAGAAAGTCAGTGATCTTGTTGAAATTTTCGTCTCCAATGCTCCAGGATCCATCCACCATAAACACCAGGTCTGCCTTGGCAGTTTTACATACTGAAGACCATGAAGAAATTTCAAACCAGAGATAAGGGGAAAAACATAGCTGTTACTAAACCAACAAAGCAGGTGATAATTTTCTTCTGGTAACTCAAACTTTTCCCCAAAGAGAAGGTATCAGTCCTTAAGGTTTATATTTCAAGCTCTTGCTTATTATGTTTCCTGACCATCTTTTCTCTTCTATACTCAAGGTTCCTATTTATGACTCCACAGTTTCTACCAAACACATGGAATTAGAAAGGAAAACAATCCAGCAATTTCAGTCCCAATGAATAGAAATGAGAGAATAGAAAAATATGGAGCTAAAGTGACTTATAGACAGAAGACCCAGTGAACACTCTCTAGTGCCCACTAATGAGAACAAAGTCTCAGTTATTACATTGCGCTCTCTGTCCTCTGCTTGTTGAGTTTGTAACTTCAGAGTGATTCAACTTCAGAAGGAAGTCATGTGACACCTACAATCTGATATGTATTTGGGCTGAGGCCATGAGCAAACTTTAATTCCAGCCTAGTTCAAAAATTCTGTCTCTGCCCTTCTGCCACCGATCGACACATGTCAAAAATGTACACTAATGTTAGCCCAGGGAAACCATGATCAGTACACATGACTGATGTCAACACTAACAAACAAGCAATCAATAAACCAACAAGTCTATTCCACTGGAAGCATTTTAATTACCATTTTTCAGTGTCATGAACAGTTTCTAATTACCCATGCCTTTTTCCCCTTCATTGGTGTAGATCTGTGGTTGACTGTGTTTTATGATGAAGCTATTTTCTCTTCAATAATATAAATCTTTTAATCAAGTTACACCCAAACAGTCTTTGAGATAATAGGCCTTTTTCCTTTCTTCAGGAAAAAAATTTTCATTTGGTTTTTATTTAATTAAGTGCGACTTTATTCCTTTAAAGCTATTTATAATGTAAAATAAACCATCACCAATTGAGATAATACTTCAGAAACAATAAGGATCTGGTGAGGTTGATCTCATGAGTTCTGGAATTTACAAAATTTTACAAATTTATGGTTTGAATTTAAAACTGAAAGGGATACAAGATATGTTAATTATAAGCTTAAAAAGGAAACCTGGACCTCTGTTTCCAAGGAAAGCTGAAATCTGGATTAGGTTTTAACTTCAAAATGAAAGCAAAATTTATTTGAATATGATGGCAAAGTAAAAAATTAATAAATCAAAGATATCAAAGTGCATGAAGAAATTACCTCCAGGATATGAAATTATGTTTTTAATGTTCTTCTATATACTCTTTTCTACTTATTAACATTTCTTCAATAAATATTAAGCATCACTTTAATAATGAAAATGTACAGGCTCCTTAATTAAACATACCCAGCACAGAGCCTAAGATAAATAATGTATTCACGGTGCAAAGGCCCCACTATCTAAAACCATCCCAAGGAAAACTTCAGGAACGATGTCTCTGCCTTCTCGATCCTCACTCTCACAGACCCTTCACACTCTTCCCATGAGTATTCGTGAATGCTCACTGAACGATATCCCTATTCAGCTATCAAGAAAAACATCTGGCCTCAGTTTTGTCATAGCTGCACATCAGCTTGTTTAAATAGTAAGTTCATCAATCAGGATTCTTTCCTCAGTTCCAATTGTGCAAATAATCACAGTATCAAGGCTAGAGAAGGCTACATATGAAGACAGGAGAAGGAAGAGCCTGGCATCCCAGGGAGAGTAAATAGCATTAAAAGATGCAGGACAGTATAAAACGTGTACAGGGAACGCTGAGCTGTGCAATGTTGCTGTTACCTAACACAATCTGGGAAATGTGTTTGCCAAGTAGGCCAATCCTTGAAGACTTTGCATGGTATGTTAGGAAGGATGCTGGCCTTTACTATAGTTTCCCATTGCCTCTTTACTTCCTTGACCCCTACACTCTCCAGCAGCTGACCCCATTGACTTTAAGCTACTGTAAGACAGGAACAACTTAGTTTTCATTGTATCCCTGATACAGAAGAGGCACTCTGAAATGCATGATGAAAGGAAGAACTCTCCCAAAACAACGTTCCCACTACAGGTCCCTCCTTTATCCTCTCCTTCCCCAAACACTCCTCTCCAGGGTACCACAGTTATCTTTTTCGAACACAGGTTTCCTCAGGTCAGCCTCCCTTCCTAAAACGTCTCATGGCACCCCACTTCCTAGAGAATAAAGCTCAAATTCCCTATTCTGGCACACTGACCACTTCATGACGCCATCTTCACTCTTTTCCACGTGCCGCTTATTGTCCCCCAAACACTTTATGTGCTGAGAGTATTCAGTGCCTCAGCGTGCTCCTCTCCCTTTCATTTTCCTGTAAAAGCCATTCTTCAAAACGTAAATCAAATTTCTCCTTTTTCTTTTCAAGTAGTTAACCTGCAGCAGCATTACCTGCTCTCATTTCTGGACTACCACAGTATGATGTCCATGTTTGAACTCATGTCCTGGACTGGTCATTATCTAAGCAAACACCTACTCCTCTGCAACACTGAGAATGAGCACACAGCAGCAATCACACGTTGTTGCTGTGTTCTGAGTGCCTGGCATAGGAGTTTCAGAATGAATAGTAGGGTCAATAGATGTTTATTAATGGAATGAAAAAAATAAACCATCACTACTGTGTTTGGAAGTTTTTCAGAAAGTTACCTGAACTGCTCAGGTAAGAGGTGATGAGGACCTCTCAGGATGAAGATAGAAAGAAACAACTAGAAGAGGCATTTCAGAGGTAAGGCAGGGAATTATTATCCTGTCTACAGAATGATAAGCTAAATTCTAACTCACAAAATTCTATAACTATTCCTTACTAAGCGTTTACTTTTCTGATAATTTTCAATGAAATAAATATGAAGCAATTCTGGAAAATCCACCCTGTGTGTACAGAATGTGTAATTACACAGATATTTTTCTATTTTTACACATGCAATATATTTGATGTATGGTATTGTATACATTTAAGGTATAGAACATGTTAATTTGATACATTTATATATTGTAATATGGCTGCTACTGTAGGGATATTTAGTACCTCTATTATATTACATAGTTATTATAAATGTTGTCAATGTTTACATCATGCATTAGATCTCTATGTCTTATTTACCACTAGTTGCAAGTCTTTCCCCTATCAGAATTTGAGAAGCATTTATATTAAGTAGAAAATAACGTTTGTCAGTACCTTGCTTTTTAAGTGAACAAATCGACAAAACCAACAAATTCTTAAACCTAAAATCACATCACTATTGTACTATTCTTTTACCTTCTTTTGCTGGTGGAATGGTTGGAGGAAAAGTAGGTGGCTGAGTTGGAAGTGATTCTGTAAAGGAGAGGAAGAAAGAACACCCGTTAGCCTTCTCATCCGTGGTGGAGAGAGGGGGGTCATGGAGTGATGGGACTCAAGACTAGGACACCTTTCTCCTAGAGAACACAGCGACTGCTATAAATCAACCAGAGCCTGTGAAAGCTGACTCCGTCCATCCCTTCAACCTTAAACAGAAGGCTTGAAATGCCATTTTACCACAGTTCAGTTTACCCAGTGGGAGTCCATGCAATTGAACTGTCAGCTACAAAATGGTTCTCATGCTGATTTAAGGCAGGAATCCCGCCACCTGATTTCACATCAGTCTCTGGCTACTTTCACACATGTAGGCAACTTCATTTCCATTCTGCCTGAGGATTGACCATCAATCCTTGCTCACGAGCACTTTCCCCCTTCTCACCCTGCATCCCCGGGATGTGGTCCCCAGTGGAATCTGATTCACTCTCTGTTCTGCTCTGACTGTGCCTGGAAAACCTCCAGTTCGGGGGAGCCCAATGGCAGGACATGAGGAGGCTACAGATCAGCTCCACCTGGATGACCGGGGAGAAGTCTGTGTGACGTGTGGAGGTGTGCTTCGGCTGCTAAAGAACCTGGGGTCAGCTCATCAGAGCAGTGACTATCACACCAGTTCATGTGGCAAATCACTGGGAAGTCATGGCATCATTAGATACACATCCTGAATATTATTTTTTAGTGTTCTTTTCTATTTTCAATGCTAAAAGTTTAAGGAAAACTGAGAAAATTCTTATTATTCCAGTTTCATATATGGCAAACGCCTTGATTGATCACAGTCATTTGCAGAGGGGGATGTTCAGCCCCTGGAGACAGCGAGCGCCAACTAGCTGGAAGGCTTCGCGCTCAGGCAAAATGGTTACTCGCCAGGAACCATGCAAAGGGAATTCTTTCATGGGCAGGAGGGTGGGAAGAGATGGATTTTAAGGTCTCTTCCAAATCTAGGAGCCAATAAAATAAAATTGAGTAAAAAGTTTCAACATGTAAAAGAATGAGGTAACTGTATATTACTGATATGAAAATGTTAGACACTAATTATGACATGAAATGAAACAAGTAACAGAATACTATGGTATAATTCCATTTGTAAAACATGAAAAAATTCTATCTTATGCATCTATCAAATATATATTGATATATTTCTATTTATATCAATATATGTTGATATATGTATCAGGTAGACTTTCTTGGAGGAGACCAAGCTGGGACAAATGGGGATTTCTGGGAAATAAAAATGGAGAAACAGTGAGGTCGACAATGCACTTTATACCTATGTTGCATTATGAATATTCACCACCTTTGTCTTTTAAAGGCAACTTGGAAAACTGAAAAGTTTTAAAAGTAGAAAAAACATAAGAAGTCTTACTACTAAAGGTAGGATTGTAAAATTTTCTCTAAAGCACCACAAAATGCTGTTAAAGCCAGGTTTATTGATCTTAAAATCTGTGGGAGCAAGATTTATGCATCTCCTTTGATGGAAAACTGAGGCATATCTAAAGTTCAGTCAACAAATCAAGAACAAATCAATGGGAGGCCATGGCATATAGATCAATACGTTTGGACAGAACATCTGGTCCAAGAATCCCTTGGGCAGGGAGAACAATAAACCAGTGACATGTGTTTACGTTCTCTATGTGGCACACAGATGGCCCCTGCCTTCAAGTCTGTGAGGGGCTGTCACACAGAAGAAGAGCGGTCTTGATCTGCACGGCTTCAGAAGGTTGAACCAGAGCCAGCGCATGAGCCAGCACGTGGAAAGTGCTAAAAGACAGATGTCCCCAACATAAGGAAAACATTTACATTAAACAGAGCCATTCCAATTAACCCTGGGCTGGTAGTTCACAGTCATGGGGTTAAGATTAGGGGAAGGGAAGTAGACCAGAGGTCCCAAATTCACATGTTTTCAGAGGTCAGGCCAGTAACAAATGTGAGCAAAGGACTAGCCCAGACATTAGGCAGTAGCAACTTCAGAGCACAGGCATTGTCTAAAAGAGACAGCAGTTACTTCACTTCAGCAGAGGGGCACCGTAAGGGTATGTGTGCCCTGTGGTGTCAGAGCTTTTGAATTTTCAAAACACTTTAAAACATTAAAAATATATATTCATATATATGGCCTAATGAAAACATGTCCGACCCCATGGCCATCACTTTGTGACTTCCAAGTGATGACAAAAAGAACTTGTTCAATAAGATACATATTGGAAAGCTGCTCCACAAATTCTCTTTTATTGGATCTTTCCCATCACCAGTGGGTTAAAAGGGTAGGTATGTAATTTTACTGATGAGCAAAACAAAGCTCAGAGATGTCGAATCGCCTGAGGCCACAATGCTAGAAAGGGTGCCAGCGGAGCCTGTCTGTTAACTCCTGTGGACTCCCAAGCCTCTCATAACATTAAAATTATATGATCTTCCATCCATAAAACAGAATTCTCATCAGCAATGAAAAGAAACAAACTACTGATACATTCTACAGCCTGAGTAAACCTCAAAAACATATGCTAAGCGAAAGATGCCGATGCAAAAGATTACATATTACATAGATCCATTTAAGTGAAATGTCGAGCAAAGGCAAATATATATAAGGAAAAAAAGCAAATTACTTGGGGCTGAAGATGGGACTGGAGATACACTGAACAGACACAAAAAATGTCTTTGGGTGGATGAAAATCTTTCAAAGTTGGATTGTTGTCACAGCTCTAGAAGTCTTTTGTAATAAAAAGTATCGAATGGTACACTTAAAATGGGGAAATTTTATGGTATCTAACTTAGATGTCAAAAATGCATGAGTGATATAAATGTTGAGCATTTCAGTGTTATGAAATAAAGTCTCTAATTAAAAACGAGATGAGTCAGTTTATTAAACTTTCACTTTCTATTTCTGAAGGTCACACATTGATGATTTCTTTCCACGTGTCCCAGATCAACTGAAAGACTGAAACACGGGCAGTAGAACTTGCTCAACATCAGACAGACGATAGAGGAGTGTTCGAGAAAGCCCACTGCCCCCCTCCTCTTCAGACACAAATCCTTGGGGATTTTGAATTTAAGTTCAAGATTCTAAGGTAAACACATACATGTCACCCCAGAATTCACTGCAGTTCAAACCATTTCAATGCTTATGGCCTCTAGGTCAGGAATCCTTGATTAAAAGTCATTCCAAGAAGCTGACACCCTCCTTGCTCTTTAGAGTAAAAAGTGCTTTGTTTTAATTTTATACTTTGCCTTTCCCTTCAGTGCATCAGATCTGCAGCCAACTTGGAAAAAGGACAAGAGCCTCTTAAGTAGGCAATAACTCTAGGGTCAGCAAGTTGGGGCCCGCTGGCTCTGTGCCCGCCCCCATGGCTGTAGTCATATGCCATTGTTTTAATGTCAGGACCCAGTCCTTAAACTTCATTTCACACTCCACATACCACCAATGTTCCTTACGGATTTAGATCACAATACAGGTCATTGTTTCAAGCACTTTGCCGTCAGATGGCCTTATCATTCCTTGTGAGGCATACGAAGGATGGAAAAAACCATACAGATGACATCAGTGGGGAACAGGCAGTGAATTCTGGGGCTGGAGAGGAGGAGCAAAACTTGTATTGTGGATATTCCTGGGCAGCAATTGCTAATATTTTTCTAAATGGAATAAAGCTTTTGAACCGAAACAGGATGCCTCGAAACTGTTCATGGAGACAGGGCTCAGGAGGAAAGGCATTCGACTTACGTGTTCTCTCCATTATGCTCACGCTGGGTCCTTCAGTCTCCTGGACCTTTGAGTAAACACTGATTTTATATTGTGAATCAGGCTGAAGTCCATAGAAGCAATGCCTGCTTGTCCCTCCACCCACTGTAGATTCTTGCTTTTTTGCATCTATAATAAAAATAAAAGAAAACACACACATATGAAATTTTTAAAAACAGCCATCAGTTGATTATTTGCTTCCCAAATCCTTAATATGCATGACCTCATCAGATAACTCCAGAATGAATTATACTGTTTGAAGCATTGTATCATATAATTGGTTTAAAAGAAAAAAGAATCACTGTATCATGCAAATTTCTATTTATGCAATTTTCCTTCTAGAACAAATATGCAAATTTTCATATCATTTATTTCATCCGATACCAAAGCTGCATCCATTTGGTTAAAGCCTTATATCACTTTATTTCCATATTCCTACAAATTCAAACACCAGTGTAAAAAAAACTGTACTGATTAAATACACCACACATATTATTTAGTGGTTAAAAAAAACTCCTTAAAAATGTTATCTGAGTTTATTAAATATAAACAAAATAGAGAAAACACTAAAACAGGCCACTTGCTTTTTTGAGTGCAAAATGCAAAAATGTTGAATACTTACCTTTATCTATTTGAAAAATATAACTGTTAAATTTTGACACATATTTTAATATATAGTAACAAGACATATATATATATATATATATTACAATATGCATATGTCAGAACAAACATGACATACATCATTTATATTTTTGTCAAGGGACAAATTGCAATTTTTTTAAATATAGATAAATTTAAGTCATTTGTTCTGTAAAATTTAAGATTTATTTTTAAAATTGTGAATCGTGAACAATGTTAAAAGTGAACTTTATAATATAATCTTTAGTGGTATAAGTGGTCAGAATGAATTAAGGTCTATCTCAATTTATTATATATTTTGCAAAATGATGAAATAAAAAAATGTTAAGGTGTTTGTGGGGTTATATACTGCAGTGAAAGTAAATGTTAGTGACCCTGTTCTCTGATTCATTGATGTGCAAGTTCAAACTGGCTCAGAACCCCACCAAAGATGCTTCTTGCTAACCCGGACCCACAACTCTGGAGCCTCTTACCAGCTTTATGAGCCACCTGTAATACAAACACTTCCTAAATCCTATGCATAAATCATATTCATCAATTTCCATCAAAGTTTTCAGGAACTCGCCTGGAATCAGTTCCCGAAATGTGCGTTTCTGTCATCTCCTCTGTTTCTTGTGGATACCCACGTACTTTACAGACCCTTGACAATAAGAATATAAATGGGTTTTACTGCTAAAAAAATTATAAACCTTTGGAAAACTGGAACAGTCACTGTAAAACTAATGGGAAACAGTATGGTTTGATTCCCAATACTAACAAAGAGGGGTTACATGAATGGGGGTGTATCCATGTTGCTTTTGGCATGCATGATTCAGGTCTAATGGCTTTGCCCTAAAGGAAAACATTTAAACTGATCAAATGATGACTAATTTCCTCAACCCCTTGTGCCAAAAGCAGGGAATTAATTTATTTTTTTGGAACAGAGAGAAAAAAATCCTGTCTTTGTACATTCATTCTTATGAGGCAAGGCTCAATACATGCTCTGGGTTATGATCAGGCTGGTAATGATGCCATGAACTTGCCCCACCAAAATGTCCTAAGAATGGTTACTGAGACTTACAACAAAACCCTGGTGGAACTTTATGATATGAATTCTTCGATTCCCCAGGTGTCTCCAATACCCTGACCCCCAATCATAATGTCACACAGTTTCAGAAAGTTTGACCTTGAAGATGGGTTTTGTTTCCTGACCTTTTATTTTCAAGGCAGGCCCTCCGCTATGCTGCCATTCCCTCCCCTTGTTAATAAAGGATACTGCAAAACTGACATTTCAGCCTCTAATATAAATGCATGAACTTGAAGGGAAATGCTATGCCCAACCTCAGATGCCAAGTCAACTCAAAACATCTGGAGAGAGACAAATCTCAGAGCATCCACAGGACCAGTGCAGGCTCTCACGGGGTTCTGATTCATCCAACGCCAAGCAAAGGTCTCTCTGACTTTGGTGTATCCTACTATTAACCCAAAGCCTACAATTTAATTTGGCAAGTGAATGACTGAATCAAAAGCAGATTTCATTTCATTGTCTCCTATGAAGACCTTATCCTTCTGTAATCTTTTTTTTTTTAAGTCTTGGCTACGAAAAAATGTCATAATATTTACATGGGTAGAGGACATCTGTTGTTTTTGCATGTCTTGCATCTAACCCCTTCTTTGAATTGTTCTTCCCCATTCTTGGTCTTTATGATTTGGGAAGAACAGAAAAACAACCCACCCCCCTTCCAGATACAGGGGTGGAAGGCAACCAGGTCTTACTAGTCAATTTATTTCATGCCCTTCAATTCAGTGACAGGTTTTGGGGCATCTGACACAATCTGAGCCAACGGGACTCAGTTCCTGGACTCTTGTTAGAATTATTGAGAAAGAGAATATCTTTCTTTTACAGATTGTTAAGCGAGAAGCCGGGATGCAATTCTGGATCTGACTCACAGAATCTGGTTGAGACTGAGGGCAGAGGAGAACAGAGCAGAAGGATGAAGCAAGACCTCATCTGAATGACATTGTCTGACCACCTAGAGCCAGATGTGCATGAAGCCAGATGCCACTGAGCTTTGTGGCATAGTAACCAAGATATTGATCCTCTTGCTAAAGTCCCTTTTACCTGAAATGTTGCCATTTACAAAGAAACAAACTGAATGATACAGCCCTACTATTCTGCTCACAAAAACCTTGAAAATTTGTATGTATTAATTACCTCAGAAAAACTACTTTTAGAGAAACTGAAGCTCAAAGAAGAAAGTTGAGTGGAATTAGGGTTAGAACAAAGATCTTTCCACAGACATCATCCTAAAACCCAAGTGCATGAGAGCAGACCACAGAAAATACACTCTTAAAAAAAAGAATGTGGAAAAAATTACCTATCAGACAGTAGGAGTTTGTCAGAGGCATTTAAAAATGGGTCAGCCTGGGATAAAGCTTTTCTCCACCACATAGAGGAACCAAGTCCTGTTTCTCTCCAGGACTTCCTCTGATGTGCAAATACTAAAGTTTCCACAGAGGCAATTCACGTAGCCAATGGGAACAGAGTTGAAGAGCAGGTGCTCTGGGACTCATCAGCCCACAGATGAATGGGCACCTGACCACAAGTCTTCAAAGGCAGTGGTCAGCGGGATGATCACATTGCTCTGCGAGATAAAGAAATTCAACCTCAAACAAGCTCCCAGAGACAGAGAAGAGATTAGTGGTTGGTTGCCAGAGGGGGTGTGGGAGAAATGGGTGAGGAGGTCAAAAGGTAAAAGGAAAGAAACTCAACCTAGTTCTCCCCCACTCCATAGTAGAGAGACTATTCTTTGACCTAAACTAAGTTACAATATTTAAACATATTCCTCACCACTGTCTCCGCGTTCACTCACTCACCCCAACAGTCCTTTTTGAGGCTGTCAGCTAGAGCCTGTTGCTGTCCAGTTGGCTAATAGTATTCAGTTAGACAACTGGGTAAATGAGATGTGGGCTAATTGGGTTCATAAATCCCTCAGCTAGAGATGTCGATGAAAAACAAATACTTTCTTCATTCTTGTCTAATTGAAACATTGAGCCTCTGTTAAAGAGGTTTCTGGCAGACTGAAAATCATCCTGGAGCACAAGAGAACGTAACTTGAATATAAGGAGGAGATATTGGTTTGTTTGTTTTGTTTTGTTAGCACAGATCTTGGCTGTGGAAAGAGCTTACTGAGGTTTGGATTACCCGATTAATGTTACCAGACACATCAATCGTAGCCTCTGATACAAATCCCAATGTTATTTTTCCAATATGCTAAACTAAAAGCATTTAGTTAAAATACTAAGGATTTTGCCAATTCCACTGATATGCTGGTTTTTTTTTACAAATTTATATCAATCTATATAATTATAATTTTTATGAAAGACGATGTCCTTTCATGTCAACGTCTTAAATGTTATAAAAAGATAATAGCATTTGAGGTCATTTGGGAGTGTGATTTTCATACTATTTTTTTAAAGCTAAAAACAATACCACTAAATGTCAACCCTTCATTTAAAGATACATGAAATACGACTCAAGATTTTATAGTGGTTTTTCTAATAGTTGCATATATTTCATCCACTTCTGCTTAAGTACCCCATTGATTAGATTAAATACAACCACAAAGTCCCTGTAACTTGTTCTGACTTTCTCTTTCTCAATGTTCATTCTGGATTAAAGCCATTCCCTGAATTTTAGCCCTGCAGAATCACATGCAGGAAATCAAGGAATTAATGCTTAACACGTCTGTTGAGGCACCGCCTGGCCAGGGTGGGCGGAATCTCTTCTTCCGGTGCTCTTACTCCATTCTCCAATTCTCAGCATATTCCCAAATGCTCTCAGCCCTCTGTGCTCATAAAAACCATGCTTTCATAAAAATGTGCTTTCCACTATCAGGATCACAGCAAAAGTGGGATTTCTCAGTTTTGCGTGTAGCTACAGCTGGGGATATAGGCTACTGAACCCAGTCTTATCCAGACACACCAAAATTAGCTCCTTCTGCTTTTTTAACATGGGGACACCATAATCATTTTTCCAGCAAGAAACATTTTAACAATTTTATTAGCTTAAAATATTTTTAGAAATCACTGGGGATTTTTCAGTGTCTCCTATAGCCCCCCGACACAAGGAGACATATCTTTTTTACTGATAATACAAATCTGATGAACGAATTTTCATTATTTGATCTTATCTTCTGAATCTTACCCATGATAACAATGCAGAATTTACAGTTTCTTTACAGAAACTCACTCTTTGGCAATCAATTTTTTTGTGTTGTTCTTGACATTTCAAAGAAAATAAGCAGACATTTTTTAGTGTTTCAACTTTGAAACAAACTCCCAAGTTGTAGAATTACTTTAGCAACGCTGAAGACCCTTGTTCTGGGCAACATACATACCATCTCCTGAATGAGAGTTTGTTCATCATCAGTTATCCCCAAAAGTAAACCAAATCACTAAGGAAAACATTCAGGTCAAACCTGGATCCCCATTGAGCATCTAACTTTAATGCGTGCGAGTCCTGGCTATTCGAGTCCCAGTACCAAGAGCAGCGAACATTTCTCAGGTGTTTCATGTGTGCAGAACACAGTTGAAAATTCCTTATACGAATTTATCTCAGCCTAGTCTCACAGAATGTGACCAGAGCAGCACTATGGTTCCACCCATTAACAGATGAGAAAGTGAAGGTTGGAAAGATTCAGTGGTTGGTTTAACCAGCCATTGTGACTCCATATCCATAACACAATATTGCCTCTTCAACGACAGGGCTCTTGTCTAATGTTATGTGTATGGTGTCCATAGTGACTTGCACAGAACTAAGTACTCAAGTCCCGGACAAAAACAAACGTGAGGACATGCACTTACCCTGGACGGATTCTATGACTATCCTGTAGGCGGTGGCGTGACGCTGTACCTGCCAGTGAGCACACAAGCTGGTCATTTGAACCTGGTCTGCTTGAAGATTGGTCACACCCAAAAACACTGCAAAGAAACATAAACAGAACTACGTCACACAAATGCCCCCGAGTCTGAAATGAACTTTAACATGATAAAATTCTAATTCAAATTCATGAGTGAGAGGTGGAAAGGTAGCCATCAACTCAATACATTTGGTCACTGAAATAACTATTTTATGACATAAGAAAGCAGTTGCAAAACATTATGTATTATATCCAGGTGTCCAACCTGTGGCCCGCAGGCTGTATGCAGCTCAGGATGGCTATGAATGCGGCCCGACACAAAATCGTAAATGTACTTAAAACGTTAAGAGAATTTTTTGTGATTATGTGTCATGGTGTATCTGAGGTATGGCCCAAGACAACTCTTCTTCCAGTGTGGCCCAGAGACACCAAAAGGTCAGACACCCCTGGTAGCCTGTCATATTTGTACACAAGAGAGGAGATATAGATATTCAAAGAAAAAAGACTGGATGTAATGGATGGTGAAAGTATGGGTGACTTTTAATCTTCCCTCTTTATTCATTTGTTCCTAGACATTAAAAATTAGTATAGTATACATTTTAATAAAAAGTTAAATACAGCCCTGGCTGGCATAGCTCAGTGGATTGAGCACGGGCCTGCGAACCAGAGTATCGCAGTTCGATTCCCAGTCAGGGCACATGCCTGGGTTGCAGGCCAGTTCCCGGCAGGGGACACACGAGAGGCAACCATACATTGATATTTCTCTCCCACTCTTTCTCCTTCCCTTCCCCTCTCTCAAAAAAAAAAAAAAACATTAAAAAAAGATATATATATATATATATATATATATATATATATATATATATATAAAAAGTTAAATACAGTTCGTACTTATCAACCAGTGAAAGGTAGTGAGGATTAAACAAATGAGGAACAGAGGGGACCAGATGGAAGTCTTACTCAAAAGAGAGTTTCACGAGGACTGGCCTTCAAAACATGATGGAGCAAGAACTTTTGAAAATTTTATTTTAAAATTTTATTTTAAAATAAAATATTTAACACAGATAACAAAAACTATTTAAAAACAAATACATAGATTCCTATGAATCTTAGAATACTGTGATATTCAAAAGTGATTCACCAAAAAGTTATTTTGGGAAGCAGTAAAAATATTGTTTCTCCAAGACAATAGAAGTATAAACATGCAATGTTTATAATACAACCCACGCAGAAAAAGAAAAAAAATTAATATTTGCTTTCTCTAATAATCTCTGATTCTTATCTGTCATTTTTCTTACTTCTTCCTCTCTCTTTGCTAACTCATAAAATTTTTTAAAAGTTCAAAATTATTTTCAAGATGATGAAAATAAACTTGTCTAATTGCAACTTACATCTTTACATTGTTTTTTTTTGTTAGGTGAGAGAACAAAGACCTATTTTCCTAAGGCTGATTAAACATCCCCTCTCACCCCCCAAGAAACAAAATCCATAAGGATGTATATAACTACACTAAATTTTAAAAACATCTGAAATTAATTTAGTTGCCATTGTCTGGAGTTTTATTTTGCTGGACAGAAAGAAGAGGAAACACATAATAAGCTGATCTAATTTCTACTTTGAGGCTAGAAGATAAACCATTTAATACTTTTAGTCCTTTAACATCTATTTGGAATATTCAACATAGTTATTGCAGGAGAGGAGAAAGATGGAACAGAAGGAAGAGGGAAGCAGACAAAGGTGGACAAAAGGAGACAAAAATGAGTAAGGAGAAGAGAGACCAATATAAAAATTGTAGAGGCAGAAAAATATGGCATAGACAGAAAAGGTAGTCTGAAGCAGAAAATGGAGATAAACCGAAGAAGAGGTAGAGGTTGGGAGAATGCTCGAGGGAGTCTAACGTGTTTCTAAGGGAGAACTGTAGGCTTGCTATAATAGCACAAAAGGAAATCACTTGGAAGTGAAGGTCGTGCCCAGAATAGTAGCACTTAAACAGCCAAGTATGAGATCAGGACCCCAGACCAGAGGCTTCCTACATCAGCTGAAGATACAATTTCTTCTGAGATTAAATTGATTCTGTATCTAGCCCATAAGATGTGAAGATACCCCATAAAAGAGAATTCAGGAAGCCTCTTCTGATAAAAGAGCTGTCTCTATGTAAAAATGGGTGGCCAGATACAGGTGGCTTGAGGTCTCGTGAAAGATATAACCCAATTCTTGCCTAGGTCCATTTATTAGATTAACTATTTGATCAAGAGGCAAGTATGAGATATGAGCCTAGTGCATAAAATACAATGACTACAATAATAATAGGAGTCATTAGCTGGACATTTGTCATATAGTAGATGCCTTTCATACATTATCTACTTAGCCCTGACAGTCAGCTTATATAGGGTTACCATGATCTTCATTCCAGCGTGGAGAACACTTGGGCTCAAGTTAAGTTCTGTTCTCAAGGCCATAGCTAACAAGGACCAGATTTAAGGCTCATACTTTTGAGGACATCACAACCATCACTCCTGAGGGTGGGACACGCACGCAGGATGATTTTCATTGGCACACAGCCAAACCACCTCTATCGTGGACTTCTCTGTGTTATCTTTAGTGTATATTAAAACTGCTGGTCTTCTGTTGAGAGTAATTATGTGGGTTTGGAAAGCATTTAGGTAAAGAAACTGTAAGTCGGTTTAAAGAAATATATCAAACAGATGGTGTGGAAGGATAACAAACATCGGGAATATGGAACAATCACGCTGGAGTGTGGAAACCCTTCATCAAGCCTCGGGTGTCTGGGAGTCGTATATGCCAGTGAGAAGGCCCAGATGGTGTGCAGACAGCATGGAAACCCTTAAAGGGTGGAGAAGGGAGTCCTTAGGCTGGTGCATGTATCTTTCAGGCATGGTGTGTGTGTGTGTGAGTGAGTGAGTGTGTGTGTGTGTGTGTGTGTGTAAGGGGGGGAGTGGTGGAAGTTTTGAGAAAAGGCATTCTCTCCCCACTGGTTCAACTTTGACTGGCTTGGCTGTGTCAGGCTACAGGCTGGCTGGAAAATTTCACCTAATTTGAAAAATGCCAACAAAGAGTTTCCAGAAGGAAATCCTATCCACCACCGTCAAGTACAGTTGAACGCCAGGCTCTGACATTCTGCCTGCCAACCAGGACTCTGAACGAGAGCCCCGAGTAAGGAACACACCTTTCTTTCCATGAAACACCATCCAGAAAGGGCAGCGCTGAGGAAAAGAAAGAGCAAGTGCCCAGTTGAAGGAGGAGTTGAGTTACAGTGAAAATAGTGGCCAAACCACATTGGGGGGGGGGGGGTGTGCGGTACTGAGGCTCCAGAACATGGGCCTTACGTGTTTTCACCACTCCTGTCAGGGCGTCACTGAAGCCTGAGGCCTGGGAGGCAAAGATCTTCACGTTGTAGTCCATTCCGCTGAGAAGGTTCGTGATCAGAATGGTGTTGATGTTAGCTCCCACAAACGTTTCCAGGGTTGGGCCAGCAACTGAAAGGAGAGGGTGTATTTCAGTTACAACAGAATATGAAAAAGAGTGGGAACACTCCTGAGGTGAACGGTACTGATCCAGTTGTTTTTCAGTTGCCCAGGATTCTACCGCAGAGCAACTCCAGCCCTGTTTAGCTCTAAGACTTGCATACCTGATGCCCACACCACGGCATTTTCCAGGGCTCTTGTCCCTTTCTCAAATATAGTACATTCCTTAGCGCTTACTCAAAAAATCAAGTCCACCTCACAATCCATCACACACCATATGTGAGGCCTTCACAGTGGAGCTACTAAGTTGTCAGAGGCACTGGGACACTTGCCAAACTGAAGTCATCCTCTATCGCCCCTTCACGGACACCAGTTTGTCCCCAGGAGGAGTGCAAGTGGCAGTAGCAGCAAAGTATGTCACGGACACCATGCCTCGCCTTACTGATCATGAGGGGGGACAGCGTGTATATTATGAGTTAGTTATAGCCACTCCTCTCATAATTTTTTGAGAGTAGATGACACTTTTTTTGACATTTTTATTCATTGATTTTAGAGATAGAGAGTTGGGGGGAGAGAGAGAGAAAGAGGAATATTGATTTGTTGTTCTACTTATTTGTTCATTCATTGGTTGATTCTTATATACACCCTGACCAGAGATCAAACCCAAAACCTTGGCACACACCCTGACTGGGAATCAAACCTGCAACCTTGGCCTATTGGGGTGATGCTCTAACCAACTGAGCTTCTGGGCCAGGACTGAGAGATGACGCTCTTACTCCAAGTCCTTTGCCCAGCTGGCTCCTTTAGGGCCTTTATATTTTCACCTCTGTTTCAACTCAGTGGAGTCTTTGATTTAGCATTAAAGAGATTCCTTGCTGAGTCCTACACAAATTTATTTACCTTCTGCTTCTTCCCACATGTGCTCATTCTTTCAGAGCTGTTAGTGACAGGTTTTTAAAATACTCATTGTTTACTGCAGAATTTCTCTTCCAACCATGTATTTATACATTTCTGTATTGATGTATTATTTCAATAGTGTTTTTCCCATGCCTCAAACTCTCACTGCCAATGCCCACACACAGTTCTTCCCCTTGGATGTGAATAGGATTTCTCGACCTCAGCACTGTTGACACCTTGGGCTGGATAATTCTCTATTCTGGAGCAGTGGGGAAGAGGCACTGTGACTTGTACGATGCCTAACAGAGCCTGCAGGATGCCAACAACAACTCCCTGCCCCATGTGGTGACAATCAAAGGCATCGCTCCTGGGCCTTGGAATTGCACCCGTAGAGAACCACTGGCCTAAAACAAAGCTATTTTCCCTCAGATGATCTGATCAATGGCTATAAAATGGGCCACACCGCCTATGGAGCAAGGCTGTTTTGCCAATTAACACATACCTCAGGACTAAAAAAAAGAAAGGAAAAAAGTTGTGATGGACTCCCAAGGAATGCATCTTGAACAGTGCACCCGGGGTGTATTCTTGCTACTTTGCTGCCATGGTTCATGGAGATGTGTGTAGGGAGAAATTGGAGGCGGGGTATTTCAGTTGTACGCACCAGGATAATGAGACATGGAAAGGGCTGAGAAGTGTTACAGAGGCAACAGTGACATCTCAGATGGAGACAGAGATGAAGTAAGTTGTCTTAGAAGACATTTTAGATGCTAACAATATTTTTAAAGCATACTTACCACTAACAGGTTTATAGACAATCCTGTAGCCCTTTACAGGGGACGATGGGGGATCCCATGTAATACGCAAACTGTTGTACCATTCTTCTGAGACCCGTAAGTTCTGGGGACCCGAGGGTGGCACTGAGCAGGGAAGAAAGGGACAAACCGGATTTCTTGTGTTTCCATCTTTACAACCTACCACATTGTTAACAAATTCAGAAGTACCTTCCCACAGTGTTGAAAATCCTTACAGTGAAAACACACTGGCCTCTGAAAGCCCACAGCTGTTCTAAATATTAAAGACATAGAAAATAACTGTGCTTGGAATGCTTTGTTTTGAAGATCAGCCGTTCATTAAATGTCATTGGGTTTTTTTCTTCAGTTAATTTTAAGGAAAATTGAGCTGGATATTGTTTATCAAAATGTCTCTATATACACCAGTCTGTTCCACCACCAAAGTATGTATGTTGTTCAATATCAAGGGGGATTACACTAGGGGAATAACAGGAATTCCCAAAGGTAAGGTTCTGATCATTGGTTTTTTTTGTAATGGTCTTTAAATGCGATTTATTTGTGTGAGTATGTGCATGTGTTCAACATGAAACCCTTCACAAATGAGCTAAGTTCTCGTATGGGGATGTTAAAAACAGATCTTTGAGCCCAGGGCATTGGCAGTTAGAGGGAGACCCATTGCCTCCCCAACCTCCTCCCTCTCCTCCTGGTCTCCCCACAGTGAAGGGGTTTATGGTAACTTTATGAGACATTAGGGTATTACATAACCCAGTTCAAAATCAACTCAGAATAGCAGAATTTCCTAATGTTATTTTTAACCATCCTTACATGCATTTTTTTAACAACCTGGACTTAAGATAGACAGGAATGATGTATTTAAAACACATAGTAGGTACTCCATAAATGTTAGGTGAATACCATTTGATTTTCTTTTTTAATTTCTATTTAAACCTGTGGTTTCCAAGCATTTATTTAGTGGGAAAATACTAAAATATGCTAGAAATTTCAATGTGTTGATCAAAGTCAAGATCAAGTTAAGATGCCCATGTACAAGTGAAATACAAGAAGAGCTGGGAGCTCTCCCACTGCTCTGCTCTTGCCCTGCCTTCTCTCTTCCCTGAGTGGATAACGGTAGCAGCTCTTCGAGTTCACAGTGCCCTGGGAGATCACTAGCAAACTGTGCAAGCCTGGCAGGGGTCTGGGTGGAAGCATTTACAGCACAGGCCTGGGGAGGAGAGAGAAGTGACGGTGCTGTCAAACCCATTTGCTCAGCTGAGCAGAGTCAGGACTTTGGGCCGCAGCTACGGAGTTTTAGTGACTTGTGCACTTACTTGAAGAATCCATAGTTAGGAGCCCAGGTACAGAATTCATCCCCTGCCACCATTCTGTACCAAATCACACTTAACCTTTGGGTAATTGTGGTAGATTGAAGATGGGTGCAATGTTTCTGACTCTCTTCCCACTTAGTGGTGGAGGCTATAACCCTCTCTTTGAATCTGGGGTTGGGCAGCGGTGGGTTCTGTGACCCCCTTGACGTGTAGACTATAGCAGAAGTGACACTGGACTAGTTCCTGGCATAGACCTTAACTATCCTGACAGTTCCCACTTTCTGCCTCTTAGAACCCTTGCTCTTACAGTCCTGAGTCACCACCTAAGAACTATGACTATCGTGCTACAAAGACCACAGGGAGCAGCTCTGAGGCCACATGAAGACAGAGGGACTCGCTGAGTCCAGACTTCCAGGAGTCCCCACCATGTTGCCAGGCACGTGGGTGAAGTTGTCTTGGATACTCCACACCAGTCCAACTAACAGGCGGCACAATCAATACTGTTGGAAACAGAAGGATTTCCCAGCAAGCTTTGCCTAATTTTCTGACCCACAAAATCATACAATATAATAAAACAGTTGTATTTTAAGTCACTAGGTTCTGGGGTAATCTTCAAGCAAGTACAGACAAACACACATAACAAAGACAACCAAGACCCTGCAGTGCTTTGGCCAAGGGTTTTCATGTGGGCTCCTCGCTTGTTCGCCATGGCCAACTCATCTAAACAAACACGTCGTGAGGACTCCTCGGTGCTGGAGGAGGTTGGCCTGCAGAGACGAATATACAGGTGAGGTCTGGGGCTCTCGTGATGCTACCTCCCAGGATGGGAGATGGACAGGGATCAGATACATTAGTAAACAAGAAAATAGTACCACAACATGCATGAAACTTAACAAAACACAGCAGGGTGATGTCACAGAAAGCAGGAGCTGCTTCACATCCATGGTCAGAAGTGTCTGAGGAGATGTCCTTGAGCTGAGACCAAACTGACAAGAGGAAGTCAGAAATGCAGACACCTGGGAAAGGATATTGTGCCTGGAAGGAATGGTTAGTGCAAGGGCTTCTGGCAGAAGCGAGCTTCAACGTTTTAATGAAGAGCAAGAGAGGAGGTGTGGCTGGGACAATTGTCCTTAGGAGTAGAGATTAAAGGGATCAGCAGGGTGCAGGTCACATAGGGCCTGGTAAAGCCTTGGGAAGAACATGAGTACAAAGGAAAGCCATTAGGAGGCTTCAAACAGGCAGGGCAGGAGATTATTTATGTTTGGAAAGCCCCTCTGGCTGCTTCGAGGAGAACAAAGGACCCAAGGGGAGACTCACAAAGACACTATAGGCCTTGGGCACTCACTTTAGTGAGAGAGGCGTGGCTTGGATTGGAGAGCAGTTAGAGGAAGAAAAAGTGCACAGGTGTGTAGAATGCATTTTAGAGAATCAACAGAGCTTGTGACGAATTAGGTGCTCAAGGAATAAGACATATTTGTTTTTAAGTCTGTGCTTTTACAGACAAGAAAACTGAAGCCCAGAGCAGGTAAGCAACTTGCCCAAAGTCACACAGCTTGAATGTATGAAGACAGAATTCAAACCCAGACTTTCTCCCTCCCAATCTCCTGTGCTCTTTTCACACAGGACTTCTGTGTTATTTGGGATAAATTACCAGGGGCATGCATTTTCAGTTGAATAGTCAGCTAGTATCCACAGGGAGAAAGTTTCACTTACAGGTCTTCCCAGGTGCAGAGACGCTGACGCCCTCTCCATCATCATAGACGGGAGTCACTGTGACTTTGTACTCAGTATCGGAAAGCAGAGGCTTCAGAAGGACATTGTTCTGGCTTCCAGGCACCATGACCTGCACAGAAATGCAGAGGGTCATGGGTTCAGTGAGACCTCTGTTCCCACTGGTCACAACGAGCAGGACCATGGGCACTTTCGATCAGAAGCAAGATGAGTTTGGAAAGTGCAGAGAAAAAAACAAAAGCATCCATGCAAAAGCATTTCTCTCCGAAATTCCCCTCAGTAACTCTTAGCATATAATCACTAATGCAGAAAGTTTAAATGGGAAGCTCTTTGGCTCTGAGGAGTGGTCTTCTCTCACATCTTTTGAGCATTTGTAAAGCATCCAGAAGAGACAGCAATTATCTATTTAGAAAGCAGGTGTTCGTAGCTTCAGAGGGTTCATTCCAGAACCTGGCCTGCCTATCCTGTCTGATTTTACTTGAGTATCCTCCCAAAAATTTACCCTTCTATTCTTTACCGTTTCAGGGATAATCTAATCTCAGCATTTTAGAAAAGAATGGATGTTAGCCAAGAACAACAGAACCACACATTTGATCTAAGTTTTCCAGATCGAAACATAGTGGCCAGTAAGAGTAAAACATGTTGCAGCTTTTTTATTTCTAAAATGAGGTGTTTTCCCCATTCTGAAATCACTGTCACTCTGTTTCAAGGGCTGCAAAAAATGAAATGCAGCCGTGGGGTCGACCCCTTACAAGCGTCACCATCCGCACCTCGGGGCTCAGCAGCACAAATCCTGGCATCCAAGGAAGAATATGTGGACCAGAGAAGCCACATGTTCTCAATGCAAAAACCACAAACCTTTCTGCCTGCACTCCAGCAGTTGGATACTGACACATCTTGAGCCATTTAAGGAACTTAATCATGGCTGGAAAAAACACTGGGATGTAAGAACTGACCCAAACTCATTTAAGGCAGTCACAAGACCGGGACAGCTGGAGCAGCTTTTCCGTGCAGATGCCAGCAGGCAAGGGGCTACGCCGTCTACTTCTGGATGAGAGAAGGAATCTATAAATCATGGAATAAGCCCTAGAAAGCCTCGAGTTGAACCCAAAGGCAGCTGTTGCTAAGACATTGCTCAACTTTAAAACAATGTTTTTTTAAAATATATATTAAAAAGGAAGCCTGAATTAGGTGATTTTATATTGGGTTAATGGAATTTGCTCCTTTTAGAAAAAGGACCTTGAAAGATATAGGGTTGAACTGACGTGGTCCTGGAAGGGAGATTTTGAAAAAGGAGACTTGCTTTATTCTAGACTGAGCTGGAGAACCCTACCATTAAGGACACATAAAGGAAGGACTGTGGTGGTTCTGACTTGTATTATTACCCCATCAACGTAGCTTTCTTTGTGGTGTTTCTTTCAAATAGTACCTCTCTGGACCACAGAGCCTGGGCTTTCATTCCAAGCAGTTTGTTTAGCAAACCACCCATGTTGATGGTCATTAAATAAGGTCCTCTCTCAAACTGAGAAACACATGTCCCGGAACCAATCAAATTTCGACTGCATAATATTGCAAAGCAGTGAGACCATTTGGGAGGATGCATTTAGCTTTCCTGGAAGTAGTTGCTGTGGTTTATGATAACCACCATCATTTACTCATCAATTATTATGTGCCAGGTGCTATTCCAAGCAGTTCAATACAGTAATTTGCTTCATCTTTACCATAATCCTTTGAGGTAGGCAGTAGTATCATTACACTCATTTTACAGATGGGGAAACTGAGGCCCACAGCTATTGAGGTAAGGAGGCCGTGTTGACATCCTGGATATGTGGTCTGAGCCTTGTTTTAACCATCGCCCCCTACTCCACATGATCGCACTGCGTGCACCTTTTCACCCTAATGATATTCATTCGCAAGAATACAATGCAAATCTCCTCTGGGGGATGCCGAGTTTTTTCTGCTTGGCCTCTACCTGTTTGCACAAACTAAGGTAAATATGGGCACCTGCCACAAACAGATGCTAGAGATCATAGCAGACGCTAGGTTCGTTTATAAAACAACTCTGTAAAAGAAGCTCGTGGATAAGTGAGATGCAAATCTAACCAGTGCGCTTTGTGGTTTTAATTCTCATCAGAAATACAACTTCACGCCTGGCCAGAGCTCTTCCACGAAGCCTGTAGGGGATTCCCTACATTTCCACTCCTCGCCAGTGATTCTCACACTCTCCGTGGTGATGGGTGAGGCAGGGCTGGTGCCATTGTGTTCATTCCCGTCCGATGAGGACCAATATTTGTATAGTTACAATAAAACAATGAAATTGCTAGAAACATGATGTTGGATGCTGCCATATTGAATTGCTATATGTGTTTGTAAAGCTTAATTTCTGTCTCTGAACTAACGTTGTAGGGGACCGAGCCACACCCTGAGCATCCCTGCTGCAGAACATTTCTTGCAAGTCAGAAGTCAGGTCACAGTTATGGATTTTGATACCTATGGACTAGAAAAGTCTGGAATACCGACTAGCCTTTCACAAACAAAGAAGTGTGAGACCCACTACCCTGACAAAAAAAAACAAACCTCAGGGCAGTGCAATAACCACACCTCCATATTTCAGAGAAGAGTTAAAAGTCAATCCATGTGAAATATTTGACAGGTGTCTTTACTGTCTAAGAGTTCAAAGGCTGTTTCCTGAAAATATCTGGTAGACCTGACTATGCTTAGAAAATAAATAAAAATGTCCTCTCAACTGGTAAAGCAAATTTAATTCCCTTTGTTATGTGTGTGTGTGTGTGTGCGTGTGTGTATGCTTGACTTTGGTTGACAATTTTCTATACATACACTATTCTCCAACTTCAATGCTCTATTTTGTCATTTCCTGGAGTACATTTAAACAGCTTTTGCAGTTAAAGAAAATTTAGAAAGATGGTAAGGAGCATTTCTCACACCCAGAAACATTTCCTTGATCACTGTTGGAATATAGTTTAGCCATCTTCCTTTCTCTGCTATGTATCATTATTTTAAGATACTTCCTTGGTGTGTGGGAGCTCATTGCCTTTGGATTTTGCTATAGGTCTGCGACTGTCTGTCCTATTTTGTTTTATCATCTAAATTTAGATGCACACATTTTCCGCCTCCAATAACAGTACACTACACTTATACAGCAGTGATACTTCATAAAACAGGGAGATATAAATTCCCAATTAATTCTCAGTTGAGTCCCTAAAGATGTATCTGCCTGCAAAGTAAGTGTGCACAACTCCAGTTTAATTAGAATTCACTAAATGTGCTTGATAGTCAAAGGATTGCAACGTGTTTTCTTCTGTAGAGTGAAAACCCTTCTGCACGGTAAATAACCACGACCAAAGTTATCAATATTTTTCCTTTTTATTACAGGTTTGTTTAACTGGGGAACAAGTGCTTTAAAACTTTTGATCCTTTTTCCCTTCATTTAGGTCGTCCAAGTGTTTTGAAATAAACACCGTGAAGTGAAAGAAACTACCAAAGGGAAAATTATCTAGGGACAACCCAAAGAAAATATTATTATTATTCTACCTGGCATAGCTCACAAGTGCATACATGAGATTAAATTGTTACTCTTTCCAAATTAGCAAGAATAATTCAGCAAGAAGCTTAATGTGTTTCTTGGAAAGAGTAGAAACAAAAACTAAAAAACAAAATTCTCATTCTGGGAAGTTTTTATGGGTCTCAGTTTTAGGAACTGAATTAAAACATGTGGACCCTAACAGGGGAAAAGAAAACATCCAAATTATAGCTTTAGTTTGAATTTTTTTGAAATTTTTCAATCACGAGTCATTTGAAATCTATGGTCTGAGCCCATTTAAAATTCACCCTGTTTTATTTAAATGTTCATTAAATGCCCAAAGGTACCCCCAGGCCAATTTCATGGATGTTCTGGGCATTCACAGTAGATGTGAATGACCACTGTGTTCTGTAACTCTTCCTCCATTGGCCTGAGAGAAAGTGTTTCCTGAAAGAATCTGGCACTCAAGTAATTTTTCAGATAAACACATAAATAAAAATAAATTTTCACCAAAGGCTCTGTAAGTAAAGAAGAGGAAGGAAGGATAATGATGTTACCCTTGAGCAATAATGAATTTGGAAAACTCTTTCCTAAAATGGTTCAAACACAAGGCACTGACAAGAAATGCAAGTTATGAGGCTAAACAAAGCATGTTTCATGAAAAAAAAAGAAAAAATTTTGGGATGCAAATTAGAGTTATCTGGCCTGGTAAAAAGCATATCTAAGAAACAATTTTCAGGTTCTGGACTAAAAGGAGAGATGTGGTGTAAATTAAAAACCAAACATGGGAAGGCCATGATCAAGAAAACAAACACAGATGATATAACTTAAAACCCAACACATAAAAATCTAAATCCCCTAAGGGAGAGATACCCATGATTAAGAATAAATTAAAAAATGACTATATATCTACCCAAAATGAGTTGATGCCAGTGAAAATTGTAACTATTTGTTACCAGATGGTATTTTATTAGCACCACTTCACCTACATAAAGATCATTCATGTATGCTTTGCTTAGAAGGTTATCAGATACCCAAGGTCAAAAAGTTTAATATATACGTAGTTTTGGTGCCCTAAGACATTGTCAAGGTGGCAGAAACAACAAGAAAAGTGCGGTTCAGAGGCTTTGTCCATTTGAAGCAGGCTGTGTGTGGAGCAAGCTTTGGAGATAGCACGGTCAAGAAAACAGTATTTAAGTTTGGGTTAAATGAAAACATTAGTGTCTGGAGATGGTAGAGTCACCGAGAAAGTAGCAGAAGAGAGAGCTTGCACAAGTCTTTGGGAAGAGCACCGTTAGCTCTGTTAGTGAAGAAAGCTCAGAGTTTCTAGTCAGCTGTATTTATACAGACCGTTCCTACCACTTCTTCCTCAGGGTCCCCTTGAGCAGTCAGGTAGGTCACCCTGAACTGCTGCACGCTGCTGTCTGAAATGTCCCATTTTACCCGCAGGCTAGAAGCGGTTTCCTCATCTACAACCAGGTTTCGGATTCCTGTCTGGAAAACTGGAATAAACACAACCAAGGATTAAAGAAGTTTAAACCCATTGTATTCCACACGAGCTGCAGAGACGACTGTGGACATGGCAACAAGATCATTTACTGTATTTCTCTAATATAGGGCCATGAGAAGAACAACTTAGCTTTCACAGTTAATGGGGACCCATGATCCCTACTGGTAGCAAATAAAAATGGGTTTAAGAGATGCTGACAAGGTGATACTATGGACACCTCAAAACTACCAGCTCTGGATACACACAAGTAAAAGGAACTGGGGAGAAGCACTTGGACTGGGAGACCCCAAGGGGAGCCCACTCATGAAGCGACCACGCTCATGAAAACCTCACACTAATCCTCTGTTGGAGAAGCAGACGTGAGGGACCAATGTAGTCAGCTTCAGGGTGCGGGCCAGTATCTGACATGCCCATTCACCTGTTCCCCCATTTCTGCTAACACGTCTCCCTCAGACACGAACCCCCGCCAGGGCTGCCTCTATTCATTCAGCCCACATGGAGGTTATTTGTTCTCTGACATCTGTTCAAACTCCTTCACCTACATTCTCTGACACATTCCTTCTCTTCTACCAAGATGTCTGCACCCTTATTTGTCCCATTTTGCTTCTCCTTTTTGTGCTGACTTTCTTTCATTCTGTCCATCTCTACCGAGTCTTTCTTTTCCTCATTTATTTATTCAGCCAACATTCACTGAGCCTTTCCTATTTGTCAGACTGTGTTACACCTTTGAGATAGACAGTGATTAACATCTGACAAAAATAGTGGAAGTATCACAGAAGTGGCAGGAGGGTGACATTTACCAGCCACAATTGGGGGAAAGTACCTAGTACTAGGAAGAAGAGGCGAAGCATCTCACCCTCAGGGCTGGGACGTCTAGATGGCAGGGGGGAATGGGAAAGCATGAAAAACATGGCTGGAGACCAGGAAGAGGGGCAGAACCCAATCAGGATCTTGGGTGTTATGATAAAGAGATTTGGGCGAAGAAAAAAATATCAATAAAGATTAACTGAAAAACGAAAGGATCAGTGAATGAGTTAATGAATGAATGAATGATGGAAAACCCAGAAACCCACAGAAGGGCTTTAGGTAGGGAAATAAATGATATCATTAAACTTGTGTTTTATCTACTTGACTCCGACAGCTAGTTGGAAAGTGTGTTATAATGGAGGAAGAAGTTAAGCTGAGAGAGAAAGCAACTGTTATAGGAAGACCAATAGACCAGACAGATCTGAGTAACCCACAAAAATGCAAGGAAACCATAATATGAATAATTCCCAACAGAGAGCGATAGGAGAAGTTACCAAGATCAAGAGGAGGACAGAAACTCTAGGGTGGGCTATGCTAACATCCACTGAAAGATTAAATGGGAACCCAAAACAAAGATGGGAAAGGTAGAGAGCTGTAACAGTGAGATGAGTAGGCAGAGGACCTATAAGTATTTAGGGGTAAGCAGAGGGTGAGAGGTCCTGAGAGGTGTGAAATTTGAACTGGCATACCCTGTTCCTAATTAATAATAAAAATAAATAAAGCCGGGATAACATAACTTTGGTTTAAATCAAACTTTTCTTGTGGGTAAATAGGCTTTAATTTGTCCTTACCTGATGTTACAGGTCTGGTAGGTACTATGGTCGTAGCTGGCTCTGTCCAAACACCGTCAACTAAAAAATATATGTAATATTTTAAGATTCTTTCATGATAACTCTATATAATTGTGGATAGCGCTTTATAGCTATCAAAGAAAATGTCACCTGTATTATCTCACTTGTTTCTCACAACCATCTTGACTATGGTTGTGAGAGTAAAGAAGTAAGTTGTATGTAAGGCTGACATTGTACCTGTTCTGCAGATAAGGAAACTGAAACCCAAAGAAGTTGAAATGCCTAATCACAGACACCAGCTTCATTTAAATATTTGAATTAACACCTATCAAGTTGTGAAACCTCCCAGTTTCGTTGAAACGAGGCAGCACCATGGTACTGCAAGGAACCTGCTATAGATCAAGTTGTGAAAGGGCTGCCGAACAAGGCCACTAAGGGGGACAATAGATGAGCACCTTCTATTTCTTGCATCCAATCTGGGCAACCAGGGGATGGAGCAGCTCTGTGGTGCTCCACCAAGTTCTCCTTCCCATGTCAACAAGCTCATCCACCAGCTTCTGGCCGAGGTGGCTCCAAGCTCTGGGAACCGCCTTGCCTGAGGTCATAGTCTCCGGCAGGGCAGGGGGTGGGTAGCCTCCCTCCAAACACACAGGGATGCAGGAACGCAAAGGCCCAACCCCTGTGACTCAGTTTGGGACAACTCAAAAGGGTCATCCCAGGTCTAGAACTCCTAACAGAATTAGCTGAAGACTTTAACTTCTATGTCCCATCCGGCCAGTCTTCTTTTCTTACAAATACATCTCCCAACTCGACTCTTAAATAAACCTTCTGGATGCAATTTTCTCTTTCAGAATTTATTCCTGGGAACCCAATGAAAGAAAATCTAATATGTGTTTAATACCTCATATTTAAAAAATGAAGGGATGAATGAATCAGCAAGTGAATTTTGTACATGATTCTTGGAACCGAGATCAACTTGGGAAATTCCACGAACTCTTAGGAGACGTGTTTCCCCTAGGTTTATTTGTTTGCTCATTTATTCATGTATAATTATTACATCCATCCATCCATCCATGCAGCAAGTATTCATAACACAGTTAAAACATGCCGACTACTGTGTTAACTGCTGGAGAGATCATGGTGAACAAGAGAGATATAATCCTAGCCTTATGGTGGTCATAACCTAAGATGCAATGATGCTTCACATATTGGTTTCATTAAAGGTGAAAATATGTGAAGAATTCTGGGGGATAAAGAGAAATCGAAGCTTCTGTGGCCCCAGATAAGGCTGACGGGCAGGGAACCTGGTGGGGTGCAGAGGGTGTCAGGTGGTGGGAATTGGTGATGTCCGTCCACAGCGGCCAGGCCAAGACTTACGGGTGGTCCCGACAGCGGTCACCACCTCACTCTCGCTGCCGTCATCCAGTACAGCCAACAGAGAAACTTCATACTCAGTGCCGGGATCCAGGCCCTTAATCACGTGGGAGTCTTGGTCCTCTTTCAGGATAACCTGGAAAGCACTTAGTGTTTAGTAACTGGGTTTATTGGAATAACAGAGGAGAACACTAAGAGAAAATAATGAAAAGGAAAAATGTCGCCCCAGGTGCAAGAAACAACTAAGCATACACGACTCTAGAGTCATTGAACTCAATTTTATAGTTGAATTAGAGGCCTTATTCATTTGGATTCCCTCAACACATAAACTATGAAGATCGCAAACATGGCATTTTGAAGTTTTATTAGATGTCATTTGGGAAAGTAGGAGAATCTGAAAAGACATAAAATATGTAACTAAAGCACCTGCAGAAATGCACGTCAGGTCATTTGGTTTGACACTGATAAACTCCATGCTGTGCACTGTATTAGTTACTTCTGGGATTCCCCATCTATTTTAAAGGGAAGACCAACTCAAGTGCAGCAGGGGGTCTTCTCTTCCCAACAAAATGCTCCAGATTAATTTTCAGCCCATTTCCCACAACTCACTTCCTCGGTCTTCCCACCATAGACTGGGATCCACATCAGCTTGTGCTGCCCTTCATCCACCGAGAGCGGATGCCAGGTCACCCTGAAGCCATCTGTTGTCACCTCATCAATTTCCAAGTATTGCTGGGCTGGTACTTCCTCTGCGAGCCAAGGAAAGAGATTCTGTGAGGAGATTAAGAAGGCAAGAAAGCCACCACTCCCGGGGCCTTGGGGAGAGAAGGCGCCCCCTGAGCTAGTCCTCGCTTTGGGAGGGGACTCCCAAGGGCAGCACCGTTCGGCCCAATGCGACCTTCCCGACATTTCTGTTTGCAGCATTCACCTACAGTGTGAGCTAGGACGACTCGGGACAGAGCGGACTGTACAGTGTTCCAGTCATTTCCAGAAAACTTCGGTTCTCTACATGACTCTTTTCATTAACTATAAAAAATAGGAGTTCCACATTCATCACTTTACAAAGATAATATTTTTCCTAGTACTTTGAGGAAATTAATGAAATGGTGTCCTGGAAGTCTGAGAAATGTCCCTTTTAGCTTTATGCACTTTCTTTTTCTTTAAATCTGTTATAGTCTACCTTCAACGTTATTTTGTACCAGCTTCAGGTGCAGTTAGATACCCATACATGGCAACACTTTACACTGTTCCCACCAATACCTGCAGCATCAACCTGGCACCAATGCCGTCATTGTAACATCATTGACTGTATTCCCACGGCTTCATCCACCTTCACACCTACAGCTTACTCTAGGAATAAGTTCAGTCCTGGAGAAGAAGCTTCGTCCTTTTAATCCTGTACATATGGCAGCCATCAGAAGTGAACTATAATGTATCAGGTGTCCCATTATTTCACTGCTTACACACTTCTGAGATGTACACAGCAGAAGGCATCACACCCAAGTATACTCGATGTGATGCATACCCAAGTATATGGATGAATTGTCAGTCACTGATTTTTATTATTTGAAATCAGAGATCTTTAGAACTTTGTCAGGACCCCATGAGAATTCCAACTGGAGGTAGCCCTTGGGAGATTTTGTGAAATGACTGAACTTTTTGCGGTGAATATTATTTCTCAATAACAGGTAAAAAGCTTTTGGATATCAACAGTTATGGAAGTTCTGTGTAATATACACACATTGGAATATAAGGAAGTTGTGCAACTGTTCATTGATAGAACAAAAGAAAAACAATATGAGATTAGGAACAGAACAATGTACACTTTTTTTTAACTGAGACCTTTTGAATTTCAGTGGTCTCTTTTGCTTGCTTTGATAGAAATTCATTGCCCATTATGCAGCCTAGTTACCTGATTGTTGGTTTGTTAGTAATAATATAAAATAAACAAAAATTAAATTACAATCTCTTTAAAATCACAATTGAAGAAGCTGCTCCATTTCTCTTTTTTTAATGCTTACCTGAGGATATGTTTATTGATATTTTAGAGAGAGAGGAAGTGAGGAGGGAGAGAAAGAAATACCAATGTGAGAAACATCATTTGCTTCCCTCCTATATGTGCCCTGGTATCAAACATGTAACCCAGGTATGTGCCCAGACCAGGAACTGAATCTTGAACCTTTCAGCCTACAGAACAACACTCCAACCTACTGAACCACCCAGCCAGGGCAAGAAGCTGATCCATTGTATGGTTTCTATATAGTTACTCTCGGAAATTTTTCACACCATAATAAGGCTTGCTTACCTGTGGTAAACACACCAGTCAGAGGCTCCGACTGCCCTTCCTCGTACAGGGAGGAGATGGCAACAGTGTACTCGGTGAGGGGGGTCAGGCCCTTCAGAGGGAATGTGGTGATAGGATCGACTTCAACCTGCAAAGGAGAGGAGTCGCAAGAGCTGTATCAGACACTCTCCAATTCTGGGAACAGAAGTTATTTTATTATTATCTGCACTTCACTTGGCTGGCAGTGGAGCTATAAATACTGAAAAAAAATCACTGCATTATAAAACTAGTCAGTTTATATATACACATTTCTAATCCTCCTCTTAAATAGATTACCCAACCATTAATTCTCAGGACAGCTTTGCAGCCAATATTATTTCCGCTCATTAACAATCTACAAAGTAAAGTGCACACAATTTACAATGCTAATATGAATATAATGTATCCAGGCTGGTCTGCTGGAGGCAGTTGGTTTTTGGCTTGATTTTCTGGGCTCTGTTGACCCCATGACTAAGTAACTCCCACAGAGATCCATAGGTGAGTAACCATGGAATGGGCAGAATCAGGGAATGGAGGTATTAAAAACACTATTTGAATTAGTAAAAATTTGAAATAGTAAATATTCGAAATTGCCCATTATCTTTCACAGAGACATATCTGGGAAAAATATGTACCAATATCTTTATGGCACATAAGGGAGGAAGTACTGAGGATAAGGACCAGGGGTGTAAAGAAAAGGAAGAATTAGAAAAGAGAAGAAAAAAGAACAGACCTTGAAGAAGAAAAAAAAAGAAGGAGGCAATGAGGGCAGGATCTAGAAGACAGAGAGAGCCCTGAGCAAAGTCACACTCAAATTTAAAGGACAGACACAGCTTCACCTTTGAGAGGCTGGGTCTTGAGGCTGCTGGGTTACATACAGGGGATATATGGCAGGTGCCAAGTAAATGGCACCTCCCACTTACGCACTTTGAATATATTGTCTCAATAAATACTCACAAAACTGCTATGAGGCAGGTACTCTGGGATATCAAAAAAATGAACCTATTGACCTGAGAGCAGACTCTGCCAAAAAGTATCTGACTTAACATGTTTTCAACAGACATTTTGGAGCAATATCACTAAGATCTGTTACTTACAACATTTCCAATAACTAATCTTGATGCTATCCCGAGATTAAGGGGAAGATGACTAAGCTTGCTGTATTTGTTCATAGCAGTCAAAGTGAACTCTGCCAAAATCTAGAACATGTCACATTCTACCTAAAACCTCCATTGGTTATTCTTCAAATGAAAACCAGGCACCCTGTAATGACCTCTTGGTCTTGCATCATCTGGAGCGCTGCTCCTTTTTCAGCTCATTGCCCCCTGGGCTCCAGCCACACTGCCCATCCATCAGGTCCAAGCCTTCCTCACCTCAGGGCCTTTGCACAACCAATTTATTTTTCCCAGGACCCTATTTCTCTAGGTCTTTCAAAGTTAGGCCATCCTCATTTGTCAGGGCCGAGCTTAAATTTCACCTCCTCAGAGGTAAAAATTTCTCTTTCCACCTATTTCAGCAGGATTATTCTCAAATTATACCCTTGTCTGATTCCTCCGTAGCACCAATCACAGCCAGAAATTATTTTGTTTCCTTACAAACTTGTTTATTGTTTACCTCCTATGTAGAGTATAAGCCCCTTGAGGGCAAAATGTTTAGCTTTTCACTACTGGATGGTAAATTATTGTGTCGGGTTTTTTGTTTGTTTGTTTGTTTGAGTGAATAGAATAAGTAAATGAAAATTCAGGTGGAGGCAACAAAGAGCCCTTTTTATTTATTAATAATAAAGAGCTTTTTATTTGTTTTTTAATTACATGTTATTGACTATGTTATTAGAGATGTCCTGACTTTCCACCCTTTGCCCCCTTCACCCAGTATCCACCACTCCCTCAAGCAATCCCCCCACCATTGTTCATGTCCATCAGTCACGTGTATAAGTTCTTTGGCTACTCCACTTCCTATGCTGTACTTTACATCCCCATGACTATTCTGTAACTGCCTATTTGTACTTCTGGTTTTTTATTTCTAAACATTTTTTATTGTTGTTCAAGTACAGTTGTCCCCATTTTCCTCCCACCCATTTGTGCTTCTTAATTCCCTCAACTCTTCACCCATTCTCCTCCTACCCCCTTCCATATGGCAACCATCTGGTAGCTAACTTCTCTTCTCTTGCTGCTTTTAAAAGACTCTTTATCTTCAACCTTTGGCCTTTTACTTATGATCTGTCTTGGAGTTGCCCTCTTTGCATCTATCATAATTGGGACTTTCTGTGCTTCCTGGACTTGTATGTCTATTTCTTTCACCAAATTAGGGATGTTTTCTTTCACTGTTTTTTCAGATAGATTTCCAATTTCTTACTCTTTCTCTTCTCCTTCTAACATCCTTACGATGTGAATGTTGGATCTCTTGAATTTTTCCCAGAGGTTGTTTCTACAATCCTCTTTTTTGGATTCTTTTTTCTTGTTATTCCACATGGTTGTTTTTTGGTTTTTTTATATCCCAAATAATTAATTTGATTCTTGGCTTCATCCATTTTACTATTGCTTCCCTGTAAATTGTTCTTTATTTCAATTAGTATATTCTTCATTTCTGACTGGGTCTTTTTTATGCTGCTGAGGTCCTTGAGCATCCTTATCGCCAGTGTTTTGAATTCTGCATCTGATAGATTGCTTATCTCCATTTCATTTAGCTCTTTTTCTGGAGTTTTGATCTGTCCTTTCATCTGGGCCATGTTTCTTTTCTCTCCTCATTTTGGCAGCCTCCCTGTGTTTGTTTCTGTATATTAGGTAGAGCTGCTTTGACTCTGTGTCTTGGTCGTGTGGCCTAATACAGTAGGCATCCTTTAGGGTCCAGTGGTACAGCCTCCCCTATTACCCAAACTAGTTACTCAAGATGCAGCCTTTGTGTAGGATGAGTACACCCTTCTCTTGTAGTTGAGCCTTGGTTGCTGTTGGCAGATCAATGGGAGGAATTTAGCCAGGCCTATCAGCTGCAAGGACTGGCTGTGACTACTGACCACCAACCTCTGCTCTCCATGGAGGATTAGCTGTGTAGGTACAGGGTAGTGGTGCTCTGATATGGTCTGTAGCTGTCCACTGAGTGGCTGGCCCTGGGGTTTCCTGGGTGGTACAGGCCAAAGTAAGCCCCTACCTGTCTGTGTTTTGCCTGGGAAACTTTGCCTAAGCTGTAAAGGAATCTGAGATGGCTGCTACTTGTGCCAGGCTGGGAGGTTCCCAGGCAAAGCCAAGCTGTAACACTACTCTAGCTGCTGCTAGGGCCCACTGAAGCCAGCTCTTGCTTGTTTGATAGTTGAGGATTTATGAGCCAAAACCAGCCATTTCCATGGAAAAGCAGCTTGGTGGGCCTACTAGTTGGGTGGGGCAAAGCCTCTGGGGATCTCCACCATGGGTCAAACAGTGTTATCCAGGTTGATGGAGTCTCAGATATGACATAAGGTTACCAGCTCTGTTGGGGGAGGGTTTAACAAAGGGACAATGGTATCTGCTCACCTCGATGCCAGACACTTCAGTTCCACCCTGTAAACCACTGGTGCCATTCAAGCTGCTACCCAGTTGCTGGAGCTCAAAGGGAGTGAGTCTCAGTAAGTGAGTCCATGTGTGGGTTCTTTAAGAGGAACTGCTTGGGACTCTAGAAGTTTCTTCCACTGACTCAATCCCCACTGGTTTTTGTAGCCAGAATCTGTGAGGACTTAACCACCTTGCATTGGAATCCTTCGCTGGGGGAACTGGTGTTGATCCGGGGCTCCTCACTCCTGAGATACCCCTCCAAAATTGTTATCCATGTGGGTATGGGACCAGCCCATCATGCATCTGCACACCTCCTATCAGCCTGGATGAATGTGGTTTCTTTAATTCCATAATTGTCAAACTTCCATTCACCTTGACTTCAAAGTTGTCAGACTTCCATTCAGTTCAATTTCTGATGTTTCTGAGAGATGGTTGTTCCACACTTCAGTTGTAATTTTGACATGGCTGAGCAAAGAGGCAAGCCATGTCTGCCTATGCTGCCATCTTGACCAGAAGTTAACAAAGAGCCTTTTTAAAAGAGATAATAAAAAGATCATCTAACCTAAGAGCCAATCCAGAAAGTATATAAATCCTAAAAAAAACATCAACCAGAGTTAAAAAAAAAAAAAAAAGAGTGTAAGCCCTGGAGAGAAGAGCATCCGTTTCCATCCTTTTGAAACCCTGACCAGTCTGTTGGACAGGGGAGCCAACCTCCCAGCCTAAGCTGCCCAGCTGTCGTGCCAGACTTGGAAGTGCAGTCATCTTGGAAATTCTGGCCCAGTCAAGGTCCCAGATGAGTACAAGAGTCACCCCAGCTGACACTACATGGAGCAGAGACAAACTGTCCCTACTGAACCCTGCCCAAGTTGCATAATCATGGGTTACTATTTAAGCCAGGGTGTTAGTTACATAGCAATAGTTAATTGAAAAACATTTTCTCACAGTCTAGCTAAAAGCTTAACTTCAGCCTAATTCTGGGTGAGATGAAGAAACAGTCCTTGATGAGATAAGACGGACTTGAGCTCTCCTCTGGGCTCTGTTGTTGAGTCATTACTGTCAGGAACTGGACTTGCTTCCCTAAACTCTGGGGCCTTTCCTTTATAAAACGCAAATGGCAGCACTTCAGGACTCCATCATGTCTGCACATTTTCCCACATTCTTCAACAACACATGCTGTCTGAGACGGCTTCTCTCCTGGGTTTGGCAAGCCATGTGTTGGTAGCATTTTCCCCTAAGGACTGTACTAGGTGCTCTCTGTAGAGCTCTCTGAGCCGTGACTGGCTCAGGGAAGGCAGTGAACATGTGTTAGCCACTATCATCATCATCATCATCAACAATATTATCATCGTCCGTACTTAAGTGCTCTTGTTTGGTTTTTCTTTTTTAGTCTCCAAAAAGTTGGGGAGACACAGAGGTAAGGAGAGGAAGTAAACGAGGGGACTATAAATTAGGTCAAAAGCACAGCTTTTTCAATTAGGTGCAGGTTATATACTAAGTAGATTTCAGTTGGGACATTTTAAAGTTCATTCCAGAATGTTTTGGAAGTTTCCTAAAAACCCAATTGCAAAATTGTCTATAAATAAAAGCTTACGTTAATAAAAAGTTAATGCAAAATATGATAGGAAAACTCACCATTCAATTCTATAGTCCAAAATTAGGTAAAATAATATTTCACTTAAAAGGAGACACTTGAAAACCAACCTCTAGTCTCAACTGCATCATTAAAAATTAAGAACATACACGCACATGCACACACATACACACACACCAGTCGAAAGGAAGATGTTACAAAACCTACACATTGCTCATGCATTTCATTCAAATAAAATTTTCTCATAGTTTCATCCCAAGTCCATTTACTTACATTTGAAATTCAGTTTCACCAAACATATTTTTATAATTTTCAAGCACAATAAAAGTTAAAAATAGTAATGCCACCAAGGCATCCTCAGGATTGAAAAATGCTATGAAAAAGCACATGTTTTCTAAAAAATGTATTAATCTGGGACCATTCTTTATAAAGGCAAATAATGTAAAATACCATAAGAGGCTACAAGTAATAATTTTTTAAATGAATGTTAACTGAACCTATTGTAGTGCTCATTATACAAATGTCAAATCACCTGAAATTAATATAATGTGGCATGTCAATTACATCTCAATAAAAGAAATGTTGTGATGTAATTATACTTATAACTCACATATACACATACATGACACACTTTATGAAAAAGCATTACCAAAGAAAGATGCTCTACAGCGAACAAGTATTTATTGTTGAGTGTGGCTGCTGTGTTATTTTGATTGTTTAATGAGTCAACATTTTTAAGTTGGTAAGCTTCAGATAAAAATGGAAATCCCTAGGCAAAAGATTAGAGATCACAAAATCCAGCAGCCCTGCCTGGATTTCTATGCAGTAGCAACCTGCAGGGGCTGACAGGCAGTGGCTGAGTCTTGAATGGACACGTGTGAACCCCCTACCACGTTGGTCCCTGCCACAACTTAGCATCCTTGTCTCAGTACCCCACCATCCAGGGTCACTTATCATCAATCTTGAATTACTGTCTTTCTTTCCGTGGAGAATTTTTTTCTATTACACATGCATGTCCCCAAAATGGGAATACAGAATATATGAAATACAGTTCACACTGGCCTCATGTTATGGAAAAAAAAGGTGAACGTATATTTCTTTGTATGTATGACTATTAATTCACATTTGTGGTATGCTTCGCTCATTTATAGTATCTGCTCAATCTGCCTACATGCCTGAATTTGTAAACTGTGAGAGTATATTTTATCCCTGATAACAAAGAAACACTGATAGTTCAGTGTTTTTTATTTCAATCCTTTTGAGCCAACACAAAAAGCCGCCGTGTGCAAGGGCTCATGTGAGGAGTCTCCTTAGACACATAGACAGCTGCTCCAGCCCCTACCTGATCCGGTCTTCCCAGACCGGGCACCAGCCCTATGAATTAGGAAGTCACGGTGAGGACACCAGCTTTGGCCACTACCTGGCTACAATCTTATGAGTGACCCAAGCCAATGCTTTCAAAAGCAAAGCAACTAGTCTAAATGACCCCAGCTTTGTCAGATCTGCCCTTAAGAAGATGTAATGAAACAGGCTGCACCATATGTCTGTATCGTTAGCCAATGTGTAGTTATTGCCCATTCATTACCCAATGCTCTGTAGAGGGTGCATTCTGAAAAACACTAAGTAAATTTAATTACAAGGAAAAGTTTGTCTCTGCATATGAAAATACTTGCTTTATTTGGTCAGAAAACAGAAATGATGTAATCCAACATATTTCCCTCTCTGTCTTAGCTTTTTGGACCAAGATAAGGAAAAATAATAAAAATAACTTTGCTAACTATTCTGCTAAAACATACTGCCAAGGAAAAAATGTCTAAAGAGTATTAATTCCTTAGTACAAACTCCTATATCTTCATAGGTTGTAACAGATTCTATTATGCAGAAGTATCATCCTACACAAAATCTGAATTACTCAGTTTAGAGTTTAAGTTTATTGAACCAGGATCTTTCGAATGCCAGTTTACTCAAAAGCAGAGAGATAAACTGGGTAACACTGATATTATTTCTAGTTTACTACTTCCATGAAGATACATACTTCCCCACCCCCATCCAATGGGGAAGATGGTATTTTCCAAAGATGGCCACATCAACGTCAGTCTCTCTTCCCGCACGCCTCCCTCTGTGGGACTTGTGTTCCCTCCACCTTCTTGAGTCCATCAGGGACCTGTCCAATCTCCTACCAGAGGAGACTGGTAGAGTCTGGTGGAGATGATAGTCTGTAACTTCTGATGCTAGATAACTCAAGGTGACAGCTTCCATGTAGCTTTCACTCTGCCTCTGTCTCTTCAAATGCATGCCTGGGGACTCCTGAGCCAACACAAAGAGCAGCCATGCCAGAGGACTCGTGTGAAGAGTCTCCTTAGACACACAGACAGCTGCTTCCACCCCCAGCTGATCCAGTCTTCCCAAACCAGGCCCCAGACCTATGAATCAGGAAGGCACTGTGAGGGTACCAGTTTCAGCCACTCCCTGGCTACAATTTCATGAGTAACCCCAAGCCAGAACTACACAGCCAAGCTCTAATTCTGGACCCAAAGACACTGTGAAAGAAAATAATTAGTATTTTTTTAGCTACTATGTTTTGGGATGGTGAGTTATGCAGCCATTAAAAATAAAACTAATATACAACCAGTGGAAAATTAGACATGGTGTTCCAACTTACCTCATTAATTTCAGTCCCATCTGCATTGTTATATACAATTCTGTAACCCGTGACCTTTCTTGAAGTCGGGTCCCAGGCTATCCGGGCACTGTTAGAGCCAACATTGGAGATTCTCAAGTTTCTTGGTGGACTTAAGGGCACTTTGCAGTACATGGAATAGGAAATAATTAAAATTTTAAATAATATACATGTAAAAAAGACCAAAAACAGCATCTTTGACTTCTGAGTTACTTACAAATGGAAATTTTCATCCAGATAATAACTTATAACAGAAAAAGTTTTCCTTCTAAGGAATATCTAGTAGTGATAAATTACACATGCTTAGACATTAATAAGATTTAGGTAAATTTTTTGTGCCTTTCTTCTCCCATCAATGCTAGTGTAGTCTGGTGTAAAGAAGTAACCTAACAGTTCGACGAGGACACCTAAAATTAAATCTTAGCTATTCCACTCACTGATCATATGATACTGGCAAAGTCACTTGACTGGTCCTCTCCCCAATTTCCCATGTGCAAAATCAGGCAGATGCCTACCTACCTGCCCTCTCCACTTTAACCTGTTAGGCATTTCCAAGCCAGTCCAACACTGAGCCACTAACTCCTGCCACCGCTCCCAACCTTTTTTCTTGGTCTCTGCCCCTGAGCACATAGAAAAACAATTCTTCCCATTGCTCAGGCCAAAAACCTTCAAGTCGGCCAAGATTCAGGTTTCTGAACACATGCCACCTTCTCAGCGAGACTTCCCATGATCATCTCATATAAAATAATCCTTCCACCCCACAGTACCTATCTCATTTCCCTGACTTTTTTTTAATTGCACATTTATTGGTCTACTGTTCATCTCCCCCACTATATTATAATCTCAGAGGGTTAAGGAATTTGGTTTTATTTTCTTCTGGGCTTTATCCCAATATAGCAAGCACTCAATAAATATTTGTTGAATTGATGAGCAGGACTACACTTGAATAAAGCTCAGTGACTTTCTGAGACTAGATAAAAATAAACACTTTGCTAAAACAACACTTTAAATATTGTTTTAAAAAATATTTAAAGAGGTGTTGGTATTTCCTCAGATTCCTGACTATCAATCCCATAATGTTTTGCATTTCTCAAGAGCTCCCTCTGATTCAACAGATTAATACCTATCAATAATCTTTGACAGTTTTGTGAGCTTTTACAGGTTTATAGTAAAAACAATGGTTAAGATGCATTTCATGCTTTCTATGAGTCTGAGATATACACATTATCTCATTAAATCCTTACATTAGACTGCAAGGATAGAGTTATAATTATCCCCACTATATAGATCAGGAAACTAAGGTAACTTGGCCAAAGTCACAGTTAGTAGGAACAGAAGAGCAGTTAGGGTGTAACCCAGGCAACTGATCAACTGATTTATGAACTTGTGATATAGCATTGATAGAGCCAGCAAAGCAATAACCTAGAAGATAAATAATGACAGCTTTCAGCCATAGTACAAAGCATAATGTTTCCTAACCCCTAAGGTCAATTCTTTCATTAATTCTATATATACACATACATATATATATAGAACATATACTATGCATATATTCAATATATATTACTGTAATATATATTGAGTTAATATATATAATTTGGCTATATTTATATATTATTTGGCAATAAAGGGCCTATAAGGCTCAATATATACATATTGAATTAGTATATGTATTATATTACATTATATTATTTGGCCATATATATGTGTATGTGTGTGTATAATATATATATGTATGTATGTGTGTGTGTATATATATGTGTATATATATATATAAATTTGACAATAAAGAGCCTATAAGACTTAGTGACTCTCAAACTTACCCTTAAGTATTGAGAGAAAAATTGTAGGAGAGAAAAGCAATATAATTATTTTAAGAGTTGTGCACATTTTGCTCTAAATTTTTCTGAAATTCAGTTAAATTTGGCAGCATGATGAAACAATGTCTAGTTTCCTTAGTTCATAAAAATGGCAATCTAAATGATGATGGACAGATACTTGATTTTTGGTGGTAAACACACAATTCAATATATAGATGCTGTATTATAGAATTGCACACTTGAAATCTTATCATTTTATTAACCAATGTAACCCAAAATATTCAGAAAAATATCTTTAAAAATAAAATAAAAACCAGTCTAATAAAAAGAATATTCTCAGGAACAACTACCCAGGACATTAGTTTTTAGTTCTAGCCATAGTAATCAGACAAGAAAAATAAATAAAAGGCAACCAAATTGGAAAGGAGGAAGTAAAACTGTCATTATTTGCAGATGACATGATAGTGTACATAGAAAACCTTATAATCTCCACAAAAAAAACTACTCAACCTAAAATTTAATTTGGTAAAATAGTGAGATACAAAGTCAATACTCAATAATCCAAGGCACTTTCATACAACAACAATGAAATATCAGAAAATAAACCAGGAAAAATATCCCACTTACTATAGCAACAAGAAAAATAAAGTATCTAGGAATAAACTTAACCAAAGAGGTAAAAGATCTATACTCAGAAAACTACAAAACACTGAAGAAAGACATTAAGTAAGATACAAATAAGGGGAAACATATACTGTTCATGGATTACAAGAATTAACATATTAAAATGCCCATACTACCCAAAGCAATCTATAGATTCAACACAATCCCTATTAAAAGGCCAACAGTACAGTTCATAGATCTAAAACAAATATTTCAAAAATTTATATGAAACCAAAAATGACCCCGAATAGCCACAGCAATCTTGAGAAAAAAGAACAAAGTAGGAGGAATCACAATATGTGATATCAAACTATACTACCAGGCTACTATAAACAAAACAGTCTGGTAGTGGTATAAGAACAGACACATAGATCAATGGAACAGAATAGAGAGCCCAGAAATAAACCCATGTCTCTATGGCCAATTGTTTGACAAAGGGGGCATGAGCATAAAATGGAGCAAAAATAGGTTTGTCAATAAACTGTGTTGGGAGATCTAGACAACTACATGCAAAAAATGAAATTAGACCTCCAAATTACACTATACACCAGAATAAACCCAAGATTAACAAAAGACTTAAATATAAGTTGTGACACCATTAAAGTCTAAGATGAAAACATAGGCAACAAAATCTTAGATATTCCACATAGCAATATTTTTCCTGATATATCTTCTAGAGCAAGGGAAATAAATAAAGGAAAAAAATAAGCAAATGGGACTCCATCAAATAAAAAATACCTCTTCACAGCTAAAGAAAATATCATCAAAATAAAAAGGGATCCAAGCGCACGGGAAAATGTATTTACCAATGATACCTCAGACAAGGGTTTGACCTCCAAAATATATAAAGAACTCACATGACCCCCCTCTAGGAATACAAACAATCTGATTAAAAAATGGGCAAAGGACCTGAACAGACACTTCTCCAAGGACATACAGAGGGCCCGGAGACACATGGAAGGATGCTCAACATCACTAGCCATCAGAGAGATGCAAATTAAAACCACAATGAGATGCCACTTTACACCAGTCAGAATGGCCATCCTTAATAAATCAACAAATAAGTGATGGTGAGGTTGTGGAGAAAAGGGAAGCCTAGTGCACTGTTGCTGAGAATGTAGACTGGTGCAGCCACGGTGGAAAATGATATGGAATTGCCTCAAAAAAAGGAAAAATGGAACTGCCTTTTGACCCAGTCATTCCACTGCTGGGATTATACCCTAAGAATCCTGAAACACCAATTCAAAAGAATCTATGCACTAGTTCATAGCAGCATTAGTTACAATAGCCAGGTGCTGGAAACAGCCTAAGTGCCCATCAGTAAATGAGAGGACCAAAAAACGGTGGTACATTTGCATAATAGAATACTACACAGCAGAAAGAAAGAAGGAATTTTTACCCTTCACAACAGCATAGATGGAACTGGAGAATATTATGCTAAGTGAAACAAGCCAGGCGGTGAGGGACAAATACCATATGATTGCACCCATAAATGGAACCAAATAAAACAAACAAGCAAGCAAAATAGAACCAGAGACATGAAAACAAGGAATGGACTGACAACAACCAGAGGGGAGGAAGGAGAGAAATAAGGGTGGAAACACAGGGAAGGGACTGGTTAAGAAACATATATGGTGACCCATGGACATGGGCAACAGGGCAGGGATTGACTGTGGGATGAGGAGGTGGGACGGGAGGAGAGCAAAGGGGGAAGATGGGGACAACTGTAGTAGAACGACAAAATATTTAATAAAAAGTAGGTTTTAAAAATAACCATAAAAATTACTAGTAATGGTAGGAGTCATACACATTTTATAACATAAAGAAATGAATATTTTGAGAGAAATATAGATGAGTAGTTGGAAAGAATTTACTTAAGTGATATATTAGATACTGTCTAGCATGACTTATTTCTTCTGCATTGGGATTTCCCAGCTTTTTGGGGGAGGAGAGGGTTGTTTATTTGCTGTTTTAATTACATTTGTCTTTCTTCAAAGAGCAAGAACAGCCCTGGCTGGTGCGGCTCAGTGAATTGAGCGCGGGCCTGTGAACCACGCGATCGCGGTTTGATTCCCAGTCAGGGCACATGTCTGGGTTGCAGGCCAGTTCCTAGCAGGGGACTCATGAGAGGCAACCATACATTGATGTTTCTCTTCTTCTCTCCTTCCCTTTCTCTCTAAAAATAAATAAATAAAATCTTAAAAAAAAAAAAAAGAGCAAGAACAATATGGCCTTAATTAACAAAGAATGAATGTGGGAGAAAACTTCTTTATCATTAAATGTCCATGTATGTTTCCCAAATAAAATTTTAAAGACAAAAGCACCATAGAAATTGTGCTATTCATCTTATCCCAAATACATCCCAAAATACACATTTTCTTAAGTTATGATTTAGCTCTTAAGGGGTTGAAACCTAAACCAGTATTTCCAATTCTGAATCCCAATGTTGATTTGGGCTTTCACTACAGCATTTCATCTTAGTGACGGAACTACTCACATGTTGTTTCTTGTCCTGAAACAGGATCACTGGCCTCTTCTCCAAACATAGCATAAACTGTCACCGTGTATTCCGTGTTGGGCAGCAGCCCACTCAGTTCAATATCAGTGTGGGTCTGTCCAATTTTCATCTGGAAAAACACGCGTTATCAGGTTGTGTGCCAATGTATCTTATGCATGCTGATCAGAGTGGAACGGGATGAAGGTGGGACCTCACGGAATAAGACTGTCTCCTCACCACCCCCTTCACCAAACAGGCTTTGGTAGTAATCTGTTCATTGTCACATCACGTTACATTAGGAACAGATGCTCTGGAACCATATAAAACTAAACACACCCGTGTGTGCTGTTTTAGGGTAACTCTTTACATCTGGACGAGTGGCAACTGCAGCAAGAATAAGTGTTGAGTATTTGGTCCTCAGAAGAGTGTGGGCAGAATTGAATCAGAAATGTTTTCTAGAAAGAGTATAAGCTCCAGGCCAGCGTGCTGCGGGCAGTGCCAAGTGGGCATCTCTCCCCACTGGGCTAATTCTAGCCAGTCGCCTGGCCGGAAGCCCAGGCTTTGCTTCCAACCCAGTTGAGCTGGACCAGTTTTGTTGCCAGTTCAACAAAGTGGCCTGCCTGCCTGGACTGCACGTCTCTTCCAGGGTTCAGAAGAGATCATCCCACCTTGATGCCCAAGGTGGCAACTTGCTTTTTTATTCTGGCGTGACATTAATGACCCATGGAGTAAGCTGGCCAGCATTCTCAGCTGGGTGACAGCTGGGTGACAGCTGCGTAACAGGCTGCTTTGGAGGGAAGACAAACATCTCCATCGACAGCATCCAGTCACACCACTTCTGATGTTATTATTGTCAAATGAAAATTTTTCATTTTGAGACATCTCAACATTCATAATAAAAATGTGGGAGAAATACTATAACACACCCTGATGTATCCACCACTTGAATTTAATAAATATCAACACTTTGTCATATTGACTTCAGATCTGATTTTAAAAGAATATATTCAGATAAAACAAAAGGTCTCCTCATTCCTTCTGCTCGCAAGCTCTACCCTAATGTTGAGCTGTATCTTTTGATCCATTTTTGTTTACTCCTACATACTCCTGTATATATCTCTACATAACCTGTGGTTCTGTATGTTTAACAACATACGTAAGTGGAACTACAACACCATAGAATTTTTAGACTTTTTTTCCTCTGTCAACATTATGTTTCAGATTTATCCACATTGATCCACAGGGACAGAGCTAACAATATTTGATTCCTTTATGGTATCCTTTTGTGTAAACATGCCTCTGTCTTCCTTTCCTCTTGATGAACATGTCAATGGCTTGCAACATTTTGTTCTGACCAAGTCCCTGCACTGAAAATCCTTGCAGGATTCTTTGCTATGACAAAAACCTCTAAACTGTATGTCTTCGACTTGATGAAATATTGCAAATTATTCTCCAAGGCAACACTACGAATTTCCATGAAGTGATTCTATTTCTCCACATGCTCAATAATATGCAATGTTATCAGACTTTAAATGTCATTTACTAATTGATTGTCTATGAACTGGTACCTCTTCTTCTTTCTCTCTTTCCTAGTAAAGCTGTGTGCATCTTTCCAACAGCATTTTTAAGTCTCCCTTCTGCCAAAATAATTCAAATCAATATTAAATTCAAATGGTCAAAAGCTGCCTAAACTTCACACATAGTACATCACCAATGCTCTGTTCTTGACACTCAGATTTACCACCTTGTTGGCCCTAAAAATTTCTGTCACCAGAGGCAGATTTTAGACAACGTTGAAGAATCAATTCTGAACTCCTCTTCTTGTCCACCTGCCTGGTCAGGGCACTGCCAAGTCTCATAGGCACTTCCTCTTCAGTCCTGGAACACCTATTTTACAGTCACTGCTTCCTGAATTAAAAAGAAGGACTAACACAAGTCATGTAAAAGTCAAAGATTCATCATTGAAAAAGGAAAAATGCAAAAAGTCCATATCAATGAGAACATTTGTTTGCCTCGCAAATTGGCAAAAAAAAAATTTCTAAGTCAGTGTACATGGGGAAACAGTCATTTGCAAACTACAGATAGAAATACAAACTAGATAAAATGTCTCTAAAGTCATTTGGTAATACCTTGTGTGACAATTGGCATACCCTCTGAAAAAAGAAAATCTATTTCCAGGACTTTATCCTAATAATCAGACAACCATACACAGTCTTATTTTAAAAATAGTCACAAAGCAGCCCTGGCTGGTGTGGCTCAGTGGACTAAGTGTCGGCCTGTAAACCAAAGGGTCACTGGTTTGATTCCCAGTCAGGGCACATGCCTGGGTCATGGGCCAGGTCCCCAGTAGGGGGTATGTGAGAGGCAACCATGCATTGATATTCCTCTTCCTCTCCTTTTCCTTCCCTTCCCCTCTCTCTAAAAATAAATAAAGAGTCTTTTTTTTTAAATGGTTACAAATGTTGGTTTCAAATACAGAAAACTATCTAAATGTCCAATAACACTAGTTTCATCAAACATGACCTGGTAAAAAAACAATAGTAAAATGCAATAAAGATGTTTAAAGTACTACAGATTAATAAAATATTACTTAATGGTACGGAAAGATATTCACAATATCCATAATGAATACCAAAAAGCACAAAAACATTCCCATTTGTTGTGTCCAAAACGCACTGAAAAAGGCTTTAACTAAACGTGAACAACTGACTACCTCCAGGTAGCGAAGTTACAAGTGATTTTTTCCTCTTGCTTAACGTGAAGTTTATAAATTTTACACAATTAAAATTTTATGGCAAAGAAGTCTATTTCAGGCAAGTCAAGGGTCCCAGGACTCGAGTGGGCAGCGGGTGGTTACCTCCTTCTCGTCCCCGGCCAGGCCCTCCGTGAGCGGGGCGTAGAGGATCAGGTAGCCCGACGCCCCGGCCACCGCGCTCCACTTTGCCCGCAGACTGCTCTCAGTCACGTCATACAGTTCAAGGTTGGAAGCAATGGGTAAGGCAACTGTAAGGAGAGATTATTTATTTTAATATTCATCTGTTACCAGGGTGCTTGCTCCTTTCCAAGTATTCAGCTGAAAACTAAGTATACATAGTTTACTTTTCAGATGACTGTCATCTTTAAATCTGTTTGCCTAGCCTGCAGGGGCAAACGGTGAATGTTAAAAGCAGGAGTGGCATCTTCTAGTATCTTGTAGCCCACTACGAACAGGCACCTTTCTCTGAGAGCCAGTCAAGAGCAAGAAGACTACTCCCACCATCGTTTTATGTCTATCACCAAATAGTGTCTAACACGTAGCAGCCATTAAAAATTGGGTTGGGTCACTTAACACAACAACAGAATGGGCAGCTGGATGAGCAAATACATGAATGAATCAGTACTCACTGACACATTCAGTCAGGGACAGTAATGAGACATGACTAGGTCGCCATAGGTTTGAGAAAAATGGTATAATTAAGACTGCCCATATCTGTAAGGTGGGGAGAGAGATTAAGGATAAATTACAAGTTCCTGGCTTTAACAATGCCAATAAAAACTATGAAATGTTTTAAAATATAAATCTAAGCCCTCCATACCGTGGCCCTGCCTACATTTCCAAACACAATGTCAAGTTCAGGACTTTGTTTACATGTGCACACTTTGATAGAAGAGCCTGTAGCACTTCGTTGCACTAATTTGCTCGCACGTCCTCGGTTTGCACTCCCTCCCTTACTGGACAAAAACTTCCTTCAGGGCAGGAATTGTTACTAAAATATTTCTGAAAAAGAGAGAGCATTAATGTCTGCCTTACCAATCGTTGTCAGGGATAAATTCAACAATGTAATAAGCAGGAGTGGGATTATCATAGTGCCACTTTGTTATTGGTGGTGTTTATACCACTATTGTGTTATCAGCGGCAGAGTTTTTAAACCAACTTTGCAAACTGCCTAGCATGTAATAGGGCCTCAGTTCACATCTGAAGTAACTAAATGAGTGGGTAATCGTGTTTTCTAAGGTGACATTTCCCAGGATTGTCAGCGTGTGTGTGTGCGTGTTTTCACCATCATGCTCAGGTAAGGAATTACTAGTATTCAGAAGCTTGTTTTAATTGCAATGATATTAAAAAATGAAAATAGATACAACATAGTTTCCTTGTAATTCTACTAGGCAGGAGAGCTACAGAGTCCCTTCTCTGCTTCTAATGACAAAGTCAAGGTTAGTGCTGAGTTCAGTACATACGTGTGGTTTCGGTTCCCCGTAGGCCTTCACTGGCGGTGTGAGGATAAACTGCAAAGACCGCCACCTGATACTCAGTCAAAGACATCAAGTTTTTCAGCACCGTGGAATTTACACTTCCGTCCACCACCACCTGTGTGAAGAGCAGCAGTTCAGGGATGAGAGTGTGAAGTGTCCCAATGCAGAATTCAAATAAAAAAGCAACAATATCTCTAGCAGGATCACTTCACTAAATATGTTATTATCTGTGCCACGCCCTCTTCCCATTGAGAGTCAGTTCTTCTTGAATTCCTACATGAAGTGTACACCTTTTACGGAAGATGTCCAAAGTCCCCTATGAATTCCTATCTAATGGAAATTGTGGCATTCTTATCCTAATCTACTAGTCTACTAAGTCCCCTTAATAACATTCCACATGTGATATTTCTCCCTGGGGCTTTGAGAAGCATTTAGAAGGTTGATTAGTCATGAAAGAGATAGAACCCTTGGAAGCATTCTGATTTTTTATTTTTATTTTTATTTTTTTGGTTCGGATGATTTAAACCTCCAGGATCTACTTCTCTAACATTTGCAAAAAAAAAAAAAAAAAAAAAGGATAATCCCTGCCATAATACAGAAAAAAATTGGGTGACATGCTGAGGTTAGTCAGGGTTAGAACAATAAAAGGTTAGCACTTTAAAAAAGAGACGTGTCCCCACTTGTTAACATGTTCCCTGTGAACTGCTGTATCAGAGGTAGAACCTGGGAAGAACTCAATCATCTGGCAGCATGTATCCTCCTGTGATGGCCAAACAATGAAAAAGGCCAGCCCCGGCTGCTTTCCTATGGTTTCTCCATTGCCCTCATCTCCACAAACATCCAGAACACAGCCCCGGAGGGACTATGTGACCACTTAATTGGCAACACACAGACTCCATTAAGGTAGAAAGTTCAGATCACTCCCGAAGTAGAAAGAATCCATGAATACCAAAAGCGGGCTCTGGCCAGATAGTTAACTACTGACTTCTTTTGCTTTAGAACTAATTTTTAAAAAGAAGAAACGTCAACATACGTTGTGTTAGAAACGGATACATGGCATTCTGAGGATTATTTGATGGAGGTAAGAGGGAAAGATGTAAATTAACTACATGGACACAGGGAAATGCATTTAAGTCAAATAATTTGAAAGGTTTGTGATCGATTGATCTTCTTTATCCATTTTGGTCTTGTCCTCACTACTGTAGAAAACTTGAAAAAATGAAAACAATGGTGTGAAAATATTAGGTCCTTGTTACCTCATCGGGTTTTCCGCCCCTGGTCGGATAATACACCACTCTGTATTTTTCCACCTTCCCCGGGGCATGAGTCCAGTTAACCATGAAGCTTCTGGCAGTGACTTCAGAAGTAATCAACTCCGTAGGCGGCCCAATGGTAGCAAGGGCTAAGGCTAAATTGAAGAAACAATACAATGAACCGTTCCCCCAAAGTTATTTTTTATGAACCTAGGAAATCCAATTAGCCAGAAATGACTGTTGATTTTATGCTACATCTCAGATTTTTATCTCTAGGTAAGTTGACTCAGCTATTCATTCCTATATTTGTTCATGAAAACATTTAAGTGTCTATTAAGTACCAATCCCTATGCTAGGTTGTAAGGATACAAACCTAAATAAGACATAGTCCCTGATTCTAAAGAACTTGCTTAAAGAAATTGCTGTAGTAAAAAACAAAAACACGGCGTTAATTGAGCATGTGTGTATCTACAGACACTCTTCCAAGCTTTTTAGAAGTATTATTTTACTTAATTCTCAGTATTTACTATTATTCTTCCCATTTTGTAGGTGAGAAAACCAAGGCACAATGAAATTAAATCACTCGCCCAAGTCTCACAATTAATAACTATCAGAGCTGAGAGTGATACTCAAGCTTCCTGACCCAAGATTCCGTGTTTTTAGGCATTAGATGGTAGCTACACTGAAGACTCCAGTTCAACAAATGGCTAACAGCTAAAAGTAAAACAAGAAGAAAAAGCAACTAACATACTGAAGACCCACCATGAACTAGATACTGTGTAAGCACTTCGTGTTATATACATGTTAAAGTAAATGATCCCACAAGAGATTTAGGGCATGTTAAATTCAGGGTCCTTGAACTTCAGCTTTTCTTCCTCCGTAGGGGCACTTACCCACAGGACTTTAGTAACATAATACTGGAAGGGAAACATAGTTATTAAACACTAACTATGACCAGGAACAGTATAATATGCTTTATCAGCAACACACGTAGAGATTTTTCTGCGGGAAAAGCTGAGTTCTAATATTCTCTCATTAAGAGGCTCAGAGAAGTTTGTTCAGGAAACTATTGCTTGGCTGCCCAGCCTAGTTTCTCACCAAAATTAAATGTTTTGGCTCTGCAAGAGACCTTGTAAAAGGATGAAAAGGCAAGCTACAAATTGGGAGAAAATATTAACAAACCACATATCCAAAAAAGAATTAGTATCTAAAATATAAGTAAAGATTTCTCAAAACTTGACTGTTGAAAACTAAACATAAAAACAAAACCAAAAGAAGTCCAATTGGATGGAAATGGGCAAAAGACATGAACTGACATTTCACCAAAGAGCATATACCAAATGCAAATGAGCATGTGAAAAGATGTTCAACTTCACTGGCTATCTGGGAAATGTCAATTAAAACTACAGCGAGCCCTGGCTGGTGTGGCTTAGTGGATAGAATGCCAGCCTGCGAACTGAATGGCTGTCGGTTCAATTCCTGTTCAGGGCACGTGCCTGGGTTGCAGACCAGGTCCCCAGGTGGGGGTGTAAGAGGCAGCTTATCAATGTATCTCACACATGGATGTTTTTTCCTTCTTTTCTCTCTCTCTTCCCCTCTCTCTAAAATTAAATAAATAAACTCTTTAAAAAACATAATGAAATATCACTACACACGTATCAAAAAGGCCAAGATAAAAAACAGTAGCAACAATAAATGTTGGTGACAAGGCACAGAACTGGGGTCACTCATGTATCATTGTTGGGAATGTGAAATGCTACGGCCACTGGAAAAGAAGCATGGCAGTTTTCGAACTAAAACTAAAGTAAACATAAAACTACAATATGATACAGCAACTGCACTCTTGGACTGTATCCCAGAGAAACGAAAACATATGTTCACATAAGAACCTATATATAAATGTTCACAGCAGCTTTACTTGTTACAACCACGAACATAAACAATTCAGATGTCTGTTGATGCGGGAATGGTTAAACAAACTGTGGTACATCCACACCGCAGACTGGGCCACAGCAATTAAAAGGAAGAGGAATCCATACGTGCAACAACATGAATGAATCTCCAGGGATTTACCCTGAGTAAAGAAAACCAGTCCCCAAAGGTTGCATACCACATCATTCCATCTATATAAAATTTCAAAATAAAAAAAACTAGAGACAGAGAACTGATCAGTGGCTGTCAGGGGTTAGGGAGCGGTCAGGGGAGGGACAGAAGTGAATGTGGCTAAGAAAGGACAACAGGAACGATCCTTGTGGTGACAGAAATGTTCCCTATGGTGACTGGGCCACTGCCAACACCCCACTGGTGACTGACAGCAGACTGTAGTTTTGCAACATGTTACCATCGAGGGAAACTGGAAAAGTATACACAATCTTTTTCTACTATGTAAATGGTCAATTATCTCAAAATCCAATGTTCAATAAACATGATGGTTTAAATGCAACACCGTGGAGAAAAGTATCCCATGGTTCAAGTATTCTTCTTTCACGCCCACAGAGCCGCCAATATACCCCATTTCTACTCTTATGATTCATTCACTACTTCGGAGAATAAAGGACTCTAGTTAGAAAGTCAAGATTAAGGATGCTAAGAATCTTCTAACCCACGACAGCCTCTGAGAGGCCCCGGATGGCTGCCCTCTGAGATTCGTTCACCTTTGATCTCCCGGTCCTGCTCTTCCACGCGGAGGCACACGGTCCGCGTCAGGCTCTCCACCACCGTGTGCATCAGGTCGAATTCGGCGACGTTGTACACGTGAGTGCTGTCCGGTTCCGAGGCGATCTCCTGCAGCTCGTTCTCGTCCGCGTTCTTCACCCCTTGCATTGAGGACAACAGGGAGGGTTGTGACATTCATGGCCCACGTGGCAAAGCAGTTGCAGCCTTCCCAGCCCGATCCCCTCCTTTTCTACCGCCATCGGTGAACGCATGGGCTACCTGAACGGGGCACATCTCACTCTCCTGATGCTTTTTAAAAGTCTCCTTCAAAATCCTTTTTAAATGGTTTATCTTAATTTTTGCAGTAAGTCTTAACCAGAAGATATATTAATAAAACTGACTTTAATCTTGCATGACCATTGCAGATGCAAAAGTTATTAAACCAGTATTATAAACTACCAAAACTTCAGGTATAAACACATGGACAAAGAACTAAGGGGGGATGGAAATGGGAGGGAGGTGGGGAGCACTGGGGAGGGGGGTGGGCTGGGATGGGAGTAAAACACAGAAAACTGTACTTGAACAATAATTAAATAAATTTTTTAAAAACTTCAGGTATAAATTTTTATAAAAACAAGGTTACAAGAGGTACTGCTACAATAAAAATAATATATATAATTAATATTATAATTAATGTTATTATAATATAGTATTAAGAGACAGCTTGGGAAAAACTTCTAACATACTCAAGTACAAGTAGCTGGCTAGTACCCATTGCAAACAGGCAAGCTCTGGTTCTTCCACAACAGTTATTGAATTCCCCTACTACAGGTCAAGGGCAATGCCAGGTGTCTGGAATACAGCAAGGAGTAGAGTGATACAGGAAACCCTTCCCCCTCATGCAGCTTCTCCAGTACCTACCTTAGCAGTGGGCTAACACTTAGTGTGCTTACTACGGCCCCAAGTACTTCAGGGTGTTATGTATACCAGCATATTTAATCTTCAAAACCAACCCTAAGAACTGAGCAAAACCATCTCTCTCATTTCCAAGATGAGTAAATGGGTGCACAGAGAGGTTAATTAACTTGCTCAAGGAACCACGCCAGGAAGCATGTACCTGGGGTTCCGCCCAGGCAGCCTAGACCCAAAGTCTCATGCTCTTAGGCACTATATCATGCACCTCTCAGAAGACAGCATGTTAAGTGAGTAAACATTGACTAATGAAAGTAGAATAGAAAAGGGGAGGCACAGGGTGGGTTTTATGGGAGCAAAGGTAGATTTCTCTTTCCCAAGCTTCAACACATAAGAAGCATTTCTTTGTCAATCTCTGACATTGCAATTATCCAAGGGTATTAAAAGAGGTACTTGAGGAAGCAAGGAAGGGAGATGACCTGGGGCAACATGAATTACTTCTTAGATGCCTGGCTCTGCCACCCAATTTATCTTCCAACCTCAACACATGGAGCAACAAAGCCTTGTTTGTCTCACAACGGCTTGCTTTAGGGGGTCAGAGGATAATAATTACTACTGGTTTTCAGGTAATTTCCAAAAAAAAAAAGGTCCAAATCACATCTGAATTTACTTAATGTTTTCAAACTCATCCATCCATTATTAATAAGACCAGAAGATGGAGAGTAAACACATGGATTAATCCCCCATTAGTTTACATCTCCTGAAGGGATTTCCTTTGTTGGAGAAAAGGATAGTAAAATAAAAAGTGAAAATTAAATCAATCTCTTTGATGTTTCTTGCCTGAAGGACTTCTACAATAGTTTCTAAAAGGCACAGTTGGATCTGGGTCCGCAAACAAAATCACATTAGTGCTGAGGCAATGAGCTTAATAATCAGTAATGTCTTTCATGGCAGTCAGACCCAAATTACCTATTTCTCATTTCTCTCTCTCTCTCTGTATGTATGTATACATATATATGTATATCATTTTGCTATTTCTTGGAACTATATGTGTGTGTGAGTATATATGTATATATGTGTATATATATATAAACATATACGCACATATATAGCTCCAAGAAATAGCAAAATGATTCCTTTTCAACAACATGGGAAGAGAGGTAATGATCCTCATGGCTTGGAAGGGATTTGTTTTGTGCAGATTTGGCCTTCGTCACCTTGGTGCCCCAGCACCCACCAGAATGCCTGGCACATGGCAAATAAGCAAATTCTTCTTGAGTGAAGCATTCTATAAACCACATTTTGATAGCAAATCCAGAAATGGGCAAGAGGAACGGTGTCTTGTTTTAGGGTTTGTTTTTGTTTCGTTGGTCTCTGCTAAATAGAAGACCTTCCTACTGCCAAAGAAAATGGGAACGTTTTCATCGAGAGCAAAGTTGCATCATCTAAATATTCTGCAGTTACTCTGCATGTGTGACACACACACACACACACACACACACACACACACACATATCCATCCTATGCCACAAGAATGATATCTTTAAAAGAGTTTCAGAGAAGTAATACTGCCTATCTGTAACTTCATGATTTTTTTCAATAGCTGCAGGACCTTAATGACTTGAAAATAATAAATTAGCTTCTCCATATACTACCAGAAAAGAGATAGCCTATAAAGAGATGTTAAAGAGAAAAGTCCTGACTAATAAAGGGAACAAGTATAAACCTAACCATTGAACTTCACACTTCTCACATTTTATGTGTGGCATCTCACCCAGTGATTCTTGCACTGTAGGTTTCGTGACAGTTACCATCACTTCCATTTCAAATGTACAGAGGTTGTGCTCAGAGCACATGACTAGTCATGATGGGAGGCAAGACCAGAAAACATTCCGGTCTCTCGGCTTTCAATGAAGTGCACTTTGCATTGCATATCATTTTCAGGGGCTGCGTGTCTATCTGCCCCCATTGCTTAAACGGGACTATAAATAACATACCTATGGCAAACAGTTCCACACCAGATTCACGAAGGTTTCTGGATGGTGGAATAATATCATCCTGGGACTTCCCGTCTGTGATTAAAATGCCAATTTTGGAGACTCCAGTCCTTGCTCCTGCTTCTGGCTTAAAGCTATTTTCAAAAATGTAGTTCAAAGCAAGACCTGGGAAAAAAACAAGGAAAAATAAACACAAACTAACCACCTTTAATAAAAATCCTTCCAATTCTGCAAAATGTAACCACAAGGTGAGTAACTCATTGAACTAAGGGGATTTTAATTAGATGGGGACTTTCATCCTCATTTTTACAACAACCTCTTCCTTGACAGATCAGATGAAAATCCACCAAAAGAGAGGTAATAAAAATAACTGAATACTCCATCATTTCAGAAACTAGCATTGTTAAAGAACATTGAATTTGTTACCATCAGACAATGATGGACTTGTGTACAAGAAAGTCTAAACCTTTATAAATTTGGATAAAGCAAGAATGTCCACCCAATAATGACCGTTCCAAATATATTATTATGCCTTCAGCTTTGCTGTTGATGGCCTAGAAAACCAAAAATTCTTTCTATCTCTTTCTTAGAGGTAGTGGGAGCAGATCTAAAAAAATAATTGAGCTCCTGCTTTTTGAGTCTGACACTTTTCCCCAAAAAATAAAAAATAAAAAATGCTGCAATATTGTTACAGAATTTGTGTTAAGTAATTTTGGGGGTTGTCTTAACTAAAAAAACCCATTACATTATACCTCAAATTGGCAAAGCGATTGTCAGGATTTCAGTGGGTTCCTTATAAATCAATGACAGCATCTATATGTTTTAATTTAGCATCTACATTAGCTATCTGTGGAAGGAAATAGCATGCTGTAAGGTTAAAACCTGGGATAACCCCTTGTAGCTGGGATAATTATCATCTAAATAGTCTTACATTCTTTGTTTCTCAAAAATATCAGTGAGCCAAAGATCCCCAAATATTTTCCCGATAACTATGGATGGCAGAATAAGGGTCAAGAAAATACCTTTCTGGAATATAAGGTAGGAATCTGTTTATATTTCATTGACAGGATGGCTGGGAGAGAACACAGGTACAAAGGGAGGGAAAAGGACTCACAAAGGTAAGACAGCTACTGAACAGTATCAGCCCTGGAGAATGCTCCATTTTCTTCTAGGTCAACCTAGCCCTTCTTGGGATATTATATTTATATGGAATGAATTGTCTGGGTTTTAACCCTTAAAGCTGAGTTTGAGAAAAGAGGCATCTAAGAACTTTGGATGCTAGTTTGGTTTTAAAAAATATTATGCTAAGTCTTACAAAGAGGCAGATTAAAGAAATTAACTGTTTTTCAGCCAAATATATTGGTAAAACTGTGGACTGAACAAAACATACCTGTTAGCGTATTTCCTCCTTTGTATGGCAGATTTCGGACGGCTTCGATCACCTCATCCTTTGTGCTAAAGGCGTTCAAGTGCCACTCTATTCTGGGGTCACCGCTGTACTGTGCGAGACCTGGAAAAGAAAGATAAGGAAGCCCACCCAGAAACGATGGGTTACTCAAAGGCCTAATGGGCTATTTGAGGAACTAGAATGATGAACGGCTTAATTCTTGCAACACTTTTTTCTCTGCCTAACTGTGTACTTTCAAGAAGGATTCCTAAAGGACAGTGGGGGGTAGGGGAATCCTGGCATTAATTTAGGGAGTTAATTGGGAGAATTAATTATCTGGGGGCTGAAGAAATATATCTATTTTCTAGGCATTTAGAAATGACCACTTTTAAAAGGGCTAGAAAATAGGTACTTAGTACGTTTTTTAAAAGTCTGGTTATGTTTACAAGTAAAAGGTTTAGATTTATATGCTGGTTTTTATTCTCAAAGGAAGGAGTTTCCTTAAGGGCTATTTAAAAGTAAAACTTGGAGGTTTTATTTGTAATAAAGTAAACATGTTGCTCAAAGATTTGAAAGTTCTTATTTGCTCTTTATCTCAGCTAGACTGAATTTGGCAAAGATTATCTTGTACTAAAAAACTACTTCCAATTTTCACTTATTTTTTAGTTTATTGTTTCAATGGATTGAGCTGTTTCCTTTAAAAATAAAACTTTTACCTGGAAACTTTTTAAGACAACTCTAATTTTTAACTTATTCTTTTTTCTAAGTGGAGAAGATTTTGACTTCCAAAAAATTAAAATGTATTAATAATTAATTGTAGGAATTAATGTGTTCAAAACTAGTAGGAATAAATATTTATTAATGCAAATTTGCATTCTGGGGACACCATTATACTTAAGTCTGTGATTCTGAAAGCCGCTTTGTAGAATTCTTTGAAATTTCTTAGGTAGTTTCCCCAAAGTTTTACATTGATGGCTGACTACAATTTATAGTAGAAGTTGTACCAATTCGAGTCTTCTCTGAGCCCACATCAAACGCTGTAACCAGGTTTTCCAAGAAAAGCCGAACGAGTCTGAAGTTGAACCTTCCAATACTCCAGGAACCATCCACCAGGATTACGATATCAGCAATAGCTGGGGTTTCACAGAAAAATTTCACTTCTGCAAAGGACAAACCAGAAAAGCACCCGTGTTACTGCTGGAGCTTCGAAAAGAGTGAGTCTATTTTAATGTCTTCTAAATAACTCAGTGCTAAGAATACAATAAAGTTCCCATTAAGGCAACTGTATTTTTACAACTCTTTCCTTAAATGCATTTTTACTGGGAAAAAATTGTGGTAACAGCCGGCAGCAAAGCCAGGGTCCTGGAAAATAGTTTGCAAAACACTGGCAGGTTCACACCATCCTGGCAACTCAAGCCTTCTGCATATTTAAGAAAGTAATGTCTGTGCAAAACCCTGCAGCTTTGGGTTTCGGCCTGTAGATTCTTTCCAGGAAAGGTCTGAGCCACGCCAGTGTGAGAAGCTAAGCAAAGGTGGGGAGAGTGGCCAGGAAGCAGAGGCAGCTCTCCCCGTTGTGATAAGAAAGCTAGAGGAAGCAACAGGAGACGAGAAAGAAGGGCCTCTTGGGTTCAAGGAAATGTCAGGGCCTTGCATTAAGTCTAAGGAAGGCACGCCAATGTTTGAGAAGTGTAGGAAGGGTTGTGGAAGAAGAAATTTGGAAAGGACCCAAGAATTTCTCCAAATTCAAACTCTTCTGCTTACAGCATTACCCCCCCTTATTTTCTGGGAATACATTCTGAGACTCTCAGTGGTTGCTTGAAATCATGAATAGTACATATATGTGTGTATGTGTATAAAATAATTTTTCCTATGAATACATACCTATAATAAACTTTATGATTTATCTTTGGCATAACCTGGTTTTCTAAATGCCAGCATCTCTACTCTTATTCTTTGGAGCCATTATTAAGTCAAATAAGGGTGACTCACACACAAGCACTTTGATGCTGTGACAGTGGATCTGATGACCTCGATGGCTACTGAGTCACTCACAGGTGGGACACGTATACAGAGCAGATACGCTGGACAAAGGGATGATTGGTGGCCTGAGCGGAGTGGATGGAGGTGGAGCGGATGGTGAGGGATTTCATCTCGTTACTCAAAATGGTGCTCAATTTAAAACTTAACGAGTTGTTTACTTCTAGAATTTGCCATTTAATGTCTTTGGGGTCACAGGCGACCCCAGGTAACTGAAACCACGGAAAGTGAAGCAGTCAATAAGGGCGACTACTGTATTGTGTCTATGTGGCCATAAGATTCTATCCCCTAAAATCATTTAAGAAATTGATTTATTTTTAAATGGCTCAAGTAGGCCTCAGAATAAGGACCTAAAACAGGATGTCTAGGGGCTGGAAAGTCCTGGCCGCCAGTGATTGTGGGCAAGGTTTCGAGGGCAAACAGCTGTCTTTGCACCAAAGAAGTTTGTCTGATGTGTAAGGTAGGTCTGTGCGTGACTAGGTGAAAACTGCCACTTACACTCACACAGCCAAGATACTAAAGTATTCTTTTTAAAAAATTATTTGTTTACTTTTAGAGAGAGGGGAAAGGAGGGAAAAAGAAAAGGAGAGAAACATCAATGTGTGGTTGCCTTTCACATGCCCCCAACTGGGGACCTGGCCCTCAACCCAGGCACGTGCCCTGAAAGGGAATCGAACTGGCGACCTCTCAGTTTGCAGGCTGATGCTCAATCCACTGAGCCACACCAGCTAGGGTTAAACCATTCTTAATATGTTTAAGAACCCTTAAAATTTTCATGGCATTGTTAGTACTTTCAGTAGCATTCCTTCATACTGTAGTTTGTGCTTCCAAAAGAACTGCTTAACGTTGCTGGATTTTCATACTAGGGCTGGAGATCATGGACTGTGTGTGTATGTGTGTGTGTGTGCGTGTGTGTGTGTTTCTTTACATCTTGTCAACTTCTTCAAATTGCCCAACGAATCCTCAGTTTGTTTTCTAACATTAAAATGTCAATAAAACAATATTGAAATATCATTTAGGTGATAAAAAGCCAAAATATAGAGGTATTCATAAATGAATTAAATATATTTTTTCTTGGGGGGGAAATAGTAAAATTACTGTAGTTGGCTAGGAAATTTAATATATATCTCTGCACCTAGCAGGCCAAATTTTGCTAAAAGGATTTGGTTTTTTTCCCCCAGACATAAATATGCATATTTAATCCTTTTACCAGATGGGGAAAATGTATTTGCCAGTGAAATACTCAGATGCTCATATGAAAGCTCTATAGTGCAGCTGACTCCAAAGTTGATACATCACATGTAGGGGCTCCGAGTTTCCCTTCTCTAACCACCAAACCCAAAGCCATCCCCGCTGGGGAGTCAACCTTTCTGAACTGGACTGAAATACTCTGAAACAGAGCACTGCAAGAAATCACGGGACAGGAATTTGAAACTGAAGTCTTATGAAGCTTTAAGAATCAATCTTTCTCATTTTTAATGGGGAACCTTGCCTCAAATGGAGAAGTTTTCTTTCTCTTCCAAAACTACTGGGAATATTATTTCGCTTTTTGCTTAGGTATATTAAAGATAAGGTCTTAGAAAAGGAACAATTTCTGCTTATGCAGAAGAGGACTATGAAAACAGTATTTTATATTAAAAAATTTCCCAATAAAAGTGTTTTGTCTATTTAGCTCATTGACCTGGAGATAAAAGTCTATATAGTCTATTAACCAGTGTTACCCCAATAAATTCAATAAAAAGGAAAAATTAATTTTCTATAACTCCAAAGTAAGATGGAAAATTAATTGACTATAAGATTGACAAAAACCTTAAGAAAAAAATTAAAAGAAAAGTTTCAACTGGAAGGAGGCATATACAATATAATACATTTCAGAATCATTATCAAGAATATATAAAAACACCATAAATAGAAACTCCAGAGAATAGGAAATATATATAACCAACAAGTTAATGAAGATAATTTTAACTATATTGGTGATTATATTAACAAAAAATAAGGCCACAATGATATACAATTTGTGCTAATTCAACTGGAAAAAATAATAAATTTTATACCCTTTATAAGTGCTCCAAAGATAATCATATATTTAGGTATATACTTAAAACATCTGCAGGACCTATGTGTTGAAAATTATACTATTGATAGAAAAAAATCAAAGACATAAATAAATGAATAAATAGAGAAATTAACCATGTTCATGGATTAGAAGACTGAACATAGTAGAGATAACAATTATCCTCAAATTTATCTATAGATTTAATGTGAGATTCCTACTGAACACCAGAAAGGTTTTTTTTTTTTTAGATATAGTAAAGCTTATTCTAAAATATATACGGGGAGGCACAGAGCCTAGCATAGCTAAAACAATCATTACGAAGAAGAATAAAGTGGAAGGAATTATTTTACCAGACATATAGCTTAATAACCGTACAGGTATAGTAATCAGCATAGTCTGGTATTTCAGATGGATAGGCACATACATCAATGGAAAAGAACAGAAAAAAACAAAATGGACCCATACAAATATGTTCAACTCATAGATTTAAACTCTAAATATAATTTCAGACATATGTGCAAAAATACTTCAACAGACAGTGTTGGAGTAATTGCATACCCATGCAAACAAACAAACTTGACTCCTACTCTATATCAAGATAAATTCAAAGTGGATCATTAACTTAAACATGGTAAGTAAAACTATGACATTTTAAGAAAAAATAGAAGAAAATCTTTGGAATGCAGATCAAGCTAGACAAAGAGTTCTTAGAGTTGGAACCAAAGTACAAACCCATAAACAAAAAATGCTGGTAAACTAGACTGGATCAAAATAAAACGCTTTTGCACTGTAAAAGCCCACATGAAGAAGATGGGATGACAAGCTACAGACTGGGGGAAAGACTTGCAAACCACACTCTCAACAAGGGGTTTGTGCATAGAACACATGAAGAACTCTCAGACTCACTAGTAAATAACCAAACAATTCAAATGGAAAACAGATAAAAGACTTGAATAGCTCTTTCATCAGAGAGTATGCAGATGACAAGTCAGCACATAAAAAGATGTTCAACATCATTAGCCGTTAAGAGAATGCAAATTAAAACCACAATGAGTTTTCACTGTACTCACCTACCAAAACAGCTAAAATAAAACATGATGATGATAACAACAAATCCTGGCAACTATGTGTAGGAACTGGATCACTCACACATTGTTCATGGGAACATAAAAGTGTATAACCACTCTGAAATAACCTGGCAATTCCTTTTAAATGCATACATAAAATTACCACACAAACCAAACAATTGCACTCTTGGACATTGATTCTAGAGCAATAAAAACTTACATTCACACACAAATAAAGTACACAAATGTTAATACCAGTTTTATTCATAATAGTCAATAAAGTAGTCCAGCTGTCTGTCAACAGGTTAATGGTTAAACAAACTGTGGTACATTCATACCATATATATTCAAATGTTATTTAAAAAATAATAGCTCAGATTCAGCACTGATGACAAATAATATCTCCTTCCACTGGCAAATATATTAGCCATTTCAACAGTCTTAAATGGAGAGAGACCAGTCCGAAAGAAACATTAAGTATCTTAAAATGAGTTAGGGAATCCAGTGGTGACAAACCAGACACACCTGAGATCCCAGCTGACTGATGTGTAAAACTCTGCCGCCAAATCTACTTTCAAGCTGCATTTAAAGGGAGTGAGTACATATGCTTTTATCATCAAAACAATACTTCATAACCAATTGTTTTAAATAAAATAAATGTGTGAGCTCAATATTGTATTTAAAGTTAAAGCAAAGCAGCAGAGAAAACAACTTCTTGACCTGGATTTTAATTCAGCTCTTGGCTCCACATGGTCTTCATCCAAAATACAACTCTGAAAATACAGGTAGTGTTTAAAAAAAAAACGACAAACTACACAGCTGACAGCAGTCAATGGAAAGCACCCAATAGACAGACTAAGATCACCAACTTAGCAACACTGACGTCACAGAAAAAGTCGGAAGGAACCATTCCCATTCTATTCTACACCTGGAGGGGCCCGGCGAGAAGGCTCGGGAAAGCTAACAATTTGCCAACATTCTATGTCTGGAAGTCATGCCCGACATTATACTAAACCTTATCTGCCCCTCTCCACTGCTGTTGTATCTGTACCTGGTTTGTTGCACTATCACTGGACTATTATGATTTGTTTCCATTTCTTATTTATTTATTTATTTATTTATTTATTTATTTATTTATTTGATTGTTGTTCAAGTACAGTTTTCTGTCTTTTACTCCCATCCCAGCTCACCCCCACCCTAGTGCTCCCCATCCTTCTCCCATTTCCACCCCCCTTAGTTGTTGTCCCTGTGTCCTTTATACTAGTTCCTGTAAATCCTTCCCCTTTGTCCCCTGAAATTCCCTCCCCTCTCCCCTCTGGTCACTGTCAGCCTGTTCTCTATTTCAGTGTCTTTGGTTATATTTTGCTTGCTTGTTTGTTTTGTTGTTTAGCTTTCTGTTAAAGGTGAGATCATGTGGTACTTGTCTTTCAATGCCTGGCTTATTTCACTCAGCATGTTTTCTATTTCCATCCATGCTGTTGCAAAGGGTAGGAGCTCCTTCTTTCTTTCTGCTGCTTAGAATTCCGTTGTGTAAATGTACCATGGTTTTTTTGATCCATTCATTTACAGGTGGGCACCTGGGTTGCTTCCAACTCTTGACTATTGTAAATTGTGCTACTATGAACATTGGGGTGCATAGGTTGTTTTGGATTGGTGTTTTAGGGTTCTTTTTTTAAAATATATTTTATTGATTATGCCATTACAGTTGTTCTATTCCCCCCTTCATTCCCCTCCACCCTGCACACCCCTCCCCCACCATTCCCCGCTTTAGTTTATGCCCACGTATCTCAAGTTCTTTAGATTCTATATTTCCCATACTATTCTTGCCCTCCCCCCTATCTATTTTCTACCTACCGTCTATGCTACTTATTTTCTGTACCTTCTCCCCCCATCTCCTTCTCCCACTCCCCTGTTGCTAACCCTCCATGTGATCTTCATTTCTATGGTTCTGCTCCTGATCTAGCTGTCCTCTTGGTTTGCTTTTGTTTTAGGTGTGGTTCTTAATAACTGTGAGTTTGCTGTCCTTTCATTGTTCATCTTTTTTATCTTTTTTTCCTTAGGTAAGTCCCTTTAACATTGCATATAATAAGGGCTTGGTGATGATGAACTCCTTGAATTTTATCTTATCTGAGAAGCACTTTATCTGTCCTTTCATTCTAAATGAAAGCTTTGCTGGATAGAGCAATCTTGGCTGTAGGTCTTTGGATTTCATGACTTGGAATACTTCTTTCCAGCCCCTTCTTCCCTGTAAGGTCTCTTTTGAGAAATCAGCTGACAGTCTGATGGGAACTCCTTTGTAGGTGATTGTCCCCTTATCTCTTGCTGCTTCTAGAATTCTCTCCTTCATTTTAATCTTGGCTAATATAATTATGATGTGCCTTGGTGTGTTCCTTCTTGGGTCCAACTTCTTTGGGACTCTCTGAGCTTCCTGGATTTCCTGGAAGTCTATTTCCTTTGCCAGATTGGGGAGATTCTCCTCTATTATTTGTTCAAATAAGTTTTCCACTCATGACTGTTCCTCTTCCCCTTCTGGTACCCCTATAATTCGGATGTTGGAATGTTTAAAGATGTTCTGGAGGTTCCTAAACCTCTCCTCATTTTTTTGAATTCTTGTTTCTTCATCCTTTTCTGTTTGGTCATTTTTTCCTCTTTCTGGTCCACTCCTTTGATTTGAGTTCCAGTTTCCTTTCCATTACTATTGGTTTCCTGTGCATTTCCCTTCATTTCAATTAGTTTAGCCTTCATATGTTCCTCTAATTTGTGACTAAAATCAACCAGTTCTGTGAGCATCCTGATCACCAGTGTTTTGAACTGTGCATCTGAAAGTTTGGCTATTTCTTCATCGCTTAGATTTATTGGCTCTGGGGCTCTGAGTTGTTCTTGAGCCATTTTTTGATCTGTTCGTGCCTGTTACATATGTGGAGTGGAGCCTTAGGTGTTCACCAGGGCGGGACCACCCAGGTAGCTGGTTTGTGATGCTGTATGTGGGGGTGGGGCAGAGAGGGACAATGGCGGTCCCGTCTGCTGCTTCCCACCACTGGGTCCTGCACGGTCTGTTTCACTGCTCCCTCCTTCACCGGTTTATCTGCACGCGAATGTGTGACCATGGTCAGCCCTCAGTGGGTCCACCTGCTACTCCACACCTGAGATCCACCCACGGCTACTGGTGCACCTGGGTCGCGCGCCCGGGTTGGGTCAGTGGATCTTTCCTGCCTGACCGCACTCTGCTGCTGGCTCTGCCCCTCTTACCAGTTTGGCTGAATGCTTCGTTGTTGTCAGACTTCGTTTTAGGGTTCTTAGGATATAATCCTTCCATTTCTATCTCCCAGACTAGACTGAACTCTTTGAGAGGTAAGAAATGTGTGTTTTATCTTTTTATCCCCTTTGTCTCGCTCAGCTCTTGCTGTATAGTTCACCAATGAATGTGAACTATGTTGAATTGTGCTGTTAAACAAGGATTATTCCTCTTTTCGTATAATTTATCCAGCCGGCAGGGTAAAAATGAAAACCAGAGAAATGAAGCATGATGGACAAACGGAATGTGGTCCCTCCTCCTCCCTGCTCCACTTCCACACGGGAAAGTGGATTACAGCTGTTTAGGGATCAGGGAGATTGTATCATGTTTGCCTGTCTTCACTGATATTCTTCCAAGGCTGGAGGCAAAGCTGGAGGCGAGCACGTACTACTTTTACTCAGATTATTTTGATATGCAATCAGAAAAATTTCACAATGATTTTTTTTACCAGCATTAGTCTGATTCATTCAGTGGCTTTAAATAATTTTTTTATGTGCCACTAGCAAAATATCTAGGTATACCATTCATTAACCAAGACATCTGAAGGAAAACTGTAGTCATAGAACAATTTTTCACTTAAATCTCCCATGAGGTTAAATTCAAGTTCTCAAACTAAGAGCTACTTTTAAGATTGGCTTCAGCGGCATCACTGGATTTTTTTAAAATGTTAATATTTTACATCTGCCAATGGCTCAATGGTTGTAAAAGAGTTTTCAGTACATTGGCACATTGGATAGAACATTCTTGTGGAGAGCTGTTAATTGTTCTCATTTCTCAGAAAATAAAATCGCGGTTCAGAGAGATGAGTGAATGGTTTCGTGGTTACTGGCAGAGGTTGAACAGGATGTCAGGCCTTCTAAATGCTGTGTCCCATATGCCTTTTCTATCATACCATGGAAGGTGTCCTAACATTATGCAACTTGGGTGGCCACAAGTTATCTGTCGTATTAATGTTACAATTTGTCCATCGAGCAGATGGAGAGCAGGAGGCTGGTTTCACTTGTATTAGAGTTCACATAAATCAGAGTGAACTTACTATTCATTTTGTCTGGTCTTGGCGTAGACTTACCTCTCAAAGTGTCCCTGACAGATGACTGCCCAATCTAAAACAGAACTTCCCATCACTCTCTTCTCTTACTGTTTTGTTTTGGTTTTTTTTGCAGAACTTCTTCCTTCCTAGAAATACAAGGTCTGTCCAGAAAATGTCCAGCTATTGTTAATATAATGAGAACATTGTATGTGAAGTCATGGTAACTTGGCAGCAAAGAAGAGTGGACTGGCATACACATGCATGAAAAATGATGCCACTGTACTAGTCAGTGGGGGCGGTAGACACCCTTGAGTGAGCACGTGCACTGTGTGGCCATCACATTCAAAACGACTGAGTGAGTACAGCAACAAATCTGCATCAAATTTTGTGTTAAGCTTGAACATTTCTCTGCAGAAACTATTCAGATGATTCAGAAGTCTTCAGCTATGTTGGCTGCAGCAACTGGTGATTGGCAGCTTCATCATGACAATGCACCTAACTCTTGCATCAGATCTTGTGTAGAGTTTTTTGGCAAAATATCAAATCACTCAGGTGACTCAGTTCAGATTTGGCCCTGTGACTTCTGGCTTCTCCCAAAACTACAATCATCTTTGAAAGGGAAGAGATTTTAGACCATCAATGATATTCAGGAAAATATGATGGGACAGGTGATGGTGATTGGGAGAACTGTGTGATGTCCCAAGGTGCCTACTTTGAAGGGGGCTGAGGCGTCATTGTCCTGTGTACCATGTTTCTCTTCTTCAATAAATGTCTGTTTTTTATATTACATGGATAGATACTTTCCGAACAGTCCTCATATACTATACAGTGATGATTAATTTTATGTTTCGATTAGTCCCCGAGGTGCCCAGACATTTGATCAAACATTGTTCTGAGTCTGTCTGTGTTTCAGGATGAGATTAACATTTGAATCTGCAGACTGATTAATGCAGATTGCCCTCCCTAATGTGGGTGGCCCTCATCCAGTTGACTGAAGACCTGGATAGAACAAAAAGGCAGAGTAAAAGGGAACTGCTCCTGCCCAGGTGCCTTGAGTTGGAACATTGGACCCGAGCTGAAATTCTGGCTTTTCTTGGATATCGAGCCTGCCAGGTTTGAGATGAGAACTTACACCTCGGGCTCTCCTGGGTCTCCAGCTTGCAAATCTTGGGACTTTCTAGCCTCCATAATCAGGTGAGGCAATTACTTACAATAAAGCTCTTTCTGTGTGTATATCGACCCTACCTCCATATGGAGAACCCTAATACTCATATTTAGGTATTGACTCCAGCACTTTTCATTGCTTTCTTTCTTCACAATAATGAAAAGACCTACCATTTAATGACACTTTCATCAGATTTTGCATTTGTCTTTTCCACTTAAGCCCAATATTAATTCTATATAATAGATGTTCTCACTCCATTGAAAAAGAAAGATTATGTAACTAGAAGGGTTAAATAACTTGCCCATCCTCAAACATGAGGCAGGTAGAAAAGCTGGAATTCAAATCCAGAATGGATTCCATAGCCTGAACCACTTAGCTATTGAGCTATTCAACTCCTATCACCAAAGAGAAGCATCTGAAAGGAAAGAAAGAAGAAATGGAGGGAGGGAGGGGGAGGGAGGGGAAGAGAGGGGAAGAGAGGGGAAGGGAGGGAGGAAATAAAGAAGGAGAGGAGGGAGAAAGAGAGGGAGAGAGGCAGGCAGGGAGGAAAGATTTCCCGGCCTTGCAATTAAAGGCAGCCTAAAATCAAAGTCATACTCACCTGCACTGCATCCCACCTTGGATACTTGACACCTTGACAATTTGCAGGCATGAGGCGCCCAGTCCCTGAACCTCAGCCAAAAGGACTTTTCAGCTGTCACTCAGCCCTGTATCTCAAGAGTAACTGACAGTCCTGTAAACATCGCAGTTCTCCTTTGATCATAAACCACAAGGGACTTAGAGAGGACAAGACAGCTGTCTTCAAATATTAAAAGGGCTGTCATACAGAAGGGAGATTAAGAGTGTTTTGTATGCCCACAAGGAGACAGACTTCAACTCAGCTCAAGAAAGAACTTTCTAAACAGTCCAGATTTCCATAGAACACTGCCTTGGAAAACGGTAAGATCTTTGTCAATAAAAGCAGACACTCACTGATCAACCCTTGATGGTAAAGTTGAAGAGCCTCAACCATCTTCTCAACTGATGGAACTACATGGCTCTCAAAGTGCCTTCCAACTGTAAATGTGAAGATTATTTCTTCTCTCCCTCCACTACCAAGTGAAGACTAAACTACCACTGTGCTCTTCAAAACTCTCCGTAATTCCATCCACTTGATTTTTCCATACTCATTTCTCACTTCATCATAATGCAATTCGTCTTCTTCCCCCAAACAACATTACCTGAGACTTTTGACTCAATTTTTATCATTCCCGCTTTACCAACTCTTCCTGTCTACCCACTCAAACCTCTGTCCACCACAATGTAACATACCTAAAACAGGTTTTACTTCCTTTGAAAATATATGGTCCAGTTTAAATATTTTTATATTAAAGTTTGCTCTAAAATTTGATTTTTACAATTCTCTGCTTATTTCCTGATTATCCTAAGTTAAGGCTAACCCAAGAGAGGGTACTAATAACTTTTGCTATTTAAAAATAAAACTTCCTCATCTCAGGAGCCAGGGTATTATGTTCATGATTATTTTCAGCTCCGTACACAGTACTACATGATTTGACCACACATTTACCTTGATTGTTCAAGGTCATTTTGTGGGGGGGGGGGGGGAAGCAAGCTACAAAATCATCCCTGTTACTCCAATTTATCAATAACAACCAGATCCTGATATTTTGCAATTTTTAAAGCTGAATCACCTTCTTAGTTTGACACCAACAGTCAGCCCTGAAGGTACAGGAGCAAGATGCTTAACAGAAAATTCTTAAACAAGAAGAAAGGTATCAATCAAACAAGCCCAAGCATACCTACAGGGGACAGACTCTGCCAAAATCTATAGCAGTGCTCACAGTTGATAAGTATCTGATTTAAAAGAAAACAAGATGTGCTACAAGTTCTTTTAAAAATGAGGACATTTGTGGGGTGGGGTGGGGTGTGATAGGGTGAAAACAGAGACAAATGTACTTGAACAGCAATAAATAAAAAATGAGGACATTTGAAAACTTACATAAGGCAGAGCTGCAATTTCTTCCCCCCGGAGAATTCACAGGTTAAGAATAAGAACATTTGCTGGAGGTCAACAGAAAAGATGTCAAAATCCTTTAAAACTGTCTTATCAAGAGAGGTGGGGGGTGAGTGGCAAGAGAAAACTGGAGGTCTGTTGCTAGGAGAATCCTATCCCCCCTTGCCCTCAGGGCAATCTTATCATTTTATGCACAGGTATAATGCATGTCTTAAGTGTTCAATGATTATTTTCTGAATGACTGATTATGTCTCCTGGTTTTCTTTTTAATTCCTGAAAACGTACATTTTTCTCACATCAAGGTAAAAATAGAAATATACTTCTGCATTTTTTATCACAAAACATTTGTTGTTAATCTTCTCCAAGGGACTCTGAACCTTTTTCCTTGAGTCTAAAGCATGCCAAATCCAAATATTCAACAAATAGCTACTGATAATATAAGACACTGCTGTGTTCTGTGTGCTGATATTTGCTCGTTGAAATAATAAAACATTTATTTTTTTAATTTTTTTATTGATTATGCTGTTATAGTTGTTCTATTCCCCCTTTCATTCCCCTCCACCCTACCCCCCATCCCCACCATTACCCCCCCCTTTAGTTTATGACCATGTGTCTCAAGTCCTTTAGATTCTATATTTCCCATGCTATTCTTGCCCCCCCTTCTATTTTCTATCTACTGTCTATGCTACTTATTTTCTGCACCTTCTCCCCCCTTCTCCTCCTCCCACTCCCCTGTTGCTAACCCTCCTTGTGATCTTCATTTCTATGTTTCCACTCCTGATCTAGCTGTCCTTTTAGTTTGCTTTTGTTTTAGGTGTGGTTGTTAATAACTGTGAGTTTGTTGTCCTTTCACTGTTCATGTTTCTTTAACTTCTTTTTCTTAGATAAGTCCCTTTAACATTTCATATAATAAGGGCTTGGTGATGATGAACTCCTTGAATTTGATCTTATCTGAGAAGCACCTTATCTGTCCTTCCATTCTAAATGAAAGTTTTGCTGGATAGAGCAATCTTGGCTGTAGATCTTTGGTTTTCATGACTTGGAATACCTCTTTCCAGCCCCTTCTTGCCTATAAGATCTCCTTTGAGAAATCAGCTGACAGTTTGATGGGAGCTCCTTTGTAGGTGACTGTCCCCTTAGCTCTTGCTGCTTCTAGGATTCTCTCCTTCATTTTAATCTTGGCTAATATAATGATGATGTGCCTTGGTGTGTTCCTTCTTGGGTCCAACTTCTTTGGTATTCTCTGAGCTTCCTGGATTTCCTGGAAGTCTATTTCCTTTGCCAGATTGGGGAAATTCTCCTTTATTATTTGTTCAAATAAGTTTTCCACTGGTGGCTGTGCCTTTCCCCGCTCTGGTACCCCTATAATTCGGATGTTGGAGCATTTAAAGATGTCCTGGAGGTTCCTAAGACTCTCCTCATTTCTTTTAAAAAGAAGATGGAAAAGAGGGTGGAAACGGACAGCTCTTAGTGCCAACTATGTCCCAGGTACTGTCATGCACATGATAGAATTTCATCCTCACCACCCCACATGCTCATTTTGACTATTATACTCATTTTCAAAGAAGGAAATTGGGACTTGGAGAAGTTAACATGCTTAAGGTTGTATAGGTAGGTAGAAAGCAAGGGAAGATTTCATTCCAAGAGATGTTTGACCATAAGACCTGTGTGCTGTATACTAAGCCATGTTGATCTCAATAAGTAACAAGGAAAAATCTGAAGACAAAGGAAAGGCCAATATGAGAAAAAATAAAATATCCTAGTGAAAATGTTAGTTTTTATTCTCTTAAACTTTGGGCTGGAAAGCCATTCATAACCACGCTCTGATTTTTTTCTCTGAGTATGGTTACTCAGACCCCAGGGACCTACAACTCCTCTAATGCCTTGGGCGCAGTAAACTGTCTTTGAGGTTGCTCTGTGCTTCTGTGAAATGTTGCGGGATGTTCGGGGGACAGAGGTGAGGAGAAACAGGACCAAAATCTTATCACAGCTTTTCTGTTACTCGCTTGGATCAGTTCAGGGTTTCTCAGCCTTTCTTTATAAATTAATAAATTATTTTTTCCACCTTAAACACATCACCAGTTTATTGAGCATGCCAAACTTCTCAGCCTTGTTATTTTAATTAATAAATTGAAATAATTAACATCATCTGAAAAACAATGGTTTGAAGAACAGAGAGCTATACATAGCCAGATCTCCATTACTTAGAAACGGCTCCAACAAGTACTTTTATTCCTCTTCGTTCCCATTTTGTCTTTTAAAATCTTATCTTTGACTTTGGTGTTCTACAGTTTCACCAACATTTTCCTGGGGGTGGCTGTCTTTTTATTTATGCTCTTCAGAGCTTCATATGTTCCATTTGGTCCCATTTCAAATCTACCTGTTCTTTTTCATAGGCTCTCATTCCTTCCAGCTCTGTTTTGAATATTTTCTATGGCTTCAGTAATACTGCTGTTTGTTTTACAGTGTTTATGTGATCCCTCCATAAATAAAAGTCATTGATTCTGAAGCCACCATTTTTGTGTCTTCTAACTCTTACTCAGGAACATGGCTTTTTTCTGTTTCAAAAGTTGAGATTGTGACCTCTTCCTTGGCATCATTTCATCTGTGACAATCTAGAATTGGAGGTAAGCCCACGTGCCTCGGATACCATTTCATGTGTGCTTCAGCCAGGCATCCTACTGTTAGCAGCTCTGAGTAACCCTTGTATTAACTTCTTATATGGAAGGATCCCAGAGCGTTTAAAGTGTGTGACTTTGAATGTCTCATTTGAATGTCTCATCTGGAGGTGGAACAGGCCCATGGTGTGAATTCTCCAAAAGATTTTTTCCCCACTCAGAGCACAGGCACAGGAAGAAGGGCTTCCTGGAGTTCTCCCTGTGCTGATGAGCAGGGATATTCTAGTCCACCCTAGTGTTCCCGGAGCACGGTATCAGCTGTCTATAATAGTAGTTACAACAGTAAAGAGAGTAAGGAGAAGGAAGAGGAGAAGAAAGAAGGCCATTGTTTGCTAAACCCTTGAAAGAATAACTTAAGCTCATCTCTTTTTCCTCCCAGAAAAAGAGAACATTGGGATCCTCCATCTGTCCTCATTTTAGAAAATTTAAATAAATAAATAAATACTCCATCACAAAAAAAGAGGGCCAGAGATCTTCACTGAAAATTTATTAAGAGCAAAAATAAAAGGGAAACCCTAGGCTACTTTTCCTATCTGCCTCAATCCTTTTCCATCAGATTTTCCATTCTTTTTTTCTTATGCAAACACCAAAAATATCAGGAGAGATCCGTTTGGACAACAAAAGACAAATAGCTGTTGATGAAAATATGCCAATATTATGCTCAAAGGCAAATACCACTTTTGTTGGGGAGTTTATTTGGGATTATTGAAGAAACATGCAGTAAATTGAAAACAAGTAAGTATTTAACTGCATAGCAACTTCTCTTACGGTTTTTAGCTCTTTGCATTTCAACTAAAATCCTCAAATATGTGAAATATGTCTGATTGTATCTTAGCCACAATCAATGTAGGCTCTTGTACAAAAAATTGTGGAACGCAGGGAAAACAAAGAACAGCGTAGTTGAATGCAAATGATGGGACTACCACATCTTACAGGAGGGGCTCTAGTGGTGCATTAAGGCTCAGGGGGTGAAGGCCTTTTTGTCTCCCCCCCATTAACATTACCCCTCAACCTCCTGGGAGCCCTAACTCCCCTGGATTGTCACAACTGTGTAACTTCCTCCTTAAGACAACTCTCCCACACCACCAGTGCCCTCATGGGAGTCCCCACTTAAAAGAAAAGCCACCTTTTTTCTCCAAAAAACCTCTTGCAAGTGTTTGCCTTAGCTGAGGTCTTGATCATGGCAATAAACACCTTGAAACAGCTCCCACCTGACAGTCCCCTCCAGGAACACATGTTCAGTGAGTAAAACAAATAAACTGCTGAACCACTGATCCTTCTCTGGATGTTCATTAGCATATGTCAATAATACACTTACTGTTCCATTGGCCATTTCCCTGTTTTTAATTCATTTTGTTCAATCCTAGGTTTTAGGAGGGCAAGAGGAAAATGCATCAGGGGGGAAAAAAGGGAGATCTTAGGATATTTTAGGGATATCAAGCTACAGCTAGGTCCTAGGCCCTCTATAATCCATGGAAGGATGACAGATTTCATCCTGAGTGCCATTCCTCAAGCCCAGCATTGGCAAGGCATGTGAAACCAGAACTCAGCTGAGAACTTACATGTAAAATCCTCCATAAAAAAATTTATGAACTGACTTCTTCAAAAAAGAAACACGGGAAAGATAAGTAAAAAACTAGTGCATTTGGTTATTTAGAAGGGGTGAGTAAAGCTGAGTGGATGAAATATGTATATACTCTTCACTAAAGGCAAATGTTCACTAAACACCTAACAGATATTTTGCAGAGTCTATAGAATAGCAAGTCTAAAACTATTTGTATAATTTAGCATATAAATAGCTACTACATCCATGACTCTACTGTGAGTCATGTTTTCCAACCATCTTGAAAAGAGAGTTATAAAAATAGAAAAAGGGGGGCTATAGTGAACCTTGTCATATGGGTATAAGATAGACTCAAGACACAGTCAGATACATAATAGATAAGTAAATAGATAAATAAGGTGTGTGTGGCAGGGATACATGTCCTCTCAGCTAAGTATCAGGAAGCAACAACAACCCAAAAGCAATAAGCACATCAGTACCCACATCTTGGTGTCTAAGTATCATTTTTCACGAAAAGAAACAGGAGTCCTGTTTCTTTGAAAAAATTGTTTCCTTGAGGAAATGGTTAATTTCAGGGTATAGCAGAAAAAGTACAAGAAGAGTGTGGAATATAAAATTTGTGCCAGAAAGTAGAAAAAAATGATGGGGGTATATGAAATGAGCACAATAGACAGCTTAAAACAGCTCCCACTGAGTAAATCTGGAACAATCTGAGCATTAAAATAAATAATGAGAGTAACAAATTACAACCCATCATATAAAACAGAATCCATGGGCTCCATATTGATGTACACAAATAAATAAATGTGGGAGAAGGGAAAGATCTGCCTTACAGCAGAATGCCACCTAATAAATGTAAAATTAACAATGGAGTTAGAAAAATGCCCATTTGAGGAACATTATAGTACTCACTGAATCAGGCAAGAATCATCAATGGATTTTAAACCAAGTGGGTCAAATTTTAATGAGAGAAACAATATCAACATGTCTCAAAAATACCTTTTTACAAATTACTTTTTTTATTGCAAGGGGAAGACTTCATATTAACCAGGAGTCTACAAGTCAAAAATGTTACTGCTGAAAAGGAGTAACGCTGAGACTGACAACAGACTTGTCAGAAATAGGAGACAGAAGATAGTGAAGTGTGTTCGAAATGATTAGAGACAACAACTCTCCCAACCTCGTACCCAGCTACCTCTCCGACAGTGAGTGTGGGTGAATATATTTTTGTATGACTAAGATTGAGTTCACCACTATGGACCTTCTCCAAAGGAAAATGATCACAAAGAGAAGGTCAGAGACACAGGATGGGATGAGGAGCAAAGAAATGTATAAACATGAGAAAATCTGAACAATGACTGTCAGTTATAATTGAAATATCTTGAAGAGACAAAAATTAATCAACATTCATGTATATTTTATGAATTATGTAAAATATAGAAAAGTGAATAATTAAAGTGTTATAAAATTTTGTATTGGTTGAGAAATGATACAGATATTGATTAGTTACTGACTTTGGTTTAGTTTTGCATATTGAAATTCTAATTATAGCCCTATAAAAATTACAAAAGGATTGAAAACCTTCTAGTTCAGGAGAGGAGGAAGTGTATTTTCTAAAACTTCATCGATTCTAAATAAATAATGCACAGGGCAGGGAAGCATAGGGAAAATGAAGATTATTAGAAGGCACAAAAGAAATGGCAAATCCAAACATCAATAATGTTAAAAATTAGAATAGACTAAAATCACCAATTAAAATAAAGAGAACGTTAAAGGTCATTTTAATTTTAATTTTTTTTCTTCTCCTTGAATTCATTGAGGTGACACTGGTTGACAAAATTATACAGGTTTCAGGTGCACAATTTCATAACACATCTCTGTACACTGTACTGTATGTTCCCCTCCCCAAGTCAAGTCTCCATCTATCACTGTGTATTCCCCTCTACCCTCCTCCACCTCCCTGAGAGATAACTTTTGAAACCCAACTTTTACAGATGAAGAAACAGAGACATAGAGATTAGGGTAATCAATATAAATGCCCCAAGCTTAAGAGTGGCAAAAGCAGGCTTTCCATTCAGGCAGGCAAAGCAATGCTCCAGCCGTGTACCCCAGGCTGTTGCCCCTTGTATACAACAGCATGGAAAGTTCTCAGAGTGACAAAGTGATGCTCAGAACAGGAAACACCACAAGGGAGACTGTACCTGTGTTTGTATATGCATAGAGAAGTGCCTGAAAATTTATGCCATGGGGTGAAAAGAAACACAGGCAAATTGATGGGTGACTGTATTTTTTAACTATTAGTAGGTAACATTTTTCACAGACCATATATTTGTCTTTCTATCCAGAAAATATTAACTGAACATTTGTTATGTATCAGAGACGCTGGATACTGAGGAGTCAATGAGGAGCAAAGACAGGCAAAATCCTTGACCTCTTGGAGCTTCCAGGCTAGTGGGGAAGGCAACCATTCAAATTATAAGTGAATGTAAAATTACAACTATGACAACTGCTGTGAAGGCAAGTTAGTTGTTACACGAGGGCCTGTGATAGAAAAGAAACTTAGGAAAGGTTTAGGAGAAAATAGTGATTGAACTGAGCTTCGAAAGGAAACAAAAGATACCTAAGCAGAGCGGTGATGTGAGAGGATGTTTGCTCCATGCAGAGGGTGCAGCAGGGGCTATGACTTTGTATGGGAGAGACCATGACCTTTGAAGAATTTGAAAGAAGGCCATTGGGTGGAAACAGTGAGTTGTTAGATGAGGAAGGAGAGGGAGGTAGCTTGTGAGACACTGAGGGACCTTGGAAGTCTTGCTAAGGATTCTGGCCTTTAGTCTAAGAGCAGTAGGAAGCTATAGAAGGGGTTTTAAGATGTGTGTATGGAGAGCACAGGGTCGGATTTATTATGAAAAGATTGCTCTAATTTCTGGGTAGAGAACTCATTGAGGTTTTTCTAAAACAAAAACAAAACAAAACAAAATAAACAAAAAACTATATGCCAAGAAAGAAATGGAACCTTAGCTGAGTATTGGCAGTAGACACGGAAAGAAATGACCAGATTCTGTCAGTGCTTCAATAGAAAATAAATTCACTAGAACTTGGTGATGTATTGAACATGGGAGAGTAAGGGAGAGGGAGGCGTTGACAGTTATTACGTGTGAGGAAGGAAGGAGGAGTGACAGGGAGCCGAGGAAGATTTTCACATTAGATCCTATGTGATAGGACCAACAGCCACGCACATGTACATTGCCAGTGTTATGAAAACAACTCAACCTCCAAAATAAGCAAATCAAACAAAAAAATTTTTAAACTGACCTTCTGGTACAGATGGTTTATTACCATTTCCTTTGTCCGCCTTGACTCTGGGTTTTGGATCCTTTCTTTTTTCCAAATCTTTAACTGGAAGGAAAGGAGAAATACAGCAACATGTTATGTGAAAGTCTAAAAGAAAATATTCAATGACTTTTGCTAAAACCCTTGCAAGCATTGGGAGTACTACTAAGTAGAAATTAGCTCCATGGTAGACTCTCATTCCCAAAGATTAAAACTGCTATTTCTTTTTTGTTTTGGAGCCTTGCCATGAGAAGGTATGGACAACACTTAAGAATTTACTTTAATCAAGTACTCATTGTGGGCAGATGTAGCAAATACATTTAATCCTTCAAACTGCTATAAAATGAGCATGATTTTCATATATGAGAGAATGAAGGACCAAGGGGCTAAGTAACTATAAAATATCTCCTAAAAATAGAAAGTGTTGGCACAGGACTTAAGCCATATCTTCAGGTCTCTGGACAAGACCTATGAGTTGGACTCTGTTCTAGAAAGGTCTTAGCCAGAACTATTTTTACTTTGAGTTGGTCTATCTGCAATAGAAAGTGGAGAACCCTGTATTATTTTCCTTTCAAACATAGAAACAAAGTTTCTCTTGTAATAGACTGTAATATTTCTTTATCGCTTGCATTATGAAATACTCTGGGACCAAGAATGCCCCTCAGTCCTTTAAGCCATTTGTACCAATAGACTCCATTATCATTCTTTTTATTGCTTCGATGCTGCTGGTACCTTAAGTTGTTTGAGTTGGTTGACCACTGCCAACTGGCAATGCTTTCAGAACAAATAAAATACCCCATGAAAAAGCAAAAGTGATCCTATGGCAACATATTCCATTATATTGTTGCATTCACTTCATGGAAATCAAATTTATGGGAGGATGGGCTTTGCAAGGAAGCAGTGATGTCCTCTGAAACATCCTTCCTGCCTTCTCTAAAATATTGCTCCATTAATCCTGTCTTTTCCATCTCCTTCTCTTCTTCTTTCTAGTGACTTTCATCCCTTTGCTAAAAGGGTTTGAGTTTTGCCATCTGCCAAGGTTGTTTCACTGAAGTTCTATTATTCCTTTCCTTAAAAACCTTCCATGTCTTCTGAAGAAGTAGAAATAAGAAGAATCTCATACCATGTTCATGGATAGGAAGAATTAACATCATTAAAATGTCCAAATGACCAAGCAATCTGTAGATTCAAAGCAATTCCTATCAAGATACCAATGGCATAGTCCACAGAAGCAGAACAATTAAGAAAGTTTATATAGAACCACAAAAGTCCCCCAATAGACACAGCAATCCTGAGGAAGAACAAGTTGGAGCAATCACACTACCTGATATCAAACTATAGTATAAGGCCACAGTAATCAAGATAGCATAGAACTGACATAAAAATGTATAGATTAATGGAATAGAATAGAGAGCCCAGAAATAAACCCACACCTTTATGGTCAATTAATATTTGACAAAGGGGACAAGAATATTCAATGGGGTAAAGACAGTCTATTCAATAAATCTTATTGGGAAAATTAGACAGATACGTGCAAAAAATAAACAAAACCACCTTCTTAAGACCACCATACACAAGAATAAACTCAAAATGGAATAAAGATTTAAACATTAGACTCAAACCATAAAAATTCTAGAAGAAAACATAGGCAGTAAAATATTGAACGTTTTATGTAGCAATATTTTTTTCCGATATATCTCCTCAGGCAAGGGGAACAGAAGAAAAAAATAAATACATGGGACTACATCAAACTAAGAAGTTTTTGTACAGCAAAGAAAATCCTCAACAAAATTAAAAGACAACCCACTGAATGGGAGAACATCTAATAAGGGGTTAATATTCAAAATGTGTAAAGAATTTATAAAACAACACCAAAACATAAACGATCCATTAAAAAAACAGGCAAAGGATCTAAATAAACCCTTCTCCAAAGAGGACATACAGATGGCCACTAGATATATGAAACAATGCTCAACATCACTAATCACCATAGAAATGCAAATCAAAATGACAATTAGCTATCACTTTACTCCAGTCAGAATGGCATCATCGATAACTCAACAAACAACAAGTATTGACGTCCTCGCACTGTTGGTTGGAATGCAGGTTGGTACAGCGACTCTGGAAATCAATATGGAATTACTTTAAGAAATGAAACATGGAATTGCCTTCTGACCCGGGGATTCTACTTCTGGGAATATAACTGAAGAAATGTAAAACACTGATTTAAAAAAATACATGCACCCCTGTGTTCAGTGCAGTGGTATTTATTTATAATAGGCAAGATTTGTAAACAACCCAAGTGCCCATCAGTAAATGAGTGGATAAAAGAGCCGTGGTACATTTACACCATGGAGTACTACTCAGCCTTAAAAAGGAAGACAATCTTACCTTTTGCAATGGCATAGACGGACCTGGGGAGTATTATGCGCAATAAAATGAGACAGTCAAAGAAAGATAAATACTGTATGATTTCACTCATAATGGAATCTAATGAACAAAATTAATTAACAAACAAAATAGAAGCAGACTCGTAGATACAGAGAACGGACAGCTGTCAGAGGGGAGCGGGTTGGGGGCTGGCTGAAAAAAAGGGAGGGAGTTAAGCCAAAAAACACCTCACAGACACAGACGACAGTGTGGTGGTTAGCAAAGGGAAAGGTTTGTGTGTTCTTTATCCATTTATCTCTCAGTGCACACTTAGGTTGCTTCCATATATTGGCTGTTATAAATAATGCTAAAATGGAGACAGGGGTGCATATATGTTTTAGAATTAGTGTTTCCGTCTTCTTCCGACAGACACCCAGATATGGAGCTGGCAGCTCCTACAGAACATCCCTTCTTTCAAATCTTCTCTACTTGAGCTCCACGAAGTCATCATCCTGGGTTCGCTGTGTTCCCCTGACCCGTCCTTAGCATTCTCATTCTTTGGGTCATTTTCCTATTTCTATTCCTGAAACACGATCATACGCAAAATTGGTCGTGCATCTCCGTATGCCCCACCTATAATTTTACCATCTCACAATTTTAATTCCCACCTGCCCTTGGATAATTTCCAAATCTTCATCTTCAATCCCACCCACGCATAGGCCATGGCCTCAAATCGCCTACATCCTGTATAAAAAAAAAAAAAGTCTACAACCTTAATATGAGGAAAACTGTGCTGAGCAACACTAAAAATAGCAATAGATCTGAAAAAGAATAATTCCAGAGACTCGGGAAACTTCACTGGGAAAATGACATTTCAGCCAAACTTTGAAAGATGAGCCAGGTTTTGCAGGCACAGATAAGGGAAACGTCATTCCAAAGAGGAAAATGGTGGCTGATAGGGAAGTTTGCCAAAACAGAGCCATTAACCAGTCGATAAACAAACAAGAATAAAGAACAGTCACCTTGAATTGGGCCCCTGGTTAACACAAAAGATGTAACACGTATGCCACAGAAAAACCACTGTCTCCCTCATACAAGGGGAAATCGGTAGAAAATAGACTTTTGCAAGCGAAGTGGCCAAAATGAGCAAACCCACACAATCACAGGTGCGTGTTGTCACGCCCATTTGCAGATGAAGACACAAGGCTACACTTGGTTGAGTCGCTTGGCCAAACCCACTGAGCAGATTTGGAATCACAGCATCCAGCAGATCAGTATGCCTTTCTGTCTTCCAAATCCAAAGGCTATTTCTCCGGCTTCCCTGCATCAGAAGATAGACTGAGGAAACAATTCCCCACACTACTGCAAACCTATACATCCACAGCCCTTGTCTGGATCATCATTTTCCTGGGTCCAACCATGGAAGTTTTCCAGAGAGGGGAGACCGGGCTGGAGCTCCATCTCAGAGGGAGCCAAAACGTAACCGAAATGCAAAAGGGAACAGGAAGCCATCCAAAGTTATTTTAATAATTCATTCTTACAAACTGCTATTTGAGAAGAACGAACCTCTCTACCCTGCCAATAAAAATAACATAGCTGAAAAATATAAGCTTCCATATAATTTATCCAACTAACCAGTTATACTGTTTCACTAAGATTATTTCGGCAGAGCTAGACTAGCTGAAAACAAAGGCGTGTCCTTTTAAGTGTTGAGAGTAAAGAGCTATCGGGAAACCTGTGAAAGGCGACCTGTTCCTGAGGCTGCCTGGTCAGCAGAATATGTGAAATCAGCAATCACAATACCTTCAGACTATTGTAAAATGATCATTTCTCTTTGTCCTTTTTACTGCCTCTCACAAGCTCTAAGAAAAGTTATTTTGCTTATTCATGTAGGAATGTCAGAGGTCAGAAACTGAAGCCCAGTGCCAATAAAATGAGACAGAAGGCTGTTTTATATGGAAAATAACATTAAAAACCTTTCCCTGAACTCCTAAACAATGCAAAACTCAAAAGAAGGTAACATTCAAAAGAAGGACATTGTATGTCCTGGTGACAAGCCAATTTACCAAACATCGTTGTTCAGAATTTCAAGAGGTAGCAGGTAAACAAAGTTGTAGGATTTTTTTAATTAAAAAAAATCACGAAATATGTCTCATAAAACATTTCTTAGAACAGGAAGGAAAAAGAAGATGGCGAGATAAAAGACCCAGATAGCTCCTAGCTGTACAGCCAGTTCTAGCGCCCACGGTCTCCCCCATTCGTGGATTTCATCCTAGCGGCGAGATTTAAAAAGCTCTTGTTACATGAAATGATGTCTAGGGTTGACTTCAAATTAATAGGGGTGTGGGATAAGGGGTGAAACGCAAATGGCCATGAATGGCTAATTGTTGAAACGAGTGAGGGATACTTAGGAGCTCATTGTACTATTCTGCTGATTTTTTATTCTGTTTAAAATTGTCAATAATAAGTTGGGTTTTTTTTCTTTGAAGAGTCTAGCTTATTAATGAACTGGCACAGAAAGTTAACCAGGACAGGCCTCTTTCATTTGCATGCATGACACAATTGAAAGGCCATTTCCAAGAAGTGGAGGTAGTCTTTAGTCACTAGTATCAAGGTCTACAGGGGCAGTGATTTGTCCCAGTGCCAAGAATAGGACCTGAAACTTAGTAGACCAGCAATACGAGGTCTGTCCAGAAAAGTCCAGCCATTATTAATATAGTGAGAATGGATTGCATGACATCGACATAACCTGGCAGACAAGGACAGTGGACTGGAATGCACATGCATGAACAATGATGACTTCACTGTACTAGTCAGTGGAGGAGGCAGATGCTGTTGAGTGAGCCTGTATATTGTATGGTCTGTATACTGTATGCCACTCTCAAAATGACGGAGCAAGGAGGCAACAAATCTGCATCAAATTTTACATGAAGCTTGTACGTTCCTCCACAGAAACAATTCAGATGATTCAGAAGTTGCAACTATGGGCAACTGACGACTGGCCGCTTTATCTCGACAATGTGCCCACTCATGCATCATGTCGCACACAGCGTTTTTTGCTAAAATATCAAATCACCCAGCCTTCTACAGTTCAGATTTGGCCCTGCAACTTCTGGCTTTTCCCAAAACTACAATCACCTTTGAAAGGGAAGCGATTTCAGACCATGGATGAGATTCAAGAAAATACAATGGGGCAGTTGATGGCAGCTGGGAGAACTGTGTGAGGTCCCAAGGTGCCTACTTTGAAGGGGACTGAGGTGTCATTGTCCTATGTACAATGTTTCTTGTATTTTGTATCTTCTTCGAGAAATGTCTCTATTTTTCATGTCACCATGGCGGGATACCTTCTGGACAGACCTTGCATATATTTTTTAAATTTAAAAAAAATGAATGAATGAATGAATGAATGAATGAATGATGAATATCTCCTGAAAGGCAGAAGAATGAGGGACTGCGTGAACAAGCTCTAAACTCAATGTAAGAAAAAGCTTTCTGATGAAATGATGCAGACACATGCTGGGCTGTCTCAGAGCCCGGCTGAGACCACCCCACACTCCTGCTCTTCCTCTGTTTGCCCAACTTATGATCAAATACAAAGCCACTCCCTACCTACTCTGTTCCCAGCCCATTACTAGGGTAGAGAGCAAACCTCCCCGCACAGAGTCCTAATGTATCTCTCTCTCTAATACTTCAGGTTGCATGTGTTCACAAATGTTTGTCATGGGGTGCAGCCAACAAGAAGTACCAACTGATTAGTTACTGGAAAGAGTTAAATTCCTTGTTGTATAGATTGGTTTTGTCCAGGCTAGACTGGCACTTACTAGGGATTCTATGGGGGAGTTATAAGCATCATCCATTCAGTCATTTGTTCATTATTTATTGAGCATCTATTAAGTGCCTGGTAGATAAGATGTCTGGGTAAGGTTCAGCAGACAGTGTCATGGATAGTATTTGAAAACTAAAAATTAAAGGGTAGTGGAATGGGTGAAGCAAAAATCAGAAGAGTATTAGTGATAGAAAGAACTCAGGAAAGAGTGTACCAATGGTCTTTTAAGATTTCTTCAAGTCAAAACAATTCAGAATTTTAACCTGTTCCAGTATTTAGCACAGATTCAGACTCAGAGTTGGGTCAGGTCCCATGGTGGCGCTATAAGATCTGTAAATACGTACTTCTGAATTGACCTTGAGCTGGCTTGCTCTCTTTGTCTTTATGGTATGCAATAATTTGAACAGTGTAATTCTGGTCCGGCATAAGACCTTGAATAATTGCTTTAGTTGCAGTGTTCTGGAGATTCAACTGATTGGTTTTTCCACCTAGAACAAAACAGAAAGATGAATCAGTTCTAGAAAGTAGGTTAACTGTGTACATTAAGAGATTTTACTGTCTAGCAATCAAGGTTTTAAAAGGAGAAGACAATTAAAATTATATATCCTGCCTGGTACCTACGTGCATAGCACCTAATTTTAATATACCTTTCACTTTCAGTTGTACTCTTTGCATGAGACAACTTAAACATGGTTGTCTAAGTTAGATGAAAACACATTCACAAAAACTTCTTTCATAACACCCTATTGCTTTTTCATACTAGGGAAGACCATAGCACAAGAGCAGGAGAGAGGAAGCCATCAACATCAGGTATACTTGTCAAGAAAAGGATTCCACTTAAAAGTGAAGGGGAAGGTATGAGCGGCCTGAATGCAGTTACCTGTGCTGGAATTTTTCCTGTGGCGTTTCTATGAATCAAAGCATCCTCGAAGCATTAGCAACTTAATTATCTCAAATCTGAGCATCACTGGCTCAGGATGTTGAAGGAACTGCTCAGTACCTGGCCACTTAAAAGTTAGCTTGGTTCATGAAAAGATTTCAAACCCCCATTATCTCTCCATCAAACAGACAGGCATCTGAGGCTGTCCTTGAAAGGCTATTGATTAAACACTCAATCTTTTATTCAAAGTTTCAAAAATACCTTTCTTTCTTCTCCAATTTCTGGCAGTGTTTACTATGTCTGAGAAAAGGGCAATTAATTTAAAGCAAAAAGACTCAGAAATTTGTTGGCTTAATCAAACATAACAGATTATAATATATTTTAATTACATTCTAAGAAAATATAATGACATTAAGTGTGAAATTTGGTGCTATTATCCATGCCTCCTGCTACAAGAAAGCAGGACTGAGCGTCCTATTGCCAAAACCCATTTCCTTAAATGCACTTGTGTCCAAGATGTTAAGTCTGGTTTCATGAATTTCTATCGATTAAAACTCATCTGTAACAAAAAAGTTTCTTAGAAAAATGTGTATTAGAATTCCTCTCTGAGAGGTGTAGAGTGTATTATTTTAAAGGCTTTGAAAATGCTGCAATAAAAAAGCTTTAAACTCTGTTTAAAATGGAATTCTCAAATTTATTTGATGGTTAAACCATTTGGTTTTTCTAATAGCAATTAGCATCCTGCAGAATACCATGAAATACGCTCTAGGAAAAACTAGTGCAAACGATAATTGGACCATGTCTTGTCTACATAAAACATCTACAAACATTTTATGACCAAATGTACACTTACTACCTTTTATACTTATTCTATCAACTTCATGTTTGATTAAGTAGATACCAGAGGGTCAAGACTGTCTTATTTGAATGGGCCACTGCAGGGACGGCATCGGGTCACTGGGGAAGACAAACCCCAGTGTTCGTGAAGAAGTCATTTGTTTTCACCCTCGGTTTTCATTTTGTCAGTCGAGGTGTGTGAACGAGAGTTGGAGACCTCCCTTTTGGGTGTTCTGTGGCAGAGAGGACTGAAGTGACAGGCCAAGGTTTGGTGCAGAGGCCACCCAAGTACTTCTGAGATTCTCCGATTCCTCAAGGGCCCGCCTTTGGTGTGCTTCACACTTTTTGGTGTTATTGGCAATTCAGCAGAAAAAGTAAAACTTCTGATGACTTGGAAGAAAAATTTACCTTTAAAGGTCGCATATGTAAGAGTCTCAGAGGTACCACAGGGTAGCAATTTACATTTTGACCTTTAGAGTCATAATAACATTCAAGAATCTCTTAAATTTAAATTTCCTGGAATGGCTTATTTTAGAAAACAAACTGTATTTTAAAAGCCAGAGTTGTTTCAGAATTGGGCTATATTCCAAAATGAAACCTCTGAACCAGACAGAGTTTGAGAATAAAATATTTCTATAAATATCACTTTCTATAAATGTGCCACTTCTAGAGACCAATGCAGGGGACGTTGGCATCTGGCATCACTGAACCCAAAGTCATTCGAAGCAGCCAATGGATAATATCTGTTAACAGAGGAAGGTTCCTTTTTAGTGACAGAGCGAGGGGCCAGGTCTTTTATCTGCTCGCTTTGTCTGAGATTTCCACACCTGCTCTCAGGTAAGAGGCCCACACTTAAGAACAACCACACATCTGTCCCCCTGATAAAGTGCATCGGGAAAAGGTCTCCAGCTGAAAGGGGTCTGCCTCCGTATAAACATCTTCACCACCAATAAGGAGGAAAAATGTTGTATTTGTATGATTGTACACATACGTTATATAAATATGTTACTATTACTTATTACGTGCTATATGCAAATGGACCCTAGAAAAAGAAATGGGACCTGACCAATATACTGAAGAGCATCTATTTTTTATGTAACTACTGTATCTTCATGATCAATAAATTTGTTTAACTTTGCTTGTCCTGTTTTAATTTACCACTTATTTTTACGACATCTATTCAGCTTACATAACTTTTATGTATAATTGCTCGATAATATTCTATCAAGTTAATTACTCATGATGTACCAGCTGGTCATAGCTGTTGTTCATCCAGATGTATATTTTTTATGTTAAAACAAAAGTATTCATCATATGTTGAAATAGATGTAAGAATTTTTTTTTAAATCTTCACCTGAGAATATAATTATCGATTCCAGAGAGAAAGGAAGTTTGAGAAAGAGAGACAGAGGAACATCGATCTGTTGTCTTCCACAAAAACCAGGATTGGACCCACAACCTAGGCCCATGTCCTGACCAGGAATCGAACCCGAGACCTTTAGGTTTTATGGGATGATACTCCAACTTACTGAGCCACACTGGCCAGGGACAGCAGTAAGAATCTTTGATAGCCTGGGAATTTCACCTGAGGAGAATTATGGTAAGTCCAATAGTCATTCTTCTGACTCAGGGAACATCATTTCCTGGATTAGAAGGTAGGATTTCAAGCTCAAATAGTAAATTAATAGAAAAAAATTTTTAGATGATTTTTAAAGAGACATTTAGCACAACACATTTTTAGTTACCTATATGTAAATGTTGCTATGCTCTAGAAAATATAATTGGTGGTTTTTACCTGAAGCTGGGGACACGAGAAGTTTGTATCCACCAAATTTCCCTCTTGGAGCCTTCCATGAAATCTGTATACTGTCATGAGATAATACATTATATCTTAACCGTGTGGGCGGGGCCACTGGAAAGAAAAAAATGATTAAATGTTGAAACACATAGCTAGCATTTGTTAAATTGAAACGTCAGCAAAATGTAATCAAAATACATAAGACTTCTTCAGACTCAAAACGTGTTCTTTCATCAACCCCATTATTGAATTAGTCAGTTTGCAAAACTATATAGACCCACGAGCATTTGTTTCTTACTCAAGAGATAAGCATTTATCAAACAGTACTGACCTCATGACTAAGGACTACGATTTAGGATTAGAATTTAATACTCTAATCTAGCCTGAAAATTGAAGCCAATCTTGTAAAATGCTTTCACTATGTTACAAGGATGAATTTTTCTTCTTGGCACATGTGAGCTTTTATAATCAACTCTAGGGGGACTTGTTTTATGCCTTTCGGTTTTTCTCTTGAGTAATCCAATAACCGTTACAATAAGATCATTTAAGAAGGCTATTTTGGACATATGATAGTCATAAGATCTTCGTTTAAAAACATTTGAGAAAAAGATCATGAAGAACCAAAATAAAAAGACCAAATACAAAATAATTATGTTGTATAAACTTGGATTTAGTCTTCCAAAGCACAGATGATTTATACCTTCTCAAATGTTACACAGCACGTGGTCATGAATCATTCCAGTATACTGAATCTTTCCTGATAGTTCACAAAATGGGTAGACCTACATTACTCTTTGCATAGGCCATTCAAACTTCAAAACACATTTTTGGAACTCGACATCAATGTTACATCGTTTCAAAAGAAATTATATAATATCCAATTTTTTTTGCCAAATAAGAGGTAATGCTTAACAGAAAAATTTCGCACTTATTACCCATTTTTATGCCCAGCCTTTCTGTCTCACTTTAGGAAACAGAGTGTGTGTGAGGTGGGGAAGTAAATATTTTTCTTAATAAGTATGTAGTTTGGATATTGGTGTGATTCCCAGATATGTCACTTATTAGATAAATAACCTCAAGAAGATGACTGTTTCTTCCAAAGTCATTTTATTAAAGGTGACAGCAACACTTTCTGCCCATGATAAATGGATTTAACACATTATAATAAGCAGTCACTAAATGCTGGCTCCACTTCCTCCTTATGTCATATGGTAGGTGATATCAAGTGTTCATTTAATCCTCACAAAAATACATTTCTGTCTCCATGTTATATATAAGGAAACCAAGGAGAAGCTAAGAGACTCGCCCAAGTTCACATACTGGCGGACAACACTCTCCAACCTCAAACAAAAGGCCCTGTTCCTTTGGGAGGAGATCCCTATTAAGGACGCACCCTGCCACTGTGCTGGGCGAATGACTTCCTCCCCTGCAGCTACCGGCTCGCTCATCTGACATCAGTAAGCACTCAAGGGCGCAGTCTTGGGCATTCTCTTCCTCGTTGCCCTTTATGGCCCTTCAGTGGGGAATGCTAGCCATCCACCACAAAGACATTGGCTTCCCATTCTCAAGTTGACATGAATGGAAGAGTTTACATTTCTCTGGATTATGGCAAAGATGGATTCATCATAAGAACAGTGACTTGGAAAGAGAAGAGGAAGTTGACTAACCCAAGCATTTGGGTGAACAGAGAAACTATTACTATGTTGCTTACCATATTTTGCCATGTATAATGGGCACCCATGTTCTCATGCATGGTATACACAGGATTATTATACCATTATTATACTTATGGTATGTAATCATTATACCCATGTATAATGTGCACCCTTATTTTTTCCCTCAAAAATTTGAGCAAAACATGCTCATTATACATGGCAAAATACAATAGTCTGGAACTTGGGGAGAAAAATCTACTTACAGATAGCTTCTTATTACTTAAAGAAAAAATTTAAAAATAAAAATTTTTATACATTTAAACAATATGTTCCAGTTTCTGAGCCAAGTCTCGTCAGGGGGCAAATAGATGTCACTGGCCAAGCTTATCACAAAGTTTTGCATGAATGAACTGGTGAGAGAGAGCTGGCGAGCCTGGGAGCCCTCAAGTGGAAAAGAGCAAGAAGAACGGGGACTTCAGTCTAGGCAGGTCCAGGAGGGACAGCCCATTCTGTCAGCACCCCAGCTGTGTTGACATCGCAAGGAGGGCACAGAAGTGAACACCATTCAGGATTCCTAGCTTAAGGATTAGAAATCTTTATAATATTTTCCACCCAAGCTACGGTTCTTTTCAATGTGGTCTGAGTTTACAGCCTGCAGTTTGTCGTCAACCAGCTGGCCTGAACCTACAGGAGAATTGTCGTGACGGTAACACTAACCACACCCTGATATCACAGACCCTGCTTGGACCACACGGATGGTGCTCCGGGACCCAGAGCGCCACTGGCTGCTGCTGAGCCACTCCAGGGAATGGATTGTGAAGCAGATGCTCCATCAATACTCCATCAACAGTCCACACTTTAAACAATGGACAAATGATTCTTGTGACTACAGTCCCACTACGGCTTTCTTTTCTCAAGGGCCCACATCCATAGCCTACATAAGCAGAAATGCTGTCAAAACCATTAAAAGAAAATCTTAGTTGGACATGAAGTTCACATTTCCTTTAGGTTTTTGTGGGGAAAAAAACACTGAAAAGAAGAAATGCTGGTTAAGAAAGAATGAGGCAGCAGGTCACAGTAATGAACTTCACAGTTAGCCTCTTTTTCCCTGCATGGAAGGCACTGGGGCTTGTGCCAAAGCCAGGGCAGCAAGACTGACAGAAACCCTGTAAGTGCACTTGGAGAATGGACTGTTCTTATCTCATGGAACAAAAACTCGTGTGTATTTAATACCAGACTCAGGATTTTTCTTTTTGCCAGCACAAAGCTTCTATACATATACTTAACTTCCAGTAATAGTTATAAATGCTTGCATGAACCTGACTCAAAAGTTAATTTGTGTCGGTTAAAATCCTAACCTTTTTTAAAATAGTTTATTTTTGTTGTATTTTTTCCATTATCACTTATCCCCCTTAGACCCTCATCTACCTCCACCCAGTCCCCTCAAAGCTTTTTAAAAAGACCAAAATCAAGTGTAAAGCTTCATGGTGTTTGGCTCACACCAAGAACCAAGAGCAAGCTAACAAACTCATTCTTTGTATGGTGAAGTCAGACTTCCTATGTGAGACTGGGCCAAATATAACATTGTGAGCACATGCACTTTATCTCACAGGGGGATTGAGGAGGAAGACCGAGGACGGTGCGTTCAATATTTTCCTTCTAGTAAAGGAAATTTTTGTTTCATCATGTCATTTTTTTCCAGAGGGAAGATGTTCTTTAAACCCCAAGAATTTCACTGCTATTGTTCTCACCGAAATCCATTTTCATGGGCAGAAAAAGAATGTCTGTGTGATTCCAGTGAAGCCTCACTGTTATCGGGTACTTTGGAAATTTCACTTCGCAATACGACGGTTTATTAAAGGGTTAATTTTCTGTCCTTCCTTCCCTCCCTCCCTTCTTTTCTTCCTTTCCTCTTTCCTTCCTTCCTACAGTCCTTTCCTCCTTCCTTTTTTCTTTCTTCCTGTGTTTAACTCAGCTGAAATCTTGCTGTTTTGATGAATGACAACCTATAGGCAAAGGTTCGCCTCTAATGACATAATCCCATAATTCCTTGAAACTGGAGGAGGAGGGGGGAGAAGGTACAGAGAATAAGTAGCATAGATGATAGGGAGAAAATAGGAAAGGGCAAAAGTAATGTGGGAAATGTAGAAGCTAAAGAATTTATGACCCATGGACATGAACTAAAGGGGGGAAAGGTGGGTGGGAGGGGGTGTGCAGGATGGAGGGGAATGAAGGGGGGAAATGGGACAACTGTAATGGCATAATCAATAAAATATTTTTTTAAAAATTCCTTGAAACGCCTCTTCATACTCAGGAACACTGAAATGGCAATCCTTGGTTCTCCACTCTCCATCATCACCCCCCCCACCCCGCTTCTTTTCCTAACAACACTTTGGTCTCCTTCCAAGGAACAGTGCTCCCTCCCACTGCATGGGGCCTTGGCTACGCTATCAATCAGCCGTCTTCCTCTGGCTCAGGGTGGGAGGTCAGGCTGACTCTCCCAAGAATCCGTCCGATGATGGAAGGATGGAAAATAGGTCCAGTCACTCCATTCCAAAGACATGCTCTAAAAAAAAAAGTGTCACTACTTCTAGAATCTATATCCAGGATGTTCCCAGCTTCCTATCCTTTTCAAAGATGATTTCATTTTTACTTTAACTTTATGAGCTACTTCATTACCTATATTAATTACATTTTTTGCTTAAATTGACCAGGGAAAGCTTCTTTTATTTGGCACCAAAAGTCTCTGACCAATGGAGATGGAGCAGTCTGGGCCCTGGGAGTGTTTTCTCCTTCAAAACACACGCCAGAGGCTATGTCAATGGAACAAACCATTGTATTTATTAAGTAAAAGACCTTTAAACAGCACAGAAGTATTTGGCTAACTTTTCCAAGTGGCCTAAAAAAAAACCCCTCAAACAAACAACAACAAAAAAAACCTTAGTGTTTTTTTTAATCTCAGTCATTTTTCAAATATACGCACAGCCCAAATCTTCTATAAATAGAAGAAATTAAAATTTGAGAGAAATTGACTCTGAGGTAGGCTAAAGGGTCCTTTTTATCTTGCTGAGAACCTAATATGTTATAATTTCATGATCTATTACCAAGATGCTGAAAACAGAAGTAAGGAAAATATTCTCAACTTCCAAACATGTTTGACTACTAATAGCAGCAAATAATATGTGTAAATATCTTAACACAGGAGCCTTTATAAAGTTAAATCGAGCCCATACAGAGTCTCCAATTTTATATGCTTTGAGGTTTTTAAATGACAGTTACTTTACCTTCAGCGGTTCCTTCTTGTAACCACCCAAAACAAATATTGCTAGAACCAAGGACAGATTTACTGTGAAGTTCTGAGAAAGTGTTGGTGCCCCCATGCTGTCCTGCTACACACATTGCCCCTCCTGCCAACACGACATTTCTTTTTCTGTGCTCCCGTTCATTTAACAACTTGTCCCGAAAAGAAGATACAGGCCTGATCGAAATATAAACAGTTGTTTGAGCCAATGCAGGCTCACAGTCTCTGCAGAGGGAAAGAACTTCATAAAGCATTGCCTGGAGACACTGAATGGGAAATCGTGATCTGTGATGTAGCAATTTAGTAGGGGAGTGTTCATTTCCTGTAAGCCTTTGAATGTTGACTGCATTAGTTCTCTATTGTTGCTATAACAGATGATCTCAAAGTAGCTTCAAACAACAGAAAAGTATGATCTTACAGTTCTGGGGGGGCAAACGTCTGACACAGGTCTCAGTGGGCTGAAATCCAGGTGTCGGGGGAGAGGGGGGCATTCCTTTCTGGAGTCCCTGGGGGGAGAATCCATTTTCTTGCCTACTCCAGCAGCTTCTGAAGACTTGACCTGAGGTCCCTCCAGCTTCAAAGCCAACAATGGCTGGTCAAGTCTGTCTCACATGGCATCACTCTGACATTGATTCCTCTGCCTCCCTCTTCCATATTTAAGGACAACTGTGACTGGGTCCCAGTCAGACTAACTTGGATAATCCAGGATAATCTTCCTAGTTGAAGGTCAGCTGATTAACAACCTTCAAAGTATCTGACATCCTAACTCTCATTCACTATATAAGGCATTTGGGTGAGAATATCTCTGTGGGCACATTATTCTGCCTACCACACTGACCTTTTTTCCACTTGGTACATTAACATGACTTCAAAAATGTCTACGAGAATATAAGGTGTGAGAGTAATTAGTATTAGCTAGCAAGCCAACACACTGGCTAGCCAAGTATTGAATATGTTCACGTACAGCTTTGCAGATTAGTGATAAAACTGGCCAACCCACAGAACTCACACTATATCAGCTTTAAAAGTGGGAAATCAATCAAATAAAGTTATCCATTTTCTTTATTCTCTGCTCAATCAATGATGTAAAAAAAATGGTGTCATGGTAGAAATATGTTTTGGTTTCTCAAATGCCTCACATTCTTTCCAAAGTCGATGACAATTGAAAACCAAAGTCAATGACTGACTTCTGAAGACTTTTCGTACTGAGATTTCCTCCAGCACTTGCCCACCATCTTTTTTCTAGAAAGTTTCTCCAGCCTTCACTCCTAGGCCACTGCATTCCCTTGACCCTTCTCATAATTATAATTTTTGACACTTTCAATCAGTTCTTTTTCTTCCTTTAATCTCATAACTGTTGATGTCCGCCAGGTTTCATCCTCACTTCTCCTCACTGGGCCGTCCCTTCCTAATTCCACCTTTAGGACCTCAACAGTCCCTAGAAACTAATCTCTAAGCACAATGCAATTCAGATATCATCTCCTGACCTGAACTTTTGTGCTTCATCTCCAGACTACCAGACGTCTCCTCCTGGATATCCTACAAGTACCTCAAGCTTCACAAATATTTACCTAAGACTGAACTCATTATCTTCAGCTTCAAATACTTGCTTCATCCTTTAATCCCTTATTAACCTCCCCACCAAACATCTATGAGGAGGCTGTTATGTCTTGGAGATACACATTAAATAAAGAACGACTGCCTCTAATGAACATAGATAAACACCCAATTACAACACAAAATATACAGAAGCAATAATAACACAGGGGATGAATTGAAAAGAGCCATCTACTCAATTCTCCAGCAAAAAGTCTCAGAGTCGTCTTTGATACAGTAGTCCTCCCTTATCCATGGTTTTGTTCTATATGATTTCAGTTACCTGCATTCAACCGTGGCCCAAAAACAATAAATGAGAAATTCCAGAAATAAACAATTCATGAGTTTTAAATTGTGCATCATTCTAAGTAGTGTGATGAAGTCTCCCAATGTCTGCTTGTCCCGCCCAAGGCATAAATCATCATTTGTCCAGTGACTCCAGGCTGTACACCCGCCCCCCAAATATTGGTGAGTCACTTAGTAGCCATCTTGCCTATCTCAAGATGGTGATTAGAAGAGACAGACCACATTCATGTCACTTTTTTATAATATATTGTTGTAATTGTTCTATTTTATTATTTGTTATTGTTAACATCTTTATACTGTGCCTAATTTATAAACCAAATGCTGTCAGAGGTGTGTATGCTCATATATGGGACAAAACATAGTATATATAGGGGGAGACATCCACCGGACATCCACCGGAGTCTCAGAACATACCCCCGTGGAGAAGGGGGACTACTGGTATTTTCCTCTCTTTCTGCTCCCGCTGTATCTAACCAGTAATCAAGTCCCATTTCTCCCACCTCCAAAATGCTTTTTGAATTCATTCTCCTCTATTCCTCTACCTACTTCAGGCCTTCAAGACCTATTTTCTAGACAACTTAACATAATCTTCTAGTGGTCTTCTTGCGTTAGTTATTCCTATGCCCTCCAACCCCCACATGATGACCACAGAGGAGTATCAGCAGCATTACTATCAGATATGTCTCTAAAAAACAGAGCTGTTTATAATCCTCCACAACTGGCTTCAGTCTCTCTTTCCATCTCGGCCTGTTGCCCTCCCCCACAGAACTCATATGGGATGTACCTGACTACACTGCTGTTTGCCTGGTGGGCAGTAAGTGGCTGGAAGGAAAAGAGTCAGGTTTCATTCAGCTTTATGTCCTGAACCTGACATAGAGTATGTACCCCATAAAAGTTCATTTAAAACAGAATTTGGCTAAAGGTATATTATATCTGATACACAGCATCTCTGCAAGTGCCCCAGGAGAGCTCTCTGTGTGACCAGTCAGTTACTCCAGGAATGACTGTCTCTGAATCAAGTTAGACTGAGTTGGCAATTCGGAAGGGCCTCCTGGTCGGCCTCTCCATTCCTAAGGAGCTGTGTGCAGTGTATGCCATAGTTTTGTCCATGTGGCCCAGGATGGCTGTGAACGTGGCCCAATGCAAAATCATAAATTTGCTTAAAACATTATGAGATTTCTCTATGATTACATGTGGCAATGTATTTAATGTGTGACCCAAGACAACTCTTCCTCTTCCAGTGTGGCTCAGCGATCGATGCCAAAAGGTTGGACATCCCTGGCTCAGAGGGTGAATTAGCTAGGATTTCCATTATCAGCTCTCTAGTCGCCACAGCTGAGAGCATGCTTCCACCAATGTCAGTAAGCTTAGCAGAATTTGTCTCCGCAACTGACCCCACTGTGTTGCGTGAGGTATTGGAAACACCGTCCTTAGCTCCGAGGGCTTCCACCCTATTTGAGCGTGCAAGAGTCAAGTTCCACTCCTTTCCAAACAAGTGTGCCTCCCTCTAAGGAGCCAGGGTGTGGTTCTTGCCTTTGACTTATTTTACAACTTTAAATTCCAAACATAAGACATTAAGACTCCTAAAACAACCTTATCACATCAGACCTCCTCACTCAGCTGATGAATGACTACTTCAGCACCAGCATTTCTGCTTCTACAGGATTACCATGTTTATCTAGTAATGTCACTTTGAGTACTTGTACACATTATGCACTTACTAAAAATGTGAGTTTAGCACATTTTTCTGTAAAGGGCCAGATAATATATATGTAAACAATGAGCATGGCTGAATTCCAATAAAATGCTTTTTACAAAATTGAGCAGTGAGCCGGATTTGGCTTACAGGAGGTAGCTTGCCAACTCCTGACATGCTTTATAAAAATGAATGGAAATAAAAAAAAAGTGTGGATTCCAATAATACCAACAGTAGATTTCAAAACCTAAGTTCAATTGATGCAAAGCTGGAAATGTTTAAAATGGCATATCAGCAGCCTCTGTCAGACCCTCAGTAAACTTTAGACTATGTGCTCAGTTTCTTTAAAAGGAACAAAGTTCAGGACCAAGTATGAAGTGGTGGGGATATCCTATAGGCACTCTAAGAAAGAAAGCAGATTGGGATACACACACCCGTCACAGCCCATTATTAACAGAATTGACTTCACAACACAAAAATGTGATGTTACCCACTAAACGTGCACAGCCAGAAAAGAAACTTCTGAAAAGAAGCAACTTAAGAACGATCTGTTTCACCAATTGCCACAACATTACTGCGCCCAGTCACTGGTGAAGTCGTAACCGTCATCCAAGTTGTGGCACATCTCTACAATGACAATAATTGTAATACTGACTAAAAACCAACATATAACTCCGCCTGTGAACACAGTTGAACCAGTGAAGTACTCTCAGGGTAAACTTTTTAAAAAAAAGATAATCAAAACCAAGCCCACTAGAGTATTAGACCTTCATGAATATCTTAAAGTTTTCCATTACCTTGACCCTGGACAATGGTACAAAAGTAAGCAATTGCCAAAAAAGCTGGAAACAGCCAGTACTGCATCTTGCACTGCAAAATCTTCATTTTATTTCCTGCTTTTCACATGGGACACCACCAGTCCTGGAAACAAAGAGCACAGGGGTACTTTAAGAAGACTGAAAATAAAATAGGCACATGTAGTCATCTAGGACAGGCCAACCAGCCAAGATGGATTAGTGGCATCAGAAACTAATCCATTCACTAGGGCATCGTACATTTCACTCCAACGTGTAAACTGATCAAAACAGAGGTGTTTGAAATAACACTGCAAAGGGAAAGAATGACCTGAAATATTTGGGAGAGAAGTTCAGAGGGTACTCTGTGACTCTTTTGGAAGGTATTAATTACATGGTGAATTTCCCAAATGAGTAAATTTCAAAAGTTTACCTGAAATGACCATTATAATCAGACAATCACAATTTCCTTGCCAGTAATTTTGGATGAACCCATGGGAAAAGTTCTACTCAGCTCCTCCAGTATCTTTTACATACAGTTAAAAGTCCTACTGCTGCATTGCATTGCCGACAGAGCAGAGAGAATTGAAAAAAACACTTTGTGCTAATGGTAAATCAGTACTCAGCCTTCACGTCACTGGGCAGAAGGACCCCTAATCTTTCCCTATAACTCTTTTTTTCTCATATCTGTGAATCTAAAACTCTTCCAAGTTTTTATTTTTCATTAGGATATCAGTGAAAAAAAGAGCAAAAAGAAATAAAAGAAAGAAAGAAAAAGGAAAGAAAAGGAAGAGAAAGGGAAGGGGAGGAAAAGGTGAAAGTTTGCTGTTAACTTAAAAGACCAATCTACAAACTGTTGACTATGATTCTACTACATACAAACCATTCTAGAGTCCCTTCCTCTGAGGTTAAAAAAAATATCACAAAGGTTTTCTTCTACCAAGCATATACTTTTCATTCATGTATTTCTCACTATTGTTCCACAAAGGTCCCAAGACAACTTAATAATAAATGAATATAATATATAAGGTAGAGTTGCCAGACTCAACAAGTAAAACTATAGGGCTCCCAGTTAAATTTTAACTTCAGATAAATAGCAATAATTTTTGTAGTATGTCCCATTCACTATTTAAGACAATACTAAAAATTTTGTTGTTGTTGTTAATCTGAAATTAAATGTATGTCGGGGCCCTGGAAACCCTAGAATAAGAAAAAATTTGGTGGGAAAATAAAAAAATGGTGAGCAAAATGAGCGGAGAGAATATACCGGTTCTGCTAGTAGAGGTCACCAGGAATGTGGCAAAAAACTTATGAATTAGCAGTCTGAGAAAGAAAGAAGCATGCTAAGTTTTAAGGTTTACTATATTATTAAATTTTAAAACTCTTCCAGAGATGCATAGCTTTTCCTGATACTAGGAGCTAAGTAGAGTTGTACCCATCATTCATTCAAAAAAAGGTCACTACTTTAGTCACCGTAACATTTACTGAGCCCTTACTATGTGTGAAGACTACTGTACATACTTTACACATACAAAAACTCCTTTAATCCTTACAGCAATCCTTTGAAGTAGGAATGATTTAATAGCAATTACCGAGGAGGAAAAGGAGGCAAGGAGAAGTTCTCCAAGTCACATATCTTGTGAGTTCAGGATCCAAGATTTTTACCCTCACAGACACAATAACCAGGCCTGGTAGAAGCATCTTAGTAAAACATTCTTATAGTACCACACTTTATACCACTCTTTTCACTGTAAAACATCTTTTCTTGCTCTGATTACAAAAATAATGAGTTTTACTGGTGCAAAATTTAAAAATGCAAGAAAGCGCCGCAGAATATTCCTTTTTATTTTTATTGTTCCCTTACTGAAGTGTAAATATTTTCTGATAGTGGTAAATGTCCTGTCACACTGTATATTGTGGTATTACTATTTATTACCCATCTTTATCTAAAACGTTCACCGATTTCCATATTCCCCCAGTACACGTAACACCACAGTGACATCTTGGTCACACCTCCTTGAATACCTGACTACTGAATCCCTTTGGCTAAATTTCCAACTGCGGACCTGCTCAGTAAAACAAATGTGTGTTTTAAGGTTGTTTAAACACATGTAATAATGCCCTACAGAAAATGACCATGATTTTCAGTTCCACCGGTTTATTATATACATACCAAATTGTATCCTCCACTAAGGCAGGGGTTGTTTTCAACATGTGCTAATTTGATTGGTAAAATGTGATTATCACAATATCATCCTAATTTGATTTTTCGTAACAAGTAAAATGTAACATTTTGTTTGTTGGGTACTTACATTTTTTATAAAATACCTGTTCATATTGCTTACCCATTTTCTCACTGACTTATAAGGATTCTTTATATACTATTAATTTTAACTCATAGTTCATAGTGCTTTTCCAGGGCCTTTTATTTTGTTTTTTGTCTTTCAATTTCATTTATTGAATCAAGAATTTTTTAACCCTGGCTGGTGTGGCTCGCCTGTGAACCAAAAGATCACCAGTTCAATTCCTGGTCAGGGCACATGACTTGGTTGCAGGCCAGGTCCCCAGTTGGGGGCGTGCCAGAGGAAAATGATCAAAGTTTCTCTCACTCTCTTTCTCCCTCCCTTCCCCTCCCTGAAAATAAATAAATAAAATATTTTTAAAAAAAATAAAATTTTTAAAAAAATTAAGGTTAGCTGACTTGATCATTTATTTACAGCTCTGATTCATTACCCTAGGTAAAATGGTCCTTCCCACTTCAAAATAGAGATCAGTTTTCTTAATTTTTTTAGTTCTAATTATGAATGGGAACTTGGATGATTTTTAAATATAGAGAAAATACTGATTTTGTATATTTACTTTATGATGGGCCATTATTTGGAACTCTACTAGTTCTGTATTTTTCCGGGTCAATCACTTGGCTTTTCCAGGTTAACAGTCATATAATTTGCAATTAATGTGTTTTATCTTATTGTATAGGCTAGTAGTTTTACAATAATTACTTTACTAGGAAGGTCTCAAATATTTCACCATGACATATATTGCTAGTAGTTAGGTTCGGGTATAGTATTCTTCTTCTGTTACAAAAACAAAACTTTTTTTTGACATTTTATTTTGAATTTTATTTTTCAATTACAGTTTACCATCAATATTACTCTGTATCACTTTCGGGTGTATGACATAGTAGTTATACAATCATATACTTTACAAAGTGTTTCCCCCAATATCCATTACTTGGCACCATACACAGTAATTACAATATCATTGACTATATTTCCTCTGCTGAACTTTACATCCCCAGGCCTATTTTGAAACTACCAATTTCTATTTCTTAATTCCTTCACCTTTTTCACCCAGTCCCCCAATTCTGCTCTCCTGTGGAACCGTCAGTCTGTTCCCTGGGTCTATGAGTCTGTTCCACGTGAAGAGGGTAAAGGGGAATAAATGGTGATGGAAGGAGACTGGCCTTTGGGTGGTGAACACACAGCACAGTATATAGATGATGTGTTACAGAGTTGGACTTGACCAATGGAACTTGACCAATTGTAACTAACCAATGTAACCCTCAAAAAATGCAATAAAAAACATTTTTAAGTGGTGGTATACATACACAAAGGTCTGTCTAGAAAGTATACAGCCCTGTAATATGAAAAATATCTTCTTCATTTATTGAAGAAGATACAAGAAACATTGTACTTAGGACAATGATGCCTCAGTCCCCTTCAAAGGAGGCACCTTGGGACCTCAGGACCTCATACAGTTCTCCCAATTGCAGCAAAATGTTCCTTCTGCTCTGGTAGCAGAAGCCAAAGAATGGATTTTGCCATGACACATTTTATGCCAAGATCCTGTATCAACATCTCAGACACAGTAGTTTTTGGAATCCCCAGATCAGCTTCTAGTTCTTGCACTGTCGGTTGGCGATCTTTGTTGATTGCAGCCCATACACGTTCAACATTCTCCAATGTTCTGCTCGTTGCAGGCCTTTCAGAACATGGACCACAGTCAACAAATTTTCAACCATCTTTGAAGCATTTGTGCCACACTTTTATTTGTGCTGCACTCATTGCACCATCCCCGAAATCCTTCTGAATCATCTCAATAGTTTCCATGGAGGAATGTTCAAGCTTAATACAAAATTTGATGCAGATTTGTTGCTCTACTCACTCAGTCATTTTGAATGTGACGGCCACACATGCTCACTCAACAGTACCTACAGCCCCACTGACTAATATAGTGAAGTCATCATTGTTCACACCTGCACATCCCAGTCCACTCTCCTAGTTTTCCAGGTTACATCAGTGCCATGCAAACCGTTCTTGTTATATTAACAATGGCTGGACTTTTTTTGGACAACCTTGTATACAATAGAATGTTACTCAGCCATATAAGAATGAAACGTCACCACTGGCAAAAGAATGGATGGACCTAGAGGGTATAGTGGCAAGTGAAATAAGTCAGTCAGAGAAAAACAAATACTTTATAACTTCGCCTATATGTGGAATCTGAAGAACAAAATAAAATATGCTTTTTGACTTTTTACTAAGTATTTTTTTCATTCAGGGATGAATGAAATTCCTGAATCTTACTTTTATGACTTTTTATCTATTGAACATTTATATTTTCTTCTTTACCTCTTAGTGGAATTACCTAATTGCCTAATATTAATCTTTTCTTACAATACAGGAATAAATCCTACCTGTTCATAGCAATTATTGCAAGGGCTTTTTTTTTTTTTACTTTAATGTAGTTATAATGGTTTTAGCTTTCAGTCAAGGTATTTTCAACAGGATGACAGAGTCATATCACTTCTTTAAAGATTTTAATAACCTAAACTCAATAATAACACATTCGAGTTGTTTTTTTTATATTCTTAAACAACAAAGATGATAAATGATTCCTTCTCTCTAATTCCTAAAGAACTAACCACATTCAAGCACTCTTCATTACATGCTAATTAGTTTTCAAAATGTTTTAAACTTAAAATGCTCATAATTTTCTTTATTATAGATATATGTCTGTGGTGACAAAAAAAGTAAAAACAGATCAAGTCAAGTTACCTATTTCTAAATTTAAAATAAATATGATGTATTACAGGACTTATAAAAATTGGATATTAATTCTTCTTAAGGAGAATAGGAGTGGTATTCTAGGTGACATTTATCCCCAAATGAACGTGTGGCTTTTTAAAAATTATTATTATGGTGGTGGTTTTAAGCCATATTAAATTTATCCAGGATTTTCTATTTTTACATACTATTACCACTTGAAGAACTTGAGTGGGTCCAGATAAAATCCCTGTCATTACTCTTGCTTTGGATTATACCTAGTAGAGTATGTGAGCCACCTCTTGCAAAGGTTGGGAAGACTCTGAAACTTGCATATTTTTTTAAAATATATTTTATTGATTATGCCATTACAGTTGTTCTATTTCCCCCTTCATTCCCCTCCACCCTGCGCACCCCTCCCCCACCCTTCCCCCCCTTTAGTTTATGACCACGTGTCTCAAGTTCTTTAGATTCTATATTCCCCATACTAATCTTGCCCTCCCCCCTATTTTCTACCTACCATCTATGCTACTTGTTCTCTGTACCTTCTCCCCTCTTCTCCTTCTCCCACTCCCCTGTTGCTAACCCTCCATGTGATCTTCATTTCTATGGTTCAGTTCCTGATCTAGCTGACTTCTTAGTTTGCTTTTATTTTAGGTGTGGTTGTTAATAACTGTGAGTTTGCTGTCCTTTCACTGTTCATCTTTTTTATCTTCTTTTTCTTAGGTAAGTCCCTTTAACATTGCATATAATAAGGGCTTGGTGATGATGAACTCCTTGAATTTGATCTTATCTGAGAAGCACTTTATCTGTCCTTCCATTCTAAATGAAAGCTTTGCTGGATAGAGCAATCTTGGTTGTAGGTCTTTGGATTTCATGACTTGGAATACTTCTTTCCAGCCCCTTCTTGCCTGTAAGGTCTCTTTTGAGAAATCAGCTGACAGTCTGATGGGAACTCCTTTGTACGTGACTGTCCCCTTATCTCTTGCTGCTTCTAGAATTCTCTCCTTCATTTTAATCTTGGCTAATATAATTATGATGTGCCTTGGTGTGTTCCTTCTTGGGTCCAACTTCTTTGGAACTCTCTGAACTTCCTGGATTTCCTGGAAGTCTATTCCCTTTGTCAGAATGGGGAAATTTTCCTTTATTATTTGTCAAATAAATTTTCCACTTGTGGCTGTTCCTCTTCCCCTTCTGGTACCCCTATAATTCGGATGTTGGAACGTTTAAAGATGTCCTGGAGGTTCCTAAGCCTCTCCTCATTTTTTTGAATTCTTGTTTCTTCATCCTTTTCTGTTTGGTCATTTTTTTCCTCTTTCTGGTCCACTCCTTTAATTTGAGTTCCAGTTTCCTTTCCATTACTATTGGTTTCCTGTGCATTTCCCTTCATTTCAATTAGTTTAGCCTTCATATGTTCCTCTAATTTGTGACTAAAATCAACCGGTTCTGTGAGCATCCTGATCACCAGTGTTTTGAACTGTGCATCTGAAAGTTTGGCTATTTCTTCATTGCTTAGATTTATTGGCTCTGAAGCTCTAAGTTCTTCTTGAGCCATGTTTTGATCTGTTCGTACCTGTTAGGTATGAGGAGTGGAGCCTTAGGTGTTCACCAGGGCAGGTCCACCCAGGTAGCTGGTTTGTGATGCTGTATGTGGGGGTGGGGTCAGAGAGGGACAATGGCGGTCCCATCTGCTGCTTCCTGCCACTGGGTCCTGCACAGTCTATTTCACTGCTCCCTCCTTCACCGGTTTACCTGCACGCGAATGTGTGACAGTGATCAGCCCTCAGTGGTTCCACCCGCTCCTCCACACCTGGGATCCGCCTACAGCTGCCAGCTCACCTGGGTCGAGCTCCTGGGTTGGTCCAGTGGATCTTTCCTGCCTGACCCCACTCTGCTGCTGGCTCTGCCCCTCTTACCAGTTTGGCTGAAGGGTTTGTTGTCAGACTTCCATATAGTTCAATTTTCTGTGGTTTGGCTGAGTTTTTGTTGCTAAAACTTTATTATTTTTAAACTTGGTTGTGCGAGAAGGTATAGTGCTTCCACCTACGCCTCCATCTTGGCAGAAGTCTGAAACTTACATATTTTTTAAAACAATCCATGTTGCATATTTAATCCCAAGCACTTTTTAAATTGCTACCATGGTACTTCTCGAAGTCCTGGCTGCTGTTCTCTGGAGGGAATCTGCACTGACCCATTCTTTGAAACAACATGTATAATTTAGTGAAGTATGCACCAGCCAGGCTTTAGGTTGGAGTCAGCCTATGAAAATATTTTTCAGACAATCCTGTTTCCATCCTTTCAGCCTGGAGAGTGTAACTGAGTGGAGGCTGGGTCCCATAAAAGTCTGATTCCTCTAAGATTCTTCAAATGGAACCAGTTGGAGGATTAGTACAGCCTTTAGGCAGCAACCCTAGGTGTTAAAGCTCTGGTGACCTGCTTTCATGAGCTTCCTAATTCTAAAGTTCAGCCTCTGCCATTCTTTGGGGCACCTGAGACCTGGCCTTGCCAGTGGTAGCCATACAGGGTCGTGTGGCTCAGCGGCCATCTTGGTGAGGAAGTGTCAACACCCCTGTAGAGCTGAGTCAAGGCTAAGCTCTGATTTCTTTCTTTCCTCTGCAAAACCACAGTTACCATCCTTCCCAGCCTTCCCCTCATTCCTCCAAGGCCATGCATTGCTCTCCAGAGAGGATTCTTGGTGACTCTTGCTCATCATGCTCCAGCCCAGGGCCACATGGCTGCTCAGCTTTTTGTCTGAGGAATATTGGAAATACAGGAGATGACGTCCTGTCGGGGACACTGTTTCATACAGGCTTTGAGGCTTCTCTTCCAGTGCAATAGTTGAAAGATGATCATCAGCTCCTGAAATCCCAAATGTGATCTTCTCTGTATGTGAGTGATGGGGTCTGATGCTGTTGCTGGGGTCCACCTAGGTGGTCGATCGTGCAAGCCACTGCTCATGGAACACTTCCACTAATAAATTCCTCGGTGACCCTGTGACAGGGCGGCTCAGTGAGAGGCCATTGACCAGAACCATTTTAGCCACATTCCATCAGGTGCCCACTCTACCTAATCAGCCCTGAAAGTTGCCAGAAATGGTGTCCCCTTGGAGGGGCACATAACTCACAGAGGGAGATCCACAAAGCGGCATCAACTTGTAGACCACCACCTCATCACTTGGACAAGCCATCCTACTCTGCTGCTTGCTGCCCCAGATTTTCTACAACATTAACACAATATTCAAGGCTTTGGAGACGAGAGCCAGATTGCTGTGAGACAAGACTTGGGCAATGATGTGTCTCAGGGACTCCAAGGTTCCATCCATCTTGGGTCTGCTTGTGCAAGTCTTGGACTGCATCTGGGCAGCTCGCTGATGTGCTGGGTTGCTGCAGAATCCCCTTTAACGTCTGCCAATCAGACACTTCCCAGAGTCCAAAAATTCCTCATGGGACCCTCCTCCCAGGCCCACTCATCTTTGTTGTCTCCACATATTACTGTTTTCATATAACGTTGCCTGGTTATAAAGTATTTTTAAATGCATATTTAGTCACTGAAATTGGCCAATAGTTTCCTTTAAAGGTTTTGGTGTCAGGATGATTCTAGCTCCTTAAAATAAATGAGAAATCTTTTCATATTTTCACTGTTTTGTAATTGTTGAAGTAGCATGAGAATGACCTATTCTATGAAAGCCTATAAATATTTTTTGCAACTTTATTGAGGTATACCTGACCTACAATAAACTACCCATAAAGCATACAACTTGAAAAGTTGTGAGATATGTATACATTTATGACATAGTTCCCTTTTTTGAAGCTAATCCTGTACAACTTTTAATTTTTTTTCTTGTTTATAGATCTACTTAACCTTTTCTACTTGATTCTAGCCTGGATACTTTCCCATAATGTTATCTTTTGCTTTGTTTTAATTTACAAACTTATTAGCAGATGTGTTATTTCTCAACTTAAAACAAAACTTTTCTAGTTGTATCTCTATACTTAGTGTTAAATTTATGTGTTTCTGACTTCTCTTTTCTTTTCAGAAGAGATAAGCTATATATCTGTCCAAATTGCATTTCTTGAGGACATTCTTTAACTTGTCAATATTATTTTTTCTGATTTATTTTTGCATTTATCACTAGTAATTCCTTTTTTCCTTTTCTGCTTTATTTTGTTGCTGCTATTGTCGTTTGTGATCTTTTGTTAAATCCTCAATTAATGTAATACTATCTTTTATTTGAGACCATTAGTTTTCTTCTGAATATGCTTTGGCAGCACCGTATCAGCATTCATTCTCTTTTCAGCCCAGGAGTTATTGCATTGATTTAGCAGAGCATAATCCTATGAAGCTTCAAAGAAATGTGACTCAAGCCCTTCAATATCTGATATTCTGGCTTTATTCTAGTGTCATGGAGTGTAACCCAAGGAATAAATATTTGTATTTCTTTCAAGCAATCACTCTTTTGTGTTTCCAATTAAAGGGAAATGCTTTGATGATCACATCAGTAATCAAGTTAAGATCTTATAATAAAAATTTAAAAACATACTCCTTAAAATTCTCAATGGAGTCAGAAACACATTAAATTATATATAATTTGCATATATATGGTATTTTAGCCTGGATTAATTTATTACAGATTAGTAAACCCACCTTTTTTTTAGGGCACAGAGGAAATGAGACAAATGACAATTTTTATAAAATACAGGAGAAAGGGCCCTAGGCCATGTACAGAACACTAACCCTAAGCAGAGTGAGATGACACAGATCATCCAGAGGAGTGTGAGTAGCCCTAGTGTGGACAGAAGACGTGAATACAGGGGATTTGAAAAGACATGGAAGCAGGCTGCAGTCCTATCACAGCCAAGACATCAACAGGTGCCTTTTGACCCAGCAATTCCACCACTGGGATTATACCCTAAGAACCCTGAAACACCATTTCAAAAGAACCTATGCACCCCAATGTTCACGGCAGTGCAATTTATAATAGCCAAGTGCTATAAGCAACCTAGCTGCCCATCAGTAAATGGGTGGATAAAAAACTGTGGTACATTTACACAATGGAATACGACACAGCAGAAAGAAGGAGCTCATACCCTTCACGACAGCTTGGATGGATCTGGAGAGCATTATGCTAAGTGAAATAAGCCAGGCAGTGAAAGACAAATACCATATGATCTCACCTATGAGTGGAACCTCATCAACAAAACAAACAAATGAGCAAAATAGAACCAGAGACATGGAAATAAAGAACAAACTGGCCGTGGACAGAGGGTAGGGGGAGGAGGGAATGGGAGAAAGAAGGGGAAGGGTCAAGTCAAGGAACATTGTATAAAGGACCCTTGGACAAGGACAAAGCAGGGGCCAGGGAGGATTGAATGTCAGAGGGTAGGCAGGACAGGGGAGAGTAATGGGGGGGGGGGGGGGGGGAATGAGGACAACTGTAATTGAACAACAATAAACATTTTTTAATTAAAAAAGACATCAGCAAATCTGCCTGTCACCAGATAGCTACCCCAGACACCCAAAGAAAACGACAGCAGCAGAATCACCATCTCAACTCAAACACAATGCTCTTCCATAGATTTTGTTCTGGAAACATTACAACTAGAGGTTTCATTCAGAACAAGACCAAGAGAAGGAAGGGAAAGCAAACAGGCATGTGTCTTTTTGTCTTTTTGTCATGCACTTTGAGTGCAGAGGACTTTTATCACATATCACGAGGCAGTAGGTTCGCACAGGATAAAAAGTCTCTTGACTGGCTGCAGCCCAATAGCCATTCTCTGTCCTCATCAGAGCACAGAACTTCCTGGGGCCCAGTTTTAAAGGGACACATCACATGCTGCAGTAAAAGGTGATCTGCATTTCACACGATTTAAATAAACAAATGAACAAACAAACAAATACGTAAGTGAAGGCAACCTCAGTCTTGGCATTTTTTTTTGAAAGCTGGGTATTATTTATTGTAGCCATAACTTATCTTTAAATTCTTTCCCTTTTTTGTTTACTTTAAATTAGGATGAGTAATACCATATTGGGAGAAGTAGAAATTTAGTTTCCCAAGGTTTTCTGCCAAGTCCCCAAATTTTTGGACAGTGAAATAGGGGCCAAAAACCTCCCAATTCCTATTAAAGTGCCCTGACATCGTTTAACGTTGGCCAAAATGTCAAAGCCTAATTTGTTGCAACTTCACCCAAAAGCCTGCACAAAATGAACAACTCTGCTTTAATTTGTATGTGTGTGTATGTGTGGTTTAAAACAGGACGATAGAAATGGCTCCTTAGCTCTGAGATCAGAGGGTAGAAACCCATTTGAGTAAAGCGGGTAATGTTTAGTATAAGTTTTCTCAAAACACTGACACAAGACCGTAATCAGTAATTTCAAACATCCTCGCGAGGGTGAATTCATCTTTCCTCTCCTTCATGTGTTTGTTTTGTTGAATCTCATTTGTATGCTTCAATTTAACAAGGGGCCCTGAGTACAGCTCATTTTATCACAACTCCTTAAAATATTTATTCTAAAGGTTTTATAAACCATCCACACACATGCACACACAGACTGACACACACATATGCACAAACCTTGGATAATGTTCTGTGCAATCAGTGTTTACTTACAGAAAACCCCATAAACTTAAATAGAAGTGTAGCTGGCCATCTGGCATAGCAGGCCCTGAGAGAGGTTACTTATAGTATTACAATTTCTGTTCCAACAATCACGTATCAAGAGCCCTACTAAAAGTGTATTTTGCCATGCATAATGCACACTTTTTGGCCCAAAATTTTTGAGGGAAAAATAAGGATGCGCATTATCCGTGGGTAGTACCTGAATTACCTTGTATCAGGTCTTGTGGTTTGTAATTAGTTGTTCCATAAAATTTCTTGTACCATAATATGTTCAAAAGGAAATGCTAAAATGCCTTTGTAATACAAAAAACAAGCATCTAAATATTAATTAATTAATTAATTAAAATGGAAGATTTTTTTCCCTAAAAGTCTGGGCCAACACATGGAAGCACATTATACATGGTAAAACGGGGTAACCAAATCTCTCTACCTGATACTAAAGAAGATACAAAAGTTCCTACGCTACCATCCCTGCCCTCAGCCAGCTCACTCACAGTATTATTAAAAAGGAAGAATGCAAGCAAATATCTTGCAAAAATAAATGAAGCAAATATGAAATAGAAGAAAGAATCAGCCCAGAGTGGCAATATTCCTAAAAAGCTAGGAATTAGGAAGATAGTTCTGCCTCTAACTGGCCAGAGATCCTTGACCACCTGGATCAACCATTCCATGGCTTGGTTTCTTTGTCAATAAAGTGTGCAAATTAACACCTTCCTCATAGAATGATTGTGATCCTGTTATCAAGATGCGTAGGACACAGGTAGCTCTCAAATGAGAGCTCTCACAGGTAGTGGCATGTTGGCAATGGGCTGAAAGAACCCAAAGGAAGCGGGAATGACGGTAATTAATGAATTTGCTACTTAAATAGATACTAACGGAGGACGGAATCGAAAAGGCTTTCTCTTCCATCATATGAAGGTTGTGGGACTAACTTGGCATAAAAGTTTGGGCAAAAACTGAAGATCCAAATAATAACAGAGGCACAATATCTCCATGGGTGAATGACCTTAACTTTTCTAAAGACATCCCCACCCATTCTTATCATTTGCCAGGCGACGCCTCGATATGGGTTCAAAATAATCGACACGTGAAGATGCGGAGGATTTGACCTAAGAGCAATTCATAGACTTCGAAAAAAAACTCAGTGGTTCTAGTAGACAAGTTGATGCAAAAAAAAGACGTGAAAAAAGATGAGAATGTTTAATCACAGTTTAATTAAGCCTAGGAAAAATGAGAATCAGACGCCCACAATGGATGTCTTCAAATATTCAAAGAGCTTTCACATGGAAGATGACACGAGATTACTTCGTCCAGCTGCTAGAAATAGAACTTGGATCAATGGACTGATCCACAGAAATGAGGGTTTGAATATAAAAAGTATTTAACACTCAGAATAGGCTCTTCTCTTTTATTAGAGATTCTGAGGCAGGAGTGCGTTAAGTCACACCCGTATAAAATGATCAAAGGGCTCCTGAATCTGTGCGTAGGGGAGCTGAATAAAATGACCCCTAAGGTGTCTTCCCCAACTGTACAGTTAAAACTTTAATACCCACTTTATAGAAAGACAATTTTATAATCAATTGATGATCGGTGTCACACAGATCTTTAGATGAGAAAGTGAAGACTAAAAACATGTCTAGTGTATCGGCTCAGTGTGTTGGCATCGTCTGGCATTCCTTATGCCTTCTCTCTAATGGAAACATCACCCTCCTCACATCCAGAATAGTAGAAAGTGTTTTTAGGTAGTGGGTGAGCTAAAAGGAAGACCTAGATGAAGCTAGTGGCTATTACTCTTATCTGTTAGCATCATGACCCAGCAGAACCCAAATCTAAGTTAGGAATTAAGACCTAGTTTTGTTACCATTAGCTTGGTGACTAGTCTTCCTCCTCCTCAGCAGACTCCCACTGTACACGACCTTGTGACCAGAAATCAAGCCAAAGCCACAGTCTCATTAGCACGAAGTTGGAAGGGCAGAGGCCTCAGGACGGCCAGAGAGGCTCTCAATTGAGAAGGGACACATCAGAAAAGAGTGGGCCACAGTGAGTGGAAATGAAATCTGCATAAAATCTCCTTTTAAATCCTGCACATTTCACAATAGAGGGTCAATTAACCAGGAAGACTTAATCAAATATTTAAGGAAGATATATTATCATTCCCACCCAAATTATTTTAGAAAACCAAGGTGAGTCACTGTAATAGTTTATCAAAACCAGATGTCCTTACAAAAATAAAAATTATAGGACAATATCCCTCATGGACATAGACATAAGAATTCTTAACAAAATATTATCAAATAACATTCAGCAATAGATAAAAATAATCATCAGTCCTGGCTGGTGTGTCTCAGTGGATTGCATGCCGGTCTGTGAACCAAAAGGTCACTGGTTCAATTCCTGGTCAAGGCACATGCTTGGGTTGTGGGTCAAGCCCCAGGTTGGAGACATGTGAAAGGCACCTGATCACAGTTTCTCTCACACATCAGTGTTTCTCTCCCTCTCTTTCTCCCACACTTCCACTCCCTCTAAAAATAAATAAATAAAAATTTAAAAAATCACCATCAGCACCATCATCGAGTGGAGTTTATTCTAGGAATGTAAGATCGGTTTATGAGTTTAAAAGTAATATCATTCAGACTAAATGACAGATAGATTTCTCAATAGAAGCAGAGAAAGCATTTGAGAAAATTTACTACTCAGCCATGATTAAAAAGAAATTCAGCTAAGAACAGAAAGAAACTTTATCGATCTGATAAAGGGCATATGTGAAAATCTTAGTGAATATCATATTTAATGGCAAAATATTGAATGCTTCCCTCCCAAGGTCAAATATAGGACAAGAAGGTCAGCAGTGTAACATCTTACTATTTCATTCAATATTGTACTAGGTCCTAGTCAGCCCTGCGAATTAGTCCGATGCAAGGGACTTGATTGCCGACCAGCTCAGAAATGAGCTGCTCAGTCTGAAACTAGGTGCCCTAAGTCTTACACAATAGAAGGCTGTACCATCCCAACAGTGTGATCAACTGGAGTGACAGCTCCTTGACTCAGGAATGTTCCATCACCTGGCTACCTGGCTTTCTCTCTCTCTCTGTCTCTCTCTCTCTCTCTTTCTCTTCTTCTAAGTACTGACATAGCCCCGAGGTCAAAGACATGGGGAATTGCTTTGTACCTGTACTAAACTCTACACCAATAAGCAGCAGAAAGTGTAGGCACACATCTCAGCAAAGACATTTCACCCTCCCCACAGGCCTTCCTGACCATCCAAGTCGGACCAGTTGCTGCTCCTGGGTTCCCTCCAGTTGTGATCTTTATATTCCTCTCTGGAGCACCTACCACTGTGTTGTAGTGGGTTATTTGCATTTCTACCTATTCTCCACCGCATTTTGAGTGCTTAGCACTGTTTCAGGACATGGCAGGAGGCAGGACTGGGAAGCAGAGGAAGAATAGAAGCACAAACAAACCTGCCGGAGAACCTCATTTTTAGATCAACTCAGTGAGCTTCTCTCTACAAAATCAGACAGAAAACCATCCAAAAGCAACTGAGTATCTATCCCTAGTTACAGACACTTCCTGAGACACTTGGACTCAGCAAAGCCCAGCCTCCCTCTGGATCGATTTTTATAAACAAACCCGATAATTTCTGGCAGGAAAGAGACAAAGCACTGTTCCCTAAAATTCCGAGTCAGGGACACCTGCCAGGCTAACTCCACCAGCCAACACCCATTGGCAGAAAGGTTTGCCAGAAACATTGATAAAGAGTGGCCTGGCCCTGGGTGGTGGGGCTCAGTGGACTGAGTGCCAGCCTGCGAACTGCGAGGTCAGTGGTTCGGTTCCCAGTCAGGGCACACGCCTGGGCTGTGGGCTGAGTTGGGGGTGTGTGAAAGGCAACCCATCCCACCTCTCCCTACAAATAAATAAATCTTTTTTTTAAAGAGTAACTGGATCCCTGCCACTTTTTATTTAGTTACAGAAGGACCAAGAGAAGATCGCTTCCTTGACATCTAGCCCCAAAGGAGGAACTTGGTTTTTGCCTCTTTCTTTCCACCCCCGCCTCCCACCTGGCCAGCCTCCCTGTTTCCCCCAGGAACCCTGTTCTTTACAAACTGTCGTGATCCCATCACTTGTTAGCTCGGTGGTGCACAAACAGCAGCACCTCAGCCTGCAGGGAGGACCTTGTCCTTGAAGGGGATCTTGGGTTACACTCAAAAGGCCAGGAAATAGCAATCGAGTGGCTGCGTTTGGCTTCAGGACAGCACATGTGTCTCCGGAGTCGTGTAACTCTCGGCGGAAAACAGGGTTTCTGTTTTACTAAGTGACACTGGGAAGTATTTAAAAGCCAAAGGGCCTTTTTGCTGAGCTGGGGCTGCCCCAGTGCCCCTCAGACAATACCAGCTTGCTCGGCCCATCCTTAAGGCCAGCCCTGGCTGATTCTGAAAACCAAGTCTTGTGCAGAAATCTCTGAGATCCTCAGCTGGACCTTAGCAGCAGGATAAGAGCCAAAGGGCTCCTCCCAAGAATCCTGAAGCTTGGGACCCACCCAAAACTGCTCCAGGAACCCTAATGGGTTCCAACTCATTCTATCCAGGGAATTAGGATGCAGCCTCTCCAGTGTGACTGCTCTCCTTTCCGAGGGACCCCAGGGAGGTCAGGGCTGCAGCGGAGGTTCAGGTCGACCCTGGCCCGGGGCTCCCAGGCAGGAGGACCAGATGTCTAGTGGTCCACGAGATGCTGGACATCACAGATAAACCTTGAACGCATTTTGCTAGGTGAAAGGAACCAGGCCCAAAGGACCACACACCTACTGCATGCTTCCATTTATATGAAATGTCAACAGAAAGTGTAGATTGGTGGTTGCCAGGTGCTGGGTGGGGTGGGGGAGAGCAGGTTGAGAAGAAATGGGGAGGTGCGGCGAACAGGGATGGATTTTCTTATTGGAGTGATGAAAATGTTCTAAAATTGATTGTGGCGATGGCTGTACAACTCTGTGCCTGTATCGAAAACCACAGAATGGTTTATGTGTATGGTATATGGATGGCATCCAATGAAGGTATTTTTAAAAACTACTATCCTAAAGTTTGTCTTGCAGTAGCCACACATTGGGGCCATGTTCAGAGGAAGACCAACCGGGTCCTTTAGGAACAACCCAAAATCCGGATGCTATTTCTTCACTCACACACTCACTCATCTACATTCGCCAGTGGGAGTTCTGTGTGCAGAACTGGACCACCTGTCAGAACAGAACCCGAGTTCACCTCCCCATACCCAGCTTAGGTCTGTCCCCTGGGTTGGAGTGGGGCCTCTTTCTTCCGTGCAGCTGGGAAGTGCCCCCCTCGGCCCTTGGGAGGTGGGGAGCCCCGGAGCCTTTAACAGGGAAAACCTCTTTCCATTTCTCCTCACAGAGCCACCCAAGTCTTATCCCCATGTTTCTTTGTTCCTGACCCCTCCCACCTTCTTTAGCTGAGGCTGGCAGCAGACTCTCAGAAACTTCCAGAAGGGAGTTCAAAGCTTCCAAAGGGAATGGGGCTCTCGGCAGTTCCAGAAGCAATTCTCAGGGGGAAAGCCAGGCCCCCAGTGAGAGCGGCACACAAGCTCCATTTTGGTTTCTTTCCCTAAGGACAAGTCCAAAGCCTTCACGTAAGCAGAAGCGACGACCCCGGGTCAACCCTGAGCTCACACGCCAGAGGGCGCGTTTGCCACCGAGGATCCAAGAATCCAGCTCCTAAAGTGAGTGCCTGGGGTCTGGACGTCCAGTCTCACCTAAGGCTGAGCTATTCCAGGGGCCCCACTCACGCTCCCTTTGGCTCCTCCCTAACCTGCCTTCCAGGTGTGCACCCGTTCGCCGATGCTCTGCTCTGGGCACTGGATGCGTCTTCGCCCAGATGCTGCGTACTAGGAGGCTTGAGGCAGGGAGAGGTCCAGAGGGATAAAATTCGGGGAGGTGAGGGGTGGAAAAGCCAGGAAGGCGAGAGGATCTTCCCAAAACACAGCCTGGTGGTGTAACTCAAGGCAGCGCCCGAAGTAAAACGCGAGAAGCATCAGGGTTTCTTGACGCAGAGACGTTGCCGTAGGCTACCACCAACATCCTACCTACAGCAAGGCGCTCTTGCCTGGCGGTCCTCTTTGCGTCTGGTCTAGCGCATAGTCCCCAACGCTAATCTGTGGCCATACCAAGTAGTGGCCGAGCTGTCCCCCATGATGTCCATCGACTGCTCCCCAAAGCTATCCCCATTACAATCAAAATAAAAAACAGCATGCTTTCTATTTATGTACAGCTCTCCAAGCCAAGTCCCTAAGCCCCCTTTCCACCAGTTTGCCTCCTTTACTAAAATAAAACCCTTCCACTTGGAAATTCTGGTGTCCCCGGCGTCTCGAAATTAGACCCACGCTCACAGCACCCAAGTATAGAGAAAAATTCCCGGGAGTAACACAAGGTATCGTCATTGTCTTGCATTGACAACTGTCTTGCATTATCTTGCACTGAATCATCACGCAGCGCGTCCAATCTCCCCGCGGAGTGACCACCCCCCACGCAGGAGGTATGGGGCGCACGGTCTCACCCCACCCCAAAGGTCCCCGAGCCATCCAGGGCACGCGCCAAGCGAAACGAAGGTCGAAGGAATTGCATTTTATCCGCAGATAGCTCGCCTTTGCCACTTTTGCTTCCTTGCTAACAGACTTTTCAAAGCCAACCCGAGGTGGGGCAGAGAAAGGTTGGAACTGACCTGTGTAGGGCAAGCTTCCAGCCCAGCTTGGGGACCTCTCGGCGCCTAGGAAGATCCAAGTCCTGCAGCGAGTTGGTTCCTGGCAGCGCTTCCCGCCCAGTGCCCCCTTTAATTGGCCTCCCTCTCTCTCCCTCCCTTACCCTCACCCTCACCCTCTCCTGCTCCCACTGCCGGCGGCCGAAGCTGCCTCCTCCTCTCTAGCGCGTCCCTCCTGCTGGGCGCCTGGGATCAGATAAGAGGCAAGGAAGGCCAGTCAGCGGCCAATTATAGAGCAGAAGGTGGCCGCGGGGGCGGAGGTTGGGGTGGTGGGAGGCAGGCCTAAGTCCCAGACACCCCCACTTTATTTCCTCCTCCTCTCTCCACCCCCGAACCAAAGAGATGCTCCGAAGAGCCCGCCCAGCGCCGCGCACGCGCTCCCTCAAACCCCGGGGCCGCCCCAGGTGTGCCGCGGAGCCTCGTGCGTGGAGAAAGAGCCGCTTTTGCGTCTCCACTCCGACCGAGGCTAGTGTGGGGCTACTAAACCCGGCCCTGGGGTCGCTGGGCAATACCAGGAGCCCTCCAGTGCTCAGGTGCTATGTGCCCACCTCCACATTCCCCAAGACCAACCTCACCTGCCCGCGTCAAGGACCCTTCGCCCGCGGGCCGGTCCCCACCTTAAAGGAGGACCCTCCCTCCTTCCCTCGTCCCTTTACGGAACATTTAACAAGGGCCAGGAAAAGCCAAGGCAGCAATGTCCAGACTTCAATGTGCAGGAGAAAACGACCCGGGGTGTCGCAATGGACATTTCTGTAGATTTTTTTTAAAGGAAAAATGTCAGCAGTTTCCTGTGGTTGGACTTCCCAACCTGCAGATCCCCCACTCACAGAGATCCTGATGGACAGTTCTGGCCTGAGGCCCGGGACTCTGCATTTATCGAACACCCTGGTGGTTCTGATTCACGCAGGTCACCCTTCGAAGTGTGAAGCACACCTGCCCCTGAGGCGAGAAACACAGAAGGCGCGGCAGAGCCCCAGGCGTGTCTCTAGGGACTGACTGGCCCCGCAGGGTCACCCTGGCCCCCTCAGGAAGTCATCACGATTACCATTTTTTAAAACCATACAAACAAACGTCCCGCAGCATTATTTACGTTAGAACGTATATGTGCGCACAAATATTGCGGAGTGAGGTATAGAAACAGAATTTAGCAAGAACCCATTATTGCGAGACAATGTTTTCTCGCTTTGGAAAACAGAAAAGAGGGTATTTCACCACCACTAATGGGTGGTGCTGGAGAGAGAAGAGGGGGCAGGTGCTGATGCTAAACACCAATCTGCCTTCGTCCTGCCCAGCTGATAATGCAGGAAAGAGGCCGCGGAGTTTGAAGCCTCTCCGGGGTCCTTGTGACATTCTAACCTTCCCAGCCACCTCTCCTGCTTTCCCAGAATTTGCGTGGTGTTTGTCTCCTCTTGCCCGTGCTCTGAATTTCCCCGCTGCTCCTGCAGTTGGAGTGGAAAGGGTTCTCTCCAGCCCCACTGTCGCCCTGATTCCCCTGGTCCCTTTCCAAATTGGCCTCCACTCAGTCACAGGAGGGTTCCAAGCGAGGCGCCGTTTTGCCTCTGCGCTTCACTGATCGCAATTCTCTGCGACCAGGCGCCAGAGCGCAGCCTTCTGCAGACGCTGCCAGTCCAAGAGCTGGAGAGTTGTTACCGCAAGGGTTCGAGCGCCACCTGGTGTCTGTGTTGGGATTTGGGCCAGGACAGGACTGGAAAGATCCCCACCCATCCTAGGGGGGCACATAGGGACCGGAATTCCTGAAATGCAGCGTTTACTCCTAGAGACAACTACCACTTTGATTAGATCTCTCTTCTTCTGCCCCCTCCCAAATTACCCTCATAATCGGTTCTCCCTTTTCACTAATCAAATCTCGTTTGTTTTTATTTTTACCCAAATGTAGATACCTAGGACGAGCTTAGCTTTTCTTGTTCATCCCCTTGTGGGAGGTAGTGGCCTGTTCCCACGAAGCTTTAGGCAAAGGCAGAGAAAGGGTATTTGTGATGAAATTATACCGAGCTGGAAATGAGGGCCTGAGTGATTTAAAAATGCGAAATAAGCGTAAAAAATCGATATACAGCAAATAAAGAAGCATAATAGTTGTTCAATAAAAACCTCACCCAATAATCTCTATTGTAATGGTATAAAATGTCATTTTTTCAAACTCTACCTCATCCTTCCTTCCTCTCTTTCACTTTTGGCTACTTGCATTTCACTTTCAATGCAGATAAACCTCAGTTAACATTGAAGCCAAGTAGCTGGTTTTAATCCATTTCCTACTAAAGTCGCAGTTGTGTGTGAATTCCCAGCCCCTTCAAGGGAGAGTTTAATCAACATTCATTTTGGGTCAGCCCTTGGCGGAGTGCCGAGACCTGACTCCCTGAAATGAGGCCAGGAGATTTCACGTTGGCCTCCCTTCTCAATCCAGGAAAAATTACATCGGAATGAACGTGTGAGTGAGTATCTGGGGCCTTTTCGAAGAAATTCGGAAGTTCTACCTCCCCACAGTAATTCATTCCAGAACTAAACGATTCTTCCTACAGTCAGCCCATCTGAGCCCATGACATGACTGTGATTCTGTCTTTCTTTTTTTAAATGTTTTCTTTTTTATAAGATTTTATTTATTTATTTTTATGCAGACAAGAATGGAAGAAGACAGAGAGGGAGAGACACATCGATGTGTGAGAGATACATCGACTGGTTGCCTCTCACATGCCCTCAATCGGGGAATTGGCCCACAACCCCCCACAATTCACAGGTTGAAGCCCTAACCCCCAAAGGTGATGGACGGAGGGCCTTTGACAGGTGCGTAAGTCATGAGGGTGGAAGCCTCGCGAATGGGATTAGCGCCCTTCTAAAAGGCCCCGGAGAGATCCCTAACCCCACCCATCGTGTGACAACTTGAGGACAAGTCTGGGACCCAGGGACCGCACCCAGCAGAGCTGACACCCTGATCTCAGACTGCCAGCCTCCAGAAATTGGAGAAATCCATTTCGGTCATTTCTAAGTCACTCGGTCCGTGGTATTTTGTTATGGGAGCCCAAACAGACGGAGCCACCGCCGTGCATCACAGAGGGGCTCTCGGTCCCTGCTCGAGTGTAGCCCCTGGCATCCCTTCTGATTGGTCTGTGCCTGTGCCAACTTATTGTTCGGTCTTTTCATTCCTGGCCCTGCCCGGAGCTCCAGAGCATCTCTGGGTCTTGCCTTCTTTGGAGTTCTGCCTCGGTTCTGTGAGCTGCCCCACTTCTGCCAAATCCGGTTTTTTCCCCTGCTAACCAGAGAATCCTGGCTGAGTCAAGGTGCGTTTTACCAAGTGTGAAGCTAAGACAGAGGGCACGAGAGAGCTTGTCCAAGCTTCCCCGGAGGGTTACTGCCAAGTCAACACCAGAATGCAAATGTCTTCACTCCCAGGCCAGGGCTTTTCCCCATGCGCTTTGACCTCTTCCTAAACAACGCTATCAATGCCGCCGACGCCTGTACAGGTTTTCACTTTGCAAAGTGCGTTCAGAACATCAACCTATTTCAACACATCGGTTCTGTAAGGTGAGAATCACCCCAGAGGTTAGCATCGGATTGTTTGAGTCTGTCTTCTGTGTTGCTGGAGTCCCCTCCCCACCTTCCTCCTAGTCACCTTCATGGTCTCCACCCAGCAACTAAGACATCCCTCACCTTCTCGGCTCCCCGGCCCAGATCAAAGGCAGGACTTACACAGCGGCCAGTGTCTCCCGTGGGACGGTGCCCTGCCAGTGTGTGCGTGCTGCATAAAAGGTCTATTCACAGCAGGACAGGGCTGGAGCAGGCCTAAGAGATTGAGTGCACAAAGGTGCTAAGACTTCACTTCATAAATGAAGATGCTGAGGTCCAATGAATTAAATGCCCTGCCCAAATCCCCAGCAAAGGTCAGTGGCAGATATTACCATGTTCAGTGCTGTCTGACAGCAAGCCAAGACTCGTCCCACTAATAATAATACCACGAGAAGAAGAGAAACCTTTACCAAGGATCTTTCTCATACCAAACATTTTGGGAAAGCTCATAGGGAAAATTTTAATATTTTTAAATTATTATTTTATTAAAGTAATTCATACATGTAATTTCTTTTAAAGACTTTACTTATTTTTAGAAAGAGGGGAAGGGAGGAAGAAAGAGAGAAAAAGAAACATCAAAGTATGAGAGAAACAAGTGGTTGCCTCTCACTTGCCCTCAACTGAGGACCTGGCCTGCAACCCAGGCATGTGCCCTGACTAGGTATTGAACCAGCAATCTTTCAGTCTGCAGACTGGTGGTCAGTCCACCAGGCCACAAGACCAGTTAGCCTCCACTGATTTCAACAGGGAGTAGAAGAGGAAGTCCTGTGGAGAAGTCCTTCTGCTTTGGTTCTTACCGTGTAAAAACGGTCAGTCCTGAGACTCCTTCGGAGAAGCAGATGTGCTAATACCAACCCGGACAGAGGGCCTTCTTCGTAACAGGTGAGTGTTTGCCACATTGACATGAATGAAGTTAACCCACTCTGCCTCCTCAATCCTCCCATGGGCCACCACGGGTTTCTAGTCATCCACCTGAAGCCACATGTGGCTCTCTGACAAATGGGACAGGTGACGGAAGCCTCAGGGGCTGTCCCCAGGTTTATACACTGTTCCAGTCCTTGAATACTCACTCACCACCTCTGCCCTTCCAGGTGGCGTTCAGGGTGTTGGGGACACATGTTATAGAAAAGAAGCTCCTGCCTCTTGGAACTTACTCGTGGTGGGGGGGGGGGCTGGATGGAAAACACAGAAACCAATACATTTATAACATGTTGTCATTGGTAAGTGCTGGGAAGACAAAGGGGCGAAAATGGACCAAAGCTGCTCTTTGAGAAGGGGTGGCGGACAGGAAGGAGTCCGGGGAGAAGGCATCGGAGCAGAGACTGAATGACAGCAGGGAGCTGGCCCTAACTGGAAGAAGGCCACCAGAGAAACCCCCAAATGCAAAGTCTCTGAGAAGCTGCAGGGAGGCCTGTGAGGCAGAAGAGGAGGGAGTAAGACAGGCACAGTTGAGGGATGAGCTCAGAGAGGCGGCTGGTCCAGGTGAGAAAAACCCCAAGGCCAGGACTTGGAGTTTGCTCTGCTTGAGAAGGGCAGTTCCGAACTGCCTTTGAGTGATGCCAGATTTCTCAAACACTTCCACTTAGAACCCAGAGGAGGATCTGGGACCATAAAGGGTTACCATCCCCTGCTCGGAGGAATTCTGCACCCGGACCCAGCCTGAAACCGGGAAGACATGCGGACAAACCTCAGCTCATTCCAAACCTCCTGGGAAGTGAATCAGCCAAATCCGACCTGTCAGCGCTTGTGATAACGAAATAAATTATGATGACCTGTGATGACAGAACTGAACAAGACTTCAAAACCTTTGCTGAAGACCCAGGACGAAAAGTGCATTTTCATCTAAGAGGTCTCACATCTGTGATCAAAATAAATGTCTCCTTCTGATCTTTGAAGTGAGTAGATGTTGGCTGGTTGATTTACTACTGGAATGCAATTATATTCTTCTGTAACACTGTGAGGCCTTTCAGTGATTTGATTCAGTATTTCAACCCATCCACGTCTAGATAGGGCAGCAAAAATTCTGTGGGTGAGGGTGTGAGATTCTGGTAAACCTGGGGTATGTCTCAGAAACTAGTTCCTTTTAAAAATTATGAATTTAATATATAAGTGAACAAACAAAATCAGAAATAGATTCATAATGATGGTTGCCAGAAGGGTGGGATTGGGAGATTGGGTGGGAAAGGGGGAGGGACTGAAAAAGCACAGATTGGCAGTTACAAGGTAGTCTCGGGGGACAATCTGCAGCACAGGAAATACAGTCAGTAATGTTGTGACAACCACGTACAGCACCCAGTGGGTACTAGAAATATCAGGGGGAACACTTTGCAAAGTACGTGATTGTCTCACCACTAGGCTGTACACCTGCAACTAGTACAAAATAATATGGAATGTAAACTAATTGAAAAGAATTTTAAATAACAGTCACCAAAAAAATTATGACTCTAGTTTATACCTTCGCACTTCCTAAAGTTCACGATTGTTGGTCCTCACCAAGTCTGCGGAGGAGTCTGAAAGAAAAGGATGGGCTTCGATGGCCCCAGACAGCCGTACCCACTTCCCTATTTCTACGATGCCTGCAAATGGAGTGCTCGTGTCTTCTTTCCATTTTCCCAAACTTGTCCATCCTATTACAGCGGCTGCTTGTAGGTACGGTCGATCTTGTTGGAGTGGCATTTTCGTGTACATTTACCCAAAAAAAGGGTCTGTTACCGTATCCTCAGAGCTCACGGTCTTTGCATTTCCAGACTAAATTTCTGCCTATAGACTCCTCCGACCGATTCTAGAAAGACCCATTAATAAGACAGACTCAAAAAGAGTTGAAAGCTGTAAGGTTCTTCATGTGGAGTTAGTTAAATGAGGTAGTGGAGGGGACCAATGAGAAATCCTTCCAGCCAGGGAATGCTTGGACAAAATAATGGAATCGTCGCTGGAAGGGGTTGAGGGAAGGGGTCGGTTATCTCTCCTTGTTTCTGCTTCTGCTAGGGAAGACCTCGGCTCAGTCATTTCAACTCATCCAGCTGCCCTCACGCCTCTAGAAGACTTCATGGAGGGAGAACCACGCCCATCTACTCCCCTTGACATCTACTCCCCCATCTACTCTGTTGACAGCAGCATTTGGGGGAAAGGCTCTTATGCCTACAAACCAAACAGCTCTACAGAGGATAGAAACCTATACCCGGTGTGTTTGCCCAAAGGGGGAAAAAAACGAGTGTGTGACATTAAGTCAGGGCTGATAAGTTATAAAAGATACTCAGATGATTTGAAAAAAAAAAAACTAACACCCATTTCTTTACTATTAAAACACTACAGTTCAGCCCTGGCTGGTGGACTGAGAGCTGGAGGCTCCGTAGACTGAGTGCCAGCCTGTGAACCAAACTATCACAGGTTCAATTCCCAGTCAAGGCACATGCCTGGGTTGTGGACCAGGTCCCCAGTAGGGGGCGCATGCGAAGCAAGCACACATTGATATTTCTCTCCATCTCTTTCTCCCTCCCTTCCACTCTTTCTAAAAAGAAAGAAATAACTAAACTACTGTTTAAAAAAAGAAAAACAGACCCCAGAATGATATAAAATGTTTCTTACACTTATAAAAAGATCATCAGCCTCACTCATAATTACATTCAAACTAAAACAAGAAACACCATGTTTTACTTATCAGAGTGGCAAAAAGTACTAATTATGAGGATATATTCTGTTGGCAAACTGTAAGTAACTTGTCTTCTAAATCTAATACATTGAGGATGAGTTTGCAAAACGGTGCACTCTCCACCCAGAGAAAAGTGTTACCGAGTCAGCTTAGCTCTCCTGAATGTGCCCTGATGGTTCAGCCACTCTGCCCCCTACTGGTACAGGCGGCTCCATGACAGAAGTGAAATTTGGGCTATACCTCAAAGTTTGATGAATTGCACTTCTCACGTGAAATTTTATGAGTCTGAATATACAAAACAATCACCTCTCCTATTTTGTAAGGTTTTTTTTTTTTCCCTGCACTGTTGCCTTCCAGAAATACCTCTTAAAAGACAAGGTCTCCTCTCCCCCTTTCACCACCGGTCATGTGTTATCCCATAAAAAGCTAACTCCTCTTTGCTCACCGGTTGTCCTTACACTTTTAAGCACTTGTGTTCATGAACTTCACTTCACAGTATAGCTAAGATTTGTCAAGGTTGTCCCTCGAGCTCACGTGAATCATGAACCAGATAGATGAAAATATATTTGCATTTGGAGACCTAGAGGAGGAAAGGAATATTTTCCTCTACCCATCATAGTTCCTCCAGCTGGGACCCAGTAAGTCAGACTAACTGAAAGCAGATCAACAAAGAAAAACAAGAGAAATTTATTAGCAGGTGCATTGTGCTTACACCTGGGAATACCCAGTGATGAGTGGCTTGAAGGGGTGGTCAGAACTTGGACTTATATGGCATCTTAACAAAAAGTGATAACTGTGTAGAGAAGTGACAAGATAAAAGAACAGGATGCTGCGCTTCTAGGGCCAGCGAACTGTGGGAAGGCAGGTGTACGGTAAAGTTAAGGGGACATAAGGGCGAGTGTTAGCAAGGCCTGGTGCCTCTGGTTAGCAGAGGTCAGTGTTGGCAGAGGCTGATGCCTCTGGCGCCATCTCCCGGCTGATGGAAGTCTGGAGTTGTGGCTGGCCACTAGCGTCTGTCCTTCCTGGAAGAGAGGAGAGGTGGGCACCCTTTTACGGAGGCATGTCCTGCTTTTGGACAAGTAGCAGGGGGTGGAGAATTTTTCTCTATCTGCTGCTGCTTCTCAGTCACCTTCAGGTCACAATAATTCTTATGCCAAAGTGGCATGTTTTGGGGTGGCGTATTCTGCCACCCTCCGGGGGATGACCAGACACTGTCTTTTATCAAATAATTCCTCAGCAAATGGGGGTAACATATACTGCGGCAGAATAGCAGCCGTGCTCTGAGTCCTGACACCTGTCCAGGGCACGTGTGAAGGGTAGGGAAGCTAGGGGTGTGTACTAAAGCTGGCTTTTTAAAAAGGGCCTTGGAAATGCATGTGCTGTGGAGGGAGCGGGTGGGGTGGAAGAGGGTATTAAGGGGATGAATGGTAGTGGAAAAAATACAATTAAAGAATTTTTTTAAATCATACAATCTGTGTATTTTTTGACTCAGGAAATACAGTCATTACCCTCATAGGAGTTCCCCTAAGGCATTATCAGGGCTTTGTGTGATGTTTAAATGACAAGGACAATCATGACAGCAAAACAAACAAATTGTGTCTTTGATGACAAAGAAGGTCTGAAAGAACGTAGACCAGGGCTGGGCGAGGCAGTGGGGTGAGGGGCTGGAATGAGATAGTAAATTTTCTTCTTTTCATTTTTTTCTATTGCTCGTGTTCTCCATAATTATCATGCCTTCCTTTTATCATTTTTACTGAGGTTATTTTTTTTAAATAATATTTTATTTATTTATCTTTAGAGGGGAAGGGAAGGAGAGAAGGAGAGAAGTATCAATGTATGGTTGCCTTTCATGCATCCCCTGCTGGGAAGTGGCCTGCAGGGACCCGGTCTGCAACCCCGGTATGTGCCCTGACTGGGAATCAAACTGTGATTGTCTGGTTCGCAAGCCCATGCTCAATCCACTGAGCTACACCAGCCAGGGCTTTACTGAGGTTATTTTTAAAGTGTGTGTAGGTCTTCTCTGAGTTTGAAAGCACTGTAAAATGCTGTCTGCTTCAAGGGCAGCAAACACCAAGGCAGAGGATTCTGGCCGCAGGCAGAGGGATGGGGCAATTTTGAGAAGCTCAGCCTCTGCCCCATCCCCACACTCTCCGCGCTGATGTTCAGCCAGGTCTTCTCCAGCCCACACTCGCGCCACAAACAACTCCCTACTAGATGCCCACAGGAGGTGGACGGAATCTGTGTGTGGGCAGCAAGCCTGGGGAAATGGATGGTACCTGCCAAAAGGGAGTTCAGATTCCTTCTGAGCTTGTTTTCCATTTCACCACGACACTGTGGCCCCCTGGTCTCCTTTGCAAGAGTCTCCCTGAAGCTTGGGTGCTTAGTTTTGGGTGACCCATTTGGAAAGGAGTAACTCTGAGAATAAACATGTTTTATACCAAAGATGTGTCAGACTCTGACTCAAGCGTTAGTCTTGGCCCCTCAGCAATCTTAAGGTTCTCCCAGGTGTGGAGGGAGAGAGATGCCAAGATGCCATGATGGAACCAGGTGCAAAGGTCTGCGGGGTCCCGTCCACCATGGGTAGAAGTGCATTTGGAGCACAGTGTCCAAGAAATGCATTTCAGCGATGTTCTATAAGCTTTACAAGGACAGCGGCTTCCTTATGACAAGAAAATACGGAGACTCTCTAAGCCCTTTGCTCAAGGTTTCCCACTGAAGAGCAGCAAGTGAACAAGTGGACGAGACCTAGGTCCTTACAAAAATAATGGTCGGGCACATATTTGAACTGAGATGTCTGACTCCAAAAACATGTTCTCTTTTGTTTTTTAAATATGCACTACTGTCACCAAATACATCCGAGTTTTCAACATCTTTTTGCCACCATGAGAAAATTCACATCGCGATTCCATGCAAACATCTACCTTAACACGCACACTTACAAAGATGAACTTAATAAAACAGTACACGCTTTTCCTCTGTGCAAACAGATCATTCCTAGTCTATTCTATTTCTTTTCTTTTTTTTTTTTTTTGTGCTCGTTTTAACCCACTCAATATATGTCACAACCCAGTAATGGGTCGAAACCTACATCATTTACATGAACTGTTTCAGCAGTTTTATTTTCTGAAATTAGCTTCTAAATATTCATGGGTTTCTTTTCCACTCAAAATTATGTTTTGCCCAATACTTCCCAATACTGCACCATCAATACAATAAGACAAGTTTGTTGTTCTGTTAGTCCACATTAAAAAAAAAAATGCTTCTCATTCAGATAGAAAGCTTCTTTACTTTTTGTGGTTAGATATTCTGTGTTTAACTGCTTGTGTAGGGTCCTTATTGCATGAATATTACAGGCATTGCATATCTAAGACATTAATATTTGTAGAGCTGGGGGCACAGGTAGCAAGGTCTCTAAGAAATTCTATATAAAATGGGTCAGAACAACAGCGTATTGCTAAAATAAAGCATCCTTCTTACTGTGTGATCTTCAGGAAGTTATTCAGCTCCGAGTGACGGTTTCCTCATCTGCAGGATGCCACCATCTCTGTGCCTGAGAGAAAACAGCCCAGAGAAAAGTGCTGGCCTCAGTGCCAGGCACAGCAAAGTTTCCTTCTGAGATACAATCATAATTGGGTTCAGTCATACATGCCACCCAGATGGTCTGTCTCCATGACACACTGCCGTCTCAAACCTGAGTCCTCGACAACAGCCCCCACTGCGGGAACAGTGGGCAGAGAGCACATTCCAAGGGCAGGGAAGGGGGTGGGAGCCTCTGACCGCCCCGGTCCCGCTTGCAGGCCAATCAGCGGTCACATCCTGTGGGTGTGGTAGAAACTAAGGGCGGTCAGGAACACAACAGGCGAAGTGCAGTAAGTGCTCATGGGAAGGTCAGCTCTCTCTTCTTCTTCCTTATTATGTTCTATCATGTCAGGTGGTAACTCTAGGTATGTCCCCGGAAGCTCAGAGGTGCAAGAGAAGAAGCACGTATATAATAGGGCATCAGTCACGTGTCTTCGACCCCCAGTTACGATGCTCGTTAGCTGTCTGACCTTAGGTTATTCTCATTCTCTCTCTCTCTCTCTCTCTCAGGCTGCTCACTACTAAAATGGATGGAGAAATATCTGTCTGGGGTAGGTGCTGCGGGGGTTCAGTGAGAAGGTACCTGTAACCTGTAACATGCCTAACACGCAGTAAGGGTCCCATGTGAGTTCTTTTCTGGCCAAGTTACTGCCTTTCCTGTTTCAGTTTTCTCCCTGCTCTGCATTCACCAATCTCTCTCTCTCTCTCTCTCTCTCTCTCTCTCTCTCTCACACACACACACACACACACACACACACACACACATCTAGATAGCCTTCCCACCACCCTGTTGAACTTGGCCATAGACAGTTGGATGGTTCTGGCTCCAATAATGACATCTAAGCTCACCACGCCAACCACGCATCAAAGACATGGATGAAGGTAAATGGGGACGCAGCCAGTGGCACATCCGTCCACCATTCAGCCAGACTTGAAGTGACAGTGAAGACGCCTCTTCCACTGATAAGCTCACAAGACAGAGACAGCGTCATTTACTAGAATTCCAGGAGGAGGGTGGCCGTCATCCTGACCTGACACAGCTCCTCCTTGAGAGAAAGAAGTACTGAAACCCGGGGGCAGGGCCACTTTTCCTTGGCGATGGTGGGTTGTCCTACTGGGCCAAACTGGAGCTGGAAGAGAACACCTAGTGACATGATGGACCTTGTAGAGAAATCCCAGGTGTGATTGGATTTGTGTGTCTACAGGAGAAGGGTGGAAGCTGCTGCTCCGAGTTGGACCTGCTACAGAGCGGAGTAGAGGAAAGAGAAAGAACTGTTCGTTGTAGCCTGAGACCCTGGGACAAAAAAAAGGGGGGGCAATCCTTGAGAAACTGGTGGGACTGGAGTAAGGTGTGCGTTTTAATTAATAACATAGTACTGATTTTAATTTCTCCATTTTGGTACTTTTACCATGGTTGTGTAAGGTGTTAACACAAAAGGAAGGCTATTTGGGGCCAACTCTATCATTAAGAACAACAGGAAAATCTGGAATAAGTTACTGAAGGGTAATTTGCATTCAACCAAGTGCACAAATCTTAAGTATGTGCAATATATCCCTCTGATATCTCCCCGCACAACACAGATTGGGATATAGAATCCTTCCCTCACCTTTTATACGTCAATTAATAGCATTAGAAGTCAAGAGAATGGTTAGATTTGGGAAGAAAGAAATGAGGACACCCTGGCTGGTGTAACTCAGTGGGTTGAGTGCTAGACTTCAAACCAAGGCATCACCAGTTCAATTCCCAGTCAGGGCACATGCCTGGGCTGCAGGCGAGATCCCCAGTAGGGGGCGCGCAAGAGGCACTCACCCACAGATGTTTCACTGCCCCTTTTTTGCTCTCCCTTCCCCTCTCTCTAAAAATAATAAAATATTTTAGATAAATAAAAGTTAAAATAAAGAAATGAGGAGCGATTAGGCAGGGGACCTACGGAGGCTTGATAATGCCCCTTTCCCTGACTTGGGTCTTGGTTATAGAATTGCGTTCATTTTTTGATAATCTGTTGAGCTGTACACTTGTGATTGGTGTATTTTTCTGTACGTATGCTATACTTCTGTTAAAACATTGACATAAAAACTGATTCACACCATGTCTCACCGAGGAAACTGAACAACAGGAATCGTGTCAAAGTCCTCATGTACACTGAGGCCCTGGAATTTGTGTTTGGGCCCTGTTTTGCACCATTCCCTGATGACAAGGTGTCCCCAGGTGACCAGTGGGCTAGAACAGGAGAGCTCGCCCAAGTGGCTTCAGCAGGCCAGAGGAAAAGATGGCCGCTTTAATGGCATAACGATGGCCTTCAGAAGGAAACTTTATTCTTTATATACAAAGGAATGTTTGGTCTAATATGAACTAAGCATAACAGATCAATTTTTAAATTAAGAATTTAACTTAATTTTAATAAATTAAAAAGCATTAAAAAAATTTTATGAACCAGATTAACTTTGAGAAACCACAAGGGGGCAGCATTTCACAACATTCTAAGTGAAGAATGCTGACCAAGCGTTTTTAAAATACAAAAAGAGTAAGAGTGGATCTTGAAAAGAAGATTTTTATTGAAGGAGAAAACTAAAGTCCAAGGAGCTGACTGAGCCCCTTTCAGTTTCCTTAAATCACAGAGGTCAAGAGCAGCAAAACAAGGACCACGTGAACGTTTCCCAGCTGTGGATGGAGTGTTTTCCCACCCCAGATTGTCTCAAGTGGGCTTCCTGGATTACACAACACTCGCTTTGTGCTGAAAAGGATTGACTTCTCACCCAAAGACCCACAGACAAAGTCTCCGTGTGCCGCGGACGCAGATGAGGGTCTCTAATTAGGTGCCAGACACCTGTTACTGAAGAAAATTAATTCAGTTTGAGTGAATCATGAATCTACTTCCAGAGCAAGAGTACGCGCCCCATTTAATTACGTGCCAATCTCCGACAGACAGGAGGCCTTGGGTTGTGACAGTTTAAAAAAAATAGTGGTTTGCAGAGGTGAAAGCTGTTTGTTTTAATTTCCCCCTCAAATCACTGTCCCACCTCGGAGAAGCTATTCTGAAGCCTCGGGGTGTTAGCATGTCCTTGCCCAGTTAAAAGGCAGTAAAATCAGGCTTTGTGGGGAAAGGTAGGGAGGGTTTGGGTAGCTATTAACTATCGATCCCCTCACTGTATTAAGGTCGGGCCTTGTGGACGGATTCACAGAGTTCCTGTTGTATAAAACAGCCTCCCTTTCTGCACATGACAGCCAGGGCAAGAGGCTTGCTGTGCCATGTTGGAAGGTGGTACCATGTGAGGGAAATAAGACAAAAGCTCACCCTTGTAACTGAAGGGATTGTGGGAAGCAGGTGAACAGAGAGAGAGGGTGCGGTGCTCAGTGTACATGCTGATCTCCCCTCTCCAGCTTAACACCTACCACCTGGGGAAGAGAGCCAATAGGAAGAGAGATGTCTACCTCCCTTCTCAGTCAAGACCCTGCAAACTGAGAGCCACGTCTTGGCAACTGGTAGTCTATCACGGTTGGTAGAGGGAGGGCCTGACCTTGAATTTCTCCAGGCAGTTCCCTATGGAAGGGCCCAGGAGTTCCTGAAGCTCCAGGAGACAAATGGAAAGCCTGCAGACCTGTCCCATACCCACCATGGCAAAGGATGAAGATGCTCTGAGGCAGAGCCTTGGGGGACAGGCACGGCCAGAGGCCAGGCAGAAGGTATGGCAGAAACTCGCGTGATTGGTAGGGCCAGAAAGAGCCAACATGAGAGTAAGACAGCAAAGAGGAGCTCTGGCCCGAACCAGACAGAGAGATAGCAAATTACAACGGCAATAGCCTGTTAAAGGCTGAAGGTCATTGCAATGTCCTCCCACTTGGACAAAACTCCTTTAAGTCATAAGCAAGACAGCTTTGCTCCCTCCCTTTTCTAAGGGTGTATATGAGCCCAGCTCTGTTTTGCTCTTTGATTCACTAAATAATCCCTTTAGGGGCCTAATGCCAAGTCCCAACAGTGCTGAAGCCAAAAACAACTTGCATGATGTGTCCCACGCTCCTGCACTTCCAAACGTATCTACTTCTCAGGGGTGTGCCTTCCCTACTGAGCATGCGCCTGGGAGCTTTCCCCAGTTTGGAGGGGGAGGGGGTGTCTCAGCCTGGGGAGCAACCATCAGTCCTAATTCATCCACCCAGGATGCATCGGGGATTCATGCTAATAGAACCCTCTCACTTGCTCCAATTGGCCATAAATATGCAGCTACGTCTTGACTCTGAAACCCTCACCATTGTTCCGAGGAACCTCAATAGAAATATGATACACCAATCAGAAACAGAGTTCAAGGGACTGGACACACCTCAGAAACCTCTCTTTCTACCAGGCAGTGCGTCTGAGTGGGGATGCCTGCGGGCCTAAACCTCGGGGGCGACTCCCTCCACTGGCCTGGGCTCTTTCTCAGGAGAATCGGTGGAGTCTTGTGGACGGGCAAAGAAATTCAAGTTAGTTTAGTGAGTCAGTTAGATGGTAACCTCGCCACATCTCTGGGTTCAAATCCTGTCTCTGCCACTGACTGTGTGACTTTGAAAAAGTTACACGGAACCTCCTGTACCTCAGCATCCTCATCTTAAAGTGAGGAAAATAACAACACCCACCTTCGAGGGTCGCTGCAAGCATTAACTGAGACAGAATGAGCTAATCCGCGTGAAGTGTCTGATGTGTGACTTGTAGGAGGGACAATTACTGTAGCTTGCCAAAAGCAACCAAGTTTAAATAACTGGAAATCAACACATTTTCATGCCCAGATCAATATGAAATCATCCTTAATTGATATTTACTGGCATAGCTTCTAAACCTGAACCGGGTTTAGAATCTACACTGAATAGCCACGCTGGGGCGTAGTTAATATGACTCCCTTTACCCTCGTCTCCAGAAGGAACTCTCACCACGTTCGTGGGCACGTTGCGAAGCAGGCTGCGCGCTGCGGCGCAAGGCTGGAGCGGCAGGACGCTGACCTTCAGAAGACCTGGAGGCGCCGCAGCCCATGCCGGCTTCTCGTGCAAAAAGTCGGGGGTTGGAAACGTGTGTGGAGGGCAGCCCTGGGCCTACGGAGGTGTTTTTTTGTTGTTGTTGGGACAGAAAGCTTGCTCTGTTTTGCTCTAAAACGTGCAGTGCTGTGAACTGAAGGCCTTGGGTGGAGCAGGCATCTTACACCAGCCACGCCCCGTCCCACTTTTGTCTCAGGCCCCGCCTCTCCACCCATTTCCATGACCCACCTGTCACTTAGGTGTTTCAGGTGAGCCTCTCCTCAAAACACAGAAAGACTCCATGGACCAGGACCCCCCTGGATTTCTGCCCCCGGTCTTCTCCTGTCCCACAGCCACGGAATCCAGACCTGGCCGAAGTCCAGGTGCGGACCGCCTTCCTCCTCTCTCCACTCTTCACACTTCACCTTCACCTCTTCCCTCGGTTGGCAGGGCTGCATTCAGCTCCATTAATCTGGTCAATGGTTCTCACCTTTTTAAGAGGCTAGACAAACGACTTGCTTCTTTTCCGTTTTTAAACCACATGGCTCTTGGCTCCCACGTGTCCTGAGTAAACAACAAGGCAACAGGCCTTCAGGTGCCTTCTGAGTCATGAGAAGTGGGAAGCGCAGAGGCAGCCCCCAAACTGCAGGCTGGGTGGGAGAAGCTCGGGGATTCCAGGGCCCATTTTTTCTGCCTCCCTGGTCTTTCATACAGAGCAGGAGCTCTTGGAGATGTGGTTTTTAATTCCTGTTCTCAGGGGGAGCTGGTCAGCTCAGGTTCCCTGAAACTGGACTGTTATGTTCACTGAGAATGTAGACATTTTCTACCTTTTAAAATTTTTATTTATTTGTTTTTAGAGAGAGGGGAAAGGAAAGAGAGAGAGGGAGAGAAACATCAATGTGTGGTTGCCTCTCGCATGCACCCCCTGGGGACTTGGCCTGCAACCCAGACATGTGCCCTGAATCGAAGCAGTGACACTTTGGTTCACAGGCTGGTACTCAATCCACTGAGCCACACCAGCTAGGGCTTGTTCTACCTTTTTAAGAAAGATTTTATTTATTCTTAGAGAGAGAGAGGAAAGGAAGGAGAAAGAAAGGGAGAGAAATGTCTATTGGCTGCTTCTCGCAAGTCCCCACCCAGATATCTGGCCTACAACCCAGCCGTGTGCCCTGACCAGGAATCAACTGGCAAACTTTCGGTTTGTGGGATGATGCCTGACCCACTGAGCAACACCAGTCAGGACACAGACATTTCTTCTACCTTTAGAGACTTACACTCAAGCACATAGTCCCAGTTTTAGAATTTCCATGACCGCATCCTCTCAAAGACTATCTGCTCTTTTGTGTGTGTGCATTATTTTACACTTGTATTGTTGTTCATTTCTTTTCACTCTTCAATCAGGAGGAGTGAACTATCTTGAGGAGCAGACAGCAGCAGAGAGAAGAGCATTGCTGTGAAGAGCACTGGCCCTGTGAAGTGCGGTTTTATTTACTCTGTACCCAGAGAGATCTGTTTTTAAATCGGTAAAGCCTGCCCACTCCATATATCCGTAATAATTCCTAGAGGGTCTAATCAGGACTTCATGAAACATCAGTGGATCTGGTTGGAACAGACTCAGACGGACTGATGATTTTCAGCAGTTCCTTGGTGAGGAGTAATTGCCATTCTCTGGCAGAATACAACTGTCTAGGAAATGGAGTTTGACTATATAGTTACGGAGTGTTAATTGTGTAGTAAAGTATAAATAATTCTCATTCTAGAGTGTGGGTTCAGTCTGTCCCCACAAATTCAATTATTGTTTCATAAGGGCTGGGGATTTCCTAACAATTCAACCCATAACATCCATTATCCTAGGGATGGCTTTTCTTTGTTTGCTAAATATTGCAACCTGACTCTGGACACCTGCTCGTTTCAATTACTGGGGGCTCACACCTGTTCTTCCAGATCAATACTCTGCTCCTGCTGTATCAGTGAGTGGGACGGGCCTTTGGTTCCTTTGATGAGAAGGGGACCTTGCTAATTACGTTACGATAAAGCAGGGACACTTTGTTTTGTTTGCTCTTTGAGCAGAAACATGGCCACAGTCACATTTTCTGTGGGAAAGCAGTAAAATAATCTCTGATTGGCTAAAGTTACAGTTATTTCACTTACAATTGGATATAAGGTGGTATTTTCAAAGTTTATGACTGTGATCAATGGGTGAGTTTGAAATTGACTTACTGGATTGTGCCTAGAATTAAAAAAAAAAAAAAAGAAACATAATGGAATAGGGTAGGATAGAATTGAACTCAACTGAACTGAAAAAGCAACAAAAACACCCCCAGCATCAGAATATGTCTTACACAGTGTGGGGATGGGTACCGGTCAGAGTCCTCCAGAGTAACAGAACCAACACAGATACCTACATACCTACATATCTATATACCCAGAGCTACGGTGTCCAGCACAAATAATACCCCTATTTTGTTACAAAATCATGATAAGCATGTAATTCTGTAATATAACAATATCACATGAAAGCACACCATATGACATTGTAGGTGAAATGTTCACATTAAAACTATAAATTATTACAGCCATGTTATTGCCCTACGAACCACACTCAAGCAGTCATTACTTCTGCTGAATCCTCTATCTCTGTCTCCATTTCTATCTCTATCTCTATATCTTTATCTATTTAGAGAGATTTTAAGGAAATGACCCATACAGATTTGGAGGTCAGCAAATCTAAAGCCTGCAGAATAAGTCAGCAGGCTAATAGAGACCCAGGAAGAGCCGATGTTGTATTTCAAGGCCAAAGGCTGTTGGCTAAACTCTCTCTTGCTAAGGGGACAGTCAGCCTTTTGTTTTGTTCAGATCTTCAGCTGGATGGGTAAGGCCCACCCCATTATGGAGAGCAATCTGCTTTACTCAAAGTCCACTGATTTAGATGTAAACCTCATCAAAATAACACCCTCACAGAAACACCCGGGATAATGTTTGACCACACACCTGGGCCCTGTGGCCCAGCCAAGTTGACACATAAATTAACCAGCACAGTATGTATCTGTGGTAGAGTTCATGTCATTCACCAGACATTCTGGTTCTCTCCCCAGGCACAAGGCGGAATGGCATTTCCCCATCCCCCTGAAATTCGATGTGGCCAAGTGACTTGGCCAAAGAAATGTGAGCAGAAGTGGTATGTGCCACTCCAGCCAGAAGTTTGAAATGACACCGTAACTTCTGCCATGTCCTCTTTTCCTTTGCCAACAAGGCGAGTGACCTTTGAGATGGCGGCGGCTGCATCAGTCCGAGTCCTGAAGTGAGGACAAAGGGGGGCAGGGCCCCCAGCACCGCACGGTGCACACGCCATGAGTCAGAACAGAAGCTTTGCTGCTTTGAGATTTCAGGATTGTTTACTACCGCACCACAACCCACTGGATCTGATTGTGTGTTAGTCGTACATATGTGTGCGTGGGCGCTGAGTCACGATGCAAAATGAACCTCTTCCTGTATATTATCGTTAAGTGTGTGATAGTCAGTGATAGAGATTGCAGGAGGATCTTTATTTTTTTAATATTTTATTTATTTATTTTTAGAGAGAGGGGAAGGGAAGGAGAAAGAGTGGGAGAGAAACATCAACATGTGGTTGCCTCTCATGTGTCCCCTTCTGGGGACCTGGCTTGCAACCCAGGCATGTGCCCTGACTGGGAATCAAACCCGAGAGCCCCTGCTTCACAGGCCCATACTCAACCCACTGAGCTACACCAGCCAGGGCAAGATTGCAGGTTTATCTTACATCCTTTATCAGCAAGAAGATGAGAACTGGAAGAGCCCTGAGAAATCATCCCATTCAATGCTCTTGTTTTAGAGACGAGGATGCTGAAGCCAAAAGAGTTCAAGTAATTCATAAGAGTTGCAAGTGAGGTGCATAGGTGTGAGGTGAAACAAGTGTGTTTGACTAGAACTCAAACCACAGGTTAGACTTCAAGCCAATGCTTTACCACAAACCCGTGCTCTGGGGGTGATCTTGTGACAGTATCTTTCAAAACTACAAAACCTCATAAAAATACAAGCCAATGGTGTCATCATAATCAGTGCTCCATGAAGATACTGTGACTGTCTCAGGCCCTGTTGTGTCTCTAGGCTACACATCACCAAGCACATAGCAAATGCACAATAAGAATATCACTGAATGAATAAATGAAAGTAATGTTCTCGGCAGCCCCTGTGCTAACTAATAGGCACAAGGTTCCTGCAGGATCCATAGGCTACACTAGGTTTTGGACAGTATTTCTTTCCTCCCACTTGAGCCCATCTCTAAGTCGTTCAGTTATGATCAATGCACTCTTCTGTGTTTATGTTTCGCTCTCAGGGGACAGGCTGTCTGGAAGCAGCCTCTGAGACCGAGATTTATACGCAAGAAGTTTTTTAGAGTGGGTGCTCTCAGGAATATATCTGTGAGGGTCAAGGCGCAATTGGACAGAGGGAGCAGGTGACTAGGAAGCAGCCGAACAAAGGCGTCTGCCAATCCCACTAGGAGCTCTGGAGTTAGACTGGCCCTTCTGAGTCACTCCAAATTGGAGTGGAGGTGTCAGGCATTTATATGCCCAGACTGACCACTTATTCTCTTCTGAGAAGTGCCTCTTCAAGACTTTGTGTACATTCTATTCAGCAAATTGGTCCTTTCTTTGAAGATATGAACTGCCTCCGCAGAACTCAGCATGACCTGGAATGAGGCAGCCCTCTCTCTCAAGAGCTCTCTCTCTCTCTTTTACCCTTTAAATTTTCTCTGTGGGGAGAAAGCGTTAAAATTCTAATCCCCCAGCAAATTTCAACTGTGCAGCACAGTATTATCAACTGCAGTCATCATGATACAGAACAAACCCTTAGATCTTATTTGTGTTACAACTAACCGTGCGCACCCTTTTACCAGCCTCTCCTATCTCTTCCACCCACAACCACTGATAACCTCTATTCTAATTTCTATTTCCATGAGTTCAACATTTTATTTTTTAGATTCCACATAGACTGATACCAAATAGTATTTTTCTCTGTTTGGCTTATTCATTGAGTGTAAGGCCTGCAAGTTTCATCTATCTTGTAGCAAGTGACAGAATTTACATCCTTTTAAAGAAAGTCTGAATGATTTTCCATTGCATGTATATACTATAGTTTCCTTTTTTAATTTGTATATAATTTATTGGGGTGACATTGGTTAATAGGATCATACAGGTTTCGAGTGTACAGCCAAGACATGGACACAGGCAAAGTCTCCAACGGAGGATCGGGCAAGGAAGACGAGGTGCACACACACGATGGAACCACTCAGCCTTTAGAAAAGAGGAAGTGATACCGTGTGTGACCACATGAACGGACCTTGAGAACACATCAGTTTCTCGATCCATTCATTTGTGGACAGGCACGTGGGCTGTTTGCAAACCCTGGCTACTGTGAATACTGCAGGCAGCTCTCTGCAGCTGAGGGCGTGTCCTGGGGAGGGGCTCTGCTGGGACCTAGGGGTCCCAGCCCTCTCCGCAGCCACGCACCTGAGTGCAGCCACCACAACCTGTACATAATTGAGATGAAAGTTCAAAAAGAAATGTCCCGTCTTGAGCAATGAAAGAAAAAAGAGAAAACATTGGAAAGAACACATGAATGAAATGAGACAAGCAATATGCACCCTGACAGCAGACCAGCCCTGAAATGATCCTATCCGCTCCCTGGTAATTTGTTTCATTCCCCTGAAATCTGGGCCAAGGTGGGCCATGCCGTAGTTCATTAGCTACTTCTCCTGAATCAGATGTTAACGTTTGTTTATTCACCGACCCATTAGTCCCAAGAAGAACTCTGTGACTTGTTCAGGTACAGCCCAGCAAAAGAGAATTTACCTATTAATAGCCCATGGTGGAATCTCCCATGTAGAATGAGGACCTCCAAGGAATGGTTACAGCTTCAGCATTTTCAGGTTACTGCTGGCTGTTTCTGGAAGGGCGAGGTTTGCAGGCGACCTTCCTGCTGGGCAGCTCGGTGGGGCGGCCAGGATAGCCCTATCTGCTCCAACAGGGCCTGGGCTGAGCTTGTTGGTGATTTATTAGCATTAGGCTGCCATCTGCTGGATGGCACAGGTGACTGTGAGGTTAAGGGCTCTCTGCAGTACTCACTGTGCCCTGTGGTGGCACGGGGCCCATTTCGAAAGCACATTCCCCTGGGCCCCACTCTCCATGGCACCACTGGGCTGAGTGGCTTCTTTGAGTGGGAGCCCACAACCCCCCAGTCAGCTCTCCACACATGCATCCACTCCTTTCTCTCCTGGGGAAGGGCTGGGCTGGGGAGAAGCAGCCTGCTGGTGGGCTTTAGCCGCCAAGAGACCCTCTGCAACATGGAGAGGGTAATCTCAGGGGGGGCAGAAGGTAGCATTTCTCTCCTCCAAGTTTCATCATAAATGGCTGGGCCTTCCAACCATGGGGCTGAAACAGGAGCCAGAAGCAGCAGATGTGGGAGCTTGGCCAAGCTGGGATGGGGGAGGAGTCCAACTCTGGTGCCCTCTTTGGCAACAGTTTTCTATGGAGTCTTCACTTTCCTCTCTGCACTCTGAGTCCCCACTGTACACTCGAGGAGCCCAGTGCCCTGAGGGCTCTCTGCCCATGGCTCTTGAGGTTAAGGTCACTTCATTTGCAAGGTGCTAGAGGCTCACGCTGAGCCCTGGGGCTTCCCATGTCTCTAACAGACTGATTGACATTACACTGTAAGGGGGTAAAGCACCCCACTTTGGTGACATGGGTTGCCAAGGGTTTCCAGGGTTGTGAAGTTCATGGTTGGGCCCCCTTCCCGGCACCTGACAGCTGTGTTTTATGTTCCCCCACTGCTAGTGGACTTGGCAGCAGGCACTTTAGGAAAGGCTGCCACAGTGGATATGCATGGCTTTGTCTCCCAGAATAGCTCTTCCCTTTGAGGAGATGCTGCTTTAAACTATTGGGACAATTGGTGCATCGTGTTCTTGTGTCTTCAACACAGGAAGGGCACTTGACCCAAGGTGAACCAATGGTAGGACTCATTGCTTTGTTCAAAGATTGGTTCAGGGATGGTCATGTGACATAGGACAGACTACTTGGATTCCCAGGCAGGAAGGTTCACTGGAGCGGACAGACCAGGGTCCTTTCCTGGCTGATTATCAAGCTGTGAGAATCTGAGCCCGAACCTTCTGGCCGCTGTGTCCCTTCCCTGCTACATACGCTTATGGAAGGAGAACGCAGAGTAAATTCACCCTGAGTTCCTAACATGGGGATGGGCAGGCATCCCAGTTTGCCGAAGGCGTCCCGGTGTATGCCTGCTGTCCCAGCGTCATCAGGAGCAACTCCCTCCTTCAGTCTCGGAAGTGCTCCAGGTGGATGACAAAATGGATTATTACTGTTCTACTGCAGTGTGAGTCAATAAAGCAATGAAGTCTTTCCCCCTTAGTTCAAGCTGGCTTTCTGTCACTTGCAACCAAAAACACTCTGAATGCCCTATTCCTCTCTTCTAAAGTAATCAGGAAATCTTTCCACGGTGTGCGCTAAATCTGAGTGCTTCCACCTGCTGCAGACCCTGGCTCGTGGGGTCCACCACATTGTGCATGAGACATGAGAAATTCACACGGACTACAGAGTCCTGTGGAGGAAAAGGCACAGCATGGCTCTTCTCCCAAGAGTAAAAAAAACCACAGCCCTTGCTGTGACTGTGACCAGCCTTTATTTCTTTTCTGGGCACATTACAGAATGGTCCTCATTTACTGTGCACAGGTTGCTTTGGTGGTGACCTTTTACAGAAAACAAAGGAGACAATGTAATCACATCACCAATCAGGGATATTTGCAAATGAAAAGGAAAAAGTGGCTGAACCGGTTACACTCATCGTTGGAAGTTTTAGCATGGATTTTAGGAAGTTACTTTGCAGTAACTGTTTTCTGCCTCAGTTCAGGGTGAGGGAGTTTTAGCAAAAGCGAGTCTCAAAGTGGCCTAGGTACATTGCAGGCCTGATTCCCCTGATATGGGAGAACATATCCGTGGGCATGGACCCTACGCATCTCTGAGTGGGAGCTGGGCCCATGCCATGCAGAACAGTCTCCTACATCCACTGGCTTAAACTCTTCGCAGATACCTGGTTCCAGATTCCCACGTGTCCTGTGGAATTGACACCTTGGGCCCTTCCAAGATCACCCATCCACCTCGACTTGATGACCCGAGTCCCCCTATGCCCTGCTTTGCCACAGGTCGGCACAGCGAACAGAGTTCATCAGCAGACTCTGGGAGCAAGCTTAGGGAAGAGAGGAGCCAGGGCAGGCCTGAGGGACCACCCAGGGTAACGAACTTCAACTGTTTGGGTTTTTTTTTTTTCCTATCCGTGCATTGTTTTGCTCAAAAGTAAAAGTCCTGGAAGAGAGTGTGGATTTCACTTGGGTTTGGGATTCATTCTTTCACTGGGAGAGACTAGGGCACCACAATAGACATCTTAAACCATAGAAGTCAGTTTTCTGCTCACAGCACAGCCTGGTGTGACTCAAGATGCTTTCCTCCACAGACAACTCAGGGATCCAGGCTCTTTCTATCACATGGTTCCTCTATTGTAGAATCCTCTTCAGGGAACTGGAAAATGTAGACCTCCTATGTGCTCAGGAATAGAAGCAAAACTGGTGAGCAAAATTAGGGAGAAGCAGTTCACCCCCAAACTACAGGTGTCGTTAGTAAAAAAAAGGGGGGGTAGGAATGGGTGCCAGGAGACCAAAAATATGTTTAACAATGTGTACTTAATACTACAATTCAGGCCCTGGCTGGTGTGGCTCAGTGGACTGAGCACTGGCCTGCAAACTTAGGGGTTCCCAGTCAGGGCACAGGCCTGGGTTGCAGGCCAGGTCCCTAGCTGGGGGTGTGCGAGAGCAAACCAATGGATGTATCTCTTGTGCACTGATGTTTCCCTCCTCTTTTTCTCTCCCTTCCTCTCTCTAAAAATGAATAAATAAAATCTTTAAGATAATGTAATTCAGTGTTTTGTCAGCTTTTTGTAGGGATTGCAGGAAAGGGGTTCCTGCTGAACCCATTCTCTTGCCCCGCGTCACCTCTGTTAGGTCCTGTGCATCAGGGCTGCCCCCTTGGCCAACATTGTATTACGGCTTCCAACACCCTCCTATGATTCGGTCTTCAGCTGGCAGCTCTCTTCCTGATTCTGTCACTCTACACTTCTGCTTTGGCCCCACCTTTGATTTCTGGCCTGTAATTTGTTTTTGTGTTTTTTTTTTTTTACTTACAGCACATCTCACCATTCTGAACTCAGCAGGGCCTCTTTGGCTTTGCATTTCGGTTTTCTCTTTCCCACCATCCTTCCCATACAAAAGCCCTTGGCTGACACATCGTTCAATCTAGTATGGCCCCTGAGATTTGGTACGTTAGCATGGACTCTTGCCGGAGACACCTTCACTGGTTCATCCCAAACTGATGAAGGGTGTAGTGGAGGAAGATACTGGTCCTGTTGTCAGACTCACTTGATTCACGTCCCAGCTCTGCCATTATTGTCAATGCCACAACCCAGGACTTCATTTCCCAGCAGCAAGATGCCCTGTAGCTTTCCAAAAACTCTACAAGTTTACTTCGGCCTTACTTGGTAATTAGTAATTTGTCTTCAGATAATTAATAAAACACATGTGTGTGTCCCTTTTCTTCAACACCATTGTATTAGGATAAGGTCAGCTGTGTACACTGCAATGACAAATAAACCCCAACGCAGGGCTGTTCAACCTTTTGGCATCTCTGCACCGCTCTGAAAGAAGAACAGTTGTCTTGGGCCATGTACTACATGTGTTGTGACATGTAATCACAAAAACATCTCATAGTGTTTTAAGTAAATTTACAGTTTTGTATTGGGCCCCACTCATAGACGTCCTGGACGACATGCGGCCTGTGGGCCACGGATTAGACTCCCCTGCCCCAAAGTCTCAGCCGTTTAAACCATAGAAGTCAGTTTTCTGCTCACAGCACAGCCTGGCGTGACTCAAGATGCTTTCCTCCACAGACAACTCAGGGATCCAGGCTCTTTCTATCACATGGTTCCTCTAATGTAGAATCCTCTTCAGGGAACTGGAAAATGTAGACCTCCTATGTGCTCAGGAATAGAAGCAAAACTGGTGAGCAAGCATCTAGTCAGTCTACACAATCACATTTCCCCAGTGGTGCATGCTGAAATGGAAACTGCCTAATGGTTTGTTTTTTATAATATGTATAATAATATGAAGCACTCGCAAGCCAAGCATATAATAAGCTCTTTACATGGGTTATCTCATTTAATTGAATTCTCGTACCAACTTTATGAGGTGTTACAAGGATTAAACAAGATAAATGTGAAGTAGCTGGTGCTGATAATTATTCATTTCAAATTTTTGGCATTTCACATTCTACAGGGTAATTACTCAAGTTGGGATATTAATATAGTATGCTGGCACTGTGTTGAATTCATGTGTTTGAAGATAAATCATTTTTTATGGAGTTCCATGCTAGGGATCGTGGAGTATACCAACCAGAGTTGACTGCAGTCTGCAATGTTAAGACAGAGCAGCTGTGTGCATGGAGTTACTATGAAGCAGACAATGATAAGGACAGAAAGAGAAGTCTGCTGGAATTCTGTGATTTAACTGGGGATGATTTCGCAAGGTGTCCCCTAGCCAACATGGAATACAAGGACCTTCTGAACGATGTTACTCATGATGAAAGAGCTGGCTTTCTTTCCGGCTTTAGTTTTTCTTCTTATACATTTTGCCTTGCCTAGATTGTGGCTTTTGGCCCCAACCCCATGTCAGATCCTACAACATCAGTGCCTCTTCCCGCTGCCCAGGCACTGATCTCGGGCTCTGTCTCCTGCTGGCCTACAGTACCTCCCCAGCAGACACAGCCTCTCCACGTGGATTCTCTAGCCCCTGCGGTCACAGGGCTCTGCACCCGCACTCAGGTTTACACTCCCCTCATCCCAGCCAGCGTTCCAAAGACAGAGGTCAACCTCCAGTTAGCGCTGGAAGAGGCTGCTAGAAGCTGATAAGGAGCAATAATAAGGGCTCGAAGTCAAAATGGGGAAGGAAGGAGAGGGAAAGTCAGTTGGTGGTTAAGGGAACAAAAGACAAGGGGGATCAAAGGGACATAGCCTTGCACTTTAACCCCCCAATCAGCACAAGTTTTTTAAAAAAGGCGCCTCCGCTGGAACTTTGCTCAGAGCCTGCACATGAACTGCAAAGAACCGTTTCACCAAGAAAGGAGAGTATTGAACGAGATGTGGTACGAGCGTTATTTCTGTGTCCGCAGCAGAATTCCCTTTGGGGCGGCAGGGGCTAGGGGTGGGGAGACCAGCCACTGTTCCCCCTGCAAGGGATGGTCTCAGCTCTCACAGAACCTTCCCGGGGTCTGAGCCCCCCAGACTTGCCGGACACCAACGCATGCATTGTTTCTGGACTTGCTTTTTTCCGTAGTGAGAGGTTGACAACATCCAAAATCATATGTGATGTAGCTGATGTGAACAGAAGCCCCTGCCAAGGAGTGAGAAGAGGGTACTTCAGCCGGCAGTTGAGCAGGGCTGAGGGGGGTGTGCGTTCTTGGGCTCCTGCTGTGCACAGCTGGGAGCTGAGGTCAGGAAGCTCCCAAACAATTACGGGTATTGTGTTAAGCAACCGTAAACAGGCATAGCCATTGAGTTTTTCTTGTTCTGGGCACTAATAATCTTGGATTGTTAACAGCCACTTTCTCTCCTGAAAAAAAAAAGAAAGAAACTCTGCCATAGTCAGCAGCTTGGCTAGAACATTCCCATTTCTAAGTGACCACTTCAACACATTCTTGACTCCTGATTCATGTAGGAAAAGCACTGCACATGCAAGAATGAAGAATTTGTCAGGAATTAAGATACCCGCAACTCTCCCAACCTGCATTCGGATGGAAGCTCCCTTTCCTGTGTATGTGTGCACACCTGTGTGCTTGAGCGAACGCAACATCCAGCTTCCTCTCAGAGCCCTGGTTTTATAACCTGCTTGTTGTGCACGATGCTGGTTGTGAGGGATGTGGGTCAGAAGTTAAGTGGGGTTGACGGAACATCGTGAGATGCATTAGAAAGTGGTTACTTGGGTTCGAAAGTGGTTACTGGAGATAATGTGCACAAAGCAAACAGTGATGTAAACATATGAAACCCTTAGCACATGTGTGGCACATTTAATTACTATCCACTATCACTTCTAGAAGCCTGAAGTCCTGGGATTCGCCTTGGTTCCTGTAATGGGGGGTCTGTGTCTAAAAGAAGGAGCATCCTTTGCCCCTCTTCTATGCTTGCTGTAAGTCCACCTTCTTCTCTCTCAGTTCCAAGGAAGGGGCCAGACTGAAGGTCTCCTGTGCCCCAGCAGATGTCAGCGTGGCCTTCCTGGAGCACCCGGGAAACCTAACATGCACACAGGTTTGCTTCCAGGGACTGCAGGGGGTGGGTGTCTTTCACAGGTCATCTAAGGAATTGGGGAGGCAGAACAGTGGCTTGTCCGCAAGGCTTCTATTCTAGGCTCACTTCCATTTTGGGAAAGTCCATTGTAAAGTGGAAGAGACTGGTACAAACACCCGTTTATATAACATACATTAACTGAGAGGTTATTGCGTGCAGGGCACTATATTAGAATCTGGAGCTACAGGATTTCTTGATGGAGTTCTTATCCTCTAGGGCTCCCAGACTTGCAAGTTACATTTCAGTTGCCCACCTGGAACGATTGACACTTAATATAGCAATTGGAAGCATCAATATTATGTGTTGAGTGAATGAAATGAAACGCACGATGGAAGCAAAAGCGTGTGGGCGTTTGCTTTCAGAAGAGTAGTATCTCGAAAGGAAGCTGCGGAAATAGGCACTTACGCCCCCAGCTTAGGAGCAAGAGAACCACTAAGAACGAACCAGGTGATAGGTAGTGATGCTGAGACAGAGGAAGGCTGGGGGAATCCCTGGTGTCGGTGGGACGTCATGGCAGTCGCCAGGGTTGAGGAATGAGTCCCGGATCACTGCTGTGCAGGACGGGGCCGGGTGTGGTCTCCGGTAGCACGTCAAGAAAGTAGAGTGCTCTCAAGGAGCCAGTTCTGGCTCCAGGGGGTTCTCAGCCACCTCCTGCATGTGTGATCCTGTGCTCCTGGGCTGACTGGGTGGCCACAGGAGGCAGACACCACAGTAGTCAGGGCAACTGAGTTCCAGTCCTGGCCCCAGCACTTGGCCTGTATGTGACCTGGTGCCACCGACTTAACCTCCCTAGAGAGCTGAGTCCCTTGCCTAGGAAATGGGGATTACACCAGAACCTCCCTCATGGTACTGTGTGAGGATTAAATGAGATCACCCACAGGAAGCACTTGTGAGAGTAGCTGTCATGTATTTAGATTGCAATAACTATCATTATTATTATTATTACTATTATTACTAGTAGGTTTTCTAAGACTGCTTCTCCATCCGTAAAATGACAGAGTGAACCAGCAGTTTTACAAGGTCTCTTACAGACAAAAAAAAAAAAAAGGCTGTGACTTTGCGCTTTTGTTTCCATTTATGAAATAAGACAGGAGGGTATGGAGTCTGGGCCAGCCAGTTCTCTGAGGAAGCAGGAAAGCAAAGAAGGTGGCCCTCAGTGTGTAACAGAGCAATAAACGAGAGGATTATCATCTCTGGTGAGCGGAAACAATGTGTGATTTAAGAGTAAGGTGGTGTGCTTGCCACCTCCCACTCCATGTCCGCCAAGGAAAGCTCCAGGAACGGTTTTTCACACCTGAGGTTGGCCAGCCTGGCCCAATGGAGTCTGAGAAAACAGTGGCTCTTTTGTCTAAAGATGGACTGGTCTGAAGTCCATGGATTCCAGCTTCCTCAGAGCTCCTGGCACTGTTTCCCCCCACAACTTTGCTGATAAACACCAGGCCTGGCAGTCTCCCTGCTTAATAATTAACCAACCTTCACATTCCCATGTCACATGGTCCTCGTCACACTCCTCCACCTTTCCCAGGGCAGAAACATTCAGGTCTCTTCAAATCTGGGCTCGTCGCACAGTTTTGGCTGCGCTTACACATTTTCAGAGCTGACACAGCAGAGCCAAGGGCCTTCCTCGATCTCCCTTTCTCCTCCTCACTGTCCTACCAGCCCACAGTCCTTCCACTCAGACTAGACTTGGAGAAGTGTCACTAGCCACCTCCGTAAAGTCTCCATTATGAATTATCTTGGTGGTCCCAGGCACTTTAGACTTCAGGAAGAAGGGAGTTTAATATTTAACCCTCAGGGTGCAAAAAACATTCAGAATAACATTTGAAGTCCCAGGAGGAAGAGAGAGTCATATAGGCAGAATGACAGGCAAAGGAAGAGAGTTGTCAAGCCCCAAGCGTAGGACCAGGAGACACCTCAGCCATGTTCTTTGCAGAGTGCTCCTGTATGTTGCCCAGAACAGTCATCGGACGTACAAGGCAAGCAGCAGCCTGTGCTAACAGAAGCACGGGGTGGAGGCTCTGGTTACATAACTCCAAGATAAAGCTCCCAAGCCTCTAGCGTTCGGAAGCACCCCGAAAATGGAATGCTGTCTCCATGAAAGTGTGCTCCGGGAAGGGACTCCTCTACAATGAAGATGAAATCTCCAATTAGCTGGAGAACAACTGCAGTTTGCCCTGGGGTGAAAAGCACCATTGATCACTTTTACTGCTTTCTGAACAGGCTCTAAAACTGCTGGCAAGCGTGATCTGGGAGTAGAGAGAGAAATACTCGGCAGTTTGGCGGAATTGTTTACTATGAAATCTTGAGTTTCAAAGATTATGTTTGGTAAGTCATTCACATATAATTTTTAGTTTTGAAAGGTAGGTGGCTGAATAAAATAAGGACCCAATGCAAACTCATTTTTTGCTCTCTCCCAGCCGACAGCCACAAATCCAAAGGCACGTTTTCGACCAATCTGGGGATCTCCTTGCTCCTCAGATACTGAGGAGTATATAGCAAAAGTGATTTCTTCCTTTAATTGAAAACAGAGTAGATTTTATATATATATTCTAACCCTACTGTTATCTAGTCCATGATGGTTTTTTTCAATAACAGTTGACATTCCATATTATTCTGTATTAGTTTCAGGTGCACAACTTGGTGGTTAGACAGTCATGTACTTTACAGAGTGGTTCCTTTGATATTCTAAGTACCCACCCGGACCCACACATAGTTATTACAATATTACTGACTATATTCTCCTGTGCTGCAGTCTATATCTCCGTGACTGCTCTGTAACCACCAATTTGTAGTTATCAATCCCTTCACCTTTTTCCCCCAGCCCCCAACCTCCCTCCCCTCTGGCGTCCAGCAGTCTGTCCTCTGTGACTATGAACCTCTTCTTATTTTAATTTTTTTCTTTAGATTCTATATATATATATGAAATCATATGGTATGTGTCTTTCACAGTCTGACTGACTTATTTCACTTAACATAATAGCCTCCGGAGCAGTGATTTTTCCACTGGTGCGCCACAAAAATTTGTAAAACATGCAATACCTGAGTATTTCATTTAGTCAGGGACACTGACCTCTTTTCCCTTAGATTGTAAAAAAAAAAAAAGAAAAAGAAAAAGCAGCCAACACAGCAATAGCATCCAATGTGAATGAGTCAAAATTATACCCATTGTTTGTCTGACTGGCAACAAATAGATTGTTTAGTGTGCCACCAAATTTTCGTAACTAGTTTATGTGCCATGCAAATCACTCTTCTAGGTCCATCATGCTGCAGTAAAAAAGATTTCATTCTTTTCTTATGGCCGAGTAGTATTTCACTGTGTAAATGTTCTGCACTCTTTTACCTGCTTCTCTCTTGATGAGCACTTGGGTGGCTTCCACAACTTGGCTACGGCAAATAGCTCAGCAGTGAATGTGGGAGTGCATATATATTTTTTGAGTTAGTGTTTTGGGTTCCTTTGGATACATGCAGTCTCTCCCAATGAAAACAGCTGAAGTGTATGCTGTAGGTGGTGAGGATGTGGAGAGACAATACGTACAGACAATCTATGGATCAGTGTGGTCTTACACTATGATGGGATCTGCGAGGCACAGTAATAGCAGTAATAGCCACCAATAGTAATTTCTGAAGCTCTTCCTAGGTACCAGGCACTGTGTTGACTTTGGAAAATATTAACTCATTAATCTTTATATAGCTATATAAGATATTATTATAGCATTTAAAAAATGAGAAAACCAAGGCACAGAAAGATGTGCTTAAAAAACAAAAAGCATCAGACTGAGCACTTCTGGGCTTGGGATCCAGTCCCGGGGACACATTAGTTGGTATGAGTTTTGAGTAAGGTCAGAACGTTCCCTGAGTGTTTTCCTTCTGTGTAGTGGGCATAAAGTCATAAACATCCAATTATTATGTATTATGGGTCAGGCACAGGATAAGCATTTTCCCTGCATTATCTTGTTTAATCCTCCTCACCGGAGGCAAATGGGGTAGGTGCTATTGTCCTCGTTCTACAGGTGAGGAAACCAGTCTACAGCGGCTGAGTCACAGCTGGGCGCACTGTGCCCGAGCTGCGATCCAAGTCCAGGTCCCTGTCTCCAGAGCCCTTGCTCTTAATCCCCGTGACCTTTCCAGCCTCAGTACCTTTAGCCTTGCTGTTTTCTCTACCCATAATTCTCTTCTTCCAGATTTCTCTAAAGCCTGCTTAATCCCACGCATTAACTCCTAACTTCAGGTTTGCCCAGGTTTTCCACCCCCACGCCCTCAGGGCTGTTGTACTGCCTAACTCCAGGGGGCGCTGTTCACGTATAACGCAATGTGAATGGTACCTCCTAGGAATTGAGTAAGGTAGCAACTCTGTTTTCTATCACGCCATCTGGTTTCATTTTACTTTTTAGCACTCACCCTTAACTAAAATGCACTGTTTCATTTTTATAACTTTATTTTACTTATGGTATGTTTCCCCCCAAGCATACGTCAACTTCATAAGGCCACAGACTGGTCTTAATTGCTACTGTTTGCCCAAGACTTAGGGACAGGCCCATAGTAGGCGCCTAATCAATTATTTCTAGATGTTCTTGTATGTTATACTGACTTCCAAGAGTCCTTTCCTCGTTGGAATCACAAAGTTGTTGCAGAACAAAGATGGAGGACATCCTGGGCAGCACGAAGATCCTGATGTAGTAGTAAGTGAGGATTACAAACTATTTCTTACATTTTGCTGTGCTTCAAGTTTTGGGAGCTTTGCAGCAAATTAGGACTCCCATGTCATTGACCAAATAGATATTTATTGGACAAAAATGAAGAAGTCTCAGACTATCATGTGTTGGCTAAGATACTGATCAACATATATCAGTTTTATATTTTAGATGGGAGTGTACCTTGGTTCAAGCACTTTGAAAACTGGTTAGTTGTGACCTGGGCAATGGAAATAACCCAAATGTCTAGTGACAAGACAACAGACAAATAATGTGTGCTGTAGAAATTTCTGAACCCTTGAAAAATGAATTAATTACAACCATATTTAAAAACCTAGGAGAACCTTAGTCAAATGATCCTAAATTAAAACAAGCAAGTCCCAGAAAATTACTTAAAATTTGATGCTCTTTAAAAAATGTTTATTTTTTAAAAATGTAAACAAATATGCAGGACAAAAAGAATGAGAGAATGGGCAACTCAACACTCACCATCGTGGCTACCTCGGGTTGGGGTAAGTAGGGAAGATTGGGAAGGAGAATACAATGAAATGTAAGCTGTTGTCAGTGTCCCGGTTCTTGGGGAATTTCTGGCATTAAATCACCTGCGTCAACGCCATTATTTCATATTCCTCCTTCTACGTGGAGAGAATTATAGGAGATGGACCCAAAGTGACTTGTTTTTTTAAATCGTTGTCTGAGTACATTTGTTCATTGCTTTGAGAGAAAGAAGGGGGAGAGAGATATAGATAGAGAAATAGGGAAACATCGACAGGTTGCCTCTCATAGGCTCCCCGACCGGGATCGAATCTACAGCCTTTTGGTGTATGGGGGATGATTCTCCAACTGAACCACACAGGCCAAGGCCAAAGGCCACTCTTGAAGAACGAGCTGGGTCCAGGGTTACATCTACTTACCTCTGTATTCCCAAGGCCTGTGTGCAGTGTCCAGGAAAACGCAAATCCTCTGTGAAGTTTCTTGAATAAATAAATAAATATGTGAATATATATGAAACAAAGCGAAGTTCTTTTGGTCAATGTTGACTGCAGTCCGAATAACCACTCGCTCCCTGGCTCTCCCCGCGCCCTACACACAATGAATCCTGTCACCGATTTCCAGATTAGCTGAAAGTAAAAACACCGACATTCCCCCAGAGCAGTAAAACACCACCTAGCATTCTCCATATAGACCATTTCACAACATCATCCACACTGGGCCGTGTAGGGACAAAAGGATTCCAACTCAAATACAGTACGGAAAAAGCTTTTTAATGCACTTTTCCCCCCCACTCAGGCAAAAGAGCTTCAGAAAACATCCATCATTAAGTAATTTTACAAATGGCACTTTTGGCTACATTAGAGAACTGGAGATGAGTCCCCTGTGTTCTTTTCTGATAGGTTAGTAGTAGATCAGCTTTAGAATGCAACCCTTTCTTAGAATAAAAAATAGTAAATTTGTTCTGAAAGACAGGAAAACTGAAAACCTAAAGTCACTGTCTTAAATTTTTAACACTTATTTCATGCTACACTATTTATTTTTACCTGATAATTTTAAGTATTGTGCTACAATTTTTAATAAAGGAAGAACACAAATTTCAACCTAATTTAAAAATAAACATATATATGTTTGTATATATATATATATGTTTATTTATATATAAATGTTTATATATATATATATAAATAAATGCATTTGACAACAGCATATGCTAACTTTGACAATGACCTTCATTTTGGTACACTGCAGATTGGTCTTTTTGATACTGAACTGAGGAAAAATATATTATATCCAAAGGTCCTCCTTCAATGAGTAAATCCATAGTCAGTGATAGACTCCAACTAATTAGCAAAACTGAAAAGAGTTAGTGTGATCATTTATGAACAAAATAAAATGGGATTAATACTCAGCAGGAGAGAACAGTTACTGTCATCCACTTAAACAGGGCTTGAGTATCTGAAAATGTGAGACCCCACTTGGAATTGAAGGCTACGATGTTTGAATTATTCATCGCTACCACTCCGACACTCGCACCTTCGAGATGGCGTGAAGTTGATCACGGCTGATCTACTCAGACACGGATACCTTCTTCATGCTCCTCATCACTTGTCCACTAGTCCCCCGATCAATTTATATGATTATTTAATAGAGATGAACAATAAAACATCACATAATAGGATCAATCCAAAAGGCAGCTGCGTTTTCCTCTGCACACACAACAGCGTTAACAAACATGGCTTTCGGATTTGCACTGATAGAACACACCACGCTGGTGAAGAAACACAAAGGCTACGTCCATCTTCACCATAAAAGCATAAACGCATTACACCAACACTCGAAAAACCAAACGTTCTTCTCTGGGAACGAAGAAACCATTTCAAGTGATTCTCAATGAGGGAACCCTCACATGCCACATACTGCTATGCACAGATGCCGGCCCACATTGAAATAAAAGTTCTTAGAAATACTGCTCATTGTGAATTTAGAATAATTCTTGGTGTTACGTTTAGGACTGGAGTTTCTAAATGTTAAAGCAGTTCTACTGTCAACATACCAAACAAAACACTTATTTTTTAATGATGTGATTTAACAACCTGAGTCGATTAAAATGTATACCCTTCACCCGCACAGGTACCTGGCACCATCTGCATTTGTAAGTGCCCCAAAGCCAATGACCCATGTTCACCAAAACTACCCTGCGCTGGAGGACACTGGACAGGAAAGGATGTAGGCTGGGGGGCAGGAGACTGGTGTTTGGCCTAGGCTCTGGACCCAACAAGATTTGTGAGTTAATGAGAGAGACTTTTCCAGGCAAAGACAGAGAAAGAAGGTATGCCAGGGAGGAGACACTGCATGTGCGGAGGCTGAGGGCACTAGACAGGCCCCTGGGAAGAGGGGCAGCATTCCCTCCAATTACAGCGTAAGGAGGTCACAGGTGGGCTGGAGGGGGAGCTAAAGTGAAGCTCTCTTGGCCTTACATAGAATTCTCAAGCATTTGGCCTTTCAACCAAGAGTGATGAGAGCAGGGGAAGACCACTCCTCCCTCCCTCCCTCCCTCCCTCCCTCCCTCCCTCCCTCCCTTAACTTCATTATGCACAGGACCAAAGAGATCCGTGACACTCTCAAATAGATTTCACAGGCAGGCAGCTGTGGGGGGTAAATAAAGCCAGACACTCACTTCTCTGGGGCTTAGGTTGGCTAAAGGGAGGTGACATTATGCCAGGGTCCATGATTACGGGCTTTAGGAAGTGAGTCAAGTGTACAAATAGCATGCAAAAAGATGCCATTTCTCGAAAGGCCTTTGGACAGCGGGGCACGGAAACCATTTAAGACTCATCTCTTAAAGACATTATAAAAATCTTTTCAAGTGGAATGGTAAGGCCTCCCATTTATTGGTTGCATAAGATTAACTAACCTCTTCACAAGTCAGTTTCCTTAGCTGTAAAATGAGGGTAATGATCTTGACCTCATGGGTCAATAAGAATAAGTAATGAATAGTTTTAGCACAGCACCTGGTACAGACTAAACCTTCAACAGAAGGTCCCTAAAGAGGGAAAGGCTAGGGGCAGGGGTGACCCAGGCTTTAACAAGACAGAAGCCCATGTTTGTACTGAGGCTTCTATCACTTTTCACTTTCTGCAGCTGGGTGAACTTAGAGACCATTTTAAACTTGCTTGGACTCAGTTTCCACATTTGAAAAGTGAGCATGATATACCTACCTTGCAGGGTTGTGATGAGAATTAGGAGAGATGGTATTTGTTAAGATCTGTAGCACAGAGACCGGCATACAGTATAAACGCACATATGATAATATGTATGGAGAGGATAATGTTTCTCAAATGCACACGGACAACATTAACATTGGCCATTGTATCTTACTTCACATCCTCTGACCACAGCTACAGGTCAGAAAAGTTGGATTGCACAAACACAGTGGCAACATCTTTCAGGTGGCATGTTGGTTCCACTAGTACCAATACATTATGATAGCCTATCACAAAAAAGTGGCTGAGGTACATCATCCATATTTTATTTTGTTAATGCATCATAAGAAAGTAACTTCATCATTCAGAATTCATTATATGAAATTAAAAAGAATTCAGTGTTCCCTGACTCCCTAATTTGGCACGTTGAGGAATTTCCTCTATACACCAAGACCCAAAATACATTATTTTCTAGATAAAAAAAAAAAAGAAAGAATCATAATAGTGAGAAAGAAGGAAACATGCATATATACAAGTGAGCTGAAAAGTCACAATACACAAGAATTGCTTTTGGTGAAAAATACCGCATTCGGTGGTGCCAAGTGCACCCCCGTGTACAATGCACACCCACGGTTCTGTGCACATTATACACGGGATTGTTAGGCCCATGCTGTGCAATCATTATACCCACGTATAATGCTCCTCCTTATCCTCCCCCCCCCCAAATTGGGCAAAAAGTCATATTATACATGGCAAAACACAGTAATCTTGCCAAATGAGCAGCACGTCATGTCCTTAGAATATGTTATACTAGAAAGCTAGTAGCAATGCAGGCCAGGAAGGCAATTTAGTTTCAAGTTTTCATCACATATGGGCCAAGTTCTAGGATACTTCACTTAAAAAGGGACAACCTCAGAGTGAAATCTTGCCAGAGGCTTGATCTGGATCATATGTGTACGTACAGACTTCTCTGTTTTGACATTCAACACGCTCAGCATTAACTCCAGAAAGTTGCAGTAGCTGACAGAACAAAATGCTTTAGACTCAGACAGAGAAAATGGCAAACAATTTGAAGCGGCATCTCCCTACCTGCCCACCCATATCATCCCATCGCTTTTGTCTGTCAACGTATGTTGAAAACATATGTAAAAAGTTGATACTAAAGGCAGGAATTAAGAAAAAGCCATTTTTTGATGGCTTTTAAGCACTCGAATGCTTTAGAACCTCCTTCAAAATGCGAATTCGCAGATACTATTCCTTTGTTGCTTTAATTTGAAGCTCAATGGAATCTAGATTCTCTAATAAGCAGTTCCACGCTCATTTCGGTGAGGCTACACTCAGGAGTCTGTAAAAACTACGCTACTGACTCCCTACAAAGGGGACTTGAGCACGTGGCTGTTTTGGCTAGAGAAGCATTTCAACAACTTTCTGCAAAACTAAGATAAAAAAAAACAGTGGATGAGAACTACAAAGAGCGATTCTACAATCAGAAAACTCTGTGTCCCAAATATGTTCTACACTGACATAAGTTGTTGTTTTTAAGATGCATTACCCAGTCCTTCCACATTCAAACAGCGTATGAAACTCGAATTAGGATGTGTGTGCACGGAGAAAAGATCTGTATGTCCAAAGCCACCCACGGGCAAGGAAGTCTTGTCATTGGGTTGCTCCGTGTTGTTTTGGTGTCACTCATCTGCAGGCCACTCGAGGGGCCCACCCCCCGCTCAGCACTCCAACTCCTCCATGACCTCCATGACGATGGTCCGAGGGCCTGTCAGAATCAGGTTGCTCACGGTCCGGTAGTCTACATGCAGCACGTTGAGCCCATTGACAGAGACGACAAACTGGCAGACCTGAAGGCAAGACGAAGGAAAAGCATCCGTTATGGCTCCTGGCTGTTCACAGTCCTCTCACAAAGGCACTGTGTGGTTCTCACAGGCCACGCCATCCTGAAAATACCCAGCCACTCCCAGCTGGCAACAGCAATTCAATCATTTCCAAGAAACTACACTTTTCCTGGAAGGCAATATAATGGAGAAAGCATTTGTTGTAGAGATTTTACAAAATTGGATTTAAATCCTCACTTGGGAACTTACTAGCTTCAGCCAGGTATTTGCATTCCTGAGCTTTCTTTTCCTCAACTGTAAAGTAGGGATGATTAAAAGTAATGCCAATAATACCACCTATAAGATTGTTTTAACATCTACATGGGGTAAAGTATGTGAAGCTTCTACTACGTTCCTCTGACCCTCTGGGGTACTCAATACATAGTCACAGTATTTATGGCTGTTATTATTCATTCAGGCCCAATGTATAGGGGGACCCCATGGCCCGGTATTTCTAGGACAGTCTTCTTTTATTCCTATCCTTCCTGCATAATTATTAGTAGTGCCTCCTTTGACTTGCCAAGGTGTCCCAGTTAATAAATAATGAGAGGCCCCTCTGGATATGTCATGGGGAGCTTGTTACTGACCCACAGCCACTGCCCCAAATGAAAGTTCTTCTCGTGAAGTTCATGGTGGCAGCAGGTACTGGGTGTTTTCACTTAGCTGGCACGCATGAACAGATGGTATATCCGCTGTATGTCTGAAGATGTAGATATTTGATATGAGCGATTTGGTTATGTTCACTCAAATAGAAAATGGAGAAAACACAGATCTCCAGCTGTCAGTGATAAGAGCAAAACAGAATCAAAGAGACTGTAAGCCCATACAGTACCTGGCACAAAGCAAGTACTTGTTGGAGGCTGAATAATATCCTGACCCCCCAATGATGGCCATGTCCTAATCCCCAGAACCTATAAATATGTTAGTTTCTACATGGCAATGGAGAATTCAGGCTGCAGATGGAACTGGGTTGCTAAGCAGCTGATTTTAACAGAGAAATTACTCTGGGTTACTCAGGTGGGCCCAATGTAATCAGAGGGGCCCTTATAAGAGAAATTATCACTTTGCTTAGTGGGAAAATAAGAAAATAAAAAGAAAATAAAAATGGGAGAGAAAGACAAATGGGAAGAAGGGAAAGAAGGTGGGTTCAGGGGAGGGAACGGGGAAGGTTTGGTTGACATTGGTTAACTTAATGATGTTTCCTACGTCTGTTGTTCTGCTGTTACGATAACATTTCTTTAGGTACAATGCCCGAGTAATTCCTGTGCACACTTGCTCCCAATTATTAATTAATCACCATTAACTCAAATATTGTGAAAATGCTGAAACTCTTGACAACCATCCTTTGGGGTTGCCAAATGGGAGGGCAGAAGTTGCCAGGTGCGCTCATGCTCTGCCTCGCCCTGCGCCAGCGCGCAGGGACGAGATGTGCCTGTGTCTTTGAACCTCACCTTCAGCACTGAGGCTCAGCCAGAGCTGTATCCTATCCCTCCCATGCAGTGCTTGTTTGAAAGGTCAATATTTGGAAGTTAGGAAATTTTAACATTAAAAATACAGATTTTTTCCATTTTTATTACAGTGAAAACACTTAATTATGTTTCTTTACATATTAAGTCACTTGTCGATAATTTTTAGTTTACTAGTCGCCATCTGATCTTCAACTGGACCTGATTATAATTGTACTATACCCATGAAGGTAGGAGACGTGTCTAGGGCGTGTTCTAAGGAGGCTCCTCATTTTGAAGCTGAATGATTGAAAAAAGAAAAGCTATTATCAACCTATTAGGACTAGTAGCAAATAATGACTTAATAAACATGAGGTTATGAGTCCCCTGTATGAAGGAACCACCTGTGTTGACAAACGGCCCCCCTCATCAGTTTAAACATAATGAAAAGTAACATTTTTAGTTAACCTCACTCTGCAGCTTGCTATGGATTTTATAATCACTGTTAATTATTCTGCATGAAAAGACAGAGAAAATTATAGCCATTGATTCCAGCAGTTAATTGGGTGTTAATGGAATGTCATTTTGCATTGTGGTCAGAGAATATGCTTGTCATGATTTCAATCTTCTCGACTTTGTTGAGACTAGCTTTCTGGCCCATCATGTGATCTAGCCTTGAGAATGTTCCTTGAGCACTGGAGAAGAATGCATAATCTGATGATCTGGGTCGAAAGGCTCTGTAAGTGTCAATTATGTGCATTTGGTCTACTGTGTCATTTAAGGCCACACACACGCACAAAAAGTACAGGTTCTGGCCTTTTTGGAACAGTCTGAAGATGTAATGATATCACATCTGGATGGGCACTTGGCAATGGCTGAGAAAGGGTCACTCCCTTCTAGATGGGCACATTTTTCTCATTTCTTATCACTTCCCATTCAGTTCAAGTGGTAACTTGAACTAAAAAAAAAAGGTAATTTGTTTTCATTTGTGTGTGAATGTGTATGAACACACATTAATTTCTCAAATACCAAATTTTGTGACCAACTCACTCTTCTGTAAAATAAAGCTGATTCAAGGCTACCTAGGCATACAAACAGCCTCACCCCTGCAGGCCCACAGGCTCTCCCAAGCAGCAGAGAACAAGGGTGGGGTTGGAGCAAAAGCACCCCACTCCTGCCCCATCCCCCTTCCCTGTGCCACACCACCTGAGCACTCCTCTGGGGGTGCTGAGATTATGGCAAAACACATAGGGTGCTGGGGGGAAAACTATAGCATTTTGTACCAATTGGTGTGTGGAGATTAAATAAAATGAAGATTTAAATAGCTCAGTCCTTGCCTTCACGAAGCTTATAATTTAGTTCAGGAGGAAGAGTATCTCAGGTAGGGTCCTTTTCAAAGCAGCAGGTGATTCCTTAATAAATTCTGTTGTTTATTAAAACCCATTCTTTTCCAAGTACCAATCAAGGTACTTTACCCACTTTACCGAAAATCCTCCTAACAGCCATGGGTGACATCTGTTGGGTTTTGGCCATACACCTGCCATTCTGCTGAAAGCAACCTGGTATCTTTTTTGGGTACCACCTTTCTCCTGTGGTGGGCAATAGAGATGGGAATACCAATCAAGATGTCCTCCTGTATCCTTGGGTCACCTGACCCAACTTTGGCCAATCAGACTCTCTCCTGGACCACCGAACCTGGGGCTGAGCAACACAGAGACAAAGTTTATTTGCCCTGGGACTTAGTGCCCCAGATCAGCCCTGGTTCCTGTCCTAGTCTACCAAGCCAGGTTGTCTAGATTGCTACATTATTGATACCCTTCCAATCACTTTCTTTTTTCCCCTTATAATAGCTGTTTTCTACATTCCATGATCTGCAATACAATCCCTGTAAAAAAGACAGCATCTCAGAGTGCCGTCTTAGGGTCACACAACTAAATGCCACATCTGGAATTTGACCTCCACAAGATGCTGCAGCCCCCCATAAATACAAGTTAATCAAGTGCAATATTTACATATGTAAGTGTGAGGAAGTCTAGGTCCCCTCAGATACAGGGGTGGGCAAAGCAGGTTTACGGTGGTTCAGATGGAAAAAGACATGAAGGTTATGATTATTATAATAGCTTGATTAACTCTAAAGAATGCCACAATTTTCTCAGTTAAGGTTGGGTTGCTTTTTGTGTCACTTAAAATCCTCAACAATATGTAAAATAAAGACATTTATTTCAAGTTGTTTCCTTGAATGAGGCAAAAGGAATTTTATCACGCCTATTTTCAAGGCAGTATTTTTAGAGTCGGGCTGTTAGGAGAGACATTATTTCTCCCTAAGTGGTCCCAGCAGCTGCTGTGGTTCCAGCAGTGCTGACGTCCTGTTACTAATAATGTGCAAAATGACCAAGAAGTACAGGGACAACTCTGTCACGTATTTGGTTATAACGAACTTTGAATTAGCATCTACGGTAGACTATGTTCTGCAGATAAACATATTACAAGTAACTGCAGGAAGTGCACAGCCTGGGGAAGATTATTTTCCTTCTGTATTAAAAGGCTAATACATGCAGACAAACAGAACATGTGATGATCTCTGAACAACCTACCTCACGTACATATTACCTCCTACCTGGGCTCAGGAGACTTAGATGCCAAACATAGGTGGTAATGAGAATCCATGTGAAGATAAGATGGTTTTTTCTACTTTATCAGATCTGTTTTCAAAGATTTGATTACAATTCTCTCATTTTTCCCAGTTCATAGACAAGAAATCATTCATGAGCTCATGTGATTCTCTAAACTCAATCTACAAAAAACAGAGTAGCTTAACTTCTTAAAGAAAAGATATGGAGGGCATTATCCTCAACGAAAATGAAGAACAAAACCTTCCTGAGTCATAGGTAAGTGATGTCTCCAAGCAACAGGGCAGTGGAGAAAAGTATTACAAACCACAGTAGGTCTGGAAGGAGTTAACAGGACAAGGGAGGCAGGACTCGGCACATTTCAGGGTGTGATCAGCTGGGATAAATACCTGGGCGAACGCCATCCAGCCTTTCCTCCTGATAAGGAGCCAAACCAACCAATAATCTTGCTTCTAATTCCTCTCCCTGAGCCAGTCCTGGCAGATGTCTGACAACCTCTGGACAGACTGATGCCCACGGGACTGAGCAACTGTGCACTGGTTTTTGTGTGGCTGGAAAGAGATCATAATTATTCAGTTGTTTCATCCAAAGTGGGAGTGAGGTTGGGGAGAAACCCTACACCTAGGATTACATAAGTGTCTTCTCGCTGCTATGGAAATCTGTGTCCACCAAGACATTTCCTGGAAATGAATGTGCCCATGCATTGTTTATGTGAATGCTACTTTGCTTTCTCTCTCTCTCTCTCTCTCTCTCTCTCTCTCTCTCTCTTCCTCTCCCTCCTTGAAAGAAAATGAAAGATTAGAGGTTAAGATTGCTTGGACAAAACATTTAGCAAGACAGAGACCAAGAGAAAGTTCTGGAGACAGAAAAAGTCACAAAAAGAGGTAAAGACACAGATACAGATACAGATACAGGAAGTGCTGAGTCCTGGTTAGCAGGGTATGGAAAGCTATTTCATTACACGACACAGAGGAGAACCAAGATATTAAGGTCAACTTAATACTTAAACTCTTACTCAGATACAACATTTGGGTGTATTCTAGAAATCATTCTATCAAGCTCCCACTAAAAGTAGAATTTTCTACAAATCCATGCCAGGCACCCAACCTATTTTACTTAAATGCTACTTATGACAGGAAATGCACCAATTAATAAGAAAGCTTTGGCCAGGGTGGGGGTGGAATGGTGGGGTTACAGTCACTGTTAGAAGTTACAGTCAACACTATTCACACCATTTTCACTTTCCAGTTGTTTGGTGAAAAGTGTACACAAATACAAAACAATGGCTCTCAAATTGTAGTGCAAATATGAGTCCCATTTGGGGGCTTGTCAAATATGTGAATTCTCAGCTCTCACCCAAGACCTACCAAACCAGACTCTTTAAAGGGGGTGAGGGGGGTGCTGTTAAGAATCTGCATTTTTATTGAATACATCAGGTTATTCTAATAAAGCACTACGTTGGACAGCAGTTCTACAAAGCATACACTAGCTTTTTCCTACCAAAAGTTACTTTAAATGCTCATCCCACACCTGTTAATATTATAATAATGCATGCTATGACCACAAACATTAACAGCCTCACGTATAAAAGGAAGACTGACATTTCAGTTTTCATCATAATTATTGCTTATCTGAAGTGTATCATTTTTAGAGCTACATTTTGCTATCCTATAGACTTCAAAATTAATAATAATAATGTATGAAATGCAGAAGTTCAGAACTATCACCAGACATAACACCCAAGTTGCTCAAAACAACACCAAAAATAACCAAAGCTGCTGGCACATTAGAGCCACAGACTTTGAAAGCCACACGTGAGCCGCTGTCTTTCCAGTGCTGACGTGCCAAATATATGCCACATCCAGACCTGCTGTGAGGGAGGACGGAGGCTTCTGAGAGCCCAAGAATCAAAAATCAAAGAAGGCTGAGGGTGAACTAAAGCAATGAAAGTCCTGAGTAGATTAAGAAATATTTGAAAGCTATTAGCGTTTAAAGCTCAGGAAGAAAAGTTATATTTTGGTCGTTCTCATTTCTTTAAACCTTGCTCCAAATCATACACCCTGGTTTTCATAATCTGACATATGAGACTGTAAAAGCAAGAGCAGAAACCTTTAACGAAAGCTCTGCTTTTCGATGGATGATTTGTTACCTCTCGTGTTAACCAGGCCTGCAAAAGCCTAGCCACTTGTTTGGACCGTACACCTAGACCACTCCTTTTGTTTTATTTCTGGGGGGCAGGGGGTCATGACATAACTTCGTTCCTGCCCAGCTCTGTGGAGACATGACTGACATGCAGCACTGTGGGCGTTTAAGGCTAGAAGACTGCTCCTGAGGTCACAACTTGCCAGGTATCACGAGCGGCGCTCTGAGCTAAAAGAACATCTGATGTTTTCCCAAAGTCCTTTACTCATTACAAATTTCCAACATAATCTATCAGGTAGGTATATTACTATTATTACTGTTTTTCCGATTTCATGGTCAAAGGTCCAAATTCAGAGAAGTAACCAGAGATAGTAAGTAGTAGAGCCAGAATTAAAAAATATATTTATTTATTTATTTATTTATTTTTAGAGAGAGGGGAAGGAAAAGACAAAGAGTGGGAGAGAAACATCAGTGTGTGGTTGCCTCCATGTGTCCCCTACTGGGGACCTAGCCTGCAACCCAGGCATGTGCCCTGGCTGGGAATCAAACCACAATCCTTGGGTTCACAGGCCCACACTAAATCTACTGAGCTACACCAGCCAGAGCCGGATTTCTTAAGAATGTGGCGTTTGATATTTTCCTGCTCCATCTTTTTTTTTTTACCACTTTTTTACCACTGCTGTCATCATTAGTAGGGAAGAACATGACTGGGAGTAGAAAGGAGGCATTTTTACTCTTTTAGAATAACTCGGACAGATCTTTACATCTGGGCCAGCCCTGGTGGGCATCATCTTATTTGCCTCAACCAGCATCCAAATAACCATGTTTCTTTACAACCTGCAGGAGAAGGGGAAGCTCCCTCTCACTGCTGGAGGCTCCGATCTCCTGCTGCAAGGAGGCGAGGATTCATGACTCTTGTGAAGATGGGAAAGACTCCAGGAGGGAAGACATCACACGGATGCAAGACGCACAATTGCTCTTGGTAACAACGTCGCACATAATTCAGCCAGCAAGCCCCAAACCACACCATCTGTCACGGTGCTGCATCACCACACCGGGGTTCTTCCTGATGTCACCCGTGCCACCCGCATGCCCGTCTGGTGTGCCATCTCTGCTTCACAACAGCAACAGGACAGCAGCAGACTCAATACACCATCTCCCTCTGTGGGCGGTGAGAATGTTGGTGTCAGGTGACCAATGCCGCATGGGTGTAACCTCGCTCAGGCGAGGCACCCCCTTCGCTGGCCTATAAAGCTTAGCTAATCCACAGCAGAAACGGATTTCCTAAAAAGTTTGTCTCCAGGGACTCTCTCCTTCCTCCCGCCCTTCCTCTGCAGCAAGGATGCCCGAGAGAGTAAAGTTACGCACAGACCGACGGAGGAAGCACCAGGAGATAAACTCTAGCTCAGCTCCACACCCAGGGAGCTCAGTCATTCTGAGTCACTTGGAGTCACTCTGAGTCACTTCGCTTCTCCAAGCATCTGATAAGTTGAGCTGAAAATTTTTATATTTATCAGAGACTTTCAGCTCTAAATTTCTATGCAACCCCCCCAACAAAACCCCCACGCACTCCTGTTTATTACTGACTGAACTATTAACATATTTTGTTCACTGGTTACTGATGTGGCAAGAACTAGGCTAGGAGTTTGCATGCATTAAATTTGGAAAGGAGATGTTATTTTAACTATGTAAACTGAAGGTCAGAACAATAAAATAAAAGAATATAAGATGAGACTCTGTCTCAAGCACATATATGTTTCAGATATATAAACAATAACAACAAAAAAGACATATTATTTATCTATATTGTTAGGACACTTAAGTATAATAGTATTGATACAGGCACACAGACCAATGAAGCAGAGTTGAAAGTTCAGAAACTGACTCTCACACATGGGCATTTGACTTTGGACAAAGGAAGCCCTGCATCTTTGGGACTCTGAGCTTCCTGGATTTCCTGGAAGTCTATTTCCTTTGCCAGATTGGGGAAATTCTCCTTTATTATTTGTTCAAATAAGTTTTCCACTGGTGGCATAGACGGTAGGTAGAAAATAGACAGGGGGAGGGCAAGAATAGTATGGGAAATATAGAATCCAAAGAACTTGAGACACATGGTCATAAACTAAAGGGGAGGAATGGTAGGGGTGGGGGAGTGCAGGGTGGAGGGAAATGAAGGGGGAAATAGAACAACTGTAATGGCATAATCAATAAAATAAAAATAAAAATTAAAAAAAAAGGAAGCCCTACAGAAAAGGGGGATGTGTCAGTCCTGGCTGGGTGGTTCACTTGGCTGAGGCGTCCCAACACCAAAAGGTTGTGGGTTTGATTCCTGGTCAGGGCCACACACAAGAAACAACTGATCAATGTTTCTCTCTCACATCAATGTTTCTCCCCTGCTCTCTCTAAAACCAATAAACATATCTTTGGTGAAAAAAGAGGGATACTTTATAATGACAAAGGTTTCAATCTATCAAAAAATTTACAGTTATAAATACTTGTACCTAACAAATATATGTACCAAACATACATGCCCCCCAAAAGCCCCAAAATACATAAAGTCAAATCCACAGAATGTGAGGGATAAATAGACAATTCAACAGTAACGTGTTGAGACTGTTCTGCTCCACTTTCAATACCGGGTAGAACAATTAGGCGTAACCCCTGTCACGCACAGGCACAGCCTGGGACCCAGCCATTCCCAGACATGTGTCTAATACCACAATTACAACACGACCAACTTACATAAATCTCGAAAGCAGACAACTAATCTGCGGTCTTAGAACTCCTGGGTAACAGCTCATTTTATAATAGCTTAGGGTATACAGAAACAACTTGAAAAAATAATCTGTACATTTTTCTATGTAGTGCAATAAAAGTTTTAAGTCACCCTTTATAATGTATTAGTTATGTGACTGGGTAAGTTACACATTCTTTGAGTATATTTTACTCATCTGTAGAATGCGGATCAAGTTTATTATGAGGATCATGTCCGATTAACTACACCTAGTGTTTAATTCCAGTGAACGTTAAATACTTGCTGGTGTTTCTCTTCCACCCCTTTTCCTGCACAACCTCTCCCTTTCAAACAGCCCAGTGAATGCAGATTGTTCAAAAAGACAGAAACCACCTCATGGGGCCACACCCAAGAGAGTCAATTTGGGTCTTGGTTCAGGAAATAGAAATGATGTTGAGCTGGAGTTCTTCATTTAGAACAAAAAATAAAAATAAAAATAATAACAATGCAGGGCAATAAGAGCAAAATTCTCCCCATCCATGAGCAGCCTGCAAGGATAGAAGGCTCCGGTAGCCACTGTAAATCAGCAACACGATTCTAATGAACAGAGCAGTGGAATCGGGTTAAAACATCTCTAGCCCTGTCCATAAGATATTCACTTAAACAAAGCTGCTTCAGAACTGAAGGACTCGTGCAGTGTAAGTCGACTGGTGGATGGTCCTTCACCAAAGAGACATAAGCTGAGTCAACATTTACTGGTTACGTCTGCACAAAGAAGTCCCTATATCTATAGAATGCTTCACATTCACAAAACGTCCACGGGCAGCATGGACACTACCGAGGACTTTTGGTCACTGCCGGAGTGAGTAAACCGTGGCTCTGTGTAGTGCCTAACAGCGCTCCCTGACCCCAATACACAGTCCTTGGGGGGGGAAAGAAAAGAAAATGTGCAGCTGTGGCTTCAGTCCCCTAAATCTCTCCACCAAATATGCAACTGGCTGGGGAATGAGGCTGCGGGAAGAGGCTGGATCCAGCCCCGGGACAGACGCCGGGTTCTCTCTCCCGAGAATTACCGACTTCCTCTAAGCTTGGTGCGCTGGAAGCGTGCTGCACAGCGATGCGGTTCCCCAAAGAACAGACTGTGCAATTAGCCTTGAAGGAAAGCCAACTACTTGTAAGGATGACTCTTTCACAATAAAACAACAAAAAGCAACTTTAAAGACTTTCTGTCTGAAATTGAGCAATTCGAAGTGCCTGCTGGTTTCACACAGAACCTGCCTTCCCAGCCCCAGTGGAGCAAAGGTCTACTTCAGAGCTAGGCCAGGCTTTGGTCCACTCTGCCCAGTTGTTGGCGCTGATGGAGGTCAACCGAAGGGAGATCGTGGTGCACTTCAAGCAGGGGGACGTGTGGGGAACCCTGGTTCAGTCCACAGTACCTGGATTCCGCAGATTAGGGAGAAAACTTGCCTTCCTGGGATTCTCTCTGGAGTCGTGGGTAAGGAAGAATGGAGGGTGGTGGCTTATGCTGGCAGCTCCCATCACCTTCCCACAGGCAGCTCACGGTTGTACTGGAGCCTCTTCCAAGATCTGCCAGTGCCGAGACAGACAGCATGCTCCTGAGCTGGTGATTTCTAAGGTTGTAAGAAGTGTTTGGGCACCAAAGAGCAGCAGCCTCTGACATTATAGCCACAAGACTCCATGGACTTCCTTTACTACTGAAGGAAAGGGACCTGTCACCTGGAGCCTTTATACCACAGGGGACATGCAAATTATCTACCCCCCTCCCCTGCCCCCAGTACAGAGTTGGCTTACACTGTGCATGCAGACAGTCCCTTAGAACTCCCTGTCATCACCCCCTGGGGCTTCCAGCAGCAGGAAACACTCAACACAGATATGAACTCCCACAGGCACTTACAACAAGGAAAGAGGCTCCAGAAGGTCGGACTTCCACCCCAACCCCAAATTCTCTCCTCCATAAGAATCTCTTACCCAATTAGCAGTTTGCCCTTAGAATATTTACTATTATCCACTTAACACCCATAAGTTATCATGCTTTTTTTCTAGATTGTGCTAAAAATGCATAATTAATGTAACAGAGGTTTTAAAAGATTATTTAATGAGATGCAGGACATATCCACATAATTCACCAGGCCAATAATTGCCTTATAATTTTGTTTCCACAAATTCAATGCATTCTTCATATATCTCTCCATTCACAAGGGGTGCCACTATCTAACTTCTAAAGGTGAGCCAGTTTCAGTTCCTGATTCTACCTCCTCAGTGGTACAGTTGTCCTGAGCTGGGCTAAGCACATGCGTTCACACACTCAGCAGACACACAGGCCACCACCTCACTGATGGTGTTTTGGAGGGAGAAGTAAAAGGACTCTAAACAGGACGGAGCATGGGTGTGACAAGATCTGGGCTAAGCAACCTTAGACATTCTTTGCTAAGGCCAGTGGGAGCCCGGTGCCTCCAGGCAAGGGAGCCATGCCTCTGGTTTCTGCTCTAGAACCCCTTCCGTATTCTACCAGTACCTGGGCTATGTGCAGGATCCAGGACCAAGTGATCTGTGTCCCACGGGCTCCCCATCAGGCTAATCAGGGCTGTCTCGGTTCAAGAACTTATGCTACAGGATCCAGAGTCTCACGGTAACAATGGGTAAAGATTGGAAGTAAAGTCTCCGCCTCCCACCTCCCACGGTCCAGCAGTGGACAATGGGCATGGACAGCTCGGTGTCATGTTCTAGATCCCCTCGTCTTCAGATGCCTCACACCCAGGCCCGGAGAACTGCATGGATTTGAAGATGGGCATTCCCTCCAACATCTCTATTCCTAGAGAAACACCTAACCTCTGGCAAGAGTTTGGAACATATTTTGCCAAGAGTAGCCACTTGGAGAGAAACTGAGGACCAGAAAAATAAAATAATGCCAACATATTTGAGGGGCACCATGATCTAATGGCAGGACCAAGGTCTCTGGGTCCAGACAGGCCTGGTAGTCTGGATAGTCTGGACTATCCAGATAGTCTGGCTCCTGATTCCGTAACTCAGAATGGCCAGAGCCTGTGACTCAAACCCTTTCAACCTGAACTGTAAAATAGAGCGAAGACCCAGCTCATCAGGTTGTGACAAAGATTAGAGGAGGTGACACATATTAAGCAACTAGCACTGCATTCAGCATGATGCGCAACAAACATTGGTTCCTTCTCCCCATTATGCCTGTAGACACATTAAGTTACATTCGGCGGTCTACCCTCTGGGCCAGCTCCCCAGCCTGTGAATGTTTACTCCTGTGGCCAAACCACTGGATTCTTAGCCAGGACCAAACGCCCTCGCAAAGTCTTTACACAAGAAAGTGATTAATTTATAGGCCAACCCTGGAAAATCAACGTCCATTCTGGGCATTGGAAAACTGCTTCCAAAATGAAGTATGTATTATAGAAACATGTATAATTTTATTAACCAATGTCACCCCACTGAATCCAATAAAAAAGAACCAAAAAAGAAGTGGCAATCTGAAGGCAGGGACAAAGGGAGGACCCCCTGAAGACAGGGAGAGGTGGCTCTGCAAAGCCAAGGACAAGGGACTCCAAAAAACCAACCGTGCCAACACCTCGATCTCAGACTTCTTGTCTCCGGAATTGTAAGAAAATAAATTCCTCCTAAGTAAAAAAAAAAAAAAAAAGAAGAAGAAGAAGAAAAAAAAAAGAAAGAAAGCAAACTGCGTCCAGGAAAGCTTTCCAGATGGCCATATTTAGCCTGATCATATTTCTCCTGTCTTTTATAAAGTAGCCGAACTAGCTGTGTTGTGTACACAACTACAGTTCACTGCAACCAGTTTTTTTTTTAGAAGTTTGGAGAGAAAAGGCCAGAACTTCTGTCTTCAACACTTCATCCATTTTATGTCTCTGCCCCAAGGAGCAAGAAAGAAGGCACAAGAAAGAGACAGTTTCTGCTTACAGAGACAGTGGTGGAAGATTCTAGAGAATATCATATAACTCCATATGCAGTAGCATGCCCATGGTACAATGCCCAAGGAGAGCCCTCTACCCCGTCATCAGGCCACCCTCTACTCTCCCTTCCTGGATGGATCTCACATTCATCCCTTCCTCACGCTTCTACTGAGGACATTTTGGGAATCAAATATTGGGAAGAACATGAACATAAATAGGAAGGAGGAGCTTTGTGGTGGTCAAGCTAGAACTGTATGTCCCAGGCTCCCTGGACACACTTCAAGGCAAAGATGAGGGACTTGGAGACAGCAACATGCTGATGACATATGCTGGCCAATGTCCAGGATGAGCTGGATTACGGGCCTGGAGTTCTGAGAGAGTTGGGGGGTAGAGTCCCCTTTGGGAGTGACAGATACAGAGGGGATGGGTGAAGTGGGGGGCAGTGGGTAAGGAATTGTTACTACACAATGCAACACCTAATTATAGACAACTGTGCATTTTTCCAGGTATTTCTCTCTCTATGTATCCTATTTCCACAAGATCAGAAGCTCCTGAGAGAACAAGTTCAGAATCTCCAGCATCAGAGACACGTAAGTCATGCCTCACATGTGGGTCTGCAGTGCTGGATTCCAGCATTCACAGACAGGGGACTATGTGGGCCTTCACCTCCCCTGACCTGGTGAAGGCAGGTGACGGTCATGCCTTCCAAGGCATGGTGTGTGCCTGCTCCTGGCTCTATGAGCTGTCACCTGATCTCATCAACCCCAGCTGCGGGTATGTGCAGGCAGCCATTCGCCCAGGACACAGCTTGGTTAGGGCACTGTGGTCCCTGTGGTAACACAGCTGGTCACATGTGGCCCCGCAAAGGCGGCTTTCTTCTCCGAGGTGTGGAGGGGCTCCTTGGGGTCTCCTTATGCAGATCGCTGCCTGTCCCCACGCCAGCAGAGCTCTGCCCCATTTAAATGGGTCATGTCCCATTTAAGCTTCTGCTCGTGAACTTTCCACAAGTCAGCATGACTTCTGCCAAATCAGGGGGTTCCAGGATGAGGTATGAAGAGGGAGGAAAAAATAAACATTTCAGCCATCTTTTAAAACTAAAGACCCAAAGTATATCTGGGTCTTTAGTTTTAATAGGAATTAATAGGAAATTGACCTCCATCCCTTAAGCTTTCCTTGTGACAGAATGCAATACGTTATCCTTTCTTTTAAAAATCCTCTGTGGCACCATGGAGCCTTCCCAGGGGACAGGCCACAGATGCTCGCTGGCAGCCTCCCCGTCAAGTGGGGTTGCAACCCCATCCTGAAATTCCATCCCTAGGTACAAGGCAGGCAGCAAAGCTGTGTTTATGCTACCAGTTGGGGGAAGCTGGGTTCCTTTCCTTTCTTCTTTTTTTGAAGTTAAATGTTATATTTTGAGATAATAAATACACGTGCAGTTGTAGGAAATAATACAAAGGGGAAAAAGTTATACAGCGAGATCCCACATACCCTCTACCCAGCTGTCCCACAATGAAAACATCTGGTTCAAGTGTAGTTCAATGTCATTACCAGGACACTGACATTGACATAGCCAAACTAGAGAACACTGGCAGCATGCCAAGGATCCTTCCCGATGCCCTTCATGGCTGTCCCCACTTCCCGTCCCTCTCCAGTCCTGAACCGCCCCAGCAACCACTCGCCTGTGCTCTATTTCTATATTGTGACATTTTAAGAATGCTATATAAATGGAATCATCCAGTATGTAAGTTTCTCAGGTTGACTTTTTAAAATTCAATATAATTTCCTGGAGATTCATTCACACTGTTGCATGTCTGAATAGTTCATTTCTTGTAAGGAGTTCATGGTGTAGATGTACCACAATAGGCTTAACTTTTCACCCATTGAAGGACATCGGGGTTGTTTCCGGGCTTGGGGGAGGCAGGGTTTCTGGGACAGCACAGGGCACAGCTGTAGGGATTCAAAGATGAGAGCATGAGCAATACGGACTCGAAGACGGGTTTGGTTGTTTGTTTTGCTCCGTGTCAATTCTGACATCAACTGGAACGAATATATTTTCTGGTGTGCTTGTCACTGATAATAGGTTTCAAGGAAATGCCTCAGTACCCAAGGTCCACCACCCATATGTCTCCGCGATGTATTTCAAAGTCGCACGGTGGAGCACTGCCTTGCACCCGCATCTGAGGCAGGAAGAGACACACAGCCCCTCATTCCACATGCAGGGATTCATCATGCAGCATCGTGTCCGCCTGTTCAGAGGCCTGGGAAGGTCATTGGCTGCTGCACATCAAAACCACCAGGCGGTTTCTGAAAAGTGCTCACGTGTGGGCCTCACCCCAGACCAATGAACCCGTTTCTTGGGTATTTTTGAGGAACAGCCCCAAGGGATTCTGAGGTACAGAGGAGGTTTGGGAACACTCAGGGGTCTTTGTGTTCTTGCTCATGCTTGTTTTATACAAGAGGGTTAGATGTAAGCCCTGTACCTTAAAGTGCACAGGAAGAACGGGAATTCACTCTTCACCTGGCCCTGAACAACCAACTTGGGTCTCGGTTTTTTTTCCTAACAAGTAAAATGGAATTAATAGTATTTACCTGTATTTTGAGAAATTGTGAGAATTCGATCATAGAGGTAACATTCTCCGACACATGTCTTATAAAAGCACAACACTGTTATTGTTATTGTTAAGAACAGTTGACCATAACATAAACTCAGAGAGCTCCTGTTACTGGAATGATTATGACGGTAAGGGCAGAATAGAGGAGAGACGGAAATAACAGCAGGGGGTGTCCAACAGGCCGAGCACTGAAGCTGCTCTAGTACAATGCACACGTCTCCTTTAACAGCAAGGTCAGGGGATCAGAGCCGAGTTCTGGAGAGCTCACTCACCCCTGGAGGTGGATCCCTTCACTTCTGTGGGCCTCGCTTTCTTTATGTATACAACAAAGAAGTCAAACTGCGGAATTCTTTCTCCTTTCCTTTCAGCTTTATTGGAAGATTCTTATCATACCCCACCCCCACCCCCAAATCCTAGGAAGTGGGTCCATAGCTGTCACTGATTCTCAAAGAAGCATACAACCCTCAAATCATGTTAAGAACCAGTAAAAACTTTCTGGCTCCAAGTTTCGGATTATTAGTAGTGTGAGTTGTACTACCACTGGTGTTGGCAATTCAACAGACATTTACATAATGGGCGAATTTCAAAGATATTTCATCTATAAATCTACCCAGTGCAAAATCCCAGTGAGAGCCAAGAAAAAAAGGTCATCAATAACCGTTAAACATTGTCCATGGCTTCCTTCACCTCCCAGAAGTCAAAGTAGTTTGAAGGTGATAGCATAGGACCTAGAGAGGTACTGTGAGGGCCACAGCATCTTTGGGTCCCTGTCAGTCTGCAGGTACACAGACCCTGCACTCTGGTTCCACAGTAGCACCAGCAAGAGGAGTATGTTTGTGCCTGGGGGCTGAAGGACAGATGGGACAGAAAATAAAGTCCTGACACAAAGAGACAAGTCTATAGATGAGATCCAGACAGAGTAAGAACCTGAACCAATGTCAGACAAAACACAGAATAAGCAAAACCAGAAACTAAACCCCTGAGTGGAACAGGTGTCTGACGATGCTCAGCACAGACTTTGTCTAAGGCCTCAAATAGTCACGGCCTCAGAGTCTCCACTTGGTGTCAGGACAACGTAGGGCTCATGCTTTGGGGCTTCGTGTGGACAGAAAATACTCATCAGGGGCACAGCTCAAGTACGGAGTCTCACATTACACCCCAAGGATCAACAGATTTGGGCTGCTTGGATCCTTGGAATACAGAACGTTAAGAGACAAAGACATAATCTTTCCAGTTTCCAAAGCTCAATCTTTACACTTTTAAACACTTGGTGGATTTGAATTTACTACCGTGCCGGAATCCCATCAGTATCCTATTCTTGGAGGACACAGCAGCACAATGAAAGCCAGTGCAGAACAGTCCCAAATGCAATACTGTGCTTCTGTCCACAGGACCATCTACATACACCCTACGACACCAAGGGCATTTTTTGTCTATATCTTCTCTTGATATATTCAGTTCCACATGTATAAAATAATGGCTCTAAAGCATGTGATCCAGATCCAGGAATATCTGAATTCATACATGAGTCTTAACCTTAGGCAAAATTCTTAACCATGACCCCCACCCTCTGCCACACCGCTGAAGCTAATGTTTTTCCATCTGTAAAAATGGAGAAAATACTTATGTCCCAGGACTGTTATCATAAACGATAAAACCGAGATAACACACCTAGCACGGTGCCCAGCACACACTGTCACTGAACAAACACTGCATACATTTATCTTAGCACTGTTTCCCCTAGTTCTGCATGAAATGTTCTGATTTGGGCGCAGGTGCCCAAAAATGTTAAATGGAAAAACTACCTGTTTAGGCAAATAAGTTCAGTGCTGTCTGTCTCTATCTTTGATGGAAATATAGGGTGTGGACATCCATGGATATGCTCAAATTCTTTTAAAAAATAAAAACAAGTAGTAACTTTGGGCCAGGCAAAATGCTAGGGATTTTCAGGTAAACCATCTCGTAGTTGCTGGGCTGCAGTACATTCTATATGTGCCCATCCGTCTTAGAGTATAGGGATAGGGCTTTGGTAATAACTTCCAGGAATTATTTACTACCTTAGAAATAGGAAGACTTGAATAAGAATAAATAGAATCAGGTCACTGAACTCTAAAAAAATTTTGAGTACCTTTAAAGTGTCATGTAATTTGGAAGGTGCTAGAATGCAATTCACTAGCCACCTGCTACTTTAATTAGTTTTCTTACACTTGTAAAGCAAAAACAGTGCCTGAGCTAGAGTTTCCACTATCCCTAGCCACAGAAATTAATTTATAGACTCAAGAAATATGTATTGAGCATACAATAAAAAAGAATTAGATACTGTCCCTGTACTCATAAGGTGCATGTCTTAGAGAGGTTAAAAGAAAATAAATACATCTGTAAAAAAGAAAACAGGGAGGAGTGAGAGAAATGAGGGGTCTGGCAGGTACCATAGCCCTGATTCACCTTACTGCACCCCAACCTCCCTTTCTCTTGCCCTGTCAAAGCTGGAAAATGAAATATGCACATTTCCAGCCCCCTGTGAAGTGACTGCACAATGCAGCTCCAGCCAATGAGATGTGAACGGAAATGCTATGAAGAATTTCCATCCAACACACAAAAGGAGGAGACAAGTAAGGTGAGGTGTACAGGATAAGGAGCCGTGCTGTGAGAAGCCAGGGCGAGAGAATTCTAGGAGGAAGAAATGGCACGTTCCAAAGTCCTATGGAGAGAAGACAATCACTGGTGGGAGAAACTGAAAGGTGATCATGGAGGTGGGTGAGCAAGGGGGTGAGTGGCAGGAGAGAACATCTGAAAGCCAGGTAGAGTCACATCACGCAGGACTGTGCAGGGTATGGTGGGCCTTTTAGAATTTCTCTTAAAAGGGTGTGTGGAACCACTGAAGGATCTCAAAGAGGAGGGTGGCAGAACCTGACCTCCTGTGGCTGCAGGGTGGGGAGCGGATTATGAGGCTGCAAGAACAGAGGTAAGGGGACCAGTCAGAACCCCTGGAATCCTGGTGAGATGACAGTGGCTTGGATTCAGGGAAATGAAGAAAAACAGATACACTTGAGATATGCTTTGGAAGTGTCTTGAATTGGAGGGAGGAGAGAAAAGGAAGCATGACTTCTGGCCTGAACAATTGGGAGGATGGTAATGATTACTCACTGAGATGGAAGAGACCAGGGGAGGAGCAGGAATGTGCAAAACAAAGCATTCAATCAACTCAACATCCCTAGTTCCTGCTCCAGTGATCTGGCCCTGCCCGATGAAGGTTGTCCCATGTTGTTCTCGGTCAAGTCACTTTTCCCCAATTGCTGTCTGTCCCTCTGAAAACCATAGTGGTAACTGTAATATCAACAATGTTTTGATTTCATCTGATAGGAAAGAAATGGTGGGCAGAATACGAAACTGCAGCTTAAAAGCAAAACCACAGACTTAGCACATGACTTTATGGAAGTTTGGAACTTTGGAAAGAAATGAACTGTGCAAACATACAAAAATTCCCATGAGGCTCCAGGTCTTGCACCGGTAATGTTCCTGACAAACATACACATCAGAGTTGATAATTAAATACTGGCGTGAACAATTGGCACCTGACCCATCACTGGACCTAAAGCTCCATGGGGGCAGGGACCTCACTGGCTTGGCTCCCCACTGGCCCCCAGGAGACATCGTATGCAACAGACACTCAATAAATATTTGCTGAACCATTTTTTTCTGGTCAGTGACAGAAGTTGTACCCAGGGTCCCCTATCCCCTCCCTGTTTGTTAATAGAACCTCCATTTTTTTTTCTGGTCATGTGGCCATTGTATTAGTTTCCAGGGCAACCATAACAGATACTGAATAAAAACTGGGTGCCCTCAAACAACAGCAATGCACCGCCTCAGAGGCTATGCTCTCTCTGATCGCTCCGGGGGCGAATCCTTTCTTTCATCTGCCAGCTTCTTGTGTTTACTGACAATCCTTTGGCTTGTAGATGCTCCTGCCAGCCACATGGCCACCTTCTCCACGTGAGTCTTCACACTGTCTGTCTTTATGCTGCATCTGTCTCTATTTCCAACCCCACACCCCCTCTTTTTCAAGTACCCCAGTCCTATTGAATTAGAGCCTAACTTAATGATGTCGTCTTAACTTAATGACCTCTGTCAAGACCCTATTTCCCAGTAAGATCACATTCTCAGGTACTGGGGATTAGAACTTCAATATATCTTTTTTTTTTTTTGATCCTCATCCAAGGATACATTTATTGATTTTACAGAGAGAGGAAGGGAGAGTGAAAGAGGGAGAAAAATATCAATGTGAGAAAGAAACACTGACCCATATGTACCCCAACCAGGGACCAAACCCACAGCTTAAGTATGTGCCTTCACCAGGAACTGAACCCTCGACCTTTTGGTGCCTGGGATGACCCTCCAGCCAACTAAGACACACTGGCCAGGGAAAAATTTCAATATATCTTTTTTTCTGGAAACACAATTCACCCCATCATAGTCACCCAGAATAAACTCAATATTTCCCAGATTCCCTTGCAGCTGAATGCGGCTGTGTGTGGCCATGTCTAGGAATTATCTTAAAGGAACAATAGTGCCCTTCTTCTTCCTTTCTTCCTTTGTGAGTGACTGGAATGCACATCTAAAGGCGAGACTTCCAGCACCCATCCTAGACCACGAAGTGACCTTGGCAATGGCCGCTGAGCCGAGGGAAACTACCAAACAGGTGATCAGAGACCGCGGAAACATACCTGAGCCGTGGGCCGACCTCCCTCCAGCTCTTACACGACAAGGAAACACTCATCTTAATCCTCGTTTTGAAGGATTTTATGTCGCTCATAAAGGAGCCTAATGAGGGCTGATATAAGGCTCCAAACTGAGGGATTCTCGGCAAGTCACACACCAGAAGTGACAGTAAAGACACTATTATGTTTATCTTTACTTTCCAAGATATTTGGTTTGGTCAAGAATAAATCCATGAGTACAGCTTTGGAAGCAGATGCCCTGCCTTGGCTGGGACGGTTCTGAATGTGTCTCAGGTATCTCAGGCCAGTCTGGTGGTGTTGAGGGTGGGGGTGGGTGCCGGGGGGGGGGGGGGGGGCGTCCCCTGACCTTACACCTGGAGGCATCTCCAGGGACCCAACAGGAAGAAAGCTCAAGGTAGAGCCTGGAGCAGATCAACTTAGGAGCAGCTCAGGATTGCACGAAGATGTTCCTATAATGTGCCATGTCTTTGCTTTGTAAAAGATGACTTTTTCTACAGTTGTGAATAAAAGTGTTTAGTTTCAACTTGGTGTTAAACAAGCTTAGGAGTAAGCAAGAAGAAGCCCAGTGATACAAGCGTAGCAGTCAGCGGGGACTTCATGTAACGCCAGCCATGGTGGTGCTGAGATGCACATGTGAACAGCCCTGAAACTGAGTCCCATCTGCTGATCGATGCACCTGACACTTGAACTGTTGGATGGTGCTCACTGAACATCCACCACGTGACGGGCAGGGCTTGATGCTTCGTATATATTTTCTTATTTATCTTTCAGTTACGTCATGTGGCCATACTCATTGCCATTTTAAGAGGGAAAACAGGTTTGGGATTTCTAAAAAAGTGACAGAATTGCAACAGCACACTGCAATAAGGCAGAAGCCTATGATCATCTCGAGTCCCACGATATCCCATTTCTGCTACTGTTTTGTAATTTTGTGTTACATGTTTGCAAATACAAACTGACTTAAGCAAGAATCAGCTAGAAGATGCAGAATAACACAGTGACTGTAACAAGCAATATAATAATTATACCTACAACCATTTATGGAATGTTTATTATGACTACTTTTTTTACCTGTTAGTGGGGGAGGTGGGGGTTAAAATCTCTTTTTAATAGCCAATCTCGCACTGTAGTTATGATTCTTTGCATTCTACTTCTCCTGTTAAATTACTGTGTGGTTTCTTTTTCATGACTGGACTCAAGCACAAGTCGCTACCAGCCAAGGTCCCATGGTGTGTTACATGCTTGTATTTCCAGCCCCGTAAGTGCCGAGGGCATGATTCCGATCGGGAGAAGCTGCCTGCAGAGAGAAGCGCTGTGTCCTCAGGGACTCACCCTTCTGACCCACCGTCAGTCACTGTGACCCACGGTTTTACCAACTGGAATTTCTGGCAAACAGAGGTAACCTCTGCTCAGATGTCTGCCTACAGGTTCTGTGTTCTGATTTCCCTGATGGGGCCACTCAGGCACTCCCTTCTGAAAAGCAGCTACTGTCTCACACACCTGCCTCATAGAGGCCTTGTGACCTATTATGACTGTTGGAAGTGCCACTTGGGAGGTGAAGAATTGGGGGCTTAGATCCGACTTGAGCAGTTGTCCTGGGCCCTACAGAAGGGGTGCAGTTGGGACGCAAACGTCCAGTGTCTGACACTAGGCCCTTGGCCTTCATCATGTGACCCAGCACCAGGCACATGCTGGGCACTAACTAGGAGTCCTTGGTGAGCACAGGACTGGCCACAAGAGAGAGAAAATGTGACGGGTCCAACGAAGGGCAGGAGAACGACTGGCAGGAAGTCGGACATGCTTCTGGGGCTTTCTGAAAGTGGGGGAAGAGGGTGTTCTGGGAGTGGGGTTGCCAGGCGCAATTGGTCAGCAAGGGCCTGGTATCCTCCGTATCCAGCAGAGAGTGGCCGTGGCTGTCCAGACAAGCTGGGGAGCAGCAACATGGGGCAAACGGGAGGAGTGGGCAGAATTCTTGGGGCACAAGGCAAAGGCAATTTAGACTGGAGAGGCTGGAGTTCAGGGCCAAACATCATAGAGGCCTGAGGAGCGGAGCCAGAATGCTGTCTGACTCCCAAATCCCAGACTAATTTATGGTAACAGAAATGATGACAGTGCTTGCGTCCAGTGGGAGGGGACTGACTGGCAGGAGGGAGGTCTCTGCAGCGTGGGAAATGGGCCTGGTAGCTGGGTGCCCAGGTGCATACGTTTGACAGAACATACGCAGCTACACACTTAAAAGCTGTGCGTTTCGTCACACAGAAATTACTCAGTTTAACACACAATTTTACAAAGCTCCTGACCTTTCCTCCCCTGACTCATTCATCCTCACTGGGGGTGACTAGCCCCCAAAGGGGAAAAAAGGACTTTTAAGTGTGTGTGCACACACACATATATAAACATATATACATACACACACACAGAGTATATAAACAGGTATATATAGTGTCCGAATCTCATGGGGAAGGATGATCAAGAAAAGAAATGTCCTAAAAAGGCTCCTTTAGGGGAAGGTCACGAAAAAACAGGTTGAGAGACCCTGACCCAAGTCACTGCTCCCCCTCCTTCCAAACTTCTCCTCACACTGCAATCTAGTCACGGCTTTCACTCTTTTCTTCTAGGGAATCATGGCCCCTCTAGGTTTCTTCTACATGGACTAAATCCTCTGTGTGTGCATCTCAACACATGTGTGAACACACTTCAATCATGTGCATGCCCATGCACACACCTGCACACACACACACACACACACACACGGTACACAGGCTTAGTTGGTTTCTGTTCGTTCTCTACATCTGAGCTCCAGCATCCTTTCCTCAGGGGGCCGTTCCCCATTCTCCCTCCCAGAGCCCTACACAAACCAGAAGCTGGTACTCAGTTTATAATTCTACGTTTAGGAGTGAAATTATTTGATGGGTGTCTCTCTCCCTTTCTAGACTGTAAACCCCCGAAGGCCTAACCGAATGTGTAGCACGTGGTAGGTGGTCCGTGAATACTGATGGGGCGAGCGCTGTGCAGAGAGGCCCCGTCTTCCCAAGGGCCGTCGGAGTCGGACCTGGAGGATGACTAAGGAAGGGCGCAGAGCAGAGAAGGGACCCGAGCGGAGGCCCCGAGAGCGGCCTCTTGTGCTGGCACAGCCCCCACGGGCAGGGCGGCCCTCTCCCCACTCCCAGCCGTGCCCAACGGTGAGCAAAGGAACACAGACCCTACCTTTTAGTCGACTGAGAAACGATGCCGCCACCATTAGACAGGGACGTGTCACACTGCAGAAGGCAGCCCCTGTGTCCCCACGGATGGCTCCCCTGAAGTCAACTGGAGAGGGACTACGTTCAAAACATCACCGAACGCATCTTCGCTTTCATTTGTGCTGGTCATCACCCCACAACTTGCCATTCCAGTGCCTAAGCTGTCTTGGCTAAATGAACTAGAAATTTAAGATGATTCACCCACTGTGGGCTCTCTTGGCTCAGGAAAGAAAGCCCATAAAATACACAGGTTTGTCACCATGGGGAGGAAAGACCAAAAGCAAGATTTTGACACTTTTCCTCTCTATGAGGAGTAAAAATTTTGAAAGGGGAGGAAAGGAACACAGTGACCACTAATTTCTCACTCTGACTCGGGTAATTCTGTTTTTGTATCAATGTGCAAAGAAACAAAGAGAGAAAAGAGGCCCCGTGAGGCCACATCCATCAATTCATCTCGGCAGGAAACAAGAAAAGGGGCCAGGACTCTGAAGTCCCTCCGAGACTTGGCGGGGGGTTGTGTGAACACTCGAATGCTGTTTCTCACAGGATTTAATTATTCCCACCAGAAAAAATAAACTTCCCAGAAAAAAGCAAGGATTATCTTTCGTTCCTTATTTGTAAGTGTGGCTCAGATTCCTTCCCGGTCTAAAGGCCAAATGGTTGACTCTGACAAGCATTTGGCTAAATTAACAAAACTGAATATTTTGCATCTTTCACTTGGATGACCTGTAAATTCTAGTCCTGACCCAAGTAAGGGGCTGGGCCATGACTAAAAATTATTTATTTGACCTTCTTCGAGCCAGCACAGGTGACCAGGTGACCAATGCCTTTTGGCCAATGCCCTAACAATGCCTTTTGAATTGGACACAAATTCTCCCTTGAGAGACATGAAAAGTCATTCCCTGAACTGTTTCCAAGGGGTTTAAGGTTTGGTTGGAATTTATCATCTACTGACCTCTGCCTTGTGGGTTTTTTCTTTTGTTTGTTTCAAAATAATGCAAAAGGAAGCATCGTCAGGGCTTGGGGTAGAGACCACATTTGAATCTAGTGTTGACATTTTCAAGCTGGGTGATCTTGGGGAAGATATGAACTGGGTTTTGGTCTCCTCATTTACGAAGTAAGGAGGACACTACCCACCACCCTCACCTCCAAGAGCTGTAAGAAGAATAAGAGATGATGTGTGTGAAATATGCGGGGACACCACGCAGATGTTCACGGAGTGAATTCCTTGGCCTTTCTGTAGAAACACCCATTCATCAGATCACTCACCAAATTCGTGTCTAACACTTACACTAAATGCCAGGAATCCTGCTAAATTCTGGGAATACAGTCATCAGGGCAAAGTCTCTCCATTTATGGAGCTACTGGAGATAGATAGATACTGAACATCTAAGTACTAACATCAGATTCTGATAAATAGTAGGCTTTTAAAAAAATCAAATGGGCTTATGATAAAGAGTCCCTGGAGGAAGATGGGGAGAACATCAAAGGGTATTTAAGGAAGGCTTCCCTGAAAAATTGATGAGTAATCTGAGACTTGAATCACAACAATAGGGCCAGTTGTCCAGCCTCAGGGGACAAGGCCCACGGTCCTAGAAGCAAAACAGGGCAGTGGATAAGGTAATGGCCGCCAGCGCCCAGATCCAGGACTCTGTAGGCCATAGAAAGAGTCTGGAACTTATTGTAAATAGAAGCTATTAGAGGATTTTAAGTGCCAGAGTCACTCAATTAGACTTGCTTGAGGGGCAGACAGAGGCCCGATGATCTATTTGTGAAATTAAAAAAAAAATCTGCCTCCATTAAACAGAAGAATAGCTACTGGAAGGTCATGTAAAATAAAGTTAGGGTAATGTGGTCCAGAAACGGGTTTAGAATGAATGCAATTTTTTTTAAAAAAAGAAAGAATAGTAGATGTTGTTAAAGAGTGTGATACAAAGCCATGTTTTAGTGACAGTCATTAAACTGTAGCCTGTGGAACATCTTTGGAAGAAATTTTTTCCCTTTCAAAGCAGAAAGAAGGTAAGCAATAGAATTCCACCTTCTGAAACAGGTTTCTTCCCCCAAGATTTCAGTGTTTAGATGCTGACATTAAATGAATTCATGTAAGGAAAGGGCCCGGCACGATGCAGAGTGAGGCAAGCAGAAGACACTCAATACAGTCTAGTTCCTTCTCCTCTCGCCTCCCTGGACCAGAAGCTACTGGGCTACAATTCCTAAAGGATGGGTGGAGACCTGCCAGAGAGAACCACCCTCTTCTAGATACAAATACACTGCATGGGCTGACTCAACTTTTGGTTCTTCCCATGTTGCCTTCTGCATTCTAGTTGTGACACCAGTGAGGTGTCTCTATACTGGAGGTTTATACAGTTCATCATTTTTTAAAGTAAAAGAACCTTAAAGTAAAAGTCATTCAATAAGAATGACTCCAAATCCAAAGATGATGGCTCAAGATGATGAGAATTTCAATGACAGCCGTTGTTTTATGAGCATGGGAGGGGAGGACAGGATTATGAAACGATACATTAACTTGTTTTAAAAAGCTGTAATGAATCAATTGCTCTCTCTTTTATGTGGGTCTGGATTCAGACACTAGTAAAGATCAGGTTATAATTTGGAGCCTCTTGTGACATCGGCCTCCTTTTTGGTCTCTCGGAACAAATACTCTCCTAACTGATGAAGAGGAAAAGTCATCGAAGGAAAGAGGAAAAACAGTGAAGGCACAATTTTCACACAAGCTTGAAACAGTGCAAAAGTCTAGTATTTGATCAAAACACCTACACTCAATTCCACTGACAACTGACGTCAGGTTGGAACCGTCCCTGCTCTCCACAGCCGCCCGCATCTCAGCAAGCCCGTCCTGCGGCTCAGCTGCCCGCCCGGCCCCCGCAAGCCTAGGTCAGCTGTGTGGAGGCCGCAGGCACGAACTGTGCTGGGTGCATGGGGGTCAGATGGTCTGGGCACAAAGGTCACAGATTTCTCTAGTCCAGTCCAGAAAAGAATTGTGATATACCTTATCACTCTCCTTAAAGACCCATTTTCTGTAGAGTTCTTCTAGCCTTTCTACAGACCTAAATTTCAACAGGTACCTGAGGGTCTCCCCTCCTCACAGGCTAAGGGATCCATTTCAACCAGGCACAGAGCTCTCCTTTGGGCATAGAAAGGCCTAGAAGTGTTCACAGGGGGAAATGGCACCTCGTCTCCTCAGTCTGAGGCCTGTGCTCTCCACATACTGGTGGCCCACATCTTAAAACTCCCCCACCCCCGTAAATAGGTGGAATAAAGAGAGAGAAATGGTGCACATGAGAAAGCAGAGAAGTGACGCAGCCACGGGGAAAGTATAAAAACTCTGCTGAAGGCCGAGGCCCCCAAGGGCCACCCGCAGGCTCTGCCGCCGGGAAGCATGAGACAGCCGGGGCCACGGCCTCAGCATGCAGCACAGAGAGCGGCAAAGGCGAAGTGGGGCCCCTGGCACTACCCCGGGCCAACTCTTGCCAGTCAGAGGTGCTAAGAGGAAGCCTCTGGCCAGAATTTTGGACAATTACTAGCAGCCAGACCAAGCAGCTCAATCACTGGCGGGTCAGGGCACACTCCTTAGGGCCGGCGCCCATGTCCCCACCCACCACAACCACACGCACCACCCTGCAGTGTTCCACGCAAGGCCGTGTGGGAGTGGGAGGTCACTGGAAGCCACCTCTAGTATCGGATTATACACATGGCTTTTCATGTGAATGGAGTTACTCTATAACCAACACGTGTGGCAAAACTGGAAATACTTTGTTCTGTGTTTTCTATGAGAATATAATGTACTGGGCACCTTGAATGAATACACACAGGTTACGTCCATAGAAGGGCATGATATTCCCTGTCATTTTGACTTAACCAATAGTACAATTCAAAATCGTACCCATGTCTCGACCTATCTATTCATTCCAATACAGAGTTCAACCAAGAGCAGGTCCTTAGAACAGTTACATAGGGTGCTGTGTCTTAACGACCTTAAGATGCCACTGGTGTGTTTCTATTAAATGATAAGATGTTGTGATGGGCAATATAAACAGTTTTTTCTCTGCGGGATATAACCAAATTCATAATATGCTAATGGACTCTCTGAATTTCCAAGAGAAAAGTAAAGTGTACAGTAGCTTAAAACCGTTTTGATCACAGAACCTCAGGATGGGATATTCTGTGGGACCAGAGCGCTGAGCGGCAGTTTTGGAAACACGGCTCTCGTGAATTCTGCGCTGCTCTACGACATATGAAAACTACCGTGCGTGCACACCCTGGGAAACTAAGGATACAAACCACACGAAACATGAGGTTATGCAGTTGGAAAAAATTATGCCAGGTTACCCACCTATCAGAGTACGTTACCTTAAGGAGTTAACTAATGGATCAGTTGACAATGCCCAAATCAGGTATATGTGTTAATTAATCAGGATTAACTTATTGATTTAGTTAATAAGTTAATTAACTTATTAAGTCAATAAGGATGCACTAAAATCAATGTAATACATTGACCAAGCAAAACAAGGTCTGTAGCTGCAATATCAATCCCTTGCTTTCCCCCAAAGGAAACAAGCCTAAATCAAGGCCCCACGGCAAGCGAGTGCATGCTCAGGACTAATGCACTCAGCCAAAATCACTTATCCTAGGTACTTTACCATGGAAATAAAACAGAAAACTCTTCCCACAGCCAAGAGTTCCATTAGAAAATGAAGAAATCAGCATCGGCACAGATACAAACCCCCGGATGCTCCTGGCCAACTTTCCTGCTCTGGGTTCCTTTGGTGCTGAGCCCATGGCAGAGCCCAGGACGTAGGAAGAGCCTCTGAGACAGACCACCTTGGCCAACAAGGCTTCTGGAAGTTGCCCAGAGCGCAGGACCTGGGGAAACGAGGCCTCCGTGTATGAAGGAGGTGTTTGACTCGGGGTGTGTGGAGGGGTGCAGAGTCACCTCGAATCACACCAGCATTCATCCCCCAGACCGACGGTAACCTGTGCTCTGCTCTCCCATGAGGCAGTTCTGCTCTTGCCTCTCTGTTCCAGTAAATACAGCAATGCCAGAGGGAAGGTGCTGGAAATCAGAGCTGTGCAGACCCAAGTCACGCCTGGTGCTCTAGGAAAAGGGTTGATGGTGGAGGATAAAAATAGTGAAGACATGCACTGGGGAAGAATCTGCAGCCTTCAAGCCTTCTGAATCCCTCTGTGGTCCCAGATAAGCATGAGATAAATGTCCTCCGTGGAATGTCTTACAGATGACAGAAAAAAGAAAAAAAACTATGCTAGACAAAAAGTGTTTTGGAGCAGAAAATGAATGCGGTCAACATCCTCTTGTATCACATTTTGGCATAAATAAAAGCAATTTGTGTGTGTGTAAAGATGTATAGTACATGTTTGTGTACATACACATACACATATATATACATTCATGTATATATATGCATACATTCATATGTGCATATATATAAGTATGCATATATGCATATATATGTGTATATATGCATATATATAAGCATATATATATGCATATATATAAGAAGTATGCATATATGCATACTTCTTATATGCATACATTCATATAAGAAGTTTGGAAGCACGTAAATTAAAATGCTAACCATGCTACACTTTACTGTATGTCAATTACACTTCAATAAAGCTGCTTATGTGTTAACAGTGCTTGTCTCTGAGTTAGGAAAGATTACAAGCAATTACCTTTTCCTTTTCTGCTTGTCTGTCTTTTCCAAATTTTCTCAACTATGTATACACTACTTTAGTATTAAAAATACACGAAAGTTATTTTTCCAGTCTCACACAATTCATTCCATTTTTTTCTATGTTTGTGTCATTCTTTGTACTTCATCAAGTGTTTCTACACATTTAACACCTAGAGCTGCAGAAGAATGTGGTTATCGTTCCAGAGAGGACAACACAGGCTCTGAGATGTTAGGAACTCATTCAAAGTCAGTGAGCTAGTGACCAGCGCAACCAGAATGCGAATCTCGAGTTCTTTTAAATTCCAGATTTTGTGTGTTCTTTTTCTCACTCTTCACTGCTTCTGTGGTCGGGCGCACTCTGCTGGCTGCACCAACCCCATGGGGATATGCTTCGTATAGAACAGTATAGTTACTATATAAGATTCGAGCCAAAAGAAACTCTTTTTTCATGCTCAGTGTTGGTGAAGGGAAGAGATGTGAAAAACCAAGGGAGGTTTGGAGACCAAGAACGCTCCGTTGGAGGGACAGGAAAACTTTTCGCCCTCACTGCTGGGTCGTATGCTCTTGGCCCCATTTCAGCCCCATTCAGAAAGGGAAAAGGAAACTTGACCAAATGGGACTGAACACTTAGGGTGAGAAAGGGTAGATGGCACCAATGATAAAATAAAGCGAGAGGTTTTCAGACACTGCTGTGTCAGAGGTACCTTCATTCCTGCCGCGGCTGCGGGGCCACTGGGGTCCACAGCCTGGATGTGGCAGGGCTTGCTTCCTCGCACCACGAAGCCCCAGCCGACAGCGTCACCCACGATCTGGAGAGGAAAACCACAATTAGCCATCCGCAGACAGGCCCTGGCAGTTTGCCTGTTGTCCAGAGAGAGAGAGAGAGAGGGAGAGAGAGAGCACCAGCCCAGGATTAAGTGCACACCCTGACACATCTCTTCTCTGCTTCGTGTCTGCGCTGTCAGGGAGCAGAAGGGGCACTTTGCTTCCACCATAAACACAGGCATCTCTCTGTGGGAAATGTGGTCAAGAAACCCTTGTGCAGCAGAAAGAAGCCCCTTCTGTGAGGGCACTACTCAATAAATAACTGGCAGAGGACCTCTTGGGCTGTTCTGCAACTTAGTATCAGAGTCAAATGCTAAGTGCAGAAGGCCTTAAACACACGTGGGAACCTTCTCTCCAGATCCAATTTCTGTTGAGTTTGCTCTTTCCCCCTAAATTCAAATGATACATTGATACTTCATGATCCTGCCACTTCGCTGAAGTCTAAAGTAACTATTTAAATTACTAACCGGTGAGAAATATGAAGAGTCATGGCTTTCTTGAAACACAGTTTTCTCTACCAACAAAAAAGTGAAAAATTACACAAAGTTCACAATTTACACATAGAGGCTGGTCCAAGACTTGTCTGCAACTAAAGGTGCCTTTTCCTGTAGAATCATTCTTAGAAACGGCAGTTCCGGTCCGGGCCAGCTGCCAGACAGTCTTTGAAATACAGATGAAACACATTCACGATCAATTCCTAGCAATACTGGCACTGAAATTGAAAACCAAAAAATACAATGAACTGTCTCTTGAATTCTGGAGACTGAGGGACAGGCAGGGAAATGAATGCAAACTTTGTGGACATTCTCAAAAAGACTTTCGGGCACTTGACTGGCTTTAGGGTTTGCTGTTACTAGTGCCTTACACCTAAATTCACCTCCAAGTGCACAGTTTACCTTTCCCCCCGAGGCAGATGGGTTAGCAGTGTGTTTTCACGTAGACTGGCTGTGGCTGGCACCGTCAGTGCTCACAGTGGGAAGTGGTCTTTGACCAATGCCTGTCGTGTGAATGAGTGTGCCAAGATTTTTTTTCTTCTTGAGTCAATAAAATAAGAGAAGAGGAGAAGTGTTTGAAACAGGAGGTCGATGGAGAAGTGAAAAGACTGAAGAAAGAGGCCAGGGGAAGGAGGGTGGGTGAGGCGCTGTCAAGCGGGGCACTTGGAGTCTGTCTGAAGAAACCCAGGGGGCTGGTAGGCGTGGGAGGACGGCTGAAGGACCTCCAAGAAGGGGCAGGAGGTGCTCACAGGTGTGTGGTGCGCCCCGCCCCACCAATCAGGTGCTTGCTTATATAACTCAAGGCCTGCTAACACGGTCAAAAGCACTACACCTTCTGGGAGAACAATGCATCCCAGTTTTCTTTCTCTGCCTAAAGGCTCTCTTCATGTCTTAACAATGTTTAGACTTAACTGTAACACAGAAGAAATTGTGGACAGTATTTGTACTACCATTTGACCTAAAAGCTGTCATTATATTATAGTAAGTACACAACAGAAATTGTTTTTAAGGACACATCAAAAGGAGTTTAAAATGCTACACTAATAATACATGTCAAATCCTAAAGTAGTCTAGTGCCCAAGGGTCAAGAAAGTCCACTATTATAATTACGCCAAAACAAAAGGAAAATTTAGAGATTCTTGAAGTCCGTCTGTGAAATACACATGGACACAATGACATGCAGCACAGGAGAAAAACCCAGTAACGAGCCTACCGTGAATGTCTTCCTTGCATACGGGGCTCCGGGCGTCAGGAGTTCCTCAGAAGTGACGGGTCTCTTTAACACTGTAAGGCAGACACAGTGTCAAGGTGGCCCCTTCTGAGTCCTTGTCCATTCATTCATTCACTCGTTCATTCATTCAGCAGATATTTTACCGAATGCTCACATGTGACCACCAGTGAATGAAAGCGGGGAAGGTCCCCCACCTCACAGTTTATACTCCAGTGTAGTAGAGACAGACAATATTAGTGGACATAAGTGAGCCTGACCCTAACTTACAGAGCTACGGAAAAGAGGCAATGAAGCAGGGTAAAGAAAGCAAGAGGGCAGTGACAAGTTGGTAGGACCAATGGGTTACAGGTTCCTATGAAGCCGAAAGACTAACTAAGTCAAAGAAGGATTGCTTCTTAAGTTCAAGTTCATCAACAATCGTTGTGCCTAGATTTTTTTCTGGAGTGTAAAGGCCATAGAGGTTGATGAGCAGAGTGTGAAGCCATCAGGCACCAAGGGTCAATTCCAGGTAGAGTTGGGTTCACGTAGACCATGCTTCTTCCTTAGGGGTGTGGGGCCCCACAGACGTCTGCCTCAGCTGCAGGCTGGGAAATCCTACTTCCCCTGCTGTGTGGAGAACTGACGTTCTGCTGAGACCCAGCTTCAGGACTGACCGGCTGCTGGGACTGCTAACGGCTGACAGCTCTCAGACTGCCCATGCCCTCAGCTGTCTTTGCAACTCTCTCTCCTGCTCAAGGTCACGCCCTCCTCCCAGGGACAGCCAACACCTAATGACTGTTCGACACGAGGGTACAAAGGCCATGCCACCTCGCTCCAAATCTGGACTACTCTGAAGGGCCATCCCAACTCCGGAGCTCCCCTGGGGGCCTTCATTGAGACTGCTTGCAGCTCAGTCCTCCACTGCCAACCCCACACGTCCCTCCCTTCCAGTCAATAGGTCTTGACCCCAAGGACACGTGGTAATAAGATCCCCACACACTGGTCTCCCTCCGTCTGAGAATCTGCTTCCCAGGAAACCCAGCCTGCACATCTGCCCAAGTCCCCCAGGGTCACAGTCAGAAAGGGGGGCTATGTTTCGGCCACTCACCAGACTTGGGGTTGCAGAGCACAGGGGGGCTGCTGCTGAGCGTGGGGCTGCTGCTGAAGTAGCCACTGCTGCCACAGCTGCTCATGCTGCTCCTCCTCACCGCAGACACGATCTTGATCTCCTTGCTGGGGCTGACTGCGGGTGCAAAGCACAGGGGCACTGAGTGCGAGGGCCCCTAGAGCCTGCGGGCTTTCAGCTGCGAGGCCTGGTGAGGAAAGTCACCAGTGCCAGAAAAAGGAGTCTGACTGCAGAGCTAGAAAAGCAAGGGTTTGAGTAGCAACTCTGCCGCTCACCAATTGCACAATGTGAGGCTATTCCCTTTCATTCTGGGAGCCTCAATTTTCCCAGCTGTACAGTGGGAATAATGCCATCTCAGGATTGGTGCAAGGAGTGGATTCCATAGTGTAGGTACAAGTATTCAGTGACATAAAACCTTATTTCAAGAACCACTAAGCCTGTGCTGAGCAGTCCCTGGTAGGAAGTAAATTAAGTGCTGGCTATACACTTAATGAATTAGAATATTAATAAGCGTTACCTGATTTCATATGAAATCATGAATCACCCAGGGCAATGGACAAGGAGATTAAAATACACAGTACATATATAGGCTTTGAAGGGATGTGAGTCAGAGGCTTCAGTGATCTGATCTGGGTCTTTCTGCCATCAAGTTGGCTGGCTCTCCACAAGGGGGAGGGGAGCCAGGTGTACAAGGTCTGTCTAGAGAGTATCCAACCATGTGCTACGAAAAATTGAGGTATTAATTGAAGAAGATACAAGACACAAGAAACTTTGTACAGAGGATAATGATGTATCACTCCCTTTCAAAGTAGGCACCTTGGGACCTCACATAGTTCTACCAGCATCCCTTCCACTGTTCAAAACACTCAACAAAATCCTTTGCTGGAATCGCCATCAATTGCCCCGTCATATTTTCCTGAATCTCACTGACAGTCTGAAATCACTTCCCTTTCAAAGGTAATTTTAGTTTTGGGGAAAAGCCAGAAGTCACAGGGCAGGAAATCTGGGCTGCAGGGGGCCTGAGTCACCTGGGTCAATTGATATTTCACCAAAAAACAAGATGTGATGTGTGAGTGGGTGCGTTGTCATGATGAAGCTGTCAGTCACCCATTTCCCACAGCTATGGCCATTTTCAGCATATTGCATCTCTCAACAAAGAACATCGAGGTCGCACTCCTTATTGTTTGACTTGGAGGTGTGTACACGCGATGGGCAACACCTTCTCAATCGAAAAACACAGTTAACATGGTCCTGATCTTATTGCGACTTTGAGGCATTTGTGCCAAGTCTTCTTTCTGGATCATCTGAATAGTTTCTGCAGAGGAATGTTCTCCACAGAAGAAAAAGTCTTTCCTCTTCAAGTAGTTGTGAGAATTAAATGAGAAAGTTCATGCAGCCAAGCTTGACTCAGTGACGGGGCACAGGAAATTCTCAATAGAGTCATGAGTGTTCTCACCGTCACTTCCTGCATGTAACCAAGACACCCATGGTCACTTTGCCCTCAGGTTTAGCCCAGAGCTTCCAGACCTTAGGCCAACCACAGCCAATGCCAAGTTTACAGAGGAGCTAAGATGCCCCTTGAAGCACCTCAGCCTCTTACACAGAGTGACACATTGAGTTTACCTCCTCTGAACGAGTGCAGTCGTCTTGGGGAACATCAGTTACCATTGTCCCTGTCAAGGTCAATTGTCAGGATGAGACTGCCAGACCCGACAGGTAACGTTCAGGCTACTGTGCCTTGTGAGCCCCTGCATTTGCTTGTCATAGTTTCTCTTTGTTCCATGTCACCCTTTCATAATGGGTTGACCTCAGTTGCCTTTTAGTTACATACACCCTCAAAAGTCTTTATCCTTAAAATATATAGCTTTTCAATGCTGTGATTTAGAACACTGGATAACCAATGATAACAATTATTTATAAATGAAAAGTAAATAAGTGAGGTAGGAGTGAGAGCTTAGGAAGTCTTCTATGATTCAAATGCAGAATTTTCTAACAGACTGCATGATCTCTGATTTGACGCCTTGGGAACAATCTGGTTGTGGTTTTTTTTCTTCTGCATACTTTTTGGTTATGAATAAATAAAATTTGCCAGAGAACAGAATTTCACAAAGGGGAGTTCTTACTGTACTATCTGTCAAAAACCAAAAGCGTGCAATCAAATGGATTGTGGAACCAGCCTACCTGACATGAAACTGGTAGACTTCCGATTGTCATGGCTCTGCTTCCTCAAGCAGAAGGGACTGTCATGTGTTTCCTGGGAGGGGGACTTCTCATTGAGCAGCTCCATGAGCCTCCGCCTCCGCCGGAAGTTCATTCTGAACTGGTAGAGAAGATTGCTGTCCACGAACGGGTGCTTGTTGGACACTGGGGAGAAGAATTGACAGATGAGGACTATCTGGCGTCCTGGCCACCAAGCACTGCAACTAGAAAACTCCAGCCACCAGAGGCCAAAAGATGACAGTAAATGTGCTATTCCCATCCCTCCACAGCTGCGTCAGAAATATTCAATACAAACAAGCTACACAACAAGCAGCATTCAGAACCACCTGAAATCTTCCTGAACAGAAGTTCTACAACTATGAATATAAAGAAGAAGCCACATGGAGTCTGGTGGGGGGGGGGTGGAGACAAGGAAGGGCCTGTTGCCATACCCACGGGTGGTGGATAAAAATCGGGAGGGGTATCTGCACTGTGGAAATCACCTCAGAGGGATTTAATAGATTTTATTTTTTAAAGAAGTTGTAGGTTCACAGCAAAAGTGAGCAGAAAGCACAAAGAATCCTCATACACTTTCTGCCCCTGCCCCCCCGCCACACCACCTCCCCTACTGTCGAGTATCAAGACTGTTACACTTAGTTACAACTGATGAAACTACACTGACACACCATCATCACTCAGGGTCCATAGTTTACAGTGGGGCTCGTCTTTGGTGTTATACATACACTCAATACATTCTGATGAATGACATGTGTCTACTGTTATAGTATTACGTGCAGAATAATATCACTGTCCAAAAAATCCCCCATGCCCTGCCTATTCATCACTCTATCCTCCCTAACTTGGGCAACCACTGACCTTTTTATTGTCTTCATAGTTTTGTCTTTTCCAGAATTTCATGTAGTCGACCTTTTATAGAGGCCTTTTCATATTGGCTTCTTTTACTTGGTAACATGCCTTTAAGGTTCCTCCATGTCTTTTCATGGCTTGACAGCTCATTTCTTTTTAGCACTGAATAATATACTATCGCCGGGATGTGTCATGGTTTATTTACCAATTCACCTACTGAAGGACATCTTGGTTGCTTCCAAGTTTTGTAAATATAAATAAAGCTGCTATAAATATCCATGTGCAGACTTTGGTGTGAACATAAGTTTTCAAATACTTTGGGCAAATACCAAGGAGCATGAATGCAGGATCATATGGCAAGAGTCTGTTTAGTTTTACAAGAAACTGCCAAACTGTCTTCCAATGTGGCTGTGCCACTTTGTGCCCCCCCTCTTCCACAGGAGTGGAGTTCCTGCTGCCCTGCCTCCTCTCCAGATTTGGCGTCATCAGTGTTTGGGATTTGGGCCATTCTAATAGGTGTGTAGTGATGTATCATTCAGATTTTTGCAAGTTCCCTAACGACATATGATGTTGAGCAATCTTTTCATATATTTATCTCCTATCTGTATATTTACTTTTTAGAAAACAAATGAAAATGTTGGGGAAGTGAAACAAGGAAGGGCTTAGGATAAAAGAAGCAACAGAAGACCTGGGGGGGGGTGCTGCTTCGTCTCACTGGGAAGTCAGGGGATGGAAGAGGCAATGGGAGCGAGCCTGGGCGGGGCTGCTCTGGCACTTGGACCCTTTGGTTCACAGCCTAGCGCTCAATCCACTGAGCCACACCACCCAGGGTCTTTATGTATTTTACATTCGAGCCTTTTTTGGGTAAGTTGTTTCCAAATATTTTCTCCCATTCTGTAAGCTGTCTTTTCACTTTCTTGCTGGCATCCTCTGAGGCACAGAGGTTTTTTAATCCTGGTGATGTCTACTTCTCTATTTTTACTTTTTTAAATTTATTTTTCCTTTTGTCACTTGTGCTTTTGGTGTTGTGTCAAATAAACCATTCTAAATGCATTTTAAAATATCAATTTCTAAAACAGTTCTTTACAGAAACATGAAGAGAAGTGGGCTCTGTATGAAGTGGCCAAACAGCAACACTTCATAAATGTACACCTGTGACTGAGTGTCTCATCCATGTTCTTCAGGTAGAGCTTAAATGTGGGGGATGAAATGGAAGTGGGGGGGCGGGTAGAGTTTATTAGTGCATTTAAATCCAGTCCCAGTCTATAGAAATATCTTACCTTTCTAATCACAAAATTTTACATGTTCCGTTTTAAAAACTGGAAAATACAAAAGAGCTCCCTGCCTTAAATAAAATAGAACTATATATCTTTCCATCTGCCCATGTACTTATGTTGAACAAAAACCAGGGGTGGCAATTACCAAACTTGATGGAGAGATACATATTCCACCTTTTTTTCCGGTACTAAAATATTGACACCTTCTCAATCATTTATACTAAGAACACCTAGAGGCCAATCATGTAAAAAATAAATCATCATTCTTGTGCGAGCTAGAAATGCTAAGAGAAGTTAGTGATACAACATATTCTCGCTCTCAATAAGCTTAAAGTCTAGCAGAGAAAGACATGCTCATGTGTACCTGTAGTACAAGACAGAAATTTCAAGTGTCTAAAGGAAATCCTATGTAAAGTGCTATAGCAATTCACCTGTGGGTGAATCAGGATTCATCAAAAATTGTCATTAACTGGAAAATAAGTGCACACGTATAAGAAGCTTGTTTGACAGCACAGAGGAAAAACCTAAATCAATAATTAGATCCAAAGCGTGAGAAGGTAAGAGGCAACAGAACAAAGATTCCTTCGGGTGGAAAGGCTGGTTTGGCCTCCTCTGTCTTACAGTTGCAGGGTCTGGGACAATACGCCAGCTGGTTACTGGGACAGGCACTGTTAGCACCCAGCTCTGGACACCAAGTCAGATATCCTTTCCATCTGCCTGTAGCACATCTCGGGTGATCACAGGTGCAGTTTTCCCCTGATTTCTGTGGCAGGGGCACTGTCACCTCAGCCCGACAATGCTTCGTGAACGCTGGAGTGCCCGCGGATTGCCTTGTCTAGCCCACTCTGCTGAAGTACAGTCATAATAAGGAAGCTAGGAGCTCACTGCTTGCCACTGTACTAAACACTTTATAAATATTATAGTTTCCTCACAACTCTGTTGCGTAGATATTACTATTATTTTCATTTTACAGTGCAAAAACTGAACCTCAGTTAGTTTAGCAACTTGCCCAAGGCCACACAATGAAGGCTTCTGAACCCCCCCCAAAAAAATATGTTTACCTAGAAACATAGGCCCCAAGAGATTGGAAAAGACTCAAAAGTTAGAATAAAAAGTTATCTAACACTCACTCCCAGGTTCACCATAGAATTTATCTTTATTTATTTATTTATTTAATGTGAAAAACATACTTTATTGCCTTTGAACATGCTATTCAGATTGCCTAAAAGACTCCTTCCATTTATCTATTCAGCTTCTTTTTTTTAATTTTATTTAGTTATTTTTCAAGTACAGTTTTTTGTCTATTTCTCCCATCTCAGCCCCCACTGCCCCATCCCCCCACCTCCCTCCCATTTCCTCCCCCCCAGTCCTCATCCCTGTGTCTTTCATACTTGTTACTCAAAATCCCTCCCCTTTTTCCCCCTTAAATTTCCTTCCCTCTCCCCTCTGGTCATTGCCCACTTGTTCTCTATTTCAGTGTCTTTGTTTTTATTCTATTTGCTTGTTTATTTTGTTATTTAGCTTCCTGTTAAAGGTGAGATCATATGGTATTTGTCTTTCAATGCCTGGCCTATTTCACTCAACATAATGCTTTCCAGTTCCATCCATGTTGTTGCAAAGGGTAGTAGCTCCTTCTTTCTCTCTGCTGCACAGAATTCCATTGTGTAAATGTACCACAATTTTTATCTTTATTTTTTCTTTCTGCCACTCGCACACTTAGTCATAGGCAGTCTTCCTGTGACCCACATTGTTGGTTAATATGAGGGTGGGATTTGATGGCAGGGAAGCACCTCTTCCCCAGCTAGGTCACTCGGCTTGGCAGTCCAGACTGCGTCTGGACCACTGGGGCATCCGCAAACCCCAGACTGAAGGTGTGCAGTGAACGGCTAGAAGGAATCATCATGGTGGGTGGCTGGAGGAATAAGCAGCGCGTCCAGAATACAGCTCACTTTGAACTTTTTAGTTGCTAGTCTGTACAGCAGTTCCCCCCAAGCCAATCTGTGGGCTAATGGTAGGTCCCGAGGAGTTTGCCAGAGCCCTCACGGATGTGGCTAAGTGGCTCGGGGGCCATCCTGCAAATGAAAGGTCACCAGTCCGATTCCCGGTCAGGGCCCATGCCTGGGTTGTGGGCCAAATCCCTGCTGGTGGGGGTGAGTAGGAACAATGTTTCTCTCCCTCTCGTTCTCCCTCCCTTTCCTTCTCTCTAAAAAAAATGAAGTCTTTTAAAAAAGAAAAAGAGTTTGCTGGGGCAGGGGGTAATTGGAACATTAAGGACAAGGCATTTTGGGTTTTTGTTTCCATAACTAAGCACATTCTATTTAAAGGCTTCCTTCTGGAATTATATCATCACAACTTTTTTGTTGTTCATTCATTCATCCATTTGTTCAACTAACATTTATTGAGTTAGCTGGACTACATGCTAGGTACTTTTCTTGTCCAGTGTTTTATGAAACGACAGTAAAAACAGTTTCTTTCTAAGTATCCATTCTTGGGAAAAAAATTTTTGGACCGTGAAATTCAAAATTCTATAAACTACTAGGAAAATAAGTATCATATTAACTCCTTTATGAATAAATCAGTAATGCTAACCGATTCAACAGCCTCCTTGGGTATTTCGCAAACAATTTCCCTTCTCAGTCAACACCAGCAAATGCAATCTAGGATTGTAAATTGTATGTATCACCCATGTTTACTAGTTAATAACTTTCCTGGTTAGATGAATATCAGAGCTTCAGAAAGGGGGTCCTTACTAAAAGAGAACCATGCTGAGTATAATGTTCATATCAGTGTTTCATAGTCTTTAAATGATTCATAGTCCCTTTGGCTAAATGAAGAATGTTGGCTGCCAAGTCGCCACTCAACTCACTGGTAGAACTCTGCATGTTCTTAGTAAGGGACATGTTATTGGACTCAGTAGATGAGGAAGGCACCCTGGACCAAAGATGAGCCAGTTACATTTTAATACAGTATCTACAAATAGCTCTTTTGTGGAAAGTCAAATGTTTACATAAATTTACCACATCGCTACATCCAATACGACTATAATAAAATTTCCTAGATAATTTTTTATTTCTGGCAACTTTTCTGGGGTTTTTGTGATTTTTAAAAATTGACTCTGGCAACTGTATCTTAAATTATCACCTGAAAATACATAGCTCTAAATACATTTATTAATACCTACTGTTTTCCCTTTGCACAGTAAAGCACACAAAACATTAGCTCTGGCATGAACCAATGCAGGAAAAGCATTCTGAATCCAAACAAATTCCATAACACATAAAAGTACTTTGAACATTTTTAATCCAGGTGGAAATCTGACTACTAATTTAATCTCCCCAGACTTTAACCACCTACCCAGCGAGCGTTTCATTCACACCCTTTCTTCATTCCCCGCCCCCGGCTCTGCACCACTGATAGCTCACAGAGTAAACACCATCTGAAATAACATACAAGAATTAAATAGAAATAGCCTTTACACAGCACATTGCCTCTGACGGTGCAGACGATCGAACAAGAGAAAACAAGGACCAGAAGTAGCAGACTGCATTTGTTAAGCACACTGCCCAGCGGACTATAAAAACTCAACAATTAGCACCTTTACGGCAGGTGGCTCCTAGACTCATGGTGGTGATGACTGTATTACGGGTATACATTCTGAATATCAGTGTTGTACCCCTGAAATTAATGTCATATTTTATATTAACTATATTTTAATAAAAATAAAATTGCATTTTAAAAGTGAAGTAAATCTGTACCTGTATTATTTTACCGCCACTGTTGTTTTAACAGTTACCATCTAGCGGTGACAGACTGCCATTTGGTTTATGGGGACTCGATTTTATGAGGTGCTGCACTTAACGCCTCGCTTCCCTTTTCAAGGGTTTATTTAGGTTTTAGTGCCTGGGAGCAGCCACGCGCTGAAACAAGGGTCTCCGTGTGTTTGTCCTCCAGCTGTGTGGGTGGCACAGATGGAGTCAAGTTCTCCTCTTGGATTAGAGAAGTGACACCTGTCTGTGTTACCTACGCTGTTGTCAACAAGTTATTTTGTTTTAAAAGAGTGTTCATTTTCCACCCTCTCATGGAAAGTGTAATGACCTGAACACTGAGCTTCAATATCTGCTTTGTGTGTGAACCCAGCCATGGGTGTAACCCAGATAACCAGAGTCACAAAGGTTGGAAGAGTGCAGGCAGACATCCATCAGTCACACCCAACCTCCACTCCTCGAGTCAGCAATCGGAGCACCTGCTCAGCGCGCATGTGCCAGCTGTCTGTGTTAGCGTTACGACTGGACTGTGATACTTTCTTTGGCTCATCCTTCCGAAAGCTGGTCAGCACCAAAATCTGCTACAAGAGACTTTGTTTCACACAAGCAAGAACAAACCAACTGAGTTGGGACTTTATTGAAAACTCTCTTATGCCTACATGTTTAGAAAATAAAGTCATGCAATGGAAGGCAAAGGTTCTAGAGTCAGCCTACCTCAGTTTGATTCCAGTTCCGCCACTTTTACTAGCTGGTTTTTTGGGGTGGGTGGGGGGGGGGGGGGGGGGGCAACGTACTAACCATTGTAAGGCTCAATATTTTTTTGCATAGTTTTGCTGTGAATGGGATAATTTATGGAAGAGATTCAAAATGATGCCTGATATACAGTGTCTTTAGTGTTTGCAGGCTCCTAAAGATTGACTTCAGCCTTTGGCCATTGAAGGTCCCACACAGAACCCATTTCTCTCCTGCCCTTGTAAAAAACACTTTGTCCACCTCCCACCAGTATTTCCGTCACCTCTTCACTCATGAAAAATATGAAATCTTAACCAGACATCCAGATCAAGTCTGGCAAGTGTCCCACTAGAGATATTTACATCTCACAAGTCAAAGGAATTTGAGGAAGTAACTGTGTTCAGGAAGCCAAAGATTTCTTTTTATATATATAGCATAAATTATATGTGTAGAGTCTCAAGAATTAAACAGCTAAATGACATACAGTTTATATTCCAAAGAGAGAAGAGTCGATTCTTTCTACACTTCAACATCTCCACACAAATACAAAAATCCTTTGTCACACAGGCCACTGGGTCTTTATAAAACATAAAAAAAACCCTAAGAGCTGGGAGAGGGGGTTAGGGAATTAAAGAAAAGGAAATGAAAATTACGGAGAACAGTAATTGCTGTCTGTAAATTTCGGTTGTTCCAATTCTTCCTTCCCCTGATCTCAATGCTAGACAGGACGTTTATATTGTAGTAAAGGTTGTGACATATATAATGTAACAAATTTCATTCCCTGTTCCCTGAGAATACTAAACTCTAAGCAGGAAGGCATAAATAAGAGACAGTGTTCAAAGCTGACATTCAGTAACTATTACTCTTTCTAGTAGTTATATACTCTTATCATCAACTGTAACTGAAAACTGACAATTTTGTACTCGTCCAATTTATAATTTCTGGGACTTTCCAAGCCTTCTCTGTTGCGCTGGGGGAATTCTCTAGGGGCTTGGCTTGATATTCAATGAGACATAAAATAGGAGGAAATGCAGATGCAGCCAAAAAGCTAAAGAATGTAAATAGGAGAGGATTTCATTGCTTAGGAAAAACAGAGGCTCTAGAAGCACTAAACTCACAATGTTGTTGATATTCGGTAAATGAAAACAGATCCTTAATCACCATATGTCTTTACTGTCCAGAAAGCATGAGGGAAATGCTTCCCCCCCCACCTCCAAAAAGTGATGCAGTTGAGATATAATCTTCTTATGGATAAAGTAGTTACATTTTTTCCCCTTATAAATTATTAGGTTGATTTTTAGCAGACACAATTTTTTTAAGCTGATTATCTAAAAGGGGGAGAAATTGGCTTCTGCTCCACTCGCACATATAGTCCAAGAATGAAAACTTATCATCCTGAGCCCTGCGAGCTTGGCTGAGTATGAAAGACATTTAAAGCTACTGATCTAGTTGGAGGGAGGAAGGTCACATACTTTGATCCATCCTTGAAATGTCTGCTGGCCAATGACACACCACAACAGGCAGCGTGAAAACAAGGGAACCGAATCCAACAGTGTGATAAGGCTGGGGCGGGCTTGGGGAAGAGAACATTCAGACATCAACAGTTCCTTGGGTGGCACGTCATCGAAACTTTTTAAAGGGTGGTCTTGGATCTGGGAATCACAGAAGCAATTCAGCAGAGTAAAATGAAGGCTTAAACAGACAGGGGAATAAGGATAATGACTATTGTAAAGAGGAAGAAGAAAGGTCAGCAAGGATGAGGCCATGACTACAGCTGCAAACCACTGTCAGAGCCAACAGGTCTCCCAGGTCCCCTTAAAGACGAAAGACCCTCACTAGCTGCCACGATTAGACTCTCGTCGTCACTACATCCCACGGCAGCAGAGGTGGGTGCAGCCCACCAGTTCACTCAGTGATCAACAGTGGCCGGAGGATCATTCTGGGCCACCATGGATGTCACTCTCTGCTACCACTTGCTTCCTTTCCTCTCACTTTCTTTATCTCTTTCTGATCCCTGCATCTCCTCCAAGAAGGACCACTTAGGACCTACTGACATTACTTACGAGGACCACCAAACTCCAACCTCGTCCTCAGACTTAGTGCTTCTAAAAAGGCAATTAAATCGTGCATGTGAACATGTTGCCACATTCCTGCCAACATCATCAAAGTTGTCAGTTATTTCACGCATCCTGGGATGGATGTGCCTGCTTCTGCCTCCCTGCTCCTGCTACGTCCAAGTTCTTCCACAGTGCAAGCATTAGATATCATTGAGTATTCAGCATATGGAAAAAATCATCAAGACTGAAAAATATTAGCATCATGTTTTTTAATCTTGGGTGGAAAACATGAATAGAGAATTAACTACAACAGCAGGTTAAGGCTATTTTTCAAAGAAAATCTGAGCCACACTTAAGCCCATAATTACTCATCTAAACCAGCCTAATGGGGGGCAGGAACTGAAAGAACCCTGTTTCCCAAAGCAGCAGAAGTCCTCGATTCGAGGCCATTAAGCAATTGAGTTTGAATGCCTACGCCACATAAGGACAAGGGCCTGGGACACGAATCTCTTCAAAAGGCAGTAACAACAGTGAGTCAGAGAACAAAAATAATTATTTCCTGAGCACTGACAGCATTAAGAAGAGGATATGAAAGCAGGAAATTGTTTCTAAGGTATAAAATCCTATTAACTGATATTACTAGAACAAAACGCTTCTCACTCACAAAGTTAGAACGTAATTACACTTATTTAATGGATTGAAGGGAGTAGACAGGAAGAGAAAGAAAAGCGGAAAGATGATTCAAAGTAACCTTAGTAAAGATAGCAAGCAGGGATGCAAAGTACAGCATGGGGAATATAGTCGATAACGTTGTAATAACCATGTGCGGTGCCAGAGGGGTAGTAGACTTGTGGGGGTGAGCACTTCGGAAGTTATATAATGTCTAATCACCGCTATGTACCTGAGATTAATATAATATTGTATGTCAACTGTAAGTGAAAAGTGAAAATAATTACACGTTCAAAAGATAGCAGGAAGGAAGAAAATCAAAACACAACATTTTGACTATACAGGTTTAGAAATGTAAAGGTAAGAAGAGAAGGAAAGTCAAATTATGTTTTATTCTTCTCTTTGCATCATTAAGTAATAGCAAGTACATTCCAAAGACCAGAACCTTTACTGTTGGTGGTAAAATTCAGAGCACGGTATGTTTCTTCAGACGCCAGACTCGTGGTGCAGAGAGCTCTAAGCACAAATGTGCTGTCTCGCAAATGGAATACCTCGGATACATAATTTAAATAAAGAACCCTGCAACTCTATTCTAGATCTTTTGGAATTGGTGTGCATCCAAGGGCCTAATTAAAGCACTTCAGTGTTGGTTTATGTAACGAGTATATATTCAGCACAGAGTGTGTATAAGCTACTGTTTAAGATCAGCAATGGATGAGGTCATCCAACTTATATTAAGCTCTGCCCGACCAAGGCATCTGATGACGGGGATGGCGATGACAATGATAACAATGGCAATAATCAGCTAACATTTATTGAGCGATCCTCTGTGCCCTGTGCTGAGCAGCACTGCATGACTCTGTATTATGGAGTCCTCACAGCAGCACAAGGGGAGAGCTGTTACAATTATTCCCACTTTACAGATGAGGAACTAGGGACCCCACAAGGTCCGAGCAGAGATGAGAGGTTAAGTGTAAACTACACGCTGAATTTTGAAGACTGAACACACAGCAAAGAGCGCACAACAGCTGACTGGGGTTTTTCCTGTTGCTTACATTCTGAAATGGTAACAGTTTAGAGAGAGTGAGTTGAAATATGTTAACATTGATTTTACCTTTTTCTGCTGTTATTGTTATGGTCATTGGAAAATGTGAAGCTAGAAACATGGATTCCATTTGTGGTTTATATCATATTTCCATAGGAATTCCTGTCTAGAGACTGGTAATCCCAGGGGAACAGACCAGCTAAGCAACAAAGGAGTCCACCCCCTTATGCGTAGCATTTTGGGTTCTATTGTCAGGAAGGCTGGGGTGGGTAGGGCGTGGGGACATGGGCAAAATGGAGGCAACTGTATTTGAAAAACAATAGAATAAAGAAATAAAGATAAAAAGAAAAAAGATAAAAGTTTAAAATTTATTCAACCTTCAAAAAAAAAAAGAAGGAATTCTTATCCTGAGCTTGATGACTAAATGATCGAGAACTCTTGTCGCCGCCTGTTTTTCTTCCACACTCTCGCCCCCATCCTATTTCCTTCATTTTGAGGAGGAAGCACACTGTATTCTCACTCCACAGGAATCCCCGTTTGGGGTTACGCTCTCAGCAATTGTGGAAGAGGACTTCGGAGAGACAGGGGTGAGCCCGTGGGCAAAGCCAACAACCACCCCCTCTCCACTGGCACGGTGGCTTTGGTAATTGCCAATCGGACTGAGGCCTGGTCAACAGCCAAGGAAGTGGCTAAAATGAAAGGCAAACAAACAATACAGATCCTTCCTGGGATGGAAGGTGAGAGGACAGGGGTGGGCTCCTGGTTGGTCAAATGTCATCACTAGGACGAGGAAGAGAGAAATTGACAGAGAGGATTTGAGGGGGAAAAGCTAGAAAACATTAGAGCCTTTACAATTCTGTCCATTTAAAAATAACATTTAATTTTTATAAAAAGATTACTCTCCAAGTTAGATTAGAACTGGCTGTGAATATTAGAAAACACATATTTTCCCAACCGTAATCAGAATGTGTGTACAGATATGTGATTCCACCTTAAATTTTAACTGAATACTGTTCCACAGTCACGCTGATGAGAGTTTGTATGTGGTCACTTTTATACCTAGTAATCACTCCGTGGTATTGACATCCTTTAGTCTGTTTCTTCATTTCAGGCTGAAGAGGGGCGGAGGGAGCCGCAGAGGAGGAAAGAACACTTCCAAAGAACTGTAGGCCTGAATGCAAACAATAATCCGGACGCCCCGTCCGAGGTGGGCACATCACCCAAGAGAAACTGAGTCAGATAAATAGGACAGGGAAGAGTCCAGAGCCGGAGTGCCTAGCGGGACAATCTCAACGGGAGGGACTGGGAGACAGAGCAGTGCAGTGAGGGCGAGATGGCTGTGACAGCAATGGTGTCACAGCACAAGGAAGACTTGGGGTGGAGCCAGGAATTGGGGCCTGAGTTCCCAGCTCCTGAGTGGGAAGGGGCTGTCGCAAGGAGCTCACTCAAGAAGGACACTAAGTCACAGCTGGAGAGAAGGCCTGTGACAGGAGACAGAAAGGAGGTGTTTTTCATCTTAAAGCAGGGGTGTCAAACTCATTTTCATCGGGGCCACATCAGCCTTGCAGTTGCCTTCAAAGGGCTGAATGCAATTTTAACTCCTTAACAGTTAAGGAGTAGTTACATTTATACAGTCCTGAAATTATTTCAGCCCTTTTGAAGGCAACCATGAGGCTGATGTGGCCCCCGGTGAAAATGAGTTTGATATTCCTGTCTTAAAGGACAGTCTCTTAACTTTTCATCCCACCTTCCTGGCCCTGCCTTGAGGGTTGTGGTCAAGTTCATGTCCATCGGTAACGAGAACCCAGTAACACCACACCGCTTTTTGACCAGGATGATAAAGGGAAAGCCATGTCAGTATCAGCAGTCTGAACTGTGCATTCCACCCAGGAGACCCTGATATGTTCTAATAAACCTGAGACCCCGGCCTATCTGTCCTGCTAAAAACGACCACTGAAATCTAGCTTAGTCCTCACATGACCACATGAGGCCAAGCTGGGTGCTTAAAACACGTCTGCGTACCTTCCACACGTTCAACCATAGATGGTGTGGTTGTGTTTTAAGACTGCTTCATACTGTTGTAACTACTTTGCATTTGGGCAAACTGAGGATGACGTAGGGCAGGGGACCCTGAGCGACAGGCTGTCAGAAGTGAGACAGCAGTCGGTAGGCGCCCAGGATTCAAAGCCAAACTGGTGCTTATCTAGGAGATCCGTCTCTGTACACGTGAAGAGTGATAAGGGTGCCAAGTAAGGAGAACTATGTACAGTTTGTACAGTTAGAGCCCTGCTCACCGAGGGCCTCTGAGCTCTCTGCATAACACCTCTTTTTTTTAGAAGATGACGTAAGATAACACATATCTCATTCCCTTCACATGTTCTAAAAGGTAAGGCTGGGTGCAGCTACGGACTGGTTTTTCTTGAACCAAAATCAACACCCTATTGTGCGCCAACGTGTGCGCCCTTGACTTTACCAGGCAACCTTGTCCTCTGTGTTTACATTGCAACATCGGCCTGGCTGTGTCCATTTCCCTTCCTGCTCTGGGTTCAGCTGCAATAAAAAGTAAAACAGAGCCAACTCATATCAGAGGGCCCAGTGGGAAAATTCCCAGAAACTCTAAATTGAGAAAGTAAAAGAAAAAATTACATGAGATTCACAGCTGCTGACATAAGACTATGCTTAAAACGTCACTGAGATTAGTTTAGGAAAATAAATTCTCCCCAGGCTTCATGTTTTTCTATTCAGTGTTTAACATTTAGGAGCGTAGAATGATTATGCCAGTTGCAAATGCCTCAGTGTTGTCATCTGGATCAGGGATAACAATACCGAGTGCATTAATTTGGGGAGAAGATCAAATGAACAGTAGTAAGAAAAGCCATCTGTCATCTGTCTCTTGTTTTAGCCCGCTAAGCACTCATTTCTCTGCTGTAACAGAACTTCCCCAACCAAAAAAAAAAAAAAATTTGGGGGGGGGGAGACGCAGAGAACGATGCTCCACAGGCCCAGGCTCAGCCAATCAGAGTCACTCTCTAGAGTTTAACATTTGGAGATCTCGACTCCAAATGTTACATTTTCTGGATAGGCAGAAAAATAGCTGGAGCTGACTTATCTGGCTGCAGGTGGCTGCAAAGAATTGTCCCTTAGTCACTAGTTCCCAGCACCTGGGCCCACAAGGTCAAGTCTTAGCAGAGAATTCTGCTAAATCAACTTAGTGAGAATCCCCCCGCTGTGGATGTCGGAGCACACTTGATATTTAATAAAGTTCCTCATCTTCCATTTTTGACATGTAAGTCCTTGACCTGCCTTTAGCAAGAATTCTCTTAGATCAGTTTAGCGAGAATTCCTCTCCCCTTGACATCTCCTATGAATAAATTCCCACCCACTGAACCCCTTACCCTGTTGCAACTGTCTTGAATAAAGCCTTCCTTACTAACAAGTGTCAGAATAATTTTTTTCCTATAATATCCTATGATCTTGGGCAAGCTACAATTTTGATTTTAGTCTCAATCATCAGTGCCTTTTATTTTTTTTTCCATTCTTCCTTCCTGCCATTCTTCCTTCCCTCTCTCTCTCTTTCTTTCTTTGGTGAGGATGCTCCAGGCTTAGGCTGAGCTCCGTCAGTGACGTTCATTACTGGAAAGATGGGCGATTCCTGTCTGGATCTGGCACCCAGCTCCCTTTGCATCCCCCACATTCTTTCTTCATGGCCATCGGAGTGAACGTCTCAGCCCCTGTCTTTTAAAGGAGAACGGGATAGTCCCAACCCTCCTCAAGCAGCTGGGAGGACTAAAAAAGATGTGTGTAAAACTGCTCTGCGTGTTGGAAAATGTTACATAAATATATTTCTGAAACAAAAGACAAAGAAAGAGGGCTTGATGAGTGTTGAAATTGTTGAAGTGCTTTGACTAAATCTTTAAAAGGGGAAATTAGAGACTTCCGCCAAGATGGAGGATTAAGGTGGATGTGCCTGCCTCCTCTCACAACCAAGTTTAAGGACAACTAAATATTAGCATCAGAAGACACAACCAGAACACGGAAAACTGAACTTTTCGGAAGTCCGCAAACAGCAAATTCTCCGGCCCCGGCCGGTAAGAGGCAAAACCGGCGGCGGCGGGTTGAGGAGTCACAAAGGAGAACTCGTGCGAACCGGGCGCGGGCGCGGATCCCAGACGCGCGACTTCTCGGAAGTCCGCAAACAGCAAATTCTCCGGCCCCGGCCGGTAAGAGGCAAAACCAGCGGCGGCGGGTTGAGGAGTTACAAAGGAGAACTCGTGCGACCCGGGCGCGGGCGCGGAACCCAGAACCCAGACGCGCGACTTTTCGGAAGTCCGCAAACAGCGAATTCTCCGGCCCCGGCCGGTAAGAGGCAAAACCGGCGGCGGCGGGTTGAGGAGTTACAAAGGAGAACTTGAACGACCCGGGCGCGGGCGCGGAATCCAGTCGCACGGGTTCCAAACCCAGGATTGGACCTAGTGAGCAGCCCACCGGGTGAGTGACTACGAGTTGACTGTGGGTGCCCGGTTACGCGCGGGGAGGGAGTGAGCGGGGACCGGCGGCGGCGCCATTTTCCCCCGCTCTGACCACGCCCCCCACATACAGCGTCACAACCCAGCGACCTGGGACTCCAAGGCGCCGCTTCTCTCACTTAAAGGGCCAGAACAGACCAAAAATGTCGCAGGGGGACCTCAAAGTCCCGGAGATAAATCTAAGTGACGAAGAAATAGCAAATCTCTCAGACGCACAGTTTAAGACACTTGTCGTCAGCTTCCTCACAGATCTGGTGGACTATAGCCATAAATTAGAGAAACATATGAAGGCTAAATTAAGGGAAATGAATGGAATTCCACAGGAAACCCATAGAGATGAAAAAAAAACTGGGACTCAACTCAATGGAGTAAACCAGAAGGAAGAAAAAAATGATCAATCAGAAAGGAATGAAGAAATAAGAATTCAGAAAAATGAGGAGAAGCTTAGGAACTTCCAGGACATCTATAAACGCTCCAATATCCGAATTATAGGGGTACCAGAGGGGGGAAAGACACAACCACCAGTGGAAAAACTATTTGAACAAATAATAAAAGAAAATTTCCCCAATCTGGCAAAGGAAACAGACTTCCAAGAAATCCAAGAAGCCCAGAGAGTACCAAAAAGTTGGACTCAAGAAGGAACACACCAAGGCATATCATAATTACATTAGCCAAAATTAAAACGAAGGAGAGAATCCTGGAAGCAGCAAGAGCTAAGGGGACAATCACCTACAAAGGAGTCCCCATCAGGCTGTCAGCAGACTTCTCAAAAGAGACCTTACAGGCAAGAAGGGGCTGGAAAGAAATATTCCAAGTCATGAATTCTAAGGACCTACAACCAAGATTGCTTTACCCAGCAAAACTTTCATTTAGAATGGAAGGACAGATAAGGTGCTTCTCAGATAAGACCAAACTCAAGGAGTTCATCATCACCAAGCCCTTATTATATGAAATGTTAAAGGGACTTATCTAAGAAAAAGAAGATAAAGAAACATGAACAGTGAAAGGACAACAAACTCACAGTTATTAACAACCACACCTAAAACGAAAGCAAACCAAAGGACAGCTAGAGCAGGAGTGGAAACATAGAAATGAAGATCTCAAGGAGGGTTAGCAACAGGGGAATGGGAGGAGGAGATGGGGGGAGAAGGTACAGAAAACAGGTAGCATAGACAGTAGATAGAAAATAGATGGGGGGCGAGAATAGTTTGGGAAATTTAGAACCTAAAGGACTTGAGACACATGGACATAAACTAAAGGGGGGTAATGGTGGGGTTGGGGGGGCAGGGTGGAGGGGAATGGAGGGGGGAATAAAACAACTGTAACAGCATAATCAATTCAAAAAATAAATAAATTTAAAATCTCAAAAAAAAAAAAAAAAAAAATAAAGAATGTCATTTCAATTAAAAACAAAAAAAAAAAAAAAAAAAAAAAGAAAGTTTTGTTTTAAGCCAGTATGTATTCGGACATCTTGTTTCTTAGCGCTAAGTCACTATGACGCTGAATAATAAATATTTGAAAGTGAAAAAAAAAAAAAAAAAAAAAAAAAAAAAAAAGAATTTTTAACCGTAATAAATAGTGAAATGTAAAAAAAAAAAAAAAAAAAAAGGGGAAATTATATGCCTGGACACAGCAGCGGCCGCCTGATTATCCAGGGTCAGCTGCTGCAGCTGTGAGCAATTTACACACGTGATTATCTCGTTTCTATCTCCCTCCATTTAAGGATAAGAAAGCTAAAGCAGTTGAGGGAGACAGTTAATACGAGCACGGAAATGTGTTCATCACATTTGCAAAAGTAACACAAAAATCTCAAGGTACCTAGTGACGATGAGCTGCAGGAAGAATCCTGCGTATTTTACAGGCTAACGAATTTGAGTTGCAGTATCTGCCAGACTGTGTGAGCTGGTGCAATAAAACTTGAGAATTTTTTTCCTGGTTAGTACAGCTTATAATTAGCATCCAATCCTCTTTAGTGATTAAGAACCAAAATGCCTTGATTTGAGTCCTGAATCTACCATTTACCAACTCTTGTCTTCAGCAAGTGCCTAACCTCATCTAAAAGATGAGAATAATTATGATATCTAATTCGTGGTTATTGAGTAGAATAAATGAGTAAATGAGTAAGTGATTAGAACCATAGCTGGTCTATATAAAGCTCTATAAATTTTAACTGTTATTCGGAGTTGATCAGATCACATGGAATAGCTCACGTCTGAAGGCCATAAGAAGTATGCTTAACATACTCCCAAGCCACTTAATTGATCTGTTTCAAAGCCCTTCAATGGCTTCCTGTTGCCTTGGGAACAAAATTCAAATTTTTAACCCTGGCTATACGAGCAGGGACACAAAAGAAACTAGAATTATTCTGGAGGGTGAGCCCCTTGTAGTACAGGCTTTCCCCTACTAGATGGATGCTCTAGGAGCCCATCTGTATCAGTGCACCAGCTGGCGTCATTGTGAGAGGCTGCGTTTGGCTTCATGACATTTTTTTGAAGACTCTTTCAACACATTTGCCCTTTTCATGATCGTGATTTACAGCACCCACCCATGTCATGCTGAGTGTTAAGCAATTTTTGACCAAAAAAGGCTTGACCCTCATGCCCCACCCTCCCTATTCACCTGATCTCTCCCCAAGTGACTTATTTTTTGTTTCCCCAGGTGCAAAAAGTCCTCAAAGGGAAGCATTTTACCAGTGTGCAGGAGGTGAAACAAACAAACAAAACAGCACAAGCACTAAAAGACATCAAAATCAACGAGTTCAAAAACTGTTCTAAGCAGTGAAAAAAATGTCTTGATGGGTATATTGCATCAAATGGAGAGTACTTTGAAGGCGACTGAAGTTTAAACATATATGAATAAATACACAATTGTTTATAGATAAATCCCAGTTTTGGGGGTGTCCCCCGCCACTCCATGTATCTTCTACTGTTCTCTAATTGCTTCTGTATCCATCTCACTGTCCCAGCAAGACTGCAAGCTGTTGAAGGCCATGGACCACACTGGCACTGCACCTTTCTAGCCACCTTCCACCTTGGGGAACTGAGCCCAACAGCAGACATTTGAGACCACTAGTAAACAGTTGTGAGTCTGACCGCAGCAACGTCGAATAGGAAACGCCCCAGAGAACACAAGGCACCTTGAGGGCCTTTCTAGTCGATGCCTCTAGATCAGTGGCTCACGAAACACTTCACCCCAACCTCATTTTTACGTTGCAAATCAATACACGTGAGAACATGTCCACACGTTTATACAGTGAATATCTACCCTCAAAATACAGGTTTGCAAAATAATACTTAACCTTCCTCCATAAAATGTGCTCCGATATTTTCTATTCCAGTAAAATCCAGTGCGGGGCATCTCAAATCACCTGGAGGTCATGCTAAAATATAGATCAGATGCTGCGGGACTTGGGGAGGGTCAGAGTCTGCATTTCTGTCACACTCCCAGTGACACTCTGGGTCCACGCCCGCACTGTGAGTAGTTAAGAGTCTAGTCTAGTCTATTTAAATTTTTTTTCATTAAAAAAAAATGAGAACGGTTGAGAACGGCTCTCTAAATGTACTTCATACCCCTCTACAGAAAGAGTTGCTATCTGCTGTACATAAAACACAGCTCCAAATAATTTCAGAAACTTCCTCCATCTGTCTCTACAATTCCATTGTAATCGTTTTAACCTTGGGAATAGAAATCCTAGGCCTACACAGAAGTGGGGGTTGGGAGTTCACAGCAAGAATGATTCAAGTATTATCTTTCATCTTGACTTAGGCTGAAATGCCTAACTGGTTCCTAGCCCTTTTCTCACCGTTCTAAGCCTGCACCTTACAGCTACATTAATAAATTGTTGAGCAGCTTATTAAGAACAGAGTACTGAACCAAGTACTTTATACCTAACCCCATATATTCCTACAACGACCCTATGCAGGTATTCCCATTTCACAGATCAAAGAAGGCAAGTAGCTAATAACTGGTGGACTGTGATTCCAGAGACGATATTCTTGTGACAGCCAGCCTCCAATATGGCTGCAGTGATCCTTGCCTCCCAGTGTTCACACTGAATCGGGCTGACCTGGTAACCAACAGGGTACTGAGAATATGACTGTGACTTCCAACACTCAGTTAGAAGATATTGTAGCTTCTGCCTTGCACTCTCTTAGACAACTCCCTTTAGAAGAAGCCAAGTTGCCATGTCATAAGAATTCCCAAGCAGCCTAATGAAGTCTGTATAGCAACAGATTGAAGCTTCCTGCCAACAAGCAGCACCAACCTGTTAGACTGATGAGTGAGCCATGGTGGAAGCGAATCCTCCAGCTCATCAGAAGACTTGGAACCCACTGACTTCTTGACTGCAACCTCATGAAGGATGCAAGACAGACCACCCAGCCATGCCTCGCCCAAATTCCTGACCCACAGAAGCTGTGTGAGTAATAAACATTTACTATTCTTCTATACCGTTAAGTTTTAGGGTCATTCCTTATGCAACAATAGAGAACTAATGTCGTTCTTAACCAAGGGGTTATATTGCATCATTTTGATTGAGCTCCCAAAAAGAAAAGTGAAAGTCTTATGGCCCTGATGGGCATGGCTCAGTAGGCTTGAGTGTCCTCCTGCAAGGTTAAAGGTCACCAGTTTGATTCCCGGTCAGGGCACATACCAGGGTTGCGGGGCAGGCCCAAGTCAGGGCACGTGCCCAAAGTGACCGGTCAGTATTTTTCCCACACACCTATGTTTCTCTCCCGCTCATTCTTCCTCCTTTCCCTCTCTCTAAAAATAAATAAATAAGATCTTTAAAAAAATTTTATCAAGGCCATTTGGATTATTTCTTCACTGTGGCAGCTTCTACTATGCAGGTTTCTACAAATTTTCTCTTTTTAATTTAAAATTTCTTTTTCTTTACAACAGTAAAGTCTATTTTTCTATTAAAGTTTCCATTCACACTACTTTATATTCGTTGCAGGTGTACAGCATAGCAGTTAGACAATCATGTACTTTACAAAGTGTTTCCCCTGATATTTCCAGTCCCCAGCCAGCACCATGCACAGCTATCACAGTACCGTGGGCCACACTCCCCACGCTGCACTTCACATCCCATGACCATTTTGCAACTGTCTGTTTGTACTTCTTAATCCCTTCACTGTTTCCACCTAGTTCCCCAACCTCCTCTCCAGTTCAGCAAATTTTCATTCTCTCCTTGCAACCAACCTTGTGAGAGGCATTACCGCCCCTTCAGACTTGAGTAGGTTGGATATGGGAGTAGTAATGTTTTTGGAGATACTATGAGACTCTGCCTGCCCTCTTTAGCTTCCACCCTCATTTGTAAAAACAACATATCCCAGAGAGTGAAAATTCCTTTAGCCTGGGGACCAAAATGAGAAGGCATGGAATGTGTACCTGAACTTGACCTCTAGCTTGGGGACAAGCTAAGCTGAGCCCAAGCAGAGGCACCATTGCCTGAGAGACCTATGAGTGAGAAGTCAATGCTTTGGGTGGTAGTCCACAAGATTCTAGGTTTGCTTGTTACCACAGCAAAAGCTGACCCGTACACTCACCATGCTGGATGATGCCATACTCCATAAGCCGGTGGCATAGTTGCTCTGCCTCTTTCCTTGTGGTGGCCTCACCTTCCTGAACCAGCCAATCCAAGAATTCAGATGCCATGAAGGTGCGCTCATACTTGACCCCTTCCTCTTCCCGAGGCTGCAGGAGTGTGTTTTCAGGGCTCATCAGCCTGTGAGGATGAAGGGAACAGAAAATAAAACTACGCAAAGGAAAAGAGCTCATTTGAAATCCTACGTCATGGGCTTCTGTGAGTCATCACAGCACGGCTGTCAGACAGAGAGATGTGGCTGTCACGTGCTGCCACAAATGTAATTTTTAACAGAAAGATGTGCTTCAGAAGTGAACAAGATGCATTTTCTCCTGGTAATTAAAAAAAAAAATGCAATCCAAAACTGTAGCATTAACAGACTGTTCGTTTTAGCCATCTTGAAAAGGAGTTATAATAGACTGACCGAGCCCCACTCTTTCAAAAAAGCCTAGTAGTTTTTCCCAAAGTCATTAATCCATTTCCCAATTTGTTGTTCAACTGAGAATTGGTTCTACTACCCCTATAGACTGAAAGTTTATAACTTCCCAGAATTCATGTACTGCAACACTAATGCTCAGTGTGATGGTATTTGGAGATGGGCTTTGGGAGGTGATTATTTCGTGCACCTGTCTTCTCTCTCAGTGAGGACACTTGGAGACCACTGTCTACAAATCCAGGACAGACCTTCCACCAGACACTGGGTCTGCCGGCCCCTTGATCCTGCATGTCCCAACCGCCAGACTATGAAACATAAGTGTTTATTGTTCAAGCCATCAGTCTAAGCAGCCAAAACAGACTACAGCAACTCTATAAATCACTCCCTTCTGATCCCACTCCCTGACATAGCTCGTTTCTCACACCTACCTCCCCGTGCACTTTTCAAGTTCTCCAGCTTCTGTCCTCACCACGCCTCCAAAACCAGCTCCCATTGGGGCCATAAACATGCTCTCCTGCATCCATATACAATGGGCCTTTTATAGGTGCCCAGTATGGTCGACATTAATAGTGTGAAGTGCTACTGACCACTCCCCTCAGCTAGAGGGCCATCCTTGCACGGGTCTGCTTTCCACCCAGACGGCTTTGCCCCAAACTAATCACACCATTTCTCACTGCCTCGGTGTCCCCAAACTCACAGTAAACATAAAGCATATGATCTAGTCTACTTCCTTCCCTGGCTTGCTGTGATCATCAAAAATCTTTGGGGAAAAAGGGGCCTAAGTATATAACTATATGCTCTCATACCGAGTATTTATATTTAATATACTAATGACCCTTCCTAGAAGATGGAAAGGACAATTGCTACATATGCATCAATGTAAGTGACAGAATTACAAAGACATTCTACAGGTGACAATGTGCAAAGATGGCCACGCCAGCTTCTCTCATGTCTCTTGCCAATGTGACTTCAGTGCTTCTCCCCTTAAGAGACTGAGTCTACTTCCCCTTTCCTTAAACCTGGGCTGGGTTTGTGAACTGCACTGACAAACTACACGCAGCAGGAGTGACATGTGAGACTTCCAAAGTGAAGTTTTCAGGGACCTTGCAACTCCCACCTGGACCCCCAGCAACGCTGTGATGAGACCACCCTGTATGGAAGCGAGTCTCACCTACTGGAGGTAAAGAGGACAAAAAGACAACTGAGGTACCCAGACAACAGCCAGTGCGAATTCCCGGACACGTGAAGGAGGCTGTCCTTCCAGGCCTCCTGGGCCTTCCAGGCCAGCTGACCCTCCAACAAGCACGTGAATAAGCCCAAGAAAAAGCCACGCAACCCCCAGAATCCAGAGAAATAACACATCACTGTTGTCTCAGACAACCAAGTTTGGGGGTGATTTGTTTCACAGGAAGAGGTAACACTCATACCAACGGGCAATGGCAAAAAGATGTGAAAACCCACAAAAAGAGACATATCAGCCAGCTCAGAAAGTACTGAAGGAACAATGAACCAATATTAGAAGATTCTGGAAATAAACTGCATGGAATAAAGGCACAAGGAACTAGACCCGGGAGCCTACACTGGTGATGGAACTCACGTGCCCATGTGCATGCCCAAATAGGAATACCACCATTTTTCTCTTCCGTTGACCCTCAAGGTATTTTGGAGTGAAAATAGAGTAAAATGAGCCTTCTAAGTTTTCCAGTTTTGTACATCATTTCCTCTAAGAAGTTGTGTCCAATTCCACAAATATGGACCACGTGCCACTTCCACATCCCCCGCCAAGTCCCTTCCCAGACCCTGGAGGAATCGCCTACTTGCTTCACTGGAAACTTTCTGAAACAAAGGTCCCTGTCTACAGGGTTCACAGTTGTTTCTAGCACAGTAGGTCCTCAGAAAGTATTTGCTGAAGTGAAACTCGCGTCCATGCATTCCTGTGCCACGTATCACTGTCCCACAGTATACTCAGAGTGCCCCGCTGGGGACAACCCCGCGCAGAGAGGAGGTGAATCCAGAGCTCCCGCCCTGGCCTGTCTGGGTTTCTAACCACCTTCCAGCTCAGCGGTTTTGTTGCAGGGTGTGGGGGAGACAGGTGGATGGGAGTTTACTGGTGTTACTTCTTGTAATCAGAAACATGACCTGCCAGCCCTCTAGAGCTCCTGCTAACCAGATGGGGCCTCTGGACGAGTGGCTGGTCAGATGCTGCTGCCAAGAAAAAGAGGTCAGTTGGCCGGCCTGCCTGCAACGGCTCGGCTGGCCACTTAAAACATGTACCACCGCCTTTAGCTCTTCCTTATTTCGTTTCCCTTTGGAATCAAGTCATGTCCTCATTCGGCTCCTCTCTTTAAGACCAGGCCTTTCATGGGATATAATTTCAGGATTCACATGTAGGCCCAGTGGCAAAGCAAGAATTTGACTTAGTACTTGTTCCAATTACGTTTTTCTACATAACAAGCTACCCCCAAGCTTGGTGGCTTTAAATCAGCACCATTTGAATGTATCACAGGATTCTGTGGGTTGCCTGGGGCTGAACTAGGCAGCTTCTCTGTCACTCCTGCTGGAGGTCACTCACACAGATGCGAGCAGATGGCGGCCAGGGCAGGGAGTCTGGCCCCGTGGTGCTCCTACATCGACAGAGCCTCTCTTTCCAGTGAGGCGGTGGAACACTGAGGTGCAGAGAGAAAGAGAGAGGAGGCAGATGCCGCCAGGACAGTTTTATGGTTTTATTGAGATACAATCTACTTACGTGCAGTTAACTCATTTCATGTGCACAATTCAATGGCATCTGGTATACAAACAGAGTTGGGTACACCACATTCTGTTTATCCATTCATCTGCTGACGACTGTTTGGGTGGTTTCCATTCTTGGTTATTGTGGAAAATGCTGCTTTGAACATTCATAGACAGATTTTTGTGAGGCCGTATGTTTTCATCACTCTTGGATATACACATAGGAGTAGAATCACTGGGACATGGGGTAACTCTGTTTAGCCTTTGAAGAAACGACCAAACTATTTTCCAAATGGTTATACCATTTTACATTCCCACCAGTAAAATATTAGTTCTAACTTCTCTACATCCTCACCAATCTTGTCATCATTTTTTTATGAAGGCCATTGTAGTAGGTGTGAAGTGGTATCTCAGTGTAGTTTTGATGATCATTTCCTTCATACTTAATGATTTTGAGCATGTTTTCATGTGCTTCTTTGTCCATTTGTATATCTTCTTTGGAGAAATGTCTGATCAGATCCTTTACCCATTTTTAAATCAGCTTACTTGTCCTTTTATTACTGAACGTTGTGTTCTTCATATATTCTAGATGCAAGCCCTTTATCAGACGTATGACTTGCAGATATTTTCTCCCATTCTGTGGGTTGTTTTTCACTTTCTTGGTGGTGCTGCTTATAACCCAGAAGTTGTTCAACTTTGATGTAATCTAATGTATCCATTTCTCTTTTGTCACGTGTGCTTTTGGTGCCACGTTTTGGAAGCCATTCCTTAGCTCAAGCTCATGAAGATTTACTCCTAGGTTTTCATCTAATTGTTTTATAGTTTTAGTTCTTGCATTTAGTTCAATGATCCATTTTGAGTTAATTTTCCTACAAGACATAAGAGTCCAACTTCATTCCTTTACATGCTGCTCTCCAGTTGTCCCAGCACCATTTGTTGCAGTGACTATTCATTCATTCCTCATTAAATTATCTCGGCACTCTTGTCCAAAATCAGTCAACCATGCCGGCCCTTCTTAATGCCTAAGCTCAGAGGACACAGATGTCAATTACCCTCAATTACATTTGCTAAGGCCATCTGACATATGCCAGACTCAAGAGGAGGAGACATATGGACCACCTCCTCATGAAAAGAACAATATGCACATATAGGAAGAGGTGGAAACGTTTGGGGCCATCTTTGGAGACCAGCTACCATACAGCTTTATTTTAATTAGTCAGCTGAATGGCAGTTCCATTATGTATAGCTCATTCATAGTTTTATGTTTTTTCTTCCTCACTTACTTAATATTTTTTACTTAAAGTGTGGAATAGTTTCAAAAGCATCAGATCTAAAGACAAAGATAGCTTCAAATGCTCACTCTACACACTTGGTAGCTACATGACTCTGCTTCCCCAGGTGGATGACGGGGGTAACAATGGGGCCTCCTTGGTGAGCCGTTGTGCAGCTTGTGTGAACACGCATGAAATGCTGCTTCAGTCATGGTGCCAGCACACCATGAACACTGACTAGACCTCAGCCACGCTGATATGACGATGATGATGATGAAGATGATGATGATGATAAAAGTTGTCTGGATGGAGGCATTGCTCAATCAAGCTGAACACCTTTCGTTGTGGCAAAAATGAATTTAAACTGTGTCTATATTACTATAGACAGGATTAACAGATCCATTTTAATTAGTCATCGGAAATGTGTATGATGCTCTGAAACTCTTAGATATTAAGGAACAAATTCAGTTTTAGTCAACATTGTCCCATGCTGGCCTATAATCGTTACAAGCCAGACAGGCCTTACAAGGTGTTAGGATTAATAGCACTCACCTCCGGTGAGTACGCACCAGACGTTGATGGTGCACAGGAGCTGATTTCAGCCTTTCCTGCATATACGGGAGTCAGGTTTCCCAGACTCTCTTTAACGGGGGAAGGCAGCATTACAATAGAAGGAACTGCTACATTTAGGGGCCAGTCCAGGAATAGAAATACACTGATAGTAATCTCCTTGTACATTGAAAAAGAATTCAAAGAGCTGACAAGGCTCTATAGAACGTGGGAATGTATGTCAATGAGGTTCAAGGGCACAAACTAGGCAGGGAGTCAAAATAACTCAGAAGCTATTGGGCCAAAAACATGTTTTCCATTTTTTAGAGAGAAAGCTTTTTAAACAGTCATATGTGACTATTATTCAAACCATTTGGAATAATAATAAATTATTCTGAAAAGCAAAACAAAAACCTCGTATATATGGCAACTATTCAAAATTAACAATTCATTTATCCAAATATTAAAAGTGCTGTTTACCCCCGGGCATAACTTATGATTTTTCTTCTCTCTTAACAGAATTCTCTATTGCTCAAATTATTCCCCAGAGAGGGCCTATTTGGTTTGTAACTGGAGGAAATGTTATCAATTAAAAAGTTGTACGAAGGTTAAGTTTATGTTTAACCAGATGACTTGTTGTTCACAAAATACTTATATTCCCAGTATGATATAATAGTCCCCAATGTACGACTTACATACTTAGATGTATAACACTGACTTCCGTAATTAGTACGCAAGTATTAACCAGGCAGAAACGCTTACAGGAGTATTGCTATTTCTGAGTACTACACTATTATCTATAGATGTTACCCAGAGAAATTGACATACTTTTCCCAACAATTAGGTTTAGAACTAGGAAACAGAAAGCCGTTCGGGTAAATCTTTATGAGCAAAAATACTCCGTACTGGAAAAAGTAAGGAAAAGGGAGGAAAAACAGCATTTCACACTCTCTGACGACATGTTTCTAACCACCTTCCTTCACTTGTTTCCCTGAATTGAACATACTCACTTTTGTCTTTATTTTTTATTCAGGCTGTTCCCCCATAGCTTTCCTTCTTCCTTTTCTTGGAGAAATCTAAACTATTCTTCATTAAAAAGGGGGCTCATGGTGCCGGGGTACAAGCCGTTCACTGCATCGGGGAACCTAGCTTTGGGGGAAAACAAGGGCCGGAATCCAGCCCCCACACCACCTGAAGGCAGGTCAATGGGAGCCCGGTTCTCCTTGTTCAGAGGTGCTGAAGCGCTGTGTTTTAAAGGCTGGATTAAGTACTAATCCCCTCTTTGAAAGTGTCCCAACTAAAAAGCAATCCATATGGACCTCTGTCTTTTTTGAACTTAAAGTCAGGACCAGGATTTATATAACCTCAATCTTTTTAAAAAAGATTTTTATTTATTTTTAGAGAAAGGGTAAGGGAGAGAGAAAGAGAAGGAGAGAAGCATCAATGTGTGGTTGCTTCTCGCACACCCCCTACTGGGGACCTGGCCAGAAACCCAGGCACGTGCCCTGACTGGGACTCAAATTGTTGACCCCTTGCTTCACAGTCTGGAGCTCAATCCACTAAGCCGCACTAGCCTGGGTTATCCTCTCAACTTAAAATGTACTATATTTACCCCTCTAACTAAACTAGAAACTTCTGAAGGCTGGACACCACATCTTAAATGCTTTTATTTCTTAGAAAACCAAGCCCTGGAATGGGGTATATATTAGGTGCTTAATAAATATTTATTCAGCGACTGACTGGAAACTAAGAAGACCGCAAGCAACAGAAATGGAGAGTGTTATTAGTGTTTGAAGGATAAAGCCCTCCCTCTTGGCTTGCTATTTTAAATTTGCTGGAAGCCAGAACTTGGTAGTGTTTGCTTTAAGCTCTGAAGAGACTGATATTCTGAAACCTAAGTTGTAATTTTCATAGTCCCCGTGGTTTTGAGTGTTGTTGTATTAAACATTTTCAGAACCTGAATCAGCTGTAGATCGAAGCTGAGTGCGGACTCCAAGTCCATGGCCATCCTAAAAGGCCGTGTTCCGTGATGGTTTCATAACCATAAAATTATACAAGACGGAGAGACACCAAGCACTTTTATGACGAATTCAAAACAATTCAAATCTCTGGGAGCCTTTTCAAACAACTGTCAAGGGAACTGGGTTCTCAAACACATTATAAAAGCTCTTTTTAAAAGAGTGGTTATTATTTATTTTGGAGGCTCCTATAGTTATTAGAAAATAGAAGGATTTAGTGTCGAAAACAAAGAAAGAAAGGAAGGTAATGAAAAACTTTAGGAGGGGTAAAATAAAGTAATGAAGAACAATTGAAGACAACACCAACCAGGGAAAACACAGTTAAAAGAAAACTGGTGAAAAACTGAATACAACGACAAGAGGTTATAGGGCTGGTAACAGCAGAGCCACTCTGTCTGTGGGAATGCCGTGAAAGTGGAAGCAGGACAGTCTCTGCAATTTTTTCTCCACCAAGGTCTTACACTGTCCAATCATAAAACTACCTCCCTTAAAACAGATTTAAAATCACGGCCTTGAGACGCTTACGGTCGGTGGCTTTTTGACAAGGTGCCGAGGCCAGCCAATGGAAGAAGAATCGTCTTTTCAACAAATGGTGCTGGGACTATTAGAGTCACACGTGACAGAACAAAGGTGGACACCTGCCTCATACTCTGCACAAAAAAATAACTCAAAATATAGGAAAGACCTAAATGTAAGAGATAAAACCATAAATCTTTTATAAGAAAACATAAGAGTAATCTTTACAACCTTGGATTTGACAAAGAATGCTTAGATACAACACTAAAAGCACATGGGCCAAAATAAATAGATAGATAGATAGATAGATAGATAGACTATGTCAGAATAAATAAATAAATTAGACTATGTCAGAATTTTATGCTTTAAAGATACTGGCAAAAAAGTGAAATGGCAACTCACCAGATGGGTGAAAATATTAGCAGATCTTATGTCTGATAATGGATTTGCATCCAGAATACATAAAGCCTATGTAAAACTCAATAATAAAAAGACAAATCACCCAACGTAACAGCGGGCAAATGTCTCATGAGACTAAAGAAGATATACAAATGGCCAATAAGCAAATAGAAAGACACTAGGCATCATTATTCATCAGGGATCTGCGAATCCAAACCACGCCACTTCACACCCACCATCCAGTGGGGCAGTAAACATTAGAAGCCTATGTGCAAGGCTGTTAAACACTAAAACAGAACAAGAAGTACATGCAGAATGCAAGGGAAGCAGGGAATGAAATGCCTAGGTCTACCAGAGGGACCTTTGTAGCTCCAGGTTAAGGAGATGGGAGTTGGCTTTGAGAGACGGTGTCGGGACACAGGCTTAAGAAGCAGCCAGCAGGACACGCAGTTTGGTATTGAGTAGGGGCAGGGTGGGGAAGGGTGGGGCAGGGGTGGGGCTGGGAGGAACTACAAAGTAGAATGGGATAAGCTTGGGAGATAGGCAGCCATTCTGTCCAAAAGGCTTCAGAGCCTCCTGGTGAAAGGACAAATTCTGAGACCAGGCCCTCAGGTACGAAGGGCCCTCACACAATGGCCCTCTGGTATGAAGATCAGTCCCCTCTTTATCATGACAGCTGTGCTTTCAGCTCAACAACTGTATCAGCACTTAACCCCGCTCTGGCTGGTCACTAGCTGTACACAGAATGAGTCGAGGTGCCTACTCTGGAAGACCAAGAGGAAGCAAGAGAAACAAAGTTCCTGAAAGCCCGAGGCTGCCCTGATACAACTCTGATTTCCCCCACCTGCTGGACACCAGGGGAGAGTCATCAGGACCAAAGGACCAATGCGAAGCTCAGTCTAGGGGTACAGGGAGAAAGAAACACCCCACAAACTGTTGTTCACGTGGATACGAACCAGCTCTCAGGCGTCTGTTACCATGGAGCAGTGAAATGTGATGGAAAGGTCAGACTTCGGTCTGTCTGAATCTATCTGGGCTAGTGCAGGAAGGAACTATAAGGAGCACAAAACAATACCCCGGTGCCACGCCAGAGGAATGTGGAAGTGAGCTAGTTGATTACCATCTCTTCCTCTCTTGCCTATGAACACGAACAGTTCCCAAGAGACAGTGGCAATGGGAAGCGAGCTTGGATTTGACTCTCTGAACTTGATGTCCACCTGGGCTCTGTAATCCTAGATTTGTTCTGTTTGTGATGAGGGTAATAATGCTTTGCCCCAACGGTGAAAATTAGACCTAATCTGTACAAAGCGTCTAGCATATCACCTGGCACGCAGTAGAGGTGAACAAAAGATACGCACAACTGTGCACACACACACACACCCGAGAGTGACCCCTGTCAACACCTGTCAGTACTCATCGGGGGGCAGTTCTCCAAACGGGCCAGAAGAGCTGATTCCACGACTCTGGGAAAGGAGATGCCATTCAAGTGGAGGGTGAAACATAAAGAAGCCAAAGAGGTTCAATTTCTTAAAAGGATCTTTTCTATTCCAGAGAAGGCTAATAATGCTGGTGCAAAAGTTAATTTTACTTAGGATGTTAAACGATGGTGGCATACAGAACGCAATTTTTTAAAAATACTCTTTGCGTGGTGGCTTCATAAGCATGTTCAGTTTATGAAAATTTGAATATTCAACCGCACACTTACGATACGGCAACTTTATATATATTACACGTCAATACATTTAACTTTATAGTGGAAGTTTAACAACAAATTTAACGTTCATGAAGTTAAAAATGTTATTTGGATTTTCTTTCTCTCTGACTGAGACTCTCTTTTGTTAGGGGCTGTGAAATTACTAAATGCTTTTTGTCACTTGGTGCTTTTTTTTTTTTCATTTGGCGGAACAATGCCTTTGCTTACACTCCCCAGCTCTGTGTGAAAAAAAAAAACCATAATTAAGTAGGGGTGCTTTCATTTAGCAAACGAAGCAAGGAAAACAACATAGCAACTATGCTTTTTGGAAGCGTCTCTGCCTTTAAAGACAAAGCCGCTTACCCAGGGAGCCTCACACAGAGCTTGAAAAAAAATGGAAGGACCCCCACCCCCTCCCACCCCACCCTCCATCTGTATCCCTCAGACCAGACCCGCTTGTACTTTGCTCAGTCTCTGCCTCTTCTCTCAGAGGGTCCCCCCCCCCTGCTACTCTGCGTGTTATTTTCCCCCCTTTGTTGCAGAATGTTTGGGGCAGCCAAGCCCTGTCCCATCCCCCGTGATCCATTCACTCTAGAATGTCCACACTTCAAAACAAACAAGAGTTATTTCCTTTAGAAAAGACTCTGGATTCTTAATCTCTTCCAGACGGAATAAAATGACACTGGGTGTCAACTCGTCAGTGGGTTCAAAGAACACGCTAGAGGCGGTGTTCGATGTCTGCAGGTTCACCCTAGGAATTTAAATTTTTAATTTTTAACACCAATTATAGGGAAATACGAAGCCTGCACTAGGAGCAACTTTGGGCCAGGAGCGCTCTTTAGGAACCGGAGATTTGAAGCATGGTACTTAGCCCGTCCCGAACTCACTTTCCTTACCTGTAAATTGACGGTGAAAATCTCTCCCTCTGAGAGGTGTAGGAAGAATTACAAAAATAAAATAAAATAAGTTGTGAAAACTACTTAGGATGGTGTCTTGAGCTCAGAAGTGCTCAGTAAACAATGACCACAATTATAATTCCTGTCCTTTGAATGTTTAGCATTAGAACTGACAATGAGTAAATACAATCGGGATGATCTTACAGGAGCAAATACAGACTAATGGTTTCACTCTAAACGTTCCATAGGTTGGGGATAAAGGGCTTTCCCACTGGCTTCTTTCCTAAATAAGAATGACCATGCATCCGTGTATCTATTCATCTCTTCAACAAACATTTCTTGGGCACATGCTAGACATTGAGGCTCTGAAGTTGTATATGCTTTCAAGGTCAGGACATCCAAGAGCTTCCAGTCAAGGCAGAGAGACTGAACCATCATCACCAAAAGCATCATCTTGGAGAGAGGGCAGCTCTGGTTGCTAGGCTGGAACCCAGAGTGACACAGGAGCAGAGAAGGGGCCAAAATAATTCATTGTAATCCAACCCACTTCATACTCATACAACAGTGACTAGTGAGAGGGCCCTGTGCCAATTCTAACCATCACATCACACCTGGTACACTCTGAGAAACCTGTGGCAATTCTAACCATCACATCATGCCTGGTACACTCTCAAAAAAACAAACAGCAAGAGCACATGCCTTCTCCACTGATATGGTGTGGACCTTTCTGCCTTCCTCTCCATTCAAGAGAGGATACAACTCATTTCAGTTCCCAGGTGGATATCCCAGCTGTGTCAGTCAGGGTCCCAACAGGAAACCACAGGAATGTGCGAAGGGGCTGATGAAAGGTAGTTTATAACAAAAGAACTAAAGCTATGGGCAGGGGTAAGGGAAGCTAACAGGGATGGTGAGGCTCCCAGATGAGCAGATGGTGGAGATCACTAACAACTTCAGGCTTAGCGGGAGAGGGCAACTTCCAGAGCCTGTACCAGACACATGTCAGGAAAGGGCTGCTGGACAGGAGCTCTGCCCTTCATTAGCTGGAAGGAGCAGGGAAACAAATATTCTGACCTCACTGTCCTCCCTCCCGCCTACTGGCTGCTAGGGCCTCCCACTAGTCTAGTCACTTGCATTGGGGCCTGTTGCATGCAATCCGCATGCATCAGCCTGCGGGGGTCATGGCAGGTGGGAAAAGGGTAGAGGAGAGACCTGGAAAACAGACATACCCTGCCATCTTATCATGCTGAAAACAATTCCAGTGCATCAAGACATGTTTTGTTTTTTGTTTTTTTTAATGCAGGTCCGGTAACACAAGGATACCTTGACTACATGCATTTTTCTTATGTATTAGAAACATAACATGCCCTGCATTCAATGAAACTCCACAGACTTTTATCTCATTTAGTCCTGAGATACGTACTAGGCATTTTGTTACCATTTTACAGATGAAAAATGGCCTTAGAAAGGCTGAATGTCTTGGTCAGTGGCAGGGAAAGAACTCTGCCTCATGCCTCTCCAACTCCAGAAATCTTAAATGGGTTTTTCACCCTACCAAGTTGAAAAGTAATTAAAGAGAGAGACTGGCAAAAGTCAATGTTACAGAGACTTGACTCACAGCCTTGCAATTACACAGGATCAGGAAATCCTGGCAGGAGGAGCCAGCACCTTCAATCTCCATCGACCAATCCAATCTACTGTGGAAGCAGCAAGGTGTTTACCTTTAAATCAAGGCATTTCTAAATAACCAACCAGGGCTAGAAATGTTTAGGTGACAATATAGGGCTGTTGACTTCTGCCAAGCACAGCTGACCTGCTACCTGCTGTACATGTGAACAAAGCTCTAATACCATTGCCATTGACTGTGTAGGAAGGGGACGGTGGCATTGTGAAGACACAGCCAGGAGAACGCGATTTCCAAAACCAGGTCCAAAAACTTAGCAAGAGCCAGGAGAACACTTTTTTCAGGCCCATTAAAAAATCTATTAAGTTGCTTATGGTTTACCACTATTTAGTGGTTTTTGCGATCGCTTTCCCCTGTATTGAAGCTGTAGGATCTTTGCAGACTGAAAAAGAGTTAATTTAAGATCGTGGGCTTTGGAACTGGAAACTGGGATTCAAAATGTTCCCTGTGCTGTCTCGCTGTGTGAAGTTAAGCAATTTAGTATACCTCTCTCACCTCAATTTCCTTATTTGCCAAAAGGAGAATGACAATATTCATCCGTGTAACAGTGTTGGTTTAGAACAAGGCTTTAATGAGACAGTGCACGTGTTGAGACAATAAAGTGCTTGATACACAATAAGCCCTAAGTGTGTTGCTTTCATCATCATCAGAATCTCCAGGTTTACTCTGCTGCCTCTCCCATTCCTGTTGAAGAAAAAACCACAAGCCCCACATCTCAATACCTAATCTAATTGTAGTTTCAACCCCTCCCAGAACCTTAATTAACCAGTACGGAACTTTCGGGTCAACCACCAATGGCCCTCCCCATCCCCTAGGGAAAGAAGAGGCAATCTGCATGATAAAAACCCTTGTCTGTCCCCAAAGAAGAGATGTCCTGCCCAAAATAATCCTTTCTTTTCTGTCACTAATAGCTCCCTGGATCCACTCTTCTTCCAAGAAAATATCTTCCATTTTGTACAAAGCTTCCAGTGGCTGGATGGGAAGCTGCCCAATTCGTGACTCACTTAACAAAGCCAATTAGATTTTCCAGTTTACTCCATTGAATTTTGTTTTTTTAACTCTCCTCTGTACGCTGAATAAAACTACAGAAACTTTTGTTCTGAAGTTGTTAAACACCCTGTAAGAAGCGATGATGGCCCTTTAATTTGTGCAGATTGTTTTAGTTGTTGGGAGACTCCAAGATCTCTTCCTACCTCACAAACAGAAGCATGACAGCTTATGTTCTGGACTACCTTTTCAAAACTGTTTGCATAACGAGTAGCCTGGGAAGATAAAGGTGATGTCTCTCCTCTGGAACGAAGGGGCAGATCTGCCTGTGGTCCAGTATAACACAGATAATGCCTCCTGCTAGGCCAGAGAGCAGGTCTGCTTGAAGACTATTACAAAAGATTCAGGTTGCTCAGCTTGGGCTTCCACTGTGCGTCACCCAGCCCAGGCAGGTGCTGGACTGTTCCGTGGGAACCAAGGCTCGGAGAACTGGTTCCAGAAAATGATGATATTGTAGCACTACAGCTAAAGGTAATGAACTGTCCTTGGTCCCTAACCCAGGGGTCTTATGTCTTCTGCTAGCACCCATGCAATAAATGATGGCCAACTTCTTTGTTCTCTTACAAATAGGATAAAGTCTCAAGACACTTAACAGTTCTTGCAATTAGTTACGCTGTGTCATGATCAACCCCTGTCATCCAGATAAGTGGCTGCAAAAGGTAACCACTTTTGACCCACTTACACTGCAATCTTTGGACATTCTTCAAATAAACGGAGAAGGCAGGACTCGTTTATCGCAAGAGTCTATGAAGCTGCTGATTAATTGAGCAGCATAGGTAAACTGTGAAGATATTGTACACAACATACTAGAGAGTATTTTTATTAAAGTCTGCAAAATAATTAAAACCTATTTTGCGCACAGATTTTGAATCAATTTGCAGAACTCAGGATCTCAGTCTGAAAAACACGCCTATACCAGAAATGGAATAAGATGGAGTCAAAAGCTTAGAGACTTTTTTTTTTACTCCAGCTCCATGATCTAGGGTGACATCATTCATTAAACCTCTCTCCAGCTCATGCCCTGCCCCCACCTCTACCATGAGATTAACTGTGCCTGCTGGGTACAGCTCACAGAGGACCAAACATGTTAGTGTATAAGATGCTTTGTAAATTCTGAAGAGGCGAGACAAAGGTACAACTCTTTGTTATCGCTGCTTGTCATTAAAAGCAAGCTCTCGGTCACTGTCTCGGTAGGAGTTCAGCAGCTAACAGCCATCCCGGTCTGCAGAGTCCTTTGTTCGCTCAGAAAATATTTATTGTGCCAGGTGCTGGGAGGGAACAGGAAAAAGATCCCAGGGTCACATGGTAACCTCTGATAAGATAAAACTCGAAAAAGGGCCTTCCCCTGTGGACAGTTTCTCCCTTCTATTCCTCTTCCGTCCGTGGAGGAGAGAATGTAATGGGAGCAGTAGGGACCCAACAGAGATTGAATGGCCTATGGGCATTTAAACCAATTCTTCAATCAGGTCAACACTCCTAGGCTGAAAAAAACAGACTTCTAGGGGATGGAGAGAGAACTGCTGTTGAGAAAACCAAAAGCCCTTTAGATAAACAAGTAAGCCAATGTCTTTCTGTACCAGATGTGGAAGAGCATTAACTCCACTTAAGACTGAGGTGAAATTAGAACTGAGAAATCTCTTAGACCCATGCTTGAATGAAATCTTAGTTCAAAATGAGCATTTCAACTATTAGTTTTGGTAAGAAAAGTCCAAATTATACCTCAAACTTGCATTCTCTTGTATAGCTAATTCTGTTTATCAGTCTACAGAACACTTTACAAATCCTTAGTCCAACTTTTTTCTTAAAGATATTTATTTTGCTAACTGCTGAAAAGATAATCAAGTTTTTTAGTTTGGTGCAGACACCTCAAACATCTTCCACCACGTAAAGGGAGGATGCATGGATTCGATGCTGTTCTTTTAAGTTACACATATTTATCCTGCTTACAAAGGTTTTACTTGAAAACTAGAAAGTGTACTGTTTGGGACAACGTGGGTTATGTGTGTGGCTGTGTGTCTGGGATGTTTGTGCTTATGCAAAATTAAGTGGGAAATGGTAAGCCTCTCCTGGAGAGAAGTCATGCCTTAGTATCCACATGTTCAAGTCCACGGTGAAGGTTTAGTGAAACCTTGTTGGTGAAAGGGCACTGTGCCCCGGACACGCTCAGATGAATTCCTCAAAGTGACAAAGTCTGGGCTGTGATCCCGGATCACACACCCTCCCTCCCACGCTCCCTTCCAGATGGCAGCAGGGGGTAAGCCCCAGGATGCAATCACGCTGAGGTCAGCCCCGTCGCATGTGCTTAAAAAAGTAGTTCACTTACTTACTGCCCACGAGAAGCCTATGAGGTCGACACAATCCATCTCTCCACTTACTAGATGGCCAAATGGAGGCCCCGAGACGTGAGACCACATGTCCAAAGGGCAAGAACCAGGATTCGCACCCAGGGAGCCTGGCTTCCCAACTCCTCACGGCTATGCTAGGCTAAATTTTAAAATAATATGAAAATAACAGGTGCCATTCATTTATATTCTTGTTTACTATGCTAAGAGCGACAGCTAACATTCCTTGGGCTCTCACGCTGAGTCAAGCACCGTGCTTAGCATTGTACAGACTGTGTTCCATTTAAGGCCCAAACAGCCTTTCCATGTGGGTCCCGCCATGTCTCCATTTGAGACTGCAGATCAGCGAGGTTTGGCAGCCTGCTGAAGGTCCCGGGGCAGGCAAGTTTGTGAGGCTGCTGGAGAGTCGGCGTGAGCTAGGGAACGGGGTGGGAGTCCTGTGGAGAATGCCACGTCTCCACTCCCTGCTCTCCATGGTTTCCCATTATACTAAAAATAAAGTCCTCGATTCCTATCACGGCCTTCTGTGATCTGGCTCCAACCCATCTCCTACTGTTCTCCCTTATTCCTCCTGCTCTCTCTGACACTCTGGTCTCCTTACTGACACAAGACGCACCAAGCACGTTCCTGCTTCCGAGCCTTTGCCCTTGTTGTGCCCTCTCTCAGGGATGCTCTGCTACCGAATATATCTGCAAGGCTCACTTCACCCAAATGTCACCTTTGCAGGAGTGTCTTCCCGACCCTCTTCTCTACAATACCTCACCACCTCCAGGAAGTCTCTTTTCTTTCTAGCACTGAAAACCATGAATTCTACCGCATTCTTCTTCATGTGACACCCATTTAACGTCCACCTCTTCCACTGGGGCAGAGGCTTCGTCTGTCTTTGGGTCCACGGCATGTTTCCAGGGCCTATAATTATGCTTGGCATGCAGTAGGGGCTCAGTGAATTTTTGTTGTATAATTAGTGCATTAATAAAGGGCCTGAAGGCGCAGAGGAGCCCCGGATGGTCCAGAGGCACGTAGTTCAGCATGAACAGCACATAGGATGGAAGGGGAGAAGCAACGGAAGGTGAGGCTGGAGAAGTCTGTTTTCTAGAAGGTATGACAACTTTCTCTACCTTTTCTTATTCTGGCATTGCCATCATACCCATTACCCAGCCTGTAGCAAGAACAGTTCTGTATCAGACATTTTCAGTTACTGCTCACCCTTGGAATAGGGTTAGAGAACCCCTTGGCTTCCTTCCTTGGAAGTGACATGTATGTCTTCGAGAACACAGAATCTTATGCAGGGGTGTCCAACCCATGGCCCATGAGCTGCATGAAGCCCAGGACGGCTATGAATGCAGCCCAACACAAAACCGTAAATTTACTTAAAATTCTACAAGATTTTTTTTTGTGATTACATATCACAATGTATTTAATGTGTAGCCCAAGACAACTCTTCTTCCAGTGTGGCCCAGAGATGCTGAAAGGTTGGACACTCCTGGAAGGGACTACCACGGTAATCTAAACACCTAGCACCTGCTAGAATTCTCCAGAAGGAACTGAGAAAGGAAAAGAAACAGCAAGAAAACTTGTATACAGTCAGGAAGACAATGGAGGTGTCGATGGGACCCTTCCATTCAAAGTCATGTAAGTCAGAGAGATGAGAGTTTCTCTACAGTTCAGTATTGACAGCATGTGACAGGTGAACTAGTACATATTGAGCATTAAGTGGCTGGACAATCCCAGCTTGGAAAACAGAGGCGCGCAGAACCTGGACAGGGGCAGGAGACCGGAGAGGGACAGAATCCAGGGCGGCCATCACTGTCACATGAGTAACTGAATTGGTTTTCATTGGTGGGGTCTAACAACAAGGAAGAATCAATGAGCTAAAATACTTGAGTACTTGCTACAATTTATTCTTTTAATTCCCACACTGAACTACACACCTAGGAGGTAGGTGCTATCACTACTTCAGTGTCAAAAAGAAGTTACTGAGGTTTCAAAGCCAAGGTGACAGGGCTAGAACCCAACCCTGTCTGGCTCTTAGCCATCATGCTACTTGACCTGACTCCCTGGGTCCCCTCCCCCATCCACCAACCCACCCATGGTCAAGTAGGCTGTTTTATGTGATAAGTATTTCAACTCCCAGAAACACTGAAAGGCAACCAGAGTGAAGAAGGGAGTGCCATTGCTCCTGCACTCCTCTCTCTTCTGGTTGCCCAGGGGAGAAAAAAACAAACAAACAAGGAAGGAAGGAAGGATGGAACAGGAGCTGCAGCTCGGAGACCACTGAGGAGATTCGAGATCCAGCAACCAAATACTCCCGGGCGACTGAAGACTCATTTCTCAAAGAGCTGAGAGGTTTTCCCTCATAGATCACCCTGCTATCTGAGGTTCTCTCCCTGCTCATTTCTTGACCTCAGCTTGAACTTCCATTGCACTTGACACTGCATCTCTAGCCATTTACAAAACTAAGCCTCCAAGTTACACAACAATATTTCATCATTCCATGGCAAACATCAAGCTCCAACCTTTTGTTTTCACTTCTGGAGTTTTGTTAAATCGACCTAAATATAGAAAATACTATTTACATACATTCTTTGTTAGGAATCTTATGAAACTGACTTAATTTCTGGAGAAAAGAAAAGCAAGTGAGTGATAAAATTTTCTCATTATTAAAGGAACAGTTATATAACCACCCCACATGGAAGCGCCAGGCTGAAGTCAAAACGATAAAAGACTAAAATAGCCCTGCTTTTCTCTCCAAGCGAAGGTTACAGTGGGGGCTTTCGTGTGCAACATACTTCTCGTACAGCCTCTGTCCTCTCATGAAGGCCTTCACTTCGTTGTCCAGTGGGAAGGTGCCGTCATCCTTTCTGAAGCGGTAGAAGAGTTTGACATCCTTGAATTCCTTGTGTTCATCACACACTGAAACACAATATACAGAGGGGGGCAAATGAGCAAAAAAAACCTCATGTAATTACTCAAAATATCTAAAATGCTAATGAAGATATGTTTACTACCTAATTTCTCAAGCACACTACTCTATGATTTAATGCACACAGAGTATTGAGCACGGGACCTGGAACAGAGTAAGTGCTCAGTATTATTAGCTATCATATCATATCATATCATATCATATCATATCATATCATCACTACTATCTAGTAAAAGGGTCGCAAAATTCCATTCATCATTCATTCCACAAACTCTGCTTGAGCATGATATTCGGGCAGGCGTCAACCACAAAGAATGTGAAATCTAATGCAATAAAGAGAAATGTCAACATGTGATTAAAATGCGGTGTGATGAGGCAATGGGAGAGGTGAGGAGATACTGGGAGGTCAAAGGAGGAGTACCCAGTACCCCAGTACTCTGGATTTGGGGACTGGATGCTTTTCGGAAAAGGGTGCATGTAAGTGGAGACCTGAACAATGCGTAGCAATTGGGCATACCAGCCCAAGAGGAAAAGAATACCGTATTTTGCCATGTATCATGTGTCCCTTTTGCCCAAATTTGAGAGGAAAATAAGGCTGAGCATTATACATGGGCAGTACTAGGATGTGGGTGTGCATTTACATGGCAAAATACGGTATGTGAAAGATCTTGGCCTGGGTTAGAGATTTCAAGGAGATGCGTTCATGAATATCCTTTGAACCCTTGAGAGCAACCGCAGAAAGCTGGAAAAACCCGAAATGGCCACGGAGAAACGTGTGACGGCACAATGACACACACCGTGTGCACAGCGGTGAAAGTGGGAAGCCGGAGATACACTATCAGTGTGATGTGTCTCCCCAAAAGTGCAGGGAACAAGCTGCAAAAGAATACACTTGCATTGCTATAATGATTTCAAACATTTAAAATGATATATGTTGCTAAGAGATGCATAGACAGAAAAGTATAAAGAAGCCCATGGAAATAAACCCAAATGCCTCTTGGAGGAAGGAAGGGAATGGAGCTGGGGAGAGGTACACAGCAGACAATTAAAGTAAAATGTTTTATTTCCTAAATGGGTAAGGTCAAGTCTGGAATACAAGATGTAGTCCTTCACTGCCCCTCAGTGCCCCTGACCGCCACGTCGCTCACCGTGATGAATGATGCCCCGGTCTGCTAACTTCTGCATGAGTTTAATCGCCGTCTCCCTGTCGGAAGCCTCCTTGTGCTCAATCAGCCAGTCGATCAGTTCTTTGGCGACAAAACAGTTTGGGTAGGTTTTGAGATGATGCCGCCTGTCTTTAATAACCTTTTCTTCATGCAGCCTGAGCCTGGACAGAAAATTTGGCAATCAGTTTAGAAATTTTGGTGACAACACAAGTGATTAAACCGACCCCAGAGGGCGGTGGCAGAATGGAAACTGGGCAGGTACCAGAGTACCACTCAAATATTTCCATGGCAGTGGGTGACTTCCACCCTGTCGGAGCCCAGGGCCCCCCGAGCGTGACTGCACCCCCAGATCTAGCGGTAACACAGGGAGATGGGAGAGAAACACAACCAGATGACCTAGAGCTCAGGAGAGTCACTCAGGAGACTGAGAAAAGCTGTCCCCCCACCCCCCACCTCACTCCCTTCTCTTGATCTCGCTGCCAGTGGACTTATGGCTTCAAAGAACAAAAACTCTGAGTCCAGGTACTTCCTCTCCATCACAGATTAATCAGGGTCCACCATAGTTGCATTCATTTATTCATACAACAAATACGAATGAGTGTCTATTACCTGGCCGTTAGTCACTTTTGAGCATTAGAACCATACATCGGAAAATACCCAAAGGTCATTGCCTTTACGGGTCTTGTTTCTTATACAGGCAAGGGGTAGTCCTTCCTGAGGCTCACCAGGTTCCAGGTGCTGATTGGAGCACTTTTACATAGATCGACTCACTTAATGTTCATAATAATGATCTCATCAGAACTTATTATTGCTCAGCCTTCCTTCCTCCCTCCCTCCCTTCCTTCCAACAGAGGGAACTGAGTTCTCTGAGACTGGCCTGAGACCACGCGGCTAAGATCTGACCCCTGATGATCTCATTTCAGAGTTCTGCTTTTCAATCGCCACATCACGCTGCCCCTAGCTAGGGAAGAATAATCAAAAAATCCTGGAAATGGATTAAAGCTGTCGAATAACTACGATTTATTTATAGGCTGATGGGTGAGGGTGGAGGGAAGTGGCTGACACAGAGCCTCCCTTGTTCCCTTCAGAACTCAGTGACTTTCTTCCAACAGTCTTAAACCTGCCTGAAAAAAAAAGTTTGTCCCATTTTTCTTTCTTTGTTTGATCAGCCTTGCATTTAGTCTTTAAGTCCCAAGTGAACCATCAGGTCAGTTTCCCTTCTCCTTCACCCACATGATTGCTATGCTCCTTAAGTCAGTTCTTGACATTGGGGCACCATGGGAGTGTCACGTGAGAAAATCACAAAGCAACTGTGTGCCCTGGGCGAGTAACCTAATGTCTCTTTGTTTCCTCGTAAAATGTAGGCAATTACACCTATCCTGTCCTTGCAGTGTGGAGATTTAGGGACAGAATGGTTGTGAAGCACCTGCTAGCAACCTGGCAGAGTGCCTGACACATCACAGGTCCCACCCGCCTTTCCCCCACTCCCTAAGAAAGGAACTAGATCATACTCTCGCCTGTTTTCTGGGCAGAGTGCACTGAGTGATAATGGGTTTTGATAACACAAAGGTTCTGATGGGGGGTTGGGAGCATATTGGGCCGGCGCTCTGAGGCCAAGCTGCTCTTCCTCGCTACACACTGGTATAGGCCGAGCAGCGTCCTCTAGAATTCCTATGTTGAGACCCTCAGCCTTTCAGAGCATGACCGAATTTGAAGATAGAGTCTTTTCAAAGACAATTCAATTACAATGAGGTCAACAGATTGGGCCCCAATCCAACAGGACTGGTGTCCTTATCAGAAGAGGAGACGAGGACACAGACGTGCACAAAGGGAAGACCACGTGCAGACAGACAGGGAAGATGGCCATCAACACGCCAAAGGGCGGCCTCAGCAAAACCCACCCTGCCAACACCTTGATCTCTGAGTTCTAGCCTCCAGAACACTGAGGGAGTCCCTCAATCCATGGTACTTTGTTAGGGGAGCCAGAGCTGACTAAGAAATCCAACTGTTGAAGACGGGATTAGTAGCCTGCATAGTCTGGGGACAAAGGACTCAGCTGGGGCATTGGCAGGGGGCAGGGAGAGGAGGAGAGAAATGAGGGAGTCCTGTCATCCGTTAACTGCACAGAAAGGAAAGAACGGGCTTCTATTTCATGGGCTTCCTGCCGTACGCCCCGCGTGATAGTGAGCATTTTCACACACGCTCACGTAACTAGCTGCAATGGCCTGATGTGCGCACCCCCACAACGTTTCTGTGTTGAAATACCAAACCCCAAATGTCAACCCACTTGGCTCTGCACCTGAAACTAATGTAATATTGCATGTCAACTGTAATTGAACATTTGAAAAAACATTTAAAAATTAATTTTAAAAAGAAAGAACTACCACCCACATGTCAGGTACCGGGACAACTGGGAGCAGAGGACTGGGAATATGAAGACCTGGCTGTCACCCAGAGGCTGCCTGTCGTTCCAGACGATCAAGCGTCCAAGCACGAAGGTCCCATCAATAAAATGGTGTCATACTGTCACAAAACTCACTCAGTGACAAGGACAAAGACGGTGTGTGAGCCCTTACTCAGAATGTGCTAAGTGGTTTTAACAGCTTGACTGTTATTAATCCTCATGCCAACTCCCCAAGGCAGGTCATGTTAAAACCACAAATGATACCCACGTAAAGATGTAATAATTACTAAAGAATAAATGAGCCCTAATTGTTCAAAAAATGTTCATAGAGGTGCACCAAAGTCATTGCATGTATCCTTCTAATAAATTCAGTGACAATGTCACTGAGTAATTTGTGAAACGTGCTCTAAGTGGCAGAATGTGGAACATTCATTCTTAGGCGTGATGTCTGTCAGGGACTCAAGAATAATGAAGACCAATTTATTTAGACATTGAAATGTGGGATAAGCTACCCTATAATTTGGAGGAGGAATAGGTTATGAGCCAAAAGAGGAGTTTTAGCTCCTGTAAACTTTCCAACTTTAAAAAATATGTTAGGGAATATTTACCTTTAAAGACTACAGAATAGAACCTTTCAGTTACTAGCCTTTCATGAACCCACACACTCAAGCTTGGTGCTGATTCTTGAACATGTTTGATTCGCACCAGTTCCCACCCTGCCTCATGAGGAAGCACTAGCCAGCACCCCTCGGCCCTCCAGGGCCTGGGACATTTCCATGTTTGGAAAATTGAACAGACATGTGATAGAGGGGAAAGAACTCGGGAGCCAGGAGTTAGCCTGAAACTTGATATTTCTAGACATGTAACCGAAGGTTAAAAATGCTCAATACCTGTGCTATCATCTTTGTTTTCTTTTATACTCAGAAACACAGTCTAAAAATGAGCCTGGAAAACTGCATATTCCAGGACCAGGTAGCCCAATAAAAAGGCGAGGACTTCTACCCTGCAAACACATAATTAAGTGTTTTGCCTGGCACCATGGGTCCTTAATAAATATTTGGTGAACAAATGAATGTACAAGGACACTCATAGAAATGCCCCATTTTTTTTTTTTTTTTTTTCACAAAGGTGAGGGGGCATCTCACTAACTTGGGAGGAGTTCCCACCCCACAACTTAGTAAGTGTCTACTATCATGAAATCGTCATCTAAGCCTTTTAAAAAACTATTTATGCTTGCACTTCTAGGGTAACCAGTTTCTGGAGTTTTCACCCCTTAAAAGAGTTGTCACAGCTTTTAATACACTCACATGCACAAATCCCCAAGAAGGGGACAGAGTAGGCAATGTGTCCAAGTTTCGTAGAAAACCGGAAATTTTGCATAACTGAACCTCTGTAGAATAGCATTCTCTAGAAAGACTGCAAAAATGCTGAGCAAGGGGCTGAAAGCCACACTTTTAAACACAGCATTTTGCCTGGACACTCCAGTCACATCATCTACCGTGTCCAACATCCCCTTTGAGTTAAAACGGTCTTCCACACCTGACCCGCCCAAGCAGGGTTTAAAACCCCCTGCCTGCTTTCTTTGCAGGTGCATCCCTGTCCATGCCAACAGGCAGTTCACCAAGGAGACAGGGGCACAAGATGCTACCCAATTTAAATGACAATGATGAGTTAGGCCAAGCACTATAGCTCCCTCCTGGATTTAAACCAGAGTGTAGTTTTCACACGGTAGTCGTGCCGTGGAACACTGTTTTGAAGCAGAAGTTACCCAGGTGTCAATGCATATAACATGGCCACGTGGGGCGCTCCGGCTAAGGGGGTTCAGCTGCCAAGTCCAAGTATATACTTCCTGGTTTCCCCATTCAGTTCTGCCACATACCCTCTCCACATCCTCCAGTGTCTACATGGAATCCTAGAACAAAGGTTAAAAGTCCCCAGGACTAGAAGACGCCGAGGAGTGAGAGAGGTGTGGGGAGGGACAGCACAGCCAAGCTGAGAGTTCAGGAGAAAGGGCCCTGAAGATGGAAATGAGGGGTGGCAAAGGACAGCCTGCAGGGCCTTGATCTTTGGAGTTTTCCGGTCTTCTTCCAGCTAGGCACACCCTATGGTAACCAGAACAGTACCAATCCGTCCCTTCAGATGGCTGTGTAAGCCTCGGGTCCTTGGATCCAAAAGAACCTCACCTACCCAGGTTCTAAGGAGTGTGTCTTAGAATCACATTCACTACAAAGACCTTCCTCCCTGACCCCAGGGCTTCTCTCAAGCCTTCTGGCCTCTCTCCCAGCTTCCAGCATACCCACCTTGCAGTCTAGACACACTGGGCTCTTCTCCGTCCCCCGAATATGCCATCACTCCCCATGCCTCTGATCCAGACAGACCCCTCTGCTTAGAATGCTCCCCGCTCCAGGCCCCAAGAATTCAAAAACTCTACTTGCTCTTCAGCTTGAAAGGCACCTCTCCCTGTGAACATCTTCCCAGCCTTCCAAAGCCAGGGACCGACCTCTCCTCTGTTTTCTCCTAATATTTTAATGACACTTTTAATAAAGCATTCGTCCTACTGTATTACAACTAAACGAGGTCAGGGATCCTGAGTGAGAGTTGCTGATTTAGTTTTACCATTCTTGTGCCTGGCGCATGGGAGGGGGATAGATCCTCACTGATGTGAAAAATACTGGTGCCTACTATGTACTCAATAACATTCTACATCAGTCAACTCAATCCCCATTGCATTGTTGGGGAGAATAACCATCTCTATTTTAGCTGCCTTTTCAATCCCACCGGCGAAGAAATTTCAGCACGAAAACAACCTTCCCATCATTCACTTCAGACAGCTGGTCCGCAGGCTTGAGATTCAAGGTGATTCTGTGATGTTCTATTCCTGCCCAGCTAACCAGCTGCCGAAATGGCATCAGACGTTTTCCTCTTCCAGCCCCAACAGAACAAACACTACTAAGTGCGGGGTGTTAATAATCCCGACGAAATTACCATCCATCTGATAAGGAAAGGAGAAATTGTTGTTGCCTTTTAAAAAATAGCTCGCAGAGAACTGCAGCAGGTTGCAAAAGGCAGGGAACAAAAGAAAGGCAGAAACTACAGATTCTCATTTAAAAACAGTGTCATAAATCTCAGCTGAAGTAAACAGTTTAATTAAAAAACACAGCAAGCCCAACAGTGGGGCTGACAGTCGGAGCCCTGACACAGATGTGCTTTAAACCAAAGCTGTTGTCCTTTCCAGATGTTCTGCAACAGCCACTGTCTGTCCCTGGGGACTCAGGGAAAACCACTGTTCATCACCCACCCTAAAGGATGAGAAAAAAGACGAGAACAAGCGAAATCTAACACGCTGCATTTCCTTTGAATGTCTGGATTTATTTTCTAATTAAATTTCAAATGATCAAAATCATACATGTTCATGGTAGAGAAACAATTCAAATATGTATTACAGAAAGTTGGGTAACAGGATGCTAATTGCTGAAACTAGGAGACGGATGCATGAGAGTTTGTTACATTATGGTATTTGCTTTAGGATGCGTTTGAAGTTTTCCTCAACCCCACTTTCCAAAGGAACCCAATATTAATAGTTGTGTATGTATCCTTGCAAAAGTTTTTTTACCTACACATATATGTGTTTGTTTGTGTGAAATAGGATCCTAATATATATTTCATGCAGTTTTACTTGAAGAAGATGCCTGAATTCTCTCAGCCTAGTCAGAACAACAGAACGATACAGAGAGAGAAGCAGGAGAGAGAACCGAACTGGTTAACGGCAACAGAGCACATGCGATTCTGCAGAGCCAAGAGGAATGGGTCTCGGAAACACAGCCCCAGACGCACGCACGTAACGTGCAGAAAGCTGCAGTTCCATGGCGGTTCTGTCACAACGCTCACCAGCAAGTCCCCTTCCCGGGAGGGCTGCAAGCTGTGGCTCTGTGACCCGGAAAGTCTCCATAAGGCACCCCTCCAGGCCTCCCGTCAAGTCGGTACAAAGTCCCAGGTACACTGTGTGTCTTGTCACCGCAATGAATCGAGACGGTAAACACACCCAGGCAGAAAGCAGGTTTCACTCCGAGTCCCATGTATCACACGCTATTTGAAATCACGATGAGGCAGGATGAGCAGAAACAGTAATAGTAGTACCTTCCATCTGGGTGGAGCCGCAGCTGTCAGAGCTGGGACGTGGGACATTCCCGGGAATCAGGAAGCCACTGTCACTCATTTGACAGATAAGGAAGGGAGCTCGGAAGGATCAAAGTGATGTGACCAAGTTACATGTTTAAAGGAAGAGAGTCAGGATTTGAACCCAGATCTGATTCTCCTCTATAGAGAGCTTCCCATACCACTGAATTTTAAATGGCAGAAGCACCTATCTTCTGCCTATTTTATACTCCTACAGGCTAAGAAAAAAAAAAACAACATTCCAGTTATGCTAGAGTGCCACGGCGAGGTGAAAATTTATGCAATTTATGCATCACACAGATCTTGCTACCAATGTAAACACAGATGGGGTTTGCAGACGCACCTATAATAGAAATCATCAGATTGTCTTCATGTAACGATGACACTCCTGGGGGACAGGGAATGGACCTGGTGAGTCACACGATCCCGGAGAGTCAGCATCGGGTCATGCGGGACATATAACAAATACTTTATTTAATGATGTGTGCAGAGAAGTTTGGGAGTCCCTTTTCAATCTCTCAGGCCTAATAGCTGTGTATGGTGCCAGGCGGGTACTAAACTTACTGGGGAGATCACTCTGCACGTCACAGAAATGTCTAATCACTATGCGGCATACCTGAAACTCATATAATAATGTATGTCAACTGCAATTGAAAAAATAAAAAACAATTTAAAATAAATAAATAAATTTTCATCTGGACCCTGAGATAAGAGGTAAGTACAGGGCCAGGACGGGAAGGTCCCTACGTCAGCCTTCTCTCCTTCGACGTAATGTTTTTACTGCATTCTTCTTCTATGCAGGCTTTCTCCTAAGAGGCCTCCTATTCTAAAGGGACGGAGCAATGTGTCAACATCTCTAGCCCTGATCTCTTCCTCAGAGGATGGAATGGTGCTCTTCCTGTTCGCAAAGTGCCTTTCCAAGAAGCTCCAGGATTTTTTTTCAAACAGGTCATTCTTTGTTTACATACCACACCCAGGAGTAGCAGGCCTCTAATTGCCGTTTTGCAGGTGCTGAAACAAGCCCAGCGTGGTTCGTGGAACTCACAAGGACACCAGCACCGGTACTGGTAAAAGTCCTTGCTATCTTCTTGGTAAAGGACTGGGCAGGGCTCTTATATCTTGGCAACTGCTTCCAGCCCTGGTCCCCAAACCCCATCCTGCCCCCTGTAGTGAAGGATGCTGTGTCCTGACTTCTCTCAATATGCAAGGGTTTGCCCTTCACTTAGAACACTGACCCCCAAACAGGGATGTACATTACGTACCTCCCTTTGCCTCTGTTCTCCAAGATCTGGCACAGGGCCAACAACTGGTGCTGTTCAGTGGGTCCCAAGTGGGGGATAGGAAAGTATTGCTTTCAGGTAGGAATAGGAACTCAGTGGCATTGGTTAGCAAATGAACTTCCTGCCTTCCTCATTCACTATTCATCATTCACTCATAGAAGCGCCAAGGAGCCAGAATTCCAATTCAGGTTCCATCCATTATTTACTGTGTAACTTTGGACAAAGCATTCAACTTCTTAGTTCCTCAGTTTTTTTCATCTCCAAAATGGGAATAATAACATGCCTTATATTGTGAAGATTAAAGGAGAGACTAAAGTGCTTAGCACATAATAAGCTCTCAATTAATGTCAACTCTTACTACTGTACATATTTCACTGCCAGGTTTTGCCAAAGCACCACCAAGAAGCCACGGAATAAGCATTTCAGTGTCTTCTGTAGAACAAACATAGTCCTCAGTTGACCAGTTTCCCAGCACAGATGCAGGGTTTTGCGCAAAATTTGTGCTTAATATCTCTAGAAGGGAGTCAGGATCAGGGCAGGCTGACAATTTTTGGATAGACCAGGCTGCTGCTTTTTGTCAAAGAATTAGCAGGAGAGCCCTGCACATGGAGTGGCAGGTAAAAGCAGAGGCCATCAAAGGTGAGAGAAAGAGAGAGAGAGAGAGAGAGAGAGAGAACTCAGTTACTTCCTGAAAATGCCCCCAAACCTTTGCTTCCCATGAAAATTGCTAGAAGCAAAGGGATAACTAAAATCAGAGACTTGTTTTAACGGAAACATCTGGCTATAATTCCAGGATATCTAGTATAAGCCCCCCAACCCCAACATTCCTATTTTACAAATGGGAAAACTGAGACTTGGAGAAGTTAGGTGTTTCCCCTGCTGGAACATCAACCTTGACCTTCTGCCTCTGGCCGGGCTATCTGCTGAACTCCATGTGGGACAGCCTGGAAACAGAGGCTGCTGCTAATCTAGCACTTTATCGAGAGCTAGCCTGGACTCTCTGCAACAGCCTTGCAAGTCATGTCTGGTAACACACAGACGGTACTGGCGTCTTGAGAAAGACACCGCCATCAATCCAGTGTGGGAAACTGAACATTTCGTCCCTCAGAAAAACGTCACAGGGCCTATTTTTAGACAAAGAAAAAATATATGGAAAGATTAAGTACAAAGGATCATGAAGTAATAACTAAAGTGAATGGAATATGAGAAATACACGCCAGGTGATCTGCAGACTGAGGCGGACATTGAACTTAGGGAAGGAGAGGGCAGTGATGCTCAAAGTCGGTCTGCAGGAAGGTCACCTGAAGGGCTTGTTACACCACAAACAGCGGCCCAAGAATTTGCATTTCTAACAGTCGTCCAGCTGATGCCGACGCTGCTCCTCTGGGAGCACATTTTGCAAACCACTGGGCTGCAGTGAAACAGAGCCCAAATTGTGTGATGGAGTAAAAAGAAGAGGGTGATGGGAGGAGGCAGAAAGGAGAACAGCCGTGACCTATAAGGTGTGTGCAAATCAAACAGACCTTTGTGGGTCAGGGTGTGGTCAAGGTGAGATACACTCTCTGGGAGTAAGATTCCAGGCACTGGAGCACCCTCAAAATCCCTGCAAAGCTGACAAGGAAACCAACACCCTGGCCTGACTTACAGTGTGATTTGGGGAGCCTCTCCTTCTTTCCTTTTCTTTCTTTCTTTGTTTCCTTCCTTCCTTCCTTCCTTCCTCTCCCACCCCCCTCTTTCTTTCTTTCTTTCATTTATTTTCAGAGAGAGGGGAAGGGGGAGAGAAACATTGATGTGTTAGAGACACATTGACTTGTTGTCTCTTACACATCCCCAGTTGGGGGACCCAGCCCGCAACCAAGGAATGTGCCCTGACTGGGAGTCACAGGCCAGCTCTGAATCCTCTGAGCCTCACCAGCACGGCAGCCCCTCCCCATCTGCGCAGTAATGCTCATCCCCCCAGAACAGCATAGAGGCCTCCGTCCAATAAGAAGTCGTAAGAGTCTTTCTTTTTAAAGACATGTCTTGGCTGCCCTGGCTGGCCCAGTGGATTGAATGCTGGCCTGCGGTCCGGGGCACATGCCTGGGTTGCTGGCCAGGGCCCCAGGTCGGGGCACGCAAGAGGCAACTGATCAATGTGTCTCTCACACACTGATATTTCTCTTCCTTTTTCCCTCCCTTCCTCTCTCTCTAAAAGACGGGTCTTGGCTGAGAAATAGGTGACAAGCTCACACACATTAACTGTAATCAGGAAAGAAGAGGAAAGGGTTGGTCCCACTTGTGGGAGAGATGCCAAGGCAGAAACGGTGCTGAGAAAGTGGACTCACTGCGTCCCAGCCTGGGCCGACCAATAGAAGCCAGGGACTGCACTGTCTCTGGGAGGAATCGGGCCACCTAAACTGTAGAGTGTGCAGTTTCAGTCTAGGTAACAGGGCCCGGGGGAGGGCTCTTATCCAATTAGGACTTGAGTTTCCTAATCTGGAGAGTGAGGAAGCTGACTAGACTTATCTCTAAAATCTCTTTCAACTCCTAACTTCTCTGTTTATCTGGACACCCTGAAGAGCCTCCAGGGTAAATCCTCAATCCTGAGATGAAAACAGAACAGGCTGTTTGGGGCACATCTTGTACTGAAACTGTGGACCGCAAACCACAGGGCCAGGGAGCACGAAACAGCACATTTCACTTCCTTTGGGCTCTCAGACGAGGATGAATATATCAAAGAGAAACTTGTGCTAAGCATGCTGTGTCCAAACACCGGGTAGGGTTACAGTCGTGTATTTTCAGCTCATGCCACAGATGCTGAAGCTGCCAAAGTTCCAGAGGCTTTGGGGGTGCGAGTCAGTAACACGGGGGGAAAACAAGATTTCTCAGGGTTTAAAAATATGTCAGGAACCCTCCAAAGTGTTCTCGGTGACATCTGCAGCTACAGCGGAGGCTGCTTCCTGCGAAGGGGCTGGTAATCTCAACCCATATACACCTATTGAGCCCCAACTGCATACCAGACATAGCTTCACCAACTGCTCCTGGTGAACTAGTTTCTGCAGTTCAAGGACCTGAAACTGAAGCAGGTATTGTTTCTCCAAACTAAAAATGTTGTCTTCTATGTGTATGACTTACACACACACACTGAGTTTATCCAACAGTATTGTTTTCCTCTTCTTCTATTTCCTCTGTTTTAGCCAAATGCGTCACCACTTCTGTCACTGTCCCGAGATGTGCGCTAATCCTTTTTGAGTGCCCGCTGCCCCTCTTCTCCTACCCATCCATTAAAGCCTAACTCAGCCTTCTCCCAATACACTTTTTCCCCTCCAACCAGATATCATCTAGTTTCCCTGGATGCCTTTCCTACAGTGCTCACATTCACCCACATATTCTTTTGTATTTCTTTACTCTTATTTCCATCCATTCTTGCTCTTCAACCATACCACAAATTGTATGAATAAGGAATTCTCTTTCTTTCGTATTCCCCAAAGTGTCTGGGATAGGGCTAATGGTAAGCAGTCTCAGTTAGTATAGGGTCTGCGTTTTCATCTTTGTTTTCAGCTGGATTGAAACAAACTCTAGCACAGCACAAAAAGTGAAACTTGAGTGTCTAGTCTTCGGACCTTTGGTGGCTACAGACATACCCATCCAGGTTGTACAGACTCAGAAGCGCTTCAAAGAGTTTCTGTCGTTGCTGGTCTATTAATCAGAAGGAGTATCTATCTGGATCACCTGTGATTATGTTTGGTCCCCTTGGATAAGAAACATTAACTATTTCTCCCTGCAGGAACAGTCCATGCCATTTCTCACAGAATGTGTATCCAGCAGGTGTCTGAGCTTTAGCTCAAGCTCTGCCTGCTGACCCAGGCAGGCCTGGGCAGGTATGGCGCAGGTGGGTGGACGGGGCTCTGCAAGGGTCTACTGATGGCTTTGCCAAGGAGCCAGACCCCCAGAGAGGAAGGAAATTTGGAGAAGGCCACAGGAATGGCAGACTCAAGGACAAGGAGCCAAATCTGAAGGTACAGTGTTCACTCAAGTTCTGAGAGGCAACGGGCCAGAGACGGCTCTGCTGTGGGCAAAAGGTGATGCCTCGGGGAGGACCCTGAGGACAGGCGTCGCCATCCCTGACACTCACTGTTGCCTAGCAGCCGCTCCCGAATTCAACACCCCTGGAACATGGTAGATGCAAGTTCATCGTTTCAGTGCTGCCCCTTCTCTACTCCCTCCTTCCCTGCCCCGCCTCCCCCAGAAAAACATACACATTCCCTCATCATCATCATTCCCTACCGAACCAGTTCCTCTCCCCGAACTTGTGACTTCTAGGAATGATTCCTCGAATATTCCATCCACCCAGGCAACATTCTCAGCGACCTTGACCTAAGAGCCCCTCACGGAGAAAAGTTAGGCTTTAGTTAGGTTTTGTATTCCCAGGAGTCTGTGCAGTGCTGAGAGGCGCTGAGACGGTTTCTTGTAAACAGAAGGGATGAGGGGAAGGTTCTGATGTGCTAGTAACATTCTATTTCTTGACAGAGGTGCTGATTATGCAGATGTTTTTATACTGTAAAAATTTGTTGCGTTGTACACACACACACACACACACACAGAGAAAATGTTTCTTGGAGTCAGATTTCTTTCATGCCATAGGTTTCAGCTGTCATCGAGTTCTGTTGCTGACCCCTGGGAAATTTCCTTCGATTCAAGGCCGCCCTTCCTCGGCCACTCTTCCGAGTCCAGAGTCTCCTCATTTAGTCCCCAGATCTCCACTCTTCCAACACATACCTGCCGCCCCACTCACCTGTCCTTGGTAAGGGCATACAGAGACTGGCTTTTAATTTGGGTTCGCACAGGCTCTGCATCCTCGGGGCAGCAGGCACAGCTCCCTCACTTGGCCACTCTCCCTTATCAGCCACGTGGACCCCTGTTCCCCACCCCAGGCCCCGGCTGCAATCAAGCAGGCACATCTCCTCTGTCTACCCCACTTCTCTGCCTTTGTCCATAGCAATCCCACTGCCAGGAATTCCATCCTTATCCCCTTTGACTTCCATACAAACTTCTCAGCCTGCCTTGGCTGGTATCGCTAGTGGAGTGCCAGCTTGTGAACCAAAGGGTCACAGGTTTGATTCCCAGTCAGGGCACATGCCTGGGTTGTGGGCCAGGTCCTCAACTGCGGCGTGTGAGAGGCAGCCACACAGTGCTGTTTCTCTCCCTCTCTTTCTCCCACCCTTCCCCTCTCTCTAAGAGTAAGTAAATGGGCTCTTAAAAGAACAAAAGCAAAAGAACTTCTCATCTTTCCTCCTGTCCCACCTCACCAGAGAGCCATCTCCTTTTCTAGGTCACAAGGATTTCTCCTTTCTAAAGCCACTGCTCAACACTCCAGGGTTCTTTGCAATATTTTGTCCAGTTGTCCTCCATTTATTCATGGATTCCTATTTTATTTCTCCATGTAAAAGTCAGCTTCCTGAGGGCAGGAATCATGCTGTTCATTGCTTGATATTTTGTTTAATACAAACAAAGGCTGGCCCCTCAGACTCTCTATAAATATTTGCAGGCCGAGTAACTAAAGATCAAATATTACCAACAGGACCATGCGTACAAAGTTATTCTGGGAGAAAAAAAGATAAAAAATGATATATATACATAATCTCCTAGTTTCTCTGAAATTTGCTGAAGAAATCTGTTCTCTCTATATACCTGAAAGTATATAAGCTTAACTAATCTATAATAAACTGTCCATTACACTTGTAAAAGGCTCACATACACTTCCTTGAATCTTCTTCAAACCCATCTATGAATTGCAGGGCACTGTTTGTTGCCAGGCGAAAAAGACAGTTCTGTTGCAATGACATCACAGACCCCTGGATTCAAAAGTCCAACAGAAAAATATGCTTTTGATGTTGTTATCATTCCCAGTAAGAGCCATGGTGGGAGGAAGAATGGCCTCATTCTCTCCGGCCGCTTATACAAGGGCTATTTACCATTTGGGTGGGCCTTTCACCACTGCCAGAGGCTTCACAATATCACTTTCATCAGTCACTCACCACAAGCGCCATGTGATGTGCAGGAATATTACTGCCCTGTTGGGCAGCTCGAATGGCGTCCTGAGACACAGAGAAATTATGAGAGCGACTTGCCCCACCCTGGTCTGGGCAGGTATGGCTCAGGGCTTCCGAGATAAAGAGTGAGAGTCAGAGCTTAAACTCAAAGCCCGCTGTTCTGCTTAGATCCCTGGGAAAACCTACCAAGCTCTTCCTTCAGGAAAGCTGAGACACACTTGTCACCAGCTCATTTCTTTAGGCTAACTCTCCGACAGTGCTCAAAGTCAGCTCAACCCAATTACCATCGACTGCACACCTAGTAATGCCAGACACTGTGCTAACCAGGGGGCACATGGCAGTGAACCTGAAACACACATATCCAGCATCCCGCACGGGGCTCAGAGTCCAGAGAGCGGCCTAAAAAGGAGGGGCCGAAGCCATCATTTGGGGTGCAACCAGAAGACATCAGAGTGCCTATATGTCACATACCTTTCAAGCGACTTAAATTTCTACTTGAGTATGTGTGTGTTTATGATATACATGATGCATTGGACTAGTAGTGCATGTGCACAACTGTTAAATTAACAGTTAACATGGGGGGAATCTATGTTCAAAATATGTTTATAGATAGGGATGGGCAAGCCGAAACATTACAAAACCAGTGAACTTCAGGACTATTTGGACTTTCCTGAACATGCCATAACATTTCACATCTTCGAGTCTTTCTACTTGTTAGTCCTCTGCCTTAAGAGACTACATGTACCTCTCCTCCCCCACTGTACCCCGAGTTGACTCCTTCAAAACCCAGCTTAGCTGTCGATGCTCAAGGAAGGCTTCATCATCCTCCTTTCCCAGGCGGTCGATCAGTTCCACCCGGTGCTCCCACTGCAGTGGCCATATCTTTCTATAGCAGAAACGACCTCAGTGTGTAATTGCCCACATTTCCATTCATGTCTCTAGCTGGCTAGCATCTCTGGCTATCAATTCCTCGAAGGCAGGGTTCTTCTGGTCCACCTACTGTTCTAGCATTGGTGTCTGGCGCCTAAGAGACACTCACAGGGTATGTGAGAAATACAGTTACAGTTTTCTCTTTCTAACTGCAACTGACTCAAAGATAGAAATTTCACATGGGCAATCAGAGTGGGTATCACTTCCCCTTGTCTGCCCTTGTGGAGGGGCCAAGGGGCATTTGGGGTGGGGAAGGGTGTTTATGCTCAAGGTATTAGAGCATCGCCTCTGACACCCCGGTTAAGCAGAAAATGTAGAGCTAGGATGTAAGCTATACATTGTAAATCGACCAGTGAGGGGCTGGCCAGTTTTGAGCTTTTGTAGAGGCGAAGTCCAAGTGCTGCTGAACCTGGGAAGAGCAAATCAGAAATGCACTGCATTTGGGTGGAACAGTCTTGTGAAGACGCCCGCAGGACTGAGAGGAAAGGAGCTCAGGTCTGAGGTATGAGCCTCATGTCCTGTCTCGACTCTATAGACGCTAACTACCTCGGGGCACTTGTCTGCAGGACAGGACACCTTTGACTCCTCAGAAATACTTTCAGAGTTGGCAGCAGGAAGTAGAAAGTAGAAAAAAACCAAGACTGTTGGTTCCATTCTAACTCTGGTACAAATGGCCAAGCAAGAGTCAAATGGCCAAGTAAGTCATTTAAAAGGGCCAGGTTAGATTAGCACTGACGTCCCTCCAGCCTGAAGTTCCACAACCTGATAATATTTATGACATGGAAATATATGTTGATCAACATGGTAAAATCACCCCTTTAGGAAGCTCTTCACTACGGCGTAACTTGGAGCAACTACTTTAGTTCTCTGGACCTCACCCGGTCAGCAAATATTAACTGAACACTTAGTGCATATCAGGCACGGTAGCTAGCAACTTGGACCACCCTCATGGACTATGCACTTAAGTAAACTTCACCTTCCTTGTCCTCAACATGCAAAGACGCTTTCATCTCTAAAACCCCTGAAATGTGATGATTCTGTGTGAACTCCAAACTGGCATGGCTCTCAAGTCTTTTTCTCCAGTTCTATGTATTCTTAAAAACTCCATTTAAACACATTGTAACTATAGAACTTAATTTCAGCTGTAAAATAATCCCTCATCCAATTTAAGAGATCTACATTTGAAGATTTTAAATGTATTTATTTTAGCTCTTGTCCCTGAAAACTACTCCAGCTGCCCTCATCAGAGCATCAGCATTACAAAGCTGAGTGTGAGATTTAGAATAAAAAAACCTGGTGTGGTTCAGTGCATTGAGTGTTGGGCCTGCAAACCAAAGGGTCGCCAGTTCAATCCCTAGTCAGGGCACATGCCTGGGTTGAGAGCCAGATCCCAGGTTGGGAGTGTGTGAAAGGCAAGCAGTCAATGTGCCTCTAACACATCAATGTTTCTCTCTCCCTCTTTCTCTCTCTCTTTCTATTTCTCTAAAAATAAATGATATCTAAAACAACAACAACAACCAAAAATCGAAATCTGAGCTCTGCCTCCACCACTTAGTAACTGCGTCTTTGGCCAAGTCACTTACTCTCTTCCTGAGCTGCATTTTTTTTTTGCGACTTAGCAAGTTTTTATTCCACACCAACTGTGTACCCACCTTGTGGTGAATACTAGGGACATGAACAAAGAACAAGGCAGTGGGGCGGAACTTTAGGAAAGCACTTCAAGCTTCTCTATTGGGATCAAAATCAGCATTCGGATTCCTATCGGCTCACCAGCTAAGGACCATCAGAATGATAAGAATCAATAGAATGCTACATAGAAAATTTCCTAAAATATAAGATTGCTATTTAAATGTTACCTGGTGATCATAATTTATATAACAATGATCACACAGAACTAAGATAGAGGAAAGGGAAATTGTTATAAAACTAAATATATATATTAGTTTTATATATTCATCTCACCCAGGAGGTGCCTGTGATTTTATAGTCCAAAGCCTCACAGCCTGACCTCCTCCCATGTTCTCTGAAGGCATCTGGGCTACCAACTAATAACTGCTATAAAAAATCCACAAGGCTGTAATTACATATCTTTCTAATAGCATCTGTAAAAGCTAAAAATATTAATATGTTTGTGTGCCCTCTTACCCGGGATTGCATAATCAGCTGACTCTAAAGTGGGATTTTAATGCTCATCACTAAATATTTGCAATTTTCACAGCACAATGAAGTGATAGACTAAAATGTAAAGGGACCAAAACAAAACAAAAAAAAAGTGTTGACTGGCTCATGCTAGAACTGCGTAAGTGTCCTTGTCCATGAAAAGATGTAAAACTGCAAACAACCAAATGAAATCAGTTAAATAAAACACTTTCTGCTTCTTACTCCCAACACAAATTCCAAAGCACAAGGTCCAATTCCCAAAACATTGGTTTTCCTATTTTCAAAGGAGGAAAGGGGAAAATAAAATTTTATTACTTGGAAACTAAAAGCGATTTTACTTTCCATAAGGGATCGATCAACAAGCATTTATTAATGGCCCAACCCTATTTCTGGAACAGTGGAGTTCCCACAAGGATTATACAAATAAAATAACATACAGCAATCTATACAATAAATGTGGTTAGAAGTCCAACATTTTCACATATTAAAGCTCAGACAAATGTGAGGGATCATGAGATGATTATGCTGTACCAAGCAGAATTAGCCTTTTTCTTACACTGTCTAGCAGACAAAAATTTTATATAACTATCCCTGACTCTGTGTTTTTAGAGAAAAAAGATTGTAATAGGCACCTATAATTCTTGTGACTTCTGTCACAGGATATTTATAAACCCAATTCCAGGTACTAGTAAGAAACAAAATTAATTCTGGCTAATTTTAAGCAAAAGAGAGGTTTTACTGAGAGATCTAGCTGCTCTAACAAAATCAAGAGAAGACTGAAGAAGGAAGCTTAGAAAACACAGGAGCTGTGTACTGCTGAGAACAGGCTCAAGACTCTCGGTAAGGAAGCAGGGAGATGTTAGAGGGAATGAAGACTGCATTGGCAAGAAATTCCCAGAGACTGGGGCACCTCTAGTAAATGGCACTAGCAGACCTTGAAGTAGGCTAGCAGGTCTCTCCGAGCTACACAGTGACCCAGGGCACACACACGTGTTGGTTGTTTCATAACAGATTTGTGGAAAGGTTTTACAAAGCAGAAGCCATTCCAATTGCTGATAACACATTTGTGTCTGAAAGCACATACGTTATTGAACTGAGTTTTTGTTGTTTTTTTAAAAGAATTTTTAGGACTTCCGCCAAGATGGAGGTTTAGGTGGATGTGCCGTGCCTCCTCACACAACCAAGTTTAGGGACAACTAAATATTAGCATCAGAAAACACAACCAGAACACGGAAAACTGAACTTTTCGGAAGTCCGCTAACAACAAATTCTTCCGCCCGACCGGTAAGGGGCGAATCCGGCGTCGGGTGAGGAGTTACAAAGGAGGGCTCGATCGACCCGGGCGCGGAATCCAGACGCGCGAATCCAGTCGCACGGGTTCCAAAACACCTAGTGAGCGACCGAGCGGCCCACCGGGTGAGCGACTACGGTGGAGTCAGTGGGGAGGCGGTGGCAGCGAGTTGACTGTGGTTGCCTGGTTGCATGCGGCAGCGGCCATTTCCCCGCTCTGACCACGCCCCCACATACAGCGCCACAACCCAGCGACCTGGGAATCCAAGGCGACGCTCCTCCCACTTAAAGGGCCAGAACAGACCAAAAATGTCGCAGGGAGACCTCAAAGCCCCAGAGATAAATCTAAGTGATGAAGAAATAGCAAATCTCTCAGACACACAGTTTAAAACACTGGACATCAGCTTCCTCACAGATCTGGTGGACTATAGCCACAAATTAGAGAAACATATGAAGGCTAAATTAAGGGAAATGAATGGAATTCCACAGGAAACCCATAGAGATGAAAAAAAAACTGGGACTCAAATCAATGGAGTGGACCAGAAGGAAGAAGAAAAAAAATCTTCAAACAGAAAGGAATGAAGAAATAAGAATTCAGAAAAATGAGGAGAAGCTTAGGAACCTCCAGGACATCTATAAACGCTCCAATATCCGAATTATAGGGGTACCAGAAGGGGGGAAAGACACAACCACCAGTGGAAAAACTATTTGAACAAATAATAAAAGAAAATTTCCCCAATCTGGCAAAGGAAATAGACTTCCAAGAAATCCAAGAAGCCCAGAGAGTACCAAAAAAGTTGGACTCAAGAAGAAACACACCAAGGCATATCATAATTACATTAGCCAAAATTAAAATGAAGGAAAGAATCCTGGAAGCAGCAAGAGGTAAGGGGACAATCACCTACAAAGGAGTCCCCATCAGGCTGTCAGCAGATTTCTCAAAAGAGACCTTACAGGCAAGAAGGGGCTGGAAAGAAATATTCCAAGTCATGAAATCTAAAGACCTACAACCAAGATTGCTCTACCCAGCAAAACTTTCATTTAGAACGGAAGGACAGATAAGGTGCTCCTCAGATAAGACCAAACTCAAGGAGTTCATCATCACCAAGCCCTTATTATATGAAATGTTAAAGGGACTTATCTAAGAAAAAGAAGTTAAAGAAACATGAACAGTGAAAGGACAACAAACTCACAGCTATTAACAACCACACCTAAAACGAAAGCAAACTAAAAGGACAGCTAGATCAGGAGTGGAAACATAGAAATGAAGATCTCAAGGAGGGTTAGCAACAGGGGAGTGGGAGGGAGGAGATGGGGGGAGAAGGTACAGAAAACAAGTAGCATAGACAGTAGATAGAAAATAGATGGGGGGGGGGGGGCAAGAATAGTATGGGAAATACAGAACCTAAAGGACTTGAGACACATGGACATAAACTAAAGGGGGGTAATGGTGGGGTTGGGGGGGCAGGGTGGAGGGGAATGAAGGGGGGAATAGAACAACTGTAACAGCATAATCAATTCAAAAAAAATAAATTTATTAAAAAATAATAAATAAATAAATAAATAAATAAATTTAAAAAAAAAAAGAATTTTTATAAGAGTTTATTTGAGCCGAACTGACAACATACACCAGGGAGCAAGATCTCGCATGCTCCTGAACTGAGATTCTTGACTAACAATTTCCACATACACAGATTCTTACACAGATTTAAAGCACTAACTTCTATATGCTGGTGTTAAGTGTCTAAATGACAACTTTTCCCTTAAAAAAAAGATATGGAAATGAATGACTCCTTTTTCAGGCTTCACTCAGTTCCTGAGATCAAGAGCAAGAATTAACAGCTAAGGAACAACAGACTCTTAGAGTAATTTCCTGTCCAGTGCTGTGACGAAGCCCGCAAACAAACACACATGAGCAGCTGCCCAATGTGTGAGCAAATAAAGAGAGCTTCGTATCACAGGAGGAGGAGAAATTAAAGAACAACACAACTTTACACCTACAACACTATTTTGAAATCCACGGTGACTGACAGAAGGTTGGTGGAAGGAAACAACAGGAGGAAATAAACTCTTTCCCGTTTGTTTAAGACACTGGCACATGGTCTTGAAATGGGTTTTCCCAGAAGGCCTTGGGCCGGGAGTGCACGGAGAGCACCTGTGAGTCCACAGCTGCATGTACATTGTTCACGTCACCTTCTGTGCAGGTGCAACAGGCACCAGGCATCCGTGATGGTGCAAAATAGTTAGAAAGCAAGTAGTTGACTGCTCTGTATGGCTGGTTATTTAAGGAAAGTGTTTACCCTTGATCAAAATGAGAATGTTTCTAATCTTGGTTTCCTACGATAAAATATGTCTTTCGAAAAATGGAAACAATAATAAACAAAGCTTCTCAAAGTCTATTTATAAATTTGCCAAATGCTCATCTCTTCTTTAGAAGAGTACCATCAACTTCTAGTAGGTATTACTCAATATAACCTGCACAAACCAACCTCCTTCAACCCTTCTCCCCCTCCTCCCCACTCTCTCTTGCTCTCTTTCTCTCATTATACATAATGAGCTGGCAAACTCTTTCTATCAAAGATCATATAGTTAATATTTATGGCTTTGTAAGCCATACAGTCTTCGGTACAATGGCTCAACTCTGCTGTTGTAGCACAAAAGCACCTACAGACAGCAGGTCAATGCGCGGGCATGGCTGTGTTCCCATAAAACTTTATTCACCACAACTGACGGTGGAACTCAGCAGCCATAGTTTTTGCCTATCTACAACATATACATAATTGGTTCTCATGTCATTTTAAATCCCCATTCTCAACATCATAAACATGGACACTCTCCTCTCATAACTGAAGAAAAAGTGCTTCCAGAATGGTGACTATGAGCCACGTTGACCTATTCACTATTAGTAGCAATGACAACTAACAAGGAGTGTTCCCTATTTACTGGGCCTCGTTCTAAGAACTTTACATGCAGGTAACCTCAAGCGCCCAAACTATTCTTCCCATTTTATAGAAAAGGAAGCTGAACTTTAAATTGATTTAGTCAGTAGAGTGTCCAGTTACAGCCCCTGGATCTACTGAGAGAGCCTGTTCATTCAGGAACCCATGCCAAGATTATACCCCCTCCCTCAAAATACTCCTTATCCTGTCTCCTGCTAAAGCAATTTTTTTCTCTCAAAATCCTCGAAAATTCTAGCGTTATGCCAATATCCACTAAAATCTTATAAAATCTTCATATGTATTGTCTCAAATCCAAGATGTCCCAACCCTTAGAGTTCTACATTCTTCTAATTCTAAACTCAACATCTAAACCATAGGACCTATTTCCCACCAAATGTCAAGGTCTAGTGTAATAAATTCAGTTATAACCATACAGTCGTTGTTTTATCTGTCCCTATAAAAGAAGAGGGTCTTAAGCTGAATATCCAGTGCTTATTCTGCTATTCAACTTAGACTCTTTGAGAACAATGAGTCAGAAGCTCTCTATTACAGTCTATAGTAAGAATCTACAGAAATAGGTAGGACAGATGGACATGGACAACAGTGTGGTGATTGCTGGGGGGAGGGGTAGAAGAGCACTAAATGGTAAGGGGAAAAAATATTTACTCCAGCTCTAAATAGAAACTGAGCCCTGGCTGGTGTAGCTCAGTGGATTGAGCGCGGGCCTGCGAACCACACGATCGCGGTTCAATTCCCAGTCAGGGCACATGCCTGGGTTGCAGGCCGGTTCCCTGCAGGCCAGTTCCCAGCAGGGGATGCACGAGAGGCAACCATACATTGATGTTTCTCTCCTTCTCTCCTTCCCCCCTTCCCCTCTAAAGATAAATAAATAAAAAATCTTAAAAAAAAATCTTATACTCTTCTGCACCTTGCTTCTTTTAAAAAAAGAAAAAAAAAGAAATTGAGCAACACCTTGAAAAACTCTTCATCTACAATGTACCAATAATATTTGGAACATTTAAAAATGTTTCTTACATGAGATTATGCTGAATAATTTATTCCTTACGTGAAAAACAATTGTGAGGATGTACATTTTCCTAGAGTTTCAGGTCACTAAGAAGCAGCAACAAATAAGTTCCTGTCTAGAGCCTAAGATATGACCAGCTGCACACACATTCCAGAAATTCTAATAATTTTAGTTCATGAAAGCCCATAGGTGGAGAGTATTTACTATTATTATTCAATTAAAATACAAAAGCTGATCTGACACATTTCGTATGTGAGTGTGTGTATATGTATATATATATGCATTCAGTATGCTTCCTACTGTTTAGGTGTAGGGTGTAGTGTAAGTAGCTAATGATTCACACAACTAACCCAACTTTTCTAGCTTTTAAGTATTTCTTAATTAATTCTTAAATATATTAATGTTGCTATTCATCGTTTTGATGCATGTAGTTGATATACTATTAGGTGAGAAAGTTTGAATTTTGCACAACATGGACACTAATACTTAGAGACAAGTCCAATTTCAAAGGTCTAAGATCCATTCTACACGGGTAGGGGCATTTTCCACCCCCAACCACAGTCTGAGGGCTGAGCCCAGCTGTGTCCTCAACCTGTAAACACTAAGAACATGGCTTTTGTTTTTCCAATTTTATTCATCTATTTTCAGAGAGAGGGGAAGGGAAGAAGAAGGAGAAGGAGAGAAACATGGATGTGAGAAAGATATATCAATCAGTTGACTCTTGCATGCCCTCAATTGGGTAGTGACCCATAACCCAGGCATGTGCCTTGACTGACAATCAAACCGATGACCTCTCAGTTCAAGGCCACCATTCAATCCACTGAGCCACACCAGCCAGGACTAAGAGCATAGTTTCTGATGGACACTGCAGAGCTGCAAAGCCCAACTCTTCCATTTGGGCTGGTCTTGTGACCCAAGCAAGTTTCTTAACCTCTCTGAGCCTTTGTGTCCCCATCTCTAGAATGGGAGTAATGACACCTACTTGAGGATTAAAAGATACAATTCATGTAAAATCCTTATTGCACTCCTTGGCATACCAGTAATAATATTGGTCACTATCAGTAATATCCAATAGTATCAATAAATCTAATTATTATTATATTATTGTTATTACTTATTGAGAAGGCTAAAAGAAAATCAGAATAACACCAAAACAATGAACATCACAATAAATAGCACAGTAATAAAACTTACAGGCTACTGCCAAAGAATAATTTATCTATCTCGACAGAAAGAAAATAGATGGGAGCTGCATGTTTAGCAATTAAAAACAGAATTGGAGGTTAAAAGACCACCTCACTTAAACTTTGAACTAAACACCATCATTTATCAGATAAGGCCAAGTTTAAAGTCCTCATTTCAAAACTTCAGAGGAAGTCAAAATGCACTTGGAGCGTTGAAAGACGGAATGCTTCTTCCTGGATTGTAGGCAGGGCAGCTGGCCTGTGGACCCGAGAACGAGTAAGGCACTGTACCTCCCCTTGGAGGGGGCCCAGACCCACCAACTGTGGAGGGACACATGGGATTTGTGGATGTGGCCCCAGAGGCCCAGCTTGATTTGCCAGCTGGTGAGCTGGCTGGGACTGGGAGCCCAGCCTTTCCTTGGCAAGAAAGGCTGTAGCCAAACCAAACCCCCCTTAGGATTAGTGGCCTCCCTTCTCCAGCAGGATGGGCTGTGGCTTCAAACAAGGCCCAAGGTCTTCAGGTGCAGCACACCTGGCATTTCCCAGCTCAGTCTTTTCAGTGCCCGAGTTCCTATTATTCATGAGCCAGAGGTGAGGCCATCCTCATACTGCATCGTAGGAAGGTCAAGTAGCAGCGGGGGCAGGGTCTGGCAGCTCTGGGCTCATGCCCAGCTCTTTGTAGAATAATGAGGATAAAAGACCATGTATCCTTCTTGCCGACCCTCTGTATTTATGGGTCCCCAGTAAAGGTGTTCCCTAAGCCACACCATAAAACATGGTGTTCACCTTTACCCTCCTTACCCCACAGGGGGACAAAAATAAGTTGTAGAGGCCTTGATGGAAGTCTGTACAAAGCAGACAAAGACTCAAAGTGGGAGGAGCACCCCCTTCTTCTAAGTCATCAGAATGTTGGCAAGGAGAGCTGGACTTCCCTTTTTAGAAGGTGTCACCTTTGGCTTATCCCTTCCATTCCCAAATGTCTGAAGGGGAGACAGGCCTATAATCACCTTGACCCTCCTCTTGGAGAATTATCACACAGACACAGGGTCTCTCCATGAAGAAAACATGGGCTCTCTGAGAATCTCGAACTTGAACAACCCTTCTGCCACAGCAGGCACTTCAGGTCACAGAGATAAGATACGGTTCTCAAGGCCTCATGGCACCACGTGGGTAGATACTGAAAAGTCCTAGTAAGCGCATTTTTTTGAGACCAACTGAATTTCTCAACTTTAACTTTTGGTAATAGGTTAATAGACGACCACAGAGTTTTCAATAAGCATTCTCCTTGATATATAGTGTATGAAAATTTCCAGGAAGGGCCTTTCTCAGAACTTCCCAGACAAAGTCATTAATAACTGTTCCAATGTTCTTTTAAGGATAGGATTTTTGACTCTAAAGTAAAATAAACTGTCATATTTTATTATACATGGGTGTGCTTCTAAGGACTGCTAGGCTGCCGTTCATAATAAAATTTCCTTTCTCAGAAGCAACCAATAAGAATTGCAGTGATTTCTGCAAATGTGTATTAGGTTCCATGAGTCTGCCTGCTGTGCTAACGTGGCCTTTCCCTACACCACCCATTCATTTAGAAGCTCGTGAAGGACAGAATGAGCCCTGGCTGCTGTGGCTCAGTGGACTGAGTGCCAGCCTGCGAGCACAAAGGTCCCCGATTTGAATCCCAGTCAGGGCACATGCAAGGGTGGCGGGCCAGATCACCAGTTGGGGGCACACAAGAAGCAACCGATCTATGTATCTCTCACACATGGATGCTTCTCTCCCTCTCCATCTCCCTCCCTTCCTCTCCCTAAAAATAAATAAATACATTTTTTTTTTTTGCAGTTTTATACCTCTAGTGGACAATCAGCAGTGAGTTCTCATCCACACTAAGTGTCTGTAGAATTTTCAAAGTGGTGACAGGTACGCAGGTGACCAGCGTACAGAGCTTGTGTGGGGGATCTTCACCCCCATTATGTTCTCTGGACAGCCGCGCCGGACACGGTGTGGGACTTTCCTCACTCCTGTGGCCCAGGTGGCTTTGTTGAGCCCGGGTGTCCTTGCGCACATCTGGAGTTCCATCTCCTTCACAGCAGATTGCCACGTCTCTTTCTTTAAGTGCCCGAGGGGCGCGCTTCTTGAACTTGAAGCCCACTCCATGGGTGCATGCATGGATGTCAATGGTGCATTCTCTGGTCACTGTCTGCTTGATGGCAGAATGGCCCTTCTTCTCCCCACCCTTCATTGCGGGAGCCATGATGCCGGGCCCAGGTTGGAAAGAAAAACTAAATAAACAAAATCTTTAAAAAAAAAAGAACTGGTTGAGTCCCGGTCACCAGAAGTTTTCCCTGGAAGGGGCCAGGAGTTCAGCCGAGGAGCACTGCTAGGACAGGCGCAACATGAAAGAACCAAAAATGCCTCCATCATCCCCAAATACTCACAGTGTTCAGACTCCCTGAGTAAACATTTCTGCAGAAGTGCTGACATGTAGCCAAACCAACTTCCTCTCCTCTCCAAGTTCCCCTTTTGGATATGAAATTATCTAACAGCAAAACAACCACCCAAAGTGGAGCTAACAGGAAGACAGAGAGATTCCCTCTGGCTAAAATCAAATCGTTTTGTCCCCTGATACACAAAACGGCTCAGAGGAACCCCGGTGCATTGGAATGGTGGTTTCTAAGCAATTCCTGGCCCTACACCCTATACCTTCAGGGGAAGGAGGCGACTGTAAATTACAAGCAAGTCCTGAGTGATCCTACTCGGCTCTTCTTGGTTTAACACCCTCATCAGTGCAAAGTCAGCAAACGGGGAAGGTGTAGACAAAAGCGTTGGCTCCAGGCCCGGCTTCTTAGATTTCACGGATAGTCCTCAATGGGTTTCATTGGAGGTCTCCCTGTTGTACTCCACACGGGCGTAAGAAAAATCACTTCTTATATCACAGCTCCTCCTCACTGCTCGAGTACACAACATCTGATGCCTTTGTATACATCACCCACTTTGAAGAATAAAAAGCTAAACTCACGGAGTATTATCCAAGAAAAAACCCACTTATATTTGGACATATTCCTACTAGGTATCTTCATGGTGAGATGTGGTACAAAACCAATGCCAAAGTCTCTGCCGTGAAGTCAGTGCAATGATGCGCCGAGAGGCAAGCTTACCTCTTATTAATCTTGGACAAAAACCCGCCTCCTTGAAAATCCAAGGTAGCTCCCATTTTCCAAATTATGCAGAAGGGAGGGAGGAAGTTGATAAAATACATTGAAACACGTGACCTGAAAGACCTTTCTTAGTTGTGTTATGTAAGTAAAGAACATTTGGCAACTTTCCCAGAAAGTCTGCATCTTAATTATCCCTGAAGCAGCTTTGCTTCAACAAAGAGATGCCTTTCCAGCTTTGGCTGGGACTGTCTCTGGGTGGAGGTGTTCCTTGGAAAGACATCAAAACCCAAGTGATAAAAAAAAAGCATTCTTTGGGTTTTGAACCTGAGTCCCTTACCGATTTAGTTGAGAGTTCTATTTTACTTCCATTACTAAGCAAATCCCAAATACCAGGGCCTAACTTCCAAATCAGAGGGTGGTGAGGGGTGAGAGTTCAGGGAGGGGTTGTACAGATGCCACGCAGGTGATGGGGAGGTTGAGGTGGGGAGGTTGGCAGGGAAAATCACGTTGAAAGCAGTAGAGCCCAAGATGTATACAAGTGTCTCCTAACCTCTCCCAAGTTGTACCTTTCTTGTGGCTTTCCTGTGGGTGCTTTTTTCTCTGTATAAACTCCCGTTCCTAATTTAAAATTATTTCTCCTAAAAGTTTGCCTTAGTCACATCATACCTTGCTCCAAAACCTTTCCATGGTTTCTCATCATGGAGCCCAGCTCGTCCTTTGTGGAGGTCAAGGTGTTTATCTCCCCAGTACTCACTAAACCCGCAGTTTAAACCACTCTACGTATTGCTCTCTACATATTACATAACTGCATCTGCCTCTTCCCCCCTCGACCCCACTTAGAGTGCGAGGGAACAGTAAGAGGAGGGGCTCTGCTTCTGAACATCTGACGGAGTTACTTCCACAGTTGTGGGCACCCAGCGAGGACTCCAAGAGACCTGGATTCACAACCAAGCTCCCACACTTACTACTCTCGCAATCTCGGTCAAACTGCGCGTACCTTAGTTCCTTCCACTATCAGGACTCAGTGAAATAATATACATGTAAATGCATGCACAGAACAGGACCGGACACTTCACCATTATCATGAGTTCATTACCGAATGCTCCAACTTTCCATCTTCACAATCCGCATATAAAAATACACCCCTTGATGACCCTCCTCTGTAACTAACTTTTCTGCCCCCAGTGTCTGTTCAAGTTATGAGAAGATCTTGGTACTGTACCCCTTTTCAGAGAAGAGTAGTCGCCCTGATCTGGAGCGCCCACTTCTGAACCATTTCCCCATGGTGGGCTGTCCCCTGGATTCACAGCTCTTCTAGGTGCATAGGCTGTGTCCCTCTGTCATCGCCGAGCCCTCTTGCCCTGCAGGGGTCTCTGAGGCCACCGTCTTCCCCACGCCAGAAGCAGGGCCTCCTTTTCTAAGTGTCCTTCTTGGTTCAAATGCCTGATAGCACCTTCGGTAATGCCCCAGCCTTAGATTTTCAATAAGTTCTTTTCAATGTTTGTTTTAAAAAGTTTCTTACTGTATTTTTCTATCATCATTTCTGCCCCTCACCCCCTCCTCCACTCCACCTGCACCACCTCCGCCCCACCATCGTACTCTCCACACTGCTGCCCGTGTCCACAAGTTCTCCTTTACCTCCGTCCCGCCGCCCCTCGCCCTGAGCCGTCAGCCTGCTCCCTGCGGGTCTGTCTCTACTTTGCTTGTTATTTCAGTGTGTTCCTTAAATTCCACATGGCTCCGTTTTTGTATTTATTGAATTGTGAATGTATGAATTTATTGACTTACAGTTCAATTTATTGAACTATGTCGTACTTTTGTAAATTTTAAAATAAATGTATTATACGAGGATATACGTGATATGAGATTTGTGTAAAGTATGATAGTTGCACCTTCGTGGCTCCCACTCCTTTGAGGTGGCCACCCTTTACGCGATTAATTTTGCCTCAAGACAAGCTCAGGGGAGGCCTACACGGGAGCCTTACAAATGCAGAAACCTAAGGAATCACACAGGATGGGCTGAAATGAAAACTTTCTCACTAAAAGTAGGTCATGGCAGGTAGTCACCTCCTAGGCAGGTACTTCTCTGTAACAAAGATCACTCACTCTTCACCTCCAAATAATTTCCTTTTGACCCCTCAATGCACAACCACCCAACCAAAGCAGAGACTACAAATCCCTTCCTTGTTATTATTATCACATTAAATGTTAACTATACTGTACCCACCTTGGCATGTATCTATTTGTCTTACTTTTCATCCAGTCACTGCTCTGCTTTCTCCTGCCTACTCTACCACCAGTGGTGCTTTCTCATGCAACCCGCTCAGGCCCCCTCCTTTGACGGTAATGCGTGTGTAACAGAAGGCACGGAGCGTTTTCTGTTGAGATTTTGCTTCCTAGCAATTCCTGTAGGTTTGGCTCCAATGAACTCGTAACAATTCTTACAGGTTTGGATGTTTCATTGACAGGACAAATACAAGGGAACAAAGGACTCTTGCCTTTAGGTAGCCCAGAGATGCTATTTTAGGATTTATATTCTTTTTATTATGTTGCAGATGGTTTATCTTCACAGTTTGGAAATGTTGAACCAGGAAGGTGAATGTGAAGTCCCTGATACTCAGTTCAAAAGGTCAGGTGTCGAGATTCCTAGAGATACAAGTGATCACCGAAGGCCGTCTTGGAAATAAAGGTCCTCCTCCTGCCCCCAGCACCTCACCCAGGGCCTGGCCCGGACAAGGCGTGGTGCAGGGATTGTTTCTAGAACCAGTGATGGGGCCCTGAGCAGGCTCCCGCCGGGATATGCAGGATGGCAGTGACTTCATGCCACTGCTGAGCCGCCTTTTGGCTTCGAAACATCAAATTCAACTTTTCCTTCAGCTTTGCAACACTTTGGCTGGGTTCTGAAAAGGAAATGGAGGCAAGGGCTTGACATGTGACAATTCTAAAAGTAGACTATCAAATTCCAAGGAGGCAGTATTGTTTCAGAAGAAATGTAAGTATATATGGACATGGTATCACTGGGTTATACTATCTGGGAGAGCCATTTCTCTTTCCTAGATGGGAAACAATGTGATTTTTTGTGTTTTCTTTTCAAACACATAACATTTAAAAATAAACATGATAGTGACTTTAAGACAACGGGTAGAACACATGATCATTTCCCTCCAGCGTTGAGTTCTTTTCCTTACTGACAAATAGAACGCCTGGCTTTAACAAATGTGCTGTTAAGCCACAGATTCCACTCTGCACCCACACTAGACAGGACGTAGTTCTGCGCTCCTCAAGAGTAAGGGGTTTCTCTTATTTCACTTTGTATCTTTCCGAGCAAGTACTGCAATGCCCGACATAAAACAGACAACAAATACAAGCTAAGCAGATGAAAAATGGTAGCACCCACCTACAGCAAGGTTTCAAGAAATTCTCCTAAAATGAGCTGATGTACTGTGGTCTGTAAAAATAATGTGCCTTAGTGTTTTGACTTCCTGCATCATAATATCACACTTGCAGAGAAACAAAAGATTTTGGTTTTTATCGGTGTACTTTATAACATGTTATGCTGTACTATTCATTTTCTCAAAACGACCTGTGCTAGATTTTTTTCCCTTTCTCAAAAAAAAAATATGTGAGCAAATATATATATATATATATATATAGGCAAGCAACTTCTGGAAATGATATAAATCGAATGCATGAAATGCATGAACTGCAGAATGACCCTTGAGAGACAGAGAGATAGCAAGAGAAATAGAGACTGTGTATGTTCAGCAGGGAGATGCCTCCTTGACTTGTGTCACCCACTCCCCTGGCCGCAATCCCATTGATTCATGAGCAGGCATGGGACCTAAGTGTTCAAATCAGCATGGACTTTAGGAATTGCGTTTGAAATCCTAGGTGGAAATGTTCCCTCTCCTCCCCTGAACATTACGAGGAGCCACGCGAGGCTGGAAGTTCCCACGCCACCACTGGCTTCACAAGGAAGCCAGCCAAAGAGAAGGCACTGATGTGTGAAGGAGGACAGGACAGACCCAACAGAACTACCAGGAATGAGTTACACTTCGAGGCACTACATGTCCTGGATTTCCAGTCTGGCGAGTCAATAACTGTTTAAGTTGGTCTTCTGTTTCTGGAAGCCAAAGCATTAAAAAATATCCGGATGGAGGTTTCAGTTTCACAGATGTCTGTCTTTGTCCATGCTCACCAAATGGTGCATTTCATTGGATGTAAGTTTTGTCTCTTAAAGAGCCATAAACAAATAGTGATCAAGCTAGTGAATTGCACATTGAAGGTTTCAGAAGTACAAATTGTCTGCAACTTACTCCAAATGCCTAGAAAATATATGACCTGATGGATGAATAGAAGAATGGCTATAAAGATAGTTATTATATATAATAGAGCAAGCATGGTAGTAAGTTACTTGTGGGATCTGTGTTCACTGTAGAATTCTTTAAACTTTTCTGTACATTTGCAGTTTCTCATAGTAAAATGTTGGAGGAAAAAGCACTAGTTCACCCTTGTTCTGTATGTATGGATGACCTTTTATACTTTGCAACAACCTCTGGCCCCGGTCAGTGCGGCATTGGGGTAAGTGTACTTTATCAGGGTGAGCTGAGGTCTATTAATCCTCTATCATGATGACTTGGGTTATATACACTGGCATGCTTGGCTATCAGATTCTACAAGCCAGTCACGAATAAATAACACCTTACAAACGAGAAGGAAAGTGAGTCATGGTTATGCATTCGATCACTGCCTTAAACCTCAGATTATACTGCTTTCTGCTGGCAATTCTCAAGAAGAAAATGGGGGAGCATTTGAAAACTTGCTCCCTGGTTTGTATCATCAGTTTGGCTCAAATCAACTCATATTTTTAAAAAAAGAAGAAAATAGTACATTCAGTAGGAGCTTTAGTAAAGTTTTATTTTATCAACTTTGTTATAGCTTAACTAAAGATAATATAAGGGGCTCTTTATACCTCAAGGTAAAACTGTTATATATCACCACAGGGAATAAACCCTCGCTTTTTTTTTCAGGGGATATATTTTGTGAGAGTTACTTTCATTTACGGAAAAGTTAAAGAGTAAAGGTAAGTAGAACTTTAAAAAAACACTCAGTGAAAACAGGACCTAAGTTTACCCCATTCTCTTTTCCTCCTGGGGAAAAGGAAAGGAATCGGGAAGCAAAACAGTACTTCTACAGTCCAAGAAATCCATGCTACCCTGGACTAAATACATGTGCCTGAAGATAGTATGCAAATATTATAAAGAGAATTACTCTTTAAATAGCAAACTAACCCAGGATCTACAATAGAAATATGTGCTAAATCCCTCTGCAACATGGGAAAAGCCATCCCTTCTTAAATACTTGCTTTGTAAAATAAACTTGCACTCACATGCACTGGTCATTCTCAGACCAGCACAGAATTACATATCTCTATGCTACCCTCTTCTGAATGCTCCTTGCTTTTTCTGTGAAGACGCCACTCATAGTGTATTCCTCCAGAACTTCACAACTTGTCAGAAACTGGTCAAATGTCAGAGACAATAAAAATGCAGCGACTAAGCTTAATGAAATTGGGATGGCATGAAGTGAGACATTCTCTCTTAATGACAGAATGTTCATCAGAACATTTGTTTCTCACGCCTTAAGTCAAGACCAGAGTAGCTACTGAACATTCTGCGCTCAAACTGGTCCTTCTGAATCCTGCCTGATCTGCCTCAACACCCAAGGTGCAGTTCTCTGCAGCTGTACTGGTTTTGCCACACAAAGGACAACCCCACAGAGCTGGATGGTCTCAATAAGGCCAAGACCTCAGTGGGTGCTGGGCCATGGCCTGGAATCTCTGGGCAAACATCAGAATCAAAATCTGTAGGTATCAGTATTGCGGAAAGACAGTGTCAGCAGGAGTTAAACAAATAAGCAAAGAAACACTAACAGCAGTAGCAGAACCACAAGTAGCAGCTGAGGCTTAAGAGGGGAAAGCTTTGGGCCTATCCCCACGGCTGACACCAGCTGCTAACGACCTCCTCCTCTGCAGCTGCCACGTGCTTTCCCATGGAGGCCCTGGCATCTGTCCCCTCCTGCCACACCCAGCACAAACTGTTGTCTGAAAACCATACACAGGAAAGGATAACTTGTCCCACACTCCTGGTGTGTTTTCTCTCTCTTCATCTCACCTCTTCTACCCAACCTAAGAAACATTCTCAAATCTACAGGAAAAAAAAATGACTCTTTTTGTAGAACTGAGCAAGTCAGTGTTCTTTCTGAACTCTTCCCGGGACAGCCCCATCCCAGACAGCCCCAGTGAACATTGCTCCTGCTGCCCCTGTGCCCCACTGGCACTGCCACGGGGAGCAGCTGCCGCTGGCGCGCTGTCTGACCCACTAAGCCCTCTCTTCCCACCCTGTCTCCAGTGTTGTTCTCCAAGTAGCTGGTAACCCATGAAAACAGTCCCTGAAGGAAGCTTCCAAGTTCGGTCAAGGCTGATAAATACTGGAGCAGGGATCTCGGACGTGGACCCTGCCCTCCCTGGCGGATAACAAGAGGGAAAAAGGAAGGCGTGATGATTTACCACAGAAGAAGAGGGCTGATCATTTTCCCTGCTGTCTTTTCCTAACCACCAAACTCATAGAAACCCAGCACGTAAGAGCCAGCACCCAATACGGGGAAGTGAGCTCCTGGTCTGGAAGAATGGTACGAATAACAGGACAGGAGAGTGATTTTCCTTCACCTCCCATTCTCTCCACTGGAGGAGTTTGTAACTTACTTTCAGGTTTATTGATTCCAAAGCTGATGAAAGCCACAACTTAAATATCAGCATTAGCCTTTTAGAAAAAGAATCACAAATACTCTACTGTTCGTAAATGATTCACACTCCAATCATTTTGAAATAAGGTTTACTATAAGAGTAAGTGCACAAGGGTATAAAATAATTCCTCATCACTTATTGAACACTTACTGTCTTCCATTTGCATGATGATTTTGGCACGTGACAAAGCCCTTTCACGTGCTCTCTCTCCAAGTAACGAGACTCTGGCGAGAGCCTGCTCGGTGCCAGAATCCTGCTTGCTGCCCCCAACTCCCACTTGTGAGGCAGAAAGGAAGTTCACAGGAGGGCGGTGTGCGTGTTGGAAAAGCCTCCAATTCAAAGACAGTCCAACACTCTCCACCAGGCTTCTCTACACGGACTTCACATACAATGATCTCCATTTCCTAACCGCCCCCCCCCCCAATCTGAATGGGTAGTAATTTCCTGACTCCAGGATACATCTTCTCTGCTGTTTAGTAGAATGGAAGTACATTCCTTCCACTTGGGTGTCAACAGTAGCTTCTGGGTAGTAACTTTTGGGCTAGTTCCTGCTGTTCCGAGACAGGTAGTGTCTAGTAGAGCTAAGTTTCCCTGTTAAAGGTCACCAGTAGGGGTACCCCCCTAAGACATTCCTTATGACAACCTAAAGTTCCTTAAGTTCAATGTGCAGTAAAATGAACTATCTATCTTTTCTCTATTCTGTATGCCCTAAATTCCACATCTGAGATTTATTTTATTGTATCTTGGTCTTTAGTTTAATGAGCTGGCTTTTACCTTTTATCTGCATACTGCATTAACACTTGCAAGAAGCAAACTCAGGCAAGCAACTCAACATTTACTGAATATATTTTTTGAAAAAGGCAATAGCAAGGCTGTAAGTTTCTGGAAAGGCAGTCTGTTAATACAAAAATCAAACAATTTGAAGGAACTGCAATTTCCTACATCTTAGCTAAAATTCGTTGCCTGGTAAATTGCTTTTAGGGAACCAGCTCGTGATTGGATGAGATTATGGTAATTAGCATATTTAGTCTAGGTAGATTAGCATAACTGAAATGCCTGAACCGTTTTCTCTTCATTAAGCATTCCTCATTACATTCTTAATACTTCCCCCCACCCCACTTCCCTCCTCACAGCTGGCAAAATAGTAACTGCAGTTTATCTTCCCATTCAAATCATTATACATTCAAAACGAGTGGAGTTTAAATTAAGTTTTCAAAACCACATAGCCTGCAAGACCTGGTTTAACAGTTAGTAGAGAAAAGTGACCATTCTATCTTGTCAAAACATAAACACTTTCTAGAAATAAATGAGATTTTTTTTTCCAACAGAGGACGGAAAAAAAACCATTCATCTACTTGTTTGTTTGCAAAAGTTATCACACTAGAATGTGACAATCTTATAAGCACAATTCTGTTTCATATTTGTCCTGTTGTTACAGCTTTAACCTTCTAAATTACTAGTGGAAGACACCATTAAATTGCAGTCCAGCATCCTCCTTATAAACAGGGACCCTCTCAGTTCTATCACTTTCTGGCTGAATGACCGGTTAGTTTAAATGCCTCAGTTTTCGCATCTGCAACATGAGGATAAGAAGCACATCTTCTATGGTGAATTGCTGTAAAGATTAAAGATAGAAAGATACACACACACACTTAGAAGAGTCCTTGGCAGGTAACCCATGCCATGTGTTACAGTTATCGTCATGCGTCCTACACCACAAACAGAAGTGATATTGTCGGGCTTCTTATGTAACTGCTCTACTCCAACTTCCTGTCAAGTATCTCTGAGATCAGCCTACAGAAGAAACCTGAGGTGGATTTCAGATGTCGTAATCAGAATCTCATTGTTGCGTGGGCAAACTTCAAGAGAAAAGATTCGTACACAAAATATATAAAGATAACTAATGATCTGAAACATCTTAGTACGAAACCCCACTAATAGGAATGATTTCTATGTGCTTATTCATCTTCAAATTAAGAATGTTCTGAGGTTTGCTCGACTATTTATGGCATCTTTGTTTTGTGTTAAGACCAATACTGTAAAATATATATATGTTAAATATCAGTCCCTTCCGGTGTGGTAATAATGCATTACTGAGAGTGATAAATATCATTGCATTCTTTGGCCCCTCAAAAAGAAAGCAAAATGGTTCCTTAAAAAATTTAAATAACTTGTCTTTCCTCACTCTAATGTGGCATCCAAATGAAATTTTTATAGTGGTTCTATTGAGGTAATTCACATACCACACACTTTATCCACTTAATGTGATAATTCAATGGTTTTAAGCACAGAGTTATGGATGGAAATTACCGCAAGCAAGTTTAGAACATTTTCATCACTCCAAAAAGACATTCTATCACCTGTTAGCAATCCCTCTCCATTCCCCCTGTTGCTGCTGCTGGCAACTTTTTTATTTCTACAGATTCGCCTCTTCCGAGTATTCCATATAAATGCGAATACAGTATGTGCCCTTTTAGGTCTGACTTCTTTCATTTAGCATAACATTTTCGAGGGTCCTCCATGGCACATATCAGTACTTTATCCCCTTTTTCTATTGTATAGGTATACCACACTTGGTTTATCCAATGATCAGTTGATGGATAACAGTGTTGTTTCTGTTTTGGGGTATTATGGACAATGCTGCTGTGAATGTGTCTTTATAAATTTTTATGCAGACATGTGTTTTCATTTCTCTGGAATGTACATACCTAGAGTAAAATTGCTGGGTCACATGGTCCCGGTTTAACCTTTGAGGAAATGCCAGGCTGTTTTCCTCATCATTTTACCTGTGGCTGCATCATTTTCCCTGTCCACCAGCAGCGTGTAAGGGTTCCAACTTCCCCAAATCCTTGCCAACAGTTGTTGTTATATCTTTTTCTTATTATAGCCATCCTGGAAGTGTGAAGGGGCATCCAAATGCACTCTTTAGATGTAAAAACATGGAGATACACTGGACAAGTAAGTACCATATCTTGTGACCAGGGGAAGCAAGAAGAGATTAGGAAAAGGATCCCAAGGGTCAGGCTGGAAAAGGAAGAGGAAACGTCTTTGTCTGATACTCAATTTCAAGTCCTTACGCAGCCAACTGCTCCATCCCAAGGGTCAGGATTGTGAACGGGTGCTCAATTTCACACCTGGAGCTTATAATAATCATAACAACTTACCTTGGTTTATTGATTTATTTCACAACGTTCCTTTCCATGTTATATTCCATTGGACCCAACACCACAAACCTTATCTGGGAGGATATTATTATTCCCATTCTGCAGGTAAGAGCAGTAAGACCCAGAGTGGCTAACTGATTCCACCCCCCACCCAAAAGGTAGTTAAAATAAATGAATATATACATTAAAAATGTTAAATGAATAAAATGCACAGAGCTGGGCTTGGATGCTGATTTTTTGAATTTCAAATCCCAATCCTTAGTTTCTTCTTTCCTCATCACCTTCATTTACCTCATCTTTGGTGACCCAGAAAGTAATGGGGAAGCAAGAGAAGACAGCGAGCAAGTATATGTGTGTGTGTGTGTGTGTGTGTGTGTGTGTGTGTGTGTGTGTAGCAATTGGAGGCAGGAGGCCTGAACATCACAAAGTCCCCATAGTCAGACTGTAAGAGAGCAGCCAGGGATGTAAAAACAAGTTAGAACAGTGACACCAAGGATGGTAGCATGCCCACTCCGGAATGAGAGGTCCCTGCAGAAATCAAGGAGCCAGGGCATAAGACCACCTGAGTCCCTAAATTCTGATTTTGTGTTATCTGTACTTACAGCAGTGTATATAATCACACATACTATATTTATCCAAACATGTATTGAGCAATTATTTATGTGCCAGGCACAAGGCTAAGATGAGATCTTTTAAAAAAGCAATGACTATAATTTTCCAAAGTAAAATTAAATAGCTAACACTTACTAAACTTTTTACATATAGCACCACATTTAATCCTCACAAAATTCCTGCAAGAAGAGAGAAGTGGAAACTGAGGCACAGAGAAGTTAGGTAAATTGTCCCAAGGTCACAGAATGAAGAAAGGGTGGAGGCGGAATAAGAACCCAGGCAGCCTGGGCCTATTCCTTGTGTTCTCCACCACCACCCAGTCCTTTCTGCCAGATCTTGCCTGGCTGGAAGTCACATGTGGTGACACAGGAGACCAATAATACTATTAAATTCCAGCAGCCATTTCTTGAATGTCAATTAATACATGAAGTCCAGGAAAAAATTCTCACAATCAGCCCAAGAAGTACTTATCTTATTACCACTGTAGAGGAGGAAAGAGTTCCAGAGAAGTAAATTAACTTGTCCAAGGTCTGAGAGCTATAACAGCTAATGCAGACGTGATGCTTACTGCATATATACCAGGCGCTGTTCTAGGCACCAACTCATCTGATCTCATCATAACGCAATGAGGCAGGCTCCATTATTATCCTATCATCTTAGTTAAGAAACTTGTCCAAGGTCCTACACTAGTAAGTGGCAAAACCAAGACTCACTCTGGCTTAATGTCCTCAACAGAACAAAATGCTGGGAGGGGGAGGGGTATAAGGGGACTAAATGATACTGGAAAAAACATACAATAAAGATAAAATTTTAAAAAGTGCTGACTCTTGGCTACAAAGTAGCAAAGCAGCAATTCAAACCCAGGTCTGTCTTAACTCTACAGCCAGAGAGAGAGAGAGCCCTCTACCTTCTTACCAATATGCTAAGCATGGCCCTCAAACCTACTGTAGCGCCAAAGGGTGTTAGGGGACAAGGGAGTAAGAGGAGCTCTGGGGGCCACCAAGAAAAAGCATTTAAACTGCATTGTTGGACAAAGAGCGGCACCATGCAATTTATTTAAGGCAAGAAAATGTATCCAATTGAGGACTTTGAAAGGACAATGTAGTGATCAGAAGCAAACAAATTATCTAAAAGTGTTTCAGAGTGAATTAGAAAATCATAACTGTTTTATTTTTTTCAGTTAGAAACATTCTTGATGAAGGAATACAAGCATTCATTCACTTAAACCTGGCTATATAGTTAAAAAAAATCATTAAGAAATAGAAATAGGCAATTCTTGTAACATTACACTCAATTCTTACATCCAATATTTACTTCCTCAATGCAAGCAGGGTGAATGCCAAACCTTAGGGATCTCTGCAGGGTTTTCTCTCCTTCAAGTCTGTCCGAAACACAGCATTTAGAAACCATAATGAGCCTGAAGATTCGGACCAAGAACTGGAAGGAACCCTGTGCGTGCTGCTACCGCGGGGCGCGAGGACAGCAGGCAAGTTGTGGCTTAAACACCGCAGAGGTCGGGTTTTTCCCTGGCAAACTGATTTACGACCAGAAAAGGGAAGCTGCGGAACCGGTCAGACCATAAGCACAATTCTCAAACAGGAATCCAAGAAGGATCAGGAATGGGATGTATAGAGAAAGCGGTGTTAGTTTTAAGGAAGGTCACTGCCCGACCTGGATGAGACCTGTCAAAACCTAATTCTGGCAGCAGCGGGGCCGATGGACTCTGTTGCCCAAAATGTGCGCGCTAGGGCAGTTGACTCGGCCGCAGCGCGGCGGACAAGGTGCCTCCACGCCCCCTTGCGGGCCCAAATTACGACTGATGAGGACGTGCCTCTTAGTGATAGGTAAAGTAATTCAGAAATGTTCTCCCATTTTAGCTCTCATAACCGCCTTTTAAGAGAGCCGCGGTGATCAGCCCCATTTTACAGATGAAATGCTGAGGCTCAGGGAAGTGAAGCAGGACTTGACAGCAAACAGAAAAACCTTAAATGAGGGCGATCGTTGGGCTGGATCCTTTTATCCAAGACTAAATAGGAGGGGACTGGAGCCGACTGGGTCCGGCTGGGGCCCCCACACCGACCCCTCTGGCTCTGCGGGTGGATTAGGAGCTGGCTGTCAAGCGGTAGGCCTGGTAGCGAATGCCCGGGTGCCAGGAAAGAGGGAGCGCGCGCTGTGGGCGGCAGCGCGTCTGCGGACGCACCGCGCACCACTCGCTCGCCTGCGTCCGCCTCCAGAGCCCCGCTCTAGTGCCCCAGGGCGCCGGGCTGCAGCAGCCAGGCACGGGCGCCAGGCGGACAGTCCACTCGCCAGCAGCGGTCCCGGAGCCCCGCGTGCGTCGCGGGGCAAGAGCCACGGCGCGCGTGCGCGCAGAACAGCTGCAGACACGGACTGGCAGTATCACCGCGAGCCCACCGGCACTACCCCACGCCTTACCGTAGCTGCTCCCCGGTGACCAGGACCTCAGCCATGCGCTCCAGCTCCCTTTGCTGCGCCCCGCCAGTCCCGCTGGGGCTGCTATCGCTGCCACCGCTGCCAGCGCTGCCAGTGCTGCCGCCCTCCATGCTCCCAGCCGCGCGGCTACCACTGCCTTCGCTGGCCGCAGCGGGTTTGGGTGTTAAATCAGTCTGCCCTTACAGAGGCCTCTCTCGCCATATTTGTTAGGGGCAATCCCGTTGCTCAGACAAGATTGGCTGGAAAGGGAATCCCTGTGGGTGGACTGGCGAACTAGGCCAGTCGGCTACAAGAACTCCAGCTTGGGGGCGTGGCTGAAGCCCGCGTGGTCGGGGGCGGGGCCGAGGGACGAAAATATAAACATCTGGACCGGGCGCGGGTTCTGCGTTTCGTGTGCCCGTGGAGCTCGAATTAAGTGAGCACCTTTTCTTTTACTCACGAAGCTCCTGCTGTGGACCCTAGGGACAAGCTGGGAGGTTGCTAAACAAGTGTGAAGATATTTTAATTATACTGCCCATATCCCAAATTGCTAAAAACTAAATAACAGTATAGCTAAATAGTGAGCGGGAAGAATATACAGGTCACTGCAGGGCACGAAGAAATAAATTTTTCTTCCCCAATCCCCTTCACCAAAGACAGTTTACTTATCTGGAGGTGTTACCAACAACGAACTCTGGCCTGGGAATCAGACAGTGGTGGAATTCGGCTTCCCACCTACAGTTAATTCTCAGTTTACAAAACAAAAAATAATCGTGGCTACCACTTGTTGACATCTGCTACATTAAAGATGCTTCAGGTGGTTGCCACCTTCTTTAGTCAGTGCAACAAATCATAAGATAGGTATTGTCCTCATTTTTATCTGCAGAAGGCTCAGAGAGATGGGGAGACTTGTCTAAGGCAAGCAGCTAATAAGCACAAGAAATATTAAGAATGAATCCCAGGATATTCTGGCTTTAAAGTTGTGTTCTTAAAGATTGCCTCTTAAAATAGAGGCACCAATATGTCTCAGTGTCTTTCATCACAGTGTGGACCAAAAAAAATAGTTTTTTCCTATGGAATAACCTCACATGGTAATCTGATCACTCATTCCTAACTGGGCGGGTTATAGTGGGTCATAACACCCAGGCAAAGGCCTGTCTTTGCCTTAGGCAAGCCCTGCTCATTGTTCCTGTGCAAGGTTAATGCACCTTTGAAATGCCTCTTTCCTGACGCTCCTTCTATAGCAGGAGACAGCACAGAATGTTAACTACCCTGTACTCTGACCCCCATCTTGCTTTCTCCCACCTCCTTCTATTCCTCCTTATGTCCCCTCCTTAATCTCAAATGTATGAAACTGCACATTTACTCTCTGCAGCATTTATTTCAGTCTGTTGAGCTCCTGCTTCCAGATGTAGACTCTGTTCGGCTCAAATAAATTTTTATAAAAATTCTCCCCTGGTTTGGGCGTTCTTAGGTTGCCAACGCATAGTGATCTCCAGTTGGCAGACCATGCTTTAAAGACTGCTGGTTAATGGTGAATGGCTGTGTAAGACAGTGAGCCAAACATGCAGAAGAATATTGTCAATGATGAAGCTTAATAACATGTTAACTATCATTGTTGATGCCTTTTAATACACATCTGTATTATTTCTGCCACATCTTAAGATTACCTTAAATTCCACCTCTCTGTGATACTGGCTTGCATTCCCCAAGCAGTTTGTTGCTCTTTTCACTGAAATCTTATATGGTATCAGGAGTCTTAATTTTTAACCATTAATAAAAGTCTTGATTCTCCTGCCACTACAATTTTTATTCTTCTTCTACACATAGAAACAAATTGGTGGTTTAACAATGTCCTGGTTAGATATTTCTGTTGATAGATTCTTAAAGGGAACTTGTCTTTAGAAAATGTCAAGTTAGAGAAAAATAAAATTTTCATGTATTTATCATTCACATTCATTTTTAATCTCTCTGTGGTGTTTGAGTCACGTTTCTGTAGTGATAAAAATACAACACTGTAAATAAACGTGAGGTCCTTGGGTCTTCCAGTCCCAGCTCTGCTGACTTCCTAAGAAGTCTCTGTCTCAAGCTTGGTTCTCCACAGTCCTTGATGCAATAGAGAGGGCAAGGGAAAAAATGCTTAATACTTTGGTATATACTGCCACCTACTGGCTTCTTCTGTAATGACACTAAATGATAGTGGGTCTCATAAGAAAAAGGCCTCTCTTAAGAGTGCCTTTTAGAAAATTTTGGGTGCAGGCTATGGTTTGTCACGTTACTGGAGATGCTACTGGCTTTTGGTGAGCAGGAACCAGGAATGCTAGATGTTCCCATTTGCTTGGGACATCACTTCACAAAAAAGAATTGAATTGTCCTAAATCCAGAATGTTTTTCTTATATCCTGTAGATATTCGTGTGGATGAAAAGTCTATTCGCTGTTTCCTGAGCCTATAACATAATTTGGATTTACATAGAAACACAATGTATTTTATAAACAATTTAATATAATCCTGAGTTGTCCAGGATGCAATTATTGTACACATCAAGAAAGGACTGTATTTTATTCACTTCAGAACTTTACCCAGAAAGGTTCATCATTGTGTAAAATCCTTTCATTTCATTGTGCCCTGGCTGGTGTGGCTCAGAGGGTTGAGCACTGGCCTGCAAACCAAAAGGTCACTGGTTTGATTCCCAGTCAGGGCACGCGCCTGGGTTTTGGCCCAGGTCCCTGGTTGAGAGGCAACCAGTCAGTCAACCTATCTGTCACACATCAATATTTCTCTCCCTCCTTTCCCATCTCTCTAAAAATAAATAAATAAATTCTTATAAAAAATAAAAGGAGATAAAATAAGAGTCGATGTTTAGTAAACAAATGTTTGTTGGGCTCATCTGGAAACAGTGCAATATTTTGATTAAGGGCTTTGCTAGGTTCATCTCTGTTTATGGAGCACTAGTTCAGACTGAACTATACTTACCTATGATAACACCCACCTTCCTGAATTAGGTCCTCATTTGTTCTCTGTCTAAATCTTTTTGGTGGGGAGGGGAAGGTCAAAGATTCTTTCTGAGTCTTTTGTTTCTCAAAAATAGCTTAAAATAATATCTTAAAAAGGCATATTTTTGGGTGGCAAGCTCTGTTGCCCTTCGAAAGCAATCTAGGAAGTCACAGATACCTGCAGAAACCCAATTCACTGCTAAACAAGTCGGGAGCAAAGAAGTACTAATGAGAGAATGAGGAAATATTGCAAACGTGTGATAATGGAAGGTCGTGTTTCAAAATTTATGGGATACTGCCAAAAAGAGCTTAGAGAAAAATTCATACTTTTAACTGTTTACATTAGAAAAGAAGGAAGGCCTAGAATCAATGGTAAAAAACTAGAAAGAAAAAGTAAAGTGAATCCAAACTAAGTAGCAGTTTAAAAATTAAATAAACAAAAAACTAAAACAAGTAGCAGTTTAATAAATATATACATACATAAACACAAACCTAAATAAGTAGTTCATGTTTACCAAATATTCCCTTTTATTTTGTAAGAGACATGAGATCACTTTGGGCACAATGAGTGTTGCTGGCGATGTTGGCTCTCTGTTCTCGAGTTTGGTAAAGAAAGAATTCAGAGCCCCAGACTCTGGCCCAAGGAGTTTAGTTAGCAGGCAAAGTGAAAGTATACTCCAAGGGAAGGTTCAAGGGGCTGTTCAGAGCACTGCCTTGGCCTTTTAGAAGGAAAGTCACAAAGGAAGAAGTGAGTCAGCTGGGCTGCATGGACCCGGGAAACCAGTTGCAGAGGCAAAAGAAGGCCCTTGGAGTAGGTAGAGTCTGGGGTTAGCCTGAGAGGAGCTGGAACTGCCCACTTGTCCCCCCTGTGGCGAGTCTCCTGTTCCCCTTTCCACTTAGGAGAAAGCCAAGACACACATCTGAAGGGAGAAGAGGAAGGGGAAGGGTGTGGATTCACCCAGGGAGAGCAGGTGCTGGGTCTTTTTTTCTAAGAATTTTTATCTGTTTTCTGAAAGGCAGGGATGTTAGGGGACGTCCCAAGGGAGAACCTCAGCTTTCCAGGTGAGTCCTTTTGTTACAGAATAGCAAGTGGGTTCCTGGTGCCTGCCGCCATCCTCTAGGCAAAATTCCAGAGGCCCAGGTTTGGTGATAAAGGAAAGAAGTCTTTATTCAAAAGCTACCTAACTTTGGGATAATAGCTTTCCACTTGCATTAGTCACTTAAGCTTACCAATTCCGGCTAAAATCTTTAACTCTTTAGTTTCAGCTTTAATCATTTAAAGCTAAACTCTTTAACACCGGAGTTTTATCTTTCCCTTGGTTAGTTTTTAATTATTTTATTTCTATAGCGTGAGTTTACTAACTGAAACCATGTCAGATACAAAAGTTACCCACTTTAGGAAGAATGGCAGACTTCTACCTCAGAGGTCGTCCCTTCCAGAACACCCAGAATAACCCTGCCACCCTCTGCCAGGCTGGCCTGATCCTAGGGGGCACCCTGGAGTCCCTTCATCCAGCTGCAGAAATGTCATCCCAGAATCCTCCAGGAAGAAGAGCCTGAGAGCCAGCGTCTGCCCTCTTCATTTTACATCTTCTGGCAGCTCACAGTTCCTTGCACTCCGGAAGCAGGGCGTCAGCTTCTCAGCCCATCCGGTCCTAGGCTGTTCACCATCACCTCCTTTGGTCTCTCCCTGCTCCTCCCCAGTGATCTGATCAGGTCTCTCCATACCACTTTAATGTGCAGACTTATCAAAATAAGCATATAGGATCAGGAACTAGAAGATTGTAGTTTCTGCTGGTTGGTAGGTGCTGGGGTAAGGGAGTCATTGGGCATTGCATCCGATCCTGAAGCCAGCCAGGGCACTGACTCGTCTAGTTTTGATACTTTTCTGAGCCTGGATCTGAAACACCACTGAGGGCTAGATGTTATCTCTAGTTTGGCCAAAACTCTCCTCTCTGTGGTCAACAGCCTTGTGACTTTGTTCCTAAGATTATTTGATGCAGAGCAGAAGCTCATCGTCCTGAGGGCCTAATGCTTAAGGGAGTGGTGCTGGGAGGGAGGAGGCCGGTGAGCCAGAGGGGTGGGCGAGGCCAGTCTGAGTCAGCTGGCCGTCTCATCTCCCCCTTCCTCTCGCCAAGGAATTCTCCTGTCTTTTTACTATCTTGCCTCAATGAGAATGCTTTGCAGTTGTCAAATCATTAAATGTTTTTTAAATGGGTGCAGTTTATCTTACTTAATTTACATCTTAATCAGGATGATTTTTTAAAATTTTTATTTAATTATTTTTCAAGTACATTTTTTTGTCTATTTCTCCCATTAATCAGGATGATTTAAAAGCAAAGGAGCCTTGAGGCAGAGAAGTACCTCCTGTGAATTTAGAGAATGTGGGGGGAGGGGTCGTAATAAGGATTGTATAAGGTCTTAAGGACTTTTCTTTTTACTCTGAAGATTGGAATCAATGGGAGATTTGAACCCATGACTGCCTCGCTCTTATTCTATCGCAGAGTTAACAGTGTAGATAACATATAGAGGGTACTCAGATCAGTAAATATATAAAAGATTTTCCTTTGGTGTTCAGGGTAGCATTTCTGTGAAACATGAAACAATACCACCATCTAGTGGCCCAAATCCTGATCGTTCTAAGAGCAAAGCCTTAAAGGTTTATTTAACAAAGGACATGAAGTTAAAAATTAAACTACTGTATTTCGAATAGAAGTAAATAAATCTTGTACAACAGAATTTCTTTATCTGAAGTGACTTTCGGCAAACACAAGGTAATATAGTTTCCAAGACACTATTTTATTCTGTTTCTCCTCCCACCTCTGATACTGGAGAGCCTTAATTTTGGCCTAGTGTTTAGTGGTAAATCACCTTCTCCCTGGCTAATCTCACTCACAGGCTTTCTTACAACTGCCCTATCCATGCATTTAAAAGCTTTATCTTTTAGCTCCTGGCCAAACCTTTGTTCAAATCCAAGTTCTGAAATAGGGTATTTGACAGAAGAGCGGGAATCAATAAAAACTACAGAAACTGTCAAGAAGTAAGACCACCCACCACCGCTTTAGCCATCCCTCCCCCCACCAGATCTATGCCTTAAAATGGGCAGAAACCAGCTCGACCCAACATGGTGACTCATTTCATCTACCAGTAACCTCTAGCCTCATTACACACTCATTATACAATAATATAGCAGCACGGACGCATGGTAAATGGCACACCTCACAGTGGCCATGATTGGAAAGGAAAAGTCCATAGAAGGACACAGAATGGCCAGTAGAGTCCTCTGGGAAATCTCCACCTCTTTACCTGGAGCATTGTGTGCATTCCTCCCTCTTATTGAACACCCTACCCCCTGATTAATAAACCTCAATAAAAGGAGCAATTCCGCTAAAGGGGGCTGCTCTGTCTGTGGAGTAGCCTGTTTTCTGTCTCCCTGCCTCACTAATTCACTCACTTTCATTTTAAACTGTGCTTGCTTGTGCTTGAACTGTTCCCTGCATGAAGCCAAGAAGCCACCATGGATGTGGGCCTGTGGGTCTTTAGACCAGCCCCTCCCTTCCAGAACACCTGCATCATCTCTAGGTCGAAGTTCAAGGCATGTCCTCACCTGTGTACTTCCATGGCCTCTCAATCTCCACATATCAAAACGAGAACCCATCCAGTCTCCCCCCGAATCTGTCCCGGCCCTTCCTGCAGCATGCCGCAGATGACAGGCAGTGCTCACACAGGGGCCTAGAATTCATTCTTGAGCCTTTCCCTCCCCTAGTCCCCATGTCAGAGCAAATAGCCACTGTTGTCTGCTCCATCTCAGAAATGATGTCTCAAGCCCAGTTGCCTTTATCACTCACTCAGGCTCTTACTGGTCTCCGTGTACTCCGACCTCTCTTCAATCTGTGCCACAGAATAGGATGAGCAACTCTTGCTTTCTCTCTTTTCCCGCTCCTCCTCTCTCTACTCTGTTCATGAATGACGTATCACCTGTCCATTTGAAGTTATTTGTCTGCACATTGGATTTTATAACACTGAGGAAAATATTTGTAAGGTATTTAATTACATACATTTAATGCATGAATATGCTCTCACTGCTACACTTCATACACTAAAGATAAACCAAAAAATCTCCTTTGAGGTCCTCTTCCACTTACCTCCTTAGAGGTAAACATTCTTACAATTCACTCATTTATTTATTCACTCAATTTTTCAGTAAATTTTTATGAAGATACATTATATGCTGGGCACTCTGCTTAATGATGTTTTAGTGAACTATATAGTTTTACCGCCCAAGAGATGATAAAAGACTTGAAGTAGTCACACAACTGAATGTAAAATTGCTTAAAGTCTGAGACTGAGAGTATTGGAGAGACCCGACCTGACTAGTGATAGTGAACGAGGGCCCACGCCAAGGCCATGGTTCCAACAGTTAATGCTTTTGGGTGCCTGGGCGTCACTGTGCTCTTCACTAAATCTGAAAAGAAGAAGAAAGAAGAGGGGAAATGAGAACAGAAAACGTGCTTGTGTGTAATTCTTACGTGAAGTGTGGTTTACTAAACAAAATTCCCCTTTCGGACTGGGAAACACTACATGCGAACACTACAATCACATGCGTGACGTTAGTGTGGTTGGCTGGCTCCGCTGAAGTTTTTCTGTGACTCAGTGGGCCTGTTAAACAAGTTTTTCTCTTTCCCTGTCACTAGATGAATAATTGAGTGAGCCTCAAACATTTAAGAAAAATATGTAGAAATATGTTTTTATTTTTTAAAAATATAGCCATTAACATGCTTTAAAAAAGCAATTCATAAAAGTGATCATTATTCTATTGGACGAGAGGAGTCCAGGTCCAGCTTCCTGCTGTAGCAGCAATCATCTGATGCCATTAATTAACTACTAATAAAGTTATTTAATGAATAAGATTAACAAATTCCAAAAGCTGCCATTTATTAAACATCCTTTGTTTTACATGCACTGTAGCATAGGTAGTATTTCTCCTTTTTACAGATAAGGAAGCCGGACTGAGAGAAATAAGCAAACTGCTCCGGGTCACATAGCTAGTGGGCCAGAGTTGGCCCGTCTGATGGAAATGCCAGCACGTCCTCAGACTAAGCTGCTTCCAGTTGTAGGGTATGTTTTCCATTTAAAAGAGCACCCAGCCCTGGCTGGTGTAGCTCAGTGGATTGAGCACGGGCCTGCGAACCAGAGGATCATGGTTTGATTCCCAGTCAGGGCACATGCCTGGGTTGCAGGCCAGTTCCCTGCAGGCCAGTTTCCTGCAGGCCAGTTCCCAGCAGGGGGCACACTAGAGGCAACCATACATTGATGTTTCTCTACCTCTCTCCTTTCCCTCTAAAGATATATAAATAAAATCTTGAAAAAAAAAAAAAAGAGCATCCACAGTAGTTGATTCCCTTCCTTATTGTAAGTTCTCATCAGGCAAAGCCCTTCATATTCAGCACTTTGCTCCACCGTATTCTTCATGCATTTCGCTGTAGTAAAATAAGGGTAACAAAGTCAGTATAGGAATCTTTCCACCGCCAACTAAAGCACCACCCAGCCGCCCCTGTGAATGCTCTACTTTGTGTTTGTATACAATTTCACCCAGGAGTGCAAAGAAAATGCCTGCTCTTTCCTTTGAATTCAACACCTCAGTCCCCCCACCTCGTTTTCTTACTCCTACCAAAGTCTGATTTACATAGACCAGTGTGACACCACCAAGTTTTAAATGGAATGTTCCTCCCGGGTTCCTTCAACTCAGAAGCAGCATGAACCCCAAAACGGGCCTGCAAGCATCCCTGGGAGAGTTCATACTATGCTGTTGTTACAAGTTATTCCTGCATGTCCATATAGGATGAACTCTGCTCTTAAAACTTTGTCTTCAGCTCACTGTAAGACCTAGTCTAGAAGACGCCTTACAGAGCGCACATTGGGCAGTTTACGTGTCTTACAGTGGCGAGTTTGCCTGTCTCTTTCAGGGGACTGCAGGACCTTGCCACCCTCATGAAGGTTTTATTCCTCTTGACACCAGTCCCAGCTTGCTACATGGCAGACCAGGTACTCAACGGACAGACGGGCCTAGTCCAAGCCATGATCTCCCAGATATCATGGTCCCCAGATCCGAAGTGAGATGCCCCATCCAGTTCTACCAGGGCATAGCTCCCGATCCAAAGTGTGTGCACCAAATTCAGCAGGACAGATTTACAGCCTTAGACTGGGGTGGAATCAGACTTCGCCACCTCTTATCTGCCCAACCGTGGGCAAGGAGCTTGTTTCCTCGTTTGCAAAACCAGATGACCAAGGGCCCACTTGACAGGATTGTGGTCAAGGGTTCATGAACATATGTATGCAAAGTGCTATCACAACGACAGCACTGGCAGAAGATGAGACTATTTTGCAGGCGAGGAAATGGGAGTATTGGCGGGCAACCAAGGGGACAGCGGGAGGGGTGAGTAAAGGTTCCGTGTGGCACTCCTCGGGATAGCAGCTCTGTTTCCGAAGCTTCCACCAAGAAGGCCCGGGGAAAACCGTATTTCTTTAGCGCACAGCTCGGGGTCTCCAGCGAAGACTTGAGCGCGGAGATCACGTCCCAGAGACGCGAGCACGACGCGCTCCGCCCCGGAAACACGCCCCAGCCGCCTTGGCGCGCTTTGGAAAGAGGCTCCGGTTTCGTGTAAAGTTCGGAGTCGCGTTGTCTCCGGGGGTTCAGTCTTCGCGCTCCAGATCTGCGGGTCCTCGCCGCCCCCAAACGCGCGCAGCGATGAGGAGGACCCGCGGCGAGGTGGACGCGACGCTGCAGGTCGCCAAGCTGAACCCGGCCGAGTTGCTCCCGGCGGTGCACTGCCTGGGTTTCAGCCCCGCGGCCAGCCCCGCCGCGGCCGGCGACTTCTGCCTGCTGGAGCTGGATCCCGCGCTGTGCCAGGAGTTGGAGGCAGGGCGCAGGTGAGCCGGGGCCGCCGCGCCTCCAGCCTCGGGCCAGCCACCTTAGGATTTTCTTTGCTGGGAAACGAGGGATTGAGAACTGAGCCTGGGAGGTGCACTGTTGATTTGCTGGGCGGGCGGCGGGGATGCCTCACTGCCGGCCGGTGGCCCATTCCGCAGCTCGCTGCCTTTTCGCTAGGATCCCAAGCCACTGCTAGGCAGTCCGGACAGCTGGAGTGGTGTGATCTGTAGGACCGCTCCGGCTGAATTTGGAGGCCTGTGTCAGCGGAAACGGCTCAGGAGACAGAACCTGAGTGAAGTTTTGCAAACGTTAACAGTGGTAGCAGGGACTGTACAGAACTCTTGACCAATTCTACCTTGAAATTCAATGGTAATAGCTAATATATTTCTAGAGTTATTCCTGCCTTCTACACTCACACAATAGGTAGGACTGTAGGGAATACGTTTAAAGCTGTTTTACAGACTTGGTAATTGAAAAAAACCCTCAAAATACTGTGTTGCTTGGAGGATCCGAAGCTGTTTCTAAATCTAGGTCAGCTACCCATTTGCTGCAAGACCATAGGTTAACAAACAATCAAAGGAGAAGTCTAGAGGATTATTCCTTTTTATGTTTTTTCTCTCTCTTTTTTTAGTTTTTAAGAAAATTTTCTTTATCTCTCAATATTACGCTGCCCAAACTCCTGGGAGTTAGGATTACAAATTGTGGTTTGATTCTCTTCTGCACTGTAGGTTCCTCCAACACCTGCATTTCATTTTATGAGGTAGTTTGTTCTCTTTCAGGTTCCTTTAAATTGAATCCTTTAGGCTGTCTTTCAATTTTCATGCTTCACCCGTTAGGCACTACTACAGTTACCTGGCCAGTCTCCAGATGCTGGACACTCAGTATCTTCAAGGGAACCAATGGGGAACTTCACCCATGGGTTTTCATCCCATCTGAAGTGGGCAGGGATTTGAGAAAGGCCTTCAGGTGTAAGGCCCTCCTCCTTGCCCAGTTATGGTTATCCTGCTTGGCAAATCCCAGAAGGCCTGGCAATGCAGGTGTTAAAATTTGTGTGTGCAGATTGGTGGGGGGAGTTCTAAACAAAATATTTCTTTTTTCCCCCTATTTTAAAATAGATTTCATTTATTTCTTTTTTCTTACAGAATGGGAAAGGGAAGGAGAAAGAGAGGGAAGGAAACATTGATCAGTTGCCTCTAGTATGCAACGGAGGACTGAATCCACAACCCAAAATGTGCCCTGACCGAGAATGGAACCGGCCACCTTTCCCTCTGCCGGATGACGCCCAACCAGCTGAGCCACACTGGTCAGGGCTCTAAACAATAGTTCAAAGCCCGGGTAGTGCAGCGTAGAAATAGATGCTAAAGCATAGGTCCTTGGCATTAGATGTGATCAGCACCAGGAAGCTAACAGAAACCTTTTGTTCTTTTCACTTAAAGGCTTAGTTTAGAAGAAGTGAATTGTGTACAGGAGGGTTCAGTGCTTTACAGACAAGGAAAACTTCTAGAACCAAACTCTGTTGTCATTTCCAGCATCTTTGTCTTAGTCTTTAAAAAAAAAAAAAAGACTTTATTTACTTATTTTTAGAGAGAGGGGAAGAGAGGGAGGAGAGGGAGAGAAACATCAGTGTGTGGTTGCCTCCCACACGTGCCCCCCCCCCCCACTGGACACCTCCACAGTCCAGGCGTGTGCCCTGACTGGGAATTGAACTAGTGACCCTTTGGTTCATAGGCCAGCGCTTAATCCATTAAACCACACCAGCCAAAGCTTAGTCTTTTTTTTAGTCCTTTTCACTTTTATCCTTTTCCCTCTTGCTTCGTGCTTTTTTCCACCTGTGATCCTTTGTCAGAGACTTTATTTAGACCGGTTTGTAAAGATATCTTTTTCATACTTTTAATTCAGCATTGTAGCCTCTTTTCACGAGGTCCCCATTTCTTGGTGACATAGCTGATGGGCAGGACAGGATGTGCCCGTCTGATGGTCAGGGGTTCTCAGAACGAAACAAGGGCCACTGCCAGGTGGGACCCAGGACCAGCAGCTCAGCCATCCTCTGGGAGCTCATTAGAAAGGCGGAATTCTTGGTCCCTTCCCAGAGCTACTGAATCCTCATTTGCTTTTCTTACATTTTTATTTCTCTCATTGCATTTTCCATTAACATTTAGATCCCTTTTACCCCTCCCCCTCCAATTGCTTTTTAACAGGATTCCCAAAGATGCCCGTGCATATGTTTGAGAAGTACTGCTTTAGCATGTTTTAGAAAATTGTGACACACCGATGGAAGATTCTAGATGCTTTAGGTCTTGTACTCTTCCCGGCAGTTTGCGCAGTGATGCCATATGGTGACAGCTGGCCTCTCACTCTTTCTTGCCATGCCGAGTAGTTGTTTTTCCTTGGTGAGGCCACCTGCTGCCCCCTGGCTGTCAGTTGGCGCAGTTCTTGCTCTGTGGGGTCCGTCCTGCCCTGAGGGTTATGAGATTGGGGGGCCGGACGTGGCATCGAGGCTTCGTTTAACTTCTGTCAGCCTAGAAGATGGGGGGATGGTTTGTAATGAAGATGCCCACGAGCGATTTAGCGGGTCGTGCCTTTTCTTTTTCTGTTTTCCTGCAGCTTGGTGATTCGTGGCGACGAAGACGAGCAGGCGGTGCTATGCAGTAAGGACAAGACGTATGATTTGAAGGTCGCAGGCACTTCCAATATGTTGCTTTTAATCCCTGATTGTAAAACTCCAGATCAGCTGAAGATGGAAGAAACCCACTGTAACATTTTCCACTCTGAGGTGCTGTTCTCTGTCTTCTGATTTACGTAAATATAAGAATGACAACACTTATTCTCATCATGCCTTTAATTAAAAACTTTAGGTAGCCAAGCCCTGGCTGGTGTAGCTCAGTGGGTTGAGCGAGGGCCGGCGAACCAGAGGGTTACGGTTCCAATCCCAGTCAGGGTACATGCCTGGGTTGCGGGCCAGTTCCCAGCAAGGGACCCAGGAGAGGCAACCATACATTGACATTTCTCTCCCTTTCTGCTTCCCTTCCCCTCTAAAGATAAATAAATAAAATCTAAAAAAAAATAATAATAAAACAAGCAAAAAAACTTTAGGTATCCAGCATATAATCACAGGAAATCTGAAAAGTTCTCTGATGAAATCTGAAATTTCTCTGCATCATCATCATTATCATTATTATTATTAAGTCTGGTGAAGTTGTCTTTGTTTTCCTGATTTAATTTTTGAGTCCCAGACAAGTTGCCCATTTTCTGTAATGTAGAAAGTTTGCTCTTACGTGATTCAAGCTAAGAGTTTTACCTCTTTTTAGTTAAGTTTTGCTATAGATATGTTTTGAAAGGAGACTCCCTTAAACCATAACTAGTACATTAGGTAATATTTAAGGGGTAGAGAAATAAAGAAATTTGAATTTTTAAAGACATTTTATTTACTTTTAGAGAGAGGGGAAGGGAGGGAGAGAGAGAGAGAAATGTCAATGTATGAGAGAAACATTTTCATTGCCTCTTGCACACCGCCAACCAGACACCTGGCCTGCAACCCAGGCACGTGCCCTGACTGGGAATCAAACCAGTGACCTTTCGGTTTGTAGGACCACATTCAACCAGGTGAGCCACACTAGGCTGGGCAGAAACTGAATTTTGGAGGAAAGTGTGTTTCTCACCTTTGAAGATGGTCTAGTTCTTTACCATCCATAGCTATGTATGACAACTGTTTAGTTATTTTGGAGACTACTGAGGGCAGATACCAAGCAAAAATCCCCATCCTGGCTAGATTGTTACACATGTCACAATTAAAGCACAGCTCTTAATTCTATCAGTACGACTTCAGGCCAGCTACTTCCATAACAACAGAACTGGAATAGAAATAAGTGAAAATACTGGGAAAGCTCAGTGATTTATATGCTATTGTTAGGACAGAAAAACTTCCAAAGTATTGTATTTTGGTTTTTGTAGGGTTATGTCTTTCATTATGATTCATTAGAAATATTGCCAGTTCATCCTTTTCTAAAAGATGTTGTTTTCCTTTTTTTTAAGGTTTTATTTATTTATTTTTAGAGAGAAGGGAAGGGAAGGAGAAAGAGAGAGAGAGAGACATCAATGTGTGGTTGCCTCTTGCACGCCCCCTGCTGGGGACCTGGCCTGCAACCCAGGCATGTGCCCTGACTGGGAATGCAATTGGCAGGCAGCTCTTTGGTTTGCAGGTGGGCAGTCAATCCACTGAGCCACACCAGCCACGGCCATTAAGCTCCTCTTTTGAAGGCCTTAAATTCAGCAACAAACTTCAGCCTATGAGCCTTGTCTTGTCAGTCATGCTTTGTACCAGTTTGAGGGCAAAAGTGTCCCTTGACCTTCCATTTTAGAATTGGAAGGCACCCAAGACAATCCACTTTCAGCATTTTCTCCTTTCGTGTGAAACACTTATTGGGCACCTACTAAGTGCTAGACACTGGGAAAGTGCTAAAGATACAGAGAGGGATAATGGATCCCTGGCTGCTGTGGCTCAGTGGATTGAGCACTGGCTTGGGAACTGAAAGTTCGCTGGTTTGACTCCTGGTCAGGGCACATGCTTGGGTTGTGGCCCAGGTCCCCCGTTGTGGGTGTGCAAGAGGCAACCAATCCATGTTTTTCTTGCCCATTGATGTTTTTATCCCTCTCTTTCTCCTTCTCGTCTCTCTAAAAGTAAAAAAAATAAATAAAATCTTTTAAAAAATCTGTAGAATTAAAAAAAAAGGGATAACAGATATTTATCCATTATTTAGCCCCTATCAGCAGGTAGGACTCACTGTTTTCACCGGTCCAATAAGGAACTAGCTGCCATTCTAAATAAGACAAAGTTCTTGCATTGAAAAGAAGACTCCCTTCCTTCACTTCTGTTTAATTTCAACATCATGAGTAACACAGAACAAGGGTTCCCCTGCTTCCCTTCAACATTCCTTTGTTACTTGAAGACCGTGGTAATGTCTCTTTATTTTCTGTGGTTCAGCCTAAAGATATTCATTTTCAGTTGTTTCTGTCTGGTTTGTAAAATTGTCACCATTCTGGTCATTCTTTTCTGGGCATACTCTGGTTTCCAAAGTGCACTTGAGATGTGGAGCTAAATAACTGGTTCTCACCATGTTGGCAGCGCCTTCTCAACTGGGGTTGGAACGGGTCCCTGAAGAGGCCCCTCCACCTGTTTGGTGGCTGGATGGCTGCCTTCCGCACAGAAGGCAGAGTGGCACCGTCCCTTTGCTTGTTTCTGGCTGAGGGCAGTGGGTGGGCTGAAATGTTGCCTGAGATTTTTCCTTTAGAATGGCTTCTAAAAGGTTATACTCTTTATACATTCTAGATCTTTGGTTTTTCTAATAACTGTTGGGAACTAAGAAGATGCAGACCTAAATTAAAGAAGCTAAAGAGACTTTTGATGGAAAATACCTACGAAGGACCTGACAGTCAAAAAGAAAAAGATTCCAGCTGCTCAAAAGTAAGACAAGTATTTTCATTTTTTATTTGGTATTTAAAAGTAGAAATGTAATTAGAGGCACTTAACCGGCGACATTTTTGCTTTTTAAAGTTGATAGGGTGAAAATCTCAGACATATCCAAAAGCAGAGAGACTGCCGCATATTTACCACTCAGTGGAACATTTGTCCGTATTTTCTCAATCTTGTTTTCTTCTGTCCTCTGCTTCCTCCCGCCTTGTTTTACTTTTTTTTTTTTTGGTGTATTTTAAAGCCAGTTTTATATATCATGATGATGTTTATGTAGCTGAAAGCTCATGTTCCTAACTATGCCAAAATGGTTTTCACAGGTTAATTTTTATTTAATTAAAAGTTATAATTAGGGTTTCTGTAGAAAAGATGTGATAAGTGTTGGAATTTATTACATATATACATTATGGAATAAATGTGTGTAATGACTGATGATGTTGACCACTTTTTCATGTGCTTGTTGACTATGTATCTTTGGGGAATTTCTGTTTAGGATCTCCTTTCTTGTTTTTTTAAGAATTATAAATGTATATGACATAACATTTACCATTTTAACTGTGCGGATAGTTCTGCGGTGTTAAGTGCATTTGCATTGGTCTGAAACCATCCTCACCATCTGTCTGCAGAGATTTTTATCTTCCGAGCTGAAACTCTCTGTCTGTTAAACACTGCACCCCTGGTCTCCCCTGCCTCTCAGCCTCTGGCACCCAGTATTCTCCTCTGTTTCTGCGAATTCTGCTACCCTGACTATCCCTGTCAGTGGAATCATGAAGTATTTGTCCTTTTGTGTTGATGACGTGAAGTACAACAATTTTTCTTTTTGCTGAAGTCTAATTTATCTGTTTTTCTTTTGTTGCTTATTTTAGTGTCATATCTAAGAAACCATTATTAAATCCAACATCACTAAGAGTAACCCCTATGCTTTCTTCTAAGATATCCATTGATTTTGTGTAGTAATCGTTACACGTTAACAAAAGAAATTGAGCTAGTGCATAAATATCACCTTAATCTAGACTATGTACTTGTTCCCCCAGATTCAGTAGTCTTAAAAGATATTAGTCAAAGGCTTTACAATGTTTTTTTTTTTTCTTGTTTCAGTATACAACTGAAGATTTGCTCGATCAAATTCAGGCAAGTGAGGAAGAAATAATGGCCCAGTTACAAGTTCTAAATGCCTGTGAGATCGGAGGTAGCGTCACTTGCTGCTGTTACTGATAATGAACATGGATAATTGAGCATCATGGAAGAAAGAGACAAGTTTTTGGACATCTTTGCCCTACAGCATATTGTTTAGTCTTTTGGGAGGGCTCACAGAGGAGAGTGATAACCATGGCAGTGCCCCACAGTGAATGTAACAGTGTGAGGTATCAGGCCCATGACCTTGACTTCATTTGTATGACATTCCAGTGAAATGACTGTGCCAGCTAGAAGTTTCCATTTAGAACAACAAGATTATTATGAGATAATTGAGTATTAAAAGCACTTGAAAGGTATCAGTCTTAGTCATAGGTAAAGTACTCACTAAACACTGCCCTGGCTAGTGTAGCTCAGTGGACTGAGTGCTGGCCTGTGAATCAAAAGGCTCGATTCCTGGTCAAGGCACATGCCTGGGTTGCAGGCCAGGTCCCCAGTTGGGGGTGTGCAAGAAGCAACAGATTGATGTTTCTCTAGCACATTGATGTTTCTGTTCCTCTTTTTCTCCTTCCTTCCCTTCCCCTCTAAAAGTAAATAAATAAAACCTTTAAAAAAAACCCTAAAATATCTGCTCTCCTTTAAGACACAACCTGTGATGCCTGGGAGACAGCATTAAAAGAAGTGTTGTTCATTAGGAAAGCGAAGACTTTTTTGTTTTTGAAAACGGAGCATCTCTTTCTGCAGTGGCCAAGAGCTTGCTGCTACCTTATCAGTTTATTAGCCAATTCATTTGCTTAATATGTTCTTTGATGACTCAAAACTTTTTCAATTTGTAGGTTACTGGAGAATTCTTGAATTTGACTATGAAATGAAACTTCTGAATCATATAACTCAGCTTGTGGATTCCGAATCTTGGTCTTTTACTAAAGTTCCTTTGAATGTGTGCCTTCAGGAACTTGGACCCTTAGAGCCAGAGTATGTATTTTAATCCCTGTCCCTACAATTTCCCAAAGGGGAAGAAAAGTGTCTTCCAGGGTGAAACTAAACCAGGGCATAGACTACTTATATTTCAATATTTCATAGACAGTTGAAAAATATACAACCAGAAGGACTTGGGAATTTTCATCATGAGGTGAATAAATGTGCACCATGTTATTTTTGCATTAAAAATGTGAAGAGATAATTATATTTAACTATTTTATGATACATGTGTACTCACATAATTCATGTAAAATTATTTAGCATGGGGTCTGGCGCATAGTAGCTTCCCAGTATAAGTTAGTTCTTATTGTAAAGTTTTACTGGGCAACTATAATCACTTACATTTATTTCAAATCACAAATCTGTGTCTTAGCAACGGTATTTCAGATATAATGTATTAAAAATGTGATCACTTTTCAAATGAGTGCTTTACTTTTTTCAGAGAAATGATCGAACACTGTCTTAACTGTTATGGAAGAAGATACACAGAGGAAGGTAAGATCTGGAAAGTACTTTAATGGGTGTGGGCTACTGTACGTTAAAGTGAGTGTGCCGCTCTGAGGTGTGTTCCTGTTAAACACAAGGCCTCCATGGGTGTGTGGGAGGTGAGTTGTGTATCACTCCTGTGAGTTTAATGGAGGACAAAGAGATGCTAGGAGTGTATTTAATTGTGAAGACAATCTGAAAGTATCCGTGCCTTTTCCTTAGATGAGGTTCATTATTTCCTTACTTATTTTCCCAGGCGAAATTTATTTTGAACTGAGTGCTGACAAAATCTGTAGAGCAACAGCACAAATGCTACTTCAGAATGCAGTGAAATTCAACCTCGCCGAGTTCCAAGAAGTGTGGCAGCAGAGTGTCCCCGAAGGAATGGTAGCGAGGCTGGACCAGCTGCAGGTGAGGGGACGGTGGCGGCTGCTTCTGCAACTCACCTGGTCATCAGTCATTACGCGGTGAAACGAAACTTCCATTGGAACTGAACTTGGAGCCAATTTACTTTCTCAGTCACCATTAGAAGGGCACCACACACTCAGTCCATCACAAAATCCTTAAAAAACAAAAGCAAACCCAACACTTTATTGAAGTATAATTTACAAAATTTACCCCTTTTTAAAAAGGTGTTTTAGTAAATGTAGTGAGTTACACAGCCATTGCCGCAAGCTAGTTTTAGAACATTTTTTCACCACGATGAAATCCCGCAGTCCATTCATAGTTAATCCTGTTCCGAACTCCGTCTGTTCTCCATTTCCACCAGCACCAGCGCAGCTCAGACGATCATGTTTGTCTGGCTATAAATAATAGTACCATCCCTAAGCAGGCCTTGCACACTTTCGGTTTTACTGACTTCTAATCCAGCCTCTGTGGTGCTACTAGAGTAACTTTTTAGAGACGCCAGTCCGATTAGATGACTGTCTTACTTAAATCACTTTAATGGCTGCCCATTGCATTTAAGACAACAAATCCAGAATTCCCACCTTGGCTCACACGTCCCGTCATAATCTCCCCTGTACCTTCATCTCCTGCTAATTTCTCACCTAGTTGCCGCACACCCAGCGTTCTTTCAAGTTTTCAAGATGGTCCAGCTCTCTCCTATCTTAGGGCCTTCTTCACCCGAGGCCTTTTGTTCCAGAATGATCTTCTCCCCAATTTCACCTACCATCTCCTATTCATCCTCGAGCCACTTCACGGAGGCCTTCTTTTACTCTGAAAAAATGCCTCTGTCTTGCTCTTCCATAGCACGCGGTAGTTTTCCTTCATGGGATGGATCCCTTAGCTTTGGAAAAGTGTTTCATTATGTGGTTGCCCACCTCCACTTTCACAGAATTTTGTTCACTGTTGCTTGCAAATATATACACTACTGCTTGGCATGTAGTGTATGCTCAGTAAGGATTTGTTAAATAAGAGAAAGGACTTGCTCAACATGTGCAGCGTTCCTTGTAAGTCCAGGCACCGTGCTCCATGCAGAGGAGAAAACATCACAAGAGGTGCCATCAAGGCCCTGAACTCCATCTGGAAAGCTCCCTGGACCCACTCGGTGTGTGTGTGTGAGAAGAGCAGCCTGACGAGTTTGCCTGTGGAAAGAACACTGATAGTGATGAGGACAGGTGGGTGGGTGGGGGGAAGGAAGTAAGTTTGGCTACCTGCTAAAAAGGAGAACTGTCCAGGCTCCCAACACTTAGTCCTCCTAAGACAGGAGTGGCCAAAGAAATAGGCGATAGAGGACGAACAGAGACATGATGAGGCCTTAACACCTGAAGGATTTAATGACGACAGGTGTGGGGTTTGGATAATGGAATTGGAGATGATGCCTTTGTTTCCTAGCTTCTTGGGATAGTGAGACTAGAAGAGCTTTGGGTGACAAATACCGTGAGTTCGTTTATAGGTTTGGATGTAGAGATCAGGTGCTCAGTCTAAGAGACATTTGAGTTGCATGTGCTAATATTTCAGTCATTGGCAAGTAAATGGACATTGAAATCACAGGTTTAGTTGTGGTTACCCAGGACTGTGACAGTGAGCCAAGTACAGGGGTTGGGATAGAGGCCCAGGGAACTGTGGCATCAGTTAGGAGGCAAATAGTGAAATGGTGATGTCAGGATAGAGATTCAAAGAGGAAGGAGTAATAAACATGAACACAGAAAACAGTGCTAACTCCATGAAGCTACGAAAGAGCCCAGTAGAATTGGCAATGACAGGTCACTGGTGACCTTGAACTAGAGCTGTCTTGGATACAGTGTGTGGTAGAAGGCTGACTGCAGAGGAAAAAGGAGAAGCCAAGTTTACAGGAGCTCTTTATGAAAGTTGCTGGGCAGTTGGTGGGTGTTTCACGGCGCTGACATTTTACATGCCCTGGGCTGCACTGCACCTACAGGGTAGAGAGCAGGTTGTATCTAAACATCAGGCCATTCCTTTCACTGCTCCCTTTCTTCCCATTTCTTAACAGGGTTTGGCCTTGGTGGATAGACAGTCAAGACCAGAAATCATATTTTTGCTAAAAGTAGATGATTTACCTGAGGACACCCAGGAACGTTTTAATAGTCTGTTCTCTCTACGGGAAAAGTGGACGGGAGAAGACATCGCTCCATACATTCAGTAAGTGATGTATTAAGTATGAATTTTGAGGGTGGTCATCTTTATGCAGGGGGGCATAGGGCTGGGAATTATTATCAGGACACAATTTTTTGAGTATTTCCCAAGGACACCGCTTCCTCTGAAACTTTCTCACACAGGTGGTCTTCTCTGTTATCCCCCACAAGCCCTGCTCCTGAAGGCGGGGGATGTATCATCTTTCTTCTTTACTGTGGTATTTAGCCATGTATAATGTGCGCTTTTTTGCCCAAATTTTTTAGGGAGAAATGAGGATGTGCATTATACATGGGTATAATAACGGGCATACTAATCTTGTGTATAATACGCACAAAAATGTGAGCACACATTTTATAAGGAATCAAATTATACAAGGCAAAATACGGTGCTTCTTCCAAAACCACTTCTGCCCTCTCCCCTGCAAAATTGCAGCTCTTAGAGGACAGTCAGCCTATACTGCATGACTCTAAGGCAAGCACCGTTTTCTGTCTGCCACCTCTTCCCTTCCCTGCTGCCTTGCTGTGGCATCTCACAGAAGCCAGATTGCAGAAGAACAAGTCAGCCCAGAAGCCACTGCTTCTAGGACCACCAACAGCCTCGCCTTTTCACTCTGTTTCTCCTCTCAGGTCCTTTCTCTTTCAACCCAGATCGGATTCCCTGGTTAATCTCTCCAGCTATTACTGTAGATGCTTTGCTCCTTTGGCCCCCTCTCTCTGTCTTCTCGTACCTCCCAGACAAAGATGCACAAAGATTAAACCCAACTTTCTGCTTGCTCTGTGCCTACACCATGGCAGCTAAAATTTCCTGGAGACAAATACACAGTGGGGCTCACCAGGCTCTCCAGGCCCTTTGCACAGCCCCTGGCAAGGCACCTTTCCTCATGGAACTTTTCCACCCTCAGAGCTCACTTAACATCTTTTCTCTTTTCACATCATCAGTACCCTCTGTTTCCTCTTCACCCTCAGCTTATGACCTTGCTTTCTGAGAAAACAGAAGCAGATGAGAGGACAAGAACTATTTCCCACTCCAAATCAGCTGGCCTAGTCCTGTCTGCGACCACTTCCTTTGCAGTCCCTTATGTATAATGCATGAACTGTCCCTAAGGTCAGCCCTCCTGCATTGGATCCTTCTGGGCTTACAAAGGCTTGGAATCCTCTAGTTATTCCTCCCCCCTTTGTGTTCTCAGTGTCTCCCCATCTACTACATTATTCCCATCAACATGTGATCTTCCGTTTACTTAGCCTCAGCACCATTCCGTACACGGGGCCACTTCCTTCTTGAAGTACCCCAGTTTTCTCCCTCTCCCCAAGGCAGCTGCTTGTCTCTCTTGCTGATGTCTCCCTGTTCTTCTAAATCTTTAAATGATAGAGTGCTCCAGGACACTGTTCTTGGCCATCTTCTGTTTAGATTTCATCCTTGATTCTCTTATCAAGGCCTGGATTTACCTTTAGCTTTTTAAAAAATATATATATTTTTTAAAATTTATTTTTAGACAGAGGGGAAGAGAAAGAGAGGGAGGAAAACATCAATGTGAGAAATGTCGAGTGGTTGCCTCTCACACGCTCCCAACTGGGGACCTGGCCCACACCCCAGGCATCTGCCCTGACTGGGAATTGAACTGGCAACCTTTCAGTCCACAGGCCAGAGCTCAATCCACAGGCCAGAGCTCAATCCACTGAGCCACACCAGCCAGGGCTAGCATTGTCTTAATTTTATCTTCATACTTGACCTTTTCTGTGGGCTCCAGATTCTTATACCAAGCTGCCTAACATTTCCACTTGAATATCTAATAGGAATTTCAGACTTGGCATGCTCATAGCAGAACCACTGATACTCCCTTGTCCTAAACCCATCTTCCTCATCTCAGTTAACAGCAGTACCACTGATCCAGTTACTCAAGCAAAAAGGCCAGGACGCACTTTTGTGTTTTTCTTCTCTCACCTCTTGGTTTGAACTAGTAGCGAATCCTGGTGGATCAGCTTGTACCTGACTCTGAACTGGTCTCCCTACTTCTATTTTGCCTCCTTACCTTCTCCTTTTTTTAAACTTTTTATTTCGGAAAATTTTAAATATTCAGAAGTGACAATATGATATAATGAATCCTCATAAACTCACCACCTGGCTTCCATAATTGTCACCACTTCCATTATTTAAAACTTAGATGGATTATGCTTTTCCATTGATTACAAATCTCCTAGTGGCTTCCCATTATGCTTAGAATTAAATTGCAACTCCTCTCCATGTTCTTTGAGGCCCTACAGGATCTAACCCTGTTCTCATGTCCTCCCATTCATTTTTCCCTCATTGTGTCCCAGTCACAGTCTCCTTTTGTGGGCACCGAAGAGGAAGCTGAGTTGAACGAGGGCAGGTAACCATGACAAGTGCAAACAGGTAGCCTAGAATCCAGGTTCTCCAAGTCTAGGTCCTGCTGTATCACATTGCATGTTCTTCTAATTTGAACACTGTGTGATAAAATGGAAGAAAAAGAAAGAAACAAACAACATGGACTTTGAAGTCATAGAGCTGACTGCAAAATGTGGCTGTATCCTTTACTACTTGAGCCTTAGTTTCCTCATATCTAATATGGAGTAAAATAATACTTTACTCATACTTTTCTTGTTAAGTTTGAAGATAATGCATTTAATGTACCTGGTCAATTAAGGCTTAGTAACTGCTGCCTACCCTGTCTCTCCTACAAACGCATACCGTTAGGCTTATTGGGAAGTTGAGATTTAGGGGACAGAGATAAACAAATAGTACTGTGAATATTATGTTATGTTCCCTAAAATATTCATGCTATTCATTAATTTTTTCCTTGTTCCCACAGAGATCTATGTGGAGAGAAGCAAACCATAGGTGCATTACTCACTAAATATTCTAGATCTTCGATGCAAAATGGTGTTAAAGTTTATAACTCAAGAAGACCCATTTCTTAAAAGAATGACAATCTTTTCTTTGGGACTAAAGTTGCTGGGTTTTCTTTAAAAATATTTTTTTATACATTTGTATTCCAGATATTTAAAAACCTCATGCTTTGAGGCATTTTTCTCATCTTAAGCATTTTGAAATTACTGCTGGTCTTTTTTCTTAAATGTAATATGATATTTCTGTCTTTCAAGTTATGTTTTATTAGGTACACGGTGTAAACAAGGATAAAAAGAAAGTTATTTCTCATGTTTAGTATATCTCTATATGCTTTTATTTATTGAAAATACTTGCTTTTTGAATATTTAACACTATTTCTTTAATTAGGATTTGACATTCAGATCATTAATAAAAGTTTTCAGAAAACTAAATAGCCAAGAGGATTGTTTATGCACTTAACTGCCATTTCTCAAGCAAGTGGGTTCTCCTCCACTTTCATCCTTCCACCAAAATAGGAAGTCACTACATGCTGTCAGTTATCTACAGGAGTCGTTTTCATTGATGAAATTGACGTAGTAATTGTTCCTCTATTTCCTCGGCTCGGATGAGATGAAATGGATTTGATCCTCCATTCTATGTGAGGGATACTAATAGAGCAGTTTAGAATCCTATGGAGACACGCAGGTAATACTAGAAAACTACAATATCTAGTTCAAATTAATGTTAACATAGCTAAAGAACTTGTCATTGGGAGGGGGCAGGCCAAAGTTGTCCGGCTCAAGGTTAAAAATAACGTTAGTGGGCAATCCACAATCAGCCAAGATTTAACTGTTATTGAAATTTATAACGTTTTTATTTTCAAACACGTGAAACGCAAATACCATGGCTTCAAAATATCGTCTGTCTTTCAATAAATTTTTCTGCTTATATGGATCATTGATTTTTAAAAATAAATACTGAGTTGGCAGTGGCTAGTGAACTCTGCAGTTTGAGTCAGATATCTGCGATCTAATTACATACTTTACGACTTAAAATCTCTAGGGGCCCAGTGCGCTGAAGGTTTCTGTTCACACAACAATCTCAGGTTTCAGAACTCAATTACTAGCCCCCAGTCCCTGGCTCGTCGCAAACCCTGCCACACACTTCTCTACGTGCACTCGCGCTAGACCTTTATATCTCTAAAGTTTAAACATTCCCTTCTTTCCTCCCTGCTGTTCTCAACTTACCCAATAAATATTTGAATTCGCTTTCCTAAACTTAGGCAGCTCTCATCCACTAGACAAAGGCAAACAAAACCGCTACAGCGTCGCTCAAGCCCCGCCTACTGACAAACTTCCGGCTCTCGTCACCGCCCCACTTCCGCTGACGTAGGAGGTCATAGGTGACAGGGGGAATGTCTTCTGATTGTGGCTTTGAGTAGTGGCTGAAAGGAGCATCTCCGTGACAGGAGCTCGGCGAGCTCCGGGGACGTGATCGGGGGGAGCGAGTTGGAAGCAGCGGGTCGGGCGGGGCCGGACGTGGGCGCCGAGGGAGCCCCGGCTGCATAGCGTGACTGTAGGGAGCTGGGGAGTGCGAGGTGCGGCAGCCCGGTAATGCCCCGCAGCCCTCGGGCGAGCCGCAGAGTCGCTTCATGCCGCCGACTGGTTTAGAGCCCGCCAGAATGAACAGGAAGAAAGGAGACAAGGGCTTTGAAAGTCCAAGGCCATATAAATTATAAGTATTTCTTATATTTTCCTTTTCTAGGTTCTCTTCGTTAGTTTATTTTGTGATTGCTCGAAACTGACTTGGTGGGCTTGGGAAACCTAGTGGGAAATAAGAACCCACTCGCTGTGATGAAAATGGTATTTTTAGGGCGAAAATGCTTTGCATGAGTGTAATTCAGCAGATTTAATGTCCCTTGTAGGTTGATAAAACTTTTTCTTAAGCTGTTAAATTATTTATCCAAAGACATTTTCGTGGCTGTTGCTAAATTTAAAACAAGCAAGTTACTCAAATTTGTAAATTTTAAAGTGAAAGATAAAGTGGGATTAACATAGTCTTTGCTTGTACTGGGATAGAATTATGCTTCATTTAATAATAGAAATACTTTCTTTACTTATTTTATTTTTGTATTTTTTTAACATACAACCCATCAGGTCGTCTGCATTAACAACATAAACTTCCAGAGAAAATCGGTTGTGGTAAGTATATTGTCAACAATCATAAGCAGTGAAAATCCATCCTTTACAATACTTAGAAACTTTCCCTTCCAGATAATTGTTTCAAAAATAGGTGAGAATTAGCATTCAGATCTGTGTGACTCCATGGTCTATGACCTTGCAATATACTGGCTGGCTGCTCAGTTCTTTTTAAAAAATTTTCCCTATCTCCTGATTAACATTTTATTCCTTTTAATCTATTGTGGAATATGAAAGTCTGAATTGTCAAGCATTTTTAGATTTTTTTTTTTAAAGAAGAATAAGCCCACATGAGATTTCTCCTATGAAAAAATTAAGGTTAGAGCACACACTGGCTTAGCTTGGCTCCTAAGAGGCCAGCTTTGTTTTCTGATTCTTGGCTGACCTGGATTATGTGGCATTGCTGGTTAATGACATTTTAGAGGTGCTTGAAATCTAGTAACATCCCCCTCTCCCATTCACATGTATAGATTGCAGATATGTTTTCATTCCAGGAAAGCCCTTGATGACCCAAGTACTCAATTTACCCTCTCAGGGGGACCTATATTAAATAGACCAAAAATCTGAGTGAAACCTGGTTTTCTTCAAGTTATAGCATGAACTTTCCCCTCCTACTTGTTTACTTAGGGTGAGTGGTATAGATTTTAAAGATGTAATCTCTCCATTGAAAAGGTCGAATGGCAGGAAAGGAGGTCACTTAAAGTAGGATAGGGGCTCTGGGAGGATGGTCAGCTGGGAAGTGGGGAGAGAGCAAGGAGCAAGAGTGAGATGTTAGGTGAGAGTGAGTGATGATGAGAGTGAGTGAGATGTTAGATGACCGGGGGGGTTACAATTACACCAGTTGCTAAGCTAAGGATAACAGATTGGAGGCCAATTGGTGTGACTGAACCCAGGCAGGCAAGTATAGGTTAGGGTTCTAGGTGGTGTCAGAGACCTGATGATACAAGATAGGGCTTTCCTCACCTTCATGAACTACAAGCCATTTACAATTTTATTATTGTTAACATTAATCTAGAAAGCCAGATCCTCTTATGGCCCACCCAGGCAGCTATCTGTTGACAGCACTTTTCCATAATCTTTTCTGGCTTACTTTTGACATTATCTTAGTTCTGTTTGCTGTCTTTTAGCTGATCCAAGCTCATTTGTGTAGATAGTCATTGTATTGCTGATACGCTAATTAAGGGAATTTGGGTCTTCCTTCCTAAAAGTGCCCACAGTTTACACCTTTAAACACAGAGACTTCATCAACAGCATTTTTGCATTTGATCTTTTCTGTTCTCATTTGCTTCCACATAGACTGTCCAGATGGTGTAATTTAAGGATGCATGGTTCTCCTGTTATTTAGGAATTGAGGGAAAAAGCAATGGAGTCTCTAGGCTTTTGGACAGTTGGGTTGAATGGTATCTAAAAATTTGTGCATTTAAAAAAAAAAGCCTTATACTGAGTCATTGTGGCATAGTGGGTCAAACTCATTTGGGATTATTTAGATGGGATTGGAATCTCAGTTTTCTACTTATTAATGATATAATTTCTTAACTGTTAATTTATCGATAAAAAGTCTAACAGTACTTTTAAAATTGTTAGATGAAAATAATATAATATCTGGCATTTAATAGTGCTCATTAAACAGTAGCCATTATAATTGTTATAAGCTAGTCTTCTATGATTATTGCCTGCCTTTCATCTTAGATATTCCTGTTACAGCCTCTGAAGTTTTTCTGTTTACTTTGTAGCCCCTGAAACGTTACTGTTTCATGCCCTCCCATAGTCATGTTTCAGAACAGCAATGTTCAACTCAGGATTTTAACTTCCTGGACCGATATGCCACGTTTCATTGGTCTGTCTTTCCCATTTGATTGAGCACAAGAGGGCGGTGGCCAGTCAGTGTATTTAGCTGTCTTTTATGTCTTAGGAACATTTTTCAGGTTGCTCACCACACAGCTAGCATTGTAGCATTATATATATGTGTATATATATGGCCTCTGTGTACGTGGTTGGAAGCATTTTGAAGTGTCTGCTCCTTTAAGTGGCAGCAGTAGATTTTTCCTACTTGTCTTGAGTGTTTATTGCAGCTCTTGCCTCTTCACATGTCCTGGTTTACCTTCCATGATCAGAGAGGCATACTGGTTAGCTTCACTGGTGTAGTTTTCTTCCCTGTTTGGGGGGTAGGGGGGCATGTTTTTTCACTCACTGGCCTGGTTTTAATTTTCTTTTTTGCTCTGTCATGTTTTTCCCCTTCCTCCTTGTTTAGGTTCCAGTCTGGTTAGAAATTAATATATTTGAGCGTAGTGAGTCCTTTTCTTTTTCTCCTAGCAGGTGGTCTCATTTTCACTGATAGTGAATGTGAACCACCAGGATGATGAAGCATACATAATTCATACCCACTTAGTCACTAGGACTACCATGTTTGAAATGAAGGTACCTTGGAGAGCACTTGTATTTATGTAGTAGTTTTTGGGATTTTGTCTCCGAGTGTGCTATGTGTAGTGGTAGTAGTAGCGGAAATCAAAGAAATATGTTCTAAAACATACCAATCCTAATTATAATGAAGTTACTGTCCTTTTCTTTACAGGGATTTGTGGAACTGACTATATTTCCCACAGTTGCAAACTTGAATAGAATCAAGTTGAACAGCAAACAGTGTAGAATATACCGAGTAAGGATCAATGATTTAGAAGCTGCTTTTATTTATAATGATCCAACCTTGGAAGTTTGTCACAGTGAATCAAAACAGTAAGTTATACACTGTAAGACCTGATATTTCTAACAGTCATGTCTCTCATATGATTTGATTACTTTTTTCAGTAGATTTTTCTATGATTATAATTAGAGTCTGGTGCCCAGGTTTGTCTTTGTTTTGTTTTTCTAATTTTATTTTATTTTACTTAAAGATTTTATTTATTTATTTGTAAAGAGAAGGTAAGGGAAGGAAAGAGGGAGAGGAACATCAATATGTAGTTGCTTCTCATGTGTCCCCTACTGGGGACCTGGCCCACAACCCAGGCACGTGTCCTGACTGGGAATTGAACTGGTGACCGTTTGGTTTGCAGGCTGGCCTACAATCCATTGAGCCACACCAGCTGGGGCATTTTTTCCTAATTTTAATATCTTTTACTTTTACCACTCTGTGCATTTGGTGGCTCAAGAAATATTACTAGTTCTGCTCAACATAGTAAGTTACTATTTTCCTTCTTCAAACTATAGTTTTAAAGAAGTACTATTGGAGCCCTGGCTGGTGTAGCTCAGTGGAATGAGCGTGGGCCTGTGAAGCAAAGGATCAGTGGTGTGATTCCCAGTCAGGGCACATGCCTGGGTTGCAGGCCAGGTCCCCAGTAGGGGACACATGAGGAGCAACCACACATTGATGTTTCTCTCCCACTCTTTCTCCTTCCCTTCCCCTTTCTCTAAAAATAAATAAATAAATAAACTATTTTTTAAAAAAGAAGAAGTGTTGGAGAGCTTTAGGTTTCCATAGCCATTTTTTTACTTTTAATGTTTTAAAAATCTAAATATTAAGTGTAGTTTTTATAAGTTAGATGATCATCATAATCTATAGACCAGAGAGTACTTTAAAATATTCTGTAAAATATTTTTGCCACTTTAGAATACCATATGAAATATTATGTCTGAAATATCCATTCCTTCACCTTAAATTAATTATGTTGCACATATTGAGGTTATTTCTGACTTTTATCAGTAAGCATATTTGTGATCAGTTTTATGTTCCACATTTTTAATTTAAATGTTTTTACTTTTTCATCTATAATATGATAGGCTTCATTTTTTATTATTTTTATGGTTAGGTAATATTCCACTCATTTATACTCTAGTTTAAATGATTATTTTTAATTGTTTGGTATCTGTATATGCATAATGTCTAGCTCTTGAGATCATGAATAATGTTGAGTAAGTATTTTGGAACAGATTAGGTTTTTTTGCCTTTGAATTATTTTATTAGGAGAATAGATTACTTAATGTTAAGGCTCTGAGCATTTTACTTGTGGTGCCCCAGTAGGATTTATAGTAACTTAAGTACCGTCAACTGCACATGAAGGCCCTTCCTTGTCTTTTCAAAGCTCCGACAGCACTGGATTATGTCATTTCTGTGCTTCCCAGTGTTTGGGGGCAGAATGTCACAAACTATAATTTTTTTACTTATAAACTCTTTTCTAGTCCAGGTACTAGTCTACAGGTATAAGAGTGCCGTAAGGCAACAGTTCTCAAAGTGTGATTCCCAGACCAGAAGCACTAATACTACATGGTTTAGATAAGGAGATTGCCAAGCATTACCCCCGACCTACTGACAAGAAATGAGGGATAGGGTCCTGCAGTTTGGTTTAATAGCCTGCCAGGCAATCCTAATACAAGTTAAAGCTTGAGAAGCACTGTCTTGAGGGATTAGGATGGTTGAGGAAGGAGATTTATCTCTAGATATATTTGATCCCAATAACCACTGGTTCAGAATCTTTCACACTCAGAGTAAAGAAAAGAAAATGGTACTGGGAAAATTCAGGCAATTTCTCAATTGCTCCTGTGCCTTCCCAGTTCACAAAGGTGATCAACTGTTGAGATTACATCGCTTTTGCAGCCACACTTGCGGAACTGACATAAAAAGGCATTACAAAACCATCTGCCTTTGGAGTAGTAACTCTGTCTGGAAACTAATGAATGGAAGAGGCCCCTCCCTGTGAAAGGACAGGTAGGGGCGCCATTGCCTTGCCACAAGGCCCAAACGCTCTGCTGTTGAGCCGGGAACCCTGAGTTTGATGACAGGGTAAGAAGCCACTCCATCTCCCAGTTACAAAACGCGGCGTTTGCACACCTGCTTTCCCGGTTGTCGCTGGTCAGGTCTGTGACAGTGCAGTGACCGGAACTGTGGCCCCCAGATCGGTTAAGTAAGCAGGCTTCACCTGAATGTGATTATTGTAAGGTTGATATCCCTTCAAAATTTTCTGTGGTGATAGGGAAGATGCCTCATCACTTCTAGTGTTACAGGTAAAGAAAAGGAAGTCATAAAGGAGAATATTTGCAAGGTTAGGACTTTGGGGAAGAGAGGATATATTGTGAATTTTCTTTAAGCCGAAACCAGAGCCTGGTTGGCCATGGCCACTTAGTAAATGCTTGCTGCCTGCCTCTGTTTTTTTGCTTAGCCTTAGAATTTTTTTTAATCTTAGAAGAGTGTATTTGAGCCAAACTGACTGCATCCTGAGAGACAAGGTCTCGGATGCTTCCTAACTCTAGAATCTCAATGGCTTTTTAAGAGCGGTAGCATACGTTATTTTGCTGGTGTTTGTTTATTCTGTGCTTTAGAGTTTTATTAGACACTACTTTTTGAAAGGTGTTAATGAAATTAGTCTGAAGGGTAAAAATGTAGAGGATGGTGTGTATACACCATTAAGTGACTGCACAATTACTGGAGGAAATCTGAAGATTTGATTTTTATTATTTCTGATTACCATACTATGAAGGGAAACACTATTCTTGTAAACACTTGTTTATAAGGTTCATAAGACAAAAGACAGAAACATACTACTTATTCAGAAGAAATACTGCTTTTCTGAGCAGTTAGATGTGAAAAATACCTTCCATGGATGACATTTTTTTTTGAAGGGAACTTTGGGAAGGGTAGATAGTTAAGATTTTTAGCACATCCCAAGATATTTGTTACTTTTCTTATTTCTCAAATAGCTTGCTTTCTTGAATGAACCAAAAGAATTTCCACTAAAGCTGAAACAGAAAAAAAATATAGCAGTTTTGAAATTGAAAATTAAACTTAAAATTATCAGTGGTAACATTTGATCTTTAATACATACAAGAATGTCCTAACATTCAAATAAGTAATATACTACTTTATCACATTTTATTTGTTTTAAAGTTAAGATGCCAGGACCTCCTGTTTTTAATGGAAAGAGATTGAGATCCATCACCTTTGAACCATAAGGGGAATTGTAAGGAGGGGAAGCATTTAGATGAGAGTCTAAAAGGCATTGCTACCTATTTTATCCCATTAGATGTTAGCTGTGTTGTTAAATGAGGTGTACCAGCCCCTAAAAGTCCAGTAGTTTATGTAACATCTGTAAGACTTCTCTCTCTCTCTTGCTCGCTTGCTCGCTCTAGGTTTCCCTCTTTCCTGTCCCCCCTTGGCTTATTGTCTCCCAGTAAAATGAAATAATTTCAGCACTTAAAGTTTCTCGAGATATATTTTGTATTTGAATCTTATGAATTATAGATAGGTTATAATTTGCATCCATAGGAGCTAGGGCTCTTTGGTGAGTTTTTCTTTTTTTTGGCTACATTTCTCTTTTTAGAATAAAATAAATGTGGACCTTGTCAGAGAAACTTCCTGTGGCTGGGTAGCCACAGTGTCTGACTTCTTTCATTCCTCTCCCCTAGACAGGGTCCACCACTTTGAGAAGACCCTTCTTGTTTTGCTTGAAAAGTTGGAGGTGGTGGGCCTTAGGCAAGGGCATGTTAATGTTTTGTAGTCACTGTTATTCTGAAAATTGAAAACACTTATTATCATGCCTTGCAATTTTTGGCTTTTATGAGGTTATTCTGAAAGGGGAAACATTTGATTTGTATTATGAAAACAAACACTGAAATACGAACTGAGAAAATTATTCCTTATAAATGACTTCCTAATAGATTTCATTTCTGGTGACTCAGCATTTTATTTGGACTACTTTACCTTTTCTCAGGAAATGAGGACATTACAAGAATAATTTCCCTTAAAGAAACTGAGCAGCTTAGTATGTAACGTTTAAATTTGACATTTGGTAAAATGATTATTTTTTATTTTTGAGTTTCACAGATAACTGTGGGAAATTACAAGTTCTTCAGCTATCTTTCAAGTTTCATGGTCTTTAAATTTTATTGGAAAGAAATGGTCATCTAGGGTGTACTGCGTAGTCTTTAGTATCAGCTGTTACATTAACTAAATGTTGGCTGGGATGGAGCAGCTGGCACCTCCACAGTCCGCTGGTGGGAATGCAGAATGGTACAACCCTCCTGGACAACAGTTTGGCGGATTCTTATAAAGCTAAACATATATTTACCACCTCACTCTGGAGCCCCACTCGTGGGTATTTGTACTACAGACATGAAAATTAAAGGCACAAAGAAACTGATACACAGCTGTTCGTAGCAGCTCTATTCGTGAAAGCCACAAGCTGTAAACAGCCCCCACGTCCTTCAGTGGGTGAATGAATAAACAATCTGTGCTACAGTCTGTACAGTGGAATACTATTCAGTGTAAAAAGCAACAAACTAAGATACATGTAACACTTCTCGTGAATTTCAGAGACATTATGAGTGAGATAAGCCAGCCTCAAAAGACTGCATTCTGTGGTTCTGTTTATTTGACACAAGGCACAGCATAGAGACTTTTTGAGATGATGGAACTGTTCTGTGTCCTGATTGTTGTAGTGGTTTTACATGTGTTAAAATTTACAGAATTACATACCAAAGACAGAAGTTACTTTTACTGTGTGGTAATTTAAAAAATAGATGAGATGTGAAACAGGTTTTTTTTTTTTATTATGGTCCTGGAGTTTTTGTACCTTTTATTTTACCTGTTTAAGAATTTATTAAAATTATTGATCAGTCTGTTTGATGACTTCCAAAGCTTCATGCTATGTCATTGTTAGAAGCCGTAGTTAATATTGTATGCTTCCTAGTTAGTGGAGAGGTGAAAATGGGAGGAATGGCCTCTGTCAAGTTAAGAGTGTATAATTTGAATGTTTCAGTGGCCTTTCGTATAATAACTCTGTGATTTAAAACTTGTCTTTTTAACTGGATTAAAAATTTATTAAGCTAGAAAAATGTCACTAATCTTACCTTGTGGATTCATCTAATGGATAGATGATAGACATAGAAGTGGGGACGCCCCCCCAAAAAAACAGAGATATCTTTTGGAGGGCTTTGGCATTCCAGAATTGTTCAGTAACGTGACAGTCGTAACAACCACACAGCCTTGGTGAGCGGGCACCATAGGTCACTGAGTGTGAGGTTCAGTAGTTTTAGTCGTGAGTAGAGCAACAAGTGCTTGCCTAACAAGTGTTCTTACGATTATGGAAGACGATGTAATGCTGTCAAACAAATGGTATCACATATTTAAAATCCTTGGTGAAATAGTGGCTTATTGTTACCATTTTTTTTAACCCTCCAGGAGAAATCTCAATTATTTTTCCAATGCCTATGCAGCTGCAGTGAGTGCTGTGGACCCCGATGCAGGAAACGGAGAACTGTGCATTAAGGTTCCATCAGAGTTGTGGAAACACGTCGATGGTAAACTGCCAAATATGATGACTGTGTAACACAATTCTGTTAGACTCGGTGACTAGAACTTGTACATGAAAATAATGTCAACGTTGTACATGGAAATACACGCAAGTTGGAATCTTTTCGCCCCCGAAGGATCGGATGGCAGGCTGATAGGAAAACAGCAGTCAAGGGCTGTAACAGAAATCAGCTCATTTCACTGCTGTTTTTAAAGTGAAAGTTGTAAAAAAATTAGATGGATGGAACAGTTTGTCGCGACTTGAGAACCCACACAATATCAAATCGGTTTAGAAATACAGCATTTTTAAAAGATTTTAGTTATTTATCTTTAGAGGGGAAGGGAAGGAGAGAGGGAGAGAAACATCAATGTATGGTTGCCTCTTGTGCATCCCCTGCTGGGAACTGGCCTGCAACCCAGGCATGTGCCCTGACTGGGAATCTAACAGCAATCCTTTGGTTTGCAGGCCCGCACTCAATCCACTGAGGTACACCAGCCAGAGCAGAATTGTAGCATTTTATAGCAGGAGGGGTCCTAAAAAATTATTTGGTTTAATTTCTTCCTTTTACAGAAAAGTCTCTAAAGTCCTAAGAGAGTTAAGTGAACTGCTGAAGGTCATTAATTAGTAGTCAAATCAAGGGTTGAAAGTTTCCAACATTCACTCTGCATACTTTTGAGCATAGTCTCATTATTTCTAAATTCTTCCTTTCTCAAATAAATTTATGACCATTTTAATTATGTATAATATATTGTATAATTATGTTATAATTATTATAAAAGTATTACATGTAATACTTTTATTTGGCCTTATAATAATTAACCATGTTAAGGAAGTAAGACATTTTTTAAGGTTTTATTTATTTTTAGAGAGAGGGGAAGGGAGGGAGAAGGGAGAGAAACCCCAATACGTGATTGGTTGCCTTTCACTTGCCCCCACTGGGGACCTGGCCTGCAACCCAGGCTGATGCGCTGACCAGGAATCAAACCAGCGTCCTTTCAGTTCACAGGCTGGTGCTCAATCCACTGAGCCACACCGACCAGGGCAGGCGTTTTGTTTTGATTTTCCATATTTCTGGTAGTGTTTATGCATGAGAAAGTTTTTTATTCGGGGTGGGGGGAGAGGTTACCTGATTTAGGGGACGGGCGCAGAAGGTCATCATTTTATGTTCAGAGATTGAAGATAGTCCATATGTTATAAGGTTTGGGGGGAAATTAAAAGAAACTTTAACCTAATTATAAAAGCACATTTATTCTGTAGAAATCAGGCAAGACAAAAATGTAATAAATGATGCGCAATGTAAATTCTTGAGTAGGCTTTTCCATCTCCTTCACCTGCCAGGGTTAATTGTCTGTGGGATGATATAACCTGAGAACACACTTTGTTGGTCGGTCTGGTTTTGTTTTCATTTCTATTTATTTTGGGTTTCTTTGTCCTTTTGTTTTTTAAAATTAAAGTTATTGGGCTGACATTGGTTAATAAAATTCTATGGATTTCAAGTGTACAGTTCCGTGATACATCATCTATCTATACATTGCATTGTGTGCTCACCACCCAAAGTCAAAGCCTTTTCTGTCACCATGTTTGACCTGAAAAGTAAGTTTCGAATTGGATCCAGAAGGGCTTCAGTGTCCGATGTGAGAGTTTTGAACTTTTTCCTTTAGGCAGTGTAGCATTGTCAAATCCCTACAGGGATGTTGGCATGAGGATACAGCATGACCAGAGCTACTTTTTGGGAGAGCATCGCAGTGACTGTAATTGGATAGAGGCGGGCTGCCGAGGTAACCGAGAAAGAGATGGTGAAAGCCAAAACTAGGTTGAGTGGTGTGGTTTTTCATGTAAAACTGAGCCTCTGATTTCTATCCTATGTCCAGTATAAGTCTGCCCTTATTACATAGACCACTGTTACTTAATTGTATACTCACATGTCAATTTGCATGTATTTATTTGTTGCAGAATTAAAGGTCCTAAAGATACACATCAATTTTTCGTTGGACCAGCCAAAAGGAGGCCTTCATTTTGTGGTACCCAGTGTGGAGGGAAGTATGGCCGAGAGAGGTGCTCACGTTTTCTCTTGTGGGTATCAGAATTCCACAAGGTAGATTATTAATTCTTATGTGTTTCAGTTAATTTTACTTTTCAATTATATTTTCTGTATAAATATAGTGCACATATTTAGCATAAAATGCAAAGTATGAAAATCTTGACCTCCCACACTTGTTCTTCCTCCTGAGTCTTGTCCCGTTTGTCCTTTCTCCTCAATCTCACGTCTTTCCTTTTCTCTCTCATTTGCAAGTCTGCTGTTCTAAAACCATCTCAGTTCTTTTATTTTTTTAACTTTATACTGAAGTAAAACATAGGAAGTTCCACAAGTTGTATGTAGAAATCTCAGTAGATTTGGACAGGTGGACAAAGCCATGCAGTCAACACTCGCTTCAAGAAAAAGGACGTCACCAGCATCTCAGGGTTCCCCCTCCCACCCACCTCCATTCACTCTGCCCCTACCTGATGCTCTCCTGCTGCAGGGTAATCACTATTCTGATTTCTAAAATAGCACAGATTACGTCCACCCGTTTTTGAGTTTTATATGCCATATTTATCTATGCACAATGTACACACTTGCCCAAATTTTTGAGGGAAAAATAAGGGTGCGCATTATACATGAATAGCACTAAAAGACTGGATGCGCACTATATTCGGCAAAATACGGTGCATGCCAGCGTACACATCGTGCTCTTTATGTCTGGCTTTTTCGTTGAACATTGTGATGGTGAGATTTAGCTTCACTGTGTGTAGTTGTTTATTCTCCCAGTTCTACAGTTCATTACATGTTATTGGAATATTACTTTGTAACAGTCATTTTCTCCTGAGATTATTAACTCCTCCAAGCCAGGGATGATACCATACACTTCTTTGTTGTCTCAGTACCAAGTAAAAACCCTGGCACATAATAAAACCTGACCTGAATTAGTAGAAAGTCAACTGGACATTCATGTATGGCTTTACCAGCACTGTTTGAATTTGTGCAATGCATTATATATTCCAAAACAGTTTTCTAACATACGAAATAGATTCTGAACAGTCACTGTGTGGAAACGAACGCTCTGCATCAAAACTAAGGTGAACATGCAAGTGAAACTTACTCTGTTTCTAGTTTAAAGATTGCAAACTAAGAGTTGCTTACCTTTTTTGAGGGTTTGAATTGAAGGTGCTGCATGATATATTTACTTAATATTGCCAAGTAATAGTTGAAGATACGTTTCTATCTTTAATCATATTCTTTCAGGTTGCACAGGGAAGAACTTCAGTGGTCAGAGAGCTAAGGCATCTTTTTGTAGATGCTTTATGAATGTTACAATAATTTACACACGGGGAAAGCAATGTAGGTCCCACTTCCAACATGTTTCTTACGCTGTCGGTCTTCCCTCTAGGTTTTGGTTCCCATGTGTTGACTCGTACTCTGAATTGTGTACGTGGAAATTGGAGTTTACGGTAGATGCTGCGATGGTGGCTGTTTCCAACGGAGATTTGGTGGAGACGGTGTACACCCACGACATGAGGAAGAAGACCTTCCACTACATGCTCACCATCCCCACGGCTGCGTCTAATATCTCCTTGGCCATTGGACCTTTCGAAATACTTGTAGACCCGTACATGCATGAGGTGCAGCTTCTTACTCCTTTTCCTTCTCCCCTTTCACTCCTGAGAAAAAGAAGGATATTAATGACATACTAAGGTCTTCTTAGCTCCTCTTTTAACTGTCAAGAATATCATTAGAAAGAAAAGGTTCCCTTGTCTGATGCATTTTTAATGATTTGATTTCCTGAATGAATTCCTTTCAAAATATTGTCATACTATAGATAAACTTCAGATTTTTTTTTTCAGCAGAGGACTTTGCATTCAAAACAGCTTCAAGTATACTTTGATTACAGTATGTAGTCTGATTTCTGTACTTGATTCTGTTCGTTATTACGGTCATCTTTTTGTCTGGAGTATATGAATGTTACAGTCCCATGTCTGGGTCAGAAAGATTGCAGTTCAAAATGAAAGAGCAAACTTGTTCTCAGTGCGGTATATAGAGGAGAGGAGAAGAGGCTGGGCTGGGTTAGAATTTCGTTCAGCAGACTCCTTCCAGTTTCCTCCCACCACATGTCCTTCCACAAATCATTTATCAACTTCCAGGTCAGACAGGGTTTTGTATTTCCCCAAGGGAGACTGCTTTTGGTTAGAATGTGATTAATTGGTTATTGACCCTCTTGGCTACTGTACACATTTAAAGTAACACTTGAATGAGTTTATTATTTACTATTAGTCCTTTATGTTTTCAGTTTTAGTTATTATATTTAATATAAGGTTTATACTTGACCATGTGTATCTCCACAGCGTTTCTTTGAGTTATGTGAGCAAAAATGAGGGCAGCTAGGTTTAAACTATTGGTGAGTTCCTAGATCTACTCTTATGTTTGCTTTCCTGAAATTCACAAGATTTTTGAAATCACTCATGGAAAATATTCAAGATATTTTGTGAAGAGTTTGGCTTTTACTGTCTTGACAATATCTCTGAAAGTTATACTCACTGATAAGATTGGCAGTGAATTTTATTATCTTTGGTAACTGATCAACCTTAAAGTCAACATTTGATTAGTTCCTACTCTGTATTTTGGAAGAATTCTTTTTCCCACTCCAAGCCATTGGATGAGGGAAAGGTAAACGACAGTCAAGTATTTTTCTTGAATCCTTGGAGCCCGTATCTTAGTCTCTCTCTGTCTCAAATAGTTGGCATTTCTTACCTCGTAACAAGTAATAAACTTCCTACAGCTTTGAAATAAACTTCCTTCTGTATGTAGCTGAGATGGTAAAGGAGAGCTGTGGTCATTTTTCTCTGTGTGCAGTAAAGGGTATGATTAACATTGACAATTACTAAGACAGTACTATAACATGCAATATTCACTAGGTTTGATACTTATATATCAAAGGTAAATCTAAAAGTCTTGGAGATTTAAATATTTTTTGTTTCATGTGCATATGCAGAAGAATTTTAACTTTATTTGGAACTCAAGTTTTATTTTCATTGGGTTTAAAAGCATTCTATAGACTTGTGATCCATCATAAATTTGATTTTTAAGTACAATAAATATTTTGTTAATGTAGTAAAAGTAATCTCTGCTGTCTCACTGGCATTTTCTTTTAGTACCTTGAATTTGTGAAAAGAGTGAGAAGGACTTACATGAATATTTCAATCTATCTCAATTGTAGATATTTAGGAAATACAAAATATTAAAGTTAATTTATTTAATGATCTTCCTTGCTTTTATTTTCAGGTTACTCATTTTTGTTTACCCCAACTTCTTCCATTGCTTAAACATACCACATCATATCTTCATGAAGTGTTCGAGTTTTATGAAGAAATTCTTACGTGTCGATACCCATACTCCTGCTTTAAGACTGTGTTCATTGATGAGGCTTATGTTGAAGTCGCTGCTTACGCCTCCATGAGCATTTTTAGGTTGGTATGGCCTCAGATTTGCAAGGCTTAATTAGGGTAATGATGTGAAGACAAGTTATTTATATTATGATGAATTTCAAGATGTTTTGAACTTTTTTAAATCATGGTTGGCTTTGTAGAAAGTCTAGTGTTTATAAAATAAAAAAATAAAAAAGTATAAAGAAGAAAATTTTAGAATAACTCAAAACAGTCATACTATTTTCATCCAGAATTAACTGATTATGTATTACATATTTTTTAAGAAGTCTCTTTTCTGATTATGCAATTGGAAAAATATTGTACAGGTTATTTTGTGGATAACTGGTGAGAGGATTTTTTTTAAGCACTACTTACACATTCACTTATACTGCCAAATTTTTTGTAAGAAAAAAGGAAAACTTTATTTTTATTTCCTTTTTTTTTTTCTATTCTCCTTACTGCTTTCCCTTATTTTATTCCTTGCAAAGTTTCAAATCTTCAGAAGTTTTATGGGTCAAGGTCAATCACTTTACTTATCTAGGCCTACATTTTCTCATCTATTAAAGCGGATAATCATACTGCCCCTGCATTCTCCAGAGTGGTGTTAGAAGGATCTGATGGGCCAGTGCCTATGAAAGTAAATAACAGGACACCCAAAAGTAATAGTTACTGTTTGGAAAAGACTTTTCAGATTAGAAGAGTCCATTGTAGGAGGATTAGGGTTTTTTTTGTTTTTTTTTTTAAGATTCTGTTTATTTAACTTTAGAGGGGAAGGGAAGGAGAGAGGGAGAGACATATCAATGCATGGTTGCCTCTCGTGTGTCCCCTGCTGGGAACTGGCCTGCAACCCAGGCATGTGCCCTGACTGGGAATCTAACAGCGATCATGTGGTTCGCAGGCCTGCACTCAATCCACTGAGGTACAGCAGCCAGGGCTGTAGGAGGATTAATTTCTAATTAACGTATCTGACTGATGATGTTTCCCACTTACCCCCCAAAAATATATTTTCATGCAAATCAGTGGGAAACATTGCAGTCCTTGCTTTAAGCAAAATATGTCAAGATTATGTGCTTAAACTAAATTTTGAAAAGATGCACAAGAACTTAGGGAGAATATTCTAGTCTTTTTATGTCTAACTTAAATTCTGTTATTTTAAAAGTGTGGTTATTTTACTTTGACTCAATAATTGTTTATTTCTTGGTTATAACTAGCTGTCTCTCTTGAATCCCAGCACAAATCTTTTACATAGTGCCATGATTATAGACGAGACACCTTTGACCAGAAGGTGTTTAGCCCAGGCCTTGGCCCAGCAGTTTTTTGGGTGTTTCATATCCAGGATGTCTTGGTAAGTAATTTCAAAGTTTATAACTACTGAGAAAAAGAAATGAGAAATTTTGTTTTTCTTTTCTTTCCTGCAGTGTAAGCTGACTTTTGTGCTAACGACAGCAGTTCATTTTAAAGACACTATTCTATACATATTTAAAGAAAAATAATGAGTGTAAATTTTCTCTTGCTGCTTTTAAGATTCTCTCCTTTTCTTTAATCTTGGGTAATATAATTATGATGTGCCTTGGTGTGTGCTTCCTTGGGTCCAATTTCTTTGGGACTCTCTGAGCTTCTTGGACTTCCTGGAAGTCTATTTCCTTTGCCAGATTGAGGAAGTTCGCCATTATTTTTTCAAGTAAGTTTTCAGTTTCTTGTTCTTCTTCTTCTCCCTCTGGCACCCCTATGATTCGGATGTGGGAACGTTTAAAGATGTCCTGGAGGTTCCTAAGCCTTTCCTCATTTTCTGGAATTCTTGTTTCTTCATTCTGTTCCAGTTGAAAGTTTATTTCTTCCGTCTCTTCCAAATTGTTGATCTGAGTCCTGGTTTCCTGCCTGTCACTGTTGGTTTCCTGTACATTTTCCTTTATTTCACTTTTCATAGCCCTTACTTCTTCATCTATTTTGCAACCACACTTAGTCATTTCTGTGAGCATCCTGATTACCAGTGTTTTGAACTCTGTGTCTGATAGGTTGGCTCCCTCCTTGTGGCTTAGTTCTTTTTCTGAGCTTTAATCCATTCTTTCCTTTAGGCCATATTTTTTTGTCTCGGCGCACCTGTTATGTAGTAAGGGTGGGGGGGGGTGGAGCCTTAGGTGTTCACCAGGGCAGGGCAACCACTTTGCTACATTGTGGTGCTGTATGTGGGGGAGGGGTCAGGGAGGGAACAATGCCACTTACTCTGGTCTCAGCCGACTTTCAGTCACTTCCCCTTCTATCCACAAACAAATTAAGCCCTTCTGGTGCTGATTCCTGGAATGATGGGCTTCTGTACATTCTAGGACCCTGTGGGTCTCTCCAAGAACTCTCCTGTGAGGCTGGGAGTTTCTCTTACCATTGCAACGGCCACAGATTTTTACAGCCAGAGGTTCTGAGGCTTTATCTCTTTGCACTGGAACCCTGGGTTGTGTAATCTGTCTGGCTCCCCAGTTGTTCCTCCCGGTTTATCTGCACATGAATGTAGGACCGTGAATGTAGGACCACCTGGTCCGCCAGCCGCCCACCACCTCGCCATGAGTCCCCTCCACCCTGGCTGCCGGTTTCCACCCCTCTTACCGGTGCGGATGAGTGTTTCTCCTTTAAATCCTTGGTTGTCGGACTTCCATACGGTTCCATTTTCTGGCAGTTCTGGTGGGTTTTTGTTTTTAAACTGGTCGTTGTCTTTCTTTGGGTTGTGAGAGGAGGTAAAGTGTATCTACCTATGCCTCAATCTTGGCTGGAAGTCGACATCAAAATTTCTTAAGAAACAGAATGAATACTGTAGATAAAAGGACTTGAATGTACAGAAAACTGTAGTTAGAATCCGAATGTCAGTGCTCAATCGGTTGGTAATGTTCAAGGTCCTCTACAATAGAGATAAATGAGATAGGGATTTTCCTGCTAGTGCCTAGTTTTGTACTAATTTACTGGAATGAGGTAAGAGATAAGAACAGTTTTTATTTTCTTTTTCATTAACTTGAGATGAAGAAACATAGGAAACACAGTTAAGATTATAACTGTGACCATTCTGTGCTGTAAATAGTATGTAAACAGGGTTTTTTCCCCCCCTCTCTTGCTGGAGGAGAGAGGGCAGAGGGTAAAGCCTCTAGATTTATAACTTTCTTTTTTTTAAATTTTTTTTATTGTTGTTCACAGAGTTGTAACTTTCTTAAAATTACATAGTTACACTAAAGAATAGTACCTGGCCCTGGTTGGTGTGACTCAGTGGATTGAGCACCGGCCTGTGAACGACACTGCCAGTCTGATTCCGGGTCAGGGCACGTGCCTGGGTTGCAGGCCAGGTCCCCAGTCGGGGGCGTGAAAAAGGCAACCAGTCACTATTTCTCTTGCACATCGCGTTTCCCTCTCTTTCTTCCTCCTCTCCCCTCTCTAAAAATAAATAAATAAAGCCTTTAATAAAAGAAAAAAAGAGTAGTGCCTAGAACATGATGGGTGAAATGTTTGAATGAACAAAGAAATGAATGGATAAAGATACGGATGAATAAATAAATGAATGATGTCAATTGCCTTTCCTCTTGAGAAGCTGAGAAAATTAACTAAGTAATTTAACATCAGGTCTTGGACACCCTCTGATGGTTATGCATGGGGTTGGTAATAATAAGAGTGTGGACTTGAAGAATGCCACAGCACAGCCCTGGCCACAGGCACGCGAGTGTCCGAGGCGGACAGTACGGACAGACTGTGTGCGGGGAAAGTGGCGCTGCCGGAGCAGAGCTCGTACGCAGGGGCGCGGCGCCCAAGTACGACTGTGCCGCAGTTCCACCGCCAGAGGTGAAGCCAGGTGTGCAGGGGGTACGAGGCACTGAGAAGCAGAATTCAGCTGGAAGAAGTGGGGAAACCAAATGACTTGTTACTAACTTTCATTTTCTTTAGGAGGCAGAGAAGTATACACTATACCTGTTACCTTAGTCTTAGCTGAAGAATTTTTGATTGAAAGTTCCTATTTTTACTTCTCATCACTTAGGTCTGATGAATGGGTACTGAAGGGAATTTCAGGCTATATCTATGGACTCTGGATGAAAAAAACTTTTGGTGTTAATGAATACCGCCATTGGATTAAAGAGGTAAATTCACTAGATCCGTTCCCCACCTAGAAGTCACTGAGACATGTTAGCGTGCTCCTGATTTCCGAGTTGTGTGGCCTTTGTTCTAATAGTTGTAAGACACTTACTGTCATTCAGAGTCTCATTTTCTCCCAGTCAACTGAGCATCACTATACTGAGAAAGACTAATGGTCTGTTTTTTTCAGTTTCCATTGTCAGTGTTGGCCTCTAAAAACTTCTTGGCTAAGGAAGAGAATATTTCCTTAATCATCAAGTTAGTCAGTGTTCCCGCTTCTCGTTTTTAATGTGATTCTCTGCTTCCTAAATTTGTTTAGACTTAGAGCCCAGGTTCCGGAGTCAGATTGCCCTGTGGTCCGCCTCATACATTTACAGGCTTTGTTACTTTGGTTAGTCGTTCCAGGCCTCATCTGTGTAAGGAGAGTAGTAGTAGTACCTACCCCATGCGTGGGGGTCATGAGACATCGTCACGTGTAATATGCCTGGTGCGTTAGGCATCGTAAGTGCCCATTGTATGCAAAGTGCCCACTGTAGGCGGGCCAGCTGTTTATTGCATTTATGTTCCCGCTGGTCTTAGTCTTTCCCCTGTTACTCAAAGATTTGACCCGGAAGAAAAAAATCAACTGTATTTTGACCAGCCCATTCTATCATGTACATATACATTTTAATCATATCATGCTTATTTAGCTTCTTTCTTCTCAGTTGGAGAAATGTGCATTAAATAGACCCTTCCACCTTTCCCCTTTTCTCATTTTATTTATCTTCATCATCCAAACCTGAACTTAAATAAGCCAGAGGTGATTGTAAAAGATTTCACACATTTAGAACTGTGAAAGAATTTCTACATCTAGAACTGAATAGTTCACTCTTCATTTCAAAAACTATTAATGAAGGAAAATGACATATAGCATTTAATGTGTTTTGGACACTGTTACAAACATTTTATAAATATCAACTATGTCAGTCGTTCTAACTACTCTGTTGTTATCCCCATTTTACAGACGAGGAAACAAGCACAGAGAGGTTAAGTTATTTGGCCAAAGTTACACAATTAGTAAGTAGAGCCAAGATTTAGACCCGGCTTTCAACCACTTCACTGTGGCTTTACCACTTCTCTGTCCTGCCTGTATGTTGTTTAGTCATGAATTTCAAGCACAGTTGTGTTGTCTGTCTCGCTCTTTTTAAAATTTTGATGTATGTCATATAGGAGAATGCTGGAGGAATTTTAAAATGTTGATTTCTATTTTGGCTGGTGTGGCTCAGTGGATTGAGCCCTGGCCTGAGAACCAAGGGGTCACTGGTTCGATTCCCAGTCTGGGACACAAGCCTGGGTTGCAGGCCAGGTCCCCAGTAAGGAATGTGCCAGAAGCAACCCCACATTGATGTTTCTCTTCCTCTCTCTCCCTCTCTTCCCTGCTCTCTAAAAAATAAATAAAACCTTAAAAATTGTTGATATTTGACATCATTTTATCCTCATTTCTTTTTACTTGCCTAAATTCTCCATCAAAGCCAAATGCAGAGAAGGCAGAAATAAATGTAGACAACCAATTAGAGAGGTTGGGAAGCTCCATTTGCGAGAATTGCCAGGAACCTTGAAGTCACAGAGTAGACCAGGCGTTTTAGGCTGTCGTTCAGCCAGTCTGCTTTGTTTATAAGGACCCGAACTACTCTCCAGATGCATTTCATTTCTTTTAATGAACTACATTCTTATACCAGGAGATAAGAAATTGCAGCTCAATTTTAAATGTGTATGTAAAAAGCTTTTCACTGATGCCTATTTTTACACCTTCTTTAGGAGCTGGACAAAATAGTGGCGTATGAACTGAAAACTGGCGGTGTCTTGCTGCATCCCATATTTGGTGGAGGGAAAGAGAAGGACAAGTACGTTTGTCGTTCACAGATGATACTGTAAAGCTTGTGTTATGGGGTCACTCTTGGAGGATCATTTGTGTGGCGTTCAGGCCCAGGCAGAGCAAAGGGACAGTAGTGACGGTGGATAATGGTATTGGGGCCACCAACACCGGTAATCTCACTACTCCTGCCTTTACTGTTTTTATTGCATGCGATGGCTGTAAATGGATTTCAGCATTTAAAAAAGACTCTAAATGTAATGCTTTTCTCTTTTCCATGTTAATTTTTTCATACTACTATATTATACTCCTGTCATAAAAGATTTACTATAATGGAAACACTGATAATTATTTTAAGTCTAAGTCAGTAATTTCAGTATCGAGACATCCTGCCTGTACCTATTGATTCTCCTTCCTTTTCTCCTTTCATTTCCCTCGCTCGCCTTTCTTCCTTTCCTTTTCTTTTCTTACTCATTTTCTGTTTTTTAGCAAGTCGCCGCAAAGGAGACAGCCACATACAATAAAATAATGGTGCTGGCAGGGATCCTGTTTGTCCTTGGGTTCATGGATTCCTAAAGGGAATGGGGATTAATTTTTATATTTTCACAAAGAATAAAGTAAAAGTTTGCATTTTCTGTATTTATGTAGACAACAGACCATGCTGTAACTTTGTCAACAGTTGACATGGATTTTATAGTTGTTAGCAGATATCTTGAAATATTCTTTGCACTCATCAGTACCTCAAATTTACTACAGTAGGACCAGTGCTAGGTCCTACTATTTAATGCATTGATAAACTAATGCATATATTGGTATATCATAACTGTTTCATATTTTGATAATTGCATTTTATTTTTAAAATATTATTTATTTATTTTTAGAGAGGGGGGAGGGAGAGGGAAAGATACATCAGTGTGTGGTTGCCTTTTACGTGCCCCATAATGGTGACGTGGCCCACAGCCCAGGCATGTGCCCTGACTGGGAATTGAACTGGTGACCCTTTGTTTCACAGGCCAGAGCTCAGTCTCCTGAGCCACACCAGCCAGGGCTGATAACTGCATTTTATATCATTGACTTTCTTTGTAATCCTGTAAATTTCATTTTGTGCATTTTAAACTGTTTTCTCACATGGGGCTGATAGAATTAACCAGATCGCCTAAGTATCTAGAAGCACAACAAAGGTTAAGAACCTTGAAATTTTATAACCAGTAGCCTTTTTTGTTAGGGTCCTTGAGACAAGATTAAGTTAGCAGAAAGGTGTAGGAATTTGGAGTTAGAGAAACTTGGAGATTTCGTCATTGAATTTTGTGATCTAGGAACACTGTGTACGTTTCAGAGAGTGTGTGTGTTCCAATGTGTAAGAGGCAGTGATGACCCATGACCGCTTTGACGGCTCGGTTGGGAGGACTGTTGAGGTGGAACTTCATGCACAGCGTGCAGTCCACGCTCACCCGGGAAGCTTCAGCGCCTTCCACTGTCTTTCCTGCGCTGCCTCCCGAATGGCAGCTTCCCAGAATGTAATGAGCACGTCCCTGCTGTGTGAAAAGATTTACTCAGGGTGCTTTTACCTTGGCTCTGCCCAGTTCTGTAGTTCTTGTTGTGTGTTCGTTTTTAAAACTTCCATATGTATAAAAGCAGCACATGAACAATGCTCTTTGAGGAAATAAAAACTGAGCAGTGTAGAAGTGTGTGGAGTGAAACATAAAAGGTCCCTGTTAGCTGTGTCTTATCACCCCTCACTCCCACCAGAACCTCTCCTTGGGGAATCACCGTGATTATAAACTTGGCATTTGTCTTTTAGTGTATAGGCCTTTATTACTGCCTTAATTTATGTGTATATGACATTTATAAAATGTAATTCAGTCACGTGCATATTACTGTGTCTTTTTTAAATAACCATATCTATATATTTCGGCAAACATTAGATATTAATTTAGTTTTGTTCCACATAAGAGCTGTATAGTATTCCATTATACCTTGGAATTTACTGAAGCTTTTCCATATTGCTGTGCTTTGCTAAAGCTCATAAGCTTATAAAGCTTATAAGCTTGGAAGTAGTAATGAAATATAAAAGTAATTGTTTAAATATCAAATTGATAACTATTTGAAATTTCAACATGCTTTATTTTTAAGGAAGTATAATGACTTCTCTTATACATTGGTTTTGAGAGTATAATGTGGTACAGTGATTTTAAAGGGTAATCTGTTGGTACCGATCAAAGTTTATTTATTTTTTAAATTTTATTTTAATTGTTGTTCAAGTAGTTTTCGGTCTTTTACTCCCATTCCAGCCCACCCCCAGCCCGCCCTACCTCCCTTCCATTCCCACCCCCCCCCCCCAGTTTTTGTCCATGTGTCCTTTATACTTGTTCCTATAAACCCTTCCCCCCAGTCAAAATGTTTAAATGGGTAAGTTTTAGACTCAGCAGTGCTGGGTATGTTATGTAGAAACTCTACTTCTAAGTGTTTACTGTACAGAAATACTTGCACATATGTAAAAAGATAGTCATTACGGCATTATTTGAACTAGTGAACAGTTGTAGACAAATGTTTATATATGTCATAAATATTTTTTACTAGACTTGTCCTTTCTTTTAATTTACTGATGATCTCTTTCCATTTCAGAATTAAATTGTTTTTGCATAGTCTGGTCTTTATGTCCTCCAGATTTTTTTTTTTGGAAGATTTTTTTTCTATCCGAAAATTATTGAAAGAAGTTTTTTCCTTTATTTCGCAATTATTTTTGTTTTATATATGTAGTTCATTTTGATTTTGTGTGTGTGTGTGTTTCCTAGTCTCTGTTGCTCTCATATTAAGAAAATTGCTAAGGTATTCTGATGAGGTTTTTGATTTATTGCCTTGATGTGGCCATGAAATTTACTGTTTACTTACTATTCAAGTTTGTTAAGTGAATCTGTTCATTTGTTCAGTCCAGCATCCCATCTACACTTCTCAATAAAGCATCCACATACGCTGTCCTGGGAATACTACACTATGTTTCAGTGTAAAGCTCACCTTGTGATGAGACTGATTGAAAACAGAATCAGTATGGAATTTATGCTGCAAGTAAGTATTAAAGTCAAGAACTTAACAGTTGTAAAAGAAGGTCTGTTCTGCATACCTATAACCCAAATACTGTTCGGTAAACAGGGTCTGAGTATCTGGGTTTATAAGGTGGAGTTCTGTTAGTCATTAGCTGTGGGATCCCTTAGCCCTCAGATCCAGAATGAGTGTCAGTACTTGACCCATTCAGTAGAGGAGTGTTGTGAAGGTAAAATTAGAACGTGAGGATGAGGGTAAAACCTGTCTGTACATATGATTTTGTGTTTGGCATTATTTAGAATATTAAGGATGAAGTGCCATTTAGAAATGTTTTCCTTAGGAAAAGCAGAACTATCTAAAAGATGCTTATTTTTGCTGTGGCTGAATTCTGCTGTATATTTTAAACAAGTTCTGATGTAGGTAGTTGAGCTATAAAAGTCGAGGTAGAAGAAACCAGATGTATTATAAATGTTCAGCTATTTCTTTTTCATTAATGACATTCTTGGAGGTAAGCAAAAAGTAACTTCAGTAATCTTTTTAGTTTGCTCTAAAATTGAGTTTCTTTAATCCTTCTGTCCTTTACCTTACCCTTAGAGTAAAGAACAGAAATACTGGGTGGTCCACCAAGAGCCAGTTAACTTTTGTGAGTGGTGTAAATCCTACTGAGCATTACCAGCTTCAGAAATAAACAGTGTTTAGTTCTATGTAAAGCTCATAGCATAATAAATTATAGATATTATATATTATTATTATTACAGTCCTTAAAAAATATTCACTGTTTGACTAGGATATTATTAAAATTCAATTATATTTAGAGGAAGAATGGTTATTCTGGCTGTTCAATTCTTTGCATGCTTCTTCTGTTAATAATCTTTAACTAGAACAATCTACATAATAAAATGTGCAGTTATTGTCTTCTGGAATTGAGTAGGATAAAGTTATATTGCAAAGTTGTTTAGAAGAGAATTGAAAGCAAAGTTATTATGTTACTAAGTGATACAAAGATACTAAATTACATTTTTATTCTTACAGGTTTTCAATAAACTGCTAAGTTTGGCCAGTACTGCTTCCTCTCAGAAGTTCCAGTCACATATGTGGAGTCAAATGTTGGTTTCCACGTCTGGGTTTTTGAAGTCCATCTCCAACGTCTCTGGCAAAGACATTCAGCCTTTAATAAAGCAGTGGGTGTATCCTTTTAAATAGCAGTTCAACAAAGCAGGGAAGGGAGTAAGTTTATGTGTGTAAGGGGAAGGAAAAAGAAGAGGGATTTGGGGGATGAAAGGAGGTAAGAACTATTTTTATTTCCAAATAATGGTAAAAATAGCCAGGAACTGTAAATCTTTTCCTGTAGAGTGGTTACTAATGATTGTGCTCATGCACGCACACACGCACACACCTGTACTATTTATAAAATTTGGCATACTTTGAAGTACTAGTTTTTAGTTTGAGTACAGCAATGGTAGAGGCGGTAACAAATTCATCAGGACTGGCCACCTGTAAGATGCAGTGGTCTGGTGACTTGTAGGTTAGAGGATGGTACATGCTGAGTTGTATCTTGGAACTTTTTAGTTTTTACATTTTCTCATTTCATTATGTTAATAACCCAGTAGAGTGGTTTTGCTTCTTTCAAAACACAAATTTCCCAGTGTTTCAGAAATTCTTTTTAAATCTGGAGAAACATTTTTCACAAGAATTTTGAATACGTTGCCACCTGCTTTACATCGAAACATGCTTTCCAAGCTTTGAACTGATGGGAATGCATTTGAAAATTGTTACTGCCACAGTGAATAATTTGTTTAGTATATAGTCGTTTCAGTATGCAAAAATTCCTTTACAGTTCTTCAGAGACCAGAGCGGAGTGGTAAAATTTTATGGAAGTTTTGCATTTAATAGAAAACGAAATGTCTTAGAATTGGAAATAAAACAAGATTATACATCGCTTGGAACTCAGAAATATGTGGTAAGCTTTTTTCCAAAATGGCCTTTTGCATTGCCTTTTCCCTCATTCAAAGTAGGAAGGGTTTACGGGTGGTGGATCTGGTTAGAAGCTTCATAATGAGATTTTGTTTGCAAAGAACAAAATTGAGCAAATACCAAGTGTTGGTGAAGGGAAGACGGGTTACAGATGATTTCATGGGCTACAAATTCTTCTATTCTCTCCTCCTTTGGCACCAATTGCCTTTGTCTTTCTTGAGTTACACATCTTGTATACCATCATTTTATATCGTGATGTATGCACCAACACATAAGAATACATATTGGTATACTTTCATCACTATGAACATTGTTTCTTTTTAAAGGGACCACTTAAAGTGACAGTGCAGGAGTTAGATGGATCCTTCAATCATACATTGCAAATTGAAGAAAACAGCCTTAAACATGATATACCCTGCCACTCCAAAAGCAGAAGGTAGGCACTGAATCATAATTATAAATTAAAGTTTATAGTTAAATTGTAAGTTTCACAAATTAAAATACCAAAATAAAAATTCTAATATATACCAAAAATTCTAAACGATTTTATTTGTTTTTAGAGAGAGGAAAAGGGGGGAAGAAAGAAAGGGAGAGAAATATCAATGTGTGGTTGCCTCTCATGCTCCTCACTACTGGGGACCTGGCCTGCAACCCAAGCATGTGCCCTGACTGGGAATCGAACTGGCAACCCTTTGATTCTCAGACTGGCACCCAGTCCACTGAGCCACACAGGCCAGGGCTTGTTTACCTAATTTTTTAGGTAGAAAACATGTTATCTAGTATCTTTTTCTCTCCATTTTACTTCAAGTTAATATTACCAAACATTATTTGCTTTCCATTTTTGGCAACATTTTTATCCTTACAATTAAATACATTTTCAATAGATTCGAGAATCCGTATTTTGTACTAGTACGGAGAGATAGAATGGAAATTTGAGTTTTTGGAGCCTGGAAAAATTCAAGGCAAATTCCTTAGTTTCGTTCTTATTAGTCTCATTGGTTTACTCTCTACAGTAAATATTGGGGAAATGGTGATTGAATATAAAGGAAGGAGCTGAATACATACATCGTGAAAAGCCCCTGCACCTTCTACAGTGTGTGTCTCCCTCCCTTTGCCCTGTGTCCTCAGGCCCTTACAGATGTTCTTCTGGTCGTTCAAGGGCACAGTGCCATTTTACTTAGGAAATGCACAGCAGTTCATCCTTTATTTAATACATTTTTTTATCATAGCCTTTTAAAACTCAGGCATGCACTCTGAATAGTGAAAGATGAGAAATACTTTTGTGCTGTTCTGATATCAGAATTTCAGGAGTAGAAGTCTGTACTCAGGACTGTGTTAGATCTCAGACGCGAGAATGTCAGTGGATTTGGGTGGCCTTCATGAACTTGATTCTGAGATCTCCCTGTCATCATTTTTTTCTCTGAAAATTTTTAGTTTAGAGCGAAATTCCCCTTTTTATTCTTTCCACCTTTGATATTGGGAACACGTGATTGCTGCCCTCCTCATTGCATTTCCTCACTTTTGTTTTTTCCCTGTGATAACAGTATGTCACTGGGTGTTCTTAGGTGTGAGAGACACAGGAAGACTGTTCTGTGTTCTTACTCATCCTCACCCAAGTCATTGGTGTCATCAAGTAGGTTTATGATTCAAGAGTAGTTTGCATGATTCCAGTTGCTTCTGTTTTCGCTTATCTTAAATCTTGTGCATGTTAATTGTACATCTTAGTACTGCTAAGATGATTTCTGGCTGACCACTTCATACAGGACCTTACCTACACAGAGAACGTGTGTTCAGAATTGCTCGTTTCATTTCAGGCCTGCTTATATATTCTTTTTTTAATACAGGGTTTTTTTTTTTGTTTTTTATTGATGGCTCTCTTATTTTTTCTACATAAAACTGTAGTACCAGTTCTTAGGAATATGGTTAGAACTGACATTTAGTTATATACTTCTTCTTGTTAAACTTGGATCAGAAAGACATTTTAATATCAATTACTTCATTCCTTCAGCTTCAAAATAGATGTCATTGTGATTAAAATTCATTACATTTACTACTCCTTCCTTTGGATATCTTTCAGTGTTGTGTGAAGTCCTTAACTTGTACTTTGGCTGCTTTTTTATCTCCTTTTAGAAGTGGAAATGTCACAATTTTAAAATTACTTTTTCTTAAATGTAGGAATAAGAAGAAAAAAATCCCACTGATGAATGGAGAGGAAGTCGATATGGATCTTTCTGCAATGGAGTGAGTTTGTTCCTTAAGTTTAAGGGCGTACTATTTTCTGTATTCTCATTTGTCTTGATGTGTACCCCTTAAAGTATATAAATGTCCGGAAATTAGTGCTTTTAAAAGGCAGTGTACCTTATGCTAAAATCTTACATAAAATCATCTTACATAAAAACCTTACATAATCTTACATAAAATCATATAAATCTTACAAATCTTACTAAAAATCATATACAGTGGAATACCACCTAGCCATAGAAAAGATGAAGTACTGCCATTTGTAACTGTATGGGTGGGTCTTTAGAGTGTCATGATGAGTGAAGTAAGTCAGGTAAGAAAGGATGAGAATCATGATTTCGTTCATCTGTGGGATATAAAACACAAAAAGCAACAACTTACGAACAAACAAGCTCACAGACACGGATAGCAGTGCGGTGGTTACCAGAGCTGAAGCAGGGTGGGGAGGGGCTGGAGACGGTGGAGGGGGTCAAACATACGGCGACAGGAGGAGACTAGACTGGAGGTGGTGAGCACACAGTCACTGTATAATAAAGCCATACACCCGAAACTTGTGTAATGTTACTAACCAGTGTTACCCCAAGAAAACAGTCAGAGAGGCATGAGTGAACCTGTGCTGGCCCTGGTGAACTGAAGGGGAACCAGGGGGTGGCTTGGAAGTGGGCACAGAACGGACTTAGGCAGCTTCCTTGCTCCTCTGCTGGTCTCTAGACCAGCGCTGCTCAAACTGGATCTCACATGTCGGTCACTGCAGGGGCTTCTTAGAAGGCAGGTTGTGACCCAGCACTGCACTAGGGGGTCCTGATGGTTGGCATTCTTAGCGAGCTCTCGGGTGGTACTTGTTGCCCTTTGTCTTTGGACAAGGCTGTCTTTGAACTTTAAAGGCTCCTCTGCTTGCAAAACACAACTTAAATATCATTATTTAAAGTTTTTATGTGGTATTATTTGTTGACAGTTTCATTTTTAAATATGTGGCTCAAACTTTTTGTTCATATTGTACCTGTATATTTTTTATAAAACAGCTGCAGTTATTTACTAATTTAATTGCCAAATATCATTGCTATTTATATACTTTTTTTAAAAGATTTTTATTTATTTATTTTTAGAGGAGTAGGGAGGGAGAAAAAGAGGGAAAGAAACATCAATGTGTGGTTGCCTCTGGCACACTCCCAACTGGGGACCTGGCCCACAACCCAGGCATGTGCCCTGCCTGGGAATTGAACCAGTGACCCTTTGGTCTGCAACCCAGCACTCAGTCCACTGAGCCACACCAGCCAGGGCTGTATAATGCCGCTGTATACTGTTTTTATACTTTTCTTGTATCATATGACTTGACTGTAGTAAGCACCCACTGGTATTTGATGAATTAGTATTTTAGACGGTGTTCCTTTGATAAAAAGTGTTGATGTAGACTAGATTTTTTTAAAAACATGCTCATTACTTTGAGAAGTTACATGTACAAATTGTGATATGCCTCCAAACTATGATTTCAGAACTTGCTATTTGAAAAAGGTAATCATACACCCAGCATTATGAAATGAAGTACTAAAATCAGTTAAATCCATTTAGTGTAAATAACTCACTCCTTAGTCACAGACGGCTTTCCAATAAGGGGCAGCACTGAAAGCCGTAGTCAGTCCTGCAGCTACAGGAGGTGAAATGAAGAGACTTGGTCTCGTTCCCCTTTCACATGGTGCAGTCACAAATCTAAGTCCCAAATGAATAATTTCAGATGGAATTTTTTTGTTATTATCCTTGGAGATCTTATGAGCAAGATCAGTATAGATAGACATTGTGACGAAGTTGAAATATATTAAACATAATGCCCCGGTTGTCAGTGTAGTTTTAAAAAAATGGGTACATAAACCCCAGGCAGCCTTGAGTACCACGTGAGGAAGGGAAACTGGTTAGTGAGTGTGCTTTGCTTTTATTTTAGGCATATGTAAAACTAAAAAACTGAAATAGCTCCATGGAAAACTGTTTCCTTTCAGCGCGGACTCCCCTTTGCTGTGGATACGGATAGACCCCGACATGTCGGTGCTGAGGAAAGTGGAGTTTGAGCAGGCCGACTTCATGTGGCAGTACCAGCTGCGCTACGAGCGGGACGTGGTGGCGCAGCAGGAGTCCATTTCGGCCTTGGAGAAGTTCCCCACTCCGGCCTCGCGGCTCGCGCTCACCGACATACTAGAGCAAGAACAGTGTTTCTACCGAGTCAGGATGGCGGCTTGCTTCTGCCTTGCAAAGGTGAGGTTACGTACATGTAAAAAATAGAACTCTGCCCTGGCTGGTGTAGCTCGGTGGATTGAGCGCAGCCCTGTGAACCAAACTACCGCGGTTCGAGTGCCAGTCAGGGCACGTGCCTGGGTTGCAGGCCAGGTCCCAGCAGGGGACACACGAGAGGCAACCACACATTGATGTTCCTCTCCATCTCTCCTTCCCTTCCCCTCTAAAGAGAAGTAAATAAAATCTTAAAAAAATAAAACTCTGAAATAGAATTAAAATTCATCGTAGTCTTTGATTTTACTTGGTAGCTGGTCCCTTAAAAGCTTTGTCAAAAGCTTTTTATAAAGACTGATTTGAAAGAAAGACATGTGACCTGAAAATAGGTAATTTATTAAAATTTTATAGTTGTCAAACTGGAAGTCAGATTTTAAAACCAAAGAGAATTTTTCACCATTGTATTGATTTGCCAACTACATTATTGAGCAAAGAATATTATTTGGTAAGAAAATCCTTTGACATTAAAGTACATGAGATCAGTTCATCTTAAGTATCCCAAAGTGGTGCTTGTTTCATATTGGTTTGGGCTTAGTAATCCATGTGAGTTAAACATAATTTAAAATGATAGGTTCTGTAATTTAACATGCCAGGAAAGTTAATTTATTAAGAAAATTAAATATTTTCTTTAGATGCAAAAAAAACCAAAGGTAGAACAAATGAAAACCAGAAAACGCAGACAAAAATTTGGCCAGAAATATTGGGTTCCAGGTATTTTAAAAACCTCTCGATAACAGGTTATTTCCATTTAGTGACTGTCTCGCCTTCCTCACTGCTGAGTTCATTTGTCCAACATGCACCGGGTTAGAATGGTTTGGATTCATCGTATCTTTAATGGTCACTAGTGAGCAATTGGATTCCTACACTCTACTCAAGTATATGAGGGGAAAGATTATTTTCTTTAATAATCATCAGCTAGGGATACAATTGCATTGCTTTTATAAAGATCTTTGTGATTATTGCATGCTATATTCTTAGCAGATCCATAATATTAAGTTATTTATTTATTTTAAATATTTTATTTATTTATCTTTAGAGAGGAAGGGAAGAAGAGAAGGAGAGAAATATCAATGTGTGGTTGCCTCTCATGAGTCCCCTGCTGGGAACTGGCCTGCAACCTAGGCATGTGCCCTGACTGGGAATCGAACCGCGATCGTGTGGTTCGCAGGCCCGCGCTCAATCCACTGAGCTACACCAGCCAGGGCTAATATTAAGTTATTTAAAGTTTTTTTTTTGTTTGTTTGTTTTTTTTTGTTTTTTTTTTTTTGGTGAGCATTCTTACAGACTTACATGGTAGTGAGGTACTTGGTTTGTTTTTCAGCTCAGGTGGATTTTAAAACTTTTAAAACCCATGGTGATATTTCTAGCTGATAAATTTAAAATTTTAGAATTACATCTGCCTAAATGGACAAATACAAACTTATTTAGAATATATGCCTTTTGCAAATATATTTGCTTAAGACATAAAGAATACTTCAATTTAGATATTAAGTTGTAGAAATAATTATAAGTGTACATAAGAATTTGGGAGGGTGAATTTGTATATAATCTCGGAAATGATGGAAGGCTAAAGTCTGTTACACTCAATGAGAAGTGAGTTGTTGAAAACTAGCCCATTTGCATCACTAACTTTTAGAAAGTGGTTTCATTTATTTAAAAATATGTTTGCTTTGGTGATGGGAATTACTTTGTTATCTAACTATTTGCAGATTGCAAATTCAATGGTGAGCACATGGACAGGACCGCCAGCCATGAAGTCACTCTTCACTAGAATGTTTTGTTGTAAAACTTGTCCAAATATTGTGAAAACAAACAACTTTATGAGCTTTCAAAGTTATTTTCTACAGAAGGTACAGTTTACTTTCCAAATTTCTTACAATTGTTTTCTGCCACTATCTGTATATCTCAGTTTGACCTGGAGACTATTCAAATAATAGATGTGTTTTGCCTGGCTCTTTTTTGTTTTTAAAATGTTTTTTCCAGCTTGCTCATTGATTTTATGAGCGGTAGGAAAGGCACTCACTGTCCACACTAATACTAAAGCAAAGAGCGATGGATACTTCGAGTTTGGGGTTGGTTGCATGGCGGGTGCAGGTTCGGGGCAGTCCTTCCGATGACGTTCCTTCTGGAGTTTGGGCAGCATCTCTGAGTCAGAGAGAAGGCAACACACAAGCCCGGCTTCGCTACTCACCAGCAGTTCGCAGGAAGCCGAGTTTCTTACCCCTCTCAGCCTCCGTTTACTCATTATGAAGCTTATCTTTTTTAGAAGTAACACTGAGCGCGTGAAGTGTTTTAGGTTATATTTACCACATAGTGCGTTTCTATAAATGGTAATATAGAAAGTGGCGGTGTGATGGGGTCACGGTTTTAGGAAGGGATGTGAGCGTGGCAGGGAGGCCAGCATTTGGGCAGCGTGAAGTCATCTGTACAGTTTTTGAGTGGTTTATTAATGACAGTGAAGACAGAGATGAGATGAACCAAAATGCAGTAGAGGAAGAGTGAAGCTGAAGTGGAAAAACCAACAAAGGCTGCTTTCTGGTCTGGAGTGAGGAGGTGAGAAAGGAGACTGTCGAGGGTAAAGCAGGGCTGAGAAAAGGGCGTTTTGGGTTTGTTTGGTTTTGGATAGAGGGAGGGGAAGCTCGAGGCGTGTTTGGCACAGAGAAAGGGGCCATTGGAGAGGAATGAAATACTCTGTGGAAGCCGATAAATATCAGAAAGATGGCGTGAATCCTGAAGGTACTGGCAGTGGGTGGGACAGAGTTAGGAGGTGCACTTCAGAAAAGTAAGACCTGCCTTTTTCTGAGTCAGACTTCCACCTCCTTAGAAAAGTTGCCTGTGAAAATTCGGGAGGAAGAAAGTTAAGCTGGATTTCGGATAAGGTGCCCCTTCTCCTGGAGCTGAGATGGGATGGTACAGGAGGGTCACCGTGTTCTCAGCCTGGGGTTGAACTGTGTGCTTCCAGCCACGAAGTCATTCAATCCCGAAAGGTTGCGAGGCCCCTGCTTAGTAATCAGCCAGCTAAGATCACCCGTCTGAGTAGGTAGTAGAGTAAGAGTTGAAGAACGGTTTCTCTGGTGTTAAAACCCATGCCTTTTCTACTGTAGAACCCAGAGCTGAGTTTATGTGATTTACACGGCGTGTATTTCCTCTGACAACTGAAAGACGGAGGCACGTGGGCGGCAGGGTGCACCCAGTTACACAGCTCTCCCCGTGGATTCCTGCTCGGCCCTTCTGTGGGAGCTTGGTGACACGTGTTAGTGGGAGGGGTGGGCGTTAGGGGTGGGCGGGATCCGGATACCTGTGCCAGCTCTAGAGTCCGCTTATCCTGCATGTACTGAGTTCAGTGATTGTCGTAATGACAGGGTTCAGTTACATGTTTCCTTTTTTTTCTGTAGACCATGCCAGTTGCAATGGCTCTGTTGAGAGATGTTCACAACCTCTGTCCCAAAGAAGTCCTAACATTTATTTTAGACTTAATCAAGTACAATGACAACAGAAAAAATAAGGTAAGATACCTTAATGAATATTATAAAACTACCCAGTGTTACTTTGTTTTTAAAGGAATATTTAGACTGTGAAATCATTGTTGATTCCATGGTACTTGGAATTTCTAGAATGAGAAACATGTAAACATGATTTATTATCATAACCAGTGGATAGAAACTGAGATTAGCTGGTCTTTACATGTTTCTTATACCTGATATAATGTAGAGATAATGGTGCATTAGATTTTGGGGTGCCAGCTAAAACTTACTGGGGGGAATCTGACAAACCAGTTTTATTTTTCCTTCTTTTTTTGTTTACCAAGTGACACCCAGAAAACAGTTCCCTCTTGGGATAATTTTTTTATTGATGAATTTGACATTTTCTTAAACCATTACATGTGTCTATTCATTTATTTAGCAAGTAACTATTGGATGCCATGGTTCAAGTTACTTTGCCTGTCCAAGTAGGGTTATAGTATCTGTGAGAATCAATGGGGTCTGAGGGGTGAGTGTTAAATCAGTTGCTTTTCCTGCTCTGCCCACAGTCCACCTCCTTTTTAATGTCTGAGTTCATGCAGTGATCCAAATATGTAGGTCAGAAACAGCGGTTGAATAAATGGGCTCTTGCTCTCCTGGCAACATAGTTAGTGGAGGTAACAGTGAAACCATAAAAATACTGGAAGGAAACAACCTCCAAATGGTTTGATCCGTGGTGTGCACTTTGGAATAGTTTCTGTTTGCTGTTGTGGCTACAATTTCTTTTCCTGCTCAGTATCTGAATGCAGGCCTCTTTAGGGACGCTGTTGTCGTGAGTGTCCAGGTGAGGTTCTGCCCCCACAGTGAAGTCAGACGCGGTGCGTGTCCCTCTTCTGTCCCCGGCGGTGTGTGTTGCTGGTAGAATTAACTCACTGGCTCCAGTTCAAAGGACCAGGCTGGAGTATCTGATTTCCTCAGCTTAAATCAAGCCACACCCAGGTTGCCTTTCAGTAAATCGATTCCCTGGGAATCGACTGGGGTATGAGTGTAGGAATTAATATTTTTTTATGCTTTCCTTCTCCATTTTCTCTGCTTTTGCTGGAAACTCCTATTATTCCTGCGTTATGTCTTCTACAGCTTCCCTCCAATTTCTTTTATGCTTTCCTTCCTATTTTTTGTCTTTTTTGCTCAAACTTTCAGGAGTTTTAAAAATATTTTATATTTCAATTTAATTTTGATTCTGATTCTTAGTATATGTCTTTCTTTAAAAGTGTTTTGCTATTGGAAAGCATCTCATTGGTTATTTCTCAGGCAACATTAGTGATAATTTTGGATGTTTTCCCCCTGCCACTTTTCCTTGCACACACTGTTTCCTTCAAGTTGATTTTTCCCCTTTGTTTGTTATGGTCTTTTTTCCTTGATACTTTAAAAAAATATCTGGTGATCTTTGGGTTATATGTTTGTATATGAGAGTAGAGCGCTAAATAGCTAATTTGAAGCTCTGTGGTACAAGCAGGATTTGTGACCTGTGGTCTTTCTTTTGGAGGAACCTTGCTGGGTTACTATAAGAGTACCATTCATGTGGTATTTGTTGAGTAAATTAATATATGAACTGTCCAAAAAAATTGAGCCATTGTTAATATAACAAAAATGGTTTGCGTGACATCAGTGTAACCTGGCAACCAAGGAAAATGGACTGGAATGCGCATGTGTGAACAATGACAACTTTACTGCACTAGTCAGTGGGGCAGTAGATGCCAATGAGGGAGCATGTGTACTGTGTGGTTGTCCCATTAAAAATGACTGAGACAGTAGAGCAGCAAATATGCATCACATTTTGCATTAAGCTCGAACATTCTTCCATGGAACTATTTGGATGATTCAGAAGGGTTTTGGGGATGATGCAATGAGTGCAGCACAAGTAAAAGTGTGGTGCAAATGCTTCAAAGGTGGTTGAAAGTGATCCACGTTCTGGAAGGCCTGCAATAAGCAGAGTATCTGAGAATGTGGAACGTGGACAGGCTGCAGTCAACACAGATCGGTGACTGACAGTGAGAGAACTAGAAGCTGACCTGGGGATCCCAGAACCACTCTGTCCGAGACTTTGACACAGAATCTTGGCATGAAACATAATGGCGAAACTCATTCCACAGCTTCTTCTGCCAGAGCAGAAGGAACATCATGCAGTTGCTAATGACTTAACTAAAACCACTATCAATGCATAAGATTTCCTCAAGAAGGTCATAACCAGAGATGAATTATGGGTCTAGGGCTGTGATCTGGAAACAAAAGCCCAGTCGTCCCAATGGAAATTGCCCTGGTTCTCAAAAGTCAAAACAAGATCAAGTCCGTAAAGGTGTCCATCATGAGTACTGCCCTCCAGGCCAACCAGTTAATGAGGAGGACTGCCTCAGTGGTCTTCATCCATTGCGAATCACAGTACAGTGAAAACGGCCGCAGCTGTGGACAGCTGCTGAGTGGCAGCTTCATGACAGTGCTCCGGCTCAGGCATCACGTCTTGTGCAGAGGTTTTTTGCAAAACATCAAATCACCCAAGTGACTCAGTTCCCCTGCCTCCCAGATTTGGGTCCCTGCAACTTCTGGCTTTTCCCAAAACTAAAGTCACCTTTGAAAGGGGAGAGATTTCAGACTGTCAACAAGATTCAGGAAAATACTACAGGGCAGCTGACAGTGATTGGGAGAACTGTGTGACACCACGGTGCCTACTTGAAGGGGACGGAGGCGCCGTTGTCCCATGTGCCGTGTCTTGTACCTTCTTCAGTAAATGTCTCTGTTTTTCACGGTACATGGCCAGGTACTGTTTGGACAACCTTGTTGTATTTCTGGTTTGTGAATCTTTCACTTTTTCCCTTTCATGTGACTCTACATAAAGGATCAAGTTGAACACTTACCAACTTATGTTTTTAGATAAATTATGTTCTTAGATTATGAGTATTTCATTTTATTACTTTTGAACAGAAGTATGAATTTTGTTATCCTCATGCCATTCTTGGCCTCAGTTTTCAGATAACTATTACCGTGCAGAAATGATCGATGCCCTGGCCAATTCTGTGACACCTGCAGTCAGCGTGAATAACGAGGTTCGCACGTTGGATAATTTAAACCCGGATGTGCGGCTCATTCTCGAAGAAATCACCAGGTTTTTGAACATGGAGAAGCTGCTTCCAAGTTACAGACACACCATCACTGTCAGGTGTAATGATTCTTCACACTTTCTTTAAAGTTATTTTTATAATTGTAAGAGAAATTTATTTCCGTTATAGAAAACTGGGGAACACAGTAAAGTTAAAGGAGAAAATTAAAATCCTATGATTCTGTCATTCACAAATTATTGCTGTACAGTTTTGGGGAATGGCTGCCTAATTTTCTTTCTCTTGCAAAATAAAAAAGTTTAATTAGTGGACATATATTGCATATATAGTTTCTGTGTTCTGCTTAAATAACCTCACATCATCAGAAACTCTGAAAGCATTATCTCTGATGTCCTCATAACGTTTTATCTCATTGAATATACCATAAGCAACCTTCTGTTAGACACTTTTAAGGTGACTTTTTGCTTTTCTCAACTTCCTTGCATATGATTGTCAAAAAGTTCTATCTCTTTAGGAGTTTGCTAAAAATGAAAAAGTCGATTCACTGTTTCAAACATTATGAACACTTTAACCTTCCACATTTATTATTTACTAAACTCTGTAACTCAGACTTTTAGAAAAAATGCAAAGTATAATGATACCTGAAATTGAATTTTCAAACAAGTTTTAAAATTTGTTTTCCTTTAATTGCATTTAGATACTTTTAACTTTTATGATTTGTAAAAATTTAATGATAAGAATTAACAGTTGGATTCAAATCAGATCATTTTTTCAGTTCACTGTTACAGGTTAATTTCTAGTGCCTCGCAAACGACTTTGATTCAAAATACTTTTAATGAAACCATTTAACCGTCAGCACTGTTTTTCCTAGTTGTTTGAGAGCCATCCGAGTGCTTCAGAAGAATGGACATGTGCCAAGCGATCCCACTCTTTTTAAATCCTATGCAGAATATGGCCACTTTGTGGACATTAGAATAGCAGCTTTGGAAGCAGTTGTTGATTATACTAAAGGTAATGCTTGAGAAGTATATGTCCACATCATTTTAGAAAGAAATGTTTACTATTTAAAGCTGGTCTTAGTTATTGGGATTTTCTTACTATGTACAATAGAAATATTTTAATCTTAAAATCTTGACTCACTGATTTTTGTTTAATATGGAATTCTTATAATAATTAATAAGTGAGGAAAAATAATAAAATTAATAAGTAGATATATTGATCTGTCCAAGAAGTCAGTATATCATTCTTACGGCTTTAAGTATGTGTTACTGTAAGAAATAGAAGACACTTTTTTGTGAAGTTTCTAACTATGTAGGAGGGATTCAAGAAAGCATCTTGCTCCCGGCACAAATCTGCATCTGTGAAGGGGGAGCAGGAGCTTTAATCGCCCTAATCAGTAGGCCGATTGATTAGGCAAGGCTTTAAAAGTTGGACTCCAAAAGTAAGTTCAGAGAAAACTTCGTAGGCAAAAACATTTTCAGAAATACAGAGGAGAACTATAAACAGATGAAAATGTAAAAGAAGCAAAAAGAAGTCACAAAGAATGGAGATGGTAGAAGAAAAGCAATAATTCAAGAAGTAGTAATAGAATACTTTGACAAGGTATGAATGAAAGTGACCTAAGCTAGAATCTGATGAAATTTAAAATTTTAAAGTTAGAGAAGAAAATAGTGTTAGTTCCCAGTTATTATACAAGATAAGAGAATAATGCAGCCTGTGACTTCTTCAGCATATGAAGAGCTCAGAAGAGTTCGAAAGGGAACAAATAGCGAACATCACAATGTCTAGGGCCAATTATGATTTAAGATACTCCACTTTGCCAAGTTGTTTTGTTGCTCACATAGCCTTGAAGGCTAGAACATGTTACATCTGTGTAACATTTTAAATAATAAAGTTCCCAAAGATAATTTTCAGCTGGTCTGGAAATGAATCAAAATAATAGCTAAAGATCAAAGTGTGAAATGTAGAACATAGTGATCAGCAACTGTGGCTATAAAATAAAGAGCTAAGCTGAAATATCTGTTCATATGGTTGTAAAATTTAATGCAGATTTCAAAAATAATTCTTGAAAAGGCGAAGGGCTCAAGCAAAGAAAAACACCTTGTAGACACAGACAGCCGTACGGTGATCAGAGGGGGATGGGGCGGGAGGTAGAAGAGGGTGAAGGGGGTTAAATGGTGATGGAGGGAGACTCGGCTTGGGGTGGAGAACACAGTGCAGTATACAGATGACGCGTTGTAGAATTGTACCCCTGAAACCTGTATGATTTCAGTAGGCAGCGTCTCTCCAATAAATTCTATTAGAACCTCTGGGGAAAAAGTAATGTGCAAGTGTAAGAAATACGTAAATTAACCTACATCTAAAATTCCAGACCAGAGAGCACTGAGATATGAGGACAGTAAAGAAGTTAAAGTTTCCTGAGCTTCTGATCTGACTGTGAAAACGAATGGGGAGAGGAGTTCTTTAGTAGATATCAGTTAATTTTTACATGTTAAATAGGGGAAAGTATGCACAAATTTTATAATCTTTTGTAAATAGGAATACTTATTTATAGTTAGGACTTATAAAAGGGTAAGATCAGTATAGTGTGTTCAATACACATGTTGGTCTAAACTCAGAAAGGACAATCATTTGTTCTTTTTATGGAAGGTTAAAATACACTTTTAAGAAATTACGGTGAAAATAGTGATGTTTTTAAAAAAATTTAATTTCTTGGCAGGAAAATATATAATCCTCTCTCAGTCTTCAGTATTTTTTGAGATTTTATCAGTTCATGAAATTTAGAGGTTTTGAGGTACACCAAACACGGCAGTATCCCCATCTTTCTTTCCCAGGGTACACGGTGCTCACTCCCACATAGACCTGAAGGTTCCATGAATTAGTGCTGTCCGAGGTGAAATAGAACGCTCATGTTGCGGTTTCCAAGAAACATGAAAGAAGTATAATTTAATCGAGAGGTGTTTAGGTGTGATCCATGAATTTTAGATAATTTGGAAACAAAAATATGTAAAATATTAGAAATAAAATTCTGAAAATAAAGCTTTTTTAGGTCATAGCAGTAAAACTTGCTGAAAAGGTGAATGGAAATAGCTAATGAGTCATTTTATTGGTCAGTTATAGGACTATTGTATTTTTGTAATTGCCTTTTATGTTTGGAAAAGTTAAGGCTGTTTTTTGGCCTTAAATGAAAGAAATGAGTCACAAAAACAGTGTTCCTACAGCTAAGGGATCATTGAGTAGCGGACATCTCTATAATTTAAGCATCTAGAAACAACAATTTTTATTTAAACACATTTTGTCTATTTAGAGTTAATCGTCTTTAATTTAGGGCTCAGTAAATTATAATTTGCTTTATGTTGTATTTGCCATTGATTTGAGCTGCAGTGAAAAATATACACTTGGTTTTGTTTTATGTTTTGGCTACATATGGCATAATACTTATAAAATTTACAAAATGGCCTATTACATAAAAAAAAAAATGTTAGGAAATTGTCCACAGCCTTCAACTCTGGAAATCCAGCTAAAGCAGAGTCCTAACTAATCAGTGTAAACTCCTTGCCTATCACTTGTTAATTTGTTATAATTGCAACAACATGTTTCTTCATTTTTGTTTTCAGTGGACAGGAGTTACGAAGAACTGCAATGGCTCCTTAATATGATTCAGGATGACCCTGTACCCTATGTAAGGTTAGTTTTTATGTTACAGTTTGTTTGTAAGTCCTCCAGTGAAACTGAATAATTTCAGATGGTTATACATGGAACAAAACCTCTGTTATTTTGGAAAGGACAGGAATATGGTGTGCACCTGTCATGTCCTTTTTTGACTTGTTATTTTGATTTGCCTTTGAAAAGGCATTTAAAAATATACTATTAATAAAGTTTATTTCCTGTAATTTTATATACAATCTCTATTATAACTTAAAAGGAAACTTATGTAATAGTTTGTAATGCACCTGAAGGATCCCTTAGATATAAAAAATTATGAAACCTCTACGGATGGATTTAATTTACTTTAAAAGTGATTAAGAACAATGTTTTGGTGTATTCCCTTTCTTCCTTTCTATCTCATATAAAATCTTCTTAAGTAGACTTGGGGTTATTTTCATTTTTTGTATGCCCTGCTAGTCTTCCCCTGCCCACCCCCCAGAGAGAGGGAAAGAGAGGAAAGAAGAGAGGGAGAGAAACATCAATCAGCTGCCTTTCACATGCTTGTAACTGGGGCTCTGGGCCACAACCCAGGCATGTGCCCCAACACGGAATCGAACTGGAGACCCTTCAGTTCTCAGGCTGGCACTCAAACCCCTGAGCCACAACAGCCAGGGCCCTTCTAGTCTTTTCTGCTGCTTTCTTTTGCAAAGTAGAGTGTTTATGGTGTGTTCAAATAGGAGTAACTTTTTGACCATTTTTGTCTTTCTTTGCACATAGTAGGCACTTAAATTTTTGTTCACTTTAAAATGATTTTATAAAATAAAATTTGAAAGTTAGAAAGTAACTCTGGTTATAGTCATTCCAGCTAGAAGTGAGAACACAAAGCTAAATATTGTCTTGCTCACCTTTACACATCAGTTGGTAGGTAATTGTTTTCTTCTAAAAAGGCACAAATAAACCACCTTCTGACCTTACTGAAATGCATCTGAGCCTGAATTCACATAATATTTTTAGCTCTAACGGAGATTTGGGTATAGCAGTGAGTTTTTGGTTAAGTCACCTTGTATTTTAGTGTTTTAAATGATGCTTATTACGTAAATATCCTTTATACAAAGTTTTGCTATTAATATTTTGTAGTTCATTTGTGATCTAAATTATATTTTAAATGGTTTGTCATTGTGATTGATACACAGTAAGGGTAAGGTTGACATGGATAGTAATCTCATAACTGTCCCTTCCGAAGTACGTATTTCTATTAAAGACAATTGGCAGAATGCCTGCCCACATGTCTTACTGGTAGAGCTCATGTGTTTGAAAACTTCTAGTAAGATCCGACTGATAGCGAGTAGGAACAGAAAGTGTAAACACAGTATCAGTAAAGCTAACCACGCAGTCATTTTTTTCAGTTCACATCTGCAGAACTGACATTAAGATGCGTAGTTCTCAGATCTTGGAATTGTGCTTTGAAGACTGTTTTTAGCAGAGTATAAAATGATGTAATATTTAAAATTTTTATATTCCTGAATTATATACTGTACAATATAAATAATTGCTTTTGGAATTATTTATATTGTAAAAGCAATATAATAATTGATTTTTGAAATATTGTGGAACTGTTAATTTCATTCAGATTTCAAGAGCTGTTATTTATAACGTGAGGTGAAAATCTGTTTAAAGATACATTTCATGATTATTTTTGATGTTTTCTTCTTAATTGAGGTGGTTCAAATGGGGAGTCTTTTAGGCTTTATTTAAAACCATCTAACCCAAAGATTTTCAACAAGAATTTTTAAAAAAATATGCAATAGCTGACTGTTGAGTCAGTGGTGCTGACCTCTTTTCCCTTAGATGGTCAAATAAAAAATGGCAGCGGCCAGCGCAACAATAACCATCCAATGTGAATGAGTCAAAATTCACATTTTACCTGCTTTCTTTTTTCTGTCAAATTGGCAAAAAATAAATGTTTTGGTGTGCTGCATAATTTTACTAATTAGCTTATATATACCATGAAATGAAAAAGGTTGAAAATCACTGATCTAGTGGTTATATTCATAGTTTTAAAAATGCAGCAAGTCTTAGAAAAATCTTTAGTGGCATTAAAGTATTAATGCAGCAGTTAGCTTGTGGGTATATTTTTTGGTGTTTTGGGACATCTGTCTCTCTTTTTATTTCTCTGTGTTTTATACTTTGAATAGGAACTCTGTTCTTTCTTTTTGTCCCATCATTATTTTCTTTCTTTTTTTTTTTGAGGTATAATTGACATATAACGTTATACATACTAGTTATATCACGATCAGGTGTGTGATTTTAAAGATGAAATGGAATTACCTTTCTCCTGGGAGTTTTTGAACATTTCCTTGGCTTTGGTTTGGCTCCATTTCCTAGAGATAGTGATTGGCAATGGTATTGGACTAGCCCACAAGGAAAACTCTGAATTGTCTAGGGAAATTTGATGTTTTTGCTGCTGTCAAGATGATAGAAAGCCATGGCTTTGCAGGATGTGCTTCAGGCGCATTCCAGATGAAACGTACACTTATTGCAGTGATCCGAGTGAATACCATAGAGTCGTATCCACTCTTACAGACTTTCAGTGGGCTTTCATATGCTCTTAAAACTTCAGAGCACAAGAAGGTGTCAGCAGTGACCGTCCACATCCTTCAGTGTTATAGACATAAAACTGAAGCGCTCAGGGATTAAGTGACTTAACTGCTACCTAGCAGTCCCCTTTTCTCCATCTCTTTCTCAAGTTCTCATTTCATGTGATATTTTTCCACCAACAATTAGATACAAAAAACTCCCGGGTTCACTTTTTTTACAGTTTTGCTAGCATCATTAAAAATTACAACGGAAGGCTTGGCTGGTGGTGTAGCTCAGTGGTTTGAGCTCAGTGGTTTGCGAACCAGAGGATCACAGTTTGATTCCCAGTCAGGGCACATGCCTGGGTTGCAGGCCAGTTCCCAGCAGGGGACGCATGGGAGGCAACCACACATGGATATTTCTCTCCCTCTCTCCTTCCTTTCCCCTCTAAAGATAAATAAATAAAACCTTTAAAAAAATTACCACTGAAGTTTCTTCCTCCATTATATCCAGGCATTCTGTGACTCTGAGGTTTGAATGTTTCGGCCTGGCTTTTATTCCTTCACCAAGCGCTAACTTCCTGTCAGAGCCTCCTTGCTGCGTCTTTCTCTGCCCTCTGTTTATGGTGTCTTCTCACAGCACAGGACATTTTCTTTTTCAGACTTTGTTTTGCTCACATTGCCCTATTTTTCAGAAGATTCTAGAGTGTGTTCAAGTAGCCTCTCACACAAGGCAAGAACTCCCAGTAGTGCAGTGTAACCGTTGCCATCTGTAAGGATACTTTTTTATGAATTAACTTTCTGAATGTCAGCTTATTTTGAGGAAACCTTTTCACCATGTGTGTATTTAAAATGCTCCTGCCATTTCTGTGCTCTACAGAGATACTGTGAAGTTCATGTTCATTTTATTATCTCAAATGTAGGCTTCTTCTTGCCCTATTTTTTATCACATTTTAAGATTTTTATATTTACTGATCAATCTTTTCGGTAAACTTTTCTAAGATTAAAATGTTTGTTTTAAAGGTAGGATGGAAAGGCTGGTTAAGGATACAGGGTCGGTTTTAAAAGACCTCATTGTGCGCTAAAGCAGTTTTAGAAAGAACAAGCCCACCCGAATCCTTTAGTGAAAAAGACAGTAGTAGGTATTTAGAATGTAACATAGACGTTTTGAAATGAAAATAAACCTAAACACAAAGCTAGATCTAAGGAGGGACTACAGGTACAGGCAGTTTTTAATGTTTTTATTTAATGGTCAGCAAAAATTTAGTGTTTCTTTTTCAGACATAAGATTCTAAACATGTTGACTAAGAACCCACCGTTTACTAAGAACATGGAGTCTCCCTTATGCACTGAAGCCCTGGTCGATCAACTTTGGAAACTGATGAATTCTGGTGAGACAGTGGTGGCTTTCCAAAAAAATGTTTATGATTGGATTATTTTCATTTTACAACAGGTTTTCAAAACTTAAAGAGCCATGGTTTATTTTTTTGTGGGTTTTTTTTAAGATACTTATTACACCTTTCTTCACAGTGGTCGATGTAAATCATTTCCTAAGGATGTATTTATTGTACTGTTTAGGCATTCATTTTGTAAAGAATGGTGTGGTGATAAAACATTTTCCCTGTTCTAAAATTCACTAGTTCATTCACTAACATTTATTGTTCCCATAGCAGTTTATAAGCATCTGAGCTAAGATAGGATGCATCTTTAGGGTAGAGGGTCTGCCAGTGAGGCCTGTAGATCAACTGATGGCCCCTTTCCAGCATCATAATTCTTTCATTTCTTCCTTCTATAGGAACAGTTAAAGTTCCTAAAACAGTTCTGGAACAGGTAGAAATGTGTGGTTAAATGTGCATACTGAGTTGTATTCCTGTACTGTCTCCTTCCTAGGTACTTCCCATGACTGGAGGCTGCGCTGTGGTGCTGTGGACTTGTACTTCACCCTGTTTGGCCTCAGCAGACCTTCCTGCCTGCCCTTGCCAGAGCTGGGGTTGGTTCTCAATCTAAAAGAGAAAAAAGCCGTCTTGAATCCAACCATAATCCCAGAGGCCATCGCAGGCAACCCAGAAACTGCAGTTAATCCAAGTAGCCACGCACAGCTGGTTGGATTTCAGAACCCTGTAAGAGTCACGTGGGTTAGAGAAGATGTGGTTTTGTTGTATAGAGCTCTCTAGAGAAGAGAACTGCTTCTTTTGAGCTGACAGATTTTAAAGCCACAAACAGTTTGTTTTGTACCTTTTTAAAAACTGCCGGCTGACGTAGTTTACAGAGTGTGCTGACAACTGCATAGCCAGTCCATTTGCCCCCCTTGTGATGATGTAACGATTGTTTGTGCTTGAGCATATAATCTCTTCTTTGAGCACTAGGAAACTGGAATGAATAGCCTGTCACGTGTTACCCTTCTTGTCCACGTGTGGTCATGGCAAACTGTGTGAACCCAGGGGCTCTGACTCGCCCCGCACACACTCTGGTCTAAACATTCCAGGTACCCGACAAATGTTTCCTGAATTAAATAAATAGAAAACAAATGATCAGGTAAATGAGTAATCTGACTTGGGACGAGATTATGCATTACATTTAAAATTTGTGTGTGTGTTTGCTGTTTATAACTATGTGTTATAAAATTACCAGACATTTTGTGGATAGACCTTTAGGGTACATATCAGTCATTTTCTTGTAATTTAAAGAACATTTTTTAGGAATGTTTTTTTAAATTGATGATAGACTGTCCCCACTATGTCAAGCTTCATTTTTCACCAATATTTGGACCAGGTTACTTGCCTGGCAATTCCCTACTGGTGTTTTGACACTTGAAAACTCGGATTATCTCTATTCTAGTTAGAAATAGTCATTTAAAACTACTCACTTAGATTTTCTGAAATATAATTGAACTTATTTGTTGTAAATTTAAAATGTATCCTAGAGTTTGGGTTATAAAGATGTAATGTAAATCTTTCCATAGGAAAAAAAAAGTGTCTCATTGAAGAGCTCTTATAGATAGATCTGAATAGTTATAAATCTGTGGAAATGAGTATGTTTATAAGTCTTGCCAATATATGTTAATTTATCTACATTCATACTTGGAGTCTTTGGGATAAAAGGAGAAAATGCACCAAAAGGTACATTCTTTTGGGAAAGCTCTAACAGTTCACTTAAATAACTTTTCTCCCCCACCTCTCAAAAAAAGAAAACCCAGCAGACAGAAAAAGGTAAAATTTATGTGAAGCCCATTGCTGATAACTGTTAGGCACTGGGCATGCTCTAATCTGCACGGTTGCTCTAGCTCTTAGTTTTCAGCTATAACATGAGCTATTTGTCTTCAGAAATCTAATTTTGATCTTAAATATTGCCGCAGGAAGATGATCACCTTGCCAAGGAAGCATCATGTAATATATCAGCTCATCAGCAGGGAGTGAAGAGGAAGTCTGATACACCACTGGGGTCCCCACTAGAACCTGGTCAAATACTGGAGAAGAATGAGGATAGCAGTAAAGTCAAACTCAAAATCAGAGTAAGAAATACAGGTTAAGCCTGTATTAACAGTGTAGGACATTCACCTTCTTGTAAATCTTTGTGAATATTTGCAGTGGTTTTTCCTTAGTGACAGATGGGGCAGACTCAATCACAGCAGAACCCAATGTCCATCTCTGAAACGTTCCGATCAGTTGTTCAACTTCTGTTATCACACACTTCTCTGTCTGGGGAGGAACCATGTGTGCACAACCCACCTCAGCTCGCTGCTCTCCCGTAACACAGGACTAGATTGTAGTTGCTGTGAAATTTCCAGTAATTTTCAGTCAGCTTCTTTCGGAGGCTGGACCACGTAATCTTTTCTCTCTCTTAATACTTTTTTGGGAAAAAAGACACTGCTTTTCCTTTTAAGATTATTTGGGGGTATAGCCTAATGCCTCTCTGCTACTTTTCCTGAGAGCTAAGATCCAAACATAAAGTGACGTAACAGCCCTTTTTCTCTTTTGTTCTTATGTGTCTGCTTTAGTTTTCAAGTTCTCAAGACGAAGAAGAGATTGATATGGATACTGTTCATGATAGCCAGGCCTTCATTTCTCATCATTTAAACATGCTCGAAAGGCCGTCAACTCCAGGTGAGGTCCGCGTACTGCGGTCACTGGGATGATGGAGAGGGTTCACCCATCACTATTCTGAAGAGTGTTGCTTTATTTATTTTCTTTTACTCCTCCCCTGAAGATAAGTTGATTGGTTTTAGAGAGCGACACAGAGAAAGAAACATCATTGTGAGGGAGAAGCATTGATCAACTGCCTCCTGTACACACCCTGATCAGGGACCAAATGCTAGTTATGTGCCCAGACCAGGCACTGAACCTGCAGCCTTTCGGTGTGCAAGAAGTGTTCCAACCCACTGACTCACCCAGCTAGGGCTCGGTTTAATTTTAGGTGAATATCTATAAAGTTTAAAAGTAGCTGGTATAAAATGAAATATTAGATTGTTTCAGATTATAACACACATGAACAAAGAAATAAAAAATGTTTCTTTTGATTTTCAATTTTTTTTATTTTTTAACATTTGGATATATTTATACTTCTGGATTTTTTTTAATCCATTCATCAGATTCCTTCCAACAGCTTTAATTTCTCTCTTTCTAGTATGCTTAACCTAAAAGTTAAAATACTAGGTTTAGTTTGTTTTTAATAATGTAACCATAATTATGCTTAACATTCTTTGACTAAACTTAATGCTGTTCAAACTAACAGCTACTTCCTCTTTTTTTGCCTGCCTATTTTACATAATATCATATTATAGGTTTTTGCATACATCTATCAAACATAACATTTCCTTTTCAAAATATTATCTGAGACAGTGTTGAGTTGATATACTAAAGTTTATCTTATTATTTCCCTGTTGATAGGCATTTAGGTATTTTTGGCTTTTATTTGCTACAGGTAATTCTGTACTGCATTTCTTCATACAAAAGCTTTTGTTTCTTTTTTTATCAAATTGCATTATTTTGATGTGTTTTCCAAAATATATTGTTGGCAAAATGATTAATTTTAGTTATATTATGAGATACTTCACTTCAGATTGTCTTAGTTCTTGATATGTAGTGCCGTAATGCTTTTTGAAGGGATTACCCATAGTTTATGTCATCAACATTTTTTAATTTTCAGGAATAAAGCTTAGATATAATTTGCATTAAGTTGTGAAATACAATTTTTTGAAAATCTGTGACCTGCCACCCAGCGTGACGTCTGTGTTTACTCCGTGACGCCGCTGTTCCGCTTTGCATCTTCCCCGTGTCTGGTCACTTGCCTTAGCACCACAAGTAAATGCTGTCTTGATTTTAGTTTCCTTTTTTTAATCATTCTGCTTCTTTTCTATTTTCGTTTTTTTAAAGATTTTACTTATTTATTTTTAGGGAGAGGGGAAGGGAGGGACAAAGAGAGGGAGAGAAACATCAATGTGTGGTTGCCTCTCATGCATCCCCCACTGGGAACCTGGCCTGCAACTCAGGCACGTGCCCTGACTGGGAACCGAACTGGTGACCCTTTGGTTCTCAGTCCAGCATTTAATCCACTAAGCTACACCAGCCAAGGCTCTGCTGCTTTTTTAATAGTTTGCCGCACAGATGTATGTTTGCTCACAGTTTTTGAGTTTTTTGAAAATGGTATGGCATTCGATACTGCATGGTTTTTTCACACAACATTATGCTTCTGAAATTAATTTGTATTGATACATAAGGTGTAATTCATTAATTTTCTTTTATCATTTTTTGTATGTCATAGTTTTATTGTCATAAATGCAATAACCTAAAAAATTAATTACTATAAAATAATTTATGTTTATTTTATATATTTTAAATTATGACTTTTTTTCCTGGGTACTGTTTCTGATTCTTTTTATTGGAAAATCCTATGCATAACCCATGCTGGTTGTCTTTTATAATATTTACATTTGAATGAGTTTTTTTTCTAGCATATTACCTTTTGGCAAAGGTCCTGGTATCCACCTTGGTCGTCATGTTTGTTTGGTCTTCTGTTTAGCTTCGGTTATGAGACCTAGACCTTTTTCACTCTCTAGTAACCTAGGGTGAGCTACTGGAATTTGAGAACTGACTGCTGGTCGGATATGAGCCTGAGACACATTTGAAAACTGACAGGTCATGAGTTTCTTGGCTTTTATACTTGTAAGAGATCATCACAATTATTTATCTCTTGTATCCATTTTACAGATAAGTAAATGTATGCAGAAAGATGGCAAATGACTTGCCCTAAAGGACACATCTAGTAATAGCCAACTCAGGGCTAGACCGAAATCCTAAAACTTTTCCATGTGATTAATGAAAGAATTGAGACACAAAGAGATAAATGTTTTACCTGGCATATGTATCTTATTTGCTGATAATTTGGAATCAGAACCTGGGTCTCCTCCTACCTTCTACAGTGCCGTTCATATTATACCATTTAAACATTTTCTATTTTAAATACCTTCTGTAACCCCTAAATTATTTTATCTATATATTGAGTAAATATTATAATGGAATTTATTAGTAAATTGGGGGGGGTAGCTAGCAATCTTAACTATATGCAAAGTTCTATCTCTATATAAAGAAATGGGACATGGTTTCTGCCCCAGGATATAGAATCCATTTCATGTGGTCAGCAGGCCAGTCAGACTTACTGTCTTTCTTGAATGTGTGTTGTTCTCAGACTTAAATATGTAGAAACCCTGACAGAGTTAAAGCAAATGGTATCTTCAGCAGTACAAACAGCACTCTTTTTATTATTAGAATTTTACTGTTGAACTGCTTCTGGTTTAAAGGTTAGCTTATAAAAATCTATCAGGCTTTTTTTTTTTCCTTATGGGAAACAATTTTATCTATCTTCTCCTTCTTTGCTGTTTCAGGGCTCTCTAAGTACCGGCCAGCTTGCTCTCGGCCTGCGCTGATGCCCCAGCCCTCACCGGCCAGTGACTGCCCGCCCGCCGCCAAACCCCCGTGGGGCGTGGAGCTCGCGCGGAAGGGAGCAGGTGAAGTGGTGGTGCTGGGTCCTCTTTCGCTCAAGAGCAAATCTATAAACGTCACAGAATTTCTTTCTTTCTCTCTTTTTTTTACGTTCGATGTTACATTAGTTTCAGGTATACAAAAAATGTATTAACTTAAAAATACATTAAAATATAGACCTGAGGACTTGTTTTTCTTGCAACATATTGACTTTAAAGTATCTAACATAAGGACTATTTTAAATTAGACTTTTTCACTATTTCAAAAGTAATATACTCCTACTTTGTAGAACTTGGAAATAACCAAAAGTAGAAGGGAAGGGGGAAAATCATCTCATGTCAGTAAAAAGATATCCATTATGTTACATTTTGCTCTTCCCTCGTAGTGCTTTTATAGGAATATTAAGTATGAAAATGTCAGCTTCTGTAACAATCATTAAGTCTGTCCCTGTCCTTTAATAAAATACAAATACCAACCACTTACTTACCCTCCTTTCCCCTGAACATTTCACAGTTGGTTCAATCATGGCAGGTTGATGCTGTCCCTAGAAAACTAATGTGTTTTTTTACTTTTAAATTATTTCACATTGTTCAGACTTGTTTATGAAGGTGATTCAGTGGAGATCTGTTTATTACCCATTCTACCATTTTACATTGTCTTCCGCTTACGCTGTTCTTCTGTTGTTTGAAAAGAGATTATAATCCAAATGAAGAGTGAACGGTGGTGTGGATGAAACGATCCAGTCTTCAAGTTTTGGAGGGACAGGGAGTGAAAAACAAGATACATAAGCAAAATCACTTTTAATGAATAGTTTTTCCAAAAGTCATTCATCTAGCTTTAAAATTTCAGTGGATGGGTTTTGCTTATATAAACCACATTTGTATGATATAAACAGCAGAGTAACTGTTTGTTGATTTGAGGAGCTTAGGGAACCAACTGTGATTAAGAGGAGACTTCAGACAAAATCAACATCCCAGAATATTTTGGTACTGCGACCCCAGACCGCTGGGTGCTTACATCTCTCGGTGTGCTTTGTGCATTTGTTGTGGTAGGTTCACAAAGTGGATTTCAGAAGGAAGTCAGCTGGAGACTTGAGCACTTACTTTGACAAGTGAATTTTGACATTTTTTTAACCATTGCTGATTTTGTATCCTCTGGGGTATTGAGGGGTTTCTTTTGTTTGTTTTGTTTTGGTGTAATTTTGCTTTATTGTCATTATACTTACTAAAATGTTACTAGACGCGAACAGTTTTTTACATTTTAAAAATTATAAAATTTAGGGTGTTTCACACCTCTTGATACATACAGCTTGAGAGTGATATTCTGCCTGCTCTTTACGCCTTTAAAAGAAATAAATACTGACTGAATTTCAACAGGCAAATAAATAAATTCCTGTTGCAGAAAGTCATCTGAACTTGCGTTTGGTTTATCTCGGTGATAGGGCACACTAACCTGTATAGCTGCACACTGTAACACCTTCCTGTACCCAACGATGTGCTTTTGTATTGTGCCCTGTTTCTTTAAAAATATATTTCTTACTTTTTGGGGAATCTCTTTACGGTCTTACAGATCTCCTGGCATCATACGGGGAGACTGGAGAGGAGAGAGCGGGGAGGTGGTGGGGGAATAGGAGAGCTTTACAATTTTAACTTGAGTTGCTATCAGTGGAGTGCCCTTTTACGTTAAGAGACAAAATGTATACCAGCATGTTATTTATAGACTGATCTATAAAACTTAAATTCTGAGTATATTCTTTATTATGCTTTTGTAATTTCTTTAAATGTGTTTATGCTGTTCAGTATCCTATAGCCACTGAGCAAGTCTTTAAATTCAACAGTGTTACTATCAGAATTTAGAAAACCTTCATTTTACAAGTGATAGTGTTCCAAAGGTTTGAATCTACATGTATGTGGGGGCCTACATGCCGTTGTCCTGTAGACACATTATTATATTTGATAGCTAACTTTCCCAAACCAGCCAACAAAAACCCTCTGACCTACAGCTAAAGAAGAGAAGCATGAAACCCAGCCACTGTGTATAATGATGCTTCTGAGAGAAGGGGCACTCTCAGCTCTGCTGTTGCTAATGGCAAGTGCAACTGTAACCTGACCCAAGCGAAGTGGGCAGTAAAAGAGGAACTTCCTCTCTTCCTGTCTCCCAGTGGGAGGGTCTTCTCCACAGGCTGAGGGCATGGGTTCACAAAAGAAACACAGAAAGAACTGAGGTCAGGGAAGCTGTGACTTCTCTTCAGCCTCTAGGGATCCTAGATTAAAATTCGCAAACGGGTTTTCTTGGCTTTACTCAGTTCATTCAACTGAGGCATCTTTTTTTGATCTTTAGAAGTCTTATAACATTTTTTTGCACTTGGCTAAAAATGGAGAGATTATACATAAAAATCCGGGTTTCCAGCTTCTCTTGAAAAAGAGTTGACAGGCCCTTTGAGATAGGGATGCGCTATTTTATTTCATTGATGCCGCTTGTTTGCACCTGCTCATCACTGTGCTCGCCTGTGCTGTCCCCTTAAGTACGAGGCTGTGAGTGCAGGCTCTGAGTGCGGGGCCCCGTTTCCTTTGTTGCTAAGCTAAGGGGAAGTCCAAGGTGGGTCCTTCAGAGCCAGCAGGCTGGGTGGAAACTGAGTACTGGAGGGAGCTGCAGATTGCACTGGGAGGGGTAGAACAAGCACGAGGGTTTAGGTCTGATAAAGAAGAGCTGGAAACTGTTCAGAGGAAAGTCATGGCTTGTAGTTCTTAACCTTTCTTCCAGTTCTCTCTTTTCTTGCACATGCTAGAATATTTTAGGCTGCAGATGATACATGTGTGGAAGGTGTGAGGCCAGCTAGGGTAAGAAAGGAAAAGTGGCAGAAATACTTTTTTTAATTACTTTACGCTATTTCTTTTCCCTCTCCCGAGGTAAGGAAGGGAATTTGGAGAAAGGCTTATGGTTCCCATGGGGATCGGTGAAGCCTACCTTGTCTGTCTCCTCTCCCACCGCTGCAGCCTGGTCTCTGCCCCAGCTGTTGCTGTGATGAAGCAGAGAGGAGTGACTGGGGGCAGAAGCCAAGGGGACTCCCTGGCAGTTTCTGTAGGGAAGGAAAGGAGACTTCCTGCAGCCGCCTGCTGGGGCTGCTGCAGGTGCAGTGCCTTCTTGGGTAAGTCAGCCAGGCGGTGCTCTGACGCATGAAAGTCTCTAGAACAAAAGCCAAAACGCTTGAGGGCCCCACAGTCCTTACTTTTGAAACTCTAATAGGGAAAACAGACTTTGCTTTTTTCCTTAAATTTTAATGACATAATTCTACGCTTTATTTTTTATAGTGATCTAAAGAATCCAAAGAACAAACTTTCCAATTCTTCTCATGGAAGCTGCAGGTTTTGTTAAACTTAAACTTACACCTAATGTGAATGAAATTCAGTAGGATTAACAGGGTCCTCACTATTTGATATCAGCAATTTCATCCACGGGCTGAAAACCTTCCGTATTAGGCTATTTGTTTTGTTTGTTCTGCATTTGTTAAAGCGACTGCAGCAAACTCTTACCCATAGTGTATTTTACTAGGTCTCTAGGAAAGATTCTGTGTTGGGTAGAACAAAACTGAACATGTGTTTTATTCTTTCTGTGTAACATGAAGTAGAAGAATTACAGTGTAAAATATGTGTGTGTATGTATTCGTACAACCTTTGTCTGATACATCTGCTATCCTACAATGGAGACATATATTTCAGGTCACTGAAAGGGATCTAATTAACTTAAAAATGAGTGGGCCTCAAGTTGCCAGGCTTCTTACAAGCCCCTGCAGTAACATGTGGAATTATGTGTGGTGTTTGTGTCAGGGATGGTGACATGTGCACGTTTCCCGCACTGGAGGTGACCTGCTTATGCTGGTGTGGGAGTGAACGTGTGTGTGTCCCCAGTCTGACCATTAATGCGCACGATTCCACACGGGAAGGAGGTCGCACTTTCTTACCACCTTGGAGTAGACCTGGTCAGAGTCAGGAAAGGTGGAGATTAAGAAGCAAAATGTATATTGTCTCTAATAAATGAAAACTGAAGAATAAAGATCAGAAAAGAGCCAAAGGTACGAGGTGGTAGTGACAGTAGCATTAGGTGTAGTCAGATGCACTGTTGTTACAGATACTAGTCTAGCGAATGTCAGAATATGCCTTTGTGCATTTGTGGGGTAAATTTCTGGAAATGAACTTTTTCAGTTAAAGAATATGGACATTTAACATTTTCAAGGATACAACCATATCACTTTAGCTTCTCCTTTTTAAAAAATGCTTTGTTATGGAAAACTGAAGTAGTCAGATGAGTATAATGAACCCCTAATCTATACCCTTACCTATTTCCACCCTTCTGAATTATTTTGAAACAAATTCCATGAGTCATCATTTTAAATAATTTAGTATGTGGGGAGGAGGTGGGGTAGAGGAGGAAGAGGGTATAAGGGGGATAAATGGTAATAGGGAAAAATACAATAAAAATAAATTATTAAAAAAATAATTTAGCCCTGGCTGGTATAGCTCAGTGGATTGAGCATAGGACTGCGAACCGGAGGATCGCAGTTCAATTCCCAGTCAGGGCACATGCCTGGGTTGCAGGCCAGTTCCCTGCAGGCCAGTTCCCAGCAGGGGATGCACTAGAGGCAAACATACATTGATGTTTCTCTCCCTCTCTCCTTCCCCTCTAAAGATAAATAAAATCTTTAAAAAAATAAATAAATAATTTAGTATGTATCTTTAAAAGATAAGGACTTCAAAAAGTCATAATCACAGTAATATACTTCTAAAAAATTGAGTTTTTTTGTGTCATTAAATTAGTCACTGTTTAAATTTTAATTGACTCATAAATACCATTATTTTTATTGTTAACAGTTCATTTGTTTAAATCAGTGTTCACATAAGGTCTACATATTGCAATTGGCTGATGCATCCTTTATGTCTTTTTAAATTTAAAGTTTTCAGTTGATCTCTTTATCTCTTTTTTCCCCTTTACAATACACCTGTTAAACCAGGTTTTTCATCCGTGGTTGTCTTTATTTTGCTAACTCTGTACCTCTGGTGTAATTAACGTGTTAGAGTCCTTGTATTTTCTGTAAATTTGTAGTAGTATCTAGGAGCTTAACGGTTTTATAGGTACTGGTATGTTCTTTAGTCTGGAAGCATATAATGTCTGGTTGATTTTTTTTATAAGGTTAGTTATTAAGATGTTCAAGGCTTAGATTTGTTAACTCTGAGGGTGGTAAGATGGTAATATTCTAATTTATCTTTCCTTTTTTATTTATAAAGTGGATTATTTTTATGAAGCTCAGTTCTCCATCTGTTATTTTCTACTGGTATACATCATATAGGAAAAAGAGAAAGGTTTGATTCTATTTACGTAATACTTTTCAAAATAATGTATTGTCTAACTAGCATCTTCCAGTATGGTCCATTACAGTTATTATCCTTATCATCATTCAAACTGTCCCAGCTTTGGACAGTGAGGACCTCTTGACTCTTGAGTCCATTAAGAAGACTTTGACCTTCTTGCTGTCATACCAGGTTGTTCAGACTCATCTTATAAGTTATCTACCCAGACCTGCAATCAGCCATTTGTTCTTAGGAGCCCTGGTTCCTAACACTTTCATCCTTGGATTTAGCTAATCCATTGACCTCATAATAAGACTTAAAACAAATCAAGAGAAATTTAAGATATATAATCAAGTAACATTTCTGAAGCGAAGTGTGAGGCCACTAGACGAGAACTTCGTACTGTTGAAGCAGTTCGCAGTCCTCCTTGGAAAAGAGCACACCCGCGTCCACTCAGTTGTCCACTTGGCAGTTGCCTCTGCAGGAAAGTGCCTTTTCCAACATCACCATCGGCTTTGCCGCAGTCCAGGTAGCTTGGCAGGTGTTCAGGATCGGATGATGAAACTCCCCTCAGTGCAGGAGGGGACCGCGGGCTCCTGGTGGTGCCGACAGCCGGCTGGAGGGCCGCCGCGTGCGTTGATCTGGCCTGTCTACGTGATGAGGTGGGCGCTGGGGAAGTTGGTTCGCGAGGTTTCCTGGCCTCCTGTCGCCTCCTTGCCACCTGGCTCTCTTCCCTCCGATACGGAACCGTTCGCTTACTTTTATAGAATTGTGACCATATTCATGTAATTTACAATCATACAGTGCAGTGATTTGCAACCTTTTTCATTTCATGGTACACATAAACTAATTATTGAAATTCTGGGGCACATCAAAAAATGTATTTTTTGCCAGTCTGACAAAAAAAATGGTTTAGTTTTGATTCATTAACATTGGGTGGCATGGATGGCTATTGTGTTGGCTGTTGTCATTTTTAATTTGACAATCTAAGGGAAAAGAGGTCAGTGCCCCTCATAAATAGTCAGGTATTACATGTTTTAAAAATTCTTGTGACGCACTGTTTGAAAATCACTGATGTAGTGGCATGTTTCATTGATACGCTATAAATCAGGTATCTCTCAAAGTTTTTCTTTTCTAAAAAAATATTTTATTTATTTATTTTTAGAGAGGAGAAGGGAAGGCGAAAGAGTGGGAGAGAAACATCAATGTGTGGTTGCCTCTCATGTGTCCCCTACCGGGGACCTGGCCTGCAACCTACGCATGTGCCCTGGCTGGGAATTGAACTGGCAACCCTTTGCTTCACAGGCCCATAAGTTTTTCTTAATTTGAAGAATATCTGGGTTCCAATTATTGCAAAAGATACAGACCCCCAAAGTTGCTTCTATATATAAATAATCTCTCTATTTACCTTTTTTCTTATAGTGTTAGTTTATAATTAGTTTAGTTTTATATTCCAAAAACTTAGGAATATAAAAAATGTAATTTTATGGTAGCAGGAACTTTGACTTGTTCACTTGCTCCAGCAGTTGGAACAGCACCTGACAAAAAAGGAAGTACAGTCGTCAGCACCATGTGGCTGATCCCTAACGGTTTCTGTGCTTTGTCACTGTGCCTTCCAAATAGGGACCTTCCATTGCATTTAGTTGCTCTAAGCTCACCTGACATTGTCTTTACAAAGAAACACAAGCTTTGGCAGGGGCGAGGAGTGTACGTGCTCGCGCACACGGGCAGACGGTTCAGAGCACAGGTTCTGGTGTCGGGCCCTGTGGTTTTGTAGCTCAGATCTGCCAGCACGACCTTGGGCAACTTACTTCATCTCTGCTTAATTTCCTCACCTATGTTATGTTGTAGGAATACGAAAGAACTGATGGGGGTTGCGTTTTGGGGGAAGGTTCCCCCCAAAGCATTTGATCTGAGTTTTGTATTATTAAAGAGTCTAAAATGTGTTTTCTGTTACCTTACTGTAGGTTAGCTTAAACATTACTTGTTAGACATTTTTGCCTCTGATTCCCTCCACCTTCTACCCCCAACTCATTGAGCCTTCCTTTTCTCCTATTTCACTCCGTGTTTGGTTTTTTTATTACTCAGACGTAGTTACTCAGTTTCTTCCGTCTTTGCTGGTTTGTAAGCTGCAGGAGGACGCAGGTCTGTCGAGTTCACTGTTTTCTCTGGTCACCACGTCCTTCCTGATACGCGTTAAATGAATGTGTGAGTCAGACGAGAAACCAGGGAAGGGCGTTCGAGGTGCAGGGAGCTGCACCTACAACACACAGTTACGAAGGGCCAGCCTGGAAGGCACAGGAAGGGACAGTGGCCAGCAGGGCCGGGAAGGTTAGTTCGGCACAGATTATAAATGGTCAGTAAAATTTGTGTTGAGAGTGGTTTTAGGAGATTTCTGTAGTGATGCATTTTTTTTTAAACCATGGTTTGGGCCTGGCTTAGATCAGAATTAGTGCTGAGAACTTACCTTTCAAAAAAGAAAAGAAGCTACTACGGTCCATTTTAGTGAAAAGCCTAGTTTTTTAGTTTGGACCAAACACATCTTTTCAGGAACTTCCACTGAAGTTCAAGGAGTTAGAACTCACTGAGTTTTCAAGCACATCGTGATGATCAGTTTTGTTTTGGGGAGGATCATTGTGCAGCGGGGTCTCCCCAACTGAGCACTTACTGAGGTTTCACCCCGAGAAGTCTTTGTTGTGGGGGCCGCCCTGTCCTGGGCCTCTACCCACAGGACGCCAGTAACACTCCCCCCAGCTGCCTCCCAGTTACGACAACCAGAGTGTCTCCAGGCATTGCCAAATAAACCCTTGGGGCAGCAGTGTCCCTGGCCGAGAACCACTGCTGTGCCGCTATGTCAGGTGTGCATTTGAGTATGAGATGCTGCTTCAGGCCGATAAACCCATTCACAGGAGACAAGTACTGCATAATCCGGATGAGGTGAGAGGGTCGGAATTAGTACACTTGCAGCCAGGATTGGGGAGAGGGCAGATTTAAGAGATACCTGTGAGAATCACCGAGATTCGGTAACCACCTAGGTCTAGGAACGAGCCTGAGGTGATTCCTAGGCTGGTTTCTGAGTTGGCTGCGTGTAAAACACTGACATTAACCGGGAATAATACACTAAGCGCTTCTTCTTAGGGGGTGGCCCACCGATTATCCAGCCTGGAGGGGAGCAAATCTTAGACACTGGAGTGTGAACACTATGGTTGTAGATACCTGGACTGATAGAACGTTAGAAATGGAAACTTTCAGACATTTGATCCTCTTTCTAGGTGAGATGGAGAAGAATAAAAATAACACGCTGAAGGTAATAGCAGAGCCTGTTCCAGAGCACTGGTCTCCTAACTCTCAGGCCTCGTTTTCAATGAGGCTGCTCGTACTTTGAGTGCAGAGTCTCTACAGCCCCCCTGAGTGTGCTGAACGTCCTTGCAGTTTACTCTGCCTGCTCCTAGAAAGTGTCCCAAGAACCTATAGAAGTTGGGATTTTTGTTGAGCTGTCCTTGTCAGTCACTTAGTGTGACACAGCCTGCGTGTGTAAGCGGTTCTCCAGGAGTCCCAGACAGTGCTGCCCTTTCCCCGCCCCAGTACTTTCCGGCACAGCTGTAGTGGAAGGAGCTGAGTTTCCGTCGACCAGGGCGGGGCTTACTCTGTAACATGCGTGTAATTGTTACCATCTCTGCGCAGTCAATGTGCAGAGATGACTTTAAAATAGTCAATGTGAGTTTTTAGAAAACGGTTTGGTAACACACTGGTGTGTGCCGTAACTTGTACAGGAGTTGGAATATTCCACTCCCCGGCTCCGATGCTGGAAACCCGTCTGTGCGTACTTGTGCGGGTGCTGCTTCTCCCGCTCCTGTTCATGCCCGTGGAGGCAGTGAACACTGGGGATCCTCCTTCCGGTACCGTCATCAGCTCCCTCCGACTTCTGTTTCACTTCCCTGTTGCCACAGGCGTTCACTAGGTGTTCTTCCTCTCGCAGGTAAAGAACAGTCCCCTTTGGAGATGAGCATCCATCCAGTGACAGCGGCCCCACTCTCGGTGTTCGCAAAGGAGCCCGCCTCCTCCAAGCACAGCGACCACCACCACCACCACCACCACGAGCACAAGAAGAAGAAGAAGAAGCACAAACATAAGCACAAGCACAAGCATAAGCACGAGAGCAAAGAAAAGGACAAGGAGCCTTTCACTTTCTCCAGCCCCGCCAGCGGCAGGTCTGTCCGCTCCCCCTCTCTCTCCGACTGAGCAGGGCATGAGGGGCCTTCCCCCAGTGTCCGAAAGACGGATATAACTAAAGCTTTGGCCTCTGTACAGCCTGATCAAAGGGAAAAAACCTGCCACCCACGGAAATTCAGAGTCCATTTGAATTCTAAGCCTCTGATTAACATTATTTATACAATTGGGTTGTGATAAGGAAAATGTGTCCATGTTCTGAATAAACTGTTACCCCATGTCCTCTTGAAAGCGTGCACAGCACACTTCCCCTTCCCCGCCCCCCCAGAGCGAACCTCTTTCCTTAACGCCCTCACGGCCAGCAGCAGGCCCCCTCGCATCGCCGTGTGCGTGTGCACTGCCAGCGTTGGTTATCTCTGAGGGCCTGTGACGGGTGTGACCGGGCCGAGTGTGAAAATGAAGTACTGCCCAGTCTCGTGAAGCCCGTTCCCAGTGACACATGACACTACTCGGAACTACTGAAGAGGACAGGAGCTTCTCCATAGGGGTCTGCTCGATGGCGTGTTTTTTGTGTGTTAACCACAGAATCCAAGCATCAGAATGTATAAACAAGACTACATGATATTTTGTTTTGCCCTAAAATACTGAAATTTTCAGAAGCAACTTTTTAAAAAAAATTTAATAACTTTTTTGATAATGCACTTGGCAGTTATGAAGTTGGGATTTAAGAGAATTATCAAATCCAGTTCTCAGGTTGCGATGCTTATGTTATTTTTTCATTAAATATAAGTGAATATGCCCATTTGTAGAATATGTTTGCTAAACATGAACAGTTCTCACACCCAACACATTCTAAAGTGATTTCTGTATAACACAAATTACGATGCCGTAAAATGGTGTTTACATACTGTTAATGAACTTGGACATAGGCAGTATGGCCCTCATGTGAACGTACCATAAGCATTTTAAAACATAAGAATGTTTCGGTTTTAAACATCAATAGTTTCTGTGTTTGTATGTCTTTTGTTTTATTTCTGAATTTACCATGTGCTTTATTGTTTGAAAATTTTTCATACGTGTTGTATGTTTATCATTTCCCTTATCATTAGGAAGTTTGGAAGATACTTCTTCCCAGAATAGATATTCCCAAGGGATCCAATAATGGCAGACTTTTAAAATACTTTTATTTGTATTTAACTTGTTTAATAAATAACTTTTTCAATGGATTATTCTGCCTTTGAGTCTTTTTATGCCTCCTGTTACCTTTCTTTGTGTGTACGTCGTAGGCCTGCCCACAAAATGTGTGGGGATAGGTGGGGTTTGAGCCCCCGGTCAGGCAGAACAGTCTCAGTCGGCAGAGAGAATGGGTTAAAGTTCCCCTGAAGAAACGGTGTTTTCCAGAGCATGGAAGAAAGCAAGGCCATGTTCAGGAATGACAAGTCTGCACGGCTGGCCAGGAGTGTAAGCAAAGTAAATGTGATCAGATGGGCCTAAATGGCAGCAATTTAGAAATTCCAATTAGCTGAGTGTTCACTAACTAAAATGACGTTCGGACAAATGGAATATCTTGTGTTTCAGAGTGCAGCAACACCATATATAGAATTCCCAACTTTGAAAACAGTAACGATCCCTTTCACAAGAATTCCTAGTGTTGTAGGACGACAGCGGCAAATAGCAGCCACCTGTGTAATTTGATGCTTGATACACCTTCTAGGTATTAAGCATCGCATGAAGAGCTATGTTATTTCTAAATTACATATTTGTATTTTGTTTCTCATGAGAAACATCTTCTATGGCGAGCTTTCAGTTGTTTAAGCTGATGGTTAGAAGACAATTCAGAAAATTATTCCTACTTCTGAAGTAGGGGATTGCACATTGCTGGTACACAGTTCTAGTGTAAGTCTCCCGAGTCTGGTCCGCCAGAGGCCGCCACCGGTGCCAGGTAACGCGCACCTTTCCAGAAGGAGTCTGTACAGTGTGCACATTACTCCTGACAGGTCATGCTTGGAGAAACTTGACTTTTGTCTGCTTTGTCCTTTATGGCTACCACAGTTTGTGTCATGTAACACCTTGTGTCATGTAAGACCTTTGTAACAAAGGTCTTCCTCACTGCGTGATTATAGAAGAATTCTCCCATTTTTTTCTTATTAGTTTTGAAGTTTTATGTGTTTGGCTTTTATGCTTTATTCAACTGGAATTCACCTGGAATTTATTTTGACAGATAGTAGGATGGAGGGATCCAAATTTTTATTTCTGTTCCAGAATGCTACCCAGTATTTCAAACATCTTTTTTCTCTAGTGATCAAGTGTGACTTACCAAATTTCCTAGTATATTTAGGTCCATTTCTGGGCTTTGTAGCTGGTTTCATGGGTCTGTGTACTCATCTGTCAGTACCACACTGTTCGGATTATTATAGCACTGGATACGGTAGAGCTAGCTTCGCCTCATTTCTTTTTCAAGTTTTTTGAGTTATTCTTGAGGGTTATTTTCTTCTTCTGGTTGACTCCATAATGAACACACAGTAATACTCATTGCTCTTGGTGTGCATTTCTGTGGGTTTGGACAAATGCTTGGACTTGCGTGTCCAGCCACCATAGTTACGTCACTCCAAAGTTTCCTCCCACTGCTCCCCTGCTGATCAATGTACCATTCTTATACCTTTGCCTTTTCATGGGTTTATTTTCCCACATAAATACTGGAGTCAGTCTTTCTACCTTCTCCTTGAAGTTGTTTTTGTAGTGGATATTGGTTGTGTATTAAATTGAGGGTTAATATAGCATTGGTATCTTGATATTATTCCTGTTAAGGATGTCAATATTACTATATTAACATAGTATTTCTTTTTAACTGCATTAGGATGGTTTATTTCTTTTGTTGTTTGGCTTTCTGTAAGTGTTTTTTTTTTCATTATAAGTTTGTGTATAATATCCTTTAAGCTGATTTTGTACTTAGCTGCTCCATTAATCAGTATTCTCTAGAGAAACAGAGACACACAGATACACGTTTGTTCCAGAGGATTGACTCCTTTGATTTTGGAGGCTGAAAAGATCCTATAAGGTGCTGCCTATGACCTAGAGACCCAGGAAGGCTCGTGTGGAGTCTGAAGGCCTGAGAGCAAGACAGGCCACAGTGCGGACTCCAATCTGCTTCCAAAGGCCTCCGCACGCAGACAGTGAGGGCGGCAGGAGATCGGTGTCCCACGTCTTTTCCAACCAGGAGGAGAGGGAATCAACCTTCCTCCACCCTTTTGTTCTGTTCAGGCCTTCAAGAGATGGCGTGGTGCCCACCCTCACTGGGGAGGGCCGTCAGCTTCATTCAGTCCCCCCAGTCCAGATGCTCATGTCTCCCTGAAACACCCTCATACACACCCAGAAGTAATGTTTCACCAGCACCCAGTCAAGCTGATATATAAAATTAACCATCACAGCTACATTACTATTACTATGTATTCCTCTTATACCCCGTCCCCACCCACAATGGCCACACTGTTGCCCATGTCCACTAGTCCTTTTTCCTTTTTGTTCACTCTCTACTCCCCAACCACTTCCCACCACCCATAGCTGTCAGCCTGCTGTCTCTGAGTTTGTCTCTGTTTTGTTGTTAGTTCAGTTTGTTCATTAGATTGAACTTCTGAGTCAGATCATACAGTGTTTGTCTTTCTCTGACTGGCTTATTTCACTTAGCAGAGTGTTCCTCAGCTCCATCCATGCTGTCACAAAGGGTAAAAGCTTACAGAATAGCCCAAATATAAACCCAAACCTTTACGGTCAATATCTGGTACAGGAAGCAAGTGCATACAATGGGCTAAAGGTAGTTGGGAAAATTGGACAGATATGTGCAGAAAAATGGAACTAGACCACCTTCTTATACCACACACAGGAATACATTCAAAATGGACTAAAGATTTAAATATTAGACACCAAATCATGAAAGTCCTAGAAGAAAACATTGACCATAAAATCTTGGACCTTGCTCACAGCAATATTTTATCAGATATGTCTCCTCAGGCAAGGAAACAAAAGGAAAAAGAGATGGGAGTATATCAAACTAAAAAGATTTTGCACAGCAAAGAACAGTCAACAAAAGAAAAAAGACAACCTGCTGAATGGGAGGATGTATTCGCCAATACACCTGATAAGGGCTGCATATCCAAAATTTAAGAAGAACTCCCGGCCAAGATGGAGGCGTAGGTGGAAACACTCTGCCTCCTCGCACAACCAAGTATAAAGACAACAAAGTTTTAGTAACAAAAACGCAACTAAAACACAGAAAATTGAACTATATGGAAGTCCGACAACAACAAACCTTTCAGCCAAACCGGTGAGAGGGGCGAAGTCAGCGACTGGTGGAGCGGAGTCATGCAGGAAAACTTGGCAGGGACCGACCCAGGTGCTGGCGGCAGTTGGTGGACCCCAGGCGTGGGGTTGCAGTGGGCAGACCCAGTGAGGGCGCAAGGCGGCAGGCTGACTGCGGTCACACATTTGCACACAGATAAACCAGCGAAGGAGCGAGCATTGAGACCGCGCCAGCCCCAGCGGCAGGAAGCAGCAGACAGACCGCCGTAGCCTCTCTCTGACCCCGCCCCCACATACAGCGTCACAAACCAGCGACCTGGGTGGCCCCGCCCTGGTGAACACTTAAGGCTCCGCTCCTCCTATGTAATGGGCATGAACAGACCAAAACATTATGGCTCAAGAACAACTCAGAAAAGCCCCAGAGCCAATAATTCTGAGCGACCAAGAAATAGCCAACCTATCAGATGCACAGCTCAAAACACTGGTGATCAGGATGCTCACAGAACTGGTTGATTTTAGTCACAAATTAGAGGGACATATGAAGGCTAAACTAATTGAAATGAATGGAAATGCACAGGAAACCAATAGTGATGGAAACTGGGACTCAAATCAAGGGAGTGGACCAGAAGGAAGAAAAAAATGACCAAACAGAAAAGGATGAAGAAACAAGAATTCAAAAAAAATGAGAAGAGGCTTAGGAACCTTCAGGACATCTTTAAACGTTCCAACATCCGAATTATAGGGGTACCAGAAGGGGAAGAGGAACAGCCATGAGTGGAAAACTTATTTGAACAAATAATAAAGGAGAACTTCCCCATTCTGGCAAAGGCAGTAGACTTCTAGGAAATCCAGGAAGCTCAGAGTCCCAAAGAAGTTGGACCCACGAAGGAACACACCAAGGCACATCATCATTACATTAGCCAAGATTAAAATGAAGGAGAGAATCCTAGAAGCAGCAAGAGCTAAGGGGACAGTCACCTACAAAGAAGTTCCCATCAGACTGTCAGCTGATTTCTCAAAAGAGACCTTGCAGGCAAGAAGGGGCTGGAAAGAAGTATTCCAAGTCATGAAATCCAAAGACCTACATCCAAGATTGATCTATCCAGCAAAGCTTTCATTTAGAATGGAAGGGCAGATAAAGTGCTTCTCAGATAAGGTCAAATTCAAGGAGTTCATCATCACCAAGCTCTTATTATATGAAATGTTAAAGGGACTTATCTAAGAAAGAGAAGATAAAAAAAGATGAACAGGAAAGGACAGCATACTCACAGTTATTAAGAACCACACCTAAAACAAAAGCAAACTAAGAGGACAGCTAGATCAGGAGCAGAACCATAGAAATGAAGATCACATGGAGGGCTAGCAACAGGGGAGTGGGAGGAGAAGTGGGGAGAAGGTATAGAGAATAAGTAGCATAGACGGTAGGTAGAAAATAGACAGGGGGAGGGCAAGAATAGTATGGTAAATATAGAATCTAAAGAACTTAAGACACGTGGACATAAACTAAAGGGGGGGAATGGTGGGGGAGGGGGTGTGCAGGGTGGAGGGGAATGAAGGATGGAATAGAACAACTGTAATGGCATAATCAATAAAATATATTTTAAAAAATTTTAAGAAGAACTTACAAAACTCAGCACCAAAACACCAAATAATCAATTTAAAAATGGGCAAAGGAGCTGAATAGACGCTTCTCCAAAGAGGACATGCAATATTTTTTATGCATTTCTTGGGTTTTACTTGAAAATAATCACATGGTAGTTTTATTACCTCTTGACTAATTTCTGTACATTTAATGTTGTAAGTTCTTCTGTCTGACTTCTTCATCTTGCTGAGTGTACCTGAGAATTAAGGGGAGATGCTGCACCCCTTTATTCTCTCTGCATTTGGCCCCCTCTTCCTCATGTGTTGTGGGTTTGTGTTTCAAATTTGTTGGAGTTTGTAGTTTAACAGTTTTTGTTTCTTGTTCTCCTTATTTCTTTTGGATGATGTTTAAGGAGAGAATGGAGAAGCTACTTTACTACCAAAGTCTTGTAAACTTAAAAAGACATTTTGATCCCAGTTATCATGCTTGTCTGGTAAACAGCTAGAAAATGACTTTGTTTTCCCATCCCCTTCTCCTAACTTACAGCCTCTGTTCCCACTCTTTACTGTAAACAAGTAAAATGTCCTTCTATCAGATGTGCTCCAGCCCAAGCAGAACTGTTTTTCAAAGCTTTCGACCTCCGTCACCAACTCCGCCCCCTGCCGCCTTTGCGTGCGGGCTGCACTGAGTGACTCACTTCTGAAGGGTAGGGTGTGGAAAGGGGACCACGGTGGCTGCACAGTTAAGAAAGACAGATGCTACCTTAACCGAGTGACCGGGTGAAACATCACTGTGAGCAGTCACGCTGATACCTTGTCCTCCCTCCTCACTAGATGTGATGGAAAGGGCACTTCTGTGGGGGAAAAACACGCCAGCCCCGTCTGCTCTCTCTACTCATGAGAAAAACATCAGACAAACCCAAACCGAGGGAGATGCTACAAAACATGCCTCAAAACTAGTACACTTATGAAAAACAAGGAATGACTGAGAGACTGTCACAGACCGTCAGAGTCTAAGGAGATTCGGCAACAGCGCAATGTGTTTTCCTGGATTGGACCCAGCAGCAGAAAAAGGATGGTGGCGAAAAAACTAGTGAGATCCAAATACATGCTAGAGCTTAGCTGATGTACCAACGTCGACTTCTGAGATTTGGCAAAGGGACTCTAAGAATGCAGCGTGTTAACCGTAGAGGAAACTGGGTGAAGGACACAGTTGCTTAGAAGGAAATTTAGTTGCAGAATTGTCATCCTTCTAAGCTATGAGCATATTTTGATCATTTCTGTAACCTAAATTGTTTTCTATGTTAAAGAAATGTTAACATAGAAACATTCTGTTTCTATGTTAGTAGAATAGAAAGTAAGACAGTCCCCACATTACTATATGTTAGTAATATAGTCAGTAAGACAGACAGTCCCCCATCCTCAAAGATCCCACGGCTGAGAGCTAGGGCTTTCTCACGTTTGTCTCATGTCTAAGTCATGTCGTGCTCACGTGGTGTATTAGGTAGCATCCTTCGTAGCATCCTTACTACGATGGCATTTGTTGGGAACATCGGTTGGAGTAACACTGATGTGCATTCACTTAAGTGACACTCTTAATTTGGTTGATGCGACAGCTGCAAGTTTGCACGCCAGTGCTTGTAGACTGACGTGCCGAGTTCCATACAGAGGAGAATTGCGTGAAGTATGTTATTTCATTTTTCCGCCTCGGACATCAAGAAGCAGGCTCTTAGAGAGCTTTGCTTGTTCAGTAGGAATATCTAGGTGCCTGTACCAGATATTCTGTGGCATGTTAAATATCATAGTACAAAAAGAGAAAGGACTCAGCAAATTGAGCTCGTTGAAAAGTTCAAAAAATTTTGTTATTTCTCGAATAGTCTTTTACCCTCAAAGCGCATTACTTGGGTGTGTGAAGTCCTCCCCATCTGACTTTGAGTCGCTGAGCCAGGGAGGAGCTGCCCTGTAATCCTGTTTATGATGCTCCTTCTCCGTTAACAGCCTAGTCTCACTGCACGTCACTACTGGTACGTAATAGGCTCCGTTTTTATTGAATCAAATATAAAAGACGAAGGTGATTTTATCAGCCAGAGAGTAAACAATACTGTGGAGAGATCATTGCTCTAGAAAACAGTAAACCTGGGTTTTATGTCCCAACCTCATGGGTGTCTAGTGAATAAATCTCCCAACCTCCCCAGGGCTAGACCAATGAGAAGGCTGGGTAAGGTGGTCTTAAAGTTCTCTTGCTAGATGCCAACCTCCTGCGATTGCTCTGTTACCACCCCGCAGTAAGTGCATAGAGAAGTTTCTACATTGTGGAAGACAATGTAGGTAATAAAGGCTTTGTTTCGGTTATTACATTGTGAATTCAAAAAGAACTTCTGCTACAGCCTCGGCCCACCTGTAGATGCTCAGAGGCAGAGCATAAGTCATGAATGTAGTTAGATGTGTGAATAGGAAAAATTTCAATTGGCTTTTTCTCATCTCTTGGACAGACCCATCTTCTTCCCAAGGCTAGCTCACAGTGGTGTTTGCCTGCCGCTGTGTGTGGCCTCCAGCGTTTTTTCAGACTGCCCCATCAGCAAGCCCACGCTGAGACAGCAGGTATCTCCGGATGCCCACTCAATGTGAGGTTCCTGGGACGGTGAAGGCCCCCTGCCTTCAAGATGTCTAGGTTCTGGCAGTAACCATACAATGAAAACATAGTAACAAGTATCAGTAACAAGAACTTGAACCTAGAGTCTACCAGGGCTGTCCAACATTTCGGTGTCTCTGGGCCACACTGGATGGAGGAGAGTTGTTGTGGGCCACACATTAAATACATTGTGACATGCAATCACAAAATTGCCAAATTACCTGCTCCGATTACAGGTGCGCTCTAAACATTTCTGGTGAAGACTTGTCATTGGGCGAATCCTGAAACGCGTGGGCCTTGCCCGTAGTAACACCATCCCAGAGCCCTCTGTCCTTAAAAGTCCAGTGACCAGAAAGTCTGCCTGGGACTGAGGGAAACATGCCAGCACGGGCACTCTGGCTCCTAGGTGTTAATCCGTGCGCATCGCAGGAAAAACGTTAGGGCGAAGGGGGGTTAGTGGAACTCATCCCATTTAAAGTGCTGCCTTTTTCTCGGAGAATCAGCATGGCCACCCTGGTTACTTGGTGCTCAAAAGTCCTATTATGAAATGATAACAGTGGTAGGTGGTTTGCTGGTGTGTTGATTGTTGTTATGACTGTCACTTTGATGTTCCTAGCTGACAAGGTCAAAGCTGATAATCCTTGACTTCCCCACGTCTAGCAAGGACAGCCGGCCGCCAGTCCTTTGTTAAGCAGCCTGTGTCTTTATGGAACGGGTCTTCTTCTCTCCCCCCCCGCGGGAGGCAGTGAGGTCGGCACCACTCTGCTCATTTTACGGTTGAGCTCACAGACTTGGAGCCACCTGTTCTCCATTTTCCGTTAATGCAACGCAGGCTTGTCCTGGCACGGGTTAAAAATCTGCTCTCCAGATACCTCTGTGCACAGTAATTACATGCATAGAGTTATTATATATGAGGTCACCAGACCTCACATGTTCCTTACACCTTGCAAATATGGCACCAAGTCCTTTCATGCGGTCGGGGAGACATCGTTCTTTAAATATTGTGGTTTTAATTACTAATGGTAAATTTTTTTAGCTGAAAAGTAGAGATGTCTACTTCCCTGGTGGAAGCTCCTGACATCTTTGGAATATCTCACTTTGAGGGGACACTTGACACATCAGGTTTTGATTCTCATTCAGTTGTTTTCGATTTTGAGAGGAGCCAACCATTATTCTCGGAGGCCAGTATTTGGTTTCCATGCTTAATCAAACACTCGCGCTTCACGGCTGTTTTTCTATTAAACACAGAGTTTTTTTGTGAAATACAGATGCCCTGCTGCTGCCTCTCAGGTGGTTGCCTGGTAATTCGGAAGACTTAACAGGCGAGCTGGCTACCTCCTCGTTCCTTTTTCCACTAGTCCCTGCAGGGGCTGCAGCTGAGGCAAACCTCAGCCTGTCTCGGAAGGGGCAATGTGTGAATGAGTCTTTTTTTTTCTTTTAATATTAAATTTTATTTAGTTACTTTTCAAGTACATCCTTTTTTTTAAATCTATTTCTCCCATCCCACCCCACCCCCCCGCCCGGTCTCCCCCCCTCTCCCATTCCCCCCCCCAGTCCCCATCTCTGTGTCCCCCATACCCGCCCCTCAAAATCCCTCCCCCTTTTTCCCCTTAAGTTCCCTCCCCTCTCCCCTCTGGTCGCTGCCCACTTGTTCTCTATTTCAGTGTCTTTGTTTTTATTCTGTTTGCTTGTTTGTTTTATTCTTTAGTTTCCTGTCAAAGGTGAGATCATATGGTATTTGTCCTTCAATGCCTGGCCTATTTCACTCAGCATAATGCTTTCCAGTTCCATCCATGTTGTTGCAAAAGGTAGTAGAGTAGCTCCTTCTTTCTCTCTGCTGCATAGAATTCCATTGTGTATATGTACCACAATTTTTGATCCATTCATTTACTGATGGGCACCTAGGTTGCTTCCAACTCTTGGCTATTGTAAATTGTGCTGCTATGAACATTGTGGTGCATAGGTTCTTTGAAATTGATGTTTTAGGATTCTTGAGTCTTAAGGAGAGTACAAAAAGTGACTCAGCAGCAAGGGAGCCCTTGAAAAGCGTCTACCCAGTTGTCTTTCCAGTGTTGCTGCTTTGGCGTCCACAAGGCGGCCTTTGAACCTCCTTTCCTGCACAGACACTGTGTGAGTCCGGAGAAGTGGTGTAACCACTTCATTTACAAAATAAAACAGCTAGCATCTGTCGGCCCTGGATGAGGACGCCAGACTTTTCAGCGCTTAGCAGGAATTCTCTCAGTTCTCCCGACCCCATGGAGTAGTGTGGCAGGCACTGCTGGTGTGCTCCTCCAGTGACACTCATCCTCCGTCCCTTGCTTATAGAGCCCCAATTTTGTGTGGGTGCAAATGTGTCTCCTACGTATTTGCTTTTCTTTAAGAAAATGCTTATTTATTTATTATTTTTATTTTAGGGAGAAGGGAAGGGAGGGAGAGATGGAGAGAAACATTGATGTGAGAAAGAAACGTTGATGTAAGCACCCCGACCTGGGACCAAACCTGTAACCTAGGCAAGTGCCCTGACCAGGAATCAAACCAGCAACCTCTTGGTTTGCACGACAATGCCCAACCAACTGAACTACACCAGCTCGGGCTCTTTAAGCTTCCTCGTGGCTCAAGCGGCCACATATGACAGAGTTCTGGCCATGCAGACACAAGCAGAATAGTTCTGGGGTCCTGCCTTAGTTTTTCTGATCAAGAGGACCTCTGTGGCTGGTACCCTCTTCTGTTGTCTTTTTTTTTAACCCTGAGCAGTGACGTGATGTCTGGAACTGCAGCAGCTATCTTGTGCTCCTGAAGAAAATGCTGCAAAAGTCACAGATACCAAGCCTGGCATTATTGAAATGCTAAACCAATACCTGCATTCACCATTTACCAGAATTTCAATTATGTAGGAGAATAAACCCTTAGTTTAAAGCTACTGTGCCCAGATATTCCTATACTTGCAGTTGAATACATTTCTTACTGCTACAGGAAATGCCATTTATCATCTCCAGTCTCCAGATGAGGAAACTGAGGGCCAGGGACCCTCAGTTTGACTTATCTGACTTATCCATCTAGCTGTTACTAGAACTGGAATTTAGACCCTACAAGGCTGACTTAGAGCCCAAGTTCTCCAGCACTTGCCTTGTGACTAACTTTTGGCGGAATGAAATGTAATGACCTACACATAGCTCTTTAGCCCGGCTGCTCATATGTGCTTATTGATACGTTCAGACCTCTCCCACAGTCTCAGCTCCACCCAGGCAGGTGTGGCCAGAAAGACAGGGCTCCCAGTCCTATGAGTTCCCAAGACCTGGAGAGATGGGCCAACAACCTTCCTGTCCCCTCCAGATTCAAGTGACAGAATCGAAATCCCTAGTGAGCACAGTCATGAGGTAGGTAGGGTATTCCCCTCCTCCCTCCAGCCCACTCATAGGGTGGAGGCTCCACGGGGGGCATGGAGGCCTTGGAATAATGGGGCCCTGACCATCCTCAGCCCAGCTGACGCCCTGGGTGAAGGTTTAGTGCCAGGAGAGGCAAGCTGAGCAGGTCGAGGCGACTCCCCTCCCCCAGGTCTCTTATTTTTGATGCTGAAATGCAGCCCGTGGGAACCCTTGGTGGCTTAGGCTCTGTGACTTCACCAACCATGCTGTCACCTCAACAGGAGAAACTATGGGAAGTTGGACACCTCGAGCCATTTTTATGCAAAAACGAACCAGAGTTTTTAAAAAAATCTTTTGATATGATATGAATTTTATAATTATAAGTCAAGCTTTATCTACCAAAGTGTATTCCTATGATTTGATCTTCACTGAAATTAATTTAAAATTAAAGGCACGATCTGTTAGTGTGAGGGTGGTTTTGTCTTAGAAACCTTTCAGCACTTCCCATTTTGGACAGTTTTATTCTAACTGAGTCAGCTGAACAGTAGTTGTACTTTTATTTATTACTTTAGTTTTGGAGTTTCCACTCCCAAGGGGGCTTGATTTATTTGATCAAGGCATTCATTCCAAAGGAAATGGAAGAGTAATTTAGACCCTCCACCACGAGGTGGTGATAAAAAGTCGTGTGTATGTATTTGCTAGACTAGGTTTAACATAATCACAACTATGCACCCAGCAGTGAAATAGGTACTGGAAATAAGAAAGTCGATAGGACAGGATCGTCCTTGGTCCTCAGGGAAATTGTCATTTCAAGGGACAGGTTGTCCTAGAAACAAGGACTTTCAATACAGGGTGGTAAGTATTCTGGTAGGGGGAAGCTGGCCTGCTCTGTGAGGAAGAGGAGGGCACCAAGCAGGCGATGGTGGGCAGGGGGCATGGGCAGGAGGGCGCCTCAAAGGAGGCAACTTAGACCCCCCAAAAATGTGTATTTGAGGCAGAAACATCCACACTGTCTCTGCTTTTTACATTGGAAGTTAACCTTCACTAAATAGGAAAGAACATTTGAGAACAATTTTTAAAGAAAACAGGCCAGCGATACACATTTTAGTCAGGAATTTCAAATTCGAGGGACAGATATCCAACAAAAACCAACTGCAGTGAAAGAGGGGATTTACTGGCTCTCCGAGCTGAGACGTCAGCCTTCAGACAGGCTTGGATCAGGGCACTCAGATGATGTCATCTCTCCACCCCGTGGGCTTGCGTGTTGGCCTTGCTTCCTCCAACTGCAGGTCGGACTTGACACAGGCAGTGGAGGTGAAATGGATGTCTGTACCCCTAATGCAGTAATTCTCAGTTTAGCAATCCCAGGGCAAAAAAAGCTTTTCTCTTTCAGCACTTCTACATCAATCTCAGAAGTTCTCTCTGGCCAAGCTTGCCCATTCAGGCCTTGCTCGAGTCATGTGCTCATCTTTGGACCAATCAATGGGCCAAGAGGCTCTGCTGACTCACCCAGCCTGAGCCGAATTCCCACACCCAGGACAGGATGCACTGTGGAGACCACATCACCACACCACAAGAAACAGTGTAGGCTGAGGAAGAGTTTTTTTTTTCTTTTAATACATTTTTAAGATTCTCACCCGAGGATATATTTATTGATTTTTTTAGAGTGGAAGGAGGAGGGAGAGAGAGAGAGAGAGAGAAAGAGAGAGAGGCATTCACGTGAGAGAAACATTGGGCCTACAACATTTTGGTGCACGGGACGATGCTCCAACCAAGTGAGCCACCAGCAGGGGCAAAGAAGAGTTTCTTAATAGAAAAAGGGCTTCAACACCAGAAGAAAAGGGCAGACTAAAACAACAGCTACGCTGTAGCAGAGAATGCCAGTGGTCCCTCTATATCCATTCCTCCCTTTTGTTTTAAGTGACCACCCTGATGGTTCAGCTGAATAAAGGCATACGTTTCCATTGCAACCAGTCTTGCCATTTGACTAAATCTAGCAAATGAATTGATGTAGGATCTTTGTGTGACTGCTTCTGAAAATCTTTCCTTAGAAAATAGCTGTTCTGCACCTTCTGCCTCATTTGTCTCCTTAGATTTTGCCCCATCCTTTCTTTTGGGAATGAAGATAGGACAGCTGGCTTTTTACACACCACATTGGACCAGGAGGCGAGGGCCACAGCACGGGGCCCCTGAGGACTCCGGAAAACAGAGCCGCCCCCATACTCGCCCCCTGGACTTCCTGATAATAAATGTCTGCCTTGCCTAAAGTGCCATTTACTTTTATTACTTTTTATTGTTGTTCAAGTACAATTGTCTCCACCCCCCCCAATCCCCCCACTCCAGCCTCCCCCACCTCCCACCCATGATTTCACCCCCACTTTGGTTTTGACCTTGGGTCCTTTATACTTGTTTCTGAAAACCCTCCCCCTTACCCACATTATTCCCTTCCACTCCCCTCTGGTTACTCTCGGTTTGTTCTTAATCTCAATGCCTCTGGTTATGTTTTGCTTGCTTCTTTGTCTTGTTGACTAGGTTCCACTTATAGGTGAGATCATATGGTGTTTAAAGTGCCATTTTTTAACACATACACATCACCATCCACTTCAGGGCAATTCAGTGGCTTCTCCCTAATAACTTTGCTTCTTCAAACCTTGATTATGTTCTCAAGTCACTATCAACAGTGTGATGTATTTGTTCATTTAGTCAAAAATACTATTGGGATCTAGGCACCAGGGATGCAAGAGTGAACCAAACTGTTCAGTAGTTGAAGCTTACATTTCAGTGGAGTGAGTAGAAATAAAAGGAGCAATATAGAATTCATAAAGAGTGATACCTGCATGGTTAAGGAGATAGAGAGGGTAAGGGATTGTTAGTATTAGTTTATATAGGGTGGTGGGAGCGAACCTCATTTTGATAAAATAATACCTGAGCAGTGACCTGCAGGAACGAAAGGTGTGGTGGTTAATTTAATGTGTCAGCTTGGCTGGGCTGCAGAATGCCGGTCATCTGGTTAAACATTCTGTGTGCATCTGGGAGGGGTGTTTGGAAGAGATCGGTGTTTGAATCAGCAGACCGGGTAGAACAGATGGCCCTCCCCAGAGTGGGTGGGTCTTATCCAATCCATTGAAGGCCTGACTAGAGTAAAAGGCTAACTATTCTTTTTCTCTGCCTGGCTGTCTTCTAACTAGGTCATCGGTTTTCTCTCCACTTTGGACTTGGGCTGGAACTCACACCATCAGCTCTCCTGGGGTTCCAGCTTGCCGGCTGCAGGTCTCACACGTCTCAGCTTTCAAAATCACATGAGCCAATTCCTTAGAATAAATCCCATTTTGGACACAGGAAGGCGAGCATTGGTTTCTAAACGTTTTGGTCCTGGGGTCCCTTTGCACTCCTCCAAATTACTGAGGACCCCCAAGGGTCTTGGTGATAAGGATGCTATTGGTATTTGTCACTTTAGAAGTTGAAATTGAGAGAAAATGCACAAATATTTATTGACTTGTTTAAAATTACAATAAACACATCACATATTAATGAAAGTACTATTCCTATGAAAAATGACTCTATTTTCCAAAGCATAACAAATTTAATGAGAAGGGTAACATTTTGCATTTTTGCAAATCCCTTCAATGTGCGGCTTGCTACAGCACAGCTGGGTTCTCATTGCTGCTTCTGCATCCAACCCTTTATAGCATGTTTTTGTGGTTTTAGTATATGAAGAAAGCCTGGCCTCACTCACAACTCAAACATCAAAACTCAAACATAAGTGGTAGTCTTTTAAAGTGTAACCTAAAACCGTATCCATAAAGACTTTGTTCTCTGTACCCCGATGAAAATAACATTAGAATCTTAGCATAACTAGGATCTTAGAATAAAGTTAATTTTTAACTCAAAACTCCTGAAAGCATGTCCAGGACTATACCTCAGCAGCCACCACTTCAGAGACAGGAAAGAAAGGATGAAGGGAGTGCTTGTGTGAATTTGTGGTTGTCATGGGACGTGGACCTTTAGTTTGAGTAAAATGAAATGTCCCTGTAGAATCCTGAGTGGAGAAGGGAATTGGTCTATACCATTCGAAGGGTTCACTCTCTCGGTATTTGGAGAATAAACAGCCTGTGGAGGATGAGGGTGAAGAAGACAGGTCAGCCAGGAGGCGGTTGCAATAACGTAGGTGGGAGATGATGACGGCAGCTTGGACCACAGAGGGTGTGATGGAGGTCAGCGGTCAGACTGACCTTGTGTGTGTATCTTAGCACCACCATTTGGTAGATGGGTGATCTTGGAAATAATGATTTCTGTAAGCCTCCATTTCCTCATCTGCATGTCCATGGGAAGCACTTGGCCCAGGACCGGGCACATTACATGCTTCATATGTACTGATGCGGCTACAGGACAGAGGCACACACAACTAGTTTGCTGCCAGGCTGCAAGATTCCCCATCACCCTGTGGAAGTCGCCCCTGCGCTACTGGTCACTGTGTGTGTGCGCACGCGCAGACGCTGCTTCTAAGATGTAAAGAAGAAGAGGAGGAAAAGGGGAGACCTGGGCAAAAGGATGATTTGAATTAAGGATGGTTTGTGGCAGGACACACTCTTCCCCGAAGCCTGATGTTATTTCTCAGGAGCATCTGTTTTGCCTTAAGCATGGGGTCCCTTTAGGGAATGTTTTTAAAGGAAGTTGATCTTTCTCCGGGTTTCCTCCAGCCGTGCCATGTGCTTCGGCCGAGGCCAGCGACATTTGGAGTCTGTGCAAAGGCCACCCCTGCCTCCTGGGAGCACCAGCTTAGCGAGAATGAGCGTGGAGTGCCGAGTGGCTGCCAGGAGGGAACAATTCTCCATCAGTTCAAATCTAGAACAGATTTGAATGGGTGCCCTGGAATTAAAAAGCCATCCTGTCCTTGGTTGAATAGGGAATGATGTCTGCAAATGCAGTTTTAAGCATGTTGCTTGGATGTGTTTTATGTTGCACTAGACCCTTCTCTGGAGTGTTAAACACTTTACGAATATCTGTTATGTCCAGTAGGGTTTTAATTAAATGATATTCGCAATTCAGGGGAAATGTAGTCCCAGACACACCCACGTAGTGTGGGCTTTTGGTATCTGAAAGGATATGCTTTTATAATGTCCAGTCTGTCAGTTCAGGATGTTGGTACTTGCAGATCAATGACTTATAAATAAATACTTTTTAATGTGTTTAAGGGCAGGAGGCAGAAGATAGGCAATAAAGTCAGAAGGACAATTTTCAGCTCTCAGCTTTCCAGGCACACGGCTTCAACCAGTCCCTTAACCCCTTCGTACCTCTCTTTCTCCCCCTGTTACATGAGCATAACGACAGTTCCTACCCAGGGCAGGCCTGTTAGGAGATTTAAACTGCAAAGCGAAGGTTGATCACCTAGCTCAGTGTCTGGGAATTAGTGGATGCACTGAACACGGGATCACCATCTTCTGCTCTCTTAATGGCCTTGAGCAAAAGTAACAAGTCTGCAATGCACACATTAGATGTCTTCGGATCAATGGATCCATCTTGAATAGTTTTCTATCACATGGCAAGTGCTGGGAGGCAAATCCTGCAGAGAACTGAGGAGATCACATTTCTCACTGTCCAGGCTCCCCAGTGAGCAATGGAAAAGTGCAAAATAGAAAACAACGACAATGGACATCGATAACCAACGACATCAAACAGATCAAGCCTGAGTCACAACTGTAGCAGGTAGAACATAGGATAGGAGACAACCACAGGATGGGCTTAAATCTTCTGAGGAACTTGAAGAAGAGTTAAGAGGGGGAAGCTTGAGATTCCCGGACAGAGAGGAAGAAAGGCCAAAAGGCCAGGCACAGTGGCTCCCTCCGAGTTCCTGGGACCCAGACTGCCTGGGAGGATCATAGCCCCTGGCTGCACCGAGAGACCTGGGCATGGGCTCTGTGTTCATCTGTTCCGCTTGATGGGACGGCACTGGCAGGATTTATGAACAGGTGCCTCCCTAGCTATTGAGCTCACCCCTCCATCGTCTCCCTCCTTCTCCTGCTGAAATACTCACGATTGCCTTGGATAACCACCTGCCCCTTATGTGGAGGTGTTTTTTTCTGAATCGGCCACCTGTATCTCTTTCCCTCAGTACATTTCTGGGAGAGGGGAGTTCGCTGGTCCTTACCTCCTTCACCGTGTTCAATTGCTGGGTCCCAGTGAGACAGCTAGCTGAGGGCGAGCATGTTTTGGAAAGAGGAGGACATGGTGCCTGGTACACTATCCCGGCAGTCAGTGTGGCCCGAGGACGTACGTCGCAATCCCACCTGAACCACTTATTAAAAATTCAGATTTCCACACACCTGAATCAATCTTTCAGCAGTGAGATATGGAAATTGGCACATTTAACAAACACTCAGGGTGATTTGATCACCGTTTACTTTGAGAGTCCCTGTCCTGGTAGAGAGACCCTGGGGCGAAGCACATGTAGTTTTAAGGAGCTGAACAGATGACAGATTGGCTTACATGGTTGCTGTTGGAGACCAAATCCATCTGCTGCACCTCACCATTTTGCTGGAGCGCATGCTGGTACTTATTTCTTCACCACATGGGGAATGCCTGCACCAGCAGGCTGGGATGCAGGTGGGGGCAGACGGAAGGATGAGTTTTCTTATCCCCACTCCACTTACTCCTTAATCTGCATGAACAAAGGCATCACTCCCAGGTAGAAATATGCATGTCTTCTGATCCAAAGTGTGTTCAGTAGAGAACCACTCTGAGCATACCTGCGTTGTTTTGTTTGGAGATTCGAGGAGGGGAGAAAGGCACTTAGCAGCTTCCTATAAGATGATCAGGACCTGGCAAAATGATCTCCAGTGGTTGAGAGTTAGTAAGTCTGCTGTAATGCAGAAACTTACTAAATCCCTGTCCAGTTCTGTAGGACTACTTGGTGTTTTCCTCAAGTCCAGTGGCGACCTTGTTTCGTTTTTGCTTTGTCTTGACAGAGCTGAAGGAAAACTATACTGGGGTTGTTTTCCACACTTTTACCACAAATTGTTATTCTTCTACCAGGAAAGAAGAAGAGCCATAAATTAAATGTTCTGTATTTCTGAAAGACACAGAGAGGAAGGAAACTCACACGGCTCTTAATGGCATAGTTTACAAAAGAAAGTCCTTAGAAACCTTCACAAATGGGACTTGACTGGTCAGTGTCTGAAGGAAATTAATTGATTCCTGTTTTCACTTGAGAGTGAAAAGGGGATTAGACATAATGAATATTGGCTTTCACCTTGACATCTGTCCTTCAATCTTGCAAACAGAAATAAATGCCTTGAAGTGTTTTCTGAGTAATTGAACTCAGAAAGTAGTTTAATTAAGCAAAAGGAGCTAGCTCGTGGTCTTCATTTCTGGTTGGAAAGGAAGGGTTTTTGTATATTTAAACAATTTTTTATTTTTTAAAATTTTATTTAGTTATTTTTCAAGTACAGTTTTTTGTTTATTTCTCCCATCCCAGCCCCCCCCATGCTCCCCACCTCCCCCCCATTTCCACCCCCCTTTGTTCTTGTCCCTGTGTCCTTCCTATTTGTTCCTCCCAATCCCTCCCCTTTTTTCCCCTTAAATTCCCTTCCCTCTCCCCTCTGGTCATTGTCCCCTTGTTCTCTATTTCAGTGTCTTTGTTTTTATTCTGCTTGCTTGTTTGTTTTGTTGTTTAGCTTCCTGTTAGAGGTGAGATCATATGGTATTTGTCTTACAACACCTGGCCTATTTCACTCAGCATAATGCTTTCCAGTTCCATCCATGTTGTTGCAAAGGGTAGTAGCTCCTTCTTTCTTTTTTAAAGAAAAGTAGTGATATCTGACTGCCAAGGTTTGAATTGTGTAACTGTATATCAAGAGTTTGAATGATGGCCTTGTATATTGCAAGGTTTCCAAGAGGTTTTAAAACATATCTTATTGGTTATGCTATTACAACTATCCTAATCTTTCCTTCTTTGTGCCCTTTCACCCAATATCCCCCTTCCCTCCAGCAACCCCTTCCTTTAGTTCATGTCCATGGGTCATGCAGATAAGTTCTTTGGCTTCTCCATTTCCTATACTATTCTTAACTCCCCCCTGTCTATTTCATACCTACCATTTATGCTTCTTATTCCCTGTACCTTTTGCCTTATGCCCCCTCCCCCTTCCTGCTGATAACCCTCCATGTGATCTCCATTTCTGTGATTTTGTTCCTGTTCTAGTTGTTTGCTTAGTTTGTTTGTTTTTTTAAAAGGTCAGTTGTTTTTAGTTGTGAGTTTGTTGTCATTTTACTGTTCATATTTTTGATCATCTTCTTTGAGTTTTGACCTTTATTTTTCATGTTGGTCAAATCAAGATCATAGCAAAGGCTCTGCATTTTAGTTGTAAGCGTATTGAGCATTTACTTCATGCCTTATACCAACCCTTTGCAAGTCTAATCTTGTAAAAGATCAGAAAGGTAGGTGCTCTAAATTTTAGTTTATAGATAGAGAAACTGAGGCTTGGAGATACCCAGAGTTAACAACAACAAAAATTTAGTGGGAGATTTGTGATTAGAATCTAGACCCTCCGACTCCAAAGTCTATGGAGTTAACACAACTCTAAGCTTATAGTTTTCCACAGTACTTTGCTATGCATACACATACATACATACACACACGTGCACACACAAATATGTGCACACACACCAAGAAGATAATTATTCCTTAGGGGCAAAATATTCCTGTATTTCATTTTATAAGAACCAGGTTTGAGAAAGAGAGACAGAGAATACTAGAGGGAAAAAATAAAACACCCAGAAAAATGTTGGCACTTGGAAAAATAAGTAAAGACCCTCAGACACTTGATTCAACTCATCTTGGCTTTGCATTTCGGTTTTGTTCCTTCATTAAATTTGTTTGTTCTTAGGAGCAAGTGTTAATGTCCATGACTCTGGGTTCTCTCACCTGTAAAAATGGAGTTGGATCAACTGACCATTACAGTGCTTCAGCTTCTAACACTGTATCAGTACATAATACATGCGTCCTGCCTTCAAGAAGCTTGCCATCTCTAAGCAGGTGTAAAGTGTAAGCAATGCATGATGCAAATAGAAGTTCATGTGAATAATTCAAGTGTCTTTTAGATGGTCTTGGAATCGTTGTTAAACGAATGGTAAAGACTGTAAGGAAAGTGAAGAGATGACAAGTCACAGGTGTCATCAAAAAAGATTTCCCCAAGGGAATAAAATTTATACTAGGCTTAAAAAGTTGGTTTTTTTAAACTTAGACTGAAAAAATTTTACAAGATGAATTTATGCTGTTTGTGATGAGTCAATGTCACGAAAGTGGATGAAACTGAAGGCAAGCTAGGAAAGATGAGAAGAGAGGTGAGAGCCCTCGCCTTGTAATTGTTTGGCTTTTCATGTGCTGTTTGCCCTTTGACACTTCACACATGCTGTAGCCAGCTTCATGTCATATCATTGCCAGTCACTCAGGGCACTCCCATGGGTCCGGAGAGCCTTGTGACATGTCCGTATCACCATATCTGGCACAGGGCCTGCATTGACAGTGCACTTCCTAAATAATTGGTTGAATGAATGTTGGCATATTTTTGAGATGCTTATTCATTCATTGAAACGACAACTTTATTGAGTACTTTGGGGACCAGGCACTGCCTGAAAAGATTAAAGTGACATTGATCTCATAGCTCCATAGCCCCATGAAGATGTGGTCCTAAACAGTTGAAATGCAAAGTAGGAAGGGAAGAATGTCCCAAGAGAGATTTTTTAATGGAGACTCTGCCAATGTGGGTGGTCTGGAAGGAAAAGTGCAAGTACAATTTCAACCCAATGAAACTAGAAGGGAAGACATGGAATGGGCGAATATAGTCCCAAACCACTAGGTGATTGTTTGATCCGTTTCTCAGCTCGCAAGGTGGACCAGTTTCCTTAGGCCTTGGATGTTGACTCTTCAGTTTCATTTTTCCAACATCTTATAAGGCTATATACAAGAGGGTATGATCACATCCTGACTTGTGGGTAGAAGCGTATCTAATTCTAGAAGGATGCAGAACATGTATGAAAACAATATAATATGAGTATCGGTTGCCATCGCAGACCACACGAGCACTCGAATGGAAGTGCTGGCCCGAGAGAGAGGGGAACAGGAGAGGGAGGAGCAGAGAAAAACCGGCTGGTCTTTTCATCTCCATTTATCACTTCCTAGAGAATCAAGCTTGGGAAGACGAGGTAAGGGGTGGTTTCATTTAAAAATTAATTAATTAATTTGTTTGACAAGCCACTTGAGTGTTCATAGTGTCCAAGGCAATGTAATAAATTCTGAGAGACCCCAGAGACTCACTATGTGCGTAAGTCTGAGTTAATATGAAAAATATGACTGTTAGGGCTGCCATAGCCATATCATAAATAGTTGAAGCCCAGGTGGCTTAAAGAACAGACACTTATTTTCTCATAGTTCTGGGGGCTAGAAACCAAGACCAAAATTTCACCTAGGTTGTTCCTTTTGAGACCTCTGTCCTTGGCTTGCAAATGGCTGCCTTCTCCTTGTGTCTTCACATGGTCTTTCCTCTGTGTCCTACTCTATCCTTCATACAAGGACATAATGGATTAGGCCCCATTCACATGACCTCATTTTACCTTAATCACCTCTTTAAGGCCTACTCTCCAAATATAGTCCCATCGTGAGGTACTGGGGGTTAGAACTTCAACATATGAATTTTGAGGGAATACAAATCAAATGGTAACAGGAAGCTTCACACTTTCAGCCTCAATTCAGGAAGGAGAGATGCTCAGAGGTGCTTCTTTTGTTAAGATTTACCTTTAGTAGATAAATAAACATATGTTCTTCTGGCAAATTGAAAACCAGTTTGAGAAAGCCAAAGCATTAAACTTTTCCATTCACCCCAGATTTCGTTGTTTGATAAAGATGGCGATTTTTCAGCTTTTGGCACTAAGCTGTGTTAACCACCCCTGAGTGTTTTGTTTATTAGGTCCTTAGTTACAGCCTAGAGTTGACGTAGAATGTCTTTCTCTAGAAATGTGTACACATTGTACAAGCTCTAAAAGAGGAAAAAACATGACACTTTGCTGTCCTTCGCCTGGGTTTTAGTATAAAGGAGGATTTCGAGGGTGTTAAAAGAGGAGATAGATGATGCTGAACAACTTCATTCCAATGGACGGAGATGAATTGTTTAGACTTGGATAACAGAAAATATTTTGACTTGGGATCCAGGGCAATAACAGGACATTAAAATGGTTGGTTATGCTTATCAACAAGAACTTCTGTGCTTGTTGAAGGCACTTCTGTTTTCACAGAGGACATTTTCATTTGTGACCTTCACCATGACCTAGCAGAGCCCATGCAAAATAATGAAAGATAATGCAAAAATTCCACCTCTAAGCCAATATTATTATTATTATTGCAGAGTGATAACTTAAAAAAAAACAAACCCTTATTCTATTCAGGGAACACCAGATTGGGGCTATTTTAAAGTATACAGTCTACAGATTTCAAATATAATAATATTATCAACTTGATTTTTTCCATCGAGAAAGAATCATTTTGCATAAGGTATTCATAGAATAGTTGAGCTCTATGAAATATCATAAGGCATCTTGTTCGACTCCCTTAACTTACAGGTGAATTAGCTGAGGTTAGCCGATGTTGCAGAGCTCTGTTGTGGTCACCAACCTAAATGAGTTCACCATTCCCTGACTCCCTGTTTAGGGTTGCTTCTGGCCACAGAATCACAGAGCATTTGTAATAAGACCTGAGAGGCCATTGAGTCCAACTCTTGTTTTAGCTAGTTAATTATCATTAATTAAGGACTCTGCAGCCCAAAAGGGTGGGAGAGTCTGCTGAGGTCCCAGGGAACTGAGGGCAGAGCCAGGACCCAGATCCCACGTCTTCCTTCTCCAGCTGTGCCTGAGGCCCCTCCCCTCGGTTTCTCGCAGGGCTTCCTGAGCTTCCATTGTGCACAGAGCTGGTGGAAGGGTTCCAGGCTCTATCTGACAAGGGAAGGGAGCAGAGGGTTGGGTGCTCCTCTTCATGGAATCGTCATCTTCATTTTGCACACAAGGAAGATAGGCCAGGGCTTAGGGATTCCAACTGGAAGTTGGCCAAAGTGCCAATTTTAACCTCAGTGCAGTGGATCAGTTGGTCAGGCTATTGAGAATCTGCTGGTTTTCAAGGATAAGAAATGAAGACAACAGAAACACGAAGACTCTTTTTGTGCTTTCTCGCTTGCCCATGTAAGGAAACAAGGTATAAAAACTTCAATATGCACTAAACATACACTATGCATAGATGTTTTCTAAGTCCACACCAGACATTCCCCTTTTTATTGAATAAAGTTTTATTTTCCAAAATGTACATCTTCACCAGCAGCTGGACTTGTTGGTGTGTCTGGTGTGAATGGCTTGAGCTCTGTGCTTTGAAACTAGTTGAATAAGTCCTTTACTAAGGAGCTCCTGAAGGGTTGTTCTGGCCAAGGAGCTGCGGATCTTCAGTCTCTCACAGACCACAGCCAGGGTTATAAGGGTGTAGCTGGGGACTTCAGTACAGAGTTTGTCCTACGTTGCTTTGTCAAAGAAGGGAAGGTCATGCTGGACTTTGCTTTTGGACCACTTCTTCTTTTTGGCATTGTCCCTAGATTTGTTTACTGGGTCTTTGTCTTCTTTGTCTGAACTCCTGGCACCTTTCTTCTTTTTGGCCTTGGGCAGCAGGGTGGAGTTCAAAGAGCAGATGATCACTACAGCCTCACTATGATGTCAGACAGAAAAAGGAAAAGAAAGAGCAAAGAAAATCAGTTACTCCCTTTATCGTAGTCTCATGGATATATCTCTCTCCCCTTCTAAATGGAAACATCTTTGAAGCAAGACTGTATCTTAGTCATTCCTATCTACAGCACTTAGCATAGCCAATGCCAGTTTAACTTAACATTCAACAACAATACAAGATGTCATAGTACACAAGAGGTCATGAGGCTCCTACCTTGGTTAGTATTAAGTGCAACTGTGGGAAACGGAAAATAAATGCAGTAGCTTCAACAAGTAGCAATGGTTGCTGCCCCACATTCAAGCTGTGTGTAAGTGGAAGCCAGTGCTTTATGGTGCAAGTGACTTAGACATCCTCTTCCTTACTACACCGCTGAGTTTGGCTTCCATTCCAAATTGGCTGCTAGATTACACATGAACTCTAGCCAGCAGAAAGGAGGAAAACAGTGAAGAATATGTTCCTTGTCTTTAAGCATACTTCTGAGAAATACTATATATATATCACTTCTGCTTAAATCACATTAGCCAAAATTTAGTCATGGCCATAGCTAGCAGCAAAGGAGGCTGGGAATGTAGTTTTTTTTTCCCCAGAGGCAATAGGAACATCTAAATCTCAGGGCTTCAATTACTGAAGGAGAGAGATCAAGGAGAAAACTGGCAGGATCTGACCTAACCTCAAGCTCCTGAAATAAATGTTTCCCTGCAACGTTGCAGTTTATTTGTAAATTAGGGGAGTATCATTGCTTTCTAATCTTGTGATTAAGATTGTAGACTTTATAGTAAACAGGGTTGTTGCAAGACTTAAGCCACAGTTCTGACACATGGGCAATGATAAATGATTGAGCTTGTTGTCGTGTTTTTCTCATTGATGTCCCTGTGGAGAAATGTATATATAAGACATGTCTAGGAAAATATATACCAACCATCAGCTGGAGGATGCAGGCCTTACCAGCTGCAGCCACCACAGTGCCAAACACAAGGGATTATGCTTTCCTCCTGATAAACGTGGTCTGGGGACCCATTGCTGTGGATATTCTGTACAAACAGGTCTTGGTTCTATGTCCCCAGGGCACATGCCATTGTTCACAGGGTTTCCCATGTTTGGGGACTAGGTGGCCTGGATGGAAATGGCATAGGGGAACTCCAGAGTCTTTAAGCATTTTCCCATTGTAAGTATGTCCAGAAAACATATCTTTTTCCCATATTGAGGGGAACTCAAATGTTGCTAGTACCGCCTCCGGGCAATGTTACTGGTTGGTTGGTTTGGCATTAGTTGAGCAATGAAGTTGGGCACCAAATAGGTACCCCAGCCTTGGCATTTTTAGATGCTTTTTCAGAGAGGCAAGCGGGTTATAGAACCACCTGCCATGACCTCGGCCTGGAAAAAGAACTCAGTAAAGCAAATATTCATGGAGCACTCTCTCCGTGGCGAGCACAGTCCTGGGTACTGAAGATCGATGAGGTTGCGTGGAGAGAAAGACTCCACGAGAGGATGGTATCCTGAGAAACAGTGATTACAGCATAAGCTCTCAGGTCAAGGCAGTTTGCACTTCCATCTCTCCACAGCGTAGTTGGAAATGAATATCCAGGACTCGGGATGCAGAAATGGCTATTAAAGAATGAGCAGGGAAAATATAGAAGATCTTTGCATTGTTGCTTTTCTTTTGCCACTAATTCTGTGACCTTTGCTAGTTTGGTTACCATTTATTGAGCACTTACCATTGCCAGGAATGAAGCCAATGAAAGCAGCCTGGCTGCTTTTTAGGGGGGTGGTGGTAAGTTAACATTTCACCAGCCAGTCCTGGGTGCGGTGGCTGTTTAATCCAACAACCAGAATTTGTAGAAGGAATCCAGCAGTAATGTTCTAATAGGAGTCACTGAGACACTAGAATCTGAAACTTAGTTGTTAATTTACAATAATCTGGATTGAAAGTTAACATAGTGGAAATAGGTTGGCACTTGGAATGCAGAACAGGCTTATATGTAAACCTGGCTGTCTGCTTAGCTTCTGGGTGATGGTGCAGAGCTTACGTCGCATCTTTTAGCCTCTGCTTCCTCCTCTTGTGGGGAATTTTTGTGCAGACTCACTGGAATGACATGTGCAAACACCAGTGTATTGCCTGGTGTGTATTAGATACTTAATATTAGCTCGTCATCTTCCCCCCTGCTCTCCTTCCTTCCTCCCCAAATTGCTCTCAGCAACTGCCAGATTCCATGGACAACTTTTAGTGCTAGCTTTAACCACCTTTTTAACCTCTGACACTGCTGACTCCATTTTTTTCCCCTCCTCCTCCTGTCGTTTCCCACAGCGGCACTGCCTCTGGTTTTCTTCCTATGTTTACCAGTCCGTGCTCCATGGATGCAGGTTTCCCCAGCAGCCCCTGAAGGATGGGCTCATCCCCCTTCCATCTCTGCCATGGCTCCAGCCACCAAACGTTCAGTCTGCTGGAGATTTCTAAACCCACACCAGCTGCCCTGGCTCTTTCCTGAATCTCAGGGTTGCGTCTCCAACAGCCTGCTTTGAGCCTTCCTCTGAATGTCCCAGCAAAAACAACATGTGCAAATGGAACTTTCCCCTCTGCCACGTTGCCTCTCAGCTGGTGCTTGGCCATGCACTGACCACCTCTATCTTTTCTCCCTCCCTGAAACTTCCCTTCTAACCAGTTCCAAAGTCCCAGCAACTTGGCCTGCAGCATCTCTTCCAGGCTTTTCCTTCCTTCCAACTCCGGCAGCCGATGCCCAGGTGCTCATTTGCTTCACCTCTCTTCTATTTCCGATGACCACGCTGGCTTTTCCACCTCCCTTCCCCTACTCTGGTCCTTATGTTAAAATCAAAGTTGGTTTTTTTATACCAATGTATTCTCTCCTGCTTCATTGTCTTCAGTGGAGAAGTTCTGGCTAAAACAGGAGAGCGAAGCTGTATTTATCCCAACTCTATCTTCCAAAACTAACTGAGAAAAAAAAAAAAAAAAGAGAGACAATTTCTATCTCAAAGAACATAGAAAATACAACCCCAAACTGTGAAGTATAATTGCTGAGCATAATAAATTTTGGAATTAATTGGGGGAAGACATAGTAAGCCCACGTTTCCAAAGTGGTCTCTAAAAAAGAGGTAGCTCGCTATTGAGGAGCCAGCTAAGCTGGAAACAGAAACGTGTGGGGTTGTGGGGATACTCAGAGTGGCCAAGGGCATTTCACAGTGCGTGGGGCCATGGGAAGTGGAGCCAAAAGGAAGCCCTGAAGGTGTGCCGTCTTCCCAAGGATTCTCCGAATGAGCAGGCACAGTGGAGATTGCAGGTGACGGTCATCAGCGTCACTGATATCCATAGGCAGACACATCCACACAAAATACTCAAGACAGGTGAGGCTTCCTCATGTGCCAGCAAGGCTCCCTTGTCTCCCATAGTTCTCCATAAAGAAAAGAAAAAAAAATACAGACATCTCAAAAAGGTGAAAACACACCCTGTAGCAAAAATGGGAAGACAGAAGAAGCGCTAAAAATAAGGAGCATAACTCAGAGAAGAGAACTAAAAACACATTGATCATGTTAGTAGATTCAAATGGAGTTAAAAGGATCCGTTAGAAAAACACAAGGAATGAATCATAAAATAAAATCCACATCTGATAACTCATAGGAAAATTAACTCATGACTGATTGAAATTGTAAACATAAAATAAGTCAGAAAAGCATGAGAGAAAACGCAGGTTGATTCAAAAATAATATTGGGGTGGAAAGGATATTTCTGCAAACTGGCTCAGTCCCAGCAACCATAAACGAAAATTGTGGTCAACTCGCCTATTTTCTTAATATATAAAGAGCTCTTATAAGTGAGCAAAGAAAAGACCACAAACTAATAGAAAAATTGGCAAGCGAAATAAAAAAGCTCTTCTCAGGGAAAGGAGTACAAACGGTTTATAAACATATTAGCAGTTGCTCATCTTCACTCAGTTGTAGGAATGCATGTCAAACACGGGAATTAAAAAAAGGTTAACTTAATATATGGGCCAAGATTTAAAAGTCTGATAACAGAGAAATGTCACGGGCAGTGGAAACAGATCCAGTCACACCGTGGGGCTGGCAGTCTGAAGAGGCACTTTTCAGAACGGGCAAGCAGAAAACAGCTCTGGGATTTTAAGAGCACAGACCCTTTGATCCAGCAATTCTGCTTTTGGTAGTTTTTTCCTTTTTGCACGAATACTCTTACATATTTGCAAAGATGTAACTATGAGGATGGAGTGTAGCATTGTTTGCAATGATAAACAATTGGGAACAATTTAAATGTATATCAACTGTAGGATTGAGAGGGTGTGAGGTGGGGATGGTTGGGGCGGCGGGGGAGTGGTGGGGAAAAATGGAGACAATTGTACTTGAACAATACAAAAAATAAACATATCAACCAAGAATGAAGAATTTAAAAGATGATGTAGAAATCCAATGTGTGGCATACCATACAGCTTATTTAAAATACCGAGGTGATATACACGCTGAAATGCAAAGATCGCTGTGAGGAACAGGGTCTGGCACAAATAACGCCCCTTTTTATTATAAAATCTTTTATTACAAAATCATAAGCAGTGTAATTCTGTAACATAACAATATCACACTCAAGCACACCATCTGACACATTTTAGGTGACATGTTCAAATTAAAACTATAAATTATCACATTCATATTACGTACTACCAACCACGCTCAAGCAGGCCTTACTTCTGCTGGCCCCTGTATTGTAAAGTAAAAAAGAAACACTTACAGTTGAATGTAGAAATATTTATTCACAGGAAGATCTGTAAGAGCATTTACCTCTAAAATTTCTGCAAGGAGAGAGAATCAAGATTTACTACCAAGAAGTAGACCCAGTAGTCTGGGATACAGAGAAAAATAAAGATTTTTTTAATACCCTTTTGCACTGTTTGAATGTTTTTACTATATATGTGGTTTTCATAGTAAGAATAAAAATTCTAAAACAAAATACAGATGGTCCCCAACTTAAAACTTTTTTACTTTACGGTGGCCCAAAAGCGATAGGAGCCAGAAGGTCCCAAATCTGAAACCAAATTCAGAAGAAACTGTACTTCATATTTTGAATTTTGATTTTTTCCCGGGCTAGCCACAGGCTGACACTCTACCTCGATGCTGGGCAGCGGTGGGGAGCCCTGTGCCCAGCAGCCATGTGACCACGAGGGTGAAGTGACAATGTCTGCAGTGACTGTGTGTTGCTTGCCTCTTCCGGATCTCGCGTTCTGAGCAAATTCAAGCAGGCTAGATGTCTTGAATGCACTTACTTTCACCTTATGATATTTTCAATTTACGATGGGTTATTGGATATGACCCCATCATAAGTCTAGGAGCATCTGTAAAATGAAATGCAAAAGAGAAATGTTCTAATCACTTTAATGAGCCTGTGTTACTTGTAGGATTAAGTCCAGACGCGCTGCCTCGTGGGCTAAGCTCTTGGGAGACTAACCCAGCTGACCTCACCAGGCCTGCCTCCCAGCCTTTCTCTCTCGTTTGCCTTTCCTCCAGCCATACTGAACGGTTCTCGTTCCTGGAGCGCATCAGGGCCACAGTGTCTTTATCCAAGTACTTCTCCTGCATGAAATGTCCCTGACATCCTCCCAGAAAATGGTATTCATCTGCTAAGGGCCAAGTCCAGGGATGCTTCCTCTGTGAGGTCTGACATGGCTGTTCCGGGCAGAAGGAGCTTTTCCATCCTTGCTCCTGGAGCACTTTAACTGGAGGGTGGCCAGCTTTGCCATGAGCTCGCCTCTTCTGTGACAGAAGGACCAGGCGCATCTGAGCCCTTTGCAGAGCACCCTGGTCGGGTGTCCAGTTGCCGGGTGCATCGGTTCCGTTGCTACAGGTCCTCTGGGCGTGGGGACTGTGTTCAGTGGCAGGCTGGGGCAGGCCACCACACAGGAGGTAGGGGCAGGAAGGGTCCCACATGAGTCTGCCAACGCCACACACCTGTTTGTGTTTTCCGTAAATCACCTCATCTGGACTTCATCCTTCAAAGTAGGCCTTGTTATCCCTGTTTTGTAAATGAAGAAATCTGAGGCTTCAAGAGGTTAAATAAATAACTCAAAATAAATGGTGGAGTTTGGTTCCAAATTTGAGACTTTCTGGCTCTAGAGCCTGTGCCCGTTTCATTCTGGAAGCTGTGTTCTGGGGAGGGAGGGAGCGAGGGAAGAAGAGAGGGCGAGAGAGAGAAGGCGGGGAGGAAGGAGGGAGGGAGGGAAGCTCTGGATGAGGCAACAGTGTTCTCACTAGGGAGGCTCGACCGCAAACTCCCTCTTCCCTTGTGATGTGGAATAGAGCAAGGAGGGGGCCGGGGTAGGGGCACGGAGGGTAATGTGAAGAGCGGGGTGGGGGGGGGTTGGGGAAAGTTGGGTGTGGCAACCGCCCCTCTGCATGGCAATTATCTGTCAGTTCTCTGTCCCTGGAAGTCCCGGGTCTGTGCATGTTCTCCCGACCCAGGTCCTGCCCTTCCAGAAGGCCAGCTGGAGTGATTCTGTTTTCTGGAATAATGTGGGGAGGATGATGATTAATACTTGGCAAACTTCGGTGCAGGAAATGGGAAACACGTGCCTGCCCGGGGTCCCTTCAAATGTTTCTAATCAACCAACCGGATTTCACTTGAATCTTTTATGGCTTCTCTGAAATTTGTAGTGAAATTGAAAGCCAAGCGTAGCCCTGGACCAATTTGTGGTTGCTATAATAACTACCCCCTTCCCCGACTCCTTCCACTGCGCAGTGAAAATTATTATTGCAGTGAAATTATTTAGTCATACTTTCCAGGGGGTTGACATTTCTTAGCTTGTCAAACGGCTAAATCTTATGTTCATATTAGAGCTGCATGTTGGTATGGGTATTTGCATGGAATTTGACACAGTTGAACTTAGATGTTGAACATTTTATAAGTGGGATAGATACACCGTCTCTTCAGTTCAGTTCAAGAAGCATCGTGAGCACCTACCACGTGCACCTACTATAAAGGATGCATTTCTGGATTTATTTCTTAGGGAAGTCTGTCGCTTAAACTGAACACATCTCAGATTGACTTGCTATTGTTATAGTCCCGAGCTCAGATGAGGGCATCACCAGCGATCCAGTTGCTGGAGCCAGGAACCCTGGAATCATCCCTGATTTTTTTCTCCTTCGTTTGCAACCACACTTAATCAGATCCAAGAAGCTGTGCCTCCTAAATGTATCTTGACTTTGCATCTCATCTCCATTGCCACGATCCCTTTCCTGGTCCAGACCTCCCTCACCTCTTGCCAGGACTGTTCTATTCTAGTGGCTTTCCTTTTCACTTACCTGCCTGCAAAGTCTCATCTCCCTTACCCTTGCTAGAGCAGCTACTCAAGACGCAAACAGGGATATGCCCCTCCTCTGCTGAAATCCTTTCACGAACTCCCTGTCACCTGCAGGATGAATGCTGAACTCCTCAGCAAGACATGCAAGGCCTTCCACTGTGTTGACTTGGGTGCCTAGTTAGGGGAGGGTGGGCTGATGAAAGAAAGTGGATGCTTTAGAAAAACCAGCATCTTTTCATTTGGAAACATCCATCAAGACTAAAAAGAAGGAGTCTAGCATTTTTAGACTATAAGCTGGAAAAGCTGTGGTTTCAGATGAGCAGAGTTCTCAGTTCCTAAAGGTACATCCTTTCAAGTGCGTTCTGTGAAGGCAGAAAATAAATTCATTTAAGGCAAATGCATCAGTCCACTTTATCTGCAGGGGAATTATTCCAGATCCTCCAGTGGGTGCCTGAAACTGCAGATAGTACAGAACTTTCACCTTTTGACTTAAAGGAAGCACTTTCCAGCTTCTCTTTGGCATATCCAAATTGCAAGTGCATCACTAGTCTTGCACTTTGGGGCCTTATTAAGTCAAATAAGAGTGACTTGAACAAGCATGGAGAGACTGCAACAGTTGATCTGTTAACCTACGTAGTGAGTGGGGAACATATACAGCCTAGACATGCTGGACAAAGGAGTGAGTCACATCCCAAGCTGGATGGAGCGGAACTGCACAAAATTTCATCACACTACTCATAAAACACATGCAATTTAAAACTTATGAATTATTTCCGGAATTTTTCATTTAATATTTTTGGTCTGCAGTTGACTGCACATGACTCAGACCGTGGAAGGTGAAACCGTGGATAAGTGGAAACTACTTTACAGAATAATATATAATAAGCTTTTGGAGCTCTTTTAGTCAAAATGTGATGTTCATCGGAAACATAAATTCAAGTTTTTTAAAACATATTTATGTAGCCATCCAGTTATTTATTCATTTCTTTGATCAACAGATATTTATTGAATATCCAGATAAGTGGGTTACAAAGGACTATGGTACAGTCCCTGCTTTCAAGAAAAGACAATTGTAAAACTGTAGAATACGCACTCTGTTATGAGAAACACATGCTGCACTGAGAACACATACCAGAAGCACCTAACCCAGTCCAAGAGGGTCAGAGAAGATGATGCTTAAGTGGATAGCAGAAAGAAGAATGTGACTTACCTAGGTGAAGAGAAGAATAAAAAAAAATCAAGCAGAGGAGAACATAGTCAAAGCAACAGAAGCAAGACAGAGGCAGAATTTCAAGATGCTAAAATGGCAATGTTATAGTGCTATGGTTAGGATGGAAGTGGGTATGGGGGGATTAGATATAAGCCCATAGCAGGAAGTAATAGGCCTCCAGGGGACCCCTCTAGCCTCTTTTGGGGATAGGCAGAAGTGGGGCCAGTGCCAGGGCTCATGGCTTGGCATGTGCACCACAGACTGGGTTTCAGCTCACTCAACTCCTTAGCTACAGACCTTTGTCTGCAGGCAGCAACCTTGACCAGGTTAGTGCTAAACTATATCGAGGAGTTAATGCTTTAACTTCAGGACAATTGAGATACCCTGCAGGGTATTAAGCAGACAAAGTAGGTGGTCGGGTTAGAATTTTAGGGCGATCTCTCTGGTTGAAGCCTGGAAGACTTCAACCTGGAGTCAAGGGGGATGGCGGGGTGACTGTCTCAGTGGTCCAGACAAGAGATGATGTGCTGGTGGCCTGACCATAGGAGCACTTATTGGAGTTAGTGCCCTCATGAGCAATGGAGGGAAACTCAGCTGCAGCCTTCAAAGAGCTAGGTAGGAACTGCAGTCTTGCTCTTTCTTACCCAAAGTCTGCCTTTGTAAGAGATGCAACACTGGGTGTGCCAGACCACGGTTTGACTCAATGGAAAAATAAGTTCTTCTTTAAAAAACACATGTATTGAGGTATAATTTAAAAACCACACACATGTAATGTATATAATTTTATAAATGTGGACATTTGCATATACCAATCAAAGTAACAAACATCCATCACCTCCAAAGGGTTCTTAATAATGGATATTCAACAAAGGAGTAAGAAAAAACACCGAACAAAATTCTCTTTGTACTCCAACCTGGCCCAAATTAGTGTCCCCTATGTCTCTGACTTGTCTCATAATCTCCCCTGAGCCAGATGGGGACATTCATGTCTGTGACAACTTGTTCTCTTTTCCCTCCCACTGGAAATGTTCTCATGAGGCAATTGAAGAATCTCATTCATTACCCCCAAAAAGCAACTTGAGCTTTCCATGGTTGTGCAATGGCACCAGGTTAAATTTTTACAGGCCCTTGGTTGACCTGGTGTGGGTGAGAGCTGAGGGGGGGGTGGGTTATAATTCGTACAGAGTCAGACAATAGTGACATTAGCCACATTGCAGATTTGGGTTGCTCTGTCTTCCTGTCTTCAGCCACCAACTCAGGGAGGCTTGGAAGCCTTGTGCTTGTGCTGAAAAACCATTAATGAACAAAACACTCATTCACATTTTCTCTAGTCTTCTAACTGTATTAAAACAGCTATTATTTCAACCAAAGGGAAACCACTGCCTTGAAAGAACACAGTGCCAGGAGAGTTTGAATCTATCCCCAGTGTTTTTCCTTCTCAGGCCTTGAGGAGCTTTTGAAGACGTCTTCCCTGGGCCTCATTTCCTTGTCTCCAAATTCATTTCAAACATAAATAGTCCCATGCTTCTATGAAGTGTTGGCATTTTGAAATGTCAGCACACAGTAGGCTCTCAATATATGTCTGTAAAATTTGAGGGGTGAGCATTGTGTGCTGGCCCAGGGCCATTCCTGGGAGACACAGAGATAATTAAAGGAGGCCCCTGTGTTTCCCTTGTTCACAGTCCGGCAGAAGAGAGAGTCTCTTATGCAGGTGATAACTGGACAGTACTAGGTGCCGCGGGATTGCAGAGGTGAGGAAGGCAAGAAGGAGAGGCAGTTGAGCTAAATCTAAACAGAGGGTTGCCAGATGTGCAGAAAGTCCATTCAGAGCAGTGGAAGTCAGAAGTCCCATAATTAGCCCCATGACTCAACACACTTAGTGCTTATGTGCAAGAACAGCTCCCCAGAGCTGGCAGGATGTTGGTCTGATCAGTTGGCAGCAGAATCGGTGTATCCTGTGGCCACTTGCTAGCAATGGTGTGTCTGACCATTGGGTTGCTTACCCAAGTTCTGATTTCAGAGGTGCTTAAGGGATACCCCAAGAGGGCTTAGCAGAGGATGCCCTAGACAGGTCTGCCAGATAAGAATAGTAGGAAGGAAATAAAGAGATTCCTGGAGAGAGTTGGAAGTGGATAGACAAGACCCAAGGTTCATATGCCAACCTTTTCTTCCGATTAGTGGCGCAGCTGAACATTTGGTGGGAAGAATCTAGGTCTTTCCATCAGCGCTTATGCCAGGTATGGCCTAACCGACCTCTTTCCCCGGCTTCTTGTGAACATTTGCTCTCTGGCTTCAGCTGAATTCTGCTCCTCAAGCAGAGCACAGATGACTATCTGGTGGTGGATGTCAATCAGATGGTGTGTGAAGTTTTCCTAGAATAACCACTCGCCTTATTTTTTTTAAAGCACCAGAACCCTCCTTCCATATTAAATTTTACTTAGAGTAACAATACATTAACAGTTGTGGTCAAGCATCAACAGCTACAGCAGCATAACTATGTATCAGACATTCACAGGCATTTATAGTGTCCCAGGCGTACCAGGCACTTGATGTAGATCCCCTGTTCATTTACTTTTTATAATTGTACAGTTAGAAGGCATGGTGCTTGTAAGGAGTTATCTTTATTCTCTTTTTAGAAACAAGGAAGCAGGGAATAAAGAGTTACAGCAAATCCATGGCAAGCCTAGAGTCCAACCCGGCTTGTTTGCCCTCTGTGTGGGACCGTAATGGCAGCAGGTCCCGCCCCACGGCCCCACGGGGATGGGGGCTGCTGAGTCAGAGCTGTGCCATCCTGGAATCTACCCCTTTCTCTTTATTCTCTGGTAGCAGGTGTAGCTAAGCTGCTCTACCAACCTTCCCCTAGCTCAGGAATTTGAATAATTTACCAGGTTCCTGTGTAAATATGGTCTAAGAAATACCGCCTTGGTTTTTCCTACAAGGTCTCCACCAGAGCCCGTATTCTGTCGCACTGACTCAACGTGAATGGGAGGTTTATGGCCAAATAAGTCTTCAAAAGTGGAACTAGATATCAATTAAAAAAACCCAGTTATATGAGTCCACTTATATGAAATACCCAGAATAGGCAAATCCATAGAGACAGAAAGTAGATTAGTGGTTACCTGGGGCTGGGAGCCTGGGGAGACATGGGAAGAAACTGTTAAGGAATTTTTTTTGCAGTGATGAAAATGTTCTAGAATTGATTGTGGTGACGATTAACTGTGACTATCCTCTAAACCGCTGAACTGTACAATTGGAAGTGAGGAATTGTTATGTGATTTAGAGCTCAATAAAGCTGATAAAAAACCCAAGCCAACCAATCAAAGAAACAAACAAAAAACTCTAGAGCGTCTCTTTCAAAATTCGTTGAATGTGTTAATTTATGAGTTCATTTCACAGCAACTGCAGAATGCCTCTCGGGCTGGACCTTCTGCAGCACGTGGGGTTCAAGTGCACACAGAAGCAGCAGACTGCCCTCATGGGGACACGTGCAAGGAGAGAGGAGGCCAGGGCCCTTCGGGACCCTGGAAAAGGTCTGGCAGAGGAGATGGTATAAGCCCATACCCAGGTTTTACCAGGCAGTCCAGCAGGAGTCTCCTTAGGTAGCTGAGATGGGGGCTGGGTGTTCTTGGTAGAGGAATAGCCTGTGAACATTTGAAGAAATGAGAGCGTGCAGCTGGCCTAGAGTTTCCCATGGAAGAGAGAAAGGACAGAGAGGAGGATTGAAAGGTACGCAGGAGCTAAATGACTTCATTTCTTAAACCATTCATCTAGCCATTCATTTCTCTCTCGTGCGTCCCCCGTGTGCCCGGCAGAGGTTAGGTCGGCGGGCTAAAGCTCAGCTTTTAGAATTGCCTGGGAAGCCTCCAAAAACTGATACCTGGGTCTCACCCCACAGTCTGAGGGTGTTTGGGACATCAGCAGTTTTCAAAGCTCTACGGAAATCCTCTTCGCAGTCAGTGTGGAAAAGCAGTGGGCTGTATGATGGAGATTAAAAAAGAAAAGATGAAAGCGAAGGTGGTCCTAGCCCTTGGGAGCTGGCAATCAACAAATGTTTTGTGAGGGCCACCAGGTGCATCCTGGGTCCTGGGGGTGTGGCAGTGAGTAAGAGAGGGGAGTCCCAACCCTTATGAAGGTTCAGGCTGGTTTATAGAACAGAAAATAGGAAGTAAGCCAACAGAGGGGTCTCTCATTACAACAGGGGGTAAATATGATGGAAGCAGAGAAGGTTAATTAACAGATACCAACAAGGGAGAGGCTAGTCATCCAGATCGGTTGGCCAGGGAAGGGTCTCTCTGAGGTTATTTTAAGCCCGGTTCTAAGGGAAGGAACCAGCCTCAGAAGACCCATGGGAAGTATGTTTCAGGTCGTGGGCTGTGTTACAAGGGACAGGTGCAAAAACGTAGCTTGTTGTATGGCAGAGGCTTGAATGTGTTTATGGGTTGTGGTGCTATATTATCCTTTCATGCCTAGAATCAAAGGTGCTGACCGTGTATGGTTGTTTCATGAATGTTAACTGAGTAAATGAACGAGTGAGATCTGTAGAGAAGAAATTGAAAGCTAGGAGGATGGTTGCTGAAAGGACATTCTAGATGAAATTAGTGAGAGGGATTCCGTAGCACAAGGAAGGAGGGGCCCCTCTGGGGTGCAGGGAAGGGACTGAGAGTGGAGGTTAAGTTTTCTTGAGGGGGCAGGATGCAGAGTTCCCTTCCCACGGCCACTAGACTTTTCTCCGGGGAAGGCGAGGCTGTTTGCTGAAAGAAAGCCAGCTGGGGGTGGGCTTAGTGTTCTGTAGACAGGGACAGTGACTTTGTGTACTGTGGAGTGGGCTGACCAGGGACACTTGTACGGAATACTGTGGTGCCGGGCACCCAGCCAAGGCTGCAGACCACACGAAATGGTGGGGACAGTGCACGCGGCTGTGTGATGGTGCGTGGCTCTAGCAGATAACTGCCTCTCGGGTGGGGGTCTTGCAGGTGGCCACGGCCGTGGTAGGACAGGAAATGAACACACTGAGGTGGAAGGGGAGAAGGACTGAAACGGAGGTGAAAGTCTAGACAGGGACATAAAGGAAGTGATGTCGCAAAGGAGCTGGACGGTAACGAGTGGAAAGGAGCCAAGGACAAACTGTAATGAGTCAAAAGCCAGAAGTATGGTAAGAAGAAGGGAGTGAGAAAACTGGGGGGAAAAGGGAGTTCCTTGTTACTCCATGGTAGGCACTGCACACATTCAATGACTGGGAAACATAATAGCAACCCTTGACCGAGTACTACAGTATGTCAGAGGAGAGGCGAGGGGTTTTACCTAAAGAATTTCACTTAACCCTCATAGAATAGCCCATAAACCCCATTTTACTGATGAGGAAACTGAGGCTTAGTGAGGTTCAATGTATTGCTCACATTTTTATAGCTAGGAAGACAAATAAATTGCACCAGTCTGATGAAGCTAATGTGCCTTACCACTACCCTAGGAGGTTGATACACACACACACACACACACACACGTACACATTTGTGTATATATAAATACCTATGGTTGATATATAAATATATATCTATATAAAAATATATATCAACCGTATTTGTGTATATATACATATATACAAACATATTTATATTTGTATCTAAATCTAAATATATATATAAATGTATATATTTGTAGAATGACATGTGACCCCTGCCTCATTTCCTTGTGATACTATACTACCAGTTACATTAGCCCACGGGCACTGCAGGGTGAGCCCTCATTCCCTGAGTGACGAGCCAGTCACTGCCCAAACCCACCCCCTCCGGTCTGGCTGCAGCCTCGCACGCCCTGTGCTCTCACCTGCAAGGACCCTTTTCAAGTCGCCTGAGGCCCCGGGACAACTTTTGTGCACGGTGTTGTCTGGGCTGGTGATGTCCTCCTCCTGGCAGACTTCTGGTTCTCCCAAACTGAGTGTGAGTATCACCCCCTTCCCTTTTTTCTAAGCTGAAAACAAACGAAAAAGGACACCACCTGCCACGCTGGGTGGCCCTGGGGCGTCTCTGCATACCTCCATCAGAGCAAAATTTCAGGCTGCCAACTCCTGAAGTTCAGGGCTCTCTTTCCCATCCCCCAGCCCCATTCCTTTTACTTTAGCGCTTACCGGCGGGAAGGACCAGGGGATAAAGGGGGAAAGGCTTTGAGGGTGGCTGGGGATGGACCCTGGGAGCAGCCTCGGAACCCCTGGCTGGTAGGCACGTCTCTGAGTGGCCGGTCTGGTTCCCATCGCATCCTTTCAGCAGCTGGTGAAGAGAAAAATTTAGAGAGTAAAAAAAAAAAAAAAAGTAATCAATAAATTCAAGATATCTGTGGGTATCAATAACCCAAAACTCTTATATTAAAATAACTTCTAACAATCACTTTCTTAACTGAAAAAATTAAAATAGTTATAGCTACCGTTGCTTTATATTATGTGTCATAATTCTATGTTCTGCAATAATTAAGTTGAGTTTTAATTGTTAGTGTGGCCGGCCACTCAGCAGGGAGGCGGGTGGCTTGTGCATGTGGGCAGGACGGTGAAGGAGAGGACCCGGATTTCACTGTCTGGGTGGGTGATTGGGCAAATGTCTTATTTTTCTGGAGCTGCTGTTTAATGTTGTAAAATGGCAGGACCAGCAGAGCCTCCTGGCATTGTCCTGGTGGCCGAATGACACCATAACTGTGAAAAGCCCTTTGTAAACTGTAGCACGTTCTGGGGAAAAACTAATAAATGGTGGTATTATTCCTGAGCGTGTTACAGGAATTTATACACTATAGGCCTGCCCGTGTTTAACCTGGAAATGCTAATTCCGGGAACTCATCAACAACACAGCAGGACACTTCTGCAGCAAAATCCGTTCGGAGACAGGGGAAGAATCCTGCAGAATAACGGAGAAATGACACAGCAAATCTCCCCGAGACTCTCCCTGGAAGACTTGAGAATTGAAAAATTAACTTGGCACTGTTGGGGATGGAAATGTGGACCGCTGCGCTGGGCGCCCCGTCTTTAGCCTCGGGACACTTTCCTTCCCCAAAGCCATTTTCGTCAAAGGTCATGTGTGAGTCTTGTCAAAGGCCAGCTTCCAATGGAATCATTGTCCCCCGGGACAGCGGCCCCCTGACTACATCTGCATTGGAGAACTCCCAAAAGCAAACGGCTCAGTGCAAACAAGAGCAGCCCGGGGCAGCCTTGCCGGGGCAGAGCTCACAGGTCCGCAGGCCCGCCGCAAGGCCGCGTCCGCAGCTCCCCGGGCCGGATCTGGCTCCCGAGACGCCCGCAGCATGACCCGCCGCGCCGATCGGGTACGGTAGGCGCCTCTCTCTCCCCGTCCTCCATTGCTTGGGCTCCAGGGTCCAAGCTGCTGTTCTGTCAGCCCAGCAGCCTTGCAAAGGGCCTCCAGGTTTTCAGGAAGCCGGTCCCCCGATGGGCTGCGTTTCTGTGCACTCAGCTGCAGCGGTTTCCAGGAGCGCAACGTGCAGAGAGCTTAACTCGTTCCGAGTTTCCGCTGCCAGCGCGCATGTTTGGGTTTGTAAATCTCTATCTGGTTTCTGGAAAACGTGACGCTAGAGTTTGCAGAGAGGGGCCGTGGACGAGTCTCGAACTCGTGGCAAGTGGGAGTCCGCGTGGGCACAGCCAGTTACAGAGTGCTGTGAACTCTTCCCCCGGGGGGCCGCGAGCCGTTTTGTTTGTTACCTGTGGGACAAGGTCTTTTTGCAAGGATTTTTTTTAAAGCCATCTGTTTCAGCAAAGTTCTCTGGGATGCAAAGGAAGTAGAATCATCTCGTACATGGAGGGAGCCCGCTCCGCGCGGCAGAGTCCCCACGGGGGCTCCACGAAGGAAAGGCTGCACAGAGCTGCGCAGCCAGCCTCTCGGCCCTTTGTCCTGAACTATTTAAACAAGCCTTTTCAATGGACCCGGCTAATTTTGGATAAGCGTTGAAGGAGCCTGGGGGTCTCAGCTGAGTAGGAGGGCTTTTGATTTGGACTTGGAAATCTCCCAGGGCAGACAGACCAGGTGGGGAGGGGCAGGGGGCACCTCCCGTGTTCAGGTGCAAGCGGTGGGTCAAAGGGTTTCCAGGATGGCTGCCCTGCCACACTCTGGTTTCATTTTAACAGGTTAAGCCCAGCAGCGGCTCTCACGGATAAGGACAATGAAAACAAAAGCCTTTCTAAGGCTCAGCAGGACAAGAGAGGCCCCGGGCCCTGGTGTTTGTTTATGTGTTTATCGCCCCCCCAACTCCCACTCCCAGAGGATTGGAGGTTTTCCACATTTCCATGCATCAGATGCTTTCTGAGCTTCTGCTCTTCCCCTCCAGCTGCCATCTCCTCCTCCTCTTTTCCACCACATTTCTTGAAAGACTGACATTTGCTCATTCCATGTCCCCACTACCCTGGTACTCCATGCAGTTAACTGGCATCTGCCTTGGCTCCTGCAGACACACCTTGGCCAGGGCCACCGTGGACCTCCTGATAGTCAAACTTCCCCCTTGCCTTCTCCGTGGCATTTTGAACTGATGATCACCCCTCTCCACTGTCCCGGATTCCGCGGCACCGTGCTTCTCTGGTTTCCCAAGACCTATTTAATGCCTTTAAAGGACTTCCATTTGTCAATGTCCCATTCTTCCTTGACTCTCCTTCCCTTTCAACCTGTAGCCTCCCTAGAAAATCTCATCCAGTCCCTTGGCTTCGACCCAACATACTAGTCGGTAGCCTGTCCTGTTTTTCTCCTTGGTACCAACCTCTGATGATACACAACATCTCCACTTGGACGTTCCATGGAGCACCTGGAAGTCACCATATTCAAAATTGAGAAGTATCTTCTTCCTTCTTCTCCTGGGCCGGTTGTTCAAGCAGGACACCAGTGTCATCCTAGGTCACTTCCTCTCTTTCACTCTTGACACCTTATCGGTCACCAAGTTCTAGCTACTCTACCTGCTTAATGCAACTCATGCATCCTCTGTCTCCATCTCTCCTGCTACTGTTTTAGGTGAAGTCGGTACCACCCTAAATTCTACTCTGGTCCTAACTTCCCATGTGGAGCCAGGGCTGCCCACCTCCAGCCTCCTCTCTTATTGCCAAATTGTGTCAAATGGTCTTTCTAAAGTGCCATATGATCATGTGGATCTTCTTTGAAAAGTCTTAAGTGGATTCATATATTTTTCCTTTTGAGAATCATGTTGGTGTATATAGGTTATTGCCTTTTACTTTTCTCTTCAAACTCATCTCATCATTCACTCTCCATGTTTTATGCATATTTTAATGCACATGTTATGCACATTTTGTGCAAGTTTAGGCATATTAAGCTATTTACTAAACATGACTGTCCTCCTTATTCTTCTCTTAGATCTGTGTCCAGCTTTATTTTTCCTTAAAGACTCACCTGAGAGCCATTTTCTCTTGAAGGTGACCAAGACCATCTGCTCCCTGTCTTCCAGAACTTCCTTTATTTCTTCTCTGAGAGCATTTACCAATCTTCATTGCAACTGTCAATTTACTTGTCTGTCCTGCACTGGTCTGTAAACTCAATAGCAGGAATCAGCTCTTTTTGTCTTACCATCCTCAGAACCTGGACCCCACTGGGATGCTCAGTGAAGTCTTGTACATTCTTGTGCACTTCCTGTCGATGTCTATTACGTTCAGGAATTGAATAGGATGGCAGTGATACACAAGTGTATCTGGAAACATTTAAAAAAGAACAATGAAGATCAAGCGTGATTATCAGGAAAAAGCAAAGCCTTCCACTTACTTAACAAAGGAAAGGTTTATGCTTCCTAGGTATTTGAGAAAACGTTCTAAGTTTCTGTGTTTACCAGCTCCCTGTCCATTTCATGTCTCCACTGGTGGGTTTCTCCTATTGCTGCCTACAACTATCCCAACCTTGCTGAAGGCTGGGAAAAGCTGCATGAAAGGCCTTTTGCAATTTTGCTTTGGCTTTGTGCAGGCAAAGGCATGTTTTTCAGACTGCAACCCAGCATGGGAAGAGGACTGAAGGCCAAGAAAGATTGGCTTCTAAGAGAGCCTTTAGATAAACTCTTGTCAAAAGTAGATGCTGGTATCTTTTGATATCAGAGAAGGTGTCCAGGGACCTCTGAAGACACAAGCAGTGAGATCTCAAAGGGCTTCCAGAGAATGATGGAGGCATTGGGAGAGGCTTCGAGAGACTGGAGATTCGAGAATTCAGTTTTGATTTTCCAAAGAAAAATGTGCATATTGAAACTATAGACACAGAGGTGAATGATGCTGAAGTTCTATAGGGAGTTGTTGAAATGCAAGTTGTTCTTGTTTGAAGCCATGTGTTTTTTTTTTTCAGATTTAGATGTACATCAATTTCAGGGAAAAATGCATGATATGCGATACATGGCAATTTCCACAAACTTTCAGGGAGGTTCATACAAGTCTTCTTTGGACTCCCTTGAGTTGTCATAAGCCTCAGGTTAACAATATCTAATCAAAAGTTTAATTTATTCAACAGATATTTGGGAGAGTAGATGGTGATTGATAGGAGCCCGTGTAAATTCAATTATGTATATTTTATCTTTTGAGAAGATCCCAGTGTAATATGTGGTATTGACCATGAACTTGGAGTCAAGGATCTGAGCTCATGTCCTTGTTCTGGCATTTACAAATTGTAAGTTTATGTTCTCTCCGAGTAATAGTTTTATCATCTATTAAAAAGGGATAACAGGTGGTGGGAACTTTAACTAAAATAAAGTATAGAATAAAGTATATTTTATACTTTAAAAAAGTATAAAATAAAGTATACTTTATAAAGTATAAAGCACCTGAAGCATGGTTATACTCAATTCACATTAATCAATAAAAAAATCTTGATTTCAGTAAGGGCCCAGATCTTGTGACTGGTTGAATGTGTTTATTAAAGGAGAGATGATTAACAGATGGATGTCTTTGATGGTATGCTAGTGGGCTCTCTCTTCATTCTGATTTTATTAACTGTCATTGACATCTAATGGTAATGGAAAAATACAATAAAAATTAAATTAAAAAAGAAATATCATCGACATCCATGAACATATAACACACCGGTCACATTTGCTCAGAGAAGAGACAAAATAATGAGGAGTCCAAAGCTATCACTACATTATAGTTGAATTTGACTTTGTATTTTGAGAGGAGTGTGCAGAGATGGATAAAACATGTATCGTGCATGGGTCCTACAAGTCAATCGCATATTATTTAGTATGGGTTCATGTGAGAGGGGGGTGACAGTTAGAGAGAAAGAGTGGAGAAGAGACAATGAGTGGCAGAGAAAGAGAGAGAGTGGGCATAGAAATTAGGTTACAGAGGTTGGGCAGCTTCGTGATGTGTCATCTACAAGCTGGAGAGCCAGAAAAACTGGTGATGTAATTCAGTTCCCATCCACAGAATTACGGGGGCTGATGGTGTCAGTCCTAGTCTGAGTCCAGAGGCGGGAGAACCAGGAGTGCTAGTGTGCAAGGGCAGAAGATGGATGTCCCACCTCAAGGGAAAAGAGCGACCTCAGCCCTCCGCTGCCCTTCTGTTCTATCTGGGCCCTCAATGAACTGGATGATGCCCACTCACCTGTGAGGGGCTTTTTTGTCACTCAACTGATTCAAATGCTGATCTCTTCCAGAATCACCCTCACAGACACACTCAGAAACATGTTTGCCTGACATGTTTGACATAGAATTAACTATCACAGAATCTTCGTAGAGGTAAACAAAGTGGAGTGAGGTCATCAGGGGTGCCCTCATCCAATATGATGGGTGTCTTTGTAAAAGAGGAAATTTGACACAGAGATTCACATAGGGAAGAGATAATGTGAAGCGACACAGGCAGGAGATGGCACCTACAAGCCAAGAAGAGAGGCCCGGGGCAGACCTTTCTCTTACAGCCCTCAGGGGGAACCTATCCTGCCAGATCTTGATTTTGGTCTTCTAGCCTCCAGCACCGTGAGACAATCGATTTTTGTTGTCTAAGTCACACTGTTGGTGCTATTTTGCTATGGCAGCCTAGCAAATTAATACAGATTTTATGAGAGCATAATCCCCTTAGCCTGGTCTCAGCTGGCAACATGCCACACAACATTATTTTGCTCTTCAATCAACAGAGATTTTGCTGCTGTTCTTGGGATGATGGATGGCGGTGCATTGCCACGTCTCAGTCAGTGAGGCATTTTCATATCCATTATCTCCTTCCACCTGGACGCAAGCAGAAGAGACGGGACTTCTCATAGCTCAGTTTTAGGACTAGGGAGTGGAGGCTCAGGCAGACTAAGTGACTTATTCACGGTTGCACAGCTAGGACGTGGGAAAGCTGACCTCAAACCTTTTGATACTATACCGTACTATTTTAATTCATTAGAACACAGTGCCTTTCACTTGCATGGCTACTTCACATATCATCTTCCTTCTTTAACATTTGAAAAGACTGGCATTGTGGCATGCTGAGCTCTTTTTCTCCCCTCTAACTCCCTTAAAAATAACTTTATAATCCTACTTGTTGGAAGATACCTGTTGCCCAAAGGCACCAACTCCATTCACACCTTCATTGTCAAATATTGATTGGGAATTTAGGCATCAGTGTTTATGTGCAGATATTTCTTCTCCTTTCAGAAGCTTTGTTTACTAACAAAATGGCCTTTCTCACTACACAGCTTGATTGCTGACAAATCTAACCGCAAGACTTCGGACATATTGGATAGAATAGCGTTTTTCCGTCATTAGTGCTGCTCAGATATTAATTCAACACAGTGACGTGAGGGGCACCTCACATTTTCCAGGGAGCTGCTTGACTTGAATCAGCAGGAACAAATGCGAGATTATTGCGCTTTTTCCGTGGGTGACCTAAGCTTGTTCTTGGCACCTGTGCATGCAGAGCACTGGATGTCTCCGTGTTTTAGTGGCTTCTACCCAGGGGACTTATTAGTTTTGAACCTTGGGGATAATTCCATAAGAATGTAACCTTTTCTCTCCGAAGGAACAAAATGTTGCTTGTGTTTGGTTATTCTTGTTATAAATAAAACTGATGGGTCCCAAATTATGGAACCATGGAGGCCTATAGATAGGTAGGGTTGTCAGATTTTGAAAAGTACAAAAAACAAAACAAAGACAGCAAAAGAAAACAGACAACAATAACAACAACTGAATATTTCAGTTCAACTTCAATTTCAAATAAACAACAGATAATTATTTAGTATAAATGTGTCCCAAACATTAAAAATGCTACAAAAAAGTAATGCCTCCTGCAACCCTGTATACAGGTCATGTCAGGGGTAAAGTATTGATGATTTTTCAGAAGTCTATGAAAATTGTATATTTACCCAGAAGGTTTCAGACCACCTCATGCTGATACCATAGTTCAACTACCATTTTTGATGACTTGTATTCCAGGGATCATGCAAAGCATATACATTATTTCAAGTAATCTTCAAAACCGGAAATTGGCAAATGCCAGCCTGCAGGTCAAATTGGGTCATCGCTTGTTTTTTTTTAAATTTATTTAAGTATTGTTCAAGTGCAGTTTTCTGTCTTTTACTCCCATCCCAGCTCACCCCCTCCAGTGATCCCCACCTCCCTCCAGTTTCCACCCCCCTTAGTTGTTGTCCATGTGACCTTTATACAAGTTCCTGTAAATCCTTCCCCTTTTCCCCTGAAATTCTCTCCCCTCTACCCTCTGGTCACTGTCCACCTGTTCTCTATTTCAGTGTCTTTGGTTATATTTGCTTGCTTGTTTGTTTTGTTGTTTAGCTTCCTGTTAAAGGTGAGATCATGTGGTATTTGTCTTTCACCACCTGGCTTATTTCACTCAGCATAATGCTCTCCCGTTCCATCCATAGTGTTGCAAAGGGTAGGAGCTCCTTCTTTCTTTCTGCTGCATAGAGTTCCATTGTGTAAATATACCATAGTTTTTGGATTCATTCATTTACTGACAGGCACCTTGGTTGCTTTCAACTCTTGACTATTGTAAATTGTGCTGCTATGAACGTTGGTGTGCAAAGGTTCTTTTGGATTGGTGTTTCAGGGTTCTTAGGATATACTCCTAACAGTGGAATTGCTGGGTCAAAAGGCATATTCATTTTTAGTTTTCTTAGAAAATTCCCTACTGTTTTCCTGTTTTGTTTTTTTTTAAATTAAGTTTTACTGGAACACAGCCACCCCCCATTTGTGGCTGTTTTCACACCACAATAGCAAGCTGAGTACTTGTGAGACAGTACTTGTGTATGGCCGTCAAGACCTAAAATATTTATTATCTGGCTTTTTACAGGAGTTTGCCTACACCCATTTAAAACCACCCTCTGAAGGAGTCACTGTCATTCCCATTGTTAGAATAAAGATGAAGGCCTGAAGAAGTGTAACTGGGCAAGGTCTCACAGTTCTTAGAATTCAAACCAAGGTCTGCTGACTTCCCAGACTTCTGCTCTTGCTACAGCTGATCCAGAGGCTGATTGTCAATTGCATTTGTTCTAAATGGGTTTATCAATGGGGAAACAGATTTGTGATTTTTATTAAAAACGTCCATCTCAAAAACAAAGGGGACTAGATAGTGTACTGGTTTATCACTGGGGCTCTGGGGCACACTCTTGAAGCCCCAGTTAAATCACCCAGTTTCTCTGAGCCTGTTTCTACCCCATAAGTGACAGATGAGAGTGGTCCACAAAACATTGTTGTTTTCTTTTCCAAAGTTTTACTCCAAAATAGGGTCAAAGGAAAGAGTTTGGAAAGGTGGGGAGTCTCGACCGTGGTTGGGTAACAGAACAACTCAACAAGGAAGCCCCCAGAGCACGGTGGCCCCTGCTTGGCAGAGGACAGCTAGTAAAGATGCTTTTCCAGCTCCTTTGTAAGCGATGCTGTTGGTCTGAGCACGTCGTTCAGTCCTTGGCAGGTTGCGTTCGCTTGGGGAAGGCGCGCTGTGAGATGTTACAGGGTGTTCATCCAGGCTTTGCTGGACCCTAAACCTCTTGTTACTGTTACTGCCGATATTTGTCGTTCTAATATCCACTCCCAGGGGCTCCAAATCGACTAAAAATGTAGTCGGACTGCCAGAGAATGACCTTTCTTAATAACGTAAGACAAGCAATTTTCCTCAGCAACACTAATTTGATCTTTAGGCACAAAACAAGGGCAGGGGTGGGAAATTAGTTTTTACCAGTATTCCCCACCCTCCAAAGCTTTTTATTCCAAAGATCTTGGAATAAAATCTGCATGTAGTGCATATTAGACATATTAGAATAGCTTTGATCTTTGGAGAAGATGAGGAGGTAAATTTGTTCCCTGAGAGAGATGGGCGGGGAAGGCTTGAAAATATTCAACCTTGTAACAGACAATTCAATGACTAGTCAATATGGTGCCCGAGATGCCTGGGCTTTGCTAAAAGTAAAGCGGCATGAATGTGTGAAGGCAACATCAACAGGACCTTAAAATTTTTCCAGCATGTCTCTGGAGCCAGAATGTGGCATTATTTTTCTAGGCTTGGTGCTCAGCACTCTTCTATGGTCTAAGGGGTTCCTGCAAACTTGGGCCAGGCTGGGGAGGGATGGAGGGATGGAGGGAGCAGGCAGCCGCAGCCCTGCTGCAGGTTTCACAGAGAGCAGAGCCCAGGGCAATTGCTGGTCCTGTTTCCCCTCTGCCTCAGCCCTCGACACTGGCTACATGTTCTTTCCTCTTTCTTTGCCATTCTCTTCCTTAATCTACTCGACCATTATTAATTGAGTGTCCTCATGTTCTAGGCACTGTGCTAGGCTCGGGGATAAATGGGAAGGAACGTAAACTCAGTCTTTAACCCCATGGAGCTTACAGTCTAGCAGGAAAGGCCCCCGTGACAGGAGTTAGGGTTAAGTGTTGCAAGACATGAGGCAGGAGTAAGAGAGAGCAGCCCGGGGTGGGGAGGCAGTGTGCTCAGGGAAGTCCTTTGAGCCGAGAACTGAGAAGTCCAACAAGTCACCGTTTCCAGACTCAGCCAAAAATAGTAAGTGGTAGGACTGAAGTTGGAGCCTACATTTAAGAACTATCAACTTTTCACTGAGTATTAACATATACATACTTGCTCTCAGAGTGTTTCCATTTAGCTGCGTTGTTCTTGCACAAAGCAATCTGTGCAATAATAAGAGAAAAACCATTCAGCCATTCTGATAATTCACTATGGGTTAGCCAGGATGTGCTCGTATGTGCACAGTGCAGCTGTGAGCGCCCCAGCTGAGGAGAGCTGAGAAAAGCATTGTTGGACAGGGGTGGGTGATGAGGTAAGAGTCTGCATGCTCTGCAAATTCATCACAATGACCCCTTCACTCCCTCGGATTATGACCTTGATTAAAATGCAGGGCATGTGCGATCTGACTTGGTTGTTCCTTTCATTCTTAGACAAACGTGAGTCTAATAAACTGGCAGATAAGTTTGCCTAGGTCACAAATCCGTGTGGAAAGGTGGGTGTTTTAGGAAGGTTAGACTAATGCTGTCAGGTTGCTATAGCATCCTGAACTTGGAGTCATTCAGCGCTCTGGGGTTCAAGGGTAGTATTACCCTCATTGCTAGTTACACACTACAAACTATTGCCACGGGAAGTTAAGATGGTTTCAAGCAGAAGGGACAGCCATGTCTCTCTTGGGTTTCTGTCTGTCTGTGGAAGGTGGCTGGTCCAGATACAGAAAGTTCAGCACTTTCTGTACCAGATATTGTAGAACTTGCAGGAGACAGTGGAGATAGAATTCCCATGTTGGGGGAACTTTCAGTTTAATAGGAAGAATTTCCCATCGAACCAACTAAACGGCAGAGGCAAGAGGTGGTGGAAAGATCGGAGACTTGGAAGCACTCGGACTCGGTGTTTAAGTCCTTTCCCCACCACTCACCCTGTAGCCTGAAGCACAATATTTCATCTTTCTGAGTCTCAGTTTCTCTCCTCATAACATGGGATTTGATCAGCACTTCGTGCAATTCTACAGTTATCTGAAGATGATAATTATTTTAATCACTGATGCTGTATTTATTAATGTTATCAGAATATGGCAAATCCCTGCTCTGTGACTTTGGGCAAATTATTCAGCTTCTTTTAAATAGAATTATCTCAATTTATCTGTGTGGTTCAAGAGCTAATTGCATTTTCTCACCACTCTGACCTTTATATCTTTTCTTCCTTCCTAGCTCTTATCACTAATTGATATGTTATATATTTTGTGTCTTTTCCATTCAGTAAAATCTGGGCTCCACGAGCAGATATTTGGGTTCTTTTACTAGTTGCTGGTGTCTTTTGGGCCTGAAACACAATAGTTTCTCAATAAAACATTTGCTGCACAAGCCGGTGAAGGAATGCCCAGTTCTCTGTTAAATGTCTACCACGTGGAGGCTGCCGGCCCACAGTAGCTCTCACTGTGCCTGGTGTCATCACCGTTAGAATATGGTGCATATTGAGGGCAGAATCGCTGCAGAAAGATTGCTGCCAGCGCCGTCAGGTGTGACCTGTGTCCTCAGCCCTGGCATCTCCTCAACTGTGCTGTGGTTGGGGTGAAACAACTAGGTCATTGTCAATAGTAAGGTCACATGAGCCTAAACGCAAAAAAAAAAGTTTCAGAATTTTAAAATCAATTCTTAGGAAGAACTGGAAACAGCTGCAGAGAGGGAGGGAAGACTGGGAAAAGGAGAAGACAGCATCTTTTGCAAAATATTTTGTCACATGAGGCCACAGGCTGTATCCATCTGTGACTGAGCCCTACCCAGCCCCAAACCTGGAAGCATGCAAAACCAGCTGCACTGGTCAGATGACGTGGGAAGAGTATGTGGCTATAGTGGTTTCTACCTCCGGCGGGTGCCCACGTGAAACACTGTACGGGATCTGTGTCCGCTCCTGAGTGGTGAAGGCATGAGAGAAAACCCCTCAGCTGCCCTCCAAGTATGAGATGGGAGGACTTTCTTTTAAAAACAATGAAACTAAATGTACCGTGGTGGTGTGGACTATGCCCCCCCCCCAAAATAAAACAAAACAAAACAAAAAACCTTAGAAGTGGGACGGACTGGTTAGGCTGACCTGAGTTTGAATGAACTTGTGTGAACTTGGGCAAATCAGTTAAACTTCTGAGTCTCTCAGAAAGAGCAAGCAGTATGCACTTTGCAAGATCGTCCAGAGAGTTCAGTGAGATCATTTCTATAGATGTCGGTCACATTCCAGGTGTTCAACAGATGGCAGCTGAGGTTATTAACAATTGACACTATGTGGGTATTTGATTGAATCCTCACAATGACCCTGTGAGGAAGGTACTGGGATGACTCCCCGTTCATCCATGAGGATCTGGAGCTCCCGAGTGGTTTCCTAACTGCAAGATCACACAGCCCGTGAGCATCTGAGCCATGGCTCTAACCGAGCCTGACAAGTCCAGGATTGGGGTCATTAACAAGTTGTATAACAGCTCTTCTAAGCGCAACAGAAGCTGAGCAGGACAACGGAAGGGCCAGGACTTCTGCATTCTCTTGCATAATACTCCAGTGGCCAGCTGAGGTTACTGGATTTCAACTTCTAAGCGGCTCTGTGTTTACGAAGGATTAAGAGAGACGTATTAAGGCCGGGAGAGGCGGCATAAGGACAGCGTGTCTCAGGTCTGTCTTCTAGATCAGCCCAAAAGGATGTTACTTCATTCACCTCTTGATTACGTCTGTCAAGTTATTTTGCAAAAGGTGTTTCTTACTCCTTTTCTTAGCCTAGCCCTAACCAGTGTTCCCTTTCATTGTCATAAATTAAATTGCACACATCGATTATGTATCTGTCTCTACCTTGGTGTATCTATACCTGCACTTCCTTCAGGAGATGCAATAGTGAGAACAAGGTGTGTGTAAGGATCCTTACCTTTCCTGATGGTTTCTCCTGAAAAAATAAAACTGAATCCTGGTTATTTAATTTAATATGAGTAGCTCTTTGCTGGGCATTACAGAGGGAGGCCTCAGCTCCCTAAGAGTTTTAAGAAGAGAGGAAAATAATAGATGCCTAGATTTGGAAAGGACTGTACATGCTGCATAGCCGATCCTCCTCTGTGTTTCGATACTTCATAAGAGTTCCTGACCAGCAGTGCCCAGCCTTTCCTGGAACAGTGGCCGTGAATTCTTGTTCTGTCATAGAAGTCTGGCAGCTCTCCTTGCTAGGAAGTTCCTCCTATTATGAAATGATGCATGCTTCCCTGTAACTTTTCGTTTTGCCCCAAAAGGTACACATAATCAAACCCCTATATCTCTCATTGCCCTTTGAGTATTGAAGAAAGACAACCACACCCACCCTCTCCCACCATCCATGCAGGGTTCACAGGCTGCACAGTCCCAGGTTCCCCAGCCACTGGCTGGGAGGGGAGCTCAATCTATGTCCCTTCTCAAAATACCAATCAGAGTGAGCCTTTTGAAACAAAATCAGATTATGTCACTGCCTGGCTCAAACCCCTCCAGTAGCTTTTCATCACACCCAAAATGACACACCAAGGTTCCACTGTGACCTTCAAGGTCCCATGTGAACCAGCTGGCCTGATTGCTTCTTTGCCATCACCTGCTCTTGCTTGCTCCCCATCTCTCACTCCCCTCTAGCCCCACTGGCCTCCCTGATCACAGCGCTTCCCCTTCTCAGGGCCTTCCACTTGGTACTCCTTCTGAAGACACCTGCTTCTTCCCTCACTGCATCCAGATTTGTGTTCTGTTGCCATGGCTTCAGAGAGACCCTCAGTGCCACTCAGTTGAAAATAGCTCTTTCCACTTCTTTCTATTCTCTTGCTCTGCTTTGTTTTGCTTATCTTTTATCAACTACCTGATATTGTATTTCTTCTCCCACTAGAATGTGAGACCCATGGGGCAGAGCCTTTATTCTGCTCACTCTGCATTCCCAAAGCCTGAAATATACCAGGTGTTCAATAAAAGCCGGTTGGATAAATAGCCCACGAATGAATTTATGAGTGGATTGGGTAATATGGGCCCCTCCTCATTCTGATCATGCCTGTCTCCAGGCTCTAGTACTGAGGTCCTAAAATGAGATGTCCAGAAGTGAACTTGGTCCAGATGGATCTGGGTAGTGATTGTTTATCAAAGGGACCTACGGTGAAATGAACTCATTGAGAGTTGTGGGCTCCCATAGAACTCGTAGGCAACAAAACCCCCAGGTTTCTTTGAGAAGAATTGTCAATTCTGGACTCTTCTCATGTATATTTGTACAATTGAATTTTGTCTTCTCTCTCAAGAATATTATCCTAAATAGATCAATCTGGTTCTCTCTTCATTTCTGTTTCAACTCTTGATTTTAACCTGTTGAGATATTTCTGAATTTTGGTTCAGTGCATGGAACACAGTACATGGTAGCTAGCTGTCACTATCCTTGGTTTGGGAGTCAGAAAGCTACCATCTATATCACCTCCACAGATATGCTGAAGAATGAACATTGAACTCATAGTGTAGACAACCTTCCACGTCCACGCTCCTGTTTGCCCAGAGAAACCACTAAGAGGAGTAGGAAAGAAGACCTCCTGTCTCAATTCCACACCCAGATTTCCTCTTGTGTATACTGACAATGTCAAGAGCAAAAAATGTGGAAGACAGGAGGACCCCCGGAGGAGGGGTGGAGTAGAGATTGAGGGAGCTGGTTTGCAGGATCCTCCTCACATACCGCACTTGTGAATGGCGGAACTTGCTGCAGTGTGATTTAACAAACTGTTGACTTCCCGATCTCCCCATTAGAACAGGCTTTTTGACCTCCAAATCCCTGATAGCAAGTATTACTTGGCCCAGACTCAGCTTTCAATGAGCATTTGCTAATGGGGTTAGTGCTCACTAAATCTGCGTCAATCTAGTGGTCCATGAATTTGTAAAACTCTGGATTTCCTAAGTTCAAGGCAGTTGTCTCAATGACAAGCATTCTGTTTGACCTGTTAGGAGCTTGGAAATGACATGGCTGTGATGCCCGCTGTTCTGGTCACTTCCTCATGTTCGTAGCCAGTTCTTCCTTTTTGGGGTCACACAAGGTCAGCTTAGAACAGAAATTTATCTGTGGCTTCTGATTTGTTCTGTGTTAGGAAACATTATCAGGTATTAAAGACTTATCAAACATTTATTGGATTCTCTGATTTTAATAGACTCTGGTTTCTCCAGCAAATAGTTGAAATTCCCCTTCCTTTGAAATCTTGCCAGTTTTGAAATCCTCATTGGGAAGTCATGGATAAAAGGCGGTTCCCCCCGTTAACAGGTACTTGAACATGGAAAAGTGGTCTGCTATATTCGAGCTTGTTTTTTAATATATTAACAAAGTACTGTGAAGGGTTTTATGATGATTAAATAAGGCAATATATGTAAATGTCTTTGGTAGTTTGGCTGACAGAGAATAGGCAGTTACTAAATATTGGCCGGCACTTATGGAGCATCTGCTCCATGCCAGGAATGGTATAAATTATGATACTGGCTTTTTTTCCCCTTTCATTCTATTTGTCATTTGAGCCGTCTGATCTTCCTGCCAGAGGTACTTCAGCTCTGTGATCTTGCCTATGAACGCCTTTCAGTTTTATTGATTGCAAAGTGGGCCGGCTGAGTGAGCCTTGATTCTTCGGACTCTGAGGACTGTGGGCTTTTTTAAGAAGTGTTCTTCACATGAAAGGCATTGTTCTTGTTTTAAATTGAATTATAATTGGCACATAACATTATTTACTTTCCAGGGCACAACGTAATGATTCAGTATTTGCATATATAGTGAAACGATCACCACTGTTAGTTGACATCCGTCACTACACAGTTACAAGTTTTTTCTTGTGATGAAAACTTTTAAGATCTCTTTGAGATCTCTTAGCAACTTTCAAATGCACTACACAGTGCTGATAACTGTAATTATCATGCTAACACATTCCATCCTCATGACACTTATTTTCTAACTGGAAGTTTGTACGTTTTGACCCACTTTATCCATTTCTTCCACACCCACCCTCTGCCTCTGGCATCTGCCAGTCTGTTTCCTGTCTCTGTGAGCTTGGGTTTGTTGTTGCTATTTTTAGATTCCACATATAAGTGAGATGATGCGATATTTGTCTTTCTCGGTCTGACTTATTTCACTTAGCACAGTGCCTTCAAGGTCCAACCACGCTGTTTCAAGGCATTGATCCTACATTCCCATAACTGCCCCACAGACTCTGATCACTGTCTGTTGCCATTAAGATGCAAACCCTTTGAGATCTGTAGCTGAGAACTGGGTTTCTTCTTGAGCTATTTTATTTGAAAGTAAGGTGAAATAGGGCACTCGATGGAAGTGGCGTGGCAGAGGGCCCGCCATACTCTACAGAAGTCCCCGGAAACCCTCCTAGTTTTAGGCATGTGGAGGGTTTCATCACACTCAGGGGCTTGTTAAAAATAGGTCCATACCATGACTCAGATGCTTCATCCTGTGAATTTTTAGGTTTGGAGGGCAACTGAGGTGACTCTGGAGACTGCTTTGAAGGCACTGACCTGAGAGCTAAAGGTCAAGGTTAATGTTCCTTTTCTGTGAGTTCAGATGCTTTGGAATTTGTTTCCCTGCAGGGATAGTCTCCTTGGTTCCAGGTTCTCTCTCTCTCCCCCTCTCTGTAGTTCTTTTTGAGATATGGCTCTTCGTGGGGGCGACTTTGCCCACAAAGTCTCCCCCTTCCACCACGGATGAAAATGAAACTACTAAGACATGATCTGCTTGGGGAGGAGAGATGGCCAATCTCTCAGAGGAGAAAGGCCAAGAGCCCCTACCTCAATGGCTTTTATTGGGTTGTAATACACAGGAATACAGGTAAAGCTCATCAATCAGTGTCAGGCGGCAAGGATCAAACAATAGATAACATTTCAAAGAGATCTGAGGACGTAGTCTGAATCAGTGTCTGTCAGGTAAGGGGGTTTCAAAACCTTTGGGAGACATACTCATTTCCTGCTTGGACCCTTATCATATGAATGAAAGCACTCTTAGCAAAGCAGGCTTCACAGGACTTTGTGAATGCTTTCTTATGCCCTATCACCTCGAATCTTGCTCTAGCCAGCAAGGGGCTGCATCACCTTCCCATCATAGGTTTTTAGGCTTAAGTGGATTAGAGCCAGGAAGCACTTCTCCCAGACAGGAATGGGGACTCAGACTATGTCAGAATAGCCTGGGGAAGAGGGTCCGTCACTCCCGCTTTGCTGCAGCCCCCGAGTCCTTCCGTGATGACCTCCCAAGTGATTGTGTCTGGCTTAGGTTGCCCCCCCCCCTCCCGAGGGGTTGTACCCATTACTGACTAACTGGCCAAGTGTTGGGGGCAGGGGATGAAGCAGAAAGCAGCTGCCAGAGACAGCTTTGTCTCCTTAGTGGTTCGCAGACTGGAGGTTGCTCACTCAGAATTAGCCATGGGGGGCAGTTACAACTCCTGAAACCAGGCAGAGCGGTTCCCAACAGCTCTTATGCCATAAGTTCCACCCTTTTAAGCTATACATTTCAGTAGTCTTTAGTACATTCTCAGAGTTATGCAAATATCACCACTATGTAGTGTTACAGTATTCTCCTCACCCCAAACAAAACATACCCCAAAGCAGTCACTCTCACGTCATCTGACAGCCACTAATACTCTTTGTTTCTCTTGGGTTCGCCTGTTCTAGATGTTTCATGTAAATGGAATCATATAACATGTGGCCTATATGTCTGGCTACTTTCATTTAGCATGATATTTTCACTGTTCATACATGTTACAGCCTGTATCAAGACTTCATTCCTGTTTATTGCTGAATGCTATTTTATTGTAGAAATAGATTTCATTTTGTTTATTTATCAGTGAATAACTCTGCTATGAATGTTTCTGTACCAGGTGCTGTGTGAACATATGTTTTTAGTTCTCCTGGGTGTGTAACAGTGGGATTGCTGGGTCACACAGTAACTCTATGTCTACATTTTGAGAAACAGCCAAACTGTTTCCCAAGTTGGCGGCACCCTTTTACAATGCTACCAATAATGTATGAGGATTACAATTTTTCCTCATTCTTGTCAGCCCTCATTATTATCTTTTTAGTTTTAGTAATCGCAGTGGGTGTGAAGTGATACCTACTTGTAGTTCTGATGGGCATTTCCTCAATGAGCAATGATATCAAGCATCATTTTATGTACTTATTGTCCATTTATATGTCTTCTTTGGGGAAATGTCTATTCCAGTCTTTTGACTATTTAAAAAAACCTGGATTATGGGTGTTTTTATTGCTCAGTTGTAAGAACTCTGTATGTGTGCTGGATACCAGACCTTGTGAGAAACAAGGTTGGTAAATATTTTCTCGAGTTCTGTGGGCCATCCCTTCCCTTTCTTGCCAACTTAGCAATGATACCTTCCAATCCATGAACATAAATGTCTTCTCACTTATTTAGTTCCTCTCTAATATGATTGTTTCAGTGATGCTGTCTTATTTTTACCATAAAAGTTTCACACATCTTTTGTTAGATTGATCTGTAAGTATTTAAGACTTTTTTGAGACTATTATAAGTACAATTGTTTTCTTAATTTCATTTCAGATCATCCATTGCTAATGTACAGAACTGTAACTGTTCTTGAGTATTTATCTTGTATTCAACCTTCTTGGACTTATTCATCAGTTTTAATAGTTTAAAATATATTCATTAGAATTTTCTTTTTTTAATTAATTAATTTATTTTTAGAGAGAGGGGAAGGGAGGGAAAGAAACATCAATGTGTGGTTGCCTCTCACATGTCCCACAGTGAGGAGCTGGCCTGCAACCCAGGCATGTGCCATGACTGGGAATCAAACCAGTGACTCTGCCCATGCTCTCAGCCCATGCTCAATCCATTGAGCTACACCAGCCAGGGCTCATTAGAATTTTCTAAATACGAGCTCATGTCATCTGTGAATATAGATAGTTTTACTCCTTTTGATTTGAATGCCTTTTATTTGTTTTTCTTGTCTAATTGGCCTGGCTAGAAACGTGATATTTAACAGAAATAATGGGAGAAGACATCCTTGTCTTGTGTCTGATCTTAGGAGAAAGCATTTAGTCTTTCACCATTAAGTACTGATGTTAGCTGTGAGTTTTGGTAGAAGCCTTTTATCAGGGGAGGACAGTTCCCTTTTATTTCTAATTTGTGAAAGTCTGTAGCTATCGTTTGATGGTCAGGGGAACCACAGAAGTGGCTGCTTTACTTCCTCCCCAAGAGGGAAGCATGGTGCTACTCAGCCTGTGGAGATGCCTTTCTAGCGGCAAGCATGAGCTTCCTTTTGGATTTGAGTTCAAACACATTTCTTGAGTTGCAGCTCAGATTCTTGGGGTTTTCCAACCCAAACAGAGGGTCCTTATTATTTTAGTCAGAACTTGTGCTCTCCAAGCTGTCTCCAGGGTCACCCTGACCTTTGCCAAGTAAGTGCTTCCCATTTTCTCCTGAGGTTGGACAGAATGTGGAAAAAATGATTCATAACATTTCTAACTTTAATTTACATATAATTTCACCACAAGGAAAAGACATTTTCCTAGGACCTATGTCACCACTAAGCACCTATTATGTGCCCGGGACTTCACTGAATGCTGAGAACATGATAGCGGATGATGTAGGCTTTGTCCTCTTGCATATAATCCTGGCTAGTATTTGTGTGTTTTTGACATTTCAGGCACCGAGCTACTGGCCTAACATGCATTGTGTCACTGGGTCTTCAAATGAACCCTGGGTGATGAGAACCACCTCTCTGTTTTTATTGTTACAAGACATATGAGCATTAGAGAATTTAAGCAAGGTCTCATGCTTGGAAGTGGCCCACCTAGGTTGGTCATGTTCTAGAATCCAGACTCCTTTTTAGTCTCTGTATCTAGTGGTTTCTTCCTCCTGTTCTCTGGGAATTTATACCCTTATTGTTAACGCATGAAACATTCACATAAAACAGGGAAGTCTAGAGAAACAAGAGACCACTGTCTTGGGTAGAATCTATCAGGTCTTGAATTGAGGCTGGTGCCTTGGGTGCCACAGGTGAAAGATGGAATATTGTGAAGATGCTGGCCTTAAGGAAGGCTTTGGATTGAAGATTTGGATGAGTGAAATGGAAAGGGGAGGACTTCAGGGCTAAGATTCAGCACGAGATGTATGGATATGGAAATGAGTTTGGATGCTTTGCGGGAAGAGCTTGACTACGGTGATGGAATCCATCACTCATCAAAGAGAGATCTGGCCTGAGGCAATTTGGGTCAGATTTTGGGATGCACGTACTACCAAGAAGGGTTGGATTTAATTTAGGAGGGTATTAAAACAGTGGAATTAATTTAGTTGTTGGTTGTTGTTTTGTTTTCACTAATTGCACTCCTCAAATTTCCAGGTTCCTATGAACATGCCTTAGGGAGAAGGGAGGTGTCCAGTTAGCTTGGGTCCAGGCTCCCCAACCCCCTTAAAAGAGCCACTCCAAATTTAGATGTTCTTATTCATTTTGAGATTTTATTTGAAAACAGGGTTTGAATGCTTTTAAAAAAGGGTTATAAACCACTGACTTAGCCAATAATTCTGCTTTACAGATGAAGAAACGTGGGCTTGAAATTACACAGCCAATTAGTAAGAGAGCAAGAATTCAAGTTCCAATTCAAGTTTCTTGATGCCAAGTAACTTCATTCAATAAACATTTATTGTCTGGCTATTATCTCTGAGGAGAGATGTAAAGCTCTTTGGAGTGTAAGGATAACCGGTCCATGCAGTTGAACAGATCACCAGGGATATATAAAAGAGATTACAGACAATGGGGAGCAACGTGGAGGAGCCCATTGCTTTGCACGGGTAGGGGCAGGGCAGAGGGGTGGGAGGGTGCACAGAGAGGTGGCCCCTGACCTTCATGAGTATGTTGGAGTTTATCAGGGAGCTTAGGTGGAGAGGGCATTTTAGGCCAAAGAAACAACACATAATAAGGAATGAAAGTATGAGAAAACACAACATAAGGAATAGCAAGTATTTCTCTAATTAAGAAACTTAATAATTATTCAGCATTCTTCAGTGCCAAGCATTGTGCTAGGCAATTTGCATGGATTATTTCCTGTAATACTCTTAAGAATCCTAGGACCTGGAAACCGAGGAGAAAACTGAGTCTTAGGCTGGAGAAGGGTTATGTAAAATCTCGCCATTAAACCTGGTAGAGCTGGGACCCGGATCCCCGGAGCTCACTTTCAGATTTAGAGTCCTGTGTACTTTGCTAAGCAGTTTGGATTTTATTTTCTAGGTAGGTGATTTTCAAACTTGCATGGCCATCACCTGGTGAGCTTCTTGAAACATGGCTTCTGGGCTCTAACCCTGGTCCCCGAGTTTCTGGTTCAGTGGGTCTGAAAAGAATCTGCATTTCTGACAAGTTTCCTGGTGATTCTAACTCTGCTAGTCCAAGAATCACACTTTGAGGACTGTTGTGATGGGCAGCCATGGGAAGGTTTCAAGTGCGGGAGAAAAATAACCAGATTTGCATTTTAGGCAGGGCTCTCTGGTCAGTGAATGGAAGTAAATTACAGGCTGGGTGAGAGGGGACTCAGTGAAATGGCATTTGAAGGGGGCAGAGGACAAAAGAAGAGCAGTTAAGAGATGCACCTCTAATACACACTCAAAGCATGAAGATGAAGGAATGATTCTAACAATAAAAGGAAAAGAATTTAGATACTAATAGCACTCCGAAAGCTCTGCTAAATGATGGTAACCATTGTAATTATTGAGTAAAATAAGTATAGGTAGAGTGGTTAGAAATGAGATGACAGGGCTGTAGTAGAATAGGAAGTAGTTTGAAGGTTGCCAGGAGCGGACTTGAAGCTGGAGGCTTATTGTTTAGATGGCTGTGTCTCTGATGTGTCAAGTTAAGGCCCTCATGTGGTATGTGGTGTAATACAGAGACATCATATTGCAGTGGAAAGAGGACTAAGCTGGCTTAGGGCACCTGGTCTCTAGTCCTGGCTCAGTCACTTATCCTGTCCCTCTGGGATGTCACTGACTCTTGAACCTCCACTTCTTCCCCTGCAAGTGGAACTGAGAACAGCTTCTCACCTTCCTGTGTAAGACTGGAAGGTGGAGGATGAGAATCTTCTACCCTGCGGTGAAACTTCGGGTAAAACATTCTCGTTTCTCTGGTCATATATAGCCACCCACTCGTGCTCATGTATTCTACAGCCCACATTCCATGATAGACCCAAAGATGAAAACTGTCACGAGGTTCATACGCATTCTGATGGGCCATCTTGTCAAATGGTTCCAGCCTTCTCCCATTAGCTGAGATATTTAGCAGGCAGGTTTCAGAGCAGCTGAAAAAATTAGACTTAAGTTGAGTTTTGAGTTTTAAAATGTTTTATTACAAAGTAGACTTAGGAACAAGGCTGGGTTATTTCCTGGTGGTAATCTTCTTGAAACTCAATCATGAATAAATGTATTTAAAGTGTTTAAAGTCCAGGATAGCTTTCCTTTAAGTCAACTTCCTTTGCTGATTTTTAAGACCAATGTTTTAAAGCTACTAGTCTGTCCCTTATTTTAGCTGTTTATTTCTGGAGTGTTAGCAAATGGCTGTGTATATATCCTGAATATATACATTGAATATATATACCTATGGCTTTCTTATAAACCAATTAAAACTTAAGAAATGACTTTGATGAGTATGCGGTTGGTCCTCTTAATGGCTGGATATTCATTAACTCAAGAGTCATACTTTTACCTCTTTCTGCCCCTCCACCCCCATACCCAATTCCTGAACAAGTCTTCATCTTAACTCGCCTGGCTTTCTCCCTCCGCACCACCACTGTAACCTTTTCGGTGGGAAGTATCACAATCTTTTGTCTGGATCGCTGACCTTGTTTCCACACTGATCTATTATAGCCATTCTTGACTCTCTCCATTTCATATCCACATAGTACAGAGATTAGCACTTCAAAATCTGATTAAATTTCCACCTGCTTAAGCCCTTTTAAGCCTTTCCATGGCTTTTCGGATAAAGACAACACCACCTAGTGTGACCATCGTGGCCCCCGTGAATTGGCCTCTCTACTAGCCTCTCCAGTCTCATTCCACTCCATGCTCACTTTGGCTTTCCCTACACTAGTCGACCCGGCTGTCACGGCACTGCATGCACGTGCTGAGGTCCACTCCACACAGAGCCTCTGCGCATCCTGTTCCCTCCATCTGGAAGCTGTTCCTCCTCTCTCACCCAGTCTCTGCCACTTCCCCGTCCACCACAGCTCAACCGGCACTCCACAAAGTCTTCTCTGGCCCTCCCGACTGGATCAGTCCTAATTACAGTAGTCCCCCTTGTCCGTGGTTTTGTTTTGTACCATTTCAGTTACACACAAACCAGCTCGGTCTGAAAATATTAAACTGAAGATTACAGAAATAAAAAATTCAGAACTTTAAAATTCGGTGCTTTCTTCACATACTCCTGTGTCTATTTGGTGACGTGGAGGGCTATGTTTGGTTCAGCTCCCTGCATAATACCAGTGCCCAGAACAGTGTTTGGTGCATAGTAGGGGCCTGTGAACATTCATGCAATGAATGATTATTCTGAGAGAGCTGAGATTGTTCTGGTGTGGGGGCTTCTGCTCACATTCCATCAGGAGTAAATGAAATGCATAGAAGTTCACCATATAAATTGAAGTCATTGAAAGATGTGACAGTGTTGATTTCAGCTCTCAATTATATAATAACTAATGCACAAGCCCTGTTTGCATTTGAATAGTCATATGCTCTTTCTCCCCTGGAGACACCCCATCACCCCTCACATAGATTACTCGTAGAACTTTGCACCTATGGTTTAGAATCTCAAAAGATGTCTACTTTATACACATTTGCAGTCCTGCGCTGCAGGAGCAATTGAGCTGGCTTGTTTCTCTATTCGCTGTTAGAACATTTTGCTGAATTTAGGTTGGCAAAAGATTGTTGTTCTGTTTTTATTCTGAATTTTCTTCTAGCCCTCCACCAGAGCAGAATTGAAAAATAAGATGAACTCAAAAGGTTTTAAGAAGACCAGACAGAATACACATGGATGTTGCCTTCTTACTTTCACAGTGTACGTGCTATAGTTATTGCTAATTGGTACCACTGAAAATAAGGTGGTCAGCAATTGTGTAACATCATAGTCTTAGAAGTATTCTGGGAATGGTGTTCGAGCCAAATCAAGGCACGTTAGTTCTGCATCAGGGGAAACCGGATATAGGTAAAGTTTGAATCAGTTCATGAAGATTTTGTAATTACTGCAGGAGGCATAAATGACCACCCTCAACTACATCTCTTTCAGATCTCACTGTTAACCTCAAGCCCTCTTACCTTAATCAGTGCTTGGGAACAAGGATTCACAGAACCATTTCATGAAAAGGTAGACTGTGCATTTGTATAAATGCAACTACTGTATTGCAATTAAGCAATACACACACTGCTGCTTTGTGCCACCAGCAAAGTAAATAAAAGACCGTTCTGCTGCTTACAGTTTGGAGATGATTCCCAAGGAGGAGCAGTCATGGTTTATAATGAAGAGATCTAAACTTTAATGTTCAATCTGTAGTAAATGCTATTAATTATATATTAAAAGTATATTATGAATCAGACTGAGCAATTCGACCTTTAGGGCATAAACAAATTAACTCAGAGTAATTTATTCTAATGCTCCATTGCTCTCAATGTGATCCTCACATTGCTTGCATCAGAAGCCTGTTGTGCCAGTTCTTGTCTGGCCCCTAGACTCCTCCTTCCCCTTCCCTATCCCATTCACTTAATGAATTAGAATCTTGGGGAATAGGCCATAGGCATCAACAGTTTATACAAGCTCTCGGAGTGATTCTTATGCTCAGTAAAGCTTGAGAACAACAGAGTGATTTCTATGGCCGGAGACTGTCACAGATTTGTTTATCGTTCTGCGTTTTCCTCTGCCAGGGGGCAGTGTTTTTGAAATACAGCCAGATTAGTAAGCCACACCGGAAGTTCATTTTAGTCTTCCTCATACATTTTCTTCATTGCTGACCCAACCGTGGATGACCTTGGACCAAAATCTTAAACCCCAGAGTAGGTGAACTTTCTTAATTTGGATTTCTTATAGAACATTTTGGACAATGTTTCAGTCATTTTAGTTAGGTTTCTAGACTTGTGCATTATCAGACTTTTGATTTTCTCTGTTTTGGACAATAAGCAGTATTAGTACTTTTTGAGAGGTAATTGTATTTTGTAGTTGATCTGATGCCCGAGGCAGGGACTTTGGTCATCCTCCTGAGAATTAATGTGTAATGATGTCTTGTAATAAAATTCTGGCTAGCTCTGGTTAGATAGTGTGCGTGTGTGCATGTGTGCGCACATGAGTGTGGATGGCTCATTAATGAATTCCACACGCACAGCGACCCGGTGGAAGATAAAGCTCTTTGGCAGAACCGTTAACAGCAATAGTGGCTGTGCTCAATCCTCTTAGATAATTGGTAACAAGCTCTGTACAGAAGCCAATTACGGATCAACTTGGCTATTACACTTACAGCTTTTTCTCCCTGCACAGCTACTCTGCATGTCCAGAAAAAAACTGACAGTGTTCAGCTTCTGAGTCTAATTTTATTTTCCAGGCAAGCCTTCATTATCCTCCAACTGAGTTTCCACAATCAAATGTCAGAGTCTCAAGCTGTCGGACTCCGGCAAGCGCTGGGGAGGTTGCCGAGATGGGGAGGCAGGTTTTTAAGAACATTTGGAACACGGTGGTAGATGATGCAGTCACAGGATGCCTGCCCTTTTCCGTTCATAGTGGGTCTCTGTAAAGACACCCCTGCATCTTGAAACTTAATATAAGTAGTAGAGAAATCTTACATGAGGTTAACATTTTTCATAAGCCTTGCTAACTACCCGACTCCAAATCATTTCAGTATGGCACACAGACTAAAGAAAGAGACTTCTATAGAAAAACAATCATGAGCCTACCATCTCGCAAGAGTGCACAACTCAGGGGAGTTTAGAAAGGCGACTTAAACTTTGCCAGTGCTTTCTTTTTCTCAATGAGCTGTCACTATATTCTAGAACATACAATGCAGCCCAGGCCTACTGTGCAACCCACTGTAATAAACAAATTTTTGCTTACATGCTATCCTGTTTTATTTGAGCAAAGCCACCACTCTGTTGCATGGTGAGTAGTGTATTTGTTTATGGATACGCATGTGCTCTGCGCCTCAATGATTTTCTCTCTCTCTCACTGGGATTCGTGAGAGAAAAACCAAGGAGAAGCCTTCTTCTCTCATTTGAATCTCTTTCCTTATTTGATTCCTAAAAGCATACAAAATGTATGCAACTGTCAGATTTAGACGTCTTGATTTCTCTTAGATACATCCCAGTTGCCAAATTGCTTAGGAAAGAAACTTCAACACTCACAAATAGTTTGTAAAGGGCCCAGTTTTGAGGGGCTGGATGATAATTTAACTGGAAATTAACCAGGGAAGTAGCTCTTTAATGCTGAGTTCTTGCACCATGGAGATTTCCTTCCTAAATTCAATCACTAATAACACTTCCCTACCCTCCCACCCCCCCACCCCCCACCCGTTCAAAAAACAAGCTGACAGTTTTTGGTTTTTTTTTTTTGGAAAGAGGAGGCAGAAGCTGAAATTATTTTGTCCCTCTTCATAGGGCAGAGGGCTTTCTTCTGCTTAGCTGGCATTCCCGTGCTTTGATAAAAGTTGCTTCTCTAAACTCTCACAGCATGGGGGAAAATAATGCTATCTCCTGTGTTAGTTACAATCCTGGTAGATTTCACCGTGAGAAATATTTGAGGAGTCAGGAGGAGCTGAGAATGTGGCACTAGGAACAGGTCGCTTGAAAGGGCAGAAAAATAAATACATGAGAAAGACAGGAAAAGTTATTAGGCTTATAAATTATAAAACTCTCCTTGTTTTCGTTTTTTTAAAAATAAAGCCATGAGGTTGACGACACTGAATGACTACATTGTAAACCTTCAAAGCTTAAAACTAGTATAAATTGCTTTCCAGTTCTGTTTCTTTTTTATTGGATAAAGTACATTTGGTTTCTTTTTTAAAAACCATGTTTTTGTGAGGGAAGGAAAATGAACATGAGCTGTTACTGGTCACAGCAACACAAGAAACCCTCATGTTAGCAGAGGAAACCACATGAAAGTCTGTGTGTTAGGGGAGGGACCGATAAGGGGGTGGAGAAAAGGAGGGTGATGTTTCCAGCCTCTTCTGCTCAGAGCTGCGATTCGTGAGCCAGCCGTGATGACATCAAGCTTTGGACAAATCAGAGCAGCCTGTCAACTTCCCAGGTGGGATTACTTGTAGTTAATAGACGCAGCTCAGAGCCCCAAAAAGCAGTGCATTCAGTGGAGGCAGAGCACACACTGCAAAAAGCCTTTCCCAGAACATTCTGTCATGGCTCGGAGCGGCACGTTCTGGGCACGTCAGGTAGGAGAAAGGAGGGATGACAGGGGACAGCCTTGATCTTTAGAATCGGTTTCTGACTTTTTTGTTGTTTTAAGAAAAATAAAAAGGCAACCTTTTATGGTGCATTTTGGAAATTTTGGGATTGGGTGGTGATACTGAAGTCCTGTCTAGCTGTTTTTGACATGCCCATCTCTTATTCTCTTAGGTGATATCTCTGTTCACGTTTGCTATTGGAGCCAATATCTGCTTGGGATTCACAGCAAATCGAATTAAGAGGGCAGAAGAGTGGGATGAAGGCCCTCCGACAGGTAAGGCTAGCAACTATTTGCATTTCAAATATTTTAAAAGTCAATAGAAACTCATCAAGAAAGTTGTCTTTAAATAATTTTGCAGTTTAACTACTTTAGTCCTTGATTTCTCCAGAATACAGCCAGCTCTGTGTATAATTCATGTGAGAGGACATGGTTTCATTTAATTAGAGAACACTTATGATGGCTTCATGATAACTGGCTATTTAAGTATTTTGACCTTGAAGTTCAAAATTAAAACTCCTGTTTAGCAGACAAGGCTAAAATAAAAACGACGAGGATGGGTGCGTGTTCGGTGCAGGAGATGGGCGAATCTGACTCACTGTGATGAGGTATTGGATGTAGCGTTTATCTCCAGACAGTTCTGACTTAGGCAAAAAGAGGAATGGCAGTAAAAAAAGGCTGTGAGCTGACTTTATGAAACTTTAGAAATTTAGGACTGTGCGATTAAGATTTACCTACAAGAGGAAAAACATAACAGGAAGGAGGTGCTTAAATCCTGACCTCATTGTTTTTTCTTAAGGCATAAAAAAAGGTGAGCTTCGACAGTGTACCTTGACTTAACTAATAGAACCGGAGTGAAAGGGTTTCCTTTTACAATGCACTGTGCCATAAGCAGTGTGGGGATTCTTATAAAGGAGCTCCTTGTGCAGACGGAGGGGGCTTAACCGACTCGGTCTTAAGTAATGAGTTGGTTAATTTCCTGGAAATTGGAGCTGCTGATGGTTTTATAAATAAAAATTACATATTAAGTAATGGGGACTCTAGGGGGCAATATTTTCTGGACTTTCCCTGACATCTCAGCATGCTTGTCTGCCTCCCCGAGAACGTTGTATTTCTCTGTATTTCTTGCCCCGACTGCCCGGATACCATCACCTGTCTCCGCATAGCCAGTGTGTGCGCATTCACGAGCCAAGTCATGATACATATATCAGAGTACTGTCTTCCTCACACCAAGGGAATTCCTTTTGTATCATGCTAGAATTGTACAAGAAGTCATTGAGTAAGTTGTAGTGGGATGTGGTTGGGGTGAAAAGGGAGAAAACAAATCAAAAACTGCACCCCCCGGGGAACCAAATGGACACAATGAGTTGTCTTCTGTTGGGAAAGGAGAGTGGATCCAGGCTGAAGAATCCCATTTTTATTGGTAACAAATGCTCTCTTCAAAGACCTGTTTTTTTTGCTCCAGACAAGTACAACTCCCGTTCACACCAACTGTAACTGCAGTGACCGGGAGGGGAGCCGATCCTTAGCACGGCTCTGTGAGCCAGCCAGCAGCTGGACAGCCCTGCTGGTTCTCTCCAATGCGCCCTCAAAGGAACTTTTTCCTGTTTTGTGTAATGTATCGCGTTGGCTGAAACCGCTATTAAAAGCTGTTTTCTTAATGAATGCATAAAATCCAGCCACTCATTATTTTCACAGTCCACTTTTTATTTTTTTGGAAACCAGTCATGAAAGTCTTGGACCTGGTATCCTGAATTCATGTGACTTGCTGTGTGGTCTCGGGCAAGTCACTTGCAAAGTCTGTTTCCTTAGCGGTACAATGAGGAGCAGGCCTGGATGATTTCCAATTTTTCTACTGGATTGAAAAAAAAGCCCACGGTTCTGCCTACTCTGTTTCACTGCCTCTGATTTTATGTGCTTGGACTCCACTGGAGAACTTGAAAAGTGTAGACCACATTTATTAAACCTCGAATATAGTTTGCATATAATACATTGCTTCCATACATGACAAGAAATAGCTATAAGAACTAATGAAATAATGTAACTTCTTGAAAAATAATATAATCTATAATATAGTAAATAAATCTAAGTGACCTTAAGTGTACTGCAAAATATCTGCTTTTTGAATCATTTAATTAAATCCTGTATTATTTTAGGACTCCGTGGAATCTTCTAAAGTAATTTATTAGTGAAAATTCTACCTATAGGAAGCTTAGTCTTGGAATACATTGCCACTAAGTTTGTGTTTTAGGAATTTCATATGCCAGCACACTTTTTATTTCTAACTTTTCTATGAACGTGGCTTGCCTGCTTTTAGGCAAGACCAGAGCTACACTTTGGCAACTGGGTGAAAACAGTGCAGAGACTTTAAATACTTTTTATCTTGTTAAACATAATATGCACCTAGAAAGGGTCTCCCTCAAATAACGTGTGCGGCTGGTTATTCTGTCAGCCAAGATTTCACATCAGAAAACACTGGGTGGACTTCTCTATCCATATTAGAACAATATACTAGGAAGAAAGGCTCTTATGCCTGTGTTCAGCAACACTTCTATGTTCGAAGAAATCCTGGGAAGCTCAGTGCTTCTAGTGTTTCACATAGTAGAAGGGACACAAAGGGCATTAATCTGTGGCCAGCTTCAGACTGACTGACCGGAGCAAGACCTGCCATTCAAAAGCATGCAGGTTCTTGTCTGGTAAGTGTAGGGATTCAGCATTCTCAACAATAGCTGGGAGCGTTCTACACCCACACAGCCCTTCGCTGCTGTACTATGGACTGGGGGGTTAGTTTCAAGGCTCTGGCAGTGCAAACACACTGTTATAATTAATTAACCAGCACACGTGTCAGCTGGGTTTATTGTTGGGACCTAGTGATCTATTAGAAGTAATAGCGGAATAAGATGTCTTCCACCAGATCATAAAAGATCAATAGATTTAGTGGAAGATCTGAAATGACCCAAGCTAGTTATAATTCTGTTGGGTAAATATGACGGGCAGTCAGGTAAATGAGATAGCAGAAATAAATTTTTAAAGAAAATATAAGTAGTAAGTGCAATTTAGTTTGATGTCTTTGCCCCATACGTATATCTGAGGTAGCCAGCTTGATTCACCTTTAAGGTTGCAAGAACTTTATGTGTGTACAGATGTGTGTGTACCTATGTACACGTGCATGCACGTGTGTTTATGATGGTATGGTCTATTTTACTAACATTTGTGCTAGATACTCTTTCAGTCTCCAGGTGAAATTGGGATGTCCTCTGACATATAAGTAACTTAATACTTGAAAGACGAAGGGAAATTTGTAAGCTTGTGAAGAGCTAATCAACTTGAAAGCGCAGTTCAATTTATTATCATTTTTAGTGGCTTGAAAGTTTCAAAGTATGCAAATGTGAATGGAATTCGTGGGTGTAAATGTGAAGTGAATTTCTTTAACAACGTGATGAGCAAAGCTTTCCTTTGGGAATCATAGAGAACCCAGGCAATGATAACACGAATGCGATGGTTTGTGCCCATTGGATAACTTTAGGAATCTCATTTTACAATGAAAATGAAAAGCTACTTAAAAGATGGGCTAGTAACATTTAGGAAGCTGCAAAGCTGGCAGAAATATCAGCCTTGCTCTGCAAGGAAAACTATCTCAGGATGTCATTGGACTTTATGTTAAACTTACTATACAAATTAGGACGTTCCAGTCAACCGACTGAGATGATGTGAGCTTGAATCTAAGGAGGGCATGGATTTTTCAGTTCTTTATTACACGGGGCTTTGGGGTAGTGACTTTTTTCATTTATCATAAAACTCTACCAAATCCTCTATCTTGTTTGTATAAACAGAAATTTCAGTCTCCAACAGTGCTCAACATAGATTCCTGAAACAACAATAAAGTCAACAGATCTTTTAAAATTGTGTTCTTAAAAAGAACATCTGAAATAATTTGGAACCTATGGACAAAATTTCATGGAAACAGCACTGTAGTTATAGCCAGATGATCTAAAATTTCAGCCAGGCCTTTGCTAGCTCAAGTTAGAACTAGAGATTTGATTTTCCAACTGGAAAAATGGAGATAATGTTGCCTCTCTATTGGAAAAGATTCTTGAAAACAGAATGCCATATCAATGCTGATGACAACATAAGGTGTTAAGTATATAATGGCATGTTTAACTTATCTTCAATTAATGTTTGAAGGCCAGTTTTTAAATTTTTATCTTATCGCTTTGACAATACCTGAGACTTAAATAAGACAGTGTTTCGCTGGCTGGTGGCAGATTTGCAAAGCATTCAGACTTACACTGCTGACTACCATCACGAATGCTACTTGAGTGGTTTAGAAGTTACATTTACATTTTTAATTTTTGAAACTGGACTTTACAGAGACCTGCTTTGTTCTAGTGTGTAAGGTGTTTCTACACGGGGATGTCGTATTTATAAATACATGGGAAGCACAGGTGTTTGTGAACTTCCCAGGTAGACCCATTTATTTAAAAAATGGTCTATGAAATCGGGCCTGGCAGCCTCGCAGAGGGGAGAACAGCAATGCGGGCAGGAGGGGTATTTCCGGAAAGGGGTGTATTTAGGAATCAGACCTACACGTGAGTGCTGCTTACTAAGGTATGAAGTCAAAAATATCAAGAAAAACCGACAACTTCAACACAGGGAAGTATGGCCAGGAAGAATGAATCATACACTCTAGAAGAGGCATAAGACATGTTAAATTCTAGCATCGGGAGGCATCTTGAATGCCACCCAGTTTCCCTTCCTCCTTTCCCTGCCCTTTGTCCTTGGGAGAGGGTCGGCAAACGTGGGAACATGCTCTGGTCCAAGTCTTGGGATTATTGGATTTGAGGTGGTACATGGCCACCTTCCCCCTTCCCTTCCCGCCTTTGTCACCTGAATCCACGTCAGCTGAGAATGAATTTTGACATCTGTATCCCTAATTCACACACACCTGGGAATTTGATCTGGGAGCTGTTGGCAACCCAGTCTTGAATACAGTGCTTTTTAGGAGGTACATCTTGGCATTATGAGTGTAGGGGCTATGCTTTCTTAACAAAGCTGCCTTCAGTTTAATTAAGGGTTGGTAAGGAGAATTATAATTCAATGGAGTCAGCTATTGCATGAGCTTTAATTATTTTCAAAACCAAAGTGAGGGACAATGAAAGAGGGATTAAGAAAATGGAAAACATCACATTGATAGATGGAAGAAAGGTTAAAAATGGCTAAGAATTCACATAGGGATTTCGAAAGCAAAAAAAGAGATAGTGAAGAGATTAGAGGAGGGAAAAGCAAAGGACATAAGTGGAGGAGAATGTCAAACATATTCTGGGATACCATAAAGAAGAGGAGATAGGCCAAGTAAACAACTGTACACAGTATTTTGAGGTTTCTTCACATTATCTCAGCTATAAGCATAGCCAAATATATTTATGTATGAAGCTCATGGGAATGTATTAGTCTACTGTTGGACTTCTAAGGAGTAGACTTAAAGAAATAACTCACTGATAAGCATTTTTCTTATCTTTATTTTTACTATAAAGACTTCCTTCCTTTTTTCACATCTCAATTCCCCTTCTCCCTCCCCTCCAGTTTCTTCTGGTCCAGCGCGTGCTGTTGACAGGTTGGCCAAAGTCAATAGAAAAGTGTGGCTTATGAGCCGGAGGGAAGGCATTGCTTTGGAAACCTAACATTATTCCCTAAACTGAACTGGCATGGTTTTGTATGTACAGTTTCAACATCCCAGAATCAACCATGCAAAAGTGTTTCTCGTCTCATGGTCCAGTGAATCTGTTTGCTTTAGTCAAACAGATCTGACGCCATAAAGGCTAAAATGGGTGCTTCTGGCTTCAGAGAGGACAGAGGAGTAAAGGATGAACAGGATGTTCAGATCAATGGCTTTGATAAACCTGGAAATGTCACTTAGCGTCTGCTCTCCCCTGAGACTCTGCGTTTTCTTGATTTTAAAACTAACGCGTACTGCTCATAAAAAGTATAAACGTGTAAATAAGAAAACCAAATTATCAAGTGCATGTCATAAATAACATTTATTAGGATACTTCCATTTTATTTTTTTGTTTATTATCTTTTTTATCCCTGTTACAGATACTGTTTACTATTTTAACACTGTTCTGTACTTTAATCTTTAATAACACTTGTTTGTATATTTTGTAGGTCTTTCCATGGTAGCCCGCATGGACCTGCTCATTGTTTTAAGGGCTGAGCAATATTCCATTTATGGCTAGAGCGATTCTTTCTTGTGCATATATACCTTGACACATTTTTGCAAATATATACGAGAGATAAATTCCTAGTAATGGAATTTCTGAGTGAAAGATTCATATGCATTTTCAAAAGTGATAGGTATTTCTAAATTGTGTGATATTTTACAACATTTTTAATATCTACCAACAGGTATGATGCTGCTTATACGCTCTGTTCATCATAAACTGATTATTTTGAAAGCGAGAATGAAAAATTTGCTTTATTTTTCCAGACAGCTAGTTATTCCAGCACTACTCACTGATTAAACCTTCGCTTACTAAGTTTTCATTCTTCCTTTGATTTAAAATGTTCCTTTCCTAATCCAAAATAATATTGAATGTAAATTGTAACTTTAAAAAATGAAAACATTACAATGTTACCTTCATTGTAAAATAAATTCTCATGTATTTGGTCCTGTTTCTTGTCCCCACCCCAGCACTGATCTACTTATTTTCTAGTAGCAAATGATCTTAATTAACTTCAGAATATATTTTACTATCTAGGTCTTCACCAAATTACTCTCTCTTTTCAGTTTTCTCTAGTTTCATATATTTAACTTTGATAAACTTTCAATATTCTCTCAAGTTTCAAGTAATCTTCTTGTGAATGCATGGAATCTTTAGGTTTACTTAGGGAGAACTGATATTTTTATAATATGGATATTTTTACATTCAGGATGGTATGTCTTTCCATTTAGTTAAATCTTTTAAAATACCTTTGTGTAAAGTTTTAATGTGTTCTTCATGTAGGTTCTACACAGGTCCTATTACATTTATACCTAGATATTTTATATTTTTAGGTACTATTATGAATTAAACTTCCACTTAATTTTTGAACTTATATTGCCTGTACATTACAAATTTGTGGAATTTTTCTCACTTCTCCCCCCACTTCAGCTGATTTTTAAGATTTCTAGCTAAAGAGTCATCATACGCCAATACTGAATGAGGATTTTTTTGACAAGCCGAGATTGTCAAATTCATGTTTGCGCAACTCTAGTGACAGGTATAGATTTTATGGCTGTGAGAGAGTTTAAAAGTCTATTCCAATCCCACATGGTCAGACTGTCCTCAGAACATTTAGGCTAAATTTTCCTTATGAAAAGCTATGACTTTTAAAACGGGGAAAGTCCTGTCATTCTCAGTACGTGTACTGAAGTTCTCTCCTGTCCCCACATCGCTGGCATCCACAGAGACACTGACCCACACAGATTTGTAGTCATAATTGTAAAAGGCAATAAAACCAACAGCCAACACTTGTCACACCTTCTGTATGTCTGACCACCTGCTAAGCGTTCTGCACGGATTGTTCCATTTAATTTTCATTATAACCCTGAGTGACGTTTATGAGTCCCCTCACTTTGCAGATGGGGAAACCGGCACAAGGAAACTCAGCAACCTGCCGAGGGACCATGGCCAGCAGGTGATGGAACCAGGCTGCTCAGCCAGAGACTGGCTGTGTCCCCGAACTGTACTGCTTCCCATCACGCGCTCCCCACGGTGACACAACCCACTTCCCAGTCCCATTGCCTTTGTCTCTTGTATCTTGCAGTGTTATCAGACTCCCCCTGGACCAACACCTCTGGATCTTGTAAGGGCCGATGCTTTGAACTTCAAGAAGTTGGACCTCCTGATTGTCGCTGTGACAACCTGTGTAAGAGCTACAGCAGTTGCTGCCATGACTTTGATGAGCTTTGTCTGAAGACAGGTATGCAGCTTTTGAGTCCTCTAGCCTCAGTTAGGGGGCTTGCAACCCCCTGCTGTTGGACCCCCTGTCACTGACATCCTGCTTTGGCCGAACCGAAGTAGGTTTTAGTTTTGCTTCTTGACTGATTGTCAACTGTAAAGTAAGTGCACCTGGCGTAACTGTTGCTTCCCACAAAGCCCACCAGAAGAAGGTTTTTTTGCGGCTAGAGTCATTTCCTGGTTTTGGAAATACTTGTAGCCAGGCTTTTTTTTTTTTTTTTTTTTTTAATCTTCATCATTTCTCTCTTTTGCTGTCAATTCCCACGTTCACTGCTAGGGCACATAGACTGAAATTGTGCACATTCTCAAAGAGTTGGTTTCCTTTTTTGGTATCTATTTGTTTAGCACAGTTTCTAGCATTTGTTTATTTCATCATATCATATAGTGATTATTGTTCTACCCTGATGCTGTTCCCCATTCTCTCTGCAAGTGAAAAATTGCTCTGGAATTCTGCTTGGGAGCCCATGCTCAGAGTATCACTCAAATCTCTTCCTGACTTTTCAAATATTTCTTCTGGACTAGAGCAGTCAGTAGACTATATAGACTTTTGAGTGAATGCACACCAGCTGAGAAGAAGCACCTTGGGAGACATCTGCCATTGTGTGTGCTCTGTTTGCAAAACCCAACACTTTATGTAGAACTTTGAAAATGCCCTTGAGGCTGCCCACCACGCCTCTGGGCAGCACGGCCTTCAAACTCCCTGAGAAAGCTGTCAGTCAACCTGGGGCTTCAGACCACTGGGTGTAGAGACTCCGCAGCTCCGTGGACAAGCTGTTACTTGGTTTTGGACTTTTGTGATAAGATGATTCTTTCAAAAATCCACCTTCTATTATCATTGATGTTACTCTGCTCTTTCTAATGATATCACTAGAAACAGAAACATTCTTCTTCTCTATTAAGGAAATATCCCTTAATTATATGAAAACTGATATCATTTTCTTTTCTAGTTCTGATTTGTTTGTTTCCCCCTAAATAAGAAAAGCTTTATTAGGTTGTGTTTTGCACAGTATGTTTTCCAAACATTTGGCCCCTTTTTGGGGGGGAGGGGGGTTTACTTTCCTTTGGAACTCCTCTCAGTTTCCTTAGTTGTGAGTCTGCAAATTTAAATGCTGAGAACCTTGTAAACTGAATGTATGGATGGAACAGATGTCCCAGCAGAGTCCTTGGGTTCTATGACATTACTTCAAGCCAGTGGTCTGTGTTTGCTTGGCACCGAGGAATTAACTAACGCTTGATGTTTCCTCTCTACCTTGAGCTCCTTGTTTCTGACACTTCATTCCAGCCTTTGGGATTCCTGATCACTGAGCTCCTTGCAGAGCATCTCCAAACTCTGGCTTAGCTTTCTCCGACTGTAGCTCATGTTTTTCTCCCCAGGTTTAATAAATATGGACTACAGTAGCATTTTTAAAGTCATTTATTCCCTGTGCAGAAGGATAGCATATGCCAAATGTAGAAGAATCGAATGTCCAATCACAGCAAAAAATTAAAGAAAACAGTCTTTGAGATTTTACTTTGCTGACACAAGTACCCTCTAGAAATAAGCACAATCAGTGTTTCTGTGTAAACTCTGACTACTTTGTGTGTGTGTTTAGAATGTATGTATGTACATGTATTTATACATGAGAGTATATGTGAGCACACATGTGAGGAGAGCCTTGTGAGGATGTGTCTGTATTTGTAGATCTCTGTACACATCATCCTTTGAATGCTGATGTAGTCTTCTACTGAACAGCTACAACCTATCTCACTGAGTCATTGACCAGCACTTATATTTCCCTCTCTTTTTGCTATTATTGTCTCAATGAACATTATTCATGCATATTTATATTTTTGCCTATTTTCCTTAAAATGAATTCCTATAATTTGGATTTTGGGATCAAAATGTACATACATTTAAAAAATTAAAAATATATTACAAAATTGTACTTGCAAAGTTTATATTTTTCTCAAAGGGCACAAGAGCGTTTCACTACTGTCTTTTTAGCAACTGTCATTTAAAAAAATTTTTTTCCCATGTTAAAGCCTTTTTCTGGCCTGATAGGTGCCATTCTTACTATCCAATAAGGTTAAATGCTTTTTATGTTTATTCCAGTGTTTGCTTTGAAAATTATGCAATTGTTTGATTCATACCTTGCTCATAGTTCACTCTGAACCCTGAGTTTTTAAAAATTTCATTCTTATCTGAAGTCAGTAGTTCCTCAATAAATCTAACTTATGAATAGTGATGCTCTTTGTTAAGCAAAGTGATTTTCTTATGGAATTAGAGGAGGAATAAAAGTATGTTGGTGGGTCAAATTATCCTTGAAGTGGGGGGAAAACCCATGATCTCTATCAGTCAAAGAAACTTTGGCAAAATGGATATTTGGGATGGAAGGTCTGGATGAAGGAATGCCAAGCATTTAATCCGCTTGGGAAGAGAAGGCAGGGAAGGTAGGGGACCGGAATCAGAGAGTGGAGTCAGGACGCACAGGCAGGTCGAAAGAAAGAAAATGGACAGGAGGACGGAGTGGTGAACATGGTGGGAGAGCGGTCAAAGGGGGACACATGGTCATGGGAAACATACAATAAAGAAAGTTAAAAAGAGGTAAATAAATAAATAAAAGAATGGAAGCGAAACCATAGAGGCACAATTTTCCACAATGGCAACGAATATCTCTTTACCTGCTTCTTCACCTAGCAACAGTGTATCTTAGTAGAATATTCTTAAGGAACAGCATTGCTTTCTAAGATCATTGCCTTCCACTTATGATGTATTTTAAGAGCTAATGACTTGAAGTGTCCTGTAGCTCGGAGAAGGCTTTCTTGACCATTCTACCTCAAGTAGCAGCCCCACCTCACCCCACCAGTCTCTGCCCACGCTGTCCTGGTCTTTCCGCAGCACTCAGTACCAGCCGACCTCGTCTTGTTTCCTTATTTCCCTGCTTATGGTCTGTTGATCCCAATTGGAACAGAAGCTCCATGAGGACAGGATTTTGTTCTTCCTATTCTTCACAACGTCCCCAGCATCTGGACCATGGGAAACATAATAGAAAGATGTATTGAATAAATGAATTAACTATAAAGTCTCTCAGTGTGACAGTCCTGAATTTAAAGAGTCATACTTTATTTTCATGGTAATTTTCAATTAGATGCAATAAATGTTCATGGAATACTGAGCACATGCTAGGCACAGTCTCGGGCACTGGAGATAGAAGGGTGAAAGGGTATGTTTTCCTGCCTTGGAACTTAGAGTCTTATGGGCAAAAAAGCCAGAGAAAAAAAAATAAAACATGCTCTTTAAAAGGAAAATATTACTTTTCTGTTCTCTTGGGACAGTGGGGCTTTGAGCTCTCAATGGAGTCTGCTCAGAGAGAAATCCATGGGCCTCTTCAATCATGGGGACTCTGACCTCAGCGTAGGTAGGGCTCCATTTGGTCAGTGATTGGAACTGCGAATGTTTCTAACATCCATTTAAAAATCTTTGTATCTGTTTAGGACTTTAACTTCCAGGTGCATCTTATAGTAGGTCGAGGCCATTTAGTTGCACAATCATTTATTTTTAAATCAAGCTGATGTAAGTGAAGCAAAGCTACTTTGGAGAATGAAAGAGCTGAGCTATAGTGACCAAGCCGACAATGGTAAACGCCCTGATCACGAACCTCCGATACCACACATTTCATTGGGTCTTTGAGGACAGTTCGCCATCATAAGAGTTCCGTTTTTCCCCAAGGAGCTCCATTGTGTTTGGCTTTGTACTCTGACTTAAAAATTAGGCATTCATTCTATTTGTAAGTCCTCCAAATATTGTCTGGGCTTCAGGCCAGCCCTCATTTCACCAGCAGATTAAACGATGTGGGATTTTCAGCTCTTTTTGTTGGCAACCCTCATAAGCAATTGTGGCCTCTTTCATTTGGTTTGCGCGAAGCAGTGAAAGTGTTTTCTTGTGCCGACTTCAGCTGGTGGCTGGGAGTGTACGAAGGACAGATGCGGAGAAGTCAGAAATGAAGACAATGCGTGTCACTGCTCAGAGGACTGCTTGGCCAGAGGAGATTGCTGCACCAACTACCAAGTGGTTTGCAAAGGTACCTGCTTCCCTGCAGTGGCTTAAGCTGTAAGAGAACAAAACTTGGAGATGCTCCAAGACATCCTGGTTATTGGAGATGTAATGCCTTGGATAAGGGCTTGAGAGGAAACAGCAAGATGTGTCTTTAGATTTCTCATGCTTCTTTCTTAGTTTTGCTTCCCTGAATGTCCCTGATCTGAAATAACCAGGGAACAACCCCAAATTCTATACTGAGACAGAGCCACTGGAAGGAAGAGATTTCTTAAGTGCCTGTCTTGGTCTCAGGTCTGGTTTCCTAGAAGCAGAACCTGAGAGAAGAATTCCATACCTGGAATTTACTGAGGGGATACTCAGCCGGAAAACTGTGTAAGAGAGCAAGGGAAAGTGGAGGTGAGGAGAAGAAGTGAGCAAGAATGCAGTCTCAAGTAGTTTTGGCTTGGGCTGCCCTGCTGCAGGCTCTGGGAGGTAAATCTGAGTCTTTTCCCTTGAGGCCAGGGGTCCTGACTGGTGTAAGCCGAAGAACTAGCAGCAGCTTGAGGATGAAGCACCAATGGCTCCTGTCCTACCCACCCCAAAGCCATACGTGTGTGCACACTGACTTTGGATGCTTGATTGTAGAATATGATGGTTAAAAAAAAAAGAATATAATGGTTTTATTCTGATAATAAATACTAGTCAGTGGGCTACCAAAAATGTAAAAGATGCCGTTTCTTTCTTTAAGGAGTTTCAGTCACCATGGTACCTACTTATAAAAGTTAATGGGGAAGATCCAAGAATTTTTATGAAAAGTTTGCAAGTCACTTTTTAGTGTCTCACTTAAGTCCTTCTTTCTAGCTGTGGCACAGAACATTTCAAGAAGAGCTTCTGTTGAGTGTAGGGAATACAGTCAATAGCACTGTCGTAACTCTGGATGGCATCAGACGGGTACTAGACTTACTGGGATGATTGCTTCATAAATGATATAAATGTCTAATCACTGGGTTGCACACCTGAAGCTAATATAATATGGTATGCCAACTGTAATTGAAAAATTTAAAATTAAGAAAAATTAAAGTTAAAAGGCTTTAGGGGGAAAGCATATCAGTTCTGAACCGTGCATAGTGTTCAGTTTTGGCGAGAGGGTATTCCATTGCTCTTAAGTTTGGAAAATTTCCCCTGTCCAGCCAATCATTGTAACTGTGGGTAACGCATACCTTTGATTGAGAATTTGTCTCCTCTTCCCTTTTATTTTCCTGTGTAATAACGGTACCAAGAGGCCACAAAGGCTACTGTGTGAGAAAATAAAGAAAAAGTCCTAGTTATCCTTGACCATTAAGTCATTAAACATTGGCTTTTTTTGGTTTAAAATTCTAGTTTCAGGACTTTTGTGAGGCCCACGTGTGCCCCTTGGGTTATTACACGCGGGGTAAAGCTTCCCATTTTCAGGACCATTTCTTACACACTTGTCAGTAGTTAGATTCTTGTTGACCAGTGAGGTTTCCAATGCTATTTACATGGGAGCAATTTCATTAAAGTCTTGGCCACAAATTTTACTTATATTTAAGACTCATGATTTTTGTTTGTTTTACAAAAATTTAAGGTTCCGTATTTTGCCATGTATAATACACACCCATGTTTTTGGCCCAAACTTTCAAGAAAAAAAAATCTCCCATTTTCATTTTTTAATTCAACTTTTTATTTATTTCTATTTAGAAACAAGACTGATGATCATATTCTAGGGTATTATTTTGCATACAGATATCATTATTGCTTTCTAGAGTTACACTTTTAATGCATAAGCATAAATAAAAGAACTAAAAACATTTATATAGATATGCAATTTTTATTTATATAAAAACATTTATATAGCTATGGATAATTTTTATTTCCTCTAAGGGAAACCACAGTTTTGATCTGAGTTCTTTTTATTCTCTGTTCTCCATGGGGTAACTTAGGAGAGAGTTCTCCTAAGTGCTCTGAGTTCTTGGTGGAAGATAAAAGTGAAATATAGCATTGTTTTTTCCCTTTATTTCAATTGTTGACACTGTTACAGATGGCTCTATTGAGGTAGCATGGTTTGTATTCCTGAATTCCAGAGCTGTACACAGATCCACTGGCAAATCATCCATCGCGTCTTCCAGCCATCACCCCTATGTGTCCTCTGCCCTATGTTTCCCAGTCTAAGGGAGGTCGTGCTGTGCTTTCTATGGCTTTGAGATGTTTGGTGATGGAGAGAAGAATGTTCCATCTAATGGTCAAACAGTTTATTTCTGGAGGGAAACAAACATAGCATTCTATTCACTGACGCCACTGGTGTTTTTATCTAGAAACCATTTAGACTCAGAAGGTTTCTATAAACTCCACTTGGGGTTATTAAACCTTAGCTTTCTCGTTGTGTACGAGTGTGCTTTAGGAAGCCAAACCGGACACAAGGCTGTATTTCAGTGTCTTTTTAGAGGTTGTCCCATAATACATGTGTCAACTAGGACACAGATCCTGGAATGGTACTTGTGAAGCCTCTGGATGGCATTTTTCATTTGACTCACCAATAAATTTACCCATTTCTCTTATAGGAGAGTCACACTGGGTGGATGATGACTGCGAGGAAATCAAGACACCAGAATGCCCTGCAGGGTAAGTGTATTTCATGAAGAGTATAAAAATGTGCTTGATCAATCGATAAAATATCACAGGATAGAGAGGGATAAACAGTTAAAAAGGACATCAAACTGAAATCCTCTTACACAGGCAAACTCATGTCCACCTTAGCTGAAGATTTCGCAAAGTCAATCTAAATATTGCTTAAGAAGGAAAGAAAACTTTTCTCATTTTTTCCCCATTGAAGTGAGGTTTTTGCCTTTTTGGGGGTGGGGTGGGCTGAGGGAAAGATGTTGGAACTTCTCAGAAATATCATCTAAGATGGTAACTCCTACCAGATGCTACAGAAACTTGACAAACTGCCGAAGTGAAGTGATACCCCGCAGCTTAGGTGTGACCAGCATAAGGCGCTTATGATGCCTTTCAGGAAACTGTTGAAAATTCATGGCCCCTTAAAAAGCCGGGCAGGAAATACATTTTCAACAAATGTGTTTTCATGAATGCATTTGTTCGAGTGTATGTTTTGTTTTAAGCATAGCTTGGGGCACAAAATCCAAGAATTTAGATATTGTCTTGATTTTGATCTCCTTTTTAACGTTCATGGGCCACCTGAACTTCTCTGGGCTTTTAGAATGGGAGGGTAGTAGTTTCTGACCATCTAAAATGTAGTCAGTTCTATTCGAGGAAAAACCATTCTAAGTGACATAAGCCTTGTTAAATAACTGCAATGATAATAATGAACTCTTACAGATCATTGTTCTAAATGCTTTCTATTTAAAATATGCCTTGCTCTTTTTGTGACTTCAGATAAACTCAGGCCTGTCCTTGCTGAGTTATCATTAAACTATTAGAAACAATTTTGTACATAGGCTAGTATTCTCAAGTCCGATTAAACAACTATACATTTAGAATATAACAAAGGGTCTATCAGATCAGATCCTGCCCTAGATAGGTGGCTAGTCTAGTCCTGTATTAATTAACTTTTTGGAGGTTTTCAATAATTTAATTATTTTTGCAATGATTATATAATTAAACCTAAATTAATTTTTACTAGTGCTTAGTTCTAGTGACAGGAATGCTGCTGCCTTAATTTCATATTCATTCATTCCTGTGCTAAATATTAACATAGCCCTCCCACGGGTCCAGAGAATAGAAAGAAGAGTGAGATGCAAACTGTGCACTGAAACTGGTGAAGGAGATAAACATATTAACAGAACAGCGCACTATGATAGAACACATGTAAATGATAAAAGAGGTGTGAATGAATATCTTAAAGGAATTCAGAAGTGTGGGCAACGGATATTACAGAAGGGGAAAACCTAAGCTGGGTTTTAAAGAACGAGTAGACGTTTTCCAGGTAGCAAGTGAGAGAAAACATAGTCTTGGCAAATGTAACAGCTTTCTGCACTGTGAAAAGCCTTGTTTGCCATGTGAGAGGCAGCCTTGGAGGGAGTACATTAGGGGGAGTCAGTCCCTGCCCTGGCTGCTTTATGACTTTGGTCACTTAGCTCTGAACTTCAGGCGCCTGAAGTGGTATGTGGCCGGGAGCCCAGGTTTGTACCCATCTCTTCACTTGAGGTTTCATCTTGGAAATCCTGGGTCCCAATTATTGAGAATGACTTGGCATCGTGGAAACTCTGTGGCGATGATTTTTCTAAAGCTTTAATGTGGTACTGTCTAAGGTTCGTTCGCCCTCCATTAATCATCTTCTCCGTGGATGGCTTCCGTGCCTCGTACATGAAGAAAGGCAGCAAGGTCATGCCTAACATCGAAAAACTCAGTAAGTCGCTTCCACACTGTGTTCTCTCCTCTGTCGTTGGTGGTCTGCAAAGTGAGTGCTCAGCTGGGGGCTGGGAGACCTGTGGATGCATGGCTTGAAATGCATTTTATTATTTGCAATACGAAAGTGAAGGCTAACGCATGCCTGTGAGAGTCTGTAAAGTGGGTTCTCTGCTCGGAGTGATTTCTCTTGGTTCTCCCGTCCTGATCTCGTCTCCAGGGTCTTGCGGTACTCACTCTCCTTACATGAGGCCGGTGTACCCGACGAAGACTTTCCCCAACTTGTACACCTTGGCCACTGTGAGTATTCTTTTCAAATGGTAGAGATCAAAGGGCTGATTGCATGTTCCTTAGCGTTCAGAGAAAACCTCTCTGTGTCCCATCTTCTCTGCCTCAGCTGTTCTCGGAAAACACCTGTTGCAGCCTTGTCGGTGGCCCAGGGTCACTGCGGCTTTAAGACTGAAGCTGCTTTTCCAGGACCGTTCCATCTAAATGCACACATTAGACCTCCCTCAGACACTGCAGGAGCGATCGTGCATTTTCTGAGTTTCCAAGTAAAAATACGGACTTCAGGGCTGCTGTGTGTTCATTTTCAGATACTTCCAATTCTGCCTTGCTTTCTTCAATTATTATTATTTTTTGGTTTAGGGTTAGAAATAGAACTGAGAGAAATGTATTTAGAAAGGGAAATTTTTTTGGAGGCACATAAATAAATTTCAGTTAAAGGTTAATTTGTTATAATAAAAATTGTTGCCATCATATTAAATTGCAACAGTTCAAAAGACCCAAATATTAATCTTTTTATAACAATGTCAAGTTTCTTAGATGGTTTAAAATCAGTGCATAGATAATATTTATGTTTGCTCGGACACATATATAAAATAGAAATTTGGAAATTAATTATTGCTGTGAAACCTTCTATAATAAGAGAATTTATGATGGAACTAATGTGTGTGCATTATTGTGTTGCTATTTTAGTGATAAATTTCCTTTTACCCACAGGGCCTGTATCCAGAGTCACATGGAATTGTTGGCAATTCGATGTACGATCCTGTATTCGATGCCACTTTCCACCTTCGGGGGCGAGAGAAGTTCAATCACAGATGGTGGGGCGGCCAGCCGGTAAGTTTCGCGTTTCTGTGTGGGTCTCTGTGCACGCGAATATTTCATCCCCAAATGGGTTTCCTGCAGAAAAGCTGCCTGTGATTGTTTCATAATCGGCGATGTTTCTTTCTTTTGTTATTTGTGTATATATGTGGGTGTGTGTGTGCACAATATATGAGGTGCAGTAAAAGTCAGTTTATAGTTGTGAGTATGCAGAACAGTTTATTCTTGAGTTATTTGTTAATTATTGTGTTATTTTCCATGTAAATCTACTGTGCCCTACCTATGCCCTACCTGTATGTGTATATGTGTATAGATATGTATATATATACTGTGTATTTATATGCATGCATGTACGTATGTGCATCTATAATGTATATTTCATGTGTTTACGTCTTCATGTGTATACACATGTGTATGTTTATGTGACATTGTGATGATAAAAATGTGAGATGATAAGTATCTTCATTAGGGTGACAGTGGTAGAAATAGTGACCTGGGGATGAATTTCAGAAACATCTTGAAGAACAAAGAGTTAGATCTTATTGATTTACTGGATTTGGGGGTACAATGAAAAAAGAAGTGAATGACTATAACTAACCCAAAATTTTGGCCCAGGTGACATGTCAACAGAAATAGGGAAACTTGATGAAAAAAGGGAATTCAATAAAATCTACAGTAAATGCACTCTTTTGTTTAACCCATTCTTTAAAAGTTTTGGAAGTTCCATAGGAGAGGTGAAATCCAGCCCTGGCTGGTGTGGCTCAGTAGATTGAGCACAGGCCTGTAAACCAAAGAGTTGCCTGTTCGATTCCCAGTCAGGGCACACGCCTGGGTTGCAGGCTAGGTTTCCAGTAGGGGACACAGGAGAGGCAACCACACATCAACGTTTCTCTCCCTTTCTCCCTCTTTTCCCTCTCTCTAAAAATAAATAAATGAAATACTTATTAAAAAAATAGGTGAAATTCTGCCTTGATTCTAGACCAACAAATTAATACTTTGAAAGAAATTATTCTGCTTACTTCAGATTGAATGCCTGGGCAGAAAGTAAAAAAGAGTGTAGGTGTCTTTCTGCGTACTATTTTCCCTGTGACTGTATGTGTGGTTAGGCAACTTGCTTTGGTCAGACGTGAGCAAAGCAGCAACCTAAAGCTGTGACCGACGAATGTGTGGAACTGAGCTAAGTGCCCATGACCATGTGCAGGGGGATTAGAGTCCCCACAGGAGCACATCCCAGCCCACACAATTGATCAGAAACCCATGGGAGAAGGATGGCAAAGGTTCCATCTCATCTGCTGTGATCGGGGCTGTGGCTCCCTGGGGCCCTGGTTGGGAAGGAGGGCTGGGAGGCCTCTGGGCAACTGCCATGAGAGGCGACAGCGTCTGCGTGCGTCCATGTGTCTACTGCCCCCGAATGATCTCATGCCTGGAGACGTTTGCCGCAATCTATGGGCAGAATGGAGAATGTAAAGTAAGAAAAAAAATGACCTCTTTTCTGAGAAAAGGCCATTTGTGAAAAAATATTTATATCGCATAATAAATCAGTATACAAGGTTAAATATGGACTTTTCATTTAAAAAAATAAACACGGGAAGACTTCTTGTGAGTCTGTAGAAGTGTTTCTTTATAGGAGAGGTTCTGATTCTGCCCTCCTTATTTGGGCTGGACTCCCAGGAGTCTGTGATGACCCAGGTTGGGACATAGTGAAATTTGTTTACAGGGTGGGTTTCACAAACAAAGTTTATGCGAGAGCATCAGTTTCTGTGTAAATAAAATGATTGAAATGAAAACTCCACCAAACTCTTGCTCGTTGGTCTTTTCTATTAATTTTGTCGTGGAAGCCGGCTTGCCTGGAACCAGAGAGGATATGGAGATAAATAGCAATTTTATCAATTTGGATCACCTTACACCAAATGTTGACATGAGGTTTCCTCCGGGTTGGGTGACTCAGAAGATGAGCCCCCATGTTCATTACCTCCGGCAGAAGCAGAGCGAAGGGCACGCTATTAACCTGTCCTATGAAGTGAGGTCTCTGTTTCAACTGTTTGCCTGTTTCCTTATTAACTCTCAAAGTTGACACATTCGACCAAGTTTAGTGCTTTCCTGTGCTGACCAAGATTTGTGGTGAAACCGATTCCTGTTTCTATCTTCTTGAATGAGATGCCAGACTAAGGATTCTAAGGAATATAGTACTATGATTTAAAGAAAATGCTTTATGGAAATTTGGCATAGAGGAAAAACATATAGTCAGACACTATAAGAAGCTACAGTATAAGAGTGGAAGAAACTATACATAGTGTAAGAGAGGTTGAGCATTAATAAATGTTCTTAAACATTTATATCATCTTCTCAGAGGGCTGTACATTGTACAAAATCATCAGTGACAAAATAATTGGATTAAGGAAAAATTTATAAAACTATAATAAAAACGTACAAATCTTAGGTAATTAAAGTAAACAGATTACTTTTTCTAAGTGATTAAATCATGAAAGACATTTGGTTAAATAGTAATATAAGGGTCAGATTACATGGCAAATAAGAACCACTCATATCCTAGTTTAAAATCTAAAAGATGGGATCAAACATTTGTTCAGTGTCCATCTGAAAATTTGAATCTCACCATTAGGCTCCCCAAAATATTTTCTATCATTTAATTTAATTTTTTTTAACCCTGATATAGCCACTTCGGCAAAGCTGACTCTGCTTTGAATTTGTCAGTCTTTAAAATGTGCTATTAAAAGTCGTCATTCACTTTGTGACCCTACATTTCTCATACATTTTTTTTAATGGAATCCCTTTCCTTGTTGTTGTTTTAAAGTATGTTTAATCCTCTTAATGAAGTTTTCAAAGTGTATTTGTTTCTTTGAAAAACCTCTCTAGTTTAACTTTGCAATTTCTCATACTAAGGTATCTCAGGGGCAATTCCCTGTTCTGTTTAAATCTGGGCTCAGCAAAGGGGAGAATGAATGAGGCCGGAAGGGGCCCACTACGTGAGGGGACCCGAGAAACGAGTCCCACACCACCCTCATGCCCCAAATGCAAGTCTTCCAAAGCCCGGATTCCCAGAGGAAGGCATTTCTGAGAGGAGTAGATACATTCTCGTTACATTTCAAGTTGCTAGACCTACTGTTGCTTTCTGCCAGTAGTGTGTGATGCACTGAGTGGATCCTGAGGAAGATGGCATGTTCTAGAAAGAGACAGCAAAGAGAAGAATGGCATTAGAACAGGAGTGAACTTCCAGGCCAAAGGGAGCTGCTGGATGGAAAGTGCAAGTTCCATAGCTACCGCTTCTTGTCTATTTCATTATCCCCGCTAGTGGGAGGCTTTGCTTTCTTTTCAGGAAAATTGTATCTTTTCTTTATTCTGTTGTTTCTTTTCCACATACTGCTCGAAATCTGTATGTCCTTCTCTTTTGATTGTATCTTAACACGCTTAGGATGGACTCTGCTCACCTGATCCCTTTGCTACACTTCTCTTCTGATGTTTGGTTGAAATACCAGCCCCAGGAGGCCCTCACTAAGCTCCTTCAGCCCCGGCTAAGTGCCGAGACCCTCTTTTGGGTTTTCATGTTACTTCTGTCATAAATTTGACCATATCCTTTTGAAATTATTCACATGCCTGCTTTAGATTGTGGGCCCCATGAGGGCAGGGCCCGGATTTACGTATTTCATTAGTCTCGGGACCGACCCCACAGCCTGACACAAGGAACTGTGTTCCTGTTGTGTTTGGGCTGACTGCGTTCTGCACTGCCAGGTGCGGCTTGTTTGCCTGTACTTCCTTCCCGTACTTCATCACTTCTTCTTTTTTGGCCCTAACCTCCTGGAAAGAGCCACCCTGGTCCACAGTCTTTTCTGCTGGATCATCTGACAACCCTCACATCCTTAGTTTGTTCTGACTCTTGAATCTCAATAGTTGATTTCCTTTGGCAGGTACCAGTGCCCCACCCCTCCCTTCAGTCTCCCAGAATTCTATTTGTTTGTCTCCATGCTTTTGAATGCACAGGAATCGTTTCTCTGCAAAGAGCTGCTAGAAACACTATGACTGTGATTCCTGGTTTTGAAAAATGTTTTTTGCTTATTTTCTTTTTTCAAACCCTCTGTCCTTCTCTTAAAGCTGCATCCTTCACTTAATTTGAGAAAGTGTTTGATTTCACATTTAAATCTTCCTGGTTGCAGGGGTGAAAACTTTTTTTTAATGATCATTTTTTATTCCTGATAACATATCAAAAAGGTACAATATTATTCCCATGCATCTCCTTTTTAAACTAGAGCATCCAGGACATAGATGTTGGAAAACTCTGTTTTCAAACATTTGATGTTGAAAACTTGACCTAGAGATCAAGCAGGAAAATAGATAAAACATGGGGCTTAAAGTTGGGTGTGTCTAAACCCGGTGTCTTCTCATCTCATTTTTGTTTAGCTGTGTTTTACCAGTCTCTGAGGAAACTACATTCACATTCAGAGAATCATGATCCCATTTCTCTGAATTAACAAGGAACTAGGAATTTCTCTCTCTCTCTGTTGTTTAGCTCAGAGGCTCTCTTTTTTCACTTTTCTTCTTGTGGACTCATGATTTAGTGTCTTCCCTTCCCCCACACCATAATTACTAGATTTAACTTCTGAAATATAATAAACACATATGACCTGCAAAGGAGCCTTTATAACTGCTTATGATCTGCTTTAACTTATGAACTTTACACTTCGGTCTAGTACTGTTTGCTAAACAGAGACAGGTCACCTTCATTACTGCTAGAATTCTTTGGTTCGAGATTTTAAATGTGTGTGTGTTGCATGTCCAGTACTCCCTCTTGTTCTATTTGTTCTCTGTTTGCGCTTTTCTGACCACGTTCCCATTTTCTTCTAGAAAGTATGGTCAGCACGCCTTACCAAGAAGCAAGGAGGAATTATTTGCTTCTTTTTTTTTTTTTTTGAGAAGAAATAAAAACTTCGAATGTTTAAATTGTCTTCATAGTTTACGTTGATTATAGTTAAAGGTACAGTTGGTTACCTTTTTTTCTGACTGCAAAAATTTGGGGACTACAGGAAAGTGTAAAAAACAAGTGATCCTGGTTTTGCCATCGGGATACTTTCACACATCCACTTCTGTCTTCTCCCCCAGGGCTGCCTGCTCCCGCCGGCGCAGAGGCTGCTTCTGGGGGTCTCTTCTCTCCCGTGTTTCTGACCTAAAAGCTATTTATAGGGCTTCCTGTTGCCCAGATAATGGCGACATCAGCATGTGCTCCACAATACTATACAACATTTCAAAATGCAGGGTCATCATTTGACAAAATTGCTTTAAAAAATCCATTGAAAACCCCAGGTGGATCTTATATTTCACCCCTGCCAAATATCACCTAGTACAGCTTTCTTGAAAATAGCAAACCACTCAATTTTCAAGGAAGTTGGTTGGATATAAACACTCTAGACTGTGTTCTTGGAGTTAAAATAAGTATGAAAACAGATCACTTAACACAAGAAACTGGTCTCTCCAGGATCTGGTGCAGTTTTTGAGGCATTTGTGGGGTGTCTACCACCTGGTTCGACTGCATCTTCTTGCTTGCAGAGGCATGAATGAGTGGAACTCCATTTGCTAGTTGGAATATGAATGAATGAAACTCCAGGACACATTTTGAAGCCTGTTTAGGCTGGGGCACCTGGGCATGGCAGAGTTCGTACATAAGGTGGAATATCTCTGGACCAAACCCTGGGATGCTGCTTGGAGAAATATGAGATCCTTATCTCTCGGATGCATCCCAACGGGACCCCACTTCTCCTATGCTGATGATATCCAGGATCTAACAGGGTACATATATTCTCCTGCCTTATCCCTCATTTGCCAGCTGCAATAGCTGCAATATCGGGGGACTGGGGATTTTCAGTCCCCACCAAGGAGCTGGGAATCTTTGTAGCGCTCGCCTAGGCCAGGCATCTTAGACCCTTCTGAGACCATGGCCAAGCTCCTCCACCCTTCACGCCTCTTGATTACCCCTATGATTGCAAAACGCAAATGTTTTCCCTGGAGTCAGTGAGTCCTTCTCAGAGTCTGGATGCAAAGAAACCAGGAAAGGGAGTGGCTGCGATTCCTAGACCATTTTTGCTCTGGTCTATAACAAACGAGCCACACTTCTCCTTCCCGTTGGCTTCTTGAAGTGAATGGTTTTCTTTTTCCAGACTTCTGTTTGATGGGACACTGGCCATCTTATGTTGTTTTTACTGTTCCTAGAATAACTCGATTGCATTTATTTCCATCATTGCATAATAGTTAAGACTAAAATTGATCAAGTGTTTACCAAATGCTGAGACACTGTTTTAAGGAATTTAAGTGTATTAACTCCTTAAAGCTTAGAACAATCCTATGTGCAAGGTAATATTATCTCTGTTTTAAAGGAGACTGAAGCACAGGGAGCTTAAGGAACTTGCTGGAGGACTGTGTGTCCGGTGAATGGCAGAGACAGGGCTTAGAATCCAGCTACCTAGATGTAGAGCTCAGATTCCTAACTGCCCTTATCTGCTGCCTCTCAACAGCATGGGGTGGAAAGAATATTTTAAAAGCCTTAATGAAATGCTTGGTTCACCTAACTTATCCCAGGAACTCGTTTCTAAAATTCCACTTATAAACAGGCTAAGTAGAAGATACAAGGGGAAATCCAGAATAAAAAAATAACCTTTTTTTCCCTTTTCACTTACTTTAAACTCCCATTTTAAAACGAAATAATGCAAAGCTAGGTTCCAAGTTCCTCACATCTGTGTACCAAACTGGGATTCTGCTCTGTAGGCTTTCAATAGTAAAGAACACATATGGTCTACCCTTGGGTCCTTTGATGATTAGAATTCTGCCATATAAGTGTGATGTTCAAAATAATGATCCAATAAGAAAGGTACAGAAGAGACTTTTGAGATGAAATAAGAGTTAAAAATGCCACTAGAATCATAGCAGAGCTTTTGAAAGCCTTTGCAGTGAACATATCAAATAACATTTATGGAAATAACGATTCTGATTTCCAGATGTGAGAAAATCATAGTTGCAGATAATGTGAAATTTATGGTGTGGTATGGGTAAAGTGTCAGATAACCAATATAATATATGTTAAAACTATTTTTCTTCTTTGACCAAAACTCAGAACATGTTCTAAACCTCTTATATTTTCCTCATTAGCTATGGATTACAGCCACCAAGCAAGGAGTGAAAGCTGGGACATTCTTCTGGTCTGTGTAAGTCACCTTTATTTTGTCAATGTTTATAAAATTGCAATTATGATTCAGTTTATGAAACATTGATTAGATTTGATTTCATGCCACTTAAGTTAAATGAGCAAGAACCTGAACTTCTGAATATTTTCTGATTTAAAATAACCTTTCAGTCATTTCCTCTTTCCATTCCCCCTTCCACACCCTCCTCCCACCCTCTCTTTTTCTATTTCTCTTTTATGCCATTTTTTCTTAATAGAATATAAGGAAGATTTTTTCTTCTATTCATTCTTTAGATTTTTTCAGTCCCCTTTTATGGATTTCTGATAACTTGTCACCCAGGGAATGTATATTTCTTAGACGACTTATTGCTGTAGTTTGTATTATCATTTTCTATAGATATATTACAACACACTGTATTTATTTTGGTTCACGACTTTAAAAATCTAGTGTGGTCTCAGGCTGATGTAGTGGTGTGGAGATTGTACATTTCAGACAGAAGACAAGGGGAAGCCTCTGTTTTCACCCTCTTTCCCACTGAACTTCAGGGTTTCCCTAATTAGAAAAATGGTACCACTTCTCTCCCCCACAGAGGTGATGGAGAAATTAGTAGTTCATGCTCGTAAGACAGAAGAAACTGACCTAACTCAAGTGTCAACATGTTGATTATTTTTAAGGTCCTTAGTGAAAAGAAGGAATCTGTTTCAACTTTCATGGGGATTTTGTTCTCCCTGAGATGTTCTTTCCATCTTTTTATTTTTTTTGAAACCACCTAAAGCTGTTTCTGTGTTTGCCTCATGTTCCTTAACAAAAATCTGACTATGCCATAAGAGTAGTGTGCTGGCAAGCACCACAGTTTTAAATCCATCCAGAATGGTGCTGCCTAGATTCTCCAGATTCAGGAATAAAAGTGGCTTTTTCAGATTTGAATGGCGAAGTTGAAATTGGGTTTGGTGATTTGAAGCTGAGACAGAGTATCCCTTTAAAAGTCATTTCTCCCTTTTTTTTTTTTTTTTTTTTTTTTAAAAAAAGGTTTTCTGAGTTGAGAAATCCACTTGGGCATGTTGAACACGACCCTTCCTTGTGTAAATGGCATGTTGATTTACCAATTTAATCTTATGCATTACACTTTTTTTCTTTTGCGCCTTGACAGTCCCAGATGCTTACAGAAGTGATTTCTTCTGTTGGACAACATATTTGCCTGGCAAAATGGAGAAGAGCCAACAACATAATTAATACTCAGGCCCACCCTTACCCCCCGAAACTGCTGCAAAGCTTCATTGAAAAGACCCAGTGTTCTGGTTCTGAATGGCCATTTTCTCCACCCATGTCAAACCTCTTATGAGAAGGTGGCTTCCGAGTCCCCCAGTGATGTCTGTAGTTGTGTGTCTCTTCCCAGGCCATTCTTGTGTCTCCCCATCTTGGAAGTCACTAGGATCCATCTTTTTCTTTCTTTTTAAAACATCTTTTCATAACTTAATGACAACATGGTCATACTCCCAGTTATTTAGTGGAATATGCGTCAAGGAAATCTACACATAGTACATTTGGGCAAATTTCAAATTTAACAGCAGATTGAAGACATAGACTCAAAAGGCCATCTTTTAACATGGCTCTGTACTGCAACCTAGAATTATCTTTGCTTTTTAAGTGACAGTATTTCATTTCAAAATTCTCCGTGGCTGATGCTCCATTACATTTTTTTAGTGTTCATTCATGTCCAAGGGCAATCATTCCTTTTACATATGAGTGTTTAGGTTGATTCTAAGCACAGCTCTGCCACTTAATGGATTGTTGACTTATTGGGTCAGGTGATTTAATCTCTTCACAAATCAATTTCCTCTGTTTTGAATGGCAATAGTAGTATCTTCATCATAGGGTGTTGTGAAGGTAGAAGGAGTTAACTTATTTAAAGTGCTTAGTAGGATACTTAGCCCATAGAAAATAACCAGTAAATGCTATTTTTTAAATTCACATCATTTCTCACCACAATGACCGGATAATGGGTACCATGTCCAAAGGTAATTTGTTTTCCTTTATCACTAAATACTTCACCTAGTCCTTTGTTTTCCATTCCTCCCCTTTTGTCTGACCATGTCTAAGGTACAAGGACTCATGACATATTCTATATCAATTGATGATGGTCAAGAAAACAGCGTGAACCCCATTCTCCTTTCTGCGTGGACATCTCTTCTTCCTTTGTCATATTTATTTGTGTTGGCTCTGAATTGTATTTGAAACACTAATGAGTTGGGGCCATGTCTTTCTGTTCTGTGGGTGTTTCATAAAAATAGTCTAGAACTCCTAGGAAATTTAGAGACCACTTTGCCCAGTACCTCCTTTTCGAGACTGGAACACTAAGGCTTAGAGAGGTGAAATGACATGCCCAAGGTCACACTTAGGCTGAGTAGATGTTCAGACCTCCAATGTCATCATCTTATGCTCTTACCCACTCCCCTCACCCTCCCAACCCCCACCCGCACATGCGCACACTCAGCCCCTGCCCAAAAAGGGCAATGAATTGCTTATCTTTCCAGGCAGAGAATGGTGACTCCTCCATAATAGGAGTATCTTGTATCTTTATTTATATTCCCACAGATGCCTTGAGTATAATAAGCTTTTAATAAATATTTCATGAATAAGTGTATCATCTCTTGGGACATCTGAATTTAGTACTTAATAAAAGCTAATATTTTTCTAAACTTTTTCCACTTGCCAGGCACTATTCTCAGGGCTTTATACAATGATGCTTTTTAATTTTGACAACCATCTTATAAGATAGGGAATATTATTACCATCATTTTATAGATGCACAGAAAGGTTAGGTAACTGGCCAGAGTCTCATCATCAGCACATGTGGAGTCAGGATTTAAACCCAGACATTCTGGTCTCAGAGCTGATGTTTTTGTTCCCTGCCCTGTAGTGGTCAAGCATCCCATCCATTGAAGGTGTTTAAAGGGTGAGAGCATTCTGAACTTGACACCAATTCTGACAGCTTGTATTTTTCCATTAGCATCAAGTGAGTTGATCAGAATCCATTTGTGTGACTTAACGCCAATTACATAAAATAAAGCAGCTTCTAGGTAGGTAGTGAAGTAAGATAAAATGAAAAAGGCATTCACTGTTTTTTTTAAGTTAGGAAAGAATTCAAAATATGTAATTATTTTGTTCAGATACAGGGGATTTCTAAGGCCGAAGAATTAAATATCTTAACCGATTAACCTGACTTTGCAATGCCCATTCTAACTCAATTATAGGATATATTAAACAAGGTGGCATTTATTCAATAGCATTGGAATCTGTTTAAATTAGGACCTATTTTGTGATAAACACGATTTTCTGGGTTGGTGGGATAGTTTTAGACAGAGAGAGACCCCGACTGAGGAGTGGCACCTGCATGATTTACCTGAGAAGGCTGGAGCGGGTGGTAATAGGGAGCGGGAGGCAGCCGGATTAGACATCCTGCCAACTTCTGCCTTCCACCCGGCTCTGAAAATTTGTCTTCCTCTTTGCTCTCTCTTGCTTACATCCATAAAGAGTAGATGTTTAAATGGCTCACCAAGCATTCCATGATACATTTTTAATAGTTTCTAAGAGCAGTTTTAGGTTTACAGCAAAATTGATCATTAGGTACAGAGAGTTCCCACATCCCCTCTGCCGCCCCCCCCCCATGTGCATGGCGTCTCCCACTATCTACAGCCTTAACCAGGGTAGTACCTTTGCTACAAGTGATGAATCTACATGGAAACATCATTACCACCCAGGGACAGACATTTATACTAGGGTTGGTTCACCTGGGCCACAGTGTTTTTTACTAACCAATTAAACTTGGGCTTTAGTTTGAATTCATGCTAAACGTGCTCTAATACCCAGTGTTGGATGGAAGAGCAGAAAAGCATGCTGTGCTCCTTGTTAGGAAAGAATAAGCAAATTTCCCTATAGATAAAGACATCACTCAGCTTGTGAGCATCTTCATGAAACTCAGCCAAGGATATCAGGCTATCATGTTAGCCAAGCACTCTCCAAGTGAGTGCCAGAGTCAGGGTAATTATATTTCAACAGCAGAAGGAGACTTAAACAGATAAATCATTGTGGAGGAAGATTATACCCTTTTTGTCAGTCTCATAATTATATGTGCCCATTCCTGATAGATTTTTATAGAGCTAGAAGAGGACCTTAAGAATGCTTTTCTAAACCCCGTATTTATAGAGGAGGAACTTAAAGTTTCAGATCAAATCATGTTTCTAAAGGCATATATCTGCTTAGAGATGGAATGATACCTAATTCTGATCATTAATAAAAAGAAGGCTTTTTTTTTTAGCACTTACAATGGGATAGAAACTGTGCATGCCCTTTGCTTGTCTTGTTTGATCTTTACAGCCAGCCAATACAGTGTGTTTTGCTATTATCTTTATTTTACTGATATGTAAACTGAGGCCCAAAGAGGTCAGAGGCCTAGAAGTCAAGGAAGGTCACACCACCACCAAGAGGCAGATTGAGGATATAAATCCTGGTCTTTCTAGGGCCACAGCTAACAGTTTTATCCACCAAACAGGAACAGTTCTGAGCCCAGGGTCCTTTCTGCCTGCAGTCCCGTCTGATCAGCAAGGCAGGTTCCCCATCTGACTGTGAATCAGAGTTTCCGGTCTCCTCTGTGGTTGAGCAATGTAATATGTTGCAAATGGAAATGGAAGTTCAAACACTGATTTGAACAAGGCCCTTCCACGACAATGAAGTGAAAACAGATGGTGGTAAATAGCGCCTAGCCTGGGTGCAGGGCAAGTGCTCATCAGGCTGGAGTTTCTGGCTGCGAAACCTGTCATCCCTCTCCACCCGTTAATACCCTACAGACTCCCAGCATGCTTTGCTTATTTTACCTGCAGGGTCATCCCTCACGAGCGGAGAATATTAACCATACTGCAGTGGCTCTCCCTGCCAGACAACGAAAGGTATTTGTCTGCCTCTCCCTGACTTTTCCTCTTCTTTCTTCAGTGTATTTTAATTTTAGGTTAGAATTGGGTGAAAAACTAGATCGACTGTGAAATAGAAGCACAGCGAAAGTTCAGTATTACTAAGTTTTGTGGTTCTTAGCCTGCAGCGTTATATCCCTAAGAAGGACACACTACGTGTAGGTTTTGGGGGAGCATTTAATTACATGGATTACTACAGCTGTTAATCCTGGCCACTACCCCAGAGTTTAAGGGAGTTCCTGGCTTTGATAAATGAACCAACAACATCCCAAGGATTAGGGAAGCATTAGGAATGCCTAAAAGGTATTCTCCAAAAAGCTAAAAGCTTTAATGGAGGAGCTCTTTCAGGCTGTAGATTGTGTGGTCCATGTGAATTATCACTGGGCTCTATTATGTTGAGGATCAAAGACCTGAGTGTGTGTTTCAGATTTTCCTTTGTGACTTTTGATTCCTGAAGATGGTACCAGGCAGTTATTGCAGTAGGGGTGGTTGTGGAAGCAATAAAAAACAAAACAAAACAAAACAAAACAAAAAACAAGAGCGTGATGGGAAGACCGATAGCAGTTGGGAGATTAACTAGATAGCTATGAGAGGATTCTTTTCTGTTCTTTTTTCTAATGTGCAGGTATATTTGGTGTTCTTTGTTATGTTGTTTTGGGGAGACTCTGAACCTACCTATTTTCCTGTAGGCCTTCGGTCTATGCCTTCTATTCCGAGCAACCTGATTTCTCTGGACACAAATATGGCCCTTTTGGCCCCGAGGTTAGTAGCTTATCATCTCTCTGAGGAGAAGCCGTGTCCCCGGGCTACGTCATCTACTGACCTCATTTCATGATTCGTACAGAGTCTCCTTTGGGTGTACGTATCTGAAAGGTTTATACAGAGTTAAAGAGTTACAAGACTAAAAATGTTTTGAAAAATCTTCAACATACTTGTTTCTCTTGCAGGAATTTCCTTTCAGGTTGATTTGCTATTCAGATCTATTTTTAAACGTAGCGCTCATGGAGTGCCATCCAGCCTAGTATGCAGGCATTGGTCAGTAAGTGAAGGAAGGAGAAGGGCTGGCATTTCTCACCACTGGGACAGGAATGAGAAGGACTCTGGAGACAAGAGCTGCAACATAAACACTGCAATGGACTTCCAGCTCCCTTAAAACGATCCTGCAGTTCAGACATTGTAGGTCAGCCAAGTAGCTCTACTAGCCTTAGCAGGTGTAATCAACTGGGCACATGTTATAGTATCAGACAATTTATTTTATTTGATGAATTTTGATGAATATACCTGTGAAGCCATCACCACAGTTGAGAGTATGAACATATCCATTGCCTCCAAAAGTAAAGCAGATTCTTCATTGAGAGAAGTACTGCTGAATGAATCTGGTTAGCAGAGCAGCGTGCTACCCTGTATCAAACACTAAGGAATCTTAGTAGAAGACAGCCTGTTTGTAAGGTAGTAGCCAGCACAACTTCAAATTTAGAAGGAAACAGTGAGGCTTTATTACATTTTTTTTCATCTAGAGATGGAACTTTTCCAGTGTTTTACCATAAATCACTTAAAATACCATAACATTTCTAATCTGAACCTTTTAGTATTTTATGTATTTCCCACTACTCTTTCTAACTAGGGCAGTGAGGTCCACACCAAAATAATACAACTTGATTCTGGATGAAACATAATTTCAAAAACTTGGTTGATGGGAATTGCCTTCAATTCCCTTTTAGGCCATGAGGACACTGTTGTTTATAATTAACTTTATTGTGTTCTGCATAAGGATCAGTGGGATACATATAATACAGTTAACGCTCAGGTTAAGTATTTCTGAGCAAAATATAGCATGTTTAAGTGAAGACAGTAAATACCAAGGAGCCATAAGTATTTAACAATGCTTTAACGTTAATTCAGTTGTGACTTTGTAAAGCGCTGGAAACTAATGGCTATTTAAAACCATTCTTAGTTTGCCTTAAATCACTGAAGTCATGGAAGTCTGATGCTGTTTTTCCTATCCCTTTGATGTTTAACCAGTGTGGCATGGTTATGAAACACAAATGATAAAATGAGATAAACATCTGCATGCACGAAACACAAATCTTATTCTTGTCAGAACAAGCCTGGCCGTTTTATCTTTTGGATGGCTTTCTTTGAGATTAAAGTGAACAAAAGGAACCACACTTTAGTAACATACTGAAAAAAAAACCCCAAAAACAAATCCTCTAAGCAGTTCCATGTGCCCTACTTAAAGGTTTGACTTTGCATAGATAATGTTCCCTAAAAAACCCTGTGGCAGAGGCAAAAGAGGGGCTTTGGGGACAGCTTGGTATAATCATGCTTTTAAAAGCAGGAAGCTGATGCTTGAAAAAGGTTCCAGGCTGCGCAGGCTACATGGCTGGTAAGTGAACTTTGAGACGGAACCTCGGACCTTCTGACTCCCAGACCAGGGTTCTGCCCACAGAAACATTTAACCCCGCTTCAGTCCAGGAGCTGAGCAGAGTGGTCAGCTGATAACTATGTTAAAATTATATGGAACATTTTATGTCAAAATTTGGCTATTTACAGTAAGCTCTTAGAATCTCTTCATTTCCTTAAAAGTTATATGGCTTAGTAATAAACATTCTTTGTCAATGAACCTCTCTGGATTTCCAATATGTATAGTTCAGTTATAATGACTTGCAAGTGTTTGTGGGTTTTAATCAAGAAATTGACTAAAATGTTTTTATTTAAAATACCGAGCAATGATAAATGAAGTGTACTATAGGATGCTTTAATTTGCTGCAGCAATGGTTCTATGCTGAGTTCTCTGATAAATATACAAATGGAGATTTTTCTTGTACTCCTTTTGAATTAAGAGTTGGAAGTAGTCATACATGTTATGTTCTTTTTAGAATTAATACCTCTTGTAACTGGGATATTCTCACAACTTTACTGGGTGAAACAGTCTTGATTAGATGTATTGGAATGTATCTTCACTTACCATAACCTGGTAACCTGATCACTTTCTTCTCTTAATACAAAGGATATTCCCAGATGTCAACTATTTTTTTATTTGGGTCTAGACACCCTATTTTTACTAAAATAAAAAGACAGTTCATATTTTTAAAACACAAAACCAAAGCAAGCCAGCGCAACCTCCCTTCTGTGGTAGACTAACTGATTTATGTACCTATGCATCCATCACATACAGTTCTTGTGCATGTAAAGATTATATATACTAGCTGAATGAGAAAACATCTTGTATTTGAAATTTCATTGAAACGATTCAGCAAAGTGCTGTGTGCTACAACACAGTTGAAGTTTGTACTTTCTTGCTTAATATTTGAGCGTACTTTTTTTTTTTAGGACAATTGTCAAAGGCTGGCTATTCAATTAGATGACCAAAACTTGGGCTGAGAGTTGCAAGAAATGGTGTATTTGCTCCTGGTTTCATAGTGTAATGGTGAATGTCCAGAAATATGCTTGCTTTTGATTATTGGCGCAATCTTTTTCTCTTTGACCTTCTATGCTTTCTCTGTGACCCTTCGTTCGGCTGCTCATCCAGGCCTGGAGGCAGAGCTTTGGCTGGCTAGTGACTACCTTCTGATGGCAAAATATCCTTTCGAAAAGCAGGGGCATTTGCCCCTGTCCTTCCCATCCTCTTAATAACCTCAGGCTAAACTTCTCAAGTCAGACTAAGTATGGCTGGTCAGTGAAGACTTAGCTTCCGGGTTCCTCTAACATTTGAAGAAGGAAATACATGCCGTATAATCAGTGGATGAACCCTCATTTTGACTAAATCCTGTTTCTCCTGCTGCTCCTCTAACCCCGCTGCAATGGGAAGGGCCGCAGCCTTCAGGGTCTTCGGGATGTTGAGGTCTCTTGCAAAATGGCCGGTATCTGATGGGCAGACTTGAGCTCTCGCTGAATGTATTCAGTGACCATGAAATGGGGAACCTTTTTTTTTCCTTGTGCCTTTCTTCTCATGGAGAACTGCCTAAAACTAGAAGCATTGGGAAAAAACAACAACACCAAACCCAACCAGAGTCTGTGGGGCTGTGTCTTTCAGTCTCTCTGCCGGAGAGAGAGGATGAGACAGAAATGGAAGTGCCTTTGCAGTCGCTTGCTCTGGAGACAGTGAGATCGCATGGCAGGCAGCCTCTTTTGTGGATACACTAACATTGTGCCTGCTTCTGCCCCTCCCTGCCTCTGAATGATTCTCTGGACAGTCCCACCGGGAGAAATCAGCTAGGTAGACAGCAGAGCTTGCTGCTTCAATTCACCTTTGCACCATCAGCAAATCAGGGGCCTGGTTTTCTCCAGCGTTTGGGAAGTTCCGGAAGGTTATCTTCCTTATGTTGGCCTTGACCATTTCCTAGATTTTCAAGATAAGATGCATAGGACTGCCATGCTTCCCACCTGCCCCCCCCCCCCCCGCAAAAAAACCCTGGGGTTTCTGATAGAAAGAGTGTAAGCAGACTCTTTCGTGATATGGGTACTAAGATGGAGAGATATGGATACTTTTTTTTTGCACTTTACCCAATTTTACAATATAATTTTTTAAAAAAGACAGTTCTGCTTATGATTATCTCATGGCTTAGAGTGTCTTTGTACCGGAAACCTAAGTTATCAGTGACAAGTTTTCTTTGCTGCCGAAAGTCCTGATTCATGGAAGTACATTCGTGACCAAGGAGAATTGTTTAGTATTTATGTTTTCTTCTCTCCTTGGTTTTAAAACTTGTCCTGTTTCTTGCCAATAAAAGGTGACAGTTCTCTGCTCTAGCTGGCGGTGTGAACAGATACTGCTCAGATTCTGAATTGGAACTGCTGTCCCCTTGAAATGAACGTGTGGCTAGTTTTCTATTTAGTTTTCAGCTAGTAATTTTTCAATGGAGGGCGTTTCCTAAGCAAGGACCCCTCTCTCCCTAGTGCAGGAGGTTGAACATGCAGAATTCCGAGTCCACCTGTGTCAGCAGGCTCCTCAGACAAAAGAATCAGACGTGACTCGATTCTCTGCAATTCTATTCCTGTTCTCAGTGAGGAGGCCATGACAGCAGCACCAAGATCCATCTTGGGGGCTTCTCTCTATAGAGACCCCTGAATAAGCCCTCATGCCAACTTTTTCTCATTTAAGGAGACTTAGTTTCTCTAACTAAGACTCTGCTGACGCCCGATGGCAAAGTGTGAGCTTTATTATCTGACCCAGAGGGACGGACGACTTCTGAGTCCAGACATCTCTATCCGCCAGTACAGGAGAGTAGTTATGGCTCACCTCTTACTCCGGCTAAGAGACCTAAGAGGAAGGTTGCCCCTAAGAGGAGACAGGAAAGACCAGTTGCTCCTCCAAAGAAAAGAAGAAGAAAATTACATAGGATGGATCATTATGCCGTGGAAACTCGTCAGGACAAAGTAAGTTTATCTATTGTTCCAAAGCTTTGTGGCGGGCAAGTCTGAGTTGAAGGTTTCCGTCAGTGTCTTGGCTTGAAACTCAGCTAATGACGTTTCAGAAAAACTCTGGTGCCTCTTCCTTGGCTTTGAGTCCAGAAGAAGCTGGTACTGCAGAGGTTAACACCAATTTAAAGACCTCTTGGGCTTTCAGTAAGGCAGGAAAACAGAGCCTTCTACTTTCTTTAGAGTTAGTTGCCTCCAAACTAGTATTCACAGTTAGGCTTGAGTGAATGTGAAGGAGGCCACTCCTGGCTTTGTTTGCCCTTAGTCACAGAATTTGTTACAATGGTTGGTTTGTAGCCTTGGTTCTTGAAAACAACCCAGCAACGTAGCTCGGGGAATCTTGTAGATTAAAGCTCAATAGAAAATTGCCTTAGATTTGTGGTCTGTAACTTCAGAATTCTGGAAAGGCTTTTAGGTTATAGAAAGAGGAAGTAATGGGCAGATAGAGTCGTGTGTGTGTTACATGCAGAGATAATGAGTAATGCTTGGTCGTTGTGGTATATCCATAACCTACAGGTTAATAATCTCAAAACCTTCACGTACCTGGCAGGCACTATCGCATTCATGATGGTCTGAATTGACAGCAGTGGGCTCAGGAATTTAGCTAAGTTTTCTTGTTTAGTAAAGGAAAATAAGTCCTTGTCAAGGGTTGATCTGTGTCGTGTGTTTAGTATTTCTTCATCCTGCCAAGGGTCTTAGAGGAGAGCAAGGTTTTCTAGAAGCAAATACTCCCTTCAGATTATGCTACAGGCAACGTTCTGACACTTGTACTTACGACTTCTGCCTTGGGACAGAATTTTAAATACTGACTCTGCCATGAAGAAAATCAAGCTTGCCACTGACTTTACTGATGATGTGATAGGAGGAAAGGTCTTAAGTCATCTGAGAAGATGCTAGTGGGAGATAATATTATGTGTCGGAATGAAAAACGAGGTCTTGATCCGTTCCATTCTTATTTGAGTCATCTTGGGTGCATGTATCTAGTTGTAGCTAAATTGTGAAATTCCTCCAAAGCACTGTCAGGTCTTTGTCCAATGAGATGTTTCTTAAAAATCTTTCCATTACAGAGATGAAAGCGAAGGGCAGGTCTCCGGTATGTGAAAGCATTCATGCTGTTAGATGCTTCCATTTGAAACAAGAAAATAAGAGATGGATTATGTTTCTTAGGCTTTGGGAATGTTCTCTTCAGAGAACTAAGTTTTTGTTTTGTTTTATTTTTCTTAAACTGAATAAGGAATCTTCTAGAACAAGATTAGTGGTTCGCTTCTGTTTGTTAGGACTCTTATAGATTCTTATTTCACTTACAATCAGCTTCAAAGGGACGAAAGTGAGAAGCAGTAGCTTTTTCTCAGAAGAGGTTCTCAGCCTCTTCTGAGGGAATCCGTTATTCCCAACCATTGACAGTTATTTGGAACATTAGATGGATTGCACTGTGTTCTCATTTAGCATCCAGTGAAGGTTACCTTTAAGCTCAGAATTTGTTTTTGATTCACTTAGTCTCTCTTTTCTTGCTGTGTTTCAAAGCCTAAATCTTCTCACTGTGATTCAAAGCCTAGTGTGACTTCACTCAGGAAACAATAGACTTAAACAATCCACCTGACTTTCTGCTCTCAAAATTTGGGGGTTTAAAGGACATTGTTACATTTTAGAAAGGCCATTTTTATCTCCAGAAACAGAATTGCCTTTAATCTTTCTTTTATATTTAATATCAATGTGTCTTGGAAGGAGTTGGATGAGGAGAGATTTTATCCTTCTGGAAGAATACAAATAAATGTGCTTACCCCAGATTTCCATTCAGAATGGCAGGCAAATCTCCCTAGACAAAGCTCTGCCTCTCGGCCTGAAGTTTTCTTTCCAGAATGTCCTAGGAGGAGAAGATCTATGAGAAACTGAAAGAAAAATAAAAAACCTCGCAGGGTCTAATGTGCTCCTTTTTCCAGATGACAAATCCTCTGAGGGAAATTGACAAAACAGTGGGGCAGTTAATGGATGGACTGAAACAACTGAAGCTGCATCGCTGCGTGAACGTCATCTTCGTTGGAGACCATGGTAGAGCTTTGTTTCTTCTTAGCTAATGATCGGAGAGATGTGTAGACACGGTTTCTGATGGTTCTGAGGAAAGGGAGGCACCTCTCCCCTCAGAATCCCAGGCTGGGTTCTTCATCTGTCTCTATTTTTCAGGATGGGGAAAGGTAGCAAACCATGATGCCACACCATGAGATGACCTGGGGTGACCCTGAGTTCACTGTGACCAAAAATCAGGGACTTCCTGTATCTTCCTAGACTTTGTAGGAAAAGGCTTCCTACAGAAATCTGTCTCTTATTAACATGTGGCAGATGATTTGCTTGTTCTATGAATAGCGTCCTCTGTGAATGTGAGTTATGAGATGATAAGACCTCATCCCTGAGAGCCACATCCCTGAAAGGAGCCCACTGGGTTTACGAGGCTAAAAAATAAATCTAAACATGATAAGGAAGCGAGACATAGGATTCTTGTCCAAGAAGAGGCATGTGAGTAGAACGATTCCCCTGCATCCACTGAAGGAATTCAAGACAAAAACCAGAGGACTCCACTTTCGTTTAGTAGAGAAGACAGTTGAAAGAGAGGAAGGAGCAGTTTAGGACGTAGGTTTTCTAAATCACTGTACAAAGTAGAAAAATGCATGACCCCATTCTTGAGGTGATCCAGAATGTCATGAACATTATATGATGATAGGGCTGGCTGAAGGGGGTCTTCAGAGGGCATCCTGATTTCACAAGTGCTCCGACTGAGCTCTGCAGAGTGCCTCTTGTATTCCAGAACCTTCCAACTGAAATAGCGACCCTGGAATATGGGGCTGCTCTCCTCTAGGAGGGTGTTTGGAAGAGGAACATTGGTTGACTCTTTGACAGTTCTGTTAAGAATGAATGACAGGCAAATTTCCCATGTCAAAGCTCTGCTCTAGGCCTGACATTTTCTTCCAGAAAAAAAAAAAAAAGCTGTGGGACTGACTGGATTTTTTGTAGGGACTAAATGTGACCCTCTGCAAAGTCATACTCCACACATTTGAAGAGCTTCAGATAGGACAGAGACTGGCGCATGGGGCACAGTTGATTCAACTGAAGTTGCCCAGAAGTATCAAGCACTTTTAGTTACATTTGGGAGCCCCATGTCTAAGATGTAAATGGGTCTCAATGAGTTACATGCTGGAGGAATGTAAATCTCAGATCTATTAACACCTTGTCTTGCCAGTGTGTAGGCTTCTGAGATGAGCAGATTGCTCTGGTTTTGGGAAGCCACAGCACCTCTTACTTAAAAGGCAGTGTGGTCTCATATTTCAGACCCCAGGCTCGAGTGAGTTCCGCTGGAATTCACATTGCACTGTACCACTTAAGGACCATTGGACGTGGCATCCGTTGGGTGACTTCTCCAAGTCTCTGCCTTTTCATCTGTAGACCAAGAGCACTAACTCCTCCTACATGGAATGGCTCTGGAGGGTGAAGGGTGATGATGCTTCAGAAGTACTTTACCTCTGGTCTTCAAAAGCAAGAGGGTTGGTTCACTGTTAGGTTGGTGTAAGTGACTTCCTAGAAGTGGAACTAATAGAAGAGCCTTCCAGTCTTCTCTTCATATGTGTTTGTAAACCTCCCTGTCCTGGGTTAACATTGTATGAGAGCAGAGTAGCTGTTTATTGTTTGTATTTTTCTTCCTGAATGTTTAAAAAATGTTAAAAAGCAAAATATAGAACCCTTGTACTATGTTGAGATATGCATATGTTTTTTTCTGTCTTCATTTCAATCTGTTTATAAAAACAAAAGGGCCTGGATCTGGGGTCCCAGAAGGTGATCATTTGAATTTTACTAGATCCAGGACACTCTGGGCTATAATGTTTTATTCCCAAACCTTAGGACATAGTTTATAGAATCCCTTATTTTCCACTCTTAGCGAATATTCACCTATTGGACTGTGTACAGCAATACATTAAACCTTCGAAGCTTTAATGTATTGTTCCATGTCAGCTCATAAATTCCGAACGACAATAAAGGTCCCTAGCAGCTGTCAGGGCCTGATTATAAAACCTGAGCTTGTTTTTGCTTTTATTTATTCATTTTAAACATTGATCAAGACATTTTTCTTGTAGGGGGCAGGAACCAAATCTTGGGTCAAGAGGGAGATTTGTTGGTTGAAAAATCCCCTACCTAGACTTTTTTTGTTGTTGTTAAGTTGCCAGCTTTTGGTTTTGACTGATGACATTGTTTACAGCTTGTTTTCAGTGCCATTCTGTTTTCCAGTTTGGGTGGTCACAGGGGCTGACATTTTTCTTTCCCGTCTCCTGTTGCCAGTATTGTTCTGTCAGTAACATCCAAGGCCACCAGTGAAGCCGGAGCGAGGACTGGTGATTATGTACTCAAGTCGGGAGATGCATTAGACAGAGAGAGAGAGCTGGGGAAGTGCCATTTTGTAAGAGAGACATGCAACTGTGTCTTTCAATTACTTGACCACCCCCAGCTGGAAAAAAATAGATCTTTTTCATAATTACTGTGAAAATAAATTTTAAAAAATGGTGCTTACTTCCTTTGTTTTGCTGTTCTTGCTGAAGGACAAAATAATAATAGAGAGGATGCCTTTTTCATTTTCTAGGGCTGCAAGATAATATTAAATCAAAGTCTGGTGAAAAGAGCATATAAAGAAGCATCAAAAAATGTAACGTCCAATTAAGAAATCTCCAAAGAGAGACATCCTTGCATGAAGCTGTGAAAAACTAATGGAAGAGATGTCTGGCTGTTATCTTTAGTAGCTGTGTTAAGATTTTAATTTTAAGATCCTCTGAAAATCCTTTTTTCTCCCCTCCCCATAGGAATGGAAGATGTCACTTGTGAGAGAACTGAGTTTTTAAGCAATTACCTGACAAATGTGGACGACATTACATTAGTGCCTGGAACTCTAGGAAGAATTCGCTCCAAATTTAGTAATAATGCTAAATGTAAGTCGATTCTTAAAGTACTAAGTTGTTCCAGTGGTAGTATTCTAGAGTAGGTACAGGCTTGTTCTCTCATGCTTCTCTGAATGCTTGGCTCAAAATCGTAGCTCAGCAGCTTCTTAGCTGAGCCACCGTGAGTAAGCCATTTAAACTCTAAGCCTCAGTTTTGCATTCTGAAAAATGGGATTGATAAAAACAGCTACTGCTTATGGTTGTTGTGAGGATGAATCCTTGTATATTACTTAGAGTGGTTCCTGGAACATGGAAGCATTATATAAATATTTGTTCTTGTTTTTATCATGGAGAAAATATACTTCCTTTGAGGCATGTGTATAAAACCATGACTTCCGTTTACAAGAGAAGGACTTTTCAACAAGAGGTTCAGCCTGGCTCTTTAGCTAAAGCTAGGGAGTTCATGCCAGGGTTAGCAAACCACATTCAGACCCTAAACATTCCTCCAAGTCTGGTTGAAGGAGACTCTTCATCTTAATAAAAGTAATTGACAGCACCCAGGAGGAGAAGTGATCAAGCCGGTGGGAAGCAGTAGCTGCTTCAAAAGATTAGAAACAAGAATAATCTTAGCACTTAAGTTCTACACATTCAGGTTACGAGATGCCACTGACAAGAACTTAAATTTATGGACCAAGATGTTGTAAGGGCTGCCCATCTAGCTTCTGAGAAGCCTATAGCTTTATTGGAGACAGGCTGCATTTTGGGGAAAAAATGCTTTTAGAGTTTTTAGCCTTGAAAATAAGAAACCACTGGCACCAAGCATCAAGCTTTGGAAAGTTAAGATTTTCCCAAACTTCATGCCTGAGTCAACACAAATGGGAGTCATTCCAAGGTCAGCTCCAGGCACCATTGTGAAATCAAAACATCAGTGTTTCTGCCTTCTCTTTTTTATGTCCTTTCTGTCCCTCACGCCCCCCGCCCCCCTTCTCTGATCACTGGAGACAGACAGGCCCTTTCCAAGGATGCAAGTCACCAAGCTACTTCTGGAGTTAGTTTTTGCATTTTAGGACTCAGGCAAGAAAGATCATCTCTACTTTGAAAGATGCCTCAGACCACAGTCAAAGTAACGGGGAGGTTGTTTTGCGGGGAAGAAATCATAACTACCGAATCGTTATGTGATTATTTGTGCATGTGATCTCATGTTGTGAGAAACATCGGAGTGGGCAGTTACAAGCGCAGACGGTGGTGACAGGATGTCTGGACCCAACTCCCTGATCCACCAGGTGCTCACTCTGTGACCTTGGGAAAGCTACTTCGACACTCTCCTTGTCCAACAGTTTCCTTGTCCATCAAATAAGGGTTGTCGGGAAGAATAAATGAGAGATACCTATTCCTTAGGTTAGAGTTCAGCACGTAGTATAGCCAGGTGAATGTTAGCTGTGACGATGATGTCCTGGCGGCACCTCCGTTTTAGCTAGGCACATACACCATCTTATTTCATCCTCCTCATGGTCCCGCGTGACCCCTGCCGTCACCTTTTCCAGACAGTAGCGGTCAAGGCTCAGAGGGAGGTGAAGAAACTGAGTACGACAGCTAGTCAATGGCAGGGCGAAAATGTAAACCCAGAGTCTCTGACTCATAACCACTCCTGTGCTGGGGGCCTCTTCCGCTCACACGCCGTGAGAGGTGTTAGCAGGAGAGGACCCCGTACTTCAGAACTGACAGATTGGGGTCCCAAACGAGGACTCAGGCATTTGGTACTTCCAGGCTCTTTGTTTTCCTTCACGATTGAGGAGCATGAACTTTCTCCCATTCTGTCGAGGGCAGCGGTTCAGGAGGCCACAGAGTGAAGAGGTCCATAGCTTGCTCAGTCCATATGAGGGTCCCTGTGTGTTAGTCCCTCCACCTCCTAAACGCCTGCTGACTTAGTGAGGATTCCAGCACCTGCCTCCCAGAGTCGTTGTGAATGACCAGAGAGAGAGTGTCTGCAAAGCTCCAACAGACAGCGCACGTGGGGTGGACACAGTCTGGGTAAACTATTATTACTCCCGTGATTAGTCACGCGTGGCTTCACAACAAGGAGACATTCTGAAATTGGCATCGTTAGGCGATTTCACCATCGTGCAGACATCATGGAGTGCGCTCACGCAGGCCTCAACGGCTCAGCCCCCGCACACCCAGGCTACTTGGGGTACCACTGTCGTAGATGCGGTCCATCGTTGATGGAAACCTTGTTACGTGGCATGAAACTGTACTCATTTGCTTTCCATGAAAATATGCAAGTAAAACTGAACTGCCATTGAGGTAGCATGGCCACATTTAACTTTGGATTTCGTAGCTTTAGAACTAAGCTTCTAAAAATTGTCCTTAAATTGTGGGTGCTCATACCACAAGGCAGGCTTATTAGTGCATTTGCAACAAATATTTATTTATACTCATTAACAAATGTTTACCGAGCGAGTGCCTACTATGCACAGGCCCTGAGATCCCGCAGGAAATGACACAGACATGACCTGTGTCACTGGTATTTCTATTCCCGGGAGGGCTGCACCGTGACAGTTGGTATCTCTTCTGAACTCCACTGTCCTTTCTGCTGATTCTATAATAACATGCTAAAGCAATTTTTTTTGCAAACAAAACAAAGTCCAACCAACCTACAATCTCCTTTTTCTCCCTGTGTCCCCCAAAAGGGACCTTCAGATAATATAATCCTGTCCGCAGTTTATACACAGCCATCATTTACATAGTTTTGCTTTTAGCTAGTTTGGAGTATTGACCAAAATATCCTTTGTTTGCTGGTAGTGAAAATAAAGGAGGTGCGCACATGTGCGTGTCTGTGGCTGGAAGGGGCAGCTACCTATGTAATTAGACCGGTGATATTGCCAAGGAAACAAAACTGCCTTTAGAAAACATAACTCAATGGATTAGACATTCATTTTGAAGTAGATGATAACTTGTTTCAAGGATCTACAGATACATAGGAAGTTACATGAAAAGCCCCAAATGCCCAGTTTAGTTCCTGATGTTAAGTTGCCAATAAACTAAATCCAGGCTCCAGAGAGACCACGTTGGACCGTTTGGCGCAGGTTAGAGAAGCAATTTGGGTAGCGGTATGGTGGTGCTGTGCAAGGAGGAGTTCCCTCTCAGCAGAGGACCCTGAGCTGCAGCAGGGACAGTCGCCATATAAATTGTTCCACTTATTTAACTGCTTTTCACTTACCGAAATAGTAAGTACCCACACACGATTTAAATATATTTTAAACAAAACTAACGCCAGGGCCTTCCGAGAGGGACTTAAAAAAAAAGGAAAAATGGAGTCTCTTGCTGCAAAAATGATTTCTTGCATTGATTATTGTCATCTCTTTTGAAATTTTTCTCCTCTCTTTGGACAGATGACCCTAAAGCCATTATTGCTAATCTCACGGTGAGTACCACCAGTCACCAGGCTTCTGCCCCTAGAGCAGCTTCCACGGGCTCATCTCCTGTGCCCACCTCCCCCGCAGGGCGGGAGGAGCGGTTTCCCCATTGCCCTGCATCCTGTGTATTTGTTCCCCCGAGAGCTTTCAAAACTCCTGGCCTGGAGACAGCCGCAGCTCCCTAATGGCCTTGGCAGTGATACAAACTGACAGTATTTGATCTTTCCGTTAGCACTGAAAAGTATTTGTTGAGGATTAAACAAATCCTTACTCTCTGCGAACCAGATCTGCCTGCCACCCTGTTCCATCACTCCCCCGCCCAGGACAGAGACCGTAAAAGCACATGAGGATGTAATCACTTCGGCCCAAACATGTGTTCTCCTGCCTTCCCTTCCTCCGTCCCACCCCTTGACTCAAAGCTGTTGGGAAAGACCTTGGGGCTCGAATGGCTCCAAGTGATGGTCACATGGGTCAGGAATTTATCTTAAAAATTCCTTCCTCCCCTCCACTAACCTCCCATCTCCAAAGTTATCTAATCCTCTTTGAACCTGTTTGATGGGGGTAACAAATTCCATTTACTCCCTCACAACTTTTGGCTTAAGACTTCCTTCAGCTTTCTAGAGACTATCGAAGTTCCCCCCCTCCCCCCCGAAGACACTCCATCTGAAGTCCAATTCCCATTTATATTTCAGTGTAAAAAACCAGATCAGCACTTTAAGCCTTACATGAAACAGCACCTCCCCAAACGTTTGCACTATGCCAACAACAGGAGAATCGAAGACATCCATTTGTTGGTGGAGCGCAGGTGGCATGTTGCAAGGTAACGTGGGATTGGCCGGCCCTGCCTGTCATCTTCGTAACCAGCTCTTTGGCACCTGGCATGCCTCTAAGGTCCTCGGCTATTATAAGAAGAAATCTCGGTTGGAAATGTCACTGTTCCTGAAGGTTTTGTGTGCTAGATAAACAGCGCTGAGACAATGCATTTCTGTTTTCTGTGTCTCGGCATCTCGGTGTCTGTCTGGGTCTCTCTCCTATTCGATTTCTGAATTTACATCCTAGCCTCTGTTCTTCCTACTTGAGTCTGAAGTGTGACTAGGGCACTGGTCTGCCACTGGAACTGCTTTCAGTTAATGAGACGTAGCCCGTAGCAGTGTTTATAGAGGAGCTGAGAAAACATTGCTCATCTTTAACACCTCTGTTAACTGTGGGCATGCTTCATGTGGCATTAAATGTCACTGTTTATCTTTTCTTGAACTACAGAAGACTCCAGTGTCAAAGAGACTGTTTCTCGCCCTTGCATTTTTGGTAGAATCACCCTCTGGAAGCTCCAATCCCTTCCAAAGAGTTGATCATTTTTTAAGTTTATCCATTCTCACCCAGTCCTGGCAGCAGCCCCTCCCCACTTGCTCTTTTTAAAAATGCAATCTTTATTGTATTTTTCCATTACCATTTAGCCCCCTTCTAACCACTTCCCCCAGCACTCACTCACCCTTATTCTGACTTCCCCTTAAGGGAATGTGCAGCATCCACATGTAGTGATACCCAAACAGCTTCTAGACGCACTGTAGCGAGGTACTTTGATGAGTTTTCAAGGGAGAGAAAAGAATGAGAAAACGTCCATGCTCTAGGAACTTGTTAGTGCAGAGCACACGAAGAGATACATGACAAACACCTAAATGTCCTGCTGTTGTTGGGGGGCACACAGAGTCACATGTGTAGGGTTAGGGACAGAGATGTAGGAAGGGCAGAAGTTATTGAAATCACTGAGAACAGACATGGGGAGCCCTCGTGGAAAAGTTACAAAGGCATGACCAGACAGCGTGGCCGACTGTGTCCTCTGCAGGCTGACTGATGTCTGAGAAAGCATATTTGGTGCAGCTGGTAGGTTCATATCAAATCACCCTGGTTGTAGAGGGGAAAGGAAATGAAAGATGATGATAGTTGAGCAAATGAGCATAGGCCAAAGCCAGAGATTTTAATAAGCAGTAAATCTTTTGAACTCCTGCATGGTTGGATTATTATATGTGCATATTGTATTCACTCAAGCTGAAATTACTTTTCCTAAGGGTGAGTACCCTAATTATTAATTTCTTTATCTTTCCCCAAGCACTTTACTTCCATGTGATATACACTATAGATACTTAGGAAATATTTGTATTAATACACGTGAAAGTTTTTGGAAAAGTGCCACATAACACTTACACAAAAGGCATCTTTTTGTCACAAAGAAGGTCAAGTGGTATTGATGTGTAGAGAGAGGTTGCTATTTTCTATTTCTTATTGAGATAATTATCTGGGTGAGGCTGGGTTTTTGTTAGATATGTCACTATTTCTGTTAAGCTTACCACTCAGTTGTAATCTTTAGTTGTTTTATATCATAGGTAAAGTTGTATGCAACATTTTTATAGAACACAGATCTCCATTCATTGATTAAACATCATGAATTTCAAAGGTGCCACTATGTGTTTGGCATTGAGCCCAGGGAGGGATATACAGCAGTGAACTCACAGATGTGGTCCCAGAGTGGAGAACCTTATGATCACGGAGCTGAAGCTCACAGGCAGACAGAACCTGCCTATGATTGGTGCTTTTTTTCACGCAGGCACAAGGTACAGGGAGGGCACCCTGACTTCTGTTTAGAGGTCCTCGTTTGCCCTGGGCTCATTGTTAAAGCAAAGGCACTTGGGAGAAATGAACAGCATCACCTTTTCATCTCCGCAGGACTGATGTATTTAAAATAGAAACAAATATGCTTGTGAAACTTCTTCTTAGAGATTCTTCGAGTGCTGAAATTGGCTCTTTATCACAGTGATTGCACGTGAAATCCTGACTGATTACCCAATTGTTTTGATGTAGGAAACCTTTGGATGTTTATAAGAAACCATCAGGAAAGTGTTTTTTCCAGGGAGACCATGGATTTGATAACAAGGTCAACAGCATGCAGGTATGAGGATTGAGAACATGTTTTTGTGGATCTCAGGGGTGGACAATGGTGGTGTGAGTGAAGCTACACCATATTCACAAACAGGGGAAGGGATATACAGAGTATTAGCAGTGTCTAATTTGTTTATGTTTTCTTATCTTTGGAAGACTGTTTTCGTAGGTTATGGCCCAACGTTTAAGTACAAGACGAAGGTACCTCCATTTGAAAACATTGAACTTTACAACGTTATGTGTGGTAAGTCCACTTATTAATCAATACCAATGAAACACCAGTCTTGACTTACCATATGAACTTTCTTGATGTCAGAGAAAGAAATGAGGTGTCTTAGTTCTGGGACCACCTCATTCCCCTGCAAACAAAATAATATTGTAACTTGCCGATTGGTTCGAAGAACAGCATATCATTCCCTTCTATGGATTCTTTGTCTTCCTCCACCAGCTGACTGATGAGGAGTTTTCGTGGTGTTGCTGTTGGCAGCCTGCGGCTGATCCAATACAGCATTGCAGTTCGACACCACCGGTCAGAGACCGGGTGAAGCAAGAGTTCGGCACAGAGCTTTCTCCTACCTCCATCTCTCGTTTGGCAGTCCTGTTAAAATTCTGCCAGCTCGCATCCTGGCCAGCTATTTATGTGTTCCTAATTATTTTTCTTCCTTGAACTGCTCGTTGCTGAATGAGGACAACTTTTCCTATTTAGTCAGGGAGTGCCAGTCTGGTGGTTAGAGGGGGAGTCTGAAAGTCGGGTCCCCTGGGTTCTTTTCCCATCTTGGCCGCTAGCTCTCCCCTGCCCTGCCTCTCAGCGTAGGCCAGTCACTGTGGGCCTGCTTGGCAACCGTTCACTGGCTATGAAATCAGCCTGTTCATTTCACAGCGGCACTTCAAGGCACAGGGCCAAAGCCTCCTCTCGTCCCCATACTTCTGGGGAGTGCATTAGAGGGCAGGCCAGGGGTTATTTATTGATTATAAGGCTCGTTTCAAAGTTTGGGCTGCAGAGTTTCACCGAGAAGCAGAAAGGCACCGATGACACCGAGAGCCTTGGGGTCCCTTCACTTTTTTCTCTTTGGGGCTGTCTCTCCATGAGCAAGCAACGCCAGTGCTGCTTCAGAAAACTGTGGTGAGACGTGGTCAGGCTGGAGAGCTTCAGGGGGGAAGAAGGGAGCGCCTGCTCTCTGAAGTCGGTTTTCTCCAGTTCTGGTTTGTGTTCGGAGGTTTCAGACCCTCAGGAGGTGGATGGTTTTGGCTCTTGACACATCTTATCGAGAAACATTTACAAACCACGTAGCATCTTTTTCTTCTCCTCAGATCTCCTGGGATTGAAGCCAGCTCCTAACAATGGGACTCACGGAAGCCTGAATCACCTGCTGCGTACCAACACCTTCAGGCCCACCATGCCAGAGGACGTCACCAGGCCCAGTTACCCCGGGATCATGTACCTTCAGTCTGATTTTGACCTGGGCTGCACCTGTGACGATAAGGTAGAGCCAAAGGTAAAAACAATCTTGACGTTTTTCCCGGAAGAGGTTGTTGGGTATAAAGCAGCGTTGCCCACTGGAACTTCCTGTCATCTGTAAATGGGCGGCATGTGTGCTGTCCAGAACAGTAACCACTGGCCGGATGTGGCTTTTTTGAGCATTTAGAACGGAGTCTTTAATTTTGTCTAATTTCATCATTTATGTTGAAAGAGCCATATGTGGCTTGTGACTACCATGATGGATAGTTCAGGTATAGAAACTGATGGGCAGAAAGCAGAATTTGTGATGTTATTTTGTGGGTTCAGAATTCCCAACCAAAGACTCTTTCCTTTTTTCAACCTGGATGGTGTGTTTATCAGTCATGGTCCCAATAGGAAACAGATGGCCCGTGCAGGAGAGCTTTTTAAAGGGAGTTTAAAGGGATTGTTTCAATCATGTTTAATGAGAGGACTATTAATGCAGGCTGAGCAGGGTAGGAGGATGTCACGGAGGGATGGTGATGCACCATGGGGCTACACGGGAACGGTCCTAAGCCTAAAAGATAACGGGAGGGAGCAGTTATGAGAAAATGGAGAGGTATGTAGGTAGGACCTGTAGAGTTTGGTAGATAGGTGCAGCCAATACACCATAACTTTGCAGGGAGGAAGCTGGAGGAGTAAACACCCCCTGTTGTCTTTCGTTTCACTCCCTGGTGCCTCCTATTGGTGAAACCCAGGAGGAAGCCTGAGAGCAAGCTTGTGCTTTTGCTTATTTTGATGCTGTTCTGAGAGGTCAGTTGCTTAGGGAACAGAGTGAGTAGGGAAGAGTATGGCACAGGTGAGGGTGGGGGTGGGGTGGGGCTGTGCACACAGGGGCTACCCAGCACATTCTGTTTGTGCAGTTTTGAATTCCAAACCAACTACTTGTGTTAAGCAATAATTTGTCCATCAAAGACCTTTAGAGTTGCCAATTAGCGCTTCTGACCACAAAAAATAATGGTATTACCACACTGAGTTGATGTGATTCCAACACAAAGCAAAGAAATAGATTATTTTTGTATGTGTGGTTTTATTGTGGGTAAACCAGTGATTGTTCTATTATACCTTTGAGAAATGTAAAATAGTTCTTCTGGTGTCCTATCCCCATTCCCTACCATTGCTGCCTTCCGGAATTATTAGGGGCCTGGGAACTACAGTTTGGGAAGCCCACCACTGGAGGAATTCAGTTTGCCCTTCATCCCCAACCTCCCTTTCTTGTCCTTCTTACTTTTGCTCCTGACAAGAGCCAATGAGGGCAATTACTCTCAGACCTCAGCTGGAGAATTTGCATTGCCAAAGTCAACAGGAAGTGGTTTTCAAAGTGGATTCCAAAGAGAATCTTAGAGGAATCTATTAGTCGTATCTTGTTTTCTGAATTATTGTTCTTCTAGAGAACAAGACATATTGTGGCTATGTTAGAGGAATAATGGATTGTCTTTATTTTGTCTGTGGGTTTCTCCAAAAGACTACCTTCCTTTTCTTACAAAAGAAAACAAAAACAAACAAAACCCCCACACATAACAAAAAAGTATAGGGATTAATAAAATGACCGCCTCAAAACACACATCATGAGAAAGAAAACAACAGATTCCGTGAAAACTCCATGAGTACCTTCTCTGCCCCCAACTGTGCTTCTTCCTCTCTGTTCCAAAGGAACTAGTATCCTGAATACAGTGTATACTTATCATGGGGGCTCTATACTTCTATCCTATACACCTATATGTCTTAACTGATGTATTAACTAATCTTTACTATAGTTCCCTAAAATAACCTACAGTATAGTTTTGCATATTATAATTTTTATGTGCTATTAAATTAAATGTGTCCTGAACTCATTTTGTTCATTATCATGTTTTTTGAGATTTATGCATGTTAATGCATAAAGTTTTAGCTCATTCACTTTTACTTTCAGTGGTTAATATTTAACTGAAAAAATATATCATAGTTGTTCATTTTGTCATTTGAGAACATTTGGTAATTCCCAATTGTTAGCTCCTGCAAGAGACTGCTACAAGAGACATTATTGCAAATGTCGTCTTCTTTTTTTAAGGAGTTTATTTATTTATTTTTCAAGAGAGGAGAAGTGAGGGAGAAAGAGAGGGAGAAAAATATCAGTGTGTGGTTGCCTATCACACACCCCCAACTGGGGACCTGGCCCACAACCCAGGCATGTGCCCTGACTGGGAATCGAACTGGCAACCATTTGGTTTGCAGGTTGGTACTTAATCTACTGAGCCACACCAGCCAGGATGCAAATGTCTTCTTGTATATGTATTCTAGATACGTCTCCAGGATATACAGTGAACGACAGAGTTGCTGAGTTATTACCTTTTCAACTTTGGAAAAAGTTATTCCATAAATTTGTTAAGAAATCACGTTAATGTACCTGGGGATCACCCTGAAATGTTGAGGTGCTGTTCTAATTAATTTACCTATATGTGCCCAAATAATCATCATTACCAGCATGGGAGGTTGATACCATGATTACTCGGTTTTTAGAAAAAGAAACAAAGTCACAGAAAGATTAAAGAACCATGGAACCACTAGGAAGTGGATGTCAGTTTGAGATAAAACAGTGATTCCTCTGCAGAGTTTATAATATTGACAGCATTTAAGATCTTGTTTTGAATTTAGCAGGCTACTAAGGGTACAGGACAGAAGGACATTTCTAATTTGCTTTCTTTTCTCTTTCTTTTTCTGGTTTCAAACATGAAGAACAAATTGGATGAACTCAACAAACGCCTTCATGTAAAAGGGTCTACCGAAGGTAAGGGGCTGATGGAGAAAGCAATCAGAAAAGTTTTGTTTTTTAGTTACAAAGAGACTTATTTTCTTCATAGTGTAAGCACAATATTTTTTAAAATTCAGATTTTGGATGGCAAAAATAGTTTCAATATACATCTGGCAAAGAGTATTGGTTTATTCTATGTACACAGATGCCTGCTATGTGATAGACAAATTCCATCCCATTTGTTTTCCTAGTAACTTTTAAGCCCTTTGAAAAACAAACATCCAGTTGTGCGGCTGACGGGTCGCACATTAAGGTGTGGACGGGTACTTCTGTGAAGGGACTACAGGTCACAATTATAAGTAATAGCAGCTGGTACCCACCCCATAGCTCAGTTACATGGACAGTCAGCATGTGTACTGTGTGGGCAGAGATGGACAGAAGGAACCCAATCAGAACTCGCTTTTCACACAAGGACCATCTTGCGCCTTAACTTATTAACTTACTCTCTTATTTTATGTGCAGTACTGTGTGGATGAGTCAACTTTCACATGCTTGAGATAAATATGTACTTCAGTGTTTTATACCAAGAAAGGTGCATTTTTTGCTCACGTTTCAGTGTGCTGACGGCAATAGGCTGTGTGTGGCTCTGCCTCATGTGTGCTCATTATTCTGGTCTCTGGGCAGGAGCAGCCCTTTGCTGGAACCTGTGGAGGGAAGGAGCAATGGCAGAACCGTGTGATGGGCCTCAAGGCTTCGGCTTTTATGAGGCATTTGTTAACTTCACAGCTCACTGGCAAAAGCAGGGTACATGAAAACAATGGAGTAGGGAACTTTGTCCTTTGGACAGGGACACTGCCCTGTAAGTCATATGGCAGTGGGCGGAAGTAATAATTCAAGACAGTAATGCCTCTACACCACAAGCTCTTTTATCTGGTTTTGAAATTCCAGAAAATTAGAAGAAATTGGAAGAGGAGGGAAGTGCACTGGTCCAATTTATTACAGTAGATGGGGTAGTCTCTTGTAACAGCAAGGGAATGACTAAAAGTATATTAAAAAGTACACAGATCTCAAGCACAGCAGCCCGTCACGCAGTAAAGAGGCACAGAGTCAATTTCTCCCAAGAGCAGTGCTTGAGTTATTAGCTTACACATGGTTCTGTTTATCGCATGTGCTGTTTCCAATCTGATTAAGTAAAGGTTAAGGAAACCAGTAGAAGATTTTATTTACTTATTTTCCCTCTTTATAAAGATCTTTGTCTTCTTTCTTCTTCCCTTTCTGCATCGCCCACCCCCCACCTTCTTTCTTTGATCGTAGAACACACAGGCTCTTTGACATGTAATTGGATGAACACAGCTTTGAAGACAGGACTTGGTTGGTGGAAGGTACACAAATCCTTCACGAACTCTAGAAGTGATCTGAAATGTTTGACATCTAACCTCTAGAGGACTAAAGTATTGTTAGAACTAGTAACATTGGAATATTGCCAGGGTCCAGGGGCGCAGAGGCTCGATTTGAATTTTTCAAATATACTGAGATGTTCCTCTTCTGAAAGTCACTGATGGATCAGGGAATTATGATAATTTTGAATTGACTCCCATAGTTATGCTGATTCAAGCTCTGGCTCTTTGTGGCACTAAAACATTTCCTTCTGGGGGAAAAAGAATCTGCATTTAGTTTGTTGGTGGCGGTGTGGCAAAACCATTTTCACAAGTCAGCGTGAACAGTAGTCTCACACTTCAGAACGTGAAAATAAGAGGCGTCTTCTAGGTGAGTCAGCCTTTCGTAGCCAGCCTCCCTATTGGTAGTGATTTATACAAAGAAAGGATGTCTACTCTCCGCTTAAAAGTGAACCCAAGTGTCTTATTTCAAGATGATTTTATATCACTGAAACTTAAAATTCATATACTGTCATGGACATTGACCCTCATGGGTGTTTGTTGAATTATCACCCTAGGATGGGTATAGATTTCTCTGAAACATCTGGTTCTGTCAGCTGTATCCCCTAGATATGATGTCACATTGGGGACGGAAAATATTAGGGGAAGATCCTGATAGCACATCACCATGGTCTGTTCACGGCCTATTGGGATAGCCTTTAATGACACAAGAGAGATTTTAAAACTACTCATAAAATAAAAATAATTATATTTCACTGCCTTAGTACATGCAAAGCATGTCCTTGTTTAATGTCTGGAATACGTATGAACCTCAGCATTTCTTCTCTGGTCTCCTTCCATCTCTCTGTCTCTTGGTCTTTGTCTGCCTCCTTAAGGACCCTACCTGAGTCATTTCTTCAGGTGCAAGGAGACATTTTCTTGATCAGAGTTCTTTCAGGTCATTATGGTGTTCCCTGGGTCATAAATCCAGTCCCTCCCTCAGGTACTAATATCTGCTCAACTTTATGACCCCGAGTCACTGTGTGTGGGGGTTCAGGCGTGTGTTGCTTCCCCTTTCTGGATATCCCTGGCTATATATTTAGGCTATTCAGCATTTTTCAGACCTAAAGTTCTATACGAATATAAAGTTCTGTTATTTTTATTCCAGATTTTTAAACATACCGATAGGTAGCTGATTTTTTTTAGAATAAACTATGTGCTGTGCACATTCCATTTGTAGCATTTATATGTGACTATCTTAATGTCATAGGCCATAAAACACTCATACATATGTACAAAACACACGTGTAAAAAACTGGGCATAACAGCAGTGAAACAACCCAGGAGTTGTACTTAAAGTAACAAAAAAAGGTCTATTACATGAACCTTAGACAGTATTTTGCTGTAAATATTTTGCTATAAATATTTAAACTGTTATAGAATCAAGTCCTTTACTAAAATGAAGAAGAGCAAATATGTATACTATTCAAAAATAGTGATCTAAACTGCTTACTAAAGCCTTGAAACTTCTGGGTATGTGGCTTTGCATCTTCATTCCATGGGTATTGTTTCTGACTCTCATGGGCTTAATGTCTTGGCAAACTTACTGTGCAATGAAAACTCATTTCTTTGACACATTGAATTGATGGATGAATGAATGAACAAAATGGAAATTTAAAATCTCTCATAGCAAGCAATTCTGGCGTGCGAGCCAGGTATAATCTTCACTGTGAGAATAATTGCACTATTTATTTTCATCTTAGCTTTTCTGTATTTACATTGGTATAAAAATGTTTTATATTTTCTTAGTCAGGTTGACATCCACTATTATCTTTGTGAAAGGGGGAATTGAAAATCATTCTAACGCCTATATATGTTTGGCCCTTCGTCACACAATAAAAATTCATTTGGATGAGAAAAGTGACTTAAACACTAGTAGTTCTTGTTAACTTTGAAGTACAGACTGAATATGACTAGACAGGGACTCTCCTCTGTCATTCTTTTCAATTCTGGAATGTTTCTTAGATTTTGTTATTTCTGGAGACTTTGGCTGTGCTGAAGATGTTACTTGTGCTAAGATGTTCCTATGTGTGAATTCTTATGTGTGTTTTAGGGAAGACTTGGAGGAAATAAAAATCTAGTATGATTGCTTATAATTTGTAGTAGGATTTAAGGTGAACAGGATGAAATAGAGATTGAATTTTAATAACCTCTACCCACCAATATTTCTTAAATAAAACGCTACCCCTATAACTACTATAACTATAGCTACTTTGGGTCAAGACTGGCTTTCCATGTTTGTCTCCAAATGTGCAATGCCTCCGTGAAATATGAGACTTGGGGAGAGAAAGTTTGAGAATCCCAGAGCGGTCAAGAGCTGAGCTTTGCCTCTAGTTCTGCGTGACACCAAACGCCCTATACTTTCCTTCTTATGAAATGAAACATCCCTCTTATTCTAAGGGTTGGACAAAGAGACTATGTCAGTGCAGATAAGAATTTGGAAGTTGTTTCTGAAGTGCCAGACGCTTTGCGACCTGTTGCCATCCTCAGTCATGTTTCAGAAAGTGTGAGTCCGGCAGAACTTGGACCCAGGAGTAGCTGGGTCTTCTTTGTGATTTTCCCTCCATTAGAATAACCCAGCAGTCAGCATCCAACCGGAGACTGCTCAGAATGCTAAGGGGAGGAATAATGAGCCGGGAGGATGGAGGCCTAGACTCTGGGTGTTGCAATATAGCTGAATTATCTTATACGAATCACGAACCTCCCATTTCTCTTCAGTTCAGTGAACATGATCATAATGATCTGCTTGGTCTATCTCTTGGGGTTGTATTTGGCAGGTCATATTAGAAAGCTTGTTCTTTATAATTATAAAAACATTTATTGCTATAAATATTTACACCGTTTATTTAAAAAAATAAAACAAACATTCAACAAATGTTTACTAAATAGATATTTATTCAACAAATGTTTATCAAGAAGCTAGTACGTGCTTGATGTTGTTGGAAGTAGAGAGACGATGGTGCAAAAAACTGATGAAAATCTCTGTTCTTATTGTAAATATTTTATTGAGATTTAGCCCGTTGATGAATCACAGCATAGTGTTTCAAGTGTTAAGCTAAGAAAGAAGTGGACACAAATAGAGGCATTGAATCTAATCCCCAAGGATTATGACACAATAGTAAATGACCACAGGCACTTGCAAGCCAAAGGAGGAGAACAGAGGTAGGAAAAAGAAAGATCTTGGGTAGAGATTTTGTGGTTAAATGTAAGAGAACATGATTGTGGGAATGAGCATTGTTAAAAAAACAAAAAGGAGACATTTTCATGTGGCTCTCAAATCGGCCAGCTCATCTGTGGGACCATGAGTCAGGATGCTGAGGAGGGTGGAGAAATACAGACTCAAGTCTGGGTGGCCAAATCGTGGACGACAAGGAGAATGGGCGCCGGGGAAGTCCACGCCACTTAAAAAAGACTTGACTCAGTGTTTTGCCCAGTGTGGTATCTGGGGGAGAACCTTGGCATGGACCAGCAATGCCAGAGACTGATGTAAACAGGGAACTGGGCTGTGGAGTGAAGGCTCTGTCCAGAATTTTATGGAGTAGGAACCCAACCTGGGGAGACATGGACTATATGAGGTCCCTATCAAGAAATCATGACCAACATATTTCGGAAGCAGAGGCTCTAGGCTTGTCTCCAGGTCCCAAGATGAAGAGTTTATGTGTCCACAGACCGAGATTCAGGTACATTCTCCATGACTCAGGTTAGGGATATTTGCTAAGCAGAAGCACAAAAGTTGTCTTGCCCAAGATGTCATAAAGAGTGACAGAGTCCAGCTGTGACCATGACTCTGGTTCTTTGATACTCTGATAAACTGGAAAAGGAAAACTCTAATTTTGGATCCTGGATTCTAAAGTTTGTATTTCTTACTGCAAAGATTATTTCATCTCTTTCATAGACGAAATGACGATGCTTCAGGGAGACCCAAGGAGAGCCTTTGGGTCAGTTGGGGGCCTTGGTTAGATTTTAGAAAACTGTCTGCTGAAACGGCTCCATTGTTATTTCTTCACTCCATGTATGCCCCGTCTATGACGGAGAAAAGTCAGTCTGCACGGTACATTTGTGCTTTCATCATGTGCCACCTGTGCATGGCTTAGAAGCTTGGAAGCACACATTTCTGAAGAAAATTCAGTCTTTTTACATGCAGAGCAGAAGTGACTAGAGATGGAGAAGCTGCACTGGGGAAATCTTTCAGGAGAAAGTGAATCTTAAGATGCTTCCTCCCCTTTTGTCCCCTCTTTCCTTCTCCTCCTCATGTCTCTTTTACGAGGGCTGAGCTATGTGACCATATTATCTGTCACCCACTTTTGGGTGTGAAAAGAGGCACGATTGACAATTATGCCAGAGCAGCAGGTAGAAACAGGGACATGGTGTCCACCTGGCTCAGCTTCCGTGTTCTGTGAGGGCAGTACTGATGCCACCTCACCCTCATCTGCGACATTCGTCATGCTCTGTGCTCCCTGATACAGTGTGCCATCTTGGTCCCTCGCCTTGAACTATGAGCATTTTGAAGGCAAGAGCTGCATATTAATGATCTCTGCCTAGTGTCTTTCTCCTATTGCCCAATATCTGGCACAAAGAAGGTACTCAGTAAATGTTTAATGGGGGGGTGGAACAATGAAAAATGTGAAGGAAGGTAGGTGACAGGATTGGTGAAGTTACTCTTGGTAGAGAGAAAGGCAATCACATGTATAAATGTATGGAGTTCCTAATGCTCATGAGCTGAGTATTATAAATAAATCAGCCCTCTTGGAATGGGGTGTTATGTTGAGAAATGCCAATAAAAGAGGAAGGCTGGAGAGGGAGCCTGAGCTGGTGGAGTCTATCGATTGTCCAAAACTGTTGTTTGGAGGGGTGTTGCAGAGAGAAATGTGACCGCTCAATGGAGCGGACTGCAGGCAAGGTTTGCACTGGCATCTGGTGGAATGTGTTTGTTTGGTGAGCATTAATATGCAAAAGATAAGAGAATGGCATCTCAAAGAGTTCTGATACTTCTGCTTCCAGCTGAAACCAGGAAATTCAGAGGCAACAAACATGAAAACAAGGAAAACATTAATGGAAATTTTGAACCTAGAAAAGGTTTGGTTTGAATTTTGAAGGAACGTCTGACTTGGTTCACTGCCCCCAAGTGCTACTGTTATGATTTGCTGGCTATTTTTTTTGTCCCTTAAATTTTACCTGTACAATATTATCACATTGTGTTCTAAGAGGTGGGTCCCTGAATTTGGCAGCTTAGTGTCCAGGCTTGCACATCCAGTGCAGTGCCGAAACCACGCCACCCGGAACAGGCTCGTGCCGTGACACTGCAGACCACTTTGCCTCAAATCAGCAGTTCTACTTGGGGAAGGTCTCACAAAGTGTTCTACGGAGAGTTTCCTCTGTCACTGCATAGATGGGTAATACTCTAATTAAAGCAACATGTATAAATAATTTAATAAGGGATTGCCAGAGCTGATTTTCTGTAATAAATATAATCATAAATATTTTTTGATGATCACTTAGGGAATTGTGAATTGCCTAAAACTCAATACCTCAATCTTTAAATATTTTGGTCTGTAAGACCCCAATTTCCAAGAATCTATGGAAGTTCTGACTTTAGCCCATCCAAACGGGGCAGATCAAGCTCCAGGCAGTTACTGTGGGTGTGGAATGAAAGTTGGCACACTAAATGCCTATCTCTTTGTCCTACAAAAGTGAGATTTCAGATCTTTTTTTTTTTTTTCTCTAACAGAAGAGCTTTCCCTTGGAGTTCTGAATTTACATTCTGGGGCCTTATCAGAGTTCATCGGTAACCGGTGGACTCCCTCTTCTGGATTTAAAGGATGCTCTGGAATGCTCACAGATTTTATCTCTACATGTTTCTTTAAGTTCTTACCCGAAGTGTTTTCCTCCACGTGACAAAGCTGCTTACTTTAAATGCTCATTACTACTCACCGCGTATGCTGAAATAATGCATATTTGAGTTGCTGTTCGCAACTAATGATCAAAGGGCGCCTTCCTTTTAATTAAATCACTGTGGATTTGATGAACCTTTGCAGGGGGCCCAGTGAATGAATTCCACAAGAAACGATCCTACCAGCTGCTTGTTCAGCAGAATCGTTTCAAAATTTGCTAACCACGTTTCCTTCCTCTATAGATTAGAACTCTTTACAGCTGAAAAGAAAGCATTAAAATAAGTATAACATTTGCAACATAGTTTTGATCATTGTGAGCCTTGACCCATGCTTAGGTGATCAGATACACCACAGAAGTGTTAGGAAAACTAACTTGATTGAATTAAGGAGAAGGAGCTCTGCATCATTAATAAGTAAACCAGCATATTTTGGAGAACTGGACCCTCTCCCAATGTTTCTTTAACATTTGATGTAAAGTTTAATTTGTGTTTAATGCAGTTTATTTTTTCTCTCCTAGAACGACACCTCCTCTATGGACGGCCTGCAGTGCTTTACCGGACTCGATATGATATCTTATATCACACGGATTTTGAAAGCGGTTACAGTGAGATATTCCAAATGCCTCTCTGGACGTCATACACTGTTTCCAAACAGGTCATTGAGAAAACGGGGTTTTAGGAACCTCTTCATGGGATCACATTCTTTTGCATTCATATAATGATTGCTTGCATAACAGAATTTTGTCTTAGAAAAGATTTTCATTGTTTCTGATGAAAAAAATCCTGTGTTGAATGTATTGCAAGATATTTCGAACAAGTCTTTATGCAACATTCTAATAACTTTATGGTAAAATGTTAGATATCAAAGGGGGCAAGCTAATTATTTTAGTTTTTTCCCCACTCTGCTTGTTATTGCCCAGTAGCTCAAGAGTCACTAAGATTTGTTTGCTTTAATAGATTTTATTTTTTAGAACAGCTTTAGGCTTATAGCAAAAATGGAGTGGAAATGAGACAGAGCTCCCATATACTCACATTCTGTTCCCAAACACATACAGCTTCTTCCACTATCACATCCTGGTTTTCTTTTTAAAAGATTTATGTATTCATTTATTTTTAGAGAGAAAGGGAGGAAGAAAGAGAGGGAGAGCATCATCAATGTGTCATTGCCTCTCATGCGCCCCCTACTGGGGACCTGGCCTGTAACCCAGGCATGTGCTCTGACTGGGAATCAAACTGTGATCCTTTGGTTTGCAGGCTGGCGCTCAATCCACTGAGCCACACCAGTCAGGGCTGCATCCTGTTTGCTTTTTCATAAGAGTTTGATTGTGGAGTTTCAGTTTTGATGAAGAGGAGATACATTGGTATCAGGAATTAGAAACATTTATTTGGCAGTTGAGAATATGTTTTTAATTTCTCAATACAAATGAATCCTCCCACCACCCCACACACAGCTCCTTGCTAATTTGAACTGTGTGCATGTTTGTGCACTGTGGGACATGCAGTGTGTTTATGCAGTTTTTCTTTTTGTAGAGAGCAAGTCTCTATTATGTCCCAGATGTTGTTTTTTAAGTGCTTCTCTGACATCCTGTTAATTATTTCAACAGTGGGACACCTGCTTTATATATTGTTTTACTTAAGACTTTATCAAAGGAGTTCTGTTGCTAAAACGTTAAGCGTTTGAATATCACTGGCTTACTGTATTTAAAAACAGGTCCTTTTTTATTTTTTAAGGAGTCCAGAAGATCAAAAATATGAGCTATAGTAAAAGCTAGAGGGGTTTTGATTCCCGCTGTAACAGAACGGTCTGGTTTTGGTAGTTCACTGTTGCTTTGAGGCTCTCCCTGCGATGACGTTACTGAGCGCCTCTGACTCACCATGCAGGCCGAGGTCTCTGGCATCCCTGAGCACTTGACCAACTGTGTCCGGCCCGATGTTCGTGTTTCCCCGAGTTTCAGTCAGAGCTGTTTGGCCTACAAAAATGATAAACAGCTGTCTTACGGATTCCTCTTCCCGCCTTGTAAGTTACAGAGTATCAGCCTCTGCCCGTTCTAGAGGGATGTACTTTTGTGGGGTCTGGAGTCTGCGCCTTGGTGGTCAAGGCTTCAGGGGTTTCCAGGTTTTCTTCAGGAGGGCTGCTCCAGACATGGGAGATGGGAACTTCCGCGGGATCCTCCCAAAACAGGCCAGAGAAGAGACCAGCTTTCACAAATCCTGTTCTCCAGAGGAATTCTCAAGTGCAAGGGGGTAGTGTGTATGACCCTTATATCATTTAATGAGAATCTAAAAGTGAAAGAATAAATCATTAAGGCATCATTATTTAAATAATGTTGTAGAGGTGATCTCTTAAGAATACATGAAGCCCTTGAATTACTTTCTCATTACCTTGATGAGTTGTTTTTTAAAGTCTAAATTATGGTAGTGAAATCAAGGACTTCTTTACGTAATATTTAGTGGATCCAAGACTAGGTAGAAAGAGAAAGCACTGTAAAAATTTTTTTTGAGAGAACTATTGAGTAACTGAAAGAGACTGAGTAAGAGAAGAAGCAGGAACTTCTATATAAAGGAAGGACTGAGTAAGTAACAAGAGAGTAGATCCATCCATTTCAGGTGGACCATTTAGAAGACTGACTTTTAGAAAAATTGATATAGATTTTGTTAAGTAATGGAGACTGTTTGCTTTTCTCATGTTTAGACCTGAGCTCTTCACCAGAAGCTAAATATGATACATTCCTTGTAACCAATATGGTTCCAATGTATCCTGCTTTCAAACGTAAGTCCAGTATTTATCTCATAAACTGTTACTTATAAAAAAATTTCTACATTTATCACTTAACATTTCTACTTCTCCATTACTCCTTGTGTTTACCCATTATAATTTTTTAATACCTTTCATGTAAATTCTCTAGCTTTAATCCAAAATACGAATCTGTAACAGAGGTGGGCAGACTCTTTATCTGTTGTTTACAGTTCAGAAATGGAACCACAAGCAATGGCCCAGATCATGTGGTAGAAGCTGAGCTAAACCAAGTTTGTGTTTTCCTTTTAAGCTGGTGTTCTTTCTGCTTCAGAGCTCATTGTATGACTGGTGATAGAGGGGCTTCTCTGTACCTGGGAGGCCACTTGACATTTGACAGCACCTACATTTATTTATTGAATGTTCCAATAAAAGCCACTGGTACCTCTCTCCTTCAGGATGGTGGTGGTGATGTATTCTGAACATTGACCCTGCAACCGAGTCAGAGCTTGTTTTCTGAATCATCAGAGGATTAGACCCAGATGTTTTTAGAGCTCTGCAAAGTGTCTTAGTTTCTCTGAACACGCCTTATTTCTCTGTACAGGCCTTAATACCTGTGGACGATAGTGATTGCTATGACTGATAGACGCAGAAGGAGCCCCGGTCCAGACACTGGGTTCCAGTCCCAGGAGGGTGATCACAGAAATGCTGTTTAACTTCTTATTTGCAAAACTGAGAGATGTGATTGCATGACCTCTATGGTTTATATATAGATTTATAACTTCATTATCCAATGACCAAAACAATTCCATTTCTGTTTCTGATAACAGACATTTCATTCGTTCACCCATTTATCCATCCAGACGCTCATCCATCCATGTATTCAAACACAGAGAAAATGTTATGGAGTAGCTCTTACCTCTGCTTATTCATTTACAGTGAGCAGACCTATATGCGTCCAGGAAAGGTGGGGAAGGGGGGCATCTCTACCTACTTGGGAGTAAGAGGCATCGCTACCTGCTCCTGCCCTGGCCTGTGTTACAAGACTCTCAGCGCTGAAGTAAAGTCTCAAAATAGGACTCGACAGGGACAAGTGGCTGTAGAGCATCACCTACATTGGCAAACCTCCCCAACTGAACATTGGTGAAATGGCCAACATGGTTTAGAGGAAAAAAGTGTTTATTTGATGTCCTAGGTTAATAAATGAAGCTTTATTCAAAGGTGGAAGCCATGCTCATGAATGAAAAATTTAAGTGTGCTCTTAAAAGGTTTCTTGGTTTGTCCTCAGGCCCAACTGAGGGATGTTCTGGAAGCCCATGTCAATACATTTGTCATAATGTGCAGCTTCATTTAATTTCCACAAACGGGGGTTTCCTGGGTTTCTTTATTCTTGCTGATGCCTCTTTGACCAAGTGGTCATAAAGGAAACAGCCGGTGCCACCCAGAGGCTGGCATGGCAGACGGCCGTCCACAGAGGGCCTGCTGTTCCTCACTGGGGCGCGGTTTTTTCTCAGCCACATTTCTGCGGGGTTGGCCTCCTGACTGTTGTCATTGTTACTCCTCTCCCTTCCTGCCTTGCTAGTAGCTGCAGTTAGCATTTGAACCTCCCTCCCACTGCCCTCTTTTCTTTATGGCAAATACTTACCCATAGTCTTTTGGCTCTGGGGACCTGCCTGTTCTCACTCAGAGCAGACTGTTGGGAGGCGTCAAAAGTAGTTGAAGTGCTACGAGAAAATGGCCAAGTGCTTTTGAATAGGGGCAGGTAGGAAGGGATAACACCTGTGCCTCATCACCCCCATGGAGAATAGAGCGTAGTAAGTCAAATCTAACTTTTCAGACCCAATTCATCGTTTGCCTTTCTTCTGTCATTCTCTTTTGCTTTTCTCCTTTTTTTTTCTTCATTCAGCTCCTTTCCTGTCCCTCGGATTGGTCATAATGCAAAATTGATCTGGAGTGGACAATTAAATCCTCTCCAGTGGGTGACCTTGAAACCCAGAAATGAATAATGGAGAAGAAACCTGACTTGTACGGATCAGGGAAGGAGTTGTCCAGGCAAAAGGAACAGTACATGCAAACGTTTAGTGGGGAATACGTTGGCCAGGTTGGGGACTGGAAGAAAGCCATGAACCTGAGGGGAAAGGTGTAGGAAGGAAAGCCAAGGAGGTAGGTGGGGGGCCTCAACAGTGGAAAGTTGAGATTTTATTCTAATTATATACAGTAAGACATCATCTAGAGTGTTAGAAATGGGTGCTGGGCCCTGGCCTGGTAGTTTGGTGTGTTAGAGCATTGTCCCAATATGCCAAGGTTGCAGGTTCGATCTCTGGTTAGGGCACATAAAGAATCAACCAATGAATGTATGAATAAGTGAAATAAGAAGTCCATGTCTCTCTCTCTCTCCCCCTTCCTCTCTTTCTAAAAATCAATAATAAAACTTTAAAAACTCTTAAAAGTGGGTATTGGATGGAGTGTGTGATACATTCTGATTTACGGTGTAAAGGGATCCATTTATATGGAGAATGGGCTTCAGGGACCTCGAGAGTCCCCGAAGGAGTCTTCTGTAGCAGATTGTTGCAGAGAGGGTAGTAACTCAGACCAGGATGGATGCAGTGAGAATGGTGAGAGGTGCTTGGATTGGATGATGGGGTGTGTCTTGGACGTGGCACTGATAGGACTCATTCACATGCTCATGAAGTAAGGAGAGAAGCCAGGGATGACCCTGAGGATTTTGACCTGAACATCTGGGTGAATGTGAGTGCCATTACTATGATGGAGAAAGCAAGAGCTGGAGCAAGATGGAAAAGGAAAATCAAGCATTCTGTTTAGATGAATTTTTGCTCCATGATTTCTAGGTATTCAAGTGGACCATGAGATGGGTGGCTTGGTAGCATGTCTGGAGCTCTGTCAGGGGCTGGAAACACAAACTGGGGAACTAGCATGTCTATGAGATCATGAAAGATTAAAAAGTAGATTAAAGCCTTTTTTCAACTTCTCACAAATACTGTACTTCCTCTTTTGTACATACTGTTCCCGCTGCCTGGAATATTCTTTCTCCATCTTGCTGCCTAGGAAACACCCACTCGTCCTTCAGATCTCAACTCAGTAACCACTTCATCTGCAAATCCTCCTCTGAAGGATTGGGCTAGTTTCCAATGTTTCCATCCCTGCCACATATTTCCATAGCTTTCTCTTTGCTGGTCCGTGAATGATACACACACAGCTAATGCTTTAGGATGGGCTCTTCTCAAGAATCCACCACTCTGTCATCTCTGGGCTGGTGATGTTTGGCTTGTACAATGCACTACAGAGAGAACTGAGCCAAAGCGAGCAGTTTTATTCATGAAGAACTGATTTTGTCTTTGCACAGGAGTCTGGAATTATTTCCAAAGGGTATTGGTGAAGAAATATGCTTCAGAAAGGAATGGAATTAACGTGATAAGTGGACCCATTTTTGACTATGACTTCGATGGCTTACATGACACACAGGACAAAATCAAACAGTAAGCTTTTCATTTTCACTGAGTGTGTATTTTTAAAATTCCAGTGTGTCTCTCCACACTGTTTTTCAAAGATTCATGTACTACAAAAAAGCTGACACACCCCTTAAATCTTTTGCTCTTTGAATCTCCTTGTGATTTCTTCAGTCCTTTTGGGTCTTCGAGTAAACATGGCAGTTGGAATGAAACCACCACCAAAATCCAAATCATTGGATTTTGTGGTAAATAGATGCAGTTTTCTACTCCAGGGAAGAAAATGTATCAGAAGGTTTAATTTTTTTTGCTATTTATTCTATAACAACTCCTTGGTGGGAAGATAATTTTCACTGATCTTCACTATTTGGGGGGACTTTTAGAATCCCTGAGATTTTCTGAACTAGTGCATCTCAGTAAGAACTTGCGTATAGACTTTCACTGACTCTGGTTTCTGTCCTTCTCTGGGAATCTATTGGAGACATGCTAGGAGAAGAGAATGCTTCTCACAGGGAACTTCCAGTCTGGTGGAGAAAAGCCAGAAGATGCGAATCATTTAATTTTAGACACATGAGACAGAGCAGCACAGAACATAAAATGGTTTAATCGTGATTTATAGATTAGAAAAAATGATGTTTTTTCACTAAAATAACTAATAAAATAGAAGTTACCTTACTCCCTTTCCAGTTATTCATAAGAGAAATTTCATCATAACTACACATTAATTTAATGCTGATCATTGTGATAGTTTTTAGCCAGTTATGTTATCAGTTTAATCATAATTTTGATATTTTGAAAATGATCAAAATCAAGAGAATACAATACCAGGTAAGGAATTGTGACTTCCATACTTTGTTCTGCTGGAAAAGATATTTTTATAGCTCTGATCTAGGCTGATCACTGGCACTCAGTCCTTAGTATTTCCTTTAATAAGCAAGTCCTCTGCACCCAGTTCAGGATTTTACTGTGGCTTGAAAGGGCTATTATTGCTCTAGCCCCAGTGACTCCTCTCTTTGGCTCATTCAGGGGAATGAAAGTCATTCCCCTGAGACATGGATTTCGCGGTGATAGCCCCTTGCACAGAAATCTTCGGTGGAGTGTTGTTGCCTAAACAATAATGGCCAAACTCCACAACTTGGCCCTCAGAACCCTGCATAATTTGGAATTCATTGACCCGTCCAGCCTTACCTTTCTGCTCCATTGATCTATGTCCAACGTCCAAGTCTGGATTCAAGCTGTTTTCTTTTCCTGGAATATCTTATTTACTCTACCAGTTTGAGAGAGAGGTTGGAGTCCAGGCAGCAAATACATTATGTTCAAAGATAAAGAAGTTGGCTAATGCTTAGAAGAGAAAAATGGTTCAGTTGAGTGGGAATTAATTTTAGTGGCCTTGGCAATATTCACTGCTCACCACTTCAAAGGTAAAGCTACTACATCAGTTGTAATTACCTTCCTGTCTCAGGTACGTGGAAGGCAGTTCCATTCCTGTTCCAACTCACTACTACAGCATCCTCACCAGCTGCCTGGACTTCACTCAGCCTGCGGACAAGTGCGATGGCCCCCTGTCTGTCTCCTCGTTCATCTTGCCTCACAGACCCGACAACGATGAGAGCTGTAATGTGAGTTCAGAGAGGGCATGTAGGATGTGCTTATAGAATTCGTCCTTACTTCTCAATTTACGTTCCCCCTGTTGAACTAGAACACACTTATTATACAAAACATTTGGGCTATACAAGCACATGGAAAGAAGGAAGGACCCAAGCAAAACTTTGCTTAACACTTGGGAACTGTGTGTTCTAATGGCTTTTTATTTTTCAATGTTAGAGTGTGGGTTGATGTATGTGTTTGCATTTAATGTACTTCTATTTATGTGCTTGAGTTTGACAAATGATAAAAGAACCCAAATGTTCTGAGTTTTGCAAAAGGCTTGTAGATTTTATAAAAAGAAAGAGGAAAGTAGCAAGATTTTGATAAGTCTTGAAACTAAGTAAGCACTTGCAGGAGCTTATCATATTATTCTCGCTACTTTTGGGGATGTTTGAGAATTTCCATAATAAAAACATTAAAAAAAAATGCACACAGTCACAGGGGAACATGTACTTTCCAAATCAGAGTTCATTTGCTTCTGGTTAGGAGGGTAGGTGACCCCCCTCTTAAACAGCCCAGACGACTCCCCATCCTCTTGTTCCCACCTGGAGGCAGGACAGCAGGAGGAAATCTCCCAGGCAGGCTGACCGGAGCCACGCCTCCTGCTCCTGGCCCCGCCCAAACCAGTTCTGCACTCAGGGAGAAGTCATAAGTCATTTCAGGTCTCACCAATGTAATCGAGTGTCTGTGCTGCAAGGCTGACTTTGAAAGTAACAGTCTTGATGCTTTTGTTTCATGTAATAAAAGGAGCAGGGATAAAATCTACCGAAGAGGACTTTTAGTCAACAAGCAACAACTCAAATCCCTAACTTGTGTGAGGGACTCTGGGAGGCGGCCTTCCGTGGGGGAGGGGTGGGGGGCGGGGAGCCAATGACACAGGCACAGAAATTGCTGCATTAAAAGGCAACGTGTCACTGAATAACTTCAATAGACCTCATCGGCTTCACGGAAGCCGATGTTGGACAATAGTTTCAAGTATAAGAGAAGAGAGGGCTAGGAATATATCCAAAGCAAAATAAGGGGTGCAGAAAAAAAAAGAAATTTAAAATATGGCCAAGAAAGCTAATTAAGTTTGGCTGGAATATTGGAAATGAGAGTAATAGTGGGAGGTAGGCTTTTAAAAAATTCAATTACAGTTGATATTCAATATTATATTAGTTTCAGGTGCACAACATAGTGATTAGATATTTATACAACTTACGAAGTGCTCACCCTGATAAATCTAGTACCCAGCTGGCACCATACCTAGTTATTACAATGTTATGGAATATATTCCCTACACTGTACTTTATGTCCTCATGGCTGTTTTTATAACTGGCAATTTGGATAAGGTTTTAGAACTTGCTTGAAATCAAATTTAAATTTAAAAAAATGTAATAATAGTCACAGTAGCAGCAATAGTAGCTCTTACCATTGATTGAGTGCCTCTGGCGATCCAACAACTATGCAGGTCCTTTACATATATTATTTCTAATTATCTAGTTACCCTGTGAGGCAGGTATATATGCTCTTCCTGACCTCCTCTTATTAACTATTGAACAGCCTATAACTGTTTTTTAAATTTTTATTTATTTATCTGTAGAAGGGAAGGGAAGGAGAGAGGGAGAGAAATATCAATGTATGGTTGCCTCTCGTGCGTCCCCTGCTGGGAACTGGCCCCTGCTGGGAACCGGCCTGCAACCCAAGCATGTGCCCTGACTGGGAATTGAACTGCAATCCCCTGGTTCCCAGGTCCATGCTTAATCCACTGAGCTACACCAGCCAGGTCAGCCTATAACTATTAAATGAAAGGTATGTGAGCTGGTTACCCGGTTAGTCAGCAGGAAAGCAGAGCTTTGGATTCAAGGCCTCTTAACTCCAAAAACTTATCCTCTTTCTAGTTTATCAGATTTCCATAGTGGAACCATGGGACCTTAGGAATTTTTCTTAAGCACATGCATTAAAAAGCCATGGAAACGTTTAAGCATGACAACAATTTTGTAAGCTTTGCTTTAGGGAGGTAAATTTGAATTGAAGTAAGCCAAACACGGTACTCAATGGCCTTTGGCAAGATTCATTTCCTGGGACTGAGATAACAACTTGAAATGGGGTTGTGCTCTTGGAAATTGGAAGAGAAGGGTGGAAGGCAGTGCTATTATACCAGAAAGATCATTATGATCTTATAAATAATTGGATGGGTGGTGGAGAAGCAAGGGAGCTGGAAGAGAGATGAGTTGTCGTCAACTGATGGTTTGACCTTCTCAATTTTGATGGGTTATAACCACAAGGGTAGCTGATGGTGCACCAGAAGAGTGTAATTTCTCTGTATAACATGATACACTTTATTTGAGCTTCAGATTCACTAACAACTTGTGGTGGGGGCACAAAATCTTTAGCAAAAAAGTAAACACATATGTTATGGAGTGAAATTTAAAATTGCCATGCATTTTTAAGATAAAAGGGAGACTACAAAGAACATTTCAGACTGAGAACAGGCCATTTAAGCTATATCTAGTTTTTTAGGGAATACATGTTCAAGTTCCTCTGTCAGTAGAGGAATTTGGTGATGGTAGAATTTTAAAATGTTATTCTAAATTCAGGTCAAAGCAATCCTTTAAGTCGCCACAAATTTTTTGTCTGACAAATGAAATCCACTAAAGTCCTCATGGGTCTTTCTCCCCTTCCTGATTCCTGCTTCTGCATAGCACTCAGAGGTGTTTCTTGTGGAGTTTATGGCCAGTGACCTTCTTATTGAAAAAGTCCTCATCCACATAGAATCCTGTCCTTGCTCTGATGGTCACTTTAAAACTGCCAGGGCGTGCATTCACATACTCAGTTGGGATAAAGTCAGGGAGAAAAGGCAGCGAAACAGTAAATTTTCATAGTAATAGGGACAATAAGCAAATTCATGGATTGCATTTTTGGTTGCATTAATGTTCTAAGTTATTTATTCTTAAAGTTTTTCCTTTCCTTCTTCCCACTGTTGGTGCAAATGACCTTTAATTTGAATTTTATTAAATTTGCATTTCATACTAGAGTCTCCCTCACAAATACTTCTGTGCATTGCCAGCTAACCTCACATAGAGGATATTTTTTCCACGTGCTGCATAGCTATTATTTGCTAATAATTGCTTGGGCTCGATTTCAGCAGGTGAGACCCAGATGAAAATCTCTCTTGCATGAATTTGGCAAATCACTTCCCAAGGAAAGAAATAGCAAGTGACAGATTTTCCCCCTGAATTTTTATACTCACAGCTGGCCATTATTTAAATTAAAAAAAAAAAAAACTTTTGCACCCCTTGTCCACAAAATTGAATGACCACAGCTTCAGAGGAAAAATATACTTACCAACGATTGAAAATTAAATATATGAATTGAATATGAAAATTCTTTCAAAATATAAGTTCATGCTTACTCTGCTTACTCTGAGGGGGTCCTGCAGGCTTGGGAGACCTCCTACTTCGTTAATTACATGGTCACACTGTGGACTGGTCAGTACCGTTGTGGGTAGAGTTATATTTGGATCTTTCCTTTCCTGTGAATCCCAGAGATCTTGGTTAGCTTGGGTTAGGAGGGTGGGGCATGGAGGGTTAAAGTCCTTACTTCCCCAGTGTGCAGAGCAATTTCTTCCTATTTCTTCATTTTGCCTGGGATGGCCGGGCATCAGCTTCCTGAACCAACACCCTCGTGGTACATATTTAGCACTGGCACAAGCTGCTGGAGCTCCCTGTCCAGGTCTGTGTGGGTTGGAGCTTTCCGAGAAAACCCATTGCAGGTTCTTGGGCTTTGGTTCATTGAGAGCACTAGTGGTGAAAGTGTTGGGCGGGGGCACGTCTGAGTGTCCTCCGCCCTGGGACACGCAGCCGTCCTTCAACTTGCGAAAGACTCTTGGGAGCCATTGCAATTCTGGGGGCATTCGGCAGTGAAATTATTTGCAAAGGTCCTTCTGCTTCATGTCTGCTAATGAAGCAGACATAATTCTCAGAGCTCTCAGATATCATTCTTGCTCTCGACTTTACTCAAAAGTGAAAGAAGTTATTTTTAAAATGTAAGGACTGCTTCTCCTGAATTGCTTTTTAGTTTCAACTTGGATGTGAAATAACTTGATTGGGGTGGGACTTCTGATCTGATGAAGTTCAACTTGCATATGCGCTGATGAGGCAGTGGTTGGCAAGTAGCCAAGACAGAGATTTTCTTTCTTTTTTCCATGATGTTTTCCATGCTCTTGTACTTCACCCTCCCCTGGAACGTCTCTGCCTTACCTCCCAGGGAGCTGCTGAGTTAAGCATTATCATCTTTATGAACCAATGGAGAAACTGAGGCCTACAGAGGTCAACTAGTTTGAGCAAAGTCTCACAGTGGGAAAGTGGCAGAGCCACAATTCCAACCCAGGTCTCTTGGGCCCCAAAGTGCCAGGTGTGTCAGTTAAGGTCCCTCAAGTCAAGCTCATATTCAGCTATCAATTCATTGTAATCAAATAGATGATGTAGTTGGCATAGCGGGTTCTTCTGAAAGATGAGAGATGCACACACATGATTTTGTGCATTGGGCGCAAGCTCTTCACTTCCCTTGGGGGAGCCAAAGAGTATTCCAAATTACTTGTGCTCTGCGCTCTATACTGTAATTTGACAGCCAAGAAAAGGAACAAATTACTGAATTCTCCAAGACTTTTGGTTTTCCTAATTTTGATTGATATTCGGAGAACCTATTGAATCAAATGCCCTTTCACACCACGTCTTGTTTATTTAGTAAAGCTAATTGCTGTTGAAAACGTGTGCGGCCAAGGACAGGTGTTTGTGGCGGGGAGCAGCGGGCAGGGCAGGAAGGAGTCGCACACCTTGGCCCCGGGTGCAGGAGTGGGCTGAGGTCATTCATGGACGTGCAGCAAACTGTGTGGAGAACCCCCTCTAGAAAATCCTGACTCCAACTGCATTCTGTCTCCATTGCAGAGCTCAGAGGACGAATCGAGATGGGTAGAAGACCTCATCAAGATGCACACAGCTCGCGTGCGAGACATAGAACATCTCACCAGCCTGGATTTCTTCCGAAAGACCAGCCGCAGCTACTCAGAAATTCTGGCACTAAAGACGTACCTGCATACGTATGAGAGTGAGATCTAACTTCCCGCTCCTCTGCAGGGACGTCTTGTCCACTGGTGTATATTTTTATATTGCATTTGTATTTATTAATTTGAAACCAGGACATTAAAAAAATGTTAGTATTTTAATCCTGTACCAAATCTTACATATTATGCCTGAATGACTCCACTGCTCTTCTCTAATGCTTGATCTAGGTAGCCTTGCGCTCTGCGTAGAGCTTGTAATAAATACTGCAGCTTGCGTGTTTTAGTGGGAGCTTCTCAATGGTGCTGCAGATTGGAGATTTGCATGGAAGAAATACTAATTTGCCAATGCACAGTTACTACATTTAGTCCTGTACTGTATTGAAATACTGATTTTGTAAAGTTGCATTTATTTACTGTTAATTATGACAGACATATTTAAGCCTTATAAACCAATCTTAAATATAATAAATCACACATCCAGTTTTTTTTCTGGTTTTCTTTGGCCTTGATTTTACTCATGAATCACCGAGTAAGGAAGTCATTCAAACATTTTCAATCCTGATTGTGTTCTGGGCAAACGCTGTCAGTGTTGTGATGTCTGTTAACAGTGGCAAATCCCCCTTTTTAAAAAAAGAGAACAGCATATTGTTTTGTTCTCATTGTGTTAATTTTTATGGTTTCCCCCTTTAGGATCAGTGAAATGGGCTTTGGGTTTCCAGAAATGAAAAGAAATTCAGAAGGAAGACGTGTCAAATACAAAATACATTACAGCGAAAGCAGGACAGATGAAACAGGGATATGGGAGGAATCAGGAAAGTGTAAGAGAAACACTGGCATTCGAGAGACAGCTACAGACATGCAGCCGGAGAAGAGGATGTGGCCATACCAGCGACAGCTATATTTATTGAGTAGCCACTAAGTTCCAGGCCTGTCTCTGGCACTTTAGATGCCCTGTCTCACTGAGAGGTGGGAAGCTCAGGAAAGACTTTATGGAAAGGGGAAGAACAAAGATGGGAATGGAGGAGAATGCTTGGATTGGGCTTTGTAGTTTGGGGTTGGATAAAAGCTTGGTAGACACAAATTGGAATATGACTTCTTGATTTATTGGTCGATAATGATATTGAGCATCTACTGTATGCCAGTACCTATACTTGCCACAGGGGATAAAATGGTAAATAAGATAAACATGGTTCCTGATACTGTAGCGCTTACTTTAAGGGGAGAAAGAGACCTTTTTAAAAATCCCCATGGTTTAGCTTTGACATGTATTTGAAATAATGAAACAGGCATGGACTGAAGGGTTGGAAAGAGATGAGCCGGGTCAATGTGTTACAGCAAAGACTTGGATGAAAAGCAGACCTGGCCTCAAGAAGAATAGGGACGAGAAGTGAGGGCATGACCAAGGCCTGGGGATTGGAAAGACCTTGGGAAGTGTGACCATCTGAAAGAAAACAGCACGCCAGAGCACATTGGAAAGGCTGATAGGGACCGGGTCAGTAGGTCTTCTAGACCCTCACTGCAGTATTTCACTTGAATTCTACTTAAGTGCAATGGAAAGTCATTGAAAATTCTCAAGAAAGGTGTGATGAGATCTAAGTTTTCAGTACATTGACTTTGATACACAGTAATTACATAATATAATCTAAATATTATTCTGCATAAAATACATCTGATAACAGAGGGTCCACCTATTCGATGCAGCAATTCTGGCTCCCATCAGAATTACAAGGGAGAAGGGTCAATTCCATTTTTCTTCATAGTTGCAAGTTCCTTGTTTAGTTATATTTCTATATCACCTCAGATTGAACTCTTTTCAAAATAGGTTACACCCAAGGTTTTTGGGGAGAGCAGTTGCAAATTTAGTTGTGTACCGCTGCTCTATTTTTATCCTTGGTCAGGTCGTTCTTTCTCATAAATAAACTCCATAGCCAGAGAGAACATCAACCACTGTGTATTTCAGGTGAGTGGCTTTGCAGATAAACACATGTCATTAATTGTGAGGTTATTTACGAAAGTCTCTGAATGGACAGGGACTCTATTAAAATGAGGTCTGGGAGACTATTTTAAGTTGGGGTATTTTTTCTCTTTAATATTGAGACCTTGGTCCATTCATGCTTTCACTCAGCAAGTTGACAACTGCTCCCTAGCATGCTGGTCCTGTGCTAGTAGGTGTATTCAGAAACTACCTTTTAAAATGAACTCACTGAAACAGTGTAAACCAGGAAAGCGGTCACAGCACTTCTAAGTGCAAAAACATTCCGAATTGTTTTTTGGAGAGTGGCTTAAAAAAAATCTCTGAACAAAAGTGGTGTTTGGTGCCATTTGGGTTTGCATAACTCCCCAAGAGCCACAGCCCACAAATCCCAGATCCCGTTTTTCCTTGAGGTTTTGGGAAAGAAGGGGATGATTCCTCCTCTTTGTATTCATCTTAGTTCATCTGTCTCTCACTGTCTCTTTGCTGAGTCAGGACCCAGCTGCCTTGTGGGTGGGAAGTGGTAAAAGCAATGGGAATTCTCCCGTAGCTTCGAGCAGAGGGGCTGGGTGGGACGGTGGGGAACGAGATTTAGATGTTTGAGTTTGTAGGCTGGGTAGGTACAGGTTGCTGGGGGCCCAACTGAGATTGGCGGGATTTCCTGTTGGGGCTACATTTCTTTTTCGGGGGGTGGGGGAGAAGGTGTGGGACTGCATTTCTAGAAAGCTCTGTCAAGCATAAAAAACAGAATTGCCTAAGTATTTCATCACCAAAAAGATTTATTTTGGGGGGGAGAAAGGATTGCAGTTCAGTGTGTGGAGACCTGGTGAATCACACGTGATGAAGAAGGAGGACATACTTTACAGAGGGAAAGAGGAAGTTAAGGGGAGGAACGTTAATACCACAGAGCTCTGTCGTAAACTCAGAGTTCTTCCCGGAGGGCTCTCCTGCTGACAGAGAGTGAGAATTCCTCCCATAAGCCCTAGCTCCTCCCATAAACCCTCCTGATTGGTTATATCCACCTTAAAGTCTCTGTCATAATTTTATCAGCCTATGACCTTGACCCATCTTGGCAAAGATGCCCAGTGTGGGTTGAAGTGTCAAAGTGGATATGATGCCCCTGCCCTAGAAAATTTTGCACTCTTGGCTATTTGGAATGAGCGAAACTTCAATCCCTGTGTGAGCTCTGGGTACTCTTTGTTCAGGTGGTTCTTCCCTCCCTTTGGGTTAGTGTTCTCATGCAGAGCCTTGGGTGCTGACTGGTGTTCCCCTGCACCCATGAGGCTGTCTGCAGCATTCGAGAAGAGAACGATTTACACAGAAGCAAGGAGACAGGCCACATTTAGGTGATGGTTAAAAACCAAAGATTCGTAGTTACATGGCCTTGGGCAACATAAAATCTAAACTTTCTCATCTGTAAAGTAGCAATAATGGCATGCACTTCACAGAGATGGCATAAGGATTATGGCAGGAGACCTCTCCAAAACATAAGTTGGGAAAAATGTCCCTCCATTTTTATCTCCATTTCGCACAAGGAAGGCATGGCCTTTAAGGTGTTTTCTTGGCTTGGCAGGAGTTGGGGCTGGGAGTAGAACTAGTTTGAAATCAATGGATATTCTACCATTTTGGAAAACCTAAACCCACTGAAGAGATGAAAAGAAACAGTCCTTACGAGTACCGAGGACAAGGCTGTGGACCCGAGCAGGTGGTTATTATTATACGTCAGGTTGTGCTGTAGGATCCTGTGAGGCAGGTGGAACCTTAGGTCCTGGGTGTCGTGGCCATAGCATGGGAACAGGAGGCTGGCAAAGCTCAAGGGACCTGGAGCCACTTAGAGCGAAGACATGCATGGCAGTTACACGTCTCCCATTTTCCATTTCCCAGATTCTGGTGTGACCCTGGGGAAAGATAGGAGCCTTGGTGAAGACTGAATTCAAACATTACGTAAGCCACATAAGCTGGAAGCTGAGATTAGACATAAAATTTATTGCAGGGAACTAAAATTGTATTTCTGGTCAAGTGAGATCCATACTGGCTACATTTGGAAGTCAGGTGTTCAATAAATATTAGTTTAATGAAATCAAGCCAGGAAAAAAAAAGGGGAAAAAATGGAAGGAGCAGCCTGAGAGGTAAGTGAGAACATGGAAAGGGAGAGAGTATTGTGAAACCCAAAGATAAATACACTTTTAAAGTGGAGGAAGTGGTCGGTGATGTCAAACGCCAGAGGGAAGTCAGACGGGAATCTGAGAGCATCCATTGAATTTTGCAAGAAGGTGGTCGGCCATCTCTGACCTTCCTGGAAGCGCATTTAATGAAGTGGTCAGAAAAGGAGCCAGGCTGCACTGGACGGAGGGGAGAATGGGAGACCGCATTGGAGGCAGTGAGTGGGGACTGCCCTTTGAAGACACAGGAAATAGGAGAAAGAGACAAAAATGCAGGATGGGGGTAACAGGAAGGAGGCGTTTATTTTACTTAGGGTGGGAAAAAGCTATTAGAGTCTGCTGAGAAAAAGTGGTGATCCCAGAAAGGCACTAACAGGTAAAGTGACTGAATTGTAAACAAATTTAAAATGGGAAGCCATCTGCGAATAGAGGCAGCTGTAACAAACCTGCCCTCTAATGAAGGAGCTAACACCATCACCTCTTGGGATGCGAGTTGGCAAAGGACACAGACATGCATCACATTTTGCAAAATGGTGACCCGCAGGCTGGCTTTGTTGTGTCCATGTGATATTTTAAAAATAAATGAGGTGCCAAAATATAAAAATCAACCAATTTCACATGAAAATCCAGATTCTTGGCCTCTTTTAAAATGTAAAAATAATTATTTGCTTCATCATGGTTTGTAGGCTTTTGTTCCTATCAACAATGAGTTGGTTGCCCTCAGGGCAAACATTTCTGGATGAAGGCAATGACTGGCAAGTGTTTCCTGCAGAAGGCTTTGCCATTCAGTCTTTAATTTACTCGGTTCTGCCCTTATAGCCCGAAAGCAACCGTAAAATAATGGGCTTTGCTTTGTTTCAATAAACTTTGTGTGTAGACACCTAACTTTGAGGTAATTCTATCAGCTCCTTAATTTGAAGTCAAATCTGTTACAGCTGACTCTTTATTCATCGATGGCTTTCTATTTCGTGCTCAAGAAGTACTGCTGTGCCCTGACAGGCGTGGCTCAGTGGATTGGGCGTCATCCCGCAGAGAGAAAGGCCACTGGTTTGCCTCCTGGTCAGGGCGCACGCCCGGGGTGCCAGCTGGGTGCCTGCCTGCGGTTGTGCTGGAGGCAGCCAATCAGTGTATTTCTCTCCCTCTTTCCCTCTCTTTGCAAGTAAAAAATAAAAAAAGAGAGAGAAATATTGTTCTTCTTTAGGTTTTTCTCCCCAACCATTAAAAAAATTTAACTAGTCTTAGCTTATCGGCTGGGCCAAAATGGGCAGCTGACGGGGTATGGACTTTGGACCATGGTTCGGGGCCTCTGCCGGAGGTCACCAGCTACCCCTTTCTGTCCACTCTGGGTGGGCTGCGAGTTGCCATTTAAAAAATTGTGTTTGTGCTTTTATTTTTTCATACTGACCTGAGTGCGTTAATCTGCTTAGCCTGCCTGTAGGCATTTGAATTTGACTCCCATGTGGGATATAACCAGGTGCCTTGACTGAAGGACGGGCAGTGGTAAAACCAGGCAGGTCTTGGGCAAACCATAATCAGCTGGTCATACTAACCATGTGCTTTTATTATTTTGCATTTCTATCAGTACTTTGCCATCAAAAGAGCATTGCCATTTTTAAAATTATTTTAATTTTTAAAAGATTTTATTTTTAGAGAGGGGGGAGGGAGAAAGAGAGGAAGAGAAACATCAATGTGTGGTTGCCTCTCGCATGCCCATCACTGGGGACCTGGCCTGCAACCCAGGCATGTGCCCTGACTGGGAATCGAACCAGCAACACTTTGCTTCACAGTCTGGCATTCAATCCACTGAATCACACCATCCAGGGTGAGCGCTGCCATTTTAATCAACCGATTTAAAAATCTTTAATAATCTTTCATCTCTTTCCTTTCTTAAGGCTTCGTTTTGCCACCTTTGTAATATCTCAAGCCAGTGTTAGACTTTAAGCTGTGTATTTATCTCCCCCATGTCAAAATGGGGAGTCTTGTTCTGTTCATCATCATTTTCAGAGAACTTTGCGTAGTGCCTCACACAGATTTGATCATCATAATGTGGTAGATGAGTGGCTGAGGAAGCTTACGCTCTCTTTACCCTCTGGCAGTCCCAAGAGCACTGGGACAAATAATTGGTCACCTGTAAATCCAGATGTGAAGGACAGGAAAGGACCCATTTTATAGATGAGAAAGCTAAGGTTCAGAGATGCGAAGTTTCTTGCTCAAGATCATGTGTCTGTGGCAGAGCTAGGATCCCAAGCAACATCTGTTCAAGGTCAGGTCTGGAGTTCTCAGTCATGATCCGATGCTCTTTCTTCTCTCCTTTAGCTACACGGGATGTAAAGTAGTTGAGCTGTCCATTCCCAGGAGGAAGATGGTTGAGCAGGTTCATAGCAGTTTGAGTTTTTTGTTAGAGCAGGAAGGAGGTTAATTCAAATTCTACCCCTTATTTAACACCAGAAGAAAATAGCTTTTATTTTCCTAGTGGGAAAGTATTTTTAACTGGGAGTTAGGAGGGGGAGAGAAGAGGTGAAGTCCAATCTCTCTTTCTCTCTCTGCTCTAAAAGCACAAGATAAGCTCAGTGCTCTCAAGGTCATAGCACATAGTTCTCTTTGACTTGCACAAACCCACAGCACATGTAGCAGATCCTCGAATAGCATCCTTTTGAAACAAGTAGGGTAAAATGTTCCCCCAAACTGAGTCAAGTCCTACCAGAAGCAATTACTCCATCAGGTCAAACCCTCCCAGAACAAATTGCTCCAAGCCCCACCAGAACCACCACACTTATCAATAGTTATAAAACAATGGTCCAGGAACGACCCTGACTTCTTTTAAGTTTGTTTTTCAGATCTAAAGCCAAGCCACCAACCACAGAGACAAACTCAATACCAGGTTGGGAAATTCCCTTTCTGCATCCCATAATAAGAGCTGCACAACCCCAGGACACTGAGCTCTGTTGCTGTGTACGTGGACGTCAGTGTTCCTAAAGAGGAAAAGCCTACTAACCTGCTTCCTGACTGGTCAACCCCAGCAACTCCCATGTTCCCAAGCCAAAAAAACCTTAAGCCCCACACTTGGTGGGCAGAACCTGGGACCCTCTCTTAGGGTTCTTGCCCTCTGCAGAGCCCCAATAAATTTGGCTTTGCTTTTTATCAGTGTTCCTTGTCTCGATTCTTCTGTATCAGGAGGCAAGAACCCAAACTTGTCAGTAGCAATTTTATTCAAGGTTCATGAGATTCCATGATAACTTAACTTGTTTTTTTTTGTATCAGTTAGCCTATGGTAAAATTGGTTTGAGTATATGTCGTTCTGCTTAAAGTCATAAGACTTACCTGCATTAGGTGAGGACTTAACTGTGTAACTGTTGACATGATAAATAGTTCTGTTGCTCTGAACACAGGTAAAGCATCCCTTTTTTGCATTTGCAAATCAGAAGTTTTTCCCCAAGGAGATACATACGGTTTCATGAGATTTGAATATAAGACAAGTGTCCGTTTATCTTAGACAACACGTGTACTTATAACTCACTCTCATGATGACAGAAGTCCAAGTATTTAGGGGCAAAATGAGCTCCTGAATTCAACCTTATTTTGTTTCTGAGCAAATTTCATTGACAATAATAATAATGAGAAGGTAGATTTTGTAGGCTCAGAAATGGGGATGTTCAGGGGATGGGTTCGGTAGTGAAAATGTGCCTTTCGTCTGTGTGTTATACCTGAAATAGGCCAAATTAGAGTGACTTCAAAGAGTAATCCCAAGCCTTGAAGTATCCCAAGGAACAAGAAACAACTGGTATTATTGTGGCACTTCCTTCTGGGTCCCAAGAAGCAAAGCCATTTGGGGACTGTCTTGGGGGTGTGGCCAAGTGGGGGAACTTAGTGCTTTGGTATTGAGTGAACTCTCCCATTAAAAAGTGTTCCCTTCCGAGACTTGACTTAGGGTGGTGAACACATAATACAATACACAGATAATGTATTATAGAATTATATCTCTGAAACCTATATAATTTTATTAACCAATGTCACCCCAATGAACTCAATTTTAAAAAATAGAAAAAAGAGTGCTCCCTTCTATGTCATTTTTTATATGTCTCCAAATCTTGCTTTCATACCACTTCTGTGGTCTTTATCATATTAATACATTACCTTTAAATTGTTATTAGCAGCTATGTTGGAGAATGTACTGGCAGGAAAACACTTGTTCCTGTTCTAACAACCCCTCTCTTCCACAAGCTGAGCTTCTGGAGTTGGACTAGTTTAGTTTATTAAAAGCCTTGGCTTCCACAAACTGTGGGACAATGATACTCCTTACCCTCTCACCCATGGTGGGTTCCCACTGGGGTGACTAGAAGCTAATAGCTGAAACCAGTAAGATCTCAGCAGCCAAGAAAGTATGAGGAGGATGCACAGTCTTCATATTATAATGCCTTTGCTGTAATAATAGCTGTGTTCCGCATATTAAAATAATTTCTGGCCTTGAAATAGAAAGAGTGGTACATAGGAGGAGTAAGTTGGAGTTTCATTCTATGCATGAAGATGGTTACCTCTGGGTTTGCATTGTTCCGTCTTTCTCTTCTTGTCCTCTCAAGGTCTTTGGGGATTTCTCCCCGGGGAGGAGGAGAATATGACTCTTTTCTGTTATTGGTCCAGACTGGTAATAAACAGAAGGTGTGTTTGAAGGAGATGGAGAAAGAGAGTCCAACGAAGGCATCATTTGCAAGGGTGAAGGCAAACCAGCCGCATGTTTGAGAACTCTTGCTTCAATTTCTAACTTTTTGCCTCACGACCACCTCCACTAGTTCAACTCTTCTGTGTTCCACCCGATCACAAGCCTGGCTGCCCACCCAGTCCCTGTTCTGTCCTCACCAGCTTCCTCTCAGTGTCTGGCTCCCTTGGTGACACTTACTGGTCCTTGATTGACTTTAACCTGGCCGTCAGCACCCCTCAAGTGCTGTAATGAACAAATACATAACTAATACTAACCCAGCCACTGGTCCTGTCTTATTCCTCTGAACTTTCTCAGTTACAAGGATAAACTGGAGGGTCCTGATCCTGTGGGAAGCTGGGGGGAGGTCGTTCATTTCTTTGTTTGAAAACCCACAAACCGGCTCACTCAATTGATTTGGAAGAGCCAGGGCCATAGCTCCAGAGGCCCCCACTGTTAAGCTTGTAGGTTCCTCACTTGTAGAGGCTGGTGGAGGAGGCAAAGGCAAAGGAGAGAGAGTGTGGTTTGATTACGGTATAATTGTCTTCCCTCTGGGAGCATTTCAAGCGTATTTTACAAATGTCAGGGAACCAATGACTCATCAAACAGTTGAGTGTTGGTTTTGGAAAAGGGAGAGGAAGTCACTGCTTTGGAGCTCAGTGATGGATTTGCAGTAAGGTAAGATCTTATCGCACCAGGGGACTGAAATGTTGGCAGTAATCCCTTGCTCTTTTCGTCCCCCAGATCCCAGGAGTGGGGTGACGCATTTGTAGTCAGAAACCATTTAGTCCGAGCCTTCCAATGGCAGCACTTCTGTGTCTCCCAGAATCAGGGAGCTGCGACTGTGCAGTGAAACCTCCATTTTCTTAGGACAGAGAGGAGACAACGCTGGCCTTCTGTCCCACAGTGGTGGCGAAAGCAAGATGGGCAGAGTATGTGTCTCGTGGTTAGTCTGGGCAAATCTGAGCTGCAGAAGAAAAGCAGCTGTGAGAGAGAATCTTACCAGACTTTTCTTATCTCTGTTTTCCTTGTTGAGCTTGGGAAGGGTGTAAGCATTAATGCAGAGCTTGCAAGAGCACCACAAGCACAGAGAGGAGAAAACAGCAATGAATGGGGTTGTTCAGCATAGACCGCAGTCCCTTAGGTAGCACACATGTGAATTCATGTTACCTTCATGTCACAAGTGGTGCATGTGGCTAATGAAATCGATATGTTGTGGGGGAGACAACACACTGAGACCAAAACACCTATGACTCCCTCTCTTTTTTCCTCCCTTTCTTTCAGTCTTGAACAAAGACCATAATTTTCTGACCACTTCTGCATCCTTCAGAAAGTTTGGACCTCTCCTGCTCCATCTGTTTTGTGGTTGTTGTTTCTTTTTAAAAATAATGATGAGGTGTGTGAAGATGCTTGTGCATGTTTGGTGGGCAATGGGGTTTTGGAATAAAGTCCTGTGGTCGTGGGGCCTGTTGAACCCCCTCTTAGAAGGTCCTGGTGGTAGAAATTGCAGAAAGGGAGTGGGGAGGGAACCTCAGTAGTTGGCAGCCAGTGTTGGAGGCTCTGCTTAGGATGTGGCGTACACATGGCAACTTGGTCCCGGCTTCGGGCCTTCGTTGTAAGTCTGGGATGCCAGGAAGAGGGCTGCTCAGTAGCCTGTAACACCTACATGTGAAGAGGGAGTTTAGCTGTGGTCCTTAGACCCACTCTTGTCTCCTTGCTCCTCTCTAGTTTGCCTTTTTCTCACATGGACAAGAACAAAAGTTGTGATTCGATTTTCTGCTTTTCCAGATCTCCAGCTAGAGAAATCCATGCAGTGGGACACAGTGGTAGCACAGGAAACTCACAGTCATGCCCTCATATGGGTCTTCCTTATGGCCCATCCGCTTTCTCCCCTACTGTCCACAATGACCAGTCTCTCTGTCCCAACATCTGACCATATTTTATGTGCTTTTGCTCGGAGCTTCTGGTGTCTCCCCTTACTTTCAGAGGAAACTGATGCCATCAGACCAGAACACTTTCAAACTATACCTGTCTCTTGGCCTCCTGTTACGTTATTGGGGTGTTCTTCCACCTATGGCCAACCTCTCTTTGTGCTTTAGATTCTACCGGTCCTTCTGTCTTCACAGCGATGTTACACTATCAATGAGTCCCCTCAACTGGATCTTTCTATAAATAGTTAAACAAGCTAAACTTTCTTCAATTTGAAAAAAATTCCCTTATACTACTCTATTTCTCTCTTCTTCTTACTATTCTTCTTCTTCTAATATTCTTCTAACCCTTTCCAATGTAAAGAACCGAACTTCTCACATAAATGATCTACACTCGGGGCCGCCATTTCCTCTCCATGCCTGTCTGGCTTCCGCCCTCACACCCCTCCCACGGAGCTCACTAATGTCATTGGTGACCACGTTTCAGTTCCCATTTTCTTGACCTCAGTATCTGACTGAGTCCTTAGCTACCGGTTCCTGCCCCCTTCTAGAGCTCTTCAAGATGCCCCACTCTCTTAGGTTGTCTCCTCCATCTTGGCTGATGCTGCTTTCTCTTTGTAGCATCTCTCTTTTCTAAGCTGCCATTAAATACTGAAGTGTTTCTCAAAGCAGGGTCTTGGGCCTCCTTCTCTTCATCTTTCTTCCTCTCTATTTTCGCTCAGGAGTCTCTCTGATGTGCATGGCTGCCATTACTACCTCATCAGGGATGACCTCCAAACTCAGTCTCTAGTCTAGATCTCACCTCAGAGCCTCACAAGTGTATATTCAAATTTTTCTTCAGTATCACCACCTGCATGTTTTAAAGCTACACCATTATATACAAGAAGATCTTTTTCTGCGCCCAGCTTTATTATTAGTATTCTCCATATCAGTGAAAGACATGACCAACCAGACAGAACTTAGAAATTGTTGTTGCCACTGTCTTCAATTTACCCCACCATCAGTAAAGCTGTTAATTTTACCCTTGTCCTTTCCCTTCTCACACCTTGTCTGTCTTCTTCCTAGTGCGAGTCTCCCCCGCTTCTCACCTTCTCCCCAGAGCTCCTGTAAGAGCTGGCTGCTAGGTCTTCCTGAATGTGTCCTGGCCTTCTTATAATCCACTCTTCATTCTACAACAAGAGTGATCTCTTCAAATGTAAATCTAATTAGGGGAACCCATCCTCTCCCTCCTCTTCCTCCATCAACTATCTATTTAAAAGTCTTTAACACTTTCTTGCTCTTTGTAGGACAAACAAGAAAGAACACACAAAACTAGAGATGCTGAATATGGCCAACAGTCATTTCTTGTATTGTTCCTGCCTCCCTTTCCAGCTGAGTGTCCCAACATTTTCTTCCTCACATCATGTACTCTGGTCACACAGGTCTCTTGTTTCTTGATTAGGTCATGTTCCACATGGACACAGGGACTTTGCTCATGCCATTTCCTACCCCTTCTAGGAGAAAACTTTCTTCTTCTGCCTAGTTCACTGGAACTTACTCTTATGCTCTCAAGATAAACATCATGTCCTCAAGCATTTTGTGACCTCACAACATAGATCAGGTTCTTTTGTTGTGTAGTAGTACAGTATCACAGCACTCACCTTTGTTTGGGAGAATACATTCATTTGGGCTCAATATCTGTCTTTCTGACTTGACTGTAATAGAGAACAGTGGTTTGCTCAGCATTGTATCCCAAAAATCCAGCACAGTATTTCATACTCGGGAAGCACTTAACAAATATTTGTTGAGTGAATGAATCAGAACTTCTGTTGGACTGGCCCCACTGTCCTCATTTTACAGATGAAGAGACAGAGGCTCACACAGCAGTAAATGATGGAGTTATGTGGCCAGCACAAGTGTATCTACTCCAGAACCCAAACAGCACCTGCTATTACAATAGTTTGTAGAGTTACTAGGGAGGAACACTAGTCACAGTGCTGTGCGTGCGTGTTCGTTGTTGCTGTTGTTTTAAAACACAGAACTAAAGTACAAAATAACTTATTCATGGCTTACATCACCTTAGTTATACCACAGGTTGTCATTAAGAGAAAGACCTAGATGATGTAGAATTCTTTGTTAAACAGGGTCCGTGTGATCCTAACATAGCTTCAAAAGGATGAGATTAAGGAAGGTGGACCATATGTCTTGATTTCTACTTGTCATCTTGGTGTAATTATTAATAGGGCTCTTTTGAAGTCTCAGAAGTGTTCCACATGGGGCCATCCACGATATGGTATCCTGTTTGTAGGTGAGGTGACTGGGCCAGTTAAGCAGGTCCAAAGTTAGGAACCTTGGGTTTTAGCTTGAGCTCTGCCTTTAGATTTGGCTGTGGCAAGTTACTTTAGTAAATTTGAAAGTCTGGGTTCTTCTTAGTCTGCACTTTTTGTGATCTTTGTGAGATCTTTAAAATAACACATTAAAGATAGGTAGTTTTTCAGTAGACATGTATCAAAGGGCCCTCTAACATTAAGGAACATATAAGCTAGGCCATAGACATATCAAAAGTGCATAAACTGCTCTGGCTGGTGTGACTTAGTAAATTGAGCACCAGCCTGCAAATCAAAAAAAGATCACCAGTCTGATTCCCAGTCAGGGCACATGCCTGGATTGTGGGCCAGGTTCCTGGTTGGAGACATGTGAGAGGCAATGGTCTAATATAACCCTTGCACATTGATGTTTCTCTTCCTCTCTTTCTCCCTCCCTTCCCCTCTCCCTAAAAATAAATTAAAAAAAATTTTTTAAATGCACAAACTATTCTGGAGCACAAGAAACTTAGTTGAAGGGGGCAGAAATAGGTTTAAGAAAGGCTAGAAATGAGATGTTAGGTTGGGAAATGATTGGATTGGGGAATCATTTATTCCACAAACATTTTAAACACCTATTTTGTGCCACATACTATGCAGAATATGGGGGTATGAAGATAAAAAGACTTGACCATTGATTAAATGGCAATCTGTAAGTTAATAATTATAATAAATGCAACATAAATATTAGAATGGCCATATGTTCAAGAAGGATACATTTAAATCATAAGGAAGGAACTTTTAAGTCTTTCTGGGTGAGTAAGGATGAGTATGCATCATAGGGGAAGTATTGGATCTGAGACTGAAATAATGAACAAATGCCTGGGCTGAATGCAGAGTATTCAATGCCAGGACCCATGTCTTACTCACTTCTAAATCCCATTATGGTGCCCAGCAAATGAAGAACCATAAAATGTTGGGGTCTAGCGGGAGGTGGCTACAAGGGGAGGTAGAAGATGATGGAGCAAGGAAGGAGAGGAAGGAAATGATGACAATGCAGAGGCTGAACTTGAAGACTGCTTTGGCGTCCTCCTCCACATTCTGCTTGAAAGAGCTGCTCCTGCCTTTGAAGTTTGCTAGCCTGCAATTAGGAGAGTGTAGCCATCAGGAGGCTCTGACTCAATAAGCAGCATTAGAAATTTTCTATTCTAATGACTTTCAGACACTTAAAAGATTTGATTGTACTTTGGTCTAAGGGACATGCTGCAGATTTAAAGCCGTCTTGCTATTCTCTGGAACCTTTTTGCTCATCTTTAATTGAAAAGGATATTTACTTGTAAACGGAGCTCTCGGCCATCCAGCTATGCTTCTCTGTGACACATACTCTCATTTCACCTTGGCAGGCTGGTTTCATTAGAAATAATCCACTGCAGGGGTAATGTTAACATAATATTGCTTCTAAACCAGGCACAGTTTGATGAAAGATTTGGATGTGCTTGGTGGGTTGCCGTTCCAATTTCAGACATTTGCTGGCATTCCCTGAGAGCCTGCCAAGAGCAAGGGATGACAGCTAAATGGGCTTTTCATCCGCTGAATGTGGCAGTGGGGGGTTAGCCTCATGACTCTCTTTAAAAGCCTTGGGGGAGTGATGATCGAAAGTCCTGAACTCCTCTGAGAAATGTTATTTCAGACGAGTCCTTGCCAATTCCAAATGTGCCAATTACAACGTAAAGATGAATTAGGTGATCTCTCACATTTAGTCATTGTTTAATCCAATCTTTGGTGCAATGTGACGCTCATTGTCCCATTTGATCTTCATAGTGACTCTGGGTTGTAGTCAGGAGCAGCCTTACTCTGGACATTTTATGAATTTTACAGATGAGGTCTAGGTTTAAAGAGAATAACTTGTCTGTCTTTATTTGCACAGGTAATTAAATGTTTATGAGGTCTGGAAATCAACTTGGTTTGCTCATTGCCAGTCTAGGGCTTATTATACTTAATCATGAGGTCTTGCTTGGTAAAATTCTAAAATACACTCATTGAATGAATGACAAGTCAGTCTTTGCAGTAGGTTAGGGCTGTACCACAGATTTAGGCGGGCAGGCGTAACGGAGATAGAAAAGGCACTGAAGGCGGTGTGACCTTGCTCTTCAAGGCTTGACCTTTGGTGCACCTTCCTGTCAGCACAATGGCGGCCTTACTGATCCACAAGTCCAAATGTGTGTCCCTTCATTATACACGCACCAAGAATCTCCTCCCAAGATATACATAGAGGGCTCTATAAAAAATAGGGCATGACTGTAATGGACTTTTGTGGGTAGAAGTTCCATTTAACTGAAATGTTCTGCCTCACCAGCTTGATGGTACAAATGAAGCTGCATCTTTAATTTCTTTACTGTTCAGATGAACTGCATCTCAAGGTGCCTTAGCAAAGTGACAGTGTTGGTCCAGATTCCTGCACCTGTCACAGTGATTCTTCGAGGGAGGGTAATGGGATACTCCTATTGTTATCTGCTGCCAAAGGACCTGCTGTTTTAGAACTCTTTGGTTTATTCCCATTGGAAGGCATTCTGTCAAAGTGCTCACAACAGCTGTGGGATCGAGACCTTCAACATCAGCTGCATGTTCAGCGAGAATCAGTCCTCTTCCAATGAGCAATAGACCTTGGCTTTGAATCTCTGTCTTCTATCCAGGCCCCATATTTCTTTGCAGTGAGCCCCATTTGGAAGGCCTTTGGTAGATTCAAGTTGAGAGCACCCCATTCTATCAAAGATGGTTTAATTTTGAGTATCGGAATGGAAGTTATTGAAACCCTACCATCCAGGCATTCTTTACCCTGCACACGAAATTGCCCATGTAGTCACAGTAAAACCTTCAGCTCAGCAAAGAGTATCAGGAGGGGCAGGTTTCTGGTAAAGACCCCCAAATGATGGCAATTAATGTTCACTTGCTTTATTTACGTATCTGAGAGAGGAAATTTAAATGTTTTTTTTCTGGAACCAAGAAGTCAAGAGTTTATTTCCTCAGCATCTTTTACATAACAAAAAGCAAGAACAAATTAGTGCCTGCCTGTCAGAGCTATTTGATATAACAGTGGCCCAGACTATCAAAAAACTTGAAAGCCTTAATAGGACATGAATACTTGAAAAACCTTTTGTATGAGAAGAGATCTTTGCCCTGAAGTTTGAATACTGAATGATCTAAGAGGAAAAACCTAAAAAATCATATAGGAATCATGAATTTATGAACATCTGACTTGTCAACCCATGTTCAAGCTACATGTCATTTTATCATGGGAGCAAGGGAACATGATATGCCATCTTATATTAGAATCGGCAACAGTGAGGCAACAGGACAGGCAACAGAGCTCTGAATCCAAGAAGAAACCTGAACGGCACACTGACCCTCATTTCAGGGCTGATGTATGGCTCACGTAAAAGTGTTGGGTCAATGGTCTACAGGAGGGAGTGCCATGAAGTTAGAAGTTACTGGGACGGCTGCAGTGCGGTTGAGCAGCCGGGGGCAGAGGGGTTCAAGACCAGTGATGCTGGCGCCTTCAATGACAGTGGGGAGTGTTCTATGGCGGTGACATCAGTGATAGCTGATGCCGGCATTCTGATTATGTTTTAATTACTTTCCTTCCTTCTGGAATATAATTTTTTCCAGCTTTCCTGTCAATTCTGTGAGGCACCAGTGTTCTTCCAATAAATTACTTTTTTTATGCTTAAGTTATTCTGCGGTATTCTCTGTCACTTGTAACCAGGAATTGTGACTAGTGCATATACTGGTACCAAAGTATATGCAGGTGTACAGTGCAGGAACATATGAGAAATATGCAACACCTGAATCAGTTAGAATGAAAAGCAATGGAAGTTCAGCTCAAATACAGGAATAAGAATCTGGATACTGATGACACATGGTTGAGAATCTAATAATTTAGCTCTCATTCCTGATCTCTTTGAATACAATATACATTAAAGATAAGACCCCTGTGGACTCAGCAGTTCAGCATCCTAGAATGGAATCAAGACCCCTAAAATTTGAATCTATGGGTTAGGGTATGCATTATTTGGGGTTTCAGTGGGAAAGAGATGGTTCATGCACATGGAGTATTTGAAGAGAGTTTTAAAAGGACTTATTTACAATATTGTGAGTAGGCCTGAGGGCAATCACCAAGGGATGGTGAAGTACCTTACAGATCGCAAGATCCCTTACTTATGCCTATAGGAGTGAGGAGAAGGAACAATGATAAGAATTTAGAGGGAGCTGCATTTGCAGCTGTAGCTGTGGAAGGTTTTTCAATAGTTACTGTTGGCTTTGGAAAAGAATTCAGCCACTAATAATCCATGACCTGGCAGGTTGAGGATCAGGAAATAAATTCCTTCTTTTTTCACCTGATTCTCCCCTTTGTGCATGCAATTGGCTAGACCCAACCTGAAGACGGAAGGTTAAGTTCACTTGATTGAAGTAGTAATTAGAGATTACCCTTTGGGGCAAAGAGCTAGGTGGGAAAGAAAGGCAAATGGACCAGGATGGGCAAATGGAAACCATCCATCACAGGGCAGCTATTTCTGGATAACTTTAGAGTGATTGACCAATTGAAAGCCCTACATTCTTGGCTCAGAAACAGCCTGAAGTGTGGTATTTCCTATGACTATGGAAAGAAAATATCTTATCTCTTGGAGTCTTAGGGCTAGGATAGCCAAAAACCAAACAAATAGTGGTTCCGTGCTTTGACAAATTATAATTTCAGTGCAATTCAAAGTTTCAGCAGACTTCTTCTAAAGTCAGGGCAGTGGAAAAGGATGTGATCCACGGATTAGAATGCCAATATGGGGGAGAATTTAGTGTCTAAATTCATAACCCCTGTGAATATCCATGGACCACTTTGAGAGAGCTCTTCAATTTCAACTTGGCTGGAGGGCTCTGTAACTAATTTCCTAACTTTTGCTGGGGAAGCCAACTCCCCCTTTGTCCTCTCTCCTCCAACCTCCTTGACTCTCAGTGTATAAATAAAGTTTGATCCTAGAATACCTGGTATGGGACATTAAAAAATTAAATATGAAAGAAGACATCTTATACTCCAAAAGTATATAAGATTTTACTAATTTATATAGACAAATTCTAAAATATGGGTGCAAAAATTCTGAAGAGGTTAGGGATGGAAGATGTTAATTTTATTTCAGATTAAGAATGGAAGATGTTAACTTTATTTCAGGCTGAATTTATTGTTATTGGTCCATTTTCTGGTTATTTTGGGTTCAATGTACAAGAGTGAACACTGGGAGTCGTTCTAATTGTTTGTTCACTTGGTTAACTGAAACCTGGACATACATGAAAAAGATGCCAGTTTTACTGTGGGGATGGAATCCAAAGAATTTCAGAGATAGGCAGGTCGGAATGGATTAATTATGTTTGACTCATCCACTCATTGCTCATCATGGTCTTCTAGAAGGCCGACATTGCAGCTTGACTCTTTCCTTTTTCTCTGGGTTCCTTCCCCATTTTCCATAGGTGTTGATCCCAAGAGCTTTTCTAAATAAATATCCTGAAGATGAAATGCCACCTCAGACTCTGCTTTCCAAAGAACCTAATCTGTAACACTAGTTACAGACTCATCTCAGTTACAAAATTGAGGAATGTAGACTCAGTTCATATTTCTTTCCTTGGTGTGTGTGTACTTTTCTTCCTTCTCTGTTCTCTTGCTGTATCTCATCTTTATATGTAGGTAGATATCATGTATTATTAGGGGCTGAATTTTAGTCACAGCGGCAGAATATCAGAAAGGAGAACGAGCATCACCCCTAGATGCTGGACCTGCAGTGGGTTATAGGACCAAATAAAGTGTTGTTCTGCCTCACATCGGGAGACAGTGAAAGATTAGTTGTCCTGGGCATAGTTTCATTGTGTTAGACAGAAACGATGTCTTTGGAAATGTTAAGAAGGGAAGAAGGATCTGGAGAGATGTTAGCCAGGGTGCAGGTTGCTGATGGATGTTAGTCATTCTGGCTGCCCAGAATCTGAACATGTTCATTGCATTTTGGGGAAAGTCCTAAGAGAGGCGGGGCATTATTCTCTCTACAGAACTAAAAAGAGTGGGTCATTGTCTCCTTCAGTCTGCCACCTATTAACTGGGTCATTGTCATGTGACTCATGTTAGCCAGTCAGATTCTCCAGCATCAAACTTTGACTGTTGAGGGAATGAGGCAGGAAGCACAGTCAGTTAAACATTATTCCTGGAGCCTATGGCAGATTCATAAGTCCAGCGTCATTTTAACAAGGATTTTGTGGCTGAGAAACATTCTGTCTAGATTGGTGGCATTCTAGACAGTCCATGTCTGAGCAGGACCTTGGGCAAGTTTCCCTTGGTTCCTGCCACATCTGGTTGTCTCATCTTCTTGCCAGTTCTGTACAGTATCCCAAACCTGTGCAGTCAATTCTTTTATATATATATATATATATATATATATATATATATATATATATATATATAAAATTATTTATTTTTAGACAGAGGGGAATGGAGGGAGAAAGAGAGGGAGAGAAAAGTCAATGTGTGGTTGCCTCTTCTGTGTCCATTACTGGGGACCTGGCCTGCAACCCAGGCACGTGCCATAACTGGGAATCAAACCAGTGACCCTTTGGCTCGCTGGCCAGTGCTTAATCCACTGACCCACACCAGCCAGGGCAAAACCTGTGCAGTCAATTCTTTTTCTGCTTAAGTTAACAAGAGTATGTCTCTCTAATTTGCATCTCAAAACATAACTAGTATACAAATATCCCAGGATACTCATAAGTTCTAGGAGTACAGATGTTTAATGGCGTGAAGTATCCAGGCACTTGAACTTCAGGGCAAATCAATGCAAGTTAGATGGAGACAGAGGGGAATGGTCACCCCTCCACTACGGAAACTCTTGGATTAAATAACTTCCCTGTTCTTTGCCCTAAGAAGTCTGGGTCTTTGCAGTGAGGGCAATGACTACAGTGGCTGTGAAGTCACCATATAAGCAACAAATATCAGCAACAGGGTCCTACTCTTCTTCCGTGGCCCTCATTCTGTTCCTTGTAGCCTTTATTCTGCTTCCCATGTTCATCTATGACACCAGGATATTTTGCATTGACAGGAATATGTCCTGATACCCCCACTGCCTAAAAATAAACAGGAATTTGTTTCATTTGCACATGATTACTAGTGCATCAAGGAACCAGCTATAATGGAGGCTTGGACTGATCACAGAGGAAGGGGCCCAGGACCATCCTGAAGACCCCCTTTCCAGTTCTGCAGCAGCTACAAAATAGGCAGAACTAAGAAATGTGTTGGATCTCCCAGCCAGGAACTTCAGAGCCACAGACATTTTGCCCAACAGAGCAATTCCTTGACTGAGTCACTCAGATGTATTCTCAAAGTGACACGCCAGACTTGTGAATACCATAGCAAAGGGCAAGAAAAGAGGTTGCTTGGCAAATGCTGACAGGCTGCCAAGGCAACCTACAAGCTGTTACCCATTTCTTCTTAACTCTTACAACATTCTCATTGCACTAAGTAAGTAGTAAGTCTCCTCCTACTGAAATGGCAGATGTGGGGGAGTGTTACATGTTTGTTTAGGGAAGCTGGTAAAAGAAGAAAGTTAACTCATAACGTGGGGAAGGGAGGGAGTGGGTTTGTCCATTAGGAGCCAGATAGGGGTTGAGAATGGAAGTCTGAGTTCTGAAGACCACCCGAGGGACCAATAATGAACAGAGCAGAGCTTCCTCTGCAGACTGAATTGGGGGCACTCTTAGCAAAATACCAACATTCCCTTCTGCTGGGGATTGAGTGTTGGTGCCCCCTCTCCTACACTCAAATTTATATGCTGTGATGGTATTTGGAGGTGGGACACTCGGCAGGTAATTAGGTCAGGAAGGTGGAGCCCATGTGAATGAGATTAGTGTCCTTTCTTTCCTTTTCATTGAATTTATTGGGTGACACAGGTTAACAAAATTATATGTGTTTCAGGTGCACAATTCTATGACACATCACCTGTACACTGTACTGTGTGTTCACCACCCAAGTCAAGTCTCCACCCATCACCACTTATCCCCACTATACCCTCCTCCACCCTCTACCCTAGTAATAGCCACATAGTTGTCTGTGTCCATGAGATTTTTCTCTTTCTTTTCTTTTTTGCTCACTCCCTCTACCCTCTCCAAAGCCCTTCCTGACAATGGTGAGCCTGCTCTCTATCAGTGAGTCTGTCTGCATTTTAAGAAGAGGTGTGAGAAAGCTCACTCTCTTTCAGCTGTGTGAAGATACGGCCAGAAGAGGGCCATCTGCAAATCAGGAGAAGTGCTTTCACTGGGAATTAAATTAGCCAGCACATTGATCTCTGACTTCCTGACTTCCAGAATGGTAAGAAATAAATGTTGATAAGCCACCCAGTTTGTGGTATTCTGGGGTAGCAGCCCAAGCAAACTATAAGACAGCTTCCCCTAGGAAGAGAGCAGGCATCTCTCGGTGAGATGGGAAACCAGTTATTAGATGAACATAATTATAATAATGGCTTGGATATACTATTCAACTGAACTATAGCACTAGGATACCAGGAATTTAGAAAATGTAGTCTTAAGAGAGTTTCAGATAGAACCTCCATCATATTACTTGCTCAAATTTATTGAGCACTTGCTACGTGCCAGCCACTGTGCTCAGTCCGACACATGTATTTTCTCATTTCATTCTCTCATCCATGCTCCGTGGTCAGTTCATTTTACAAGCAAGGCTCACAAAAGATGAAATCTCTCATCAAAATCTCTTGCTCTGTGTGACAGGATAAGTCAGAACATAGTATTTTCTGATATTGAAGCCCAGGCTATTTTTCACTAGAGATGGAGCAAGGGATCCATAAAACATCTGCCTACAAGAATGGCATCTGGCTGCTTAGGGCTCAAGCCTGTCCTTCCGAGGTGAACAACTGCCAGTGTGTGTGTGTGTGTGTGTGTGTGTGCATATGCGTGCTTCACCGCATGTCCGTGGGTACCACTGGCAGATTCAGAACCCCGGGCGTGCCTGAAATTTGATCCATCCCCGTGGGATCTTTCTTATTCCTCTGTTCTCTGGCCTCATGGCTTACAGAAAGCACAACATCAATCCAGTTTACCCTGGAATGAGTTCTAAAAGAAAGCACATTATTTTACATGCACGGGGAAGAGAAGATAAGAGACTGAGGTTTGAAGCAAACTTTGTCTGTGAGAGTGCTTTGTTTTGCCACAAAGGCCTTTGTCACGTGGTGCTGTAAAAGAACCCAAACAATCAAACCACGAAAATCAAGAGTGGTTTTAAAGACATACGGTTTCAATCACCCTTGTTCCCTGGAATGACAGAAATAGGAGATGAAAGTGAACATGACCTGCTTGGCCATCTAGCCCTTCTGGAGTCAGGGCAGATGGTCCTCTGCAGACCAGGCTGCCTGAGTCCTTGTCAGCAGGAATAAGTGTCCGGGGACTTCCCATGTCCCTCCTCCAGGAGGTGGGTGGCCGGCCACCTAACAGTTCTTCCTGCTTGGAAATTTTCCCGACCGCAAGCCAAAGTTCGCCTTTGCTCCATTTTATCTCATTGTTCATCCTTTCTACACTTGAGCCTCCCAGTCATCCTTGTGTCTCTAACAGACTTCGATCTTTCTAAAGTCTGGCAATCCAAGGTGCTTCCTCAGAGCCCCAGCGTCTCTGAATGCTCCTCCCATTCCACCTTCTCCCTGTGGAAAGCCAGGCGCTGGCGCAGAGAAGGGGGCTTGGGGGGTGATGGTGAACTTGGCCCAGTTTTCCCTAGGTCTTTTCCTCGTAATCAGTATTTGTTAAAAGTTGCTACTAATATATCTTAATGACAGAAAAGAAGGAACACGTCTCTCAGAGGGATTGGCAGGTAGCCCAAAGTGGCTGAAAATTTCTTTGACATCTCCTATTTTGTCTTAAGCATTGCTATCGTAAAGGCATCTTTTCGTTTTAATGAGAAAGTATTTTAAACAGTAACCAATTCAAATATTCAACCTCCAGCCTCCCCACTTGGCAACCCCGGCCCTTCGAAATTCTCAAGGGAAAACCGTCATTGTAGGAGTGAGCTGATTTCTAAGCCTGTGACCCAAATACTGCCAGACGTACTATCATGAGACATACATTCTGGTTTGCAAAGTATGACTCCAAGAAGTAAAGTGCCTATTGGAGAAGGGCGAGAAATGCAGATTCTAGAATGAAATAAGGGTTGAGAGAAAGTGTAAGTAACAGAAAATGGCTGTGACCTATTTTTTTCAGGGACTAGATAGAGATTAAACCCTGAATCTGTGAGAATCGGGACAAGTTATTTAATATCTATGATATTCGGCTTCTGGGTTTATGAAGGGGCTGGGGGAACGAAGGTAACAAACTTCTCGGTGACGTTTTCAAGATGAAAACATTTAGCTCTGGGTCAGTATCATTGGCAGTAAATAAAGATTACTCGTTTGTCCTTTTCTTCAGACTCTGAACCAGAAAGAGATAATGAGAAGAAAACTGTTCAAGCCCCCTTCTGGGTCATTTGTCTTCCTAGTCGTCCTCTCCTGCCCCACCCATTTGCTGGGACGGACGAGCCAGTTGTGGCCAAATGTGTCCATTTCTTAAGGGTCCTCCCCTTACCACCGGAAAGAACCTGGAATGAGCCTCGTTGCCAAGACCGTGCCGGGGGTGGGCCGTGGGCATCTACCCACTCTCTGGGCTTCAGTTCTCCCCACTGACTGGGCCTGGGCCTGGGCTCCCCGAGTGCATTTCTGTTACTCTGCTGAGACTGGCGCCTTCTGTCAACCACATATCTATCCAGCTGGGCCCTGCATCTGCAAAACTCTCACTCACCCCTTCTCTGCAGTGCTGAGCCCAAGTGGTGTCAGTTCGTCTGTTTGTTCATTGTCTGCACCCTCTTCTGTGCTTGTGAGATCCGCCCAACTCTTACTTAGTCGTTCTAATGAGCGTGGAGCCGTGGATGGCCAGGTCTTTCTTTGTTAGACAGGTAAACGGATAGATAGATTTTAAGTCAGTTCAGTGTGTGAGCTCCTCTGACCAGATGCTTCCACCTGGAGTTCTAACTTTGGAGCCAGTGATGCGGAGGAGCAGGGTACAAGTGGGAATTCTGTCCAGCAGCAGAAGTGGTGGCACCTATTGTATACAGGCCTCAGAAGGACAGCCGCCCCCCCCCCCCCCCCCCCCCCACCCTTCTTGGATGCTCCCACAGCAAGACCTAGTTGAGATTCTGGACCTCCACCCTCTCTTGGCTGTTCCTGCTCATTTTGAAGCTTGTTTCTTTTGTCTTTGCATTAATTCCCAAGCTTACCCAGGCCTTTCTGTAAACCCTTTAATGCTTTAGGTAACTGGAGTTTGTTTCAATTGTTTGCATTTCAGAAGCCTGACTCAACAAAACCTTTAATCCAGGCCCGCCGACCAACCTGAATCGTAATGCTGCCACCTGCTGGATTAACTGAGTAATGTCTGCACTTCCAGGCGGGACCACAGCCTCCAGGGAGCAGAAACTGGATTGTTCTTAGGGGGGGACACTGTATGTGTCCCCCAAATCTCCCATAAATGAAAGCCTTGTTTCTTAGGTGCCGGGAGCGCTATGGGGTAGAGGAGAATCAGCCGTCAGCCCCTTCAGTGATAGCTTCGTCAGCAGAGGGCCACCTCGCCCAAGGCTGCATCCCAGCCTGGTTCTCAGTCAGTGACAGGTGGACGTAGCCACCTCAGCCCCAGTGGGGATCCCTGAGAAGGGCCAGTCTAGCTCCAGAGCCTCCTGTGGGATTTACTGAGGCTGGCCCCTCCCTGTGCCCAGTCCTGCACCCACCCTCTCCCCTTCCCAAGTGTTCATCTTAAACTCCTTAAAAAACCTCCCCCATGCTGACCTCCGCCTCGGAATCGGCTTTCTGGGAAACAATCTGTAACAGCCTTTTGGAAACTAAATTGTCGGGACCTAGTCCAGTTTCTAACAAAGATGAGTGTGAATACGGGTCTGCTGCATAGAGCCGTGCTTCTCTTGCCAAAAACTGAGCTTCACTTCTGCTCCTGTTCCACCTCCTCTCATCTCTCCCTGGCTCTCTACAGACCTCTCTTCACCCGCTCCTTCAGGTTTCTTACTACTGCCAATCCTTAAACATATGAGTGTCTCCAGGCCTTTTCTCGGACCTTCTACTCCAGCTGCTGTGAGCCATGAACGTGGACTGATGGGCAGATGACAGGTGTGTTTGTTACATTCCCAACACCTGTTTGTTTGTTACATTCCCAACACCTGTCACAGTGCTTGGCACTGTGTTTGTTACATTCCCAACACCTGTTTGTTTGTTACATTCCCAACACCTGTCACAGTGCTTGGCACTCAGTAGCCACTCAATGAATCATTAATTTGGGGGCTGAAAGTTCATGTCCTCTGCATTTCTCTGTTGGGGAAGGGAAAGTTCACTTAGCAGCAACATGGGAGGAGTTTTGAAGAGGAGAGAGTTTATGCTGAGTCTCCCATGAGACCAGTTTCTCTTTTTTTTACTATAGTCTAATATTTTGGCCTTTTGCTTCTCAGAGCCCATCGTCAGTCATCTCTTTATGCCTTTCTTTTATTCTTAATTCATATTAAAAGGCCAAAAAACTGGTGTGGCCTAAGTACTATTCTCAAAGGGAAAAACTGTTTTTAACTGATACCAGCAATGCAAATTAGAGGATAATGGATAATTGTAATGGATAATCACTGTAACCATTTTACTGTTAACCATGCTTATTTTGTCGGTTTTGCAAAAGAGAACCACTTACACCATCGCACTTGATACCATTCTTACCGTTTCCATGTTTCAGCTGATGAAACTCAGGGAATGTAACCTTCCCACCCCAGATCACACAGCTAGTAAACAGAGAGTCAGGAATCAAATTCTCGTCTGTTTAAGTCTAAGTTGCATGTTCTTATGTTTTAAATATCATGTTGTTGAAGCCAGAACCTGGAGTTTTAGGTACCTCAGGGATGCCAGGTATAGGTAGATGGGTCAGATTCTAACTCGGGCCTCTTTTCGGGAAGAGCTGCCCCATCTACCAAATATGAACCAGATTTCCTTTTTAAAAAAAAGACTCCTGGATGAGGCAGAAGCCAATCTTTATGCAGAAGGTACATTCAATTCCTAGGCTTTAGGGATGACATTTGTCATGGGGATCAAAGTGTCAGCTAAGGTAGAAAAAGCAAAACCAGTTTATATGAGGCATATGTGTGCCACCTCTATTGATTCAATTCTGAAAAATTTACGCAACTTCTATAGGGCAAAAGTGCCACAATACAGCCATTTCTTTAAAATGGTGGAAGGAGAGAAGAGTGAGCCCTTCTAGAGAGAACTGATTGGCCCCCCGATAGTGGCCTGGCCCCCAAACAGTCCATTTCTCCCCAGAGCATGGTCTTACCCACAGAGCCCTCGGGCCGGAGTGCCTGCTTTGATTAGGTTACACTTTTCATTTGGAAACGAATCTTTCTTTCCATTTTTCCAAGACTCTCGGTCTAACCATGTTCTTGGCTATTTATTTGATCATGGCTCAGAGATCTTAACCTGCCTGAAAAATACCGTGGATGGATTTTCCAGGAATGCTAACCTAGCCTTGAAAGCAACATCTGACCTTGAGTAATAGTTTCTTTTCTCCTTTTGCCTACTGTCATGCACAAAATAGACCTCAATAAGCTGCTGCTGAGAGCTTACGCGTGGGGGTCTGGAGGTGGGTGTTTAGGGACTGGAAAGGCAATTTCAACTTATTGGTGGGGGAGGCAAATGCCAGAAAGGTTTTGCCTTGGTTTGATTGTTCACAGATGTGATAGGCAAACTCATTATTGATAATGTGGAAGAATTGGCAAAGTAGTAGGCAAGAAAATGCAACAGTATAGACTCCCTATGAGGCAGTCTGAATAATACTTCTGACACATCTGGGCCCCCTGCTCTCTTGCTCATCATCTGAAAATGACCCTTCAGCAGATTTTTAACCATTTCAGTGGGGCTGCTTAGGTTGTTACTACGGTTTTTGTTTCCCCTACATTAAAAAAATCCTCCCCTGAGGATATGTTTATTCATTTTAGAGGGAGGGGATAAGAGAGAGAGAGAGAAACATTGATGGGTTGCCTCCCATATGCACCCTGACTGGGGATCAAACCTGCGACCTTTTGGTGGACTGGATGGTGCTCCGCCCAACCAGGCCACCCAGCCAGGGCATCCCCTACAGTTTTATGGTTTAAATCTCTAGAGTGCCCACTACCTGATAGGCACTGTGTTAAGTGATTTATGGAGATCAGTTTGCCAAACCCTCCCAACCCTAAGAGGTGGGCATTAACCATGGTCTGCATTTCACAGGAGGACGTACCAGTGTATGTAGGTTAAGAAACTTGTCCAGCATTCCAGACCCAGTAAAAAGCAAAGGCTGTCTTCAAACCCAGGGGTGTCTAACTCCAGAGGTGGCACTCATCACCCCAAAACCAAACAGTCTCCAGCTAGAAGCTGCTGAAGGTGCTTGCTTGCCCTAGAGAAGTTTCCAAACTGTCTCCATGCCCCAGCCTTCCAGCCATGGCCTCCCTGCCTTCCGGGAGAGCTGAGTCCATGGCTCTGTGCTTTTCAGACCAAACATGGGGTGAAACTTAATGAACTGGGGAGCAGAAGAGAAGATGACTTGGACAGACAGGGCTGTTCCCTCCCTTGGGACGCTGTTGCTCGTGGAGGACTGCGATGTTTGCTCGTGGAGGACTGCGATGTTTGTTCGCGGAGCAGACAAGGATCTGCTCTGTGCAAGAGTTTATGGTGCATGAAGGGCTGGGTCTGCTGCCTTCCTTGCTACAGAGAAAAGCAGAGGCCAAGCCATGAGCTTCCGGAGATAAAATTTGAGCTAGGACACAACCCAGCTGATCCAACGCCCTCTGTGGGTGTCATGACCAAGAAAAACCATCACAGTCTCTCAACGGTCCAGGGGTCAGTTATTCTTTGCTTCCTTTTTCAGTTCAGGTTTTGTTTCTTTCCCGAGTGGGGTGCTTTCATTAAGGTGCTTGAGAGAAAACACTGGAGTTTTCTCAGTAAGAACACATGTATAGGGAAATAGAACTTTGACATTTTTTTAAAGATCTGGACCATACAGGTAGTGCAAGGGCAGGATTATTTTCAGGATGCTTTTGGTGGCATGTAGCAAATAAACTCAAACAGGTGGTGTCAACAAAGACAATGTGTTGATTTACATGTCTTCAAAGTCCAGTGCTGGTGTGTACTTCAGGCTAGGTTTGCTCCAGCATTAGAAAGTTCACTTGTGGTTTCAGGTGGCTGCTGGCAGCAATTCAAGCCAACTATCTTCTTGTTTACATGTTGGAGAGAGGTACAGGAGCTTCTCTCTGTGATCAACCTGAAGGATTCAACAGTTTGATGGTTAGAGATGGTTTGATAATCACTTCTGTCATCACATCGGAGGTGGTTGTGATTCATGTGGATCTGTTGCTCCCGTTGCTAACTGACATTTCCACTATTTTAGTTATCTGACTTTGGGCAGCTCATAAACTCTCTGGGCTCTAATTCCTTCAATGGTAAGATTGGGATAATAGAAGCACCTACCTTATAGGGTGGTTGTGGAAATTCGTGAGACGTTGTAAGTAGTGGCTTGGCATGGAGGCATCCTAGTAAGGTCATTCTGTCTTATTTATTATCTTCTGTAAAGAACTTTGTAAACTGAAAACCATTCTGTGAGTGCTACTGTTACTGATAATAAAAGAAATTTTATGTTCCTATAGCACTGTAAGCATTTTTATATTTCACAATGTACAGTCATTCTGTCTAATGTATAATATTCTATCCAACTGATGTATTGTAACTTGTAGGATGTGGGAATAAGTGATCTGAAGAGATTTGGCCACAATACACAGAAAGTGTTATGGCTGAATCCCACACCCAGGATATATACACTATTATCTTTGACCTCAAAGCTTATGTCATTCATTAATGCAATATTGTGTAGAGATAGGAATAATTTTGCAGCAATTATCCAAAATCTCTGAGAAGTAACTCTGCAAGGACAGGGCATAAATCTGAAACTGTTAATAATATTCTCAGCCAGGGGAAGAAAGTAAATGTGTGTTTTTGTGTGTGCGTTGGGTGTGGGAAATAATAAAAAGTATAAAAATAAGTTCTGCCTGGATGGGCTGACCAAGGGAAAGTGGACAGAGAGCAGTTCTCATCTGGGAACCAAGGCTGCATCGCAGCTTTGAGCCAAAGCTCAGGAGCCTCCCTGTAAGCAAACATGGGGAGTTCAGTCTTATTAATGTCAGGCTGCTCCGAGGACCACATGCACATCTGGGCGGTGTGGTCAGTGGTGTGGAACACCTTTGAAATAACATTTGTTCCCCTTCAACTGTTATGCTGTTATTCTTCGGAGGTTTTCTCCCCGCTCTGGGAAGCCACAGCCTGGGTGCTATCCTCTAATAATACAGACTAACTTGGCAATGGAATAAGGCGGACCACAGTTCCAGATTCCATATGCAACAGGTACAAAACACTTCAGCTCTTGGAGGAAACTGATCCTCAAGCTTGGTCTGCTCTCCAGAGAGAAAGAAAACGGTCATCTCTTTGGAACGAGGAGCGTTCTATATATTTCACTTCTCCAGATGGTGTTTAGAAACTCTGGACCAGCCTTTCATTCACCAAATACCCAATGTTCATGGAGCAGCATTGCCCAGAGCCACGGCAGCAGGAATGCATCGGCTCGCCACCCTTCTTTTTTACGGTTCCCTGAAACGTCCCCAGCTCCACCCTCTTCCCGTCTTGGGCAGTCTGTACTGAGGCCCAGGCCCATCATCTCAGTCACGTCCATGGAGTGGTGGTTAAAGTGATCAGCAGTGTTTGTTTAGTTAGCACTCATCAAAAGCAGAGTGCTCCGTTGGGCGCACCAGGGCAGGAAGGAGGGAACAAAGGGAGATTATTAAGCTGCCCTAAGGGTAGAAAAATAAATAAAATCTTACCGCCTGTTGTTCGGAAGCACGCAATTTGTTGGGGAGGTTACAAAGTCAAATGTCTACACAGGGGCTAGGCAGGTAAGGTCGGCGAGGGAAGAAGGTCATGTGCGGACCGTAGCACTTTGGAGAGCAATTCCTCAATGTAAAGGGGCACCCATGCCTCAAGCCCAGAAAACCCTTGCTATTCAGGAGTTTGGAAGAGTTTAGCCTTATGTTTCAAGAGGTAGTAGAAATCCAGAATATTTTTAAGTTAAGGAAAATCTTCAGAGTTTGAATGTTGGCAACTCATTTGAAGCATCATTTTTAAAGCACTCCTTTAAGTAAAAACAAAGACATATGTGAGTTGGAATACAGTCTGCCGGAAAACACTTTGTGATCTTTAAGCGGGAGACAGACAAGAAGAGCAGGTGTTGTGAAGCATTTTGATGGGTGTTATGATGGGGGAGGTGTGGGTGCTACGTGAGCAGAGGCAAGTGCCAGTCTAGGTAAGGGAAGCCAGGACAGACTTCCATACACGTGTGAGTCGTGTCTGCACAGTACTGGCTGGCTATCGGGACGTGTAGTGGAGTATGAGTTCTTGGCTAAGGAGACCTCATGCTGGAAGGCAGGGATGTCTGTGAAGCAGGATTTGCTGGGGGTAACTGGATGCGATTTGGGGGGATTGAAGCACTGCATACAAGTTAGGGAGGCGTGAGGAATGAAGCTTGAACATGAAATTGATGCCAGATCACAAGGGGGCTTGGCTGTCCCATTAAGGATGTTGCATTCTTTGGGCATGGGCATGTTTTTGAATAGGTATAAACAGAGGATTAGCATAGTCAGATTTGAAGTTCAGAAAGACCATGCTGATGGAAAAGGCCAAAAGCTGGGCAAGGTGTCTGTTTAGAGGCTCCTTCAGTGCTTTGAGTGAGAGATGACAAGTGTTTGAACTATACCGGTGGCATAGTTCTACAGAGGACATATTCATTAAGGCGGTATTTAAGAGGTGGCCTCAATGGGACATGAAGAGAAGGGTGAGGGAAAGTGATTAGTGATGATGAGTCCAGGTTTCTGGTTGGGAGACTGAGCTGATTGTGCCCAACAAGGGAAGGGGCGTAGGAGGAGTAGGTTTTGTGTTTGAAGCTGAGAAGTTGAGTTTTGGACATGATGCATTTGAAATGGACAGCAGTGGAAACAGTGAGCAGGGACGCTCGCTGACAGTTTTACCTAGAGAACTGAGTTTCGGGAGTAAGATGTAGATCTCCAGGAGCCAGAGGTAGATTTGGGTTCCTCGGCTGCATGTGTTATTAAAGACAGGGGGCTGAGTGCACGTGGTCACCCAGAGGGCAGAGGATTGAACCCTGGCAAGATTAAACCCAACCAGGGACGAGAGGTAAAAGTGCAGGCAACTGAAAAGGAGAGGCCGTAGAGGTTGCAGGGAAGCCAGGAGAGAGGGATGCTCTGCTGACCAATTGCAGAGAGACTCAGGAAGAAGGATGTGGTGTAATGATGTGACCTAATGCTGTGAAAAGACTAATATGTAGAGACTGATAAATATTTGTGTATCAAATTTAGCAACAGGATGGTCATGGTTGACCTTGGCAGTGGCAACTTTAGGAACGATGGGGGAATAACCTGACTGAACACTGAGAAATGTGAATGGAGGTGAGACAGTGAAAACAGTGAATATTGAATACCCTTTGTAGAGTAGCTCATCTGTGAAAAGGATGAGAGATAAAGGTGATAAAAAATGGACCATAATGATAAAAGGGAGGATTTTGAACCAGAAAGAAGCATAGAAATGCTTGTGTATTGACACAGAAGAGCTATTATGAGTGGGTGGTCCAACTGCTAGAGAGAGGGCAACTGTACAGTGAATGGACCCAACATAGGTGCCCACATGGTCTTGTAGCGTGTTTCATTTACAGTCCATTGTCCCCCTAGTGCTTTGGTCATGTTCTTCCTGCTTCTTGCCCTCTTTGGTTCTTATGTCATGCTTGCTGGCATTTTAAACATTTTCTCTGGTTGTGGTGGTGTCTAAGAGTGACTAGAGACAGGCAGATATCACTATTATATTTCCATACATAGGCCTGCCATTTCTGAACCAAGAACAAAGAAGATCTACGTAACATGAAGTTTTACACCCTTTATTAAAAGAATGGTTAATAATTTTCGGTTTTGCCCAAATCCAATCAATGCACTGTGAAGCTCAGGCCCAGGCCACTGATAACCTGGCAAGGGTGGCAGTGAATGTGTCCTTGGTTGTCATCATTATTTTAATTAAATTGCAAGTTGAAATGCAAATTTTGTGTACCATTTTTATTAAGTGACCAAGGTTCTCTGAAGGAAGGAGAAAGTGGAGAAGTTCAAGACTTGGTCAGGGATTGAGAGCTGATTCTCCAGTTTCCATCATGATTTTTTTATAGCTGGCATTCACATAGCCCAGGAGCTCTGTCTGGGTTGAATTTATGCTACACAGTTTCAATGGGCACACATGCCAAAACCCTCTCACTCCTACCCTCACCCACACTCCCAGCCTAAGTCAGGTTGGACACTGAAATCTTAATGAAGCTTTCATCAAAGTGTGGTCCCCAAAGGCCAAGCAAGGTGAAAGGGCAGAGAGGCAAAGTGTTAGAGGCTGAGTGGGTCAAGGAGGGAAACCATGAGTGGGGTAGAGGAAGGAGGGCATCTCAGGGTGGGGTGACCTAGCAGAACTCAGGGTGAGGAAGGGCACATAATTGAGTGAGGGCAGTCTGGTGTGGGAAATCAGACCCAAATGGGATGAGCATGGGAGTGTGGCCTGTGTGAAGGGTCAGTGTGTGAGAGGGCTGGAGGGCATCTGTGTGGGGGAGAGGGTGGATAAGAAGATGGCACATTTGTTACATAAAGTGTGTTTGATCATGTCAGTAAATATATTAAAGATAAAGCGAGTTATCAAAGAAGGGAGTTACAAATACAGAAAGGAAGAATACCTGACTTGACTTGATGGTGTTGAATTGGAATTGAAAATATAATTGTGAGCATAGAAATAAAATCATTGTATATGTGTGTGGATGTACATAGACATTTCCTTTCTGTCCACTGAGGGCCAATGGGAACAGACATATCTACAGCAGGAAGCATGCCCAGCGCTCAGACCTTAACTTCTAAATTTTACTCTCCACTAAGCAGATCAGGGCGTCTTGAAGAAATGACTGATTCCAATTCCGATGCAGGGAAAATGCAATGGGAACCTAGAATATCTTCAAGAAAGCCAGGGAATGCTTGAATAAGGATGAAGACTTGCCAAAGAAACAAAGCTTCTTTAAAAGAATTAAGGCCATGAAACCAAGAAAAAAGTAGAAAAGTCAAGGTCAAGAAAAAAGAAGAGAAACTGTTAAGACTGAAAGAGTCTCAAGAGACTTGATAACTAAATGTAATACGTGATTCCTCCCAGCGTCGAGAATGTAATTGGAACAATGGAGCCTGAGATTGATGTTAGGTTCCCATGGAAATTAACTTCCTGTTTTTGATGGTTGCATTGTGATTATGTAGAAGACATCCCTGTTTGTACATATGCACACTCGGGAGTTGGGAGCAACATACTTGCTAAATATTAAATGGTTCATAAGAAATGTTCTTTGTACTGTATTTGCTATTTTTCTGTAAATTTGTCATTATTCCAAAACAAACAAGCAAATAAATATGTGTGTATGTGTGTATATACTATGTATATATATTAGCTTCATCTGAGGACATTTTTTTTCATTGCTTTTGGAGAGAGGGGAAGGGAGAGAAAGAAACACTGATGCAAAAGAGAAGCACTGGTTGGTTCCTCCTATATGCACCCAGACCAGGCATCACAGACTGAACCTGCAACCTAGGTATGTGTCCTAACCAGGAATCAAACTTGCCACCTTTTGGTCATAGGATGATGCTTCAACCAACTGAACCACACTAGGCAGGGCTATATGTATTTTTATCAAGACTTTTAAAATTAAATTGTATTTTATTATGCTATCATAGTTGTTTTGATTTTCCCCCTTTGCACCTCTCCCCACCATTGTTCAGGTGCATGGGTTATGCATATAATTTCTTTGGCTACTCTGCTTCCTATACTGTATATCCTCATGGCTATTCTGTAACTATCTACTTGAACTTTAAATCTCCTCACCTCTTCATTTATTCCCCCATATACCCCTCACATTTGGCAACCATCTAAACACTCTTCCTATCCATGATTCTATCTGTTCTTCTTTGCTTATTTTTTTTAGATTTAATTGTTGATAGATATGTATTCTTTGCCATTTTATTGTTCATAGTTTTGATCTTCCTCTTTGTCTTTAATAAGTCCCTTTAACATTTTGGGTAATAATTGTTTGGTGATGAGGAACTCTTTTAGTTTTTTTCTTGTCTGGGAAATACTTTATCTGCCCTTCAATTTTAAATGATAGCTTTGCTGGGTATCATAATCATGGCTGTAAGTCCTTGCTTTTCATGACTTTGAATGTTTCTTGCCAATTCCTTCTAGCCTGCAAAGTTTCTTTTGAGAACTCAGCTGACAGTCTCATGGGAACTCCCCTGTATATAGCTACTTTTCTCTTGCTGCTTCTAAAATTCTCTCTTTATCTTTAATCTTTGGCACCTTAATTGTGATGTGTTTTAGAGTGGGCTTCTTTAAATTCATTTTGTTTGGGACTTCCTGTGCTTCCTGGACATGCATGTCTATTTCCTTTACCAAATTAGGCAAGTTTCCTTTCATTATTTTTTCAAATGAATTTTCCATTTTTTGCTCTTCCTCTTCTCCTTCTGGCATTCCTATGATGAGAATGTCGGACCTCTTAAATTTTTCCCAGGGGCTGCTTATCCTCATGAATCCTCATGTTTTGGGGTTCTTTTTTCTTCTTGTTTTTCTGTTTGGTTGTGTTTTGCTTCCTTATGTTCCAAATAATTGATCTGATTCTTGGTTTCACCCACTCTACTGTTGTTTCCCTACAAATTTCCCTTTATTTCAATTAGTAAATTCTTTGTTCTGACTTTTATTTATGCTGTTGAGGTCCTCGCTAAGTTTTTGAGCATCCTTATAACCAATCTTTTGAATTCTGCATCTGATAGATTGCTTATCTCCCTTTCGTTTTCTTCTGCTGAAGTTTTAAACTGTTCTTTCATTTGGACCATGTTTCTTGTCTCCTCATTTTGGCAGCCTCCCTGTGTTTGTTTCTATGCATTAGGTAGAGCTGCTATGACTCCCTGTCTTGGTAGTTTGGCCTAATGTAGTAGGAGTCCTGTAGGTTCCAGTGGCACAGCCTCCCCTATCACCCAAGTTGGGTACTCAAATGTGCCCTTCATGTGGGCTGAGTATACCCTTCTCTTATAGTTGAAGCTTGGTTACTGTTGGCAGATCAATGGGAGTGATTTATCCAGGCCAATTGATTGGCTGTGACCTCTTACCATCAAGTTCCACCCTCTGTGGAGGATCAGCTGTGTAGGGGCAGGGTGGTGGTGCTCCTATGTGGTTTGTAGCTGTTCTCTGTGTGCACTGGCCTTGAGGTTTCCTGGGTGGTGCAGGCCAAGGTCAGTTCCCACCTGTGTTTTCCCAGGGCCCACCCTGCCATAGCTAAAAAGCAATCTGAGATGGCTGCTACTTGTTCTGGGCTTGGAGATTCCCAGGTGAAGCCAAGCTGTGAATCTAGGCTGGCTGCTACTGGGGCTCACTGAGGACAGCTGTTGCTTGTTTGAGAGGCTGTAGGTAAGTATCCATCATTATGGTACCATGCAGAGTATTTTTGCTGTCCTAAAAATCCTCTGTGCTCTGCCTGTTCAGCCTTCTCCCCATTCCAACCTCTGGCAATGGCAACCACTAAACTTTTTACTGTCTCTGTATCTTTGCCTTTTCCAGAATGTAATACAGTTGGAATCGTACAATATGTAACTGTTTTGATTGGATTCTTCCACTTAAGCCATATGCATTTCTCTCCATACGCATTTACATTTCCTCCACAGCTTTTCATGGATTGATAGTCCATATTTTTTAGCGCTTAATAATATTCCATTGTCTGGGAGTACCACTGTTTACCCATTTACCTGCCAACATCATGGTTGCTTTCAAGTGTTGACAATTATCAGTAAAATTGCTCTAAACATTCATATGAAGATTTTTGTGTGTGTGGCCGTAAGTTTTCAACTTTTTTTGGGTAAATACCAGTGAGCACAATTGCTGGATTATATAGTGAGGTAGGTGAGAGTATTTTTAGTTTTGTAATAAATCACCAAACTGTCTTCCAAAGTGCTGTACCATTTTACATTCCTACGTGCAATGAATGAGGATTCTGTTTGCTCCACATGCTCACCAGTATGTGACGTTGCCTGTGTTCTGGGTCTCGGTCATTCTAATGGGTGTGTAGTGTTATTTCATTGTTGTCAAAACAATAGAGTTTTTAAAAAGAACAGCCTTTTTTTCCATCAAAACAGATTTTATTGGGGTGCCAGAGGCGCCCCGCCAGCTCCCCTACTCAGCCCCTGACCGTGACCCCCTGACCATGTCCTTTCCAGTGCATGGGGCCACAGGCACCGCTCCCCAGCTCCTGAGGCAGTAGCTGCAGTGGCAATGCCCCGATCCCGTGTCAAGAACAGTCTTTTTGCCATCCCCAGAGATTCTTCAGGGAGTCCACTGGGGTTTCTAAGAATTACATATTTTAATAAGCTCCTGGTAAAGTTTGATGCAAGCAAGGATAGGGTACTTTGAGAAACGATTAGATACATAACGCAAGCAAAAAAGCTATCAGTCAGATAGACATGCAGACCAAACCCATTTAAATCCAACCACTGTACCAGGAGGCATGAAAAAACTTAGCCTTTAGCTTTGAGTCGTCACACTCATAGACCCCCACACAGGGCTACTAATATAATGAGGGTTCACCTTATAACATAAACATGCTCATTTTTTTCAGATGAGGAAGCTAAGTCACAGATGGTTTAAGTGAGCTTCCTAAGAATGCATTTTGCAGATTTCTGGGCCCTCTGACACTTAAACCCAGGCTTTTTCTCCATGTCTGAAATGTCTTCCCTATTCTTCGCCTGTAATGCGAATGGCCCAACTAAAAGGTCTCCAAGTCACTTTTTCCATGTCTTCATTCTATTCCCCCCTACTTGATATATTTTTCCTGTCCCTGGCTCACTGGCCTTGGCAGCTCCCCTGGAGATACTTGTTTGGGGCTGGAGGTGCTGGTGATGGCGACACCAGGGTGTGCTTGGATTAACTCTTTGGATGTATTGCCCAGTCTCATTTCAGGTCAGCTTCAAAGGCTGTTTGGATAACACAGCAGTATTTGACCTTGGGTGCTTTCAAGCAAAGGAAGGAAATGGCATGAACTTCAAAGTAAGATTTGCATGGTGCTGGTACCATGAGTACTGACCATTTTATTAGTGTTTTAATAGTTGTCAATTCACCTCAAATATACATGGAGGCCAGAACTAGCTGGAGGTGTAGGAACAGCCTGCTTTCACCCTTGTTTCCTGGAAATTTAGAACATTTCCCAAGTTCAGTGCTCTGAAGTTCAGGGGTGATCTGGAGGTCATGATTATTTTCAAATTTTGAAACAGACCTGAGCCTATTCTTGGGTCTTTTCTTTGACCAAACTGGTGTTATTTTATTTATGTCCCATATATTTGATAAATTCTTTTTGATTCAAGTTTGCACTCTATAATCTTTTTTGAAGCCACTTTTTTTCAGATATAATTTAAATACAATAAATATACCTTTTCAAGTGCAATTAGATGAGATTTTACAAATGTAAACACCCATGTAACTATCAGCCCTGTTAAGATATGGGATATTCACAGCAGCCCAGAAAGTTCCCTCACATGTTTTTATAGTTATTCTTTTGTCCAGGAGCACTCATTGATAAGACTTCTATCACCATTACTTTTGCCTGTTCTCACACAGTTCATAGAAATAGAACCATACAGCATGTGCTTTAGGTTTAGCTTCTTTTGCTTAGCATAACTTTTTGGAGATTCAGCTATGTTTTTGTATCTGTCAGTAATTCATTATTATTCTTTTCCAAATTTCAATATAATTTCTTTAACTGTAAGTTTACATAATTTACTCATACATTTTTACTTTTAAATAATTTATAGAAAAGAGGTAAAATATTACAGAGTTCTTACAAATCCTACACTGAGCTATTCCTTATGTTAATCTCTAGGAAATGTATGCCTTCCCACAAACCCATGTATTCACATATAATCTCTATTTCTGTATCTATCTGTCTGTATTTATGTTAACAGAGTTAGAGATGCAGATTCCAACACAGACACGCATAACAGAATAAACACGAGGTCACACTGATGTCCCTGACTTGATTCGGGCATTATCACGGCGCTCAGTCTAAGCCCCGCCCCCTTCGCTTATTTGGAACTTTTTTCCCTGACAGTGAGAAACCTGCCTCTAATTCTCTCTGATATCTGTGCTAAATTGCCCCATCCTAGTAGAGGTGTAAACTAGTTACAGACCCATTTTCCATATCCCTGTGAAAAACACGTTTTTCAACTAGAATGCATTGTGCGCAGTTTTTGTCTTTAACTTTACTGTATATAGTCAAACACTTTTTTTAACTATATGTATTTTTTAGTTATCTTTTTAGTGGTTGTTATAAGGTTTACCATACACAAATCTTACCTTATCAGAAGCTACTTCAGGTTTATACTGACTTAATTCCAATGAGATATAAAGATGTTACTCTTACATAGTTCTGTTTCTTCTTTTTTTGCTATTATTGTTATGTATGTATATATGTAATATATACATATATACATATATACCAGCTATATGTTACAAACCCCAAATGAGGGGACATCTTGTGTATAATTTGCACAAAAATGTGGTTGTGCATTATACATGGAAAAAAATGGTATTGTGTTTTCTTGATGAATTAACCATGTTGATATGTGTGTTAGCTATTTTTTCTTTGCTTAACTTTTATTCCTGCTTTAATTTACTTAAACTGTTTATATCTGCTATTTTACATTCTGAGTCTGACAGTTTCAAGATCTGAAGTTTTAGGGAATCTAAATTATTTTAAATTACCTTGGTCTTTACCTGCTTGTCCCTCAACCCATTTGAGGTTATCTTTCATTTCTCTCTTTTTTTATTTAAAGAAAAGAGAGCCCCAGGGATTTCTTTTTCCTCTTCTTGTATTTTTACACAATATTGTTAATTTTTTTTTAGAAAATAGGCTTTCAGAAGTGGAAATGCATGCCATGCCCTTTTAAATTTCTTTGTATATCCTCTTCCTAAATTGATTTTTTCCTCCCCTAAACCTGACTAAGTCTAATGAATTCAACTGGATTATTTCTAAATTCCCTCTTAGTTGCCCAGTTTGCATATATATTCTTCTGTTATGTTACCTTTTTAAAATGTAGGATGTTATTTATTTATTTTTCATAGCTTAGGTTATAAACAGACTAAAGGCAGATATATATATGTCTTACTTTTCTCCTTTAGTACTGTGCCCAGATTCTAATATGTTGTTTAGAATTTTTTCTGTCTCCCATATTTTCTATCAAAGTGGTTTACACATAACTGGAGATTTGGAGATAATGTTTGTTTAATGAACAATTGCTAATGTTAGAAGAAAAATGAGGAGTTAAGTTATCTTCTTTGCAAATATGCCAAATATGACTATTTGTGGAAGGGTTTCTGAGTGGTATAAAGAATGGAGATAAGGAGTAGGTTTTCATGCTAATTTTTTTGTTGTTAGTTCCCAAGTAGCTATACAAATGTGGGACACAGAAGAGCTTGTTTTCAAAACTTGCTTTTGTCATAAAGCAGTGACCTTTAACCTTTTTCATCTCGAGGCACGCACAGATGAATTACTGAAATTCTGCAGCACACCAAAATATATATTACACTTTTTGCCAATCTGACAAAAAAAGGTATAATTTTGATTCATTCACACTGGGTGGCTACTGTTCTGTTAGCTGTTGTAATTTTTTAAATTTGACAATCTAAAGGAGAACAGGTCGGTTCCCCTAACTAAATAGTCAGGTATTGTATATTTTAAAAATTATTGCAGCAAAATGGTTGAAAAGATGTAACTATGATGCACCCTAGTGGCCATTTCTCTCAGAGCAAAGAACAGAATTGGGATTGTATTCAACCAACGCATGTGCCAGGTATTCTGAAATGCAGAGATGATTAGATTTTTAAACTCAAACTTTGTAGGGGACCGGTTTGTCTTGGCCTGGCAAATGTGACTCAGCTCTGTATGGAAAACCTACAGCTGCAAAGTGGTGGGCAGGAGCCAGACCTTCAAACCGAGTTTTCCCGTGGGAATCAGGCCTAGAAAATGCACACAGACTGTTATGGCTTGTTCCTGCTAAAGCTCCATCGCCCTGGTCTAAAACAACAAATGTGTATTGTCTATCTTCCAGGTAACTTCCAAAGCCTGTATGAGTTCTCCCAAGGACAGAGCTAATCAGCTCATCGTTATTCTTCTTTGCACGTTATTTTTATTTCCTTGATTGTACCTAGAATGTAGACAATAATATTCTATGTAATAGATAATAAATCTTTCTATGATGTAAGACCCCAGGAAAACAATAAAAGCCTGTCTAGACAAGGGTCGGGGTGCTCCCCTCTTGAGGGAGTGGCCAAGGCACCACAGGCACTCTCCCCTTGAGAGAGTAGTCGTGCCTGTTCCCTTTTTCCACACGGGGTTGTTGTCGCCTGTGAATGATTCTTGTCATAACCCACGACAGGCGGACTCTGCTGGACAGGGTCTGCAACAAAACTTGCTTACTTTGAAATCCCAGAAGGTTTGCTTTGCGTAAGACAATATATTAATCACTCATAAAAGAACATAGCATTGAATGAAGAAATTATGGGAGACCATTCTGCGTGGTGTGGGCCCAGCTCCCACTTAGAAAGGCCAGTGGAAATTGAGGTCCGGCACACAGGACCCACGTACACAGATGGGTTCTCCTGTGGGGAATCAGGCCTGCATTGTACCCGGGACACTTTGAGACTTGCTTTTTGCTAAAACTCCCTCACCCTGAATTGAGGCAGAAAACATTTACTGCATATCTTTAAAGTGACTCCCTAAAATCTATGCTAAGCCTTCCAGTGACTAATGTAACCAGTTCAACCACTTTTCCCTTTGCATTTGCAAACATCCTTCTTCTGTGATGTGATTGGTGTCATCCTCTCTTTTGTTTTCTGTAAAATGTAACCACCTAAAGTGAACCTGTGCATAGTAAATGAGGACCATCCTCAATGTAATGTGCTCATACAAGCAATAAAAGCTTGTCAAGGCAAAGGTCGGCACACTCTCCCCTTGAGAGAGTGGGTGTGCCGACCTTTTCCTCCAGAGGACTCGGTAGTCCGTGTGAATTTGTCTCATGTCTCATCTATAACACTGTGGACCCCACAAGCTGGGGTCCACATCATGAAATAAAACCCATATCCTTTCAAAAATCCTTTATACATACCCAAATCTTTTCCCCCCTAACAATATATTGATATCACTATTGGACAGTCACAAAGTTGACTTACTCATGAACGCTCCTCCAAAAAAACTCACAATATTATAGGGCTGCAGACATGTAAACAAAAACTATGACCCACTGGAATAAATTCAGTCTTACAGATTTGCATAAAATCCAAAGGGAGGAAAGAGGGTAGGTTGAGGATGGTGTGAAGAGGAAATAATTTTTTGATTCAAAACTACTGGGATGGATATGCCTCTTTTAGTGGGAGAAGGGTATTCCAGGCAGATGGAGGGCATGGTCCCAAATCTTGGAGGAATGACAATCAGGTCCTTCTTGTAATGGCCTGAGCATAGGCTACATGTGGAGCCTTGGCAGAAAAAAATTGGAAGGAGGTGAGTACAGGATTCAGAGAGTGTGAAGACATGGATGTCATATAAGGAAGACATTTGGGTTTGTGTGTTGGAAACAGGCAATACGCGTTGTAATCTGAAGAGTGACTAGACTTTGGTTGCAGCAGGAGACCTTGGGGCACTAGTAGCACAAGTCTATTGTGATAATCCAGGAAAGAAACCACAAGAGCACCTTCCGGAATGGAAGTGCTGCAGCAGGTATGGAGAGCAGGACAAGCCCCAGAGACTGTGACCCACTTCGACTTGGTGACCTCACAGGAGGTGGGAAGAATGGGAGGGTGAAAATACCACCTGTCTGCCTGGGTAAAAAACTGTTAACCAAGAGAAGAAATATAAGGGGAGGAGCTGACTGGGGCAGGGGGTGATGCTAAGGGAGATACTGAGTCGATTTGTGGGTAAGTTCAGTGTGAGACATCTACAATGCATTGAGAGAGATTTTCCTAGGCATTTGGGAATATAAGTGTGAAGCTCAAAAGAGAGGGTCTGCAGTAGGGCTGCGTATGTGGGAGAATTCCTCCCCTTCTGAGTGTGGCCGATTTAACCATTTATAGCAAATGAATAAAAAATAAAGGAAGTGATAGTTTGTGACTTCCGAGTAGGTTATCAAAGGCACTGTGGACTCTTGTGTGCTTCCTCTCTTGGATCACTTGTTCTAGGGGAACCCAGTTGCTATGTTATGAGGATGCTCACCTACAAAGAATTGCACATGGCACAGAAGTAAGTCCTCTGGCCATCAGACAGCAAGGGACTGAGGCCTCTGCCAACAGCCAGCTTCACGAGACTGGAAGAGGGTATTTTTTTCAGCGCCATTCAAACCTTGAGGCCCAGTCGTCCTGCCCAACATCTTGAATACAGACTCATGAAGGACCCTGAGACAGAACCCTCTGCTAAGCTGCCCTGAATTCTGGATCCACAGAAACTGCGCGACAAGAAATATGCATTTCTTTTAAACACTAGGTTTGGAGATGATTTGTTGGCATTAACACACAAGACCATATGCAAGTACAAGGCTATAAGCTGCTTCTCTGCTACAACTCTATTACTATAGAAGAGGAGATCAGTAGATAGAAAGTTTAGTGATCTTCTCCACCCTATGGTAATGAACTTGAATCTGATTAAAAATGTAATGGTGAGCTGCTGAATGAACTATTCATCTCCTTTGTCGTGCAAGCAGTAGAGCAGGGTTAGGAAGGAAATGAGGAGACCATAGTCCAGGCACCAGTTGCTTGTGCCATGAGCCAGGGTGGGGACCCGGGAGAGACAATGTGACCACTCAAAGTATACTTTGAAAGTGATAAAGATAAGAGAATAAATAAAGAAAGGACTAAACATTTTCACCATTCCCAAAAAGTGCTGAAGCAAAAGGAAGGGGCCTAAGTACGAAACCAAACAAGGTAATAATCTTCTGAAACCAGTGGGAGAAATGCTTTGAAATGGATGGACAGGACACTGGCCCAGAGTAACTCTTAAATCTGCATGTGGACCTCTGTGATTGTTTTTGATCTGGTTCTTGAGTGGCCATGCTGGCCGTGTTTGAAGTAAACACATGCTGCAGGTGGGATGCAATTCGCATCCCTAGAGCCAAAGGCATGGAACTGAGGTAAGGATGGAAACTGCTATATTTTGATTCAGGTTCTTACATCAAATATGTTATATCATATAATTATCATAGCGACCACATAAGAGAGGCCTATTATCATTCTCACTTATGGGAAAGTTAGCTGAGGCTCAGAGAGAGTGAGGGACTTGACCATGATCACAAAGCTTGTAAGGGGAAGTGTAGAGTTGAACCCTACCAGTGTGTCTGACACCAAAGTCCTTCCTCTTAACCACTGGGCTGCACTACTCTGTGCAGCAGGTGCTCAGTTAATTTTGAACCAATGAACGAATAAGTGATGAGATTTCAATTTCGCCCCCCTCCAACCTCCGCTCAGAGCCCAGCACCTCTCTGTCACTTCAAACCTGGCCAACTTTGGCAGCTCTCAGAGACAGCTCTCGGATTAATAGTGGCATTCTCAGGATGGGTTGTTGACAACAACAATGGCAAACTAATCTGAAGCAATTTTGGCTTAGGGAAATCAGGACCAGAGAGGAAAAATATCAAGATTTTCGAATGGGGTCAGTAACTAACAGACTTAATGTGAGGACACGTGAATGTCTATTTTGGAGAATTCTCAAAATGCTTGAGGTAGTGGTGGGGTGGGCACTGAGGGGTTCTGCAGAAGTAGTTAGAGGTCAAGAGGAGAAACTTTGATTATAGACATAAAGTTCAGTTCACTTGTATTTGTAGACAAGAAGGATCTGGTGACTTTGAGTTTACATCAGTGCTGGATTCGGGGAGTAATTTGTACAGAACTGATAAGACATCGATCTAAATAAACCTGAGTAGACTTCACTGTAGGGGCTTAGCATTGGAAGGGCTCTTAGAGGTCATATACTTTAGCCCTCTGGCTTACATGTGAACATTTCTCTTGGTAGAAATGACAGTCATTTCTCCCACACTGGCCTCAGAATAATAACAAATTATGTTCTGTTTACTTCAAAATTCAGTTTTCCACAGAATGCAAAGGTTTTATGAACATCTTGCATGTGTTTCTCTGACATTAACTGGAATTTGAGGTCAAAGACTCAGCTTATAGAGCATCATCTTATATATTAGAAGTGTAATAATGATGGCAGTGGTAATAACAATAGTTGTTGTCATAACTATTATCATAACTTAATTGCATAATTTTACAATGAGTTAATCATCATTTGATATTTATACCATAGCCTCAAATATTGTTTTTAATAAAGACTTTGGAATTCAAAAGAATGCCTAATTCTATAGAATTCAAACTCTTTCAAATTCAAAAGACTTTATTGAAAACAGAATTTGATGCTTATACATACACTATCTCATTCAGTGATGAGATAGGTATTAGGATCTACAGTTTGTGTGTAAGGACTATATGTAACCTCACAGAGGTTAATAAACTTGTTTCAAATTATACCAATGATAAATGGAAGAGCCAGGACTAGAACCTGTGGCCTAGTGAACTTGTCTTCCCAACATTCATTCCGCCTTTTAAAAATATTCCTTCAACTTCAGGTTGTAATTGGGAAATCAGTGCTTCTCCACATGTAGATTATGGGTTGCCTTCAGCTGGTTTAACCACACCTCCAATGCCAAAAGATTATGCCCCATCCAATCCAGCCAGTCTTAGTGCTGCTCGTGAGACCTATTGCATCACCCTAATCTTCCCACTATACATCCAGTTCCCCTCCTTTTTCTTTCTCCCTCCTCACTATCATCAGAGGGAGAAATTTTAGGCAACAATAGGAGGGACTGTACAAGCTCCCACCACAGCATTTATCCATCTGTCTGAATTTGTACATATTTTCTTTGTCTTGCCTTTGATTATTATAGATAAAATATGTATATGCATGTCTAAGACCAATTCTATCTGTGCTTTAGATCCATGGCTCCAATTTCCTCCCACACTCGACTCAGGCAATTTTTTTTCTCTTTGCCTAGCTCATTTCCATTAATACAAAAATTGTATAATGTCTTCCATATTAAACAAACAAACAAACAAAAACCCTCCTTAAACCTAGATCATTTCTTTAACTTCCTTGTATTGTAAACATCTTGAAATGGTACCTGGAATCACTACATCTAATTTACTTCTGCAGATTCTCTATTGAACTCAATCCATTCATGAACTTACCCCATCACACCCATAGAACTGCTATCGCCAACATTTCTGCAGCCAGGGTGACAGCATGTCTCAGTCTATACGGACAGTCCTGTTCTCCAGGAATAATGTTTCACTCTCAAAATGTCTTGATTGGGATGAGAAGTTACATGTTTGTCCTACTCATGACCTCCTCACTGATAAATCCAACAAAATTCAATCGTTCTCAGTGCTCATTATATTTAAGCTATGAGTATTTAACACATCTTATTACATCAGTCTTTTTTTTTTCACTTGTGGTCCAGAATTTCACATTCTGGTACACCTGTATCTTATCTTTCTAGTGCTTTGTCTCAGCTCCTTAATAAGTTCTTCCACATCTCCCTAATTAGTAAGGGTTGCCATGCATCATAGCTCATCACTGGAGCTCTCTCATCCTGTCCCCCATCTATACTCAGTCTCTTGTTCATCTCAGCTGGTCTTATGGCTTTACACACCATTTATGTACTAATTTCACTTATATTTAAATCTTTAACCCAGAATTTACCACTGAATTCTAGACTCAGATTTCCAACTATTTTTCTAATAGCATCCCAATGATAACATATCCAAAAGTGAACTCTTGACCTACTCCCACAAAAATAATTGCTCTTACCCCAGTCTTCCCATTATAAGTCTGAACTACAGTTTGCAGGAAGCAAAAAACTTTGAAATCCTCTTGACCTTCATGCTCTCTCTTTCTCTCTGATTGCACTATTTCATTGGAGCCTGTTTGTTCTAACAACAAATCCTACACTTGTCACCACCTCCCCTATCTCTTCATATATCTCTTACTGAGATTATTACAGTATCCTCATAATACGCCTCCCTATTTTCTCTTTTGCTTCCATAGGGCATAGTCTCCATAGAGCAGCAAGAGCAGTCGTATAGGATTAGGGCCCAGACTGATGACCTTCTCCTTCACTCGTTCACACCTGCGAAGACTCTGCCTCCAAATAATATCACACTCACAGGTGCCAAGGTTGAAGACTTCAACGCATCTTGTTGGGAGACACCATTCAACCTGTACCCTTGACTCAGAATTTCTTGTCTCCTGATTCTCCTGTTGAAATTTTTGCATAGCACTTACTGTCATTTGGCTTATAGGACATTGTATTTATATATTCCATTTTTGAGTATAAGTATAAGCTTTACACTGACAGGAATTTTCACTTCTCTCGTACCTTGCTGTTACTCTGATATTTAGAACAGAACCAGGAACACAGTACACAGACAATAAGTAATTATGGTAAAAATATTATTGACTAAATGTTGATATTAATTTTTACATTGATTTTTCCAAGTGTCTTGAAATCTGAAGGAGTGGAGGAGATGGTTGCACGCGTAGACCTGAAGGAGCACATAGATTCTGGTTCCTTTTGTGGGGGGTGGGCAGACTCTCACGGCCTGTGGGCCGAATCTGGTGTGCTGTAGGCCTGTTCTTGTCCTGCAGCCGTACTCACTTGCTTACATTTGGTCTGTTGCTGCTTATGTGCTGTAATGGCAGAGTTGGGTAGTTGCGACAGAGACCACATGGTCCACAAAGACTAAAATGTTTACCGTGTGGTAAATTTTCAGAATGTTGGCTTACTTGGCAGAAAAAGTAAATGTTCCAACCCCTGTTTTTCTCTGCTCCTATAACTTTAACTGTGTGGATTGTTGATCATTAAAAGAGTCAGATTTAAAATTAATAAATGCTTCCCAAATGAAAATAAAATGAAGCCAGAGATGGTTTTCGGCAGACCCGTTAATTCAGACCACTGGGTGTCTCTCTTCCCCAAACTTTACAAGTAGATGTTAACCAGACACCCGCCAACCAGGGCTGTTACATACCAGACAAATATTGACAGTTGCTAAGGCAACTGGAAGAAAGTATTGGCCAAAGGATAATATAGGCGCCAGTTGTGCATGCCATGCTTCTAACATAGGAGAGAAACAGAGAAAAAAATGAATGAAAAATGTATTTCAGGATTGCTCTTCAACTGTGACTTAAGAACGACTTACAGCTGAAGTTTCTCTTAACTCCTCGTTCATTTTTTTTCTGGAAATTAAAACTTTGGAAACTTGGGGGTCCCAAAGTCAATTAAAATATGTTACAAGGGGGAAATATGTTTGGGTATCAGTTCTTTTCTTCCAGTTATCCCTGGAATTTGCTGTTCCAAATTGTGTTAATGGTCAACTACAAGGCCCCATGTATTTTTTTGGCTTGCCCGATCTTGTCACAAAAGTGGTTTCTACAACACCTCCTTCCAGAGATTTCTTATTAGTCAACCCTGTAATAATTAGCCTGCCTCTTTCTTTGTCTCCTACAACATGGTATGAGGGAATTTTTAATCTGTGGTTAAACTTGGGCATTTGCCATTATGCTAGTGCAGTTTCTTAATGGTGGCATTGTTGACATTCTGGAGTGGGTCATTTCTTTTTGTGTCCTGTGCATTGCAGGATGTTTAGAAGCATCCCCAGCTTCTACTCACTAGATGCCAGTAGCAGCCCCCTAAGTTTTTAGGATCAAAAATATCTTCAGATATTACCAAATGTCCCCTGGGAAGCAAAATAATCCCCAGATGAAAATGTTTTGCTGGTAAACCCTACACCATATCTTCCTCAGAATATTTTTAAAGAATCTTTGCATAGAGCTGGAGTTTCAAAACACCCACAATAGAAATGGTGGAAATCTTAGATTGTCCAAACTGCAAAGTAGAACCTCTGTATTTTACAAAATCAAAAGATTTAGGAATCAAAAGATTGATAATAAGGCCAGGTCAATCAACAGGAACTGCTTTCATTCAGGGAAGTACAAGATAAAATCCTGTAAGACCAGAGGAAATGTCAAGGTCCCTTTCTGCATGGGATATTTAGGAGTCCTGCTATAGTAATCCTTTGACAGTGACAAGTCATTCAGGATGGTCTCTGAATATGCCTCTGTGTTGCTGTTCCCGAAGCCTTTCCGATGGCTGAGTTTGGCTCTCTGAGTTTGCAGCAGCTGGGACTCATTATGGCATGGCATCTAGGAAACTTCTACATCTGACATTTGTCTTCTAGAAAACCATCAGCCTGTTCGTAGTCCTTGTGAACTGCCTAGTCTTTGAGGCCCTTCGTGAAGGCTGAGTAATCCCATTTTCCCCACTGGACAGGAGGGGCTGGCTGAGGTCATTATGACGATTCATAAGCAACATGTTGGGCTGTAACTCTCAAAGGAGCTTGCAATATTGATTTTATGCATGTCATGCTAAAGATCGAGCAGTTGTAATCCTGTTTTGTACATTACTTCTTGAAGATTTAAAACAAGATGGCTTTGCCACCAGCATAGCTGACATATTCTAATTAATCTTTATGAAATTGTGGGACATGTTTAAATGAGCTCACCCAAATAGCATCAGTTATCCTTCTTTGATATGGAGGATAAATTGGAATGAAGCATGACTTAGAAGAGCAGAAGGCTCACCCTCATTGCTTCATTTTTCTTGGATAGAGCTGTCATCTGAAAAATGGGTTATAATTTAGAAAGTTTATAAGCACATGTTGTGTGATATACTTTTCCATGCCTTTCAATACTGAGAAATAGGCATACTCTCTGTCCATAATGATGCGGTAATGTCTATTTAACAAAGATGGTCTTCTCCAAGTTCTCTAAATGAACTGTTTAAGAACTTCCTAGAAAAGGCTGAAGTCCACAAAACCAGCAAGATGCTTTACTATTTCTTTAGAAAAGTTAGACAAAGGAGTACACAGTTTATGGGAAACATGACTAATGGTTCAAATAAACTTACTATGATTTATTTCTTTTGAGTTTACAGATTGTATATTTTTCTCTCAAATGCCAGAATAATTAACTAAAATGTGAGAACTCTAGAACTCTAAGGGATCTGAACTAGTAACATGGGCAAGAAACTGTATCTCAGGAGGTAGGTATGAGAAATGAATAAGATAACATGTATAAGGATATTTATCATGGAAATCAAACTAATTAGAGTTGAAGCTACCCTGTTAAGATAACAGAATACAAATCAGACCAAAGAAAGAGTCAAAGGCTCCTCTCTCAATAATTCTAGGGTCATTATTTCCACAAAGGGTGAGGTCAAAGTCATGCTGAAGGAAGATCTATCATTTTTCATGATATCAGAGTAGACTGTGGTTTTGGGTTTGGGTTTCTTTTGTTTATGTGGGAAAAAATGAAGCCTTGCCCTGAGGTACCCACCCTTCTTAGGTAAACATGAAGATATCAGCTGAACCTCTGGATGACAGCAGATGAAACTCTGAACATTCATTTTCTGCCTCATCCTCAGGACTGTGATCCAGCCCTGTCCTCATAAGTAAAACAGGACTGAGTTGAGAAAAACCTCCATTAGCCTCAGGCTCTTGAATTTGTTACAGTCAAGTGGAGGTGGAGAGACTTGACTGGGGAAGGGGTAGAGTTATCTGAGAGGCCGGATTAGACATTAGAGCAAAGAACTCAAAAGATGGTTGTATGGAACAAAATAATAAAGAACTATTAGAGAAATGTAGAGAATTCCTTTGGAGTACCTTTCTTCATGGAATATTTTTGCTAGTGAGATATAAAGGATTGTACAAGTTGGGCTAAGTGAACCTCTCTTCCTGTTACCCTGTACTGCTGTTTTGAGATTGATCCTACTTGTCCCTTTATATGCCCCTGTCATAGTCTAGCAGATATTCAGCATGAGGAAGGAGGGTGAAGTGGTTCTCAGGGAAGAGAAGGCATTAGGCTCCCATTCATCTTGTGAATTCCTGTGGTAATAGAGCCGAGACAGCAAACATTCCCTCATACCACTCTAAGTTACTGAATGAAGCTCTTACCAGTATTGGGTTGATGGCTTAGGACAGAGCCCCAGAATCTGGTAAGAGCAGCAGAGAAGTTCCTTCCAGGCAGGAGAGAAAATAAAATTGAGTTCTTGGAGTACCTTCTATAAGTCAGCCACAAATATCTTCCATGACAAGAAAGGAAGATCTTATTGTATTTGAGTTTCATAAGTGCTCAGCATATGCTACGGTAATTAATGCTCACATAATGATACACCGTGTCTTCATGGAGTTAAGTTTGGGGATTCCAAACATCAAAATCATGGGGTGATAATAAACTTACACACAGTGGTTGTCCCATTAAATTGAATCAGGGTGGAGAAAGGCATTGTCCATGGAGCATTTCACCTTCTTACCACCATAAAGAGTACTTGTAACAGGAGCTACACTCTAAAACATTTGACATTATTTCTGCAAAGCTCAGAAACATATTCAAACTGAAATAATTGTTTTGTCTCCCAGTGATCATTTACTTTTTAGCCAAGTGACTCAGATTGCCTGATCATTTTTGCATGTGGTCAGAACTTAAAAAAACCTAGCTATAATATTTGCTTCTCTGTTTGCAGCACAGTTAGGATATTTAAGCTTTATAGGGAAAATGTCAACAAGATAACAAACATTGACTTTTCCTGCTTATTGCTCCATTAATCATCCAGAGGGTTGGGACTGAAATGCCAAATGGGCTTTTTCAAATATCAAGCATCTGGATGATGAAAAATTAAAATTTATATTCAAATGTCTTCTAGTTGTGTAGACAGCTAATGACCCCTAATAGTTACTTATTCCAAATGGGCATTTAGAACTTAAAAATTACTTTCTACACATTTCCACCCAGAGTTGGAGAGAGTACTACCTCCTTAAGCCACTGTGGCCTTAATTTCGATCAAAATTGGAGATCTGGCATTAAAAAAGGACCTCTGATATACAGTGGTGTTAGAGTCCTTTGTTATTTAGGCATGGACAAAGAATATTTAAAAAATATCAATAGAAATTCTGTTGGTTTTTGGTCTAACAGCTCAAGCAAAGTATACAATTCCTATGCCTTGAGGGGTAGTTGGGAGGTAGTGGGCCAACGTAGCTGGCCACACTAAAAAAGATGGAAAAGGCAAATTTAGAGAGAGCATGGTTGGAAGGCATTCATCAGAAACTGGGCCAGATTATGGCTAAGAACAAGAATCAGTAGAAACAATGCAAACAGAGGCAAAGAACCAAAAGGAGGGTTTCTGAGGACCAGGAGAGGGAGCATGGAGAAATAAGTATGGGCGAATGTGAACACTGGACAAATTTCTAGATAATCATTAATGGAACTTTCCAGACTTTGAGCATCTATTTTTCAAAGGTAAAACTGTTTTCTTTAAAGGATTGGGAAAGAGAGTCATAAACTGCCAGTTCTCATTTGTTCATTCATGCATCAATTAACACCTTTATCTGCCCATCTAATCTCTTTATCTAATGATTATTCCATCCTTTCATCAATGTATCATTTTATTTTTTTCTTTCAACATTTATTGAGTACCCATTTTGTGCAGAATTATGATTTGACATTATGTATGTAGAGCAGTGAAGAGAGTTGAACACAGCCCACAAGGTATTATCTATGACCTATGATGATGACTATGATAACTTCAGATTGAGCTTGAGGTTGCTCAGTGGACGCTATTATGGAAGGACAAGGTTCTTTCTTAGTTGTCCTTATTATAGAGATTTCTCCTGGATCTGCTTTCTACCTCCCATGTTTAGGGATGATTTCAAAGATGGTTTCCTAACCTTGACAATGGTAGTTTCATGGATAAGCCTAGAAATGAGGTCATCAGTGGGCACATAGAACAAATATTACAACTCAATGTTGACTCAGAGAGAGTAACTGCATTTTTGTGGATGAAAAGGAGCTACATACTAAACCTCACGTAGTATGCATGATGTGCCTTATAAACTCAGAGAATGAAAGTAACCACATAGGATTGTCTGAACATAAAAATTCCCAACTAAAAGGGGGTCATGGCAGGTAGCCAAATCCTGGCCCTATAGCTCCCTTGGCGAAGGCCAATCTTTACCTTAAATGAGCCTGTCTGTTGTCTCTTGTATCTAGGACAATCTACTTTTGGAATGTCATAGTGGTCTCCATTTCCAGACCCCTCAGGGCACAATCTCCCACCAGAACAGAGAACCCCTCATCGTTACCTTGCTCTCCCACATACCATCTCCAGTGCTATAAATGTTAAGTATTAACTATCCAGTACCTGCCAGTATAAAAGTAGCGTGTGTCTCTCTGTTTTACTTTTTATCCATTATTAGAAATTTACCCATTTCGCTTTTTCCCACCCCCTTCATCTACCATCAGTGGATTTCATGTAACCCTCCATCTGTCTTTTCCTTTGATTCTAATGTATAAAATAAGCTTATTTTATAAACTTGTTGAGATTTTTGCTTTCTGGCAATTGTTGTCAGCTTGGCTCAAATAAACTCATAAAAATTCTCTATGAGTTTGGACATTTCTTACGTCAGCACTTCCCAAAAATCTATGGAAGAAAAGAAAGCAAAGATTTGACAATTTGAAGAAAAATAAGAGAGGAAGGCAAATATGAGAGCTTGGAAACAAATCAACACTCTTACTATTTCTCTAAGATGGTTCCACAGGAGTTGTGATATATCAACTATCTTTTAAAACCAAATCATGTAACCAGCAGGGGAATCTGAAATAGCCAAGAACATGTAAAAGGCTTTTATTTTGTAAAGGACACAGATCTTGAGTAATTTAAACTTTGGCCAAGTTCCTATAAAAGCCCCAGATAACCAACAATAATAGCACACTTACCTCTTGGGCTTCCTGCCCATGTACAAAATGCTACATATACCTAGCTAGTAAGGGTGGGATGAGGGCTTGTTACAAAAATCAGAGGGTCTTGGCTGTTACTATATTTTTCAGAGTGAGACTGGAAGGTCCAGGGAACACCCAAGTCAAAAATGCCATTCCCTCCCTCAGAATACAATAAAGTATCTTCTCTGGACATTTTGAAAGCTGTTCATCAAACGAGAAAGACACAGGACTAAAGAGAGTCCTAGAAAATCAGTGAAGAAAAGAAGATGTGTGCAACTTATGAGATTTGAGGGTCTTATAAATTCACTGTTAACTTATAATACAAAATTGAAGAAATGTATAAATCTTGCAAAGTGTTGGGAGAAACGATGCCCAGTGAATGGCAGGGCGTTGTATTATTAAGAAGGGTAATAAAAATAATATTTGGGCTTTATCTTTGTTCCGAGTCTGAGCAAGTTTGTATTGCATTAACCCTCTTAGTGTGATAATGAAGTTCAATTCTTTTCTTAAAGAATCTGTTCAACATTGTAAGAATTCATCTGTGATGACCAACCTCATACAACAGGAGGTTTATGCTCATATTTTAGACAACCCCAAGACCTGATTGACCAAAAGTGGTCACCAATCAATACATTTTCTTAGATATATAGTATAGGTGGATTTTAAAAAATGTCAGTGAGGCTCTACCAAATGGATGAATTGTTTTTAATATATCGAGTGGGCATTAACTAGTTAATAACTTGGGTTGCAAACAAGTTGTTTGAGTTAAATGACCCATTTCAACAAGTGACCTGATCTATTCAATGAATCAGTTTACAATTCTTTGTTTTCATAGATGCACCTTGATGTCTTAACTGAGCAGCCTGAGAAAGCAAGTGGTCTCAAAAAGCAAAGTCAAATTCATTGGTTGATGGGATCAAGTTTTAATAGCTGGTTTCCTGGGTGATTTTTTCACATCTCTACCAGTTTGGGGGGGTTGTGCACATGCAGTTTTAATGAGTACTTGTGCTTCCTATTTCGTCACCTCAGTGTCTAGGGAGACTAGAATAATCCCAAAGGCTGTGGTGGTTATTTTCTAATCCCCCAATCAGAAGTGCTTCTATTGCAGAGTTCAGCTTTTGCAGTGCTCATTATTATGAAAGGGAAAAGGAAGAGAAAGGGCAATACAAGCTCTTGGGGGTCATGCTGCAAGGAGTCTGGCCTCTACAGCCAGCCACTCCTGGGTTTGAATCCTTACCAGTCTCATCTGTAAAACAGGGCAATAATACTCATCTTGTAGGGTTGTTGTGAGGAAAAATAAGCTTATAAAGATGATATGTTTAAGTGCATGGGATATAGTAGGTACTTTATCAGTGTCAATATGAAGTCATTGAATTCCACATCCGCATTTTGTGGATATAAAAGTTCAGAAGCCAGCAATCAAAATGTGGCTTGGTGTTCTAAGTTCAGTGTTTTCCAGTATTTTTGGCTGTGGTTGAAGAACTGTATTGTAAAGGAAGAGTGGGTAAAAGAGGATTGGGTAAATCTCAGTGGGCAGCATTTTGTGGTCGTCTTTGAATGATAGGATTTCAAAAGGTGAAGCTAATAGAACAAGGACTTTCCACGTAGATAATATATCAACAAGTAGGGCACAGACATTATAAAACTTGAGCTCTCTTGGCAAATGGGAAAAGATTACTCTATGATCCTTTTGAATAAACTATTAAACATAGACTTGGGGGCTAGATAGATCTCTTAATGAATGAGGACTTACAGAGAAACCTTTGAAACCCCTCCCTCTTTGTGTAGTTCTGAAATCTGCTGGAAATGGGTTTAATAGGCACGAGAGACTGCCCTTCCCATGGATGCTGCAGTGGGATTCTGTAAGTAGTTGACCTTCAGATGAAAAATTGGCATCTTAGACACAATAAGACAGAGGCATTAAATGCACAAATTCTGGGTTCAGAATGTGATGATTCACATCTAGGCTTTTTCACATAATAGATTTGTGAACACGGGCAAATTATTTATCTTCCCAAAGCTTTGTTTTCCTCATCTGTAATTTTGAGATATAATAGTAGCCACCTCATAGGATTTTTATAAGAACTGAAGTAAATGAGATAATCTATGTAAAGCACTTTGCATATTGCCTGGTACCTAATAAACTTGTAAATGTTAGTTCTTCTCTTCCTTTCTTAGTACCTTCTCCTTTCTTTAGCGTCCTAAATTTTATGGATTCTAAAGTAAACATTAAAAATATATTTTGTATTTATGAAAGTGTGATAGTCTTATAACTAATGGTATGCCCTAGATAAATTGGCAGAATTTTATGTCCTTTTGATACATAAATTAATGATACATTTTATAATCAATGGCACGTAAAATGAGATGAAATTTGGCATTATTTTTATTAGCACTGCTCATCTGACCATATGAAACATGCAAAGAGATACAAAAGGCTTCTGTATAAATGTATATCATTGTGGAGCATCAATTTCTTTTTTTTGAAATTGGGGTGGAAAAAATGAAATAAGTTAGCCAACTAGGAATTTTAAATGTTTATTTATTTATTTAAATTATAAACATTTTTATATTTAAAGGAAGATGGATAGATTAAAGAAAAGTGAAGATTTACCTGAATTTTTAAGAGAAAACTGTGGCATGTCACAGAACTGCTGGATTGCCCACGTTGGTGTTCATTAGGCTCAGCTGTTCAGAGGAATGTGACAGAAAGCACAGTGTGAAGCAGGGGTGAGAAAACCAAAGTCCATGACCTTGTGCAGCTTGGGGAAGACAGACACGCAAAGAAAGAGCAGAGGTAGGGTGTTTTAGCTGCCGTGTTAGTAATGGTATAAGGAGCAATTGGGCACAAAGGAGGGAATGACTAGTTCTGGTAGGGGTGAAATGGTACCAGTCAAGAAATCTTCTTAGAGAAGGTGAACTGAAAGTAGATTCTTGAATAAGGACATGGAGTTTGGAGAGATGCCAGAGTATACTCAACAGGACCCTTGTAGCTTTTATCTTTTTTCCTGGGGGCTGAGATGCTCTGCAAAGTATCAGGGAAGGTTCTGCTGAATGTCAGAGGAACTAGAACTTGAATTTACTGGGATCCCCTCTGCCAAGGTCCTTCAAAGATCTTGTGGATGACCTGGCTTCAGCAGGATAAATCTAGGTCAGCTTGGAGCACTTGACCTTGATTTAACCCACACGAAGAACTATGTAACCTCCTCCAGACATCAGAATCTGTGCTATAAGCTGAGTGTGCTTCTCAGATTTTGCTAATAAAATATAAATCCAAACAACATCTTCTTCTTGGACTATATAACATTTCTTTCCAAGTGCCTTTCAGTAAACCAGTGAGCTATTCATTCTGTGAAACTCTGCCCTTTGAACGGAAGTGCACATTCTTCTGTAGAGCTCTCTGGGCTGCAAGTCAGACCTGCATTTTCTTGTCCTAAGGGGAAAGATATACGTCCTTTAGGAAGAATGATACTGCCTTGCTCTCTTTACCCTTTGCAATTCCAGATTACCCCTGGAACAGCTGGCTTCGTGTAACAGTAATTCACAGTCCTCAGTTGGATGACTGCAGAGAATTCTTCATTATTGAGTTCAGTGAGGGCCAGCGATGTTACTGAAGTGGTAATTGAATTTGGTGATCCCTCCGTGGTCCAGACAGCATAGCACATTATTCCTGGAAGGACCATGCGGCGTGGTTAAGATGAATATGCTTTCAACAATAATGAATCTTTAAACTAAGCTCAACAGCACAGAGCCAAAAGGATATGCGGCTTTGATGATTTGACTTAAGACATTGAGCATTTTGGAGTGAAACCAGCTCGGAAGGATGACAATGAGTCCATGCTGCCAAGGAAACACAGAGAGAAATCTCGTACTGCTCAGAATCTCCACCAAGAGCTTTATTGATAATCTCATCAAGCACAGATCAGTATGGGACATATCATTTCCTTGCCTAGTTAAAAATGTCCTTGCTTCATTGTTGAATCGAATCCTTGTCTGATAAAAGAAAAGAAAAAATCCGCCCAAATTTTCAATGAAGTGTGCCTTATCACCGAGCCACAATTACATAAGTGCTTTCAAAATTTCACATTCACAGAATGATCTCAGCAATCTCACAGCTTTGCAATGCTGTTTCTGAAAGAGGACATTTATAGTTTGGGAAAATAGCACAAAAATGAAACCGGTTGGAATTGTTTTGGTTGCTGAAAATATACTTGGCCTCCGTGCTATGGCGCTGTAAAAAGGAAAGGGCCTTGACTCTGAGCTCAGGCAGACCCTGCATTTGAACCTCAGCTCCTTCGTTCACTGTGTCCTTAATAGGTCATTAGAGTGTTTGAGTTTCGACGCCTTTTCCCGTAAAAATGAGGTCAGTAATGTCTTCCTCTGAGCATGGCATGCATGGAATAAAGGGCAGTGCTCGGCCCTACTGGATTCTTATTATATTAACAGCTGTCATTTGCAGGGCTACTGTGTGCCTGGCATAGTCAAGTGTTTATGAATGCATATTATCTTACAACAATACGTGGTTGATACCCGAAGTGACCAACTGGTCCTGGTTTGGCCGGTACTACACTGATTTTACAACAGAAATTCTTGAGTCCCAGGGACCCACTCAGTCCAGGACAAATGAAGGCAGTTGGTCACTCTGTGAATATTACGGTCTCATCTCACACATGTGGAAACTGAGCCTGAGAGGCTATGTGCTAATTGCTTAGTATGCCACAGCTGGGAAAGGATAGGCCCGGTATTCACACCCAGGCTTGCAAAGCTCCCAAGCTGGTACTCTTTCTGCTGCCTGAATTCTGCTCAGCAAATGCTGTTCTCCTTGCCCTCTTACTAGGATGTTCAGATCTTAGCCAAGGTTTGTAGATGAGATCACATTTTTCAACTGTCTTTATGATAACTTCAGGAATAACACGCAGGAATAACTTCAGGAATAACATGATAACACGCGGGCGTGCATGCATGTGTGCATGTTAATGAGTGGAGATTGCTCTACAAGTGGTAGTTATCATGAAGATCATAGTGATCATGATCATGAAAATGATAGCTTAAAAGTCTAACATTCATTTCAAAGAATGTTCTATCTTTCATCAAGGCACAGTCCCTTTATTCTTCTCCTTTTTATCTCCTCATCCATTCAACAGGTATACAGTGGAATCCTCCTGTGTGCCAGGTACTGGGACAGACACAAAGAAGGCCAAAAGGCTGGTCTTAAGATGCTTAGTGCATTGGGATTTAAAGGATCAATTGTAACATGGTGTGAGAAGTACAATACAGCAGCAAGCCCTGCACATCTGAGCCCTCTCCCTCTGCCCTCACCAGCGGCTCTGGCACACGGATCTTCTTTAAGGAAGCTCCAGGCCTATTCCTGACACTGTTTTTTTTTTTTCTGTTACCTCTGCCTGGAAGATTCTTTCTCCTAATCTGGGTCCTTCAGGTCCAAGATAAATTGTTACCTCTTCACAAAGAACCTCCTTGACCACTTTGAGTTCAGTTAGTTACCCAGAAATTCTCTATTAGATCACCCCATTTTAATGATCTTTCTCGAGTTCATTTATCGCTATTTGATATCTATCTTGTTTGACTTTTTGATTTATTGCTTTTTGCCTGCCTTGGCCAACAGAGTGTAGATTCCAGGGAGATGAGGTAACTTATTTATTTTATTGTGTTTTTTCTTTTCATGGCTGTATTCCCAGGACCTGAAACAATGCTAGACACACAGGAGCTGTCAGGAAGTCTTGTTCGACTAAACAAAATGATGAATGAATTAATAAATGTGTTGGATGCTGGACGGAGCCACCAATTCAGTGGAGTGGAGGTATGAGTGGAACTTTGCTTGAAGGCATTTGTGAATTCAGCCTTAGTCTTTTTTCCCCATGGTTATAAAGGAAGTACATTCTCAGTTATCAAAAGTTAGTAAAAAATCACAAAAAGGGGGGGAAATAAGACCAGTTTGACACAATCACAAATAACAGTTTTTTGTTCTCTTTTCATTCATGTTCATAGATACTTTTGAACAAAACCAAACCACGCTTTTCATAGTTCTTACCTTTTGGGGGGTACATGTTTTCTGATGTTTTCATTATAAAGGTTGCTTTGCTCGTTTCAGCCTAACAGGTGTACTAGGATTTATGTAATAAGTCTGTATTGCTGGACCTTTGAATGTTCCCACGTTGCCATACTGACAATGCAGGGCAGTCTTGTGGATAACCCAGTGTGGGTCCGTGCTGTAGCTTAATGTGGGAAACAAAGTACTTCGACCTGAGTTCTAGATCCACCAGCTTCTTTTAACTGTTTGTTTTTACTTTACTTCCTTTAAAAAGTTCTATTGTTCTCTTTTCATTACCATTTAGTCCCCTTATACTTGCCACCCCCCTAACCATTTGTTTTTAAATTTTAAGAAGTTTTCTTAACTGTAATATGGGTAGGAGAACCTACTTTGTAAGGCTATAGTGCAAAATAAACAATATAATGGAGGTCAAGTTTTCAGCACAAAGTATGGGATACATGTTAGCTCCCCTTGAAAACTTCCTCTGAAGTCCCATTGGCTTTCCAATCTGTCTGAAAGGGCAAATAGAAACTAGCTAAAGAGATGGGTGGGAAAGAAACCGAGATTGAGGAAGTGAAGGTGGGAAGAGGAAAACTTTAAAAAAATTAGGGACGAATAGGTATAGACCCCCAGCAGGAGCCAGAAGCTAAAAAGCATGAAGCTTATGTTACCTCTGACTCCGCATACGTTACGGCTGCTCACGGCTCTCCCCTGTGTTGCCCTGGAGATGGGCTCTCCTGGGGCTTGGAGCCAGGGCAGGCCGATCAAGATAAAGCTGGTGTTTTAATCTGGGTAATTGGGTGAATGGAAAGCCCTTTAACTACGGAAGCAGAGAGGTGAGTTTGGACTGGTCCAACATGAAGTTCAATGTTTAATACATAGAAGTGGATAGCAGATTGTCCAGGAAAAAAACAATCAGGGCTTGAGCTGTTGGTTTGAGCCAACTCTGTGGAGAGCATTTGAGGCCTTGGTGGAGAGACCCCCCCCCCTCTCTTGGGAAGAGCTGTTTTGTGTTTTCATTGTGATTAGAAGTCGTACGTCCATTTAAACGTATCCACTTTGCTTTCAACGGACACTGTGCTTGGGGTCTGACTGAATTTGCAAATTTTATTTATTGTTGTATTTTCAATAAAGAACTTACAAGCACAAAGCAATAGCAGAGTCACACATTGATAAGATCATATTTATTTAGTGTCGTCTGACAAGTAGAGAAAGTAAAAAGAATATTTAAAAACGCATAATTTATATTTCTATAAATACTTTAAAGGAGGAAAGTTGAACACATATGGTGACATTAGGAGAATGTGTAATACATTTAAGTCTGCAGCCGGTTTCATAGCCTGACAAATTAGATTCGCGTGTGTATCCACACGTCTTGTTGTGAGTTTGCATAACTAGCGCCCAAGGGTAAGTTATGGGCAGGTCTATCATACATTCTGAACTCCCATAAAATTTGTGTTATTATGCCCTCCCACTTAGGTCGGTCTTGTCTTAGTTTGAGAAATGTCACTACAAGCACATTGAAAAAGCATCACAGGTTGTAACCGGGTGCATCGGGCCTCCATTCACTCACCCAGGATCGGGGAGGATGCCTGCCGCACGCACTGCCTCTGCCGAGTTAAACCCTCCCGAGCTCGCAGCCAGCGGCATGTACAGACCTGCGGGGGGGCCGTCCTACTCATCTCTGCACGACCCGGGGTTTTGCATTCCGCTGCTTTCTATCGGAAAGGAGTCGATTTGTCTGAAGTGAAGCCAGTGTACCACACTAGTCCACTCAATTCACTGTGACATTGTACTACCATGGATAGAGTTCTTTTCCTAGGATACAACTAAACAACAAAAAACAACCTAACAGACTCTGGGTTTCAAGTTGAAGAGCTCTATGTTTCCTTGGAGCTTGGACTTGGAAGTTCAGGGTTGAGTTTCTCCAAAAGAGCTCAACAGAGTGCCCTCAAGTCAAACCTCCATAGGTGGCAAAATATTTGTATGATGACATGATCTCTATGATCCTCACCTTCTCTGTGTCCTTTGTTATAGTGACATTCTCTCGAAATTGCACTGACACCTAACAAAATCGGGGAAGGGTACTGTGACGCAGTCCCTACAGTCAAATATATATCTGATTTCCTCAATTGATAGAAATTTTCATCTGCAGTAAACATATAGAACAGCAAATCATCCCTAAGCACCATCCTGAGCTTACCTTGATTCCAAGTTTACAGTTAATCATATCTTTCATTTAAAAGTAAGACATCTGTAACTGACCTCATAGGACCACAGAAAACACATAGGACTCAGGGCTGAAGTCACGATTCTTGTCATTTTTCTCATGTACTTTGGATGATGGCTCACCCAGTAGCTATGGTTTGCCTCATAGGTGTGCGTCCTTCTCCAGGGACCCAGGTTAGATTTTCCCTCGGCTGGCGTTCGGCTTTAACTCTTGCAGGAACGCCTCATTGTTGTGAGGACAGTTGTTGTGACAGGTGCAGGTCCCGATGACCATCACGGGCTTCTTGATGATGTGCCCTGGGGTGCACTGGAACTCCACCTGGATGGTTTTGGTGTTGTGAGGGGTGCAGCAGCGGCCATCACTGCAGACTCCGCAGTACCTGGGCTTGTAGGTATGCAGGCTCGTGCAGTTCTTGAACTGCAGGTGGATGGCTTCAAGGGACTTCGTGGTGCGGAGACACTTCTTTCCTTTCTAGGAAAGAAGAAAGAGAGTGACGTATGGATGGCTGCTGTTCTTCCCGAGGACCACTTTGGGGGTATGGAATAACTTGCTAGTTGCCTGCCCAATAGCCATTGCTCTTTCTTCTTTGCTAACAGGACATGACTTTTGTTTGGGTAATGTGATCATCTAAAAGGATTTGCTTCCCCCAGAATATCTGGGAGCTTGGGTGGCCTTTTGACAAAGTTCTGGCCAATGATACAGAAGCCAGGAGATTCTGGGAAATCCTCTGCCCTGCAGACAGGTGCAGTTCTTTATTGCAGCCTCCGTTTATTTTCTTTCTTGCTTAGAATGTGGAAATTGTGGCTAACTGTACACAGCTGTCTTTTGACCTTGGAGGTGAACATGAGGGTAAAAATATATGTCGGATTAGGAAAGCTATATTTTCAAGCCACTGTAACGGGGTTTGGTGTTGTTTTTTCCAAATACATTCTTCAGGTGTCATGAAGAGAAAGAGAAGAAATCTGGCATCATTGTAAGCCTACTAATATTTCAAATATTTTTCAAATGTTAATTCATGTGAGCTTATCACCAACATTCACTCATACAAGGAACAGTTGTTACTGTACAAAACAATTGAACAAGTTTTATAGATAAAAATGAAATCTCAAAGAGCTAAAATGGGAAAAAACATCTAGTCATTGAACTTCTCTGATGCAATGCTCATTTCTTCTACTTACTATATAACCTTACGAATGTTCAAAACAATGAAATTTCAGGTTATTTTCCATAAAGGCAAAGTAACTTGAGAATTTATTGACTATTCCATTAGTGAGGGTTGATGAGAAACCCAATGTTGATAATCCAGCAAGGAATCGATGATGGGTTTATCTCCCACTTAGATTTCTTTACCTACCCATGTGGCACATTTCTCTACTGCTCTTGACCTTCCTAGGCACAGTCCATAGCTTGTGCAGCAAGGAGACTTAGAGTTCTCGGAAATGAGTGGCTCTCAGACTTTATTATGCATCAAAGGCATCTGGAAGTTTTGCTAAAACAGAGTGTTGGGCCTTGCACCCAGAGTTTCTGATTCAGGAGGTCTGACCGAGGTCCTAATGATTTGCATTCCAACAAGTTCTTACGTGATGCTGCTGACCGGCGGGGGGGCGGGGTAGGCACTGTGACAAGCACTGTCTTGTATATAAGACTCTCTGGGTAAGAGAGTAATGATTACTATGCTACTATCTGCCCAGATTCCAACTCAACTTCTAGAAACCTTAGGAAGTATATATACCATGAATAAATATTGTAAATAGAATCTCAGTACTAAGCTAGGTGCAAGAGAAATGATAAATTTTGGTTCAAAAATAATAGGCAAAATTTTAGAGGCATGACATGGAAAAATCTTACTTAATAAAGAAATTACTGTGCCCTTGACAGTATTTAAGGGCTTCTTGTTTTTAATTTTTTCACATTTACTATTTAGTGTATATTCTTCCTGGCACCCTCAGAAAAGTACAAGGCCAGCAACATTCCTTTGTGTGTGTGTATATTTGTATGTATGTGTGTGTGTGTGTGAGAGAGAGAGAGAGAGAGAGACAGAGAGACTGCTTTGTGAGCCCACATGACCATGTAACATGTATGTTAGAATTCCCTTAAGTGTTGGGAAGCTTATATAATTTTAGGGATTGGGTATTTCTAGGTGTTCTTTCTAAATTGGTAAAAGAAACATAAAGTTAGGATGGACCTCCAAAAATCATATAGCTCAGCAGCCATATAATGAATGCAACTACTAGAGACTCTTATTTTAGCAATAAATAGAAATTTTAAGCAAAGATGCCTGACATCTGCAGAGCAATCTGTGCCCACCACTTTGTCAATGTATCTATTTCATCCTCCTGACATCTTTGAGGTAGGTACTGTCAATGACCTCATTATGTGGGGGGAGGAATTGAGGCTTAGAGGTCAGGAAAACTGCCCAGGACCCCACAGCCGGTTCATGTGGGAAGCTGGGATTTAAAGCCAGAGTTGCACCCTGCAGCATCAGATGGCATTTTCTCAGGGCAGAGGCGCACACATCTTTCATTGCTGGGCACTGTTTTATTTTGGCCTCAGGTTTGTACAAGGTTCATATAATAATTCATTTTGGGGGCCTTGCCTTTATCTAGGGTTCTAGTAATAAGGCCTATGATGTCATCAGGAACCAGTCCAAGCTTCTGATCTGCATGCCTTATACTCAGCGTTAACACACTGAGTTGATATAATACCAGCAAAAAAGGAAAGAAATGTGCTATTTTATTTGGCAAATATAACCTTATGCTGGCAAATATACTAGTCCCACTGAGCTTTTTAAAACATTGAAACTCATTCCCAGACAGCCATTCATTTCTTCATCAACAGCATTCTATCAAGTACACACTATAGATCAGGTAGGATGCCGGGGACTGGGGGTGAGTAAGGCAGATGTAATTCCTACTCTGTTGCTCATTACAGATTGAACCTAAGGGCTGAAGGAGACTGAGGTCAGAAATGAGGACCCCTAGGGAGATGGAGGTCAGTCTCTCAAGAAATTTAACTTGGGGTGGTAAACATACAATACAATATACAGATGATGTAGAATAGAACTGTATACCTAAAACCTATATAATTTTATTAACCCATGTCACCCTAATAAATTTAACTAAAAAAGAAGAAGAAATGACCTCTCTAAAATCAACTATACTTGGCAATTGAGTAGCCACTGTCTTCCAGGAACAGAATGAGATTTGCCAATCCCTTCTCAACTGGGTACATTACGATAACTGGCCCCTGTCTCTTTACCTGGGAGCATCTTGTGAGTTGCTTGGGATATTTCAATATATTAAAGAGGAAAAAAAAAGAAGGTAACCTCACTCACTTCAAGAGCCTCTCTGTCTTTTCTCTGAGGTTTCCTCCCAGCTAGAACCAACTTCTACTCGACTAGTGTCGCGGTGATTTTCCAAAGCCCAGACCCCAACGAGGCCAGGCTGCCTCTTCCGTAATGGGAGGCTTTCTGCAGGCCCCTACCTTATCTGCCGGTTGCCTGGGCTCTTGTTCGCAGGGCCGCACCATGCAGAGCCGGCTCCGCTTCACCATCTCACACTGGGGATTCCTGTTGGTGACCTGAGTGGAGAAGCCCATGCCGCAGCTCTTGGAACACGCGCTCCACTCTGTGGTCTGTTCAATGCAGTTGACACCTGAGTCAGAGACTGCGACTCCTAGAGTGGTTTCTGTCCTGTAGGCTACAAAGGAAATACAAAGAAACACAACTAGGCTGAGTAAAACGTGGGGACCCCAAAGGAAAGGATTCGTCATCATTAGAAGGAAGGTCTCTGCCAACTCGGCATCTCCTAAAACTCAGGTGTTCTTGGGGACAGAACCTATCTCTGTATTTGTAAACCCCCAACTAGGCACTTACAACAGTGCATGGCACATTGTAAGCCTTTAGGAAATCTTTGTGGAATGACTGTTTAATTGTTCTTAAGAAGCTCAGGATCACCTGTCCTTAAGGAGCTTAGGGATGTTAAGAATATAGAAGAGTTTATCACCGACAACCATTCCATAAACTATAGTGTTTTCAGTACATGACCTGTGTAGAAAAAGAGTCACAGTAAAACTTTAATTGGATGCATAAGTAGAACCAACTGACTCAAAATAGTGATGAAAGCATACTTTGCCTTAGGGAGCCAGAACTGGTGGTCTGGGTTGTGGGATGCAGACACTGGGACCTTGATCACCAAAAGTTCTGTCTCAGCACTTAGCGTCAGGACATATCATGGTTTGGGACGCACCTTCTCTTCTATGTGGCAGTTTTCCTCTCTGCTCTCTTGGCTAAGAAATCAAAGCTCTGCATACCGCCAGTGTATATCGTATGACTGATTATTGCCTTCTAAAACATTCTCTACTGGCTCTTGAGTCCCACCCCCATACTCGGAATTATTTCTTCTATAAGATGAAACAAAGAAAAAAAAAAGGAAAACAAAGATCCTGAAGTGTCCACTTGACCTTTTCCACAGCATCTGGAAAGGTGACATTGTTCTGTGACACTTGTTCAACAATAAGTAGCATTCTTTAGAAAGGCTGGTCTTGAGAGCACACAGCTACAGAATCCACAAAAGAAAGAGTGATTTTTTTTTTTACTTTTATTTTTCTGATGTGAATAAAGGTCAAGTGGGGTGGACTAAAATATAAATAGTAGTCATGCAATAAAACAAAATCAGTCCCATTGCTAAAAGGAAGCACTGAATTCAGCAGCCGCCCTTTAGGAGAAACTGTGCGTACCTGTGTCTCCTGGCTGGGATTCAGACCCATGATGTGCTGGGCTCCACGGGCAATCTGGAATCCACAGAGGACTGGCCAGAAATGGAGGCCAGTTTCTCATTGCAAATCTGAAAAGGCACCCATGCTTCCTGCCCACAGGTACCCTGTGCCGTGATCACCTTCGGCTACCCCGAGTTTCTCACCTGGAAGGGCATGCAGGTCCCCTAATGCTTCTGTGTCATTTGCGTCACAGATCCACTTTTCACAGCACTCCCCGGGCACTTCAACTTTTCTTGGAACCGGGCAGTCAGGTTGGGGGAGAAGCAGGTCCTCGTCACAGCGAGGCACACAGCCAATCTGTCCATCTTGGCAGGTGCACTGGTACTTGCAGCTGGGCTGAAAGGTCTCTCCGCTTTGGTAAATGACCCCATCGAACACACAGTTATCTCCCTCTATCGCTAGAATATGGGGGAAGCGGGACAGAGAGGGGGTGGGAGAGAGAAGCAAAAACATAATGCCTTGAGGAAGCTACTTGAGATTGGCAGCACACAATCCAAAGCCTGACTTGTTCTTTTTCTAGTTCAGAGAGTCTGGGTTGTTATCTCAGTAGAGAGATATCCTCAAGGAGGGCCCCAGAGAAGGAAGGAACCTAAGACACTCCAGTCCTGCTGCTCATTTTATGAATGAGAAGAGGTGTACAACTGAGAAATGACCACTCTAAGCTCCCACAGCCATGTTCCCTAAGATAAAGTTATGCTTGCAAGAAACTCCTTAGAGTTTCGTAACCCAGAAGTTTAGAATTAAAAAGAAAAAAAAATGCTCTCATGTTCTCCAAACAGGTTAACTGGTCAAATTGGGCAGAGGGTTGGCAGTCCTTAGCATTCTAGCACACACACACACAAAATCAATATTAGTTCAGAGAATAAAGTAAAAGGCTATTCCATGCCTCTAATTCAGGGATGCAGGGCCAGCCTCCAACTAAATGGAGCACCACGTGGAAAACTGCTGCCCAATTAATTAAGTGTCACCAGCCTACACGGGTCGGTTGCCTGCATTTTATTTTATTCACAGCCTAGACAGGGATTACATAGCCATCCCAGGAGACCAGGGGAGGCTTTGGTTCAAACAGGACAATTAGAGGTGTGAAAACAAACCTGCTGGGCTGCAGTCAGGGGAGATGTGAGCCAGTGAGGAAACCCACGCTTCCGTCACCCCCAAGAGGCCCCCTGGAAATGTCCGAAGGAAGTGACTTTACTGGCCCTTAACTCTGCTCTGCCCCCCATCCATCTAGAGTCTTCTCTAGGTGCAGGTGATTGAATGCTTCTCCCCTCTGGTTTCCGGCGCTCTCCCCAATCCTCCCCTGCCCCCCGCAATGCCTGGCACAGAGCGAGTGCCCCATAAACATCACCTACTGCAGCCTCATTATTGTTATTACTTGCGCATCACCATCTGGGAAGGGGGAGGAAAAGGAGAGGAAAGAGGGGAGAGCTCCAGCCAGCAGCGGGCAAGAGGTCCATCGGCGGGAGTGGGCAGGATTACCCATGCAGATTCCAGTTTGGGCGCTGGGGTCCGCTCTGCGGTCGCAGAAGAGGCCGCGGCTCTCCTCACAAGGCTCCATCTCCGAGCAGCTGTCGCCCCGCTGGCGGGCACACACCAGACAGCACGAACAGTCGTCCAGCACCGCTCTCACCCCCGGGGCGCACGTCGGCGGCGTCTCGGGGCACCGGACTGGGCATGGGTTGGGGCAGCGCTGTGTGGCAGAGACCTGGAGACGGGAGAGACAAGAAGGAGAAAACTCTCAGCAGGATTAGTCGAAGGCGGAATGGCCCGGGGACCCAGCCTGGGCAACCCAGGAAGGCAAAGTAACCAGGGGCACCTAAGAGATGTGCCACTTACCTGTCCCAGGAGATGGAGGAGCAGGAAAGCCAGGCAAAGACACTGGGTGGGCAGGCTGAGACTCATGACTGACCCACTCTGCATGCTGCGGCTTTTTCCTCCTGCTTTTACAAAAGGAGACCTTCTACACGTTGAATTGGTTCCGATCGCCTCTCTCCAGGTCCGCAGATCGCCTCCCTTACTCAGCGCCACCGGTTTTATAGTGCGCTCCAGGGACGCGCACAAGCCGGTTGGCCGCAGCACTTGGAGAAGGGGGGGTCAGCTGGGTGGGGAATGGAATGAACCCCGGGGTTTCCATGGCAATTGGCCGTGGGTGCCGCTCTCCTTAGGGCGCGGCACCAGGGCCTGCGAGTGCCTGTGTGTGGCGACTGGCTTGTCCCAGAGCGCGGGGAGGGGCTGGGTGGAGTCCCCAGGCCAGGACCCAGAACTCGCTAGAGCGCTTGGGAAGGAAACGCCCGGTTTCCTCCTGGAAGCTGCTTTGACTTCCCCCAGGACTAAGACACCGCCACTCCCCACCACACTTCTCCGCCCTGGCAGACGAGCAGGGCTGTAAATGAGGAGCTCTCCTAAAGGGGTGCCTGAAGTTTGGGGCCATCTGTGGGACGTTGGCGAGAGGCCCAGGGGTTTAGTCATAAGGGAAGCACATGCAAGTTTGTCACCCGTTTCGGGCACTCTTTGAATATGTTGAGAGAGGGGAGGGAGAAGTGGAGGAACTGAGAAAGAAGAGAAGGGGGGGCAGAAAAGAAAATTAGAAAAAAAAAAAAAGAAAAGAAAAAGCAATGTCTGGATGCGGGGTGCTATTGGCCAAATGGCAAAGGTTGTTTGACTAACTCGTTCCAAGCCCCACTGATTCTTAAACCCCCAATTCCGCAGTTTTGATAGAAGTAGGAGCAAGACATTAATAAGATAAAAACACAAGAGCTTGAGGTAAATAAAAACTTTCTTCCTGCTGGATAAAAGCCTAGAAACACCTGTTGGATCGTGGTTGAAAGTATGGGAGGCTTTGAGAGTTTATAAGGTTCGGCTCAGCCACTGTCAAAACCTCAGTCACCAAGGAAGGAGTGAGGAAGGTGCTTGCTTTATTTAGGCAACCGAATTCCTTTTCCACCCTGCATGCCCTGTCAGAACACTGGCCATCTCTCAGGACAAGGAGAGCCCTCCTACTGCTCCAAAGGGGACATTGGCTGCTGGATTAAAAAAAAAAACAACCTGTATTTCATCTTTGCTGGTGCCTTTGGGATAATTATGCCCAGCTCCTTTGAGGATACCCGCCTTGAAAAGACATTTTATAAGAAAAATTATACAAGCTTGTGATGTAATGCTAAACCTTAAAAAATAAACAAATTGCTTCTACTTCGTCTGACTCCCGTATGAAGTTAAATCAATGGCAGTTTGTGTAAGGAGCCAGGTCTGCCCCTGAAATTCTTGCCACCTTAGCAATGAAATCATTGCAAGCCCCTTCAGGATAGTTCTATAGAGCAGCTTGGAACTTCGATGACATTCTTCCAAGCCTCTAGTCATTCTGCTTTCTTTGAGGTCCACCAGACAGAGCGGTGATCAAAGTGTGACAGGCAATTGAACAGTTAGTTAATTTGTGCCATGTCTAGGTCACTCCTCTGCTCTCTGCTCTTCAAGCTGATGGGCTTTCATGGGTCACCTGGGTAGTGATGCTCCACCTGACTGCCCACGAGAATGCACCAGGGTGTATTTTGTGTAAACTGTATTTTCCTAGGTTCCACCCTTTCCCCCATCAGCTGAAGTCTCTGGTGGTGGCTGGAGGTAGATAGCACATTAATTTACCTTTAAATGGAAACTGGCTTTGGAAAACCTACGTATGGAGCCGCTGGAAGCAGTTGATGGGGAAGTAAGAATATTGGCCAAGGTTTCAAAGTATGAATAGACAGAACAAGGAGAAATTGGCAGCACTGAGGTTGGGCTGACTCTTCTCGGGAAGGGGAGGCTGAGAAGAGAAATGTAACTTCAGGGTAAGGATGAAAGAGTCAAAGAGTCACTGCTGATGTGAGCTGCTACTCAGGCCTCTTGATTGCAAGTGGTAGAAAACGGACAATTTTCAGCGAGAAGACTTTCTTGGAAAGAAGCAGTGGTGTTCACATAGTGACAAACAGGAACGGGGCTGCTGGGCCTCAGAGGGCACTGGAATCAGGGTCTCAAAGTGATCAGGACTCCATCTTTCTTTTTTTTAAATTATATTTTATTGACTATGCTATTACAGTTGTAGTGATTTTTCCGCCTTTGCCCCTCTCCACCCAACGCTCCCCACTTCCTCAGGCAATCCCCACACCATTGTTCATGTCCATGGGTCATATGTATAAGTTCTTTGGCCACTCTGTTTTCTATATTTTTTCACCTCCCCATGGCTGTTCTGTAACTACCAATTTGTACTTCTTAATCCACTCACCTCTTCACCCAGTCTCCCACACCCCTCTCCCAATCTGGTAACCATCAAAACACTCTCTGTATCCATGACTCTGTCTCTGTCCTTATTTGTTTAGTTTGTTTTTAGATTCTATTGTTGATAGAAAGGTATTTATTGCCATTTTATTGTTCCTAGTTTTGATCATCTTTGTCTTAAATAAGTCCCTTTAACATTTCAGGTAATAATTTGTGATGATGAACTCCTTTATTTTTTTCTTGTCTGGGGAGTACTTTATCTGCCCTTTGATTCTAAATGATACCTTTCCTGGGTAGAGTAATGTTAGCTGTAGGTCCCTGATTTTCATGACTTTGAATATTTCTTGCCAATCCTTTCTAGCCTGTGAAGTTTCTTTTGAGAAATCAGCTGATGATCTTATGGGAACTCCCCTGTATGTAAGTAACTTCTTTTTTCTTGCTGCTTCTAACATTCTCTCTTTATCTTTAAACTTTGACATTTTAAGTATGACGTGTCTTGGAGTGGGCCTCTGTATACATCTTGTTTGAGACTCTCTGTGCTTCCTGGACTTGCGTGTCTATTTCCTTCACCAAATTAGGGAAATTTCCTTTCTTTATTTTTTTCAAATAGATTTCCAATTTGTTGCTCTTCTTCTTCTCCTTCTGGCATTCCTATGATGCGAATGTTCGACCTCTTGAAGTCGTCTCAGAGGCTATTTATACAATTGTTTTTTTTTTAATTCTTTTTTCTTGTTGTTCTGATTGGTTGTGTTTTGCTTCTTTATGTTCCAAATCATTGATTTGATTCTCAACTTTATCCATTCTATTTTTGTTTCCCTGTAAATTGTTCTTTATTTCAATTAGTGAATCCTTTGTTTCTGGCTGGGTTTTTTTCATGCTGTTGAAATTCACCTCACTGAGTTTCTTGAGCATTTTTATAACCAATATTTTGAACTCTGTATTTGATAGATTGGTTATCTCCTTTTTGTTCAGTTCTCTTTTTGAAGTTTTAAACTGTTCTTTCATTTGGACCATGTTTCTTAGTCTCCTCATTTTGGCAGCCTCCCTCTGTTTGTTTCTATGCATTAGGTAGAGCTGCTATGACTCCCTGTCTTGGTCCTGTGACCTATTTAGTAGATGTCTTGTAGGTTCCAGTGGCACAGACTCCCCTATCACCCAAGCTGGGTACTTAAGGTGCGCTCTTCATGTGGGCTGGGTACGCCCACCTCTTGTAGCCTCTCGAGACTTGATTGCTGTTTGTAGGTGAATGGGAAGGATTTACCCTGGCCAGTCAGCTGCAAGGACTGGCTGTGACACTGACCACCACCCCCTCCCTTCACAAATGATCAATCATGCAGAGGCAGGGTGGTGGTGCTTAACCTGGTCTGTAGCTGTCACTAGGTGTGCAGGCTCTCGGGTTTCCTAAGATCAGCCCCCAGCTGTGTTTTGCTTAGGTCTGCCCTGCATGAGCTATAAAACAATCTGAGATGGCTGCTATTTGTACTGGGCTTGGAGATTCCCAGGCAAAGCTAAGCTGTGAATCTTGGCTTCTGCTGCTAGTGCTGGGCCTGGGGCCACTTAGCAAGAGATATGGGGGCTGGGGACTCACTGAGGCCAGTTGTTGTTTGAGAAGATTTATGAAGTTGTGAAGCATGAGCCAAAAAAGCCATTCATATTGAAAAGTCTCTGTTAAGAGCTTGGGTGGGCCCATAATTTGAGTGGGATAGAGTCTCAGGGGATCTCCAGTGCAGGGCAAACAATGTTAGCCAGGTTAGCGGAGTCTCAGATATGGTGCTTACTTTCTGGCTCTGTGGCTGTGTTGGGGGAGGGCTCAGAGAAGGAACAATGGCCTCTGCCTCCCTTTCTGTCTGAGAGAAAGCTGTGCCCCCACCTCTTGCCTGGATGCCGGCCACTTTAGTTCCTCCCCGTGTGCTACTGGTGCCTTTTGAGCTGCTACTCTGGTGCTGGAACTCAGAGGGAGTGAGTCTGAGTAAGTCTGTGGGGGGGGGTTCTTTAAGAGGAACTGCTTGGGACTCCAAAAGTTCCTTCTACTGACTCAACCCCCAGTGGTGTTTGCAGTCAGAAGTCATGGGGATTTATGTTTCCGGCACTGGAACCCTGGGCTAGGGGGCCAGGTATGGGGCTGGGAGTCCTTACTCTTAAGATATCCCTTCCAAATTTTTAACCAGCACATGTGAATGTGGGACCAGCCCATTCCACATCATTGCCCCTCCTACCAGCCTGAATGAATGCAGTTTCTTTAATTCCATAGTTGTCAGACTTCCTATCAACTCAATTCCTGACGATTCTGAGTAATGGTTGTTCTACACTTTAGTTGTAATTTTGATGTGTCTCCATCTTTCTGTATTATCTTCAGTGTTTATGTGTCGACTTTGGTCTGTTCTACTGCAGAGAAGCTCCTTCCATATATAGGAAATGACATTCTTAAATTCTCCCCAATCTTTTACATTATGATCTTATCACCGCAGAAGGTATATCCCTTTCTCTTAGGCTGAATTTGGAAAGTTTCAGGAAAGATGCCTTCAACTGAGACCCTGGGCCAATTGGAGGAGACAAGACAGGTGAAATATGGAGATTAGCCGACACCACATATTTGGAGGAAGGATAGTTCCCTGGTAAAGAATTATTCTTTGAGAAGAAAGCAAGCATGTAAAACAGTACTTAAACCCTCTTCGGTCAGCTGTACATGCTCCTGGGTAAAGGTTTCCTTGATGACGTAATTGGAAATGGACAGTGAAGGCACTTGAAAATAGTTCTGCTAGATCATGCTTTGCTGACTCTGGGACGTCTTCTCTTGAGCCCACTATCCTGGGACAGATTTTGTCCCAGGCATGGCATGTCTGTCACCTCTTGCTTTTCTCTCATATCCCTCAGTTCATTGAATAATGATCATGTGTGTGTTTCCGTACCCATCTTCCTTCCTGGCCCGGAGCCCTGGAGGACAGGGAGTGTGTCATGTTTTCTATAACACCCCAACACCAACTGTAGAGATGGACAAATGGCGGGTTGTTCTTGGGTCTTCTGAGATACTGCAAACCTCACCTTGAATTTGTACTGCTCTGCATATGATGAGGTAAAAAGGGAATGGAGGCTGCTTTGTTCCTCAGCAGGAGGAGAGGGTGAAAGTGGATGTCACCCATCCGCCTCTGACATGTACCTTCTCTCAGTCTCTCTGGGTACTAAGAGTCTAAAGGAGAGCATTCAGGCTGCTGATCCCCCCGTGTAAAATCAACCATGTGTCCGAGGAGGTCTCTGGGGAGTCAGGGGACACCCCTCTAGAGACTTCATGAACTGCCGACCTTGGCTACCAAGCAAGATGGCAAATTCCTCCGGTTACGAGGTGCCAGTACCTTGGTTGGGCCGCCTTTTCCCTTTCCTCCATTTCCCTTGCCCAGATGTGGCCCCAGAGACTCACTTCTCCCTCTCTGCCTCATATAGGCTGTGAATTGGTTTATATTCTTATTACTTCTCGGTCAAGATTCTCATCCAGAAGACATTTAGAGAAATCCCTACATTCCGAATGTAAAATTTTATAAAGCATTCCAGTTGCTGTTTTTATCTTCTTTTCATTATATAAAATGTTAAAAAATACACTGGTGCTTACTTCTGTAGCAGGCAAGAGGAATGTGAAGCGCAGAACCCCCTGTTAAAAACAAAGCAAATAAAAGGCAGTGACTGCACTATTATCACCTCCAGGCCAACTCCATCCTCACCTCTCCTCTGTGATTACACTCTCTGTAAACTTGTAGACATTCACTGAGTCTTCAGTCATGGTGTAGCCAAGCCGCATGTACTTAGCTCTCGTAATGTGCCTCGTAAATCAGCCTCACAGCTCCTTAATAACTTTGTTGGTCTTTTCTGAATTTCCTTTATATGTCCCTTTTCTGGGGCTGCAGGGAGTTGGTAGAAGACAAGGTAATTCCCATTATAGGTTAGGCAAGCCAGCCCTACCTGGTGTTCAGTTATACGGCTAATTTCAATCACACCCTCTTGTTTTTCTGACAGATCCCTTGATGTTTTGCTTTTCCAGAAACAACAAAGGGCAGAGAAGAAGCAGTGGTGGGAGGTGAAACAAAGTATATAATTTTTAGTGCTATCCCCTTTGGGATAAGAATAAGATCTGGCTTCCTAAGTATTTTGTGTACACGTGAAAAAAAAGTACTTAGTCATTTTCAAAATGGAAATACTTACTGAATTGCCTCAAGGGATTTTTTTATGATGATTAGATGGGGTAGTACTTACACTTTTTAAGAAAAGATTTTATTTATTTATTTGTTTAGAGAGAGGGGAAGGGAGGAAGAAAGAGCGAGAAAGAAACCTGTATCAGTTGCCTCTCCACAGCCCCAGCTGGGGATCTGGCCTTCAACCCAGGCCCATGCCCTGACCGGGAATTGAACCAGAGGCCTTTCTGTCCCTGGGGCAAGGGCCACCACTGAGCCAAACCAGTCAGGGCAATACTTATGCTTGTTTAGGAGACTCTGGCTTTGAAGAAGCACTTAAAAAAAAAAGCTAATTACTTTTATTGTTGTTGTGTTTTTCCTCCACTTGAGAACACAATATTATTTAATTTTTGAAAAGCCCTTTTGCAAGATTAACATTTTCCTCATGGAAATTGTGTTTTAGCTTGTTAAATTTGTTCTTAAGTATTTCGTTGTGGTTACTGTTTTGACAATATTGTCTAAAACATTTATTTGTTATATACCTTACATGATTATTTTACTGAAATTTATCACTAGTTCCACTTTCTTTTCTACATTTATAATCTTGCAGTTTTAGCCAGACAATGGTACTAGTTACAAATACTAATAATTTATAGCTTATATTTTTGAACATTTTATTTATTATTTCTTTCTTGCTTTATTGCATTTCTATGAACTTTCAAAATAACATTAATAATTGGGATGGTAGCAGATGTCTTTGTTTTCTTCCTCATTTTTATGATAATTCTAGTATTTTATCAATAAAGGTCTTGTTAACTATTGCTTTGGAGAGAAACTTTAAAATCAGTACTGTTTATTGAGTTTTACTCAATTTATTGAGTTTTACTTAATAAACATTTTATTATGTAAATACATAGAAGTTATGTAGATTTTTTCATTGAACTATTTATATTTTATATGAATAGAATTCTTAATATTAAACCATCTTTGTGTTATAGAAAATAATGAGTTGGTTATTGTATTTATTGCTAAGTTCATTTATTAGTTTCTGTTTAGGATTTGTATGTTCAGATTCATAAATGAAGTGAATTTATAGCTTTTTAGGATTAGTCTTTAAGATTCGATGTTAGCTTATGAAAATGAATTAGAAATTTTCCTTTCTTTCACTTATGTTGGAAGAGTTTCTTTTGCCTGGAAATTATTTGTTCTCCAAAGTTTGAAAAACATCATTGTAATTTTTATAAATGTTTCATAGAATTTAAAATATTTTCTATGGTTATAATAATGTATATATATACATGTATTTAATTAACATTATTACATATATTATTAAACTCCACCAAATCAATAATTCTTTACATATTTTTAATTTATGGGGAAGGATTATGCTGATATTTTTAGTGAAATTTATGTATTCATATTCTTTGTGCATTTATAACTGTTTTTAACATATTAAAAGTCCAGAGTACATGAATTATTTTTATAACATATTAAAAAACAAAAAATTAATATAAAATATTTCCTGTTGCATCCTTAAATAATTTCTACTTAGATTCTATTTTGTCTGACATATTTCAACTTTCATTTTTGTTTTTCTGATATAGCCTTGATGATTCATTGATTTTTTTAAACTTCCCGTGTCATTTTGTGTTACGTGCATATAATTCTATATTTAAAAAAACATCCAGTAATGGCATTGTAGTTTAATTATTTTCATTAATGTATCCATAGACTCCAGTATTTTAACACATTTATATTTAGCGTTAAAATTGACAAGATTGTTCTTGCTTCTTTTAACTTGTTTTATGTTTGCTATTTGTGATATCTTACTTTTTCCCCTTTGTTTTTGTTTTCTCTAAATGAGTTTTTTTGTTGTTTGGTTAATTTTAACCTCACCCTTTCCCAAGTGATTTAGAGGCTAAATAATTCATTTTTATTTTACTAGTCATTATCTTTAAGTGAAAATGTCTATTTTATATTACTTAGCTAAAGAATGAGTACTAGTTGTTTTCTCCTAATGAGATTGGGAATATACCTTATTACTAGTCTTAAATTGTGTTTTTATAGAAATTTTATATTATAAGCATTTAATTATAAGTCAACTTGCATATTTGCATTCTATAGTCATATTTAAAATAGCTATTTACATAACATTGTCTCTAATGATAACTTCAATGATGACTTCCAATTCTTCTATGCCTTGACTTCCCTTTTTTTGCTTTCTTCACTTTGATTCATTTCTTTGTTTTCTACAGGGACAGGTAAGTTGTATATTTGCTGAAGAACCTTTGTGCATGAAAAAGTCCTTTGCAGCTGAAGGACAACTTGGCTGGGCATAGCAGAACTTTAATTTTAGATTGTAACATATTTCAGTAGAGCTGTTACAAACACTAACCACATATTGACTCATTCAATTCTTCTCTGAGATAGCACTTACCATCACCCCTATTTTGAAGATGGTATGACCAAAGCACAGGGAGCTGAAGTAACTTGCCAAAGGTTAAACCCCTGCTAAGTAGAGTCAGATCTGAAACCAGGTAGTTTAGTTCTGGAGTCCATCCTCATAACCACTGTACCACATGATCCATTAGAAAGTCACCTGTACATTATTGTTTCTCAGTATTTTGAGATGTTACTTAATTGTCTTTTAGAGAAGTTACTGTTACCGAACAAGAGGTCCGAGGGAGGGGGCAACATTTGGCCCACCTAGGGATGCCAAAAACTGCTAAAGAACAGGGGCCCCTCCCAAGGACGGAATACTAAAATTTACTGGGCTCTTCTGTCTGCCGCCAATTGGAAAGACATCTCCCAATGCCAGAGATTTGTGAAAAGGAAACAAAATGTTTATTTAATGTTTTTCAGGCCTAATGCCTCCACTAAAATATCAAAGTCCTTTAGGGTATACACCTACACCCATACAGCGCTCCCTTCTCCCACTGTCCCAACTCCAGGTACCGTAAATCAGGAAAAGAACACACATTTGTATTTCAGGCCGCTGGCACCATCAGCTGTGTCACTGTGCAGGATCTCTAGTTAATCCAAAGTACTGTGGCACCCTCTCATGGTCCACTGGCAAGAGTTCTTTGTACCCAGTTCCAGTCAAAGTCTCTCCTGCTTTCCAGGCCACGCAGCCAAAGGGGGGACCCCAAAGCCGCGTGGGCCTCTTCTACCAAAGCTGCAGGGGTTCTCACTCCACCAAAAGCCTGTGGCTTTCTTCTTCACCTGGCTGCAGGGATCTCTATTCTGGCAAAGCTGCGTGGTTTTCCCTTTCACCTGGGCAGTTATCACCTCATGTCCTGGAGCCCATCTTTTCCAAGCTCTCACGCAGGCACACTCACTCCCAAGCTCAGCCCCTAGTTACATCTTGGGTCAAAGCCACTCCCTTCTCCCCAGCTCAGAACTTGGCCAAAGCTATTTAACATATCTATGAAATCAGTTAAAGGTTATAGATATGTTAAATAATCATTCCAGAGGTTAGCTGCAAAACTGTTGCTATGCAAAATAGCTCTCAATGGCCCTGGCTCTATTTGTCTCTTCCCCCTGGGGGGGCAGGGAGGACATCTTATATGTCTCTCCAATATTCCTATACACTTTGAATTCTGGACACCATTCCAAATCTTTTTGGGGGGCCTCCCCTTGGCTGCACCCTGTATCATTACTACTGAAACAAGTTATATTTTTCTTCACTGGAAGGTAAACTTTTTAACAATTTCTGTTTGCTCGGATGCAACATCAGACTGTTGGTCTCTGTGCCTTTTGTTCTGTAACAACATTTTCGTGCGTTCAGACTTACTCAATGCCTGAAAAGTTTTCTTCTAGTATTTTATTCCTTTTATTGTTTCTGCGGTGTTGACTTCTTTTGGAATTCCTCTGTATGCATGTAGCGTACCCTGGAGCTGTACTTTGGCCACACCTGTATTTGATGAATACTTACCGATTCTTCTACCAGGTGCCAGACACCGAGTACAGTGATGATGAAAACATGGCCACTAACCCATTCATCTTACAGTCTAATTAGGGGCAGGCAGATCTTAGAGAATAAAGGAAGCCTGTTGTAATTGTAAATGCCATTTAATGCCAAAGCTGAAGGATGAGGAGACATTGGTCGGTTGAAAGAGTGGATGGGTGTGTTGGGAAGAGCTAGCAGAATGAATGAAGGCTCCAACTAGAGAAGACCTGATGAGTTCTAGGGTCTGCTAAAGGACAATGAGCAATGGAGAGACCACTGTGAAGTGAGGCTGTCCACAGAGTTAGAACCTAGCAGTCTCCACTGAAGTCTCCACTGAAGCTGTTTACTTTTGAACAAAGGAAAACCATGAAAAATTTCAAAGTAGTGGAGTTAAATGATTGACAAATAATCTGACTTGGGAGTTGACTGGATGGAGGAAGAGGGTATGTGGGCAGACTACTTACAAGGCCATAGCAGTTGTTTAGATAAGAGATGTTGATGGACTGGACCAGAATCTGGCGGTGGAGATGGAAAAAAGAGAAAAAAATTCAGCAGTGCTTACAAAATAAATACTGTGTATTTACGAGTCAGGGAGAAGTTTTATGGCAAAAAAGAAGATTTTGAGGACCTACTGTATTGGATTGGGCTAGGGTCAGGGCTAGAGGTATACCTGAAAAAGTTCCTGCCTAAGGATTTTTATTTTCTCATGAAGAAGTACAATAGATGAGGTAGACAGCTGAGAATAAGGAAGTGGGAGACTCAAAGATTTGAGGAGACTGGAAAAGGTTTGAATTTGCAGAAAGAGGAAAACTGAGTAGAGAGATTTAATATGATCCTAGGTAGAACTGAGAGCCCTGCTGGGATTAAAGATCTTGAATTTATGGTGGTACTCATCTTCAAACTGACAGAGGCGCAAAGAGTTCACGCATTAGCTGATGACAACGATAGACCACGCATAGTAAGGAGAAGGAGGTATGTGCAGGGAGGAGAGTTAAGGGTAGAGAGAAAGTGGAAAGGATAGCATGTAGCAAGGCCCTGAGGTATGAGAGTATTGGCGTGTGAGGGACCCTGAAAAGTCCAGATTGGACATACTGCTTCCAGGCTACAGGGACAGGTTAGCTTTTCTTTAACTCAGCACCTAGCACAGTGCGTCTAGTGCCCATCCCAATGCCTACACTGTAGTAAGGGCTCAATCAGTATTTGTTGAATAAACCTGGCTTTATCTGTGTTGTGTCTAGGAACTTCCTTCCAGTTTTCTGTCCTCTAGATGGCACTCTTCTGTAGCTTACAGAGACGATTCAAGCTTTTGTCCTTTTTAATATTGGAAAAATTACTTAAATAGTATTTTGGGTCTCAATTCCCTCATCTGTAAAATGTAAGCCTAATAATAACACCTACTTGATAGGTCATTGTAAGAGTTTAATTAAGTAAAACATGTACAGTGTTCAGCTTTTGACTTGACACCTATTACTGAATGTAATTACTAATTTGATAGTTGTTATGGACATTATTTTAGTGTGTGAGATTGCCTGTGTTCATGTCATTCTCTTGCCCAGAAATCTCTCAATTTATATTGGGCATTTGTAATTTGGAAAACACTGAACACCCTTGTCCCATGTTAATTGTATCCTGAGTTTTCTTTTGAGAAACTAGCCCATCCCGATTCTGAGTCCAGGTGTTTTGAGTGAGACATCTACCTCATTTACAGGGTAGCAACCCTGGACACTTCTGTCAACACCACATTGCACACCCCTGATCACAGCAGGTCAGGGTGTCCAACCAGAGCTAATGAAATGTTCAATGCTTTGGGGACTTTTTCTCTCCCTTGTGGAAACTGTGAGAGGAGATCATCATGTTTCTCCAAAAGAGTATGAGGTGAGGTCATGAGCTCTGAATCTATGGAAGCCATGGCTATTCCAAAGACAGCTCTGAAGAAAGGGCCTTCAGGGGGAAGCTGAGGATCAGGCAGAGAACAGAATGCAGAGATATTTTAGAGTGAAGTTCTGGGTGCTATGATGTTTTTGAGACCCTGCATGCAATCCTGCATGAACCTAGTTGTATTTCTGGTCTTTTCTATCATGTGAACTACCACATTCCATTTATTGTTGGAACAAGTTAAAGTTGGTGTTTTATTACTTGCAATATCCAATCTTAACTGACAAGACAATTTTCATTGAGAATGAGATTTGTCCACCTTATGTTAAAAATGTATTCATAGGAATAGAATTATTCTTTTAACATTTTACCTGGGAATTTCATTACTAGACTAATCAGTGGATGCTATGCTAGTAAGTATACACAGGTTCATTTTTTCCAGTATAAAACAAACTCTAGGACAATATAGTGTTTTGGAAAATTAGTGGCTCTTAATTATTATGCTTTGATTCTTGTGGGCTATTTCTGGGCAAATTATATTTTTACAAAGAAATTAGTTTCATTCTATGACTCATTTTACTTTTAATATAAAATAAAAACATTACAGAAATCTGTTATTAACCAGCTTATTTTAAAGCTGAGTCCAACTGTCTGCTATTTAATATCTATTATTTCTTTTCTACATCTCTATTATATCCCAAATTTGAAAGATCATGGTTTTGATTACACACAGGGGAACATTTGAAATGGAAGCAATTTTGGAACCCAACAGCACTGAGTTCCAATGTCAGCTCTGCCACTTGCTAGCTCCGTGAAATTGGACTAGTTATTTAACTCTGAGCTTGTTTGCTGTTGTTTTGTTGGTTTGAAAATTGGCAATTACAGCATCTTCCAGGGTAAGACACAGTGGGGAATACTGAGAGAGCATATGTCAAACTTCTAGTGTATTTTAAGACTCCTAAAGGCTCATAACAAGTATTATTTCTTTTTTTTCCAATTAGGATACTTAGATGTGTCTCCAAAAAGGTCAACTAAGAAGGCACACCAAGCAGATATGTTATTCTTTGGATTAACAGTATGAAAATTCCTTAATTTACTAATTTCTAAACACTCAATGAGAAGGAGCTAACGTATATTTAGATTAAATCTTGTTCAATGCTAATTCAAGGTCAGGTTTAAGAATCACTTGGACTGGCCCATGAATGGTGGATGATAGAAACGCCCTGTTTCTTAACACGCTGTACATGTAGAATTACGGGGCACTCAGAAATCCACTGACTCCCTCTGGTGTCGTAATATCCACACATCAGTTTTTCTGTGCATTTTTCCAGTTCCACTGGAGACTTTTGGCTTCAGGTTTCTTCATTTAGTTTTAAGCTTTATGTTATTGTTGCTAACTGTGTGTCTCATAAAAAGGAAATGGAAAAAATATGCGCACAATCAGGCTGCAAACTGCGGCCTGCCCCTGTCTCGGGAGTGGAGAGAAGCAGCTCTCCTTTATTTTATCCTTCTTATCGAGGCGTTCTCAACATTCGGATCCCAATTTCGAAGGCAGAGTTTTGTTCTCCACAGTGTTTTTGTACAGATCTCATGATGGTTGTCACGCGAAATAAATTTTGCTTCCCTCTGGACTGCAGTCCTAACTTTGACAATCAGAAACCATTTTCAAATCTCCCCGTCACACGCCCGGCCCGGTGGCTTGCTTGGTGGTCACGGCATTTTCATGCCAGTTGGATCCATCCTCAGTTCCCAGCTGGACAATGAGCTGAAGTAGCTAAGGAACCTTCTTAAACAAAGGGATAAACATATCCATGTTCGAATGGGTCTGAATACTGGTATAATGGCATGAATGACTTAGCTATTCTTTTTTGTTGTTTACATTGAAGTCGGGAGGCAGACTTAAGCTCCTGAAAGTTAGTGAAGACAGAAGTGGGGTGATGAGAGGCCATTACCAGAGATGTCTCTTTTTTGTAATGACAGGTACAATTTATGATGAAGAGGCAAAATGGCTCAGCTGCTGCTGGGATGGAACCAGATCTGCCACTTACTAAGTGTGTGGTGTTGGGAAGGGAGTGTCCCTGTGGGCCCCTGTGAAATGCAGATAAAAAGCAGGCCCCACCTCATACATTCTTGGGAGGAGAGAGAAAGGCAAATAAGATAAACCCAGAACAGTGCCTGGCATAGTATAAATGCTCCAAAATGTTGGTTTTTGTTATTATTGTTGGTTTCTGGATTTTTAATTTAACAATATTCTGAAGAAAAAATTTCATATAAATAAATAAATTCAAAATATGTTGCCTAAATACAAATAAACACAATTTCCAGGATCCTAGTAAATACGGTCATGTGGAAATCAATGAGAAGACATTTTTATATTAATTTATATTCATTGAAATGATGATGGTTGGGTGTCATGGAAATTTTACAGAAACGTTCACTTAAGAAATTCCTAAGCTCAATAAAAAACACTTCAGAAACAGCTTCAAGGAATAAAAGGGCAGAAATCATTTTGACTTCCAAGCAGTGTATCTGTTATTCTCTTGTGAACTGAATCTTCTGCCTCGGTCTAGCTATTCCGGTTCTCTCCTTACCTCCTTTCTTAACCACAATTCTTGGAAGAATGAATCATCTCTACTTGAGGTTACCATCGGTTACCACGTTTTCTCTGGGCCCAAGGTATCCTCAGGCCAGTGCTCCCCAGCAGGGGTTCTTAGAAAGCCAGGGGAAAACCTGGAACCACCATAACCCCGCAAACCTCCTTAGTTTTTACTGATGGATGCTTCAAAGCACCAGGCACTGTTGGCTTCCCCTTCTTTCTTGAAATTTCTCCTCCTTGGCTTTCTTATTCCTATTTTTTTCCTGTCTCTCTATGTACTTGTTCATCTTTACAGATATAACTTTTTTGCAGCAGTTTTGTCAATGATTGCATTTCTTAGAATTTTTATCTCACTCCCTCTTAGACTCTCCTTCATTGATTTGATCCAAGCGAGGAAGTCCAATTTATATCTAGCTGTTTATATTTCTGTCTCCTAGGTACCACGGTGCTCCACAATTGTCTCAAGGTCGCTCTGACCTCAGTTGAAATAATATTTTTCTTCCCACTCCAAAGTTGCTTCTGCATTAATGTTTACTTAGATGAAATGACTACCATCAACACACTCAACCACCTTAGAAATCTTGAAAGCACACTAAATTGTTTCCTCTAATTTTCACAGTTCCCATTTTTAAATTATAGGGCTCTGTCCTTTTCTTTATATCTGCAGTCCTATTACTTAGTTTTATTCTTTTTTTAATCTTTTACTTACCTTATTACAACAACCCCTACATTGTAGGGCAAGAAACACCATAAGGGTAGCAAGAACATTGAATTTTCAGAGAGAAAAAGAAAACTTAGATAAACGAAACCTTAATGTAAAGTGGGAAAAAACTGTGTGAAGTGGTACTTACTGATGGCCATTGTCCCACTCTGGAAACCTCAAAAATGTCCCCGTTCTCCCATTCCAGCTTGCTTACCTGATTCCCCATTGGTTCCCGTGGATTAGTCCCAACCTCCCCATTTATTTTCTTAACACTACGGAATGTTTACTAGTTTAAAATAAATGTTTGTTGATTTGCATTTAAAGATTCTAGAGCTTGTTATCTATGGTCTAGACTAGTGATGTTCACCCTTTTCTCATCTCATGGCACACATAAACTAATTACTAAAATTCTGCAGTGAACCAAAAGAAACACGTATTTTTTTGCCAATCTGACAAAGAAAAAAAAAACCCATAGGTATAATTTAGATTCATTCACACTGAACAGGATTGTTGTGTTGGCAATTTGTCATTTTTTTATTTGACAACCTAAGGGCAAAGAGGTAAGTGTCACCCACGAAATAGGCATTGCATGTTTTAAAAATTCCTGCACCACACCAGTGTTCCTCTTGCAGAACACTGGTTAAAAAATCACTGGACTAGACTATTTCAGCAACCTCCTCACTTGACTTTGTACCACTGAAATTTCTCCCTTGTTTAGTCTGTCTTCCATGTTGCCAGCCCAGTTAACTACCTAAAAACCGAATTAAATCAGTCTGTCCTTTCTTTCACTGGCTTCCATTGGCCTCCAGGGCAAAGCTCACTATCTTTTCTTTGCCTGCTGTCCGGGCCTTTGGCATGCTGGCTTCGTTTTCCCCTCACAGGCATATTTTTTGCCACTTTCCTTCCAGCATTCTGTGCCCCAGTTACTTCTTACTGTTCTTCAAATAAGCTAGGGCTTCCTTCCTGTGTTTCTGTACATGTTGTTATCTTTGCAAAGAAGCCCATCTCCCTGTGTCCACCTAGCAAATTGCTCTTGTATTCACAGGTCACCCAAACGGTGAGTCTTTCTTATTTTGACACTTTGATAACTCATTTCTGTGTATTTACCCCACACTTTGTGAGCACCTGGAGGGCATATATTTTGACTTAGCTCAGAATTTTAGACCTTCTTACACAATGTGTGTGTAGTTATAGTTCCCAGTAATGATTTATTAAGCAAATGACCACATTCTAAGGTGGCAACCTATTTTTGATTATATAATTATTTTAATATCTTACCCACATGCATAATACACTTTTAGAGTTCTGTTCTTAGCTTTGATATAAAAATGTCAGGGAGATATTTTTATGTATGTTTTACAAGAAAAAATAGATAAACACTGTACAAGGTTTCAATTGTGGTATTTATGGCTTTGTTAGCTAGCCACTCTAGGTTCTTGGAAGGAAGGAAGGGAGGAAGGAAGGAAGGAAGGAAGGAAGGAAGGAAGGAAGGAAGGAAGGAAGGAAGGAAGGAAGGAAGGAGGGCTAAATAAAAACGGTAGGAATATGATAGACTAGCATAGGCTTAAATACAACCTGACCCCAGTAAATGAGACTTTTATAATGAAAATTCAGAGTTATCTTTCTGGCAATCACTCCACAGTAGTCCAACCCACCTTTCTATCCACGTCTTCAACTTTCTCCAAATGATCTGCATGACCAATTCATTACTATGTCTTGCGTTCTACTCTGTTTTTTACTCCACTATTTTCATTGCCAGGATGCCTTTAACCTTCTATTTGTTGTCACCTATCAAGGCCCTAGCTAGCACTCGAGACTTCAAGATGTCGCCTCCTCAAGGAAGACTTCCCTGATATTTATGCTGAAGAAAAATTTATTTCCTCTGGAATTCTCTAGTACTTTGTACTCCACTGATGGCATTTATCTCAACCTGCTCTATACTATGATTTTTTATGTACTTGGCTCATCTTACTTACTAGATTTTAAACTTCCCAAGGTCAAGAAATTCTGTTATTGCCCTGGCTGGCATGGCTCAGTGGATTGAGCTGGGGCTGCAAACTAAAGGATTGCTGGTTTGATTCCCAGTCAGGGCATGTACCTGGGTTGTGGGCCAGGTCCCCAGTGGGGGCCATGTGAGAGACAACCACACATGGATGCTTCTCTTCCTTTCTTTCTCCCTCCCTTTCCCTCTCTCTAAAAATAAATACATAAAATTTAAAAAAGAAGTTCTATTATTTTTATTGCTTCCCTAAGCAATGCTTGGTCTATTTTGTCATTAAATAAGTATTTGAAACCTAAAGTTGAAATGGATTATGCACCTGAATTTTGCCATTGCTAAGTCTCTTGGGGCCTGAACTATCAGATACATACATGTCAATGCCTTAATCTGTGTTAAATTGTATGAAATGTCTGTGTTGTCTTCTTACTATGTACTGAAAATCTCTATTTTCAGAGCTTTTAAACAACAGATTGTTAAAACAACAATAAGATTACTAGTAAAGATCTTTGAAGTAGCAATCTCTAGGCTTCTTTGCCCTGAAACACCATCACACTGAGAGGAGCAGCAAGGTGTATTGTGAGGAGCGCGGACTCCGCATCTAGAGCTGCTTGGGTTTGAATCGGGCCTGCCGCTTACAGCCCATGTGACCTGAGTAAGCTGCTTAACCCATCTGTGCCTCACTAACAGGATCTATGAAATAAGCGTTATAAAAGTTCCTCCCTCATGGGGTTGGCATGAGAATGAAATGAGTTAATATACATAAAATGCTTAGAGTAGCATCTGGCACCTGGTTAGTGCTCAGTTAGTTTGAGCTATTATTACTGTACTATTATTATTATTATTGTTAGCACTCAGTTGTATATGTCTGCTCCTCCCTTGAAAGCATAAGCTTTTAAGCAATTAATGTTTTTTCTTAGCCTTTGTACTTCCGGTGACGAACTCAGTGCCAGTACAGAGTAAATGCTGAAAGACAAAAATCTGGAAGAAAATTCCTGCTTGTCCTGGAGGTGAACCTGAACTTGCTTGCTCCCTATCACGGATATCCAAAAAACTTTCTTTTCCTGCTCTCACCAACCACATATTTAACCCTGCTGGTTTTCATTTATTTTATAATTCAATCATGACAAATTTTAAAATTATTTTAACTTCCAAGGATCTCTAGAGACTTGCTTCATTAGTCTGACATCACACTCATTTACATTTCTTATTTTTTTCATTCCCATGTAAGAGATCTAAGAATTATTCCAATAAAACTTTTTAAAGAATTCATTACACATACTGTGTGCTATTTATTCCTGGCTACATGTTCAAATTAACAAGCAAGAAATTTCTTATGTCTTGATCAACTATTACAAACTGTAATGCTATATTGGCTATAACTGAAATAAAATTGGACCTGGACTATTCTTTTATAACCAGCTAAGCTAATATTATAAGTGGAAAATATTTATACAAAAAGCATAGCAATTTCAAGTTCAGGGAGACATTAGAGGGTCTGAACACTCTCCCAAGATGGTGAGTTCTTTGGTAGCCCCATGATTTAAAAAATCATCTGTTTTTGCCTGGATTATTTCAAGAAGGGAGAACACATTACTTCTAAGGTCATCTTCTTCCTTTGATGGGCAATTTTAACTGCTGGGAAATTATTTTTCATGTTGAATATAACTCATTACTCTCAAAACCAACATAGACTGCAGCAGGCCACCCTCTTCCATGATGGCCTTCGACTATTTGAAAGAAGGGATTTTATTTCCTGATATGTTATGAATCAGTAGATTGTACTCATGGAGTTCAAGAATTTTAGACATGAAAGGTACATAAATATAATTTAATCCTATTATTGTACAGATGGAGAAATTTATTGAATAACTTGGCCAATGTCACATATTTGTTCATTCAGTCATTGTGTACTCAACAATCAGCCTAATGAATTTACAATTTTATATTTTATTACAACATATACAATTTTATAAAACAAAAGGTTTTATAATTTACTGTAGCAAATACATTTTTTAAAATGTATAATTCATTACATAAATGACATTGAAGATCTTGGTGGACTACAGCTAATCCACTCTTCTTCCTTCCCAGAGACTATGATGAGCCTATATTTGTTATTTAACATTAAATCCTATTGTATCAGTTAGTGTTCTAGCAGAGAAACAGAATCACTATGATTGATATGGAATAAGAGATTGATGATGGGGATTCAACTTTATGTGGTTCTAGGTACCGTCAAAGACATGGAAGCATAGGCCTGAAGTCATTGTAGGCTTGTGGGTCTGGTAGTCAAGAAGCCAGACATGAAGTGGGGCAGAGTGAAGACCAACTGGAACATACATCAGTCCCTCACTGCCTCTAACAATGACAAAGCTGGTGAAATAGAAGGAGCTGGTGCCATGGAGTTAGTTACACACCTACTGGCATTGAACCCAAAGTAGCTGAAGGAGAACCTGTAGACCTTGCTGCTGCTTTATGCCAACAGGATGAGCAATAGTCAGACACAACACATGGAAGCTGTAGTGGCTCCTGACCTTTGGAGCAAAATGGCTGCCCCACTGAGTGCTGCGTAGTTGTCCAGCATTTAACCTCTGCAGGTCATGCAAAGCTAAAGTTTATCAGTAGTGATGACCTACAGATCTCTTCTCTCACTCTATTTACTCCAACAAGTTTCTTTGTGTGGCTCTGTTTTATACTTTCTGCAGGACTGCTGGCTTGGATGAAAATGGCATCGTCATGGTCAGTCCCAACATTTGAAACATGGGCTCCTTTAATCACTTGTAAATGGAGAGTGGTGAAAAGTGAGAGTTAAAGTAGTGCCTGCCTACATTGTCCTAGGGGGTGAAATGAGGTGAGTGTGAAATACTGAGTTCAGTGAAAGGCATGTGATAAGGGCTCAATAAACTGTTGTAAGTAGTAATATTATTATTGCCCCTGAAATCTCTTGCTGCTTCTAGTTGTGTCTCACTATTACACTATGTATACTTCCTGGAGAGGGGGTCTGTGGCTGATTCAGTCCTGCATCTTCATATGTCTAGCTTAGAGCCTGACCTATAGAGGGTGTTCAATACTTGGAGACAGTATTGAAAATGAGTTTATAATACTTTTCCTTGGGAGCAGTTTTTAGTAGGTGAGAGAGAATATTTGAGGATATTGGGCACATGAGAATGAAGGAGGCACTATAGGGGGGAAATACTCAAATGTTATTCATTCTTTTTGCATGAATTCTGTAATAGTAGACCTGAAGATGTTCTCAACTTATTCTTTAAATGGTGTTGGTGCAACTGGATAACAATTTGGAAAACACCTAATACCACATGGCAAAATGAATTCCGGATGGATTAAACATTTAAAGTAAATCCATCAAATTTGGGAGGGAAATAGGTAATATGACCTTGGAACAACATTTCCTAAGATTTGATAAAAATTTAGCTTTATAAAAATAAGGAAACATTCCCTAATTTAGAAAGCAGAATGAACCAAAGGGGAAAAGAACAAATTATAATAATATTTGCAAAATATGTGACTGTTAATATTTTAACATGTGAGACTCCAATAAACTAACATGAAATGTTGAAAAAAATCAATAGAAAATTGCACAAAGAACATGAACACTTTTTTTTAAAGGCAAGTTACCAATAAAGATATGAAAGAAATAGTGATTCTCAATAGTTTAAAAATTGTCAATTAAAACAAAGAAATATAGTATTTACATTTTTGGTTGGCAAATGCTAAAAAATGATCAAACATGTTGATAAAGATTTGGGAAAAGAAACACTTGTATATGCTGTGTGTGGGATTGTATGTGGGTACCATCTTTCCAGAAAGAAATGTGCCATATGCATTAAAAGCCTTAAATATGTACTTATACATTGTCCCAGGAACTTCAATTCAAGGAATTTATAATAATTTATCCAAAGCTTTGGCTGTGAAAACATGTATCGAGGTATTGTTTGTAAGCAAAATTATAGTTCTATTTTCCAAATGACTGCAGTGGCCTTGCCAACATTTGCATTTTAGCTCTCTTGGGTGCTACATAGGTCACTTGAATCATTGCGTGACATTGGTTTTATACATCAGTATCATGAGCTTAGTTAATGTGAGTCTTCCATGAGATCTATTAGGGTATTTGAAGGAAAATATGTTTATGAGCCCACATATTTGAGAATTCAAATTCTAGAATATGGTAAATTCTCTAGGGTAAGAGATTCCACTCGGAGAGGCATTTTGGGAGAGGTCTGACCCTCCACATGGCAGAGCCCTTCTCCATTTGGGAAACAAGGGTAAATCAAGTCAATTTCTCTTATATTAGTGGAACTTCTAAAATAAGTTAGTTTTCTATGGCTGCCATAACTTATCACCAGAAATTTAGCAGTTTGAAACTACACTCACTTATTAGCTCAAGTTCTGTAGATTGGAAACCCAGGGGAGCAGAACTGGGTTCTCTGCCCAGGGTCTCAGAAGGCAGAAATAAACATATTAGCTGCGTTGGGTTTTTATCTGGAGGTGGTGGGAAAGGATCCATTTTCAAGGTCATTCAGGTTGTGTTGGCAGAATCCAGCTCCTTGCAGCTGTAAAACTGAGGTGCCTGTTCTTCGCTGACTCTCAGTTGTGGTCACTTGCAGATCTTCAGGGCTGGTCTCTGCTCCCTGCATGTGCTCCTTTTCATTTTCAAAGCCAACAACAGCGCATCACGTCTTTTTTTCTGCTCCTGGGCTGGTCTCTGCTCTTTTTTTCTTTTTGCTTTGCCTTCTGCTGCCATCTAGAGAAAAACTCTGGTTTTAAAAGAGTCATGTGATTAGACTGGGCCCATTGGGATGATTTTTCTTTTGACCAACTCAAAGTCCACTGATTATGACCTCTAAATACATCTAAAAATTTCCTTTGTTGCCAATCGTAGGCACGATATCTAAACACAGCCACAGTCCTGAGACCTGCAGATTGGGATACTGGGAAAATCTGGGGGTCATTTTGGAACTGTGCCTACCACCACAGAGCATCTCCATATGAGCTGCATTTTCTTACCATCTCTGACTGTTGATACTAATCATCCTGCCCAGAGGTGGTAAGCACGAACTCCCAGAATTTGGAATCGTTGGGTCAGAACGGCTAGCAAAATTGTGTGAGACCACATAGGTTGGGACTGTGGCAAACTAGAAAGTACTCCCTGCCACCAGAGGGGCAGTGTTGAGCCATAGTGCTGGCCTTACATCCACCATGAAGGATATAGCTCGGTTTTGCCAAGTCTTTCACATTTCCAAATGATGCTGGTTTTTAAATATAAAATATTCCAATAATTTTTTGACTAGTCCATAATTTTAAACACTTTGCAGAAAAACACACCTACCAGGCCAAATCGAAATGTTAGCTCACCCATTTTTAAGCTCTGCTTTGATCTCTCCACCTCCCACCTCGCCCATTATATTTCTGAGAAAACCCCAACACAGAGAAATGACATGATTAATCCAAGGCCACATAAATAACTGGGTGACAAAGCTGGAACTAGAAGACAGGTGTATTGACTTTCAGTAGAGATTTTTTTCCTGTGGTGTACCAGTTTCCTGTTGCTGCTGTAATGAGTTACCATGAACTCAGTGTTTAAAACAACACAAATTTGCTTTCTTCCAGTTCTGGAGGCCAGAAGTTTGAAAGGAGTGTAATGGGGTCACAATTACGGTGTCAGCTGGGCAGGTTGGTTTTAAGAGCTGTAAGAAGAATGCACTCCTTGCCTCCTCCAGCTTCCAGAGGCTGCTAGCATTCCTTGGCTCGTGTCCTTGTCACTTGCATCTCTGTTTCTGTTCTCATACCACCTTCTCCCTTTAGTCTTCCTGCTTCCTTCTTATAAGGACCATTTTGATTATATTGAGCCTATGCTGTAATCCAAAATAATCTCCCCATCTCAAGATCCTTAACTTAAAAATATGTCCAAAGTCCTTTTTATCAGAAAAAGTAATATAATCACAGGTTCTGGGGATTCTGATGTACACACCTTCTGGGAGTCATTACTGAGCCTATCTCAATAGATCAAAAATCATAGACTATTATGTAGATTTCTTATACTACTCTGCTCTGGGTGAGAGCACCAATTCCCAGAAAAGTCAGAAAATATGCTAGATAGCAACTTGCTGTGTCTGTTTGCCTAGCATTTGAGTAGCTTGGGCATAGCCCTACCAACCCCCCCGCCCAAGATTTTCCACTTATTTTCTGTAACTTAAACAGAAGTCAGTCTTTGAAATCATCGGTTCTGAATTTCTAAAAAACATCTATTAAGCAACCATAAATATTAATTTTTCTTGCCTCGTCTTTCTCATCCCTCAGCTTTATGGTGTGTTGAATATGATTTTATATCCAAAACCATTTTCTTTTTTTGTAAGTATTAAATTTGAAGGTTGAAACAAAGAAAGACACCTCATTAAGGAGTAATGAATTTACCTTGCAGTCAGGGTGAAAAATTCCCTCTGACCCAGACTTGCAGTCGTCTCCATCCCTCCTAATCGATTTTACACTTATACTTTACTTGCAGACACAAAAATACTTTGTCGCAAAATAGAAATGAGAAATCACAATGGCTTGACTTGGAGTTTTTGAGTGAATCAGCATAAAGTTATTTCATGGATGTTTCAGTCACTTTTAAGAGGCAATAAAATGAAGTGGAAAAAGCGCAGTCAAATCACTACTGCACTCTGCCTCATGTTTCCCATCCACAGGTTGGGAAAGGCTCTATTTCCCCTCATTTTACCATTTATTTTTAAAATTTGAACAGCATCAGCTAATGGGTCTTTATAACATCAGGTTATACCCAGGTATTTATGTTGCATGTGCTGTGGATCAAAAGTTCAACTTTACATACACAGGTCAAAGTTTTGTGGTCACAGCCTTTATGTTCTCAGCATTTGGTTGATCTCATTCAACTCACTGAATATGTAGCAAGTATCTAGTCCTTCAATAAATAGTCAATAAAATGTCTGTCTTGTGCTCCAAAAGAGACAAACTAGAAATTTCTATACAATATAATTATAAAATTTAGATAGTGCATAAAAACTTGGATATGGAGCAAACTGTAAACATAAATGCTAAAGAATGGGCTTGGAAAAAGTAATGGACATGAATTGGCAGGAAGAAGATGGAAGGATGGAAAAGCTACAGGGAGTCAGACCTTGTAGTGACTCCACTGTCTTTGATGCAATAAGTGGAAACCAACCACAGGTAGCCATTTCAAATTATTCTCATTATATGCATGTGGACAAAAACATTCAATATAAAATTAATTCAGTCTAAGTTGAATCTTCTGAGTGATGCACATATTATACACACATTTATATATTTTGGGGGCATGAATAAAAGGCCTCAGTGCCCACAGCACTAGATGGATGACTGTGATGGTTCATTCATGGTCCCTCAGGTGTAATGTGCTCTGCTTCTCTCTTCAGAGACTGGCTAGATTGGCATTCTAAAAAGAACCAAGAATTGCTTTGAGGTCAGAGCTTCCAGCCAGAGTTTAAATCTTCAAGTGTTAGGAGACTGTAAGGTTTGCTGTAGGAGCAAGTAGCATGGAGCCTGAGAGCTTACGGTTCTTATCTTTGATCCCTGGGAACAACATTTCTGTGATTGCTGGCCCTCGGATTGCTGCTGTTCACTTCCTTCATGAAAGAGGCTGTGCACAAGCTTGTTAAAATCATGTGCTGCTGGAGATGGGATTAGTGTGCATGTTGACTCCGATATCTCCACCCATTTATCTGTCCAAATGTGCAAATTAAGCCACTCCTGCATGTTGGTTTAGAGAAGATGTTGAGGCTAGTAATGGGACTTAACAATCATAATTCAAATAGCCAAACACTCTGTGGAAGGTGTTCTAGAAGGTAGAATGATAGACATAGAACTGAGATGATGAGTTCAGCAGGACTGCCTGAAATAATGGCTAGCTCACTGGAAGAGAGCAAGAGATGAACTTTGAGATAAAATAACTGGATGAGGCACTGAACTCTGATTCATTTACTCTGTCTCATCTAAACTCCTTTCTTTGAACATCAGGAATAATCAATTCATAACCAGAGGCTGCAGAAGGTTGGAAGAGGAAAGACTCACAGTGACCCACTGTAAGGTGTGACATACTTGAAACCTCTTATTTCTTACTAGCATTGTTTTTATCTGAAGTTTTGGTTCCGTTTATTAAAAACAATCTAATTTTAACTTAACGCTAATGTTTCTAACTACTTAGCATCTACATTAATTGATACTGAATATTATATATATAATTTAATTATGTGCATAACTTATATATAATTATTGAATTATATAATCATATATTAAACTACATACATAATTTAATTATATACAAATTATATATAAGCTATATATATATAATTTAAAGAAATATAGCTTAGTAGGAAACATGTGGGCTATGGCCAAGTGGATTGCCAGTTAAAATCTCCTATTACCATTTACTAATTCTGTGGCACAGAACGAATTATTTAAACTCTCTTTATGCCTCGGTTTATTTATCTGTAAAGTGAGAGGTCATTGTGTTAGCACCTGCCTCATAAGGATATAGGGAAAATTAAAGAAGAAGAAGTACTTAAGCAACTAAACACCATGTATCATATCTAGTAAATGCTCAGTAAATGTTAGTTTTGTTACTGCTATGGTCATCCTTATGTTTAGCATAACTTCTGGCTCTGCGCTATAGTTAAACAATGAAGGCACTGAAAAGCATCATACACTGAGATACAAATTCTACAAAATCAAAGCAAAAGCAACCTCCTTTCAAAATTACCTACAGAGATAATAACACCACTCAGGCTTTCGGTGGTGCCTTGAGACCGTGCTAGCTGGTGGGAAGGAAAACCTGGTATGGATCTCAGTCTTTCTGCCTCTGCTGGGAGCTAGGTCACCCTAAGCTAAGCTAAGGAGCTCCTTTGATTTTGTAAAGAATTTCCACTATGGAAAAGCATGAATCTACCCCAGCAGGACTTCAAGAGTTGGGATAAGAAGAGGAGGCAGTAGCTTTTCAGCAAATCTCCATTAATACAGTTCATACAAGACCTGGAATAGAATGTACGCCCTTGGCCTGGGACCTTAACTTGAGACTTGAGATCATAGGGTCTTGGACTCCATCCACACATGTCCAGCTTCTTTATAGACACTCCAGTACCACAAAAGGGAAATTACCACTTTCACCTTCCTGCCTTGAACCCTTCTTACAATTCTCACAAAGCAGATTGCTGGATCAACTCTTTTAGAGGCTCCAGTACTGAAAATGCTGTGATGCCATCCAGACTCACTGACCCTCAATACATCATTCAAAATAGTCATGAAGTCTGCAGAAGGAAATGTAGCAGTTATTCCTTTGAACTTAGTTACAATCCAGGAGACCAAGTTTTCTGAGGGCATTGATTAATGCTTTACCCATGTCTAGGTCTCCAGCACATAACACAATGCCTGATACATAGTAATTTATGAAAAGAAAAACCACATTCGTTAAATATGTAAATGAATGACACAATTCTGTGGCAGCCCATCTAGACTGTGGCCCTTGACATAAAGATGATTAGTATGTAATTTTGGCACTCTCAATTTAAGCAGGGAGTCGAATATCTTAGGAAAAAGCATTTGTTCTTCTTGGATGTTTAAATACATATGTGACTGCCATTGGCAGTGAAAGAACAGACTTCAGGGCTCCAGAAAGATTTCTTAGGAATTTTCCAGAAATATTCAGAAATTGCCATTCCTGGGGAGAAAGGCAGAGCATGTGCTGAAGCTGTGTAGTGGGTCATCCATCCTCATGACATCAAGAATTTTCTTGCTTAAGGCATTACCTTGAGGAGGCTGGAGTGGATCCATAAAGTGGAATTGGCTATTTTTAGGAGTGATTTGGATTTTGAGAAGAGATTCTTTACGTTTAGAATCTCAGCATTCTTAGAATGCTGAGATTCTAAAGGTTCCTAAGATTTTCAGGAATCCTAAGTTTCCTTAAAAAGCTCATCTTCTAAAGAAAGCAATCAAACAAGATATGAAATGGGAGATAAAGAGAGGCAGATAAGATGAATTGCTTTTGTGGTGCAAAGTTTTATTTTACGTGTGGAAATTAGAACCACTGAAGGTTAGAGCCAGCTGGAAACTTGGGAAAAGTTTGATTCTGAATTTTTCATTCTACAAATCAGGGGACTGGGGCCAGGGTGTTTAAGCAAATTGTCCAGAGTGACATGGAATTAGCAGCAGAGCCAGGGTTGTAAAGTAGGGCGCCCGGTTTCTAACCCCTGCTTTTTCCACTCCCTGAGCTGGCTGCCTGACTCTGGTGCAGAAGGAGAAGCCGCTCCTGGGGTTACTTGGAAGAGTGTTTGTCATCTGGCTGCCACACTCCGGGGAGAGCCAGACCACTTGCTGGTGGAAAAAGAGGATGGAAATGCAAAATGCGAAGATGAAACTGCCGATTTTATATGGAAAACATGAACCAACGATGGTTTGAAATATTAAGAGTAGGTTATATTCAATTTAAATTTTATTGGACATTGCCTTTACGGCTATAAACAAAATGTCTGGAAAAATTTCACAGCTATATTCTTTTTGCTGCATTAGGCAAATTAAAAGGGCTATCCCCATCCTCTAGGAACTTGTTTAAAGATTGAAAACATTGACCTTAATAAAGAAAAATAAATGAAACGTAGAACAAAGATTACTCCCATGATCTCTTGGTCTTGCCTTCTGTGATGAAGAACCAGCACCCTGGGCGGGGAAGGAAAGAAGTGGATTCCAGCCTCATTTAAGCTATGATTTTATTCAATTCCTCCACGACACTCTGAGTTAAGTTTACTTATCTGTAAAATGATAGGATTAGATTAGATCTGGTAGTCTGTTACATAAAACATTCTAGAACTTACCTTTTTTTATTCTTTAATGAGCATACATGTTCATTTGCTGACTGTCCAATACATTCTCAGACATTACGCAAATCGTTGTGCGTACAATAGTGAACAAGACAGATGTGACCCCTGACCTCATGGAACTCACGAGAGAAAAAGTAAATAAAAAGAACAGTAAGTAGAGAATCATTAATTTCATCTATAATAAGTAGATACTCTGGTAATAAGAGCTAGGCTAGATTAGTAAGTAACTGTCAGCATGGAAGGTTCCTTTGCGTTGGGTCCATGGAAGGCCTCAAGTCCAACATTAGCCATAGAAAGAGTGTCCTTAGCACAGAAGACACCATAAGAGGCCCTGAGATCAGAAAGAGCTTGCTGTAATTGAGGACCTGACAGAGGCCACTCTGAAATGAGGATAGAGCAGGCTTGCAAGATGTTGTAGACCACGGGAGGCAGTTTGGATTTAGTATCATGGGGCAATGGGCAGCCATGGGGTAGGGGGCTTTAAAGGGTATGTGTGATATGATTTAGTTCAGGTATCAAAAATGTAACTTTTAATTCTGTGTAGAGAGAATATAGGAAAGCAGGGAGAAGATAGGAGACTGGTAAGAGATCATTTCAGTAATTTAGTTAAGCACGGTGGTGGCTGGGGTGAGAGTCCCCAGTGGAAATGAAAAAGAAGTGGGTTTAAGGTATATTTAAGAGCAGAACTGACAGCACTTATTGATTATTAGCACGTGGTAGGTGAGGGGACAAGAGAAATCAAGGTCAAAGATGACCTGAGTATCTAAGTAGATGGTGGTGCCATTAACTGGGGAAGGCTGGTGAAAAAATGGGACTTGTGCACAGGCAGAAATCAGTAGTTCTGTTTGGCCTGGTCAACTGTGAGATGCCTCTTAGACATGTGCAGGGCCATACCAAGTGTATAATTGGTTACAGGAGTCTGCAACTCAGAGGAATGATCTGGGCAGAAGGGGTAGACATTTGGGCTCAGGCTGTGAGGACACTTGGAGAGAGAAGGAAAGTGGGACAGAATGCCTAAGAATTGTGGCCTCAGTAGAGGGGTCTCCTGCAAAGGCTGAGAAGGAATGACCGATGAGGCAGATGGACTAAATGTCACGTAAGCAAGAATGTTTCAAGGAAGGAGTAGTCAGCTGTGTTGAAACTGCTAAGAAAGTGGATAGAATGTAGGCTGGAAAATATTGTTAGAGTTAAAAACATGGAGATAATTAGTGACCTTTGCATGAGAAGGATTTAAAAAAATTATTTATTTTATATTTTATTAAAGTGGTGGATGAAAGCTGCATTAAAATGATATGAAAAATAATTGAGAGATGAATACATGTGATAACTATTTAGAAAATTTTAAGAAATTGTGCTGTGAAGGTCAATAGAGAAATAACAGCCATGAGAAAGACTTGAATAGAGAGAAGATAAACATTTAAAAAATATGTAAGACACTAGAATAAATAAACTGGTTGTCAATAATCTGATAAATAGGGAGAGATATATCGTGGGTGCGGGAACTGGCAAACTACGCCCCTGGGCCAGGTCTGACTTACCTGTTATCTATTTTTGTGGACTGCTGATGCCCTATGACCTAAGAATAGTTTTCACATTTGTAAATAGTCAACGTTTTTTAAATAGTACTATTGAGTGACTTTTAAAGATTACACAAAATTCAAGCGTTAGTGTCTCTAAGTAAACTTTTGTCGGAACACAGCCTCGCCTGTTGATTTGTGCGTTGTCTGCTGCTGCAACAGCAGAGTTCAGAGGTCATAACAGGGAGTGTATGGCCGGCAAATTCTGAAGTGTTTACTGTCTGGGCCTTTAGAGAAAAAGTTGGCTGAATGCTGCTTTCGAAGCAAAAAGAATTACTCAGCGAGAAGACCCTGAGAAGGAAATGAAGCCAGCTCCCAGAGGATTTGGGGCTGGTCTCTCATAGGATGAGAGAAACTTAGTCAAGCCAGAAAAAAAGATGCTAAGCATGGGTGCAGATGCGTGAAGTGTCTTGAGTTCGGTGACTACAGGGCAATACCATTCACTCTTCTCTGATGCCTCTGTTTCCTTGGTGACAAAGAGGTGGCCTGAGAGCGTCATGGGGTTGCCCTGAAAATCTGACCTAAGCTTTCTTTTCCTCAAGCAAGAAATGTCACAATGAAACAGAGATCAATGTATAAAATTCATGACTTTCAAATTTCAAAAATGAATGTGCACTAATATCTTTGAACTTGAAAGAATTCCATGAGGTAGGGAAGGCAAGGGAGACTCTGAAAGGAAGCAAATTCGTGTGATGCTAATGGTTTTCAGAGGGGCTCTGCCTCTTCCCTTCTCCTGGGATTAGTCATAATCCCCCCTGGAAGGGAATGATAGACCTCCCATTAATTTGGGGCATCTTCAAATAAAGGGACAATACCTTGATTTTCCCCATTGAACCCTGGGAATGAGCAGACTGGCAGATACTTTTCCAAGCAATTATGGCACAGAAACAGTAGAGGACCGTTGGCTCCATGGGGAGCAGGGCAGAGAGAAATCAGGCAATTCTGCCGAATTCTCTGTAGGGCAGTGTGCTGTGATAGAAAATCCAGCTGTGCGATGAGGCCACTGCAGTCATCACGACAAAAGCAGTGAATGGATGACAAGGACCGGACATAAATGAGAGCAACGATGCTAAGGACAGCCAAGGATGTCCAAGGAAGCTGCAGATCAAATGGGGCTTTGTAAACCCCAGTGGAAGTCAGCAGGTGAAGCTAATGACTGAATACCAGGTGTTTTACTCTAAATGTTAAGTTATTCCGATGGCCTCTTGTTCTTGGAGGCCACCCCAAAGGGGGGCAGATATTGAATCCTACATTGACTGAGAAACCCTGTAGAGACTGAATTTTCCTTGAAATTGCAGAATCCAATTTCTTCTCTATGTGCCATAGGAGTTTTGGATGAAAACTAGGAAAAATACTTACATTTTTTGCATACTTGAGTTCTGTGGTCTGAAAAATTTTAAAAAATCTTAGCAGGAGTTGAAAGAGAGAGGGGAGAGTTTGAAATGATCAGTTATTCCCTCTGGAAAGGAAAAATGTTTTTACCACATAAATAATTTTTCTTCCTAATATACCATTTGCTTCTTTAATCATAATTGTTGAGCATAAGGGCTTACAATATGCAGAATGTGATATAAAATATGTATGTGTTTCATTCCCCACATTTTTCCATGTGGTAAAAGGAGTCATGATCATTTCAATGGTGAAAGAACAAAAGTATAGAATATATTAAATAATTTGCCAAATGTCACAGAGCAGAATTCACTTTTCCACCTGTATTTGTGACTAGAACATGTTACACACAGATCAGGAATCTAGGCATGAAGCTTACTGTCTTCTTCAAAATCACATAAGCCACCTTTCTGCCTAACCCAAGAGGCTCTTTTGACTAAGACAGGTTGAAAGAAAATTCAGAGCTTCTAATCCCTGGCACCTTTGTCTTCCCTCGGCTTTACATGACTTTCTCATAAGAGTGTTACCTTGGACTATAACCAGGTGTGGTCCCTGGAGGGGTGAGGAGAGTAATGCACAAAGATGGCACTTTCAGGGCCAAAGAAATTCTCATGAGGATGCATGTGGAAGGCAGCATGATTCCTTTTCGTAGGGTTACGTTTCTGATCCACAAGACCGATTAGTGCCGAAATTAGCTTCACTTCATTCTTGCCTCAGTCTGGTTACCTCGAATGCCTAGTTTATTTTAGCTCAACACACAGCATCAGCACCAATAGAGTGACTGATGAAGCTGGAAGCAAGGCTACATTCAAATGCAGGTGACCCAAGTGACCTGCATTTCTGGGGCTGCTCCATGAGAGCTAAGCACAGTTTCCTGGGTTTCTGCAATGCTGTCATCTGCCAGAGACTGATAGGAATGTGCAGTCGCTCACCGTGCGAGGGGAAACATGCTTCTCATTCAGCAAGAATGTGGTTCCATCCACAGAGTTTACAGCACGGTTACATTTGAAGTTCAGCCCTTGAACTTTGAGGCAGTAAAAATGGTCGTGATTTATAGGAAAATGTCACTCGGCTGTCTCCTCTATAAAAGCCTTTTACAACTCTCATTGAATATAAATCAGAATGTATGCAGCCAACAAAATGATCGTTTTGGCATAACGTTTTCAAGACAAAAAGAAATGGGCTAGAATTGTCTTGGCTTTTTACTGAAGAGAGATATTACAGGAATTTATTGCTGATCCAAGATCAATATTCTCTTCAAAAATAGGTATGAGTCCATTTATGTCTTGGTGAAATTCCAGATTCCTTAAAGCAGCCATTAAAGAATTTACCCTCAGATAGTGAGGGTGCCAGGCTTTTGGAGTTTGAAATTTAGCTCAAAGTGTTTTTCTTTCAGTTTTTGCCTTTCTAAACTGTATTCTTGGATACATCTCTCAATCTTTAAGCTATCTCCCTGTTTCATTCTAATTGGGGGAGAAAGGGTGGGGCTCCAAAGGACTGATTTGCTGAATTCATTTTGGGGATGCATCTGGAAGAACGATGCTATAAAAAGACTATCAGGAGGTTCTGAGAAAGCAAGTCAGACGAATGGCAGGAAAATTCAGCTTCTCTTCCCTGCCACTGCCCTCCCCTCCACACTGATTCCCCTCCTGGCCTTTTGAGTGACACCTACTGGTGGGGCAGGGGGTGTGCAATAAAATATATTATTCTAAGAAATATTGAATGAACCAGAACAAACTCGTCCTAGACAAGGGACATCATCAGAGGACATCGTATCTGCAGTGTGGAAGAGGAAATACACCTGTTGCGTGAAGTCTCGATGGTCTGATATAATACTAACAGGAAGATCATGAACACCACAAAATATTTATTGAGTGTTATGTGCTAAGTAAAGTTTTAGGCACTGAAAGTACAGGGAGATAAAGTTTTAGTTTACTGTAGAGAGTACCATTTTTCTCCTCCATAGTGAACATCATCAATTCTAAATAGAATTTTTTAATATTATTTTACGTATGGTTCCACTGTTCCTTTCAGTGGCCCCTGGTCTCTCTCAGTCTTCATTCATGTGGACACACAATTTCTATGGTGGCTGTAAGGGTCAGACCCAATTCTATATTTTACTTTCTAAGTTTAACAATACACCAATAGCTTTCTAAGAGTATTGCAATGACTTAAAATCTGTGAGTTTCCTACCATTGGGTCTTTTAAGCAGAATCTAGATGATTATTTGAAAGAGATACTGTAGAAGTTATTTTAACATTTATAACAGAGAAGTAGGTCTTGTTTTGAGATAATATTTTAAAAAAGCATAGTGTTAATGGAAAGAGGTATAGTGACTCATTAGTGTTTTTAAAGAGGTTTAAAATTAAAGCAGTATTAGAAACAAACTCAGAGAAGCTCATATTTCTCATTTCTTCTACTGTCTTCTAATACATGTTTTGACATTTTTGGATAATAGCATTTTCTATATTTCCTAATTATTTTCTTAATAATTCTATAGATTTTTCTTCCTAATAACCCTCTGATAATAAATCTTTTCTTATAGAAATTGAGTGAACTTGGGACCTTCCAAACATGCTACCACACTTATTATGGTATTAGACTAATAATCTCTAAGGAAGAGTCAAAGTTCTCAGATAAGATAGTGCTAGGATCTTATTTCCTTGACCTTTTGTTAAGTAAATTATCATGTTAAACAAGGGAGCAAAATTAAGCATAGAATCAATAATATATCATATTGATTAGACATATACAATTTTGTAAAATCTGTCCATGTGAAAATTTCTCTGAGTCGACTTTAACCCTGTGATCTCCATGACTTGGTTGAAGCCTTGAGACTAAATATAATACCTCACAAAATTTGCAAAATTCTATTAGCTACATAATATTTGACCCTTCTGTGTTATACTGGTATTATGAAGTGCTATGATAAGCTCTGCTGCTCATATTATTGAATGAGACATATTATCCGGTGACTTGTTAAACATTTCAAATGGGTAAAAAATGTATATAGAAAATATAGGGTCAAAGACATCAGAAGAAAATCAGTTTGAATGATAAGGCACTGGCAACCACGGTATGATTTGAACTTGAAGTAATATCTTGAAAAGCTAAAGTCATCTTGGCTTGTTTTATTAAGGACTCATTTGTAGAAGAAGGACATGAAAGTATCCCTGAAGTTTGTTCAGTTGGGAACACATCTGGAACACAGGGTTCCCTTCTGCACACTACACATTTTTGAGGAACTCTGGCAGAAGTGGTTCCTGGTATGAAAAAAACATCTGGAAACAATGAAAAGAAGTGAGTACATTTAGAACGACTTAAGTAGATACACAAGAGTTGTCATTAAATAATGGAATGACAGAGAGATGGAGGAAGAATACCACCTACGCTGTTCCAGATACCTGCCCTAATCTCGGACGGGAAGTATAATTTAGTTTCATATTAGAAAATATTTTCTAATGGTTCATGTTATCCAGAGATAGAAAGAATTCCCTTTTGAAACGTCCTTGTCATGGGATGTGTTTGAAAGGATGAATAACAATCCCACTGGGACTGTTAGAGAAAGAATTCTTGCAATTGTTGAAAGATTGAACTAGATATATTTCTTTTCAAATCTATTATTATTGTTATAATGGGGGTTCTATAAGTAAGCTACATGGCCAGGAATCCTTATAGTGTGTAGAGGTGTATCAGAGGAGCAATACTATGCAGAAATTATACCATAAGACTATCTGGCACAAGGAGTAATGTGGATGGCCTTTTGCAAAGGGGCTGTAACTTAGCAATGGTAACGCCATTGATGGTACACAGCACAACATCTGACTGAACTCTAGACTTCCTAGACCATGGCTCCCAGCTTTTTATCTAAGAAGATTCTCCTAGTTTCCTTTGGTTCTTTGAAATAAAAGGCAGATTGTGACATCAACAGATAGCGGGTGTGTGAGGAAGAATTTTGTTTCCATTTTTCTTTTCACTACTATGTGTCAGAGGTTATTAAAGGGGGATGATGTTAATGACTTTCTAGACATTTCCTTTACTAACACACACCTGGTGGGCTGAGAGGGCTGATATGTGACAGTGTTAGGAGACAATGTGATGTAGCTGGTCTAGCATTACTCAGGGTGTGTGACTACCCTGATATTTATAATAAGCTAACTCATAATCAATTCCATACCCATGGCATACACAGTGGTGTCCCTACATCACACGGGCATCCCTATTCCTGATTTCCTGTGCTCTCTCTGTTCCAAGTTTTATTCCTCCCACTACCCTTTGCTGATGTAGATGTGGAACAGAATCCCTTTTGCTTTTCATAGAAGAGTTGTTGTGGGTAGAGTAAATTGTACCAAAAGTTTGGGATGATAAAGGACACTTCAGTAGAGATTCATAGGAATCACTTGACCACTGAGTTTAGGCAATTCTTTGTTATAAAAAAATCTTCCAGGAAATTTGCTATTGGAGATTTCTCACGGGCAGCATTTCTTTACCACCTGCAGGCCACTGCAGTGTTATCCAGCTCCCTCCCTCTACTCTGTTCTTCTTCCATCTTCTTTATTTATTCTAACTCCAAATCTTGTTTGCTTCTTAATCAGAGCAGTGAAGCTTCTCCTTCTCCCAATCAAACCATCATGTTCTCACCTTCCCCAGCTTAAGTGGCTGGTTGCAGTACCTTTCTGCGAAGAAAACTCTCCAAGTGGATTTAAGGTGCCAATGGTTAAAATATTTTTTCTCTCAATTTCTATTTATGGTTGTTTTCATGGAAACTTCTAATCACTATACCATTCAATCTGAACTACTGACCATTGAAGGAAGAGAGTTAGATTGAAAGAACATGAGATCAGAAGTAAAACACCTAGATTTTGAATACTTGCTTTGCCATTCAGTGGCCATATAATCACCTTGGACAACTGACACAGCCTCTGTGAGCCCCTATGTCCTCATGAAATGGGGATGACTTCCAACTTAGAGGATGATTATGAGGAATTATTGGAGCACATGGAGACAAACTGCCCAGTTAAGTACTTGGCATGTGCTGATCTTTCAGTAAATGTTTATTTTTGTCATCTTGAAATCCATTTCTGTTCTTTCCAGCTTTTTCTCAATATTTTATGACCATGTCCTGACCTATAGCTTGGAATATTGGGGAGTATATGTGGTATTGAACAAGCAGACAGAGATGAAAACACAAGTATGGTGTATAGACAAATTCTGGTCTTTCTTATATATTCCAAAACCAAACTCCTATATTATTGTACAACCAAACAATGGATTTAAGGAGCCAGATTCTAACAAAAGCAGAAGCAGAATCACAATGGAAAGAGTTTAGAAGGACCTGGAAGATTTTAAATTTGGGGTTGTATAGAAATATTCCATGCATTTTTATTAATGTGTGCCTCAATTGTGGCAGCTGGTGCAGCGTTTGGGGTGTGGGGCACAGCATAGTCTAAGAGAATGATGTCAAGCAGGGAAAAGGTTGGAATTTAAGTAGGACACAGGCCTGGTCTTCAGCAGCCCTCTAGAAATTCTAATGAATTTGATAATGGAAAAAGAGTGCTGTTTATAGCTAAATCTCAAAAATTAGGTCTGTCTCCTCTTTGGCAGTTTTTATCTTTAACAGATCTTTTCTGTCTCCTACTCACCGAATGGCTGACATCAACATCAAATCAAATTGGATTTTCATGCATATAAAATACACTAACCTAATGGGATGTGAAAGAGCTGGCTTAGAAATAAATCTTTGTTGAAAGACACTTGAATTACATTAAAAATAGAAGTGAAACCAAGTTGAATTTTATGGCGTTGGCTCACAAACACAGTCCTGCACCAGTCATGGACTGACACAAATAAAGTGGAGAAGACCAGGATCAATCAATCCCACTAGATGCATTTCAACTGTTCGATCACATGGGTTGATTCCTCTTTTTAATATATGTGTTTTAATTTTTATTTATTAATATTTATTTTTTCAGTAAGAAAAAATTTCCCTCAAAATACTAACAGGAGTTAGTATTTAACTATAAACCTATGAGTTTAAATATAGAACGCTGGAGGGATAGGTACAATATAAAATGTCCTGATCATTACTATTCTGTTTCACTTAATGTGTGAAGTTCCTTCCTGTTTTCAAATCTGTCTTCTAAAATTTCGTTTGGGCATGAACTAAGGTGGGGGGATGATGGTGGGAGTGGGGTACAGGGTTGAGGGAAATAAAGGAAGAAAAAAATGGGACAACTATAATAGCATAAGTGACAAAATATATTTAAAAAAATAGAATCTTATTTGCCTCAGTTGTCAGTCCAATATGGATAGGGTATTAATCCTAAACTACAGTTGAAGGTGATGTAACTCAGAGAGGTGAGAAGACTCACCTAATCCATAAAACAGCTTAGCTGTTTAGCTCTTCTAGAGCTAAATTCCCGGCCAACCCGGCTTCAGTAGTGGTAAAGAAAACATATATGGTTTTGGTCCCAGAGGGTGGATTTTAATCTCTGGCGAGCACTGTTCTCTCCCCAAGACTCCAACCTCATGGTAACCTTCATGCTGTTCTCAGATGTAGCACTAATGGGAACCATCTCCACTTCCTATCACAGCCCCTGAGTCTTCATGTTTCTGTGTTGACTATTGGTGATGAAATCCTGGGAACTTATATTTTCTTTTGTTTAGAGCAGATTTTGCAAGGGGCCTCATTTATGAAGAGGACTTTGTGCTTTCTCTCCATTAGAGGAGGCATGCAGAAAATTAGTGCCTATAGGGTTCCAATTCTCATGACTATAGCAAACTGTCAAAAACCGAGTATCATAGAATAATGAGACACACCCTCAGGAACTACTATGCTCATTTAACTCCTTAAGCAGTTGAATGCTACTCTCTTCTTTCCTTCACCCTCGTGGTGGTGTGGGAAGAACCTAGTTTGACTGTTGAAGGCAGGTAGGAGGCAGAGTTCTCTATCACCACAGTGTTATGTTTAGCTGCAGTAACCCTACAGAAGCCTCAGGTCCCAGCTGTCAAAGAGATGTGTTTTGGGAGGTTTTGAGTATTTGAAACTTACAAGCTATGTAATATGTGAATTGTCTTTTGCTGTGTAATAAACAATTTTGAAAAAAGTAATTTTCATTCTCATGGGTCTGCAAGTTATCTGTGGTTTGATGATTCAGAGAAGCTCTGAGGAAACTCAGAGAAGAAAGGCAAGAATCCTAAGTGTAGCATGCTCCTTGGTATCTTCTCTCTGGGCATAAGGAATATGAAGTTCCTAGCAGAAACTTCATATTCCTCAGACATAGAAATATGTCTTTTTGGAACAGAATCTTGGATCTAATGAGTGATACATGTCTCTCTCTTTGAATACCAGAGTATTGATTCTACTTATCAGTGAAGTATATGGTTAAATACAGAGCAATAGGTTTTCAGCTAAGGGTTTTACAAAGATGACATAAACATTTGTTGACATTCCTTACCCAACATTCAATAAAGACAGCTGTATACTGTTTACACACAAATACATAGGGAACTATAAAGGACACATACTAAATAATAGATTCAATCTCTTATTCCTCTTCATGTAGAAGTTAAAGCACACAGGGACAAGTAGGTGGCCACTTCCCAAGATAACCAATTTCACTGATGTCATGTTCTGTGGTTTATAGATCTACAAAGAGACAGCTTTCTGTTCTCATCCATGTTATTTGACTTGGACACCCTGAATTTTCCCCAGTGGGCCCTATACCCCTGGGAGGAAGTGGCTTTTTAAGTTGAGTAGATCTGCATGCAAATTTCAGTGATGTAGACATTCATTGGTTTTATTGTTGGGTAAATCTGCATGTCTGATTACAAATTTCAGTGATGTAGACATTCATTGGTTTTTGAATGTAGACATTCATGTGTGGTTTTATTTCAGTCCCAGCCTCATTTCCTTTTATTTTGGAGTGAATGCCAGCTGCATGTCTAGTTTGAGTGCAGTAAAATAGAATCAGTAAATCATTTATTTTTCCTCTTTTCTAGTATTTTCTGTTTGCTCCTTGTAGTGGCAGTGTACACCAGCTCTTTTTGTACATTGCTTTTTTTGCTGAAAAATATTGTACATTGAATTAATTTTCAAATAAAAATTAGGAAACAAAATGTCCCAGAGCTTACAAAGCTGGAGAGAGCTCTATGGAGATGAAAGATATAACACCATTTGACAGTCTTTGAGCCAACATCTTACTGTTTATTACCTCACCTCCAATACTGTATATTCTCTGAGTGTGTGTGCATGTGTAGAAACACATAACATGTATCATGGAACAATGTAGTTGCCATGTTATAAGGAGCTTATAGTGCAGAAAGTGTTATGTAGCAATAAAAACCTTTCATACCATCCCTAACTCTTCATAACAACTGATTTTACTAGAAAGGTTCACAGGAATAGGAACCTAACTGTATCCTGTGTTTGAAAATTTCATTTTTTTGCTCATTTCAGTTTTTAAAGATTTTCTGTTTTCATTATTTTAAGCAGGATTTCATTTCTCCACAAATTCCTCTCTGGGGTCCTAATTAAACTTTATTGGATTAAAATCAGCTATAAAAAGTCAGATTTTGTAGCTTTCTGCACACCACACTGTGGATTCTTGGGACAGAACATTTGCTCAGGGGCTCCATGCTTTTAACTTACCTGTCTATCCTTTTGGTTCTCTCGTTAACTAAACTTGAAACATCAATAGGCCTCCAGGGTAGAATATGGAGCTCTAAACAATTAACAGATGCTGACTGAGGGTTCTAAGAACACTCGGAATTTCTATGATTGGTGTTTGGGGAGTCGTAGCCAGGGCTTGCAGCCCAAGACATGTGATTGTGATTTCCCACCTCTCTTTGATGTCTGTGTTGACAGATGATGCGAAACCAGCTCCCCTGAGCCTAGTTGGTCTGAATTTACTGGATCTGCAGGTGTTTGGCTTCATCCCATTAGTGGAAAATGATACAAATGGTCTCTCAAGTCTTACTCAGTGCAGAAGGATCTCATGTATCATAGCAAACGAGCATGACCTAGTCTTCTCCCTGATTTTATCTATTTTTTATTTAATTTTTTTTCTAGACCTCAAGTATAAAGCATTGAGTCAATCATATTTCCTACAGGTTCGAAGTCATCATTAGTTGCAATCCCTACTCTTATTTTCTTTTATTATTTTTTCATTATCACTGATGTCTCTCCATTTTCTTCTCCCATGCATGGGCGATGACCCAAATGTTCTTAAAGATATATGGTTCTTTACAGAATAAATGTAGTGTTGTGTATATAGGTATTTTACATTTGCATAAATACCGGATACTTTATATCTTATTAATTTCAGTTCTTTTTCCATCAACATTTGTTTTGTGTGTTTGTATTCTGTGTTGCTTGTGATAGCTGCTTACTAACCCACTGAGTACACTGATCACTTTCTACTTATCTATCATTCCATAGATGCATACCTAGGTTGTCATGAATCCCCCATCTGCATGCACAATGCTGAGATGATCATTCTGAGATATGCCTCTTTATAGACTTATGGATAATCCTCTCTGGGGTATATTATCAGGAGGTTCCTAACACTTAATGACATTAGATACTTTAAATTCTTCTATTTCAATGAAGCCAATTATCTGTGCACTAGCCCACACTTCTTTCTGCGGGTGAGTTTCCTTTTCCCATATTCATGCCAAATAAGGCATTATCCTTGGTTCATGTCATCTCAGCCTATAGACAGTGATGCTATCAGCTAGGCATGACTGGGGACACTCACCTGAACCTGTAAAGTTTGTGGAAAGCCCCCCTGACCCCAACATTTCTCAGACCAGAACCAATATTGAGACTGGACCAACCCTTGTGGTTCTTACCATGATTGCAACACACACTTCAGCAACAACTGTCAGGGAACTTTGATAAAAATAAAAACAAAATTCATTACTCACTAGTCCTGGAGGCACTCCCAGGGCCACACAGGGTCACAGGGAGGGGTGGAGAGAGAGAGAGAGGCTCTTACGGGCAGCACATGTATGGGTCTTCCTTTTTATCTATTCAGCCACCCTATGTATTTTGACTGGAGCACTTAGTCCACTTACATTTAAAGTAATTATCGAAAGGTATGTAGTTATTGTCGTTTTATAAGTTGTTTTCTGATTATTTTATGGTTCTTTTCTTATTCTCTTGTGCATTGACGGTTTTCTATAGTGGTTTGTTGGCATGCCTTTCTTTTTATTTGTTTGTTGTTCTATTTATTTTCATTTTCTTTTTTAAAATTTAATTGTTGTTCAAGTACAGTTTTCTGTCTTTTACTCCCATCCCAGCCCACCCCCCCAAGTGCTCCCCACCTCCCTACCATTTCCACCTCCCTTAGTTGTTGTCCATGTGTCCTTTATACTATTTCCTATCAATTCTTCCCTTTTTCCCCTGAAATTCCCTCCCCTCTTCCCTCTGGTCCCTGTCAGCCTGTTGTCTATTTCAGTGCCTTTGGTTATATTTTGCTTGCTTGTTTATTTTGTTGTTTAGGTTCCTGTTAAAGGTGAGATCATATGGTATCTGTGTTTCAACACCTGGCCTATTTCACTCAGCATAATGCTTTCCAGTTCCATCCATGCTGTTGCAAGGGGTAGGAGCTCCTTCTTTGTTGTTCTGTTTAAAATTGATGGTTGCTTAAGTTTGAATGCATTCTAAAAGCACTACAATTTTAGTCAACCCTCAGTTGTGTTTTTGTCATCATATTTTACATTTTGTATGTGTATGTACCCTTTCATTTATTATTGTATTTACACATGACCTTGATATTTTTGTCTTTTTTAAATTAATTTTATTTAGTTATTTTTCAAGTACAGTTTTTTGTCTATTTCTCCCATCCAAGCCTCACCCACCCTGTGCTCCCCACCTCCCTCCCATTTTCACCCCCCTTAGTTCTTGTCCCTGGATCCTTCATATTTGTTCCTCCAAATCCCTCCCCTTTTTTCCCTTTAAATTCCCTTCCCTCTCCCATCTGGTCACTGTCCCCTTGTTCTCTATTTCAGTGTCTTTGTTTTTTTTTCTGCTTGCTTGTTTGTTTTGTTGTTTAGCTTCCTGTTAAAGGTGAGATCATATGGTATTTGTCTTTCAGCACCTGGCCTATTTCACTCAGCATAATGCTTTTAACCTTAGTATTATTTTTATAATTGGTCAATCTACTACTTTTACTAAGTGTTTGCCTTTATTGGTAAGATTGTTTAATTGTCTACATTTTCTTATGTTTTAATTTTGTCCTTTTCTTTTCCACTTAAGGAAGCTCATCGAACACTTCTTGAAATGCTGGTTTAGTGGTGATAAATTCCCTTAGCAAAAGCTTGTCTGGGAAATTATCTCTCCATCAATTCTGAATGATAACCTTTATGAGTAGAGTGTTATTCATTGTTTTACCTTTCATCACTTTGAATACATTGTGCTATTCCTTTTTGTCCTGAAATATTTCTGTTGAAAAATCAGCTAATAGTCTAATGGGGACTCCTTTGTATGTAACTAGCTGCTTTTTCTTTTCTGTTAAATTGTTTAGGTTTCCTATGTTAATTATATTCTCTGCAAATAATGTTTTAATTTAAGACGGTCTTGTGTTATTCTTTATGTCTTTATTTCTTTTTCTTTTCTTTTATAGCACGCCTCAGCTCAAAACCCTACAATGGCTGTCCACCCAACTCATATCAAAGCCAACATTTTTGCAATGCCTGGGATGCCTTTCGCAGTCGTCCCTTTGCTCCAGGGACAAGGAACACCTATGAATCCTGAAACTTGCCAGGCACAGTTTGCTTCAAGGCCTTTCCAGGATCAACAGCATGGACATGAGCTGAGAGTGGATGCTTCCTTAAATTTTGTGACCTCAGCCCCTTACTTGCCTCCCACGAGTCAAAGCTTTGTCTTACATTTAATTTTATGTCTTCTTGGAGTGCTCTTATCTCAAATATCTGCCTGACTCATTCCCTTACTTCTTTCAAGTCTTTGCTTAGATATCCCCTTCTCAGGACATTTAAAAATGGACACTGCACAGCTATGGAAGCACTTTCTAACCATCTTCATTGTTTTATATTTAACACAATCTGTGACATATATCAATATATTTTATTTACTTCTCTGTTTCCCCACCAGAATATGACATCTGTTAGGGCAAGCATTTTTGTTCTTGCTTGCTGCTTTTCTTACTGCTATGTCCTCAATGTGTATGACTGTTTGTGGAATAGAGAAGGGTTCTTATAACTACTTGTTGAAAAGCCAATGAATGAATAAGTAAATAAATGTTACTGAAATTATTGCCTTGTTTTAGATTAAAAATAATTCATCTGACATTTGTTTAATTATATGAGAGTCACAGTAAGATTTTCACATTTAGCCTTTATCAAATTAAAGATGTTAGCTCTGATGTATCAAAGACTATTTGTTAGTGTAAATAATAAAAAACAAATTCAGTTAAAAAATCTCTAAGCATACAAAAAAGGTAGTAATCTCTAAGCAAAAATGTATCCACACATATTAGAGTAAAATGCAAAGGAAGTGATAATGGTGGCTATCTCTGAATTGATACTATAATTTTCATCATACTTAAAATTTTTCTATATTGAAACATAATAAATATCATTCAAATAAAAAGAAAATAACCTCAGAAAATAACCTCATTGCTAGGCAATTAAACTACTCATGAGTTTCCAAGAACATTGAGTTCCATTTTATTTTATTTATTTCCGTTTACCAATCCCTTATTGAGCAAAATCATTGTGCCAGATACTAAGAAAGATACAAAGATGAGTAAAACACAAGCTGTGTCCTTAACAGAGGTTAAATCTGATGTGCACCAGTAATGCAAGGAGGCAAAGTGCTGAGTGTGCACCAACTACGGAACTTGTGATCCTCTGAGCTCCAAATTGGGAAGCTGGCACTATGCTTGAGCCTTTGAAATTTCAATCCCTGGAGTATGCTTGATGTTACTCTTCCCTGGACCAAACCAGAGGTACTTACTATCTAAGAAGAAGACTTAGGAAAGAATCCCCAAGTCCAGAAAAGGCATGAATTTTTGGTTTGGGAAATGGAAGAAAGAGAAGAGAATAAGGTAGACTGATTAGAAGGTAACTGGGTCATACAGATTGATGGATGGTGAAGGAGGACAGGGTGATGGTGGCAGAGTATAGCCTGAGTCAGTGATGGTACCCACGTGTTTCTAAGAACATTCTGTTTATGGAGAGGTCAATGAGGATGAGAATGAGGCAGAAGGGGTGACACTTGTAGGACTGGGCAAGTTCAGCAACTGTTGAATCACAAAATCTTGGAAAGTCTGCATTAAAAGACATTATGAGAGGTCATTGGATCTCTTTGGCCTGTAAGCACCACTATCAATTGTCCTCAGGATATGAGTAATCACAGCCAAACTTATGGAGTACGTATGAGGCAGGCACTGATCTAGGTGGTTTAGCATTCTTGGACAGTTTATTATTTCAATGACCATTTGAAGTCAGCAATGCTATAATTTTCATTTTACAAAGGAGGTAAGGAACCACAAGGCTAAATAATTCACCCAGTTCATAAGCTTGTAAGGAGGAGAAAGAGGATTAAACTCAAACAGTCTGGCTTCTAGGTCTATGTTTTCAACTCCTAAGCTTTCCTGCCTCTTCTAAAGATACCCAGTTTATTCCAACGTGACAAAGTAAGAACATCTGGAACCCATCAATTATTTTGTCTAGATCAAATTCCTCTTTCCCCCTCATTAATACACATGCCATACTTTAAGATTGTTATAAAGTCAGTCATCAGCATTCTCATTATGTATTATTGTTGTCTTAACTTAGAAGATTAATTGTAGACAATAGGAGTGTTGTATGAATATCAGGTTGACAACAGACACATGGGTATCTGTTGTGAATTTGACCTCATCACCACCACCTTCTAAGGTCTCATCTACAACACAGAAGCTACATTTCCTCCATCCCCTTTTTCTAGTGGGTTCCTGGTTAGAGTTTTCCAAGGCATTCATACTGCAAGAGAAACAGAAGACATTATTCTCATGAGGCAGACGCAACTAGATGCACAGCAGACATGAGATTCATAGTGGTCTAATGTAGTGATATATGGCCAGTCTGTTTCCTTAAAGAATAGTGCCATTCTGGGACATATTTTCAGGCTCTATTGCTAAAAGTTAGACATTCAGAGGCATCAGTAAGAGGGAGTCCATATATAGTCATCACGTTTGTTGTTGTAGCCACTTTGTTCATGGAACCATCATGCCAATTCAAGGGTAGCTGGTGACAACATTGCCTGGTGACAGCACTGGCTAATGTCAACTGGCCAAGCCAGTTGTTTGCTTGGTTATTTCGTGTCTCTTCAATGGTGGGTGCCCTCTGGCAGGTGCTCACATGTGATGTGAATATCTTCAGATATGGCGCTCACTCCCATATGTGTGTTAGCATACACCTGAATTGTTTTGTCTCCAGTCTTTCCATTTTTTTAACATTTCCAGGCCCCTGACCTAGGCCATGCATCACTGCCATAGGTTCCAGATATATTCCACCTTAGGCCACTTATATTTCCATTGAAAGTAGATAAACTACCTGTATCCTTTAAGTTTCTGTCCATTAGAATTTTTTTCCCCTTTCCACTATCTTTCAAGGTGATTTTTGAGTGTGGCTGTTATACAACACTATTCAATGTTGGCTTGCATCCATATACTAAACTATTCATAAGTGAAGTGCAGGCTGTTTCTTTCTCCTTCTAGTTTTGTAAACACCCCTACCTACTTCTCAATATGTCCATTGGTGTGAGCTGATTGGGGGTGTGTGACCACCATGGTGATGTGGGGGTCTCTGATGCTTGATCCTGAAGCTTATGTATGTCCTCTGGTCCTGCTCGTGCTGAATAATGGGGTGTCTATGCCATTTTAATTTTAGCATGGATTGCTGCTGGGCCAGCTTGATTTTATGACTTGATGTTTCCAACATAACTCAGCTCTTGATGACAAGTTCTGGCACAGTTACTTGATATCCCATGGTCAAGTATTCCGTCTCTACCCGGGTTCAGTAACTCCTTGGAGCTGTCCTCAAAAGGGAAATAAATCTCCCATGAATGTGGCATGGCCCTGAATTGAATTTCAGAAACCCATTTTGTAGTAGCCCCAGTGGTCCACCATAAACTCTGTATTGTAGCTTTTTTTTTGTGCTACTGACACCTTCACTACTAGAACATATGGCCCAAGTGGTGGGAGTGCTTATACCACAGAAAGAACCTACTGCACAGCCCATTTATACTTTGGGTCCCACCCACAGGTGGCTCCTTTTCACATCAACCAGTATTCTTGGGTATAAAATGTGTTTTTTTTCCTCAGGACCCAAAGAAGTTGCTTCTTATTTATAGATGGTGCAGATTGCAACCATTTGTCTTTTACTTCCCAGAAGATATCCTGGCCAGGCTCTGACAATGGTGTCCTTATTGGCAGCTGGGTGGTGAGGGATTCAGTCCTCAGATCTGGTTCTAAAACTTTTCTGAGTATTTGGTAGTGCTGGCCCTTCAGGAAGCAGATAACTAGATGGAGTTAGGAGTACAAGAGGTTCCTTTTAAGGTATGCAAAAAAGATAAAGGAGGAAGAAATAAGATCAGGTAGCGCAAGCATCCAGACCTCAGTCTAGACCTGACACCTGTGGAATAAAAGGTGTCAGGTAGGGAGAGATGCAGATAAAGCAAGATGAAATTTTTCAGCAAAAACTTCCTATTAAAGGAAGGAATGTTGGGAAGAAAAGCACAGATGCTAGTAGCTCCTTAATGGTCTGTCATTAGCTGGAGGCTATGCAGGAAGCTAGAATCTTACCTTGAAAGCTAAGATAGGTCCGAAGACTGAAGTTGAAATCTAACATTCAATTTTCCTCCCTGTAACTGAACAGCAAGGCTTTTCTTGAAGGCAAATCTCCATGTAGTTGGCCTTGAGTCAAAGAGAATGTAAGGATCCAGCACAAACATACAGGGGCTGGCCTTACAGGGAAGCACGGACAGTTTATCTAGAGTAACGCAGAAGAAGGTGGGGTTTATAGGCACAGAGGCTGAGGGACATGTAATTATGATGATGAGAGTGTGTGCATGTTATCTTCTGATGACTTCTGGTGAAGTAGACAGCAAAGTTATCTGCTGCGTGAGGATGAGAGAGGAAGCATTAGAGGTGTGAGGACAGCGTAGTACCAAATGGAGAAGGGTATCCCAAACAGAGGAGTCAGTGTGTGTGAGTTGTTACTTTGCGTGGTTTCACGTATAATGGATGGAGGTAGGATGAGGTGGGAGAGGTAGGTTGAGATGATGTTATGAGTGGCCTTAACTGGTACATCCATGATTCAATTTCTTTCATAACTTGTGGGACCTAGTCATGGTTTTAAAGAGGGAGGAACAAGTATGAAGGACACAGGGACAAGAACTAAGGGGAGTGGAAATGGGAGGGAGGTGGGGATCACGGGGTGGGGTGGGCTGGGATGGGAGAAACAGACAGAAAACTTTACTCGAAAAATAACTAAATAAAAATTTAAAAAAAGAATAGCATTTATGTTGGGAACAAATGCCTTTGGCAACACGGAGAGTGAATTTGTGAGGGAAGTACAGGTCTCCCTCATGAGGTGAATGCTCACTATCCAAATAATCACTATAACTACTTGTAAACCATCCACCCTAAATGTACTACTTTAGTTGAAACCCATGCTAACAGGTCTGCATGGGTGTGCCAGCAAAAAGCACTTGGACTGGAACCTGGACTAGAGGATGCAGAAGGCACGGCTGCTTTACCTACTTTGTTCGGTTAGGATGACGTCTCACACTCCTGTTTTTAGCCATTTTGTGAATCTTTGCTATCATCGTCACATTATTAAATAAAAGTGTTTTTAAAAAGAGTTAGGAAAAAACAATGAATAAAGGAATTGTCTAGGAAAGCCCATGCACGTCACAAAAATGCTGGAGGTGATGAGGTGTGTGGAGCACAGTGAGGCATTAAATATGTAAGGCCTGGCCATCCAGGTCTGCCTCTATTGCTCATATGATAAGAAAATAAATATCATGGAAGCATTGTTGATGCTGGAGAGCTTCACTGTCAAGTACAGCATGATATTTTTTAATAACTAGAGAAAAGCCTTATGTAATGGATTGAGAACTGTACTCAGCATGAGATGTTATTTAGCACCATGTTGAGAGAGCAGAAGGCACTAGCCATCTTTAAAGATCTAAGAAGGCGCTGAAAAGAAATGATGAGGTACGGGAGTTGAGTTTCAAAGCAAGTCAGGGATGGTTTCAGAAATTTGAGAAACTAAGATTTTATAATGTAGGATCTTTGGCAGGCCCAGCCCAACACTCGCAGAGCCTGGGGTAAAGTGAAAGGGAAGGTCCAGGCCTCAGCCCAGCAAGACTCCCCATGACCAGCTCCATCACACGCTGTGAGGGGCCTTGCACCCCAGAGTGTGAACACTCCAGTCCTACTTCAAAGCTCTATTCGTTGACTCCTTCCCAGGCCCAGGCTCAGCAAAGAGTGAGGGGTGGCTGCCCTTCACATGTCAGCCAACTTTTGTAGGATCAGTTTGGAGAAAGGCCTGTGTAGACCTTGGAAACAAGTTTTTGTTCATCAGGACGAGAAATCCCAGGGTCTTAGGCACCCAGATTTTGGTCTAAGAGAGGGCCAGAGTTACTGGGTGGTCACACCCACTTGATCTCTAGAATAACTGCTCTTTGAAGAGGGAGCTGGCCAGAGGAGGACCAGAGCTAAGCCCAGGGTAAGTTTGCTGATATCTAAGGGCAATACTGATTATGGATCAAAGCAGTTTTTAATAATAGTAAGGTCAAATCGGTCTTTCTCAGTGAAATAGTGGATGGAAAATCTTTAAAAGAAATTTTAGATAATGCTGAAAGATGTATTGCTGTTGCTTATGAATATGATGATGACCCAAATAGGCACATCATATTTTCAGAAGGTGAGGTCATGTACCATCTAACACTATCAGGAGCTGTATAATTGCAACCAAAGGACTTCAGAGAGATTAGTAATGAGACCCATTCTGGTGCCTTGTCTATAGTTTTAGATGGTCGTTTGTTTTAGAAGTATTGGGTGCCAATAAGTGGTCTGCACAACCCAGATATTTACCTGTATGCTAGTTTTTTTCACCAGCTTCCTCTAGTTAATCTTCATTCACCAGTAAAGGTCATCTGTGACTATAAATTTCATCTCACTCTTTTTTAACATCAATATTCACTCCAGCAACTCTTTTAATTATTCCTAAGCAGTTTAAATTGTCCTTTAATATATTAAAAATTTGTTAAGTGTTATTTGCTTTCAAGTATATACCCTAAACATATTAACAAAATTCACTGTGTATTTATATTACAGTTTATATTTATTGAAGTATAAAAGGAAAAGATAATTGGTATAAAATTCTTATAGTTTTCTTGTATACTGAAGACAAGTCCACCAAGTCCATTACATGTTAGATAATTGTTATTTTGCATGCTTAGTATCATGGAGGTACCCTGGAAGGATCACTGTACAGGTATTTACAATAGTTGCTTCTCAAACCATCTGAGAAGGAAGGCCCTCTTAAAAAAATTTTCAATCTCAAATTGATTCAAATTGCAGAAAGTACAATAAAAATGAATTACAATCATATCAACAAAGATAGAATTGATTGAAATCAAGGAGCAGTTTGATGGTAGCAGCTCCCACATTCCTATGCTGCAGAGAAGAGCCCTTCATGGATGTTGAAGCTTCTGCAGAAATGGATTTCTCACGACCTTGCCGAAGGGAGAGTTCTCTGAACCCACTGGAGGAAGGCTGTGAAGAGGTAGATGAGCAGATTTTACTTGAAAAATCAGCTTCAGCATTCCAAAGCATTCCAAATCTCGAGATATCTTATTTTATAATATTTAACAATATTCTGGCATTTAAATTTTACTTCATGTAATATAAGCTTTGGGTCCAGGTTGCATCAAGCAACCAAGCAAAGTGATAAAGCCAGTCCGTGACTTTAGAGGTAGTACACCGAATCCAGATTCTACTTAGTTCCTCCACATCAATGAATGATATCAACATAATTCTTTCAGCCTCGTTCAACACCATTAAGCTCCATTCCTGTACATATTCCCTTGATCTGACAATTTCCAGTGTTCACATAAATGTGGAACAGTAGGAAATTCATGCATTGCTATGATGGCCGGTTTTATGTGTTGTATTGGCTAGTTTATAGTCCCCAGTTATTCATTCAAACTAACTTAAGTGTTGCTGTGAAAATAAATAACAAAAAGCAGACTTTATGACTTCCCTGGTTCTAGTATGAGTGCCTGGGTAACAGTAATATCATTCAATGTGACACCGATTTCTAAGCAAGGCTATGGGATTAATTAGCTTTGGATATATTCGTTTAGGGAAATCTGGAATATCTTTCCACCCTACACAGAGCAAGCTATACTCATGTTTTTTTTTCTTCTTACTTTACTTTTAATGCGTTTTCTTGACTAGTTAGGAATATCATGAAGATAAATGGCCTTGACAGACTGTGTCTAGACTTTGATAAAGAGTATGATGAAGCTTCCCATGTTCCTTCAAGACCTGATAGAAACTGTAAAGAAGAGAGAAGTCTGGTTAACTGTGCTCAAGGTTTTACATGGGATTAATTATAGGTTGGCCCTGAATGGATTAACAGCCACTAGCTCTCTCTAATACTTAAAGGTATTTTGTTAGAGCTGTTCAATGGCAAGTGGTAAGAATGGATTAAGGAGCTAATATTCACAGCACATTGCAGTACCTTACATTTATTTTGTGCATTCTGAGTGCTGGCTGTGTCACATATACTTTCTGTGCATTATTGCCTTTTAATTTTCACAACAGCCCTTTGAAATAAGTACTGTTACATTGCCAATGTCATAACTAAGGGAGCTCAGCCTCAGAGAGGCTAGGTAACTTGCCATGGTTATTCAGTAGTTCACACACCTACTGCCTTTCCTGAAATTTCCTAGAGTCCATGGTAGGAGCCAGTCTAGCAAAAATGGTTATGAGCGTGCAGTGTGAAAATCAGGCCAGGCCTAAATTTTGATTTTCAGAGACATTCACTAACCCTGTGGCTTGGGTAATTACTTAATCTCTTTAATTCTCGAAAACCTTACTAAAAATGGCAATGATAACAAGTGCCAGATTTCACAGGTTGTTTTTGTGTGTGTGTGCAAAGAGAAGTGAGATTAATGTATGTAAAGCCTTTATATGCACAAGACCTTGTATTACTGAATTTTAGCTAGGAGATACTCTAAAATAATATAAGAGAATGGCTAAGATGAATGATAAGCTATTGGGAAGATATTTTTGCCTGGTACCCGTGGGTTTAAATCATCCAGTTGGCTCCTATGTATAGACTGATTCCAGATGAATCCACACTATGAATAATATGCACGTGGAACATTTTAGAATAAGCTATTTTCTACAATGATGACAAAGCAAAGAACTGACTTCTTGGACTTTTTTCTGTTGCTCGGAGTCCAGTAGGCTGGAGTCCAAGTTCATTTCTGCTTCAAGAGATGAGAAAGCAACCCTGCTGATGGGTGAGGTTATCACATATTTTTAAGTTTTGGACAAGCAATTAACTCACAGTGGATGTCCCATCAGTGTGAAGCAGGGCATGATGGAGTAGCTTCAAATGATAACTGGGTGATAAATGGCTTCTCTCAGTCAGCTCGCCAAGCTCACTCGCACCCAACAGGAACGGTTAGCAAGGAGCCAAAGGGGGCAGCTCAAAGCTTTTAAAGGCTTTTTAATGTAACTTTTCTCATTACAAATGTAAAATAATGTTTGCTGTAGGAAACTGGGAAATAGAGATGTCCTAACTATATTAATAAAAGTAAAGACATTTTCCAGTAATACAATCCCAGTTACGGTCATGGCCTCGTCTAGATTTTCTGTGAGATATGCAGTTTTATGAAAAAGAAATACAGATTATTTTGAGAGAAAATTTCACAGATATTTTTCATGGCTGCTTTGTATTTCAGGCTTTCTGTTGAAAGGCTTCTTTCTGTGTTGCACTATGAAATTTAAGTCAACATGGTATAATTTCTTTTTCCTTAGAAAACAGGCTCAGCTCCGTGGATGCTGTCATTGGTTCATTTAAACCTTAAAAAATGGGTCTACGTTTTCATTCCAGGGGATGGTACTCCACACTGGCCCTGAGCTGAACGGAGCCCTCCAAAACAGCACTGCTCTGAGGGGGATGATTGCTTTGCTTTGCCTTGTTCTTAGCTTCTTGCACTGTCAAGAAAGCGCAGGTGTACAGTTTAGGAGAGTGTAGGTATTTACTTTGGATAAGGCTCAGGAGGATATTTTTCAGTGTTAAAGAAGTCCATATTTTCCAATAATTCTTTTGTAGTTTCTCAGAAACATTTGGGGAAGCTAGAAATTATGTAATGTTTGCAATTTTTATTGTTTAGATGAGAGGCTTATTTTCTCACTGTGTAACCGACTATTTGGCCTCTTCCTGCGGCTGCTTTCTTCCCTTCTGAACACCTGACAGCTACACTTACAGTCACCTGTCAGGTGCTACGGAGAGCAGCGCACGCAAGCTCCAGGACACCCGTGGGGTGTGTTCATGCAAACCCGAGAATATCGATTTTATCTTCACCTAGCAAAAAACCTGAGGCAAATGCGTCAATGTATGAATTACACAGGGAAATGTGAAACTTCTAAAGATTTGGGGGAAACAAAAAGAATAAATTATTTAGTGACAAAATTCTCTGGCATTTTAGGGGCTGTTTTTGAGCCTGGTGTTACAGGGAAGTAATTATTCTTGAGGCAAGTGTGATTCGAAGATGTGCAGGTGCTAAAGAGAAGGTCGAAGTGGTTGAGAAGGGGCTGTGAGGGGTATTCCTTCAGCCTCTGCCGAAGTCTGACTGCAAGTTTCGTTCTTGGGGAGTCTCTGAACCTGTGACTACAATGGGCGGAGGGTGATGATGGGGAGTGGTGTCATAAGTCTCCCATGGGGCTTTTGAAAGTATACATGATCCCGGATGAGAATCTTTAGGTATCGATGATAAGAGTGCATGTAGAGAGAATTATATGAAACATCGGTGAAAAAAATACAGTTAGACTTCCATGAGCTAATTATCTGTACGAGATCAAACTTTCTCTGAGAACAACCAAAATAGCTCAAAAGAGAAAAAGAAAGAAAGAAAAATAACCTTTGAAGCTCTCTGAGAGCTACAAAGACACCCAGGATCCGTGGACACGTATCCACGGGAGAAAGGAAGGGCAGAGAGCACCGTGTCAGGCATCACTTTTCTTTCAAGGCATTTGTAAATTCAGAGCAGCAGAGGTTGAGGAGCTGAGCAAAGATTTTGCCTGAACAGAGGGCAGGAAAGACAAGAACTGGGATTTGGAGCCTTTTGAGGCTATTTCCTAGGTGTGAGGATGAATGGGAAATGACCAGTTCTTAAAGACAGGAACGCGGATTCAGATTTATTCAATCTCACAATGGAGACAAAAGGAAATACGTGAAGAGACAGTTATCCCATCTCTCTGTCCCTCCAATGACTGGGAGGAAGTAACCTCTCTCCGTCTACCCCAGGCCAGGCCCTCCACAGGGCTCTCTCGGTGGTCCCCCTCCACCTTCCTACACTGGTTCTTTTCATTATCGTTATTGCTCCTACCGCTGCACCAGATTGCTTTCTCACAGTTTGACATTCCTTCTTCATCTGGCATGCACCATGCCGTGAATTCAGAGGGTTTTTTTTTCTTGTCACTGGACTGCACGAAAGTACTTCTGTAGTGAAATGGACTGGGACTTCAGCTAGACACAGGACATTTCTCCGGGCTCCCTTTTTCCTCCCCAGGTAATCATATTTTAATTTTAAACACAGTTTAATATTTTTTGGAAAAATAATAAACATTTATTTGATATAGTCATTTTTAATATATACTTGATGACCAACCCCCACAGCACTGGGGCCTGGGAGTAAAGATTTAATCTTAAACATAAAAATCTTAAACGTATTTCAGGATTTCATAGAGTACTTAGTATGTTAACTAAGCACATTAACTTCCTTGTCAGGAATCTTGCTTCTTCCTGGCTACTTAGCACAGTGCAGGCCACGTTACATTGCAGACCCACCCAAGTTCATGAAATATGTGGTGTGGGGTCACCAAACATGCATTTGGAATGAATGTTATTGTACAGGGCAATTTCTGAGACCACTCAGTGAAGGTCAATACACTCTGCCTTTGCAATATTAAGTGGATTCTTGCTCTCAATGGTCACAGGAGGAGGGAGCAAGTCTCCTCTGAGCTTTGTCATTGTAAGTGCTGTGGGTGGTGAAGTGAGCCCCAAGTCAGTAAGCTTCTCTTCTGGACAGCCTTGCAGCAAAAAACAAAGCACGTAGGAGATTATTTTCTACTTCAAGTCACATTTTAAATGTCTACCTATATTTGAAAGTGAATATTTAGATACTAATACTAAATCAGATAATTCATAACTAATATTGCTCGTATTGTATGAACATATGGGCACATTATGTATTCAAGACCCATTTGGTAGATGGTCCCTTTCATTGGCTGTGAGTCACCTCCACAACTAATCCTGCTTTTGCAGGAAATAGAAAAACAGGAGCAATCATCACCTGACACAGTCGTATTAAACATGCACTGTTCTCGGAGTCAGGACACTCTGTAATCCCTCTTATCCATTCACTAGCCTGCTCACATTGATTTTTCTTCACTTAACATCTTATTTCTGAGATAAATTTGGACAGCCCTTTATATTGGTTTCCTAGGGCTGCTGCAACTAATTACCACAAATGTGATGGCCTAAAGTAACAGAAAACGTATTTTCTCACTGGAGGTCAGAAGTTTGAAAACAAGGAGTCAGAAGGGGTGAACGCCTTCCAGAGTGTCTAGAGGGACGCCTCCCTGCTCGTTCCAGGTTCTGGTGGCTCCTGGAATTCCTTGGCCAAATTCCGCTTCATCGACTCATGCCGTTCTTGCCTGTGTTCCTGTGGTTGCCCTTTCTCTTTTATAAAGACACCAGACATCTACTTTAGGGCTCACTGTCAACCCAGGATAATGACCTCGCTTTAATATCCTCAGCTTCATTACATTTATAAAGACTCTCTTTCCAAATGCTACATTCACAGGTACTATTGGTTAGGACTTGGCTGTATCTTTTTTTTTTTGGGGGGGGGAAGGGAGGGACACAATGCAACCCAGCGTACGCTCCAAGTTTATGTCACCCATAAACACTGTACTTAGCGCTGGAAGAGCAATTGTTATAGCGTTATAGAGCAATTGTTATAGTGCATTGCCTTTGCACTGTCTCTGTATCACTGAGGGCAGAAATTGGGTCCCTTAATACCTGGCACATGGAAAAAAAATCAATAACTATCACTGAATGAAAGAATTAAAGTCAACAGATAGAAACACTAAGATGACACATTTCAGGTCAGTATAAGGATTTAGGGAAGAAATTCGTGATATTTTAGAGGGAGGTAGAAGTTGAACTGGCTACCTTAAGAACCAAGGAGAGTTAAGTGAAAAGATTGCTCTTTTTGCATACAAAAATTCCCTATAATACAATCTTATTATATAAATATAATCCCCCACCCCAAATTAGTCTGGGTAGGAGAAGCTAGAAAATACATTTCTCTCCATAATAAAATAAGATAGGACTGACTCTGTTTAGACAGCAGCCCTGGACATTCTGGGTTGGTAGAAAGAAAAAGGGGGGAAATGGCCTGACAGAGCAGGTGGGATACATGGTGGTGGACCAGAGACTGGAGAGAAGAATGGCCAATGAGAAATCAGGTGTCTGCATTGAAGATGACCATGTGTTTTATAACGGAAATATCTAGTGATCAGTCTACTCAGTGACCTTACCAGTTTGCAATAAAAAGTTTCATAAACAGGTTTGACTACTTGGTGCTTTGAGGGATGAACTCTGGGCAAGGCCATCAGTACTTGGGGCACACAATGTGACAAGTGGACAGCTGTCTCTGGAAATCAGATAAAAGACCTGGATGGTGCATTCCACGTGAGCAGGAATCCAGAATGAGAGGGTCCAGGAGACCACTGGACCCACAAAGTGGCCCTGAGGATACTGGAGGAAAACTGAACCTTCCAAGTTTCTAATGTGAGGGCTTGAGTTGTCATGGTTTTGTGTGAATGAAAATTGATACCCAGAAAGTTTTCTGTAAGAGACTTAGAGACATTTGAATTTCACAGAGTAAGAGCATTTTAACAGCTTGAAGTGTCTTTAGATGAAAAAGCCATGAGTGCTTTGGCACCATAGATGTATAAACATGGCCTAGAGTGGGTGTCCCTAACCTCTGGCCTCAAACTGGTACCAGTCTCTGCCTGTTAGGAATCAGGCTGTACAGCAGGAGCTGAGCCTGAATGTAATGCCCTTGAACCATCCTGAAACCATACCCCATGGAAAAGTTGTCTTCCACAAGGATGGTCCCTGGTTACAAAAAGGCTGCAGACCGCTGATCTAGAGGACAGTTTGGCAGGCATGTAGCATGAAGGATTCATGCTTTTTATTTTTGGATCTGTAGCATCCATGGTGCACTGTGTTGCAATGATTCTAAGATTCTAAGGTTCAATGTTACACATGTAACTTGTTGATCTTTTAGGTAGAATTTTCTACATGGATCATCTATGTAAACGAGTATATTGTGGTGAATAGCTTCATAAAATTAGAAAGTCTGTCCTTCCACCTGTTTGAACAAGATGTGAGTTTCTATCACACACGTGGCCCTAGGTTGGGCTCTGTTCGTGGTGTGTCCACTCTCATGGCATTTCTCATTTGTCCTCTGGAGCCTTCGGTGAGTTTGGGTTCCACCCACGTGGAGGCCTGGGTGGGTGGCTACTCCTTCCCAATGCAGCAACCATTCTCTGTGAGCTCATCGTAGAAGAGACTCACAGTGTTCTGCGAATTTTGGCTGGTGTTCAAAGGAGACATGAAATGAAGTTCCACATGGAGACATGAATATACAGGAAGAATGACTAAAGAAAACAAGTAAGTGTCACCGCCGCTTCATATGTTGGAAGCAGAGTGGAAAATGTAAACATGCCCATAGGAGTTCAATGTCTCCACTTTGGTGATTCTCTGCCCATGAAAACTTGCTTATTGTTGAAATTCATATTACAGAGATTTAGCAAAAAAAATCTTAGTAATATAAGCAAGATGGACAATTTCCCTCCAGATTATGCCCTGTTGTTTGTTTTATTTGGAATGAAACAAAATTGAATTATCTTTGTTGCACTCTGATGTTGGCTGACTGGCTATTAAACCGAATGTTATCTCTCGGAGGGCAGGACACTGATCACTGTTACAGTCTAGCACCCAGAAAATGATCAGAAATGTAGCACATGTAAACAAATGGGACCTCATCAAAATAAAAAGCTTCTGCGTGGCTAAAGAAAACAGTGTTAAATTAGCAGGACAAACAACTGTATGGGAAAACATATTTGCCAATGATACCTTAGACAAAGGTTTAATCTCCAAAATATATGAAGAACTTACACGACTCCACTCTAAGAAGACACCCAACCCAATTAAAAAATGGGAAAAGGACTTGAACAAACACTTCTCCAAGGAGGACATACAGAACATCCAGAGACACATGAAGAGATGCTCAATATTGTTAACTATCAGAGAGATGCAAATTAAAACCACAATGAGATACCACTTTACACCAGTCAGGATGGCTATCATAAACAAAGCAACAAACAACAAATGTTGGAGAGGTTGTGGGGAAAAGGGGTCCTTAGTTCACTGTTGGTGGGAGTGCAGACTGGTACAACCATTATGGAAAACAGTATGGAATTTTCTCAGAAAAATAAAAATCGACCTGCCTTTTGACCCAGCAATTCCACTGCTAGGATTATATCCTAAGAATCCTAAAACATCAATATCAAAGAACCTATGCACCACAATGTTCATAGCAGCACAATTTACAATAGCCAAGAGTTGGAAGCAACCTAGGTGCCCATCAGTAAATGAATGGATCAAAAAATTGTGGTACATATACACAATGGAATTCTATGCAGCAGAGAGAAAGAAGGAGCTACCACCCTCTGCAACAACATGGATGGAACTGGAAAGCATTATGCTGAGTGAAATAGGCCAGGTGTTGAAAGACAAATACCATATGATCTCACCTTTAAGAGGAAGCTAAACAACAAAACAAACAAGCAAGCAGAAAAAAAAACCAAAGACACTGAAATAGAGAACAAGGGGACAGTGACCAGAGGGGAGAGGGAAGGGAAGTTAAGGGGAAAAAGGGGGAGGGATTTGGAGGAACAAATAGGAAGGACACAGGGATGAGAACTAAGGGGGGTGGAAATGGGAGGGAGGTGGGGAGCACGGGGCGGGGGAGGCTGGGATGGGAGAAATAGACAAAAAAACTGTACTTGAAAAATAACTAAATAAAATTAATAATAATAAAAAAAGAAATGTAGCACAAGCTTCAAAAATATTTGTGGAATTAATACATGGTGTTTACATTTCATAAATAAGAAAATAGATTTTCAAAAAGGAGTTAATTGAAAACTGAGATTAATCATACTTAGTGGGAAACACAAAGAGTAAGGCAAGGGTGTGTTTAGGGTAAACAAAGAGGTTGGCATTTGAAGGAGACCAAAGCCATGTGGAAAGGCAGAGAAAAAAACATCAGAGGCCGGGGACAAACACCTGCACATGGCTATTTTCCAGCAGTTTTATTCACAATTGTTAAAACTCAGAAGCTACCAAGATGTCCTTTAGTAGGTGAATGGATAAAGAAATGTGGTATACCCAGACAATGAAAAATCATTCAGTGCTAAAAAAAAAAAAGAGCTACCAGGTCATAAAAAAGAGACAGAGGAAACTTAAATGCACATTACTAAGCAGAAGAAGCTAGTATAAAATGGCGATATACTGTATGATTCCAATCATATGACATTCTGGAAAAAGTCAAACTATGGAGACAGTAAGATCAGTGGTTGCCAGGGGTGAGAGGCAAGGAGTGGAATACAGTGGGTTTGTAGGCACTGACACACTCTGAGTGATACCGCAGTGGTAAGCACATGCCGTTCCAGTGTCGTCCAGACCCACAGAATGTGCAACACCAAGAGTGAACCAACCACATTGTGAACTATACACCTTGGGTGCTAGTGATGTGTCTGTAGGTTCACTGATTGTAACGGATGTACCACGCTGAGGGGGGACACAGGGGTGGGGTTTACACAAACCCCTGCACCTTTTCATTTTTCTGTGACCCTAAAACTGCTCTAAACACATAGTTTTTTTAAAGAAAATATATTGTCATGGTCTCACACCTTTCCTTCATAAGATACGCACTAATTACAATTAGGAAAAAGAAGTAACTTTACAGTGAAAAACCCTGAGTAACACCATGGTCCCCAGGTGATTGAAGTTTACGTCCCCTGTAATCAGACATATCAGCACAAGGTGCCCCTAACCTGAGGCACTGAGAAGGCTGCAGCATCATCTCGGTGATGTTCTCGTCCGAAATAAATTCTCTTAATCTCTGCCACCTCACACGAGGAAACAGCAAAGTCAGATGGAAGGCTGTTTTACAAAATAAATGACGAGTACTCTGAAAGTGGCAAGGTAATAAAAGAAAGACTCAGGAATGGTCACATATTTTAGGAGACTTGCACATGACAAAAATATTCAATGTGGAATCCCAAATTGGATCTTGCAGCGGAAAAAAGACAAAATGGGAAAATTAGTGACATTTAAATAAAACTTGCCGGCTAATTAACAGTATTGTATCAATGACGATTTCCTGGTTTAAGTGAGTATGCTATTGTAATATAAAATATTAACTAACATTAGGGAACACTTGCTCTACTATTTCTGCAACTATTCTGTAAATCTGAAATTACTTCAAAATAAAAAGTTAAAGAAAATACATGCCCTTAAATCTTTTTAAGTGGACTAATGAATACGAATTTTCTTTATGTCTGATATCTTCAAATACCTATATTCTCCTTCAGATTCTCTGCATCAGTTTTTCTCCTTTGTAGTCTACGTTTTCTCCTTAAATACAGTCGTCTTGTTTTTCTCGCTTTCATCCATGCTTTTTCCTGCTCTGATGTACAGTTACTTATTTTTCAGTTGCCCTCTGATTTATAGAGGAGCAGGTTCCTGCTGTACGGAGATACAAGCCTGTGCTTATCCTCATTCACGATACATCCAAGTGTCAGTGCATGAATCACCAAAGCCTTAGGGAGTATTTACTTATCCTTAGCCCTGATAAAAAAATTTTTTAAATGTCTCGTCTAAATTTTAATCTCTAAATTGTAATCCCAAGAACAATACAAGTGTAGGCTGGTAACTGGACCTTTTAGATAGCAGCTTTCGCCAAGGAATGCCAACCACGTTATGGCATTGAATTATGCTAATTAGACCTGGCATGTTGGGCAAGTGCTGTAAGACTTATTTTCATGAAGGGATCAGTTATTGAGCCCAGAACTTGAGTGTTTCATCCAACTCTTACGATAAACTGGTGGAGTCTGTCTTCTAATCTTCATTTTCCTGCCTTTCTTGAGAGTTCCAAACGCTGTCCCTTTTTTGAGATTTCTTACCTGCAGGTCGATGCAGGAGAGGCTAACGATTCTGAGAAGGCAGCAGGGAGGTCTCTGCCCAGCTTGTCTCCCAGCTGTGGGTGGCTGAGCCGTGGAGGCAGGTTATGGATTGTTGATTACTTGCTCTCCACAAGTAGGCTTTCAACAAGTGTTTGCCAGACGTCTGTTCTTGCTCTCAAGGAGACAGGCTATTTTTCTTTTCTTTTCTTTGGTGAAGTGTATTGTATCATAGGCACCACTTCAAAGGGAATAATTGGATCAGGCCACACTGAAAAATCCGCAGGAACCTGCCATAAATTTAAAACTTTTCAGTCCGGTCAGTCTTTTTCAAATGTTAAAGATAGGAGATGTGGCAATGAAAAAAAAAATCAGCAATGTAGTCCCCAAGGAGAACTCCTGCCTTCTCACTTCTAGTTGCTGGCTTATTCTAAGAAATCATTCTTATCTTAAAAATGTGGACCGAAGAAGTGAGCCAGCAGGAGCTAGCTCCAGATTGAAGAGATGGATATCCAGAGTAGGAGCCCTGGGCTACATTTCAGAATAGACTTACCCCTGAACTCTTCTGAAAATCCAAGGATTCTGTAACTACAGCTATTGCAACCTATCAGCTGCAAGGCAAATATCTTCTAATTTTCAGATGGAGGGTTAATATTTTTCTCTACCAGAACAAAGTGCACAGGAATGAACAAAATCTGCAAGATGATCATTGCAGATTTGTAGTTTCTTAAACCTAGATCAACTGGACTGGGGCTGCATAAGAATTGCCCAGCAATCTTGTCAAAAATAAAGACTCTGGCTCTGGCTGGTGTAGCTCAGTGGATTGAGCGAGGGCCTGCAAACCAGACAATTGTGGTTCGACTCCCAGTCAGGGCACATGCCTGGGTTGCAGGCCGGTTCCCTGCAGGTCAGTTCCCAGCAGGGGACACACGAAGGCAACCATACATTGATGTTTCTCTCCCTCTCTCCTTCCCTTCCCCTCTAAAGATTAACAAATAAAATCTTACAAAAAAATAAAGAGTCTGTAGCTCCAATATCTGATATCCCATTTTGTGAGTCAGATGCTTAGCCAGGCTAGGAAATCATTACCTTGAAGAGCATGAAGACTGAATCATACTAGCGATTTATAAGTTTGGAAAATATCTTCTATTTATTTATCCTTTCATTTATTCATCCATATGTATGTCAATATATGCTTATTAAATTTCTCTATGTAAATGCCTGCTAGAAATAAAACCATGTGCTAGATGTATAATATTATAATATGTAAAGATGGCCTAAAGGAGTATCCAATTAGAAGGTAAGATATACCAGAAAACAGACAATTATGGTTCAGTCTATTAAATGTAATTTGAGGGGCATGGGCATGGTGAAAAGGAACCCATAAAAGCAGCATTGGATCTAGCCTTGAGAAGTTGGGGAAAATTCTCAGAGGAAGTAAACTCAGATCTGGGTTCCAAAGGACATTAGGAATTAGCTGGGTGACAAAAACATTGGTGACAGGACATGAGATGATGGGAAAATGTGTCCCAGACACACTTTTCTCCCTTGGAGAGAAAAAAACATGGTAGAGAGGAGATTCCCAGTAGCTTAGTGCAGCCAGTGTGCTAGAAGGACATGAGGAACTTGGTAAAGGTGAGACCGGAGAGTTAAGAACAGCCCTCCAAAGACTCTGTCACAGTTATGACGTGTCCCTATTTATGTGGGGCAGTCCTGGTTCATTTTGTCTCAGGTTAGTTTTAATAGTTTCTCCTTTCACTCTCAAAAGTGCCATATTTTATGGTTGGATGAAATATCACATGGTTGGCCCACTTCTAGCCAATGCTAAGGAAGTGGGCCTTTTGGTCAGAGGAAAACACGTTGTCCTGGAAGGGTTTCAGAGGACTGTGAATTGATCCGATTTCTGGTTTTGTCACCACACTCTGGTGGCAAGATAGAGAATAGATTCTAGGGGGGACAGGATCACAGTCAGGGACAACATTTGGGGGGCAGTGGTAGAAATCTTGGCAAGCGCTGAGAGAGGGTTGGGCAGATGATGGGAGGTGAAATGAGCAGTGGGGAGAGAACAGAAAGGAGTGGATTCTTCAAGTCCTGGGCATCAGAGTGGGCTTACCATTTCACATGAGGGCTGGGACAGAGGGCTTAATGGTTTTTCATTCATTTGTAAAATAGTGGATATAAAAATTCTTCACTGGATTCTTTGAAGACACTAAAGAGCAAATTGTTTAGAGCACCGAGCACCCACCCCAAAAGGCCCTCTATGGCTGTTTTCCCTTCTGCCAACCAAGCCCCTCGTCTCCACAGCATGAGAAGATTCACCAGGTCCACCTTCCATGGCCAGTTCTCCATTCTGCTGAATAAAGTGGTATTAGTACTATTCCCTAATCCTGGCCCCTCTATCCTCACTCCTCATTCCCTTATTCCCAGGTACCAGATGGATATCTCCAAGAAGATCCTCATTTATTGGAAACTGCTTAAGATGTATATAGTTGCTTGAAGGATGCATGTATCCTTTAAGACAACAACGACAGTGAAAAGTCCACCAGGATTTAATCTACAAGCTCGTCTTTAAGGCCATGCATATAAGCAGTGTGATCTATAGACAGAGTAGCTGCGTATGCAAAATTCCCTACAACAATTCAGTCACCTGTCCCACTGTGTTTGGTTTAGAAAATATAGTTTCTTTGAAGAGAGATGACTTTAAAAAAGGAAATTGGCTTCACCCCCCATGAACACCTCTTTTTTTTCTCTCTGTCCTTCTTGTACATCTTCATTTCTTTTTAACATCTTTTTTTCCTCACTTTTTCCTTTCTTTGCTGTGTACACATATACCTCTAATGACACCTCGACCTCTGTAGTTTGGCTTCCAGCTCCTTTGTAACCCAGTTCCTCTCCATCAATAGATCCTTTGTCCAAGTCTTTTCCTTTCCTGAGCATGGCTGAATGTCCCCCTTGTCACTGGATTTGTTTATGCTGAGACTTTACCATCAAGCCTCTGGGTCTGAGTTGAGTCTGCTGAGCTGAATCTCTGTCTTCTTCTCCAAAGAGTGCTTTCCTTCCCTCCCTAGCTCAGAGGTGGTACCCTCCTCCCCAACCTCCCCAACTGCTGTATCACCAAAGATCTGAATTTCTTTCTATAGTATGCAGTTCTGTTCTGTTATCAACCCATCTTATGCATGCATGCTTGATTTTAGCAACTAGATTGACCCCTCCTGGTCAGGAGATTTTTGTCTTACATGCACACATCACCAAACTTGGCATACATTTTATACACAATAAGTTATTGGTTTGTATAGTTTTATTTATATGAGAAATACAAAGAAAAGCTCCTTATTATCCCTTCCTCTGAAGCTTTTTTTTTTCACTTGGCTTCCAGATACCATTAGTATTCTGGTCTCTAAGTAGACTCTTTGTGGTCTTATCACATACCTGGTTTGGGGATATGAAATACCTATTATGCCTATCCTCTGCATTGTTATAAAGTCAAATTAAATAATGCATTATGGCTTATGGTGAACTGACTTTGTGAGTATACATAAATGTAAGATCAGTTAGTATATATTTTAATAATTGACCTCTCTATGACAGCAGGTAGCCTGATGGATACCTCTCCCATCTTCCATCATTACTGAGTCACTTCTCTGGCCATTGATGCTTGTCCTGAACCCTAGCAGTTCCCTGTGCTACTGGTTCACCTTTAGGTGAAAGTCCACGGGGGAAATATCACAGAATTCATTCTAGTCGCCTAGACTTTTGGATATTTGAGTCTTTCTAATTTGTAGGGATAATTAAATAGTATGTGTTCATGGTGGGATGACTCATGGTGCTGTATTCATTCTCCCAGGTCAGGCTGTGGCTTTGAAGTCACGGGCGGGCTGCTGTCCTTCATGGAAGTTAATGGAAGCTAAACAAATAAAAAAAGCCTTCTTCCAACCCTAGCTGGGATAGCTAATATTTAAGCACATTAATCATCCCTTTCAATAAATAATTCTTTAGGTAAAGGTAAAATCTTATTGAAAAAGACAAAAAGGAGCATCTTTGAGTAATTTCACCCTTCACCTTGCCATTCATTCCATAAATATTTATTGTCTGTACTACAGAGTGCAAGTCCTATTCAAGGCTCTAGAGACACAGCAGTAAAGAAACAAACAAAAAAAGTCAGCTTTGAACCTTAACTGCTTATACTCTAACATGGAGAGACAGACAGAAACATAAAGAAATAAGAGATATCACTGTAACAGCTCTGTGAGAGGGTAGCAGGATGAAGTGAGAGAATCATGGGGTGTTGGCTGTGTAAGATAGAATGAGCAGGGGCAGTCCTCTGGGTGAATCATACAGACTGATTCCCAAAGAGCTGTGGAAAGAGCCTTTTAGGCAAGCAGGGGTTGCTTGTGCAAAGGCCCTGTGGTACTGAGGAGCTGGACAAGTTGGAGATGCAGCAGGGGGCAGGATATTTACCTAAAGGACTACAGAAGAGGAGAGCGGCATGGAGCAACTCTGGAGAAGCAGCTGGTCAAAACCGGGAATGGGAGCAGAAAAGAGCAGGAGGGTGATTTGGAAACTGAATGAAAGGAGTGAAGTCTTCCTTCAAAAGAACATGGACATACTCCATCACTGTTGATGTCCTTAAGCCACTGTGTCCTTTCCTCCTACACTTGCAGCTAGCTGCCTTGTCTGCTTTGGCTCGCCTCACCTGAGCTGGGGTACGTGAGGGGTCTGCTCTGTCTCAGACCTTCCTCTAGTGACTTTACTCAGGAGAACCCCCTGTTGGGGAGGCCATGGGAAGACACTTTCCATATGTAAACAAGGTAACCAGTCAATAAAAGGGCCCAATTTAGCATAGACCAACATGTTAAGTATTACCCATTCTCTCATGGGATTTTTGTACAAATTAAAAAATTTCCCTTTGGTTTATAAATTTATGTGGACTGAGAGGCAAATTTAATCTGGAAGGTTCTGTATCATTTACATTTAGCTCATTACCATGTCATTTGTTCAGTGGTTTGAAGTTTAAGAAACCTCTTGAGACTTATTTATTTTAAAAAAACAACTATTTGACTTAAAAAACCCTTTAAACTCGCTTTGTTCTGAAGAACAGGAAATTACGATCTTATAAACACAAATGAAAGGAAAAGTCCGATGCTAGAGTTCAGTTCACAAACCTAAAAAGTTATGATGTTAGTGTAAGTTTCAAATTAAGCTAATAGATTCACACATCTATGATTTAATGAGAAAGTCAGGCTTTGGTAAAATGAGCAATGGTCTCTTTTTATAGAGTAGAAAGCTATAGCATATTACTGAGACACAAGAATTTCACAATGCATATTTCCTCACTTCGACTCATTTCAGCACGTTATTGAATTTCTGAGATTCTAGAAATACCAGACCTTTAGGGAAAAAAATCATCAAATTGAAAACTGACTGTGTTTGAAGAGACTTTATAAAAGTTCCTTTTATTGGTTAAGGCAGTTGGACAAGTGACACATACACCAGGAGAAGGCTTAACGAATAACTTAATTGATAATGGGACTGAAAAAGTCAAGTGAAGGATCTGTCAGGGATGGGAGAGTTTAAGACTCAATGTCATCAGGACTTCTGGTCTTTCCCTCTCTGAGTTTTGACTTCACCTCTTCATTTCACATAAGTTGGGTTTAAGTAACTGGAAGCCACGCACTTCTAGATTCTACTGAAGTTCAATGGGGGGCTAGGGACAGGGGCACAGGCCCTGTCTCAGTAATTGTGCCCAAATTTCCGATGGACAGAGTCAGGAGTTCATTTCTGAGCCAATTACTGTGCTGGAAGGACATGATTCTCTGATTGGCCAGGCTCTAGTTACACGCTACCCGTGGAACTAGGGATTTGAATGAATTTTGCCTGAACCGCAGAGATAAAAATGGGGAAGTGATATTCCAAAAGAAAAATCGAATAGGAAAGCAAACAATCCATGAAATAAACAAAGCCAGACAATAACGTCTACCATATGACCGCTGCACCCATTCACCTGATGTTCAGAAAGGGAAGTAGCAGGGTAGATTAACATCCTAGCTTCGTCATAAATTACCTAGCTGACAGCGCCAAGTCCCTTCAGTTGCTTTACGCTCCAGTATCCTCATTTGCAAAAGGAAGGGACGGAACTCAATGCTCTCTCTGAGTTCCCTTCCAGCCCTAAAATGGTAATGTAATGATCTGGGGCTTGCCAAATAAGAATGGGAAGTCTCCTGGCCTAAGACTTCATGGAAAAGAAAACGGAAGTAGGCCCAGGTGCAGGGCAGCCAAGGGAGCGCAGGAAGCAAAGGGAATGCCCAGGGGAGCGAGGTCGGCTCCGGGACAGGCGCTCTGCCTGCAAGCTGAGGGGCGCACCCTCCGGCCTCTGCTCAGCTCTGCTCAGTACTCCGTGGCGGAGTGCGCTGGAGCGGTGGCGATAGTTGCCATAGAGAGGGATAAATAGACTGTTGTTTGGTGCAGTAACTTGGTTGCTGCCAGAGAGTTTCACACTTAAAATAAATATTATATATGGCTCCCATCAGCAGTGCCTAATCCAGAAAAAAAATGTGTATTTTCTGAGGTATCCTATTAAAGGGCTATAATTCTAGGTGTGCATAAACTCTCACTTAAAATCCTTGAAGTCATGCATGTTTTGGAATTCAATCTTTTCGGTTGTTTGAAAAAGAAATACTGAACATGTATCATATGTTACCAAAAGTCGGGTACAAGGGAGCACCCTGTAATCATCTACATCAATATTTCTGCTGGAAAACATATGAATATTTACATTGAGAGATAAATAAAGATTTAAAAGAGTCTCCTATTAGTTCTGGTCAGATTTTTGAAAAAAACAAAATGAAACAAAGGGACAAAACCCTCAGACGCAGTTTACAAAGCTCGAGACAATCCCGGATTATTCAGTTCCATCAATTAAACTTGTTTATCCTCTTGTTTCTTTTTCTCCATCGTTTGCTCTGCCACTATCCTAATTCTGAACTTCATCATCTCTGGCCCGCATTGCTCAGTGGCCTCCTGGCTTCTCTGTGTCCATTACCACCCCCGACAGCCCAGTCTTTTTCATCAGTATCAGAGAAATTTCCCTCAAGCAAAAATCTGATCAAAGTCATGATGCTGCTTCAAACCTCATGGCTTTCCTCACTCTCAAGATCAAGTCCAAAACTCCTTTCCAGAAAGATTCTACTTCACTGACCTAGCCTCTGATTTCTAGGCTCTATTGCAGGTCCCACCCTGTGCCCCAGTCAGGGGAACTATTTATGGTCCTTCCAACATGCTCAAGCCATGTTGTCTCGTTGCACATAGTATCACCACTTTCTAAAACTGCTCCTCCTCTCAAGTGCCTCATTAATTTATATTTGTGGTTTCGGCTCAGACTAGACACCTGCTCTTCCAAGTTCTGATCATGGGCACCTGGGATCAGTGTCTGCCCCTGCACACCTAGAGCTCTCTGTTCACGATCTGATTGTAACATACTTTATGGTGCCTATTTCTTTCATAGGGTTGTCAGCTTTTTGTGAGCAGAGACCCATAACGGCCTTCAATAAAGTTTTGTTGGATGAAGGAATGAATGAACACACACACACAGAGTTCTAGTTCGCAGGCGACCCTCAGTCTCTTCTCCTTCCATTTGTCTCTACACATTGCAACTGGAATAATCCTATTAAAACACTTCTTTGCATTTCAGTGTTCCTTACAGAATAAAATATTAAACACATAGCTTATCATCTGAAGCCTGCTATAATTTGTTCCTGTGCTTCACTGTGACCTCATTTTCTCATTATCTCCCCATGAAAGCCTGTGGCTCATGCAAGGGGCCCTCCTTGAGCCTTCTCTTTCTTATCAGCGCTGGGTTAATAATGACAGTTCTTATCTCACCCAGTTGTCATAAAGGCTGAATGAAACAATATACGAAAACTCCTCCCATACCACCCTGACCTACAGTCGGCTCTTGGTGTTATTGTGGCACAAGTTTATAAATACATATCACCCCTTTCTGACACTCTTGTTAGCAAACCCTTAGTAGTTAGCAGTGCCTGTGCAGTACGTTAGTGTCACCCTTTATACTTTGGGATTCCCTGAGGATAAAGAGTGTGCTAACCAACACATGAATTCCAAGTACCCATATTGAGAAACTAGATCCGTAGTTATAACTCAGGTCTTTGCAATGACTAAGCCCTGGTCTTATCACCCAAATGGTCATGCATATACACGGTCCTTCAGTCTGGCTAAGTTTCATTGTGACTTCCAGTGGCTACTCACAGGTGTTACTAGCTTGAAGGTCAAAGATTAGCATTGTTTTAGCTGCTGGGGTCTCCCCAGAGGTGAACTCTATCCCATCCCACAGAATTTGTGAAGCTCCTTGGTTACCTCTGGGGTTGGATGGTGTGCGGCAAACCCGCTCCGCTGTATAGTGTTAAAGGAGGTGAAGGACGTTACACCAGCCCCTTGCTGGGGAGAGGTGTGGTTGGTTCACCTGTTCATCTGTTATAAATGTAGCCTTGTTTAAATTGCATGAAATTGGTCTAGAAAGATGATGCTGTTCTATAGAAAGATACTGAACCGGGGATCTGAAAATCTGTCTTATGAGGTCTATCTATAGCTAATGGTGTCGTATGTTAGCATCAGCTTTAGCTACCTTTATAGAAGCCTGTTGTAAATAACAAATTATATTTGTGAAAGTGTTTTCTTTAAATTGACAGTTCAATTTCTGCATGCAAGTTACACATACAAGACAGTGCAATATGCAAAGCACATAAGAAAGACTTTAATTATTTTGTGGTATTTACTGAAAATATTGATTCTCGAAGACCAAATTAGGTAATTAATAATTACCTCTTTTCTAAGAGGTAATTACCTCTTTTCTAAGAGGTAATTATTACAATATACACAGAGTCAACTACAAGTAAAGTATTGAGGGTGTTACTGTTTCTTACTATCTCTGGTGTTGGTGTGCCTGAGTGGAAAGAAGGCATACAGAAAAAGGGGATTTTATATAAAAGAGAAAATTTGAGATATATGACTTCCTGTGTGTTTGAATGGAAAGAAAATGTGAATTTTCCTCCTTAACACTGAACACTGAGAGGTTTAATAAACACCACATTTATAGGGGTTCATGTCTGTGCCACCAGAGCGAAGAAGCAAAGGCTGTACTGCCCTTTGCAGGGAAGTCGCTGGCCAGCACTTTGGTAATGTCGTCAAAATAGCAGGAACACATACAAGAGTGAGAGAAGCTCGGGCTTCGATTCTTCTTGCTCAGTAACATGGGAGCATCGCTCATCTTCCAGACTGGAAAACCCTGACCCGGCAATGAAAACATTTACCCCAAATCTCATGACTGAGCCAAAATATGAAACAAGTTCCCTCTGGCTCCAAACTCTGTGCCCTTTTCAAGACACCACCTGACCAAGCTGGTTGTGATGGTAACTGTGACTGTTCTCAAGGAGAAGACAGAAATAGGCAGTTCAGTGCAATATGCAGCACTTTAAAAAATTTGAATCATTGCATAAAATGCACAATAGTCTTTGTGTGTGGTTATTAGTAATTCAGTCACTGCCAAGGTTTTAAGGGAAAGGGCAGCGCACAACCTTAGAAGGAAGGAATGGCCAAGGTGTGCAAGGGGAGCCTGGCAAGTATTTTCCAAAATGGTATTTTGATTAACAGTGAAAACTATTGAAAGGTGTTGAAAAGATGACTTTTAATTGTAAGAGAGTGAGTGTCTCAAGGACAGGACAGGCCCTGCTGTTTGTAGTTCCCCCCTCCCCCAATGGAAATAGGCATCGTTATTACAATTATGCTATCCATGCTTTTATGTGTGATCAGGTGTTGCTAGTGCCCTAAAAGGGGCCATAGCTCTCCACTTGGAATGGCATGCTACAATGGCCTTAAACTTGAATTTTACATGTTACCCTGAAGGCAGAGACTCAAGAGTACATCATATTAAAACGGAAAATCTTTCTGAAGTCTCCTGTTTCATTCCATCTCTGCTTACCAGTTACCTAAAGTGTACTTGGACTGCCCTCTCCTGGTTGAATAGAAGAACAGCCAAAATAAAAGATGAAAATGGTTTTAGAGCTCTTTGGCCACAATGAATTTCATGAAAATGGAAAGTACCAAGTGACCAAGACAGAAAAACAATAGACAAAAAATTCCTACTTGTGACTCTGCAGTATACACATAAACCCAGACAAAACAAATTCTATAAACAAAGGATCCCAAAGTTGGACTGAAGTCTTGGTTTAGGGTCATTGGATCAATAGGCGGGCCCCACAGCTATCTAACTGTGAGGGACCAGAGCACGGGTGAGCTCTGGACAGGTTTTCTCAGGCCCTCTAAACCGTAGAACAGGACTCAGTGGAAGCTAGGATGTTACTATTGCGTGTGTTCTCATTCATTTATACACTTCATAACCCAGGCCCTTTGATGGACCCCAGTGCCAGATGAAAAGGCTGATATCAGGTTGAAGTGCAAAAACTGAGGTAGCTGAAGATCCTTGGAAAATGTTTTGTGTTTCATTGTAAAATACTAGAGCATTTCTCCAGTGTTTATAGGCCAAATGAATGACTATGATAAAAGCAGAAAAACTGCCAATCTACTCAACTACTTGCCTTGGGTTCAGAATTACAATCTTTAAATACATTTTGGATACCAGTACTCCTGGGCTTCTTGGACTATATGGCTTGGGTTTGAAATGTGGCTGAGTTCCTGGCTACGTAACTCTACAGAAGTCCCCGAATTTCAGTGTACACAGGGTGACCCTAAGAGTATGTCGTGGGTTGTTGAGAAGATTAAATGTGATGTTTAATATTTGTAGATCAGTGGCTAGCATCAATAAATGTCGGTGGTTAACTGTTTTACAATCAAAAGATGGGGAGCCATAGTTCAAAACTCCATTCACAGAGAAGCCACCGAATTATTCCCTGACATTTGCACATCTCATATTCAGAGAGCAGAATTATAGTGATCACCCCAGATCTCTTCGTTGGGGGAGGTCATTGAGAGGAACCTTGGCTGGCTTGCAAGCTGTATCTGGGAAATCAGAGGCTCCCCACCTTACCCCCACCCTTGGAATATATGCTCTGCCCACTCTTCCTACACTAGGAGATGTTTCAAGGACATAGTCCTAAGGAAGTAAGGAATTCTTGAGACCATCTGGCTACTATACACGACAAAACCCAGGTAAGGTCGCTGTAGGACCTTTTGAGAATCTGGGGGGCAGGTGAAAAAATCTACTTGTCTTATTTCCCCCCAAGACGAGCCTTGTATGTGAGTTTCTTTGCTTATTAAACCTGCCAACGGCCCAACCATCTGGAGCAATCTGCCTCTTTCTCTGTTCTCCCCCCTTGCCCTCCATGTAGGGGGGCCAGTTTCAGATTTCACCCTGGGAACTCCCGAGTTTGTAAATCAATAGCCTTGTACATGTTTTTCCTGACTGAGAGCCACACCACACACAAATGAATGTTTTTGCCGTGGCTGTTTTGCAGCAAATTCTTCATGAAAAATGTCTTCAGATCAAGTGTCCCACAGATAGCATGAAATGTCAGAAGTGATTTGAATTTACTACAAATAGGAAATTTTGTGATAGTCATTATGTAGCTGTATCTTTTAGTCTATGCTGTGCTCTATTCAGACTGAAGGAAAAAAAACCCATATTCAAACGGCCGGGCAAAGATAAAGTACTCCTCCAGGGCTTTGTCACTGCCGGGGGACAGTTGGTCAGCACCCATATTGGTGCACCTGTCTTCTAGCATCGCTCCAGCAGTTGGATGGATGATGACTTGGCACATGGCTGCATCACACCTCCAATGTGTGCGTTTGTGCTTGAAACTGTCAGCAAAAATTGAAAAAGAAGAAGGATTTCTGGCCATTCTCCATTTCAGAAATAAAAGTGAGAGTTAGGGCCCTGGCTGGTGTAGCTCAGTGGATTGAGCGCGGGCCTGCAAACCAAAAGGTCCCTGGTTCGATTCTCAGTCAGGGCAGATGCCTTGATTGCAGGCCAGGTCCCTGGTTGCGGGTGCCTGAGAGGCAACCACACATTGATGTTTCTCTCCTTCTTTTTCTCCCTCCCTTCCCCCATCTATAAAAATAAATATAAATCTTTTTAAAAAAGTGAGTTAGGGGCCAGGTGGGGTGCCATGTTAGAATGCAGGTCACAGGACACCTGGCAGCTAATCAGGGAATTATGATGATGCAGTGGTAGAAAGAGAATGGAAGGTGGATTTAAAAGAGGACCTGCTGCCTGATCGCCTGAGCATGAATGGCTGTATGGTCCTGAGTGGAAGCACAACATTCTCAGACTAAAGTAATATAGTCACCCCATCTGGACAAACTCAGGACAACTGGAGAAATTCACTCATTCGAGGCAGAACAAACAATCTGTAAGTGAAGAGAGAGAATCGATGGGAAGACAGTTGGGCGGGTGCTAGTTGGTTCCGCACGGCCGTGAGCCCCTAAGGACGGGGCCCAAACCCCCTGGCGCAAGGCAGAAGGCCCTACCTATGGGGACCCTGCTCGCAAGTCCAGCATCACCACTACCTTCCTCACCGTCTCCCACTCCAAGCTGAAGCCACACAGAGCCTCCTGGGACACAGCCTCTTTCTCTGCTAGGCCTTGAAACAAGTGGGTTCCTCTACCTGGGGCGCCTATCGTCTTCATATTTTCTTGACTGGCTCTAACTCACCCTTAAGGTGTCCCACGTGTCCCTTCCACCAGGAAGCGTTCCAACATGCCTCCCCTTCACGACCAGGTTAGGCTTTCCCTGTGCTTCCAGAACACCCTGCGCTTATTTCAAAAATTAGCTTTTTATGTGTGCATTGTATGTTTATTTGTACATCCCCTCCCTTCTGGACAAAGTTGCTGGGTCTTACCCATCATCTGCAGTACAGTGCCTGGGTTTGTACTGAAATGGGTTTCCATATATATTTTTGAATTGGAAAGAGTCTTACTTCGCCTAGGAATAACATAGAACTTCTACCAGAGAAGTTCACTTGGTGGTTGATTTGACCTTCATGGTGAAGTCACCCTTTGGGCATTTCTTAATGATGTGTTAAAGCTTTAAAAGCCGTGAAGTCAACCACCACCCAAGAATTCTCCTTCTATATTAAGAATCTCCACTGGTGTGGAATTCATCATTATTTGTATGATGCAAAGCTACAAGCTGATACTGAGCTTTACATTCAAATCCCTGAGGCGGTTTCCCTTGGACACTCACTCCCCTCCCTCAGCCTCAGGCCTCCGCTCATTCCTCAAAGTGGGGCTTTCTCTACGCAGCTTATTTTAAAAGTATAACTCTGTTTCCCCTGACTCTCAGCTTCATTTTCCTCCCTAGCACTCATGAGTATGTAACATTTCGTACATGTACTTTGCGTTTGCTTATTGCCTCTTGCACAGCAAAATGTAAGCCCTATGAGGGACAGAGCTCTCGTCACCGTCTGTCCCCGTAGCACTTAGAACCATGGCTGACATAAAAAATTCAGTAAATATTTGTTGAATAAGTAGATAAATGAAAGGTCTCTTACATTAATCTTGGTACTTTTCTATTTACACAAATGACCAAAAAATGAGTGTGTGTATGTGACTACACTGTACAGTTTTGGAAAAATGAGTGAACGCACTTAATACACTAACAACTTATTTGCATTTCCCCTAATTAACCACATAAGATACTTGAACAATTTAAATACCCATGTCTGACATTTCAGACTTACCTGAAATGAACCACAGATTCAAAAGTGGAAAAGAAAGAAGAAAGAAGCAGGAAGAGGACTTTAATGATTTATCAAAGTAAGAGTACTTACTATTAAGACAAAATGAACAAACACTGTAATTAATGTCAAAACTGAATGGTTCCAGGTAAAGTGGAATTGTTAAAGATTTTGGGCTAGCTGGGGGAGGGAACTCTTTATTTTAGCAAGTAATCTGTATTCTCTTTCTAGAACCAAATCTAACTCAATTCTCTGGACTGAAAAAAAAGTTAGGATTAGTTATTGGAATCTAAGCCAATTTAGTGTGATACTTGGGAGTGAAATACTGTTTCTGGTTTGCAAGCAAAATTATACATTTATATTAAGTTTTGTAATAATAGCAGCGCTGATAAAACAGGAAGCACAAATACCTTATCGTGTAAATAACTCAGGAGAATGTCCCTGGTGGAGGGGAACACTCAGGCCCGTGTGATGATTTCCTCTTTGAAAACAAAGGAATTCACTCACTGAATTACAAACAACGGCAAAAGATGATTAGTTCAATCAATGTCCTGTATCGATCACCAGAAACTGAGGGATGCTAACAGAGTTAAAACCAGGTGTAACAATAGGCAGAGGACCTATTGCGTGGTTTACAAAAAGGACGCTTATCTTCTTTAGTGGGAGAGAAACACAGTGAAGGAGCATCTCAAGATCTGATAGGAGCTACTACCTTTTGCAACAACATGGATGGAACTGGAAAGCATTATGCTGAGTGAAGTAGGCCAGGCATTGAAGGACAAATACCATATGATCTCACCTTTGACAGGAAGCTAAAGAATAAAACAAACAAGCAAACAGAATAAAAACAAAGACACTGAAATAGAGAACAAGTGGGCAGCGACCAGAGGGGAGAGGGAAGGGAATTTAAGGGGAAAAAGGGGGAGGGATTTTGAGGAACAAGTATGAAAGACACAGGAATGAGGACTGGGGGGGGGGGAGGGGGAGACTGGGCGGGGGGGGGAGTGGGGTGGGATGGGAGAAATAGATAAAAAAAAATGTACTTGAAAAGTAACTAAATAAAATTTAATTAAAAAAAAAAGATCTGATAGGTTTACTGAACTTCAAAGACAGTAGAATGCCTAAGGCAAAGGTGTGATGTAAAATCCAACGCCCTGGTGAGAACAGCATCTGGGACTCTGAGACCTGGAATGGGGATGTCTAAGTGGATGCCCCCAAGATGCTGGCTCTCCAGAATTCTGACTCTTTCAGCCAGAGGAGTCTCATTCCTCCTTATTAAGGTCCTCTCCCCACATGAGACCTCTCTTTCAGGAAGGCAACAGAAGGCTCTCCTTAGGACATGGCCCCTCCTTTCTCGTGGATGCCAGGCTGATGACTATGGTTAAACCTCAGCACAGCCCTGCTGAATTCATGTTGGGTCTCATAAAGAAGAAAGAGATTATACCCCAAATCAGCTGCAAAAAGGTAACTAGTCCATATCAGCAGGAGCCAGTGGAATGCCAATGGGATTGGATTTTAAGGATGCTTATCAAGCAAAGGAGACGGGACGAGAAAGAATTCCTTACCCACTGATGGTGCGTACTCCTCGCTAAACTGCCAAGGAACACAGTGGAAGAAGGCGAGTCCTTGGTCATGACAAGAAAGAGTCCTAAAAGATGACATCTACCATATGCAATTATGTTACTAAACATTTTGCTAAAAACTTCTTTGGGGGGAAAGGGGTCATAGTTTTGGATATATAAAATATGTACAATCTGCAAAAAACTGAAGGCTACATAGTCATTAAGCTTGGACTTCGGAGCCAGACCGGTGACGTTTAACATCAGCTTTCCCACTCGCTAGGTACATGACCCTGGATGTTTCCGAGGGTCTGTACTTCACTTCTGTCATCTCTAAAACAGGACAGATGATAGACTCTGCCCCACAGAGTTGCTATGAGGAGGATTAAGTGAGCTAATATTTGAAAAAATGCTTAGAACACCGCCAGGCATATATTAAGCATCATATAAATGCTTTTTAAATGAAATAGAATATAACTGAAACTTCCTTCATAATATTACTTCCAAAGGCTTCCCGCCCTTTGACCTTCATTAAAGAAAAAAAGATTTAGTGACATTTCCTGAGACTGTCTTCTACATTGAAATGTTTAAAGCAGACCCCTTTTATATATTATGAGACTAGAAGTTTCAAATCTGTCAAGTTTAAAAACCTTTAGCTGAATTTCAAAGTGAATTGAATAAAAAAACAGATGACCCAAAAGATTACCAAATGAATACTTTATTAGAGTCATAACACTTATGAAGTAAATTTCTTTTCATCATGGAGTTACCAGATTTTAAAACCAACCAACACTTTCTCATTTTATAGCTAAGATATATAAAAAATTCTCGAATGCCATAATTTTTGTTAAGTGCTTTGTCACTCAACTCACGAACCTAGAACATGATCAGTCTACCAATCCGAGTCTTCACAGTTAGATGAGTTTTAGGCATGGTTTTGAATGATCGAGAAGCCATCTGTTTACAAAAGTGCCATCAAAGCAGTTCCTGGAGATTATTTAATGCAATGCCACCAAGCACGGACCTCTTATACCTTGGAAACAAAAATAAAATCTCACAACTAAACCTAGTAGACTAACTTTAAACAATTTCAACTCGAATGGACTATATATCCATATGGCACATTTATGACTTAGTAATATACAATTCATAATACCGGTTTAAGTAGGTGGTGTAGAGCTAGAAAAACCCAGGAAGGAGGATATTATAGAAAGGATACAACATGAGTATGCTGTCCTAAGACTGACAACCCCTGGCCTCACACTGAACCACGTCTTCTGTGACTATAATGACATCACAACCAGACTCAGTCAGAAGCCCTCTTTTCTCAGAGGCAGCCCTGCCAGGGCAAGAGATGAGGACCTTGTTTGAACAGTGCGGTGGGAGCCAGGACTGACTTCTCCCACGCAAGCCGTTTTGGCACCTTTCCACAACCACGGTCTCTCTATGGGGTTAAAATACTTTCCTGTGCTATTCAGCCATGCAGAGTTTTTGTGATGGCTGTTCTTTTAAAACTGACTTTGTGTATCTGTCTCTAATGCAGAAATGACATAGATCTCAGGGCTATTATAAAACATGTAAGACTCTACAGTGTTAAGTTACATTTAATAATCTATTCAAATTTAACTCAGAAAGTGATGTAAAATAATTAGAAGTAAAAAGTTAACTCTTCGGAGAGCTCTGTTTGGTAAAGCCTCACATATCCACATAAAAATATTCATATATTCATGCACCAGGCAAAGAGCTGTATTCTGAAGCATAAATAAATCCAAAGCAAGACACAAGGAGCTGGACGCCACTTCCAGTAGTGGCTGATGGTCTCTGGAGAGCTCATCGTGAGGACGCCAGAGGAGAGTTCTGCTCAGGTGTTTGGAGACCCCAAGTCTGATTAAGCAACTCGGGTCATGCCATCAATTACTTTTTCCTATACTCAAGACGCTGCTTGAATTAGCTGGAGAAAGTGTACGCCCCTTCAAGGGTAAGCATTTGACCAGCAGCACAAAGATAATGTGGTTATTGCATAAGGAGACTAAATATGATGTGCCTTGTCTAATTAGCTTTATACCTTTCTGGTTCAGTACAATAATAAACAGATGCATAACTAAGGTTTTACACCAGAAGTCGGCCAACAATAGCTAGTAGTCCACAGGCCAAATCTAGCCTGTTGCCTGCTTTTATAAATAAAGTTTTATTGGAACACAGCCACACTCATTCATTTACATATTATCTATGGCTGCTTTCACGTAGTAACAGCAGAGGTTAGTAGTTGTGACAGAGACTAGGTAGCCCACAAAGTCTAAAATATTTACCCTTTGGGCCTTTATAGAAAAAAGATGCCAATCTCTGTTTACTAAACTAAAAAATAGAGTTCAGCATGAGACCTATTTGAAATGTGTTTCATTTTAGGGAGTTTTAGTTACCCACTAAAATTAAGCCTCACATGACTTAGCAACTAAACAAAAAAGATATCCCTTTTCATAAAAAAATCTGTGTATTTTATGGCTATAAAAGAAAAATTTCTTTAAAAAAAGAAATAAAAAGAAGAAAAGATAGTGATGTAAAATTAAGGGCCATTCCTCTGTTTAAGAGCATAATAACATTAAAATTCTATCCTTGAAATAAACCAAAACTGGACTTAGATTATCTCTATATACTAAACAAATTGCTTTGGGAATGGTGTTACATTTGGATAAAATGGTACCCAAATTGATGAGACATACGAACTAGACACATGAAACTGACCCATGGACAGTTAGTGTTTAAGGAGTGTTACGGTCGCCATCTTCGTAAAGCCAGACCCAAACTGCACCCATAACAAGCTGTCGTCACAAAGGCAAAAATCTATGGAAAAAGAAACACAGATTCTCATCAGATTTACAACACTGATTTTAAGAAAATACTTGTTCTTGCAAACAATCATGTGAAGACTGACCAACCTACCTAAAGATACTTCAATCCTTATGAAAATGTTCATATTCATCTCTCTTTTTTGGTGATTTGTACCACTGTTTTATCCCCTTGAATCACTAAGCCTTCTTTTAAAGTTTCTAGCCCCTAATGATTTGCTCATGTGTAGATAGCTTTGGGTTGAGCATTTGTTCACATACTGTACTTACTGTTAAATATTTGTGACACCCCCAATGGTATTCAAAAGCTCATTATGAGATGTCTATTCACACGTTGATCTCACAGCCAAGGAAAATGCAATTATTAGGACTTGGAGAGGGAGCTGATAGTTTCTGTGATCCAAGAAAACCTATAGAAATGAGTCACCAGGTTGACAGGGGAGACAGTCCTCAAGTCTGCACTCAGCTGTGAATTACTGTCCTTAGTATTCAACGAGGATTTCTTTAGCACCAGTAAGGACATTTGGTGTATATAAATGCACAGTAGATACTGTCCTGCCAATATGGTGGTTTATGGTCTATACAAACTATGAGACAAAGCAATTAAATATGACAAAGAATTATTAAGTGCAGGGGTCTTTTACTAGAAAACTTCAGCTCTGAGAAGGAATATCAGATTAACCTAAAGAACACTTTTCCAGTATAATTACCCTTCTGCTACTCTCCCCACCCTTCCTCTTCTGGTTGCCTCTCTGATCCACCTCCAATATAGATATTGCTCTGTGAGAGTGACCACCTTTGATATCTATTATTAGTGAAAAGGAATTTTCCTCTCAAAACAGAGGGATTCAATATGATGTCACAAATTAATAGCTCATACATTTAAATGTTATTAAAACGCAGAAACATTCCACTGGAGTATTTGGGTGAAATGAGACTTAATGTAGAACTTGAAGCATGTAGAGGTTTACTAAGGCGACTTCACTTAGGCAGACCGAGAAAGGGGAGGACAAGGACAAAGTCACAGAGAAGGGGCAGCCAGAACAGGATTGCCCCATGGAAAACACTGCAAACTGAGCTCTCAGGGAGAGGACATATTAGTGAAAAATCAATGACCTCTACCAGTGAAGTACTTGAGCACCTATTATTCTTATGAAAGTAGGATCTTAGGGTAACTATAAATCAATCAGCATGGGGCTACTTCATGGATCCGAGAGTTGTCATGGGGATCTAGCCTGCACCTTTGGAAAGGAGGGGATGAAAGTAGCAAAAATCCTTTTGGGAATGGATGATGAATACAAAGGACACTCAATGGGAAAAAAGTCAATTCTTAAGTCCCTGAACTTCACTTTGTAAAACTGTTAAAACCAGTGGCTTCCTAACTGTGATCTTTGAATTGCAAGGATTCCATGAAAGCACCTCAGAGGCGATGAGGTGGTTAGAGGTGGCTTTCTAGGGAGGAAGGCTGGGTATCGTTCAAGACCCTTTTTCCCCCCTCCCACTAGGACATGAATGCTTTTTCTGTCCACACTTCCTGGGTTTTAAGTAAGATTTCTTTAAGCACGACAGTTACATTTCTCATAAAAGAAAGGCTCACTGATCTGTCAGCCTTTCAAAGCTAGAAATACGCCTCCTTTCCATTGTAATCTCACCTTCAGTCCAACTCATTGTAGACCACGAGTGGATTCTGACAGTCTTAACAGAGGCTTGTGAAATTTAACAGCAGTAGGTCTTGGAATCATCAGTCCTCTACCCTTCAGGACCTGGACTCCAGACCTGTGCTGTCCAGTAGAACAGCTACTGACCACACATGGCTGCTTAGACTTAAACTAATCAAAATAAATAAATAAACTCATGAGTAGCAACCATATCAGACAGTGAATCTATAGAACATTTCTAATTTAGAAAGTTCTACTAGACAGCATTAGTCCAGATATATTTTAATGCCTCCAGGTAAGTCCTGGATATTTATATGCTATCTGTGTAAAACCATCAGAATCAACAACTTGCTCTTCAGTCATACTCAATATGAAGAGATTTCAGGGAATAATTTAGATGTCTGACACCTTCTATAAGAACAGAAATACTATATCATTCATTCAAATTGGCTATGTCAATACAAAAATAATAAACTCACTTAGGTCTATGAGTAAAGAAAGAAAAAAATTCAAAAATTCCCCCACGGAAGGCATTTCATCCCTATACCATCTATTGTAATGGCCTGGTTACCGTCCCACGACCATGGACTTCCCTCCATGGCAAGAACTGTACCTCATTCATCCCTGTCCTGGCACCCAGCAAATTACCTGCCTCCTGGTAGGCTCTCAGTAAATATTCACTGAACCCAAATGAATTACAAGTAGGGATTGAAGAACACATCTCCCTTACCGAGTCTGAAGTTACAAGAAGTAAAAGGCACAATTAATTCTTCTTACAAAGTAGACTTTGTTGTGGAAGGCCAACAACTGCCATGGAGTGCTATAATCTTACATGAATGCCATCTGTGCTTCAGTGTCGCCATCCACAACATCAGGGGCAGTGACAGGACTTTGCTCATAAGGTTACTGTACAGACATGTAGCTACTATATGTTTAATGCTGACAGCTATTACTACAGAAAACTACTGTGGCCTCAGGAAGTACTTGGAGACCTTGACAGTGGAAGGGGAGTGCTGGTGCAGCATCAGCGTCAAACACTCACCGTAGCAGCAACATTTATGTTGTACTGGTTGTCGCTCAAGAGCGGCTGCACCGCCAGGGTTGTGTTGCAGTGCAGATCATGCAGGGATGTGGCTGCTGCTTCCAGCAGAAAGGCTCCGAAGTAGAATACGAACACTGTGAAATGGTACGCAAAATCCTGAAAGTGGAGGGAAAGACGGATGTTTACAATGAAAACTAATAACACATACTTTTTCTGTTTCCATATTTCAAATGACGAAGTTGAAGTTCTGGAAGATAAGAACATTTCATCAAACTTGAGCTACATTAGCCATTTCTTCTGGGTGTTTTAGCAATGCCAAGCTATTAGAATCCAAATGAAAATTGACTGGCCCAATGTAATTGATGTGGTAGCAAACCTTCTGTCTACTGAGTCTTATAATGAAGTATAGAATTTAATTTACATTAAGGTGCCATCAAGATCATTACTAATGAACAGAATATAAGAAGGAATGACATATGCTGTCCTTAAAGTAAAATAGAATTTAAACTATATACTTCTATTATAGCTATTATACAATAGCTATATTACTGTAGCATCTTATATAGTTATGTAATAATATACACACATATTTTATACTTATTTCATTTTTTAGCAATCATTATTTTTATCCATTAGATTCTCACACCATGCACTGAAAGATACAGAAGACCTATAAAGTCATAGAATTCAATAACATATCCCCAAACATTCTAAAAAACAAATAATAAATTTACGTATTTCTACAAAAATTATAGGAAATGTTCATATGGAACTCAACTGTTAGATTATTTCATATCTTGCTAGTATTAACGTAAAGCATAACTCTACTAAAATTCACATTATCTTACCTAAATTAATATATCATCAACACACTGATTTGAACTTTTTTAAAACAGTTCCCATATACTAGGTACTTCACATTCATTATCATTCATCCTTACAACCACCATTTATTATCCCCATTTTACAAACAAGAAATTTCTTCTTTGCAATTTTTTTAGTTGAGTGTCTCAACGCCAAACAAAGATGAACTTTGGAAGGGAGAACTCAAGCCCACATAGGTCTCTTTGGTTCCAGAGTCCAGTTCTTTAAATTACATATTATATTTTTATTTCACCATTTCTACCAACACTAGAAATCTTGGGAAAACATACAAATATCATTTACCAAGCATCTTAATTTAATATCACAATCAGTGAAAGCCAGAACCTAGAAATATTGTAGTTAATATCCATTATAAGTACTTCTAGAAGATTAATTCTTTATCAAAATGCACTCTTGTTTCCTTCATGAATAGTATACAGGCAACATTAAACCATTACTGCAGGGGGAAACAATTATTTTTTCAACAATTAAATCTAACAATTTCAGAATGTAGCAATTCAGAACTGTCACCATCTGGTGACAACACTATGATACACATGGCTCAAATTTTTTTCCAGCTGCGAGTACATGAGATACATTACAGAACCTATTGAAAGCAACCAGGTGGTCAAAAATGTGGAGTATGGAGAAAATCTCAAAGACAAGAAGAAAGGAGCCATTTCCAAACATGGCAAGCACTTAAGCAAACTCCTTAAAAGAGTTGGCTCTTAGAAAGTATGCCTATCCATCAATGGAACAGAACAGGAAGCCCAAGAAATAAACCATGCCTATATGAGCAATTGATATCTGACAAAGGTGGCAAGAGCATACAATGAAGCAAAGACACTCTCCAATAAATGGTGTTGGGAAAATGGAAGGAAGGAAGGAAGGAAGGGAGGGAGGGGAAGAAAGAAAGCAAGAAAAAAATAGATCACCAACTTACAACATACACAAAAATAAACTCAAAATGGATAAAAGACTTACATGTAAGTCACGGATCATAAAAATCCTGGAAGAAAACATAGGGAGTAAAATCGCAAATATTCAATACAGAAATGTTTTTGATGATTTTCTGAGGCACTGGAAACAAAGCAGAAAATAAACAAATGGGACTACAGCAAATTTAAAAGCTTTCGTACAGCTAAAGAAACCATCAGCAAGATGAATAGGGAACCCACTACATGGGAGAACATTTCGCCAATGATACATCTGACAAGGGCTTAATCTCTAAAATACACTAAGAACTAATACAACTCAACAACAGGGAGACAAACAAATCCAATTCAGAAATGGGCAAAAGACCCGAATAGACACTTCTCCAAAGAGGACATACAGAGGGCTCAGAGACATGTGAAAAAATGTTCAACATCATTCATCATCAGAGAAATGCAAATTAAAACCTTAATGAGATATCATCTTATACCTTTCATAATTGCTACCACCAGTAAATAAACAGACAACAAGCACTGACCAGGATGTGGAGAAAAGAGAACCCTCCCTGGCCCATTGCTGGTGGGAATGCAGATTGGTGCAGCCATTGTGGAAAACAATGTGGAGTATCCTTAAAAAATTAAAAATGGTACTCCCTTTTGTCCTTCCACCTCTAGAAATATACTCCAAGGATCTTGAAACACCAATACAAAAAATATATGCATCCCTATGATTATAGCAGCGCTATTTACAATAGCCAAGATTTGGCAGCAGTTTAAGCGCTCATCAGTGGATAAGTGGATAAAAAAGCTGTGGTACAATTATAGAATGAAATACTACACAGCTATAAAAATGAAGAACCTCTTACACTTTGCAACAATATTGATGGACCTGGAGAAAACTATGATAAGTGAAGTAGGCCAGTCAGTGTGGAATGTGATGACCACAATAAACTAAGGAACAAGGTAATGACAGAAGCTTAGATACACAGGACAAATTGATAGCTGAGGGAAAGGAGGGGGTGATGAGATGAAAGATGGTGAAGGGATTAACCAGAGAACATTTATGCACAACCCCTGCACACGGACAGCAATGTGGGGTTGACTTGGAGTGAGGAGAGGGTGAAATTGGGGAGGGGGAAAGGCAGAAAAGTGGGAACAACTAGGTAACAGCTTAAACAATAATAAAAACAAGAAAGAAAAAATAAGTATGCCTCCCATATCATGAACCTGTGAGGTGACAAGCACTGGGTTGTGTGTTGCCATTCCCATTTTCCTCTCTGTCAGAGTGGAGTATTCCAGCTAAAAAGGAAAACAAACTCACAGGATGAACTTTGCAGGTGACTTATGGAACAGATTGGTAGGTTTTTCTAATTTCATGGGAAACCTAATGAATCAAAAAGAATATGAATGACTGTTCTCAATACCAATAGTAAGACTCAATATGAACAAAAAGGAAAAAAAACAGTAGGGACATATGTCTAATGAAACCAGAAGTATTGGAAAAATATTCAAATATCAATGAGGAATGTGCTTCAGACATTTAGAAAGAAGGCTGGGCCCTGAAGGATCCTGGAGACTCGCTACTTCTCTACCATTAACTGTTCAGTTGCTGGGCTATGAGGAGATCCAGGAAGGCCCCAGAGGAAGGGCCAGGGTGATGGAGGCCACAGCCCTTGGGAGGAGGCATAGGCTGGGGCAGTGACTGTATATTAACTAGCACCAAAGCACCAGCAGGGCTATACTGGTACATCCTGTCAAGTACCATATTTGAGCCTGATACTAAAATAGTCTGATGGTGCTTATCAATATTAGGGACTGACTGATTCATTCATATATATTATGGGAAAGCCAGGCATTTAGAAAGCAGAGATTAGGCTATCTGTAACTTAAATACAGATCTTCGATTTTCTTTACTTGACCAATTACTGCAACTATTTTGTCATCATTAATGAGAAATCATGACAAAAAGGTAAGAGCAGACTGTATCGGCAACCTAACACACTGAAGGACTTTCAAAGATTCCTACCGCCAGCCTCGGCATGTCTAAGGAATGATGGTGATTACTGATAACTGCCTATGAATCAGACACAAAGCTGAGCACTTTATAATATATTAACTTCATTATTCCTTAACAGCATCTGGCAAGGTAGGTACAATTATTATCATTTTACAGAGGAAGAAACAGAAATGTATAGAGGTTCACTATTTTGCCTTATCAAGCAAAGCAGACCTAACCTTGAAGTCTGCACGGCAATCTCTGCACCGCCCCCCACCCCTTAGCTTTATACCCCCCATTTGCCCCTGGCTGGACTCATGCAGGCAGCCACATTCACCAGGCGTGACTGCTGAAAACATTTGGGAAGACAGTCCTCCTCGTGCTCTATCAATAAGACACAAAGGAATAACATTCCTCTAATAGCTGTTCTGAGGTTGCTGAGTAAAATGCTACCATACTTGAGGCCCGACTTAAATTTCTGAACACCAATGTGTGGTTGAAACCAAAGGGGCGTTGGTCATGAACTTGGTTAGAGCACTGTGCACCATGGATTGGAACTCACGCTCCACAGGGCCATTCTGAGACAGGCCCAGAGAATGAACAATCACAGCCTGTTACATGGGAAAAGGGAAATAACTTGATACAACTGAACGGCGTCATCATTTTAAGAATTGCACTGGTTGCAAATTCATTTCTTAGAACTTGCCAATTCTTGATCATTTAGCAATTGAAAACGCAGGTGATGCCTCATTTTACTGTGCTTTTGCTTTAGTGTGCTTCCAGGAGATTGTGTGCCTTACAAATTGAAGACGGTGGCAGCCCTGGGTTGATCGAGCATTTTGGCGCCGTTTTCCAACAGCATTGGCTGACTTTTCCTCTCCCTCTCACATTGCAGTAATTCTCACGATAGTTCAAACATTTCCATCATTATTATATTTGCTATGGTGACCTGTGATCAGTGCTTCTTGATGCTACTGTTGTAAAAGTTTCAGGGTGTCTTAAACTGCAGCCATATAAGATGGCACGCGGAATAACTGTCATGCGCTCGGCCCGGCCGTTTCCGACTCTCTTCCTACCCTCCTGCCCCCCTTCTCCCTGAGACACCACAATGTGCAAATTAAGGCCAATTAAAAACCCTAGCATTTTTTAGCAATAAAGCATTTTTAAATTAGGATATGTACATTTTCTTCTTAGACTTAATGCTATTGCACACTTAATAGACTACAGTAGAGGGTAAACATAACTTTTATGTGCACTGGGAAACCAAAAACTTGTACATGACCTGCTTTACTGTGATATTCACTGTATTGTGGTCATCTGGAACCGAACCCACAATCTCTCCAAGGTGTGCCTGTAAATATAAAACATCTTTTTTCTTTTCTAAATATTTGGGGAGTAGACTATATAGCCATCTGTTTTCTGAAAAGAATATATGTATTTAATATCAGAAACAGAAATCAGTGGAAAGTATCAAGATATACAACATCTATCCAGAAAAAGCCCAGCTGTTGTTAACATAATGAGAATGGTTTGCACGACATCGATGTAACCTGGCAGCCAAGGAGAGTGGACTGGAATGCGCATGTGTGAACTATGACAACTTCACTGCACTGGTCAGTGGGGCAGTAGATGCTGTTGAATGAGCATGTGCACTGTGTGGCCATCACATTCAAAATGACTAAGTGAGTAGAGCAATGAATCTGCATCAAATTTTGCATTAAGCTTGAACATTCCTCCACAGAAACTATTTGGATGAGTCAGAGGCCGCAGCTACTGGTGATTGGCAGCTTCATCATGACAATGCACCTGCTCATGTATCACGTGGAGTTTTTTGGTGAAACATCAGGCACTCAACCCCACTATGGTCCAGGTTTGGTGCCCTGTGACTTCTGGCTTTTCCCAAAACTAAAATCACCTTTGAAAAGAAAGAGATTTCAGACCATCCATGAGATTCAGGCAGATATGACAGAGCAGTTGATGGCAACTGGGAGAACCATGTGGGGTCCCAAGCTACCTACTTTGAAGGAGAATGAGGTGTCATTGTCCTAGGTACAATGTTTCTTGTATCTTTTTCAAGAAATATCACTATTTTTCATATTACATGGCTGGACACCTTCTGGACAGACCCTGGATGTCACAGGATCCATCCATCAATCAAAGGCATCTGTTCAATAGTTCAATAACTATAATGCAATTCGTTGGTTGTATGAACTAAGACAGTCTTTGAGTAAAGGTCACCCAGCTCATAAAGGAGTATCAGAAAGATTGCTCAGCTCTGTCAACACAGGAATCGCACAAACTGGGACTCTGCTGTCCAGCAAGGCAGCAACAGCGGACGCTGTGGTCTGACCTCATCTCTCCCGGCAGAAGTGACAGACAGAATGAAGCTCGGGCATTTCAGGACAGAATGACATATTTATAAGTTTCCCACATTTTCCTGCAGAAGACTTAAAAAAATTTCTTACCAAGAAGTTCCAGTTGGCATCGATCTGAGTCACCATGCCAGAGAGGAACACCCCCAGGAAGAGGAGGGAAAGGGTAAAAGCTGTCACAGACACGAACATGACCCATCCTTGGAGCAGAGGTAGAGGAACGTTGGAGGAGGCAACCAAAATCCAGACGAGTCCCCCGAACAGCTAAGGGTAAAAAGAAAGATGGCAGTAAGTTTGTGCAGCAGAACTGAACGTACGAGTATTAGACCCCTGCACACGGTCCTACAGCCTCAACACCCTCTTTTCTTTATCGTGAAGTGAGGTGTCTTCCTCCCTCAGGTGCCAGTCCGGGGCTTTTACTCACAAGCCTCATCCAGCTCCACACCTGTTTCTGTACCTGCCTTCAGGCAGGACTCTTGTCCTCAGCCCGTGAACAGGTCCAGTATTCTTTCATCATCTAAAAATATTTTCCTCCGACCTTGCTGCCTCCCGGATTACTGCCCTCTCTAGCGTTTTCCTTCTCAGTTAACCTTTTCCACAAATTCTTCTCTGCTTGGTCTCCACCTCTTGACAGTGTTACTCTTCAAACCAATGCACAGTGGCTTCTGCTCTCACCAGGTCTCAATGTTTATCAGCGAAGATCAGCCATCACTTTCTAGCTTGTCGCTTCTCATGGCCACGTTTCAGTTCTGATCATGACCTACTTGTACCTGTGAAATTACTACTTATGTAGAATAAAAGTTTCAGCTGTTGTGTATGACAGTGGCCAGTAAAATCTACCATCATTCATTGATCCTCTTCTACGTGCAGGGCGTGGAAGTAGGTACTTTAGATATTCATAGATCTAATTCAGTACACACCGACTGCCTGTCAGGCACTGTGCCAGCTTCCAGGAATAAAATGGTAAACAAGCTACACTTGGCTTCCACCATCACAGAACTCACAGTCTCTCATAGCAAGGAGATGGTTAAGCAGGGGATGAAAATGCTGCTTCATGCTTGTCCTACTCAGGCAAATACTGAGTGTTGCAGGCCCACACAATGGGGGCTCTGAATCCAGATTTGAGAAGTCAGAAAACAGTCTCTGTAAGCAACAACCCAGAGGGCAGGGCTGGGGGAGTGGCAGGGTGAGGAGAAGGCTCTTACAGGGCAGGAGGCGGGGCTGGGGATGACGGGGCGGGAGCTGACAGAGAGCCTGGAGGAGCTGGAGACTGAGCTGAAGGTCAGGTCAAGGAGTGAACTTCACCCAAAGGCAACAGGAGGCCACAGATCATCGTGGGTAGCCTAACACGACCAGGTGTGCATTGAGACGTTTCTCTCTGGCTAGAGTGTGGCACGACTGGAGCTGGGGACCACAGAGGACACTATTGTAACAACTGAATATAAACTAGGCTCACAGCCCTGAGCACAGAGACGTGAATAGATCTGTCAGAAATTTAAGTAGTAGACAGGACGGTAGCTGGCGACTGCCCTGATGTGGGGCATGGCAGCCAAAGTTACGGGAAACACCCTGATTTATGAGGTGGGTGAGCAGGAGTGAGAGAACGTGGTGGGGGAACGTCATGAACCTAACGAGAGCGGTCTCCACCACTGAGGCCATGAAGGCACGTCTTTGCGTGGCACGTGGGCCCTGTCTTTATGATCTAACCTGCCTTTTGCAGCCTTGTCTCTTGCCATTAAGTGTCTCACACTTTATGGTATAGAAAAAAAATCCACAGTCCAAAGATAAAGCTCTTCTGTGTCTGAGTGGCCTGACATATGCTGGGAAAGAACGCCTCTCCCTCCATCGTGTGTATTTGAGAAACTCCCATTCACAGTTCTTCCTGGACAGCCCATGGTCCAAAAAGTCTTTCCCAAGTTCCACCCCACACTCAGGAACCCCTCCTCCTTGGGGTACTACCCCTCCTCACTGCGGATATGTTACATGGATGAGAGACACTGTAACCGACTGTCCCTGGCTCTCAGTCCCTGGCATGCTGCCTCCAGTGTCTCTGCACCCGAAGCCTTCTATTCAACTGCATGATAATCCCTTCCTCACTATCCGTCAGCCACTGTGCTGATCTGGAGACACAAACACCTGGGCTATATATCTGTCCTGAAGGCACCTACAGGCAGGTGGGAATCAACCCCACCTCCTCCACCGGTCCCCTCTTACACACACAGGTGACATCACAAAAGCTTGTATATCTGGCACGCAGAAGGCTGTCACATACATGCTTAGCGAGTGAACAAACTCCTAGTGCACATGTGAGAACAGCTGGAGCCGCAGGTATTAGAAACCAGTAATTATGTGCCTCTTGCTCCTTAAGTATCTAGAAAATATCCCAATTGCACAAGCTGCGGAAAATTAAAGACATAAGTCTTTAATTTCAGTTTCTAAAAAAAAAAAGGCCCAGTTATATAATTCATTCTTACTTTGAAAAACATTTTGGAAAGCATAATAAATTATCACTTGAGCAATGAAAACTAAAGCACCAACCTAATAAATTTATAATTGTGGTGGTATATCTCAAGTCCTAATTTCAAATCAAACATTAACAATCAATCAGCCCAGAAGGTTTTATGAAATAAATATAAGTCATGAATATGTATGCATATGAAAAAAATGTAACCACAACATTATTAGAAGGTATGAAAAAATAGTGATCCAGATAAAATATTGTCTATGCTTTCATACTGTTTAATAAATATTTAACTGTATGAAGACCTTACGGTGATAAGGTCTCCAAATCTTCTTTTTTTCCCCTTGGCCTCTTCTTCCTGGTAGCCTTTTCTTCCACTACAAATAACCTATATTCCTTTAAATACTGTTTAAGAAACAGGCAGCATTAACAGCTATGTATTAACACAAGAGTCACTTATTGAGAAGTTACGAGTACTAAGGGCAATAAAGACAATGGGCCATTGTTTATTAGGAGCAGGCAGACTCCAACAGATAACATAATTATATGATATAGGAACTGTGATAAACTGACACCTCTGAAAAAGAGAGTATGCGATCTCTTGGAATGAAACAATATATTTCATAAGCCTGGACTGGGTCTCGGACAGGCCAGCCTCAAATCTACTGCCAGGCACTATGGAAGGGTACTCCAGAAAAGGAGATAAAAAGAAAAGAAAGGGAAAAAAAGGCAAGGCTCCGTCTCCAGGAGCTCTAAATAAGAGCGACATAGACACCACCGAATCTGATGCAGGAGCAGATTGCGGACAGTGCTATTTAAAGAGCTCAGCACTGTGTGCGCCGCCGGGAGGCTGCCAGGGAGAGGAAGCATCCTGGGAGGAGTCTGGGCAGCGGGCAGAGGAGGCGGGGCTGGAGGCAGGCTTTCACAGGGATGCTGAAGTGATGTGGTGCACATTAACTGTTCTTGTCACACTCAAAATGACAGCCTTTTCAGCACCTCAAAGGCCTGAAAAGGAAGCTCAGTGTTTCTGTGAAAAGAGAGCAGATCCATCCCCCCCTCTCACCACGCATCTGCAGTGTGTGTTGACCAGGTAGGTGGGGAGGAAGGCATATGAACAAACAACATGTCTAGCTCAGAGAGCCAGGGAAATTCAGATTTAAGTCCTGCTCACCCCAGTAGCCCTGGAAGCTGGGGGAAGGGCCGGAGGACACGATAAAGCCTGATTTGGAGAGCCACCTCCCTCACCAGTGACAGTAGGGCCTCCACACAATTATTCCTTCCCTACCTCATGATTTCCTTTGGCCAAAAGCTACCTTTTCCCCCCAAGCTTCCCCATCTGGCTCCAATTTTACAAATTCTTTGACTCACATTTCCAATACCCAGTATACTCTCTTCACCTAATTCTGGGCATTGTCAAGCTCAGAGTGTTACCACATACACTGTCACTACCGGTAGCCTGTTGAGCAGACGTGATTCTGGAGGGAGCCTTGTTTTCAGAGCTGAACGGCACAGCACAAACGTGGTTAAAATCTGAGGGACAGCAGCTGATAAGATGTCATAGCAACTGCAGGGAAAACGCGCGGAGAAAGGTGGGCAGAAATCCATGGTCGGCAGGCTCTTCTCCTCTGGGATCTAAACCCACATTCTGATTTTTTGTCTATCACAGGCTTCCGTTGCTCTCTGGCATCCCCAAATGTCTGATTATGCTAAAACTTCCAAATGTATCCCATTTTCCAAAGCCTGTCCTTTCCAGTGTTACTGAGATACAACGGACACACAGCCCTGATGGTAAGTTCAAAGGGCAGAGCCTAAGGACTTGACTTACACACACCGTGAAATGATTAGCACAGCAAGTTTAGCTAACGCCCACCAGCTCACACCAAATGTATTGCATTTTGCAGTTTCTCTCTGGTCCTAAGTCGGGGCCCAGGACTCTGCTCCTCCGGCTCTAACGAAAGACAACCCGACTGCCAGGTAATGCAAAAGCAAAAGCAAACATTTCCTAGCAGCAGCTTTCGGCCCTCCCTGTGACGGTTCCCCCCATTCTCCGAGCTCCACTTTCTGTGTCCCTGGCACACACCTCAAGCGCTCGAATACAGCCTGAGTTGCAGTTACTACGTCGCGGTGCATCGCTAAAACAACTAACTGCCTCTTGGTGGCTGACCACAAACTTCTCCCTGTAGTTTGGCCCCTGCAGGCCAGAGGCGGAGGCTTGGTGGAGGCCTTCCCACAGGAAAACCGTGGAAGTACCCGTCCATGCCTGGCACTGAACTGAGCCCTCGGACCTGGAGCATTCCATGTTTTCACTAGAAACCATGGGCTGGTAAAAACCCATGACCCCGCGGGAGAGCAGGGTGTCAAAGAAACAGCAACTCTTGTAATTCTGGCTGCAGGAACAGCGGACTTCTTCACTTGTCTCTTATTTGGACGGCATTCTTACGTCCCCAGAGGATTCTCTTTGCAAATTCCCTTTTTCTTTTCAAATGTCACTTATTTCCTAATAGCCCGCTTATAAATATGCCCTCCGACATCTTAGCCGATAATTTCTAAACCCATTTGACATTGTCTTAACATACTCTTATTATTCACTAAGTAAACAGGCTGATTCGAACTCTGACCTATTTTCAGTCAGTGTTGAGAAGGAGAACAGGAGAAGGTGGGTGAATGTGAAGGTCTAAAGGACGTTCAACGGCCCCTAAGGAAAAATGATGCATTATTTAGAACTTCCTGTATATAACTCATAACCCTCTCTTTCCAATTCTCATTCTATTTATAGACTGTATATTGCATCACTTTATAGCAGTGAAAATCAACAAACCATCAAGTCCAGAGGAAAGAAATATTATCTCCCAGTCTGGTTTAGAGAGTTAGTTTGAGTAAGAGGGTAGAGCTAATAAAGATAATAAAAATATTAGCTAGCATTTATTGAGCTCTTATGTTCCCAGTGCTATTCTAACTATGTTATTTGTACCAATCTAAGCCTCACAAAAGCTGAGAATATTACTATTTCCATTTTATAGATGAGTTGATTGAGATAGAGAGCCATTAATAACTTGCCCTAAGTGACACAATTTATAAATGTTAGACCTGGGATTTGAACCTGGCAATTGTCTTCTAGAGCAGTTGGTCTTAATTGTATGTTATTATGGCCCGCTTCAAAGTTTAGTGTTTATTACAGAGCAAGGTTTGACTCTTTGGCCATAGATTGGCTTGGTGGGAACAGAGAGAGGGCTGGTCCCTGAAATATCTGATTGGGTAGGTAAGTACATAATCATTTCTCTTAGGACACAGTCCAAAACTTCCATCAGAATCACAAGGGAATCTGTGCCCGCCCTCGCCCCCCGCCAAAGTTCAGAATAATTATTGACTTGATAACCCCTCCCATTTTAATGGGTGCTTATCTATTGGGTAGCTGTAAATGAAACAACATGGTTAAGGAACAATTTAATATGTTCAGCAATTGATCCCCTAGGAAAGAGCTCACCTACAATGACCTCTACTTAAAGCACAACTTGCATTTCAACAGTTTTTTTAAATCCTCACTTGCGGATGTATATTTTTATTGATTTTGGAGAGAAGGAAGGAAGGGAGAAAGAGAACAGAGACAGAGAGAAACATCTATCGGTTGCCTCCCGTACACACCCCAACTGGGGACAGAACACACAACCTAGGTATGTGCCCTGACTGGGAATTGAACCTGCAGCCCTTTGGTATATGGGATGATGCTCCAACTAACTAAGCCACTTGGCCAAAGCTCAACAAATTTTTTTTTCAAAAACTGGGGATATACTTTAGTCAACAGATACAACAAGGGACAGATGCGTTTACAAGGTAGCCCATAAAAGTAAATTTATTCACCATGTGACTATGGTCAGGTAGTAACAGAGCTCTCCAAGCTCACCTTGTCCCCTGCAATGCTCCTTCCATACATATATTGTGTATGTGTGTGTGTGTGTGTGTGTGTGTGTGTGTGTGTACTCTGGCCTCTGTTTCTTATCCCTTGCACACTGAGTCCATTACACTGGTCATGCTGCCATCAGAATTTCTGCTGGGTAGCTGAACTTTACAGATTCCAAAAAGATACAAGTCTGTTACTCCCCATAGACTTCCCTGCTGGGTGCCATCCCTCGGCGCTGCCATGGTTAAGGATGCACGTATCCTGCTTGCTTACAGTAGCTGGTTTGAAACCCTGGGTACACAGGTGTGTTTTGCCCACTGGACTCTCACACCAGAGTGAGCGACCTTGTCTTAAACACCTCTGAATGCTTGGAACCCAGGACAGTTCTTTCTACAAAAGACGCTCCACTGCATTCTCCTTGAAATGAATGGGAACCCTACCAACATGTGTCATGAACGGTTCTAGAGGAAATGCTCCAGAAGTGCAGGCTGGGATGCTAGGAACATGCTGCTGTCTGCAGCCTAGTACATGGTGGGTGTTCAAAAACGGGCAAGAATCTCGTGAAGCAGGAACATGTACTTCTCAATTTTCAAGTTATTATTGGCAACGCCTACCACTCAACACAAGGCCTCAGAAGACTAGAGTGGAAAATTATGGGGAAGTTGGCACCTTTTGCTAGTCTAGCTCTAGCTCATGACACCTCATTTCCAACCTTCTTTGAGCCCCAAATTTGTTCAGGTTACTTATTCTGCCGCAATTGCCACTGAAGCTTTTGAATGAGGTGGTGTTTATCTTGTGCCTCACCCCCCAAGACACACCCCTCCTGTTTCCCCCATCGATCCCCACTGTTCCCCCTACAACGCTCTCATTCAAACTGGACCTGGGCTAGTCCCAGCACAGGTCTCAATTAGAGGTACAAGTTGGCAAGGATTTTTTTCCTTTTGTTTTTTTAAATCAGGGAAAGAAAAACAATGTAAGTTTTGGGAAGCAAAGAGAGATGATAATAAAAGAGGCCTAGATACAAGGTACCCTAATGCAAAAGAAGTGAAAGCTTCAGAAATAGGTTTGAGGATGCTATACAGAATTATACTTTCTTTCTCCCCACGTGACCCAAGCTTCCATTTTGGTTTCTCAAATAGCTGATGTTCACCCTGAAACACCAAACACATATTACAGGACAAAAATATGCTCAGGCCCCCTTTTATTCTTGTTTGTAATTTTCATTGATTTCTAAAATCCTCTCTTTTATATTTGTGGGTAATCGGTCAGCTTGTAAATTGAAAATGCCCTTGCACGCCAGGGCCCTGGCATCAGCAAGAACTGTGCGGATAGGCCTTTTTCCTTCCTTTTTATCTCCCTCCTTCCTACTACACAAAATGTTAAGAATGTAATACATGGCAGCTATGAAAGAACATGGCCCTTTTCATACAGAATAGGACACAGGAAACCAAGTCGAACTACCGATTCCTGGAGAAGCATCGTGGCACTTTAAGAGGCAGGCAGGACGTACGAGGGCCACCCTTCTCCACCCCAGCCAGTTTCTCTAGGGCATTCCACACACTGCGCCATTTGCCCTGCAGAGCAGTTGAAGGGCGGCCATTGAGTGCCGTAGGTGTGCGACGTTGAGCACACCAGCCTAGTTCACATCCCGGGTCGCGGCGGTCTGTCTTTTCTATTCGTCCACATTAGTGCAGATATGCCACGTCCACGGCCCCTACCACCAGGTGCCACATTCCTATCGAGCTCTGAAGAACAAATCTCCTCTCCTTGATCTTTTGCTTGGGAGCTCAAGGTCAAGGTTTTCAGCAACTTGGTTTAAAGTTTTCCATACTTCGGTTCTTCATATTTCTTACTGGGCTGGCAGTCGGGGCCAGTGAATGATGAAAATGATCACTGGCAGGGGCATGGGTTTATTTTTTCTTCTGAAGTTCTAAAGACTCTGCTTCACAGGGATACAGATTTGTAACTCAGAGGCAAAGGAAAAATCTGACCCACAGCATTAAAACCCTTGTAGGGAGGGAACATACCCATGACCAGTCCTGCTTCACCGCGGCGAGCACACAATTTCCCTTTGCAACCGAAAATCGATTTTCTGGGCAAGAAAAGAAATCTCCATGGATCTGAACATTTGCGGGTTGATCCAACTAACATCAAGGTTTTGGGTTGGAAATAACCTGAAATCCCTTCCACTGACTGACCTGCATGAACGCACGTGCCTGCTCCATAGCCCCTGTCTCCCCATCATCCTTTCATTAGCATTTGCTTTTCTGGCATAATTCTTCTGAGTTACAGTTTATATTTCCGTTTGGTGTAGTCTCATTTCAGGACATGTCATACTTTTTAAATTATATTTTTCCATGGCCATTTATTCTCCTTACATTCCTCTCGTCTCACAATCACCACACTGCCACCCATGTCCATGAGTCCTTTTTCCTTTTTGCTAGATAAAGTTCACATATGTGCTAGACCTCTCGAGCCTCCAATCTGTCTCTCTTCTCTGCTTCTGTCCTTCATCCTACTTCTGGGTCTCACCACCCTCATCCAAACCACTGCAATAAGCCCCTTAACTGATCTCACTGCCTTCCGTCTGTTTTGTACACAAATTGCACCTCTCAGAGATCTCTGAGACACAAGTCCCATCAAGTTTATCCCCGTCCTTCAGCAGCTCCCCATCACAGACAGAGTACATTCTGTGCCTTGGCCTATCGTTCCTCGGCAAATCACAGTTTGAACTGTCTCTGCTTTTCCTTCTTTTTTCTGCCACCTTCCCACAAGTCATGTGGAAACGAACAAACAGAAAGCCCTAACCACTGTCAGAACCTTCACGCCATGGCCCTTCTCATCACTGGGCTCTGTGCATGCCCACCTTTTTCTCTGGGATTCTCTTTCCCACTGCCTGTTGGACGTCTTCCCTTCCATCAAGACTAACTCAGATGTCATCATTCAGCGAAGCTGCCTGTGCTGGCGCCCCTACAGGGCCAGTACCTGGCCACAGGTACTCTACCCCGTCTTCCAACAAGTGCTTTTCATAACCCAGTTGTATCACTTCAACCACAGCACTGTAATTCTTTCTTGACTTTATATACTTCACTGTACAGGAATTTCTTTTATGGACAGGAGCTATGTTAATGATCCTATTCCCAGGGCATAAAATAAAGCCTGATACATACCAGATTCTTAATTATTTGTTGAATAAATAGAAAGGGCTGCGGCATCCAAAACACTACAGTTAGAAGCATGTGAACAAGAGTCCTAAAATATCTCTGATAAAGAGAACGTTAATGAGTATCTCAGGGAATGTAAATGGGTTTCTAAACATTGAAACTGTGAAACACTGAACTCAATAATGACCTTTGTTCTTTTTCGTGTTTAATGCTGTTATGTTGGATCTTTCTTGTGCATTACACAAGATGGGCTCCTGGAGGACAGGGACCAAAATATCTCGTTCAGCCTAGTGGCACAGCTGCTCCAGTGTCATTTTCTTATAAAGAGACTGGCCAGGAAAAGGCAGCAGCTGCAGTTCACTTTCCATGCTCACATCTTCCTTCCCTGGATGGTAGCTGTTTCTACACATACCCTCTCAACCAGGTTACAAGCTCTTTGACATGAGGGAAGTAGCCCTAACAAACTTGTTCCCAGAACACTGCCTCTTACACAGTAGTTACTCAATAAATACCTGATGGGTGACTTAGAAAACATTAGTTCAGGAAACACTGAGAGATTGAAAAGTAACTTGTTACAGTGATTTTGCTCATTCTCAACAAAAAGGCTTCACTCTGCAAAACTAACTCAGTATCAAACTCGCTGTGGCAACCATGCATTGGTGAATACAGCTGAATAGAAAAACGAGGGGCCGACAACTTTGGTACCTGGGTGTGGAGCACACACCTGCTTCAGAAAGCCGCCCACCCCGTGCATGTGAGGCTGCTGCACCTTTTCCACCCATCAGGCCAGCACCCTGAGTGGCTCTACTTGGTGCTGCGAGGCAGGCACTATTTTATCATTCAAAACACCTCCCAATAAACAGCTGCCCCCTGAGAGATTGTGAATGGGGCGCAGTAAGGGAGTTAGGAATTGAGTCCTTCGAACAAAGTGCTGTGAGGACTGAACTCCAAGACCCCGGTTTCATTAGCTCCCTGAACCCTTGACAGGCCAGGCCACCTTGGTCAGACGCTGTTTTCGCCTGTCAAGTTTTAGACAGCCACAGGACATAAACAGAGAAATTACAAGGACAAATGAATTTGAAAAGAAGGCTAAAATCAAGAAGAAATTCGGAAATACCCAGAAACACGGAAAAAGGCTAGCATTATGGGTCCATAAAAGGGAGACCACCTACACGGGGCAAATCTCACATTTAATTTCTATCTGGAGGAATTTCTAAAGAGGGGTTACGGGAGATGGAATTGGAAAACTAGAGGGAAATGAAGAAAGCAGGGACCAAACATGCTTCCAAAAGAGCCAATGTAGTTCATATCTGTGCGTCTGCTCAGGGTGGGCATGGTAGATAGAATGATCTCTCTCGAGCCAGAGGTGGTTCCCAGTGTGGTCTCTTGTTTCTCCAAAGCCACTAGTTCCATTGCACTATTACTGTCCTTTTACTTTTGGGGGGTGAAGTACGGGGAAGGAGAGAGGTTGATACTCAAGGAAAAGGGGTAACAGAGGCCTAAGATTTATTTATTTATTTTTAAAGATTTTATTTATTTATCTTTAGAGGGGAAGGGAAGGAGAGAGGGAGAGAAACATCAATGTATGGTTGGGAGGCCTAAGATTTAAACCTATCAAGATGTTTGGCCACAGTGAAAAGGAACTGAAATGGCATTTAGAAGGGATTTTGTTCTAGCTAGAGAAGTGTCTGCCATGTGTTCGGGGGTGAGGAGCCAGAGGAAATAAAGAGATAAGAGCGATAAACTGAATACTCGTGTGAGTCTGGGGTCCCTCCCAGGATGGAGAGTGATAGAAGTTCTACAAGAGAGGGAGAGAACTCACATCTACCAGAGGGAGCTGTCTTGTCCACAGAACCCAGAGGAAGGCCTCCCTCAGTGGTTCCCAACCTTGACTGCATGTTAGAACCTCTGGGAGCTTTTAGAAAACCTAGTAGACTCTGGGCGCTCCCCCAGAGAGTCTGATTTAATTAGTCTGGGCTGGCAACAGCATTTTAAAAAGCTGCCCAAGTAATTAAGTACCGCAAGAGATGAGCACTAACCACTGGGCTAGCTAAATAAAGAGACAGGGGTGTGAAGAAGGGAAATAGATGAACTCAGTTTCCGCTCTTTCCCCTCAGAATTAGGCTTTCCGGAAGCATCACATGTCCACAGGTGGTTCCCGTGATGGGGTTTGATTCGATGACACATGTGTGAGCCTTTTTGCATATGTGCACATATATATTGGGTCGGCCAAAAAGTCTACTGAGGTTTTTCTGTAAAATAAAAGACACGTTTTTCATTTTCACCAATAATTGTATTGATTTGGATATTTTGAGTATGTCAGCTATCTCCCGCTATTGGCTTTTAGTGGGTAGAGGCCAGGGTGCTGCTAAACATCTTCCAATGCATAAGACAGCCCCACAGCAGAGGATTATTTGGCCAAAATGTCAACTGTACCAAGAAATTTCGCAAACCTCTTTTAACACATCCAATCAGTCACAGCACCTTCTCCACTCACTGCACAAATCTTTTTTTGCATTTTAGCTGTATTTTTACCTTTCTATGAAATAATAAAGTATAACATGCTGAAAATGTTGAATATTTCCTTCCATCTTCAATATTAAAATGGCTGTACAAAAATTCACCAATTTTGACAAGTTTTTAAAATATGCATACTGATATGACAACTGTCACAATACAATCTAATAATTGTTTCTAATGCAGTTAAAGACAATTAAGCACTACTAGAGCCATTGTATGCAAAAAACTAAATGAATTTTTTGGCCAGTCCAGTAGTTCTGTGTATGTATATATGTAAAGAAACATATATACATACATAGATACTTGAATAAATGCTAGAAAAATGTAACCAACATATCGAATTTGAAAATTCACATATATTATTACTTAGGATGAGGCTAAGGTAGGCACAGAAGTTTAGAAAATAAATCTATTTAATTGAACAGTCTGTAAATTCTAGTACAAGCAGCATGTGGATGGGGCAAAAAGTTCTGAAAGAAGCAGGTAGACAGCTGGAGTTTGGGGAACACAGAACCGAAGTAGCCCAGCACCTATACAATCTCCCTCCCCAGATCTTCACTGTTCTCAACGTTCGGCAGCAGTGCAGTGGGCCGGGTGCCATCCACCCCCCACGCTTCTCACATGGATGCCTACGCCTCATCTGAAGCATTTCCACGCTTCTGAGCAGGGCTCCGACTCAAAGCAGCCCCTCCTAGCCTCGCAGTCACGATCCGATTACTGATGGAACTCACTTATCTCCTTTTTCAGATTCAAATCTGAGCTAAACCTAACTTAGGGTGCCCTGGCCACCTTAGCATAATAGGGCAGAAAACCAATGCTCACAAGGTGTTCCAGCCCCACAAGCACAAAAGGGAAACCGAAGCGACCCAAATCCAGGTTATGCAAACTCAAAAGGAGGGGGTGAGGGGAGAGAGATGAAAAACCCAAACGGAGCAAACAAAACCAGCCCGCGGAGGCGCTGACATTTTCACTCTATTTGTAGTTCTCAGGGCATGATGCAACTTCGGGTTGCCCAATTTATGTTTGCAAATCTCCCCCTGGCCCACAAGGAGCTTCAAAAAGCTCCCAACTCCGTGAAGTTCCTCTGAAAAAAGTTCCAGTCTCCAGCTTAAGCCGGCATCACTGCTGGCCAGGTGACCTCACCTTCACTCGGGCGCTACAAAGTGTGCCGAGATAGGTAAACCAAAGAAGAAGGCGCAAAGGCAGGCCGAGGAAGGTGACAGCCCCGTTCGTACCTTTCCGTGCCCATTCCCACGCCCACTTGATTAGAAACTGCCAAGGGCACCTCACCTACTTCACTTTCTCTCTGCCCTGCCTCGGGAGCCCCGCTCCTCTCCCCAATCCGAGGGGCACTCATAGTGGCAAGCGGGGGGAATGCCCAGGTCTTCAGCCTTTTCTTACTGTTACCTCCAGCCCGCGTTCCACAGCGTGGTGGCCTCCTGGTCACCAGTCATCGGCTATACCTTCGCACCACCCAACAAAATGGCAGGTTAGCAACAGGCGAGGCCGAGAACGCCTGCTCTGGCTCTAGCCAAGCGCGGCCTCTGGCCAAGCCCCCGGAGGTCTCTGACGGCTCCCTCAAACCCAGCACTCTTCTCCCGAAGTCCCCGAACCTCTGTCCCGCCGGACGGCCCTCTCGCTCTCTCGGGGCCATTTCTATTGCCCGCGGGGGCGCAGGTGCCAGCGTTAACAGGTGCCAGGAGAGCGGGCCCGGGCGCAAGTGCCGCCGCCCAGCTCTCTGCCGCGCTGGGCTCCTAAGGGAGCCTGGGAGGCGCGCACGGAAAAGCCAAATTAAAGGGAAGGGAGCTTGGGAAAGCGTAGAGGGAGACGGCACCGGGCCAAGGATGCCGCTGCCTGTCCTCGCTTCCCAGGCGCGACCCTCGCCGAGGTTGCCCCACTTACAATCTCCAGGCAGACGAAGGCGCCCGAATAGGTCCGCAGGATGTCGGGACCGGCTGGCAGGGTGACCCGAGGCGCCGGGAAGGACACGGCGGGGTTCGGGGGCGGCACGACAGGCGCTCCGCCGACCGACATGCTGCCGCTGCCGCTGCTGCGTCTCCGCGCGCCGCCACCTCCGTCCGCCCGCCTCCACCTCCCGGGCTCCAGCCGCGCCGGGGAGCTCGGGTCCCGGCGTTCGGCGCGCCGCGCGGGAGGGGGCGTGACTGACTGCACAACCCGGGGTGCGCGGGTCCCGCCCCATCACGTGGACCCAGGTGAGCGCGCCTCCGCCCCTGCGCCCTCGTGGGTCACGTGCACAGGTGCGGCCTGCACCTGGCGTGATCCTACCTGCTCCGCTTTCGTGTCCCCTCTGTGGACCAGCGCCCTGCCTTCCTGGATCCTCTCAACGCCCAGCCCCACGGCTGTGCTAGTTACTTATTCCTTCTGTGCCTCTTCCTAGTCCCCACCTGTTCTCCTCCACTTGTCTTCCCTCACCCTCACAGCTCCCCTACTCTACTTTCTTCAATTTAACTGCAAACTGATCTTGGTGCTGTGAGTCAGAAGGTAAAATCAAGGTCACCAGTCACACCTAAAAGCTGGAGTGGATCTGCTCTAAGTGGGACTCCAGTGGTAAGGTTCAGATCTCATCAGGACGGTGTCGCGCGTAGCAGTCGGATGGCTCGGCCCCAGCACCTGTTGGCGAGGATGCTGGGCAGGCAACCTGCTGCTCTGCGCGCTGGCGGTGCGCTGTGCTCATCAGAGAAACGGGGATGAGGGTGTTGACCTGGTAAGGACGCCCGGATTACAGTGATGCAACCTGAGAAGAGTGTAGCGCATACTAAGTGCTTCTTAAATGATAACTAGAATGATGACTGCTAGTTTTTTGAATTTTTACACATACACGTCACGTTTTTGTGTACCTATGATGTGGAGGTTATATTTTCCATACAAAACGTTAATCATTAATTTCACTTATGAGGGGTTTTTAGTGTGACCCCATTGGTGATTGTCAGAGGGGCAGGGGTTGGGGACTGGGTGGAAAAAGTGAAGGGTTTAAGAAGTACAAATTGGTAGTTACAAAATAGTCACGGGGATGTAAATACAGTACAGCATAAGGAATATAGTTGATAATATTGCAGTAACTATGGATGGTGCCAGGTGGGCACTGGGAATATTAACAGGAACACTTTGTAAAGTATATGACTGTCTAACCACTATGGCGTACTCCTGAAATCAATGCAAAGGAATACTGAAAGTTAAATAATAAACAAATAAATTTACAAAGTCTATGTGTGCTTTGAATTCCCTGTCCAAGTTTATCCCCTTTTCCATCTTTGGTTTTAATGTCAACATTTTGTCCGAGAACTAAAGGAGATGAGAACATTCTCAGAGATCAGCTGAAGGTAGATACACGCTCGCACACACCTGTAGACCAAGCTGGAAAAGTATTAGTTGACTTCATCAGACATTCTCCAAGTTGAAACACTGATCCTGTCAGTCAGGTTTAGCCTTTTCGGGACTGTTTACCACTATGCACCAGTCAGCAGATTTTAGTCGTTCTACCTCTTTATTATTTTATAAGTGAAACTCATAGGTGTGGTGGCAGCGTCCGGGTGACAACCACAGACAGGGTGTGGGTGAAACCTTTTGACGCTACACCTTCCCATCTTTTCCACCTCTTAGTCATCTCTTTCTAATATTTAATGTGTGGTTTTTATTTAATAGGAAATGTAAAGTTTTCTGAACTGATTTGTTTCATCAGTAAACCCTCTCTGTATTCAGACCCAACTGGTAGGAAATAATCTTTCCGTCTGTTCTATTTTATTTTACTTTCTACCTAACATTTCTCATGAAACACCCAAAGAACGTTGAAAGGCAGGTGTGGCTCAGTTGGCTGGAGCATTGTTTCATAAACCAAAAGGTCGCAGGTTCAATGCTTAGCCAAGGCACATGCCTCGGTGGCAGGGTTGGTCCCTGGTTGGGGCACATACTGGACACAACTCATTGATGTTTCTCTCACAGATATACCTCTTCCTCTTTCCCTCCCTCCCCCTCCCTCTAAAATCAATAAGCATCCCCTTGGGTGAGGATAAAAAACAAAAAACAAAGAATGTTCAAAAGGGAGGACCTCTACAAAAAATTCTTGTTGCAGATGCTCAGTAGCTACAATGTCCCCGCTCCAAAATTTTAGTGAATAAATTGCAAATAACTTTGGAGTTTTTAGAAGTGCTAATGACCCAGAAGAGCATCAATGGTCAATATTTTAAAAATTGCCACCAAGGAGAAAATTTTTCACTGTGTCCCTTCCAACGTGCTCCCTGGTGTACCATGTGTCCCCGGTCACCCTCAGCCATCCTGCCTTCCCTCCTCTGCCTGCATCTGCAGTGATGGGTAGAGTGAACATAATTGTCATTAAGTCTCCTTCTGTTATTGTAATGTATTATTCACTTGTAAACTAATTCCTCCATGGAATAGTTTTCCTCTTGTGATCACTACTCAAACTTGTTTTCTCTTAATAATATCACTTGACTTCTAATAAAGGCCACAGCTCTGGAATCAAAGGAAGAAATGTACTCCTTCCCACTCTGCTCCCCCACTAGGTCTTCCCCTACACAAAGGACCTTGAGCTTTGAACAGTTTCACCTTTCCACTCTGTCTTCATCCTGTTCCCATGGTTACTGACCTCCAGCATGACTCTTACCTTGCTCACGATGCCGCTCAGACTCCATTTTTTGGAATATCAGTGTTCAAATTCATGACACCTCAGTAATATTGCCTCACAACATCTGGAACCACCCTTTTACTTGGGATTTTGCTATTGCCATTCTCTTCAACGCTGACCTGATGACTACATCCTATTCACCTAACTCTCCTTCACTCTCAGACCTGAGCTCCAGCCTTTTAGTCTTTCCTCGTTTTCTCATTGGCCCCATCCTAGCTTTTCTGGCTTCCCTACTCATGCTATGCCGATGGGAAGGCATTTTATGGATGCTGGTATTAGTCCCAAGTGTTGCCTCCCGTCCTGTACTTGACTATGAACTTACCCACCCTGCCCCATGTATTCTTCAGCTTGGGTTCAACCCACTGTCTGTGTCTGCTGTCTTGAATTCTGCTCTCACATTGTTCAGGGGTGCTGCAAGAGTATCATAATCAGGACTCTTGTTTCTACTATTAAGTCATATTATCTAACCTTGGCGGCACCTTAGGGATTCCCAGGTGTCATTTTCCTCCACCTGCCCTTCCTTAATTTCTTTTCTCTCACATTTCATAGCTTCTTTCACTTTTCCCATTTTTATGCCTGGCACAAGTAGACAGTGTGTCCAGTGAAAGAAAGCAAATCTAAACAATTCCAACCTTCCCTACTTTCTTTTACTTTACAAGACATTTTAGGACATCGAACCAGTAAGACTTGTTCCATTGAAAACAGGAGCATCCACCAAGTTATCCAAAATAAGCACGTGGGCATTTCTCTTGGCAGCTCCTCTTATGGACATATTTACTCAGTTATCATGTCTGGCAGTTCTGTCCTCTTATTGCCAAGGATAGATCCACTCTCTCCATTCCCACTATTCCAGTCCATCTTGAGATACCACCCTTCCCACAATGTGTCCTCCAGCAGTTTGGTTGCCTTCCATTGTATTCTCTAGTCTGCCATCAAAATGATTTCAAAACACAAAATTGATTACCGCCTCTCTTCCACTTACTGTTCTCAGGATCAACTTCAAACACCCTGGAACGCATGCCTAGGCATTCAAGGTATGTCTAGGGCATAGCTCACAGAGTTGTGTTAACCCATCTACGATTCCAATAACTCTCCTGCCTCCAGACCTTTACACATTCTCCTCCCTCCAATGGAACCTCTGTATGGCAGCTTTCTCTGCTCATTGAAGAGCTTGTCAGGTCCCCTCCCACCCAATGTGTTTTCATCGTCCAATGTGCTTACTCTGCACAGAACATCTATTTTACTAAAATGCAATTGCGTTCTCACTTGTTTCCTATCCCTTCCCTAGTGGTGTGCAGCAGGATATTAAATTGAAAAGTTCAGTAGAGGCAGTAAGAGATGATAGATAGCCAATAGCAGTGTGAGCTGTGAATCAGACCCCCAGAAGTTTTAAAGTGGGCTGATTAAGAAGAGATCAGATAATCTATAAGCCCTTCATTTATATAATCAGGAATACAGATAGCTCAGGAACAAGGTTTTGGGGAGAAGGTAATTTTGGGGAGAGCCGTGCTGGAAATCACACTTTCCTCTCTCCCTCCTCCGCTCTCTCTCACACATGGCAGGGAGTTGCCTGAGATTTATTCACATTTCGTAATAGGAGCTCCAGTAATATCAGCTGGCGGAATAAACTCCACGTTTAAATTTCTCTGCGTCATCACACTAATCTGCTCCTTCCTGTTTCCTAAGAGGTGTTTCTTTCCTCGTCCAAAGTTGAGCTCCATCTCAGCTTTTCATTATTTCCCCTTTGTTCTTCCCTTAGGAAATTAACCCATTAATTTTCCCTCCTCTCTCCTCAATTTTTAATTTCTACTTTACACTCAATCTTTCCCCCCTCTGAACATATTCAAGATTCCCTTAGCATCAAAAGAGTGGGAATAAAAAAAGAAATGTTTCATTCTTGTTCCAGGTGTTCATAAAAGGGTCATTAATTTGTTAATAATTGTTCTGTTAGGAGGATGAGATATTCTAGAAGTCTGGGAAACAGGAGCAGAAAACCTTTCTGCTTAAAAGGAAATCCTTGAACTTTCCTTCTAATAGAGGCTAATAGTGTGTTGGGGAACTCCTCTGTGACATTCCCCCCAATCTGTTGGAAGATCTGAGCTACGTGTCAGTGAGAAACTAGGATGAATGTGACCAGGAATGATACCCTGCAGACTTACCTCCAAACAAAGGAGCAAGCTCCATGGTAGCCGGCTACACCCCAGTCCTTGGAAATCAGAGTCCCTGCCTTCAAATGCTTCTTCCCTGTCCATGCCTACGCTGCGCCTCACAACACCTGCGAGTCTCCTTAGTTCAGTAACATTTTGTGGTTTCCCCACCAAGTCAGTTCTTTAGACCTCCTTGCTTTGCTTGTTTTTCTATGATCTTAACTGCTTCTAGCCAGAAATTCAATTTCTGTCTGCCTAGCTTCCACAGAATGACACCTGCGTGGCTCCTTCTGCAGACTCACTTGTTATCACGTCCCTCTGCTCCACAGAACAGCCAGAGCTCCAGTGCCTCCCTCCATACCGAGGGTGGTGTCTCAAGACCCAGCACGGCCTCCATCCAGCTGCTAAATGGTTGATAACCACATAACGTGGAAGCGAGCTCTCATTTGTAGCACATGACAATTTCCGTGGTGCAGATATTTCCACTGTGGTCAATTTCCACTATCAATGTGAAGTCGCTGGAAGTGGAGTTCTGAAGAGGTGCACAGAAACATCTCCCCTGTACAGATCTGGCAGATGTAGGTAACCTCAAGAGCACGGATAACAGGAAACTGGCAAAATAATTAGGAACTGTCAAGTAGATTTTACCTTTACTGTAGTATACTTTCCCTACTTGTAAGTTTATATTATGGGAATTTTATTGATGGCTCTGTTTAAAAAGCAGTCTGAAGGTTTCTCAAAAATTGGACAGTCAGCTCTCATGAGCTGGTACAGGCTGGCCCCGGAACATCACTGCCTCCGTCCACCATTTGGCCAGGAAGAGGCAAGCGAAGTGGGTGGTCCGAGGGCAAGTGGGTTGTCTCAATGCCATAAGAAACACACGTACCTGTCCTCTGTCTGTGAACCTTCCCCGCAGCCTCTATTGCACTGTCTTCCGCTGTCTTTGGGGTTTTCCCAACCAGTGCATGGTCTGTGTGGTCATTAAAAAGCAGGCTTCTCTTTAATTAAACATATTTTATTACAATAATTAGTGTACTCATGAAGTGGAATTACCTATCATTTTTGTCTAAACATTGAATTTGTTTCATAGCCTTCAACCACCTCAGGAACCCTCCCACACGGAGAATTGATTAACCTTCTCTGTTCGAATGCATCCTCATCCGAACATTAATGAGCTCTGTCTTTCTCTTTTTTTCTGTCACCAATATCATCTAAAGAAGCAATTTCACTCATTACTTTTTGTTTATATGACGATGTAGTTCCAGGATTTTGTAGAAACCTCTTTGTGTCAAAGTCTGTTTTCCTGTGAAATAGAAATAGTAACAGTACCCTTCTCCTAAAGTGAGAATGAGTGTTGGCATTTAATCAAGGAGTAGAAACCTATGCATGTTGTGGAATGGTGAACGCACTGTGGAAATTTAACCTTACACAGCTATGGGAGGAATCTGGGGAAATAAAGGTCTGAAAAGAGCAGAAGAATGTTAACTGGCACCCTTGACACAGGGGAACGGATGGGGGTTTCCAGATGCCAGGTTCACCCAGCTTCTGTAAAGGTCTATGCAACGCTCTTCGTGCCTGCGGCCTCTGTGAATTCTCAGAAAAAACCCTTGAGTTAGGCCTGGGGCCGATTACCAGATAAACTGCGGGATGTTGAGTTAATTTGAACTTCAAAGAAATAACACATCATTTTTTTGGTATAAGTATATCCCAAATATTCCATGGGGCATACTTATGTTTTTTTGTTTTGTTTTTAATACTGCTTATCTGAAATCTAAATTTAGCTCAGTGTCCCTGTATTTTAATTTGCTGAATCTGGCCACCTTAGTCTTCAGTCACATTTGGTCAGCAGGTTCAGAAGTTGGGAGGAGAACTGGGCACGAACCGGGGAAATTCAAGAATAGACTGCAACCCACCAGCACCTCAGACCTGTCCCTTATCAGCTGTAGCCAATGATGACCAGAGCATAAGGGTAGCCACTTTGCTTCCACCTCTCAGATCTCAGCCAATCTTTCCTGTGGCCAGACTTGACCTAGAACTGTACAGGTAAAGGACTCCAGGAGGTGGAGTTCCAGCTGAGCTGTGTGGGCCAGCACTAAACCCTACACGGCGCAGTAGGCGAGATCCTTGCTGCATGTACACTCTTACAGCAGCACCTACACAGCGCCCACACTCACAGAACGGCCACGCTTCAGTGTCACTATTACTGTGTCGTTTGGGTTGTTTTAGCAGTTCTGCCAGATGGGGGTCATGGGCTTTGATGAACAGATGGGAGTCAGTGGTAGGAAGTGTAGCGCAGGATTGACCTGGCAGCAAGAGTTTCTTTACTGGAACAAAAGACAACTTGGCCTTGTGAGAATAAAAGAGAGCTCCCTTGGGGCAGCAGACAGTTTCTCCCAGACAGGGACCGAGGCTGGAAGGGCAACCCAGTGAATAATGTGATAGCAGCGGACTCTTGCGTGGGTTGATACCTTTGGTCCCGCCCTAGGGCCTGTGTTGTAATGGTTGCTGACTACTTTCACATCCGTTTCTGCCCTTCGTTTTTTCAGCGCAGGCAGGAGTGTTATAAAATAGGCCATGAACGGGTTGCACAGTGTTGATTTAGATACATCACTCTAGATAAGGAATTCCTGGGTAGCTGTGGAAGTGTTCTGACTTTGGCCATCTGTTTTCAGATGCCAGCTGTGTGCCTGCCTACCCGTGTCCCTGCAGGACCATGTGGCATTCATTGCCCTTTCTCACGGTAACAGCAGCTTAATTTTGCTTTTTGGGAACTGCTTTCTGCCAGCAGTGCAAAGGTCAGTGTTCCTTGGCTTAGGGGTAAACATACAATCCAAGTTTGACCAATTAGATGTGTGCTTCCAGGCATAGAGAGCAAAACCAGCAACAACGAAAAGCAGGGTTGGATTTACACAACCTGGGCAGCTGTGCCTAGACCACCGTAAGTTTCTGCCTCCAAGATTCTTGTTACCAGTGTGGGCAAGTGGCCACAGCATTGCCCGGGAGCTTGTTAGAAATGCAGAATCTCTGGCCTTACCTCAGACTTATTGAATCAGAATCTGCGTTTAACCGAGGTTCCAAGTACGCATAGATAATAATGCATCTCACACAAATGTTTATCTGGTGCATGTTTTCTTCCTGGTTTCTCAAGTGTCTACCCATTTAACTGCACCAGGTAGGCTCTTAGATGTGCCTCATGGAGTGACTGGTACATTGGCCTGATACTGGAATGATCACAAAGTCAGTGTTTTCTGGCTTTCTTAAGATTTTACATTTCCTTGAATAAGCCACAACTCCCCTATCTTAGTTCAGGAAGCTTGGGTGGGTAATTCCATCCTTGCCTCCAAGGGTAAGAACAGAGCAGAGCCATGGATGAGCTCCACGTTCTAATCACAAACCAAACCAGTCCTGGGAGATTCAGTCCCATGGCTGCTGCTGACTTGTTTGGGAGAGAGAACCTGTGATTCTGCTGGATTGTTAGTCCTAAGGGTTTTGTGAACCTGGTCACTCCAGCAAGTAACCTGTGGAGCTGGTAGTGTGGAAAGCCAAACAGAGAGGTAAACTGAGCCTGTAATGAGAAGAAAGACTGCATCACAATCATTTTGTCTGAGCTCCTGAGGCCAGTTTTCAGTTCCATGGGTCAATACATTTCCTTCTGTTTGAGCAGGTGGGTTGGACATACATCTAAGACAAAGTGAAGCCAAGGCCGAATCCTGGACGATTTGACCGGTGGAGACACAGTGGACCACTTTCAGGTTTAGACAGTGTATTGTTTATACAGAGAGCAGTCAGGAGAGGACACCAAAGGTGCCAGCTCCCAGGTCCATGTCCCACACACCAAAAAGGGTGGCATGGAAACAAAAGGAGCCAGATGAACGAAACCCAAGCTGTGGGCTGCCCTGTTGCTGAGCAGCCCGTGCTAGATGCCAGCTAAGATAGTTTATATTCCACATCTCTACCAGCTTCTGAGGAGGGTGGAGAAAAGCCCCATAGTTGATTGGAAATCCAGGATGCAAAGAAGAGAGACAGATGGGCAACTGGTTGATCGCTTTCTAGTTGCTTCTTAGAGACCTTTGTTTTCTTGTGTTTCTAGAGAATCTCAAGTTCTTCCAAGATGCAGAAAAGCTGTGACTCCAGCCATTGCCTATACAGACATATGTGGGCTCTCCAGGGCACACAATGGAGCCGCTCCCTCGGAAATCCAGAGTGATGCATACTTTCTAGTGAGCATTTGTCATCATTTTTGTCAGTAGTACAAGAATCTCCTTTCTAAATTCAGGGCCTCCTCCACACCTTGAGGAAGACCTACCTCCCAGTGCAGAAGCTAAGGCTGCTAGATCCTCTCTGATTTCCCCTGCAGTTTAGATTGGGTATGTTATGTAGAGTGTATCACAGGTGCCCACTTCAGGCTTTGACACGGAAGCCAGTGTCGAAATGAAGCTGAGACCACACAGAGTCTGTGCTGATGAGGGCGACCATCTGTGTAGCATAAACATTGAGAAACTTTCTGTAGCTGTGGTGACAGTGGCTGTAGGAGCAGCTTCTATTACCCGTGGAGTGAAATGCATGGCCCAGCCCAGTGGAGGCAGCAACCGTGTCTTCAGCAGGATTGGGAATGACTTCTGGTGTTATTTTGAGGTGCACTGCTTCCCACCTTTATTCTTGGGTTCTCCTGGAGATTCCCCGAGCAACTCAATAGCCTTTAAGAATACTATTTTATGTTTAACATGAGAGAATTTCTCTCAATTGCAAATAAGATTCTCAATGGATATGTCTTCTAGGACAAGCATTCTGTAACCTACCTGCCAGCAACCACCTTCCACTTAGCTCTTCTGTCATTCAGGCATCCATCCGAGACCATCAAGTCACCTTTACATGAGCCTTTGCAGTCAAATTCTTCAAGATCTAGAGGAATGTGTTTCTAATGATGACATTTTGGGTTTCATGATAGAAAGTGTGTGATTAAAAATGATATCTATTCATTGGCTGAAATATAGAAAACACATTAGGGTAGAAGAAAATGATTCATCACTGTATCAGCCAATACATGTATTTTTGTATTCTAGTCATTTTTCTATGCATATTTGCATAGTGGGAATAATAGCATCTAAACAACTTATAGCCTTCTTTTTTATGAGATATCATAAGCATTTCCTATACTATTAAAAAAACTCATAAGAGATTACTTTTTGGTGGGTTTGTAGGCTGTTTTTAGTGTTGCACTATTATAAATATCTCTTATTTTGGACATCTTTGCTCATAAAACATTTTTTGCCTTTCAAGTTAATTTCTTAGCATATATTTCTAAAAGTGATATTATCAAGCAGAAAGATGTGAAACTGTCTTGATACATAGATCAAAATGCTTTCCAAAAATTGCTAACTTAATAATCAAAATTGTATTTTAAATAGTTAAGTGGCAAAGAGTAAGAAGAAATGATTCATAAAATAAGAACGAAATGGTCTAATAACCAGATGAAAAATGTTCAGCCTTTAGTAAGAAAACATTACTTTTAAGCTATTTGGAGGTGAGAGCTTTTGGAGCTGTTTACATTTGATGGGTGTATCTGCCTAAGAAGAAGTCTGACAGTTTTTGAGTGATATATTTTAAGGATGGATTTAGGCCCACACCTATTTGTATCAGGTGCATTGGGCCAACACCTATCTGCTCTTCATTTTTTCTTCCAATGATCTTGTGCGATAGTGACAGATTTGCCCCTTGCCAGTTTATATCTCACCGAGTCCAGGAGGCCTGATGTAAGTGGGACAGGCATTTTACAGCTAGAGATCCCGATTGCCTTTGTCAATGACCGTAGCTCAGCACTTCTATGGTGGTTGTTATTCTGCAATAACAGAATGCCTGCCCTCTCTTCTACTTTGCTTTTGGACTGTTACCACCTAACTTTCTTCTTGATGCATATTTGTGTGATTGCTTATTTCTAGATATGTGTATATCTCCCCTTTACACTGTACATTTAAAATGCCATTTGTAGATACACAGAACTTCTGAAGTTATCAAACTTCATAATTTGTATGTACGTCTCTTCCTCTTGGACACCTTAGCAGCCTATAGGTCCCTTTAAAGCAGAGGACATGCTCTGGCTCGTTGTGAGCCGTACTTGGCCTGGGGACATGTTTGCCATGAATATATAGACTTTTAAAAGTAAATTGTCTGTGTTTATAAGTTGTTAGATTTTGTTTACAAGTTCAGATATTACCTTCCATTTTGAAAACATCTTGTGATCTGAGAACACGGAGCCCACACTTTGGCGTGTTAGGAATGGGTTGGCCATTCAGCTGCTCCCTCCAGTGTGTTCTCTTCTGTCCCTGTAGGCCCACCCCATTGCGTTGCTCATATCCCTATAAAGAAAGACAGTATAACTTCATGCTTCAGAGCATGTGCGCTCAGTCAGTCTTCTGGCTGCAAAAACAAGCTCTACCAGTTTGTTAACCCTGAGTCCTTGGTGATTTTCTTTACCTCTGTGTACTTTGATATTCTTTGTACTTGTCAAGTAGGTCAAGAATACCTACCTCATTCAGCTGTTGTGAGAATTAAATTGACAAATATAAAATGTTTAGTCCGGTGCCTGCACATAATATGTGCTCAAAAAAACATTGGGTATTATTATTATTAACTGCCTGGACCTTGCAGGCAGTTAAGTTTGTAACTCTTGTTTTCAAATCTCTGATTTGACTTGATCATCCCCCATAGATGCTGTGCCTTCAGAACGGTCAGGTTTCTTTGTGGGAACCATTACTTTCTCATTAAGAAGGACAGTCTCCCCCCACCTACATACACACATATCACCACCACCACTACTACCACCACCACCCTAGGTTAGAATGAAAATGTTGGAGAGGTTTAGAGATCTCTGAGCAATGTCTTCTCAGCCAGACGGCCAAGCTGCTACCCTAAGTGGGTAACTGAAGGGCAGAGTGTTTGTTCCTATGTCTTTCTTTGTTTATCAATTGAAGAGTGATCTCATAAGGAAGTTCATCCCTTTTGTTTCTCTAAGATCAGTCTCTTCTCAAACCTTGGGCAGAGAAGGCAGTCACTCTCTCTCCCACCCCAACTTCGTGTCTTTCCTTTTTATTCACCTCCTGTTCCCTCATTTCATTTTGCATGAACTCCTGTCCAGCACATTGTGTTTTTGACCCTTTACAGCTAGGCCTAAGAGAGAGGTCTCTAGTCATTGTTTACATATTACCACTTCCTCTACCCACCTTTTTTTTCACAACATGCAACATAACATGGCTTCTATTTTATCTCCCAACTCAGACCAAAATTGTTCAAGCCAAGATCATTCATAATCTCCTAGGTGTAAGATCCAATTCTAACTTTTTTCTTTTCTATTTGTAATAACATTATTAAAATATAATTCATATATCATCCATTTCACCTACTTAAAGCATCCAAAGCAATGTTTTTTGTATATTCAATGAGTTATCTAACCATCCTCATGATTACTTTTAGACCCTTTTCATCACCTCCACAAAAAATTCCATATCCATTAGCAAACATTCTTCATTTTCTCTGAAGCTTAACTTCCCATCTCCAGACAATCATAATTCTACTTTATGTCTCTATTAAATGTCTTATCCTGGAAATTCAACACAAATAGAATCATATAACACAGGCTTTGGGACTAGCTTCTTTTATTTACCACAATATTTTAAAGGTTCAATCATGGGTAGCATATTGTATCAATACTTCATTTGTTTTTATGAGTGAATACTATTCATGTGTAGTCACGCCATATTTTATTTATCCATTCAGTTGATAGACATCTGAATTGCTTCTGCTTTTTGTCTATTAATGTTCCTTTGGAAATTTGTATACAGGTTTTTATGTGGATATACTTTTAATTCTCTTAGATATACATGTGATGTTAATTTCATACAGTAAATTTTTTATTTGTAACTTTCATCTCTAGAAATTCCATTTAGTTTTTTAGTATATTTTTCATTTTTCTCCTTTTAGGTTTGTGTTTTTCTTTAAATACTTGAGCATATGAAACCTGTATACATACAATAGCTGTTGTCATGCTCTTATCTGCTAAATCCATCATGTCTTTCGTTGCTGTGTTTGTTTCTGTTGATCAACTCCTGCTTGTGGGTCACATTTTTCTGCTTCTTGGCATGGCTAGTAATTTTTGATTAGGTGATCAACATTTTGAATGTTACATTGTTGACTGTTTGGATTTTGTTGTTTTCCTTTAAAGAATGTTGGGTGTTTTTGGTGGCAGGTAGTTTGGTTACTTGCAGGTTGACTTGACACTTCCGAGTCCTATTCTTAAAACTTGTTAGAGTAGGTCCAGGGTAGTCTTTACACTAGGTCTACTTAGTCTCACTGTTAAAATATGACCCTTCCATAGTCCCCGCTGAATGCCCTAGTCACTATCAAAGTGTGGTCCATGGACTAGCAACATCAGCATCATCTTGTTAGCCATGCAAAATCTTAGGCCCACTCTAGACTTACTAAATCAGAGGCTCTGGGGTTGGGGCCGACTCTGCATTTTAGCAAGTTCTCCAGGTACGTGCCATGCTAAAGTCTGAGAACCATCCTACTCAAACCTTCATGTGAATCACCTGAAGATTCTGTTAAATGCTTTTTCTGATTCAGTTGTCTAGGAAATCCTGAGATTCTAAAATTTTCACAAGCTGCTAGATGCCACTACTGCTGCTGATTCTCTGAACTCCCTTTGATTTATAAGAACTTAGAAACCTTACTTTCAGCCAAGGATTCTGATTTCAATGGTGTAAGAATGTCTAATTTTTAAGTAACTACAAAATGATAAGGGCACCCAGTCTTGAATTTCTATGTCAAGGTTCCTATTTATTGAATATGCTACTCACCAAAATGTGTATTTTATGTAAAAACAGTATATGAATTTCTCTTAATTTCTAAATCCAAGTGCAAAGATAAGAAAAACATTATATTAGTTACAGGAATATAATATCGTTTGTTGAAAATGCCTATTATATTCAGGATATTGCCTATTATCTCTTTAAATTATCCCAATAACACTATGTAGTCAGTGTCCTCTTTTTGCTTTTTGAATATTTTCTATTTTAATTTTTTGCAGCAGAAACTCAGATTAAATCACTTATTTGATACCATGCAACTAGCAATAGGAAAGTCATCACTTAAATCTATGACTGTCAAATTAAAACCCCAACACTACAGTTTTTGCACCTGTATTTTGCTCTAGTATTGTAGTTTTAATGCAATCTTAAGAAATAAAAAGAAATCCAATGAACTCGCTGTGTGTTGAATTACCATGATTGATATAACAAATCTAAGTTAAACATGGGGTATAAATCAGTGCCACCTGGCATGGTGCCTGCACTGCTGTGAAGTTATTATAATCAGTTTTAAACAAGAGCCTCTGCACCAGGCTTCTCTTGCTTAAAACAAGTCATGTATTAACGCAGGCATTGAGTTCTTTTCTTTATATTAACTAGCAAAATAATACTTCTATTTTATTTAGACAGAGGAGATTAATCTTGGCAAATAAAGGGGAGACTTTGAAAGGATTGGCAGAAATCAGAGCTTTATATATTGTGGCTAAGCTATATCACCTTGGCTTCAAAATCAGGGCAGTGTGGTTGGGAAATCCGAGTGAGTCAAGGTTCCAGGGAGGGAGGATGGGTTCGCCCAGTGCGCATCAAGGTTCTCAATCTCTTTCTCTCTCTCCCCACCCCCTCTCCTGAAACACAGGTAAAGGAACGCTGCACTAATTACTTTGTAGCTTGAGGCATGAGATTTGATCATTGGTATCTTGCCTTGGATCACAAAATACATTATTATTATTAGTTAAAAATTCATCTATGCATTTCTTTAAATGCCAACCAGAACTATGTCCTGAGTTTGGGCTACTACATACTGATTTTTACAAGTTGGGTAACTGCTGTTGGAAAGACTCCCTTTATAAAAATTAATCAAACCCTGTTTTCTGTGTAGCTAAGACTCTTTCTTAAACCTGCTAAGCTCCAGTATGAATGGCTCTAGGTAAAGAATATCCTAACTAGATCATCCCCTGAAGTTCAAAAAAATGTATCAATGCCATTCTTTCTCTCTCAATCTCTCCTGTAAACTTGAGCCATATTTCTACCTGAAGGTTAAAAATAGGCTAAATGGCCACTCAGATATCTCACAGCTTTGTGATTTCCTAGCAATGTTCTATGACCAGATTTGCTCATTTGCATTTAGTCTGTAAGAAGTAACTGAATTTAATTAGATCAATACCAAAGAGCATTACTACTTCATTGTGCAGCTCTTTATGACTGAATTTGGAAAAGTAACTCAATTTTTTTTAAATGTGCAATGGTAGGAGATGCAGGAAACAGCAGTGTGTAAAGATCTTTTACTGAAGGATGTGATAAAAATAGGTTGGCAGCCTTGGGTTGGAGAGTCCTACAGGTGCTTGGAAAATAGAAAGATCTAGGCCTATGCTTGGCAGAGAGGGATTTGGGGGGTGCAGAGTGGGGCTTGGAGCTGGGCACAGACCAGAGAGGAAAGGGGGTAGGTCCAGGTGAGCCGCCAGCAATCAGGAGGCTTCAGGCACCCGAGGGGGAAGTGATATGAGGATTCCGAAGCCTCAAAGGGCAGGTAGTCATACACTGAGAGCATCACAAGCAGGGAAAACCAGGGAACCAGAAACTCGGCAAACTGGGTGAGTGCTGGCACCAATAACAAAAGACCTTGATAACAGGGACCAAGCCCTGTTTTATGATGTAGGTGGGAAGGCGTGAGCCAAAAGAATCTGCCCTGGAATTCCTCCCCAACCACGCCCTGTGACCCTGAACTCCTAGCCCAGTGCCCCAGTGCCTGGCACAGAGGCAGGAGAAATGAATCACCTTGAGACTCAATGTCTCCGGTGCAGAACAGGGATTTCACCTGCCCCACAGGGTCGACATAAGGACACGATCAATGAATGTAGGCAAGGTATCAGGAAATACCTAACATGCCTTAATCAGTGCTGCGTAAATACTAGCTTCTTTTTCTTCTTTTCGATAATGATCTTCCATATTTACTTTCAGCGGGGGCAGGAGACCAGGAAGAATGAGAACCAGTAAAGATCAGGGGTTTATGTAGCTTGAAAGGGAAGTGAGGAGTAGGAGAGAAAGACTGAAAAACTGACCCAGGGTTGGGAATTTGCCAGGGACAGGGAAAAGTGTATTGAAATTGTTGGTTCCTTTCAGAGGTGGCTTTCAGCAGCGGGAAATTCCTGTTAGGACAGGATGGTGGGTAACTTTCTATTTTGAACTAAAATAACTTACTGCTTAAAAAGAAATCCTAGTCAGTTTCTGTTTGTGATCCCTTGACCTTATTTCCATTGTGAATGGAGTTTCTTCTGGGAGCAGATGGCAGGCTGGTGGGAAGGGTGCATTTGTGTGCAACGGCAGCAGGTGTGGAGAGATAGGAGAACGGTTTAGAAGCTGTGTTTGCAAAGCAAGTACACTGTCTTTACTTACATAATATGGTATTTAGGGTGGGCTTACAAGGGGGTATTGATGAAGATAACTTTCCCACTGTAAAATGAAGTTCTGTTGATGTCATTCCATTGGTTATAACCCTCAGTGATCCATATTCTCTCTGACACATGCCAGCACCCCGAGGATAAAATCCAAATTCTTTAATATGATGGATAAATGGTCACGATCTACCATTAGCATAGTGTGTGGCCTCCTCATTCACTTCCTTACCACTCCCATACTAGCCTGAAGCCGAACTAAACCATTTAAGGATCCAATAGTATCCCATGATCTCTCTGGGTTTTTATAAATTATGTTCACCAGTCCTGTCTTATTTTTCTCCTTCCACAGCCCTACTTATGTTTTACATCCTAGTTTGGAAGTCACTTCTTCCAGGAAGTCTTCCCTGAATCTCTTACTACTGGGCTATCTTCTTTATCATATGCTTCTGTAGTTTCCAGTATTTATTTCTATTGCAGAAAAATCACACTGTGCAGTAATTATCTGTATACTACTATTTTCCCCCCACAAAACTGTGTGGATGTTGAAGAAGTCTCCAGTCCACCCCATATCCCAGTTTGCTTTTATTAATTTAACAAGCAAACACTTGTTAAATTAATTAAAGAATAAACTGACATTGAGAGAAATGTTTTCCAACAACAAGAACAATAATCCAAAGCAATTTTGGTGATAATAAAACACATCTTGGAGCATCAGTAACCCTTGAATAAAACAATTTAAAGTTGTGCAGATGCCAAAAACAAAGCCTTTATAAGGTGATGAAGTGCCATTAGAAAGTCACACTTACATATTCAAGGACGTATGTGTGCATCTGCTTTTATAAAAGCTTATTGAAATTATAAAAAATGTTAAAATGACTCAGAATGTTAGAGGTTTTCATGAAGCTCAAATGGGATAATACAGTGAAATATTAACATTATACTAGCACATAACAAGCAGTAAGTAAGTGGTAGGTAACCACTTAATGTTATTCTTATTATTAATGTCAGTGAAATGTTCCGTTTCCAGGGTTCTGTGCAGACCCACCCATTTCGCTTATATCCTGGAGTTCTTGTATGTGAAGGAAAAACATCGCCAAAGAAAAGGTTGACACTCTTCTATGCGAGTTCATATCCATTCAGTCCATTCAGCCTTTTTGAAGCCGAGAGTGTGATAGTCTGTTGGGTTATTGAAAAATTAGTCTCCCTCTTTTGACACCAAGATCCTTGGAGGATGTGAAGGAACAGCTTTATCACGTGGATGATACAGTGCATTGCATCCGAAAGCTCCACAATGTCTCTCTCAAGCCCCTTAACCACTGCCACGCCCATCCTTTTCTGATGTGTGTATCCACCCTGTCTCTACCGCCAGCACAGTGACTTTTGTCCTGAAGGTCAATTCATTCCTGCAGCCTCAGCATTCCCCCAGCAGGCCTCTCCCAAGACACCTTACTTCATCAGATGTCCCTCTCCTGCGCATCTTGACTTTTACCCTTTCGTAGTTCTTTTGTCCAATTAGGATTCAAATTTGCTCAGGTCTCTTCTACCTTCAAGAAAAACAAACACCAATAACAAACTCCCTTGGCACGATGTCCCTCTTTAGCTGTGCCCAAGAAGTAGTGTGGCAGATCAAGTCAAAAACCTTGTATTTTTAATGCAACATGTGTTTACTAAGAATCTACTATATATTAGCTGCTGTAGAACCCATAATTTGAAAGAGACACTCACTAATGTAAACTGTGGACTCTGGGTGACAATGCTGTGTCATTGTGGGTCCCTCCATCATAACAAATGTGCAACTCTGGTGGGGAATGTTGGTAGTGAGAAAGGCCACGCCTGTGTGGGCAAAGGAGCACATGGGAAATCTCTGGACCTTCTACTCAATTTTGCTGTTAGGCTCCCGATGAATACTCACAATAACAATGATTAATAATGTTATCATATCTGAGAGCAGTTTCAATGTCTTATGTTAGTCATTTATCAAGGGGTTCTTTTGAGCTTCTCACTTAGTGGTATTTTCTGCTGAATGAAATGCCACTTTTTCAGGTTTGAGCCACAATATGCTGTGAACTTGATCTGATGGTATTGTTACCTGGAGGGAGCTTGACTTTTTCTAAACCTTGATTTTGCCTAATAAACCTGATTTTGGACTTCTTACCTCCAGAACTGTAAGAGAATAAATATGTGTTGTTTTAAATCACCCAATTTGTGGTCGTTTGTTACAGTAGTACACCCTCTAACCACTATGACCCATTCATTTGGTTTCCATGAAGAGAGATTTTTTTTCTGAACACTCCCAGCCTCTTGTCCTTTGGGTTAGTTCATGGGTCGATGCTGTTTGCTGCCAGAACCCTCTTCACTTCCTTTTCCCCCTTAGTATGTCGTTTGACTTCCTCCTCACCACCTGATCATCAGCTTTGTGAGGATGGAGTCCACATCTGTCTTGTTCATCTTGGCTTCCTTAACCTTTGTCTGGGGCACGATATTATACTCAAATGTGAGCAATTACCCATGGTAGACCATCAGCGATTTCATATGATTCATCCTAGTAGGTTCTTCATAAAAGTGTGTTGAATAAAAACATTTATAGAGAAGAGTTTTTTAAGTGTCAGGGGCTGGTCCTGAACCTCATCCCCGCCTCTTCAGCTCCCTAATTAAGCATGGAAGCTGTGAAGATGATGTGGGTGAGGCGCCCCCTGCTGGAAGCCATTTATTTTTCTGGTAACTTCGTTCCCTGTAAATACAATAGCTACTCTGAATTACTGAATGTGAGCAAACTCAGTGTTATAAGACAAAGAACAGGAGTCTGGATCTCACCATATAAGTGTTTTGCAATAGCCCTATTAGTCGATGCTATTTTATTCTCACTTTACAGACAAGGAAATTGAGACAGTTTAAGTAGCTTGTCCAGGGCCATGTCACTTGCTGGTGGTGGTGCTGAGATTTAAACTCAGGGCGATTCCAAACCCCGCCCTCCACCCCCTTTGAGAAACCAGTCTGGTAGAGGTATTAGCAGCTCAGGGTAACGCATGAGAAACGTGTGTGGGCTGGGGAGCATTAATACCTCAAGTTTCATGAAAGGAAGTAGTAAGTCCTGTTTTCTGCAAGCATGGGAGCTAATACTTATCACTAACTGATAGTCAGTGATAGTTTTCAAATATCAGAAAACTGACATTTGGCAAGGCCTGTAGGTTTAAACGATTCAGAGGGACACAAGGAAACAAGGGGTGAAGAGAATGGGTCTGTCTGAAAACAGAGTAATTGTATGCACAGCTTCTTTGGTGCACTAATAATACTTGGGTGAAACTAACAAATTCAAACTATTATTGTTTCCTTATCAAGATGATTTTTTTTTAGAATAGTTTCCCTCGAAAGGTTTGTTTTCTCCCCAGGCTTATTAAGGTATAACTGACAATTAAAATTATATATTTTAGCCCTGGCTGGTGTAGCTCAGTGAATTGAGCACAGGTCTGTGAACCAGAGTATCGCGGTACAATTCCCAGTCAGGGCACATGCCTGGGTTGCAGGCCAGTTCCCAGGAGGGACCATGAGAGGCAACCATACATTGATGTTTCTCTCCCTCTCTTCTTCCCTTCCCTTCTAAAGATAAATAAATAAAATATTTAAAAATAAAATTGTATATTTTTAAGGTGTACAGTGTAATGATTCGGTATGTGTGCAGCTGTGAAAAGATAACCTCAATCAAAATAAGCAAGATGGCAGCTAAGGGGAGGGAAGACTAGTCGGTGGAGGGATTGAGCAAAGAGAAAAGGGACACATGGACATGGACACCAGTGGGGTGATTGTAGCGGGGAGGGGAGCACAAGGAGAGTAAGTGATCATGGAAGAACTACAATAAAAATTGAAAAAATAAAATGAAAAAGGTGATCATCACTTCATATGGTTATTTGTTTTTATTTTTGTGGTAGGAACCCGTAAGATCTACTCTCCTAGCAAATTTCAATAACATACAGTATTATTAACTCTAGTTATCACACTGTACATGAGATTTGTAGGACACATTCATGTTATGACTGGAGGTTTGTGCCCCTCGACCAGCGTTTCATCTCCTCAACCGCCCTCAACCCCAGTTACTACCATTCTACTCTCTGGTGCTGTGGCGATGACTTTTTAGATTTTACAAACAAGTCTTAACCACATGGTGGTTGCCTTTTTACATCTGGCTTATCATAAACAAGTTTTTATATTTGTATATTGAAGACAGTTTCCTGAGATCTCTCATTTTGTAAAATTGAACAAGTTTAGCAAAACTATGTCAGGTGAGTTTTGGATAATGATGACGGTAGATATATCGCTGCCTTACTTGCAACGAGCTGAGAACCTGGGGTTTTTCTTATAATGGCAGCTGTTGGTTTAGCCTGCTGAGACTAAATTAATGATTCTGGTATGTTTCACATCGTCAACATTTGAAGATGTAACTGTCTAAGATGTTTTATTCTGGTGTATTTAGCTGAGATTCTAAGCAGCAAGAGAGCATGTTTACATGGAAAATGGAAAACGGCAGAGGTGAGGGAATCTGCAATATCTTATCTCCTGCAGTGTGCTTTACCACGGCGTAATATCCTTTTTATCATTGCGGGGAGCACTGGCGTTCAGACCTCATTGCGATGCCCACTTGCAATTTCCTGCCTTATCACTACAGAAATGAGACAGATGGTGAGGGGCACTGGGGATCCACATTAACTATACGTGTAACTCTGTGTAAGTTAAATGCAACTTTCAATTCAATTTTGTCAACAGCAGTACTTGTTGAAAGCCAGCTATTTACAAGACACATGGATAGCCACTGCAAATAACTAGAGCTGTTGAATGATTGTTATTATGCAGCCTCTTCTTCTGGAGCACATTGAAAGTCGAAAGGGCTACCTGTGCACATTTATTATACTTGCAGGTTGGAATTGTGAATGGAGCTTAGTCGGGGTGTGCTTCTGTGGACAAAGTCCATGCTCGGAAATTCACTTGAATGAGTGAATTTGATAAATATTTATTGTGTAGGTGCTCCGTGCCTTTCTTTAAGCAAAAGCCCCAAATAATTAACTCAATGGACATGTAACATGTATTTCTAGAGCCCCTGTCATATACCAGGCACTGTGATGAATATAGGGGAGTCAGTGTAGAGTTGGATTCTCAGTCCCTGCTTCAAAGAATATGCCTGTGGCACAAAGAACATGTGCCACCAAGAGGTGACAGCAGAGCCTTGGTCAGCTCAGTTTCCAGCACTATTTTTATTTGCCCCTCCAGACTCCCCCCCACCCCTCCCGTCTCTCATCTACCTTGCCCTGCAACAAGGAGACTGGTCTGTAACTGCTACTCAATATAATCGCTACCCTTTCTCTTTGGCTTCATGCTGTGCTTACAGAGCACCCCCTAGGGAACTGAAGAGGGGAACACTGTGAGGTCAAATTATTTATTACCGACTTCTTCCCTGGGAAGTTGCTGGAGGCTAGCTCAGCGCCTCTTGAACATATGTCACAGATCCTAATAGGTAGCCATCTCCACACTCTCTCTCCAAATTCCAATAGCTTCTCCCACCTTTAACCCCTTCAGGTCTTAGGGTTCAGCCAACTGTTACTACCCCTGAGCTACTGCAATATTTTTGTGGTTTCCCTCACCCTATTGCCATCTTGTGATTATTTTCTTTACCTTTTCTTAAATGTCCCCCAGTATGTGTACCATCTATATGCCACTGACACCCATATTGTACAGTCTTTAAATTACCAGGTGAAAGGAAGCCTTCCGCTGACATACAATGAACCTTTTTGGGTTAAGCCTCTAAAATTTGGAGGTTAATTTTCAGCATAGCTATGCTTACTATCGCCATTGACCAAGCTGAAGCAGTGCGTGAAGATCTTAAACATCAGCCCAATATATGGGGTTAGAATAGACCATCCCACATGGTGTGGCTTTCTCTAAAACAAAAGAATAAGTTTGGAAGGGAATGGAATGTATAGATAGGCTGCATGCTGGAAGGATACTCAGAATTTGATAAACGTGGTTGCTCAAAAAAAAAAAGAATCTGTGACAAAGATGATCCCCCTCAATAGCTCTTTGAAGAGTCAGGCCCAGTTAGGCATGAGCCATTCGGGTGTTTTTATTTTGACCCCCCTTGAGCACTTGCTGCTATATACACTGAGGGGCTGTGGCAGGGATTGGCCCTGACATTCTCTCTGGTTTGAATACATAATATGTGGGAAACACTTTTTCATCTTCCCTTTCTATTATTTTCTTTCATTGGAGAATTAAAGCTTCTTAGACTATACAGGAGAATCAAGGATGGTAGGTAATTTTTTTTTGCCAGAAATGTGGTTTAAGTCACTTTAATTCACATGTATATTTATATAAATCTGCAAACTATTCAAGTAAAACTATCAGGCTTTGAATTACCTGTGGCATGAGTTGTTAGTTATTTTCTGTTCTGTTCTCAGCACACAGCTCAGATGCTAATATAAAAACAATAAACATGTATTGAATTAATGAGCAAATTAATGACTAAGGCATAAGAATACAAATAAAAGTAAATTATAGTAGCTTCTCTCTGTATTCCTGCAAATTTTTATTTTAAGTAAGTATCCAAGGATATATCCAGGTTAATGAGTATTGTCACTTAAAGTAATCACCTCAAGGTACGGCTGTCCCACAGGCAAGCATGTTTTGGAAATGCTGCTGTTGTTCATATACCACTTTCAAAATCAGCCCTGCATTCACTTAGAGAGTGGGAAATCTTAATATTTGAGGAAAGAATTAATTCTTTTGAAACTACTGAAGGTTACACAGACTCACTTTGTATAAAAGGTAAATAATCCAAGTAGGTGGTATAATATGTTGTCGGCCAAGCAGAAGTGAATCAGGAGGCTTTGCTAAAATTGAAGATGATAGTTGTATTCAAGTGTTTTAGGGTTTGCAAATCGAAAACACTACCAGGGAACATCAGACTTTCTGAAGAAAAGAGAAAAAGTTGAGAGTTCATATAGTAAAAGGAAGTTGAGAAGTTCCCATGAAACCAAGAGTTTTTAAGACTTTGATTAAATTTAGTTTTAAATCATAGTTCTAGAAATCATCTCTACTCTCTTTTCTCTCTCTCTCTCTATCTCCCCCCTGGCTTTCTGTCTATATTCCTCCTAGACTTGGCCCTTAACCAAATAATTAGCAGTCCTGGAGGAAGCAGGGCACAGTAGCCCAAACCCAGGGTCACAGGGTCTAGAGCTCTGGCAGGCTGAAGATAACTTCTTGACCTAAATTATGTTTCAGCTCCTGAGCTGTAGGGTAGAAGGATTCCCTGGCTACTTGCCCTTGAGACTGCACAGAAACATTCAGGAAAAGATCTCAGATCTGCCCTTAAGACCTGAAGAAATGATACATTAGTCTTACCTTGCTTGCGACCAATCAGCTCCCAGCAGACCTCAAACCTTCTAATCCACAGTGTCTTGTGATTTTACCCTATACCATCTGTAACCTACTTGCCATCGGGGGGGTTGGCCTCTAGGCCTTAGCATCCCATTCTTCTTGATGACACCCTTCATAATACTGAATAAAATAGCCAATAGTTCTTCACTGCAATTCTCAGTGACTAGTTTTTGGCTATGCTGGTGCTGGGTGGATGAACGCTCTCTGTTCTCATTAAAATAGAGTGTACCCAAGAATAAAAGACTAAAATCAAGAAGTTGTTCTTACGTCAAAGCCATTTCTTTGCATATCACTGTTCAATTGAGCGATATTTTTCTATCTTATAACTCTTTTAGTAACCAAATTGACTCTTTGGATTTGGTTGTAATTTCAGGCTTGAAAATTAGGTAGGCAAACATTTCTAATTTTATCTCAAATTTCCAGGCTCTGCTCTTCTACAATTTTATCATGAATTAAATATAAGCTTGAATAAATATGGAGTGAAGTGTCAAAAGCAAATTAATTCTACTTGCTGTCAACGCTTGGATCAGTAAACACACGTCCAGATTTATTTCCCAGGCCTCTGCTCTACATGTGAGGTGAGAGGAGGGGAACCGGAAAGACAAGACTTCATCTCCAGCTGCAGTTCAGGGAGGGGAGCATGGAAGGGTGGGATAATAGGTGAGCTCCAGAGCTGGGCAGGTGGCCTCGAGTGCTGGCCTGGCCAGTTACTCATCGTATGTGTCTTTCAGTCTCTCAGATGGTTCCTTCACCTGTGACATGGAAGTGATGTTCATGGCTGTCTAAACCCATTGCAAGGGTGGCCTGTAATCTATGCCTAGCACTCCACATACTTGGTACTCACACCACAAAATTATCTTGAGAATTCATTTACAGTTTTGAACTCAGGAATACATCAAAGCACATCCACATGACTGTGAGTTTGAGGCAAGGGACACATCTCTGTTCGCCCATACAACAAAATCAGATACAAGGAAGGACTTCAGCTGTGTTCTGTGAATACAGAGTGACTATATTCTCAGCTTTCATGCCTGTATATGTGGCATATTTTGTCTGTTCTTATTGGTGTTGCAATTGTATTTGACAAGAACCCAAGTCCCAGGAATTCTCTAACAGCTGGCTACCGCCTCCTATTCAAAATGCATTATACCAAGAGGATGCTCTAGCAAGGATCATTCTGTTTATTTTTTAAAGACTTAACTCCAAGTATTGATATAGTCTTTCTATCACACAAGGTGATGAGAAATCCTTTTCAGACAGGCTATTGTCAGGAGGACACCTTGTCTCCTTGGCCTTATTTCTCCAGATCTACACCCTAATCTCAACTTTCCATCTTAATATTATGATGGTTAGTAAAACAGATCTTCCCAGGAAGAAAGGAGAACAATTCTTTATTTAAATTTCTTGTACTAACAATCCAGTAATATGGCCTGAGTTGCTCTTGGATGGGGTCCCTGCAGAGCAGTAAATCTCTTTCGTGGGGTTGGGGTGTAAAGATGAGCTACTTCCTTACAATCGTCATCGTGAATTAAAACTGCCAACTCCACTGCATTTTCCCTTTTCCAATGGAATAGACACAGGTCTTCAGTTTTAGCTTAGGCCTTGCTAATTCTATCATCTCGAAGAGGTTATTCATTATTACCAAGTGTTGATTTTTTTAATCAGGAAATTAAGATAGTTCATTTCAGGGGTGTTTAGGGGAAGAAAGAAAAGATTATACAAGATATTTCTGAAATGTGGCCAGTTCAAAAAGTGTTCATTCTTCTACAAATCTTTTTAAAAATTAATTTGCTTTTACTATCTATTAGTCACCTTGATATTAAATTTTTAAAAATAAGAACCAAAAAGAACGGGTTAATGAGGAAAACAGGAAAACCAAAAGGTCAAAGGGAAATAGGCCAACAAGATCAATACTCCAATGAACAGTCATCACTCTGCCCGGCCAGTCATCCTTCCCATCTTCTGGAAATTGTTTCACCACTCTTACTCCATACTTCTGGGAAATTTTTTTTTTTTTTCATTTTAGCCACCTAGTTTCAATGGGAGCTTCCACTTCCTATAAGTCCTGGCCACACTTAGTATCTGAGGGGAATAAATAAGTCCAGAGTGACAGCTCACTGTCTGACCTTAGCTGATTGGTCCAGGAATGAACTCTTCACTCAAACGGGATCAACTGGACATCTTCTCTCTCGTTTTTTAACTTGGAAAAAGAGCCAGCAGGAGTCAGTCATTTCCTGGCGATGATAATGAGAGACTGAAGAGGGAGCTGCTGCCAGATTCTGTATTTACTGCTGGTGGGAAAACCCGTCCTAAGAAAACGAAGCCAACGTGTGCATAGAAGACATACAGTATTTTTCTGGGCCATATTTACTCTTCTTGCGGTTTCAAGCCTTCCAATAAATCCCCCCTCCTTTTTTTATGGCTCAGCTACTTTTCTAGCTGAGAAAACTATGGCTCAGCCAGTTTTCTTGTTGGCTTGCTGTCACTTTTAACTAGAAGAAAACCTGACTTAGAAAATTCTTCACAAAAAAATCAAGACCCCGTAAATCCTTACTCCAGGGCCAACAGGAGATTCTAGTATCTGAACAAATAAGAGAGCCTAGAGTTAGGGCTGATTCAGGAGTGGATGTTGCTTTTACCTGGCTCTAAGATGAACTTAATGGTCAGAGACTGAGGATAGGGACAAAGAAAAATTGGGAACTAAGAGGCCATCCATATAAATCTTCTAACCCCTAGGGGCACAATCAGAGAGTAAGCGACAAAAATAACAAACACACATACACATAAAGGAGTCAAAAGCCAGAGTCTGCGACTGGATTCTGATAGAGCAAACAGGGTAGGATGAGTTATTAAGAGGCAGTGTCTATTATACAGATGCTGATGGTCTGGGTTCAGGTACTGATACACAGAGGCCAGAACTCCAATTAATGGGTGCGTGCAACCCCACTTGCAGAAGGGAGAGGTGCTGTTGAATGGGTGGTGTGGGTATGGACAGTGTTACCCTGCCCAAGACAATGATTTTGGTAAGAGAGTTTTCAAATGACAGGTTGTAATTCTTCATTTGTATTGTCTCTGGATCCAACGCTGGCCTTCTTCTAGTTGATGAATGAGGCTCCCAAGTCCAGAAGAAGATCCTGATGAAGTTATATTCCCACTTTTAGAATACTAGGCATATAAAAATTCAAATTTGCAAGATCATTATTTTTCTGCCAGAAGGATTATTTCTCTTGCAAAAGATTTACCATAGCATTTTTATTTTTATTTTTATTTTTTTTAAAGATTTTATTTATTTATCTGTAGAGGGGAAGGGAAGGAGAGAGGGAGAGAAACATCAATGTATGGTTGCCTTTCATGCGTCCCCTGCTGGGAATTGGCCTGCAGGGAACTAGCCTGCAACCCAGGCATGTGCCCTGACTGGGAATCGAACCGCGATTGTCTGGTTCACAAGCCCGCGCTCAATCCACTGAGCTACACCAGCCAGGGCTTACCATAGCATTTTTAAATCTAAGTAACAACCTTTTCCAAAAATATTAATAGTTAAATATGTGCCCCTTTGTATTTAATATTTCAGGATCCATCTCTTACATGAAGGAAGCAAACCTGTGAGCATAAAAGAAAATTGTCCAATGTATTTAATATCGCGTAGTTTAGTCTGCTGTAGATGATATGTAAGTGTTCAAAGGTTGGACATAAACCTACCCCGCTCCAGATTACTATGTTAACAGTTCTCAGATGTTCTCTATATATTGATTCATTCTACCTACAATCAAGAAGAAAAGGTTATAGAGTCTTTCAGTGGGCCTTTAGAACTCAACAGTCAAGGTTATAAATTCACTAACATTATATCAAGGACTATCGTTTGGAGAATAATAACCATCATCTTTTAGATGAGTAGTCCTTTAGACAGAGAACCTTCCCTTACCATTGTACATGAGTATTACTGCAATCCTTTGAAGTGGGTACTACAGTCCTTTTCTTTGAAGGATTGTAAAATTGAGGCTGGAACATTAAATGACTGGAATAGTAAATGATTACACAGGAGTAGTACACAGGAAAGCCAACATCTATTCCCGTTTCTTGTGACTATCTGCTGTCTAGTACAATACAGCTACTTCAGCAAACGCCTTGTCTGTCCTTGAGTGAGCTGACTGAGATATCTTACAAATGACAGTAAAACGTCCTCTTAATGAGTTTTACTGTTTCCCAGTCATGATACTGTATAATTGGTCCAGGACTGAGCTTCTTGACAATTGCTCAGAAATCAAAGCCTGAAATGCACTTAGGCAGTTGCTCAATTACTTGGCAACCAACTTTACTTGGACAGGATTCTGCTGTGTGATAACTGATAGATGTGCCTCGATTTCCATCTGGTAATTTAACTCGTGCTACTTATCTACGTTCAACTGATTTAGCAAAATACCTGTATTTGACAACCAGCTGAAGTGTATGCCAGAACGAAGTGGAACTTTTGTTTGTGAAGTTTGCATAAATAAATTGGAGAAGAATTTTAAGAAGTTAAATTTATTTCTAAATATTTGGATACTTTATTATATTTTAAGATATTTTATTATATTTTTAGATATTTATATATACAGTATGGAAGTATATTTTATGTGATCTGAGAAATATATAATCATTACATTTATAGCAATGTGTTTGCTTCATTGAACAAATCCCGGGCTAAAAATCCATTAGATGCTAAGGATAATCATATAAGACAATGAGATTGTTTTGTTTTAATTGATGGATAGATTTAGGAAGGAACAAAATATTATTATATTGTTAGAAATAAAACACTTATTTGGTATTAATCAAAAGTTTTGAGGAAAGTTAGAATGAGGTTATAATTGAGAAATAGAAAATTAGTTGTTTACCAAGGTTGCTTAATAAATAACTAGAGAAAAATGAATCCTCCATATTCATCCAGCTGCACCAACCATATCATTGCAATTCTCCAAATGGGAATTTTTAATTATGTATTAAAACACTATTTGGACCAGGGAATGGATATCATTAGGCGTAACACTTTCTCATTACAGTTTTAAATATACATTTACAAGTCAAAAAAAATAAAAGGAAGCACTTAATCACTTCACACTAGAGAATTTTGAGGGGGGAGAACATTAAGTTGCCATTTCTCATCTTTAAAATCTATAATAACTCAATCATATTAGTGCTGGTGACATTCAAGGACTCCCTTAGTGGAAATGTCCAATCTCCAGCTAATTTAGATTTGTGAAAAGATAAAGATCTGTCTGAAATAAGCCTGTTGCAATAGTTGCTACTATCTTAAAATCACTATGTGGCAAGGTTATTTGCTGAGGCCTTTTTCTTCAGTCAAAGTGTGTATACACAAGACATTTGATTTATTACTTCATTTAAGTTTGTTATTTACAGGACAAATCTTCCAGCAAGGATTTTATGCTTGGAAAAGTCCTGTTGAAATATCTGCTTGTTTTGCTAAATTTACAATGTTGCAATATACAGTCCGTTTTTCAAATAAATGCTATACCAACAGGGTAATTATTTACACATGGACTTCATTTTACAGTAGGAAAATATAATGCTTTCACATATTGTATCAGGTATATGATGTTACATAATTAAGTCAATAAAACACACCTGTGCACACTTAAAATCTAGGCAGTTATAAAATTTCTTTGCAGACATTTGGCCCATACCCATGGCTTTAAGAGAGTGTCTCTCAAGGGAAACCGACTGCTTTTGACATTTTATTCCACGTTGGAGTGAGTGAGATGCTTGTGGGTTGGAATCCAAATGTTATTGAGGTTGCCTAGCTACCACATCACAGTAGAAGGAGAAGCTGAGCATTTTGACAGCAATTGGCCATATTGCAAATTACCATGGGCCTCTTTTGACAGCTGGGTGGAATGGAGCTTTGCACTTCCACCTGCGATATCTCCCTTGGGTATGGCTGACCGAGGACACAAGCTAGGGTGAGGAGTCCTTGCTTGCTCCTGAGTCACATCAAAGTTTAGTAGCTTTCAGGCCTGAGGAACCAAGAGTGGATTAGAAAGTCAGTAAACAAATATTTTTGAGCTCTGATCATGCACCAGGATACATAGGTACATAAGTTGTGATCCGGGGGAGTGGGGATGGCCAGGGAGACTTCCCTGAGTGGAGATCATTTGGAAGGTGAAGAGGATGTCAATACGGAGAAGAGGAGCAACCGCCTGTGTGTTGACTCAGGAAAACATGCATTGTGTGTTCAAAGGGTCTCGAGAGAGCACCATAGGGCTGAGAAGACAATCAGATGAAAAGAGCAGGAAGTAGGTCTGTGTTGATTCTTACGCGGTCTTAAAAATTATTAAGGATTTTGGACTTAATCTTAAAAATAATAAGTTGTCAAAGGGCTGTAACAGAACAGTTTCATTAATCACAATCAAGGTTTTAAAGAGATCCTACTGGCTGCTATGAGGGGAGTGGCAATGTTAGATGCAGAAGACCAATCAGAAGGATAATGCATTGTCATTACATTATTCTACCCAGAAGACCTAGGAGACGAGTACTACACGGTTTCCACCAGGGGCTGGATGACTGACTCCCTGCGCGAAGGGATGAGGGAAGGCGGGGATGGAGGACAAATGCATACATATTCTCTGGCTTGCCCAGGAGAAACAGGATGTGCAGGAATCCTTTGGGAAAGCCCGGTTGTAGGTGCTTGTGTGAGCAGACAGCTCGGTAAGTCATGGGCTCAGACACGGATCTGGGTGGGAGTCACGAGGAGTAAGGGGAGTTCTGAGAGTGTTGTGATGGCTCAGGAAGACCGCGCTAGACAAAGCCCCAAGGGACCCCAATACCACATCACCAGTTGGAGGAGTGTGATCCATGTGAAGACCAGTGAGGCCAGAGAAATAGAAGGAAAAAATCAAGAGAAGGGAAGATCAAGGAAGCCAAAGAAAACAATTGTTTTCAAAAAAGAAAAATCCTCGCTGTTCACTGGGACTAAGAGGTCAGACAAAATGTTGGCTTAGGAAGGTTTACTTTTAAAAGTATATTTTTAGTAATGTTTAAATTATCTGTGGCCTGCCAGGAACGATTTCAGTGGGATGGTAGAAGCAGAAAGCTAAGCGGTGAATGAAAAGTGAATATAGACAATCTGTGAAATTTTGTTGTCAAAAAGAAGTTAGTATAGTAACTGGCATGGTAGTTAGTCATGAGGGAGAATACATACATACATACATTTATACATGCATGTATACAAATACATGCAAAGAACATGTGTATATATTTGACAGATGATGGAGAAGAGATACAATAACTAAACATGTTAGGTTTCTGAGAAAGTCATAATAATGATCAAATGGTAAGATTTTGGAGTAGATTTGATTATTTTTATAGATTTCAAGATCAGAAGTTGAGGCAAATTTCATCTAATGGCTTCTACTTTTCTGAGAATTTGGGGGATTGTTTGAGGTGCTCTGCTGAGAGAGAGTGGGCATAAGGAGACATGAAATGTCTGAGAAGTGCAGAAACAGAATTACTGTAACAAGGGGATGCACACAATGACTATAATAATAGTGCAGCCCTGGCTGGCGTAGCTCAGTGGATTAAGCACAGGTCTGTGAACCAGAGGATCGCAGTTCGATTCCCAGTCAGGGCACATGCCTGGGTTGCATGCTGGTTCCCTGCAGGCCAGTTCCCAGCAGGGGATGCATGAAAGGCAACCATACATTGATGTTTCTCTCCCTCTCTCCTTCCCCTCTAAAAATAAATAAATAAAATCTTTAAAAAAAAGTCCTTTAAAAAATAATAATAATAGTGCAGGCCATTCAGTCCCTGCTAAGGGCTCAGTTGAGAAAGCTGAACACAAAGTCACAGTGGTGCCCATTTGCCCAATAATGTGTTTTTCCCCAGCAGTATTTACCTACCCAGGTAGAGTCACAGAAGCAAAGGGTAGCTGGATTCCTGGCTATTGGTTGACTATTTGTCACTGAAGTGCAATGAGAAGCCAAAAGAGCAAGGGAGTTTAGGATATTAGTGTGGCATGCTATGGAATCAAACTGAATAGGAATAAAACTAAAGGAAGAAGATAACATGGGGGAAAGTGGAATACTTGAATCACTTACATCAGAAAACACACACGCACGGACCCTTTGTCTTATTCTCCCTCGACAACACTCACCTTCAATGTACTTCTGTGTGATATGAAACATGGGCATAATTTTCAAGTTCCTTTTATGTTTCTTAGTTCAACTTCCTCTATGGAAACATAATGTTCTTTCCGGCAGAGACATAAAGTTTCTCAGTACACGTGCTCCCTCTGTGGCCCACATTGTCTAGGCCACACCAGTCTGCGAGTTGCTAATGGAGTCACATTGACTGTAAGGTTCAGATATCTCTGGTGCCCCACTGCCCTTCGGGAACTTGAGCTCACCGGGTCATCTCTGGGAGTCCCTGAGGGTGTTCTGTATGTCCTCTTAGTCACTTTGGATGATGGTGCTGTCTGTTAAGGAAGGAGTGCCAAGGTCACGTGTGCTACTTCCTGTTTCTTTAAGAACTACAATGCTACCTCTTTCCCTTGGTCCTAGATTCCAGAGCTATTGGTTGTGAATACTCCAAGGCTCCCCTCTGGATACCAAAGCTGGAACCCTAAGTGTGCCATAGCTTCATTGGATCTTCTGAGGTCTACGATGGGCAAATTCACTCTGTGCCATGCTGAGAAAGCTTCCTCTTTGGAGATGTACCAAGAAGCACTCTTTGCTTCTCATGTGGTTCAATTCTCCTCTCCTATTAGAATAACTTAATAAAAAAACAACCAAGCAGGTTGTTTTTAATGCACATTAATGCCTGTTGGGGACATCTACCATTAGCAACCTATGGATGAACCAGGTCCTCATGGTAAAAAATTTATCATCAAAGTCTAGGATTTTCCTATATATCTCTCTTCCTACCTCTCCACCAACAAGGAAATTCTGCATATTCTTCATATGCCCAGTTTTCTCTCAATCACTTCTACTAAAAGTTCTACCCTGCAGAGACACTGACCCCAAGCTGGTGTGATGGTAGCAGCTATTTTTATGTACTTCCTTCTAAAGCTTCAGCCTTTTTTCTGCCATAATTTCTTTCGTTTCTATCCTGAATGGTCTCTGGTTTTCACTGGCTTCCTGATTCATGGTTTGAGGCTGACTGACTCATCTGGGTCTTCGATAGAGTTGTATTTATGTTCATTGCTTTTTCTCTTTCTTTTTCCAGTCAGTTTATGGGCACAATAAAAGGATTTAGGTAGGAAAGAAAGTCCTTCCTCACTTTTTTCTCTATAATGTCGTCTCCAAACTTCTCCTCTTTCTAGACCATCTAGAAAGAGTACGAAAGTGGCAGCGAAACATCGTGTGAGCAAGTGGGTCACATGGGTGTTTTGAAACTTTTAGCTTATTGTGACTCTACCAATGTTTCTTAAAATCACCTTAAATCCATCACTCCCAAGACTTAACCAGGAAAAGGCGTGATATCTCAATATAACATCTCTGTAGGTTGTTTTCTAATGACCATAACTTAACAGAAAATGGGTGTTCTGTTGTGAGGGAGCTTGTAAGGAGACAATAATTGCTCTATTGCCGAGACAAGAGGAGGAATCCTGACCCGCAATGGCAGGGAGAGCAAGCAGGAAGAAGTATCTCTTTTCTCCTCTCTGTTATTCTCAGACTAGTTTTGTTAAGTCTCTTCACAACTACTATCAGAGTTTTGGAACCCATTCTATTTAGTACTTTCAATTACTCAGAGTAAGAAATGTATAAACCATATGTAGCATAACATCCTCACTTGTAATAAAGAATTCAAGCTAAGTAGAAAGAATGGTAAAGTTAGAGAAATAGCAATTTTCCAATTCCTAACTAGGCAGAAGAAGGGCTTGTCCCCACTCCCAAGAGCCTGTAGTTCCTGCTGAGGGCCAGTAATAACCTGGGTTCTAGAACAGACTACTGGGCTCAAGTCTGGTATTACGCTACCTGCGTGAGCACAGGCGGGTTACACAGCTGGAAAGTGTAAGTGTCAGTTTTCTCATCTGCAAAATGGTGTCAGTAATAATATCTGTCCTTCACTAACGATTAAATGATACAAGACATAAGGCATTTAACCTTCTTTAGCAAAAGTCACTAAGTGCTTACTCTGCAACAGGCATTAATGGAACACACCTTTTGTCAGAGACACTACTCTGGGTACCAGAAATGGAAAGCGGATAAGACGCCCAGCCTCTGGCTGCATAGATCTTACATTTTTGTGGTGGGAGGACACCAAACACAGTTCAAAGGCAAATAAACAAATGACTGTAAGTCGTAACAAACACCAGAAGGAAAGTCACTGTCCTGTTCTGGGTAGAGTGGTCAGGAAGGGCATCTCTGAGGAGGGGACATTTAAACAATATGAAAAGAGGGGACACTTTGGTGGGAGAGGGAATAATTGTATAATGACCCAAACCTGAAAGTATTTTTGTCTTCTTGGTGGAATTGGTTATAGATTGAATGTTTGTGTCCTCCTCCCCCCAAAATTCGTATGTTGAACCCTAACCCTCAATGTCATCACATTGGGAAGTGGGGCCTCAGTGAGGCGACTGGGTCGTGAGGATGGAGCCCTCATGACTGGGGCTGGTGTTCTTATACAAGAGACCTCAGAGAGCTCTCTTCTCCCTTCTGCCATGTGAGGACACAGCAAAAAGATGGGTGACCATGACCAAGGAAGTGGGTCTTCCACAGACACCAAGTCTGCTGGTGCCTGGATCTTGGACCTTCCAGTCCCCAGAGTGGGAAATAAACTTCTGTCATTTCTGTGCTGCTCAGCTTGTGTGTTTTTGTTGCAACAGCCCCTGCAGACTAGACTAAGACTAAGATATTTTCTCCACTGCTCAAAACAGTTTTTGAACTTGTTGATTTTGATGCCTTTTAGTGCTTATGCCATTTTTGTTTCACCTCTTCCACATCGGCAAAATGTTCCCCTTTGAGGAATTTTTCCATCTGGGGAAACAAAAAAAGTCACTCTGGGAGATATTGGGTGAACAGGGAGGGCGGGACACAGGGGTCATGCTGGTTTGGTCAAAAACTGCTGAACACTGCTGAGCACAGGGTGAGCAGGTGTGCTCATAAATCACCCATCATGACATGGGCAAGCACGTTGAAAGAGTCTTCCAAATAAAATTCGTTGAAGCCAAACACATCCTCTCACAACAACACCAGCTGGTGCACTCATACCGACAGGCTCCTAGAACACTCATCCAGTGGGTGAAGCCTATATTACAAGGGGCCCACCCTGCAGAAGATAATTCTGTTTTGGGGGGGGAAGGTTCTTTTCCTATAAAGGTTTAACCAGGTTTAGAAATTTGGATTTTGTTCCAAGAGCAGCAGGAAACCATCACAAGGCTTTGAAACAGAGGAATTCGGTGACTCTGGTGTGTGTTTTAAGCATACTTTTAATGTTGGATGGCTTCACCGTGGGCAAGAGCGAGCCAGAGTGGAGCTGCCTGGTTAGGACAGTCTCGAAGTCACCCAGGAAAGTAGCAATGGTGGTCTGGTCTAAGGCATGGGAGTGGAGACAGAGAGGAGGACATAGGTTCCAGGTGTCATATGACAAAAAAGAGGAGATGGTGGCAGTTGAGGTGAGGGAATGAAGAGGAGAAAGCATCCTAGGCTTCCAACTAATCCACTGGGTCGGGTGGTGCTGCCCATTACAGAGTGAGGACAGGATCGGAGGAGGGACTGGTTTGGGAAACAAACCAAGCCAGCAGTTCTTTTTAAGACATGCTCAATTTGAGATGTCTATGAGATAACTAAGCACAAATACTCTGTCCCAGCATGGGAACAAATCTGTATTATTTGTTATTATTAATAACAGCCTCAATATCTTTAATGAATTATTTTGCTTGGAGTGTTTCCTTAGGAATTTTCACTGAGAACTTAAGATAATCATGTTGAACTATTCAGAGATTTGGGGATTCTCTTTTGGCTAAATATTTTATGAAGAGTCAATTGAGTGTGCTAAATGTCATAATCTGTTCATTCTTAAAAACCATGGTTTCAAAAACATACACATAGAAAATAATAGGAATATGAAATCCTGAGTGGCCAAATTGAAATGGAGACCTCCTTTTATTCAGTCAGTGAAATTGTACAAATTTGAGAAGCAAATGATAGTACGCCAGTTTTTATCTTAGTTAACACATACCAGAATTGGATGAAGTCAATGGGTTTCTGTTGGGTTCCAAATTACGTTAAACAGCAGCATTCTTTGAAAAAGCAAATGATATAACACCTTTCCCTTATGCCCTGAAACATTTCATCTAAATCAATAGAGAAACAGATTCATTCATTCACAGTGTCACTCAGAAATACAGATACAAGGCCCCAATGTGCAATCATTCAAAGTTACCGTTCCCTCAGCAATTATAAATTGCATTCAGCTGACATTTCTGGCCTGATCAGACTGGAATGTGGTCCTGGGAGTGAAACAGCTGCTGGAGGGATTATAATGGAGACTAAATGATGTGAAGGAACACTTGCATTTCTTTATTACATAAATAGTGTAATGCATTGAATTTTTTTGTTACTGTTTCAAATAAAGAGACGAATAAAACTAAGACATGCTCTTTAACTACATCGTTACTTTGTCAAAAGACCAGACTCTCGGTTTGAGCCACGAGGACTTCGTGTTTGTACACAATTTCCTACAAAGTGCTAGGAACACATGAGAAAAACAATGAGTAGTTTATCTTTAAACTTGAATCTGGTCATAGGTAAGTTAAGTGGCCATCTATCCCAGCTTGCTTGGGACTGAAGGACTTTGGGGCATATGACATTTCAGTCTTAGAACTGGGACTTTTGGGGGCAAATCTGGAGGAGATTCTCACTGTTTACTGAGCCTGGTTAATTATGATATCGAGCGGGGAACATGTTGTCTTTATTTTTAAAATGTGTTAGTACCCTCCCCCAAATCACTCAAAACTGATTCTGTTGATTATTTATTTATTTATTTGCAGCTTTATTGAGATGTAATTGACATATAACCTTGTATAAGTTTAAGATGCACAATGTGATGATTTGATATATATATATATATCTCAAAATGGTTTGATATATATCTCAATGTGATGACTATATATATATCAGAATGGTTACCATAATAATGTCAGTTAACACATCCATCACCTCCCATCATCATTAGAACTTTGTGTGGTAAGAACTTCTAAAACATACTCCCATAGAAACTTCCAAGTATACAACATGATTTGCTAACTACCATCACTATGCCAGCACCTTTTTATCTGTTGATTTTGAGATTTTTAAATCAGTAGATCTTTAAAAATATCTAATAGACTTTATTTGTCTTTTTAAGGCATGCTTTAAATTGGGACTGTGTCTTATGCCTCTGATGTGCTTGGCATCTCAGAATAATGGCCACAATAGACACTTAATGCATTTGTGGTTTTAAGGGGATGGTGCTTTCTCAAGAAAAGAGAAAGGAAGACTGACAGATACCATGATGTTAGAGATGCTTTTCTTTTCTCTAGGTCCCTGACTCTCATACATACACGGAAATGGAGAAACCTACTCTCATATGTAGGTTTTATAATCTATGCTTTGTAAAATTGATCTTGGGAATAGAAAAGTATGAACAAGTTTTAGCTCCAAAACTAATGCACAAAATTTTATGAACCAGGATGCAGTAGCTAGGTAATAAAAATGCATGTTCTTAATCAGAGCCAGAGTCTGCTGTGTTGTCATACCAAAGCCATTTTTCAGCCCCCCTTTCCTCTTGTTTATTCTCTATTCAATGAAATCTCTGTTCTTTAATGTATTTTTTAATACTTAACCAAAGCATTAGATATGTAGGTTTTAATAAAACTGAAACTGTTCCTTTTCATTAATTTTTTATGAATACATCAATTTAATCAAACTAGTTAGTCTACATTCTTGGCAAAGCATTCCTGCTTCTTGACACAAGGAAGTAAAAATACATAATATGTATAAAGTAGGGTTGGATCAACCCTTATTGTTTATTGTCATTTGAGACCAAAGATCAGAAAACTGCTTTCAGCATACACATTCTCGTGTGCTGTGTTATTGATTTTCTGAAGACGACGCTAACTCTATAGACAAAGGTAAAGTTTTAGTGTCAGTGGGAAGGTAGGTGCAGAAATATTCGTGGATGGCCCTTCATGTTGTTTAAGAGTGGGAACCGAGGGAAGCTGTTGCAGAAGAGCGTTACTTGTGGGGCACTGAGGGAACAGGCGTGGCCTTCATTGCCACAGTAAGACAGGCCTCTGCTGCTGCGTGGCCTTGTCTGACACACAGTGGGACGACAAGACAGTTTTATCCCCATGGTACTAGTATCCCAATTTTTATAACATTGAACAAGCTTCATGGAAGCAGATACTCTCAGATGACTGGAACTATTTATGAAATTCATAGTTGTTCATTTTTAAAGCAAAAAATATGCTTGCTAGTAGATTTTCATGCCTGCCTCCCAACAAATGCACACCTGTTTTTGGCCCCTTTTATTTAAGAACTCTGCATTTAGACGAAATGTCTGACTTAAGGTATCTGATATTTGGGAATTATAGTTAACAATACAAATTTCAGTGGCAATTTGAAATGAGTTTAGAGATGTTTTGATGTGTGGTGTCTATCCACTGGCTGTTAGAATAATATATTAACTTCCTTTTGCTGATGTAATGAATTAAAATCAGTGGCATCAAGGAACATCTTACATGTAGTTCGGAAGGCAGACGTAGTGAAAACATATGTCCATGAAATACATACAAACGTGGTCAGAGAAGAAGGTTTTTCCATAATTGCCCCAAACTGAAAACACTGCAAAAACATAACAGCACACGAGTGGACAAGCAAAGTGTGATGCTACTTAGCAATGTAAACTACTGATACGTGTAAGTACATGGATGATACATGGATAAATCTCCAAACATTATGCCCATCAAACAAGGCAAGACAGAAAAGTGTACTTCCATTAATACACAGTTTTGTGTGCTTCCATTTACACACAGTTTTGGACAAGGCAAAACTAACCTAGCCCCAGAAATCAAAGTGGGCTTTCATAGACTGGAGGCATGGATTAGAGAGGGCTCTGAGGCCAGTCTCCGAGGTGGTAGGTGTTCCCTGCCCTGGGAACAGGGGTTGGGCACATGGGGACACACATTTGCCACAGCTCCTTGAGCCACATTTGTAAAATGTGTGAATTTTAGTGCGTACTAATTTTTCTTTAAATAAGCACATAAAAATAACACAAATTAAATATACAGCATTATTCTAATTTTATTTTAACTCATATAAGTAAATTCCATTTTCCACAAATTACCAGAAGTACATAAATTGATTTCTGAGCAAGATTTATCTTCAAATGGTAAAATCATTGGTATTTTTGTTTCTTTATACTTTCAATATTTAAAAAATTTATATTTTATAATAAAGTTACTTCATAAATAGTGTAATCACACAATTGTTCTATGATATGAACATTTGTAATATTTGATATCCAATTCATATTTACTTAATTTGTATGTTATTATTGATAGCATTCATTATATTAACTTATATAATTGTCATATTTATGACATTTTAATTTCATTTATTGTATATTTTAGTTATATTTTATTTTTTATTTATATGTTTATAATATATTATTTACTTTTTAAATTATACTTATTTATCATTTTATCCACATTAGGTTTATTGGAATCCAAACATAATTTATTAGTATAAGAATTATGTAATAATTAAGAACAACTGGTAAAGAATGTCTTGAAGTAATCAAGCCTTGATCCTGGGAATCATAGCAGAGCTCTTTAAATGCTGATTATTTCTAGGGCTCATCTCCTTGTTTCCCTACCTTTATTTCCACTTTATGTACACTTTCAAGTACATGATTAGTTACTTAAATTAATTAATTTCTTTTTCCTTCCTTTCCCCAGTGTCCTTACTTCTTTTCCTCCCTCCCTTATTTTCTATACAGCAAGACAGCCAGCTATGCATTTTGAGTTTTCATGAGGTTAACAATCACTATTTTGACAAGCCTTTTTTGAGCATCTTCTTTCTGAAGTTAGACTAGGTATGAATGAGAGACAGAGATGAATGGAACTAGTCTCTGTCTTCAAACCTTTCATAATTATTATCTAAAGATCATTCTCTAAAAAGCACAAATTATGTTAGTCATTTTTTCCCAATGGCATTACAATTTCATAGCTAAAAACTCTTAGTTCATGTATTTTGGAAGTACCATAGAATACAGTGTGGGTCAAATATGTCTCCAAATCATTTTCAGTCTTGACACCGAAATTCTTTTGTAGTTGAAATTTCAGAATTTGAATTTTATTAGTGCCATCAGTATAAAGTTTCTATATCAAAGTTTTTGGCATGATTTTTTCTAACTCTAATTCTGTTTGCTGCAGCTTCAAGTATATAAATATAGCTATCATTTCCTATTTTTAAATAATAAATGAACAACCTCTTCCCTTTTTCTATACTGTATGATTTACAGCATTTACTATGTGTGCTTGATAGATCACACACACCTAGTATATATTTCAATTCCAAACTCATGGCTGCCTTTGTTTGCAGGGCACAGATTGGTGCACAGAAATGAGCAAGAGTAAATGAGAGGGAGAGAGATGGAAAAAGAGAATATGAGAATAACAATTAATTAGATTTGCTGAGAATTTAAAGCAGACAGCAAATAGCATACCTTAGAAGGCCAATGAACTTTACTACACAGTGGCTTTAAGCTTTCACTCACTAACTCCAGTTTACAGACAATTCCTGTTCTGAAGCAAATAAGGGCACCAAAATGTTGTGCCCAGACATTGAGGTAGTTAAGGGAGTCAAACAATGATACACAGAGGTAAGTGGGAACTCAATAGGAAGGAAGTTAAAAAAAAGTAAGTAAATAAATAGTAGGTAAATAAATAAAGTTCAATCACCAAAAGACATCTAGATCAATAAAAATCTTTAAACACCTTAAAAGTCCCCAAGGCACCATTTTCTAATATGAGACCAAGATTCATGTTCATAGTAAGCGCTTCAACTATCAAAAATGTTTTTACATTTTAGATCTTCTTTTGAAGAAGGAATTCAATTATAATTATTCAGGGCATATATCTTTCCTCCCAAATAGTTAACAGTTTAAGAATTTGATCACTGAATAGGGAAAATTCCATCAATCTAGACAGACTGTAAATCCTATGTATTTCTTTCGTTCGGATCTTGTCCATTTAATTGCTTCTTCCTACTAATGAGATTTTCTTAATTAAAGGCACTGATCTAAGTCCCAGCACTCAGGAAGACTTGCCTTTACTGTGTATTGGGGAGTCACTTTAAGTTTACAATACTTTGTCATCTTCAGTGACAGTACTTAGAAGTTCTTACCATAAATATCATATCCTCAAAGTTACTTCACAGTCAAGAATATGAGTTGGTCATATGATCTTCCATTTGCAATGTTCAGTTTCAATTACTCACTTAAGGTTTTGTTAATTCATCTGATTTTTCTGAATGACTATAACATTTCTTGGCTATTGATACCATCAGTGCTTCTGAAATCCTGAAACTTAAAAGCACAAGACTATATATAACACTACCTGTTGTCTGTCTTTTCCCATTATAAGTCTTTAGGCAACCACCAAACTTGATTATGATTTGGTTTCCATCCATATTTGGTGTCTTATCGTTTAGGGATTTTCTTTTCTTTCTTCTTTTGTGTTTTTTTCCAGGTCATTTTAATTTATTCCTCTTTCTTCTGTTAGCCCCAGTTGTCCTTCCCTATGAATACAGTTTTGGTAGGATGCCCATCAGGGTCCCCTGGCCTTCCTATGCTAAGAGCTGGTGAGTGCCTCAAAGACCAACATCTAGATTAACAATCTAAATTAACATCTAAATGAGACATACAGGAATGCGGGGTAAATTCTAGATTTTATGCTACCCACCAGAGTAAGGACTAGTAATAAAATATTTTTTCTTTATGTGCTAAAAATAGGTGATTATCTTTAAGTTATTCCCATTTTCTTCTAGTGCAAATGACTTCCTCCATGTGAGGAAGAAAGCTGTCAGCGACAGCTGTAGGTTCCACCCCCTTTATTGTTTATGTCGCCTGGGACAGACACAAAATCCCTCCCATTGTGCATATATTAAACCTTAAAAAAAGTGATTGGCCTTGTGCTTGAGTCCCACAATCATTCTTGAACCAATCACAGAGTTTGGAGGAAAGAAACTTATCTGATTGGCCAGCCTAGAGCACACCCCCACCTATGAAAACAGAGAGGCTGAATAGCACGTTTGCCTGCTCTCTTATACCTGCATGGTGGAAGAAGTTATCGAGACGATTGCCAGTGTCCACTATAGGGAGTATTTCAGGGTACTATTTTACTATAGACCTGGCTTTATCTGTAATATTGAACACATAAATTCCACATTTTAAAAGTGCTATATTGTGTCAAGTGCCCATCACTTAGATCTGTAACTTTGTAGTAAATGTTTTTCTTTTCTAAATGGCACATGGTAAATTGTCACCCTGACTGTAGATTGATTTAAAACACACACACACACACACACACACACACACACACACACACACACGTCCATTCATAGTGCCTAACAATGACAAGTAACAACACATAAACAAGGAACATGAAAAATCAAGATCACAGAAGAGCAGAAGCATTCCAACAGTAGTGAAATCTATTCTAAACCCATTAGCAAAGCTTCAGTAGGTACCAGTAATGAGTTTTACAGCACCTGGGTCAGGAACACCGAACAAGCTGCTAGTTCACCACACGGGATTCATTAATCATTTACGTTGCCTGCAAAACTGGTCTGATAAATGGACCAAGCAGGTAGTAGAGGGGAAGCTGACCCGTGGAATTTTCAGACGTGAGATCCTCACAGATGTTAGCCACCAATGGCTGTGATAAGAAACTGAAGAGTGTTGATACAAAACGAAGGGAAGGTTAGGAAAAATGACTGAATCATTTTCTAGTCAGACACATGTTTCCCCACTTCAGGTACCTAGTGAAATGGCCAGAAGCTCAGTATAAACCTTCCCTAGATGCTCTCTTCTCTGCCTCTCAAATCTGATGTTCTGGGTTCATCAGGCACCTCACCACTCGGTAGGCTGCAGTGACCCTGTCCACTGGCCCCCGAGTTCTTGCAGGGAGCGGGCATTTGGGTTATTCCTGTGCGCTTCACCCACCACCTGTTGATGTAAGTGCTTACCGAGAGTCAGTGGGCTCTCCTCCGTGTTCTTCTACCTTGGATAGCTTCTGGTGCACCCATCGAACTTACTCTCTGTCTCCTTTCTATCTTCTCCCATTCTTCAGGGAGCTGAATTATAAGCATTTACTTGTCGGAGGGCCTCCTTGCTTGCCAGGTTTTCCTGGTTTCAGCCAGTGAGGATCAACGGCGGGAGGTCAAAGAGAAGGACGTGTTGAGTAGTATAGTCCCAGTTCCCTCCCCGTGCGATCACATTTGGGCCTCCCATGTCCCCAATTCTTTCTCTGATGGGTAGTCTTCTCATTGGCTTCTGACAACCACACCCTGTCTTTGCTTTGCAATGGGTATTAACAGCATTCAATTGCTGTCGGCCCTAGTACATTACATTCTACCTGTGTTTCCCCCACTTTGCCCACATTTTTGTTCATAGTCCCTTTAAAGAACTTGCCTTATCCATTTTCCGTGCACCAGCTGTTTCCTGCCAGCACCCTGACTAACGTGCTGGAGGAACAAATGGAATGTGGATGCCAGCGGGGGACAGTCCTGGATGCAAATCTTGACTCTATCATTTTTATGCTAAGAGGAGAAAGCCAAGTACCTATGGTATGTTTTCAAATCCCAATTTCTTCTTTATAAAAATGTGGGTAATAATAAATTCTACTTGATAGGCACACAATCTGCTTCTACCGCCACAGGGAGAATCAATTATTTATAGCTTTTCTGTTTAACGCAGTGCCTGGCACATACTTAATGCTTATTATGTTTCGGTAAATGAATACATTATTTTATGAAGAAGCGACAATATTTTCTCATACAGACACACTTCCTGGTAGATTTGGCAGGCATTAATCAGATGAGTCCTCCACAGCCTTTAGGAAGAATATTTCTCGAGTGAGAACCAGCTGAGCCCCGTCTGAGGAACTCTCCCTAGTGCCCCATCCCATTGGCTCCGCACGCACCCTAAACTCAGTCCTGCAGAACTGAAGTGAGCGCAAATGAAAGGTCACAAAATGGGATGTGCAGGTGTGCATTATTTTGGTCTTAGAGCCAGGTGGGCTAGGGTTCAGAGATGGTCTGCCATCCTAGTCAGTTAGACTTACTGTAAAATGGCACATTTGCTAATTACTCTGATGTGCTCCGTAGTGACATTTAAAATTTGCTACATAACAGGTGTGGAACCATAGAAATGAAGATCACATGGAGGGTTAGCAACAGGAAAGTGGGAAGAGGAGAAGGGGGAAAAAGGTACAGAGAATAAGTAGCATAGATGGTAGGTAGAAAGTAGATAGGGGGGAGGGCAAGAATAGTAGGGGAGATATAGAATCACATGGACATAAACTAAAGGGGGGAATGGTGGGGGAGGGGTGTGCAGGGTGGAGGGGAATGAAGGGGGTGAAATAGGACAACTGTAATGGCATAATCACTAAAATGTATTTTAAAAATAATAAAATTTGCTACATTACAGTTATATAACTTTATATCGTACTTATTGCACACCAGATTTGTTCTATTTGCCACACACACACACACACACTCTCACACTTTTATTTTTTGAGGTAGTTACCCTTTCGTTATCCTGATTTTACAGAGAAGGAAACTGAAGCAGACAGAGGTTAAGTAACTTGTTTAATGTCCTGTGGCCAATACATGTTGAAATCAGAACCCGTGCACTTAACTACCAGCTTACAGTGCCTGTAGCAGAGACAGTGCTGTGTGTTCACTGTAACTTTTCCTTTTCCAGATCACAGACAAAGGCTACATTTCCTAGGTTGCCCTGCAACTAGATAGGGCCTAAGGTCTGAGTTCTGGCCAGAATAAAGTAGGCAACCATGAAGTAACCCCTCCCCTTCAAGTCTTGGCCTGTGGAAGCATCCTGTGCAGTCTTCCAGCTCTCTCCCGGTCTTCTGTGGCAACAGTGAAAGCCAGGGGTTCCACATGGGACCACTCTGAGATGGAGAGGCTGCCCAACCCATTTCCAGCCATTATGGGAATGAGAAATTAGCTTTTATTGCATGAAACCACTATGATGTGAGGATACATTTACTTGTACATACCTTAGCCTATCCTGACCAATAAAGAAATTGGTATTTTGCATTAAATTGCTTTAAAATAAAGCTATAATATACAACACTGGCTGCGTTGCTAGGTAAAAAGATAGTCAACTTCAGAGGCTGGGATATATGAGAACCCAGTTATCCATTTTATACTTTGGAAAAGCAGTTGGAAAAACTGTTGCCTGTAGTAACTTGGAAGACACAGTGGCCTCAACTTGCAGTTTTAGGGGAAATGCATGAATATGATAAAAATACTATTGTCTGTTGGTTATTATTGGCTGCATTTAGCAAGGTTATTTATAGAAACCAGAAAAGCACTGGCCAGTATATAAGTAGAATTGAAAGAAAGTAGATAGAGTCCAAGAATTGGGGTCTTTCTATGTTAAAAGGTATGAAGTAGTTAGAGGTGAGAAGGCATTTAAAAAAGTTCTAATAAAATTTCTTAGTTCAATGAAATCATCTGGGACAAAGATTAGATGAAGAATTTAGGCTTCCCACCTGTAGTTCCAGAGAATCTTAAAGAAATGACCATTGACTGAAGACACAGGTTAGGGCAGGCACGGAGCAAGAGAGTAGAAGAATATACGAAGTTTGAGAATTCTTCCTATCAGAGAATTTTTGTGTGGTTGCTGGCACGTGGGGCCACAAGCGAGATCAGAAGCATAGTAATTTTCAATGAGATTGCACTGCTAAAGAAACCACAACTCTAGTTTAGAAAAATATTTTGACTATATGAGACCTAAAGCAATCCTTCAGAACCAAACTTTTGAGGAAAAGAGTCAGGCTTTGAAGGCTGTTCAACCCCTAAAGAAGCCACGGTGTCCAACACTCACATCAGACGTGGCCATGGAGAACAATGAAAATGGCTGATGGCCTCGCCAAATTGCCAGGCATAACGTGTCAGTTCAACAGCAATATGTCACTTTAAATGATAAAAAAAAGCCCCTTTCACCTAAAAAATGTCAACCTGATAAGACAAAGAGACAATAACATCACTCTGGATATTACAACAATTTAAAATACCCCATGGCAGTTGCTTCTTGGAAAACAAGGATGGTGAGTTCCTCATTCTGAACGTGTCTAGTACTTGTCCAAACACTCAGAAAAACTGAAATTTCTGTCAATACGCAAGTGGCACTGGAACAATAGGACTGATTTCCGGCTTCTGTCCCCGTGGTCTTACCCAGGTCTGGTTTCACTAAGCACAGCCTTGCTGATTGGACAGAGGCACTTGGAGCGAGTGCACAGGAGAAATATTACCTGCATTTCTCTGCTCCCAGTCTTACTTAAACGCCTGGTAGACACAATGTTTTATATTAAAATAAACATATTACAGTGTTGATTCGATTGTGACAGTTAGATGAATTTTTGAGATAAGTTGATGGAACTGCCAATATATTTATTTTTGCAGCATTGACATACTTCAGCTGCCCCGGGCTGAATCACTTGGCAGGAACAAGTTTGAGTCTAAATGAACCGAGCACTTTGGAGATGAGAGGGAACAGAAGGAAACAAGGGGTGTGGAAGGCAGCTTACAATTTAATTAGGTGGGTATTGCTATCTCCTGATGCTTACATATAAAATCCCACTAGTCTCTGGCCACTGGATAGGACAAAATTCAGGTCTGGGATGTCTAAGTATGTATGTTCCAAGTAATTGTGATGTACGATGTTTCCTGGGTAGGATGCAGGGGGGTGATGATGGCCCACTATGCCCTTTACCCTATTTATTTCCTCCCCCTCCTCCCATTTAGCTCTTCATTCAATTTAAATTAACATAAGTCAAAACACTATGACTCTATACAAAACTTTTTCTATTTCTAGATGGATAAAAGGGAGAGAGAGAGAAAGAAAGAAAGAAAGAAAGAAAGAAAGAAAGAAAGAAAGAAAGAAAGAAAGAAAGAAAGAAAGAAAGAGAAAGAAAGAAAGAGAAAGAAAGAAAGAAAGAAAGAAAGAAAGAAAGAAAGAAAGAAAGAAAGAAAGAAAGAAAGAAAAGAAAGAAAGAAGGAAAGAAAGAAAGAAAGAAGTTGGAATAAGTACCCCCTTCATCTCATGCATTCTCCTGCCACTGTGGTGGACACAAGACCAAGACCAAGACCAAGTTCCTTGGACACAACAAAAGGTCATTTAGTCTCAGCCACCAGGGCACATTGTATTTTTCCTGGAGTTAGTGAAGTGGAAGAACGAGGGTCTGAACTTGTAGGTGACTGTGCTTCCTGTCATGGGACTAGAGGATCTGGAGGAAGTGACCGGAGGCAAAGAGAACCCAGAGGAGGCAGAGCCCTTTCAGCCCTTTCTCCAGATGAGCCACAGTCTAGCTGTAGCCCCCCTCCCCCAGTCCCAGTGTCCTTCATTGCTTCTGTGAGTCTGAGTAGAGTTTCTGTTTCCTGCCATTCAAAGGCTCTGGGCTGAAGCAGTACACAGGAGGGCCACAGGCCCGGAACTGGTGGGGCAGAGGCAATGGGGAGACGCATTTCTATAGTAATCGTTACTTGTGCAAATGACCTTTTCTTCAATTGAGCTGAATGTGAGAGACTAAAATTCTGAGTGAAGCCCTGTGCATTAATTTTGATTAAAATTTAAATAGACTTACAAAAACTAACTTACTGGCAACTTTTTTGGAGAATATACAAATACAATTAACATCAAACTAACATCTAACATCATTAGATGGTATATTTAATATGTGAGTATATAATTATTAACAATGCATTGTTAACTATTATAATGTGACATTAATAATTATATTAATCATAAAATTTTATTTTATGTATCTCACAGGAGAGTCCTTGAAGACCTGCAATGCAAGGATATGTGAAGGCGTGGCCTGCACTTTTGAAATACTACTGGCCCCTTTTGCTTTAGCAATTTAGAAAGCTCCTAAAGTTAGGGATCACATCTCAGTCCTCTCTTGGTATCTTCCAGAACTGTCTCTGAAGACTTGGCAGCTCCTTCTTTGCCTGGGAAGACGTGTGTAGATATTTTACAAAAAGTCCCTACAACCAACGCAGTTGTCAAAATTTCTCCTGACCCCACCTTCTATTTTTCAGTAAAACTCCCCAGTCCAATCCTGGGCTCATGTTCTAGTGCCTCATATCTGGTTCCCACCATCCTGCCTGGCTTCTTACTTTGAGGCTTTCATAGGACTTCCCATACTAATCCTTGATGTCCAAAGCTCGCTGTCTTTCTAATTCCAAAGCTCTTTCAACGTCCTTAATTATCCTCCTACCCCAAAGCCCTAGTATGGCAGCATCGGCCTCTGCTTGTTGAAGAAGGTCATTGGATTTCAGTCCCAGTCCTGCGTGCGCACTGTGTGCCCCTCAGTTCCATCTCTGTCTGGCTCCACTATGTTCAGGGACTCGGGAGGCTAGATTTTATTGCCTATAGCAAGTGGTTCCTTTACCCTGTGGGTTCCGGTGGAGATTGGCCAATGGGAAGCACTATGGGAAAAACAGAAGGTTACTGGAGGAGTCAGCTAATGATCCCTTGGCTTCCGTCCCTGGCTGGCGCAAGGTTGGTTTCTTACTTCTAAGGCCATAGCTGCTGTCAGGGAGCTCTCATGTGTGGCTCCCTCCAGGTCTGATAACGCACCCTTGCCACTTGCCCTTCAGGCCCTACTGCCCCACCTCCCACCATGTTTCATCACTCCTTAACTCCGCCTACACCTTCATAAGAAGTTTCTCTTTTCCAGTTTTCCCAATCACCTTATGTACATGGGCCATCTCTTTCCTGTAAAGACCCTGCCTAAAACACCCCCAGTTCCTAGAATGCTGCCCTGCTCATGGTAGGACTAGGGAGCACCAGGCAACCTTGAATTGTCCTCCTGGATTCACCATGTATCTGGTAGTTATTCAGAAACATGCTCTGGTTGCTTACCACGTCCTGGACACTTTGCCTTGGCCTTTGTGCTGCAAAGATGAATATGTATGGCCCTTCTCCTCAACAGAAAATGACATGACAGGGACATGTAGAACTGTGTGGAGACAGAACTGTGTGGAAGAAACTCCCCAGGACCTTTGGGGATCTGAGAGCTGTGAGCTGTGTTCCGCTGGATGAGTGACAGGTCGCTAAGCAGACAGCATGGAACAGTACATGAAGGCAACATACGCACATCAGAAAAATGAACTTGTGGAAGGTTCTAGTACATGTGTATATGTGGAGGTGTGTACCTGGGAGGGGATGGCAAATGCTGAAAATGTGGGCAGAAGCCACAGTACAAAGACTGCATATTCATTCATCAAATTTCTAGGTTTTATGGTGTGTTACATTATGAATTTGTAGCTTTATTGTGCTGGACCACAGGAGTAAGAAACAGGAATGGAGGCAAGAGTTCTGTGACTATATAACTGTGAAAGTTAGGCAACTACTGGCATCATGGAACAAGCGATGTTTTGTTAAATCAAATAAAAACAGCATTTTCGGTTACATATATCACAGAAATCAGTGGGGAAGAAATGAGTCATTTTCAAATGACCAGTTTTCCAGCCTAGAATGCCATTTCTATCACACAGGGACCTGAATGCTTTCAGAATCCCACACAAAGGACTGGCTGAGCTCCCCACTGGGACGCCCAGACCATGCTTCTCTCCAGCGGTCCTCATGTGCCCTTCAAGAGGTCGACCTGTGCTCTCCATCCTCCTGTCGAACGTCATGCTCCAGCCCAGGGTCACTTCGCTCCAGCCCAGGGGACCCCATTATGTCATGTTTCCTTCTCTCAGCCAGAGCAATTGCTTCTCAAGTTTCTTTTAAAAAAACTTCATCATGTTGACTTTTAAACAGAGTCAGGAAGTATTTTCAAACAGAGCCCTGAACACTGTCTCTAATAGAATCATTTCCTTTCTGTGAAGATGTATTTTTCTTTGACTTCTGAGCGACAAGGGGAAAAGAAGGGTAGTCACAATTTTTGAAATATCTATTTGTTCCCTTTGAGAAATGGATGAAATCTTCCTAAATTTAAAACGGACCCCTGACCCCTGGAGGGGCTGTGAAACACACAGTCATGTGTTCACAGTTTTTCATCGTTTACATCCATCCACCCATGTGCACGCTGTACACACAGCTAGTATACCCAGGGAAGCTGAGTTGTGAGAGGTCACATGGAACATAAGTCATGAGTCAGAGCAGAAACTTGGGAAGTTGCAACACGCCCATCGCTGTGCGGAGTGAAGGGACAGCGCAGTGGTTGGCCACACAGGCAGCTGGGCTGCCCTCGCCAGAGTCCCAGCAGGCTGACTTCACGGACGTTACTTAATCACTGTGCCTCAGTGTGCTCATAGGTAAAACGGATGTCATAACCATATGTGCCACATAGGGTTGATTTGTGGATTACATCAAAACCACCTACAAAATGCTTGCTCAGCACAGCACTCAAGTTCTATCAGTTATTGCCATTGTTTTGATTGACAATACCCAAACTCATTGTTTTAACTCTCCTTTAAGGGCAAGCTTCCTGAAGAGAACCTACTTCTGGGAATATATCCTAAGAATCATGAAGCACCAATTTGAAAGAATCTGTGCACTCTTATGTTTATAGCAGCGTTATTTACAATAGCCAAGTTCTGGAAGCAGCCAAGTGTCTACCAGTAGATGATAGAAAAGCTGTGGTACCATGTGGTGCATTGTGGTGCAATGGAATACTATGTGGCCATAGAAAAGAAGAAAATCTTACCTTTCATGACAGTATGGATGGACCTGGAGATTATTATGCTAAGTGAAATAAGCCAGTCAGAGAAAAGACAAATATCATATGATCTTGCTTATAAGTGGAACCTAGCGAATGAGATAAACCGATGAACAGAATAGAAACAGAGGCATTGATACATGGAACAGACTGACAGCTGTCAGAGGGGAGGGGGACTGGGTGAAGGAAGGTGAAGGGATGAGATAGAGAATACACATGCATAACCCATGGACACAGACAATGGCGTGGTGATGGCCAGAGGGAAGGAGGAGCGGGGTCTGGGAGGAGGGGGACAAGGGAGGGAAAATTGGGGACACTGGCAATAGTGTCAACAATACAAATGAAGGAAAAAATATTATCTATGTGTGCCATCTCTGTATACTGCAGCCCATCTCCCCATCAACCCAGCTCAACTTGTTTTCATTATAACAGTGACAAGTCTGTAGCAAACCTGGGCTTCACTGATCATCAGGTGTAGGTCACCAAGAAAAAATAAGGCAAGAGAACAGTTGCCAGGTGTCAAAGCTCACTCATGCACAAGCACAAGAATATGCTCTTTCTTGTGCAGAAGCGGTGTGGGTGAGTGTGCACAGGTATGTAGAAACTTTTTGTCACATCACAATGGGTCAGCCAAATGGGTGTACAAATGTACTTGAAGAGATGCATTTGTGTTCCTCTTCAAGAAGGTGCAATGAGGTATATTTACAAAAAGTTCCCTTGTCCAACTTATTTCAGTGTATCTTTGGAGAGCTGTTGTGTTGAAGAGGAAGGAGATGTAGAAACAGAGTAACTTTATAGATCCCATCCTCTAGAACAGATTAAATCCCGGGTCTCAGTGTGGCGGGCGTGATATTCAATGAACCCAAGGGGAGTCCTGCCCATGAGGCTAGAAATCTGATCCGTCTTCTTTCCCACTCTGTTGGAGACCCGAGGCACTTATGCTGTCTCTTAACACATGTTAAGTGATCCACAGATGTAACTGATAAACTAATGAGTTAATGAACTCTACTACCCACCTATGCCAGTTGTTCACCCTACAGGCTTCATGCGCATGGACTCCGATTTTGACTTCACTGTCCCACTGGCCCTGGACACCTGCCCTGACCCCTCTCAGCCATTTCTTACCAAACCATCTACCTCTTAACAGCCTCCTCCTCTGGGGCTCGAGATGCCTGCCATGACTTTGAACACTATGCATCCTCTACTTCTGTGCCTCTCATGCCTTTATCAACTCCAAATTTGAATTTGGGGGATGTGGACCATACCACTTAGGTTTAGTGAAATGTGTGTAACTGGACAGCCTCCTAGGGAACCAGTCCCACAGTGAAGATGGCGCTCCTTAGCCCACTTGTACCTTTATTAAAGTCATGAATGGCGAAAGGCAGGGTAACGTGTAGAGACTGAAGAGAAGCTCACTCTAAAGAAAAACCTTCTAATGAGGTTAGCAAGTTACCTAAAACATGGATTTCAAATAGAGACCGCATTACCACCGGTTCAAGGTGCAGTACGGGAACACCCAATATTTATGAAAAGATTTGTGTGTACAAGGTCCATGGCAAATTTCTTCCTTCCCTTTAATCTCCGTTCGAAATGACATGACTTCTCCCCACTCTCTGATTTTAAGGGACTTAGCTTGATGCTGAAGACCTTATGATCTCAAAGTAATACAAGTCACTGATTTTATTTTTTAATTTAAAAATGTTTCTTTTATGTAATAAACACATTTTAAGGGTTTAGATGAACTGCATTTTAGAAAAAGTGTAGGTGGTTAGAGAATCAATCGAATTTACTTATGAATCTCAGCTCTAATTCACTTCAGAAGCACAACATTTGGCAGTTTATTTACTGCCCTGAAAATGAAATTTTATCTAGAAAAGAAGATAAAAATGTATCTATGTATTCACACACACGTATAATATATATATACACACATATATGCATATATATGGTATCTATATACTGTATACATGTTTTTATATATATTAAAATATGGCTTGCTTCTTCTCAACATGTAGCTGATAGCAATGTGTGCTTTATTGTATCCATATAACATGTCTGGCCTTATTACATATTACCTCCTTAAAACGTAACAACACTCTGTGAGGAAGAATTATACAGATTAGGAAAACAAAGTTAGATTGTGGAAAATATTTCCCTATGAAGGCTGGTAAGTGGCACCATTGGCACTGAACTTCATGGCAGTCATGACACCAGACCTAGAGTGTGAATTTCCAAGTGGAGCAGTCAAACCCACATTACCCTACACAGAATCCAACCGGGATTCCCTGCAAACCTTTTGTCTCAGTCTGTTATTGACGCAATGGTGCTACTGTTCGCTTAACCTGTCCTATTCCACAGATATTTTATTGTTGCAAGAAATGCAATCTGTGTTTCAGAGAGCTGAAAATTAATTTGGTAATAATCAAAGCCACTCATATTTGGGTAACACAGATCTAGGTAGAAATTAAAAATACATTAAAAAACTCCAGCCATTTTTATGGGTGAGTTGTCCAAAGTATAATCCATGATGGCAATACTGCTCTCAACACAGAATGCACACCTTTCTACAGTGGTTGGGCTGTGACTCTGGGCATAGCTATTTTCTCTTGTCTGGTTATGGAATATGCTGCTTTGATATGGCTGTGTTGTGAGACTGTAAAATAGGTTTTTAAAAAATGTTTGTTCCCTTGGAAACTTTATGTTATCCTTGGGAAGTACCCAGATATGTTCCTGAAAAGTTGACTATAAGTTCAACTTTTGAGAATAAAATCAATTTTAAATGCTAGTTACTTAAGCGAATTCTCTAGTAAATTCTTTTATGGGGCAAAAAATTACATGCTTCTTGGGGCCAAATCTTGATTTTTATATATCTACTTTGTTTTCCCTACATCCACAGTTACCTACAAAATTACAGTGAGGCCGTACTAAGTCAGCTTCCCAACACCAATGCCATGTGTAGACATTAGTGAATAAAAAAGTAAGCCAGTGAACACCACATTTGTAAGGCAAGTTTCAGAATCCCCAACATCTCTGTTAATGGGGCCTAATCTTTAACTTTGGAAGATAATCAAAAGACATTATTGGAGGCTGTGTTACTATGAGGGAATTGTGCATGAACTTCCATCGAATATAAGAACAATAAACAGAAACTGGAGGAAACGCCAGCTTGGCAGTTTCAGTCAGCAGGATAGTCCTACTTTTCCCTCAGATGAGCCAGTTTTGGTAAATTGTGTGGCTTTCTTGGGCCTCAATTATCTTCATTGGGAAAATGAGAGTAAAAATGTCTGCCCTTCGTACTTCCCAAAGTTCATCAAAATCACATGAAATCTGACATATGAAGGTGTTTTTTTTGTAAAGCACAATGTGGGTTTCATAATAAAACTAATTAAGTGTGTGGTTTAATTATGAAACTAATTAAGTATTAGTTTCATAATAAAACTAATTAAGCCTTTCTTCCAGGCTGGGTGGAAGGATGAATCCTATTCTTTGAAGTTCCATTGTCTTCTCTTGGAAGCACTGGCAGCAAAGAAGAGCCATGGATAAAAATGTTGTTATTATTATAACAATCATAATAGAAATAACAATAGCACTTTTAATACATACAACAAATAGTCATATTTGGGGGTCTCTGAACAAATCAGAGTGTGGCTCCCAGTGGAGGTCCTAGACAAGGTTTTCTGTCCATTCCTTCTCTCTCTTCTCTTCCCTTCCCTTTCTTTTCCCCACGTCTTTCTAGATTCTTGTTCGTCATGTTCTTGGCTGGCATCCTACCCAAAGATAAAAGTTTTGATATGGTGTTCTCTTTGTAGTTTTTATTAAACTGCCCTGGCTTCCACATTCCTGTGCCACAGTCTCAGAAGCCTGAATGAGTAACTAGCTTATTAACTTGATGAGTGGCAGACACTGTAGGCATTCCTGTGATTGAGCTGGGCTGAATGAGGTCATTAATGGGAGATCTTGACTTTGATGTCACCCTGTCCTAATGACATTCAATATGGTTAGAACCTTTAGCACTTTCCCCAGGAAGTGAGAAATATAAAGGTTATGATTTCAGTTTAGGTTAAAAATTGATTCAATGCCAACTTTTAAAAATATAAAGATTCCTTCTAAGGTTCCAGCTCTCTGATATCTCTTGAAGTATCAGAACATATAGTGACCTTGGGTCCTTCATGGCAAAAAACAGCAGCCACCGAGGAGCAGCTGGTTCCTTTAGACCGGCAAGCTGTTTACCATGCACTGCGATCCCCACCTGTCCCACCTCACTTACTTATGTCATTTGTATGGCCCCTATAGTCCTGGAGTGTGTGACCCTCGTTAAACTCACAGAAATAACCTAATTAAGTCCTGCCTCATAACCAGTTAGTCATGGGTGAAATCATGAACAGATGGTTTAGGGTGAACATATGTTGTTGATCTGTTTCTCTAAGTTCATTAACTGCTTTGCCAGCATTTTAAACAGTCTAATCATATGCCTCAAACTATAACTGGAGCTGCAGTTTAAAGGGGAATAATCTAGAGATTTTGTTGAACTGTTTATTTTTAGATTCCAAATGAAAGCTCCTTAGAGGTTTGATCTGTAGTTCAAAGTAGAATGAGACCAGCTCAGTGAAGGTGAGTCCTAGGCATGTTCCAAACCCCACCCTTGACACATTCCTGTGATGTCAGATACTAGAAAGGGAATCTTTGCTGTGGGGTTTTTACAACATACAGTTTTGAAACGTAAAGGTCTTCCTGCAAAATGTCACCACATGTGAGAGGCAGGGAGAACAGGACTTAAAGACTTAATTTTGGTCCTGCTTGGAAGCTTCTAGAGTTTTCTGTGAAGATTATAGACCGGAAGCACAAACGGGGTCTATGTGATCCTATGTGGTCTGGTGTTCCACAATCGAACCCTAATGTCTAATACTATGAACGTCTAGCTCACTGGGCTAGACGTTCATAGTACAGACATTAGGGTTCAATTGTTTCTATGTTTGTGTGAATGAGAGAGCCTTGCAAGTGTGTGTACAGCTATGATGAATGACCAAAGAACTGGAGATCTCAGACTCAAAGACAGGTAATATCTTGGGATTTCTGGAAAACAGAAGACCCTCTTGTCTGACTTTGGGCAAGGGCAGATTGTCCTAATCTTCACCAACCAAGTGTTCAATCACTCACTGGGTGAGGCAGAGAGTGGTATGGGCTTTAGGGAAAGGGGGCAGAGCAAATGCCAAGAGAACATTTTATTTGAGGGGCAAGCAACTACTTATTGCCCAGCCATTAAATCAAACTTTCTTTCGAGACCCATCTAAGTTGGCAAATGGTTGGCTCAATAATAAACCATGTATGAAAATGTTTAAAATTGTCCCTGAAGGACACAACAATGGCGATTTCAAAACCTCAATTTAGCATTTCCCACTTGTCCTGAGTCGGAACAAATTTAGTGTAACTGGGAAGGAGAGGATGGATAAACAGAACAGAAATGGTAATAACCAATGTGCAGCCCAAGGGAAGTTACTTTTTCTTCTTGACAAACTCACAGACAAAGTACATGGTGAGGTGGCACTCCGTGTCATTCCATCTGCCGGAGCTCAGCATTTCCACGCAGTCCTCTTGGCCGTAGGGGTCGCTGGGCTCTCCCTCCTTCCAGTTGCTGTAGTTCTGCAGTGGAGTGTTGTCCGTAAACACATACTGCCCCTCCCTCTCAAGGTCATTCACTCCAATGAAGACCCGGAAGAAGCCACTCTTGGCGACATAGTCGGCAATGAGTGAGTTGGCAGCTTCGTCCTTGGGCATGGCTAGCATGCCGCCCCGGATCCTGCAGTGGGTCAGGGATTCCCTGTAGCTCTTCTCCTCTTGCACAATGTAGTAGAATTTCTCATCTGTTTCCCTAATCCCTGCAATGGCTTTGCAGAGAGGAAGAGTGAAATTATGTGTCTCAAAATAAGAAAAGGCAATTATATAATATTTCTGGATTTAAATGCATTTCCCCAAGATTCTACAATTATTTCACAAGACCCTATGAGGAGGTTGGCATTGGTTTCATATTTTCTCCACCCTCCTAGTTATCAAGCGGAGAAAGAACACCTACCAGTTGTCCTTTCTGCCACTCCTTTCTAACTTCCCACACAACTTTGAAGCAGAGAGCTATTTTGACACAGACTTGTTACATGAACTGCCACCCAGCTCGTCTCAGACTATTTTTCTCATCCTGGTTTAGGCTTTTGCCAAACTTACAGTCCCATGAGCATGCCCTTCTCTCTTCCATTTCCATGCTTTTCATGCCTGAAAATCCTTCTCACTGCTTCTCTGGCTGGGATGCTCCTACTCATCCTTGAGAGCTCAGTGGCAGTGTTTTATCCCATAGGAACCTTTCCCTGAACAGACACCCAGGACTATTGTCCCCCATGTCTCCACTTCATAGTACTCAACACGGTTTAGTCTAATGGTCTGTGTGTGTCTTCTACTAAACAGTAAACATCTTGAGAACAATGACCATGTCTTTGCCACTCTGTAGCCTTGGTGCTTCCAACACTGCAAAGGATGGTAGAAACTTATTGAACCAATATGGGGATAATTCAGAAGTTTTTCCACTTTGGGACAAATTCTTAGGCTGTGAACACATGTATCTATTGATATACACATTCCAGGTACATGAAGTGAACTGAGCTACTGACAGAATTAGGAACTCAGAATCATTTTAGGCTCCTAGTGTGGTATGAATGTTTTGGACTTCAGGGGTATCAACATACACTTTTTAGGGTTCATAAAGTAAAATTCACAAAGAAGTCTGTGACCACTCAAATGTTAAGAACTATTGCTGTATGTTGAAGCTCAGAGGTGTGGTTTCTTCACGAGCATCCAAGTCACGTCAGAGATAGCGTTTGTGTGCAGGTTCTAACCAGAACTATAACTGGGGTCATGAGTAATACTGAGCATTTCTGGTACTCCTAGTATTACAAGATGAGGGTGAACATGACATGGCATCAGTGTGCTTCCCATAAGGTACAACCAATATAGCTGGACTACAATAAACGGAAGTACAACAGAATGGAGCCAACTGCAACACCACCCACAGTAGTTCCCCCATTCACACTGTCTCAGAAGAGAACATCAGCCCCACTTTAAGGGTTTAACTGCTAACTAGAATGGGGAAATGGACAGGAATAATAAAAATGACTAATATAAAAATGCGACATTTAAAGAAACACATAAGGTCCCTATCAATTTGCATTCAAAATCCCTGCTGCATGGATCATCAGCTCTGTATCTATGGGCAAGGTCATCTTTCTAAGCTTCATCTTAATCATAGCACTTCCTCCATAATTATTAATATTCCAAGTACTCAAGAAAACAGCTATTATTTTTATTATTCTGTTTTTTGAGATGATAGTTCTGTCTGAATCTTATTGTCCCTTTTTATTCTGAAGGCATGGCTTACCAACTCTGAACATTTCACCATCCCTCTCTCCAGAAAGTAACTTTTTCTACCCATAGTTAAAGCAGTATGTACAAACATATGTAGTGGACTTGAAGTGTCCTGGAGCTGGAGCAGATTACTAGTATTTTGAGAGAACTTTAAACAGGTGAATCTGTCTTGGTAGTACTTTGCCCAACCCAAGTTGTTTCCTGCTAGAAATACTGGAATTGCAAGTCTGAAAGAGGTTCAATCACTAAGTAGCCCAAAGCACAAAAGAAAATATGCTCACCATTTTTGACGAACTTCATAGATGTCTTGAGGCGAGCGACACTAATGTCCAGTTGTCCAACAACTTTCCGGTACCTTCCACAGTCACAGACAGTACCTTTTCAATGACAGAAACCGTGAATTCATGCCGAAGCACGTGCAGACCTGCTGAGAGGGGCCGCGACTCCTCCCGGGGTTTACTGTCTCTTTCTCTTCTACTGTGTTTCTCTGTGAGTAGCTATCTTTTCAAACTTTTATTAAGAACAAGGTTTCCTGTCTACGCTGCCTTCAGGAATTCAGAATACATCTTTTAACATATGGTGAAGGAGTTAACACACCGTTCTGAACCATCTCTTTAAAAAGAGGAGTAAACACAACAAACCACTACACACATATTGTGGACCATTTGGCATCTTGTCGAACATAGGACGCGATGCTCCAATTTCAGAATAAAATCTTTACAGCTTTCTTAGTACATTTTCCCAACCCATCTTCTTTTCTGGGACTGCATCATTCATTCACTTGTACAACTCTCCACGGAGAGGGGAAACCGTTCACGATGAAATCAAATGTAAATTCTGATGATCCACTGGAGTGGAGCTTGAATGTTTTGAGGACTAACTTAACATCTTGTGAATAGTTCCAACCTATTTCAAGAACCGGTTGTTGCCCTTGTGGGTTAATTATGATTTTCATTTCTGCCATTCATCCCCCTTTGCTCATTTACCTTTTCAGTCACCCACTGATACTGTGGCAGAGAGGGATTGGAAGGGAAATAATGTGAAATTCAAATGAGTCTATTCTTTTTCATTTATTGGCTGCTTCATATACACATTTCTGTTTACTTTTTTCTGAGGTGGTTGAAAAAGAAAAGGTTTATTAGCCAAAGGGGGGGACTCAGTGGCTTTATTTCTCCACATTATCAGTTAAATAAAAGGAATTAAAAAGCATTCTTGGAATCAGTTTTTACTCTACTCCAGTTGACAGAAACAGCTGAAGCCCCCCAAACGCTTTGCTTTCTTTCTCTGCCTATTGCACTGGAAATAAAGCTCTCAGTACTCGGGGAGAAGGCCCCCAGCCATTGGAGTCCTGTCCTATAACCATGGGGCCTTTCCGGGTTGGGCCAATGTGCTTCTGGCCAACTGCTGGCCAGTGTTCGGTTGAGATGCTGGTGGAATGCGAGGCATGCGCGTGCGGCCCAGGCGGAGGCCACTGGATTTTCCCCTCGGTCTGGGAGAACAGGGCTGCTTCCGGAGGCAGTGGCTTGGCCCCCCACACAGCAAGCCTGACGGGCTGGAATGTGCCATCGTCCCCTTCCCCAGGGCTTGGAAAGTCACCAGCAGGAGAGAGAAAAGTTCCCTTCTTCCCCTTCCTCTCCCCTGAGTGAAATCAAATCAGGTACACTGAAAAGATTTTTTGTTTTCTCCTAAAAGTGGAATCTATACTCTCTGAGATGAGTACATTTGGAATAGTGCCAGAAGTCAAGGGGAAAGACCAGCAACCGTACCTGCTTTGCCTTTTCCTCCAGGAATCCCGGGCAAACCCTTCTCCCCTTTGTCACCTGAATAGAAACAATAGCCCCGAAAAGGACAATGAAAACAATGAATCATTTTGGGCAGACATTCTCTTAAGTAGCTACAATCAGAGAAAACAGTTTTTACATTTAATTTGCAGTAACTCCCACCAGGATTCCTTGGTTTTATATAAATAATTTGATTTTGAGCTGGCTGCACAGGTCCAACTAATCAAACAAGTCATAATTGATTTATATTGAATATAGAATTCCAGTAGTATGTGCAAGAAACATTTAAATTTGTCTCAGCTATCCTACGAACATGTGCTTATAATGTAGCCTTGTAAGCAAGGCTAATACAATTCTCTTCATGTTTTTAATTTCGGAAGTACCGATGTTGTGTATATATATATGGATCAATTGATCAACACATTGCAGAGTCTACTTATTATGCACCAAAGTTCCTCCACGAGGCTTTGCCCTCGGATTTTCGAAAACATATGTTGTGCTTTTTCAAATTAATTCAACAGACATTTATTATTTACTTGCTCTATTCAAGACAAAAGGTTTGGTACTTTGAGAGGATATAAAGAGGCAAAATGAAACTTCTAACTTGAAAGAGTTTATACATTTTTAGAAGCAATGGGTTGTATGCAAATATGTATAGACAGTATCAAATACGAAATATGAACCTCAATAGTTTTCCATTCTGCTCTCCTCTGCACATGACCACTTTCTTATCCAGTCAGAGGCATCCACATAATAATTCTCAGAGCATCAGGATTATTAAAGCAGAGAGAGAAAAAAATGTTGCTTTTTTTTTTTTTTTTACTTCAAAATCAGATCTGAAGGCCACATCAGACACAATAATGGGAAGCAAAAGCTTTTGATTTTCAAGAGGACAGGTTTGGCTAAACCCTTTGAGAAGTAAGAGAGAAGACCCTGATGGGAGTAAAATAGTGTTGATGCTTCAGTGGTGATTGGGAAACAAAAGAAGAAAGGGCCCTGGAGGGATAAACACAGGGCAAAGGTCATCTGGGCTAGAAAAGAGTATGCGGCTTACCCTGTAGGCATTTGGTGTGGGCGGGGAAAACTGAGTACCTGACTCAGACAGGCAATGTGAGGGGAACAGAGCCAGGATTGAGGCTCTGCCTAGCCCGTTCTTTCCTGTCAAAAGGGAAAAAATGGGAGCCCTTCCAAAACCCGTAGGGTGTCCTGTGTTCCCTGCCCATTCGCTATTCTCTTCATCGCTGTTTGCTTAGCACTTTAAAATTTTTAAATAATACATATTATTTAACCCATATATCCAAAATATTATCATTTTAATATGTAGTCAATAGGAAAATATTAATGGGATATTTTGCATTTTTTGGTATTAAGTCTTCAGAATTTGATATATATTTTACACTTAAAGCACATCTCAGTTTGGACTAGCCATATTTCAAGTGCTGAGAAATCACATGTCACCAGTCACTGTGGCATTGGACAGTTTTGCTCAGTGCTTTTTATTCACTGTCCTGTGCATATTGACTGTTGATCATGGAGAAGGGCACACATGCTGGGGCCCCAAGGACTTGCTGAGTCCTTCCACGTAGACCCACCTGGGCACTTAGCTTCACAGGGATGCCAGTCATCTGGGACCCTGCCAAGCGGAAGGGGGTGGTCTCTGAAACCCAGAATGCAGTGCAAGTGCGTGGGAGGACACCTCAAGGCTTGCACTTGGGAAAGATGAAAGATGGTGACTCGTATGACAGAAGAACTCTGCTACTGTTGTAAGGAAGGCCTTGCACAGAGACCATACTCTGGGATAGAGGTAGACGAGACAGTGGTCCAGCCGGAAGGATGAAGGAAGGCCCTCCGGACCAGATGGCGCTGGAGCTTGGTATTCAGCAGGTGAATATGGGGAAGAGAGGAGATAATGCCCAGCAGAGGCACAGGCGAGGAAAAAACGTGGACATGGGCCAGCACCCTGACGAGGCAGATTCATCTACTCCCCTTGAAGCACTGTCCTGCAAGTTCTGCACTTTTTACACATAACTTGGAAAAGGGAAAAACAGATTTTGAGAAGAGATTAATGAAAGAAAGGAAAAATAGATTTGCTAAAGGCCAATCATTTGTCAAGTACTGTTCTGGACACTTTATAGATGTAATCATACCCAGTCCAATGAACTAGGCCCTACGTCATCATCTCTCGTTTACCGTTGCGAGACTGGGGACCTGAGAGGCAAACTAAGCTGCTCAAAGACATCCAGCGAGTCAGTGACACTTCCGTTGTCGCAGCCCAATCGCTCCTGACTCCCCCATTCATAGCGCTTCCCAATGAGTCAACCAACGTTTTCAGAAGAAATTAAAGTATTTGAAAACTGTTATCAAAAATGGAAAGGAATACCAGTCCTTAGTACTACTGAAAACAATATGGGCTTCAAAGACCATATGAATATGGTTTAATCTTTTAATTATTTTAAAATGGTGCATTTCTTTATATGTAAATCCCTTCTGATTTAACAGGCTGAAAATGGATCCTATTTCTGAGTTAAGCTCAATGATGGGACATTAAAGAAGCATAAACACAACATTTGCTTTGGAAAAATTACGTTTTTTAGAGAAAACAAGGCTTCCACCAGGGACTGCACACTATCCCTCTCACATGCTAACAGAGCAAGATGGAGAAAATGCCTGGGAGGCATTTGGAGAGGGCAGAGACGTCTGTGGATCAGAGCAGAGAAGGCTTCGCTGAAGCAATAGCTTGATCTTAATAGTGTGGGAAACAATTCCTGAATGGATAATTTGCCTTTTCTTTCTGAGAAGATGTAAGCACTGTGATTACTTTTCAGTATCTTTATGTGAACGCCTTTCTCTTTTTACCCATGGAAAAGGCAAAGCCGTGTGGTGGAGCGAAAGACTATAAAAGTCTGAACAATGAGGACTTGAATCTTGGCTCTGTCATTTACCAGCTAAATGTGGACAGGTTACTTAATTTCTTTAAGCTTCTATTTCTTATTTTTAAAGTGGAAATAAGGGCCCCTAATACCTAATATCATCAAAAAGGATGGATTATATAATGTTATTTCATCATGGGATTATCTCTATGCTGGACTCACAGAAGATGCTCAAGCAGTGTGAGCTTCTGCCTCCTAAATCTGCCTCCTGATTTAGGAGGCAGAAGAGTTATGGTAAAGGTAAGTATAGCAAGTACTTGGCCACCTGATGGAGGATGTGAACTTTGAATGGCTGTTGCCCCAAGCAAACTCTGGTATAAAGCCATACACAAAGCCTTATTTGGGTCCATGAGTGGAAACATGTTTGTAATAAGTGTCTTAAAATTGAAGAATTAGAGGCTGCATTTAAACAAATAAAAAGTCATAATGCTTTCACTGTAAAAGGATTATTGACCTTAAGTAAAAACATTTATTTTGCTATGAGATTTAATTTACCTATAATAAATTATTCCTTCTCATTCATGAAATGAAATATTGACATCCGGAAATCTACCTGTCCATGCAAGTGACGTTAAGGTCAGTCTAGAAAGTTGAGATTAATCTGAGTCAGTGCAAAATTTAAAAGGGGCATTGACAAAATGAGGGCCATAAATTTCAAAGTACAGATTAAAAATGAAATTAATCCCGGTGAGCCAGAACACTGAACCTTCATTTTTTTGAAATTTCAGGACATGCTCATAAATTTTGATGGCATATCTCTGGAGAAGAAAGAAATCTTAGTCAATGGTGGAAATTGATGTTAAGGGGAAGTGGTACTTAAAGAAATAAAGGGTAGGAAAGAGAGCTACCTTATAAGAAATATTTATCATTGATTTTTTTTCATTCTTCATGAAACGAATATTTAAAAAGTTTCTACCATATAGTAAGCATTAGGATAAAATGATTAAAAAGTAGGGCACCCACATACAGCTTGTTTTTATGTAAGTAAATTGACCCACTCAATCTTTCATTCATTAGTTCCCTCTAGAAGCTCACAGTGTGCAGGGCTAAGCAGACAAGCTAATAAGGCATGGCAGTGAGAAAAGTGATAGAGGAAGGTGCTAGGAGTTTATGCACCTGAGTGTGAATGAAGAATTGTCCTGAAGAAGATAAGGTTAGTTATCATTTCCAGACTTAACTGTTCTAACATTTGTAGAAGTTCAACCACTTTGAAACCCAGAAAATGATGCTAAAACTCTTGACTCTTCCTTGTCTCTGTCATCAACTACCCTCCCATGTTACCTAGTCTTAATCTATGAAGGGATTGTGACTCAGCTCAAGATTGTTAACTCCATCTCTCTTAGCTGGAGTCTCATCTAGGTTTGACACATTTAAATCTAGGATCATGCAACATCTTGAATAACTCATTGCAAAGAGAAGTTCTTGCACTCTGGGTGTGTTCAAGGCAGTGAATACCCTCCTCTTCCACTTCTGTTGATTCTAGGGAATTGGGATCTTAACCTCATCTAACATGGTCACATCTCAGAAATCTTGAAGTCCAACATGCCACTTTTGGGTGATACCTTTCCATCCCTTTCACCAATTGTTCAGTGAAGCTGATACAGTCAGAAACATATCCACGATGAATTTTATCCAAAGCTTTGAGGAGCCCTCATTAGGAGAAATAGTATCAAATTACAATGGGAAAAGTGGCTACGCAAATGTATACATACATTAAAAGAAATAAAAACAAATCACTAAATTTTAAAAACAGACAACCCATTACCAAGTACACTAAAAATCATAACAGTTTAACTACTAAATGAATTTCATGCTGCTATAATTCTTTTTTATTTCATACATCATGGGCTGCATATATTTGGCTGCATTCATGAATATCCAATTGACCTAGCACTATTGATGGAGAGGCTCGTCATTTTCCATCACGAAGTAATGTCAGCTTTGCATAAATCAAGTTTGGGCATCTGTTTTTGCATGCTCTCCTCCTTTCCACTGATCTATCTGTCTCTGCACTAAATCAATACTGTCTTCATAGGTGTAGCTTTATAATAAACATGTAATCTCAGTGACTTAAGTCACCCGACTTTGTCTTCTTTGAGAGTTTCTTTGGGCATTCTTGCTCCTTTTCATTTCCACACACATTTTCCACTGGTGTATTAAATTTTGAAAGCACTACTTCTGGGGCGTTGATTGAGGTAGCACTGAATCTGTAGATCCATTTAAGGAGAACGGACATCTTAACAATACTGAATCTTCCCATCCGTGCATGTAGTTTTACCTCCATTTCCTTAGATATTCTTTAATTTCTCTCACTGTCATTGTGTGCCATGTGTTGTACAGGGCTTACGCAGCTTTTAAAATTTACTCCTAGATATTTGATAATTTTGCTGCTATAATAAATGGCATCTTTTTCATTTCATTTAAAAATTGTTTCTGGTATGTAGGAACAAAATTTATTTTTGCATATTAAGCTATCTAAGAAGCTTAACAATACAAATAGCTAATCTCTACACCGTTTTGTATTTTCTGGGCCTGCAATCATGTCATCTGAAAATAATGACCCTTTAATTTCTTAATTTCCAATTATTATGATCTTCATTGCTTGTTCTTGCATTTTTTGGTATGGCCACAATTTGGTCTTAGATGTCTATTGGAATTGGTGACGAGGGCTGTGCTCACCATTCCCGATTTCAGGAGAGAAGTGTTCAATATTCTATTGTTAAGTATGATTTTAGAAGTCTCTTCTTGTTGGTGTTGATATTCCTTTAAATATTAAATCTGTGTCTCTCTATTCCTAGCTTCCTGAGATTTTTGAAACATGAATGAGTATTTGCTAAATGAAATGTTTTTCAGAATTTCCTGGAGTTCTAACTGGAAATTTTCATTTTTGAAATAAAAAGGAGCAGCATCCTAAGGCCAGTCTTCTCTGGCTGCCTGGAATGCACCTCGGGCGACTCTCCACTCCAGACTCTCGGACTCCTGTTGCTTCCTCACTTACCAACCGGGGAACAATGTAAGAAGAGAAGTAGTAGGTACAGAATGCACAGCTGAGCACAGCTGACCTGGGAGTGGTTCCCTTCTCCTCCGGATTATGGATCCTAAAGTCCTATTCAGTTTAGCAGCCTGCTCATGCCTTTAAATATGTTTTGTTTGTTTTTTTACATAGCTAGTCATTCTTCACAGAAAGATTAATGCAGGCAATTTTCTCATGGCCTGTAGTATAAATCTGAATTTTGTTTCTATCATTAACAGTGTAAGAAGTTTCTTTTATCTTTAAAACTTGTTATTGGTACTGCAGGTAAACTAAGAGTATTTTCAAATACAAGAATACTTCTACAAGGCCTTTTTTCATTTATAAGCTGTTAGATTTGGACAATCTTCTACAGACTAGCTCTCACCCTATACATTTCACAACTTGTTTCTTTTCCACAATCCGTACATTCCCTGGCCCAGGACACGTTCATAGGATGATCCGATCTCTGCCCCTACCCCACTGCCCACTTTTTCATCATGACTTTGGATAGATCTGCTCAATAAGTGGTAGGCATAGTCTTGGGAGCTATTTCTTTATTGAAATTGTTAGCTGTACATGAAAGTAACTTCAAACTGCATCAATAAGCCCAAACTGAATATTTCTCTCACTCAAGTTCTTCTTAGCTAACTCCCCAAATACTTGCCATCCACTTCAAAGCCCAGCTACTACCAGGAGAAGTACGAGGGAGAGACGCGGAAGCAGCAGGGGAGAGTAATGTTAACCTATGCGATGTCACCTAAGATAGGAAAGGGGTACTTAGGTAAGAAAAAGAAAGCTATTGCCTCTATTTTCATAACAGAGGTATTTGTTGCATTGAAGCAGTAATTATGCGCAGGGTCAGGACAGGACTGAAAACAAAAAGATGTTCCTATCCTGGTAACAGATCTCTACATGGAATTATAATTATTCCGTTCGAATTAAGAAAGGAAATTATACTGTCCCTTGCTACCTTGAGTCTTATGAATAATTGTTTTCTACTAGTGAACAGCCAAGGTATAAAGGAAAAACACTCATATTTTAGAAGCAAAGAAAGAGATCATTTTTATGCTGCAGAACCTTTTGAGTATACCAAGGGCATGCTCCATTTTGCTTGACATCGCCACGGGAGCACAGGAAAATGCAGCTTACCCTTCTTGCCAATGGGCCCGGTCTTGCCAGTGTTGCCCTGGTCTCCCATATCGCCCAGGTCTCCCTTAGTCCCTGGAAGGAAAAGCATGTCATCTTTATATCCTCACGTTTTACCTTCCCTGCAAAGATGTGGCCCACTTGAAGGAAACAGCGAAAATTATATTCTCTGTCTGGCATATTTATTATATATCCTGTGCCATATTATCTATTTTAATAGCATTAGAATGTATGTATTAAAATTAAAGGTGGATCGTTAGGGCAATCCTGAACCTGGTGATATTCAAATGCTTATCAGTGCGATATTTCTAAAAGGACCACAGCAGGGGATGTTTAATCTAAAGGTCAGATAAGGGGCTAAAAGGATTCTTGCACTTTATTCGAATTCTGTGTCTTGCTAGGTCCATTTCAGCTTCACTTTGTGAATCAATTTCTCCTGTGATTTACAATCACATTTGACCATCTCAGCTGCTTTGAAAAGGGGGAGGGAATGTACAATCATAAAACCTAGTCACCAAAGGAACATCAAAGATTGTTCCACTGAAAAAAAATGACAGGAATCACTAAATTCTTCCAAAATTGTTAGTATTTTTTCTATGATAGTCTAAACAATATTAGCTAATTATAAAGCTATATTTTTGTGAAAAAAATTTGCAATTGATTTCAGATTTATAGAATAGTATACCTATTTATAGTACAAACAAGATTTTAAGTTAGAATTTCTCAAAATGAGATCTCAGAGGCCTGTGTTTTCCTTTCTTTAAATTATAAAGATTTTAAAGTCAGTGGTCTAGAGCCGGCACTATGTAACAGCTGGCAGGGAATATCCCTGGTGCTCAGAAGACATGCTTGTACATCTCAATCCAGAAGCTTTTGGTTTTATGAGTAAAAACATTCTCTAACAACCTTTGTGTTGTTATTCTCCTCTTCTTCGCTCCTGCTCCTTCCACGCCCTGCCAGATGCTGGAGAAAGGTCAGTAAATCAAAGGACCAAACAACAACGTTCTGCTCCTTCTGATTTTCCTCCTGAAGCTCCAGGCCAGCCAAATAGAGTTGCTGAGCAGAAGTGTCTAAGGGGAGACACAGCTACAATACAGCTGTGTTTCCAAACTTCATCGTTTCTAGGTATCCCTGGAGACTTCCACTCCCTGGAGCTCCCAGAGCGCCCCCTCCAGGTGATTTGAAGGATGCCATTCGAGAATGTGTCTGTGCCTTGCTGACCGGCGATCAATCTCATGAGAACTCTCTGGTGGAGAGAGAGGTGGTATCTGAAATACATTTTGGGCTTCTTCGGAGCAGAGGTTGTTATGGAAGCTGCTCGTTCCTAGGGCAAGTCCAGGAGAGAGAGAAGAGGGATTGTAACATTACAGGGTCAAGTTCATACTGTTTTACGTACCTTTCGGCCCCATGCGTCCCACTTTTCCAAGCTTTCCCTCCTCTCCCGGATCTCCTTTTTCACCGTCATCTCCTTTGTGAGAAGAAAAATGAATAAGTGAAACAGCCCAAGTAGTAACAGAAGCACATGCTCCCCATGACAGGGTGGATGTGGTTGGAATCCACCTCTTAGCTCAGAGCTTGCCTACCACCACCATGTGCGTATCATGTATGTGTTATATATATATAATGTGTAATGTATATAATATATGTATCTCCACCTGGACTGGACACCCAGGGGAAGAGAAGACACTCTTAGTACCTTTTCTTTTTCACTTTTCTCCATATCCAACTCTATATTTAAAGAAATATACCGCTGGTAAATTTTGGATGAGTTTGTTTGAAATGACAAACTTATGTTCTTGCTGAAGAATCTGGCAAAAGCTGGAAGCACTTACATGTAAATGTTAAATACTTGTAGTATATAGAGGTATGTCTTATATATAAAGATATGTGTTTATGTTACACATATATTTATATATTATGTATGTTTTGTCCTATATAACATATGTAATATATAATATAGTTTTGTATATGAATTATATAAATAATAATATAATGTTACATATAATATATTATTTTAATATAACTATTACATTAAAATAATATATATAGAAATAAATAACCTATAAAACATTTAGCCCTGGCTGGTGTAGCTCAGTGGATTGAGCGTGGGCCTGCGAACCGAACAACTGCAGTTCGATTCCCAGTCAGGGCACATGCCTGGGGTGTGGGCCAGTTCCCAGCAGGGGACGCACGAGAGGCAGCCATACATTGATATTTCTCTCCCTCTCTCCTTCCCTTCCCCTCTAAAGATAAATAAATAAAATATTTTTAAAAAACCAATTATATTACAATGTAACTATAATGTAATTATTATAGCTCTATAACTACAATGCAATTATTATTGCTCTATTAATATATAATAGAACATTACATATATTACCTTAGTCTATTATTGAATGAAATAATATAAAATATATAAAATAATATAAATGATGTCATCGTAAATTATAGAAATATAGGCAGGTACATTTATTACTCTCTGACTGAATGCCTGGAAACCCCGCAGTTACAGGCATGAACCAGGAAGCTGCAAACAGGGCCAGCTGGGAAGGGGGCAGGTGCACAGGGGCTCTGTGTGAGCGGCGGCTGCCTGGTCACGGGTGGGTCAGGTCCTGCATCGCACCCAGTCAAGAACGACTGACTGAGTGTGGTTACAGGAAGCGCCCTGGACAGTGAGTCAGGAGTTCTGGGTTTTAATGACATGGCGGTCACCGATGGGTTGAGCAGATCTTTAAAAGCTCGTGATTGAACGTACTAGCTTTGGAGTAAGACAGATCTGGACTTGGGACTCTGCTTCACCGTTTACTATTTGGAGAAAGTTGAAGACCTGACTTCCCTTTCTGGGTTTCATGGACTGCCAACACGTATTAGAAAGGGCTCTCAAAAAGTTTAAGTGAAATAATGTACAGGAAAGACCTGGGGCCTAATTAGTGCTTGGCCATGGTGACTATTTTTATTCCCTCCTTTTTACTTAAGTTTCCTCATCCATGACCTCACTCGGTTTTTAGGATCAACAAGGCAAGCATGTGAATGTGCTTTGGAAATAAAGAGCACAGTGCACACCGTATTATGAGCAGCTACCTGCTACCACACCAATCTCAGGACATGAGGAGTCCTGTCCATCAGCCATGGAAGGGAGTAAATGGGAGATTTCTGAAGACAAAAATTGAATTCAGGGGTTAGATACTTGGAGAGAAAGTTGAGATGATCATTTATCTATGCAGAAAAAGCACGACCAAACCTTCCTCTGGTTTTTCTTCATCCTGAGAACAGAATGTTAATAATATAAATGAAAGCATGAGCAAAGTACGGAAAAGTTGGATTTCCAGGTAGTGAGATGGGTCAAGCATTGGAACTTTTCACACATATAGCTCCAGAATCCACTGGGATAGGCTTTCAAAATACAGGACAGGCTTTTAAAACACAACGAACAGACGATTCATGTGATCAGAGCAGAGGGGTGCAGTGGGTGCACTGACATTTCTCTAGAGTTAATAGTACAGGTTTACTGAGCAATTATTATGTGCGCCATGCATTGTGCTAAGATAAACGCCACGGCAATTTGAGGAGATGAAAATTATTGTTGCTCCATTATATGAATGGAAAAACCAAGACTCAATGAGGTTAAGTCATTTGCCTACTGGCACAGGACTTATGAGTGGTAGCACTAAGAGTCAACCTCAAGTGTGTCTCTGCCCCTCCAGATCTCTACAAGTAGATGATTGCCCCCCCTCCACACACATATGAATCTGCTAAGCTTCCGTGACTTAGCAGATTATGGATTTTAGAGAACTTGGCACGGTGTGAAATTTTTCAGAGAGAAAAAGGGAGATGCAGAAAGAATGATAGTTTCTTTTTAAATAAGAGAGATGGGGGGAACAACAGCTATTATTTCAATGACTTAATTCACAGAGAATGTACCCTTGAAGTAGATCAGTACAGTTGAAACCTAGCTTTACCACTCAGCAGCTAAAGGAACTTGGGAAATTCTTGACCTTCTTTGAGGCTTGTTTTACTCACTTGTAGACTGGACTAAAATAATACCTTTTTTTCCAGAGAGTTTAAGTAAAAGTAAAGTCAGAATAGTATGGTCCTTTGGAAGCCCCTTCCAATACTCACAGGCCAGGCTAAATTCTGTATCTCTTTTTCTTACTTCATAGAACCAGAGGCATGGAAACAAGGAACAGACTGGTAGGGACCAGAGAGGAGGGGGAAGGGCAATAAGGGAGGAAAGAAGGGGAAGGATCTAGTTAAAAAATAAACGTAGATGACCCATGGACATGGACAACAGGGTGGGGATTGACTGTGGGAGTAGAGGGGCTGGGGGTGGGCAAGGCAGGGGAGACTGATGGGGGACAACTTGTAGAACAACAATAAAAAACAACAAAATAAAACATCACTGTACGCAGAGGGTGTCCATGTATCTGTGCTACCCTATGCCCTGTGCAGTGGCTGGGGTCATGAGTGACTTATTCTGGTGTCCCCAGGATTGAGCACAGTATCTGGCTCTGGTGCTAAATAAGTACAGTTGAACTGAATGTGTTTTGTGAGCCATAAATATAATGATAGCATTTATTGTATACTGTATGCCAGAGGGTTCGCAGTCATTGACACACATCCTAACAACTGCCTCCGCAATGGATATTATTCTTACCTCCATTTTACAGATGAGAAAATGGGGTCAAAGAGAGGTTGGGAAGCAATTTCCCAGGGGCACCTAGCTCATAAGTAACAAGGCCAGGATTCAGACTGGGGCATTTGTTATCAAAGCACATGTTCTGAATAAGCTCTATGATGGGGAATAAATTCCTGTCTAAATATTGCTGGGCTTGGGATTGCTATTCTGTACAATGGGACCAAGCTGCTCAGCAAAAGGCAAGATCAAAGGCAGGCATGTATGTGAAGCACTCTGGGAATCGGAAAACCACAGGAATGTGAATTATCGGTGCCATTATCATTTCTGATCATTCTCCCCCTTCCTGTGAGCCTTCCTTTTCATTGTCAAGCACATCTGTAACTGGAGGCCATCAGATGAGTGACCTGGTCATCTGCTGCTCCTTGGTGGCTCCTGATGGAGACCTGGGAGGTAAACATAGGATTATCATTCTTCTGACCTGGGTGCCTGCATCCCAGCCTGGTGGTGAGTGGATTGCTGGCAGAGCGGAAGCAAACAACTTGTGCCCTTGCCTTCAGCCTGGGTGCCTGGTTCATTTGAGCTTTGGGACTTGCTTTAATGAGAACAGCAGAGAGGTATAACAGCAAGCTTTGGAAAAGATCCCCCACATGGCTCACAGTTTTCTGCTTTTATCCTCTTGGCAATATTTCATTGGATTAGTAGAGCAATTTCAACTTCCTTTTTTTCTTTTAAAAATAGCTACTTACATTTTCAAATCAAATAAAAATCGATCAGCTAAAATGAACTAATTTCAATTTTACAGAAATGGCTGGTTTCCGCCCCTTTGGGCCACTAGCTTGCTGTGATAATCTCTCCAGCAGAATTCCAGCAAAGAACACAGTTGACCAATTTTTCTAGGTCAGAATATTTTCTTCCACTCAACAAGCACAAAGTCTTAATTTAAATTCTAGTTTGAAATCTAATGGGTGAACTGAGGTCACTACCCTTGCTCAAAGATAGTAATTATTAAAAATTAAGCCCTGGCTGGTGTAGCTCAGTGGATTGAGCGTGGGCCTGCAAACTAAAGGATTGCAGTTCGATTCCCAGTCAGGGCACATGCCTGGGTTGCAGGCCAGTTTTCAGCAGGGGACACATGAGGGGCAACCATACATTGATGTTTCTCTCCCTCTCTCCTTCCCCTCTCCTCTAAAGATAAATAAATAAAATACAATAAAAACCCCTTTATTTAAAAAAAATTAGTGAACTGGTTTTGGAAATGCTACAGAAAATACACTGGGTGCTATTCTATTCCCACTGTCAGAATAATCTTATGGACCGAAGGAAGTTGTTAGCAATCATTCTTCTAATCAGATCAGCCTTCAAATTGAGCGAGGTATGTAATAGGGTGTCCTTTGTTAATGAGGCCAGACTTCTGCTTAAAATATATCCTTCCCATCCCTACTTACATCCTTATCCACAAATGCCAATTGCATCCTCATTGTTGGAAATTTCAATAGTCATCAATTTCTCCTCTGACCTCTCGTGTATACCAGATACACTAATATAGCCTTAAAGTGGGCCACCTCCCAGTCCTTTCCTTGCCCCGGTCACAACCTCATCATTTCCCTGGAATAATCAGGCCTCCCTGGAACCTACTATTGTTGCCTTCTCTCCATTCATCAAGTTTATCTGTCCCTCTGTGCCCTCCCCTGCCTCCCCATTCATCTGGATTCTTTCAATTTGGTCACTGTCTCACAGCTCTCCCTGTGGCAAAAGAAGTGGAATTGGTGAAGACAGCTTTGGAGCAAATGATTTCATTTCCGAGTCTCTGTTTATTCATAAAATGGAGACAACCATCCTACTTCATAGTGTTGGTGTGGACTCAAAGAGACAGTGAGCGTGGCGCCTGGCACTTGGTAATCTCATCTGTTCTTGTTTTAATAGGATTATCATCAGCAGCAGCATATCACCAGAAATGACATCTTTTTTTTAAACGTCTCTTGTATTCAGTACCTCATTCTTTATCCTATAGTCATTGCTTACTTTTTTTACTTGACTTTGTGTTTTCAATATTTACTATAGTACTTACTGTAAACATTTTACATAATTAACAATACATAGAGATAAACATACAAACATCACTAAGATTTAACAACTAACCTATTGTCCTTGCTTCATAGATTTATTTTTACAGATTTTTTTAAAACAGTAAATTTCAGACACCATGACAAACTTTCCTTAAATATTTGAGTCTCTAAAGGGTAGGAACATTTTCCAATGTCAACATAAGATGGTTTTATCAATCTCACTTTTTAATGGGCTACAGGGCTTGCTGAAGGCACCTCCATGGAGTTCTGTGCTGTTTTGTCTCAGGCCCCTACTGCTGAGCTATATAGCTAATAAAAAGAGCTGAGCGCTAAGAAAGAGAAGCAGACATTCAGAGGAATAAACCTCGGTTCTCTGAAAACAAATAATGACAAATAATCCCATTTTCACTTCTGAAAGGACTACTCATGCACTGAGAATCTGCCAAGACCAGAGTTGGTGGAAGAAGACAAATTTCCATTGGTTGTTCACAGGAGACAGTAGTAGCTGGTAATCTGGGATGATGTATTGATGAAGACCTTGGGCTCCACTCTTAACAGCCTGAATTCAAGTCCTAATTATATTGCTTTCTAACTGTGTGAATTTAGGTGTGATATTTAACCTCTTAAGTCTCTGTTTTATCTATAATAGGAATAAGTAGACTATTTATCTATTTTGAAATCTCCCAAACTCAGAGTCATTTCCTTATGCTGAGACGCATGACACTTTGATTTTATTTGAATAGCTTTGTGATGAAAATTGCAGGTGGTAGAAGACATCAATACAGAGGTTTCTCACTTCCTTTATTTACTGTCAAACGCATTGCCAACCAAAGGCTAGTGCTACCTTACTGCTCCTGCCCACTGCCTGAAGGTGGGGTTCTTCACTGTCTGGATGGCCCTATACTGAGAATAAGCACTGACCACATGGTCAATGGCAGCCAACGGGAAGTGATCTGGAATGTAGAACCAGGCTTCTGTGAGCGTGGGTCACTGGCCCCCAGAGGTAGCAGTGGGTGTACATTGTAGATTACACATCCCAGGTGACACCTTATCACAGCCCTCTTTCCTCATTTAAGAACCGAGGGGGCAGTTTTTTTCAATAAAAGAATGAAAAGCAAGCAAGCATGGAGAATGATTTAGTGTGCCTTCTTCATGGTCCTGAGGCAGCTTCTCTGTGGGCAGGGAGATCTAGGCCTTGGCCAAACTAGTTTAAGAACTATAAACAATATGCTTCTCATGAACAGAAGAAGTATCTACACATTCACAAAATGTTATTTATTCTGAATGCTGTTTATTCTGTTTGTGCAGTAGAGATATGGTTACCAACACACACACAAGTTCATCTTAGTCCACAGGGCACTGCATACCGTTAAGGAGGAAGGCTGTCTCAGGAATAAATTTACACAGAAGATGGTAGCTCTTAATCAGGGTACGATTTGCCAAGGGTCTCAGCCTTCAGAACCCCAGGCCTATTCAACTTGAACGTCCTGTGTGAGTGACAGGACACTCATTCACACTCCCTCCAGAAGCTTGGTGCTATGGACAGAACAGTTTTACAGTTCATTAAGGGCTGGATTGTGTCCTCTCCCCCAGATCCATATGTCGAAGCCCTAACCCCCAGTACTTCAGAATGCGACTGACTATACCTAAATATCAGGCCTTTAAAGAGGTGATCAGGTTAAACTGTGGCTGTTGGGGCTGTTCTAGTTCAATGTGACTGGTGTCCCTATGAGAAGAGCAAACTTGGGTGCACAAAGGGACACCAGAGATGTGTGCACACATCCCTGAAAAGGCCACGCGAGGACAGTGTGAAGGCAACTATCTGCAAGCCGAGAGAGGTCTTAGCTAAGAGAGACCGAATCTGCCAACTCCTTGACCTTGGACTTCCAGACTCCAGAACTGTAAGACAAAAAATCTTTGTTGTTCCAGCCACCCAGTTTGTAGTATTTCGTTGTGACAGTCCTAGCAGACTAATTTATAGTTATAGCTCTTTCATTGTATACTGAATAATCTCCCTCTGTGCTTCTGTGTCCTATCCTGGAAAATTGAGATAGTTATACTTTTCTCTTGGAGTTACCTGGCAACTAAGTGATATGGATGGTGAAGTTCATGGGGAGTATTCCCTCACTGATCCACTAAATTTTGAGTGTACAGTGCGCACCTATGGCTTGTGGCCATCTGGTATCCTCCACCTGTGCTTCTGGTACCAGCACCACAATTTCCCATAGGAAACAGTGCCACAACTTCCCATAAGAAACCATACATGCTTATTCTCAATCCATGTATTGAACCTTAGCCGCAGTAATCAGTTCAGTAAGAGCCGGTATGAGTCAAAAAGTCTCAATTTGTAGGTAAGCCTCCTCAGTAACTCAAGTAGTCATAACTTTTACAATTGGGGACTCGCTCACTCTGCATGGGGGGCAGAAAGGAGAGACTGTTATTGAAATATCGCAGTCACTACAAAGGGTGAACCTTTGTTAATGTGAAGTCTTTATAGGGAAAAGCAGAACCAAAGTGTGAAGACTGAGTCCTCAGCACATCACTCGAACCTTCATAAAGCTCTGCTCGAATCCCCCGCTATTACGTTGAGAGTGTTATTCCTCTTCTCTCTTTGGTTTGTTTGTTTGATAACCATTTTAAGTCTGGTTAGTGTTTTCTTTCTTTCACTTGCAAAGACAAGTCTCCTTGCTAATATAAGTGCTAGACACTGAGCAGGAGAATAAGGGTCTTGCTACCAGGAGATCAAAATCTCACGAGAGGATGGGCATGTGAGCCTATAATTTGCTTCCAGCAAATGCTGGAAGCAAAGTTATCACAGGAGCAAGAAGAAGGAAACAGTTCATTCTACCTGCCCACACCTAAAACTCTCCCAATTCTTTCTCAAGAAGAAGTAAATGGGTGTCTCTGGTACTGAGCTCCATGAGAATGAACTTGTATCTTAAGGTAAGTGAAGAAGAAAATAAGCTCAAACACCAATTTGTCATTCTATATGGGCAGGCTGGTACTAAAACACCCTCATCAATAAAAGTTCCTGTGGCTTTTTTATCTTCTGTTCATTTCCATGCCCCCTATAGGTTCAACCCCTGCGTGACTCCTTTACCCACGAATCTTCTCAGCACCGATTTCCCTGCCCCCATCTCGCTCCTCAAGAGTCAGGACTAATCTTATCCTCTGGAGGGAGTTCCCGTCACACTTCACAGCATCCACCACGTTGTGCCGTAGTTGATGGGACAGATCAGGGGTGACACACATCTTTTCTGTATGCCCGGCACGTGGCATGGGCCCTGAGATGCAGTAGGAGCTTTCTCAGGAAAGGGTTTCCAAAGAAAAGGAAGAATATCCTTAAAGACAAGATGGAGAAATGTGAGCTTAATGACAATAGTCAAATAAATTAGCAATGGATTGAAATGTCATTCTCAATAGTGGCTGATTAATGAGTTGACTTTAGTCTGCTGGGATGTCCGTGGTGATGGCTTAGAATCTAGCAAGACAGCTCAGGCACACACACAAGCCTCTGCTGCTACCTCTCCCTCCACCCCGTGCTTTTGGCTTCCTCTTCTAATTTGCTCATGTCCACCAAAAGAACCGCCGCACTAGAAAGAACCACCACGCTCTGGCATCTCTCCGGCTCAACTCCCAAATCACCTTTGACTCTTCCTCCTTCCTCCCTCCCCTCCTGATTCTCTTTTTCTCTCATGTCCATCTTTCCTTTTTCCTCCTGTCCCTGCAGCCTTTATTTTACCGGTTACAGTCTCCATACTTTAACCTCTGTTTCTCGCAGGTGATCCCTACATGGTCTCAATGGCGTTTTGTCCACTGGTGATTCCAAGTGCCTAGAATAGTGTCCATTTGATAAACAGTCGCTGAAATATTGGCTTCCTTGGATCTGAATTTCGCTTTTCCAAACCATCTTGCAAACAAAGCTTTATAAAACCACATTTTCATTATAAAAGTCCCAATTCAAAACATCTCAGCAGTTCCCCTGTGTCTACAGGCCAAGTCCAAACTAATTAGTCTAGTGTTTAGACCTTCAGAGGGATTGTCTGGCATTATTTTCAACAGCGACCTGCATAACCTTCTATTCTCATCCAATGTGTTTATTCAGTGTTCATTAAAAAGTCTTTCTATTTGTGCCTCCATTGAAAAAAATGTATCTCCTCAGAGAAAAAAACCCAGAAATCATAAAAGGTAGGTGCATATGACCATATGAGAGTTGAAGTTTTTTACGTGATAAAAGATGCCACATAAACATACATGGCAGAAGCAGGTTTACGGTTGTATGTGAAACACAGAGTTTATTTGTATACCGCTATGTATTAATTACTGTATTCTTTTCCATATGAATAACTGTAAACCTACTTTCGTTCCACCCTGTATAAAGTTCATAAACAAATATATGATCAACAAAGAAAAAAATCAAACACTAAGGCATAAAAATGATCAATATTCTTAATGTAAAAAGAGCTTTTGTAAGTCACTTTGCAGAAAGACAATAAATGAAAACACAGATGCAATATAAACAATGAGAGATGAAAAATGCTCAGGCTCATTATTAGTCAAAAAAGTATGTACGTATGTCATGTCTGACATAGTTTGCCCTTAGATTTAGTAATGATTTTAACAGACTAATTGTATCCAAATATGCCATAGATACAGAAAGCACTTGGTCGCTGTGTGACAGAAACCCCCCTGTGGTTCTTTTTGCCTGCCACCAATAAGAACTGTGGCTCTCAATGCCACAGTTTGGTGAGAAGGAAAGAAATTATTTATTCGAAAGTTATACAGGTTCAGAATAATGGTGGAATGTCACAGTTAAATCCCAAAGTCCCTTAAAAACACATACAGACACACACACACACACAGAGTCCTACCTCCCCTTGCCAAACCAGGCCAGTCAGGGGTACCAACCATATCTCAGGAAAAGAAAATAGAAGTTTGTAGCTCAGCCAGGCTGCCGTGCTTAATCCAAAACCCCATCCTCATGGTGGGCGGGGGAATCCTTCTACATTGTTTCAAACCACATGGCCCAGACCCTGCACAGCTGTACTTGGTCAAGAGGCTTCTCCTTCCCAGCTGCCTGGTCAAGAACCCCACACAGCTGCTGCATCCTGCTTTTCTGCTTCTTTCTAAGCTCTGTGGGCAAGACAGACATTCTCTCCACCCCCAAACTGCATGGTTATGCCCCAGCATGGCTGCTGTACCTGGGTTTAGATCTCATCGCGGATCTTCCTCTGTAACCCCATTTCTGACCCCTCCCACATGGGATAACACCTGCTAGGAGTTTGGTTTCATCTGCCTCTCTTCGCTGCTCTTGCTAGTCCAGGCAAGCTTAACCCTGTGCTGCAGAAGCTGCCTCCAAGCTGCTCTTGCAGGCATAGGAAGCCCCTATTGCTACATTGTATCATGGGCTAGAGCCATGCCCATCTCCCTGGCTCAAGAGCAGGCACAGCTTTTAACATTAGTAAAACACTGGCCGACTTCTTCAGATACGCAGATTGCTCTCAATGGCCCAACTCCGCCTCGCTCCTCTCCCAAACCATAGCTGTGGGGCTTTGGGGCTTGGGGTGATCTCTAGCTCAGCACCCTGTTACAATTGTTTTTAGCAATGTAAATGGCACTATATTTCTGGAAAATAATCTGTCAATAATGATTAAAGTGAAAATCCACACACTATTTTACCTTAGGGAACCTATTTTATGGGAATAATTGCAAGAGCAAGTGTATATATGAGAATATTTGTTTGTAGTGGCAAAAAACAAAAACCATAAACAACCTTAAAGTTTGTCATCATGGGACTGATAAAAATACAAGGGGGAATATTAGGCAGCACTAAAGTTAATGAGTGAGTTAGAGAAAAAGATCTTTAGACGGAAAGTGAGCTCCATGTTACATGATGTAAAAGTACGTTTCTTGCAGAATGACATGCAACCGATCCCATTTAGAACAAAGAATAAATAAGCAGGATAAATGTGGAAACAAATGTTAATAACAGGCTATTAATGATGGTTACATGGAAGAAGTGCATCCTGAAAAGGAAGGGTGTCCAGTGAAAAGAGAGATCCTTAGCTTTGTCTTTGTATATGTTTTGTACGTATTTATAAATATTATGTTATAACAAGCATGAGATACTCCTGCAATTAAATAAATTAAAAGCAGAGCTGTGGCTTTTTTCCTTTTATAAATACTATCCATGCTTCTTGTCTGAAATTAAATTCTAAAAGCTCTGAATTCATTGAAAGAATTATTTTCTTGGCCAGTCACCATACGGGTCCTTGTTACTGCTCCCTGATTGGCGCTCTAAAGCATTATTTTAAAATGCATTGTTATGTAACTTTTTTGTATTAAGGCCAACTAGTTAGAGTATAAGTTCTTTGTGATAAGGGCAGATATTCTGCACATTATTCTCAAGAGCTGCTCAAAACCTCACAGTTTGCTCACGCATTCATTCCTTGAACAAATATTTATTGAGCTTCTACTAGCTGTTAAGTCCTGGCTGGGTCCTAGGAACACAGCGCTGTATCCCTTGAGACTTGATCTAAGCCTAAGAGTTTGCAGGAAGGAAGCACCCAACGAGACCTTATGGACGTCAGGAGTGTTACAAAGAGATATTGCCGCGTGTTTTGTCAGTGTCTACAAGGTGAGCCTTTGGACATATCAGTGGATGTGGGGCTGAAAAGACGAGGCTTTTACATACGTCTCCTCAGATGACAAGATAACGTACCAAAGAGATAAAACGAAAATGCTTTTTCAATCTTAATGTGCTAAACAAATGCAAGAAAATACAATCTGTTAGGAGATACGTTGTGATTAATTTTTCTAGCAGTAATGTCACTGACAATTTGTTGGGTGCTTACTACAGCCCAAGCAAGGTCATTCATGTGCATGACCATGATGTCAACCAATTCCTTATTCGTGTCCATTCAATTCTAGGGACCCATGAACTTCATTTGCCCTTCAACTTGTCCCTGTACAACCTAGCAAAACAAAACAAAACAAAACAAAACAAAACAAAACAAAAAACCCTACAGATTTCAAGAATCCTATAGTCTTTCCTACCTAAATTACAAAGCACCTGCTCTTTGTCTTCAGGTTTATTTGATTTAAAAAGAATTATTACTTCCTGCCTGCAAGTCTTTTTTAAAAATATTTTATTTATTTATTTTTAGAGAGAGGGGACGGGAAGGAGAAACAGAGGGAGATAAACATCAGTGTGTGGTTGCCCCTCACAGGTCCCCTACTGGGGACCTGGCCTGCAACCCAGGCATGTGCCCTGACTGGGAATAGAACCAGCGACCCTTTGCATCGCAGGCTCATGCTCAATCCACTGAGCTATACCAGCCAGGGCACTGGGCCTGCAAGTCTTTTGCAGTCACTGCATGTCTGTGTTAACAGGGAAGAGGGAAAAAACCACAAAAAACTAACATTGTACTTAATGAAAAATACAACCCTAAGTTTTGTTGGGCAGATTTTCTTCTGCATTTACATATCATTCATTATTAAGATGCATTCACAGCCAAGTCAGTAGAAGTAAGTGCAAGGAAAAACCCACCTACCCAGGACTAAGTGACGTGCTTCTGCAATCCAATGCAGTGGTTAGGAGCATGGAATCTGGGATTGCAGCGCTGAGCTCAAGACCTGGCTCCATCGCTCACTGCCTGCGAGGCTTTTGTAACCTATTCAAATTCTTTAGGCCTCGGGTCCTTCATCAGGAGTTCAGAATAGTGAAACATCTCCCCCAGGGTGCTGTTGAGAGGAGCAAGTGTGATCAGACAGAGGGTTGAATGGTGCCTGTTACACAGCACGTACTGGAGAAACATTGCATTGTGACAGAGCCATCCAATAGGCTACTGAAAATTCCTAGCCACTCAAAATTAAAGGGCTAAAAAGAAGAAGCCAATGGGAAGTCACGCCTCTTCTAGACCATACCCTGGCTGTGTATATCTGCAACTTCCTGGCTGATGCCTATTTTTGCTTCCAGAGATTTGCGCTTTTGGCATTGAAATGTTTACAATGCTCTAAATATGTGACATACAATATTTTGTCTAAAATTTCTTTTGGTCCAAAGTGGGAAAAAAACATTAAAAAAAGAGTAGTATTGTTGTTAAATATAAGTGATAACTATGCTATTATGTACACTAATGTCCCAATCCATTGAAATCCCCAAGCTCAGTGGGAATAGAAGTATCCTGACTGATGACTGTCATAAAATAGAAAAACTATGGGTGAAGACTAGAGGTTGCGTGATTAGCTTTTGTAGAGAGGAAATGCCTAAGAAATATTTGTGGTAACTACTTCCAACTGCCTATGGACTTTTCCATCTGACTGTTTACGGGCAGCTCACACAAGATTTAGAACTCATTATGACCTGCCAGTTTTGCTTCTGAAATGTCCCTCTGATATCCTCCCCCGCTTCTCCCTATCTTAACAGCCCTCATTCATCTCCTGTTTTCAATTCATGTCCTACCAGGAAGGAGCTTCTCACGTCCCTTCAGTCTATCCTCAACTCTGCCAAGAGATTATCTGCCAGAAAAACAATCTAATTATTTCATTCTTCTACTCAAAAACTTTCTTTGCTTTGTTTGGTTTAAACTATTTTTTGATTGGTCAGATCCAATACAATCTCACAACTTCTACGAAATAGTGTGAAAACTGAAAAGAAGAAAGAAGGCAGAGAATGAGAAGGGAAAGAGGAGGAAGAAGAATGAGGAGGAGGAGGAAACAAGGAAGAAGAAGGAGATGAAGAAGACCCGAGGTTCGATGAAAAGTTTCTATTTACATTAAAGCCACTGGAACTAGACTAGAGAATCTAATTCTATGCTCTATCTTCTTACTGAACAATCAATTATATTTGCTTGGAAGAAGGTAGGATAACAGTTCCTCTTCCACTGGACTCAGATTGGACTTCAATCTCAGCTTTAAGATTCGGTCTACAACGACCAGCTGACTGAATCAATAACTGTGTGGCATTAATGATGGTTTTTGAGGTTGTAGGACACTGTGTCCTAACCTCCCACCACATCTATATTTCTGGTTCCAAAAAGTAAGGCAGGAAGAGCTACAGGAGAATAGGCAGCGACATGAAGCATTTGGGGGAGATTCATTTCCCACTAGTAAAGCCTTATAGGCAGGTACAGGAATACCTGGGCAGCAGTGAATGCTGGGAATTTTTGTTGTGCATATACTCATCTGTTCAGACTTAAAATGTTATGGAATCAGAAAGAGAGAGAAAGAGGAAGTTGCACATGGTAGGGCCACATTAGAATAACCATGACATGGCTTTCCTGCTCATGAAAAAATTATATATATAAGTAAAGTTAACCAAAATGTTGAGCCCATTTTACTTTGAAAAATAACACATCGCCTTAGGTGTGCTCCAATCTAGGACAGCAGGTCATAGCCCTTACTTTTGAACACTCTGTGTAGCTTCATTCCAGTGCATCTGGCCTGTGTCTGTGGTCTAGCACGGGCTTTGCCCCATGATCCTTGGTGGCCCTGTCCAGCCTTGTCCTTCAACCACTAGGGTGGCATTGATAACCCGTTTGGATATCATCCATTCCAAAGACCCTCCTCTAAGGTATATCAAAGTCTCTCAGTCTCTTTGGGGGCTGTCATTTTGGTCTGGAGCACATTGTCACACTTGCCCCCATACACGATTTCCCAACTTTTTGCTGGACATACGGGCCTTGTCCTTTTGGTTCGCCTGTCATTTGGTCCCTCAGCATGTGGTCTGATGAGAGAAAGGAGGCATCTTTTCCAACTTTTGTCTACAAATATCAATTTTTTCTGGATATTTGTCATCTCAGGCCAGGCAAAACAATGCCATGTAAACTATTTCTGACTGCTCCCAGTACTATTAATGTCTTGCACACACACTCCTCCCTGAGTGAGGTCAAACAAATGACCCTCAGAATCCAGAAGTTCTCTAAGTGCAGGAAAAAGCAGTAAGAGTCACCGCTTCAAGGAATTTGGTTTTATCAGTATGTCTAACCTGTCTTATTAAAGACATGGTTGATTTAGCCTGAGACGATGTCTTAGTTTATCTTGTTGGCCAAGTTGGATTAAGGTTATTCCTTCCTGGTTAGGGATGTAGAAATGGAAGAGGATGTATGCTCAGAATGCCTGCTTGTAGCTGTGCAGTCAGATCACAGGCAAGAGTGACACACTATTTTTTTTCTGTTTAAACAGGGACAATAATTCCTATAGTATGTCAGTGGAGCTAAAGCAAAATAATGGATAAACCCTCTGTAAATTCTAAAGATGCATATTTGTATAATCTGTTTAACAGATAAAAAAGTATTGTCAAGTGGCCACAAGAGACCTAAAATGATGCTTCCAGAGTTTTCAAATCAAGAACAATCGTGATAAATAATTCGAAAACAATGAAATTATTTAGATGCTACTTCACTTGAGTCTCCAAGTGTCAGATTTTTACTGTGCATATTTACAGCTCTTTTATAAAACAGCCAAGAAAGCTATAAAACACAATTTAAAGAATTTTGTGAAATTATAAGGTATTGCAAATCAAATATTTGGTGTGAAAAAAACAGACGGACTGGTTATGGGTTGGAATATCCAGAAAAGAAGAAGGGAGGCCGAATAAAATCATTTCCAACAGAACTGAGAGCGTTTCCAGGAGAAGAATTTCATAAAGGCAGAGTAGAAGAGTGAGAGGCACCTATGCATATTGTCAATGACCCAAGGCCAACAGAACTGTCTGCCTGGGGCACAGACAGAAGCTAAAGGGAAATATCTCTTAAAGGAAGAAAATAGTATAACAACAACAACAAAAAACAGGAAAAATATTCTCATTCTCCCTTGGGTTTTGCTAATGTACCATTTGCTAATATGGACAGAGTTCTTGACAATGTGTTAAGGATAGTGTTTGGTGTTTCATGTGGCTTAACTCCTTCATTCCTCACCCTGACCTTAGGAAGTAGTCACACTCTATCATCATCTCATGTTACTGATGAGAAAACTGAGGCTTGGTTTTGTGTGTCTTAACCCACTTAACCTGATCACACCCCTAGAGGTATTGCTAAAGTCATTATTCCCATTTTAACAATAAGGAACACCAGGCTCAGAAGTAGAACTACAAAGAGAAGGTGACAGCAGTGAAGAGAACAGGTACTCTCACGTTTGGGAGCTTTCGGTGAATAAAACTTGACTTTGCAGTGGGACCAAACATAGGAAATTGCAACAAGGAACAGCTCCCTGGTAGACTTCTATTTGCTGAGCCATCTTTACAATCAACGAGCCTTTCTTTAGGGAGGTGGGGATAGAGGAAGCTCATGGTGACCAGTAATAGCAATGGAACCTAATGAAAAAAACAATGGTAGCTAATCTACATGGTAAATGTGTTTTAATTTTCAAAATAAGCATTTCAGATGAGCAGTATCATTGTTGTCATTTAATAAATGAGGACATTAAAGCTTAAGATCACACAGGGCGGAAGTGGCAGAGCTCCAACTCAAAACCATGCATTTTGTCTCCAAACCCGTGATCTCTAAGTCATGCATGTACCCTATTTGTACTGTCTGTAGTAGTGACTGATGCACAGCCAGATTATTATGTAAGAGAGCTGCAGAGAGAAATGGCATTTCTAAATGAAATAAACTGGTTTCTGTTTCTGGTCATTGCCATCCAGCACCTCCTGACTCATCTTTGCCCACACTGTGATGACCGGAGCCTTGTTCTCCCCCTTCTGGCAAAACCTCGAAATGGTTTTTGGCATCGATCCAAAGGGAAAAGGAGAGAGAGAAAAAAAAAATGGTTCAGCACACCCACACACTGAAATATAAAGTTAAAATAAGACAAGCCATTTAAAATTTTGGTCTGTCCTTCCGCACAAAATACATATTAAAACCCACAATGAAAGAATCCGGTTAATTACTACAATTAACATAAGGGTTTTGGGAAAGTACCAACTTGCTTAACCTCTCTGATAAAGGCACCAAAAAGAAATTAGCAGCTTAATTTATATCAAGGTGACCGAGTTAAAACAATTCTGTAGTATGTTTATACGTTGATCTTGCAGAACTTCTTTTCGAATGTTAATGTATAAAACCAAAGGGAAGGTCATTTTACCCTTAGAATGATCAAACAGGAGGACAGAGGTATAACGCTGCGGAAGCGGACAACGATTGGCTGGGGAATCCGGGACCTGAGCTCTTAACTCCAGCCCCGTCTCCAGTTAGCGGCCGTGTGACGCAGACAGAACACGTTCTTTTACCTCTCTGGACTTCAGTTTTCACCAACGTAAAAATAATCGGGGTGAAGCCAAATTCTTTCTGAGTGTTAATTTACAGGTAGTGAGACTCCCGATGTGAGTGTGAAAGTGACCCAGATGCTTTTGGGCCTATGTGGCCATCTGTTTGGGGAAGCCACCACAATCCCTGTTTGGAGGGTGAGAAGACTCCTGGGAACAACTCAAACTGTGTCCGTTGCTGGAATCCAGAGCCGTGAACAGTAAAATGCTGCCTGGCCAGATAGAAGTTCATTTTCGGGAGGCTAAGGGGCTTGCTGAGAAGGCAATTGTTTCAGAAGACAGAAGGGAGTCCTGTAAGGCCTCCCTCATGGCAAAACCACGTGCACCTCCTGTAGTGGGGCACTCACATGTGTCACCTGGTCTACCTATGCATGAGCTCCACTGAGACTGGTAAGAGCATTAAGCAAGCCTGTGAAATACTGTGGGACCACCAACGCTGCCCAGGGCCGGCTCTGGCTGATCTGAGGGTTTAGCGGGCCGATGGGGCGTGGAGCCCAACTACTGTAAAACACGATGGAGTTCCAACGTGCCGCCTTCTCACTGTGTGGCTTTACGCTAGTGACTTAACAGCTCTGAACCCCAGTTTCTTCATCTGTCAAATGATTATTACAATGTTTTTATTTCTGAGTCTAATGAGGTGGTTAAATTAAAAAATGGCGGTAAGGTGCTGACACAGTGCGAAGGTGAACGGCCACTGTTCAGTGTGTGGGCATGGCTGCCCCATGGCTGCCTGTGGCCGAGGCTTTCAGCAGAGTCCTGCCCAGGGAGGAGAGACTCTCCCAGCCCTGTGAGTTCGTCACAGGCCGAGTGTGTGCAGGAGCCATGACGGTGACCTGTAGGAGCTGCAGTGGCCTCAGAGGGTGTGAATGGAAAGCCTGCATTGCTGAGTGAGGTGGTGTCCAGTCGGTGGTCAGGCTAGGCTGGGACAGGGGCATCGGGGAACCCCTGGACTGCTGTGCTTGCTGAAAAGTGGTGGCCGCTGGTGGGGAAGCTCTGTGACCCACCATGGTGCCATGGCAGTGCACCTCCAGGATCCGTCCTCCTTTGGGAAACATTTGCATAAAAGGAGCAGTCCTTTCTTTGAGAGTACAGAACATACAGGGAGAACATGCTAAAAAAACTATATGAATAGGTCAGAGCCATGAGCTAAAATGTTGGGGGATCTTTGATAATTGGGGTTCACTCATTTAACAAAAAATATTCCTTGAACACCTGCTGTGTGTCAGCAACTCTTCTAGGCAGTAGGAAAACACACTCAGCAAGATGGACAGGGTCCCTACATTCCAGAAGTGTACATTCTAGGAGTGACTATAAATGTATAAATACACAGGGATTTTCACTGAGTAGTCAGTCCTTGAAAATACTCAACAATCTTGGGAACTATGACAGAGAGGGAAGGGGTAGTGAGGCAGGGCCTCATCATGCAAATAGCATTTTAGCTAAAACCCAAATGAATGAAGATGACCTATCCCTTGGGAGATGTGTGGTAAAATTAGGCCAGATGGAGGCAATGTCAAGGGCAAAGATCCTGAGTCAGAAATGAGAGACAAAGCACGAATGCTGAGAGCAAACTGCAAGTGGGAAAGAGATTTGAAATGACCCGGAAGAAGTAAGGAGAAGCAAGCTGGATTGCGAAGGACACATGAATGTCATTGAAAAAAAGAGCTCTTCAATGAAGAAGCTAGCAGAAGCCAAAATAAACAAGAGGGTAAAATATCATGAGTTAGCAAATAAACTGATATAATTGTGGGGTTAATTATCAGAGGAGGCACGTCATCACTTTGACCATGTTTGGGTACCTAGTACAAGGTTGGGCTGGAGGGTTACATGAACTCCATGTTCTCAGGTGCTGCCTTATCCATTTCTAATCAAAAAAAGGTCAATGGACAGTGTTTTGAAACTTGGTTCTAATAGAAACCAGTGGATGTCATGGAATGACACTGGGCCCAGAGCTAGAAGGCTAGGGGTAAAGTTCAAGTTGCCTGACTGTGCTGTATCTACTTAAAGACCTTGGGCACTCCACTTGGCCTCATTAATACTGTTTCCTTACTTTATGTTCAAAATATTTCTAATGGATAGGGCAGTCCTGAAAACTAAATGAAGTAGTGTATTTCAAAGGTCATTAGAAATTGTTAAGAATCGCCTCAATGTTTCTTATTGGTTTTTAAAATTCCTTTTAACACATCTTGTTAAAATTTCTTGTTATTGTTGTTTTTAAGTAAAACCACTAGAGGTCAGAATTTCCCATAAATTGTTTAAAGTTTAAAGAAAGAATTTCCTAAAGGTGGGGGAAACAATGTTTCCTACTAAGCAGAATAAAATCATAAATTTAACGCAAAGGAAGAAAAAATAAAGGTAGCTTTATATGAAGAAGTTTTGATAGCTGGAATAATGCTTATTGTTGAAATTTTTACCCAACACATAGATGTAAATAGGGAGAAGAAAGAAAGATAAATAGAATTTAAGTATCTATTGTGATGTCGACACAGCCTAAAAGTTATACTGATTATCTTATATTATTTTCAAAACAGGTCTGTGATTAAGTCCCATTTTACAAAAAAAAATACAAACCTACTGAGGCATAAATAGATGTAATAACATTGTGAAGATTAAACAGATGGAATCTAATGTCTTTCTGCTAAGTCATGCTTGGGAAATAATGCAGTGGAATACGGTGTCCACGCATGAGAAAACATATTATGTGACGGCTTAGCATAACTGGTTTTGCACCTGCAACTCTAAATAATTTATTTAGTTCCCAGTACCCAAGGTGAATCTAAGGGAAACTCCTTGTCTTGTCTATTTCATAGAGTATCTAGAAATTTCTGAGCACAGTGCTAGTAAATATGATATTGTGATAATCAGCCATGGAGAAAAGTATAGACCAGCAGTTATCTTGGGGGGAAAATATTGAACAGAAGCAACAGCTTTTTGAAACATTAACTTGGCCATCAGGTTTTGTTTTTTGTTTTTTTTTTTTCTCATTTTGTAATGCTAAGTAAACAAATCTGAGGAGTGGTCACCACGCTAATGAAGGAATTAGGGAGGGTTGATGGCAGCTTTTATCTTGTGAGAAGACACACAGTTACTTTGTTTTTCATTGTCCTTAGGTTTAGCATAGTGCTGGGGGGCAGAGGCAGGGCGGTGGTGATTGTACTTATGGAGCATCAAAGGCAATTTGTAAAGAGAAAAAGGAGAAGCCAACTGGGACCCTCCCCCCTCCAGAGTTTGCCATCTAATTCCCCAGCTAGAAATGTTGACAACAACATGGATGGAACTGGAAAGCATTATGCTGAGTGAAATAGGCCAGGCATTGAAGGACAAATACCATATGATCTCACCTTTGACAGGAAGCTAAAGAATAAAACAAACAAGCAAAAGAATAAAAACAAAGACACTGAAATAGAGAACAAGTGGGCAGCAACCAGAGGGGAGAGGGAAGGGAACTTAAGGGGAAAAAGGGGGAGGGATTTTGAGGAACAAGTATGAAAGACACAGAGATGAGGACTGGGGGGGGGGGATGGGAGGGAGGGGAGACCGGGCGGGGGGGTGGGGTGGGATGGGAGAAATAGATAAAAAAAAATGTACTTGAAAAGTAACTAAATAAAATTTAATATTAAAAAAAATAAATTGAAATGTTGACAAAAATTCTAGGACAGAATCTTCCTTAGCTGGAAACCCTTCCCGTCTCACATGCTGCTTGGGAGTTGTTAGCAAGTAGTCAGTACATTCCAGAACCATGGCATCTCTTTAATGAGAAAGGAACTTAGAATCCACTGCATACCAAGTCCTCAGGCTCTGGGGGAAGAAGAAGCAATCATAGTGGAGTCATAAATTAGGCTTAGTTCAGAACCCAGGGTTTCTGAGAACTCCCAGACTTTCTTCCCTGGCAGCACTCCTTGAGGCTGTCACCTTTCTGTCTTATAAGCATCTCATGATGTCTACACAGGCTCAGGAAGACAGTTAAAGAGGTTTCCATTGTTTGGAGTCTTGATAGGGTTTCCAACAGGAAAGGAAGAGTTTTCTGTTAAGCAAAGAAATGAGGGCAGGAAGACTCATGGTGGACACCCTCCTGACATCTAACACATATCAAATGCCCTTTGTTTTCCTTCCTAAATCATTTTTCTCTCCATTGCTCACACCACTTGTATACAGGGTCCAGCACAAATAACATCCCTTTTTTATTAAAAAATCTTTCATTATAAAATCATAAGCATGTCATTCTATAACACAATAATATCACACTCAAGCACACCATATGACATTGTAGGCAAAATGTTCAATTAAAACTGTCAATTATCACACCATATTATTACCTTACCAACCACACTCAAGAAGGCCTTACTTCTGCCAGACCCTGTATATTATTCAACCCATAACTTGTGCCTACAACACTCGGCATTTAGGAGGCATTTGAGATATGTTCACTGAATTGGAATGAATTAGAATTGTTAGACATTACATTTTGGACATTAATTTAATGACATGTTGTCCATTATTCTTCCAGTTTAAAAATTATAGTTTCTCCACAAGAAAAATTATTTAACAGTGCTATTTTCACATGGACTCTCCTACTTGTGGGAACAGAGAAAATTTTAACTTTCAGCATTCTCTGTAATATCCTAGAAATAATACAAAACTTCCTCTACTCTATGGAAAGTCCAGCAATGGTTTTAAGTAAACACTTTATTTCTCATGAAAACTTTCTTTTCTAAACATTTGCCCTCACATTATTCATTTATTCACCCAAGAAATTACTAGGAGGCCCCAAGGTCTCATGGTTCTGCCTGCATTTATTTTGTGGTATCAAAGGTTAAAACTTGAATTGCAATCTTATGAAGAAATTAATTCACTGATTAAGAAAAATGCACTTTAAGCAATAAACATTTAAATAACTGACAAGCATAAGGTGATATATTTCTAGGCTTTTGGGGCTTTTCTTGAAAGACCCCTTTTCTACTTGAAATTTTAAGCAGCTGTAATTCTTCCACCCCATAGCCCAGAGAGACAAAGCATGAATTACTAATGAGGAAGCACCGATTTGGACTGCAGTGACCGCTTTCAGAACAAAGGGGTCAGAGCTGAAACCAGGAAAACAGAAGCATTTTTTACCAGCCGGTTGCTTGAAGCACACTTAGACCTTGGCTCCACTTGAAAAATTCTTGCAGTGTTCTATTAGCCTTCAGCTAAAGGCGCTTGGCACGAAGACTTCCCTTCCAAATAAAGAAATGTGCCTCTGTACAATGCCTTTAGCCTTGACAAAACTTTTCCTCTGCACTGGGACCCAGCAGCCTATCTGTGTATGATACCTACGGAAGGTTCGATATTGACTTAGCTGAGCTTTGTCTAGTAGCTTTAGTAGACTCAGTATGGGAAGGGAGTTGGGGAACAAAACAGCCCAAGATGTTTTAAACTTGTAGGGGTGTCCAACCTTTCAGTATCTCTGGGCCACCCTGGAAGAAGTGTTGTCTTGGGCCACACATTAATATACAAACACCACTGAAAACAACAACAACAAAAATCTCATCATGTTTTAAGTAAATTTGTGATGCTGGGTTGGGCTGCATTTATAGCCACCCTGGGCTGCAGGCAGCTCATGGGCCATGGGTTGGACACCCCTGAAAAGAAGGGATTCCTGAAGACTAGTGTTCTATTTGTGTGTCTCTCTCTTGAGCAGCCTGAAAGAATACATTTCCCCCTGCCCTGGCTCAGTTCCTTCACATCCTTTCCCTGGGCTTCCAACCCCTCCTAAAATTCCCTTAGTTCACATCAAGGGAGATGTAAAAATAAGTCATAGGCCACTGATTTTTCCAAAACAGAAGCAAAGTGGGGGGAACTATGGAGAGAACAGAGAAAGTCATTGAGAGCTAGCAAGGGGCTGAGAGATGACAGGAGAGAGCACACTGATGAGAGATGACAACTGGACTCTTCTTTCCTCACCTTTGGGTCCTGGAGAAATCGTGTGTGTGGCACAGACCTCAGAGGGAGGATGACTCTCCATGTCCAGACCCAGACTCCGAATCTGCAGCAGGAAGAGCACCAGGAGGACGAGCTCGTGTCTTCGAGGGGAGACTCCAAAGCCACCCATCGCTGTGGTTCTTCAGAAAAAGGTCGCCCAGAAGTGCCCAACAAAGAGCTGTACTTGAAAATCAAAATTTCTGCTCGGGGGAAGAAAGTCAAGCCTCTGGAGCATGCATTCCAAAAAGGCCTGCAAAGACCAGAAGACACATCCCAGCTTGTTTATTTTCCCAGTATTCCAAATGGACCATACATTGTCCAGACTGTTTATTTTCAAGTGACAAGTTTATTGAAAATTATCTCTGAACTTAACAATCAAGTGCACAGGTCAGAGGAAACACTCCAGCAAACAGAGATGACAGAGATGCCTTTCGGGCAGTAAATGAACTGACAAGTTAATACCCTACAGTGCATTTCAATGTTGGGGTTCCAGAAAGATTAAGCCATTGATTTCTTGAATTGTCTCCATGTTATATATGTGGCACACATGGCTTTGACTTTTTCATAAGGAAATATTCATTACTTGTTTGTGGCAGTAGAAAAGCAAAACTCCCATTGCTCTCTATGACTTTATTTCCTTCTCTTGTTACAAATAATTTTCTTGGGATTTAACCCCAAAGGAAAGGATGCCAGTTTTACTGCAAGGTAATTTGGCAATAAGTGTCAAGAACATTACAAATGTTTATAGCCTTTGGCCTAGTAATTGTCCTTCTGGTACACTACCTTAAAAAATTCAAATTGTGGAAAAGGCCTTATTTGAAAAGATGTGACACAAAGGGGGAGCATTGATTGCCTAAAAACACAGTAATGAGTGAAAAATCTTAGTAAATGCAAACATAAGAGAGTATAATATGACCATTTTGGGAAATAATGTTTATAGCAAGTTTTTGGTAAAATGAGAAAAAAAGCTTGCAGTATTATGTGTATTAAAAAGCATGGTAGATATAGATAAGATAGCTAAAGATATAGCATATGGTATATATATATATATATATATATAGATAGATAGATAGAGATATATATATACACACGTATGTAGAGATTTTTTTCTCTCCATCCATCCACTCATCCATCCATCCATCCATCCATCCATCCATCCATCCATCCGCATCCTTATCTATTCCATCAACCCATGACCTGTATAAATAGCTGAAGCATAGTGAGGTACTGAAAAACTGGAACCAGAATTACATATAGCAGGGAGATGCCTTATCTTCTCAATTCTGGAATAGGCATGCTAACAAGGAGTTGGGCCAGAGGGGTTTTGGACCTACTTTCCAAAGTGTAGGACATTACAGGTCATGGTAAGGCCTAGTAAAGAATTATCCCTAAGGGACATAATGCTCCATCTAAGAAATACAGGTCTATTTGTTTCCTAGGGCTTCTTTAACCAAAGGACACACACTGAGTGGCTTAAATAAAAACAACTTAGCATTTCACACCCTGGAGACTAGAAAAGTCTGAGGTCGAGGTCAAGGTGTTGTCAGGGCCTTGCTTCTTCTGAAGGTGCTATCACTGTGAAATAGACAGCCATCCCCCCAATTTTCAGACAAAGTACCTGAGGCTCACAAAAGTTATGCAATTGGCTTTTAGATATGACCATCATGGCTAATTTTATGTCAACCTGACTGAATCACAGTCAGGTTGTGATTCACAACTGAATCACAAGGTGCCAGGTACTTGTTTGGCTAATTATTTCTGAGCATGTCTGTGAAGGTGTTTCCAGATGAGATTGGCTTTTGAAGTCGTGGACTGAGTAGGGCACATTGGCCTCCCCAATGCGGGGGAGGGGGCTCCTTCAATCTTTCGAAGTCCTGAGTAGAACAAAGAGGCAGGAGAAGGAAAAATGTGCTCTCTGCCTGACTATGGAGCTGGGACTTTGGTCTTCTCAGGTCCCTGAAATGGAGCTTACAGCATCATCTGCCCTGGTTTAAGGCCTTTTGAACTTGGACTGGGACTCATGTTGCCTTGCTTTATTTCAGGCCTTCAAGCTCAAACTGAAAGCATACCACCAGCTTTCCTGCGTTCCAGTTTACAGATCCTGGGGCTTCACAGGAGACTTCCAAGACTCTGTGATCATGTGAATCAAGTTCTTAAAATAAATCTTTCTCTAGGTAGATATATAGATATAGGTATATAGAGACAAATGTATGTGTGTGTGTGTGTGTGTGTATGGATATAAATATATCCTGTTAGTTCTGCTTCTCTGTAGAATCCTGATATAGTTACACATAGAAAAAAAAGACAAAAAGAAATTTGAGTACAAACTATTTCAAAAAATGTCTGCTTTAAAATGTTATTTGGTTCCCGTGAAGGTCAATATTCTTAAGTTTTGAGGATGCATTAATTTTTGCACATGCTGAAACTGCCCAACGTAGATGCATTTGTCATGCTAGCAGTGATAGGACAGTGGCGAGAATCAGTAGAACGGTGTTAGAGGCTTCCAATCCCCCACCTGCCACAGCCAGGTATGCAATCCAGAGCAAGCCACTCCATCTCCATTGCTACAAGGTATATAAAGTGAGTTAGGACTTGATATCTAATGGGCTTTTTGAGTTCTATGATGCTTTGAAAATAGATGTTCTTTCAATTGTTTAGACTATTCTCAATCTATGTCACTTCTGTCATTTATTTTTTTCAGCATTCCTTGGCACATGATGAAAAGATATCAATTACATTTTTACATAGAAATCTACTGGTAACAGTTTGAAGCAAATAATCACCTTTAGTATTTTTCTTTGGGCTCTCCTATTACTTTTTTTTTAAACCTCTTTTAAAAAACCCTTAAAAATGGATATAAATAGCTTCTAAATCAATGAATAGACCATTATACCAAAATTTAAATTGCTATAGATTATTCATCTCATATTTTATATGTAAAACATTACTTCATCAAACAATGCTCTAATGTTGGGAATTTAAGATTTCTAATACTATTAATATAAATAAAACTGTGATGAACATCTTTAGAGGTCAGTCTCTGTGCCCACTCTTTTGGAGCCCTGAAGAAGACCAATGTATACTGCTTGGTAACTCACTGAATGTTGAGAGCAACAGATAAAAAAATCCTTTTAAAAATAACTTAAATATTGTGGTCGTATTATGCTCTCCTTTGTCATAGAGACCATGGTCTCCAGGGTTTATGTTTTTTCTCATCTGGCTTAGAAACTATTGTTTCTTTCTTTCACACTGATGGGGAGTTTATAAATAGGTTGATATTCAAAGATGAGGACTTTCATAGACCATAGAGGACTGCTCTACTTTGAGCTAAGATTTAGAGAAAGATGTGATTTTAGAAATCACATTTCAGCTTCAATCTGGATTACTAGAAACATATCATTGCTGAAACAGAAACTCTGGTTCAAGAAAAGACTAGTTTTGAGAAGGAAATAATGAGGCTGGGTGAATTTGAGGGTCAGCGAAATATCAGGATGGAGATTATAGTCAGGCAGATTGGAATGCAGGGCTTGATTCTAGGGGAGAATCTACAAGCTGAGATTTCTATTTGAAAGTCATGGGAATGAAGATTATAGGTAAAAGTAGGATGTTGAGTGAGTAAAGAAGTTCAAGACTATCCATGTTGAGAGAGTCTATATATGCAGGGGCCCAAAGGTGAAGAATGGGTTAGCAAATGAATCAGACAGGAAAATCTTTGGAAGCCAAAGTGTAACAGTGAAATTCTCTGTCTCTCATCTCTCCAACTCCATCTTGTTCAAGCCTGCTCTGTTCCCACGGCCTTCAGGTTAATACCTTCTGCTTAGTCTTGCATATAGACATGCTAATTGTTAGAGGAGTCTGCTTGCAGCTTGAGGAGATAAGGGAAGTATCAATTGTTTATCAAGTATTTGCAGGAACCTGGAGACAGGACTCATAACAACCAGCACAATCTCTCTTGGAGCCCTGCTGGTGTCCAGAGGTCTGCAGTGGTCAGTCACATCTTGCCCCTTCCATCTCTCTTTCCACGGACACAAAAGAAGCCTGAACTTGTACTTTGGTATGATGGGTTTGAGGATTAGGTTTCCCATCTTCTAAGTTGGTGCCTTCTCAATTACTAAACCTGCGCTTCCTCCAAACTCTGTTGAGTTTTTGCTTTTTGAAAGCATCAGGCATACCAACTTTGCACTGGAAATGAAAGTACAACAAAGTTTAAACATGTAATGGGTGCCAATTAATCCATGGGAGCATAAAATGAAGATGAAGAACAAGTCACGGGATTTAGGAGTCAATAAGTTTTAAAGAGAACCTTAAGAATGAAAGAGACAATCCAGGGAAGAGATTTCATAAAGGTAAGTGGAAAGGTGTGACAAAGAGTCCCACGTCCACTGGGAAAGTCAATATTGAACAGTCATAATAAATTTTAAAAATTAATAATAACACTTTCATTGACCCAAGTTTCTCTTACTTACTTATGATCAGTACCTATAAAAATGTGCTATATTTCTTTTCAAGTGTTCAAACAAGGGTGCAGTTAAAATTGAGTGGCATGGCAGGCGAGACAATGGAAACTAGACTAGTTTTTAAGAAATATGTTGATGAAGAAAAGAAATATAAGGTGAAGAACATAGTAATAGAACCCTCTCTGTGATTCATGGGAGGGGTAAGTGTGGATAAAAATTATGAGTCTGCTGCTGTTATTTAAAAACTTTGTAGAGGTTCCTTGGTATTCCAATAAATATGGATAGAACAAATAAATAACATGCATTTTAAAATAGGAGAGATGATAGAATAAATAAAAGGAAGTTGTCAAATTATGTTAAATACATTCTTTTCAGCATGTGAAAAACATTGAATGCCCACCAGAAAGATTCCTATTGAGATTTAAAAGTTACCTAGAAAATGAAGTGATTGAGAACTACAAGTCAGTTCTTTAAAGCATAGTTTTTAAATAGACAATAAGCCAGTCAAGTTTTCAGCTAGTGTAAAATTGAAAGAGGTTATGGTAAATCTAAGAAGACAAGAATCACTGGCTGGTTTATGAAATTGTCTCAGTAATTCCACATTTTTCTGAATTTTATTTTCCATTTCTAAGGCATTGACATTCCAAGCTTAGCTTTGCTTTTGTCCAAAGGTGACATGCCACTGAAGTGAATAACAAGTGACATTTTCCCCCTGTTACTCTTCCACCCATTTTTCATGTACTGAGTGGTGGCCCCATAAAAGAAGTGCTTGTGTTCTAATCACTGGAACCTGTTGAACATAACCATATTAGTCAAAAGGGTCTCTGCAGTTGTAATTCAGCTAAGGAACGCAACAACCCTGGATCATTTAGATGGCCCTAAATCTAGTGACAAATGTTCCTATAAGTGACACCCAAAGGAGAAATACAAGGACAACAGCAAAAGGCCATCTGAAGACAGATGCCAAAGTTGAAGTTACACAGCCACAAGCTAGGGGGCACCTGAAGCCACTGGAAACCAGAAGAAGCAAGGAAGGATATTCCTTTGAGCCTTCAGCAGGAGCTCAGTCCTGCCAACACCTTGATTTGGTACTTATCGCCTTCAGAATTGTGAGATAATAATTTCTGTTGTTTTTTAAGCCACGAACTTTGTGGTAATTTGTTATGACGGCCCTGGAGACTGATACACCATTCTTGTGCCGCTCATGCACAGTTACTGGAAGGAGTGACACATCAAAAGACTTGGTGCCTGACGGAGGCTCAGCAACATCTGTTCTTGTGCATTTTAATTATTGTGCATCCAGCTTAGAAGATATCTGGAGGGAAATAAAATACAGGATATGAAACAAGCATATCCTAAGGCAAAAGTGTTTACTAGTTAAAACAGTGGAGCAACAAAATGACACTCTTACGTCCTGAAGGAATTTCCTGACAAATTGGTATAACTCAGCTTTGGACTTGGTTTTGTCTTTGTCCGTTCACAGAAGTATTTTGCTGGAATAAAGTCCTCTCTTGTGAGTTAATTTAATTAAACGCAATTTGTAAAAACTAGAAATTCATAGGATGGCTTTCAAAATGACACATATTTGAAAGCAACATGATAACACACTCATAAAATTCTTTTACTCTCTGTTTTAACTTTTATACTTATAAAGCATATTTTTTAAAAAGTCAAATGGTCTTAATAGGCATGAGAGATTAAACAGAATCCTCCTGCTGTTTCCACCCCGTTTTTGATTTTTACTCCCATAAGGAAACTATTTCAATAAATTTTAGTACTCCTTCTTTTATCTCTTCCACATTTTTACATAACAAATTTATACTGAGGTTATTGACTTTAATTTTTCCAATTTAGTTACACATTGACTTCTGAATATGAACGATGGTTATTTCTTTCTCTTTCATTCCTTGCCCTGCATTCCCCTCCTTACCCATTTCCTTTATTTCTCATTATAATTTAATAATATTACCATTTTAATACAATGCTTAATGTTTATATTTTAACGATGCTATAAAAAGAATTCATAGCTGACTCGCATGTGCATGATAATTGCATTTTGTTTCTTGTACTTATTTTGTTTTCACAAGCTTTAATAATTGTATTGTCTTCTTTTGCATAGCTTTCTATGCACGAATCCCCTTATAAATACTAATTCCTTGTGATGTGTCAGTTCTGTGGAAAACATAAAATGTTCCATTAGTTTCCACTGCTTTCCTTAGAAATACCTCTTCTGAAATCTTCAAGCTTCTTGCTCCAGCTAGATCTGATATTTGTCGGGCTTGTGTGGAGATACTACCTTAAGACTGATTTTTGTCATTGCCTGGGAATCTGGGTTACAACTCCTTTTCCTGTAACCACATCTTTTTTTTCTTTTCTCGGTTTCATCCCTCATTTTGTTACAGGGTGTCCTCCAATAATTTCCTAAAAGGCAGTGAAGCTGCAGATACATTTTTCAGACATTGCATATTTGAACATATAATAACTTTATTTTTGGCTGGGTATAGAATCCCAGGTTGGAGGTAATGTTCACACTAAGGTGTAAAAATAGTCTATTTTCTTCTAGATTCTAGTGTTGCTGTTGAGAAGTTCGATATCATTCAAATTCTCTATACTTTGTACAGAATATTTTTTCCTCTCCCTGGAAGCTTTTAGGAACATTCTATATAGTGTATTTTTCTGAAATTTTAGTTATATACCCTTAATATTGACTTTTATTTTTTGCATTCACTGCACTGGATTATCTGTCGTTACTTTTCTGCTGTTTCTTCCATTCTCTCTGTCATTGTAGATTATTATTATTTTTTTATTCCATTATGTTATTTCAGTGATATTCTTGAGGGGACAGAACACAAACACGTAGATTCAATCTGCCGTGTGGACTTGGATATTCCAGAGATCACCTTTTGCTGTAGTTGTAAACAATTCCTATGTGTATGTGTGATAAGATCAAGTTCAACAAACCTATTTATTCCCCTAAATATGACTCTTGGGTACATAGTTCCAGGTATGGTGATATGAAGAGATCAGAGCATCTTTTTCATATAACATGAATGAAACTAAAAAAAATATATTAAAAATCACTATTTCGGGATTCTGACAACTGACCAAAGCAAACAACAAGTGTAGCATATTTATTCTTGAAAGATGCCATAGCTTTTTGTAAAAATGGTCAAAGTATCAGGCCTTCTTCATTTATGAAGCCCACACCCTCCTCTCCCCATCTTGGTAGGTGAGCAGGGCAGTTTTATCAGCACGTGGATGGCCCCAACATCCAGCTGCTCTGCTGACATTGGCTGACTCCATATGCAGTGTGCATGACAACACACCACCAGAGTAATGTAACTGACTAACGAGCACTGAAATAAATCCTCACATTGATTTCTGACAAAGGTATCAGGGCAATTCAGTGGGGGAAACGGTAAGCTTTTCAACAAATGGCGCCAACTGGAAAATTGGTTAGCCACATGAAAACAAATGAACATAGAACCTCACATTGCATACAGAAATTAACTCAGAACAGATCAAAGATTCAAGAGACACAATCATAAAACTGACAGAAGAAAACATAAGAGAAGATCTCTGTGACCTTGGGTTAGGCAAAAAATTTGTAGATATTATACCAAAGCCATGATTTGTAGAAAATTTGGTAAATTATACTACTTCAAAGTTTGAAACATTTCTGTTCCAAAACAACAACAACAACAAGAAAACACCATTAAGAAAATGAACCGACAAGTCACAGACTGAAAAATATATTTGTAAATCATGTATCAATAAAGGACTTGTACCCAATTGAATAATAAGAATGCAAATGAGCAGATAAAAAATAAGCTAAGTATTTAACGGGCATATTTACAAAGACAAAATAGTTAATATATTAAATATTAAATAATATATAATATATTAAAAAGGTGCCTAAGGTCATCATTCACTGAATTCCAGTGAGATACCATTACACACAGAAAAGACTAACCTTAATCATAAAACATGCGGCAGTAGTAAGTGTAATCTACTGGAACCCTCATTCATTGCTGGTAGGGACATAAAATGATGCAGTCACTTTGGGAACCAGCTGGCAGTTTCTTAAAATTTAAACATAAACCTAAAATACAACCTAGTGTTTCAATTCTTAGATACTACCCAAGAGAAATTAAAACATATGTTCACATAAACACTGGTACATAAGTGTTCACAATAATATTATTTATAATAGTCAAGAATTGAGAACAATGCAGATGTTCATTGAGCAGTGAGTGGGTTGTGTAAGACAGTGGAACATGACTCAATTGTAAAAGAAAAAACTCCTGATACATGCAGCATGGATGATGCCTTCTCTCCAAACTATGCAAAATTAAAGAAACCAGAAACAAACAACTAAAGATTGCATAATTCCTCTTAGATGCAATTTCTAGAAAAGGCAAGATGCTAAAGACAGAAAGGTGGTGAGTGGCTGCCTGGGGCTGGGAGTGGGAGCAAGGACTGCCTGCACGTGGGCACAATGGGACTTTGGGGTCACAGCTGCATTATGAACCTGGATGACAGTGATGTACAGTCATGTACATACACACAGAAAAATCCAGGTCGGTTCTTACAATTGGTTAGTGGTGTGGGATGTAATTTATATCTCTGTAAAACTGTACAAAAAACCTAACACTAAAATTGCATTCCAAAACTCTTAGAATATTTTAATTCTCTGGAAGGGTTTATAGGCCTGGAAATCATTAGACAAACTTGGTTTTGTCTCTACTTTGGAAAGCAGTCCTTGTAGATTCAGTAAGCCATTAATCTTAGGATTGTTTCCAGCTCAATGTGTATCGGTTTAGTATACCTAAGGAATGTCTTGATGTGAAGCTTTTTCAGTTAAAGCAATAAGTAGAAAATTACCAGAGAGAAGAAAAATATTAATATAGATACATAACTGAATGCTATTTTAAAATCTAAGTATAAATTTAATTATAAAATTAATTGCATTAAAGATCACAGGTATTCCCAAACTCTTTTACTTGCTAAGGGATCAATAGCTTCTTCTGGCCTGAATGGAGTTAGAGGCAAATCCTTGATTTTCATTATTTTTGCTGTATGATTAATTATGTATGGCAATCTTTTGAATAATATTGGATGAATTAGAATGGATAATTATACAGGTACAAAATGATAGGGGTTTGAGTTTAAATGATAGAAATGTGTGATGAAAATGCATTCATTCATCTACTCATTCAATAATTGTATATTATTAATTATGTGGTACAATATTTGAAGTTGCATTAGTCCATTAGACACAGTCTTTTCTTTGAGGAATTTATCATTGTCTTGTTGAGAAGATGGAGAAGTTTAAATGTAGTTATTATTTCTTTCCTTCCTTCCTTCCTTCCTTCCTTCCTTCCTTCCTTCCTTCCTTCCTTCCTCCCTCCCTCCCTCCCTCCCTCCCTCCCTCCCTCCCTCCCTCTCTCTCTCTCTCTCTCTCTCTCTCTCTCTCTCTCTCTCTTTCTTTCTTTCTTTCTTTCTTTCTTTCTTTCTTTCTTTCTTTCTTTCTTTCTTTCTTTCTTTCTTTCTTTCTTTCTTTCTTTCCTTCTTCCCATTCTAATACAAATGCACACCAGATATCCAGTTCTCCCAGGGACCTAGGGGAGAGGCACCTGACACAGGAAAAGTTTCCTTGAGATGTGTCCTAGCAGGGTTAGGGAAAGCCTGTTCAAATTAGCCAAATCAACTTGGAAAGGAATCAGATGAAGATATTTCACAAAAGCAGACCAGAAGCATACGCAAAGTCTTGTTGAGAGAATCAGGTGTGTAGGGGACTGAAAACAATCCACCGAGGGATAAATCTGGAACTTGATTGGATAGATGTGGCCTAAACTGAAGGTGTGGACTAGCTCTGCAGGTCATTGTCTGTGCTGCTAAGGTGTTGAAAAACATCCTAAGGGCAATGGGAGCTCATGAAAGATTTTAAGAAAGAGGAGGTCCCTGTTAGACTTAAATCAGAATATGAGAGATGTATCAGAGATAAAAGTGAACTAGTGTAGCACACTAGAAACCCAGCAATAGTGACTTACTAACATAGTAGTATCATGTTTTAATGAGCAACAAAGACTTCCACTCTCTGGCTTCACTGTGTTTCACATGTGGCTTTTCTCCTCACTATCACAAAAGGGTTGCTATAGTTTCAAACATTGCATCTATATTCTAGATGGGATAAAGAAAATGCTTGTAAATAAAGGGCTAAGAAAACAAGACAGCTAAGTTAGTCATCTTTTCAAAGAAACTTCCTAGAAAATTTCTGGAGTAAAATACAGCTCCTTGGCCAGGATTATGTCCTCTGCTGGCAGCAAGGGAGGCTGAGATCATATATTTTAATTGGTAAATCAGGGCTTGGAGGTAAGAATATTCAGTAGGCAGCCTGTAGTGCCTCACTCTGTGAGTGCCCTGAGCTTTAGCAGTGGCAATGGAAGTATGAAGAAGCAAAAGAATTTTTAAAAAGTGGAAGTAATAAGACTTGCTGATCATTGGGGAATGGAGGGTAGGGGGGAGGAAGGAGTCAGTATCACTCCCAGGTTCCTTTTACTGAGCACCAGGAATGCTAATTGGGGGGATAAGATGATTAATTAAATTTGAGATAGGTTAAGCTCAACAACCTTCTGTCATATTCAAGAGGAGGTATCTGGTGGTCTAAAAGAAATCTCAGCTTAGGCACAGATTAGAAACTCATCTACATACAGGTTGCAATTAAAGCTATTGGGATGGATGAGATCTTGAAAGAATAAAAAGTGTGAAGAAAAGAGTCAAGGTATTTTTAAAGGAAGAATGAATAGAGTTCGGTAAGTTGAATCTGTGCAGAGAAAGAAAGTTCACGTTTTATAACTGGGAGATTCTTTGATGCTTTTGGCAGCACCAAAAGGAAATTAATACTTTATAGCACTTTTTTTCTTCTTTTTGACAAGACATTTTTATTCTTTGTAGTCAGCTCAATACATGATCTCTTTTAAATTGCTTTGTGCTTTCTAGGACAAATAGATGATTAAATTGAATATGTTTAATAGAAACTGTGTTAAACACTAGTCGTGACTTGACATTTAAGAGGCCTGTGTCCAACTTTCAATTCCATCACAGATTTTGCCTCTGGGAAGATTATTTACTTATTCCCCAGCTTGGCTCTCTGTTTTTGAAATGTGGAAACCAAGATTCATGCTTTGCTGGGAGAGAGGGGTCAAAAAATGATTTGTGGTACCCGAGATCTGGGAGACAGGCACCAAACAGATACAGGCTGAGTTACTGAAGGGCATCTTGGTCTCTCTCCTTGCTTTGCCCAGAAGTCTGGAATGAGTATTTTTCAAGGTCATTTCTACTGCCCACTTCCCTTTACTCCTTCTGAAGCAGCAGGGGTTTCACACAGAAGAAGAGTGTGTGGTTGACTGTCCTTGTCTCACACTCAGCACAGAAGAGTTAAGAATGACTGTCAGGCATTTGTGCAACTGATGAAACAGAATGCAACCCACTCCTGAGAAAATACTTCCTGTACTATGGAGATAAATATTTACTCCAGCTCTGTTGCGAAGCATCGCCTGATAAACACTATGTTGTTCTTTTTAATGGTCTGTTTATGTTTTACACTTCATATCATGCAATTTGGTTGCTTACATCATATATAATTCTCAAAACATAGCTTCTTGAAATACTGTTGAAGGATCTAGACTTAATTATCAAGAAATGCCTTTCACTTTCTACATTTCAAGAAATAATTCTAGAATTTCTACTTTATAACATGTACAGATATTGATGTCTTTTACTCAAAGAATTACTTTTGCTTCTAAAAGATCAAGTTGCATCCTTGAGAAATAAATTATTTGCAGTTCCTTGACTAAATTAAGACTGAAGGAAAGAATAGATCCCACTCTACAAGTTCAAGAGAGTGTAAGACATCACTGGAGGAAGATTTATTTCATTTTTATTGCCTGCAATCCTGAGAGGTGGAAAATATCTGTCCTTTACAAATGGGAGGGTTGACTTGAGAAAAGTTTGGCGACCTACCTAAGGTTTCAGGGACAAGTGGTGGAATCAGGGTTTGAACCCTGACTGTTGGCTGCTAAACCTCTGCTGAGAACAACTGTATGCTGGTTCAAGCAGTCTGTCCTTCTGTGGGATCAGTATATAGCCTAGAAGTCAGCCACCTGAAGGTCCTCACAATTTTCCTGTTTTGTGGGGGTCACGGTGCTCTTTAATACTGAGATAAAATTGTCCTGAGCCTCCATCCTGCAAACTCCACCAGCCTATTGCCTTTGCTGAAATGGCTGGGAATTCCAGAGGACTCTCATCACTCCAGTGACCCAGTGCAGCTTTCTCTTTAAGGCTCTTGCATCTGGCCCCTGTAGCTGTACCTCATTTCACCTCCTATAGAGCCTAGTCCTTTTCTTTGATTTCCAACAATTCTATGCAGCATTTTTTTTACTGAAATGCTGAGGATACCAGAAGGTGATTATTTCAAAAGCACATCCAACAACTTAGAACTAAGTCTTAAGCATTCCTCTTCTTCCAAGACGTCCAGCCAACAGCACACTAGCAATTTCCTTTTGCTGTCTTTTCTCAGGCTTTTCCATCTCAACACGCTTCTCCAGAATTTAACCTCTGGTTCTCCTCTTTGATTCCGGGTGCCCTCAAATCTCCCATTTTTGTGGGCTGCCAAGGGAGCTTCAAAACAATTTTTTGTTTTGTTTTTATTTCACGGGTATTTTTGCTATGTGCCTTCCACTAAATTTGCCCAATAATTTCTAAAGTCAAATACCTTTTGTTCCCTTACAATATTCATTGCCATCAGCAATATCCTTTCATTAAGTTAAAATGTAAATATACTTATTTTTCTCTCCTCTGAAAATGGAATGGGCACAAAAACAACACCACCGAGTAGCTTTGGGAGAGAGAACTGGTCTGCTTTACTACTTCTAATGTGTCCCCAGAGCTATTACCGTAATCTGAGATTCTCCCTGACTGTGAGGAGATGGAGACTCGGGGGCTTTAAGGGACAGAACAAATTTGTGTAACTATTAAGTGAGTTCAAATCAGAAATGACGGCCAGAATTCTGTGGTAGCTTTCAAATTAAATGGGATCATGCCTTGCATAAGGAAAGGGGCTGCCACTTCGGTCTATAAACAAGTCAGTGAATCCAGGACATAATCACTCAGATACTCAGATATACTTCCAGAGTTGTAGTGAATTCTTTCGTATCAGTGACCAGGATATAGATTAATTTATGGCCTTTTCATCTACAAAAGTATTTTTTTTCATGCGGGTCTTAGAATCATATGGTTATTTTATTTAATTTTGCATTGACTTAAAAGTTAGCAGGCTTGTTAAAGTAAAATAAATTTCCAAGCCAAAAAATATGGTTTTCCTAAGGAAAAATATATAGACATTTAATCAGACTATAAATGTGTATATACTGTTTCTTCCAGCCTCTAATGATTTATAAGACTCTCTTGGATAGAAACGAACTTCACTGAAAAGCTTCTGAAGAAATCTCATCACTTGAAGGATACCAGAAGATGATTTCTATAGGTAACTGTGAAAATCAGTTATTCTCTAGTTACTGTAGAAATTCTTCAAAGTTATACATGACAAGAGCTTTGAAATCAAGTGCTTCACTTCTAGTAATCTCATAAAAAATAAAATAGCCAAGGCTTATGAAGTGCTAGGGAACATTCCCTTTTACAAGTGCTTTACATACATGAACAAGATTCTCACTAAAAGCCAAGTAGGCAGGTGCTGTTCTTACCAGGAAGCAGGTATTTAGAAGAGGCTTCCACCGCTATTGATGATGATCTGTCGAGAGGCTCAACTTCAGTCTTGAAAATCGTACTGCATCTCTCGGCAAAAGCTGGTTCAGCCATACTAATAGTATATTCTCTGAAAAATGGAGGAAATGGAATTTTTAGATAATCAAATCCTCACATTATTGATGGGGACAGAGAGTAGTGCTAGAAAGTTAGAGTGTGGTTCTTTTCCAAGTGTAATCAGTGTTGAGATGACTTTTTGTTTCTTCTTCAAAACCAGTTATACGGCCTTCTATCATAAGTTTTAAAAGAAATTTCTTTGATTCAACAGGAGTTGATGAACACTTACTCTGTACCATGTACTTAACCTAATCACCAGAGATAGTACAGTGAATGAGAGTTAGTCTTTGAAATCTATATCTATGAGTCTGTTTCTATTTTGTTAGCTTATTTTCTTCATTAAATTATACATATAAGTGAAATTATACAGTATTTTCTTTCTCTGAATGGATCATTTCACTTAGCATAATATTCTCCAGGTCCATCCATGTGGTCCCAAAGGGTAAATTTTCCTTCCTTTTTGATAGTTGAGTAGTATTGCATTGTGTGCATGTACCACAGCTTTTTTATCCATTCAATCAGTAAAAAAGACCAAACTTTAATAATATTATTCTTGTGGCTTAGTAAATAAGTATGTTAAAAATTAATATCTTTTTTGGATTGAGCACCCAAAGATTGTGAATTCCCATGTGGAATGATACCTCTTATCCTACAGTAGATGAATGTATGTATGGAGATAGATTACATTTGTTTCAACTCTAGAATTTAGCTTGAAAATCCTATTTTAAAATAATTTATGATATAAATTAATTTTCTTGATATTTCTCCCTCTCTCTTTTTAATAAAAGAAGGCAGCTCTGGCTATTGTGGCTTAGTGGATTGAGCACCGGCCTACAAACCGAAGAGTTGCCTATTTGAGTCGCAGTGAGGGTGAGAGGCAACCAACCCATGTTTCTCTCCCACATTGCTGTTTCTCTCCCTCTCTTTCTCCCTCCCTTCCCCTCAATCTAAAAGTAAATAAATAAAATCTTTTTAAAAATAAGGAAGGCAATTCAGACATTCCATTTATTTGCATCATTGCTGAGAGCTGTGTTTTTATTAAGGTTTTCTACTGTACTTGGCATAGTATTCTTGATATTGAACACCATTTGTTTTATCCCAGTAGTTTTTAGTTTTCCTGTTAGACAATCATGTTCCTACAGAAAAATATAGAAAACTAGATACTTTTAGTACAGAAATGAACAAATACCTCTTAGAATTGTATGCTTAAAAGAGTAAATGTATCCTCTTTTTCCACATTTTCAGAAAGAAAACTCTTTAACATTCCATCTGATAGGGAGAGTGTTGGAAAACTGGCTTGTACATATTACATATATGTTAGTTCTATAAGGAAACAAAAGTGAGTGGACTACTATTAAGATCCTGAAAATCAAAGTCCAAATTGCATTTTGATCTTTAGTTTCTCTACCTTTCTACTTCCTGATCCCTATAGTTCAATTCACACTTTCCTACTTATGCACCAAATGAAAGAAAGACTCTCCTAACTTGACCTAGAAGGCTAATGGCTGAATTTGACACAGCCTATGCTGCAACACACTATTGGTTACTGAGGACACACGGAGGCTTGAGACAGCTGGCCATGGCCACACTTTTGGCTTGGAGTTGCGCCCTGAATGTCCAAGTTGAAATGATTCCATGATTTTCTGGCTGCCTGATCCACTACCCATGTGGCAAGAGAGACAAAGTGGTAAACCAGGCTCACCAAGGCTTAGATGTACCCGAAATGTTCACTTTGTATCATGATCCACATACTCTTTTATTTGAAGGTGGCTGCTCCTTTGCGATGACAATAGATCATCTCTTTTGAGATGGAATCTATTAATGTCTGTTGGTATATATTGCCCCTTAAAACACATTTTTCAATAGAGTCCAGAGTAGGCATGCTCAATGACTTAGATGAGCTGAGTCATCATTTAGGGGCTTCCCAAGAAATGCTGCTCCTAAGGAATCATCACATTCTTAGTTGACTGTTTCTACATTCAAGTTCACGCCAGTCACTTCATACTAACACTAAAAGTGAGGGAGAACATTTTATGGTTCAGTGTGTGTGGGTCCACTGACTAGCCCGTGAAGCCCTGGGAAAAAAGTCTATGATTCAGGATTAGGTTTCAATGAAAAGAAACTTGATTCCTAAATAGGCAACATGCTGGAATCGATTTTTTATTTGTTGTTTCCAAGCAGTTAAAGCAAACATACAGAACAATCACAAAAGGCTAAAATAATTAAAATTGCTTGAAAGTTAAGCTTTTTTCTCATCTTTGGGGAAATTCTGATGTTCCCAGCTTCGATTTAGAGATGAGACGTGCGGCGTCAACTGTTTGAACTTTCTATTGTTTCTTTAAGAGGCACCATTACAAGGATGGGTTGGCCCCCATAAAATATGGGCAAAGGAACTGCTGAAACAAGATACAGTCAATATTTATCTGGATGATAAATTCATGTCAAGAATTCCAATTTACTGTACATCTATGGACTGATGATAACCACCATTCATCACGCTCTTACTGAGAGAGGCCATTAGGATCTGTACACAGCTGCCGATGAAGGGTAAAGTAAAAAGAGGTCGCCACGATGAAGGTTGCAGATTCTAAACAAAGATGAGTGACACATGTTGGGTAGGATAAATCTACAAATAGCCTGGGGCCAGACATCAGACATTATTTGAAATGACAAACTTCACATTAACTGAAAGGGAAAAAGAAAAAGATCATAGCTGGAGTCAGACAGTGGTGCTAAAAGTTATACAACAGCATGATTCATTTCCAGAAGAAATCAATGTCAAAATGACTTTTTTCCTCCTTCAGAACGAATAATGAGCCTCCTATAATTAGGTAAACTTTCTCTGTCCTATCAAAACAAACCGTTAAGCCACAGCGAGGCCACTGGCACACCCAGCCCTCAGCCAAAGCTATAGTATTTTAATCTAAGTACAATGCAAAGATGCATGAGTCAATCTACCGTAAATTTTCAGCAAATAGTATGTGTCATTGGAAATAACTTCTGCTTTTCCAAAGACTGTAGATTTATTCTGTAGGAGTTTTAGAAACAAGCAACAACAATTTTAGCTAAAGCAATTCCCTGCGTTCACTAAACCATAACTGTCTGAAACTAGTTATTTCTAGAATTACACAGAACCAAAATAGCAAACATGTAAACAGAGAGCTATGGGTTAGAATTCATCAAGTGAGGGGGGAAAAAGAAGTTTTGAATTTTAAGGTATAAAATATCACATCTGTTAAGAATGTATACGTGCTCAATTTTAATGAAGAATTCAAGCACTAATTAAAAACATTCTCCATAAATAGAAGCCAATTTGCTGGGTGTGCAGAAAGTGAATAATACAATCAACCTCCCCTAGCTATCAGTTTTCTCTTCAGACATGTGGTCAACATGTAATTGACCTTTTGGACTTCTCATTAAAATTTGGCCATCAGGGCTGGAAAAATGAAGCTGGGTCTATTCATGCCATCAGATAGGATGATGGTATATCTGATCCCACCATTTTAAGCTTTCTCTGTTGTCCACATGGGTTGCTAGACTGTGGTCTCAACCAGCTGAGAGAAAAAGCAGCACTGAGCTGATTGACCACAATGCATTTTATCTATTCCATACATACAGGCAGAGCCTTAAGTTTGTCACTGAGCTAATAAAATAAACATGCGAGACAAGCAAGTGATACCTCTTCCACTGGGATGGAGAGAAGGACTTTCATTGTTCGACCTTATGTTGTTAGACTGTATTAATGCCTAAGGCCAATTCCAGGAAGAAGAATTCTTTGTAGTGCCCACTTCCCTTACCTTCTGAAATTTCCTAGGAAATAACGTGTATCATTGAGAACTCGGGACACAGGTGGGGGAAGGGGGTAGGGAATACACTTTCGTGGCAAAGGATAAAATTATGGAAATTCATTAACAAGTCTATGGGAGTCTAGAACTGAAGTTGGAAAGAAACAAAGATAGTCTCATTCAATCCCTGTCATTTATAGATGACAGAAATAATGAAACCCAGAGATACAAGGCAATCAGCCTGAGGTCACACTTTGCTAAGACATGAACTTGGGTCTCAACTACTTGTTTGGTTTCTTCAGCCACAGCATAGCTTTACTTTTTCATGTACTTTCATTTTGTTGGTTAAAAACCAACAAAAATAAAGACAGAACCAAAATGCTCATTGAAGACATCTTGTAAAGCCACACATATGTGCTTGGGCCTTTCTGGCAAGGGTTAGCTTTACTGTGGCCAGTGCGTGCGATCTTGCTCATTTTCAAGTACATAGTCCCCTGCCCCCCTTTTTAATCCTAAATTCTTAGGATAATTTTTGTATATTTCCTTATGGGAAGCCAAGTCTTAGAAAGTATCTTCAGATTCTTCACAACTAAAATGTGGATCTTTACATTCAACATAAAACTTGTGCTTTAATTAAGGTGGCCACATAAATTATCTTGCAAACCACCCATTTGTGAAAGTGAGTGGAGATACCATGGGTTCCTACCATGGGACAATAGGTGCAAACCTGGTCTATTTTTGGCAAACTAGGACATGTGATGTCTCTAGCTTTAGTGTTCCAACACTCAGGTGTCTGTTTCTATTTTTCAGTTTTCTTGATTTTGTTTTAACGCTGCATTAGATGGCAGAAAGGTGAAAAGGAATAGAACTAAAAAGAGCTGGTGGTCCAAGTTCTACCTCTAAATGTGAGATCTTTAGCAAATCATTGCCTTCTTTCAGAGTCAGTATTGGCATCTATTAAAAGACAGGGTTGGACTAAGTCACCATTAAGTTTTCTTCCAGTTCTATTAGCCTAGGATTTCTCTGCCCTCCAAATTGCTACTTAACATATGTATTCTCATGTGCACATACATAAATACATATACATATATCCACATGCACGTTAAAATAGAGGTCAGTTATGACAACATACAAAATTTCAATGAATATTAAATAACCAGATAAATAACCAGATTTTCAGCCCTTAATATTCTGTTGGCAACGTTATCATTGAAAAAACAGTAAAGTGTTTACCTGTACTGAAAGTCACACCAGAGACATTATGTTATAACAACTAGGTAGTTCAGTGACAGACAGGAAATGTGTTTTCATGTGTGTTTTTGGCAAAATGCTACAGCTTGGGATACTGGTGGTTTTTTTGTTATAACAGAGTCTTTTATGTGGCAAAGTCACATTAGACGCTGTCTGGTTGCTCTTGGTTACGACGGTTTTTTCCTATTTGACTCACCTTCAATTTTTAGGCAAATTCTCTGGCTTCCTGCTATTGTTTCTGGGTGTCTGCAAGGCCTTGCAATTTGTTAGGTGTCTTCTGGAAGGAAAGACTGGGTGGTAGGAAAGTGTTAGTGGCCCATGAAACTTTAAGGTGTAAAGTATTAAAAACATAAAACTGGTTGGGTAAGACACACAAACAGAATTCATCATACATTCTAGATCCTTATCTAATTTAATAAACTTTCCTTTTAAATGATAAGCAATTAGGCTTATCTGCTTTCTGCATATGTTGCAGGTACAATTTGGGGCAGTTTTGTCTTTTCATATTGCTTGTTTGAATTTTAAAATTATAAGACTTTCTCAAGTCATTCTGCCAATCCAGGGCCACAAATACAAATGTGGGTGTTTTTTCTCTTCTGTTGTGACTTTTTGGAGTAAATTTTAGGCACAAGGTTGCTTCTTCATTTGATTACTGTGATGCGTTCTTAGCCAAACTGCAGTATAAGGAATAGTTGACAAAAAAGAGCTTATTGAGCTAAGAGCTTGCTAATGCACTTGCGTTTTGCACATGGATACTCAACCAATCCTCAAAAAGATCTATTACACAGATGCAGGAAATGAGGTTCAGAAAGGTCAGTTACTCAACCAGGGTTGCACAGCTGGTACGTGGCAAAGCCAGCATTCAACACAAATACACTGGACCCTTGAACAACATGAGGATTAAGATGCCAGCACTCACGTGGTCCAAAATTCATGTATAACTTTCAACTCCCCCAAAACTTCACTACAGCTGGTCCTTTGCATCCCCAAGTTCAATCAACTGTGGATCCAACATTTCCATATTCCCTACCACAGTTTCTGGTGGTTGATTGAATCTGCAGATGTAAAACTACCATGGAAAACAAGTGCTATTTACTAGGGAAAAAATGTGTGTGTAAGTGCACTGGTGCAGTTGACACCTGTTTTCTTTTTTTTTTTTTAAACATTTATTTTATTGTTGTTCAATTACAGTTGTTTTCTTCAAGGGGCAACTGTATACATGAGATCCAATCCTTGTGCCTGTACCAACTGTGATGAGCTATCTCAGAGAGTATCTTGGGTTGCCAATTTTCTCCTTTACATTTGCACAAGACTTACATTTTCAAAACTCTTACCAGTGCGCATCCAGCAGCACCTGGGGTCCACATGATGTCCTAGAAGGGTAGCAGAAAGTCTGTATGTCAGGTTCATGTTCCAGGCGACAAATCCCTGCTCAGAGAGGATGACCCCTGGTCACAAAGCCAGCAACTGAACCCGTGTCTTTGGGCTGCTGCCCTAATGCAGTTCCCGAAAAAACAGAGTTTCTTTTTTTCAGAACAAACAGAAAAATATAAGTAAAACCAGAAAGAAACACAAATTTGGAAGCATAATTAATCAATTATAAATAAATAAGAAAGAATTGCTGTACTAACTGCAGATGCTGGAGGTAACATTTAACAAATCCTTTCCCCTCCACTACTATGGAAAACAATAGCACTTGTTTTCCACAGTAGTTTTACATCTGCAGATTCAATCAACCACCAGAAACTGTGGTAGGGAATATGAAAATGTTGGGTCCACAGATGATTGAACTTGGGGATGCAAAGGGCCAGCTGTAGTGAAGTTTTGGGGGAGCTGAAAGTCATACACGAATTTTGGACCATGTGGAGTGCTGGCATCCTTTCCCCTCGTCTTGCCTATTTCACATCCCAACAGTGTCTGGCCAGTCTGAATTTGTGACAGCCCCAGTAGTCTCTTAGCCTGGAGCAATAAATTGGATTAATATAACCCAAGCCTCTAGGACTCCCTCTGTCTTCTCATGCACCATGTTATAGTGACTGGTCTGGTTTGCCTACTAAATTCAGAAATCATTTCTTAGAGGTCTTTCCATAGAATGGGTGCCCACTCAGAGTCTGTTGAATAAAAACAGAAGGTATTTTAGCTAAGACATGTAATAATAACATTTATTGAATCCTCTAGTTTTTAATATAAACTTGTACCAGACACCCTTATAAGTACTTTAGGCATATTAAAATATTTAATCCTGACAGAAAACAGTATTAAAAATTCAAGTAGTTTGCCAGAGTAATATTATAATAAGAGGCAAAGTGAGAATTTGAACCCAGTTAGTGCAATTTAGAAAAATTGTTAGTGAAATCTGAGATTTCAAACTCATTAGAACTCAAGGATGATTCTGTTAGGCAGTATTCTTTTCATTTCTGACCTATTTTATAAAAATATTAAAAATGTATTTCAATAGTGCTTTACTACCAAATTAATGTATTGGATGAAATATCATGTAAAAAAGACCTTCAGGTTTTCCTATCAGAATTAAATACTACTTAATCATATGGGGATCAGAGCAGGAAAAAAATGCTGCTGTCACAGATTGTCTGCTGAGCGTATGACAGGAAGAGCCAGCATTAGGCAGTAGATAGGGACACAGGTCTTAGAGCAGGGCAAAGCTAGGTTTGAGATTCAGCCCCGCCCCTGTCTGGAGCCAAGTTCTCCAGAAGTCAACTCAGATAAGGCTTTGTGTGTCCCTGTGGCGTGGTGCCAAACTAAATGCATCATTTCACCCAGGCTATACCCAGGCACAGAAACTACAGTCTCCTATGTTTGGGACTCATTCTGTGTTATTTCATCTCCATTTACCCCTGTTCTTTTTGTTCAGGGGAACTTTCCATGTTAGATGGCATCACAGTCACACTGGCCCTGTGGCTTTGAGGTGTGAGTTTACCAAAATAGGGGAGCAGCACCAACTGAAGACCAGAAAGTGGGGAGAGAGAGAAGTCAAAGTATTCCCTTTTGGTCACCTGACAGGCTGGGGTTTGACAGACAGAAGTCTTTTCCTGTTAGGTCTTATGGTTCATGGAAAAGTCAGAGAGTGCAGTAAGTATTAACATAGGGGAAGAAATGAACAGAGGAAGCTTGGTGTACTATGGATGACCTAGCAGAGCAAGTGTGCAGAAGCAGTTAGGAAAGGCTTTTGTAGAAGCAGGAGTTTCAAGTTGGTAATGCAGGGTGACCTTGGGGATGCGAGTGGGACTGAGACTTGGGGCGCAACAAATCCAAGCAGCGGGAGGAGGTTGTTCCAGACTAAAAAGGAAGGTCTTAGTGTGCCCCAAAGAAGGTTCCATATGGCTGGAGTGAAGGCTTCGGAGAGAATATGGTAGAGATGAGGCTGTCGTTGTCAGTAGACACAAGGGGACTGGGCTATACCTGCCACACACTGTGACCCCTGAGACCTCAGGGACAGAATTTGGTGATATGATTTAATGCTGTTAGTAAGATGGTACTATTATATATCTAATCATTTATATTGTAATTTTATGCATAATAGCAGTAGTTATTAGGTACTTGTGTACAATTGCAAAGAACTTAAAGAAAGATGATGTGTTTGAAGGAGAGAGAGAGAGTCTGGAGGAGCTGCTGGGAGAGCAAGGCCAGACAAGGATAGGTCTGAAAAGACTGAGAAATGAGCTGGCTTTGGGATGGTAAACAATCAGGGGTGTTTAGTAAGTTGTGTGGACCAGTTGGCTCATGAATAAAATATTGATGATGGATCTCCAAGACAAGCTTTCACAAATGAATGAGAATGAGGAGGTACATGGGTGTTCATTACATTACCATTTAGACACCATAATCCATTGATTCAAATGCATTCCTAGGACAAGTTTAAATACTGGCTTACATAGACAAAGGAACAGTGAATGTACTAAAACTACTATGGTACTTTAATCAGTTGTTCATTTAATTAAAGTAGTACTAAGATTAAGTTTCCACATCCCATAGATAAGAAAGTTTAAAGGAAGAATATTGATTCCCATTATGCCCTTTGTTTAAAATTTTAAGAAGCTCCTTAAGTCACCCATTTAAATTCACTGGTCTATCCTCTAATCACAGCACAGATTTTGAGGTCCTTAAAAGGACAGTAATAGATGAAGGAAAGGTAATATTTTAACAAGCGTCAGTATCAGTGAATTTCCAGTGTATGCAATCCTATTACATTCTCCCAGAGAGGTTGAATGATTCTCAAGGTAATCAAGCTAGAAATGGCAAAACCATGATGTTAGCCCAGGGTATGCTCATACCAAAGCCCAAGTTTATTCTTTCTTACCATGTTGATTTTCATGCTCTCTCTTCAGCATCAGAAAAAGGTGAGACTCAACTTTCTTGCTGCATCTCCACAGTTAAAGGATGTGTTAAGAAGAGCCTAGAAAAGGAAAGAAGAATGTTAATCTCCTAAATAAATTCAACTTCAGTTCGTTGAGTTTGTATTATACATAGATGCCAAGAAAGGTTCCAAGCCTCCAGGCAGGTAGACAATACAATTTTGTAGTTAATACAGTCATTCAAGAAAAAATATAGTTCAGTGTGATCATTGCTTTTGTGAAATGAGTGTTAACTGGAAGTACAGAGAAAATCTCCAAGAATAATAATCTAGATTTACCTGAGCAAAAAAAAAGAAGTCTCCCCAAGGAAGTTTGTACAATGTATGAATGCTTGAGATGATCAGTTTAGGGTTTAGACAAATCTGGAGACTGAGGAGTTAATGTACAGCACGGTGACTGTTGTTAACACTATGGTGCATACTGAAAATTTGCCAAGAGAGGAGGTCTTCAGCATGCACACACACAGACACACACACAAAACAACAAAAACAGGTAACTATAGGAGTGCCGGATGTGTCATTAACTTGACTGCTAACCATATAACAAAGCATCACATTGTACAATTAAATATATACACGATTTTTGTTGATTTTTATTAATAAAGCTGGAGCTTTAGAAAACTTTGGAGAGAGCAGGAATAGAAACTTCCCATCACCTAGAATGACATTTATGCATCAGTAATTCTTCCTCTGTAAGTAAAATCCCATCCCCTTGGGACTCACTAGGTAGGACAACTCATTGGGAGAGCAGACCTAAGTATGATTTCAGCCCCAGGACTGAGCTCTCATAAAGGCATTCAGGCCAAGACATTCTTCAGAAGGAAATCCCCACCACCAGTGCTGAGCAATCTGTTAACAATGAAGACACTGGTTTAAATAACCCTATATAATGTCAAGTTTGGAAATAAGGGACAATTCCTTCTGGCATTTATTTATTCATATATTTATTCAACAATTAGTTAAGTGCTTCATCTGTGTCAGGCAGTGCTCTGGGTTCTGCTGAAACTGTGATGAATGAGTTAGACACGGACCTTCCTCCCAGACAACTGATAAAATGGAATACTGAGATAATGAACAATATAACATTCGTCTAAAAATAATTACAGACTTTGCTTTTAAATAGGAATAAAAGTTGTATGGGTTCTCATCTGGTTTGTTGATAAGTCATTCTTGAAATCAGTGATGACAGAAATAATCACTGTGTTGGTGTGATTTGAGTTCTTTGCCCCTTTGGATCTCCTCTTCATCTTTCCCAACCTTCCTCTTTGCCTGGGAATCTAACCAGTGTGGACCCCATCAAAGGGCCTATGTTCTGGCTTCTACTTGACTGAGTCAACAGGAAGCAAACAACATAGCAGGAAACTGGACTCTATGATACACTCACCCCCAGCTTAAGGCTAACATCCCTCTACATGACTCCTTTTGAGGTCCAGTAACTGCCCCCCCTCTCCCCATGATGGCTTATGGATGGTAGCAACCAGCCACTACTTACTAGCTTTGTGTTATTGCAGTGATTCCATAGATTTCCCTAAGTCCACCTGCATCTTTGTAATTAGTCCTTCTGTAAATGACTCTTTCTTCAATTATCCTCTTCTGCCTGCATCTTCTATTTCCTGTAGGGACTTTGGCTAAAATAACACCTTTGTTGGAGCCTAAGTTTCTATCCTTTATTTTGCCATGGGTTGATGCCACATCTTCAACCAGGTGGTAGAGGAGGACACACAGACAGAGGCGATTTCATACCAGACTAAAATGAACACTCTCAGATACTCCTAGTAGGAACTTCATTACTACATCTGTCAAATATTAAAATTCACTTACCCTTTTCCTCAGAAATCCCACGCAAAGAATCTGCCCTGTTGGTCACAGGATTATTTACACTGACAAGAGATGGCAATCACTGGTGAGATACATTATGGCACTTCCAAACACCAGAAGATTCACAGGCATTAAAAGAATAGAGTAGATCTATTCCTAATCTCCTTGAAAAGTCTCCAAGATATGTTAAGTGAGAAATCAAAGTGTTCAGTAGTATGTTATACAGCTATTTGTGTAGCAAACATATATATGTTAATGGGCCTGTACATAAAATTCACGGGGGGGTTTGGACATGTTATAAAAGTTTTGAAAGGGAAATCTTTGGGAAGAAATGCTAGGGAGGAGAGATTGTTACTTCACATTCTTCTAGCTTTCTGCATCTATTTAAAAAACCACGTTTAAATTAATTTTTTAAAAAATATAATAGTAGAAATAAAGATGCAATCTCAATACCCTATTTCAGTTAGCTTAATAGCAATTTCCACAATGGTAGCTAATAGTAGGGAGAGAAAATAAAATAACTCCCTAAAACAAATTTACCAGAAACAGCATCGGTACATGAAAGGCCGCCATGTGAGAAACCTGAAATGGGAACATTTTACTCCCCTTATTTCACAGGAACCTCTATTGAAACTGACTTCAAAGCCCAGACCACATGTCCTGACAGCCGCTGAGGGCCTGTTAGCATAACCTCTGCTTGTTTCCTTTCTTATTATTTTTGCAATACAATTATAACTGCGAGTCCCCAAACCTTGTAATTGTCAACTGACTTTTGGAAAATTCGAATGGTTGACCAAGAATTTAAAGGGGAGGCCCCTCCTACCCTCTCTGAACTCTGTGGTGGCCTTTGGGTACCAAATGACCTAGCTCAGGCCATCCTCAAAGATGAGCCAAAGAAGGAAATAATTGTCTTTTCAGGAAGGGTTTCTCTGTGGACAGCAAAGGTCTCTGAGAAGGAGTCTGTATAATATTATTTCATTTTCCCAGAAATTATTGGCATCCTCCCAAGTTCTTCACTGGAAATTAACATTCTCATGTATACGGATAGGTTTGATTGCTGAGCTCAGCTGGGTCAGCCCATTTTTGTGCAAACTCTATTACTATTCTGTTCATGCTTCAGGCACTCATTAATCCAGCACAGTTTCATATCTTTTTCTCCCTGTTTCTGCTTTTCACAAATAATAACAGCCAACCCTAGATAGAAGATAGTTTGGCATGTACACAGTATAATAGCTAATGCAACACAAAGCCATTCTGAGCTCAAATCGCCTTCTAGAAGAATTCATATCAAAGGCATTGTAATTTCTGATGAAACTTCCACACATGCAAGCATATTGCATTAATTATTTTCCATTCTGTTTGCTTATTGCTGCAGCATCTGTTGCTATTGTTACTCATGTGTGCTGTAAAGGGGCTAAACAGGCAAGGTGGAAGCAAATGTGTTATATATGTCTTGCCCAATGAGCAGGAAATACTGTGCTATTAGTATTCCATCTGTTAACTCAGACTACTAATCTTTGCTATGTTTGAATAATGTGATTAGTTCTCATCTACCAACTTCAGCCAGACACCAGACTATGTGGTTTACATATATTATTTTATTTAAACTTCATGACAACCTGTGCAGTGAAGATTTTGATTCCCACTTTACAGATGAGAAGTGGAGGCTCAGGAATATCATCTGGGACCACACAGCTAATAAGCGATCGAGCCAGGGTTGTCACTTCAATATTTTTGTCTTTTCTTCTAAATCCAAAGAGTGGGACTAACATCACAGATCTCTTAAAATCTCTGATTTTATGATCTGTGTTAGTCCCACAGATCATTAAAATCTCTTAATTAGAGATTTTCAAAGTAGCCCCTTTAAATGACTTTTCAAATCTCTAATTAAAGAAATTACCAAAAGCCCAATAACTTGCCTATACCCAAGTAAGCCAGCAATTGTGAAAGACCAAAGTCAGAAATAGCTAAGAACATCACCCCTCACTTTTCTGAACCCCATCTACAGCTTGAAAAGGCCCTTCCTGTGGTTTTCATGGAAATCTTCCTGTTCTCCAAATCTGTGCTTAGAAGAGTTGTTGTTCTACCATATTTAGGCAGCATAACTACACGATAAAAGAGATGTCACAAAATTCAAGGGAATACGTCACAAAAAGTCCCTTTTTTAATTGTTTTAAAACACACAAGACCCACGAAGACCTTTGTTTATGGGAGAACAAGACTTTCCTCCCACAGAGAAACTATTTCTCACTCCTTTTCCTAACAAGGAAAAGGCCCAGATAATTCCTCGGCTGAGAATAAAACCCCAGCCAGGAGAGGGCCTTTGATAAATGTATGAATTATACCCATGGTAACACTTGCTGGGCAGTGGTCTCTCCTCCTTTCAGCGCCATGCCGGTCCACTCAGTGGAAGGTACAGACCAGCCGCCATACCCCTCTGAGTTCAGAGTCGCTGCCAGAATGAACACTCCATTACGTACAGTCAAAAACCATGGCACGTCAGTTCTCGAAGAGGCTACAGGTGTCTTTGATCTCAACTTCTCCAATTTCTCCCTTCCCTAGCAATCCCATCCCTTGATTTATCTCTTCACAGAGGAAAAAAAAGGGGGGCAACATGGCTGTTTCCCTGCCAACAGATAGCTAAATTAGGGCTCAAACCAGGTTTCTGAGTTCCCAGTCCTGTGCTCTTTTTACAGCATAAGAAGGCTTCACTTCGAATCCTGGCTAACCTCTTAACAGTTAGCAACCAAACTCTCTAAAGCCTCAAATTTCCCCATCTGCCAAACAGGAAGAACAGTGGTGCTCGCCTCATACATTTGTTGTAGGCCTTAAATAAAACGATGCCTGGGAGGAGTTTCACACAATGCTTCATTCACAGTGTGTCCATTTAAGGTCGATTATTAGTATCCCTATTCATTCAATGATTTCCAAATGCTTTTGAAGTCTTATTCACTAAGATGTGACATTCCTGGGCTTTAAAATTACATTTCCCTTCTGTGAATGCTCAGTTTTCATTGCGAGTTGAATTAAGGTCAAGATAGGTAATAGAAATCTATCCATAATTACTCCTCCTATTTACCCCTTTTCTGAATTCAGTTTTAACATAATCAGGAGACAGAGTGGTGGATAACCAGGAGAAGGGTTTGCAGTAATGCAGAGCAGAATGCAAGAGCTCTCTGAAAATGGTCCTGCCCTTCCTTCTTCAACCTCCCATCGCCTGCAGCTCCACGGCCTTTGACAGCTGTAAGCACCACTATTCACCAGTTGGTTTACTTTGGTCAGAAACACAGAGACGCACTTTGACTCCTACTTTCCTGCTTTTTCATCCAACACTACGAGCTAATCCATGACTCAGTCCTGTACATTTTATCACTGGAGTCCGTGTCTAATCCACCCCATGTCTCCATTTCCACCAGGGCGTAAGTGTTGGCCTCACTATTGATCATTTTAATTATATAAGAATCTCCTATGGTTTGCCTCTAGCCATTTTCCAAATTGCAGACAGAGGGATCTTTCTAAAATAAAACTGTGCTTGCTATTTTGTCAAAAATTATTCAGGGGCCCTAATGATCCACAGAACGAAGTCTAAACTCCTCAGTGAAACATGCAAGACAAAAAAACCCTCTCCAGCCTGAACTCGCGAACACCATTTCCCACCGTGTGTTCCAGACACACTGCACTACTCACAGTGATTCACGTATCCTACGATTTCTGGCCTTTATTCTCTCTAATTAAAATGCTCTTCTCATGACACTATCTTAGGGGATGATTAACTTCTCTGCTTCCTTGAGGGCAGCTTCCTCTGTGTCAAACAGCACCATGTTCTCACTTCCTTGTCTCATTACTGTGAATTTTACACACTTTTATTATTATACTGTTTAGGAATTATTTTAGGGGCCATGCTAACCTTTTATGTCCCGTTCTGATTTTAATACATGTGCTGCTGAAGCGAGCCCTTGGGATTTTCTACCTGCCTCTTTCTTCCACTAATGGCAACTTTCCTGGCTAGAAGGTTGGTATTTTCTTCTTATTGGTACCCCTATGTCTATCCTAATACCTGGCAAAGAGTATGTACTCAAAAGATTTGTTTTAATGAGTGAGAACCTTCCGTACTTAGGGGACTAATAATCCTTTGCTGTCATGGGATATTTCATTTGGTCTACATATTTCAGAGATGAAACTCTGAAGGAAGTTCCATGTGCCCTTGGTGTGGAGCGGCTTCTCACAACCCAAAACAGGGTGTGTACAACCACAGCTCCAAGACCTTTAATCTGGTCTGGAATATGATGCAACCGGCACCACCCTATGGCTTCCCTTCCCAAGAATACACCAAACCTTTGGGTATGGTTTCCATCTGGGATGACTACAACCCCAAACAATGTGATGTTATCTCACAACTTCCATCCCTCCACCCCAGTTATCGATGGAATTTTGAAATCTTCATGTAAAATACAATGGATAATTATAAATACTTTTCCACATCATAATTCAGAATTGTAGGTAAGGGACATGGCAGTAGTTGCCTTTAATGTGGAATATGTTAGTACCACATTTCATAGCTTTATGGAAATTATTGATGGATAAGACCCTACCCTCTCAAAAATTTTTTAAAAAACAACAATATAATAGTAAGTATTACTTATATACCAGGCATTATTCTAAGACCATTATATGTATTGACTCATTTAATTCTCCCAGCAGCCACAGTGAAGTGACTACTATGATTGGCTCTGTCTTAGGGATAGAAATGAATACACAGGGTCAATAAGTTTATATTCCTATGGCTAGTCAGTAGTGGAACCAGGATTTACACTCCAGAACAAACCACTGCAGAGTATTGACACACTTTTATATTGTGGACTGTATTTTTTAAATTTAGAAACATTTAAGTTACCTTATAGATATTAAATTAATAGTGGTATGGTAAAAATCTAAAATTGCTTATGCTTCAAAGTACATTTTTATTGCAGTAAAAACATTATGTCCAATACTATGTATCTGATACTCCTAAAGGTCTTGTTAAAAATGATGACCACAATTAATATATCTCCATAATACCCAACCATGTGGCTTTATCCTTTCACATTCCATTGTCTGCACAGGTAACAAGGAGGTAGATGTGTGGCTCCAAGCAACCAGTCACCTGGATAGAATTTGGATCTTGCACAGGGAGAAGCTAAAGGAAGATAAATAGGGACTTTTTCCCTACTCTATCCCTTTTTCTGAAAACTATAGATATAGCTGAGAAGGAAACATTACAATTTCTTCAGACATAATAACAGCAGGCTTCCTGGTCAACCTATGTTGCTGGCTATGAACTTCTATGGGATTTTTTGGAGTTAAAGGGGACACAAAGTTTTCCCATTAATCAGCAAGGGCATGGAGAATGCTTAGCTAGAGCAGTAGAAACACAATTAGCCTTACACTCATTCTTTATCTTTGGCTTCAAGTCACTTAGGTAATGCTATTTGTCTTCTTCAACAAGATTAAAAGTTCCTTGGAACTAGAACACATGTCCTCTATTTATTTTCTATTGCTTTCAGGACAAAGTATAAACCAAAACATTTGGATTATATTTAGAGAGTGGAACTTGGGATATGACTTTTGTAAGTCAAAACTTCTTCTAAAAGTCAGAGTGGTGGACAAGATCGCTTCTAAATATTCCTTTATATTTTTTCTTGTGTAGTCACATAATCTTTGTTGCATAATACTTATGGTACCTACTCCTTAAACCACAATACCACAATACTCATACCTTGAAACACAAATAGCGAATGGAGAGTCAGATTCAGCGTTTGAAGACCTGATTGTCCAGATTGCTGGTGGCTTCCCAGAGGATCTTTTTAGCTTCAGTTTTGGCCTTTCTAATCCAGCTTCCATGAAGAAGTCACAATGAGAGTCTTTGCAAAATAGCAATCAGATTTGTTAGTGCCCTGCCAAAATCCATACATTGCCCTTGAATCAGGTATAAAAGGGTAATATGAATTGAAATGCTGTTCAGGAACTCTATGTTCCGAACCACTATGCTGTATTCTCCTCTAGCATGACTCCCCCGGACTAGTCAAATGACACCTCTTTTACATGGCTCCATAGCACCGGCACACCCCTTGTGACAGGTCTCAGCACACAAATGTGACAGCAGTAACAGTCATCCACCACTAATTAAGCTGTAGGCTTCACTGGGGCTAGAAACATGTTTATCTTTGTTGATTTCCTAAGTGCTTGCACCTAGTATGGTTAACATCTAGTAGATGCTCAACAAATAATTATTGGATGAATGAATGAACAAATACCCTTTAACTAGCCACTGTGATTTTTATCCCTGTCAGCAGAGGAAAAGTAATGTTTATCAACCTGGGATGACATGACTGCAAGAATTAACCTTTGAAACAGCTTTCACGTTCTCAAAAAAAAATTATAAAGCACTCTCATTTGAGAATAGAGATAATAACTCTTCAAGTGTCACGCGTGACATTTTACTTTTTCTGAAAGTCTGTCCTTTATACTACTGTGCAATTTCAATATGATAAATGATATGTATCAAACCTTTCCTTAGCCATTTATCCAGAAGTTATTCATTTAATATGTCAGACACTCTCCTAGATGCCAAGGAAACCCAGAAGTACAAGACAAGGTCTTTCTCTTGAGGAGCTATAACTAAATGGAGGAGACAGGCAAATAAGTACACTAGTACTCATGTGTACTAAATACAGAGTACATGCTTTGTGCATTTCGTATACATTTTCTCATTTAATTCTGACATAGACCTTCCAGTGCAAGCTGAAAAAATCAAGGGTGCATTTGGTCCAAGGCCACCCACTAATAGGGTCAATTTAGGATTTAAACCTAGGACTGTCCATTTCCAGAGCTCACCATATCATATTATGATACACTGTGTTAGGTCCGTCAATCCAGACATAAAGAGGCAGGATAACAGAGGGGAGAGAGAGTGCAATTTTTCCACAAGCAGAGAGAAAGGTCTGTGTGTATTTGTACACTCATTTATATGAGTTGAAGAAGGCTTCATAGAAGAGAAGATATTTTACATGTGGAGAGAAATTAAATTAAAAAACAATTGATTAAGGTTCCAGAGCAATGCAAGTGCCTGATAAGATGAGCCAAAAGTTATTAGCTGTTGCTGGAAAATTAGCTACACAGAAGGAAGCAGCAAAAGATAAAGTGCTTGTCTTTCTGCTGCTTTCTCTCATTGGCAATGAGATTCTAAGAAGGAAAATGATGAATTTGAATTTATACAAAAGACCATTAGCTATTTACAAATGATTGTTTGGAAGGGAGAAAAACCTGAAAGCAAAATATAAGAGACAACAGTAAGTAAAAATTTGAATGAGGGACTTATTATTAGGACTGCAGAAGTCATTAATAAGAAAGATGTTTGAAAGAAAGCATTAATGGAATTCATGGGCTGAATGAATGTCGGCATAAGTCTAAGGCGACGTTGAGGTTATTGCTTGGCAATCTGTTGAGTTTAGCCCTGTAACACAAGCTTATTTCTGTAGCTATCTTGAGAGGCTATGAATTAAACAGTAACATTTACTATGCTAGGTATCATTTCAAGCAATCACAGCAAACCCATGTGATATATGCTATCATTACTCCTATTTCATAGCTGTGCAAAGTGAGGCACAGAAAAATTAAATAATTTTTCCTAGAGCCAAGGTAATGAAAGCTGTGAGGCTCCACCCAGACTCTGTTTAGGACCAGGATATATCCCACTAATGGCTGGCAGTACTGCTAACTGCCCTTGGCTCTCAGCCCCATTAAGGGGGGACAGCCACATTGTCCAAATCCATGATGCCCTTCCCAGGCGGCAGTCTCCTACCAGTGATTGATAGATGCAGGGTTACAAAAACATGGCCTTTTTTCTCCAGCTTCGGATAACTCTGAGCACCCACCCCCACTTCAGCTATCCCTGTGAGGTCAGCTCTGATAAGAGGCCACACAACTCTAGTTCCATTTATGCCCAGTTGGGCTTCTTTTTCTAACCCCCACTATGAGCACTCCTTAATAAACACCCTACGAACTAACCTTCATATCTGAATCTACTCTCTGAGAAGGCCCTTCCAAATAGCCACCAGAATGGCACAATTAGAATTTGATCCCAGATAGGTGGTTTGGAATAGCCATGGTTTTGGACATTTCTCTATATAGTTTTGCTAATTGAAAACCCTGGGCCAATGCCCAATACTGCAAAAATAATTCATAAATAGGCACATTATGACTTCAACTTTTTGTAATAATTCATGATGCCAATGAGCCATTCAATGGAAAAAAGGACTTGAAATAAGAAGAGAACTGAGAAAATGTTGAACCAGGTAAAAATCAAGAGAAGGTAACATATTAGGAAGTAAGAACTAGTCAATTGCATCAAATACTGAAGGAAACCAAAATGGCCTAAGGACTAAAAAATGTCTAGTGACTTTGGCATGGGAAGCTTGGAGCCATGTAAGCAAATTGATATGGCTTGGTACAGGCGTAAGCTACATCGCTGTGTTGCAGAAAGAATGGGAATGTAAAGATGAGGAGTGATTATACAGTATGATGTTAAAGAGCTTGGCTTGCAAGGGAGCCAGGATGGAGTCTTGATTTTTTTTAACACTGCCCATGTGTCAAGGTTGAATTGCGCCCATGTACACTGCATGTACACAGGGAACCTAGAGTACATGGTTTGCCATCAGTCTTAAGCAAACACTGGCACCTCTGTGAACACGTATTCACCTCACATCTTTTCCTTTCTCAGAAACTGGAGGTGCCCAAAAGTGAATTCTCAAATCCCATGCTGTGATGTGGTCAGGCCACACGCTTAGTCACTTTGTGCCTGGTGTCTGCACCGTCCGCTTTTTTGGAAGTCGGAGTATCCCCTCACGTCTTGCCCTGCCATTATTTGACAAAGAACACCAGGAACTCTTTCAGGTAAGAAGTGTCTGACCTGAGGCCACAGGGGTGGGTGGCCCAGGGGAATTTAACCACATGAAATGTTTCCCATGAACCCACAGAGCTCAGAATCCATGATTGAAATGCTGGCATTTTCTCTGCTTGTTTCTTCTCGACAGAGGACAGTACTGAGCATTATGTAATAGACCGCAACAGCAGCAAAAAACTTTAAAAAATAATCTTCGTGGTAAATTTGAAAGCAAATGTGGAAGGCTGGAACATTTCTGATTTTCCACTCAGTGGATTGAATTGCCAGGTATTTCAGTATCACTTTCTTTCCATTTAGCTTTGGGAAGCAAAGATCAAATGCATGACCCGGCTTTCAGTTTCAGAATTCTGGAAGGAATAGACTCTGTAGATTTCAGCTGGAGACCAAGCTCTAAAAAATGGTACTGTGCAGACATAGGTGTTACTGCAATTGTATGAGTATCTTACAAAAAGTGGGATCTTTTTGTTTCCATGATAATCCATGGAAATTTCGAGCTCACTATAACTTTATTGGGTTGAGAGATTACATGTTGATGATCTTGCCCAGAGATCTTGTGTTTTAAAAAATAGTAGTGTGAGAACTCCTAATTTTGATAAGTCAGAAATCCTTCCTCAGTTTCCCATTTGAACCACTGTAGTAGGTAAAATTTTTATTCCACAAAACTTGGAAGCAAGGGGCTTCATATCATGCCCTGTCAGTAAATCATATGACCCATTCTAGGCTTCCATGTTTCTGGCAAAAGCGAGAAAATATAACCAGGTTTCCATATGACAACTCCTCAATGTCTACTGGAATAGTAGAGGTCTCGTGGTTTCTAGAGCATTCAGTGAAGGACACTCTGCTTACTGCTCTTAAAGGCAGGTAGCCATGGATCATTGCAGAAGTATATGTGTGTCCGTGTGTGTCCATGAGTATGTGTGTTGGTGGAGTGAGTCTACCCTGAGAGGTTGGCCTTGTCAATCAGCATGCAGCATCCCAAGGTGCTCCAACCAGCCATTCCCATCTGAGATAACACACTTATCCTGGCCTGAGAAGGGTCCCACCATTACAGAAAACTGGTAAAACACTATCTACCCCAATCTCTGAGAAGCTCTGAAAACAATTAAAAATATTTTTTCCTACCTAGTTCTAAAAGGTGAGACAAAAGTTTTCCCAAATCCCCTGGGGGTGGATGGAAAATAACTTCTGGATATCTTTCAACTTTGTTCTTTATCAACAGCTCATTCTGCTGTCCCCACCCAACCAGAAGCATGGGACACATGAAGTTCAAGACACTTTCTTGGAACAAAGTCCTGAAAGATCATGAGAACAAGACAAACTTAACATCTAAAATGTATATACAGTCTTCCCCTCCCAGCCTTCATCATGTTGGCCTGTGATGTGTCTCAGAAATGAGACGGCCGAGGAAGAATTTGCACCCCTGTGAGGTTTCAACCTGCAGCGCCTACATCTGGACAAAGGCACTGGAGCACAAAACTGTTGTCAAACATGCTGCAACACAAGTCCTCTTCTGCCTCTCAAAAAGCTATTCTTCTGATTTCTAATCACTGGACATAATTGCAGCTTTCACAGAGTGTATTGACATCAAATCAGTTGATTAAAAAACAGACATGGAATGGATTGCAGCCTTTGCTGAAAGATTTAATAATTGCAATATAAATTCTAACAGACCCAATATCATTGTTCTGTTTCACTAAATGTTATCTACTCCTTCAATATCGTGGAAATTTAAAGTCAGAATGTTCTCCAATTTTCATAGGAAGCACAGAAGGAGAACTAAGTTAAATAGTTAATGTGTTTAGGAACTGGAGGCTTAAAACAAGTCTTTGGAACATTTATAACTTCAGCTTTAGTTCTGTTCATTAAATTCTGTTGCTCCACCTCCCTCCCTCCCTCCCTCTCTCTCCTTCTCCCTCTCTCCCTCTCTGTCTGTAAAAAGCACTCTATGCCAAACTCTGTGCTTCTCTCTAGTTACCTTTGAAAACATCAGTGTCAAAAATATCTGGCCAGGAATAGCATCCTTTTATTCATTCTAAAAAACATGGGATAAGTAAATGAAACAAACATACACAAATTCTTGCATTTTTGGAATTTATATTGGAGGGAATGGATAGCAGATAGGTGTTAAATGATTAACACAGTAAATAAGTAAATGCTACGGCACATCACATGGTGGTAATACTAACAGAAAGAACGCAGCAGGATAAGCAGTAGCAGGAAGCGGGGAGTGCGTGGGCAGCTGGCAGTTTTAAATGAGGTGCTCAGGGTGTTTTTTTTTTTACAAATTTTTATTTATTTATCTTTAGAAGGCGAAGAGATGGAGAGAGGGAGAAAAATATCAATGTATGGTTGCTTCTCGTGTGTCTCCTGCTGGGGACTGGCCTGCAACCCAGGCAGGTGCCCTGACTGGGAATCGAACTTCAGTCTTTTGATTTGCAGGCCCACGCTCAATCCACCGAGCTACACCAGCCAGGGCATCAGGGTGGGTTTTATTGAGATGGTGATATTTAGGCAAAGGCTTGAAGCAGGTGGGTGTCTGGGGAAGAGCGTGGACTGCTGGAGCTGCCTCCAGCAGAGCAAACGGCCAGTGCAAAGGCCCTCGGGCAGGAGGTGCCTATTAAGAAGAAGGTCAAGGCATCCAGGGAAAGAGAGGGAAGACTAATAGTAGATGATATCAGACAGAAATGGGACATGGAGAGAGTCCTGGGCATTTTCTGGATTTTGGCCTTTGCTCTGAGTGAGATGGAAGCTATAGGGGGCTTTGAATAGAAGAAGACACAATCATTTTACATTTTAAACAAATTCCCCCCACTGCTGAGTTGAGAATAGACTGGGGAGGCAGCCACGGTGGGGAGGATCAGTCAGGAGGGTGAAGAGGAGCAGGTGGTGAGAAACGCTCACTTGGCCACTTTCTCGACCTGTTTTGAAAAAAGAGCCAACAGGATGTCCTGGAAGATTGGATGTGGAGTATGAAGAAATGGCTGGCCTTTTCCAATTTTGTAAGTCTGTATCTATGATGAATTCTTTCTCACTTTGAGCATTTCTTCTGCTTAGTATTGAAATCATTTTTATATGGTACTAACATGTCACCTATATTTATGTATCTTTGCTATTTCATCCATCATAGACTTAGCACAAAAAAAAGGTTAAAGACTGCTTGACTATGGTGGGTGATCCTCCTTTATAAAAAAGGGTGTTTGTAGTCTCTTTGGTTTTCATTTTCTCTCCTTAAAAAAAAAAAAAAAAACGACCAGTGTTTAAATTGTCACACAAACAAGAGAGCTTATCCTTGGCTCAAAATCTATGTAGCTGATTTAATTTATTTTTGACAATTCCATTGCAATACTGATTCTTGCAGCTTTTATTTTTGTGTCAGTAACATTGAGATATTATATTTGGATGTTGCTGGAAGAGCAGCAAGAGGACTCTGGCATTTGAATAAGGTGATTGCCAGAGGGAGGAATACCAACCATGACACAGTCTTGCCAATATCTGTCCCAGAGCCAGCTTTAGGGGTAATGATGCTATTACCTGCCAGGTGTATAGATTGCTTCTCAGTTGACTGCGCTGTTTTACCTGTATGATTCTCACAGCAAACCTGTGAATTGCATGGTTTGGCTGCATTGTGCGGAGGAAGCATATTGTCTCAAGGAGGTGAATTGATTTCCCCAGGTCATGTCACTGATAAATGACAGAGCCGGGCTCAAAACTGGGCCCCTGGCTTCATTCTCTTCACATTCTACCACAGGATCTAGGCCTGTTCCTCCTGGTGGCAGAGTGATAGACCTGGGAGAGAAGGTGGACCGTAAATGAACTTTGTCCAGTTTTACAGTCTTGCTGAGGATTGGTCTTCCCAGGAACAAAAGGTGGTGGAGTTCAACAGGTTTGTAGGACCTCAGTGACCCAGACCTGAGGCTCAGCCTGGACTCAGCCAGCATGAAACACTGTCCTGTTCCACTTGCCTCCAGACGGAGGTCGTCCCCTCTACCAGCTCCAGCAGCAGGGATTCCTTCTAGCTCCTATGCTTTGGTTACAGAGGACTTTCCTCCCCTGCCCTTAACTGCATTAGAGAGTCCCTGTCTTAGCTGTAATGGCTGCTGAACTTCATCCACAGGGAGTCAAGTTCTGTGATGAATGAGAAGACCTGTCTATGAAGTTGCCAGTGCTACAAGGCCCTCTAAGAACTGTTAAGTCCTGTTAGCATTAACCTGGAAATAATTTCATACATGTCTCCCTTTGTAGGCTGGAAGAATAAAAAGTCACCATCTGCCTTTTCACAAAATAGTATGAATGGGCTAATGCCACAGAATTAAATTGAGGCAGCGTCTAAAATTAGGGAAATAGAAGACAGGAAATTCATTCTATGAGAAGTTTATTGATTTTTCAGTTAATGCTGAAGGTTTGCTCTTAAAAGTTTTGCTTACTAGCTCAAAAGTGAAGAATGCCAGTGGGTAGTAATGGACACCAGTTACTCTATTCCATGTATCATCTGCAGCATCCAAGTGACGAACAGGGAGCCAATCCTGGTTGTTTAAACACAACTCAAGGAGCATCATTAGGAAAGATAAAGATTTCACAGCATGGAATTCTAATGCGTTTTTAATGATTCCAGCTTAAAATAATAAAAAATCTATTTTTAGGTGGATTTAATTTAAATACAATACAAATGATTTTCTTAAGAAGAACTAGGCACTTTTTAAAAAAAATGAAATTTAACGAAGTGCAATTTTAGGAACTGATTTAAGATGGCCAAGTTTTCAGCCTTGAGGAAACTTTAGGGTACGTGTAAGAAAAAATGGAAGGAACCTTCACCATCACTACATTGATACTGTGTTCATGAATATATTGGTTAACACATGAATTATTTGTTAAGTTAGCTACATCTTTATTTTCCTTATGGAATACACATCTTCAGGGTACTAGGTTCACCTATATCTGAAAAAATATTATTTAGGTTGAGTCTTAATCATAACCTTTGAATTCAACACCTAGTATTTAGCAACTGGTACCTGGCATCTGTGTGTATTTCTTAAGTAAACAGAGTTACAAGGCAAACCTGGAAACTATTTCTCTGGATTTTGGAAAAGGTAAAAACTGCTAAAATGTTTATTGGGATAGGGACATTTTATGGATGGATTCCAATCACCTAAAACAGTACCTGGTCAACAGTTGGAGTCTCAACAAATACTTACTGAGTGCTGGTTAAATAAATATTCTATTTTTTTCACCAGCACTGCAATCATTTCAGTAAATGTGAGCACTTGCCCTACACTAAGCAATATACTATGTCCTGGAAAAAACAGAATAAAGCAAAAGAACCGGAGAAAGAGCAGGATTCAAGGAGATAAAGCAGAAACCCAGGCTGTAAGTGAGCACTCCAATCATGGAAGAGAACGGTGCTGTCTGTGCAGAGGGCTCAGGCAGTTTCAGAGAGGGACAGGACACTGATCTGAAACTTGTGAGAGACATGCTGATGAATGAATGAAACCTCACAGAATCAATACTGAATCAGTTTACTTATTCTCGTTTTCTTCAAAGGTCAATCATCATCACTCTTTAAGAAGCTAGGTAACATCATACGGACGTTATAACTGGGCTGTTTAACTTTACTGGGTCTACATTAAGTGACAAGCAGTGTCTGTGCCCAGTCTTGGGCACTGATCCGCAGGTGACGCAGCACAATCCCTGCCCAGGAGGACGTTCACTCTATACCGTGTGTCATCGCAACGTGGAGCAGAGGACCCCACCTGGTCCGTGGGCTGGGAGGAACTCCCCTCCCACAGAAAAAAATTCTGAAACCGACCAGATGAGTGAGAGTAGAGGCAAATGGAAAAAATGGGAGGGGGTGGAAAAGAGGGAAGGACTTCCAGGAAGAGGGAAGATCATGTGTGAAACCACCCACTCCCAAAGGATCCAAAGGCCAATTTCTTGGGAGTCCTTAAAATGAATGACTCCAAGTGCAAATGGAAAACAGGTTTTCCTGTCACTCCTCCCCCCACCCTCTCCTGGCCCCTTGCATACAGCGCGCACTGACAGGCAGCGGAGAACTCACCGCTTCAGTTTTCCGGTATTCTCCTCCCACTGCCCCCGAAGTTGCAAGCCACAGGTTTCTTGGAACTGCGAATGCTGTTTGAACTCCAGCTAAAACTGGAGATGTGTTTTGAGTCACATTATGAGAGCATATTTATACCCTCTGTTTATGAGCCGTACAGGTGGACATTATGATTCATTGCACAGAGAGCACACTAAACATAGAAGCCTGGAAAATCCTGAGCTCTGGACAGTGGCTGGGGATGGGTCAGTATGCAGAAGGAGAAGATAATAAGAATCTTTTCTTAGAATGTTATAGCTTTGGAAGTAAACTCCTTATCTTGGTGAAAATTTTTCTGAGAGTATTTCATAAAATGGACATGTGGTAGGTGGGGGGGGGGTGAGAATGAGGATGGAGGAAGGACCGTGACAGAATGTATATGACTGTGACCATATGGAAGATTTTCCTTTGCTGTGGGCTGTGCACAGGGGTTCGAGCATCAGAAAATATTTGCTACCGATGAGGTCACAAATAAGTCATCTTTGTGTGTGAAGGAAGAATTCATTCTAAGGCCATTTCTTCTTTCTCCATAGTCATGTTTCCATGTGATTTGGACTTTATAGTTTGTGTTTCTTATTTCATATACAGGCAAGTCCTTAGTTTTGTTTTTTTTAATATCATATTAGGACCATTTGGTGACAATATACGCAGACCTAAAAATCAAGCTACAAGACATATCCATTCTTTATTCCCCTGTCAGTGAATTGGGAACACTACCACCAGGAGTCAAGGCTGGTATTGTTCTGTTCTCTGAATTTCAATCAAATGTTCGAACTGTTAACCATCTCATAAATAACAACAACTTTGAAAGTGATTTCAATAGACAAGCATCACAAAGTCGAGCTGTCTGATGTGGACCCTTCCGATCAGGGAGTAGAGACACCCCCAAGCAGAGTCAGGAAAGAGAGGACGCACTGCTGCATTCAATTAGTGGTGAAACCATCAAAGTAAATAGGCAACACCTTTAAGAACACACTAGGCAGGGAGGCAGTGGAGTAGAACAGATTAAAAGATAAAGGAGAAGTCTGTCTCTGCTACCCAATGACCCCGCAGGTGAAGAATGATTTCTTCTTCAGGACAATTTCAGTAAAGGTCTCCTAGCCAGACGGCTCTGCGGAAACGATTTCTTTTTCATGTCGGCGGGGAACTGATGAAGTTTGCGGGAAACAGGTGGTTTAATCCCAAACAAGGACAGTGGGTCAGTTAAAGGGAGCAACTTTAGAAATCTTTAGTCCATCCTAGAATACGAATGGCTTTGAAAAGCCCCAGTGGTCTTGAGGTAAGTCATTTCCGTCTTAGGAATCAGAGACAGTGCAGTGAAAATCTCATTAACCCCGCGTCAACTCGAGAAGCCTCTCGCAGAGTTCTCCCACTTCTTAAACACACAGCTCATCTTACCCAATTCTTTTTAGGCATAAGTTGTTTGATAACTATTCCTTGAGTTCTACTATGTGCCAGGAGTTGAGTGAGGCTGAAGGAATACATATATAGATAAACATAACATCATACAAGTGTAAGTACGGAACTGTGGGCCTCCTAAAGGAATAACTGTACCTGGAAGAGGCAACATATAATCTCAGTAAGCAGTTCAGTGGCCGTGCTGTAGGTACTGCAGCAGAAAACATATACAGTCCCCACACATGTGTCTGTGAGAGACAGGACTGGTTTGTCACTGCACTCATTTGCACAGAGCTGAGTTTCTGCTCAGACCCCTTGGCAACACAGCCGATCACCTCCAGTAACTGAGAGCTAGCATGGAACCTACTTGCCAATCAAGCTTCCTACATATGGAAGGAATTGTTATTAGTATAGTTTCAAGAATAATTACCCACCTAACTTGCCCATTGACAAAGGCTATCAGTTGAACAAACTATTTAAAGGACAAAGGACAAATCAGATGCTGCAAATTCACACCTTAGCTCTGTGTATACACACACACACACACACCAGTATATGTGTATGCACTGGATATATATACATACACTTTGAAAACCCAAGTGTTAAACCAACACAAGATGTGAGTTATCAAGATAATCTTCCCTTTAGACAGGATGGGGCAAAGGTGGGTTTATAGTTATTCATATGGAAAATAATACAATAATTAACAAATAATAATGTAAGACTAAACTCTGTTTTGCATATCACAACTGTAAACATACTTTTGCCCCACCCCTTACTCTCGAAGTTATGGTTCTAACTAATCTCTCCATAGGACTCGGAATTCTCCCACAGCCTGACTAACTCCCCTTAGCCCCTGCCTTGGAAAATCCGGGATAAGTATAGAATATTAAAATGAAAATCAAAGGTATCCTTAAAAGGAAAAAGAGGTTAAACCATTAGTTTAACCACTTCAAATGGTTAAAATGAGAAAGTGGGAAGAGATGGGGAAGTTCCTGTGCAATAATAGTTCAGTGATTAGCCAGATAACGTGGGTGTGAACCTTGCCTCTTCCACTGGCTGTGTGACCCTGGGTGAGTTCCTTAATCTCTCTGGCCCCATTTGTAAAATGAAGTTAATAACAGAATCTGTTTCACAATAGCATTGTAAGGCTAGAAGGAGATAATGTATAAAGCTTATAGAACGATGCCCAAAACATAGCACAAAGTAAATATAAGATATATTTTTATTAACTCAGTAGGAATGTATGGAGTATCTGCTATGTTCCACCTAGATCCTGGGTGGGTGAAACTGCTTCCCCCAACTCTCACCAGACACCGACTGGGTTTACTGAGCACCCAAAATGCTGACACCGAGGACAGTCTTGGGTTTCTTATTGAAAGAGCTTCCACGTTGTGGGCAAAGACCAAGACTGTGTGCAAAATCTGTTGTCTTAAATATGCCTTAAAGATAGAGTGCTGTGTAATGAGTGTCTGCCTTTTCTCCCTCCCTTCCTTGCTACAATTTTCTTTAAGAGCTCATTATGCATTAGACACTATGCTAGAAATCTTAAAAATTTTTATTGAATATTATAGTGCATCCCTCAGAAATATTGATAGCTTTGATATTGCCCATAAATCCAGGGAGTCTTTAGAAGACTGTTTAAATCACTTCGTGCAGGTGTAAATTGATTCACTGTAATAAAGCATAAAAGCTAGTTTCTTAAATTCTAGGGTTCCTAAAATAGTCTCCAAACTTGTTTGAATATTCACATTTATCAGTTAAAAAAAGTTGGAGGATTCATCTCTAAATACAGTTACAATATTAATTTATAAATTTTACAGAACTACTGAAACAATAAATAACATTATTTATTAAAAGATACTAACAATGGAACATTTACATGAGTGAGGTAAAATAAATGGATGCTCCAGTATTTGTGTGTGTGTGTGTGTGGGTTGCCCTATGAACACCTCTAGAGTTCTTACACCTCACAAAGAATACATACCTTCTATGAGATTTAAGTAGTTTTTGTTGTTGTTTTTTCCATCTGTAGAACAAAAATATATAACTATAAAATGAAGAGAAATGCTTTGTTTTTATGAGGCCTGCAGCTTACAAAGTAATGGGCAAAAATTTACTCCCTGCCAAGCCAAATGAAACTTCACTAGAAGTGAAACATGCAACAAAAATTCCTCAAAAGAATCCACTGCATTTCCTTCAGGGGCATTGACTTTTCATGGAGAGTTGCTTAACCCTTGCCAACCTCCACAGCAGAGTATAATCATGGTCAAGTTCAAGGCTCTGGAGCCACCCTTCCTGGGTTCAGATTCTGACTCTACCACTCTCTAGTGATGAGTCCTTGAACATGTTACTTAGGCTTTTTGTGCCTCCATTTCTTCATTGGTAAAAGGTAAAATGCTATTATATTATGCTTATGTTATCTGGCATTTGTGGAGATTAGGTAACACCCCAGCACACGCTATGTGTTGTAGGGTTAGTTTTTATTATTAACATTGATAAAGACCGCAGTAACAAGCTAAGTTTTCTTTGCTTCATTTTTTAGTAAATTGTTATACTGCTTTACAACCATCAGGAACCAAAGCACAGTCTTCTTGAAGTGAGTTTAATCCGTAATTCACAGATAAACAGATCAAAAGTGACTTGCTCAGCTTCTCAAAGGAATGGGGTGCAAATAAAAACCAGATGCCCGTTTTGCTTTGTCCCCTGAATCTGTCACAGCAGAGGCCTTACTCTGGCTTCTCACAAACCCCATCCCTGAGGGGAGAGGAGTTACATGGGAGGGTGTGAGCCACCTCCTGTTCTCCCTCACTTATGCATCTGAGTCTGTGGAATTCTATAAAAAGGAATCTCAAAGGTGGATTTTATGGGTGAATGTTGGCAGGCTGTGAAGGGCACTGCCTGCCTAAATATGGGCATGGTTTATATTGAAGAATTCCAAGTTAGTACTCAGTGAACTTGCTCATCTCATTTGTTAAATGAAGCCATCTCTTTTTACTCTTGCTTAGATAGGTAGGTAGGTAGGTAGGTAGGTAGGTAGATAGATAGATAGATAGGTGGATAGGTGGAAGGAAAGAAGGAAAAAAGAAGGGAGGGAGTAAGGAAGAAAGGGAAACAGAGAGAGAGGAAGAAAGAGGAAAAGGGAGGTGGGAGGAAGGAGAAATTGTTTTTGAGTACTTTCCTAGATAATACACAAATATTCATTCTCATTTAATCATCGCAACAATTCAGTGGGGGTGAGTATCGTCATCCCCGTTTTACATATCAATAAACTTAGGCTCAGAAGGTTTGAGTAAGTTTTTCAGGATACAAAGGCACTAAGAGACACAGCCAGGATTCATTATCTGAGTGTGTCAGAGTCTGTGTCATCACACATGGGTGTCTTACTCCTTCCCATGAGACATTCACCGGGATCCTGAGCAGGTCTAAGAGGCCAGGCTCCTGGAGTGATCATCCCATTGAATGCAAACCATTGAGCTCTCACGGACCCAAAGCTTGGACACAAGTTAAACCTCGATGGCAAGAAAACCATGCTTTCCATAATGATTCTGTTGAGTCAGCCCTTCCTTGGCCCTATAGTATCACATTTACTAAATTACTCATTTTCATGAGCATCGTAAGTGAAGAATACCACCGGAAGGCAACACGGGAACAATCTAAGGAGAGGAATGGTGTTCTCGGACTTCCTAGCCTTCGCAGTCACTGGACTTCCCAGATTACCTCTTTCCCACTGCAGTCCCACTCACTGATTGCGATGGACTGGAGTCACGCTTATTATAAACATGTCTTTCAAGCTAGTTCCCACTTAAAAAAAAAGTCACTGTGTTCCACAGTTTACTTATAATTCAGTTGTTTGGGTCCTGAACTGCATTTTCCTGTAGGATGGATGGTCTCAATTTTGCTACCCAAAACCCTCTGACCTATAATGTAGATGTAATTTACATAATAACATAACATAACAGTAAAATGTAAATAACAGACTTGAATAAGAAGTATTTTTATAACTACTGAAATCATAATAAATATGATAGTAACTGCAACCTTATATCAGTCTCAGTATTTAACATAATCTGATAAAAATCTATCAACGTGTCATATACCATTTCTAAAAAATGAGAAAACCTTCCCCAGCCTCCGTAAGTAATTAACCTAAGATCATATAATTTTTAATTTTCCAGCATTTGAACTCAGAACTGGTAAACACTTAATGTTCTGGTTACTCCACCTCTCTAAATTTCGATGTAATAAAGAATGGGCATCAGAGACAAGAGATTCCATCTTACTTCCAGTTCTGTTGTTAACGTGCTTTGTGCAAGGCCGTTGACTCCCCTGGACTTAGCTACTTTGCAAGTAAGTTGAACACTTTGGACAATTGGTTGTTAAAGTCCAGGCCAACCAGGCCCCTCTGTGATGAATCCCTTAACACCTCTGAAAACAGCCCTTTATCATTGTTCAGGGCCAAAATTTTTAGAATTTCCTAGTTAGTGAAAGTATGTACCCCAATAATTTCTAAACACTTTTTTTCTAGAATCCTATGGAATAAGTGTACATGTCCTTTTCCGTCCATTCATCCAATCAGTAAGTATGTATTATACTTACATACTATTATGTACATAATACATAACAGTATTATTATGAATCTTCATGATGAAGAGAGATCTATCCCAATCAATGCTTGAGTTACCGCATAACTCAACTTTCCTTCTACCCACACCTCATCACAATCTACTACATGTGATAGTTTTAATTAATTATAATGTTCCTGCATGCTAAAGATTGCCACCATCTACTTCTTACAAGTAAGAAGAGTTTTATTCCTTTCTAATCTATGACCAACCCAGCTCTAAGTAAACAGCCTCAGAACGATTGCTATTCAGTCATGGGGATCTCTTAAGCATAGTTCTTAGCAGTTGTAAGGGAAAAGGGAGGAGATTGGAAATGAAGCAACATTAAGTCCACAACACTAGAAAAGGTGACGTGGGATTCCTGGGACCATAATTGTTGGGGTTTTCCTCCCTTGATCCCACAGTTGCAGAAGCTGGAACAAATAGTGGGCATCATCGCTGAACTAGCACCTCATTTGGAGGAAGCTATTTCCCTAGGGAGTCAAAAGAATTCTCCACCTTTAGGTTTCCTACTTAACAACAGTGAATTACTTTTGAGTGCTTAACCTACAAGATATCATTTGAGTCTAGAGCTTCCCAAAAAGTGTACCACTTGCTGTGAGCAGGTTATTACTAGGCTGAACAAATATGTCCTGTAAGGTTTGTACTGGTTTGTACCGGTATGTACTGGTTTGCCCAGTAAGATCCCAGTTTCTGTCCACTGTACTAACCCCAGTGTTATTCATATGCCCAATTTCCCTTTCAGAGATATCCATATGTGTGGGATAAATTATATAGTCCTCCTAGTGATAAATGTGCTGAGAGATGGATTCCCTCAAGGAGGCTGGGCAGCTTGGGATAGTTGGGAGTCCCAAGCTAGTTTCCTCTGGCCTTCATTTGCTTCAGTGTGTTAGGTGAACACACTTTTCCATATGGCTCAGCTGTGAAAAGGGTAGAAACTCTGAGCAGCTTGCTTGGTACCATTATCTGAATTTTAGAGGTAAGGAGGTGGGGTAAGTGGCCCAACAAAGATCAAACAGGAAGAGAGAAGGTAAAAGTCCAGATCCCTCTAAGTGACACTAGTCTGCTTTGCAACTGTCCTCCTCCAAAGAGCACGCCCAGACATTCATCCCACGCCCAGTGATGCTATTCTCAGATCCATTCTGTCTGTGCTCACATAATTCTGTGACAGTAACAGAAAGTATTCATCTCTTCAGACTATCAAAAAAACCCAAAACAACTCCTCCTTACTTTTTAGAAATAATAGTGCCATTTGGGGCTCACCAGAGTATTTCAGAAGAGCCTTCAGGTCAGTGAACTAGAACCCAGCATAGAGTATAATTTATTCTGCACAGCACATCCATCTATGTGGTTCCTGACACTGAATCTTCAAGTCACGTTGAAATACAGTTTTCTTATCGAGCACACTCTTGAAATCCTTTCACTTAGAAGATTTACAAAAAGTAGTTGAAAAATATAATATGGGAAAGACTTAGACTTGTTCTCTTTATTTTAATTAGTTGCACAATTCTCTTAAATATTTACCGATACATTTCAGTCTCTAAACTAGTTCTGTTATTCTGCCAGAATACTTCTCTTTGCAAAGGCCAAATTCAATTGGAACTAAGTCAATGAAGAGAAAATTAAATCAAATATGATTATGTAAAGAACATTCCTACCCCAACTTGTCCAAGGTTACTCAGTCACTAAGGGGCAGAGGAGGAATCAAAGCCAGGTTTGGATGGTTTCAAGAGCCCAGGGCTTTCAAATAATGCTCACTGCTGTCCTCAATGATTTTTGTAACTAACCGGGATTCCCATCTGCATGAGACAGTTCCTCAGAACTGATTCAACTTTCTTTAAATTCTCCCTCTAACCACAGTTTCTTATTGTTTCTCTTCATAATTCCAACTGAATCTTTTCTTCAACATCATAAAATTTTTGAGTTCCTCTATTTTCTGTCTCTCTCCCTCACCTAATTAATCTAGTTCTGATTTCATTTTTCTGTAATAGCCAGGTAGTAGCTTTTGGCCAACTATATTAACAAAGGTTTCCCAAAATGCTATGTGATCCTAATTTCTAGCTAACCTGGGCAAACCCCACTCATATTTTCAACCAGATTTCTTTGTAAGGTAATGTAATTGAGCAGGTAAGAACTTACAGAGACTTAAAGGCATTTGGTTATTGGAAGAGAACAGTAAACAATTGTAAATAAAGTGTCATTGTGCAGAAAATCGGGCCTACTTGACCTTTTTATTCTAGTCCATTAAGTGACAGGTTAAATATGTTTAACAGATTAGTCTGTCTGAGCGCCCACCCGCGGTTGTTCAATAACATTTGAGAACAAATATTATTTAATACTTTAATGAAAGAGTAACTTATTTACTCACAAAATACAAAAAGGTTCTCTGAATAATGTGAAACATATCTCTTATTAACAAAATGTTTTTATGTTTAGCTATATTATAGCAATTTCAAGAAGTAACAGGCCAGTGATATTTTCTTAATATTATAAAAATTTTTTTTATTAAATTAATAAAATTTCTCCAAATAAATAACACACACTTAAAGTATTAAAATTTTACAAACATACACAATAAAAGTTATATACATGCCTACTCACATACTCACATCAAATATACAGTTGAGTATTGTTATTTATAAAGTGGGGCTATAAACTGACTAGACTGATTTTTTCCAAGCCACCCATAAATATAATCCCAGTTTTATTATTCACTGAGCCTTGGTTTGTAAGCCACAAAATAACATAACTAAGCTCATGTTTTTAAGTAGAGAAACAATCTAGAATGAAAATGATTGGCAAATTAATACATTTTTGTATTTATTCTCTGCCTAAACCTGACTGATCTTTTGGTGTCAGAAACTCTAAATCATGAATGTTAAAATTATAGGAGTTGTAGGTTATTCCCAGTTTCCATTTTTAAAAACTATAAGTAAATATCTTCATTTCTTACTTCAAATGTATAAACAAATGCTTGCAACATCATGTTAAATAATAATTCTTACTTACAGGATTACTGTTTTGTCTGGTGCCTGGTAAAAGTATGATGGAGAGCCCGGTTTACAAGATGGATTCAAAGAAACAACAAGCTTTGCTAGGCCTACTACTCAGCTGGCACTTATTTAACTAATGAGGATTTCTTGAGCATCCATTTATAAGTTGGCTGTAGTTGACGTTTTACACCTGCCGCCCAGTCTCATCGTGGCACTCAGTCCATTGGTTTGGGTCATGGCAGTCCCGATCTCCATGCAACTGTTCAGCTATGGCCAGAGCTGGGCTTTCTGTAAGGCAGGAGTTAGATTGTAAGAGACTCTCCCCCCCTTCAACCTACAAGGGCACTTTGGGATTTAGCATTTAGGGAAAATTTCATCTACCTTGCTTCAGGACACCATTTGCTTGATCATTAGCCAAAAATGCCAGGCTTTTGTGTCTGTTTCCTTTACTGCTCTTTGGGCTTTTCTCTTTCCATTTCCAACTCATCCTCTGCTTTCTAAACTTTCTACTGGTATACTAAATTTCAAATTCAACTATTAAAATCCTTAACTTCATCACCTACCTCATCCTAGACATTCTGACTTAAGTAGATTGGATTCTGCCCTAGGACACCTGTACCCCTGTAGCCCTCCCTAGAGGAAGCTCATCATTACTAAGGCTCAGAGTTTTCAAGAAAAAGAGCAGGGTTATCTGCAACATCACAGTGATGTCCAGACCACGACTCCTCAGCTCTGGTTAACACCTTGTGTCCTATATGCATTGTATGTGAATTTTCATATGAACTAGTTGTGGCCTCCATCATTCCCCCTGCATTCATGATCAGCTTCACCACCAGGCCCACCAGCCATCTCTCCACCACATTTCACGCATTCATCCTTAGTGGAGTCAATGTTTTTTATCTCCATCCCCTTGGCAGTGACCTCATCTCAACTATCCGCTAATAAGAATATCCATTCTGCCTAATAACTGGGCAACTTTGGAAATATCACATTATTCTGGTTCACTTATACTTAATAGGCCCAATTAAGCAATTTCATAGTCTCATCCAAATCTCCCCTATCTCTTAAAGAAAACTCCATCACCCTCCTCCATCTCCATTGCGCTCATTTTCCTGGTTAGGTTTCATGTTCAGAAGCACAGTAACTCCCTTACAAACACTCTTAACTCTCTTTCCCCTTCTCCTCCTTCACTCTCCCATTTTTGCCCAATGAAACCCAAGTGTGGTTAAATCTGACTTGCTCTGTGCCTGCACCTGAGAGTCTGTAGGGTGTTGGAAAATAGCACACCACTGTGTTAATGGGCCTCACTTCAAACTTAACACTACAGGTCTCAAATTGGCTTCTGTAATGCCTGATAATCCTACCACACTTCTTCAGGAAACTTATTTCCCCACACTCCACTGTACCTCCTCTTTCAGATAGCTAACCTTTTCTCCCCTCTCCTTCTTGGTGGAAAACACTGCAGGATAATCTTCACAATAAGTCATCAGAAAAGGAAACCTTCATTTTCTCACCTTCAATGCTGGCATATCCTTGCATTGTGTCTGCACACTCTGCCATTCTCCCTGGTTTAATGGATAGGTGTCCTGCTCTCATGTAAGGCCATCCCCTTCATTGATGCCTCGGAGACCAGCACTATTCTCTCCCTTTACCTCAACATCATTTTCTTTCTTTCCACAGAATCAGTCCTATTTGCCCACAAATATGCCTTACTACCCATCTTGTAAAAAGACCCCAGTTATCATTTCAGTTATCATTCCAATATCTGCTCCCTTTCACTACAAAACAGTTTGAAGAACTCTCTGTACTCATTGCTTCCACTTCCTCCCCATCTTTCCTAACCTCACTGAAACTGAACAGTTATTAACTGAAATCATTTCTATCAGGGTCACAAATGTCAATTTTCTGTCCTCATCTAGCTCATCATTTCCATAGGATTCAACAGATATAGCCACTCGCTTTTCTTAATTTTATTCTCCAGGCTTTTGAGATCATCTTTATGTGTTTTTTTTCCTTCTTGGGGGCACTATGTCTGTCTCCTTTACTGGCTGCTTTTCTTTATCAGACTTCTAACTGTAGGAATCTGCTATGGCTCTCCCCCATCAGCCTTTGTCTATTCTCTGGCTGCACTCAACCCAAGATAATTTGATAGTTTTTTTCATTCCCGTGGCTTCAAATGCTATCTAAATACCCGTCTTCCTTATATAAAGTATTTCAACTAGTCTTAACGAATGAATAATGTCAAAAATGCAACCATATTGGTAATCTTGTACATATCTTATACACACCTCACTGTGTGACCTTGGGAAAATTACTTAATATTTTCATGCCTCAATTGGTAACATTATTTAATGTCTGGAGTTCTTATGAAAATTAAATGGTAATGTACACAAAGCACTTAGCATAGTACCTGGTAACCAGGAAGCCCTGAATAAATGCTAACATAGCTACAAATATTAGGGATGGGACATTATCTGGAAAAATATACATAGCCAAGAAAATCCAGGTTCTGAAATTCTCATCCCAGTTCACATGCACAAGATTATTATACAAATTACTTGACATTTCAAGAACTTCTATTCATGAGCTTTTCTAGCACAGGGCTTAAATGATTAAGCCCTTCATTTGGCCAAGGTGATGGTTTCATGGCTCCAACACACAAGTCCAAAAGCACTCTATTGCCTCAATTTTGCTTAGGAATGCAGCCAATGGAATGGAAGTTTATAGTGGGTGGCAGTCACTACATACCTACATACAAAGAGTTGAAGTCTCTCTACACTGGGAATAGTTGAAATATTTACTTCCTTTGGGGAATATGTCATAAATAAAAAATAAACTTAACTTATTCCTACTAAATTTATACTGTCTTATATAAATTATTTCATTTTATCTCTAAGTCAGTCTTATGAGATGGCAGGAAGAAGAAAATTTTTATTTCATAGATGAGAATACTCTGGTTGATTAACTTGTGCAAGGTCACATGACTTTAATTGATTGATTTGTACCTGGGATGCAGCTCTTGACTGCTGCTTGTCTACTGAACACTCCAGCACTGGTCCTTAATGCTTCTTCTGCCTTGTAGAGCTTGTGATGAGCTGGTTTTATTGTATGAAATAGAACATGTTGTTTTTCACTAGTTAACATCAACACTTCAGTTTTATTGCCATCTAAGATTTCCTGATCACCCCTGATTAAGAAGCTGCACCTATCTGTGCCTTAGTCTACTGTATATAAGTTTGCATGCCACGAAACATGGTCCATCCACACTTGAGAGTTTGCATAAGGCAGAAGATGCCCAAACACTCACCCGTTACAAAGTGTGACCAACCAAGGAGGAAGGTCAATGGTAAGAGCACAGCCTACCGACGGATTTCTTTACAAGGCAGGGAGGAGAGAACAGGATCAGAATCATGCAGAGCTGGGTCATCGCCACCTCGCTATGTCATTTGAAGTATAAATACTTTGAATCTGTTTCCTCATCTAAAAATAGACACTAAGGATTAATTCATTCACGGGGTCAATGTAAGGATTACAGTCTCTCACACACTGTTGGTGCTTAATAAGTATTTGTTCCCACTGTAGCCCCCTCAGTAACTCCTAGCTCATTTTGGTTAGAAATGCCACTCTGCAGTAGGCAAGAACATCAATTCCAATCAGGCGTTTCATTAAAAGTGCAATGGAGAGTAATTAAAATCAAATATGTACTCTTGTGTTGTTCTTTAATTGTTTCAAATGTATTCACCTTGCTTTTTAAAATTAATTATAAATTTCAATGTAGGAAAAACTATATGGAAAGCATTAGAATGTTTGTATTCTTCAGCCCACTTAAGGCATCTTTTTAAAAGTAAATGCTTAATAAGTAATTTGATGATGCTTGGTTTGAAGAAGAAACTGCCTGTTGGATAGGTATTGCTTTGATTTCCTTCAGGGGATTTTTGCTAATAAATGAGCATAATCTCATGCATCAAATGCAGAGCCTCATTTAAAAGTCTTCCTTTTTTATTCTTTCAAAAATGGCATCCGTTACTCACCCACATTATGCTTTCTCTCCCAAAAAGCCCCTATCTTGTTTTAAAAAATAGACTGAAGAAGAAAGATTAGAAAATGGACTGCATTAATTTTCAGAATCAAGAAATCCGCTGAAGGTGCATTTTCATAATTATAGCTTACATAGATATCTTGAGAGTAAAAGCAGCTGAGTGTTTCCAATTCTCTTGTACATTATAAAATTACAAAAGAAAATGGCCAAAATACTCAAGTGAATATCCTTCATGAGGTTTAGATTGGTAAAAGTCAACAATCTTTATCAGCATAAAAGAATATCCACATATGATTTATCAATGGACCTATTAACTTTTTACCTTGTTTTCATGTTATAACTCATAAGTTGTGAAAGTTATAACTTCTAAAAATTGTTTTACTTACAACTTTTATAAATTGATTTTTAATCTTAAAAGGCATTCTAGACTTATTGTTTCTTTTAGTAAACAATCCAGCAAAGAGTGCTCTCTGCGCTCATTCAGCAGGTGACAACTAGACAGTGAGTCACAGATTTAAGGAATTCCCAGAGAGAGTCAAAGAGGATGAACAGCTGCCACTTCAGCCTGGGCCTCTTGACCTCACATAGCAAATCCTCTTCCCTACCCACTTTCCCTAGACTTAAAGGACCTGGATGTGAGTCCTACGACAGGTATTTCTAGGCAAGCAACTTGGAGAAGTCAACTAACTTCTCTATAGCTCAAATATCTTTTCTTAAAATGGGGACAACGGCATCCAGATTCCTCTTATGGTTTTAGAAAGAGCAAACAATTTAAAGAACGTGAAAACACTTTGTGCCACATTTTTGTTCTCCTGTTCCTAAAGTCAGACATTCGACAGTCAAGTCATTAGAGGCTGACAGTCTAGCAAAATGGAAAGAGCATGACCAGCAGAGTCTTAGATCTAGAACCAAACCCCTGTTTATGACTTCTTAGTTTTGCAATCTCACCCAAATTCCTGACTTTCTGAGGCTCAGTTTCCTTACCTGAGGAAATTGGCACAATCCTTCTCTGTTAACAAATAAACACAGCAAGAATGTGTACTGAAATCCAAGCAGCTGACAGAAAGACCCAAGAAAGAAAGGAAAAGATGTGTATAAAACTGAAACCTTTGCTCAGCTATAAAAGGATGGAGAGAAACACAGATGTTTTGACTTCTGGATGAAGGGCACGAAGCGGCAGACTGGACCCCCAGGGGAGGTGGGAGGCCCACCAGCCACAGGAATGACTCTGGTGCTGAGAAAGTTCTCAGAGCACCAAGCTGATGCAAACAAGCTTCTTCCCCAGATTTGCTAAACAAAGCTGCTTGTGGTCAAGTTTGAGCATTAAAATATACATTTGCATTCCTTAAAAAAATCTATTCATGTAACATTGGCCAATAATTCTATATAAATTTCAGGTGTACAAGATTGTAATTCCATAACTGTAACTCTATTGGGTGTTCTCCACCCAAAATCTAGTTTTCTTCTGTTACCATGTACAGGGGCCGGCAGAAGTAACGCCTGCCATGTGGTTGGTAGGGTAATAGTTAATAGTTTTAGTTTGAACATGTCACCTCAAATGTCATATGGTGTGTTTGAGTGTAATATTGTTATGTTACAGAATTACATGTTTATGATTTTGTAGTAAAACATTTTGTAATAAAAAAGGGAGCTATTTGTGCTGGACCCTTCATTCAATTTGTGCTCTCACTGCCTGCCTCTGATGACCACTATTCCATTCTGTATCAATATTTGTTTTTGTTTTATTTTTTAGTTCCTTTGTTACTTTTTTGTTTTTTATTTTGTTTTATATTTACCTGTGGGTGAAATCATAAGGTTTTGGATCATCTGCTTCTCAGACATTTCTTCTTGCTAAAGCAGCACGTGGTAAAATGAAAATTCTGTAAATACAGGGGCAGCTGGGATTCGTACCTTGCTATCCTCTCTCTCCCAAACTTTGAGGGGGATCTGACATCCCAGCCCTAAAACCTGCCGATACTCTGGCTGGCAGAAAACAGAGTGCTTCACACATCTGCAGCCCAGCTATTTTGGGTCTGCCTGCTCACCAGCCATGTGGCCTTGAGTTGTCTGCTTAACCTCCCGGGACTCCTGTTGCCGTGTGGATGAAGCTATGAGGCGGGGCGGAATATGGAAGATCTGCCAGACCCTGCTGGCCCCATTGTTCTCTGATACAACTGTATGAACTGATAACAAGGGTTCCCAAACTGAAACAAATCCAAGGTTGTATCCAATTTGGAATGCACTGATGTGCTGTTACTAGATTTAGCATATCTGTGGAGAGGGGAAAAAAAAAACCAGTTTACTGGCAGCCTGGGTGAGTCAAAAGGCCAAGCTATTTTTGGTAAAGACCACTAAACTGGCCCAGGCATTTATATGCATTTTCTCAGCAATAGGACAAAGGCTGAAATTCCAGGGAAAGACCTACCTACACCTCTGTTGCCATTCGGTAGTAAAATAAATGTACTTAGCTGAATAAGGAGAACACACACAATGGGCAATGTCAGGCTTCTCAGGCCGCGAGTTGGTAAGGCTGACAAGTGACCTAGTCATCAGGTAGGGCTCGTAGCTGAGTGGAGGAGACAGAAGCATTTTTAGAGTTTTTTTGAATTGAACGAATGAGCTATCACCTCGTGGAGACTTCTGTGGCCAGTGTTATGACCACTGTATATTGAGTTTGGAAGACAACTTTGCAAACTGAAGTCAGACAGTGGTCTTTCTAGTTCATGTAGATTACGATAATAATTAATAGAGCTTTCCATTCATCCCCGACATTGCTGTCCTATTGAAACGCTGACATCCGAGGGAGGCCAGCTCGGTTACCCCGGTTTGGGATGTGATGTGGAACGGGACGACTGGAGTTAATGCTGCTGTACGGTACATTAGAAACTTGCCAGGAGAATTGATACTAAAAATTTTCATCACAAGCTTAAAAGCATTTTTTTTTCTAATCCATATGGGCTGATGGATGATAACTAAACTTATTGCGGTAATCATTTCCCAATATATGTAAATCAAGTTGTTACACTCCACACCTGAAACTCACACAGGGCTGCATGTCAATTTTACCTCAATAAACTGGAAGAGAAATAATCAGAAAAATTTATTAATTAATCAATTAATGAGTTTTTTAAAGGAGAGGGTGCAGACTCTGATGGCTAGTATGTGAATGGGCCAGCACAAAAAATGACAGGAGCGGGAAATCTAAAACCAAAGAGCTGGGACCCGAATCTGGGCTGTCCTCCTTCACCAGCTTTGCTCTCGGTGGGTGACAGTCTCTGGGAGACTCAGCTTCCCTGTCCCTACAGCGGTGACAACGATGTGAGTCCACATCTGCCTGTGAAGCACCCATGAGGCTGAGACACGATCAGCACTCCATATACACCACCAGGATGGTCAATCTGCTGCTAGAGTTGACTTCGAATTAGACTTTGTATTACTGCATCCTTTGTATCTTTTGCTTCAGGTCACTCGGAAAACCTTACCCAAGGTAAGGTTTGTGAAATTTGCTCATTTTTAGCCCTTCTCTATTTTGCCACTTATGATCCTTTTTTTTTTTCATTTAACATCTATTCTGCCACCACTTTTCAGGTAAAAAGTTAATCAGACTTACCCTCAACTCCACTGAATATGAACTTCTGCAGGCACAGGGGCTGGGTCAAGCCATCTTGCAACCACAAGGGGACTGAGAAATGGAGGCGGTGCTGAGAAAACAGATGGAAGAAATGTAAAAGGAGAAGCCGCCGGTCATGGTACCATTTACACTACTGTATTATGTTATAGTATCATTTACATTCCTGATCAAGGTGCCCCTACAACCTTATTCTCGGCTAACAAATTCTCTATGTTGATGGAGCCATCTTGAGAGAGATCTTATGCTACTTGCAAAATAGCAAGTCCTAAGTTCTAGACACTTGTTGAAAGTGCCAGTCCATGACTGAATGAATCTTTCTTCAATAGCAAGCTGAGGAATTACGAATCTTTAACTGGGGCCTGAGTGATGGTTCTGTAAGCAGGGTTATGGGCTGAACTATGTGTCCCTGCCCCCAAACTTTGTATGTTGAAGTCCTAACCCTGAGCACATTGGAATGTGACTGTACGTGGAGGCAGGGTTTCTAAAGAGGTATTTAGAGTTAAATGAGGTCATTAGGGTTGGACCACAGCCAATACGACTGGTGTCCTTATGGAAAGAGGAGATTTGGACACAGGCTCACACAGAGAAGAGACTGTGTGAAGACACAGAGAGAAAGTGACCATCCACAACCAAGGAGAGAGGCCTCGGAAGAAACCAGCCCTAATAACACCTTGATCTGGGACTGGAGAAAATAAATTTCTGCTGTTTAAGTCACCTAGTGTGTGGTACTTTGTTATGGCCGGCCTAGGAAACAAACGCAATCAAACAATGTCAGTTCTAGAAGTCCTCCTTTTATGCTAACATCTCCTTGCAACCTTCCAGACAAGCAAGCTTGAGGCCTTTGCATCTCTCTGCCCAGGGAGCCCACTAAGTTCCAGCAGGGCCCATTGCATTTTGGAACCACTCTCTCTGTGAGAAACCCTTCCTTACTTCGTGCTGAAGAGCATGTTATCACAGCAATTGGGAAAAATAGACAAAAAACTGTACTTGAAAAATAACTAAATAAAATTAAAAAAATAAAAAATAAAATAAATAAAATAAATAAAGTTCATAATGGTAACACTAGGATCCTCGGAATCTAAAGTGGTTCCAGAATAATCAAAATGATTTTTTACTCACGAGAAGTTTATAGTTATGTATATTATTTGCAGCATAATGTTTTTTTAGGAACATTCTAGCTTTTAATTTCAGAAATTTGATCCTATTATTAATTACAACTAGCGTCTTCAACTTACTGACCATTCTGCATCAAAGGTAGTTTATCATAGTTTCTGGAAGGGGACTGAGATAAAAATGTTATGTGTGAAGTTTTCCTCCCCAAGGGATTTTGAACTCTTGAAGTACAATCACCAAATGATGATAAAACCTCAGTAGGTTTGACTTCACAGTCCTTTTGGGGGTCGGGTCCTTTTGCTGGAGAAGCAAGCTTGTTGCATACAGATTTCTGTCCACAGATCACATGCTGTCTATTCCCATAAACTTATAGGCAACACTCTGGTCAGAAAGGGATATTTTTACTGTTTTACTGGAACAGTGATTATTTTGGACAGGTGCTGTCCAGCAAAGTTATTTAAACAGATTCAGTTACCTGTATAATTGACCCCCGCAGCCTTTTCATTTTAGAGAGGGTATTTCTCATTTTAAGGAGAAAACCGATGGTCGGGCTAAAATTGAATAAAAGTCCTTTCACTTCAACTGACTCTACTGAAACTCATATTCATTGTAACAGCAGCACCAGCACCAATAACTCACATCTGCTGACTGTGTGCTGTGGTTCCACTGGATGACTTTACGTGTATTGTCCCTTTTAATACAATTATCCACTGATAACAGCCTCTATCTACTATTTGCATTTTACAGATGAAACTGGGAGCTTTTGTCAAGTGCTTTATAAATGTCAATTTTCCCTCTTTCAGCAATTTTTACCATGTATTTCCAAGGCACTGAACACAAAAAAACCTATTACAAGTAGAAGGTACAGTTGCTCCTGCCTTCCTGGAGTTTATAGCCAAGTGTGAAGGCAAAAGACTGTACTATGAAAAGGCTACAAAATAATCTAGTTTGATGGGTGCTTAGAGCCAGGGTTTTGTCGCCAGACCGCAACGAATTTGCATTCTGCCTCCACCATTTGTAAAATCTTGTGCTAGTTACTTTCTGTCTCAAGGTCTTAGCATCCTGATCCCTAAAATGAGGATCTATCTCATGGAATTGATATGAGGATTTTAATAGCTATTCTTCGTTGGTGTTAATTTACACCAGGGAGGATTGTGAAACTTTTGCTTATTGTATCTCATTCAGCTCTCACCATGACTCGATAAGAGGTGTACTTGTTCACCATTCTCAAGCTGAGGTACCCGAGACACAAGGAGGTAGATATCAGACAAATGTCACATAACCCGTTGTGGTGCATTCGAAAAACTATTCCAGGCAGTGCGACTTCACTGCCTAGTCTCTTAACCCACAACACAACACTGACCTCTAAATTATAAATGATACATGTGAAGCACCAGAAATATTTAAAATGTTCCAGAAAGCCACATTTATTATATTACACTCTGTATGCCACTTGACGGAGACACATTCTGAGACATGCAGCGTCAGGCGATTCCTCATTGTCCGACCATCAGGGACACACGGACACAGGCCTAGACGGTGCAGCCCGGCACCATAATTGTACGTGCCACACTTCCATGCAGTCGGCGGTAGGTTTGTTCACACCATCAGCAGCACAAATGCGAGTGATGTAGTGTATTGCAGCATTATAACAGCCGACACATCACTAGGGAATAGGAAATTTCCAGCTCCGTTATTATTGTATGCAGCCGCCATTGTGTATGTGGTTCGTTGTGGGCCAAAGCATCGTTGTTCAATGCATCGACTGTATCAAAGTATAAAAATAAAAACAAATTAATTTAAAAAATTCTTCCTTTGACTGAACGGAGGGAGTAAAATATGGTCCAGTGTGTGAAAATGATAACGGTTTCAAGGATCCTGAGCAGCACTGTGGCTTTTTATTCCCTAAAAGAGAGAAAGCTCTCAACCTATGAAATTGATGGCATTTCCTGCTTCTTTGTGTCATTTCAAAAAATGGCTTCTGACTCAATGACTTTTCCCATTAGCTCTGGGCCACTCGGCTTGCTTTTTCTAACAAAGGTCCACAGATAAATCATGCGTGGCTGATGTGATTCCCTTGAAGTTCTCAGTGGCTAATCTCTCTTGATGTGGTTCCTTTCATGGTTTCCTAGGGCACTTGTGGTACATGGGTGGGCAGGAGGCCCCCAGGGTCACACGGCCCCCATTTGTTTTCTCTTCACAATGAAGATCTCATTCAAATGAAAAACTGTGTTCCAGGAACAAATTATTTCCCTTTGAAGCTCTATCTCCTAACGTGACATTTGAAGGTTTTGTGGAGGGAAATAATTTGTGTTTTTACATATTCTTTTATGTTAATTTTGCCCTTTCATTTATAGCAAAGAATGAGAAATTCAAACCCATTCTATTCTCTTTAATGTTAAGATAGAATCTATTCAGAGAAGCTTGTAGTTTTTAAAAATCATTTTCTAAATTATATAAGCTTTGCAGTGAGTCCTATTCTTGAGTTTTATGTATATACTTCTGTAATTAAACATTTTCCTCATGGTGTTTTAGAAGAGAAAGGAATATCTATTAGGATTGTGGCTATGAATGAGAGCCACATTTTGACAGACCAATTACCAAAAGGTATCTTGAAACAGGTTTCTGATCAGTGAGAGGAGGGTACAGTACTTAAAACAATAGCACAGTGTCTTACTCCATTTGAGTGGCTATGACAAAGTACCATTAACTGGATGCCTTATATACAACAAATATTAATTTCTCACAAGTCTGGAGGCCTGGGAGCCCAGGGAACCCAAGATCAAGTCACTGGTAGGTCTGGTGTCAGGTACGAACCCACTTCCCCAGAAACAGCACCTTCACCCTGTGTCCCGTGGGGTAGAAGAGGCGAGAGACCTTTCTCAGGCCCCTTTTATAAGGGCACGAATCCCTTCTAAAAGTCTCCACCATCAGGACTTAATCGCCTCCCAAAGGCCCCACCTTTTAATCCCATCACCTGGGGGGTTCCTGGGTCAACACTTGAGTTGGAAGAGATATAATCATTCCATCTATAGCACCTGGGCTTCATAGCCATCGCTGAAGAAATGAAATGTAAGCCATGGCCTTGGAGAATATATTGACTACACATGAAGCTGACAAAGGGTGGGTCCATAATACATAGAGAACACTTACAACTCAGTTTTAAGTTGCAAATTCAAATATTTTAAATAGACAAAGGGTTTAGCCACACACAACATTAAAAAAGGGTTCATAGGTACAGGAAAAATGCCCAAGATCATTATTCATCAGATAAATGCAAATGAAAACCCCTACCAAAATGAGAAGTCTCCACTAGACATGAGGACAGCTAAAACTGAAAATACTGAGGATACCAAGAAGTGTCAAGAATCTCAAGCAATTGGAACTCTCATACATTTCTGGGAGAACTGGAAAATCAAACAGCTGCTTAGGAAAACAATTTAGCAGTATCTCGTACAGTTAAAAATATACTTATCCTATAACCTAGCAACTGCGCTTCCAGGTATTTAACTAAGAGAAATAAAAACATATGACCACACAGTGATTTCTACATGAATTTTCATAGCAGTTTTTTTCTCATAATAATCAAAAAAATCTAGAAAGAACCCAAATGTCCAATAGCTAGTGAGAAGAGAAATCTTGTGGTACATCCATGCTATGGAATACTACTCAGAAATAAACAGGAGCAAACTACTCATATGCAAAACAATGATGAATTTCAAAACCATTATGATGAATGAAAGAAGCCAGGTGTGGAAGGGTACTTACTTTATAATTTCTTGTATATGAAGGTCTATATAAAGCAAATCTAATTTTTATATATTAGACAAAAGAACAGATAAATGGTTGCCTGGGATAAGAGTGGGCAGATTGACTGAGTTCAGGCACAAGAAAACTTTCTCGGGTGATGTATATGTTCTATACCTTGAGTCTGATGATGGTAACATCAGTGCAGACATTTGTCAATACCTATTAACTGTGCACTAAAATGTATGTAATTTATAGTATGTAAATTACACCTCAGTAAATCTGATCTAAATAAAACCAACAGTCTGGGAACAAATAAAAATACAAATGGTTATCTTGGAAGAAATGGGATGTGTTCAGAAAAAAAATGCTTTTACCCAATGCTTGACAGATTTCCATGTATTATATAAGTATTCAATTGGTTCTGTGATGATAAATAATAGTAAGAATTATCTTGGGAGAATATAAGTAAAACTGTCCTGAAAACTGGAAATCTTTGAGTTTCATATGTGAAAACTCTAACATTTGGGAAGTTTTGACATCACATGGACTTAGTATAATTAACCTCATTACAACCCCCTTGGCTAAAAACTGATGTTTTTTGATTTCCCTTGAAATACTTTAATTATGAAACTAGACATTTAAATTGTATTCAAATATTCATTGAAATAAGAAAAAGAATGGAGTGGGCCTATTTTTGGCTTGATGTTATCTAGACATAGGAACCTGGAAGGAGTTCATATGCCTCCTTGCAATTCCATTTGGAAATTGTAAAACGAAAGTGCGGGTTAAACATCCAGGTTCCTCCAATGCTTAACTGCCTCTCTAAGGACCCTCACTAGAGCCTGGGATTTCATGTTTGGCTCCAGGAGGATTTGTGGAACCAACAGAGGGCAGCATTCCATTTACACAATTTCTTACACTATCTCCTGCCAACACTCAGAACACTGACGTAGCAGGATCCGAGACTGGTAGAGCTTCTGCTAGTATTAACCTCCTTAGGACTAGGTTAAGAAAAGTAATTTAAAGTATGAATGCATACATTTATCACAATTGGAGTCAAAGGAGCTTCTTGTTACTACTTCCCTATTAGGTTTTCACTTACTTAAATTGAGCAGACTATTCTTCAATGTCATCAGTACTGTGACATATTAAAACACACTTGTCAACCCAAGTGAGTAGGGACACTTAGGGCCAGGATGCAGATTTCTAAAAAGATATTTTCCCATGGATTGTGTGTAAACTGCAGAGTATATAGTTGCAGCTAAGTGTTCAAAATCAGTGATAATGACCCATATCAAAGTCATGTTTCAGAAACAAGTGATGTGGGAAAATAAGACTCATTCTTGGATGAGAATTTTCTTGAATCTCGTTTGGTGCTCAACACATTCTTAAAGGAGTGGAAGGCTTAGAAACCTTAGAGACTACTATCAAGGCACTTACAATTATTTCAAAAAGATAGATAATTGACGAAAGATTCCTTGACAAGAAGAGGAATTCCAGTTATTTGAATCAGTGGTCCAATTGTTAGCTACATTACCCACCTTATAAGCCCATCATCTATCAGGAAGAGAAGACCATGAAATGTTGCTCAACTCAAGGTTACAATAACAGATTGTAATCATGGTTTACAGAGCTAAACACTTTCTTCTCTCTCTTCTGTCCTCAACACCAGTTCATCATCTCCTGGTCACGCACCTCGGTCTGGGTCTGGGATTGCCCTTATCTCTCTCCTAGGCATTCAGTTCATCCTACTACACAGTGTTGAAGCATCTTATCACTGTCTTAGGAAATCACCTCCATCTTTCACTGTTAGAGAAAAGCAATGTTCAGTAGTTTGAAAAGAAAGATCTAAGCACTGGGAAATGGAGGAAACTTGACCAGTTATCAGCTATGTCCTTGCCCTGAGGACAATCTGTCACCTGTTGGCTTAACAGGGACGTCTGAAAGAATTCATTTGACTTGCTTCAAACTACTGTCCTCATTATTCATTGGAGTATATGTTGTCTCATGATAACGGAGTATGAGCAAATAAACAATACAATGATTTACTTTGCTTTCCTATGAAATGAACATTTATACCAGAAACAGAGAAACTTGCTTGGCCAAAAGTGCCTATGAAATAACACAGCAGAATGCACAAGTTGAGGGAATTTAGAGGTGCTATATGTTTGCACCCTGCTACAAGACCCGAGCAAAGCCATGCCTCAAAATGAAAAAATGTCATTTGATTACAAATGCTGCTTTCTAATTATACTCTGACTCCATTTTAATATTTAAAATCAGTGCTGATGTAGTGTTAGGATGTTAATAAAATGTAAATTGCTTTTATCCTGACCTTCTGTTTTATTGTTTCTCCTCAGTTTTTATTACAGAATTGTTATTGCTATGGAAATGTTAACTTGCTGTTTGCATTTCTGGAGCCCTGAAGGGCATGGATGTTGGCCAGTGTAGGCTTTATTAGCTAGCTACTGAGAGAAACAATGGCTGCAGCATTTTTGTTCTGTTTTGCCATAGTTCACGAAATAAAAATTTGTCCATTAAAAGTAAACTTTGTGGTCCGTGCCATGGAAATGTCTCTCTTTTCTCCCCGTAATGAACTATAAAACTTAAGCTCATTTAGGTTAATTTCACAGCTCCATAACTGCTGCATGTAAACAAACTCGAACTTGAGTCTAACCACTCTCAAAATGTAGGCGCCTCCCTGGAACACCAGATGATGGCAAGGGGCAGGATTGGACGACTTCTCCAGGTGAGTTTCATCCCAGCTCCCACCCGCTGGGACAAGCAAAGAGCAGCAAAGAGCTGAGGCCTGGGCTTTCCAAGTTCAGAAATCTGATTCTGGGAGTGTTGCTGAATTTTAGTACTAATTAGTCAAATGGCATTTCTAAGTGCCACTTGACTAATTAGTAAGGCAGATATTGAGAACAGTGAGAATGAAGAACTCTAGGGATCAAAACACCCATGTCCAATACTCTCCTTTTGTGGGCTTTCCTAGGAACAAAGCAATCGGAAAACTGAGTTAGTGTTAGACAGCTGCTTGATGAGACAACAGGAAAAGGACCTGGCGTCCTTAAAGGAATTCTCAGCTTCATTAAAGGAAGATACATCTCTCTCCACTGATCAGAACATAGTATTTTGGTATATTCTTTTGCATGATTAGAGACTAATTATTAGAAGAACTCTGTACTTTTAAAATTTTTTAAAGGTTTTATTTATTTATTTTTAGAGAGAGGGGAAGGGAGGGAGAAAGAGTGGAAGAGAAACATCAATGTGTGGTTGCCTCTTACTTGGCCCCCACTGGGCACCTTGTCTGCAACCCAGGCATGTGCCCTGACTGGGAATTGAACCAGCTACCCTTTGGTTCACAGCCCGAGCTCAATCCACTCAGCAGCCAGGACTACTTCTTCTATTCTCCTTTTCATATGCTTGTATGTATCCTATTTTCCCCTTTATTTTACCAACTAGGTCATTTTATGTACATTGCATGAACAAAATAAGCAAAGTCTTTTTGCTCAATGGAGCATTGACTTTAGCGGTGAAAAGCAGACAAGTGTGGTGTATCATATTTGAAGTAGTTAAAAATAATTTTGAAAATAAAAATAAAGAAGTGTAAGGAGGCAGAGAACAATGAAAAAATTCTGTTTATGGATACTATGGTTCAGAAAGGACTTTCCCAAAATGTGGCATTGAAGTGAAACACTGAATTAAGCGAAGGGCGGGCCACAGATGTATTTGTGACAATACAACTTTAGGAAGAGTGAATCACAGTGCAAAGGCCATGACATGGGACAGTCCTGGGTAGGTCTGAGGAACTAGAAAAAGGTAAAATGTTGTTTAAGACGTGAATGGTGCAAGGCCATTATGAAGAATTTAGAGTCTATTTGCATTGAATAGGAAACACTTGCAAAGTTTGAAATAGAGTTATGACATGGCCTGATTCATGCTTTAAAGGATCTCTCTAACCTGTGCATGTAAAACAGACTATAGGAGAATATAGTGGGCAACTTCTCATATGGTATGCAATGATCCCTGCTTCCTGGTATTCAAGTGTTTGGGTGTGGGCAGAATCTGTGATTTGTTTTAAACAATAGAATATAGTGAAGGTGACAGGATATTGATTCTGTGATTAGATTATGAAAGACTGTACCTTCATCTGGCTCGCAGATTCTCTCTACTGTTCTCTTGAATTGTGCATTTTGATGAAGCAAGAAATATGGCAAAGAAGTGTAGATGGGGGGCCCTCTGTCCAACAACCAGTAAGGGACAGGGACCCTCTGTCCTACAGCCCTTGAGGAACTATGCCTTGTCCACAGTCCTGTGAGCCTGGAAGTGAAACTCCCCTGTCATACCTTCAGGTAGACCTTAGCCCTGGCTCATACCTTGACTGCAGTCTTGTTGGATTCCCTGCAGCAGAAGACCCTGATAAGCTGTGCCTGTACTTCTGACTCACAGAACTGTTGGATAATAAATGTATGCCGTCTGAAGCCATGTCGTGGTGATTTGTTATTCACCAATAGATAACTCATACCTGGAAACTGGGTAGGAGCTGGAAGAACAGGAAGCTAGAGCTGTGACCCAGGTGAGAGGTAGCGGTGACTTGGAGTGCGCTGGGAAGCAGAGGAGTCCTGAAGGCAGGACTCACAGTCTTGCTCATGTATCAAATGTGGACCGCAAGAGAAAGAAAGGAACCAAGGACAATGCCAATCAAGTTTTCAGCCAGAGAAACTCAAGTTACTGTTTGTTGACCTGGGAAAACTAGGCAGAAAAAAGGTTTTTATTTTTGGATTTTTGTTTTATTTTGTCTCTTTTTTTAAATCTCTTTTTGGAAATGAATGACAGAGGGAGTTGGAAGTAAGAGTTCTATCTTGGATGTGCTAAGCTTGAGATGTCTATTAAACATTTCCCAGGAGATATTAAGTCTAGAGTTTGGGAGAAGGCCCAGGTTTGGCATACAAATTTGGAAGTCACATGACCAATCCTTGCGTTCCCCCTGGGAGATGGTAAGAGCAAATATCCTCAGCCATGGAGAGTAAAGAAGAAAGCAGAGCATGGAAATACCTCTTGACTCAACCCCATAAGGGCCAAAGACCAAGTGAAACCAGGAGAAGCTACAGAGAAGCCCTCAAAGTTCATTCCTTAGTCTCTGGTTTCTTCCAATTTGTGGTTAGACTGGGTGGGAAATGAAAATAAATAAATGAGTGGCAAAGTTATAAAAATTTGGTTATAAACTCAGCATAACTTTTTCTACTCAAGAAAATATGGTCACCAAGGGATTAATAAAAAGTTTCAAGTCACTGACCAGATGCCATCTGGTGAGGAAGGGTAGGAGCATAGCATTTGCAACAAACCATTACATTCAGTTTGACAAATTCTTGAGATATTAAGATATCTCAAGAGATATGAACTGTGGGTGGGGGTGGGAGGCAGTGAAGTAGGGGTTAATTCCAAGGTGATAGAGGTCAGAAGTCTGGCTTCAGGTGGGAGTGTGGGACAGACGTATGGGAAAGCTCCTGATGGTATTCCCTTCGAGACTTTTTTATTGGAACATGTGGGTGACACTCTGGTGTTTACTTACTGAATAAGGCATCAAGAGCTTCCCTAAAGAGTTGTTACACTTCTTTGGCAGAAGTCCCTGGGAGATAGGATGAAGACAAATACACATGAAATCATTTCACAACGACTAATGGAACATGATCTTCTTCTGTGAAGCAATATTGCAAAATCTTTAGCATGTTTACAAAGTGTCTGCAGTTTCTATGTCACTTTAAAGGACTGTGCTATGAGCTTTTCAATACTCTGAATGTTCCGGTGTTTTTGTTTACTTTCATGTGGATTCCTGAGGTACCCCCCACACAAATATCCACCTTCGGGAATGTCTTGCAAGTATATATTAACACATTTGATTCTTATGACAAGGCTACTAGGCAAAACCTACTTTGTAGCAGATGGAATTGAGGTACAAAGAGGTTAAGTGGGCTGGAATCAAATCGTTAGCAAGTGCTACCACTGAAATCGCTCTCCCTACATCATTGTCAGAGACTGAATGGGTGTGTCTCCCCAAAATTCGCACATTGAAGTCCTAACCCCAATGTGATGGTATGTAGAGGTAAAGCCTTTTGAAGGTAATTAGGCTTAGATGTGGCCACGAAGGTGGATCTCTTCTGATGGGATTGGTGCTCTTATGAGAAGAGGAAGAGACACCAGAGGTTACTCTCTCTGCCACATGAGGGAGGACACAGCAAGAAAGGGACCATCATCTCCCAGTAAGAGAGACCTCTCTAGAACCCAACCCTGATGACGCCTTGATAGTGGGCTTCTAGTCTACAGAAATGTGAGAAATAAATTCATGCTGTTTAAGCCACCCAGTCAACTGTATTTGGTTATGGCAGCAAGAGCAGACTAATACAATTGTATTTTACTACCTCTGAGTTCAGCTATGCTGTTTTTGAGAGGAACGTCTATTAGAATTACTTATTATGTCCACATCACCAGATCCCAAAACTTTTTACACACAGGAAAACACCAAATTGAAATTATGATTTAAGATACCCTTTCAAAAATAGTACCAGAAGGATACTGTACAATTGAAGACTTTGCTTTGGTGATGGGCAAAGAAACTGATATTGACAGCCATTATCTGCCTAGGGTACATTTTCCTGTCGTGTCATTCAGGGCTCTATCAGGAAATTGGGCTGAATTGAGGAAGGTTATTAAGGCATTATTTACATAGTATAAGCTTTTCCAGTCCTAGGCCTCCTAAACTGAAAAGATGGCGAGAAGATGGAACTCAGAAGAGAAGCTTTGACCTTCAGAAGAGAAAGCTAACCATCCAGAATTGACCCTGCAAGGAAGGGTATAGTCCATGAAGATCAACTTCCCTGGGATGGGGGGATTTCAGGGTGAGAGATAGAAAGATATCAGGCACACCCCCTTTTTCCCTAAATCTCTGTTGCCAGAGACCTACCAAGACTAAGATATGGACCACTCTAGTAAATAGCAGCTTTTCAACCCGAGTTGCTCATGGCTGAACTAATATGAAACAATGTTTTGCCTTGATTTTCAAAGTCCAACACCTCCAACACTTCTTCTTATGTGAGAGCAGGTAGAGCTGCCTTCCTGCCTTAGCAGAAGGAGGCCACACAAAGCTCATGCCCTGGCTGTGCAGGAACCCAGGGAGGATTGTCACCATGCTTCACCAAATGCCATTTGTTTTCAGCAAGGGAATGAAGTAAATATCCCTTTGATTTGTTCCTTCTCAGCTTCTACAGAAAGCCATCCTAAGGCAGTAGTGTAGAGAGGATCTCCCAGCCATCTGATGGGCGATCAGGATGGTCAGCTTTGGGTTTATTCTCTTCCGGTGGGGTTGCAGGGGCTAGCAGAATGAGAATTCACATGGATGTACTAGGTGATGGGTTCCAGGGCTCACATCCCACTTGAGCATGTGAATTATTTCAAGATGAACACAGTCAAGGCCCAACAGACTCAAAAATAGCTTTTTTCCTCCCCTAATTGCCTAAAAGAATTTGGATAATGGGGCCTATAAGGAAGAGTGCTATTACCAGATATAATTAGACTGAAAGACTTATCAGTGTAGCATAGCAAATATTTGTTTGCCAAACATTTGTTCCCCTTAGCACAGAATGGTATGAGCCTCAATGGTCTGACACGGGGAGCCTCTCAAAGACATATGCTGAACCTTGCTATCACTGGAGGCTGGCAAGCTCTGCAAGGGGAGACACCGTGCTGTCTCAAGGATGTCTAGAACCAGATTCATCAAGGGCCTATGCTTGAAATGATTGAAGCAGACCTCATAGACTTGTGTTGATGCTAGCAATGCCCCTGCTCTCTAATTTATCCTTTCTCTTTACAGGAAGAACTTGCTTTTCCTTGAGTAGGATGACAGTTACTTAGCCTTATATACCTGCCACCATCCCTTCCATGGCTGTTTCTAAAAGCTATCCAGCTGTGTCTTGAAGCAGGCCTCTTTGCATCCATCTTCTTTGGGACTCTCTGTGCTTCCCGGGCTTGCCCGTTTATTTCCTCCACCAACTTAGGGACATCTTCTTTCATTATCTTTTCAAATAGATTTCCATTTTTTCTCTTTCTCTTCTTCTGGCACCCCTATGATATGAATACTAGAACACTCGAAATTGTCCTGGAGGCTGCTTACAGTATTCTTAGTGTTTTTATTTTTTTATTCTTTTTTCTTCTTATTGTTCCAATTGGTTACTTTGGCTTCCTTGTGTTTCAAATCATTGATTTGATTCTTGGCTTCATCCACTATACTGTTGTTCCCTTGTAAATTGTTCTTTATTTCAATTAGTGTATCCTTCATTTCTGACTGGGTCTTTTTTATGCTGTTGAAGTCTTCACTACACTCCTGGAGCATCATTATAACTAGTGTTTTGAACTCTACATCTTATAGATTGCTTATCTCCTTTCTGTTTTGTTCTCTTTATGGAGTTTTGATCTGTTATTTCACTTGGGCCATGTTTCTTTGATTAATGCTAAAGGTTAAAGATAAAGAGAGAATCTTAAAAACAGCAAGAGAAAAGCAGTTAGTTACCTACAGGGGAATTCCCATAGGATTGTCAACTGATTTCTCCAAAGAAACTTTTCAGGCTAGAAGGGATTGGCAAAAAATATCCAAAGTCATGAAAAGCAGGGACCTACAGCAACAATTACTCCACCCAGCAAAGCTATCACTGAGAATCAAAGGGCGGACAAAGAGTTTCCCAGACAAGAAAAAAACTAAAGGAGTTCATCATCACCAAACCATTATTATATGAAATGTTAAAGGGGCTTATTTAAGAAAAAGAAGAAGACCAAAACTATGAACAGTAAAATGGCAATACATACATGTCCACCAACAATTGAGTCTAAAAAAAAACTAAGCAAAGAAGAGGAACAGAGACAGAATCATGGATATGGAGAGCATTTTCATGGTTACTGAATGGGAGGGGTGTGTAAGGGAATGGGTGAAGAGATGAGTAGATTAAGAAGTTCAAATAGGTAGTTACAGAACAGCCATGGGGATCCGAAGTACCATATAGGAAATGGAGTAGCCAAAGAACCTACTATGCATGATCCATGGACATGAACAATGGTGAGGAGTTGCCTGAGAGAGTGGGAGGTGCTGGGTGGAGGGGACAAAGAGGGAAAAATTGGAACAAGTGTAATAGCATAATCAATAAAATATAATTTAAAAAGATGTGTGTATGAGACATAATAAGTGTGGAAATTAGAGCCTTCATATGAGGCTGGGAAGAATGTAAAATGGAAAAAACAGTTTGGCAGTTTTTTGAAATGTTAAACATAGAGGTCCATGTGACTCAGCAGTTCTCTCAGGAGAAGTGAAAACATCTGTTTCACTTCTGGTCCATCAACATTAACTGTAGCATTATTCCCAAGAGCACCCAGACTGAAACAATCCAAGTATCCATCAACTGATGAACGGATAAACAAATGTAGTACATAAATACAGTGGAATACTACCGAGCAATAAAAAGGAGGGAAGCACTGACAAATGCTGCAACACGGACAAAGAAATCATCCATCAAAACTTTTCAAAACATTATGCTCAGTGGAAGAAGCCAGAGCACATTGTCTGATTCCTTTTATATGAAATATCCAGAAAAGGCAAGTCTACAAAGACAGAATGCAGTTTAGGGACCATCCAGTGTGGAGCCAGGAATGGGGCAGTGACCGTAGGGGGTGCAAGGTTGCTTATTGGAAATGTCCCGCAATGGCATGTGGTGATGGTTGCGTAACCTTGTAAACGTGCTGAAAATCATTGCCATACACTTGACATGGGAGACTTTCGTGCTGTGTAAATTATACTGCAATCAAACTATTAATTTTTTTAAAGAAAAAAAATGAAAGCTGTCCAGAAGAGGCTATTTTTAAATTCCCTTAAAATTACTATGGTCGATAATATTTATGGAAACTATTATAAAGTTCATATTCATAACAAAACGATTCTGTCCACAGCAAACATTAGCAACCATGTAATCAGAGGATTACAAAATTAGTCTGGGGTTTGCATTTTTCTTCCTACGTAGACAGAGAAAAAATATTTTTCAGGTGCCGTGATTAGGATGTCGACTTAGCCTGTTGGGGATGAAACACCAATTGGCTAATGACCTGCCGACTATTTCCGTGGAGTAAAATGAGCTTGTGAAAAATACATTTTTGGTCTATAACACTGCCAAAAACCTTTGAAGTGATCAGAGGACACTCTGAACTTTTTTAAAACATAAAATTATTTATTTTCATGAAGTTGTAACTTAATATCATGAACGCTGATGCATGGAACAATCAACTTTTCAGGAGAGTGGGTAAAATAGCCACAGGAACCTACTCCAGCCAATTGCATAAATGAAAGAATTTATCACAAGGACCTGGTAGTTCAAAAATCAAAAGAAAGTGGACTACCAAGCCCCTGGAAGAAATTGAAACAGTGCAGCTCTGGGAATCAGGTGTAGCATAATGAGAATTCATGAGCTCCAAGTATCTTTCTGTTGAGCGTTGGGTGAGGGGGTGGGGGAGTGTCTTTCCATTTCAGATTCTATTTCCAGGATCCTGGGGGAAAGGTTCAGAAAGGTATATTATGGATCTTATGCTTATAGTGCCTGGCAAATGTTAGAAGCTCAATACACTATTGAACTAGTGAATAAATGAATGACCAATCTCTCTGGACCTCATATCACTCAATTTTTGAAAAAAGAAGATTGAATTTGATTATCTATAAGCTCAGCATCAGTTGGCTATTATTGCTATAACATTTTAATTAGTAGCTTAACCCCCCCCCCCACACACAAATTATTATTATTACCATAGGGCCCTGGAGGCCAGAACTTCGGAATTAGTCTGATAAGGCTAAAATCAATGTATTATCAGGGCTGGTTCCTTTTGGAGACTCCAAGGGAGAATCAATTCCTTGCTTCTATCAGCTTCTAGAATCTAGCTGGTATTTCTTAGCTTATGGCCTCATCACTCCAATCTCTGCTTACATTTTTACAATTCCTTATACTGACTATGATCCTCTTGCCTGCCTGACAATCCATGATAATCTCAAGATCCTTAATTTAATCAGATCTACAAAGTCCCTTTAACGATGTAAGTTTAACATATTCACAGATTCTGGGTATTAGAATATGGACATCTTTGGAGGGCCCCGCCTAAGACCCCTGTCAATTCTACAGTTCTGGAATGCTTTCATTGCCAAGGCCAAAGTCAATGCTGGAAATTGTGCAGAGCACCTGGCCATATGGCCTGTCAGCTGCAATCTGACAGACAAAACTGGCAAAGCTGTGCTATGGTGAATCAGCAATCCTGAAAGACAACTTAAGTGTCAGGTGATTCTGTCTGTGGCCTAAGGGCTGTGCTACACATTTGGGGATAAGAACTATGACTTTTTGTTTCAGTACCTCTAAAAATTCCACCAAAAACAGCATTCCTATGAGAGGACACTCTATCTAAAGAGAGCATTCTCTAAAGAAGTCACTCACATGGAATTCCCACATCCTCAGAGGCAAGTCTGACTCAGGACCAGGCTAAGAATGGTAGGAGACTCCCCAGCACTGAAAAGATTATTCTGCTCCATACCCATGTGTAATTTTAAAAACACTCTAAAAAAACAAAATAAATGTAAAGAGTTATAACAAATGTCTAATTTTACCCATGATAACTGTTGAATGCTTGTTTTGAAATATTTCTATCAAATAATTTCATTTTAAGAATTGTCATTTTCTTCTTATGACTTCATGTTGAGGCAATAAATTATTTCTTAATCTTCTCATTGGATAATATAGCTCCTACACCAAATAACACAATGTTTAATTATCCAAGCCAGTAATTTCTACATATCATTATGTGATACCCTAGGGTTTTATTAATGTCTTTAAGAGGGGCTGTGGAATTCTCAATGATAATATAATTTTTTTAATTAAAATGTGGATCCAACATTTATGATACCAAGGACATAAAACAAATCCCACTATGGGTCGCAGGTTTTTAAGTGTTTTTCTATTAAATAAAATCCCTTTATTTATAAGCATTTTTTTCCTTTTTTTTTAATCGAACATACAATTATATTTAAGATCCTATTTAAGGGAGCCTCTGAGCAGCCCGAGACAGTAGCAGTTGACATTGTTTGAGCAACTGCTTTATACTAGACTATCAGCAAATACTTGATAAGTTTTTAATCTTATATGTAATACACAATTAAATAAATACCAAAATCTCTGCATGTGTTATTATTCTATTCATTATGAAATGAATAAACTGGGGCATAGAGAGCCTCCTTAATTTGATGCTGGTCACAGAGCAGAGCAGAAATTTGAGTGAGGGGAGCTGGTCTCTTTTTTACCCATTACGCTATGCCAGTTCCCAGTATTGCCATGGTGCATAGGTATCACAGTAGTCAGATTGGAGAGGTGCCTATGCAGCCTTTGCTTTTCTTTCTATTTATTTTCTTTTTGTTTCTTTTTATTTTGAGAGTAAATTGATGACTTCCAACAGACCAATGGTTTCACTGAGACCAGTACATCACAATAATGTGTGAAGGACATTTCTAAATATGTTTGCCAGATCTAACCCAGAGATTGAGAGATTCTGAATTGGCGTGCAAGGCAATAGATGCCTCCAGGCAGGTAAACCTTTTCTACGTGACTCTAACATGGATTGCAGAGGAACCACCACTGCACCAAGTCTTATGAGATACTAAAAAGAAGAAAAATTCGAAAACTGCATCATTACCTTCAAAGACTTGGACGAATCTAGGAACTCCGAGTGGTGTTAGAAAGTCAATCAACAAAAGTGTGGAACAACTCCCAAAAGACTGTGATTCTAGTCTAGGTAGAAAGAAAAATTTGCAGTAGCTACATGGAACCTGGTTTGAGACATCATGGCAAACACAATAAAACTGGGAACATTTAAAGGTGAGTCAACTGTCTCTAGTCCTTTGTGGTTGCTTTTCCTGTGTTATGGCGTGTCTTTGGATTCACGAGAAGAAAGGTAAGGTAAAGTGGAACAAAAGAACAAAACTCCAGATTTTTAAAAAATCACACAGCATACGTGGTGGTTGATGTTAAATAGCCCCAGTCACTTAAAAATGGAGCAGCCTCATTCAAGAAAGAATCATGGAAAATAATTCCACGCCTTCATTTATTCATCTCTAATGCTTTCTCTCCCTAGGCAAGCTCTCACAATTCTAGAAAAGGGTTTAACAGGCTTAAAAGGCATGGAGACAAGTCATTTCAAAGGATCTGTGTGCTCTGATGTGTTCATGCTGATTTTGCAGTCTGTCTGCATTACTTCATCTGAATGACTTAAAATAATTCGTACCCCTTCAACACCACGATTCCTGTCTTCTTTCATTCTCTATGAGTTTATTCTTTTTATTGTTGTTTTAGTCAGAAGACACGTTTTTGGCTTTCTGTTTTGTTTGTACTTATAATGAGAAAGGCACAGAAAGGTTTTTTAAAAATGTTAATGATTTCTTGTATATATAGTTAAATCTTAAAATTGGACTAACATAATGTACTCTTCTGCTTCCTTGTTGTGAGTTTCCATGTATAATCAACTGACACTGAGTACTTTATTAGAATCTACTAAATTCTTTCCATAGCTCTGGGGCCATCTTATACTATTTGGGGGGGTTTGTTTTTTTTTATTCATTAGAACCCTGAACATGGCAGTTTCAGTAAGATTTCATTTCCTAGGACCTGGTCTTTTTCCACTGAACTCCAATTTTCCCCTGATTTGCTTTTAGATTATGTGACTGTTGCCAAATCAGACATGGTTTGAAGAAACCTCCACTACCTCTCCTGACTTTGAATTAATAATTTAGTTTAGCCACTGAGGAGAGAAAAATAAATAGTTACTTATTCAAGTGACAATATTTTTTTAAAAATTTCATCCAGTCACAGCCTGGAAAGAATAAACTGAGTTAGCATCTCACTTGCCTGACCTCACATTGATTATTCTATTTCCATGACAATGATCCCACAATCAGCAAATATCAGTTGAATGCTTATAGTTCAAAAAGCAAGGGACGGCCAGGGCCTGAACATGAGATCCATTAATAAGTCCCCACTCCTTCTTTTCCTGTTTTGAAGGGAGTTGGGGGTTTACCCAGCAACCATACTGTTTACTGCTTCCCCGCTTAGCACAGAGAGAATCTGCCACCCCATGTGGAGACTGTGAGTGCCAGGGACATACTTTCCCTTGCATTTAGACCATGGGCATGTGCCCCAGGCATGGCCACCAGAACCTAGATGGCACTCTGCTGAGACTGGAGTGAGAAATGGAGGAAATAGGGTAAGAATATGGTTCTTTTCTGTGATCAAAAGGACTTTGAGAAAAGTTGCCTTTATTTAGCCTTTTTAATACAGTTGTTTAAGATACTATGCCAAGAAATTCAGCAGCTCTCATGTAATCATGGAGGGAAAAGCTTAAGAACAAAAACCAGCATTCTCAGAAAGAGCAGAAAGGAAGAAAGAGGTCAAGTCTTCAATGATATTTTGGGCCATTGGACTAAACCTGGAATTTCCCTGCATCTGTACTTTATGTTATGGGGAATAATGATTATGCTTCTAATCACATCTATCTTTAGTTGGGTAGTCTGTATTGGAAGCCAAAGACATCTCCATTAATATGCCTGTCTAATTCTCCTTCTTTCAAAACTCAAATGAGACATAAATGTCCAAAACAGCATGTTGACCCATGCCACAGCACCTCCACTTTGATCCCCACCCTGGTGGGACAAAGAGACCCTTCCTTTCAATTCCCATGTTACAGCATACAGATGCTCACTTTCCTAGAAACAACTTGGGTTCCCTAAGATCTGTCTCACCCATTAGCTCTCAAATCCAAAGCAACAGTGTCTAGTTGATGTGACCACCTTCCTCTTCTGTGGGTGGCAGGGAGAGTTCAATGCCTTTAAACTAAAGGGGGACCTTGCCCTAAGTTAGAAAAGACAAGGATAGTAGTTGAAAATTTTAAAGCAAGGGGAATTCTATGCTGTGATATATTAAAGCCATTAATGGTTCAGTCTCCCCCTCAAGATTATAAACACCTTGAATGAACATATGGTGTCTTCTTCTTTTCTTACATCTTAATTCCTCCAGGGCCTTGCAGAAAGTTTAGCAGCTCGGCTAAGTGGGCTGATAGATATAGAATATAAATGTTAAAGCTCAATGAGCCCTTAGAGAGTCTCTAATATAAGGTTCTAACTTTACAGGCAAAGGTGATGAGGACTGGCAAGTTTATATAACCTTTGCAATTTGTAAAAGAGAGGCAAAGCTAGAACTACCACCCAGGCCTACACTCTCCAAATCCAGCATTATTTCTATTCTACAAGAAGTACGAATGCATTTGTAGTCTAGGTGGGCAAAAAAGGTATCTGAAAAAAATGTAACTAAAAATGCATGCAGATACAGTGAGTGCTATGCATTGTTGCAAGAAGGGAGAACGTGATTTGGACGAGGATGGTCAAGGTTGACTATTATATCTGCCAGGCAGCACAACCGTCTGGATTCATGGATTTGTTGACATCATCATTCAGATATCAGACTGGGGAGGTCCTCTATAACCTTCTAATCTAAATTAGCAAACCTCCTCATTTATTCTCTCCACAGCGCCTTCAATATTTTCACATCTCCCAACTTTCCATCTAACTTTGCACATGTATTTATGTGTTTGTCTGTTTATTAATTTGTGCCTTTTCCAGAAGCGCAAAGACCATGTCTATTCTATTCCTCACTCTATACCCAGCACCTCCCACAGCTACTGACACATCGTAAGCAGTCCATATCCAGTCAGTTATTCATGTATTCAAGGACATCCCAAGTGGTGGGGCTACAAAAATGAAAAAGGGGAACAAAAGCTGTTCTCTCCTGGAGCTTATATTCTACAGAGGGAAAAAGAAAATAAGTAATATAGTATAGCAAAATATTGTATGTTTAAGGAATTTCAGAGTCATCAATGTGAAGATGCACTATTACTCTTCTGTACAGAGAAAGAGAGGTCAGAAACTTTGCCATGCCATTAATGCTTCTATGTATCTTAAATTCTCAGATACAAAAATAGAAATAAAAGAGCATTTTAGAATTTAAGAAATATAGTATATTGTATATTAGATAATGACAAATGTTTTAGTGAAAAATAAAAATATAGAAGAAGTGTTAAGAGAGAGTTCCTTGGATTGATGAATGAATCTGGTTGGAATTAGGTATGGAGAGATGAGGAATATCAGAGACATGGGGAGATGTAAAGAATTGATGTGTTAATCAAGAACAAGCCTTGTAGCCACATATTTAGTAAGTTTGATGGCAGATATAGCCTAACCCTAGCCTGACAGTCATTTGTTGTGTGGGCTCAAGCAGTTTTGGAGTCTTAGATTCTTAATTTCAAAAGTGAGTATTATGAAATGTGATATTTAAGATACTGTATATAGAGGATCCTTGAATTTAATGGATATCAAATAAATGCTAGTTTTTGTTACCTTTATTATTTTATTCCGCAACTCCTAAATTAAATTTTAGTTGATTTCCTATTTATTCTTTGCCTGTTGAACTGTTGGACCATCACCTTGACTTGCCAGTTCTGGGCTCCTTCCCACTCCTCTGTGAACTCCAACCAGCCCCTGTGTTTGTCTTTTGCACCATCTCTTTACACTTGTCACTCATCTGTCTCTCTTACTAGATTATGAATTCCTTGAGCAGGTGAATCCTGAATTTGTCCCATCCATCATATATGTGGTACGGTGCATGACACCCAGGTATTTGAAATACACAGAAATAGTCCATGGAATTCATAGGTCAGCACTCATCTTGTGTGGGGGTGACTTTCCTCGCAAGTCCCCCCAGCCTCCATGGCTGAGTGTAAACATGACAGATATGATATGATCTGCTTGGGGAGGAAAGGTGGCCATTTTCCTAGAGGAAAAGGCCTTGAGCAGTGGCCAGTTTCTCAGGGGAAAAAGGCGTTGAGCCCCCTCCTCCAGGGGTTTTTATCGGGTTGTAATACACAGGAATACAGGGTGGCAAGGATCAAAGGAATCTGAGGGCTTAGTCTGAGTCAGAGTCTGTCAGGAACAGAATTTTAGGGTTTCCTGCTTGAACCTTTAATATATGAATGAAAGCACTCTTAGTAGAGCAGATTTCACAGGTTTATCAGGAAGTCTTTGTGAGGCCAGATTTTCCCCAGGACACGCTCTAGCAAGGCAAGGAGCTGCACCCCTCCCCATCAGGTATTCAGGCTTAAGGGGATCAGAGCCCGGAATTGTTTCTCCCAGAGGACATGGTGGCTTGGGCTATTTCAAAGCGGGGTCGGGGGGGGGCGGTGAGGGTCCATTGCTCCCTCTTTATTGCAGCCTCCCTGAGTCCTTCCATGAAGGCCTCCCAAGTGATCGAGTCTGGTTTAGGTTGCCCCTCCTCTGAGGGGTCTTACCTGTCATTGACTTCCAACCAAGCTTTGGGGGCAGGGAGAGGAAACTGAGCCAGCGTTTGCTACCAGAGTCAAGCTTTGTCTCCTGAGGTCACTAGCCACAGGGGGTAGAATTACAATTCCTAGAACCAGGCAGAGTGGCCCACAACCATCTTGGACATTCCCCATCAAACCAGTTAATATTCACCACAGGCAGTTACTACTTTCAGTTTGCTTTGGATGTGCTGGCCCAGTAGTCCCTTCCCATGGTGAGCTGCTCAGGTGTACAAGGTTCTACAGAGAATGAGAAGGTTTCCCACCTTTTTGTACCGCTGCCAGAATTTACGTCCACCACTGCCCTGTGGGAGGGTTGGCTTTTAAACGGTACTTCAAACTGATGGGGGCTGACTGTCTTCCCTGCCTCACTCAGACAAGTGTGCTGTTAGGACCCTCTACTCTAGGCCCACTAGCTGACATGCCGACCTGTGAAGTTATTTCTTCGAAAATTACCGAGTTCTTTTTATTTATTAAGAACTGAGTACAGAACCAAGATCCCCATTAAAATCTTGAGGTGAGGTCTCTCTAGGCCAAAAAACACAGCCTTTTTCTGGCTTTGCAGGTCAAGAACCCATTAGAAAAAATTCTTCCATCTGCCTAAGGATGGGCTTGAGTCCAGCCCCCTGGGCACCACAGCTACCTACCTGCGCTTTGATGCAGATGGGTAGCCAGCTAGAAAAGGCAGAGCTCTAGCATCTGACTCTCTTTGTGACTCTGGCCTGAGAGTGAAGGGAGTGGAAGACGGAGCACAGGAAAGCAGGCCCCCAAAATCAACAAACTGTACCCTGTCTCCTAGCCAAGCCACTTAGCCATGGCAGAGTCCCTTGATGCTGTGAACTAGTTTCTGCAGCATGAACGGGGGCCAGCCCTGTATCGGATGAGTCACTGTAGTCTTCCATCTTGGCACCCACAGTCCTCAAATAATCAGGCCAGGAAGGATTCTAGTAACAGTAGAAAGAACTCTTTGGCCCACAGAAGCTTATCGTCAAAGGATGGATAATGGCTTTAATCGAGGTAAGCAGAAAGAGCTAGTGAAATGTGATGGGCTATGGCAATTCTGTTTTCAAAGAGGCAGCTTTGCCCACGAGTCCACAGGTGGACTGTAGCCTCCCCATCCTTATTTGAGTGTGAACAGGATAATCTATTGATCTTCCTGCTTTATTTGCAATGTGTATGGCACGGCTATGCAAAAATGAAGTAAAAATGAAACAAATGATGACTTCTTTATGAACTACATTGTCTTGCTCTGTGGACAGAAAATAAAGTGTGGAAAACTACTTCAGCAAGAGCAGAGTGGTTTACAAGTGGTGCTGTGGTCACATTTCACAACCTTTAGAGTTCCTTTGTCCCTCAGACAGCAGTAACACCTGGCGTTCAAGATCATCCACACCTGTCCTGCAGCTCCTTCCTTTTCTGCAGCTGTAGCACCAATGATAAGACCTCTCTCACCTGTGCTGCTCACTCCCCTCTGCTGGCCCCATGCACCCTGCCTCGCCCATGTCGCCCCCGCCATTGTCATCAGCACACCCACACCGTCCTCTGGGCCATCAGTAGCCTTGTTTTTCCTTCCTGGAACCCATTTCCTTCTCACATCTGCCTCTCAAAGCCCTGCCAGTTTTTCACAGCACCTGTCTTTCAGGAAGCCTTGCCAGATACTTCCTGTCACCAATCCCACTTCCAATGCATCCTTCTGACCCCATAAACTCCTAAAGACTTCATCCCGCACTTGCATCATTGTGCCTTCTGACCTCCTGCCTCTCTTCTTTTTTATAATATTTTTGTGAAAGAGAATAGGCCAAGCTCTGGTTAAGAAATGGGATAATAATCTCTCCGAAGGCAAGGAAGACACACATGGACGTCCACCTTCCCCAGGTGTCTGAGGCAGAGTAGAAAGAAGTTAGGAAAAAGTCCCGACAAGTGCAGTGAGGAAGTAGGGGCGGACATCACAGGCAGATGAGCCACTAGGCCTCACCTCTGTGCATGATCAAAGGAAGACAATTTATGGTGGGAAACCCCAGCGGCGGTTGCAAAAGTCAACTAACATAGGGCCTGGCTGAAAATAGATCATTGCACGATGGAGGAAAAATTGATCGGAAAACAATTCCAAAGTTCGTTATATCATCATTATAATGAAAATGGACACCACAAGTAGAAGGGGGGAATGAACCATATCAGTAAAAACAACCCCCTCCCCACCCAACCGGAAGTCAGAGTCAGAATTTGACACCACAGAGCTTAGAGAAGACCCACCCTTGGAAATACCTAAAGTCCCACGAACTGACTGGCCATGTGACCATCGCGAGTTGGCCCACATCTGCCTGGACCCATACTTTTGCTTCTTTCACTGCGGGTGGTGGCAGCGCTCGCTTCTTGGCCAACTTTTCTCTCCCTGAAAACAAAACAAAGCAAAACAAAACAAAACGTGCTTTCGTTCTCATTCCGACTCATTCTTGAATTCTTTCCTGTGCGAGTCAAGAGCCCGGAGGTCCCTGACCATTCCGGTGACATTTTCACAGCGCTGAGCATGGGGCTGAGTCCACTGCAGGCAATCCACTGCTGGACACCCAGGTCCCAGCTGACTTGCCGGCCATGGCTGCCAGGAGATTTTCTGTTTTGAGTATCTGATTCATACTTTTAAACAGGTAGTAACTGTAGTACGAACATTCTTTGAAACTGTAAAATCTCTTCATTCAATGGCCTAGCCAGCGAGTCCACACAGCACAGGGTACAATCACGTCGGTGAATTTGATTGCAAACAGGCCCTGATGCTTGTGGAGAGTTGCTCTCAGCGCCTGGTGTATCTTTTCCCATTTAATACTTGGAACGGTCTAAGAAGAGAATCACAGTATTAGCTCCTTCCTTGTGTAGATGGAGAAACTGAGACACAGAGAAATGATAGGGCAGAGGGCGAGGATTTGAATGTAAGTAGTCCAGCTTCAGAGCCAGAGCTACCCCGGGCTCTATAGCTTTTAGTCTAATGACTTGACCGTGTTGACTACCAACCCCCCAGAATTTCATCCTATATTACCCAAGCCATATCTTCGGTGGCTTTTTTTAAAAAGGCCACAGGAAAACCCCCCTTCCACACTTCCCACTGTGCCCGCTGAAGGGACTTCTGCTTTTGCAGTCCTTTCATCTCCTCCACGTCTCACAGCCACTAAGGAAGCAGCAGAGCTTCCTTCCAATGTAAATTGTGGTAAGTACCAGGTTGTTCAGAACCCAAGGAGCTACTGAATCAGCCACTGTTTGTCACTCCCTCTAACAAACATCTCTTTGAGATTCTGGAATGACTCAATCACACATCCCACACCTGCGAGAAAGAATCAGCTGCCCTGAGATCCCAGCTGCTGCAAGAGTACACAGTTTCAAAGGGCGAGGCCGTTTATAGACTTGGTTCATACAATGATGCACCAGTGAGGAGAAAACAATTCCCATTTATATGACATTGAAAATCGGGATGGTATCCTGGACCAGAACCCAGGGGTATAAATATGGAAATATGACAAATGAGGATACACCAATGTTATTATTCACCAAAGTACAAACATCACTTTAAAACTGAGCAGCAAATGTTTCATCATATTTCAAATCAATTTCTCTGGTGAAGTCATGGGCCATGAACCTTCCGAAATTGAATGCAAAATTTACGTGCGCTGAAGTACAGTTTGCTAGGCAGAAGACCTGCACCTTTCATGAACTCGAATTGTCCCAGCCATGAGGCTCTCTCATGCCAAGAAAGTGTTCCTGATACTAATCAACATAACAAACAAACAAGCAAAATATAACCAAAGACACTGAAAGAGAGAACAGGCAGACAGTGACCAGAAGGGAGAGGGGAGGAAATTTCAGGGGGAAAGGGAAAGGGTTTACAGGAATAAGTATAAAAGACACATGGACAAAAACTAGGTGGGATGGAAATGGAAGGGGGTGGGGAGGGCTCGGGGGTGGGCTGGGATAGGAGTAAAAGGCAGAAAACTATACTTGAACAACAATTAAAATAAAAAAAATAAAATTGCTATTTAAATTTCTCACGAAAAAATAAATAGTATTAGGGGGGAAAAAAGAAGAGAAGAGGAAAGAAAAGAAAAGAAGAGAAAAGAAAAAAGAAAAGAAAAGAAAAGAAAAGAAGAAAAGAAAAGAAAAGAAAGGGAGAGAAAGTGTTCCTGATAGACACTGCCTGGAAATAGAACCACTAAATCATCCTTTCTAGGCCCAGCCTTTGGTCTCCCTGTGCAAAACCCTCCCAGCTGGTCTGGTTCAGAAGTGCAGGTGTGTCTTTGCCTCCACAGGAACTCCTCCCAGCAGGAGCAACGTGTTTTTTGAGAGAAGAAATTGTAGCCCAATAGTGTCCTCCCTATGAGGACCCAAAAGGTGACCTTGGCTATTCTCAAGTTCCACTGCTCTTGCCTGTTCAGTCCTCACTGACTGCAGTGTGGTGCCTACAGAAATAGGAAGCTTCAAAGGCCAATTCATGTGCCCGAGGATGAGCTGCAGAGGCAGAAGCTGGGCTGCTTTGCACAGTGTTCATATTCCTCCAGAGCCAAACCCTGTCCTTGCTCTCATCCTTGCTCTGCAGTTTAGACTATTGCCCTGTACAGAAAACTCTTTTTCTCTGTCTACTTCCTTGCTCTGAATTCTTGTTTGTATGCCCACAATTTATTTTAACATTTTACCCAAGCATTTTCTTACACACACATTACTCAAGTTAATTCACCCTCTACTAGCAGGCAGTCGGTTACCTTAGCCAAGATTCCCATTTCCCAGGAAGAGATTTGCATTTCAGCAGAAGATCCACATTTCGGGGAATTGGCCCTGCTCATCTCCTGGCAACACTAGAGACTTTGTAATTTAGCATACGTATGGCAAAATGGGCTCTCACTGGTGAAGTTATGGGTATTCACAGCACAGGATTGGGCAAAGCGTGCATTCTCAATGTGAGTGATGCATCCCGGGCAAGTGGGCAAAACTTGTTTTGGGCGGGATAGGCTAAAAAAAAAAGTCTGAGCTTTTGTAAGGGTTTTGTGGTCCACAACCCTACCTGAAAAATCCTTACACCTGAATAATTTCTCTCCTTAAATTAAGTTAAATTAACTTAAAATTTTCTCCTGTGAAGGCAATAAAGAATAAAAAGTAGGGGAGTACAGTGCTAAAGGATTTTAACATCTACACTCTTGTAGGAATACAGAATGTAGCCAATTCTTTGTGCTTTATTTTTAGGATTGGTGAGTATGTTAGCTGTGCCTAATCTCATACAGACTTTCTATACCTAATTTGTTGAGAGTTTTAACGATGATATGATGTTGAATTTTGTCAAATACTTTTTCAGCATCTATTGAAATAATCACATATATTTATCCTTTATTCTGTTAATGTGGTGTATCACATTCATTGATTTACATATGTTGAGTCATCTTTGTATCCTAGGGAAAAATCCTACTTGATCATGGTGTATGATCCTTTTAATGTGGTTTGCTAGGCTTTTGTTGAGGATTTTTGCATCAGTGTTCATCAAAGATATTCGTCTGTAATTTTCTCATAAGTATCCTTGTCTGGCTTCAGCATTGGGGTAATGATAAACTGAAATTGGAAGTCTTCTCTTAAATTTTTTTGGAAGAGTTTGAGATGGTTGTTATTAATTCTTCTTTAAGTGTTCTGTAGAATTTTCCCATAAAGCTATCTGGTCCTGGGCTTTTATTTGCTGGGAGATTGTTGATTACTGATTCAATCTCCTTACTAGTAACCGGCCTGTTCAAAGCTTCTATTTCTTCCTGATTATGTTTCTAAGAATTTTATCATTTCTTCTGTGTTGTCCAGTTCATTGGCATGTAGCTGTTTGTAATAACTTCTTATGATTTTTTATATTTCTGTGCTATCAGATGTCATACTCAATGGTGAAAAGTTAAAAGTCTTTTTTCTAAGATCAGGAACAAGACAATGATGCCCACTCTCACTACTTGTGTTCAACAGAGAACCAGAAGTCCTAGCCACAACAATTAGGCAAGAAAAAAAATAAGAAGAAGTAAAATGATCTCTGTTTGAGGACGTCATGAGCTGATATATAGAAAACCCTAAAGATACTAGCAAAAATCCATTGAAACTAATAAATAAATTCGGTAAAGTTGCAAGATACAAAGTTGACACACAAAAATCAGTTGTATTTCCACACACTAACAATAAACTATCTGAAAGGGAAATAAAGAAAACACCCCCTTTATAATAGCATTGAAAACAACAAAATATGTAGGAGTAAAAATGTTTCAGGATCAGTGCCCTGGGTTTGATCCCTGAACTGTCCTGTGTTCTACTTCTGCCTTTAGGAATATTGCCTGGAGGAGGTATTGTTGCTGCATCCTGCCCCTGGATGTTGTCACCCCACAGCGTCAGGTGGGCCCCCAGCTCGAACTGTGTGTGGAAGGCCAAAGCTGTAAATAGACCTGGGACTTCACCACAATATGTGACCATGTGGGGTCTGCTTGCTAACAACTATCTGTGCATATAACAGATTTTGATTGAGAAGTGAACCCTCATCTATTTTGAACTGTTGGCTGCTCCCAAGATATACCAAATACCTAATCATTCCACAGGACAAAATTGACTTCTAGGTTTAGGAAATTCTTCATATCATTATAAGCAGCAGAGCTAGTAGTTAAGGGCATAGAATCTGGAATGAGACTGTCAGGACTCAAATTCATTCACTAGTTACTGATCTTGCACAATTTACTTAACCTCTCTGAGCCCCATCCTCTTTTTAGTAAAATGGGAAAAATAATAGTATCTACCTCATGGAAGTTAATAAATGTACGGTATCCAAGCTCAGTATCTGAGACATTGCAGGCACTCAAAAATGTTGTTATTATTATCACCATCATTATTCTTAGTAACAATTACACTTCAAGTATCTAGAAAAATAGGTAGAAACTAAAGAAATATAAAACTTCATATATGTTTAGCATAGATGTTTCTTTTATATATCTGCCTATTTGGGATCCAAGGAAATATCCCTTCTTGCACAGCACTTTAGGACTAATGAGCTCTTCATGTACATCATCTGATTCTCCTAGTATCTTTATGAAGTACATATGGCTTCATTAGGTAACTAGAACATGCATTTTATAAACAATGAGGCTCAGGAGTCTCAGAGACGCTAAGGGAGTTGACCAAAGTCACGTGGATGTGAATGGTAGCACTAATGTTCACTCTTCTGCTTCTTAGGACCTAAGGGTTTGATGATGATTGTCCTGCTGATAATGACCTTCCTGCTCCTTGTGGTCTCCCCATTTCCGCTCTACCCACATCACCACCACCCTAACTGATCTATTTGCATATATGTCAAATCCTTTCACTCACCTCTTAAGACATGGCAATGGCTTCTCACTGTCTTGGAATTACAGTGCCAAACCCTTACCCTGACCCTCTAGACACCACATGGTCTGGCCTTGCCCACCTCCCTGGCCATATTTAGATCTCCCTCTTGTTCTCTTAGCTCTAGCAGTGCTGACATTTAATCCTTCTGCCTGGAAGGCTCTGACCACACCTTTCAATGGGCAGCATTCCCATCATTCCATTGTCCCATCAGAAGTCACTTCTTCAGAGGGCCCTTCCCTAAGAAGCTCAGCGAAAAGGAGCTACTTCTTAGTCACACACTGTTATACTTACTACCTTATGCCTGGGACTTCAACTTCCTTATCACTCTCTGAAATTGGGTTATCACCATCTGAGGAGTTTATTTGTAGAGTTATGTGATTACTCTCTCCCCTACCAACCATACGTTTCAGAAGTGTGGGGACTATTTATGTCTATATCAGGGGTATAGTATCTGCCACCATGTACCAAATAAATGTTTGTCCAATAAATGAATAATAAGTTACTTTATTTGAACTGAAACAGATTTTCTTTCCTGGTTTTGTTAATGGTTCGGCTGAACATTAACAAAATTTCACGTCACTCTTTAGCTTAATATTCACCTGAAGGTGTTCTTTTAAGCTCAGACTTTTGTAGGCAAACTTTTATTCCAGGAAGCAATTCTCTCTTGTTGGCTAGTTTCTCTGAAAACTATCTCATTGAAACCTTTGTTTCTAAGGGCTTGTTTTAGTTAAAGGAAGGGAGTTTCCCAGGTAGAAGCACCTAATTGGCTATTAAGAGAATAGATCTTAGGGATCTTATCTGCCATATTTTCATTAGACAGGCTCAGACAAATTGCTCAGGGGTTGGAAGAGGAGCAAAATGCTTGAATTGACATTAGAAATGAGAGAATCTTTGAACTGACCCTAGAGAGGAACACATTACCAGAAGGGTTTTTGAAGATGAGCTCTCAGTGGGTAGGCAGTACTCTCTAACACTCTCCTCATCTAAACTTGTATTTGCTCAGGAGCCTCAGACGAGTGGCTGTTTGGGATATGCATCCCTGTTTAATTCAGGAGCCAATTTCTTGGGGTTGAGGAGCACTAGATGGGTATCCACGTTTCTGGGAATCCCAGTTGAAATGACCACAGCAATTAACAGATGAGATCGAGGTGTTTAAGCAAGGTGCTGTGTCTCTTCCTCCAGCTGCAAAGAACAACGGAAACTTTATAATGGCCTGCTGAAATTTTATCCCCTTTTCCCAACTTCCCCACCCAGCAGTATTATGAATTTGGCGTAGTCCCGAGCAGAAATGTCAAAGAGAACATTGTGATGTGTGTTGCATGTGCAGAAAGCTTTCCTAGGTCATTGACCTAAGCTTTGCTCTGCTCCAGTGGACAGGGCATACCATGCCATTGGATGTAACAGAACTTTTCTATCAAAAGACTTCACCAAGGAATGAGCAGGACTTCCTCCCTACTGGTAGCTGGCCAACTTCAAATAGTCAGAGAAGCCAGAATCTGTAAATCAGCATTTTAGAAGGTTATGTAGCATAAATCATAACTGCTTGAACGAACTATGGAGGCTTTTTTAAAAAGATTTTATTTATTTATTTTAGGCAGAGGGGAAGGGAGGGAGAAAGAAAGGGAGAGAAACAGCAATGTGTGGTTGCCTCTCACATGCCCCCCATCACTACTGGGGTCCTGGCCCACAACCCAGCCATGTACCCTGACTGGGAATCAAACTGGTGAGCCTTTGGTTTGCTGGCTGGCGCTCAATCCACTGATTCACTGAGCCACACCAGCCAGGGAGAGCTATGGAGGCTTTTTTGATTACATTGAAGAGTTCAGAAAAGGAGAAGGAAATATGAGGAAGAGAAAAAGCGAGACATTACAATTATACACACATAACATTTATTGAGCATTACGAAGCAAGTAGTATTTCAAAAGCCCATGTTCCCTTGAAAACAAAGCATGAGGGTCCCAGCCCTGAGAGACGAGGGTAGAAAGAAGCTGCTACTACAGAGTTCATTGTGCTCTGACGCAAACTCGTAGGTTTAAATCCTAATTCCTACTGTGACTGCACTAGGAGATAAGGTTGTTCAGAGGTAAAGTTAAGGTTTAATAAGGTCACAAGGGTAGGAGTCCTGATTCCACAGGCGCTGTTGCCTTAGAAGAAGAGAAGGAGAGAAAGAATCCCCTCTCCAGACACACACAGAGAAGAGGTGGTGGGAACACACAGCTAGATGGTATTCGCCTACAAGCCAGCGAGGACTCACCGAAGCTGGCACACTGATCTCGGACTTCCAGCCTCCGAAGCTGTGAGAAAATCATTGTCCGTTGTTTAAACCATCCAGGCAGTGGTATTTTAATATGGTGGCCCAAGCTGACTAAGACATATTCCCACCCTCCCCTTCTCTTGGGCTGACAGCAGTCGCTAAGCCCTGAATTGCTAGGCAGTGCTCTTTATAGATCTCAACTTGAAAAACCAGACTTCCCACTTAAAAAAATGCAGTCCTTCTCCCAGTGTTATGTGACATGGGTGACGGGGTGTAATATTAACTTATTTTAGTTATCTTCCCCAAAGCGGTAAGATTAATATTAAGAATGTAAGGTGTTTGAAAGACAATTTGACAAAAACTATCAAAATGTAAATTACCTGTACCTTTGTCTCAATTGCATTTCAAAGAATTTAACCTAAAAAGACCCACTCAAGTAAGTGTGCAAAGATGTGTGCCCAGGCCTGCTCACTGCCACATTGTTTACAACAGAAAAAATACTGGCAGCAGTCCAATTCTCCATCAGCAGAGCACTGGCTAAATAAATCGTGACACATCCATACACTAGAATCTTGCACTACAGTGAAAAGCAAGCAGATATTTCTAAGTGTGTATGTGCTCATCCTTGGTCTGTTTGCCACTACAAATCCACCTCTTGTACCCCTGTTCCCTGAGTCACAGGAGAGCCCACCAACACATGTAGTATCGCAGGTTCCTGCGTCTGCCGGCTCCTGTCTGCGAGTGGCCCATAGAAAGCTCTGGCGGGAGACCTGAGAGGCAATGTCTGTAAGAGTAACTCGGTCTGTTCAGAGCTGAGACCCTCCGGACAGAGCCCGGTGGTTCCAGCTTGCTGTAGGCGAGCCGGGTCCCTCCCTCATGGCAGTGAGAGGAGGTAATAGTTTCTTCACCCTTTTGCTTATCTCTGGGTTCCCTCCCCATCCTCGTTTGACTGTAGGAATTCCGTAACCTATGTAACCAATTCCATGGGTTAAGTTCTCTTTTGAAGTTCTCAGATGCAATGCTGCTATGAAATGGAAACAATGTGGAGTGCGGAAACGACCTTTGGAGCACTGTATTTGGGATCTGTTTTTGCAGGAAACAACAGGATATCTGTCCGTAGGCGTGTATTTGTATATGAAAGACCGTGCAAGAATCCTTAGCAGTAGTGGCTTTTGTTGAGGGCAATGGAGGTCGGCTGTGGAACACAGACTGACCCTCCAGAGTATATGTGTTAATACCATTCGAATGTTGTCTTTTACCATAAGCAGGCATTTAAAAATGGTTTAAACCTAGTTAAGTTGATAAAAGTACTTTTCAATTTATGCCGTGATGTTTAGGTTCAGAAGGTTTTCTCTTGCGTGTCTATATTGGAACCTATGATCCTGAGAGATTGGCAGGGTAAAGGTCACAGAACGTTCACCCAACAGATGTTAAAATGGTCATGTCCCTCTTGTGCTGACCACCTGCCAGTGCCCCTCTTATTGTCTCCTAACCTCTGGTTAACACATGCATTTAAAAAGGCCTGGTTTCAAATCACACTCGGTCGGGTACTCTTACTGTACCCATTTCTTCCCAAGGAGCACACGGTCCTGTTTACAAATGATATAGCTGTGTGATTGTTTGATTAATGCCAGTTGTCAATGCTTATTTTAGTGACAATGCGAGAGTCACACTACCGTTGTGTGGGGACCCCAAACTAGCACCTACTGTCCCCTGGTCTGACACTGACTGGTGACCTATGCAACCAGAATTGCTTCAGCTACACAACCCTGCCTTTCTGTACATTATACTTTTTAAGCAAGTACATGTCCATTTCTAGGCTATCACACCTTCAAAGTGGAATAGCTTTTGTCTAGAATGTTAATACAGTTAAAATTGTGTTTGTTAATGAAGGAACTGGCAAACATTAATCTAAGAAATAGAAATTATTATACTGCATAATGTTTCTCTCTTCCTCTGTTCCTTCTCATGTGAAATCAGAAAAAGCTTCATTTTAATACAGTATAATAAAGAGGAATATGCTCTTGTTCTTCAAGTTAATAACCTTTTACATTTGTGCCCTCAGAGCTTGTATTTTCAATTTTCAGGTGGCGAGGCTGAGGTGTAGGATGTTCTCAACACTTGATCAGCCACTTCAGAGCCCACAGCGTGCCTTGTCTCCCAAATAACCTAAATCAACCCCTGTCCTGAGTTTCAGGCATTTCCATTAGGAGGATGAATCTAAATGCCATTCTGTATCAGGAGCTTCGCTGCCATGCTATAGAGATAAAATGCTTTCTCGCGGGAGCTCCCAACCAATACCCAGGCACCATTTCTTCAAGCCTCAGGAGTGGCTGAAATGGAGGCAAGTTCAATCAGAAACACAGGCAAGTGAACATGTGTTTGACCCAACTCAGGCCTAACTCAGAAGAGTTCGAGGAAGAGAAGATGGGGATTATCTGATGAGGCATCACCTGGAAAGTCAGCATCACACAGAGCTGGTGCTCAGAAACAGAAGGTTAGGTTGATGAGACACTCTAATGTCACCTACGGCCTCTGCCAATGAGGGATCTGTCACAGGAAGATGAATGTAGTCTGCTAAGCTGGTGTGCAAACATACCCCTGTGGATTCAGTCAGGCCTCCCTGGGTCCCTTCCAATTCAACCTGAGACGAACTCCAGCTTCGGAGTGTCCAGGGTCTGCAGCCCACAGCCGTGTGTCGCCTGGGAGGACCCAGGGGGCTCGGCCAGACTGCTCCCGGAAACGAGATGACCGATAACTCATAGTTTGTGTCTGTGTCCTGTCAGTGAGTGATAAATAAACCTCCCACAGCCAGTCCCTGAAATACAGAGTCAATACACAGTCTATTTGGTGACTCCAGATAAATGGTGTCTCAGCTTTTCTCCAGATTACAGCCAATTCCCCTTCCACACACCCAGGCACTAACCACCACTGTGACTACTGGTACTTACCGAGTAGGAGCCGGGAGCCAGGCACTGAGATGGAAGCTCAAGGAGAGCACATGGGTCCTGCTCTCAGGAGCTTGGAATCTAGATTTTACCTTGTGCTCATACAAATGCCCTTAAGATTAGAAGATTATTATTCTTTTTTTTTTAACATTTTTTATTGATTATGCCATTACATTTGTTCTATTCCCCCCTCCGTTCCCCTCCACCCTGAACACCCCTCCCCCACCATTCCCTCTTCTTTAGTTCATGAACACGTGTCTCAAGTTCTTAAGATTCTATATTTCCCCTACTATTCTTTTTTTTTAACTTTTTTTATTGATCATGCCATTACATTTGCTCTATTCCCCCCCTCCATTCCCCTCCACCCTGCATACCCCTCCCCCACCATTTCCCCCTTTAGTTCATGAACACGTGTCTCAAATTCTTTAGATTCTGTATTTCCCCTGCTATTCTTACCCTCCCCCTATCTATTTTCTATCTACTGTCTATGCTACTTATTCTTATAACTAAGTTAATGAGCACTTACTGTGTGGCAGACACTATTTTAAGTGCTTTATGTATTTTATCCCATTTACTCCTCTTAATAACCTTCATAATCCTCTGAGGTAGGTATAGTTTTTATACATGGTATACAGGTAAAGAGAGCAAACAGAAATATGAACAGGTTAGCCGAAACTTGGCCGAGGTCACAGAGTGAGGACAGGGCAGGTCTGGAGTTCAAATCCATGTACCTAGTTCCAAAGACCAGCACCTTACATTCTCCCCTAAACCAGTAACTCTCCACCCTTTGTGTCACATGGCACTCATAAACTAATCTCTAACACTCTGTGGCACACCAAAAAATATGGTTTGCAGATATGACAAAAAATAGGCATGATTTTGATTCATTCACACTGGACGGTTATTGTCATATTGTTGGCTGTTGTCATTCTCTTCTTTGGCAATCTAAGAGGTCAGTGTCCCTGACTGAACAGTCAGGTATTGCATGGTTTTGAAATTGTCGTGCACACCGGTTGAAAATTGCTGCCCTGGACAATCATAGATACAATTTAGTAAATATGTCCTATGGACTAGACACTGTGCTAAGTTACCCTTCATGCATTAGTTTATTTAATGCTCACAAATATGATTCACCTTATTTACAAATGCTTTCATTTGCTGCCTCCCACATTTCTGTAGTATCAGTATTATTCTTGTCTAAAAGCTAAAGAACCCGAGGCTTGGAGAGACATGAAATTCTTCTGGGGTTAGTACTGCAAAATTCAACCCTTGATCAGTTTTCTCTAAGTTTGACTCCTATGTATTGGCATTAAATTGGGGATGAAAAAGTGGCTGCATCTGAAACCTGACACGCTCAGGGAGGCCACATGGAAGGAAGGCCTTGCACACTCAGAGCCTAAGGTGATCTGAACTTAAACTTCTTAACTAAAAGTGGGTCACGGCGGTAGTCAACTCCTCGGCCTGCAGCTTCCTTGACAAAGGTTGACTGTGCCTCAGAGGCCTGTCTGTTGTCTGCTGCATCTTAAATAGCATCCTTTGCAGTATCAGAGCGATCTTCCTCCCCAGGCCCCTGGGAGCACAGCCACCAGAGCAGCAGACCATAGGAGCCCTCGTGGTATCTTGCCCCTGTCTTCCCATCTCTACCCGCTGTAAATGTTCACTTTCCTGTCCCCACCAATGTAAAAGAAGTGTGCGTCTCTTTTACATGTTATCCAGTCCTACAGATTTCCCTGCTTTGCCTTCTCCCGCCCCCTTAACCTACATCAGCGGATTTCGTGTAACTCTCCTTTGATTCTAATGTATAAAATAAGCTGCAAAACTGCCTTTCTGGAGAAAATTTTTCAACCTGTTGAGATTTTGCTTCCTGGCAATTGTCAGTTTGGCTCAAATAAACTCATAAAAATTCTCTATAGGTTTGGATGGTTCTCACATTAACAATATTATATGTCAAGAAAAATGCCTTCACATAAGATCCTAGACAAACGTGACCCTCCTGAAAACAGTAATACTGCCATTTATACAGTGTTTCACAGCTAACATTTGAATTTACTTGTCTCATATTGAGTCTAAGTGTTAATAGGGCAGGGTGTAGATCTGAAATTCAAAACTGAAGTTCAATGTTGAGGGGCAGGTCTGGAGTGGTACAATGCTGTCCCCACTGACTGACCTTCATTTATTCACTAGTTCGCTGAAGAAACTAGCATGCTGGTATGTTCTGGCATTGGAGAGATGAAGATGAATAAGACCTTCTGCTATTTTTTAATTCACAATTACAGCAGAGGAAGCAGACATTCTTTTCCTCTAAATATTTTCTTATGCTCTGTGGATCCACTCCGAACTAGGGGAATCATACCCATTCGCAGAGGCAGAAGCTCTGATCCCTATTGGTCCTTCTTCAGTTCTTCATCTTTTAGTCCTTGAACTTGGTGAAGAGCAGATCTTGCCCTTTTCAAGAGACGTATAGCTGAATACTTGGCCCTGTTGGGAAAACTGGCTCTACAGCTGTGTTTCCAGTGTCTGTAAGCAGAGAGTTCTGGTGAAAATTAGACAACTAATTGGTGAGCCACAGGTCCTGGAATGGGACTACGGTTTAGAAGTCAACAGGTCCAACTTTCAGAACATCAAAATTTTGGAAGTGGATGGGAGACAAGCACCCTTGACAAAAGCACCAAACTTGTGTTTGTATCTTCAAGGAAGGACCTTGAAGAGGAAATTTTAGAAATTCAGTATGTAGAACATTAAGGTCCTGGTAGCCCTTTGATGATTAAGGTGTTGGTGAGCAAACAGTGGCCAAGGTATCCCACAGCCTGCAAGGTATATCTTGCCCTAGGCCGGAAGCTTTTCCGTTGCTGGTTCTCTCTAGCTTTAATCACAGGAGACAACAAGGAGTGAATGGGAAAATGCATGAGCTTTAGAACCAAAAGTTAGAGAAGTGCCTCTACCAGCCTTTGCAATCTTGGGGATTAATGATTACCAACTCCTCCTGCTGTGCTCGGAGACAATGAGGTGCATCAATGAGAGGTCTTGTGGTCAGGTCTCTCAGAACCGGTGGAGAAGGGGTCGGGACAAGAGGGGGATAACGTGTCTGGGACTAACCCCAGGCTGAGCCCGGGTCTCGGCTGGATGGGGCTCTCGGGGTGGAGGAGCGCCCATCCCTCCCACCGCCAGTGGCGGCAGCCCGGAGGCAGCCCGCTGGCAGGAAGGGGCCTGGAAACCTCGGAGCCCAGCGGAGAAAGAGCGCCTTGTTCCGCAGCCCCCGAGGGCTTCCCCCCACCCCCCGCCCCACTCCCAGTCACTAGACATCCCCGCCCCACCCCGCACTGTCCGTCTGTGCAGGAGATTTTTTTTCTGTCCTGGCTCTGAAAGAGTTAATCCCGGAGCTTTTCCTACCGGTATTCACCTCCCACCCCCACCACTCCCTTCCCAAGCTTCCTAAAAAAGGTGCAAAGTTTGGTCCAGATAGGGAATAAATGATCAAAGCGCAGCGGGTACTTCCTGTTGCAACACTATATATAACGTGGTGACTGCACGGGCTGCGGAGACGCACCGAAGCGCTCGCCCGCGGCTGTCGCCTCCTCCCAGCGTCTCAGGTTTCCCGGGACCACAATGAACAAGGTGCTGTGCTGCGCGCTGGTGGTAAGTCCCTGGCCCTGGGGAAGCGGGTGCTGGCGCCCCCGGCGCCTGGAGAGGTAGCCTGCCTCCCGGCGAGGCCGCCGGACCTCCCCGCTGATGGATGGGGACAAAGCTCAACTCGCTCCCCTCCCTGGAGAGATTTAGGGTCAGTTTGGAACTGGAGACCTCTTTCCAGCTAAATTGCTTCTCCCAGGGTGTCCCCGGACTCTGGAAAGTTGCTGCCGGATTTATGCAGAAGAGGGGAGCTGTAGACCTTTCCAGTCAGAATGATTTTTATCTATTTTATGGACTGGCTTTCTTCAGCTCAGATAATTAACGCCCTGATATAGTTCATACCATCTTTGCTTAGCCAACTTGCCATTATCATCATTAGCAATAAAGTAGTCCCTTAGAATCAGAGTAAGTGGGAAGGAGATGTCAGTCTTTTTAAAACTATTATAATTAGAACAAACTTTGGATACAGTTATATAATAGATACAGCATTAGGCTCATTCTCCACTTAAGCAAATGTTATGAGAAATTTTGAATGATTAGTATAAGAGAAAAAAGATCATGCACTCACACACACTTCTTAACTGTGCAATTTAACATTTTAATAAAATTTTATTATTAAATGACTCATTCCAGCTCTAAATGCCAGTAAAATGGGGAAATATTGATGGGATAATGTTAATTATGTTCTAAAATACATTTAAATAATTGAAATTGAACACTGCATAGGGCTAAAAGTTCTTTTTAATATATTATTTGGAGAAAAATGGAATCCCTGTGACTTGATTTAGCTTCTTTAAAAAAAATAGATACTGGACCAACTAAATGAATAAAGTTTGAAGATTGTTCTGTGGCCAGTGACTTAGTTCCTTTATGTCACTAAAGTGAGGAATAGATTGAGATATGGATCAGACATTCACAAAAGGATAGGAAAATCCATATTTAAGCCACATATTGTTTTGAAGCGTTGGGGTAAATGCTTGAACTTTAATATCCAACCCACAGTGAATGCAAGGCTAGGAGTCTTCCAGTTAGTTTCTGGGATACACAAACTAACTAAATAAATAGCAAATTCACCAAAGAAAAGGTAGGTTGGTCGGCAGTCCACATATAATAAGTATGCTAATTTTACCTACTTCCATGTAGATAGATATAACTATATAGATAGAGATATCATAACACCTAATGAAGTTTTTCAAAGAGAACACTTGTAAGCTAGCACCCTGATCAAGCAACGCTATATTACCAGCACCCCGGAAGCTTCCTGGGCTTTCTCTATGTTGAGAGAAGTCAATATTCTGACTCCTAACTCCATACATGAGTTTTGCTTTTATCTGAACTCTGTGCAAATGGATTTTACATACATTTTTGTGCCTCACCATTTTCCCTTAGTTTTATTGTTAAGATAATTTTCATTGTGGGACGTACGGTAGTTTGTCCATTTTTACTGCTGTATAGTATTCCACTGCATGGGCACAACACCATTGATTTAGTTATTCTACTTTCTGGCTGGTATAAGTAACCCTGCTAGTAACATGGGACACTTTTATTCTTCCTAGCCTTTCATATCCTGTTAAAGATTTAATTAATGACATACGTATTCTCAATGACTTCAATTTCAGAATTTCCACTAAATAATATAAGTACCTAATAATGTGTTTCTAAATAATAGACAAATGCTTTGACTTGTGGTCTTTACAGGAAGATAGATATTTATGTAGGTAATACTAATTATAGATGATATGGTGTTATCAAAAGAGAAAACTTTGCATCATAGACATAGTAAATCAAATAGGAAAGATTTCTCTTTCCCTCTCTGTACTTTCTGAGATTGATTTTATGTCCTCAATGATTGGAAATGAACACTGTGTACATAAACATAAAGAGCCAAATGCCCTTTTTCAAATATTGAAATGTAGTTCTAGGAACTGGAAGCATTACAGATATTTAATACTTTGTACCAGGCACGCCCAGGCATTGCCACTGGGCAGCAGAGATGCGGGGAAAACAAGATGGGCACCATTCCATGTGCCCATGGACCACACAGCCTAACGGAGAAGCAGATAATGGACGAATGGTTGTACAGGTAATGAGAGTAACAAGTGAGCGAGTGCTGGGTGACCTGGGAATATAAAAGACACTGTCCTCTAGGACTTATAAGGGAAGCTGCTGTGCAGTGGTTAGCAGGTGGACCAAAGTAAAATATCAGTGGGCATTTGGTAGAGTATGGTGCGCAAGTTACATCCCTTTTGAGTTTTTGTTTTCTTTTCTTGAAAATAGAGATAATGATATGCACACATGCTAGAACCACATAAAGTTTCAGTTTTATCCCATCCTCTAGAATTATGCTCACAGATAACTGTGGGACAATCTAGAAACAAGTGGGTTATGTATACAAAGTGCTGGTGATGCTCTAAAGAGGAAGAAAAGGACCACTAACTAATACCTTGAAAGAGGAGTAGAATGTTTCATTGTTAGAGATAAAATCAAGATGTCCTGAAACCTAAGAAGGGGGAGAAATAAAATTCCATGGTGAAGTAAAGTTCTAGACCCTTTCATGAGAGAAGAGGGTATGCTGGTGGGCAAGCAGTGATGGACTGTGATCACTGAGATTAATGTCATGGACTTTCTGAAATGCTCACCAATAGAATTAAGCAGAGAACCTCTTTTCGAGGTGAGGTAGTCACATCAGCAAGTCATTTCTTTCATGGTTGCCCCGGGGAATGCCTGATACACTGAGAACACCCTGGCCTTGGCTTAGATTTTAACTGGATGGCTGAAACTTTCCATCATAAGTGCCAGAACCATCCATTGGCCTTCTCTATGCTAAGCTCTGAATTAATGTTATGATACTAGAACTTGGTGGAGGCAGGAGAAGGGGTAGGGGGTCGCCGATGCTTGTTCTCAGAACAACTTGCCTGATCTGTTGATTCTCCTTTAGGATCATACTCTTTCCGATTTTTGGTTGTCTTGCTGTTTACTTTGTTTTTTATTCCTCCTCCAGTCCCGATGGTTGAGTGTGCATATTTCACTAGCCCTTTGGTTTGTTTGTTTATTTTAAGAGAATGGTCACTGTAAAGTTTCTAGAAGGATCTGACGTATACACAGTCCAAAACAGCCCAATCCCTGTCCCTAGCAACCTTCCTGGCCTCTGTTGCCTAGAAACCTTCAGCACAACTCCGAATTTCAATGTGACCTTTAATTTTACTTCTTAGGCTTAAAACACAGTTGTCATAGCCCATGGGTTGGGAAGAAGGCTTTCCTTGCCAGATGTTTTGTCCACTGGGATCTAGAAGGGGGACTGTGGTGGTGACTATCAAAGAGACACCAAACCCACACTCAAGGCTTCTTGCTCTCCTCCTCACTGACTTGCCTATTGGGTTTCTTCAGCCCTCCATCTGCATGTTCCCTTTTCAGAAAACTTTCCATGAAAGGCATTATTCCTATTAGCATCTCATTAACCAATAGCATTTCTTATTTACCAAGGAGAAATAAAAAGAAAGTAATTTATAATAAAGTAAGCTTCACTGAAATGCACAATAAAATAGCTTTGTGTACAACTGTCACAAATGTACCATTATGAACAAAGATTGGAGCACATGAGTCCCATTGGGGCTCAGAGCTATGATCAGCATTGGCTTTGGTGCTATGATTTTCTGAAATGGTGAAGAAACCTTGCTAAAGTTTTAAACAAAAACAAGTACAACCTTCTATAATTCTGAAGGCTGCTGAATTCTTGAAAAATCCAGTATTTGTAAAAACCATGCACAAACCACTCTGTGTCTGTATGAAATGGAGTTAAAATCTAGGCTCAGATAATGGTCAATAGGCTTTTTACTTGTATCAGTTGTTAATGGGACATTTGAAAGTGTGGGGAACATGGGCTTATTCTTGAACATTGAGGACACCTAGCAGAACACAGTCCTTCTGACAACAGAAATCCCCTGCAAATTTCTAGAACTTCCAGAGGATAGTGCCATTCTCACAGTGAACAAAATATGTGCTCTTTGCAAACATAGGTCTCCCTCTTCTTCATGTTTGTGCCCCTCAGGTCCCCACAGTGGCTGACACTAAAGGGGTGTTTGCTGAGTCAAAGGAGCTATGATGAGATTGGTTAGTGTGTTCTGTAATCTACCAGCAATTTCCATGGATGTTCCAACAGATTTTAGCTTATTGTCAGAGACCTAACATTCTAATGTTGGCTTTGATCTTTTTCAAGATATGACTATAGCAGTCTACCTGCCTGACCAATGCTTAAATATTCTTTTGTACATTTTTTTCTATTAAGTTCATGAAGGCTCATTCTCAAGGGAAAAAAAACTGGGTTCATATATTGACCCTTGGAGGCTCTGCCCAAGCTCAGTTGAACCTGGTTTTGACCGTCCCACCTAGTTGATTCAGGTATGACATGCTCATTTTTGGCTTTAATACATTTTATATGTTTGTAAAATGTGCCAATAGAGATACCAAGGAGGCATTTGGAGTTTTGAACAATTGGAGCTCAGTAGGAGCCTGAGCTGGAGATAAAAAAAATCTAGGTTATCAGTGTAGAGCCGGTTTTTAAAATCAGGGGGAAGGATGATTTCACGTGGTAAGAGAGGAAAGAAGGAAGCAGGTCCAGGGTACGTTTCTGATACTGATAGTCTGGTAGACAAAATGCAGATATAAATAATAATAGCAGCCATGTTTAGAAAAGAAAACAAAAATCAAAATAAAATTTAGCAACCCACAATAGCAGGAACTAGCGAATCGGAAATCCTAGCAACATCTGTAAACTATCTGTGCAAGAAGAAAGAGTGAGGTATGGCCAACTTGAAATAGATACAAGGACAGTATTTTTATGTGACATGTAATTAGTTTTTGGAACTCACCACCACAGAATATTTTGGGGTAACTAGCATAGAATGTCTAAAAAAAGAATTCTTTGAGACAGTTGTAAGGGATAAGAATAGTGTTACAACACATTAGGTAAGAAGCTGTGTGGTACCTGCTCCCTCTCAGTTACCTGGCCTCTTTAAATTAATGTGTGAAAGTCCAGAATCCTTTGCAGACACACTGAAATGTGTTTTTCCCAATGATGAGGTGACATAACTTTCCCAGTAGTGGGTAGAATTTTTTCACCCCAATTTCACAAAAGCACTTGAATCAGCCTGACCATAAATGGACAGAAGACACAGATGGGAAAGCAATGCCATTCCTGAAGCTCTTCCAAAAAAAAAAAGTATTCTGCTCCTAATGGGCTTGATTTATTACCTCTTATTGTGATTTTAAAAATTCTCTCTTTAAAATTATTGTTTTAATACTGTGAAAACACTGTTTGATTTCCTTGAAGCATCTTCTATAAAAGTAAAAAAGAATAGCCTTAGGATTTTCACTTCAATTTAGTCTGTGCCTCGGAAGCATTTTCTGTAAGTGCCTCTTAAATAATCAACTCTAAAATAGAAAAACAGGTGTCAAGATGAATTTAGATTTAAAGCAAGACAGTAATTCATCCAAGCTTTGTGACTGCCTTTGGTAAATTCAATTTTCTTCTCTGGTCTTTGACCCAAAAATCTCAATTCCTTTGCCACATAGTAAAGGTACTTTGTTCAGAAAAAAACACATTTCTTTTATCCTGGGAAAAAATGGACATCAGGACTGTATTCCTTAGGAAGTCCTCCCTACCATTAATTGCCACCACAGCCACCAAAAGAAATGTAATTTAGATATTCAATTGTGGGACATACTGACAATGAGACTTCTATAATAGCAGATAAGAGGCAAGAAATAGAATTTCTCAGCTTTGCTATAGACTCTATGGTCTAGTCCATGATTCCACCTCCTGTGGTCTTACGTTACTCATCTCTAAATGGGGGTGTTAAAACAGGTGTACGTGGAAGGCTTTCTCAAGTTTAAGCTCTGTCATTGAAAAAGTGAATTTAAAAAATGATTGATCATACTGTGTTCTATTTAATATTCCAAATGTGCAAAAACCAAATTGACTCATTGAAATAACTATCTGCATTTAAATACTTAAATAATTACTTAATATTAATATTAATGTTCTAGAATAAATATTTAAATCAAACTTATCCCTAAAGAAATGTTTACTTAAAAAAATCTATTTTATTGCAGTCGTCCAAGTTTCCTCTGCCCAGATGGTTTTACATATAAGCAATTTTGTTGATGTCAGTGAGATCACAAAAGGAAGCGTCCTTTGAACTGTCACCTAATTTAGGTAGCAGGACTTGGTTTAAGATCAGAGATTCTTTTAAACCAAAAACTATTTTTCCATTCTGAAGTTCTTGTTGTCCTTAGCCTAGTATGCAGAGAAGCCATCGATGTGCCTATTTTTTATATTCCATTTAGTTAGAAGCCAGGTCCAAGACCTTCCCTCAGGACTTACTGAAAAAGTGTAATTAAGGTCATTAGCCATCTCCTTATGCTCACTGGGCAGAATTTTTTTGAATTTGCATTCACGAGGAGGAAGTACTTGCCAATTGCATACCTCTCTTTAGAATAAATGTCAAACCTTCAGGCAGATTAAGCATCACCATTAACTAGTACACTGGACCACTCCCCCTGGCTGACCGGCAGGGATCCCTGCTCCAGCACTCTGCTGTCTGTCTCTGCTTTTACTGCCCAGTGAAAAGAAAAAAAAATCAACCCAAATGTGCTAAAATAAAGGTCATAAAAATTAGGAATGATGTTCATTGAGCAATGATGTAGTTGTTAATGCTTTTTGTAAATTGGCCTTACTTATCCCTTTTAGAAACTTGGTAAGACTATATATCGCTCCTCACCTTCTTCTGGGGGAGGTAGAGGGTGGCATGAGTAGTTCTGGCCAATAAGTCTCTTCTAGATTAGAGCATTTAATTGCCAATCTGTGACCCCCCCAACATTTTGTTCCTCTTTCTCACCTCCACAACTAGCCAGCCATGTTCCAGATATTAGTTGTTATATCATCCAGGTTCTGGACAGAGGACAGTGCTAACGGTCTTCAGGGGACCCAGTAGGGATGGAGCATGAGTGAGAAGTATACTTTGTTCTATTGAAGCCCCTGAGATTTTGAAGTTGTTAGTGCAGCATAAAACCCAGCCAGTCCTGACTTATACAGTAGCCAAACACCCATTGTACCTCTTTGAGGGGCAGGATCAGCAAAAGCACTTACAATCAAAATGACCAAAATCAACAGTTTTAGGTTATCAATTTAAACTCCTTTTCCACCACAGGTATTGTTAGTAGGAATACAAGAACCTCTTATGATGCTGAAAATTCAAAATTTAGAGATTACTTCAAAGCTTAGTTGGGCTTCAGAATGGGAAGACAAACAGATATGCAGCAGGAGACTCTAAATCAAACACCCTATTGTCTGAGAGTAAGCAAACAAGGGATCGTGTCTTTTCTTTTATCGATTCCAACTGACTCTTCCTTTGTAGAGGATCGCTCATCTTTGTCTTTCATCCAGACAACTTCTACCCACTCAGCTAAGCCAAAAGGAGGAAACCATAGGACAGAAAGACACCATTCTTAGAGTATGTATTCTGTATGAAAGTCTCATACCGTGATTCCCTTAATTTTCATGAAAATCCTATCATGCAGAGATTAGAATCTATTTTACAGACAAGAAAACTGAGTGGTTTTCCATAATGTTGGTTACCTAGCTGAGAAACTTTTTCTGCCCTGTAGGAGCTTACTTAGATCTAATAGTTATTGAGTCCAGTGAAAAATACCCATGAATCAGAGCTAAGCCTCTGTGGGTTCCTTCAACCCAGAGCTCTCCTCTCAGTTGGGGTGAGGAGTGCCCCAGGACAGGACTGCAGGACTAAGAGGGCCAACTCTGTGGGCAAAATGAAGCCAATGTAATTTGTGTTCCTTTCCCTCCTATGGCTCCAGGGGGTCACCATGGTTTTTTTTCTTGTTTGTTCTGAAATTAAATGCCTGGGCCTCTTTATTGGAAATGAGTTTTAAGCCAGATTCCTTAGGGAACAGAGCATGAGGCAAACACTTACATTTTAATACATTATTAGAAAGTGCAATCCCAGGGAAGCAGAGGGAGAGAAAGAAGAGTAAGGCAGAAAAGGAAGGAGAGCAGATTCAAGGGGGTGCGTTACTGAGAAGCTGCTGCTTCACGCACAGTGTAACTAAGAACAGCCAGCCTTTTTTATCTTCTTTTTCTTAGGTAAGTCCCTTTAACATTTCATATAATAAGGGCTTGGTGATGATGAACTTCTTGAATTTGATCTTATCTGAGAAGCTCACACCTAAAACAAAAGCAAACTAAGAAGACAGCTAGATCAGGAGCAGAACCATAGAAATGAAGATCACATGGAGCATTAGCAACAGGGGAGTGGGAAGAGGAGAAGGGTGGAGAAGGTACAGAAAATAAGTAGCATAAACAGTAGGTAGAAAATAGATAGGGGGAGGGCAAGAATAGTAGGGGAAATATAGAATCTAAAGAACTTGAGACACTTGGTCATAAACTAAAGGGGGGGAATGGTGGGGGAAGGGTCTGCAGGGTGGAGGGGAATGAAGGGGTGAAATAGAACAACTGTAACGGCATAATTAATAAAATGTATTTTTAAAAAATGAAAAAAAAGAACAGCCAACTTATAGAAAAGAGTTTATTTGAGCCAAAATTTTGAGGACATGCCTAGAAGCAAACTCTCAATGAATTGAGAAACTGCTCTGGAGAAGGGAAGTTTTACGGTCCTCTCATGTGTTTAGAATCAAGGCGGAAACAAAAAGAAGGTGCATGAAATCCATTGGTGATAAATTAAGGAAGTGAGAGAAGGCAAAGCAGGAAAGTGTCTAGGACTGGACAAGAAGCACAATGGAGAAGCACACACTTCTTTTACATTGGTGGCTACAGGATAGCTAATAATTAACATGGCACATAGAGGTGGTACCCGGGGGACAAAATAACAATGAGGGCTTCTGTGGTCTCTTGCTGTGGTGTCTGCAGTTGTGCCTTCAAGGAGTCCAGGACAGAAAATTACTCTGACATTTCAATGGTTCGTTATCCTAGATGGACATGGACAGGGGCTCAAAAGTCAAGACTGACCTTTGCTAAGGAAGCTATGAGCCTAGAATGTGACTACCCGCCATGACCCGCCAGGAATTTATGATCAGATCATCCTTTATGGTTACTTTTGGTCACTCAGCTTATCAGGTTTGCCAAGTAGCCCCCTGATCTTATCAGGTGTATTATATAACCCCCCCTTTTCATTCTAGGTAGATAGATAGACAGATAGAAAGATTGTAGTTCATCGTTTATATGCCTATCTCAGTCATAAGACTGTAAGTCCCCAGAGAGAAGAATCAGTCGTTAAAAGTTTAGATTCACACAGGAGTGGATTTGCATCCTGGCTGGAGTGTGTACTAGCCCTGTGGCCTGTGCCAAGTTATTCACCTTCTCTGGGAATCAATGTCTTCATCTATAAAATGGGGATAATCCAATTTCCTTCCAGATGGCTGGAGGGAATGGATGATAATAGCAAGCAAAGAAGGAGCTTAGTCTAGAGCCCACTGAATAATGATATTGTAATATATTAAGCTGTGATTATTCACCAGACCACACAGGCGTTCTAGTATGGTGTTTTATAGGCTATAGGCACATAGTAAGTGTCCACATGTTTAAGTAAGATGCTGTTTTATTTCATTTCTACTTCTAGTTTCTATTCCATTTCATAACCACCATGGTTTTTCTTCTCTAACTTTCACCAGCTGCCCTCGACCATATATTGATTGAGCTTCATCCAGGTCATTAGCAACCAAATGAGATTCTTAAGATGATATGAGCCATGTACTATCTTCAAAGGAAAACACTGTAAAAATAAAATGGAATTTAAAAAGTGATCTTAAAAACTTTCCACGTACTAAGTGTATTGCCGATTCTGGGCCCCAAATGCCAGGGACTATAGATGAAAAACTCTGTAGATCCTGCCCTGTGCCTATCAAGTGAGCCTGAATGGACATAATGATAAAGAAAATCACAACCAGCCCTCCTGCTGCATTGCAGTTTTTATAATTGATGTTATATCTCAAATCTGGGGATTAACAGAAGCCCAAGAGAAGAAATATTAAGATCTGGGAGCCATATTGAAAAAATATGTGAGATTTCCACATATATTCCTTAGAAAGTTTAAGTGTTTACCTGCATCACAACTTTTTTCTTTCAGAAATTGTTTTCCCCTGTATTTATTAATCTGCCAAATGTGAATTGTCTGTAACACTCCTTTGAAGCACCAAAGGCATCATAAACAAATCTGCCCTGACAACTCTGGTTGTTTCCAAAATTAAACAAGCTACAGCTAATTAATTTAAAGCCGTCAGAGAACTAAAGGAAAGTCTGAAAAGAACCAAAAAATCCATTTATTATTATTATTATATTTTGAGAGAAAGGGGAAGGGAGAAAGAGAGAGAGAGGAATATCAATATGAGAGAGAAATATCAATCGGCTGCCCCAATCTGCAGCCCAGGCATGTGCCTGGACCTGGAATTCAACCAGCAGTCTTTTGGTTTGCAGGATGATGCCCAGCCCACTGAGCCACACTGGCCCAGTGAAAGAAAAAAAAAAACAAAAAAAACACAACACATTCGATGTTAAGTTTTACTTGTAGACAGTTTTTCAGCCCCAAGGGAAGCAAAATAGTGCAGAATTTGGCTCAGTGATTCATCTGATTAATCATAATTGCTTGTATTTTCTTGCCCCTGTTTGCTGAGCAAAAGAGGTGGGCAGCAAATCAGTTCTGTATAGATGAACGGATTTAATTCTTCTGCTGCAGACATAATCCTCTGCCAAACAACTGGCTGTTGTGAAATTTATGAAGGGGTGGTGGACCCTCACGTAGGGAGCTGGCAGTGGCAGATGAACCTCCCCAGTGAACTGCGTGCTTTTTTTTTACACACTGACCTGTAGAATGGAGGCTAAATGCAAATAGAACGGTTCAGGCAAAAATGAAGGATGTCTTTCAAAACATCTTCCTTTAGGCAAATTGTCATCACTATCATTTTACAGATGAGAAAATTGCAGATTTCATGCTTCTCCTTGCAAACTTATCCCTTACATGTGGATATTTATCTGCAATCATCAATAATCCTAGTTACACATAGTAGATATTCACTCACTATATTTATTGGACTGAATAAAATTAAATTAGCTATATTGAACACTTGCTATGTATAAGACACTATGTTAAGCATTTATGGAATATGAAGACAAATACTTTTCTGTTAAGGCCCGTGGAGGAAACCCATGGAACTACCTCGAAACATTTCACCTAAACCAAGAAAATGACACCAGTTGGAAAGACACAGAAACTGATTTTGAGAACAATTCAGGGATGGTTTTTCTGGAAACAATTCAGAGATGCTTTTTCAGTTAAGAACACGGTAGTTATTCAACTTATGGCACATTTTAAATGCATTTATTTTTAAGATTTTATTTATTTATCCTTAGAGGGGAAGGGAAGGAGAGAGAGAGAGAAACATCAATGTATGGTTGCCTTTCCTGTATCCCCTGCTGGGAACTGGCCTGCAGGGAACTGGGTTGCAACCCAGGCATGTGCCCTGGCTGGGAATTGAACCGCGATTGTCTGGTTTGCAGGCCCACGCTCAGTCCACTGAGATACACCAGCCAGGGCCTCTTATGGCACATTTTAGGAGTGCAACTTCTTATAGGGCAAGAAACAGGAAAATATCTCCAGGAATGGGTCTGATTCAAAATGTCTCCCATTTCTCATATCCTGTGTAATTAGCATATATAATAATGCTTCATACTTGTCTGGGACCTTATTTTTAATCAAGTTCACTTGTGTCTTTTAACTCATCTAAAATATAACGCTTGTGCAAGGATATTCTCCTGTTAGAAGATTATTCTCACTTTAGAGGTAAGATATTCTCATTTTAGAGGCATGAGAGTGGCCGGGGTTACTAACCTGGAGGTCTAACTCAATTTGGATCCCTAGGTTGCATATTATAAATGTAGGTGCCACACTGAAAGTGCTCTTGTCAATTCACGTTGGTCTAGTTAATCACCATGCTATATACTTTTTAAGTTATTCATTTTCCATTTAGTATTCTTGAAACTCCCTGTGATAGCCCTACTTTTTTTTTAACCTTCTCTTTTCATCCAATCCTGCAAGTGTTTTTAAGTCCCAAGGATTAACAGTTTTGTACTTTTGGCTTGTGTACAATATCATTGCGTAATGCCATCTGATCTCTTTTTTCCTGGAGTCATTTATGTGTGTATAACTTAAAAGCTGTGTCCTTAGCTGCTTTTCTGCCCTGAATCCCATACCTATATCCATTTGGGTCTCATGGGTGGGAGATATTTGAAACTAAATTCATTGTCTTTCCTCATGATCCTTTCCTTTCTATTTTGTCACTAATTAATGGCAATACCACATACCTAATAGTTAGGATTCATGGGCATGTTCTTCAGTTGCTCTTTCTAACCCTCCCCCCATTGCAGATAGCCAGTAACAGATGTTATCCATCCCTTCCTCTCCTCGTTACTAGTGTCTAACTTCAGCTCCTCCTCATTTCAGAACTGTTTCTCTGTTAAGACTTTTTTTTCTCCTTTCCTCTGCAACCAATTGTTGTGCAGTGATTTATGACTATTTTCCATCAGGCTAGGCTTTTAGATGAATGCTCATATGAAACAGGAACATTAACTTATTCAACTCCGTCGCTTAGTAGTGTTTCCAGAGCATAGAAATTGTTTCAATAAGTGTTTGGAGATGAATGAATAAATGAGCTATTTAAGGAATGGAAAAAAGTACAAAGGAACTGCAACACTACAAGACTATAGAAAATCAAATAAACAAACCTCCATAGAAAAAAAAGGGTTGGCTTATATTTTTAGATGTTCAAATGAATGAACAATGAAAGAATCAATGAGTGAATGAATAAAGTTTTACAGATGTAGCCCAGAGCTACTCACAACAAATATTGCTTTATCTCATAAACTTATTTAAAATGTTCCATTTCATTATGTAGCAGGCTTTGATAAAAATATTGGGAAAAAGTCATTTTTTTAAATAAGCTTTACAGTTCATACTAAAAGAGCTCTTTAGGAAACTCACCATGATATACTCATATATCCTGAAGGTTTCCTTTCTTGGCCAAGATGAACTATAAAATGGCTTGGTTTCCAAACTGACCAGCTTACCTAACTCTGGATGGTCCTCAAATAGTTTTCTGCGGCAAAGATCATGACGAGGGATCACAAAAGGAACTCCCAAACCAAGTAGTTATTTCAAGCTTTGCGTGGGCTCCTTTTAATGAATTTTCCATAAATGGAAACCCACTGGGTCACTCATGGTTCTTGCATGCCACAGGGCAAGCCCAGCGGTATGGGACTGGCTGCATTGCATAACGCAGAAATAAACTTTGCTGGAGGAAGTGTGTTCTTCTTTTGTCCTTTAGAAAGAAGCAAGCACCAACAGAATGCTGTAGTCAAGTCGACTTTCATGTGAGAAATGTCCTTCTCAGTAACTTTGGATAAGAGCCAGTCTTAACACAAAGAAAGAAAAGTCAACTGCAGTTCACCTAGACTTCAGAAGGCTTTGGTTGATCTTCTAACTTTCATGATCTCCTAACCCTATGCTCTTGAGTCTAAGTGAAAAATCAGCACTTCAGGGCTACTTTCGGACTACATGAAAGCCATAGCATAAGTGAGAGCATTTGGTAGATGTTAAAGGACTTGGACAGAAAGATAGTATTCTGTGGTACATCCTCTGGGTTTGAATTCTGCCTCCACTAATGTTATGACCGGGAATGGTTAATTACTCATTCTAAGACTCATTTTTGTAATTGGTGGAGACTTGATGAAAATGGTGAAACCTCCCAAAGTGGGCACAAAGCAAAATATTATACAGATTATTTTTCAGTCTACTGCTGGGCACAGAATGTTTGAAATGTTCGCAAATGAAGAATTCAGTGATTAGCTGAAAAATTAGTTACATCTTTTAATAATAAAAGTTATACACATATATCTTAAATGTTGTATTTTGACTTAAAACATTTAAATAAATACTTAATCACCTATGCGCTGAGACCTGGCCAGAGCCTTTCTTGGAATCTGTGTTTGCAAACATGGGGCTCCTTTCTTATGAAACCCACATCTGCAATGTAGAGCCCATTCATTCATTGTTGAATTTAAAGGTATTTGTGAAATTAATTGACTAGATAATTTTTCTAGATGTGTTCACCATTTTGTTTTTACAATTGTCTCAGCTCCCTCAAATTTCTGATAGGTTTTCAATAAAATTTTTTAAAAGTTTTGTAGCTCATCTTTATCAAGTCATCCCCAGAGCATTCTGTTTATTTTATATAGTAAAAGTTTCTTTTTTCACCCATGTTTAGTGGTTTACATAATAGTCAGTGGAACTACCTAATGATAGTTACACTACAGCATTTACAGGTACATGTATGCCAGGAACATAAGCAGAATCATCATCAAACACACAACTGACTTGTTAAGTGTGCACCCCCACTGGTGAGGGCACACAAGAGTGGCATGCTGGAGGACAAGGTAGAGCTGAGAGTGCTCATCAGCTGCATTTACAGAGGAAGGGAGAGGCATGGGTGAATCTGAAAAGTGGAGGTTGGTAGGGTTTCACAGTCAAAAGAACTTTCACAAATAAAGCAATGAAGAAAGGTAGTAGGAAGGGGGTTAGAGCAAGACATTTGTTTCCAAATTCATTGACTACTTAAGCCCTGTCAAACCACAGAATATGACAATGGGAGATTTAGAAAAGGCTTTAGAGAATAACTCATTCAATCCACCCACCACTTTCATACACTGCCATCATCTGCTGACATTGGGTAGGTGAGGAAAGATGTTGGGTTTGAAATAGAAAATTCTTTTACACGGTCCAACATTAAACATGGAAGGAGAGAAGAACATAACTATTAGAGATGGAGCCCGAATGGTCATTTCGAGAAAAGAGGGGTGGGGGCTTCAGGAAGACTTCCTGGACTAGAGGGAAGCACCAGATTGGAGAACTCCTATTCCCTTCGAGGAAAAGTGATCCACACCCAAGAACAGATGGGTAGGGAATGGGAGGGGGAAGGAAAGGAAACTGGAGAAAAGACTCCCTTTAATGTTTTCTTCCAAAGTCAAGTATAAAACACCAAAAACAGTCCCCTCTTCTACAAAGAGCTCTTTACACTTCCACAGACATACCAATGCATATGGCCTGGCTTTTACAGACGTTCCTCAGTGGTCATGAAATTTACACAAAAAGAAATGTTTTGAGCTCTTATTAGGTTTTAAATATTATCAGCTGGCAAAGGAGACAAAGCCAATCTTAAGATGATGTTTTCCTATGGCATCTTTTTCATTGCATTTCCAGGAAATGCAAAAGAAAGTAAGAGAGAAGAGTGATGAAGAGTTCTATTAATCTTGCCCATCCTCTGTATAGTAACTGGTTCCAGAAATTTTATGTGGGAATTGGGGCTAACCAGAGACTGAAACCTAAACATTCAATTTTGGCCACATAGAGTTCTGTCCTTTCACCAAAGTGGAAATTTTTCAAATAAAACACAGAGGCCCAATGGAACTTACTGAGTGAGAACAAGTCTTCAGTTCCTCAAGGCTTTCCTATTTTTTAAAATATATAGGGTAATTCTATGCAGTGGCCTTGGAGAAATTGCCTTCACTAATACAACTGCTCTCTAATCCTAAAGTCAACCTTACCTATTTATTTTTCTCTGTGGATGCCTTTCACCTCAACTTCCCTGTATTTTGAAGAAAAGGTAACTAATTTCCAAAGCATGGTTTCAGGAAACCAACAGTGTCATGTCCAATTGCCTAGAAAAATACAAATTGATTCAGCATTCTGGTTCAATCTTGTATTTGTGGGGGGGTTTCCCCATCTCATTCTCATGGCTTCTTGCGAAGGGAGATCAGAGTAATGCTAAACAAGTGGACACAGCAGAACCACACTGAAATGGGGAAGAGGGCATGATGGGAAGTTGGGCTGGGGGAGATCTCAGGACTGCGAGCCCCACCAGGAGGGGGCTCACTCAGCAATGGCATGCAAGACAAGCATCTTAAAAGCAAGAAAGCCTTCAGAAATAAACAGCAAGAGAAAAAAGCATTTCTTTCATAGTCTTTGCAAGTTGCACCAGGAAAAATTTTTATTTTCTAGAATTGAGGATTTTAAAAATATCCACACAAAGGGCCTTGAAAGATATAGCATAATATGTTCAAATGACCAAGAAGCAAGAAAATCATTTCGTCTTGTTTTGCTTCTTTTAAAAATACTGATCTTTACTCATGATTATTTATTTCTTCTCTGCTGTCTGCCTCCTCACTAAATGGTGAGCCCTTGAAGGCACGGATCTTTTTTTGTGCACCACCATATACTAAGTACCGTCTGCAGTGCCTGGTATGCAGTGGATACTCAATAAATGTGTGTTGAGTGAATAGAGTCCATGTATTTCTGAGCAAACTGGTACTTTCACCCAATTCTGGCTCATTTCTTTCTCCTAACGTCCACCCACTCCAACTGATCCAATCAGGAACCACAGGGAAATTTAAGAACATTTTCCCCAGAACACCTCAGGGTTATGAAGGTGGCTTGAAAAGGTCACCAGAACAGCCCTGCTTTTGCGCCGTCTTCTACATTGGTTGGTTTGGAGTCCTCTGAACATTTCTCTTGGATAAAAGATCCATGGCCCAATGGGGCATATTCTGTTTTTTTCACCCTGTTTACCAGCTCACATCAGATCCAGTCAGCCCCGATGCTTGCTGTGTTCCAATAAGAAGCAAATGAAATTGTTCAGATTCAAATGCCCAAATGCTTATTTTAAAAGGCCATCTTTACCTCTGTCACTCCTAATTCCAAAGGGAGTGCTATTTTCCTAGCTTGGCATGCTTTTCCCAGGTCAAGGGGTTTCTGTGAAACGTCCTGAGTTCTGCGAAGAAGAGTTTGAAAAAATTTATTATGTTTGGCCTGCCACCTTCCCAAAGCCTGAAAATAGTCACTGCTGATCCCTTTCCCAAAAAGCAAATAATAAAAACCAAACAAACCACCCCCTACGCACAAATAACACTATTTCTTCCAAGCGTGTGTTTCCTGTAATTAGTATGAAGAACTACTTCAATGCTCCCTATGGAAGACCCTTTGAGATTTGGAATACAAGATGGAATACCTTGTTAGAACTGCCCTCCTGAGAGGCACCCTTGCTCACAAAATCTCCTTCCTTCTCCTCCTCCTCCTTCTTCCTTTCTCCCTTCCCCTTCTTCTTCCCCTCCCCCATCTTCTTCTCTTTCTCTTCCTGCTCCTCCTCCTTCCTTTTCTTCTCCTTCTCTTCCTCCGTTGTCTTTTTGTATAGACTTCTTCCTGCCATATGTATGGATACTCCCTGAAGTTTTTCCCAGTTAATATGAAGTGAGGTGGTCATTTAATTTTCTAGACATCATTGACCTGTAAGAGTCAAGACTGGGCCATGTGATGTTCTGAAAAAACATCAGTCTTAATATTCTAGGATTCTTTCCAGTGGATTGCAAGCTTTGCAGAGACAAGGATCATGCCTGACTCACCAGCATATTCCTGGTACATTCCTTATAGGCATGCAGTACACATCTGTGGGAAGAATGAATATTGGAACAGTCAGGATGACTACTGGTATAATCATACTTCACACATCTCCACATCTTGACTTCACTACACATTTGGAATCATTAAGTCTGAGCATGGGTGAACTGCAGGGACATAATCATCTGGTCCTAATCATGGCTGCTGTGAGCCCCTCATTTAAGGGCTGTAATCTCTCCCCTCACCTCCATGGTTTTAATCTCTTTTACTTGCTCATTTTTCTTATAACACTTTTCTTCTAACATGTAATTTACCTGTAGTTTGTTATTTATTTTCTTGCTTCTCCACAAGAGGCAAGGGTTCCTTGTCTGTTTTATTCACTGCTGTCCCCCAATGGCCCAGAACAGAACCTGGCACATATTAAGGGCTCTATAACTATTTGTCAAGTGAATAAACATTAGAATTATCTTTGCATATGGACTGTGAGTATTTTTCTTAAATCCCCAGCCCAATTGCATACCTGTGGAATCAGGATGTTAGAGGTGTGGACACCAGAAATCTACATTTTTATCAAAATGTGTAGTATGGCTCTTCTGAAAATCACTAGCTCACCCAACTCAGTCATCTAGAAACAGTCCTGAAATCCAGGGACGTATAGCGTCCTTGTGGCCATGTGGGCTATTTAATGGTGCGTCTAACTGTAATTATGTCTTTTCTGAGGAGCTTTCTACTCCAGTGATCTCTGAGCTGGATTTACTTAATAGAGGTTCACTGCCATTACCATCTTGGTCTTTGAGATTAAGGTAATAGACCCAAAAACTGTAGTCTCTGAACTTACTTTGTGGTGCCACTCGGAAGGCAGGAAGTTCAGAAAGGACCCTTTGATGTCTTTGCACAGAAGAACCACCCTATTTCCATGTTGACATGCCACTGTTTCCCTTCTTCTTCCAGTTCCTGGACATCTCCATTAAATGGACCACCCAGGAAACATTTCCTTCAAAGTACCTTCATCAAGACCCAGAAACCTCTCGCCAGCTGATGTGTGACAAGTGTCCTCCTGGCACCTACTTAAAGCAGCACTGTACCACAAGGCGGAAGACCGTGTGTGCCCCTTGTCCTGATGACTACTACACAGACACTTGGCACATCAGTGATGAGTGTCTGTACTGCACACCAGTGTGCAAGGAGCTGCAGTATGTCAAGCAGGAGTGCAATCGCACCCACAATCGCGTATGTGAATGTGAAGAAGGGCGCTACCTGGAGGTGGAGTTCTGCCTGAAGCACAGGAGCTGTCCCCCTGGATTTGGAGTGCTGCACGCTGGTATGTCCCAGCTTTCAACAGGCTGCAGAAGTAATTAGGATCATATGAAGTCAAGTGGTAGGGAAAGTTTAAGGGAACACTTTTGTCTGATGGTATCACAGAATAGCAAATTGCAAAGGTAATAGAACCCACTAGGTATATACTATGCGTCTGGATTGCGGCCGGATGACCATTTCTCAGAGCAATACTCTGCTGCTCTAGGGTGATTTAGTGGCAAATCTCAAATGCAGCAAATTGCTCTGTAATGAGATGCGTGATGGATTGCTTTTTTAAAGGGACACTCTCTGAGCTGCACTGTTTGTAACTGATAGAAACCTCCATGTTTCACTTCGGCATGGATAGCTTCAAACTGCGGTCCTTTTTGACAGACATCAGGAATCTTAATTGATACCAAGAGAATAATTAGTCTGATATTGATGGGACTCTGGAGTGCTAACAATGAACAGTTATAATTAATTAATTTAAAAAATGAGAATGGCTTAGGGAAATGCATTTCATTATAAAAAATAAAGCCAGTCCTTCTTTTGGCATGGGAGTTTAGTATCTGGGAAGATAAAGACTATGGCAGTATCTCATCAATGAGCTTATTCTTTATCTTAGACAAAGCAGATTGCCAAGCCAAGAGTAAGTACTTGTCTACAGACAACTGCTTTCTCTTTGTGCATTTTGAACATCATAGGTTAAGGCCAGTGAGCACTGAATCTTTTAAAGCTGCAACCACATTTTTTTCCCTACCAAATTCACAAAGCTTCTGTGTACTCTCTTAACTTGGGAAAATTAAGAGTAAATTACTTACTTTTTTAGAGGGAGTAGTAATCAGTACAGATTCTGATTACTCAGTTTGAAGCAGTATTTCTCAGCCTGAATTATCCAACATTTTGGGCTGGATAATTCTTTTTGTGGGCAACTGTCTTGTGCATTGTAGAGTGTTCAGCAACCTCCTTGGTCTTGTCACTACATGCTCCTCCTGGAGTGGTGACAACCAACTGTGTCTCCAGACATTACCAATTAATTGCCACTTGTTGACAACCACTGTTTTAGAGGATGCTAGTTATTTGTAACTATTTTAACTTCTAGGAGTTGTGATATATAGAGTTCTAAACTATTAGATGACAAATACAAAACATTCAAAAATTGAAATCTATTGTTTCTTGAGTTGTGAATCTTGTTAAATTAATCACAGTAGAGGCAAATTGCATGAGAGTTCCTTAAAACACCTTGAGTATGAGTATTTAAGGGAAAAATTGATGATACTTCCTAGGTTTTATTGAGTGATACTTTGGGACACAAAAACTAAGCCAAGTTGTAGGAGGGAAATGCCCATCCAACAAAAATAAATTTGCTTAATTCAATTCAGTAAGTTGTACATGTAAAAAAAATTAATGAAGGCACCAGGCTACTTGGAAATTAGAAAGTTTTGAAAAAGAATGGAAAATGCAAGGATTTTTCTCTCATAAGCATGGAGAGCTGTTTGTAGAATGAAGTGACCCAGTAGCCAGAGGACCGGCGCAAAGATGCGTATTTTCTTTTGTGGCACCGCAGTGGGGTTTATTTACCTCTCGCTTCCTGAGAACCCACAGGGTAGTTCCTCATGGACAATAAGAGAGTTTCATCCCAAGGATAAGGAAGCACTATGCAAGGTTACTCTAAAAGTATTTAATAATCGTTCTTTTTTTTGTCATTTTTTTTGAAGTCCAATTGTCTGTATTTTACTCACTCAGTTGTAAGAGTCTTTTGTCATTACTTATGGCTAGCATGGTGAAATTCTCAACTGTAGAACAGAATTCCTCTCATAATTATGACATTGAACGTTTGGACTGCCATATTATATTCTTTATGTTTCCATTGATATTAATAGGGCAAAATCATTTACTTATATGGATGAACCTTTCTTTATAAAAAGTTCTATCAATTATAAAACAGGGAAGTCCTACTCGGCAAGGTGATTATATAAAGTTTCCAAAGACACTAAGAAACTTGACTTCTATCGTTCTTGGATTTCTTTTGTTAAAGAACTTTAAAGGCTAAGCTGCCTAAAAGAATGTCATGTCTTGTACCGATGACTTTCTCACTGGGCTGCGTGCAAAGACCCAATCCGTCAATGTCATTTGAATAAAGCCAAGTTCTTCTTTGTGCAGTTGGCTTTCCAGAACATGTGGTTGGCAAAGGGAGACTTGGATCCATGGGTTCAAGTCCACTGACTTCCAGAATATCAGCGATGAAAGAATACCATGGAATCTCTGCCCAAGAATCTTCACTTAGGATATTGTAGGATTTGGTGTGGAGTTGAGTGTCATTCAAAAAGAGGAATATAGTTTTAAAAAGTACTTTAAAAAATATTCCCCTTTGTCATTTGGTTCCTAAGACTTCAGTCACTGCAGAGCTGGAGGTGGTATTTAACACGCGGAGGTTTCCTGCCTGTGTTTCCCACCTCCCTTTTTTTTTTTTTTTTTTTTTGCCAGCCCTCCCTCATTTTTACTGGTCAACGCATTGATAATCCCTTTTGAAGAAGCAGGAGATGAAACTAGAATCAAACCATTTTGCTTTTTTCCCCCTGGATTTGATCCAATGAGATGGGATGTTCAAAATTTTAATAACTGAAGTTTACTAACTTTCTGTAGCTTTCACTTGTCCCTTTTGCATTTGTTATCTTGTATAAGCCAGAATTGGCTTAGAAAAGCTACTTTTGAATGATGGAATCTAAATCTGTTCAACTAGCTTACACTAGGTGGAGGTATATTCATATGCAGATGTGCTCTAATATATGATTTATCCATGAATAATAGAGTCAAGGGTTTGAAGGTATTTATTTTTAATGGCACCTTTAGCTGTTGTCTGGTTCAAGTTGGTCTATCAATGATTTCTCCAGATTTGTCAAGTATTTTTCCACCATGAAATAAATGCTCTTACAATCACCCTTCCCTGAAATTTTAATGACTAGACTCTTAAAACTCCACAGTTTAAGCAAACGGTATGTCATTTCCCATTTACTGTGTACCTTAACTGCAGGCTTACGCTTTTGAGTCAGCAGCCAACTTTATAGCCACCTTCAAAAGTTTATTGTAATGCTGTAAATTTTTACCTCTCAAGGTTAGCATACTTATGAGTTGCTTCACAAGTAAGATTCAGGAGAGAAAGAACTTCAGTAGGAACAGATGAGAATTGAGTGGCACGGTTCAGTGGGCACTGATTTTGGAGAATGATAGCAACGCAGTTACACAACATCTATCTTGATGCTTCTCCAGAAAATTGTGTGAAGGGTATGGTGGCAACACTATTGACGTTATAGCACACACGGGACTAATGAACACCCTCCCTTCTCTCCTTCCCTCTCACAGTTGGAAGTGTTTTGTGGGCAGCAGCAAAACGAACTTGTGTTTGTATTGCGAGGAGGGGAGACTGCCAAGGGGCTAACTGGGGAGTTTTGTTCTGTGTGTCTAATGAAGTGAAAAATAAGAATGCCTGAAGTTTGGTACAACATCAATAGTAAAAACGTAGCAAAACAGCCTCGAAAACTAAGTGAAAAGTCTTTCTAAAACTGTGTTGAGGGTGTCTACTGGGAAAGCATTTCAGAAGAAGGTGCTAAGTAGTGTGGTGTTTCCTGTAGGGACCCCGCAGCGAAACACGGTTTGCAAAAGATGTCCAGATGGCTTCTTCTCGAATGAGACATCCTCAAAAGCACCCTGTAGAAAACACACAAATTGCAGTGTGTTCGGCCTCCTCCAGACTCAGAAAGGAAATGCAACGCATGACAACGAATGTTCTGGAAGCAGTGAACTGACTCACAGATGTGGAATAGGTAATTATCAATCAAATAATTGTGCCACCTCTGGCCACCTTCTTAGTCAAACTTGTATTTTCCCCGTCTTGAATTTTAAGACCATTCTATTCTAAGACTGTTCTTTGTGCATCACTGCTAAAGCCACACTCAAAGTCCTTCAAAAAGTCCTCATTTTCTCAGAGGTCATGCTCCAAACCCTGACTTTCCTCTTTTCACACTTGGATCAAATCTCACTCCTGGAGAAATGGGTGGTGTCATGATGATGTCTGAGGCCAAATTAGCAGAGTCTAAATTGCAGATTTTTTATTATGTATTTTATTACTTTTAAGAATACCTGTCTTATTAACCCACGGATAAATTATGTTGAGAAGCACAGTAACATAAATTGGGGACAATTTAGAAATTAGAAATGTAAAACTGGCTTTTTACCTGTAGTATTGCTGTGTCTATAACACAGAAGTTCCCAGTTCCTTTTGCTTTAAACCCTTTATTCTGGAAGGGTCACTGGTTTAGAGCCCAAGTAATCCAAATGCATCCTATGTTGGTGAGGCCACTAATCAAATCGGGGTCCTCACCCTGTCACTCCCACCAGGACACTACTCCTACCAAGGATTCATTCCACTGACAATAGTCTGTCTTTTAGCATTCAGCTAAACAGCATCGTGAACCAGCCTGACTCTCCCCAAGCACCTCTTTGTACTACACAGAAGTGAACACAGCCTAGAAATGTGATTTGGGAGATTTAAGTTTCCAATCCAGTCCCAACGTTTTTTCACTGTGTCATTGAAATCCTAAATAAGTTATTTAGCCTTTCTTCTTTCACATCTAAAAAATGGAGTAAAGGAAGGGGTAGTAGGAAGAATGACTTCTAACTTTAACATTCTCTTTAATACATGTCACATTTTGGTTTTGTCATCCATTGAGCACTTACTGTAGGCTCTGCAAAAACCTGTTAGGCTCCTCAAGTTTAATCGAGGGCATGAATGGCAGAGCCAGGACTCAAACCCAGGTGTGATGAATCCAAAGAGAAACTCTCACTCCCTGGGATATACTGACCCTACCCAGGCATGCAGGCCATCTCACCTCTTTTCTAAATGACATCTTTCCTGTGTGTGACTATTTTCTCATTTAATATATGCTCGCACAGCTATATCTATTGTCATTCCCAAAGGTAAACATTGTGTTTGTGTGTGTACCCAGAATAGTGAACCAGAGTGCACATTACCCCAGAGTACTTCCGAGCTCCTTTCAAAGCAATGATTATATCTGTTTGGGGGCTGATCTTGAAGTATCCTGTGGGCACTGGGTATACCTTTAACAGAATGTTAATATTTATATTAAGTCATAGAGGTTTTGCTGTAATTTATTTATAGCACTATTATGTTCTTATTAAGTATTTATTAAACTTTCTCCCCCCAAAGGACCTAACAAACATAAGAAAGGACAGAAGTCCAGTTGGGTTGTCAATCTACCACTATGAGCAGCAAGAGAAGGCTGGTTTTATTCAAATTTTTCATTTTACCACATCTTATCTTGGAAAGCTCAATTGTGTTGGTCTTTAAATTTTGGATTTTGGCCAGTAGACTTCCAAGAGTCCAATTCTTGAGTGAATCTTGGTTTTTCCCACTTCTGTTAGATGTCACCCTGTGCGAGGAGGCGTTCTTCAGGTTTGCTGTCCCTACCAAGTTTACCCCTGACTGGCTCAGCATCCTGGTGGACAATTTGCCTGGCACCAAAGTAAATGCAGAAAGTGTAGAGAGGATAAAAAGACGACACAGCTCCCAAGAACAGACTTTCCAGCTGCTGAAGTTATGGAAACATCAAAACAAAGACCAGGATATGGTCAAGAAGATCATCCAAGGTATGGTAACCTGAAATAGATAAGTCGATCAGAAATGAAAGACGCCCTTTTATCATGGATTTAGTTGTGTGTACGACGTTTCCTACTTGGAATTAGTGTTGCACTGAAAGCATTTTCACAAAGAGATGGTGTGGACGCTGTTGTCAGAACCATCATGTAGGGTTTTATTTTCACCTCCTACACATCTCCCCACCCAACTGTTTTTTCAGAGTGTACATAGAAGCCACAGTGCATTTCTAGAGCAGGGTGTAGACCTCTGGAAAGTTGATTCTAAATCCCTTAGCAGTTTTATTAGCATCCCCTCTGACCTTCCTAAAAGTTCTTTAACCACTTTGAACCTTACCTTGCATTTCCACTAAGGAGCTCTGTTGTATTCATTTGGTAATTTTCTCTGGAGAGCTTCCCAGTATTTTAGAGATATCCTCTCCTTAATCCTCTCACAAGGCAGCCTATTTCAAAATTACCATTTTAATAGCATATGTTGTAAGGATTAATGAGATAAGGTCTGCAAAATGTTTGAGTTTCTTAGAAAAAGGGGCTAGTTAAAATCAAGTACTCTCATGTTTCAGAGTTTTCTATAGAATCTCCTTTAGAAAGTGAGTGTGTGTGTGTGTGTGTGTGTGTGTGTGTGTGTGGTGGGGATGATGAGAGAATGAATTCAAAGGGAAAAGAAAATTACATACAGTGTGGACTGCAAGGTTTAGGTTATACAGTGGAAAGAGTTCTGAAGTCAATTAGCAATGGGAGGACATGCCAGAAAAAAATGAGGGAGGTTTTTCGTAATGCAGACAACGTCAATGAGAAATTCACTCTCCTTTCCACTGGAGTTAAGTGAGTCTTAAAACTACCATAAAATCCTCAAACATCTGAAACTAGGGCAACAGATTTTGGGAGACTTAACATTTTTGGCAGCTGAACATATTCACTTGTTCAAAGAGTAAACTTTTCTCCTGTTTTTGGCAACCCAACTGTATTCTTTGAAAGTATAATTAGCCCTAAAGCAAAAAGAAAAGGAAGCAGAGAATCAGAGACTGTTCGAGTTGGAAGGGAGCAAATCCCGACTTTATAAATGAGGACATTTCAGCCCAGGAAGATGAACTGACTTGCCTTAGGGCTCAGATACTAAATGACTTATGTCATTAATAGAAACATTAGTGGCTCCCTGTTATGTTTCTGTCCTAGCTCATTACAGAAATATTCTCTAGGCTGCGTCTATCATCACGTCCCTGAGCCTCATATTATGGGTTTTTTAAATTTTCTTCCCAGTGGTGGTAAATCCTCTTGTACTCTTCATTAAAGACCTTTTGAAGCAACTAACTCTTTTAAAATAGTACATATGTTAGATATTGACTAATGAAAGTTTTTATTACAAAATAACTAACTAGTATACTTTCTGTTTTTCTGAAATGTTATGGTTCTAATTTCTCCAAAGTTTTTTTGGAAAAACTGAGAATGAAGTGCCTGTAATTTTCTACTAGAGATTCAAAATTAGGGTTTCTCACTGACCTTTGTTGGATACCTAGAATATACAGCACATTATCTTACAATAACACAAAGTAATAATTAATTTAGTTCTCAGAAATTCCTAGCATGCCTTAAGCCTCCCTCCAAACAAGTGAAGTCAAAGGTCATCCCTCAAGTTCTGAAACCTGGAGAACCTTTGCCTCGGGTACCTGCGGCAGCATTAGAAGAACAGGTGTGATGTGGATGTCTCTCTGTGCTTTTCCTCTGTGCAGATATCGACCTCTGCGAAAACAGCGTGCAAAGGCACATGGGCCACGCAAACCTGACCTTCGAGCAGCTTCGCAGGTTGATGGAGAGCTTGCCAGGGAAGAAAGTCACAACAGAAGATATTGAAAAAACAATGAAGGTGTGCAAATCAAGTGAGCAGATCCTGAAGCTGCTCAGCCTGTGGAGAACAAAGAACGGCGACCAGGACACTCTAAAGGGCCTGATGCACGCACTAAAGCACCTGAAAACCTACCACTTCCCCAAAACGGTCACTCAGAGTCTGAAAAAGACCATCAGGTTCCTTCACAGTTTCACCATGTACAGATTGTATCAGAAGCTATTTTTAGAAATGATAGGGAACCAGGTCCAATCAGTAAAAATAAGCTGCTTATAACCAGAAATGGTCATCCGGCTCTTTCCTCACCATGGACCAGATCCAATGGATAAGTAAACTGTTTCTCAGGCCCTTGAGGGGGTACAATGATTTCTTTCTCATCACCAAGGACTAGATTTGGCCCCGGGGCACACACACACATACAAGAAAACTATGGTGTGGAGAAAGAAACCCCAAATAGTTTATCCAGCTGGCAGATCTGGCCCCATATCTACTGACTCTGTTTTCCCTTATCACTGCTTTCAGTAATTCAACTGGAAATAAGAAACTAGATTCCATTGTGCCTTGCTAAATATGAGAATGTCTAACTTAAATAGCTTTGAAGTTTCAGCTGTCCAGAGGCTTTTATTAGAAAGCCATTTTTTTCTCTGTAAAAGTACTAATATATCTGTAACACTATTACAGTATTTGCTATTTATATTCATTCAGATATAAGGTTTGTACATATTGTCATCCTAAAGGGAAACTGTGTAAGACTTAATTTTAGAAAGAAAAATTTATATATTCTGTTTATTATTGACAAATGAGAGAGATAAAATATATTTTTTAATGGAAAGTTTGTAGCATTTCCTAATAGGTACTGCAATTCTTCCTATGTGGAGTGTATTTGTAATATAATTTAACCTGTATAAGCTATGATATCATGTTATGGAAAATGCATTATTTAGTCAGTTGTTTAATGTTGGAAAGTGTTTGAAATATAAATTATCTGAATATTAGACGCGCTGAGAAATTGAATGTATCTTATTTAAAAGATTTTATGTTTTTACTATATAAACAACACCATTAAAGTTTTCAAATTATTTTTCATTGCTTTTCCTCTTGTTTTTATTTGAATGGACTATTGGCGGGTCCGAGTTTTTATAATTTTCTCCTTTCTTATATCACCAGGACCATCCAAGAATTGTTAAAAGTACAGATTTCTGGGCCACTCTATTGACGAACTCTGGGGAAAAGGACAAAAACTTGCTTTTTTAACAAGCTCCAAAGCACTTCTTACCATCTTAAAACTTTTAAAGTCAAACTTAGCATACAGATGGTGCAAACCATTAATCATGGCTGACACTAGCTTTGAGAGGCCAACTCTGTAAGTTATTGTGGTTGCAAGTTACAGAAACTGGCACTTTCTAGTTTAGGAAGCAAATTAGAACATCGGTACACACTGGGTTGAATGGTGCCCTTTCCCCAAATCAGTTCACTTTATAATGTCCACAACCAGCCAATGTTGCCTTAATTAGAAGAAGGGTCTTTGTAGATGTGATTAAATTATGGCTTTTGAGATGGTGAAATCATCCTGGATTTTAGACGGGCCCTGCATCCAATGACAAGTGTCTTTGTAAAAGACAGGCAGAGGGGAGGAACAGAAAAGAAGATGATGTGAAGACAGAGGCAGAGATGGGAGTGATGTAGCCATAAGCCAAGGGAGCTAGGGGAGGCGAGGAACAGATTCTCCCCTGGGGCCTCTGTAGGGAGTGAAGTCTTGCTGACATTGGACTTCTGGCCTCCAGAACTACGAGAATGAATTGCAGTTGTTTGAAGCCACCAAGATTGTGGTACTTTGCTGCAACAGCCACTGGGAACTAACATAGGTTGCATCCTAGGCTCACAAAGAGCAGAATTAAGATCACTCTGGCACCATTGTGGGTAGAATTTCAACAGTTTCCTAATCCTCCATTTCTGTATCTTTCAGCTCCAAATTTCAAATTCCCAGGAGAGAAATTCTGATCCTACATTGGCACAAAGACCTGGCCAGTGAGAACCTGTCTTTATCAGCTGCAACACCTAGGAAGGAGATACTGTGAACGGGGCCCACTGTATCCCATCTTTTCCCGTCTACATTCTTCTTTTCTCTCACTCTATCATGACGTAGAATTTGACGTCAGTGCTGATCAACCACACCTTGCGAAATCAGATCATGTGTGGCAGATCCAGGTTAATATTACGCCAACTCTTACATCCGGGGAAATGAAAACCAGAGGGGAAGTCAAGGGGCTCCAACATGGGGAACCAGAGACCCAAGGCTGTAACACTTGCAAAAACAAGTGCTGCAGCCCAAAGTGGGTGCAAAGGAGTGAACCGATGGTCCAGACTTTCCCTGCAGAAGCTCCAGTTTCTCCACCACAATTTCTGTTCATGGATATGGAAGTGGCCCGCCCACATCAGTTCAGCTTAAGAAATGTTTGAAAGTTAATGATATCAAGTCTAAATCATTCCAGTGCTCATTTGCTTGGTTTTCCTGGTGGCTCCTTTGCGTTAGGTTTACCTGAAGCTAATCTTCCAAGAGAGATGGAATGCACAAGTTCATGCTTCTTTCTCTTTTTTGAAACTTCTAATTTTGAAATAATTTTAAATGCACAGAATCATTAAAAAGATAGTATAAAGTACCTGCAGTGAACTATTTTGTAAAATATGCTTCAATCATTTTGTCTGACGTTTCTCATGAATAGACTGATATTATGAGGAAGAATATCACATAGATGATGGTCCTCACATCATGTTGCGGCAAATGATATGAAAATGGCTAATTGTTGTTGATATTGACTTTGATGACTGAGTTCATTTTTATACAAGATGTGAGATCTGTATTGAAGTTTTTGTTTTTTTAACATACAGCCATCCTGTCATTCCAATATGATTTGCTGAAAAGACCAAGTTTTCTCCCTTCAATGGTCTTCAAACCTTTGTCAAAAATCAGTTGATTATATTTATATGGGTATATTTCAGGACTCTTTTTTGTTCCATTTTTTAAATAAATTTATCTTTTTTACCTATGCCACATTGTCTTAATTACTATTACTTTATGTAGAAAATCTTAAAAATTATTTCTGATGATTATGCTGTCACTTGGGAGTATGTATGTGTCTGTGTTTCCCTTGCTTTTTTGTGTAACTCCTAACTTTTGGCTAAGAGTCAGATCTATTGTGTACGCCAGTGGAAACTAAGGTACATAGTTTTTATACCTGGATAGGGACATGCCTCTTCTTCTGCAAGTGTAACAGAAGACTCTGCACTAATTCAGTCGGTAAGTAGACTAGTTTTTGTTGTTTTGTTTTTGCTGTGGTTATACTTGGAGCATCACAGGTTTCAAATTTCTGCAGTGTGTTTTTTGGATGGTGAATGTGTATTTGATCAACACCTGTTTGATCCTGAGTTTTAGGTCTTCCCCTGAGCTACACCTCAAAGAGGTCCTCTTTGCCCATTCTCAGATTTCTCCCATTCTTCATCCAGCAGCATTTCATTGTTGCTTGTCATTGGAAGCTTCTAAGTTTCATGGCGGAGGAAGGGAGCTGCAGTCTCTGTCCCGATTAAGTCCCTTCAGTGTGCCTATGTCCCCAGGTATGTAGCTTTTTCAGTTCTCAGGGCCCTTCTCAGCCTGCAGATGTGAGTTCAGCACTTAATCCCGCCCCTTGTCACAGGAATGGACTTAGTCCTGTTCTCTTTCCCCAGCTGCAATGAATATTTGCCATTATTTAGAGTGAGCACTTTTACACCCCTACTCTCAGATTAATGCTTTTGTTCTTCTGGGTGAGATGTCTAGCCCTCACTGCAGGGCTGCTGCCCCTCCTTCCAATATCTTATGGTTTTTCTAATCTACTCAGTGAGTGCTCAGTGGGGTTCAGGGAGAAAGAGCCTGCAAAGGTGTTAGGAGGTCATCAAAATGACATGACCCTCAAGCTGGACCCAGGCAATCAGAGGCTTCAAACCCACTCCCCTATCCTTGGAACATGTGCTCCGCATACCCTTACCACAGTGGCAGCAATTTTGAGGATGACTCCTTGAGAGATGAAGGTGGAATGGATACATGACTGAATTCCATAAAGGCCTCATAAACTTTTAGATTCTGGAGGGCAGATGCAGAGACCAACTTGTCTTGTGATCATTCAAAATAAGCCTCCTAGTAATTTCCCTTACACATTAAACTGCCTCTTATCAATTTGGGGTGGTCTGCCTCTTTCTCTGGTTTCTCCTTGTCTTCTGTAGGCAGGGGTGCATTTTCGGATTTCACCTGGGGAGCTCCCAGGGTTGCAAACCAACAAAAATGGTGCAGGCTCTCCCAATTTCTGCAGCACCCAGGAGTTTCACACTGTTCCACCAGCCCACAAACAGCCTTTGTCAATTTGTCGACTCTCCTGGCTGGACTCTTTTTTGTGTATATTACTTTTCCTTTTTGTTTAAAAAATATTATAAAATTTATGCCATAGTAAAAAATTCAGACAGTAGAAGAAGGTGTACGTAAAAAAAGTCATTTCCTCACTCCACAGTCCCACTTCTAGGAGTTTTGGTATCATTCTAGAAGTGTGCTGTCTCTACATAAGCATAAATATTTTTCATTTTAAAAACACATCCATATTTCATGGGTGTCTTTCCACATCGCCACATTCAGACCTGCTTCATTTTTTTAGGATCAAATAACCAATTTAACCAATTGCCTATATATGAACATTTTGATTGATCGCAGTATTTTATACACAGCATCTTCACATTCTGTTACATTGAATTAAAGTGGGTGAATACTAGAAAACATTTCTCCTAAAAGTTTACAGTTTTGATTGACTAAAATAGATTCTAATGATTGGAATAGATTTCTAAAAGCAGTGTGGCTAGGCTGGCAGGTGGACTCCAGAGCCGAGGATCTCATTGCTACTAAAAGAACAAGGTCATTGCTGTGGCAGTTCTGAAATAGTCACATACTAGTGCTCGCTCAGGTGAATGACTACAAATCACAGCAAAGAGCAGAAGAGCCTTACATGTAAAAAAGGCCCCTGTCACTTTATGTCCAGGAAATAGTTCAAGTAGCAGCAAATAGCTAAATAAAAAAATAAATGTTTCAGAGCAAACTGTTATAGTCATTTAGTATCAATAAAATGGTCCAAAACAAACCAGAAGACCATGGCAAGTTATGGCTGTGTAAATGATGAAATCTGATATTTACTGTTTAAATTCAGCAACTGAAAGAATTTCTTTGTAAAGAAGATGAAAAAGAAGTTTACATGGGTTACTTCCAGACTACATTATTCTTTGGAAAAATACAACCTGTGAGTTTGAGTTTGGGTATTACTGCTATGTCTTTCTTCTCATCTGCATCATGGTGATTAACCATGGTTAATAAGGCCCTCATACTCTGGGCACATTCTTGTCCATATAACAGGAAAAGCAGTGAACCTTAGCTGCAAGTAGGCTGAACAGCTAAAGGGTCTTTATTTTTAAGCAGTTGTTTATATTGTGAATTAGAGAAAGAACTTGAAGAAGACTGTCCTTTGCTATGTAGCCAACATAAAGGAATGATGAATTCACTGGGACACCAGGCAGTCCTTCTGTCACGGTTCACTTTTCAGACAAACTCAACAACACTTTCAGAACTTGAATCTTGGTGCTTGCATTTCATGTAAGCGGCACTTGGAACAGGTTTCTCATATACTCCCTGCCGCCACACATAAATAACCTCCCTCATCATCAACGTCACCAGAGTAGTACATTTGCTACACTTAAAAACCCACATCAACCCATCATCATCACCTGAAGTCCAGAGTTTACATCCATGCTCACTCTGGGTGTTACTCATCCATGTTTTTTTTTAATTTATGAATTTGAATTTAGTTATTGTGTTTACTTTTTGTTATATAATTATGAGAACGTCACTAATTCCAACCCTACATCCTCCAGCTCTCTGCGTTCATCCCAGGAAGAAGCTAGAACCCAGTCAATTATGTTCTTTAAACACGTGCTGCTAAAAATTAGATGGGAGTTAACGATTCTCATGGGTCCAGACCCACCATCTCCTCTTGCCCATCCAAAAACCTACACAGGTTGTAAAGTATTTCTGATGAGTTTGTATTATGGACTGAAAAATTCAGACCAAGAAAAGTATTTTATGAAGCCTTCGTAGTCATATAACCATGCTTTTCTATTCTACCTATTCCATTAAGCATCTTATTCAATACATCATCTTTAGTATTTTATTTACATGTTGAAAATTCAATTTGTTAGTTCAGTGAAAAAATATTTTTGAATGTCCAGTACACTCAAATTAAAGCATTTATACTCAGTTCTAAGCAAGAGATACAGTGGCAAAAAATTACTACTCTCAGGAGCGTAATCTTAGGTTGCTTTCACTTGCTATTTGTGAAACCATCCCTGTTGAACACAACAGTGTTTATGTTAAAGTTGTAGAGCTGAGTATGGGAGAGAGGGAAGGCTCTAACAACAGGGAATTCTGTGCTCCTCTTCCCAGTGCACAGATTGACAGCACTTAGCACCTTTGGAGATGCTCCTTAAATTGATGGCCAAATTCAATCTGAGGGATAAACTTTGACTACTCTCTTATCTTGATCAAAGTTTGTAATAGTAGCTATAATCAGTGTATATGATTGCTGATACTGAACATTACTATACTCTAATTCTTTGACTTTCTCCCTATTGTTTTCCAATTTTCTTTCTCTTCAAATCTAGGAAACTATAAAACATGGATTTAGCAGTAATAGTAGCCTGCAACAATAATCTCTGTAACTGAGTTTAAATACGTACATCTGTTCTGAAGATGGTTACAATCTAGTTGGGGAGACAAGACATAGACATGGAAGAGTAATTGCTAATACCAGATGGTACACACTTAGTGCCAATAGAATTGTGTAAACACAGCACAGGCATCAAATGTCCTATCTGAAGCCCAGGGCAAACCAATAAGCAGTAACTTTGGCTGAGTCTTGTAGACACATCTAGGCAGAGAGAGATATGTAGGGTATTTTAGACATAAGGAATTGCATTGGAAAAGCCATAGAGGCTAAAATGTACATAATATGTTCAGAAAACATTGTCTAGACTCATGCAGTTTATATAAAAAATTCAAAGAGTAACATAAAATAAGCTCACAGCAATTTATTATTAACACACTGTGGGTTGTAATAGGAAGACTAATTGCTTTGTCTACTCAGAACTCTTCATTTTAGTTTAGTAGGCAGCTCCTCCTTTTAGGAAACCTCTCTCCCACCTTACCCCAGAGCCTCTCTTGCTGGACATCCCAACCCTTCACCATAGCTATTCCAATACATTCAATAAGAGACCTTTCTTGAGACCTATGCATTTGAAATTACTTAGTTTTTTTTCTGTCCAGTGAAAAGCTATGAAAGTGTAAACATAAAGCTGCCAGAGACCACAGAGGAAGAGACTAGCAGAGAGAAATTGGAAGAAGAGACAGGGGGAGAGTCCCAGTGATGTTCAAGCCCCTGGTTCTGTCCACATCTTTTCTTCCTGTTATTTACTTTTGTGAACCATTGACTTCTCTTTCTCATCCAAGTCAGTTTCTGTCAGTCATTAATAAGAGTCCTGTCTATGGATTCTTAAATATCAGACAAAAATATTTGAATTTGAAGAGCTCACTCTGATGATTGTGAGATCCTTACCACTTAAGAATCTTTCATTTTACATTTACCTATAAACACAATAGGAGCCACTGAGGATTTAAGAAAGGTATTGATGTTTTCAAAGCAACATTTCAAGAAGAGTGTTCTGGCAGAAGAGTAGAAATGGGTCGGTGGGGAAATAGGCTAGAGCCAATTAACCCAGAAGAATTGCCTATTGAAATGGTTCAGCCATGGGGTAAATAGACAACTCAGACTAGAGGCAGGCGCCTAGAGGGGAAAGGAAAGGTCACGTTAAAGAACCGTTAATCTTTCCAAAAGAGTCACCAGAGGAGGGCTGTCACCGGGCATTTGGTTATGACTAATGCATTGAAATTTCTGTCTTTTTCCAAATATTTAATACCAAATAAATCTCTCATTTCCTTGGGTTTTCTTGAGCTTTTTTTCCCAGGGAAATCCACCTCATCTTTTGAGACACAAAAGCTTAAGTCATATTTCCACAAATATTCTTCTAACTAAAACAAAGACATCTTCCAAACTGACATTTCTGTAGCAATTTTGGTTTTTCATGACTCACTGACTTCAGACAAGAGGAGGTAAACTGGGTACATCATGCATAAAACCTGTGTCATTCTTGTGGAATCATAGGTTTCTGAGAGACAACGTGAGATCATCTGTTCATCCCACCTGCCTTGGTCCAGCCATTCCTAAATCATCCTGGATAGTGATGACCTCAAATTGAAGCATTTTACAAATAATTGCATTGCTATAGGAATGCCCCCAATTCCACAAACACATATTCTTGGATTCAATAGTGCCCACAGTGAACTTGAGACTAGGCAGAAATGGCTTCTTTAATAGAAACTCCTACCTTCTTGAACTTCTAGAGCAAATGGGCCTTTATACATTGTTCTGAGTGTGTATCATAAGCATCACTTGGGATATTTGCTCAAAACGCACATTCCTAGCACCCTCTCGGGATGCTTTTAATACCATGGCTCATGAGCAGGATGCTAGAATTCTTAATGGCCAATTTTGGGAAATATTGTATCTAATCCTCGAGGAACTAAATGAGCCTGGTTGAAATTAAATCACACAGCTAGTAGAAGTAGTCAGAGCTCCTTAGTCTTACTAAGACTCTTGTGTAACTTTGTTCTTCTCTTAATGAAGGTGGGGAACAACTAGCTTTTCCTCTTTGGGTAATTTAATCTCACTGTGCATATATATGTATCATTGAAATTATCACCTCATCTCCCTTGATGCTAATACTAATGGTAGTAATAACAACAGCAATGATAATAGTCATTATTATTTATTAAATGCGTTTCTGCTTGCCCCAGATTCTGGATCCATTTAGGTTCTTAGAAAACGATGTCCCATGAAACCACAAACCAGAAAGTCACTGATTTATCTTCAGATTTGCCATTGCTTCTACACTGACCCCAGTGCTGACAATAAATGGCCTTTATGGGGAACTGGCTAGGAGCACAGCCCTACCCTTCAGATCATTACAGACAGCATCTCATTCAGTCCCCAAAACCCAACTGGCTGACTCTCCCCAAGCAACTTATTATGTCATTACCATTTTACTAAATGTTAACAGCCCTAGTGGCTGACTTCCCCTGACATCCACCATTCTTTTGTTGGGATCTCTTATTATCTCCTTCTTGAACTGGGTGCCATGTTTGCCTGATCCAGTCACAGATATCCCAAGTCTTGCACAACCAACAATGATCTATCCTGCTTACACATTTGGATTTGAGCTCGAGCTGCCAAATGTCACTCCTGAAATAGGATAACAGCAAGTATCAAGACAGAAAAAGTCACAATTCTGAAAAACAGAAGTTCACCAGCCAGGAATCCAAGAGTAATGATTTTGTATGGAAAATTACATCTGCTTTCTGTTGGGTCTGGATCAGATGTTTCCCTCCAGCTGGGAGAATATGCCACTCTCAAGGCTCTGCTTTGAATGGTGACAAGATGTACTCTTCCATTAAGCACTAGTGGCAAGGAGAGCAGCCAGGATACACTTATTAAGAGGAGATGGCAAAAGAAGCAAGCTTCGCTAAAGCCTCCAGAATAAATTTCTGTTTTAACCCAAACCATGGCGTTGAGACTGGGTATATAAAAAACATTAAAGCTGGCAGGCTCGCACTTGGATAGAGCTGGCACAATATATCATTTCCTAATTATTTGAAAATTGGCTTTGTTGACTAAGCTGTGTTTTCAAAACAGCATAATAAAGTTTCTAGAAAAAATAAAATTTGATGGACTCTGGGAATAAAAAGAAAATGAGAGCAGATTCCACCGAGGAATAAGTAGCTGTCTTTCTCAGAAACAGGCCCACATGGGTCAATAAATCTTTAGTAAAAGGATAAAGAGCTTTGGAGGAAGACACACCTGACTTTCAGTCCTGTCTATTCTCCTAAATAGTGGGATTGCTTCGGGGCTCAGCCTCCCAGTCGACATAACCAACAGAATAAAACCTTAGAAGCTTATTCGGATGTTCCTGTTTCTACCATGGTATTTGGCATAGTGAGCCCATCATTTTTTTTACACTTTTCTTTCACAAGAGAGAAACATACACAGGGGATGTTTTCACCATTTTGTGTGGTCATTTTGAGGAAGATGATAAAGGGACATTGCTCCAGAAAACTGCACTGGTTATTTGGTTCAGAGCAGTAACCACTTCACCACAAAATGAAATAAAGGCAAGTCAGGGAAAGGCAATTAAAGAAACCAGGAGGTATCTGCAGGCCTGGATTTCATTCTGGGCCCCAGACATGCTGGGCCTCCCTGGAAAAGTCACTGAAGCTTATCACATGCCTATGAGAAGGTGCTCTGGAGAATGCACACAGCAGCTGCCACTCAGAGATGGTTTGTGATGAATGGGCACCAAGCAGTTGCAGGCAGTGGTAGGAATGTCCTCCCTTCACATACATAGCAGAGGTCATAAATTTTCTGTCGTCAGACCCTCTTGAAGCCAGAACTCTCTAACAGATGCTGGCATTTGAGAAGTTGAATCAGCACATTCCCCCAAAGACAGAGAGATGGTTGAGTGTTCAGTGAAGTCACATCAATCACTCTTTCTTTTGATGAATTGGGATAAACAGAAATCTCTCAGAAATAACCGTTCCAGTTGGAAATAATATTAAAGGACAGCAGAAAAATAACATTCATTGAGCATCTGTCATGTGCCAAGATGTTACTTTTTTAATGTTCATTCTTTTAACAGCTGTACAAGTTAGGCCTTAATATTCTCATTTTAAAGACAAAAGGCTACAGACCAAAGAGAACAACTTCATGCCTCCCATTTCATAGCAAGTAATAGAGACAGAATTTGAAATATAGTTTGTCTTTTAAATCCCTGATATTTTATTCTGTCACACTGACCCAAGGACACTGGGGAAGTCAGTGGACAGTCAATTAAGACTCAAGAAGTGGGCATTAAAAACTTATATTTAAGTTCTCTGTGTTTTCTTTTTGCCCTAGTGTTGAGGGAAAGTCACGAAGTTCTGAGTTTTACCCACAGATAAGTGTATCATGTTACCACCAAGTGGGCGAACAGAAATTCAATCCTCACACTAACTAGCCAGAGTCAGCACAGACCTTGGAAGGTGAAGGCAAAATCCCCCACAAGATCAGAGGCCGAGCTGCCAGCCACAAGTTTCAGGAGTCCCCAGGCCACCCGTACTGTGACAGACTGGCTACAAAAAAGGGGTTCTCACAACACCCTCAGATTTGAGACTTTGTGAGGATGATTCTTAGAACTCAGGAAAGCTTGTTATAAAGTTTATTATAAAGGATACTCCTAGGGGCACGATCTGCAAGAGTCCTGGCTACGCAGCTTCCATGCCCTTACCATGTGCAATCAGATGAATCACCCTCCCAGAACATCAAGAATGTGCTTAGCAACCAGAAAGCTTCACTGTTCGATTTTTATTGGGGCTTCATTACATGAGCATGATTGCTCGAACTCAATTTCCAGTCCCCACAAGTCAAGGTAGCTCAAACTCCCAGCACTTTAAGCAACACAGTTGGTCTTTCCTGTGACCAACTCCCATGCTAAATTTATCTAGAGGGCTAACCATGAGTCATTCCATTATCATAAAAAGATATTCTTTGTCACTTGGGAGAGTCCAAGGATTTAGTCTTGATCCCAACCCACTCCTCAAACTTGTTCCCCTTTCATCCTCAGTTCTGTCAGGGGCACCACCAACCACCCTTTCAGCCAGCCACACCAGAAAACCTGGAATTGCCTTTGACTCTGCTTTTCCTTTGCCCTTCTCAAGTAGGATAATTTCCCTTGGCTTGATTTGCTTCTGCAGGTTTCCTATATTCATCCTACACTCTTCACTTCCACTACCACCATTAACACTGCCCCCGGAATTCCAACCTTCAGAGCCTAAGTTGTTGGTCCAGCTTCTTGACTGATCTCTTGCCCCCAGCTTCATTCACTTCAATCCTTCTTGCATGCAAATATCAGGTCAATCTTCTATAAAGCAGCCAAGTAATTAAGCAATCTGCATGAGAAAGCTTTTCTCTCTACCATGAGGTCCCCTGTGACAACAAGCTTCCTTGCCTTTTGCTCAAGGGAGAGTAGGAAAACCACCAGAGCTCCAAATGGTCTTGAGGAAGAGCACACAGTATGGTAACTGGAATGAGCACTGAAGCTAGAGTCTAGAAGGCTTGGCTTTGAATCCCGGCTCAACTTCAAGCTACCGATGCCTACAATGTAGAGGCATTGCAAAGGACAGAGACATAAGTTACTCAGTACATAGATGATTATACACAAAAAATCTAATCTTCAGTTTAAATGGGTATTTTTCACTTTTACCACACATTTCTCTAAACTTTTCCTTTTTAAGGCATTATTTTAACTTTCTAGCTACTGAAATAATACTATAAACAGTGGTTGAAATAATACAAATTAATTTTTTTACAGTTCTGGAGGACAGAGGTCCAAAATGTATCTCACTGGGCTAAAATCAAGGTGTCACAGGGCTGTGTTCATTCTGGGTGCTCTGGGGTAGAACTTATCTCCTTGTTTTTTTCCAGCTTCTAGAGGCCACCTGCATTCCTTAAGTCCATTCTCCATTTTCAAAGCCAACGACATTGAGCCAAGTCCCGTTCAGGCCGTCACCTTTCTGTATCTCCTTCAGTCTCCTTCTTCCACTGTTAAGGACCCATGTGATTACACTGGGTCCACCTGGACAATCCAAGCTAATTCCCCATTTTAATATCAGCTGACAAACGACCTTAATTCCGTCTGCACACCTACTGCCCCTTTGTCTTATAAAGCAACATATCTGAGGTCTCAGAAAATAAGATATGGCCACTTTAGGTGGGGGTGGTGGGCATTATCCTATCTCATGCCAACTTCAGGAAACATGTTAAATAGAAAGCTTTCTCTGGTAACTCTCACTTGCAGTGTTTTCTTTGCTCTAATCCAGTAGTTTTCAATCTTGTCTGTACATTGCATTCATCTGTAGAACTTAAAATATATATATTGATGCCTGGGTCTCATCCTTGAGAGGTGTGTGTTAAATCAATCCAGGGTGTGACCTGAGCAAAGGAATTTTACAAAGCTCCCTCAAAAAGTCTAGTATGTAGCCTAGATCGAGAACCAATAGTCCACTAAGTTTTTGCATTTTCATCTTACCTGTTAATGTAGGGAGGAGGTATCATAAGACGATTAAAAGGAAGACTGGAATCTAACTGCCTATATTCAAATCTTGGCTCTACTTCTAACTAACGATCAAACCTTGAGCTATTTAAGCAATCATTTGGTGCCTCTGTATTTTTACTTGTAAACCAAGAGGAATAATAATGCCTCATAGGTGTGGGTATTGGTAGGTATTGTTGAGAAGACGACATGATACATAAAAGTGTTTGGTATAGCTCATGGCTCAGAGTTTGCTCCCAAAAAATACTAATAGTATCATATTTGTTCACCTTCTCTTTGAAACTCACCTAGAAGCTTTGCCTGGGCATCACCAAACCCTCTTTCTGTGGTTCTCAAAAAACGCTTGGTATTTGAAACAAGCAAGCATGGCCAAACCAGCTATTCAAGCCATAAATCTGTTTTTCATGTTATTTGTAGAAGAATTTGGTTACATCTTCACTTTCCAAGTATCTCTAACCAGTATAACCTGGATGCAAATTAGAATCATTTTGGAAATGTTTAAATTACCAGGCCCAGGGCCTGGCCCCCAGAGATATTAACTCAGTGGGGGGCCAGGCATCAGTATCCTTTAGCTTTACAGGTAATTACAATACACAGCAAGGGATGAGAACCTGAGACCTGGACTACACGTCTATAAGTGTTGCATTCTGAGTACTTCTAATGAAGCTAATGACTTAGATGTGGGACTACCATAGCAGGTCTATTTATTATAAGAGAGCATAATAAAGAGAAAGTAAGGAAAAGGGTGTTAGAAAAAAAGAGAAACCGGAAACAGAGAAAGACAGTCACACACACCTAAAAGGTAGCTCTTCACCACTTGTTGGCACCTACTCTATATATTAACTATGTTCTGCCATCCCCAGTAGGCCTTTAAGAAGACATGGATATCCTTGAACATAATCTGATTAGAGGAGTGGAGATTTTGCACCCTTCCCAGAGCTTTTGCCCAAAATACTTTTAGCCAAACTCGAATCCAGAACAGCACAGATTTGTTCTGTGGCTACTCAGGTAGGTAGCATTGGCGAGGTATAAAAGAAGACTAAGCTAAAAGTTTGGGGCTCTTCCTTCAGCAACTCCTGAGAGGAAATTCCTTGCTCACCCTGGGTAGTGCACAGGTCATTATGGGGACTGCAAGGAACATGAGTCAGAGGAGACAATTACTCAAGAAAGTTGCCCAATCTCCGGACATCCGGTGGTGGAGAGAGGCTCCAAATGACCTCAAGGTGACTGACTCCCAGGCACCAAATGCCAGCCAGTCAACAAACAGCATTAGGCAGGTGGCCACAGCACAGAGAGCTTTCCCAGCTGCTGCAAAATGATCTATGGCAAAAATTGCCATAACTTGAATGGACATATCTTGTTTAATTTATAAAATCTATTCCTGCTTATGATCTTAGCTGGCTTTTTTTTCATGGAAAACAAAAACTTTTTGTAGATCTAATATTCTCCCCATACCTGAGGTGGAGAGTCAATATATGTATGTGAGTAAGTGATAGAGAAAAAGGTTCCCAGCCTTATCCACATTCTGGATCACTTCTTCCTTAACAAAAGTAGAATTAATCATGACATAGATGATTATGAAATAAACTATAAGTATTTAAAGACAAAAAAATGCCCAGGTGATGAAAATTAGCATCCATAGGGTACCAGTAAGGCTCCATCTAAAAACTCCCTAGGAAAGGAGAGCTTAGGAAGGTATTTCTGAATCATGGCAAGTTGCACTGGGAAAAAGAGATTGAATATACACAGTAGTTTTTACCAGCAAAAAGAGAATGTATACATATATGTATAAACATTCCACTGTACATGTACTGCTTCTGGAGTGGAAATGAACTCTCATTTGCCAAATGTTACTGTGATAACCCTCACTTTTAATACTAATTACTGATTAGTAAGCATCTGAATAGAAGAACAATGTCAGATTCTTGACATGCATTCACAGTCTACCCCCTAACAACTGCCCCACAATAGGTGAATACTTCTGTACAAAGTAACACACGGTCACGCAGGAGGGGACTGAGACCCACCAGCCAGCGTCCCACTGCCTGGGGAAGGCAGAGCCATGGTTCAGACCCAGGACTCTCTGACTCCGAGCTCGTGCTTTTTCCGCTCCCCTGTGCCATCTCCTCAAAGCCCATAATTAAGCACAATAATATACTCTTCGCAAATGAAAAGATCACATGCACAAAAGTGACGAGACGACTTTTGGTTGATGAGCTTCCAAATATGCGTCGGATCCTTTTTCTGGAAACCGCATTTGGCACAAGGGGCGTAAAGTCCAGACAGTTTCAATGACGGAACTCAAAGGGCTTGGTGGATGTTGGCCTTGAGACTGAAATAGCTCTGAGCCCTCCCAGCCCGGCGTCTCCCCGCCGGCCCCCTCCGCGGAGCTCAGACTGCTCACAAGGCTTGCAAGTGGGTGAGGTGACGGCGCTTGTGGGGTTGGAAACGAGGCACCTTGTGGGGTTGGAAACGAGGCACATCGTGATCTCGGTCCCCATCCCAGTAACTGTTTCCGTGCCCTCCCTCTCGCTGGAGCTTATTCTCGGCTCTGTAAAACTTTGTGCTTGTTTGTTTTACTTTCAGCTTTAAAAAAGGCTCTTAGCAGCAGTTCAAGACTTTTATGAAATTATCTATGGCCACTTAGAGCAATCCAGAGGGCTGCTGGACAGCGAGTGCAAGGTGGTGCTTGAGACCAGATTTTAAGTGGAATCTGTTTTTGTCTTTTGGTTTTTGTTTTTTTTTTTACCCCATTCCCATCCACCTTGTTTGTGTCAAAGAGCATCTTCCTCAAGTTGAAAAGTCAATCAGCAGGGTGTGTGGGGCTCACATCATGTCCAGTGGCCTAACCTGTGACCCGTGGGTCATCTGCAGCTGTGGCTTCTGCAGGTGGGGCCATCCCCTCTTTGTCTTCCTTGGCCTTCAGTTCCTTCTTCCTTGAGATCTTATCCTTTTCCCTACCTGGGTTTAGTGTTTTGTCAAAAGGATGCGAGAAAGAGTAGTGTGAGTGGGTACTGGAGTTGAAGTCCGGGCAGCTCACTCTGAGTTTACTTTCCTGTTCTCTCACTCGGGCGTCTGAGGACTGGTCGCCCGACTGTCAGGACCTCCTTGTCCTGGATATCAACTGAAGATCACATAATTCTTGCCCCACTTACCTCACAGACCTAGAGGAGGGATCAGGAAAAAGAGAGATAGGTGAAAAGGAACTCGGGAAAATACAAGGGACACATTAGTTTATTGACTGGCCACTCTTGTGATAGGGAGTGTGCCATCACGGACTTCCCTTTCCAAGGGGGGGCACAGAACTGGAAGCAAATCGTCGTGGGGTACAATGTGATGGAGTCGTGTGCAGAGCGTCATGGCGGCTTGGAGGAGGAGCCTGGCTGATGTCTGGGGATGCGGGGTGCCAGCCAGGTTCCAGAAAGACCCCACAGAGGAAGTCAGGTTTGAGCTGGACTCTGAAAGTTGAACGGGCGTCCCTGAGGAAACAAAGGGGAAAAGGGCGTCTCAGGAAGAAAGGCCAGCACAGGCAAAGGGACGCTCGTGTTCTTTAATGAAGTCTTTTCTCTAAAGTTTTTAAATAAGTTTAATATGATTTTTTTCTCCAAAGTTTTTTTGGGGGTGGTGGACATGTGGGGGGGGGATGGCTTTCGTAAGAAAGCAAAAAAAAATAAATAAAAACACATATGTTAGATTATTTTAGAGGCAGTGGGGCAAGGAAATGAGAAAAATTAATTGTCACTGTTGTTATTATTAGAGGTTAGCACACGTGGGAGCCTGAGTATGAATTGAGCGACGAGTTTACCCTCTCCACAAAGGAAAGAGAGTGCATCCTGGAGCAAGACTGGGAAGGGGGCACAGACATGGGCCTATGTTCCGGGGCAAGGTGATGACACCGCTGACTAGGAGGAAGGCTCTTCGAAGGGAGTGCGGACTCCTACTGTCAATAACCCTAAGGAGAATTTGATGCTGGAAAAGGGAATGGACCCCAGGAGGGCAAAATTGATCTCTGAGCCCAGACTCAAAGAAGTCCAGACAAGTTCAAGGACATTTTTTTGACATGTGGGAAAATGTCTCCTCACATGAAAGGCAGTCCTCGGGCCTATTATTTCTGAGAGTCTTCCTATTAAATAGTGGTTTTCATCCCTTTCTCTTATCCCAGAGCTATCAGCCATGGCATGGGAACCTCATTAACTAACTGGTCTCAGATGCGCTACAGGGAAATGGAAATGAAGGCTGTTCAGGCCCAGACCAGAGCAATAAAGAGAAAAGGAGTGAGAATCATGGTTAACACTTAGCGAGCATTATCTGGTGCCAGGAATGAAGGATTAGGAGCTTAAGTGGATTGTCTTATTTTCTCAACAGTTTTGAGAATATAGAACTCTGGTTAACTTCATTTTACAGGTAAGGAATCTGAGGTTTAGTGTGGTTAAATAACTACTGTGATTCACAAAGCTGGTAGGTATTGTTCTGTCTCCAAAGACGATTCTCTGAGCTGCTGCCCTGAACTACCTCCCAGCTTATGCTCACAAGGGGGTAGCAGCTTTGGTTCGGGCAAGCAGTGAGCATAACCGTGGAGTGGATACCAAGAAGAAAGGCGTGTCCTGGGGAGCTGTCTGAGACAAAGAAGCCATGGTGGGTCCCTTACTGAAAGATGGGAGAAATGCAAGCAAAACCTCAGATTGACATCAGGGTTGATGGGAGCTGTGGCCTGGGGCCACTCTGAGAGCAACTGGGGAGCCAGGGAACCTGAACATGAAGACAAAACTGCTCCTGCTCATAGTCATGAGTGGCCTCAAGCCTTCGGACTCTAGCCTAACCCAGTGATGCCCAACCTCTTCATCTCCTGGCACACATAAGCTAATTACTAAATTCTGTGACACACCAAAATATATATTTTTGCCCATATGACAAAAAATAGGTATAATATGGATTCATTCATACTGGATGGCTATTGTTGAGTTGGCTGTTGACACATTTTACTTGACAATCTAAGGGAAAAGAGGTCAGTGCCCCTGACTAAATAGTCAGGTATGGCATGTTTTAAATGTTCTTACGGCACGCCAGTTGAAAATCACTATCTGACCCATGTGGTTGTCATTTTGAGTACAAGCTGGTGAGGCCCTGAGGACATCCAGCTTGCTGTTATACGGCAATGAGTACATGGAAGGGAACGGCGGGTGGGGGGGAACAGGAAATTATCAAGAATTTACAAATGGGCCCATCGTCAAATTTCAAACTTGAAAATTCCTGAGAAAAGACTCTGTTCTGCAAAAGCCTAAACAAATTACACACTGATATCATGCTGTTTTTAGAGCTCTCTGACTTTATTTGCTGTTCCATTATCGGCTCCACTGTTACTAATGAATTTTCCGGTGGAGTGCAGTGCTTGGCAGCCCAAGGAGGGAGCTGGCAGCAGCATCGTATCAGAAATTCCCTACAGGCAAATAACCTCAGTGTCTACCCAAGGGGTCTCAAAGTCATGCCGCGGCCTTTAAAACCTGTCCCAAAGGATCTGCATGGAGTCTCAGCCAAGGGACTTCATTCTCTCTTGGTGAAGTCTCTCCAACTCCACAACTCCTGTAGAAAGTCCCGCAGTTTCCAGATGACCTTACCCCCAGAAGTTTTCCAAATAAGGCCTCTGAATTTTAAGATCCCTGCCCCTCAAAATGGGCAATTTTATATCAACAGCAGCATCCAGAAGCTTTTTAGAAAGGCAGAATCTCAGGCCCCACCCAAGACATAATGAATCAGAACTTCCATTTAGCAAACTCTTCAGGTGATTGGTGAGCATGCTAAAATTAAGAAGCACAGCTGGAGTGTTTGAGATCTTTAAATATCAAGCACCACATAGGATATTGTAGCCGTATACATCATTAATTCAAGTATAAGTTTATGTCTCTCAGTTAATTAATGAATCTGTTAAGTACCGACCTCTCCATATGTGTCCTTCACTTTGCTAAACACTATTGGTGATGGAAAAAAATCGAGATATGACCCTTGTTGAGTGCATGCTTACTATTCTGTTGGAGAAAGAAAATACACAGATGCTCAGAGTGACTTTTCAGAAGAGTAAATCAGACCCCCTCACTGCCCCACATAAAATAATGAGCATTCCCCAATGCCAGCTACATGAAGACTACACTCCAGCACAGCATATGAAGCCTTTAAACAGTTTGGTGCATGCCTTCCTCCCAGTCTTATCTGGAGCCACCCTCTCTCCCACAGAGGCTGGCTTTGCTCCAGCCTCACTGAACATGAAGGTCCTTGAATGTGTCGCTGTCATCACCATGCTTTGCACTTGTGGAATGACCCTGCCCCTTTCTGCCCTTCTCCCCTTTTATGGTAACTCCATTTAATTATTTAGACTTCCCTCAGCATTATCTTTCTCAGCAATCTTTTCTATGGCTTCAACTTCTGGAGAAGTGTTGCTCCTTCAGCGAATTTCCATTGCAAATTCTGTTTAGGACTGTCTCTTATAAAAAAAAGACACCCAGTAAAGATCCTGTTGAGGGAAATAAAAATGGCTTATGATACAGCTATAAATCAGTGATAATACGAGCATCACCATCTCCATCTCAGACATACATGAGTCCTATCCCAGGACACAAATGCCCTAGCCCTTCCCATTCAGGCTCCTCTCACCCATCATTTGGCCTGCTGGGTAAGCCCCATGCCATCTGGAGGTTCAGTCCTGGGTTTGGGATGTCCATCCTCATCCCATTCACTTGGGAGACTCTTTGCATCTCATCTCAAATGCAACATCCTCTAAAAAATTTCTTTCCCTTCCCGAGAGGGAGTTGGACCTTCTCATCACCATGTTCCAATGCCACTTTGTACCACCTGTCTCTATCAAAGATCTTATCTGAGTAATCATCAATCTTTGCTTGCCTAACTTTCCCCCCCCCCCCAACTGTGTTTCTAGAACAGAGACTTGTCTTCTAAGGCAGGAATAGGACTGGTTGTGTTTTATCTATGTCTCTATCTTCAGTGTTTTGCAAATGCCTGGCCAAACTAGGCAATCACTTCCCAACCTCTGTTAATTAATAATTAGAACTAAGCATATGTCATTTAAAAATTCATGTGCGTGTGTTTCTTCCACAAACATCCTCCTTCCCTAAATCTAGGATAGGATCCAGGCATGTACAATTTCCAAATGCTTCCCAGATAATTCTGATGTCCAACCAAGACTTAGAAACATTGCAGTAGGCCTTTAGTGACATGTGTTTATAAAGGAATCATCCATTCACTACACTTGGACACGATCCATTGCTTTTCAAGAAAATTTGAGGTACCTCTTTGACCTTATGCTTGATTGGATTGCCTAGTGTTTTTCTCTTTTCTTTTTCTTTTTGGCTGGATATATCTTATATCTATCTGTATCCAGGCTCCACTGCGATGTTAGAAGCTGTATATAAACTCATGAGATTAATTGTGTGTAGCCATCCTCATATGTAACATTATAATAGGAGGCAAGAAGAGCAAATGGATTGTAACTGGGGTAGAATAATGGCAGAGACCTTTCAGGCAGACCTAGTTTTCTCTCATCCAATGTTTCCAAGACATCATGCCCAAACCTCTACAACATTGTCCCTGAACATCCCTGGAGTGAGCTTTGTCCTCTGACTAGACTATGCTCTTGCTAGAACCTTGAAAGCAGAGCTATGCTGTAATCTTAAATCCTATTCTTAGAGTCTGGCACATGGTAACGGCTCAATAAAATGTTTAATAACTGATTGACTCCATTCAGCCTGACAGTCTGAATGAATAAATGAGTGAATGAGACAATACAGAGGGATGAGGAGGAAGAAAGATATTCCTACAGGAGTCGGTATTAGGAATTACGATTTTCACAGGCCTAGAGAAGAGAATGAGCTTGGTACATGCATAAGACAATGAAATAAGAAAAGAATTGGTGACATACGTGCTCCATTTGGGAGAAAGTTGGAGGCCTCTGTGATCTGCCTGCTCTCATGAGTTTTCTAACAACGGGCTGCTGTGCTGTTTGGGAGGAGGCTTCCCGGGAATCAAGGTAGAGCGATTCCTGACTGTTTTGTACGATTCTATGTTGCTGTTAATAAGGGAAAGAAATAAATGACAGGGAATATTCATTCACTATCTCTTTTGTGTGCGTTGCTTTGCATGGGCTTTCTCCCTGAATCACAATAATGGCTTCCTGTACTGTTACTGCCCCTGTTCCAGTGATAGAAATTAAAGTAAGAAAGTGTAAATGACTCTCACCACCTGTACATTTCCCTGCATGCTTTGCTGCTCTCATTCACTTAAGCTACTTGGGCCTCAATTTCTGCAGTTGAAAAATAAAAGGATTGTGCCAAATTGTGTTTAGGGGCCTTTTAGTTCTAAAGCCAATGGGTTTATCTTTGTAGTGAGGTTTCTCAACCTACAGGCAAGTTCCTTTGAAGCCTATTACTTGGTATAGTACTATGCACTATTCAGAAATTGCTTACTGAATACAAGAATTGAGTTTAGTAGTTTGGGCAGCTCTGGGAAATAAAGACAATATAACATTTTGCTTTAGTTAAAAACATTTGTTCACAGTTCCTGAACAAACCTTGCATATGCTTGTTTCAAACGTGAAGAACATGTCAAAATTGTACTTTGTGTTCAAAGTCCAGCTCAATCCTCCTCCTCCAAGCAGGACTCTCGGGCTGCCAATGAACCAGTTTGTATGGTAAGAAGAATAGGATTATTCCACTTGATTTAGTGGGAAGAGTAAAATAAATGATGGAAGGCAACTTCATTATTCAATGTATTTTCTTGTGGGGCTTTAAAGAAAGTAGGGTCTAAAATTGCTTTTCTCTAGAATCGCTGGGATTCAAAGGACCCCGTCACAGTCTTAGAAATAAAATGACTAAATGTACATCACCTCAAACTTTTAAGGTTTTTCACTGGCTTTTCTTAACCAGCCTTTTCTCTGCTGTCACGTGCTCCCAGCCCCTCCCTGCCTGGGCTAGCAGCGGAAGATTACTGAAGACACTGACCTTGTCCACTCCATTCTTGCCTGCAGTGACCTTGAAGAGGGCCGGGTCACTATGCATGCAAGCTGAACCACCTGCCTTAGGTAAACATTTCTTCCTTTTAATGCAGCTTTGTCCATCTTAGCAAAACAAGACGTAATTGGCTTCATGTAGCCAAAGCCACAGAATTAAAGTGCTCACTCCCAGGTATGTACACATATTATGATCTCTGACATTCAACACAGATGACTAAGGAATATGTTTTCTATTTCGGGTCACTATGCTACACGAAGAGTGAACTGCTGCTCTTGGGAGTTTTAAACTCAACAGCAATCTTTCTTCCTTTGAAGTTGATCATTTAACACTTGCTTGCTTTTGTGTCCCTGTCACCTGGCAGAGTGACCAAAATGAGTCATTCAGCAAATATTTGTTGACTGAATTCAACAATCAATGGATTCATCCCTGTTTTTCCTTTCTTTCTCCCCTAATATGACTCTGTGAGTTTGTCATGAATATAATAAACACATGAACACTAGAACATCTGAGTCATAAAATGGAAGAAACCTGTGTCGCCTGGTGCCTGGCTAATGTCCCTGCAGTCACACTTGCGATTCATTTGTTTTTACTTGCCTCTCTCCTCCCCTGCACATGTGTTTTCCAAGGGAGGGGACCGTCTTGCTCATCTTGGTGCCATCAACATTTGTTATTGTGCCCTACACATAATGAGTTTAGTAGATGTTTATTAAACGAGTGAGTAAATATAGTTCTGAAGTGATCTCTGTGCTCCCTCCTTGCCCCTATCCTAGCTTGCGCTTGGATTTTTAGCTACGTCTCCATTTTACGTAGATGGGCAGCTTGTCGGAAAATTAAAAGTAGATTCCTCTTACAGGAAGCAGAGAGTCCTGATGTAAATAATCTTTTTAGAAATAATTTTTAAGTTGCAAAATTGTAATGCTCGAAGAAACCTCACAGATCTTTCAAATGTAATACATTAAGACATCTCCCCGCCAATATATTTTTATAAAGATGATATATATAATGTATTCAAAATGAAGACAGAAACAATATAAAAATGATCATCACAGAGGAGAAATTAAAACACAAGGAATCAGCACATCGAGAATTTTTCACACGAGTGTGGTAGAGATTGTGGGGGTGTAAGTGTTCTCAAGCTCTGCCACAGACATGTGGACTGGTCCACACAGTTCTGAAGAGCCACCAGGAATTACTGGTATATATCACGGAACCCAATACCACATCTACGAAGTCTCTCTACACTTGCAGGAGTATGTTCATTGCTGTCCTACTTGTAAGAGCAACCGGTTGTAAACAATATTGTTTGCAATTCTCCACTGAAATTGTTTTCTTCCTTTATCTCCTTGGGCGATTTCTGGATGGTCTTTGAATCCCTGGGACTGCGCGGTAGATCGTCAGCGCCTATTTTCTATTGCTCCCACCAGTTTCTCTTCCGGTTGTCCCGCCTCCTCGCGTGCCTGTTGTTCAGCTTGGTTGGTTTTGGCGGCTGAGACTTTGCATTTGTCAAATTGTTTTTAAAAATAACGTGAAGTCAAGTGTGTTAACTTTCCCACAGATTTACCTTGTTTTCCACTGAGAGCTATTAGCAATTGTAGATCATCTCAATTCAATTTCAGGAATTAAGAGAATGTGATCAGTCCCTTTTGAGGGCTAACACATGGGAGTCAATGCTACTCTTAGTGTTTCACTCTTTGGAGTCCCATCCCGAAATCCAGGGGGTCACCAGGGCTTACAACACCTCTTACTTTGTGAGGCGGTCAGAAAGTCCTTCTTGGCCTCCTCATCGCCTGGGGAAAGGCAGCCTCTAGTGCTGGGCTCACAGCCCTGGGTTCCTAACCCCCTCAGCTCCTCACCAAGTAACTTCTCACTCTCTTTTTAGCCCTCTACTGTCTTCAGGCACACATTAAAAAAACAAAACATTTATCTAACTTTTCTGGTTGTCCTAATGGGAATTCGGTCCATACAATTTTGCCCACAAGACCAAGAATGAAATTCTGAGAAACCCTACATGTACATCAATCATGGTACACTTATACAATAGAACCTTATTCAGCTGCAGAGAAGATATTTTTCACCTGCTGATGTAGAGCTACCTTTAAGATCTATTGTTTTCTGAAAAAGTGAGATGTAGAACAGTGGACATGCTATCACTTCAGCATAAACTATATCCAGAAAAATTTTAAATTGTTTAATACTTTGATTATTTGGGGATTGGGAAAGTGTATGGCCATGGCACAGAACTGAGAAGAAAATTCTTTGCTGTCAATCATTTTGTACATTCGAATTTTGAAACAAGGAATGTATTACTCACTTAACATAAAAACAAATAAAATAAACAATAAATTATTTTATTAAATCGGTAAAACTATGTGCAGGCACATTTTTATCACCACAGTATTTATAATGGTATTCAACTCACAGCAACCTAAAGGCTCAACTTTAAGCAAATGGGTAAGTCAGGTGGAAATAGCATATTCTGTGATGATATTAAAAATAAACATGGATTCACTATTTTCCTATTGCTGTGTAATAAATTACCACCCACTGAGCATTTAAAACATCATTTATTCCTCCATCATTCTGTAGACCAGGAATCCCACATGGCTTGGCTGGGTTCAGCTCCAGCTCTCACTAGGCTGAAATAAGGTTCTCGGCTGGGCTGAATTCTTATCTTAGAATTCTGCCACAGTGAAAAAATGTGTATTGTTAAAAAAAGGAAAATAACAATGACCCTTAAACATATGCAAAGATATTCAGTCTTACTAGTAGGAGATATTACACTGAGGTACCCTTTTGTCTGTCAGACAGAAAGTTTTACAAATGTGCTAATGCACTGGACTGCAGAGGTGTAGAGAGACAGCCTCTTTCCTATCGTGTTTCAAACTTGCATTACAGTGGTACATAAAGCAATGTTTATAAAAGACGAGAACAGCCAGGTGAACTATGTGTCTGTGAAAGAGATTAGAAGAGAGGATGCAGAAATGCTAAGAATCACATAAGAGAATTTTTACTTTTTCCTTATTCATGAGATTTTTAAGATTATTATTTACTTATATCATTCCAATGTTATTTCAAGAGGAAGGACAGTCGCTTTTCCTATCTCTTTTCTGTTACCATACCACAAAGAAATGGGTAGATTTATCACAGTGCCCAAATGATTGCTGTTGGCTGGTATTGCTGAGATTAGAACACATGACTATTACAGGTAACTGCCTGTTACCTACTGAGTGCTCATTACTTGCTAGGAACATTTGATGTGTAATAAATCCTCACAACAGTCCTATTGAATTAGTATTGTTTCATTTGCACTGGGATTTTACTCCCAAATCCACTCCAAACTCCACTCCAAACAAAGAGAGTTGGCAAGGATTCCACAACTCCTTGCTCAGTCTCCTGTCTCACAAAATGGAATGAGAGTCACACCTAGGACATGGCAGTTACTATTGGTGTCCAGTACTGTGTACCACATCCTCACCTGCGCAGCCCATCTTCCAACTGCCAGCACCTCTGGTTTATTGCCTGAGGTTTTCCTCTGACCAGGAAAAGCCTTCAGGTCCTATATGGGGAAGGCTGGAAGTTCTGGGGGAACCAATGTCCCTTCCCTTCCTCCATCAGCCCACAACAAATGAGTAACTGGGAAACGCGTGGTTAATCATTGAACTACTTCACCCTCTGGGCAAAGTAACTGAGATGTGTATTCTGTGCAGTCTCCCCATTGTTTCCCCAACAGGATCCAGTTCTGCTTACCCTCAGGAGTAGCTCTTTTAACAATGTACTTTAAAAAAATTTTAATTTATTTTAATTCTTTTTTTTAGATTTTATTTATTTATTTTTAGAGAGAGGGAATGGAGGGAAGGAGGGAGAGAGAGAGACACTGGTGGGAGAAAGAAACATCGGTTAACGGCCTCTTGCACACCCCCCAACTGGGACCAAACCAGCAACCTAGGCATGTGCCGTGACTGGGAATTGAAGCCATGACATCTCACTTTGCAGGACGATGCCCAACCAACTGAGCCACACTGGTAAGAGCAACCATATCCTCTTTTAAAATAATAATGCTTAATATGAAATCTACCATTTTAACAAATGTTTAACTGTATAGCACAGCCTTGTGAACTGTAGACGCAATGGTGTACAACAGATCTCTAGAAGTTACTCATCTTGTATAACCCAGACTTCATGCTCCCTGAACAACTCCCTGTTACCTGTTCCCCAAACCCGGGCCACAACTGTTCTATTCTTTGCTTCAGTGACCTTGGCTATTTTAGATACTTCATATAAGTAGAATCAGGAAGTATTGATTGTTCTGTGATAGGGCTTATTTCACTTAGTACAACATCCTCTAGGTTTATCTATGTTGTCACATGTTGCAGAATTTTCTTCTTTTTAAGGTTTCATAGTATTTTAGTTTATGAATACATTACATGCTCTTTATCCATTCATCTGCCAATGGACATTTAGGTTGTTTTCCCATATTGGCAATTGTGACTGCAGCAATGAACAAGGGAGTGCAAATCTTTTCAAGATCTTGATTTCAATAGCTTTGAATAAATAACCAGGATTGTTTTGTGATATTGTAGTTCTACTTTTAACTTCCCAAGGAACCTCCATACTGCTTTCCATAGTGACTGTACGAGTTTAGATTCCCACCAACAGTGTGCTAGGGTTTCCTTTCCTCCACGTCTTCACCAACTCTTGTCTCTTGCCTTTTTTATAAAGGCCTTTCTAGCAGGTGTGAGGTGATATCTTACTGTGCCCTGGGAATTTTTTCATGGTTTTTGTTGTTGTTGAACTGATGTGTTTGTAGGGGGATAAAGAGCCCTGGCCTTTCTATTCTGTCATTTTACAAAAGTCACTCTGATAATAGAATTTTTATTGTTTTTTCCCCTTGAATCTTTGTCTCAGAGATTCAAGGAACACAGATTAAGATTTATTGTGATGATTAAAGGTGATGATCAATATAAAGCACTCAGTACAGCAGACCTCAACAGAGGTTAGCCATTTCTATGCTTACTATTTCCATTCCTTTTTGATTCTTTGATGTACTCTTGGAAACTTAACAGGAGATTTCCCTCACAAAACTAGCTTTCACTTAAGCAAATGTGTTCTGAGAAAATAAGATAGCTGTAAAACTTTATGGGCAACAGTAAGAAGATAAGAAGGAAATCAAAGTTATCCTTGTCTAGTTGAATTGCATAACTGCATAAAATTGGGAGATTCTATTCACTGTCGGTGCACAACTCCGAATGATGGATATTGACACATTTAGTTCAACGTGTATGCATTGAACATACTTTTTTGCATGTGGTAGAGGCTTAATACCTATTTAGAAAAATAGAATTAGATTTACATGTGTAGATTTCAAATATCCTTGCTGGAATTGTTCCTACCTTAACTCGTACCAAGAGCCATTCTGCCTCTGCTTACAAATGTAATAAAAAAGAATTTGTTCCTCAGAGTAGAAATAAAGTTGACTATAAAAAATCAGAGTCCATGCTATTATTACTTACTCCTAACAGAAATGTGCTTTTATAAACTGCAGAGGGCTGCCATCTCTCTAATTTGAGGGGATGTTTCAGCCCACCAAATGGAAAATAAAACCATATTCAGCAGCAGCCAAGGAGTCGAGAAGCTGGTACGAAACTGTGCCTCCCTCATTACTTGCAGTGCATGGTTGAGATCATTCGAAGTAACGTCTGGAAATCTTCTACTAAAACCATCACCAGGATGGGTTGGGAATTCATGCCTTTTGACCAGGTCCACAACCCACATCTCTCACAGTGAATTTTAATTGAATATTATTCTAGAGAGGAGTTCCTGGGCTAGTATTAAGTCAGACAAAAAGCAATTTCACACTGCATTATTCATCATTCCAGCATAAATGAAAATAGAATAGACTTAGAGTAGGAAACTACTTTTCAGCAAGGAGAGGGCTTCTGTATAACCAGACTATCAACCTCAAGGTTTGGGCCCAATATTAGAAAAATATATGTGACAAATGAATACAAATTTTATTACTAAATCACTTTTTCCATAGTACTATTAAGGCAATGTTTTTCCTTTGTGCTACTTATGGTTTCAAAGCATTGTTTTTATTTTATAAGATTAGTGTAATATTAATCAAGCCATTTAGGGCATATGTATTGATACTCTTACCTAAAGTTTTAATGGTTCCATTTTATATTATATGTCTTTGAAGTCTATATCCCCCTTTGTCTTTAATTTCTACTGTTTATTTCCATGCAAAGTAGAGAGTTATACCTGACCCTGAGTCAGGAATGTAATTATTCAAACATGTAGAATTTTTTCTTCTTAGAATTTATCAGAGAAATACTTTTGCCAACTAAGGTAGGAAGCCATTTATATTTTTAAGAATAAAAGAGAAAAAGCAGTGGAATTTGACATTTATTGACCATCTGCTACATTCCAATGATTTTTGGCATATATTCTTTCATAGAATGATCAGTTCTACAAGTAATAGTTATTGTTCTCAATGTGATAAATGAGTAAAAAGAAACTGAGAAGCCATGGACAAAAGTAAACATTTGTACTTCATATTTATAAATTCATTTAAAATTTACACACATCCATCCCCATGTTATAGTTTCTTGAATGACTTTGCATAGTATCATACACCTAGTAAGCAGTGAAGGTGAATGAAAACCAAGTGCATCTGATTTCTTGTGTTTTTCCCAATTGTATTGTAGTACTTTGGCACAAAAATCCTCCAAATGTAGCCTCTACCAAAGGCACTGAAGAATTTAGATGGATGGCTTCCTGCCAGCTTATGAGGAAAAGGTTGCCATTTATAAAACTGTTTGAAGAGACATCTGGAACATTTTAAGAATTAATTTATCCATATATAAGTAAATAATATTAATGAGAGAAAATATTGGAGCCATCTTCCTTGGCTCAGCTACATGTTCCAATACTGACCTACTCACCAAATCTACTCTGTTATAACTTCTTTCTCTCTCTCTTCCTTCCTTCCTCCCTTCCTTCTTTCCTTCCTCTCTCTCTCTGTTACTAAAATTGTTGAACATTTATTGCTTCATTATAATTTCTTTACAACTCATCTATCTCCTTTCCTAGATTTGGTACTTTGAGATTAGGTACCTCGATATGGTCTAGACATCTGATACCTGGCACTTAGCAGGTGCTCGATATAAATTAAAAGGATGAGTGACTGACTGACTGAATGAATATATGAATGAATGAACATGAAACAGAGGGTACCACGCCGGACTCATGACTTAATTCTAGCAAACTTCAGAATACTTTGAAATGTGGTGCTCACACTGAAGATGATGTGATGCCCCCAGGTGCCCTTGAGCTATAGGTTTAGCTTAGCTGGTACTTAGCTCGGGTTCGGCTTAGTTGAATATTACTCACCTCCGCCTTACCATTACTCTAGATGCTCAGCTGTTGGCCTCCGACAGCTTAAAGACAGAGATCCCTCTGACTCTGTGATTCTCTCACACATGCTTTTCCTTTATTCCTCTGTCCCAAACATACATTTTATTTTTGTGTTGCAAAGTCTGTAGCCTTTCCTTCTGCTCACAAGAATGCTTACAGACAATTTGCAATGGCTAAGAGCACAAGTTTCAGGGCAGACAAGTAGGTTAAAGCCAGACTATCATTTATATATTAGCATGTGACCTTCAAAAAGCTACTTAATATGTCTTAGTCTCAGTTTCTCATGTGTAAATGTGGATAACAGGAGTACCTACCTTAGAGAATCATTGTGGAAATTTTGGTAGAAGATAAACTAAATGTAGTGAGCATGGCTCCTGACATGTTATTGTAGAGAGTGAGAAAATATCTTTTCATTTGGCTGTTCAGTTTATAATTACTTACAAATTAAAAGCAAGTAAAAAGATAAATCCCCTTTGTCCTTCTAAGAAAGTATTAATTAAATAGTCTGATTGCAAGAACAGGAATAGCTATGGTTTGGTGCAGCTTAGAGCTAGTGCCCACGTGGCAGTGGGAATATGAGGTGTCTGGGCGTGGCTGTGGGTCATGTAACCTCCCCGAGGGGCTGTGATGAGTGAGGGGGTTGGGAGGAGAGCACAGTCCTACCCAAACCATATGGACCAGGAAAAACCAGGGTGCTGCTGCTAGAAAGAGCTTTCAAAGCTGCTGTGCATCCTTGAGGAACTGAATCAGGGACCAACAGAGGATGAATTCGCTAAGAGGGATGAACGCACCTTCAAATACCTGCTTTCTCCTATTCAAAACCAAGATATGGAACTACAAAAGAGAGATGGCCAATCAAGGCCTATTCTGATGGAGTGTGATTTGAACTATTGTTCTAGAAGCCACAGAGTTCGGTCTATGCACCGTCAGTGAAATAAACATGAGTTTATATTGAATTCATTTAATCAGGGTTTTCTGTAATAGCTAATTTGGCTAACAGAGAATTTCCTTGTAAGGAGTCTTTTTACCCTCTCTTACAAACTAACCAGGTGCTTACTTGAAACTTCCTACTTTGCCTACAGAGACACAGCCTTAAGGGACATAGCTCCCAAAGCTTAAACTGCTCACTTACCCTGAGGGCGAGTATGTGAACAAAAGGACAGAGTTATGTAAATGAAAGGATCAATTTCCCTCTGCCTGGATATCCTTGTTATAGTTCACTGTCTCAGGAAAGAATAAGCAAAACTAACAAAATTCAGAGACACATAAAGTGCCAATAATTCCTAATGTAGCTTCGTGCCAGAAGCCTTTGTTAAAGTCCTGCTGAGGGTGAGCTCCAGACAGTACTCAAATCAGGCATTTTGTCTACACTCATTTCTGATATATATATATATATATAGAGAGAGAGAGAGAATTCGGGTGCATAGGTACTTGTGTCTCCCTTATTCTCTCTCCTCACATTTCTCTTCATAAAGAAATTTCCTTCTCTATGGTCATCTACTACTCAAGCCATCAACCCTGGAAGAATGAACACAACACGGAGACAATGTAACTTTGTTTCTGAAGCAGATTATCAGATACACAAGCAATTCTTAAAAATGTTTACATGAGAAGAAAAATAAATAAGTGCAGAAGGTAATGATGGAGGTCACATAATTTTTCTTTCCTCTTCTTTTGAAATGAAACATGTATTTTTCAGGTTACAAATTAAAAGAAAATATTGGGAACATATTGGGAAGACCATTAAGGAAAGGATATGAAATATGAACATTTCAAGTAATAAGTAATGAATAAAATTAAATAAGTGCTTTGCCAGTTTCTCAATCTTTAAGCCAAATACTATATTCCAGGGTTTAAAATGAAGAAGGAAACCATAAAAGCTGATTCTAAGCCATACATCCAAAGAAATCTCATTCAATTCTATTATGTTCTTAAAACACGGATATTTGAGTGAGCAGTGCATCAGATGAGCGCACTGAAGCATAGCTTTTATTTATTATTACCAGAACTAAATAAACTCTGGAGAAGTGCATGACAAGAAATAAAAACCTGGAACCAATTAGAGAGGTTGCCAGTTCTGGGTTAGGCCTGTTTTCCCTGGAGGTCCTGCAAGCCTACAGCAACATTACTTCGAAGATATAGCAAATCAAACAATGTGTGATTAAATGAAAATATCACTGGATATTGTAGACTACCTTTGGAAAAATGTTTTATGAAAACATACCTCAATCATTGAACTTGACAAGCCAAGTCCATTATTAACATTATTAAACAAAAATGTATCTATATCTTTCAACAAATCTTGATTCATAGTGGTAGCACTGAACTCATTTGATAGATTCCATCCTAGTTCCAAAAGAGAATGCTATCACCATGTACTTGCTCTCATGAAAAGGATTTTATCATTGGATTGTAAGTGGCCTGCTACCTTAAAATCTGATCTTATTTGTTTCTTAAGGTCTCACTTAATATAATATATATAATATTATATAGTTAATGTAAGATATACTATATGCTACATAATTATGCATTCTAATGTAATATTATAGTAATATCTATATATAAATGCTTAACTATACCATTATAGTATAGAATGGCAATAGAGTTGAAAAAGAATTACCACTGAGATTTCATCCAGGCTCATAGATTAATTAGACATTGCACTCTTGATGATTTCTCATTCACCAGTATAACATTTGCCAAGCCTATTTCTTGTAAATCTACCTCTGAAGAAACTTCCATGACAATGCTGTTTACCCCTGGAAAGATAAAGATATTTCAAAAAATATCCTCCTGCATTTTGTGCAATGAGATGAAGTGTCAATGAACATGTAATTGGGTAACACCTCTCTGGGGCACGCCACCTTGTACAAACTCTTATGATTATACTCGTCACACTGTGTTGTTGTTGTTTTCCTACACAACAAGTTGCTGAATCATCTCACTGTAAAGCCATATTCTTTTTTGTCCCCAGTAGTGGAGGCTTGACCTGGTCACTTTTACTGAGCCACGCACCTGTCTCCCAGCTGCTGTGAGTCTTCACTGCTAAGGACTCACAGTTATTTTTCTCCAGAGAATTGTCTCTGGCCAATAGGAGCCCAGATACTCTTTGGAGAAGAGCCCACATCAAAGAACTAGATGGTTTAAGGGTGCACAGTCCCAGTCTCTTGGCTCAAGGTGAGATGAATCTGTGGACTTCTCATACTCTGGGGCTCCCCTGGAGATCAGGCTGAAGACAGACTTACCTGAACTCACATCTTTGTTTCTTTGTTTAGCTTCTTGCACTGCCCTAACCTGCATTTCTGACACCCTTACTAGTTTCTCCCTGCAGGCACTCTACCAGTTCATCACTAGGAAATCTGAGCTACGGACATAGCTCTAAGCACACTGATTTCCGTGACGAAATTGCCTTTTCCTCCTGTTAAACCCTGAGAGTCCTAAGAACAGAAATGTTTATTTCTGTTTATCTCTTCATATTCAGTACCTAATTCAGTGCTTGACAGAGAGTAAAGAGTAAATACTAAAAAAAAAAAAGTTCCTAAATTTGAATTGAGCCCTGACCAGTGTGGCTCAGCTGATTTTTGGCACCATTCCCAAAATCGGAAGGTCATTAGTTTGATTTCAGGTCAGGGCACCTGCCTGGGTGGTGGGTTAGGTCCCCCTTTAGAGAGCACACAAGAGGCAATCGATCGATGTTTCTCTCACACATCCATGTTTCTCTCACTCTCTCTCTCCTTTCCTTTTCCTCTTTCTAAAAATAAATACATAAATTTGAATTAGTATGTGAGTATATTTACCTCATTATTCATTCTTACCTTGTACTGAATGCATAAATTCTAGGAGAGATGAGAAATGGGCCTAAGGATCACCATTGTCCTAATCACTTAATGCCAACCTTTCTCTAAGAATTAATATGAATTGTGGGTAGAACTTGTAAGCTCTGGAGTAAGGGAGTGTGATAAAGCCCTTTCCCCCCATTCAACCTCTACAATAATGCAGAAAATTAAACAGTGGTACCTTACCAATTGAGTGGATTCATTGAAAATAACTAATGGCCATACATCAAAACAAAATTTTCCTTGTTTTCTTTTTCAGCTTCCTCTGAAAATATTTTCTATGCCTCCCTTTTATCTTATTCCCACATTAAATCAGCCTTAGGTTGATAAACATCAAACCAACTTGAGAAAACAAAGACAGGACATTTTCTCAGTAGTCGTGCAGTATATCACCAGAGATTAAAACGGATGTGGGGCTCTGGTCTCTACGGTGTCCCTGGCAAATGATCCTATTTCTCTTCACTAAAAAAGATGGATTGGATTTTACCAAATGAGTTAACAAATTCATCCAGAAGGACAAGCACTCCTACATGAATCAAAAGCATGTGAATATATCTAAATTAATCTGAAGGGCACAAGTGTCTTCCCCAGTGTTTCTGCTCCAGCCCACCTATGTCTGACTAATAAAGCAGCAGAACTTCTACCAGTGGACAATGAAACGATACTCTCAATATTCTAATTCCTGCTACTAACTGATCATCTCAAAGTGTGGCCAAAATGCATAAAGATAATTAACTCTTCTTGAATACATCTTGTCTGGAAGAAGAGATGGCCTTCTGATCAGAAAAGGCTTACCAAGTTTCTTTCACCCAAACTTGTGTCAGATAGGCAAGACCTACCTCTCAACACAATAACAAGAAATGACTCAAACACTCCCAGTGGATTGCCAGGGAGCATTTGTATTTTGTCAGCTTCTCTGGGAACCCCCAGCCCTCAGTTCTACCACAATTAAGAGATGTGACCTAGACAAATGAGTTGGGGGGGTGCAGTGGTTATGATGGGGGGAAAGGACAAAATTCTAAAGAAAACACACTTTTAATGTAGAGTCAGTTTCCATTTAACCCAAGTAATGTGCTAGATATGCTGGGTGGGTCACCCCATCTACTCTTTACACTAACTCTGACAGGGTTGCATTTTTATTTTCATTTTACAAGTGATAAAACTTGGTCTTACAGATGTCAAATAGCCTTTACAAAAATCACACAGCTACTAAGTAGTCAAGCTGGAATTTGAACCAAGGTGTTTTCTAAATCCCATCATCTTGGGATTTGAGCACTCTATGCCACATTAGCTAGTGTTTAATAAGGGTCTGTTTTTTCCTGAACTCTTAAATCTTGGCGTGTCTGTGACTCAGGAACCTCAAGGAAATTTTTGTGGACACTCCTCTTTGTGACACCCATATTTATAATCCTATTACTCTTTGGCTACAGAACCTGCTAACTAATAACTAATAAAAGATTTGTTGTGAGAAGCAATTCTGTGCCCTGAATAAGAGTGGGTACAGCTTTCTTTAAGGTTATCAGAATGAGTTAGTCAAATGCAGTGGACACTTTGAGGGCATGCTAAAGCTTTGGGGTATGTCAGCAAATGGAGACATTCTTGAAATACTGGGGACCCTCATGTTGTAGACAAGTAAATGTCCTTAGCAGACTTGGGCATATTTATAAGTCCATGACCTTCTGAGTGATTTTGAGGAAATTCCAAAATTACGGCCTGGTCTACTGAGCCAGGAAGAAAGGGAGTGAGGCTGGGTGACAGTGACCAGAGGGAAGAGGGGAGAGAATTTCAGGGGAAAGGGGAAGGGGTTTGCAGGAACAAGTATGAAGGACCATGGACAAAAACAAGGGGAAGGGGTGGAAATGGGAGGGAGGTGGGGAGCACTGGGGAGGTGGGCTGGGATGGGAATAAAAGACAGAGAACTGTACTTAAACACCAATTAAAATATAAAAAGAAAGAAAAAGAGGAGGTGAAGAGAAAATTAGGTTGTGCTCTTTGTTTTCTTTGGGATGTCATAGAAAGTTACCCATCAAGAGTAAACGTTGCAAGACAAAGTTAGGGAGACTTGAAAAGATTTGAACAGGTTAAATGGGTTTGGATTCGCTCTCTCAGGGAATGGGAGAAAGAACCAACAGGTGTTAAGGTCACTATAATGCAAGCTCTATAAAATTAAGGAATTTTTCTCCCTTCTATCTCCTTAGTGCTTACACATCATAGGTGCTCAATAAATATTTCTAGAATAAGGAACCTCAAGAGAAAATCTTGTATTCATTATACAATGGCAATAACTGCAACATATGTGATTTTGGACATAAATTCTGTTAACAGTAATTCAATGAGATGGCTGACATTTCACATAAGATTCATCTTTGGTGTTCCTCATAATGCCACCCAAATAGTATTTGTGCAAAATGGTGAATCAGAGGTATAAAGATTAGCCTGAAGATGACCAGTGTGTATCTAGATCCCTTCCCCAGGCCCTGGCTCGGTGGTGATGGAGCAGTTTGTGAATACTGTGAGAGGATTGTGTGTAGAGAATTCCGAAGCTTCCTTACCTCTCTCCTCTACAAATGCTGGCCTGACTCTTACTTTTCATTGCCAAGAACTAGAATGTCCCAGATGTCATACCTGAATTGTTCCCCATACACTTATTCCCGAGCTTCTTTGTGTTCCTCTGTCTTTTCTCCTCCTAGAGGAGTTTCTGCTAAAGCTACAGAGGACTGGTCCATTCTTCTGACCACAGCTACCCATCAGCTTTTGTGCACTGTTTTGCAGAAGTTGTTCTTAACATCTATAGGATGCTACGCCATAACATCCTAGGATGCTATAGCTTGGAGATGTTGCACCATGGTGATTTCAGAACATGAGATCTACCTTCTGCTTGGTCTCCCACCTCATCAACTTTTTATAACCTCTGCTCCTTTGCTGTAACAGTTCCTGTCTGTTTGGTTCCTGCTTCTATTGCATGTAAGTAGGAAGAAGGGGGAACAGCAGCGTGGTATATTAGTCAAGTTTAGGCTTTCAAACTGTATTTGCAAACCTGACAAAGCCCTTTATAATCTCCATTTGAAAGCCAAGTTTAAAGAAAAGACTTATTAAATCTGTATAAAATATACAAATGAGTAAATTATTGCTAATGACAGGACTTCCCATATTCCTCTTCAAAGCTAAACCAGAACAAATTACTTTCATTTTAAACAATAAATTCATTTTTCCAATACCCAGGATATATAACTAATCCATTTCAGGTTTTCAGTATAGTGCAAATCTGTCTACATTTGTAAAACAAAAGACTTAGTCGCAAGAAAAATGAGGGGGAAAGCTAGGGCTACATTTCAGAGTAACATGGAAAAACCATTAAACCAGCATTCATTTTAAACAAGATCTGCTAGACAGTGTGGGTCGAGTGTGATTACTAGGTCTGGGAACCCATTACGAAACACATAAAAGTTAAGCATTGTACTGGAAAACTGATGAAGTGAGTTGGAATCATTTATCTATCGAATAGCAAATAGAGCATAGGAGATTCTGGCAAGGAGAGTTTAGGATATCTGGGGAGAGGATTTTACCCCAGGGATGGAGGTTAGAACAAGTTAAGTTGAGAAAAGTGTATGGTACAGAGACAGAATTTTACACAGTCATTCAGCATGGGATGGATTTACATTGCTGATTTAGATCAACTGCAACTAAGTTTCACAAAATTTCCTTCCCTATGTGGTTCCTGGTTAGTATGAATTATTGGCCACATTCTTTTTTTGTTTAGAAGGCAGAGCAAACACTAAGGCTCCTTGCCGTTTGCAGGCATCACTGGTTGTTGCTGGCTCACACTGCTGGGGTAGCATCACAACCTGTGCAGTTCCTGCAGTTTCTGCCAGACACTCATTTGGCTTCTCTGACTCCTGTGCTAGGGGTGGATTCTGCTCCATGACAAAGGGCACTAGTTTCCCCTGCAGAGTAGGGGGAACCACCCTGCCCCCCACCCCATTGTCAGGGTTGCAGACACAAAGGCAGGAGAGACTGTTCCGTCCTCCTGGGCTCCATCAGTTTTGCAGGTTCCCCTCTGTGTTCACCTTCACTTCACATTCATACTCCTTCTCGACTACCTGCCCTGTGGATTCTTGTCTCCATCATCAGACCCCAGAGCGAACACTTCTCGTAATGATTTAACCATGTCCCACAGTGGCGTGAGGCCAAGCCACCACAATAATTTAGCTATTAATATATATTTCAGAGAGGTTGTGTCTTTCTGATCAAACTCTGAAACACAAGGCAATGTCATTATAATGAGGAAAAATTGGAAAGATAATTGGATAGAGCATCTTTCATTACTCAGAAGAAGAATAATGCCTTTCACTCAGCTACCAAGTTCTTCTTAATACTCCACAAAGGTCAAATCTGTTCTCTTTAAGGCCTCCAGGCATGTACTGAGGATAAAACAATTTGCGAGCAAACTATTTTCTTGTGATTCAGTATCTTTATATAACTTTATCCATGTTATTGAGTTGTCAGTCAAATAGTTCTTAATCATACACAATAGTTTACATGTATATACATATTTATGCATACTGCTGGCTAATATTTGAAAAATATTTAATGTTTGACATTTTCTGGGTGATACTGCCATTCTTAGTAGCTGGTGTTCAATATTAAACATTTTGCTTTGCATACCACTTTTGATGTATACTTTTATCTATAACCTGATTTTTTTCCCCTCAAAACACTTCTAAGAGGTCAGAAAAGAGCCAGTAAGTACTCCCGGTTTAGCGTATAAAAAGAGACGTACATTTCGAAAGCCCATGGTATCACATTGCACTTTATAATTTCTATTAATACTCACAGTCCCTTTATCATTAGTATTACTATTGCTGTTTTGAAGTTGGGGAAATGGAAGCATGGAGAATGAAAGTGCCTGGTTTGACACTTCACACTTAACATGAGGCCATAAGCCAAGTTCTGTGTAACTCCAAAGGCCAGGCTCTTTCTCCCACCTGTGCCTCTTCAAATCCAGGGCAGCTTGTTCTTCTGAAATTCAGCTCGCCAGGCTTATGGATTTCCATTCATGCATCCTTCTAACCTCTGCTGTGACTTACTTGCAGATATACAAAGAAGTTGAACTCTGTTTCTACATCTACGAATAATCCTCATTCCACTTTGTAGGAAGTTATAGAGGCCCATACTCAAGAGCTCGGCAGAACTGCTTGCTGGCATGGGGTATGCTATGACTGTCTCTTTTATTTTTTGTAACCACATCTTTTGTTTTTCTTCTTTAAATATATCAAAATTTATTGCATTTTTTTCTCATTACGATGTATCCCCCCCTTAGACCCCCTCCGGCCCACAATCACCATGCTGTTGTCCGTGTCCATGAGTCCTTTTTCCTTAATCCCCCCCACCCCCTAGCCTCCCCCACAGCTGTCAACCTGCTCTCCATCTATGAGTCTGTCTCTATTTTGCTTGTTAGTTCAGTATGTTAATCAGATTCCACATATAAGTGAAGTCATATGGTATTTGGTTTTTTTTTTGACTGGCTTATTTTAGCCTAATGTTCTCCAGGACCATCCAGGCTGTTGCAAAGGGTAAAATTTTCTTTTTTATGGCCAAGTAGTATTCCAATGTGTAAATGTCCCATAGTTGTTTTATCCAGTCATCTAATGACAGATGCCTGGGCTGCTTCCCTATCTCAGTGACCGTAAAAAAAAACCAAACAAACACCACAATGAACAATCTTACTTCATTGTGTCTCAAACCTTCACCTCATGTCCCAGATTCATTCATTGTAAAACTGCCTGGTCAGTCATTCAATCAGCATCCAGGGCCTAGATATAGCATTAATATTAGACTTAATGCATAATACATGGAATCTATCCACAATGAGTTGATATTTCTAGTGAAAGAGAAAACCATGTAAAATAAAATTTCAGTATAGTACAATAGTACTGTAATTTGAGAATGTACAAGAATAATAGGGATCAACTCAACTGGAAGGATGAGTAAGGTAGATACCATTAAAGAAGGAATGCCTGAGTTAAGACTTAAAGAATTAGTACCCTATTTTTGGACCATAAGATGCACCTAGGTTTCAAAGGAGAAAAATAGAAAAAAATTTTGAAGCAAAAAATGTGCTAAAATATTTACTGACATAAACAACATAATATTTCACCAATGTAAATGTACAAAGAACTTACCAGGAGCATTAACAACCATTATTCCTTCAAAATTGGGGGTGGGGTACATCTTATAGTCTGAAAAATACGGTGATTTTTTTAAGCTATACTTCTTATAGTCAGAGGTAATTACATGCAAAAGGAATCTGTGCAGAGTTACTCTTTGGGAATTATAGTAGCTTGGTGTATTGGAATATAGAGAATGGGCAATGAGACTGGTGGTGGAGGCATAATTTATTTCAAGAAAGACTTTGGGGGTTATGCTAAGAAATTAACATGTTCAGAATGGAAGGGGTATGGTTACGTTTGCACACCTGACACCTGTGTGTGAAGGATGATTGGAAGGGATTAAGACTGACCCTGGAGCCACTCTGACACCTCAAGTTTTCTAGTACTGGGATTCTGAGAGACCCCCAGGACCCTATACTCCTTACCTGCCCCTCCCCCTCCTGAAAGCCAGGGCCCTCCTTGGCCCTCCATCCATTACACCCTGCATCAAATGGGTATTTTGCTCTACTGTTTATTAGGTTCTCTATTTTACATGCTCTGCTATGTCTTTGGGTCACGACCTATTTCCCTGCACCACCTCCAAAGTGACACATTTGTTACTAGTTCGGACTTTGTTATTGCTTGTGCTATCCTTGTAGGTCTTTTCTTGTTTCAGAAAACCATTCTCTATTTATTCAAGTCATGTTACTTAAGGTGAGGCTAACATTTTCTTTCACCAACTTTGGATTCTTAGTGACCTGTTCTGTCAGTTAATCTTAACCCTTGCTAATTTCATACATGTATAAAATTGGCCCTAGTTAACTCCCCTTATAAATATAGTACTCATCTCGCAATTTTGATATTGGAGAATAATAAAGAAATCATACTCAATTAAAGTTATATTTAATTATCCCACACATCCACTACTGTTCTATTTAGGATTAATTTTTTGCTAACTACCACCTGTGACTCTAAGTTCATCTTTAAAAATGAGTAAAGCCATAATTATATCAATAGAAAAGCTATAATACCTTTACAACCAGAAAACGTTGAGGTGCATTACTATGCACTAAGAAAAAAAGAAGAAGATTAGCTGCAACCAGAACCATCTGACAAGGATTCAGCATCTGACAGCTAGACAGCAACAATAAAAAAAACAATGACAAACATTTTTATCTCTCGATGATAAAGGTTTTCAGATAGAAAGCTAAGTATGGTATATTTAATACACCTAAAAAGTATTACATTTGAACCATGTTAAAATAAGTAAAATGGGAAAAATACAAAAGCAAGAATGAAACACTAGACCACAAAACTTTCAAGTATCATCTGATCACCAAGGAGGAAGTATGATATTTTAATTTAAAAATCCCCAATGTATAATACCTAGAATTTTCATTTCAGCAATTGTCCCTTTAATATTGAGACCCTTTGTCTGTACTGGAGGGGTAATGACAGGTAGAATTTTACATGAAATCCCCTCAAGTTTCCAGTTCTCCTGGTCACTTCCTCCTCAATATTCTTCCTGTTACTAATCTAAGGCACTTTGTTGTAATCTCAGTACACATTTGAATAAAAGGAGCCACTTTCCAATGGTTGTAAAAATGAATGGAACACCAAGAGAAGTTATGCTTTATACAGTAGTAGAGGCAAAGAATTTTTGTAACACCGAAGATTGCTCTCCTGTCTTTTACAAACAAGTTAAATGAAAATCAAAGAAGTTAAGTCATATTGACTAGGTCAAAAGTGAGTTGAGGTTTATGCAGCATTAAATGTACACAATTTTGATGGCCATCTTTAAAACAAAAAACAGAATTACAAACACACAACCAGAACTACCAGAACTAACCAGAACTACATGAGAGGAAACCCAACTTGAAAAAGCAAAATCTAAGTAAGTGTTGAACAACTCAGTCTCTGGAAGTGCAGGGAAGCAGAGGGCTTCAGAGACAAGTGGAACTGAAGACATGAACCTCTCCAGAATTCTTTTTGCTCCTGTTTCTCATTGCACATTAGCTTTATGCTCTCTCATGGTAGACCAGCACTCCTCAGACGTGAGAAAACTTAGCTACTGACAATGTGTAAGTTAAACATCACAGAGCTTCCACCGCTGCAGAGGTGGTATCTCTGGGCCAAGCCAAATCCTAGAACAAGACCTTAATTGGTCCAGTTGAGTCAGCTGTTGTCAGAGTAGAGTCTTATAAAAACAAGGGGCAATGACTGGCTTACAACCAGCACAGAAAACAATATGTACCAAGAATAATCTGGAAAGACAAGACAATCACTCATATAAGTGATTTGCTCAGTGTTTAGCAGCTAATAAATGATAGACTCAGGTTCATGAACTAAAGGTCAATTTTCAGTACTCTGCCTTTTTTTTTCCTTTTGTAGTTACAGTAGTTACTAAAAAAATAATTTTCCCAGGTTAGCTTTTTTGTTTCTCTTGTCATAGAATATTATCAGAATACCAAAAGAAAAAGAAGACCAAGCACAAAGTAATCTTAGGGTTTTTTTTCATTCAAAGGACACCTAAAGTTCCTCTCAATGATTATTGTACACAACAATTCACATTAGAGATTTATTAATTGAAACTGTAAGACATTTGAGGTAAGCATGTATTTTATATTAACTCACACTAGAAATTGCCCTTTTATTACTATTCTGATTCTATTTGTTTCTTTTCTTAGTATCTTTTTATCATAGACATAGAATACACTAAAAACCACTAGTTGGTTCTGTCCTGAGATAAATGAAAAATTACTGTACAGTGCTTTGATATGTAAATAGCATCGCTACAAGCTATTGTGTATTAAAGCTACACATTTAGAACAAATAGCATATTGCTAAACATTTCAGATCAAAAAGTTCCTGTGTAAGTAAGTTACTATTGATTTGCATTTCCTAGTTAAGTAATTCTCTATCGATTTATATTTCTTTGCCCTAACAAAGTGCTTCAATCATTGGAAAACATAAAATGAAAGGAATTGAAAATGGGGAACTTTGACAAAATATATTATCATAGAAAGAAAACCTCAAGACTTTCTTTTTTCTCTCAACTCAGCTTTAACAACTTTTTATTTCATTTTACTTTTTAAATTTGTCAACTCCCATTGATGAGCTCTAGAAACTCCTCCTCAGTTGGCTCCATGACATGATTTGAAGGTGTTGCTGGAAAGGACTTACATAATGACTAAGCAACAACACCCTGTTTGAGATGAGAAAAGATGGAGCTTTGCAAATAATTCATGGATTTCAGTCTTCAGCTTTTTCCTACCAGTGAGATTCAGGGTTAGGCTCAGGCTTGTGTCCTGTTAGTGCACAGCCTTGGTCATGCACTAACCAAAGCCATGCACTATATATTTTAATAGGCAAGAGCAGGAAAAGTCCCAACTCAGAAGTGGACTCTGGGAATACAAAAGAAGCAAACTAAAATGAAGGGTAGCAGACAGCACATAAAGCCATAGGAATTATCTTCTAAATGAGTAAAAGGACAAAACCTGTTCATACTCGTATCTGACTTCACATAAATCAAACCTTGCCAAGCAGTCCCACAGCATGGGGTTCCTTGCACAGAAGCAAAAGACAGGACACGTAATAAGAATGACAATGTGATTCCCAAGCAGATGACTTGCAGTAGGGAAACAGTACACAGGGTTTCCAGAGAAAACTACAAGGGGCCCACAGGGCTGTGAACCACTCAGAAGCCACAGCTGAGCTTACACCAGCTTGGAAAACCATATTGCCACCAAGACAGAGAGTCAATCTGAAATCGAAGCAGCATATTTGCAAGGTTTTCCAGACCTTTAACCCACAGAGGCCCACACCGAAACACATCATAATTAAAATGCAAAAGGTTAAAGACAAGGAGAGTCTTAAAAGCAGCAAGAGAAAAGCAGTTAGTTCTCTGCAAGGGAGCTCCCATAAGACTGTTGGCTGATTTATCAACAGAAACTTTGCAGGCCAGAAGGGAGTGGCAAGAAATATTCAAACTGATGAAAAGTAAGGACATACACCAACTTTACTCTACCTAGCAAAGCTATAATTTACCATCAAAGTACAAAAAAACAACTTCCTGGACAAGAAAAAGCTAAAGGAGTTCATCACCGCCAAACCAATATTACATGAAATGTTAAAGGGTCTTCAAATGAATTTAAGAAAACTGAAAATAAATGAGCAGAACAAAAACAGATTCAGATAACAGAGAATATTTTGATGGTTGCCTGATGGGAGGGTGTTCAGGGGGTGGGTAAAAAGGTGAAGGGATTAAGAAGTACAAATTGGTACTTATAGAATAATCATGGGGATATAAAGTACAGCATAGAGAATATAGTCAATAATATTCTAAAAACTATGTATGGTGTCAGAAAAGTTTGAGGTTTATTGGGATAATCACTTAGTAAGTTATATAATGTCTGATCACTGGGGCATACACCTGAAGCTAATATAATATAGCCACTGCTCAAAGGACAGCTTTAACATATAAGCAACTTGGTAAAGACTCCCTCCTTATCTCATTTGAACATTTTGCATCCCACCTACCTGCACAATAGCATTACCTTCAGGATGCCCACTTTTGATGAAAAGTCTTCTTTCCTCCTCATGAAGAGTATGCTATTATCATTTGTACATAGGTATTTTTTTTCTTGAATTGCTCAATTTTCTTGACTGATACTGTACTAATGGACTATAATTTAGAATAATATATCAGGTATGCTTAAAGTGACCAAAATCTTCATTTTTCCCTCCAGGTTTACTTTCTGCCTTTCCAAGCCTTAACCTGTGCCCAGGGAAAATGACCTTCATCAAATGTACCACCTGGGCTCCCTTGCCCACAGGCTTGTATTTGTGTTTGGCCACTAGGAAGCTCCAACATGAGATCGGATAATGGGAGAAGAGAAAGACTGGGGCATTAATGCCCCTACTCTCTTCCAACTGGAGGCAGTTTAGCAGGGGCTGTGGTCCTCTAGAGTGGGCATATCAGAAGGCCTCTAACATGTGGCCACAGCTCTCTCTACATTCAAGAGGTAGCCACTTCCCCTTGCTCATACTGGCCTCATGGCAGGGATAGCTTCCTGTCATCGCTAATCTCAAAGGGCTTTGCCAATTCGTTTTGGATCCCTTAACCCGGACATACTTTGGTACAGAGCCTCCTAATTATATTTCCTTAAGAATTCTTACATGTCCAATATCTCCTTTCCTTCTACAACCCCTACTAATGAAGCTGGCAGAGAAACATCATTTTCTGTAACACCAAAGCTGAAGAACCACAGATCTATTACAAGAGAATTCAATGCATAATGCAGTGACAACAATCCCACAGACAAAGGGAGAATTTCCAGAAAGCAGTATGGTATAGTGAATCAGTAGCTGGCTTTTCATACCAGGGTTCAGATTCTCATGCTGGCTCTTCCTACATCCACGGCCTTGTGCATGTCTTGTAGCTTCTCAAAACACTGTTTCTTTCTTAGTAAGATGAGGCTAATAATATCTCATAAAGTGTTGCTGGGATTAAATAAAATGACTTGGGTTAAGCTCATAGCATGCCAACAGCAGTAAAAGCTATGGCCTGACAGCTATAATTGCAGCAATAGTATTAAAATGATGTTTTTAGGGATGAAACCTTAACTAAGAGGTGTAATCTAAATATTTTACAGATGACTCTTTGCAATGACTGATGCTAAGGAACATCCCTAGTGCTACTTTACTCAGTTTACAAATGGGCACAGATTTACCATCACTATCAGAGAATAATAAGCAATATCCTGAATTATTTTCTTCTTTTTTCCATTAGACTCAGGTCAGAGGACATATCCAGCCTCATTTCTCCATGGAGGTGAAAATGATATAAATGGCGATGATGATGATGGTTACTCTTAATGCAATTAACTGTGTGACACCATTATTCTAAGCATTTTACGTGTGTTACATATTTCAATTCTCACCACCATCATATAATACTGTATATTATTATTTTCTCACTTTATAGGTAAAACAATCAAGGCAGAGATTAAATAACTTGCCTATAGTCACATTCATTAATTGAAAAAAAGGAAGTTCAAATTCTGGACTCCAGGTTTCAACATCCATGTGCTAAACACCCAGCTCTCCTGCCTCCCCCTACAGTATTTGCCCTACTTTTTGATTCCATGGGTATCTGGGTCCCATCTTTATGAATGTAAATATCTTATTCAAAGTTACAACACCACTGAAACATTTTTGTCAAGCAAGCACTTTTCAGAGAAAATATCATTAGGCTAGTTTAATTTATTATTGAACTTGTTCTTCAACATGGTGAAAACATTTTTATGTTTACTATATTGAAATTATGTTCTGCAGAATCATTTTTCTGTAAACTGTACATTGAACATCTGATTTATTGGTCAGTCATTTTGTCCATATCAAATGTGACCAATGGTAGCGTCTACCCTTAAGGACTTTTCTTTTATGGTTATTATAATAGGGTTTCAATAGACCTGCATTTAATTTACATGAATTCAATCAGCTTGGCCAAAAATTAAAATAAATCTAAGAGTATCAGTGATTTTCCAAATCCACCCCCAAGGGATGTCTAAACACTGAAGGTTTTTATACGAGATGAGGATAGAATTGGGTAGTGATTTCTCCAAGAAGAAACTAGGGAATTAATTGGGGGATCAGGATGGTGTTGATGACAAATAAGTTATCAACATAATCTCAAAAATCTCCCTACAAATCATAATTTACAAAAACTACAATTTACTGCAGAGTGGACAAACCAAACAATACTTTAACCAAGTGATGAAAATTCACAGCATGAATAAAGGGCGAACAGATATGATGAGCCTACAGGTGTGAGAGCCTAAGAAGATAAAACAGCACTTACTGAGCGTTTATGAAAAAAAACATAACAAAAATTATATTATGAGAAAAGACTAGGTAAATGAAAGTGAAGGGCAGTCTATAAAAGAACTGCCTATAATCTTCACAAATGTCAAGGTCAGTAAAGACAAGAATAGCTAAGGAACCATCCCAAATTAAATAAGACTAAAGAAACATGATAACTAAGTGCAATACATATGTGACCCTGGACTAGATCCTGTACTGGAAGAAAACCTGCTGTGAATGATATTAATGAATAATTGATGAAACTATGAACAGGCTATAAATTATATAAAATCAGTGTAATAATATTAAATTTCCTGAATTTGATAACTAGACTGGTTATGTAAGAAAATACCCCTGTTCTTGGGAAACGCACACTGAAATATTAGCTGCTAAAAAAATCATGACACATGCAATCAGCAAAAAGCTCTGTGTGTGTGTGCACGTAAACTGAGAGAATAAAAAGCAAATGTGGCAAAATATTCAAAATGAGTGAATCTGTGTAAAGGGTATATACTCATTCTGTAGAGTTTCATGAAACTTTAAATTAGATAATATTTCAAAATACTTTTTTTACACAAAAGTACTTGAAGTCCTTAGAAGAAACAACAATAAAAAAACAAACAAACAAAAAAGTAAAATCTGATGTAGAAAACAATAATAATGCCAGAGCTGGCAATTTGGAATTTTCAAAAAATTATGAAAGTGTTGCAAAATACTTGAATTATGTACTTGCTGACTGTGGTCCTTCTGTAGAAATGCAGATTGCATATATTACTGCTAAGCATACATATTTCTGTACAGCACTATCAACCAACAATCTTTGTACTCTATATTTATGGGTAATTTAGAGATTTTGCCAGGGTCATTTTTACTACACATGATTTTCAACTTATTTTAGAACTTAAAACCAGTTTTTTAAAATGTTACTTCAGTGTATTTCTAGGAACTCCAGTTTTTCAAGGTCAATTTTTACAGGCCTAAATTCTTTAAGGATGCAGTTTATGCCATTTTAAGGTTCATGTTAATTTTCATTTCTGGTCGATGTGCTTGATGTTCTCCTTTTTCTCCCCAGATTTGTGTCTCACCCTTTGCCACCCTGCTCTGAGTCTAGGGCATATTCAGCATTTCCATGCCCTGTGGTTCCCAGTTGGATGGGAATAAGGGGAGACACCTCAGGCCTGGAAAATAAAGACTGCATTCCTCTACTACAGAGGCCACAGCGCCTGTTGGTTGGCCAATGCCCGCAGCTAAAGCATTTGTCCCACTTTCTAGTAACAGCTCTGCCAAATGCTGGCTCCTGAAAATATTACCAAAATGATGTGTTCATAAAGCAGAGATGAATTTTTACTTATCACAAGAACACAGATTATCCCTTGGTGGAATCTTAGCAAAGACTTCTAGGAGGAGGGAGAGCAAAGTCAGGTTGTATATGAGGTTTTGAAGGTCTGGTTTAAGATGGATTCTTCAACATGAGGACTTGGTTAGGATTGGGCAAAAGTTATGATATAACACTTTAGGATTGGTGGAGACACACTGAAAGTAAGAACAATCTGACAGTAACCAGAGGGGAGGTGGGAGGAGACAATGGGGGAAAAGGTTTTTAGCAACTATTATAAAGCACACACAGACAAAACCAAATCGGAGGGTGGAAGCAAGGGAGGGAGGTGGGATTGGCTGGAGTGGGGAGGAGTGGTGGGGTGACAATGCAGACAATTATAATTGAACAATAAAATAACTAAAAATAAATAAATAATTGCTTCATAAACTTGGTTGAGTTATCTGTTATCCTGAGAATGGGATCTTCACTCAAGTGAGGATAAGCTGAATAGTATAGCATTGAAATGAACGATCCTTTCAGGAAGTTCCCAAAACAAGCAACAAGGTTATATGAACCTGAATCTCACTGGCCTGAGGTGCCTGAAATAGCAAAGTCACGTTCATGTGGAGAGTAAGCTGTGTGGGTGTAGATGCTTTCTCTTCTCCGCTCCCATCCTTTCTTGGGATGGCAGTTGTTCCAGGCATTACCATCCACAGAATGCTTCATCATCCTCTCATGGGGTTTTCTTCCATGCCTACACCTTTGCTAGTAATCTATTAACCTGTTTTTCATGACCCCATTTGAATGCTGCCATCTGTTTCTTACTGGGACCCTCCCTGATAATGATAATTGTGAGTTGGATAAACATTTGTTCATTTGCACATATTTACATACCTAATGACAGAATTGCTCTGTAGCCCAGTATTAATGAATGCCATTGCTAGTCCAAGTCAATATCATCACATATGATTTGTTCACTGAAGGTGCTGCAAAATGCAGACCACGGAGTAAGAGATCGTGTGTTGTGCTGGATCCATCTGACCCCACCTGCAGAAGTGGTGTCTTTGATCTCCTGCACTAGTCAGGACAGAGGACTAGAGACACCGGGAATTTAGGACCTGGGGGTTCGAGCTCTGCCATTCTGCCCTGGTTCTGAAAACCACACTTCTTTCCGCTTCTCTCTGGGTCTCCACCTCCATCATGGTAACATACCTAGTGACTCCAAGTTGCTTTATTCTTGGCATTCCTAACTTCAAAGAACCAGAGATTGACCGTAAATCCTAGCTAAGCGCAAAGGCGGCTGGCTACCAGCCAGCCTTGCTTATTGCTGCTGGTCTGTGAGTGGTAGGAAACACTCCCTAAATCTCTTCTCTAGAATCCTCTTAGGTGTGTGTGTGTGAGTCTGTGTGTCTGTCTGTGGTTTGAACTGTCTGCCCATACTACCTCCCCTACTGCTAAACTCTTTAATATATCTGTCCCCTAAAGATCTAATAGAGAAAATGGGAAAAAAAGAAGCCATATGACAACTCCTCCCATAATATACTCACGAAAGCTAGAAAGAAGCTAAATCTTTAAAAGAAACAATGCAAGGAATATAAATGCATTGTCTAAGCACATTTCCTGACCATGTGGAAGCTCCCCAGTTTTTCTCCTTGCCACTAAGAATACCGTCGTCTTTAATATACACACCTCACAAACATTCGCAAGTACTGTATTGAATTATTTAATATGGTTTATCATGGCTATTTGTACTATGTTAGACCTGCTTGGAATGAAATGAAGGAAAGGACCCAAGACAGACCCAGAGGAGAACAACTGTGGACAAATTGCATGAGATTTCATTCATCATTCTATACTTTCATGCCAAAAACTATTTATATTTAGTTCTAACATACACATTGTATTGATTTCAAGGAGATACACAAGCTCATATAATACATATCCCAATACTTACAGAGATGAACGTGAACTCTACACAAAAGCCTATGTCACATGCAATTACACTGGCACTTTAAAAAGAGAGAGAAAATCTTTTCCTAAAGGACATGCTATGAATACCCAACGATTGAGTAGGAAACAGGATCTCCCTTCGGATGATACATTGGACTCCATGCTGAGAGCTGAGTACCTGGAGTCATCTTAAGGGCCCTGCAACTGCTCATGTCATGCCTTGCAAGGGGCTGCTTTCCTGCTGAGAGTGCGTTTTTAATTTTTATTGTATAAATTATACAATGTGCAATCTACTATAGTGATTGAAAGCTTTGGCTGTCAGGTTAGGCAAACCTGGCTTTGAATTAATCTCACTGGCTCTGTGGGCTCATGCAAACTAATTCCTTTCTTTAAACCATGGTTACCTCAACTAAAAGTGGGGAAACAGTGCATATTCATAAGGATATTATAAGAATTAAGTAAAATATTATATGAAAAACACAAAGCACAATTCTAGCATATAAGTAAGCACTTAGCACAGCTGGGTCAAAGTCATTGTTTTAATATGGAGTTTGTGCTGGAAAATGGCCAGTTTTCAAAGTTAACCCTAGTGTCACCATTCAGATAAAGCCCGATGAATAATACTTGTAACTTCTTCCTGCTGATGTCTGATAGCCCATTAGGGGTTTTCATGTGGAAGTCGCACCAGCACAGTACAGTTGCTGTGTCTGAAGTCAGGCTTATCAGCATCCACCTAAGAAGAGTTCCTCCCGATTTACCAACCATTGTTATACTAAAAAAATTCCCTGGCTCTCAAAGATAGCTGGAGCCAAGAGTTTGTATTGATTCAAAAAGACTAAGAAAATTGGAAAACAGGTCATCGTTCTTCTCCAGATATAGATAGATAGATAGATAGATAGATAGATAGATAGATAGATAGATAGATATGGTATATACTTACTGCAATTCATAAAATGTGAAGAAAAATATCAATAAAAAGTTTTCCAAACAGTTCAATCCAATTTAGAAAATATAGTTCATCAATATTTAAATTCAAAACCCTTAGTAAATTTCTTGTAGTTCTTTCACAATTACAAAAACAACCAAAATTCTTTATATTCATCTAGTACCTTAAAGGTTACTAAGATCTCTCACCTATATTAACTCTTCAAGGATAGGAAGGTAAGGTTGTTATTCTTGCTCTATACATAATAACACAGAAACAGTACCTTATGGTAGACTATCAGGAAAGCTCAATGGCACTGCTAAGAGGCAGAAATCTAAATGAAGTGAGGGATCAGCCATGCAGTGTTCTGAAAGAAAAGATTTCTGGGATGGGGGGAGGGCAGCAGGTGCAAAAGCCCTGAGATCGGAACATGCTTGATGTGGTGCGGAAATGGCAAGGTGGACCATGGCGCTGGGGCAGAGGCAGGCAGGAGTCCCTTAATGCAAGGACTTGTAGGCAACAAGAATGGCTTTTGAATCTTTCTCTGCACCTTTCCAAAGACCTCTCACCTAGCAAGTGGCAGGTATGGGACATAACTGAGTCTTTCAGTTCAAAACCTGAGCTGCTGAGACATAAAAAGCACTCAGGTGAGCAGATAAGAGCTTGGATGGCATCTTTGCGTACCACCACAAAGTCCACCTCTACAATGCTAGTTGTCCAGCATTCTGTCTGGTTCCAACTCTCCTTTGAACCCAGCCCACATTCTCAGGCATGTCCTTTTTCCTCCCCTTCTCTCAACACCTGCTTCTGAGAGCACCAGGACCAGCAGAGTGATCAGCGAAGGGATGTCCTCCTCGTATTTTCTGCTTTAGCTACTGGTGAACACTTAGCTCTAATCTAAACTTTGTCACATTCTAGGTGGGACATAAGACATGTCATTTAAACATCTTTGTTTTCTTATCTCTGCAAAATACAGACACAAATCCTATTGATAATTTTAAAGGCAGCTGTACATCCCAGAAAAATGAGGTAATAACTGTATATAGCTGCATAACTATAGAACTGTTTTGGTTTCTTTTGCAGAAAGATACATGTCAGCAAGTATTCATTAAGCAATTCTATATTCCCAGCCTGTGCTAGAACTAAAATGCCCAAACCCTGACCACAGGGAACTCAAATTTCTCTTCAGGAAAAGACTGTCTCCATAAACAACAACTAGAGCTTAAGGATCTTAAAATCAAGGGAGAGGCCTTGGGGATTTAGGCTGTTCCCTTATGCCTGCCCCCTACTGGGACCATAGGAACCTGTTGACATCAGCCTGGGCTTTACGCTTCTCTGAAATAATAGGAAAAACTGGTCCTCATTTCCCCTTCAATGCATATAAACTCTTTGTTCAAAGAAAATACAGATCAGGTTTTACAGATGGAATTAGGATGTCAATGTCATTTAGTTTCTTCAAGGAGATCAGGAACATAATGAATTATATTCTGTTCAATAAGGCAGACCACGTGGCTGTTTTCTAGTGATTTGTGAGAAAACCCTAGGACCTGCCCTCGACCTTCCTCACTGGTCCAACCTAAGTGCCTGTAATTTCTCTTTTGGGGGTCACTCCTTTGGAATAAATACATTGTGTTTATTGAAAGTCCTCATCAGAATGCAAGTAGGTTACTAAGAAAAAGGAACCTGTTAACTGATTAGCATGAATTAATGTATCATTTTCATACCAAGGAGAAAGGCCTTGGGAGACCACACATTTAAAAGGTTTTGGCATAAGAGGTGATGTTGGAGAAAACTGAAACAAAGGAACCTAGAATCAGAGACCCTAGGACTTTCATAGGCCAAGATAAAAATACATATCTACTGGGTACAATGCTCAGAAGAGAAAAAAGAACGTGAAGAGAAGATAATAGCACATAAGACAAACTCAGAAAACTGTCCGTTTTTGTGTTAGAATGGGACCGAACAACAGAAGCGACTTGGGAGGTGCTCTGCTTCAATTCCTTCACTTCGTGTGCAAAGAAAGCATCTTCCAGGACATTTATGTGACTTACTCAAGTTCATTCTCAGAGTAAGTGACAGAATAAAGATTAGAGATCTGCACTTCTGACTCCCCACCTGCTTTGCTAAATTAAAAGAGAAAGAATTGGCAGCTATCAAAATTAGGATCTTTAGTAAGGGTTTTTTTCCGGATCCTATTTTCAAAGCTTTTCAGTCTTTGAATTAAAGGTTCTTTTCTTTTGACTATTCTGAATGTTTATTTAAGAAAAGGCTATTAAACGGGGCTCAAATTGGGATTAGTATCCAAAGAATCTAAAAACCCCAGCACAGTGCATCTCAAAATTTAGAAGGAGACAAGTTCTCCTGGATCAGAGGTTGGAGCAATCTGCAGACACACTTCCTCTTTTCTTCCCACACTCTCATCTTAAAAATAATACCAGACAGTACTAGACATCAAAGACAGCCTGCTGAGACAGGAGGAAGTGACTGTTCAAACAGGGAGGCATTCAGCAAGGTAAGTCCCTAACAAATAAGCTCTGGTGATAAATGGGACAAAGCCACCACCGAATTTATCAGTGTCTGCAGAAACATGGGATCCAGCCCACAAAGATCATGAGATGGTTTTCTGATAATGTTGGTGATGATTGATTCAGTTTTGTAGAAGCATTGTGCTTGAATACACACAGCTAATATATTTTTTGAATGTCCTGGATTTTTTAGGCTCAGGGGAAGACATCCTAGTAAAATTTTAAAAAAGAGAGAGAGACTGGTGTTGAATTCCATAGTTCTCTGATTTTTTATTTTTATTTTTTTCTTGGTTCCAGGATAAAAGGGTATTGAAAAGAGAAGTATGAAGGGGGGAAAGCCAAATATTGTTTATTTTGCATATTTCTCCAGTATGTGTATCTTTCAGAGAAAGTGTAGTGCTTCGACTAAGGGCTATGTTGAAAAGCTAAGAAAACCTGGACTCACAGTACGGAACTAGCCTTTCCCAGCTGTGTGACCATGGGCAAGCTGTTAACCTTGCTTCTCTTGATATAATAATAATAAAAGAAATTAGTAGGGTTGTTGTGAAGATTCAAATGGAAACAAAAGTCACATGTAAGGCTTCTAGTTCAATGCCTAGCACACAGGAAGCACTGGGAAGAAACAAAATGCCTCTCCTACAGGCGTCCTCAGGAGAAAAGCAACTATCCATGTAAAGTAACTTATGAAATCTGTGTCTGTATACCCTAGCCCTGTAAATATCTTCTCAGTCATTTAAAATCGGGGTTATTTGCACTTTAAGGATCTCCTGACCCTTGAAGATAGCACTGAGAGAAACAGCATCTGGGATTTTAAGATACCAAAATTGGAAGACATTCAATTTAAGGGCAATGAAAGCGACAAGATGTTAGATCCTGATGTTGAAACAGACATCACAAGCTCAAAGACCAACAACAAACTGGAAGAAAACGTTTGCCATGCAGGGGCTAATAGTCCTCTTTTTACACAGAGCTCTTACAGATCTGTAAGAAAGATACAAATGTCAATGAAAAAAGGTTAAAAGGTTTGAACAGGCAACTTACAAAAGCCCCACAAATACTCACTAAGCACATGAAAGCATGTTAAACTCAATTAATAGAAGAAATACAAAGCAAAACATTATTATGTTGCCTGTCAATTAGGCAAAATTAAGTAGATTGATAATATTCAAAATGGCAACCTTAAAAAACAAAGAAAAGACAATATTCTTAAATAAACACATGGGAATATCTATAAAACAGTAAAATTCAGCTTTGTGTGGTGGCAGTATGAGGTTTATCTGAGGAGTGATTATTGCTAATTGGAAACAGTAAAATGCACATAACATAAAAAGTATCATTGTGACCATTTTATTTGTTATTTTATTGTATTTTTATTTTTTTATTCTATTTATTTTTCATTGTGAACATTTTAAAGCATAGAATTCAGTGTCATTAGGAACATTTACACACCTGTAGCCATACCCAGTAAAATAAAAACTGTTTAAAAAAGAACATTTACCATGCTGTGTAGCTGCCACCACGGTTCAGTGACATGGACTTTTCATCTCCCCAAAGGGAAACCCCACACTCATTAGGCAACCATTCCCATTTCCCCTCCCCCCAGCCTTTCACAGCCACTAATCTGCTTTCTGCCTCTATGGATTTGCTTGTTCTAGATATTTTAAATAAACACAATAATAAAATAGGTGGCCTTTCCTGTCTGGCTTCTCCGATGATTTAACATAAGGCAGTTATGTGATCAGGTGTTAGTTTATCTGAAACCAGTCCTATTCAAAACATAGACTCATTTCACTGTGTGACCTTTTAAAGCCATTTTTTTCTTCTCTGCACAAAGGAAAACGGAAGAGTTAGAAGAGGTAAACCTAGAAATGGAAATTGTAACAACACATGGTAAATGCAATGCCAGATCATTGTGTGGAGTGTTTGGGAGGAACACAACTATCCCGAACCGAGCAGCCTGAGAGGGGTTCCACATTACTGTTCTTGTATTAATGGATTATGCAAAGTGGTCTTGGGGAAGGAAAGGGAAGGCTCTGTAAAATACATGGAAAAAGACACCCTGAAAGGCTTTAAGCAAATTGGCAGTTCAACGGTCTGCTAAGTGAACTGTAACTCAGAGGCAAGGCCACAGGTCACATGGGGTCAGAAGGAAGGATGGTCACATTGGAAGAACCAGCCATAGCAGACTACAGTATGCCATCCCCACTACAGTGGGGGCCAATCTTTCACTCACGTGAGCTTTCATCTTTCCCAAAACCTTCGGTCACACTTAATAATTCACATACATTTTAATACTTGAGAATATATGCCTTGTGATCTTCTCTGTGTGTGTTACGGGCCACTGACTCAGCTCCAGCTCCTGGTGACCCTATGGAGGAGTGATGTTCATAGTGTCCTGTCCATGACAGCCCTGCTCAGCTCCTTTAGACTCATAAAATATGCCTTCTTTTAAGGAGCCAAGCCAGCTCCTATTTCGTCTTCCTCTTTTCCTGTGGTCTTCTGCTTCTCCCAGAATTCCTGTCTTTGCCAAAGAACTCTGCCTTCTCATGATGTACCCAAAGGAGAACAGCTTCGCTCTTGTCATTTTTGCCTCCAGCAATATTTCAGGCTTCATTTGCTCTAGACCTGCTTGTCTATCTTTATTCACACTGTATTTCTGATTGACACAAGCCAATATTACCACCTCCAAGGCAGAGACACACAGAAGACATGGCATTGAATGAGTATTACCGTCCCTTACAATCAAGCAATGCATGAAAATGCACATCAGAAAGATAGTGAAGTAGAAACCTTTGACTTTATTTTTTAATGAATAAATAATAATATATGTTTAGGCTAGGATGAGGATTAGTAACAAAACTAAGCAATGGTGGCCAAAATTTTCTTTAGGCTAGGATGAGGATTAGTAACAAAACTAAGCAATGGTGGCCAAAATTTTCTTTGGGACTAACATGGTTTTTTGCCTGTGTGGTACACCCTTTTCCTTTGGTAACTTCAATCTGCTTATACTTCCATCAATGCCTATAGTTTTGCTTGCTCTGTCAATCAAGGCTTTTCCCATCCTTGAGCCAAAATACACAGACATAGTCCCAGTTGGCTCTGCCACCAGAGCCCAGACCTTCTTGGCAACAAAAGGAGAGCTTCTTCTCAGGGCCACCTTTGGAAGGAGCCAGCATCCTTAGAGTCGCCTGAGGATTCCAGCTTTGGGAAAGTGAGTGTAAGTAGCTGACTTGGGATCACATGCAACCGCCTTGACTGCTCAGGTCCCAGTGCATTCCAAGCCTGTGGAGAACACCCAGGGAGGCATTCCCTGCTGGAGAAGTGCTCCCACTGGGACCTCAGCCTTCTACCCTCGCTAGCTGCACCACCAACCCTTTGGAAAACTGAAAATCAACTCCATCTCAGCCTCTTTCCATGATCCTGACCCCAAACCAAGAATTTCTCTCTCTTCGCCCTCTCTCTCTATGCCCCCCTCCTTCTTTCAGCCAAACTCAAATCCCTTGGTTATAAAAAATAAGAGAGGCAAAGTCATCACTGTGTGAACATCTTACATGGGAGTCATTTTCACTGTTGTACACATGAGGATGCTAGAAGATTCATCTTTTTAGAAGAATTAATAATCATCCACAGTGCACAGGGTACCCATCCCCATGCACATGGTACCCAATTTTTTTAAATCTTCCTGATTTGTAAAATCAAGAAATAAAGGCAGAGAGACATAGACTCTCTTCTGAGCAATGAAAAAATGCAGAGGTGCAAATTCTTGGAGAAGTAGAAAAACAAGCAGGAAAGAATGTGGAATCTCACCACATATAAAAAATTCAGGTAGCTCCAGGATAATATTTTCTTTAAAAAATAGTCATTATACTTGTCTGGAAACCTGAAAACTGTTGCCTTTTGGCCAAACAAAGCTGAGGAAGAATGTTGGATTGGGTATCAAGTCATTTCCCTACACACATAGTGCTGGACAACCAAAATAAATATTTCAAAATACCCATTGTGTTTCTGGCCCCCAGAGAAGGTAATGGGTAAGGACCCTGCTCCTTCCCCTAATGTAAATGAGGAAAATATATAAAATAAGAAAATTGCAGCCTATAGTATTATTATTATTCGGTGGGGGAGGAGTGAGGTTTTGGGCCATTGACATTCACATTGCTTGCAACTACCACAAACACAAGGTACCCTACAGTGGGTACTATGGTGGGTAGAACAAGCTTTAGAGTGAGGCAAATCTAGGCTTCAGTCCAGATGCTGCTACTTACTTTCTCACTTGACTTCATACAAGTTTCCTAATGCTTCTCAGCTTCATTTTTCTATTTGTAAAATGGGGGTGATAATAGTATCTATTGTACTGTATGTGGGTTTGTCATTGTTATTATATTCATTTACTGTTGTGATAATAATTGGTACCTCATAGCATTTTTGTGAAGATTAAGTGAGGTTATGTATATATAATACACACACATATGTCTTAGACGTAAGTGAGCAATAATTATTCATTATTATGATTATAATTTATCTTCATGCCATCAGTCAGGCTGAAAATCGAAGTCAGTCCAAGCCAATATTGCCTTTCATAAGTGTTTTTCTTACTATTAACAGGAAGATTGTCTTCTCTTTCATATCTTCACTATTATCAGTAGTCCAATTAGTTTACGATAAAATATGGACTATTCTGGTATCAAGAATTCAGAAATGGCCTAGGTCTCAATGCACCCAACATCCTTCTGACAACCACACTAAGACACAGAGCAACAAGAATGAAGGGCAGGAAAGGGAGTCACCACGGATAAACTTCACCAAGAAATACTGTGTTCAATATAAGAAAGAATTTTTCAACAACCAGAGCTGTCAAAACAGGGAATAAACAGCCAGAAATTGATAGACTATTATAGTTAAAGGGGACTTCAGAGGTTTTTCTTCAGTGGTCTTCTTGAGATTGAATTATTTCTATACCAACATTGAAGAAGCCCTCTATTTCTTAAGCACCACTGAGAAACTCGTAAGTACAGGAAACTCACTCACTCCCTTTGACATCCCATTTTGAGAAGCTTTTCAGAAGTTGGCAAACTTTTTATTTTAGTAAAGGTCCAAATATCAAATACTTTTGACTTTGTGAGCCATGCAGAATATCCATTCCCCCTTCTTCCTCCTCCTCTTCTTCTTTTTGAACAATGCTTTGAAATTATTAAAAACTATTCTTCACGCATAATCTGTAATGGACAGAATGCCTGCAACTGCCCAAAATCCTAACCTTCAATGCCACGGTATTTGGAGATACAACATTTGGGAAGCAGGTCGGTCATGAAGTTGGAACACTCATGAATGGGACTAGAGCCCTATAGGAAGAGACATGAGAGAGCTTGTTTCTTCCCTTTGTCTCTCAGTGCTATGAGAAGACAAGCAGAAGACGGCCATCGACAAACCAGGAAGCAGGCCCTTCCCAGACACCAGGTCAGCAGGCAGCTTAGTCTTGGACTTTCCAGACTCAAACTATGAAAAAAAAAGTTTATTGCTTAAGCCACCCAGTCTATGGTACTCAGTTATAACAGCCAAAAATGATAAAGATACAGTCTATACAAAATCAGGCCGTGGGTGAAATCCCGCCTGCCTTAGTTTGCCAACTCTCTCTCTAAATTGAAATGACTCTTACCATTCGTAAGCCAAAACCTCCGCCTACCACAATGCTTTTATCCCTTAGCTCTAGTTAAATACAAGTAAATATAATAGAATATATCTTTGAACTTTTATTTGGTTTATTATTCTATCAGCTCTATAGAATCAAATACACTGTGATCATCCAGTTTACAGATTGGGAAATGGAAGCCTAAGGGTGTTAATCTGCTTTAACTTGTACAGCCAGTTAGGAGTGGGGGAGCCAAGATACAAAAAAAGGTCTTTCCACCCTCAGGGTCTGCCCCTGCTGCCAGGGATACACAAAGATATCAGAGTTCTGGCAGTTCTTGAAACAGCAATCAGATCTCACAAAATATTTACTTCTGCATATTAAGCATCTACTAATTCCTGTTGCTCAGATAACATGGTTTTAATCCACCATGGTGGTAATTCTCCTTTAAGTAAGGTCTTCTTAAAGTATGCTACCCCCCTTTTAAGAGCTACAGCTAACATTGGTCTTTTGCTTTTTTACTTAACAATATAATTTTGCTCCACACCTATGTAGGATATAGACTTATGAGTGCATGTATCTGGGCACAGGAATATAATAATTAGTTGATACTGCCTGCCTTTTTCATATGCAAGGCTCATACATCCAGAATTTTGTTTTGTTCTGTCTTAATTGTTATGGGTTTTGCCTGTATAAGTTTTTTCCCTCTAAATTAAGGTAAATTCTTTTAGATGTACAATGGAAAAAGCAAAATCACCCTTTAATTACCAAAGGTTACTCAAAATTGGATAATAGATCCTCACATTGCCACCATAATTAAACAAAATATCTGGAGAAAGTCATGCCAAAGCGTGGTAGGCCGCCCCGAGATGACCCCCAATAATTCCTACCTCTTGCATGGTGGTAATTTATACCCTCGTATAAGCCTCTCTCCTCGAGTGGGGGCTGGACTGAGTGATTGCTTCTAACAAGTAGAATACAGAAAAAGCATGGACTGTCACTCCCAAGGTTGTTTATAAAAGACTCTGACTTTCATCTTGCTGCATCTCTCTGTGTCTGCCCCTAATTCTCTTTCTCCATCTCTCCATATTTTCTCCTCTGTCTCCGCCTATCTCCATCTCTCTCTCTCTCTTTCTCAGAGTACTGCATCATTTTTTCACTTGCTTGCCAATGGCCCAGCCGTGAGCTTCCCTGTGGAGAGACCTGCATGACCAGGAACTTAGGGCCTTAGACCTACAGTTGCAGGACTTTGAATCCTCTCAACAGCCATGTGAGCAATGGTGGAAATCTACCTTCTTCCTGTCAGGTTTTGATGTGACTGTATAGCCCCTGACACTGTGACTGTAGCCTGGGAAAAACCCTGAGCTGAAGTCTGAGTTGTATCTAGATTTCTGACCCCCAGAAACAATGAGATAATAAAAGATTACATCATGATTTAAACCGCTGTGTGAGAGGCATTTGTTACACAGCAGTAGATGACAATACAATAGGTACTTAGTCTTACCAAAGAGAAACGAGACTGCCTAGTGGGTAAGGGGTTTCCTTAGGGGATGATGAAATGTGTCGGAACTAGGTAGAGGTTATGGCTACACACTGTCGTGAATGTACTACATGCCACTGAACTGTAAACTTTAAAATTAACATTCATGTTAATTTTACCTCAATAACTTTTGTAAGGAAGCACAAGAAACCAGAATAAAAACCGGAAGGTAAAAAGAAAAGTGAAGTTGTGTATATAAGAACACCCACAAGAAAAATAATGCATCCCAAGGACTGAAAACTATAGTCAAAATTTGGAACAATTTACTCAATGTCATGAATCCATCATCTCACAAAGATGAGGCAAAAACAAAGACACCTGAGCTCAGTTAGTAAAGGTCAAGGTTAAAAAAATAGGGATGAAATTTCTAAAGCAGCAAGTGTTAAAAATGTTTCACTGTGGGACAAGGAAATGAGATAAGGTGTACAACGGTGCTGTTTTTTTAAATAAATAATTTTACAGCAATGTATCCCTTTAAATTATGTAAATGTATAATTTGATTCAAAAGTAAACTTTGAACAGCTGGAAAGAGTAATAAAAATATTTTTAATTTTAAAAGCCCAACAAACGTTTTGTGTACCTAAGGGTAGGATTAAGGGTATCTACTGCTGAACTTGGTTTTCTTCCATTGTACCAAAAGCCAGCAAGGTAGTGTGTAATCAGGAATCCAATCAACAAACAGAAAGTAGAACTTTTTTTCGTAATGAGGTATGATGTTACATCCACTGTGGGCAAGGGTAATTGCTTAAATTATTTTGCAGTTAGAAAAATGTTTTCTTATCATGGTATTCATCTAGATTGTTCTGTCAGGGTGTCATGTTTGCTTCTGGGAAAGTTATAAGCATCTTGTACTTGGAGTATCTCATGCTGCTTTACTAAATAGGTGGTTTTTAACTCTATTTAGAATCATCTGGGGAGCTTAAAAAATTAGGAATTCTTATTTGGTCAGGGTAGAATTGTCCTGGGCAATGGATAGAAATAAACGATTGTTTCTAAACACAACCGAGAAATAGAACCGAACAAACCTGTGTTCTAGATTGGAAAATAGCAGAACTCAGGAAATGCACCACTGAGGATTGTATTGTTCTGACGCCTCCCAGAAATTTACATGGGATTGATAGAAAACACCAGCGCCAAATCGATGTCTGTGAATACCAGGGGATGTAACCAAGTGAAGTCTCAGCCCCGAAAGTTGGACAAAAGGGGCACAGAGCCAAGAACAGGGTAACAAGCAGTGCGGTGTGTCCAAGCAAGGACTCTGCAGTGGAAGAGATAATTTATGGTGCTTACTTCTTAAAGCATCCACACTCTACCTGGGTATAATATTTAATCTATAACAAGTCCTATGTATGCCTCCACACAAAATCTTTCATAACAGCCCTTGGTGATTAGCTCAAAAAGTGTTCATCTGTCCTTAAAAACCAAACCACGGGTAAAGAGAGTGTTGTGGGTTGAGTTATGTTCCCCCCAATTTATATATTAAAGTTGTAATACTCAGTGTCTTTCAATGTGACTTTATTTGGAGATAGTTTTTTGTAATAAAGCTCATCAAGTAAAAGTGAGCCCATTAGGGCAGGCTCTCCAACACGCCTGCTGTCCTTATACAAAGAGGAAATGTACACACACGGGGAGAACAGAGGGAGGGCAAAGGTCACCAGAAGAAACAAAGGACAGGGTCGCGTACAAGCCACGCAGAGACGCTCGGAGCAGACCCTTTCTTCCCAGCCCTCAGAAAGAACCAATGCTGTCAGCACCTTGCTTTTGGACTTCTGGCCTTCAGAACTTTCAAACACTGAATTTTTGTTGTTTAAGCCTCCCAGTCATGATGCTTGGTTACATCATCCCTAGGAAACTAATTGACCGGATGTTGGCCTTTTCTTTTGGATGAGGGGGCTTTTATTTATAACAACAATTCCTGCTTTGTGGGGGAGGGGAGAGGAGATATCAGATTACCGCTAGAATAAGCCAAATGATTAAATCCAAGGGAACAAAGTGTCCCCGCAAAAGTTTAACTTTTAATATCAAAATACGTCACTACAGTATAATAGGAAATACATATTTTGTCTTTGTCCCCAGTTCCTGGCACAGAGCTCCTAAAAACCCTTGACACTTCCTGAAATAGGAGTGTTTTTTGACATTCATAACAAGCCTCTTTCAACCATACCTGAACTTATGCTTATCAAGTGACACTTCAGTGACCCCAGAGACCTTCAAGATGGGGGCTGATCCTTCTAACGACCCAGAATGATTAGAGGATTAGAAATTTCAGCCCTATTCCATGATCTCCGGACAGTGATGAGGGGATGGAGATCAAGTCCAAGCACCAAGGGCCAATGACTTAGCCATGTCCACCTAATGAGGCCTCCATAAAAGCTCCTAAATAATGACATTCAGAGAGCATCCAGGTTGGGGGGCATGGGAGCTTTGCATCCCTCCATGCCCCACCCCCTGCAATACCTTACCCTGCGAGTCTCTTCCATTTGGCTCTTCCTGAGTTCCATCCATTATATTAAATTGATAATAATATTTAAAGTGCTTTCTTGAGTTCTATGAGTCCTTCTAGGGAATTATTAAATCTGAGGAAACCCCGGAACTAGTAGCCAAGTCAGACAGAAGTCCAAGTAACCTACCATATGACTCTTGCAACTTGCATCTGAAGTGGGAAGTTGTTAGAAACGAGCCCTTATATGTGTGGAGTCTGATGGTAACCCCAGGTAGTTAGTGTCAGAATAGAACTGAATTGGTGGACGCTCAGTCAGTGTTTGGAGAGAAAGAGAACTATTGAGTTACTTACATCCATATGCTGCAATGCAAATAAGAAGATACCGATCATATTGTCACTTATTCATTCACTCACCCTTTAAGTGACATCTACCGCATAGGAAGCTCTCATTTTGGCCCCTGTAATTCAATGAGAATTGAATTACATTCTCATTGAATGTAATGTGGCAATGAGGGCACACATGCTTCCCAGGAAGCCCTACCACACATTCCCTAAGAATCACCCTGGAGCTTGTGCTCCTTCTCAAGCCTCCAGCTGCCTCCCTGACACACAGCTCTCTTTAGCAGCCTCTGCCCAGACGGCAGCTGGGTGCAGACAGGAAGAGGGGGAGAGCGCGGGTGAGGTCAGGGAGGAAACCAACCTCGGCTGAACCTCCCACCAGCTCTTCCTTTCTTCTCCCTCCTACTCCTGTTCTTCAAGGGCATTTTTCTCCCTTTGGACAAGAACTAAAGGTAGGATGAAGTGCAAATTGCTAGTGGGAGGCCGCTGCATTTTTTGAGTCACCCACAATTCTCACTCCCAAGCCAATTAGATTTCCCTGGGCCAACTCAATTTCCTCTCACCTCTTCCGTGTACTTACCCTCCATGAGGACCCCACCCCCAATGCACATAAACTGCAAAAAACATGAATGTAAGCCCTCTGCCTCCCCTGCCTCTCACTCTCCTGTACTTTGGCCTGATGGATGGGTAGATTTGTGAGTCGTTTTGCCGGTTTTCTCCCAACTTTCCACTGTAGGTTGGTGCAGGGGAAGAACTGTCCCTGCTGGGCTTAGGTCTCACTCAGGTATGAATTCAGATTTCCCTGTGGTCCTCTTTACCTATGTGTCCTCATATAGGTTAAAGCCTGTGAATTGCTTTCCTTCTTGTCAAATGGAGATTTTAACCCAACAACCTGATGTGTAGCCAGATCTATTTTGATTGTTGGCTAGGTGAGAGATGTCATTTAATGTAGTTGTATAAAACCATTAAGATCATATAGCTTTTAGAGTAATCTTAGAACCCAAGCTATTTGAGAAATGAAATTTAACTGTTTTATCCTGACAGTAAATCAGTGTATTATGCTTTAGAAACTAAATACTAAATGTGAATGGAGTAAACTCTATGGGCAAGAAGGAATACTTTAGAATTCTGTATTCACCCCTCCACGCCTTCAGAGCTTGGAGGGTTATGTTAGAGCAGAGTGGTCCCACACTCAGGCACCTGCAAAGCAATTTTCCTTTGTTCTTCCTTAGGGTGTGTCATTTGTAAACTTTAACGTGTAAAGCATTTTATAGGTTTTTATGCCAAAAACCAAATGTTATGTACTTTGAGTTATAAGGAATTTATTTTTCTAACTATACCCAATTTTTACCTTATATAACGATTTAGAATTTTTTTTCTTAATAAATGTGCATCTATTGTCTAACACAGAACAGGAAACTGAAATATAAATATATATTCACTTTCACTGTTTGGCATTTTTCAAATATCCAGAGTAATAGTGTATATTCTTATACCACATAAAAGCAACACTATAAAGGAATGATAAACAAATCTGCTGGCTGATACCACTCTCAAAATATACCTACACATGCACTCATACAAAAACACTGACCCACTCACACACACAAACACACACACAGAGTAACCAGCTTGGGATATATCCTTTCAAATCATCCTATCCATCAACTTTATATATGCATATATTCACATTCATAGGACTTTTATTGCTATTGTTTTTAAGAAAATGGAGTATACATATTACTGTGCAACTCTGGTTTTTCTTTCACTCATATTTAAAATGGTTAGTACTAGTAGGTATAGAGCAATAGAGCACATATATTTGCATACATTGAAGATTTTTATACACATGGGTTTATATTTAACATTCTGAGAATTTTTTGTTCAGTTTTCTTTTTTCTTAATTTTATTTTTTGTTTCTCTACACCTCTCCTCTTTCCTATCTTCAGATGCACTCTATTAATTTGCATCCTTTGTTCACAATTCTATTTAGTTATTTTTTGGCATCGATTTGAATCCTGCATCTATTATTTCTATTCTATAGATTTTAAACTGTTATCTGAATTTATGTTGCAAATACATTTTACAAATCTATCATCTATCCATTGATTTTGTTATCTTTTGCCATATTTACTTATATTTAAATGTGTCTGTTTTTTGTGCTTTATGGATTTTCTGTCCTGGTTAAAAGTTCTTCCATACTTAGGCAGTAAGTAAAGATTCTTACTTGTTTATCTAAATATTTTATATGAAAGTCTTTAACCCAGTTGGAATTTATTTTCATTTATGGTATGACATGGGGCTCCCACTTTATTTTCTTCCAGATGAACTAAATGTCAACTGTGTTAAATAAACTGTTTTCCCCCAATAAAATAAAGTGCCAACTTTATTATATGATGTCTGTCTGGGAAAAGGCCAGCCATTGTTAATATAACGAGAATGGTTTGTGTGATATCGATGTTATCTGGCAGCCAAAAAGAGTGAACTGGAGTGAGCATGCGTGAACAGTGACAACTTCAGTGTACTAGTCACTGGGGGCAGTACACACTGTTGAGTAAGAATGTGTACTGTGTGGCCATTGCATTCAAAATGACTGAGTGAGGAGAACAACAAATCTGTATCAGATTTTGCGTTAAGTTTGAACATTCCTCCATGGAAATTATTTGGATGATTCAGAAGACTGTGTCTGCGGGCAACTGGTGACTGGCAGCTTCATCACAATAATGCCTTTGCTCACACATCATGTCTTGCAGTTTTTTGTTAGAACATCAAATCACATAGGTGATTCAGCCCCCCTACAGCTCAGATTTGGTGCCCTGTGACTTATGGCTTTTCCCACAACTAAAATCACCTTTGAAAGAGAAGAAGGACAAATACGTAGTCACAGACTAGCCAATGGGTTGTAAAGTACAGTGCAGAAAATACAGGAGCCAAAGAACTGATTCACATGACCCATGGACATGAACAATGGTGTGGGAATTGCTGGAGGAGTGAGGATAACTGGGTGGAAGGGGAAAAAAGAGAAAAATTGGAACAACTGTAATAGCATAATGAACAAAATATAATTAAAAAAATTTTTTTAAAGAAAGAGAAGAGAGTTCAGACTGTTGATGAAACTCAGAAAAATATGTCAGGGCAGCTGATGGCTATTGGGAAAGCTGTGTGAGGTCCCAAGGTGCCTACTTTGAAGGGGACTGAGGCATCATTGTCCTGTGTACACTGTTTCTTGTATCTTGTATCTTCTTCAATAAATGTCTTTATTTTTTTCCTATTACATGGCTGGATACCTTCTGGAGAGTCCTTGTATATTCAGAATTCATAATTGTTAGAGTTCACTTATTAATTTCCTATTTTGCTTCAATGATTTACTTATCCATTTATGTCAAAGTTCTGTAGCACCTTCTAATGCTTAGCAAGGCAGTATCTTTTGTAATACTTTTTCATACTTTTCTTGGCTATTTTTGTTACTTATCCTTCCATAATAACATCCTTTATGAAATTCTCCAAACTCTTCTTATAATTAGAATTAGAATTCACATTGTTTTGAAAGAATTAGTATTTTTATTAAATGTTACCATTGAAAAATATGTTTTGTCTAATTGCATGAATATCCATTTATGCCTCTCAATAAGAAGTGTTTTTCCTGTAAGATTTCTATTAAATTCTAATTCCTTTCTTCTTAAAGTCATTTCTAAGTGCTTTGTCATTTTTGTCACTATTATAAATGAAATATTTTCCTGCTTTCACTTAAGGTTATTATCATTATAGAAAAAATTCACTTTTTATACATTTATCTTATATCTAGTCATTTTATCTAACTTACCTATTAGTTCTTATTAATGTATTACAGTCTTGTTGGCTTTCTCATTATATAATTTTTCATTAGTAAAAGTGTTTTATAACTTTTTTTACACAATTCTTTATTTTGTTTTAATTGAAATGGTTTCAGTATTTGATCATTTAGAATATTTGTGTTCTATGGAGTATTTGAAAGTCAACAATTATTTCATATTCACTGATATTTTTATCTTTTGTAATTATCTGTTTTTTAAGTTAATATTAATAATCTCCAACAATTAAAGGTAAATAAGAACTAAATGTCTACCTGTTCACATACATAAGAGATTGTATGTTAAAATGAAAATAATTATACAACCATTTATTAGCGATCAGGAGCCAAAACAGTCACACACTCAGTGTTTTTAAACTCAACGAGGTCCCAGGATCTCTTTACTTTTTAAGAACCTCAGGAAGTACTTTGCCTGAAAAGTTCACCCCCTCACAATTAAAACAAATATTCTGATGACAAAGAACCCACCAATCTTCTAATAAGATCAGGTGGCAAACAGATCCGGATGCCATTCTAGCCGTAGAGGGCCGCTGCTAAGCTGTTAGGTAAAGACTGAGGTGCCAGCCAAGCGCCATGTGAATGAACCACCTTGAAAGTGGGTCCTCTTTCCCCATTCAGCCCTTCAAATGGCATTAGCTCCCACCAGTATCCTTATTTCGTGAGAGACCCAGAGCCACAACCATCCAGCCCAGCTTCTCTGAAATTCCCAACCTACATAAAGTACAAGACCGTACATGTTTGTTGTTTTAAGTCACCAAGTGTCGGGGTAACTTTTTATGCAGCTGTAGATAACTAATGTAATATGTATATATAATATACTTTTTCATATCATCTGCTTTACTCTATGGTAATTCATTTAACTTAATGTTAATTTGACATTTTTCTTTTCTTTCTTTCTATACTTAGCACTTATTTACAAGTAAGACTGCTTATTAATTTAGGGTCACTACTGTACTTTGCCAATATACTAGTGGTTCCTTTCACTTTCTTGGCAGTTACAATCAAATCCATTATATATCTATTAATATTAGTTTTTAGTTTTAAAAAACCCTCACCAAGCATTCTATTCCTCACCAAGCATTCTATTCACATAACATCATTTTTTCCCAATGCTGTTTCATTTTAACATGGATGAGATGCCTTAAGAACTTAACTCTTGTTTCCATTAATTACCCTGCGGTGGAAGCGGTTTTGTTATACATCGTTTTGCTTAAAGTCACAAAACCTACTGATGACACTGAGGACTTTCTGTGCTTCCTTCCACCACCCATGCACATTTTAGGATGAGACTTTCAGGTTCTTCACTCTTCCTACTCCCACTTACAGATTCAATTTCTTTTCAGCTGCCTTTTAAAGACTTCATTTTTATCTTTGTTAGGATGTAATCTGTTTTAATTACACTCCGTTCTCCAGAATTTTCTTCCTATAGAGTAATCAGATGATGGATGTGTACCTTGGAATCCTGGCACACCTACAAGTATCTTTATCTCATCATGCTGGCATTTGGGCTGCCCATCAGATCCACGGTTGCCCATTTCTAGTCTATACACATCATTCTGTGGTTGACAACTTGTGGTTCTGCAGATGAGAAGTTTATTACCAACATGACTTTTTGAGTTAACTTTCAAAATAGCTTGTTCTTTCTACTTGGAAGCTTATTGGTTTTTTCCTCTGTTCCTTGGAGTTTAAGAAATTTATCAGGACTTGCCTCAATGTACCTTACTGCCTACTCAGTCTTTCTTCAGTTTAGAAAATTCTTTCTTCTATTATTTGCTTAATAGATCTGCTTGTTTTTCCTTCTGGAACTCTTATTATTTGTATGTTAAGTCTCCTGTGACTCTTAAGTCTCATCTTTCCCTCCTAATGTGTGCCCCTTTGGATTTGACTAGTTGATCTCTGAAGATTTCCTCCACTTGAACTTCCCAGACTCTAATTTGAATCTCAGTAAGGACCATTTTTCCTTCAATTCATGCACTGATATTTTATCTAAAAAATAATGTCACTTACTTCCCAGAATCATTTCTGTGCTGTAATGAATTATCGTATCTTCTGTTACTTGTCATTATTCAAGTTGCTGTTCACATTGTCCACCAGCTGTCATGTGGACCATGGCTGCCTCTCTTGCTCTGCTTGTTCTTGCCGTCTCTGGGCAGTGGGAACCTTCTAGTGTGTAGTAGAAGGGTAATCTTTGTTAGATTATCCTAAGAGGCATGGGGTACTCTGATCCAGTGGGATTATATATTTATGTAGCCAGCATATTTTGGAGGCCTCCTGTCAGATTCTATCTGCTTCTTGGTCTCTTTAAACTTTCTAGTGGAGTGGACTCAGTTCATTTGCTCAATTTTTCTTCACATGATCATAAATGACAGACCAATGAAGACCCACCCCAGGATCTGGGCCTGGTTCAGACACTCACCCCAGTGCTCATCTATACTCGTCCTAGACTCTCATCATGCCCAAAGCATGGGAAGTCCTTCAAGAGCCCTCTCAGTCACATCCTCCATGCTCTGGACATCTTCTAGTCCCAGCAGCCATTTGTCAGGCTCACAAGGAGAAAGGACTCAAGTTGAATTTGGGAATGGCAGGACAGCAGGATGTTTTCACCAGCACACTTCCAGAATCCCTTTTTTGCCTTTAGAATTTATTTCTAACTAAAATGTGATGCTAATTTGTGTCTAACACATGGTGTTAGATGACATCCCAACCCCCAAGCATCTATTTACAGTCTCTTATTTGCATGCAAACAGAACATTTCTGAATGTTGTCTGTAATTAGGATATTTCTTGAACAAGCCATATTGTAAAGACAGATGATAGCTGTTACTGATATATGGGAAGATTGATAAAAATCATCTCACTTTTCCTGGCTTCTGGTTTAAATAGGATGGAAACTGAAAAATGAAACAGTAAGACAGATGGAGATGACAATAGCACCTTCATGACCAATTTAAGAATGTGGCCTAAGCACTGTGGTAGTTAGGTCCTAAAAAAGATGCATCCTCTTCACCTTTGAATCATCTCTTGGTATTAACATCCTTGTACAGTCAACTCTCACTCATTCATTCCTGGCAGGTGCTGTGATGCACTTTTAACCAGCAGAATATATCAGAAGTGATGCTGTGTCATTCCAGAGACTAAGTCAGCAGAAGCCTTGCAGCTTCCACTTTGCTCCCTTGGAATGCTCACTCTGGGAAAAGCCAACCACTGTGTAAGAAGTCCAACTTCTCTAGACCATCATGTGAGAAAGCCCAAGATAATCTTGTAGTGTGGCCAGGTGGAGAGGTTCAGATACCCAGCTAGCTCTACTTGGTTCAGCCACCCAGCCCAGGGGAAGCATGTCAGCAAATGCTTGGACATTCTGGCCTTGGTAGATAGTGGTGGCTAAAAGCTGAGGAATGCAGCTGATCCTTGGAATGAACGTCCAAGCTGTGTGGCTCCAGTCAAGCCAGGTGGGGATTGAAAAAATACTCTGGAGAATGGCAGTGTTGCAGCTTATTTTGTACATTAGAGTCAAAGGAGGAGACATAAGGAGGGTTACACTAAAATCATCTGGTAGTAGGTTAAAGGGGTAGGAGAAAAACGTGGGTGGCGCATTATACATGGCAAAATATGTTAACTTGTTTGATTCTGTAGACTCATAGTTGAAGGGGGTTTGCCTGAGGATGAGCCCTACCTAGAGTCTCACTCACATTTGATTTAGATGGTATTTAGGTGAGACTTTGTACCTGAGATGTCTGAGTTGAGGCTGGAATGAGTTAAGACTTTGGGGGCTGAGATAGAATTAAAGTATTTGTATGTGAGAAGGATGTGAATTTTGGGAAGCTGGATGTGGAATACAATAGAATGTTTATGTCACCACCCCTACCCAAATTTGTATGTTAGACTCCTAGTCCCCAGGATAGTAGTATTAGGAGGTGGGGTCTGTGGAAGGTGAATAAGTCATGCTGATAAAGCCCTCAAGAATGGGATTAGTTCCCTTATAAAAGAGACTCCAGACAGCAACTTCACCCTTCTGCCATGGACATTACAAAGAAAAGATGGCTGTCTAAGAAGCGGGTGCCCAGCAGAGATCAAATCTGCCAGTGCCTTGATCATGGACTGCCCAGAACTAATGGTAATAAGTTTCTGTTATTTATATGCTACCTACTCTATGGTATTTTTATTATAGCAGCACAAAATGACTACCAGAGTTTTTAAGATTTTTAAAAATGTATTTAGTAGGGTTGTTTTTAAAGCAGTTTTAGTTTCATAGCAACATTGAACAAAAAGTACAGAGTTTACACTTATCCACTCCCATCATGTTGTATCTCCTCATCTGTGTTTTTCTCTTATTTTTAAAAATAATATTTGTACCTGCCAAAAATTATCCTTTGAACAGTTGGTAATCATTCTAGGCTGGGATCCTATGGGATTCTAGTAGGTACTAGTAATGATATTGGAGAAAGGGGGGACAGATTAGTATTTGGGCTCAAATGTAGCCTCAGCTTGGAGTCACCCAGCCCTGACACCTGGACTCCAATGCCAGAGATGAACTGGTCTGGAATCAAAATCAAGGGTTATTCAGATGATCCCAAGTGTGCCAAAATTTAGGACCAAGGAGAAAGCCCCATTCAGCCACAGTGGGGAAAATTGGGCACAATCGAAGGTGCTTCCTTCATCCAGCCTGACATTTTCTCTCAGCTGAGAGCTCAGTGAGGTTAGCAGGCACAAAATCAAAGTTGAGGAACCTGCAAGTTTCTGCCCTTGGGGCTGGGGACACCAGGTCAAGTTCTCCCTGGTTCCTCAGTCAGTCACAGCATGCTCACTGTAAGCCACCCTAACTCTCAGTCCTCAGAGTGACTCTCTTCAGATAAAGTTTTGATTTTCTATTTCATTTTGAACACTTTCTACCTGACTGAAGGAATGGCTTAGGTTTTAGCAATTATCTCTGGAACCTTGCAGTTGTGATCGAACTACTTATGACCTATCTCAATGACTTCTGCCTCTTTACAGGTTCCATTTATAAATGAAAGAAGCAATTGAAGAAGTGAAAAGGGGAGAGTCCATCTACCAAAAAAACTGCTTGAATTAATTAATGAATTTAGCAAAACAGCAGGATACAAAGTCAATATCCAGAAATCAAAGGCATTTTTGTATACTAACAATGAATCAGCAGAAGCAGAAATCAAGAAAAAAAGCCCATTTGATGTAGCAAAAAGAAAAACAAAATATCTGCTAATAAACCTAACCAAGGAGGTCAAAGACCTGTATGCAGAAAACTACACAGCCCTGAAGAAAGAAATCTGGGAAGACACAAATGGAAACATATACCTTGTTCATGGATTGGAAGAATTAATATCATCAAAATGTCCATACTACCCAAAGCAATATACAGATTCAATGCATTATCTATTAAAGTACCAATGGCATATTTCACAGACATAGAACAAACACTTCAAAAATTTATATGGAACCATAAATGACCCTGAATAGCAGCTGCACTTTTGAGAAAGAAGAACAAAGTAGGAGGATCACAATACCTGATAGCAAACTGTATTACAAAACCACTGTAATCAAAACAGACTGGTACTGGCATAAAAACAGGTACATAGACCAATGGAACAGAACAGAGAGCCCAGAAATCAACCCAACTCTCTACAGTCAATTAATATTCGACAAAGGAGGCAGTAACATAAAATGGAGTAAAGATAGCCTCTTCAACAAATGGTGTTGGGAGAACTGGACAGCTATGTGCAAAAAAATGAAACTTGAGCACCGACTTACACCATACACCAAAATAAATTCAAGGTGGATAAAAGACTTGAATATAACCCATGAAACCATTAAAGTCCTAGAGGAGAACATTGGCAAGAAAATATCAGATATTTCATGCAGCAACATTTTTACTGATATGTCCCCTAGAGCAAGGAATATAAAGGAAAGAATAAACAAATGGGACCTCATCAAAATAAAAAGCTTCTGCATGGCTAAAGAAAACAGTATTAAATTAAAAAGACAACCAACTGTATGGGAAAACATATTTGCCAATGATACCTCAGACAAAGGTTTAATCTCCAAAATATACAAAGAACTTACACGACTCCACTCTAAGAAGACAACTAACCCAATTAAAAAATGGGAAAAAAACTTGAACAGACACTTCTCCAAGGAGGACATACAGAAGATCCAGAGACACATGAAGAGATGCTCAATATCGTTAGCTATCAGAGAGATGCAAATTAAAACCACAATGAGATACCACTTTACACTGGTCAGGATGGCTACCATAAACAAAGCAACAAACAACAAATGTTGGAGAGGGTGTGGGGAAAAGGGGTCCTTAGTTCACTGTTGGTGGGATTGCAGACTGGTACAACCATTATGGAAAACAGTATGGAATTTTCTCAGAAAACTAAAAATCGACCTGCCTTTTGACCCAGCAATTCCACTGCTAGGATTATATTCCAAGAATCCTAAAACATCAATTTCAAAGAACCTATGCACCACAATGTTCATAGCAGCACAATTTACAATAGCCAAGAGTTGGAAGCAACCTAGGTGCCCATCAGTAAATGAATGGATCAAAAAATTGTGGTACATATACACAATGGAATTCTATGCAGCAGAGAGAAAGAAGGAGCTACTATCCTTTACAACAATATGAATGGAACTGGAAAGCATTATGCTGAGTGAAACAGGCCGGGGGTTGAAAGACAAATACCTCACCTTTAACAGGAAGCTGAACAACAAAACAAACAAGCAAGCAGAATAAAAACAAAGACACTGAAATAGAGAACAAGGGGACAGTGACCAGAGGGGAGAGGGAAGGGAATTTAAGGGAGAAAAAGGGGAGGGATTTGGAGGAACAAACATGAAGGACACAGGGATGAGAACTAAGGGGGGTGGAAATGGGAGGGAGGTGGGGAGCATGGGGAAGGGGGTCTGGGAAGGGAGAAATAGACAAAAAACTGTACTTGAAAAATAACTAAATAAAATTATTGAAAAAAAATAAAAATAAAAAAGAAAAGGGGAGAGTCCAGATGCCCTGTAAATATCCATTTATGTCTAAAATCCTCTGGATTTCCAAAGCCCTTGATGAGCAGTCCTCAGAGGCTTCATTTAAAATGGATTTCTGTTTTAGTGTTCTGAAAAATTTTGCATTGTTTTTCTCCCTTCCTTTTTCCATACAGATCTACCTGGTTGGCTACATCCATTTAGCTGTTGGCAGTGTAGGACTCCTGATATGAGCCCCAACATTTCTGGGACTTCCTGACATTGGCTGGAAAGAAAGTGGTAAAATCATGATTAAATGGGATGTGGGCAGGACTTTCTCCTGGCTTCTGTGTAAGCAATAATAACCCACTCCCCATAGTCGAGTCTCCCAGGAAGGGCATGGGAGATGATGGGGTTTGGTCTTGCCATTTTACAACTCTACCCCAGATGTGCACAGGTTGAAGTTCAGATGTGCTGTTTCTGATTCCTTCCAAGTCAGACACTGGCACTGAGGAAAAAGGCCAAGGTCACAGATACCCTTCCTAATAGTTGTTGTTACTGACCCTCCTAGTGTTACCTTCAAGGACTCAGGGCACAGAGCCAGGTGTGCAGCATCTGCAGGCATCTCCCATGCATGCAAGCAAGGCCCAGGTTTTCAACACAAAAGCCCAATATCTTCCTGTGCTCAAGGAGCTAGCACTGTACGTCTCTGGGCTTTCCAACTCCAAACACTAGCTTCTTGCTTCTCTCCTTCATTGAGTGTTCACATCTTTACAAAAGAACACAAGACTGGGAAGGAGAACTTAGTTGCTTCTGAAGGCCTGGAAAATTCCATTTCTTGGCCTGAGGCCAAAGCTTCAACAGAACTTCTGAGGCAAGGAAGCCTAGCCTCTGTTAGAGTAGGAAAGCCTGTGTGCATGCTTAGGGTGGGAGAGGGGAAAGTGCCTCTCATTCACTTAAGGAAAACAAATCATATAGCACATCATCCAGCCTCAAAACTGACTAACCTTTTCCCCATCTAAAAGTTTATCTAAAGGTGCTTACCTTTTGCATTCTTAGAGCCCATATATTCTGAATATTCCATCAATTACTTTCATGTCATCTAATCACATGTATGTAAGTCTTCATTTTCCTCATTGGGATATGAAGCCCCTTAAATGCCAAGTGGAGAGCAAGTGCTTTGTTCTTGCTTATGAGCAGGAGGTGACAACAATGACAATTTCCCCTTATACAAGGCACCACGAAATGAGGGTGAAGCTTTTGTACCATTTCCAGAGCTAGTTTTACTTCACTTGGATTATTATATCCTGCAACAGTGGAAGATACCCTCCATCTGCTCACTTCTCACCCCTCCTCCCTCTTCTCCCAAACAATGGTATGGAATTTCTTTTTACCCTGATGAATAAGAATCTGGACTTGGATTTAATGTCTCACATCCAGATTTCACACTGAATTCACACCTATAAAAACACATGGAAATCAATACCCTTTCTCACAACTTATCAGATGAGTTGGACAAGCAGCATGAGCTTTAGATGGCCTGCGAATATTACATGTCGAAACGGATCTGTAAATTTGACGGACCAAGCTGGCTCGCTTTAGACAGTAATCCCCTTCTTGTTAGAATTCCATGAACAGCACGGCTTCCTCCCTGTTTTTCTGCCTCAACTATAAATAGAGCCAAGTGTTATGTGTGCTGTGGAGTGGAAGATTGTGAAACTTCCTGTCTTTCTCAAATATTGCACTGTGGGTAAATTCATGGTTTTAACTGATGTTCGTCCAGTAAACTTCTGTCCTAATCACTGCTTGAAGCTTTGGGGTCCATGTTAGTCCCCAAAAGCATCCCATAAAATAGAGCAATGGCTACACTGATGAAATAGTTGCCAAAAAATTTCAAAAGCTAACATTTGAAACTAAAAGCCAATTCTAAAAGAAAATTCACATGATACAACCAAATTTGACTCATATCTTCGATTACTCCCCAGTCACTACTTCAATGTCCTGCCTGAAACAGCACGGGATTCTTCCCTTTCACAAAACTTGGTGTTAAGATGTTATCCCTGCACCCGTCACCGATCAGATGTTTTAAACTGGGGTAGTAGGCAAGTCCTAATGTACAGAGGTGAAGCTGTCTCTCTAAGTGAAGTCAGTGTTCTTGAACACACTCCACTTACCACACCCATTCCTGTACAATCCGCATGACTGGGACAGCCTCTATGTGGCTTTCAGCAAACTTAAAGCTGACTTATCAGCAAATCCAGTGATTTATCAGTCAATTTAGAAAAGTTACAACGCTTTAGGTTTGTTCCCAAAGACATTTTTCATCCCCTCCCCTTGAATGGATGGAGCAAGAAGGAATAGAAAATGCAAGTGAGTTGAGTGTCACAAAAGTATTGATATTGATTTATGTTTTCCTTGTTTATCATGTGAACTGGCCCCTTTTCTCCAATACAGTAGGCCCCCAACTTGACTGCTCAATTTACTGTTACTGCTAGCTGGCCCCTCAGTCCCCAACTCTGTTCTTTGGTCATACTCTGTAACCAACCTAGCTATCAGTTTTTAGCTCTCTCATCTGTTTGTCCACACATGTGTAGGTCACAGGATTGGAGAAGTAATCACTGCCATTTCTTGCCTTGGGGCCGAGTGCCACTCTTCTCTCAATCCTCCTCCTCACAGCAGACACACCTCCTCAGCAGACCCCCGCAGAGAAAAGAGGACCTTCCAGTCCTCAAAACCCCTCCTTGGAAGATCAGGCAAAGAAATACTGCAAGCTCCTTTTAATCTCCACCAGAGGTGAGACAATAATAATAATAATTTTATATATATATATATATATATATATATATATATATATATATATATATATAATGAAAAGAGGAATCTCTTTGTCTCTCCATGCTAGTCTTCTGTCATATTAAGAGTGATATCCTTTTGGTCTTATCTATTTAGGGTGTGCCATTTTTGTTCTTGACAGTGAGCCCTCCCCAAAGCAATGATTACCTTTGGGGAAAAAGTTAACAGGTGAGATCTGGACTCAAAAGAGCCCATTCTGGTTTTTATTTATTTTGTGGTCTTCCCTTTCACCTTGCCATGATGATAAACTACCTCTTCCATGTTTAACACCCACCTTTTTACTAAACTCATAATTCCCTGTAAAGTTTGGCATCAAATCACATCTAGGACAGAAACACTGTTCAAGACATTGGGCACCTTATCTACTTGCTGTAACATAAGCCAACCCCCAAGTTCCTATCTAGTGCTGCTTTATTATTTCCCTGAAGAGAACTACCCAGGGTATATGCTTGGAACACTAGCACAGAACTGCCCAACAGTCAGTGCACTTTGTATTAGGGAAATATTTTTATCTCATCTGTCTAAAATTATATATTGCTAACATGTGAGTCTATAAATCACAGATGCTCTGAAAGAGGCATTCTAACTCTTGATGTGTGATTGGGTATATTCGAAGTCTGAGCAGCAGAATCACAGAAGCTATATTTGCCATTAACCTTGGCAGTCAATGACTTCGTCTCTGAAGGTCCCCAAAGCATTAATCATTATATTCCACCACCTCCCACCCTCCTTGCTTCCAAATATGTTGTATGTTGTCACATTTTGTTTTCAGCCCTTCAGGACTGGAGGGTGTACTGCTCTCTATAAGAGTACTCAGTATATCATTAATCTGAATGTCTCGATACTTGTCATAAGGGACAAAACTGTTTTCTTTTCAATTTCAGCCTGTTAATCTTACCTAGAAGCCTTCGTAACAACCCACATCATTTTTCTCTCATCTTGGCCTTTATAGGGATTTTTTTGCTGTTGTTAGAAATTGTACATTTTGTAGCTCTTACTCATCAATCATCTACTTAGGCCCATAATTATTTAATTTTCCTCATCAGGTAATTCTCTATGGGTAGTATAAATCAGATTATTACCTTATGGATTTGCATAGTGTTCCCAAAGTAAATCAAAGAATTTTTCACAAACGTGATCCCATGAGCCATTCTCACAGTTCCAGATGGAAGGCATGGAGGAGAACTGGTGTGTTAGGCATGAAGAAACTGAGTCATGGAGTGTTCCAGTAAGGAGTAGTTTTGGAGCTGGTACTGTATGTTATCCTATATAAGCCAGACTGGATAAATTTGATGGTATCAGGCAATTGGATGAGGTTTTATGGGAAACAGGATATGCTTCTGTCCTTTCTGCTGCTCTTGAAAATACAGAATATTTGCATTTCTCTAGAACTCCCCCAAATAGGGGTTACACCCCTCTCCTTTTTGTGTAATTGACTCTGCATTCTCACTCTTTTTCCTGATTAAGTCAATGAATGATTGCAACTAAAGTAAAAACCTTTGTGTTGGGGTGGGGTGGGTGGAAATCAATCATGTTTTAATTGCTTCCATTTGGACCAATGTGACATATTCAGATGGGAAAGGTAAGTGTTGGAACTAGGTAAATTTTGGAGATGTGAGGAGAACTTAGAACTGGCCATGGAGAAAAGTATCACCAGAAACATGAACTGTGTCTCCCTGTCCCCTTGGGCTGACCCAATTTTCTTTGATCCTGCTGCTTCCTCTTCTCACATCTCACATTGTCAGTTATCACCTGCAGGGACTCCACTTGCCGAAGCTGTCTGATGCAGATCTTTCTGGTGCTCTTTCAACCAAAAAAGCTCATGTACTATTGGATAATACTTATCTAGAGTGCATCCTAAATGAAAGGAAGGCAAGAGCTAGATGGCGCATCTTCTTTGTACCAAACCCAAAGCCAAATGCTTTCCATGCACCATCACAACAGAATTGTGAGCCAGGTACTCTCAGCTTCCCTCTACAGATGAAGTGTCTGACGTTCTTCATCATTTGTAAACATCACAGTGTAAATAAGGAACTGACCTAAAACCATATATTTAACAACTGGTGAAGGTGAATTCAAGCTGAGATCCTTCTGCCCCCAAAGCCATGCCCTTTCACCATAGCTTCCCAGCTCACATTTGCCTTCTCTCTGTTAACAGGCCCATGCATGCAGAAATTCCTGAAGAGCTCACTATATTGGTAACAATGTCAGCCATACATTCATTTGGCTTGACATACCTTCCTATGTGCAGGTCTATCACTGTCCATTAATCAGGTCAAGTAGGCATAGTGTTCAACATAGTTATCCAGACTGTCAGACATAGAAGGGCTCTGAAATATAACTCAAGTAGACAAGTATTCCTAAGACCAAGTGCCAATCAGTACCATCCATGATGAAGTATTGTAATCATTAGCCTGACTTGCTTTAAGCTATACAGTAACATAAGTGAGACATAAGTTTCCTACCTAACTTGTTTGACTCTGAGTCAGGTCACTCCTCTCTCCTTGGACTTAATAAATGCAATTAGTCATATCTGTATAAATTATTTCCTTATACAGCATCAGGGAGGAGAGTCACTTTCTGTGCTCAAAGGGGAATACTTAGAAGGCATAGAGGATTCCCTAAAAATCTCCACCTTTTCCCCATGGTTCTAATTAATGAATGGGTATAATCCATGTTTATAAAACTTTATATGTGTATGAATTTTTCTTCAGATAATTTCTTCAAATCCTCAAAGGTAACTATGGTTTCTGATTTTAGCTATCATATTGTTCCTCCCTACAGAGCTTACACCATAATATCTGTTCCTACTTAATTAACCTGAATTACAGCATAAAGGATTTAAACTCTGTAATAGTAGCTTGAGGTACTGGGTATATGAGAACATGAAGCATCCTTGGATACAACTCTCTGTCATTACATGTCCAGAGGGTCTGGAGATCCCCGGGTCTTTAATAAATCATCTTTGAGCACAAGAAAGAATTGGTATATTAATAATTGATGTTGTAAGTCAAAAGCCACAGAGTAAATATGACTTCTTTCAACTTGTTTTTGGAATCTATGGGAATGCAGTAAAAGCAGAAATTAAAAACTTCCTGTATAGAAGTTTTAGGCCACCATACCTTCTGACAATTCTTTCCACAAGCACTAGTCATTTTCTATCCTTAAAATATTAAGTATCTTAACATTGAAAGAAGTTTTCAAAATCCAATTTCCTACCTAGAGCAGGATTTCACCTTGCAATATCCCTTGTTGAGAAAAAGTCTTCCTATTTCCATCTGGGATCCCTCAGTGATGAGGTCTTGGTTTAGCATGTAAGGCAGCTCATTTCATTGTTTTAGAGGGAGTCCCAAGTGTACAGACCCTCCCTCTCTTGAATTAAAATATGAACCCACATAATATTTATTCAGTTTCTTATTTAACAAAATATTTCTATGCCAGACTGGAAATACAAGTCACTGATGACTTGTATGAGAGATTATACATCTAGCCAAGGACTATTCTGGAAATCAGCCAGACTGAGTCAATACCATCTCTCATAGGACAGTGTCAGTGCTTGAGGTTGTGATCAAGTTTCTCTCAAGTTGCATCTCTCTTCTGGGCTCTACAGTTTCATTGGAAGTGTTTCACAGACCCCTCCATTACACCAATCAGCCTCTTCTATGTGGGATTCTGTTTCTCAGTGGTTGTCTAAACAGTGTGGAGTCTAGAATGAAACACAAAACTCAAGCCTGGTGGATCTGAAACAGATTGCTTTGTGGAGCAGAGCCTCAGTCAAAAACTTCAAAACTTTCCCCCAATAATACTGATGCTCCATTAATTTTTGATCAGTGAAGGGAATAGTAAAACCTGTGATGAATGCCAATGTCACTCTCCAAAAACTCAGCCAGTTGAAGCAGAACCCATGTTCTTGCCCATGTTCCCGCCCATGTTCTCACCCATAAACACTGGTGTTTTGAATGATGGTGATGAACCACCACTGCCGGGCTCTTAGTGCTCTGAATGAAGCAGCCCAGCTTGGAGCAGCCCCACCTCTCAGGTTCAGACTCATAGTCATACCCCCTGCCCAGTCCTCCTGTCTTCACTCACTCCAGAAATTGATACTGAGAACACTCCCCAAAAAACTTCCTGAGACTCCAACAAAACATGTCAGAGTCTGTTTCCTGCAGCATCTATCCCAAGACTTCGGGCCCACCTGGGTCCGGGCTTTGGTATGCTTAATCTAATCAAATTCTAGAGCTGAAATGGCTCTACAGTTGCCCTACCCTCCTGCAGGTAGGCCAGGCCCAAATCCCCCACCTTGCACAATCCTTGCATGGCAGCTCTCTCTGTTAACCAGTCCCAATCACCAAGGGAACTGAGTATTTAAGCCTATGGATGGTATATCTAAGCACCTATCACAGACCCTCAGTGACCATGTATAGCAGAGCCCCATCCACAACCCAGGAGATGTGCATAACTGAAAATAAACCTTGTGTGCATGTGTGGTGTGTGTATGTATGTTTATGAACACCAAGAGTTCACAGTTAAGTTTTTATTAGCAGCACAGTCTAGACACTACACTGCCTAATAAACCTACCACCCAACTTTGCTGGAGCCGAATGCATGACAATGAGCATGAAGCACGTTGTGCCATAGGGCCCTTCCCACCTTTTGTAATGTTTTCACTTCTCTATTCCCTGTATGATAAAAGAGTTCTAAGAAGTGATTCTATGTACAGTATTACCTCCCCATTCCTTTGTGGCTCTCAGCATGTGTTCCCTAGACCAGCATCATCAGTATTATCTGGAAACCTGTCAGCAGCACAAATTCCCAGGCCCATCCCAGACCAATTAAATTAGGAACTCTGGGCACAGGGCCCAGCAATCTGTGTTTTAACATCCCTTCCAGGTAATTCTGATTCATGGTGAATTTGAGAAGCACACAGCTCTAACTCATTTTCTTAATTGCTTAAACAATGTTCCTGCCATCCCAGACGGAGCTGTGGGATCGTTTAACTATCTTTCTTGCTTCTCGTCTCCCACACTCCTCTTTATATTCCTCTACCCCTTTTCACATTATATTTTATGATTTATAGAAATGTGTCTTTGCTCACATGCTCTTCTCCAGGGCGGGTGTTAGCTCATTGTTATTTTTGCATACCCAGTGCCTGACACGGTGCTGACACATCATGAATGACCAACAAAGTTTTCACTAATAAATATGCAGCCTGTTATTTGCCATGGATTTTTTCAAGGCATATCAAAAAAATTTTTCTATCTAATGACATAAGACAGACAACCTTAAGAAAGAAATGCAATAAAGTGAAGCAGATGCTAGGGCAAAATATTATGAGGAGTGATATACTTTGCGCCTGGCACTCTCCACGGTGGTTTGCGTGTGTCAGTTCACTTTGTCCTCCCGGTAATACCGGAAGGTAAAAGTCTAGGAAAGGAACATTGTTCACTCTGAGGAAAAATAGCTCTTTGTTTGGTATTAATTTTAATATGATCTTTGGTTACACAAAGCAAGATTTCAGCCCAGTGTGGCATAAGGAGGATAAAACAAACATAACTAAAGTGAAAGAAAATGTAAAAGCTTGGCCTCTTGGGAGGTTGATGTTTTAATGACCAATTTTTAAAATGTCCCATTCATAAAATGTGCCCATAGAATAAACTCATAGATGGTAAATGTCTTCAAAATCAATAAAATCTTAACCCAAAGAGTAATTCTCTAAGGGTGAAACCTTAGACCCTGGGAACAGGAAGGGAAGAGTGGGTGTAAGACGACCAGCCTGCTTTACCTCTAAGGTTCGCTTCCTGTCATTTCCCAAAAGTATGGAAAACTTTTTCTTATGTGGTACTTCAACTAAGGTTGTTTCATAATCTGGAAGAGGTGTTGAAAAGTAGTGAATATTAATACTAGTAATACATGGAAGAATTCTTTGGCTTCCCTGACTTGAATTTATTTCTCAACAGGTTCATGAACTGGTGTTTGAATTACTCACCCCATTTACACTCAGCAATTCTCCCTGGTGTGATCTGACCATCTCCAAAAGACTATATTATCAAGCAAGGGAAAAAATCCATAATATTGGGCCTCCGAAATGATTTTGTAATTAGCATGATGTGATTTTCTATAATATCCCATTACTTATAACCATGAAAAAAGATTAGAAAGAAATTGAGCTCAAAGTGTGAAGTAGACCATTTTCAGCAGAAGTGAAAGAAACCCTCACTACCCATTAGGTTACATGTGTCAGGATGCCTCTTATTACCAGAAACATGAGGCTGGGAAGCTCTGCATCACAGAAATCCCAGAAAAACACAACAGGCAATGTGGTAGATTGTGTGGGTTGTGGTGAAGGCCCCATCCCTCACCTCTGCCTCTACTCAGACCCTCTGTTGTGTGAGTCTGTGGTTCCTTCTGTGTCATAAAGTAGAATAAATGTCCTTGCCCTCTGATGTTGGGTTTGACTAAGAGGCTTGCTTTGGTCAATGGAATGAAGCAATGGTGACAGTACTGTTTGGTTCTGAGACTAGGTGGTAAGAGAGAGGCCTGGTCTGGTTCTGTTTGTTCTCTCGACCTCTGCCATCTACACAGGACAGCATGCCCAGCCTGCGGGGACCAGGAAGAAGATGGCAGTTCTATAGGTCAGATCCTGCAAGGTGAGCCAGCGAGCAACCACCTCCACAGACACAGCGTGGGAAGTAAATGCCCATGGTTGAATACCATGGGTGTTTGATGCTGTCATGCAGCATTATGGTGGCCGTGGTTGATTGAAACAGGTGTCCATCTCTTTTTGTCCCCAGATAATTTCAAATGCAAACCTAAATGTTAGCAAATAATAATAACTGAGTTTTGCCTTGAAATGGACTGAAAATAGGAAAACTAGAAACAAGGTAACCAGAAACAAAGACCAAAAAAAATAAATGGGCCCAGGGTTGGTATGGCTCAGTGGTTGAGTGCTGACCTGTGAACCAAGAGGTCACCAGTTTGATTCCCATTCAGGGCACTGCCTGGGTTGTGAACCAGGTCCCCACTTGGGAGTGTGCAACTGATCCATGTATCTCTTACACATCTATATTTCTCTCCCTCTCCTTCTCCCTCCCTTCCCCTCTCTCTAAAAAAAATAAATAAATAAAATCTTAAAAAAAAAAGAAATGACTTTTTCAATCAGCTTTCATTTCAAAGATAATAGAGAAGAATCCAAGTCTCTCAGTGAAACTCAGGTACTCCGGCTTGACACTTTTGATTAAAAAGACATTAAAAAATGAACACGGAACTCTCCCACTCAGCTCCAGGGCAGCCAGCTCATGGAAGACTGCCACTTCGCTATTACAATGCATCGTGGCTGTGCCCAGGCCCATCTGCTTCCCTCCCACAGGAGAGACTGGGAAGGTGCCTGCAGTGAGAAACTGTCCTGTCAAGGCTTAATTTCGAAGCATTGATAACATAAAAGCGATCTGGCAGAATAAATTAGTGGATGATTCCAAAACACACATTTCTGATCATCGGCCATATTACTGACAGAAAGCGTAACAGTCAAAATACTTTTCACTACCAAAAATGGAAAGAAGCCCTATTTGAAAAGGCAGGATCCTGTTTTGTTCTCTAAAAAAAACACCTTCTGAGACACTGGGGGGACTAACTTCTTGGGCAGTGCTTCTAAAGCACTAATCTACATACAATCACCAAGAGATCAAGTTGACTAGGGTCGTTCTTCTGTCCTTCCATCCTTCCGTCCTTCCTTATTCATGGGGGATGTGTTTCAAGATCCCCTGTGGATGCCTGAAACCTGGGATAGCACAGAACCCTATACATACTGTGGTTTTTTCCCAACAAGTAAATTCCTGTGATAAAGTTTAATTTATAAATTAGGCATAGAAAGAGATTCACGACAATCACTAATAATAAAATAGAGCAATGATAACACTATACTGTAACAAAAGTTATGCAAATATGACATTATTAAGTAAAATATGGATTCTTTGAACAAAGCACTGTGATACCAGGACAGTCCATCTGATAACTGGGACAGCTACTCGGGGAATAATGGTGGAAAATATATACATTGTGGATATGCTGGACAAAGAAATGATTTTTGTCCTGGGCAGGACAGGACAGGAAGGCTGGAGATTTTATCATCCCACTCAAAATGGTTCACAATTTGAAACTTATGAATTGTTTATTTCTGGAATTTTCCATTGAATACTTTCACACCACAGTAAACCATAGGTAACTGAAATGGTGAAAAGTGAAATTTCAGCCCAAAGAGGTGGGGGACAGAGGTCAACTGCACATTCTGATACAGTAGAGAAAGGAGCTCCCAGATAGTGAATTTCTAAATAGCTCCTGTGCGTGGCACTGGCCCAGACACCTGTAGAGAATTATTCTTTATCTACAGGGAATCTCTAAAAAATGAAGTTATCCTGAACTAAAACTGATTTTCACCTCTAGGAGAGAGTATTGAGCAGTGGGAGGAAGAGTTCAGAGTCAATCTAATTGAGTAAGCAGAAGGATTTAAATCACGCCCATTCACCAATGGGCTGTATATTTTAGACACGTATATATCATTCAGCCTCCATTTCTTTGCCAGTATAATGGGAATAACCATTGTGGAAAAGGAGATAACCTATGGAAAACATTGCTAAATAATGATCAGTCAATAATATGAGTTCTCACTTATAACACAATAAAATTTCAAATAATCATGATCTTGCTTTTCTTAATTAACACTTCCATGCCATGTCTTTGGAAGGGAGCTTGTTCTTGTTCTGTTTCATGTTTGTTTATTTTGTGACAAAATGCTTTAATCATAAAGAGAAATGGAGACAAGATTTCCTTTGATGCCGGAGGAGTTTAAACGCTATTCATTTGATAAATGTTTCACTGAAGGAAACTGCTTTGTTAAAAACCGTGATGAGTGCTTTGAAGAACACAAGATTTCACACCCTGAAGGAAGCTAAATTCTAGGAACAATAAGATCGAATTTTGTTTAGATGGTGTTAGCTTCCTCTCGAATCTGTTTAAGACTTCCCAGTATTCTGAGACTGAATATATTTTGTTAGCATTGTCCTTGTGTTTTTAAGAGGTAATGGGTTTGTACAATCAATTTTTCCCATAGAAAGGCATTACTGAAGTTGTCTTGATCAGCTACTCTGTTGTATAGAAACACTGAAGTAATCTTCATGCATTTCAAACTGGATTCTTCTATATTTAATATAAGGCACTGGTAAAATGCCTTTTGATACCAATAGGACAAAATAAAGACAAATTATCTCACTAAACACTTCCTAGTGAACTAATAGGTTCTTGGAAGTAACTTCTTAGTTTTTGAACTGTTGGGGAATCATTTAACATCACTAAACCTCACAACACTCATCTATACAATAAAAATTAAGAATGTGTACTTTATATAATTTGGGAGGCATATAATAATTGCTCAGCAAAAAAGTGACAGTTACCAGTTATTCCTTAATCACTTTTTCTTACCCTTTTCATTCAGGGTATCAGGTATCTTAAGCCAATAAAAGTTTTTAAAAATTTGGTTCAAATGGGTTTGCCTTACAATCGCCCTTGTAAAACACAGAGATGAATGTGGGGCTTTATTGTACATAGAACTTTGATTAAATTTAATCATTTACTCTGTAGCGCGTCAGTCTATTGTCTTTGTGGACCCACGACTTCCTCACAGGTATCTTGTGTCCCACATAAGCTATAATATCCACTTTGTGTTACAAAGAATCTTCTCCCTCAGAATTGGAAAGCCCCCACCTACATTCTGTCCCCACCCCTAACCTGTGAGAGAAGCTGCCAGAACTGATGATAAGCTCCAGAGGTCCGTAACTCATAAAAAAAATGCCTGAAGCTATGAAAAATCATGTAGCTGAGACTTCTCAGGAAATGGATGGCAGAGATGTGAAACCTAGACTCAGGGGTAGGATATTATTTTCAGTCCTGAGTGCTGACCCTTGGTTTCTCTAAGTTGGCAGAGTTTGTAATTCAATTATGAACACTCAGATTACATATCTACAGAATTGTAACTGGATTAAACCAAAAGAGAGCCAACGCATACATCACCTTTTAATATTAGTATGAAAAGGTCAAAAAGGATGTGAAAAATTGAGAATTTTTATGTTTTTGCAAGTGTTGCTTTTCTTAATGGACATGCTTTCAATTCTTAGTGTGACCAATTGCCTCCATTTACTGGACACCTACTAAATTCTACATACATACTTCCCTGACTTTGGCCTTAAATAACATTATGAAATACATATGTTTATATCAACCCAATTTATAGATGAAGAAACTGAGACTCAGAGGGGTAAGTGTAATTTTGCCCACATCAGAGAACTGCAAAGTGGTAGAGCTGGGACATATACAGTGTCTCCAGCTACTGGGCCAGTACTGGCTTCAATGTATGAAATAGGCCAGTGTATTAAGAGAGGTCCCTGCTTTCCACTAGAAAGTGAACTATACTTTAGAATTAATGAAATAGGGGCAATAAAATAAGTGACAAATTTCAGGCCAGTCCTAGTTGCCATGATACTTTCTTCCTCTAGATCTTTTATGAAAATTGCACATAAAATATTTGGCTGATTTGAGTTCCCCATACTACCCATACACCCCTATCCAATGTATAGAGAAAATGGTGAGCTCATGAGTAGTAGAATATCAAGATGTTTGAGATCAAGGAGGAGGGATGGACAGTAAATGAATGGATTATTCCATTCATTTACTGTGGTACATTTACACAATGGAATACTATGCAGCAGAAAGAAAGAAGGAGCTCCTGCCCTTTGTGACAGCATGGATGGAACTGGAGAACATTATGCTGAGGACATAAGTGAGGGACAAATACCATATGATCTCACCTTTAACTGGAACCTAATCAACAAAACAAACAAGCAAGCAAAATATAACCAGAGACATTGAAATCAAGAACAATCTGACAGTAACTGGGGTGGGGGGATAATGGGGAGAAAAGCAGGGGAAGAGTTTTCAGGAACGACTATAAAGGACACATGGAGGAAACCAAGGGAGGGTGGAAGCAAGGGAGGGACGTGGGGATGGCTGGTTGGAGGGGAGTGGTGAGGAGTAAATTCAGACAACTGTAATTGAACAATAAAAAAATAAAATAATAAAATAAAATAAAAAGAAGGGGGGATAGAGAGTGGAGGTTTTGCAGAAGATACAGAAAGCAGGCAATAACTGAGGATTGGAAGACTCAAGTGTGTCTATAAATTCATGGAAGAAATTTCTACATGAAGAAAGATTGGCTCTTTCAGCAACAAACAGTAAATCCCTCCCTTAAAGAGATCTGCTTTCCTGGGAAGTAGTTTCTTAAGATCCCGTTAGAGCAGGATTATGAAGGGAATGTATAGGGGTGTAAGGAATGTTTTAGTTGAGAGAAAAACAAGGACGTAGGGAAGGAGCTCAAAGACAGGAAAAATATTGGATGAGGAGTGTGCAGGATGAGACAGGGTGAGCTTTCTGAGGTGACCACAGGCCAGGATCTCAAGGTCTTTCCATAGAGACTGCCAAGAGTATTGAAACTATCAAAGAGATGGGATCCTTATCATGATCAATGACACTGAACAAGAGGACATTTGACTTCTTTTTTAAGAGTTTATTTATTTATTTTTAGAGAGAGGAGAAAGGAAGGATAAAGAGGGGATGAAACATCCACATGAGAGAGAAACATGGATCAGTTGCCTCATGTATGCACCCCATCTGAGGATCTACGACCCAGACACACGCCCTGACTGGGAATCAAACCACCGACCTTTTGCTTTGCAGGAGGACACCCAACCAACTGAGCCACACTGGTCAAGAGCAAGAACATTTGACTTTGAACCATGTGTAGAATGTCAGTTAGCTATTCTCCAGCCCTGTAATAAGACTCAGAATATATCTGTTGTGGATGGAGTTAAATCTTTGATTCCTCTGAAATTGCCAGTGTTTAAACCTCTCATGTGGCCTATGCCTTATGCAATACTATTTTGATGACATGACTCTGCTCTCATCCTGTAGCTTCTGTTAGGTGATAAAATAAACACACTGTGGTAAGGGGCACTTTAGGGTCATCTTTGTACACCCATTGATGTCTAACAAATAAAGTGCTGGAAACATTTTTATAGTAACATATAATTAATTAATGTTTGAGCAAATTTAGAATCTAGATTGTACTTCACACCTATGTGTCCTTGGACAATTTACGTTGCCCCTCTGAATCTTCGATTCTCCAATTGTGAACCAGAGCTCATAATATTCACTCCACAGGGTTGGTAGAAAGAGGAAAATGAATAATATTTGTTTCTATGTATGTGTGTATGTATGTATCTAACACATATAAAACATTTGGGACAGTACCCAAAATGTGAAAAGTGTACACATTATAGGTGTTGCTGGTATGTTTAAATTATACATGTAAATACTTTTTAAAGATATGCTGACTTTGATCTGAAGTTCAATCCCATAGATTGGCAATCAAGAGCTCTCATAATACTTCTCTAGTTCCCAAGATTGCTTTGCTTTTAGCTCTGTCTCCTCATTCCTATATCCAAGCTTGCCACCATTCAGAATTAATGAGTGTTAATAGAGTCCCTTCACAACTTCTCCCTTTAACTACCTCTTTCTGTTTTTATATACAACATTTATTAATTTTTCAGAACATTCAATGTGAGGGTTACAAGAGGGTGTCACCCTGTACATCATGTAGCACCCCCAGTGTCATCCAGCCCCTCCTTCCTCCTCCCCTTTCCTTTTTCCCTCTAGTCTCCCTCTGAGAAGTGATGAGAAAATCTGTTTTCTTAAGTAGTAGGGAGCACTGAAGTTCTTATTTAGGCCCACCAAACCCAGCTTTCCATTCTAAGTCTATTTCCTAAAAAATATATGGGGCAGGGGAGGCTGGGATGGGAGAAATAGACAAAAAAACTGTACTTGAAAAATAATTAAATAAAATCAATTAAATTTAAAAAATATATATAGCTGTGCTCCCCTATGGAATTCTAGTGAATAAAACATTTCTCATTCTTATACTTTATTACTAACATAATAAAGAACTTCCTGATGGTGTGTTTCACTAAGCCTATAATAAGCTTACCGGGGCAGCTACTGAGATTTTTTTTTTCTTCTCTAGGGTTCTTCACAGGTAGATGCAGATTAATGTGTATGTGCAGAATGGAACTTGAGATGTTCTATTTTCCAGTTGGTGTGATAGTATAAAATCTTGCATTTAAATTAGGGGTCTTACATTAATGATCTCAGATAGAAGAAGTTGGTTTCACCAAGGCTCTGAAAGTTTCAGATACCTATTTACCAGCAAAGACAAGACATTGAGTCACCTCAATGTCTTGGACCCTTAGTCTATGTTCCTCCCACTATGTATTACATTATACCCAATGCCCTAGCTCAACCAAATAAACCTCTGTAGACCTCTGATTACAGACCAGGAAGTGCCCTCCTTCCTGATCAAGGTTGACCTCAAGATTCTAAGTCATTTATTTCTATTTTAGTTCTTTAAAAAAAGAGAGAGAGAGAGAGACATGCTTTTCTTTTGAAATGCTGCAGAGTTTGGAAACATCCCCAAGAAAGTCTTTCTTTTTTTCAAAAATAAATCTCAGGGTCTGGTTTTGTTTGTTTGTTTGCTTGTTCTTGGTGAGGTTGCTCTTCAAAAGGACCCGATGCACTTGGGCTGTGCAGCCATCTGCCACTACATGCTCACGTACTGTGGTTAAAAAAATCTGGCCACCCTGCCTTTGATACAGAAGAACCACATGGGGTTGAGTCATACGCTGTGGAGAGAACACAGCTAATTATGGCATGTGCTGGGCCCAGAGAAGATGTTAACTGCCACATAATTACAACTGCAATCCAAGGGGACAGAGTCATGGAAATGCAGTTAATATAAAGAAGTCAACATGAAAATTCTAAGCCACAGACTACTGAAATATAGTACCATTCTCGAACCTTTATTCCCATAAATTTCCAAATTTAAGATATGGTTTTCATCAGGGGTATCCATGATCTTGAACTACTTTTTGGTATTTGAAAAATGGTGTTTTAACAATGCTGGATTGTGACTATTTGAATGAAGATGAAAGGATGGCACTAGCTTGAGACATAAGACCTTGTTTCTAGCCTCATCTCTCCAATTAAAAAGGCAGCAGACCTTGTACAAGTCACTCAATTTGAGGAGGGGAGGTAGGTTGGAGGAAGGTTAGTAGAGAAAGTATCTAAAGTTTCCCCTTCTGACAAATAGAAATAGTTCATTTCAAAAAAGTTATTGATCATCAAGTTTATGTCCAGCAGGTCTTTGTTAGTCAGAGTCTAAAAGTCAATTTTCCAAGGTTATTATACTTTCTCTGGATGTCCTATAATTTAGAAAGCTCATGAGAGTAATAATACCTTAGCCTTTGGGCATCTTCTTTATTAAAATATTTTTCAACTGATCAAGTAAAATAACATCTCAAACTCAGTGGATTAAGAAGTTGAATGGTGGCAAATCGGAAATAAAACTTTCACTGGCAAAATCTCATGGCCACACTCAATGATGGCTCAACTATGTTTCTGTAACATTCTCCTTGTAGGACATGAGGTTATAGGCTGAAAACCAACCAGAAAGCACAGGAACCTAAAAGAACCCTATTAGCATAGCCAGTGCATCTTACTGGCATATGTGTGAACATGTGTATATGTGTAAGTATGTAGCCCTGTCCCTCAGGGGTGGCCTGGTGTGACATGGTCATGGTTCTTAACCTGGCATTTGAGTCATAATCTTCTAAGGGAGCCATGTCATACCATAAAGTTTCATTCAGTAGACATGGACAATAGCCTTGATTTTGTTTCTTAAATAATAGCTTTATTGTGATATAACTTACATACTATAAGAATTCATTCTTTTAGAATACACGATTCAGTGATTTTTAGTATATTCACAAAGTCATGCAACCATCACCACTATCTAATTTCAGAACATGTTCATCACCCCCCAAAAAAGAAATTCTGCTGTCTCAGGACCATTAGCAGCCATGCCCAGTTCCTCATCCCCCCAGCTCCTGGCAAACATGTTCTCATACTTCAATGGACACCTATAAAGAACATGGTCTTTTGTCAAATCTACTGATTACTTAATTCTTGAGGCTCCAGAAAAGTAGCACACAACTAAGGTTTAGCAGAATTCCGTTTACATGAGTTAAGAGATATGTGTCAGGTTCAGGAAAATGCAAAATAGACCAGATAAACAGTAGAATTATGACACCGCCAGGGCTTTTGCTTTTTTTTTTTTCTCATGGACCAATTCCTGAAAGTTTTCAGGGAGTTCCCTGACAGAGTAATTCTTTGAAACATCTACGTGCTACCCAATTAGTAGAGAACCCAACAGGAATATGACATCCAAGAGTTCTTGAAAAAACACCCTGAGCTGACCTTTTAATGTTGGACCCAGCATGTGCCTGGACCTGCTGGAGACACGTGGGAGACACTAAAGCATGCATGAGAAGGTCAAGCCTCCACCACCCCCCAGAGCTGCTGCTGGGGACGCAGCTTCTCCAGGGCTGTCACCACTGCTGTTGGTTGGAAGCCACAGCAGTAGCCAGCCTTGTAGTGGGATCCCATTGATTGAAACTACTCCTGGAAATGGCAGAAGGCTTTCAGGCTGGCAGCACAATGTTATTGTCCAACAGGAGTCAACGGCTCACCTTTGTAGAGATACCAGAGATGGTTCATGTATCAGTCAGCATTGAACTCAACTACATTTGCCAAAAATCCAGTTGTGGCATATAAACCAAATAGCATTTATTTTTCTCTTACGTAATGAGGTCTAAAGGAGGGTAGTGCAGGGCTGAAGGAGCTACTCATGGAAATCCCCAAATACCGAGACTCTTTCTTGCTTCCTGAGCTGTACATAGATGTTACCCTTTGTGTTTCCCTTGTCTTTTTACTTACAACTTGAATGAAGGTAGAGCAACTATTGCACAACCATGAGTGTGATAGTGCCACAGTCTAAGACAGAAGGATTAAAAACAAACAAACAAACAAAAAAAACCCAAAACAGATAGCCCTTCCAAAAGCTCTATCCAGTAGACTTCCACTTGTATTTCACGGGTCAACACCAGGTCATATGTCTAGGCTAGGCTCTGCTTCAAGGAATTCTATAGCAGAAAATAGAGAGTGTTGCTCCTCTAATAAAACCCAGCAGAGAGAATGAATATGCAGGAAACTAGCACTGTCTGGCATCATGAGTCTTTTTATACAGCTGCCTCCCCAGCTACCTGTAAGCACAACACTTCTTCCAAAATTCATGGGTTTCTTTAAGGTACAAGAAATGACTGACTAGGTCTAATTCCAATTCAAAACTTCTAGTCATTTTCTATGTTACCCTAGAAGGGTGCAACTGAGAAGGAATGAAAAAGTATACAGGTTTGATACTGTAAATTTTTAAAATGAAAATTTTGCCTCAGAAATGTATGAAGCCACAGTAAGTATAATGCTTTGCATATAGAATTCTCCATTTGCTCCAAAGTGTGAATGGGATGGGTTTGAAAAATAAAGTTATTTTACTCCCAAAGCCTGGCAACCTAATCTAAAATACACAGCATTTCCCAAGCAACCACGCAGAGCTAATATCAGGTTGCCTATGAGACAGCCAGGATGAACATGAAGGTCAAACCAAATACCTTCCTGAAAATATCTAAAGAGCAATGGAAAACAGAGAAGAACACTGAAGAACTTTCCAAAGAAATGACTTGCTGTCACCCACAGACAGTGGGATGCAAAGGGACATCAGGCTTACGAACAGGAAGAGAGGATTCTGTAGCTTGTTCCTTGGCCCCACGTAAAGAAAGTAACACTCTTGTTAGAGGCATACGCATGTCCCCCAAAAGTCAGATATTGAAGTCCTACCTTCATATCTCAGAATGTGACCTTATTTAGAAGTAGGGTTATGGCAGATATAATTAGTTAAAAGGAGGCCATACTGGAGTAGGGTGGGGCCCTAGTCCAATATGACTGGTGTCCTCATAAAAAAGGGGGAATTTGGAGACAGGCACAGAAAGAGTGGCATGTGAAGCTGAAGGCAGAGATCAGGGTGATGCTTATGCAAGCCAAGAAACCCTGAAGATTGTTAGCAAACCACAAAAAGCTAGGCAAGAGGTATGGACGGTCTGTCACAGTTCTCAGAAACCAACAACTTGATCTTGAAGTTTTATGCTCCAGAACTGTGGGAGAAAATGAATTTTTGTTGTTTAAGCCAAACCTATGGTACTTTATCACCACAGCCTGAGCAAATTAATAGGTTCCCGAAAGGAAGATGGTGCTGGTTAGCTTCAGCTCATTTCACCTAGGGAACAGATTGAAAGACCATCCAGGAGTGTTCGACCTTTTGGCTTCTCTGCACCATGCTGGAAGAAGAGTTGCCCTGGGCCACACCTTAAGTACACTGAGACACGTAAGCGCACACACACACACACACACACACACACACACACACACACACAATTTCATAATGTTTTAAGTAAATTCATGACTTTGTGTCTGGCCACATTTGCAGCCATCCTGGGCCGCATGCGGCCTGCGGGCTGTAAGTTGGACACCCTTGGTGGTGGTTTTCCAGGGTGTTTTTACTATGCACTTTACCCGCTCTGGTGGTTTGGAAGCCCTACTAAGTTAATCTATAAGCGAAACATGAGAAAGTTATGGCCTTGAATTCTGAAAAGATTCTCTAGTTTCAGTTCATTAATATCCATACGGAAATTGTTTTGGAAGAGGTTATTGGAGGAAGCCACGGTTGCCATCAGAGATTAAAGTTTGCTTTCTTACCATGCTGATTAATTGACTGAAGGGCTTTGGCAAGGAACCTAAACTCTCTACAACTCAGTGTTGCTTATCAGTGATGTGGAAAGAATATCTAGCCCAAAGGAATGATCTGAAGGTTAAATAAAGCAACTTATGTAGTTCTATGGCTGGCATTTAGTAACAGTTTGTGGAATTGTGACAATACCACAATTCCAATTGTGATTTCTGAATCGTATCTTCAGAGACTGTTTCAATAGAAGAAAACACACAATTTCTGAGGCATAGTTAACGCTCAATAATCTACAATAACAAGAAAAATTGTGTAGGAAGTAAGATCATTAATAAATAATCTAAAAATTTTATTTTCCAACATCAAAATCTTTATTGTTTTATTATAAAACTTATATATGCTTACATAAATATTTAAATTATATAAATATTTATAAGGTGAGTATAATTTTATACTTCCCAACTCTAATAGTCAGTGGTTATGTTTCATGATTCTTTAGGTGCATCAATATATATGTGTTTAATAAACAAGTTATTTTAAATAAAATGAATCATATTGTATATGCTATTCTACAGATTAATTCAGCTCTATTCAATAATAGATCTTAAACATTTCCTACCACTACATATTATAAATAATTTCTCATTGTATTAAAGTGCTGTATAATATAATGCTATATTGACATACAAAGAAACTCTTTACCTAGCTGTTTAAACATTTACATTGCTTGCAATTTGGAAGAATCACAAAGGTAAATCACAATAAGTAGAAACTACACTTTGGAGAATGGTACTTATTTTCTCCAACCTTTTGAAAATAAATTAAGGCATTGTTGGAAGGAAGGAAAGGAAAAGCAAAAAGCATGTTAATTTATCTAATAATTTGGTGTGTATAATGTCAGATAGCATCTTGGTAAGGTTTTCTGTGGAATTTTATCTCTAATTTTCCAGGATGAGAGCGGACTAATTTTGGCAGTACTCGGAGGGCTGTGCTAGTGCAGCCTTCGTAAAAGCTGCCCAATCCAATAAAATGAGGCATCGTTGAAAACACGGTGAATCTAATCTAAGGAATCTCATCCAAGGTTTCAAATTCTGTATAAAAAAATCTGTGGCAAATCAAAATATAAAGCTACAGCTATGAAAACATTGTGGTGATTGCATTAGGAATAGATAAATAGATTGGAATAGAATACCAGTCTCTCAGAATAAACCTACGTAAGAGTTTACTGTGTGATAAAGGTGACACTTCCTCTTGGAGGTACAATTATGTGCCACTCAAAATGCAAGTGGAAGCGCTAGGTACCTACCAAAAAATAAGCAATGAGTTTCATTTTATACACAAATGAAAGACTCAAGTGTCTAAAGCTTTAAAATTAGTAGAAGAAAACAGATGCTAATAAGACTATTAATAAATTATTAGTTGAATTATGAACATAAAGCACTAGAAAAAAACTATAGGATACGCATGTATTTCCTATGCCGAGGGTAAAGTCTAAGAAACACACAAAACTCAAAGGATATAAGTACAAAGATTGGTAGACTTCTCTACCTAAATTGTTCAGTTTGGATACTTTGAAAGACACCATTCAGATCATTATAAAACAAGGAACGGTCAGAGAAAATATTTATTTAAAAAGTTAATACTCAATATGAAAAGCTATTACAGATTTTTAAGAATAATGTAATAAACCACTAGAAAAATGCACAAAGGATTTGAACAGGTAGTTCAAAAAAGGAGGAGAGCAAATCACCAATAAACATTAAAAGATATTCAACCTGTAGTAACTGAGGAATTTGGAATAAGTAAAACAATATCAAGATGCCATTTTTTCTTACCCATCAGATATATATAAATTCAAAAGATAATATCTGCTGTTGGTAAAATTGCAAGTGTGGGATAATGGACATGTTCATGCTGTCTATGCAGGAGAGCAAACAGAGCCTTATTGCATTGTAATTTCAAAGAGTTCATCAAATTCAAGTGCACTTACACCTTGGCCTAGCAGTCTCACCTTTCAGTTTCTCTCCCATAGGACTACTCACTAATGCTTAGGCTTCAGAACATCAAACCCTGTACTTGTCACATTTTGCCAAAAATTTTTTGCCCCAAACAAATGAACAGTGAGAACTGAAGTACCCCTGCACTTTTGCGAGGTTGTTCCAGCAGCATTTTTTCATAGTTGTCTTTGTAAAGACATGCCGACCACCTAAGGAACAGAAAATGGTTGGCAGGACGACTTGAGGTCTCGGGAGGGCAAAAATACCCAGGAGAAACCTGACTCAATTGGGCACTCTACCAGTCGGTCTGCTCAAAAGTCTGAAGGAGGTGTACGCAAAGGAAGCGTATTTTTTCAGACGCTTCGTCATCTCAAAGAAAGAGCCAAACCCTGTGTGTTGAACATTCACAGTCATGCTTCTATTTTGTACCTTTATTTGTGTTTCTTTTCCACTGAAAATTCAGACAATACTTTAGAAAACTTAAACAAATAAGCTTTTACGTCAACGCCTTGCAGTGCCCATGTCGAAAGCCAAAATGAATACTGACTATCTTCGGCTGAAAACACCACCTTCTGGGGCAGAATACAAAAGTCACGTATTTGCAAAAGCTTGAGGGTGAAGCTATCATCGAGGAGCCTTTGTTTTGCTTGTTTGGCCATGGACCAAACGACATTGTCCCCAATAAATGACCCTAACATTCTCTTCTGTTTGTTAAAGGTCTGTGCAGATGTAACTTCCACAGCCACGTTTGTGTCCCTAGTCATATTGTGCAACCTGTGTTTGAAAAGCTAGTTCCATTTTATTATAGTTTCCCACAGACAAAACAAAAATCTTGGTTGAAACATATTCATTGAACAAAAAAAAAATGACTAAAGTTTGCCTAGTCAGTTGATACCGATGTCACATTTAAACATTAAAATGATGCTAGTGACGCCAGTCTGAGAAGAGAGCCAGAGAGCAAGAGACGATGCCATTCTCAGGCCTTCTAACTGCGTACCTGCTCTCAACCACTACCAGGGTCTGTCTCACTTGACTTGTCTTTTCTCCCAAAAGCAGGGGAACACTATTATCCCAGGATGGCACCATTAGCTTTCCTTCCTAGCAGTCAGCACTCCCACAGGCCCTTCCAGATGCCCAGCATGGTGTGCTCATGGAGTTACTTGCAAAGGGGAACACCACTTACCTGTGTTATGAACACTGGATATTCAGGAACGTAGTGATTAGGGATTGCAATGTCAAGTTGGACTGTAGCAGGAAATACCAGCTCTGCCCCTAATGTGCATGTCCTTGACCACAGACTTAACTTTCCTCAGCACCAGTGTCTTTACCTGTAAAATGGGAATAATAAAAGTACTTATAGGGTTGCCAAGACTATTAAATAGACTAGTAGTATCTGGTATATAAAAAATACCAAAACACATTGGCTCTCATTCTTGGCATTCTCGTTCTCTACCTGCACCCCTGCTGTGGCCAGACTTACTCGGCAAAACAGGTCACACAAAGTCCCACAAGGCCAGGGTTTCCACATGGAAGGCAGTTCCATCTACAGGGAGGTGAACCAAAGTTCCACCCAGAGTCCCCGTCCTGCTGGCCCAGCTATTGTCTATTTCATTTTCTCAGGGCCCAGATAAAAAGGACACAATTCCACAGCTCTCTGCCACTGGGTTCACACCTTCCTCCTAAAACCAGGCCCTCTGCAGTCTTCATTGTGCAGACTAGTGTTGTTGGTAGATTGTGAACTTGAAGAAGGAAATGAAGTTTCCTTATTCTTTGTATTTCTGTGGGTGATTTGTTTTGTACCGTCTGGAGGAAAATTAAGGCCAAATAAAGGAAGAATGAAGGGCATTAATATTTGTAAACAAAACAATTGGACCAGCCCAGGGTACAAGGGAATTTGCCTATTTCCCAACTCCCTTGTTTCCAACCACAAAAGATATCTGCCCTCCCTCGCACCACAGCCCTTGGTTGTCAGTGCTTTCCAGAATGTCTAGCTCGTCTCCACCCAGGCTTTGACTTCCTCCCACATCTCTGTAGCTGTATCGGAACTGCCTGCCCTCCTTCTCTCTCTCTCTCTCTCTCTCTCTCTCTCTCTCTCTCTCTCTCTCTCTCTCTGGCTCTATCTCTCTCTGCCATGTGGCAATCTGGTGTGAATGCATTAGTCTGGTGAGTAGCCCCTAAACAGCTAAACAAAGTACTAATAAATCAAAGTAACAGGAAATGCAAAAACCTAATCCAAGGAAATCTTGTGCACAGAAAACCTAATGCATATCAGTACAAGGGGACAATGCCTAGATCTTTTCAGGCAGGTGAAAGGAAGACACCTTTTGGATCATCCTCTCTCCTTGGGATCCTAATGGCTGAGAAACGCTTTTGTGTGTGTGGAGAATCTGAGTAAGTCTGGCCAGGTGGCTGCTGCTAATTCTATCTGTATACTAATTCTATCTTCTCTCTTCGGTTTTTCCAGAACCACCCTTGAAAGTTCATGCAGAAGGCACTGTTTGAAGAAGAGTTGCAAAGAAACTAGAGACAGCAGAAGAGTTATCTAGTCCCCCCTCAGAGGCCTGCAGCAGCATTCTTCCAAATACAATCAAGTGTTTGATTTCTTTGGACCCAGCCAATGAATAAACATAACCAAAGGCTGGTACTTTCCCTCTCCATTGAAACTTCCAGCTCCATGAATTATAGTAGTTCTGTGAGAAAGTGAGAGAAAAACCCAGCGGTCACTGGTCAAAAAACATTCAAATATAACTGAGGAAGCAGCTGGGGGGAGACAGAAGACCTCACAAGTCAGTGGCTTTTCAGATGCACCACCTGGGTGCATCCCATCACCTAAGAGTTCCCGGATTGGTGCAGGTATCACACTGTAACGATTAATTTATTTGATGGGAGTATAAACTCTCGGAGGACAAAGTTTCGCATGGCATGGTGGGAACGTTTCAGTGAGTCAGAGTGCCTGGGTTTGAACACGTCTGCCACATACACAACTGTGAACTGTGTCAAGGTATCCATGTTTCTGGGCTTCATTTGCATTTCTTTTGCAAAAAGAAGACAGTAATACTATCTACCTCATAAGTTACTGTTGATGTTGCATCATTAAATCATCCATCTCAAATTCTGTGCCCGGCATGCAGAGTGTATCAGCTGCTCTTGCCAACCACAGCTGTCCTTCAAGTACAGAGCTCAGGCCACAGAAAATTCCCAAGTTCAATATAATTTAATAAATAAATCGCCATGGAGCTGTTACTTCAGTGAATAAATTAGTCTAGACGATTGTATCATTGTATTATCCTACCTCTGTTTACTTTATTAAACAAGTTTATATTTTATCTGTCCAGCAACATTATATTAAACATTGTGGCAACTGTATAGGAAAAATAAGAACTTAAAATGTCAAGGGAGTTATTTGCTTATTCAGCAAACCCTTTAAAACAGATACGGTTTTCCCGACACTGAAAACACAAGGAAATAAGAAAAAGATAAAATTTTCTATACCATTTTTACTGTTAATAACATCTTATATTTATGAGTCAACACAAAATGGACATTGCATTAGGCTTCTTGCCTATATTTGCTCATTTTATGCTGACAAAACCCAGTAAGGTGATTACTATGTCAATTTTAGGAGAAGAAAACAGAGACTTGAAAAGACTCAGTAACTTGCTTGACATTTTTCAGCTACAATTCTCCCTCACTTAAACTTGCTCTGTGTTCCCAAAGCCTGTCCTTTTTTCTGCTCTCTTACTATTTCCCTTTGAACATCTCACCATAATGTCAGACAGAATGAAATAAGTGCTCTGTTGGAAGAATGCGTAAATGACGGTGGACTCCAGGGAGGGAAGAATGAATTTGGATCATGGGGGGATGAGGGAAGACTTTATTCAGGACATTTAAAAGGAACCAGGCAGTTGGGATTACAGAGGGGAAAGAGGAGGAATGGAAAGGGACTCCAGGGAGTAAAAACATATCAGCAAAGGCCCAGGGGTGGCAACTTCCAAAAAGAGCAGCTTTGTTCTGGGACATAGAAAATAGGCTGGAAGTGAAGGCGAATTAGGTACATAGATAGAGGTAGAACTTCCAGGTTAGAAAACACTGTCCTTCAAAGTATAGGTACAATCTTCCCATATTTCCAAAGCTTGTTGAATACCTGAAGCAAAGATGAACTTGAGACCTACCTTAGTATTGGAAAACCATCACAATTCCTATTTGAATAGGTCTGATTTAAGGATGCTTGTACATCACACACACACATAATGAGTAGCTGATGTGTAATCATACTTCGGTCATTCATACTTCATTCATTTTCTGCCATCAAGCAAATTACCCAGAGGTTATTCCTCGCTCTACAAATAATCAGTGAGCAGATATTTATAGGACATTAACCTGTTGCAAGACCTAAGAGAGAAAGAGAGACAGACAGACAGACAGACAGAGACAGAGAAAGCGCGTGCTTTATTGGTGGCCCAAAGCAGGTGTTTTAGGAAGCACACAGGGTTTAGAAAGTGATAGTGCTGGGCACTAATACAGAGCATAGAGCTGGGGAAGTGTGGAGAACAGTGAACCTTCAAGAGGGTCTATGTCCCCCGCTTTTGCAGATGAGCAGTATAGGAAACTCAGGCTCTCACAGGGGTGTTCAACACTCCTGTTCTTCACCATGAGTGGTTCTGAAAGGGGCAGTTCCCGCCTCTAGAACATATCCCATTTGCCTCTAAAGGGAAGGCTTTTTTTGGCTACGGCGAAAGGAAAGTGGGAAGATAAAACAAACTTTAATTCATCTGTTCTTACTCATAGGCTTCCCATCAAGGATGGGTTTTGTCCTTATTTAGAATCAATACTAAGTAAAGAAAGTATAAATATACCAATTGAAACACTCTCTCTGTGGATGCCTTGGCAGCCGCAGTTAAATTGCTTGAGGTTTAGAAACACCATGCTCTTTCCCTAGATCTTATTCTGAAACCCTCAAGTGTTAAACTCAATCATTTCCTGAGACCCCTGCTATAACAGCATCTAGGATCTGATAATAGGGGGTCTTGGGGGGATGGGAATGAGGGAGTTGTAGTTCTGGAACAGTTAGGTAAATCCCTAGCTGACCCATGGAGTTTTCAAAACCTCACTGCTTATGTCAAATATTTCCCCCCAAGAGGTAAGAGCAGCTATATTTAACTTGGGCATTATGTCCGAGAAGAGTAAGAGGATCTGGGTGAAAGTGGAGAATTCCCCCTGGGCATTTCCCGTAGGTTAGCCTCATGTCAGGGGAATCAACCTCAGAGAGCTTCTGGGATTGCTGTGTGCCACTATAGACTCTGAGGCACGGACTCTGAACCAGGTGGCTTTCATTCTCTACTGTCCCTCACACTAACTAGTACTGTAATCCAAAGGAAAGCCACCTTCAAAGAACATGCAGATTCTTCATCTGTAAAATAGAAAACTTGAACTGAGTGTCCCTTACAGGGGTGTCCAACCCATGGCCCATGGGCCACACACGGCCCAGGATGGCTATGAATGTGGCCCAACACAAAATCGTAAATTTACTTAAAACATTATGAGATTGTTCTGTGATTACATCTCATAAAGTATTTAATGTGTGGCCCAGAGACACCAAAAGGTTGGACACCCCTGCTTAGATAATGCAGTCTCTGGGTCAGTGAGTCCCAAGTAGGCTCACTCTCCTGAGTACAGTGGGAGTGGGTTCATGTTCGTAGAAGGTGAAACCAACATAGCCTTGAGTGATGAGCCCAGGTCTCAGACTACTCTCTGATCCCTTTCCCACTCCAGTGTGCTGCCTAGATTTTCTCCTGCAGGCCTGAAAGAAAACAGAACATGAAATGAACAGCAGATGACCTGAAAAACATTGGACCACTGTTTCCAGATTTTCCACAGACTAGTTCCAGAAGATGTTGCATATGGAAATGTTTTCAATGTGCAAAAAGAAGAAAATCAGAAAATTCATCTCTCCTTTGGGGCTTCAACGTCAGCATTAAAAGAGCTCCAAAGGTCCTATTATAGACAGGCATGTACACATGTTCTTAAATTCAAATTTTCTAACTTATTTGGCCAATGGAAACATACTCTGCACAAGTCACCAGTTATTACTGTATATGATCTGTAAATATATAAGTGATCACTTGCATAGACATATGGAAAGATCATTCTACCTGCATGGTGAAGTGACCGTCTCTCTCGTCTTAACATGTACTCATTTCAAAATCCTTTACCGAAATTACTCCATTAAGCACAGGCTTGGTTTTTGGTACGGCATTTGACATCTTGATCCCAGAGTTTTGGCCATTCCAAGTTTTGACATCACACCTCAAAACTGCCTAGCATACTAGCATAATACTCACAAGTCATGGATACTCAGACACTTGTGATGACCCGGTAATTGATCTTTATACAATATTTAGTCAACCCAATATACAGGCCCAAATTGATCCTTATTACATGGGATAATCGACTGCTATAGCCCAACAGTCTTGCCGGATTCTATCTAGTGACGCACATCCAACCTTTCCCCTGTCAGTGAGAGGGGTGCAGCAAGTCTAATCTTTGCTTAAATATAAACCCAGAATAAAAAGAGGCCACAAGAATCCTCCCTCAAAGCCAGTATACACAAATCAGGGTCAGTAGTTAAAAGCACACGGTCAGCTGCTGAGTGACTTATCTTTACCCTCAGGAGCTGGTTCCGTTCCAGATAAGCCTTAGTGGGGAGGAAAAATGAATCCAGACCCAAGTGGCCAGAGGGTCCATGTGGCCTGGAGTGGCTCCCTGTGGGTCCAGCCCAGCTCCAGGCCATCCTTGGCTGGAACTCCAAACGATAAGGTCAGCCAATGATAAGTAGATGATCTAGATGGACACAGGTAACCAGTCTTGGTCATCTGCATGTGCTGCTCAGAGGGAATAAAAAAATTATTTAAGATGAAATGTGTTGGTGAGGACAAATGTACAGGTGAGAAATTTGATCCTTGCACAATTGTCATGGAAATGAAAAATAGAACTGCCATATAATCCAGCAATCCCACTTCTGGGTATTTATCCAAAAGAATTAAAATCAGGATCTCAAAGAGACATCAGTACAACTGTGTACAATGAACAACTATGTTCATTGCAGCATAATTCATAAGAGCCAAGATGTTGAATCAACCTAATTGTTCATTGACAGATGAATGGATAAGGAAAGTATGATATATAGGCACACAATGAAATATTACTCGGCCTTCTAACAAGTGAAATTCTGCTGTATGCGACAACATAAATGAACCTTGAGGACCTTATGCTACATGATATGAGCCAGTCATAGACTGATAAATGCTGCATGATTTCATTAATATGAGATACCTAGAATAGTCAGATTCATAGAATAGAAGAGTGGAATGGTGGCTTCCTGAGACTAGGGGAGGGAGAAATGGGACACTACTAATCAATGGGTGCCTAGTTTCAGCTCAGCAAAATGAAAAACTTCTAGAGACCTGCTGTACAACATCATTTCTATAGTCAACCATGTATTGCATACTTCAAGATTTAAGAGGTAGCTCTCATGTTAAGTTTTCTTACCACAATACAAATTTTTTGAAAGGTGAAATATAAGTACCTGGGATGTTGTAGGCTCTCAACACATCGCATTATTTTTCTTACTCAGTGGGTTCTGACAAGAAGCTTTAGCTTCATAAATAAGGGGGGTTTAGACTCGAGTCTGACACAGTATGTCAAAAATCCTCCTAATCCCTCAATTTTATCATCTATAAAATTAAACTGAAATAGAATTATGCAGAGCACATAGTATGTGGGCAGTTCCTAACATAAAGTAAGTATAGGTTAAACCATTCAAAATAGGACAGTACAAAGGCCTCACCAGTTTGTCATACTTAGTCAGGCTTTCTTTGATGCTGACAACCTTCAGATGACCTTGACAATTATCTTGACTTACTCCACTTTTCTCTTGTCCCTCTCTCCTTGTGCCCTTCCTTGTTCCTCCCTCCTGTTTCTTCTCTCTCTGATTTATGCCACATCAACCATAGTTTTTCAAATGCCTACTCCCCTCCTGTAAGAGAGGGGAAGACAGGGACAGAGAAGAGAGAGAAAGAAAGAGGGAGAGAAAGAGAGAGAGAAAGAGGGAGGAAGAGAACGATGTCCCTGCTGGGGAAGGAAGTGGACATCGCTTTCTGCTGGGGAAAGAGAAAGGTTCTCTTTCTAGACATGCTGGCCATGGAGTGAAGAAGGGGGGAAAGCTCTGGTGACAGTAGGGGCCACACATCAGGATCTGAGGAACAATGAAGTAAAGACCATTTTTCTTAATCTACCATGAAATTGCCATAATGTAGCCCCACCGCTTTCCTCCTGAACTCATTCACAGAGCACGTGGTTCTCGGTGTAACTGCCTTTGATTGCGATGAGGGTGCACATCCACCCATAACACCCAGGTGTTTGTCAGGCTGCTGTCTAAGACAGACTGGCTCTTTCTTTTAACTGGAAATTATTTGATAAACAAATATCTCCCAGAAACCATATCAGTCAGCTACTAATATGAAAAACAAGTAAATACAGTTGCTTAGCAGAAGTTTCTATGGCGTCATAATGCTTGTAAATATCTCTAATAGACATTGCTTAAGTAATCTTTCTACATTTAAGTAAAAATATATGCAGAAAAATATACAAATGGCAAGTCCACAGCTTGACAAGTTTTCACAAAGGGAGCACACCTACATAAGATCACACCAACCAAGAGACAGGACATTTCAAATGTCCCAGAGTATCCCTGTCATCCCATCTGTCAACCACCACCCCTCCAAGGCTCACACTGTGCAGAGATGTAAGATCATAGATTAATTGGCCTGTGTTTCAACTCCATTTGAATAATGTTAATCAGTCTCTAGTCTCCTGTGTTTGACTTCTTCTTCTCAACATAGGGCTACATGCAATGAAAGTCCATTTGCTTCTTTGATGTAGATTAGTCCTCACCATAGATTTCAATTAACTTTATATATCAATACTGGCACATTTCTGAGTGCTTATAAGCAGGGGTGATGAGGAAACTAGAGGCAAAATCAAGAACTTCCTTAACTCTTAAACAGTTCTGTTTATGCTTTCTCAGAAAGGCTTCTACTTGGCACTAGCCTGAGACCAGCCATTACATTATTATAAATCACGTATGTCTGTCTCCCTTTCTTAGGCTCTGGCCCACCAGTCATTCTGCACCTCCCTCCACCACCTCTCCCACTTCACCCACAGATTCCCAAGGGTATGTATGAACATCAGGGTGTCTGAAATATAATGTTTTCTTTCCCTAACAATGTGGAAAAGAACTACACTAGATGGTAGAGAATGTTGGACAAATTTCAACCACTGGGTAACTGGATCTTCACACTCAAGAGTCACTATTTTATCTGAGGTGTTTCTGGATGTCCACACCATTCTATAAAGAATAAACATTTGTTCCCACATTTAAAAAAATTAGTAAAGGTTCATCTGGACTAATACTTTTTCCTACCACCCTTAGCAGGTAGAGAGAAGTGAGATTTGACTGTAATGAACTAAAGTGAAGGTAAATATTACATCAAAACAATTGGGTGCTCAGAGATGATGTACCTATATTTTGCCATGTATAATGTGCATGTTTTTGCCCAGATTTTTGAAGGAAAAAGAGGGTACACATTATATATGTCTAGTATACCTAAAACACCTTGTATCTGTTCATGCATTTTGTAATCGTTTGTTACATAAAATTTCTTGTGCCATAATACATTCAAAAATAAATGCTAAAATTGTTTTACAATAAAACAACAAATACCTAAATATAAATAAATAAATAAATAAATTAATTAATTAAAACGCAAGATTTTTTTCTCCTGACAGTTCAGACCAAAAATATGGGTGCACATTATACATGGCAAAATACGGTATATGGTTAACTCGGCCATGGAAAAAGCCCTGGGGTGTGAAAGAAAGACAGACACACTAAAAATGGAAGCAAGGAAGAACACTGGGAAATACGGTGGTTCCACAATGTCATTCTTGCCCATCCTAAATGGGGCACAAAATGAAGCACTTTGGAATTTAGCACCACTGATATTTAAGTCCAATTTCCAGCAAGGTCAAGACTAGGAGTGAGTTATTTGTTTTACTAACTTAGGTTGCAAGCACCTTGGGTGGATCCTGTGCCTTCTTCTATATCTCGCTCAGCGCCAAGAACTCTGTTAGCCATCAACAAAACCATAACAGACCTAGAGTCTTCTCCGAGGCCAATGAAAACACACACACTGAGCTAATGGAGACATTTACAGGCCGAGGATTCCAATTTCCTTTCTGAAAATGCCACCAAAGCAGCTGAGCTAATTAGGTTTTAGTAAATGGCAATGACTGACCGGAATGGCCCACCTGTCTGGGGCTTTGTATGAACACCAAACCTGTTTCCTATGTGTTTGTTTTTGTTTTCATTCTTCTAGCTTTTAAAAAAAATATGCTATTTTTGGAATGTCGAAAGGCCCTCTCTGAGATCTAGCCTGGGAATATAATACTTAGCACTGCAAAGAATAAATTGATTCATTTGGGACTATTTGATCATTTTCTCCCTCCCCTATTATCTTCCCCTTGAAGACACCTAAAAAAATAATTTTGTCCACAGCTACTCTGAAATGCAGTGACAATTCCAGGAATGAAATTCAGACATTTCTTGCAGCCTTGTCTGGGACCCAGCCTAGGAACAGTCGTAATTTTCCCAGTATCCTTAATAGAAGTGTCCTTGTAATGGTCCAACACAGCCCTTGTTTGTATTTCTGAAAATAATGCAAATTGATAGGGATCAAGGACATGAGACACTAGACCAACATAGACTCAAAAACAAGCAGTTCTCCCCATGAGCAAGAATGTCTTGGGCTTCAACCAAGGTGCTTGAAAGCCAGAGAAAGACCACATCTGATGAATGCTAATTACTGAAAACTCATTAAGTATTAATGGAGTTTCTATTATAAATACTCAGCACACAAATGTTTCTGTGTCCCTCATATTTACTTCCTCCAAATACCAGTAGAAAATGATATAACTGCAAGTCATGGCCTTTATCCATCAAAAAATAAATAAATGCCAATTTTTAAAGAAACCAAAACATACCAAAAAATTTGGAATGCAACATGATAGAAGAGAGAGAGAATGAACCACAGAGGCAGATATTCCCAACTACCAATTCTAGTTTTGTTTCTAGTTCTGTAGTTTTCTAAACCTCTCTCAGCTTAATTTTTTTTATCTACAGAATTGGGATAAATATATTTATTCAGAGCTCTTCCAATTGAAAACATCAAAAATTAAACCTAATTTGCTTACATAAAAATGCAAATAAATAAGCCAAAATAAAAGAGACATATTTATGGACTATATAACGGAAAAGCCTAGGAGCTTCCAGCTTCTGGCACACCTGGATTCAGGTGCTTGATACTGTTAGAAAGTGATTACTCCCATACACCTTGTTTCTATGGAAACATCTTAATTTTCCACTGCTGGGATTATATTTTAAAAACCCTAAAACACGAATGCAAAAGAACCTATGCATCCCAATGTTTATAGCAGCACAATTTACAATAGCCAAGAGCTGGAAGAAACCTAAGTGCCCATCAGTAAATGAATGGATCAAAAAATTATGGTACATATATATAATGCTACACAGCAGAAAGAAAGGAGGAGCTCCTACCCTTTGCAACGGCATGGATGGAACTGGAAAGCATTATGCTGAGTGAAATAGGCCAGGTGTTGAAAGACAAATACCATATGATCTCACCTTTAACAGGAAGCTAAACAATGAAACAAACAAGCAAGCAAAATAAAAACAAAGACACTGAAATAGAGAACAGGGGGACAGTGACCAGAGGGGAGAGGGGAGGGAATTTCAGGGAAAAAAAAGGAAAGAATTTACAAGGATTAGTATAAAGGACACATGGATAACAACTAAGGGGGGTGGAAATGGGAGGGAGGTGGGGAACACTGAAGGGGTGGGCTGGGATGGGAGTAAAAAACAGAAAACTGTACTTGAACAATAATTAAATTAAGTAAAAATAAATAAATAATATAATATAATATACACTAATATTGGGAGGGAAAAAAAAACATCTTAATTTTCAAGTAAGCTTTTCCATAATGTTCATGCCCAGAACTCAAGTATAATATCTTCATAGCCCCAAGTTCAATTCAATGAAAACTCCTCTTTGCCCACAGTTCAGGAAATCAACCTCACTCTGATCAGTTATTGATCCACACAGAGAAAGAATCCCAAGAGTGCTATTACCTGGTAAATGGCTTCTAGAAAGACCAAAGCAACCATTGTTCCCTATCATGTAGCTCAGAGTTGTTGGAAAAGCAAACAAACAAAACTTATCCCAGGACCTATAATTTCCATTAAGATAATAATAAGCTACTTCTTAAAGGTGGGTATTTGACGTCCAGGCAATATTTGGCTGTATTGACCCCGCGATACTGACCAAATCATACTCTCAGTAGTGGAATCTTCACCAGGCGTCTCTTGGCTACACTGGAAGAAGAGTTGTCTTGAACCACACATTAAATACACAAACACGAATGAAAACTGATGAGCAAAAAAAAGGTTTTAAGTAAATTTATGATTTTGTTTTGGGCCTCTTTCATAGCCATCCTGGGCCACACACAGCCTGTGGACCACAGGTTTGACACCACTATAAATCTGCCAAAATTAGGTAAGGCTGCAAGGATGAGATTTTACCTGGATTGGAAGGGGCAATGCAAAAATAACATTTATAGAATTCTGTTGTATAAAATGTCATTAGCAAAGGAAAGTTTCTTCTGAAGTACTCATTCAGCACAGTCCTTTGAAAAGATACTCCTCCACCTTAAGTTGGTCTGCTTTCAGTGAGGTGGCCTGTGTGCAAACATAGACTTGACAGGTGATGTGCAGACCTCTTCAATACAGGACACAATTAGCCCATTCCAGTAACAACGAGGATTTATTGGTTTAAGCATGTTAATAAAAGCCTAGCTACAACCGAGAAATGCGAAGTCATCTGGAGTGAGAAAATGGCATTAATATACATGATGTGGGTTCTAACTGGGGCCGAGACGAAAACTGTTTCCTGGATGTTAGATACAGGTCTGTCCAAAACAACCTTATTTTTAGCATTTTGAAAGGAGACTTCAAATAAATAATGGAAAGCAAGACAGAAACATTTAACCAAATGTGAAAAGAGGTTTTGTAAACACATTGGGAGTGCCAACCATAAATAATTTCTACAAGTAATACTAAGCCAGACTTATCATCCTTCCGGTAATGTACCTACATCAGGCACCAAAAATCTTTATTTCTGGCTATGATGAATTCAGATAACCTATCCCATTCTCAAAAAACAGGCTCTACTAGCTGCCAGAAGAAGTTTTCTCTCAAAATAGAAATCCCTTCTCAGTTCGATTTACCAAGTCTCTTATGATAATCTCAGGGAATTTACCAGTCAAGGGAGATTTATTTCATGGAAATGGAGTGCTTTCAAAGTTTGAAGAAATTCACTCCATATTTCGGGAAATGAATGTGTGGTGCATTTTGCATGCTGTTTTAACAAAGGAAGCAGTAGCTCTTTCCACGGGATGTTATGAGCTGCTGATTATAAACTGTCGTAGCTTCACAATCAAGATGCAAAAACAAAGCTTTAAAAGAAGGAATATAATAAACTAAAATCTTGAGTAAATGAGGCCATTTCCAGGTCACAATGGCAACACATTAGGCTCCAAAACAAAAAATTCAGTGATTCATCCAATTATTCTTTATTGGTATAAAACTGTGTCTAAACATGGACATATTGAGAAGTTTCTACACCGAATGTTCATTGGATGCTGTGGTGCTGCTATCCATGTCTCTTGGTATGGGTCCTATATCATTTTGTTTGGGGTCTAAAGGGACCCTTCTTGGACTCTTTCCCCAACCAAGAGCTCTGAAGCCAAAACACAATTAAGGATGTAGCTAAACAAAGTGAAAATTTTGATGACAAGAAGAATGCACAGAGCTTTCTGGATGTCTAATTAGCGATAGAACATCAAGCTAGCCTTGGTGTCTTGCTCATAGCAGAGGCGCTTAACCTCATCTCCAGAAAACAGGGAGGCATCTGTGAATAGGGGAAGTATAAGTGATGGCCTGAAGGAGGCTATTCAGATAAATAAGGTGGGACAGTCATGTACAAAAAAGCAGCAGCCCATGAGGGCGTGGCTCTTTGGGGGCACTGGAATTGGGGGAATTAGTAGAGAGAAAGAATGGAGTGTACGATGGGGGAGCTGGGGGTGGGAAGAGGATATTAGAAGTGTAAGCAGAGACAAGATCATGCACAATCTCATAGGCCATTCAGGATCTGCACTTAATTCTAAGATCAATGGGGAGCAAACAAATCATTGGAAAAACCTACCATTGTACATATGAAATATATCCGGAATTGACCACAGTTTACACATCTTCAGCCTCATCATGGTCCAAGACACTGTCAACTCCTGCCCAGAGTATTACACTGGCCTCTTAACTGACCTTCTCACCTTTCCTTGCTCCCTTCAGGCTCTTCTCCAAGCACCGCTGCATCTTGACCTGCTGTACTTTTCTCCATAACATACATCATCTGACATATTTTTATGGACATAGAAGTTCCTCATATGTCTCTGCCACCAGAAGGACAGGAATAAACTGGTTTTGTTCAATGTTGTATTTTTTCTCTTAGAGCAATGATTGGCATGAAGTAGATGCTCAAAAACACTTTGATCACGGAGGACTTGCTTGTGTTTCCTACATTCAGAACCTCTGCAGTGGCTTTCACGTTTATGAAAAGTTAAAATCTAACTGTGGCTCCCAGGGCCCTACAGAATCTGGTCCTCCAGCTCGCTCTCTGCTTTCCTGTCCTCCCCCTTTCCCACGTGCTCTGTTTGCTAGACACACCTTGAACTTTCCATTTTCTGAATGTAGCAAGCCAGCTTCACTCCCAGTGCCTTTGCACTTCCTACTCCCTCGGTCCGAAGCATTCTTGTTCCACAGAGCTCTGTGATTTGATCCTACACTTCCTTCAAATATGCTCGAATGTCACCTGCCCAAAGAGGGCTTTTCTCTACCATCCCCACACAATAGCAGTCCCTTTCTGCCACCCTGGTCACTCTCTTTTTCTCCTTACCTGTTATTATTATTTTCAAATAATCATGGTACATAGCTATGTCTATTGCCTGAGCTTCTCTATAAGAATATCAATTCTATTAAGGCAGTGGATGTATCTGGGTTGTGACCGTTCCCTAGCATTTGGAACTATGTCTGACCCACGTTAAGTACCTGCATTAACGAGGAGCCAACCAGGAATCAGAAACCATACCAGTTATTTGATAAGAAGGAATTAAATATAAAATGTTACCTACTAAAAATAGTTAACTGGGTACCAGAAAGGACACAAGGAGAGCTTTCAAATGTCCCAGAAGTAACAAGAGCAGGAAACAACTCCCACCCCTCAGGCTTGGGGAAAAGGGGAAATATTGGAGTTACTAATTCTAAGAAACCTGGAGGAGGGTCCTTGTGGGGCTGGAACTCAGGACTCTGGGGAGAAAGCTCTCCATGGCCAATGTCTCTGAACTCCAAGGGGTAACCTGATAGGCTTGACACCCAGAGCTTTGAGACATGGCTCTGCAGGTGAAGTATTGCTTGAGTGATACTACTGGAAACAGAAAGCAGAAAGGATGTCCCCGGGGAGCTGGCAGGGAGAGTATCCTTCCTTCCTATTCAGGTCATGCCGTCTTCTACTGGTGGTGCCCCCCTATTGGTGGAGCTTAACATGGAGGCAGCTGGTCAAGCCAAAACATTCGGTATTTGCATAGTCCTAGTCCCAGCCAGCATTGCAAAGCTGGTGGGTTGAAACTGAGAGACAATAACTTAATAACTGCACAGTTCTCAGTAAATTTCTATTGAAAGAAGCAATTGAAATGTATTAGCATTTCTTTTTTAATTTATTTTTATTTTTTATTTAATTATTTTTCAAGTACAGTTTTCTATTTTTCCCATCCCAGCCCACCCTGCCCCATACTCCCCACCTCCCTCCCATTTCCACCCCCCCTTATTTATTGTCCCTGTGTCCTTTATATTTGTTCCTCTAAATCCCTCCTCTTTTTCCCTTTAAATTCCCTCCCCTCTCCCCTCTGGTCACTGTCCCCCTGTTCTCTATTTCAGTGTCTTTGTTTTCTTTTGCTTGCTTGTTTGATTTGTTGTTAGCTTCCTGTTAAAGGTGAGATCATATGGTATTTGTCTTTCAACACCTGGCTTATTTCACTCAGCATAATGCTTTCCAGTTCCGTCCATGTTGTTGCAAAGGGTAGTAGCTCCTTCTTTCTCTCTGCTGCATAGAATTCCATTGTGTATATGTACCACAATTTTTTGATCCATTCATTTACTGATGGGCACCTAGGTTGCTTCCAACTCTTGGCTATTGTAAATTGTGCTGCTATGAACATTGTGGTGCATAGGTTCTTTGAGACTGGTGTTTTAGGGTTCTTAGGATATAATCCTAGCAGTGGAATTACTGGGTCAAAAGGCAGGTCCATTTTTAGTTTTCTGAGAAAATTCCATACTGTTTTCCATAATGGTTGTACCAGTCTGCAATCCCACCAACAGTGAACTAAGGACCCCTTTTCCCCACAACCTCTCCAACATTTGTTGTTTATTGCTTTGTTTATGATAGCCATCCTGACCAGTGTAAAGTGGTATCTCATTGTGGTTTTAATTTGCATCTCTCTGATAGCTAGCGATACTGAGCATCTTTTCATGTGTCTCTGGATCTTCTGTATGTTCTCCTTGGAGAAGTGTCTGTTCAAGTCCTTTTCCCATTTTTTAATTGGGTTAGTTGTCTTCTTAGAGTGGAGTCGTGTAAGTTCTTTGTATATTTTGGAGATTAAACTTTTGTCTGAGGTATCATTGGCAAATATGTTTTCCCATACAGTTGGTTGTCTTTTTAATTTAATACTGTTTTCTTTAGCCATGCAGAAACTTTTTATTTTGATGAGGTCCCATTTGTTTATTCTTTCCTTTATATTCCTTGCTCTAGGGGACATATCAGTAAAAATGTTGCTGCAAGAAATATCAGATTTTCCTGCCAATGTTCTCCTCCAGGACTTTAATGGTTTCATGACTTATATTTAAGTCTTTTATCCACCTTGAATTTATTTTGGTGTATGGTGTAAGTCGGTGCTCAAGTTTCATTTTTTTGCACGTACCTGTCCAGTTCTCCCAACACCATTTGTTGAAGAGGCTATCTTTACTCCATTTTATGTTACTGCCCCCTTTGTCAAATATTAATTGACTGTAGAGAGTTGGGTTTATTTCTGGGCTCTCAGTTCTGTTCCATTGGTCTATGTGCCTGTTTTTATGCCAGTACCAGGCTGTTTTGATTACGGTGGCCTTGTAATACAGTTTGCTATCAGGTATTGTGATCCCTCCTACTCTGTTCTTCTTTCTCAAAAGTGCAGCTGCTATTCAGGGTCATTAATGGTTCTATATAAATTTTTGAAGTGTTTGTTCTATATCTGTGAAATATGCCATTGGTACTTTAATAGATATTGCATTGAATCTGTAAATTGCTTTGGAATTTCTTTAAAAATTATTTACACTGTTTTAAAAATTAAACATACTCCTGAATGTCATAAACAGCATTTTTTTAAATTATAAGAGAAATGCAGAAGCAATGGAGTCTTGTCAACAGGCTAGGCTCAAGTAAAAGAATCACTTCTATCACAGGTAGTGACAGTATTCTGTTTTCTGGCTGCTAAGGCAAAAATGGACATGTCCCATGGGTTAACATTTAACTACAACAGTCTAGAGAGAGCATCAGGGAGGTGAAAAAATTAAAGGGTTTTTTTTCAGAGCAAATATTTGATCCTTTCAGCATGTTTGAAGCCCTAAAGCTCAAAACCAGGTGACATGAAATAAAAAGATTAAGTCTAGCTTATTAAGATTTATCTTACAGAAGCATATGTGTGTGTGTGTGTGTGTGTGTGTGTGTGTGTGTGTCCAGCCATTGGCCTCCTCTATTGAAGAACATCAATACACACACCAGCAAACATCTCATTTTAAGAACCAAGATCCTCAGGAGCCATCAGGATGAATTAGGAGCAAAATGCCTGAATAAGAGAATAAATCCCCTGGTACACCAAGAGTGACTAAATCCCTACAAAAGACAGAATTAGTTGACTTGTTGCCTGAGGATGTTTAAAATTGACTGCCTACCACATACATTGATTTTTTTGTTTTGCAGAATTTTACACTGAGTGGCTCCTTATGAAAGTAAGAGGCCAATAGACCCATACTGCTTCTTTTAAGCTTGCTCTTAGAGAATAGGACAAGGTAATCAGCATAAAGGAGGACACTTGTGATTCTTGTCTTTACCACAGGAGGAGATAAAGCTAATTCATTTCATCCTTATATTATGTTGATAAAGATTTTTAAAACAGGTACTAGAATGTAGTCCTGTGTAACATCACCTCAGGCTAGATCACATCTCATCATGAGAACATTTCGGTGTACTCTAATTTTGGCAAATACTGTGAATGAAGGAGACAGTAACAGGCGAGGTGACTGAGTTGCAGGAGTTGGCCCGTAGATACCTGTTGTCTGTGGAATCAGAGGTGGACCACAGAGCAGTGATGGAGTTCACACATGGCCTTAAGATGGTATTAAACTTGAGGCACATCAACTTAGGTGCATTGGAATCAACAGTTACGCTCCCAATTTCAAAAACATGGATTAGAAAGACAATCTCACAAAATGTAAGAGGACAAGGTCACACAGACCAGGGGAAAATATTTGCAAAAGATACATCTGATGACAGAGGACTAGTATCCAAAATATACGCATATCTTTTAAAACTCAACAATGAGAAAACAATCTGATTTTAAAATGGGCCAATGACCTGAACAAACACCAAACCAGAGAATATATACAGATGGGCAATAAGGATATGAAAAGATGCTCCATGTCATTTATAATGAGGGAAATGCAAATTAAAATAACGATAAGAGCCCTGGCTGGTGTAGCTCTGTGGATTGAGCATGGGCCTGCAAACCAAAGGATTGTGGTTCAATTCCAAGTCAGGGCACATGCCTGGGTTGCAGGTCAGTTTTCAGCAGGGGCAAGTTCCCAGCAGTGAATGCACGAGAAGCAACCATACATTGATATTTCTCTCCCTCTCTCCTTCCCTTCCCTTCTAAAGATAAATAAAATATAAACAAAATAAAAAATAACAATAAGATACCACTGCAAAGTTATTAGAATAGACCAAATCCAGAACACTGCCAACACCAGAGGCTGGTGAGGCTATGGGACAACCGGAACTCTCATTCATCACTGATAGGACTAAAAAATGGTATCATCATCTTGGGAAATAGTTTGGCAGTTTATTACAAAACTAAGCATACTCATACAATCCAACAATGATGCTTGTTAATATTCACCCAAATGAATCTAAACATTATGTCCACAAAATTCAAACATAACTGTTTACAGTAGCTTTATTCATGATTGCCAAAATATGGAAGTAGCCAAGATATCCTTCAGTAAGCGGATGGATAAACCGGACTATATGCAGGCAATGGAATGTCATTTAGCACTGAAAAGATCTGTCAAGCTATGAGAAGACAGGGAACAAACTTCAATGCATATTACTAAATGAAGGAAGCTTGTAACCAATACACCACTCTGGTGTGGGATGGGGAGCTTATGTGTGGGGAAGGGGAACAGAAGGATTGTGGAAGTTCTGTACTTTCTGCTCAAAGTTGCTGTGAATCTAAAACTTCTCTGAAAAAGAATGTTTATTAATTTTTAAAAGCATAGCTTGATTGTCTATGCTATGCTACACTGAAACTCACATTTTACCATGACTTGCTTTCTTCGTCTCTTACTTTCATGAGAAGTAGTAGTGATTCAGTGTTTAGATTTCCTACCTCTGAACCAGCTGGCTTGTAACTCCTAATCTATTTTCTATCTATCATTTTCGTCATTCTGTCTCCTACTACTTCTGTTAATGACAGGTGTTAAATTTTAAAAAAATTTGCTCCTTTAAGGTAGCAATCAAAGCTTTATTTGAAAAGTGACCCAGATTATTTAGATGGGTACCCTGGATCCTAACTAGTTAAAGCTCTTCAAGAAATTCAGACCATGTCAGTCTCGCAAATCTCACTTCTCATTACTTATCGATGTCAACTTCCATTAATCTGCCACGGTAAGAACTTTCCAGAAGTCTATGTGAGAAACACTTTTTGCTTCATGGTGTTTCTTATGTATCATTCACTCAGCTTGCTCTCTGAAGGCCTGTTCACCAGGCAAAAGGGGAGCAAGATGGTGAGTGGGTCAGAGACTGTCTATCACCAACGGGAGTACCTTGTTCATAACAGTAACAGCTACTTAATATGAATCACGAAGCATGTGCCACACACTGTGCTAGGTATTTAAATGAAAATAAGTATTTTGTCCTTTGTAGTTAAGGGGACCAAGGTTCAGACCTGACTTACAAAAAGTTATAAGGGTAGATTGTTTTTTGGATCCTCTGTTTGCAAAAGTCAGAAATTTGCCTAAAAGTCCAAAGGAGTTCAAATGGACTGAGGGAAGGGCAGCAATCAGCAGGGCCTCAGGATGAAAAGAGCCAGCACCTCACAGCCTACCAAGTATCTGCCTCACTCCTCCCTCATCTCCTTTGCATGTGCCTTTATTTCCTCTTGTTCTGGACAAGCTTTCTTCTTTTGGCAGGAAACTGGGATACCAAGAGATTCAAAAATTTATATCTAAATTATCTGGCCCTGGAGAGAAATTAGTGTCTTTTCACTTATCAATTTAAAAAATCCTGGCAAAAAAAAAGGAGTTCTCTTTATTATATTAAGGACAATAAACCCCTTCTATACCTAAAAAAACTATATGGATAACAAGAAATGGGGGTGGAATTGGGAGGAAGATCCAGGTAAACTGGAGACAATTCTCATAAGACAAACTCAGAGATGTTCACTACAAAAACCATGATATAGGGCCTGCAAGTATTATTCTCATTATGCAGATGAGGAAAGTAAAAGTTAAATAATTAAAAGAAATTAAAGGGTGTCTTGCCCAATACAACTCAATGAGCGAGTAGCTGGGATTGCACTCAATTCTCTGTGTTTTTCATCTATATCTGTTTACAATCCTAAGAAGAGAAAGCGGGTCCGAGAAAGCTATTGCTAGAGGGGTGATGCACAGCACCCCACAGGACTAGCTGATGCCAGTGAAACTTAAAGTCCCACAGGCAAGATCAAAGCCCAGTCCCCCTGACATCCACATTTTGTATATTTATAAGACAAAGGCATCCATGCAGAAATCTGGGTGGGCTGGGAAGTTAGGGGTGGGAAAAAGGAATGGGAGAGATGGAAAAATAGTTCCAGAAAGAAGGAAGATCAAGTTCAAAGACCTTGAGAAGGGAAAAAGCCTGACCTGTTCACAGGGCAGAAGGAAAGCAACTATAACTGTATCTCAGTAGTTGTGTTGAGAAGCTAAGAAGAGGTTTCGCAGATGAACATGATCTGGCTCCTGTAGGGGTTAGTAGGCCAAAGCCAAGAACTTAACATGTTTAATGGAAGTCATTGAATACTTCTATAGGGAAGTGACATAATCTGATTTGTAGTTCAGAATGATGACACTGAAGGAAGAACCATGTGAGGGAAGAATGGATGTGGAGGCTGGAGGCTGCTGTGGGAGACTAGGCAAGAGATGATGGAAGCTTGAAATTAAGTTTTAGCAATGAGATTAGTGACCAATTGTTAGACTTGGGGCACATTTTGGAGAAAATGCCTTTAAGCATGTACATAGGGTATAAAGAAAACAAAGTAATCAACCCTCCCCAAATCTTAGATATTTGGCTTTAACACAGGTTGTATGGTATTGAGGTAACAAAACTTTACAGGAGAGCAGATACAGTAGATGGGTGGGTGGGTGGGGGTTACCCATCCTATGACTAGTATGCCTGTTAGACATCCAAGTGGAGACATCATGGAGGTAGTTAGGTATATGGATTTGCAATTCAGGAAGGGGGCTGGAGTTGGAGATGTAAAAAGCCAGAGTCTTCAGTTTATGGATTCCCCTGGAATAAATGAATTCCCTAGGGAGATACTGTAGATAAAGAAGTGGAGAGCCTCAAGTCACACTAAAGTTCAGGACAAGGAGAGACAAAAAGTCTCTTGAGGTATAGTGTATTTGGTAGCAGGAAAAGAAAAGGATTGGAAGTCAAAGGACCCTCTAGAAAAATGTGTTCCAGGATGAAGGAAGACATCAACAATGACAAATGCTATCAAATGCAACAGTTCAAATACATAAGCGTAAAAAAATCTGCATCAGAATTCTTTCAGCTGCAAACTCTAGAAATCTAACCATGAATACCTTAAACAATATGGGGCTAGTTATTTCACATATTAATATGCCTAGACCCCGAGTTCTCTAGCTTCCCTTTCTTCAGAGGATAACAACAGTAAGAAATAAATATACAAACACTAAGAAAAACTGATGAGCAAAAATTTTATGTTGGGCCGCATCCCTGAAAGAAAAGAAGATCAATGTAACAGCTTCCAAAGAAGGATACAAGGTCAGAGAAGTTTGGGGTTGGTTTTAGTTCTATTTTTAAGGTAGGTGATTTTGTGGCATTGCTCTATGTCAGTATGAGTGATCCTAAAATGGGAAAAAATTGATTTAAGAAATACGACAATTGTAGGAGCCAACTCCTCTAGAAAATGACATGGAAAAAAATCTAAGACATTAATAGAGGGTTTCATTTTAGTAGCAAAAATAAGTCTAGCCTTTTCATAGGATGGGTGAGTCAGTAGTTGAGTACACATGCTCAAACGCTGATGGGATTGTTAGAAGAAAAAAATTGTCCACAACCAATTGTATCTATTTTCTCAATAAAGTAAGCTTCAACATTAGGAAGCAAGCAACCAGTTGAAGAGGAAATGTTTAGAATTTGGGGAGAGAGCGTAATAAGAGAGAGTCTTGGAGATGGAGAAAGCTCATTGACTAGAGAAATATTATGGTCAGCTAAGCAGAGTTCAGATTTTCAAAATATTTTTACTGTTAAGGATTAGCACCAAGTTAGTAGGTGATGTTTCAGTTGGGGATGAGATTTCACCAGATAACAAGGAGAGTGAAGAAGAGAATGAAGCAAAGGGGGTAAGAGTGTTGTCAAGGGGGTGTTATAGTACCAAGTCAGGACATTACTAGGTTGAGTAAGAAGAGGAGTGAAGCCAGTGGGTTGAGAGTTTGAATAGCGTCACAGGATGTCTGTTGTGGGAGCAGTAAAAAAAGTAAACTGAAAATGTAGATGGTGAACAGAAGCTGATCCGAAAATGGGAGGTTTGAAGTTAAATTTTTTGAAGTGGCCTGACTATTGATGATGACGACACAGCTGAACTAGGATAGGAGAAAGATATAGTTGGTGCTAAAGACATGAAGGACCTGGGAGTCTGGGAGGTAGGATATTCACTTCCTGGCTTCGTAAGTATTGGCTTCATAAGTATCATGGACAAGGTACCTTCTATCTACATGTCTCTGTGTCTTCATCTGAAAAAGAAGGATAATAACATAAGCTAATTGATAGAGCTGCTTTGAAATCTAAATAAGTTCTTATACATAAGGTGCCTTCAACAGCACCAAGCACACAGTACATGTTCGGTAAGTATTATCATTTAGTGCTGTCTGCATTTGTAATATATATTTATGACTTCATTTTTAGATGATGGTGAAGGTTCTGAATATATATGAATATGAGAAGCACTGTTCCAAGCACTCATCTTTTAAAAAAAAATCTCATTTAATTTTTACAATGTCCTCACAAGGTAGATACTATTTTTATACCCATTTCATAGTTTAAGCACAGAGAATAGCCCTTAAGTGGTAGAGTCAGGCTTTGAACTGAGTTATCTGATTCCAGATATTCTGCCCTTCACTGCCATCCTATACAGTGATTTACAGGGAAATAGAAAAGCCCAGTAGCTACAATAAAAGAGAAGAAGCCCTTGGAGGTAGAGATGAGAGAGCTACAGCAAGGGTTACGGACAATGGAGTCAATGACGTGCACTTCAAAGAATCTGGGGTTTTGAGGGCAAAGGAGAGAAAGCCTGAGAGGGACAGTGAGGAGTCAGCCTTACGAGGCACACAAGCATTTCAAGCATTTCCGACCAAAAGGACAACATGAAAAAACAGCTTCAAATATGGGCATCCAGCGGACTTGGCAATTCCTGAGGGTGCTGTCCTTTCACTGTATTTCTGTCCCAGGAAGAGGAAGTTGTTATCCTCCAGCCCCGTCTTGCTAAGAATCATAATCAGTTTAGGAGTGAAGCTATCAGGTCAACTAAGATGATACTTCTTCCTTCTTTTTCTTCTTGATCGTTCTTAGCCCAATACCTATTAAGTATTCTTTAAAAACCATATTTAGAAACTCTTGAATTTAGGGACTTTACTGCCATGTGAGATATTGCAAATAATATAATTAATGCAAATTTTCAATTTCCCATGACAGATTTACAAACAAACAAACAAATGGATTGAACTCTTCAAAACCAGTAGGTACAGAGTAAGGGTCAGCCAAGTGCAGCCCAAGGGCCAAATCCAGTTCACCACCTGTGTTGGTATGATCTGAGAGCTAAGAATGCCTTTTTTGCATTTTTAAGTAGTAGGAAAAAAGAAAAGACAAATACTATTTTAGTGACATGCAAGAATTAGGTAAGTTTCAAACTAAATAAGATAACTAAAATCTTGTTAAACATCAGCATTAACAGATAAATATTTGCAGAATATTTATTCTGATGATAGGGGACATCCAACCAAATTAAACAAAGCATGACCCACCCTATATTCCCATTGTTTTCATTTCATTACAAAAAACAAAACTGTGTACTCTGTTTTTATATTTTTAATTTTACCAGTAAAATATAGTGGAAATTTGTTTTCCCTTGTGTTATGTAAGTACTTACCTAATATTCTGAATTTTACTTCTTAGCCCAACCAGTTTAAAGGTTTTGCTACCTGACCCTTTATAGAAAAACTTTGATGACTTTTGGTTACAGATAATGGATAGATAAAGCTTATTTTACTGGAGGTATCATGATGTAAATACAGATTATGATTGTGACATGTGGACTTCTGAGTATAAATGTAGCCTTCGATCACATATCTATTAAGCCAACATACATTTATTGGACACTTACTATATACCAGAAACTGTACTGGCTGCTGAGGACACAAATTTGAAAATATACAGTCATTGCTCTCATGAAAAATAAGTTTTATTATGGTATTGTCTTAGTTACTCTAGTAGAATTTAAGAGGAACACAGAATTTCTACAAAATTTTACTTCAAATAAACATGACCTCCTTTTCCTCTTAGTCAGTTTTCAGCTACTATTGGTTATTGAATTTTATATTTCTTCATAACAGTCAAGCGATTTGCTGTTTTTCAGTCCAGAAGAGAAAACGGGAGTTACGACAAATGAGACATCGCTTCCCCTCCTTTCACTCCACTGGAATGTCTTTTAACCTCTCCTCCCTCTGCTCACCCCCTATTATGTCATTTAATTTGTTGGAGGCCTGGCATGCCACTTGGATTAAAGTCATGTAAGCATCACTGAGCTGTTGTTCATTATCATTGCAATTGCATTGCTCATCTACAGGATCAAGACCCAAAGCTATTTCCATATTTTTCAGGAGCTAACTCTTATCCTGTTCTTTCTAAATTGCCTCTGACATCAGTTGCTTTACAGGATTTCAGTGTGGGTTTTGGGGACTGAACAGCCAATGAATATGGGCATTCTGATAGCATGCAATCCTAACTTGTGTTTAGCTTTCATAACAAAATCCTATCCAAAACCATCTCAAAGAAGCCAAAACCAATCCAAAACCACTTCCTAGGTCCGCATTGCATAACAAGTGGATAAGTTCTTTCCCACTCATGACCAAGGGCACTAGGTAGCTAGATGTCTGATCACACGAATGGCCAAAGTATTTGCCTATTATGTTTAGGCTACAAAAAATTGCGAGATATCTGGTTCCATGTTGTTTATTAAATGTTTTTCTTTTCACATCCAGTGCTATTCAGTCTTTGACTCTTGGGAACAATCTATTATTCTCTCTCTCTCCTCAAATCCTAGCAAAAAATATAACTTGTGGGAATAGAAGAATGGAGAATTTAAGCTGGCTTTCACTGAATACCGACAGATCAAGAAATACAGGAGAAAGACAATGAATATTTAAGAGCCACACTGACAAGAATAAAAAGGAATCAGAGGGTGCTTTTTAGCATTAAATCATATTTTGGCATTTCTCAAGTATCTTATTTCTTTAAGCTGTCTCAACTGACACTAATGAGCTTATCTGTCTGGGAAATAGCAAGAATTTGGGAATGTTTACTTGGTTCAGTAATCACCTCTCCCAAAATGTCTTTGTTGGTAGCAGAATTCTCAGAATGCTGAGTTCATGAGTAAGAAATCTTCATTACTTTCCTTTCAGAGAACAAACACATGGGCCAGGGGTCACTCCCTGATACAGCCCAGGGCACTTGCACAGAGAGGAGGGTTTTGCTTGTGCTGGGACAGGAAGGAATCAAAGAATGAATCAAACGCTACAAGGTACAGAAATTAGAGGGGAGAATTTTTAAGTGAGAGGGAAAGTAAGTGTGCAGAGAGGGCAGGATGACATATTAAGCAGATCAGAGGCTCAGATGGTGCAAATTGATTCTGCATAGCTCTGTGGCCAGTTCCACCCCACCGTTCAACCAAAAGAACAGTTCTTCAATTGATTTATTGTGGTCTCTAAAACGGCCTGCATTATCAACATTCTTTATGGGTGTAATAAAAGAGATAATGCATTTTAACTTAGGGAAACCAATTTGATGCCAATTTGGTAAGAAAGTAACATATGAAATGATTAATGAATTTTTGAGCTTCAGTGAAGCCTCATCTACACCCACCACTAGCAAAATATGAGGCTTTAATCAACCCCACTTCATGCGTTCCGAGTCTCGGCGAAGGCACCAGCATCCTACATCAGAATCCTTAAATCCCTCAGCTCCCCCGCTCTCTCCCCCACATAATGGCATAAGGAACCACCGAAACATGCCATTTGTACTTCCTAAAATACCCCTCCCCTCCTCGCTATTGACACTGCCACTGCTTCAGTCTGGGCTACCCCATCTTTCCTCTTGATTTCTGATATAAACTGAGGGGTCTCATTCCCTGACTATACTTAAAGGTGAGACTTTCTGAACTGCACAACTGATCTCGTCACCTTCTTGCATAACCTCCCTGTGGGTCTCACAGGGTCCTCAGGACACAGCTCACACTCATCTCTCTGTCTTGCCAGCACACTCTTTTAGTGGCTGTTCCAGAACAACTCCCAGCACGCGTACAAGGGGTCTTTCACGCTCCGTCACCGGGACATCTTTCCGGTGTTTTACACTGACTCCTGCCTTTGTATTTTTGATACCAGACAGTCTTACCTCTATCTGCCTCCTGACACTGTGCTCCAGGAGCACAGGGACCAAACCTTGTTTGCGGTGGGAGCCATGACAGCTGACGGAACATAGGGCACGTGGTAGAATAACACACAGGATTGGTAACTTTTAAAGTGAACTGACAATTCCCAGAGGAAGCAGTGTTTCCTGGCTGAGAGCAGGTCCCACAGTGACGAGGGCATAGTTACCCCTCACAAATTTTTGAGCATCCTGAAAACATGGGCCTCGGGGAGAAGAATAGAGTGAGCGATGGGCACCAGGAAAAAATAAAATGAATGCTTAAAACACAGTTTCCTACATAATTTTGCAGAGGGCTGGCCCTGATGTGAAGGGTGGCTCAAAGGGAAATTACTGCCCAACACGGGAGTCAAGAATACCAATTATTTTCCTCTTAAGTAGGGCCAGACCAGCTCAACAGAAAACCAGAGAGGGTGGGCATCGCATTCCTGGAAGGAAGCTGACAGCGACAGTGCCATCAGCCGGGTTGACTAAGGAGGCAGGGTCCCGGAGCCACGCAGCAGAAGGCTGGTATACCACAGACAGACATGCTTCTTGGAAAAGACCTGTGGCGATTAGGAATTCAAGCTTAGCCCCAACTCTTCAAATGAAGCCTTTTAATTTTCCCTTTCCCTCCCCTAAGCTTCTTCCAGGAAACTTGCCTTGTCCTCCTGTGGTCAGGAAAGATCAAATGCGCCTTTTACCGAAAGGGCAGGGCTCCCCTCCTCTCCCTGCTCTTTCGTGTGCACCCACATGTGAGGGGTCACACAGGAGCACCCCTGGCTGGCGCCTTTGACCTGGAGCTGCCTCCCCCCTGGGCCTGTGACATTTTGTGCAGAATGAGAGTACGAGAGGTCAAGGTGGGAGGCTGGACCTGCTAGTCCAAGACCGTAAACGAGGATAGACTAATGCATTCGCAGAAACCTCCATTGTGAATAGAGCTTTTCTGTGCTATCTTGTGCACTCAGGTATACTTCATGTGATACTGCCATATTTTCCCTCATGCTAAGTCATTTTAACCAAAATCTTCCCAGGACACTTGGGAATAAATCTGAAAAACTACACAGCCTATCCTTCTAATTGGGAATAACAATTATTTGTTAAACAGGGAGAGAGAATTTTGACTCCACCTTACACCCAATCATTTTCCCCAATATTCCACAAATAGTTCCAAGCTGTCTGGACATTCTCTACCTGCTTGCCATGGAAACACAATGCAGCTTCTCTGTGGGTTTCTCTGATAAAACCACTTTCCTCCGTCTGCCTGGTTGTGTCATTACTTACAACCCAGAGAGCACGGAACCAGTCCCCTTCCACTCCTGTCCCTCTCATCATCTGGCGAATCTCTGGAAGACAGGAATTCATCTCAGTTATCTCAGTTTCTCGTCATTAGGTCACTCTTTTCTTCCAAACACCTCTTCCTGTGTATCACTGCAGGACTACACACTCTTCATGGGCTGAGGTCATGGCTTATTTCAGCATGGAGGAGACAATACCTAATTACTGGTGACTTGTGTAATTTGGCCAAACCATTGGTTGCTCACATATTGCCATGTTGAAAGTCTACGTGTAAAACAAGCTGTTGCCCCTTTCTGAGATATTCGTTAGCTCATAGGAAGTTAAATACTGCACATGAAGAGATTTCATCATCTCCTGGTATCAGCCCATGAGAGGGCTGTGAGGTTGCAGGTGTTGCTAACATTTAACAGGACTTTGAACTTGAAGCAGTGGGTGGTGGTGGTGATGATGAGCTAGGTCATACCTCTCTCAAGGACACTCACCAAAAAACTTCCACAGAGTGCAATCAGCTCTAATGAGGCTAAAAAAGCAGGCTAGTCCAGGAAGTGGGGAAACCATGGGGCCACTACAGAACAGTCATGAACGGAAATGTGCAGTGTTTTATAAATCACAGGGTTCCCAACCCAAGGAACAACTCAATTTCTCTGAGGATCCCACAGTATTTTTAGCCATTGAGCTGGCTAGTTCCCTGTCTGAATAATATTCCTCTTGTGTTTGGTCAATTTCAATTCTTCCTTCCTTCCTTCCTGCTGTGAAATGGTGTGTTTACTACGTACGGCTAAATCACTACCATATTTACTTGTATTTTCATTGCCAAGATGCTCACAACCCCTGTTTTTTTTTTCCTCGTTTGGAGGGAAAACCCGTAACTTAAAAAAGAAAGAAAAGTGTGGCTCTTGCATGAACAGAAATGTTTCACTTTATTTTCTACCATGTTCTGAGTACTTCCAGGGTATCAGGTATCATCAAGCCCTTAACACACATTATCTCATTTAACACTCACCATATTGCTAGCCAAGTTTATTATTCTTCTCAGTTTTATCTATGGGGAAATAAGCACAGAGAGGCCTCCCCACAATCATCTGCTTATAGATTGGAAAGTCAGAATTTGACCTGGGGCAGTGACACTCACAAATTTAACTCTTAGCTACTAAACTCTGTCACTTCGAAGTCTGTGTTCTTTTTTTCTTTAATTTTTTTATTGTTGATCAGTTACAGTTGTCCCACCTTTTTCCCCATTGCTCTCCCCTGCCCTGCCCCAGCCCACTGTCAATTCCCCCCACTCTTGTCCATGTCCATGAGTCCTCTATTCACGTTCCTTGGCATGTCCCTCCCCCTTCTTTCCTCCTTACCCCCCTCCTCCTTCCCCTCTGGTCACTGTCAGTTTGTTCTTTATTTCCAAGTCCCTGGTTCTATTTTGCTCATTTGTTTGTTTTGTTAATTAGGTTCTACTTATAGGTGAGATCATACGGTATTTGTCTTATTTCATCTGGCTTATTTCACTTAGCATCATGCTCTCCAGTTCCATCTGTGCTGTCATGATGGGTAGGAGCTCCTTCTTTCTTTCTGCTGTGTAGTATCCCATTATGCGGATGTACCATAGTTTTTCAATCCACTCATTTACTGATGAGCACTTAAGCTGTTTCCAGCACTTGGCTATTATAAATAACACTGCTATGAACATTAGGGTGCATAGATTTTTTTGAATTGGTGTTTCAGGATTCTTAGGGGTATAATTCCAGCAGTGGAATTGCTGGGTCGAAAGACAGTTCCATTTTTAGTTTTTTGAGGGAATTCAATACTGTTTTCCACAGTGACTGCTCCAGTCTGCATTCCCACCAACAGTGCACTAAGGCTCCCTTTTGTCTACAACCTCCCCAGCACTTAGTATTTGTTGATTTATTTGTTGGATGGCCATTCTGACTGGTGTAAAGTGGTGTCTCACTGTAGTTTTAATTTGCATCTCTCTGATGGCAAGTGGTGTTGAGCACTTTGTCATGTGTCTCTGGGCCCTCTGTATGTCCTCCTTGGAGAAGTATCTTTTCAGGTCCTTTGCTCATTTTGTAATTGAACTCTTTGTCTTCCTGGTGTGGAGTCATGTGAGTGTTTCATATATTTTGGAGACCAAACCCTCGTCCAAAGTATCATTGCCAAATATCATTGGCCAAAAAAAAAAATAGAAAAAAAAAATCAACAACCTATACTATTGGTTCCCTTTCCATTTTGTCATATTCTTTTTTTTTAAGATTTTATTTATTTATTTCTAGAGGGGAAGGGCAGGAGAGAGGGAAAGAAACAGCAATGTATGGTTGCCTTTCGTGCGTCCCCTGCTGGGAACTGGCCTGCAACCCAGGCACGTGCCCTGACTGGGAATCGAACTGCAATCCTTTGGTTCGCAGGCCTGTGCTCAATCCACTGAGCTACACCAGCCAGGGCCATTTTGTCATATTCTTCATTCCCCATTGCTCCCTCCAAATCTGGCCATGCTTATGAGTTTCAGAACAATCCCTTGCCCAATAACTTTGTGGTATCACATGAGATCCTGGATCTGTTGGACTTTTAGCCTTGTTACAGCATGTGCTTCTTGTGCTCCTTCTTTTTTCTATGACTTTCTTTCTTTATTTTTAAGTATATTTTATTGATTATGTTATTGCAGTTGTCATAATTTTTTCTCCCTTTTCTCCCTCTCTGTCCTGCACACCCCCACTCTCCAGCCGTCCACCCCCACAGTTCATGTCCATGGGTTGTACATATAAGTTCTTTGGTTTCTCCATGTCCTACCTGTTCTTAACCTCCCCCTGCCTGTTTTGTGCCTACCATTGATGCTTCTTATTCCCTGTACCCTTTCCCCTCATTCTCTCCTCGCCCTCCCTGCTCAGAACCCTCCATGTGATCCCCATGTCTGTGATGCTGTTCCTGTTCCAGTCGTTTGCTCACTTTTGTTTTTTTTTTTTTAGGTTCAGTTGTTGATAGTTGTGAGTTTGTTGTCCTTTTACTGTTCTATGACTTTGCAATAAACAGTATTTCCTTTCCTTCCCTCAAGAAGTTCTGCTTGGCAAAGGAGAATTAAATATCTCAGAGAGAGAAAAAAATCCAAATATGTCATTTGAAGCTATCATGCACCACACCAGTGGTATATTAAATTTTTCGGAGGCTTAAGACATCTTAGTTATGAAAGATGAGTAAGTCAATGAAGATGTTAATGTATCATTTCTTACTTTATAAATTATCCATAGAAACCTGCTTGTCCTCTGGATGTGACTACAAGGAAGACCAGTGCTAGGCAAACCTAGAATTAGGCATATGTTTTGGATGACCTGCGATGTCCCTTCTACCCTTCTCTTACCTCCTACCATTCGTCTTCTTCCCTGCTCATCTGTCACATGCCCAAGGCAGCTCACAGGCTTGGCCGCCCAAGCACACCCCGTACCAGCTTCCCTCCTGCCCATCTCCGTTATCACCTCTCTTCATCTCTCCTCAAGTTCTCATTCCCTAAAGCCAGATGATCTCCCTCAAGGTCTTGAGAGCCTCTAGCATTCTTTTCCATGCTTTCTCCTGTCCTTGCTCTATGTTCTCAGAGCATCAGTGATCTTCCAAAACTTCCTTCAGACCACTTCCTACTGAAAGATTCACCCCAAATTGGGCAGTGTTGAAACTTTGGGATATTTCCAATACCTCATTTCCATGACTACCACTGATCAACGCTTAGCTTTCTGAATGCCTTTTCTTTATGTCCTGCTCTTTCCTGGTCTAGACTCTTTTTATGTTTCACCTTTTGCTGTTTGTCCCACCCATTTCTACTTCCCTTGAACCCACCATATTCCATACATGGTTCTATTATTAGCAGATATTACATGATTTCCTGTTTACTTTTGGGGGGCTATGTGAGGGCAGATATTTCATCCTAGTCACTCTATGTCTATCCAAAGATCAATACATTTTAGATGAATGGATAGACAGTCGTATATCCTCCCCCCTCATCAGGAGAGCTTATTCAGTAACAAATCTCTAAGGTTTCATCCCCAGCCCCCACAGAGAGAGACACAAATCAATGAAAAATGAAAATGCAAATCATTTCAGTGAAATCATCACAGAAAGCTCAACAATCCTCCTACTCCATATTTGAGTTTCTCTCAGGGATGGTTTGCCCGTACTATACACTGTCCTGACAGCAGTATGGGCATTGGTATCTTGTATATGTAAAGTGATCAGAAGGATAAGTAATAATTAAATTAGCAATGCCAGGCTTGTTCCAGGAGAAAGTAAATGCAAGTAAAGAAAAAGAAACAAGGCTGGAAATAGTGTAACTGTGATGTGTGTAAACTGTGGGAACTGTGTTTACATTCCTGGAATCATAAGAATGCAGTAAGACAGCAATGCTTTGGGTCCAGGCCAGAGAAGGCAAAAATCTCCAAACACACAACGCTCTCTCTGTCTGTTCTGCTGGTGCAAGGTAGTTTATAAACCTCTGCCCTTGTCTACAATATTGTGAGAAGAAAAGCCCTATGCAAATGAGGTTAACAGTAAATTGGATGAAACAGGCCATGCTTTGGTTGGTTCTGCCAAGGGGTAGTGATGGGCAGATTGGGGAGAGATGAGGAAGGACTCACCAGTATAAGATCACATGAGTTTTGGCTTGGGTTACATATAAGACAGACTTCTCCAGCCTGCATGCAGTGTACAGTCAGGACAAATGAACTGAGTGTCCTAACATCCATGTCATCATGCCAGCCATTCCCAGTGGCCCTTCTGGCACAAGAGGAAATCCTAGACCTGAGAGAAAGCTCTCTCTCCCCAGTGTGGGGGCTACTGGGGATTGGCTTGGGTTCCTGCAAAGCAGCCTTTGAGCTTGATGACTCTTGGTGGGTCTTGAGGCCACTGAAGGGTTTAGAAAACTAAACAAGAGACATAACCTATACCTTTACATATAGAGAAAAGTTCACTCCACATTACTAAGGTTGCATTGTATATTCAGCTTTGTTTTCAGAGTTTTCTTTTACTTTTACATCATGAGAATTCTTTCCCTTGACATCGAGTCTCTCTTGTAGTTTTCCTGATGCTTATACTCTCACTGCTGAATAAATAAAAAACAAGTTGAACATTTGAAACAACGCTCAAGGGCGGCAATGTGAACATAAAGGTTGAAATGAGTGGGAAGCTTTTAAGGAATGTTAAGTGGAATTGAATAAGATAAAGTTAAAAAGTACTGGGTAGGGTGTGGCAACCTGGCATTCAATCTCTGTAAACTACACTCCCTGTTCAAAAACATTAATGGCTTCACTTTGCTTATTGCTGTGCTTTTCACCTTCCAGTCATCAGAGTCCAGAATTCATTACATGAAGGTGATTTAGGGTCCCAGGAATGGTTTGGGTGGGCCTTAAGGGGAGGCTGTATAAGTTTATGAAAAGCCCAGTTAAATAATGTTTCTGACAGCTCGTCAACCTGCTCCAACCAGGACAGCTATGTATGTGCCTATTTATAACATATTGGTTTGCATAGACTCTTTCGTTTGGTAAAAAGCAGCTCACCTGCTCGATCTGGAGACCACTGACTGTTTAGTCAGGCTCCACTGCATGGCCCAGAGCAGGGAGAGGCTGCAGAAACAACACTCAACAGGCCAGAGCAACGGTGGAGAGAGGCAGGACTAGCAGCATGAGCACAGATGGACTAGATGACAGGCCTGACTAGATGCTAACCAAGCCTGTTCCCTCTTCTCTATCCCAGAGAAAGACTATTTCCCAGCCTGCTTTGGAGTTAGGTTGCTACCAGGTGGCTGGATTTGGCCACTTCAGTGTAATTGGGAGTGATTTCCAGGCCTGTCCATTAAATATCTTGCCTCAACTTCAACATTCTCTTATCCCCATATCTCCTTCTCCATCTGATAGCTGGATGGCATCAGGGCAACTCTGAAGTGACAATGTACTAGAGACTCAAGGTGGTGTGTCCCTTAGTCTATGCCCGCAGAAAACCACCAAAGATGGACATCCAAACAGGGATGTCCATCCTGACTTTGTGCTAGCAAGACATAAATTCTCACTGGGATAAGCCTTTGAGATATCAGTGTCTTTGTTACTATAGCACAGTGCACTGTGGTGAGTAAATATGGTGAAAGGTCAATATGTTCTACGTGCTACATTTGATGTTCAGAGGACCATTTTTAACACCCCTTTCCTCAACGTGAGAAAATGATTTTGACTTATGGCATTTTTAAAAAGGGGTCAGAAAATAAAAGCAGGATGAAAATTTTATTTTATAGGACTTTTCATATGTGTCTAAATTTTTAACAAATAACACAATAATATGCCAACATAAGAAAAATCATTCTAATCGCATTATTGTGGTTTTAAATGGGAAAAGCATACACCTACATATTGACCTATTCTAATAATAAACAATAAAATCATAGTTTTCATTTTTCTAGCTTTAATGTTCTACAAATTTGTCCATAATTTTGTTAAAATTAGTTTTCTTTATATATCTCTGTTTCATACATGGACTTTTTGTCAATCTCTGTTCACTGACAGTTGATGGAAAAATGCATTTTTTACTCACATCGATGTCATAAAGTTTCTTTCACATGAAGCAGCAGTTATAAACACTACGAAATCTCTTAAGCAGTACACACAGGGCCGAGCTCCATACGAATTCCATTTCCTAATGCATTTCAGAAATTGCATACTCTTCACGTCTTTGTTTCTTTGGTATCAATTCTAGTTACCTCCATTATTTTAAGGTCCTAAATATTCCACTAGAATACCTTAACCAAAAATACATTTTAAATTTTTATTACATTTAGTACAAAATTATAAGGTTTTCTTCTACATCAGAGCAAATGTCTGTATCTCAGGGAAGTATTCAGAACATCAAACATTGCCTTATTATCCCTCCAACCCCATAAGATGAGCATCTTGGTCGTTTTCCGGGGTATTTTCTTTTATTTCAATTAACTTTTCCATGCAAATGTCCAATTCCTTACATTTTGCATAGCTCATAAACAGCCTTTCCCACTATATCTTGTGTACCAGTGTGCAAGGAGCGAGCTTGAAGCTCGCTGTGTTCAGTAGATCATTAAGCTGATTTTGGTTGTTTGCAAATGTTTTTATGTCTGGTTTCTTCCCACCAGGGGGAAAAAAAGTGTAATTCAGAAAAGAAAAAAATCACATACAGCTATCTTTGTTTATTTCAAATGTACTGTTTAAATGCAGGAATGGATAGTGCCATGGGAATTCAAAACACAAACTTCACCAGAAGCAAGCTCCGAGGACTCTGAATCATTAGGACTTCCTCTGGAAATGAACTTGGTGGCGGAGTCCACACGGGTTGCAGGCCGACTGCACAGCCGGGAGTCCTCTGAATTAACTTTTGTACAGAATCCAGCGTTTATTAAAGAGGTCATTTAAATGTGCTAATTTGAAGCATAAATATATGTTCTTGAAACTCAGCTGCAACCCTGACCAATGTTTCAAAAGTAGACCAGAAAACGATTTTTTTCACTGACAGTGCTTAAGAATTGCTGGTCATGGTGGCAATTTAAAAACAGACCTACTTTTGGTTCCAGTATGTTTTTAAATTCTCTATGGGTAATGCACCCCCTAATTGTCTGTACCCCAGGTGGATTGTGCATCCAATCCTTGCTCAAATACAGATGGATGATCACGTAACTATCCACTTACTGAAGTGGAAAATAAGAAAACTGTGAACAGACAGAGAAAGGGCAATGGAACCAGGCAGCTGTTAACACCTCTACTGATGCCTTTATGCTTAAATCTGTAAAGTTTTTCTCAGGGTTTTATGCATAGTGCTGTTACTGTGCATTCCAGGATCTCCCTAAAAAGTTGAGCCAGAAACCAAAGTCCTAGTGTAAATAGTTCTCTGGGAAAGAAAGCATTTGCAGAAATCCTTATGTAGCCCATTTCCACGGGACACAGCCCCCTCCCTAACAGTGGGCTGTGGCGGAGGCCTGTTCCCCACCATTCCTGGGGGCACAGGCTCAAAAACACAAACTAATCATCAGCAAAGATTAAACTGTGCCTTTTTGCTCAGACACAGAAAACAAAGTGCAGGTGGAGAGATGGGAATGTCCACTTAATGCCATGTCACCCCTGCATCTGTCCCCAAACTGTCACACCTGCTACAAAAAGCCAAGGAACAGCTTAACTGGTGGGAAAAGAAGAGTGACCAAAACCAGCTGGGGTGGGGGTGGGGGTGGGGGCAGAAATGCAGAGAAGCACGATGCGACGAAGAGAGCAAGACAAGCAATGTCGCCCCTTCTAGCTGGAGAAGAATCCTGCTCTCCCTACCGAGAATTCCTTCGGATATGCCATCCGTGTGGAAGAAAGAAAAGTTCTCCTAAGAGTTCTGATTTCATCTCTGAGTCTCTCCTATTTCCCCCCCGGCCCCGTTCAGCTGCCCAGAGTTCAGTTAATCCTCCTGAAAATAAAATACATCTGCCGTTGTTTCCAGCTTTATTCCCTTGGCCGTTCTGTTTTCATGCCAGCTCCTTAACTCTGGTTATATTGATGCACGAATCAGTGAAACAAAGCCCAGAATAAACCCCGAGACTTTGGGATATTCACCTCATGGCTCATTTTGACAGCTTTATTTAAGGAGTTTTTGTTGTTGTTTTACTCGATTTTTGTTTCTTTTTCCAACGAGGTATATCTTCAGGTTCGAAGCCAAATTCATACGGAGTGGATTCCCTGGAGTTAGTCTCTGTACAAGTTGCCCCTTCGCCCAGATACACAGTACATCAGGCCCGCCCTTCGGGAACAGGACAAATTCTCAGCGTTCAAAGCTTCACCTAAATGTCAAAGCGCAGTGTGGTGTGGCTGCCATCTGCTGGCGAGGGACTGACATTACAGATGGGCCTCCCTGCACCTTGTGGCAAAATAATTGGGGTGGGGCTGGCGGGGCACTTGTTGCAGGAACGCGAGCTTTCTCCGAAGAAATGAAAAATGTTTCTACATAAGTTTTGTCCATCTTCAGCACCAAAAAAACACACCCTTTTACACGGAAAAATCTAAAGAAGAGTAGAAACCTCGTTTATGGCAAACCTCCGAGTGCTAAAAACATCCAGGATTCCGTCTGGGTAGAAACCATTGTTGTAAACCTGGGCGAACCTCATCCAATCAGGCAGCACGATCCTTCCCGGTGGAGCCTTCGAGGGCCGACATTGAACCCGAAATTCCTTGAGATAATGACAATTACGATGACCATTTTCCCTTTAAAAGCAAAGGTTCTGTTTCTTAGAACCCAAGTGGTTAAAACATAAGCACTGGTGTTTACGGGATGAGGGAATTATTTTTTCATTCTAAAAGCCAGTTTCCAGTCCCTTATTCTTAGGGATAAGAATCATGGTTTAGAAATGTTTACACAGGCTCACCCTTGAAATCAGAGCCAGGCGCTTTTGCTCAGTCCCGGCCCTTTCCCCCTTCTCTTATCTTCAGGATTTGTGCAAAGGCACAGTCCCGGGCCAAGGACGCCAAATGCCCGGTGCTGACCTCCGTGGGCGTTGCCCCTGATTTCCATGTCAAAGAATGGGACTCTTGTGTAATTGTGAATAGACGACCACAGGGGAGAATTTCCGGGAGAGAACACCCCCGATGGTGGAAGAAAACTCAGCTTCCTAAAAGGACCGTATTCATGGCAGAAGCAACGCAGTCAACACTGAAGGCACTGTCTCCCGTGAGTCGACCTCCATGTCTCCACTAAAGGCCATGGGAACCAAAACAAACGTCAGATTTCATCAAACTAAAGGTATATAATAAAGGCTGTGTTTTATACCTACACGAGTATGGTGTAGCCCTTCCCCAAACCCCGCGTCTCCATCTCTGTCGATGGCCACACATCTGCCCCGCTGCTTGACCCCCCACAGCACGGAGCCATCGTGCAAGCTCCGCAGAGGCGCCTCGTCCAACTCGACAGCCCTACCCCCAAGTTCAAATCTGTCTCCATCTCCCCACTTCCACAGGGACCAGCTTAGTCTGTGCTGCTAGGATCTTCCGTGTGAACCACAGTAACCTCACGCCAAATGGCCCTCCCTTCCACTGCTGCGCCTTCCGCCTCGGTTGTCAGCAGGGCCGTGGGAACCACTTTTCTAAAACATCAACTGCCCGCAGTGACCCAGCGAACAAAACCCAAACGCCTTGCCCTGGTGTAGAGCGCCCCCAAGACCGGGCCTCCGCCTGTTCTTTCCCCTCATGGCCTTCCCCTCTCTGCCCAACTCATTACATCCCAGCCACTCTGGTTTTCTTTCTGTTCTTCCCACTCTCCTAGCTTGCTCGCGGGAGGAGTCTGGATCTGCACGTTCCTCTCTAGGGGCCATGTTTTGGGGTTCGGGTCTCACAGAGAACATCACCAGCTCAGCCCAGGGCTCGTCCGTGACCCCCTGTCGAGAGGAGCCCTGCGCCCGAGTTTCACATGCTTTGTGTCATCAGCAACAACTAGCTTGAGCCTTTGTTTTGGTAAGTTTATTACTGCTATTGTACTATTAGAAGTAGATCCATGAGAACAGGGAACTTGCTATCATGTTTGGCATAATACCTCCAGTACCTATTTCCAACGGGGCACATTTTAAGTACTTAGTAAACTTTGGTGAATGAATGCATGTGTGTACACTATGTAGCTAGTTATATTTGCTCGTAATCAGAGTTTTCTCTTATAAAGAAGAACACATGGCGCTTTTTAGAATGAATCTCCCACTGGGTCGTGGAGAAGAGTTTGGCCTCTGAGGTCAGCACTTTGTGTTTTGGGCCAGGATGTGGGTACCACACTCTGAGAAAGGATGTGTATGCAAGTGGTCAAGGATGGGTCCCAGCAGAGACTTGTGAGGGATGGAAAGAAACAGGACAGGGAAGGGATGGAAGCTGAGCAAAGGTGTGACCTCAGGCAAAAGGCCTGCAGTGGAGACGCTGAGTGTGATCCCACAGGGGTGCTCTGGACTGGAAGCTGCACCTCACAATCAGCCCAACCCGAGGCAAGAGAGCTGGACTTTCATAACCCATCCTGAGCAGGCATTGGCTCAGGACTACCAGAGGGGGTGTGAACTCCCAGGCCCCGCTGGGCAACCCAACTCCGGTGGCACCCAGCCCCAGCACCGCTCAGCACTCTGACCCGGTGTGTGGAGTGATGCCTCTCAGCATTAGTTTAGATAAGCTTCGATGTGAGTAACTTTCTCATGGGGCAATTTTGTGTCTTGAGATAGTGCATAATGCATTTTACCTCAACATCTGAAATGCAGACAAACCTTGGGAAATAGCTATTATTTGAGATTTGGTTTATGAAGCAATTTGGCAATCGAAAGGGATCTCTAGCGAGCTCAGTTCTGACTCAGGAAGAACCTGAACAGCATCTCCAGCAGGCCACCTTGCCCTATGCGTTAAAAATTAAAAATCCATGTGAGGGCTCTTCTGGCAACTGTGGAGCCTGCTGGGAATGGGACTTCTAAAATGGTCCAGGCTCATTTCTGCTGGCTATGGGCAGGGTCTCCAGAACCAGAGGAAGCACACAGCTCTTCCTCCAACTGAAGGTGTTTATGCTCGAGATGAAACTGAATTCTATTTGGGCAAGCAGCGTGCTTATGTGTTCAAGGCAAAGAACAACACGGCAACTCCCAGGGCAAAGCGAACACAACCAGAGTCATCTGGGAAAGGGAGCTCGTGCTCATGGAAAGAGCGGATGGTGTGCACCAAATCCCGAAGCAACCTTCCTGCCGGCCCACCAGACACAGCGTCTGTGTGATGCCGTGCCCCTCGAGGATTTACACATATTGGAAAGTAAATAAATAAAATTGGATTTGTTCTCTTACTAAAAAACAGATGTGAGGAGAGGTTTTAGGGAATTGGCTCACAGATGTGGGGGTGCTGGCGAGCCCCCATCTGTAGAGCAGCCTGGCAGGCAGACAGCGTTGGCCGGGGTTGACATGACCGCCTTGGGTCTGAAGATGGTCTGGCGGCAGAATCCCATCTTCTTCGGGGAAACTCAGCTGCAGCCTTAACTGATTGGATGAGGCCTACCTACATGATGAGTATAATTAGCTTTACTTAAATTTTAATGTTAATTGAATCTTTACAAAATACCTTCACAGCAGCATCTAGATTGGTCAGTTGGGCACCGGAGCCTAGCCAAGTTGACAAATAAAAAGCCACTATTACGAGACAACAAGTGCAAACGGGATGCGAAACCGTGCCGGGAAAAGGGGAACGCGCTGCTACTTCGGAACGGCCTGCCTCACGACGCCCACACACCATGCCCAGCTTGGCAGCCCTCTTTCTGTTTCTGCCCCCAACCAGCTGAGGGGCTGCTCGGCCTATGAACAGAGGGGAGTCGACAAAAGCTAAACACAGGAAAGAGGGGTTCCTGCCATGTTTACAGGCAAAAAAATTCTGCTGGTGAATGTTTATGGAGTGCTTCCAGATTACCCTCCACATCTGATTGCCGTGTACTCCTAAGGGTGAACAGTGCCTTCAATCACACGAAAAATGAATGCCCAAGCCCTGACTGGTGTGGCTCAGTGAATTGGGTGTCATCGCAAGAAACTGAAAGGCCGACCGTTCACTTCCAGGTCAGGGCACGTGCCTAGGTTGTGGGCCAGCTCCCCGCTTAGGATTGGTGTGAGAGGGAGACAATGGATGTTATGTTTCTCTCCCACTCTTTCTGCCTCCCTCCTCCTCTCTCTAAAAATAAATAAATACATTCTTTTAAAAAAACGAGTGCTCAAATTTTTTTATCATGAGTCATTATCATCTTCTTATTTTTAATGGATGCTGCTAAGATTACATTTGTGGATTTCCTTTCTTACAATCCTTCGAAAATTCTTTTATACTCTTATCAGTGATGGCGCAAAACAAAAATTGAATGAGACACCACCGTGCGGCTGGGGATGTCTGCCTCTCACCATCCCAACATTATTGTCTGAGAATTTGAAACTCTTGAAGGTTACTCACATCGAGGAGAGAAATGCTGCTTGGACATCAGGCCCCAGATGTGCCTTAATGAACTAGTGAAGGAACTTGTACAATTTTTCTGAAGTGATAGAAGTTGCTTTAGGGTGGTGTAAGTAAGAGTCAGGCCGACGGCTCATTCTAACACCCTGGTGGCTGAAGAGGGGCCATTTTTGAAAAGTCATCCTGTGTTTTGGACATTGGTGGGTAGAAACACCACGTGGGCCCTTGCAGGTATAGCTCAGTGGATTGAGCATGGGCTGGTAACCAAGTGGTCGCCAGTTCAATTCCCAGTCAGGGCACATGCCTGGGTTGCGGGTCAAATCTCCAGTGGGGGCCACGTGAGAGGCAACCACACATTGTATTTCTTTCCCTCTCTTTCTCCCTCCCTTTCTTCTCTCTAAAAATAAATAAATAAAATCTTAAAAAAAAAAAAAAGAATAAAAACACCATGTAGTTTTCACATCAAGGCATGACATTGCCTCCAGGAGCCTAATAATATTTAGAAGCTCTTCAAATATATATTCATAACATTGGTTTTAATAAGTGTTTAGAGATGATTCTGCATCCCACATGAGGAATGGGGGTAGCGGGACACCAGCCCTCACACCCTTGCTCTCTGCTGTGCCCTCCCCCAGCAGTTTAGTCCTGGCCCACTAACTTGCACTGTCTCTCAGAAAAACAAAATCCCTGAATTGAACTCCCCCCCCCAAAAGGCAAGCTAGTAAATATTGATTATATGTTTTCCCATTAAAGAGTCCCCCAAATGGCTTAACAAGAAATCCTTCCAATCACATACATTATTTTTCAGGCAAGAATTCTGCTAGATTCCTTTCTCTCCATCTAATTATCTTCCCTGAGCTGTTTAGCAACTTGTATTAGTCAGGGTTAGATCACAGAAGCAGAACCACTAGGGGATTTTATATAAGAAGGGTTTAGTACAGGGATTTGATCTTAGCTGACTGTAGGTTCAAGAATCTATTGTGCTTCTGTGGCTAGGAAAGCAGTCAGTCTGGCATTGTGGAATGGAAGAAGGATGTGAAGAGGGCGAGGCAAGTTCAAGAGGAGCCTCGTAGGAATGGGCTGAAACCCAGGAGAATGGGCAGGAATCTGTGTGAGACTCTGATTGCCTCTGAGCCTCCAGCTTTGATGGTGGGAAAAATATTAGTATGAAAGGAGAATCCTTTGTCAAGGAGCTGAATCTTCTATCTGACCCAGGAGTTAGAAAAGCTGAAAGAGGGAGTCTAGTTGGAACTGCCACATGTCAGCAAGATGTGTCAGCAGATGAATGACAACATTGAAGAGCAGCAACAGCACTTCCTGCCCTGCACCAGCCTCTGGAGCTGGAAGGGATTATCAATGTTGCTTCACTTCTACCTTCCAACCACCGTGCCTGAAGTCTTTTGTGATTTACCCCAGCCCAGAGCTGTACACAGAATGGAATTCTGGGAACTGTAGTTCCAGATTTGCTACATTGACATAATATCAATCCATCTCATTCCTCTCGTGAATTGGTCCCCCAGGAAAATCCTTCACTGGCCCATCCAAGAATCCAGCTGCCAGTTAAACAGCAGTTTTGTGATGTCAGAATATAATGGAGAGAAAAAAAGATAATATTAGACAAAACAGATGACTTAGGTTTGTCTCAGCCCAACCCCACATTTCACAAATAAATAAAATGAGATCTACCAAGGTATAGAAACTAGCTCAGGTCTCATAATTACTCAGAGACAGTGTAAGAAAGCAGCTTACCTGTCTACTGATCTACGACATTTGAATCAAGAAAGGAATATGAAGCAGTAGAAATGCCCAGGTAGGCCCACCCTTTCTCTGACACACGCAGGCCCCTGCGAAGCCTGTGTATGGAAACATGTGACTAACTGTGACCTCGGCATCCCTTCTCATTTAAAAAAAAGCATTACATAACCTATGTCTATAATTTTTACTTTGCCATTCACATTTTATTGAAAAATTATGCCTTTTTATGATAATAGGCCACCAGATAATTCATCTGACAATAAGGTGCAGAACTTTAAAATTTTCCTTAAAATTACCATCTAAATTATTTTTAATTTGCAATGTCCTTATGTAAAAGGCTTAACCAAATACAGTGGAGGTGATTGTTTTATTAAAGTTGATATTCTAGTCCTGAGCCCCAAAAAGCAGTGCGGTACAGGACATTACACTCAAAGTCTATGGGCTTACACAGCCCAACTTCAAATAGGAGTTCTGCCACTTCCAGGAATGAGGCCTTTTCTACTGCCCATTCTATAAAGTATAAATCAGAATGTGGTTGGCATTATATGAAAGAATTCATGTACAATGTTTACTACCATGCCAAGGAATTTTAAAAAGCATTAAAATAAAAACCATTAATTACTACTATTATTATTCTTATTGTTGCTATTATATTTGGCACTATTAGTAATGGTGTTATAGTAATTCACATTGACAATTATTTAATTAGTGTTATCAATAGTAATTAATGTGATTTCTTAAAGGGGTCATGTGACTAAAACTAGGGTTCAATATAAAAAGAATCTGATATTATCATCAAATACCTTAGAGTCTTTCTAATATGAGAATTGTTACACAAATTTCAAGCCTAAGCTATAGGACAAGAAATGGTAATTGTCTGAAAAAAAGTGTGTATATCTTCACCAACATCCTCTCTCTCTTGCAGTTTATTTCTCAGTCCATTGCCCAGGTACTTCTTCATAATTAAGAAACACATATGAACACATAACTCCACCTGTCCAGCATCCTCTCTTCAACCAATCCTGGCCACTGATCAAGGAGTTCTCTGCACCATCCTTTTAATGTGGGGATAATGTATTCTGAAGCTTCTGGGCCCCAAAGATTTATTTCTTACCCATATTATATAGCCATCACAAGTTATAAGTAGGTTTCTGCTTATTTTTATCATTCAAGGTCCCAAGCTAATGGAGCAGACACCACCTTCAACACTGTCAGAGGAAAGAGCTCTGCAGTGTCTTATATCAGCATTTATAAATGGATTAAAAAGTGACATCATAGCTTCTTCTCATAACTCATTGGCTAGAAGGGCCACATGGCTCTGTCTAACATAACAGGACTTGGAAGTACTACTCAGCCAAAAGCAAGTGAACAGGGAATTCCTGGGGAGGCCCTAATGACTAGTATACAATTTCTACCTGACTTCAAGCAGCAATGTAAAGACAAATATTTGAAAAACCGTAACCTTGAGAAGGTTGTTTAATTATTTTCTGTGGAAAAATTTGGCGGTAAGTCACAGGATATAATTGTTATTAAAAAATTCCAAAATCAGGTAACTGTGTAGCATATTAATTAAAAACCTCAAATGCAAGTAAATTTTAGTCTGGAAGAGTTTCTAATAGCAAATCACCAAAGTATCCTAGAAATCACACTCACAGTATCCTAGAAATCACACATGCAATATGGGTAACAGGAGGCCAGAAGCCGAGTTAGGTTTGCTTTAGATAAATACGTAAATATGGCATTATCTGTATCCCAAGTATTGGGATACAGGTAATCAAAAGTGTTATTTTCATAAGACTTTGGAAAAATGGTTTTAATGCTTTAAAAAATGTTAGCAAAGCACTCTTGTTGGGCCTTGCAACTTCCTCTGACCACATAATACTTTACCTACTTCAAGGAAGGATTTCACTGAAGGAATCCTTAGTTCTCACAGGTTCCACATCTGTGAGATACGAACACACCTTTGCTCAAGTCTTACAGCATGAACCACAGTAAACATTCCAGGCCTCTACAGTGAAGGAGAGTGGAAAATTCCAGAGTAGCAACACCTACAAAGATATTGAATACTACAACTTAAAAATATTGAATACATATATCTTAAGGTTAGCTGAGTTTCAGGATAGTCTAACCCCTATGCTGTGTATCTCAAACTAATACAGAATAATATTGAGTATAAAATGTAATTTAAGCCAGAAACATTGAATTAAAGAACAAATTGATGGTAACCAGAGGGGAGGGGGGAAAGGGATAACGGGGGAAAATAGGGGAAGGTCCATCAAGCAACGTGTATAAAGGACACGTGGACAAAGCCAAATGGGGTAGGTTTGAGGATGGGAGACAGGGATGGGTGGGGCGGGGGGCCATGGTGGGGTGAAAATGGAGACAACTGTACTTGAACAACAATAAAAAAATAAATAAGTAAATAGTTAAAAATTTTTAAATATGAGGAAAGGATAGTTGTGTTCCAACTGATTGAAAAAAAACATTTTTATATCATTCATCTCATTGCCATTCAGCTTCGTTTATACCCTCAGTCTTTTGCAAATGATGAAAGTACAGTGGATCCCAGCTGGAAAACATGGCAAACCTTAGATTTTCGCCCTCGAATTACACCCACCCCAGGGAAGAACTAGCCTTAAAATGCCGTTTTTAGTGGCTAAAATTGAAGCTGTACGGGAATTAAAAGAGTCTAAGGAAAATAAATAGCTCATAGCGCAAGTCTAGAGATTAAACTCTCATTATCACTTTTGTCTGAGAATTCAGGGAAAAAATGTGGAACAAAGTCACTGAAGCAAAGCCAGAAGCCACTCGCATTTCAGAACAAGGAACTCCTGCTGCTTTTTTTCTGTGCAATTTATCATGAAAGCCTGGCTTGTATCCCAAGGCATAGGGGAAGCTGGAAGTCAATTTTATCCACCGTGTTTGAAAAGGGTATCATGAGTGACCATGGGAATTAAAACAAAACCAAAAAAATTACATCTTACACCAAGAAAAATAATATTCAGCAGCCTAAAGGAGATAAGTTCCACTATTATGGTCTGGAATTAATGGACATTTAGGGAAGCCTGTAAAGCTTTCTTTTTAGAAAACTCAGTGGGATGTTAAGTGACTCTCTGAAATGGTGGAAGCAAGGTAGGACCCCCTGCCCTAGCATGGTGCACACCAGGAGAGGTGGTCCTTCTTGGGCATGTCTTCCTTTCCCATGGATTCTCTATACTTGTGGTCCAGCCCCCTGGGCACTAGGGTAGAGGGTTGGAAGAGAGAAGATGGATTACTCTGGGGAAAATACGTCAAGTTAGATACTAGTCTCGGACACAACCTCAAAATAAAATCCAAGTGGGTTAAAAAGTGAAATGCAAAAAAAATTATTAGTGAGACCCACAGGAAATAGATTGTGTAGCTAATATTGATAAAAAATTTATAAGCACAAAAGCAGAAAGCACAAAAGAACATTTTAATAGAATCTGCCACATAAAAATGCAAATTTCTACATATCATGAAGCACTGTAAATAAAATCAATAGACAAATAACCAACAGAAAGCACTGGACTGTTTAAGATAGACAAAGATAAGTATCTATGATGTATAATTAGTTCTTATAAATCAATATAAAAAACCTCTAGTGAAAAAGCAGAGGAATTAAATAGTCAACTCCCAGACATACAAATTATCAGTAAGCATATGAACAAAACTTCATGCTCACATATAATCCAAGAAGTATTGAATAATAAATAATATTCTCACCAATGGGCAAACTTTGTTTTGAAATGACAAGCTACATGCTGATGAAAGCTTTGAAAAAAATGTAATGAAAAAGTATTAGGAAGCTTTTAAAATAAATTGAATAGTTATGTCCTAATAGAAGATGCGTTAGGGGATTAGGAAAAATGGGTCCCGCCAAGTCACGGGAAGACCAAAGCAGAGACTTGTGTCACTGTTCCTCCAGCGCTCATGACCACACTCCTCTGAAGGACATGTGTGCAGGATTTGGGACTTTTCCCTTCCCTGCTGGTGTGGTATCACTGCCTGAGGCCAGGCCAGGTAGTGCCCCAAAACTCACTCTTTGTCACTCAAAAACAGAGGCCGTATATCTTTCATGAGTGTGCAAATAGATAGATACACTTCATTATTTTTAACAGCAAGCTGCATGTCTTTATTTAATTTTTTAAATTGTGTTCTTTTAAAAGGACTCATGGATGTGGACAACACGATGGTGATTGCTTGATGGTAGGGGTATAAGGGGTCTAAATGGCAATAGAAAAATATAATAAAGACGATATATTTTTTAAAAATTGTATTTTTAGGATTTTACCTTAGTGTTCAATAATTCTAATGTTCGTATGTTGCTTTTGAGATCAGAAAAATTTATGAACATTTATTTTAAGGGGAAGAGTCTACTGCACTAAAAAGAGGGAAAGGGCGACTCCTTGGAAATATCCCCACCTCCCACCCCGCCATGTAAAGGACGGAGGCATCTCTAGGAGAAGCCTCACTTCACTGAGCCACGTAACAGATGTCAGCAGAGGACCTGCTGTGTGACAGGCACACACTGGGCACTGGGGAGACAGGGCATGACCCAAGTGCCTGGCTCAGAGTCGCCTCTCAATAAAGGACAAACCTGAACTCTGCGGCCACGGCTGGAATGAAGCCGGAGCGCCCTGCCCCTGGAGAGAAGGTTAAAGGCAAAGTGGGGCTTGGCATTCTCTCCAGTTTACTGATTTTCTGTTCATGCTTACCAGGAATGAGACAGATGCTGTTCCCTGCACTCAGACTCTAGTAGTTTTGTCTGATATAGCAGCCAGTTTGTAACCTCTACAATAAGAGTGATCATGGGTAGGGGTTAAGGGAGAATTGGGGGTGAAATGCCCTGCAAGGGTGGGACACGGGATAATCTGGGTGAATGACTCCACCCAGAGCAGCTTCCCCTCTCAGCCTGCCTTCTCCTCCTCCATCAGCTCTGGGAAGGGCATGTGGCTTCCTCTGGACCCTAGTGACCACTTTGTTGCTGATGTGCCGTGGTCAGAAGGCTCTGAGGCTGAGTTGCGGTCCAGCATGACTAAGCTCTATCACAGGTGTTGGAGAAGGAAGTAGAATAGTTCATTGTTCTCCCCAAACCCAGGTATTTTCAGGCATGCAAGCTTATTTTAAAATTGCCTCAATGCAAATAAAACAGGAAAACTGTTCAGTCACTGTGAAATGATTGTAGGATTATCTGCAGTTTGGGTTTATAGATAACATCTTTCCTACCATATCACACATATTTCTCAAACCCACACCTGATTACAAAAAAGTAGCAAAGAAAAAAATGCTGAGTTAAGGGATGATTTTAAATGGGACTAGAGAAAGTGACTCCAGCCTTCCAGCCCAGCTTTGAACCAAACCCACTGTCGTCACTTGGTTTCCTTTCCCCTGTCATCAATGAAGCCAAACAGTTGAACGTTTTGTTGACCCCTGCTGCCATTGTGAAAGAACATGACTAGACCTTGGATCAGGAAAGGAAGGAAGTTATCCCGCTCACAGTGAGACTCTCTCACTGGGTTACAAATGGACTTAAACATAATTTTAAAAAGCAGTTCATTAAAAGGATGTAGAGGACTAAAAGCCACTGGGTGACCCCAAGTACATTTATTTTCTTGGTGAAGATGTGATTGTGCAGTAAGGGTCAATTAAGCCACTTTGCAACTTGAAGTCTGACCCATCCAAGCAAGAACAGTCCTGCAAAGACATCATACTCATATCCATGGAGTTGGTGCAGAATCATGTGTTTCTGTGTCAACAATCACCTGTATGAAGTTCTTAAATCCCTGACACATTTAAAAAACATAGTCCCTAATTTTAAAAAAAACATTGCCTCTTTAACAAAGGCTTCCTTGACGTTTACTCACATTGAAGTGGTTGTGCCCTGCTCTGAGTCCCCATGTCCCTTCCTCTCTGTGTGTCTTAGCTTTCATCACGGTGTAGCTTCCACATGATGATGTGTGCATGTGGTGTAGTTCTGCTAGAGCTGCTGTAGGTCTGCTGTCTACATGTCTGTGGTTGTTTTTAGCTTAGTGCTTGGTAAATGTCTATGAGATGTATAAAATGCACACACACACACGCAAATCACTCTAGGTGAGGACACACAGCCTGAAGAGGACCTAAGCCAGGGTCCCCTTCACCAACACAAATGTCTACCTGAAGAGTGCACGTAGCTAAGGTAATTGGGTAACATGGGCCTGGGATGGGGCATTTGGGTGAATGGGGGGGGCGTCAACTGCCACTCACCTCAGTGTCGTTGTTCTGCAGGAATTTGAGCACAGATTTGCCAGATCTTCCCATTCTTCAGGAGCCAGAAATCTTGACTGATGTGAAATCTTTTTGGTTTTAAAATGTGATTAACTAATGCAATTTTGAAAGTGGAGCAGGACAAATACTAGCTGCCTGCAGGCCAGATACACACCACAGGCTACCAGCTCATGACCTCTGTGTTAGGGGTACATATGACCATACCCTTCACCCATGTGATTTTCTTGTTTTCCTCGCCCTGCCATTTGACCTATAAACCTCTATCCTTATCTTCCCCATTTCTCTCCTCTTCCCTTGCTGAAAGGATTGTCTCTAAGACTGGGCTTGCCACTATTTGTCTGACTTCCCCTGGTTTCTTAAGATAGAATAAACTCAATCTCCGACCCCCAACTTATGCCTGTTACACTTACCTTTATAATAACTGTCCTTCTGCACTTCTGCCAAGTGAAGGCCACCTTTTCTCTTTGTAATTCAAACCACTGAAAAGGTCCTTTTTTACCTGATCTTTGAAGTACATTGATCCCAGCAAGGCTGAGTTTCTTGGATTCTACTTTAACTTGAGTATCCTTTTGTGTCAATCAATTCCTCTCTGTATCTTAGGTCTGGGTTCTCTTCTTGACCATTTTTCCTTGGGGATAGTTTTAAGATTTCACGTTTCTCCTGGGAACTGTGCCCTTGACCATGCATGGAGCCACCAGCCAGGCAGCTCACTGGTTCCCTCCCCCAGGTGGGCTTGTTCACCTCATCTGGGAATCTTTGATGAGGAGCCACGCAGACGTACACAAGATGTCATTCAATATGCTGTAACCCTGATCATCAGTTTATCAATATGTTGTGACCCTTGGGACTCAGGGACAGCATCGGTCTATCCTCATCTTGATGTATCTCTCACATTCTAGTCTCTGCTGTGAATACACTGGGAGGGCAAATTGATTTTTGACTCCACTGGCTTTTAGCAAGAAAGAAGAGCCTCTGGGGTAGAGCATAATACAGATACTTGTACAGAATACAAGTCCTCCTGTATGGTTTTGTCTTTTTTGTCTTTTCAAAATCTTTCCCCTACTCCTAGAGTCACGTAACCAATCCAACCTGCCATATTTAAAGCAAAAATACTGATGCTTATATCCAGATTTCTGCTACTTAGCTGTCCTTTCCTGTCCCACTGTGGATGGCTAGAGATCCAATTTAAAAGGTCTCACTCTTCCTGACTGTAAAAAGTAGTCACAAAGAACCTCACATGACTGAGCTTGAAAAGAAAAAGGATGCTAAGCAAAGTTTTGTGTTTTTTTAAATCATAAAGCATTAGAGACAAGCTAGATAAAGACAGACACATTTCAGGGCATTTTTAAAGCACACAATAATAAGAGGCAATAATTAAGATACCATCAAAAAAAGCCTGCAGGAAACATAAATAATCTATAGCAATCATCCAAGGATACCTGGACAAGATAGGCAAGATGAACTGAACTGTACTACATAGTTATTCCATAATTAGTCTGGACTTGGTTTAAATGAAACTCTGTGATTTTAGTCAGAGGAGAACAGGTAATTCCAGAATAAGATTAAAAGTAGTGTTGGGGGATGGAAAGAAAGTGGGGTGCCAATTGGGACTTGGTGACCTCCTGAAAGTAATCTGCCAATATCTGAGCTTCAACTTAAATCATAGTTAGATAAACAAAATTGTGATAGTATGCAAATTTAAAATGAAATGTCTGCTCTGCATATAGTTATTTACTACCCTAGTCTTCAAATACTGAAGTCTTCAGGAGTCTTACAATTCTAAGCCATTGAAATATTTTATTTGCCCAACTTAATTCCCAATCATGCAGTCTAAATTATGGTGGAAAATAGCAATTGTTTGGTATGGCATATTATCAATTCTATGTGGGGTTTAGTGGTTCAAAGAATCCCCTCTCTGGAGAAGCAAGAATGCCCACCTGAGAACCTATCCAAGCCCAGCTGAAAATGTCATCACATCTTATCTCCAGATCGAGAGTAATTATTCCATTTCCTCACACACCACAGAAATGATAGCAAGTATGGACCACTACTGATGGTTTTATTTATTTTTGAAATTTTCCATCATCCTGTCAACTCTTCACCCTGTGAAAGTAAGGTAGGTTTTAAAATAACATTTTCCAACCATGAAAATAAATCGAAATATTGAAGCATCCAAGCTATGCTCACTTGGAAGTAGCATGAAGCTGCCGTTTATTTAAGAGCAATTCCTTTCCCAAAATCACGTTAGCTCTGGCTTTTAGTTTACGCGCTTTGGGTTTGGTATTCCAGGTTAACTTCTGAGTTGATTACATGTAAGCTAATATGAATAGCAGTGACAGCCACTGCGAAAATGAGATGCTGTACAACGTTTGGTCTGAAAAGTCAACAACCTATGAGTTCACTGGATGAGCTTCAAATGAACCACATTACAATAAATTAAATGCTCTTTCCTCTTCATGTTGCAAAACATAAAATGTCATACTCTGATTTGCAAATGACCATTCTCATTTGACTCAGGAGATGGTGCAGTGTCTTTTAATTCCTTGATCAATATTATCCCAGATGAACAGATGGAAGATGAAGCAATAAAGGAGAAATGAGCATGTGCTGTACTTTTTTTGGGGGGGGGGGTTCCCGAAGTTTGCTTACTGGTGGTTGTTTTTCTATATCCACAAGACAGGGGTATTTGCAGCCAGAAAATGACAAAGACAACATGAAAGAAGTGGGGAAAATCCATAATATATCAGACAGGAAGGGAGAGAAGACAAAGTCACCTCTCTTTTCTCAGGCTACTTCCACTGTTGCTACATTTTTATTCTAACAAACAAGTATCAAATATCCTTGATATTTTTCCTGGGTGAGAAAATTGTGACCTAGATTTTGCCAAGGTAGCATGTCAGTCAGCAAGTGTTTATTGAGCATCTATTATATGCTGAGCACATTGCTAGTTTCTGCAGACACACTGGTAGCCCAAAGATAGTGACCCTGACTATTAAGGGAGCCAGGAAACTAGAGGAGAAGCAGATATTAAGGAAATCATTTCACTAATTAAATGTAAAAGAACTGAATTTGGGTCACAGCTGTGGGGATCAAAACAAGTTATACGCTATGTCACTTAGGGTCTGAGCAAGAAACGGAGGCACACTTATACAGGTAAATGAGACACCTTAATAAACACACTATTTGTTAAGGTGTGGGCAGGAATCATAGTGTCCTCCAGGGTAATAATAAGAACTGGTATAGTACCCTAGGTCTAGCAGCAACGGGGAGCCAGCTATCACCCCAAATTCTTTTCCCTGGTTCCCCACGCCCACCCCATCTACACTCTTAAAGGAGTAACAGAACCATGCTTAGGAATTCTGGAAGAAGAACCGCATGGAGAGGTCTGACCAATAGGAGCCAAGGTCTCGGTGGAAGAATGCAACCAACCCTCAGCAATGCAGTGGGGAGGGCTGGGGAATACACACCCAGCCCTACTCTCTTCCACCCTGATTGTCAGCAGTGAACACAGGGTCAGGACTAAGCACAAAATTTAAGCAGGCCCTAGGGACCTTGCTCCTTTCTCCCTAAATCTGGCCCTGAGGGAACCCCATTAAACGACAGAGCAAGACAGCCTGTGAATGCATCTATGTGTGTCAGGGAGCAAGGCTGAGAGAGGGTGGAGCAAATTCATAGGAGACCGTACAGAATGCCCAGCACACCTAATATATGTTTCTCTACCACATTATATCTGCTCTCAATCTCTATCCATCTAGTTGGAGAGAAACTCAATTTCTGTAACGTTTGGCCCCCTTTCACTTCCTCCGTGGGATTTCAGAATTGTAGGAATTTGCGGCAGACATTGGGAGTAGGTCCAGGACTTGATGGTGGTTGCCATCAGTAACTGCTCTTTCGGCTACTTGATCTTCCCCTACCTTAGGTGTTCACACATCCAGGGACTATCTATGTTATTATTTTCTTGATCTGATCTCCTAATTAGTATATGTAATCTAAAAAAGGTAATGACCATAAAACAACAGTTTTTTCTTTGGTTTATCCTCACTCAAGGACATGTTTATTGATTTTTAGAGAAAGGGAAAGGGAGGAAAAGAGAGAAGGAGAGAAACATCGATTGGTTGCCTCTTTTATGTGCCCCAAATGGGGGACTGAACCTGCAACCCCAGCATGTGCCCTGACCAGGAATCAAACCCATGACATTTCTGTCCACCAGACAATGACACTCTAACCAAGTGAGCCGCAGCGGCCAGGGCTAAAACAATGGTTTCCCTACCTGCATTAAAGTAAATAAATAAATCTCTGCCTGACGTCATCCCACACTGTTGCCTCGTCCAGGCATTTGGACTCTCAGGTTTTCAGCTCACCTTTCCAAGCAGGGCTGCCCCAGACAAGCTCAGGGAAGCCTCTCCTGGTAGTTTCCCCAGACACAGGCTCCACAGCCTCCCACGCCCCCTGAGACTCAGCAGTGCTGTGCTCTTAATTTCCAAGGTCTTCCTAACTCTGAGAAACCCCCAGTTAATCCTTCTGAACAGACCCAGACCTTAAAAACTCCTAACTCTCCCAGCTCAAGAGAACTCAGAAATTTAGACAGAAATCTGGTGCTGGATTTCTGTTGTGTGTTAGGAGGGGAGAAAGGAGTCACTAACATCCCTTAGAGTATGTGGGTTTTTATTTTAAATTTTTATTGTTATTCTATTAGAGTTGTCCCAATTTTCCCCTGTCAGCCCTTCTCCACCCAGCCTACCCCACTCCTTGCTCCCATGGTCAGTTCGTACATGTTATTTGACTAGTCCCTTCCCCTTCTTTCCCCCATTATCCCCCATACCCCTCCCCTCTGCTGTCAGGCTGTCTCATGTCTCCATGCCTCTGGTTCTATTTTGCTTGTTAGTTTATTTTGTTCATTAGATTCCTCTACAGATGAGATCATATGGTATTTGTCTTTCACTGACTGGCTTATTTCACTTAGCATAATAGTCTCCAGTTCCATCCATGCTGTTACAAAAGGTAGGAGTTGCTTCTTTTTTTTTTTCTGCTGCAAAATATGCATTCTTACTAACAGCTGCTAGGAGCAGACCAGCCTTGGTGAAGGAGGTGGCCTGGGGGAGAGAGGGTGTGAGCTGCCAAAATATGAGAGAATTGGCCGCAGGCAGCCTGGAGAAGCGGGCCAGAGGTCAGAGTGCCTGAACTCGGCAGGCCTCCTTGCTAATTTTACAGGAGACCTTCCAAGCTTTCATGGTATTTGCCTTTTCAGCTCTGCTAATGGTGATAAACTGCTGCCTCTGGACCCACAGCCGACCCCTCCCATTATGCACAGGTTCATCCCTCTCACCCTCTACCAACAAGTAGTCATTAGGGAATGTGAGGATCTGGTGTAATATAAAAACTAACAGATGTTGTTGTTATCCTGTGTGACATCGACATGTAATTGACCAGGTTTCTGGGGGCAGACCTCCTGAGAAATAGGTAACAAAGCTATTGATGTTTCTTTTTTTTTTAAGTAAAAAAAAAAAATTGCCACTTTGGTCTTGCGCCGTGGTGTTTAGAATCTCTCCAGTGAGAGATCTGAACCTGGAGGAGGGGCCTCGGGGCTGGGTGGTGATCACAGGATGCTGCCACTGCAAAGCAGCAGCACTGACACTTAGAGGCAGCAGGGAAGACCTTTGCCATCCTCTTTCTTTTTTCACAGGCTCGCTTCCTTCCTCTTGTCTCCCATTGGCTGAACCCAGTGACACCAGCCAGGAAGCGGGTGGGGAAATGTAGTCAGCCTACCAGGGCACAGAGCAGAGAAGGGATCAAGGTGGATGAGAGGAAAGATGATTTTAGTTATTTTTAGGTCCTCTATTCAGACTCTGAAGATCCACTTCGTCACCTGAATCTGACTGGGGTCAGAAATACAGCTTGGAGGGAGCAGAAAACGGTTCCTCCCCCTGCCGCCCTTGGGGGCAGAGTCTGATCTGGTAGAATTTTTTTAAGTCCTAAGGCAAAGGACTCCAAAAAGAGTGGGGAAGTAAAGACAACAGAAGCTATAACAACAAATAAGGGTGGCATTTTTTAAATGGAGAACTACACACATGCTGATGTACCAGGGGGTGCTTCTGGCTCTATAGAAAGCTGAGAGGTGCTCTGCAAAGGGGCAGGGAGAAAAAGAAGGGGAAAAGAAGAAAAGGAAAAAATGTAGAGAAATTTGAGAAATGCAGGCCCTTCTTCTACTCTTTAACGTGGTCAAGTGTATCAAGTATATCGTTAGTCTCCAAAAGAAGCACTATTTGATGGTGGGATCGTTTCACAGAACATACTCTTTAAAAATACTTCAGCATGAGGGTGTGGGTAGAGATAGGAGAGTGAGGCAGGAGACAGCACAGAAAGAAGAGACTGAGCTGCTGCTCCTGGCATCCTGGTTGCCAGGAAACACCATTTATCACTTAGGTAAGACGGATAGTAAACCACGGTAGGGAGGAGGAGGGACACACGTCTCACCCACTGACTCAGAGTCCTGAGCCTGGTCTGATAATATTGCCAGGTGTTCCAGCATCAGAAGGAACACCCTGCTGACACGGGAGGCGGGAAGTCCTTAAAACTCTGTCTATCGTTTCCACTCTCTGGGAAACAAAGCCTTTGAAACTGTGTCTTCATCCCAAGGCTTGGAAAGGGGAAAAGGAGGGGGCCCACAGTACCCAAAGAAGAAGCCCATAAAACAATTTTGGTTAATTGCCTACACCTCTGGTCACTATCTGTTTTACAAGGGAGTCCCTAGTGCTTACAGGAAGAACCCATAAATAACTTTGAGTAACTGCTTCAACTTTAATTAACTGCCTCCTGTCATGTATCTGTTTTGCAACAAGATGATCAAATAGTCTGGAGCAAGATAAGGGTTCAGGCTAACAGACCCCCCAGACGTACCTATGTTTGGGTAGTCAGTCCGCCACAGAAAACCTTCACCCATCAATCAATATATAACCTCTTCACCCCATCCCAGTAACTATATTCGTCCTCAGAGCAAAGGACCTGATGTTCTTGTCACCCCTAGTCTTGCTTTTTGTCACTCACACTCTTTCCTTTCTCCCTCCCCCACCTCCACAAGGCCTATTCTCTTCCTTGAGAATGTATCTCCAGTAAATACTGCTTGCCCACTAATGGACTTGCTGATCTGTAATTCTTCACTGTGTCAATAAGAGTTTCCCCAGTAACAAGAGAGTTTGAGGGGGGAATATATGGTAATGAATATATGGTAATGAAAAAATATGATAAAATAAAAATACTCCAGTACAGAAAAATGTACAAAATGTACTTACAAAGCTAGTCTAGCAACAATATTTTAAAATATCTAGTAATAGAGAAAAACCTATTGAAAACCACAATAATGCCCTATAGAGGCTAATTAAACAAGTATATATCCAGCACAACAAGAAAACTGCCATCATTATCATAGAACTGAATTCTAAGTATTTTCCCCTTTTCGTTTTAACTCCACTGTAAATGGTATCGAGGAAAGCAAAGTACTGGTGTTTTATGTCAGTTGACACTGGAAGACAAGATGGAGTTGCAATTTTTCATCCTCGGCTGGGTTTCATTTCCATGAGGAATGTGGACCCTATAAAGTCGAGTCAATCATGGTCCCTGGTTGGAGAGGGTGGAGAAAGAGAAAGGAAAGTAAATCTTTCCTGTTTGGCTTAAAAAAATATCTGAAGTATTCCCTCAACTTTGGGGTGCACGAAATTCTGGAAACCCATAAAACACTGAGGTGTGAGGAAAAGATAATGTTCAAGAAAGGATGTTTAGGAGTCCATTTTCTCTATATTGGAGCCTTTGGTAAGGGTGGGGCCCCCTCGGGAAGGAAGCACCTTTAAAGCACAATAACACATTTAAAACTATTTGGAATTCATGTTGAATCAATGGGAGCTAAGCCCCAGAACCACAACCGTCAAAACTCAGTACTGCAAATATGACTGAAACGTACCCTAGTATTTACATGTGTGTGTTTTATTTGTGTGGGGGAGGGTGTCTGCACACCCCGCTCTTCCAGGACGGTTTGGGGTGATACCTGTTGTCCTGGTGCAATGATTAATATTGCCCTTCTCTATAAGGAACCGGTCCACATGGCAGTGGCGAATGGAGCCCAGCCCCTGATTTGGAAAACCATCAGGAGGGAGTTAGCAAACAGGAACAGAGTCCACAGATGAGTTTTCTCATGAGGAACCAGGCCTGCATTCTACTTAGGCTGCTTTGAGGCTTGCTTTTTGCTAAAACTCCCTCACCCTGAATTGAGGCAGAAAATGTTTACTGCATATCCTTAAGTAATTTCCTAAAGCAACAAAAGCCTGTCCAGGCAGGGGTCAGGGCCCCCTCTCACTTAGACAGTGGCTGTGCGGTCCCTTTTCTACACAGGACTTCCACAGTCCATGTGAACTTGTTCATCGCAGCCACAACACATGGACACTGCTGGCTGGAGTCCATATCACTTCTCTCCTCTCCAAAATGTCCAGATGGACTGTAACTATGTAGTCACCCCAAGCTCATACCAAACGGTACCATTATCTTCATTAAACCTCAAGTTGTTGGTGGCTTTGGGTGGGGTAGGGTGGGGTATGAAGAAGAGATTTTGAAGTCATAATTACATTCTTACAATCAAATCACAACTCCATTAATTATGTGACCTGCAAGAGATCATTTCCTCCCTTGTTCTCAGTTTCCTCATGCATAAAATTGGATAATAATTTTAACTACTTCAGGGTCATTATGAGGATTAAATAAGAAAATGTCCTACACTTAGCATAACAGCTGATATTTAGTAAGTGCTATATGAATATTCTATAATATGAATAACATATCATATATAATTCTAACAACTACCTCACAAAGTCCCAAGTTTCTTCACATGGAAATTGAGTATAATAATACCAAAGTCCTGAGTGATATGGAAGATTATATTAGAAAATCCATGAAACATGCCTAAAACAGTGCCAGGTATATAATATGTGCTCCATAAACATGCATTTCCTTATTTTTCCTAAATCTACAATAGCTCTAATACTAATGCGCCACCACCAATTTGTGTTTCATTATATAAATAGAATTCTATACTTGGAAAAATGAAGCACAGAAAAGAACAATAGCAAGATATAATTGATGTCTAAAAAATAAAACCCAAAAGGAAAGCAACAGAAATTGAGATTAATTGGCTTAAAGGAGGAAAATTGCAAGGAGATTCAATATTTTAGAATGTCTGGAATGTGTTTGACTTTGGAGACATTTTTAGAACTCTATTTTTCCCCATTTTTTATAGTATTCCCCCATGTTCTCTACCCCAAGCCACCCTAGTATACTTAGCTGGAAGTAGATAGATCTAACATGAAGAGATACCCCATTTATCTTCGAGGATATGTTGTAGCATTCCTAACTGTCAAAAATCGTACAGAATCTAGAATTCTACCCTACTGCAAACTAACAAGTTAATTTGCCATAGGTTCATGGATACCTGCAGAGCCTTCTAGGTCAGAGGCAAAGGATTTTATTACTCACAGCAAGAGCAGAAACCAGAATGTCAGCATCGGTACTACTTCCCCGGTAGTAGGATGCTACCCAGAATGTCAGCATCAGTACAGATTCCCACGGGTGATGTGAAATGAACCAAATGATACCTACACATGCAGTGGATTGGGTTACAAGAGAAGAACCCAGAGCTTGGGGAACCTGAATGTTTTCTAGTGGTCAGTAAGTAAGGAATGATTATCTTTATTGTATTAGATAAAGAGCAGCATACCCTTTGCTCTGGAGAGAACTACTATCTCTATCATCCAAGGCTATTCCCTGTAAAAATATCCCTGAAAATATAGTCCATACCAAAGGCAGGCAGTGTCTCTGCTCAGAAACATGAAACTCCATGCAGAATTGCCTCCCAGCACCAACAGGGCACTCACAGAATGTGTTCCCCTTCTCACACACACAGTGTTCTATGCTTAACATGAATGAGGCAAATGTTAGATGCTGGGTGATTTCTGTCCAGCATCCTATGCCCCACACTGGGTAACAGTACTCCTGGTTTGCTTTGGAAATAACTCTCTACTATACTCAGCACAACTCTCAGAATGGGCATGTGACCCCAGCCACATCAATGGGATTCATTCATTCATTCATTCATTCACTCACATATTTACTGAACACTTACTATAAGCCAGGTACTAGGAGCTAAGGATATAACAGTAAACAGAATATAAAAGTCCCTGCTCTCATGGAGTTTATATACCAAAGCTTTTGTGGAAACCAATGGGGCAGGTGGAAGTACTCTTTCCTTTTTTATTTATTGATTTTTTAGAGAGAAAGGGAAAAGAAGAGAGAGAATTTGTTGTTCCACTCATTTATGCATCCATTGGTTAATTCTTGTATGTACTCTGACCAGGCATCAAACCCTCAACTTTGGCCTATTGGGACAACACTCTAATCAACTGAGCTACCCATCCAGGACATTACTCTTTCTTTTTATTGATTTCTGAAAGGGTGGAATGGAGGGTGAAACAGTTGGCAGCCATCTTGCCACCACAAGGAGGCAGATAAGGCATGAGACAAGATCCCAGGATTCTGGCACTTTTCTAGTTCCCTACACCAAAATTGTCCCTTTTTTTTTGCTTAAACTAATGTAAATGGGATTTGGGGGAAGGATAACTTGCATCTAAAAGATTCCTGACCAATACTTAAGACTTCCCCAGAAAGGTATTTGAGGCAAGTTTGGAAAAGCCAAGACAGATAACTTTTCAGAAGATGGCTCATCCTTTAACATTTCTCATCCCCGGGCTCCTTCCATGTTGTCCCTTCCCACTGTAAAAACAAAACAAAACAAAAAACACACCTCTACCTGCAATAACTTCATAGAATGGAGGAACTTTCCATTCTTGGTTCTTTCCATAGAATGGTTCAGGTCTTTCCCACTGTACATTAAGAGCCAAACCATATCAAAAGCCCCCAACTAACCACGAATGTGATGTTTCCAGATGCCTCCCGGAGCTCTTAAAACTGCTTGCTACTGCTGAGGGCTGCAGGTAACATCGCCTTTATTTCCCACAGGGCAAAGTCACAGAGGTCCTCCCCAAGGTGGTTACTGGGTCCCAGTGTTTCTGATAATAGCTTTCAGTCCCAGGCTGGCCCTCTGCGTGCTTGCTGTTAGGAGCGTCTGAATGAGACACACAGATAGAGAACCGAAGTTCATTGACCACATCCTATTTAACGAGAAACCTAGTAGCCAGCTCTTATAGACCCATTCTCACTTCCCCTCCCCTGCCTCTATCACAGTGCTAAGCTGATGAGAGCCAGGGTGTGCATAAAATAGAATCTGAGGAGAGGAACACTGACAATTCCAAAATTCTGATATAAAAGAGGCTTAGAGGAGACTACCGGGTTGGGAGAAGTGCTAGGCACTGCATTTGCATTAAAAAAACACCACATTTTCCCTTCATATGTATTTTGGGGTGATTTGGTGTGGGTTGGTGGGAACTATGAAGAGCTAAAGTTCTCCACGACCCACCCCTTTTTATCCAGTCTCACTCTGATAACAAGAATAAGTGATTTTTCCATTACTGTTTTGAAGAAATTACATAAAACTCAAAGACTATTGTGTAAAAAATATTTATCATGGCATTTTTTTAAAGAGGAAATCTTGCTGTATAGTGTTCAAGAAAAGAGAATGATGAAGTTCCTCCAGGTCTCCTCTCTGGAGGCACAGGCAATAGAGATACCCCACAAGAAGCCCCCACCTGCTGCGTGCCTGCGTGTGTGTATGTGTGTGTGTGTGTGCACGCGTGTATGTGTGTGTGTGTGTGTGTGTGTGTGTGTATGCCTATCTTCCGCTTTTGCCAAAGGGAAAACCCAGCCGTGCATTGGATTTGGTTTTGCTTTTCTTCCTGCCGCTTTCTGTTTAGGGGAGCCTTTCTCCCCGAACCTGAAAGCTTCATCAAGAAGCTTTTTCCCAGAGAGGTTTCATTCTCGGGTCGCTGCTAACCATCACCCTTCTGAGAGTGATATGAGGTATGTAAAGATTCGGTGCCACAATGTCTTGGTCCCTGTCACTAAACAAACTCCCTCGTGTCTGGATTCCTTCCCCAAACCAGCAGCTGAGGGCCACTGAGTGCCTCCCAGAGCGATATCATGTCCTGTCAACTGTAAAGCAATCGTCTGCTTGCCTCCCAGCTCGGGTACCATCCTGCTCTACATTTTTCCTCTCAGTCACAGAAAGTTTTCACACAGGCAGCAGCAGCCTGTGATCTGCACCCAGAGCTAAGTTCCTAGTAGAATGTTGTACTCATTCAAAGTCTGACAGACCTGGGAATCCCAGCTCTACCACTGACCAGCTGCATGTCTTTGTCCACTCTGGTTGCTATAACAAAATATCACAGACTGGGTGGCTTTAAAACAACAGAAATTTATTTCTCACGGTTCTGGTGGCTGGAAATCCAAGATCAGGGTGCCTGCAGGGTCAAGTGTACATGAATGCTGAGTCACAATGATGTGAATTTTGAGTCATGGAGACACAAATATTTCATCATGGGAACGTGAATGCTGAGTCATGTTGTCAAGACAACATACTGATGTGGCCATAGGACTACACTATAAAGATATTAGAGGAAGAAATGTAAAATTGACCATCAGACTCATAAAAAAAAGTATTCCAAGTATCTTTTGTTATGGTATATCTTTTATTCCCTTAATCATGAAAGATGTAGACATTGACTATTGCATTAGTAGAGAATATTCCATAATAGGGCAGCAAAACAGTATCTCTAGAAAATTGTTCTTCCATAAGCACTCCTCTCAGAGTCTGTAAAATGCAGCAAGGTATCAACCACATTCCTCATCAGAAATACATGTGTTCATCCCCCAGTTGCTGGGAATGGTGTTGGCCAATGGTGCTCAACCATCAGTGCCCTCCAGGGACTGCTTTATCTTGAAGAAGAGACACTCACCTAACATCATGCACCTCTTCCCAGTCCCAGAGGAGCTCACATCCAGAGACTGATTGATACAGGCCCAGAAAGGATCAACCCTCTCGGCTCAACTAGGGAAACCCTGAAGGGTCATGCCATCTTCAGAACTCCCCTTAGCAATGGCTGAGTCGTCTGCTGAGACTGGGTCTCAGCTGGACTCTCCCTCGGCACATTCCTGCTTCTTCCACTTCCCTTCCTTAGGCTGATCCCAAGAACACTCCCTAATAAGAGCTCTAAACACTAATCTCCATCTCACAGTCTGCTTTCCTGGGCCCTGACCCACACACATCACAGAGAGATTATCTGGGAACAAATAAACGCTTGTATTTCTCTGTATTGTTCAATATGTCATCTATTGCAACACAACTAAACAAAGGAACTATTTCCCTGCCAGTATTTCATTAAACTCTTTGCACATGTTTCCTTTTTCCAAGTTTCTAGTTTTGCCCTTGAATTGTACCAGAGAAAATTAATAGACCTGGATCCTTCAAAATAAAACCCAAAGCACACACAGTCTTTTATTAGAAAACCAGATTAGAGGGCAAAAAGGAGAACCAAGGGCTGTGTTAAAAAGGAATGAAGGACTTAAGAAAATCAAGTAGAAGAGCTAGATGTGTAGTAAAATATGTTTTAACTCTGGAGGATAGGGGGGAAGTGTAATAAATTCACAGACTTACACATCTAATGAAAAGCATACTTAAAATGGAAAGTGGATGCCTGGCCCCAAGGACCTCTTGAGCATGCAGACCATCTACCCTATTTTCTGAACTCCACCCCCAGAGGATATGAAGTCAAGAGCCTTCCTTAGTGATTGACAGGAATGGTCAGCACCACAAAATAATAATGCAATCACATCATATTCTGTGACAACAGAATAATAGCTAAATCTGAGGGGTTATGCATGTACAAGGCACAATGTTAAGTGCTTCAATAACATCTCCTTTCAGTAAAAAAAGAAGAGATGCTGAGAACTATAAATCATGTATTGGGTTATGTTATTTACTAAATGATTATGGGCGTCCAAAGAAAGAAATTGAAGAGGAGTTATAGTGTCTTTGCAATGTTTTCAGTTGGCTTGACAGAACATTTCCCCAAATTCCTCTTCCTGTATGTTGTATGTTAGGTTAAACCGCAAGAGAGGTTCTTATGAGAGATTTGGAGGTCAGTGCTTTCAAAGCTCATACACTTTGTTGCTGATCATCAGCAACAAAGGTAGTGACTGGGCCTTCACCTGCTCTACCTTTCCCTGGATCCTCCACACAGAGGTGGCATGGATCTGCCTACACATAAATTGGCCTCAGACATTGAGATTACACATGAACCACGGGAGGTCCATTACTCACTTAATGAGCTTCTCTGGAGTGAGCAAGGCAGGCTTTCAAGCAGGTAGGGAAATGGCTTGAGCGCAGAGAAAAGAGATTCACTTAGTGTCTTATGGTCGGTAGAGGGTGGGGTTGGAGTGACAGCTCTCACACTTGGATGGGGCTCCTGTGATATGAACATCCCACAAGTGCCAAAGGAGGGACAACTAGGCTTTCTTAAGAGCTTGCCCAGCTGTGTGGCAGAGGGGATAGGAGAGGGGTGGGGCTTGAAAGCTCTCAGCAATAACAAGACTGGAGTCAATCTCTTTATTAGGAGTGCTGTTGGCTCCTGGCCAGGTGTGCCTCTTTTGCCCTGTGACAAAGAGCCTTGGCTTCTACGGAGCACACACACCACCAAAATCAGTGGCCATAAGAAAAAACAGGTTTCAATCCATCCTTGCAGGTTCTGGCTTGATCTTGCTTGAGCCTCACTTTATACCCATCACCCCTTTAGCATTGCCTGACCTGTGGATTTCAAGCTGTAGTAGCAGGTCAAGGACAACAGCCTTAGAATAATACTTAACCAGCTCCCCCCACTCCACTGCATGACCAAATAAATCTCTGACAGAAGTACATGTGAGTGCACACCCTAGTGATTCTGCTGCTCTGCTTGAACTCTGACTGATATGGGAACTCCAAACTCTACTTGTTTGGGAGACAGAAATACGGTTCACACAGGTTTGGCATCTCTGACCACATGATATGTGTATTTAATATATTTCATAATTATCAATAGGCCCCTAATAAAGTATCCCGGTGTTTAAGGCCCCTGGGCCTACATTTATACCCTATACTAGCCAAACAGATGAGACAGCCCTATTCACATACCCAAAATTCAATGGCCCAGCCACCACCAGATGAAAGACTTGGGCCAGTCATATCCTGTGATCCATGATTACCTTATTTGTATGGTGGGATGTGTGGCCTTCTTAGGTAGTCCTTGACTTTTACTCACTTCATTTTGAAAATCATGAGATCACGTGTCCAACTGGTGAGACTCTTTTGTTTAAAAAACGGGACTCTATACATTGAGACTTTCTAAATACAATTTTTGTTAGAAACCAATTATCAAGGCCCTCATCAAGCAGCATACTTTCTAACCATTTGATAACAGGGTCCAACTATGTCTGTCATGGTATTGACGTGTGCATTAACTTCCTTTTGTTTTTCTCTCATTCCCCTTACTTAACATATTAAATGCCATAGCAATTTCCTACAATGCCCAATTTGTGCCAAGTGAAGATTTTTTCATATTTCCAGACACAATTTAAAAATGCCAGCATTTAAAAAGCTTAAGTTCTTATCAAGGCAAATGATTGTAGTCATTTGTGTAATTCTTGCTGACAGTTTTCTGTAACTTTGGTCTCCATGTCATAAAAAATTCATGTCTACAATTCACTTTATGGTCTCATAGTGAGGGATAGCAAAAGAAAGGGGGGAAAGTGCCTGTTCTGTTAGAGAGTGTGGCCAGAAACGATCCTGTGAGTGAAAATCTAGAATAAAATTAATGCTACTAAGATGTAGAGAAAAGAAAGTGGAATTTAAAAAGCATTAAACAAATATACCAGGGAAGAAACATAAACTCTACAGAAGACATATATGCTAATAAAAAAATAGAGTCCTAAATTATTTTGACTCTAAACTTAGCTGAGTGATTGTAGTTATATTTCTACTCCTGTTTACCAAGTCAAATTAGAAAAATAAAGTTGCACAATAACAATATTGGAGATGCTGCAAAATAAGTATTGGCAAATAACAGGTGGGGAGTACTTAGAGTAAATGTGAACATAAACATTTGGTCTGGATAATATGCATCCTCACATAATGAGAAAATTAGCAAACATCTATTGAATTGCTTATAATTGTCATAAAATGCAAAGCACTTAAAACACACCGTAAGATTAGATAAAAACGAATGTGGTGTTATTCCACAGAGCAAGTAAGAATGGCTGAGGCAGCGATTACAATTCATAAACTCTACCTTAGCAATATCATGAAACAAATGTAATAAGATGAAAAATCTTTAAACAGTTAGAGCAGAATGGGATCGTAAGCAAAAGATGTGATGGACTTACAAAGAAAATATCATGTTAGACTGAAGTCATAGATTTTTGCCAACAAATTGGAAAATCAATGACTGAAGGAAATGAAGTAGATGTTTCATAATTGGCCTTTGGTGAAGGCTGTGACAAAAATCTCATATAATTCTATTTGTTAAATTGGTTTGAATTGGCTTAGAGATGAATCTAGCCACCTGGGCTGAAAATTGGTTGCCTCGTTGAAGGGATAACCCAGAAGGCTCTGACAAGGATGAGTATTTATATTTTTCAGTGCTCTTAAATTTCCCTTCTTCTTCTCAAGGCCTTGATGAAAAACAGGGTAAAGTTATAGATTCAGGTGCTACCCACATACAGACATTAAATTTTATATTTTGAGTCAACTAAACAGTGGTGCATCCATTTGAAGAATGCAGGTGTAGAAGTGAATTAAGGAAGAGAGTAAAATGAAGTACTTCTGATAAAGCCATAAAGTACAAAATGCTGACTGTTTCTTATATGTAAACATATACAGGTAGGCTTTGTTTGTTTTTTCCCCTTTACTTTGGTTGACTAATCATCTGTAAACATTCTGGAGTAAAAATAACTGGAATCTAAGAACTTAACCCTTGAATGATTCCCTTCCTTTACTGCCCAAGCACACTTCCCACCCTCCACCTGAAAATGCTTTCTGTTGATTCAGTGGAGAAAGAGCCATCAGGAAGCTTCCCAAGGAGGTACTTTGTGTAACAACAAAGGTGAGGGTCCTGCTCACACAGTTGGGTTTTTTTTTAAAGACTTTATTTATTTATTTTTTAGAGAGAGGGGAAGGGAGGGAGAAAGAGAGGGAGAGAAATATCACTTGTGGTTGCCTTTCACAGGACCAACCCATGTGCCCCGACTGGGAATTAAACCAGTGACCCTTTGGTTCACAGGCTGGCACTCAATCCACTGAGTAACACTAGCCAGAGCACACACACAGATGTTTTTACATGCAACAACTTGAGGGAATCCCAAGAAAATTACCATGAGTGAAAGAGCCAGTCTCAAAAGGTTACATATTGCATGATTCCATTCATATAACAGTTTTATTTCCATTTTATGTCTAACTCCTGGAAATCAGGGCAGAGGTGGATCTTGTTATAAAAGTGTGGCATATAGGATCTTGGTTGTCCTGAAATTGTGCACCATCTTGACTATGGTAGTAGATAAATGAACCTATTGTATATATGTGATTAAATTCTATGTAATTAAATACACATGCACACACATGAAAATATAAATGAGCACAAATAAAAGTGGGCAATAGTGAGCTCAGTGGTTTTTGTCAATGTCAAAATCCTATTTGAGATACCATGCTGTAGTTTTATATGTCACCATTGGGGGAAATTAGGTGAAGAGTACATGGGTCCTCTCTGTATTATTTCTCACAACTATATGTAAATCATAAATTATCTATACAAAAATTTCAATGGAAAACTTATGACGCATGCCAAAGTTACCTCTTTGCACAAGGAAGAAAATCTTCTATAGCATGTTTGAAGGTGGACAAAGAAAAAGGTAAATCTTTTCCTATTTACACCACATCAAGTCCAACCAGTTTTATATACTCTTACATTGTTCCACATTTATTTTTATGTACTTTGATAAACTCTTTTTACTTTAAGCTTCTTAATGGCAGGACCATGCCTGGTCTGCTGATTATTTTAGCTCTAACACCTGACAGTTTTTACATGATCAAATATTATTAAATAAATTAAGGAAAGGGTCTTTTTTTAAAAAAAGATTGTATATACTTATTTTTTGAGAGAAGGGAAGGAGAGGAGAAAGATTGACCTGCAAGAGAAACATTAATCGGTGGCCTCTCTCACACTCTCAGCTGGTGTCTGGCCCACAACCCAGGCACATGCCCTGACAGGGAATTGAACCCGTGGCCTTTTTTGGTTTTCGATATGATGCCCAACCCTCAAGACTCACATGACAAAGCCAATTGTTCCAACTGAAAATAAAAAACAGCACTGGCCAGGGGATTTCAGACAGAATGAAATTTTTTTCACTATGTCTTTCAATAGTGAAAGTTTTCTATAAGTAGCATATTTTTTCTATTGGGAGATAAAAATAATAAGCTGGTTAAATAAAATCATTAAATTTTTTTCATATTCACCACACTATATCACATTCTGAGTTATAAAATATGCCTTAACAAATTTAAAAGGACAGAAATCATATAAAGAATGTTCTCATCTCACAATAGAATTACCCTAAAAGTCGATAACAGAAAGAGAGCTGGAAAATCTCCCAAATATTTGGAGATTTAAACAACATACTTCCGAATAATGTGTATCCGAAAAAAAAGTTACAAGAAAAATGAAAAATATTTTGAACTAAATGAAAAATGAAAGCACAACTTAATCAAAAACGGTGGGATGCTGTGGAGACAGTGCCTCGGGGAGAGTTACTGCATCGACTTCAGATATTAGAGCTGAAGAAATATCTGAAACCAATAACCTAAGCTTTAACCTTAGGGAACTAGACAAAAGAAAGGAATTTAAGTCTAATGCAAACAGAAGGAAAAAAAGTAAAATGCAAGAATCAATAAAATTGGAAACAGAAATAGAGAAAAATTAATAAAACCAAAAAACACTAGCTCTTTGAAAAAGTCAATAAAATTGATACGCATCTAGCCAGGTTAACCAAGAGAAAGAAAGGCAAGACCCAAATTTACCAACCTCAAAACAAACAACCAAACAAACACAAAGGACCATTACCACTGATACCAGAATATTAAAGGGATAATAAAGAAGTATGTTATCATCCACAAATTTGACAATTTGGATGAAGTGGACAAATTATTTGAATGACACAAACTACTCAAACTTACAAAAGAGAAAGAGATAATCTGAACAAGACTATATCTATTAGAAAACTTGAACCAATAATTAATAACTTTCCAAAAGGAGAAAACATCGGGTCTAGACAATTTCACTGGTGGGTATTTTACCAAGCGTTCAATGAAGATGTGACACCAGTTCTCCACAATCTCTTTCCTTCAGAGAATAAATATGAATGGAAAACTTTTTGATGCATTCTGTGAAACCAGCATTATAAGTCTAATACCGAAACCACATAAAGACATTGCAAGATAGGAAAACTACAAACCAATCTCCCTCACTAATATAGATGCAAACACCCTTAACAAAATATTAGCAAATAAGATATGATGTATAATAACAATTACACCATGAACAAGTGAGATTTATTCCAAATGGACAAGGCTGGCCCAATACTTTAAAAATCAATATAATCCACCAAAACAGCCGGTAAGAGTAAAAAAAAAGATCATGCCAACATATATAAACAAAGAACTGGCAAAATTCAATGCCCATTCAGGATACAAATCCTCAGCAAATTAAGACTAGAAAGAAACTTTCTTATCTTGATAGATTGTACAAAATATCTATAGGTAGCAACATATTCAATGGTGAGAAATTGAATTCTCTCTCCCTAATATGGGGAACAAAGCAATGATATCCCTCTTACCAATTGTATTTAACATACACTAGAATTCCTACATAGTGTAATAAGACAATACAAGAACACAAATAATATACAGATTTGGAAGAAATAAAACTGTTTTCATTCTCAAGTTACACGATTGTATTGTCTTCATAGAGAATTCCAAAAACTCAGAGAAAAGACTTCTGGAACTAATAAGGAAGTTTAGGAAGGTCACAGGGTACAAACTTAATATACAAAAGTCAATTTCTTTCCTGTAATATTAGTTCTGCACAACTGGAATTCAATATTAAAAACAATACCATTGACAATAGCACTAAGGAAGAAATACATACACATGTACAAGGCCTATATGGGAAAAAGACAAAATTCTGATGCAACAAAGGAAGATCAAAAAATGGAGAGACACTCCATTTTTATAGATATTTACAAACTGATTCTAAAGTTTAAGTGAAAATGTAAAAGACCTAGAATAGCCAGATAACACTAAAGAGGAACCAAGTGGAAGGACTCACACTACCTGGTTTGTAGGCTTACAATAAAGTGACAGTGATCAAGACAGTATAATATTGACTAAAGAATTAAATCAATGGGACAAAATAGCTAATAAATAGAATAGACTCACACAAATGCAGTAGCCTGATCTTTGATAAAAAGAATAAAGGCAACTCAATGGAGAAAAGAGTCTTTTCAAACATGGTATTGCAACAATTGGGTGTCCTCACAAAAAGGGGTGGGAGCACATGTACCCGATCTTACTTCTTTGATAAAAATTAACTCAACGTGGATTGCAAAATGCAAAACTATACAAATTCTAGAAAAGAGCAAACAGAAAAATCTATGTGAGCTTATTCAGTGGTGAGTTTTCAGATACAGCACTAAAAGTCCAATCTACAAAAAAAAAATACTGGTAAGTTGGACTTTATTAAAAAGTATTTCTCTGTTTAAGACATTATTAGAAAAATGAAATGGCAAATTACCGACTGGGAGAAGATATTCGGAAAACACATATTTGACAAAGAACTTGTATCAAACACGTGCAAAGAATTCTTAAAACTCAACAATGAGAAAACAAACAACCCAACATTTAAAAATGGACAGAAGTTTGGAACATACACCAGAATAGGTACACAGAAAGGTAAATAAGCTTAAGAAAAGACTCTCAACATCATTTGTCATCAGGGAATTTCAAATGAAAATATTAGTGACTTTACAATTTAGAACCACGTCCAACACTCTTAGCCAGGTGATCTAGATCGGCATCAACAGGAATGTCATAGTGTGTGCAGGTACACTCCTCTGAGTCTCATCATTAGAAAAACACCAGACGAACCCTAAATAAAGAGTATGCTACGAAATACTCAACTGGTTCTCCTCAAAACGGTCCAAGTCTTCAAAAACAAGGGAAGTCTGAAACACTTGCAGAGCCATGGCAACCAAATGTGATGTTGACCTTGAATGGTATCTTGGAACAGAAAAAAGGAACGTTGGGTAAAAAAAACTAAGGAAATTTCAACGAAGTATAGACTTTAGTTCACATTGTATCAATATTATTAATTGTCACAAATAGACCATACTAATGCTTGATGTTAATAATAGGGAAAAGTGAGTGTGGATGTATTGAAATTCTCTGTCTTATGTCTGTAATTTTTCTGTAACCATGAAAATGTTCTTTTAAAATTTTTGTTTTAAGAAAGTCTTATTTAATGGGTAAGGAGTAGCAGCTTTTCAAAATAAAAAATTCAGGAGTCTTGGTGTATAATGATGTAAATATAATTAATAATACTGACTTGTATATTTAAAAAATGACTAACATGGCAAATTTTTATGTCATGTGTTTTTTATTATGATTTAAAAATGTAAAGGCCTCATTTTTGCTTTTAGCTACACAGTCAGGAGTTTCTCTTCAATCACCTTTAACATTCAATATTAATTGTTACAATATTATAGTTACTATTTGGTGTAACCTCTAGCATTGATAAAATGCTTCATGTATGTAAGGGCTGTGCTAAGCATTTCACAAAAATTCTTCAGTTGAATCCTCACAACTCAATAATTCCATTAAGTAAGTCTTAGTACTCAGTTTGCTATGTTATGGGTAGTAACCAGGAAAGTCAGAAAATTTAAGAAAATTGCTGTGGTCATGTGCTAGTAAGATAGTTCTAATTTGCAAAGAAACTTGACTCCCAAAATCCACATTCACAGCTACTTCGCTATAGTTGCAAACTTCACTTGCAACGGTTTACGACACGCCCCCCCCGCCCCTGCCCCCTCCCCAGATACCGAAACAAAAATAAAAATAAAAAAGCAGGAGAGGAAACAAGTGAATAAATGCCAAGCCAGCAGGGCAGCCAGCTACTGGAGTGGCTTTGAACTCCCAGGCATTTCCCATTTTACGGGTTGCCAGTCCCCGACTGTGATCCCATTACACTCTATATTGGCTGCTGTGATGTAAACCATACTCCACCACTCACTCATATTCAACTCATTTTATGAAAACTGGGAGTGGGAAAATGCTGTAACTTAGAGAACTGAAGCAGCCGAAAGGATTTTAACAATTGCAGCATTTAAACACAATACTACATTCCTAGGAAAATTTGGCTACAAAAGCCCCAACCTAAATGTCATCTCGCTGGTGGGGAGGGAGAAACTTTGAACAACAGGAAGTAGTAACCCTAAGAAATAGCTTAATCCTCTGTTTTGCTTAAAAAGACCTGCATTTACCTGTCTGTTAAACTAAGCAGCATGCACTTGTCAGGCATGGGTAGTGACTGATGGAAAAGCTATTTCCCTGTTTGTAAAATTTCAGACTGCTCTCTTGGCATTCTAAAAAAGGCAGAAAGCTAATATGAGACCATACTGGGTAGCTGCTTACAGGTGAAAGTTGGAAACATTTGAGGAAAAAAAATGTCAAGCTCCGTCTGGTGTAAAACTCAGCACCAATGCTTACTTTTAATGTGGAAAGTCGCAAGTGGCCAGAATCAATCCCTGTTTGAGATGGCACAGGCCATGTGAATGGAACAGGGAAAAAGCATAAATAAATTTTGAGTAGAAAAAAAAATGAACACATTTTTCTAACTTTCCAAGTCCAACAGGATGTTAAGCCAGCCAGGGTTCAATCTATATGACTTTTCCCCTCCCTGTCAGCTTTTATTAATTCCAGTTTCAAATACTTTCATGCAAAAAGAAGAAATAACCTCTAGGATCAGGGCTCAAATTTCCATACAGAGTTACTAGCTACACATTATTGGTAATATTAGTTGTGGTTTTTCTGTCCTTAGTGGTGTTTTGTCCTCTGGTTTTCTCACGATTGAAACAAGTGTGTTAAAATCTCCCATGTTCATGTGTCTATTCCTTGTCTCTAGTAGTTTCTGATTTTTGAAAGTCGTTGCTGTGTTATTGGACAAATAAACAATAATAATAACTTTTGCAACTTACAATGTTCAGCCTTCAGTGGTAAACAGTATCCTTCTTTATTTATTTAAATATTTTTGGCCTTAATTCCATCTTATCTAAGTCAAGGGCCCTGTTTTTTTAATTGCATTTGTCCATCCTTTTATTTTTACCTTTTTGAAATCATTTAGTTTTAGCTTTGTCCCTTTTAAACAGCAGAGAACAGAGTTTTGCCTTTTGGGGCAACCTGAAAATCCTTTTTCCCCTCTGTCTAGTAAAAAAAGCAAGCCTTTTGTAGTTGTTAATGTGACTTACGTGTTTAGTCTTCATTCTGCCACGTTGTTTTATGATGCTTATTAAATTTATGGTTCTTTTCCTTGCCACCTCCCTTCTCTAAGATCCGTACTGTAAAGTATTTGATGGTAAAATAATACAATGTCTAGGATTTACTTCAAAGCACTGCAAACAGGCAACAGTGGTAACGGCAGGGGAATAGATAAAATTAGTACTGATCGTGTTGCTGGTTATTGAACCTAGATATTAGGGTGCATTTATACATATTTTCAGAGTTTTGTTTTCAAAAATGGTGTGCTTTCAACAGTTATAAAAATAATTTCCTATCGTTCATGTTATACAAAATTTATGTATGTTTAAATTTACTTCTGTAAAAAGCCAAGTTATAACTTCTTGAACATAGACCTGAAATAATTAAAACTTAAGAGCTTCATAAAAAGATGTGTTAGTCTCTAAATCAAATAAAGACCTTCTCTACTGCCTCCAGCTCTGCAGTAAATTATACATACTGTAAATGAACACAGCTTCTTTTAAACTTACAAAAAACAATTTTGTCTTTGTGCAAGTTTTATAACTGCACCCAACAGCCTATAAAAAGCCCGTCTTGATGCGGTTCCCATGGTGACAGGACATAATATATGTGTCCATTAAATTTGGAAATGTAATGAAGTGTAATAAAAATCTACTTCAGAAAAAAAATACACTTCTCAGCATATTTTTATTAATTAAAACATTGCATTGAGCATTTTTCATGTCTGCATGCCTGACAGCAAATAAAAGCCTTGCCACAGATTAACTGTGACTCGAGTTCCATCCAATATTAATTGGTACAAAATGGAAAAGGCATCTTTGCAGAGAAAATATTTTGACGAGTGGCCCAGGGTGATTAATGGGTAAATAGCTATGCTTCCTGAACTGTGCCTATACCATTTCAAATTCCACCAGCAATATGGATTTTGACATTTGTGTCCACAGGGGCAGAAACAAACTAGAAAGAAGATATCTTTAATCCTTGGAGAAGAGGAGAAGTTTTTTCATTTTTTATTTTTTATTGCCTTGCAGAGAGTGTGTGACTTTTTCGCCTATAGGGGAGGCATGGTATCATAAGGACAGATAAAGGATAAATGAATAAATTCCAGTAACAAAAATAACAAAAACAAAGACCACAAAAACCACCTCAGCCCATCACAAGGAGCACAGAAGTTGAAAAAAGAATAGGGTTAGGGGAGAGGGAACCAAGGAGTCACGAGCCAAATCGTTCTCCCATTCCACTTTGGAGAGTTAACATTTTAAGCAGAATCAGAGGAGAGGGAAGAAAGAGTCTTATTCTCACGATGACTGCCCAGTCATTTTCAGATGAGGAGTAGAAAGCTCTCATCAGCCCCTTCTGAGTCCCTCCCTGTGTCTGTCCTCCCAAACTAACAATATCTTAATGATTCTGATGTATTTGAAGTCCCATGGAAAATGTAACTGGGGTAAGTGGACATAGTTTCTGCCCCAAATCAAAAACAGCATGAATTGCCTCTCATACATGAAATTAATCTGAGATATTTGCCTTTTGAGTTCTTATGTCATACTGCAATTAAAAGAATCTTCACTGTCCTGCTTGCTGTTACATGAAGAACCTGATCAATTAAAGCACATTGAGCACCAACTCAACTGAATAACTAATGAGCTGGATTTACTAAGTCATAAACTCTCTCCCAAAATCATTTAAAAAAATACTCTCACAGGTTTCCCATTGCTCAACCACATCTTAATACCCGAGTCACATTTTTGGAATTAGGGAAATACCTGAAAATGCCACTGCCCCCACTTAACTAGTACCATACTCCAAAAATGAAATGAAATACTTGGGTACAGTGTTTATCCTGGACCCATCACTGAGGGCAGAACACCAGTATTATATTACTGTTAGATGGTACAGATTTGCTCAGTGGTTGCAGTGGAAAAGGAATCGATGGCAATCTACAAATGTTTGGAAGTTTCCCAAAGAAATTGTTTTCCCTACTGGCTCAGAGGTTTATTGGAAGTAGGAAACTCTAGGAGTTGTACATACTAGGTGAAGATGGGAAGCAAAAGAAGTGAGAAACCCAAAGGCTTTCCAAACCCACGGGCTTCCAGGGCCCCAGAGCACAGCCGATTGCCAATGGCTACTCATTGGGGGAGGTAGGGAGATAAAAAAGCAGACTCCTTTCCCTAACCAAGTGAAGTGTTTCTCTACCAAAATACATCAGAGTTAGAACTCCAGTGAGCATCCTGATTTCCAGCACAAATACTCCAGCTCCTGCCTGCTCCAGAGTTTCTCTGGGGTGGCCTGTTAGTCCCTGATGCTTCATTTCACACTGAAGCTCGAGTAAGGCTATTCTCTGTGAGTCCCTTGATGGAGGGAAATGAATCTTACTCTCTTCAGTATTCCACTCTATTGAATATTTAAATCATAAATGTTGATTTATATAGATGGAAAAAGTCTCGGTGATCTGTTTGCAAAACACTGTATACATCTGCACACTGATTCTGCCAATACATAATGGCACACTTACTTCATCCTCTGCACCTTGAGATCACACTGTCTGGGTGCAGATGCACAAGAATGCTCACATTGTTCTCTGTACCAGTATTGGTTTGACTGTGTGAGTATTACTGAATGGTTAACTTTGAATATGGAAAGAGAGAAAATACACACACTGAGTCACTACCTCTGCCTAGTTATAACCACTTATTTACTCCTTCATTCATAGTATATATTTTTCAGCACCTACAAAGTACTACATTTGTAGAAATGCCCTTTGGATCTAAGAACTTACAACATTCTATGGTGCATGGGGAGAAACAATAAACTAGTTAAAAAAAAAAGGCACTGGTCAATCTCAGGTTACAATAAGTGCTTGTGAAGAAAACAAACCAGATGATAAAACAAAGTAACTGGAAGGAAAGAGGGACTGTGTTTATGGGTGAGCAGGAGAGGCCTCTCCGAGGTGGTAACTCTGACCAGGATGAATGTAGAAGGAGGGAAGGACGTGGGGGAGCCTATGATGTAGGAGAAAGGGCTGGGTCAAAATCATGCAGTATGCTAATTTAAAGGAGGCTACAAAGACTTCAGATTTTATTGCAGTGCCATGAGGAGCCATTGAAATATTTAAATAGAAAAGTGACAAGATCCCGTTTTTAGGAAAGGCCTCTATGCCTGCTGAGTGGGCAGTGGGGTGTGGCCTGCCCAGAGGTGAATCAGGATGTTTAAGGCCAAAACGGGGCTACATTTACTCTGCATTTACTCCATGGGCCCTCAGTCGAGGGCATGTTTGCCTCCCACAGGACAGTTGGCAACACCTGGAAGCATTTTGGATTGTCACAACTAGGAGAGAAGCATGCTGTTGGCATCGAGTCACAGGGGAGCCACGAGTGCAAGTAAACACTCCTTAATGCACAGGACCGTGCTTCTCCACAAACAACTACCCATTTCACGGTGCCAGGGTCAATAAACCTTCATTTACTCTATGCAGATCTGCTCTGTGACTTCTGGATTACATGATAGAAGCCAGAGGAAAGAAGAAGCCAGGGGCGTGTGTTCACGGGAAGCAAAGAAGCAAACAAAGTTTAAGAAGCTGTCAAACTAGACGTAGAATCCCTCCAAACATAAAGTCATATACTAGCAACAGCTGTTGTACCAAAAGCAAAGCTGCTTTGCCCTTGAGACCAGCTGAACACACTTTAATTTCTTATCCCATCTTCAACAAGGCAACCCTTGGAAGATGAGCAATATAGGTTTTCTTTTACTTTCTTTTTACTAAATAGAATCCATTTAGATTACACTATATTAACACTTGGAAATGCTTGATGAATGGCATTTCTGGTCCTTGGATGTGTCTTTCTTTCCACAAGCTGACCATTTACTTTAAAAAATGTGGGCATTTTATTAGTGATAGGGTTTAAAAACTTTGTGACAGTACCTGGATCTTTCCCATTAACACGTGTAAAAATAGACAGCATTCTACAATGGGCCATACAGTCAGATATGTGGATCTGGGTTAAACTGGACTTTTTTTTTCGTGAGGAGACTGATGGGACAGGATTCTCAACAAATTATTACGCTGAATCTCAGAAGGCTTCACACCCAGAGGGAGCCCCTTGGAATATGTTTTTATTCTTTGAAGGACACATGACTTTCACCTAATGTCTGCCTTGCTTAATACACCCCCACCGAGTGTGAGCACCTGAACTGAATGTCTTAACCAAGGAAAACAAGCAGCAAGAAATGAGCTTGAAAATCCCAGGACCTTTGCCAGTAGGTGAAAACCCAACTTAGATGCTCAAAAGAAAATCCTTTAAAGAAGGTGTTTAGGGATTTTCTTTGAAGTCTACATTTTGTGAATGATAACATTTAGTAAAAATCAACAAAAATTAATGGAAAAATGGAGATCACATGTTTGTACAAGAATGTGAACATTAGACATGCTAGAATAAAAACACGAGGTAATATATAGGTGGAAAAATATACTTAACAATGGAAGTACAAGTTAATGGAATGGGTGTTTTCACACTCTGCAGGGTTTATAAATTAGTGCAGCCTTTCACAGAAACACCTGTGGACAACTTTTTCATGGATGGAGAGCAGGAGGACAGCTGGGGAAGGGGGTTGGGGTGGAGGGACTGAGCACAAAGGAAAAACGACTCATGGACATGGACACCAGTGTGGTGATTGCTGAGTGGGGGGAGGTATAAGGAGACTAAATGGTAATGGAAAAACACAGTAAAGATTCCATTTAAAATATTGCAAAATAAAGTTCATGCTTTATAATTTGATAACTACCCTTTTAACTTGAGTGATCAGAGAACACAAGATTTATAAATAAGGGAACTTGTTGCAAGATTACCATAATAGTGTAAAATGGTAATAAAAACAGACAGAAATCTGTTAAATGGATTAAAGTTAACCTAAAATAGGAAATACTAATAAGTCATTTGAAAAATCAGGTTTTAAGCCCTGGCTGATGTTGCTCAGTGGATTGAGAGCTGGCCTGTGAACCAAAGGGGGAACATGCCTGGGTTGTGGGTCAGGCTCCCAGTAGGGGGCACTCGAGAGGCAAACACATATTGATGTTTCTCTCCCTCTCTTTCTCTCTCCCTTCCTTTCTCTAAAAATAAATAAATAAAATCTTTAAAATAAAATTGGATTTTCAGGAAAACATTCAAGATACTATTTACTAATGTGTATCCCTAAAAATAGTGCCTGATACATAATATTAAGCCCTCGCAATATTTTTCAGATAGAATAATATAACACTGAATGAAAGAGGGTACAAAATCTTTTTTTTCAGCATTTTTCAAATTCTCTTATAAGTATAATTTAGGTAGATAGACCGCACCCTACCTCTGCATAGGGAAAGATCTGAAAGGAAATACTCAAAATTATTTATAATAATTGGTTTATACATTGTTTTTATGTTCTTTATTTTTTTAATTTTTTACAATAAATATTCATGAATCCTACTGTGGAAAAGAATGATTTTTTTTTAGTGACAAAAGGCATGTGTGCATTAGAAACATATGTCAGTATTCCTTTGTGTGGTGTTTCTTGCTGTCCTGGACTCTATTTTTCTGTTGGAGCTGTGAGTGTTTAAGGATTCAGTCAATTAATTAGTTTAACAAACATTTATTGGCACCCTGTTAAGTATATGCCATGATCTGGCAAGACACGAATGAACATATACTTCCTATTCTTAAAGATAGTATAGTACATAGAAAGTTATATTATTCAGTTATATATTTAGTGCAAAGAAAATACGGCTAAGAGAAAATTAAAGAAACCTTTGCCATTACCTGGAGCCAGCACCCCAGTGGCGGTCAGTGGGTACAGGCCATTGTGGGAGTGAAGATCAAGGGCACCTTCACCAACCTGTGACCGGAAGGAGCAGTTAAAGCTGTAGGAGCAAAGCTCGTACACATTGGCAAAAGCCAAAGAAAGAAAATGAGCCAAGGAGAAGGCCAAGTTGGCAATCAACCCAAATAACAAGTAAGACAACACCTGGAATGTGAACAAGACAGCATGGGTAGCTTTGCTTTTTTGGTGGGTATTCTGGTCACATCTTCAGGTCAACCCAAGGAGAAATGATAAAGGACATGCATGCTGCCTTCTCCAGCCTGAAGGCCAATTTCTGTCCCCTCAATCTGAGTCTCATTTGTGAGCGAGACTCCCTTCCTCTGTTACCTCTCCACACCCCTGAGCTCTCCATTCTCCACTCTTTCCACATCCCTAATCTTCCAGCACTGTTCCCCACTAAAAAAAGAAAAAAAAAAGACATTCCATAACGGTTTCAAGATTTTATGACATTTTAAGGCAAGAGAAAATATTTTAAGACAAAGAATTCATGACTTAAACTGCAGAGAGGGTTTGTTTGAGGGAGATTTAAGTTACTGGTAAGATGATAACCAAAACCAGAAGCCCTTTCCTACTGGTTGTTGGGTAGGGCACTAAAAATGAATGTCCTTAATACCAGGCCCTTTACGCTCGAGTATGCCAGGTCCAAAGGGTATGGCCCAAAGGAAAGGTGTCTCCAACATGTAATTTATTCAACAGCCACACAGATATAGTAATTACTATTGTAAAATTGTGTGACCAATAAGAGCTTAGTCTGCTTTGTGGTGCAATGTACATAGATAGGCAGCTGAGAATTTCCCTCTTTAAACACAAATTTCAGAAACAAAGCAACAAACCACTAAGCAGCATAACCAATGTACAGAATGCAGAATGCTAAAGTTTTTATGGGATAATAAAAACTATTGTAAAAAATGAGGATCCTGGTTAAAATTCTAGGGAACACTAGATAAGATGAGCTTCTGTACCATCGTCTTTAACACGTCAAGATGAATTGAAGTTCTCCTAGGGGGTGGAAAGATTATGTCACATTTCCCAAGTTTATTTGACCACAGAATCTCTTTTTGTAGATTATTTTGCAGCTCTAGGGGGTTTTTTTAGGGAGCATAGCGTTAAAAATCATAGAACCAGATGAGATTTTTAAATTATAGAATCAGATTAGAAGAGGTCTCTATTCTCACTCAGAAATGGTTTTACAGCAACAGCTCGAGACTGTGTCTGCGCCATGGAATCACCTGGGGAACTTCCAGAACTCCCAGTGCCCAAACCTTGCCCAGGTTAATTCGGTCAAAATTCCTGGAGCTAGAACCCAGGCATCAGTATTCTGTAAACACCCAAGAGAGTTACAATGGACAACTGAGAGCCACTGCCCTGACATCTCCCACAAACACAGCTCCTTGGTATCTTGCCGTGCTGCCTCGTCCTCACAGGGAAACTCTGTGGCTCCACGAGACTGTGAACCATTCCCCTGCTCTGTTAAACTTGAGATGAAGTGCGCTCTGTCTCAGATGACACTTATCTCCACTATTGCTCTCATTTCTACAGCTGTAGGACATGCTACATCCCTATCTTCCACCAGTGAATGAATGGCCATTATTTGTTTCCTTAGTAGTTTGAGCGTAGTGTTCCAGGTAAAATTGCCCTTGGTGAGGTTGGGGGGCTGGTGGAGGAGGGTGGGAAGCTTCACATTGATTAATAAAGTTCTAACAGCAAATATTGAAAAGCAGATACCTAGACAGAAAGTGCAGAATACTAATTGTGATATGTAATATATAAGGGCAGAAATTTTAAATTAATATGTATATATACCTAATATGTACAACCTAGAGATCTAAATAGCAGAGGTGCTTTTTGTATTAGGCAGCCACAGGCCCGTTGACTCTAACCAGCCTCTGGGCCACACAGTAAGACTATGTTAGAGGTGGGAGCTGACACAGGCCCCCTCACCAATCTTTGCCTTGGTAGAAAACTTAATTAAGTTTACTTATGATTCTCCCAAGTAGTGGCTTGCTTCTTCTCAATGAATCGTGTAGAATCTGTATTTGGCTGTAAAACACTGCTTTCAGTTGAATCGTTACAATAATAATACTTGACCTCCAGAGACTCCAGCCACACAACCGTTCAAACCCTGGGATCTAAAAATAAAGTAGCTTTGATTGAATCCACCAGATGGCAGTTTCACAGATGACACCCCCAAAAGTACTGTCCTGGTTTGGGGTGAATCAATATGTCATATAGGTCATAGAATTTTGTAACAGTCTAATCCCTTGTTACCCATGGGTTTCATGCAAAGTCTGCATCAAAGAAAACAAAAATACCAAGTGCTTTATCCTTCAAACTGAAGAGGTGTATGACAAGGGTGTGGTGGTATTTATGGGAATAATAAAATAGAGCTCAAGTTCAAACCTGACTTTCTAACACCAGCCATCTTATTTTAGAGTCACTGGTTTTTATTTCCTTCATAATCCAATTTCCTTGGCTTTACTAATGGCTGTTTTGATTAAGGAATTACAAATAGAAATGATGATGTTGTATAATTAAGCATGTAGATTCGGAGCTTTCTACTTTTAAATGCAGTGTTATCAAAGAGCCAGAACTCAGCCCCAGATAACTGTGAAATTATATATTGCATTAGTGATGTCCTGGGATAGTTAAGGAGCTAAGAATTTCAGGGTTATCCCAGAGTCCACGGCTGGTGGTCCATAAATATTCCAAGTGACTCTAAGTGGGCCTTTAAAAATTTCAATTCATTGAATTAAGTATGAGCTTTAATGTCCCAATAAAACATCACTGAAAGATAAATATTGCAAATTACATTGCCTAATTTCAACACAGCAATGCACTGAATTTTATCTATCTGAAAAAAATAAATAAATATTATGATGAGTTTTCATGAAAATTTGTATGTAATTTAAAATATACTGCTTTATGAAGCTGGTAGTTTCTATAATAATGGACTAAAGTTACCTGCTATTTCCAACACAGTGTTTTAGGTGTTTTGAAACTGAAACATAAAGAGGGCCTAAGGGAATGTGTGGCACTTACGCTAAAAAGAGGAAACACAGAGAAAGAAGCTAAGAGGGTAGGGGGAGTTTCTGGCTGGGTTTAGTCTTATGGTTGGGCTGCTGTCTTGTACCACAGGGATTCAACTTGGATGCTGTTGAGAGCTAGAGACCATGCAGACCAAGACAGATTATAAAGCAACATCAGGGAAACTTTTCAAGCAGGCAAAATTATTTCAAGACAAAAAAAGTCCCCAGAAGGAAGTAAATCTTTTATTAATAAAAGCAATTAGGCCCAGGCTTGATAAACACAAGCAGAAATATGAAAGAAGAGGTATAGCGTCAGATTCCAGAGTCAACTGGTTACTTTTAAAGTCTGTATCTAGCCGGAGATCCTGGGATTTTCCTGAGACTAAGTTAGAGCTAATTGGGGATGATCAAAAATCAAGGAATTTAATTTAAACATAATTTGAGATATCAGAAACAAAAATCAAATTAAAATGAAACTTTTAACCAAGGCGTAGCCACTGAGAAACTACACATATTTTTGTAATTAGATCTTTCTCTATTGAAAATCTGTACAAGTATGGTTATATTTTTCTATACATGGTCATGTTTTTTTAGAAATCTGCATAAGAATTTGATATTTCACACTGAAAACTATAAATTATTTTATACCTATATGCTTATAGTTATTATCCCTAGATTGTACAGTCATGGGTAATTTTTATTTTCTTAGTTTTGCCTATGTTAATACATTTGTTTTCTTTAAAAGGGTACAGTTAACAAATACATTTTAGTAAAATATTAGAAGTTTGTTTTTACTACTCATATATATTCATGGAATAAAGTTAAAAGGATACTTAGATAATTCTTTGTTAAATACTTCCTTTGACCTCAATTAAATGGGTATTATAAAAAATGTTTAGTTAAACTATAACTTGTCTTTTAATTTCTCATTGCAGAAGCAGCCTATGTATTTCATCTGTTGCAAACTCATTCAAATTAATAAAATCAGCATCCTAGACATATTTCACATCTGTAAGCAAGCAGTCTCAGTATCTTTCACAATATAATTGTATACCAGGGAAAATTTTATATTTCATAACATTTTAGTTTAAATTGAATCATTTTTGATAATTATTTAGAGTTACAACCTCAACAGCTATGCCAATTACAGAGGTAGAAAAAGCAGCTAGATTTAATTTTGGCAAAATCAAACATTTCACCAAGTATAGGATTGTAGTCAAAATTAAGGCAATAACCACATGGTATACATTCAGGGGGAAAATATGAATTATTTTGCTGTTCCATGCTAATACCATGCAATAAAATTTATGAAAAAAATCCATATTTGCTGTATGCCAACCACCTTTATACTCTGTTTTAAAATCACAGTTGCCTTGGTTTAAACACTGGCTGGAAGTTAAGGATATTACAGAAGGACATCCTTACAAAGGAATTCACCCTACGTACTTTCAAGATTATTTGAAACTTCTGGAAATCAGTGTTGGATAACTCAGCTGAAGGAATGAGATGAGATTTTATACCACATTGATAACACAACTGAACCTTTTGGAGGGACCAGTCTAGGACTTGTTTTCCTGACACACTTGCCTAGATGACTGCATCTAGTCTCCTAAATTAACCACAAGCCCAAGGACCCAGATTCAAGCCTTTAGCCCACACTTTTTGCCCAACCTGCAGACTTGCTGGCTGAATGCCTCCTCTACAATCCCACAGGGATGTCCACCAAGCATCTCACACTGAACATGTCCAAAACAGCAGGAATACTCCCATATCCTCAGTCTGTGTATCCTGAGATCTTTTCTCTCTCACTGCAAAATACCTCCTTCCAGGTATTTCCATTCTTCCAGGCACGCAGGTAAAAACTCTTGATTCCTCTCTTCTATATTTAACCCCTTAGCAAATTCTGTCAAATCTTCCTTCTAAATATCCAGAATTTGATCTCCTCTTTCCATCTCTACCAGGACAATCCTGGTCCAAGCAGCAGCATCTTGGGCTTGAGGGTCTGCACCCCATCCTTCCTCTGCCTCTCCCATGTATCTTTTGGATGACATCTATCACTCTCCTCTCACCCACTCTTCTAACCTCAAGGGTGTCCATGCTGCCACACCTTAATGGCACTCCTATTCCACCAACTTTGCCATGAATGCCTGAAACACTCTTCTCCTAATATCTGAAAATCTAACTCCATCACTTCCTAAAGGTCTCTGCTGAATGTACACTTAGAGAGGCCTGTTCCTGCTCATTCTAGGTAAAGTAGCATGTCTTACCCATAGCACACCTCACTCCCTTATCCTGCTTTATTTTTTCTGATAGGATATAATTTATTGATTGATCGACCAGTTGGTTGATTGCCTGTCTTCTTCCAGAGAAGGTAAACACCTTGAGGAGAGGGACTTGGTATTCTCAGCACCTTGCATTGTGCCTGATGCTGGACAGGCACTCACTCGATATTGATTGGTTAGTTGATGAAATGAATGAAGTGTACACTTTTGTTCCCAGGCTTCCTCATAAAGGAGGCCTGCATGTTTGTACATTTTTGCCCATCATCTGGAACACTTCAGCCCTTGATCCAGGCACTTCCAGCATCCCAAGGATGGAAAATCTGGAGTTAATCATCCTTCTCAAATTGGCACCACCCTGTGGGCATTTTATCCCCTCCTACCAACACTGCTGGAAAATCCAGACTGAGCAATTACAATGTTCTCCTAAGGAAGCTGTTTGCTGTTCATAAAACTCTAAAAACTAGCATCTGTGGGACAAAAGGCCTGATGCCGAATAGAGATACATTATCCTGAACAGCTGACGGTGGCTTCCAGGCATAGGATGTACAGTGTAATAGCATAATAACCTGTCCATTTCGCATTAAAGGGAGACTCAGAGCACCTGGCACCACACATTTGTTTTTAAAGCTCTTTCGTGAAGTTGTTCTCATAGACTCTTAACTGCGAGAAATACAAGTTTCAGAAAGAATTTCTAACAACTGGGAGAATCATCAAAATATCCCACACCTTCTAAATGGGGAATTAGAAAGCAAGGCAGTGGAAAACAGAAGGAAGAAGCTGCTGCCGAGAATATGGCAAGTGAAGTTTAGACAAATCTTTTACGCTTTCAGAAGCAATGGGCTGGTGTGGTGCTGCCCGACTCAAATCAGTTTTTGCTCAAATAAATCCTAAATATTTTTAACATGCCTCAGTCTACCTTTCAACAGTTCTGGTATCAGAACAGGGAATGGAAGGAGACCCCAAGAGACTCCAAGGAATAACAAGTAACCCAGGGTACATACCTGTTAAGCCCCCTGAGTTCACTGCTTTCTCTCAGTCATCTGAGATGGTGGGCAGGTCCCCTGCGCCCTGGATCCTATCTCCGCAGCTTTTGCATTACGTGCTTTTAGACTTTATCTGAGCATTTCTCTTTCTGGACTTTGTCCAGAAACCAGATGGAATCAACTGGTTCCAACTTAGAAACCGGGCGGGATCCAGGGATGGACTGTTTCCAACATAGAAACTGGACTGGATCCAGTGCAAGTCTTCAGTTTCGGGAGACTAGGACATGGGGGGACATCCCACTCCCACTCATTCCGGACCCTGCAGAGGACACTCTAGGCAAACTCGTGGAAGCGGGCAAAGGATAAGAATTTTCTCTAGTCAGCTGACCCAGCTCTGTCTGTGGTGCCTGGTCTAGAGAGGAAGAACAAAGACTGCCTGCTCATGAACCTCTTTGGAAGAGACCCTACCAGGTCCCACTCTACCTAGACAGCAGCCAAGCTCTAGGAAATTGAAGACTGAGTCTACATCCCCTAGTTGAAAAGGTTCCTCCAAACTCTTCGAACCTCAGGGAACCAAGGGAGGGAAGAGAATTCAAATTGACTGGGGAGGGTCCTCCCCCAAGGCTGCAGGGATCTTGAAGTGGACAGGTCTCCCAAGGTCATGGATCAAGATCTGTATTTCCAAAATGAAACCTTTATTCCTTTTGCCTTTTCTCTACTTGCTTTTTCTCTCTGTGCACACACGAGAAGACAATGATCCTTAACTCTGGCACCTGTCATTGAACCTCCTGCTGTGGCCATAGCTACACAACAAAAGGCCCTGAATTTTCTTGCTAAGGTGGTTTTAGACAATAAAATTGCTTTACATGACTCATTAGCAGAACAAGGAGGAACCTGTGCCATAGCAAATACTTCCTGCTGTACGTTGGTACTGTGGCAAATACAGCAAATCAACAAACAAGACACTTGGCTAAAATGGGTTAATGCCCCTTTAGGTACATCATTTAATTTATTTGATACCAGTGAGTTAGGTTTAGGGGGGTCCTGGCTGAGTCTCTTGGTACAATATTATCCTCCTAATAGTCATTGTTACAGTGTCACTGGTGTGCTGGGTTCACAGCCATTACCAGGACATCCAAAGGTCTCAGCGAGCTTGGAGAAACACAAACAAGATGAATGAGATGAACAGCAAAAACACATTTTCCGTGGATCTGACATCGTAACCTATGAGTTTCACCATGAGACAAGATCAGTTTAACTCTCATGGTAATGGAGAGTAGAACCAAATTCTTAGTTCATTCAGATCTCTCATATGAGAGGATGACAAAGGGGGAATACTGTTAAATTAATTAAAGGAGGCTATTCAAATGAGGTGTCTCTCTCTAATGCTATGGTGGATTATGTAAGCAAAACAAAGTCAAAACCAATAAATGTCTCAAAGTTTGGAAATCAAAACTCTAAGGACAACCAATCACAAGCAGCCAAGTAGTCTACACTATAGCCAGTTGATAATTTCCTTATTTCTTCCATTTATCTATAAAGTCTTTCCCTGAGCTCCTAACAGTGAAATACTCCTAACCACCCACAGTTTGATGCCATCTAATTCTTATTGATTTCTGGGCAAATAAACTCTTAGAATTAAAAAAGAAGAAAAAGGAGGAGGAGGAGGAAGAGGAGGAGGAGGAGAGGGAGAAAAAATGGACTAAAGATTAGACAGTAAATATCTTGCACCATTTGTTATGTATTATCCACAAGAAGTTCTTGGCTCAGAGGAGGCCTTGACTATTTGGTAGTTAGTATTTTGATCTCCATGATATTGGTTAAGATCGTAGATTTTGATGTCAGATACACAGGGGTCAAATTTTTTTTCTTTGTTTTTTTAATCCTTACTGGAGGACATTTTTTTAATTGATCTTAGAGTGAGAGGAAGGGAAAGGGAGAAAGAGAGGAGGGAAGAACATCAATGTGAGAGAAATGTCGATCAGTTGACTTCTCACAAGCGCTCCTACCAGGGATTGGATCCACAACCTGGATATGTGCCCCAACCAGGAATCAAACCCAGGACCTTTTGGTCTACTGGACAATGTTCCAACCAGCTGACCCACACCAGCCAGGGCACAAGGATCAATTCTTAGCTGCTAATTATTAGCTGTGGGATTGGACTAGTCACTTAGCCTCTCTGATCTCCCATTCTCTTACTTGGAAATTAGAGATAATAGCACTCTTTATAGTGAGAGGAATAAACAAAATAAATAAAAGAATGCACCTAGTGCAGTATCTAGCACATAAATAAGAATGACAAATGCACTAAGAACAGTAGCTCAAACAGCAGGCATTGCTGGGAGAGAATGAGCAGGAAGAGAACTGTCTGAAGTAGTGTGATTACTCTTCTGTTCTCTCAACTGTCCACAGCATGTGATTTGAAGAGTTGCTAAAAGGGGAAAGGCTTTGGAAACCTGTTTCTCATGCAGTATGGAGAGGAAATTATTGCCCTCTACCTGCCAACTGATTTCCTACCTGGCTGCACACTAACTTAACATCCATCTCCTCCAGGGTTTGATAATGCTGCTCTTTCCTAGAAACTCACACTTGACCTCTTAGAATTGAGGTTGTCATCCTTTGTCACTGTGCCCATCCTGCCAGCTCCTTGCACTAGGTGGGCTCTACTCCTTACCCTCTGATCCAAGTGCCCTTGGTTGCCTTTCTCCCCTGTACCCTGAGCTCTTCTGGTACAGAAGAATCCTCACCCCTTCCTAAAGGAAGAGACTAGGGTCTCACAGCTCATCACATTTGCATCACATCTTCTTTGTTTTTACCCAAACCAACCTAGACTTACCTTTCAAGATCAAGTCTATGCATCACATCCTGGTGAAAATCCTGTTGCCCTCCCCAGCAACCACAAGCCAAGATGGCTTCCGACTCCTTTGCGTCATCTGTGTGCCTTGTTAGAACTGCATTAGGTCTTTTAGAACCTGTATTGCATCTACTCATTCACCTGAAGCACAGGATTAGGGTCAGACAGACCTGATTCCTAATTTCAACTCTCCATGTACTAACTATGTTACCTTAAGGATGTTATTTAATGCCCTTCAGCTTCAGTAGCTTTGTCTATGAAAGGGAAATAATAATACTTATCTGAGAAGATTATTATGGGAATTCAATGAGACAACAGAAATAAATGGTAAATCAATGCAGTCACATTGTAAGTGTTTTATGGGCACAGTGCCTGCCATGGAGAACTCAGTCATTCATCCAAAAATATTTAAAAGCACTTGTTATGTGGGCATTGTGTAGGAATTTGCAATTCAATGGAGGAAGGAAGATGCAGTTCCAGCATTTGGGAAACTCGGGGATACGAGTTAGGGTGGTTGGAGAGGAGGCGTGACTAGAGCAGGGTGTGAAGTAGGTGGACGGACAGGGAGAGCTGCAATCATGTCCCAGTGGGGTTGGAGGTGCTGTCGTGGGCAGGGTTATGAGTGACTTGACCCACTTCAGTTTTGGAGCAGCAGAAAGGCTCTCCAGAGCTTTGTGATTCAAGCTGAGACCCAAAGGAATAAGCAACACAGTGGTGGTGGTGGAGGAGGCAGAGGTGGTTGAGGTGAAAAAGTGGGTCAGTTGGTTGGTACTAGGGGAGGCCGGCAGGGAGGATATTCTTGGTACGGAATGTGCAAAGCCCTGGGGGTGGGGTGGGCAGGGCACGGGGAAGAGAGCACAGTGATTTCAGAGAGCCAAAAGCATTTTAGTATGGCTAGAGACAATACAAATAACTAATAAATACGGAATTGATTAATAAGCCAAGTAATTGATTCACTGGGCTCTCTACCCTTCCTACCCTCACAAAGCTCTTAGCGCACTCTCCTGCTCTCTGCTATTTGAAGACCTGTTCACATCTGGCAGGACAGAGTGGTTAAGAGCAGGAGCTCTGGATTCAGACTCTCCAGGTTCAAGTCTCATCTCTGCCGTGTGACTTTAGTTGCTTACCTCCCATATCCTTCTCTTGTAAAACCGAGATAAAAATAGTCCTTTCCATGGTGACATGGATTTAATTGTTACTGTGGCACCTGACACGGAGCAATCATTCAGTGAATGTCATTAACATGACATACACTCCCCTCCCTATGAGGACTTCTTTTCTTGTGACCTGATAGGACAGGGCAGTACTGGTTTACAATGCTCCATGTGTGTGGACAGAGTTATGTTAGTTCAGATCTCACAGCAGAATGCTTAAGGACTAACTGAGTCCTTGAGCCATATCTGCCTGGGTTCAAATCCATAGGGAGCTCTCCCATTTTCTGACTCTGTATTCTTGGGCAAATTGCTTAACCTCCCTTTGCCTCAGTTTTCTCATCTGTAAAATGAACGTCATCATAGTAATGGCCTCACTGGCTAGTTACTAACATTCATGTAACTTATGTAAGAACCCTTAGACCAGAACTGGTATTTAGGACCTATTATTATTACTATTATGCTGTGTGCATCTGTAGCATTGGAGTGGGAAATTGGGACTAAGGTGGGAATAACTTGTCTAAATATGCAGTTAACCTAAAGATACAATGGCAATTAGAAGTGTGTACTTCCTACGTACTGGTGTAAAATCACCTGCACCTATGCACAAATTAATATTCACAACATCATTACATTAAAAGTAGCATCACCTATGGTAGTAAATAGGTAATACATAGATTTCTCTGTGCTTCATATCTGATTTTGTCCTATTAGTCTTGAGTCAAAGATTCTTGGCTTTAGTAGAAGCCCATTAAGGGACAGGAAGGCTTCCCAGAAATAAGAAATCAAGTAAGAGACTGCATCTTAGTATCTTGGTATCAACAAATACCAAGAACTGCAGCTTCAAAAAGTGAGATATTAATGACGGATCCAGTCCTAAGAGACTCACTGCAACTTGCCCCATCAAAGTCAGTTCTAAAGTTGAATCAAATCTATTTACCTATCCCTGATTTAGAGCTTATGGATTTTATTCTTCGAAGGACCTGTAATCCAAATATCTCATTTGGGGCTCTTGGGGGAAGATGCAATAAAGTGCACAGAATGCTAGGAATTCAAATGGGGAAATTCCTAACTCCTTAATTAAAATTGCAGGAATAATGCTTTCTGCATGAATCAGATTCATAAAAGTATAATAACAACCCTAGATTTATAGCCAAACAACAGATATATGTCATGCTCTGAGTTACAGCTGAGAACAGAGTTTGTTAAAGCTGAATTATGGCCAATGCCTTCCACTGAAAAAAAAAATGTATGCATAAAATATTGGCAGCCATGGCACGCACTTAGAATACTCTGCAGTGTGATAAAGACCGTTTCTTCTAAAGGTTATAAATTAAGAATGCTTCCTTTAGAATGAATTACAATGATCACTTTCTCTCTCAAAGTGGTTGAGCATGTATCTTGTGCCTATCTCCTATGTAAAGGATATGTCCTCAACCTTAACAATTTTCTCTGTAACTTTCTCTAGGGTCCCTGGATTACAGGCCCAAAGCTACCATAAAAATGAGAAAGAAATATACCTCAGCTATTATGATCGGTAATTATCATGTTCAGTACCGAGCTGCTTTACACGTTCTTTGATTCAGTGGGCAGGTTTGCAAATATTCAGAGCACTTTCCTCCATTCCCTGCTTTCTTATTATTTAAAAAAAAAAATCCAGGTAGGAATTGCTTATGCGGTAAATATTCCTTCAACACCTACCATGAAGGCATATGTCTTCCTCCAAGCCAGGAAATGAGAGATGAAACATTTTGAAAGCATTTGAAGGTACATTTTCATTGAGAGACATGGGGGATTCGAGCTGATAACTTGCCAATTCAGGAAAGGGGGTTTGTGGGGTAAAAAAATGAGCCCCCAGCCAGGCCTGCAAGGGGATACTTTCGCTTAGCTGGAAGGTGATTGAGTGAGTTTTGGTACATCCAGTTGTCAGATTTGCAGTAATATTTAACCTTTGCAAATTACTTTACCAATATCAGTCTGTAGTTTGTTGGGGTTCTCCCTGCCTCTAAAACAGGCTTTGGTTCCTACTGTCTTAAGTTATTGCCCAGTTTATCCAAAACTCATCAGCTTTTGCTTCATCACCTTTTGGCCAGGGCATGATTCACCACCCTGTATATATACAAACAGTGTATATATAATTATTATATATACATAGTACAAAATACATATTTTTAAAAAGCCATTCTGTAGTTACCTAGACATTAAAAACTATGCCTTCCTCTAAAAGTTGCTATTCTTTGAAGATATTGAAGATCCCCATTCTGTATATTTACCCAGCAGCTCAGAAAGGACTAGGGAATATAATTCTTTTTTTTTTTTTTTTCTCTTTTTTTTTTTTAATTTTATTTAGTTATTTTTCAAGTACAGTTTTTTGTCTATTTTTCCCATCCCAGCCTCCCCTGCCCCTTGCTCCCCACCTCCCTCCCATTTCCTCCCCCTCCCCTTAGTTCTCGTCCCTGTGTCCTTCCTATTTGTTCCTCCAAATCCCTCCCCCCTTTTTCCCCTTAACTTCCCTTCCTTCTCCCCTCTGGTCACTATCCCCTTGTTCTCTATTTCAGTGTCTTTGTTTTTTGGGGTTTTTTTTTTCTGCTTACTTGTTTGTTTTGTTGTTTAGCTTCCTGTTAAAGGTGAGATCATATGGTATTTGTCTTTCAGCACCTGGCCTATTTCACTCAGCATAATGCTTTCCAGTTCCATCCATGTTGTTGCAAAGGGTAGTAGCTCCTTCTTTCTCTCTGCAGCATAGAATTCCATTGTGTATATGTACCACAATTTTTGGATCCATTCATTTACTGATGGGCACCTAGGTTGCTTCCAACTCTTGGCTATTGTAAATTGTGCTGCTATGAACATTGTGGTGCATAGGTTCTTTGATATTGATGTTTTAGGATTCTTAGGATATAATCCTAGCAGTGGAATTGCTGGGTCAAAAGGCAGGTCGATTTTTATTTTTCTGAGAAAAATCCATACTGTTTTCCATAATGGTTGTACCAGTCTGCACTCCCACCAACAGTGAACTAAGGACCCCGTTTCCCCACAACCCCTCCAACATTTGTTGTTTGTTGCTTTGTTTATGATAGCCATCCTGACTGGTGTAAAGTGGTATCTCATTGTGGTTTTAATTTGCATCTCTCTGATAGCTAATGATATTGGGAATATAATTCTTTAATCACCACTTTTTCTTTCCCTGTATCATTTTAAAAATACACATTTTTAACATAAGAATAATGGTGGAAAAATTTGGAAATATAGAAAAGAAAATATAAAGAACAAAAAGTCATTTCTAATTTTGGTACTCTAAGATAATCACCATTAATATTTTGACATTTCTTTTTAGAACTTTTCATATGTGCTTTCTAAGAGCATTAGGATAATTGTGTATACAGGTAACTTTACCTACTGCTTTTAAAATATAACATAATATCTGAGAATTTCTCTATTTCCATATTCTTCCAACACCTGATTTTTCACAGTTGTATAATACTCTCTACTATGAATATGCCTTCATAATTTAACCATTTTGATCAAGTGTGACATTTAAGATGTATTTTATCTTTCATATTTACACCCAGATCTTTACTGTCATTTCTGATTATTTCTTTAAAGTTTTTGCAACTGCAAACATTATGCCAAAAGGTATGTTAGAAGCCTATTTAACACATACTATTTACTAGACACTGTTCTTAACTTTAATAATATTGGCTCAGAGTGTGTGGAGGGACAAGTAAATTCTCCAAGCTGGCTACTAGGAAGAAGTTGTCAGGCTTATTATAAATATATTCAATTTTTATAAAGATCGGATGATATGCAAATTCATGAGTGTATAGGGCTCACCTTATCTCATCTTACATTCACTAACTCAGAATATTATTGCTTTAATGTCTGTCCCAAAGTTTTAGATTTTAAATTTGCATTTATTCAATTCAATCCCTTTGTTTCTGAATTATATAGACATTTTTGCTCTTTGAGAAAACAGTATCTTGGATGTGGTTGGAATTCAACCGATATTTGTTAGTTGATTAATTAATGAATTGACAAAAGGGAATGAACTCGAGCAGATCAGTAAGTCCTGTCTCAGGCTCCTGGAATACAGGTTAGCAGGCTGGAAAGAACAGTATGACCTCCAGACAACTATCTGATAATGCATACAGAAAAACTCACGGCCCCCATGCTCCCATTCAGTGGGGTCCATTTCCCAACTCAGACAAGAGCTGGCAGCAGCTCCTTCAAGAAGCTTATCATTCCTGAAGGGTCAGGCAGAAAGCAGTTGAAAAATAATACAAGATGCTAGGCAGGCATGAACACAGTGAAAGCAACTGTGATAGTAGGTCTGAGAAGGACGGAAACTCGCAAAGGCCTGACGAATGCTGTGAGACTCATTCTATGGGATGGCACTGAATTGACTAAATATGTCTTTCTGGAAGATGGTGAGCCCACTCTTTTGGGTGAAACCTAATTCAGGAAAAGTAGAAGTATTTGCAAATGGCAATATTAGTTTATGCTAAGTGAAATAAATCAGAGAAAGACAAGTACCATATGATTTTACTTACATTTTGTGGCATCAACAAAAAACGACAAAATACGTGAACAAATGAAACAAACTCACAGATACAGACAAACTGATGATTGCCAGGTGGGCGGAGGGCTGGGAAGGTGGGTGGAAAAGGGAAGGGATGAAGCAGTGCAAACTGCCATTTACAAAAGTAGCCATGGGCATGTTAAGTACAGCACAAGGAATATGGTCAATGATGTTGACATAAGAATGCATAGTGCCAGATGGGTATTAGCTGTATTGGGGTGATCATTTCATAAGTCATATAAATGTCTAACCAGTATGTTGTGCCCCTCAAAGTAATATGATATCATATGTTAACTGTCATTGAAAAGAAGCAAATGACATTATTTTTAATTGCCTTTTTTCCCAAGCAGGAAACAGACTATCTGCAACTGTGTGTAGGCATTTTCTTACTTCTCTATCATGAAAGTGGTTCATTTGGGTTTAATTTATTTTATGTCAAAAATAGAGAAACTATATAAGCACGCTGATTGTGTGCTGTGCTTCTGAGCAAGTTCTGGGTTTGAATAAGATATACCGATGCTCGTGTAAAGCAGCTAATTTTGAAATGTGGCTTGTTTTAGCAGCACTTTTTTTAAAAGTGTTCTTTAAAACAAGAGAGTTTTGCTGTTGCAGAAGTTATTCACAACAGGCTTTTTAAATACAGGACTCCTCATGCTTAGGAAAATATGGGCTGATTTCAGGTGCTTCTTGAGAGCAAATATTGTTGCAGTTTAAATACTATGCTACATGTTAATTATGTTTTACAGTTGTTAAGAAAGATGTAATTATAGAATGGTTAAATTTTTTCAAAGATTAAGATGCAAATATCCATTTCTTCCACTAGGCACTAAATGCACATGACCATAGGCCTATAAATTTTTCAAAACCCACAAAAAAGGAAATAAAAATGGAAAAGAATATTATAAAATGGGAATTAAGAAGTGCTATTATGTCTACAGAACGCATCCTTTTGTTAACTATTCAATGATAATTAAATCTTAAGACAGTTATATGTGTATAAATATGTGACTGGCCTTATGAGTATATATTCTATGATGTGGCTCTCCAAAAACAAGGAAGGCTAAGAAGTGCAAAAATCTTAAACTGGCCCTGAGTTTAAGGTACTTCTGTCCTATCAAGCTGGTTTCAAGCACCGTTCATTAAGTAGGGCTTTCATGTCTCCCTTAAGTAACATGCATTATATAACATACTTAAGGTATACTTAAGATACCGACAGGTATTATGAGATTTCTATATCTGTCTACAGCCTCAGTTAATAAAGATCAGTTTCTTCCAGCATTTGCTTCTGTGGACTGTATTGTTTGAGATGTTTGCAGTATTGTTCCCTCTAATTTCATCACTGTGTATTCTTTATTGAATATACAGTATGAACATTCTTTTTGTTCAGAGCCTGGAACAAACTATTCACTGCTATTCCCCAGTGGCCACTCAGTTTCTGGTACTGTGTCAAACAGCCCTAGCAACCTACACATTATCTCTAGTTTGAGATTGCAAATTCCAGCAAGAAAAAAACTGGTCCATCTTAGCTCAGGTATCCTTCTCTGCACTAGTTGACAGTGATCATGGAGGCAGAAGTATAATTTCTGCAGGCCAGGAATGCATACAAGTGGGGGCAGATCTTAGAAAATAGAGCAGGAATCAAGAATCAAGTCCTGGTGCTTTATTTGAGGGGAGGGGTGCAAAACCAAGGCAGCAAGGGTTAGGAAGAGTCGGGCTACCATACATCCCGGGTCGCTGTAGCCTTGGTTGGCACCGCTTATCCTATGGACTGTGAGATAGTAGTGAGCACATGTATGGGCAGTGAGCACATGTATAGGTAGTGAGCATGTGTATGGGTGGTGCTACTCAGTTCCACAAATTAAGTACTGTTCTTTTCTTTGAGAAAGAATGTGTGATGCCAAATGACCAAAGGGTTCACAGGAATAGAAATCAGGCCCTTTCACTTGGTTTAACAATGTGCACAGAATATCAGGCTTGAAAGGCATCTAGTTTTGAGTTTACTGATAGAAGCGTTTTGATAGTCATCTTTGTGTTTTAATGTGCATCACACAAAATAACCAAAACATCAAATGTGTAAAATATAATTTCTAAGTAAATATATCGAATAAAAGTGAATTAAAGAAAAATATTTAATAAATTTTTTATCAATAAATAAATAATAAATATACCAATAAAAAGTACAAGGAGAACTAGAGCAACAAGTGTGGGGCTCATTCAGAAAAGCAATTCATTCATAAAGCCAATGTTGGACTCCTTGTGCAACATGCAAGATGCAGTTCAGCTTGACCTTGAACATGTCCAGCGACTGGTTTCTCCTGCTAATCTTTTCCCATGATTCAGCCAGGTCTGGCCTCTTCTTCCTCTGTCTTCCACCCACCCCAATTTTTCCTGACTCTTCTACAGAGTCATACAAAATTATTCTATTTCTTTTTCCTGAATGTCCTTTAAGTACTTGAAGTCAATAATCAAAGTCTTCTTTTAGTCAGTGCTAACTATTTCCATGGGCCTTCCTCATTGAGAATCTTTATATTTTCTTCTCTGTCATTTTATAAACACAGGGAGTGAGTGCTCACACCTCAGGAGCATATATTTCTAGTGCAATCTACTTGTGAAGGCCTCCGGGGGAATAATAGGGCTCAGTATTTCTATGTGGCCAATCTTTTTTTAATTCTTACATAGAAATATCTCATTCAACCTGCTCTGTAACTTTGCAATGTAGATAGGCAATATTAGCCCCATTTATTTAAGTAGAAAACTGGGGAACAAAAATATTAAGTGGTTTTCTTTCATTAGAAGACAGATAATAAAATGTCTGAGCATAAAAACAGAGTTTCCATATAGTCAGCCTACTATTTACACAGTCTCTGGCCTCCTGAACTTCATAGCCCAGGATGTAATCTGGGGCCAACAAATGAGACAAAGGGGGTACTGAGCCTGCATCCCTAGAAAACAGAACCACAGAAAGTGGAGAGTAAGAAGAAAAAAGTAAACTAGAAAATTAAGAGAGAAAACATGTGCAACTGGAAAGGGGAAGATGGGCAAACCAGAGAGAAATGATGGGTATAAAAGAGGTGTGATATTTGAATATTTTAGAGTGGGTTGTCTTTCTTCACATTGGCCATCGAACTTGAACTCCCTAGGCCACAGCCTCCCCCTTTCCTGGTGCTAGGGATGCCTCTCAGAAAATAAAATAAAACAAATACATTTCTCCTAATAAACAGTAGAAGTCTCAAGACCAGGCCCAGGTTTGATGATTTGCCAGGAAGAATTGCATGACTCAGTATACAGTTATACTCATAGCTTAGCTATATTACAGTAAAAGAATATAAAGCAAAACCAACAAAGGGAAAAGCTGATAGGACAAAGTCCAGGGGAAACTAAGTACAAGCTCCAGGACACCTGTCTTAGTGGAGTCACACAGGATAAGTTCAATTCCTGCAGCAACAGGTTGTTATGGCACTGGCGAAACACTGTTACCATGGAAGCTCACTGGAGACTCAGTGACTGCAGTTTTTTCAGGTGCTGGGCCCATTGGCGCCCATTGCCTGGCATGCATCAAAATTCCAGAATCCAAGAAGAAAAACAGGTGTTCAGCATGCTTTTTTATGTTGTTTGTACACTTTGAGCAGAGTGAGCCAATCTTACCAGTTGGGAGCAATTTTATATCAGTATAGGGAACTATTCACCATTCAAGTTCCTAGATGCCAGCCAAGACCAAGATTGTAAGCAGGACCTCCAAAGGACGGCAGTCTCAGGTCTGTTGTGTTAAGTTTTCTACACAGCCTGTAAATATTGTAACAAGGCAAAAGCTTTATGACAACCACAGGTGGATTAGGCTCTAAGAAAGAATTTCCTTTTTTTCCTCTTGGAAACACAGAGCCAAGACAGTTCCTATATATAAACACCAGTCATCAGAAATACACTGGGTTAGTAGATACAGGAGAAAGAGTAAGAGCAAGGAGTGAATGAGTAAGTCCATCGACGGATACATAAATCTATAGTTTCATCGATGATCCCTAAAGAACATTATTTCTCAATCACTTGAGAGTTAGTACTGGCAACTGAGATGTTTCTGCCCCATCAATCTAACCTAAATCTTTCCTTCTTATTGAACTAGGTCTTTCTATCAGGCTTAGGAAAGCCTTCTATTCCCCATGGAAGCTGGGTTGGCGGCAGCGCTATAGATCATTAGAGGCCGTGACTGTATCTGCACTGAGGCACATCACGAAGAAGACAGGAATTTGATCTGCACGTCAAAGGAGCAGGGTTTAAATTTATATGCATATAAAATAAAGTCATTGGTTCAGATTACTTCGGGAAAGTGTGTCAGGAGATCTGATTTCCTTCAGAGAAAATGTGGACACTGATTATCTGTGTTTCCTTGGGCAGTTAAACATCCAAAGTTCAGTCGTTGTGTTTTTTCTTTTAATCTATAACATGAGAGAGTCAAGCAAGCTACATGGCCTGCAAAGTCCTTGCTGACTCTAGATCTCTGACTTAATGGGCTACACAACAAATGTCATGCACAACACCATTGGCATTGTAAAAACGTCACAATGCTCAAATGCCTTTCATCCCTTTTAAGTTCAGGGGTGCAGTGAGCAGGGGCCGAGGAGCTGGGGTTGGGGAGGAGGGGCACCAAAAGAAAAAGCTATAGGGATGATGGAGGATCTGAATACCAAAGGGGTCTTCCAAATAGTCTCCATACTCGGAAACTTTCGTTTGGATTGTACAGAACCATTTCTTTGTGCTCCGGCTGAACTTCCCCTTCTTGGTTTTTAATAATAAAGAAGCCAGCACATTAATTTTTAAACCAGGAAGTGATAGGGCAAAGACTCCATAAACAGCCGAAATGTTAATCACACAAAGGCTCCCAAAAGCAATTTCATTCTGGATTCTTCATGGTCCTGCATTACAATAAGAATTTTTGCCAGAATACTAGCTCTAGGACTGGCTGCTGGGCAACTGACACCAAGGCCAGCCTGAGTCCCTGTGCTGGCTCTTGAAAGGGCCACCAGGCCAGAATGTTCTAGAAAAGCCACTGGCATAGATAGTACTGCTGGTGGGGCTGAGGCACTGGAGGGGGGTAATTAATCCATGCTGAGGAACTATGAGATACTCTACTTATATTATCTCAGCCAATTTCAACAGCAGACCATGAGGGGACATGATTATCATCCTTGCTTCACAGACGATGAAAACTGAGGTTTAGAAAAGGTACGTAATTCCCCTAAAGTAATGCCGTCACACAGTGTATTAGTTTTCCATTGCTGTGTTGTTCTTTCTGCATATAAATTACCACAATCTCAGCCCCTTAAAGCAACATGATTTTACTATCTTGTAGCTTCTGTAAGTCAGGAGGCTGTTATGAGTTAGCCAGGTCCTCTACTTAGGTCTATGGGACTGAAATCAAGGCATTGGCCCAGGGTTTTAACTCTTGTCTGAGGTTTGTGGTCCTCATCCAAGCTCTTAGGTAATTGGCAGAATTCATTTCAACTAGCAGAGGCCATGTACTTCCTTGTCACATGAGTCTAGCAGGCAGTTCACAATTTGCTTATTTGCTCCACAGGCCAATCTGGCCCACCCAGGATAACCTCATCCTTCAGTTAACTCCAAGTCAACTTGTGAGTGACCTAATCACAGGAGTAATAGCCAATCATGTTCACAGGTTCCACCCTCTCTCAGGGATGGAGTGGGGAGATGATGCATGATGTGAGGCCCTGAGGGTCATCTTAGCATTCTGCCTGCTACATGTATATACACAGCCAGGAAGTGGCAAAGCTAAGGCATGACTGCATGCCTCTTCACCTCCAATGCATGGTCCAGCCTGCATTCCTGAGCCAGCCTTGGTTGAAGTGGAAGCCTAAATACATATTTGCAACAGGCCCGAGTTTACTCAGAGGAAGAGGTGATGGCGAGCCCTAGTGCCTACCAAGTGTCATCTCTAAATAAGATCATTCTAAGTCTTTTCAAAAATGCCCCAGCTATAAAGGCTCTCAACCATCAGGAGGAATCTGGTTGCCCTGCATCAGTAGCTAATTTCCTAACCTATTGGATTTACCCAAGGCTCCCTTCCCTCTGCTCTTCATTTCTGTCATATTTGCAGTGTGCCTGCTTTGAGCCAAGAACTCTGAGAGTCACAGAGGAGACAAAGGCAAAAACACAAGGCCCTACCCTTGATATTTTCTGGTCTTAAGTTTTGGGAAACAGATGAAAGTGAAGACATACTGTATATAAAATACTATAAATGTGCTCAGGCAGATACACCTACATCCATATATCCCTATCTTTCTACCTATCTATCTGCCTCCCTGAAATTAGAGGAGAAGGAGACACTGCATATGCCTGGGTTGGTTCCCTAGAGTTCAATGTGATTCTTAAAGAGGAAGAGGTTGTTGAATCAACTATATGAGTATAGGGCTTGGGTGGGGAGGGCCTCAGAGGCACTGGAAACCCTCCAACAGTTTCCCATTGACTCTTAATATGAAATCTGGAGTCCTGAATATGATGTAGAAGATCCTACATGATATGCTGCCTGGACTCAGTGCTGATTCATGTGTGTGGTCTCTGGGAGCATTCTTTACCAGTCCACTGCTACCATACTTAATTCCCTAACCTAGCTTCGCACACACTCATCGCTCTCCTGTTAATTGTTATTTATGGTCATGGATTAGACATCAGTTCCTCTCAGAAGCCTTCCACAATGCCAGAACCCTGATTTCTAATGCTCACAGTAACTGCTCTCAGAAGGTTGCGTGCATTCCTCACCACGGCATTGGTCAGTGCCTTGCATCTGCCTCCTTGAGGCCAGTGGAAGATGCAACACAACCAACTTAAGGGACCAGGCCTATCTTTTCGCTCTTGCATCTCCAGTGCTTACCAGATACTTAAGTGCTCAAAAAAATCTATTGGATAAATAGATAGAGGGCACTGAGGCAGCTCTTGTCCATAAACTAAATAAAAACTAAATTGCTCCCATCTTCCAAAGCCTCATGCCTGCCCTGGAGTACCTGATATGGGCATTAACAAAGAATGCAGAAATATATGATAGTACTTCAGTGAAGATCAGAGAAAAAAGAAAGACCTACGTTAATGTTAACCTTGGGAGGGATACATTATTTTCGTCTGTATTCCAGTGAGTAAAGTAAGTTCACAGGGCCACTCCTGCATTCAACAGGGCAGAGACATACAAACCCCACACAGAAGGAGGTTCTTCAAGGAGGGAAAGTGAAATCTGACAAATAGTAATGTATAGTCTCTTTCATGAGAGGTCAGCAGGCAGACCTGTGGATTCACCCTTATCATTTGTCAACAGTTAAACTTTACTATACTGCCTTGCAGTGGGAGTAAAGAATACAACCTAAGGCTCCAGGGAACAGAGAAAGGACCGGAATGCTCAATTTGAAAAGGTCCCTTTATGATAATTAGTCACACCACCATATTTTATGAATGAGAAAACCAGCTCACAGAAGCTGATGGCCCTCTCCAAGCAACCCCGCATCACGTGAAGACTAAGACAAAATCCAAAATCACTGGTCTCAGGACTTAGAATCAGACATCCATTGCCTGCAGGAGATAACCCAACTTAACATCTACAAATCAGACCCAAGCCTTCGTGAAGCATGGATCTGGTTCCTGCCCTTGAACCTGATTTATGGTCCTGCTGAGAGAACCCTCCAGTGCAATGAGTTACAATGGAGCTTTTCTCAAACCAATTCTCCTTGCTCTGTTGAGAGAGGCTGTAATTATGCTCCGTTCTTTGCTTGTTTTATAGCTTGGTACTGACATAGTGAGAACATCTACAATAAAAGTGTCTGTGGGGCTTTGTTTCCTTTTGTATAAATTCATCGCCTGGAATCTAGCAGCCCCATGTCTCGGTGATTTATCAGAAATAGTCCATTTAGGAAGGAGTGCTTCGCTCAGTTGAAATCTGTTCTCTTTATTTTATCCACACACTGGTATTGTGTAGCTTAACCTAAGCTCCCGTAACTATTTGAAAGGAAAAACATGAAAAATAAAGGCCCTCTTTGGTCCTTCCTCAGTTGTTCTCCTAAAGCCTCCCTATTCTGATCTTCATGATCCTTGATTGTATGATGAACACAACTTCTTCCTCATTTTCTTCCCCACTGATATTCCACGTAATTGGACTACATCATCTGATGGCCACCCTTCTTACGAACTGGTCAAATCTTACGAATGGCAGAAAATGTATGGAACAGAGAGTTATTCTTAAAGAATAAACTGTGGTTTATTTAGATTTTTATCCTCGGTTTTTAATATATCGTGGATTTTATGCCCTTCAAATTTTCTGTGTAAAAACAAGTAGCACATATGTTAGCATTCTCAAATCCTTAAGAAAAAGATACATGTATATTAATACATAATATTAGCATTTTCTTTGCTCTCTGAGTTTTGAATCCATTATTTTACTACCTCTTATTTTATATTTTTGATATGTTTATGGTTACATTTTTCTCCTCTTGTATTCATGGCATTAATGTACAAGGTTTAGTGCTAAGAACTGAGCAAATAGTATAATGTGAAGGAATTTAAGGATAGAGAGATAGACAGAGAGATTTTTCTATTATATGAAATGAAATAAATTTTTGCTGCCTACAGAATTGTTTGAATCTAGGTCTTTAAATAATTGCTTCCCAACACTTCCAGAATCTGGAGTTTAAAAGGCTGTTTTGGGGTCCCCCATTCCCCAACTGGATTTTGACTACCGTTTCTGTATTTGCTGACTCCAGCAAAAGATACATATGAGTAGTTGTTGTGGTTTACCTCTGAACAGCTCCACAAACTAGGAATTTGCTAAGTGAGTTCACCTTCTAAAGATTTGTTGTTCTTTGGTTTATATCCACACACACAAACATATATAACATAGGCGTAGTACTTCCCTTATGTTCTCTAACATCAATAAACTAAATGATGTCATGTCTGACATGGGAGATTCTTCATAGAAAGCCACCCTACCATACAGAATCCAGACATGGGGAGCACATATAAACAAACAGGCAGACTGTATGCCAAAAACCTGCTTCTCTCCAATGCCAGGGTTTGGAAAAGCTGAAAGGTGTGGGTATTTGAATAGACTATTTCTAGAAGATGCCATCAATTAGTAGACAGGTGACTAGGTTAGGATGAGGAAGCCATAATTAAGCCCCAAAGGTCTAGAAACTTAACCTGCTCCATTTCCACAGCTCAGCCTGGTATGATTTCTGTCTTGGCTATGACAACTATACCGTGACTTTCTCCCTTTGCTTAAGAATAACTAATGTGACATTAAATCTACTGCTAAACATGACAAGGCTAATCCACAATATATTTTCTATGTGAAGAATAAGGAAAAAATGGCATGTAAACCTATTGCTCTGAGATAAAACTTCTAACATATTTGGTATATTTCCTTCCAGCTCATTTTTCTAGGATGTCTCCATTCATATCCCCCAATCTACACATTCAGACCCACACACAGAACCTTACCCCCAGCACATGGACACACACATAGGCATCCTCTGTCACTCACTAGAGAATTACTTAACTGTTTTACTCCTTAATTTTCTTATCTGTAAAATGCAGATAAAAAACGATGCCTACCTCATGGGACTAATGTAAGGATTAAATGAGTCAGTTAGTCTACATAATATCCTTAGAACCTTGTCTGGCACCTAACGGATACTTAATCCATGTGGGCTACTATTATCTTAATGTGTATAGTTTTCTTTCCTTTTTTTTTAACTTCATAAAATATATTCAAATTCTGTCTCCCTACCTTCATAACCCCAGTTTAAGGTAGCATCATCTCTCTGCTGAATTACTGCTATGGTCATCCACTCAGTGTCCCCACAAGTCTCCGTATAGCAGGTATAATCATTTGCCACCACTATAAATCAGAACTTATAGCTCTCTTGTTTAAAACCCTCTAGTGATTTCCTGTTACACATGGAACAAAAGGTAGAATTCTTCCCAGATCTGTTATTTAGGGGTTGGATTCCAACTCATGTCATGGGATCCTAGTAAGAGTGGTCAGGCCAAATTGGAATCTGAAGGTGGGTATTCCAGAATGAGTGTAACAGCTATAGGATGCCCTCAAGATCCCAGGTACTTTTCATCTTCCTGCCCACAAGTCCCTAGCCCGAAGCTCTCCCTGTCATGGTTCAGCTCAGCTCCTGGACTGAGTTACAAAAAAACTGTTAATGTAATCTCTAGTATTTAGGACTCCCCCAGGAGCAGATACAGATTATTCCCTCTAGAGAGATTTTTCTTGTCTTTCAATCAGAGTTGACATTCAACATTATCTTTTTTTTTAAACTGGAATCAAGTTTTTAAAAATATTTTATTTATTTTTAGAGAGAGGGGAAGGGAAAGAGAAAGAGTGGGAAAGACATCAATGTGTGGTTGCCTCTCATGTGTCCCCTCTCCTCGGGACCTGGCCTGCAACCCAGGCATGTGCCCTGACTGGGAATTGAACCAGCGACCCTTTGCTTCACAGGCCCATGCTCAATCCACTGAGCTACACCAGCCAGGGCCAACATTATCTTGTATTAGTTAAGGATCTTAATTTTAAGAGATTAGGAATTAAAAATGAAGATGTTATCCTGGGTTATCTATGTGGCCCTGATGTAACCACAAGTCCTTTAAAAGGGACCCAGGAGGAGTCAGAGTTAGAAGAGAAGGTGATGTGATCCCAGAAGCAGAGGCTGAAGTGATGATGCTCTTCTGAGAAGGAGGAAGGGGGGTCAGAAACCCAGGGACATGGGGGACCAATAGGGCTGAAAAGGGCAAGGAGCAATTTTCCTCTCAAAGACCCCAGAACAGACCAGCTCTGACAACTGGACATTAGCCCAGCAAAACTGGTTTCAGATTTCTGATCTCCAGAACTGTTAGAGGCTACATCTGTGTTATTGGAAATTATTTAATTTCAAGTAATGTGTGACAGCAGTCACAGGAAACTAGCAGGAGTATTCCAGACATCTTCCTTGAGTGTTTGCTGTTACCATGATGCTGTGATGAACTTGCTTTAACAGGCAGTTCTGCTTGCCTTTCCAGTGGTTTCATTAGAATGGACTCCCAGAAGCAGAGCTCCTGGAAGCCTGCGATGCCTTCCAGCATCTCCAGAGGTGGCTGTGCAAATGATGAGCAACCTGCCTGTTGAGAAGAGTCTGCTCTTGTGACCCACGGCCACGGGGCCTGCACAGAACGAACCTGCTTTGTGCAACAATCACACAAATACAGAGACTGCTTTCCATGGGAAACAAGGCGTATGGAAAACAGAAGGGCACTCATACCCCGAATTCTCTCTTCATTAACATGACAACGTAGACGGGGCGAGCAGGAAAGTAGTAAAATGTAAGACCAGAAAAGGCTGCAGTTCAGCTCTAGAGACTGACACACACCTTTGGTACCTGCCAGATGAGCCTCTGAGGTGCTGATCAGGATCCAACCCCTAAGGGAAGGTGGGCCCACACGTCCCAGCCTACGACTTGATCAGAGAAGCCACCGCGTGTGTGAACAGTCAGGGCCGATGTTACAGGGTGTGCTTCATACAGGCTGCCTGGCTGTGCTGGCCCTCCTGACAGGAGAGAGAGATCATTTACTTGGGGGACAAGTGACAAGTGTGGGGTCCCTCAGGACAGCGTGTGTCAATAACCATGCCTTCATATAGACAAGAAGCATGTCGAAAATAATTTCATACAGAAACTTGTGAATGATTAACTTTGGTGTTTTCCAAGGTTTGCCTGCTTTCCTCCCTAGAACCTTGCAACCAGAGCAGTGGGTACCAGCAGCATCCCCACCCTAGCGGAGGCTGCCGCAAACGCAGACCTCCAGCAGCATCCACACCTGTGCAATCAGAACCTACATGTTGACATCTCCACGTGATTCTAATGCACATTAACATCTGAAAACCTAACCCTAGAGTCTAAGCCACATGAAAGCAGAGACGCTGGGGCTTCGTTCAGTGTTGTAGTATTTCCACTGCCGCAAATAGTGCCTGGCAATCCTCAGAGGGGCTCAACAAATATGTTTCATGAAAGACTAAATGAGGGAATGCAGTAAGGCTTGTGTGCTGAAGACAAATTTGAAAAGATGGAAATTACTTGTGTATCATTCTCTGTATTCTACACACACACACATAAATCAAAGCACATGTTTTGAATTCATCCCTCAGTCATCCCTCAGGCTCCTGAGTACGCCTAAATAAGTGTCTGCAAGATGGACTCCTTTCCTGACCATTGTGAGAGCCTAAATCTAAGGCAGTGGGGTGCCTTAGATTAAGATAAGAGAGCTGGGGTGACCCTGGAGAAGTTATTTCCCAACTGAGAAGAGCAAGGGCATCACACCCTCCTGAATGACTCAAAGGGGATGCTCGGCTAGAGGCGGCCTGGGGAGGCTGGCCATGTCCTTGGGTACCACAGCCCTCAGGAAAGATCCCTGCTTCCCCTTTGGCATAAAGGCAGCATTGCTGTCTTCTTTCTAAAGATCTTCGATACCAGCTCATGGTCAGGTCACCACGGCCCTGTGGGTCTAAGACTTTCTGAAGTGCTGAAGGAGCCTTCCAGATTGTTGAGTGACTCTAGTAAGGGGCCCCAATAATGATGAATTGAATTTTCCTCCGGCCTTGTGATACAGAGACTGTCAGTCAGATTTCATTGCCTTTTGCCACATTCCCTTTTTTTATCATTTCCTTTCAATTGTTTGTTAAGAAATTTCAAATATACACGAAGGGTTAAAAGGGAAAGAATAACGAGCTTTCATCATCCAGCATCCAGCCTCAAGAATTATCCATGTCTTGCCAAACCTGTTTTGTCCATGCCTCCCATTCTCCATTCTGCGTTGCTTATTTTATCTAATAGCTTTATTGAGGTATACAATTCCTAGAATTCATCCTTTGATTATTTTTGTAAATTTATTTAGATAGGAAAACATCACCATGATCCACATTTTTATCACCCAAGTCCCCCCAGCCTACCCTCCCACCCCCCCTCCCCTGCTCCCAGTCCTGTCATGGCAACCATCCTTCTGCTTTATGTCTCTGTAGGCTTGGCTCTTCTGAACATTTCCTTTATAGAGAATTACCCAATATGTAACCTTTTGTTTCTGAATTCCCTCATTTAGCATAATGCTTCTTTTTTTAATCCTCATATGAAGATCTGGTTATTGACTTGAGAGAGAGAGAGACATTGATGTGAAAGAAACATCACTTAGTTGCCTCCCTATGCACCCCGATCAAGAATCAAACCTGCACCCTAGGTATGTGCCCTGACCTGGGATCAAACCCGCAACCTTTTGGTGTATAGGACAACATGCCAACAAAATGAGCCATTGGGCCAGGGCTACCATAATGTTCTTGAGGTCTGTCCATATTGTAGTGTATGTAAGACGTTCAGTTCTTTTTATTACTGAAGAATATTCCAATATATTGATATATCACATTTTGCTTATTCATTCACAAGTTGATGGACATTTGGATCTGTTTGGGGGCTTTTGTGCTCTAAAAACAATGCTATGAACATTCATTTAAAAGTCATTTTGTGTACACGTTTTCAGTTTGGTGGGGAGGGTAGATACATAGGTGTGGAATCGCTGGGTTATACGGTAGCTTTTTAAGAAACTGGACACCTGTTTTCCAAAGTGGTTGTACCATTTTCATCCCTATTAGCAATGTGTGGTTTCCAGTTTCTCTGCAACTTCCTCAACACTTGCTTTTGTTTCTTTTTTATTATAGCCATTCTAGTTCACAGGAAGTGGTATCTTGGTGTGGTTTTGACTTGCATATCCTTAATAACTAATGATGTTGAACAACTTTTCATGTACTTACCAGTCCTTCATATATCCTCTCTTGGGAAAAGCCTATTCAGGTATTGGGCCCATGTGTTAATGGGTTTCTTTGTCTCATTACTGAGATGCAAGAGGGTTTTTCCCCCAAGATAAATTTTTAAAATTCATTTATTGATTTTAGAGAGAGAAGGAGGGTATGGGAGAAGAGAAAGAGAGATTTGTTGTTCCATTTATTTGTGCATTCATTGGTTCATTCTTGCTTGTGCCCTGACCAGGGACAGAACCCACTACCCTGGTGTATTGGCACGATGCTCTAACCAACTGAGCTACTCAGCCAGGGACTGGCAAGAGGGGTGTGTGTGTGTGTGTGTGTGTGTGTGTGTGTGTGTTTAATACATTCCAGACATAAGTTCTTTATAAGATTGTGATTTATAACACTTTTCTCAAGCCAGTCTGTGTACTTTCATTTGATTAATGACATCTCTTCAGCCCTTTGGACCCCGGATGGCCACACTATCTGCTCAGTCAGGATACTCAAGGGGCCTTATTTAGTTACGCTTAGTTCTTTTATCTACAACATTTGACTGGGAAGCCAATTTGCACTGAAAATTTTCAGCCTTTGCCAAGTACAAAAATCTGTGTGAGAAACTCTGGCCCAATTTCTGGCTAATAGGCCTTCTCTATGAGGGCAGGACAGCGGTCCCAGCAAGGCTGCCTGCTGGGATTTTGATAGTGATTGAGGAGAATGAACATCTTCTGATTCACAATATGGAATGTCTTTTCATTCATTTATATCTTTAATTTTTGTCACCAATGTTTTGTAATTTTCAGTGTACAATTCATGCACTTCTTTTGTTAACTTTATTCCTAAGCATTGTATTCTTTGGTGCGATTGTGAATGGAATCATTTTCTACATTTCATTTTCAGATTGCTCATTGTCAGTATATAAAATTGCAATTGATTTTTGTATGTCAAGCTTGTATTCTGTGACCTTGGGAAACTCAGTTATTATTTCCAATTTTTTTTTTCCTGGAAGATTTCTTAGGATTTTCTATGTACAATTGTGCTGTATTTTGGACTCATGTGTTTGTGTAATAAGACTCATAGAAATCTAGTTTTAAATTAGACAAATTGGAATGCACTCAAGATCATTCCTATTATTGTGGTGTATACGCCAAAAGAGCACCGTGGTGGCAAGGTGTCACTGGGCATGCTGAAAATCACATGTCATCTGTCGCCTGTCTTATCTGAGAGCTTTGTCAAAATGTGCTTATACCGATAGGAATGTGTCAGAAGGGAAAATCACTGAAAATTGCTGCCTTTGGAGTATTGCTTGGCCTGACACACGTCCTTGGAGAAGATTCAAGGAAGACAGCAGAAGCAGCAAAGCCAAAAACAGAAGGGAGAGCAATGCACTTTGATGCACCCCTGTGGGAGGTGTAAGAAGAGGCCTCTTCCCTCCTTCACGAGGGTCAATAATGGTGCCAAATCAGCATTGTGAGCCCTATAGAATTAACAGTTTAAAGAGTTAGATGAAGACAGTGAAAAAAGAAAAGGTATAGTAATAGCTAAATTGTCACTTTGTAAGTCCCCAAATCCTTATATCATAATACAATTGAATTCCAACCTATCACTGAGTTAGTGTCAATAATGACCTTGGTTCAGAGTTTGCTTAACAGCAAGTGTCTGATAAATGGTAGCTGTTTATATTATGACTTTCTAAACTGAAATTGGAGGCATTCTGTGACTCTCTACAACCAGTAGTGATAATGCTAAGGGCAGTTCCCTGCTCAACGGGATGGTCACTTCCGAGCCAACATCAGGGGACTGTGGAAGTGAATACGGCAGCTCAGGTTAGGGTGGGCATGGGGGGAGAAGGGGATAAGGAAGAGGACAAAGTCCTTTTGCAGAGTGCCTTTCTCATGTCCACGCAGCCGAAGTCACAACAGCGAAGGTGAGGGAACAAAGGTAAGTGCTCGTCCTTTGCAGGGACAGATGCAGAGATAAAGAAGTGGATTATGTAAATACACAAGGTAACAGTAGTCAACTGTGAGAAGGAAGGAAATTCTGGCATTGTGATAACATGGATGGATCTGGAGGGCATCATGCTAACATAAAGACAAATATGGTATGATATCACATGCATATAGAAGTGGAAAAAAGCTGGGGGGGCTATAGAAAATGGGGCACAAACTTCTCATTATAGGTCAAATAAATTCTGAGAATCTAATGTACAGCAATAATAATGTACTATTGTACTTTTATTAATAATAATGTATTATGTACTTGAAAATTGCTAAGAGAGCAAATCTTCAAAGTTCTCACAAACACATAGCAATTATGTAATGTGATAGAAGTACCTGCTAATTCTATGGTGGTGATCATTTCCCAGAATATGTGTATAAAATCCACACATTGTACATTTTATACTTGCACTGAGTTACATGTTGATTATACTTCAATGGAGCTGGGGCGGGGGAAGACTAGCAAAGTGCTTGTGGAAAGACCAATGAGTAATCCTGAAGTGTGGGCATTTGTACCTGTGTGGATTTATGCTCAGAAAATCTATTTTGAGCTATGTATAATCATGTTTAGTTACACCTTTGATTTCTAAATTGCCAGATTAAGAAACAGGGTCCCTTCTCAATGAATTTGCAAATCTGACACTAGAAGTGACTGCCCAAGAGATGGTTGTGGTGTGGCCAGGGACGCTCCCCTCTTCTCTCCTCTCTTCTCCTCTCCTCCAGGCCTCACCCCTGCTCCAGTTAAGGGAAGAGCTGTCTGACCCTAGAGATTACAATATTACTGATTTGAGGAGGGGGCATATTTTAGCTACATTTAGTTCATTTGGCTATGATATATCATCCCCCAAAAAGAAGTTCAACCTGGTTGGAGGGCTTTTGGACCCTGCAGGACACAGGGGAAACCACCTCTACCTTGCTCAACTCCTGTGCTCGATGCAAACCCAAGCCAAAGCTTGTCTGGTAGGATGGTTCAGGGGAGGGTCCCCAGAAGTGGCCTGTATTTAGTGATATGACAAGGATGCTCAGGCAGCCACTCCTTCAGGAGAAATGGCCAGTGTCAGAGCTGCCCACCTCAGCTCCTCTGTGTCTCAGCAGACAGACGATCCTACAACCCGCAGAGAGAAAGGCCAGGCTGCTGAAGGAAGCAGGCGGTGGGTACATTGATTACATCTCCGTGTGGTGCCTGGCAAGGAGCGGCTGTGGGCTCAGGAACAGCAGCGCTGAATGGAATAAACATTCTAGACTCTGCTGTGCCACTTGGGAAGTGAAGTTATTTCCCTTCTCTGAGCCTCTGTTTCTGCTCTGTATATTGGAAATGCAATAATTCCTACCTGCAGGGCTGCATCAAGGATAAAAAAAGAACATGCTCTCTAACGTTCTTTGTGAGACCCAACGTACCACACAAATAGGAAGCAGACCTGGCCAGCTGCCTGTGTTGCTGTGTCTAAACTTGGGCCAGGCAGTCCTGTTTAACTGGCTAAAAGCAGGGCCAATTTTCTCACTGACGTTTTTCTAACAAAGGTAGTCTAAGGAAGTAAGACTATATTATTTTCATAGAATTCTGGAACATTATTTTTGTTTGGATGAAGTGAGTATGGTCATGAACATTTTTTTTCTGAATGGATGTCTGTACAAAAAATACATTGTTTATCACGGTTCTGATCAGTTCCCTTGTTGCAGTCTGACACTCTTTTCAATCCATTCTCCACTCTTGAGCCAGTCTGTGCTGGCTCAGAGACAAATCTGAAGCTGACTCCTCTTTTTCCCAAAAGATCCATATCCAATCGCTCAAGTCATGGATTTTGCCTCCCAAATATTCCTCAAAAACATCCATTTCTCTGCATCCCACCTGACATGTCTTCAATCAAAGCCACTATCGTTTCCCACTGGAAACTACTAGCCTCCTGGTGATCACTCACAGGAGCCCCCCTGTGTTGCATTTTTATCTGATCCCTGTTTCCACACTGCAGCCGTAATGATGTTTCTGAAGTGGAGATTCATTAAGTCCCTGCTGGAAAGTGTGATGCTCGAGATATTTGGAATATAGGCCTCTGGCCCTGGCATCCCTGCATGGTCAGGGTCAGGGTCAGGGTCAGGGTCAGGGTCAGAGTCAGGGTCAGACCCTGGCTCCTCTCCTTTGCCTCACATTGCACTTTCCACTCCAGCCATTCCTAAATCTGCAAGTGTGGTGGCAACTCTGCCCACAAAGTCCCCCCATCTGCCATGGATGAAACTACCAAGACGTGATCTGCTTGGGGAGGAAAGGTGGCCAATCTCTCAAAGAAGAAGGGCCAAGAGTCCCTTCCTCAAGGGGCTTTTATTGGGTTCATTTGCACAAGAATACAGGTAAGGATCAAACAATAGATAGCATTCAAAGAACTATGAGGGCTTATTTTCAGTCAGGGTCAGATAGCTAATGAGCCATAAAACGCTGAGGAACAAACTTCTTGCTTGGACCCTTATCATTTAAATGAGAGCATTCTAAACAAAGCAGATTTTACAAGATTTTAGGAATTCTTTCTTATGCCTGATCACCCTGGATCTTGCTGTAGCTGGCAAAGGGCTGCACTGCCTTCCCCATCATAGGTTTTTAGGCTTAAGTGGATTAGAGCTAGGCAGCACTTCTCCCAGATGGAAATGGAAACTCAGGCTATGTCAGAATAGCTGGGGAGCAAGAGTCCATCACTCCCTCTTTGCTGCAGCCCCCCCCCCCAAGTCCTTCCTTAATGGCCTCCCAAGTGATTATGTCTGGCTTAGGTTGCCCATCCTCTGAGGGGTCTTACCCATCTCTGACTAACCGACCATGCATTGGGGGCAAGGGGGGGAAGCAGAAGCAGCGCTGTTGCCAGAGATAAACTGTCTCCTCAGTGGCTCACATTCCAGAGGTCGCTCACTCAGCCTTAGCCATGGGGGGCAGTTACAACTCCTGAAACCAGGCAGAGCGGTTCCCAACATGCACGTCTCCCACATCCCACATCCTTGCCCTCTGAGCTTGTTGCCCCCTATACCAGGTTGACTCCTTCTCTTTAACTGTTTCCACAACCACTGCCTTCACCTGCCTAGTCCTTTATCTCCTCCTTCGGGAGTCCTCAGGACCACTAAGGCTGGGTTGGATGCTCCTGCTCTGGGTTTTCATAGCATACACCACACCCCTGCACTGACCTGCTTGCTGCTACAGCTCATCAACCAGACTATCAACTCCCTGAGGGCATGGATGGAACCTGGTTCCTGCTACATTCCAATAGTGGATGTCCTTGGGGTTTCCACAGATCTCTCCCATCCCCTAACTCTTGGGGATGCTGACTGCTGATGGCTCTAAGCCATGTCCCTTGCTGGGCAGTATTCTAGTCTGCAAAAAACAAAATCGCCTTGCCCATGGTTAAAGCCCTTCTTGGGGACTCTGGACCACCACATACCTAGTGACACAAGCATACAAAGGCCTAGCTCCCTTGCCTCTGTGAGCAACCTCTAAAGGGTTATCTTAGCTTGTGAGCCCTGGTAGGATGGACTAGGCCTCAGACGCAACCACACTGAGTGTCTGCTTCTCTCCCTGCCCATTCCTGCCGTCCCCACTTTTTTTCAGGTGTATCTGCCAAGAATATTTCCCACTAAACCTCCTGCACACGGGTGACACAAATTTGGGTCTTAGAGCCTATTGCTGGGGAATCCAGACTAAAACTCTCCCCACCATATAATACAGGACCTGTACATGGTAGGTACTCAGAATGTACTTGCTATATGAACAGATGAACGGATGAATGCCTTCTAAGGCCAACTCTTGGAGCGGGAAACTTGTATTATTTATGTTATCGCCTCTAGTGCCCAGCACAGGGCCTATGTACTTGCTTAGATGGTTCTTCAAATGTCCTTGTGATGTGACTAAGGGAACAGTCCTCTGGAGGCATATGGCTTCTGTCTTCAGCCATTTGGCTCAAAGTGATGCAACCTAAAAGCATGCAATGAGTGTAATATTACTCTGCATAATAATGAGATGTGCTACTTTCGAAGGAAGAAAAAGTTATATTGTAAGTTACCAAGCAGTTAGAAAATACTCTGTTTTTCATTAAAGTTTAGACAGATCGTCTTCTCCCTGTGAATTAAAATAACTTTAGGCCAAGCTATGTGCTGCTGTAACATCTAACAGAACTTTTGAAAATGTGTAACTTTTAGAAACCAGCGGAAGGATCGAACTTAGATTTGGGGGTACATGCCCACCTGAATGATGCTATCGGATTTGGAGCGACAAGACACCTCTCTGCCCCTGTACCATTCTGCAGCTCTTCGAGTTATCAGAGGAGGGTGTCAACCGTCCAAATAAAAGCCCCAGGATCCTCTCTGGGACTCAGTGACCTGAACTTGGGGAATGTCTTCACGGGGGGAATCCCCCGTGGGATTGGAAGGGCCTCACACTGGGTCCTGGAAGCACTCTGAACAAGAACAGAATTCCAGTGGGGGAGTCTAGAAGATCAGTCTCGCTGGAATAGAGGGGCGAAACCAGGGGTAGGGAAGTCAGACTAAAAACTGCAGATGTGCTCAACCCCCGTCTAGGGAAGGGCTGACTTCTTAGTCAACAAACACACGCACACGCACACACACACTTGCTTTTGGACCCTAAGGTATAGTCAGTGCTTGGATTTACATTTTTTTTCTTCTGAAATAGCCTTTACTTTTTTAGAATAGTTTTAGGTTCATAGCAACATTGAGCAGAAAGTACAGAGAATCCCACACGTATAGCCTCCCCCAGTATCCACCTCCCCCATCACAGTTGTACATCTGTTGTAACTGATGAATCTACACTGACACAGCATTAATACCCAAATCCATTGTTTGCATTAGGGTTCACTCTTGGTGTTGTATGTTCTATGGATTTGGAAAAATGCAGAATGACACGTATGCACCGTTATATTATTATAGTGCCATGCAGAGTAGTTTCTATGTCATGAAGATCCTAAATGGCTCAGTTCCTTTTAAAAATGACCCAGCCTTTCGGTGGAGAAAGATACGTGCATGGACACACACACACGTCTTGATATTCTGAAGTGGTGGCTCTGGAGAGAGGAGGGCGAGAGCTGCACAGTGGGGGACAAACGGAGCAGCAGCTCCTTGAGAAAGTGCTTTTTGTTCTTTCATGTGCTAAAAACAAGAAATGTTGGGGAAGAGGCACAGGGACAAGAAACAGCTTTCAAATGGACAACTCAGAGGGTTGCTTGGCCTGAAACCTGTGCTTGCCCCCAACCAGCCAGAGAGGAAAAGACCTCAGGAAGGTAGATCCACATCGTGTGTCTGCCTTCTCAAAGTCTTCAGCAAATTCTATTAGTAAAGGAAACTACTTAACTTCTTCTCAGACTGCATTCTCCCCAAACTATCTATTGCTCTCTGTACTCGTGTCTGTGGTCCTTTGTGGAAGGATTCTACTCAGTCAGTTGAGGGGCTGAATTTAATAAAAGGGCAGCTTCACCAAGGAGGACATTCCTGGAGACCTATGTGATCATGGGACCCATTTGGAGAGGAGAATGACTGGCGCTGCCGAGACGCTGCTCCAAGGTCTACATCCCAGTCCTTAGCAGCCGTAGGAGGAGGACAGTGGGTGAGAAAAGCAGAGTCACGAGAGTAACCATTAAGGATGAACTGACTGGTCTTGGTCCCTGATTTCTATAAGGATGAGGAGGCAGGAAGGAGGACTCCTGTAATCCTAGAACCTTAGAGCAGGAAATGATCTTAAGATCACTCAGTTTGGTGATATTTCAAATTTCTGTTTAAGCTTAGGCCCTTCAGATCTCAAAGTCTCAAGAAGAAACCTGAAGTGCACAACAGAAGAAAGTGGAGGGCTGTAGGAGTGTTTATCAAATAGCGGAAAAACCAGGAGCACGAGGGAGCAATGCCTACCCCTCGCCTTGTGAGATTTTGGCAGGAACTCTTTAGGGCATTCTAGGTCTAAAAGAAGGGCCTTGCAACACAGACTTCACAATTCAAGTATGATTTCCTTTCACCCTCAAAATACTCCAGGTCAAAAACACTTCAGAGGCAGGAGTATTTCACATGAATCATTTTACAGCCCTTGACTTGTGGGAAGTTGCATAATTTGGTGGTTTAAAGCTTCATCCCAGAGTTGACTATTTGAGACCAATTCCTGGCTCTATTGAGCCAAATGTGTTGGGTGTTAACTTGACTTCTTTGTACACACTTTGCCTCTCTCACCTCTAAAATTGAAATAATAATAGAGTAGTATTTACTTGTGAACATGAAATGAATCCTTCTATCAAAAGTGTGGAGCACAACACCTGATACAAGGCAAGCAGCAAATTTAGCTCATTGTTTCATTGTTAGCTTGTTATTTGAAATGGTTGCTGTAGGCCCAGCACTGTGCCAGGTACTGGAGAGGCAGAATGGAACAAGATACTATTTAAGCCTTCCATGGAATGCTTCAATCTATTTGGAAGCCTTCTTTCTATTGGAAGCCTTCTATTAATACTATTGAATGCAAATACCAGTTCCATTCATTTCCTGAATACTTATTTCATTCCAAGAATTTTACTTATGTTACCTCTTGCAGTGATTTAAAATGTCCACAATTCTTAGACACTCCCTTCAAAAAATAACACCTAATTCACCTAACACTTCCTTTGGGTGATAGCTAAATGACTCACCTCTAGCAAGTAGAATAGGTGGACGTGATAATGTCCTATTTTTGAGACAAGACACAAAAGAACTTGTGGCTTCCCCCTGTTCTCCCTTGGATCACTCTCTCTGGGGGAAGAACGCAACCTGTGTATGAGGGCAACCCAGGAGTCTCATAAAGAGGTCTGTGTTGTGAGGTGCGGAGGCCTCCTGCCAACAGCAAGCACTAACTTGCCAAGTAAGGGAGTGAGCCAACACAGAAGGGGGTCCTCCAGCCCCAGGCAAGCCTTCAGATGACTACCGCCCTGGCCAACATCCTGACTGCAACCTGCTGACAGACTGAGCCAGAACCACCGGGCTCAGCAGCTGTCCGATTCCCTCAGCCACAGAAAGTATGTGAGTTCATCAGTGTTTATTATTTGAAACCAAGTAAGTTTTGAGTTATTTTGTTAGACAGATAGATCACTTATCTTCAACCAGCCCCTGAGGAGGATACATTGTGATCCATTTTATGGAAGAGAAAATCAAGGCTTGAGATATTATTTTGTTTCAGTCCGTCCTGCTGCTATTGGGTGAGAGGCAGATTTCAAACTCAGACCCCCGTGCCTCCTGGGTCCATCACTGGGCCTGCAAAGGCAGTCAACAATGTGTACAGCTCTTGTAAGGCCTTGGAGACATGTTAAAATTAGATTTGCTTTTCTTCCTGAGACCAGCCCAGGAGATAAGAACGAAGGACCCCAAGGCCCCCATGGAAGGGCTATATTAGGACAACAGAGACCAGGCCACCTAACTGGTATACCCCGTTAACATTCAAAGCAGTGGGGCAAAAATGAGCTGAGTATTTCCCCTCCCCCATAAGATTCACCTCTCCTTGACTAAAACCAGGCTTCCCAGAAATACCTTTCCTGCACCAACTTTTTCTCTTAACAGTTACCATGGGCTGGAAAAAGCAAGTTCAAAGCAAAAACCAGGCCTGCCCTCTGCTAACAGTGCCTTATCTCCCAAGGCACATCTTGGGTGCGCTGCATCCCTTCTCTCCCAGGTACAATCTAAATCATCTCCCCTGTCGCATTTTTCTTTCACTTCTCTGAGTTTGGCAGACATTAGGATTGAGCCCTAGATCATGCCTTCAGGTGTGTGAGGGCAGTAATCCTTCATCAGCATCTGCAGTGCTTTTATCGGCTCCCACTGCAAGAATTGCCCTGCCTCTCACTTTCTGACAAGTGATGGACCTTTCTCATCTGTAACCACCAAGGCTCAGCTCCATCCTTTCCTTTTCCAACAATACGATATATTGTTGTTGTTGTTGTTGTTGTTATTATTGTTTCTGCCTCTAGGAAAATAAGGGAGCATAGAGCTTCCTAAAGAGAAAAGGCTGCAGAGGATCCATCCGTATTCCTTACCTGCCCTTCAAGATGAGATGCACAAGGAGATGCTCCTTGGGGCCCACACCTGATATCCACGTATGTATCCAGCCTTTTGTTTTGACTTCGGTCTGTTGCTTTCCAAAATTGCCTGCAGCAGAAACACGATTTGTGGAAAATTAAAAAAGCAGCATAGTGTAGAGTGTAAGCATGTGGCCTTCAGAGCCAGAAACGCCTGGGTACTTTTAAAACACTTAAAATAGTTTCTGGCAAATTGTAACCCTTCAGAAGTGTTGATTCATATAGGTGGGTTAAATCTGCTAAACCAACTGCCACATTCTTAGAGACCTCCCTCTACTCTAAGAATGGGTCTTCTTCAATGACATCATCTAATCCTCACAAACCACGTGGTGTGTGAGGGTATTAGAGTCCAAAAGGAAAAATTTGACACTGTCTGATCATCCTTCCATTAAAACCCAGAAATTTGACTATTCTAAGGACAGACTGCTTTGAATATAAAGTCACCTGCACGAAGTCTATCTTTTTAGTTTTTCCTTTACATTCTCTAGTTCTGGTGTGCTAGAAAATTGCTCCACAGGGTTTACACATAAAATTACATGTCCTGTAATTCAGGGGCAACGTAAGGCCTTTTTCAGCACGAAGTTGCCCATTCCTAATTGTTACTCTATGTTTTCACTTGAGAATGTAACCCGACTTAAGCACTGACTCCCCTTTTAAATTTACTTGTGTATTAGATGTGACTTCACTAATAAATGAAACGTGTAGTCAGCAATCGATCTTTGAGGATCACTTCCACACGTGTGCTGACCTCTGTGCAAAGCACCTTACCGCTTCCCTTTGTTTTCTCCGTGGCTCTCCCCAGTGTATCTCGTGCTGCAGACTTGGGAGCCAGCCAGATGACCCCTCCCACTTTTCAGAAAATGAAAACTCATTGTGACGACTTTTGGGTGTAAGAACGGTGCTTTATCACCTGCGCTGATCCATGAGGCAAGTGGGACCTGGATTCCTTAGAATTGCATTCTTATTACTCGGTGAATTGGTTAGAACTCACTCTACCGCAGCACCTGCCCCTTGCTGACGACGTGCCTGTCACTTATACCAACAACCCTATATACTCAGACACAATACACAGTGGGGTTTGAGCCACACTTCTTACTTTTCTTGAGAATAATGGCTAAACTTGTCTTTTTGCCAAGCCTAGCTTCTATAGGCCTATCTGGGCGATACTGTGGGTTCCGTTCCAGAAAACCATAATAAAGGCAGAGGCTCTTTAGGAAGCCCTATGTGTTCTTCTTTTTCCAGTGGCAGAAAAAAAAAAAAACAACATAGAGTTGTAATCTCTTTTCTGGTGGTGGGTGGGGGCGGGAGGGGTGCTTCTTGCCTTCCTTTTGTTTTGTTTTTTTTAAAAAGCAACACCTGTGAAGTGCAATAAAGTGAAGTATGATAAAATGAGGTCTGCTCTACTGTATTCTAAGGTTGTGGTTCTCAAACTTGAGCACAGATGAAACCGCCCTGCAGGACTTGCTACCTCACAGATGGTGGGAACTTACTCCCCTGGGTTTGAGTCAGTAGGGCTGGGGCCCAAGAATTTTAATCTCTAACCAGCTCCGGGTGATGCTCACGCTGTGGGTCCAGACCCACATGTTCTAAACAGCTGCTCTAGTTTATAAAACACAGTACAGGATTCTGGTCTGCTGTGGGTTGAATTATGTCACTCAAATAGATCTGCTGAATTCTTAGCTGCAGATACTTGTGATCAAATCAAGATACAGTCACACTGGATTAGTTTGGGGTAGGCCCTAACTTCAATGACTGGTGTCCTTATAAGCAGAAGGGACTTAGAGAAAGAGATAAACTCATGAGGAACAGAGTCATGTGATGGTGAAGGCATAGTAATGTGGCCACAAGCCATGGGACCATAAAGATTGCCAGCAACCACCAAACGCCAGGAAGAGGCAAGAGAAGATTCTTGACTGGGGTCTTCAGAGGAAGTATGGACCTAACAACATGGTCCCTTCAGAGTTCTGGCCTCCAGGACTGAGAAAGAATAAAATTCTGTTGTTTTCAGCAACCCAACTTGTGACGATTTGCTATGGAAGCTGCAGGGGACTAATACATGGTCACTGTGGAGATTGAGTCATTAGCCTGGTTTCTTCCAGGGCCAAGTGTATGTCCTTGACTTTGACAGCGGCCATGTGGCTTGCTTTGACAAATAGCACAGGAGAGGAAGTTAACAGTGCCCCAGTTCTGAACCAGGCCTTAGAAGTCTTGCATGCTTCCTTTTGACCTCTCACTCCTCTGCCATGACTAGGAGAACCGCTTCCCCCAGGTAACTGCTGCTTCTCAACCTGGAGCAGAGCAACCTCAACTTACCCACAAACCTGCAGGGAGGAGCAGAGCTTTCCCAGCCTCTTCAACCTAAATCTGAGCCACCCAGCCAAGCTTGGAGTGGCAAAGCCCTTTCCACCTACCTCACCTCTACCCGCTCCCCACCCCCCATTGAAAGCCTTGGCCTGAGCCCAGATTCTGGACTCTGACTGTTGTGCTGCAAAGTAACCTGGGCAAACCTTTTCTCTGCCTCCACCATGAAATGACAGGGCTTCAACAACTTGTCTCTAAGTCATTTTTGAATTTATTCTAGGTGTAAAAACATCTACTCCTAAGAGTATGAAACATTAAAGCAAAAATAAAACATTAACTTGCAGCTTCATCGGGACAGATGTAGACCTAATCAGGATTAGGTAGTATATTCATGCACCGCTTCAATCTGCCATTCTTTATAAACACATAATATTCAATCCACGTGTTACATACTTACATGCCAGACACAGTGCTGGTGGCTGGAACATTCAAAGGAGCTGAACCCAGTCTGTCTATCCCTGACCCTGTGGAACCAGTGGAGGCACTGACACTATTTCAATGAAAGACAGGTCTTGCTCCCCCAGCATGGGTGCAGTGGGCTGGGATGAAGCCCCCATTCAAGAGGTGCGTTGCCGGAGACGCGACAAGAGTCGGTGACCGGTTAGCAGAGCAGGTAACAGAGGGGAATGCAGGACATGGCTCCTCCTTTTACCAAGGCATTGTGGTGCCTGTCCATTTAACATGTTTGCTCAACAGAAGCTAGAGATAAGACTTTTCTGAAGTTCTTTAAAAAAGACAACAATGTTGAAGTTGGGAAATCCAGAGATACTGATTTACTTTGTCAGCATGGGTATTACTAATATGATGATTGTTTTTCAACCGCCTGTCTCCACCCACAAGAACAGGGCCACGATAACTGCTTTGTACAGAATACTTGGATATTCTACATTAGTTTTTATTGCTGCATAACAAACTAAACAGATGAACACATAGAAACAAGCCAATGTAGTAGCTTAAAACAATACTGGTTTCTTAGCTCACAGTTCTGGAGCTTCCAGGTTGGGTGGGCTCACCCACGTCTCTGTTCAGGTTTTACAAGGCCTAAAACAGAGTGTCAGGTGGGTTAAACTCTCACCTGAAATCTCTGGGGAAGAACCCTTTTCCAGGCTCTTGTTGGAAGAGTCCAGTTCTTTATCGCTATGAGACTGGGGTCCCTGTTTCCTCACTGGCTTACTGCCATGGGTCACCTGTAGCCCCACTCATGGGGCTGCATCTACTTTCAAAGGAGTGGCTGGTGTGTTGAGCCTTTTTCAGGCCTAGAATCTCTCTGAGCTCCTCTCCTGTCCTCCTCTTCTACCCTCAGCTGGAGAAAACTCTTTCTTGTTTGATTTGGCCCACCTGGGTAGTCTTCCATTTTTACTCTCAACTGTGCCTTATAACATAATCCAATTATAGGAGAGGTGGCTCATCATGCTCACAGGTTCCATGGATTATGGTATGGAATCTTGAGGGCCATTTCTAGAAATTTGGCCTACCATGTATCACAAGAGCCCTGCACTGTTTTAAATAAATGAAATGGAATGCAACTGTCTCTTAGCTGTGGCAAAAAAAGGAGAAACCATAGATAACTAAAGAGTGGCTGATAAATGGGTGATTTATCACATTTAATTGAATCTAAGCATATAGTATGTTTTCAAAGTTTTCACTGGAGTATAACACACACACACACAACTTCCACAAATCACACATGCACAGCCCAATAGATTTTCACAAACATTAGACACATGTATAAACAGCATGCAGCACAAGAACCAGAACACCCCCAGCTGCCATCTGGGGGACTTCCTTCCTGTGGCTAATTATTCCCCCTTTGTCACCTCCTTCACACCAAGAGGAGCCACTGTTCTGACTTCTAATAATCTAAATTCCCTTTTTTCCTGACTTTTGAACTTCACATAAATGGAATCACACAACATGTTCTTCTTTTTGTCTGGCTTTTTGTGTTCAGCATCCTGCTCACAGCTGGTGGTAGGCGGCCTCTGAGATGACCCCCAGTGATCTGCACCTTCAGTTACTCACAGCCTTGTCTAATCCTCTCCCCTTGAAAAGCCTGTCCCCAGTAGAATATGGCAACATTCAGGGGATGGCAATTCCATCATTAGGTTACAAAGGGTTGTGATTTCTGTCTGGCCAGCTTTGCAGGCTCTGATGAAGCAGGTTGCCATGTTGGAGAGGCCCTTATGGCCAAGTGCTAAGGGCAGCCTCTGCCCAGCCACCAGCAAGGAACTCAGCCCTCCATCATGAGCAGTCTGTGAGGAACTGAAATCTGCCAAGAACCATGTGAGTCTGGAAACTGGCACTTTTTCCGTGAGCCTTCAGATGACTTCTGCCCAGCAAACACCTTGGCTGTAGCCTGTGAAAGACCCCAAGGGAGAGGCCCCGGCTGAGCTGCACCCAAATTTGTACCCCACAGAAACTGGAATAATAAATGGGCATTATTTGAAGCTACTAAATTTAAGGGCAACTTGTTATTGGCAATTGAGCATTAATGCATATGAAATGTTAATGCAACACGGTCCATCCGTGTTGTTTTATTCACTCATTCTCATTATTTTAAATAGGGTTTGAAAACCCTTTTTTCTATAAAGGGACAGAAAATATTTCAGACTTTGCAGACCAAAAAGCAAAATTGAGGATATTATGTGGGTACTTCTCTATAATTTTCATGTGTCACAAAATATTTTTTTCAGATTTTTCCAAACATGTAAAAATGTAAAAACTATACTTAGTTTATAGCCATACAGAGATAAGCATGAGCTCTGCTTGGCCCATGTGCCATAGTTTGCTCACCCCTGCCACAAAGGATGGTTTGGTTATACTACAATTCATTTATCCAGTCAACTGCTGATGAGCATTTGGTTTGTTTCCAGTTTGTAGTTATTCCAATAATGCAGCCATGAACATTCCTGTGTGTGTCTTTTGAAAAAGATGTATATGCATATATGTTCGATACACATCTAGGTGTGGAACTGCTGGGTCACAAAATGAGCTTATGTTTGACTTCATATGCCACATGGTTTTCTGTAGTGCTTATATCAGCTTGCACAGTATACATGAGTCTTGACTGCTCCACAATATTGCCAAACTGGTATTTTCTTTTGGCCATTCTACTAGAAAATGTTTATTCGTTTTTAAGCTTCCCAGGTGATTCTAATACTTGTCCACAATGGAAACTCCCTGCTCAGTGGCTGCTTACCCTTCAATAGGTTGAACCACAAAAACGGCTTCATTGATAGAACTGTTAGAAGTTAAATATCTGCTATTTCATATGGTTACACTACCATTTCTTTCACATCTTATTTATATTTAGATTAAAAGTAAAACTCCGGGACTTCCACCAAGATGGAGGCATAGGTGGAGATGCCATGCTTCCTCACACAACCAAGTTTAGAGACAACTAAATAATAGCAACAGAAAACATAACCAGAACACAGAAAATTGAACTTTTTGGAAGTCTGATAACAACAAATTCTTCAGCCTGACCGGTAAGAGGGGCGAAACCAGCAGCTGGCAGCGCAGGGTTGCACAGGAAAACTCGGTCAGACGGACTCATGCGCGCGGAATCCAGGCGCACGGTTGGACCTGGTGGGCAACTCAGCGAGTGACCTCGGGGAAACAGCGAGGGAGCAGGGCTGCGGGTTGAATGTGGTCGCGCATTCGTGTGTGGATAGACAAGCGAGGGACTGGGTGATTGGACGAGAGCCAGCAGCCCCACCGGCAAGCAGTGGCGGAGGGCTCCGCCATTTCCCCGCTCTAACCCCGCCTCCACATACAGCGTCATAATCCAGCGACCTAAGTGGCCCTGCCCCGTGAACAACCTAAAGCTCTGCTCTTCACCCAGCTGCCAGAAACAGCAGAGGGGGCCGCCATTTCCCTGCTCTGACCCCGCTTCCACATAGAGTCACAACCCAGCGACCTGGGAGTCCAAGGCTCCGCTCCTCAGACTTAACGGGCACAAACAGACCAAAAGTGGCTCAAGAAGATCTCAAAGCCCAAGAGCCTATAAATCTAAGCGATGAAGAAATAGCAAAACTCTCAGATGCACAGTTTAAAACACTGGTGATCAGGATCCTCACAGAACTGGTTGATTATGGCCACAAATTAGAGAAACATATGAAGGTGAAACTAATTGAAATGAATGGAATTGCACAGGAAACCAATAGCGATCAAAAGGAAACTGGGACTCAAATCAATGGAGTGGACTAGAAGAAAGCAAATAATGGCCGAACAGAAAAGAGTGAAGAAGCAAGAATTCAAAAAAATGAGGAGAGGCTTAGGAACCTCCAGGACATCTTTAAACGCTCCAACATCCGAATTATAGGGGTACCAGAAGGGGGAAAGGAACAGCCACGAGTGGAAAACTTATTTGAACAAATAATAAAGGAGAATTTCCCCAATCTGGCAAAGGAAATAGACTTCCAGGAAATCCAGGAAGCTCAGAAAGTCCCAAAGAAGTTGGACCCAAGAAGAAACACACCAAGGCACATCATAATTAAATTAGCCAAGATTAAAATGAAGGAGAGAATCCTAGAAGCAGCAAGAGCTAAGAGGACAGTCACCTACAAAGGAGTTCCCATCAGACTGTCAGCTGATTTCTCAAAAGAGACCTTCCAGGCAAGAAGGGGCTGGAAAGAGGTATTCCAAGTCATGAAATCCAAAGACCTACAACCAAGATTGCTCTATCCAGCAAAACTTTCATTTAGAATGGAAGGACAGATAAAGTGCTTCTCAGATAAGATCAAATTCAAGGAGTTCGTCATCACCAAGCCCTTATTATATGAAATGTTAAAGGGACTTACCTAAGAAAAAGAAGTTAAAAAAATATGAACAGTGAAAGGACAACAAACTCACAGTTATTAACAACCACACCTAAAGCAAAAGCAAACTAAAAGGACAGCTAGATCAGGAGTGGAAACATAGAAATGAAGATCTCAAGGAGGGTTAGCAACAGGGGAGTGGGATGAGGAGAAGGGGGGAGAAGGTACAGAAAATAAGTAGCATAGACAGTAGATAGAAAATAGATGGGAGGGCAAGAATAGTATGGGAAATATAGAATCTAAAGAACTTGAGACACACGGTCATAAACTAAAGGGGGGTAATGGTGGGGATGGGGGGTAGGGTGGAGGGGAATGAAGGGGGGAATAGAACAACTGTAACAGCATAATCAATAAAAAAAATTAATTAAAAAAATTTTTTAAAAAAGTAAAACTCAAACTGGAATGCATATCAGTTGGGGAGGCTCTTCAAGACTTAAGCTGAAATAAGTTTTTGTCATTAAAATTGGATTTTGGTGATTTTCACATTTTAGTATCACCCAGATCCTTAAAAGCACTCACAAGCCAGTGAGTTTCACCCTAGTGAAAATCAGATTAGAATCACCTGTGGGTGTGTAACACTTAAGTGTCCCTACTCAAATCCTCGAAAATCCTGATTCTGCAAGACTATGGTGGGGCTCAGTATTGTGTCTCTGCAAAAGGCTGATGCATGAAGCTGTGAACTACTGGCATTGCCTGTCAGCCCATGGCTTTCTCTTTCATTCGTTCAGTCTGAGGACACAAATGCTCTGGTGATTTCATATACTTGAGAGGGGAGACAAGCACCTGGATTTCAGTTCCTTCTGTCCTTTGGAATGGTTGGTTATGTATGTGGTTGGGAAAGTTATTTTGCCCGTCGTGACCACTGTGTCTCACTGAACAAGTGTCTGTTTACCAAAGCTGGAAGCCTTGGGTTTGATTTGCACTGAGTTAAAGTATCACCAAAGGCCTTTAATGGATACACACAGGTCTTTTTAAAGACCCAGACACAGCCATACTACCCAATAGGAGGACTAAGCTCATATGTCCTTGGTGGTTAAAAGAAAGAAGAGAAGGAAGCAAGCAAGCAAGGAAGCAAGCAGTGTGCTAGTACACACTGAGAAACAAAACTGTTTGTAAAAAATAAAAAATATATGACCAAGACAGAAAAAGAAAATCTAAGTAGTCATAATGGGAAGAATCAGATCTTTGCACTTCCTTAGAGTTATTTTTTAAAAGTCTTCCTGCAGTCCTGAGTCAGTTTTATTCCCAAGGCCTTTCTCTTAACTCCACCAGCCATAAATGCATCTGTATTTCCACCTGCAGGGGAAAAAAGTTTGCTAACTTCATTTTTATCAGGACTAATCAGGAGTTACCCACTGTGGAATTCTATTGCTCTCCACGTGACACTTTCTCCTAGGTGTTCAAAGCACTCCCAGCACCTGGCGTAAGGGCACAGGTTCAGCAGTTGAAAGAACACTAATTCTTAGGCGTTGTAGGCCGTATCACACACCACGGACAGGTCCCAGGCCAGGCAAAGCTGAAAGGTTTCCAAAATCTCTGACATCCTCAGGTGGAATTCTGGTTCCTAGGTTTTGCTCCCAATTTTCTCTTAGGGAGGATGCCTGTTCGAAATTTGTATGCCATCGTCCAACCCTGTGCGAAGTGTTAACCACCTGAACCACGTGCAGGACCAGCTTTAATATTTGCCAGGATTCACCCGAACCCCACACAACCCGGGGCGCAGAGGAGACAAGTTTCAACAGCACCCTGTGCAGTGCGCTGGGCTCTCTGGCCCAGGCGACCAACCATAGCCTCCTGGTGGCCCTGCGGTCGTCACTAAATGGGTGGCCAAGGAGGTCAGAATACAAGCCCAGGAGATCACACCGAAAACCCCGCCGCCTCCAGCCGCCTACTCCACTCGAGCCCTGCCAGGTGCTTAACCCTCCTAATGGAAGGGGAGATCTCAATCACCGGTCTCCACTCCGAGTGCTGAACGAATCCCACCTCAGGGCATCTTGGGAAATGTAGTCTCTGCCACCTCCTGGGGTCCGCGGGTCCTCTCACAGGAACCCCCAGCAGGAATTGCTCTGCGTTGGCCAGCTGAAGCCAGAGCTGCAGTCTGAGTGTGGATGGTAGAGCGCGTCCCGCGAAGCACTCGGGGTGTTTTCGAGGATCGGAGCGCAGACAGGGAACTACACTTCCCAGTCGGCCCCGCGCGGAGCTGGGAGCCGGCAGCCTCTCTCTGCGTGACCGCGGCAGGTTGGTCTTGGAGCAGATGAGCGCAGAATATTGAGGCGAAAGCGCGAGGAGGGGGGGATCGCGGGGGCAGAAGGAGTATCTCGGCCAAGAAAATTATGCATGCGTTAGGGAAGCTCTGAGAGAATGGCTGTGGAAGGTAAGGGACGCTTGGGCATTTTAAGCTCCCTCTTAACCCGTGTACCCCAATACACACATCCTCGGTGAATCTTGGGGAACGCGGGGAGGACAGGAATGGTGTTGGTGGCGAGCGGGCCCTTTCCTCTTACACCTTTTGGCGCTCACCTGAGCCACGGAAGACCAGTAGGCGCTTTATTCAGTTGCTTTGGAAAGACACGTAGGTGCGCAGGACTCTAGGCTTGGAGACCAAGTGTCCCTGATGTGAAACGACGTGCTGGAAAGGGGGGGATACGTGGAGAGATAGGCATGAGGTCTGAGCCCCGAGGGTCCTCTTTCGCTGCCCGCTCCCTCTGGGCTGGCTGGCTGGCTGGCTGGGTGATCAGCGGGGTGGCCACAGTGCTGGGGATGCTGGCTTTGCCCCCTACACGTTGGAAACGACCCTGACCAGGTGCGTCATCGGGAAGTACGGACTGCGATTGGATCCAGGGCCCGTGGTCCGTGTGCACGCGGCAGGGGCAGCAGCAGATACACCCCGAGAGTGAAGGTGCTCCTACACCTGTCTCTGTTTATGCAGCCCTCCCGGGATTCCAAAGTTTTCAGAAACGGAATGGGATCAGCCAGGGATAAAACGGACAACCAACTTATTCAATTTGGGTGAATTCATTTCTTTGAAAACCACCTGCCTCTTCCCTAGTATAATTCTGGCCTTTGGCTTTGCACTTTTGGCTCAACAGTCCTGCCTCCTTTGAACTTCCTGGTTAAAAGCAGGGACAGGCGGTGTGTGTGGAATCCCGAGTTTTCACTTCAGATTCTCTTAGATCAGAACACAGGCTTTCCTGCTGAGGGTTGTTTGGGGCGGGGGCGGGGGAATATGTGGACCAGATACGGTTGAGATGTCAAATTGGAGGTCAAACTGATAAAATGACATAATCAAGGGGCTAAAGGATGCCTCTTTCAGCTCCAGAATTGTGGTTCCTGAGCGTGGCTCAGGTCGGCGCACAAGGGGCTGGGTGTGGAGAGAAGAGGGCATGCCTGCTAATTGCATCAGGCTCTGTGCCAAGGGGAAGTGAGCCTGTTCCTTGTAGGCTGCAGGCATGAAGAACCACAAGGACTTGCTTACTTTCTTGTTCCCTCCCTGCCCCAGGTGAGAAAAATTAAGCTAATTTGACTCTTGTTCTTTATCATTATTTAACCGGACTAGCAACAACCCAGCAATAACCCAGCCCAGGTGTTCAGCTTTCATGAATGCGGGGAACTACTGCCTTTGGGCTACTTCAGGTGCAGAAATCCCCAGCTGGCCACTTCCAGTTATCTGGAGATCGGTATTTAATGTGTTTATTTATGTATTTGATTATTTAATGCTATATAACATATGTGCCTTTGAATAGGACAAACGCATAGCCAAAGACTTTTCTAAGTTTCCTATGCAAATGTAATAATATGGTAGGAATCTGGGTATTTTCATCTTACAATTGATGGTGAGATAAAACTTCAGATAAAAAAAAAGACAAAGTTCATCCTGAGCTTGAGGCCAAGGGTAAACTGATCTGCGGATGCCCCTCTACCTCACTCATCAGATGACTCTTATCTTCCCCACTGTTCTGTGTCTCCAATGAGACGCATTCCCACTGCTTGCAAGTCCACAATGTACTTGAAAAGCATTTCCTGCATGCATACTGGAAGAAGTACAGAATTAATTGTACTTCTTGTCTGGTGGGTTATGATACCTTACGAAAGCAAGGGTTTTGGAAACACACGTGGACGGACCATGGAGAACTTCCAGGGAAAATAAATGGAGTGAATTATTTGGTTTGATAACCTGCCTGTCTAGTAAAACAGGAGATCCTGAGTTTGAGTCTCAATGGGGTCTCCACTTAAAGAATGAAGGAAATATTGTAGTTTAAATTTCACCTGAAGATACGATTCCTTTCTCTGATCTTTGAAAAGGCAATTTTCTCTGCCTGGACTGGGCCCGCCTGTCTTACTCTCATTTGTTCTTTGGAGGCTCAGGGGGAGCTTCCCTTCCTCTGGGAACCTTTCCCAGCCCTTCCTTTCCTCTGCCTTCCTGGTACTCTATCCTGTCCATGAGAGGTACCTTCTGCACTGAGTATCCCTATCGTGCACCTGTGTTTCCATCTAGCCTCTTACCATGCTAACCTCTCTCTCTGGACTATAAGCCTGTAACCCCTTGGGGGCTGGAACTGTGCACTCTTTGACTTTATATTCCCAGCACAGTAGCTGACCCATAATAGGTACTCAATAAATGCTCTTGGAATGCAGGGGAAATACATTCAGGGAGATTTTGTGTCTGACTCCATAGAGAGTGGAGTTTCTTAGGCATCCGAATGCCATCAAATAATGGGTTTTGAGAGATGTGAAGGTAAGGAGCGCTTTTCAAGGATGTCCCCCTCTCGTCAGTCTTTCGTCTTTACACTCGAAGAGCTTTTTGGGTCAGTGCTTCTCAATTTGAGGGGCCGTTGTCCTCCCGAGGCATGTTTGGGATGTGTAGGGGCTACTGTTGGCATCTTCTGCTGGTATTTTGTGCTCAGGAGCCAGTGATGTTAACTGTCCTTCAGTGCCTGGTCATCCCATACATCATTCCCAGCCCAAGACCAAGCTCACGGAGAAGACCTGATTCAGAGAATAAGAAATTTTGCCAGAGGAACTAGAAGAGGAAATATATGTTATTTAGCATCTGAAACTATAATTTCTGTATCTGGAAAAAAAATGGGTACGTTACTATTTACTCTCCAGAAAAGCTCTGAGGATCAAGTCAAGGAAAAGGCTTATACAAGGGTGTGTGCGTGGGACATAGATCCTCAGTAAATGGTATCTGTACTCTTTTCCGTCTTTTGGGAAAAAAAAAAACTATTTGGCATGTGTTTTGTATCCTAAATTGTCACTTAATTCACACCAGTCTTTCTAATTAGTGACAAATTAGGAGGTTTTCGTGATGTGTAACCTGTGTTTTAAAGTAAGCTTAAACTTGCAAAAGTGTTAGGAATGGGGGGGGGGGCGTTCGTTCATTTTGCTGAAGGTGTAGCCTTGAGCTGAAGATGAAAAAGAGGCACCCCTTGTTTATGGTTTTATAGCTACTCCGATTTGTGTCTTGTTCTTTGACTGTAAAGCCAACATCCTAATTCTGTTCCCAGGCCTGACCAGTGCATTCAGTGGATGGGCAGCTGGGCGCCTAGAGTTGTACTTTCCAGCCATGGAACACCTGACGGTCTGCATTCACATTGGGATTGTACTGGCATCCATTGTCTATTTTAAAAATACACAGACACACACTGTATTGTGATAAATTACCCCAGATAGCTGGACAACTAGGAGCACTGGAAAGGAGGTAGCTGCAGAAACTGCAAGGTAGCCCCGTCTCCTTGATAGACTGTGTAGATGGTTGTGTTCACTGGGGCACCGTTTGGTAACAGAAGTGGGTGGCAGTGTTGTGTAGGGAGAGAGGGAAAGTGGGTTCATCAGGGACTGTGTTGTCTTCGTCTCTTTACACCAACGTTGGTGACTGGCAGTTGGAGGATCACAGTCATCGTTTCATGAATGAAGTATAAATGCCCCAAAGCAGAAGGGTTTTCCAAGTCCCTGTCCCCAGTTCATCTCTGCTTCATCCACAGAGCTATTTGAGTAAAGTGGAGTGAGTGGACCTTGTACACAGTGTTTTGATTCCAGATCTAATAGAATAGCTCCTCTTAGATGGCAGAAAAATGATTTCCAAGACTCAGCATCCCCCCCCAACCAAGATTTCAATCGAAGGCTATGTGCTCTAAATGACAACTGTGTTAGGGAACCTGAATTTCCCATCATAAGGGAACAAATTGGCTTATCAAATGGTCTCTCATGAGTCATTCAGTGCTCGGGTTCTCTGTTTTTTTTCTCCTGTAAAGGAATGAGAAAACTGCCCATCACCAAAATAGGATAAGTAATAACAGTGGCTGGGGAAAAGAGCAGACGAGATAGACACCTGTTACAACCAGAAGCAGTTGGAAATGATGCTTTGTATGTCCCCTGCTTGCATTCAGAACTGAGTCACAGGGAGTCACAACAGCAGATAAGAACATCACCTTTATGACAAGGCCACAGGAGTTATTTTTTCCAGCTTCAGGTTGAAAGATAGTGAACTTCCTTATATTGCACCCCAGCAGTGAAGCAACCCTCCCAGAAGTGCCTGGCTGTAACATCAATGACGGGGTGGGGTGGGGGGGACAGAGAGGGAGGCCCTAAGGGGAAGGAAGGAAGCCTGAGTCACCTGGGCTTTGCTCCTTTTCATAGACTTGCATGTGAATCATTGTCTTCTCCTCTTGGGAGAAAAGCCCATGAGGGAGTGGCGAGACCAGAAGGGTCATGTTCATGGACCCGCCCCCCTCATATGACCCAGGAAGCCAGGAGGAAGATGGCAGTCTTGCCGCTCACACACCTGCTGTTTTTTAGCTGCATTTCCTTGGTGAGAACACCATTCGTATGCATCTCTTCTACTTGGTGGTGCTGTCTGAGGACAAGCACTGTGTCTTGGGCTTGGTCCCTGGTAGACCCTCCATGAAGCTTATCGAATGAATAAATGAGTGGGTAGAATTATGGAGACTTCTGATTTCCACACAGCCCCCTTATTCCCCTAAGCAGCACTCCCAAATGTGTTTGTCTACAGAGCAGATGTAAAAGCAGTGGGACTGTGGGCGAGTTTCCCTAACAGGGCACTAACCTGTGTGGTGTCACCACGTTAGTGTCCAACTAACTGCTGCCCCATGTCACTTATCACCCAGGGTCCTTTTTCTTCTCTCTTTCTAATATTTTTGTTCCCTAGTTCATGAGATCTGCCCCCTTCTTGCACCAGCAGCTTCTATTAATAATTCTTTTAGGGCATGAGAGTGGTGAACTCTCACCTGGTGCCCATCCCTGGTGACTGAGACATGCGGCCTCAGACCGGCTGTGGCAGTGGTTCCTGCCACTCCTCTCTCTTCCTCCAGACGGCACAGCCAGCTCAGGTGGAGTTTCAACCTCATCCTAGCCCTTACTCTTTCTCTTCAGCCCACCCTTCCTTTCTCATCTGCCTTGCCTTACTCATCCACAGGAAGGAAAAAGAGCTGGTGCTAATAAGGGGAGATTGTGTAGAACCTTTGCTGGTGCAGCTGTGATCTGGAAAGCTGAGTCACAGTGGGTGCTGTGATGACCTGTTGCAGGAGGGGCAGCCAGGCATCTGAAGCTGGTACTTGAACTCTAGGGAGTGTCAGGTACACATTAATTAGGAGAAGGGAGGGGCGAATTGCAAAGACTCTTCCACTGGCCTCCAGGCAGATTTTGCATTTTCTATTGATAAGCCCAAACATGGCCTGTGGTCCCGGCTGGGTGGCTCAGTTGGTTGGAGGGTCATCCCATACACAAGAAGCTTGATGGCTTGATTTTCAGTTGGGCTACATATAGGAGGCAGCTGAGAGATGTTTCTCTCTCTTTCCCTGCTTCCTCCCTCTTTAACAGCAATAGACATGTCCAGGTGAGGATTAAAAAAAAAAAGAGTACTTCTTGTGTGCAAGAAACTCCAGTAGATTTGGGGCAAATCTAATAAAGAGGAAAGTTTAGCTCGTTCTGCTCTCCCACCCTTTGGTGAAGGAGACAGAGAACCAGATTAGGCTGAATGATATAAGTGCTAAATAAAAGTCCAAGTGACATAACGTGGGAGGTCTGAGAACAAATGGAGCATTGAATTCTGAGCTGGATGGAGAAAACCTAACCAAGGGAGAAGCATTCGAATAAGCGTTTAGCAGGATACTGATGGATGGGGAGTGAGGAAAGGGCATAAAACAGAGTGGCATATGTAGAATATGTTCTACCTAATGGATTTTTCCCCCAAGTCCCAGTGTTTCGGCTGTATAGCCCTTTATGGGCAGGAAAGTGAATGAGGATGCTCCTAAGTCGCATCTGGTGTGTTCCTTCTCCCAAAGGCCAAGCCTTCAGCACTCCCTGCAGCCCAGTTGGATCTTGTTAAGAGTCCTTCGGAAACCACAGGAGCAAGCAAGGAAGCTTCTCGCCTGGAACGCAGGCGGATTCCTCCCCAGTTTTCTGAAGGGGGATGCAGCAGCTCCTCCAGCCCTGAGCTGGCTCATGAGAGCACACTTGGCTATATTTAGTCTGAGTTTCGTAAAGTGTGGGTGCAAGAAGCTGCTCGGACAGCTCGATTCCCACAGTGAAGAGCACGAAGGGGTGGCAGCTGTCTGGTGACAGGGGCGGCCGCCTCTCCGCCTGACGCAGCCTTTTTCCAAGGGCACTGGGGCCGGGAGGAGCCAGCTGGCAAGTTCAGTTCCTTTGCTCCTCGGCTGCCCTCGCTTCTATAGAAGGTGTTTGGTGGTGTTCTGCCCAGCAAATCCCAAGTCTTCAGTGATTTGGCAGGTGTTTGTGGACTGGCCATGGGGTGTGAGCTTCAGAGCCACAGCTGACTTAGAGAGCGAGGAGGGCACAGAATGGGCTCCGGCTGGCTTGCGCTGCACTTCGGAGCACCGACCACTCACAGTGCTGTCTTTAAATGTACGGCTCTGCAGCCAGACTGGGTGTGAGCCCCAGCTCTGCCGAGCACTTGCTGTGTGGGCTGGGCAGTTCACCGAATAGCTCAGAGACGCCTTTGCTCATCTATCAAATGGGCATATTAATAGTAATACAGGCATGTTGAGAGCATTATATTAGTGTCAATAAAGCTCCTAGGACCCATTCTATTCTGGTAGCTGCTCAATAAACACTCAGTAAATGTCAGACGAGATGATGGGGCGGTTGCTGTTTGTCTCTTCTTCCTCCCACACGTGTGAAAGTGTCCAAGTCGTTTTCATGGTGCTCTGGTGATACAGTGTGGGCTGTGATAGGAGATGCTCAGGGAGGAAGGCACGTTCTCAGAGTTGGGGTGAAACTGGCCTCCTCACTTTTAAATGTGTTACTTGATTTGTTAACTGTCTGACTCCTGCGGTCATGAGGTAATAGAGGAAAGTGAAAGTGATTATAATGTGAGTGTGTTCATGAAGGACTCATTGCTTAGATAATTCTTATCCTCCAAAAATGTACCTGCCCCCTAATTCCCACAATTTTGTAGGCCAGGCCCTCTCTTATTGGTATGATAATTCCCCAACCGTACAATAGAGTATGTGTGTAGATTGATTGCACAGAGCCATTCTGGGTCTTTGAAAAGAGGAAAATTTCCATGGACCCGATGAAAATGACATTGGAAAACTGATGGAACCAGACAGCTCTGACTCAGTTAAGATCTGGCAGAGTTAGGCCAGAAAACCATTAAAGGAGAGAAAATTGGCACAAACTTGATAGGCACCAAAGAAAAAAATATTAATACCTTCTAAGGATTAAAAAAAGTCTTCGGTAAAAATTGATGGCCTGCAACATTTTGGGGAATATGATCTGTATAAATGGGCTGTGAAAAGTCAAGCATGAAATGACAAGTGTTTTGTCCTGTTGACATAAATCTTGTTGCAGAAGTTACATAATTAGTAAAAAATGGATTTTTGTCAAGAATGAACACATTCACAATTATATAAATTTGGTCTAATAGATAATATAAACTGAGTTTCTCTTTTCAGGATGAAGTATCATTCAATCTATTTTACTGTTAATTTTGAAATTTTGCATCCCTATTCAAATACTCTCTCTCTATTCTCTACTAGTACTTTTTTAAATTTTTAATTTGGGTATTTAGGTATCGTTTACATACCATAAAATCCACCATTTGTAGTTGCATTTTGACAAACATGTACAATAATTGTCTTGCAAGCACCACCACGATCAAGCTCAATTCCTACACCCTCGAAAAGTTTCCTTGTGCCCCTCCCCTCCCCATCCCCATGGTCCCTGACAACCACTGCTCTGAATGCCGTCCCTGTCCTTTTGCCTTTTCCAGAATGTCACATGGATGATATCATATACTACGTTGCCACTGGAGTCTGGCTCCTTTCACGTAGTGTGATGTATTTAAGATTCATCTACATCATTGCGTGTGTCAGTAGTTGAGTCCACTTAATTACTAAGTTCTACTGCATCGAATGGGTGTGCAACAGTTTATCCATTCCCCGAGTACATTGGGGGGTTTCCAGTTCCTGGTAATTATGAATAAAGCTCTATAAACTGTTACCTACAGGTTTGTGTGTGAACATAAGTTTATTTCTCTTGTCTAAATAGCTAGGAGTGGGATCTTTGAGTCATATAAATAGTGTGCTTTTAACCTTTTAAGAGACGGCCCCCAGTCTTTTAGAGTTTCTGTGCCACACATGTATCTCTGTCAGTTTGGATTTTTTCTCTGTACTAATCTTCTGATGACAATGAAGACCTCACAAGAATGAGAGAACTGTGGTAATGGGGACTAGGCAGGCAGCGGGGTGAGATGAAAAGGAAGGACTTTTCCAGGAGTAAGTTCCTGGAGCTGCATTTTAGAAGACCTGTGTAGCTGTAGCTAACACACACGCCGGTGTCCAGGTCAGGGCTTCAGGCTTGGAGATAAGCTAGAAACGTCCCTGGTTTTGCCTCCAGAAGAAAGCTGTTACATTCCCTTCCATAATTAAAACACCAGAATTTGCCACCAAGCTCTGGATATTGAATTATTTTTATTTTATTTTATTTTATTTGATGGCGGTATGGGGGACGCTTATCTGTCCTTGAAAGGAAAGGTCTTACCTGCCTAGGGCAGTTCGGGGCTTCATTTTGCAAAGCCTAAGAAAAGGTTACTTGACTCTGTCTCCTGGATGATTTAAATTTTGAGGATGACAGGGGCCAGGTTTGTTTTCTGCCCAGTGTGATTCTGACTTGGAATTTGGTGTTTCATCTGCTGTCCTTGCAAACAGTGGGGGAAGTGCCTTGTTCACCTGCAAGACCACATTTTTGTCAACCACAGATCGGACATAGGGCCTGAGAACAGATTCTGACATTGGGTCCAAATGCAAAAGGACAGAAGGAGGTATAATTTGGGTGCAAACTCACTTAAGATTCCAGGATTTCCCACTGGTCTATGGAGCCATGGGGTGGTATGTTTGAATTTGGAATTGCTACAGAATCCCTGGATCCCTGGTTGCCTAACTGTATACCGTTGAGGTCATAAAATGTGAGTGCAGGGTTTCCTGCCTCCCTGCCCGGAGAAGGTGCCTGCGCACCATCCTATTTCACGGAGGCGAAAATGGGATGTTATTCACGGGGCTTCAGTAGATGCACTTCCCCGTTTTCATGTGGGGTTTCTTGTTTCCCCCTTGATGACCAGTGGTTTGTAGGCAGAGCAGAGAGCAGCCAGCATCCCAGAAGTGGACACTCAGCTCCCAGCCTGGCTGAGTCATTGCTCTGCCCTCCCCTCCCATCTGTGAGGAGCATCAGGTGCGTTCAGGACTTTCTGATGCCCGAACTGTTGCTTTAGGTTTCTTCTCTGCTCTCTGGGAAAACTTAGCCTTTTTTACTTGGTGGTTTTTAAATAAACTGTAGGGTTGACATTTGGTGTTAAAGTCATCTAGGAAATGTGTGTGGCTATAGCATTTACTTCCTGCAGCTTGGAAGTGGATATTCTTCACTTTACCTTTGCAAATATTTATTGAGAACCTAATGTGTGCCAGGCTCTAGGAGAGTTTGACTTACAGCCCTGTGGGATGGGGGGTCAGCTGAGGAAAAGCAGGTGTGGAGACAGATCCGCTCAGGTCATATTTCCACAATGGGGAGATTCTGCTGGGGCCCTCGATCACCTCCATATTCTTGCTCCTTTCCCCTGGATGGTTTTTGTTTTGTTTTTTAAATCAAACAGGTGCCCTTAGTCAATTCTTTTTTTTTCGTCTTGGGTTGCCACAAACCTTTAATTTATTAAAAATACATCTGTGAGGCTCAATAAAACCAAGTACAATAAAATGAGGTATGCCTGTAGTTCTCTTACCTATGACCTTAGTCATTCCTAGCAAACATCTTGGGGGCTGGGTTTTTAATCCAAGATGACAAGAGGAGACTTAAGGTTTCGAGGGACCCTTGACCCCCCTTACATCTGTATGCACACCTTGTACGTGGGCCATCTGTGCATTTTCCATGGGGGAAAGGCCTGGGGCTTTCATTCTGTTCTCTCAGGGGCAAAAAGTAAATCAGATCAATTCCATGGGAACCTGCACTTGACTTCTCTATTCTCTGCTGCCTCTCCAGAGCCCACAGCCCTCCCAGAAACAATGAAGGCACTCAACTACTTGTTGAATAGACAAGAGAGCTAGTGTTATTTTGTGCCTACTCTCAGCCAGCCTCTTGATGTCCACTTTCTAAACATTAGTTTTCATAAGGCAGTGGATAGGTGGTTTTTCCCTCCAAAGCATTGAAAGACTTGAGGACCAGAGAAGGTAAGAAATTTCCTCAAGGCCACACAGCCCACTCGTGGTGGAGCTGGGCTTTGTCACCTGCTCTCCCATTTTCCAGGGCCCATGGTTTTGCACTGGCATGTGTTGCTTTCTGGTTTTGATTTTGTTCCAATTGGGTAGTTTGGTCCTGGTTTACTTGGCCTTTTGGAAATGTTGATCGTTCATGAAAAACAATATAATAAAACATGGCTTATTTGGGCTCTTCAGTAGGGAAGATTCTTAGGTTTTTGGATCAAACCTCTCCTAAGGTGTTTATCTCAGTATTGGCTCTCTGCAGTTTTGCTTCTCCCTTCTTTAGCTGCCCCAGGTCTTTGGGTTTTTGTCACTGCGGTTACTAAGACAAGATAACCACTGTGGACAGCACTGAGCAGGGTAAAGAAATCGAAGGTTCTGAACCTTCCGCTCACACGGTGTACAGTCGAGTCAGATTCAAGGCTGGGTTGTCAGTGCGTCCCAGTAACGAAGGTACAGGCTTGGACGGGGTGGGCTGTGTCCGGGCTCTGCTCCCCCTCCGTCGGGGGGCTGCCGGGCCCACAGCAACGGCCCGCCCCTTGATGTTGTAGGAGAAAAGGAAAGAGCAGAGGAGTAGCTGTGAGAAACACTTCACAGGGCAGAGAGTGGCAGGATTTGGGGCGGGTTAGTTACAGGGTGTGGCGGAGGCAGACACAGAATTGGACCCAGCTCTGCAGGTGCTTTCCACTGCCAATGCCGTCACGTCCAAACTCCTTTGCAGTCAGGGCTGCTCCCCACATGCCACTGCCTTCCTGCTCCGAGTGGATTTCCCACCCCTTCGCCTCAGGAATCTGCCCGATTGTCGGGGGGTCCAGGACCAGCTGTTTTCTGGGCTCTTCTTGTACCTTGAATCCCTCTGCCTTTGCTCTGTTCTTCCCACCAGCAAGGCCTTTCTCCCGTAGCCTCACCTGTTGTTCTTCTTGCGCATGTCTAAAGCAAGAGACCGGGCGGGCAAGCCAGAGAGCTCCTGTGTGAGAAGAGCGAGACTTCCAGGCAACGGCAGTGTTTCAGGGATGGGATGAGGAACCCGAAGCAGGTCGTACGGAAACCACGTCACAGGGGAGTGTGTCGGCATCGCCCGAAGCCCAGCCAGCAAGGTGTGTGCTGGGAAATGCCCATGCATTCGGCACGTAGTAAACTGGGAAGCACATCCATATCCCGGTCATTCAGAGATTGCGTGGGTGACAAGGAAGTTACTCCTGATGCAAATGTATAGAGATGGGAAGAAGCGGAAGGAGGGGAGTAACAGTTGTAGGAAGAGAGATACCAAGGTCAAGGGAGTTCTGTATGTGGTAAGAAGTCAGAAGGAGGAGGATAAAGGGCCTTACCTGGATGGGAAATGAGTTCAAAGAAGCTTTTTTTTTTAAGCCACAAAATAGTTCAGTGTTTATAGACTGTGTGAACTGACCCACTAGAGAGGGGGATTTTGAAGAACAGGCCCACCAAGGGTTGAGATGTATCATCTCTTGGAGAAGGGGTGGGTGGTGCAGATAAGGAGTGTTGTTAACTGTACAATAAATACATCACTGAAAATATTAATACTTCTGGTATGTGATAGGCACTGTTCTTACTGCTTCCCATCTGTTGACTTATTAAACTTCGCATAAACCCTGCTAGGGAGGCACCATTTTCATCCCTCATAAATAACAAGGGGACCCAGTGAGGTTAGTGACTTGGCCGTGGTCACTCAGCAAGTAAGTGGCAGAGCTGATATTTGATAAACATAGAAGTTGTTCATCCAATTTTCTATTTAAGACACTTTGGGGAGACCTGCATTAAGACATCTTCAGAATTTTCTTTAAAAGTTAGATTATTAAAAGATGACCTATTAATATACTGTTATAGCAATTATACCTTAATTTTTTTAAGGATGACCTAGGAGAACATGTAGGTCACTGTCAGTTTCTTGTGTGTTCTGTGATAACTCAGTCGAGATGAGACAAGGATGAAACAGGAGGACTTCTAATTTTCAAATGTTGGGGGAGGGTGTAGTTTTCGGAACATGAGTCATTTTCTGGAGAGGCTAGGCCTCGGTGAGTGCTTCTGTGGGGAGCAGAAGGTGGGTGCACAGACCATCCAGCAGGTGCCATGAGGGAACTGTGACCCTACACCCACCAAGTTTGGGTTTGGGATTCCAGGAAAACAGCAGCAAGTAGGGACAATTGTCAGAAAGGAAGGGATGCTGCACACAGACTTGGCCAGTTTCACCTTTTTGCCGAGATAAGAACATACGCTCCGTTTTCTTTTCCTATCTCCTGCCCCTTCCTGTTTTTAAAAGCCTTAAGACTTAGGTTTCCAGGGTGCTGAGGCCATTGTCCTGATTCTGATGGTAAGTGATCTTCCCTGACTGATGATGAATTGTCTATTGCTTGCTAAGTGTCTGTACAACCCCATGAAACTCCTGCCTGCCCGCCGACCTGCTTTGCTTGGCCAGGGTTCTGTAATCGAGACTCCATAGCTGGTAGCTTTGGCACTGCGTGTTTTCTGGGGCTCACCCCAAGACCATTGCCACTGTGACCGTACTGCCCTGGCTTTCTGCAAAGCACTCGTGCTTTCCAAAGTGCAGTTTCTGGTTGGCTCCATGGCCGATCCGTTGGCAGCTGGAAGAGGCACGCTCATTCCTGTTTCATAAATGAGGATGTGAGGGCTCCTTTGCCCAAGGTCACACAACTCATTAGTGGCAGAGCTTAGATTTAGAACTTGGTGTCTTGAGTCTTTTTATTACAGCTTCTACCATTGCTGTGGTGAGTGGAAAGGAAGGCACAGTGCCTGCTTCAAAGGGGTTTGTAAATGGAATGTTCTAAATGGGATCAAGAATGTTTCTTCAATCGCGGATGAAGGCAGCCATGTTCCCCAGTGGTGCCTAATCCTTGGCTCAGGTAACAAGAGATTAAGTTCCCCTTTTTTCTTCTCCCAGTATTTTCTTGATTCTCCATAACTCTATCTTCCAAGTAGCTATATTAAAGTAATATTTTAAAACATTTTTCTGCATCTAAAAATCCTTCATATTCACCATAGAAAGAAAAAATTGAATAGCAATAAGAAATGAATAACAATAGCTGTCATTTATTAGGCACTGACTGAGAAGAGCAGCCAGTAGGCCCCAGTACTGCCCTGCTGGTTGATGGCAGTGAGTGTTCTGATGGATGGGGTTGAGGGCATATTGGTCATTGTTTGCTTTGAATATTCTACCTGTCCACAATAAGCTCATGAAATGCTTATTAATATTCTCTCCATTTCCTACATGAAAAAATGAAGGCTGAAAGAGATAAATTTCCCCAAGGTCATCAGTGGTAAATGATGGAGTAAGAATTCAAGCCCAAGTTCAGATGACTTCAGTGTCCACTCTGTTGCCACGAAACAACAGGCCACGCCGACACACCCTGTAGAGAGCCCTGGGGGGAGTTCCCTTTTCCTTGGGGCTCCGTGTAACTGATGCCCTTTACCTTGAGTAACATAAGTGATTCTAGCACATCTTAATAAGTGTTCAGTTGTAGATCAACTATTAATGCATTTCATTATGTCTCCCTTTTTTCCTAACTGTGTATAAGCATAACAATCAGTCTCATTCTTAGATACAGATGCCCAGTTAATGAGGGCAGTGGTGGGAGCTCTTGGAAGGACAATAAATAACTCAGTCCAAGTTTCAGGAGATGTCCCATGAATTTTGCCCCTGTAGCTTGCTGACAGCCATTGCTGCTATCAGAGCCATATAGAAAACTTACCCTTTATGATGAAGGGCATTTCCGTGAGATGGAGTGAAAGGTCTATGCAGGATGAGGACAGGGTCCCAGCTAATTGTAAAACTCATGAGTGCTGACGCATTGCTTATGTTCCAGCCACCTTCCTTACAGCTTACTGATGATTCCCACACACTACTTTTATGTGATTATTGCCAAGGCACTGTATTCTGATTTTCACTATTTTAACAAGGTTTTCCACCTGTCCTTTTCTTTTCATGCTCATTTTGGTCCCCCAGTCTGTTTGGTCCTTCCCTGATACTTCGTTTATCTTTTCTTTTTCTTCTTACAGTGTGTTCAGCCATTTTTACTCCTAATGTTAAAAACCTTTGATTGAGGAAACATTCAGAATCTCTGTGGTTCTTCACTCAGCCACTATGTAGCTACGTCCTCTTAGTGTTAAATATTTTGAAATTAGGTGATGAAACATACCCAATATTTTATATACAAGTATAGACAGAGAGATAAATATTTTTGCTGTATACCAAGGATTGTGGCTTAGAAATGTTTTCTCAAATGCCTACTAGAGTTGTACTTATTCACCTTTTGTGTATGAGGAAACAGATTTTGGGTAAGTAACTTGTCTGTGAACACTCAGTACAACAAACTGGGAGTAAAGCCCAGGTATGTATGTATAGCATAGTTAAAATCATCATGAGAGTGTCTAAATTCTTTGAGAACCTACTATATCACAGGATGTATGTATGATAAGTACTTTATAAACTTAAAATTTAGATTATATTTTTATTAAAGCTATATGTGAACATACTTTCACAACCATTCGTTAACATCTTTAAAAATTGTCTAATGATATTTTATTGTTCTTTGCTTAGGGTCCTATCAACTTATCACTTATTTCAACAAAACATTTCCCAGTTAAGTCTCCTCCCAATAATTCATACATTAGGTATTCTGTGAATTCCTTGTCACTGAGGAAGTGTTTCCCAAAGAATTCTGACTCATTTCAAACAGGTCTGTTTGTTCTCTAGACTTGCTTGTGTTTAGCTTTTCTTTCACCGCTGTCCTTGGGGTGCCTATCTCGGTGTCAGATGCTCTCTTCCAGGACCCTGAGTACCCCTCTTGCTTTCTTTTAACCTTGGTTTTGATGGAACTCATCCTCCTGGGAAAAGGTATGTGGGAGGCAGGCTTTTGAGAACTTGCATATCTGAAAATATATATATTCTATCCTTGTACTTGATTGATCACTCAATTAGATTTTTAAAAGTTGAAGATTATCTTTGCTCACAGTGTCGAAGCCTCTACTCTGTCCAAGTTTCCAGTCTTTTTTTTTTTTTGAGAAATCCGAAGCTTTCTGATTCTTGATCATTTGTATGAAATATGTGTGTTTTAAAAATGGTTTAATCTTCTTTCTGTCCCTAGTGTTGAGATATGTAATGAGACTATGCTTTGGTGTGAGTGCATTTTATCTATTGTATTGTGTATTTAGTGGTCTTGCAAAGTGAAAGTGGTCGTTCCGTATGATCATCCATTTCTGTGGGTTTTTATTGGGTTATTTATTTGATCGTAGCCAATTTGTTCTGTTCTTTATTTTTCTAACTGCTGGTTTTGAAATGATAAATTTCCCAGGGTGGTTCTCATTTTTGAAATCAGTGTTTCCTTATGTCTCATCTTGATTCCTTCTGTTTTCTGGTAGATTATTTTTTCTTTCAATCTTCTTGCCATTTTATCATTCCTATTATTTTTAATTTTTAAAGAGATTTTTTCTTTCTGGAGTTTTTATAACACCAAATCTTATTTTGTGGATGTAATCTTTCCGTATTTCATTGAAGATATTAATGCTAACATTTTAATTTTTTAATAAAGCTTTGCTCTCCATGTGTATTTTTTCCAAGTTACTTTTTTTTTGCCAATTTGTTCATTTTGGTCTGCTTTCATGTTAGATAGCCCCAAAAGTGTGTGTGCATTAGGCTCTCTGCCCATATTTGAATGGCCCATTAAAAAATTAAAAGCTCTTTATGAATGCATGGGACCTATCAGTCATGGTTTTTATTGTAAAATTAACTGACTGAGTATTTTTAGGACAAGAAGAGGGATATTCTTATGTCAGAATGTGTAGGTCTTTTTTCTTCTATTGGGTTGGTTAACTACTCAGAGAAGACCCAATATTTGAATTCCAAAATCTGATTCCTTACTCTGTGTCCCTACCCATTCATTTTATCAACTTCCAGGTAAGTATATTACCTGGTACCTTCTTATCCATAAGTATATTACAGATACATTCTGTCTGAGTGTATTTTACTGTATTAGTTCTAAGAAAATTAGCAATCTAAATGTAGATTTTTTAGGAATTCTCGTTTCTGAAGATGATTCTTCATTAACCAGAAATTTCCTTTCACTACAATTATAATTTTTGTGGGTTTTTTTCATGGATGTATTTGAGCACCTAGAAGAGTACCTGGTGCATGGTAGGTGCTTGACAAATAATAGTTGAATGAGTTAATATTTTTCCCAGTGCATTAGGATTTCTGAACAGTATGTAATAGGATATAGAAAAAGCCCCATTTTCCTGTCAACATCATGCTGAGTGTACACGCTCAGATTCGACAAAGGTAGTCATGCAAACCAAAATAGATTCACCCCAGGAAGAGAGGATTCCTATTTATGAAACTTCTTGGGGCAAGAGTATATTTCTTTATATTTGAGATTGGAAGTTGTTATTGAGGTGGCATTGATCACAAGTTGGCCTCTGGAAAAGGGCAACCGTGGAAGGGTTGCCTGGGATACAGAACTGGTCTTAGGAACTTGCATGTACAATACTCATGTGTTCAGATGTGACATTTTTGGGTCTTGTTTAAGCGTTGATTCTGCTGAGTGCTTCCTAGAGACTTTCCCATCTGTTCCTTTGTGCTGACAGGGTCTTTCTGAACTTAGAATGGAGAGATGTCCCCAAGGGTCACACACAGCAGCCTCTTTCCACCCCGACTACCTTTTTCTCCTCTCTACCCATCTGTGTCTACTCATCATTGGAGTGGGAACGAGGGTGAGGACTTGATAATGCTGAGCTGGCCTTTTTGGAAGAGCTAACTGTCACACCAAAACGCCCAGTCACTTGCTCTATGGCATTGACTTTGTCCTCTATTTTGACATCTTCCATTTTCAGGGAGGGGCCAGTGGGTTGATTTCCTGAAAGAAGCTGGAAGAGAGCAAGACCACAGCAGGAAGAATTCTCTCCTGATGAGCACAAGGCAACCATTTTTAAAGAGAATTCATTGTTTAGAAAATTTTGAACTTATGATAGTCAGCCAACCATTTGGGTTTATTTGTTGGGAGATGAGAAAGAAGGGAACAGGGAAATAAGAGAATAGTGAGGAGGCTGGAAATACTTAAAGAAGAGCCATTCACTAGGCATGAAGGAAAAATAATTTATCCAGTTACAATGCTCTATCAGCTACTCATACCTGAAAGTATATTTTGTTGTACACCTAAAAAGCATTAAAACTGTTTACATAATTTTATGTTAATATTTACATAATGTATTCTGTTAATATCCTAGAGCAAGATACTATTAGGAATTCAAGAAATTTAAAAAATGCAACATAGTAACATTTTCCTTTTAAATTAACCTAAGAGTAATAATTACATGGTTATTAGATATATCCTCTGGAAAGTAGGAAGAAAAGAGTTTTCCATGGACCCACATTAAAAAAAACCAGCCACTATTACTATTTGGCATATTTTCTTCTGGCCTTTTTCTCTCTGTATGGCTTTTGGTTTTGTATAAGTCATAAGGCATTCTGCTTGCCTCTCAGTACGGTTTTTCGGTCTGCAATTGGAGTTGACATTGGTTATGTTCTGATAATGCATGTCTGTGATTTATTCTTTCCTTGTCAGGAGGCTGAATAAGCAGTGATTTAGTTCTTGGCTTTAATACATTCTCTGTATGCTTTTAACACAAAACAGTATTCAGATTAGAAAGTGAATGATCCTTAGAGCAAAGAAGGATGATGTATGTTTCACAACCACTTTAAAAAATATCAGATCTAAAAAAAACCCAGGAGCACAAAGATGGCTTGGGCAAAATGTGTGTAACAAGACTTTAGGCTTCCTGAAATGGGAGGCAGTCTCTCCGTGGTCCTGGGACACGTTATGAAAGTCTAGTGGTGTTTACTTAGTACTCAGTAACTATTATTACACATGTAACATGGTGGTCTCAAGGCAGAGAAGGAAAAGCCTTTCCACCTAGAGGCATAGAAGGCAGGGGTGCAGTGCTGTGTGGTGCAGAAGCAACTCGAGTTAGAAACTCCGCTATTATTTGTGCCGCTAACTACTCACCGCCTCAGAGGCACCTGCCCTCAATGTCCTGACTAATAAAATGAGGCTGTTGAATGACATAATTTTAATGAGGTTTTATCCTCCTCTGACATTCAATTGACTCAAGGAGTTTATGATTCTGGACCAAATACTGGGAACATAAAGATCCAAAAGCCTAGCAACTACCTTTATTTTCCTCCTCCATCATATCTATTCAGTGACCAAGCTTGACCTGTTTTACAGTCTAGGTTGGATGTGAAAAAAATCGGCCACCTCTGTCAAGTTTTATTGGAATGTAATTATGTTCATTAGTTTATGTACTTTATTGCCACTTGTGTACCAGGGTTGGGCAGAGTTGGGTAGCTGTGATATGGTTTGCAAAGCTTTAAATATTTATTATCTATGCCTATATAGAAGAGCTGGCCAACCCCTGACTGAAATGATCTGGAAACCCATCTTCACTTCGCCACCTCTGTCCTGTCTTAGGTCTTCATCTCCTTCTCACCTGCACAACCCAAGACCCTGTAAACCTAGTTTTTCTGACTGCAGTTTTGAGCTTTGCACACGTATTCTCTACAGAAACAGTATAATTTTGGGATTGTGATGGCCCTTACTCTGTGGTTCCTAATTCTAGCTAATCATTAGAAGTACCTTATGCCTGGACTCTTTGGGGACCAGCTACCTTGGGATCTTTCCTGGTTGGCCAGGTGTGAATGATTTTGCAAATTCTCCATGTGATTCTGATGTGCAACCAAGATGAACTATTGACTGGGTTTAGGTCCTGACTTTATTTTCTGGATCTGTGGAATGGGAACAGTCCTGTCTCCATCGTTCCAAGGAATAAATAAGTGAGTAAGCAAAGGAGGTGAGGTATGTAAGGAATACAGTCTACGCAGGTGCTTAAAGAAATGGTAGTTTCCTATTAATGGTTCTTAACTTCCCAGGGATGTTACATAAGATTCCTAGGGCTGCCATTACAAAGTACCCCAGACTGGGTGCTTTATTTTCTCACTGTTCTGAAAGCTAAAAGCCCAAGAACAAGGTGTTGGCAGGTCTTTTTTTTCTTTGCTTACACATCCCTGCTGTCCCGTCTCATCCTCTTTTCGTAAGGACACCAGCCATCCTGGACGAGGGCTCACCCTTAGGATCTCCTGTAATGTGCATTGCCTCTTTAAAGGTCCGGTCTCCAAATATATAGTCACATTGGGGGTTAAGGCTTCAACATACAAATTTGGGGAGACACAATTTAGTTCATAACAGATATGGATTCTTCGATTTCCTGATGAAAACTAGGATTTCTTTACCCAGAAAATGTAGAGACATCCATCCAAGTTAAACCCTGCATGTGTTATACGACTCTGAAGCTCCCACTAACCAGGAGAGCATCGGAAGCAGAGGAAGACACACCAGAGGGCAGGGTGTGTGTAAAAGATAAGGACGTCCGTTCTCCTCATTTGTTCATTCATTGTTAACAGTTATTCCCCAAGTGCTGCCCATGCACCGGACACTGTGCTGCAGTTATGACAAGGTGTAGCACAGGCGAGACCCCTCCTCCTCCTCGTGACTTACAATTTTTGTCACAGGAGACGTACAGCTCAGTATCAGCACACCAAGTACCACGTAGAGAATCAAAACAGAATGATGGGGTGTCGTTCGCCTAGAAGCCCACTTGGATTGTGTGGTCGGGAATGTCTCCCCTGGGGAGATGCTTACGTGGGGGCCTGAATAACAGGAGCCAGCCATGCAGATGGTGGCGGAGGGTGTACGGCTGATGAAATGCCTTTTACCCTCCGGTTTATTTTAGCATCAGCTGGCAGAGCCACCTCCTCTCACGCCAGCTGCTTTCCAGATTCAATTCTGTTGCTTGCAGAGCAAGAATTTAGGGTCAGCTCTGAGACAGACATGGCTACTGTGGGTTGCTCCGCTGGCTGTGGACGTCTTTCTGTTCTATCCCCAAAGTGCTTAGACTATGCATTCAGAAGGGTAAGACCTGTCAATTCAGACATCTGTTCCTCTAAGTTTCTTTGACGTGACTGGAGTGTAGTCACTATTGTCTTTAGCCTGAATTAGAATTACCACTGTGGGGTGGGACATCAGCATTGGTGGGGTGATAAATGCATAAGCAGTAACTGTATTACAGTGCATGCTTCTGGAATCATAGGCTGGGCCTCTGAAGGATCTAGAAAGACCCCAAACAGCATCTGAATGGAACAGAGAGGACTTCCCCTAGAGGCTGCATCCTAAAGGTCTCCTATGACTTTAGGATAAAGAGCAAAATGCTGCCATGGCTCACATGCTTCTTTGGGTCTGGCACCTGGTACACTCCCCAGTTCTCCCCACCTCTCTGCCAAGAGAGACTGGTCTTGATTCTAGACTTTAGGTTGGGGTCATTTCTGCTCTGTGTATCTCAGTCTGGGGTCCAGATTGAAGGGGCGTGTTCTTTCCCTGGTTACTATAGGTGCATGAGAGACCAAACCAAACTGTACATACATGTTTAACTCCTCTGCTCACATGTGTCCAGTCATATCCATTGGCCAAATTAACTTACATGGTCAAGGTCAAAGTCATTGTACAGGTCCATACTGCTCCAAGGGGAGTGAATATTTGTATCAAACTCTGAGCCCTGGGAGCTCCCAGTGGATTTACAAGGGAATGGGGAACAGGGTTGGATGCTTACCCATGAGTTTGGCCATCACAGTTATCCATTATCATAAATATGAAACAAAATCTCTGCATAACAGAGCCAACTCTTAAGTTCATGGGGTGGCTGGGCCTGATTTATATGTCACTTCTCCTCACTGTTTTCTTACTACATGGAAGATTTTGACCTGTGAAGCTGCTGTTAAGGTCAAAATTCCCAAATAAGATTGTGTTTGGAATGTCAAAAAAAAACATGACAAAACAGTAATTTGATGTACCTTAGCATGTATGGTGCCTAAAACAGTATCCATTCAGGTCTGCCTGAACAATAAACAATAATGCACTTTTAACAGTCTTACCATAGGGAAGGGAAAAAGAAGGGAGTAGTTTATTAATAAGTGAACCAACAGAGTTGGGGGAGGATTATTGTCTGGGGCAAGACTTGAGCATTTGAATAGACTTATGGGAGGAGCCAGTGGGCAGGCTGAAGATGGAAGACACAGTGAAGCTTGAGGATTCAGCTGAAATTTGGAACCTGGATGGTGTGGTATCACCTTCCTCGTGGTTTTCGATATCAACAGCCAAGGAGGCAAATGGTTGGAGTGACAAGCTTTCTCCGATCTGAGCTTTATGTACTCAATTCCCCCACGCCCTGCTAATCTTAAGGGGAGATTTAGATGATAACAGTTGGTGTTTACAATGTTTTAGTGGCCGTCGTATTGAGAACTGACTAGAAGCATCTTTAGAAATAATTTATAACACCACGAAATGACTTGCTAATCTTTCAAAGTATATCCTTTAGAATTGTTTTTGTTTTTGTGTACCAGCCAAGAAAATCTAGAACAGTGAGGAAACTGGTAAAATATTTCAGAAGCATTGTCTGATTTGAAAAGCTAAGTAGGAATATAAATCCATTCTCAAATGCATAATCATGCACTCTGCTGTTTGCTTCGGTTTTGTTTCTTTAGTCGGTCTAGTGGCAATGTGTGCGCATGTGTGTGGGATGCCCGCCAGGTAGGTGCCCGCCCACAGCTCTCAACTAGCTGTAGGGACTCACAGGTGGGAACGTAAAGGCCAAGGAATTTGTGTTGCCTTGTCGTTATCTGGCCCCTATTGTGGGCCCAGTATTTGAAGGGACACCGGGAGTGACGCTGATAATTAACTACAACAGTTTGATTTAACAGGTGCCTAAGTTTGTGGTGGTTACTTGAGAAAGTGGCGGTGTGCTGCCTTGTGTAGTGCAGATGAATGCTTTGGGAGTTCAGATTAAGGAGCCAGGGTGTATGTTGTCATGAAGGAGAAGGTTTTAATGAGACTTAAGCTGAATCTTAAAGGATGCTCATGTATCAACCGATGCTTATTGCCGTCATGTGCCTATCCATATTACTGAGACACAACGTTGGCTGAGTTTCCCCCGCCTGAATCATTTGTTGATTTTCCAATTGTTTAATGAAAAAAATCCAAATTTCTTATCCTAGTCACACAAACCCCACACTTTCATTACAAGCTGCTTCCAGATTATCTTCCTGTCTCATCTCCATGTTATTTTTTTCATGTCCTGTAGATTCCAAATGACTAACTCTGCCTTGTAAACACTCCAAAATTTCCTAATCTGTGTCTTATTTTAATTTGGGGGGGTGTTTTTTTTTAATTTTAGATTTTATTTATTTATCTTTAGAGGGGAAGGGAAGGAGAGAGGGAAAGAAATATCACTGTATGGTTGCTTCTCATGCGACCCCTGCTGGGAACTGGCCCCTGCTGGGAACTGGCCTGCAACCCAGGCATGTGCCCTGACTGGGAATCGAACCGCGATCTTTTGGTTGGGGGGGGGTGTTTCTTTTAAAAATCTTTTATTGTATTTTTTTCCATTACCATTTATCCTCCATATTCCCCCTTCTACCTCCATTCCCCGACCCCCAACCCTGCAATTGCCACACCATTGTCTGTATCCATGTGTTCTTTCTCATTTTTTCCTTTTTTTTTTTTTGCTTCATTCCTTGGTGCCTTTGCTTGGACACCTACTCCTGAAATACAGGTGCAAGTCTGGTCTGACCGCTTTTTCAAAAACCTATCTGAAATGCCAAGTTTCTATGAAAGTCTTGCCTGATTTATTTTTGTGGGGGGATGGCTTGGAAGTAATCATTTACTTTCTCAGTTTTCAGACCCTCTCAATGTTACTTTCTCTGTAGCACTTATTTCCACCCTCTTTCACTTTCATGTCCTCTACAAGTAATATGCTTATTTTTTTGTCAGTAGCATAGAAGTACCACTCAAAGAAGAAATTTAAAAAAATGGAGATACGGTTTCTATAGCTTTTATTTTCATACCACTAAAACTTATCTGCACATACACAGACACTCACCATCTCTTATTTCATTTGATAAAAGATAGGCAGTTGACATTAAAAAAAATGCAGGAAAGACAAAATCAAAATCAAGGACAGGCTTTTACACGGGAAACATGTGGCCAGTGGAAAACTCACGGGGCTATCTTTTTTTTTTTTTCCATTTTGCTGAGGACCAATGAAATTTTCATCACATATCTGCGTTCTGGGCAGACTTTGGGGAGCCACTATTCCAGTCGACTGTGAGCTTTGCCAGAGCTGACTTATCTCTGCTTCTCAGTTTATCTCTATCTCCCTCCGAGATAATCTCAGGTCTCTAAAAGCTTATAACAAAAAACCAACTGATTTGTGACACAGAAGTGGCCAGGTTGGGGGATAAAGTATTCAATGACCTGACAGTTGTCTGAAGTAAGTGAACAAGAAGGCTCTTACTGTTACATAAGCCTATCTGAAATGTGTATGAAAGTCAGAGCTAGACACGTTACAAGGGCTGTTTATGCCCAAAGAGCAAACATCGTATAAAATCCCTCCTACGGTTTTGTACTTCATGTTTTCTTATCCCTAAAATGTAGATATAGCTATTCAGACCACTAAAAACAATGAAGCAAATATAGAAAAAAATAATTTCTGACATCAAATTCTTGCTTTTTCAGTTCTTTTTCAAGTAACATTAGGGGGAAAAGACTGATTTTTTAGACATGTGCTCTCAGTAGACCTCCTTGCAGTGGCCAGAGTGTCCAGGAACCCTCACTGACAGTGTGGCAGTCACAGTGACAGGTGGCTGGTGAGCGATCGAAGCATGGCGGCCATGACTGAGCAGCTAAATTTCCAATGGCATTTAAATATCATGAAAAGAACGTCATGACTTTACATTAAAACAGCCAGTCAAGGGCGTATATATCGGCTCCATCTTGGAGATTGTGGCTTCAGGAGAGCCACTGAGGTGCACAGAAGACCTGTGACCTGCAATCTGTGACACCACTTGTATGGTATCGTGTCAGTTTTCTCAGCAAATTTAGGAAACATTTTTAAAAGAACTGTTTTTTCCTTATCAAGGAATGTTTAGCAAGTTATATACGTGTCTGTGGCTCCACTGAATTTTGAGCTATTTTTTTTTGTCCATGAATTAAGCTCTATTTCTGTACAGTTCTTCTTTTAGGTACTATGATCTTTGATTTATATATTAACATAGCATGTACATTTGGAAGATCGAGTGAAACAGAGAATGAGGCGTGTTAAACTTGAGTGAATCTTTAGTCTGAGGAGCATTTACTGTGTATAGAGAGTGAGCAAACAGACTGGCCCATGGAAGTGACCTTGCTTCACACACACACACACACACACACACACACGGGACACATTCATCTGTCACACCAGAACCTATCAAGCCTTTTTCACGTTTCTGTGATGGGACAGATGCTTATGTTTCTGGCTGAAATATTTTCCCCTTAGTTGCCCAGATAACCCTTTCAAGAGAATTTTAAGCTTTTCTTTTTTTTTTCTCTGATGCCTTTTCTGACCTCTTGTCCCCCTCCCCCCTCCCTAACCACACTGCAGTCACCTCTTCCTTTCTTTAGTTGAACTGTCTGTGTGTGTGCAGACCAAGGTGTGTACACCAAGGGTCAGGCTGTTCGCTTTTGAAGGCATCGATATGATTCAGATGATATTCACAAGAACAAAGGGAGAAATATGTATAGCAATGGTTACCACTTGTTGCACACTTACTCGGTGACAGACATTAAGGACTTTAAATACATTTTTATTCTTCTGAAGCTATATAAAAAAGTTATGATGATTCTGATTTTGTAGGAAAGGCAGCCCCACCCTAAAGCTAAGTAACTTGCCAGCGCCACACAGATAGTTGGTAGCAGAACCAGATTTGGTAACTCCAAGCCCATGACTTTACCAGCCAAACAATTTAAGATCTAGAGGGAAAACTTCTACAGTTTTTGTAGGTGGGGACCATATGGAACGTGAGGGTGGGACAGTTCCTCTTTTCATTCCCCTTTGCCATGTTCGTAGGGACCTTAAACAAGTTGCTTAGCATCTCTAAGTCTTTCCCTCCTTTTCACATCCAATTTTCTCCTTCTAATATCTAACACCCTGGTGATAGAGGACGAAAAGCCCTCCATATGTATCACTTCTGTGTCTCTCCCTCCCTTCCTGAAATGGCAGTTTGCCCCACCTAAAGTGTCTCTAAACGGAGTCACCTGCATTCTCTCTCCCTGGTTTGACAGAATGCAGTCAGTAGGGAAGGTGTTCCAAGGTACAGCTGTGTGCCTTCATCTCTGTTTTTACCTCATTCCTCAGTCCTCACCAAGCTCCTTTATGTATTTGTAAACCTATTCTTTTTTCCCCCTCTGGCTTTATTTTCAGTTTTTTAACTGAATTTCATTTTAGTTTACCCTTCTCTCTGGAGCTGCCACTTGGCACTTTTCAAGTCTGTATTGTGCCCTAAAAAATTACACAGAAATTCTTCCCGTATACGACCTGAGATAACCTCTGAAATGGTCCACTGTGCACTTGACTCAGAAAACACCACAAAATCATGCAAATCAAGAGGTTCAAATCTTTGTGTTCATTATCAGAACACTCATGAAACTGCCCAGGCATCAGGGGAATGCGTGTCTGAAAAGCCACCAAGTATCTGGAGAATGTCACTTTACAGAGTGGTGTGTGCCATTCCGTTGTGACGAGGTGGAGTTGGTGGGTGTGCCCAGGCCGAACGGTGGAGCTGGACCCACCCGGGCTGGTGGCTCAACAAGAGTGCCGAGTTTTTGCTGCACGTGCTTAAAATGTCTCTTGGGTGGAGGAGAGGGGCGTGGCTGAAAACACATGATTCAGAAATCACTCCTATATTCTCTCTAGAAGTAATTACAATATAGATATATAATATCTGTATTTAATTGTTTTTGTTACATTCCAAAGATGACCTTTTATACAACAGCAAGCACCTGTCTTAATTGTTTGGTTCCCTGAGTTGTGATACTTGATCGGATTGTGTATCCAGAGTGAGATGCAGATGGTTTCCTTTTCCAAGGAAGTTCGCTTCACCCTTTCCACTTAAATCTTCCTTTGTCTCTTCCGTTCTGCTGTTGAGCCCATCCACTGCGTTTTTTACTTCAGTTATTGTGTTTTCCATTTGGTTCTTCTTTGTCTTCTGGTCTTTTGTTTTTGTGTGTGTGTAAGTTTGAGACTTTCTAATTCTTGGCTGATTTCCTTTTTTAAAAAATTCATGTCAGCTGTAATTACTTATGAAGTGTTTTCATAATAGCTGCTTTAAATTCTTTGTCAGATAATTCTATTACCTCTTGCATCTTGGTGTTGACGTTTATTATCTTTTCTCATTCCATTTGAGGTCCTCCTGGTGCTTGGATATGAGTCATTTTTTATTGAAACTTAGATATTTTATGTCATGAGTCTCTGGATCTTCAGTCTTCTGTTTTAGCTGGCTTGTTTTGGCCTCAGTTGGTACCTGGGATGAGGGCCTCTTGCTTATCACAGGGTGTTGGAGAAAGTCACTGGGTGTCCTCTTACTCCACCCAGGGAAGGGGACCCACCTCTTACCGTCTTGTGCAGGCAGAAGTCCTATCTCCCTACATTACCTCAGCTGGCACTGCAGGGGTGAGGAGGTCGCCTCATTACCAGATGATAGAGATGAAAATCTGGGGTCCCTATGTATCTTTCTCTGGCATCGCATCTTGGGAGTTTCAGGGCACCTTATTCTAGCCTGAAGAGGTCAGAAGTCTAGAATCTCCATTCCGCCTCTGCTGAGTGGTTGGTCATCTGTATTCTGTGATATTTGAGCAGAACAGTTATTTTATCAACTTGGTCTTGCTAGCCTTCCCCTTTCATGGTCCTTTGACTAGAGGGAACAGGCTTTTGTGTCTTATTTTTGTTCTGTGCCCTATGACATTTTGGGTTGCGGGCTGTTTCAGCTTCAAGTCTGAAATAGAGGACACAAAAAGAAAGCCCAGGGAACTCACCACCGTATCAATCATCTGGTTTTTGTTTTATGTATAATGTTCAGGGTTTTTATTTTTCCCTAGTGGGATGAATTAAGAAATGTATGTCTATTCTATCTTCTCAGAAGCATCCAAAAGGCACTACTTTATATTAAAAAAATAAAGGATGTAAGGAGAATTAGAGTAGATCACCTACAGTAAAGGAAAATATTGTTCCATAAAATCTCCAGTTTATATACACAGATACAGGTGTGTTTGGGCACTGGCTTGAATGAAATCTGTTTCTTATAGTATCATGGTTAAAAATGTTTTAAAGCCACCTGTGCAGCTCACCTGTCTCTCTTACTCTGACACCTGAATGCTGTCTAAAGCTTCATAGCATCTCTAAATGGACCTACCTTCATATTCTCTTCATGAATGAGAAGAGTTAATGTCGTGTGTGCCTTAAAGCCATCCCCCCACCCTACTGGTGCTGAAATATGTAAGTTAAGCATTATTTTAATATCTGCTACATTTAGATGACCTAGTCCAGAGGTCATGAGCAGAAGGGTGCATATTTAACATGGTGGTTACACCTAAGTAGTCTTTGAGGATCCCTCATAACAAACTGTTACCAAGATGAAATCGTCTCTGTAGACACAGAGCCAGAGCGTGCTTCCCGTGGCGTGGCAGAGACAGTGTTCTGACACAGACGCACGTGGCCTAAACATCTGGCCGGGACAGAGTCATGCAGGCCCAGCTCCAGCGGCCACACAATAGCCATCAGCACTGCCATCTGGCAAACTGGCGATGATGACAGAGTGTGGTATTATGGGGTTCAACGCCTCACGGTCACGTTGTTTCTTCCCCTCTCTTCTCGTTGGCATTTGAATCCAATGAATATAGCAAGTCACTTCCATGAATTAAACCAATGTTTGGAGAATGTCTGTTAAGAGTATAGTTTATATGGCCGACGTACGAGACACAGTCTGTGCCCTTCAGGGACTTTATTTCTAGCTAGAAGCAAGCCATGTACATGAAATCGTAAACAGTGCATCTCAATTCTAATAGCTAATTATGGGGTTCGAATATATTTGCTTCTAAGGTCATTCATTCATGTAGCAACATTTATTGGGTGTTTAGTCTTTGCAGGCACGCAAACTGTGGCTGCTCAGCAAAAGGCTGTCAAGTAAATCAGTTTCAGGGCAGCTCCACGGTTCTGTGATTTTCCGTATTTTTGGCGAATTACACAATGAGTCTGGAGGCAACTTTTATTTGCTCTTTTGAAAAAGAGATGTATATTGCTTCTAAGAAGGGAGTGGCAGTAAGTAGGATCGCACCAGGCTCTTCCCAACATACTACTTCTGCTCGTTGTCTAAAAAGGGATTGAGCACTGGCTGTAGGGTGGTCACCTGGGCCAGGCGCTAAGTTTGTAAAACTTAGTAGGGAGTAGTCACTTGCTTCAGGGGATTCCTAGTCATGGGCCAGGCAGTCATGTCACTAAATACTTGCAGTGCATGGTATACACACATATACACAACACAGAACGTATCTTCTAATGAGGAAAAGAGGTTATTGTCAACATTGCTTAGGAGCGTATGTTAGGTACAGTATCATTAAAGCTTCATAGTGGAAAGAAGAGAGCATTTGACATTTCCTGAAAGGTTTTCCATGAAAGGAGGGAAGACTGTCTTCTGTACAACGGTGGGTTCAGTCAAGGCAGAGAAGCACAGATCATCTCAGGAGCTGGGAGCAGCTTCTGCAGAACTGCGGAAACCCTTGGCGCTGGGGCCAGAGCAGCCCCCAGGCTGGTGGGAGTGTTTGCCCAGCGTCTCTGTTCACAGAAAAGCTCAGAATAAAGGAGCCTTCAACTTGAACAAGGCTGCACCCCTTGTTTCACTGCAGGGAGAGTGAGGTGTGGGTGGGGGTTGAAAGGACTGGGAAGCTGGGTGGCTTCTTGGCGAATAAGAGCCCCTTATTCTAGCAGATGAATTCAGCCACGCCAGCACTTCTTATTTCTCTTCTCACATCATCTTGAAGGGAACTTGCTGATAGTCTGCTGCTGAGACCTAAGTCACTCTGAATGGGCTCCCTCAGAGGTCAGGTCCAGGGGCGGGGGGCAGGCTTCCTTCCAGCCATGGCAGAACCCCTTCTCCCCATCAGGCTGGGTTTGTTTTGGAGAATGTGCCCCTCTTGGGGAAACTCTCAAGTAGTCTGTTGAGCTGTCGTTATTAGCTATTAAAAAGAAAAGTCCTGACCAAAAATCACCACTGGATTATTGCTAAACTCTCAAAACTTTGAAGAAAGAAAATATCTTTGGGATTTCTCTTTCTGCTTATAGAGACTATAGGGGGATAAAATGAGAGGGAATAGTGTTTTTAATTGTTTTTATTTTATTGTAGAATATACATACTATGAACTTCATTTGCTTGACCATTGTGAAGTGTACGATGCAGTGGCAGTAAGCACACTCACATTGTCGGGGAACCACACCACCACCCACCCCCAGAACTCTTTCATGGTCCAGAATTGAAGCACTGAGCAATGCCTCCCCTCCCTCTCTCCTCCAGCCCCTGGGAACTACTGGTCTGTTTTCTGTCTCTGTGGCTTTGGCTGCTCTAAGTACTTTATATACCCAAGTTGCCTCATATAATGTGTTAGTCCTTTTGTGACCAGCTTATTTCATCTAGCGTAATGTCTTCAAGGGTCATCCCTATGAGAGCTTATGTCAAAACTTCATTCCTTTCTAAGACTGAGAAGAATATTCCACTGTGTGTTACACATCGCATTTTGTCTATCCATTTATCTCTCATTGGGCATGTGGGTTATTTCCACCTTGTGACTTATTATGAATAATGCCGCTATGAGCATGGCTGTGCAAATATCTAAGTTCCTAATTTGGATTCTTTGGTTAAATGGCTGAATCGAGTGGTAAATTCCATGTTCAGTCTTTTGAAGACTCACCAGATGGTTTTCCACGGAAGCCGCAGCACTTTGTACCCGACCAGCAATGAGCAGTGTTAAATTTCTGAGGAAGGGACGGTGCCTTCAAAATGGCATCTCCAAACAATGTTAAAACCAGTGCCTTTGCAGGGAAACCTTTCCCTGTGAAATTGAAAAGCGATTTGATGAAATCCGTTTTGGTTTTCAACTCTTCCTTTCTAGGTGCTCAGTATCAGCAGCATTAACAGGAGAGGGGCGGCACGTCAGGTGAAGAGCTCAACCAGCCTGGAGTGTCGGTTCAGTGGTTGGAGAAGCGCAGGAGAGGTTGGGAAGGCCAGGCGAACATGCCGACCTGGGGGCCGCAGCGCCCCTTACACTGAGTTAGATAACTTTAGAGAAAACAAAAAAGACATTGTTGAAGATGGGAAGGAGAAAGCCAACTGGGACACCTTTTCCATGATGGGCAGGGAAATGACAGTCCCAGCTTGTAAGAGGTCATTTGAAAGTTGCTTGATATAGAAATATTAGGTGAAATTTCAGGGAAAGCAAAGCAAAGGCTGTCAGAAATGTTTCTGAACAAACAAACCTGAGCAGAGAAACCTAAATCAGCTGCTGGGTTTGCAGGCGAGGATAGAGCAGCTAGGGAGGATTAAAATGTTTGAAGAAGATGGCTACATGTGCAGAAAGTCAAAACACCGTAATCCGCCTCATGTTTATAGATACCTTACATTTTGAATGCTAGGTATTTACTAGCAGAGGAAAGTTTCCTTCTGATTTAGAGGCACAATCATGGACAAAGAAGAATTGCTGGTTGGTTTGGCAGCTGAACGAGTGTTTCTTAAATGTCTATTCTGTGCCAGGTTCTGGACGTGGAGATGAATGAAATGCGGAGTCTGTGTCTAGGAGCTTACGGTGGTGGTGGGCAGGCAGGCAGGTCAATTCGGTAGACATCCTCAATACAGCGAGGAGGTGATGCTTCAGGATACTGTGTGCATTAAGGGAGCACTGCCTGGGGGTTCAGTGACCCCTAGAAGGCTGTCTGAAAAAGAGGTCTGATCTCACATGTGGGCTGATGAGGAGTTTGCCTTCCAAAGGAGGAAGTAGAATTCAGGAGGTAGAATAGAACCTCTTTCTAGGAGGAAGGACATGTTTGTGGGGAGTCTGATTTGTGGGGAGTCGGTGGGGAAGGGGACGGGAAGCTACCAGTAGCTCAATGGTATTGCGAAGCCGTGAATGCCAAGACACAAAGCAGGCAGGGACTGTGCCAGAAAGGAAGATCAAAACTATTTATTTTTTCCTCATTAATATCTACATCCATCCCATATGAATCCCCCATCTCCCTACACCAGCACATTTTTTTTTTAGTAATCATAGTTTTAGTATGTGAAATTGAGGGTTCATTGTAAGTAGGCTGTTCTTTGAGTGTAGGACGCTGATTGATATTAACAGTAGTTAGCTGCATGTTCTCATGGGTTTTGTCTCTTCTTACCACTGCCTGAATCATGTGTTGTGGTTGGTTCTCCAGAATCCATTTGGTTCCTGCCTTGAGTAACAGCAGTGTGGTTTGGGGAACTGACCTTAGGTGAAGGTCAGCAGGTTTAAGGGTAATCCTATCTCTACTGCTAGGGTTTTAGTTCACTGACGGGCAAGTGATTCTCTTTGGCCTAATGAGAAAAGAAGAAAGTTTGGGGAAAAGAATGGCCAACCAAGCTGCTTCAATTGCTGGAGGAGAATCGGAAGCTTGTAGCTCTATGTGCCATGAGGGAACCTAGGCTTTGGGTAAAGGTGACTCGAGGATAGTAGAATGGAGAGATTCAAAAATACTCATCAGAGTCCTTAGTGACCCTTGGAACTGGGAACCGAGCTAACTCTCTGTGCTTTGTTTCAGTATTAGTGGCCTTCCTGTCCCTAAAGCCAATATATTTTCTTCTCATTTAATATATTTTGGGTTTGTTCATCTGAAACTTGAAATCATCTACACCCTAAATGAAATGGAATCTATGTAACCTTCAGCATACAGATGTATGACTCTTTTGTGACAAAGTCTTTGAGCCTCACTTTTCTTATCTGTGAAATGAATATAATTATTTCTCATAATTTTTCATGAAGATTATTTAAGATCCAGCACAAAGCCCAAGGGAGGAGCCATGAACTAATATATGTTGAATACCTACTATGTACTGTAAAACAGGCCAGTCCTTGGTTTTAGGAAGGTTAGGAACTAGAAGAGAAATTTACAGATCATTCCATATAAAATGGTATAAAGCCACATGCGTAGGCCTCATTGTACAGTCGGTTTCAGATTGTTCAGTGTTTGTTGAACACCCGCTGTGCCAGGCATGTGATGGAGCTTGGGATGGGGCTGGGGCTTAAGGGAAGGCTTATCCAAAGAAGTGGTATTTATGCTGAAACCTGAAGGATGAGTGGGAATTAGGTGAAGAATGCAAAAGTGAGAAAGATCATTTCTGGCAAAAAAAAATGTGCAAAGTCCAGGAGATGTGAAAGAACTCTGTGTGCACAAGTGTAATAGAAAAACAATGATAAATAAATAAGTAAATAGTAAATAAATATTTCCTCCAGGTATAGAGGAAAATCACTTACTGTAACAAGTTGTTTCTCCAGAGAAAAAGAAAAGGAAAGAAAGGACTCCATGTGTGTGGTCCAAGTGGAGTGACAGGATTAACAGGGGGGAGATGAGGTGGGAAAGGTAAAAGGGGATGGGTAATACAGGGGGTCTCGGGGTTCAAGGGAGCAGGGCAGCAGGGCTAGAGAACTGGGTGGGTTCCAGCAGCATTTTGGGTGCACAGCTTACTGCATCTGGCGATAGATGGGAGGGACAGGAATCATGGAGAGATTGATGTCACAGATGACTGTTGAGTTTCTGTGTGAGTAAGTGGAGGAGACCGGAAAGGGGACTGTATTTTTCATAAGAAAACCAAGGTTCGGGTTTGAGCATGTTAAGGTTAGGATATCTGTGGCACATGGAAACTGGGGTGTGGAGTGACAGTTTGCTTCTGTCTGAACCTGTGAGTGAGGACTTTCTAGGGCGGAGTCAAAATGGGAGGGTCCCTGGCCTGTTGGTCATATCAGAAGTGAGGGGAATGGGTGGCACCTGTGAAGGAGGGTGTGGCGAGTGGGAGAGAGGGCTCCTTAGCTCACTGTTTCTGGGAAGCCTTCTCTCACCTCTCAGGTGTGAAATATTCACAAGCCTGGGGAAGAGAAAAGGAAACCCTGACCTGGGTGTGGAGCTGAGTAAAGGGAAGAATTTTTTGAGAGTCGTGGAAGTTGGTTGAAGGGGGAGAGTGATGAGAAAGGAGAAGAGTGAAGACCTTGGCCAAGAGGCAGGTGTGTATCAGTGAACTGGAGTCCTGAAGGAGATCAGAGGGGGTTTAAGGTCCTGGCTTTGAATCCTCTGAGGCCAAAGGGAAGGAAATAAGGACAGGAGTTTAATGGTGAAGGGCTAGGGACACAGGGAGGTGAGATCATTTCCTACTAGAAACCTCAAAACACACGTGTCCTGTGTGTGCATACACACAACCCCCCACACACCCCTGGTGGTGGTGCACAGGGTCACCTGGGTGGAATGTGTGGTTCCTACCACATTCACTGCTATTTCTTTGGTAATACTGGGTACATAGGAGGGGCTTGGTAAGGGTTTATTGAATAAACGTGCTCAGGAAATGGGCTTTGTATTTTAGTTGCAGGACTACCCATGTGAGAGGATGTGGAGAGTAAGTAGGAAAAAGCAGAAGCCACAGACTCGGCCCCTTTACACCTTCCACTCTGCTCTTTTTGTCATCCATGTAGCAGTTGTAGCTTTGTTTTTAAAAATGGCCAGTTCTTTTGTCTTTTATTTGCTTATTCTATTGGATGGTGAGTTCTTTGAGGGTAACATCTCCCATATATCCTGCATCCATGTTTCCAGAATCATCGGTTGACATATAATGAGTGCTCAATAGATATTTGCTGAATGGGTGTGGGAGAGTGGGTTTGCCTGAGTGCCGGAAGATTCAGAGGGGACAGAAGGGGCACTTTCCCAATGGAGGCAGAGATGCAGCTAAACTGCAGGGGGTGAGGGAGGGCTGCACCTGGGGGCGGCACTGACGGAGTGGCCTGATTTCATATTCTCACGTGCAGTGTGGTGATTCGTGACTTGCTTAGAGTCAACCATGTAGAGCTCAATTGTTTGTTCCTTCCTCAGCAAGTTCTGGGCCATTGTTACCAGACCACCTCCTAATTTGCTGAAGCCTTGTTTTTACCCACTTAGGCCAGATGAAGTATTGTCCGCCCGGACGCCGTCTTCATATGATTTGTTTCCTGAGTTATATTTTTTTCCTCTTGCCTAGCTCTCCACTGCGGTTTGAATCCACGGGCTATTGACCACCCTGCCCGTGCTGAAGGCATTAAACTGCAAATTGGAGGTGAAGGTGTTGAGTCTCAATCCATTAAAAACAAAAACTTCCAGAAGGTGCTTGACCAGAAAGGAACCCCCAAGCGACTGCAGGCAGAAGCTGAGACGGCAAAGGTAGGTAACAATCCAATGCACTCGGGAGAAGGCGGAGCTGCAGCTTTGCTGTTTTGTGGTCCGGCCACAGAGGAGAACTGATGGTGCTTCCCCAGTTACCGTTGTCTCTTCAGGTTAACGGACACTGCTTCTTGATTATAGGTAATAATAAATGAGGATATCGACTGCTTCCCCTTCGGGGCGAAATCGAAACCCATTTGTGGTCGGTCTCATTGCATGAGGTTCTGAGTACGGTGCAGAGTGGGCTGGAGTGAAGAATGCCTTGAACTTAAGCTGAAAGATTTGTTTGCCAGGCTCACATTGATCATCGTATGATGTTGGGCAAGTCATGTGACTTGCCAAGCCTCAGATTTCTTCATCTATTGAGTGTGTATCATAAAAGCCACCTCCCTCATCAGGTTGAGCAGATGGAATAATACGGTGCATCTGGAAGTATTTTGTAAAAGCATTGGCTGCATGAGTGTTGAGGGGCTTTTGCTGACAAACACTGTTAATAGTGATGATAACTGATGTTTTCTTAAATATATCCGTGTATTCCAGGTATTTTTGAAGGACTCTTGATGTCCTGGCTTATTGTGTCTCTGCAACAGTTTTGTGAGGTAGATGATAGTGAATAGTACATCGGAACCTGCTTAATAAGAGATGCAGTCGTTCTAGTTCACTGGGTGCTTGGTTCTGTTTAGTCTCTAGCCTGAGTGTAGGTGCAAAACACACATCGGTAAACTGGGAGTTGGAGGGTAAGTGATACTTCAGTAAAGCTTTGTAAAAAGCTTTTCTGCAAGGAAGCTGGCACCATGTGGGTTTTTGTGAGAATTAAGTGAAGAGGCTCATGTTGGGGGCACAGTGTTGGAGATACTCATATGTGTTCCCCTGACAAATGGAAACAACTGGTCATCACGTGGTATTTGGTTTCTCCCTTGCGTGTTCTCTGCAGAGAAATTTCCTTGAAATATTTGAGTAAAGGTGTGTGTGGCTTGGAAAGCAAATGTTGCCATCACCCAAGAAAAGCCTTAAGTACAGACTAACCTCCAGGCTATTTTGCATTAGGTCTGACCAGTGTAATAAAGCAAATCATCATCTTTTGACTGGTGGGGGATCTTGCCTTAAATTTGTTTTAAAAAACATGTAAAGTGCAATAAAACAATAAAATGAGTAAAATGAGATGTGCGTGGAGAGTCTTTGCTGTCATCCAGTAACCACTCCCTCCCCCTAAAAAACATCTTCCAAAATCAAATGTGATGCCTTTGTTTTATCTGCAGTGTTGAAAGTTGTGAATAATTAACCTGGTTGCTTCTCTTTTTTCAGTGTAGAGGGTTGAAAACTGATGGCATTACTGTGTGTGTATGCGTGTGTGTGTGCACACACTAGGAGCAGTAGGGAGTAGGGAATGATTGTCAAGGAGACGGTTGCAGGTATTCTGCAGTAGATTCCTTTACCTAAGAGAAGTTGCACCTCATAGGAAATTGGTTGGTGATCCCCGAAGTTTGGTTTGTGAGCCGAGCCAGAAATAAGTGACCCCTGTTTTGACATCTAAACATCGTCAATCTCTGATTCCACACGGGCATCTTGAAAAGACTGACGGGGGGAGAAAGGTCTTAGTCTTCTTTAAGAAGACAGTTTGAGTAGAATCTTTTAAAAATGATGCTTAAAATGTTCAAAATTAGACTGCAGAAAAATCAAGCAAACTATACTTTTTTTGATTTTCGTTCAGATTTAAACATTTCCATATCACCTTTTTTATTTGCAAAACAGATAGGTATTATAAAAAATGTGCTTCAAATCTGATGAGATTTGATTATTTCTGAGTTACCGAGAATAAGAGATACTGTATTAAACCTGAACTTCCATGCGGGCAGCACTCGCCTTTGCCTCTTGGCCACTTCGTACACCCACTCCACCCAGAGTGCAGTTGTCTGTGACAAACATTTCCTCAGGAATCGACCCCATCCTGGAAACCAGATTCATTACAGCTTATCCAGATCATCGACAACAAACCCCTGAACAGATGGGGTTGCCAGGGGATTCTGGGTATTTTCACATCAACATCGTATTTGGGAGTGAACAGACTAGAAGCTGAAAAGCTTCGACAAACTACTGATACAGTCATATTTCCTTGGAGAGCTGGATGGTAGCAGTGGGTGCTGTGGGGACAGAATTGGAAAGAGGTAGCCCGGTGTCATTCCTGCAGACCTGCGCTCTCATGTCCCCTGAGGTTTCTGAACCACAGGCAGTGTGAACCGGTTTTATGCACGGCAGACACATGTACATTTTTTCTTCTGTTGCATTTAGAGGGTTTTTGGAGTTGTGAGTCATCATCTCCTTTTTTGTTGGGTAAATAATTGAATCTCTGGTAACCTGAGATACTCTGAATTTACCTTAAAAAAAAAAACACCAGAAGCCCTCAGGCTAGGGAGGCATGCATTGAAAGCCAGTCAGTGATGGAAGCTGGTACAGCTTTTCTGAAAGATAGTCTGCTAGTGGTTATCAGTGTTTTAAATGTGTGTAATTTTTGAGCCACTATTTTCTCTGTAGGAACTTGTCTTAAGGAAATAGTCATCCAGATGGGCAGGGATGGCTGCAGGAGAGTGGTCCCTCTAGCACTTTGTCTGATATGAAAGCACTGGAAACAGCCGAAATGACATTCGTGGGGCACTGGCCAAAGGAACAGTGTGCGTTCATGCAATGGAAAAGACGTTTTTCTTTATACAGTAAAGAATACCTACGTGTATTTATCCTAGTCCATTTGAGCTTCTGTAACAAAACACTTTGACTGGATGGCTTGTAAACTGTAAAAATTTATTTCTCACAATAGTGGAGATTGGAAAGTTCAAGACCAAGGTGCTGCCTGATTCAGTGTCTGATGAGGCCCACATCCTGGTTAATAGGTGGCTGCTGCCTCACCGTGTCTTCACAAGGTGGAGAAGGACATGGAGGTCTCTTTTGTAAGGGCACAAATCCCATTTGCGGGGGCTCCACCCACATTTCCTAAGCACCTACCAAAGGTCTCGCCTCCTGACACCCACCCTCACATGGGTGGTTGGGTTTCCACGAGAACTGTAGAGGAAGATAGACATTCAGTCTATAAGAGTATGCATGTGGGAACATGAGTGTGACGATGTTTCAAAGTCAGCAGGGGAAGAGAAGGTCAGGTTACTGCTCAGCATGTCTAGCACGTCCCCATTTCCATAAAAGTGTCCTTCACTGAAGAAGGGTGTCACTGGGTCTGGAAGAGCGTACCCCACAATTTGAGCAGCCCTTGGTATCTGGAGTTGAGATTACGGAGAAGACTTTGTCCACTTCAGTTCTGTTTGATTTTTTTTTAAGTATGCATTCTTGTATTTATTTTCAAGCCTTTTACAGATTGTCCTCTATTAACATTAGTAGCTCAACTGTGACTCTTTGGTGAGTTGTGTTCTGCCTTTTCAGGCGCCGTGTTTCCTTCCACGGCTTCTGATTCTTGCTGGTCAATTATTTGCCAAGGGGGAGTTATCTCGGGGAGTGTGCGTGGTCATGGAAGCCATTCGATAAGGTGGGGCTTTTGTTTGTTTCTGTTTCCCGTTGAAGTGAGCACTGAGGAGGTGCTTCATGCTTATCTCCTCCTGGGTCTTTTGGGATCTAATACCTTTGACCAGGTGTTACATTATGTTTCAGTTTGACACTCTGGCTACTGACTGACTCAGCCAATCCAGTCCTCTCACTTGCACTTCCCTGGTTGTGGGCTTCACCCAGGGAACCTGTGTCTAGCTCCCTGTCATGCCTGCGGGCTCCGACACCGAGTGTAGCCACATGGGGCTTTGAAACCACTCGGTCCCCCTGCATGTCAGCTGTCCCAGCTCTCGAATGGGCGCAGTGAGCTGGTGCCGCCTCCCCACTGCCATTTCCTGACACCTAGAGGTTTCTCTTCCTTGATCTTAAGCTTGGTGTTATATAAGTTTAAAATTTTACTTTCTAGGATCTTGAACTTTCTAGAGCTTCAGGGTGGGTTTGTAGCATGAACTTAACCTATTATCTTGATCCTGAAATTTCTATTTCTTTCTATATTTAAAAAATATATCACCTCTCTCTACTTATATCGGGTGGGGTACAATACATTTACAGTTGCTTGTATGGAAAATAATACAATGATTAATAATAATACAAGAGTAAACTCTGTTTTGCGTATTCACAACTGTAAACCTACTTTTGCCCCACCCTATGTTTCCATTCTGGGAAAAATCATCCTTTTCACTTCTCCCTTTGAATGTAATTTTGGGACCCTCGGCCCCAATTCTTCAAAAGACTAGAACCCTAATTACAGCAGGAGGTTGTCTGGGCCACAAGTTGCCTCCAGCTCATACAGACCAAAGGCAAAGCAATGGAGAACCAAGCTCACTTTTAAGCCTTATTAGTGGGCAGTCTACTTGAAAAAATAAAACAGATCCAGTTGAAATGTTGATCTGAAAAAGATATTTACCAATGGGGGTCCAGAAAGCTTATGAACACTGGGAATCCAGGAAGTGTGGTGCCATTTTACAAGTTCAAGAGGTAAAACTATGGTAACATAGCTTTACAGGTAGGTACAAGGCAAGAGGGATAGGAGGTAGAGCACCTTCATCTCTTTGGGATGCAGAGAAGTTATTAAGCTGCACATTTTTTTGCCCGCTCACCCACGCAGGGGCACGTACAAGTGCACCAGGTGAGAGCCAAGGTAGGAATGAGTTTCCCTGACACAGAGGAGGCACAGCCTCTGTTCCCTGCCAGTCTCTTTCTGTCATTGTACTCACGGAGGCCTAAGGCCAACTCAGCAGCTCCTGGAGACCAGGTGGAGTTCCATGTAGCAGTTTCCAAACAAACAGCCTGATGACAGACAGGTTGTTGTTCCTGGAAGGGCCCAGGCCTGAGGTTAATTAACCCTTTCCTCACAGGACTGTAGGGATGGGGCTTCTAGAGAGGGTATTCCGGTAGAGGTAGAGCTTGATATGGGTTGTGAAGTGCAGGTAAAATTCAAATGCACAGCACTAAGAATGGAAGGTGCCCTTAGCTATGAAGTCTAGGTGCCCTGAGCCAAGGTGTGGCAGAGACATCCTCAGGTGTATCCTCAGAGTCAAGGTGTGTATTGTAGAAACAGGTTGAAGTAGTGTGTCGGGGTCAAGTTGTATGGGACATGAAAACGAGAATGGGGGGCATGGATTTCTTTTCTACCTGTGCTGTCCACTATGGCAGCTAACAGCCATCTGTGGCTTTTTCATGTTATTGAAATAGAATAAAATGAATAAATGAATATTTTTGGTCATCAGTTGCCACTTGTGTCTCGGGGCTACTGTTTCAGACAGCAGAGACATAGAACATCACAGAAAGTTCTGGACAGTGCTGCTCTGATCTGTGGGAAGCCATTGAAGTTCTCTGGTAAAGGAGCAGAATGAAAAAGGGAAAATGGCGTTGCGCTAACATTCTCCCCGACCCTTGTCCTTGGGCCTTGGAGGACATGTGCTTCAGTCACAAGAAAAATGTCAAAGTAACAGTTTGCTCTACAGGTGATATTTCTAAATGCTCTAGTGATTGGAATTTGAGTTTCCGTGACAACCTGGAGGGTGGAGTTAAGATCAGCCTATCAGCAGGAGGTATCTTGGCTGGTCCGCATCTTGGAATCCTGGGATGTCTCCTTACAAGTGGCCTAAAGACAGTATTGGGAAATTAAATCTCAGCTTCTAGGTTTGATTTCCTAGGTGATCATAAGAAAACTTACCCTTTCTATGTTTTTAATCTGTAAAAGAAAGTATTCATGTGGTTAAAATTCTTTTTGTTTCCTCCTTTTGAACAATTCCAGAGCCCGTAAAATGGTGAGCCAGAGTGATAATCAAAAGGCCTGAGTGTGGCTTTTGCCTGTCCTGTGTACATGAATGACTGCCCCACACCTTTCATTTATAAAATTTGTATCCCCATTTTCCAGCCAAGAAAACAAAGAATTTAAATGACTTGCTTAGGTTCTGGCCAACAACCAGAGGAAGACGGATGTAAACTTGGAGTCTAAGTCTAATGACTCTAAATCCAGGGTTTGCTTGTTTTTTTTAATTCCCTTAACCTTAAATGTACAAATGATTTATTTATTTGAAAAGAAAGTGTAATCTGTTCTACTGAAAACCTGGCCAACAAGGCAGAAGAAGAGGCTAGAACGCTGTGTGTAGTCTTTCTTCCTCAGAGAGAAACACAGAAAATCTTGATTGCTGTATTATATAACGGCAAAGCAGTGCCAACATCTAAAACAGTGAATAATTGTCTGCGTTTGGCTTTGGGATGCATCATGAGAATCTTTGGCAGCAGATAGCCTTTTCTCATTAGGCTAATATTAGATTTAGTTTGTATTCATTTGGCACAGAGTTAAAGGAGCTGGCCTGGAACCTGGTGCTGGAGGCAGAAGGAGGAGCAAGCCCGGTGCCGTGGATGAGCCACAGGTGGATAAAGGGGAGCTGACCGGAGGGCAGCTGGTCGACGTTCGTGACAATGAGCAGGAAGCATTCATCTGGGAGTCAAATGGAAAGCTAAAAGAATTTAGACTTGGGTTAAAAGAGGAAGGCTGGATTGTACTTAACGTTGATCAAATTACATTGCTCAGCTGCCTCGGAGAAGGTCTGTGGCAATTTGGGGAGAGAATGATCTAATTCTTGGCTATCTGTTGCTTGGCTGGGGGAGCAAGTATCTCTCCAAAAAGAGCTGCCAACCCAATATATTGTCACCAAGGATATGAAAGGACATAATGCACAAGAATCACAATGAACGCACACTTTGTTAAGAACTGTCAGGAGGCTCAGGACAAGTGAGACCAGGCAGAATGACGTCACGCTATGTCATTCCAGGCCCCAGCACACACACTGGACACTTGGAAAGATCTCAGGAAAACAACAGCAAACCCAGATTTGAAAGGTAAGCGCTTATTACTAAAGAGTTGAGCTCTGAAAAGTGTTGCAATAAATAGGGTGTTACTTGAGCCCTAGTTTGGCGGTATCATCCATGAAGAAAGGAACCTCGGGATTCTTCTGACCCCATTTATAGTGCAGAGAAGGGAACTGAGACGAAGATGAGATTACAGGGCTTCTCTAAGGTCTCTCTGAGGCCAGCAGTGACCCAGGCAAACGTAGAGCCTAGTTTGTCTAACCCGTGGCCAGGGCTTTCTGCTCTGTGGTGCTGCCACACCCACATGAAACAACCGGTGCCAGGGGCCAGTGGTCTCGAGTTACTTCTCCCGTGTACGAAGACTGCAGCGCATGCCATTTGAGGGTGCAGACTGGAAGGAGGTGTTTAAGGAGCAGGAGCCCCTCAGAGTGGGTTGATTAGAGCCCAGTCACAATTCCATTAAGAGTTTTGACACAGCCAAGATAGGCCTCTGGAGAAAAGGGCATGTGGGCCCCAGGGACGGCTGGTCTGGTAGCACTCCGCCCAAATGCTTTTCCAGCCTGCAACTCTGAAGATCAATATGGAGCCCTTCCAACCATGTGGCAGCAGTTAGAGAGCCATCACACTCAGAGTGGTTGGAGATATTTCTGGATCGCGTGCATCTATATAAAGGCACGCACATCTCAGCTTGTACCTGAGAAAGGGACAAACACGACAGCAGTGGGCTTTTTCTGTAGTTGTGATGCAAAGATGCTCAGTCCTCAATGAGTGACATTGAAGGTACCTAAGAGTGTTGGTCAGCCCAGGCGAGTGAAGGGCTTGGGAAGCAGATAAAGCCAGCACTTTGAGGCAGAGTAAGGTCAACAGCCCAGGGTGGTGGAAGAAAGTGGGGTTTGGCCGTAGTCAGAGGGCTGATGACTGTCCCTGGGGAGGGCATCGTAGTTAAACAAACACAAATGTCCAAACAGACAGCTTACCCTCCCTGTCTCCATGCATATGTGCTAAAAGATCTTCATAAAATGTGTGTTATTTAGTAAGGTTTTCACACGTTTATCTTGCTTTTCCCCAATATCCTACCTGACACTTGCTGTTGAACTGTGACTACTTGGACTCGGGGACCATTTAGAACAGGGACTTTGCAAAGATTTCCTGAGAAGAGGCAGAGGGTAAATGGCTCTGCATGGTGGGTGTGACTGTTGCCATGTGACCTTGAGGAAGTGGATGCATTTCACAGAAGTAATAAGTAGTGAATCTGTGGTTTAGATGCTGTGTGTGCCTTCGCCGCTCCATGTCACCTCGGCTGTGCCTCAGCTGATGGGGGGATGCTGCGCACCCCAATGTTATGGAGCATTGGGGGAAGAGGAGTGGGTGGTAGAAGGGGTAACTTCAAATCGTTGTAAAGGGATGTCCTGCTTTCATACACAAATGTCCACAGCTGATGTTCTATTGGGATATAAGTTGCCAAATGTTTTTATTATAAAGGAAAAACAATTCCATGGTAATAAGTAATAAATTGTTTGCAATTGTCCTGCTATCACTCATCTATCAAGAGATTTAGTAGTAATAATTGAATTAGAAAAAGAATAGTCCATCAGGCAAAAAGTGTGCAAATGGTAACTCTTGTTTTGGTGGGTTATTCATCAGTACGTCGGGTCAGTTCATTCTACTCTGCACAGATTCCGGAACCTGGACAAGTCTCACCTCCTTTACCGTCACCATGTGGGCCTCCTCCCGTGACCTCATCAATAGCCTCTTACCTGGTTTCCACGTATCTCTCCTCCTGCTGTGATCCATCCTCCACACAACAGTCTTCAATCAGAGGATGCTACTCACCTGCTGGGCATCCTTGATGTCTTTTTGTAGCACTTAAAGCGAAAACCCAGACTTGGTATCATGACAGTTATAACCTAGGACATTCGGGCCCCGCTTGCCTTCCCAACCTCACCTCATCCCAGGCTCTTTTCTCATTGTCTGAGCTCCAGACATACTTGCCTCTCTGTTTTTTTAATACACCAAGGTCATTCTCTCTTGAGAGCATTGGTACTTGACACCCCTTCTGCCCATAATGTTTTCCCCTTCAATCATCGCATGGCTGGCTCCTTGTCATTCGGGTCCCATTTCAAAGGTGCCTCTCCAGAGAGGCCTGATCACCCTCACTAAGTTAGTCTCCTGGACATGCTCTCCGACATCATAGAATTTCTTCCTCTCTGAAACCATTCTATTTATTTTTTTCTCTGCACTGGAATTTAAACTTCTTGAGAACAGTTCTTGTCTGTCTTGTTCCCTGCTATAACATCAGTGCCTGCTACAGTGTCCAGCACAGAGTGAAGAATACATTCTTGGATAGATGAATGAGTGAATGAATGAAGTCGGTTGATGTGACACAGAAGTCCCTTACCTCTGGATCTTCCTCATTTCTGCCCCATGGTTGGTTATTTCATTATCTTCCGCTTCTCCCCAAGTAAGCAGAAAGATCGATCTTACTAGGCCCTATAAGAGTTGACCATGTCAGCGGAGTGCTGTTCTAGCTTGTGGGTGTGCGTGGGACATTGTCCACGGGGTGAGCAAGGGATCCTTCCACAGCCACTCGATTACCCTCCATCCTCGAAACATCTCGGTTGTCCCTAAGACTGGAAAACATTTGCAGTCTGTGGCAGGCATTTCAAACTTCACTTAAAGAGTCTCCAGGGTTCAGATCAGAACCCATTGATCTCTCTGGTGCCTCCAGGCTTGGCCAAGATTTCAAATGGTAAGGTCCCTTCACTCCCACCCTGAGCTCGCTTCATGGTCCCCAGTGTAAGCATCAGCAGATTCCCAGGATCACACATCTCTTTGAAGTTAAAACTTGAAGGAAATGGAAAGCAGCGGCTTCTTCTTAAATGATTAGGAACTTTTGATTTGAAAATCAAACCACCCGTTACCAAGCAACACCTGAGACATTATTTCCAGGACTCTAGGAATCAGAAATAGTTTTCAAATGTTGTTTTCACACATTACCTTAGATATATACTATCATAGCTTAGGATGCTATAGCAAAATACCATAAACTGGGTGGCTTAAGCAATAAACATATAGTTCACATGATTCTAGAGGCTGAGAAGCTCAAGGTCAAGGTTCCAACCAGTTTGGTTCCCAGTAAGGGCCCTCTTCCTACAGTTATCACCTGCTGGCTGTGTCCTCATATAGTGGTGAGAGTGTGAGCGTTGGTCTGTCTTCCTCACCTAACGAGGACACTAATTACTTCATGGAGACCCCACCCTCATGACTTGATTTGACACTAATTGTTTCCCAAAGGCCCCACCTCCAAATACCGTCACATTGGGGATTAGGCCTTCAACATATGGATTTGTGGGGGCACACATAGTCATAAGATATACCAGCATGTGTTTTGGCCAAACAGCTGAGTGTTAAATCACTGTTAGTCTGAAGTTCAAGATCACCATCGTATACCGAATGTCTGTTCTACAAGAATACACCTGTGATACTGAGCGCTTCTTTATTATGACTTAATTAAAATTATACCAAGCAGATTTTTTAACGACATTATACTTCAGTGGTAATCATTTCTCCAAGCTGTCAGTTCCTGTGGGCTTTATATTGCACATTTACAATGTTCAAAATATGCTCTTTCAGCTGAGGTCAATGAAGGCGCAACAGATGTTTTTTGTCAAACTCCACTACTGCAGGGTCATGCTAATCATGATATTTCACAGTTATTAACCTTTCTGTCTCTCTAATAATAACTGACTAAAATTAAGACTTCAACTCTTGGACTTGCCATCTTGGCTCCAAAGTCATGATTCAGTTTTATTGAAACAGCCCCATAAGTTAAAGGCTTGGACTGTACTTAAAGAAGACACTTTTTAAAAATTCTCAAAAATCAAGCTGAATTTTGTTGCTATCACCCATGATTTCCTTTTTTAAAGCAATGCCCTCACAATATTTATTGTAATACAGGATTCTCCATTCAGCCAGAACGACCTGGTTTAGTGTGCAAGTCAGCTCATGGCTGCCGGAACTCCTCTAATCACCCTCCATTTTCCTCAAATTAAAGGCCAAAGTCCTTCCAGTGCCCCTCCAGGTTCTGCATGGCCTGTCCCCTAGCAAGTCACTGGTGTCCTCTACCACAGTCTTACGTGCTCAGGCTGCTCCTGGATCAAACCAGGAATCTTCCCACCTCAGGGCCTTTGCACTGGCTGCTCCCTTTGCCCACAGGTCCCTTTCCCCAGATTGGGCAAGATGTGCCCATCCCTTCAAATGTTTGCTCCACTGAGGAAGAGCAAGCATTATGTGGGCTATTCTGTTTAAATAATATCTTCCCCAATGACTCTGATCTTCTGGCTCCTTTCTGTTATTTCTTACCCCCCATCCCGGCCCCTCCAAAAAAATAGCACTTTCTAACAGTCTATCAACCTGTTTTGTTCAGTGATGTATCCTTAAGACAAACCATGTCTGGTACCTTGTAGGGGCTCAACTCGTTTAAGTGAATTCTTGTAATAATCAGTGCACATTTCATCTTCACCTGGCCAGTGGACTTATTACATAAAGCAAACCAGGAGAATTTCACTCTCTAAGTTACATCTAGAATGCTTGCTTTTCTTGGAAAGGAAATTTTTATATAGCAACAGTAAATGCTAAGAACATCGCTATTTGTGTTACTAATAGTTCTGCGATGATCAGGTAAGTAAATAATCTGTTTGCCCAATCATTAATTGCATACAACTTCAAGGTTGCCAAAAATATGGCCGGAATGGCATTTAGCTACTTGGTCTGCCAAACATTAGGGCTGAAGCCAAATCCTAATAGCACATTTTTGGCCAAATGCCATTAACCAAAGCTGAACTTCAGTGCCTCCTTGTTCTTTCTATAATTGCTCAGTTTAGTTCTAAATGTTCACATGTCTAACTTGCACACTGTGTAATCTGTTTTTTGGGGAAATATGATACTAACCTTTTTTCATATTGTAGTAAATAGACAAAGAACGGTTAACCCTATATATGTCCTGATGACAGAGGGGCCAAGAACAGACTAGAGCTGTAATGGAAGGAAGAAAGGGAAGCGTGAAAGCTTGCATTTTTAAATAAAGCACAACGTTTTTATAGATAGGTTAGTTCACTATTTTGATTTATCTTCAAATGACATAGTAAAGAGCTTGGCTCCTCCACTCACTAGCTACACCACCTGGTGCTAATTTCTTGACTTCTCTCTGCCTTAGCATCTTTCTCTGTCTGGTAGGAAATAAATGAATGACTTGTCTGCTTCACTGGATGTTGTTATGATTGTTGGAGTACATATATATGAAGTGCTTAAAACAGCTCCTGGCATAGTCTAAGCACAATGTAAGTCTGCTACTATGGTTATCCTTAATGAATATCATCATTATCCTCAGAAAACACTTTGGGGTTTTTGTTTGTTTGTTTGTTTCCTTAGCTGAGATTTCAGACTGGCTCTCCGCAGCCACATTGGGTCTGCCAACAAGTTTTGTTTGCCCAACAGAAACTCCAAGTCTAAATTATTCTTCCACAGTGGAAAAACCCCTGAAACTCCTCATTTAAAAGCTCCAGATTTCCTACTTCTCTTGAAAAACTAAAAGTCTGGAAATGATAAACCTAAATTCATACCAACTGGCATCGTCAGCAGCTGCCCCTTGTAGATGAGTGGTGGTCTTTTCTGTTTGGTGCTGGCCTGCGCTGGCAGGCGCTCTGACTTCCACAGACACGTCAGTGCGTGCCACTTGGTGTACAGGGCCCTGGCCCAGTGTCGGTGCTACGGTTAACCCTCTTCTACTGCACAGCGGTGGCTCTTGTCTCTCTAACAATGCACATGCCTCTCTACATTCCAAGTGCCTATTGACCTTTCTCTGGTGGTACTGTACTGAGCAGGACAGAAGGGGAAGCTGCATCTCAAACATGGATTCTGATGCAAATTATATATTTGGAAGGAAATCAACTGAGGCTTGAGAAACTGAGACAGAACATAAAATAAAACCTGAATGTTCACGATGCAGCCACGCCGAACGGTGAGCACAAGAACACCACAGCAGGAACCTGGGTCAGCTTGTGCGGAGACGCTGCAGGAGGGAGACCACATCTTGCGCAGGCACAGAAAGACCAACGCGGCAGGTTTAGAAATGGCTGGCGATGATGCTGGAGAGACCTGTGGCTTTGTCTGAATTTTATTCTTAGTGCAATAGAAAATGAATGAATGGTTTCAGATGAGGGAGGGACTTACAAAGGGAAGAGTCCCACTGGTCTCAGAGAGGGGATTAGAAGCTAATGAGAGTAGAAAGGGGAGACTGGGTAGTGACTTGGAGTGTATAGGGTTGAGAGCTTGGGCCAACCCGGTGGGGTTAATAGAAATGGAGGGAGGTGGGGTGGCACATTTGAAGTTTTTCTGAAGATAAAATGGATAAGACATGATTAGGTGTAACCTGTGATGCAAAGGGAAGAATCAAGGTATCACTCCTAAGTTTCCAGTTTAAGCAGTTACATGCATGCTGGTGTTCTTCAATGACATGGGGGAAACTGGCAAGGATGGGGGTTCATAGGGGAAGCTTTGGAGCAAAATCAGATGCTTATGTTAATTTTTATGGTTTTCGAGTTCCACTCAGGAGATTTCAAGCAGGCCACAAAATGTGTGAATCTGGGTTTTCAAGGGAGGTCTCGTCTGTAGCTATAGATTAGAGGTCACCCCTGTCACACTATGAGGGGGCGTGTGGGGGCACATGTGTAAAACAAGGAATTTTCCATTGGCCCTCACCTCTGGGTGATGGTATCCCCCTGCTTTTCCTGCCTGTGTTGCTGCTCCTTTGATTTTTTTTCACCCTTGTCTTCATTGGACTGTGATAAGCTTGAAGGATAGACTTCAGTCTGGAGGGCACTGGCCCAGCATGCAAGCACTTAGGAAAAGTACATCCTAATTTTTTTCTTGTCAGCCTAAGTTTTGACATCTCCTCTCCTAACCGTGCTCACCTGCTGTTAACAGTTTTGTACGTCGAGTGAAAAGAGACCAGCGCATTCCATGGACAGTCAGAAAAGGAGAAGAGTAGGGCTGTGGGGTGAGCAGCTGACACAGTGTTTGGAATTTAAGGCTCAGTAACTCTTTGTAGGGATGTGAGGACGTGTTCGCTTCTCACCAGTGCCCTCATGGGAGGCGTCACGTGTGTTCGCTCCCTTCTTCTGGGCTCACAGACAGACGCGTGCACTTCCCAGTCTCTCAGAATGACTAGCTCTAGACAATGGCCTGTGCCAGAAAGTGACATGCTACACCAGCGGCCACGGGCAACAAAAGCCCGGGCGCAGCCTTCCAGCCCCTCTCCTTCTGGGGCGTGGGGTGGCCACAGGTTCAGGTGGCAGTGCACGGAGTCAGAGGCACTGGTGTCACCAAGTCACCACATGGGGGATGGCTGCCCAGGGGCTGGCTGAGCACAGACTTTTAGAAGTAAGAGAAAACTTTTAGCTTTTGTTTTTTAACTGATTTTGATTTTCTGTTGTTAAAATTTTTTGAAGATTTTATTTATTTTAAGAGAGAGAGAGGGAGAATGAGCAGGAGAGAAACACTGATATGTGAGTGAAACAGCAGTCAGTTGCCTCTCACTCCCCCAACTCGGGGCTGATCTCGCAACCTGGGCATGTGCCCGGACAGAGAATTGAAATGGTGACGTTTGGGTTTGCGGGACGATGCCCAGCCAACTGAGCCACACCAGCCAGGGCTGTTGTTAAGATTTTTAGGGATGGTTGTTACTTCAGCCTAAGCCTAACCTAACCAGATTATTCCAAGCAGTATCTGGAAACGATACAATGATGCTCGCTCAGTAGCTAAGCAAACAAACAAACAAAACAAAACTCACAGACAACAGTATGATGATTACCAAAGGGATAGGGGAATGGGGGGGGTACGAGAGGGTGAGTAGGGGATAAATGGTGGGGGAAGGAGACTTGACTTGGGCAGGTGAACACACAGTACAATATACAGATGAATTATTATAGAATTGTACACCTGAAACCCATAAAGTTCTATTAACCAATATCACCCCAAAAATTCAATTAAAAAGCTTAAGCTGCTGATAGGCATCTTGCTGAAACTCAGTCCATGTGCAAAAAAAAAGAAATAGGTTTGCTGAACTATCACTCCAAAGTCAGTATTGATTGTGACCGTGTTTCTAACAGCTGTAGGCCATCAGAGCTCTTTTCGCTCTGACCTGCGGCACTAGCATCGCTGTTTGAGGATTGCAAACCTTCCTCCTGGGCCTCAGTGCTTGTTACCAGTGTCAGGACATTGTGGGGCACGCATCTCCCTCGTGCCTGCTTTTGTGTTTGTAAGTAATTGACAGCAATTAGCTGCCGTTTCCATCACATTGCGATGCTGTGACTTCCTTTCACGTGACTCATGCTTTCTTCTAGACTGTATCATAACGTGCTCAGCCCTTGTCACTGGTCTAAGATTGTTGGGCTTCAAAGTTAGAAATGAATGTTGTTTTTCCAGTGTTGTCTGTGTGTGTGGTTTAATCCACTGAAGCGGTTATTTTGTTGTGTAGGAGATGACCTGTTTTTCCCTCCTGAATGCAAATCCGAGCTGCACATCTTACCATTCATATCTCAACTTTCTGAGACACGAGTGCTTGTCCTTGAATGACCCCTCTCCCTCTTGGGCTTGCTTGGCTGATATTTACGGACAAGATCTGGGCTTGAGTGCCGTGCAGTTCCGTGCTGCAGGGCTTATTCATGCACGTCTGTGGGTCATGGGCGTTTCTAGTCAGCTTGGCCATCTTGTTGAGAATGGGCCCTTGGAGCCCTGGGGTCTGCAGCTATTTCTTAGGAAGCAGAAGGCTTGTGGGCCTTGGTGGACACTCACGGCGAACAGAAGGGAAAGGACCGATTCCAATGGGAATGGGTATGAGGAATCACCTATGCCAACCGTCTCCTTTTACTGGTGAAAGTGGGTGGACAGAGAAGTGAGATGACGTGCAAAAGCCGGCAAGAAATAAGCTCCAGAGCTGCCGGGAGGACTCAGATATTTTGCTCTGAGCCGTTTATTACTCCCTCCTGGCTTTTTTCTCTTGGGACTCTATTCATTGCTGAACCCAGGATGTTTATGGGGGTGGGGAGCTTTCTGTGTTCACAGATTGTTTCTTAAATTTTCTTTCAGGGGAGAGAAATAAGAAAAAATTCCAGGTGTACTTGGTTGGTTATTTCCAGCACTTTTAGGTTTCTGCACCTTCCTTCTGGAGAGGTTCTCCTTGGGGCCATCACTCAGTTAGGACAATGCCTTTTGCTTCACGCTCTGCGCACCCCCAGCGGTGGCAAGTGCCGAGGCAGGGATGGAAGAGAATGGCAACTCCAGCTGCTGTTAAAAGCGAGTCCCAGGCTCATGCTTATATTTCCACTCTCTCCTTTTCAAATATATGTGGAATATTTGATACATGTCCAGTAGCACATAAAACACGTGTGCGTGACTAGCAGTAAAATCAGCACTGTGGTGAAGCCACCACCGAACTTCCAGAAGTCTGCTTGCTTTTAAACTCATCCTCTCGTGTTCTCTGGAAGGGGCTCCCTTAGCTCTTTTTCTTTTTAAATGTTTGTGTTTTCTCCTCCTATAAAATGTTACTAAACATCTGTATGAGTGTCTCTCTTTAAGACAACTAAAATTACGACAATTTTTTTTAACTTTATTCCTTGGATAGAGTGATTTCCAAAACTGTCATCAGCCCATGTTCAGTCCTTCTCACCATCCCCATCCTTGGCGGTTTGAATGCTGACTTCCCTCCTGAGGACACCTTCATTCTCAGCTGCGAGGTGGACAGTCCACTGCAGTTATGTCCAAGGCCACATCAAAAGGAACGAAAGAAATCTCTCTCCTTTGACCCCACCCTGATTTTTAAAAAATCTCTTTAGTTCTAAACAAATATCTCCAAGGAATACTTTGTATGCACTCCCTATATTTACATTGCACCATCAACGCCGTTTAATTTTGTGCCGTTTGCACTGTAGCTGCACGGCTGAGAGTACAGTCTCCAAAGCCAACAGCTAGTGGCATATTTCCGCCTCCCTGTCGCTTTTTTCAGCCCTCACTCTTGTCACTTCTCTGCAGCGTTTTTCATTGTTGAGCAGTTCCTGTTTTGTTGGCTTGTGTCTGGGTGTGCACTCCTCTCCTGGTCTATAAACTATTGCTACAGTCTGGTTCTCTGCCTCACCCTCTGGCGTTTCTGTATTTTTCAACGGCCTCTTTTGTTTTTCTTTAATCCTTAAGTGCAGCGATTTCCAAGTGTGGCACCAGCCCCGTTCTGGCCTTTCCATTCCCCTCCCTGGCAGTGTCCGTGTGGACAGCAGCCGGCTCTTCATCTCCAGGCCTGGCTTCTCTCCCGAGGCCGCATTCATTTTCTGCCACCTGGTGAGCAGGTCCGTTTGGATCCCCAGCCTTTGTCAAAGGCCACATCAGAAGGAACATGACCAGGGAAAGGCTGCCTCTCCTCTTTACCAGCCTCCATGCCTGCGACACCAAAATCAAGGAGGAAAAGTATCTAGTGTGTGTCGTGTAGGACAGCTGTGCTGATCGACTCCAACCCCAACCCAAAGGAACCTCCCCCAGTGTTTCCTCAGCATGTTGCTAGTTTCCCCCATGTTGTCACTTACATCACAATTATAGTTACCATGTCATTTCCTGTCACTAGTGGGTGAGTTTCTTGAGGTCACACTGTGTGTTTTTGCCATTGCTAGCTATCGATACTTTTATACCTACTAGATTCTGAAATCATTACCAAACTATCTACACTTGCAATTCAGATGGTCTTAGAGTCCAAAAACTATTCTTTGGTGACAGCTAAAGGGACTTATGTATACATGTCATTCACCGATTGACAAAGGTAAGTTATTATGCTGCCTGAATATTGTGACTCATGAATGATATTTACTAGGGACTCTTGGCTGTTTCTGCCCCCTGACCCGAAGATGCCCCAGAGCATTCTGAAACTCCCTGCACCTCATCCTGGCCTATCAGCAATTCTAGAAGATCGTGCTGGCGGGTATGAGTTACATTCTCAGCTCTAGAACATAAAGGGATGAATATTGGATTGTTGAGAATATTTTAAAAAATCATACTATAAAAAGAATTGCTTTCCATTTAAATCTTTAACATTTCCCTGTCAGGTGATTGGCAGGTAGATTTTTGTCCCCTTTCACCTCCCCACCCATTTCTGAGATGAGACGACAGATGAGGCACGAGAATGAGGATTGAAAGTCTAAAGTTTGTACCTTTTCCCCCAGCGCTCTGTCTGTAGTAATCGTACCCTAACATTTTCTAGCTCCCCATTCTCAGGATGTGATTTCTTTCTTTTCTTTTTCTTTTTTTTTAGTCAATTTAGTAGAAAGAACCTCACTTAAAGACTGGAGAACACACTGGAAATTACCGAATAGAAGGGATTGGTAACCATACCTCAGATAAACCATTGACAAATTAAATTGCTTTGCTAAGCAGAGAATTGACACAGTGCTCAAGGGTCCAGTCAGACCCATTGCTAATTTAATGCTGCAGGTGGAAAGGGATTTTGTTGGTCGGGCTACCTGTAGGCAGTAAACGTTCCTTACGGTGTGTTCCCGTGTTCAGCAAACGTAACGGTATACATGTAACCGAGCCAGGAGCAGTCTGCTCCCCACTGTCACTCTGTGTGCCGTTCAGTGGGCACGGGAAGTCACCACATGCCCATGTGCAGAGTAGACGAGAACTCATTTAAGTTTTATGACGTTAATAATTTTGAATAGTGATGCGGCTGTCAACATGGACTGTTGAATCTTTCACGTATTTGATTCATTAGCAGAGGTTTTATAGCTAGTGTCCTTGCGATGTGTGGAAGAAGACAAGCTTATTGTTGTACCTGAGAAATATGAAGCGGTACACCTGAAGAAATCCAGCCGGGGTCGTTAGGGGTGGGGGGATAAGGACGAGGCACGCTGTTGTTTTAGGGAAATGAATTTGCTGTGCTGTTTTCCTGGCACCCACTCAAAAAGAGAGAAAGAGACCGTAAACAAACTGTGAAACTTCGGTAAGAGTGTCTCAGTTGTTTTGTTAGTGATGTAAACAAAACAAGGAATGGAAATCAAGTGTAAAGATAAACAGCATCGGGGAAAGGATTCTCCGGTACGTGTCCTGAGAAAGTTGTGATGGAAACTCATTTGTAATTAATGGATTTGTGGAGCTGCTCTCTGTGCTGCTTATTTTGTTTTATTCTCACATTTTCTGTTCTAACAAACAACAGATGAATGTTAGCTTTTTTGTAGTTGTTGAATGACTTTTATTTTCCCCCAAATTCCTGATCGGTCATCTTTAGATATGAACCTCATCCTGAAAATGCACAAACGTGGAAAAATGTGAGACTTTAAGTAGGACCAGAGTTGTCCAGAGCAACAGAGCCAATAAAATATAGAAACAGATATATCTCAGGGACTGGCACATTCAAAATCCGTAGGGCAGGTGGCCCAGCAGCAGGCCGGAAACGCAAGCAGGGTTTATACGTCGCAGTTTTGAGGCAAAATGCCGTCTTTGGAAACTCTTCGTCTTTGCTCTTCAGGCCTTTCACTGGTTGGATGAGGCCCATCTATACTGTGGAGGGTTCTCCAAAGAAACAGAATAGGGTGTGTGTGTGTTTGAGTTATCACAGGAAATTGGCTTACACAATTATGGAGGCTGAGAAATCCAGAAATCTGCAGGCAGCCAGCTGGCGAGCCAGGAGAGCCAATGGCGTAGTCCCAGTCCAAGTTCCGGCAGGCTCTGCACCCAGGAAGAGCTGGTGTGTCAGCTTGAGTCCAAAGCAGGGAAAGACTGATGTCCCTGTCCAAAGCTGCCAGATGGAAAAGGTTCCCTCTTACTCTTGAGGGTGATAACTTTTTGTTTTCTCTCTCCCTCTTTAGAACTTCGACTGATTGAGGCCCATCCACAGTAGGGAGAGCAGGGTGCTACACTCAATCTGCTGATTCCAATGTTAATCTCATTGAAAAACACCCGCACCGACTCACACCCAGACTGATAGTTGTACCTGGGCACCGGTGGCCCAGTCAAGGTGACATAAAATTAATCTTCACAAGAGGGAGTCTACTCTCCTTAAAGTCAGCTGATCAAATGTTAAAAGAAGACACTTTCACAGTAGCATGTTTCACTAGCCTTTGACCAAACTAGCAGGCACCTTAGCCTGGTCAAGTTGACACATGAAGTTAACCATCACTTGTGGTGTACTTATTGTCTCATTACAAAGTACTATCACTACCTTGTAAGTTACAGTAGGAAGGGGAAAAGATAATCTATCCATTACAGCACCAGGCTTGTTTTATTTTCTAGTCAGTCTTTTTAATAAAAGGGTACTTTTGAAAGTATCTTGTAGATATTTTCAATAATGTTTTAGATGTTTCAAAGCTTTTATCTCCATCTCATATTTGTCCCAGTTGTCAAAACAAAACATTAAAATGGGAGCTGGTGCCCTGGATGTTTGTCCATTCTCTGCTTACTAACTTCATGAAAATGAAATAGAATCCTCCCGAACACCACTGTTCTTACCTATCTATGGATGGCTTGGGCTTGGCGATCTCGAATGGCCTTTTGCACTTGAATCTCTTATCAATCCAGGATTTCTCAAAGGGAGGTGCCAGTCCATTATGGTCGGCTGGAGGGTCAGAGGCCGCTCGTGCGTGAACAGTGTTGAGTTTAGTAATTCAGTATTTTATTGTGCATTTGGGAAAAATATAATTAGCCCACAAAATCGTGGCTTCCCAGTTATTGTGCCTCAGGGCAAAGTGAAAATTAACACAGGGAATTACTTAAAAGAAAAATATTAAGAAAACACATGTTTTGGACTGATCTGACAAAACATTAGATGTGAACGAAGCTTGGGACATATACGTTCTTGATCTACAAATCCGACTTGATGCGATATGACTGCTGTTCTCCTAGCAGAGGGCCACGTAGGGTGTTGTTCATGTAACATTTCGCCCCACCTGTATAGAGTACATCCTGCTGCTACTGTGCCAGGAGCAAGGGTCCTGGAGTGAAGGGCATGGGACTTAGGCCCTGGGTAGTTTACAGTCTACTGGGGTATCAGAAGTATAAATGATTCATTATAACCCATGGCATACCTGCAGTAATAGAGGTATGTACTAGGGACCAGATTTGGGATAACAGAGAAGAGACACCAACTCTGGGGACACCAAGAGATGCCTCACTAAAGTCACTCTTGACCTGGCTGGCAAACTGGGGACAGGCATGTTGGGGAGGGGGAACAGGATGTCCAGAGACTTTGGGTAGACTCTTGGGTATTTCTGACACGTATGTATCAAGAGCCTGTGGAAAGTATCCATTTTCACAGGAAATGTTTATATATAGAAGATGATCTTTTCCAGCTCTCCCCCTAGTTCCAAGTGGCAAGCTGGAGCGAATCCTTCCATAGTCACAGGTTTAGATTCTGGAATATTTGCCATTTCTGGGCTCACCTGTTACCTGGCGTGGGGCTTCTGTTTCTTTATTCCTGAATGAATCTCAAGCAGAAGTCTGTGTATCCTAATAAAAATTCCTTTTTAGTATAGTTTTTATCATTTAAAAAAGGGGAAGAAAAGAAAAGAATGACTTCCAGTAATCTTGGGAGAGGGAAGACTTTTGTAGCCCTAATTGAATTCCTGAGTTTGGTCTCGCGTTTGCTGGGAGCCTTCTGGAAAGCAAAGCAACATGGCCTCCTGTTTCGCTCCCGCGCCAAGAGCTTGCCAGGCTGGGTTCCCGCTGAGCCTGTGCAGAGCACTCCTCCTCTCCCACCCCACGCTGCCGATCTGCCCAGGCCCACGGCATCACCTTGGCTGGCAAAGCCGTTCCCCACTGTGTTACGAGTGGAGCTGCCTAAATGGAGGGCCGGGGTGGGGGTGCAGAGGGACTCGCCAATGAGTTCAGCATGTGCCTTCTTTTCAAAAAGTGCTCTTTAGAAGCAAGCGTGATTGCACATTGAAATGGGAAGCACTCTGCAGGGCTAATTTGTCGCTCTTCTGCAGTCAGCCCTGCGAGCACTTCTGATCACGTGTGCCCTTGACCGAACTGTGCTTTCCCTCCGATGGGCCTCATCTGCACACCTTGGGAGGCGGTGGGAATCAAATGGGCAAAGTGGGTGTGGGCTGCCGGGAAGAAGTGTTAGACACAGTGTCACTCTGGTTGAGAGCAGATGCGTGCGGGGCTCCTCGTTCCCTATCGGGGCTGGGGTTTCCAGAATCCTCTCCCCATCCCAATCCTTGCCCTGGTGGCTGAATGCTACTCATCACTGTGAAAGTCTCATCTGAAATGGTCCTTATTCCAGGAGCCTTCCCTGACCACCCAAGGCGTAGGCGAGCCCCCATGCTCTGCTTTCAGGTGGCGCCCTCTGCCCCTCCTCTCACCACGCTTGCTAGCAGCTCCTTCCCAGCTCACTGCACAGCAACTGTGGGTGATGGCACATTTGTCCAGAGCTTGCTTTGTGCCAAGCCTGCTTCTCAGGGTGTCCTGCGTGTTCCACACAGACGTGAACAGCAGAGGTTGAGTTTCAGCCCTGGCTCGAGACTGCGCCTGTGAGCTCTGTGGCATGAAGAGAAGCAGTACTTGGGCTGAGACTGGACACGTTGCATCAGGCCGTGTACAGTACTCATGTGGTATTTAGGATTGCCTGGGCTGTTTATTTAGAAATGTGTGTTTACATGCTTAAGTTTGCACACACACACACATGCATGCATGCACAAGTATGTGTATATGTTTCTGTAGCTCTGGGCCTCATCCCAGCTCTACTGCTTTATCTGACCGAGGCCTGGATTCTGTATTTTAGCATTCACCCGCTATTGGCTTCACTCTGCTTCCAGTTGCTGCTTTGCCTTTTTCTTCCTTCCTTCTCTCTCTATGTATGGGAGTGCCTAGCACCACGCCTGGCACAAACCATAGTCTCAGTATGTCTCACTTCTTTCTCCACCGTTTCTCCTTAACATTTCCCAAACTAGTGCATAAACATAATGCATAGGGAACCGAGTTGCTTGCAGGATTTGTTGAGGAGGCTGTGAGCACTACCACCTGACCTTGCTCCGCATCAGCAAGGAGTGAGGGCTGGAGAGGAGGGGAGCCCCGGCTTGTGTGGTTCTTGGCTGCCTCTGCCTTGGCTGGTCTTCTTCCCTTGGTGCTCTGCAATGCACGTTGAGTACTTCAGTTTCAATTTGATTTTTCAAGACATGGGCCTGGGGTGAAATCTCCGGAGGACCTCTCTGTCTGCTCTGACTTTTAGTCCTGACCAGTCTCAACCTCAGGTGCTTAGAAAGCCTGGAGGACAGGAAGTCCTTGTGGTTTTCCTGTTCTTGGTTCTAGGTAAGTGAGACTCTTCCCCCAGAAACCTCAGACACAGACACCTCTTGTGTGTCCCTCCCACTCCCAAGCTTCTGCTGTTCTTGGCCCTCTGATGCACCTTTCCATCCATCAGCATCCTTTTGGGGAGGTTTTTGTGCAGACTGCTCTTCTTAACCAACTCCTCAGAGAGGAAAGAAGTTCCTTCTTTGTTTCTTGCTTTTCTCAGGTGTTCCCACCCTTAGAACTAACCATTCTCCTGTCAAACATACCTCTAAACTTTGTGCAGCTAACCCCTTCCACCTGAAGCGTTACAATGTAACCGTGAATGTGAAGTGTGGCCTTCTATGCTCCCCCACCTGCACAGCACACAGCAGATGATTAGATAAGGATGTGTGTCCAGGGACAGGTGGGAACGAGCCTTGCCATCTGGAGAAGAACCAGTGATCTGTCGCAGAGGGCTTCGGCCTCGGGGAGATGGGAAAGGAAGGCCGGGAACAGAAGGCGGAAGAGCAAAGATGCCACACAGGAGCTTGGACTATTTCTTTATGCAGAGGGGACCACCAAGGATTTTGCAGAACAGGAGACCGATGGAGTAAAAGTGACATTTTGTCAAGAAATATTTAGCCCAATGATCTGGAATGGGCATGTGCTGGAGACACTGTAGGGAAAGGTGAAGGCTATTCTAGAGCTTCAGGAGCGTCTAAGAGTTTGAATGTTATCAGGAAGATGGAAGGGGAGGAATGGATGCCGAAACATGTCAGGCTCTTCACTGTTGAGGATGTGGGATCAAGGCCCTTGAAGTTTCTACCACAAACTGAAACGGGTATGGGAAAGGGAGGCAGCTAAGGGAGGAGCGCGCTCTCACGGGTCACGCCAGGCTGTGAAGTGGAGTTGGTGGTCCCAGAGGGAGGGAGGGAGGTCTACAGCTGACTCTGGAGACGCAGTCGGAGTCCCAGGTGTGCAAACCTGAGCTGAGGACTCTGTGCACAGACTCGGGTCTCCGTCGTCCTAGCTTTTTTACTTTCACTGGGACTACAGGAGAGCCCTTGTTCTTCCATCTTAGACTGTTGAATTTTCTTCTTTTTCTCTTCTTTCCCTTCTGCCCTCCCATGAAAAAAATAACTTCTTCCATTTTACTTATTTGCAGCCATATTGATATATGTAATTGACAGATAGCAGTGGAAGTTTAAGGTGTACAGTGTAATACTTTGTTATACATATACATGTGAACTGATTACCGCATTCACATTAGTTAATGTATCCATCACCTCATGTAGTTACCTTGTGTGTGCGTGTGTGTGTGCGTGTGTGTGTTCAGTGAGAGCATTCGAGATCTATTCTCTTACCAACTCCCCAGTATACCATACACTACTTCCCCCAGCTTTATTGAGATGTAATTGACATATAACACTGTGTAAGTTGAAGTTGTACAATGTGTTGATTTAATACATTTACATATTGCAAAATGATTATCACCTTAGGGCTCGCTAATACCTTGATCACAGCGCATAATTACCACTTCTTTGTTCATGGCGAGAACACTTAAAACCTACTCTGTGGGCAACCTCCAAGGGTACAATAGCGTGTCGCTCACTGTAATTACCAAGCCGTATGGTAGATGCCCGGAACTCACTCATCTTCAAACTGCCGTGGCTGTACTCCCCTTCAGATCACCTTTGCTTTTTCCTCCTCCTGCCCCCTCCCTCTCTCCTGTGCTGCTTTTATCCCTCCTCTTCTGTCTTTGGCTTCCTCTTCCATAATCTTGTGCAACAATGCCTGGGTAGTTAGGCCTAGGGTAGGTAAGGGCAATCATGGAGGCAAGACACAGGAAAGTAAACCTCAGGAAGTCCAGGGTTCTCTTTTATGTGTTACACAGGGGACTACTTTGTCCTTCAAGGGCAAATTAGTCCTCATGGTAGAAGTAAAAGGCATTTTGTTAAATGGTATTTACAGGCAACCTATCCTTACCTAAATAGGTATAGGCTCAGAAATGAATTTTCCCTTGGATCTAGTTAAGTAACCGCATGAAAGCAATTGTCATAAAATATGCCTGTTCTTGTTCTCTGATTCCTTAATTCTGGAAGACCTGGGCCATCTCCCTCGAGGCCCCATTTAATGATGTTGGAGGTTGAGAGCAGAGTACCTCCTCCTCCTCCAAATGCCCTTGGAAACATGTTCCCTTAGAAACCAGACTTTTAAAAGGTATATCTAAGATTGCATTCTTTTCTTAGGACACTATTTTAAGTAATGATTTATATTTGTAGCCAATGCTGTTATCTCATGGATATTTTCATTTATATCTAGAACAGTCATACAGTGACTTAATTTTAAAAACAAATGCTGTTGGAAAATGAGTGTCAGCAGAGGTGTCTGTGTTCCCACTGAGAATGAGGTGAGCTCATCACTTTGGCACCTCTCAGAGAAGGAGAGCATCTTTTTCCATAGCATTCTGTTGCCTTGCTGTTGTCTGGACGAACCTAACACTCTGCATGCAGCCAGGGTAGCCTGCTTCTCACTGGTTTACATAGTTCTCCCACCCAGGCGTGAAGGCCAAGGGACTGCCCCTGTGCAAAGGCCGGTGCCCTCCTCCGGCATTGCCTGCTCCTCGTAACTCTTTGGAATGTATTGCCAGTAAGCTGTTCGAAGCAGTCATCTTCAAGAATCAAATACTCAAAAAATCATTATGAGTTAACATGGGAATTTAATTAGTACATTAGTGTACTTCGTATGTGTCTGGCAGTTTGTTGCTCAGAGAAGGGTATATGTATATGTGTTTAGTCATGGGTAAGTTGTACAACAGTATGGAAATAGTTAACATGGAATCTCTCTATAAGAAATTTGCAGTCTAATTACAGGGTAATAGCTTACGGCAACAAACTATTACCCACAGGCCTTTCCCCATCACTTATTTTGTAAATAAAGTTTTATCAGAATACAGCCACGTATATTCATTTACATATTGTTTATGATTGCTTTCGCACTACAATGGCAGATGTTAGTAGTTTTGATGGAGATCGTGTGGCCCACAAACCCGAAAATACTTATCTGATTCTTTACAGATGAAATTTGCTTGACCTCTAGCTTAAGAGCACTGAAGTATACATCAGCTCAGGCCCGAAGACTTCCCCAAGTCTCATGGGTAGGCATTTTCACATCAGCTACAAAGTCCTCCTCATTTGTGGTTTTTGCTTTCTGTGGTTTTCATTAACTTTGGTCAGCCACAGCCCCAAAAATATTAAATGGAAAATTCTAGAAATAAACAGTTTATAAGTTTTAAATTGCATGCTATTCTGAGGAGTCCAATGTGACGCCATCTTGCATCATCTCATGTGGGCCGTGAATCATCCCTTTGTCCAGTCTCTCCATGCTATGGACGCTTCTGTCTGTTGGTCCCTTAGCAGTCATCTGGCTGATCAGGTGGACTGTCATGGTATTACAGTGCTTGTGTTCACGTGACCCGTATTTTACTTAATAATGTCTCCTAAATGCAAGAGTAGTGATGCTGGCAATTCGGATACACCAAAGAGAAGCTGTAAAGTGCTCTCTTTACGTGAAAAGGTGTGTATGAATGGGGAAAACATAGTATGCAGAGGGTTTAGTACTACCTGAGGTTTCTGGCATCCACTGGGGGTCTTGGAACATACCCCCATGGATAACGGGGGAACTGCTGTAAAATAGTGTATAATTTCTTGGAGGACAAGCCAGAGAGACTTAGACTTCAATGTCTGCTCTTTTATTTGCTGATTGTATGACTTTGGACAGTGACTTAAACTTAGAGTCCTAGTTTCCTTATCAGAAAAATAGGCTCGATAGTGATTCAATTCCCTGGGTCCTAAAGTACATTCACTTCCCTGGGTCCTAAAGTCCTCGAGTGACAGAACACAGACATAGTACTTAACATCCCACCGTGTGGTCGTGTTTCTGGGTCGGCTTCACTCTCTGGGAAAGACAGTTCCTTGCACCCCTGGGCTTCTACCTCTGCTAGTGGAGTTTTGAGAAGACTCATTCTGTCATTTCAACTTCTGTGAGAAGGTTCCTGCTTGGCCCCATCCAGCCACACCCCTTGACCAGTCACTGTCCTACCAAGATCCTATGGCCTGAGGGAGGGGCATTTCCCTTAAGGGAAGAAACCCAAAAGTAACATGTCAAGTACATTGTTTGACCTCATTTTTTGACTTCACCCAACCTTTGCTTGCGATCAGTTTTCTCGAAGGCTAAGACTAGAAGACACGTGGACACGTTATGGCCAGCTGCAATGCTGAAGGCTTAAGGAACAGAATGCAAGAGCTGCAGTAGCCACAGCAGCCACTTCTTGGGCTGCTCTGATGTGTTTAGAATTCTGTGAAAGACACAATCTCTGCAATTCCCATCTACTTTAACAAACAGCAGGGATGGTTTTCACTTAACTAACGTACCCCTACGTACACACCCAGGGTTATAGACACAGAAAATTTCTCTTCCACCCAGGAAGCATATGAGAATGCAAGTGAGGATGGCATATTACAGATGACCTTGAATCTGCTTAGGGGAGAGGGTGGGGACACAATCATAAAGCACTAGCCAACACTAGTACTTCATTATAATTAAAAAATTACAAATGATATCTCTCATCATGGATCTCAATACACTGAGGGCCTGTGTCATGGTAGTTGAGAACCACTGCCCAAGGAGAACTTGGAATCATCTGAGGGTGTTTGTAGAATGAGTCTTGGTACAGGGAGATAAGTTCAGTGCCTAACACATGGAACAGCAACTGGAACAGCTGGACGTATCAAAGTCCCACAGATAAAGGATTCTGGTATTTGTGCATCTATGTTAGTTATAGGTCTGGCTACAAAAAATAGCAACTCCTGTCATGAGCTTAAGCAAAAAAAAAAAAAGAGAGAGAATTCATTGTAACAATGAAGTATATCTTCTAGTCTTTAGTTATCTAGAATGATGTCTGGTACATACTAAGTGCTCAGTAAATATTTGGTGAGTGAAAACATGGTCCCAGCCATAAAGCCATTAGAAACCCAGGCTGCAGCCTGTCTGCAGCATTTATCTTTGCTTCTATGTTTGTAACACCTCATTTGTCTTCTCTTCCCTGAAGCTGGTATCTCTGCCCCCCAGTGGCACATGGCTACTCCAAAGTTCCTGAGTTTGACGTCTGGTTTCAGCCCTTTGATGAGGCTGACTTGATCCCCTGTTTCCAGCTGTAAATGCTGGTAGAGAGAGAATCTGATTGGTCCAGTGTTAGCCGGCAGACCACCCCTGGTGAAACATCTGTGACACAAGCTTGGCGGGAGCAGCATCTTCCCCAGGATCCTGTGGCTCTGGGTTAGACTGTATGGGGAGCATCTTCAGCTACAAAGGATTCTGTTATTAGCTGGGAAACTAATCCCAGGGGTATTGACTATGAGCTGCATTACACAGATGAGACAAAAAGTACCAAAGCCAACTGTCTTGCTGCAGGACAGGACTTGCTCAGAATTGGTGGCTGTAACTGGAGTTAGAATAGTTTATCTTCCTGGTCTTGGATAGAACATGATCCCTAATCTTCTTCCACGGTTATTGTCACTTGGCCAAGAGAGCACAGAATGGCCTTTTGAGAAAGTGTCAATTTGAGGCATACTTGTTTTTTAATTGAATTTATTGGGGTGACAGTGGTTCCCAAAACCATGCGGGTTTCAAGTGTACAACTCAACATCATCTGCACACAGCATCATATGCTCGTTGCCCAAAGCAAAGTCTCTTTACAGCCCCATCCCTCACCTTTGCCCACCTCCACCCACCCCCCTTCCCTCTGGTTATCACCACAATGTTGTCTGTCTTTATGTGTCATATATGTTTTTTTTTAATCTCTCCACCTTCTTTCATCCAGATTCCCAACCCCCTCCTCTCTGACAGCTGTCAGTTTGATCCATGTACCCATGAGGCATCCTCATTTTCATGATAGCAGATAGTTGGTGCTGAGTAATAATGGGATTCTATTCCTGGACTTCGTGATTCCATCTCTGGGCAAATGCAGAGCAGAACTTGGCAGGTTTGCCTGTATATACTCGGCAATGCCAAGGCACCTCTTCCCGCTAAAGCAGCACAGTGGACTGGAGCAGCGTTTGTAGGCTTGTTTGTACTGAATGTAAGTGATAATGTTTCCATGTGGAAAATATTATGCATTGTTTAGGGAGATGGTTTGGTTTAGTAAAAAGGACCACACAGGTAGTGTTCCAGGTAGGCCACTTGCTACCTCTGCAATATCAAGCAAGTTTCCTAACATTTCTGAGTTTTAGTTTTGTCTTTAGCAAACTTGAGATAGTAACATTTCAGGAGAAAGAAAGGAAGCAGAAATAGATGCCTCCTTTTTTGTATCTATACAAATATAAATTTCAGATAGGTTAAAGAGGTAACATGATAAAACAATCTCTAAAAGTTTCAGAAGGTGATATAGGGGAAAGGCTTTCTTAAGCATCATAAAATGAAGAACTTGTTATTCAATAAATACAAAGTCATTGTGAGCACAGTTGAACATGGGTGACAGTGTTGGAGAAGATATTAGTGACATACAAAGCAGGCATTGCATTAATATCTATGGCATATTTAGTAAAACACAGATCTACAACAAATCAGAAAAACAAGCTATCAAATACATAAATAGACTGACAGAATAAATAGGCAATTCAGAGGAGACATTTTTACATCACAGTAAACTTATAGAAGGACTCAACCTCACTAATCAAAAATTCAGTTTTTAACGAATGAGGTTCCTTTAGCAAAAATTAAAAAGCAAGTTGTGCGGAACAAGGAGCACTTTCATATTCTGTTAATAGGGAGCATTCTTCAGTAAAGCTTCTGTTTAAGTTATTTTGTCAGCGATTCCAAAATACAAAATGAGTGTATCCTTTGACCCAGCAGTTCAACTTCCTGGAACCATTACAAATTCTTCAGTTGTACACAATGATGTATGAGAAGGATTCTTGTTTCAGCATATTTTGTCATAGAGAAAAAATTGGCAACAACCTTTAATAATAGGAGAGGAGTTAAATTATAGTGCGGCCATCAGAGTGCAAAATTGGAAGCCAATGAATGTCCATCAGTAAGGGGTAGCCAGTGAGTCACACAGACTCATTCTGTGGAATGTTTTGCAGAGATTTAAATGAAGGCAGTAGACCCACGGATAGTATTACGGATTCATAATGAATCATAGAATCACTACATACAATATCCAATTTATGTGAAATGCATTTATGTTCATGTATGTATACACAAATATAAGTGCACGGAAGAGGGACAGGATGGGTCACACCAAACTTGGCAGCAGGGGCCTTTGGAGAAGGTTTAGACATATGGGGGAAGGATTATCATCACACTTCCTATATTATCGTAGTGTCTAACTATTTAGGTAAAGATCTTATTAATTTCTCATCTGAAACACAAAAGTGACAGGTTATTTTTAAAATAGTGATGATGCAAGCATCAAGTATTGTATTAAGTGCAAAAACACTGAGGACTGTGCGCAGCAGATCATACACCCTTGATACATGTTCGTGTTTTCTTTTCATCCTTTGCTAGAACAAATGAGAATTGTTTGAATTAAAAACATTCCAGCTGGTGCCTAAGGAGAGCTTATCTGTAAGGACCTTCCAATCTGCCTGTGGCCATGAGGCAGATTCACAGATATTTCCAGCAGTGATTTGAATTGGTCCACACACTCCAGTAACGTCTATGCTGTTATCTACAACTACCACAGACTTCTACCGTGACTGCATTTATTATTTCATGTTGGTCATGTGCGGTTTTGTTAATGTTCTTTAGTTAGCTGCATCTCTGCTTGTTTTTTATTCCTCCCCTCCCAAGGAGAACAGACCTATCCTTTTATGCATGTCCTTCCTTTCTTCATAGCTATCTGTTGACGCATGTCTTATTTACCTGTGTCTTCGTGGCCAGATTCCCGAGTTCCAAAGGAATCAGACAATGGATGTTTGTCCATGGAGTAGACAACATGCCAGGTCCAGGACCGTCAAATAAATGGTTGATGGCAGCATCGTCTGAATATGCACGTGCTGAAGGCACATGGGAGTACAGGAGACTTAGGAAGAACATGGAACTGAGACTAACGCTGATAGATTTGTGGGAAGGGGCTTGGAGGTGAGCAGGGAGAAAAAGTCAGATAACAGCATCGCTAGAGTAAAGGAGAGAGCAGATGAAAAGCACAGTGCATGTCAAAAGGCCGATGTGGAATGAATGTCAAGTTGAGGGATGATGCTAGAGAGAAGGTAGGAGCCAGATTCAAATGACTTGGTGAGCTCTACCTTAGATTTTGCCTGGGAAAATGGTGGCATAGAATCAGGCCTCTGTCTCCCTCCTTCAGCCTAACTGTTTTCCATCTGTACTGAGTGGAGCAGTTATGGGTTAGGCAGGAGCACCTGGGGATTCTCTGGAATCCAGAACCAAAGAGCCAAGCCAAGAGCCAAATCTAGCCCGGGGTGTGGTGGCAGAGAGCCCTCGGGGGACTTCAGAATGGCGTGCTTCCTGGGGCTGGCTTGCTCTGCCCAGGGCCATGGGCCTTGGGGGCAAGGGCAGTGCCAGCCTGGAAGACTCTTGAAGGCCCCCCAACCTTCAAAGAGCTATGACAGGGAAAGAATACGTGGGTGGAGTCTTTTCTTTCCACGTGAGCAGGAGATACTGGCTTTAACAGCTGAGGGATCCAAGGAAAAAACTTAATTCCTTGTTGTAGTTTATGAGTCCTGGTAGGCTTGGTTCAGTCTGTGGAAAGAGAAATTCTCCACATCTCAGTGACAAAAGTACAGCAAACATTTCTTTCTTTTTCACATTACTTTTCCATCACCCATGATCCGAGGTCTCTGCATGAGGGACCCAGACTGAGACTCTGTCATCTGGAAAGTCCATGGTCACTCTAGCAGAAGGTAGGACAAATGAGTATTTGCGCAGTGACCTTTAAAAGTTTTCACCTAGAAGTGATGCCTATCATTTGTTCTCATTTTCACTGGACAGAACAATTCGTACATGTGATGTGGAGGGGCTCGGAGGAGCGTTACTCTTTCTATGGCAGAGTTAGAGGGAACTGTGTGAACAGGTAGACAGGTGAACAGTGGAATGGTCTCCCGCATCTGGAAGTGGTAGCTGCCACCCTGGCCTTTGCAGGCCCACAGGTCCATATTGCTTGCTATCTCTTACCAGGCTACTGCTTCAAGAGCCTCAAGAGCAGAATCTGACCGTGAGGGGCAAACAGAGTCCCAAATGGGCAAAGAAAAATAACCTAAAAGGGCCCCGAAAGCCAGAGGGAAGAAAGATACACAGAACACCCAGAAGAGATAGCAACTCTTAGCGGGGGTTGGCAAAAGACAGCCCACGAACCCAGACCTGGCCCGGCCACCTCCTATGGATGACTTTTAAGGTGAGAATGATCTTAGTTTCCAATGGTTGAAAAAACTGGGAGAAAAAGAACACATCACATGCTTTATAGTATGTCATGCCTTCTTCTAAATCTTTGCATTTGTCACCTCACTTTATCTTTCCAACAACCCTGTTGTAAAGAAGTACTGGTAGTCATTTTGCAGAGTGAATATCTGAGGCTTCCAGATAGGTTGAGTAGTTAGATAGAGGTAATGGGTTGTTCTGCTGGAATCCAAACCCAGAAGGTTAAGACTTTACGAGGTAAGACTTTTTCAGAGCCTGTTCTCTCATCTGCTCCCCTAAAGGAAAAGTTCAACACTGTGAGTGCAGTATTGAAGCAACAAAAGAAGGGACGCAGTGACACATTCTGGTGCATTCCCAGGATAGACAGCACGTATCTCAGAGAAGCAGAGGAAGGCTTTCTGGGGCGAGGGGCCACGTTTCTACCAAGCTGAAAGGTAGAAACTCTGAATTAACGTTGAACCTAGATTAAAGAAAATTTACCTATCAGAAAAAAATCACTTCTCATTAGTAGACCATAAGGTTGTATTGCAAAAGTAATACTCAACTCTTGCTATTATATTTGAATTTAGCCAACAAAGAATTTATGAGAACTGATTTTCTCTCTTGCTAAATACGTAACTACATAATATCCTCAGTTTTGTCTGTTGGCTCCCAAAGCCTGACCTGTTTACTCACTGATCCTTTACAAGAGCAGGTTGCCGACCCCTGAGCTCACACCGTGGAAGTTCAGGGGGAGACCTTCGGTAATATTAATGAGAACAACAACACGTAGGAGGTTCAGTAACAACGTAAAAGGCCTTTGCAGAAATAAAAAATATGATTTCCCTTAAAATTTTAAATATGAAATGTTCAGACCTACACAGACTAGTAAAAAGATTGTCAGTATGGACTCCCACGTACCTAATACTTTGTTTCAACAAATACCTCATTTTATGGATTTCTCCAATTGTTTGTCCCCACTCCCAATGTTGGGGTGTTGTAAAGTAAGCAGACATACTTTCATGTCATTGGAAGGTATGCTAGTATGTAACTATAGTAGATGAGGGCTTCCGTCGTTTAAAAGGAAGTGTGCAGACACAATACCATTATCACACCTAACAAAATGAATAACAATGCCTTAAGGGAATCTAGTACTAAGTCCACATTCAGTTTTTCCTAATCATCTCAAGAGACTTAGACATGAACCAGGTTGCACACGGAGAAGGGTAATTGCACTAAGCCAAGAAAAAGAAAAAAAGGAAACAACAAAATAAAAACTAATATTAGATTAAATTTAAAAACCAGTGGAAGTACAAAGAAGAGAATGAAGTGTACCAGTTGCTTGTTATTATGAGCATGACAAATTCCTTTATAATTTTATACAGATTCAGTTAAAACCCTGCAACACTGAAGCACTTTTAAATCAAAGAGATGAAAAATGGCTTAAATTACAGTAATGTGCAGATAGGTACCAAGAAAAATAGAGGTCATAGTTTTAATAGCACACGTGGGAATTTAAGGTTAAAAGCACTAAACAGGATAAATAAGGACATTGCTTAATTATCATACGCATAATATGAGAGAAGGTATATTAGTCATAAGCATAAATGCAAAAATGAGACTGAAAAATATAAAGCAAAATATTAAAATGCAAAGGGGTCTTGACATTAATAAAATTTTAGTATGTGAGCTTGCTACATATCTTTCAGGATCACCGGCATCAGGCAAACCACGTGTTATGATCAAATTGAATATATTTAACTTCTAACTCTATGGAGGAGAAAATTGTGTGTAATTTTTGTATATCTGTGCAGTAGTTCCAAGAATGGATTATGTTCTTAGGCCTAAATTTTCCTAGGCTATGTTCTCTAATTATAATCTAATGATTAAAATAATTCTAAAAAGGAAATCAGTGCTAAAATGATGACGAAAGAGGTCTTCATTATGTGCTCATAAAATTCTTCTAAATTATCCTTAAATCAAAATAGGAGTCCAAACTTGAATTATAGATTATCTAAAAAGTAATTAAAAGAACAATTTTTACCAAAATCTATGGGACATACTAAAAGCTGAACTCTAGGGAACTGTATTGCCTTAAACATCAATATTTTAAAAGTAAAATCAAGGAATGTAAAATGTGTCTTAAGAAATTAGAAAAAAAGCATAAAAATAAACCTTTTTTTATTTTCAGAAAAAGAGAAGTATTAAAGATAAAGGCTAAAATTGTTCACATAGAAAATTGGCAGTTTGTAGAAAAACTAAATGAGTCCCAAACCTGGCTCTTCGAAAGAGCAATAAAATTGATTACTTCTTTTTGAGTGTAGTTGAGAAAAATGGACAGCAAAAAATATATATAATTAGGAACAAGGACAGTGATAAAACCACAGATAGAGAATAAAACATACACCCTTGTGACAAATTTGCACACCCAAAGGGAATGATTAGGGGGCGAATTATAAGTCATCTGCGGTGCTGGCCGAGCAGAGATGCCCACCCAGCCCATTTCTCTCACCGATTACAACTGTAAATTCATGACCAAATACCCAACGCAATGGCCGAGGCCTCTGAAAAGTCAACCACACAGACCGATCGGGGCAGCAGCCAGCACCCGCCAAGACAGACCACTAGTCCAGTGGTGAGGGCAGTCCCCAACACTACGCTGTGCGGATAGGGCACATAGCCCCAAGTTGAGAAAGAAACCCTCAATTTCTGGCCAGGAAAGGGGGCCCCCTGCAAACTGGGGGGTGTGGGAGGAATCTCCCTTTCTTCTTCCTTTTGCTTTCTTTCTCAGCTGCATTGCAAGGGCGGCTTCAGCAGGGGGTGCAGGCACCTAAATCCTTGGGGGCAGACGGCCTCCAGCCAGAAGAGATCCCCGTGGGCCAACCAGTAACAGGGGGAAGGGCAACCCCTGTTATTTTTTCTCATCTCTCATGAGAAAAAGTGTAAGGGACAAAAACTACAGACCAAGATTGAATAGCTATAGATGCCAAATAGTCTACATCGTGTCAATGAATAATGCGCTACAACTAAGGAGGTTTTTCCATGGATGAAAAGGTAGCCACTGTCAGGAAATCTATCCATGTCATTTATTTCTACAACAAATTTAAGGGAAAAACGATATCGTATTAAAATGCTCCAAAGGCATTTTCCAAACTTCAGCAGGTACTCCTAATTAAACAAATTTAAGGTTAACTAGGAACTTTAGAATATAACAAAGGCTGTTTACCCCCAAACAGTGGCTGCTATTATCTTAAATGCCAGAACACTGGAATCACTTCAGTTAACTGAACAAGGCAAGGAGGACTGCTATCACCATTATTATTCACCATTGTTTTGGAGATCCTTTTGTAGTAAGGAAAGAAAATGTAAAAATTGGTATAAATAATAGAAAAATAATTCAATTATACCCTTTTTTGCTCGTTAAAAATCATGTGCCTAGAGCATGCGTGATCAACTGACAAAGTACTAGCATTAACAACAACATCATTCACTGTAAATATGTAAAATCAATAGTTTTTCTTCTGCATTAGCAAAAATGATCTGGAAATGGAAATCAGGAAACACTGTGAATTCACAGTTGGCCTCTGCAGTTTACCTGTACACCGTAGGGAACCACAGAAGGAACTAAGCTTGAGAGAAATAGGATAAGGTTTGCATTTTGAAAAGACTGCTTCAGCAGCTTGGAAGAGAGGAGTTCGGGTGAAGCAAGGAGACCAATTATAAGGGAGAGCCAGGCAGAGATGGGGAGGCCTCAAGCAAAAAACCGCACCGAGAAAGGAGAGAAGAAAGGGGAAAGAAGTGAGATATCAAACATTGAGGATAATGAAGGATTTATGTTCCACTGATTGGGAGGAAGGGGGAGGGATGTGTTGCAGGAGACTCCCTAGATCCTGGCCAGGAGCCTGGGCAAAGAGCAGGTCTGGTTGTCTGTTCCTTGAGTAGGGATACGGCAGGATAAGCCAGCTTCCAGGGTGAGGGGGTGGCTGGGAGTGGCATTTAGTTGGGGCATGACTTGTCTGGGATAGATAAGTATTCAGCAGGCAGCTGAGTGTGTGGGCGTGGGCTCTGAAGGGTGCATTTGGATGCGAGACATTTGAGGGTCATCAGCAGGTTTGTCTGATATGTCCAGTGCAATTACTGGACCAATGTGTCTCTGCTCAGAAGACTGCCTGTCAGGTGGTGGGTGTGCACAGTGTTTTCCCCTCAGCTCTCCACGGCAGCGGGCCTCTCCCTGTCCCCACATTGCCCCAGACCTCGTGCGACTGTCCTATATGGACTGTATCCAGGCTCTCTTGCTCTCTGGTTTCTTGCTGCCTTTGGTGTTGACCGAATATTCAAGCTCCTGCCAGGCTGTCTTCTCTGGCAGCTAGAGCAACTCTGCAACCTTCTGGCAACTGCTCCCTCACTGGTCCCTTTTGGCCTGGAGTTATTAACAACTCTGCCAGGATTCTACTCCACCGTATCCCTACCTGCACTTTTATACGTGGTCTCTTCATTGAATGCCACCTAACCTCGCCCATCTGATGTGCTGTTTTCTGTTTGCTGCACCTGGGTGCCTGTGAAATCAGTTAGGGTGCCTGTGAAAATATGGCTCTTTGGGCTTTTTCCCAGAGTTCAAAGCAGAATTTCTAGGGGTGAAACCAAAGACTCTATAATTTCTCAAGCATCTCAAGTGATTCTGATCTGCAGCCAGAATGGGGGAACCTTCCCTGGTCTTGGCAGCCCTTCTGAGGCAAGATAAGGTTATGAGCTGGATGGTCAAGGTTAAACTGTTCAGTCCCAGGCTCTGCCAGGGCCATTGCGTGACCTTGGGCAGAGTTGTTTACCTTGTCTAAGCTTTGGGTTCTGCAAATGTAAAGGGACCAGTTTGTAGTTCATAGTTTCTACCTTATGTTGTTTTTCAGAGGCTTAAATGAGGTAATCCGTGTAAAACAGCAGGATGCTAATAAGCTTCCCATAAGTATTATTTATGATCTGTTGATAGTATCCATTTAATCTCTACAAACTTAACTCAGATTTTGCCAACTCTAGGTCAAATAAAACTTGGTGCCTGTATTCCATCTGGTGAAAGACATAGAGAAGTAAAACAATTCTAATAAAATGCAATTGGATGCTTCCATACGTATAAACCTCTTGTTTAGGAGGTTTCACGGATACCAACTGAGCTGTGGCCCAGAGCCGATGTTTGTCGACTGTGTGCCCGGGGGTGGGGGGGTGGGGGGGTGGGGCAGGGTTATGGACTCACACCCCTGACCACATGGGTGGGGACGTTTTCTAACAAACTGATTTTGGGGTGAAGAAGAGGGTGGAGAAGCAGGGCAAATTTCAGAACCGTTTGTGAAATGTCACAGACCTTTCAGGCTGTCCAACCTGTGACAGGGAATGGCATCTGGACTATATGCCCTGAAAGCGTGGGGCCATTGGGAAAGGCGTAGTTTGGTGTGACGGGAGCACACTGTTAGAACCAGCTGGTCTTTCCGTCAACAAGTATTCGTGGGACTTCTCAGACAGACCGGGCACGGGTCTGGGTGCCGGGGCACAGATGAGCACAGGGAATCACTGCCTGTCCTCAGGGGGCCTGCATTCTAGTCTGTGGTTCTGTTGATGAACAAATAAGTAAAGGTATAATGTGAAATGATAACTGTTACCATAGAAAGACATTATACAGAGGGCAGAGGGGAAGAGCAGTGTGGGCCAGGGTGGCCGGGGAAGGCCTCTCCAGTCAGAGGAAATATAGGGCCTGGCCAAGTGAGCAATTCGGGGAAAGCCCCTGGCTGAGGGAACACAGTACAGACACCCGGACAGAGAGCATGCTCCATGTGGTGGAGAAACAGTGAGAAACCCATGGGACCTGCGCAGAGGAACATGAGAAGAAGGATGAGAGGCAAGATTGGATAACCAGGTGGGGGTTGCTGCTCACGTAGAGCCTGGGAGACAATTGTGAACATTTTTGCTTTTGCTCTGAGGGAGGTCGTACAGCAGCATCGGGTGTTGATGCCATCTGACATCATGTACTGGCTGCTGTGTTGAGAATAGACTGTAGGGGGAGCAAGCGGGTAGTGGGGAGCTATTGTAACTGTGGGGAGGGGCAGCGTGGGAGCTGTGGCGGTGGGGAAGAGGGGTCAGGGGCTTGATGTATTTCGAAGGTAGAGCCAAAGTGCTCTGAAGATGGGTCACACAGAGGTGTATGCATGAGATAAGGAGCCGTTGAGACTGACTCACAGTTTTGGGGTGAGCAGTTGGCAGTTGACAGTAGTTATTAACTGAATAGGAAAAATAGGGTTGTGAGAGTGAGGATTGGGGGTTCTCTGTTGGACATTTTTAGCTGGAGATGTTGAACAGGCAGCTTGGTATATGAGTCTAAAGTTCAGGAGAGAAGTCCAGGCGGCAGATAACAAGTTTGGGAGGCATTTGTACGAATGGTATCTAAAGCCTTAAGACTGAGTGAGCTCCCTCAGGAAAAGAGAGGAGAGGCAGGAACCAAAGTGAGGTATCCAATACTGAGAAGTCGGGGAGACTGGAGGAAAAGAGTAAGGAGTTTGAGAAGGAGCAACCAGTGAGGAAGGAAGGAAAGGAGGAGAGCCATGTCCTGGATGCTAGAGCGAAGTGTTTCCTGAAGGACGGATGGCGGAAGCAAATGTTGCTGTTGGGTTGAGTATGATGACTGAGAGTGGACCGGAGGGTGAGACAATGTGCAGTCCCCCACTGGTGACCCTGAAGAGCTGTCTCGGGGGAGTGGGTAGGTATGAAGCCTGGTGAGAGTGAGTTCGGGAGAGGATGGGCCCTGAGGATTTGAAGAACAAGAGCAAGGACCACACTTTGGAGGCTTTTTACTGTGAAGGAGGGGAAAGGAAGTGCAGTGGGACTTGGGGTGAAGTTGCAAAAACCCCTCTGTATGGTGATGGGGTGGCCCAGGAGAGAGGGGGCGACTTGGGGTGCGGGAGAGGAGTGGGCCCGTGCGGAGTGCTGTCCTGAGGTAGGCAAAGGGGTGTGAGATCCAGTGTAGAGATGGGTGGCTTTTCTTCACATGGGAATGCCCAGAGCTACGAGGCAGAAAACAGAGTTGATGGGCCCAGAGACAAGATGACAGGGTCCGGAGGCAGGTGGGGTGACTGGAGTCGGGGTGGACAGCCCTGCTCTACTGGCTGTTCTTTTCTCAGAAATACGAAGTGGAGTTTCTGTTCAACAGTGAGTACGGGGAGCGTCCGCTGGAGGGCGCAGGTGAGAAACTGGACTAGGGACGCGTAACAATGATGTCCAGGAACACTAAGTCCTTTGGAAGTACTGGCCTTGAATTTCAAAGGAGACTGGTCACATGGGTTGTGTTTGATGCCTCTGTCTCATTCAGCAGATAGCTGGAGGCATTACGTAGACAAAGCTGAATTTCTCCTTGTCTGGTTTTGCCCGGCAGGTGGGCGGGCCAAATGATGAGAGAGGCAGGAGCACTGTAGGGGAAGTTTCGCTCCGCTCTCCAAGCACCGGAGTCCTCAGTGGTTGCAGGCGCCTTCCCAGAGACAAAGCCGGTGCAAATGGAAACAGGGGACCCTGCCCAGGGTGGAGCGGGTGACGAGAGCTGGCTCTTAACCGCTTCCGTGTCAGCCACGCCGCCAGCGGTGCCCGCTTTCACCTGGATGGACTTCTCAGAGTCTGGGCCCAGCCCTCGACTTGCATCTTTTCGTGGCAAATAATAACTTCCATTTCCACAGGAGGCTGAGGGCACCCCCCACCCCCACATCCTCCCATCCTCTCAGTCTTCAATAAACCCTGCGCCGAGTCAGCGGTCTCTGAAAGGTTTGTGGTTCCCAGAGCTGATTTTAAAACCTTTGTATATCACAGCACACACATGTGGTGCCGCCCTTTGGGCTCAACTAGGCCAGCTATTTTCAGGCGCAAAGTATATTTTATGAGTTAGATATATATCTAAAGAGTACATTTTGTAAAGTCGGATAAAATTGCATTTTCAGCTAAAGAACTATCAAATATCAGAATGACCTCCACGGACCGAACCATCCAGGAACACAGTGTATTTTATTAAATAGAGAGCTCTAAACAAAACCCATCGCGTGGTTGTGGACAAATTGCACTTACACCAGAATAATCCGTCTTGGGATGACCTCCTTATGGCTCCTTACGCCTCAGGAACAACACAGTATCTTAGGGTTTTTAGAATTTGTGTCAATAAAGGGGAGGAAAAAAACCTTCAGAAGCTATTTATTCCATTAAGCCAGCAATTTTCAACCTTTTTCATTTCATGGCACGCATAAACTAATTACTCAAATTCTGTGGCACACCAAAAATATGTTTTTTTTGCCATCTGACAAAAATATAGGTGTAATTTTGATTCATTCATACTGATAGCTATTGTGTTAGCTGTTGCCATTTTTTTTTCAGTTGACAAACCTACAGGAAAGAGGTCAGTGCCATGACTAAACAGTCAGGTGTTGCATGTATTTAACAGTTCTCGCAGTGCCCTGCTTGAGAACCGCTACATTAAGCTGTGCTGATTTTGTTCAGATTCTCTTCATGTCTGATGATACATTTCTTTCTCAGATGTAGCAAATCAGGAAAGTCCTATTGACGAGGTTTACAATTAAATTGGATATTAAATTCTTTAATTTGGAATTGTCACAAATAGATGAAAAGTTCACAACAACTTTTAAAAAGCTGTCTTTAAATGATTCTTCCATTTCCATTTGATGGAAATTTCATGAAAGGTTATGTTTCCAAACTGAAGATGATTATCAGTGAACTTTGAATCAGTCTTTCAGTGTGGACATTCATTCAGAACTTAGTTTGGTACATGAGTGTTTAAGTTACAGTAGCCTTAGCATTGATGTGCTTAAATTAAATCTCCCCCAAGATTGCTGAAAAACTCTCTCCCTGCCCCTCCAAGCTATTAGGAGTGACTCTATAATGCGAATTGTAAACGTGGCAGACCTTTGGGACGACACAAGTCTCAGCCCTGAGAGCGCACAATTTGGGGAAGACATGGCAAATTGTGGTATGTTGATTGCCATGGAGATTATAGACCTTGTTAGTTAACCAGTATTTCCTTGGAGTAATACATTTGCTCTTGACCAGTATGTATAGGAAGTCGCTTTAAGAGTGAGCAATCCAAAGGGAGTTTGAAAAACTAGGCAATATATAATCTCCTCCCCCAGCCCCATCCACACAAAGGAGGGGAGAAAGCCTCAGTTCTGCACTCACTCTGTGCTTCTGAGTCTGGCTGAAGGCCAACAAAATGAATGGTGACAAGGATATGGCATTTAATTATCGGGGAAGAAAGATGCCTCATAAAGTGTTGGCCTTATCACTTAGCGTTACTATTGCCAGTAAGGAAAACAGGGACCTGGGTAGAGATCACCAGGGCAGCCCAGACAGTTTGGGATGAAGCACAGATGTGTATAGCAGGCCCTAGAAAGGCCTGCAGGTCACGCATGAGTCCCTTCTGCCACACATGGGCATATCCGATAATCCAACCCTATCAGCAGTAACACGGTCAAATATGCAGGTGCTGGAGGATAAATGGGGAAGCCTCATGAAAGGTAAAAGCGAGAATAGAAGAATAAATGAAGACGAACACGCATCTCTCAATAAGAGAAATGATTCCAAATGTGCCCTCCTTCAGGCTAGCTCTGACAGTTCTCTAATACAAAACCCTGTGCCTCGGGTTCCTCGGAGCCAGCATCTGGGAGCTAGAGACACAGCACTCGGCCCCTCTGCTCAGCAAGGGGATGAGGGGCGGAGACGAGGCAGCCTGTGTTACAGGAGGTTAGCTCAGGGGGAGGATCGAGGGGCGTGTGATAGACAGTGAGGGCTGGGCAGAGACAAGGGCTGCATGATGGATGGTCAGAAACGTGTGAGACCTGGGACAGTGCACCCAGTAAAACGGAGAAGTGGGAAATGCACAGTGATGCCAGTTGAGACTTAAAGGAAAGAGGCAGGCCAGCATCGTCACGGACGGAGACTCGCTGACATGAATGAGGAGAAATGTACACACGTCCGGTGCACGCACATTTGAATTGTACATTATGTGCAGAGCCCGGCACCTCTTTAGTGCCTGAGCAAATACAGACTGACAAGACCGATGGTGCATCGGTACTACATAATAGGTTTACCCTTGTCCTAATTATTTTTTACGGATCACTCCCCAGAATGGATGTAAAAAAGAACGGCTTTAACCTTTCTCTCAGACTGATTGGAGTTTTGCTCTTTTTGGTCTTCTCCTTTCTAAACCAGTGGAAAAAAGGCTCGTATAAGAAATAGTAAATTGAGCCACTCTGACCTTTTGTTATTTGGATAAGGCAAAAATGTAAGGGTGATTATCTTCAGATGTCTTATTGATGAATCTTCCATAAGAGAAACATTAGCTGCCTGGCTTCCCAATCCCTTTTCCTGAGCAGCTAGTTCTTTATCTCTTAACATTTTACCATCGAGAGCCTGTGTCTTCACAGATTGGTTGTGCATTTTCAGAAACAGTTAATTCGTCTGAAGTTCCCTGGACTAAATATGTTGGCGTATAGATTCCACCGCATTTATATTGTAAAGTTATCTTTCTTTACTCCATCTGCCCTTATCTCAGTGGGGAGAAAAGCTGGCTTGCATCCTGTTCGGCCGCTTCTCCTTTCCTGGCGGCAGCAATGGACAGGCTTTGAAACATCTCTCCCCCACTCAGCGTGGTCTCTTGCCACGCCTGGCAGTGCAGTTATTTCAGATGTGAAAACATTCAGGGAGGCCTCCAAATCATTTAAATTGACTGCATTTTCTGAAAACTCAGAAATTTGAGGATGGGAAGATATTTTTATGAGGATTTTTTCTTCTTTGCTAAAAGCTGGATCTGTCAGTATATAGTCGTATAAGGTACTTAAATCTTTAGGTTCTAGCAATGCATTTATTTTAGAGAATGGACCAAGCAGGTTTTACTGGGAGTGCTCACTGCCCCCCACCCTTCCTCAACTCTCCTCTCCTCTCTGTGAGCCCTTCCCGGAAGTAATACCTAGTGTGGGGCCACAGAACGCTCTTTCATATTGGTGACAATTACCTGAAATTATCAGTAATCATACAAGAGGCAATTATAACTCATAGAAGCACCAACATCATTATCGCATCTTTTTCAGCGTGCGGAACTTAAATGCACTCTGATAGCTGGGACACAAACGATGTTGCTATGGCCTTTTTGGTCAAATTATCTAACATACACATATTGGATACTAAATCACCTTATTTAGTTGTGACCAGTAAAAGCAAAGTCCTAATTTTGAAGTATAGAGCTGTAGACACATCCATTACTTGCAACATGTTCATCAAGGCTGTGCCATAAACAGCACATCTTTGGGTAGGACTTCTTATAAGGGATGCATGCTTGGCTTAATAGATGCAGTCATCAGGTACCCTATGGCCCTTGGAACAGAGGGGCAGCCGCTGTGCCCGTATGAATCATCAAAACTATAAAATGGTGCTCCACGCACTTCAGAGTGAATTTAACTCCACTAATTGGGAAAATAGCCCCAGAGGACTTTTAAATTTTTGTACAGGGGAAAGAATATACGAATGTCAGTGGGCTTGCATTAAAATTCTGATAGAACCAGCTCATTCTTAAGCTTTAGCCATTTAGACTTTTCCTTACTATAATTAATAGTGTGAGCTCATTAATTAATATAATTAATGGTTACTATAAGTAAAGAAGTGAGGTACTTGGTAAAATGCCTAGCCTATAGCAGGTGCTCAGCAGATGGTAGCTTATGGCACTTGTAGATACTGTTGGAAGAGGCCTCTGGTAGGCGTGGGGAGATGAATGCAGGGGTGTGGAGAGAACCAGAACTCTCTTAGGCTCAGGTAGCTGGGCTCTGGGGAGGCGGGTGTGCACTGAGAACCTTATGGAGGAGGAGACAGCCAGTGCCAAACCCAACCCAGTGCTGACTGGGGTTTCTCTTATCCCGACATAATGGGCTGACGTGTCTGTTAGTATAAACCAGCCTGGACCTCAGTCCCAGCTGCTGATTATTGTCCCCTCTGTGCTCTGTATTCGCAGGCCTCCTGCCTCTTAAATCGAGCTATTGCGCGAAGCTGCCGTCTGAAGCCCTAGGTTTCCATGTTCCCCTTTGTTAAGAGTTCCTGCTTTTCTTTCCACAAACATTTACTGAACAAGCCCTGTGTACCAGACCCTTGGGTCTAATACAGGGGATACTGATATTGGGAAAAAAAGACCCCGCAGTGCATTCCAGGAACATGCATCCCAGCTGTGAAGTCTGACGAAGATGTGGTCCTTAATGATGCTTGAACGCACTGCCTTAAACCTTCTTCCAGAGGGCAGCGCCCTGCACAGTGGTGGGGCAGTGGACACAAGAAATCTCCTCATTCCAAGCAATGCTCTCGCTGTGTGAGGTAGTAGGGGCGGAGAAGGCGACCAAGGCTCCTGTGTTACCAAGGGATTGCCCTTCACCCCCAGTTTCACATCACAAAAGTTTTCCGATTACTCAGAAAATGTTCAGCAAGTCCTGTGCTAAATGCTTCAAACGCAGCTCTAAATAGCAATCTTTGTCATTCTATAACTAGTTAGACCCAGGGATGCAGGAGGAGATTGGAGGAAGGGATGCGGTAACAAAGGCTATTTTCTATGAGACAACCACGGGCCTGTAGCGGGCGGATGTGGGTTTCCACGGGGAAGTGATGTCTGCTTTGTTACTCCTCTGGCACAGAATGCTTGCTTTGCAGATGGTGCTTTCTCAGTGTCGCCCATTGAAAGGGGCCCCTGGTTTATTTGCCCATCATCACCCCCCGTTCCTGTCCTAGCACAGGCCCTCGATCCCATGGGGAACCCAGTCCCTGCGGTTTGGCAGAGCCAGCAGTCGCTGCCCCATCGCCCTAGTGGGCCCACCATGCAGCGGCACCCATCTGCACCTGACGTGGCTTTGGTTTATACTTGTTTGGAATCACTTTTGGCGATGTTGCCCTTGCCCTCCCACCTCCATTTCCTCCCCAGGTGACGGGTGTGTCTAATGCCCACTGTGAGAGAGGAGCCATTCAGAATTCAAGTGATTTCTTCCACAATGATTATTTGTGGAGAGGGATATTCACCCATAGAAGGAAAATAAGAGTCAACCTAAAAAGAAGGTTCTGGATATTCTTGGAATATGGAACTTCTAGAAACACAGCCTCTGCACAAATCCTGTAAAAAATACCAATAGTTTGTCTTTGACAAAGAAAAATGTCAATCATAGCAAAGTGCCATGGACTAGATTTAAGGAAAAAATGAGTCAGCAGGAGAAGGAAATGGGAACCAGAACATTATAGTCCAACAAAGGAGGAGTAGACCCTTCTGGACTGTCTTAAAAACTGTGCTGCGCTTCTGAACCAAGGAGAGCTTACCTTAAACAAGTTTATGCCACCAATTAATGAAATGACTGACGGGGTGCATATCATTTGGCCCTCAACACTGGTGGCTCGGGCACGGCCAATCGAGGGCTCACGGTGTCACGAATGCCATCTTTCAGGACTGTCTTGCCTTCCTTTGCTTTGCTCTCCAGTAAAATCTCTGCACGTGGTCATCCCGGCCTCAAGTCCAGTAGACAGGTCTTTTTCCTGGAAGCTCCTGCCAAAGTCTTCGAGTGAAGAAACCACCCTGCTTGCGTTCACTTGCCCAGTTGGAATGTGGGCCTGGGGACTGTCAGAGAGGTGGCCCCGGGGAGATGTAAATCCCGTGCCCCGATGGAGTGGAAGCGGTGCTGTCTCCTAACATGTCCACTGCAGTGCTCCATTCTTCTCTCTCAGGAGGGTGCGGCCCCTGGTTAATTTACTCGTTTACCTCCTTCACTTAATATTTAGGGTTGCAGGCTCAGATTTCATAGAGGAACAGAAAGGGCAACTTTGATTTGCCTTTCTGCCTGCAAAGTAGCAACAAGCGCTTGCCAGAGGCCACTCCTTTGTGCAGATGCGGCTGCGGCCCTGTCTGCGCTTCCACAAAGTGAATGGATTCCCTTAAAGTCATGACAATGAGAAACAACGATATAACTACACCTGAATTGAAGCCCAGTGCCCACCTTCATTTTGTTGTGGATTTTCTGTTGAAAAATATTTTAAATCATCCTTCTCACTGCCCCCTTACTCTAGATCACTTGGCTGTAGAAGCTTGAATGCCAGGCTTTAAGAAAGAAAGCCCCTGTTCAGGTGGAACGAGAGTCACAGGGGCCGTAATAACTGACCCCACACAGGTTCGGCAGACCCGGTTCTGAGCTTCGCATTATCACACCCACCCAGGTTTTCCAACCTGCAAAACCTCTATTCCAGCACTTGGCGTTGTCGTTGGCATTGTTTTACATCAAGAGATTTCTAAATTTGTCAATTGACCTGCTAGACACTGCGTATTATGTTGCCTAAAATAACACTGGAAACTGTGGGGGAAAGTGGAATTGTCCAATCACCCACAGTTTTTCATGGTTTTCTCTTTCATATGAACATTTCCATTTCAATTGCTGTCACTTCCTCTGAATAAGAATCGATCTTTTTTTCCCTTCCTATTCCCATCATTCAGAGTGCTTTCCAAGGAAGTAACCAAATTAATCTCTGCAGCTTTGAGTTTTTAATATTTATTTATTCTTTTCTACTTTGGTAAGCCTGTTGCACTGAGACATTTCTTTTGTTAACAGTTCAGTTTTCTCCTGCTGTTCTAGATGAGTTGTCAATGATAAGCAAAGTGATATTCAAATTCCAGTAGGTTCTTTTGTGAAGAAAAATAAAATATTCCAGAATGATACAGTCTACTTATTTTTTTTAATGACAGCAGTGGTGTTAATACCTTTTAATCTGAATTTCTTGAGATACTCCAAGCTCCCATTGTTTTAAAACCAGTAGAAAAGTAACCACATGACGCTTTCTTCGCACGGAGGGAACGCATTCTATCTACTGAATATTATTAGCTATTAACATTTCTAACTATTGACCAAGCTCTTGAAAGGAACTCGGTGAAGAATGGCTAAATGCATAAAATGCTCCCATTTGTTGTTGTTGTTTGTGTTGTGTTTTTATTTTATTTTAATTCATTTATTTTTCAAGTGGTTGCAGAGGTTTGGGGTCACTTAGTGTTTAGTGCAGCTGGGCTGTTGCATCTAAAATTGCCCAGTAGGTGTCATTCTCTGATGTGTGGTGCCTTGCTGTCCACCAACTGTGTGGCCAAATCCTGAACTGTGAGCTGCAAAGGGGTGGGGCTTTCGTTTGATTGATCCTATGAAGGACCCCTCCTGGAATTGTTTTGCCAAACTTTTTCTTCAGAGTTTAAGATTGAGGCATATAAATGTATTATCACCCTACTTCATAGGCAATAATGGAATATTATACAAGAAACCTCCATTAATACATAGTTAGTTCCCTCTCTTGTTTTTAAAACCGACTGTGGCCCTGAACAACTCCTTGAAGGGCCTCCTTGTTTCTCAGAGTGTGGTCGGCATCAGAATCACGGCCGTGCGTGCCCCGCCCACCCCCAAGCTTGCTCAGGCAGAATCTTTTTGGTGGGGAGAGTTGTCCCACCAAAAAGATTCCTGGCATTACTAAGCTTGCCAGGGTATTCCATAAAGTACAAAATGAAAACCACTGCTGTAAAAGATCACTGGTGACTGTAAAATATTGGCCCCACACACATGTAGGACAGTGGTTTTCCCAATGAAATGAGGGGAGTATGAAAAGGGAAAAATTACTTTTTATATGCAAGAATATATGCATGTGTGTGTGTGTATGTGTGTGTGTGTGTACGAGTATATGTACAAGGTCCAGAAAGTATCCAGCCATGTACTATGAAAAATAGAGACATTTATTGAAGAAGATACAAGAAACATTGTACATAGGTCAGTGATGCCTCTGTCCCCTTCAAAGATATGACCTTGAGGAAATCTAGTTCATTGGTAGCGGTTTGAATCAAGTCATTAGCAACTGCAGCACCATGTTCCTTTTGCTCTGGTAGGAAAGACTGTGGAATGAGTGTTGCCATTATGTTTTATGCCCAGATTCTGTGTCAAAGTCTTGGACACAATAGTTTTGGAATCACCAGATGAGCTTTTAACTCACTGTCAGTGGCCAATCTTTGTTGACTGCAGCCTGTACACATTCCACATTCTCAGATACTCTGCTTACTGCAGGCCTTCCAGAATGTGAATCACTTTCAATAGATTCTCAACCATCTTTGAAGGGTTTGTGCCCTTTTATTTGCACTGCACTCGTTGCATTGTCCCCAAGAGCCTTCTGAATCATCTGAACAGTTTTCACAGAAGAATGTTGAAGCTGAATACAAAATTTGATGCAGATCCATTGCTCTCTTCACTCAGTCATTTTGAATACAGTGGCCACACAGTGCATAGGCTCATTCACCAGCATCCACCACCCCCACTGACCAGTAGAATGAAGTCGTCATTGTTCATGCATGTGCAATCCAGTCCACTCTCCTTAGCTGCCAGGTGACGCTGGTGTTGTACAAACCATTCTCATTATATGAACAATGGCTGGACTTTTTCCAGACAGATCTTGTATATATGAGTATATATGTACGTGTGTGTTAGTTTCTACTTAGTTTGCAGAGATAACTCCCCCCCCTCAATGTTATCATCTCTAAATATCAATAGCAGTATTATTCCCTATTATGGAAATGACTTATTGTATGTTAACAGTATGTAATGTAACACTTCAGGGTAGAATAATGCATTTGTATTCAGACATCACCTTTCTATCAAGATTTATTATCTAAGATAAATAGTAGTTGGATATTTAGGACATATACTAAGAACAGAAATTAAAGAAATTAAATATTGCAATTACATATAACTTAAAGCTATTTGTGTTAATTTTTAATTAAAAATAATTAGCTATAATCTGAAACAATATAGAAGGTGTCAGAGAAGGAGTGGGTGTGTATGAGTGAGTATGTGATGTTCAGTTTTGTGTTTTGGGGAAGTTATGTCTAGGACTTCGACCAAATCATATACTTCTCCACTTGAGAAATGGAGCCCTTTCAGGAACAGAGCATGTGTGTGGGTGTGTCCATACCTGCCCACAGAGTCAAAGCCAGGTTTGTGAAGGCACAGTAGAGTTTCTGTTCCCTGGGGAGGTGATTTCTGAAACCGTCCCCCCCATCCCCCGTCTGGTTTGCAGTGCAGTTCCAGTGCTGGCCATTCCGGCCCTTTGCTGCTGCCCCACCCACTACCTGGTCTAGCCTGGGAGTTCAGTCAGCCCAGATCAGGGGGCTGTTCAGGCTGTGAGTCACCCTCGAAGGTTAAATTTTATTAAACTTTGGATAGTTAGCCAAATTCATTCACGTAAGAACTTTGAAAGATTTAATGTAATTAATTATTTGGTGCTTATCAGATGCAAACACACAGATGCACATTCCACTAAATTTGTGATCCTTCTGCACCTTCACTGAAGATCAATTCAGAATCATCCAAGGAAGTGATGCTTTTGTTGTACCAGACAATTACTGAACCTTAAGGGAAGAAGGCTAATGTTTTTTGTTCTACATATGTGTGTGTTTGGGTGTGTATTTTAGAATGAGTGATTTTTTCTTTAAAGATTTTATTTATTTATTTTTAGAGAGAAGGAAGGGAGGGAGAAAGACAATGTGTGGGAGAGAAACATTGATGAGTGGTTGCCTCTCATGTGTCCCCTACTGGGGACCTGGCCTGCAACCCAGGCATGTGCCCTGACTGGGAATTGAACTGGCGACCCCTTGGGTCACAGCCCAAGCTCAATCCACTGAGCTACACCAGCCAGAGCTTGTTATATATTTTTTATCATCCTCTTGCCTCCCAAGTGACAACTCTCTGCCAATATTTAGACCAGGGTGTTATTAAGAGTATAAAATGTTATTACAGAACCAATTTCATGAGAAATTTAATCTATTACTTAGGTCTGATCCCAAACTTTCAATCACGTCTTAACATTAAAGTTCCATTTTTATTGTTGCCTGGGCCTGGAATCGTGGTCAAAGTTAAAGAATAAAATGACTTTGGGAAAAAAAAATCCTGTCTTTCATTTGTATCCCCACCTCAGCCACGCTCTGCCTACCTTTCTGACTGCTCACGGGAATCTGGTGGAAAATAAGACAGTGTGTATGGATCAAGCACTTGCCGTGTGCCCCAAAGTGCCCCCGTTTTCAGCAGTAACAAAAATAGGCGGCCTCCTGCCCACAGTAAGAAAACCCTAATGCAAGCAGATGGTGACCATGAAAGTGATGCTGAAGGGAGGATGTAAGGCGTGCAGACGCCATTGGTCAATTGAAAGGACGTTAACAAGTCAAAGTTCATTATCGTGAAAATGTTGGCTTCGTAGATGGCAGAAAGAACACACAACACCTTCGGGAGAAGGGTGCCTTGGTCTTTGGTTATCCATTCTTTAAAAAGGAGAAAGGTTGTCTTCGCTGGCTGTTTGTCCAACCAAGCAGCCCTCACCTTCCTTTTGGGAGAAAAGATCTTTTCCCAGAGAGTATTTCTCTCATAAATTAGAAATTTAGGTGGTTTTTCTTCTGTTCATGTAACAGCCAATATATACTTAGTTCTTACTCTTTGTCTTGCGGCTCAGAATTCAAATCCCAGCTGGCTTTGAGACCTTGGGCAGATCACCTAGCCTATCTAAGCCTCAAGTTTTTCCTCTACAAAATAGGAGTAATAGGGAATTAATGAGATGATGATTACACTGTGCTTGGCATCAGGTTGGTCCATAATAAGCCCTAAAAATGTGCTCTGGAGTAGGTGTTGTCTGTGTTATATATGCCGTTAAGGAGTTTACATTCTAGTAGTTAAGATAGGACCTGAATTCATACTGTTATAGTAAATTAATCCAAAGTGGGGTTCAGAAGGGGGAGTAATCACCTCTAACTTACAACTGAGAGGAGGATGTGTCGCTTGACCTGAGCCTTGCATAAAATTATTAGTGTTCCAGCAGGAAAGGAAGCCTTTCTACAGACAGGGAATTAACCAAGCAGAGCTGGGAAGACACCAAGGCAGGATCTATGAGCTTCAGTGATGCAAGGGAATTCTGGGAAAGAAGACTCGGTTGTAGCTAGTCTGATTGTGTAAGACCTCAGTGCTTTGGGTTCAAAAGTTTGGTCTCCAAGTCATGGAAAATGGATTCTCATTTTGATGTTTGGAGGGGTGCATGGCCAGCTGAGTTATAACCACCGCGCTTACCCAGATCTGAGACCCCACCCCCATAGAGCTTCATGGTGGCTGATGATTTGTGGCAACAAGCCAGTAGCTGAGGCTTCCCGAGCAGCTCTGGGCGTCTATATGTGCACCGGGTGGTCACGGCTTCCAACGGAACCTATGGAGTCACTGGGTGTTAATGGCATATTGTTAGGTAGGCTGAGCTAAAGGCTGACATTTTCTAGATTGGCTGTGGCTGATTTTTTTGTAAATAGTCTTGGCTGAGGAAACCAGAGGAGAAATGTGACCCTGGTGCCTGTCAGCCAACATAGGTGACAATGTCAAGTACACATCACTCTGTGACATCAAGTTATTACTAAGTGCCTTTTTAAAAAATCCATTTATGGTTTGGAAAGCCCAGACTAAGAGATTGTGCAGCTTTTCCTAGTCCCTGTAAGCATCACTGACAAAGTGGCCGACTGATCCTGTCCTGTCACCTGTCTCCCCATGGAAGACTGGGGAGTAATGCTGACGCCTCGAAGATCCAGAATGTTGGGCAAGCCGGAGACTGTCAGGAGGGAATGGGCCCCTCCAAAATCGTCTGCAGTCTTACCTGAATTGGGGTTCTGAAGATGTTTTGCTCTCTAGAGACCAAAGCCCAACTAGGAATTCAAAGCTCGGAAGTGTACTAGGCCATAGAAAATGAGTATGTAATTAAGTGTAATGAATAATCACAATATTAAATAACTGATGACAAAGCAAAGCCAGTGATTAGTGGGCGGGTGAAATGAGGAGCAGATAAAAAGTTAGGAGTTCTGAAAATCTCTGGAGCGACAAGGCGTCAATCTTCAAAGCGAGAGCTTGGTCTTCCTCCTGGCGGCCCCTCCGCCGGTCCACTCGGCCAGTACGTGGGGACCTGTGTTCTAGTCTGCAGGGTTCTGTACCTGGGCCACAGTACCCACACCTGGGTGTGACCGTGGGTGTGGGTGCTGAGTTCTATCAGTGATGAGAGCAGTAAACAAAATTGCTAACTTTTACCCGAAGGTTTGCTATAGGAATGACAATGAGATTGGGGTACATGTGGATGATATTACAGCCAAAACACTTAGTAATGCTCTAAACCCGTTCAGAGATCTGAGAACGATATTCCAGTGACTGAACCAGGAAGCAAAGTCATCTGTTTGTGGCTGTGAGGTCACCGCACATCCTGGTGTGGAAAGCTCTGTTAATCAAGTGAGTCCACAAAGAGCATTCTCATTTTTCTAAGCTGGTGGACACATCAGGGTTATATCTGGGGTGAGATGTAGAAAGCCCAATGAAACAGTGGCTGAAATACATGTTTGACTCTCCTCACCTGACGTGAAGTCCGGAGCCTGCCGTGCATGGCTGAGTCCCACATGTACAGTATCTTAGGCTCCTTCTGTCTTTCTCTTCTGCCTCCCTCTTCCTTAGCATAGAACTTTTTCCTTTCCATAGTTTCAGTTCTAATCATATTTGTTAGGCAGAGTGGGTCTTCCTTCCCAAGGCCGAATGGGAATACAGAAGAGTCTGGCCCCTTTGAAAATAGTTTGCCTGGAGGACAATCTAAACAGCTTCCACTTTGCTCTTCCAGACAAGAACTCAGGCTATTGGATAGTTGCAAAGGATCTTGGGAAGTGTAACTTTCCCACTGCTTCCCTGAAAAATTCCAGTTCTGTTCATAAGAAAGCAGAGACTGGATATTGAAGAAGCCACTAGCACTAAGTGCCAAAGCTTTAAGTCTGGGCTTGCCGAGCCTCTGAGACTGCGCACCCGAACCCAGGGTCAGGTTCTATCACGATGTCGCCCTATCCCAGCCTGGTGCCAGGTAGTGCAGGGTCTGGCCCTGGAAACATTCAGAGGAAGCTCATGGGTATTTCTATAGCAGTATTTTTGCATAATCTAACAAATCCCCCCAAAGTGGATAGCTTAAAGCAACCTAAATTTATTCTCTCACAGTTCTAGGTCCTAGAATCCAAAACCTGGTTTCAGGGAATGGAGAGAGGCCTGCGTTCCCTCCGAAGGCCACAGGGAGGAATCTGCCCTTGGCCATGTCTCTCGCTGCTGCATGTTCTCATCGCCTTCTCTGTCAGATCTCCCTGTGCCTTTCTCCTGTGAGGACACTCGTCCCTGGATTCAGGGCCCACCTGGCTAGTCCAGGGTGGTCTTGTCTCAAGATCCTTATCTCAACTAGATCTGCAAAGATTCTTTGTTCAAGGAAGGTCTGATTCCCAGGTTCCAGGGAGCAGGACATGGACGTAGATTTGGGGGGCCACCATTCAACCCAGTCTACCTGCTTCTAAGCACTGAGTTTTCCCAGGTCCACAAAAACTTTTTAGAAATAGGGAGTTAAAGGCACATTCACCGGATGGTCTCACCAGTTGTCGAAACAGAGAGAATGTTTAACAGCCTGGTCGCCTTCCTCTTGTAGGGTTTAGACAGAAGTGGCAGTACGTGTGTGCTCAGTAAAGAGAGTCTGCTCATTATTATTACGGCATTGCCCTTATCTGGGCTTCTCTCTAACGCCTGGTCTGGAAGAGGAAGATCACAGACAGAGGTCTGTTGTCTTGCTATAAGTTAAAGGCGCTAGTGCAGAGCTGCTTTGGAGATACTGACCTTTGCTTCCCACTCAGCTGTGGCCTCAGGATGTAAGCAAAAGCATGGTGGATGAGAATCTCATAAAACACCAATGGGAGAAGATAGAAGAATAAGGGGCCAGGGAATGACTGAGTTTGGATGGTAGCAGGGGATTGGCGGTAAGCCAAGGAAACTGTGACCGGATATTTATAAATTACTATGAATATAATAAACTGATTTTTGAGCACTTATGCTTTGAAGTAGCCCTAAAGTACAGTTAAAGAATGTTTGGGGTATGACCTCCCCCCAGTATGGCTGACTTACAAAATTAGTGTTACTCTTCCCCTTACTGTGTGCAAAATCACTGTGAACCACTTTGTGAAAACATGAACTCCTTTTTTAGTTCTGCTTTAGTTATTTATTTTAGTTGGATTTTACTTGGGGCAGAAAAAGAGGTGGTGGTTATGAACAAGGATTGACTGGAGAGAAATGAGGTGGGGGGGCGTGGGAGCGGCGCTGTGATTCCCCCTCCCACCACCAGGTGGCGTTTGATTTCTGACGGAATGTTTCACGATAGACTATTGTCTGTCTCCCCAATCCTCAGAAGTGATGAAGGCAGCATCATTTTGAAACAAATGGCTGACTTTCCATGGACTCTGTGCTTTGAGGAGAAATTTTGGCCTTGCTGAAAGTTTTCTAGGGTGTGATAAGTGTTTGGCCAGATGAGTCTTAGTAGTGCCGTTGGCTGTTTGGAAAGAAGCCTGGAGCACAGTAATTCTCTTTATAGACATTTGTTAAATGAATAGAGGACTGTAATACTTTTCCATGAAAGAACCTTCCTCATCAAAGACCCAGTCCCTGCCACAGAAATAATCGCTTAAGTTTCTTAATTTTCCTTCATAATGCAGTACCCGTAGGAGAGCTTAATTTCTAGTATTAAACCAACCTGCAATGCGTGATGCATTTCCTTTTATTTGCAAGAAATCCCCACAGACAGCATTAATGGATTTACTTTAAATTGTTGTTTGCAAAATGAAAGCAAACTGCAAATAATTATATAAAATTGTTTTTTAATGTTTGCATAAATTTTTCATCGTTAAAAGCTACCAAGCTCTTTAACATTGAGGCAGAACTATCCATTGAGCACAAAAAATTGTTACCTTGATGCTTTTAATATCTCTGCCTCACACACACACTGGCGTTCTCTGCTCTGCATGGTTATATATAGCACTTGTCATATTCGTGGCTTATTCTGGGGAAGAAAAAGTATTGTTTGGGGATGAACTTCAGTAAGAGAGTTAGGAAAACCCTAATCCAGAAACTTCCCAGAAACCAAGCCTGTGTACTCAACCTGGGTAGAGAATTGGACACGGGCTACTTCCACTGTATCCTTGGAGAGCCCCCCCCCCCCCCCCCCCCCCCCCCGCTTTTCTTGGTCCTTTTCCTATTTTCCTGATTATCCTCTGCATAGGTTGCAATTCCATGCTGGAAAAGCCTACGAATTCTACTCGTGAGAATCAAGGTGTGGTTTTTAAGACACCTTCATCAGAATTGCAGAGGTGGCTCAGGTTCAGCTGATAATTGCTTTGAATTTGGTTTTACATATATTTTTACTCACTGAACACGATAATGAAAATATGCCCTTAAATGTATCCTCAATTAGAATACACTAGAGACAGTGTTTTAACATGCCCTGAATTTTACACAAATATTAGAGAAAAGCTTTGTCTGTCATTTCTGTTTCATTGACACCTAACCTAAGATTGTAAGGCAAGCTGTTAAATGGTTGTAAATGATTTCAATGTTTCTTTGTCTCTGTGAATCAGGACATTCATCCACACATGAAAAAACAAGTACTAATATTCATTTGTCTTACATAACACATTTCAAACCTTGCATTTACCAAAAGAGCCTCACTAGTCTTTTGACTTGCCTGACTTTATAACTAGAAATGTTACAAAGCTGAACTTTAAAAATCAAGCTAATAAATACTGGTTTTGTGTGTCATAAGAGACCCTGGAAAAGATTTTAAAATAGGCTCCTACCTAATAAACAAACTGACAAGACAGTCAAACGTGTGACCTTGCTGTTTCAAGTGTGGTCTGCACACCAACTGTCTGGAGGTTTGTTACAAATGCGAAGGCTTCGTCCCCCACCCCAGACCTGCTGAATTGAAGTCTGCATTTTAATAAGGCCCCCAGTGGTTCAGTGATCCGCACGCATGTTACTTTGAGAGGTACCGAGCTGGTCGACGCAGCAGAAGTTTCTGCCAAAAAACTTGTAGTCTACGGGAGTCACCCATTATCACCCATGCACACATATTGTAAAGGTGCTTTTCAGATGTCACTCAGTGTCCAAGCTGGACAGATTCCCAGGCGCCACGCATAGAATCATGCTTTAATAGGTCTTGTGGGAATGAGAAATCTGTATGTATTTTAGAAATCTTCCCAGGCAATGGTGCTGAACAGCTCGTTCTGTAGAAAGCAAGGCATTGAAGAACAGGATGTAAAACTCAGTTTTTTTTTAATTCTCACCCATGGATATGTTTATAGATTTTAAAGACAGAGGAAGGGAGAGAGAGAAACATCAGTTACTTGTCTTCTGTCCACACCCCGACCAGGGAGCACACCTACAACCTAGGCATGTGCCCTGACTGGGAATTGGACCCTCAACATTTTGGATGGGGAATGATGCGCCAACCAGCTGAGTCACCCAGCCAGGGCAAAAGTCACAGTTTCTTACGTTTGGATGAAGAGAAGATGGGTAAAGAAAAGGTTCATGTGGAGAAAGAGAGATCTCACTCAATTATCTGTGACACAGTGGTCCCCGACCTTTGAGGCACCAGGAGCCGGTTTTGTGGAAGACAATTTTTCCACGTACTGGGATGGTGAGCGTGGGGGGTGTTTGGTTCAGGATGATTCAGACCCAAGCCCTTACACTCAAGCTCACCTCCTACTGTGCAGCCTGGTTTCTAACAGGCCTGGACCAGTACCAAGCTAGGCCAGAGGCTGGGGATCTCTGCTCTGAAGTATCAAGTTAGTGAGAAGCCATTTGGGAAGGACAAGAAAAACTGGAAATGACAGAAAAAAATGTCTAGAGAGGCACCCCACCCATCCCACAGGGGTCTGTCTCTTTCACAGACCACCGTGCTAGACAGTGATGGGCGGTGAGGTAAGTCATCAGACACTCTGCGCCCTAATGCTCCCTCATAGAGCAGGGGAACAAGAGTATCCATGACTGTAGTCCAAGTCAGAAGGGAAGAAGTACGAGGTGAAATAGTTGTATTCTCACCGCAGAGGAAGGAACAGTCAGTTTTAGCCAAAAGCATCAGTAATGCTACGCAGAATGCAGCTCATGCCTGCATTCCAGGCATCGTCCTGGCCACATTGGAGGAGGATCGGGGCAGAAGGAAAAGCTAGAGGAGGGTCCCAGGAGAGCGTAAAACTTCGAGGCGTGAAAGAGCTCCCGGGGCCCAGACCAGCACCCACACCGCTGTGGCTGGAGGGGCGGCAGGTGGCAACACAGCCTCACAGGGCACCTGGTGGTACCAAGAGGCACAAGCCTTACGCGGTGCCGCCGCGGGGGCATGAAACCAGGGGAAGCACTCGGGAAAGGTAAGTGTCCCAAGAGAAACGACCGTTGAAGCAGACTTTCAAAAGATGAGGGAAGAGGCAAGGAGTTAAATGGGATTCCAAAATACTTGGAAAGTGAGTAAGTACTCACTTCTTCAAAAAAATTGAGATGCCCAGCACGGCCGAAGGAAGCTCTCGGTGGGGAGGTGACGGAAGATGATGCAGATGGCAGTGTTCTTTGCCAGTTCCTGGGAGCCTTCTCCAGGAGGACCTGGAGTGCGCCCACCTTCAAGTCCCCTTCCTGTTCCAGGAGCCAGGGTGTGGCCTGGCGCCTTGAGGGTGGGGCCCCACCCTGGGGTTCGGCACTCAGGGCTTCTCGGAGAAGAGCTTACAGGCCAGTGTTGAGCTGAAAGCCCTCAGGCTTTTATGAGGGGGAGAGGCAGAAGGGGGAAGGAAGATGAAGTGTCTTCAGAATTTGTAGTTCTGCTAGTTGCCCTAAATCCTGAATAACACCACTGGAGTTACATTTCAAGAACATCCTCCTGACTTCCTCGCGATTCCCAAGCACGAGGTCTCCTTCACTTTCTTAGGATTTATTTCACTTTGTCTTTCGTCTGCTTGTCCCTTAGGGATCAAGATGTGGAGAATGAAGCCATCCCTTGTCAGCAGGAATAACATTCTGTGGTTTTTACTTTGTTTCTGTGAGTGGCTGGTTTAAGGCACAGGAAAATGACAGACATGATACACAATTATAAACTAATTGGCAAGAACATAAGAACCAAATCTCAGTGAACGGTTCCCCTCTCCAGTTTGTTTTGAGCAAAGTTGATTAGCATCTTAAATAGGAAAGTTACATGACTCTCGTGTCTGAGTAGCTGCAAAATGTTAGCATATGATAATGATTTGCTACATCAACAGTATCAGACCCCTTGTTCTTAAAATGCCCAGCTATGGAGGACTTAACACATTTTACTCAGTTAAGACTTTTTCTCTCAGCAAGGAGGGGACAGAAGCAGGGACCTTGGAGAGGATGGGGTGCGTGGGGACCATTCCTGCCTGCAGCAGTCTGAGTTCTCTAGGATGTGTCCCGAGCACTGGGCTGCCCGCTTCCCACTCTCACCTCCATCCCCATCCTTCTGGCCTGGTGGTCACCAGGACCTCAGTATTCTAATAATAACCAAAAGTTTTCGTCGTTGTTTTAAACAATTAAATCATGTTCTTTCCTTTCAGTGTATCAAACATAAGGAAAAGCCAACCTTAAGATAAATAAATAAAACAAAAGCCATTACAACAACTGTACTTAGAACAGAAGGACATTATGATCTAAAAATGTTTTAAATTAGTTTTTAATGTGAAAATTAAAGGCATTATAAATCCATCACATAAACAAGATTGTAATTTCCAGTCGATATAAAGGAGAAAAAAAACACATCCTGATAGGAAGGGTTTTAAAGCACCGGAACAGATCACTGAAAGAGATTTATCAAGGTGGTTTCTGTGGAGACCTTTAAAGGGAGAGAAGCTCATCTGTCTTTGTTGGTTTAGAGAAAATCTGGTCCGAGGCAAGAAGCTGAAAGCTCTGGCCGTGAAGTTCTTTTCTACGAGAGCATTTAAAAAGCTTCATGCAACGGGAAGGTCTTCATGACCTTGGGGTGGGCAAAGATTTCTGAAACAAGAAAAGCAAGCACTCAACGCAGTGAAAAATGATAAACTGGATGTCATGAAAATCAAGAACTTCTCATCATCCAAAGATGTAGTAGAATAAGCAGGTAAACTGCCGATTAGGTGAAGATATTTACAATACATAAATCCAGCAATTCTTGTATCTGGACTTTATTTTTTAAAAAATAGTCCTATAAATTAGTGAGAAAAAAAAAGACAAACACTGCATTTTAAAAATGGTCAAAAGATTTGAACAGGCATTTCACAAAAGTGGATATTGAAATTGCAGAAGCACATACAAAATTCAGCGTAATTACTGATCTTAGAAGTGCAGGTTGAAAACAAAACGAGATACCATGACCTCCTTACCAGATTGTCTACGGTTGGAGCATCTGTCAGCACCAGGGTTTGGTCAGGATGCGGAGCAGCTGGAACTCTCACAGGTTGCTGCTCAAGTGTGAACTGCTGCAACTTCATCAGAAAACTCTAAACGACGACCCTGTGACTCCACAATTCCATCCTGGGTGTTACTGGAATGGAAGGCACACCCAAACAAAGATTTGTTTAAGAATGTCCCAGAAGCTTATTCAAAATTGCTACAAGCGGAAAACAGCCTAGGTATCTACCAATAGAGGAGGGAGAGAAAAACTGAAACAATGGTATAGATGTTAAACAGTATTAAAGAAGAGTAAACCGCTGATACATGTTCCAGTCTGCATAAACCCCACAGCCCATGTGCCGAGCACAAGAAGCCGGCCACAAAAGGGGGCTTTCTGTGTGTCTTGTGTAGGTGCAGGGTAAGAGAAGGCAAGACTGAGAGATGGAGGGAGGCACCAGAATAGCAGGGCAGCGGGGGGTGGGGGTTAGAGGGGAAGGGACCATGTGGCAGGTTGGCAAGGGCCATGAAAGGACATGTTCTGGGTGATGGGAATTTCCAGTGTCCAGTCTGCATTGTGATTGCAGTGTGTGTGTGTGTGTGTGTGTGTGTGTGTGTGAAGAATCATTTTATTATACACTTCAGAGTAGTGTACTGTTTGTTTACTTCAAAAAAAGATAGTTAATGAAAACAAACTCTGTGTTGTCATTCTGAATCTCCTTGGGGTATTGTCTAGTATTTCCATTATATTATGTAAATTACTTGTCCTCAGGCACTTTAGGCCATGAGTCCTGTCATTTAAAAATATGATAGATAAATGAATGAATGAATGAAGCATTTATTCAACGCATGGCTTATTAACTGTATCCTGTGGAACAGAATGGGTTTGGAGTAAAGTCATCACCATTGTTGATGGTTGTGAACCCACATTTGATAGTCTTGATTGCTTTTTCCTGGGCCGACTTGGTGCCTTCGCTGCCAGAGACCCACTCTCAGTATGCTTACTTGTGGAATCAGCTTAAATCCACTGTAACTGACCAGCTGTATTGTTGAATTTCACAGCAAACACCTTGCAAGGCACTCATGGGTTATATTGAGTCTGACCCATTGGCGAAATTAGTAACATTGCAAGGATAGGAAACCATGTTGCATCGTGTGGGTCTGTCTCCCAAGTCTTGAAGTTATGGTTTGGGCCACACTGGACCGTGTTATAATGACCAGGGAAGTGGACTTGGAACATGAAAGACTGGGGTCAGATCCCAGTTTGTCACATACGAGCCCGGACCAAGTTGTTTTTCATTTCTGGGTTTCATTTCCTTCTTCTCTAAAGGTGGGGGGATGGATCATTACTACCTTCTTGGGAAACTGGAATGAAATAATAGTTGGGAAGTGCTTAGCGTATTAGTTAAAAGCACAAGAAAACTTCCTGTTTTCAGCCCTCCAAAGCCACGTGAGGCCTCTAGATGTGGAGTTCCACGTCTTGTCAGCCACTCTCAGTCTGAATAGAAGCCAAAGCCCAGCTGCCTTTACCGTGACAAGTGTCGGGAGCTCTGAAATAAGCGATGGTATTGTCCACGGGCGCTGGGGCGTGCCCCGGATTGTCTTCCAGCTCTCCTGGCCCTTGTTCTCTGCTTACTCATTAAATGCAGTGTGCTTTCCCTACGCTCCCGTTCATGCAGCTCGTAGTCTTTTGAATTGGATACATTTCCCAGAGGATATTAAGCACTCCAGTCTCATACTATGCACTGCAGCACAGTTGTATCAAATAGCTGGAAAATAACAGTAACTAAAACCTGGAGACACTAACACCCCAAGGTGGTGGAATGGACTACCCAGGTGGGAAAGACTCCCATGCACGGGGTCCTTTTGGAGCCCCCAGAGATTCGCTCTCACCCTTCTTTGCCCTACTCAGACCCTTTGAGGACCACGTCACTCATCTGCCTGACCCTCTGACTTCCAGTGGGCAAATGCCAGCAGGAGAGCCGAATGCAAAGGAGAGGGAAGTTGGGGTGGTTATCTCTGCACTCCTGCCGTATGGACTGTGGTTTGCCAGTGGCTGCATCTGATACTGGAGGCCACAGTTCAGTAGCATCTCTCCAGAGCAGCTCTCCCCCCTCCCTTTTCAGCCTGGAGGAGGTGGTGTCTGCCTCCCACCACTGCCAGCCCAAAGGCACATCAGCACCCTCTTCATTGGTTGCATGAAACCTCCCTCTGCCTTTGTGCATACTACTTACCATGTCAATTTTCTATTTCTTCCATAGAAACTTAGCACAAGTTCTATGGTTTAAACAATGCAACTTTATTGTCTTGCAGTTCTGCAGGTTAGAAGTCTGGCATCGGTCTCACTGGGCTAAACTTGGGGTGTTGGCTGGGCTGCATTTCTTTGTGGAGGTTCTAGGAATCTGTTTTCCTGTCTTTTTCGGCTTCTAGAGGTTGCCCTCATTCCTTGGCTTGTGATGCCTTCATCCATCTTCGAAGCCGGGAGTAAAAGCTTGAGTCCTCATGTCCTGTCCCTCTGGCTCCCTCTTCTGCCACTCTTCCCCTTTAATATGGGGCCCACTGAGGTAACTTAGGACAGTCTCTTCATCTCAGGGTCTTTAACCTTAATCGAACCAGCAGAGTTCCAGGTGACACCAGCACACACTTCAGGGATTAAAATGTGTGGGGGCCATTATTCTGCTTGCCACAACTACATTAAGTTCCCTTCACTCACCCCTGGGTGCCCCCTGCTCCTTGCCAGGTCACTGGCTGATAAAACACTGTTAAAGTTTATCCCATAGCGACTGTGGGTCAAGTATTATTTCAAAGGTGAAATTGAGGCTAGAAAGTAGCCAAGTGTGTTTGGGATTTGCCATCCCAGTATTAGGTAATGTTAATGATACTGGTTAGTTAAAGAAAAAAAAAATGGAAATTCAAAATTATTTATACCTGCTAGCTGCTGAAACTGTCCATAAACTTTTATAAACATTGGCTATCTCAAGGCAAAATTATCTGGTTTCCAATGTGTATAAATTAAATATATATGCACATATGGCTGTCACCTACTGATTTCTCTAGCAAAAAAATATCATAACCCAGAATAAAGTTTTAAAAAGGAAAAGGATTAGCATGAAAGAAAGAAAATTTGCATTGTGAACTTCCAAGGTAGGTTAAGCTTTGTTCTGGTTTCCTTGGCCTCTCTGCCTTCTCTCCTCATCCAATCAGTCAACTTAGACTTTTCTTTCTCCTTCAGCCCCTACCTCTGCTATTTGCAGAGGAAAAGTGTGTTTAATAAGTTACCACCGTTTTGGAGAGAACCGGTTTAATGTGCTAACTCTCCCAGGAGTACTGATGTGGTGAAGGAGGAGGTATTTACAAACCAGGGTTGATTTAATGCGAGTAGGTAATCTTGGGCCCATGGGTCTCTCGGTCCTGTTCAAAAAGGAACCTCTCCTCCATATCCGCACTGTCGACTCTTTGTGCTAGGTCAGCCGATCACGCTGGTAAAAGAGAATGTGGCAGAGAAACATCCAAATGAGAAGCCATGGCTCAGGTCTGCAGGTCTGGTGCTGTGGTTGCAGACAAAGCAGGAGCAGAGTCCACGCAGGGAGGCCAGGGCCGGCATAAGCATCATTGAGTAGATCTATTAGCGTGAAAGTCCTGTAGGACGAAGGAGCATTGTCTGGATTCCTTGATCCTTCATATTCCCAGTGCCCAGGACAAATATTCTGTGGATATTTGTTCAGTGAAAGACTCAAAGGGGGGGAGAGAGAAAGGAGTGATATTTCAAGGTTTCCCACCACCCTTTCAGACAAAGGCTGCCTCTTTTGCCTTGGCCACCATTTGCCCCTTCGAGGGCAGAAGTCTCGAAGGTTGACAAGTGTATTCGTAACCAAAGAGAGACAAGGCTCCCCAGGTAATACCAGCGGTCAATTTTACAGCCAGATCTCAATGAATGTATTGTTCTGCTTTAGAAGGAGACAGTGGTATTTGAACCATGAAGCTACATCAATAACACGTTAAATTCACTTGTAATAGAAAGCATATCACAGATCAGTTATGAAGTCCACTTGGCCCACACACACACCTAAACCCATTGTTTAGATATTCACATGACCCTCTTCAACCATATGACGGGGGGTCTCGGCTCCCATTTCCCCTTCTCAGGCATGGTCTCCCGGCCCCACTCCCACCCTGTGGTCCTCACTCTACTCTCTCTTTCCTCCCAGCACGTATCACTGAACCTGTTACATGGTAACTGTGTGTGGTCTGTTCTTTCCCACTGGAATGAGTTCCGGTGCTGGGGAGCGCTCTGCTGAGCTTCCTGCTCCAGTGCTGAGCACGGCGCTGACACAGAGTTGGCACTCGTGTAAGTTTGCTAAACGAATGGATCTGGCTTTGGGTCTCTCTGAGCCTCGGTTTTCTCGTCTGTGAAATGGGAGTGATCATTGCTATCTGGGTTATTTTTAAACTTAAATAAGAACCAGTAAGCAAAAGATCTGGGCACAGCACCTGGATCTTAGAAGGCCCTCACAAATACGAGTTTTTAAAATGTTGTTTTATTTTAATTGTGTATGTCCTTCAGAAGTAGAATACTTCTTTTCTATATATAGTCATTAGGTATTTAGGACATATTAATGATTTAGTCCTGATTCGTAGTCATCAAATTTCATTGAGACAGAAAATCAAAGTTGGCCACCGCTCATTAAATAAGATGTTTTAATGAAATTCACTAGATGGCAATCTTGGTCTCGATACAGCAAGAGTCGAGTGATTGACAGAAGTTCTTATTTGTTGAAGCAAACTGTAAATGACCACATTAGATGACATGAGCAGAGCAATAATGTAGAGAGTGATTTAAGGCTAGGTTCTTATAATGCCAGTCTTTTTCGATTTACAAATCTAAGTGGCATGTTTCTCCATAAAAGGTACATGTTAATGCAAAATAGTGTCTCAAAATGTCAAGTGCCGTGAATCACTAAGATGCTGCTGATGGTTTGTGTTTTAACCTCAGATTTAACCAGTTATTGCCTTGATTGTTACAAACAGCAGACATGCCTCCTGATGTGATTACTACTTTATTAAATAATTTTGTTCAATGCCCTTATACTTCCTCCATGTCTCCCTAATAATTTATTCATGAGGTTCCTCATATTCTGCATAAAACTTGCATGATTATATTTGCATCTGAAATTTTTTTAGATTGAGATAGATGGCAAAGATCAGGTACTTTCAAAATACTTTGCTGCGCTGCCCTCAAATTGCCCATTTTACCAAACGTGAAACATACTTGCTTTCTCTATTCACAAAGCCAGTGAAAACTGTTCGCAACTGGGCAAGCCTTCTTGGACCCCTTCTGGAGGAGTTTTGTTGCAAAATTGTCCTTATTATAATTGTCCTTTTTTGTTGCAAAAGTGTCCTTATTATAGATGAAAGTGACCTCTACGGGTGTCCGGAATTACCGACCCTTGGACAGCTCTAAAGCAAGCAAGGAAACATGCCTATTTTCTTTTCTTTGGTAGTCATGCAGGCAAAATTAGAGTTCAAGTGTATGAAGTGAAGTGAGTTGTGATGAGTTAAAATGATCTTTGCCTCAAAGAGTCTCCATTACTCCTTTGGGACAAAATGGAAATGATGGTCAGTGGTCAGTGCCTGTTTTGGAAGGTGAATATAATCCTGTATCCAGGGTCTGACTGGTTGCCTTAAATGTTTATTTCGTGTCTTCAGAGCTATGGGATCCTATACCTGTTGAATTAAGAAGATGCTCCGCTCGTGATCATCTGGGGGATTGAGGATAAAGGATGGTCACTCAACAGATGTCCCTGGGCATCCTTCTTTGAGGGGCAAGTGTGGGGGCGACTTTGTTCACAGGTCCCCCCCGTGTGCCATGGATGAGAGTAAACATGACTGAGACATGATGTGATCTGCTTGGGAAGGAGAGGTGGCCAGTTTCCCAGAGGAAAAAAGCCATGAGCAGTGGTCAGTTCTCAGGGGGAAAAGGCGTTGAGCCTCCTCCTCGAGGGACTTTTACTGGGTTGTAATACACAGGAATCAGGGCGGTAGGGATCATACAGTAGATAACATTTCAAAGAAATCTGAGGGCTTAGTCTGAGTCAGAGTGTCAGGAACAGAGTTTTAGGGTTTCCTGCTCGAACCCTTAGCATATGAATGAAAGCACTCTTAGCAGAGCAGATTTCACAGGTTTATCAGGAAGTCTTTGTGATGCCAGATTTCCCCCAGGACACACTCTAGCAAGGCAAGGAGCTGCACCTCTCCCCATCAGGTATTCAGGCTTAAGGGGATCAGAGCCAGGAAGCACTTCTCCTAGAAGACATGGGGACTCGGGCTATGTCAAAGCCCAGCTGCGGGGGGGGGGGCGCGGTGAGAGTCCACTGGTCTTTGTTGCAGCCCCCTGAGTCCTTCCATGAAGGCTTCCCAAGTGATCGAGTCTGTGACTTAGGTTGCCCCCCGCTGTGAGGGGGTCTTACCCATAACTGACTTCAGACCAAGCTTTGGGGGCAGGGAGAGGAAACTGAGCCAGCATTTGCTACCAGAGACAAGCTTTGTCTCCTGTGGCTTGCATTCTAGAACTGTCCTTAGCCACAGGGGGTAGAGCTACAGTTCCTAAAACCAGGCAGAGTGGTCCACAGCAGGCGAGGTTGCCTGGACTTACACGCCTGCTCCTGCAGTAATTAACTAGGTGATCCTGCCTTGTGCGTAAATAGGATGTTAACCATAAACTGCCCCACTGGCGCTGGAGGGGGTTGAATGACTGAATCTGTGTCAGGCTCTTGGAACATGGCCTGGCTCAGAATCAGCGCCCCCCTCAGTGCCTCCCAAGGCCCAGTGCAGAGCCTGCTTCCCCCACAGGACCTCCGCGTGCCTTCTCTCCTTCCTGGCTGCCTGTGTGATTTACTGTCCAAGCCACATATTTGGCGGCTTTATTATATTTAACAGAACCCTTTATTGTGCCTCCTTCCCCCCATGCACGTAAGTCAAGTCTTGCCCACACATTTATAAGATTATTAAAGGCAGGGATGATGGCCAGCCATTTTTAAGTCCTTCCTGTAGCCCAGAGCTGGTGAAGTCTTTGACTTCAGATCTTTGGTAACAACAGGTCAGAATGACCCTCCTCCACAAAACCTGTCAGGGTCTTCTCTTGTCTCTGTGGAGAATTAGCCTTTCCCTTCCTTTCTCTCTCTCTGCCCCCCTCCCCCTCCCCCTCTCCCCCTCCCCCTCTCTCTCCCTCCCTCTCCCCCTCTCTCAGCATTCTTTTGTCCTCTGAAGTCTTTTTTTTTTTTTGGGGGGGGGTTTCCTTTCCTTCTTCCTTCCATCCTTCCACTCAAGCTAACTGCCTATCCAGCTGTTCAATATTAAAAAACAAAACCAGCCTTGCTGTGTACCAGAAACAATGCTAGGTGTTCAGTATACAAACAGTCGACCTAAAAATAGCCTATGTTTTCATGGGGCTTATAGTGTGTTTACTTTCTAGGAGCAATTATATAAGAAGGTGATAAATAAGTAGTTTAATACTTAATTAAAAATACATTAGAGGCTAGAAAGAACAGAGTCCCCTGAATGAATAACGAGAGGGGCCTACTTTTGAATTGTGTAGTTTGGCTGCTCTGCGGAAATGCTGTTTAAACTGAGACTTAAAAGATGAGACGGAACCATCGTGCCAGGGATGATGGGGGAGGAGGAGGGTGAGGAAGGCCATGGCAGGCAGAGGGAGGCACAGAGACCCTCGTGGAACATAGAGGACTTCATGGCCAGCACCGCTGGAGCCCAGTGAACTTGGGGGGAGCATGGGATGTGAACGGCAGGGACCATTGCATGGAGCCTTGCAGGCCACACCAAGGCTCCAGATCGGAAGTGGAGCTGAAGTCAGTGTCAGGGGAAAAGGTGACATTTCTGGTTTCCGTGTTGAACTTATTCGGGTTGCTTCTGTGGGTATTGCTTTGGAGGGGGCCCAAGCCAATGTGAGGAGACCTAGAGGCTGCAGCAACAGTTTATAACTCTAGTACCGTACTGAACACGCCGGGTTACTTTAACGATTGATTTACTTGGCTCTTTCTGTTTGCGTCACTTCCTACCATCCGGCCTGATAGACAGTGAGGTGCCGAGGGGACAAACGCCTGAACTAAAGGCCGCCCTCGGTGCAGTCCGGGGTGGGGGTTGTTTTTCTTGTCTGTGACCTTGCACTTGGCCCACAATGCAGTGGTCTCTGCTGTCTCCTGCTTAGGACACATGGCATGTGTGCTGCCCACGCCACAGGCACCGGGAATCCCGTGCAGCGTTCCTTCCTACGGAAGGGGCCTTGGACAGAAAGCCCCCTGCTCCTCCTTGCCCACAGACTCCTTAAATTACCTGATGCTGGAGTTTCCAAAAGTATATGCCTGCTTTGTTCTTTGGGGTATGTGTGTGTTCATTGGTCTTCATGTTCTTAGGATTTCCCTGTTGAATCTAAATATCACTCTGGCGCTAGTTTATACTTCACTCCCTTCTAGCTTCTTTCTCTTGCACACGGTTTTCAGCGCCAGAGGGGCTGGGGTAGTGCAGAGGGATGAGGACGTGAACGCAAATACCAAGTGATCTGCCTCTGCCGAGCTTGCTTTCTAGGAGCAACGACATGAGATGATGATAAGCATGATGGGGGGAAAGACTAAAGGCCTGCTGGTGTGTAGTTCACGGTCCGAGAAGGCAAGATTTCAGCACGTACTTGAAGACACAAGGGGCCTGGGAGGATATTAGGGAAGAGTGCTCCCGGTGAGGAGTGTGGCTCACGCAAACGTTCGGAGGCCCATTGTGCCTGGCAGGTTAGAGGAAGGGCAGGGTGCTAAGGGCACTGATAGGAGCTGTGGTCAGTGAGACAGATGGGGCAGGGCTGTGGTCCAGTGTGAGGACTTAGTTTTTCTCTTTGAGGGAAATGGGGTACACTGCACTGACCAAAGGAACTGCGGGTGCATTGACCATTAACTGTTCATTAAATGGCAGAGGGAAAACCATCTACCAAATCTGTTGGCCTTGAAATTGGTGTCTCGGGCACGGTGGCATAGGAATCTGCTGACACTGGCCTTGAGTAACTATGACATATTGTCACTGCTTGGGTAGCTGAATATCGAATAAAGGAGTGTCAGCTTTATTCTAATGAGGTCCTGGAGCTCCTGGTTGCTGCTGGGGAGAGACAGTCAGGGGCAGGAGAAGCAGATGTGTGCAGCAGAGACGACGGTGACTGAAACTGCCCCACACAGTTTCCGGTCATCAGAAAGGGACTCACGTGTCACTCAGGTGGACAGGCAGCCCAGGGAGTGGTTAACAGCAGGGATTTTCGGGTCAGGCTGCTTGGGTTGGAATCCAGTTCTGCCATTTGCAAGCTGTATGATTTATTGGGTTGGCCAAAAAGTCTGTTTAGTTGTTTCTGTAAAATCCAAGACATATTTTTCATTTTCACCAACAACGTTATTGATTTCGATATTTTGAGTATGTTGGCTCTTTCCCACTATTGGCCTCTAGTGGGTAGAGGTCAGGGGTGCTGCTAAACACCTTCTAGTGCATAAGACAGCCCCACAGCAGAGAATAACTTGGTTGAAATGTCAATAATACAAAGAAACTTCACAAACCACTTTTGACACGTTCAATCAGTCACAGCACCATCTCCATATACAGCACAAATCTTTTTTTGTGTTTTTGTTGCATTTTTACCTTTCTTGAAATGCTAAAGCATACTACACCAAAAATGTGTTTTTTCTTCCATCTTCAATATTAAAATGGCTGTACAAAAATTCACCAGTTTTGAGAAGTTTTTTTAATGCATGCTGATATGACAGCTGTCACAACACAATTTAATAAAATTGTTCCGAATGAAGTTAAAAACAACTAAGCCCTCCTAAAGCCATGGCACAGAAAAAACTAACTGAACTTTTGGCTGACTCAGTAAGTTAACATCTTTGTACCTCAGTTGCCACCATTGAAATGGGATGATTGTGATATTGTTTAGAGTTTCCCTGAGGGCTATGTACTATTTGAAAATTGCTTTAGAAATGTTTTACATGATATCCACATAGACTCTTTCAATTTTGGGAGGTTTATGTACCAGGTTTATTACTTTGTGACTCAAGGAAATGAGATGGCCCTCCACAAAGCCCTGTGCGCTCTTCCCTGGGTCCTGTGATTTCCCCTCTGTCTTCGATGGTTGACGGCTCTGCACTTGAACCTGATAGTTCAGGGCTCTTCTCCCATCCCAACAATTCAACTGCAGCTTTCCATTAAGAGCAGCACCCTGTTGGAAGGAAATGTGTTGGCCAAGCCATCATGCTAATTATCTAAGGCTCAAAGAAATTGATTTTCAGGTAGTCGTGGAGCTTACTGCCTTAAAACTAATTTAGTAAATTAATGTGGTATAAAAGGATTTCTGTTTAAGTAATTGGATGGCACCTGGAATAAGAATGAAGAGAAATTGAGAACTACAGGTCCAGGGTTAGGCAGGCAATATTATTGAACATGTATTAATATCCCATTGGTTCTCGGATTTTCGAGGACTTGGCATTGATGTGATGCTATGCATGAAAGGCCGGGACCTACATCCAAGATCACTCTATCCAGCAAAACTGTCATTTAGAATGGAAGGGCAGATAAAGTGCTTCCCAGACAAAGTCAAGTTAAAAGAGTTCATCATCACCAAACCCTTATTATATGAAATGTTAAAGGGACTTATCAAAGAAAAAGAAGATAAAAAATATGAACAGTAAAATGACAACAAACTCACAACTATCAACAAATGAACCTAAAAGAACAAAAATAAACTAAGCAAACAACTAGAAGAAGAACAGGATCATAGAAATGGAGATCACGTGGAGGGTTATGGGGGGGAGGGGAAGAGGGGAAAGTGGGGGAAAAGGTACAGGGAATAAGCATAAGTGGTAGGTACAAAGTAGACAGGGGGAGGTTAAGAACAGTAGAGGAAGTGGAGAAGCCAAAGACCTTACATGTATGACCCATGGACATGAACTAAGGTTGGGGGATATTGGTGGGAGGAAGGGTGCAGGGCAGCAGGGAATAAAGGGGAGGAAAAAATGGGACAACTGTAATAGCATAATCTATAAAATATATTTTAAAACAGTGTCTGGTTCTTTTTTACTCTAGAATCAGGCAATTATTAAGAGATAGTCTGATCAAGCATTGATAATTATTCTGTCCCAGGTACTTTTTGAAAACTATCTCAGTCAGCCCTGGCAGGTGTGGCTCAGTTGGCTGGGCATCATCCCACAAAGCCAAAGATCACCAGTTCGATTCTCAGTCAGGACACATGCCTGGGTTGCAGGTTTGGTCCTTGGTCAGGGTATATTTTAGAGGCAACTGATTGACGTTTCTCTCCCTCTCTTTCTCTCTCCCTTCCCCTTTCTCTCTAACAATAAATAAATAAAATATTTAATAACAACAAAGAAAACTAAGTTCATCGTCACTTGGTAAATAGTATCATCTGTGTCTCACAGTTGGAGGAAAGTGAAGCCAGGAGGCCACACAGCTGCAGCTGGGGAGCCAGTGCTCAGCACCTCCTGCGTCTGCTTCCCAAGGCCCTTTTCTACCCACCACACCCCCCTGCCTCCCTTGGCAGCTCACGGCTGAGCCTTATGAGTCCGTGGACTTGACCTCTTCCGTGCTAGTAGGCAGCACCAATGCTGCCCTGTCTGAGTCGTAAACCCCTCCAGCCAGTACTACAGAGTTGGCCTGGGAGTGAGTCCCTGTGTGTGTCTCGGTTCCAATGCCGATTGGGACACAGACTTTCAACTGGTTTTCAAACCAAAGGATCGTGTGCCCATTCATCTGAGGCAAAAGGTTAGAAAAATAGGAACAACACTAGCTCCAAACAGAGAAATGGGAAAAGTGAATAATTTGAATGACTATCTCTGGGACGTGTTGTCGCAAAGGAGCTTTTCCCAGCTGCTAACTCTGTAAGGCTGTGTCTTCGGGAGTGCGCAGGGGCTGCTGTGTGAGGATTGTGAAGCAGCCGCCATGAGTTGGGCATCAAACTGCCCCCAGCATCAGACTGTGCTCCGCCCCGGGGCTACGGCTCGTCCGCATCATGAGAGGGGCCTGCTGGCGTGCGCAGGTGCGCTGGGTGGGAACCGTGACGGCAGGGTCTCCAGAGGACCTGTGCTTGTGCTGTCGCCAGCAGCTGGGAGGAAGCACTGAGCATTGCCCAAGAGCTGGCAGAGAGCACATGAGCTAGAAGAACAAACGCCACTTTCTGAGCGCTAAGGGTTCTTGGCAGAAGCCTCTGATCGTTGGAGCTGCCAGGACGCGAATTAGGGCATGAAAGAATTTTAGTTTTTATTTTTAGTGATTTCAAGAACACGCCTGGTATTGTCTTGCCCCCACAGCCACCTGTTCCGATTTGCTGGATTGGGATGGAGGCAGAGCCAGGCGTCCTTTGTCTCCATCCTTCCCATGTGGAGGCCTCCACGTGAGCTCCGCTGGTCTCTTGTGTGCATGGATGCAAGAGCCCTGTTGGCTCTTCCCTGGGTCCTCTGTTTTCCTCTGTGTCTTTGAGGGTTGATGGCTCTGCAGTTAAGCGACAGTTCAGGTCTCTCCTCGCGTCCAGAACAAGAGAACACCAGCTCTCCTTTGGGAGGAGCACCTTGTTGGAAGAAATGATCAGCCACGGAGTGAACCAAACTGCAGTCTGGGAGCGTTGGGACTGTTGGGGCCTTTGACGCAGTGAGAGATGTCTCGCTTTTCTGGGCTGGACTCTGCTAAGATGAAAATGTAAGGTACCAAGAGATAGAAAACATTTATTCTCCCGGGGTTCCCTGAAAAGCTAGAGTGCTCAACAAAACCCAGAATGACCCACACTGCTCCGGCCCTGCGTGTCCAGGTGAGAATCTCTCTTACCTGCACGGTCTAGGCCACGAGAATTGGGTCAGCTCACCCAGGCTTTGGGGGCACGGCAGGGGGCCCACCTGCACACGCCGCTGAGACCGTGCCGGCCGGTGCACGGTCGTTCCAGTGTGGGGAGTCGTTCTGATGGCTCCTCAGGATGGGAGTCGGACTGTGGACCACTGGGGGCACGTCAGTTTTCTTGCTGCTTTGGGAGTGTGCCTGAGTGTGAAATAGTGACACTCAGGCACACTCTTTCACACCATCTGAGATACCAAGTGGCAGATGTTTTATTCTCCTGTTAAAGGGATGATGTATGCAAAGGGGAAAGACTTCACAGGAAATCTGCAAACTTTACACTTCACTGCCTACCTCGTTGCCAATTCAGGTGGGAAGGGACAGCTAGGCGGGGAAGACCCTAGCAGTGCCTCGCTGGAGGACGCTGACTAATTTGATCATTCAAAATCCCATCTGCTTCTCGTGAGCAGGCCGGGGAGTCACAGGGTGATGTTAGTGGGTCTCAAGCCTCGACTGGAATTTCCCCAGGTGTAGCCATACCGTCTTTACACCCAGTGTGGCATCTGGTAAGCCCGCTGGGCATTTATTAAGTCAACCAACAGCCGTTCCATAAGCCAGCCTGCCTCATGGGAGGCTGACTGTAGACTCAAGGCCTGGAGTGCCCACCTTTCAGTCCCGGCTCCGCAACTTGCTGCTTTTCTGACCTGGTCAGTTTACTTAACCATTCTGTGCTGGGTTTCTGTGTCTGTAAAGTGGAGGTAAAATTAATATCTGTACTGTTGAGTTGATGGGAACAATAAGTGAATGACTATCAAAAGCAGTAATAACACATTTTATGATATAATAAGCACTTTTTAGGAGCTTGTTGGAGGATGGCGATAATGACAATGACTGTGACTATGACAGCAGTGTCGATGATGGTGGTGATGATTTTGTTTTTAAGCTGAGAATGCTGTCCAGTGGCTAGCGATCTCGGGTGGGGGTGCAGCCAGGTGAGTGGGGAGTTCGTCACAGACCTGGGAAGCGCTTGGGCGGGTATGTGCAGTAGTGTATGAGGACAGACGAGATGTGGAGCGCGGTGGTGGGAAGAACTCTCTGGAGGGTATGATGTGCCGGGTGTCGCGAGCAGGCAGCGGGGATTAGCTGGGAAGAGAGGTGAGGGCAGCGCCGTCCAGGAAAAAGAACCCGCGTGTGACGGCTTCGGGAAGCAGTTAGTGTGGCGTGTTAGTTAACATGCAGAGGGCAGTTGAGAGGGGGGTGGGGGGTGTGGGGAATTGGGTTTTATCTGGATGGTCTGAAGCAAGGGAATGACAGTCAGGGAGACAGCGAACTGAAAGATCAAAACAAGATGAAGACTTCAGTGACCCTCAACGCATGTTGAGTTTCCTCATCTGTAAAACCAGGGCTCTGGGACTGCAGGGTGTGAAGGTCTCTGCCGTGCTCGCCAGCTCAGAACTAATGGACAGAGCGTCCTCTTTGGATTCTCTATCAATGAGGCAGGAAACAGATGCTGTGATCCACTAGGAGTCTTAAAAATCAGTGCCAAGGAACGGGCTCATCGGAGGCATAGGTAGGATTGAGAAAACCACTGTGCATGGCGAGGGGCCCGGGGCACAGCTCTGGAGTGGAGAAAGAGGGGCCAGAGGGGGACACAATATGACAGAGCCTGGTTCAGAGCTGAGGCTGGGGAGCAGGGGGGTGAGATCCCCTGTGCTCCCCCTTTCCTCACCCTGCCACCTCCTGGTGGTGTCCCGCGTCACCAACCCAGAAGCAGGAAAGCAGTGTTCCTGGCCAGCCTCCTGGGGCCCAGAGAAGGGCTAAGAACAGACCCAGCCCCTCCCTCAAGACAGACCATTCTGAGACTATTTCAAGTCTTTTTTTTTTTTTTGCCCCCCCCCCAGTAACATCCACCATAAGACAATAGCTGTGAGTAAGATTGGAATTGGTGACATTTCTCAAATCACCTTCCTCTTGTGAATCAGGTGCACAAAGCTGTTTGGCTGTCGTTGGTGACTCTCCTCCCTTAGGGCATTCCAATGGAGAGCCACAGGAGGAGCGCCGCAATGCCCTCCTTCCTCCCTGCTTGCCGAAACCCCTCTGTGCACCAGGCTCTTGAGACCCATCACCAACCTTTACAGCGTCTGGAAGTGGCTTTACATTGTTATTCACAGTTTACCGATCAGGAAATGGACACAGTGGTTTTCTGATGGCACCGCAGCTAGAAATAATGAAACTGGGACTCAGATTCAGTTTCGTTCTTTGTCCATACCCCCCTGCCTTTGGTAGGTCTACCGCCCTGCTTTGGAGAGGATACTGGGCGCCTGGATCTGCACCGTCCTCACCCTCACCACCATCATTGTCTCCACTCCATCACTGACAACATCGTCACCGTCACCACCACCAACCCAGTAAAAGCCCCAAATAGACACATGCGGCCAGAGGCAAGTTTTTCGGACACTAAGCCTGAACATCTTAAGCAAGAGTTGTTTTTACTTAACTGGTTTTGTTTGGTTTTTTAATGACAGGTTCTGATTTTGACTTTGAGAAGGGATTTTTAGCAGCTATCTTCCTGCAGATGTTTTCGGTGGTGACATATTGGCTATATTTTGGTACCATGATGCATTTTGATAGAATTATTGGTTTAGCCACTGTTTTAATACTATTTTGAAGCCCCTGAAATGTCTGCAACACAGTGCAAGATGAGACTGTCCTTCGGTTCTCTCCCCAAGGAATGGCTGCCGAGATTCCTCCCAACTGCAGACTAGATAACTGAATAATTTGTATACCAAATTAAGGCCCAAATGATGCTTTTAATAGCATAATTACTCATAATAAGGAAAAGGTCAGCATTCACTAGTAATTATCTATTCTCTCTGATTTTTAACACGTGAAAAATGCTGTGGCCAGCACACCCAAAGGGAGAAAGGCACTGTGAAACCCTGCTGGGGTACGAGAGCCAGGCAATGATAATTAATTAGTAATTTCATCTGAAAGACACAGTGTATCCTTGGTCAGCTAATTTCTCCTGAAGCCTTTCATTTAAACACCATAATTCCTAGTTTCTTAAATGCATATTTTCTTTCACATTTCGACTTTTGAAAGTCAGGCATCACTGTGTGATGTAGTTCTGTTTGGCATCTTTTTCTATCTTTAGTGGCACATCGATAAATGCGTATCTCAAAACCAGTGGCATCCGAGATGGAATAGGAATTCAGACGTTTATATTCTTTATTTTCCAATGAGATATCCCGGAAAGACTAAAAGAGCTCTGGAAGGAGCTAATGCACAAGACCGAATTTGCCTATTCTAATAGTTATTCATTTTTCTAATTTATACTGTGTGCCTTATCTGTGTGAAACACTGTGGGCATTTCACAGGAGTAATAATCACAATGATAAATAGTACAATATCTTCTGTGTTTGGATAGTGCTTTACAGCGTTTAAAGGGCTGTTATACGCATCATCTTATTTCTTCTCAGAGTTGCCTTGGAATACAGACATCATTCCTACCTTCTGGCTAATGAATCTGCTACAGGCCTCCTGGAGGTTTGGTGACTCAGCTAAGGTTACCCAGGTCCGCCACAACAGAGCCATTGCCTCCCTGGGTCTCCCAACTCCAAGTCCACTCTTTTCTTTTCAAAGGGAGGGGGATGCTGAGGAGAGAGCAGGGACTCCCGGAGCAGCTGGGCCTGCGTCCAATGTTCTCTTCGCAATGTACTATCTACGCTGCCTTTTCCCCACCTTCTTACATCTAGGTGACCTTTTATCCTGTGTTAGTTGTTTTAATTGCATAAGAAACACATGAACATAAGCCCACTGCTTTTTTAAAAAGGTGTAACATGCAGCAAAAAGTAAAGCCCCCTCACATCACTGTCCCTTTTTAGTATTTGCCGCAACTGCGTGTGCATGTGTTCAAGCAACCTTTCCGTGTAAGTGGAGTCACGCTGTATGTAGTGTTCGTGACTTGCTTTTCTGATTTAAAGTGTATCTTGGAGATCTAGTCATTTGTTTCAACAAATCTAAACAGTTCTCAGCACCCAGAAATTCTCACATCATTATATGTAGTTTTCTCTTTCTTTTAATCAATAAAGAATATTCCATTCTGCATACTTACCATAAGTTATTAAGTAAATTACATGTAAATTATGGCCCCTGTCGCTGGACATTTGGCTTGCATCCAGTGTAAGTTCAATTACACTAGAAAAATAGAACACAGCTCATGCCTGTTTGTTCAGTATGTATACTTGTGGACTAGTTTCCTAGGGGGAGAGTTAAAGAACAGGCGTAGTTTTGCCTAACTGTGCACCAAGGAAGCTAAAACAGTAGTGTGTCAGAGTGAGCAAACTGAATCTCCATGAAATCTTTTTTTTTCCATGTATAAAAGGAAGAAGATAATATAGAGTTCTACAGAAAATCCTGCAAAATAAGAGTTGAGAGAAAGTAATAATAGCCACCCTGCAGGATTTCACCCTTTTTCATGGACAAGACAGACTCACAAAAATAGGACACAACAAGGCAGCCAATGCCAAGGGTGTCTGGATAGTAGGGCTGGTTTTGAAAGGTCAGAGCAAGACAATAAGATTTCCAGCTGCTGTGAGATGGGAGCGCAGGAAACCTTGGCCCACCCAGCAGATGGATACAAACACCCTAGGCTGCAACTTTTTCTGCAGATGGTGGTATGGACTAAGGCACAGCAAGGCGGGCTGAGTGAAACCTAGCCAAATCCTCCATGGTCTGGTGGTGCTGCAGCCTCCCACTGTTGGGATTAGAAGTTCTACTTTGCATCTCATTAGTCATGCAGGAAGATAAGCCACTTTGCTTTGTCTCTTCGGTTTGGCCATTGCTTTTTGCACCTTCTCTGCACAGTGACAAGAATTGCACACCCACAGACAGGCTATTGAAAGTCCTGCATATTCCTCCAGTAGAGAATGGTGTTCATAAAAAGTCCAAGGACACAGTTGGGACTGGAGTGAAAAATCTAGTCCGTTGCTGTTATGAAGCTACATTTCAGTTCAAGTCACTTGCGCTGCTCTGTGTCCAGCCTTCTGCAAGGCAAGGAGAGAAGAGGAAAAAGTGAAGGGGACAAAGGTTATAAAACCAGCTCTCAACCCAGTGAAAGCTTTCATAGTAGAAATAGAATTTTGTTTCCTATCAGCGAAGCCCTGGGAAGCACCAAGTGCCTCACTGGGATCTCCCTTCGCGACAAGTTGTTTTCCGAAGGCATTTCTGAACTAAGAGAAATGATTGCAAGGTAGCTGAAAGACATCTGGGCGTTTTTAAGGAGGATGCTGCTGCCAATAAGGGTAGGGTTTTGTGAGCATGTGAAGGTGGGGTTGGTTTTCAGAGACAGTTGGCCAAAACCCGACCCTCCTTGCTAGTTCATGTGACCACCCGGCGACGCTACCAAAGATCATGATGACACATGTTTAGGTCTGCTTGCTGCAGCTCTGTGCCCACCATCTACACCGATTTCGTGTTGTCAGGAGTCAGGCCTTGCGGGGGCAGGAGGGGGCAGGTGTATGTCAGTACCCACTTCCTGTACTAGGCTACTGTGCTATGTGTTACTATTCACTGGTGTCCACATTTGTACTATTGACAAAGAGAGAACTGTGGTTTACAGGGGTGGCGTCACTGAAGGAGGAAGAGGTTGTGGCTTGTAGCAGGTCCCGATGTCCTACTGGGCAGGTAAAGTGACCTGCAGAACGATGCCACGCTGGCCCCGATCCTTCTGCACTGGGAGGGCTCCCAAAGCCACAGGTTTCCTGACCCCCTCAAGGACTTTCGGGTGCTTGAGTTGGAACAGTGTCTTGGTGATTTGACTGTGTAGGCTCAGGAGCCACCCTAGGTCGCAGACAGACTGACATCATCATATTGGATCGAGAGCCACCTACTCTGCATTTCTGTCTCAGGCCGTGATTGACAAGGCAGGATTTGAGCAGGCCCTCACCAGCTAGCACGTCTGGCCTGTGAGGCAAATGGCTGTGGTCTGGGTGGCTTGATATTACCTACTTTTTACTGAGTCTACACTGCAGCATATGCTTTTCTGGAAGGGCGCACACAGGACGGCCCCACCCCTTTCTCACTGAGCCCAGGCCAGAGATTCTAACCTCAAAGCAGAGGGAGGCCCAACATTTGGGGCATCATTAAAAAAACAACACTAATAAAAATAATTATTATTCACATCAGTTTTCCACGTGACTCCAGGCGTTCTGTGTAGCTCATACCACTTCATCTTCCAGCAGCCCTCTTTATGAGGTAGGTGCCATTATTCCCACTTCACAGGTAAGGAGACAGAGGCGTGCTAAGGTCCTGTGCTCAGGGTCATCCAGCCATCAAGTGGTGCCTTCAACCCAGGCAGTCTGACCTTAGGATCTGGTGCGTGGGCTACAACTGAGGATAAGGCTCCCAGGAGCCCAGGAGGAGCCGTGTGAACAGCGAAGTACAGACGAAAGCATTGGATGGCTGGCCAGTGGCCTCTGAGTAGATGACTCAAGAAAACGCAGCCCTGCCGTATTCTGTTCCCAACAGCCTAGTGTCTTCTTTTGTTATCTCTACTAGGAACCATTGGTTACCGAAAACGGTTTGTGAAGCAATCCCATTAAGTGAGGCGAGAATCGCATGTCAGCTGTTACCATCTTTATTTGCCCATGTCAATGGACTCAGAACCCTTCCGTGATCAGCAAAGCCGAGTATAAAGTGGTTGGTTAATTTCCTTTAGGTTTTGTCAAAATTTGTGGGCAGAGAATCTAATTTTCGGTTTAATTTTCCTTCCTAAGACCCACAACTCCCTTTTCCCTCATTCTTTCTCTCCCTATTACTGCCGGCAAGAACACACAACTTGTAGTTTTACTTTACTGGACTGTTGGGTTGATAATATTAAGCTGAGTCCTCTCCCGTCTTATTATCTTTATTTGGAGTAGTTTATAAAGGATGGTCAGTTACAGCCCTGCTTAAATGATGTCAGCCATTTTGCAGAATATCTGAAAAAGCCAAAGATTTTTATTCAACTGCTCTTTAAAAGACTTAAAATCCCCACACTGAATTTTTTTTGTGGTTAATAATTTTGTGAGATTTATGTGTCTACTATGGGCCAGACATGGAGGAAATACAAGAGTGAATAAAACCCATACTACAACTTTTGCTTTCTCAGATAGAAAGGGAAGAGAATCATGAGATTTATTTCATAGAGTTCTGATTAAATTATATAATCTTTGTAAATGTCTGATTTGAAGTACTCGGTAAGTGTTAGCTAGGGCCACAGGGCTTCCTGGTTTCTGATTCTGTGGCCTACAACTAGCTGGCTGCCCTGGTCTAAGACCTCCCTTGCTCTCTGAGCTCCCAGGCCTGTGTTGAAAGTTCCATTTTCTCTTTCTGCACCGCCAGTGCCCAGACTGTGACTGTTTTCAGTCCTACACTGAGATTTCCCCTGTAGAAACACTGCAGTGAGTATTAACTCCGAGCCATGCAATGGAGTTGTGGCTGGTTTCTCATTGTTAGTGTTGAAGAGTTGAGATGTGAGGTTGAGAACATCTTTAGTTCCTTCTCAGTTCTGCTTGTTTCCCTTCGGTTACCATTAGGTGGTCCATGAAACCTCCTTTATAAAGTAGGTGTACCTTAGAAAATGAGGGGTGTTCACAGGGTCAGCAGCTTATTCCAGACTCAGCACTAATGGTCTTGAGTCCCAGGAACCTGCTAAGGGATAGTTTCCCCAGGACTGTCTCAAGCTATAAAGCTGAAAACCCCAATTTCCAAGCACCTCTTGGGTCTTATGTGAACAGGTCATCCTAGGTGCAGAGGACCAAGGCAATGCATCGCCCATGGACACAGACCACAGTGTGGTGAAGGCCAGAGGGAAGGGGGTGCGGAGGCTGGGACGAGGGGGCGAAGACCAGGGCCAGGGAGGAATGGGGACACCTACAATAGTGTCAACAATAAAAATAAAAGAAGAAGAAGACAACCAAGGCAGTCAAGAATGCATACCTCACATCCTGTTTGTATGTAATTATTTTGCCCCAGTAAAAAATAGAAATTAATTATTCCCTTTGAAATACAATGACTGCCTTTTTAAGTACCGTTTGTTACAGAGGTGAGTCTGTTCCTTCTTCACTCGCCTTTGGAAACTTTTGGGAGGAGCCTTTTGTTCTTAGCTGAACGGTCAGAGCTCCACAGGCCTGGCTCCGTACTGATACCACTTCCCGAAATAGGAACGGTTCTCTAATGAATCTGATTCTTTCCCAGGTTCTAACTATTGTCAGCCTCTAATACCCCTTTCTCTGAAGTCATCTTTTCTCCGAAGTGTTACCTGTACTGACTCTGATCCAACTGTTGGGCCACGTTGAGAAATACAAAGTCGCGGTGTCCTTGCTGTCTCTCCTTTGCAGGTTCCTTCAAAGTAAATGGCGCAATTTTATTATACTGTTTACAACACAACAGGTTTGGGCTCCACAAAGTGAACTCCTTCACCTAGCATAAATACAAAGCAAGTGCATTTCTTTGCACTGGTTACCTGAGGGGACTTCTCTCAGGTCTCCTTTTTTTCTGCAAGGCCAGAGGGTGAAGAGCATTAAGTAATGAAAGGATCAGCTGGTATCTTAATCCTTTTAGCAGCCTTGTTGCTGTTTAGGGCTTCTTCTGTAAGCTGCCCCTGAAATATTATTTTCAGTGTTTTTAGGCATGGAAACTCACAGTGTCACGGAGAGATTACACGACCTCCGCAAGGACACTCGTTGCTAGTCAGAGGTTGATCCAGTAATCTAATTGAGGCCTTATAATTTCAGCAGTGTTGCCAAAACCACACTTTTCCCTCCCTCTCCTGCCAAACCCAGTAATGGAGTATGATGACTTGCTTGGCCCCCTGCCCTGGAGGCCTTCTGATACCCACAGCTGAAGCCATTTGACCACATGTAAGGGTCTGTCCCAGACCAGGGCATAGGGTGATTAGTGGTCAGGTAACCAGAGGGAATTTGAGCAACCATCCCAGGAGTCGGGTCTTGACCTTTGTGGCAGTGACGCAGCCCAGGAGTGTAACCCAGCACTGGTAAATAGGATCGCTTTTCTGTTCCCCTCGGCCGGATTCTCCCATTTGTCCTCCAGTTCCCGCAAGACTGGGAAGCCCTGTCCTGGTGCCTGGCCTATGAACCCACGTCCAAGTTTTTTCTCTGAGCCTTCACCAAACAGTGGGAGCCCTGGTTTCTTCTGCCCACTCACCATCTGCTCACCTTCCCGCATGACGCTGGCTTTCTCACACCATTGTTCCCTGAGGTTCCTGAATGCAACTTGACCTTTATTCTAGACCTCCTAGTCTGTTATTGCCTGTTGAGCCACAGTGTCTCACCATACACCTGGCAACTGTGCTGCCCTGCCTGCCTATATGTGGATCTGCCTCGCCTCCTTGAGCCTGGCCAGGTTCAAGGCTCTAGTCTTAACCCACCATCTGTGAAGTTCATTTCTTGGTCTGGAAAGGAGCCATCCACTCCTTGTATCAGTAGAAGATTCTGTGTGGACTTAGTGCTTTCCTCCACTGTTTGTTTTACTTATTTGTATAGGATTTAACCTTTTATTCTGCCCTCTGGGTGTAACCAGTGGTTGTCTTTTGTCTTTCCCAGTGGTGTCTGCCCTCTGCTTTTGATTTTGTAAATCGTCCTCATTTCTCATTGTCCTTACTTTCAGCCCCGGTGTCAGGTTTGGTTTCTTTCTTGCCTTTCGTTCTTTTCTTGCACAGGGCTCCGTTTGCTCCTTTCTTGCACTGCACCGATCTGGCCAGCCAGCGGATGGGTGACGGACAGGTGGACAAACAAACGCGCAGACATTCCGCTTACTTCTTCCTTCCTGATCTGTGGCTGCCACGCTCGGAGTATCTGATGTGTGTGACACTGAGTGGGGCTCTTTGTGCTTTGTCACTGTCCCCTCCACTGTCCCTTATTGTGGTTAACACTCAACATGTGCCAATTATTAATAATAAAGCCAATACCGTTGTCTGGCCGGGTTCAGGCTTGGTGTAGGAATGGAGAGCATTGCACAAGTTTACCAGGGTAACCATGTTTTCCCCTTTGTATAAGAAGGGAAACAAGACAAGGCCGTGAAAATAATTAACATCTCTATAGGAATCTGATCATCAGATATGCCCGTCCACCTGAGTTGCAGTATTTGAAAATCAGAAATGAGAGATTTTACAAAGCAGCCTTAGAACATGGCAGACATAGAGCTGAAGTTAAATTCATTTAATACCACCTATCCAAGACAGGATCAAATTCAGGTAATTCACAATGTACTGCACTCACTGTAATTTTTCAGTGAAAATGATAGACATTTTAGATGTTTCTGGTTTGCCACGCTGACAGATTCCGGAGTGGCGCACACGAGCCCGTACCCTTTTGTACACGCGTGTCTGTGTTTCCACGGCATAGAGACCTTGATGGGGGTTGCACCTTGTAAACCCCTAGAAAACATCCATTCGCACTTCAGAAAGACAAAGCCAGTCCTGGAGGGGGCGCCATTCCCACTGGGCCTTGTCAGGCTTCTCAGTGCTTACATGTATCTGGGTGGAAACTCAGCCCCTGTTTTCCCTTGCCTGTCTCTGTTTGCTAGTGAACTGTACACAGCAGTCAAAAATAATGAGGTGAATCTATATGTTTCAGGGTAGAAACTGCCTCTGAAATCCGTTGTTAAGTAAAAAAGTTGAAAAGCAAGGCATAGAGTACTGTCCCATGTGTAGTGGCCAGGCCGCTAGTAAAGTACGTATTCCTATCCCGAATATATACGATGCACATGTGAAATAAACGGGAAGGGCGTATGTGCGAGGCCGACCCTCCAGCAACGCAGAGCAGAGTGGGACTGGGAGAACAGTAGGAAAAGAGTGTGTGGCTCCTTATGTGTCTGTATTGTTGGAACTGTTTACAGTGAGAATCGTTGAAGGGTTACCATGAACAATTTTCAAAAATTAATGAGAGCATCCATAATACCATGTCTTCTGTCTTGGGTACTGGCGGCTTTGTTACGTGACTGCTGGGATGACAGAATATATGGAAGCAAACATTTACATATTCAGCCCCTACTATGTGGCAGACTTGTGCTGGCATTGTGAATGATGCACAGTGTGGGCGCAGACAGTGAGGCAGGAAATGAACCTCACTGGGTAAGGAACTCATAGGAGAGTGTTGCCAAGAACAAGGCAGGGAGGGTTGGGAAATCCTCCAGGCGAGGTTGCATTTGCTTTGGGTCTTGAAATGTGTGCGGGAATTCTGCTGGCTAAGAAGGTGGAAGGGACACCCTCGCAAGATAAAACCTAATGTGCAGGGCATGGAAGCATAAGAAGGGGAAGGTGTGGCCAGAGAAATGGGTTGGGGAGATGATGATTGATGAAGCTGCAAGCTAAGTATTGCTCTAGGTTTCCCAGGTGGGACTAGTGAGACGGCTCTCTCTCACTCTTGCTTCCCCAGCGCCCAGCCCAGAGAAGGCATGCGTGTGTGCACCGGGGCGTCCCTACTGCACGCGGGAACTAACCGCATCCCTGCTCGTGCCTCCAGCATCCTCGTCCACCCCAGCCCTTCCCCAGCCTCCTGCGCATTTCTTCATCAGTGGCGTTCCTTTCTCAGAGTCGTCCAGCTGTCTCAGCCTTCTCGTTTCTTCTTCCCATCACACGAATATCCTCGTGTGCCTCTGTCCTAAACGCGTCAGTGTTGGCTGTCCCCTCCTCACTGGCTCCAGGTCACCTTCACTCCGGCGGGCAGCAGGCTGGCTGCCCTCTGCAGGGGTTGCGGCCACCCACTGCATCTCTCTCTCTGGCACTCCTGCCATCCACTGCCCTCACCTAGTTCTCTTTCTCTGTCCGCCTGTCTCTCTCTTGACACCTTGGCCTGAAGCTCTCGTTTTTCATTTTTGTGTCCCCTGGATGCAGCACAGTGCTTGGCATACAGTAAGTGACCACTAAGTGTTAACCAAATGAATTGACTAAATGAGTTTTCTTCTACTTAATCCTGAGTTGCTGATTTTTTTATTTACTTTTTTTTCATTTTCCATTTTTTCATTGTGTTTTTTCCCATTACCATTCAGGTTGGTTGTGAATTTGTGTTTTTATACCCATCACACAGCACAGTGTTACGTGTGCTTATTGGGCAGTGTAATTATGTGGTTATAGGATGATGCAAACCGTACTAATTCATAGAGGAAAATGTAACGGGAGTAATGTCATGAGAATTCAGAGCAGATTGGAAGCCATATTACTATTGAAAAACACTTGTCTTTGAGAAGTAGGAGCTTTTCAATAAAATCAGTGTTGTGTAACACAATTTTAACTTTCCTGTTCTCATGCTGATGTTTCTGTATGTTAAATTTTCCAAATACCTCTAACTCGTCTGAGCTTTTCTTTCAGTGACCAGGTGTGATATGAAACAAGCCCGAGCACCCCACCTGAGATAGTGTCTTCTCCCAGTGGCCCTCCCCTTTGTCCTGGCCCCAGGTTCTCTCCAGACCCAGCTTTGTGGCCCTTGTGGCCGTGTCACCATTTGGCTGTGGACTCGTTCATGTCTGTGTCTCAGGCCAGAACAGAAGTCACTGTGGGCAGGTGTCTCTTTATTCTTTTCCACCAATGTGTCCTAAAGTGCCTGCCGTGGGTACTTGGTTAAATATTTCATGCCTGCATGAACCTTCTCATTATTCTATAGAAGAATCTATCGAACCGTTTGCCTTCTGCCCGATATTAAAATTTCATCATATTTGAAGTTTTTTTCCAAAGCCTGAGGAGTTAGCAGGGGCCACTTAATCTGTAGATTTAAAAACTTCCACGTGCACCTGACACTATCAAATAGTCACCCATAGTTATTAATAATTGCTTGTTTTAAGTGGTTTTGAACTAATTTGATAGCACACAGAGGCGTTTTCTCTTCTTTCACCGCTGCCCCCCAGCCCAGGCCTCTGTCATCTGGATGGGCAGTTGATTTGTTTAAAGTAGAACATAAAAAAATGACATAGCTGCTACCAAATATGTTAACTCTGGAATCAGAAAGCTCTACCAACAGGAGCAGCAACACTCATGTGATAGATTATGGATTATTATTTGACACCTTTACTGCATAGCAGGTTTTTTAAAAGAGCACTATATTATCATTGTCACAACTAGCGCCATGAGCTGAACACACACACACACACATACATGTATATAGCTGGAGACTTTACTATTTGCTTGGAACAGTGGGGCACACAGAGCATAAAATTAAGTGTTGGGCATGTGAAATCTACAAATTTTAAACTTTTTATATGGTCACTTTTCAATCAGTAAAAGTAACTCGAAGACTAGTCTGGCTCTCAAAAGGGAATAAAATAGGTGGGGTGAGTAGAAATGATATGATTGAAGGGGCGGCTAAGAGACAGGCTGGAGCCACCCTGCTTGCAGCATGAACGATTCCTGCTGCTTCATGATCAACAATCCCAAATGACTCCAGAGGGCTTCACTGATGTATAAAACGTAGAGAAAAAGAATGTAATAGAGGGATAGAGAATCGGTGGAAAATTAGTTTGTAATCATTTCTTGGGCTTTTCTTTAAGGATCAGGAAAATGTCCTGCCCTGGGTTACCTCTGGCCTGTACATCAAATGTGTAACCAAGATACTTTTAGTATCAAGGTAACGTGCTTTCAAACCAAAAGGCGCCAAGAAATGCAGAAGAAACCTTTGAACCTCCAGCCTCCTTTTCGCACCTGCTCAGAATGCCAAGCAGCTAAAAGAGTGCGATGGAGGCCCCAGAATAGAAACGAAAAAATAATGCAGATGGAGGGCAGAGAATGAAGGTTTGTAAATCCAACAACCTGTATAATTTCAAGGAAAAAATGGACGTGGAATAAAAAAAGTAAAAGGGGGAGCTTATTAGAAGGGCATAAACAGGGGAGGGGAAAACAGGAAGCCACAAGAGGATCTTTGATGCTGGTTTGTGGGGAAATGCAGTTCTAGTCAAGCACCCCAGCCCCACTTGTGGTGTATTTCTTACTGCCGTTACTTGTTCCTGTGAGCTCCGGACAACGCTTGTTGAGCGGTGAAGTTTCTCTTGCTTCAGGTTTGTTAAACATTCACACAGGGTCCCAGATTTCATGGTCACAAATAAGACTCATGAGCCAAGCCAGTGTTGCTCAGGGAGAGTCCAGATTTCTGTTTATGGCCCCAAATGATCCTCCCAGGAGAAGGCCAGCCAGCCACCGAAAAGACAGGATGTGTTGGAGGAAAGACTGAGAAAGTGAAAATGCTTCCCTTGGCCGAAGTGTGTATGTGCTGATCGGGAGCTGGAAATTGTGTTTAATCGGATGTTTGTGGCCAGAGAGGATTATGTGATTTCTCTTATGAAAAGTAGGTGCCAGCTTCATGCCTAGATCTAAGGAATGACTGGGATAGGATGCCATGTTTCTTGCCTTTTCATGCTTTGTTTTCTGGAAAGAACCATTAAATCCTTTGCATCTTGGCCTTTCTTTGGGCCCAGGGAAAATTATGCCACTGGGGAATAAATAAGATGGTTTATTGTGTAGCTGTCAACAAATATATCTAAAAACATGTTTTAACCCTGATTTGCACCTGACCCCAAAGTCTTCAATAATGGCAAGCAGTAACAGTAGTGGGAGTAGCACCTACAGCAGCCTCACAAGTAGTAATAAAATCAAAATCATGTAAAAGACAACCATTTATGGATTATCATTAATTATTCTTAGTACCAGGAACTCAGTGATGTTTCAAGTTTATTTTCTCATCAAGTCATCATAGCAAACCTGGGAGGTAAATGTATTATCAGTCTTTCTTCTATGAGGGAGCAGAGGGGTAGAGAAATTAAGTTACCTGCTTACAATTCAATAGCTTGTAAGTGGGAAAACCAAGATGCAGACCCAGGTTCCTGGAGCAGAGTCGGGCTGAATGGCTGTTCCCAATGTCAGCCTTTCTTATGTAGATCTCTGGGCCTATCAGGCTTCTACTTGTGACTATTAAATGTACAATGAAGAAGAGCCTCTTCTGTGTATCTGGTCCTCAGTACTCTGCCCCTAATATGTTACTAGGCTTTGAACAAGTAGCCAGTAAATACACATGAGTGAATGAATGAATGAATGAATCGGACGGGGCTGAGCCCTCACTACTTTCCAATCAGATGTGTAGTACTGCTCCTGAGCTCTGCAGGGTGCTTCATTGCTGCTTTTTGTCTTATCCCAAAACCTTGCTCTACTGTCAAGTTGGGACAAGACCCCAGGAGGACTTCTGGCCTCTGGCCGGCAGGGAAGAAGGTTGGAAGTTGCCGCTCCATTCTAACAATATGGGGAAAGCTGAAAAGTCAGCAACTCGGATCTGTATGAGAAGTGAGGTCACAGAGCAGACCGCTGGCCCCTAAACTGGAGAAATAAACAGGTGTGTGTGGAGACGCACCAGGGCAGAAACCCCCAGGTGGGAAAACCCGACCTGTGATTGATGCATTACTGAAGGCTCAGTGTGGGCAGCTGAGAGAGAAACTGAGATAGAAACCCTCGGCAAAAACCAGTTTCAAGAGACTGGAACTGAAAACCAGTTTCAAAAGCATCAGAACCACACTCACAGGTGGCAGGGGTATGAGAGTGATCAGACCAGGAGTTTGAAACAGTTACGATGGTGCGGTAGGACCCTTTCAAGGGGTAAAGTAGAGAACATGCAGCACCAGGCAGGCAATGTGAGTGTAAGGCTGAGAATTTTAAGAAACAACAACAAAAAAGGTGACGCTCAGAAACATTCTATAGAAGTGGAGAGTGCCATTGATGGGCTTCTGAGTGGGCTGCACACAATCACATTTACACATTGAAACGTTTACTCTGCTTGAGCTATGGAGGATGGATTATAGGTGGCCGGTGTGGACGCTGGGAAATCAGGTAGGGGACCATTGCCTGAGACGAGCTTGCCTTCCGAACTGGGTTCGAAAGACTCGTGGAGGAGGTAAGTGTACGGACCCTGCACATGCTCCCCCTGCAGGTCCGACAGTCCTGGCATGAATTATGTGTGCTTGTGTGTGTGGGAGGAGTGGGGTGAGGGAGGGCGGAGGAATGGAAGGATAGTGACTGTGACTTTGTACCTGCCACCAAGAGGTGGAGACACTGCCAGGGGAGCAGCTGTGAGGGAAGTCAGGGATTCTGTTTGGGGCATGGTAAGTCCTCTTAGACACCCACGCGACATACCCAGTAGGCAGCTTGAGCAACTGAGTCAGAGAGATTGAGGGAGAGTGTACACTGGAGCATTGACTTAGTGACAATACTTCAAGTCAATGGGACTTGGAATGGCTACAGGAGGGAGGCGAGAGAGAGTAAAAGGGGTCCCAGGGCCAAACCCCAAAACACTATTTAGAGGAAGAGAAGCAGGCAAAAGGAGGAGAAGGAGAAAACGAAGAAGGAGGGTAACTAGTGAGATAAAGAACCATCAGAGTGAGATGTCCAGGAGCCAGGAGAAGGGAGTGTTTCCACAACAAAGCAGGTCCCCCTGTGCCGGTGGCTCCCAGGAGGCCACGTGAAGGAAGGTGCGATGTGGGAAAAGTGCTGTTGGAATTAGTGACATGCATGCCTCTGTGGCCGTGACAAGAGCAAGTTCAGGGGCAAAGCAGGGAGGGAAACCTTACTGGAGGGACAGCGAGGTGCTGCAACAGACCAGAGGTGATTTTTTTTACTGTTGTGTGAAGAGAGCAGAGACATGGGGCAGCAGCCGGAGGTGGAAACGGGGCGGGGGAGGGGAGGGTTTTCAGAATACAGTGGCAAAAAACTGGAAACAATGTCAGTATGTGTCTACTAATAGGGCACTGGTTAAATTACTAGCTTTTCAGTGGGATGCAAGTATGCGTGTATGTGCGTATGGACATCTATCCTTTCATACGGATAAAATGTGCCTCAACAGCAAGTTCTGGAGGTGAGGAGATGTGGACATTGCACATACTGACCACAGACTGAGCGCAGTTGTCTGCTTCCCTCCTCAGTGAGCCCCACCTGAAGATCAAACTGAGGGAATATAAACATAGGCGGCAACGGCCATTAGCATGGACGGGAGGGGGTCAGCGACGTGGGCTGTAAAAGGTCAGGGGCTCCAGAGTGGGGACCCGGAGTGAGGAACAGGACCCAACAAAGAATAAGGAAAGGGGTGTTTATCCAAAAGTCATTTCCGTGTGCCTCGAGCCAAGAAAGGCAAAGAGCAGTGTCTGTCTCTGAAAAGTGTTTCCTTTTTTTTTAAGTGACTGGGATGAATTGGAGCATCTTGTGCAGACGTCATCTTCATGGTGGCATTTAGGGGACATTCTGAGCACTCGGCCCCTCAGGCAGCAAGCCCAGTGCAAATACACCGAAATCAAGGTCCGGCCTCCAACTGCCTGCATTTTTAAAAAATTAAGAGACAAAGATGTAAAGTAGATATTTGCAGGAAATTTGCAGATGAAGTCAAATATGAGCAAGGAGAATGTTTTAAAAATAACAACCCTTCTTTGAAAAACTTCGGTATCCTCAAGGAAATTCAAAAACCTACTGCATTCATTAAAAAATCCTTCCCTTTAAAAAAAAAAAAAGCCCCGGATGCTTTGAAAAAGGAACACATCAGAGAAAAAGACAGTCCACAGAAATTAAAATGCAAGTTTAGAAATAAATTTTAAGATGTAGTAGATGATTTGGCAGGTGAAATTGAGAGAAATCTTTCACCATGTCAAGTGGGGGTTGGCAAACTTTTTCTATAAAGAGCTAGATAGTAAATATTTTCAGTTTTGCAAGCCATTCGGTCTCTGTCGTAACCCTTCCCTCAGGCTTTGTAACACGCGTGCAAACAGGCCTGACCAGGTGCCAGCAAAACTGGGTAAACACGGGATTTTTGAGTTGTGCATACTTTTTACACTTCACAAAAATCTTTCTTCCAGTTTTTTAACCCTCTAAAAATGTAAAACCCATTATTATTTACTGTGTGGACCAGAACAAAAAAAAAAGGCCGTGGCCTTGATTTGGCCCACGAAGCCACAGTTCATTGGCCCCTCCCACTGATGATAAAGATACAGGCGGTACGTAGAAGAGGAACAGTGAATGGTGGCCTGAACTTAAGCAACCACTGACACGGACGAAAAGGAAATCTGTTTGATTTCCAAGTTGGGAACCTTCTTTGAAATTCTCAGCACACGGGGCTTCTGAGAATGTAATACAAGAGAAAATAATCCAAACCAGGCTAATTGGCTCAGCGTTTGAACGGTTTTTACACAGTCATTATAAGGTAAATGCACCTTATTGATTTTTTAACTTTGAAACAATTCAGTCGTAATATAGCAAATAAGGTAGAGAGTCTAGAACGGAAAATACGTGCCAGTCACGTTGGCCGTATAAACAATGCTGTGGATAACAGAAGGGGAGACTCAGAAGGAGAGGAAAAGATGTAAAAAACATGAAAAGCAAATACGCATGTAGAGAAAAATAAAAAGTGGTTATTTGGAAGATCATACAGATTTAATATTAGTATTATTTAGGGTTGTAAATACTAAAAAGTGGGAGGACCCGTACGAACACTTCTGCAGGGAAGACACACAGATGGGCAATAGTCACACAAAAAGATGCTCAGCGTCGCTGACTGTCAGAGACATGCACACTAAAACCACAATGGGATACCGTCTCACAATGGTCAGAATGGCTTTCATTAATGAATCAACAAATGTCGGCCAGGACGTGGAGAAAAGGAGTCTTCGTGCGTGCACTGCTGGTGGGAATGCAGACTGGGGCAGCCACTGGGGAAACAGTATGGAGGTTCATCAGAAAATTGAAAACAGATCTGCCTCATGACCCATTGATTCCACTTCTGGAAATATATTCGAAGCAGCCCATGACCCTAATTAGAAAGAGCATATGCACCCATACGTTCATTGCAGCGTTGTTTACAATAGTGAAGATACAGAAGCAACCCAAGTGCCCATCAGAGACACAAGTGGATAAAGAAGAGGTGGTACGTATCTACAATGGAACATTACTAAGCCAAAAACAGAGTGCAGTCTTACCATTTGCTACAGTGTGATGGACCCAGTAGGGGTGTCCAGACCACCGCCCACGGGCCGCATGCAGTCCAGGATGGCTACAAATGCAGCCCAACACAAAACTGTAAATTTCCTTAAAACATTATGAGATTTTTTTGTGATTACATGTCACAATGTATTTAAAGTGTGGCCCAAGATAACTCTTCTTCTTCTTCAAGTGTGGCCCAGAAACACCAAAAGTTTGGACACCCCTGAAAAGGGTATTCTACTAAGTCAGTCTGAGAAAGACAAAGACCATATAATTTTACATGGAATCTAAATAACAAACAAACAAAGTTGAACCAGCCTCATAGGCACGGAGAGCAAACTAGTGGTTGCCAGGTGGGAGGGGTTTGAGAGGGCGGGTGAAAAGCCGAAGGGATTAAGAAGCACAGATTGGTAGTTACAGGGCAGTCACGGATGTCAAGTCCAGCACAGGGAATATACTCAGTAGTAATGTGGTCACTATGTGTGCTGGTAGGTGGGCACTGAACTACTGGGGGAAAACTTCATAAAATATATGATTATCTCACCACTGTGCTGTACACCTAGAGCTGATACAAAATAATAGTGGGAAAAAAAATCACATGGCAAAAAATAACCAATTAAGAATTAAAATGAATGCTACCAAGAGCAGACCAGGGAGAAGGGAGGAACTTTCCTAGTACATGTGTGCTAATTTCTGAGCATTCTCATCAAGGTGTCCACAAATAATCCTCTCAGTCTGATAAATTCAAGAGACGGAAAAGAGACACGACCAAGGGTTACCCCTGACAGCGGAGGTATTTGACTTAGACCAGACCAAGGATGCTTTACTTACAAAATAATCATAATTTCCAGTGCCAAGACGTGGGAAGAGAAACTGGTGTTTTCACTCCGATTCCTTTTGTATAACACTTTTACATCATGCGTGTGTACTTTATTTGCTAACCATAAGATTAAAAATAGGAAGGTTATGGAAGCATAGAAATTACTTAGGTCGTTAAGCAGATTTTTTTCTTCAGAGGGGCTGTGGTTGTGAAGATGCGTGTAGACATGGATTCTGGAAAAACAGTTTATGTAAAAATGAAGGTAATTTTGTCAATGAGCACAATTTTCTTTAGTTGTGTAAAAGTCAGTATTGGAAACATAAACATATAAGAAAAGTATGGGGATTTTTTGGTTGTCTTATCATTCAGCTCACCTGCATTTTACCGCTTCCCTACTATCTGTGTGTGGTGAGATTTTCAAAGCTGTCTCAATCCTGGATTGTCAGATTGTTCGGCCAGATTTACCATTTATCGAACTAGACTTTGCCCCTGTATTAGTCGGGCTGAGCTGCCACAACAAAACACCTTCAACTGTAGGCTTTAAGCAACAGACATTTATTTTTCCATAGCTTTGGAGGCTGAAAGGCCAAGGTCAGGCGGGGTATCCCAGCTCAGTTGGGTTCTGGTGAGAGGTCCCTTGTTTGCAGACAGCCACTTTCTTCCTGTGTCCTCACCTGGTGGGGAGAGTCAGGGACAAAGAGCTCTCTGATGTTTGTCCTTATACAAGAACACAAACCCTGTTGGGCCAAGGTCCCACCTTATGCCCTCACTTAACCTTAACTACTTCCACAAAGGTCCTGTCTCCAAATGCAGTCACAGTGTGGGTTACAGTGTCAACCTCTGGGCTTTGGGAGAAGACCAATATTAAGTCTGTAGCAGCCCCCACTGAATGATGTTGTCATTTGGCTGAATTGAACGTGTGGATAAATTGACCATAGAGAAGTCATGGAGCTGGGCGGTAACTACTCGTCATGTGGGCTTCCCTTTCAAAGCCCCAGAACACTGGTGTTGGAAGTTCTGCATAAGCTGACCCCTACCCTCACAGATTCTAGAATTTTTAGGCTCGCCAAACCCCAGAGCCACCACCTTGCCCCTGCTCCTTACAGTTGCGGCAACATCTTCCTAGTGCTTTGGTTTTCTCCTGAGTGCCTGCAGCTCGGATGCCCCAACTTCCCTGGGACCCATCAGCCTTCTCTTTTCTGTCAAATTACAGGAACGCTCGGGTTTTCAATAGTTTCATTTGATGTCCACAGAAACTTTGGAAGGTGGATAGGGGTGTTTTTGTTCACATTTTGCTGGAGATGCAGTTGAAAGGCAGAGATTAGCACTGTCCTCTTGTGCCCAGCAGAACACGTGCACCTTCCATGACAGGAGAGTGGAAATGGCGCTGGACCCAGCGTCAGATGAGCTCCACGCCTGGCACGCCAGGGTCAGGCCAGAGGCAGCGTTGTTTGGGATCAGATTGATCTTAATTGATTCAATTAAGGAGGAATTCTAGCATTGGAGTGCTCAGTGAAATAGCTCACATGTTTTTTCTTCCCATGGCCATCAGACCAAAGTGATACCATGAAGTAAGCATGGAGTTTGAACTCACTAGCAATGAGACCTTGGATGAGTTACTTTACCATTCTAAACCCATTTCTGTGTAAATTAGAAGAAATAATTATGTTATAGCTTGGGAAGATTAAAGGTGATTTATGTGATGTGTTGTATTTAAAATAATTCTTTCCATGTGTTGTATTACAAAATTGTATCTAACAAATTATGTACCTCTGGAATTATGTATCGATGTCTGAAATTATGTATGGATGTCCAGGATTATGTGTGGATGTTCAGGATAATGTATGGATGTTTGGGATTACGTATGGATGTCCAGGATTACATATGGATGCCCAGAATTACGTATGGATGTCTGGAATTATGTGTGGATGTCCGGGATTATGTATGGATGTCTGGAATGGCATTCACGACCTTGCGCGCCACGTGAACAAGCCTCATTTGCTCAGGCCCTCCCAGGCGTGTTCTCATAGTCATTTCAGAGGAGCAAGAAGGAATACACAAGTACAAAGTCCTCTTGAGAAATCACCTCCACTTTCCTTTGCTCAAAGCAGGCCACAGAGCTCCCACCCCCACCCCCAGACCCAAGCAACAGAGAAATAGATGCCACCCTGTGACTGACAGATCTCGGGTCATATTGCAGAGTCGTTTTGCACTGATAACATCTTTGGTATTGATCTAGCCCATTGTTATTCCAAAGGAATTGTTGTAGAGATGTGAAACGATGATGATGATCAATAGCCGTTTTTATGATTCCTATTTGTTTCCAGTTCTGCTTTTGTCGTGTTTTCATTCGCCCAGTATCCACCAGGGGTTTGCCCATAAGGTACGTGCTCACAGCGCATGCGCAGCTTCGCACTTTGCATGCACAGCACCTCCTGTGGAGTGTGCTCGTCTGGGCAGACGAGTGGTGGGTTTTCTGCTGTCCTGTGACGGAGCAGACAGAGAGTGCAGCGTGACCCTCCCCCTCCATATTTCTCTTGACAGGTGCAACAGTGTCGGCTGCTGGGAAGAGCAGGCCTCGGTGCCCAGAGCCATCTGGGATGCCAGAGACTGCGTGCTGCCTGTTCACTGCCTCTGCACGTCTCCGTATCCCCTCTCTGTGGTTTTATTGTTAGAAACCCGACACCCAGCAGCACGCGTTTGGGAAGCAGCAGATCTTACCAGCATTCCATGCAGGCGTTCACTTCACAGCCTGTGAGCAGTCGCATCTGTACATCTGGATGGCGCTCCTTTATAAATAGCTCGTGGGGAGCCTGGGGCATGTGGGATGGACCTCTGACGTGGGATTGGAAGCTTTGCCAGTGGTGGTCCCTGGAGACAGGAAGGAGCCGGCTCTGAGCCACAGGGAAGCCACATGCATGGCCTGTCACTGGAAGACGCAAGGGGATATTTGTCTAGTGCAGTGAAGCCCAGTCTGGGCAAGGACAGGCATCTCTCTACCTCTCCTAATTGGGTATCTTTATCTTTCCATCTTTCTTTTCTTCCCTGTTTCTCGGTTTTCTCACTTGTTTCTTGTTCTTCTACCTACTTTTTCCACTGGTGCATTCCTTATCGGTTGTTTTCTTTGGGTCTTAGCACTCTATACCATGTCACAATGCCTGCCAAATAGCCTACGTGTGCCGCACTATTGCTTCACCAAATCAGGCTTTGGAGTCCAGCCGGAGAGCATATTTGTGCCATTCAAGAGAGGTGAACACAGCCCTGGCTTGTGTGGCTCAGGGGATTGAGTGCCAGCCTGCAAACCAAAGGGTCACGGGTTTGATTTCCGGTCAGGGCACATGACTGGGTTGTGGGCCAGGTCCCCAGTAGGGGGCATGTGAGAGGCAACCACACATTGATGTTTCTCTTCCTCTCTTTCTCCTTCCTTTTCCCTCTCTTTAAAAATAAATAAATAAAATCTTTAAAAAATGAAAATTCTTAAAAAACAAGATGTGAACACAGAGTATGTGGCAAGCGCTTTTAAAGTGCTTTAGATAAACCATTTCTAATCCTTCTGCAAAGGACAATATGGGCGTTGTATCCGGTGTACTGAAGACCGTGGGCAGACAGGCCCTGTGACTGGCCCAAGGTGAATGCCACAGCTGGCCTTCAGGTCAGGCCCATGTGTTTCCAAACGCCAACCCTTTTCCATTATATCTCCCCCGTGTCCATGTGGAAAGAAGCTCAGAAATTGTGACCTATCTTGCTAAGAATTGTAGCACTAGAATGACTCTGCTTTTTTTGGCTCAGTATAAGAGAAATCTAATGAGAGGAAAGGCTGTTTTATTCCCAACCTGGGAATGTCGAGAACGGGGCTGAGACTTGAACCTGTTTTCTGACACTCAAGGAGAGTGACCAGCCATACATGACCAGCCAGACAGTGCTTTCATTCATTCGCCGAATAATTATCGAGTGCCGGCTACATGCCTGGTACTGTCCTGAAGTTTGGGATTCTGCACAACATAAGAAAGACCCTGCCTTTTCAGAGGGTGCAAGGACATGGGAAGAGACAGGTAATAAACGATAGACAAAGTAAGTGAGCTGTGTCATGTGTTAGACGATACTTGCTGTGGAGGTGGAGACAGCGGGGCAAGACAGTAAGTACTGGAAACTCCAGAGAAGGAGGGTGGCATTTGTTAAGTAGAGAGGTCAGGCTAATATTTGAGTATAGGCTTGATGGAAGTGAGAAAATTGGCCATGTTGGTATCTGGGAGAAAAGCATTCCAGGCAAAAGAAGTGAACATAGCTGGCCTTTGTGAGCAAGGGCAAGGAGCAGTGGGGGCAGAACGTGGAAGGGAAAGAGCAGTAAAGCTGATGCCAGATACTGTGAAGCCAGGTTGCTCGAGGCCCTGTAAACTATTTTAAAGATTTAAAATAAGGGCAAGGTAAAAACAGAATAGCCTTAGGCGTGTTAGGTACTTGGATGAGGTAGCCTAGGTACAGCATGCTGGCATTTCTTTCTGATCAAGATTGTAGCAACGTTAGTGATGAAAAGTGATTGGAATCTGGATATACCCTTCAAGACCCCCACACCCCAGTCTCTCCCGTAGACGAGATGCGGAAAGAGAAAGAGAGGAGTCTCTGAGTTTCTGGTGAGAGGAAGGCAGTTTGGAGAACAGGAGTCAGTTTTGGACATGTTTGAAACATTTACTAGATTGGCAGATGTCACAAGTCATCAGCTATATGTATGAGTCAGTTGTTTGGAGAGAAGACTGGGCTGGAGATGTAACTGGGGATTCATTAGCATATACCATGGCTTAAAAAAAAAAAGGCATGAGACCTAGTAGAGAGAGCTAATACGAAGTGTACAGCCGCAGCCCACTCAGTGGATGGTGAAAGTCGTGTTGCTCTGAAGACAGGACTCAAGAATCAGTGAGGAAGATGATGGAAGTCTGATTTGGGCTTCAGTATAAGAGACTGTTTTAAGTCACTAGAGCTCAACAGCAATAGAGTGGCCTATTTCACAGGATGAGTTTTCTGGTACGGCAAACGTTCGGGAAGAGTCATGAATCTAGATCATTGTTTTCCCAAAATGTGTGCAGTTCTCCTTCCCTCCAACCTTCCTCCCTCCACACAAAAAAAAGAGGAAAAAAATAGTAATTATATGTAGCCTTTATTTAAGTAACATTGTTTACACACACCCCTTAATATATTCATCATAGTCCATCCAACTCTGCTGAAATAGACTGTGATGAGTTGTTGTGTGTATGCTGTGCCCCCTCCCCTTTCTTTTTTCAATCTTGAGTGAGATGGCACAATGAAAGCCAATTAAATGGTACATTGGGCACTGAAGAAAAAGCATTGCAAGATGGTCAGGAAAGGAAAAAGCAATGTTAGAGCTCGCTAATCTTGCCTATAAATGAGATACGGCCAACGTGTTTGCCGCTCTCTGATATGTGGCCTTAAAGCCCCCTTTGTCCTCCTAGTGGGTATAAACACTCTGCTTTCTCTGCTTTTTCCCAGTCAACTCGGTGGGCCTCATGGAAGCTCATCCGGTGAAGAGTTCGTACAGCCATCGGGAGCTTAAAACTGCAGTGATCTCTTTAAATCAAAACCCAGTAAATGAAAGGGGAATTTATATTGCAAAACAGATAGGGGATAATTGGATTACACAATAAGCTTTAACTTTAAAAGTGTTGTGTATATATTCTTTCGATAACAAACTTCATTTTTTTAAAAAAGATTTTATTTATTTTTGGAGAGAGGGGAAAGGAGGGAGAAAGAGAGGGAGAGAAACATAGATATGCAAGAGAAACATTAATGGTTGCCTCTCATGTGCCCCCAACCTGGGACCTGGCCTGCAGCCCAGGCATGTGCCCTGGCTGGGACTCGAATCAGCAACCCTTCAAGACAATGTGTAACTCACCAAGCCACACCAGTCAGGGCACAAACTTCTTTAAAGCATGTAACTATTTTATTAGCAGAAACCCTTCAAGCGTACCTTCAAAAACTTGAAAGTGAAGGGTTTTTTTCCCAGTTAAGTACATATCAGAAATTACTATAAAGCATAGCTGAAGTTATTGTCTAAAATAGAATCATTTCCAAAAAAATTTAAAGTTTGCAAACAAACTTACCCCCAGACTCGTCTTTTGCATAAAGTGAGGTCTTCATTGTAAAATAGAAAACAAAGGGACCTTTAGCTTGTCTAGAGAAGGGCCAGGACTGACTCAGAAAGGCAGCACCTGTAGTTCTCCCTGGCGTCAGGATGCACAGGGGTTAAAATACCCAGCTGCCTCCGGCCTGTCTCAAGGCACCAAAACCCACCAAAATTGTCTCCAGAGACGTGGATGCTCAGCATCCTGAGCATGGAGGGAAAGAACTGGGACCAGTGTTTTTTAACATTTGCCTCTCGGCAGGAATTTTTTTTATTAGCTTACTGTTGCTAATAAATATGAAATATTGTCCCTTTGTTTGGTAAACCATTGTTATTTTCATGTAGGCTCACATTTTGGGAAAAAAACACAGAGAAATTACTCATCTATTGGGTGTAAACAGAGGTGTCAGTGTTGGGCGGTTAAAATGACTGCACTGAGCTTTGACAACTCTGCGCTGCGCAGCGGGGGAGGGTACAATAAATAGATTGGTGAGACTTGAACAGAGGCTTGTTGTTCTGAATCGCACCCATGGACATACAGGGCGAGGTCTTTAAAGGAATCGGGTTATGACATTCACTCCCCAAACCTGGTTGCTTTGGGGGATGGGGCATCACAATAGATGAAGACATCCTGAGGGGGCGGAAGGTGCTGCAGAGAGAAATCCAGGCAGGGCAAAGGGGAGTGCGCTCCCTCCCTCCGAGAATCCAGAAACAGGCAGCAGCCTGGGGCAGCTGGAGCTGGAGTCACCCTGGCTCTTAATGTGGAACGGACTTTAACAATTCCATGATGAAGCTAAGGCCAAGAGTCAGCTGATTCATGGGCCAATGCTTGTATCGCCATGGACTAAAGACGGATGAACAGGGCTCATTCATGGTAGGAATCATTACTGCTCCGTTTTGTTTGCTGTACCAGTCCGTATACAGGGAGGCATAGTCACATAGCCTTAAACAAGTCTATGCCCAAAGCTTTGTGGGGTTTTTTTGCTGTCCCAGCAAACGATTACCAAATGACTGCTTAGCAAGAGTATATATTCTGAAGGAAAAATGAATCGGCTTTTTAAGTGTTAGCCTCAGACCACCTGGATTTACGATAACAGGAATATGTATAACAAAAGCGTACACAGTGGGTGGGTGCGGTTGAATTCCAAGGTGATTTGTCATGTTTGAGTTCATCTCCAACTGAGTCTCCAGGTGAATGGGCCGGTGCTGGGGCCGGGAGCGCTGTCTTTCTTAGGGAATGCACAGGGTAAAGAGCGACCCTCCAGGAAGTTTAGTACAGTGACGTGTAAGCAGGTTTATGCCCTTGCCTTTCCTCTCCTAATGGACAGCCTTCTGTGGCCGGTTTATAGGAGTTTTCAAGAGCTGTGATTAGCTTCACTTGCAGGGAACTTGCAAGGGGTTTGGGGGTCATGATGTGTCAGCTATGAACTCATTCAGTGAATCTGAAGGCAACGCTTGGAGCAGGAAAGAGCCAGGTTCAGAGGTGCTGACCTGTGGAATGTGGTGGTAAGGTCATTTCTAGCTAAAAGAGCCAAAATTCTAGTTTCCTAATCATTCAAAGGAAAGGCAGTGGTGACGGACAGTTAGGGGAAGGACTAAACTACAAAACATACACTCGTTTGGACCATCCCTGCCGGAGGTCCTCGTCTCTCATCCGAACCAGGAAAGTGGAGGGGAACCTCAGACTCAGAGAGGTAGGGTTGAAGGAAGAGGCCACGTTTGATCTAGGAGTCAGGTGAGCACAGCACAGGCGTGTGGAGGGCAGGGAGGGCTGGACCTGAAATTCTCTGCACACTGAAGAGGAAGTAGATCTGTGAGCGCAGACTCGGGGAGGATGGTTTCATTTCATTCACTTATTCACTGTGGCTGTGCAGAGCAGCTATGAAATGCAAGGCCCTCTGGAGAGCAGTTATAACAGTTCCGTCTTCGCTGAGCAAATAACTTAGTGTTCCAGCTACTAGGGTTGCAAAACAAATAACCCAAAACTTAGTGGTGGCAGACAATCGTGTACGATGCTCACAGATTATGTGGGTCAGGAATTTGCTCAGGGCTCAGCAGGAAGAGCTGGTCTCTAAATCCTGGTGTCTGGGGGCCTCAGCGGGAAGACTGGTGGCTGGAATCATCTGGAACTTGTTCACATCTGTCTGAGGTTTGGCGTTGGTGGTTGCTGTAAGCTGAGATTTTAGCCCAGCAATTGGCCCAAACTCCTACATGTGGTCTCTCCGGTTGGTCTGGGCTTCCTCACAGTATGGTGGCCACATTCCAAAGCCGAGCGCCAGAGAGGGTGAGCACAGCGGACACCATATCTTTTCTGTCACCTTGTCTCAGAGTCACACAGATACCGGCCTCGATGGTGCGGCACCGCGTTGGTCAGGGCCAGCGCGGGCCCTGGAGAGCTCCAGTCAGAGGCAGAAGCACCAACCCCCAGTGCCAATGGAGGAAGGCCAGTCCCGACACAGGAAAGGCAGATACAGACCCATGCACATATGTGTGCATGCATGTGTGTGCACATATATAAAGTCTATCACACCTCATAAGGCTGGGAGAAAAGGGTTACCACAGCACAAAGTCAAAAGTGATCTAAGTATTATTCGTGATTATTTTCTGAATGGCGGCACCAAGAATTGTACACGGAAAATTCAGTAATGAAAATGGTATCCGAGCACCGTGTTTTCCCAGCTTGAGTCTCCTGCGTGTCACTTCCATTGTTTTTACTATTATCTTATTATCTGCATGATTGTTTCCCTGATTTACGGTATTTTTCTTAAAATTGACCTACTGAGTTTTTTACTCAAGTTTGTTTTAAAGCGAACTAGATAGTACTTCTGAAAATACTATTGATTTTTCACTGTCATTTATTTGCCATGAAATAAAAGCAACTTTAAATATAATAAAATTAAAACAAGTTATTAGACACTATATATACTGCTGTCTTTTAAAGGAGCTGATGCTGAGGGGCCTCTCTCTTTGTCAGGAAAACATGCCAGCAGGCGTGAGAAAGGTGAGAAATCACACTCACACAAAACTGAGGCTCCCTCCTTGACTTGGTGGGAAAGACTGAAAGAGGAGCGAAGCCGAGCGTGCCCTAGTGAGTTGGTCAGGGATAGCTACAGCCACGTCTGTGTGCCTCCTAGCATCTTTTAGAGAACTATCAACATTGTAATTCTACTTTGTTGGCAAACACAGACACCTGAGTGGTAAAAATTGTAGGTAGCTAAGCTTGTATCCAGCCAGATTCAACCAAGTTCCTGGGATGTGTGAGGAAGACCCACACCCGGCACAGTTGACCATTTTCAATTAACAAAGGTACTTTGTAACCTGCCATCTGTTGAAGGCTAGGTCCTCATGCCTCTGTTAAGGTTGGTTTTATAAACACCTCCTTGAAAGATCCAGTGAGCAATAAAGGGCCTTGGCTCACTGGCTTCCGCAGGTTTAACTATTATCTTATGACCATTCCCCACATGCTGGTGGAGTTGACTTCTGGCCTCCCCACTGTGGCCAATATAAAGTGCAATGTTCCTACACTTTATAGAACTGCCCTCCATCCAGAGTTCCCAAGCCGACTTGCACTTTTTAGTATGCGGTATCTGGATCCTGTTAACATTCATTTTGCAAATAATTACTAGCATCTGCCAGCACCAGTGTTGTGGTACTAAGCCCTGAAGATATCAGGGGAAAAACGGTGGACGCTTTCTTGGAATACAGAGGAAGGCCAGTGGGAGGAGCTGTTTCCCCCGTAAGACCTAGTTAATGGCTTAGCAACGCCGCCGTTGCCTTGTTGTTAGAGTGTCCATCAGAGAACACTGCTTCCTGGAGGTTCTTCCCAGCAGGGATGGCAACTGGGGGGTAGGGTCGTTTTCATGGACTTCTCCTCCTGCAGCTGTTCTTTCTGGTTTGGGGGGGGTATGGAGAAGGTCTGCAGAGGTCAGGAGGACAAGAGCCAGATATTTATCTCTGGGGAATCCAGCCTGCATCCCTTACTGCACTCTCAGACTTCTAATATCAGTGCCCTTCTAGGCATGGGGTTGGCAGTAACCCACCTTCTGTGCTTTCTTTACTTGTAGTCAGCGACGGTGAAGCTGTCAAAACCGGTGGCTCTGTGGACTCAGCAGGATGTCTGCAAGTGGTTGAAGAAGCACTGTCCGAATCAGTACCAGATCTACAGCGAGTCATTCAAACAGCACGACATCACTGGTAACGTATGCAGTGTCCAAACCATTTCATTCCCTCTCCCCACCGCGGCGGCCTTTCCTGAACCCGGGCAACCAGACGGTGTCTTCCTGCTGGAGTTCTCTGGCATGGGTGTGCTTTAGAAGGGCTGATCAATCCCAGACCTGGGTGGGCCATGCTACTTAACCAGCAGGAGACATTATTACAGAGGACCGTGGTAGAAAGCAGGGTAAGGGGTTGGCGGAGTCTAGAGAAAATAAAAGCAATCCTTGGAGAAAAGAAAGGAAGGAAGTCTTTCCAATCAAATTGGTTATGGGATCAATAGGTAGATATTCTAAGGAGAAAAGGTTTCTAAAGAGGAAAATTCCAAAGCGACTATCATACTAAGTCACTGCCCCTGAGTAAGTTACCTTCACAATAGTTCAAAGCACAAATTAAGACTCCAGTTAGATCAGGGGGCTCTGAGCACTGCGTGTGGTGGTCAAGAAGCACTGGGACGCACAAAATACGATGGTATAACGAGCTGTAAAAACCCTACAGGTCAAGTCTCTCAGTTGTACAACGGGGTGAGCAAGGGGGAGAGGCCAGGCCTTCTGTGGGAGGCCATCAGAGTAAGGGGGTCTCTTCCAGACCCCACCTGCCGTGATGCCCTGGGTCTGCTTAACCCGCCAGCCGCCGCCCAGCCTCGCCCCCTGCAAACACCATCATCAAAACCGGGGCCAAGGAATACACTCCGTGCACCACACCTGTGCCGCAGGGGGAAACAGTGTTAGAAAGTCCTGGTTCTGGTGCCGAATCTGCCCTGGTACTAAGGGGAAACTGATATCCCAGTGGGGAAGTGACTTGCTCTAGAGCAGCTCAGCACTCTAGACGCTAAGGCTCTTTCCGAACTTGGACTTTCCATCTGCCAAAATCCTAACCTCTCTCTCTCCATTTGTTTACTCCTATTGGTTTGCAGAGGGCGTGTTAAGCAGAAAGTACTTACTGTTGCAGCTCAACCCGTAACTCTGAGACCCGGGGCAGATCCCACCTCCCGAGGGCAGGGCTCCCTGGGTGGTTTCCAAGTGTGTTCCCTGGAGGCTGCCTGTCTGTGTTGTGTGTTTGGTTGTATAGAAAACTTGATTTGGAATAACGCTGAGTTTTAAAAAACACCAAGCTAAGTTATCATACAGTCCTGCAGACCAAGCTGATCATGTTAAAGTATATAAAGAACATACCCAAGTGTAGCTCAAGCTGACTACGCAGACCGTGAAATACTCCTAACTTAAATATTTAAAAAGTCCTTAATTCACTTCCTCTCTCCCCCGCAGCCAGAGGTAATGGCCCACTGTATGAAATTCCTGAAATCCTGAGGGCAGTGTTGGAACTTTGCTCAGGTTCCAGGTGTCAGATTTTTATTTCTTATATTCCTATATTGCTAAGAACATAGGAACATCCTGCATCAGGTCAGTCATTCCACCCCTAAAAGTGATCAGTCGGCTAGGAACCATCTGGCTGGTCACAGTAGCCTTCATCAGACAACGTCTGCCTAATGCTGCTTAATGCGTGAGATGGTGAGAGCACGGCCTTCTTCGTGATCGCATTTGCAAGCGGTGTTACCTCTCGTTAGGGGTGAGAGTTAGGAGATACCCTTGAGGGAAGGGTAAGCATTTATAATGGTTTGAAGAGGATGAGCCTTTGCTCCACGGAAATGAAGATCTCATGCTCCGATGCCTGTGGAGAAAATGGCACCGCTTCCCAAGGCTTTCTGCTGACTCGTGAGGGCGTGGAAGAAGGAGGTGTGGTTTCCAACAGCCGTCGTTTCGCTTTGGGCGGTGCACTGGGTCTCCGTGGAGCACGGCTGGCCTGGGTCAGCTGCAGCCTCCTGGGGACCTCGGGCCAGATCCCGGCTGGGACTCTGAGCAAGTTATTTGACCTCAATTCCTCATCTCCAAACTAGAGATAAGAATAATACCCATCTCGCAGCATTATTATGAAAATTAAAGCAATAAGTAAACGAATAAGTCAGCCAAGTATTGACACCTCTTGCATATCAGCATTGCATTATTATTTACTGCATTTTTAAACCATAAGATGCACCTAGGTTTTAGAGGAGGAAAATAGAAAAAAAAAGTTTTGAAGCAGAAGTGGTAAAATATTTACTAACATAAATAACATTTCACCAGTGTAAATATAAACAGCTCAACAGCAGCACTGATAACCATTATTCCTCCCAAATTTGGGTGGGAAAGCTGTGTCTTATAGTTCGAAAAATGCAGTATGTCAAGACTCGTGGGGAGGTGTCTAAAAACATACTATTCGCCCTACAGGGCAGTCTGTTTTCTGGCAAGAAAAGAAAGCAGGGAATCATCTGGGGACTTAGGGATTCAAGAGAATGATTTCAGGTAAATATTGGATCCACTCCTTTTTGACACTCACCTATCTGAGGTGAGTGTTGCTCACTTTCTTCCTCTGTTCTCTGGCCCAAGAGAGAATGTAAAATACCCAAGTGATCACAAGGGCCAAGCAGCCAGAAAATAGCTCTCAGAACTTGGGCCGGCCTGCCGTTATCAGCTCTGTGAAGCGGGAAGCAGTGGGAATCCTGGTACCCTTGGAGGTGGTAATCAGCAAAAGCAAAGAGGCTTATAAAATACCAAGACATGAGCATGCCCCCGAACAGCCTCTGCAGGCAGCAGCGTGACTGGGGGGATGGTTGGGGCACTGGGTACAGGCGCCAGGTCAAAGAAGCCTGGAGCTGCATCTGTGCTGTGTGATTTTGGGAAGGTTACTTGATGCACTGACTGCTTCCTCCTTCAGCTGTACGAGGGGATGATCAGTCTCCACCTGATAGGGTTGCTGGGACAGCTATTCATGGTCATAGTCAGCATGCAGTGAACTTTAGCTGCTGCTGTTTTCTGAAGTGCTGTCCTGATTTCTATGCACATAAACAGGTTAAATTCATCTGTATTTTTATGAAAATTGGAAAGGCAGCATCTACGAGGAGGGCAGGGGAACATCTGGGCTGGTAAACATGCCGAGCTTGTCTGCAAGGCTGCAATAAAGGTGTGTCTCTGGTTTATGCTTGGATTCTCCTAGTACTGCCGTTCATTTATTTTCCTTAAAGCAAGGATCTCCAATACAATGCTCATCAACGAGGTACAGCATATCAATGTAACATATAAACAGTCCCGTAATTTAGAGGCACATGGTACCGTGAGTGTAAATAAAAAGGATACGTATTAAATGGAAAGGAAAAGGGTTGGGCTTTCGGATCTCAGATCTGGGTCAAATTCCCCCGCCTTGTCCTCCACCCCCAACCTTGGACACAACCCAAGTGTCTCATCAGTGAAATGACACTATCTATCTTAAAGTGTTTCTGGGGACATTAAATGAGGCCTGTGAAGGGCCTCACTCAATGTATAACAAACATTTATTCATTTAGCAAGTATTTATAAAGCAGCCGCCCTGTACCACCAGGTGTTGCGAATACAGCAACAAATGAGACGGTCGGTGATGTGTGTAGGTAAAACTTTGTGCTTCCGTAGAAAACTAGGCATCACCCACAGCGCACTGTTTTGGGACATCTAATTCTGCTTCTACAGCGCTGGTTTACAACTCTGCAAATCCCTCAGTAACTGATGGCAATACAAAATAATTCTTGTGCTACACATGTAACTCCTGCCCCACAGAGTTTCGGTTGTCTTCCACAGCTGCCATGACAAGGGTGAGTTTTGCCTCCCACTGACACATGTGTTTCATCCTTTCCGGTGTGTGAATGCGTTTGCTATGTGGGTTCTCCTTTGGGGGCAACATCCTATCGTTCTCCTCATTAACGAATTACAGAAAACCTTAAAACATGCTCACTGTTGCATGGATGATAACCATGATCCGAAGTTCTTTTGGAAGTGTAAACTTTCACCTTGGTAGTTTAACTTTTCGATTTATGTTTTAGCCAGTAATTTCACTGTATTATTTCTGATGCCTTTGTTTAAAGGACATTAAATCTTAAACAAACTACGCACCCACCAGTTTCTCCCAAGTCAAAGAAGATACCTTTGAACCCATCAGCATGCAAAACCTTTTGCACATTTCCTGTTAAAAAGTTCCTCGAGAATTTCATTGTGTCCAGAAGTACCTGCTATTTTGTGGCAGATGTGTTTAATCAGAAGGGAAGCTGCTAGTGTTAACTCGCCGTAGAAGAGATCTTAAAAAGGCCTAAGCTGGTTAGAACACCTGAGAAGCATTAGGATAGATTTAAATCATCAGATTAGGCTGCAAGGAAAGAAATTTGTCTATTGTGCTTGCAAGATTTCTCTCCCCAGCTTTCTGAGGCCCTGCTTAGAATGCTGATGAGGAAGCGGCACTGGGGCCAGGTGTGAACTCACAGCCACTCTCCTGATTCTCTTTTATGCACAGCTAGGAATCTTTCCGGTTTGAGGAGCTCCGCCCTGACCCTGCCCAGCCGCCGCCTCTGGTGGCTGAACAAGCCCGATCACCTCCTCCAGCCGCAGGTCTGCACCTAGAAAAGCGTTCTTTCCCCCGACAACTTGAAAGGCTTATATGTTCAGGGGGAAGCTCTCAGACCTCCCCAGAATACAAAACATGTCTTTAAAAGCTATTTTGAATATGTAAAAGGCGTTCGTGTTGGCTGCTTTATGGACCAGCAACAGGCGTCCTGTAGATGTCCAGATGTGTATGTACACGAATAAATAAGTATCGTACGCGTTTCCCCTGCAAATGGTCAGTATTGATTTGACCTGTTTCTCAATGGTCTCCTGCAAAAGAGATGAACACTTCCGTCTTTTCGGTGCCTCGGGCACTGCCCATTTATACCTCTTCCCCCTTTTTGAAACGCTCTGCTAAATGGAGCACCTGAAATCTGGCAGTTCTGCCTGTGCCGTGGAACAAAGGGGGAGCCTCTTCTCTCTTTCAGACCTTCAGTTTGTGGCTCTGGGTATTTGTTAACATTGTTCCCTTCAGTGGGGACTTCCCCAGGATCTTCCACCCTTCTATCCTTCTGTTGTTTTATTACGGCTAGAGCTCCCAGGGACCGGTGGGGTGGATCATTAACAGGTGTCCGAAAGAAGTGGAATAATTACTTTATCTGACATACCTATGAGAATACCACTTATAGAATCCAGGTTAGCCAGATAAAATGTGGGTATATTTAACCACCAGTTGTGCCTCCTCTGTGCATTTCCTTGTCTTCATTGGTTTTCCCTCAGGATATTATGTTCTACTTTCCTCTATCATTGCCTTTTGTGATATTTCTCTTTTGTAGGAACTGCTCTGCATTTGTTATTGAACCTCAGGCAGCATTTTTTTCTCTGCATAGGAAACTTTCTGTCATCATCAGAGCCCCTGGTTTCCATAATCTGATTTTCCAGCAACAATTTTTTTCTTTGTTTTTAAGCTCTTTTGATGGAATGTATATACAAATGTCATTTTTATGCCCCCTCAGCATGCTTAAACCAAAGGTGCTGAATGTGGTCGGCTGGATGATTCAAGGTCATACATTTCTGGGTGTTGGAAAGGACTTCAGTTAGGATGTCATGCAAGATTTTATGGGGTCAATAAAAAAAATACCCCTTCCAATAAGAAGCATGAATGAAGATCAAAATATCAGCTCCATCCCTGATAAAGCTTTTTGGGAGAATGTCACTTAGGTTCCAGACAGATCGATTTGCTAAGAATACTTCCCCCTAATTCAGGCCTTCTGCTCGCTGGCAGAGCAGGGCCCTGGCCCTCTCACCTGGTGGCAGAGAGCCGGCTGGCTGCGGTAGGCGCACAGGTCACAGAAGTGGGCGGGGCTGAGCAGGAGGCGGGGCTAAGCAAGCTCCGTTCCTGCTTCCACTGGCACCAGACAGCGGCCGGGAGCCTTGGCCAGGGAAGTCTGTCCACAAAGAAGAAGGGGGAACGCGTGCCTTCCCCCCAATTCAGCGGAGTGTCTCCCACGCATCCTGTCCGACATTTCTGCCTGACCGGCCGCCAGCCTGCACTTGCACATCTCTAGGATGAGCATTTCATAACTTTTTAAAGCAAACTGTTTTTCATCTAAAATTGGTGGTGGTGGTTACAGCGCCTCCTTCTCCTGACTCCTTCCTCCTCTAAGTTGCAGGCCCAGGGGGCCACCGGCAGGGCTCTGCCGAGCGCCAGGCTCTTTCCTCGCATCCTCAAACCCACCTGCCTCCGGAATGACCCCAAGTTCCCTTCAGCCTCTAGCTCAGATACCACCTCCTACAGAAAGTGTTTCTTTCTCCTCCTCTAAGTAACCCGCCCTGCAGCTCCCAGGACAGGCCCTCTGGTAGGACTTGCCAGTTAGGTTAGAGTTGAAATGTTGAATTATCAGAAGTTCTGCTGAGGTTTAACTGGAACTCTCCCCTAGGCCTTGTTTACATACCCAAGTTAGAAACCTTTGCTGAAAAAAAGCCCTTGCTGGCTTCCCCACCCCCATCCCCCACCCCGCCCCCCCCACTCTTGCTGCCAGACCTCAGCGGAGCCATGGTGCCCTTCCCTCTGCCCCCCCCATTTTTTGTCCCAGTGGCCTGTTGAGTGGATATCCCAGAATGCTCCCTTCCAAGCTCCCCCTTCATGTCTGGTGACTGTCTTTCTTCTGTTACACTGAGAAGTTATGAACTATCTGATGAGATTTCCCTAAACTTTGTACCCTCTATTTTGTCTGTTTTCTCCGTCCTCTTGCTTCAGGAATCATGGCCTTACTCCCTTCTACAGGGAGGTATCTTAGAGACTTTTGGCGGGGTGGCGGGGGAGAGCAGGGGGCGGTTAGCCAGCAGAGAACTGACGTCAGGAGGCCAACAGTTACCCTGGGGTCTGGAGAGCAGGGGCACACGCAGGAGGTGCAGCCCCAAAGACTTGCTTAGCCAGAGCAGAAACCAACGCCATGGCAAGCGGGCAACAGATTCGGACATTTCACAGAGAAGGTTTAAAAAGGGCCAATAAACACATGAAACTGTGCTTGGCAATATTAAGTCATCAGGAAAATGTGAGCAAAACCACAATGAGGTACCACTGTACCCCGAGCAGAATGGCTACAATCCAAATGCGTGGCAAGACCCAGTGTTGCTAAAAAGGTGCAGCGGCCGGGTCTCTTGCACATTGTTGTACGATGATGCGCTGCCACCTGATTTAAAAACTGCACTTCTTGTAGTTAATCACATGCTTATTAAATGTCCCTGCGTTTCTGCTCCGAGGTATTTACCCAAGAGACTTGGAAACATATGTTCATAAAAATTCCAGTTTGCTAATCTCCAAAAGAGCTTTATTCAGAGTAGACAGAGTTCTAAACAGTTGCCAGCCAGGCCCATCCAGGGTAGGCTGGGTAGACAAGGCGAGCTCGGCCAAAAACACGCTCAGTGACAGGAGCCAGGTGACCGAGGCGTTGCAGCCGCACGACTGACCCCGATGTTGTGCCGAGTGAGATGAATTAGAAACAAGAGTGCACACGCTGTGTGGTTCCGGTTGTACGGGGTCGTGCGACAGGCAATGTTAACCTAGGTGACAGGGCGGCGGGTGCTGGGAACCAGGGGCGGGCGGGAGATGGGCGGCCCAGAGGGGCCATTTTCTGTCCTGAAGAAAATGCCTCATGTCTTTGTCAAAAGGGGTCTATTTTCCAAGTGTCTAAAATTTATTGTACATGAATTATAACTCAGTAAAGTCATTTTAAATAACTTACATGCTTTCCAAATTTTCTAAAATGGCATACTATTTTCTAAAGGAAAAAGTGAAAATGTCATTCTATATCTTTCCATATTGACTTTGGGATCATTTATATTAAAGGTGATAGATTGGATAGATGGATGGATACCTAGATATGGTTTTATAGTCATCTATTATCTATAGATATTTATGTCGACAGAAAGCATTGGAGTTTGAAAGTGCACTTTATGCATTTTTCACCGCAAGAATAATCTGAAGATATCAGAACGTTCCTCCAAAGACAGGCACAGTTTTACCTGTTGTCCAAAGATGACCCCTGACAAGAGACAATATATGTGCTTGTCCTGAGACCCCACCTATCTGAGCCTGCACCAGCACACCCAGACTTGGCCTTTACAGATGAGTTTAATTTCAGAAAATATTTTGACACAGCGTATAGTTGCCACCTTTGTCTTTTACGCATTAATAATTTTTAAATTAAAAACTAACCTCACCATCATTTTATAAACCAAAGAATATTAACACCACCAAAAAAAATCTCAAGATTTAAAAATGGAATAAACTTTACTTTAAGAAGACAATACATTATTCTTACTTCTTCCCCTTTTGTCACAGCACCACTTTAGAGGCTGGCGTAAGGAAACTATTGCTCAAAGGGGACATTTATTGACGTTCTAAATATAGCACGTGTTTCCAGTTAGGACATGTGGCAGGAGGAGAGTGGAAGTTGTCGGCAAGTGAACTGTTGGCTGTTTCACGGGTCAGAGAGCCGAAACAGCAGGAATGTTTGTTTTACCCACAAATCGGGCTCCAACTCACCCCCGTGCAGTCCCTCTAATACCCGCTGACTGCCCACTGTGGAATCATTGTAATTGAGGCAGGTGGGCGGATTCCCAGGGCCCATGATTCCATTTTCTCATGAGTGATATTCTCCTCCCCTCGCTGCTTTTATTGATTTTGTAGTTTGGGAAACCAAAACCAAAGGGAAAGTTTTGCCCAGGTCCCACGGCCAAAGAGTGGACAGCGGGGGCCAGGGATTCGCTGTTGAGCAGATGGTGATGCGGGGGGAGGCCCTTCATAAACAGGCCTCATCTTCACGGTAGCCGTTGCTCATGTCTGTCCTGCCCGGACACTGCAGGAGACTCCAGTCCGTTCTCGCCCCCGTTCTCGCCCCCATACCCGCCCAGCGCACGTTTGGTTCATTTTTCTAAGTCTAACTTAAAAGTCTAAGTCTAACTTTCTAACTCAAATTGTTCTTTTCTTCCCTACCTTCCCTGGGCCTTTCCAAGCAGAATTGATTTCCCCATTCTATGTTTTTTTCGTACATGATTTGCAACAAATGAGTGGCAGCTATAGTATTATAACACTTACCACGTTACTTTAGCGTTATTTGTTTACGTGTTTGTTTTCCTTCTACCAGCCACACACTCCTCTAAGGTAGAAATAGCATCTGATTTATCTTGCTGTCTCTTCACTGTGTGAACCCAGCGCGGGGCACAATACAGTCATTTCAGTAGGTGCTGATGGAATTAAATGCAGTTTGTTCTTCTTTTGATAGGCTTAGCCCTGAACTTGGCCTTTTATTTCCATTGACAAGAATTCTCTGATTAGTCCTTCAGTTTCCTGATCTGCCTCCTTTTCGTGAGCTCATCCTATACTTTCCTGTCTGCAGCTTCTTAGGATTATATGCCCTTGATGTTCACGTCTGTCTGCCTGTCTCCTTCTTGGAGAAGCCTGTTTTACTTTTTCAAAGAACTCTTGTTTGGGATCTGTACTAAGCCCCACAATGCCATCTCTACACTTCCTTGAATGACACGCTCTTGAAATTTTGCGGGATCCGGAATCCTATGGCCCCTTTGGGAAGGTCTTCCTGGTGGGGGACGGCGCGGGGGCGGCTGGCAGGTTGTGCCTGGCGCTCTGCTCAGCGCCGAGAGCCAGCGCCGTTGTGCTGTGGCAGCTCGCTGGGCCCACTGCACTTCGAGAGGCAGGTGTCACTCTGTAGGGTGGGAAGAATATCATTCATCTGCAAAGCCTGTGTTGATGGCAGCGGAGCAGGAACACAGAATCCGTCACACTGCAGGGACACATGCTAGTTTGCCCGTGTTTCACACGTAACAACACGGGCTGCAGACCTCCACAAGCCTGGATTACTCACAGCCTTTCATGGCACATGGGCTAACCCAAACCTCCCTTAACGACGCTGACCCGGTGTCAGAGATGATAATTTACACAGGAGAAATGAGAGCAGTGAGCGGCCAGCGTGTAAAATTGCTCATCGTGAACAGTTTTCACCGACAGGAAGGGCAATTTCATTAGGTTTCACACAAGAGTATGAATGGTATGAATGGAATGCTGTATCTTGTATAAGGTGGGTGGATAATGTCTTTGAGAGTTTCCTGATGTTTGCTGCTGAGGCACCGTGTTAAGTACTTATTCACAGTGCTGAGATACGTCTCCTTCTCATTGCATGTGGAGAGACCAAACACAGAGGGTGTGACTTCCTGAAGCCCGCAGAGCCAGTAGTCATGATGGGTAACTGTCAGGGGGAGAATTCGTCTAACCCAAATGTTGGCAAACCTTCTTTGTGAAGGACCAAATAGGGACGTTTGATTAGGCAGGCCATATGGTCTTTGTCACAGCTACTGAACTCCGCCTGTGGAGGATGCAAATGAATGTGGTGGCTGGGTTCCAATAAAACTTTATTTACAAAAACAGACGGTCCTCCCTCTGCCCAAATGTGTTTTCTCAGCAATGGTTATGAAAGGAATTTAGAAGTCATAGTTTTAAAAAACATGTATTACTTTTTTTCCCTGTTTGTGGATTAGAAAATGTAGAGAATATACATATACAAAAAAAAAAAAAAGCATGTAAAATTCCCCTCTAATCCGAACAAGCAGAAATAATGATCGGCCCAGATGTTTGGACGTGCATGCTTTCAGACTGTCCTCTGTGCCCATGCGCTTACCAGGGTAGCATCCTACCTTTGAGAGATGAATAGCCTCTTTGCACTGGGAGATATGTGGCAAATGCATTTCCATGGCAGTTTTTAGATGCAAAATATTTTCTTTTGCTGTTAGTAGTTATTCTCTGGATGCTGTATCTATTTCTACTTTTCAGATACATTGTATATCTGGGGCCATGTGCTTCTGCATTCAACACTCCACCTTCCTTCCCTGCCTGTGGCCGTCCTGTATTCTTAGCTGTGTTCAGAATTCTCCCTCCTACTCTAACACACACAGACTGCAGAACAGCAGCCTCAAGCCCTGTGATCTCCGTGTCCATAGCGCTCAGTCATGAGACTCATTGTCTTTCCCCAGCATTTGTACCTCTGGTACTGATCAGATTCCTCACCTTTGCCCCAGCTGTGGCCAGCCACAGGTGGGGCAAATGGGCACCGGAAAAGAAATATATCTTCAAATCCTTGACGTTGTCCTCCGTAGAAGAGAGCCTAGGGGGGCAGTGCAATTTCTTTGAATGTTTTCTTTCTGTCAGCTATTCCCCAGGACTCCTCCAAAAGGGAGGCTTGTGCAGCTCCCCTTAAATTCATTACACTTTCGGTGTCTTTCCTTTAGGGGGTGGGGCACCTCAGGTAACACCTCAGCTGACACAGGCATGAGAATCCCTTCCAGAGAAAGAAAAAACTGGGAGCAGTTTCACAAGCTCACACATTGGCCCAGTGTCTTTCTTTATAAAATCTTTCAGAGGATGGTGGGGCGGATCTAGAGGCAGAAAGCTGAGATGGTTGTCGTCGTTCTAGAAGGATCTTAACCCCAAATCTGCCATGTGGTGGTGAATCCACAGTGAGGATCTGGATGAGCCCACAGGGAAAGAGGACAAGATAGACTTGCCTGATTTTACCAAATACACTCACAGTGCGTTCACGTCAAGGACTAGCCTCTCTTCCAACAAATATAGGTGGTTACAGGGTAAAGGATGCAGTTGTAGCTGGGAACAGACAAAAAAAGCACTGCTGTAGAATAGAAAAGGGAACCTCTCTGTTTCTCTAAACAGTTTCCTGAATGTGTTCAGTTAACTACTCTGAGGATGTCTCCAGAATCCTATAGATCTTATTACTCATAAGAAATTTCCTACTGGTACCTGCATCACGTTTGAAATTTATACAGTGATATTTCACACACATAATCCAACCTCAGAACCCCAGTGATGTAATAGTAGATGAGGAATTGAAAGCTCGGGAAGTAAAAGAAAACTGGCCCAGCCTGCACAGCCAGTAGGGGGCAGTGCTCAGCTCCTCGGGCACCTGTGTCTCCATGTTTAACTCCATTCCCAGGCAAGTTCCACCTTTCTTGCTCCCTTGCATTTGGTCCTTGTTAATTAAATGCTCAGCCCAGTCATATTTGGCTGTTATACAACACTCGAAGCTGTTCAATGCCATAGAGCATGCAAACTATGGGGGGAAATTTTTTCAAGCGGGAACATTGTCTTAGCAGATTCAGAACGCTACAGTAACATAACCCAAGCATCATTGTTCAAGCTCATTTAACACTGAAGGTACTATTCACCAAGAGATGTTCCTTGGTACCTTTAACTAGAAATAGAAGGGTGGAAAAAATTATACTGAACTCCCCGCCCCCTTTTTTTTAGAAAGTGAGCAACATGTCAAGGATAGGTGGACTAGAAACTACAGAAAAATAGATGTTTTACAGTTTCTCTCTGAGCGTGGGTTGGGTGCTGTAGTGGCACAGACCTGTTTCCTGGTCCAAAAAGTATCTTTTATCATTCTGTCTGCGTTTTATTTCAGAAACTGGCTGGCTTCCTCCTGGCAGTTTTTGTCATTTGTACCCCCCCATCACCTCTGGCTGTGCGCATGCACGCTGGACTGCCGTAGCACATGTAAAAAGGAGGCCAGGAGAGAAGTAGAGGCTACAGACAGGTCTGCTCTGTTTCTCGGGAGCAGCATCAGGAGACGTGGTTGTTTCCTGCTCCTCCAAGGGTAAAACCAGGTCAGGTTCAGAAGGTGACCCATAGCAGGGCGCTGCGCCTTGCAACTCAAAAGGCCAAGTGTTGCAAATACACCTTCGTATATTGGGGGCCATGACCTCCTAGTTCCCCCAAATTGGCCGAGCTCATACAAATGACACAGTCAGTCCTGAGGAGACAGGGATTGGGTTCATGTTAGTGGGCCCAAAGGACAGAAGAAAGAGAAAATAAAAAACAACTGCCAAGGAGGCCAGCAGTGCTAAGGAAACCTGGCCAGGTCGCACACCTGAAGCAGAGCTCCATTTCCTCATTTGCAAAACAATGGGGTTTGGATAGAAAACCCCTCAAGTGTATTTGAACAGTGAGATTCTAAATTGGGCTTTTCACAGTTGAATATTAAAGAAATCTTCGTTAATCACAGGTGATTACGCCAGGCAGCACCGTGGATTGTAAATACTCATCAATTTATCCAGTTTCGTTTTACTGCTCCTGTATAACTTGCAGTGTTTAAAAATAATAGCATTTCCTTCTGTTGCAGCTGTCCTGTAGTTTAGAACTTTGATTTTTAGGGCTTCCCCTCTGGATCCTAATAATTTGTTTACTTACTGAATATTTTATCATGGTCTCTATTGAAGCTTAATTATTTACTGATTAACTACATAATTTGTAACTTATCATAAGTTGCTAATTTACAAATCAGTCATTACCTGCTAATTGTTCAATTACCTTTAAATTAGCGCTCATTAATTTACTCAATAAACATTCGCTGAGCGATTACTCGATGGCCAGCACCGGCAGAGCAGAGACACGGGCAGGTGGGGAGGGAAGCGGGGCTCCTTCCGGAAGTTGCTCAGTGTGGCTTCCAGGAAACTGGATCTTCTGTAGTACAAACACATGTGTTCACATTGTCTCTTTGTCGACCTCATTCTCTTCAGCTCCATTTTTAAAAAGCCTGAAAAGGACACTCTGAAGAAACTTTTATCAGCTACACATCTTTCTGAAACTGACCAAGGGAAAAGACCCTTTGATAATCTGGGAACCCTGAAAAATCAAAATGAGCTGAGGCGATTGAATCACCCAAATCAGAGTTTTGTAGTCTACAGTTACAAATGATATACTCATCAGATAAATATAGATGTTAAGTATTTGAGGGGTGACATAGGAGAGAGCACTAGAGATACTGGGGACAGGTTTGGGGGAGTTAAATGAGGCTTAAGGACTGGCCTGCAGGTACCCTGTGTCAATTGTCACCAGTAGTACCGGTCAGGCTACCAAGCCCAAATGAGTGAAATTGTATATTGCTGGGTGGTTTGGTTTGCACACAGGACAGTTCCTTCGATCTGGGCTTTTGACAACTGCAACACTCTGTTCAAGAAACTAAATGTTATTTTAGATGAAACTAAGTCTTTGTTATTTGATTCTGCCCTAGTTTAAAGATTTTCTTTATTTCAACTGACTCCCTGGGGCATGTTAGAGATGTACTAACTAAAAGTGTAATGTCATCGATGATCCTTTGCCAGAAATTGAGCAGCATACTCTGCAAAAAAGGAAAAAGAAAAAAGCTATTAATCCCTCCTGGCCTAACTCTTTTTCCTGGTCTCATTAACTTTCTATAATTATGGTTAATGATAATAGCAAATACAGTCAATAATACAAGTTCCTCCCTTCACACAATATTTTCTTGGTGTCTTTCCCTACATCGCATTTGGTGCTGTCATTTGGTGGTTCAGAAGGACAATACACATTCGAATTGCAAAGTGATTCCACCAAAGCAGGAACCGTTAAACTGGTACCGAACTGAGCTTCCTCCATCTGAGAGACAGAAAGCCCAGGTCCCCGTCTGTAATACTCAGCATGAACGTCTGTTCTTCGCTGTCCTGAGAGAGATGTCTCCAAAGACCTTACAGGGAAACCAGGAAAGCCACGCTGGGTGAAGGAGGATATGTAGACGGTGGCGATGGCTGGTCCGTGTGAGTCACCCGAGGCCGCAGGCACTGCTAGTCCTGTGGAGCTCCCTCTTCGGTTCTCGCACAAATGGGACAGATCCCGACTTGTGAGCTGCCGTTTCTGGGTGTGGAATGTGCCCTGGAGGTTGGCTTATTTGACTCATGTGGGCAGACTGGAAAGTCATCCTTAAAACCTACTGGGGGGAAATACAGCCCATTTCTGCTAGAGGGGAAGGGTCACTGAAGACCAGACTAGACTGGCACCAGGCCCTGACTCTTCCACAACCTTGCGAAGGGTGAGCTCTCTGGCAAGCTTGTCTTGCACACAATGCACAGCTTCCAAATTCTTATTCAGCCAAAGGACTCTCTTCAATTAATCATAACCTTTTGTTAAGTAGTGTCCTTTTTTCCCCTTATGACATTCCCAGTACCAAAAGTAACTAATTATTAGTAGCAATCTACACACACAAAATACACTAGAACTCAATTATCTTTACTATTTTAATCATGGTTTTTCCTGAAGTTGGTTGAAAGAGATGAATCATGGCTGGACACAGGACAGGCATGGCCATGTGGTTTATTACCTGTCTTACTTCATGCTAGAGATACCAGTTAAGTAATAAAATACCCTAAATGGAGTCAGAAAAAGAAAACACATTTGTAAAATAGTCCTTGACAGAAATGTTTGTGAGGGATGTCTTCTCCTTTGTCCTAAAAGTGTGCTTAGCCTTTTCTTCCCAAGAGCAAGAGCGAGAGCAGCACATGTAGTTTTTCCATTGAGGGTTGCAGTTCTCTTGAGTTCCTCAAGGGGGAGCTTTCACACAAGCTAACTGTAGTGTACTCGCCCCTGATGTTGGACTTGGACTTTCCTCGGCACCGGTGATTCATCCATTTCAGTCCTAGTAGGAGTCCCCTTTGGTATGCAAATTTTGTTCTTTTAATTGACATGATTGCAGTGTCTTGAAAACTTCTATCAAGTTGTATTTGGATGTAAATTCATCGCCTTCAGTGTCAGGTGTCCACTGTAATGGGAGTGGTCAGTTTGGTCCATATCCCCACTTGGTCCATAAAGTAATGGCAGTTGTGCCTTAGACATTCACCTTGCATTAGGACATCCTTATGGATAGGGTTTTGCAAACCTACCATTGCTTACGGCCACAGAAGCCATACAGAAGCCATACAAACCCATTTTTAGGATGGATGGATGTGAAAGGGAGGGCTCATTCTGTGATGGGTCTCAGTGGGTATTTATTCCCCACCCCACCTCCATGCCCTGTTCCTACAACACAAATGTAGTTCAGTACGAACACACATGTCTCCTTATTTTTAATGTTTGGATGTAAGTCCTATCAGGAAAGATAAATTAATAACTGTACTTAACCTTCCTTGCAGTTGAAATTGGGTATGAAGACTTTTTTTTTTCCCCCCAACAAATGATGAAAAGTTATTTCCCTTTGCATTTTTTAAGAACAAAAATCAGATACAGTACATTGTCACTAAAATGTGATTTTTGGCAGGTGATTATTTGTTCTAATTCAGCCTCCCCATTATCCTCAGAGGTAATTTCCCTGGGGAAAAAGTTGAGACAGAGAGAAGATGCAGAATAACATTTCTCTTTATGATTCTTGGAAATAGAATGCCCTTTCATGAGAAATACAATCTTTTCAAAGAAAATGATTCTTCTGTTTTCACTCTAAATACTGTGGGAGGATATCTGCGGAGTATAAATATTTGCAAACCTTTTATGTAGGCATGCTTTAACCAAACACCTGGTGGATGTTGCGCAGTTTATTAATGACTCGTGAAGCCTCCAAGTTGGGAAATACAGCTATGCCATGATGATCAGTCATTTGGCAGATAGTCAAGCCCAACAGCAACTGTTTAATACCTTTTTGCCCATAAAGATTCCAAATCGCTGAAAACATCTAAGATTTCAGCAGATTTTCCTCCCACCCCTGACCCTGCACCCAACTGCTCAATTATCTTCTATGAAGAGTTCTATTATCCTTTCAAATTTGAAGTAATAGAAAGTGACTGTAAGCCATGTCATAAAAATGGGTATTCTGCCATTTCTACATGTCTAAGACCCTTTTGAAAGCTATGGTGCAGTCTTTGCCTTCTTCCTACATTCACTGAACACCTAGCATGTGCGTGAAACTGGGCCCTGTGCTTCAGAGGATGGGGTGAAGGGTGGGGAGCAGCATGACGCAAGATACCAACCCTCAGAGATAAACGGGGAGAAATGAAGCGCACAAGTAAATGAAGTAGCATCTCAAAGCACAGACAGGTGATTATTAAGAAGTGGTTTAGAAAGGGAATTCTACAGGGATCAGAGGTGAAGCCATTGTGGATGGAGTGACCCAGGTTGATTCTAGGGTTCCAGAATTTAAACTAGGCTGTTAGGAATATATGGGGAGATGGGAGGCAGAAAGAGGGCAGAGGGCATTCTGGAAGGAAAGGGCAACAGAAAAAAAATGGTAGGTTGAATATTCCAAGTGTTTTGGAAAACACTGTGCACAGAACTGTATTAGAAATAAGGTGTGTTTATTAAGGAAGTACCTTGAAATAAAAAAATCTCATTGCTACTCAAAAGACATAACACACATACATGCCCTTTAAATGAGTGACTTAAAATAAGGAATATTTAGCTTAGAACGTCACAGCCTGGTGATTGAGGCCCAGTTTGGGGAGTGGTCCTTCTGGTCTTGCCTGATGCATTCACGTACTATTCATCTGTGGAGGACGGACTTGACTGGATGACAGGAACCACCGGGACCTCTGCTCTATGGCCCTGTCTCTCACCGCCAGCGGCACGGCCCAAGAATACCGTCTCACGGTGGTGATGGAGGCACAGGAGAACAGAACTTCAATCTTGCAAGTGCTCTCAATCTTTCGCTTGTGTCCTATTTGCAAACCTTCCTTTACCAAAGCAAGACACCTGGCTGGGTTCCCAGCACCAATCCAGCTCTGAGTATCCTACACATACTTAGTGGGCTGTTCCAGATATCTGCTGCTGCTTAACAAAATACTCCAAAATTAGCTGCTTAAAAGAGTGATGTTTATTATACCTCACAGAGTCCATGGGACAAGAGCTCAGGAAGGGCTTGGCTGAGCTATTCTTTGTATTCTCATGACATTAGTAGAACTCAGCTGGAAGGTGGACTGGTTCAGATGGCCCGAGACAGCTTCACCCACAGGTCTGGTGTCTTGGCTAGAAGTCTGGGTTCAACCAGCCTCTCCAGAAGAGTGACTGAACTCCACGCCAGCTTGTTGAGGCCTTGGGGTAACCAAAATCCCAGGGTCAGCCTCCCAAAAGGCCTCTGGACAGAAACTGCATGACCTCTTTCAACCTAGCCTTGAAGTCCATGCGGTAAGCTCTGATAGACTCTGCAGGCCAGAGCAGACACCAGCACTACTAGATCCCAGCAGAGGGGACACAGATCCCATCTCTTCATGGGACAGGCATAGCAGAATTTGGAGACACATTTTGAAACCACCATGGCGATTTTACGAAGAACAAATTACATTTTTCTGACATGTGAATAAAACCCTCAAGAAGACCACCCACCCAGAGACCCATCCCATTATGATCTTGGGCCCAGGCACAAGATCCAGAATCTTATCTAAATCAAGTGCAGATGAAACTTCTACCTCAGATGCTATTCCTTGGGTGTGGTTCCTTTTGATCTGAAGATCAGTCACCAAAAGAGGCTAGTTCTGTATCTTCCAACCTAAAATGGTAGGACAGGCATTGGTTAACCTCAGGTGACACAAGTCGACATTAGTTCTGAAATATCGCGAGGACCACACCACCAGTTCCATCACCAGGGCCCATTTGTGCTCCCTGGGAATGTCCTCCATGTGTCTTGGCTTCATCCTCTAGGTAAAGGTCAGTACATGATTGCTATAAAAAAAATAGTAAATATTTAGTCTTTGCTTACCAAGTTTTATTATTATTATTTTAAATCTTCTCAGAATGTGAAAAGCATTGTTAGCTCATGGGACATGTCAATCAGGAGGCCGCCACCTAAATCGGGGCCATAGGCCAGAGTTTGCCATCCCCTGCAGTGTGTAGCTTCTGTTACTGCCCTTTGGGTCATTTTTTCTTGCCACTTAAATAGCCTGTGTTTATAGCCAAGTAGTTGTCTCAGCTTGTCTTCAGCTCATAGAATTTTGAGAATGCAAAACTCTCTTTTTATTTAACAACTGTAGTTCTAGCTGGCAAGGTATTTTGCCAATACTATTCTCTTAAAAACCTTGTGGGTTTTTTAGAAACGTTATTGGAATTCACGCTCTTAGACAAAATTCACGTGCATTAAAGTCTTTGAAATATGGCCTTCTCTCTCTTGCATCCCCTGTGAGACTGTTGTGGGACAGTAAGTGGGCCCCTAAGATTTTTTAGGAGTTCTGTGTTTAACAAAGACAATTCCGTAAGGCACACTCTTCAGGTTATTCTGATACTTGCTTTTCGTTCTTGTTCTTTTGTCTTGCTGAAATGACCGACCATACAGCACCTCCTATCTTCTGGGGTGTCAGAAAGTAGCGTTAGAGCCACCCCCTAGGTTCCAATTGACCACACCTTCCTCACAATGTCCTAGATTTGATCTTTGCCCCCATACCCTCCCTTACTTCCCTACTTTGATAAGGCTCTGCTGAGAGACACTAGAGTTGAGAAATAATTTTATTTTTGAACTAAGCATGTCTGACTCCTTTATATATTCTCTAAAATCTGCATGAAACAGCACATTTCTTTTTTTAGCTCATCTCCCTTTATCAGTAAGTTATGAAATGCAGTTCAAAGAAACCAGTTAAAACTTTTGAAATCGTGCAAGAAATGTTCTTAGCCAGATTCTTCCATTTATTAGTACATTTTAGGTTTTATGAAATACTGCAGGCATTGGGTTTTCTAAAATTTCCATGACTGTGTAAGAAGGGTCTTCTTCCCTCCAACTTCCAACAATATTTTCCTCACTTTTTGAGAACAGCGTTTGCTTGCCTCACTGAAAGCTTCCTCAAGGTCTTTCCATGTTTTGCCCAGCACCTATTCTTAAAGTTCGTGAAAGTAGGTTTCTGTTATATTGGGTCCTTACTTCGGGTAACAAGTTTTGTTACAGTTATCTATTGCTGCATAACAAAGAATCCTCAAATTCTGTGGCCTTAAATAAAGAACCATTTCATCATATATCAGAGATTTTGTGCTTTTAGGAATTTGAGCGAGGCTCTGCTGGGTGACTCTCAGTACCTGGTGATGTCAGTGGAGGTCACACTGATCTTCACCTGGCAGAGAGACAGGTCTAGAAGGTCTATGATGGCATCGCTTACATGTGTGGCCCAGAAGATTTGGCTCTGCCAGCACCATCGACCTACATGTGGCTTCTCCCACGTGGTTGTCTCGCGGTAGTTGAACTTCTTACATGACAACAGCCCAAGGGCCCCAAAAGTAGCTTTTATTGACCACAAAGGCTACTGGTCAAAACATACATAAACTCACCGAGACCCAGGGGTAGAGGGCATAGCTCCTCCCTCTCAATGAAAGAAGTATTAAAATACTCAGTTCATAGTTTAAAACTACCACATGGACCATTAATGCAAATAATATTCAGCATGAGACATTTTTCGTAACCCTTGCGGAAATATTTGGACTTGGCCTTGGACTATCCAATGCCTCTGTATTTAGTCAGACTTATCAGCACTTCTCTCCCTTTTGGCCTTCATTGCCCGCATTAGCTTCCATGCATTTCCAATTTTTCTATTGTACCCCCCAGTGTAAAACACTTTTGAACGTGTATGGTCAATACGCGTAAATTCTAGGATGTGCCATTCATAAATAAATCGCCTAGTGATTATGCTCACGATAAGACAGAAAGTAAAAGTGGATCTGATGAAATCATCCTTAAATACCTTGCTAATTAAGACAAAAATAAATATTAAGATGATATTCATAATTAACTATAGGGATGACAAATACGTATTTAAAGTCGTCTTTTTTGATCATTGTTAGTTCAGGGGCCATTTTTCTTGTCCAAATAGTATATTATTGTTTTTACCTCATGGTGCAGCTAATTAAAATTTTTTTATTGGAGTAAAAAGTGCCAGTTCCACAGTTTTATTGGTTTTCAAGAACTGTTTAAACTTGTCTGTGTTATGTAGGTCAGTTTAGTTAGAACTTACTGTTATAAGCTACACGTCTGTTTGCTCAGGCACTTGGAAGTAGTGTGTGTCCTGGGACCCTGGTCTGAAGCTGGTGAGTGTGGGCACCGTGGCCCCTCTTGCAGCCTGTGGAACCCTCACTGTCCTCCGGGGAAAGGCTTTAGATGCCCCATGAACTCTCAGCTTATGGATTCTTATTTTTTTAGATTAAAAAAATAAATATGGATATAGAGTCTAATATTTTCTCGCCACACCCTAATGAGTCCTCTGGCACATGGTAAGGTGCAAACACATCCTACTGGAAGCAACTGATGTACAGGACATTCAATAAATACATGTGTCATCACTGGTTTTTTAAAAAGTCTAACACAAAGTAGGCACTGATGTTTGTGTAACAAAGAATGAAATTGCTATAACCACAACAATAAGAAGGTTGCAGAAATCTCCACCATTTGCAACAACTCATCTCCTCAATGACTTAGTCAATACATTGTGGAAAATTAGAACTTACTTTTTATGAAATGCATTCCCACTGCATGCTGATTTGAAAATTTAACTTTATCAGTGAAGATTAACCATATTTCCTCCCCTTTACACCCTTTCCATTTGTAGTTTCACCTTGATGCCTTGGGTGTTACATTTCATAATAGCCTCTTAAATGATTTAATTTTCTTTAACAATTAGCTGAGCTGAGTTTCCAGTATTAATATCTTTTCTGTTCTTTTCAATGGGAGTATTAAAGCATGTGGCATTGAAAATTCTTGCTTAAGGCCACATAGAACATCAGTGACCGTGCTGGGATTCAATTTAAATTTTTTTACTCAGAGGCCTTACCTATGCTCCTTGGAGCCTCTATGACCATTTGATCTGTGCTTGAAATAAAATAATTCATGTTGATTAAATAAGTAGACTTTCTTTTAAAAGAGCAAATAATGGAACTTTCAAAGCTAAAAGCAGTTAACCTAGCAAACCCAGTAAGAATGATAGTTTATGGAATACAGTGGCCACAAAACAAACTGTTAAATTGGAAAAACCAAGGTACCAGACTCCTTTTGGGTAAGGTGTAAGGCGAAGAAGACTCACCTTCATTTCACCCAAATGCAGTCTGCTGACTGGTGTTAGAGCAGAAAATTGAGAGCGTTCTCATCTGCCAACCCAGGTTTGTCTGCCAGGCAGAACACTTAAGTGATGCTGTGCAGTGGCTGGATAAGGAGGGCGGATACTGGGGAATCTGGAGGAGCAGCAGTGCAGACGTGAGAGGAGACCCACAGGAAGAACTGGCTGGTGGGTCTGAGAGTCCAGGTGAAGATGGAGACTGTGGCTTGGCTTGTACGGGCAGTAGTCCTCACCTGGGTGCAGCTCCTCTGCCTGATGTGTAGGTCAAGAGGGCGGGGGGTTAGTGCGACCTCTGACAGGTAGCTAGTCTTTCGCAGCATACGCACAAGGGACACTGAATTTGAGGATTCTGTCAAGGGGGTGTAGTATACAATTAAGTATGGGGACGGAGTGAGAAAGGGGGCTCACATGGGGGTTTGTAGACACGGGGGAAAGGAGGGTACAGGCAGTTGAGTGTGCGTAAGGTTGAAGCTGGAGTGAGGGAACACCTGGGCCAGCAGGAGGTTGGTGATGAAGTTTAAGCTTGAAGAGCTCCAGTCATTCACAGTGATAACAGTCTCTGGAGCGTGGCTGTGAGGGTGGGTAAGTGGAGTGACATAATAGGATAATAGAACTATTCGTATGGTAGAGAGTAGGATTTGCAGAAACAATGAGTCTGGCACCCAGGCGCCATATTTCTCGAGGGATGTGGAGAATGAGAAGATGGATAAGGGCTGAAGAGGTGCAGATGCAATGGGAGGGCGGCGTGAGCATCAAAGGTAAAGGGTCTCCTACAAGAGCAGAGTGATGATTTGGAAGCAGCAATAGAAAACTTCTCAGCATCACCCTGGACCCACTTTACTGCCTGTCTCTCCCATGACATTGGTCAACGAGGCTAGGAGCAGGGCATTCCTAAGCGGTTATTTGTAAAAGAATAAAAATTTAAAAATACATGTGAAAGTTGTATCCATGCAATGCCCTTCCTGGTTTAGTAAATGCAAAACTTTCTCCTTTCTGGTTTATCATTTTGTGATTTATTTTCTCTTCTGAATGCATAGTGTTTATTTTAACCTAATTGTCTCATAAGAATGATTGGACCCCGCTCATCGTAGGGAGGGCGTTGCGTATTTTTCTTCATTAAGATTCTTTTCTGGTCAGAGGGAAATACTTAAATCTGCTTGATTCCAGTTTACGTAATCTAGTTACACCAACATTCTCCAGCCTTCTGAAGTTATTGAACCTTATTATATTTATCCATGGAAAATATTTTTATGACTGACCATAGAATGCCAAAAGAAAATCAGCAAGAATTTCCTTGCTATCTATTTACACATATGATTCCCATTGACTGTTAATATTTAATAACAGGAAATATTTTCTTTATCTAGACTTTCTTAATAGTCTGTGACCACGATGGCTAAGAGGGAACATAATAAAATCTGTGGAGTCATTAGTGGCAAAGACTGAAAGACTGAAAGACTTTCACACTTTTTTTCCAGATTTTCTTTTCTTTTTTTAAAGGCTTTATTTATTTTTAGAGAGAGGGGAAGGGAGGGAGAAAGAGAGGGAGATAAACAACAATGTGCAAGAGATACATTAATTGGTTGCCACCCTCACACCCCTAAATGGGGACCTGGCCCGCAGCGCAGGCATGTGCCCTGACTGGGAATCGAACCGGGGCCTTCAGTTCCCAGGCCAGCGCTCAGCCCACTGATCCGCACCACTCAGGGCTGTTTCCCAGATTTTCAGGTTTTAGGACAGGGATGTCAAACACATTTTCACTGGGGGCCACATCAGCCTTGCAGTTGCCTTCAAAGTACCGAATGTAATTCCAACTCCTTAACAGTTAAGGAGTAGTTACATTTATACAGTCCTAAAATCATTTCGGCCCTTTGAAGGCAACTGTGAGGCTGATGTGGCCCCTGGTGAAAATGAGTTTGACAGCCCTGTTTTAGGACAAATTGGTTTATCTCTTCCTCTCTTCCTCCTTCCCTTCCCTCCTTTTTTTTTTTTTTTCTGGTGTAGTCTACTTACTGTAAAGAGCACAGACTTCACATGTACAACTCAATACATTTTTACATGCGTGCGTGCACTCATGTAAACCTCTCAGCTCGTTACGTGGAATGTTTTTGTCGCTCCACAGAGCGCCTCGTGCCTTCTGCCAGCGGCTCATCTTCAGAGTGAATCACTGTTCCGACTTCTACCACTAGATTAGGTTTCTTCTTTAAAAAAAAAAAACGTATTTTGTGCTTGGCTCTTTCCACTCAAGATTTTCTCTGAGATTCAGCTGTATTACTGAGTGTAACCGTGGCCTGTGGTTTTTCATGGTTGAATAATATTTCATTGGGTGAGTTCATCCTAAATTTCAGGATTCCATTGCTGAGGAACTTCAGATGATTTCCACTTTGAGGCTAGTTTGAAGAAAGCTGCTAAGCACATTCCGGTGCATGTCTTCCAGTGGAAACACCCATTTCCATTCTCGGGAGTAGAATTCCTAGGCTCTGTGCGTGCTTAGTTTAATAGATACTCCGAAGTTTTCAAAAGTGATTATTCCAGTTTACGCTTTGACCAGCAGCTCATGATAGTTTTAAGTTCTTCCACATCCTTTTCCACAGTTGGGATCATCAGTGTTTTTAATTTGAGCCATTGGAGGAGAGTTGTAAGAACAGTTCATTCTTGAACTAAGACCACTTTAAGATAAAGGAAAGTGTAGGTTCAGACACAGAGCTATCAATTTTGTAAAACTTACTGGAGTGCTACAAGTGCAAAATAGTAAGGCATTTATGGGGATGACGCTTCTCTAAACACGTCACCATGTCCCCTGTGTCGGCCCCACCCAGGGGGCTTGGTAGGTGTACATCATCCCAACCTCACCCCGAATCCACGAAGTCAGAATCCCTATTTCTGGGAATTACCAGAACTCCCTTGGTGATTCTAGTGAACATTAAAGTTCATATGTGCACCATTATGTACGTGTTTGGATGACAGAGACTTCAAATGGCAACTGAAACATCGGGTTAAATCTCCGTTTACTGTATATGCAAGCTAAGAGTTGTGGTATTCCAACATCAGGAAAGCCGCCAAATGCCTCAGCCACCCTCATGTCATGTGGAATTCCAGAAAGAGAAGACGGAGCCAAGAAAACCTTTGAATTGTCTTTGAGAGGCCAAGAATTTTTTTAATATATTTTATTAATTATGCCATTACAGTTGTTCTATTCCCCCCTTCATTGCCCTCCACCCTGCACACCCCTCCCCCACCATTCCCCTCCTTTAATTCAAGAACACGTGTCTCAAGTTCTTTAGATTCTATATTTTCCCTACTATCCTTGCCCTCCCCCCTATTTTCTACCTACCATCTATGCTACTTATTTTCTGTACCTTCTCCCCCCTTCTTTTAAAATCAGTGCAGGCACCAAACCACAGACCCAAGAAGGTCGGAGAGCACCAAGTAGGATGAGTCCCCAAAATTGATCAAACGAACAGAACATGTCACACCAAGCTGGAGGCCACGTGCAGTGTAGTCTCTGTCTTCCAAAGGCACGGGGACCTTTTTGTCATGGGTCACCCCCCTGGCCTTCTGAATTTGAGTTACAGGCTCCTCCCTCAGGAGGATGGCACTGTCTCCAGGGCGCCCCCCTCTGGTTTATTTCTCATGTGGCACTTCATTGTATTATATCATGATAGGCCTGTCTTATGTTAGTCTTTAACACTGACCTGTTAGGGTCAATATTCCCCTGGCAACCTTATGATATGAATAGCACTATTATTATCCTTTCTTTTCCTTGCACATGTAGAAACTGAGGAGAAAGGAACTTAAAATATTGTTCAAATTTTCTCGGCAAATAAGCAAAACAGTTAGAATTTAAACCTAGGCAGTCTGACTCCGGAACTCCTACTCCTTTTTTCCCATTGTTATTGAGGTATAATTGGCAAATAAAAATTGTATATATTTAAAATGTATGACTTGAGGTTTTGATATATGTATGAATTGTGAGGAAAAAATATCCTATTCTTAACCTTTCTGCTCTAGTGCCTCAATTTAAAAACCAAACACACACACACACACACGTTATATATTACATCTAACATTTATAAAAATAGAGCAGACTTTATTCCCCATTTCCACTGAAAATTATAGCCCAGTTTGCTCAACAGTTTGGGACACATTGTGTCTCTTTACCTTTGTTTTCACTAGCCCGGTTGCAACAGCGACCTGGCTGAGACGAACAAATGCTCTTGACTTCTCAGAGTCGGGTAAAGGAATGGGCAGGCTGGCCTGCAGGGGCAGCACCCCCCGCACCCCACCCCACCCCACCCCACCCCACACCCCAGGCCAGTGCCAGCCTCAATATGTGTGTGTGCAGACAGGTGGTAAATCAGGAGAGCAGTGAATTTGGACCCAATTCACAGTGCAGGGTGTGGGGGTGGGCTGGTGACGGGGTTCTGATACATTTTAGAGACTGCGCACCAGCTACTTCATTTTACCTCGTTTCACCAGGCACTCTGGCGGTGGTCTTTGCTTTTTCCAGTGGCGTGTAGCAACTCGTCACTAGTGTCCGGTTGTTTTTAATGATGAAATGCAATAAAAGATCCATCAGACTATGCCATACCAAAGGTCTGCATCATCAAAGGTCACGTTGTATAAAATGAAGGTGTTAAAGTTTTGGGAGAATTTTGCTGGTTGTCTTGGTCAATGGCAGCATCTGTCCCTTTATGTTTTTCCTTTATCAGCCCAGAGCCCTGCTCCCAACCCTCCCCCCTCCCCAACACTCGCGCTCAGAAGAATGTTTACTACTCACCACAGCTCTGTACTAGCAAGAAACCAGACCGGGTTTCTAAGGGTCATTAAATTCCATAGATGAAAGGCTGGGGTTTCACACACAATAATGCCCTTCCACCTTTGACCCCTCTCGCTTTTCTAGCTGTGACAGGTCCCTTAGAAACCCATCCCCGGACACTATCAGCATAAACCTCCTGGATATGGAACATGACTTCCTCTCTCTCTAGACAGCTTTAAACTCAAGTGTTATCTCCTCGCTAGTTCCCTACCATGTTTCCATTTGCCTCTCCTCTGCACCTCACGTATTTCTCCCTGATATTTAATCTGTGAGGACTGACTTGCCTTTGATTAAGGGCTCCACTCCTTAAGTGTTCTTTTTTAGTTTCTCCACTTTATCAAAAGACGCAAGGCACCTCGGGTGACCCAATATCTCTGGCATAGTAAATCTGGGTGTCAAATGCATGGACGTCTTTTGATTGATGACCTAATAGGCCTTATCCATCTCTAATTTCAGTGGTTTTGTGAGGCTAAATTATTTCTTCGGGTGGGCACATGATTTTCTTCTTCTTGATCTTTCCTATGTTGCAGAGGTTTTAATAATCACATGCAGTGGATTGTTTAGAATCTAATCTTGGAAACATGTGCCTTTTTCTTATGCAAAGACAAGGAAATGAAGCTTCATAAATCAGAATATCGTGACTAAAGTATAATTTGTAGGGAACAAATGAACAAAATGTACATCACTCTCAAGAAAGGCTTACTTTCATCTTGAAAGTTGGATTGAAAAAAAATCATGTGGATGCGTTTGTAAGTGATGGAAAGGCATTCTGGAGATAAAACCTCAAGGTTAAAATCTGACGGCAGAAGTGCCCTCAGTAGACATTCGAGCAGTCCCAGTATCATGGGATGCTCTCTCTGTGCATGTGATCGATCCCAGCAGTGAGTCTCCTGGCTTAGCACATGGAAAAGGTAAATTAGCATAGGGTCTGACTTCTAGGTCCTCATGAGTTTTTAAGGTTTCGGTATTTCAAATAAAGCCCAGAGCTGTAATAATCCAATCCAGAAAACACAAAGGACCAAAGGCAAAAAGAAACCTGGAACACTACCGTTTTATTATCAAAGAAAGTCAGAAAGGAATGTTATGAGTTCCAGTTTTCACCTGTGTCCAGCTTGCATATCACTCTGTGATTGAGAGGGTAGGAATATTTATGACGCATGCTTAGGTTCTTTTTGCTAGAAGCTTGGGAGGAAACTGGCCTGGATGGCTGGGGCTGGGATGACGTGGCACTGGGAAATGCAGCCCAACCCAACGGAACCTTCATGTTCGAAGGGAGATTTGGACCCAACAATTCTATAAAGTCGTTCCTGAGGATGGTATCACCTAGTTCTTCAGTTTAGGCACATTCTGAAGCTATTACTCACTGAAATAGTGAAGTTGTAACATTTGACATCTTTATGTAGAAGACTTAATTTAACCAATATAGTTTTCATCGAATTCAAGCTGTTGATGTTATGATAGCAATACATTTATCAGTTACGAGATGTTTTTTCCGGTCTCACTTCTGTTTTTAGTGGCTGATCAGCATTCGTTGGAATCAGCCCCGCCTTTGGCAGAGCCCATGTCCTGGCTTCTGAGAGCAAATGTCCTCATAGCCCCAACTTGGTGGAGCGTGTGTTGGTTTACAGATTTTTGTAGCTGAGGCATGTGTGCAGCTGTGCACCATTACTCTGCACAGAAAAGAAAATGTTTCAGTGTAAAGGCGGGCTCCCTTCAATGGTCAAGAAGATGAAGTTCGTACAAGGGGCGAAGGACTATACTTTATGTTTCCTTATGGCATTGTCATTTGTGGCTTCAACTTATTTGTATTTCTGGGTGACTCCTGATTTAAGAAAACTCATTATACAAAACCCAAATATATCAAATGAGGGATTAGTGAGTCTCATTTTGTTTTTGTTATTCTCTTATCAAATCCATAGGTTTTTCTAGGAAATTAGCTCAACTTCATGTGCAGCATGGTGTAGCAGTGAAAAGCACAGATATTAGGCCTGGTGGTTCCAGATTCCACACAAGGCATCAACTCTTCATGTTGGGGAGTCTTTGTCAGGATCCTCAGCCTCTCTGGGCTTCAGTCTTCTCATCTGAAAAACAAACAGGACTAAGTGTGCCTACCTCAGAGAACCCAGTGAGTTCATTCACTTCAGGCATTGATCGTAATGCCTGATGTAAAGTAAGGTAGATCATACATAGATGTTCATATGTGCTCAAAAATGTGTGTTTGCACATATATCTATTTATGATTTACGTAGTGCTCCAATACACAGTACACTATGACCACATGTTTTATGGAAATGAGGTACACTTATGAAATCAATTGATGATGTACACACAGAATTGTTGGCAGCAGAATTATCTTACCAATCATGTATTGCAGAGGCCACTGTTAAAATGCAGGGTTGACAGCTAAGACCAGTCAGCAGACAAGACTCACCTGCAGCCTGTGGGAAGCTCTCCAGTCCTTCTGGAGGATCTAAGTGGCACAGCACAGAGTCAGTACCAGTCAGAAGAAATGATTCCTCTTGCAAAGGGAGGTGTTCTGAGCTATCTCACCTCTAGTGCTCTCTGTTCTTTCTCCCTCTGCTTCTTCCTCTCTCCCACCCTTCCATTAACCGTTTACTGATGGCCCGTGTTACGGCAAGCACTCTAGTGAGGGCTAGAAAAAAAATTTTTAAAAGGTTCTCCTCCTTTTCAAGAGCTCTGTTCATATGCAGAAAAACCCTGGCAGCAGAATGGGTAGAGAAGATGAGTTTTAGAATTGAAAAATAATAATTCAGAATTCTACCATCTTTTGCTATCCATGTGATCATTGTCATTCAAGTTCCCAAGCCCATTTTTTTAGAAACAGAGGTAATAATTGAACCTGTCCAGAGGGCTGTCCCAAAAACTAAGTTAAAGTTTGAGAAATTGTTCACAGTTACTCCCGACCCATCATAATTGTCCAATAAGTTGTTGATGTTTTTCTCATTTGTAATAATGATAATGATATCAGAGGTTTATGGGACCATTTCCATGTAACTCCTTTATCTTTGTGGAGTCAAACAAAGGATATCTAATCTAGGAGAAAAGTTCTGTTATGGAGTAACCTGAAGTGTTAGACTCCTCACTCTTCACACTTTGTTACACTCAAGGTTTTTACACCTCAAGGCCCTTATGTTGCCAGGCGTGTTCTAGTGCCTACACCTTCAGCACAGATTCAGCACGATGGCCGCTTCTCTTTCTTGACCCACACTCTTTCTGACTCCTCATTCTCTGAAGTTTCTTTCAGCATCTCCAACCACTCCTCCGCAGCTTCTCTGTTGGCCCATCTCTCTGATCTACCTACTCAATTCTAGAGGTTCTCAAAGGATCAGTCCTAGGACCTCTCCTCAGTTTGTGTTCCTGTCCTGTTGGACCATGGACTTGTATGTCAACTGTATGATGGTGGCTCCACGCCAAGCTCCAGACCCGACTTCAGTTTGGAGCTCCAGGATGTGCACGTACTTGCCCACTTTACATTTCTGTTGAATGTCTCCTAGGCAGTCCTAACCAAAAGGACTTATCTTCTCCATTGAATCTGCTCACTCAGTATTCCCCAGGTCAGCCACTGCAGATTCTTTTATCTTATTGCCCAAACTAGAAACACAGGGATCTTCCTTGACATTCCGTTCATGCATGCCTCAGATACCTCATATCTCACCAAATTCTTTCGATGCTACATGCAAAGTATTTCATCCTCTCTGTACATCTTCCCATCACCACCTGTTCAGTAGAAGCCACCATCATCTCTGGGCTCAACTAAAGTTCCAGTCTCCTTACCAGCTTCTCTGCTTCCATACCTAGATCCTCAGCTGAGATGATTTTGTACAGGCCGCCAGAGAGAGAATTTTAAAATATAAATCGCCTCATGTCACATTTGGAGTCAGTAACAGGATCCTTGATTTGCCTCCAAGACCATGAGCGATCTTGTCCTTGCCTGCTCCTCTGTCCTCATCTCAAGCCACTGATCCTCTTGATTTCACTGAAGGTGCGTTTCTACACACAGCATTTGCATACATTGTTTCTTCTGCCTCAAAACTCACTCATCTGACTCGTCACCTTTCTCATCCTTCAGGTCTTAGCCTAAATATTCCTTCAAGTTTCCCCTCTCCATACCTCAGTCTTGAGTTTCCTCTGTCTTTCTCAGGAAAAACGTTTTCTTCTTTTGTTCTTTTGCTGTATTGAAATCACTTATTTGGGTATTTTTAAATGTGTACATCCCTGACTAAACTGCAGGTTCGAGCACAGAGACCGTGTGGATTGTAGTTCCGAGTTACACCCAGCCCCTAGCCTAATGGTTGGCATTAGAAGAGCGCTGATTGTTTATTAAGTGAATGCTGAACTAAAGTGCGTGTAGCTGTTCTAATCAGAGGCAGCATGAATTTGAATCAGATGTCTTGGTTCTGCTCTTTGCCAGTTACTGGCCATGTGTCTTTGGGCAAGTCCCTTCACTTTTCCAGGCCTATTATCTCACCAAAGAATCTTGCTTTTTTTCTTCCATCTTCCTCTCTTTTTTGCCAAATTTCTCTGGGTACATTTTGTTATTTATGATCAATCATAGAAAGAATCAATTGTTGGTTATGGAATATTTTTATTTGTACAGACAGTGAACAAAGTTCTACAACAGTGATTTGCAGCTTTTTAAGTTTGAAGAACCCTTTTGTATGTGGTGGCATCAGTCCTTGAATACTGTCCCTAGTGTGTGGTTGTTAGAGAAAACCCAAGTGGGCTTTGCTTTGCTTTCTTTCCAATTCTTTTTTTTTTTAATTGTTCAATTTCAGTCATCCCCATTTTCCCCCATTACTCTCTCCTGCCCTACACACCCCCCAGCTTCCACTTTCATTCCAAACAATTCTTGAAATGTCTCATTGAAACTTAGAATTCTTTAGAGAAAGCTCGATCAGAGATTGCCTTAAATAGCTGAGATACACATCATGTAGTAATGGAATTATAAAAAGGGACATGAAGGACAGCTAAGTGACCTCAGCCCTCAAACAGAGGTTGAACATAACAGTGAGTAGAGTCTATGTAGACATTGGTTTCTATAACTACAAATGGGCTGTACCATATAGAATGGATGTCCTGTACATTTCATCTCTGGCAACAAAGGGACCATACTGTGCACCATCGACTCACCTGGGCCAAGGCCCCCGTCTTAGGACTCGTCATTATCATCATTTGTTGCTAACTTCTACTGAAAACTTATTTATGATGTGCCAGGCACTGTGCTAAGTGCTTTTCATGGGTCATCTCTCTTCATCTTCACAATCACTCCTGTGACAGAGAGACTGTTGTCACACCCATTGGTGAGATGGGTAGATGGGGACTTACGTTAGGTTCAGTGACTTGCTTAGGACAGTATGACATATAATTCGTGGTGATGGGATTTGCCTGCAAGCATCCAACTGCATGGACATTCTCTTCATCATCATAAAGCCGTTGTCCATGCCATCGGGGCCACGTACGTCCCACTTCCCCCTGTGCCACAACCTTCGGGAGTGATCCAGCTCTTCACAGCCTGAGCTCCTCCCCTCCCCTTCTCATTCTGTCCCTTCCACCTTCCTCCTGCTCTAGCATTATAATACAGTCTTTTTGCAAAGTCAAAGTATTGGCACCAAGACATGGAAAAAGCCAACCAGTCCAAACGTACATAAAAATGTAACATGGGACTGCTACCCTCAGGGTCTGCCCCATTCCCTTAACTTGGGTTTTCCTTGACAGAGTTAATTTTGACACTGTCATATATTATTTCACAAGTTTATTAAGCAGTACCCTGGATGTTGGCAATATATAAATGGGAAGACACACCTTGCTTTAAGGACTTTTAATTTAAGTAAGGAAGTAGACATTTTCACCGTAACATTTACCGCCTCATGCTTTTCCTATAGGTTCCAAGGGGAGTCAGGGATGACTCACCGAGAAGGAAAGACCTGAGCCAGCCCTTGCAGCCCATCAGATGAGAAGAGAGGAGAGACGCTAGAAGGCAGAGCATTAGGGAGATGCAGCAAGGGAGATACTGAAAAGAATCTGTTCGTGTTGCTTATCTTACCCAACATAACTTTTAGTTGGGTAACCTGTTGACATCAAATGTTGAACTTCAAGCTTAATGAGCTTATTTTTACTCCCCTTTTGAGGGCAGAAAGGGACATTATGTCAACGTTCATTTTTACTGTCTCTTCAGCATTGAAGCAAAGCCAGTGTCAGTCAATGTTACTGGACTTAGTTCCCTCAAATTGTTGTCACTTATCAAACAGTAACTATCATTCCTCTTTCACTCACAAGGCCCCTTAAATCTCACTTGAAGTTCCGAGTTTGAAGACTTTTCAGGACCAAATGCATGGAGACTTTTACTTGTAGAGCTGAGTTGGAATTCCTGTTCTGCCACTTGCGTGCTTTGGTACGTCCTCTCCATGAAGGCCAGTTCCCTGCACTCCAAACGGAAATAGAAATGCTTACCGAGCTGATTCGTGCGCTCGGTGGGACAGCGGGTGGGAAAGGGCCTGACACATAGTAGGTGCTTTTCCCAACAGTAAGTTTTGTGTTGGTTTGCCTCCTCACTGCCTGAGGCCCGTGAACCTCCAATACTGAGGATTCATTTGTCTGTTGGATTAGCGTTTTAAGAATCTGTTGTTTGAAAGCAAACATCTACAGTGGTGCTTCTCAACCGGGGGCAATTTGTCCTTCAGTGGACATTTGGCAAAAAGCTGGAGATGTTTCGAGAAGCACAGCTGGGAGCAGGTGCTCCTGCAGCCGAGCAGGTAGAGAGCAGGGTTGCTGCAGAGCATCCTGCAGTGCACGGGCCAGCCCACAGTACCCAGCCTCAAGTGCTGATAGTGTCAAAATGCGCAAAGCTAAGCTGCTGAGTCCCACCGTACTTGCATGTCATGTTGATGGCTTTCGAAATTTGGCATGCAATAAACGTAATTTCCTTCTCCTTACTACCCTTCGCTCCCCAGAAAGGATGCCCACTGTTACCATCAGGATGCCATCCTCTCGGGTGCCCCCCTCATAGTTTTGGCGTGAGCTACACCACTGCCCGTAGGCTTTCGGATGGGCTCTTTATCTCTCTTTGGGTCTGTTTTCTAAAAGTGCCAATGCTCCTTTCTATTCTGCTTGCTTGGTAGAGGACTTAATCAGCACAACTTGGAAGGGAAGGTGTCATCTCTTCCCAAAGGTACATGTGAACAAACCAAAGCCTAGTGAGCTGATCGGCACAGGAGCGATGGTAGCAGATAACTGGTTCATCCAGCCCGACTTTCAGCTCCAAACCCAAGACCTCTTTCTTTTTTCCAGAGCCTTCCCAGTAGATCTGATGGCCCTCATGGTCTTTGGCCTACAGGTGTTACCACATATAGCAGGCTTTCAAGTAACATCATTTTGTTCAACATCATTTTATGATAATGTGGACGAGATGCCATAGGAACTTAACTCTTGTTTCTATCCTTTCACCTATACTAAAATTGGTTTCATTATACATCGTTTCACTTAAAGTGACAGAACATATCAAGGATGTTAAATGAGGACATACTATATCACTTTTAGGCTATTTCATGCTTGCTGATCTTATATCTGCCGGTGATTTTTTTTCTTAGCTCCCTGAAAGCAGAAACCATTTTCATCCTTTTTACTGAATATATTTGGAGTGAGGACAATCCTCATCTGTTACTTTTTCTCCTAAGGAATCCCAGATACTAATAACGCTAATCATGTAAAAGTTTAAGGAAAAGCAATTCCTAGGTATCAGGAAGAGAAAGTCAAAGTAGCTTTGAAACGTTTTAAACAATACTTTGGCAATGGGTCACTCGTTCAAATTCATTTGAGTGTGGCAGCCCGCATCCCTGTGCCTGTCCCTTCGTGCCTGTCCCTTCGTGCCTGTCCCAGGAACACTGCTCAGGTTTAGCCGTCACGGCCAAGGGTAGAGTATCAAGGCGGGGGGAGAAGGCTTGTCAGCAGGCCTCTCACATGCTTCTTGGTAATTAATTTTAGAAGCTGTCTAATGCACGGTGGGCTGCTCACCTAGAGACACGCAGTGAACAGAGAATCCCGAAACCATGCGTAAATACGCTGACAAGTAAACGCCAGCGCACCAAGAGAGTTGCTCTGCCTACCACAGCTAGGACAGACCGTGAAGGCTGTTGACGATGTTATAAATCTTCGGCTGCAGTGTGTGTTATTGTTGGTACCAGACTTCTTTGCTCGAAAAAGAGGTACAGAGAAGGTAATTACCACGTCTTCCCAGCTACGAAAACAGAATCCCCGAACCAAACATTTTATGAGGTTTTTAAAAATTAATTTGGGGAAGGATTTGGTCATTCTGGGTACTACCAACAGCACTAAAGGATTTGACCTTGAATTTACTGTTTGGAAGCTGTATGTGTTTCCTTAAAGAGCAGAAAAATAGTGCATGGCCACATTCTCACGCTGTTTGAAAAACATTGTGATGTATCATTTCTTTCTGAATTTCTACTTCTGGTGGGAATTAACATTATTCCTATTAACACCATTACCACTTGAATATGTTCAACCAAAAACCTATATTGTCTAAAACAATCTTTCAACCTAACTCTGATTTAAAAGTATCAACATATGTGTACAGTTCCCTTCAGTATGGTACATTACTTACAGTAACCACAAGGCAAATAACCCTTCTCCCCCTCGGCCCCGAGAAGGGCCTTCAGTGAACTGCTAGTCATTTGAAAGCAACCAAGTGAGTGACCGGCCTTGGCTCTCAGGCTGGGAAGAGCGGGCTGTGCTGCAGGTGGAAGTGAGAAGAGACATGTTGGTCTTGGAAGGTTTTGTGCACATTCCTGCCAGGAAGTGAGGCAATGGCTTGGCCGACCTCCGAGTCCTTCTTAGCCCTGGTACTGGTGACTCGCAGTCACCTTCAGGAGGTTAGGCATTGGGCAGGGGCTAGTAAGGAGGAAGGATCTGCAGTGTGCATTTAGGACATCAAGAACAGAGGACCAGTTTGGGCTATTAATTTAGAAGAGGCCGTACAAAATGGAGTCACGGAGCCTGGGGTCCATCCCTGACATCAGTTGGAACCCTGACGGCGAGACTGCCCAAATCCCTTTCCATTGCAAGTGAGAGGGCCCATGTGGCGGAAAGAGGGTTAAAAGTCAGATGTTGAAAGAGGCCACTTGTCAGCCAAGTATGACCCATGTACACGATTTGTTTGGCTCTCAGAGGACGGAAAACATGGGCAAATTTTAAATTGGGAGGTTTCATCAGACTTCTGGATTCTCAGTTCTTAAAAATAGACGTGGCACTACACAGCCTGTATTCTAGCAAAAATAGTTGCAGGTTGCTCGTTTTAGGAAAATGAAACTGACGAGTCCACCCAACCCCATCCTCTCCTAGTGAAGTGCTCCACACTCCCTTTTGTCGTGCCGGCGACGTCTGACTGTGACCTCTGGGGGAACTGGGTACGGGGGCTACCCCAGGTCCGTCAGACTTACGGAAGCATGCAATCAGAATTCAGCTGTATTCCAAATAATTTGTAAGGAATGCTAATTAAAATACCAAACTTTGCCAATGCTTAATATTTCGAAAACAAATTCCCATAGGTTCCTGTTTTTCGGACTCTCCTGCCCCATGATGGGCTTTCTCGAAATGGGGATAAGCCGGACAGGACAGCGAGTCGGCTGAGAATTACTCACAAGCTTGGATCTGTAAGTCAAGATCCTCCTGGGTGCAAGTGCTGCGAATGAGCTCAGCTCACCTCCTCCCCGAGGTGTTGACTTACATAAAAATGAGCCACCCGGGGGTGTCTGGCTGCAGCAGGCCCGGCTCCGGCTCCGTGTGCAGGAAATCAAATCACGCCACCTTATCTCTCTCTCCCCATCCCTCACCCTCCTTTTCCCTTTCTGCCTCTCAGCTCTGTCCCTCTGTTGTCTTAATTCTCTGGCAAGGATCCCTCCATATGGTGGCAAAGACAGCCACGGACAGCAAGTCTTGGCTTATGTTGTCCCTCGAGATGGGATCTAAGTAGAAAGACAGCTTCTCTCTGAGAAACCATCACGATTCTGGTAAAGAGTGTTTATTTGCCTGGTCTGGGCCACACAGCCAGCATTAATTTAACAAATACTGTATTTCCTTAGTGCCTACATCGAGTCAGGCCCTGCTCTTGTGGGTCTTACCTTATGGGAGTGGGCAGGAGGGAATCACAAACTAAAAAGTAAACTTAACGAGCAAGAAAATTATATAATATTTCAGAAGTGAAAATGCCACAGAAAAAATTTTTTTAATTTCTACTATGCCCACCAGGTAAGGAGGAGCAGCTCTCAAAAGAAAAAGGAGGGATTCTTTGACCAGAAGTGGGGGGAAGGCTGTATAGGCAAAACTTAGTCATAATGTTAGTTCCACCACTGGGAGTGCTTTACGGCTGTGAAGGTCATCTCTGGGTCTTCTGTGTGGTGCTTTGTGGTGAGGGAAAGGAGTAAGACAGGTCCACCTGCCAGGTGGCCATCGTGAAATGGCACGTGAGGCACAATATGCTCCCTGCCCCATGCTTGACGCTCTGCACGGTCCAGTTTCCTGGAGTTCCCTAAATGGGCCCTTTGGTTTTCATGGCCCTGACTTTGCCTATGCTGTTCCCTGAGCCTCAAATGCTCTTCCTCCTTCCTGACTCTTGTTTTGTTTGTTTGTTTGTTTGTTTGTTTGTTTGTTGTCTAAGAGCCCCAGCTAAGTTAGATGCCCCATGTATGGGCTGTCAAAGAACCTGTGTGCTTGTCCCTCTGGCAGGGAAAGTTTCTCTCCGACTGCCTAGCACTGTGACGCACTCAGCCCATGCTGTGCATGTGGGTGGTCTGCACGGCGAAGGCGTGGACGATTCAGCGGCTGCGCTCGAAGACCCCTCAGTGCCCCGTCATACCCCACTCAGTGAAGACCAAAGACCCAGAGCCACCGCGGCCTTGTTGTGCCAGGGCATAATCGTGGAGTTAGGCCAGAGCTTGCACTGCTTGCCTGTAAGTCATCAGAAGCAGGGACCTGTCCGGGCCATCGGTCTCCCCCCTGCCCTCGGGGGGTCCCCATGTGAGAACTGGCAGAAGTGGGCTTGGGGAGCACCTTAGGTCTGTTCGAGGAATCCCTGGTCAGCAGTTCAGGGAGGGGATTACGGGCACGGCTTCTGTGTGCATTTGCATCCCAGGTCTGCAGTTTCGTATGCATTCGACCTTTAGCTGTGTGTGCTAGCTCTTAATTAATTATAGTTAATAATAGTACCTGCAGAGAATTGTTGAAAATGAGGTAATGCGTGTAAAGCTCTTGGGACAGCGTTTAACACATAGTAACTGATTAATACCTGTTTGCTTTTGTACTCATTGTTACAATGAGGAGGAGGAAGAGAAGGAGGAAGCATTCTCAGCCATCCAAAAACTGTATCCTCATAGTGACGCCAGTGTGCTAAGGGCATGTGTGTTATGTCATCCGGTCCCCACAGTCACCCGGGAGATAGTGTCATTTTCATCCCCATGGTAGAGGTGGGGAAATGAAGACTCGGAGGTGCTTTTCTGGGCGCACTCATCTCTGCCTTTTAGCTCTGGAGCTCATGCTTGTGCAATTGCATCTCTCCCCTTATTTCTTTGTTCCAGAAATTCCAATTCTGGAATGGTGGTGAGATGAGAAACACAGATTCAGGCGGTAGAACACTGCTTTTATGTCCAACACCTGTCACTCTGCTTCTCTGGCCCGGCCAGGCCCAAAGTAGGGCGCTGGCCTTTACCTGAGAGCAGGTTTGGAGCTGACCCAGCCAACAAGTGGCCATTTGTTTGGGGAGCTGAACAGTGGCCTCTATTCCTAGCAGAAAAGAGGTCCTGTGTGTAATCCAGCCGCTTCTCTGGGAAAAGTGGGCTCCCAACCACCTGCTGTGGTACCGAGACTTCCCAGTAGGGGGCAGGCTGAAGGCATGTCCTCCAGCTAACCCTGAAATTTCCCTGTGCTTTATGGTTTGTGATCTTTCATCTTGAAAAGCTGTGACAGGGCTTTTGTGACAATTGTCTGAGCTGGAAAGATGAGGGGGGCGGGTATAGGTACCTGCACTAAAGACCAAAGACCACATTGGACCTGAAGGTTGGAGATACATGTTGAAACCTAAATCTCGCCCCCATATTTCGTGTGGTTTCAGAGAGTCGCTCCCCCTGCCCCGCACGCAGCTCTCCGAGTGGACACCATGAGTCCTGTGCCCTGCTCGGAAGGTCAACTGAGTAAGGTCCTGATCTCTGAACCTGTAAATGTCACCCTAGAAGGAAAAGGGATCTTTGTAGTTGTGATTAAGTTAAGGGTCTTCATACGAGGAGGTGATCTTGGATTAGTTACTCAGGCCCTAAACCGAGTCCCTGGTGTCTTTATAAGAGAGGAGGCAGGGCGAGATGACACACCCACGGGACAGAGGCCAAGGTTAGAGTGACAGAGTCACAAAGGGGAGTGGCCACCAGCAAACGCTGGGAGTTTCCAGGAAGGAAAGTTCCCTACAGCCTCCAGAGGGACTTTAGGGGCCTGGCTGTCACCTTGACTGCAGCCCAATGAACCTGATGCTGAGCCCTGGCTTCCAGGACGCTGTGGAGGAAATTTCTGTTGGTTTCAGCCTCCGTGTGTTGTGATTCGTTATGGCAACCCAGGGGACGAATCCACTCCTGTCTGCATCGATGGTCTCTCACCTGTTCTTGCTGCCCATCCATCCAGCAAGGCTGATAGTCTCGCTTGGTGCCTGTACAGAAATAGAACGAGACACTTGTCTGTTGTTAAGCCTGCAGGAAGGTGAAGTCCTCATCTTGTCCCAAGTTCTCTAGTTCCTTCACTTGGCATGTGTATCTGTGGTTGCCACCAATGAAATGCAGCCTCCCGCTCGGCTACACTCAGTTCCTCATGGCTGTTGTCCTGTCTGAGGGTCAGTTTTCAATCAGGTGTCTTACAGCAGAAAAGACAATGATGTGATGACCTTGAGATTATCAGTATGTGAGTAACGAAGACAACATTCATCTTAGCACTAAGCATATTCAATCAATAGATGTTTCTTGAGCATCACTATGTACCAGCACATAGATGACAATAGAGAACTTGGGACAAGAGGGAACCTGACAGGAAAAGTACTTATTCCCATGGCACTGGCATTGTCGTGGGTCCCAGACAATAAAGTTTACATATGCATTCAAGCTTCAGTTGCAGCAAAATTCTAATTTTCCAAGATGGTTAGCGTCAGATTCACGTGTCTGCTGGGTGAACTTCTTCACAGAGTAGTCCCTGGCTGGGACTTCTACAAGGGGACCTGGAAGATATTTTTAGCACTGAAGACACCTTCTGGGGTGAAGGAATACAGAGCTTGGGTCATAAGAGGGTCCTCTTCTCTGAATTCCGCTACAGTGTGCCTGCGTTCGCCTCCAGTCAACTCAGAGCTCTGGGCTTTGAGGATCGTGTCGAAGGAAAGAAAGCAGTTTGGGGAAGAAAGTAGAACATATTCTGTCCTCCCTTGTTGATTTCTATCCTTTTCGTTACTTTCTCCAGATCCCTAGTGCTCTCAAGAGAAAAAAAAAAAACAGCAGAAACACTAAGGAGATTTCCTCCCTCCGACTCACCCTCTGGAGGAGCAGTGGCTTTACTCCCTGCACTGAAAGTACACCCGGGCCACCGGGGGCTCAGGGTGAAAACCTGAGCCACTTTCGATGGCGCTTTCCTTCATAGCCCACTTCCAGGGACCCAAAGTCCTTCGGAATGTGTCCAGGACCTCACCAGTCCTTTGCGCTCCTTCACCGCCACCCGTGTTCCGGGCAGCGTCACCTCCTGTTTTGATGACCCCAGCAGTGTGCTGACTCTTCTCGTTGCCTCTGCTCTTCCCTCCCGATCCCTAACCCATCCTCCACATGGTGACCACGGAGAACCTTCCACTACGTGGGGACCATGCCCAAGTCACCCCTCGCACAAACCTTTCCACGTTCAGAATGAAGCCAGAACTCTTCAGCAAGGCCCAGGAGGCCCTGTCTGATCTGGCACCCCCCCCATCTTTCAACCCCCATTTCTTGTCCTGTCTACTCTGCCCTTGTGACACTAGCCTTCCTGCCGTTTCTCTCATTGGCGTTGCCACTTGTAGGTGTTCCAGTGTTAGCTGTTCTGAGTGAGAGGCCTTTTCTAACCACTCAAACTCTAATAAGTCCGTCCTGCCTGTGGGGGTCCCTGTGTGCCCCTGAGTATCAGTGTGTTTGTATACTGTCTCTCAAACTAAATGGTAAACTCACTGGAGAGGGAAGACACCACTTGTCTCCATAATCCCAGCGCCCAGAACAGTGTCAGGCATTCATGGCGCTCAATAAACACTAGAAAAGGGAAGGAAGTAAAAGGCCAGGAGTTCAGTCCATTGGAAGGACTCGGTGCTTTCTTCCTCTCCCGGGGTCCACGAATGGCCCCTGCATAGATCACCTGTTTATAGATCACCTGCACAACAGTGTGGGGTCTCAGGAAACCTAGGCGGCGCTGCTTTTCTGAGATTGAGTTGATTTTCCCCTCCTTGATTCCTCGGTGTGTAGGCAGCAGCCTGCAGAACACACTGAGTAAACCTAGGACATAGTAAGTGCTCAATAAATGTTTGTTGACTGAACAGTTGGGTTTCTATGGTAAACAACAAAAAGTGACCATAGAAACTGTAAAAACGGGTGTGACCAATAATCGACTACTTATCACTCTCCTGACACCTGCATCAAAAGCAGCACCACAGTCATTGGGGACACTCTTTTCTTCTGTGGTCATCAGGAGGGGGTGGGCTAGGAGGTCGATGGGACATTTGCTCCTGGAAATTATCTGATTACTGTAAAGGTTTTCCAGAAATCAGGACCTGGATGGCACTCTAGAAGCCATCCAAGGAAAACAGTGACAGATTTTTGTCTATAAGATTCTCGGTGTGCTAATTGACCCCGCCTTCTGACTATTGGGTGTCTTGCGTGAAGAGGTAGACCATTTATCTTCTGAAGTGTTTGTGCTGTTACACCTGAAGACTTAGCATGGATCACAGGTAGTGGCCTCTGTTTATTCTTCATCAACTGAGGAAAGACCTGCAGTGCGATGACTGGGGCTTTGGGGGCGAGAGCACAGGCTGGTGCCGTGGGCATTTGACAGCAGTCATTCTCTGTATTCCTTGTCTCAGCCCTCACAGTGGAGGTATGCTTGTTTCAAGGCAAGCGCAAGGAGGGGAAAAGTTGGGACTCTGATGGAAGCCACAGGAACAAGGGAAGCATGCAGACCTTCCGGGGAAAGAAAGGAGCTGAAAGGAAGCCGCACCAGGCTGTCTAGGGCCTGGGGTGTGTGCAAACTTCAGACATTCACCCTCGAGCCTCCAAGTTTTGCAGTCTGCAGATGCTCGCCCTCAGCCTCCTCCTCTTGCCCTCACCACTGCTAGGACCCTTGCCTGAGGCCAGTGATCGGGATGAAGGCTTGGCTCCCACCAGCTGGAGTTGCAACCCCACACCAGGGAAGTTCATGCTGCAGGTTGAAACTGGAACTGTAAATGTGTATTTCCCAGAAACTTTACTATAGCCTGGGTTCAACAGCATTGCAGTTCCTCTCCAACCACAGTTGGAGCATCCAGAACTTCAACTCATTTCTCAGTGGCATGGGCCAGCCTCACAGCCATGACCCAAGGAAGAGCATTGTTTCTATGGCAACCTGCAATCCATGACCCAGATACCCAGGTTGAAATGCTGCTATTTTATTTAACTCAGTCTGTGGGTCAGTTGGGGATTGCCAATATTAGATACAAATTGGGCTTCTCTTTTTTTAATCTGTGTAGTTTTTTTTTTTTTCATCCAGATTATCCATCCCGTCGGGTAGAATGATGGGGGCCCTGTGTCCTAAAGGGTCTGTGTTTAGATGGAAACTTCTGCTACAGCAGAATTAGCCAAGGCTAAGATGGAAACCCTTCTCCGGGCCTTGTTCATTTGCTTTTCCTTTTATTTCCTGAAACCCTGCAGGACGAGCCTTGCTGAGACTCACTGACAAAAAGCTGGAGCGAATGGGGATTGCCCAGGAAAGCCTCCGGCAGCATATCCTGCAACAGGTGCTCCAGCTGAAAGTGCGAGAGGAAGTCAGAAACCTACAGTTACTCACACAAGGTACCCTGCCGCTTTCTATGGGTGGATGGAAGGGGGGACTGGGGGGAGGAATCTCTAACCCTTGTGACACAGGGGCGCCGGGGAGACACTGTCATTGTTTTGTTATGGTGGTGTTGTTGTTTGTTTGTTCGCTTGCAGCATTTTCTTTATTTAAAAAAGGATACAGGTTTAAAGACCACTTTCTTCCCGAAATGCCTCTTTTTCAGAGCTCAGTAGGGGGAAGGATGCACAAATGAGTAATGGATGGGCAAACAGTGTTGTCTCAGCCAATTTCAAGGTCATCACACACAGCTGTGTAGGTTGTGCCCTGCACACCCGCAGAGAGCACCAGTCACAGAGGTCAGGACCCCCTGCAGTTGTCCGGGGGGCCATCGGCACAACTGTGCACCGCGGCCCCAGCTGGCTTCATCTGACCACCGGCACTGAGAGGGTCTTGGGCTCTGTGTGACCCCATAGTTCCTGTGACGCAAAATTTAAGTCATGTTTCATTTTACTTTGCTTCCCACTGACTGATGGGAGAAAAGCATTTTAGAAGAATGTGTCTCTACATATATATGTAAGTACACGCACACGTTAGAGTTTGTGAGAAACTACTTAGAATCTTGAAAATACAACCATTTAAAAAAAATAGGCTATAGGGGATTTAAACCTGGAATGTTGATACCGTGTAATTCTGAACAAGAACCGTTAATAACTTCAGTATGTTGAGAGCACGTAGCGTCCTGTCACTGGAAGTGAGAGCGTGCAGCTGGAGTTTGAAGAAAACCTTAAGTTGCACTGTGTGGAATAGGTAGGTCTACATAAGATGTGGTTGCTGTCAACCTCTGTTGGCTATAACCCTTTGTTTTGTCTTAATGCCCATTATATATCACTTTAAATGAAAGGATAATAAGAGGTGTATCTTTAAGCCTTGGGTATTTTCAATCCATAGAATATTGTAATTGCATGCATGCTGATATTGGAGAAATCTGGGTCAGCCAGGTTTTATGTTATTGCATTGAGATTAACCCCGTAATAGTCAATTTGCCTAGAGGAAGTACTGTACTGCCTGAAAGCTACCCGCTCCAGATGGTAAATGCAAACTTCGGGTGATAGGAAAATAGTATTGTGTATTTGTTCTGCATTATTGGTGCTGGTCTCCGGAGACTCCCACTGGTAAATTTATAGGTCCTGGTACATTGACTAAGTTAAATTTGCATTTGACATGTTTATATACATTTCATTTTCTTTGAAGAAGTAAATAAAAGAGATTCAAAGACTTTCCACAAGAAAGTCTGGCACAGGGCTATTTATAACACTGAAAAATTTGAAACGACCTAGAGGTCCAGCAATATGGAAGGAATCAAGTGGTTCTGCTTAAATTAATAAGATCTAGCCCTGGCTCAGTTGGTTGGGCATTATCTTGTGAACCAAAAGATCACTGGTTCAGTTCTTGGTCAGGGCACATACCTGGGTTGTAGGTTCAACCCCCAGTCAGGTCCTGTACAGGAGGCAACCAGTTGATGTTTCTCTCTCACATTGATGTTTCTCTCCCTCTTTCTCCTTCTTTTCCTCTCTCTCTAAAACAAAACAAAAAATATCATAAGATCTGGTGTAATGCAGTCATTTACACTCCATCTTCAAAGAATATATAATACCATGAGAAAGTATTCAAGAAGTAGTAGGAAGTAGGGGAAAACAATATATATATATATAAAATTTTATTTACCATATGAGCCCACTTTTGGAAAACTCATATTTTTATATGTAAACAAAAAACAGGCTACAAATGAATATGCCAATATTTTAATATTAGTTCTCTATGGGTGGTGGGATTGTGGGTGCTTTTAACTTTTTCTTTGTATTTTCTGTATTTTCCAGTTTTCTTAGTACAAATTCGCATTACAGTGATAATCAGAAAATATACATTTTGTAAGCTTCCATCATAGGCGTCGCTCTGCCAGGTTCTATTTAGTATCTGAGGTTTCTTCCGCAATTCCGTTTCCTTCCTGTGATATATTAAAGAGACCTGAATTTATCACATGTGCCTTGGACTCTCTTTTCTTTCTGTTGCTGTCAGCCTGAAGCCTGTTTGCTTTGCAAAATCATTTTCTACAGCTTTCATTGCCCTAGATGCATAATATATAAGATTTTTCCTGAGATAGTACTCAAGTCTATTAAGCTAAATATATGTTTGTGTTCTGGGAAGGTAATGCTAGGCTCAGCCTTTTCAATTCAGTTGTTGTCACTTCCTTTAGCCTTGAAAAGCTGTGCATTTTGAATCCTTCCACGCTTCTCCCTTTAGAAGAGGTGGCGTTCTCCAGCCCTTAGATATTTCGTCTGTGCTCGTATTGCCTTTCTTATTGCTTGTCCTTTACATGTTAATGTTGAAACTCATTTCATGTTAGGCAGCCTTTAGAAAATCCATAGCCTTATCAAAAAGATGGTTTCTTTTTAAAACATAAAACAAAAACTTGGCAAGGTTTTGTGGGTTGTTTTTTTTTTTTTGACTGAAAATAGAAATTCTAAAGACAGCTGGGTTTGCCTTAAAATATTTTGGGTATAGGTTTGCTATAATAAGAATTGAAGCATGGAAAATTGACTTTGGGTGGCGAGCGTGCAGTAGAGTATATAGATGTTGAATTATAATGTATACCTGAAACTTATACAATGTTAAAGCCAATATTTCCTCAATTTTAAGAAAAAGAAAGAAAGAAATCGCCCATTAAAGTCGTTCCTTATTTCCTCCTAACACCCCCAACCACCACCTCTTGGAAACCTCTGATCTACTTTCTGTCTGTTTGCTTGTTCTGGACATTTTCTATAAATGGAATTATTTCATACACGGTTATTTGCGATTGGCTACTTTGACTTAGGCTAATGTTTTTCAAGTTGACCCATGTTGTAAGCCTGTGTCCACATTTCAACTTTTTATTCCCAGGTAATATTCACTTGCCTGTGTGTAACATTTTATTTATCCATGAATTAGTGGATGGATAGTTTCTGAAACTTGGCTATTATCAATAATGCTATTTTCAACGTTTGTGCTCAAGTTTTGTGTGGACCTGTTTTCATTTCTCTTGGGTGTATTCCTAGGAGTGGAGTTGTTGAGTCATATGATAACTCCATATGTGACCATTTGAGGAGCTGCCAGACTGTTGTCCAAAGCAGCTGCACCATTTTACATTCCCATAAGCAGTGTACGAGGGTTCCAACTTCTCCACATCCTTGCCAACACTTGTTATTGTCTTTTTGATTATACCCATTCTGATATGTGTGACGTGGTGCCTCATTGTGATTCTGACTTGCATTTCCCTGACGGCTCATGATGCTGAGCACATTTTTCTGTGCTTATTGACCATTTGGATGTGTTCTTTGGAAAAACATCTATTCAGATCCTTTGCTTATTTTGTAATTGGATTGTTTGTTTTCTCCAAGTTTTCTTTTTGACCTGCTATGTTTTACCACGCTGGATTACCTATTTTATTTAGGAGATCAAGTGCTAAATACATGGCCACCATTTCCAAAGGGGAGCCCCCTCCTCAGAGAATGAAGTCTTGCTACCTCCGGAGGCATTCAAAAGAACCTTTCACAAACTTGGAAATCAACTCCGTAATGAAATAAATGAGTAGACTCTAAATATTTTCTCTCAAGGAAACAACATTAATTTGGATGTAGAAATTAAACACACAAACATCAAATCAGTTGCATCAGTTTGTAATCAGACCTCCAAATTAGATACACCCATTTGAATGCTCATTTTGCCAAGTTTCCAGAGGAAATAAAATAATAGATAATGAAGCAGACTTTTCCAACTTTTGATTGCTCTTTTAAAATTTGTCTTAAACTTTTCATTCTACACCAGTCATTTTCACCCAGCTGGCCAGGAGCCCCAGGTCAGTAATAGGACCGAGATGGTCAGAAACAGACTGGGAGAGAGAGCTGGTCCTCACTAGTGTGAATTACCTGAACTCACACGAGGAAAGCCAACTATTTGCCCTCCTTTTGCTTGCTCCCCTCCTTCTGGATGCTGGCCAAGGGACAAGAATGATAAGGCATTTAAGAAATGTGTGTGGTGGATACCTAGAAATTTATCCATTTATAGGCACTATTAATGCATCCTGACAGCAATTCCTGAACCTGCTCATCATCTCCAGCCAGGGCTGACTTTTAGCTGAAATTCTGGCCTCTGATTTCCCTGCCTTTATTCACAATGGCCCGGGAACTACCTGACATTTGCAGCAACATAATCAACATTTGGCCCTGCTTTCACGTTGTTTCCTTCAGTGGCTTTGAAGCGGTTCCGTCTACCATTGCAGCCATTTGGTCTTCTGTGCCCCATCCCTGGCACCGCAGGGGTGTTGATGCGGGGGGGGGGGGGGCTTGCTTGCCTGCTCTCATAGGAAACTCCGCCTTGTTAGGGCACCTTCAATTCTCTCTTGGGAAATGCACTGCAGAGCTGAAAATGTCATTATTATACTTTCCATTTGCTTGATTCATGGGAGACAGAGGGAAAGGTGCCTTATGTAACACAGAGCAGAGCAGTGGTGCAAACTATTTTGGGATCTTTCCAATTAATCTATAACCGGCCATATGATAGGCATCATTAGCATTTTATTAATGGACAATATTTCTAGGAAGAGAGTGCCCCAGGGATACCGAAAGCTTTTCTCATGTAGCTAATGAATGTTAAATGTTTACAGTATACAAAGCACTGCACTAATTGTCACATCTACTCCTGACATTTGGCCTACTGTAATCAGCACAGTTGTTGGCCCCAGTTTAACATGGGGAAACTGAGGGTGGGGAATTTAAGCAATACTCCCAGAGTCAGACAACTAGCAAAAGCACAGTGCAGGTCTATCTGGCTCCACAGCAAATTTTGATCCATTAAACTTCACCACCTTTGATCTGTCGAGTGAGAATAATAATTCCTGCTTCATGGTGGTGCTAATGATTAAATGAGATGTTACGTAGAAGCCATATAGCATAGTTCATGACATATTCTATGAAAGTGAGCCGGCAGATTTTTTTGTATAAAAGGTGAGACGGTTAAGTATTTTAGTCCTTGTGGGTCATATCATGGGAAAGCAACCCCAGACAACCCTAAATAAATTGGGCAAAGCATTGTCCCAACAACACCTCAATAATCAAGCGTAATTGCAGGGCATGATTTGAGGGACCCTCCTTTATAAGGTTAAAAATATAAACTTTTGATATTGTCATCAAGATGATTGCTTTTATTCTTAATGTCTTCCCTTTTGAGCTGTAAATGCTTTCTTCAACCTCAGGGGCACTAGAGTAAGGAGCCACCCCGTCTCCTTTTCAATGTCTTCCTTGTCTGCAGACACTGGGGCAGTGTGAAAATAGGATGACGACTTCGAGTCAGGTAAATGCACGGAGTAGAAAGCAGTGTTCCCACTGGAGGGTCAGGCAGATGAAGGTAGTAAAAACATCCATCCTCAAATGCCTTTTTAAGAAGCGCCTACACAATGAAAAAAAAAAGATGAGCATGATTGTTTACTCAGGCCAGTTATAGCTCATTAAACATTAGTATTTCCCAAAAGACTTTTTCCACATTGTCCAAATATATGTGTCAAATTTTAATTGCGAATTTCATGACCAGATGGACTTTCCCAACACTCCATCTTTTGAAGCAACACAAATTAAAGACACGACTTTCCAGTCCAAGAAGACTTTTCGGAACCACGTGTACAGACTGGGTATTTCGGTCCCGTCGCCCCCGCAACCATACTTCAGCAAGTGAAGCAGTCCTTCGGAATCGAAATGGGCCATCTGGTCCACCACCTCGCTCAAAGAAGGAAGCCTTTATGAAACATAGCAGTAGACTCTTCGGGAACTTTTCCAGTCTCATTGTACAGATCTGGGCACCAAGACCCAAAGGGGATTAGAGGACAGTCCACGGTCACTCTGCCCATCAGTGACATGACTGAGACTGGATCCCAGTTCTCCCAATTCCCAGACAGGTGTTCTCTTCCTCACTGTTTTCAAATATAATTTACATATGATAAAATTTTTAGTGCTCAGGTTTTCCAGTGTGGACAAAGCATACAGTTGTGTAACCACCACCACAGTGAAGAGAAAAAAGCTCCACACTTCAAAACATATGCCCCCTGGTTCCCCTTCGTTGTGACCCCTTGTCACCGCTCCCAGCCTCTGGCAGCCACAGATAGGTTTTCTGTCCCTTTGGCTTTTCCCTCTTCAGAATGTCAGGTAAGTGGAATCATAGAGTTGGGCTTCCTTCACTGACCACAGTGCACTGAGGTTTCTCAGTGCAGTGGTGTGCCTCACTCGGTCATTCATTTTCATTGCTTAGTGTTCCATGGCATGAATGTACCGTAATTTGCCTGTCCATGCCCCAGCAGAGAGACACCTGGGATGTCTCCAGTGTGGGCAAATACAAAGGTATTATGAACATTCACATGCAGGTGTTCATATAATATCAGTTTCTACTTCAGTGGGTAAGCAGCTAGAAGGGAGATTGCTGGATTATATCATACATATATGTTTATCTTCATAGAAAACTGCCAGTCCTGTATTCTTAAAATGAGAGAAGTGTATTAACAATATTAGAGAGTGGCTTTAATGCATACAAAAATATATTTTAACCTTGTACTGGAGGTTTTCAGGAAATTACTATATCTTTATAGAAGTCTCAGCTCACACTTCCTGGAGGAACCACCATTTTAAGAAGCCCCTGTTTTCCTGAGAGTTTATGGTAAATTATCTCAAAATAAGTTCAGGTCAAACATGTTTATGGTTTACTCATTAATTTGATAAAATAAATTTTCTTAGCATCTTTGTACAGGTAATAGGATATGGCTTTCCACAAAGGTCATTAAGAAATGCATCCTTTGTCCCTCCTCTAAAGAAGAAAATCTCGTATTTCCAGCCTCTAGAGAAGAAAACCTGGGGCACTCAGATTCCCTTCTGTGCATATGGAAGTATGTGTGGTGGGTTTTCTAGTGCCTCTCAAATCACGCCATCTGAACTTCCAGGCTGCTGCTGTCTTTCATTGAGTTGTGCTGCTGGTGTTACGAATCCGATGTCCACTTTCTGCTCGGCCCTCCTGCCTTCTTGTTGGGTTTACCTTGAGCTTTCCCTCCTTGGTCCTCATCTGTGTTCACGAGCATGATGAGGACTCTCTTGCTTCCACCTTCTCTCTCTGATGTCTCCTTCACATCAGAAGGAGATGTGTGGCAAGCTGCCTTCCCCTGCCGCTCCCCAAACGTTGATGTTCCCTGTCCACGAGTCCTCTCCTTTGCCATGCTCTCTGGGGAGTCCCATCTACTCCCACCGCTTTAACCACCCCCTTCCTCATGGTGACTCTCAAACACATCGCAGATGTCTCTGAAGCTTCAGATCCTCATTTTTAAACTCCCCTAGATAGTCCACCGACATCTCAAAAATACCCCAAATGAACCCCATTGTTTTTCTCACCATCTCCCTAGGCTGTTCTCCCCACACATTTCCTCTCAAGGTTAATAATGCCATTACTCACTTTATCACCATATATAGAAGCTCAGAGTCGCCTGTGATTACTCTTCTCCCTTCACCAATCATAGGCAATCAGTGACCAAATCCTCTGAATTCCGCTTGTAAAATGGGTTTCCAGTCTTTGCTTGCTTCAACCTTGCCCCTGCCGCTCTGTTAGTTCATTCCTCCTTGGCTCTTTCAAAGGCCATTAGAGTAACCTGCTAATTATTATTTGATCTCTAGTCTCTGCCCTGACCCATTCATTCTCCTTTAATTAATTTCCTACTTCTATTGCCAGAGACCATTTAAATGTATTTCTGACCACATTATTTTCCTCCTTAAAATATTTGATATCCCCCAATTGCCTACAGAATAAAATTTAAACTCTTTAACATCCCATCAAAAGCCATTCTGGGCATTTTATAGATGTATTAACTTTGGGTAAGTCACTTATCAGAGATTAAGATTCCTCAATTGTAAAAAGGGGAATAGGCTCTATTTCACAGAGTCGTTGTGAATATGGTATGAGAGAGCTCACGAAGGACCTCACCTTGATGAGACGGCACCTCTTCTGAGAAACCTTAGCTCCTCTCTCAGGCAGAACCAATCGTTCCCTCTTCTGCATTGCTCAGCACTTCGTTCATTCCAATAATGTTGTACTCATTACAAAGTGTCCTGTTTTGTTCTTCCAGCTAGTGAACACGAGGCTGTGTGGTGGTGGGCACTAGGGATAAAAAGGAGTCCCCAGTCTAGCAGTGAGGCTGTGAAGTGCCTGCCATCGGATTGTGGAGATGCATGGATGGATAGTGATAGCACAGAACTGGAAGAGGGGGGATAGAGGAAGACTGGCCAGAGGTAGACATGAGCTGGATGCTGAAGGATAAAAGTTTGGATGGGTGGGCAAAGGCTGGCCTGAGGCAGAAGCAGCAGCCTCCACAAAGCCACGGTAGACAGTGTCTATCTGTGTCCCCGTAGGCCATAGATCACCTCAGTTGTCTTCTGATTTTTGTGTTCCTACATCCTGGCATGGTACCCAGCCAAGAGTGGTCCTTCTGTTTTTCCTGATTTTAATTTAATTATTGCCCTTTCTTTCTATATATTAACTCTAGTTCATTTTCAATTTAATCTTCTCAAAGCAGTAAATGCAATATCAGTTTGTTTGGGTCCATAATTTGAACATGAGAGGAGCCACAAGGCCACCTTGGATGATCTTTCTCCATGAGCAACATGACCCAGGACCTTTTCCTTCCCTGTGATTGGTTGTTGTTGCCTCAACTGGCCAAGGTGATGGCGAGGGCTCCCAAATAAAATCTACACCATTGGCAAGAGCCCTGAAATATATAAGCCACCCACTTGCCTTGACTCATCTTACCTAATATTTTCAGTTTTTAAATGTTCTTTTGAGAGATACTTTCAGCGACCTACAATGGGTTTCTCCTAAAACCCATTTAACTGCCCTGGGGCTCATGGTGGATGGGGATATTAGACAGGTAATTTTATAGGTTTTTGTGCAGATTATTTATATGTGATTGGGGTCTTTCATGACCATTTCTTCATTTAGTCTTATTTGATTACAATCTGCCCACCAAATATTTCTTCCCAGTTGCATCCAGGATAGCATTTCCTCAAACTGCAACCTTTGAACTTGCTCCCAGCGCTTTTCAAAGTCTTCACACCCCGTTGTGCAGAGTTCGTGACCAGGGATATTCCTAACTTTATCAAGTACCCACGCCTTCATGGAAGTTTCTGGCATCTAAGCTTTATGTTCGGAGGCCCACCCACGGTCTCCTCGGGGGCGGAGCTCAGCCCCATGACAGTTGATCCGTGGGAGTTGGCATCGTGGCACCTGCAGCCGAGCCAGCACCCACTCTTGTTTCATTTTCATCCTGGGAATCCACTCTGGCCAGTTCACTCAGGACGATGTTTTGTTCAAAGTGGGGCTTGCGATGGGCACTTGCTTCTCAACTGTTGTTCTTCATGGCAGAGCAGCACCTGCCTAGCGAGAGCGCTGCTGAGGGCCCCTCCGACCAGCAAGTGCAAGCAGCACAACACAAGTTGCTAACTTGGACATGTTCCATCAGGAATTATTCTCGTCATCACTTCTGTACAACTCAGTGTTTAAGGGGATAGTTTAATGGTGGAGGGTAACCTTTAGGGAAACCCCAAATATTCCAAACACTTTTGTGTCTACCTTGCAAAAATCACCAGTCTCAGCCTTCTTCACCCTTGATTCCTTTGCATTTAAATGTTGCAGGTGAAATAAGCAATATATTTGATGCCAATATATTTGATGCCTATAGCAATATATTGCTATAAATAAGCAATATATTTTCTATTTTGTTTGGACAGTTTAAGATGGCCATGGGTTTGCATTGTTATTTCACCTCGACCTTGTGGTTTGGCTGTGATTTGAAGGATCTTGAATGACAGATACTTACATGGGTTTTCCACAGTGACATTCATTGATTTCTTGAGGGTAAATCTACACCCTGTAGTCTGGACTCTATGGTGTTCAAATCTTCTATGGAGCTTTTGGAAAGGCAACTGTAAAAGGGCAATGGCAGGTGGACTAGAGGAGAGAAAATAAAACCCATTTTCAGGGAGATGCTGAGCTGGTTCAGCTTTCTCAGAAGAAATAGAGAATTGTGTCGTGTACATGCTTTAGAATTTCTGTCCCTAGCATTTTATATTATCAGCTTTCTCTGTGGCTTTTTAGGGGGATCACCAATCCCCAGTGCCTGGAATAAAGCTCTACACAGTGTAGATGTTTAAGGCACTCCTCGTATCCAGGTTTCTACATGCCGGTTCCAGAAGGCAGCACACACTGCACTGTGTATCCCAGCCTTGAGCCCCAGCCAGGAATTAAAATCTGTTCTTCTCTGAAATAAGCTCTCCATTCTTAGTTTCCTGCTTTCTTGTTTATTCCTTTAAAATAGTAATTTGTGAAAAAAACAAACAAACATTTACTGAGATCCTACCATGTACCCAGCACTGTATGTTATGTGTTAGGGATACAGGGATGAACAAGACAGTCTTTGCCCTTGAAGTCAAGTGAAAGAGATGTAAGGAAAGACAAAGGTCAATGTAGAATTCTAGGATTGTGAAGGAATGGCACCCAATCCACAAGGAATACATTAGGAAAGTTTACAAGAATAAGTGACCTCTGAATTGAGCCAGGTACTATAGTTAACAGGGTGTGTTTCTTTTGTCTCTAGTCATCAAATATAAATTTGCCAGGACAGCAACAACCTTGAAGAGGGGTACCATGCCATAAAAGTATATTTACTAAAACAGGGCATACTTATGATTTCTGCCATGTGGCAGGCCCTTACTGGTGTTGGTGAAATTCAATGAGAAGTTGGAAATGGTTCTCAGATAGATAGATTTTGCATTTTAATGAGGAAGACCCTCATCAAACAAGGAAGCCTAGTAACATGGTGAATGATGGGAAAGGGAATGTTAATTATGCTTTGGAATGTGACTAAGCAGAGGGACTTGCCCACACTGAGGGATCAGGAAAATTTCCCTCAGGAAGCTCAAATCTAAAAGAGGAAGAGGCAGTAATTAGGGCAGGTGGGAAAGATGTCCCAGTTGAAGGAAACAGTGGTATGAAGCCAAGACTGAAGAGGAGGCTTGGTGCATTCCAGGAATATGAGGAAGGTACAGCCAGTGTGATTGGAGGGTGAAGGGTGAGTGATAAGGAAGGGGAGAAGGCAGGAAGTGAGGCCAGAAGGGCAAGGGAGGTGCCCAGTGGTGAAGTGAAGGCCTTGTTTTTCTACTTTCCTTAAGGAATTTAAAGTTCCTTAAGACAGTGGGGAGCCAGTAAAGCAGAGACTGCCCTAAACCAGAGACTGTCCTGACCAGATTTGTACAACAAAAGATAAGGAGATGCACAGAGAAGGATGACACAGGCCAGATGTCTAGTGAGGAAGCTGTCAGGTTAATCTGTGTTGGAGATACTGACAACCTGGACGAGGGTGGTTACAAGAAGAGACAGAGAGAAGCCAACTCAAGAAACTAGGCAACCTGTGGTGATAGATTAAGAACCGGTAAACATTAAGATGACTCTGAATAGCTTCCTTATCTCACAGAGTTCTCACTCTCCATCCTCCATTGTCCATTAGTTTGGGCTGCTGGGAACGGGAGGTATGTAGTTTTGCTGAACTGTCTCCTGCATATACCTGAGCTATCAGGGCACCAAGATCAGAAATCTTGATTTCTGATCAAGAAATCAGATTTGTTTATCTCCCAACTTGACACCACAATGAAGCAGAGATGCCAGTGTAGCATTTCCTGATGCCCCCAAATATCCTGAGTAATCTTAATCTTGTTAAATCAATGACTTGACATTTTGCTAGTTGCCATTTTAATTGATTTACCTGAAATTGATTTGGCATAAATGAGTGCACGGAAAATTACTAACAGTGACCTCGAAGGTTTCAAATGTCTGCTATGTAAGAGGCGATGTGGCTTTGATTAATACATCTGAAGGCTCACTCTTTCCAAGTTATATCAGAGAAATTAATCGGGGATCGCACTGAGAGCTATTAAACATTGATGAGGGTAGTATACGGAGAGTCTGAAAATATAAGAGAAGCATTTGAGTAAACATTAGTTCATCCCATTTCTATGGTGTTGGCTGGTCGTCATAATTTGTGTTTATGGTAAACCACAAATGCAAGTACTTATTCTGCTAAGTTTCAGGAGATTTGACTTTTCTTTTGTCACTTGTGTCCCTAAAATTCAGACCATACCATGGAAGAGAGAAAGAAATGAAATAATAGCAGAGCAAATTTCAGTGACCTAAATTGGCTCTGTTTGGTTTTGTTTTAAATTGATCCTCCCCTGAGACTTGGGTATTTGTTTTGTTACGCAAAGAGTTTTACTATAATAATTTAGGTCTGGCAGGATTTGACATGTACTAAGGCGTAAATAAATGGTCTCTAATTTTCTTCCCGTTTCTAAAAGTTTAAATACGCATTACCTTCCATGCTGCCTCTCCCCCTTTCTTTCCTCCTTGTCTCCCGTCGCCTCCTCCCTTCCCCCAGTGTCCCTGCACTAACGACTCCTCTCAGCCCTCAGAAGAACTAGTAGAAATTTATTAATTAAGGATCTGTTTCTGCTTTTTTTTTTTTTGGTCAGGGAGAATCATTTGTTTTAGAGCTGGTTTTCCACTCTTAATTAAATGAAAATGTCACTCAGTCAAATGAATTCATTTATACTTATTTATCCAGTTCTCCAGGCTTGAATTTCTTTGAGAATTGAGCTCATCACATTTGCTCACAGAATGAACTGAAAAATGTCTCTCACGTTGGTCTAAAAAGCTCACAAATTGATTACTCCTCCCCCCGTAGAAGTGCAGTGTAAACAAAGCCATGATTAACAAATATACAGATGGTGACTTTCTTGTGTACGTGTTATCTGAGCGCATAGAGGAACGTGTGTTGGAGGATGTCTATGCGTACAGGTCACCTGTGCATGCCAGAGCAGGACAGTGGGGGAGTCCCATCACCGCAGTCCCTTAGGACTTAAGAAAGTGTCAAAGGCAGTATTTTGACCATCCATGTGTCTTTATTTGCCTTTCAAAATGCGAGTTGATGGTACAGTGTTTAAAGTCTACCCTCTCCCTTCTGATTTTTTGGAGGGTTACTTATTGAGTACAGTCTGTATCTAACATTATAATATCTGCTTTAGGATGCTAAAGTAGAATGAGCATACTTGATCATTCAGTCACTGAACACCTTTTATTGTGTACCTACTATGTGCTGAGCTAGGTATTCACTCAATGATAAACAGCGCATTCCTGGGAATTGGCAAGTAGGCCAGCTGCAAGTTCTTTTTTATGTGAGCAAATCGTGTTCATTTTCCAGAAGGCTGATGCACTGGTTCTTAGGAGTTCTGCTCTGCTCTCCCAGAACACATTTGGAAAGGGGGAAAGTGTCACCTTAAATATGTCTCAAGAACAAAGTTTCTATCCGAGTAGTTCTGTATCTTACTAAGAGGGTAGAAATGGACTGTGATGCTCAACGGGCATGGACAGACTTTTGTTTAGACTTTCTGCTGAGCTCACAGCCCCAGATGTGAACTCCTTCAGCACCACCCTCTGCAGTAAAATCCCTGCGAGTTCAAAGCGCAGGTCTGAGGCCAGGCGCTAGACACCGGCTCCCTGATGCACGCCCTGTCATTTCTCCTTCTGTGATATGAGCAGGCTTTTCACTTTGCCTGGCTTTGTTTTTTGCTTTTAACTTTAAATGGCCTGGAGACAAAACTGGGTTTAAAGGACTTGAAAGTTGAGTTTCCAAAAGCTTAGTGAGTTACTCCATAAAATCGGCACAGTTTTAATCTTGAAATAAGTTATCCTTTTGTTGTCTTCTCTGCATCATATGGGAGTTAAAATTATGACAGCTTGACAGATTCTATTGTGTGAGACCATTCTACTGGGGCTCAGGGGGACCCTCGGTTTAATCCAGTACTGGGGCTAGGCATTGCCAGTACTTGAGTTTTCTCATCCTTAAAATAGCTCCTGGTAGATACTAAGTACTGTGAACGTAAAGATAATTGTAGTAATTATTACTTAGCCTCCAGGGAGCCCATCCTATTTAAACCCTGGGCTTAGAAAGAAAAGGTTGAGAAAGAGCGGATCTACTTGGCCCTTGAAATGGATGCTGACAGTGTTGACTCGGCTGAAATCCCACTGCCCAGGAGTAAAGGAAACAGCAATCTGGTTTCTCCAAGGGTAGGAGGATGAATTCAGGTTGGGAGATCCATTCCAGATTGTATGAGGACAGTTTAGAGTATTCAATGGAGTAAACACTTATCGAGCGTCTATTATGTTGAGCAAGATACTGTACTAGGCAAAGACAGTCCCTTCCTTCAAGGATCCTTCAGACCAATGAGTATTCCAAACACTGGGGCTTTTAACTTCTCTAAGTCATATCAGAATTGGCCCCTGGACCCAGAACTCTTAGCCCTACAGGAGGCCCTGGTGAATGGCAGCGACGGCTGCAGCAATAATCACTACCATTTATTGTGTCCGTGTTATGGTATCAGCTGTGTTCTGAACACTCTGTTTGCCTTATCATTCTATCCTCACAAATATCCTAGGAGATGGGAGCTATTATTAATCCTATTTGGCAGATCAAAGAACCGAGTCACAATCATGAGGCTCAAACCAGGCCATGCAGTTTAGGAAGTGGTGGAGCAAGCATTCTCTTCAAAGCCCGCATCCTTAGACATCTTGCTATGTCTGTTGCTGTAACTCTGGCTACGGTGTGAATAAATTTTATCATTGCCTTGTGCCAAGTCCAAAGCCAGGTACTAGAGGTCTGGTAGGGCACATAGTAGACATCCTGTCCTAACTGATTGTAGGGCTTAGAGAAGAGATGGATGTCACAAAGAAAAGCATCTAGTCCTGTCTCATTTAACACCACCATTGTGGCACAGCTTCATTATAACTGCTTCTTTCTTAATGTTTTCTCCAAAAAATCGTTTTGTATCTCTATCTGTTCAACATAGTATATTTTAACTTTTGTTTTATTCACTCTGAACACTCCCATAGTGGCTCATCCCGTGGGCTGGCACAGCGCCGTTAGTGCATACTTTCTGTCCGCGAGCAGCGTTGGGCCTGGAGCATGGTCAGCCACTCAGCCTTTCTTAAGGTGCCCAGGTCATTGTGCCCCCTTGCTTAAATTTATTCTGTTTTGGCCTCTCTTCCTGCCTTTTAGTTTGTCATCTGGTTTTGACTATCAAGGCAGAAAGAAAAGGCATGCAAGGGAAGGTGTGGGAACAGCAGCAAAGAAACCCCAAAAATGATATAATTATGGATGGAAAAAGTCAAGTTCTGTAGAGAATCAAATTTTCTTTCAAGGTTTCAAATTTGCTTTCTATAACGACTCACATGTGAGAGGTCGTCGATCTGTTTCTCTCCCTCCTTTCCCCTCTCTCTAAAAAAATTAATTAAATAAAGTCTTAAAAAAGAGAGACTCACCTGATGTTCAAAGAAGCAGAGGGTAAAGGGGAGATACCAGGGCTTGTCTGGATCTGATGAAAGCCAACACACGTATCATGAAACGGGGCACTGGTGGCTGGAAAAACCTGCAGTGAGACTTCGTGAGACCCACGAGAGTGGCCAGCGCTCTCCAGGGACAGGGTGGGGTCTCGGGAGCAGGGACACTGCGACGGCCCCTGCAGCAAGGCTCAGTTAGCACATTTTTGTGTGGGTCCTACCCACAGGAAATGAGGTGTGCATGTGTGTGCATGTGTGTGCGTGTATATGTGCATGTGTATGTACTGAAAAACTGTGTCAAGGGTAATGAAGAAAAAATATAAAGTGGAATGAGAGGTCCTAACTGGGGGATTGCCCTGCCATTTAAGTGGTACCAGGGAGACGTGAGGGCTGCCAGGTAGAGAGCGGGGAGAAGAGCGACCAGACAGAGGGAAGAGCGTGTGCTGAACTCAGAGTCACCGAGGAGTTTAGTTAGCATGATCTAGGAACTGAGCAAAAACCGCACACGGGACCACAGAGTTCGCGGGAGAGTCACGTGGCCCGGACACAGCAAGAGCCAGACCCTGCAGGGCTGCAGAGCCACATTAAAAATTTGAAATAGGGGCTCATCCAGTGTAATGAGAGGCCATTAAAGGGTTTTAAGTGGAGGAGTGATGTGATCTCATTTACACTTTTTCCCGGTACACAAATATTTTTATTGAATCATGTTGATAAAATTAGATAACAGGAAAGTCTCAAATGAAATAGTAAACATAATAAAAATTATTGGGTTTTGTAATTATTTCTAAATTTTATTAAATTGATTGGGGTATCACTCATTAATAAAATTATATAGGACGGATCTTGAGAATATCATGCTAAGCCAAATAAATTAGTTAGAGAAAGTCAAGAGTAATGTGATTTCACTCATATGTAAAATAGAACACTGAAACAACAGACAAACAAGACAAACAAAAACACAGATAGAGGCAGCAGTATGGTGCATACCAGAGGGACAGGAGCCGGGGGGAGGGACGAAAGGGGGTCAAGTACATGGTGACGGAAGGAGATTTGACTTTGGGTGGTGAGCACACAGTGTAATAATAGACAGATGACGTATCACAGAATGGAACACTTGAAACCGTTTTAATTGTTATTAATCGCTTGCGTTTATCAAAGAGCGCCCTGGCAGCTGTGTGGAGGATGGATGGGGCAAGGGCAGAGATGGAACTAGGGGTCCAGGCAGTGACTTATGCAGAAACCCGGCTGAGAACAACTGATAGTTAGAACTAGGCTGGTGGCCACTGAGCTGAGCAGAGGAGAATCTGTGTGCAGGTCGAAGCAGTGGGACTTGATGACAGACTAGACATGGCCCAGGGGAGGGAGAATCAAGAATGAGTCCCGGTTCCCAGCCAGGGCTGCTGCACAGGCCAAGGAACCTGTGCTGAGGAGTGAGAGTCCACGGCCGGACTGGGGAATGAAGAGGTCGGCAGTAATGTATTCTGTTTGTGCCTTTGAAACATTTAAGAAAGCAGCTGGCTGTCTTGAGTATGGAGTTCTAGTGGGAATTGGTGCTGAACACGTAAATGTAGGAATTATCGGAATGTATGTATGCCTTGGCAGAAGTCCAGTTACTTGACCACTAAACATTCCTAATCTTTATTCACATTAAATCTTGTTCTGTGTCAAATGAAAGAGCTAGAGGGACAGGCTCCAAGAGTCCCATGTATGTATGTCTCCTCCACCAACCTGCCCGTCAGTGGTTGCACATGTCACAAGTCCCTTCTGATGAAGGTTTGTTCAAATAAGTATGGGGAAAGGCCTCGTGGGTGAAAGAAGCTGTCCTGAGAGAGAGAAAGAAGGAGAGCGAGCATGGTGAGGCTGTATCATGCCCTGTCCTGGCCAGCCCTCATCCCCAGTGTCACTTTCATTGTTCATAGGGTACGATACACTCTCACAGAGCGGCCCAAAGCATGAGCTTCGGAGTTAAAGACTCTGAGTTGCTCTCCCAGCTCTGTCCCTCGCTACCTCCGCCAATGATATATCCTCACTCTCAGAAAGTAAGCATTTTCTATCATAAAAGAACAAAATTACCCAGTGCACAGAGGTGCCATGAGGATTAAAAGGAGATTTTGGCAGAGTGATTATTAGCACAGATCTGAATACATGGTAGATAAGAAGTGGATCTGTATCTAAAAACACCTTCTTTGCAGAGATGAGTAGAAGGCTGAGATATGTACTTTTATGAGGCTATTCCAATAAGTCAGATACTGAGTTTTTGTTAAAATTCTTCAGTCATCTCGAGCTAGAGAGGAGAGAGGCACTGTGCAGGAGGGAGAGCCGTATCACTTCCATGAACTTGCTTCTGACACAGGCCGGTTTCTTTGTCATCCAGAGTCATAGTCCAGAGCGTACGAGTACCATCGTCTGCAGACTGGCCTAGAAGATGGTATGGAAGCTCTTACATAAAACTGTGCCTTTGGGTCCTTTTAATGATTCCTTTTGATCGGGGTACGTAACGTGTTGAAGAATCACCCCTAGCGTTTTACACAGGTTCTCCATGAGTGCATGCGGAGGACATTTTGCAGGACACAGCACCTGTGCCTTTATGATGGTGGGGACTGGAGGAGTCCCCACCATCACTACCTCCAAATTGCCCAGTCTATGTTCTTGCTATACCTTTGCTTCAATTATTAATAGTTCTTGTCTTTTTAATGTTCAACTGACAAATGGTCATGATCGTTACTCAGGTCACCAAGGGCAGTTACTAGGCATCTCCTTGTGTGCCCAGCACTGTTTGGATTCAGGATGAAGAAGGCAGCCTCATTCTTATTACACTTGGACTCTGCAACTGGAGGAAAATGGAGCATATTTATAATTTGATACTCATCACTAAGTGCTCTAGAACAGCTCTGTCCAGCATAAGTTTCTGAGATGCAGGACACATGCTAGATCTGCATGATTCAGGACAGTAGCCTGAACCCACCCGTGCAGCCACTGAGCACTTGAAATGTGCTTAGTGAGATGAGGGACTGGATTTGTAACTCACAGTAGTTTAAGTAGCCGTATGTGGCCACTGTATTGAATGGCACAGTTGCAGTAAGTTTGAGGAGAAGTGGTGTCACTCCAGGAATTCAGGAAGGAAGCAGAACTTTAGCTTGAGCTTAGAAGTCAAGTGGACACTAAAGGACCGCTCCAGCTGTGGCGACAGCATGAGCCATGGCTGCAGGGAAGGGGAATATATGTGGTTTGTGAACATTAGGGGGGGGGGGGGAATTGAAGGAGACTTTCTGAAAACGTCAGGGAAGAAGTTTCTAGAATCTAGACCATTCGTCTGTTTCACAAGTTTGGTATGAGTAGTTTGCCTGCAGTGAGCCTGTAGTGATTTGGAATGGAGCATCACATAATTCCGTTATGCTTTTTATAAACTAACGATGTTCAGAGTGAGACCATGTAATACTCAAGTTCATTGAAACTTCCAGTACAAATCAGGTGGGAATCCGCAGGTTATTTGCAGAAACAATTCCTTACCAGAGGTTAAAGGACCCCACCTGGGTTGTTCAGTCACCCAGGGACTAACAACAGCAGAAACCGGAAGGAGCAAAGGGAGGGACTCTGATAGCAGAGTCTGCGCAGAGCGGGAGCCGTGGCAGAGGCGTGAGCTGACGGAGGGACCTTAGCAGACAGGCGCAGCCAGTGCCAGAACCATCGGTCCGAGCAGGGCGGGAAGGAGAGAACAGACAAACCTCTTGCCTGCTGCCTCTTCCTAGGTAAACACAACCCAAAGCTCCAGGGCAAGCGATCACAGCTAATGCAGTCCTCAGGGGTCAGCCTGCCTTACAGGAGCTGGGCAGAAAAGGTGGGATTAGATCTCGGGGAGCGGGCATGGAAGGAAGTGGAAATAAATAGCTCTCTTTGTCTTAATCTTTAAAAAAAAAAAGAGTGTCATAGTGCAGGCCATTATAACAAAAGTACCATAGTGGGACTGAGTGGGTTAAACAACAGAAATGTATTTTTGCAGTTCTAGAGGCTGGGAAGTCCAAAATCAAGGCACCAGCCAATTAGGTTCCTGGTGAAAACTCTTGTCCAGATTTGTAGAAGGTTGCCTCCTTACTGTGTGATGGGGGGGAGAGAGAGAGAAAGCAAGGTCTTCTATCAGGGCACTAATCCTATCCCTGAAGGCTCCACCCACAGGACTTCCCAAAGGCCCCGCCTCCTAACACCATTACACTGGGGATTAGGGCTTCAGAATTTTAGAAAGACAGAAACATTTAGTCCATTGTAGCAGACAGTGAAACGGAAGCCATATAAACAATACTGGTTAAATTATGGCAAAACTACACAATTGAATATGATGCAGCATTGAAATTATATGCAATGACAAACAAAAGAAAATTCTTGCTAGATATTAACTGAAAAGAAGCTAATAAAAACACCATATATAGTAGGATCAAAATGTTATTTTTACATAGTGTATATACAGTAAAATAAAAGAGCATACTATTCATACTCAGAAAAAGAAAGAAAATCGGAGAGAAATGCACCAAAATTGTAGCAGTGGCTTAAGGATGTTTCTAATTTTCTTCTTGGTTCTCTTCTAGGTTTTCCAAATTCTCTAAAGCAACACAATTACTACATTTTCTTTTCCGGAACAGTGTTTCTGTTGTTCTTAATGTAGCTGCAAGGCCATGTTGAGGAGAGAGAGCTATCTGACCAAGTTCCTTTTTATCCGTCATTAACTAGCTCAACAGTTAGCTTAAGTTCCCTTACGCCCCTATCTCTGCAGTGACGACAGGCACCTGAGCTACAATTCGCAGTGTATTAAAAATGGGATGAGTCAATAAAACGCTCTTCTTTTAAAATATTCCACAAAGAAACCCTTCGGTCCTGCAGAATGGCCTGGCTCTCTATTGATCTTTTTATTGCCTCATTTTCTCAAGCACCGTTCATTAACTCAGATCCCCACCAACCACCTTTCCTGTTGTCTGTTACACTTGATCTCTGTTCCATGTGAATCTCTGGTGGCACCTGCATTATTAAATTGACAGTTGCATAAAGCCTTATTGGCATCTGTAAGAATAAAGCACATTTCTTAGGAACCGTGGCGATGGGAGCCATTTCTTTTTTCCCCTGAGCCACCTGAGCATAGCCAGTTTTTGTACACCTGCAATCTTCACCTTAAAAACAGCAATCCATCTGTTTCATTGTTTTATTCCTTCCCCGTAGAAAAACATTTCCACCTACCGTCTTCCTGATGTACAGTCATCTGACCTTGATGGACTCTGGTAGATGGGATTATTGCCAATGACTTGATGACTTCTCCTATTAGTTATAGTTAGAGGAAATCTGCTCCCTGTCCCTGGCTTGCTCCTCCACCTCTGGCAGCTGTGTGGCTATTAGTTCTTGGACGGCTGCTTCAGCAGCATTATTCTAGTACTTACTTGTAGTAGATATTAACAATAATAAGCAGTCTGTAAATGGGCACAGTGTTGAATGTGTGCAAGGATTATTGCTGATAACCCTAATCATAATCATAGTCTTGCCTTTGGGTTAAGTTAGGATTCTCATGGTTCCCAAGAACAGAAATCTGAAGGCGGCTTTAGCAAAACCACACCATTTGGTGGGGTGTTCCTGAGGTACAGATAGGAGCTTTGACAGGGCTCAGAGCAAAGATGCAGCAAGGCCTCAGGGAGAAGGAGAATGGTGAATTGGAAAGCCAGCAAGAATCCAGACAACACTGCTCTGGCTCTCTTATTTCTCCTGTTTTCTTTCTACTTCATTTCCTATTTACATTGTCTCTGTGACTCAAGTCACAGACTGGCAGGTGGCTTCTCACCAGGTTCAAGTTTGCTCACTATGGCTAGAGACCTTAGACCTCTCTCAAGTGCTTTATTAGTTTCCTCTTTCTGCTCCCAACTATCTTCTGCCCCCTCTCATCCCAGTTCCATATGCCCCAGACAGGGACTCTGAGTGTCCCAGCCTTGATCCACTAAATCACAGACAGCAGCAGCATTGTACTGTGCCTTCCCCGTTGTCCAGAGTCATCCCCTGTGGTCATCGTGAGGTGCTCAGACACCCTCAGAGGTGTTCACCTCAGTTATTATGTAGTGGATGCTTTCATTGTACTTAATCAGTGGCAGAGATATAAACTTGGCCAATTAACATTGTTTGCATTAGTACTTAGAGGAAGAAGCATATAGCTGATAAAGATGGAGTGGTGGAAAAAAAGTGAGTTTTGACAACTTCTCTTCTACATGGCAAGAAAGAGCCATTTTGTGTCCTTCATTTAAGAGATTGTCACAGAGACATGTCAGGAGACGGTAGGATATGATCCAAGTAAATATGATATTTACTGAAGTAAAATATCAGGTGTAGGAATGACACCAAGTAAAGGAAAACAGGGAGGGCCCAGCCAATAAGGGGCAGGCCGGTTTTCCTTAATGAACATGGCTGTGTTGGTACCACATTTAAGAATCTACTACACTGTGGTCTAGGCACTATGCATATTTAATGAAGCCTGCACCCTGCAAATAAGATCTGTTTTGAAGTGAACAAAATATAATTCGCCTTCCTGTGTGGTTCTTACTGTATTGGGTCCCCAAATTGAGACACAACTGTATTCATTCATCTACTAGATGAATATTCACTGGCCTCCAGGCAAACCTTAGGCAGAATGGTTATCAAACAAACCTTTACGTGAGTATTAGTATGAAGGGAGTTCTTCGCTAGGTACTTGAGTAAGCACTTGATGTTCTTTAACTCATTTAATTCTCACAAGGAACACTGCCAGTGTTTCTCCCATTTTATGGAAAGGAAACCGAGCTTCTGAGAGAACAAAGGGACATGGTCAGTACGACAAGGTTAAGGATTGGAGAGGCTGAAGCTTGACCCAGATGTGTCTGACCACAAAACCCTTGGTTTTATTTTTTCAGTGTTGGAGATGTGTTGCCTAGGTTGTTCAGCCTGTCTTATTGACTGGTTGAAGAATGACTTGAGGGATGCCCCTGCCCCATCACAGACAGCTCCCAGGCTAGCTCTGACATGGACCAAGGGATGGTTAGACCATGATAAGCCACACATGGCGGTGATTGGGGCAGCTGGAGAGCAGGCATCTGCCACTTCCTAGGCAGGGAACCTAAATAAGTTGCTTTCTTCTCTGGGCTTTGTTGCCCTGTGCCTGTCCCAAGGACCTACCTTATAGGTGACTGTGTGGAGTAAATGAGTTGGTGCACTCAGAGCTCCTGGAGCGGTGCCCAACACAGTAAGTAAGGGCTTTTACTGTCATTCACAACACGCTATGTACTATGGGAATTTGTACTCCTTGATGGAGCCAGGCAGGATTCAGGGAGCAAAGAGGCTGTGATTCTGGGTAAGGAGGCAAATACTGGATATTTAAAGAAGCCTTCTGTGAACAGATGACTTTATTTATTCCACACAGATTTATTGAGCATGTACTGTGTGCCGGGCACCCAGCCAGTGTTAGTTGTGGGTAAATGGGCTTGGTGCTATGAAAGTATACAGAATGTTCTGCACCATGACTGAAAAATAAAAAAGGATGAATCCTAAGAAAATGGCCACAAGGAATTACCTGTGAGAATAGTTACGGGTATGACAAAGCTGGGGTTGTCTCAAGGAGATAACAATCAAATTTCTTCACCAAGCCCTTTCAAAACTCCTCATTCAAGGAACTGTTTTGGCACACCCTCGGGCACCGAGGGGTCGTACACACAGATGCACTTTTTACACCCACTTGTGTCCCTCTACACACTACAAAGCATACCACTGCCCTTCGCTTAAGAGGAGGACGCTCCCGAGGCTTCATAGGTGCATGCAACTTACTGCATCCTGTCAGCTTCCGAGAATGCTACCATCTGGGAAATCCTGAGCTGAATGTGTGCCCTTGAATCACTCCTCTGGCCTCGGCTCTCACCGTTCACTGAACTGTACTAATCACAGCAACTGCCACATGTGTGACTCTTGCTGTGTGTTAGAGCTTCTTTTGCAGCGACTCACTGAATCAGTAAGAGCTGAGACTGGGTAACTGCTGTGCACAGTAAAGCAGCACAGTGAGGGGTGTGAGCACAGACCCTGGGTTACAGGGTCTGAGCTAGCTTCCCAGCGGCGTTGGCAGTTCTTGGCTCTGTGACATCTTTCTGAACCCTGGTGTGCCTCAGTTTCCTTATCTGAAAAGTGAGAACAGTGCTGAACACACAGGAAGTACTACCAATGTGCCTGTTGAATTATTTTCAGTGCATGAAGTTCTTTCCAGCTCAGATAGTTGGAACCCCTTGCTCCATGCCCTGAATCACAGTGAGGCATGGACAACAGACTCTTATGGCTTCAGGGCCTGGGCGGGGGACATGGTCCAATAAGGGGCCTGCGGGAGCTAGAGCAGCTGCAGGCGGACTTCAGGCCCCTGGAAGCCTTGAGACCCGAGGCCAGTCAGAGCCAGAGCCCGATTCCAGGAAGTAAATGCAGAGGTCAAAGGCCACGAGGCATTACTAATTTCCTGGGAGTCTAGGACCGAGGCCAACAGCAGAAGCAAACTGCTTTTGACTGAAAATAGAGCAAGACTCTAAACTTCCTTCAATTAAACCTGGCAATTTAACCCATATGTTTGAAGACACCTTGCGAGAAAATCCCCTCTGAATCAAGACTCACACAGATCTACACGGCAGAAAAAGGAACAGGGAAAGATGCCAAACTGAAAAGTGACCAACTGCCACCAGGAGAAAGGCAGTGTTTAATACGCCTTAACTCTTTTCTTTATCCCTCCTCAGTCTCTCTCCATTTGAGGGGTGCTCTGTAACTCAGTAATTCTTCAGCCAAATGTATGATATATATATTGAAAATATATTATCTGTATATCTATATATATACATATCTGTATATGTATATATGTATATAGGTATATACATAATGGTCAAATAGGTTTGGGAAATGTTGGCTTAATAAAAAGGTCTTTTATATTGCAGTGCTTCTCCAAGGCTTTAATAATATCCCCACGTTGGCCGTGGTGCACAGGACGTGTTGGACTCTGTAGATTATTGTGTAGAGGAAGGGGACACAGCAGGCCTGAGTTTGCTTTTCTTGAAGGTCCTGCATCCAGGGGTGGCCCCTGCAGGTGTCTGGAATTTGGATTCCGGGAGGGTCTCCCCACCCCTCAATCAGGTGGTTCATGTAAACTGCACAAACAGTGTCGTTTATGCTGAACTCCAGCCTGGGAGTCTGGAATCGGGCATGGGGCAGGCAGAGGGTGCACAAGTGATCAGTCCCCAGGAAAAACCACAGGCACCGCATCTCGGATGAGCGTCCCTGGTGGACATGTCACGCCCGTGGTCACCACTTGTCACTGGAGGCATTAAACGCATCCCATGTGACCCAGGGGGAGAGACCTGTTGCAGGTTCGTGCCTGGTGTGCTCTGGACTCACGCCACGTGCATTTCCTTTGCTGACCTTGCTGCGTGTCCATTTTCTGGAAAGTCCATCTTAGCTGTGAGTACAACTCTGCAGTGAGCCCTGCGGGTCCTACTTGGGAATCGCCTAACCTGGGGACGTTCTTAGGGATCCCCGTCACAACCCAAATCCTTTTCTCCACAGTTGCCTTTTCAGCATCTCACGTGTCACTGCGGTTCTAAAGCATGTAGTGCAGGCAATGGCAAGCTATTCAATCCCACATGGTAGAAGCAGAGTTCACCCCAAATCACCCCTCTGGGCTTCCTGGTGAAAAATGTTAGGGTTCCTAAGGCCCACATGAAAGTCAAGACCAAGTAACGTCTTTCTTCCTGGCTGGGGTGCGTGGATTAAATACACCCCAACTGAGCAGAACTTGCTGATGTAACCTCATCCTTCCTTTAGAGCACTCAGTAGGGGGGAATGGTAAGGATGGAACCAGTGGCTGCAAGATACAGGCATCTTTTGTGATCTTCCATTTTTCAGCTTAGCAATTTAGCCTAGGACAACATTATTTATATAAACTTATTTATATAAAGATTTTTAAAAATTTTTATCCTCACCCAAGGACATGCTGATTGATTTTGGAGAGAGTGGAAGGCAGGGGGAGGGAGGGAGAGAGAGAGAAACATCAATGTGAGAGAAACATCGATCAGATTCCTCTCATGCGTGCTCTGACTAGGGACCAAATCCACCACCTACGCATGTGTTCCCTGACCAGAAATCAAACCCATGACCTTTCAGATTGCGGGATGACACTCCAACCAACTGGGCCACACCAGCCACGGCATATTAGCTTTTATATAAAAAGAAATGACATAAAATTATATATGTACATATGATTTCTTTCGTACATCCAGTTAGATAGCCCTACTAAAGGGATTTTATGGCTTTTTGAGCCTTGTGGCTGAGCCTGTGGCTTATCCCATGGCAAATAGGATTCCTCTGAGTTCATCTTACAGAAAAAACAGATGCTCCCAGGGTCTCCTGAGGGCAGGTAGGCTGCCATGGTGCATGAAAAACCAAATGGAGAGGGTGATCAGCCCCAGCGTGTGTTCTTCCAAGTACCTTTTCTCCTCCACATTCTTCATGGCTGACTTGCCCTCTGTGTTTTTCACAGCTGCCCAAAGTTATATTTGTGTATCCTCTGCCACGGGTGGGGGACTGTGCTTCCGGCGTCTAGCCTGCTCCTGTTTACTTCCTTACCGCTGTGTGTCTAGACCAGCCGGACCTGTTTTCCTTTGACCTGTTCCTGCAGCCCTTGCTGACCGGTTTCCAGGGAGAAGGCACTCTGCACCAAGTGCCCACCAGTTGTGACTTGGTTTAACTGGCTCCTTGCCAGGCTGACCAGCAGACAGATAATTCTCTAAGCAGTTCGCCGTCCTCGTTATCTCAATACCTCAAGGTTATTGTGTATCATGCCTCCACTGATGTTTGTGTTCCGTCCTCTGTGCTTTTTGGGCCTCTCCAAGGCCCAGCTCATGCCCTACGCTGTTCCGCATGAAGCTGGCCTTCTCCACTGCACCCCTGTGGACCCTGCTGGACCTTGAATTCCCACCAATATGTCTGTCTTTAGCAGACATCTTTGCACTTGTCTTTTTTTTTTTTTTTTTGGCTTGTACATGCAGCACAATGATTGAGCTCCCATTTAAGAGCCACTCATTGTAATAGAAAATAGATCCCCCCCCAAAAAAAAAAGAATAGAAAGGAACAAAGTCCCTGCCCCCACGGAGCGTACTGTTCAGTTGAACTGCTGTACGACTTGTTATACTATTATTTCCCATATGCTAGGGCTGACTCTTGTCTGCATCTCTAAACTCCCCAAGAGCAATGAACTCTGCTTGGGTTTTTCATGTTTCCAGAGTCATGAATGTTCAATGGTAAGTAGTTGTTAAGAACTCAGAAAAAACCCAGTTCTTCTCCCATTCCTAAAGTTTACGAGCTACATTTGCTTCTATTTCTTCATTTATAAACTGGGAATAGTCATGTCTACTTCTTACAGTGTTGAAAGGGCTACTTAAAAACTGTAAGTGCCTGGCATTGGTCCATGCATGTACTAATCACTTCAATAAATGTTAGCTGTGATTCTTATTAAGCAAGCCTGTGACACAGAGTTTATAATATTTTTTCCTGGAACTTTGGCCTCGAGGCAGCACTGGGAGGCTTTTCCTGGTGGGCGAGATCCTGGCATTGTGCTGTCAACCCTCCCACATTTGGTCCAACCTGAGCAGGATGGGAGGAGTTAAAGGAGAAAGCTGCTCTGAGTCAGAACATCAACAATGCATTCAAGACCCGCCTGGCTTGCTCTGCGTGGGAATGTGGATTTCCACATACATTTTTGGTGCTAAGGACGCTGTCCCTGGCTTGCTTCTTTTCCTGACAGTCACTCAAGGCAGACTGGAGGCTGGAAAGAAGGAAAAAATCTCCATTTACTGACTGAATGCTACGTGCCAGCTGCCCTATATACATCCTTCATCTTCACAACATCCCTGCCAAGAAGGTGCTCTTACTCCCATTTTATAGATCAGAAAACTGAGGTTTAAAGAGTTTAAGTAACTTGGCAAAGTTGCACAGCTAACCCAACACCAGTCAGAGACCTTTGCCCTTTACATCCAATGCCCTTTATTCAGTAACTGAATCCGTGGAAGTTCTGGCCTGGTTTGGCCTGAGATATCTGCCTTTCCCCCTTCTACAACGACCCAACGCGCTCTACCAGGTCCGTGGCAGAGATGGCGGTTCCACAGCTAGCATGCTCCTCCTTTGTGCTAATACAATGTGATGAGTGAGCTGCTTGGTGCAAAATGTAAGGAGGCAAGCACTCCCTAGCTCACATTCGTGTGGACCACATTTTGTTTGTGCTGACACCAGCCCTGTCCCTCCCACTCATTGTCCCAGTGTCCAGCTACCAGGATTTGCTAGAGGAAACCATACACACCAAGACCTCTGTCACCTTGATAATCAGGACGGGCCAGGAGGTGGCTGGCAGACTGTTGGGCAGCCTCACCATTCTCAGATGGCACATCACCATTTCCGTGTAGCTTCTTCCCTCCAAACTCTTCCCTCTCTTCCAAAACTACCTTTCATGGTAGTTTCTCTCCAAAACCGTAATACAGCCACACAAAAAGGAGGGGAGACCACTGAGACCCTGTCCCAGAGCCCCAAACTTGGTTTTGGCCCATATGTTAACCCTAGCATGTGGGAAGTGGCTAGTACAAGAGAACTGTGGGGGCAGATCCCCATAACTGAGGGCTCAGTGGAAAGGTGGTGTCCTGGGTGAGCAGGTTCACCTTCAAGGCAGGATATGAGCCCACCATGTACCCTCTTCTCCTGGCTCCCTCATCCCATGAAAGGGGCATGATTTGTACTCTAGTTGTGCCCACTTTTGCTCTCTCTCAAAAACCTGTTCCTGTAACTAAGTACAGGCAATGTAGCTTGGGGCCACGCACATCCAAAACATCTAGAATATTGATTCAAGATGCTGAGTCTTGGGGCACTCCCTAGTTCAGAGTCAGAAAGTGATTCACTCACTAAAGTTGAAGAAGTTCTAATGTGGAATTTGGACTGTTTATCCTCATGACTTCTTACTTAGTTTGTTTTTCTTTCCTTTGGGGCATTCAGTCAGTACCTCGTCACTTTCTGATATTTCTAGTTCTCAGTCAAATTCAACAAGAAGTGAAAATTACTACACTTTTCATCAAGCTGTGATGTGACCAGGACAGAAATGGGAGAAGGGAATTCTCAGAACAGGAGACGTTCAGTTTCTCCTGTGGGTCGTGATAGAATTAAATAGCAAGATTCCTTATGTGTCTACTGGTATGTTTTCAATAATGAAAAAAATATCTTGTCAACTATGGTGAAAGCTCATAACATCTTCATTTTCAGTTATAGGCAAATATTTCCAAATACATGTCAGTGTTTTCTTAAAACGCCTTTATTAGAACTAGGTTTAGAACTTGAAGTAGAATTGGGCATGGGCTATGTTTGCAAATGAGCATGTCTGGCACACGAGTTCTCTCCCCACCCCGAAAAAAAATTTGAATTAGATGCTGATATTTGAGAATCAGGGTATTTCACATTTTTAAGTTACAAATTTTTGTATTCTATTTAAAATTTTTCACAATACCTTATACTGGGCCACAGCCTCACAGTGCAGTGACCGGGAGTGCAGCGGCCGCTCTTGGGAACAGACAATGCCACACCGACGATGTTGGTGAATTCTTTAGTGCTCCACCTGCCGAGAGGCGGGGTCTGGGTGCCCCCCTCCCCTGGGACCTGGGGGGCCTAGGGACTTCTCTGACCGGGAAAATGCAGCCGGGATAATGCATGTGAGTGCTGGGGCCCAGGCTTCAGGAACCGGCCGCAGCCACTTTCTGTCTCTCGGGACCCCTGCCCAGGGGAATAAACCACCCTATGCTAAGTGTGACTGCTCCGAGACCACCGTGCAGGGAGGAGCCCAAGCCTCATCATGAAGTCCTAGAAGAGAGGCACCACGTGGAGAGAAAGACACAAGGTCAAGGAGCACCAAGGCACCAGACACGTGACCGAGGAAGCCGTCTCGAAAATGGAGCCTCCATCCCCACGAGGGGACACGTGGATCAGAGATGAACCACCCAGCTGAGCCCCTCATGATTCCTAAGCAACAAAAGCATAAGCGTGATAAAAACCCTTGCTGGGAGCCTCAGCCGTGGAGTCGATAACTGAGACCAGAGTGTGCGTCTCCGGTTCACGCTAGCCCCCTCTCTCTCCCCTGGCTTTTTACCTGAATTATTTTACATCTAGGCTCCTGTACGAATTTGGGTTTGCAGTTCTTATTTAAACCAAGGCCTGGTGAACCTTGAATTATGTGAAATTTGGCAATTAAAATATTAAAAATAAATATATGTATTTATGACAAGATTAGGTTGTGAGGGTTGGAGGGTTACAGAGAGCGCTGGAAATTTTTTTTAAAATTGTATTTATTTATTTTAGAGAGATGGGAAGGGAGGAAGAAAGAGAAGGAGTGAAACATCAATGTGCAGTTGCCTCTAGCACACCCCATACTGGGGATGTGACCTGCAACGCAGGCATGTGCCCTGACTGGGAATCAAACCAGCGATGCTTTGGTTCGCAAGCCTGTGCTCAATCCAGAGCTACACCAGCCAGGGCCTGGAAATTTCTACTTGAAGTATTTTTTTCCATGGACCACCTTGCTGGAGGTGAAAAGTGTACAAGTTCAAGGATTGGTCAGCTCTTTCTGAGCACTGGCTTTCTCATGTATAAAAGCAGGTCCCATTCATCTTCGACCTTGGTTGAGTCTGTGAGCAAGAGAGCTCGGCTTTGGTATGATTTATTTCGAGTGTGTATTGTGTACCTTGTAAAGTATTAGAAAGTACATTTATTCCACGGCAAGCCAGCCTGTGGGGCAAGAGAAAATGTCTAATTCTTTGTTGAAGCCTGTGCCTTTCTCATCTGCTACCTCTAGCTCCCAGTAAATATTTGTTGAATAAATGAATGAACAAATGAATGTGTGTTAGTCACCGAGGGTACAAAGAAAGACAGATGAGACATGGGATCTGCCCCTTGAGGAGCTCACAGTCTATCGAACACAGGCAGCAAATTAAATACTGGTTCTGCCTCCTGGGTAGCACATTCTTTTATTCAGAAACACCATTTTATCTGTGTCTGGCCGCTGTTCACATCCACCCCCAGATGAAATGACGTGCTGCAGGAGAACATGCCCTGGAGGAGCCCAGGACGGGGCAGAGGACTGCCAACCACCTATCCCGATGAGGCAGCCTTCTCATGCTGTGGCTAAGTCACGAGGAGGAGGAGGAGGGAGGGAGAAGCGCCCCAGTCAGAGCTACAGGAGCCGGGGTGCAGTTCCTCAGAGGCCCCCTCAGGGACCCATCAGAAAAGCAAGACGGCAGTCACTGACACATCGTTCCATCAGCCCGTGGTTGCTCCGACTGCGGAAAGGCAGCGAGGCAGCTCCAGCAGCACCAGCCCTCAAAGCTGCAGCCGGTGCTGAGAGAGGCAGGGCCCACAGCAGAATTCGGTTTTGTTTATTAAGAGATGTGAAGAAGCCCCTGCTTTTAGTCAGCCTGCCCCATATGGGCTTACAGAATGATCTTTTTTCCTTCCCAAGTGCGTTTGGCAAAGTGTCTTCTCCCCCTTTCTTACTTTATAAGTGAGGCCTTTGTGAGGCTGGACAGAGGAAGCAGACTTTTGTTTGATACTGAAGATAAGTAGCTTCTTGTTCTTTATTCTCCCAGTGAGATTCTCAGTGTCAATGTATGACACGATCAACATCGTACAGAGTGTCGATGCAAATGCATTCGGGTTTGGAAAGATTTCTTTTTGTTTGTTAAACAGCAAGACCAGGATGAGGTCAGAGGATGGGTAGAAAGCCAGGCTGGGTTCTCTAGTCAATTTCCGAGCCGTAGGCTGTGTCCTTGGGCGGGGAAGCTGAGCCCTGCAGGTGGAAACGACGTCCTGTCTGCAAAGCAGAACTGCTCAAATAGTGAAACCAAAAGTTAATTTGCTGTGTTTGTCCAATAGATTCTGAGCTCCTTCAAGATGGAATCCTACAAGAAAGGGCAGAACACAAGAACAATGGTGACCAGATTTGTCTCTTCCCCGAGTGAGGAATATTGCACAGTAGAGAGGGGCTTCTTAGATTGGGAAGGTTTCTCTCCCTCCAGCCATGGCTGTGCCTTCTGTGCCCCCAGGAAGCTCTGGCCCCACCGCTGACACCGGCTTTCCACAGTCCACAGGAGAAGATATCTTTAAAGAAGATCTAGACCCAAACTCCAGCCTCCATGAAGAATAAAGTAAACTGAGATTCTCAACACCACACTTTTCAGAAGTTGGGTCTAGCAGACAGAAATTTAGAATAATTTTCAGATATGTGAAAAATGATGAAGACCAACATTTTGTCATTCCAAAACAAGCAAGAATTAAAAGGAGGCTTGAATGATGAACGATATAATTCAGATTAGACTTCGGAAGGACTTCCTAACAGGCAGAGAAATCTATTTTTTTTTTCATTTTGGAATTTTTCCTGCAGTTCTCAAATGCAAAGTGTCATCTCTCTATGTAAAATAAGCACAGTTATTTCAAATAGCAAAACCTAGGCTTTATCTTTCCATCAGTTTTTCATGCAACAAAAATGGAGAGTGCACGTAGCCTATGCCAGGCGCGGTGCCGTGGTCCAGGGTCACAGAGGGAACAGACACAGGCCAGCTCCCCCTGGAGCTCACTGACTGATGCTTTGTGCCCCGTACCAAGTTGGTGAATACACATGTAAATGAAGATATATAAAATAAATAAGTTCTAATACAATGAATTAGCACAAAGAGCTGCTCCTTTACCGTGTTTATACTTCCAACTATGGGCAAAGTAAGAGAGCGTTTTGCAGAAGAGCTGACATTTAGGCAACGTCTTGAAAGATGAGTACTGGTCTGCAGGGCAGGCATGAAGGTATGGCACACACACGTGTCTGTGAGAGGCAGGGAGCTGGGCTGTGTGGATGTTGCGAACAGTGTGATGGGGGTAGAGGTTACTTAGGAGGAAAGGTGGAGAGGGCCAATGACCAGAGAAGAGTTGAGTACATAGTCCCCAGTTCTTTAGAGTGTCTCTTGAGATGCTAGTGACTCCAGTGCTTTATTCACTCTAAGTCAAGTCCTACAGGAGTAGAGCCATCCTGAAAATAAGACATCCCTTGGTTGGCCCTCATTTGTAAATTTGTGAGAGTCATTGCTTGTTTGCTCCTGTGAGTGAGGCCGCTCTTCAGGCTGGGAATACTTGCCATCCACGTCAGGTGTGTGTGCATACCCCTTCTTCCAATAGGACACACTTGGAATCACGATACAGAAAGCCGGACGGCTTGGACTTTGTGTAGGAGGTAGGTGAGGGGAGAGCACGGGACAGCGAGGACTTGGATGAGGCTGGAGCCCCAGAGCACGGCCTTTGCCCGAGAGCCCTTGTCGACGTAGTTTGTTGTGTAAAGATCTCACCTGTGCATAGGGGCAGGGTGAGCTCAGAAGCTGGGGAAGAAGCTTCTGGTCAACACTGCCTCTTAGATCCTAGGATCTACTCCACCAAGAAGAGAGGTGCAGCGAGGGAAGCAGGGGCTGGGAGCTGAAGCGAATCAGCTCAGAGAAGCCCTCCATGCGTAACAGTCTGTTGCGTACCTTCTGTTCCTCAGGCACTGTGCTAACGCTGGAAGGCAAACACCACCCATTCCCTGCCAGCCAGCGTCCCAGGTCTTCTCCTGAAGTAGGCATTTCCTTTGCGAGACAGACTGCTGAGCGGGTACAAGATAACCTGAGACAGCGAAGGGGCTGGGGAGGGAGTGCTTTACCATAGAAGGGACCCTTAACTCCCCCAGTATGGTAAAGCATCCCAGGCATGGCAGCAAATTTTAAGAAATGACTTGCTCAGGTGGCTGGAGTCTGAGGTTCATGCTGGGGCAGTTTGGACGGCTGAGACCGGAGGGTAGACGCAGGCGGGCGGTGCTGTGGGGCTGAAAGGCCTCTGCACACACATGCCCAGCAGCCGCCCAAGGGCGCTCTCGTGCGGGTGCCATGGGAACACAGAGAACACCAGGGAAGTGACCGCTGTAAAAAGCACATGGTGTTGTGACTAAGCCCTCGAACCCCGCCTGTGCATCCTCTCTGGGGAAATGAGTCGCGTTAGAGAAACAAGTGGCAGAATCACAGCACACGCCCATCTCCACCACGGTAGCCATGCCAGTCATTTCTAGTTTTAACAAGTGGCTTCATGATCAGTGTTCATCGGATGATCGAAGAGGAATTTTAGGTTTACGTTTCGCTTTCAATCACATAAGCCATATGTAATCATTGCCAGAAAATTTTGTAAAAAGTTATGCAAAAATAAGTCAAGTTACTCCAAACTCGCTATGCTGAAATGACTGTCAACATTTTGGTGCCTACACTTTCAGACTCATCACTGTGTGCATTTACAGAAACTGATTGTTTTGTTATTTCTTCTGTCCTCTTACTTTACATTTGACTTTCCAATAGTTTTTATTTCCTGTGTCCCCCACCAACCTCCTTTTTTTTCTAATTTTGTTTTATGACGTGAGGTTTTCTTTGCTTCCTTCCCTCCTCCCCATGCCATTCCAGGCATTCAGAAAACATGGCATTTGTTTAAGTTTCCTCCAGCAGTTACTACCCAATCATTAAATAACACTGATGCATGTTCAAAACCTGGGACCCAAACCGAAGTTCCTCAAATTATTAATATCAAATTATTAATATGGAAAATGAAACAGTAGCTATTGACGCAGCCCTGTGAACAAATGAAAAACGGCCACCCCCGCTTCCTCCCGCACAGGGGCCCCTCCCACCCCTCCCAGGGCTCGCTATTCTACTTTGGGAAGTTCCTCCCAGTGTGTAATAGCTACATTGTTGATTCGTATATAATTGGACCTCTTGTTTCAAGCATGATATCATTTATATTTTTCTTAGAAACAACGCTATTTAACAATGTTTGCATTCCTCAAATTCCAGATTGTTGGTTCATCCCCATTACCAGAGAGCACATAAACCTCTTCTCGTTGCCCTCACTCACTACGCATTGCTTGGGCAGATAACGGACTTTGGAGATCACAGCACAACCATTCTCCCCGACAACCCCAAGGACACAGTCCACTGACATCATTTCCTTTTCTGTGGGATCCGTTGCTTCTTCCTGGATTTGAAGGGAGCTGCTTTTTTTAAGATGTAATATTCAGTAGATCTAAAGTGGGTGTCCGTTTCCACAGAGTTCAGAGTAAAGCCTTTTAAACTAGAGAGATTTTTGTATCAAGGAGATTTTCTTCAATATGTATTTTTGAAATCGGTTCTGTTGCACTGGCTTCGATTGCAGACTGTTCATGTTTTCAGTTCACCTTTTTCTCTTTGATTACTTTCAATTGCCTTTTTTTTTCCTTCCTTTGAATGCTCAGTGAGTGTCTCAAGTTTGCACTCACCTTAATAGTTTCTAAACCAGATTGATTTTTAAAATCATGTCAGGGAATTTCTGGAAATACAAATTTCTTAGCTTTCACCCGAGATCCACTGAATCAAAATCCCCTGTATTCAACCCTAGTAATATGTTATATATATATATATATATATATATATATATATATATATATATATATATATATATATATATATATATGTTAAGCATACTCCTGCCCACATCCCATATCTGATGGCCATCTAGGTTTGAGAACCACTGTCCTGTTCCAATGGTCTAATTCCATTTTATATACAGGCGATTTTCCTCTTTACTGTCTTTCATGCAGTTTTAAATTCTGCAATGGAATTATTTGCTGGCTTGTATTCTTTTCATAAAATCCCTTTTTATCTGTCCATTGCCTCATTACCTCTCTTTTAGCAAGTTTGTATTTTGAGTAATTACCTTGAGAATACCAAGTAGTGCCTCTCTTAAACTTTTGTTTTTCTCATGTGGCAAATCTTTCCCAAACTATACTATTTATTTACTCTTTTGCATATTACGCTTATTTCCTTGTGCTTATAATTTGTGTTGAGGAACTCTTTTTATTCCATGTTGGGGGCCTATTTGAGAACCCGTTCTTTTAGTGGGGTTTTAGGAGACTTCCCTTCATTCCCGGGCACTCTTTTTTTATTGAATTTATTGGAGTGACATTGGTTAATAAAGTTGTATAGGTTTCAGGTGTACAGTTCTATAAACTACATCATCTGTATGGTGTATTGTGTGTTCACCACCCCGTTCCATCACTATTTATCCCCCTTCACCCTCTGCTACCTCTCCCCACCCCCTTTTTCCCCTGGCAGTCACCACATTGTTGTCTGGGTCTATGATTTTTTTTTTCCCTGCTCAATCCCTTCATCCTTTTCACCCAGCCCCACCCCAAACCATCCCTTCTCCCCTCTGACAGCTGTCAGTCTGTTCTCTGTATATTTACCATAGCGGAGGTTTGGAAGCAGCCCAGGTGTCTATCAGTACATGAGTGGATTAAAAAGCTGCAGTACCTTTGCACAATGGGTACTACTCACTCCCCACCCTGCCAAAAAAGAAGAAGGAAATCTTACAGGGCACTCAAGTTGAGGGCTGGGTGATGTGCGTTTACCTAATACGTTTGTCAGCAGCCGGAGGAGCACGGAGAAGAGCCAGTCTCGTGAGCAGAAGCAGCAGCAGAGCCCTGCCCTGCACAGCATCTTCCATGCATCTGGGAACTCCTGCATTACGACTTGTTCCTCCGCTTCTTGGGTGCACTTCACCCTGTCCACCATTCCGTGCGCCTCGAGCGACCTCCTCTAGGATCACGTGTGAAATGTCTGTCCATGAGAGGAGGGTAGGACTTACATGAGCTGCAAGTCCTACACTCACTTACATGAGTGTCCTGTCTAGTTCCAGAATGCTTGTCCTTTTGTTTTTTAGGAACTGTCACACCTTGGTGGCAATGGGTTGGAGAAAAGTTCTGTGTGGTTGGCCAGTGTGCTATTCTTTCCCACATGACATAATCCACGTTGCTCCTTATTGGCGAGTCCCTCTGCCTCCTATCAACTGTACTTGCTCTCAGATCTCAGCCTTGCACAGAAAGAACCTCTCCCCCCGATGTTGGAGTTAAGTCCACAAAAAAGGCAAATAATAGCCCAGAACTGGAAATAAGCCCATTGTCCGTGCACAGTTCTGGTTAATAAGTTGTGCAGTATCTGAACAGTGGAATGCAAACCCTAACAGCCATGTGCATCGAGATGGACAAGCATCAGAAACAGAGTTGATCAAGAGTCAAATGGAAGACACCAAACAATTGTGCTCCACTCTCAAGATGAGGAGTTGTATGTTCCTCTCAATTTGAGGCCGTCTGCATGGTATCAGATGCAGGCTTCTATTGCTTATAAAATGGCTTTGTTAGGCGACCTGGTTTGGCCCTGAGGAGAGGTTATTCCCTATTCCTGCTTCTGTTTGGATTTCTGAAAGCAAAAAGGTGGGAAGCTTGCTTTCCTGTGAGACTTCTCTCAGAAACAGATAATGAGTAGATAGAGCTACACACAGGCAGCATTACTCGTAGTGTAGCCATGAACAGTGTGGAGCATCATTTTCAAGCAGCACTGTGTGAACATTTTGTTCGTAGGTAGGGTGGCTGCTCACAGATGAGGGCAGCCAACCTCGGTGAGCCCAACTGACTTCTTTCTCTTGTTGTCCAGCAGAAAAGCTGAATTCAAATATGGTCCCGAGTGGGCCCAATGTCCACTGTACCACAGTGGAAAGACACATTCATTCGTTCAACAAGTATTTATTGAGCATCTATTATGTGCTCAGCTAGGTGCTGAGAACACAGCAATGAACAAGACAAGACATATCTTTGCACTGAAAATATGGACTGACACTGAAGAAAGATTTGCACAAATACCTATTAAATGACAGTTGTGAAGAAGCTACTGTATGACTATTTATAGTCATATATATATATAAGAGACTAGGTATATATATATATGTGTGTGTGTGTGTGTGTGTGTGTGTGTGTGTGTGTGTGTACCTAGGCTACAGGATCAGAGAGAAGATTTCTTAAGGAAGTGGCCAATAATGTGCACCCCAATTGATAAGTTAATGAAGCGAAGAAGCAGGGAGAATAGCAATACAACTGAGGTAGAAGCTGTGGGAAGAGGCCAGAGGCCGGGAAGAACTGAACTGAAGAAGCTGGCACAAGGGCCTAGAGAGGAAGGCAGCAGTGGCCAGAGATGGGGAGCAACATACTCTGCACAGCCATGTAACCCATGCTGATCAGGATTTCGGTTTTATCCTAAAAGTAAGGACAAGTTTCTACAGGGTTTGAAGAAGACAGGAGGTGTGGTCATATCCATTACTTTGCCTACTGAAAAGAGGGTGAGAAGAGCAAACCTGCTTATTCCTGAGCCAAAATATAATGGGGAGTAATTAATATGCACTAACTACCTGTTACATTCATGTAGATGGTGTCCGTAACTCTTTGCATAGATGAAAATACGCCGCTCTCAGTCATAGATCTGGCAACCCTCAAAAGACAACCTGGCACTCACAGCGTTTCACCTTGAAGCTTTGTTTGAATAGATGTCGGAATCTGGATATAATCCCCATGAATCTGGCCACACTCCACCCTCTCCCGCCAGACTTATCTGCCCTGCTGCCCACAAACCCTGAGGACTACTTAGGCTCTTCAAGGGCCTGAAGAAATGTACCACATGGGAAATACATGGGCCATTATTTAAAATCAACGTTATTTTTATAGGTTCTAATCCAATGATTTTAAAGGGCCCATTCATTAGGTCTTTTTTTAAGATCAGAGAATTAATTTCAATATAACTTCACGTGATTGCCTACCAGCATCCCTTCCCCCTTCTATGCATTTATCCATTGTTATTCCATAAACTGGGAAATAACTGATTACCCTGCAGAATAATGGCACTGGGAGTGATGAACGGTCCACTTCACACCTGTTTCCTGAGTACCTATGGCGAGCAGGTACTACATCCCACACTTTGGAAATGGATGGCAAAGATGAGCAAGCCAGGTTTTCTGCCCTCACGGGGCCTCCAGTCTAGGAGAGGAGTCCAGAGGATTACAACAGACTGCTATGTCCGTGCTGGCCAGTGACTGCACGTGTATCACATACTCCTGAGAATTTAATTACACCAGAGGACTAGGCGGTCCATTCATGAATTGCCCGTAAACTCCCTTCAGCCCATCTCTTGGAGCCAGTCTTCCCTGAACCAGCAATGCACCTTTGGGGGTCAGCCATGTGCATGGTTAACAGGCTACTTACTGCCTGGTTCCTCTATGAAAGGGACCAAAATAGCTACTGTGTAGCTGTTTTCATCTTTGACTTGCTTTACTATAAATGTGATGTAAAGCCAGCTATGTTAAGCTAGTTATTCTGAAGCTTTAATTTTCTACTGCTACATAGAGCCATATTGAAGGCATCTCTCCACCCCAGAGGAACAGAACATTTAACCACAATAACCATTTTTACATTAAATGAGGCACCTTCCTATCCTTTAGGACTTTGTAGCCATACAGTATCTGACTATCCAGAGGAACATAGCAAGTACTGCAGAATTATATTGTGTTTGACAGTCCATAAGAAATCCCAGATGCTGTAAAGTAGCTTCCCCTTGGGGGGTTGGGAGGAAGGAATGACGATCTCCACTAAATATCAGCTCTAATGTAGATTTACCAACAGACAGATCTAAATAGGCTGAAATGGTTCTTTTCCTCTGTCATCCTCATAGAAATCTGAAGCTGCACACATTACTCACTGGAATCCAAACAGAAGTAGAATATGACCTAAAATATACATTGGATATTAAAACATATAATCTTCCCTTGTGAGCCACCCCTTAGCCTCAGTGTTTGTCCCTGTATAGGAGGTGACATTTCACTGCTTACCGCTCAGTTTATGGTGGTTTTATGCCAATCCAGGTCCGGGGAGTATTTGTCCCACATTCTTTATGAGAAAAACCCAACTGTCATTTGCATTTTAGATGCCTGCCATGGGTTGGCAGGCGTTAGAGAGCTAACCCACCCTTTAGCTGTTTTATATGGTGCTCATATACCTTTTCATTCTCCAATTTGACACAGTGGAGCAGGTTGCTGTTATTGAGAAATTGAAGCACCAAGTGTGATTAAATAAGATCACACATTTCATTCTCCCTTTAATTTCACATCACTTCTCAGCAGCTGAATCCATGTGCTGCACCCCCCACCCCCTGCGCCGTGGGGCCAGCCAGCGCTGTGCATTCTCAGTGTGCCCAGCAGAGCAGGAGCGGGATGTTTCCACAGTTAGACACCCTGCCGGGCTGCTGTGAGTCCAATCTGTTTGTGCCTCCAAATTATTCAGGATTGCTAGCTCTGGTTTATCCACCCATTCATCTCCCTAGAGAGTAACACTTCTGGTACTTTCACATCGCTGATGCCCCGTTTCAACCAAAAGCAGATACGCACTCAGATGAAGTCTTCGTAGCCTTTCCTCTCAGGCCCTCCTATTGCTTTTTCTGCAACTCGGTCATCTTTCTCCCCACCACCCTACTTCTCTGCTCTAGGACTAAGAGTTGGAAAAGGCATTGATTTTGCATTTTCTTTGCAAGCATGTCCTAAGAAGCTACAATTGTCATATTCTTGATGCTGTTAAAAATGGAATTGAGATACAGGGTCTTTCCCAGATGAGGGTTCAGTGTTTCTTAGCCCTGCTGTTTTGCTGCAGGCAGTACAGGACCACAGTGGCGGGGAGGGGGCTGCGTTTCTGCACTGCGTGCGAAGCAAGCATTGGTCAGGGGGCACACCCAGCATGGCAATAGCACCATCACTGATGCGTCTCTGGAAAGAGGGAGGAGTAGCTATCCCTTCTCCCTGTGTGTGCTCTTCCTTTGCAAACCGAATCCAATCACTGTGACCAGTGATGGGTCCACCGTGTAGCGTGGTGTAGGGCAGGTCATTCCACAAACGCAGGTTGAATGCCTGTGTGCTGTCCTAGGCAGTGCCGAACGAACACCGTCACTGCTCTGATGAAGCTTATGATCGGGCCTCTTCATGATTGGACCTCTGCTTGCTTCTGCATTCTTATCCGTTCACCCCTGTGAGCTCTATTAATGCCCAGTCAGGTGGAATAACTTGCAGTCCTGTGAGTGTTGCGCCCTTTCTTGAGTCTGTCCATTCCGGCCCACGTGTGCGGGGAGCCTGAACTTCTTTCTACACTTTTTCCTGCCTCTCTTCCAGCCAAGTGTCTGGTCTTGTTTCCTCTCATTTCCTAGCTCTGAGCTCCTCTGAGCTTTGCCTGAGATGTGCCCTCTTGTCTTTCATCACCACTTTAATTTTTCAAGGGTAGAGACGGTGTCTTATTCATTAAAGTCCACATTCTGCCTGACACATAGTGGGCACTTCAAAACTATTTGTCGAATAAATCATTGAATGTATTTGTATCCTCGTATAAGATTCGTATGCAATCATTTGCCCTCCATATCATTTTTATAAGACCTGGAGAAGAGCTCTTAAATAGAGAGCAGAAAGATCTGACATTTGTAATCTTGATCACCCTAATTGTAGTGAGAGTCTACACCCCCATGACTTTCTTATTAAAATCACCTCCTCTCCCCGGTATGCTTTATAATAAGAATGGAACCCCTTGGCAAAATTAAATTGGAACTGTGAGAATTATTAGGTAGTTCTTTGTTGGAATCACTTCTGGAGAATTACCAAGCCCAAGCTTTCCTTACTTGAGTACAAATTAAAATTTATTTAAAAAGTGAGAAGTAACAGATTTATAACTATACAAATAGATATGCATGCAGCTCAAAGTTTGAAGGCACTGGCTGAAAGTGAAAAAGTTGTGTTTCAGTGGTAGGATTAAGGGTGTCTCTTCTCAAAAGGTTCTCTACTATTTTATAATTCACTTTTGGTGGGAAACAGAAAGGAAAACAAGAATCTTTTTGGAAAAAAGCACGTATTCAGGAGGTTGTGGCTTTATTTGTGTGAGCTCAAGTGTATCAGTTAAAGATTTTCTCTGGCATGGACACAGATACCAGTGTGGTGGCTGTGGGGGTGGGGGAGGTGCAGGTGGGAGAGGGTATAGGGGGATAAATGGTGATGGAAAAATACAATAAAAAAGGATTTTCTCTAAGCGTACAAATATCTTGCCAGTGCTGTTGTATTGTAGGGGATTTTTAAAAAATCTCAGGCCTTTTATCAACAAGCTATTTATTCTTTTATTCAGCAGATAATTATTAAATATGTGGCATGTGTCAGGCAGTCTAACATGCACTCATTTTCTCTGTAGTAACAGGATTGGTGATTCATGGTACATGCATGTGTCAAATCATCATGTTGTACACCTTAAATATACGCAATGTTGTAAGTCCACTACATCTTAATAAAGCTGGAAAAAATAATAATGATGATAAATTTTTACAGCACTCGTTACCTCTCAAAGCTCTTTCCCATATGTTAGAACTACTATCTCCCACAATTCTGTAAAGTAGGTAGGAGATGTGTGGTTAACCAGTGACACATTAGCTGCTATAACAAGACTGAAAAGTTAGTGGCTTAGTTCTCTGTTACATAACAGTCCCAGCTGAAGGTTGAAAATCGGTGGGCAACTTGGTTCCACAGAGTCATTCATTCAGGGCCCCAGGCTGAGAGCAGTCCTGCCACCTTTCAAATACCATTTTTGAGACCACTCCACTCCTTGCCATCTCAGTAAAGGGCCTTGATCAAGTAAACCAAAGTTACAAATGTCACTTTGCTTACATTCTGTTGGCAAGAGCTTAATTTCCTAACCACACCAGCCTCACCGGGGTGGCGGGGGGGGGGGGGGGGGGGGTGGTATTGCAGTCACGCCTTGCACTGGGGGAAGGGAGAAATGGCTTTCAGCGGGTAGCTGCAGTCTCTGCCACAGCAGGTATTTTTCAGTTGCCATTCATAAGATGAAAAAACTAAGGCTCAGACAGGTTGATCTGCTTTAAGTCACTCAGTTGGCCATCAGTGGTCAGAACTAGAGGTCTGGCTCCTGAATGCCAGATCAATATCTCTTCCATCATTTCGTGCTGCTAGGAATGGAGTGATGGCAAAATACTGGCTTGGAGGAAGCATTGCCTGTGCCTGTCCTGTGCATGGCCTGCGAATGGCATAGCTCAGCCCAGAGTTTGATATTCTTGTCTTACTTCACCTTGTTCAGCCTGGACGAGTGAGGGGATCCACCAAGTGCTTGCAGAAAGGTCAAAAGCTACCCTGTAAACGTTTTAATGTAAGCAATGTGTTTGGCGTTCCACCAGCTCCAGAGTAAGACTGAGAACAGACTAATAAAATCCATACCCACATGGAAAGCGGAAGCACTGTCCAAGGGCATGAATCTAGGCAGGGATCTCACTTCCGTTTCTCCCTATCTGATGGCACATTTAATGAATGTTGATGGACAGACAGTCCATTGCATAGTAGAAACATGGCTACACAGAGAATTAAGGCAGCAAGAACCCAGCCATCAAGGAGCTCACCATAGGCAACAATAACTAACAAAAGGATTGCAAATTGTGACAAAGAATGCTGAGAGATAGAAGAAGGTGGTGAGAGACTTATTTCAGAGATGGCTTCTGGGGACATATTTCTAAGGAGGGAACATTTAAGCTGAGTCCCAAAGGATGAGAAGTCAGCCATCTGAAGAGCAGTGAGGAGTCTTCCAGACAGAAAAACATGGTGTGAGTGGGGGCCCTGAGCAAGGCGGATGTGGCACATTCAGGGAACTGAAGATGTCCCTTTGGCTTGGGGTATGGATTCAATGGAAAGTGGCCAAGAAAATAACAGCTAAAGTATTCTCACTTAATCCTCACAGCAAATGGTGGCTTACTATTAGCATGCCCACTTTGTAGTTAAGGAAACTGATGCAGTGAGGAGGTTAAATGGTTAAATAACTTGTGTAATGGCCTACAGCTCATAAACGGGAGGGCCGGGATTTAAACGGAAGGGGCCTTGTCCCAGCCCACCCCTCCACCACTGCCAGAGCAAGGCTGGAAGCCTCTACTCTACCCATAAACGATTTTTCTCTCACTTAACTTTTAAAAAAAATATCTTTTTTCCCTCAGCAAAAGCTTAAGCTAAAACCTCTGGATCCCTCTTTCCTCCAAGGGAACCATAGGTAGAACTCAATGGGGCTGATAAATTTGGAAATGTATAATACATATATTTCATATAGAATAATATATAAAGAATATACTTCATTTTAATCAAAGGAAAGTACAGTTAATTTTATATTGAATTTAATATACAACTTTACACTTAATTTTAGTTTTATACAAATTTAACATTTTTTACCATGAACTGTGTACGAAACCTCAGTACTCTTAGCAGTTCGTGTGATTTTTGCCACTAGATGCAGGTAACAGTTGTTGAAGGTTTCTGGAAATATCAGTCACACTCAGGACTGCTTTCAAGTTATGATAGTTATTATTCCTGCCAATAAATCCTTTTTCAATGCCTTGATCAAGAACTATGAGTATTGTTCCTTACCACTAGTTTGGTGTTTTTCAGCGTAACTTGTTTCTATTATGATCTTATGTATTGTTCTTGTTGCATTGAAATGCGTTCTCGAGAAGCAATCCGAGACTTCAGCAGACAGCCTGAGGAGCCCGCAGCACAAAGTCATCCCCTTCCCGACCCCTGCTGTGCGTCGACCTTGGCCCTGCTTTGCTACGTCACCAAATTCCCCCAACAGTCTATGGCCTGTCTGTACTTTCTCATGGCCCATTTGTGCCACAGTCCAGTGCTTTCTGGCTTCCACCCCCAACTTCCTTCCACCCTAAGATGGTCGCTCTAAGATCGCTGGAGTCCTCCGAAGTGAGAGGAATGCATCTGTATCCCATTTTTCTTCAAGGGACTCTCCTACTTCAGCTTCAGGAGAAGCCTTCTTTTTTTTTTTTTCCTCATTTCCTTCCTGACTTGGCAGTGTCTTTATAGGCCACCTGACTAACCCTCCTCAGAAAATGACGTTCCAAATGTTCTTCCTGGGAAACTATGTCTCCTAAGACACCAACTGCACCTGTGCCTCGATGATCTAATCCCAAGCAGTTCTCTAAGCTTCATCCCTGAACTCCCAGGAATCGTCCAGAGGCACATCCTAGCTGCACTCAATTACAGTGGTCCCCCCTTATCCACAGCTTTGCTCTCCATGGTGTCAACTGTGGTCCCAAACCATGGAACAGAAAATCCAAAAATAAACAATTCACAAGTTTGAAATTGCGTGCTGTTCTGAGAAGTGGGATGAAACCCCTCTCCATCCCACCGGAACATGACTCATGCCTTTGTCGAGGGACCCCCACTGTATGTGCCCCGCCCCTAACTCCCTGGGTCGCTGTCTCCATTATCATCAGATCAGCTGCGGCAGCATCGTAGTCCTTGTGTTCAAATAATCCAGCTTTCACTGTTATAATTGTTCTGTTTTATTATTAGTTACTGTTGTTTATCTCTGACCATGCTTAATGTATAAATTAAACTTTATCACAGGCATGTATGTATAGGAAAAAAACATAGTGTATGTAGAATTCAGCACTCTCTGCAGTTTCGGGCATCCACCGGGGGGTCTAGAACATGCCCCACAGATAAGGAGATGCTATTGTATTGCCTGAGCCACAAACCCTGCTCTCTTCTCCCACATCCGCTGTTGACAGCAGTCTCTCCTGATCACTGAAGCTCCACCCTCGGGGTTGCTCTCAGGACTTCCCCCTTTCCCTGTCTCTACTGCACAGTTTCTACCTGTTTGCATTATCGAGGCTGATCTGGTCCAAGATGGCGTGTGGCACTGGAAGAGAGCTAAGCGTGCTAGGCGTAAGTTTGGCGAGTGTCGTAGCAACTCCTAACCCCTCGAAAATTGCTCTGTGATTTTCATTATCTTTCCCTGGGCCACACCTTCCACCAGAAGTCTGATGACTGGCCTATGACTTAAAATTCGGATTTCAGTGGGTTTCCTCTCTTTCTGAGTGTGCAGCATGTTCAGTGCAGCCCGCCTCCCCCGCCCAGTGTCACGTGGAACTCCCCTGCCAACCCGGGGCTTTGAACCCTTTCTTGATCAAAGCAGGGGGGCGGAGGCATGCAGGTCAGGAGAGTTCTTTCTGGACAAATATTGTGACCTTCCGGCCCCTGCTCTTGAGAGCTGACAAGTCTTTGCTCTTGAATGGGCCCCTCAGGCAGCACCACCGACCCACCATCCCCGTGCTGGAGAATGCTCACCTACAGTTCCCCTCATGGGAGCAAATGCACCTGTTTCCTTCTAGTTTATTTTGCGTGAACCCACAGTATCACAGCAATGCATCAGCTCTTTGGCTTGAGTTGCGTTTTCCCCTTTGAAGTTGTGTTTTCCCCTTAGCTCCTGCGCATCAGCTCTCTTGTGCGGGATGGTTCAGATCTGGTCCTTGGGAAATGCTTGTGTAGCCCTTGCCTGACAAATGAGGGCACACTGTCCCTAGCATTCAAATCTCGTGTTTAGTCTGCCACCAGAGAAGTTAACAAGCTGCAGATTCTAGCCTTTTACATGCCTCACTTTGTCCCCCAAGCTCCCAGAGACATTTGTCAAATTATTTAAGAGTCCCCTCAAAGCTTCCTCACCAGACTTGGGATCAGGAAGTGGCCTCCTACCTCAAGCAAACGGAGATGAGTTAGGATGTCGGGGACTCATATGCCCAGTTTCCTTCATAGCAAACCTCCTTCTGAACCTTTTTCATTGAAGTATACATACAGCAAATATACATATATTAACTGTACAGCTCACTGAATGTGCACAAATGGAGCACACCTGTGACACTAACACCCAGATCAAGAACCAGAGTGTGTCTGGTGTCCCAGAGGCCCTCCTTATGGGTCCCTTCCAGTGCCTGCTCCTCCAAGGGGAAACCTTATTCAAAATTGTAGCAGTAAAGAACAGTATCATCTGTTTTCATTCAGCACATAAATGGAATCACTTATTATGTACTCACTGTGTCTGACTTCTTTCAATCAGCATTATCCTTGTGGCTGAAAGGGGGTAACACAAGGAACCCCCAGGATGGTGGAATAACTTTATGTCTTGATTGTGGTGGTGGTTACACAGAGCCACACTTGTGACAAAATCCCAGAGAAACACATGCACCTGTGCTCATACAATGGGTGGACCGAACCAAAACCAGCTCCCTGGTTTTGACATTGGACCATAGTTGCACAAGATGTTAGCATTGGTGATGCCAGGTGAAGTGCACCCAGGATCTGCCCAGACCTTTTTCAGTAACTTCCTCTGAATTTATCATTATTCAATTGGGGCATTAAACAACAGAAATTTATTCTTTCATAGATCTGGAGGTCAGAAGTGTCAGGTCAGTTTCCCTGGGCTAAAATCTGTGTCAGCGGGACTGCGCTCTTTCTAGGGGAGAACCTGCCCCTCCCTTTCAGTGCCTGGTGGCGTCAGTCTGGTGTCTGCCTTCACGGTCCCCTCCCCTTCTCCTCTTCTGCCTGTGTCAAAACAAATCCCTTTCTGCCTCCCCCCATTAAGTACACTTGTGACACATTTAGGTACCACCTATATATCTAATTCAGGATAATCTCCCTATCTTAGGCTCTTTAACTTAATCTCATCTGCAAAGTTTACTAAAAAAAAAAGCAGCCTGGTGTGTTTTATTTATTCACGTTTCCATGAGTAATAGTTTAATTATCCTACTTTACAATGGTATTTTTATTGTATTCTGTAGAATTTGTGAATTAAAATAGTGTAGAAAAAGAAAGATGGTACAGGAAATATCAAGGCGTGTCTGTTCCTGCCTCGGTTTTAAGTTAGTAAGAGCAGTAGGATCTAGAATGTATATATTTAAAGATGTTTGGAATTATACTTTCTTTTGCACTTACTTTAAACAAGATTAAAGACAAAAATAACCTTACTAGGAAACTTCATCTTTAGTCTCTTTCAAGGGAAGTTTCGGAATTACTCATCAACATGGGATCCCTTATTTTCTCTCTTTCTCTCACTCTCTTTCTCCCTCCCTGCCTTTACGTATGTATCAGGTACCAGTCAAAAAAACAATGAGCTACACTGGAACTTAGATAATTACCAAATGGCTACAAGGAATGGAAAAAATCTTTATAAACTTGGTCACCTGTTCTTCCCATCAAATCACATCAACCAGGGCCGACTATTTCCACCTTAGGGAGGAAATGCAGTAGATGAGGTCATGGGAGGTGTTTTCCTCCAAGAACATAAGCTGACCCCTGTCCCCGCCACCACCTCTGCCTGGAGGAGCCAAATTGCTCCTTGGAGTCCCTTACTGTACGTCCTGTCCCATAGCCCCGGAGCTGCCCATGTATCATGATTCCCACTGAAACAGGAGAATTTTGTCGTCGAATCCCACTCGTGTACTTCTTGGTGAACGTCGGCATTTCCAGGTTGCCGGCAGAGTCACCGTGAGGAGATACCTGCAATAAAGGAGGAGGAAAGATCGGCAGGCCTTCCATTTACCTCTCGGACAAATTTCACAACCACCACCTCAGCTGCTGTTTTGTGCTTGGCCAAGTGGAGAAACATAAGTGAAGAAAAGCCAGAATACCTTTCTCAGCTTATAAATGAGCAAATCACCAGCGGATTATTTAATTTTCCTCCCTGCTGCTCTCACACCTGCGTGCCATTGGCGTTTCGAACTAATATGTCAATACAGGGGCATACGGTGCTTTAGGTGCTACATAGATCTCTAGCTTGGGTGTGCGAATGTTTGTGAGAGAAAATATTTGCCTTAAGCCCCTCAGCAGACATGTGACAGGGAGAGAATCTCTTAAATACCTCCATGGTTTTGCACTAATGGCTCTAGATAAGGAGAAAATTACAGTTTGGGGATCTGTATGGTATAATCTACTCTTGAGTGGTTGCAAATTCTAAATTTTCCTTTCCATGGTTGTCTCCCACCAATATGGTTCCGTCATCTTAAGAAAGGATAAGCTTACATAGTGGTTATGTGGGGATATTGTTATTTGATTCAATACCAAGCTAAGGTAACTAAGTTTCCCTTTGCTTATTCTGTGTGCCACCTGTGAGCTTAGGCTAGAAATAACAGTTCTGAAGCCAGCCCAGCCTTTGAACCTAGCTCTGATTTTTATTGGGCGTGTCACCTTGGACATGTCATTTCACTTTCCCAAACCTCAATTTCCACAATTATAAACTTTAGATAAAATTGCTACCAGAAAGTTTCTTAAAGTAGGTAAAATATATTAAAAAGAATAGAATATGTCCTGCATGGATATTTACTCCACAAATAGTTTAACAGAAGCTGAAAATAAGAAGTAAGGCTCTCGGCATAACATCTTGCATACAGTAAGTGCTCAACCAATGTCACCGTTGTTGTCAGTATTTTCTCCTCCTCCCCCTCCTCCATCATCATCCTCCCCAGAGGAAGGGGGTTAGGCAGAGTGGAGCAGTGGGAAGAGGAAGACTTTGGAGCCGAGCAGACTGTATCAGTCATATCCCTGACAGGAAACAGCACTTCAATGCAGTGATGTGAAGGAGAATTTAATAAAGACACTGTTCTCTTTGCATCATGGGCAAGCTGTAGGGAAAGGAAAGGGTTAGCATACTGCCTCCTCCTAGGTAGAAGAAAGAGAAGGAAACCAGTTATCAGCCCCTGAAGGGGCAGGAAAAGTGAATTGTTCCAAGAACTTGGAAGGAGACAGTCATGTGTCAAGAGTCACTGGCAAGAACTGTGACCTTGGCTGAAGGGATGGTGGCACGGGCTATCTGCACAGAAGGAGGCTGGGGAACAAATACCCTGACCTCACTCTCCTCCAACCCCGAGTCCTCCCAGCTCCTCCCATTGGCAGGACGCAACCCAACCCAAAGCCAGAGGGCAGAGGGCTCTGTGATGCAGTCCATGTGGGTTGTTGTCTAGGAGCACAGAGCACAACGGGGAAGGGCGCAGAGCTGAACCAGGGAAATAAACAGAATGTGTCCACACACACAACCCGGCCTTGAAGCCGCTTTGTAACTTCGGCCAAGTTGCTCGATTCCTCAGGTTGCTTGCTGTCAAACAAGATGATGATAATGGCGATGTGGGACACAGTAAGCGTGAACTGAGATGATGTCTGGAAGATGCCTGACAGAGCATCAGTTAATGGTCCTCAGCCTCTCCCCCAGCTAATGACAGCCCCCTCCACAGGTGGCTGCTTCACAGCCGTGAGTTCGCCAGGAGCAGGGTCCCTCACACTGTGGTCCACAGACCATGTGTGTTAGAGGCACCTGGGGTCCTTTTCCACAGACCGGTTCGTGGCCCCCACCCCAGTCCAACTAAATCATGAGCAGAAGGGCCAGGATTCTTCATTTCGGACAAGTCCCCCCACGTGATTTTCATGCACCGTAAAGTTGGGGAACCACCGTGCTAGAAGTCCATATTTCTAATTGATGCCCACTTGGGTAAAATGTAGGTGAGATTTATCTGTGCTTGGCAGCCATTAGGTTCAGCTACAGCCCATCAGCTCTGTGAAGAGGGGCTGTCGACCAGGGTACTAACAGTCTGGCGTGTGGCGTTAGGCCACGCTGGCTCTCCGTTTTGCTGGCTTTATTAATACCTGAGGAACAATGTTCCCAGGCTTTTAATTAAAACTTCTCTAACATCCAGACTCTAATCATTTTCTAGGTTGGATATGGGCTTGGTAAGTAGCTGGATTTTCCTCCCTTCCAGAGAAAACTTAATAAGCAAAGCAGAAGCTGTTAAAGGGAGTAAAGCTTTTTGAAAGCTTTGTACATGAGAATAGGTCAATTTTGAGTATCAACAGGAGGAGGCCAAAACTTAGAATAAGATTAGAAGATCAAGGACCTTGCTTTCATTTAGTAAGGAGCGGTATATGAAAATTCATTAGCAGTCCCGGACAAGCTTCAAGCTCATGATTTGGGTCTTGAAGTTGTTAGGATTCAGATCAGCTGCAATAAACAGAGACCGGAAGCAGCAGCAGCTTAAAAGAGAATTCTATTCTCTCCCCGTGTAAAGTTTCAGAGGTAGGAAGAGCAAGGCCAGGGCGGTGGTTTTAGATCACAAGCTTAAGGACTCGGCTCCTTCCAGCATTTTTGGTTCTGTTCTCCCCAGAACGTGGCCCATGTTCTCAGGCTCCCGAATGGAATGGAATCCAGTGGTCACATCCATGCTCCAAACCACAGGAAGAAGTAGGGGAGATGGTGCAGAGAGGATGGAGCAGCAGACTGTTAGAGAAGGCTTAGAATCTGCCACACAACACACCTGATTATATCGCTTTGGCCAGAACTGCATCCCATAGCCACAGGACAACGGGGGGGAGGGGGGTGGAAATGGAATCACAGCTAAGTATCCTGTTAAGTGGATGACACACTGAGGACACCTAGAAGTCACTGCCACAGGTTCTGCTTCTCGACTAACTTGTACCTTCCTCTCCCAGTAGAATGGCTGTCACTCAGGTTACAGTCAGGAACCCACAAAGCATCCAAGGTATATTTGGAAGAGCAAACTTACCAGATGGAATTGGCAGCACAGGTGGTAGAGGAGTTGAATATTCAAAGTGTAGCAGTGAGGCAACTTGGAATATATCAATAGTAGGAAACTTCTAGCCATCCTGGAGTTGGAGGGACAAAGGAGGAGGTAGAGCTGAGCTCAGGGCTGCCTAGCAAAACTTGGAACCCCACGGGCTCTCCCGGGGTAGCTGGAGCCAGGAAAAGATGCAGCAACTGTCCAAAATGCCACAGGAAGCAAAGCGACAGAGGAAGAAATACACTGTCCTTTCCTTTCTGCCTCTCATCTGCTGTTAGCGCCTCACATGGGCTGAAACTGCCTGGAAGCCAAAGAGCAAGGGAGTCTGAGAAGTGCGATTTCATGCAAACAGAGCAGGCAAAAGAATAAAGCATGGGTCTGAAATCGAACTGGGGACTGGAGCAGCTCCCAAACCCAAGTTGCAGGCCAGGGTAAATTACTAATGATTGAAACCTCGCCTGACACTATTTCTGGATGAAGTTAAAAAATGTGCAAAAGAGGGTCCTTCTGTTGAAAGCCAGGACTCAAATAGATTCATGGACATCATTGTCCACAGCAGTATTATTTACGATGGCCAAAAAATAGAAACAACCCAGGGAAGATGTGCATCAACAGATAAATGACAAATAAAATGTGAGACATAGACAGAATGGGATACGATTCAGTCATAAAAAGGAACAAAATTCTGACACTTAACTACAGTGTGGGTAAACCTTGAAAACATTATGCCAAGTGAAATAAGCCAGACACAAAGGAAAAACAATTGTGAGATTCCATTGATAGGAGGTACCAGGAATAGGCAGTTTCATGGGAACAGAAAGTAGAACAGATGTTACTTGGGGCTGGGACTTTGGGCACAATGGAGAGTTATGGTTTGTTGGGGACAGAGTTTCTCTTTGGAATGATGAAAAAGTTCTGCAAATGGACAGTGGTGATGGTTGCAAAACATTGTCCGTGTCCTTAGTGCCACCAAATTTTACATTGAAAAGCAAAGTAGTCTTTTTTAAAAAATACAAAAATTTTTAAAAGGTAAAGCATAAAAACAAAGAGTATCATTTGGCTTCCTAAGTGTACTTACCGATTATAAGAGCCCTTTATGGGAAGGGAGAATGCTGGCAACGGAGCCGTGGAAGTTGACTGATAGACAAAACAGTGGGATCAAAAGACCATGAAGACTTAAACACCAAATCTCCGTTTCCAAGATCTGTTGAGATGTTACAGTAACACTTTCTGGGGGGAGAAATATTCCGTCTCCTTTTCCAGACTGAACTTGACTCGGTCGTGGAGCACAAGCATCACTCAGAATGCAAAGGCAAAACGGGAGGCACAGAGCTGGAATCGAGTGCACCTCTACATGTGAAGGGAGCAGCTGAGAACTTGGAAATAGGGGATTTCACAAAGGAAGAGAAGAAGACAAAACCCAGCAAGTCCACAAGGGATCCTTTGAAAGATGGAGATGACTGGGGGGAAGGGTGGTTTCTGAGTCCTCTGTTAACAGGGACTGGGAGGGTGAAGATATGTTTAGCTGTGTCAAAAGCAGCCCAGAAATGTCATCAAGGACAAGCCCTTGAAGATGGTGGTTGGCTTTTGCATTCGAGAAGTTCATTGGCTGCTTAGTGAAGGCCACTTCCATGGATGGAAGAGGAATCTAACCTGGAGTGGGATGAGCAAGACAGTGTGTATCTTTTTTGCATTTCTCCACTTGCTGGTGCAGCAGAAGCAGTAAACAAACCCTATTCCCATAACTCTGCTCACAACGTTGACGATGGCAGCACACAAATTAGGAGGGAAACAAAAAGCCATGTTAATTTCAAGCTCCATTAGAAACACGGGCAGGGAAAAAAAATCAACATCTGCTGCACAGGAAAGGTCAATTTTGAAAAGGAAAGAGACTTTCTTTCTGAGATCCTAAGAAGATATTCCCGGCATTGAAGACATTCTGTTTCCTCTGACTTTTGTTAATCATTGAATTTAAAAAAGAGAGAAAAAAAGACTCTCTTGTTAATGTCTCCTCTAATCAGTTATGTGAGGTGATGGTATATGAACTGCATACCCCTTCTCCCGGAAAAGGAAATCGTTCAGTGTTTGGGATATATAACCACAGGATTCCATTCCAGAACTGTCTTCTATTTTGCCTCTTGCATATAATTTTTTTTAAAGAAAATCCAATAATGGTTATGAGTTTGGCATATTGTGTAAATATTATTCTTTTGAAGACTCTAGCACATAAGTTGTCTCTGACATGAAATTGACACAAGATAGTCTTGTCTAAGAAACTTCGGCCCTTTAATCCCTTTGTAAAATGTGTTGCGTTCCCCAGATCAAGTCCAGGATGTGTGCACGTCTTTCTCTCTGCTGGTGTTGAAGCAGATGATACACAAATGAAAACAGATATCTCCCTGAAATTCTGTTTTATGTCATGGCAGTGAGCATTCTGGGTCTTTGATGATGGATGAGTCTTCATTTGTAAATTTAGGGCCATATGTATTAACTTAGTTTCCTTCCAGGCATTTTGTATTAGTGAGCATCACATATGGCTTTATAATGCTCCCATACCAGATGCCTGGTTATACTTTGATTCAACATATGCAGGAAGAGAAGATATACGAGAATGTCATCGTAACTTTTTGGCTAAGTAATCAGTCAGAAGTTCCGTCCCACCTGGAGGTGAGGGATTGGCCCTGTTGATTTCTGAGGCTTCTCTCTCTCTCTCTCGATTTTATGATCCTGTGACATCCTTTCCCAAAGGTAGTAAATTTGAAGAGTCAATCATGAAATGCAATCAAATCCATCCACCCTCCCCTCAAAACTAAACAGGTATTTTTAAACACACAAAACACACACATATGCAGGTTTTGAGAAGAACAGATTTCTCTTTTGAGAATGGAAATATAGTCATCTCTAAATTACATTACTGAACTGAACTCCAGGTTTAAATTACGATGAAAAGAAGGAATCGTAGGAGTCTTTTCTCTTCTAACCAGAACATGGATTATGGCCTGAATTTAATTAAGTGTTGCTTGTGGCACCAGGCCGGCTGGCACTTAATTATATTCAGTTTATCTCTTTTTATATACCATCTCTTCTTATTCTCCAAATGTGTGCTCATCCTGTTTTCCCCAGTTCTGGTGTAAGCTCTTTAAGATTAGAGCTGATGCCACCCAGTAGATCCTCAATAAGTCAATCATAAATAAATGAATGATCAGAAGAATAGAAGAATGTGGCTACAGATTCAAGATGCCAGCTTTCACATGTGAGATGTGACCTGAGAAGTTCAAGAAAAATGGACAAGTTTCCCTGTTCTCCCCTGGAAGGCATCCAAGTGTTTCTCCTCTGACATCCATGAATAATATACAGATTTAATTTGTTCCCCTCTGGCCCTTTGCCCTTTTAATCTACCCCAGCAAAATCACTCAACAATATGGTACTAGAGAATCTTGTGAAAAGCTTTACCATACTCTAGCATTTGTGTATTTATATACTTATTTTATTCTTGACCCTAGCTTGAACTTTCTAAATTTTCCTAGTCTTCACTGTCATTTTCTAAGTGTGTCATCTTTGTCTTCTTTGTGACAGCTTATTAAGATACCTGTTTTCAATGAGATCTCCCTAAAATACAGGTCAAGGATTCTCTATTTGTAGAAAATTTCTCTGAGAATAATGTAAAGAATTGGTGGCAGTGATTATATCTGGGAGGAACAGGAATGCGGAAGAGGAGTGTCCAGTTTTCATTCTTTAATCCTCCACGTGGATCATTTTTGTCTGTGAGCCTGTGTTACTTTTATAGTTTATAAACTGGTATATTTATCATGACATATACCATTCTAGCAGGACATAGAAATTATAATGTGTTATTAATGTCATTTGTTCATTTATGTGTTTATAATAAACAAATGAATAAGCTCGTTGTTTTAAGATGAGATACTTAACGAATCCAGTAAGCCAGCCTATGAAGCATCTCTAGATGTGCTCAATTAAACTCTGGCCAGTCATCACTCTGGCCTGTGTATGGGCAGATGATGGCGGAGCTGGTGTTGTATCTGTAGATTTTTGCTTCGAATGATGTGTCCCCAGTGAGCATGTTAATAACACCTAAGCTGTTTCAGTCAGCAGGTCAGGAGAGCCACAGCCATCACAGCTTTCTGTAGTTCTACTTTATGCCTTCACTCTTGGCAGTGTTCACAGCTGTAACACACTTTGCGTGTGGGGGGGCCTCCCCATCCTTTACAGATTGCTAATTATTCACATCCAGTGGTCCCACCACAATTCACTCTTTGCATTTCCAAAGTTTTTCTTTGTCTTAAGATTTTTCTGTCATTTTTGTCTCAGGGCTCTATTCCTGTGTCAGAATAACCGATCCTGCTTCTCATTTGTCAGTAGCATTTCTGCTCTGGCTTGTTTGTTTTGAGTTTCTGCAAATGGCTTCACCATGGTTAGACATCTTTAAACCTGTTAACCTTTAAGTAAGTAAGTGCTTACAAGTGCATAAAATCACTTGCCTCTCTAAACAAGCGCTCAGAAATGCAGGCAATTCTTATCAACATATTTATGCATTGTATTAAGTTCAGAAGTTGTACCAGTGTTTAAGTTTGCACATTGTAGAAACTGTAAGTTTAATTATCAGTAGAGTAAGTGTATAAACACCCAGAATACATACAATTCTGTGAACATACACTATCTGTAATCTGCAACATTTAAAAATTAACAATAAAAATGTTTCCATTTTTTTAAATTAAAATTAACAAAAAAAAGATGTGAAAGAGACTGGCTAAATAACCCCCTACCCCGGGGTTCTCCGATTCTAACGTGCAGCAGAGTGACCAGAAGGACCTGTTAAAATGCTGATTGCCGAGCTCCTGACTCAGCGGGTCTGCTGCAAAGCCTATGAATTTTCTTTTCTGACAAGATCCCAGTTGATTCAGATTCTGTTGCTTTGGGATCACATGGTGAGAACCATTGCTATCCCATGTCTTTTGAGCACAAAGAAACTCTGTGTTTCCCAGCTGTGCTTGAAGTTAGCTCGGGCCCTAACTGGGTCATGGGCCATGTGTGTACCACTTCCAAATCTGGCCTCAGAGTTGCCCGCATGGCTCTGTGCTCTCCTGCTGCCCTTTCCCGGGCCACCATGGAGGCTGCGTGAGAGAGGTGGCAGCCCAACCAGATGGAAGGCACCTAGATCTTCAAGTCTGTGCGTGGAGGAAAGAAAGCTGCCCTTGTCACGGGAAACTGTCATGTGAAAAAGGAATGAGCCTTTGTCATATGAAGGCACTGAGGGGCACTACCCAATTTACCCCAATACACATGACTTTCAATACATGATCATGAGATGAATTGGGCCCAGCATTGAGGAAACTTTTATTATGTAAATTGGAATAAAGATCGAGTCAATCTGCCATCCACTCTTCCTATTCAAAAAGATATACACAGCAGATACTTGAAAAACATCCTTTGGTTCAATGTCATTTCATTATAATGCTGATGAGATGCTGTAGGAACTTAAGACGTATTTATACCAATTAGCCTACGGTAAAATCAGTTTCATTATATTATCATTTTTGCCGTGGCTCCAAGGGCCTACTGACGCCATGAAGGGAGGACTTCCTCTGTTTATATTGATTTGTCCTACCGCCATAGGTGTCTGGAGGCCACGAGGAGATCGTTGCCACTCTTGCAGATCTCTCCCAGATTCACCATAGTGCAACTGGGCTGGGCTTTGACCTGAGCTTTCCAACTGCTGTCTCCTTGGACTCCTATATTCTCACAGCCCCTAGAGGGCTCTACCCACACACCCTGTGCCTCATGTTGGATGAGACTGAGGCTCTTTTCTCCCCTTACTCCAAGTCCATTGTGGAACAGCTCTGCCTTGCTTGCCTCTGTTCTTCTCCCACCTGGTTCTACCATGAGGTCACCCCAGCCTTTCTGAGCTCAACTAACCTGCGGCAGAACTTCCCCTTAGACATCTGCAGAGAACGGTCCATAGGCTCAGAGCAACCCACATCTTGTGGGTAATCCATCTCAGAGCAATCCATCACAGCCATGAGCAACCAGAACCTTTCAGAACATCCCTGTTTCTTAAACGCTATCGCTGGTGCTACTTTTGCTGCATCTGACCCATGCCCTTTCTCTGGACTCGACCAACATGTCCATATCCTCTTCCTGTCCCCACTAGCCATGCTGAATTTGACCACTTGCCTACTTTGGAACATTTTGAACACAAGTCCAAACACAAAGAATAAGAGCCCCATGCATTGGAGAAATGGAGGCAAATGGGGGGTGGGAAGTACAGAGAGAGGTGGAGAGTATTGGAAGATGCAGCTGGTGAGGCCTGTGCAGCTGTTGGCTTGTGGTGAGGGAGAGACACACCGGCCCTCACCAGCAACCTGAGCCTGGCGACACCTGCCCACTAGGGTTGTTGCCAGCATAAAACAGATACACATAGCTCTTTCATAATGCCTGACCCATAGGAAATGTTCAGTCATGGCTGTTTTCTTCTTCTCTTTCTTTCATTTTATTACCTGTATGTTGAGTTCACTAAGAGCAAGAACTTGATCTTATATTTCAATGAGTCCCCCCTCAGTGCCCATCCCATTGTGAACTGATTGGTAAATGCACCATGAATGACAGCTGTGATTATCATTATTATTACTAAGCAGTCCTTTGTATGATAGAATTTTGCATATATTTTCTGACTTAGAATTTCATTTAATAAAAAAATTGCTGTGGCTTTACAGTACCAAATTGAGTTTCTGGCATTTGATACTTTAGTCTGTGGAATTATGCATCTCAGTTATTCATTGATATTTGGGGTTTAATTGTATAATTCGAACATGGTTTTGTTTTCCAATAAGTGGCTATTGGTTCTTTCAGAGCTCCAAAGCATCTCTAAGATTTAGAATGATAAGAAATATAATCAATATATATTGAACTGCAACATGCATTTGCATCATAGTGCTTTTCTGATAACTATTAGAAAACTGTATAAATACAGGGACTAAATGAATGCATAAAAATAAAAATAATCCTTTTACCAATAATTTGCTACTCACACAGCAAAGGGATAATTTAACCTTGTGATTCCGCTGAGTTAAGGAGCCCAGTTCTCTTTATCCCATGTTATACTTTATCTGACTGATGAAGAAATCTAAGCAAACCCATGTGCCAAACACTGACCTAGACAAAGTCAGTTTCCTCTCTGTCTAGATGTTTTGCATGCCCCACTTACCCAAATTTCTACAGAAAGAAAAGTTTGGTTTTTTTCTTTGTCATTGCCAGAACTGCAAATTAAAGCTGGGTCCTCCCTCTTTCTCTTCCACATAATTACATAATGAAGTTCCTGCTTTGCTGAAACTCCAAACTTTGCTGATGATCCTGTTGACAATACACAAGACAGAAGAGAATGCACTCCAGCCTCCCTGAACTAGATGAGCCTAAACATTCACAAGAACTCCCTTTAATCACATTAACATACTCAGACCCAACCAGATGCTCAGAGAGCAGATCAGAAGAGAACGCACCACCTTTTGTTGCGTGACCCTGCATTATTTTTCTTCTGATTATCAATGTCAGATACAAGATGATATTTATACTCCACATGTTACTCACTAAGGGTTTTTTTGTGTCTTTTTTATTCTTCTGCTTTTATTTAGAAGTTAAGTTCCTGTTTATCCCACCTCTCTGTCCCTCTCACAAATACACTCCTGTGTACTGGTCTATTTATAAATTATTAATGCCACATTGGGAAGAACCTTTCCAAAACAGGCCCCCCTGACCTGCGGGTAATTTCAGCCGCACTTCCAGGTGCCTGCAGCACGCCCAGCTCCCAGTGAAGCAAGCCCCCGAAGCTCTTCTCCCTCTAGGGGAACAATTAACTTCGCGTTCCGTTCACCGACCATGGGCACACCTAGGTTGATCGCATTTGTTAAACCTGTGTCAGTCTTTTCAGCCTGCGCAGCTAAGGGGAGAGTCACCGCGTACAGCTGGGCTCCAGAGCCTTTGAGTAGAAATGAAAAGATTTGCACTCATTGAACAAGAAAATGGCATTCCTGGCTGTCAGTCTGCAAGGAACAGCTTTCTCTCTGACATGCATGCAGGCTCTGCTCAGGTCCCCAAATGGCAGCTCACGCCTCATTGCAGAGCAGGCGTTTCCCCACCTACCCTGGCAGGCAGGTGTGTTTGACATGAAAGCGAGCCACCATCAGATTGGGACATAAGGGTACCCCCAAAGGCAAGGCCAGTTTTGTTCAACTGTGTAGGTTGTACTGAATCTTACTTTGCTGTGGGTTTATGACCTGCTTTGAGATGCGCCTTCAATGCCTAAGAAACTGAGGGTGAGGATAGTTTGCCAGAGCTGGTTTGTGTCTGCAGTCTCAGTGAGGAGGACCTGCTTCCTCCCTTGGCATCCCATGGTCCTTCACCTCTCCCAGCCACAACCCATCCATCATTCAGAACCTGAGTGTGTCAATAGGGTTTCTGTGAGGGAGCTGGGATCTGCTGAGTGAATGCGCACTGAGCCCCGGGGGCAGAATATATCACCATTCGGGACTTACGATCGAACTGTGCACTAGGAGTGTTTTTGCATTTCACATGTTCAGCTGGCTGCAAACTGCACACGTCTGGCTCTGATTTTCACCAGCGATCTTTTCATGGGTTGTATTTTTTTAATGCAAACTCACTGAGGTCATCCTAAAGGAGATCCAGTGTAAATCTGCTGAGGAGAACTGTATATTTCCTACCCAGTCATAAATTGACTTCTGTATTTTGTTTTCAGTTTTATAGATTGTCTTTTCATTCACAAACATTGATTGTGTGGCTCGGCTGCGGCACCGTGGAGGCGGGCAGAGCTGACACTTTTCTGGCCTACAAGAAGCTAACCGTCAGAATATCATTCCTTCCGTTGTCATGAATCATCAGGGTTGGCCATCTATAAATCCATAGCCTGAACACTTCAAACTCACTCTTTCACCTGGTCTAAATATCCCGTGGCTCTCCATTTCAGCCTCTCATGGCCAAGGATGGAAATGGGCCTGGGTGATCCTGTAGGTCCCTGGAAAATACTCAGCTGGCCTGTGCTGTCAGCACCTGTGTGTTCTTGGAGACACTGCTTCACATCTCCGAGTTTCGAATGCTGAATAAATTAAATGAAATAAGGCTCAGTTTTCAAGTGCTTGTTTTCTATGTGTGTGTGTGCATACATGTGTTTTAATGGCCTAGATTAAAGTCTAGCCTGGCCTAAAAGCAGTGCCGAACAGAAGTGTCTATTACTGTATTGTTGCGTTTTATTTTCTGTGAATCTGTAAATACTGCTTTTGATCCAAAAGTTCCAGAATGTGTTTTATTGGATTTACCCAAATCCCCTCATTCAGGCATGCTGCAGTTTATGGTAGGCAATAGAACTCAGTTTCTAGAGTGGCTCCCTGCAGCATTTTTCTCCTTTATTAGACCCACATGCAGAAGAACAGATGGAAAGAGACCAGTATATTCGCTTTCACATCTTAAAGCAGAGACATGCTTAGGATGCATTGCCGTGGGCCTAACAGGTTGTCAGCAAAGAGTTAGCTGCTCAGTGTTGACCTGACACCAAATTCTGAAGTCACACTACTGTGGTTTCCAGCAAGCCAAACACGTGGCAGTTCACAGAGACCCTTGAGGTTCCTCCAGCTTTTCCCTTCCACGTTAGAAAAATGACAAAGGTTTTTCTGGGAACTGAATGGTAATATGTGATAATAAGAAAACTCCAGGAAGTTAGTAAATATTTCCTTTCAGAGCCAAGGACACATGGAATCCAAGCCTCTGAAACATCAACCAGACACTGGAAACTCGCCTGATTTGGTTTTGTTGAAAATACCGAAGAATAATTAGACCATGAGGGGAGTTCTGTTTTCCATTCCCCAGGGACTGTGATTAGTAAGTGACTTTCCATGTCATTCTTTTTTCCACTTCCTGTTTTCTCCCCCTCTGAGAAAACTGTTTGCTGAGTGATAAGAGCAAATGGAATGGGCACCAGGGTCTGCGTGGCCGACCCACGGAATTCTGCGGGCGTTTCATTTTATCCACCGGATTTAGGCACTCCTGCAGGCCCGGGCAAGGGCGCTGCCTTTCTCTCCGTCTGAACAGCTGAAATAATAGAACTTTGAGAACTTTCTTTTGCATTGTTAAACTTTAAAAAGAGAGAGAAAAAAATTAGAAAGTAAAGATGTGTGTGTGGTAATAGAGTGAAGTTACTTCATTTGTTCGTGTGCCTAACAAACAGACACAGGGAGACACTGTCACAAGTAGGAAAGATGTGCAAGGTTCTCATCGTACCATGAACTGTACACAATTAAATTGAAATATGAATGTAAGCCAGCATTTCAGTTAAGCTGCTTATTAAAATAATTAGGGCAGCAAAGCAAGGAGTGTGCAAGCCAAGGAAATTGTGAGGTTTGGTTAAATAAAATGCTCTCTCTTGTAGATACAGAATTGAATGGGAAGGAGTTTGAAGTCACAGGTATAGTAATAAAAACTGTTCTACACTTAAATCAAAAGATACTGGAAAAGAATTGAAGAACATTATAGTGTGTGTGTGTGTGTGCGTGTGTGTGTGTGTGTGTGTGTGTGTGTGTGTTGATTTATAGTAACTGAAACCCTGAGCTGGAAAGGATTTTTGTAAAACCATTTCTACACTGGCCACCACCAAGTTCTCCTGTAAAACATGTTTTTCCCTGTGAGTTTTACTTTTTGAAAGATAATGGCACTTATGAAGTAGTAGTTAAATTGATTTTTTCACTAAGTAAAAACAAGGTCTTCCCATTAGAGTACTGGGTTAGCACAGAATAACCAGTGCTGCCTCTTTCAGTGAGTATCATTGGAAGCAAAGCCAGTGCCTGGAGACCCACTGCCACCTTTAAGGGTGACTGGTTGGGACTGCTGTTTAGACCTTGGTTGCATGGTGGGTTTACTGCCCCAGACCGGACCGCGGATGCATGTGCCGTGGGCCATGGGAAAGGCCCCTCGGTGTCTGGGGCAGGGCTCTGTTTTCTAAACCACTCTGCCACTTTACGAACTTGTGAGGCTGGGACATTTCAAGTGCTATGAATTCCAAGATTTGGGAAGTACACCTGCATCTGAAAGACTGTGGAGATAGTGCTGTTGTGACCCATTTTCTTCTCTGAATATCTCCCCAAATTTTCTCGATATCAAATTGGTCATTTTTGAAATTTTCTGTCTCACATGCCATGCTTTTCTCTAAGGGCCATAACCTCTACCTAGTTGATTTGTTGTCAGAGCTCGCAAGTCATGGCATCTTTCTTATGTGAGCCCTTTGGCATGAAAAGTGCCGCCCCCAAACCTGATCTGTTGGATCATAGAAACAGGTTAAGAGCTCAGAAGACGCCTCTCTTAAATAAATGGTCATGTTAAGATTGCTTCTTTCTGAGCTTAGCTACATTTGGAATCCGACTCTACACTCTGTATATCAATGCAAGCTGGCCGGGGACGCAGACACGCTGTTAGGAACCTAAAGAGTGTTCAGAAATTGAGTCCACGCTGTGTGTGCTTTGTACTATGTCCTTTCACGACTTTTGGCAGACTGGAGTTGGGATCAGGAAAGTGGTAACATGAGGAAATGCAGGGTAACCAAGACTTAGAATCTGTGACAGCCACTTCGGAAGGGCCCACAGCCCCGAGTGCAGTGAGCTCTACCGTAGGCGAAGAAGCCGTAGTGAACAACTGCTCCATCACACGTGGCAACATCTGCGGTGAAGGCATGGAAGGTTAAAGCTGCTCCTTGAAGACCTTTGGAAGGTGTGAGCTCACTGAATACTTCCCCAGCCCCTCTGATCATTCACATTACATTTGGGAAACAGAACGTGTAACTGCCTATTATTTTGAGCTGCTTACTGCTGAGAAGCCCCTCCTGAGGTGGCCTCGGGGGGGACATTTGCAAGACCTAGCAGGTGTCCTTCAGTCTATCAACTAGGAGAAGAGCAGAGGCAGATGTGATATATTAGATGGCCCCACAATGGGTCTCTCTAGAAAACATCTCATATTGGTGAGAGTGGTTCAAGTTGCCAGGAATCCAGAGTTTGCCATGCAACGTGCCCGGACGCCTGACAGGGCTTGACTGGTTCACTCTGCTCCATGAAACTGCTGAGATGGCTGTCGGGAGGTGATTAATAAAGTGCGTAAATCTTAACCATGCTGGGGAAAGAAGACGGATTGATGCACACACACATCGGAAATGTAATGAAACCAAACTAAACGACTAGGAGTTGCTAATACATTACAGAGCAACAGTACCCTGTGTGGTGTTCCTCACTGCTCTTGTTTCATTGGTCTCATTTCAAACATGACCAGGAAGACATGTTTGGTTTTCTTTTCTTTTCTTTTTCTAGCACTGGGGACCTAAACTAGCCACAGAGCAAAAAAGGAATAATGATGTAGTGAATACGTGCCCCTGGTATCATTTATTATTTATTTCCCCCATGTTAATGGAGCTAAAAAAAAAAAAAAAAAAAGATCAGGCCAGCTTCCCTCAAAGCTGCTAGTGAATGCTGTTAGTAATCATACACGAAGTTTGGGTAGTTTTCAAAGTAATTAGAATCCCAGAGCGAATAAACATTAAATGCACTCTCATCTTTGAAGCTATTTTTCCTAACTAAATAGCTCTGTTCTGCTATGATTACATACCAGTCATTATAAAATTAAAAATTATTTTAAGTAAATGGGTGCTTCTTTAAGAAGCATTTGTTTCTTGCTAATTATTATGAACTAATTATAGTTTACGATGGTCCTCAAGTACTGCCTGAGAGCACTGCTCCCCAGTGGCTGCAACTTATAGTTCCAGAAGGAGGAAAAAAATGATGGGAAAGAGGATCCAGCAAAGTCTGAATTTTCATGACTCTGAAAGGCTCAAACTTTCTGGTGGTTGTCAGAGAAAGCAGTGCAGGGTGCTGGCCCAGAACGTGAACCTGAACTTCATTCCAGCATAACCAGAAATGACCTTTGGTGTGTGAGTTAATATCACTAAGCATCAATGTTTGCACTTGTAAAATGGGGACAATAATACAAACTTACAGCCTTGTTCAGGGGGGTTAAAGATAACATTTATAAAATTTTTTAGTACAGAAGTTGGCATCATAGCTAGTAGCTATTATGATTATTGCATATCATCATTCCCATCATGAGTTTTGTGATAGGAAAGTTTACTTCTGCTCAGAGGCCCAAGCACGGTCTTCGGGACAGTCAGTGTGCATCGTGTCTTGTGACACTGTTGTCTTCGATGGCAAGGTCGTATCTGCCAAGAGCACAGGATTTCCTTGAAACAGTCCAGAAAAGCAGAAGTTGTCTTTGTTATTTCCCTATCCTTGCGGGCCCAGGCCAGGGCAAGCGTGGGTAGGAAGTGTGACTGTACGGACCATGTATTTATTAGGGGCTTTCCCATGGACCAGCAAGTTCTCAAAAGACCACCATTCATAATTTCAGGGAATCCATGCTTTGCCAGTATCTCCCTAGAACAAGAAGAAAACAAACAAAAGATAAACAACAGTAACAGAAAACCAGACATCGAAGTATAAGAAAACCCCCTACAGATGCTTCATTTGGGACCCCTTTTTTTCAGTCCTCTCTTTCTTTATTACAAATTAGTATCATGCGTCATACAGGTTTGTAAAAACTGGGCGCCGGGTGTTTCTGTCAGGAGGCAGAGATGATGAATGTCAAGTTCAGGGTTTCCCTTTAACTCCCAGACTACCCCACCTCATTTCATCTATCAACTGTTTTCCTTTATTATCCTTAGCTCTTTGCTCTCACTTGTCATCTTTCATTTTGTTGTTGATTTAGAGAACATTCTTCCTTAGTTTCTTGGTTTCAGGTACTAAGTGTGCTGATCATTTCTTATATTCCAGGCACAGGGTATTTCTCATATGTTATCTTCATTAATTCTTAAAACAGTTCCATACTCTGCTGAGAAAAAAATCATAGCATCATAGTGATAGTAAGTGCTGGAACCAGAGCTCGAGTGAGTTCTTCAGGTACATGAGAGCAGACTACCTTCCTAGTTATGTTCAACGTGGTGGCTACAGATGGGGGATTCCCCAGTGGAATACTCACCAGAGAAACCAAATTTTGCTTCTAAATGTAAATGCTGTGGTGGATATTTAGATGATGAATCCTTATACTGGCCTCTCCCCACCTCCCTTACCATTCTCAGCAGATCCACCCAATTGATCTGGTGCATATGTGTTCATCAGGGGCTGCAAAGCCAGCTGATTCTCAGATACCCATCCCTCCTCCTTGGATCCATCCCATTCATACTCACGGCTTCCTGGTCCCACCAACCACCCTGGCTTTCCAGTTAAAAAGAACAGGAGGGCCCTGCCAGTTAATGACGCATTGCCTCTGGGGTAATGGAAGAAAATGTTCTCATGTAAGTAGGCTAAGGGAGTGGTAGTGTTAGCCTTTTTTATGTTTCTTAAAGATACTGAAAAGAAAAAGAAGGTTGGATGGCTTTCAGAAAGAAGGAAGAGGGATTGATGAGAAACAGGAAACAAAACTCATTCAGAAATGAACAGCCCCCCCAAAAAAAAACAAGAAAATGCACAGCATCTCCAAAAGAGAAGCCCAACTCAGCTTTCTAACATAGGCTTAACCCTAGTCACAAACTCAGTGATACAACCAGCCAGCTTATGCCTTTCTCCAAGTATCCAACAAGGGTTCTCTCAGGATCAGCTACCAGTCATTGTCCACCCACCCTGGGTCAGATACTAGACTTGGTCCCATTCCATCTCTGCAATAACTCTGTGAAATTGGTACATTATCATCCCCAGCTGATAGTCAAAAAAGCCAAGGCTAAACAACCTAAAAAGTTACCTACTCTCACATATAAATGGGTTGAACTGGTGTTGAAACTGAGCCCTGTTGTCTCCAAAACCTGTCCTTTTCTACTACACCACAATCTCAGTGGAGGGACAGTTTTCAAGTGTGCCATTCAAATTACCAGGTCCCTTTTGGAGGGATGGTTGTAACATGGGGAAACGCTTTTTGGGAAGTCTGTTGGTGCCACAGTGACCCAAGAAAATATAATGAGTTTCTTATTTTTTTTAATGGCAACATTCATCATAGTTTACTGAATATAGCAAACCTTCAAGCTGCCAGATGGATTATTGGGCTTTTTCTGCTTCTCTACTTCTTAAAAAAGAAATCCCTGCATCCTTCCCAGTTTGTATGATCACTATATCACGGGGACTATCAGATATCTAATGTAAAATTGATTCAAGATTCATGAGCACCTGCCCTGGCTGGTGTGGCTCAGTGGGTGAGGTGTTGTCCCACAAACCAAAATATTGCCAGTTTGATTCTGCATTGGGGCACATGCCTAGGTGGGCCAGGTGTCTGGTTGGGAGCATGTGAGAGGCAACCAATGGATGTTTCTATCAATGTTTCCCAACCCCTCTCCCTCCCTGCGCCTCTCTCTAAAAATAAATAAATAAAATCTTTTCTTTAAAAAAAAGACTCATGGGTGCCTGCTCTGCAGTTGGGCAAAATGGATTTACAAACCACTCAGATTTGACAGATCTAGTCCAGAAGTACAGTCCTGCAACTAATATTCCAGGCTCTTTCTTGCGACCTTCATGAAGAAACATAGCTAAGAGCAGAGAAATTGAATCAGAAATCAGAAGGCGCCGGCCTGAATATAAAAGGATATGGCACCCATAACACAGACTATTGCACCCACATGGGAATTAGAAGGAACTTTGGCCAGGTCATCAATCTGCCTGAAATCATGTCGTTTTCAGCAACAGATGAATTTTCATCCAGTACTTCTCCAAGATTCCCCAAAGCCTATTTTCCAGAGAACAATGATGCTGGGTATGTATGTGTCATCTCTGGCAATTTCAGGAGAGTTTAATGAATTTTGCACCATCATTTCCAGTCTTGATGCTTCATTTTTGTCTAGATAGAAAGGATAAGAGGGACCATTTCACACTCTTTATGGATAAAGATCAGGCAATCAGAATAACTCACTCATCAATCTAATTATGCAGTTGTTCAAAACAGGATAGGCTGATTCTTGTCCAATTCCATATAAAAACTCAAAGAATCATATTGCTTGAAGGGAAGCTCTGAGGTCATCCTAGCCAGTTCTGCCTCAAGCCAGGTGCACACCCAAACTGTCAAAGACAAAGAGATTGCTTCTTCTTTCATCAGTTTTCAAGAAGTACATGAAACCTGGAGCTGCCTTCATTTTCTCATAAAGGGGAGCAAAAACCAACCATCAGTGTTGCCCATCGTGAATCCAAAGGAGTATATTCAGAAAGGCTGCATTTAATGAGCTTGGTGGATGGATTGTTTGGCAGCATTTTAATTACCTTTACTTTACCCATTTTATTGACACAAAATGTATGACTCAGAGTCATCTTTGTTCTTTGAATGAGCTCACTCACTCATCTTCCAGAATGTGATAACACTTTACTTTCGGGTGCCAGCAGGCATCTATAGACCAGAAACCACCACATTTGCATGGTTAGAACTTATAAATGGGAGCATACCATAATAGTGGAAGTTTCTAAATAACGCTGCCAGATAATGGGAGTAGAAGCCTACTCTCCAGCCCCTGTTCCGTATTCATATTCCTACCCCATATGCATCTCCTGTGTTCATACATCTGCTCTTCGAAGTCTGCTCATTCTGTTCTCCATCTCTTCCAGTTCTGGCCATATGAGCAAGACCCAATGCCAACCTTTGCTCTTTAGAGAAGACTCGTCACTGGAGTTGAAGTTGCACCTCCCTTCCTTAGAGTTTTAGTGCTCAGTCATTTTTTACTCTTGTCTTTTCCCTTGTCTCACAGATTGGTTCAGGTGTGGTCAGTGGGCTTCACCTCCTGTGCTGGTTTGGACTGGGCATGGCTGACTGAAGGAAGAGCCCACGGCCACTTACAGAGTCTCAGAAGACTGCTGTGATGGATCAGCAGCACCTCTCATTGGCTTAGCAGCAAGAATTAGAACATCTGGGCTGTGGGCTCACCATTCCAGAATCATCCCATAAGTATCTGAAGAATAAGAATCTCCTGCTTTGAATTTTAGATCCCTTGTATGCCTGGTGTGGTTGTGACCTCATGGCCAGAGCTTAAACCATATTTGTTGATCGATGTCCCAAAAGGTGCCGTTAACACATCAGGGAGAAGATCTAAAGGTGTCTGGAAAGCAGCCTCTTGTTTTTACCAAGAGGCAGTCTTTTCTCTGCAGGTGAAGAGCTGGAAAAGGAGTGCTGTGCACTTTTCTCCGTGAGCCCTGGCCAGAAACCAAGAGAAAGTAAAATCCCACAGGCAGTCCCACTTAGAGCTAGATTTTATTTGTGCTATGTCTGGGCTCATTGAACTTGTATTGCTTGTGTATTTAACCCATGAGAGCAGTTGTCCAGCTCCTTCTTCCTGATGCCTAATTTAAGCTTAAATGATATGCTTAAAGGGAACAGAAATTAAATATATATGTTTGGCTAGTATAAAAATAAAAAGAAAATATTGCAGGAAACCACAGCTACTGAAAGCCCGCCGCATGCTAAAAATAATCATGTTTGCTTTGAAAATCTGCCCCCGTTCCCCGAATTTCCAGGCTGGGTGATGTGGACTGAAACATCCAAATGCTGATTCCTATTCAGTTTCAGCAAATTCTGATAATGTTTGAAACTTAATGTTTCAGATGTTATTATTCTTTATTTCAGAAAGAATAAAAATGTCCCCTATAGTTACAGCACTTACTGCCACAGTTAATTGGAATTTCAACTTTGACAATTTCTGCAAGCTTAGAGAAGAATATTGTGTGTTTGAAAAGCAAGAGAAATAGATTGCAGGAGCCTGACAGGTTGGGTTTACACAGAAGTTTCCCATAGGAGATGTCAAAGGAAGAAAGAGCCTTTACCTGCTGTGGACCTCATGTCCTGAGGACAATGGAAAGAACAAGAGGGAAGACCCAAGTTCAGGTTCCTCCCAGATATTTGGCCTTGAGCTATAATATAGCCAATCCAGACTTGATTTCTTCTTTGGAAAAAAAAGAAAAGAAATACTTATTTTTACTTATGCCATATGCTCCTGATGGTCAGAAAGAAGTGAAAGAACCCAAGAAGCTGTGACTGAGGCAAATGAGGATACCGCCCGTGGCTTACTCCCTTCTCCAAGTCACTTGCCTTGAAACTGACATCATTAATGGCTTTCTTCCGTGGTATTGACCTCGCTTCTGCCATATGCTCCCAAAAGAAGAATACAGCTCCTGTATGTAATAGTGGCTTTCTCTACTTAGAGAGTGGGAGAAGAGATATGCAATCGACCCTAAACAACATGGGTTTGAACTGCATGCAGGTACTTAAACGAAGATTTTTTGAAGTATATTTTATTGATTATGTTATTATAGCTGTCCCAATTTTTTCCCTTTGCCCACCTCTACCTGATATGCCCCCATCCCTCCAGCAATCTCCCCCTTAGTTCATGTCCATGGGTCATGTATATAAGTTCTTTGACTTCTCCATTTCCTGTATTATTCTTAACATCCTCCCATCTATTTTGCACCTACCAATTATGCTTCTTAATCTCTGCATCTTCTCCCCTCATTTTCCTCCTTCCCCCTCCTAGCTGATAGCCCTCCAAATGATCTCCATACCTATGATTCTGGTCCTGTCTGACTGTTTGCTTAGTTTGTTTGGTTTTTGTTTTTGTTTTTTAGATTCAATTGTTGATAGTTGTGAATTTGTTGCCCTTCTATTGTTCATAGTTTTGATCTTCTTCTTTTTCTTAAATAAGTGCCTTTAACATTTCATGTAATAATGGCTTGGTGATGATGAACTCCTTTAGCTTTACCTTCTTTGGGAAGCACTTTATCTGCCTTCCCATTCTAAATGATAGTTCTGCTGGGTAGAGTAATGTAGGTTGTAGGTCCTTGCTGTTCATCACTCTGAATACTTTCTGCCAGTCCCTTCTGGCCTACAAAGTTTCTTTTGAGAATCAGCTGACAGTCTTATGGGTACTCCTGTGTAGGTAACCCTCTGCTTTTCTCTTGCTGCTTTTAAAATTCTCTCTTTATCTTTTACCTTTTGTATTTTAATTATGATGTGTCTTGGTGTGTTCCTCTTTGGGTGCAATTTGTTTGGGACTCTGCTTCCTGTACTTCCATATCTATTTCCTTCACCAAATTAGGGAAGTTTTCTTTCATTATTTTTTTCAAATATGTTTTTAATCTCTTGCTCTTCCTCTTCTCCTTCTGGCATCGCTATGATTTGGATATTGGCGTGTTTGGAGATGTCCCAGAGTCGTCTTATACTATCCTCATTTTTTTAAAATTCTTGTTTCTTCTTTCTATTCTTGTTGAATGTTTATTTCTTCCTTATGTTCCAAATCATTCATTTGAATCCTAGCTTCCTTCCCTTCATTGTTGGTTCCCTGTAGATTTTTCTTTATTTTACTTACTGTAGCTTTCATTTCTTCCTTTATGCTGCTGCCATACTCAATGAGTCCCTTGAGCATCCTGATGACCAGTGTTTTGAACTCTGCATCTGATAAGTCAGCTATCTCTGTTTCATTTAGTTCCTTTTCAGGGGTTCTGTTCTATTCTTTCACTTGGACCATATTTCTTTGTCTTCTCAATTTGGCAGCCTCCCTGTGTTTGTTTCTGTGTATTAGGTAGAGCTGCTTTCACTCCCTGTAAAAGGCACCTGTAAATTGTGTGGGGCAGAGCCTTAGGTAATTAGTAGGGTGGGGTAATCTGCTTATCACTTTGTGACCCTGTGTGGAGGAAGAGCTTGAAGAGGGGACTATGCCACTGCCTGGCTTCTGGGGATTTGCCTGGCAGTCACCCTGTTTCCTGTCATTCCACCCATTCCCTGTATGTGATTGGCACCCTTCCAGCTGTTGCCTTGGTATTGAATCTCAGAGCGGGTGGGTTTGCATAAGTTTTAAGACTGTATGGGCCCTTTAAGTGAAGTTTCCTGAAAATCCAGCAGTTTCTTCTGCCACCCAAACCCCCTCTGGTTTTTACAACCAGAAGTTATCAAGATTTATCTTCTTAGCTCTGGACCTCTGGGTTGTGTGGTCTGGCCTAGGGCTGGGATCCCTGGCTCCCAAGCTATCCCTTCTGATTTCTATACACCCCACATGAATGTGGGACCACCTGTGCCCATTCCATCACTGCCACCATCTCTCTGCACCACACCGCGTCTCCTGGCCTCTCTACCCTGTGTCTGTGTCTCTGCCCCTCCTACCCATCTGGATGAATGCTTAAATCCTTGGTCATCAGACTTCCATACAGTTCAATTTTGTGAAAGTTTTGGTTGTTATTCGTTTTGAGGTTTAGTTGTAGTTTCTTATCGTAGTTGCACAAAGAGGCAAAGTGTATCTACCTATACCTCCCTCCTGACTGGAAGTGCAGATTTTTCAGTAAATATTGCAAATGTATTTTTATGATTTTCCTAATAACATTTTATTTTCTTTAGCTTACTTTATTATAAGAATACAATATATAATACCTACATGCAAAATATGCATTAATTGACTGGTTAAGTTATTGATAAGGTTTTCAATCAATGGTAGCCTATTAGTAGTTAAGTTTGAGGGGAGCCAAAAGTTAGATGCAGATTTTTAACTGTGTGTGGGGTTCAGTGCACCAAACCCCTGCATTGTTCAAGGCTCACCTCTAGTTTGAAATGACCTCCTGGTAAGGACCATAATCTTCAATGTAGAAAAATAGATGATGAGCAAATTTTAGGGAGGATAGAGGAGAAATTGGCATAGAAATCCAGGAAGAGTGTGGAATCATACTCAGTAGAGAGTGTATATTTAAGGTTACCTTGACTGATGCTACTCACACTCAGCAGTCAACCAGCTTGTCTCAGGGCCCCATTCAGAACCCCTCCCCACTCTAGTCAGGTGTCTAAGCAAATTCCAGATATATGACATTATTTGTAGAGACAGCTGGCATGTAGATGATATATCCTCTTTTCTTTCTGGTTTAGAGATTGTCATTTTTATGCCAGATGTCAGCAATCTATTTCTAAAAAATGCCTAGTATCTATTAGAAGTCATGCAGTCATTCACCTAGCATTACTGCAAATGTGTCACAGCGGGCTGTGTGCTAGGAATTGACAATTAAATGGTGAGCAAGACAGAAAGAGTCCCTGCCTCAGAACTTCTGCATCCCTCAGCCCCAGTCACTACTCACAGGGACTCCCTTGAAGGACGGGGCCCTCCTCTCTAGACACGTGTGATGCTACATTTCAGAAGAGCACTGGATTCCGAGTCTTTATGGAATCTGTTCTTTCTTACTGGCTCACCCTGGAATCTTTCTCACCCTCTGTTTCGCCATCTGTTAAACAGAGGCTGACCTGAGTTCCCTTAGGACCCTTTCAATTCTAGAATAACCCAATCCTTTGACCTTAGGGAAAATCTGTGCCTCCGTTTCTATATTTGTTCAAGAGAAATCCTGATATTTGTCCTACTAATACCACTATTTCTGAACTTGAATTTAGGTTACGAGTGAAACAAGTGAGTGAGTTTTAACAATTTAAGGTATCCATGGCAACATAAGGTACTGCTAAGACTATGACGAGGATGTGGCCATTAACGTAGGACAGAGGAGAACAGCCGTGCAGTTTCTGCTTGGGACCCAGACCATAGACCTCTGACACTTGAACAGATAGAATGGAGATCCCTGCCCCCATGCAGGTGTCTAACACAGCCCATAGTTATTAAGAACTGTTATTTCTAGAGAACCTCTCCACCCCGCAGCGCTTGGGGCACAACACATATACAGTACTCTCGCTGAGGTAAGTAGCAGTGGCCTAATGAGAAAAGAGCTGCCTGTCACCATTTCTGTGTGTTCCCTGGAAGCTCGGCTCAAACTCGTTCCTTCTCACTTGTGATGAACGCTTGAGTCTTGTCTTTCCCTTTTGCTGGCGCTTGGGGCTTGCTTTTGAAAGCAGACTTACAATCTTTCTTTCTCCTAAGCTTGATAGTTCGGTGCTGTAGCCCCTCCAGGTCATTAAGTACTATCAGCAGCATCCAGGCCAACTTTGCCACATTCTGTTGAGGGCTATAACTCACCCAGGAGGTATCAGTGATGACGATTTTGTCCTTGATTCTATCTCAAATTCAAGTTTGTCCCTGCCCTTGCAGCACAGGGTGGGCAATGCAGCTGACTGGAAATAAGTTTGATATGCCTTGAGTGATGGTGCTCCTCTGAGTTGCTTGGCTACAAGATGGCATCAAGGGGGCGCTTTGCATTGGTTGTAACACCATAACAACTGGACTAAGAAATATATTTTGACTAAAAATGAAGACACCGCACTGTCCTTTACACAGGGACTTGCTTTGGGAATTCCTTGTTCAGTTACAGAAAATGTTATGTCTATTGATTTTGTGTGGTTTGTGTTGGTACTTGCAACAGAACAAACACCACAGGCATGTATTGCGCTCCCCCACCACCCACCACTAAAACCACAAAGTAGCCCGGTCCCATGTGCAAGTGGAGAGAATGTGCAAAGGTCAATTCTGAGTTTCAGTGGCATCATTTAGAAGGGAATTATTTACATATGAGAATTCACCAAAGCGAGTCACATGTGTCTGCATGTTTGTGTTGTGTCTGTGTTCAAGTTGTCTGCTTAAACACCCACCCCTTTGAGGAAGTCAGTCCTATGGGCCAAGTGGTTCATCTCCCTTTTGCTGCCCCCAAAGAAACAAATCTCAGACTCACAGGGAATAGGATTTGTGCTGCATGGGAATCAGGTAATGCATCATATTCACCTAGCCAGATTACAATGTTAAAATTTCTACGTATTCCTTCTGTGTCTATAAAGTACTGACTATGCACCCCACAATGTCAAAACAAGGAAATGGTGGCAGAATTAACTGTTTCCCTCCTGCATCTGACAGCTACAGTCTTAACTGCAGTTCAAAGCATAATTCAAATGTGGACCAGAAATGGGCGATTAAAGTCAAGCTTAAAAAGACAGTGTTTGTATCACTTCTCATGAAAGCATCTCCCATTAATGTTGATCACAAACATTAATGAGAGGATGGTAATGTGTGTTTATTACATAATCCTGAAATATACAAGGGCATACCCCAGTTTACTCTAGATTTCCAGTCCAGTTAAAAACACAGGAAGACATTAGGATATTTTGTGTGTGTGTGTGTGTGTGTTCAATCAGTAATAGAAGACAAGTGGTCTGGTCAGTGGAAGGACTTAACAATGATAAAACTAACACCAGCTGATTGTAATTTATATTTAGGAAAAACAGTTGTTATTCTTTTCATTCCAAGGAGGGAAAAAATTGTCAGGCGTGAGCACTTTTGAGCTTTTTGATCACTTGAAATTCGTCTTCATTTTTGCATCAGAGGCTAAAGCAGCCCCAGGCCCAGATGTGCAGTTGATTTTTGTTCAATTTCAGCTCTTTGGGGAAAATTACACAGAATTGCATAATTTTTTCCCTGAATTCCCAGATTATGTAAACACACCCATTTCATTTTCACAACAGAGCTAGAGACACGTACTGGGAGAGCATGCTAATACTTTTTTTTTTCTCAAACGGGTATTTTGGGGCAGACTTTGCACAAAGGAGGATTTAGAGCAGCCTTTAGTAACCTGGGGAATGACAGCGTCTTGTGAGCCACTTTGCAAACACATGTGGGCACGTGAAATGGAAACAATACACCTTCCTGTTCCTTCTCTTCCCTTTATACTGACATGCTGGTCCCTTTGATCCTGTATGAAGCCTCAAAATAGAAAACTTGCCTGACTTGGTTTTGCACTTGTGATCACTGACCTCTAAATTATATCGATCCAACCTCTAACCCCTTCCCATATGTCTTCAGAGCGAACTGTCTCTGGGTATGCTGATTCCAGGCTGGTTTTGAGCAGCAACGGTTATGCTCCAATGGTGAGGCAGCCAATGACCAGTGAAAGCGGCCAGTTGCCCTCTTTGTGGTTTGTTCTGTAGGCTGTCCAGATGCTGGTACTCATCTGGACCAGCTTCAGACACTCAAGTTCAGCTAGGGAAAGGGGGAATGAGGAAAGACATGGGGGGAGAGAGAGAGAGAGAGAGCTTTTTCCTCAACTCTGCCTGTGGTAAGGTCCACAGTGATGAAGCACAGGGTTAGAACAAGATTAGTTTACCTATGGCACTCTTGGGCCACCTGTCAGACTTGGCAAGGTGGCCATTGGTAACAGTTTAGGCTACAATGGCAGAGACTGCATAAACAAGTACATTATTTTATGGCATTTAGTATGTGAACTGACATCAGGAGAGTGTTTTTGAAAGGCTTAATTCCTCTCAAATGTTTATAGGCTCTTAAATATGAGATTATTTGGTCGAAAGTAAATATGGCAATTAAAAATAAAAATGGCCCGACACTAGGACCCAAACAAAGGTTTGCTTTGAACGCACTTGTGTATGTTTTCCCACAGTCTGGACTCTTTCTGGAGTCGATAAATACCATGTTTGCCAACAGAATGAATGCTAGCAATTAGCAGCATTCTAACCAATGCTGGGTAAATAGCTGCATTGTTTGCTATGAAAATTACCAGTGAAAGACTAACTGGGATCATTCCTACCGGCTCTGAAAAGAATCCCTCAGAGCTCTCTATTTCAGGAAAGGCACATGATGGGAGGTTGGAGGGATAAAGGGCATGGGCTGTGGAATTAGACAGGCAAGGGTTTGAATCGCAGTTCAGTCATTTGAACACCTCAAAAGGTGGTCCCAGACACCTCATCTGTAAAATAAAGGTAGTGATAACTATCCTATGGAGTTGTTACAAGGATTGAATAAAGCGAATATATGAAAACAATATACGTAGTGGAAGGAAAACATTTTATTGGGATTAGGGTTAATTTCTCTCCTTTTCTTGATCCCTAAAAAATATCATCTGAGAGCAGAATTCTGCAGATTTTTGCAGGATACATGCAAATCAAATATATTACTTTTCCACTCTGTCCCAGGTTTGCATAAAGCTGTCGAAACTGTATAAGGAAATGATTGCACCAGAGCCAAAGCATGGTCTTCCATTTCTAGCACAATGAATGACCAGATGTTTGGCGAAAACCCTCCCAGTTTGCACTTACATGTACTAGATAATAAATAGGTGATGATAGATAGATTAGATAGATAGATAGATAGATAGATAGATAGATAGATAGATAGATAGATAATAGAGGAATATAAAGGAGAACAAAATCAAAAAGCATTCAGAAAGCTATACTTCGCAGGGATAAGCAAATCTTGGAGCTGGTGTCTTACGGTCTAGGTTTCAGAGCCGTGCACAGCATCAGAAGTGAAATCCTGGACCTAGAGTGGGATGGGAGAGTGGCTCAGATGTCCTTCACCAAAATCCAAAGGGTGACATTCTAGTATGTGAATTAGGGGGGGAAGGGCCACACCACAAAAGACTGGCTTTTCCTGGGTCCAAGTGGTAAAGAATGCATGTATCTATAATTTCTAAGTTTGTAAAGGAAAATTAAAGCAGCATAGAGAAGTTTTAAAAAAATATTTTAAGAAGTCAAGAAAGAAAAGTAGTAGTAATAGAAGAAATACAGAAAAAGTGGAAGAGATACTACAAAATAAAATTGTAGAAATGAATCCAGATATTTCAGTAACTGGTATCAATGCAATTGTATTAGCCTTCCCTAATAAAAGACAAATATTGTCAAACTAGATTAAAACACACACACACATCCCATCAGACAAAATGCATCTATATTTTGTTTGTAAGAGACACCAAATGGTTGAAAGTAAAGAATAGAAAAAAGTATTCTAGACAAACATGAACCTAAAGAAAGTATTCATTAATATAATAATAATATGAAGCAAAGATAAAATTAAAAACAATAATATGCCAGAGATAAAGAGGTACGCTGAATTTTCTTAAGAGTTAACATACCTCAGGAAATTGTAATAATGTCGAATTTGTAGGTAATGAACAGTATAGCTTCAAATATTAGAAACAAATGAACAGAATTACAATGAGAAATATACACCTTCACATCACAGCCAGAAATTTTTACTTACAGTTTTCAGTAAAATATAGAAAACTAGAACAACACAATGAATAAGCTTGACTTCAAGGGTATGTGTAGAATACTGTTGCAAAACATAGAGTAGAAATTCCTTTGAAGGAGACGCAGAAATTTATAAAAACTACACATATTCTAGGGCATAAAGCAAGTCACAACAAATGTTAAAAAATGCATTTTACTATACAGAATATAAACAAATCAGTTACAGAAAGATAAATGCATGCATATGGACATTTAAAAATCCACTTTTAAATAACCTATGGGTCAGAGAATAAAAAATAATGGAAATTAAATGACAGTGTAAGTACTACTTACAAAATATATGAGATGAAGCTAAAGTAATACTTGAAGAGAAATTTATAGCGTCGAATTCTCATATTAGGAAAAAAATGATGCCCTGGCTGGCATAGCTCAGTGGATTGAGCACGGGCCCTTGAAGCGAAGGATCTATTCCCAGTTAGGTCACATGCCTGGGTTGTAGGCCAGGTCCCCAGTAGGGGACACATGAGAGGCAACCACACACTGATGTTTGTCGATGTTTCTCTTCCACTCTTTCTCCTTCCCTTCCCCTCTCTCTAAAAATAAATAAATAAAATATTTTAAAAAGAAAAAGAAAATAATGAGGACATCCGCCCACCCTCGAGGCATTCCCTGCCCCCAGGCCGTGCAGTCTTCTCTTTCTTTGCTCCCTCAGATTCTCAGCCAGGCCAAGAAGCCTCCACGCTCCATCCCTCTCTTTGTATTTATTGGCGCCAGGGTACTGGGGTCAGTGCTGTGTGTAACGTGCCTGGCATTGTTCATCCCAGATGTCTGTTAGGACAAAAAGAATAACACAGAACCCTGGAACAATTGGCTCCCAATGAGCAATGTAAGTTCTGCTAAGTGGCTGTAGATTACAGCAAACCATAGAAACAGTTCTAAGTGAAACGTTTCCCTATAAAGCCGCTTAGAACATAGGCCTTCCTGAAGGCCTCCGCACAGTTTTCCACTTCACCAGGAAATATTTTTCCACCACATGCACGAAATCATGTTGGTATATTCTTTTGGGGTATATACTGATTAATAAATGTTTGAAGCTTGAAAAAAATGTAGTGAGTAAATCATTAACTGCAGAATTCAGAAAAAGAGAAGCAGAGTAAACCTAGAGATAATGGGGAAAATATGATTAAAAAATACTAATAAAATAGCCAAAATGGAGAGGTTCACAAACATCAAAAGTTCATTCTCTGAAAGGAATAATGAATTAGCAGGATTGATGACAAAAAGTGAAATTGCACAAATAAATATGCAACTTTAAGAGACTTAAATACACACAAAGTTAACCAGATAATAAGGCAAAAAATAAAGGTATGCAGATAAATTTGGAAATGTGGGTAAAATGTTCTAAAATACATTTATTTTTAAAAATAATGTAATGTAGTTTTAATAATTTATATTAAAATATAAATTTTATGTAATATTTAGAAAAATAGAAAAATAAATTGTCCTATAACCATGGGAAAAAATGAGTAATTAACTTTATTTCTACTGGAAAACACAAGACCAGAATGTTAGACACGTGAATTATGCCAAATATTCAATTCCAAAATACACAGTTTTTCAGACAATAAAAGAAAGAGGGAATATTCCCAATTCTTTTTATAAGCCCAATGTTATCCTTGGATCTGAAATTTGACACACAGTATAAGGAAATAAAATTACACACCATTCAAATATCTAGAACATCAACAAGTACAAAGAACACTTGCAAACCGAATTAAGTAATGGATTTTAAAATTCTATACTGTACCATTACTTTGGGTTTATTTCTGGAAGCAAGGTTAGTCCATTAGTATTTAATATATTCCCTCATATCAACTGACTAGAAGAGGAAATGGTACGTCATCTTAATACATATTTTTTAAAAATCATTCAATACAATTCTACAACTGTCCGTGATAAAAATTCTTGGCAAACTAGGAATAGCGTGGAACTTTTTTAACCTGGTAAAGTATATCTACAAAAAGCTTATGGGAAACATCATCTTCAGTGGTGAAATGTTTCTTCAAGCCCCTTGGATATCAGGAACAATATGAGGTTGCTGACTCACCTTCTATTCTGTATAGTTTGCGGAGTTCTAGAGAAATGTCACCTAGAGGACAATTCGTGTACGAGGAGATGTGAACCAGAATATTCACTGCGGCTTTCATTTTCACAACAGAAACCTGGGGAGTCCAGTGACCCTTTGATGGAGCTTGGACAGACTAATTGTGGCATCTTCATATAATGGCCTCATCTACGGCGGGAAAGCAAAAGGGCCTACTGTGTGTGTGCCCCATGGGTGAATAGTGTTGAGCAAAAAATGCTCATCACAAAAGAACAAACATAGATTATCAGTCCATTTATATGAAGTTTACATAAAGTTCCTAAGAGGAAAATTTTAATACATATTTTTAAAAACACATATGTGTAAACCATAAGGAGAAGTAAAGAAATGATTGACACAAAATTCAGAATCTTGTTAATATCTGAGGGGAGCCGGGAGGAGGAGAGCAAGAATGGGCTTGTGTATAATTTTTAGTATCTTAAGCTCTTAATAGATTCAAGGTTATTATTGTTATTGTCATTAGTTAGACTCTACATTTTGTATTGTCCTATGATAGTTCAGTGTATAAAACAAAACAAAAAATTGTTATGACTGTGGGTGGGATATACATTCTTCCTTGATGTTTTGCCCTGTTTCCCTATCAAAGGCATCCGTTTTGAAAACTGCAAATGCCACGTGCAAGAAACCTCACAGAATAATCATTTAACTACTGGTTTTTGTGCTGCTTGGTCTGTAGTCAACTTTATTTTCCTTCACTCTCTTCTAAAACTATGCTTTCTCTTACAACAGTAGGTTCGTGTCATGCAACTCTCAAACCTACATACTCACTTGGTCATTTGCAAATTCCCTAACTTCCCTCAGGTACTTTCTCATCTATAAAACTAAAAAAAAGGTAGTACCTGCCCCATGCCATGGGAGTGAGCATTGAACAAAATGATATCAGCCTGGGATTTAGGAAGTCCTAAATAAATGTTAACTATGATTACTTGTTGCTAAGAAGTGAAATAGCTTAATAGAGTTCCAGGGAAGTGTTGGGCACATCACAACCACTTCTAATATCGTGGATCCAGGCCTTATTTATTTCCCTTCAATGATACGACCTCTCAGAGACAATTGTCCCTACCTCCAGGACTACCCCCACTTCCCTGACGCTCAGCCTTGTTTCCACAGGATGTGTCCTTTGAGGCAGGTTCTCTACTTTCCCATCCATCCGTGCATCTGCATTGCCTAGTACAATTTATTGTTGGGCGGGGGGTCCTGAGTGCTTACGGGATCTCTTTAAGGCCATGTATTGGCAGCTATCATCATCTGGTATCTCAGGGCTCTTCATAGGGACATCCTAGAGCACTTTACTGTCCTGGTCTCTTTGATGCTGAGCTGTACCCCTCCTCTTCTCTGGGGCTGATAGATTCACCATCTACTTTGCCTAGTAAGGTGCTGCCCCTTGAATAAAATTCAGTGAGATATGAAAGCTGCTACCACACAGATGACATTGGAGATCCTTCTCAAAAGTGGGTTTCGCTCCATGCCCTCCCTCTTCATACTCTTTCCTTGCACTCAAACAGTTCTCAGAATTCCAACGACAAATCATGGCCTCCTGGTCAGTTATAAGTGATGCGGTTGCTTACCTGCGTTCCATTCACTTTAAACTTGAAAGTCCCGTGACCCCCTCTAACCCAATAATGATATTCAACTGATTCAATCACCCCTTGGCCTGGGCATGTTATAAAAGTTGTATTTTATCTCTTCTTTATCCTTGTGTGTTCTCTGTTTTTGCTATGTGTTCTTTCTCTTTGTAATCCAGGATATACGTTCCTGTTGTCTTTTGGATTATAAGACCAAGTGTAAGATCTAGAGAATGGTCAAGGGTGTGCAGGAGACAGGCTAGGAGAGACTCTTTTATAGCTATATTATTAATTTTTCTTTTAGTGGCTAAGCTAAAAAAAACACACTAACATTCAGCGCACAGTATGTTCTGTGACTCCCAAACCTCTCGAAAAAAGACCAAATAAAAATGAGAAATGTTGCCACTCAAGGTGCTGTGTGTGCAACACAAAATTGTAATCCATAATAAACCTTTAGAAAGGAAAGACGAAAACTTCAGCAAGACCATCCTATCCTTGGAGAATTCACAGTGTCAGGATGACAAACATATAGAGTTAGGTGAGAGAAAAGAAAGGGGGTAGTGATGATATTGCAGACACTAATGTCCATTCAGGAAATGGAAGTCTGTAGAAAAAGGGGTCAGCTACTTCTTGGGCATTGGTCAAAAAAAGTATGCAAACATAGAGAAGGAGTTCACTTTATTTTATAACATTCTACTCCTGATTCTGGGTGGTTATACGGCTCGCCTGCCTTTGTCATCTCCAGGATTCTGGGGTACTTCGGCTAATGTTATTTGCAATGTCCCTAAACTCAAAGGAAGTTAGTGCTACGGGGATACGAAGGAATAGTCATTGTGGAGAAAATACACAGGGGAAGCAGAAAATTCATAGGCATTTACAAAGCAGCCTGGCAGTGTTACCATAATAAGTAGAGATGACTGCAGAAAACTGTGGAGTGCTTTCCCCTCCCCCACCATACCAGCAAAGGCAACCACATTCCCCCCAAAATTCCTTATTGTGCCAGCCACACCATGTCCGCTGACCCCAACTGACCTGTGGGATACCAGTGTCTGAGCCTTAACAACTCCCACTGCACAGGTGAGAGATGCCTGTAGTGGTAGTGATTTACCTAGAATCACAAACAGAGGCAAAGATGAGTCTAGGACCCAGATCTCTCCGTGCCAATGGACTCAACCTGAAGCTGTGAAGGAGGCCACGTGCAGGTGTTGTATACAAACGTTTGCTGGCTGGAATAAAACGAGATGAGAGGAGTATAGAAAATTTTGTAAACACCCTCAAAGTATTGGGGTTAATAAAAGAGACCAAAAACCTGATTGAATAAAACATCTTGCTTCCGCCTCATTGCATCCTTGTCCATATTGATCAGCCGTAATAGAGCATGACAGAGTTATTGATTGACTGAAACAATTCTCAGGTATTTGAGAGCTAAAAACAGAAGCCCAAAATGAGGGAGATTAAGTGCAGAGAGTACTGGGGCATAGCAAGTGATATATCTGAGGAAGAATATGCCTCATTTTTTCACCTGTGAGTTACAGGTGAGCATGTGTTGGTTATTGTATAAATTGCTGTTGACGACATGCCTACTTAATGTATGTGCCTGGGTTTTCCATAACACTGATTTCTAAAATAGTCTCAAAAGCAGTGAAAGCAGATTGGATACATACTTCTACATTTGTTCCCTACCAAAAAAAAAAAGTTAAGGGCATAAATCCATAAAGACGTAGAAAACAGAAGAGAAGAGGTACACAAATTTTGGAAGCTAGAAAGCAGAGGGACACATAGGAAATACATTAGCAGGCCCAAGATAGCAGTATGTGAGCTAAAATAATGAAGATCACTGGAGAGGTTGATAAACAGTCATCACCAGATCCTGTTCCCACTCCTCATAGTCAAGAAACGGCCACGCCCCACCTTGGCCCATGACTGAAGCTGTATTCCTGAGCCAGGTGAAACAGCACCTGGGAACGGGTGGGCGCACCTGGCACAGCTGAGAGCATCGCTCCTGAAGAGGCCTCTCCAGGAAGACGAAATTGACGGAATACCTAAAGTATGGAACGTGTCCAGAGCGTATGTATGTACCCAAGTGGTGAAGGGTGTGGGCCTGAGTTAGTGTTTAGTATTGAGAAAATCAAACAAATGTAACCAGCAGATAATTATTGCCTCCAGGGAAAACAATAGCCATGCAGGAAAGGAATTGTGATGGGTAGTTGACTCCAGGCTGAATTTTGGATAGCATTTAATAGCATAGCAATGTCAACACTGTATATTGATTCAAGGAAAATTACAATATTGGCATGAACAGAGGTTAGAAAGGAGAGCATACGAGACAAGAGTGGGGGGAGGAGGAATGTCCTCAGTGTTCCTAGTGGGTGATCAGTTTTTTACAGTTTGAAAATTTTTAAACAAGTAACGATACAAAAATATGATTTAGAGATATGGAAATAAATGCCAAAATAGCAAGTTAGGGAAGGGAGGGCCTTAGGGGGAGAGAGGAGGGATAGTGCAGGCTTTTTAATAGCAAATCTTCTAGGGCAATTCAATTTTTTTAAATTAGGTGTAGAGCTGTGGTCTGCGTGGCTCATTTGGTGGGAGCAGCATCCTGTAATTTGAAAGGTCACCAGTTCGATTCTAGTCAGGGCACATGCCTGGGTGGCAGGTTTGGTCCCTGGTTGCGGTGCATATGAGAGACTGTCAATCAGTGTTTCTCTCTCATATGCGTGTTTCTGTCCCTCCCTCTCTTCCTCCCTTCTCCTCTCTCTAAAGTCAATGAGCGTGTCCTTGCCTGAGAATAAGAATTAATTTAATACAATAAAACTAGGCCTAGATATCTACGATTAAAATACATATATAATTTGTTGGAGTTTGCGGGGGCCAGTGTTAGGGATAATTTTTTTCTACATAAACTGAAAGAGACTGTATATTATGGTGATTTCAATATTTGTTTAAATAGGTTCTAAAATCAGAACATTATAAAAGTGATATGAAATTATCTTTATTTTGCAATTTATATGGATTGTGGCATTCAAAAATAAGGACCATAAAAATAACCCAATCTTGTTTTAAAAATCTGATCTTGGCCTGGCCGGGCAGCTCAGTTGCCTGGAGCATTGTTTTGCACACCGAAATGTTGTGGGTTTGATTCCCAGGCAAGGTGCAGACCTAGTTTGCAAGTTCAATTCCTGGTTGGGGTGTACATGGAAGGCAACCAATTCATGTTTCTCTCTCATGTCAATGTTTCTCTCTCTCTTTCTGCCCCTCTCCCCCCCTTCATTCCTCTCTCCCTTCCTCCCTATAAAAGAAAAAAGAACCTTCAATCTTGTTGGCAAAAATATATATATACTATAATATGAACTATCATGCTACTTTTTTTCATTTTTATAAATTCTTAAGGTTTTCATCAAATGTCAGATGAAGGGTTACCTTTTTAAAAGAAGATTGGTGGTCACGGTGTCAAATATCTTAGAACACATCATTCAGTGGTAGAACACATCATTCAAATAAACATAAGTATATTTGAAACAAATTAACAAAAATAATGGAATAGAGCTGAAAAGCCAAATTAGTGGTAGCATCTGTTTCAACAGCCAGAAGAGAGGAGGAACAGGGAACGTCTTCTCCCCAACTCTGCACCTTTCCTAGCAAACCCACTCTGTCCACATGCCATTGTCTGGCCTTCACATGAGCTGATGGAATGGCGCGCCCTAGCTTAGGAATAATAGGGAGCAGACGGCTTCAGCCTCCTCAAAACATCTCATTGTAACTGCTTTTATTTATCTCTCACTTTGGGCTGTATGACTTTAGGACCTTTTTTGATCTTACAGACAGTAGAAATTATTTTCTGAAAGTCACGCATTATAAGACTAAAAAATTCTCTGGAGTTTATTGAGTCTACTTACCTACTTTCCTCCAGATAAATTACATTTATATGCCTTGTACTTAAAATAGCTAGGTGGGAGAAGGGGCGGTCATTGTTCTCTCTAGTATCTTTGTACGTCTTAAGGTCTTAGATTTGGAGCTCTATGGTTCTTAATGTTTTTCAGTCACGGGGACTTTTAGTCTCATTAAAGCTGTGGGCCTGCTCTTCAGAAAAACTCCTACAGGCAGACTCTGCACACACTTTAGGAAATCACAGAGCCCCTGATGCTCATTCATAGACACTGCAGTGTCTATGAACCTGTTAGCAGTCTGATCCAGATCATTGCTACTCAAATAGACACTGTGTAAGTGTTGAGTCAAATGAGCGAATAGACCCAAAGAGAGGGAGTCTAGTTCCAGCTGACTTATTAGGTGAAAACAAGGGTGTATGGTCAATGCCCCATGCTATGCCTTGGATTTCCCTCTTGGAACGTGGAGAATTGGTTTGGGATCATTTTCTCTCCTTGCTATTTGGATGCTGTCTGCCCTTGCATCATCTCCCATCCATCGTAAAGCAAAGTTAAAGAATGATTTCTCCTTGAATTTCTAGACTCAACTTGTAAAAAGTGCCCTCACAGTACATCTTGCCATTCTGAAACAAATAAATAATAATACTTCATCAGGCCTGATTCGTTCTACATACTTAAGGCTGCCATATGGCTTCAATGACTTGTCTAGTGAAAATGCATTTAATATCTTGTAAAACCTACAGAAAGATGTTGAATGCCCGTCATTAAAGACGAATCATCTTTGAGATATCACTTTACCAATTAGCCACCTGGAGCTGCCTGGCCAAGTCTTAAATCAGTTAGCCACTGTGGACACCTTGAAGATGTACGAGTCCTAAGGAGAAGTGGGCATACTTGGCAAGTGTAGTGGTGATGAGAGTGCCGCGTATCTGGATCCAGGAGGCTCTCATTGTGAAAGAATGCACTGCAGACCATTTCTGCTCCCTCAGGTAATCACCACTGGAGTTACTGAGCAGCATTATCTGTGCCCTGCCCTTTGCAGGATAATAAAGCATTCAGTGACCGAGTGAAGAGCAATGTAGTAGAGGTCATAGGAAGGTACTTGAGGAATTAACCTTACTCCTTGGGTGGTCCTTTCTATTCTACAAAGGACAATAAGTCTCAGTTGAAGTCCCCACTTTGTGATGTTGCCAGGTTCACAAAATTTCATCGTTGTTTCCTTCTCCTTCGATTCTCCTTCAGTTCTCCTTCGATTCTCCAACCAGGCAGGGACAGCATGGGGAGAGTAAAGTTTGGTGTGCCTCTGAATCGCTCTAGGGGCACATGTAAGACAATGCAGATGCCCGAGTCACAGTCCCAGAGTTCCAGGGCTCACTCCAGTACACTTGCTTCATTTTCCGTCTTCCCCTGCCTTCTGCCTTCACCCATTTCACTCCTGAGCACATGGCAGTAATCATATTTTCACTCTCGCGGTTATGCTGACCAGCATTGGAAAACACGCAGCTCTCAGTGTCCTGCAGACTTTGCAATGGATAACTGGTGCTTGCGGACTGTTTTCTATTAAAATAATGTCTTCCCCTTTGGCTTTGAAAACCAGAAGACTACTCCAGGACATGACTTATGTCATTGAATTGAAATGTGAAGACAAGTTTTCAGGTGGAAAACTTAGTAAAAGATGGCCAGAAGTCCAGGATTTGAGCATATCTTTTAGGGGAACTTGGGAGGGAGCGAAGGTGGAAGGAGACATGTCAGTGTTGATCTTATAAAGACACTTCAAAGGGTAGTAAGTTCCCTGAGAACAAACACCGTGGGAGTGGTCACCCCAGAGCCATTTGCCTTACGTGGAAAGAGAGTTAACTAGAAGATCGTTTTGGTTTTTGCAGGTTTCCTTAAGAAACAGAGTAAGAAAGTTGGACTCAAACTGAAAATAAAACTGAAACTTATGTTAAGAAATGACAAAAGATAGCACCATGTTAATAGCACTGGAACGTGGCTTTGGCGGTCACGAAGTAAAAGAAGTCTCAAATCCCATGATTAAATCCATCTTCTCCAGGCCAAGGAAAGGAGTGGTGGGGGCGTTCCCACTTTGCGCAGGCCTGTTGAGGACTGTTCATGCAGTTACTGAGAGGCCTGTGTGCGTGTCCACAACCTCTCTGCCTGCACCGGTGCTGCCTCTGAGCAGGACACGTTAGCCAGCATCTCCTAGAACATACACACGAAGCTCTCCCGCTGCATTTTCACGTAGGATCCTCTTGATCTTGGCTGGGATCTTTCTCCTGACATTCCTCTGCATTCAACCTGGAGGTCGTAACCTTCTAGAAGCCAGCAGCAGTGCCTTTTGGCTGGGGGAGTGGGGAGGGTCGCATTTAGGGCAATACTTCAAATGAAAAAACAGCCTTTAAACATGTGGATTAACTAACAGATTTGGAGGGGTGGCAGGGATACATGTGTCTGTGCCTCAGAACAGAATTCTGCTACTTAATTTCAGTTAAAAGCATGTCTGAAGTTTCACCTCTTCCAATAGTCAGTATTTAAAATAATGCCATACACTTAATAGTGCCACTGATTTTTCTGTGCTATTTTGTTCTGTTCCCACATCTAACTGTGCAAGTCTCGCCTTTGCACCCCCCTCTGCCATTGTTGTCATGTGTCCACACTGAAGAATTTTCTGGGCTTCACACTTGTAGTTTTCTTCCCAACAGCACTCATAGGTAGTAGGCACATTTGACAAAAACAGGGAAACTAAGCAAAAGCACTTTATCAACACTTCTTTAAAATACCAAGACATAGTAGAGAGGGAACCTGGGCTGAAACAAGAGTGACAGGTGCAGATGGTTATTGAAATTGGGTGATGGGTAAGGTGGACTCATGCTGTTATTCTCTCTATATTTGTGTATGTTCAAAAATGTCTGTAAAGTAAGCATCTTTACATTATTAAAATAAAAGTAAGTCAAAAACTTCTCAGGGGAAATAAGATCTCTTCTTCCTCTCATCTTTGGTTAGGATTACGTGGGCACCTTCCCCGATACAGAAGATGCTCATAACAGCTGAGCTCCACGCTACAACTCCCCCGAAATCCTGGCTGCTTTGTTTCCAACCACAGTCCAGCCATGGCCTTAAAGTCTTTAGATTTCCTTTGACTTTCATCCCGAGTGCCGCACAGAAGCCTGCTTTGTACCCCAAGAAGACATAAGGAGCTTCCATTTGAGATGCGTGAAATAATCCTTTTGCTCTGTTCGCGTGTGAGGACGTGTGCGTCTCCCAGGAACGTCTTCAGTGTGACTGTTTCTGTTCCCTGTCGTCTGTGCCGCCACCTCCTTCTCTCGTTGTTGACTGAAGAATTGTTCGTCTCTATTTAGGCTTCAGGTCTGCACCTGCTTTATGCTTTCCATCTGCTCCGCGTTGCAGTTTCTTAGTAATGTGTCAGGTTCTGGGTAACTTTTGAAGAAAGAGTCAAGTGTGCATGAGCCTTGAGCTTTTTGTCTCTGAGTGGGGAAGTTTCTTAGCTGTTAACACAAATAGAAAAAATGGTGTTTTGTTACCTGGTAGAAATCACTTTGCCTTTGAAAATTCGTGAAATTGGTTGTTTTTTTTAATTCTCTTTCCCACTTTTTTTCCCTTGGCATCATCCAAAATCCACTCTCAGAACTAAGTGACTTAGTCTCCCTGGCTGGACTGAAGGTCAAACAATTCCATACTGAAATACCCAGCGTATAGTAAATTGAAAAGTCAAAAGTCCCACCTTTTTGCCACCTGTGGGAGCCACCAGGCGGAGAGGAGTGTGCTCCCTCCTCTCCACACCAGGGCATGTGGGTGTCCACTGATACCAGCGCACTCCAAGTAGGGGGAAGCATCTGGCAAAAATGTCCCTTTGCCTGCCGTACTCAAGGCTCCCATTCGACAGGGTGTTGTGAACGTTGTTCACACCAACTGGCACAAAAACAAGCAGACCGCCCTTTGCTGTCAGTGAACTGGCAGGACACAAAACCAGGGCTGAATCCTGGGGTGCTGGCACAGTTGTGGCTCAAATTCCCAGAGTTTGGGGTGGTGGGACTCGTCGTCCTGGCCAGGGTGCTTTTGGAAATAGTGTCATGGGGGCTGCCTGTTTGCACCAAACAAAACCTGGCCTCACTGGCACAGCAGAGCGAACACAGCGCAGGAGCGCTACCTCGTCTGCTCCGCCCTGGCCGCCTCGGCCTCACCAGCACGGTCCTTCCTAAAGGTCATCGTACTGAGGAAGTTCCCGAACCTCCTTTGGTGCCTGGAGGTAAAGTTGAAGGCTACAAAAAAACCCAAGGAGGCTGTTTTGCTTCTTCAGAAGCTTAAGGCCAAGAATGATGTCACAAAGGTCTATGCCTCTCAGCGAATGAGAGCTGGCAAGGGCAAAATGAGAAACTGTCATCATACCCAATCCGGGGGACGTTAGATCATCTGTAATGAGGACAATGGTCTCCTCAAAGCCTTCAGAAACCTCCCTGGAAATACTCTGCCTGATATAAGCAAACTGAACACGTTCAAACTTGCTCCTGGTGGGTGCGTGGGCCGTGCCTGCATTTGGACTGACTGAAAGTGCTTTCCGCAAGTCACAGATGATCCGTATGGCACTTGGCATACAGCAGCCTCCCTCAAGAGTGACTGCAACTTTCCTCAAGATGCTCAGTACAGACCTCAGCAGAATCTTGAAAAACCCAGAGATCCTAAGAACCCTCTGAGCACCAAGCAAGAGGACTCATCACAGAGTCCTGACGAAGAATCCCCTGAAAAACCTGAGAATCACGTTGAAGTTAAACCCACGTGCAACGACCATGTGCCAGAACACTACTCTCCGCCAGGCCAGGAGCCACGAGCTCCGGGTGGATAGAGCAGCTGCGGCACTGGAAGCCGAACCAGAGGAGAAGGGGGTTCCAGGCAAGAAGCCGGTGGCAGAGAAGAAAGGAGAGAACACTGTCAGTGTGAAGAAGCAGAAGAAGCCTTTGGTGGGAAGAAAGGCTGCAGCTACCAAGAAACCAGCCGCTGAGCAGAAGCCTGCAGAAATGAAACCCACCACGGAAGGAGAGAAGCCTGTGGCCTGAACTTGGGTTTGTTTGTTCCATAAAGGTCAAACACTGTGTACAGCTAGTGTTGAATGACTATATCAAAGGCAGTGAGAAACATGAAAAACAGTCTCTTCATATTTACATCTCTCTTTTTGATAGTGGGGGCAAGCGGCTCTTGATCAGAGAAGTGCAGTTTCTAAAGTGTAACTTCCTTTTTTAAAAGGTTTTATTGATTTATTTTCAGAGGAAGGGAGGGAGATTGAAAGGGAGAGAAATATAAATTGCTTGCCTCTTGCATACCCCAACTGGGGATCTGGCCCACAGCCCAGGCATGTGCCCTGACTGGGAATCAAACCAGCAACCTTCTGGTTCACAGGCCAGCATTCAATCCACTGGGCCACACCAGCCAGGGCCATCCTATGACTTCTGAGTCAGATACTCAGATTCAAACCCCATCTCTGCAAGGAGCCACCCAAGACTCTGCTTTGCCCTCTGTGGATATTATGCTGGATAATAGCTGCCTTGGTGTATTGGCATGGAGATAAATAACCTTTGAAAAATGTCCAGTATGAAACCTGTCACCTATTGTAAAAACTTTACAAACGGTCAGAAGCTATAATTACTATGAACTCTGCCTAGGAAAGTGTGAACAGTGGACTATAATAAAACCAGTGTTTTCCTGGTTGCCAAATTAGTCGAAACCCATTTTCACATTAACAGCAGGCATTTGCTAACTTAGAAACCACAGCTACCAAGAGGCTCCAAAAGAAGGTCTTCAAGACTGCTGCTCATTTAATGTGTCGTATCTGCAGATAAGAACTTTTACTGCCATGCCAGAGGCTCGGTGGATTTGATTATTTCCTATCTACCTGGCTGTCATTATCCTCCAAGGCGGAGGTGTTCTGACCAGGGCTTGATCTGCACGGAAGTTTCATGCCTTGACTTTGTTTTGTGTTAGAGGTTAGTAACGAAGAATCCAGGAGAACTGTTGATGCTCCAGGGAGGGGAGAGACCTCACCTTATTTCTGTTTTCTATAGAGTTGAAAATGACAAGGAACATCAATGTTCATAATAACCGGGACTGTGTCTATCTAGTCAAGTTCCAAAAAAAATCCACTACTTTTGAGGAAATAGAAGACTTTAATGAGAGCAGATTTTTTGACATGGAAAATTTTGACAGTCAATTTTTTTTTGCAACATATGTATTTATTCATTTACACTTTTAGCAAACATTTACTGAGCGTTGTCTTTGAGCCGGGTACATTGTTAGACCCTGGAACAGTAAAACATGCAAGACTGCTGTAAAAGGAGAGGAATCTCAAATTCTATCATCTGAGGAGAGTTTCCAGAAGATGGACTGGGTTTAAATAAAGTCGCAGGGCATGGTAGAGTTCCTCAGGCATCATGACAGTGGCCGTCATTACCATTCATTGACCCAGATGAGTCCTAGAAGCTGGAGAGAAGCTCATATGAGTAGGTCACCTCTGGGACATGCACTGTGGACCTCATGCAGGGAGCTCCAGCTGGGGAGGTCGCCAAAGAGGGTGAACTTCGGCCTTCTGCAACTCCTGCTAAAAGCCAGAGGGACTGGGAGCCCCTCGGTGCAGTTCACAGAGGCCAGCCTCCCAGGGCTTGGAACAGAACATGGAGGGAGCTGGAAAGGGCAGAGGGGAAAATCCAGCACCTCTACATCCTCCCCAAAGAGACTCGGTCCAGCAGTAGAAAATCGACACACAAGGGAATCAATTTTAATACCCATAGGATTTAACATGATACTGACACTTAGAAAATAATATGAGAGCCCAGATGAAAAAGCTACCAGCTCTGCTACTAGGGGACATTTATCCTACATCTCAAAAAATGAGTATGAGTTGGCTGGATGAAGACAGAATGCCATAAGGGGTAGAGGAAAGACAAGTATATAAATCACACCATTATACAAAACTTGTTTAGAAATCACCAGCGTGACCACTGTGTAAGCTACAGGGGACACAGGAAAAAGATTTGGGACTTTGTGAGGCTTTGTTTGGATTCTTGGAGAACAGCCCCTGAGTCACCACAACATGTCCAATAAGCAAGTGTGAGATGCTTCTGACCCGCCAGCTTTGAGAACCCCAAGTCCCACAACTTTGTTAATTTGTTGCAGTTAAATGTGATATACCTTAGCAAGTGGCATCATTTTGAATCCTCCCTTCTGTTCTGGAAATGGGTAGACCCAAAGAGCAATGGCTTGGGGCTCAAGCACAAGCTAGGGCGTCAGGACCCGCGGTCCGTCACTGGGAACACCATCCAGCCTTCTGTCTCTCGGCTGTCCGGTCTCTAAAGGGGAAATCTCACCTGTTCCCTCAGCTCCTTTTGAGATTGTCGTGTGGATCAAAGGTGCCTTGAATGCGTGTAAAGAATGTGACGGATAAGATGCTATGGAAGCTCCTTCTCCCACATCAGTAGCGACTGAGATGGGCCACGTACATGAATTTTCCAAGTAATTAAATCATGGTCTTTTAAAGCCGAGTTTCTCAGTCTCAGTACTAGGCACATTTGGAGCCAGAATACTTTTCTACCAATGGGGAAGGTGGGGGGACGCTGTCCGGAGCATTATAGGATGTTTTGCAGCATCCCTGACCTCTACCCATTGGCCATTGGCATTTTCCTTCCCCAAACAAACAATTGTAACAACGAACAGTGTCTCCAAATTTTGCCACATGTCCCCTTAGAAAGCAAAATCATGTCTTTATTAAGAATCACTACACTAAATGTTCTTTTTCAGTCTTAACCATTCTGCATGATAATCTTTCTAAAATACGTTGGTCACATCCTGGCCTGTTAAACACCACTCCCAGGCTGCTACGCTGGAACGCTGGCTGTAACAATTACAGTGTCAGCAAGACCTGTGAGAATCACTTTCCTGTGTCCCTGGTCTGCTACGTGTTCATAGACCTGGTGTCTGCATTTCATGCTTTTTATTTTTCCTCCCTCTCTCCCTGTGAGGCTGACAGCTGTCACTTTTCTGTAATCATCAAAGTGTACTAATTTTCTCTTTCTGATCTGCTGAGGATTTAAAATGTGATTAGCCAGTTCTCACAGAATGTGTCTAAAATGAGAATCAATCCCCGAGTTGGGGCCTGGGTGTGCAGGAGCCTGGTGGGTGAACTTGGTCTGTTTGACCCAGGCAAAGTCTTTCTTCTCAGTTCTGAATTCCCCCTTTTAGGGACATCTGCCAGGTAAGTGTGGTGTTGCCACAGTGATTATCAATGGGCCCGTATGATTTTACTCCCATCACTTTTCCCATGTCCTTGATTTAGGATGAAATAAGAGAGGGATAAAAATAGTTCAAACATTCCTACCAATTGGGTGCAAACATTTCAGAGAACAATTAGTCTTTTTTTTATTTAGTTTTTTTTCAAGTACAGTTTTTTGTCTATTTCTCCCATCCCAGCCCCCCCCCACCCTGTGTCCCCCTCCCTCCCATTTCCTCCCCCCCCCCCCCCGTCCTCATCCCTGTGTCCTTCATACTTGTTCCTCCAAATCCCTCCCCTTTTTCCCCCTCAAATTCCCTTCCCTCTCCCCTCTGGTCACTGTCCCCTTGTTCTCTATTTCAGTGTCTTTGTTTTTATTCTGCTTGCTTGTTTGTTTTGTTGTTTAGCTTCCTGTTAAAGGTGAGATCATATGGTATTTGTCTTTCTCAATATCATTAGCTATCAGAGAGATGCAAATTAAAACCACAATGAGATACCACTTTACACCAGTCAGGATGGCCATCATAAACAAAGCAACAAACAACAAATGTTGGAGAGGTTGTGGGGAAAAGGGGGTCCTTAGTTCACTGTTGGTGGGATTGCAGACTGGTACAACCATTATGGAAAACAGTATGGAATTTTCTCAGAAAAATAAAAATCGACCTGCCTTTTGACCCAGCAATTCCACTGCTAGGATTATATCCCAAAAATCCTAAAACATCAATTTCAAAGAACCTATGTACCACAATGTTCATAGCAGCACAATTTACAATAGCCAAGAGCTAGAAGCAACCTAGGTGCCCATCAGTAAATGAATGGATCCAAAAATTGTGGTACATATACACAATGGAATTCTATGCAGCAGAGAGAAAGAAGGAGCTACTACCCTCTGCAACAACATGGATGGAACCGGAAAGCATTATGCTGAGTGAAACAATTAGTCTTTTATTTCCTCACCACCCTTCTCACCCCTACTTTCATTTAGAAATTATATGAGAGGAGAATATGTCACTTACATTGTCCAGGAGGCTACACAGAGCCTGGTGTCACGTAATAATCAATTTCTAACATGTTAGCACCTGGTACAGTGGCGTGGTACCAGGCACATTGGAGGCTCTCAAAAATGTTTGGGGAAGGAGACACATGAATGAATAATAAGAATATAAGTTCACTTTCCAGTTGTCAAGATTAAAAAAAAAAAAACGAATGGAAGGTTTATCAAGCCAAAGATAACAACTTCAAAAATCCAGATGAGGAACATGGTTTGTAATGAAAGCACAGGCTAATCTTTCATGTCACAGATAAAGAGGGAGCTGTAATCGTCCCAGAGGGGGGAATAAAATGATTGTACACCAGCCCGTTGGCTGTTCTGCTGCCATTCTCTTCTAAGTCTGCAGACTGGGAGTGGCCCAGCGGACCTCAGCTTGCAGGACAACATTCAGCTCCCTCTTGTCCCCCCCATTGCAAATGTTTGTGCTTTTCACTGGACAGGAAGAAAGGGGACGACTCTCAGCATCTGCCTGACAGGATAGAATCTCAGGTATCTCTAACAGCTTGCTTGTCTGAGTTGTTAGGCTATTTCTGGCTGCCATAACAAGGACTAATCTCTCTCGCCAGAATAAAGAAACCTGTAGGGGAACTCCTACCTGAATGGTGTGCAAGGTCAGAGGAAAGCATTTCATTTTTTAAAAAATGGCTCTGGACTGAATAAAAAAGGGATCAGTGTCCAATAGGACTCCAAACAGTGGGAAAAGAATCGCATTTGACTTGCTGCATTTTCTCAAGGTCTTGACTGATCTTAACAGCCCCCATGGATGACAGACAGGTTTCCAGATAGTGATTCTGGACCAGCCAGATCCTTGAGAAAGGAGGCCGAGACTGACTCATTTCCACAGGGAATATGAAACCTGAGCTCATGCTGCTAAAGCAAGATCACCCGCAGGGCTGGCCTTGGATCACCCAGAATCCAAGCTTTCCAGCCCTAGCCCGTGACCCCTGAACTGAATGAGCCCGAGGGTGCTGTGACCTGTACTTGCAGATTTCATCAGGTCATTTCAGTGAGGAGTTCTGTTGAAGAAATCAATACTGTATGACCTAGCTAAACTCATGAAAATAGCTGGTCCTTGGGAGATAAAGAAATCCTTAGAAGATAGTACCCTTTCATTTGTATTTTCCAAAAGGCACTATTAGTCAGAAAAGAACTCCGTGTCTCCAGGGGTCTGCAGTCTCCACATTTCAGATAGGTCACCAGTTAACTGGGCTGGGCAGAGGGTGCTTTTAATTGTGGTGACTTGACCACATTTTGGCAGGAGGTGCTTGACCAAATCACGGGCTGCTGTGGGCGAAAGATACCGCTTCTCTGGCATCTCGTCTCCTCAGAGCAAAGCAGGAGTTAGATGGAGTGACTTGGGAAGACAGTGGGTACTTAGCTTTGTTTGTTCTGATTTCCTAACAAAGAGTAGCAGGCAGTGGTCCGAGTGCCTTTTCTAATGTGACAATCACACAGCGATCTCTCGAGGCCCGTGTGTCTAGAGCATGAACAAACCGAGGAGTGGTACGGGACCAGTTTGGCTCAGACAGGACCAGGATTGGTAACCCAGTGGGAAATGAGGGATGAGGGGAATTTAGGCAAAAGTAGAAATAGCACTGTGGTGAAATTCTGGGTCGAATTCTCCCAATCTGCTTGTATCTAAGGTACCCTACAGGCTCATTGAACAATGGGCTCTGTGGCTGAAAAGGGCGTCAGTGCCGAGCTGCCGAGTCAAGGAGGTCCTGCTGCCTAGTTTGTGGTTGTTTATTGGGTCCTCGCTAGGCATTGGCCATTCTTATGTGTGTGATTTAAGGGAATTGTTAGAAGCTTTTGAGATGTGAATTATTGCTTTTATTTTCAAGATGGGGACCTGGGGGCTTCTGCCTCGTTCATCTTAGGTCAAGTTCCAGTCCAAAGTCTGTAAGACAAAAGCAAGGCTGTATTGGGGAAAGGCAAAACTAAAAACAGAAAGCAGGCTTTCTGATTGGCTTGTCCATTTTACACTAGATAAAGTTCTTCTCATGCTTCCTAGGTTAAATTAATTTCTGAGGTCTAGCCTGGGCAACTAAACTCCAGGAATAGTACTGTGTCCAAGAGAAAATGTTTGCTCATAGCAAATGTAAAAATGGTAAGCGGTAGGCTAGCCACATATGTTTATATTAGTTATAGAGAATAAGCTCTGTATGTAGTAAGTGAATATATGTGTACATGTATATGTATAAGTAGTTATTTAATAGATTCTGTATCCACTACACCCAGAAATATGTCAAAATAATAGGTATTAGAATGTTAAGAACAGCCATCTCCCAAAGATAGGATTGAGGGTCACTTCATTTTACTTATTCTTCCTTTTTTTAGTTAATCTACATTTTCTTTCTACAGTGGGAATGGAGCAAAATTATACTTCTTAGGAAGATGAGGGAAAAGGAGCAGGCACAGCCCTGGCTCTTTTTAGAACCAGGCGTGCAGGGTTTCCCCTTCCTCCGCAGTCCACCCTGGCACCTGTGTGGATAGCGTCACAGCGATGCGGCTTACCTGATCAGTTTGAAGGTGATCCTGTGAACTTACCAATGTAAAGTTTGTGCAAAGGCATCAACTCAGCAAAATTGAGGTTAAATCATGAAAAGTAGGATTGAGGGAACATTGGGGCTAGGCATCGGGGAAGAAATATGAGAAACCAAAGGGAAGGAGTGGATCATACCTGATCTACAGGACCCTCAGGCAGGAGATTTTTGGTTTGGGGGGGCGGTGAGCAAGTACCAAAGAAACTGACAACAGAGTTGTCCATCACAGCCCCTGAAATCGATCTGGGGGGAGAACAAAGGGTGTACCTCGCAGCATGAGAGGGGCTATGGAAAGATGGAAGAACACAGGCCAAGGAGATGAAGTCAAGAGGAGCTGGAAGCTTCATGGTGGACAGTGTGAGGAGCAGTACAGCCAAGCCGTGGGCACGGGTGTCTCTGAAAGGTCCATCCTGTGGTGTAGTCACTGAGGGGCAGAGGGGCTCTCATGACTCATTTGTCATGGGAAGAAATGGAGGAGGGGGGCGTGTGGAAGGAGCAGGGCCCCCCGGACAGGGGGCATGGAAACAATTCAGATCCATGTTGTTAAGGATTGTCTCCCCGGAGCCTGGTGTGGAAAGACGGATGACGGCATAGGGGGTGTTACTTAAATCCTTTCCAACAGAGCTCACTGTCTCTCTCCACTCGGCGCAAATCATCTTCTCTGGAACTTTCTCGTTTCCAGCCAGGAGGCTGCAGCACTGATAAGGGCTATTGGGAAGACGAGTGTCACATCGCTGCCACCTGTGCCGCTGTTCACCATCCCATCAACCGGGCTCTGAAAGGCCCCAGGGTGGAACTGTTCTGTGCAACCTGATACCTGACATATAGGGATTGCCTGGAGAATGATTTTTCAGAACCTAAGTTGTATTCTAAAATAAGAGGCTTCTGGCCCCTTTCCCACCACTCTCCTCGATGTCTTTCATCTTTTGTCCACAACAGATGTGACCAATTTTCCCATAGATGGTATCTATTTTACTTGCAAAAGACTATGGCTCAGGCATTATTATTGTTATAGTGGTGGTTGTCATTGTCATTTAAGCTTGACCTTTTTCTAAAAGTGTTTGAGGGAATTTCTTGGATACAATGGAATCTTTCAACAAGATTAAAACGTAAGAACTTTTTAACAGAAGGCGTAGTTATACCCCAAAGCCTAGGTGTTCTATTTCACCTTCAAGGCATTTTCTCCTTGTCGCATAGCTGGTACTCTACAAAATGTTTTGGAATTAGGAGTCAATAGGTTTGGTTTCACATAAATCATCTCTCTGTTTGCCTATTAGTGTTCTATTCATTGGTCAGATTACCTTCCTTTTCTGGGCCTGGCCTGGGTTGGTGCATAGGTTAGTGAGTTCGTTCATTTACCCATTTAACTAACCGAGCATATGCTAAACGTCAGAGATTATTTGAAGCATAGAGGACACATCACTGCTGCCTGTTCTCGTCTGGGCACCAACGATACTAGGAACACAGGCTTCACAAAACACCTGCTGTGATTGGCGACAATGCCCAAGGCAAACTGGGGCCTACTGTTTACAAGGCAACTTGTTAGGTCATGAGGTACAGAAAATATATAGTATATCCTTATGAATCCAAAGTAAAGTAGGACATTTTATTTAAACATAATAATATGAAACAGAGTTTATGATAATTTAGTATAGATCATTTATTTAACCATTTGCACAGAAATGATGCAGAATATGTCTGCCATCATTCCTATTTTGGCATTGAGATAACTCCTAGAGCCACGAGGTATTTGTCTAGGTTCTCCAGACAAATAGAACCAGTAGGAGAGAGGGGGAGGCTGAGAAGTTCAAGGACTGCAGTCAGCAAGTCAGAGGACCAGGGAAACAATGGTGTAGATTTCAGTCAAAGTCTGAAGACAGGGGAAAATCGATGTCCCGCCTCCAAGACAGCCAGGCAGAGAATGTTGGGGAGGGCAATCTGCTTTTCCCAATGTACTGATGTAAGTGTTAATTTCATCCCCAAACACCCTCACAGACACACTCAGTTTAACCAAATATCTGGGCACCCTGTGGCCCAGACTCATCAAATTAACCATCACCTGTGCCTTACCCGAGACTGCACATCACAGAGGGAGATCTCAGCATGCACAGCCTTCCACAGGTTTCTCGTTGAAATACCAACCATGCTCAGCTCTACTTAGTACTGGCAAACACAAAAATGGGTTATGTTTGGGTATGTGTTATCAATAGCTGGTTCACAAAGAATATCCAGCTTGCATCCCTTCCCTCACTAAAGCAGCTTCATTGGCCAGGAGCCTCTCCTATCTCTGCTGGGCTAAGAGTTACCGCTCTCAAGGCCATTGGTCTGCAAGGTGCCTAGACTGTCCATCAGCACTTGGTAAATGGAAGGGAGGGCAGGATGAAGTGGGGAAAGGAAGAGAATGTAGCCAAGGAAGGAAGATGGAGAGTGGAAAAAGTAAAGGAAAAGAGAGGGCAAGTGAGGAAAAGAAGAAAGAAAAATGAGGAAAGAAAGAGAGGAGAAAAGAAAAAGAGGAAGAAAAAGAAAGAGCAAAGGCAGCAAGAAGGGTTCTGGAGCTGGACAGGGAGAGGGATGACCACTAGTCAAGCTGGAAGCACGCAGACTGGGCCAGAGCAAAAATGACAGGATTCTTCAGCTCTGCTGAAAGCAAGCCCACGTCCTCAGACTGGACACCCAGGCTTTGTGGACGATGAAGGAAGGAGTCAGACCAGGTCATCTGACTGAGCATCCTGTCTCCATCCTGGTCCCCCAGGGATCAGTGAGCATGGCCTGCCCTGGCAGCCAGCATTCCGACCCAGTCCCATTCTTTTCATTCTCCCAGTCTTCTCATTAGGCGCCTAAGTGTCCTAAACAAACATAAGGAAGAAAACACAGGACGTTCTCCGCAGAAGCTCCATGGTACAACCTACAGAGGATGTGAGAAGGACAAATCTTATTTTGCTGCTTCCGAAAGCCAAGATCCGTGCAACACAAACCTTGGGTTGTCCCTTCCGCGGCACCCAGGCAGAGGATGACTAGGAGGCTTCTGTAAGGAGAATGTATAATGAAATATAGATATTTATAATTGAAATATCTTTCCCCTGGGTATCTCTTCTTCTTTTTCTTTAATGAAAATTCAGTCGACTGAATACTTAGCTCCCCAAGGAAGAGCCCTCGGCTGTAGCTTACGACGCTGCACGCATGGGGAGAAGCCATAATGGAAAATGGCACCCACCCCTGGCTCGGGCTCAGTAGGAGACAAGGTCTTTGAGGTCAGCCCCTCTCAGCTGCGAATTAGGTATTAGGTACAGAATGTAGCAAAAGGCATTTTGTGCGAACCCGTGCACCAAATGGACGCTGGATTCAATTTTATCCATGTACAGGTATATCAAATAAATTTAATTTCCCCATTGAAGGTGCTTGCTTTTAATTCTGGGGCCAGCAGTGCAGAACAGTTTTGAAGATTAAATTTTTATTCCGAGAAAGCAGCAGTTGGGGATAGAACATCTGATGCAGGAATAACCAAAAAGCCGAAGTTTTGTGGGCTTTTTTTTTTTTTTTGGTGCTCACAGGGTAGGGGGGAAGCAGCGGGGTGGGGGGAGCAGGTAGAAAAATCTAGGGAGCCCTAGGCAGACAAGAGACCTTGAGGTGCAGGATTACCTCTGCCACCTCATTTCCAACCAGATAATCGCCTTATTTACAACCAAAGCAGAGCTGGCACTGCCACCCCGGCTACAGCAGCGGGGACCGTGCAGTCATCTGAGACGTCTGGTTTGCCTCTGGGTTCTATGTGGCCGCTCAACTTCCTTAATGACTACTACCAAATGCACATGGGTAAGGAGTAATTCTAAGGCCAAGCTGGCAGGTCATAAAGAATAATCCCCAATTACTTTCCCCATGAAGCCTTTTCTGATTTCTGCTGCTCATCCCCCACTTCATTGTGCGTCTCACTGACTCAGTCCCTGGGCCCGTGTCCATGACCGGAATTGGACTATGAGGTAGTGCTTAACCCTTAGGCTAAGGGTTAAGTCCTACAACCTCGGGCAAGTTACCTAACCTCTGTGCATGTGAAGTCTTCTGCATTTTAAATGGCAATCACAGTAATGAGGTTGCGGGGATTGAGTGAGCATACTTACCTCGGTACTTGGCACACGGGAAATATTACAGGTAACATCAGAGGCCCATGGAGGACAGCCCCTGTCCAGCTCTCAGGGCTTAGCCCAGTGCCTCACACCTTTTCACAGCTCAGTGGGAAACACAGTTGATTGACTGACATTTGATCTCAATTTTCTACCCACCTAGCATTTCATACTTCAAAGCTTGGGGTACTTGGGCGTATTCATCAAAACGAACAAGCCTATGTTCTTCCCATTTTTTGAGTGCCCACTCCTTTTCAAATACAGTTCTGTTTACTTGATGTAAAGTATTCTATTTTATCCTGATGTAACCTTCTTATTTTTTCCCACTCTAAATATTAGGAAAGAGAGGCTCACAGGGTTTAAGGGACATCCTGGCACTCTCTGGTGTGCTCTGCCTACCCACACGGACCATCCTCCTTGCACAAAACTTTACCTCAGTCTGACTGACTGCCCCTCCAGCCCTAAAGGCCAGGCGCTCAGCCTAAGTACAGATACAGGCAGAGATTTTCTCAGCTCCTCCTCCAGCCTCCCAGCAAGCCCCGCCCACCACCTGAACCGTGTTCACCTGGAGGGGGATGTGAGGTTCGGCTCACCTGGCTGGCGTGAGGCCAACAGCACGCTGGGTCTCTAATGCCTTCCACCCTTGACTCCATGAGCAGTTCATAGTGCAGCTGGAAACTAATCCTATTTAAAATCTACATTCCACCCGAGTTCATTCTAAGGGTCTGTAGCTGCTGCTCAAAACAAGCACAAAGAGAACCTGCTATCTTACACACAATACACAGAAACCCTGGGATTGCTGTGTGTCTTTTGTGAGTGAGCAGCTACCTGTCATTAGAATGCTCTTCCTCCCTTTCTAAAATACAAAAATCTTTAAGAAGGTGCTGTTTTATTTTATTTTAGATGAAATAATTTATGAGGACAGAAACTGCAGATGAAAAAAATTATATGGGTGTGTGTGTGTGTGTATATATATATATATATATATATATATATATACAATATATTCCTTTTTATGTAAGGAAATGAAATAATTGTCAGTTCAAGTAGCATTTTTGAAAATAGGAGCAATTTCATTCAGAGGACAGTCCTTGAGCATGAACAGATTCTAATGAATAAAGAGGTGCTTACTGCTGTATTCATCTTAAATTGGATTTGTTTTAGTGAGCCGAGCATTTTAAGGAGAAGTACATGTTAAGAAGTTAAAAGAGGGTTTTAATAAGGAAGGTTTCGGGGCCTTTTTGTCAGATAGCACTGATCAGAGTTTCATTGGCTTCCATTTCTTGCACTTAGGTTTTCAGAAGAAGGTGGACATCTTCTAATGTTTAAAAAATAAAGTCACCTACTCACTAATCATCTTGTCAGGTAGTGGCCAAAACAGTGAGGTAACACCAGGTAGGTGAATATACCATTGTCACCATCAGATTCTGCCGGTGGCCATGGCAGACATCAAAAATCTATCTGAGTGATCTTAACATTCTTCTCAACACTACCTCTCTTGCGTGTGGCCACCACTCTGAATCCCGAGCTAACAGTCCCTTTGTCTCTCCATAGTCAGAGCAAGCGTTTGTATAAGAGTAGCCAAGAGTTAGAATTCCATGGGGAATAATAAAGATGGAAATAGCCACTGGGGAAATCATACTATGTGAGCCCCATTTTATGAACAGAAGCAGGACCGTAACTTCTGGTGTAGGAAAACAGTCGATCTTTTGGAGTTAGGCTATATTTAGGGTGAGTAAGGCACTGCCCCTACCGTGTATAAATTTCGTATCTCCCACAGGTGAAATATCGCCGCCCATCTAGCTGCACGGACACAGTCTCATTCTGCTTCTTTACCATCTCTCACCTGAACTTCTACCATAATCTTGAGCAACAGGAAGCTCTCCCAGGGCAGGACAGTGTCTGTTTTCCTTGTCACTTGTGTGTAAGTGCCTGGCACCATCTGGCCCAGCGATTGAGTGTGAGTCAATGTGTTCCTCTTAATTGGGCTCCTCACTTCCTTTCATTGTATCCTCTGTGTTTTGGCGATATGTGAATCTGTCCATGTCACCCACCTGCCTGAAGCCTTATCTCCTTTCTACCTGCCGAGCGAGACCCAACTCCGCTGCGACCACGCTGGCTGCTGGCCAAGCTTCGTGCTTCATCATCTAGCGACACCAAACTCTTTCAAGTTCCCCGCAAATATCACATAGTTCCTGCCTCTGTGCCTGTGCTCATGCTCTCCCTGAAACCCCTGCCTCTCCTAGCTGTGGCTCATCCTTCAAAGCTCAGTTAAATCATTATTTCCTTAGAAATTCTTCCCTGTATTCCAGAGTTGGGGTCAGTACCTCTCCTCTGAAAGTTCGTATTCTCTGTTCATATATTTATTATACCACTCACCATGTGATATTTTAATGATCTATTTTATGTCTCCTTAAATAATTACATTTTTGCTGCATGTTGCAGAAAATCCAACTCAAACTGGAGTACATTGGTTCACATAAATAAAAAGAGTGACCAGCTTCAGGTATAGTTTGATCCAGAGACTCATAAAATATTGGGTTTCTTTTTCCTGTATTTCTTTTGACCTTGTTTTCCTGGCTTTACCATCAGATCAGCCCCCTGTGGTACCCAAATAATTTCCACAGCTCCTAACACAGGTTTTCTTATTAATATCCAGTTGGGAAGAAAGAATTTCTCTTCTCACCAGCAGACAAAAGCTCTTCAGTGTTTACTGATCCAATTAGTAAATGGCTGGTGCCCATCCCTAAACCAACCATGAGTGTAAAAGAGAGGAGAGTGTGCTGATCGGCCAAGATTTGTGGCTGAAAATACTAGGTCCTTGCAGGAATGGAGAAAGGATAAAGATACCTTGAAAGCCACCAAGCATATCCACTATACTTTCCAGTTAGAGCAGGCTCCTGATGGTCTTGCATTCTCTACCATTTTCACCTTTAGTTTCCCATCATGTAGCACAGTGCTTGATACATGCAAAGCAGATAATGAATATGTATTTGCTTAGCTGAAGAGAGCCAAACAGTCTTGGAACCCAAAACATCCATGTTCATACCCATCTGCACCCCCGCCCGCTCACACCTGAGCCCTGCAGGTCCACCTCCATGCTGGCTGCCTCCTCCAGCCCCTTCTCTCCGTTCTACTCGATGAGCTCTTCTGCCTAAAGTGGGCTCCCATTTCCTTTGTTGCACGTTACCTTTTCCCAATCAAAATTCACCCCTAAACCCCACTCGTTGCCACCCCAGTCCCAGAAAGATCATCCAGCTTAGCGGCTCTCTAAAGAGAAACTTGTAAGAAACCCTTACAAGTTGAAGATTCTGTGATAAATGCTGAACATATCAGCAGAAATGATGCAAAAATCAAAAGAGAATGGCTTGTCAGTCAGCTCTTTTTCATTAAATATTCCCCAAAGGCAGCTGCTATGTGTCTTTTGATTGTGCCTTCAAAAGAAAGAGTATAACAGAGTAGAAAGAGATTAGACTTTGCAGACAGGTCTGGGTCAGATGCTGGTACCCATCACCTCTTCACTCTAAGAAATGTTCGGCAAGTGATTTAATCTCTCTGAGCTCAGCCCCCTCCTGTGGAAAATGGGACTAATAATCCTCGGCTCCCAGGAAGATAACAAGGGTTAAGTAAGATTAGCTCAGCGATAAGGCTGGGCCAACACACAGCAATCAGTGTGGCTTCCCTCCTCCGCCTGTAGCATCCAGAGCCCATCATCCGGATGCCTAATACTTTTAGTCTCATAACACCAATCTTCAGGTGGTCCAGGCTGTTGAAGAATCTTGCTGTTCCAGGAGAAGCATTTCCGAGGGTTGGTCTGGCCTCACAGTGTCGAAGCACAGGACCTTGAGGCTCCCTCACAATCTTTGATAACTTGTCCCATTCCCCCAAAAAGCAGTTGTCTGTCTATGTTGATGTGCCCTGGTTTCATTCCCCAGTGAAGTAGGAAATAACAAGCTTGCCAGCTGTGGTCTCAGCTGAAGAACTAGACAGGACGGGTATGGAGGTCAGAATGACCGCGGCTTCCAAGGAGCTCTGAGTGCCCTAGGGGTTTCTGTGATGCTCGCCTCCACGCATGCTGTCTCCATGATATAGCACCCAGTCTCCTCTCCTGTTTCCAGAAATAAGCCTGACATCAGATGTGTGGCAGGGAAGACAAGTTCTTTGTAGACCTCAAACAACACGAGATTCTTCATTCACATCCTTGTTTTACAGACAGGGGTGGGCAAAAGTAGGTTTCCAGTTGTTTGTGTGGGGGAAAGACATGCAGGTTATGATTATTACAGTAGCTTGATTAATTTAAATCAATGTCATAATAGCACAGTGCACAATGCAGGTAAACAGTACAGTATCTAATACATAAATAATAATACAAGAATAAACTGTTTTGTGTACTCACAACTGGAAACCTATTTACTTTTGCCCATACCTGGGGATGTTATCTGGCTATTCCTTCAAACCTTTTTACCTCCTCTTGGTTCCTTTCTCTATATTCCTTTCTCTCCCCTTTCACAGTGTTTGCTCCTCTTTTCTTTTGAGAACAAAACAAAATTCCTCTCACTGTCTCTTGTTCAGGGCATTTCATTATCATCAGCTTTCAAGATTTCCACAACTAGTCTCCCTGTACCCTGTAGAGCTCATGAAACAAATTTGTCAAACAAAAATGCTTCTTTCTCTCAGAAGAATGCTAATGTCAGCTGTTAATAATCATTATTAATAGCATATTTATTCCATATAGAAATCCGAATGGATTTTTTCCCTGCAAAAAGGCAGGGACCCCATGGAAAGGACTACTAAGGTTCCTAAATCCCAGTGACTGAGCAACAAGGCCAGAGACATTATTAGACACCTGAATGGGGGAAGAGGAGATGCTGTAAGTGTTCTCTGCCAGTGGATTTTTAACCACCCTGGCAGTCGTTAAAGATGTTTTTTTTTTCATCATTACACTCAAGTTTTTGGACGGAGCCAAAGGAAGGAAGTCATTGCCCTCGTGGGTCAGTTTCTCTGTCTTCATGCAGAATACTCGCATTTGGTAAATCCAACTGCCAAAGGCTCAGCTCTTTAGAATTTTATGCCTCTCCATTTTTATGAGAACATCCAGAAACAAGAACTTCAATTCACCTTTTAGGGACATAGGTCTTCAAAGTCCCACATCATGGACAAGTGTGTAGGTTTCTAAAACAGAGAAACGTAACAGATCTTTAGCGTTTTTAAGCAAAGTTGTTTTCCTTTGTACAGAAGAAATGTGTGCCCGTGGCAGAAAGTCTTAGAATATACAGATAAGCAAAAGAAAATAAGAGTCACATCCCATCCCAGCACCCAGAAATAACCACTGCTAATATTTTGTTTCAAATGCTTTTAATCTTCTGGGCATATCTGTACCTGGGCGTATGGTTTTTACAAAAAATAAATTCCACATCGCACACAGGTGTTCTTTCTAGAGCTCAGGTGAACAGGGTGGAGTTAACAGAACGACATGATTTGCGGCACATAATTTTTTCAGCTATTTCTGGACACTGTTGTGGGTTTCTCCTCTTTTTTTGTCCAATTTTATTTCCAATTCCCACTCACTAAAGCAAAAAATACCAGTGTTTTTACATGTTATTAATATATACTATTGCTTTGAGTGTGAATGTGCCTTTAATCTTTTCAGATAATACTGGGACACAGACCTCAGTTTCTTCACCTCTATCTAACACTGTTTGAAAACTACCCACATGTCTACATTTATATCTAGTCTATGGTTCCCATTGCCGCACAGCATCTATCACAGTTTCTTACCTGCTCCCGTGGTCACTTATACTTGGGTTGCCTCCTACAAAGACCCAAGAAAGATTTATCTGCTGTAGTCCAAGGATGGAGATTCTGGATTGTAGACCACCTTTGTATCTAATTTTACTATGTGCTGCCGGATTACAGCCCTTAAGGGTGAACCAGTGTGCATCCCCCAGAAATGTCCCCGTGGGGCTTACTAAGAGGATCGTTTCCAACAAGGTACAAACATCGTGAACTTCCCCTTGTGAAAGTCGTTCACCACCTGACAAGATAGTCACATCAAACATAAGTTTTAATAAGTCTGGATTGACCATGATTTTGGCTGAAGAAGTGAGCCAAATGGTCTTCTCCTCAAAAAAAAAAAAAAAAAAAAAAGCAGAGGTGCCAAAGTGGGAAGGGGTTTCCTTAGTGAGTCCTGCTCTGAAGGGGTGACTGCAGACACATGATGGCTTTCAAGGTGAGCCGTCTTCTGACCCTGCCTTCAGGGACAGGGATGGACTGAGCCATTGGGACAAGAGCAACAGAAACTTGATATGAAGAATGGCAAGTACGAAAAAGTCTCTAATCACCCTCACACCAACATAGAATGTTCTTTCAGAAAATGGGTATGTAATTCATTTTGACCTTTGTGCAGACCATAAAAGACAGATTTGAAAGAATATTGGACTCTGGCCCCTAAAATCAACGAGTACTATCTCAGAGATAGGACTAATGGCTGGCGATCAGGTGATTGTAGGGGAAGGTGAAGCCAAGCCCTTGGCTCCCGATAGTGAAGGGAAAGGTGATTGAATGATGGGGTGATAGGGGACTTATTCTTCAGCATAATCTTAATTACATTACAAAATGCTGTTCATCAGCATTCTGTTAATCTTGCCACGTCCTTCAGCACCACAGGCAACAGCATGCAAAACTCGTGTTCTCTGAAGGAATGTGTCTTCCTCGTAAAAAGCTTCCTTTTGCATAATCCAATTGAGCAAGGCTTATAGTCGGTACTTTAGGAAGAATCAGTATTTCAGATATTTGCCAAATGAGTGGAAAAGGTTGTAATGGCAATACTAATTCTATCTGCCAAGTGCTGCTTACTGTGCACCAAGCACTGTGTTAAACAAGCATCATTTCATTTACTCTGCGAGGTGGGGATGAACAGGGGAAAGAGGGATCCTTGGGTATAAGTAGTATTAGTAAGGACCTTAAGGCATAGAAAGGTGGAATGCATTGCCCAGAATTAAAACTCAATGGCTGGCAAAACTAGAATGCAAATCCAGAACAGTCTGATTCCAAGATGAATTTCCGTGCTCCTAAAATGTGTGTTAGTTACCCATCACTGCATAACAAGTCATCCCAAAGTTTAGCTGTGAAAACAACAAACATTGTTACCTCTTGTGCAGGTCACAAATCCAGAAGTGGTTTAGTTGGGTGTTTCTGGCTCAAAGTCACTCATAAGTTTTGGTCAAGGCGTCCACCAGGGCCGCAATCACCTGAACTTGACCAGAGCTGGAAAATCTGCTTCCAGCATAAAATAAAAATACCCTGCCAGGTTTTTATGAGGATCATCTGAAACAGTGGATGAAAAAATGGCATGTAAGCTGAAATAAGCTGCACAAATGTTAGCTATTATTGTTATGATATGAATCTATCATCATCTTGTACAGGTTATTCAGGGAAGTGGAGATAATAGTGAGTCGTGCAGAAGAACAACCAGGTCCAGGCCTGATTAACTCCATGCCCCCAGGAAAACCCGGCCCCTCTGAAGGTGATGTTTCTTCCAGGCCTCTTTACGGTGAAGACCGGGACACCTGGTTTCTGCAGACAGCCCTCATGAGACAGTTCATATCCAGTAGTCCAGTGTGGATTCCCTGCTTCTCCTTATGGTTGAGAGAAAGGAAAAAAATATATGCTCACCTACAGAGACCTGGTGGCTGCTGGAGAGTGAGCACCCATACCCTTTGTGGTCCAGCCCCAGATATTTGGATCTAAACCCAGGATGGAAGTAACAAATGGTCTGGATAGAAAATGAAGCCAGAGCTTAGCCTGAGAGCGCAGGCTGTTAGACATTCTTTGGTGTGGGATAAACCCATCAGTGTCCATATTTGTTATGAGGAAACTAAGGCTGGCTGAGGTTCTATAAGGTGGAGATACTACCTGCTGTGTATATGAAGCACTGATGTGCCAGAAGAGTGTCTGGCACATCATAGGTGCTCAGCAGACAGAAGTGTAGTGTTGTCATTTTGGTATTGTCATCATTCCCACCTTCTATGGTCATTTTGAGGATTAGGATAATATATTCAATTATTTAATATCCTTCTTGTTCCATAGGTTGTAAATTCATTGAATATATAAATCTCGTGTATCTATCCATCTTACTATTGTATTCCCAGTACCTAAAACAGAGAAGATGCCCAGCAAATATATATGAATGAGTGTGCCTAATACACAACCTGGAATATAGTAGGTTGTCTATGGTTGATAGTTATTGGCATTATCATCAACCAGCATGATCATTATCCTCACCACCATCATCACTCTCATCTCCAGGGCATAAAAACACCCTGGTGTGATTATACAACTATGTTCTCAGTGTATGAACATAAGACTTAATTCCTCTTCCACTTCTAGTACCCTTAGTTAACAGATGTGTTTATTTTTTACCCATGGTCGCAAAAGATCTACTCTATTATATTGGTACTATATTGTTGTGACTCCAGGGAAGTTTTTTATCCCTAAAAAACCTGACTCTGTCCCGATTCACCCAAAATCTCTTAGAGTATTGAATCCTCTCCTCTAGTGTTAAATCCCTTCTCCACTGTTTACTGTGTGGCGTTAGGTCACTTACCAACTTCCATGGCTTCACTTATGAAGTGAAAAAATAACATTAACCAAATATCATTAGGGCTGTTATAAGGGCCCTGACTGGCATGGCTCAGTGGGTTGGGGTGTCACCCCACAAACAGAAAGGTCACCAGTTTGATTCCCAGTCAGGGCACTTGCCTGGGTTGCAGGCCAGGTCCCCCGTTGAAGGTGTGCCAGAGGCAACCGATTGATGCAATTTTATTCCCAACTTTGCTAATCGTTCCAAAACTTGAGTTTGCATGAGAGAAAGAAGAGATCCTCCCCAACCCTAGGGAACTCTGAGGGGATGGAAGGCAGGGGTCCCCGAACTTAGTGGGACTTTGGGTGATGCTTCCCAGCCTCACAGGCCTTGTCCCCAAAGTAAGAGGAAATGGTGACAGTACAACAATGTGAATGTCCTTAATGTCACTGAACCATACACTTAAAAACTGTTCAGATAGTCAATTTTTGTTATGTATATTTTACCCCAATAAAAAAATTTTAAGAGGAAATTTCTGGCTGGCAAGACTAGCTTTCTAATACTAGAATGCTCAGGCTTAAAATGAATAGTATTAGCTAGCATGTGTGACCCTCAACTACATGCCAGGCACACTAAAATGTCAGGTGTGGCCCCATGTAACCCCCTCAGTGCAACCATGAAGGGGGTGCTGTTATCACTTCATGTTACATAGGAGCACACAGAAGCTCAAGCTAGGATTTCTAGAACTGGGATTTGAACCAGTAGGTGTCTCACTGGAGGACTCATGTGTTTCCCACTTTTTTTCTGATGCTCTTTTAGACAAATCACCGAGTCACAGATGCAGATAGCCCAAACCTTGGCCAAGGACGAAGTTCTTGGACAAGAACTCTGGTAGAGAAGGTAATTTGGTGGCTTGTCAGAGTCGGCAAAAGACCATGGCCACACTCGTTCTTTGAAGCTCCCAATATATTGAAACAGAGGGAGACAGGAAAGGAGGAGGAGGAAAAAAGATACAGAAAGAGGGGAAAAAAGCAAACGCTAGGGTTTTTTAATCTTCACATTTGTTATAATTGTGTGCTTTCCATAATAACAAAAATACTTTATTGAGCAACAATATCAAATATCCCAAACAAGGCCTTCCAAAATTGGGAGGCCTGAACAAACAATTACCAGCCCCTGACTCTTCCTTCCCACATTCTAGTTCCTCCCATAGAGAGAGGCTTTGGTGGAACGTCAGGTGGCTCATCTTGGCACACCTGTGGGCCATGGAGAGGCTTCTAGGACAGGCTGGAAAGAGAAACAGCAAGTCCAGGGTTCCCTCATATCATCAGTTTGACAAGACACAGCTGTTAGGTCCGCAGTCCAAGAAGGGTTGCTCCCCACAGTCTACTCTTATGGACTTGATTGATTCTTAAAATAGTTGCAGTAATCATAGTAGTAATAAAAATAGTAGCTAACATGTAGGAGGCTTACCATATGTCTGATAAGCACGCTATACATAGCTCATTCATTTCTCCCAACAATTCAGTCAGGTAGGTACAATCAGTAGACACCATCTTTTTCCTTGAGGAAACAGCTGTACCTAGGAGTTATGTCAGTTGATCAAGGTCATAAAGTTTTTAAGTTATAGAACAGAATGATGGAAAATGGCTGCCATGTACAGAGCGCTCATAGGGGAATTGTTGCCAGGTTTGAATGGAATAATTCATATAAACATTTAACCCAGACCCTCGCACTAAGCCTATGACAAAGGTCCTATGACTATGACCTTTAAGCTACCAATGGGGAGAGCACAGCTTAGGAAAAGCAAGAAACTGGCTGAAAACGACCACTCAACAGTGACAGAGCTGTGGGCTCTGTCCCATGCCAGAGCACAAACACTGATCTGTCCTCACCTCTGGCCTTGGCAAAACCTGAGACAAACCGAGAGGGGAAATTTTTGACTGTCGTAGCACTGCTTGCCTGGTCTCCCTAGTGGTTCTGTGCTGTGAACCACTGTTGTGGTTTTTTGTTGTCATTGGTTGGTTTTTTGTTGGTGGGTTTTCTCCCCACTCTGAGTAAAGCATAGGGGAAGGTTCCAATCTCTTAAAACAGGTCTTTTCATCTGAAGGGTCAAATGTGTTCTATTTAGTCACTATGTCAAAATCCTTATAGAAAATGGATCTTGTTAGTAGCGCCTTTCACAGGCACAAGTTGCCATTGCTTTTTAATAATCCTTCTGTGGAGCAATGCATAATGACTCCAGCCAGCCTGGGCAGGGTTTTTCCCATAATTGTGCCTGTAATAATCCACCATTTTATATTTATTTCATCAGTTTCAATGGCTCACAAGAACACCCATAATCTTAGATGCAGTAATCAACGGTTTCAGAATTGCCACGTCCTAAATTTAGGCCTAACACTTGGTAATTTAGCTGGAGAGTGGCATTGTCAAGTGCCACTCTTTCATGGCTGAAAGTGCTACCATTGGGGCTGTATTTAATACTTATTATTTCTCCCCGTGAACTGGATACCATGGAGTTTCATAATGCAGTTTATGATTGCTTCACTAAGGCACATGGCCACCAATGTCCTTCATCTTTACTAGGATTCTCTTATAAACAGGACACTGCTCCTTAGCAAGGCTTTCCTGCTTCAACCTGTGAATAAAGCAAATATCATTGCATTGTGGAATTTGTGCAAGAGGTGGTGCAGGTTATGGTGTAGTCACCAACCAGAGCCTCTTATGACTGTCAACACATAGTGGTTGAGGTGTTACTCAGGGCCCGGCACTGTGCCATCAGCCTGTGTCCTCTCAAACAGCCCTAGAAGGTGGCTGCTATTACCATCCCATTCCCAGCAGCGTGGAGGGATCTGTTTATGGTGGGTCACATAGTCTGCAGCAGGAAATGCCTGCTCCAGAGTCAAAGGTCTGCAATTTCTGTTACGTTGTCTTCCCCCAAAAGAGGCTGCTTGCAGTTATTTTTGCAAAGCATTTTGGAGGAAAGGAGAGTCCTAGACAGAAAGCACGACACAGAACACCTGACCAGGAGTGGAGAGAGTCCCAAATGCGCTGTGCGTTCTGGAGGTTTGTTTGCCTGTTTCCCAGGCAGGCTGGTCGTGGCTTTGAATGCCACTCAGTGTTGTCCTTATGTCCGCCTGCCTCCCGCCATCCACTCTTCAAATACGACCCAGCCACTGAGATCAGGATGGATTTTTCTCTGAAGTGTAAAGTACCAATTCCCACTGCTAAGGTCCCTTTTCTCTGTGTAGGGAGACTCACCTTTGATTGCCTGATGAAAAACGATTCTTTCTTTTTTTTTAATATATTTTATTTATTATGTCATTACAGTTGTCCCATTTCCCCCCATTCATTCCCCTCCACCTTGCACACCCCCTCCCCCCATATTCCCCCCTTTAGTTCATGTCCATGTGTCATAAGTTCTTTAGTTTCTACATTCCCCACAGTATTCTTGCCCTCCCCCCTGTCTATTTTCTATCTACTGTCTATGCTACTTATTTTCTGTACCTTCTCCCCCCTTCTCCTTCTCCCACTCCCCTGTTGCTAACCCTCCGTGTGATCTCCATTTCTATGGTTCTGCTGCTGATCCAGCTGTCCTCTTAGTTTGCTTTTGTTTTAGGTGTGGTTGTTAATAACTGTGAGTTTGCTGTCCTTTCACTGTTCATATTTTTTATCTTTTTCTTAGATAAGTCCCTTTAACATTTCATATAATAAGGGCTTGGTGATGATGAACTCCTTGAACTTGATCTTATCTGAAAAGTGCTTTATCTGCCCTTCCATTCTAAATGAAGGTTTAGCTGGATAGAGCAATCTTGGATGCAGGTCTTGGATTTCATGACTTGGAATACTTCTTTCCAGCCCCTTCTTGCCTGTAAGGTCTCTTTTGAGAAATCCGCTGACAGTCTGATGGGAACTCCTTTGTAGGTGACTGTCCCCTTATCTCTTGCTGCTTCTAGGATTCTCTCCTTCATTTTAATCTTGGCTAATGTAATGATGATGTGCCTTGGTGTGTTCCTTCTTGGGTCCAACTTCTTTGGGACTCTCTGAGCTTCTTGAACTTCCTGGAAGTCTATTTCCTTTGCCAGATTGGGGAAGTTCTCCTTTATTATTTGTTCCAATGACTTTTCCACTTGTTGCTCTTCCTCTTCCTTTTCTGGTACCCCTATAATTTGGATGTTGGAATGTTTAAAGATGTCCTGGAGGTTCCAAAGTCTCTCCTCATTTTTTTTTTAATTCTTGTCTCTTCATTCTTTTCTGTTCGGTTGTTTCTTTCTTCCTTGTGGTGGAATCCATTGATATTACTCTCAGTTTTCTTTCCATCAGTATTAGTTCCCTGTGCATTTTCTTTCTTTTCACTTAGTGTAGCCTTCATTTTTTTCATCTAATTTGTGACTAAAATCAACCAGTTCTGTGAGCATCCTGATCACCATTGTTTTGAACTATGCATATGATAGGTTGGCTGTCTCTTTGTTGCTTATAGGTATTGGCTCTGGAGCTTTGAGCTATTCTTCTTGAGCCATATGTTTTGGTCTGTTTGCACCTATTACATATCAGGGGTGGAGCCTTAGGTGTTCACTAGGCCGGGGCCACCCAGTTGCTGGGTTGTGATGCTGTATGTGGGGGCAGGGTCAGAGAGGGGCAATAGCATTTTTTCTGTACTCTCGGATTTTGGTCCCCTCTGCCACTTCCTATAAGCAAATTGGGCCCTTCTGGTGCTGGTTCCCAGGTAGGTGGGCTGGGCTTGTGTACGTTCTAGGACCCCATGGGTCTCTCCAGTGAATTCTCCTGTGAGGCTGGGAGCCTGTCCCAGCACCTCAACCCCCGAAAGTTTTTCCAATTGGTGTTTTTAAGCTTTATTTCCCAATGCTGGGGCCCTGGGTTGCACAATCTATCTCACTGCTCGTTTTTTTGCCTCATTTATCTGCGCATGAGTATAGTCCATGGTCAGCCAGCCTCCTTTATGAGCCTTACTGGATTTTCATCCCATGCCCACCAGGGTCTTCTAACCACCGCCTTTTCCTGCCACAACCCTTCTCTGCCAACTGCCGACTCCACCCCTCTTACCGGTCAGGATGAATGATTCATTGTCGTCAGACTTCAGTATGGTTCAATCTTCTGTCTGTTTTGGTTGTGTTTTTGTTTCTTAGTCTTTGTGGTCCTTAAATTTGGTTGTGCGAGGAGGTTCAGTATTTCCACCTATACCTCCATCTTGGACAGAAGTCCCCAATTCTTTATCAAAACATTTAAACCCTGTGGACACCAGTTCATGTGTGAAGAATATGGGTTCGTGGTAATCACATTTATTTAAAGTGTTGGTAATATATACGTTATTTCTTAGTAGACTGAGAGTGACATCTTACCCTGAAATGTAAAGTTTAACTACATCTGAGGGAATTGGGCAGACTTTAAGATAAATGATGGTAGAAGTGATAGCTTAGCAGGATAATACCTTCTGATTACCAAGAAACAGAACGAAATGATAAAATGTAAGCATATTCACTGAGATATAAGTTGGAAGTCATTGGCCTAATATTGAACATTTTGAGGAGACTTAGGCAAGAAAAAGTGGAGGAAAATCAATTGTTTCTATTGGGCTAGCCAAAGAGTTCTTTTGGTTTTTTCCCCATAAGATGGCTCTAGTAGCACTTAGTTGTCTTTAACTTTATTCGAAACAATTTTGTTAGTTTGTATTATGTCAGCGTGCATTTAAAAAAAGAGTTATCAAAATTGGTGGATTTTTGTGTAGTTATTTTAGTGTTAAGATGGGAGAAAATATACAACATTTTTAGCATATTATGCTTTATTATTTCAAGAAAGATAAACATGCAACTGAAACATGAAAAAAGATTGGTGCACTGTATGGAGAAGGTGCTGTGGCTGATTGAATGTGTCGAAAGGGGTTTGCAAAGTTTCCTACTTGAGATTTCTCCCTGGGTGATGCTCCATGGTCTGGTAGACCAGTGGAAGTTGATACCGATCAGATTGAGACATTAATTGAGAACAATCAACATACCATGCAGGAGATAGCTGATATATTCAAAATATTCAAATCAATAAAGTTATTGGTGAAAATGAAAACTGTGTCATTTTACAGAAAAAACTAAATGGACTTTTTAGCCAATCTAGTGAAAGTACTTACACCTCAAGAAAAAGTGGCTCTATTTGCTGGAAAACTATCTATTTTTTATATCTTACTTGATAGCAATAATTAAGTTTATTCAACTTAATCATCATCCTAACCTCTAAAAATAAAAACAACCATCACTATTCACATATTTGTTACTTTGTTCATAGCTTCATTCAATAAGTATTTCTCTCCCAGGCATGGTCTGCTAGGGATACAGTAGCAATCAAGATGGAGCACCTCTGTCACAGGTGCGTTCTCCTGGGGAGACAAGTTATGAAGACAAAACCCAACCAATATGTGTAATTTCATATGATGATAAATGTTATGATGAACATAAAACAAGGATAGAAGGTAGACCATGCTTTCTTTGGAGAGCAGGGTATTCAGGGAAGTCTTTTGAAGGAGATAGAATCCCAGTGGAGACGTATAAATGCAAAAGAATATTTTAGTCCTTTTTTTTGTACAAACGACGCACCAAAAACCAATACTGGGGAACTATCAGTCAATCCTTCCTAAAGGAAAATAATACTCTCCTACCTTTTCCCCTGCCACTTTTTTCCAAGTTCTCTTTTGTTTGAAAAATATTTCTCTCTCTAAGATGAAAAGATCTCAGACCCCCTTTTGTTTAACATTAGTTCCAAAGTGAGGCCAAAACATTTCTCTTGTCCTGAAGTTGAACCAAATTTGAGTAAGTCTGCTGAGTGACCCAGTTCTACTAGTAACCACCTTTCAGCCTCTGTTTTTTATTTAATTTTTCAATTACAGTTTATATTCAACATTGTAGTAGTTTCAGGTATACAGCGTAGTGGTTAGACAGTCATATACTTTACAAAACGATGTCCCCCAATGTTTCTAGTACCCGCCTGGCACCATACTCGTTACTGCAGTATTATTGACTCTGTTCTCCATACTGTGCTTTACTTCCCCAGGACTATCTGAACGCTCTTGTTTGCTTGGGTCTGCTTCATCCTGTGGGCTCTTTTTGCAAGAGACACCTTAACATTTAACAGAACACACCCCCCCCCCCCCCGCATCTGCCAGTTCTGATAGAATTACAGTAGTCCTAGAAATCCAGGGGGGCGGGGCATGCAGTCCAAGACCCCCAGGGGATGACTGAATCCAAGGATAGTACCTACCCTATATACACTGTGTTTTTTCCTATACATCCTTATCACTTCACTCAAAGAAGCACTTCATGGCCACTCACTGGCATATCCAAATTGCAACCATCACTCCTCTTGTGCTTTGGGGTGATTGTGAAGTTAAATACAGTGGATCTGATAACTGAGATGGCTGCTCAGTGATGATGGGCAGGGAATGTGCACAGAGTGAAGATGCTGGACTGAGGGATGATTCATGACCTGGGCAGGACAGAGGGAGATGCCTGAGATTTCACCATGCTACTCAGAATGTTCTTCAATTTAAAAGTTATAGATTGTTTGTTTCTGTAAATTTCCATTTAATTTAACTCCACGGTTAAGTGCAGGTAATTGAAACTACAGAAAGTGAAACCCCAGATAACAGGGGGACTGTGGAGCTGGGAGTAAGGAGTTACGCTAACAAACCATGTGTGAACTAGAAACCATCTTTGTGCCACTTTCCGGGGCTCCACAGCCTCTCCTCTCAGCCCTTGGGAGGAAGGGAAGAGGGAGGGAATGGCATTTGATAAGATTCCCCTGAAAGATAGGCACTATCTCAGGTGCCTGACTCACCTTGCCTTATCTAATCTTTGCAATTTATGAGGAATGTCCTCATCTCACGGGAGAGAGAAAATCGAGGCCCACAGTGCTTAAACCACTTCTTCAAAGTCACCCAGTTCATAAGTGGTAGATGTGGGGCTCCATCCCATTTCAGGTTCCAAAACCATCTCGTGCTCTTCCTACTGGATACGTAGGTTAAGAAGCTTTCAGCATTTTGCCCCAAGAGGGAAATAAATATGGAACTATTGTACTGCTCAGCGTATCTGAAAACCTGCTATCTCATTCTTATGGTCAGTGCCTGGAAAATGGGACATCAGCTATAAATTAAGGTTTCAACCAAAGAAAGTTTCTAGAATAGAATTTTCAATAAGAGAAGACATTTCAGACAGTAAACCAACTACCTGCACAGTGGGTACCAAAAGCCGATGGACGATTTATAGAGAAGTTGAAATAGGAACAAAAATATGTTTAGACTTTACTGAAATCCTCTCTGTGTGGGAGGAAGAAAAATATTATTCTCTGGGAATGGAAAAAAAAAACAGATTCATTCCTCTGTGCTGTTGCGTGTGTCCAGCTAAGCAGTAATGCACGGCAAAGCCAAATGCTCTAATCAGTTTCTCTGAGCTGTTATTAAAGTTTGCAAAATGTTACTCAGATTCTTCCTGGCAGGGTTTCAATATCGTCTGTTTAAACTGGAATCGGGCTGCTACTCTTCATTTCTGCTAATCCTGCCAATGCCGGTGATCCCACCGCACAATCTTCCGGCGCCATGGTCTTCATCCAGATTCACCCTGACAGCTAACACCCTTGTTGGCTCTTTGATATGAGTCAGTTCAGAAGTGACTGAATCAACATCTTCCTCAGCTTTCTTTTTACCTCCCTTTCTCACCCCATCATGCACGTACACACACGCACGCACGCACACAGGGCTCTTAATGCTGCAGGAATGAGAAAGGACATGTACAAAACAGCATGTCTCTGAAGGTATTCCTCCAAGTGAAGTCGGGGGTGCTGAGCCGGTATTCTAAAAGGGACATGAGACTTCTTTTTTCTACTGGTCTAGCAGTTGATCTGAACCCTCCAGGCCATCTCTTACCACTTCCTAACTTTGCCCTCCCACCTCCCTCGGGCCCTACTAAACCTGTTCCTCAGATGCCCCAGGCTCTTTCTTGCCCCAGGCTGATGGGAGCACCCTCCCTCTGTGCCCTCCTGGTGAGCTCCAGTTTCCCCCAGGTCTCAGTTTGGATGGGGTTTCTGGGATCCCCCACTATGATGGTTTAGATGCCCTGTCCTGTCCTCTGTGAGTAGCTTATCTTGCCACAACCTTGATTGTAATTTGTCTCCCTGTTGCAGCTGCAAGTTCTGAGACACAGAACAAGGTCTCTCTTGTTCACAGATCTCTGGGATGGTAGGCTAGCTGCTGTAACAAGTGGGCCAAAGAAATGTATAAAAGCATAAATATGGCTGGCTTTGAGTTCTTGCATGGATAACAGTACTAGGCAAGTTTGACAGGCAGGGCAGTCCTCATCTATGCAATCATTCAGCAACCCAGGTCAATAGAGGCTCAGCCATTATTGATACATGGCTTTCAAAGTTTTCCTAGTGGCTTTCTCCATTTGATCCAGCCAAAAGGAAAAAGAGTGTGAAGGAGTCCCTCAAGGGGGACTTTGCTGGACCAGGACTAGAGGTGGTCACTCCTGTTCATATCCTACTCTTGTTCATATCCTACTCTTAAAAACTGGGTCTCCTGACCACACCTAACTGCAAGGAATGCTGGGGCAAGTAGTCTCTAGCTAGATGGCTCCTCCCGGTAAAATTTGTATGAAAAGAAAAGCACAAATTTTGGTAGATAGATAGCCATCTGATACACAGTAGCCAGTCAATAAATAGTTGCTAAGTAAATAAATGAATCAGTGAGTGAAAAACCTTAAGGCAAAAGACATCCTTCTAACATATTGTAAGCTATGTGGTACAGGACCATCTTCCCACAAATACTTCAAATTAAAAATCAACAAGCTCCCAACAGTCAGAGAGGCAGGTGAAAATCTCAATTGCCTTAGCCATCTTTGATATTCACTAACTGAATGGCAGTCCCTGGCACTGGACCCATCATAGAGTTGATGCTCAATGAATGGCCGTCAAATAAGTGAATGACTAGAAATCACAGACTATGGCAATTAGAAGTGATTTAAACATCACCGTGTTTATATTGTGCTGGCTAAACAATCTCCATCCCCCACTTCCCAGGAAGCACCCTCACATCCAATCATCTTGGTGTTAACATCCCTGACTCTTAGAAACTCTTCTCTTCTATTGAGCTGAAACCTGGCTCCCTGCACTACTGCTGTATTGGTACTGGACCTGACCCTTCAGACTAGACAACCATGTGTCCTCCAGAGGTGCTCCAGCCTGGCTGTGCATCAGAACGACAGAGGAAGCTTTTAGGAAACCACATTGTCCAGGTGGCATCGCTAGAAGTTCTGGTTCTGTATATCCTCTGGGTTATTCAGGCATCAGTCATTTGAAAAGCTGCCCAGGTCGATCCTTCTCTGGAGCCAGCCTAGGAAAGCACGTGTCTGATATTTCTCTCAGGGTTGGAATCCTGCTTCCGTCACTTACTAGCTGCAGTTCCTTGGGCAAGTCACTTAGCCTTTTCATTGTCATCTCTAAAGCTGTGACAAGAATAGTATCTGTGTCATAGGGTTGTTGTGAGGACTGAATGAGCATTTCAGATGAAGCTCTTAGCATGGTGTTTGGCTCACAGAAAACCCTTGTTAAACACAGCTGCCATTGGCCTCGTTACTCTCCTGTTCCTTTAGCTTTTCCTCAGCCTCCGTAGCAGTGTTCTGGGTATGGCAAGTCAACCAGCACAAAACACCACTCTTTTAGGCCAGTTACCCTCAATTTTCTTTTTTTAGCTCATTTTCCCATATGGCAGATTTATATTTCTCCCCTCACAGACAGATTACGTCCCAGGAAGAGGTATAGTATTTCTGCACCCCACAAATAGTCAGGATCGCAGCATCTGATACAATAAAGGCAGATAATTGGGCTTCTGCTCTGAACTTCCGACAGCAGTCACTACTGGTCCTGGGAGAGTGGCGTGCAAATGCTCTCATTCTGGGGACGTCTGCACCTAGGGGAACCTGGGATGTGCAGTGTCCGTAATGAGGGGCAAACCTGAGACAGGATGTGGGAGTTCATTTTCTGAATGCTTTCATCCTGATGTGCTCGGCTGAGAGTCGGAGCCCAGCCCAAGTTAACTCATTAGGTTACCACAGTTTGTTGTAGACTTTCAGCCTTCAGTCATCATAGTGAACACCGTAGGAGCAAAAATAATGAAAATGGTGCCTGGGGAAGTAAGAAGAGCAGGTCTAAACATCCAGTGTGAATTCAGAAAGGAGGAGTAGTACCCTGGCAGGTGTAGCTCAGTGAATTGAGTGCAGGCCTGTGAAACAAAGGATCACGGTTCAATTCCCAGTCAGGGCACATGCCTGGGTTGCAGGCCAGTGCCCAGCAGGGGACACACAAGAGGCAACCATACATTGATATTTCTCTCCCTCTATCCTTCCTTTCCCCTCTAAAGATAAATAAATTTTAAAAATATTTTTTAAAAAAGAAAGGAGGGGGAGAAAGACCAAATGTAAAAAGAAAAGCGAGCACCAGTTAATGATAAAGTATGGTGTGGACTTTGGGACATTGTACTGGGAATGCATTTTTCCTGTCTTATTTGTTAGTCATGGGTCACTTTTCTTTCCCTTAAGGTTAGATTTGTCCCTACATGGTGAAGGACAGCTAGGGAATGGAGCGGATACATTCAATTACAATCATACAATAATAATTTATATTAATAAAATGTTTTTCTGAAGCTCCATAAAGGTTCAGTGACATCCTTAGGAATGAGAGGTGCACTGTACATCAGTGTTCGTCTCAAATAAATGAGAAAAGTGAGGGCCATGCTCCCATATCGTGCCAGGCCCTGCAGGAAAACCCAAGTGTCCCGATCCCTACTCCAGGGCCCTTCACTCCTGATGCTGCCAGTGGTTTCTGCCATGTTCCCCACTCCCCCACTCACTATTCCTCAGTTTTCACTCTCTCTCTCTCTCTCTCTCTCTCTCTCTCGCTCTCTCAAAGCTGCCATGTTCCTCTGATCAGCACACATGTCACCTTAAATGTCACTCCCTCTGGGAGTTCTCGACCACCCTGAGCTGATTTACTGCCTTCTTCCTCTCTGCACTTGTGGAATTTACTTCTTCCTCAGTTGTAACATGGATATCAATGAATTCTAATTATTTTTATAAGACTTTCCCACCTCCCATGATGGTTTTCGAGGGCAGGGACTGTTTACATACTTATCTTTGTACCCTCAGCATTTGCACAGCATAGAGTGAGCCCTCTGTAAATGTTTATTGAATGGTTGGATGGACGAATGGATGGATAGATGGACAGGACAGATGGATGGATGGATAAAATGCCTTTCAAAGTTGAGATTGAAAGAAATATTTGAGAAGCCAGTTTGCCTTCAAGGGAGGACTGTCTTGACTTTTTGATAGAGAATCCTTCTAATGCTTTGGGCTTAGATTGTCTTGCTATCATTTCTTAGCCATCTTCCGCTGGAATTTCTATTGCTGAAGCATTTATTTGGTATCGGTCTTCAGTGTGCCCACAGGGAAAGAGCTCGTTCCAGGCAGCAGTGCCATGAGAATGATACCACCCCAGCCTGGCACCATCCCCACAACCAGGACTTGAGTCTTGGTTCATCCAGTTATTGCATATGTAAATTCTTGCTAGTCACTTAGCCTCTTTCTTCCTCAATGTCACCATGTGTTAAGGGGGACAGTAATGGTGCCTTCTGTACAAATGGTTTGTGGTAGTCAAATGAGATCACGTGAGGTGTCAGCACTTTGGACAGCCCCTGACACAAAGCACTCACTATGTGTGAACTCTGAGAGCTTCCTACTGCACACACTTGTGAACCCTGAGACCCGAAAAGCTGGCTGAATCAAGTCTGAATCTGGAGACCCAGTTTCTGAAAAGGCTGAAGAGGTGATTTAAGCTACCCTGAGGACTAAGCAGGCTATAATTCACTGCATCCTTAGCCAAGGTTCTTCCGGTCTCTGAACCTCAGTCTCATCATCTGTTCTTAAAGAGTTGCTTCGAGATTTTAGTGAGCTCAAGATGAAGCTCTGAGTACCTCCACTGCACCTGGCTGTCCCGAGGTGTGACTTGAACTGTAAACTCTTTAAAGACAAGGGTCCTTCAATCCCCATCCTCTGCAGCCAGGCCCAACTTGCTCCTCCAGAGTCCCTTCATACAGTTTTGCTGAGTTGAAATAAACTTGCTAAAACTGCTTAACATGCTCTCTTGGGGACTTAGCTGAACTGAACACTAAGCCCCAGAAAGGTTCTGGCCCGTTAACCGTATTCCCCAGCAAGCAGTTAGTGAACGTGGTGAGCCCGCTGCCCCAGCCTGGCACCCAGCCCATTCCCTCTCAGGCTGCTCCTGGATTTTGGGGGGAGCCAGGGGCCTCCAAAAGCCTGGGCAGCCCCAGCAGCACTTGGGAGGTGAGGCCATGCTCTCTGTAGAGTTCATGGAAGAATCTTGTTTGGGGTTCCAGATACCCCAATCTTCCATTCAGATTCAGAAGCCTCTTCCTGAGCTATGAGCCCTCCTGAGATTTTAGGTCTGTGCGCACTTAGCACAATGCCTGGAATATAACGAACACTCAATATATGGGGAATGAGTGAATAAATGAATGAACGAGGTATCATTTTTTACTAGTATTAGCCTCCAGGTGTGTAGCATTTACCTAATACAAGAAGAAGATTATGCAGAGCTACTTTCACCATTTCCTAATAAGTCTTCTCCCGTGAGTGATTTTTATGAGCAAAGGGCAGGGGGGTAGTAACAAAACCTTTTGGTCACTTCAACATACACTCACTCTAACCCTGAGCCCTTCCGAGAAGTCCCAATTGAGAAATATCTATAATAGGTGAGCAATGATAATGTCATTGAATAAAGATTGATGGAAATAGATATAAACCCAAAATGTTTTTAGTGCTAGAAATACTGTTTGCTCAACAATAAGTTACATCAAAGGACTTCAGCATTTCCCACAGAGGTCAGCAGTTCTGCAATGACTCACTCAAGTTCACACCTCTGCCAGGCGCTCTGTTCCTGGCATGTAAAAGAAAAAAATCTATTAATGCCAATACCCCGGGGTGGGGGCAATCTTGCCTTTTCTGATTATTGTTCAAGTGTGTCATTCTCCCAAGAGCCAGCCTCTGGTGGCTTGTTAGACTTGTTATAAAATTAAAGCTTTTTAAAAATATATAAATCCTTCTGCCCCCACCCCACCCCAGAACTGAAACCATAGCCTGCAGGTGTCCATCCTGCGTGAATCCTAGAGGTTCTTCTCTTTCACCAAGCATCGCTGTTGTTCCTGTAACTGTTCCCATCTTGGAGCAAACCACCTGGACTAAACTATATCCTTGGTTTTCTTTGTCATTTAAAAATATTGCCCTTTGTCACTCTTGTTTTTGGAGAGTCATGATTTTGGAATCAAAGTATTTGAGGTTAGAAAACAAAAGACAGTAATAGTAACATTTGAGTGCTAAGTGCTTTTACGTCCCCTCATTGAGTCGTCACAACAACCTACGACTTGAGTACATTATTGTATTATTGGTTATGAATGAGGGGGTCATGACCCAAAGTTAGAATCCAGATCTGCCAAAAGCCTGCAGTGTGCTCCCCACCCCCATTTACGCTCCAAAACCACCTTACCTGCTCTACACGTGTTCCTTTAACAAAGCTCCTATCAACTCCCAACATTCAAAATAATTAACTTGTTTTGTAAAGTATGTGTATCATTTATTGTCTCTTCCCTCACTAGAATGCAAGTTGCATGCATACAAGAATTCTTATTTTCTGTTCTGTTCATTAATGTATCCCATGTTCAAGAACAAAGCCTAGCACGTAGTAAGTCTTCACTGCCTATTGCAATTTTTATCAGTACCTGCTTACCTACTAGATCATGTCACTTCTCTCCATGTGTCACTGGTAAGAAAATGAAGGTCAAGAGCCACTTGGCGATTTGCTGAAAATGACACAGTGAGCAAGTTGGCAAAAAAAAAAAAGAAAACAAGATCTTACCACCAGCCCAGTTCTTTGCCTAAATCCCAGTTCAATCTTGCTGCACTTTTATTGTGCTATAAAATGAGTAACTGTTTATGAGTTCATTCCCAGGCACATTATTGCTTTTATATCGCATCAAAGAACTTGAGACAAGCAAGAGATGTAGCACTATTGATTGTTCTCAGAAACTCAACTTTTCTATCCCATAAAGAGTCTGTGCTTGAGGCTCATTTTGAGGACAGGAGCCTGTCTCTAATGGAAGAGTGTCTTCAACAAGTCTACCTCCACATCAAGGCAGGGCCGCCGTGGTGTTGGCTTTAGGAATCTGGAGATCAGTCATCTGAATGGAGGACCCTTTTCTGTTCCTATGGATGAGACTCCTACATAACCATACGACTGACCTAGAGTCCAAATGCTGAGATGTTTTGAGCAGGTCTGTCTTCCAGGGAAAATCCAGATGCTATGGGAAATAGCATGGAAGTGACTCACTCCTGTCTGAATCAGGCATCGAGTCCATGGGCACAGCCTGCTCAGGTGAATGAAGTCCTTGATGATGGCGGAAAACAACAGCCTTACAAGGAAGAGTACATTGAAATCAGGGACTTGTATTTGACTTTCTGAAAAGAACAAAGGCTTTAGAGGCTGTCAAGAGAATACATTTACTTGAGCATAAGTTGTTTTCTTGTCACCAGCAAGAGAAACACCTTCTAATCCTCATATTAATATTTCTTCATTCTGTTTAAAATGGAATATGTCACTCCCAGTAGGAGACATGTGAGGAGAGATATTTCTACTTCTGCTGATGTGCCTACTCTGCTGTTACACTCACTCACAAGGCTGCTGGCCGAAAATGAGGGACCTCTTTGCAGCTTTAACAAGTCAGGAGGCCCAGGTGACCTTGAACTGACTAGTACCATGCCCTTTAAAGGGATACCTGCAGTCTTTCAGGACAGTGTTAATAATAATAACTGTGAGTTCTCTTAAAGCTCTGTATATGTCTAAAAGCACTTTCTCATACATTTTTAAACTTTGGATTATCATAAAATCATCCTGAGTTAGTCACGCCAGAGATTCTTATCATCCCCACTTTATAAGTTAGAAACCTGAGTTAAGAGAGGCTGACAACATGCCCTGGGTTAAGAGACACTAACCACATAGCTGGTAAATGACAAAGCTCACATCTGTGTCCTCTGGCTTCTTAATTCTTTCCGTTAGGACATACTGTCTCCTGCCCACATACTATCTCCACCTGATGCCTTGTAAGCTTCTCAAGTACGTGTAGAAAACCAAATTCATTGTTATCTTCCCCTCTCAAAAAACCCTCACTCCTCTTCCTCCTGCTTATTTAATTATTGCCCTTCCCCCAGTCCCCTCCCGCCCCCCTTAAACTGTTAGTGTCCCTTTGAACAACACTCCTTTCTTCTTAGAGTTAAGAAGGCCACACTTCCTAGAGTTAACCCAGGATTTTCATTGTTGAAACATCAGTCAAAGCTCTTCCCTCTTACCTGCTGTCACTGCCATGCCCCGATTCAGGCCTTCATTGTCTCTTGCTTGGCCTCCCCTAATTGATAGTTTGACTTATTCAACATTCAAGGTTGAACCTGTGCTATGGGCCAGGCTCTGTCTGTGCTTGGGCTAGGGAGCCTGCTCTGAGCAAAAGGAAACATGGACCTTATTTTCATGGTCCTCTGTTCTCCAATTAGTAGTAATTAAACAATCACTCCAACAGATGTACAAGGGCAATTATGACAATTGCCCCAAAAGCGAATGCATGCTCACTCTGCCAGCGGTCCCCTCACAGAGTGGTATTTCCAAACCAGAAGTACGATCACGGCACGCCCTCTGCTTTAAATGGTTCCTAACTGCCCATTGCCCACATGATCAAATCCAAACCCATTAGCCCGTGTGCACGTCTCTTCATGACCTGGCTCTGAATACCAGGTTAGGCTGCAAGCCACTGCAACCTGCTTTCTCCCCCGCCCCTCACTCAATGAACTCATCCTGTGACTCAGCCGTATCTGATCTCTTTTCACATGTAGCCATTCCAGAAACAGCTCTGCTCCTCCTTTCTTCCATGTCCCGGCTTCAGCCAAACTCTCTTCCAGAAACGCTGCTGCTGTGGCTCAGCGATTTTCAGCCAGTATGCTGCAGAATTTCAGTGATTAGTTTATGTGCACCATGAGCTGGAAAAGGTTGAAAATCCCTGCCCTCCGTATAGAAGGAGATGCCTGCTCTTCAGCTTAGATGCCCCTTTCTCACTCCCTGCACGTGGTTAATATTTCCTGATGGCTCCCCACACGCTTTTCACACCACACACATAGCACTTCTCCCACTGGAGTATAGATAGTTACTTCTTTCTACCTCCCCATCAGATCGTGAACCACTTGTAGGCAGAGATCTTTTAAATGAACGTAGGCTTGAATTTATATTTATTCTACTACACAGAGCAGAACCATAAATTCACAATAGAGAAGACAAAAATATTTTGTTCGTGTGTTATTTCTTCTCACCACGAGTCTCTAATTTGTGATAAGAATTCCTTCTCCGCCTACCCCACCCCACCCCTCCATTTAACTTTAAGAAGCTTTCTCTCCTTACCACTGGGAAGTCTTTATACAATTGTATTCTACTGTGTGTCTTCTCTTTTCTATACACAATATGTCCCCTACCCCTCCTGCTTTTTCCAACTCTGGCAAAAGGACAGGTCCTGCGTATTTGCACAATCACTGGTCACGTGATCACAAAGTGGCCACAACAAAATATGGGAAAGGTGGTCTTTGGGAGGCATTGGTCTGTTTGTTCAGTGGGGTAAAGTATCAGGAATGGATGAGGTAACTGCTGACTCTTTCCGTTACTTTCCACCCTTGGTCAAGTCTAGACCTTGTTTCTCTGCTAAAGGAGGATTCTTGTCCTTGGGTTCCCAGGGTTTGCAACAGGAAGTTGAGAAACACATGAGAATGGTTGAGAACCATTCTTTGAGAAACTACTTTTCCAATGCGATAGGAAGGATAGAAGGGAAAAAAACGTAGTGATTAACTAAAAACAGACTCTTGGGAAGAAGTCAAGCTTTTATTAAAAATGTACACTTCTGAAGGACTTCCAGGATCTGGCAAGTGCAATGAAACATTTCTTAGAGACTATCCAATTTCCTATTCCACAGCCTCATAGTCACAGAAACAAAGTCACAAAGTACAGGATCACGGCCAGGTTATTTATGTAGATCAAAATAACAGACAGATACCTTTGTAAAATATGAAATAAAAAATTAATAGCCCAGCAGAATTGCTATAGGGAACAAGAATGTTATTTACCGTTTCCACCCTGAAGGACGTGACAAGGGAGTCATGCATAACCGCGGTGCTCACTCACCCCGGCATGTGTGCCAAGAGATCCTGTTTCTCTCAGCCTCGGAGGCGGGATTCCCACGCCAGCCCCTCCATCCACGTGCAGCCAAAACCATGTACCCAGAATGCCCAGCAAGCATCATCATTTCAATGTACACCTTAACACTAAAAGGATAAATGAGGACTTGAAAATGATAATGAGGATGCCGTTCAGGTCAACAGTGGGAACTTTGGGATAAATTCTGTTTCATGTATTCATTGCTTCCATTTCATTCATTCATTGCTATACAGCATGCTACTCCCAAGACTTAATGGCTTAAAACAACAACTGTCATGTCTCAATATCGAGAGTTAAGAATTGGGGCAGGTCTCGGCGGGGTGACTTTGCAGCCTTGCGTGGCATTGAAGGTGGTTCCTATGTGTTATTTGTCAGGACAAGGCTGGTTCAAGAGAGCCTTCCTCACATTCCTGGTGCTTTGGCAGGAATGGCTCAGCTGGGTCCCTTCCCACTCCACAGAATCTCAAGGCTTCTCTGCATCATCTCTCCTGCAGGGGAGAGGTCAGACTTCTCAACAGAGTGGGAGAAACTGCCTGACCTTCCAGGCCAGGTCTAGGACGGTCATGGTACCGTTCCAGTGCTCTCCACCAGCCAAAGCAGTCAGGGGCCAACCTAGATTCACCGGGAGGAGAAATCGACCCCCATTTCTCACTGGAAGGTGGTGTCAAAGAATTGGTAGCTGTTTTTAATCCACAAAAGAGTGTTAAAATTTCTTCCTACATTCGATTTAGGATTTGTACTTCAGATTTATAACTTAGCAGAAGAGATCATTTGTTCATTCCATTATTTAAAAGTGTTTACGAAGCACTTGCTTGTTATGTGCACAGCCCTGTGCTGTCTGCTAAGAGAGACTGAGAAAGCACACAGGGCTTTCCCCTCCAGGGGAAAGCGCAGTCTCCCCCCTCCAGGCACGTGCATCTAGGGGTGAACACAAGACAAAAGCACAACAAGCAATTGGAATGTATGATGTTGTAATTAAAGCGGCAAATGCACATCACCGACTGGTGTGGCCAGCACAAACCTGCAGGGCTCAGGCAAGCACAGAGTGACCTGAGCTGGCCTGGGCGCAGCAGGAAGGGCGGGGGCGCTCATGTCGGGCCTGTAGAGGCAGCGCTCGCGGGCCATAGCCAGTGTTGCTACTCGAGAACAGGGCACACTGATGCCACCATTGACAGTTTTTTCAAAGTATAAATCCCAATTTCAAAAATTCATTCATTCGAATAGGCCACCAGTCTTTAGCCCTTAAAATGGACACTAAGTTCGTCAAAGACTCATGGGCTGAAGAGATGTAGTTAGACTAGAACTGTGCTGTTTAGAGTGTAGGCTGCAGTGCAGGGCCAGGCTGGGAACCATCTATTACCGATCCACAGTGGGAAAGGTAAGTCAGTGAGTAAGGAGTCAGGCTCCGATAGCAATCAATGTCCAAGCATGTCAACGGTGCGCTTGTCTGTTGGATACAGACCAACGCTGGTGTTGCAGCCCTTGGGCTGCAAGCTTTATTTGGTGTGAACAGCATGCCAGTCAGGCATCATAGGACCCTACATGACCAAGAACTGGAGTACAGCCCCATAGTGAGGCCCCACGAAGAAGCTGGATCTCAATCAACAGGTAGACTTGAGATAAACATAAGGGAGCAGAAAGCTTTTCTAAACATTAGTAATCACATGCCCCAAACTCAGAGGCAGGAAAGCACCTAGAGTAATCAGGAGGGAACTTATTTATGGGGCCTGTGGTAGAAGGGGCGGATGGGTACATGACAACTGCAGAGAGCCTCAACCACAGCCCTGGACAGTGGAATTGACCTTGTAAGGGATGTGCAGCCGGAGGAGGTCTTCGAATGGAGACCGACGTCACCAACTTCCTAGAATGCCCTTCCCCTCTGTCCCTCTTTCTTTCAAGGCCCAATTTCTACCCTCTCCATGACCAATCTGTGCAACAGCAGTCACTCCCTTCTGGGAAATCCAGAAAACCTTTTTTCTGCATCAACTATCAGTACACTAACAGGCGTTCCTCCCCTAGTATCTCAGGCACTTGGGGAGCAGACACTCCCTTGCCCAGCTCTGAGTCTCCCTCAGAGCCCAGCGCAGTCTCTTGCCCATAATGGATATACACTTGGTATATGCTGATGAACGAGGCAGGTAGTTTTTTAGGGAGATGAATATGGTCTGAGTGTTCTGAGTAGAATAGAGCAGAAGAGTGTTAGAGATTAGATAAGAGACTACTGCAAGGGCCTAAGAGATGAAAGCTGGGACCAGAGACTGGAAAGGAAAAACTACTGCAAGGAAGTGTCTACTGAAGAATAGTGCATACATGCTATTCACTCAAAGTCATATCAGTGGTTCCTTGAAGTCTCATGCCATGTTTATGCATGGCTGATATTTATCAAGAAGCATCCCGAATAAGCTCCAACACTTAAGAGTTTTCCAGATTGCTGAGATTTATTTTTTTAAGCACCTGAATGAAATCTCTCATTGGGCACATCAGTTTATTTATTATGCTACAGTGCATATGCCCCTTCACTAAATGGCCCAGGCTTTTACAATTCATTACTTTTTCTGTACTTTTCCTCCTCCTTTTGATCTCCAAAATAAATTTAACACAAAGTTTCTAACATCCATACCCATGGTAGATAGCATCCTGCATATACAAAAATACCCACTAAAATGCTTCCTTTACTATTCAGTCTCCTTATAACCCATCCCCCCACAATCACCACACTGTCGTCCGTGGAAAAAATACAGTAATAAATAACATTAGTGGGAAAGAGTGATTCCTGCTACCGTGGTGTCTGGAGTTTCTCCAAGACGGAGAAAACCTGCCTCCTGAAGCCCCTTCAGGTGTACAGTGTGCTGCAGGGAGAACTGCCTGACCATGGTGCCTCACTGGACATCAACATGGCTAACAAGGGCGCTTCCTCGAACCATCAGCTGCCACGTGCTGTAGGCATTGTGTCCTGCTTGCGCTGGCCACTCAGTGTCGAGACAAAAGATCTTGACATCCTGGCATAGAAGGTGAACAGCCCTGTGAAATATACTTCAGTTGCTGTTGAAAGTGACATTGTGGTCAGCCATATGTCTGTCCCTATGTAGTCTTTTGGTCACAAGGGTATGACTGATTCCACTCCCTGTGTTTTATTCTGTCAACAAGTAATTCTGTGTCCCTGGGACTCCATTCTGAAGAATCCTTGACTGAGATGACTGGATCCCCAGTGGCTCTTGTTTCCATGAGGATACTATTCCCGGAGGCCACCACAGGACCTCTTGAAAAGCTTGGGAGTGTCTCAGACACATCCGCATGTAATTCATGAACCCTGCTCCCAAATTGCAAGTTAGGTTAAGGTCAAGTGTATGTGTTATACTGAAACTTTTCCCCACCTTGAGTATTTTTTAATTCTTCCCTATTTCTTTCCTAAACTTGACCTAGACCCCTCTCATAATATAGTCGCATGAGAGCTGAGGAATAATGCAGAATAATGCAGCCCTGCAAGCCATGCTTATCCCTTAGTAACTCCAGCATGTAGAATAACTCTACAAGGTCTCAGTCCAGGAGTCAGGAGATGCAGTTCCACTTCCAGGTTCTGCTCCTTGAGATTCTAGAACAGGTCTTGCTCAGAACATCTGTGATGATTAGCAAGGTAGTGAATTTCGATTATCTACCGAGGCATAACAAACTACCCTGTACTTCAGAGGCTCAAAACAACAACAGCCGTTATTATTTGGTTAATTTTGCAATTTGGGCAAGGCTTAGTAAGAACCTTGTCTGTTACCCCCCATGCTAGCTGCAGGAGCTGGGAGAACCGCACCCCACGGGGCACACTCACATGGCAGTAGAGTTACTCTGAGCACATGGCTGGTGGCTCAGCCGGTAAGTCAGCTGGGGGCCTCAGTTCTCCTCCATGTGAGCCATGTAGCTCCCGGGCTTATTCATAGCGCTATGACTGAGTTCTAGGAAGGAGGAAGCAAAAGTTTCCACTTCTCCTGAAGATTAGACCCCAAACTGGCCAAATGCCATTTCTGCCCTATTCTATCGGGCAAAGCAGTCTCAGACCTGGCTCAGATTCAAGGGGGTAGGGAACGAGACCCCATTTCTCAATGGGCTGTAGGGACAGGGGCTGCAGAAAAAGCGTTTGCAGCCACCTCTCACCTAGTGTTTGAAAAAACACATTGATTTTTCTGGAGATCGTTCATGGTTGTATAGTTTCTGGAATGGAAATTTTATCCAGCAAGAACTAGATTTAAACCCAGTGTTTTCTCTTTGAAAAACGATTGCAGCCTTGCTCCCCCTCACCCCCCCCCCCGCACACACACCATGTTGAGGTTTACCATTCTCCTCTATCCGATGGGAAGGGGGTTGAGGTTTGTTGGATGAGACTCATAGCACGTGCTCTTCCATTTACTGTGTTTTGTAGCATCTGAGATGTGCTTTGTTTTCGTACTTTAACATTTTTGGATCGTGCATTTGGCAATCTAGGCAGCCTTATAATCACTGTAGGTCATGTGCAGTCCTGCATGCATGGATTTGGCTGTGACTACTTATATTTTCATCACCTCACTCAGGTTATGTATGCTATTAGAACTTCACCTAGCGAGTTTAATTGCTATTCAAAAATGCTTGAGAAGTATTACACTATAATTTGACATTGAAACAAAAATGTACCTTGTAGACCAAAAGTCGCAGAAAGAAAGCAGCATTAGTGAGGCAAATGGGCAATGTTGGAGGCATGGCCTCGGTCACATATATTTTTGCAAAGCAGCAATTGTGAGCTCTGCACCACTTAAGATACCCTGGGTAGATGAAGGTGCATTGAGTTTTATTACTGGGATACTAGAAAAAAGGGTTGCCTATTGTATACAAGCTTGTACCTGAAGACAGAGAAATTGCCAGGTTCTTCTGAAAAGATGAAAGGAATAAAGCAACAAAAAACTATTATCATGCTTTGGCCAGGACTATCAAAAAGTCCTTGTGTCATAGTTTAATTAGCAGTGGGTTTCTGTTTTTCTTTCTGAGTGGTACATTAAACAACAACAAAAAAAGCATATTGGATACAATGAAAAATAGTAGTTCTTACAAAATCACCTGCACAGCACACAGGAATTCCCTCTTTTAACAAATGAGGAAGCTGTGGCTCAGAGAGGTCTAATAACTTGAGCAGTCTCAAACTAACAAGTGAGAGAACCTGTTATTTTCATCACCCCACACTGATTCCTTAAAATTACAGGGTAATACAGGTTGTCGGTTCTGGGGAAGATACGAGTATTGTGTGGTGACAGCCATTCCACCTACTGTCCCCAACGAACTTCACAGATATGAACAAAGCGCTGGTGCAGACTCCCAAAGCCAAACTCGAACTCTCCAGAGAGAGAGCTTTTTGTGGGGCTGGGCCACTGTCCAAGATCCCCCCCCCCAATTCTGTTGAAAAGAACAGCCAATCAAAAGGCTTATTTTTGCAGTGTTTTACGAGTGCCACATACCACTAAGTGATCAGAGTCACTGCTCTGAAATGGGTATCACTTTCAATAAGAACTATTTCCGAACCCCCGAGAACAAGAGTAGGCTTGGGGGAGACTTGCCCGAACCATAACTTTAAAGCAGTCCGTTGGACTTTCCTTGGCCCCTTAGGGAAGAAACCAATGGCTCGGGCTGCAGCTGCACACTGATGCTAAGGAAACACCCGGAGCTTCCTCTCCCCTCTCTGTCTGGCCACCTTGGGCAACAGCAAGGGTTGATATTACAATATATGGTTGCTGAGTTTAGAGACCACAGTGGTTCCTCAGGGGCTACACAAAGATGCATAAAATACAAACACAAAGTTTCCCAAACTGAGAGGGTGCATAAACATGGGCAGAATTCCCAGGCATATCTGTAAACACCAATGAGCACCCCCAGCTTCTTGCTGCTCCGCTGGAACCTTGCCCTTGTGCAACAGCACACAGGGCTTTATGTAGCCGTGGTTTTCCTGCGTCCGCATCTCGCATTAGACTGGGAGCTTCCTGAGGACAATGAGAAGGGCTACTTGTTATTCATCTTTATATCCCCAGTATTTCACATAGTGCCTGGTCAGCAATTGAGAAACGATATTTATTTATTCCACTGTTCACATATTCACTCAACATCCAGAGTTTCAGAACAGGGAGAGAGGCTTTGTGTGACTATGGGAGGAAGCCTTCCTGAAGTGGACTGAAAGCTGACCTTATAGGAGGCAGAGAATTGGGGCAGGATGATGAGGAAGGAAGGAGGAGCTATAAGAACAAAGGACGGGCAGTGTGGGATGACTTTCATTGACTACCGTGTCTGGAGTGCACAAGGCTAGAAGAGTTAGCTGAAGCATGTTCATAAAGGTCCTGGAATATTAGGCCAAGTATTCTTATCAAATGGGATGTCATTAAGCAGAATGCCCCTCCTCTCAGACACTCAGGAGGTGGCACTGCTCTGGAGGAGGACAGGGACTAGGGATACAGGGTCATCTCATCAGAGAACATGCCAGGGTTTTTCCTCTGTCTTATAAATGATAGGAAATGAATGCTGTGTCAGCCACAACAGACTTGTCTGTGATGTTGACCATACTTCCATAGAGAGGTGGCAGCTCAGAGTAACGAAGGGCCAGGGGACCATCTTCCATCGTGGCTCCATCAGTTACTAGCAGGGGGATCACCCTCTGTGTGCAGAAGTCTTCTCGGTCTCCAAGTGGAGCTGGTAATCATCCCAGCCTCAAAGCTCTTACGAGGCTGAAGGGCAATGAGGCACAGCAACCCCATGGAAACTACTTCACGGCACATAAGTGTTCCACAAATGTTAACTATTATTATCCCTTCTCTTCTACATATCTGCCTCATCCAAATGGAGATAATAGTACCTGTCTGAGCCCATTCCTCCTGGACCCTGACAGAATAACATGCTGTTATATGTGTGAAAGCAATTTGGAAGTTAAGTGCTGCATAGCAGCGAGGTGGCGGTAGGGCTGTTGATTACCATATCCTTGGCTGAAAAGCAATCCCAAGGGCCTGGGCAGGAAGGTAGGGAGCTTGCGTATCTCCGGGCTGTTGGCCACAGGTGCGGTCTATGAATGGCCTCTTCTATGTCAAGATGAGGGTCTTACTATTTGACTGGTACAAGATGACATAAAGAACAGGAACACGGACTAAGCAAGAAATAAATAAGGTTTAAGCCCCGCAGCCTTGCAAACAGTGTAATTTCAAACAGCGTCGTCTTGGACATCTGGGCTCTATTACCTGAAATCCCATTAAACCTTCAGTTCCATAGTTCTGTGTGGAACCTTGTAAATTGCAAGATCATGCTGATGGCCACCAGCCAGTTCAAGCAATTAATCACAAGGGTCCCCAAGCAGGTTTGCAACTCATCCCGAGCGGATTCTTTAAGGGAAAACTGTGTACACAAAAGAAATGGCCCAATTCGTGCAGTTTTCTCAGCCATGTGCTTTGTAGCCCTGCCAACCACGGAGAAATTATCTGTTATCATGAAGACATCCAAGCCTCATAACTTTGTCCTCAATGGGAACTAATCCTCGCCAGCCCAGGGGAGCCCCCCGGACCTGTTAGCTGTAAGGCACACGACAGCCTGCTAGGAGCTGACAGGTGCACTCCAGACGGAACCACAGCCTCCCTGTCCCCACCCTCAGAGTTTTCTCGTTGGGGGGAACTCAACTGGAACTGAGCTCTTTTTCTTTTTTCCTTTTTTCTTAAGCTTTTCTGGGATGTCTGGACTATTTTCATTTTCTCCTGTGTTCCAGGCCAAAGGGCCAAAAACCCCCACGGTTTTCACCTAGGAGCCTCTCTTCAGAATCTGGCTAGACATACCCACAAGGTAAAAGGACTCATCACAGAACTATTTTTATTTATTTTAGAGAGAAAGAGAGGAAGGTGGGAGAGAAAGAAAGAGATTTGTCATTCCAATTATGTGTGCATTCATTGGTTGATTCTTATATGTGCCCTGACTGGGGATCAAACCCACAGCCTTAGCATATGGAGATTATGCTCTAACCAATTGAGCTACCCAGCCAGGGCACAAAAGAACTATTTCTCGTAAGACTTTTTGTTAGGTTTTGCCAAAGCAAAAGGTTTCTTTATGTAAACGAGATAATCTTCCGCACTTCAGAATGTTTATAAAGTCTTTCCTAATTACTGTTTTGTTTATAGAGTGATTCTGGGAACATGGTAGAGGACAGAGGGTAAGCCTCCAGCCCTCCCTCCAGAAAGCAGGACGGGGGGAGAGTGGGAATCAGAACATGTTTACTACACGGGCGAGAAAAGTTGGGGTTTCTCCTCGCTTTTAACGTTTCTTCTAAGGCCTTTTAACCAAATCTTTCTGTCTTGTTTTCAACTCTTCGAAGCTATGGTGCTCAAAACAGCAGCCACAAGGCACATGTGGCTATTTAAATTTAAATGAATTAAAATTAAATAAAACTTAAAATTCATTTTGACCAAGCCCTAGCCGCGTGTCCAGTGTTCAGCAGCCACTCATGGCTGACAGCTGCCGTATTGGCCAAAGCAGACGGCTCTATGGGACAGAGCCGCCCCAGATTCAGGAACACACTGGCACTGCCACTCGGAGTGTGGGTCACAGACCAGCAGCATTTGTGTTCCCTGAGAGCTTGCTGACCTGCATGGTCTGCATTTCAGCAAGATTCCCAGGTGACCCAGAATCACACTAAAATGTGAGAAGCCGGGTTCTGAAGTATCCTTCCGCTCTAAGATCCCACATGGTGACCTCCATTATTGTTATCGGCACTGTTTGTTCCTGTTCATCCAGCTTGTGCCGCAGTGTTTCAGAGGCACTTGTAGCCTCTGGAGACCTGGCATGCGAAAAGAGAAACACTAAGTATACCTTGTATACGCACTGAAAAAGTGTGCTCCTTCTCTTGGAAAAGCTGCAAGATGTGGAGAACTTTTTGGATACATTTTTTTCTAAAGAAGCAAAACTGAGAGGACATTTTTTCCCCATGAAGGGGCAATTGGACTGGTCAACAGAGAGGCTTGTGAGATTAGAATAAGATTAAATAGAATGACAAAGAGGGGACTAGAACTCTTATAAACAGAGGGGAGAGGAACTTGACTTGTAAGTGCAGTTGACAAATACATAGGCACCTGCTCTGTGACTGAGTGAGGGGGGATACAGAGCAAGGGGAGAAGTTAGGACACAGCTCTTCAGAGTGTGGTCTTCCAGTGGCCTGACATTGTGGAGATGTGGAGGAATTTCTGTGGCACCTTGGCCGAAACATCACATTGTATTTACGTGCTCTCTCATGAGATTCATTGGTCTTTGAGCCACTGGACAGAGTTTTTTTCTGGAAGGTTTTGTGTGCTCTTAAAGTGGCTATTGGGATTTAATGACTTGAGATGCTTGCCTGTGTCCAATGCAGAGAATTTAATCACTGGGTTGCCTCTAATTGGCAATACATATGCCTCCCTGCTGAGAGCATCTGGCCTGGGTGCTTTCTCCCAGGTGTGTTCCACGTAGCATCTCACATTCATGTGGCGCAAGGTGGGAGCTAAGATTTTTAGCAGGCTTCTGGTTCACCTTGGCCATAGCTGAGTGGGGTCTTTCCATTTTCTTCGGGAAATCATGCCCTGAGACTGAATTTGACAGGTGTCCTGAACTATCACTGAGAATTCATAGAGTTCACATGCTTGCACACACTGAAATTCCTAAATCAGTTCTCACTAGAGAACAATGCTATGGCCCCCAAACGAATTCTGCCCTTATTTTGGGAAACTGTTAACCTCACTCATGTAGCTTTTGCCATACATTCATTCATTCAACAAACATTTCAAGCACCTTTGATATTCCAGGCATACTGCCACCTCGGAAAGAAGAATAAGGCATGCTCGTTACTGAAGAAGTTTCGGGTGAGGAACAGGGATGCTTAGAGGGTGGTCCCAGACTAGCAACATCAGTGTCCTTGTGAGCTTGTTAGAGATGCACCTTCACAGACCGACTCCAGATTCTTCCCATTTGGGGCCCCATATCTGTGCTTTATGAAGCTCTCCTGGGCATTTCTAAGTGCAACAAAGTCCTAGAAGCACTCGTCTATGGACAGACATACACATCATTGGGTGAATATGGTCTGAGAAATGCCGTGATGCAGACCGAAACTCCCCAAACCCCACGGCCCCCAAGGCAACACTGAACATTTTAGTAAGTGCTCAATGGAATAAATGTTGCTTCCTTGCTTGGGTGCTTGATGCATGAACCGATCTGTAGAAACTAAACAATACCAGGATGATGGGACGTATCTTAAGTCCCCAGGGCTTGGAATGGTTTGGATAGCTTGCTTGGGTCTCTCCATGGCTGTCTGCACCACTCTGAAACCTGCTGTTTGGATCCCTGCATTACAGTATATCCAGTTTCTTGATATTTTATTACGTGGAGTGAACAAGACTCTAAACCAATTTCCCCACGGTCTACACATTTTTCTCTGTCTGAAGGACAAATACCTACTATTTAAGTACTGGGGAAACAACATAGATGTTTCTTCCATGGATTTACTCCAAGCTGCTTTTATAAGAATCACTGCTTGTCAAACATAGAGATTTCCAGGCCTCCCTCTGCGTGTTCTTAATCAATGGAAATGGAAAGAGGCTGGATAAAATAAAAGTTTTAAGAACCTTTTTGAGGTGAGTCTGACATCGTCAGGGTTGAGAACCTCCGAGTTCTTAAAAATTAGGAATCCAGGGGCTCAATTTAACTCACAGGAACCAGAGTTGATTTCCAAGAGGTTTTTGAGCTTCATGGTCTAGACTAGCAGCTTTACTTGTAGTTGAACAGTAGGGAACGAATATAGTGTCATTGGTGTTTTGCCCAGGGCCGAGTACATGGAGAGGCATGGTTTGCACAGAATGCATTCTTTATCTGTGTGTGTCTGTGTGTGTGTGTGTGGTGGTGGTGGTAGTGGTCATGGTCCACCTTGACTCATCTTGTGAACCCTCTAAAACTCCCTAAAGACAGGTGTCAACCCAAGCCAGTGAGGACTTCAGAGCCGACTACAGAAAGACTCCTCTTATCATCAGGAGCCAGTTACTTTCTAATTAAAAAAATAAAACAGGGCCAAGAGTGTAGGTGATAGAGGCCAAGGCCTCCCTGTTCTGTCTAGGCTTACATAAATGATTACCTGAGAATGTTCCCAGGGGGCCTTGGGATCTCATTTTCCCTGCGTGGCACTTCTGGAGTCAGCAGGCTCCTGACCTGTCCTAACTAGACCAAGGGTCACAGACGGGCCTAGAGTCTGAAGCCTCTGTTAGGTTTCTCTCTCCAAGCCTGACTTTCTTCATCCGTGTGCAGGCCTCGCTTCACTTTGCTTCACTGTATTGTGCTTCACAGATGTTTCATTTTTCTTTTTACTAATTGAAGGCGAGACGCTATAGTCATCACGATACTCACTTTATTGCAGTGATCTGGAATGAACCCACAGTCTCTCTGAAGTCTGCCTCTCAGGAGGTCATGTATTTACCTGCTCAGATTGCTGCAAAATACACACAGGTTCTTAGCATGATGCTAGGTGCATGGTAAGTACTTGGTGAACCATAGTGCTTACCATTGTGGTCACTGTTGTCCGCAGATTCTGTTAGTTGGTGTTGTCCAGGGAAACAGACCAAACGAGATACCATTTCTCCACTAGGAGCCACACTGATATATCCGTATCTACAGATAGGTGTCTAGATAGCCAGAGAGTGCAAGAAAGAGGAATTGGCTCCCACAATTATGGAGGCTAAGGATGCCCAAGACCAGTGGTCAGTAAGGTGGAGACCCAGGAGAGCTGATGATGTAAGTTCTAGTCCAAGGGCAGAAGACTGAAGTCTCAACTCAGACAGGCGGGGGAGTCAGTTCTCCCTAGCTCAGCCTTTTGTTGTACTCAGGCCTTCAGTTGATTGGATGAAGACCACACATATTAAGGGGGACAATTTGCTTTACACAGTCTACAGAGTCAAACGTCAATCTCGTCCAAGGCGTCCTCACAGACACACTCAGAACAGCATTTGACCTGACATCAGGACATCCCAGTCAAGTTGATACATGAGATTAACCACTGTCATGTCACCATGGTTTCCAGTTTAGTAGGGGTTAGAAGAAGTCACAGGTTGGCAAGTGTTACCTGTTTTGTCACTCTTAGCCCAAAACCTATCATGTCAGAGATTCTGACCTCAGTCTTCACACAGGTGGGGGACAGGGTTGATTTCGTAATCATACTCTCGGGCGCAAACACCCCCAGCTGTCGGGGGCAGAAATGGGACCAGTGCAACTGAGAATGTGTGTGACTTCTCCCACCGAAGCACTGGTAGCAGAGTTTCGTTTTATTGCCACATAAATCTTCCTTTGTCCTTTTTTTATCCCCTAACTTCTCTCATACATACTAATTAATTAATTGAGCATCTCTGTTTAAATCATCCAATCGTGGTTCTTACGATGGCATGCCTGTGAGGGTTCTAAAAGTTAGAAAATGATTTAGTGTTAGAGGTTTTGATTACATTGAATATAAAAATCAAATAAAAGGAGCAAATGATGAATAGAAGAGGGGAGTTTGGTTGGAAATTAGCCTTGTTTCCTGTGCACACAGGAGGCATGCTTACGTGGGTTTTTATCTCGGCCTATTTGAGGAGTGATGTATTTGTCTGGCCGCCAGGCATAGAAGATAAACCAGGACCTGTATCCTCTAAACCAACCTCAGCACTATTGCCATTTTGAGCCTGATAATTCTTTGAAGGGGAGGGCTGTCCTCTGCATTCCAGGATGTTTAGCAGGGTCCCTGACTTATACCCATTAGATGCCAGGAGTAGCCCCCAAGTAGTGACAACCAAAAATGGCTCCTGATATTGCCAGAAGTGCCCTAGCGGGCCAAACTGCACTCAGCTGAGAACTACTCTAAACATAGGAGAGATTTTAGCTGTTAAATAGAAACATACTTTCTCTAGGCCAAACCTCTTATTTAAGGCACTTTATGTATAGGATTCATGTTTGATGAGCATTCTTTTATACAAACACAGCTACCTGCTTTCTCTATGTTCTCGTTGGAATTAAAGAATTTGCTTTCCTAACACAATTCTTATCGAGTCAGAAAACCATCATGCTGAGTTTCTACCCAGCATCTGGGTTCTAGTGTCAGCTCTCTGCCTTCTAGCAGTATGGCCAGAACAAGTTAATGACCTTGGCCTCACTTTCTCCGAGTGCATTACAAGGGTAATGCAATTCAGGCCTCAAAGGTGGCGATGAGGGTTCCATGAGTGACAACCCGCTGGAGCTGATGAATAAATGTTAGTTCTGCTTATTATGGGCTGTTGTGTGGGGGCCACCGTGGATGTCACTCCTTTGGCATGTGCCTCAAACACCCTATATAAATAGTTCCAAATCAATATGCAAATCAGGTCCGCCCCCACTTCCTCAAATCTGAGTCACATAAAAGACCCAGATAGAAGATATGGCTTGTCTTTTTGAATGGAAGATGCCACACAACCTTTTCAAGAGAGGCAGTCTTATTTCTCCCCTTCAGCCCATGGTGGTGTGGCTTCCCACACAGCTCACCTTTCCTTCTTCCCCAGACTCGCCAGGCACCTGTCCCTTCGGCCCCTTGCAGCAGGAGCAGGGTAAGTGGAGCTGGACACTGTCGGTCCCAGACCTGTTCTGGAACCATCTGCAAGGCTGGCCCTGCCTCCCAGGCCAGCACCTTCCTGCCTCTGATGTGAACCTCCTTTTCAAGGAACTGCCGGTTCCTTTCTGCACTAACCTTGGGGGAGCCAGCCTGTGCGGACAGTGGCCTGGTGGGCATGAAGAGTGTCCTCTCTCTCCTGGCAGCTGCAGAGGCTTGGCCTCCAGGCATGTTGCTGCTTTTTCCTGGCCCCAGGCTTTGGCATTAGAACATTGACCCATCTGTAGCTCTAGCTTCTCTGGGAAACTCAGGGAGTTTGTCATAGTAATAATAAATAGTAGCCATCACTTAACAGATACTTTTGGCCAAACAGCATGCAAAATGCTTTTTCAATGAGCTCATTTTATCATCACAATGGCCCAGTGAGGTGGGGTTTATGATCACCATTTTAAAGGTGAAGACATTGAGAAATCCATGTTTCAACCTCATGAACTGGGAAGTGATGAACTCAGGATGTCAACCCAGATCTCCCCGATTCCAGAGCCCCTGCTCTTGATCACTGGCCACTAATGCTTTCCTACCCATCCAGACTTAAAACCCATCAGACTAAAGTTTAGGAGACTGGTTCCCAGAATGCCTAAGCGAGGAATGTTGGCCCATCAAACAGAGGTTTGAGAAAGAAGAGCCCATACATGGCCAGCACCAGGACTTCCTCAAGTGGTCCTTTCACATAGGGAAGGGAACCAGAGCAATGGCCTTCTCTGTCGACTGGCCTGAGCCCCAGCATTGAATCTCCAGTGAAATGAGGCATTGAATTAAGCAAAATAAACAAAAAAAACCTCTTTGTCTTCAACATTATCTCTTCATTAGTCTCTCAACTATTTATTAAGTCAGGTGTACTTTCTCTATACCTGGCACTGCACTGTGCATTAGAAAGTCCCATGAAAAGAAGGCAGGGCATCACCGTCGAAAAATGTAGGTGGAAAGATGGATAGTTACCATAAAGTGTTCGTCGTGGGTTTGATGGTAAACATTCAACATGTCATCCTGACATATTGGGGGAAGTTGTCAGCTGGCGGCATCTGGGGGAAGGAAGGCTTCATGTGAAGTGAGACATGGGAGGTGGAAGGGTAAGTGCACAGTAGTATTTGTGGGTGTGCAAGGAAGGCATCCTAGGCCAGAGGGAAGATTGCGCAAAGGCTTCTCATAACCGAGTGCATGTGAGGAGCTAGAAGGGGTCTGGGATGGCTGAAGCCCAAGAGATGGAGCCCAGAAACTGTCCTTTCTCCAAATTCAAGTTTCCTTTGCAAAGAAGCAGAGCCATCTGTTGCAGAGCACTGTTTTGCATTTCAACTTCTTGTAGCTTTTATATACCTGACTCCTGTTGCAGATTTTTAAAATCTCTAACAAACTGATGGCAGCAGAGCTCATCCCGATGCATCTGTGCCAAAAAGACAGCTGTTTAAGCTTTAGAGTAGCCACACACTTTGTGCATACAACCAAGTAAACAGGGGCCTCTTGCTCCCACATAAACCTCAACTCAGTATGGTGAGCCTTTCAAAAGAAACACAGCTAACTGCAAAAGCGTCGAAGAGCAATGAATACTGGACTGAGTCCCTGAATAGATGGTCTCTGGGCATTATGCCACAGCACACTTTTCTCTTTGCCCATCCCTATTATAAAGGTCCCACTCATTTGGCACTCATCACCCCAAACGTCCTTTGTCTCTCCCTAAACCCCCAATCTGTCTTTCTGTGGATGATACTTCTGTATATGTTCAGGTCTTGTAGGACTATCTCTCTGCTCTAATATTCATTAATTCAGCCTCCAGTTTTCTTCCCCACCCAGCAGGGCCCATATTGTGCTGATAGGCCTTATAGATAAATACAGAATTCTGCTTAGCAGATAGGAGAATAGGAAAGGCTCTGAATACTTATAATTTATATATGTGTCCCTGTCACACCTGTATGTCACTAGATTGGGACACACCTAAGTGGGCGATAGATGAGATCTCATATCTATGATCATGGACAAATAATACCTTGGGGCCACAATTTTCTTATCCATAAACTGGGGATAGTATTACCTATCTTAGGAAGCAGGTTGGGGAGCCACAGGTAGGAGGACCTTTAAAGTATGATGGGCTAAGCGTATGTCCATGGTTGTAACTGTTACTCTATGCTAAAGTTAGACATACATGCTTTTGCCAGCTATTAGAGGCTCACATGGAAAATATGGTTATTTGGAGATGCAGCCACTGTGATCAATTGTCAACTGATCCTGACTTAAGGGCCAAAGTATAGTAGATAAGCAGAGTTCACCCTTTTTTAGTGTCTTTATTCAGTTGCCAATTTCATTTTATAGGATATTGTCAATAATACTTTGCCAAGGTCACACGTTTCCCAGAGCTGACTTTATCAAAATTCTTCAGGCTGCTATCCCAGGCCAGTCTCCTAGAAACCTTCCTGATTCCAGGCTGTACTGCCCCCCTGCAGGCCGACCTGGACAGAAGACTGTTACCCAGGCCGTTTTCTGTCCTCCCATTCAGTGAGACTAGAGTCTCGTTTCTTAATGCAGTTGTACACTATTTGTCTGCAAGGTACTCTTAGTGAGCGGAAACAACCAAGGTTGCTTTAGTTGGTCAGTGTTCACAGGTCATATCTGCAGCCTTGTGAGCCTAACTTTTATGCTTATTTTGCAAAATATTGTCATGACCATAATAAAAACTCTAGCATTTTCATTATTTCACTCACAGTTGTTTTTTGTGCATATGTGCAAATTTTGTATTGTAGTATATCATAACTGTTTACCATGTTGCTACCTAATCATCATAATTATTACTTTAATGGCCATGTAATCATCCGTCTTGTTCACACATCATAATTTAGGAGACTTGTTGTTTTCCAGTGTTTCCACTGTTATAAATAACCTCTTGGTTACACATTTGTGTGCATAGCTTCTTTCATTTTTTTAAGATTATTTCCTTAGGATATACTTCTAGAAAGGGATCAGTTAGTCAAGGAATGTAAATTTTTAATAGTCGTTAAATAAATTGGCACTGTTTCTCCAGCTTACAGTGCCACCAGCAAAAGATTAGTATTCTACTTTCGTTACAGGCTTATCAGTAGTGTGTATTACATTATATTTAATATGCTTAAATACTATCTTCTGTTTTTGCATTTTCTCAGAAATATCAAGTTCTAATCAAACATGTCCTTATAAATTGTGCATTCTGTCATGTTTTGAAAAGCCAGTTTGAAAGCCTAGGTAGATTTGTTTTTAACATCAAGAACTCTTGCTATCTGCTCTCATTGCAGAATAGTTTTATGTATTAAACATAGCTAATATTGATATTTTTCTGAGCAAATCATTAGATTCCATGCCTATATTAACTAATAAATGAGGACCTGGCTATAAGAACTATAGGGAGGACTCAGATAAAATGATAGGAAAATTTAAAAAATCAATAAAATCAAGACCTACACCAGCATGCCCAAGGTCAAAAGCGGAGCTGCAATCCAAGTAGTTCAGTCTCTGGCCAGATGGTAATGACTTTCCCTGTCTAGTCTCTAACCTGCTCAGCCACCTGACTCTTCAACTAGCAAACTCAGGAGCTCCAGCCACACCGTTTCCAACATTTCGTTCTAGGTTTCATGCCAGGAAATCTCTCTGATGGATGAACCCTGCACCGCGCCCCCGCGAAATGCCTTTACACCATTCCCAATCTGATCTCGTTCCAGATTAAGTACATTCATGAAAACGTATCCTATATGAAATGTTCTCCCAAACCACAGCCCCATCAGGGCCGAATGCCAGTTCCAGAGATCTGGTTTTGCCCTTGCTTCCAGGTGTCACAAAATAAGAATAAACAGGGCCACCCTAGAGTAGAGCCAGGCTTGCTGTGCCAGAGGAACTGCCTTGCATGATTTATGTCTCAAACCTGGAAATCTGGAAGTGGGAAGTACACTTTGGACTGGGCCTAAAGCCACACTGTGCTCCAAACAACTGCTTGTGAGATAACAAGAAAGCAGATGTGACAACTACTCACTGGTGACTACAGGAATGAACGTTAAAGTCGTTTTTTAAAATTAGCATCACTCTGTGAACATCACCAATAGAAATGTGTTCTATTGATATCATTGTCCCCCTTCCCTTTCTCATAACTACCCCTTGCCTTTGTCTAATGATTGGAACCCTAGTTGGGCTTCTGCCTGAACCCATGCTCTCCTGGATAGCTATTCTTTTTTATTTTTTAATCTCAGACAAATGCCAGTCGCCTCTCACTTTGAAAGCCTTTTATTCATAGGTTAACACAGGTAACTTGCCTGCCCCTGAGACGGGCTGTCTTGTACCCTTACCAAATGGTGGAAGGGCTTTTCCAGAATCCAGGCCACCAAGATTTGTCATGAAGATGAGTAACCGTATCTTCTCTAGAACTTTCTCTCTGACCCAAGGATGTTAGGGTTTGTTGGAAGAGCCGGGCTGCTTCATCCCAAAATCTGGGAACGTAAAGAAGTGACTGACTGTGTCTTCCCCTGTTTCCTCTTGCAGCCTCACTCGAGGGTTCTCCATGAACGTGGGGAGCCTTCCAAGCTGCTGTCCTGCCAGTTGATGGGAACATGACCTGCTCCTCACAGACACACTAACTCATGGCCCTGCCGGAAGATACCCTTGGAGCCTTGACAGACTGACCGGCCCAACTGGAGAAAACAAGAAAACACCCCTTCCATCAGGATTAAAATCTTAGTTCGCTGTGGATTTTAAAATGAGGTGCATAACAGGCAGAGCCAAGTCGTTGCAAGCAGTCATTGGCAGACCGTTAGCTGGAAAATTGCTTCCAGTCTTCATCACTGTGCTTCACTCCAGCGCCCTTGGGGAGCTGCCTGTGCCCTTCACTAGAAGTCCTGTTTTAGCATGGCAACTACTGGATTCTTTTATTCTGTGTGCAGATGGCATGATGTGTTAGAAAAAAAAATTACAGCAGTTCTGCAGTCCCGGTGGAAGTGTTTACCATGTGATGCCCTAGTAGAAATGTCAACATGTCTCCATTATGTTAGGTCTGACACCTAAAGGTATCCTGTCCAATTCTTAAGCACTTTATAGGAGAACATGACACCGAAACAAATCAGCATGTTCATTACCTGTGAGAAAACAAGCGTTTTCTTTTTTTCTTTATGAATCTTGTCCTATTTCTGGCTCAGACTGTCCAAGACAAACTTCACTCCTAACATGTCCCCAGTCGTTTATGGTAGATCGGTGTAAATATGGCCACAATACTGTTAGATTTAACATCTTGACACTTCACTGAACAACTGGATTCCAAAGGGAAGTAGAAGCAGGTGGATTGTAATATCTTAGCTCCTAGTTCCTTGCACCTAGGCACAACTTACCACTTGCACACAGAAGCACTCAAACACAGGAGGCTTCTCGGCCAGTGAGCATACCCTCTCAGCCTACAGAAGAGTTCTTTCAAAGGGGGGAAAAAAAGGAAAATGGCCTTCTTTTAATCAAAGACCATGGTGGATTGATGATAAGGGCAGCAGGATGCACTTTTCCTATGTGATCTGGCATTAACACTTTGGAAGATTTTCTAAGTCAAGTTCAAATCACAGCTCTCTGGAGTGAAGAACACAGCAAGTGACTCCTGGCTAGAGAAGGAAAAGGGTCCAATCTCACACAAGATTCCTTCCTCCACAGAGAACCTACTAGTCCCTATTAATCCTTTCTGGGATTATAGCCACAAATAATTATTTTTTACTGTGTGTTACAACAAAGCACAGTCCTGGGAAAGAGGTCAATCCAGTTATTGCTTATCTTTAAGCATTAGAAAAATGTCCATATTGACTGATCCGATGTAATGTTTTAGCATTTTTTTTTCCTGAGAATATAAATTTGGCTGAATCAAAATCTCAGCAAAGTATGCTCTGTGCACCCTGGGTCTCAGCCTGGGACCGTCAGGCATTTATTTCTATAAATATGCAGAACACCTCTGGGACTATGCCAGCACAAGCAAGCTCTGCGTTTTAGGGGTCTCCATACACACTCTCCCGCATCTTGCCTCCCCCGGGGGGTCTCAGGAAATCATAGCCCATTGGCGAAAAAAAGGGCTTACAATGAGATTTGGAAACTAGACAGAGAAGGGGAGAGAGATCCAAATGTGATTGGAGTGAACCGCCCAGTGGGATGACTCACCACAAGCCTGTGGGGCTCTCATGCCAAAGGAGAGGACTTCCCAGAGAGAACTTGGAGGCGTTTCCAATGCCACTGAGACCTGGCCCTTCAACAGGTTAGCAACGGGACCATCAGGACCTCAGCAGACCACGATTCTTTACAAATTCAGAATTAGGAAGCCAAACCCTGGCCGCCAATGCCACTGTCCATAGCACGCCAACCCCCACTGCCTGCCTGCCTCTGTTTCAATTCCAACAGCAGGCTTTCCCGTTCCTTTCACTCCTTCCTTTATTCAGCAAGCACTTGCTGAACACCTACTATGTGCCAAACGTTGTGCTGCGGAAGCAAGAGTGTGCAAGACAGGCTCTCCCCACCCTTACGAAATATCTCCACCTCCCAAACCCTATCCCCAGCCCACCTTTTCCATAATGAAAACAGCATTCGCCCGCTGCCAGAGTCACCTGGGAAAACACACACAGGAGCAGGCAGTCTGCATGCCTGAAATAGGAAGGCAGAGGAGGAAGAGGTGGTGGGTGGCCTCAGGCCACTTTTTCACAGTCTCCGTGCACAGCCAACCCTCCCAGGGCCCACATACAGCTAGTAAGAGCTTTCCATAACCCTGGTCACCTATATCCCCATTCTTTATAGAGACACAACTGTTCATCGTGATGCTGGATTCTTTGAACCTCTTCATTCAACCACCAGTTCTGGAGACACAGAACTGGGCCTGATTCATCAGAAGAAATACTGCCAGGTGCTGAGATAGTGTAGCTGGGAACTAATTGGTTTAGCCAGGGCCATTCAGAGACCACGGCGAACACCTGTGGAAAGTTGGACACGCTTGATGGCACGGATGTACATTAAATGATGGTGGTTCATCCTTCGCCTTTTGTGAAATGGGCTCTGAACAATTGAATAAGTTGAATTGCCTAGCTTTTTTTTTTTTTTTTTTTTGAGTCAAAAGAGTGCTGGAAAGTTATGAGAAGATGGTGGGTGAAGATGGAGATGGGAAAGAGGGGAACAAGATGACTTCTCTAAAAACGCCTTAACTCCTGGCAAGTACCACATATTTGCAGATGAAGGACAACTGACTGTTCACCAAACTGCCTGCCTCAGTTTGAAATCATTTCGGAGTTTTGAAGACACTAGCATAAAATCTGAGCACTCGAGAGCCAAACCGGTAAAATGGAGGAACGATGTCGCAGGCTGGGGGTTTTTAATCATGTGTTGATCCCCAGTTACCCACAGTGACTTTCTGCTGAGGTGAACCTTCTTCCCAAGACATGCGTGGGCAATTTGACCTCCCAGAAGTTCAGAAATGGCTGGGGTGAGTTTTGGTGAGTAGGAAGCAGGAGACAGAGAGGTATGGGATAAATATGTTGACGCCTAAGGACTGTAAACTGTTGACACCTAACTTTTCCTTAAACCTGTGCTACACCTTTTATTAAAAGGCTGACACCCACACTTTACAGGAAAGGCACTCTTAGGAATGAACAGAAATGAATAAATATCAGACTCCCCGGGGTGCCAAAGGGATTAGCCTGTTCCAGCTCCAGAACTGAATGCAAACATGCAGAACGTGGAGGCTCTGCTGGGGCGCAAGCAGATCACCCCAGTGTTTTACCACAGACCTGGGCGGATGGGTTTTCTTTGTGGGCAGTGACGTATCTTCGGGTCCCGGCTCAGGTTCTGTGAGGTGTGTTACCACACGCCTGACTGCTACCTCCAAAAAATGCGCAAATACGGTGAACGGTGTTCGGCCCGCTGCCCCACCCCCCACCCCGCCCAAGTTGCCCAGATGGAGGCTTCTAGTAATTCTGCCACTGTTAACATTCAAGGGGGAAAGGAGTGTCAACCTCACAAGAGAATGTGAACTCAGGGTAAAGTCAAAAGGATGTGCCCCTTTGTTCCTTGCCAATGCTTTCTTTGTCTGAGGATGTCACCTGATTGATTTTGGGTAGGAACACTAAAAGTCTCGTGGAGGAAACATTTTCAGGACCCCCTAGCACTTCACTTTCACCGAACTGTCCTCTTTCCAGTGCATTAGCAGCTCCATTCTTTGTGATGTTTTTCTCTACATTCTTTAGGGCAATTTTGTTACTTGACAACTAGACTTAGGCTGCCATAGTCTCTTTTTGAACATCTAAACTTTGAAAATGACACACATTTCTTTATGCCTTAAAGGCTGCTTTTATTCACCTTTCTTACAACCTCCTCCGCCCTACTTTTTTGCTTTGTTTTGTGGGTTTTTTAAAATATTTCCTTCTAACATAGTTCTGAGGGTGGATTTCAAGTATTCTATAAAGAACTCAAACAGAAAAACAGTCATCACCTTTCCCCGCCAGTACTGACTAGTAATTCCGTCTTAAGCTGGTGGCCCAAACTCTAGCGGGCTATGGAATCTCATCGCCAGGGGTTGGCCGGTCAGCACTACTAATCAAAACAAGACCTGTGAGATCCTGAAAGAGGGTAAACCAAACCCTGCGTCTGCTCAGGGCACAGCTGGGGAACCTCCGTTTCAAAGACAAGAGCTGCCCTTCAGTCTCCTTAGATCTGCATCTAATCCTGTAGCCAGAAACCCATCTGAGGAATTCTGCTTTTATCGGTGCGCATGATCTGGGACCACAGCACAACATCAAGGTCAAAAAGGGCTGCGTTTCCATTATTTTGCTCTGGTGGCTTACTCTAGTAGGGAGAAGGAGGGCATTCTTTCAAAAGCAAAACGGAAGCTTAAGAAAAAGATAGCCAGGGGAGTTATACCACAAAAATAGCAAAATAGGTATTTCCCTGGGGATTCTCATTTGGGAAGGTGGCTAGAGGGACAGTCCCAATACTGCTTTTCCTGGCCATTATCCATGGCCCTCCAGGGAAAATTCTAGGCTGGGGGCAAGCACTGTTTCTGAGATCTAATTTTGGGGGTGAAATTTACCTATGACAAATATAAAAGGGAAGTGCCACTGAGTATGGATCCGTTCTAGACCTTCAGCCCCACAGCACAAAGACTGAGAAGTGACTGACTTCATAGGTCTGGCATTTCAGTAGTCACATAGGGCTCTATTACATCTTGAAGAGCTCCAAGCTTTCCTACTTCAGAGCCTCCTTTCCCCAATTACATCAAGCACTAGAAGGCACCAGCAACACACAGCTAATAATAAAATTTCCAAGTAACCAGATAATTTGCATGGAGTTGCAGTTGACTGGTTGACATGATATTAAGTGTTGTACATATTTGGACATTATTTCTGATTATACATCATCCTTTTCATATTTGGAGTCAATGGTTTGAGGGTTTCAGTTGTTCAAATGCTTGCTCTGTCGTTGTTGTGTTCCAAACCTCAAACATTTACAGAACCTTAGGAAGGCTCTTTAACCCAGGCCTTTTTTGCCTAAGTGCAATACTGACAGAAACAGCCCTACTATTTCTATGGGAATGACGAAGAGATGGTTAAATTAATTCAGAGTTGGAGATTCATACCTGAAACAACTAACACACGGAAGTTCTGCTTGTTGTCTTCTGCATTGTTTATAGCCTTTTAAATTTCAGTTGTTTGGATCACAATAAATAACTGGGCAGCTTCCCTGTGGCTTGGCCACGTTAGAGCACACACGGCTACTGAGGGTGGAGCTCCCAGCTGGGTTGTGGTTTGAGGGCACACAGGTTTGCTTTGTGTCCTGTAATTAATTGCCACCACCCCCCAGATTCTGTTAAAATGTATTCAAATGCTTTACTCTTTGAAAAATTATAAAATGAGAGGTTTTTATTGGATTATTCCTTTTTTGGGGTCAGAAAACTGATTTGGGGATATGAACTTGAAGAAGAAATTGCCTGCCATTAAATGCCTCAAGCCTCCAGTGGTTGCTCCCATCCTGTTCCACAAACTGATGGTGATCTTCTTCCATCTGCTTGAGGGGAAGCTGGCCCCCTTCTAGAATAGCACAAATACCATGAAGACACCTTTTGAAGCTCTAAGTAGACTCCCTATTCAAGCATCATTGCAAAATCGATTTGGATTGAGCATCGTCATGACCCTCGAGCATATGATCTCTAAATCAGTTCTAATTCTTCATACATATTTCCATTATTTTTAAACCATACTCCACTGCATTCGTGTTTGCATTGGAAGCTGCCTGCTCATTCTGTGGCTGCTTTTGACAATTCCCATGCCAAGTCCCCATACAAGGCGTTCAAGAGAAGACCAGGAATGTGTACCCACCCCAAGCCAGCTGCAGAGGTTTCGCAGTGCATAACCAGGTTCCCATCAAAAGGCCCCCTGTTTATAGATGAAAACTTACAGAGAATGGGGGTGAGGGGTTATTCATATTTGAACACTGGCACCTTTGTCCTTTTTCATTGTAATTCCCCTCCCACCTGCAATCACCAGAAAGAGAAGCTGTGCCCACCTCAGGGAGTGTTGGCCACCACTGGGGTTAGTTGGGGTTCCACCTGTTTAACCTCATACTTAGGCAATTTGAAGTCTCTCTGGAGCTCTGAAAGATCTTTCCACCATTACCTTTCCTCCACCAATAGAAAAAGACTATCCTTACAAAGCCATATTTGAGGAGGCTGTGGCTGAGCCAGTGAAAGGAGCTCACATTACAGAGAGCTGAATAGTGCCATGCTCTCGACTCTGCCTTGCGCGTCTTGGTCATGGTTGGCACAGAAGTAACCTGTCTGCTGGAAGCCAAGCCAGCACAAATGTTTTGAAACTAATTTCACCAGAACTCTTATGTCACTGAATCATACTCCTGTAGCTCCAGTTAATTCAACAAGCTAATATTCATTAGGCAGGAAATGAAAGAACTGCACACAAAATTTTGGAAAAGATCAATGTCCTTACAAAATTACATATTAGCAGCCAAAAGGACTAAAAAAAAAAAAAAAAAAACTTGATGTCTTGTGGTGTATGTACTTGAGTTATTCCTGGGACTTTGTGGACACGGTCACTGCTCTGATAAAGGGGGAGAATACTTGAATCCAATAGAAATCGCCCATCTCTCTGAACCTCTGCCCCTCTGGTTGGGAGGCCAGCTGCCCCACCTTAGCAAGAGGGCTATTTGGAGGCTATAATGAGTGAAGGGAAGAAGCTGTCCTATATCACCACCATCTCTATAATTCTCACAGTGACTGGGCTACAGGTTTTAATAATGAGCCTTCTCCTTTACTCTCTGCTTCTCCTCATAGGCTCCATTTGGGGATTTAAAAAATGAAAGAAAGAATGATAAGAGAGTAGCAGTCAGCATTTTGCCCACACATGCTTCTTCCAATATCTGGGAGCTAGTCTGCAGACCCCGCAGCCAAGGCATTCATTTATCTCCACTTCTCCACCTCCCCAAGGTCAGAGCCCTGCTGTTTAGCTGAGGGAGAGAGCCTCAGGCTTGGCTTCATGCAGGCAAAGATCTCCAATCACAGGATCAGAGAAGACTAACACAAGTGTGAAACTGGCAAATTGAGGGCCACAGGAGCCAGAAAGCCATATCGAACTTGAAGAGCTATATAGTATATTAGTATTTGTTCTAGGAAAGAAAGAAGAAAAATCACACAATGCAAAATGAATATAAGACCAGTGTTCTCAATAGTGTATGAGAGGAAAAAATCTGATTAAAAAAACTGGTTCACTTTTTTATCAACGCTAACAAATGTGACTATAAAAACACATTTCATAGCACAAAATCCTGCGTAAATGTTAGGCATTTTTCCTAGCTTCCTTGAGTGAGTAGTTAAACCAGCAGTCTGAATTCTCCCGGTCCCCTCAGAGTGGTTCATTAAATAATTGTTTTCTTTATTCCTTGCCCACAACTGTGGTTTTCGTCTCTATGCACCCTGGAATAACTCCCAAGGCTGGACTTGGAGGACCCAAGTTTCGTGGTGAAATAAGAGTGCCTTTTCTGTTAGATGTTCATTTTCGTTCCCTGGATTTCCGGGGCATAAAATGTTTAGAAATTTTTTCTCTAAACATAAGAATTATTGTGCACCACAATTTTGAACCACCGACTTCCATATCTTAAGCAGCTATCAACTTGCCAATTCCCTTGGGTCTCCTTTCTATTTTCTTACAATGTTTCCTTCTGTTTTCGGTTGTCCTCAAAAAGAATTGGGGGGCATGATTCTTTTTAAATTAATAGAATGAAACTGTACATATTCTTGCCCCCTTGTGTCTGTGCGCATGATCCCCATCAGGCCTGAAAGATCTGCTTTTCATTTTGTACATTCGACTATTTTGTATTCCGCACTACTTGATTCCTTATGTGCATGGCAATGTATTAAAATGTGGGATTTCTATTACCATGTAAAGGTGTTTTGATTCTGATTTCAACGTACATCCTTGGGAAGAAAATTACATTAAACTTTTTATTTCTATTTTCTTCAGCTCATCAGCTTTGCAGAAGGAAAGGAAAAGTTAACAGCATTTCACTTTCCCTGTGTTAGCTAATGATGCAATTCATGGTGGAAAATTGTCCTCAATTATGCTGTGTTTCCTGGAGAAATAATATATGTGAAATGAATTGGTGGCCTCCCTCCAGCTCCCAGCGCAGAGAATTCTCCCAGCACCAAATCCCACCGGTGTGATTGCTGTTACTGTTGAATGCTTCAGTGTTGAGCACAGCTGGCAAAACACAATTCTTGACAGCCCCAGATCTGGTAACACCCTTGAAAGAGATGGGACAATGGTTCTTGAGTCTCCAATTTGCTTTCACCCTGGAGAGTCTTACATGCGTGTAAGGCATGATTGATGGCACTTACCGGCACCTCCATCTCCATCTCTCTCAGGCGGTGACCATGTATCTGTATTTTCTCCAAAGAGATAGGTACTGACCTTCAAATCACACCTGGCCAGGAGATGGGGGATTAGAAACTGGTTCTCCCGAGCAGGTGTGGCATAGCCCGCTCTCTAGTTCAGGAAGCATGTGGATACACTCCGCTCTCGAATGGCACAAAATAATCCACTGATTAACATGATGCACCAAATATAAACAAGAGACCATTTTGCCTGCTCCAAACTACCATTTCACCCACTCCTTCCTTAAGGAGACATCTCAACCAACAGCCACTCTGACTTTACCGAACATGATGGATTGTACTGGAGACACACCTTTTTCCCAGAAAGGAAGAGGCATTTAGAAGTTGCACGAAAAGGAAAGAAAACACCCACACATATTTATATTACATCCTTACTGCAAATCTAGTTTTGGGGAGAGGTTTTTTTTTTTTTTTTTCCCAGAAAAGGTTTCCAAAAGCACAATCTGTGATAACCTTTTAGATTAGGTTACTGATTCAACGTGTAAAGCTTGTCAATCTGTCCACACACCTTGCAACTCGAGAGCACAATTCACTCCCCGTTTGTTCGTAGAGACTCAGGCCACAGAGAAATGGAGGAAGCTTTGGGTCAGTTACTGTCCTTAGATGGTGTAAAATTGGAGCCCAAGCCCCAACACTTTGTCTTGACCTTTCTTGGGTCATTTCTGACCATTCCTTCTCTTCTTCTTTTCTCTTTCTCTTACCGTTTTTTTTTTTCTTTTCCTCTACCACTTCTCTGCCTTGACCTTACCACTGCCTTTCTTTGTGATTTGCCATGTTACTTTTTTTGCCTGACCTTCCTCTCCCTCTCGACTTTCTTTCTCCCTGTATTTGTCCCATCTCAATCTCTCTCCTCCAACCCATCCTACACGTCTCTAGTCATTCCCTTGATGTAGGGTAGGGCACTCCTTTGGACTTGATCCCATCTCTTGGCACATAATCATTACTCAGTAAATGCTAGCTCGGATTGAATTGAACTTGGTATCACATGCTTCCCAGCTTATTTCCCCCCTTCTACTAAGCCTATTAACCCCTACTAACTGCATTAAGCAAATTAGCTCATAATAATAAATCCCGAAGCCAGATGTGTTTCCTGGAGTAGGTGAAAGCAGCTTTAAGTAGGAGGTTACCTAAGCTGCTTCAGGTGGCCCGGGCTAGAAGTAGGCAGGTTCCCCTAGAAACTGCATTGCTGGTACAATGAACAGCTTTCCTAAAAGGCAGCCAGCTCACTGTTTTGGGGACTCATACTTGCCTGAGTAAACATGGTGGCCTTATTTGGATCAAGGCCCGTGATGTCTCTGAGAAGCTCACTTGAGGCCACCAAAATAATCTGTTGACCTAACATCACTCAGAATCTTAGAATCTTACAAAATTCCTCTGTGAACCCTGGGAAAATGTACACTGCAGTGCTGGGCAGCTTGTGCGAGAAAATGCTCTCCCCATGGCAGGAGGTTTCTTATGGTGATGACAAAGTCAAGTGGATGGTCAATACTTTCACATAAATCTATTTTTGTGACATATAGATATAAGTACATCATGAAACAGCTTTTCTCGATTTTATAAATATATTGAAAAATCAACTAAAAATAAGCTCTAGCAAAGGCAACCATATTCTTCTGTTTGCATGTACACCTGGGGAAATGGAAGGTGGGAGGGGTCATGAAAACTGTATACAGTTGTTTCACAAGTGGCAATGTCCCCCATTCTCATGAGAAATGGAAAGCTTGCTTTGGTCCTCTTTTGTCCTCTGTCCTTTTGATTGTGTAACCCAAATACGATGACATTTTCCTAACCTTGCAGTCTCTAGGGAAAGTCCCAGAGGGAAATAAAAATACATGAACACATTTCCAGATTTTCCTTTGTCCTTCATGAAACTTCCAAAGCAGGATGTATGGGTGTCGGTATGTGTCACACAGAAAATATCTTTAAAATCCTTCTTTCCATCTACGCCACCCCACATCATCCATGCAACAGTGGCTGTTCCCTTCCTTCCCCCAAATCTTTCTCCCTTTGCCACTCTCAACTCTCAACCAAGAACCGTCACCACTGCCAGACTTTCCTGGTTTGTGCCTCCCGCCCCATGCTCTTTCCCTCCACATCCATCCTTCTCTTCTGAAGTCCAGCCCTTTCCCATGTGATTTTTTCTGTTTTGCTTTTCCCACTGTGCTTTTCTGTACCTATAGCCCTGATTCTGCTTGCAAAAGCTGGTAAATATTAGCTTTTCTTTAGTGAGCAAGCAAAGAGAAAACATGTTGTAATACAGTATTTTTCTTAATAATTTTATCCATCAATTTTTAATCAGCCTTGCCCCAGACCAAAGTCTGGACGATCAAAAAAGGAAAAGTAACAGAAGGTTAACATGGTTTCCATCAATGGCTCACATTCTCCATCCAGAAAGGAAGTCTCATGGGGCTTGCAGGCATTTTCATGTATTCATTTAGCAAACACAAATGGATCCTACATTATTTGTCCTTGGTGCCAGGAACTGTACATGGTACGGGGTTGGTGACTCTGAGATGAAGGACATTTTTTCCTTCCCTTAAAGACTTCACAGCCTGAGGTAGAGACATTAGCAGTTCAACATATAATTTCTTCTTTTTTTTATAAAAGATTTTATTTATTTATCTTTAGAGGGGAAGGAAAGGAGAGAGGGCGAGAGAGAAACATCAATGTATGGTTGCCTTTCGTGCATCCCCTGCTGGGAACTGGCCTGCAGGGAACCTGCCTGCAACCCAGGAATGTGCCCTGACTGGGAATCGAACCATGATTGTCTGGTTCTCAGGCCCGTGCTCAATCCACTGAGCTACACCAGCCAGGGCTTATAATTTCTTCTTTAAGAATCTTTATTTAAAATGGAATTACCTCTGGAAGGCTAATAACTTAAGCCCCAGTCACCCTCTGATGCTGGGACCCCGGAGGAATGCAAGAATGTCCCAGATCAGGAAGCTCTGCAGCCGTGGTGTAGGGACTCTGTCCCCCTCAGGGACACTTGGTGCCTGCCTGCATGCTAAGACTCTGAGAAGTCCTGCAGGAAGACATCCTATCCATTTGTTCAGTGTAATGTTTCCAAACTTCATTGAAGCGCCATTTTCCCCAGAAAACATCAACAATCCACAGAGCAAGCAGTTTGGGAAATGCTGTTCTAAGGTAACCATTGGCTTGGGGGCACTATGTTATCTCAACCAGGTGAGTATGAAGCCCTTCAGGACTTACGTCATGCAAAAACGGGCTCCTTTGAGGGCAACGGAGGCCCACGGGCCAGAAAGAGGGCTAAAACCAACTTGCTAATTTCTGTTAATAAAAACAATGTCGGAGCAGCTACCACAGGTCAACCCCGTGAGCCCATCACATTATCTCTCTGCCACCAACCGTCAGGGCGAGGAGACAACCGTAGCAAGACCGTGGCTCACATACTTCTGGATTCTAATTATCTTTATCGGAATAGTATGAGTTTGGAGCGGATGGACTCCAATATCTCCTTGCAGAACAAAATTTTAAGCCCAATTATAACTTCTTACCCCTTTATCTGCAAATTTGCTTTCAAAGAGAAGTAAGCACACTTTCAAAATCTAGATGCTCACATCCACCCCAGCTTCCTTGCCTTCTTAAGACTGAAGAAGACTTCTAATTTCACATGGTTTTTTTTCCTCTCTCAAGCGTGATGGCAGATTCTCAAAGGAAACGAGAACTTGGACCACAGTTCGGGCAATCACAGGAGCACAGAGGCCCACAGTCGGTAACTTCGCCGACACAAAAAGGTATTGATTTTTTACTGGTTAAGCCAAAAATCTTTAAAACATTATTCTTGGATGCAGTGGAACTAGGGGTAAAAAAAGAAGTCATTCAAAGAATTTGAAAAAGAGAACAAGGGTTATTAAACTCGACACTTTGGGTATTCTTCCTTGAACAATAATCTCAAAAGTTAAATTAGGGGAGTTAGAGAGAGGCTGAACTCAGAACCATATTTTAAAGAAGGGTTCAGCAAGATTCCCAGCTAATTCCCAGGGGTGATATTTCTGAAAGCGTGGTGGTGCACATGTATACTGACGTGTGTGAGTGAGCGTGTGTGCGTGCGTGTGTGTGTGTGTGTTTGTGTGTGTGTGTGTATATGGTAATGAAGACAAAGAGGGATGGAAGGGTAGGAGGAAGAGACTGGAAAAGTGTTGAACAAAGAGCTGACCCTCCTTCAGTGAGGTTGACTTCCTCCCCCATCCTGGATAAGACAGGTAATTCCTGCTTTTATTTTCCCTTCGTATCAGTCTCTATCATGCTCCCAAATCATTCAGCGATGCTGCTGCATGAAAACAGAATAACACTTTTTAAATATTTTTATTTCCTTTTGTAAAACAGAAGTTGTTATAATGAGAATTAGTCTTGATGCGCATGTGATAACGATCTCTGAAATACTGTTTAATTGACTAACAAAAACAGTAGCTAGGTTAACCGAATGCTTGCAATAGGTCAAACATTTGACACTACCTTCTCTAATCCTTACTATATTCAGTTAGATATATTATGCCCATTTCCCAGAAGAAGAAAGTGAGGTTTACTGGGCTTAAATTCCTAGGCCAGATCACACGGGTGACAGATAACTCAGCTATTTCTGAGTAGAAAACACAGAATCTCAACCATTTGCTTACACACACATTTACTGAGCACCTACTATACACAAGGCGCTAGACAACCTTCAAGATCACAAGTGCTCACCTGTCAGAACGGAGTAGTGTTTGTGAGCCCTTCTGCTCCTGTTCTATCTCAGAGTTCACATTTCATACTTGGAGGCCTCTTCATAGCTCAAACTGTATGAAAAAGAGAAATTTTTAATTAAGACAATTAAAAATAGTAATAGATGATAAATTGGACCACATTAAAATTGATAAATTCAGTTCACAAAAGAGACCATTAATGGAGTGAGAATGTCAGCTGCAGTGGGGAGAGATATATATGCAGTTGCATTTGTTCCACAAAAGACTGTTTCTGGAAGATGTAAACAACTCCCACAAATCAATAAGACAGAGACAAATAACCCAAGAGAAAGAGTGGTTAAAACAGACACACACATGAGTACTTCTGAAACTCTTCTGAGAGCAAGGACGCAACAAAAAAAATGTACCAGGCACTCAACACATCAACATACATTTTCACTGCATTCTAGCACCTTCTGAAACCCTTCCTATTTTAAGAACTCCTGCCTTCAGTAAAGACAAAGAATGCAATTGGTGAAGAAGAAATGACAGCAGAAGACATGGAGCCAACAATAATTCACCCCTTGGTGTGCAGCAAAGGCCGTCCCAGCAGGAGAGGGGCACAGTCAGGACTCATTCCTCCAGGAGGTCCTGGGTAACCCCCATGGGGCGCCCCACGGTAGGCCCTGGGAATGCAACGGGAAATTGTGCGCGTGAGGCTCACTACTCATGGAGCATGTTGTTCGGAAGGGGAGACAGGTCAGTAAACAGGCATCTGATTTGTAGCCCTCATTCTGCATTTTCAGGCTTCTCAGAGCTTCCCAGGGTGTCCACAAGACCAGCTTCCTCATCTCTGTATGAACACAGTGAAGATGCTGCCGTTGCCCACTTTCTTTTCCAGTGTGTGAAGTTGAAAATACAGGGAGCACTTCTAGGAGCAAAAATATTTTTCTTTATTGCCTTTGGGTAAAAGTTAAGCAAATAGACCTGCCCTTTTGGATGCTGATTCTGACTTCTGGCCTCCAAAATTGGTGTTCATGTACTCACTTGAAATTAGGGTGTTTGTTTCTCTGTGGATAACAAGAACATCAGCCATGCCTTTCTAGTGCCGTTTCTGTTAACATTTTAAACATCTTTCTGTTCAATGTGTTGTTCTGTTCAGCTGAGGTTGGGCTGAGATGTCTATTAACAGGAACCAAGTACACATACTGTGTCTTTCATGTGGGACTTCAAGCTTGTCGATTCTTTTTTAATATTTATATGAATGCTTTTACTTATTCATAACGCATTTATTTCCACAAAGTAGTTGAGGCAATTCACAAGGAAATACACCATGACACAGAAAGCTATAACTACACTGAAATCAGCATCAGAGAACATGTAGACCACTCAGAAGATCAAGATGAGGATGTCGGTCGTAGCCTCTGTAACAAAGCCTCTGTCTTTGTTAAAGAGGGGCCATAAATTTCCCGTCAACCTTGGAGGCAAAGTGATCTGACACGGGATTTACAACCTCCATAAAAATAAACATGGCTGTCTAGCGGGGAAGAATACTAAAATCACATGAATTGCTCACATAAAACAGAAGTCGTGCTCACTGGGCTTAGGGCTATGCCTCCATCCCCGGGGAAGTCTGAGTTCAGTCTCCTCTGAAGATGAAGGCGAAAAAGTGAGAGAAGTATCACCTTGAGGGAAGTCAAGCTTTCCTTCCCACTTAAGTTGGAGAAAAATGTCTTCATGCTTCTTTCTCGGTGGGACCCTGAGTGAGCAGCAGATATTGGCCCCGTGGCTGTTCGGTGAAGGTTTGAAAGTAGCTGCTTCATAGGATGTCCCTCGAAGGGCACAGCAACTGTGTGCAACCAGGAGGAAAAAATCCTGCAGGGCCCACAAGCATGTGGGCACGGCTGATGAGTTTGTCAAATCTTAAGGTTACCTGAAGGGTTGAGAAGGAGGAATAAGCAAGCTAATGTGCTCATGGGGGGAGCCACTTAGCAACCAACCTTGTAAGAGCAATTGTGGTTGGAGCCTTTGCAATGTGGCAGGCACTTAGATGCCTTGTTTTATTTAACCCTTACAATAGCTCTTAGGAGCACTGATCAGGACTCTCAGTTGCAAGTGACAAAAGTTCAACGCAAACTTAAAGAGAGAAAGACACATTTTTATTGGATGATGTATTAAAAAGTCTGGGGCTAGATAGAACCTGTGGCTCCCTCTATTTACTCTTTACTCGGCATCTACTTTCTTCTCTGGGTGGACAAGGTGGCATTGCACAGCCCCAGGTTTGCCCAGAAAGGGACCCTCTCTTATATCATCAAGCCAGACCTGAAAGTATTCTCTGATTAGCCATTTTTGGGTCACTTGCTCTCCTCATGGTCCAGTCAGTGTGTCCAGAGGATGTGACCCTCTAATTGGCCAGCCTGTGGAAGGAAAGTGAGTCCCTGGATTGACAGCTCAGCAAGAATCTCATGGAGTACTCTGGCCAGGTAGCTCAGTTGGTTACAGCGTTGTCCCGATACTCCAGGGTTGTGGGTTCAATCTCTGGTCAGGGCACATGCAAGGGGTGACTAATGATTGCATGAATGGGTGGAGCAGTGGGTTGATATTCCTCTCTCTAAAATCGATGAATAAGAAATAAAAGAAGGATATCATGGATTTAGAGAAGGAAGGATTTTACTCAGGAGGAATAGATGCAGGGCAGACAAAAACACTAGACAGTCCCTGCAGTATGTATTACTATCTTCACTTTACAGATGAGAAAATGAGAGGGGGGCCAAAAATAGCAACGTCAGACCCAAGATTGATTGCAAGTCTCACATTAGTCCTCATTGCTTGGATTATTCTGTGGTTACCAGAAATAAAACCTGAAACGTCAGTGGGTTCGTGCACCAAAAGGTTAGTTCTTCCTTACCTTCCACTCCAGACTCCTCATAGAACTCAGGGACCCGGGTTGACAGTGAAGGTTCTAGTGTGTGGAAACTTGGATTCCAAGCCTGTGCAACAGAGAGAAGCATGAAACACTCACAGCCACAGCTCACTAGCCAGAAGGAGTCACAGCACAGCTGGCTCTGTGTGACCACAAGATGGTTGCAAAGTGACTGGCGCAGGGGAAGGTTGTGGGGCCAACATGGATCTTTGTGAGCATTAACTCTCTCTGCCTGGCAGGTCTGTATGAGTCCATGTTGGGAACCTCCCTGCCTGGTTTCAGGAGCTGTAACCCCCGCATGGCTAAGGCTGAGTGAGCGACCTTCGGACCATAAGCCACTAAGGAGACAAAGCTTATCTCCCTGGCAGGGGCACTGCTTCTGCTCCTTTTTCTTCACCCTGCCTGGCCCCTAATGCTTGATCAGTTAGCCAATGAAAGGTAAGATTCCCCATGGGGAGAACAACCTAAGACAGGTACAATCACATGGAGGCCCCAGGGAAGGACTTGGGGGGCTATAGCAAAAGGGGGTGAAAGACCCTCATCCCTCGGCTTTGACATAGCCTGAGTTCTCATTTTGTCTGCAAGAAGTCTCCTAATCTCTTGGCTGCCTTACTTCCCCTGCCTAACTTAAGCCTGAAACAATGCCTTAAGCCTGAAACAATGCTGGTGGTGGTGCAGCCTTGTGCTGGAAAGGGCGAGTTCCCCAGGTGATCAGGCCTAAGAAAGAATATGTAAAATCCTGTGAAACCTACTTTGTTTAGAGTGCTCTCAATTAAATGATAAAAGTGAGTTTTATCTCAAGCAAAAAGTGAGTTTGTTCCTCACAGTTTTATGGCTCTTTAGCTATCTGACCCCGACTCAAAATAGGCCCTCAGAGTTCTTTGAATGTTTGATTCTCACTGCCTGACAATGATTAATGAGCTTTACCTGTATTCTTGTGCGAAACAAACCCAATAAAAGCTTGTCAAGGCAGGGTCAGGGTGCTCTCCCCTTGAGAGAGTGGCCATGCTGTTCCTTTTCCTCCACGGGACTTGGTAGTCCACGTGAATTTGTCTCATTTCTCATCCATGATGCCGTGGACACTGTGGGCCACTGTCTGCGTCATGTCCAGACCTTTGTCTCTTATCTGTTCTACCTCAGTCACATATTTCTTGAGTGCCACAGAAGCAAAAGTGAGTAGAAAGGATTTCTGGACTACTTTTCCCCACAGCAGCCAAGGGTGGGAAAGGGACAGGTGTTCTAGTTCCTTCGGTGATCCTAGGAGAAAGGAGCAGAGATCCCGAACGAAGCTGGCTGGCACCCTGTCCGAAGGGCCACCGCATCCCCCTGCCTTCCCCTGCCTGCCCCTCAGGAGCCACAGGGAAGGCAGCTGACATGGAGACTACACTGGTGGCTACAGCCCAGTGTGGGGGGCATCCCAGCGGTGAGTCCATCTGGGAGAGAGCCTCCTCCAGCTGCCAAGTACTGGGCTAAACTGGCAAAGCGAGTGTGTTTGGAGGCTGAGAGTTGCGTTTGTAAGTTTAGCATTTCACACAATTTGAATTCTTGACTTCCGTGGCAATACCCAGCTGTCAGAGCATTGCCTGGATTCACCTGAATCTCCCAAATTAAATTGCTGGTTGACAGGCGGGGCATCATCTCATGGCATCAAGATTTCAGGTTCATAAAACTTTGAATTCAGCATAGGAATGGTGGTGGTGGGGTCTCGAGAAAAGTGCGCAGCAGTGCGATTAGACCATGTGGGAGCACATAGACCGTTGTGAGGAGTTGCCACCCAGCCTTCCTGTCTTGTTGGTCTCCAGGCCGGGGACACTCAGGAGCCAGAGCATCACATAACTGTGTCCTTCTCAGCATCCTGGGTTTTTCTCAAATGCCAGGTGCGTAGAGAAGTCTTTCTTCATTGCCCAGATAACCACTCTCCCACACAAATGTGCAATAACAACAAGGACAGCTAAATACTAAAGTATTTGGGGGGATAAGTGAAGACAATTTGAATTTTATTCCATATTAAATAATGCCATCATATGTTATTTAACGGCATCGCAGTTATATGCATAGGTGTCTTGTAGGGAAACATTGGCTGGAATACTTCGGGATGGTTCCATGACATCTGTAACTCATTCTAAACGGCTGCACAACAGGAACCCACATGTGTATATGAACCACCCAAAGACGTGCACGCACAGAGCAGGGAGAGAAGGCGAACATGGCATAATCTTAGTAATTGGTGGATTCAGGACATGAGAAAAGGGTGTTCGTTGCATGCTGCTATTTCAACTTCTCTGCCAATGTGAAGTTGTTAAAAGGAAGAAGAGGAAAAAAAAGAGTCTCCCCTCCCATTCTCTGTCCCTTTAATTTGCTTTGTTTTCGGCAGAGCACCTACAATTCTTTGAAGTCATGTATTTGTTTATTTCGGTGATTGTTGCATCTTCCTGTCCCACTGGGATGTATGTTCATGAGCACAGCGCTTTGTCAGTCTAGTAAACCCCTTCATCCCAGCCACCTAGACCAGTGCCCGTGGGAAATCTGCACCCATTAGCAGTCATTCCCCATTCCCTCCAACCCTCCTCTCCTCCCACCCCCTCACAACCACTAATCTACTTTCTGTCTCTATAGATTTGCCTATCCTGGACAGTACATATGAATGAAACAGTAGCACTCAATTAGTAGTTGTTGAATGAACGAATGAATGAATGAGCCATTCAGATACTCCTGACCCATGACATATCTCAGCTCCTTAGGAATGAGTCAGGGAAAGGTGCTTGCAAAACCTCCCACCTGCCAACATCCAGTGAACCCTGCGAATTACCAGCAAATTGGCAAATCTGATCTGAGTGTTCACATGCAGCCCAGTCTAGCTACAAAAACAGGGCAGTAGCAGATCAATGGAGACATTAGACCACACAAAACAAAGATGACTGTGAGGCCCCTTTTCACACTGCAAAGGCACTTGGGCAGACCTTGGCCCGTTGAACCTTCAGATCAGTCCTACAAGACAGGTTGACAGAGGAGGGGACCAAGGAACAGAAAGGCTCGCATGACTTGCCCAAGGTCAAACACTTTTAAATGGCAGAGGCAAGATTTGAACTGCTTTGCTGACTCAATACTTTGCCCTTTTCACTATGCATTGAACTGTTTCAAAATATTGCAATTACTATCAGTCATTTAATTGCCACATGAGTTATATATTCATTTATACACTTATACAAATAACGTGCATGTATATTATACTATTTGGGATATATATAGAAGTCAAAACCACATCCCCAAATAGTTTATCACATTAAAAAGAAAAGATTACCTGTATAAAAGATAGAGCCTTTTGATGTGCAGTGACATTGTCACTGACATGAAGGCTCTAGACAGACCGGTTTCGAGCTAAGCCTCTGGGCCCTTTCAAGCAGGTGCTTCTGCCCCTTAATCCCCCAGCTTGCCCTTCTGCACTTCCAGCTCCGTAAAGACGGCGGGTGGCTCAGGGCCTTGACCTCCCACCCTGACCACACTAACACCTTGTAAGCCACACAGAGCCCTCCCTCCATCAATACTTGAATGGAAAGCGAAATCAGAAGAGAAATTTCAGACCTTACAAGGAATCACATTGTTCTCTCAGGAAGTTGTGTTCGGAGCCATGAGTTAACTCTGTGCCACTTGGCCAACAGGAAAAGAGGGCTGATGGAAAAGCGTCCTTCCTGTCTGTTGCAAGGAACCAAAAGACTGATTCCTGGAAGTGGCACTTAATAAAAATCCAATAGTGCCTTCTAGTTAGACCAGAATGCCTTTTGATCAAGGTTCAACCCAGGTAATTACATTCCCATTTGAATTTCCACTGCTCTCCAATTTGCTCCAACAGACTTCCATATTTTGACTGCTATAAAACATGGTGTTAAACGAAAGTAATACAACGTTCAAATATATGTTTTATATTTTAAAAGCCTATGCTGAGGAAACTGATTATAAAGTCTACATTCAAGATCTGTCTGGCATTTCTTTTTTTTTAAACAGTCTTTTTGAGATATAATTAATATACTTTATAATTCAACCACTTTAAGTACACAACTCAATGCATTTTAATATATTCACAGGACTAGGCAACCATCTACCACAATCTAATTTCAGAATATTTTTATTATTGGTATAACAGAAAATTCTGTACGCTTTAAGAATCATTCCCGCTCCCTACCCGCCTTCTCTCCCCTCAGCCCCTCACAGCCACTAATCTACTTTCTGTCTCTTGAGCTTAGCCTACACATACAATGAAATCATACAATATGTGGTCTTTTATGATTGACCTTTTTCACTTTACATAATGTGTTCAAGGTCCATCCATGTTGTACCATGCATCAATACTTCATTCCTCTTTATTGCCAAACATTTCATGGTATGAATACATAACATTTTGTTTATCCATTCATCAGTGGGTGAGCATTTGGGTTGTTTACATCTTTGACTATTACAAATATTGTTGTTACAAATGTTCGTGTACAAGTTTTTGTGTGGGTATATATTTTTATTTCTCTGGGGTGTATGCCAGGACTGAAATTGTTGGGGCACATGTACAACTATATGTCTGTCCAGAAAAAGTCCAGCCATTGTTAATATAACAAGAATGGTTTGCTTGACATCAATATAACCTGGCAGCCAAGGAGAGTGGACTGGAATGCACATGTGTGAACAACGATGACTGCACTGTACTAGTGAGTGGGGGTGGTAGATGCCACTGAATGAGCATGTGTACTGTGTGGCCATCACATTCAAAATGACTGAGCAAGTAGAGTAATGAATCTGCATTAAATTTTTCATTAAACTTGAATGTTTCTCTGTGGAAACTATTTGGATGATTCAGAAGGCCACAGCTATGGGCAACTGGTGATTGGCAGTTTCATCATGACAACATGTCTGCTCATGCATCATGTCTTATGCAGAGATTTCTGGCAAGACATCAAATCCTCCAGATGACTCAGCCCCTCTACAGCCCAGATTTGGTGCCCTGCAACTTCTGGCTTTTCCCAAAACTAGAACCACCTTTGAAAGGGAAGAGATTTCATACCATAGATGAGATTCAGGGAAATATGGGGCAGCTGATGTTGATTCTAACAAAGGATTTTGCAGAGTATTTTGAACAGTGGAAGAGACACTAGGAGAACTGTGTGAGGTCCCGAGGTGCCTGCTTTGAAGAGGACTGAGATGTCATGTCCTATGTACAAAGTCTCTTGTATCTTGTATCTTCTTCAATAAATGTCTCTATTTTTCCCTATTACATGGCTGGATACTTTCTGGACAGGTCTCATATGTTAAATTTTTGAGGACCTGCCTGACTGTTTTCCAAAGTGGCTGAACCATTTTACATTTCCATTGGCATGGGATAAAAATTGCAATCCCTCAACATCCTCATCAACACTTGTTTTAGTGATACTTTTTGACTATACGCATCCTAGGGGGCATGAAGTGGTATCTCTTGTGGTTTTGATTTCCATTTCCATAATGACTAATGCTGTTAAGCAGCCTTTCATGCGCTTATTGCTCCTATGTATATCTTCTTTGTAGAAATTTCTTCTCATAACCTTCAGCCATTTTTTCATTTGGTTGTCTTTTCATTGAGCTGCGAGAGTTGTTTATATATCTTGAATGCAAGTGCCTTATCAGATGTATGATTTGCAAATATTTTCTCTCATTCTGTCTGTTGCCTTTTCACTTTCTCGATAGTGAAATTACTATCAGTCATCATTTTCAGCATAAAAGTTGTACCTTTCGGTGTAGTCTGATCTATTTTTTCTTTTGTCGCTTGTATTTAACATTGTTGAGTCAGAAAAACTTACTCTTCCTATTGTGTTTTTTTCAAGCTACTCATAACTCTTCTGAAAACAGATGTGTAGGTTTTTCTCACCAAGAAATTCTCTGACACCAGCTGGGTGTCCTACAATTCAACTCAGTTCTAACACTGTACTCTAACCTTGAGACAGTATCAGATCCCACCAGCAAAGGGCTCCATCCCACGAGACGGCCCCTATTTCAGATGCCAGCACCAAGTCCAGCTTGTCACGGGTTCATCTGACCAACTGACTATAGATTGGAGGTTTCCACCATCCCTCCTCAGGTTTGATGAAATTGTTAGAGAAGTTCAGAGAAACATTTACTTACGTTTTCTGGTTTATTGTAAAAGGATGTGATAAATTATACAGATGAACAGCCAGATGAAGAGATATATAGCACGAGTTCTGGGAGGTGCCCGAGTCCAGGAACTTCTGTCCTTGTGGAGTTGGGGCATGTCACTCTCCTGGTATGTGGACATGTTGACCAACCTGGGAGCTCTGCAGACCCCGCACTTCGGGGATTTTTATGGAGGCTTTATCACATAGGCATAATCAGTCATTCACTCAATTTCCAGCCACATTGCCCCTATCTGGACAATAGGGCATAAGACTGAAACTTCCAAGCTTCTTAATCATGGCTTGGTCTTTCTGCTGACCAGCCCCTCATTTCAGAAACCCTGCAAGCGTTACCTCCATTCAACAAAAGACACTGCTCTCACCCAAGAAATTCCCAAGGATTTAGGATCTGTATCAGAAACCAGGGTCAAAGACCAAACATTAGAACCAAAGATGCTCCTAGTGATTTTATCACTTAGGAAACTACAAGTTTTGGAAGCTCTGTGCCAAGAAACAGAGTCAGAGACCAACATATATTGTTGAGGAGGGGGAAACTTTCTCCCTGTCTTCCTGATTCTTCTGCCTGGTAGAACTATTAAAATGATGTAAGGCAAATTAACAGGAAAAAATCAAGTTTTAATACATGTGCATGACAATTCCAAAGACAGCAAGGCATGACATTCCAGGCCAGGGAGGGGGAAGGAGGGGTCTGGGGGTTCAAAGGGAAGTAACTGACAAGGGGATGAAAAGCACTTAACATTTAGTAAACAAATGTTTGCTGGGTCCTCTTGAAACAATGGGATACAGGGAGCACTTTGATCAACGGGCTTGGCCAGGTCCCTCCCTGTCTACCCTGCCTAGTTCAGATTAAACTATAGTTATGATGACATCTCCCTTCCTGGAACAGGTTCTTGACCTTAAATTCTTGTAGGCAGCAAAGACCAAAGTTGCTTCTTGAGTCCTCTGAGCCTTGACTGTTTTTAGCTCAAAATAATCTGCATGTCAAAATGGCACGTCTTGGGGTGACTTGTCTTGAATACTCTCTCTCTCTCTCTCTCTATATATATACACACACACACACACACACACACACACATATATATATATGCACACACACATATATATGCACAAACATGCATGCCCATACAGGGTAGGATAAAAGTTAGTTTACAATTGTGAGTACATGAAGCAGTTTATTCTTGTGTTATGTATTAATTATTGCATTATTTTCCACACAAACAACAGGAAATGTACTTCTTCCTCACTCTGTATTAATTCTATTATTTTATAGCTGTCTTATCTAAGAAATTCTTGGCTATGGTCATGAAGATTTAATCCTATGTCACCTTTAAACTTTTAATTTTTTTAAATTTATGTTTAATATGTTAATATGTAATAACCACATTATATTAGTTTCAGATGTACAACATAATGACTAGACATTTATATGCTTTAGGAAGTAGTCATAACAAATTTAGTACCTGTTTGGCACCACGAACGGTTCTTAAAATATGATTGATTCTATTCCCTACATTTATGTCTGTGATCTCTTTGAGTTCATTTTGTGTGGTGTGAAGTGGGAGTCCAACTTCACTGTATTTTGTGTGGACATTTAGTTATCTCAAAACTATTTATTTAAAAGGGAAACTACTTTCCCTTTTAAAACTCCTTGGCATCCTTGTCAAAATCAATTAACCAAAAAGGTAAGAATTGGGCTTATTTTTACATTAGCACACCTTACATATGCATCTAAATGTTACAGCTAATTAAATTGATCTCTTTTGATGTTTGGAAAATATTTGATGTGTTCCTAGAAAATTTGCAAAGTATACATAAACCCACAGAATATGACTTTGTAAAGATCACATTAAAGATTGAGCCCAAAAGGAGGAAGTACTCACGGACATGGACAACAGTGTGACGATTGTTGGGGAGATGGGTGTATAAGGGGACTAAATGGAAAAAATACAATAAAGATTAAACTTAAAAGAAAAAAAAGAACATATTGTAGTGACCACCACAATAAATCTAGTTTTAACAGCCATCAAAAAAATGATGACATTAAGCTCCCATGGTAGTTTATAAGGAAGAGTAGTTTTAAAATCAAATATTAAACTATTATATTTGCAATAATTATATGAATAATAATAGGCAGTACATGTTAAGCCTGGAACCATGTTGAGCTCCATTATGTATGGCATTTAACCTTTATAAGAATTCAATGAGTTCATTGGACAGTTGCTCCCTGGATAAGGAACTGAGGCTCAGAGGGGTTAAGTAACTCGCTTCACACAGCTGGTGAGTCACATTTCCAAACCTCAAATGAACTAATCGCCTCCATATGGGTGTATCTCATAGGTATTGCCTCACATTAGGTGTGAAGGTCTAAATTCTATTTAAGGTCATAGCCCGAAGCAGCCCACTACAAACCCAAAACTTCTTTGAAGGCCCCATGTTTAATTTTTAAAATCATGCAAAATGTCCACCTCCACAACATATGTGTTTATTTAAACTGCATAATGTATGTGCTTATGTAAAATAAAGCTGGCTCCTGGAGGTAACCCATCAGAAGTAGGGGATTCCTTTGTTGTCCTTCTCGTCCTTTCTTTTTCAGTTACAATTTAAATGTTTCAGAAACTGTACAGACTTCCCCTTCTAAAACCCCATAGAACTCTCCTTAGTCTCCCTGAAAGAGCCCTTGGGGTCACAGGATTCTGGTGGTAACTTTGATGAGCTTACCGATGGACTCCACATGCTTCCAAGTCGGGGAAATAAAGTAATTTCCTTTAAGCCAATCTTATTTTCATACTGACTTACATTATACAAGTGAAGATGTATTCCCACAGGAACAAAGAAATGTAGCCCCAACATGTAATTTCGAAACAATTGCATCTGCAGAAAGGCTTTTCAAAATCACATATTTAAAAAGAAAGTCTATCATTTTTGATAAAACAATAATAAAGCCAAAGCTGGTCACAGGAAGAACAGCAGTGTGCCGAGGCTGCAAATGCTCATCAGCATTTCCCTGTGCAGAAGAGTCTGTAAAAGAAAATTTGTCTACTGTGTTCCCTGGGCTGTATAATCGGTCTGTTACTGGTTTTAAAGGAAAAAAATTAATGGGGGGCTGGGTAAAAAAAGTGAAGGGATTAAGCAAAGAAAAAAACTCATAGACACAGACAATAGTATGGAGATCACCGGAGAGAAGGGAAGTGGGGGAGAGAGAAGAGGGTGAAGGGGGGTAAATGTCAGGGAGGGAGACCTCCACTGGGCCGGTGAACACAGAATACAGCATACAGATGATGTGTTACAGCATTGTACAGCTGAAATCTATATAATTTTATTAACCCAGGTTACCCCGATAAATTCAATAAAAATGGTTTTAAATATGTTAATAAAATGCTAACCATTTTTAAATGCGTTCATTAAAGGTCATCTCTTAGATAATCCATGGTTAGAACAATTGATGTGTTTCCTAAATTTCTTTGTATTTTCTTTATAGTAAAAATGGGTTCATTCAATACACATATGTCTTCATAATTTTTTTTCTTTCGAGCTTGATTTCCACAACGGGCATGTAGTTTTCTGACATAGAAGTCAAAAAAGGAAAGGAAAGACCTGTCAGTGAGCTGGTCTTGAAAGTTAATAATTTCTGAAGGTCTCTTCTCAACCTATTGAGCTCAGTACGGCGGCAAAGGGATAGCTTGTGGACGTATGCTTCTGCCCTCTCTGGGATGTTCCTGACGCACTGGTGAAGCATGCGAGCCAGAGGTCTGTTAGCAAGAGGACTGAACTACCTCTCAGGAAGAGTCCAGCTTAGAGAAAAGGGTCAGAGCATAGTGAGGAGGACCCAGTAAGAACGCTTTGGTCCCAGTGATAAATCGACAGCACTTTCCATATGGACAGTTAAAGAGCTTTTACTGAAGACAGTAACTGCAAAGGTGCAGTAGGACTTCAGGAAAACCATCAGGATCCGGAGCAATGCCTCAGAGCCTACATCTGAGGGGGAGACTGCGTGATCACCTAAACGTGGAAAGAGAGGACACAGGTGCTGGTGGGCAGAAGATGGGGGATAAACACCTCCTTCTCCTCCTACCCTGGCTCTTCTAATGGCTCCTCCCATTGGCCCTCCCTGTAAATGGCAGGGAGCCCATTGTTGCATCCACCAGTTTTCCACGCCTTCCAGCCAAAGACCTCCAGGAACACAGCTGCTGCTGAACGACTGGGTTTTTGCTCATAAGTGAGCGAGAATGCTCCCCCTAGGGAACCATGAGGTGTCTCAGTAAAGGGATGGTAAAGAGAACTTATTTCTAGAATTTGGGCTGGCGGTGGGTATTGGGGAAGGGCTGGAAAGGGAGAGGCTTTGCTCTGCATTGGATCTCTGGGAAAGAGAGGCGAACACAGCTCCTTTATTAATTACAGCCTTTGCCTCCCTTCATTGCTCCCTCATTCCAGGTAAGACTTATACATATACCCCACAGTAGGATTGCCCCTACTTCCTGAGAACATCCCCCTTGTCTAGATAAATTGGTCGACCGTTTTTATGGCTTGGATAATGTTCACTTTTTATGTCTTGTTTTTTAAAAAAACTGTATTTTATTGATTATGCTATTACAGTTGTCCCATTCTTTTCTCCCTTTTATTCCCCTCTGTCCTGCACCCCTCCACCCACCAGCATTCCCCACTTAGTTCATGTCCACAGGTTGTGTATATAAGTTCTTTGGCTTCTCCATTCCTCATACTATTCTTAACCTCCCCCTGTTTTGTACCTACCATTTATGCTTCTTATTTCCTGTATCTTTCCCCCCATTTTCCCCCTTCCTTCTCCCTACTGCTAAACCTCCATGTGATCTCCATTTCTGTGATTCTGTTCTTGTTCTAGTTGTTTGCTTAGTTCATTTTATTTTTAGGTTCAGTTGTTGATAGTTGTGAGTTTTTGGTCATTTTACTATTTATAATTTTTAATCATCTTTTTTAATATACTTTATTGATTATGCTGTTACAGTTGTCCCCTTTTCCCCTCTTCACTCCCCTCTGCCCTGCACACTGCCTCCCACCCACATTCCCTGCTTTAGTTCATGTCCATGGGTAATATATACAGTTCTTTGGCTTCTACATTTCCTATACTGTTCTTACCCTCCCCTGTCTATTTTCTATCTACAATCTATACTACTTATTCTCTGTACCCTTTCCCCCTTCTCCTCCTCCCACTCCCCTTTTAATAACCCTCCATGTGATCTCCATTTCTATGGTTCTGTTCCTGTTCTAGTTGTTTGCTTAGTTTGCTTTTGTTTTTGTTTTAGGTGTGGTTGTTCATAATTGTGAATTTTCTGTCATTTTACTGTTCATATTTTTTATCGTCTTTTTCTTAGATAAATCCCTTAAATATTTCATATAATAAGGGCTTGGTGATGATGAACTCCTTGAACTTGACCTTATCTAGGAAGCACTTAGTCTGCCCTTCCATTCTAAATGAAAGCTTTGCTGGACAGAGTAATTTTGGATGTAGGTCCTTGCCTTTCATGACTTGGAATACTTCTATCTAGCCCCTTCTTACCTGCAAAGTTTCTTTTGAGAAATCAGCTGACAGTCTAATGGGCACTCCTTTGTAGGTAACTGTCTCCTTTTCTCTTGCTTCTTCTAGGATTCTTTCCTTGTTTTTAATCTTGGCTAAGGTAATTATGATGTGCCTTGGTGTGTTCCTCCTTGTGTCCACCTTTGTTGGGACTCTCTGAGCTTCCTGGACTTCCTGGAAGTCTATTTGCTTTGCCGAATTGAGCAAGTTCTTCTTTATTATTTGTTCAAATAACTTTTCCACTTCTTGCTCTTCCTCTTCTCCTTCTGGCACCCCTATAATTCAGATGTTGGAACATTTAAGGATGTCCTGGAGGTTCCTGAGCCTCTCTTCATTTTTTTGAGTTCTTGTTTCTTCATTCTTTTCTGATTGGATGTTTCTTCCTTCTGTTCCAAATCGTTGCTTTGAGTCCCATTTCCCTTCCCTTTACTGTTGGTTCCATGTATACTTTTCTTTATTTCACTTTGCATAGCCTTCACTTTTTTCTCTATTTTGTGACCATACTCAACCATTTCTGCGAGTATCCTGATTACCAGTGTTTTGAACCGTGCATCTGGTAGGTTGGCCATCTCTTCGTCATTTAGTTGTATTTTTTCTGGAGCTTTGATCTGTTCTTTGGGCCTTTTTTTTTTTTTTTTTGTCTTGACAAGCCTGTTATATAGTAAGGGGCAGAGCCTTAGGTGTTCACCTGGGCAGGGCAACCCACGTCTCTGCCTTATGATGCTGTATGTAGAGAAGGGGTCCAAGAGGGAACAATGGCACTTGCTCTACTCTCTGCCAGTTTTCAGTCACTTCCCCCACTACCCACAAGCAAAGCAGGTCCTTCTGGTGCTGAGTCTGGGGGGGTGGGTTTGTATACATTCTAGGACCCCGTGGGTCTCTCCAACAAACTCTCCTGTGAGGCTGGGAGTTTCTCCCACTGCCACCTCCACCCCCACAGGTGTTTTCAGTCAGAGATTTGAGCCTTTATTTCCCTGAACTGAAACCCTGGGTTGTGTGGTCTGTCTCGCTCCCTAACTGTTCCTCCCAGTCTATGTGCCTGTGAATGTGGGACTACAGGCTCCACCAGCCACCACCTGGTTGGGTCCGCCAGCTGCAGCCTTGCCATGAGTCCTCTCTGTGCACACGTCTCCACCCCTCCTACTGGTCTGGATGAGTGTGTCTTCTTTAACTCCTTGGTTGTTGGACTTCCATACAGTTCAATTTTTTGTCAGTTCTGGTTGTTTTTTGTTTTGAAATTGTTGTTGTCTTTCTTTTGGTTGTGGGAGGAGGCACAGTGTGCCTACCTATGCCTCCATCTTGGCTGGAAGTAATGTTCATATTTTTTACTGTGTTCCCATGCGATTGTAGAGTGCGCTTGCTGCCTTGCTTCATCCTGGTCACACCAAGCAGCCTTGTCTGATGTTCAAGTTCTGTGCTAGATCATGCTCTACCTTTCCATATCCACGCTGCTGTGTACTCTGGGAGGCAGGTCCCTGAGCAAGAGCAAAGCTGCCCCTCTTCTCTAGGATGTGGCCTGATCCAGTCAGCCAGGCATCGGGGCTCTCCTGTTAGACATAAAATTCTCCCAGAATCTCAACACTGGGTAAGACCCCTAAAGACACAAAGTTCTGAGTGCAGTGTGTGTCTGTCGTCAGGCTATGTCTGTGAGCCCAACTTTCCTGGGGAAAAGTCACCATAGAACTCTTGGAAAGAGAAGTCACAGACAAACACCACAGCTGAAGAGACTGTGCCTTGACTGCCTCCTAACTGGACATGACACAAAGAGACGAGGGCCTCCTCTTCCACGTCACCAAAGGTCACTGGGCACTGTGCAGCTCAGGCACCGAAGAGGCCCAGTTAATTTTGTAAAGGTGTCAGGCAGAGCAATGGGGGGAAACTGCATTCCGGCCCCTGATTGAAAACCGATGCTCAGTGAAGCAGAGGAGGCCCAGCAAGCCTTGGCTGGCCCATGAGCACAGAGGAGATGCCCACTGAGGACACCCAGGTACAAGCAGTGGCCTTGGCAGGAAGTTGAGGTCTTGACTTATGTTGGAAGGAAGAACCAGAGAAATTAGAGCTCACCATTATTATAACTTTGTTAACATCCATGATCTATTGAGGCCTTGAAGAATCCAGTATGGTATACATATTTTTAAACACCAAACAAACTAATTTTATAGGTGTTTAATTAAAACACTCTTCCCCTTGAGTTTGGCAGCAGAGCACAATGCACTTTTGACAGCTTCGTGCATCATTCCCAACCTGTAAGTATGGATAATCATTCTTATTTATTTATGAAGTTCTTTGAGGTTTTTGGATGAAAGGCTCTTTTAAAGTATAAAGCTTTAATGTGTGTGTGTGTGTGTGTGTGTGTGTGTGTGTGTGTGTGTGTGTGTGACAGCATCATATGAGAAATGAACATGAAGCAATATAAAGTTTTTTATGTTCTTTCTTGCTTTAAGTTCTTCGTTGCTTTCTTCAAAGAGACACAAAAGCTAGTCTCCAACAGGAGATCTGGGACTTGAGATATCACAGAACTAATAACGTGCTATAAGTATAAAATCCTAAGTAAGCTCTCCCTTTTGAGAATGTGAAAAATAATTTGATAGACAAGGTGGTTTGTACAAATGAACTCATTTCAGTAAGCCACACTGATCATCTTCAGAGTATGTAAATGAACCTCTATTTATAGACCTGTTATATCCATTTTTGACCAGTGTGAGCCAGTGAAGCCATAGCAATAGTCGGTCATTACAAGTAACTAGACCACAAGAGAAAACTGTGTCAGTTGCTAGGTGATGACTTTCAATCTATCATTTTAGGCAATAAATATAAGATGAAGTTATGAGGAAAAAAGCTATTCATAGCTAAAACGCTAGCTAAAAGGGCTATTATTTATTGCACGGAACTGAAATCAGATCACGCTAAGAAACCCAACATACCAATGCAGAAGCCAAGATAGCACCCAAGTGGACACAGTTCAAGGGCAAACCCAAAGGTAAGTAAAAAGCAAGGATATCACAGGGGGGTGCAGGGGTGCAGAGGATAAAAGGTTTTAAAAAACTGGACTTGACTCTGCCACTTAGTATCATGTTTCAAACCATAAAAGTAAAAAGTAAAAATCATTTTTTCAGAACTTTCTCATTTCTGAGAAAGAAGAAAAGTCTGCCAATCCCTGTCAATCTGTTAGCAAATGGCAGTGATGAATTTGGCACAATGGCGTATGTGAATGCTACATGAGACCCTGTGTTCCTGCCCTCTGAATGCATGGAAATTCATTTGCAAATATAGGTAATGCAAATAAAATGATTGGGAAATCACATAAGGCATTAAAATCCATTGGCTAAAACCCATGACTGACATTGGATAAAACAAGCATTCAATCCATGCTGGCAAAATAATAAAGAATTGCATAGTGTAATGTGTCCTGTTAAGGGGCACATTTTGCTGGTCCTACCAGGTGGAAATCTTAGCTATCTGAAACACACCTGAAAGTCACAAAGCCTCAAGAACAGCCCTCCCTCATTACCCACTTACTTGAGCAAGCCCACTCATCCAGAACAGTGGTTCTCATACTTGTGCAGGCATCAGAATCACCTGGAGAATTTGGTAAAACGCACGTCACTGGCCCCACACACAGAGTTTCTGATTTAGTGGGTCTGAGCAGGATAATTTGCATTTCTAACCTGTTTTGAGTTGATACAGATACTTCTGATCTGGGGAGCACATTTTGAGAACTACTAATCTAAAAGAGTGTAAGTAAATTTAAAAGCACCGAAGAGGATATTGATAACAGCTAGCATTCACTGGGAACCCACAATACCACTATCCTTCAATTGATAGATAGATGATAGAGATTTGTAGGAAGAGTCAGAGGCTCTTATTTTTACGTATGCATAAACATTAATATAGGCATTGTTTATTTCTATTTGATAGATGAAGAACTAAAAGTAGGCTCAGAGTAGTTAAAACATTTGCTCACAGCATGTAAAAGGGAGTCACAGACAGGAGCCCTGGTCTGTCTCAAAGCCTATGCTCACTCTGCCTTAGCATTCTGCTTCTCTGTGAGGCAGCTGGTAACCTGCTAGTAGTAGTAGTAGTAGTAGTAGTAGTAGTAGTAGTAGTAGTAGTAGTAGTAGTAGTAATAGTCTGCTTCTGATGTTGAAAGGGCTTGAAAATCAACCCAAACCCGATAGAAGAACACAAAATTCACAACAGCCTGGGGTCTTTCAGACAAGACAACATGGCCTGACCCTCCCTTGCCTAGAGACAAGGGACCAGGGTGGGGCTGTGCAGTTTTGTCTCTTGGGGTGACCCTTCAGCTTTGTTACAGCTGAAGCTGGCTGGTAAGACCTTCAAAGTCCAGAGAAAGGATAAGAGGAAATGCTTCAACATTACATTTTCTCTTTGAAGGGCTCACATTTCTCCCATTGACCTTGAACCCAAACACTAATTATAAGTAGAAACTGATGGGGTAAAAGCTATAGAAGGTGTCTCCTGACCATAACAAACACCAAAAAATGGGAAAGGGGTTTCTCCTCTCCCCTGTCCCACCCTATCTACCTCTTCCCCTTCCCTTTGCCTCTTATCCCTTCCCCCTCCTCTTCCTCTTCCTCTTCCATGAAGAAGGGCCATTTGTTGCCTCCACAAAGAGTGGCTATGTAACATTGAAAGGGAAAACACTGTCCCCCCTCACATCTGTTGCTCCCCACTTCAGGAAGATTGAAGCCCCCAGATTTTGCTCCAACAGAGATTCTGATTTGATGCATGAAGGCATCAGTGTTTCTCTAAAGCTCCCCTAGGGGTTCTAACGTGTAGCCAAGTGTGAGAACCACAATGTACTCACTTGTCTTGGCTCGTATCTACAGTCTCTCCTTCTCTCCCTCGAAAAACACACTCCCATTGTCCCAGCTCCAAAAAAAGTAACTCTCATTGATCCCACATCTCCACATATTACCTCCTCACCTACATTCTTAAAAAATAAGCACCAGTAAGAGGTTGTGTGTACCTGTTTATTTAAGTCCATTCAGTATTTAATCCTTCAGAATCAGGCTTTAATCCCTAATATTTTACGAAAGCAGAACTTTTCATTTTTGTTTTTTTTAAGCTCAGATAAGTCATAACTACTATGTTTTTCTCAATCCTCCATCCTCCCCAACTTGAATGATGTACCTGATATTGGAAACCCTCTCATGCCTTGAATTTGCGACTTTACTCAGTACTGCATTCTCCGCCTTGCCAACTATTGCTTCCAATCACTTTCACTCTTTGCCCAAGCCCTACCCTGTACCTATAGAAGTTCCTCGGCTCCTTGCATGTGGTTTCCCCTTGACAACCTCATCTATGCACAGGAACTCCTAATCACATTTGTAAAGAGATCTGTGCCATCCTCATCTGCAACCCATGCCTCTTGAAAACCCTAGACCTAGATTTTACCAGTCTGTTGGACATCTCCACTGGAATGTCCCATCAGGATCTCAAAGTCAACATGTCCCAAAATAAACCCATCAACATCTCCCACCTATAAGTTCTCTCTCTTCTTTTCTATAGAACTACCATGTTCGTCAGGCACCCAAAGTTGAAACCTTGACATTGACTTGGAGTCTGATTTCTTCCTTTATTCCTAGCCAATAAGAGCATATTCTCTATAAATATGCTAACAGCTTTATCAAGGTACAATTGACATACAATAAAATGCACCTAATGTACATAATTTGATAAATTCTGACATATGTATGTATATAGCTATGAAACACACAAAATAGTGTATATAACAATAACCCTTAAAAGTTGCCTCAGCCTCTTTTTGTCCTACGGTCCCTGCCCTTCCCATCCCAGACAACCACTGTTTTCTGTCACTAGACCTTATTTTACACTTCTCACAGGGATACTGGTCTTTTCCTGTGATTATTTGCCATATAGGTTCCTTTGGAAAGCGGCTGTTTAAATCTTTTGCAAAAATGTTAATAGGACACTGTCTTGATCACTATACCCTCATGATGAATCTCAAAAAGTAGTGTAAATTCTATTCTTCAGTTTTGAAGGCTGTATTGGCTAGTCTATGTTCCATAGAATTTTCATTTTGACTGTGGTTGTCATGCATCCATAGACCAAGTTGGAGAACGCTGATGTATTAAAAACACCAAGCCTTCAGATCTATGAGCATGGTATCTCAGCAACACTTTGTAGTTTTCACTATAGTGGTCCTCCCTTATTCACGGTTTTTGCTTTCTGGGGTTTTAGTTACTCAGGGTCAGCCTTGGTCTGAAAATATTAAATAGAAATTTCCAGAAATAAACGAGTCATAAGTTTTAAGTTGCATGAGGTTCTGAGTCATGGGATGCAATCCTGTGATGACTGCTCTGTCTCCCTCCAACCCTCCCTTGATCCAGCGTCTCTACTCCCGCCCCTTAGTCACTTAGCTGTGACTTCCCAGCCCTTGTTTTACTGAATAATGGGAGGGTGGAAGCAAGGGAGGGAGGTGGGTTTGAAGGGAGTTGGGGGGAGGGGTGGGGAGAAAATACAGACAACTGTAATTGAACAACAATAAAATAATTTAAATTATAAAATAATAATAATGGCTCCAAGGCACAAGAGTACTGATGCTGCAATTCAGATCCACCAAAGAGAAGCCCTTCAGTGTTTCCTTTATGTGAAAAGCTGAAAGTTCTTGAGTTAATAAGGAAAGAAAAAAACTTGTGCTGGAAGATCTAAGGTAAGAAGAAATCACCTGTTGTAAAACTGTGACAAGGGAAGAAGGAACTTGTGCTAATTTTGCTGCCTCGCCGCAAACTGCAAAAGTTACGGCCACAGTGCGTGATAGTATCAGTTAAGACAGAAAAAGCATTGCATGGGGTGGGGGGGTGGGAGACACGGAAGGGAGACGTGTTCTGATGGACCGCACTGGGCTGCACCAGAAAGCGCGGAGCCTGCACAAAGACTTCAGCAGGGGGTCCCCTGAGGTGAGCGACTCCGAGCCACTCACTGCAAGCAAGGGATGGCCACACAGGCCCAGGAACAGACCTGGCCCCTTACCATCTCGTACCATCACAGGAAGGAGGACGAGTACAGCTGAATAAGGTATTTGATAGAGACCACATCATTATTCTTCTCCACATTATTATGTAAATAACTTTTATTTAAGTATATCGTTGTAATTGTTCTATTTTATTATTAGTTATCATTGCTAATCTCATACTGGGCCTAATGTATAAGTTAAACTTTATCATAGGTATGTAGTTATAGAAAAAATATATATAATATAGCATATACACATATACATTATATATGTATAATGTATATATATAATTTATGGGTTCGGGCATCCACTGGGGGCCTTATCCCCCTCAGATTAGGGGAAACTAGCATATACAGGTACTATTTATCTGTTGTTAGATTAATCCCATGACTTTTACCTTGTTGGGTTCTGTATATTTTTATAATCCTATAAATATTCATGAGCTTTGTTCTGGAATACGGTTGAGTTACTTGGAAACTGGAAACAGCTTGGTTCTCCGGGGCCTTGCTAGGAAGCTTTGTGAGGCTCAAGCAGAGCAGCACCTGGTGCGGGGCCAACTTTCCCCCACTGGCGAAGGAAAACCCTTCCCAGCGCCCCACTTTGTGCTCGTGAATGACAGCACTTCCTGTTCCTGCTGGGGAGAGCACGCCGTCTCCCAGGCCTTTCTGTGTGAGATCTTCAGGGCTGTTCCTTTCAGATGGTTCTTTTCCTGGGGGGTGGGTGGTTTTCCCACGTGCAGGTGCTCATCATTACTCGGCTGAACAGGCAAGGGATCCCCTCCACCGACCCCCGGGTCCTCTCTCTGAGCAAACCTCTCTGCTCAGGTGTCGCCGCCACCGAGACTCCAGCAACCTGGAAGGGGGCTCCCTGGACTCCCACCTTCGTCTCCTGTCCCTGGGCGACCGCTGCCATCCACCCCAGCTCCATTTCTCGCTCCAAGGCCCAGCGACTTTCTTCCAGCAGTAAGCTGGGGCGACCATAGGGTTCACCTCATTGGTTTCCCATCTTCCCGGGAGCACCGCTCTTCATTGTCTGATGTCCACTGTCTTGCAAAACGTTGTTCCATATCTGTGTCCATTTATTTTTCTCAGCTGTTTCAAGTGGGAAAACAAATCTAGCCCCTGTTTTTCCGTCTGGGCTCTAAGCGAAGGTCCCCACAGGCCCTATCATTTTATTCTGCCATTTTTCTCTCGTTCCATATTTTCTGTTTCACCACCCTCATTGTCACATTGTAAAAGGAGTGATGAAATAGCTTTCGTTTATGAAGCCCTGCTATGTGCGGTGGCCTGTGTCGCCCACTTGATAAATATATGTCCAGCAACCATGACTGCAAGTTGGGCTTATTTTTTTTTAATTTATGAAATACTTCAAACATTTAGAAAAGTTTAAAGTAATATAAATGTTCTCAACACCTAGAATTGACAATTCTAACCTCCGGCCTTTGCTGCAGCAAACGCTGAAGTTTCCTTTGAGCCTCTGTTCCCCAGACCCACTTCCTGCTTTCTCTCTGTTTAGGAAGCCGTTATTCTGGCTTTGGTGTTCTTCACGTCCAGAGACGTATGCCTTTGAGGAAGGCTAATTATGTCCACTTTACTGATGAGGAAGCTGAGGCTCCAAGAGGTTAAGTAACATGCACAGGGTCACGCAGTTTCTAACCACTGGATCTAGTTTGGGAGCCCGGCCCGTCTGGTCCAATGCCATGCACTTCACTAGAAAATGCATTCTTCTTCCTGAAGCCTGTTCAGATCCCATCATTCCCGATTTTGCTTGCTACCCCTGAGTTAAACGTAGGTGTCTTATCTTGGCTTTATAGTCCTGACAAAGCACAACGTCAGTGTATCCCAGCCTCCTACTCTATGGAAACTTCTGTCTCTTCAACCGCACGAAACCATCTGCTGCCCCAGTGTTACTGAGGGTTGTCCTGCTGCTGTGTCATTGCCTGTATCCTTCCTCTGTCTGGAATGTGCTCCTCTTCCCATTTCCACGGGTCAGAGTCCATACGGATCATTCATAGTTTATCTCGCGAAGCACAGCGTTGATTCAGTCACTCATTCCTGTCAAACACGGACTGCGAGAACAGATGACCAATGGCTGTTGAGACTTTGCTTCTCTGCATCTGGGCATTTTATCACTCTTCTCAGAATCCTTTAGCAAAGCATGGTATTTATTTATTTTGTATTAGTATTTTACTACTTGTTAATCCTCACCAGAGAACATGAACATATTGAGAGAGAGAGACACTGATGTAAAAGAGAAACATGGATCAGTTGCCTCCTGCACAAGCCCCACCTCCCTCAACCCAGGTACATTAACTCACTACGTTTTGGTGCACATTCCAACCAACTAGCCCTTAGCAGCCAGGGCTAGCAAAGCACTTTAAATATCTTCCCCCAGCATCTTGCCGTCTTTTACAATATTTTAATACACGCCCTCCTTCCTCTGTCTGGTAACTTGCTCTCTGTGTTACCCCGAATGCCTACCAGAGTGCCTTTGTACATAGTGGGTACCCAGCAAATGCTTATTAGATTGAAATGTACACCCCAAATCTGGCTATTGTGGGAGCTGTAGGGAAACTGATAAATACAGTAGTATTTGGTTTTCATTTACTTTCGGCTATTTAAAAACTATTGAGTCCTGTCTGGCGTGGCTCAGTGGATTGAGTGCTGGCCTGAGAACCAAAGGGACACCAGTTCCATTCTCAGTCAGGGTACATGCCTGGGTTGCAGGCCAGGTCCCCGGTAGAGGGCGTGTGAGAGGCAATCACACATCAATGTTTGCCTCTCTTTTTCCCTCCCTTCCCCTCTGTCGAAAAATAAATAATATTTTTAAGAAGAAAATTGTTGAGTACAAGGGGGTTCTTCGGTGAGTATGTACATAGAGCCTTTTTAAAACACCCAGTGTTCTGTCCTCAGGAAGCCTTCATAGCCGATGTTTCTCCTCTGATACACAAAAGGAAACTTCAACTCTGTCCTTCCACCCACGGGAAATGGCATCAACCACTTAAAGCAAGTTGGCCCAAAGACATTTGGATCCAAGCAAATTTTATTAGCCCAAATTTGCATACTGATACAATCTGATGTTATCTTACACCCTGGTGTGTTCTTTGTGGCTTTCGTGATTGTCTGCTGTATTATCCTTGCCATGGAAAGTGCCCCTTAGCTAACAGGTGTTGCTGTCGATGGGTCTTTGTATGGGTGCTGAGCTGCAGAGCAACCTGCTTGCACTGGAATGAAAAGTCCAGCAGATTCCCAGGGCAATCCTTTGCAAGTTTAGGCCCATTTTAGAGTCCCCTCTGCCTTGAACTAAAACGGAATAATGACTTGGAGATTATTCGCTACAGAAGGCTGAAAATAAATCATGTATTAATGCTACATATTATGAAAAATGTATGTTTTATGAGACAAAAAGGGTTTGGTGCTGGATAGAAATGCTTGGATTTATTTCTGTGATTGTGACACATAATTTCACTCAGCTAGAGGGATTAACTCAAGAATGAGAAGGAAAAAATATAATAAAAACTCTCAGGCTGCTTCACTTTGTTCAGCTCTGTGTGCATGGGCACTGTGGATTCGGACACGTTCCATTTCCTTTTGATTATTTACCCTCCTGGAAGCTGGACAGACCAAAATGTGCCAAGGTGGGGTTGTGAAAAAGTAATGGAACCCCTGCCATAGGCACCTTGCCCACCCTGTGCTCCAGTCACTAGGAGTGGCAACACAGGAATACCCCATGGCTCTTGTCCGAGGAGCACCCTAGCATCACCCTCAAGCACATCCATTTTCAGTCCAGACCAGGGTGCACCAGTGGGCATCTTTCTGGCACCAGTGCAATTTGGATCACTGAGCCCTGATCGAATACCTACCTGAGTGCCGGCCACAGCCCTGGGTTCTATAGCAGATCCAATACGATGCCTGGCTTTGCGGCTCTCACCACTGAATAGAACTATAAAGAACTTTGTACCGTATTCGGACCCATAATTCCATGTGGCCCACCCAAAGAGGACATGCAGTCAGCTAACTCGTTCTGTGATGCCATATCAGGTCTGGGTGCATTGACCATTATTTTACTTTAATATAGTTACTTTCATATAGTCCTGGGCTCATTCTACCTTTGGTAAAACTCTGACAGGGCTTTCTACCCAGGACTTAAAGACAACAAAAGGATTAAGTGGTCTGATCAAACCCACAACTTAAAAATATATTAGACGTAATACACTAAATGGATGATCAGATAAATATATTTATGTTGATTGTACACATATATGGTATTAAAGTTTAATAACTAAACCATAACTGACTTGCAGAGCTAGCTAAAGTGTAATTATAGTGTGAGCAGACTTGCTAACAGTGTCACCTAAACGGATGTCACTCTCCAGGTGGGGTCTAGTTTTCTCAGCTTGTCTTCAGGCTCAATGTCTGTCTTCTCAGTTTCTCTGGCAGCCCAAACTGTCTCCTGTTAAGGCATTCATTTATTTTTCTATGCTGGGAGTCGTGTGTATTTACAGAAAATTATCATTCTCTTTTTCTGTCATTGCTCTCAGGATTCGGGTTTTCATCTTCACTGGATATTTCACTCTACCCGAAGCTTATTGTTCCTAATTGCTGCTGCGCAGATGTGTGCAGTGCTGGACGATAGGACGCGCACAGTCCTCCAGCTGCAGCTCTCCACTCCCATCTGTGACAGCTGTACGGATCCCTTATCTGTGCTCATGGTGTGAGGGGTTCTATAGAAAGCCCTTGGATCTCCGGAAGGGAAAGTACAGCTCCCAGACTAAGCACTTTCTGGACAGTCTTCTGCATTGTGCAGGAGTTAATGATGCTCTTTATCTTCCTGAGGTTTCTGTGAGTAATCGATACAAGCATGTTTCTGTGAGGTCTGCACTGTGGTAACACAACAAATAAAGCACTACAAGAGCACAGAGGAGAGATGATTAAGTCTGAAAGGACAGTGATGTTTGATGATAATAATTAGAATATTTGGTCTGGAAGAGGATGTGTGGAAGGGCATTGCAAGCATAGGGAACAGCAGGGACACCTACAATAATTCACTGAAGTGTAGAAGGAGTATGCATTGAAGCATGTATAAAGAATGTGTAGCCCGTGTGTTGAGAACACACTGGGTGGAGATGAGATGAAGCTGGAAAGGGAGCCAGATTTTGGAGGTCCTTAAAAAAGACATTTTGGGGGTCCTTGAATGCCATGAGAAAGACTCGAGCATTGGCCCTATTGGAAGAAATCTGTCCTTTGAGTTTTGCTTAAGCAGGTTTTGACATGATTTACAGTCAAACCTGACTTCTCAAACATCCCCCATCGCGAACAATTCGGTTCTTGACCAAGTTGGTCATGGAAAAAATGTCTCGGTTGTCGAACAAAGAACAAGGGTTGGTTCTGAATCCAGTGACCCTTTCATGCTTGTACCTGTATGATTAGTCACACATCTCTCAGACAACAACAGAGTCAGTTTTTTAACAAATCATGCTTCAAACAGCCTTCTGGGACAAATTAAGTTTGAGAACCAAGGTTCCACTGTAATTTGCCTGTATCAGAGGAAAGTGACTGCAGTGTGGTGGAGGAGCTGAGGAGGTGAGGGACGGCAGCAAGCAGTCCGATTTAGGGTCACTGCAGTGATCCACGTGGGGAACAAGGGGGACCCCAGTGAGGAGGGCCGCAGAGAGAGCATGTCATTTCAGATGTTGAGGCAAGTACCATATGATTTCACTCATACACGGAATCTAAACAACAAAATAAATAAGCAAACAACACAAACTCATGGATATAAAAAATAAATTGATGATCACCGGATGGGAGGAAGGATTGGGGGGCTGGGTGCAAAAGATGAAGGGATTAAGAAGTACAAATTGCCAGTGATAAAAACAGTGCTGGGGACGTAAAGTACAGCATAGAGAATATTGTCACTAATACTGTAATAACTATGTATGGTGCAGATGGGTACTAGACGTAGGCTGATTACTTCGAAAGGTATATAAATGTCTAATCACTCTACTGTAAAACTGAAACTCATATAGTATTGTATGTCAACTGTAATTGAAAGATAAATTTAAAAACAAATTGTGTGAGGGTATGAAGAAAAAAGAATGAAGATAATGTTTAAGTTTCTGAATCAGGTGACTTGAGTCAGTTGTGATATCATTAATTCAGATTAAAAATATAGGAGGTAGATGAATTTTTGCTTTAAGAAGATACGGAAGAAGAAGGAAAAAATTACCTAGCCTAGAGGCAAGGTCATGTCAATGGCCATTTAGCTGATGCCAAGTAAGAATACACCTGAGCGAAACCCAGGAACCCTTCTGGTAGTGATGCTGAGGCTTTCGGTTCTAAGTGACCTGTGTGAATTGACCCTGTCCTCTCTCTGCAGGAGGTAGATAAGATTATTGGCCCCAATCCTTCACTCCTTTCTGTGTGCACAGCCTTTGGTGTACATTTCCGCAGTGCCTCCCACCAAAGGCAGAGTGTGCTTTCTCTTGGCCGTGGGTTTGACCAGTGAGATGTTAATAGATGTGAGTCCAGCAAGGGCCTGAAATGCACTGTGCGGTGGGGTTTGCAAGCTCTTTTACAGTTCACTGTGCCCTTTACCCAGGTTCTCAATTGACCATTCAAGGAGCAGAGCCAATCCAGCAGCTGCTGCTTGAAGCCAAGCTACCCAAGCCCACAAGAGGAAATATGTGATTATTTTGTGGCACTGAGTTTAGTCTGTTTTGTTATGCAGTGAAAACTAACTAATACAACCAGTAAGTGAAATACGGTTATGGGCGGTAATCCTCTCAGCTTCTCTTCAGTTTATCAAATCTGGGGCTGAACAGCAGCTGCAGCAGAGCCAGCTGAGATTACATGGATGAGCCTTTATGAATTTTCAGCCACGTTAAAAACCTTCATTTCTGATCATGAATGGCCTTGTGCTTGTATTTTATATATAACTGGGAACAAAAATTCCATGACTAGCGGTAGACTTTTGCAAACCTTAGTTTCTCCTGAGTCAAGAAATTCTTGCTACTTTGAATCCCAATTTCTTATTCAGTTCTAACTCTTACATTCTTTATTTGGGGGGAGGAGGACTTAAGTTTTGTTGTCTGGGTATGTAGACTGTCTGGTCAGATATCAGCTTCAAATTCTTGAATGCAAGTATTAAAGTAGACCTTTGGCATTTATTTTCCCTCTGGGTAAACAACCCAGATTCATTTAACCTTTCCTCAGCAGTTCAATTTGCTAATTATCTGACTGTTTCTCTGCTCTTTCCTGAACCCCTTTCTACTTTGTTACATCTCTTCTAAGTTCTAAAGACCTAAATTGGGTATGGTCTTTGTATCTGAACTGCTGCTAAGTATACTCCCTTTCTTTTGGGTCCTGGAGAAGGTACCAGGTCAGACACTTGAGGGCTGAAATTAACTTCTACTGCATGCTGGTAGAGGATGGCCCAGCCTCAGATGTGCCAGCCTTCCCTGGACCTCCCTCCCCATCTTGCAGCCTTGATATTGATTTTTGATACCTCAAGGTTTGAATCAGTATCTTGTCCTTGCCATGATCACTCCAGGTTGTAGATGAATATTCTTTATTTTGTTTTTATTCCTTCTGCTGGGAGTATGATCCATGTAATCTGGCTCTGTGATTTCAAAAGTTAAAGAGTATAGAGCCACATCAGCGGGGATAAATGGTAATGGAACAAATACAACAAAAATTAGAGAGAGCCAGATTAGGTCATTAGCATGAACACACACTGTTCTTCCAATACCAGTCAAAGATAGTATTAGACTTAATTACTCAGTATAAATGTTACACTAAGATAATTAAAACACTACCATAAGATTTAGCCTGCCCACAGGAAAACTGAAAAATGACATAAAATTTCCCACTTTTGTAAAAGGGTCCCCACCCCATCAAAGAGATAAGGAAAATTAATAATAGTAATAATAGCTAACATCTACTGAGTATATGTACTGTTCTTGTGTTTTAGGTCAGGTTCCCCACAAAAAGACCCATAGATAAGGAATTAATGTGAATGAAAAACCAGGAACAGAATGGAGAAAGCAGGAAAGGGAAAGGGGGAAAGTCAAGCAAGTAGGCAATTTAGGGCAAAGTGCCACAGTGGAGACAAATTATCCCAGTTAAGAATTACTGGGATAGTGTCATCAAGACAGTGCGGGATTGGTGTCAAAATGGACAAATGGACCAGTAGTACAGAGCAGAGTTCAGAAATAGACCTGCACATATATGGTCAATTGATTTTCAACAAAGGTGCAAAGGCAATTCAGTTGAAAGTGATAGTCTTTTTAACAAATGATGCTGAAATAATTGGCTGTTGGTACGCAGCTAAAATAAATAAAGGAAAAACAAGGAACTTTTAGTCCATAGCTCACCTTATGTACAAAAATAAATTAATTAAAAATAGATCATGGGCAAAAATGCAAACCTTAAAACCATGGAACTTCCAAAATAAAACATAGAAAAAAATTTTGGAACCATGGATTAAGCACAGATTTTTTAGAGAAGGCACCAAAAGCCACAATCCTTAGGGGAAAAATGTATTATATTGTACTTCATCAAAGTTCAGGACTTTTGCTCTTTGAAAGATTCTGCTAAGAGAAAGAAGAGTCAAAACACAGAGATTTAGACTTCTGACCAAGGTGGAGGATACGCTACACCTCCTTGCACAACAAAAGAAGGACAACAAATTTAAAAACAAAAAATAACCAGAACTGCCATAAAATCCAACTATATGGAAGTCTATGGACAACCAAAGAGTTAAAGCATTCATTCAGACTGGTAGGAGGAGTGAAGACAGGTAGCTCCAGATGACCTGGAGCAAAGTGGCAGCTGACAGACCAGGTAGTCTCACGTGTGCATGTGGATAAACCAGCAGGAACTACTAGGGAGTGAGACAGACAGCCCAACCCAGGACTCCAGCACAAGGAAATAAAGCCTCAAAATCTTTGGCTGCAAAAACCTGTGGGGGTTGTGGTGGCAGGAGAAATTCCCAGCCTCACAGGAGAGTTTGTTGGAGAGATCCACAGGGTCCTGGGATGTATACAAAGCCACCCACCCAAAAATCAACACCAAAAGGGCTGGATTTGCTTGTGGGTAGCGGAGAAAGTGACTGAAAGTCAGCCAAGATCCAAGTAAGCGGCACTGTTTCCTTTTGGACTCCTCCCCCACATCTACCACCACAACATAGAACATGGGTTTTCCTGCCCTGGTGAATACCTAAGGCTCTACCCCTTTCTATGTTAACAGGCATACCGAGACTATATATATATATATATATATATATATATATATATATATATATATATATATATATATATATCCCAAATGAAAGAAGAGATAAAAGTTCCAAAAATAGAACTAAGCCATGAAGAGATAGCCAACCTGCCAGATGCACAGTTCAAAACACTGGTAATGAGGATGCTCACAGAAATGGTTGAGTATGGTCATAAAATAGAGGAAAAAGTGAAGGCTATGAAAAGTGAAATAAAGAAAAGTATACATGGAACCAACAGTAAAAGGAAGGGAAATGGGACTCAAATCAACAATTTGGAACAGAAAGAAAAAATGAACATTTAACCAGGACAGAATGAAGAAACAAGAATTCAGAAAAAATCAGGAGAGGCTTAGTAACTTCTGGGACAACTTTAAATGTTCCAACATCCAAATTACAGGGGTGCCAGAAGAAGAGGAAGAGCAAGAAAGTGAAAACATACTTGAAAATATAATGGAGAACTTGCTCAATCTGGCAAAGGAAATAGACTTCCAGAAAGTCCAGGAAGCTCAGAGAGTCCCAAAGAAGTTGGACACAAGGAAGCACACACCAAGGCACATCATAATTACATTATTGAAAATTAAAGATAAGGAGAGAATCTTAAAAGCAACAAGAGAAAAGAAGACAGTTACCTACAAAAAAGTTCCCATTAGGCTATCAGCTGATATCTCAAAAGAAACCTTATAAGCAAGAAGGGGCTGGAAAGAAGTACTCAAAGTCATGAAAGGCAAGTACCTATATCCAAGATTATCCAGCAAAGCTATCATTTAGAATGGGAGGGCAGGTAAAGTACTTCCCAGATAAGGTCAAGTTAAAGGAGTTCATTATTGCCAAGCCCTTATTGTATGAGATGTTAAAGGGACTCATCTAAGAAAAAGATAAAAAATATGAATAGTAGAATAATGACAAACTCACAACTATCAACAGCTGAACCTAAAAGAACAAAAACAAACTAAGCAAACAACTAGAACAGGAACAGAATCACAGAAATGGAGATCACATGGAGGGTTATCAGGGGGAAGAGAAGATGAGAGAATGGGGCAAAAGGTACAGGGAATAAGAAGCATAAATGGTACGTACAAAATAGGGGAAGGTAAAGAACAGTATAGGAAATGGTGAAGCCAAAGAACTATATGTGTGACCTATGGACATGAACTAAGTTGGGGGAATCCTGGTGGGAGGGAGGGTACAGGGCAGAGGGGAATAAAGGGGAGAAAAAAAATGGAATAACTGTAATAACATAATCAATAAAACATACTTAAAAAAGTCAAACCACAAAATGAGAAAAATATTTGCAAATTACATACTTCTTAAAGGAATTGTACCCACAAGATATACAAAACACTCAAAATTTAATTATAAGAAAACAACCCAATAAAAATGGGCAAAAGGTTTGAAGATATGTAAATGGCAAATAAACTTATTAAAAATATTCACTATCATTGATTTTTAGGTAAGTGCAAATTAAAACCTCAAGGAACTATCACTTCACATCTACTAGAATGGCTATAATAAAAATGCACAAACAATGTCAGTGAGAATGTGGAGAAATTGGAATCATTGTGCATCATAGATGGGGTGTAAAATGGGACACCCATTTTTGAAAACCAGTTTGCATTTTCTTAAAAATTTCAACCTACATTTACCATGTTACTAGCAAATCCACAGTGAGATACGTACTAAAAAAAAAAAAACCCTATGTTCACACAAACTTGCACACTAATGTTCATATGTTCATAGCAACATTATCTATAATTGCCAAAAGTAGAAACATTCTAAAAAATGCCCACCAACTCGTGAGTGGATGAATAAATAGTACTATAACTATACAGTGGGGTACTAGAGTACATAAAAGTAACTGAGAGTCATGTCAAAATGTGGATAAACCTCATAAATGTTGTGCGAATCAAAAGAAGCCAGATGCAAATGGCCACCTATTATATGAGTCCATCTATAAGAAATGCCCAGAAAAGGCAAATTCGTAGAGAAAGTATATTACTGTTCATGATGGCTGGGCGTAGAAATGGGCAGTAACTTCAAACAGGCATGAGATTGGCGGGGTGAGGTGAAGCGAGGGTTGGGGCAGGCAGGGAAATGATAGAAATATTCTAAAACTGGACTGTAGTAATAGTCGAATAACTCCTGAGATTTTCCAAAAATCATTGCATTATCCACTTAAACTGATGAAGTTTATGGTATGTAAATTATACCTCAGTGAAGCTGCTTTTTAAAAAGAAAATAACATTGTATGTCTAATTTGGAATTCCACTTTTTTCACTTAAAACCATGCCATAAATATTTGTTAACATAATTTGAAAACACCTTCCTGATAACTAGTTAATATTCTTTTATATATACTCAAAGTTTACCTTATGGTTTCCCTTTGGATTGTTTGTGATTTTTTAAAATAATGTTTTGTTAAACCTCTGTGCATATTAGCAGTGTGACCTCAGACATGTTATTTAACATCTCTCAGATTTAATTTTCTGATAGAAAAATTGGCGTAATTAATAGTTCTACTTCTTCGGCACAATATGGGTGTTCTGAGCACCACGTAAAATCAACTGTGAATCACTTAGCATATGGTAATGGCAGATGCCAACAGGCTGCTCATCATTACTAGTCTCAACAGCAATCATTCTAAAACTTTACCTGTATGATTATTCCTCAGAATTTGAAATATGAGATTTCATAGAAGTGAAATCTCAGGAGTTGGTTTTTAAAAAAAAAACAGCGCTTTCTAAATTGGAAGTAGGCAAAACACATTCTTGTCTCTCCTTCACCCCATTTCTTGATACTGGGAATCCAAAGTGGTTCTTCAGATTCTCACTTCAATGCTTCAGATTTCACAACTCTGAACTTCTCAATCTCTCCAACCCAAATCCATCAATCCTGTGGTTTCTCTCCAAGTGGGGGGGCAGGGGTGAATTAGGTGGACTTGGATAAAAATACTGAGCAAGAGTGAAAAACGGATGATAATAAATTACATTTTTCCTCATAGGTAAGATCGTTACCTTATCATAAAGTTCACTAGTGTTTGTATAAATACAGAGAATTGGAACATGGGGCCTTTACGATTCTTTACTGATGGGAAAAAAATGTTGATAATTGTGAGTTCAAATAGCAGAGCACTTTGTGTGTGGTTATGCTGCCCAAATTTCTCAGTACAGTGTATGAGACTTTTCATTATTTATCCCCTATTTACTTCTCCAGCTTCAGTTCTGGCTACACCTCCCTCCAATGCAATGCTAAATCGTGTTGTAGAATAGGTCTTGCCTTCCCCCAGATGGGCCAGGCTTCCTCTCCCACAAGGCTTTGTTCATTGTATTTCCCTGCCTTGAACACTCTCTTCCTATTCCTACCCCCTTCCTTTGACTAACTTCTTCTTATAACCCTGGCTGCATCTTAAAGACTGGAAAGTGTTTCCTGTCCCCAAGATCGAGTTTGGTACTCCACCTTCGAGTTTCCACAGAGCCCTGTCATTACCTCACTGGATTTAAATTGCCTGTTTATTTGCCTTCTTCCTGATCACACTATGTGGCAGCAGTGGGGTTGCAACACTTTGATCTCCCTTCAAGAAAGAACTTGCTATTTAACTGCAAGGAGTGCAATTAGCTGACAGCCTCTAGCTGTTAATGCCTTCAAATCTGCTTTAGCTTTGGAGCTGAGGCCACAGTCTTTGGGGGCATCCCCAGCCAATGACTGAGTTTAATAGTGGTACTAAGGCTAACTCAGGACTTTTGGTGGGAAATCTTGGGGCTGGCTGAGACTGTCGGATCTGCATTGTGAGCTGAGACTCCCTCTCTCTCCTCACATTTCCTCCCTCCTGCCTTTCACAGATGTTTTATCTGCTTTTTGGTAGGAAAGTTTCCCTTGCCCAATCCTGCTTCCTTGCTCTTTCACTCCTGTAAAACTCTCACACTTCTAAACTTGCCACTGCATCTGTTTTCTGGTTAACCCAATTAACACAGGTAATGAGCTCTTTGGAGGTAAGGGCCACATTCTTATTCAAGTCGTGTCTTTAGCTCGCAGAACAACACACGGTAGGATCTCGATAACTAACTATGGAATCAATGAAAGCATGCAGACTCAGGATACTTTTCAACACTGAATGGTGTCTTGATCTTATGTAATTCACAGATGCTGGTCAACTTTCAAGAACATTTGGATTTGAAGACTCAGATTTGCTTAGGAAATGCACTGTGGGAATGGCATAACTGTGCATTTTCAGGTGGGTATTTTTTCAATGGTTAAATTTATGCCAAATATATAATTTACCTCTTTAAGATACTCCCAAGGGCTAAGATACTCCCAAGGGCTAATGTAGCTAATTGAGTATGAGTCATAATAGAGATTTGTACTTGAAATTATACAATAGTTATAAAATTGTTATTTACTGCCCACACAGCACATATTAAATATTATTGCTATTGCCTAGAAATCTCATCTAAATATTGCTTTATAGAATAAAATCCAAAGGCATTAAAAATCCTTTAAAAATCTGGACCCCGTTTATTTGGCACTTTTCACGTGACCCTCTGTATGAAGCTTCTACCTAGCTTGCTCCCCTAGTAGACCGGACTCCTGGAGGGCAAGCATGCCATCTCCTGCTCTGTACTCATCCCTCTCACCCCAACCTAAACCCCAGCATCTGCAAGGCCTGTACTATCCTGGGAAGCAAGAGATTTCAAATACTACCTCAGTTGAAATAAAATCTTCATGTCATTGTGACTTTCACCTTCTAAGACACATCTTTGACACATCCTTGTTTTCCTCCCATTGAACCCCCTCTTCTAGGAATTATTAAAAGTAGATTTGGAGACATTCCCTTTTTTTGCCTTTCTCTCTGGCTCTCACTTTGTCCTTCCTTACCCCACCTTCCTTCTTCCTTCCCTCCCTTCCTTGCTCACACTTTTCTTTTCCGATTTTCCTTCCTTTTTCCTTTCTTCCTTTCTCTCCCTCCTCCCTCCTTCTCTCCTTCCCTTCTTTCCCTTCTTTCTTTTATTCCCCAAACATTCATTAATTACCCACTCCACATTTCTAGAAGAACACCCCTGAACTCCATCAGCCGGCACTTTAAATCACAGACAGGGGGAGGCTGCTAAGGCACACTTTGGCTGCAGGCGCTCCTCCCCGACAAAGGGCAGTGTACATAATGTGCTGTGAAGGGCGCAGGTGGGCATTATGATCTCCACATTTTCATTCAGCTCTAATGCCAATTGGTCGCATGATTTTTGGTGGGTCATTTATGTTATTGTGCCTTAGATTCCTCATGTGTGAAGTGAGGGTTTGAGATGGGTTTCACTCTACAGTTCTCTTCTGGCTTTAAAAATAATCATCATGTTTTTACATCGGTGGAAAAAATGTTTGTAAGTTGACTTGGGGTCCTATACAACTAATTCTGTAAGGGAAAAGTTCTGCAAAGCACCTAATCTAAAAGGAAGAGGATTTGAGCTCTCAGGTACTGTGGGTCCGTTGGTTTTGCCCAACCCAGATGATTCCCAATATCAGATGTACAGGTAATCGCAGGTCTTCACTTGGCCTCCAAGTCACGCTACTCAAGTTGAGTGTATCAGGGACGTCACAGTGTCATGTCTATGACTATGCTCCAACAAGCAGTATAAGCTGCAATATTCAACCAGAAGAGGTTCGCCATCATACTTCCTTGATGAGATTGGCAATGAACAGGCCCTAGCTCGTGCCTGCGATGGATTATTATTCGTCATTCATTCTAACAAATCCCTGGGTCTGTGCTCTAGGCAGACCAAGTCTCAACAAGCCTCTGCTTACCTCACTCACCTCTCACTTTCTGTCTCTATGACACAGGATAATATTAGTCATTTATATACATCCAGAGATATTAATCAAGCAGCCTCCTCCTTTGCCTGGAACTGCAGGAATCAGAAATGTACAAGGCATGAATGGTCCCCGCCATCCAAGAGCTTATCTATACAGCGGTAACCAAGTCTTTGTGTCACAGTATATTGTAAGGGCCAACGTAGGGGTACCCGAATTTCTGGTAGAAGCAGAGAGCAGGAAGCAAATACTCTGGTCTGTTACACGGATAGCCAGCCCATGGATGTAAGCTGTCTCGCTTACCATTGTGTTCCCAGTGCCTAGCACGGTTTGTCCAACAAAGCAAGCACTTGATAGATATGAATTGATTGGATAAACATATTGTCTAAAGTGGGTAGGGATGATCAGGCAAGGGTCCCAGGAGAAATGACACTGGAGTTAGGGTTTGAAGGATTGAGAGGTATTAGGTGCTGTAAGGCAGGAGGGAACTTCTACAGAGAATATAAGCAAAGTTACAGAAGTAGACTCTGCATAGAGATAATGCAGAGATTGATTCTTAAAAGTTTAATGACATTTCACTTCCTGGCTTACACGCTATTGAACAGCTTCAACACGTGTTCATTTGGGCAGAGGAAACAAGAGATTCCAGAACCTGGGAGACATGCGTGGCCTCTCTCTGAGACTGACTTTGAAAAACTTTCCTGATCAAGTGCCAAGGATTTTATGTGTCTCTAAAACCTCTAAATACATAGAGAGAATCTTTAGTTGGGGCTATGAGATGTGCACAGCTATCAGCTGCTGAAACAAAGAAGGTCTTGTTTCATGGAACGATGAGCTGGAGTTGTTATCCTGGTACACACGTCATTAAGGATGATCCCAGGGAGGGGCAGATTTCCAAAATTTCCAGAAACAGTCACAAGAAGTGGCCAGGACCATGTTTACAACCACATCCCTTTCAAGCCCTCTTTATTCTTCTCCTTGGGTTTGGTTCTCTAGATCAGAAAGTCCATAACTGGTCTTTCTTCCTTGCTCACATCCTAAAAATTGTCGTGGAGTTAGATGTTGCAGCAAAGACAAATGAAGTATGAAAAGACTTCATTTAAGGTCCATATGGCTCCTATCACCCACTGAGTAAGAACTAACATCCTTACTCTTTATGTCAAAACTCTTCACCAAGTTCCTTGGCCTAGCTCATTCCTTTCCCCTTAACCTACCTCTCAGTTTCTGCACTTGTATTCTCGCATCATGGAACAGTAAACATCAGACTATCTGCTGGGAGGCAGCTGGGTGTGTGATGCATTTGCTTCAAGGCTGAAGACCTTGGTTTAAGACTGGATTCCAACACAAAGGAGCTCTCTGATACAATGAGAATAATAACATCTAGCCTGTCCTCCTCACAAGGTTCTGGAGAAGAGTGTAATGAGATCATGCATGTGACAGGTGAATAAAGATGTAAGGAGTTGTTGTCACTTTTGCATGTGGCAGGCCCAGATTACCAAGTATTTCTGTTCCATTGTACAAATAGCTACTGAATTCCCACAACTTTCATTAAGCTGGAGTCAAGAAAGGGTTGACAGTGTCTTGGGAATTTCACATTCTCTTAGACTTTTCTTCTGTAGCTCCCCATCTTTTATGCCAAGGTCTAAATTTACTCTTCCCCTGTGACTAATACTCCAGAATTCTCAGTAAATGTCTATTGAATTAATGTATGAATTACCCAGTGTTTATTAATCAGGATACTGCAATAACAGATAAACCCTGCAATCTCAGTGAGTTGCCCAGCAAACCCTTCTCACTTGTGTAAAATCTGATGCAGATCGATGGGGCAGGTGACACCTCCAATGGCTCAGAGGTCCAGGGTTCTTCTGTCCTGTGAACCAAGACATGGTTTCCCAGGTTGCTGCAGGGAAGGAGGAGAAGAGAGAGAAAGCTCAAAGCTTTCAACTGCCCTACAAATGCTGTGTGTCATTTCCACTCACAGCTAATGGCCAGAACTAAGAATATAAGCACAACCGAACTGCAGAAGAAGTGACAGAATATGGGGGAGCAAAGGCTGAGTGTCAAAACACTTGCTGAGTACCAGCATCTTCTGTGTGACCAAAAGCCCTCAGTCTCAACAAGAGTCCTTGCCTCTTGCATCCCAGGTAGTGGGACAGGCACAGAGCAAACAGCAATAGGTGAGACAGAAAAACGTCCTTGATTTTGTGGAGGGTACATTGAGGTGAAAGAGTGAAAATATTTTGGCTGCCCTCTGGTTTTTCAGTATTGTCTACTGTCTATTCCTCCACTTTGATTATTTATTCCTCTACTTCAACTGTAACATTTTCGGAGGCGTTCAAGTTTTTGAAGGACTACGACAGGGATCATTCCATAAACTCTGTGCTCCTCCCCAGGGAAGTGAGACTTGCTTCCTTTGTTTTAGCTCATGTCGGCTGGTCGTGAAGCTCTAAAGCCTCTGTGGTTTCAGCTGGGAGGAGGGAAGAGGCGAGGGAGGCTTGGAGGCAGAGCTTCCAGCTGGACTTGTTTGGGTTGGCACAGTCTCTGTAAGCAGCCGTGCTCCTGAGCTGCTAGAAAATGTGCTTATCACCCTGGGGGGCTGCGCAGGAAGGGGGAGGTCCCAGCTGATAGAGCCTGAAGGAGAGCTAATGGGAAGGGGGCCTCGGCCTCACGGTGGGTGAGCAGGAGGAAGATACGGGGTCCAGCTCCAGGGTGTGGGCGAGCTGTGAGGTTGACTTCACCATCCGTGCCAGATGGGATGGAAGCCATTGTTCGTTGTCATCGAATGAATGGGAGAGACATGCAGTTATGGTTCCTTCTTTGCCAGTTTCTTGTGATAGACCTTTCCTTCTATCACCACAGCTGAAAATAAATATTTATTTTATTATCTGCCCAAATCCTGACACTAATCTCTGAGCTGACGTCACCCAACATGACTTGCTCCTCTGTTGCAAACTAGCTTTTCTCGATTCTCTGTGCTGCCCTTGACACTTATACTAGATATTCTTAGCATCCATTTCTACCACCTCTAGCTCCAGTTTGCTTTATATCACATGGGCCAGAAAGCCAAAGAGTACGTTCCCCAGTCTCTCCTTGCTGTAATGTCTAGAGGCAAAGTAGGGCTGGCCGATGACATGCACTCTTACGAGATTAGAAAGTGGAAGGGAAGAGGACCATTCCGATTCAGTGTTCTCCTTGGCCAATGCACAGTCTCGCCAAAAGGGAGCTTTTGTGTCCGGGGAAGCAAGTATGGGCACCAGACTGGAGGCAGTAGGGCAGCTGGGATGGCGAAACCCATTTTCTGCAGCATCCTGAGCTGGGGCTAGCAGCTGCAAGAGAAGCCTTAAAGCCTGGGGGTCCCCTCTGTGTTCAGTACCCACCATCCTCCCTATCACTTTGTAACTAATGTCCCTATCTGAAATCCTATTCTGCATGAAATACCTGGCGTGGTTTCTATTTCCTCGCCTGTGCAGTACATCTACTCACCATGTCACCTGTATAATCATTGACTGCAGCCTGTCCAGAGTCACTCACTCCCTAAGAAGTAGTCAGGATGCATTCTCAGACCCATGCTCTAATCACTATCCCATGCCACCGCCTTCCTTATCTTTTTTAAGGCCCAAATCAAGTTTCACCTCCATTCTCACCCTGACCTTGACTCTAAGCAGATGTCTGTCCCATACCTCTTCTTGTTGACTCATCTTGCCTAATATTAATATTTAATTTCCCCCTCAAATCGTAGCTCCACAAAAAGAAAAGAAGAGAAAAATTTAGCTCTTCTGGAAAAAGAAAGGCTTGCTGGTACTTCTGCCGCCACCCCTCAAGTGTATTTTTAATATTTGTGGGATGGCATTATGCGCACTTGTAGAGCCTAAGAACACAGCACAGAAGGCCTGTGTCCTTCAGTTTGAGCTGATACTTTTCCCATCCTCATAATTCAATGTCTATAGGACAATTACAAGCACTACTGGGAGACAGGGATGTGCATTCTGGTGGAGGAAGAACCCCTATTTCCAAAAAAAAATGGGGGAGAAAGAAGAGACAGAGAGAAATTGTCTAGGAATGTGCCCACATGGGGGTCCTGGGTTTTCTTCCTTGTTGACTATTCACACATCTCACAGCAGACGTGAAAGTGACTCCCTTCCCCCACTTTACACGTCTGCAGCTGGAGTGGGGGAACCGGGCCCAGGAGCAAAGACACCAGCCGTGCACACCACCAGCAGTCCTTAAAGGGAGACTTGGAAGGAACTCTCAAACATTAAGGAAAACTCGCCAGTCTGGAAGCTGCTGGAAAAAGCCACCACAGACTTGATTTCTTTCCCATCTAAGGAGCGAACCTAAGGGATGGAGAAACTGTCATTCGTGGGGAGAGCACCCAGGACAGCAGAACTCAGTGGGGAGCCTCTGGCTTTGCAACAGGGAAAACTTCTCCAGGTGGTAAAATTAGGTCTTCTCCTGAAATTCCACCTTGTGACTTCCTCACTAGCCTTGTTGCAAAGTTTTGGCACTGGTATTGGCTGCACGTTTCATGAGAATTAATGTGAGCCCCAACAAAGGAGCTAAGTTCAGATCAAAAAGACCAGGAAGGTGAACAAAATATAAAAGGGCCAGGGGTGGGGGGTGAGGAGGAGGGTGTCACCCACCGGGGAGGAGAGAGAGGGGAGGAAGAGTGGGGATCACAGGGCACTCAAGGAGGAGGAAGGCAGAGAGGAGGATATTTCTGCGATGGAAGGATCCTTGTCCTGGTGCAGTCAGGACCCAATCGGAAAGCCCTTCTACTGTTCACTGTTGTCATCACTGCTGTGGGACTGACCAGCTGACAAGTCCTTCAGTATTGTTTGTAGTTTTTCCCTGTGTAAACAGTGCGTCCTCGAATAACAATAACGTGTTTTGTTCAGCATCATTTTATTATGACATTGATGAGATTCTAGGAACTTCAATTTTTATTTGTATCAATTAGCCTAGGGTAACGTGGGTTTCATTCTGCGTTGTCTCTCTTGAAGTCACGGAAAACACTGATGACTTTAGGTGAGGACTTACTGGCCTCAGTTTCCCGGGTAGACTGCCGGCTCCTCCCCTCACTTCTCCAGGAATTTCTGTGTGGCCTTTGGGCCAGCAGCATCTCCGGGGTGCTTGTTAAAAATGCAGAATCTCAGGCCTCGCTGTAGCCGGGCTGAATCAGAATCTGCGTTTTAACAAGATCACCATATGATCCTCGTGCACACTGAAGACTGAGAGGCAGTGTCCGACAACTGCAGAACTGAACAAGGAAGGGAGGACAGGGAGGGAGGACAGGGAGGAGGCTGGTATAAAGCAGTGTGTACTTGCCATAGGCTCTACTGCTGGGAAACTCATGGAAGGTAAGCAGTAGATGAAGTGGCAGTGGGCTCCCACAAACCAGGAAACCCCGGTTCTACCCTAAGCCAGTAGGTCTCCAAGTTTAGTGTGCATCAGAATCACCGGAGAGCTTGTTAAAGTGCAGATTGCTGGATCCGCCCCCTTCCAGAGTTTCTGATTCTGTAGGCCTAGGGTGGGCCCGCGCCTGCCTGTCTGCTCAGGGCTTAGGTGGTGCTGGTCGTGCTGACCCAGGAACAACATTTGAGAACAACTGCCCTACGCAATACCGACATTGAGATTACAGACTCGCCCTTCTATAAACTGTTTGGGATCATTATGGTCTCAAATCCCCCAGTGGATTTGCCACTGGAGACCAGACCACTTCCAGAAAGAGGCCCTCGTGGGAGAGTCCTCGTGCATTTCCACCAGCTGTGTGGAGTTGAGAACTAATTCGGAGGGAAGCTAGGCTGGCCCTGCGTTCCCAGCCCCGGGATCCGGCAGACCCGGAGACAGTGGGTCGGTAAAGAAAATGACACAGATGCAACCCAGAAACTGCCGTTTCATTGGGCAAGGTTGTGCCTTTTCATTATAAGAGAAAGCTAGCATTTCCCAGCTCTCCTTCCACCAAGAGTAGGCAACCATAAAACCAAAGTCAATTTCTTACAATTTAGTAACCTCGGTACCAACCAATTATATTCTGGGACATGAGAAACAGCTGTTGTAACATTAGAGCTCCAACAGTTTCATCTCAGCTATTTAAGGGATAAAAGAGCCAATATTTTCATTCCCTTGTGATATTATCAAGACATGATAAACAACCAAGACTATAGTATTAATTACATTAATTTGGAGAGGAGAGAGACCACTTTAATTGCTCCAAGTTGGAGTATAATTTTTTATGGGCAGACAATCATTCCATAAATTCACATTAGAAAAAGTACTTTGCCTTTTTCTATCAGCAGCAAAACTTCTAGAGGCGAAAATCTCCGACAATAACTACCCCCCTTTATTTAATTTATTGGGGTGACATTAACTAATAAAGTTATATAGGTTTCAGGTGTACAATTCTGTAACACATCATCTGCCTATTGTATCATGTGTTCACCCCCCAAGTGTCCTTCCACCACTAATTACTCCCACGTTACCCTCTCATACCGCCCTCCACCCTCTTTCCCTTTGAAAATCACCATCCTGTGGTCTCTCTCTGAGTTTGTTAAAATTTTTTTTTTTTTACTAAATCCCTTCACCTTTTTCACCCAGCCCAGAAACCTCCTCCCCTCTGACAATTGTCAGTCTATTCTCTATCTATGACTTTGTTTACATTTTGTTTGTTAGTTTATTCATTAAATTCCACATGTAAGTATGATCATATGGTCTATGTCTTTCTCTGACTGGCTTATTTCACTCAGCATAATACTTTCCAGGTCCATCCATGCTGTCACAAGGGGTAAGATTTCCCTCTTTTTTATGGTCCAGTAGTATTCCATCATGTAAATATACCACAGTTTTTCTATTGATGTATCACTGAAGGGCACTTGGGCTGCTTCCATATCTTGGCTATTGTAAATAACACTGCAATAAATATAGGAGTGCATATATTCTTTTGAATTAGTGGTTCAGGTTTCTTTGGGTAAATTCCCAGAAGTGCAGCAGTCAGTTCCATTTTTCACTTTCTGAGGCTGCACTAGTCTGCACTCCCACCAAGAGTGCCTGAGGGTTTCCTTTTTTCCACATCCTCAACAATAGCTGTTGTTTGTTGACATATTGATGATATCTCACTGTGGTTTTAATTTGCATTTCTCTGATGGTTAGTGACATTGAGAATCTTTTCATGTGTCTATTGGCCATCTGTGTATGTTTTCTTTAGAGAAGTACCTATCAGGCCCTTTGTCCATTTTTTAATTGGATTGTTTTTCCCCCCTTTTTTTGGTATTCAGCTTTAAAAGTTGTTTATAAATTTTATATATTAACCCCTTATCAAGTGCATCTTTGGCAAATATGTTCTCCCATTTAGTGGTTGTCTTTATATTTTGTTGATGATTTTCTTTGCTGTGTAAAATTCTTTTTGATACCAATGGCGTATTTCACAGAACTAGAAGAAATATTCCAAAAATTTATATGGAACTATGAAAGACCCTGACTAGCCACAGCAATCTTGAGAAAGAAGAACAAAGCTGGAGGAATTATGCTACATGATACCAAACTATACTACAAAACCATAACAACCAAAACAGCATGGCATTGGCACAAAAACAGACATATAGGTCAATGGAACAAAAATAGAGAGCCCCAAATTAAAGCCATGCCTTTATAGTCAATTAATATTTGACAAAGGAAGCAAAAATATACAATGGTGTAAAGATAGTCTATTCAATAAATGGTGTTGGAAAAATTGGACTGATACATGCAAAAAAAATGAAACTAGACTACCTTCCTACACCAGACACAAGAATAAACTCAAAATAAATTAAAGACTTAAATGTAAGACTCAAAACCATAAAAATCCTGAAACAAAACATAGGCAGTAAAATCTCAGACATTGCTCATAGCAATATGTTTTCTGGTATATCGCCTTGGGCAAGGGAAACAAAAATAAATAAATAGCCCCTTATACGGTGAATTTCAATAGAAAAGAAACTCTCACTGTTGCCATACATCCTTTATGGAACCCTGACCCGCTGAACTATTTGAGAGAAAGAAACACAGGGAAGGTCTTTGTCTTGGGATAATTCAGAACCTAAAACAGGAAGCAAAACTGACGCTGCTACATTCGAATGCCTTCTCGTACGTAGAATGGGCATAGAGTGTGGCACCTCCCTCTCAGGGCTACAAAAAAGATGAATGATGGACATCCGGATGCCCTGTAAGCTGTAACACCCTAGGAAAGCAGCAGAAGAAAGGGAACTCTCATTTATGGAGTGCCTTCTACGTAAGGCACTGAGCTAGTGCGTGACTTATATGATCATAATTTAATACTCATAAGAAATGTTAGAGAAATAAATACATAAAAAGAGAATGTAACAAATAGGTAATGAACATGCCAGTTTTGTCAGTGTGGGACGTATTTAGATAAGCTGTATGGCTCAGATTGATTAATGTGATATATACTATGCCTCATAAGTATCCTCTCTCACCCCCAGAACACATGATAAATACTTGTTGACTAAGGGGTGGTCACATTCTGAAATCACCCAAATTGATACTATAGTTTTGTTAATGAAAATACACCTAAGTGAATCTATCCACTAAGGCTCCTGGGATGAAAAACTCCATTTGGCCTGACCGGTGTGGCTCAGTTGGTTGAGTGTCATGGGCAGAGTACAAGGTCTTGGCTCCAGGCAGGACACATGCCTGGGTGGTGGGCCCACCTGGGGTTGGGGCGGGTGCAAACAGCAACCAATCACTGTTTCTGTCACACACTGACTTTTCTCTCCCTCTCTTTCTCCTTCCTTTCCCTCTCTCTAAAAATAAATAAAAGCTTTAATAATAATATAAGCAACCATCTACAAAATGTCATTTGGCTCCAATGGTTGTGGCGGAAGGGGGGGATTTAGGCTGGTTCCAGGAAGTAGCTCCTAAGAGCTGCTGCTGAATGTAGCAACGTTACTGTGGCTTTGGACTCGCATTTGGGTTGGGGGCCCAGGGCACTCCATCCAGGTTCCTCCAAGTGCTTGTTCTAGGAACTCCCTGTGAGTTTCTAGAGGGGACAGTGCTGCGGTTTGCCTGGCACCCCTCCCCTTCAGAGCCGTTATGAGGAGCGGGTTTTCCAGGGTTCTGAACGCTCTGTGGCAGGTCAACACTTGACTAGTAATGCTCGCACCAAGGAAGAAGGGATTGTGAAAAATCAAAAGAACCCTTCAGGGTGGTGTAGTCCTCCATGGCTGGAATTAGACGCACTGCTGTGAATGGGAGCACTCCCTGGAAAACTGAATATTGTGAAGTTCCAAACCACGGGATTTTTATTGTTGATGCTAGTACAGGTGTCCTCCACACCCCTTGCCCTCCTCCACCCTCCTTCCGCCCAGCCCCCGCCCCCCCACCAGCACACTGTTGTCTGTGTCCTTGGGCAATGCATATGTGTTCTTTGGCTAATTTTTTCCATTCCTCACCCCCAAGATTTGTTTTTAGGTAGAAATACTCCCCTAACTTAAATGTGCAATAGAAGATAGCTTGAGCGAATGTGGGGCAACTGTATGAACACACAAAATCATGCAGTACAACTGTACATGTCGGGATAGTCTGATGTGTGAAACAAATTGTAGGAAAGAATTTCAGTTTCAAGGCAATAGCGTTCACCATGATCTTACTTTTTTTAATTTTAATTGTTCAAGTACAGTTTTCTGCCTTTTACTCCCATCCCAGTCCACCCCCAATCTCACTTTTATTTTAAAATGTATAAATATGAGTGGAAAATAGTGGAAGTATATATATATATATACATATATATATATAAATCTTAACACTTGTTATCACTTGATAATGGAATTATAGGTCATTTTTATCATCTCTTTATTTATCTGCAATTTCTAAGTATTCCATAGTAACATAACTTATAAAAATAATGTTTTTGAACAAATATTTTTGTTTTCATCAGGATAATAATAAATAATCTATTTGTTGAAAGCTGACCACTGTACACAGTGCTTTACCTTGGTTAGATCATTTCTCCTCACAATGGCACCATGGGGTTGTTTATCAAGGCAGAAGTTGCTACCTTAACAAAGCAAACAGATTAACATTAATTGTAGAGTTTCATGTCTTCCTACTACCCTCAGTCATCAGGAAATTCTGTGCTTCCAGACCTCCGTCTACAGCCTTCTTTGGGAAAACAGGTGACACAATCAGTGGAGGAAGACTCGGGAGGACCCTGGTGTACGAGAGTGCACAGGAGAACTCCAGCTGTAGGCACAGCTGTAGGCTCCTGCCTGTTCCAGGGTTCTCATCACCTTAAGCAAAAAGGCTTTTTCTGAGTGAAGGCAAATGGAAGCTGTATGAATACTAAAACTGCTTCCCAAGAAATACCTTCATGTTAAAGAGGGGTGCAGTAGGGCACACTAAAAAAGTCAGACCCTCTGAAAACCTGAAAAGCAATCAGACCCCTGGCTCATGGATCTTCCAGGGGTCCTCAGACAGGTCCATGCTGCGGTGGTCCCCCCATGGACTCATTACCATGCCATTTACTCTTGCTTGAGGATGACCCAGGGAGATGATGGTATGAGTAGCACCCACATTTGTTTTGGGTTTGCTCCCAGAAAGTTTTTAAAAGCTTAGTTTTCAAAAACCTGGAAACACTGCCAAAGAAACTGTGCAATCTGCCCAACATCCCACCCTTTTTCCTTGCTGACACAGTCCAAGTTTTGTTTGGGGTGAGCAGGAACCTGCAAGGGAAAGCAGGCATGGCTCTGAGGAGCTGGCCTTGGTCTGAGCACTGCAATGGTTGGTTTCACGGGCCAACCTGACTGGGCCATGGGGTGCCCACACATTGGGTCAAACTACAGTAAGTCTCTAAGGGTGATTCCGGATAAGGTTAATATTTGAGTCAGTAGCTTTAGTAAAGCAGATTGCATTCCCCAGGGTGGATGACTTCATTCACTCTGCTGAAGGCCTGAACAGAACAAAGAGGCAGAATCAGAGAAAATTCTCTCTCTGGCTGCCTTGGACCTGGGACATCAGTCTTCTGCCTTCAGGTCCAGACTGGAACTTATGCCCTTGGCTCTCCTGAGTGTCTCGCTTGCTGAGTGTGGATCCTGAGACTTCTCAACCGTCATTATCATCTCAGGCTATTCCTTGTAATACATCTCCCATTATAAATCTTCTCTTGGTTCTGTTTCTCTGAGAGCCCAGACTAGTACAGCCAATCACAGTCACTGGTCATTGCTTTCTCTTTTGCTGATGATGGATAGGCCTGTGACCCACTTCTGGTGCACAGTGGAAGAGGTACGCTGGTGGGGGGAGGGGTTTTCCCCTGGGACAGTCTTTGTCTTTAAGAAGAAAAAAGTGGCCCCAACCAAAACTATCGTGCCTTCCCTTTCTCCCTGCTTTTGACGAGGGCTTTGTGAAGAGATGCCCGGAGCTGGGGTGGACATGCTGGAGCATCATGGCAGACATCATGGACACACGAGAGATGGCGAACGGGAAGCTGGAGAACCCTGGATTCTGATCAGCATCGCTGACCTGCTGCACCAACCAATGCCAGTCTCCGGACCACCTGTTAAGTGAGAATCTAATGATCAGACTTTAATTAAACCACGAGGAGCTGGTGTGATAGGATTTGCATCATAAACTAGCCACAGAATGAAAAAGTATACTTCTCCACTATTATTATATTTTGGTCACCTGTTTTTAAAGGTTTGTTCTTTATAATCATTTCAGCCACAAAATCAGAAACTTTTTTAAAAATGTCTTTTTTTTTCTGTTTGTCCATGGGACACTGAAAGTTAGTCCTTGCAAAAGGACAAGCGATACCCAGCAAAGCAGGTCCCTTCTGACGTGAAGTCACATGTTATGTTATATTACATTAGGAATCAACACACTCCTTCCTTCCTTCATTCATTCCACAGTGTGTCATGCACTGGGCTAGGTATCTGAAGCACGGGGGTGAAAAATAGATCATCCTTGTCCTTGCAAAGTTAATGGTCCCTCTGAGACTTCTGTGTGTAAATCAACAATTGAAATAAGACAGGAGCAGCATCACTACAGGAGTATGGACACAGCCCAGGAATGAGCCACCCCAGGTGAAACAATTCACTTCACGTGGCGACAGTAAAGGAAGCCTTTCATTCCATGAGGGTTTCTTCTGCAGCATTTAAGAAACATTTCGGGAAGTGGCCCATTTTCCATCAAATTTCGGTAAACCAGTTTGTCTTAAAGCAGGATCTGGCTTGGACAATATATCTACTCTATTATTTTCACTAGCTTTCCTTGAGAATATGGGTGTAGTTATTTCACCATTTGCTTGAAAATTCATTGCACTCCCTTATGTGCAGGGGAAATTGGGATATTCTGGTTCCAAATGTGAGTAAAGCAAAGAAGAGGTTAGGACAGGCTTGAAGGGAAGGAAGGGGACAGTTGGGGGGCTGGGTCAGTTCCGTGTCGGTGGCTAAGAGGATGTTTAGGAGCCTGGGCCTCATGGCTCTGACAGTCAGTCCCCCGCCTTCCGTTAAGAGGCCGAGTGGTGCAGCCACTTCAATGACAGGGAGGACCTCAGACCTCCATGCACCATGCAGATCAGTAACTGAGCTTTCTAATAGACACATCCCAGCTCACACAATACTCATGATCTAATTTAAGGGCATACTTCTGTGTACACTCACTCGTTACATATCATGTTTGTGGTTTCCTTGAAATGGCCTCATGGTCAAGCCAGAAAGCACTGACACCTTGATAACTTGCTGCATTTTATATATTTTTTAAAGATTTTATTTATTTATCTTTTTTAGAGAGAGGCGAAGGGAGGGTGAGAGAGAAGGAGAAACATTGACACGAGAGGGAAACATTGATATTGCCTCCCACGCCCTGGCTGGGGACCTGGCCCATGACCCAGGCCTGAGCCCAGACCGGGAATCCAACCCGTGGCCTTTCAGTCTGTGGAACAATGCCCAACCCACGAAGCCATGGGGTCAGAGACAACCCAGCATTTCAGAGAGGCTTCTTCTTGGCAACCTCAGGCATGTTGTCCCGAGTTGCATCCTGCGAAAGGTTGGTGTGGAAATAGCCGGGAAGGCTCAGAAACTCAGAGACCGAAGTGATGTGTCTAGTGGGAGTGGCAGGATGTCTTAGAAGCTGTCAGAATGTGGCAAGAGGGCATTTATTTTAAGGGTGAGGGGAGAAAAATAAATTAGGCTGCCATCGAATGCAATCAGGGGCAGGAATTCAGAGGTGCCCTCTGCTTGTATAAAAAAATAAAATTAAAAAAAAAAACACCCAAGTGGAGAACAAGGAGGTATAATTTTTCTTAACACACCGATGTACAATAAGAACATATATTTAGTAACATTTGCCTCCCTGCGCCCTGAGCAGCTGTTCAGCTCCAGCACACACTCCTCCTCCCAGGCTGGGAAGGGAAGCGTGCTGCACGAAGTGTCTGGAGTTGCCAGTAGTGGGGGGGGAGGCGGGGGCCCCACATTCTGGAACCGCCCCACCCCTGCAGGCACTAAGGGGTCAAACATAGCCAGGGGTTAGGAAGCAAAGGCAGAGAAGTGTCTCCAAGGGAAGACCAACTGGAGAGTTCTGTTTAATTTAGGCAGGAAAAGCAGATCTGCTGTAATTTGGCAGTGGCTCTCCAGTCGGGTTCTTAAAGGCCCTAGAGGAGTTCAAGTTCACTTCTCTTACTATACCTTCTTAAAAGCAGGGAGCCAGAAAGAGACTCTCTTAAAATTATCCCTCTTTGCTCTGTGTGACTGTACTTACTCAGCAAGGTTTTTGACTGTCAAGGAAATGCTTTCTGTCCCCTGGAGGAGAGGCTTATGGGAAAGGGGAGACAGGATGTATCCACTTCAGGTCAGGCCCTTGTTTTCTAAGGCGTGACGTGGTGGACACCTGGCTTCCTAGGCTCATAGTCACCTTCCTGACATGTGTTTATAGGAGCCTTGGGGGTACAGGTGGCAGTGAGGACTAGCCAGGGTGGGGAAAGGCCATATGTAAATGTACTGTTTGGTCCAGTGAAGGACAGGTGTTCATTGGTTCGCTGATTTCCTCTTTTTTCTTTCTTTACTTCCTCTCTCTCTCTTCCCCTTCCTCCTTCCCTCTTCCGCCCCCTCCTTTCTCCTTCCCTTCTTCCTCCCTCCCTTCCCTTACTTCTTCCCTCTCTTCCCTCTTTCTTTCCTCCCTCCCTCCCTCCCTTCTTCCCTTCCCTCCCTCTCCCTCCTCTCCTTCCCTCCCTTCCTGGTTTCAGTGTGGTCACTGGTGCAACTCAAAGCACCTGTCCCGGTAGGGGCACCAGCACTTGAGAGCTTAGTCAAAATACAAACTCTTCGGCCTCAACCGCATGGTACCTGGTAGGCAATCTCTGTGACTAGGCAAAAGCAATGAGGAGTCACTTCCTCGACTTGACTACAAAATGACTCGGCTACAGCCCTGGAGTACTCACCCACTCACTACGAGGGAAGCCAGCGGCCCTCTGGCGAACAGCCTTTAGGGAGGCCCGCGTGGAACGAACCTGATGCCTCACTCAGGTCAGTGGGCAGCGAAGACCAGGGTTTGGCCAGCAGCTACATGAGTGGTCATGGGTGCACATGAGTGCTACATGAGTGATCTTCCCCAGTCAGGCCTTGAAATAACAGCTGCCCCTCCCACCTCCGCATCCTCGTGAGAGACTCCGAACCCGAGGACCCACCGAAGCTGTGCCCACCCTGCTGACTCCCAGAAACTGGGAGGCGGTGAATATGTTCGTTGTTTTGAGCTTCTGACTTCGGGTTAACTTGTCACGCAGCAATAGGTAAGTAATACAATTGCAAGATCAGAAACTCTAAGCGGGGGCCTGGAATGTGTCTTTTACGTGTTCTCCGGGTGATTTTCACGGTGGTTTGAGAAGCACTGCTGTAACTAAGTGAAGGGCAGGGACTCCGGAGCCGGATGGTCCGGGTTCACATCTTAGTTCTTTCACTTCCCAGCTTGAAGAGGTTGAGTGGGATCCCTGACCTCTCTGTGCCTTCTTTTCTTTTGTAAAATGTCACTAACAACAATACATACCTGTAGGTGGCATGAGGACTGGTTGGCCTACTATTTTTAAAGGATTAGCATGTTGCCTGACAACAGCCAATAAGAAAATTAGTGATCATTCATTCATTCTTTCAACAAACGTGTACAAGGCCCCGACGAAGGGCCAGGCATTGTGCTAGATGCTGCTGCTACAAAGATGAACGAGACACAGGCTGCTTCCCTGGGACGTTTTCCTGGAAGGTGGGTTGGCACTGAAAGAATCAACATGACCACGGGCTACAGTGCTGGCCCAGACTTCAGAGCCAGGCGCCCATGCTACCGCGGATGAAGGCATCAGGAGATGCTTAGCTAATGGGTAATTGGGAGGTTGGAAAAGAATAGAGAACACGGGCTTAATTCCTTCCACACCTCACCTCAGTTCTTCTGGGTCTCTATGGCTTCCTTTTTACACGGAAAACTGGCCCACCTGTCGTCACTCACCGCCTCTTCAGACCAGCGCTGCTTGAACAGAGGACCTGGGTGTCTTACTCACAAGGCTTTAGCCCCTCGGTCCTGTTTTCTGCTCCTGGATCTCGCAGCCTCGTTTATCCGACCTTCAGGTGCCACTTCTCTCTGATAGCCCCTCCCCCCCCTCCTCTCCCAGCAAGGCAGGCTCCTTCTTACCCTTGAAACCTCTGCTTCAGTGCTTCCTCCGGGAGTCTTCCTCATCACACTGTCTGAATAAGGCCTCCATTTCGGTGCACTTTGTAGTTATTAAGCAGCACTGGAATTTGGATCCCAATTTGTTTATGGACCTGTGCATCCTGTCTCCCTGAGCAGACTTGCCGTGTCTGAGGGTTGGCTCTTGGTCTGCTTTATGCCCACGGAGCATGCGCAGTGTCCAGTGCACTCCCCGGGACAGAACGGACGTTTAATAAATATGGGTGATCGAATGGATAAATGAAGGAAGGAATGGGTCTTTCCACAGCCTCTGCGACAATTCAGTGTGGTTTGCTGAAATGTCAATCTTTATCACGAAGGACATTAATTCAAATTCTGGAAGATAAAACTGCTGATAAACAGAATGTGAAACCAAGTCGCTTTAACTAAGGGGGCTGCTCTATAGAGAACCGGGAAGGGAGAGAGTGGGAGGCCATTACGCTAGTTCACATTTATGAGGTACCTCCTCCCAGGGGCCGGGTGCTTCATTAGATGTTTTATATGCATCCGAAGTAGTTATTATCATGATGGGGAGCAGTTGGGGAAACTGAGTCGTAGAGCCCTTTATTTACATGCCTCTGACTCACATCACAGGCCTTCCAGCACAGAACCAGGACCGCGCCCAGCCGTCACAATCCGGAGCTCCTCTGTTTAACCACTCCACTCTCCTGCCTCCAGGGGAATGAAGCCCATTGAGTAAATATTCTGCATGGATAGAAGTGTACACAGTTGAACATCTATATGCCACTGTAACATTAGATCAGATGGGGAAATACAGGAACACTTTCTCAGGAGACCACATCCACGTATGTGGGAACTGAACAAGCAGTGGCCCATTCCTGTGACCCCTCCCCTCCCCAGAGGGGCTTCCTGTTGTTCAGAAGACAGTTGCTCAGGGCTGCAATGCAGTGCGCCATCACCTCCAAGGTCCCTCACTCTCAAAAACAGTGTTAGTGATCTCTTCCCAAACCCCGAAGGGTTAGCATTCTTCTTGTCAAGGTGGCATGTAATTTACAGCCATTGGCAGTTCCTGTTGCAAGGCATTCCAAGATCAGAGGGGCCAGGGAAGGTGACAGGTCAGATCTGAGCTTAGCGGGAGAAGTTACGGGTTAGGGGTGGGAGGGGAGGGGTAGAGTTTTTACAAAGCAGTGGGGCCCCCTGCGCTGTGCCTAGAGCAACCTTTGACTCCCATTAACAACAAGTCTCCGCAAGCTCAAACGAACAAGAGAGGAACCAGGCTTACCCAGTCTTAAAACAGGACGAAAGTCTGAGTCTTCCCTGTGGGATGAGGAATTATCGGGGCCAGTAGTAAGGGTGAGCTACTCCCCGGTAGGGGAGAGTAATTAGGGAAATTGAGAATTATGCTCCTGTGGGCATTTTTTTTTCTCAAGGCTTACTTTGAATCCAGAATGTATATCTTTAGTCTGCTTTGTAAGTTTTAAATATTCGGATTTTCAGAGAGACAAAGCCTCTGCTGAAATTTACATAAAACTCTATTGAAATATGTCTAAACGTTAGCCTCCGTCTCAGCTTTTCACAGCTGAGCTGTCGGTGCCTCTGCAGTGGGACCTGTCTCTGGGACATGAAAAACACAAGTTCCTGAAGAGAAAGAAGCTGAGGCACAGTTGCTGGGAGGGTGACATGCTAGGGTGGACCTAAAGTTGTCTATAGTTTATAATTTGAGGAATGGCTTTGTTTGTTTCGATCACAAGTTCTCAGAACGATGGCTTCTGTGGGCCAAAGGAGAGTCCCCAGGCCCGCAGACTCTGGTAGATAGATGTATACATTTTTACCCACTTAGAAAGGCTACAGGCTCCCTGAACCTGACCTGGAGACTTCTCCTTAAGACCTCAGGAGTCCACGATTCTGAGGAACAGAAGAAATTTGACCCCAGGAACAACCTTGGAGCATTCAGGGACCATTTGGGTAACTAGCTCTATAGTCCATCTCATTACCGTGCTAATAACAAGTTACCCCATCTCTGATTCACGGATCACCAACTCTAAATGATTTTGACATTCATAAAATACCCCTGAATCACTAAAGTAGGACTTTATGTGATTCAATGTCCTCGAGTGAGTTGGAGTGAGTTCTGCAGGGTCTCTGATTGTCATCGTGAGAGACAATAGTTATTATAACATAGTGGTGCCACAGGAGTGCCAGGTAATAGGACGTGTTCCATGGATAGAATACGAGACCAACTCCATTCTGCTGGGAATCAGAAGTTAAAAGAGAAAGTGGAAAGGTCGAAGGAGCATTGACAAACTGTTGCAGGATAAAAAGTGTTGCCGTGGGAAACGGGGACTCGCCTTGTGGGTGACGCCTGGTCTCCTCACCCTCAATAGCTGACATTTCCATTTCCCACTTTCTCTCAATTACTCCTCTAGAAGTGGACCTACAAATGCTAAATAATAGGGACGCACACACATCGAACAAATTTAACTACTTCCCCCTCTATAAAATTATACCACGGAGCCAGCTTTATTGTCATTGCTTCCTTCCATGTCGACCTCTCTTCCTGAAGTCCGAGTGGCCAGAGGGCAGGGCTGTGTGGCTCACGCGTGGTTCTGTGAACCTGTTGGAGGAAACAGGAGCTACCGGACAGGCATGGAGGGGAGAGCCTCTGTGTCTTCCACCAGGGGTCAGTAAAACTTCTACGAGACTCCTAGGATGGCATCCAGAGTTGACTGAGGGCCACTTGTTTGTCGCCATAGGTCCTTTAGAAAATGTCAGCAAGGGGTGTCATAGCAGCCAGTCCCAAGTTGATGAACACATACAGAAGACATGGCTAAATATATATATATATATATATATATATATATATATATATATATATATATGACTGGAACAATATCAAGCATTAAAGGAAACATCATAAGGACAATGTCAAAGTAACGGAGTGAAGATCGCGGGATTCTCAACTTCAGCGTGCAGTTTTGAGCAGTACTGAGACAAGCTATCTGGCCTCATTGGCAATCACAGACTAATTGTCCAGGAACTAGGGCTTATTGGCTCGACTCTGTTGGTCACAGCTTCTAGAAGCAAGGAAGCAAGGCCTGAAGTTTCCCTTCTCTTCCTGGGTTATGGCGGTTGTTTTTGTAAGGGATAAAGGCTTTACAAAGTGCACACTAGATATGGAGATTTGACTCTCTGCTTCCGCTTTTGCCCTACTCTCAGCTAGAGGGAGCTGTAAAAAAACAAAACAAAACAGAACCTTATCACCCCCCTGCTTAGAATCCCCCTAAGCCTATCCACTCAGGGAACCAAAGTCCCACCACTGGTCCTGGCCTGTGGAGCCAGGGTGCCTTCAAGTTCCTGGGGCTTCTCTGACCTCATCTGCTCCTCCTCCCTGCACTCAACGCACTCCAGAAACTGTGAGCTTTTGGTGATGCTCCAACTCAGTGGTTCTCAAAGTGTGGTCCCTGGGTGTGCAGATCAGCATCCTGTGAAGTGAGATGTGCGTGTCCTTGGGTCACACACAGAATTACTGCATCAAAAACACTGGGGAAGGGCCCCAGCAATCTTCCATTAACCAACCCATCTACTGATCTGATGCCTGCTGAAGTTTGAAAACCACTGCTCCACCCTTCGCCTGGTTTACCGTACCCAGAGCTCTTCTTCCCTCTTAATCAGATGTCAGCTGACATTTTAGCTCCTCACAGAGACTTTGCCTGACCACCTATCTAAAATGACCTCCCTGAGCCCCCTCAGCCCAATCCGTGCCACTATCTCTTTAAATTCCCCATAAAATGACCTGAAATAACTCGCTTATTTGTTAATTACCTCCCCCATTAGAATGAGAGCAGACATCTTATCTAATTTTATACCATGGATCCTAGTGCCTAGAGTCATGCCTTGACTATACTATGTTCTTAATCTTTGTAATGTCTGTGAGATCTTTTGTTCAGCCTGCCTTGTTGAAGAGGCAGAAATTAGATTCTCTAAGGAAGTGCAGTGTGGTGCCAAAGCCCTGGCATGGAGTCAAAAGATGAGGGTCAAGTTCTGAATTTTCCACTTGAAAATCAGCTGACTTTGGGTAAGTCATTTAACTAGATTAGTGGGTCGGAAACAGGGCTGATTTTGTCTCCTAGACAAACATCGCACAGTGCACAGGACAGCCCCCTGCTGAGCAAAGTGCCTGAAACACCCAGGCCGAGAAAGCCTTGTTTTCTCATCTGCAAAGTAGGGATAATATTCTTTTCCTCATTCCCAGCGCTCCGATGACACTTAAGCAAATTTTTTCTCATGAAGTGTTTTCAAGTGACAAAGAGTGTGGACAAACACCCTCTGTGTTTGTACCATGTCTCTGTGTCTATACAACACCCTGTGTGTCTGGTACCATGCCTTATACAGAGTACCTGCTCCATACATATTTTTTCAGTGAATGAATGAGTGGTCAGAAGCCCCTTCCCAGCATGAGTTTCTGTTTCCCTGTTTGAGACATGGGATAAAGATAGTACTTGTGTCCTAGGCACCTTGTGAGGGTCACAGGGACGAAGTATATAAAGCACCCGGTTCAGGATTTGACACATCCATGGAGAATCACCCTCATGTCACCCTTGGTTGCTTCTTTGCCCGGCTGCCCTGCTGAGGTCCGACCGAGGCGCTCACTTCCACTCCAGTTTCCCCCCATTCTCGGTAGAGAGTCATCTTCCTCCCTCCCAAGCTCCTCTCCTCCTCTATCCGTTTGGTCACTCAGGGCATCCTTGACTCTTCCCACTGTATCGCCAAGACCCACCCATCCTGCATTTTTTCCAAAGAAACCCTCAGGCCTGGCATTTCAGAAGCAGCCTCTTCCAGGTTTCCTTGAGCTTCTAGCAGAGAAGAAACTGGACACCAGGCTTCTGTTCCCTGCTTGGGACTCTCTCCATCCTCCTTCATGTCCCAACTTTCTTTGGCCTCCTTGTCTTTTCCCGTCTTCTACAACCAATCAGCGTGCACCCAGGAGAGTTTTCGGGGGCCAGGAATGCTTCCTATTAGAAACCCTATTACACATCACTAAAACGCTAAAATGTTTCATTTGATGCCCACAACCAGTAAAAATTTTGTGTGACTGTATGAAGATTGGATTGCCTCACCAGTGAACCTAAAGTTACATTTTAGAGAATTTAAACATTGATTAATTTCCATACTTAGTTCATTTCCACATTTTGAAATAAATCAATTATTTTTTCCCTATAGCAAATGCAACTGTAGGCCCTTGAAAAGCGTGCCTGCCTTTGGTGCTTTCGACATTGAAAGTTTTCTTTGCTTCTTTGTCCCTTGGTGAATTTTCCTCCTTTCCTTTTCCTATTTGCTGACAATGGTCAGTGATCATTCCAGAGTCTGCAAAGCATCTGAAAATGGCTGTGTGTTTGGTGGGTGATGTTTCTTGTAGGGACCGCTGTTGACTCGCAAACACGGTCTCACACACTTGCGTCCATCTTTGTCCGACAGCGTGACCATCAGCTCCCACATTTGCTGTGCACGTCATGGACGGCAAAGGGCTTTCACCTGTATTATCCATTTGTTCTCACAGGGCTCTCGCGGTGACCCAGGGCCAGCTGACCACAATGTATATTACATCAGTCAGTCTTGATTTTACCAGTGAGAACCCAGAGTTTAAGAAGGTGAAGTGACTCATGCAAAGTTACAGAGTGAGTGACAAAGGCAAGATAAAAATCCCCATCTTCTGGGGATCGTGTGCACCATGCTGTTTTCTGGTCTTTAGTCAGCCCTGGGGAAGGGCTACTCCTGGAAAAGGAAATTAAGCAAGTCTTGAGTCTCTGGGTTAGTTTTGACGTGCGTGCACTCTCTCTCTCTCTCTCCCTGTGATATAATAGACCTCTAGCCTTGAATTTTCCCTATTTGCCCTACAAACAATAGGACTGAATTAATTTTTTCAACACATATAGTACTTTTTCAGGGATGGGTATTGTTTCAGGTGCTGGGAATATATAGCAGGGAACAAAAAAGACCATGTCCTTGCCTCATGGAGCTCACAGTCCAGGTATAATCAATAAATAATAAATGAACCAGTCAATATATAGTATGCCAGACGCTGGTTAGTGATGAGGAAAAGAGTAAAGCAGGAGGAGGGGATAGGGAAGTGGGGGAGCGTTTGCTATTTTATTTAGAGTGGTCGACAGTAGGGTGGCATTTGAGAAGAGACTTTGAAGAAGTGAGAAAGTGTGTCACGTGGACAGGGGCAGAGACCGGCATGTGCAAAGGCCCCGAGGCAGCTGCATGTTTGGCGTGCCTGAGAGAGAGTAAGGAAACCAAACTGGCTGGAGAAGAGTGTGCAGAATGGGATGGAGGGAGAGAGTTATGGCAGGAAATGACTTGAAGGGGTCCTGCTGAGCAGAAGTGGCAGGTGGGGGGAGTGGGGGGCAGTTAGGAAAGATCCCACAGGACCTTCTTATATATAAGGGCTTTGGCTCTAATTCTGAGAGCCACAGGGGTCCTCTGATGGTTTTGAACAGAGGAAATTGTGATCTAACCTATGTAGAGAGAGGGTTTATAATGGACTGATTTGCCCTCTGTTATGATATTCCTGGATAGTAATATTTCCACCTGGAACAAGAGCCTTAGTCCTGCTTTGAGAGATGACCATGAGGGTCTTTCTTTTCAAGTATGATCTAGCACTGTGGTGAAGTTGAATTTTAGTAATTCCTTCATTACTTGAACCAGCGACTACATTCCAACCAAGTGTCAGGGACTAACTACCCTGGGCCCTGCGGTTGATTCAGGAATAAGACAAACTTACCTTAGGGAGCTCCCTTTCGGGAAGAAATACAGAGAGTAAACCAACAAACATACGTGAAGTTTCAGATAATGAGAAGGGCTAGAAAAAAATAAAACAGACGGAGATGCAATGATAATGACTTGTAGGGGCTACGTTAGATTCCAGTCAAATTTTGAAATGTTGGACTTAGGCTAAAATGTTACACAGGCAGAGCAATTCACAGTTTACAAATTCAAAGAGGCTGGCAAGAAAAGCATTATTCTGACTTTTGCACAAGAAACTGAGGTTCAGCGAGATTAAGCCATATGCCCAAAGCCCTAGTGAATGACAGATCCGGGGTCTGATTCCAAGTTTCCTCTAATTCTCAGCACTGAAGTTTTTCTCATAAGATGCACCACCATGGAATGTGAGAGCAGGGCTGGAGAGCAGTGGGGCGTGGGATGAGGGAATCCGCAGGAGTTAGCTAAGGCAACAAACCTGTGCCAAAGCTTGGGGAGAGCGCAAAAGAGCAAGGACGGTAGCTGGCTCCCCTTAAGGTCACACAGAACAGATATAGAGGGGTTGCAATCCCCACAATCCCAACTTCCATAGATCCCAGATCATCTTTGTCCTAATCTCAACAGAGGGACACTCCCTACTTTGGATGGCTGATCCCAGCCACCAGGGGCTGCGGGGTTGGGAGGAGCCCTGGGTCGCATGTGGTTTCAATTACTGCGTTTATCTGCATTGTTGTCATCATGCTTAGAAGATGAGTGAATCCTCATTTCTGTCCCCGGCTTCTCCACATTGTGTAGGGATACAAGTCAAATCTGGAAAAGCTACCTCATCTTTGGCAGGTCAGAAATAGGGAGAGGCTTCAGGAATGTACAGTAATAAACCACCCATGCCCCTTCCCCACTTTATTAAAACAAATCTGAAACAACAAATGTCTAAAATTTTCCACTTGATCATTTCACCCAGACTTGTTATAACCAAGGCCTTTGTCCACACCCACGGTAGTTTTTTGCAGCCTGAGGGAAGCTGGGAAGTGTCTGTCCTTAGTTCTCAGTCACTCCCATAATAAACAATCACTAAACAGCTTGCTGCCCTAGGCAACTGTTTGTCCAGCCTGGCCAGGCCCTTGGACTTCAGCTAGGGAAGGGGGTGGGAGGCCTACTCCATAAAGCAGTATTCAGGGTGGAGGCCAGGGAACTTGGCTTTGACCAGACATACTACATGGGAGCCTAGCCCATCTTTGTGGTCCTGGAAGATCTTTAGAGGGACTGCAGGTCCTTATCTAAATTGTCCAATGAAGTTCCCTGGGGGGGGGGGTAGCAAGAGCTTGGGGCTGGGATGTGGAAGGGCAGTTGAAGGAAAGACCAGCCATCTTGAACTAATTGCAAGTCAGGTCATTTCCTCCAAATTCCCCTTCACCAGCTGGGGCAGTCCACAGTTCTACTAGTCATCAGTCCCTGAGGGACATCTTAAGAACCACCACCACCACAAAAAGAGAGTAACACCACTTTTGAGGGACTGGGACAAACTTAACCAGTTTCTCCCCAGCCTATAGAAAATCCCGCCCCCACTGTGACCGGATCCCTTGGGAGCTGTCTACAGTACAGCTCTTCTATAGAACAGAAGTGCCTTTAGATTGCCAGGAAGGAGCGTGCAGGTAGATAATGAGAATTTAGGATTCTTATCTCAGCACAAGGAGACAGATAAGAAGCATTGTAATATTTTATTTATTCTTAGGGTGTCTCCTCGGAGGGAAGAAAATGAAAGGATGGGCCATATAGGAAATAAGGGCCTGTTTAAATGGCTGGTAGAAAATCAAAATATTGGGCCTTAAAAGAAGGGTCGACGGTCGGCGGTCGTTTTCTATGATGTCTTTCTTTCCTTTCCCTCGCCTCGGGCTCGCTCCACTGCTTCGTTTTCAAGCATCCTCTCCAGGAATCCGCACATTCCCTGTCGCCGGCTCGGGGAGGCGCTCCCGGCAGCCGGGATCCTCGAGGACGCCCGAGGCAGCCTGAGCAGTGGAGCCCGGGGAACGCCGGCCGGTCTCTGGTTCTCCGGCCACTGGGGGGCACCTCCTCTGGGCGGCGCTGATTCCCGGAGAAAGGCGGCGCGACCCAGGTGGGGGACCAGGCCAGACCGACCCGAGGGGCTTGCCCAGGGCCACCCCGAGACCAGCCCTCCCCCGGGCCGCGGCGAAGGCACCCACGAAACCGGCGGCCCCCGGCTCCCCGCGCAGCGACGGCGCCGCGGCCGGGAGCCGGGGGTTATGAATGGGCGCAGCGGAAGCACCGCCCCCCCCGGACGTGACGCTCGGCCAATGGCAGCGCGGGCTGCGTGGATAGATGAGGTCAGCGCTGTCGTGTCGGGAATGGAATGTGTAAGTGTAACATTCAGAACCGGGTAACATTCGGCGACCGAACGCGGCGGTCGGCAGCGCTCGCGCGGGGGCCTGCGAAGCGCGGCTCGGGGCCGGCACTGCCCGCGGGGAGAACGCGCCGCCGCCGTCACCCAGCGCCGCCGCCTCCAGCCGGGCCGCCGCGCGTCCCGGGGGCCGGCCCCGCGAGCGCAGGAGTAAACACCGCCGGAGTCTTGGAGCCGCTGCAGAAGGGAATAAAGAGAGATGCAGGGATTTGTGAGGTTACGGCGCCCCAGCTGCAAGATGCACTAGCCGGCTGAACCCGGGGATCGGCTGACTTGTTGGAACCGGAGTGCTCTGCACGGGAGCGTGGATGAGTTGAAGTTGCTTTCCTGGGGCTCGTTCTCCACGCTGCCGAGAGGAATCCGAGAGGCAAGGAAATCACTTCGTCTTGCCATTGATTGGGCATCGGGAGCTTTTTTTAAAACCCCTCTCTTTCTTTTCCTCCGTCTTGTTGCATGCAAGAAAATTACAGTCCGCTGCTCGCCCGCCCTGGGTGCGAAATATTCAGCCCCGCTCTCTCCTGTCCATTGTGCAACCCAAAGATGAAAGACCGAAGGGGAGAAAGTTAAAGAAATCGCCCACATGCGCTGGATCAGTCCACGGCTTGGGGAAAGGCATCCAGAGAAGGTGGGAGCGGAGAGTTTGAAGTCTTTACAGGCGGGAAGATGGCGGACTGGAGCTGAAAGTGTTGATTGGGAAACTTGGGTGATTCTTGTGTTTATTTACAATCCTCTTGACCCAGGCAGGACACATGCAGGCCAAAAAACGCTATTTCATCCTGCTCTCAGCTGGCTCTTGTCTCGCCCTTTTGTTTTATTTCGGAGGCTTGCAGTTTAGGGCATCGAGGACCCACAGCCGGAGAGAAGAGCACAGCGGTCGGAATGGCTTGCACCACCCGAGTCCGGATCATTTCTGGCCCCGCTTCCCGGACGCTCTGCGCCCCTTCGTTCCTTGGGATCAATTGGAAAACGAGGATTCCAACGTGCACATTTCCCCCCGGCAGAAGCGAGACGCCAACTCGAGCATCTACAAAGGCAAGAAGTGCCGCATGGAGTCCTGCTTCGATTTCACCCTTTGCAAGAAAAACGGCTTCAAAGTCTACGTATACCCGCAACAAAAAGGGGAGAAAATCGCCGAAAGTTACCAAAACATTCTAGCGGCCATCGAAGGCTCCAGGTTCTACACCTCGGACCCCAGCCAGGCGTGCCTCTTTGTCCTGAGTCTGGATACTTTAGACAGAGACCAGTTGTCACCTCAGTATGTGCACAATTTGAGATCCAAAGTGCAGAGTCTCCACTTGTGGAACAATGGTAGGAATCATTTAATTTTTAATTTATATTCCGGCACCTGGCCTGACTACACCGAGGACGTGGGGTTTGACATCGGCCAGGCGATGCTGGCCAAAGCCAGCATCAGTACTGAAAACTTCCGACCCAACTTTGATGTTTCTATTCCCCTCTTTTCTAAGGATCATCCCAGGACAGGAGGGGAGAGGGGGTTTTTGAAGTTTAACACCATCCCTCCTCTCAGGAAATACATGCTGGTATTCAAGGGAAAGAGGTACCTGACAGGGATAGGGTCAGACACCAGGAATGCCTTATATCACGTCCATAACGGGGAGGACGTCGTGCTCCTCACCACCTGCAAGCATGGCAAAGACTGGCAAAAGCACAAGGATTCTCGCTGTGACCGAGACAACACCGAGTACGAAAAGTAAGTGCCTGGGCTGGTGGACTGATGGGCTGATGGGCCTCCGAGGGTCAGCCCTGGGCCCTGCCCACCTCCTGCAGGTGTGAGGCTGGGGACAGGGGTGGGGCCCAGGAGCCCTCTTTCCTCTCCCTTTCTATTCTGAGCCTGGTTCTGGGCAGTCTGCTTCAGGTGTGTGGCTAGGAGCTGGGGACCCGGCGTTTGAGCTCCTGGGGCTGGTGGAAAAGCCTGGAGCCCTCTCCTGGGCCAAGTAGGCGACAGTGTTTCCTCTTTGCCTGGAAAATCTTCAGGCCCATGTGCGTCCTGTGAAGGGTGTGGGTTTGATCCAAGGTGGGGAAACTGTTTCATCAGTGGGCGCTGGGGGTGGGGGAAGGGGAGGTGGATGTGGGTTAGGGGGTCGTTTATGAGAGTCTAGATCTGGTGAGGCTCTGAATCCACCCACAGTCTGGAGACCTTGCCCCAAGATTGATGCTTTATTTGCTTTTCTCACGAGCAGGGGCAACTGCTTTCCCTAGGATTTTCCCAGCCTCCAATTTGTCATCTTTCCATAAGCTTTAAATTTGTGTTAGCAGTAGAAGTGTTTTGATTTTAGCTACTAAACTTTCTGTGCCTGCCTTCCATGAGGCTTGTGATCTGCGTCTCTTTCTTTTCTTCCTATTTCTTTGTATGCATATATCCCGTCTCTTCCTAGGAGCAGCTGTTCTTAAAATCTGGGTCTCAGCCCCAGTGCTGTGAACTCCTGTTGCTAATTTAGATTTCCCTCTCCCTCTGCCTTTATCTATTTGCATGTAAATTGGAGACTGTTACTCTTTGAATGGGCTTGTGGTGCCTCCTCACCCTCTGTAGTGAGGCAAGTTTTGTCCAGTTGCTAAGTAACCGAGTTGCTTACTTTGTAGCCCTCTCACTCTTCCTTTTCCTTCCCAGTGACAGTAATTGACACATTGGATTCGGGGTCAGAACTAGTCTCCACAATTGTGCTTTAAACTGAGCCTGGCGGGTCACTTTCCTAGTAGATGGTGTCTGCGCTCCAGACCCCCTCACACCTGGCTGTGAAAGAGTTAGTGAGCTCCTACAGTGCATTTCCACGTTATGCCAGTTAAAAACCAGAGCAGCCTTGTGCTACCCACGGAAGGAAGGGGAACCTCTCAGCTGAGTACAAGAGGAACTGGCAGAGGTTGGCAGAGTTGGCAGTTGATTCATGAAATGTAGAATAGGGAAACGTGTTGCAAACCTGATTGGAACAGGAAGGGGTAGGGTGGGAGAGGCCCCAGACTGAAAGGTTTGATTGTTGTCTGTGGATTTCCTCAAAACACTCGGGCCTCTCTCTGTAGGAGTGATTGCAGGAGAAATTAAAGCCCTCCTGTGCTGGATCCGAGGCAGTGAAGGAGAAAGCATCCAACACTCAAGAGTCCCCCACCCCCAACACCTTGCCTTTCAGACCTAAAAAAAAAAAAGCCTGAGGCTGGTGTCAGTTAGGAATTGATATTTTACTCTTCTTCAGGGGCACTTATGTGTGAATGTTGGGTGCCGTGGAAATGGATTAAAATTTTGTCACAGAAGAAACAAAACTGAGGTTAGCAATGAACTGCTTTGTTTACACGACATTTACATGGACATATTTCTGTGGGTTGCTTGTAAGGAAAAAATGCTTATAGCCTTTCAGGAATTTCTTTGTCTGACGGATGGTGGAGTAAGTCAAGATGAAGTCTAACTTTTCAGTGTCTTCTAAAGCAAGTCTCACCAAATTTTGTAGAAGAATTATGGTGACCTTCATTCTTCTAAAGGAGCTGGAGCTGAGAACTCACCTTAGGAAATTTGAATTATACATTTATTTGGGGAACACCGTCAATCCAGTAAAACAACCTATGTTATCTTTACGTTCTTATCCCCAAAATAAGTATTCAATCTCTACAGTCTCCGTCGAAGCTTTTCTAAAGATTGGCAATAAAAGAAGGTGGGGTTAGTTTACTAGAAACTCTTAATTTTGGTAATTAAATTTAATTTTTGACCTCTTTGTGATTGGGCTAAGAAATCTGACACCCACCCTGTTGTTCTGATTTATGTTTAAAGACCACAGGGGGTCAGGACCTCAGGACTGTGTCTCATTGGAAACGTGGCCTTTAGTTAGGGAAGCAAGTTTGCCCTTTTCTCTGGAGCAGGGATTTTTTCGAGCAGAGTCACTTCTGGATTTTTTTCCAGTTTTCCTTTTGCACACTTTCAGTTCTAACCTTGCTTCGTAAGACAGGATGGTACTGCAGAATGTTGGTATTGATTGGCCTGGTGGTCGATGTGCAGTTTGAACGCATTCCTCTCACTGGGTTATCAGAACTCTTCATCTTTGAGACGTGTTGCTCGCCGCTAACACCAGTGCCTTTTACAAGCGACTTTGGGACACCTGAGGGGGAAGAACGAACCTGGAATGTGTGGGAGCACTCAGACAGAGCGAGCAGCGCGTGTCGTGCTCTGGAAGTACTATGCCACTTAGGCTGTTGTTTTCTGTTAGTTAGCCTTGCACATGCGAGGCACAGAACTCTTCAAATGCGATGCTAATCTCTCCCGGGCTTTAGAGAAGGGGGCAGTAGTAAGGTTAGGTCTATCGAAGTCATCTGAGTTTGGATTCTCCTACAGACTCGTGGTGTGACTTTTGACGCATTACCTGGGACATCAGTGCATCCTTTTGGGGAATGGGTTTTTACACTGCTGCGTGGGGGCTCTGAGAATTCCTTTGGGCGTGGCGTGTAAAAACACGACCCATTTTCATCTGCCCCTCTTTTTTATTCACAAGTGCCTCTGAAAAGGCTTTAATTTAGTTTGCTGCTATAAGCAACCACATGTAAATTTGCTCTGGACTTAGGGGGTCTGATAATCAGATGGAAAAATCTATGGCATCATGGCCGAGTTAGGATACTGTAGAATATATACAAGTGTATCAACTAACTTTTAGTGGAAGTTAGCCTTATGGGGTGATAAAGATTTAGTGCCAGCTGGTTGAGGACTTTTCATCTCACCTGCACTTATGTGGATATCAGACATTTATTATTAAAAGTATAGGGTACTACATGGAATGAAGAAACACACTCTTCTCCTGTAAGAGGAGTACGGGATTTTTGATACAGAGTTCCAGGGTTTTATTAAAACACCCATTTTTTATGACACCCATAGTTAATTGTCACCAGTTACATAGACTGAGAGATGTGGGTGACCCTGGCTGAAATAAGTAGCTGCAGTGGTTACATGATTTGTAACGAGGCTTTAGACAAATTCTTTCTATTTTATATTCTTTGAGCTGCTTCCGCGTCCTTCCAGAATCACTGTATTTTTGCATGAATTTCATAGTTCAAATCCTTTCCAAGGGTATTATTGTGGCACTTCAAACCCAGCTTTCTGAAATAGAAGCGAAGGAAATGAGAGGAGGCTTCTATCTTCGACCCTCCAAGGAGAGCACTGGGGAGTATTTTAAGCACCTCTTCTGGGAACAGGCAGGATTCTCTGCAGGCCTTTTTGACACCTTTTCCTGTGTTTGTTGAAGATGTACTTCACAGTGCTGGTATTTTTAAGGGGTCTTAAAACTAAGTGGCTGACCATTCAGCTCCAACATCCTCATCTTACAGATTTAGAGATGGAAGGACAGAATGTTCGTAAGGAATGTACTGAAGGTGGAAACCTGGTGCGTGGCGGGGTATCCCTGGCATGCGCACCTTCTGAGTTTTCCCCCTTAACCTAGTCTTCTCCTGTCAATCAGAGACAAGCTTGAAAGCTCTCTGGCCACTGGGTCTTTATTGATGTTATTTCTTAGTTGATTTCTCGCGCAATCCTTTGGGAAGCTGATGAGGATTTTGGACCAACTTTGCAAAAGTTAAAAAAGCACATACCTGCACAATTTGCCATGAAGTTTTAGGAGTCCACACACAGCACTTTAGAAGGGCATTCTCAGACCTAAGAACTCTTGCTCTAGGGCTTACATTTCACCTTTCGTTGCAAACTAAGGTGTTGGAGCCTGGAGCTATTTAGTCTATGTAGGAGTTTTGAACATTCCAGTTTGGCCCTAAGGGGCTTAGAGGATTGGCTGTGAATTAACTACGTGGTAAGTTGAATTCAGATGCACTTCTAGCTAAAAGAAATTGTGCATAAGGCGGGGAGTCATTATACATGATTATTTACTTCATCTCCATTATTCCAAACTGCATTAACAGAGCAAGCACAGCGTCCAGCAGCGACCCCTGGATGACTGTTTTCCAGCTCCGAAATGAATGGTGGAAAGTGTGCTTCTCAGGTTTTACACGTAAAATGTTGGCGCCTCCCCCTTCCCACAGGTGTATGAAAGCACAGAAGTATTTCTAAACTAAACCACACGAGCACAGTTTAAAAATAGCACCAGTCTTATGCAAAATTACGAAGTTCTCAAGTGTGGCCTCTCGCACTGAGGTTCCAGTTCTCTGTGCTCCCCTTTCTTGCTTCTGCGCTTGCTTTCTTGAGAGCCCCCGAGAGCCTCCTTTACAGGGAATTGGGTGAATAGGGGTTGGAGTGTCCTGTGCTACTTCTAGGGGACGGTTGCATCTTCATCGACTTCCATTCAACAAATGAAGGTTGTGAGTGGAATTTGTGATTTAAGCTGGGAGCCTGCAGGATTTGGTCCTGCAGAGAACGCCTTGCTATGAAGACTGGGCAGGCCCCCCCTCTGGGAAGGAGGCTATCTTTGGTTCCCCTGACTGTGACCACAGCTTTGGATGGGACAGACTGGGCCAGAGGGGAGCTGTCACACCCTCAGGTGATGTTTTTCTCTTTGTCAGAGGCCTACCTACAGATGCGCCTCCGAGGAACACGGTACTAGAAACACCTGCCAACAATGACCTTTCAAACCTTAGCTTCACACCAGGAGCTGTGGGTTTGGTTTTTTTTTTCATCCTCACCTGAGGACATTTTTTCATTGCTGAGAGAGAGAGGGAGAGAGAGAGAAACGTTGACTGGACTGGTTGCCTTCTCCTAGGCACCTTGACTGGGGACCACACCCGCAGTGTGGGCATGTTCTTGACCGGCATTTGAACCTGCGCCCTTTGGTCCACTGGAAGATGCTCCAGCAGACTGAGTCACACCAGCCAGGGCCGAGGCTGTGTTTAATAGGACCTGGCTGCTTTGCTCACAGACCCTTGCAGGGTGTCTAGTCCGGCCGTTTTACAGGTGTGCGGACGGCGGGTCACCGTGGTGAGGCGCTTTGTCTGAGGCCACCCAGCCTGCGAGTGGCCCGGGGTTTCCGGCCCCCAGTTCCTAGTTTTCACTGAGGCTGGCTGTGACCTCCTGTCGTTCACCTCTCAGCACGGCTTCTTAAGGATGCACCGGGTCGGGCTAAGTAAGTAGTCATGGGGTTCTGCCGTCTTCTGAGCATGTAACATGTTCAAATGTGGACATGGGAGCTCCTGTGTTCGAGAGCGTAATTGACAGTGTTTTTACCTAACAGCTCTTCCACCTGTGATCAAGTTCCTTTAGTAAATAACTCCCCAACCCCTTAAAAAAAAGGGAGATTTGTCTAGTACCTATTATTTGAATTTTCCTTCATTAGCTCCTTGCAGCCTTTCAGCAACAGTATGGACTAGGTTACACTCTCCTTTTACAGACTAGAATGCGGGCCCTGGGTGGGGGCGGTAAGGAGCCCACAGCCACCTGTAGTGAGTGAGCCGCACCGGGCCTTGGATTCCAGAGGTCATTCTCTTTCAAATGTTACCACCTGAAAGAGTCAAACGAAATTTCTACCTGTTCACATGTTACTAGGCAGTTCAGTGGGATTCAGGTATTGGTGTTGCAGGTCTTTTTTCCCATTGCTTTTCCTTATGGACATAGTCTCCCAAGGGGAGAAATGACGGCTCAGAGCCTCGAGAAAGATGGAGCCTAAATCTGATGTTAAAAGATCGAACTCCTTGAACGCTTTCCCTCAAGGAGCTTTATGGTCTGTCTGCGAGTGTTCTGCTCCTGGTTCTCCCCTAGAGCCCCTCTGAGGAGCCGGAGGCGTGCACTGGGTGCGCCCGGCCCTCATGGATGGCGGAGGGTGGCCCCACGCGGCCCTCAGTGACCGCTAAGCTGGGGGTCAGGCAGGACTCTTTTCCAGGGGGACAGTGTGATCCGGCAAAGGCCCTCCGGGGAGATCCCTTTTCAGATGGGACAGGCCAGGTCTCTGGAACACTCCCAGACCCTCAGGCTCCCTAATGAAAAGAGCACTTAAAAAATTATAAATGGTATGCACAGCGTTTGTGGGAAATTAGGAAAGTACAGGAGATAGGAATATGAAAATAAACTTCTGCTCCAGTCCCCACTGTTATTAAACACCGCGTCGTCGGCCTGTTGTAACACGCGGATTCGGTCCTGTGACGCGGTCCTCCTCTTTCTGCGTATTTAAGTACCTTGGATCCACGTGTTCATTATTACTTAATTAAAAGTAAGTAAATGATGCATTCAGCACATTTTCCTTAAGTGCTGTGTTTGTGCCAGACGTCTAGTGTTGGAACTGAGACCACAGAACAAACTCCTTGACGCCCCATTCCTGTCTGTCGCTTTTACAGGCCTGAGGTCAGACTCGAAATGTATTCCTGCGTGGCTTTTTTTCCCCCTTCACATCATCCAAGAACACTTTCCTCATCTGTTAAATAGGCAAATCTTATGATTAAAAAATAGGCTTTTTAATGCCTGTATGATGGTTTTCTTTCCTCAGTCCCAGCTGTACCATACTTTATATCATCATTTCCATTTTCATAGAGATGTAACTTGTCCCCTCTTTTTTTTATGAATGAGTCTGTGATGAATTCCACTGCAGTGCGTATTTCTTTTCTTCTGGACGAAGTTCCCTCTCAGAAAACCACAGGGAACTTCTTTCCCCCCACTCCTCACCCTGCCCCTAACCCAGTCTTTTCCGAGGAAAAGCGATTTTTGAGGTGAGGCTCAGCACCTATGTCGGAAGTCACCCTCATGAAGTGGCTGCTTGGTTAAATGACAGTTTGGGTAGAACCTTTGTAGGTGTTAATTGGTCCTGCAGGGGGTCTTTGAAGTTCCCACAACTTCTGTTCTCTTTGAAGTTTTGTTTTTGCTGGAGCCAGAGAGGCCCGGCCTTTCTCACCGAGCAGGCGGCCCCAGCCCACCTTCTCCCTGCCGAGTGCAGCCTTCCCTGGGGGTTTGGAAACTGCAGGCTTCACGTGGGCAGACGCCACTGTCGAGCTGACCGTGTCAGGCCGGGAAGGCCCTGTGTCTCTGCTCTCTTTGATGGTTGACGTCGTGGTCCATTGCGGGTGAATCAAGGCATGACTGCCTCTGGGCATCCGGATGAGGAGGGTCTGGGATTCCAAGCACCCGTGAGGCTCTATTGCAAGTGATTTAAAAACCGAGACAGAAAACGTGAACCTGCAGTTCATGCCAAGTTATTATATTCAGGACTTTCTTTGCATTGTAATCGCTCCGAACAGCAGGGAACCTTGTGGGATGCATTGCATTGTTTTGTGTACGTTCCTGTCTCCGGGGAAGCTGTTCAGAAAGAGCCCCTGTGTGACCCTGCACCTGGGGAGTAACTGACCCACACTGCGGGACAAGCTGCTGGACCTCACAGACTCAGTTTCCACATCTTGGGTCATTACGAGGTTCACATGCGGCGAAGCGTGTGAATGTAAATGCTATGTGTTCTACTGGGTGGTGGTGTTACTAAATTTTACCTTCCTGTCATTTTCTAATTGACCACAGAGGTTTGCTTGGTTTCATAACTTGGCCTTTATTAACTAAGCTGCAGAAATAACTCTGTGCAACCCTTCCTTGATATTTAGTCCCTAGGAAATCACGGTTAGGTGCCTTGGAGGCCCAGCCGCTGCTTGCGTGGGCTGGGAAAGGCCTGTGGGGGCCTTCACACTGGGACTTGTGGGTGGAGAGAGTGCTCCGGGGTGCTAACCAGGTGCTAGCCATACTCCATGTCCTTTGGGTTCCCCAGCTGATTGCTCTAAAAATGCAGGTTGTCCCTGCTGCAGTTGATCTGTCTGCCTTCACCATCGGAGGGTGACATGTGGGGAGGTACTCTGTCTAAACGGAGCTCAGCTACTTGGTGGCCTTTTGGCCTCTTAGGTTGCAAGGAGCAGATCATCACTCAGGCCACCTGAGGTCACAGGATTTATTGAGCGGGGCCATGAACAGAAACTGAACTGGACGCATTCCATTAGGTTCTCAGGACCCCGCCTAAGACCTGGGATCGACTCCTTCCTTCCCCCTCTGGGCCTTCATATCCCCCCTCTGGCCAGCACTTCTCTTCTTGTGTGTCTTCCAGCTCCTGGCCAGTCTTTCCTGAATCCTCTCCTCCAGGCCCTAGAGGAAACGAGCCTGATTGCTTTGACGGTGACCATGACCCCATCTGGGAGAGCCATTCACTTTAGGCGGGGCATGACCTCAGCAGTTCAAGGTCTGCCCTATCCTGTCACCATTCTTGATTTCACTGGTGGCCATCCTTCTGCAAAGAAGAGCCTGAACTGGCTTCCTGGAATGGGGTTGTGGTTAGGGGAAGTTGGCTGTGGCTGTTGAAGCCATATCCTGTTGGCACTAACATACTTGAGCCCAGCTGATGATGCTGATAACAGCAATAGCAGTTAATACCTCTTGAGTGCACATGGTGTGTGGCGTCCCGGACAGTATCTCCTTTAATCTTTACGTCCACCCTGGCAGGAAGGTGCTCATTTCAGATGCAGGATGGAGGCCCAGGAGTCTTTCAAAGTGACTGGCCTAAGAGCACCCTCCTAGGAAGTGGACCGAGGCCACCTGACTCCCGAACTTGCGTCCTTCGCTGTGGCCGCTGCACAGCTGCAAACGATGTCGCAGAGGGCGCATGCGCACACATAACAGTGTGATTGATTTATGGAGGTTCACTTGGGTTTCTCACCTAGAAACTTATTTAATCTTACTTTAGAGAGACAGTTCTAACCAGTTCGGTAACCTGGTTTCGCGACCCACAGGAGATGAGAGGCACTAAATTTAAGGAGACAGGGATTCTCCTAGACAGATCTGGGAAGAAGGGACAGCTGGCAACCCGCGTGCGAGGAAGCAGGCCAGGAAATTATAAACGTAACCGCCAGAAGTAAAGAAGCGCTGTAATTTAAGAACAGCTGGCCCAGCGCCCGAGCCGGTGTCCTGCGGACTCCGCAGGAGTGTGCCTGTAAATCCCACCGCGAGCACCGTGCCTGTCACCAACCTGAGCTCCTGTAAATATTTGATGAACTGTACACCCCAGCACCGTGCTGACCCTGGGCCATCGCTTGGGTGCGCTCACTCTCCTTTGTTTAAGAAAATAGAGCGACAAGTAATGTGTTTTATAACTTTTTTTTTACCTGTTGGGTTAAAAGGGATTTTGTGCTCCTAAAAATAAGTTCTTCATTTGAAAACCTGTCTACCAAGCTTAGCAAGTTCCCCAAGGACCTGGGGTCTCCTCTGAGTTAGCATTAGTGTCTTGGGACTTGTCCCTCACTCAGATTTCTAGAGTTTTATGACGTATATCAGCACTTACTACAAGAAATAAAAAGCTTCCTGGTATTGTGGTGTGGGCCTTTGATGCTAGCTCTTCTTGATTGACTGGGGCTCAGAACAACCTAGTGGTGGGCTCCGATAAAGACAATGGCCCTGGGCCAGGCTGGAGGCTGGGGACTGGAGAAGGGAAGTTCCAGGGTTGCCTGGTGTCTTGGGGTGCACGTTGTTAGCCTGCTTTCACCGCATCCCAAGAGTGGCCTGGGTGGGAGCTGCTGGGTGGAGGTTTAGAATGGAGTGCACACTGCCCGCATACATTCCAGCACCACGACAGGTGGAAATCACGCACAGCGCTGCCGGTAGAGAAGACGGCAGGGCCACCTTCCCACTTGAACTTGCCTTGGAGGCTTCTCGTAGTCCATTCCCATGGCATCAAGGTGGGGGTGCTCCATCCAGTTCTGCCTGCCTCTCCTCCCTGGTTCTGTGGCTGAACTATATTCCTCCTCCTCCTCCTCCTTTCCACACACTCCCTTCTCTCCTTCCTGGAAAACTCCATGTTACTTCCTCCACAGTCACTTCCTTGGTGACCTCAGATGCAGTCACATTCTCCTGGTATGTGCTCTCACAGAACATTTAACACTTGCTATGGCTGTGGTTTTATATTCATTTAACTACTTGTCTTTCTCTCCCCCCAGTAGATTGCATAGGCACTGAGTGGAGGATTCTTACCTGTTTTTTTTTTTTTTTTGCTAATTTACTCAACAAATACTTATTGAGCACCTGTTGCATCCAGGCACTGGGGATTCAACTGTGAGCAAAACAGACATCCCTGCCCTCAAGATGCTCACTGGCTAGTGGCTGGAGGTGGATGTCATGCCATTTATGGCTCATGTTGGAAGGAGCTAGATGCTGGGAAGAAAAGCAGCTCATGCAAAGGGAATATGGCCCTGGATCAGAGCGTCCAGAAATGGGGCCTGGGCCCCACCCCTGGCTGATCAGACTCCCTAGGGGTGAAAATCCAGGTTTTTAGAGAGCCTTCCAGGGGACTTGGGGAGAGGGTTTTGCAGTTTATGGAGGGGAAGAAAGGCCTCACTGGGAAGTGGCATTGAGCTCACTTACTGTTGTATCTTCAGGGATCAGCGCCGTGGGAGGCCACCCAGTTTTTGTTGGCTAAATGAAACAAGTTACATTTATGTAACCAATGGAAATATTAGCACTGTTGAATATGTATCCAAAGGATGGTTTCTGTAGATGGTACTTTCTTTGGTTTATAGCACAGGCCTTCCCTGCATCCTCCAAGTTCTTTTGGATCATCTGCTGATTCACCCAGAGTTTCTTATTTTCTCCAAGTGGGATATTTCTTCCAGTCAACTCCCCCCCCCCCCCACCCCAAGGTAGTTCCTTTCTTTCTTTTTCTTTTTTTTTACTGGCCTGTTGGATATAAATATCAGTGAACCTAAATTAAAGTGAACTTGAGGGGGTTTGCTACATAGTACGAATCTAAAGAATTTATTGCTATAGGGGAAACCGTTATGGTCTTTTTATCATTTAATTTCAACAGTCTGTAGATATTGGGACTTTTTGTCCCTCCTTAATTGCAATTTTTCTCCCAAACAGTTGGTTGAATATAACGTCTGGCTTACATTTTTTTGCTCAGGTTACATCCAAACTCTGTTAACTGATATTGAAGCATTGCCCCAGAGTATATAGTAACATAGTGCTTAATTGAGCTGTCAGTCTTCTAATGAATTCATATTGAGATTTACCATTTAATTAAACAGCAAAGGGGAAGAAAAAGCAGAGGGAAGGTGTAGGGTTCTTTCTCCCACAGCCTTCCATTGCCTGCGTTTAAAACCTCCTGGCTTGTGTGTTGGCTTGTGGAATTGTCTGGGATATTGGCACGAAAGTACCCAAGGTGCGTAGGTAAAAATGGAGGCTGCGTCGTATCACAATGACCTGGCTTCTTAGCGGGTCTTGAAAATGGGTTTGGATTTGGTGCAATCATATGACACTTGATTAAGTATGAATTACGCTTTATGTTTTCACAAAGCTTGGTAAGGTCATTTTCCCAAATGATTCTAGGTCTGTGTATCTGAACCAATGTGAGAATCTAATCAGAGGGGAGCTAATACCAAAATGCTTTTGCTTCTCGGAGCGGCAGAGAATAAATTTTCCTGAAAACACCATGTCTTATATGCTGCGTGCTCCTTTAAAATTCACAGTGCATTAAAAAAGCCGCCTTTAAGCAACACCTTTTTATGATAACTGCATTTTTAAGTTGGCAGGTGTAATGTTGCAAACCTGTAAGTGTAGGGCAGTCAGTCTTTTATTGATTCAAAGAGTGGAAATGTATAATATTTTCTGTATTTAGATTGTAGAGTTATACATTTAAAAAAAATTGAACAGTATTTTATGTAAAGATAAAATTTAAGTACCTGAATGTTTAGTACAGTTAAATGGCAAAGTAGTATTTTTCCTGTGCTTCTTTTAGACTTAGCCATGACTACGTAACCCAAGTAGGATAAATGAGGACAAAAAAGATGAACTGTCAAAGCGAATCCCTTTTTATTGGTCTCATTAACATAACATTGTATTAGTTTTGGGTGTACAACGTAATGATTTGGTGTTTGTGTGTATTGCAAAGTGATTACCACAACATGTTTAGTTAACATCTGTTACCTCACACAGTTACAAGTTTTTCCTTGTGATGGGAATTTTTAGGATCTGCTCTCTGAACAGCATTCAAATGCACAGGGCAGTGTTGTTATCTAAATAGCCACGTGGCGCTCAGTGACTGGCGTCACCCTGAGAATTGCGTCATCGGGGGATTTCGTCTTGTGCACACGTGGTCCAAAGCACTCACACACGCCTGGATGCTACAGCCTGCCGCACGCCTGTGTGGTCCAGCGCCCAGGCCACAAGCCCGTACTGCATGTCACTGTACAAAATGACACGGGATCGAATCAGACACTCGTGAGAAGATGATGCAACCGAGAGACGAGGTAGATGAGATGCGCGAGGCTGTTGCCGGTGCAGCACGGCGTAGTTTTACTTCTTTTGTTAGAAACAGTGCACTTTAAAATAACACTGAAAAGTGCAGTGGAGTGAATGCATAGTCACGTGATTGTGTGTGCTACACTTTTGTACAACTGGCAGTGCGGTAGGTTGTTCCCACCGACATCACCACAGACACGTGAGTCCGGTGCTGAGCTTTGATGTCACGATGGCCGTGACCTCCCTGGATGGCAGGGAGTTTTCGGCTCCATCATAATCTTACTCTTCCACTGTCATGTGTGGTCCACTGTTGACCGAAAACCTGTTAGGGAGCGCGTGCCCATAGTCGCCAGGCTGCGCGTCACATCGGAGAACTCAGTCACCGTCTAAGTGGCGGTTTGGCCCTTCTGACCCCCTCACTTGCTGTGCCCAGCCCTCCGCCCCCTGCCTCTGGCAGCCGCCGGTCTGTTCTTGTGACGTCAGTTTTTCTGAGAATCCACATGTACATGAGATCATACAGTATTTGTCCTGCTCTGACTTACTTCACCGAGTGTAATTCCCTCAAGGTTCCTCTATATTGTTGCAGATAGTAGGGTTCCCTTCTTTGTTAAAGCTAAACAATGTTCCATTATGTGTTTGTATACATTTCACATATATATCACATTTTCTTCATCCGCTCATTCATTGATGAATAATTGTTTCCATGTCTTGGCTATAATAAGTAATGTCAGAATAAATCTTAGGTTTCTGTAAAAGTAACCTAAGAGACAAGCAGCCTTAAATTCAAAGTTTGGCCCTGACCAGTGTGGCTCAGTTGGTTGGGCAATGTCCAGCAAAGCACAAGGTCGCTGGTTCGATTCCCAGTTAGGGCACGTGCCTGGGTTGTGGGTTTGGTCCCTGGTTCGGGGGGTGTGTGTGAGAGGCAACCCATTAATGCTTCTCTCGCATCGATGTTTCTCTCCTCCTCTTTCTCCCTCCATTCCCCTCTCTGTAAAAATAAACAAATCTTTAAAAAACTCAAAGTATGAAGTAAGTGTTGTAGGGTGTTTTGGTGACTGTTCGAGCCTCTTTAGAACTCAGTTTTCCTTCTCTGAGTTTCTTGTACAGAGACAGACAGGCTAATTACCGACGGAGCCTCTCAGGTATGTACATACAGTGTATGTCTGTATGTCTGTCGTATGTTTGTCTGAGGAGGCGGGCATGATACCTGTCCTCTCAGGATGTCAGTGTTGTCTGGAGAGAATAGTGACAAGGTCACAGAAGTGACCCTAAAGATCTAGGGTAACCCTCGCATTCTGGAGATAAGGGAACCGAGACCCAGGAAAGTCGGGCACCCTGCCCGAAGTGACATGGCCCTGGACAGCACGGGGGCACCGCACAGGGCGTTGGAGCACCGGGGTCAGCTTCCAGTGGTAGCTCTTCCCTTAGCCATGAGTCCTTGGGCAACTTCCTTCTCTGCTTCCGTTGCTTGTAAAGTGGGGGTAATAACTCCTCCTTGAGAGGGTTGTTACTGTGAGGCTTAAATGAGTAATATTACACACAATATGCTTAGAACAGTGCTGGATACGTAGTAAGCACTCAGTAAATAACCATGGTTGCTGTCATTGATCTGCCCCATTACATCACGATAGACCCGTCGACTGCAGACTTCACCATTCGTGTGTGTTTATCATTGTTTTCATTTCATTTCTTTCATTCGACCTGTCTGTTTACAGCTCATTAGAACTGCAATGTGCAGTGTGATACGGTAGCTTGCCAGTCATATAGAAGCTCAAGGTGGTTTGGCAAGTGCCCAGCACTCCAACCACCTGTGGTAACTGTTGCCAAAATGCAGTAGATTTTCATTTCCCATAAATTGTTCAACCAAAGGTCCACATCATTATTATGACTTTGTGTCTTAATAAAAAAAAATTCTTTCTCCTTTTACAAAAGTATTATGTATCCCACCAGTTCTGTGAAGCCGAGCAATCACTTGCATCTTCTTGTTCCTGCCTCTTGCAAATGCTTTTTAAAAGGTGGCAGATGTGCTGGGGGATCACCTGAAATGACTTTCTGAGATCAACCTGCCTGAGACAGGAAGAGAAAAGTGTTTTTTCTCCTGCAGCCATTCCAGCAGTCAGTCTGTGTGACCCCATCACGGTGGGGCTCTTAGCAAACCAGGAGGCGCTAACAGGGGACCGCTTTCTACTTTCCATACTTTCCTTGCTATTAACGACTGACGACTTTCCCTTTGGGGCGGCATTCTCTGCAGCAGTGGGACCTGGGCCCCTGTACCGTGTCTGCTTCTTAGCTGTAAGCAGTGTGGGCCTGGCCTTGGTGGTGAACTTCGGACAGCAGGCAGCGTGACCGTCAGGGAGGAAATGCAGCCTGTGTTTTGAAGGTCCAGGGTGGGGTCCAGACACAATAGAACTGACATTTTCATCCTTTCCGCCAAGAGCCACAGCTGCAGTGGCGAGAAAACACGTCGTAGGAGCTTTCCTGTCATACTGTGTCTGCTCCTACATCCAGACGGGACCTGGTCCCCACGAGGTCCCACCCTGTAGCAGGCCTGGCTCGCTGTGGTCAGGATATGCCGCAGGTCGGGCCCCGTCCCTCGGAACGCCACCACATTAAAAAAAGGTTACAACAGATGTGTGTTCTTGCTGTAAAACACAGAATCGATATCAAGTGTTCTCTAACAGCAGCTTTGGAAAAAGGGACTCTAATCAGTGGTTCACTAAATAGAAGTAAACTGAAATTTTCTGGGGCTCCTTTCAAATTGGATATTTCTTTTCTCTAGAAAAGAAGCAGGCGTATATTTTGTGCTCAGTAGTGACTAAAGGCCTGTAATTGCACATGGAGTCAAATAGTCAAAGTCCAAATATTTTTTTTCTGGGAACATTACTGGGTGAGTGTTGGATATTATTTTCTACCGAGAATGAAGGTGCTATTTTTAAAAGCAGTACTTTTTTTTTTTCCCTTTTTTGGTCCCCCCTCTCCTTGTTCCAAAGTCCTCTTATCTCTTCTCAAAATAAAAATAGCCCTTTCTCCCAGTAAGCCGACTTGTAAATTCATATAAGAGTGAGATAAAAATACCATATTGTATTTCCAATTAACTCATTTAATTAGATGAGGTGAATTAATTGGATTTTTGGACAGGTTTCTGAAAGTCTAAGAAATTCGCTTTTGGAATTCCCAAGTATTGTGGCGGCTTGGCAGCTTTCTCAGTGTGCTGCTGTCCAGGACTTGGTGTAAGACCTGTCATTTGAAGCCTGTCATTTGAGTTCCCCTTGGGGGTATAAAAATGGTCCAGTGATTTTTCAGATAGAAGAGCATAAATCAGCAGGCCATTTGGCTTTTCCTTCAGCCCAGGGCATTCCCCAGTTATCACCAGCCTCATCAGCGGAGCCTTGAGTAAACATTTCTCTGTCCACACTGTCCAGATGAGATGGTAATGGAAGGGTTCCGTTCCAACATTCTTAGAAGGACTCTGAAGTTTTCCTCTCTGTCTCTTGTCTCACCCTGTGTAATTTTAGGGTCCTGGGCATGCAGGCTCTGAGTGAGGGTCCCTCTTATGTCCTGTCAGCCAGGGCCTGGGGTCAGCCAGGGCTTGGGGAAGTTCTGGAATTTAGACTGGGGGCAGTTTCAACCCGTAGATCATTCTACTTTGCACTATAATTACTTAGTTGTCCTCTCTCTAAATTTGTACACCTTCCTGAGTAAAACTAGTGTATTCTCTGGATGTCAGAGTGCCCCTGCCCCCCCACCCCTCCCCCAACCATCACAGTGTGCTCGATGGGTACTTGGTAAAATGTTGCTGTAGTCGATGACCCCATCGACTAGGTTCTTTCTGTAACCTAGACATTCTAGAACCAAAGTAGGTGGGAGCATATTCTTGAGTTTCTTTTTTTTTTAGTATGGTCTTTTTCAAGTATAGGTCCAAGGAGCCAGACAAAAAATATTTGGGGACAAAGTAGACAACACCTTCTTTCATTGTGGGAAAATGCTCCTGATAGGTTTTTTCTCTCGGCCATTGGCCTCCAAATATCTTTTAATCACAAAGTTTTGGGGATGTCTCACACTTTATATCCTACTTGGACACAAATCAGTAAGTCTTGTCTCTCTGTGTATTTTTTGCTGGTGCCCCAGGTGTTAGCACAAGGAGTAGATAGTAGATTCTTACGAAGTACTTGTTAAAGGAGTGTCTTTAGTCATAGTGGCCTGCTAGTGCAGAAAGACTTTTGGAATTAAATTATCGGAGTTATTTAATTTTGTTCAGAGTAAACAGTCCAAAGGGCATGCTGAATAGAAAAATAAGAATACAAAAAAGTTTAGAAGGACCTCCCCTGACACACACCAACACACCACTCCTTCAGGTTCAGCATAGTAGGGTAGAGTTAGAGAGTCATCAAAATTAGATGATGTCTGGCAGCTTTGAAGTGACTGGCACCTTTGTCATTCTGCTACTAGTAGGTTCCTGGCCCTACCTCTGTGATATCCCTACAAGCCTGCTTTATGGAACTTGAACTGCCCTGTTGTCTAGGATGGGGCTGAAGTCCTGGCCACGGGGAGTATCTGGCTTCCTTCTGGGGCGCAGGCTGGATGAGTGGAGTCATTGAGGAGAATCAGGGTGGAGCTCCCGAGGCATCTGCACAATCCGAGAACCCTTTGTTCATTCCTTTGGTCCTTCATCTGCCCCCGCAAGGAAGGGACCGACTGCCGCTGGGACCAGCCCCTCAATGGGGCGCTGGCATGCCGTGCTCAGCCAGCCACGCGTGGCACCGTCAGCTGTTTCGGACCGTAACCCCGTGACGTACACAGGGCATACAGTTCTGTGGCCTCATCCGCCGGGGATGTGCGGCTTTCAACCCCGGGCTCATCCCTCTGCCACTTGCTTGTTTCCTGCAGGCCTGTGACTGACACTTCTCCGCAGAGCAGCACCTGGCACCTCCCACTACCACTCCGAGGACGATTTCCCACACCTCCTTTGCAGGGCCACCAGAGGCTTGTTGTGGCTGCGAGGGGCGGGAAGGGGGGCTGGGGGGCTCCCTCTCAAAGCCCTCCCTCTAGTCTGAGTCACCCCATCCTACTCTCTGCTTCCTTTTAGTTACTCTTTTTTCAGTAGCCTCCCTTCCTCCTGTGAAGGCTCGTGCTTGTGCAGGTGCGCACGCGCGTGAAACCCACAGACATTCACTCACACTCTTCCTGCCTCCTGACTCTGCCTGGTCCTACGTCGGGCCCTCCGACTGCCCTTGGAGTGGCGATGCCCTGGCGCATGAGGGTTCTCAGGCCAGAAGCGCGATTTTACGTTTAACATCTGAGATAGAGCCACCCAAGGGTTACAGCATAAACCACAATCTGGTAAGTGTTGTGAAAGAAAGACAAACATTATTTTTTTAAAATCCAGATTGCAGGTTGCATAAGTTAATACTTAAGCCTTGTTCAAAGTTCAAACATTACAGAAAGTGAAAGTTACTTATGTTTCCCATTGACTATCTTTAACAGTTGAGTGTTAAGTCTCTTTTTTTTTTTCTGGGCACGTAACATTTATTTTCTTGGAAATAGCATCATTTTATATATGTTGATCTCCTTTTGTAATTTCCTTTTTCAATTACTTAATTATTAAGCTTTGTTCCATGTCAGTACATACACCTCTCCCTGATTTTAACAGCTGTGAGCTTGTGAAAACCATCATTTGGTTAGATTGTAACAGAGTGTGAAATGGGGCATTCGATTCCGATCACAGTCGATCACAGTCTCTCTGTATGTTCACCCCCGATTCTTGGTCTGAGAACAAGGAGTACCCTAAATATTTATTTTAGCAAAATGAGGGTTTTTTTTTGGGGGGGGGAGGGTGTGTAGTTTAAGTGCTTTATTTTCTCAGTTGCCCAACCCTGTTTAAAAATGTACCTTAAAGCTGAAAAATCCTTAGGATTTTAATGTTTTTTTTTAAATATAAAATTAATACACAGTGTATTTTTGTTTCCATTTAGCCCAAAGACCAAAGTCCACGCACGAGCCAAAGAGACTATTAGTTTTGTGTAAAGCAATAAAATGGAAGCTTTCCCTGAAGCAGGGCTACTCTGAGACTTGGAATTGCAAACAGTGTAAGCTGGGGTGTGACCCCTTAAGGAGGTGATCTGGAAAAGGTTTGTTGACAGTCTTCCTGGAAAGTTGGTTGCCAGATACAGTTGCAGGCTCTCACCTTATTTCACATGGTGCTTTCACAATGTTTATTTTCTGTCTTGGCTCTAGTGAGTACAAATCATAATGAGCAAGATGATATCCAAGTCTGACCAGGCTGGAGAGTGGGTCTTCCTGTGATTCGATCAAAAGCAAACAAAAACCAAAAGCAAAGAAAAAGAAAAGGAAGGGTGCTGATGTTTTCCTCATTGTGGGACTAAATTGCTGCATGCTGAATTTTCACTTTCTGATTGCAACTGACAGTTGAGCAGATACAATTTATTTCTTTGGGGGTCTGGAAAAAATGGTGAGATTTTAGTTTGTCCTTTTCTCTGTCTCCGCCCACTCTTTTATTTTAAGAGGAGGGGTGTATTAATCAGATAGGAGCCACTGTATGAAATGTCCTTCTATGGTAAGTGTCTGCGGGCAAAGTCTGAACCATGCTAGAATTCACTTTGCACTTTTTACGTGTAGCAGAACTGAGCCTGCTTCATTCCATCTCAACAGCTCTACCCAGTGGGTCAGCACGGACTGGTCTGATTTCATAAAGGAGAGGGGCTAAAGCTGGGGCTGGGTTCATCCAGGTGCCAATAAAACCTGGTGATTTTTTTTTCTCACCTCCAGGCTTTATATTTCCATGAACACTGGCATTAAAACAAGTCTATGAATGACCTTGTTCAAGTGTCTTTTGCTGATTTCAGCTCCCAAGTAATAAGCTTAGCAGTGTTTTCTTTCTCAGCCGCCAGCCGGAGGAAAGACGCAGTTGTTGCTTGAGACATTCACTTTCTACCTGCTGGCTTCAAACAGTATTAATTTTTATGTGCTCCTTGTGCATTGCGTTTAATTAAAAGCAGTTCTATTCGCAGAGGTACTTGTAGGTTTTTTTTTCTCTCCCTGAAACGAATAAAACAAATAGGCATCTGGTATTTGTTTTGTATAACACAATTTCCATAAAATGAAGAGTAATAAAACATAATTATCTGTAAAGGCTTGTTTTATAAGCTTGAGAATGGGCTTGTTGCTACTAGGTTTTTAAATTTCACGATAGAGAATTCTTTGCCTATTAATATATAACAATCATCATGACAAAAGCTTCCCAATTTCGCGCATGAATCCAGCTCATCTTTTATTAAATAAATATTTTATTTTCTGTTGTAGTGTACATGATAGAAGTTTATCATCACATTCCTTCTAGGGAAACACATTTGATTGAAGGAAAATATTTATTTCCTCTTCTGTATTTTGTTTGATTGGTATAGCTTTTTACATGATATTTCCCTATGATTAAAGTAAGACCGTTTTATTGTTAGTTGCTGAATTTCACAGGTCACAGTCCCCTCTATGGATTCTAAAACCTCCTTTTAGAAAAGTACACTTCAAACTTTTACATAGGTTTTTATAGGGTTTATAGGCCTATACCCCTTGGTTCAAGAACTCTGCCAATGCCCGGTGGTTATGGAGACTGTGCTCATTACTATCTGAAGCTGCGGTTTTAGCTTTGGTATATGAATAGCGGATGAAAGGATGTTGCCCGAAGATATTGCCGTGTTGGATTTAATTTAGGGGTTAGGCTCCTTTCTAGGGATGGAGGTATACTCTCCTGTGAGGAAAAAAAAATTAGAATGTGGGAAGTACAAAAATTAATTTCAGAGGTGGGTTTGTTGTCAGATTGCATGGCAGTGTCTGCATCCCTGGGGCTTCTGTCCCCAAGATTGTTTTTATTGTCTCCGCCCTGAACTAGGCAGGAACCTGGAAGTGGTGAATTCGTTCTCTGAGGTTGTGTGTCCATTGCCGAGAGGATAAAAGGAGCAGGAACAGAATCACGCAGCGCAGTATATCAGGGTGACAGTGTTATGTGGTTGTCTGGTGTTGCACAGTCTTGTATGTGCTGTCAAACCTTTTCTTTTGAATCAAAGCACAGGGTTTTACTGGGGAAGAGAGGCTTCAGAAATAAGCCAGTCTAACCCCAAATGGAACTCCTAAACAGTTACCCCATTTGTCTACCCTTCAGCTAATTGCTTATAGGAAGTAAAAGCACCGAGCAGTGTAGCTAATATTTATATCCAGTGTGAGCACTGATTCCTGATTTTAGATTTCCGACACTAAAACGTTATCTTTTTGCATTGCAATGATCCTGCAGCCTTTATATTACTATGAATGCAAGTCAAATGAAAGAGGCACAGACACTAGGTTCTCCCCTTCATGTTGTCATCTATTGGACAATGAGTAGCTTCAAATAAGAGCATCGGTTCCAAAGGCAAGCTGAATATTCCGATTCTAGATCGGCAGTCCCTTGGCGTGCTTATTTGAAATATCACTTTTGAATATACTTGGCAACGTAAAGTGCCCAATTAGAAAGCTCTAAGGAAAGAGGAAGTCTGCGGCTGTGCAATTAGTCCTTCGGATTCCGAGCGTTTCCTTTATACCTGGAAGGCCACACTGGAAAGTCGCTGGGCACCGTCGCTATGGGCCGGGTGCTTAGGATGGAAGGCAGTTTCAGGATGGATTATTTCTGTGCTTTTGCTCCTACAGTGGTTTACCTGAAGAGGCTCTCCACCCCATGAAGTGTGAAAAAAAATGTGGCAGTGTGCTTTCACAAAATTTTAGACAATTGATTACTATAACTAGCCATGTAAGTGGTAGATAATACCTAACTAACCACATGCAGGGATGCTTAAATTCTCAGATGCGTCTTAGCCAACTGACAACCTTACTCCTCCCACCTTTTATTTTATTATTTTATTTTATTTGAGAGATGATAGTTGGGTGGCAGAGAATATGCCAGCTCTTGTGCTGTTTTTAACAACAACAAAAAAAGAAGCAGCCTCATTGAGTAGAGCAAGATGAGCCATATATTCTGAGATTATTTATAGTGTTTATTACAGAGAGACCAAAAACACTAAGCACTTAATAGCTTTCCTTATTTACAAGTCAGATTCATCTGAGGGATATTATTCTTTTATTTTCCTGGTGCTTGAAGTTGGTTTAAAATAGATTATAAGCGAGGATACACAGTGACGCAGAATTTGTTGGCTGTGAAAATGCAGAATGGATGAAGCTTTTCTTTTTTAATGTGCCGCCACAAAAAAGCCCATTTTATTTAGGTAAAAACACTGCTTTTTGCCTAAGTGAAGCCAACACACACACAGGCACAAGGAACATAGGGCAGGTGCGCATATGCAGGTGTGGGGCTCGTCTTTCCCAAGTAGGTAATAAGTGCATTCCGTTCAAGTTTGTGGTAAAGTGGGTGTCTATTCGGCAAATTAGTTTTCCCCAGTGACTTCTACAGCAAAAACAGCATTGTCTCCCACTAGCTCTGAGTGTAAAATACTCTCAGTTAAAAATACCAAGGAAGAAGAACCAAAGGAAAGAAAGAGCAGCCCTTTAAATCCAAAGGAAACCCTTTCTGATGAAGCGTCTAGTGACACTCAAAAAATTGCCTGGTAGGTAAGCGATGGTATATGACTTGAATAGCAAAATGTCAGTAGACAATGGTATCACAGCACCGAAGGTGTTACTCTTTTTTTCTCACCCTTTGTCCCCCTGGTCCCGTGGGAAAGAACAGTGACCAAGGCTTTAACAAGTAGGTCATTTTTATGGCCTCAGCATCCTTGTGTCCATAGTGTATACACTCGACATCCAAGTTTTGTTCTGTGAATCCATATACAAGGTGGGTTTCCAGTTGTAATACAAACAAGTGATACAATAATTATTTTAGAGAGAGGAGAAAAGAGGGAGAAAGAGGGGGAGGGAAACATAACTGTGTGGTTGCCTCTCGTGTGCCCCTAACTGGGGACCTGGCCTGCAACCCAGGCGTGTGCCCCGATTGGGAATTGAACTGGTGTTCCTTTGGTTTGCAGGCCAGCACTCAATCCACTGAGCCACACCAGCCAGGGCAGATAATACAGTAATTAATAAATGATACAAGAATAAACTTTGTGTTTTGTGCACTCGCAACTGGAAGCTGACTGTTGCCTACCCCGTGTTTATTCTCACTCAGAAAGGCCCAGTGCCGCTTTGCTCCACAGGCCCGGAAGTTATCAGAGGGCCTCGGTCTAGGTTCTCACAAAGATCTGCTCGGAGATCTTTATTCTTTCCCACTCAAGTTGGTCTGGGAGAGCTTGGGCGATAAGACCAGTCATTTGTATACTTCTTTGATTTTCTCCCCCAACTTATGGGTTTATTTCTCAGGGTCTAGCTTCATGGGATTACTGGGCCAGAGAGAAGGCATTAGCTAAGTCTAAGCAGGCTGGAGTGACTCACCTTTTTCTACTGAGACCCAAGGAGCAAAACCTAGTGCTTGATTCTTGAGTTTACAAAAACCTCCTCTGGGCTGCTTACTGTGTGCAGGGCGGTGAGGACCCCAGGATGCGAATGAGTATTAGCAGCCCCTGAAAGGACCCTAGGCTGGGAGAGAGGTGCTGGGGGCTCCTCCGGGGCAGAGGCAGAAGACTCGTCTGTTTCATGATGCCGTGGTTTAGTTCTTGAATTCTTCATATTCAGAATGTGGACTCGGGCTGGCTGGCTTGGGCAGCCAGCGTCATTAAACACCTAGATGACTGTTGCATGACTGGCCACATTTTAAGATGTATGTATTCACGAGAGCTTGTAGGAGCAGAGGGGATGAGATGGAGAGTGTCGAACAGAACAGTGTTCTCCATAAATGTTCTTCGACTATGAAAAGAACCGTTCTGTAGATTTATTTGTTCGTGCATTGAATATGCATTTATTAAGTGCTTTTTGTGTGCCAGGCTCATTCATAATTCTAAATTTCAGACTCGCTTATTTTTCAAATTCAGAGTTTAGCTAAAAGTGTTGTTTTACCCTGAGAAGGGATTATATCAAATTACACAGTTAAACTGAGGGGGAAAGTCTGTCTCTCCATCCCTTAAGCCTAGTCCGTTCTCCTGTTGACTGGGCTTGTCAGTCACCTTAGGAGGCATCGAAATGTCCTCAGTCCTCGGCCACACTGCATAGGGTGTCTTGGTAATGGCTTCAGAAACTTACTGGAAGAGTTTAAGCAGTTGCATCAGCCTCACTGTTCTCAGACTTGAGGTTTCTTTCCCTCACCACAAACTTAATTCTTTTCTGTTTTCAATTTCAGAAGAACTTTGGAATAAATGAGGGGAACACATAAAGTTGGGGAGACCAGCAAAGAAACAGTTGGTGAGGTAGATAGGGGCGTCGTGTGAGACAGTTATTTGAAGTTGGATTTTTACAAATGTGGTCAGCTCAGCATTAATCACGTTTAGCCAGTGATGTTGTTTTGGGTTGCATTATCTGTACATTTGGAACTTTTTTGTGGTAGGGAATATTGACACCCACATTTTCTTAAATTAGCCCATCCCCTTATTGCTAAAAAAAAAAATGAAACAAAACAAAACTGTAGGCATCTGGTAAAATATCCTTGTTTTGACATACTTGATCTTAACTGTGACTTTATAATGGTTTTATTTCTGGAGAGTTTTGTTCACATTGGTATGATTGAGAAAGAGCAGACAGATCTTATGGAAAACAAATTTAGAATTTTCCAAATAATCAAGTCAGAAGGTTTCCAGTTGTAATTGTGAGATGTCCTCTCTTGGTGTCTGGTTTTAGAAACACATTTTTTTTCCAGGTGTGAAGAACAATGCTTCGTAGGACAATGGTGTGACTTTTCCACAGGAGAATTTTCCATTTTGCATTGTGTTTCAGTGCGTGGTATGAAGGTTTAGAAATAAACACAGCACTGTGGGCACAACAGGTCTCAGTTGAGACATCTCCTATTTTTAATACATTTTCCTATTTTTGGCCTGGCATGCTGTCTTCGGGTGGGAAAGGCCAGCCACTTGCCTTGCTTTGAGGTCATAGGTAGCTGTCAGTTCTCTGTAATGGACTTGATGATGTCATGGTTTTAAAATAACGGAAAAGTAGCATTTCTTGTCCACATGATTGTGGCTATAAGCACGCTCTCATTTTTAGGCTATTAATCACACTCTTTTAAAACAAGAATCCCCTGCCCTCCTCCTTCCCCAGAAGGGAAGTGCCATAATCTCATACACCTAAGTAACACAAAGTAGCTAACATCCTGCCATGTTTTGTTTTGTTCTCAGCTTTTGTGACAGCATGAAGAGGAAGGCAAGGGCGGTAGAGGTTGGGTTGAAAGAGGAGAAGATGGAGTTGTGATCCCCAGGGAGGGTGAGAGATTGTTCGTACATTAGTGGTAGGGGAACTTCTGCAGAAAATAGGAAGGTACAATTAAATGAGGCTGTTAAAGACACACCAGCATCATCTCATTAAATGACAGTGGCGATTTCTTTCTAAGCCCCTTTCTGTCTTTGTCCTCCTGGGAGTGAGTGTTTTCAGGGATGAAAGCAGAGTTGCAAAGACCAGGAAGACGGCCAGGGAAGAGATGCGGTGACTTGACGCCCGCTCCCTCACTCCCTTCTTCAGGGGCTGGTTCTCTTATGCAGAGACTGCAGGAAAGCAAGGGCCCCAGATACTCATTCTTGCCTGTGGACGTGGAGAATGAAAATGGGCCATCCTAGGGGGAGATCTGGTATTGCATCCCAAAGCACGGCTGACTTCATAGCAGATACCTGTGTAGAAATGCATCCGATTGGAGATAACACAGAATGGAAAATTGTGGGTTAGGATATTTTTATTCCGAAAGGAAACTGAATTCGCATTTGGCAATCTTGTGCCGAAAAAGTATAAAAAATGTGTTTCTTTTTTAGGGAAACAGTGTGTTGCACAAATCACTTGGAATCTGATTACCTGTGTGACTCAGTGAGAATGTCAAGGCTTGAGGGTCAAGTGTGCTTGATGTCAAACAGTGTTGCTGGTGGTTTAGTGGAAACTCTGTCCTGGCACCTTTTTTTGTGTCACTTGTCTAAGTCCCCATTTCCTCACCAGTAAGCGGGGTTCCCAGTATATATTTTACTGTAGTTGCTCTGTGAGCTTAAGTAAGATGTGGAATGGAAAGGATTTAGCACAGTGCATGAGGTAAGAGAAAGTACTCCTCTAACTATTAACTAGTTTTTATTGTCAATTTAATTTTAGGACCGAAAACACTTGGTGATCTTATCAGTTTACTGAAGGGTTAGACTGTGAGGAAGCTGAGACCCAGAGAGATGATGTGTTAATTAGTGAAAGGGCCAGAATTAGAATCCAGATCTTATGACCTCCCACTGGACCAGGGTCTGTCCCCCTCCTGCCTCCGTCACAGTGGTACACAGTTGCTGTGCAGTTTGTAAAGGAAGATGCACTGTTAATTCTGTCTCATTTCCTGGGCATTACACACGTCCTGGGAGCATGTGAACTTTTACACTTGGCCTCAGCACCTTCCCCACCCTCTGCTGTGGTATATGATGTGCGATTATTACGTATTTCAGAATGCAGGTTTAAGGTCTCTGTATTACTGAGGTTCTCTGGTGGCAGAAACTCCTGCGACTTTGCAGGCATTGTCATTGTCTGAATTTTAAAAGAGCCACCTTCAGAGAAGAAATCATACTTTTCCATTATGCCTGCGGCCTGCGGAACACCATTTAAACTCTAAGTGATAGAGAAAGGGCAAGTATTTGATTAAAACCAATCTCCCTCCAAGACTGAACTTTTCGGTCTCCATCAGACTTTCTTTACGGGAGCTTCCGTGTGTTTTGCTGGTGGCAAGATCCAATTTACGGGGAAGTGAAAGGAGAGGTGATTATTTTTTTAATTCATCTGTGAGCTTCCAGACGGGCACAGAATGTAAAAACGGCGTTAGACAACAGAAGAAGTTGAGTGCTTTAGAAATCGATGACATGTCTTGTACTTCAAGGAAACAGTTGTTGGATCCGAATTTGGGACGGCACAGAGTTCTCACTGATAACAGGCAAGGGGCGGAGTCAGCTGGACATCCGGGAAGTGCACAGATGACCTGACCGGGTGGAAGCGTCCTCTCCTCGCAGCTGTCTGCACTGCTCTCGGGACTGAGATCTCTCTGGAATATTCACCTTTCCCCTTCGAATCATTGTCTCTGCTGTTTCTCCTGCTGGCACATCAACTGCCATTAGCTTCACCTCCACCTAAGTGTTCGCTTCCTTTGATCTCTTTCAAGAGTCAACAGAGGCACAGAAACTTGGAACAGACTGACAGCTGCAGGAGGGGAGGGCGGAGGTGGGGACTGGATGAAAGGAGGGAGGTGAAGGGAGTAGCCAACGAACCTACAGGTGTGACCCTTGGGCATGGACAGTGGTGTGGGGATTGCCTGAGGGAGTGGGGGGGCGGTGCTGGGTGGAGGAGGGCAAAGTGGGAAAAATGGGGACAACTGTAATAGCATGAACAATAAAATGTATTTTGAAAAAACCATTCAGCTGTAGCACTACCTTTGAGAAAGTGCTTCTCACCTTTCCTCGGTCCATCCTACTGGGATTCCACAGCACCCTGCTGATGCTTCTCTTGGCCCCTGTGGTGCAGAGTTATAATCAAATTACTATCATCTATTTAGGGGTCTCTTTTGTGTGTCACACTGTGAGCTCCTGGGGACAGGGACTACTTTTGTCTTTTCACCCAGTTCCAAGTAGCCTGCCTGGAGGCGGTCAGTAGTCAATGCTCATTGAATAAATGAATGAACCACTTTCTGCCCAAACCTGGCTCCCCTGACTTTATATGTCCTGGTAACCTGGGGTAAGTGAAACCATTTTTATATAATCGGCCACTTCTATTCTTCTTTTCTACTGAAGTAATTTTTATTTCCAAATAAATCTTGCTGTGCGCCCCCCCGACCCCGCACCCCCAATGTGGCTTATGCTTTTCTTTTTCAATTTTTGGAGGGTGTGAAGTACAAGATAGAATACAATGTGGACTAAGTCAGGGGCCATTCAACTTGACTAGATTCTTTTAGCCTTCCAGAATGTTGAGAAAGTAATGTGTGTATGTGTGTGTGTGTGTGTGTGTGTGCGTATGCGTATGCCAGGGGGAGCGGTGACGAGTTAGAAGAAATGGCTGAGATTCTTCGTATCTGAAAGAGTGTTTCTCCCTGGTGATGAGGTGGGCCTGGTCACCCTTCTGCATAAATCCTTAAGCCAAGCACAGAGACACCAGTGGGCGAAACAGCGACCAGCCCCGCCCCCCTCTGGGGTGGCGGTACCTGTGTGAGCAAGTTCAGCAGTGAGGTTCCTCTTCAGGTGTTTGAGGAGTCAGAGTGATGAGTGGCAGACTGACCTTTGAACGTTCTGTGTTTTTGATATCAAAAGGAATTCTGTGCTTTACAAAAAAAGTTTTAATCAAGGTATTAGTATTCTTAAGGCACAGAGGGAAGTTGGCATCTGACTAACTTGTGGACACATTAGTATCTTTTATTTTTTCAGGTTATTTGGACTGTAGTTGATTTTTTTAAAAGATGGGGGGGTCAACTCTTTCTATATATCCCTTTTAATGCCCTTAAAGTGATTTTTCCTATGTGAAATTGGATTTGGTGGAAGTTTTTCCTTTTCTGACTTGAAGTTCCTCCGATTCTCCAGTATATTTAATTGTGTTAATTATACCCATGAAAAATGTCCAGGGACATGTTCTTATATAGTATATGTAACTTTTTAAAAATACTATATGACAACTTTAGAGCAAAAGCATGAATTAGTAAATGTGTGCTTTTACAGTACCGTAACTTCTCTTTTTATGAAATGTAAAATCTTCACTGCTGTTTTGGAAGGAAATTTTTGCACATAGTAGATTCTTAATATTGCCCTGAATCAATCCAGTTCGGCTGTTCTTTGTGTTTGCAAAGTCTGATCTCCGTGTCAGTTTGTCCTTCCCCAAAGAGTTGTTATTTTCCTGTGCGTATGGGGATGAATCATGCTTGGTTTTCCTCTTTCTACTTTTTAAAAACTAAACTCATCCATTACTCAGTATTTTCCTATTTGTGAAGAACAGTGATTTAAATCTTTCCCACACGGCATTATGTGATGTGTGTTGCAACCAGAGGCTACCACTCCTCACCTTTATTTCTTTATCCCCCCTTCATTTTCACAATTAAAAAAGAAGAATAGAACTGCCTTTCCACCTGGTATTCCTGCTGGGTCCAGACTTCAGAAAGTATTGCTTATATTTTTATTAAAAGCACGTTCACGTTAGCTATAATTAAAATCTGTACCTACAACCTATAATCCGATTTGATGTGTGGTGTCTTAAAAAAAATCAGAGAGAACATTTTTAAATACTAAAAGGCCTCTGGCGTAAGTTGAGCGTTCATTCTCTGTACTGCTGGCAATGTATTTGTAGACTACTTTTAATAGTAATCATATTTTGCATGTATTTATAGTTTTCACACCCAGGCATGCCTCCCTGGGCACCATGACATTGTCTTGCCCCTTCTTTAAAACAACATTTGCTGTGTCATCTACATCACTTTGACTCTACAACTTCTCCTTTCTTTATATAATTTACTATTTATCTGTTGAAGAATGAGGGGCATTGACTAGATTGTTAACGTTTCACTTTTAATAATAAGTCTTCCTAGGTCAAGATCATTACGGGCAGGGGAGGGGGGAGGAATCTCAAGCATGCCCCAAAGGTCATCAACACCGTACATGCCCTGGTCCGTGTGGCTCATTTGGCTGGAGCGCCATCCCTTACAGAAAAGGAAAGGTCATGGGTTCGATTGTAGGTCAGGGCACCTGCCTGGAATGAGGTTCCATCCGCAGTCAAGCCGGTGTGGGAGGCAACTGATCCATGTTTTTCTCTCACATTGATGTTCCTTTTCCTCCTCCTCTCCCTCCCTGCTCCTCCCTCTCAAATCAATAAGCATGCCCTCAGGTGAGAATAAAAAAAAAGAAGACACGATACATAATAAATATGTAAGAATTCCATCAAACTTACATGCCACGGACACTTTATAGGAACAGCTCACGTTTATTGAGCACTTACTTCGCGCCATGGTCCCTTATGAGTCTACAAGGCGTGAGGGTGAGTCATGGATTTCGGAGATGGAAGGGGCACTGTGGGGAGAGGGGCCCAGGCAGTCACAGTCACAGGATAACCACTGAGTGACCGTGAAAGCTCATACAAAGACCATGAGACAAACAGAGGCACATTGGAAACTTGACTTCCTGTTTACATTTGTTAAATTTCACTCAAAGCAGCTAATCAATCACCTCTACATTCTCTGGAATGAAAGCACAAAATGAATACAGTGGACATTGTTCAAAACTCAGTGGACCACCTCTGCCTGTCCCTCTTAGGAGAGACATGTAAAGGGAAAGTGGAATTTATTCCTGAAACCTTATCTGAGAGGGTTCCCTACATTTCCATTTCAAAGCAGCCACGCTGTGTTGAGGTCCTGCCATTCTTCCCTTATCCACTGGTACCTCTCTGGGAGGCTCTTTTGGGATTGTTTTATGTGTTCAGGGACACACTTCCCCTATGACCATGGTGAGCACAAATCCACCCCCAACTTCATGCATAACCTGGGTGTTTTTTTGTGTTCTCTTTTGTAAAGTTATTTGTAAAGTGTAAAGTTACTTGTGCAGTACAAATAATGACTCCTTGTTCCAAAGGAGTGTGTTTCTGTGTTTAAATGAGAAACTGGCGTCCTCAGTAGCATCGGTTGGTAGACAGCTCCCCTCACTGCAGACGTGCCTACCAGTGTGTGCTACCTCCTCAGGCCCCCTGAAGATAAGAGGTCAAACCCCCCCTTTAAATGCACAACCGAAGTGTGAGATATGGTGACACATCACAACCAAGGTTCCTGAAAGTGAAGGTCTGGATCAAGACAAGTAGGCTGTCAGATGCCCTGGCCGCGTGTCCTCTGTCACACACAGGGTGTCTCAGAGCCTAAGGTCCAGGCCTTTTCCAAAGGTTATCTTGCAGAGGCCACTGGGAAGATACCCCAGAGCAAAGATTACTGGATGTCCGTTTCCTTAGTCCCGATAGATTATCTGTTTCAAGAATTTGAAGATAGATGGTCTGTTTCAAAGTTTTGGAGCTGAGTTTAGGCATGACTTAAAACAGTAACATCTGTCAAATGTTAACCATGCCATTAGATTTGGGGGTGGGGCGGGAAGGGAACAACTTTTAGGAGAAATAATGCCCCTTACGGGTGGTGTTTGATTGCAGTGGTTGGGAATGAATGGGCCCGGTATCCAGGCTCCTGGAATGGATCTGAATAAAACCCGCAGCCAGCTCCCCCCTCCCTGAAATCCCAGCCTCCTGTGGTCCAGGTTTTTTCATAGTCCTCCCAATTTGCCCCAGAGCATGCTGTGACCCTCATCCATCTTTTTTTTTTTTTTTTTTTGCATTTAACACAGTTGTAAAGGGATTTATATGCTTTCCATTAGCCTCAGCAAAGCTGCTGTCATGAATATTTAATGGCGAACACAGTTTGTTTTCTTTCTCTTTCTTTCCCAGCCTCTGCCGCCCCCTCCCCCAGCGCTCCGTTAGCCAGCCAGGAGAAATGTAAATATCTCGGCCCCTCGCCCCTGGCCGGGTCCCAAAGACGCACTGGGCTCGAGACTCTCAGCGCAAAGCCTTGACTCCTTTAAGACAGGCCTTTTATCTTATTTCTTTATATATTTTCCCTTTTTCTGCTCCCCTGCCCCGCCCTCCACCCCCCAATCTTTCAGTCTGCTCTCTCTGCTAGAGTCAATGTTTGCTCGTGCAGTGGCCCCCGGTGGGGGGATAGTGGCAGGGACTGGCATGCGCAAGGGGCTCTGCTGGTCCCCGGGCTTCCGAACCCTCCACCCACGCTGGACCCCAGCCGCCCCCAAGCGTGGTGGAAGGTCTTTCCTTTGAACTTCAGGAAGCACAATAGCTGCCCTGCAACTTCGCTGGGGCTGCCTGGGATGCATTCCTGACACTTCACGGGTCGCTGGTCCCTTTCTCTTTGCCACAGCCAGAGGGGCGAATGTCTGGGACAGAAAATGACTTTCGAAGACACTAAAAGATTTACCGTGTCTAGGGCAACTTCTGAACTTTTGTGGTTAGCTCAGAAAAATGCGCTTTTCCTATTGGTAGCTTAAATCAGGGGCCCCTCCTTCTGGCCTCCTTACCTTCTTATCTCCGCGTTTATTTACGCTGGGAATATCCCGTCCTCCTTTTGGCTTTGTCTGCTTCTGGGCCAGGGGAGTGAGGGAGTCCAAGAGGTGGGCACTGGGGGGGGGACCCAGAGAGTCCCAGAGTTGCACTGTTGACTGAAGATTAAGCGCAGCAGAGGGCCCCTCTTCCTCAGGAGGAAGTCAAACTAGCTAGAATGCGTTATCTTCGGGTAGCTACCCTAAAGGATTGTTTGAAAGGTTAGACGAGGAAATCCATAGAAAATGTTTAACACACTATTTGGCTACAGTAATTGCTCAATAAATATGTTATAATTAATGTTACACGCATTTACTCATTTTTCTGAAATTCCTTAGTGGAGTCTCCAGAATTCGTAAATCTTTCTCGTTTAATTAATAGTAGAATGGAATAATGTTGCAGCTACTGGGCTAGATGCTATTTATCTTGTACATGCACAGTTGTAGCTTTATTTTCACATTGGTTAAACAAAGCTAAGGGGTGTGAACTTGATTTTTCTTTATTAGCTTCCGACTTTGTCACTTTTTCAGACTTTTTCCCTTTGTCCCTATACCCGCACCTGTGCTGATCAGACTTGAGTCTTAATTCCTTTTGATGTGATTTTTCCCACTAAGCACATTCAATAAAACTTCAAAAGTAATACCCCCCCCCCCAATCCAGAAGGCGAGGGCTCTGCTGGCCCCTGGGGGCTCCGTGCCTCTTCCCCGTCTCCCATTTCTAACTGTGAAAACTCACTGTCTCCTCGTACCTTGAGTTGCGGACTCGGTGTTACAGCTGTTGTAATGTCACAGTGGACACCGTGTCCCGAGTGATAGCTGACTTCCTTTCAGTCTTCCCCGGTGAAACGTGTAAATCTGGTAGTGAAACCAGGCCTGTGGAGAAGTGAAGTTTATTCTGGGCTATCAAGGTTTTGTCCCCCCCCCCCCCCCCCTTACTGGAAGGAGTGAAAAAGAATGCCAAGGCTTAGGGGAAGCCAGGAGACAAGTTTTATAGGCCTCGGTGTTAATCTGCCCTTAGGCTCCTGTAGAATCTCCCTCTGTTTGCTTTCCAGTGAGGGGACTAGTGGTAATTGTTACCTGGTGAATTCAGCACACTTAACCAAACCAATGCACGTGGCTGAGGAAGGAACTGAATGAGTAAGATGTAGCTTCTGGGAGCTCATTCATCTGCAAAAGCTAGAAAGACGTGTGACAGGCTTCGGAGGTGAGCGCCTCACTCTCTGAACAAGTTATTTTTACTAGACCCTTCTGAAGTGCTTACCCGCCTCTGATGAACGCCTCCCACAGCCCCCTTAATCGGAGGGGGTGTCGTTTCATTTCTCTTCCTGTAACCTAAAATCGTGTGTGAGCTTGGGGGTAACCTCATCTCACTGCTTCCTCGTGTAGTTATAATCAAGTGACGTCTCTGCAAGATTTCTACGTGACTGCTAATTCAACACCTCTACCCTGGGAGGACTTAGCTACAGCTTTGACATATTTCTATATTACACTTCTTCATGGATTTGGCCCCAAATTCTAGCTAATGAGATGAATCTGGATTCTGGCCCCCCGCCCCCACAAGGCTATGAGGTCACTCTTTCTCAGCTTCAGGCCTCCCTCAGGTCGGGGAAGCCCAGCACCTTCGGTTTGGGGCTGTGTTGAGCTGTAGCAGGTGAGGAGCTCTCGGGTTCTCTCCGCAAACCTACCGGCCTGGAGTTGACATAGACTCGTTAACAGGTCGCTCTGGCTAAGAGTTCCCATCCACAGGGTTTGCCTCTCCATTTCTTTACTATGCTGTGAAGCTGACTGGAAAGATCTTGTCACATTTGTTTTAAAATGCCAACACACTGAACAGATGTTGGTATGATTAGGCTGGATGAACAAAAAACATGTATAGCCATATCCCTCTCCAAAATAAACCAACTTCCACGTTGCTTTTGATCTGATCTCATTCTGTTTTCTGTAAGGCAGACTTTTACTGCAAATATTAATCGATATGAAGTCCACAAGTGCCGAGGGCCTGGTCACAGGGGACTAAGGAGGAGGGGGAGAAGCAAAAGGGGTCTCTCTCCCTGGCAGCCAGCTAGAGTCTTGCTTGGTCAGACCCTTGGGGAGCAATGTAAGGCAATATATAAGTAATTGCTGTATTATGTAGAGTAGATTTTAAGGGTTAAGGAATGGGAAAAAGGATTCTTACAACATTTCTAGTGTCTTGAGTGAGTGTTAGAACTGTTTCATACAAATCTTCTCTGTTCTGAGGCTGTTCACTGTCATTGAGAGTTCCTGCTTTCTTTTTTTAAAAAATATTTATTTTTAGACAGAGGGGAAGGGTGGGAGAACGAGAGGGAGAGACACATCAATGTGTGGTTGCCTCTCACGCACCTGGCCCCCTCACTGGGGACCTGGCCTGCAACTCACACATGTGCCCTGACTGGGAATCGAACTGGTGACCCTTTGGTTTGCAGGCCTGCACTCAGTCCACTGAGCCACTCAGCCAGGGCAGAGTTCCTGCGTTCTTGAAGCAGCGGTAATAGTTAATGTTTTCTGAGTACCTACTGTGCGTTGGGGGGCTGGTCTAAGACCTTTACTGATATCAGTCAGTGATCTTCCCCACACGCCTCTGAAGTGGCTGTGGTTCTTTTCTTCATTTTACACAAGAGGAAGAAGCCAAGGTGGAGAGACTAACACCCACCCAAAGGGACCTCCGATCAATTCCTTTCTCCTTTTGCTGTGGGGGACCTGTCGTGAAGGTAGCTGGGGAGAGGCGGTGCTCCATTCTGGGAAGAGAACCTACATTCGAATTCTGGTTTCTTGATACCTGCTTACCTGTGCAGGTAGGACCTTGGACAGATTGCTTAACCTGCTACAGCTTCTCAAGTGTAAAATGGGGCAGGGTTGTTTTAAGGATTTAAGTGGCTCATATGTAGTAGGTGTTCAGTGAATGGGAACTGCTGTTTATCAAAAGTATGGTGAAGTCATCATCATGTTCTGCACCCAGAGAGAACTATTGGAAGGGCACAGAAAAGGAGCACGTCTGTCTGGGTCAGTATTTAGGTGCCGAGCACAGTATGAGGCGTCTGTGGGATGTTTGTGGACCAGATGCATGGAAGGGTGGGGATAGGAGAAGGATCAGAAGGGTCCTTGCAGCAGAGGAAAGCAGTGTCATTTCCCAGTGGGGTTATTCCTAGCCTTGCTCATCATTCGCTAATCAAAACAATCTTTTTCTTAGCCTGACCCTCCAGCATTTGTGCTGGTAAAGGTCACCCCGTGATTTTTTTCTTTGACAAACAGGAGCAAAGAGACAGCGAGGCGGTCTCTTTCTGTCCTGGAGATTAGAACAGTTAACACTCACTGCATCATTACTCCTGCCTTGCATTCCAGACAGTAGTAAAGAACACTGAAACATCACTGTGTCAACACAAAGAAAGAACTCTGTAATTTTACCCCATATTAATGCATTGTTGCACGCAAGGTACTATCATTCGATGCCAATCTATTAAGAGGGCCCCCGAGACCAAGCGCTGGCACAATTACTTATTCTTCAATTATTTATTCAGTCCTAAGGATGGAATGCTGACGCACACCACAGAATGCACCACCCTACCAATTTACTGAAATCCAATGACCGAATCATTTGCGGACTGGAGTAGCTTTTTATTGACACTATTTTTATTTATTTAAATTCTAACTTTCCCAGCTTAACTATGTTTACTCTACCTACTCAGATGACTGAAATGAGAGGCCAGCTTTGTTCACAAAGCTACTTCAAAACAAATAAATTAGCATTTAGTCTGAAAGGGTCAGATCACAAATGGAGGTTTTGAAAACAGCCTCTGGAACATCCAAATCACATTCTTAATATTTTATACGGTTTTATATTTAGACTGGATATTTTATGTCGAGTCTTTTTTCCCCTTTTTAGTGCTTGGACCTCTTGAGCTCCCATTTCTGGCCGAGTTGCTGAGAACAGGTGCACTTAGGTCCCACTGACAGTAAGTAATTTCAGTGTAATTTATCTCCAGGGAGATTACCAGAAAGCCCCTGCCCGACACATTATTCGTCCACGATAAAATATCATTCCCATGAATGTGCACTTACCAGTCGTGAGAGAATGAGTTTGGACTCAACTCCCAAAGTGTGAGAGATCACTCGTATGTTTGTATTGGCCCTGGAATCCCCAAACCGGAGCTTCCCCCAGGTGCTCGCACTTTCTTCAGAGATCACTTTCAGTTTTTCTTGCATCAGTTGTTTTTAGTTGTGATTTTTCAGATTCTCAGGTAAGCCTTTTGAGATTTCTAAAGAAAATCACTTTAATTTACGTTAACTTCTGCATGTCCTTCTGCACATACTAAGTGATTTGAGGGGTTGCTGACATACACAGCAATTCTAAGAGCCGTGGCGAACTTCCAACCTTTTAGGAGATAGTTTTTGAAGTAGCCGTGGTACTTACTCCAGGTGTGGTATATGTTCTAGGCATGCATTTATTCATGATACATATGGGCATACATATAGAAATCTTGAGACTCTCAGATAAACATACATACAAAAATTTTAAAAATACGCCCCTGGAGTAAAAGTACCATCAGTGCAACGTTTTTGTATAAATCGACTTCACTGATATTTAAAAAATATCCAAAGGTTTCATGATGGCGTTAAACATGGACAGAATCAGATACATCTCCTGTTGGTAATAGTGATAACATAAACGTGACCACGTGTTTTTGCCTTGTTCTCACGGGTAAAGTGGGTATGTAAGGCCATCATCTAGTTTGTGCGGGTCTTTTCAGAATTAAATGAGCTAATACAGTCCAAACCTGGAGCATCACTCACCGGCACAGAAAGATCATTGTGTTATTATGACATTATTACAAGGGGTTGACTTGCATCCTGGGTTTTACTGTGAATCGTTTTGTGGTACCAAGCAGGGTGCAGCGGAGTGGATGAGAAAAGCCCTTGCCAGTGGGTACCATTGCTACAGAATATCTTTGACCATGTGGGCTATTTCCTGGAGATAAAGTTGGCCATCCAGTTGTCCTTTCCTGTTACTTGGTGTCTGCAGTACCTTCTTTCTTCCTGTTTGTCTCCACTAGCTCTAAATCTCTATTCCTTCCAAATACACGCTCTACCACTTGTACTTCACCAAAATGTGCTTTTGGTTCCTTTTCAGCAAAACCAGAGAATTTTATGACTTGCAAGTGAGTGAGGGTGCCTGGTTTCCAAGATTGACCTCCAGTAGGAGCTCTGAAATAACCAGTCTAGAGAGGAGAAAATGGAATCAGCATAAGGAAACAGGAGCAGACATTGATGCTGCCCGGGTGCCTGGTGTGAGACTGCCTTTTGGTTCTGTTGGAAGAAACCTTAAGCTAAAAACAATAGATTGTTGCCTCACTTCATGTAAAGCATCACACGTGGCAAGTTAACCTGTGCTACCTAATAGTGACCAAGCCAAGTCATGGCCGAACAGAAAGATCTAGATGGCTTACTTGCACCTTCCTGGTGTGTCCTGTCTCACTCTCTCCTGTTACTTCACACTGCTCGCTTCTTCTAGCAAGTCTAAACCATGTTTTTGGTAAATGCCATTTAATGTGCTGTGAGCAGACACTGTGATGGGGGCCTGGGGTGGTCCCGGGGGAAGGCCTTCAACAGTAGGTTAGCCTGGTCTTGCTTACACTTGAACTGTGTCCGGGGAGGTAAGAAGGGCAGCCGCCAAGCTTGGATCTTACACTTAAACTGAACAAGAAACAATGATAATGTCAGTAATGAAAATGGTGCTTCTAGGAAATTGGAGACCGATCTTTTGTCTGTTGACTATCCAAAATATTTACAATGAAAGATTATTTTTAAAATAATATTGAGTGTTTGTGGTTTATCAGGCATGTACACTGGGAATAAGGTGCTTGTTGTGACACATTCTCCTACCTAAACAAGAGGCAACATTCATTCCGATTACAGGTGTCACGCAGATTTCTCAATTCTAGTTTCCGCTTATCTTTAATGTTATTGCATTAGCTGAACTATTTACCATATAACCCAATGTAATTTTTCTCATAAGACAAGTGAGGTTTCAGAAATGTATTTACGTTTTTGAGCTTTCTTCCAAGATGCCAGGAAGAGGCTGATCACTTTGTGTGAAGAATTGTTAAGGATTCGGGCTCTGAGTCAGCGAGACTCGCGTTCCAGGCCCGGCCCTGGTGGATGTAAGCTCCATGCTTAGGTGCAACATGAGGGTAAGAACATCTCCACTGAAATAATGTGAGGATTAAGTGGGAGTGTGTTTCCAAAGATCCGAATCCACAGGGGGGCCCATGTCAGGCAGTCGTAGTAACAGATTTGTTACTGTTACGGTGGATGCTTGGAATATAGGCCCCCGCGGCTACTTGTTGTAGATGGTGAGTTAGATTCACCTTCCACATGGAGAAAATAAATGATTTGCTTCCCTTTCATAGTCGTCACTTGGTTGACCCAACCTTGCAAAGCGTCCATACCGCACGGGGCTTATGAATCATGGATCAAAACAAATGTTACCAAGCTAAAAAGAGAGTTTAACAGAACTTGCCCATGTCCAGATAAGGTCTCTTGTGTAATGTGTACTTTCTGAAAACCAACCAGCATTTAACGGGCCTTTTCCCTGCAGAGATAAGGTTGCTGGATGGTTACTTTGCAATTTTAGTAATTGGAGGAGAATAATTCCCATAATTTCCAATTAGCATTGATCTGACTGCTGCTTCGGTCTGGGATGAATGTCCTTGGTCGCGCTTCGATTTCCTCAGCTAAGGTGTGTGTAGCCCGGTCCATTGGACAAGGAACGGAGAATAAATAGCCCATCTCTGAAGCAGATCAGTCAGTCAGCCCATGAACACTTCTTTCCTTCCTGTTAGGGTGTCCTTTGTCACTCTCTTGCGGCTCCGTCTGACCTGCTTCTTGCAGGGAGTCCAAGCTGTGGTTCTCTGAGCAGGAACTGCCACGTCATGAACACTTGCTGTGAGCCTGATGTGCCCCTGGTCGGGGGCCTAAGTGCTCAGGGAGGGAGGGCTCTCCGGCGGGCTTGAAGGTCTCTCAAGGTCACTTCCACTATACTCATGCTCAGTGTGTCGCCTGACTGAACTCTCAGGCAGTGAGGGAGGGGACTTCTCTTTTGGCGTGTGTGTGTGTGTGTGTGGGGGGAACATCACAGCCACGTCGCAAACATGGACCCAGAGCTCAGAGGTGGCAGCAGTCTTTTCCCTGCATGTCATTGAGGAGCTGACATTTGTCAAACACATGTTGGGTGGCCACGTTTCCATTTTTTAGAAATGTGTTCTTCCTAAAGTTTAGCTTCTTTGACCACACAAGCATATCCATAAAATTATCTGATTTTCCAAAAGTTTCGGTGGATAATGGAGAAAACCTTCTCGAACAGTGCAGGACGGGAACAGCATTTGAACTGGAGTGGAGGAGGCGGAGGATGGTCTTTAGGATTTGGGTGCAGGGTCTTCCCACTCCCTTCTCTAGAGCCCCTTTTTTCTCCAAATGAGACAGTTGAAACCAAAAGAGATTTCGGTCGCGTGTCCACAGACACACAGATTTTAGGGACAGAAGAAGGACTCCAGTCCTTCCTGTAGCTTCACTGGCCAGTTGGAAGAATTGGGAAAAGAGGAGCATTAAAAAACGCCTACCCACCACATTTTATCTGCTAAATGTTCCCTACGCACAAGGATGCTCAGATTCATCACAACTTCTCCTGGTTGTGCTTGGTTTATGAAAATGTGTGATTCAACCCATTCATTCCTTAGCCAGTTCCCCAGGTGTAAGTTCAAAATGTGGAGGTTATTTTTTTCCTGAATGCTTTCACATACCATGCAATTTTAAGATAGGCACCGGATTCTTAAATGCATGTGGTGAAACCCCTTAAATGTTTTTCTCACGTGAAGCTAGAGAAGAAATAGAGAATTGATACCTTTTTGAATACCCGTGTGTGGAGTGACCTCGTCCCAGGTTTTTTCTGGTCTGTTTGTTCCTGCCATTCAGTTTCTCCGTTGGTGTCCTCTGTCCACGTTAGACTGTTTCTGGAAGGTTGTCCTTTGGCTCCTGGGGAATCAGGAGCCATTTCAGAGATGCCATCTGGAGGCATGATTAAAAAAAAGCATATATTTTGTTTACATATTTTAATCCTCACTTGATGATATGTTTATAGATTTTAGAGAGAGAGGAAAGGGGAGAGACAGAAATATCTGTCGGTTGCGTCCTGTGTGCCTCCCGCAGCCTAGGTGTGTGCCTGGACTGGGAATTGAACCCACAACTTTTTTGATATGCGGGGTGATGCTCCAACCAGCTGACCCATTCAACCAGGGCTAAGAACATATTTAAAAGCATGTGGCTCTGCTATTACTCAGTGCATGATGTTTGTCTCCATGTAATAACAGTAATGTAAGAACCGAGGTTAATACGTCAAGAAAAACCTACAGCAAAACAGACTCCTGCACTTGACTTGTGATCTCCCAGGTGAATCTAATAGCAAAGTGAGGGCCAGAACTTGTAGCAGACACGGCAGTGTTATTTGTAAGAGGGTTTTTTAGTGTGCCATGGTTGTCTTCCCACAGAGAGGTAGAACAACTTGTTTCAAAACCCCACAGAGCAGAACATCTGCATGTGGTATGTGGTAGGAACTTGAGCAGATGTAGTGAACTTGGTGGTCACGTTCATTGCCGTGTTTCCACATCGTCCAAACTGTGATTGTGTGATTAGCATTTCAGCAAGGCTTTGGAAAAGGCTTCATCCGCTTTTGTGAGAGGTAGAAAAATAACCAGCTTCTTTCAGTGAATACTGCAAGGCTTGCCGACGTGTATACCTTTCATACAGACACCCGTAGGTGAACTTCAATGGAAAATACAGGTTTGTGACAATTTTGGACGATGTGCGATTGCCTTGATTAGCACTATAATTACCAAGCAGATACTCACTTCTTTGTTTGAAAAGGGAACTTGAGGTTTTTCAAAAATTGTTATTATAACTGCCAGTTGCTTAATCTCTACCATCTTTAAACTTAAAAAAAATAAAAAAAGAATTTCTACCCAATCTGTGCTTGTGCTTGTTAGGGATGGCACATTTTAAGAGTAACTCGAGTTAAAAAAAAAACAACAACTCTACAATCCATCATCTGTTAAAAAGTTGGCTTTTAATTATTTCAGGTAGAGATGAGATATTTTCTTCTTCTGCCTTCTGGACTTATACCTCTGACATTCTAGAAAGGTGGGCTCCTATATTATTTTGAGTTTATGAATTTATAATAACCTAGTCATAGTTATGGAGTGATTGGGGAGCAGAAGGATAGGTAAATGGCAGAAAAATATGAAGCAGAATAAAGTGTGCATTCTTATTTTTGACATAATCTAGTACACAGTTTCCTTGCTTTCATCAATTCCCACAGAGAACTTCTCTTTCTGAAATACTTCTCTTTCTTTAAACACTGGTAAGTGTTTAAATTCTTGTTTAAAAGCTTTCTGTGCCCTGGCTGGTGTAGCTCAGTGGATTGAGCGCAGACCTGCGAACCAAACAACCGCGGTTCGATTCCCAGTCAGGGCACATGCCTGAGAACTTGCAGGCCAGTTCCCTGCAGGGGACGCACAAGAGGCAACCACACATTGATATTTTTCTCCCTCTCTCCTTCCCTTCCCCTCTAAAGATAAATAAATAAAATCTTAAAAAAATAAATAAATAAAAGCTGTACCTGCCTCTTTCCTGTAAGCAAAATTTAAAAAAACCAAGCTTTGAGGTGTAGTTCTTTCTAAATTGGCCCTGTTCATTCTTCCCAGGCACCCTTACCTCTATCACTCTCGAATGTCGCACATTCCTGTCCTGGTAACTGGGCTCTATCCCTTCTGCTTTGGATGCCTTGAAAGTCCTCCCCTTCTGCCCGCTGGTAACATTCTGTTGATTTACGTAGTCTTAGATCCTGTGTCCTCACGTTGCTGAGTCTTGGGATGACGCCCCAGGTTCGGCTGGCCTGGGCAGGTCCGCCTTCCTTTCTGAGCCCTGGGGCAGACCTTCAGGAAAGCAGGCGGTGCCCCTCTGGGGAGTCTGGGTCTCCAAGTTTACCTCCTCACTAGGATACAGCTTATTCAGCTCCAATCCCTGGCTTACCAGAGGCACAGACCCCATGTGGGCCAAGTCAATGAATGACCCTGGAGTGTAGTTCAGCAGGTACCAGATGATCTCTTCACAGAGCCTGTGTGTCAGCTGGGGAAGGATTGTTAGAGGCAGGGATTGCAAGGACCAGGAAGCCAGAAAAAAGCCACTGAGTGTGTGTAGATGTCCCTTCAGTTAACCTTGAAAAAATGAATGAATGCTGCTTGACCATCGGAGTCTTTTTTTTGTGTTTTTAATGAAGCTTTGCTGTGAGAAGCCATTTCCCCTCTCTAAGGTTCCTGTGGAATTGCTTTCTGTGTGAGAATAAGAACTTTTTGGAGTTTTGAAATTTTAAAATCAAAGTATTTTATCATTTTGCTTTCTTAGAATCTTGTCCTAAAAAAATGGGGACAGTGTCCTTACTATTAATTTATAGTGAGGCAGACAGAATGGAAATATTTGATCTACAGATCTTCTGCATAGATGCACAGTTCTCCATTTCTTGGACTTTTTACTAGAAACCAGCCTGTACTTTTAAAATCTTGGAATGTTATTTGGCTGACCAACTAAATATATATAAACTTAGCTTGCTCCTTTCAGATGATTTATGGTTGAATCTTGAGGTTCAAGTTGAACAGAGTGCTTTTCACACTACCCCAGAGACATGGCCAATTCCGCTCCTCACGCCAGAGCATGCTGAGTCAGCCGTGAGGGATGTACCGTATTTTATGTTTGGACGTTTGGGTGGAAAGCTTGGGGAACTGAACTTTGTGGGTTATGAGATGGTTTTGGGTGTGTAATGAGCCACACCATGATTCCACACAGACGAACAGTTTCATTAGCACATTTTCTAGGAAATGTATTTGCTGGTTACTCTTGAATTAAACCACACACAAACGATCTTTTCAAAACATTTTTTTACAAAAGACTTTATTTCTGGAGAGCAGGAAGGGAGGGAGAAACATTGATGTGAGAAACACAAAATATCAATCCCTTGCCTGTCATAGGCCCCGAGACAGTGGGCGGGGGTGGGGGGTGTGGGCCAAAACCCAGGCATGCGCCCTTGACTAGAAATGGAACTGGAGCCTTTGGCTTTGCAGGTTGAGGCCCAACCACCTGAGCCACACCGATCAGGGCCAAATGCTCTGAAAGACTCTTGATTTACAAATGTCTCCCTTTTACTGAAGTGGCTGCCAAAGGAATCCCCTTCCCTGTGTTGGTCGAATGTGCTTGCAAGTTTGGCATGAATTGTCTTGGCTGATAATCGTAAAACAATAGCAGCGATTTGAGCCTTTGTTGCAGGTGCGTGCCAGCCCCCCTGCCAACCGCTTTGTGTGCTGCGGTTCATTCATTCTCCCTGCAGTCCTCTGAGAATGGCCGATTTTAGAGGAGAAACCAGGGCAGTGGGGAGGGAAGGAGCTCACCCCAAGCACCCCTGCCTCCGCCCAGCCCCGGGCTGCAGACTCGGATTTTGGGGGAGCATGTGTCTCTTTGACACCACTGCGCCTGTCCTTTCAGGCCCCGGCTTCATGCCTGCGAATCACCTTTGCTTGAGAACATCCATTGTGCAGCCATTTCTGCTTCTCCTCTCACCTTCTCATGCTGTCAAGAAAGAGAAAATGATACTAGGCAGTGTTTTTAATAATAGAAAGCAGATGTGGACGTATCTTCCTCACACCGCCGCCCTCGGTGAAGAATAACAGTTGTGCTCCGCGGGCTCTGACAGTGTGATTTTCACCTGGAGTGCCTGAGCTGGGTGGTGTTCCAGCTTGTTCTTGGACGTGCTGATACAGCCCTTTCACTGCTCAAGGTATGTACTTCCTAGTCGCTTCTCCTTTAACCCAAGGACCGTCTTACACTAGGGCCCGGAAAATGTAGGCATTTTGAGCAAACCCAAATTCGATGGCCTTCACCAGTGGAGGCTACTCAGCTCCACCAGCCACCAGCTGAGAAGTGTGCTGGGGGAAGCTGTTGAGGAGACATCGCACAAAGTATACCCCCCCGTCAGGTGAGCCTCGGGGGTCCCTGAACACTGGCTTTCTAGGAAGACCGGTTTGTGGTTGCAATCTGGAATGTTCTCAGGGCCCATGTGAGTGGAGTGCGGAGAGGAAACTTCTTTTGCAGAAGGAGGGCGGGAGGTGGGCAAAATCATCGGCTCCTTCCTGAGATGTTGGGAATGTGGAATTTTAGGGGAATCTCCAAGTTTTCAAAACCTGGAACTGATCCAGACATTTGAGGGACTCTGTGGGCCAGAGCAGACGTGTCTGTGAGCCGGAGTCAGTTTGCAGGAACCCGCCAGTGACTGCTGGTTGGAGGCAGGTCTGTAAATGGGCTTATTGGTAGTTAACCAAATGGAGTCCGGGAAAGATTTGTTTTACTTTGGGGGTAGAGACATATCTTACAAAAGGAGGTTACTTGTTCATTATTACTCGAGTTGTTTTTTTTTCATCTTGCAAAATAACGGAAACTTAGCAGCCTTGGGGCGTGTGGTACACAGTACAGCCATCTGCATGCGAGTGATGTTTGCCATGGAGACCTGCCTCCACGGCTCAGCGTGGATCTGGTTTGTGGCTGAGCCATGAGTGTGGAGTTGTAGAGACAGTTTTTGGTGCCTGTGTCTGGTCACCTGAGGTTGAAAGTGAATTCATAACTGGATCAGTAGTGTGTATGCATTGGGACTCTGAACTGGGGGCTTCGTCCTCTGTATTATTCTATTTATCAGTCAAGTTTCAAAAAAGTAGAACCATAGTGAGGGTGATTGATGGGGTGAAGGATTTACTGTAGAAATTGAGTCTTCCTCAAATGGAAGAGGGGCTGGGAAAGTGAGGGTCTTATGGGGTGGGGAGGGGAGGAGGGGAGTCAGAGGGTTAGAGAAAGTCTCACCTGGAGGCCACCCAGTAGGGACCAGAAGGCTGAAGCCAGTGAAAAGTATCTAATGAGAGGCTGCCTCTGTCTCTGTGCGGTTCCTGCCCCTGCAGTGTGTAACCAAATACCTGGTGGTGGGCTGGGCCCCTGTTGGTCAGCGGGGTCACTGATTGGGAAGGAGAGGGGGTGAGAGCCGAAGTCAGCAAGGACAAGCGAAGACCCACCGGGCACTGTCTGTTTATTTGCCCAACGACCTTCTTAGAGGGAAGGACTGGACTTCACTTCTGCCTTCCCAGTCTGGCACAAACTCCTCAGATTTCCAGTTATAACTGGACCACCGAGGAAAGGGTGCTCTGTTAAATGGGAGTTCCCGGCTAACCAGGCTGGCGCGGTACCGTCAGCGTGCTCTGTGAATGGGAGTGAGTACATCCTTGGAACCGTGCTGCTGAGAGCTCTTCCCGCCCTGAGTCCTGGGGCTGGAGCGCCAGGGTTTGGGACGCCCGCCTTGGCCGGGCGAAGTCGCTGGTTTTCTGTTTGGCATCGGCGCAGCATGCTATCAGCCGTTTACACGCACATTAAGGGGAATTACTTTATCTGATCTTTTTTCCTGGAAGATTTTGGTGCGATGGGTTGGAGGTAAAAGGGAATTTGGGACTGTCGTGCAGAGAAGCAGAGCGGGGACCCTGAGAAAGTTTGGCGGTTGGGTTAAGGGAAGATGAATTCAGTTGTACCTTGGGCTTAACTCACACAGATATCCTGTCTGCCTTCCTATCTGTCTTCAGTCTGTCCTCCCTGTCATCTGTCAGTCATATATACAGTACTCATATCTATTCATATTGCTTCATATTCATGTATCTAGCTAAGTCTACATATAGTATAACCTACATCAAAGGCTTTTCAATGGAAAATGTTACAGGTTTTTGACCCATCATTTTGTATCAAGTACATATAGTGATCCTTTTTGGAAAGAAATTTTAGTGCTGGAAACGCTCACACCAAATAAACTGAAACCAGTTTTAGATACCTGTCTTTTTCAACCAGTTAATGAGATCATTGGTTTCTCTCCACACGAGGAGGTACTAGAATAAATAACTCCTGTTACTTACTTTGCCCACCCTTTGCCTGACTACAGAGCTCTTGATAAACGGTTAACTCTTTGGCCCTGGTTGATGTGGCTCAGTGGACTGAGCACCGGCCTTCAAATCAGGGCGCTGCTGTTTCGATTCCCAGTCTAGGGCACTTAGCATGTATTTATTGAGCACCTATTATGTGCCTTAGGCATTGGGCTGAGTACTGAGGATATGGTGGTTCACAAAAGACAGCCTTGTGGTAACAACTTACACCGTAGAAAGGGAACAGACAGTAATCCAAAGATCGGACAGACAAATATAGACATTAATTACGATGGTAAATGCACCGAGGATACTTAAGTGGGGCAATGGGAGCAGGAATGTGGGCCTAGTCATCGAGGTTGGGAGAGGCAGCTTAGAGAAGGCAAGGACTTAGCTTGGCCCCTCTGCCACAGCACACTGTGATTAGAAAGAAGAGTGTCCTTGAAGATATTCCTGCTTTGCATCCCAGGGCCTGGTTTGGGGAAACCGAGTCACGCCCCCACAGCTGCAGGGTAACAGGGCCCAGCTGGCTTACTTTGGGGGCCTCTTCTCCATGTTGAGTCGGACTCCTGAGCTCTCTCCAGCCACACCTGCCAAGCCCGCCAGGCACTTCATTCCCAGCCAGGGTCGGAAGCTCACACAAGTTCCCCTCCAGGCTCACCTGTCTGGCAGAGCCCTTGACTGTGTGCTACGTCCTGCTGTTCTGAATACGTCAATGGCTAGCGTGCCTGTCAACTCTTTTCGTCAGAAGCTTTCTGTTCTGTTTGGGCCAGACCGCCCAGTGTAGGATCCTGTCCTGTCCTTCCGTGCAGGTGGTCACCCAGGATCAAATTACACACATTTCTTCTTTACCTACAGCCAGTTCTCTTCCGAACGCTCCCCCTTTCAGATTTAGGGGCTGGAGAGGTGGTGGTGGATGGGGGTGGGGTAAATAAAGCAGTGTGCAAGGAGTGTTTATCACAGTCTTCCTGGACACTAGTTGACCTCATTGCGTCCATTCATTTCCTCCTTCACTCTGACGGATGAATGAATAAACAGGTGACTCACTGTGAGTTGTGAGTTAGAAGGTTGTGGCATGTTCTCACTAGTTCTGCTCTATAAAACCTGGAGAAAATGTGTATTCGTGTTTTTAGGCAGAATGTGTTGATTCTTCTGAGATTTTTGTTAAAACAATTTCCCCCCAAAGAATGTAGAGTTTAAACCAGGTGTGAGATGCTTCGTGTTAGATCGTGATTTGTTTGATTTTGTCTGATTTTGAAGTGTTAGCGTGATCACTTAAGGTAAAATCAGTATTGAGAAATTTGGCGGATATAACAGAAATTTGTGTTTGAAAGCATAATGAGGCTTAGTCATTTTTCACAATAGGTATTAATAGTGATCATATCTTGCATTTATCAAACACTTATACATTGGGCGCAGGGTAATAATTGTGTCTGGGGGGTTATTAATATCATTTAATCTTCACAGTGGTCCTGTGTAGAAGGGTCTGTTATCTTGATTTTATACATAAGGAGAGTGAAGTGAGGGTAAGTATTGCTAAGGGGTGGGTCTAAATGACAAGATGGGCCGTTTGAACTGGGAAAATGTGCTCCTTTTCTGTCACATGTCTGAGATGTGGCACTCAGTAAGAAATCAAAGTTTTGTTCTGATCCCCACTTTTTCATGCTGGAAAAAAGGTTCAAAATTTAATACATTTTATGATCTGGCAAAATTTTCTTTGGATGCAGATGAATTTAAAAAGAGAATGGTGCCTCATACACATATGTTCATAGCTGCTTTAGTCGTAATGGCCTTCCACTAGACATAACACACATGTCTCTCAACATTTGGATAGATGGACCATGCATAGTCATACAATGGAGTAATATCTAGCAGTAGGAGGGAATGAATGGTGGGTGGATACGCTGACAAGGGTGAGTCTCAAAATACACTGAATGAAAGAATCCACGGGGGGAGACAAGGCATATGTGCTAGATGATACCATTTAAATAAAGTTCTGGGAAATGCAGATTACTTTACAATGACAAAGCATGAATCACAGGTTGCCTGGGAATGGTGGGGGAGGGTGGGGTGGTGGTAAAGAGAGGACTGGGAGGAAACATCCAAGGGGGATGAATATATCAGTAACTCGATTGTGGAGATGGTTTTATGAGCACGTTTATGTCAAACTTAATCAAAGTGTACAAATTAAATATGTGCAGTTTATCGTATGTCAATTGTACCTCCATAAAGCTGTTAAAATATATATGCAGGAGAGGAAAGCCAGGAGAATGACATGCTTACGTGTGGGGTAATAAAAGAGAAATGTACTGTGGGAACCTCATTCCCAGAGTGGCCCCTGAATCCCAGAGGGCTTTTGTCCCATCCTTCCATTGGCAGGTGTGGATCGAACATTCCTCCTGGGTACTTTGGGCTTTTCAGGGGGCTGTTGTGGTGTGAGCTGTGCCTGGCATTGGGGCCCATTCAGAAAGAGCTTGAGCTTGGGAGTTGGTTATATATGGACTTGAATTTTGACCATCCCACTTCCTTAGTCTGAAGACTTTGAACTCCCTTATCTTAGTTTCACGTTTGTCATGGGGAAAACAGAAATAGCTGTATCTGTATTTCAGGGTTGTCCCCAGGATGTGAACATGTATCAAATGCTTGGCCAAGATACGGGGCACATGGCAGGCACGCAGAGGCAGTGGGCATTGTTATCAGCCACGTCAGCCGGTGGCACGTTTTATCTGAAGCTGGAGGCAGTACCGGTGGTTGGCTGTGGGGCTGTCTTCTCAGGCAAACTCCACTTGAAGCAGCTTCGGAAGCCTGTGCAGGAGCTGGATGAGGTGAAATGAGTTGAGTAAACGTACAGAGATGGGGCTATATGAATCAGGCTTTTCCCTTTTTTTGGAGGGGGTTGTTGGGAGGAGGTCAGGCAGGAGCAAAAAGCCTACTTGCTAGGAAAGGAGAGATGGTTTCCTACATTGTGTTGGTGGCAGTGAGTCAATAGGCGTGAAGGCAGTGGTGGAGAAGAGGAAGGGAGGGAGGAGGAGCTGTGTGCTTACCTAACGCTGACCTTGCTGGCATTTTGGTCTGACTGTTCTTGGTTGACGGGCTGTCCTGGGCACTGTAGGATGTTTAGCTGCATCCCTGGCCTCTACCCACCCGATGCCAGTCACACCCTGTCCCCATGCAGTCAGGACAGTCAGAAATACCTCCAGCCTGCCAAATGTCCCCTGAGGACCACTGCTCTGGTGGCTACACCAAACTTCACCGAAGATAATGCTTTCTTTTCCACGTTGGAAGGGAGAAAGGCTTAGAGCTCGTAAAATATTGGAGTAAGCTGTCCTTATAGAGGTTTCACAGGGTAGGGTGGTTCAGAGCTCTGATTAGGCATCAGAACTGGTTCGTCTCCAGGCTTCCTCACTTGCAAGCTCTATAGCCTTTGGCAGACAACTCGTTTCTGCTGCAGTTTCCTTATCTGTACAGTGGGGGCAGTTAGAGGGCCTACCAACAGGTTTGCTGTGACAATAAAGAAATCGTAACTGAAACCGTTCACTATTTGCTTAACGAAAGGGTCCTTCTCCCTTTATTCAAAGGGCTTGGAAAGCTGCCTCTATGGGAAGACAAGGAGATCTTCCTGCCTTTAGCAGTCTTGAGTTGATTTTTAAAGTGCTCATCTCTCGAAAAGGCTTGTTAAAAAATTAGTTTGAAGTGAAGGTATTAAAAGACAAATGTGGAAAGTGGTACTGTGTCTCCAGGCTCCTTCTTCCCTGGGCCCACTGAGAAAGCCTTGAGTGATGATGTGAGAGCCAGGTACCCTGGAGCAGGGCAGAAATATCTTGTCCCGCACAGGAAGTGGCTGTTGTGGAAGAGAGTGGCTGCGTGTCAAAAAGGAACTTGGGAGCGTGGTCCCAGCCCCAGGGAAATCTCTGTCTTTCGGAACTGAAGACCATCCCAGACACAAAAGCAGATGATGAAAGGGCTCAGTAAAGGCCTCCCTTCCAACACATCTTCTCAGGGACACTGGAGACTTGATGTGACTATTTTCCAGCTGAAGTCTGCTGCCGCTTCTACAACACTCTTGTTTTAGAGGCTGCCCAGGAAACGCTCTTAGGGATGCATCAGGCTTCAACCAACGGGGAAGTTCCTCCCCGCCACCCCAGTGACTGGGAGAAGCACGGAGCAGTAGAGCCTGGCAGGATGACGGATGCAGTGGCTTATCAAGGTCATGAGTGGCAGCTGGCCCCGTTGTGTCCCACATTCAGAGGAGGGTCCCCTAACACTGCCACAGCCCGAAAGTCTCTCCCGAATTCCTCGGATTCCACACACACACACAAAGGAGGTGCCCTAGAGCCGCCTGGGTCCCCAGGGCCGGCCGGCTATTTTTAAGCCCCTGTGTTGTCTTCCCTGCAGACAGATGGGCGGGCCTCCTCTCTCCCAGAGGCTATTTAATAACATTTGCTTCTTATTAACTGTCTTTACTCGTCTAAATCTCATGAATCTAAACTGCTCTGGAACATCATTCGAAATGTTCCAAATCCGAGGGAAAGTCATTTGATCCAGGACTTCCTTTGGAAAGGTGGATATGAAATAGGGTTTACTTTTTTTATTTTAGCCTCAAAAGTTGAAGGTTGTTTGTGGCCTAACACGTATCGTTCTGTGAGTATAATGTTTACATTAGCCCAGTTGTCTTAAAAGGTATGTCAAATCCTCCTGATAATTCAGGCTCATTTGGCGTTTTTCCTAAAATTATTGGGGTTAGGGCTCGTTCAAATGAGAAAAACAGAAATAACAGCAAGCCACATTCCAAGCCCCAGAATAGCAGACAGTGAAGTAAAATGAAAATGTTTATCCATGTCTTGCCATTCAGACATATTGATGGAAGAACACAAGTGCGGAGATTTAAAAAATTGAAATGCACATATTAGGGGGAAATGCCCCGTGGGTTTTTGGGGACAGTCTTTCCTAAACATTTCAAGCTGATAGACAGAGGATAATAAGAATATTACCTACCGTCCAGTATGTGGGGGGCCTTCATCTCTGGATGAGAGTGGGCTCAGTTCTGTTTGCTTGCAGCCCCCCTTCCCGTCGTTAAAGGTTGGACGCTGGTTACTTGCCATGGTGCACAGATGACTTTCGTGTGGAACGGCATTGGGAGAGTGAAGACTCCCAGCTTGTAGGGTAGTTTCTTTATTACCCTCGACGATGTTTTGACACTTGGAACATCTCCCATCTCCTGGCACACGTTTCCTCTTCTGGAAGCATGCAGTATGGCCAGTGCCCTTTTACTAAGGCCAACGGCAAGGCCACGTGCGACTTCAGGATGTGCTTCGCTTCCTGTTGGGAATGGACGGCGGAAACGAGCAGGCCAGCCACGTAGAAAAGTAAAGCCAGAAGAGACAGAGCATTTTCAGGATCAGTTTAGTGCATGGCGGGTCTCACCGATACTGTGTGTGTCGTGTCTGGAGCTGTGGCGGGGTTGACCTGCAGCGGCTGGTCAGCATTCTGGGAAACGTCGTGGGAGAAAACACATTGATTACTTGCTGAGTTAAGTCCACGCTCTAAAATTAGGAAATCAGCCTGCCACTGCTAATTTGGAAAGACATTCGTAGTCTCATATGTCTTACTCATCTCTGGCCAGGGTCACCTTCTCTTTATTTTTCTTGTCCAATCTGTTCGTCTCCTACTTCTGTGATTTTTTTCCCAGCTGTTTTTATTTGATCATCTTCTCTCTCCAGAATAACTGAGAGGGGATTGTTCCCAAGAAGCAAACTGAATTTACAGGATGCTTCAGAAATTTAAAAAAGGACGAATTTTGAAACCGTATGCTGATATGGGAACTGAATTCATTTCCATTAAACCCACTGGAGCACATGCATTAACCTCTCCCTGCCAGTGTCCATAGGGAGGGCTGCTTACATTCTTCCCATGTGGTGTGATGGAGAAGACCCTTGGCTTGTGTGCTGGGAATGAAGTTTTAAACAGCATTAAACAACATGGGACATCCTCCCATCAGATTCTTAGGGCAGCGTGATCTCCTTTCTTCCTTGCCTTTCTCCCTCCAGAGTCCATCGGGATGTTATCTGTGGATGCCATGAGAGCCTGTGGCTAAGGACGGCTTTCACATTTTGAAATGCTTTAAAAAAATGGAGAAGAAGGATGTTTTATGGTGTGTGAAAATTATGTGAAATTCAGTGTCGGCATCTATCAATAAAATTTTATTGGAACGCAGCCACGCTCAGTCTCATTTCTGGCTGATCTCCGTCCACAGCGGCGGAGTTGAGTCGTTGCAGAAGACACTGCGTGGCCCGCAAAGTCTGGAGCGTTGACTGTCTGGCTCCTCGCAGAAAAGTTTGCTTCCCCCTGGTGGGAGGCAGATTGAAAACTGAGAGCTGCCAGTGAGAGAAAGAGCAGGGGCTTTGCAGTCAGACAGTAGGGCGTCCGTGCCGCAGGTTCCTCCATGGGGAAATGACTGCAGATTGTTCTACTTCAGGAGGTTTGGGTGAGGGTGAAATAAATGAAGTCATTGGTATAAAAACATACATAATACTTTATATAGATATACTATATATGTGAAGTGGAATAATGTGTAATTGTATTTTATATATTAGGTAGTGTGTTATATACTATATAAATAACATAACTGATATGAAGTTATATAATATAGGAAATACATTTAATGAAATATATATATATATGTCTCATAGGTACTCAGTCAATATTTGTGTCTTTTCCTTTCAGTGGTACCAGGATTTCAAGTTCATTTTCCTATCTCAGGTCACCTGATCACACAGAGCTGTAGCAGAGAAGACGCTTTTCTAAGCCTGACAGTCGCTGAGGAGTCAGAAACTCCCGTCACACTCCTAGCCTCCTCCCTCCTTTTTCAGCATCTTTCTTTCCTTCACAAGACTGGTGGCGTCCAGCGCTGTGTGGGCAGCAGAATGTCATTTTACCTTGAGGTGAATGGGTGTGGAGAATTGGTTTTGATCTCGAGTGAAAGAAAAGTATGGTAGGCAGTGTGCAGTGTGTGGAACTTCAGAGGAACTGCAGGGTGAGCGGAATGTGGGGCCCTGAGGTCTGGCGGAGGGTGTCACACCTGCGTGGATCCGCCTGTGGACAGCGAGCGGGGCCCCTGCCGCCCCGTGGCCACTTCCACCTGCAGCGCTGGGATTTTCCCCCCGAGTTTACGTGCTTTTTGTTCAGCCGCTGTGGTTGCTTTCTAAACTTCAGATCCGTTGGCCAAAAAGAAATAAAAGGCTTCTCTACGAGAAGATGGAGCTTCTTTGGCAGTGTCTTTCTCTGTCTCTTGGTGAGCACAGCAAACAGAGAAGCCTGTTCTTTCTGACTTAAGTTACACATATTTTTTTCCTTTTTTTTTTTTTTACTTTCAAAGCTGGCAGCCTCATAAGAGCAGCATTCAAACAGACTGCGGGAGGGACGCAGGCGTCATGAATGGGGCGCTTCTTGTCCTCCTGGCCCCCTTTTCTCTTTGTGCTGCCTCTGCACCGTGGATTATTAACCACCTTGCGAAGCGGGAACTTTGCCAGCAACTGGATTCTGGATCTTGTGGGTCACGGTCTGAATCTGCCACTTTTCCAGTAAAATAAGTTAGTCTCTTCTGTTTGTAGAGGAAAATCTGATCAGATTGTTTTCAACCCATTGAGATTAGTTTGTGTGATTACTCACCTAAGCACACTGGTGGTAATGCTGACACTAGTGCTCCTTACAGGTAGGATTTTAATGTGAATTTTGCCTGATTGATGAGTGACCTGATGAGTGGGCCATTTACTTTCCTTGCTGTTAAAAAAAATAATAACTCTACCTTCTTAACTTTATCCCTTTCAAAAAATATTTTCACGTGGCCTACCAGTCTGAAGTAGTTGGCTGTAAAGTGGCGGGCTGTCAACTTTGAACCTTTTATAACTTGGCATTTTGTTTTGGAAGGGTGGATTACAGAGCTTTAGTTTTTGTTATTGGCTTATGATGATAGTCTAGAATCATTTTACAGATTGTGTTTGGCTCCCAGCATGGTGCGTGGTGAGATTAATTTGTGCATCTTTCCATCGAATAAATAATATTCATTCCTCGGATTCTTGTTCAGAAGGGATTAGCCAAGTGAACTGGAAAATGTTTCTTTGCAGAAGAGTTCGCTGTTCGGGATCATCAATGAGCAATCTAGTGGTTGGTTTAATTCAATTCTCACAGAACCAGCTGACTCATTGGCTCTTAATGCTCCTTAACTTCTTCTGTGGCATTTTCATCTTCCGTTTCTTACACACACAGCAGTGTTTCCAGTGGACATCGCTCAGCACCGAACACATCCCCAGGGACCGCGCTCTGGGAGTTCAACATAAATACCTTGTGAAATGAGTTTCCAGCAAGTTGTTTTTTCTGATGGGTCTGGTTTTTTGCTGCCTGATTTCTAAAGGGGAAAAAATTACTTTTAAAAGGTAAAATAAACTTTAATAATAGGCTTTTTTGGTAAAGGGAGGTTAAAGCAAAATTAAAAATACAACACGTGACACCTTGGAGACTTGCAGGGTATAGAATTTTCACAGCCCATAGCGTAGCTTTGGGTTTTGGTATTGCATCATTTATAGGGCTAAATAATTTATTGTGAAGCTTTTGCCCTGTGCGATGGTTGCAGCCTGTTCCACCAGGAGGCAAGGGTTTCTGTGCAAATCTGCAGTTCAGATTTATGCTGATAAGTGATTGCAAAAGAGAGGGGTCAGTTTGGGAAAGCTTCCTCCCTTCTTGCCCTCCTTTGCCTTTGAATAATTTCCTCCTGGGTTTTGTTCATCTGAATAGTGCATTGACTTGCCCCAGGTCGGCTAGCTGGCTGGTTGCTTGTGAGTTGTAGTAACATGTCTTTTGGCTACAGACACTGGGATTTTAGGGGGTCTCCATGGACTAGACTCTGCCGCCCTAGCCTCAGTTTTAGCTTAAATTTAAATGACTGGTAAATGTTGGGTTGCAAAATTGAGCAAATCAAAGTACAGGGTGGCCAGGTAAATTTGAATATCAGATATGCAGTGAATAGTTTTTTAATAGCTAAGTGTGTCCCTGTATTTTATCTGGCAACCTCAGGTCAGTGTTAGAGAGCCAGGTTTTTCTATCCCGAGGGCCTTCCAGTTAGATCTGGTATTCACAGATAGTTGTGAGTGGGATGTAAGAGTGGGGAAAGAGAGTCCCATTTATTAAGCATTTAAAACAAAATCAAGTTCATTGTATTTAGCCCTTTGCTTGTGAGGGTGTATTGTAAACCCTCTACGCCTTTGAGGATGGACATAGCTAAGCAATAGTGCGTGCCTCTGATGTGCTGGTCACGTTCTAAGAACTTAGATTTTTCAGTGCTGAAAATGACCCATCGAAGGTTACATACTTGTTAGGATTACCTTTTTACAAGGGGGGTGGGTAGGTGGGACTTCAGCTGGGGTCACATTAAAGGATTGTTTGGGGTTGAAGAGAAAGGATGCATGGGAGAATCTCACTCAAGGTCACCGAGTTGGAAATTATTGAGAGTTTAGCCAATTCCAGTGCTGGTCCCTCCACTCCGGCAGTTCTTCACGTTGGAGACCCCTGGGGAACATTAACAACCCTGGGCTCACCCCCAGAGTTGGGTTTACTTGGTCTGAGATTGGCTCGGCCATTCTGAATTTTAAAACCTCCCCCAGGCGGTCGTAGTGTGCTCTTCGGGGGGAAGGTGGCTGCCGAACCCCCTTTCCTGGAGGAAAATGAATTACTCTCCAGGAAGTCCAGTCACTGCATGTGGCCCATTCCTCCCCCTCCCCCACAGAAACTCCCCATTCCAAATCTGGCAGCTCATTCTTCATGGGTTTTGTTTCCTCCAGATTATTTTCAGGAAGTCCTGGTGAATATGTGTTGGGGTATAAACAAGCCACAAAAAAAGGCCTCGTGGGGGTCTTCTGTTGATGCCTTTTCTGAGCGGCCTGGCTTTTCCACTCCTCCTCCAGGCTCCTTGGAGGAGAGATGGCCCTTTGTTCTTCATTTGGCTCCAGCTGGGCACCAGGCTGGGTGTTTGAGGAGGGTTTACAGATGCATAGACCTAGACCACTATACCCTCTATGAGTTTTCAAGTTTGGAAGAGAAGTATATCAGTGTAATGCTAGGTTTAAATTTTTGAAAGCCCACTTCTGAGGAGGGCGAAGTGTTATGGAGTTCCGAGGTGGCGGAGGTGGGGGGACGTGGTGTGGACAGTGGCCTCCGCCGCCCGCCACCCTGGTTTGGATGTCTGCCCTCGCCTGTGTGCCCTGTCCTCTTGGTCTCCGTGCCCTCCTTGGCACTGGGACACACCAGTCCTTTGATGGGAGGCCAGAGTCTGTCAGTGCCAGTGGAGTGCGCACAGCTCGGCGCCCAGGGTGCAGGCCCAGCCCGTGTGAATTGCCGGTTTCTGTGCATGTCGTTAAGCTTTCCAGAGGCCTTAGCTCACGCTGATGGGCCGAGTAGGTGGCGAAGCTTCATCTCTAGTTCCTTGAACTCACAGGTAGCCCCTGACGAGTCAGGGAGATGTGTGAATGGGAAAGCAGGTACTTCTGGAAGATGGCTGGTGGCCCAGTAGGAACCGAAATGGGATGTGATGGGTCTCAGGACTAAGGCAGAAAGAATGGGGGCCTTCGCCAGCTCGAAGGCCTTAGCAGTGGAAAGAGAGGAGGCCTTGGGTGCAGGGAGTCAGGTGGGTATCACGCGGTAGGTGGTGAGAGAGGGAGGGCTTTCCATCCCGATGCTGACGTTCACAGACGGATGACACAGGAGGAGGAGAGGCTGATTGTTAAATGATGATGATGAATTGGGCTTTGCACAAAGTACAGTGCAGCCTTCATCACAGGCAGAGCTGGGTCCCATTCCTCAATGTTACGTACGTGCTGTGATTACGCATTTGGGGATAATGTAGAATGTCTCTGTCACTTCCGCTGGTTTAGGAGCTGGAATGAAGGAATGTTCACACCGCTATCGCCAGCCCATCTGTCCTTTATGTTGAACTTGTGTGTTCCTTCCCTAGTTTGTTTAGGTCTAAGTATAATGTTTTGCATAGGAAATTGATAAATCTTCTATTACTATTTGACCGATGGGGTAATTTCTTTATTACTAGACAGTTCTGCAAGCAATAAATACCTCTAATATCCTGAGTATATTTATCCCTAAATGGGAGTTAGAGTAATGAGGCATTTACGAATGCCAGGCCCAACGTATAATTCAGAGACAGAAGGCAGATGACGTGCACTGTTCCCACTCTCGATTTTTAAGGTCACGGAAAAGCGTTCGTTGTTGCTGCAAACTCAGTACTTTGTGTACGCAGTGTGGGGCCTTTTAGAAGATTGCTAACACTCTTAAACATTTTATCTTTGCCAGGATAGCCTGGACCGGGGTTTGGCAAACTTCTTCTGTGAAGTGCCAGAGAGTAAGTAAATATTTTAGGCTTCGTGGGCCATCCAGTCTCTGTCGCAGCTACTCAACTTCATTGTTGTGGCAAGAAAGCAGCCGCAGACAGTATGTACACAGATGAGCTTTTCTGTGTCCCAGTCAAACTTTGTTTACGACGGTGCGTGTGGCAGGCTGGGTTCGGCCCTTGTGCAGTGGTTTTCTGTTTCCTTGGCTGGTACGTGCGTGGTATGTGGGCCGTGGGGGCAACAGCTGTTGGTTTGATCCGCCAGCTCTTAGCTGTGTGACCTACCCCGCCTGAATCTCCATTTTCTCAGCTATAAAATGGATCAGTGGAAAAACCAACATTCTGGGGGCTATTCCGATGTTAAGCGAGAGCACACGGTAGTTTGGCATGTTGACCAGCACAGCATAGTAAGGGCATCATGGGTGGGAAATGTTAGGTAAAGGGGAAAAGCAAAAACAGCGTTCCACTTCTATGTGCAGAATATGGTAATCCCGATGTTTGGTTGCAGTCACTTTAAGACGAGGGGGAGAGATCAGCGAAGCAACGTTTTTGAGACCACATGGAATCAGGACTGGGTGCAGTGAGCGGAGGTCAGCTAGTTTTCTACGAGCTTCTAACTGACTGGAGCACGTGGATGAGGTCACGCATGCTCCGCATGGCCCACTGTGTTTGTTCATCGGATGACTTTTCTTCCTGGGCATTTTGTGTCATTCCCTTTCTGGAAGTGAGTTGGACTTTTACCCACTTTTGGGTATAAATTTGGGCTTCCCCAGCCACCAACAGCTGAGGGGTAAGGAGTAAAAGGTCTGTGGTTTTTTTCTGGAAGTAAAAGGCAGCCAGCACTTACCGGTGCCTCCTGTGTGTCCGCATCACGGGAGAGGCTGCTTCTGCCAAGGAAGGTTCCATCACCCTGGACCTCGCAGTGGGACGTGCTTGTACGTGAACCTGCCGGGCGCAGCGCCGAGACCGTGTGCACATAAGTGTGCGCCCATCCGCACAAGGGGGCCGTGGGCAGGTGCCGAGGGAATTCCTTGTGGAAAAGGAGTCCCGTCAGACCGTGTTAACCAGTGGAAGCTTTGTGGAAGCTTTGTGCAGGAAAGTCTGGACGGGGGCCTTGCGAGCGTAGTTTATCTCAGTTGGGTAGCATTAATCCTGCCAGTTCTCTGCAGGCATCAAGCTCCGCTTTGGGTGGATCAAGTGTCTCCTCGTTTTAAAAACGGCACTGAAGCACCACAGCAGTGACACAGAGGGTGAACCCTCATGGTGACAACCCACAGGGACGGTAATGGCTTTCGACATTTGGTCTTGCTTCACACTTCAAATAACCTAAAAGCGAGGGTGATTTATTTATTTGTTGAGAGCGCGCCACATGCTACTGCTCCTTGCGTCAGGAATTCTTGCTGTGGGCGGCCAGGCCGATCTGGGGGGAACAGTGATGGGGAGAGGAGCAGTGCTCCAGGAGGGCGGCCGTCCCACAGAGCAGGCATTCAGGGCGCTGGGTTCATTGCCGTACAGCCCGTCTATGGGCACAGGGTGTGCCATAGGGTCGGAGCTCAGTAAATATTTTCTGAGTACGTGAGCAAAAGAAATATTTGCGGTATGTCTGTTGTCCTGAATTTGGCGTTGGGCATACAAGCAGAGTAGCCTAATTACCGACAACATGGGCATGAAACAAGTGAGAATAATTTAATAAATGGGAGCTGGGATGAGTGTTCAGTGGGCAGAGGAGAGAGAGTCAGCTGTCCACCTTGGAGTTGAGGAAGACTTCAGAGGGTGGTATTTTATAAACCCAGTCATTAAAGATGGGTGGAATTGTACCAGGGCAAGGGGAACTGGGAAGGGCATGACTAGCAAGAGGAATAGCGGAAGCCTGGTGGAACTGAAGAACGGGGTGGGCTTGGGGAATCCTTACAAGCCCCCTGTGATTGGAGTGAAAGGCTCAGGAGGTGCGTAATTGGTGCATGTACCCAGAATTCCTTCGCGGGTGATTTCCTGACATTAGCAGGGCAGACCCTGCGGAAGGAGTTGGGAGGAGGGACCTCATTCATCCCTGTAGCTGCCCACACCACCCAGCCCTGGGCTCCGTCCGTGACAGATGTGATGTTCGGCCAATGTAGCCTTCATTTTTATTTTTATTTTTTCTAAGTGCATCCAACATAATTCTTCCAGATGGTACGAATTGACATTTTCTGCTTTAAATACCAGCTACCATCTATCGAGGGGCATGTGCCAAACATTGTTCTGAGGGCTTTATTTTCCAGTTCTTGGCATGGAATTCTTACAATAGTCTTATGTGATGGGTACTTTTATCATCCGTACCTCTGTTGCTTTGTGGCAGGGGCCGTCTCTGTTTTCTTCCCTGCGGTATCTCCCATGCCTAGGAGGGTGCCTGGCATAATTTGGCCAAGTTACACTGGGTCTGTGTGATTTCAGCCTGGATTCTTCACCTTACACTTCATCACCTCCCTGGTGCCACGGATCCCAGTGGTTTTCAGACTGGAAGACTCTTTCTTTTACTGTTCCAGTTGTGGAACGCCCTGCACAAAGACTTTTGGTCATCGTCTAATTTGTTGTGGATTAAAAATTTACAATAAATTGGGTCATGTTTAGAAGGGGCTTTGTAGCTCATACATTGGCAACAGTGTATTTCTAATTTCATCCAAGAACAATGTTTGCTTTGCGGAGAATTGGGTCCCCTGCGAGAACCTGACTCCCAAACCGACAGATCGGGGCACTTGGGGTTTTGAACAGGAACCCCCTCTTCTGGGTGAGGTGAGTCTGGATTGACCTTACTTAGGCTTGTAAATTAAGTGGCTCAGCTGATAGAACTCCTGAGAATGGCCGTCGCAACAGCTTGTTCCATTCACAGGCATTTTCTAAGGCCTTGTGCTCCAAACTATGAGAAATAAAAAAAGTGTTCTGCCCCAGAGAATCTGCTGGAGATAAGACTCACGGACGTGGCGCAAAACGTGGGAAGTGCTTCAATGGAAGCTTCAGGAGCTTAGAGGAGACGAGAGGTGGGCTGGGATGCTGGCCTCACAGACGTATCAGGGTCCTTGGACCGGGATGTACACCCCTGTTCTGCCCTGTTCCACCTGTAGCACAGGAAGTGCCCACTGATAAAGCTGGTGTGGCACTGACCCGTTAGACTTGCGATCAAGCATTTGAGCAAGGCAAAAACAGAGAGGAGGTAATGAAGGACGGATGTTTGAAATCATCTGTAACCCACACAAGTACACCTAGCATCTTCCCCCACCCTTGTCACCCACGGGAACCAAACAGTGGTTTCACGAAGATAGTTTCCTGTGGCCTCTCTAATTACACTCGGGATTCCCCTCTTCAGGACGAAGTTGCTCCAAGGCTTGGCGTGAATCTGTGGTTTGAAGACTGGTAATTAGGCCAGCAGGGTTTTTCGAACTATGGAGCCATTTGTTAAAAATAATGCTTAAAGAAATACACCAAAATCTGGTTTCTCACCATAATGAGAAGGAAGGTTTCAGAGGTCAGGCACTGGCTCTTTCTACTTCTCATTTGAGATTTTTGTGAGCTAGAAAGCTTTTTCATTAAATAGCAGTTTCCGTGGGGCAGGGCTGTATCTTGTGCTTTCACAGAATTTTTGAGACATAGCCACACTTCAGGATGAGAATGGGAAGTGAAAATGCTAATACGGACTGGGCAGAAGTGCTGTTACTTGCCTCTCTATTTGAGCAGTTTTGTTTTGTCTGTGTGTTCATTTATGTTTGGGGAAAAAACATCGCGCCTGCGCAGTCAGGATCCCTATCTCACCAGCCCAGCCAAAGGAAGTTTTAGACCTTCTTCCCTTGCTTATAATTCACGTGAACCATTGGTGCCTGCTTGGGTGTTCAGTGAAAGTGATTCATCAGCAGTTTCTTCAAACATTCCCATTTTTCTGGCATTTTGACTTGATATAACCAGTTGGCGGTCTTTTCATGGTACTTCTGGTTCTTAATATTGAAACGGATTATAGGCTTAACCTTGCAGGGAAAAAATTAGCAAATAAATTATGTAGGCATATCTAGTCCAACATACCTTTAAAAAATGTATTCTTTCACTGTCAGAATTAGACGTTGCCAATTTAAAACTTATGAAACCTTTATTTCAGAAATAAAAGGATAAATCTTTTTTTAAAGAAAGAAATTCCCCTGTGTAATTTTCCATTTAATATGTTTGGACCATGGGCAGCTGAAATACAGGAAGCAAAGCCATGGCTAAGGAGAGAATGCTGTATAGTTTGGTGGTGGGCAAGCGGGAGTACAGTGGGAAAAGGCTCAGATTAGAGGTGTGTCGTCACACAATTCTGTATCCCAGGCAGGAGATGAATGAGGCTCTGAACTAAGGCATGGTGGGATACAGGGAAGGAGCTGAGACATGTTCAGATGGCAGAGTTGGGTGTGGGGGAGCCAAGAGGTGGAGGGGGGAAGAGGGCCCTGCGGGGTGGTGTCATTCAGCACACTTACGAATCTGGGGAGAGAGTACGATTGTGAGCACGTCACCTTTGAAGTCCCTGCGGAGTGTGTGTGATGTTCGTTAGCCAGCTGGAAATGTGAAAGTGGAATTGAGGAGTGAGCTGGAATTTAGGAATATAAATTTGGAAGCCATGGAAACAGGAAAAGCAAAACCCTGAGCTACAGAGAAAAGGAAGCAAGAGTAGAATGTGTCCCGAATGCCTGCGTGCCTGGTTTGTTTGGTTTGGGGTGAGGGCCCGCACTTAGCTCGTGATGGTGGGGGACAGATGAGTAAGTTCTCTCTGCGGGTCAACGAGGTTATGGGGCCCGTTCCCATGAACTCATCATATTTAACTTCTCGTGCTGAAAAAGTAGAAAAAGGTCCTAAAGGAGCCATTATGTCAACTTTTAAAAATTTTGAACTTGGAAGAGGTCCAAATATGAATATTTATAAATTTAAAGCAATGTCCAATCTGGGTTCCAAGGCGGTCATTCCAAGTGTGGTAACAAAAAAAAATTGTGCTTCGGAGGAGGACCCATGTTTTAATGTCCCTACCATGGAGAAAAGTCCTGTTATGAGATTGGGATTTTTGAGTGTGTGTGTGTGTATTCTTGCTGAGTTCATTGACGTTACACCTGAAATCATTTGTCTTCAGTGGGAAATTTGGTTTTGAGATGGGAGGAAATGACAAGCACTGTCTCCTGTCTTTAAAAAGTCTGAACAAAGAAAAAAGGCACATTTATTTTTTTTTTATTTTTTTTTGTATTTTTTTTTGTATTTTTATTTTATTTTATTTAGTTATTTTTCAAGTACAGTTCTTTGTCTATTTTTTCAAATAGCTGGGTTGTCAGTGGCCGTTATGGCAGGTTCTCATCCTGCACTTTGGCCAAGGGCACTGACCTCTTGCCTGTGTCAGACCTGGGTCTGCCCCCAGCTGTAGCTCACAGGCTCTGGACTCGCTTTTGTTTGCCTCTGAGGACGGCAGCGGCAGCGTGCAATGCACAGAATAGTTTGAGGATCGAGTTACAGTCTGAATGAAAAGCCCAAGCACTGTTCTAACCTGCCCAAGGCCGGCATTCAAAAAATGTCCATTTCCTTTTCATTCTCTCCTTCCCCCCAAAGAATCACGCTCTCTTTCTGTTGAGATCCTTTTTTAACATGATATGAAATATGTTATCAGACACGATTTGTTCGAAGGTATACATGGTGCCATTTATAATTTACAATGTAGCCTTTTATCTTAAAATGTAAATCTTATTATCTTTGTAAAGAACTTTTGCTGCTAACACCTACAGGGGGTGAGTGAGCACATGTACTGTGTGTCCGTCACAGTCAAAATGACTGAACGAGTAGAGCAAGGAAGCTGCATCAAATTTGCGTTAAACTTGAACATTCCTCTGCGGAAACTATTTGGATGATTCAGAAGGCTGCAGCTGTGAGCAACTGGTGATGGGCAGCTTCATCGTGACAACATGCCCACTCAGGCGTCACGTCTTGTGCAGAGTTCTCCTGGTGAAACATCAAATCACTCAGGTGACTCAGCCCCCCTACAGCCCAGATTTGGTGCCCTGTGACTTCTGGCTTTTCCCAAAACTAAAATCACCTTTGAAAGGGAAGAGATTTCAGACCATGGATGAGGTTCAGGGAAATACGACGGATCAGCTAATGGCAATTGGGAGAACTGTGTGAGGTCCCAAAGTGCTGACTTTGAAGGGGACTGAGGCATCATTGTCCTATGTACAGTGTTTCTTGTATATTGTACCTCTTTCAGTTAATGTCTTTATTTTTCCTATTACATGGCTGTATACCTTCTGGATAGACTTCGTATTTCTTCTGTCTTGGCAGCCCGTGGCAAGGGTAGAGTCTAAGAGGTCCCCGCCTACTGTCCCCTATTTGGATTGGTAGTCCTCCTGAATGTCACCGCAGCCTAGAAGTGTAGAGCACAGCTGGAAAGGAGCAAGTGAGAGTGCCGTCCAGTGTTACTTCACGCTGGGACGCCAGGGACATCAGGAGTACAGCGACTCCAGGTGTTGTCTGAGGCCAAGGCGCCATCCCATTAGCACACACGTGATCTGAGTGCCATTTGCTTTTCCATCATCATCGGGGTGCTGGTGTTTCTGTGCCAACAACACACCACCTCAAACAAGCAGTCCACAATCCGGACCTCTCAGAGATGCTATTGACCTTCATCACTTTCCTCTTGGAGAAGAAGACAGGGCTTCCAGAAGATAGGGGTTGTCTTAAGACAGTTGGAAGGAAGGGTTTGCAGTGCACATATGCTTGTGATTCCTGTAACCAGGGAAAAGTGTCCCCAACTCAAAGCTTCCATTGCAAAAAGTGATCATACCCTTTGAGGACTGTCTCAGAATCACCCACAGCCAAGATTCCAAAGGGATTTGAAATTAAACTATTATAGTTTAATTTCCAGAAGCTGTATCAAAAAATTATAAGACACATGAAGAAGTGCCTCTTAAAAAACACTCTTTAGAAGGACAACCCACTACACCGAATAGGGAATGTAATAGTCTACCATATCTGAGTCTTGCATCACTTGTAATGGACGTTGAATAAATCTGACCTAGAGTAGCCTTTACTCTGCTCTTATCTTGTCAGTTGCATTATTATTATTATTTTTAGTTTGCCTCTTATCCCCAATTAATCTTTAGAGTCTCTCCATCCCTTTTATAAGGGTCAGTGATTAAAATTATATAGTGATGGTTCAATTCAACAGCTACCCAGCCTGCACACTGATTTTGCTAATGCATGAGGCACGCTATGTAGAGCCATGGACACTGGAGTGGATTGGGGTTTAGAACATAATCATGTACCAACTTTTCTTTCAATGAATGAGAAACAGTCTTTAGGAAGAGTTCCTTCAAGGCAGGAGCCATCCTTGCATTGGAATCTGCTCCTTTTGGAAAGGTTCACAACACAGAAAGACCTGAGTGTTGGCACAGATCACGTAGTGATGCTGACAACTACACCTTTATTTTATTTTTTTATTATTATTATTTTTTTTGCATTTCTCAGTGTTACAAATGAATTCTGAGCACGGAACAACAGGAAAGAAACACTGGATTCACAAACAGTAAAAGGTTTAGTACAGTCTCCAATGCAACGGTCCCCACCTCCAATGCTACAGCAGCTAGTGCTGCAGGCTTTGCAAATTCGTAGGCTGGTCCGGAGAACGGGGAGGGGGCAGGTACTGGGTGCATCGCAGTGGGGCACAAACCCTACAATTACTTAAGCTCTGGAAGGACTCTTGATAAGCCAGATGGGTAGCAGCCCCTGCCTTAGACTTTCTCACTAGGAGCTATAAACTGAAATTGTGCTACATTTTTCTAAACGATGTATTTCATACTTAAAGAGGTTGAAGTGGGAAGAAGCATACGTAGAATTTATGAGAGCAAATTTCACACCTGATGCTTGGTTATTAATTGAATTATGTACCTGGAAATAAAATTTCAGTTAAGTTTAAAAGTTAAATTGACACTTTCTGTGAAAGACAGTGTGAAACTTGGAGGGGGTTTTAAGGATGCCAGGCTGTGAGAGTCAGACTCTGAAACCCATCTGTCCTGCCCTCAAGCAGTATCAGAATCACCTGGCGGGTGCATTAGAATCACCTGGAGGGCTTCTTACAACAGACCTCTGGGTCTTGCCCTGAAACTTCTGATTCCATAGGTCTAGGGGGAGTCTGATAATTTGCATATGTAACAAATGCCCGGAACACGTTGCTGAGGCTGCTGTAGGGACTGCACTTAGAGGACCACTGAATTAAAGGGAACCCAGCTGTGTATTTAATTTAATAGAGTTATTTTATTTTCCTTGGCACCTTTATTCTCAGACTGGTTGCTCAGCTGCCTAGGCTGAGGCACCTTCTGTGGAGCATCAGAAGCAGCAGGGGGAATGTTTAACAACTGGCTTTGAGTTTGGGGAGCAGCCGTAATTTGTAGTGTCGCCAGTTTCTGTGGTGTAAATACTGCCATCACGGCCAATTTAAAGCTATCAATATCTCATTAACAAGCTAGTCAGCTTTAGGACGCTGGCGAGTCATAAGGAAGTGTCAAAGGTCACACTGAAATGTACCCTTAAGAAAAGGGAACTTTTTGTGCATCGTGGATCGGAGTCTAAATTGTTGCAGCCACTATGGAAAACAGTACGGAGGTTCCTCAAAAACATAGAACTAGAACCTGCCCCTGATCTAGCAGTCCTGCGTCTGGATATATAGCCAACGGGAGTGAAATCGGTTTCTCAAAGGGGCGTCTGCACTCCCACGTCCATGGCAGCGTTAGACACGGAAGCCAAGCTCTGTAAAGAACTTAAGTTAGTGGGTGAATGGATAAAGAATAATGGAATGTTATTCAGCCACAAGAAAGAAGGGACTCCTGTCGTTGGCAACAGCATAGGTGAGCCTGGAGGGCATTATGCTAAGTGAAATAAGCCAGGCAGAGAAAGACAATTACTCACATGTATCACAACTACTTTATGGTATCACTTATATACAGAATCTTTTTTTTTTTTTTTAATTTTTTTAAAGATTTTATTTATTTATCTTTTTTAGAGGGAAAGGGAAGGAGAGAGGGAGAGAAACATCAATGTATGGTTGCTTTTCGTGCATCCCCTGCTGGGAATTGGCCTGCAGGGAACTGGCCTGCAACCCAGGCATGTGCCCTGACTGGGATCGAACCGTGATTGTCTGGTTCACAGGCCCGTGCTCAATCCACTGAGCTACACCAGCCAGGTATACAGAATCTTGAAACCCATAGAAACAGAAAGTGAAATCGTGGCTGCCAGGGGTTGGGGGTGCGGGAAATGAGATGTAGATCAAAGGGTACACTCTTTCAGGTGTAAGAGAATAAGCCCTGGCAGTTTGCTGACTGTGGTTAATAACACTGCGTTGTGTACTTCCTATTTGTGAAGGGATTAGACCTTGAGTGGTCTCATTACCTCTACCAAAAAAAAGGTCACCGTGAAAAAAGGAAGGAGGGAAGGGAGAGGCCGAGGGGGGGAGGAAAGTTAACCTTGTGTCAGACAGACTCTCCCCATCTCCTTGAGGGTCACTCGTGGAGAGGGATGAAAAGTAAGCCCTGGTTTACACATGGAGGGTTGGGAGGAGATCAAGGGTGAGTAGACACTGTATCTGGAAACTCAAAGACTGGCTGCCCACAGAGCAGTTTTACTGGCTCAAAAGCCTTTTAATTTTGAATGTGTTGCTGATGTGGAGATCTTTCACGAGAAAAGAAACCTGCATTTTTGTCTTTTATTGAATGAAGAGTTAGAAGTTGTGGCAAGTGCAGGCCCGGGTTCCTACTGGACAGCAACTAGGTAGAGCCGAGTGGTGGTTTCCTCGCCCCCCTCGGCCCCCAGACTCTCCCGTTGGTCACCCTGCCAAGCCCTGCTGTGCTGCGCACTCCACTCACCGGCGAGTGCCGGGCAGCACTGCAGGGCACAGGTCCAGGGGACCACGCACCCTTTCCCCTGGGTGCCAATGCCAGTGAGGAGGGGGACGGGAAGCCCACATCACCTTAAAGGACTTAAAAAACTTGAACAGTGGAAGTGGGTCAGGTAGCCCTTTTTTAAAATTTTTCTTTGGTGTTTTCTTCCCCTTTCCCACACCCCCCCCTTTACTTTGGGACAGGGGGAGGAGGAATTACACTCTCTAGAAACAGAAGCCAGGACCCAGGGAACCCTCTAATTTCCTTTCTAAACTATAGACCCGGCATCTAGATGAGGATATTCCCGATAAGAGAACGCAGGCTCCCAGGTGGTTTAATTACTGTTTACGCAGTCCACACACTTTCCTTTTCAGAATCCTGTTATTTATCTGTCACTCCGTGTTTGGTTTTGTTTAGTTTGGTGTTCCCCATTTTCTCTCAGCGTCTTGAGTCTGTCCTGCCCACATTGGCTTTCATATCCTTAGCTTTTGTTAGTACGGGAGAACACAGGATGGAAGGAAACCCTTCTCCCAACACCTTGTACCTGCCCGAACGGTTCTGTGGTTGTTTTCTGTGAGGGTGGTGAGCTGAGCGAGCGGTTCGAAGAGTCTCTGAGAGAAAAGCGAGTATTTAAATCTGATCATTATCAGATTGAGAGCTAAATTCTTTGGCAGCTTTGGTGAGGAAATATCCCTGGGAATTTTCTGGATAAATATCATTCTTGGACAGTGTGCAGACTTTAGACCACCCACTTTGTATGGGGCATAGAACCGTTTGGTGAAGTTTAAATGTTGTGTGTCAAGAGTTTGGTTGAACGCGTCATTTCCCCTGGGGGAGAGCAAACAAATCCTTGTGGGAAAATATTTGTGCTCCAGATCAGTAAGGAATGTGTAAGCGAGTTGCCTCCACTCAGCTCCAGGTTGCAGCTGAAGTCAGTCCTGGTGGGGACGTCTGTCCATGGCAAGTGAAGAAGGACAAAGGTGTTGCCTCTTGGTTGGACACAATGACTCGCCAAGGAACTCCGCCGCTGGCTGTGTGGCTGGTCACGCTCAAATCATTTATCTGCTGATGAATCATCAGTAAGTTTCATTGCATTTACTTTGTGCTACATGTTACCACACAGGAGTTGAGCACTATCAGGACCCTCACTTGTGAGATGGGGAAACTGAGTCTTGAGAAGTCAGTTTGCTCTGTGGGGGTCTCACAACTCAAGTTGAGGAGCTGGTATTTTCAGGCCCAGCTCTGCCAGACCCCACACCTTGAATTACATATTGTCTTTCATGTCATGACCCTTAGGGATCCTTACAAGTTTTATTTTTTATATTCAAAAATGTTGAGTCTACAAATGTATCTTCATGCGAGTTTCTTACTTTAAACTCTTAAACTGGATCCATATAGTCTTTGTGTATTGTTGGGCACATACCATCTATCCAACTAGCCGTGAACATATTTTGATTTTTAATGTGTACATTTTTCTTTATAACACATTGCGTTATGCCTTATGTTTCTTTTTATTTTTTTCCTTCTTTTCTTTTCTTCCTTCCTGTAGTCAATTCATCCACCAACCAACCACATGTCTAGGGAAATATATACTTTAATCTCCTTTATTTCATTTAGGAAAATTGGAAAACAACAGGTTTTCCGACACCCACCTAAACAAAGTAGGCAGATTCCTGTGTTTCGTGAAAAGCAAAGCATCTGGGGAGTGGAGCAAGCTAGACTTTGCATTGAGAATCCTCTCAGGCACCAAGTACATGGAGCTGTTGGTGCTTTCCCAGTTAACTCGGAAGTGTGCTCTTATAAAGAATTTCTTTTTCCTTGAGGCCAGATGCATCCTTGCCCTTTGTTGGACATGGCACTGGGCCTCCAGTGGAACGTGGGTCACTCTCAAAACAGAGTGGCTGCTTCCGAGGCCCGGGCATTGGGGTTGTCAGCGTCTGTCCAGCGAGGAAGGCTTTCATTGCTTTAGGTGTTGTCCCCGGCACCGGGGCCTGGGAGGGTTGGAGTCCCGGTTCTCCCTCTTATTCTTGTGCTACAGCTGCATAATCAGGTGTAAACTTTCACTCATAGGTGAAAACTCATTTTGGCAACTATTAATTCCTGCTGTAATTCATTTAAAACTGCAGTGTGTCTATTAGTGGAAAAGTAAGCCCAGGCATTGAACAGCCTGGCTAACATGCGTCGGTAATTGCATATTGCTGACAACTGTAAACTCTGAGATTGCACCAAGAAAAGGTACTGATTGCCAAGACAACCAGGAAGGGAGTGGGAGTGGCCATGCCATCAACCCTCGCCATTTTGTCAGTTTACCTACGTTTAAATGAGTGGGGACTGATCAGAATTCTGATAGGCACTGGGAAGTGTGTGGGGGTGCTAAATAAGGTCGATATTGGGGGAGGGTGCTAAATAAGGGAAGATTCCTCTTGATATGGGGACTTGGGGATGTTGTGTAATTGCTAAGAGCTCAAAGTGCAGTGGCCAGGGTTTCTCAGAAGGGTTCAGCTCAACACAAGCCTTGTACAATCCAGAAGGAATTTGCTGGCCTTTTTGAGTCCACATTGCATAGAATTTGAGACTCAAACACTTGTGGGCAGAGAGGGACACGAATGATCTGATCTAATGATCGGAAGACATGGGCTTCAGCCTGGCTCTCACCCTTAGCTGGATGCCCCTGGGCCAGAGCCATGCACCTCAGTGAAGCTCAGTCTCCTGTGCATTTGTGTAGAGTACAGCTATTGCTTTAGGGCTGTTTTGAGAATTAAATGAAATAACCAAGGTAGGCGAAACTACTTTGTAAACTCAAAGCACCCTTTAAACAGGAGGAACCTGGCCCTTTGAATTTTCAGGCCAGATACTGGCCCTTTGAATTTTCCCTGTGAGACAGATGGACCTGGGGGGGTGGGAGGCGATCACTGCAAAACTGTCATCTGTACTTGAGGTGCTTTCAGAACACAAACCCTGAGTGGCACTGGTAGTTTCTCTCTTAAAAAATTGTGTGTGTTTTTAAATCAAAAGTCACTTAAGGCCCCATTGTTGGGGGATGGAAGTGCTTTTTTTGGGTAGCTTGGATTTCTGGGGCTGTGCACTGTGTCATTACTTTGGACAATCTGCTGGCTGAGATCTTATTTTCTGTGTCTCAAATGAACCTTCTTGTTGGAAAAGGCACTGTCCCAAATGTGCGACTAATGGCCTGTCGGAGGTGTTAGACGTGGTCCACACAGTGGAGTGAACAGGTGACTGACTGTTGTATCTGGTAGTTAATGCCGTTTTCTCCCCCGAAGATAAAAGTCCCTGAGACAATTACTGGGTGGCTGTGGCAGCAGGTGCGGCAGAGCTGGGGGATCCAGGAAAACCAGCTTCTCTTCAGGGGAGTTTTCCTGAGCCCGTGGTACCACGGGGGCCGGGCTTCTTCCCCACGGTGTGGATGCCCTGTGTGTTACCTGAAGGGGAGATCTCTTTGATCCTTTTGGAAATTCAACAGTTTATATTGAAAAGCTATAACCAGGAGGCAGGTTTGTAGTATTGAATTGAACTAAGAAGTAAAAGTAGGACAAATGAAAGAGCAAGGAGTCTCCAGGTTACCTCTTTTAATTTGTATCAGGATTATGTCACAGGCTCACAGGAAATAAGACGTGATCACCCAAGCCTCATATTTTGGGATTCTGATGAAATCAACACTGTGGCTACACCCTCTTCTCTCCCAGCCCTCCCCTCCCCCGAACACCGAGGGTGTCGCGGAGAGGGGACTGTGTGCAACCTGGGTGCTCCATGTTGACACTCTTCTTAGCAGAACCAACATGGATCCCAAGAAGATTGTACGGTTGGCTGTGGCCCCTGTGTGTCTTGCTGTGTGGGGGAGAGCTGCATGTATTTTCACTATGGTGACAGTGGTGGAGGGTGTTTCTTACTGGAACCCCTGCACAATGCAGCCTCTTTGACTCAAGATATAATCCTGACACCAGAGTGGCATTCCTTCCCATCCAGAGGGTGGCACCCCTTTTCAGCTTGAGCTTTTGCTTTGCATTTTTTTTTCTGCTGTCTGCAAAGCCTCCTCCAGCCAAAGATTGATGTGCCTGGATGATTTATGGCGGTGATTGTCAGGGACTTTTGAAGCCCATCCAATTTCAGGATTCGGGTTCTCATTTCTTGTCACTTACGGCACATTTGATGAATTCCCACTATCAGCTGACATGTTTCATAATTGTCAAAGCTTTGATTGAAGTGGTATTTAAAAAAATATGGAAGGAAAAAAATTGAAGTTTTTTTCACCACATTTTTTTCCCTTTCTGTGCCCAGAACTGGTTTGCCTGAGGTTCACAGCCCCATCAATTAGCCACTCAGCGATTTGCTGACTTTGCAAACTGATCTCCTCACTGTCCTTTTACAGCCTTGTGCCTGCGTTTACTGAGCCTTGTGTTTTGCTTGTTTGGGCCTTTTCTAGCCCAGATGGTCAAAGCTGTTCAAAGTAGCACTTTGGAGAAAGTTTTGAAACTTTCTCTTTTGCTCTCTTTCAAGGTACACCTGAGCAGGGCTTGCCTAGATAGTATCAGGCTCTTGCCATTATCTTGAACCTGGTGCAGTTTGCTTTGTTTTTGTTTTTATTCCACAAGCCAAAATTTTTTGGCTGGAATGCTGGCTGCTTCTACCACCTAGGAAATTGCTCTTGCACTTTGGAGTTCTCCTCATGGGCAAGCCAGCAAACATCAGTCAGGCATGCATCTGGTTCTTTAATATGTAGAGTTTTTATTTTTTATTTCTCCCCCATTTCAGTTCTGTGGAGCTTTCTAATTCAGTGACTATTTTTTTTCTTATGACAACTGACTCCTTTTCCCTTCCACTCTGTCCTCAGGGGTGCAGTGAGCGCAAAGTCTCTCTGCTTCTAGATTGTAGTTTCTCAGTGTCCTTCTCCGGAAGTGACCACTAACATCAGTTTCTTTGTATCTCCTAGAACTACTCCATGCAGATATGAAGAGTCACTCACACACGTACATAGAAACCCACACATACACAACATCCAAGGTGTGGTTCGAACTCATAAATCTGGACGTCTGCCTCTGCGGTGGGAGACGCATCAGTAGCTAACATGTGCCTCCTGCTGTTTGAGTGAAAGAATCTTGCCTGGCCCTACAGAGCTGATGTGCCTCTTGGGATCTGGTTCCCCTCGGACTCTCCAGCCTCCTCTACCACCACGCGGTCTCTGTTTCTGAGTTCCCCACACCTGCTCCCTGTTCTGTGAGTTCCTCAAACAGAAGCCGCCCCTGGCTGCTCACACTAGACCAGTTACCCTGCTACGTGCTGCATGGCGTCCTGGGCGGTTCGTTTGTGGCACTTATCGCTGTTCGTAAATGCTGTATTTTTGTGATTAGATAGCATCGTTCCCTTTCTACTAAACAAGTCCCACGAAGACAGCAACTTTTCTTTTTTCTCTTTTCTTTTCAAGCTCTTTTAGACCCAGAGCCTGTGCATTGCCTGGAACATAGTAGGGTCTCCATACATAATAGTCGGATGGATGGATGGATGGAGGGATCGATGGATGCATGATGTAGATGCTTCCTTTGGAGGAAATGCCCTTTGGAAACAAGTCGAGCTTTAGGACTTAAACACATTTTTTACTTGTCGACTCTAGGCATTTTCTTTTTGTTGTTTCTAAGCAATTCCTTAGCAGTCAGCCATCCTAGAAAGGTTGACCATAAAACACTGTCAAGAAAAGCCTTGGCAGTTATGTAGGGTATTAGCTTACAGAGCCCGCACACTCTCACCTCCCTTGATCTGTTTTGTTTCTACTGTGGTTTATTTTTTGAAACATAAATACCCCCATTCTTATTTGGAAATTTTTCACATTGTCATCTCTGAATGAGGCATCCAGAAAATAATAAGGGGTAGATTGGAGATAAGAGGAAGGGATGAGTGAGTGGCTGCCAGGAGGGACTTACAATCCTCCGAGGGCAAGATCCATGTCAGATATCTGCGTTCGCGGCTCTGGCACGAGTTACCTGCTTGGAACGAGGTGCGGAGCTGCAGTGTGCCCATGAGCAAATATTCAGGGAAGAAAAAGGAGGAAATGGCACTGCTAATTCTGGAACTGGCAGTATCATTAATGAGCAGCTCTGTTTCTCTGCTCAAGTCCTACTAAGTAGCTAGAGATACATTGCAGACACTTTTTTCTCCAAAATTATTCATCAGGTTTTTTCCTTTTTTTGTTTTGTTGTTTTCATCTAACTCCTCCGTTTTAATCTTCTGGCTCTAGAAAAGAAACACAAGATAGTTTGGGGTAGCGGTGGAACATCTCTGCCTCGGGACTTGGTGTGTATGCCTTTCCGAAGGCTGAGGATGTGGTTGTGATCGCCATGTTTTCCTGGAGCCTGGGAGAGTGTTGATATTTCCGTCTGTCCACTTCTTGCATCTGGAGGGGCCACAGGAGTTGAGCTGTCCCTGTTTTGAAGCTCCTCCTGACTGAGCTCTCTTCTAAGCCAGGGCCAGGGAAGGAGTAGTCGTTGCCATTTTCCATTGTGTTGAATGTGGCAGTGACACTGTGATTGCCAATGGTCAGGAACATTTCTTTTTAATCAGAATCCTTGGGTTATTTATAATTAGCCCATTGTTTGCACACCAGTTACATTATTGTATTTGAAATACTTGGAAATAGTTTAATCTCTCTTAAGTAAATGATTTCGCCTTGTTTATCTCATTCTCATCAAAGTTCCTTTTGCCTTAGCTAATGTAGAAGTCAACTTTACCCTAATTCGTCATAAGTAATGCAATTGTTTTTGCTTTTTCATGAAGCATTTTGAATCCTTACATAATAATCGGTTATTTTCCAGGAAATAATGGGACCTTGGCCTGAAATTTTGTGTGGTTAATGACTTGGTTTATGTCACCAGATGGAAGGGACAAACTTAATCCTCCAACCACCTGTGCCTCTTACCCCAGCCTTCATTCATTTCACTTTTGACCTTTGATCAAGTTTTTAAATATCAAAATATGGGCCTGGGCTCTGACCGGTGTGGCCCAGTTGGTTGGGCGTAGTCCCCCAAATCAAAAGGTTACCAGTTCGATTCCCAGTCAGGGCCCATACCTAGGTTGTAGGTTCAGTGTCTGGTTGGAATGCACACAAGAGATGGCCAAATAATGTCTCTCACACCAATGTTTCTCTCTCTCTTTCTCTCTCCCTTCTCCTCTCTCTAAAAATAAATAAATAAAATCTTTAAAAAAGAAAAATTTGTGCCTGGGTGTCAAGCCTTCGTTATGTTTGACTATTCAACGGTCAAAGCATTTGTCCCTCACGGATTTCCTCAGGCTTTGACCCCCATGAATGATAGGATTCACTTTTTTTGTCATAAAAATAATCAGTTGTTTCTTTTAATTTGTCCAGTTGCATTCCAGAAAGTAATGTCTTCAAAATTATTGAAATCATAAGCAACAATTATAGACGTTGGATTAACCTTGGGAGTTCATGGCTAATGCTAAGGGAAATTAGGAATTTATCCCTGGGTATGTATCACCCCAGTCTTCCTTCTTTTTGTTTCCCCCATTGTCCATTCATATGTCTCCTCCACTTCACAGATACCAAGCAAGTTATTTCTCGTAGCCACACAGTCATACCTAATATGAAAGTTGTGGCTGAGGTTTTACCGACGCCGGTAAAACCGGCTGAGGTCAGTTGACTCAGAATTTTGTGGAATTTTATGAGCCCAGGAGGGCTTACTGAAATAGATAGGACAAGGATCTCAAGGTCGGGGCATTGAGTGTTATTCTTGCTAAACGTTAAAATATAGCACAGTATTTTGCAGACCAGCTGTAAACAGGATTGGGTTTGACAGTAACCTAACCTGATAATGGTAGCCAGCTACAAAGAAGAAATCAACATGTAATTGACCCAACAGTGTACATAAGCAATGGCTGAACCTCCCGCTAGGGAAGCAGAGCTTTGGATGTGGATCCCATCTCCTTTCCTTGCTGCACCTAAATAAAATGCCTTGTGACAGCCACATCCCGTTTTTGAATAGAGCATCCAAAGTGGTGAACCGCCTGAGTTCGGTAACAGAAGTTTTGGCTTTGGGCCAAGTCTCTATTTTATTTCAGGTAGAAAACCCTGATGTATGACCTGAATCTCTCTCTACATTTGCTAAAATAGGTTGATCAGGGCAATGTAAGTGATCAAGAGAAGAGTGTGGATTCCAGAAAAAGTAAACAGCACAAAGGCGAGGACTTGAGAGCTGTAGGATGAAGGGGGATGTGTAGCAGTCGGCAGGTGGAGTGCGGACTCACTTCCCGAGTTCCAGTGCTGGAACCAAAGGGCACCTCTGCAAGCTGGAAGGAGGCAGTTTAATTCAAATAAAGGGAAATGCAGCGTCTTTGCCCTGAGGATGACAACATAGAACCCATGTCCCCAAGCACCTGTGCAGTCTGGGGAGCCAGGGCTGTGTATTCAAAAATGATTTAGGTGAGGCCTGGTGACGGCTTCTCGGTGCCCAGCAGCACCCAGACGGCGCCCCTGACTTGCAGTGAAGCACCAGCCAGGCTCCCAGTTCTGTTGTACAGAACAGGTTGTGATGTCACTGTCAGACAGCCAGTCTGATGGGAACTGGGCGTCCAGGCTGACCCAGGGTGACAATTTTACTTTCTTAAAATTGGCCGTCACCTACAGGTGTCTGCTTGGCAGTGCTTATGGCTTTAGTACCTGAACTTCTGCTTAGAAGTTTTATTCGAGTCGTAAATTTTTAATGTCAAACCTTCCTGACAATTATATTAGCTAAATGCTTAGTCCAAAAGAGAGATTAAATACATCTATCTTATAACTTAGCTACCAAATGACTTGGCCCAGTGAGGATTTCCAGGTTAGAAGTAGTTTCATAAGACTCTGAGGTAGAGACCCCCTGAAGATCTCATATATTAGTGGTCATAACAAAACCTTTGTAATACGTTACCAGCTTCCTGCCATATGAAGCGCATGTTTACGGAAGCAACCCAAAGTGCATAGTGAGACAGTCCTTACCAATTAAACCCTCCCTCTTGCAAAAAAAAATTTTAATAAAAGTTTGTATTTGAACTTTTATTAAAATACATGATTTATAGAGAAATTTTAATGTGTACGCCTTCCACTGAGTCTCACTGAAATTAGAAAGCTTTGAAATGAACTCATAAATATGGCTCTAATGTACAGAGTGCCCTGGAAGCTGTAAAACGTACAGCCGTCGATCACGGAAAGTTTGGCTGTACTTCAGGCTGTAGACTCGGATTAACTCTGTGTCTCCCACAGGGCTCCGTGCAAACACTGGGTGATGCCGAATGACTTGCGGAGTACTTTTGACATCTGTCCTTTCATTTGACCTGTGTGTAACCACCCCACCAAGGCAGAAGTAGGGTAGGCAGTCTCATCATGGCTTTAGCGGCGGAGAGCAGTGGTTGACAGAGACTAAGTGACTTGTTGGAAGGTCCCCTAAGTGATGGCTGAAGATCACACAGACGCCGTGAGCCCCAAATCCAGGCCTCTTTCCCTTCAGCCCTGCTAACCCATAGTAATGCTATTCGATTAGGCGCGGTCCTAAAATAACCTCAGACAGTGCTTAATGCTGAAAGGCATATGCTGTGTTTTAATCAAAGAGGGCCACGACAGCAAGGATTAGCTGTGTAATGCTGGGTGGCCGGATATTTGAAAACCCCGTACGTTTGCATCTTTGATCAGATAACACACTAAGCATTGTTTTATAGAGGATTATCTAGCATCTGTAGTGCATTTTAGGTAACACAACATTGTTCTGATTTCACTTGGTTCTTTTAAGACCACCTCTACCTTGGACACATACATCAACAACTAGATCTGGGTTGAAAAGTAGCACCAGAGCTAAAAGCAAAGGTGTGGAGAGAAAAGACCACGGACGGGCTCTTTCTCATTCTAGCAAGCGGGGGGCTTTGTGGGGAGAATCTACTAGAATGTCAGAGTGAACTCTAGTCGGGTAGCAGTGAACTGTTAACATTTTACGTGGCCGTAAGGAGCTGAGACCAGATGGGTCAGTTGTATCTGTCAATCATTTCCTAATGAAATGTTATTCTAATTCTCTCCAGATAAGCATTTTTATAGGGATTGCTAATAAAGTCCAAAATACAGATTTTAGGTTCTCTGACTTTACAAAAACAAAATTCTTTAATATAACTAAATACATATGCACGTGCATACAGAGTTATTTCCGAAGCTGTTGGGAGGTGGCAGGTAAAGGTGGAGGAGGAGCAGAGACTGTGACGAAGCCCCCACCCAGATGGATAACCAGGGCTGACCGACTGGCACGGCTGGGGTAGCTTGTCCTGTTGGATGGTCAGGGGTCTGAAACGCGAGATAAGAAATGAAGCGTTCCCCACGCAGGCGAAGTCACCCCATGTTGCTCTGGGTCATTTCACCACTGTTTATTAGAAAGCAGTCTTGTCGGAAACTGGGTGCCTGGGTTCAAATTCGGTCTCCGCCACTTACCTCCGGGCAGGTGTTTGTAACCTTTGCAACTTTAACGGTATTTAATACCTACCCCATGTTGACAGTGGTGCTCCCCGCACACGAGAACTTCTGTTCCACTCTGATCCCCGTGTTAGAAGGGTTGAGAGCGGGGGGGGGGGGGAAGGAAGGACGAAGACTGGTGGCTCCACGGCCTGGAGGAAGCCAATCCCGTGGACATTTAAGGATGCAGATGAGCGGTCACGGGGAGGAAACCTTTCCTGCAGCAGGACCTCTGCCCACCATTTACCCGTGGTTCTTCCAACAATTCAGTGCCGGTTACTCCTCTCAGCCACCGCTCCTCCTGTTCGGACAGATGTGTCTTGGATTCACATTGTCTTTTTTCTTCCCCTCCCCCTCTCTCTCCCCCCTACACACTCACACACACTCACACACACTTGCTCACTCTCACACACTTTTTTCTGAGTATAACAGTTCAGAAGACTCGGTTACATGTGCTCAACACTTTGATCGCCCTTGTATAAACGTTTGACTCCATTTCTCCCATTTCCACCTCTTTTTATGTTTTTGGGTAGTGCCCCATCTCCTGTTTCCTAAGTGAAAGGGAAACGAATCCATTACAGTTAGGGAAATCAAAGGTTCTAGAAATAAAGGACTGTGGATTTATAAAGCCACTCCCAGTACACTGTGTCTATTTCTTTAAGGTTTTTTCCCCCTCCTCTCTGCCTGTGGAGCTACCAGAAGCACATTGATCACTTTTTACGGCTTTGCCATGATAGGTGCAGTAGTTGCTTTTTTATTGAACCGTAGATTGCAGCATTATAAAGCACACTCATTCAGAGGAGTAATGAAGGCCACTTTTAATTGCACTTGGGAAGCAGGGCACTATGATTAAATTATACCTGCGTCTGTTTTGGAAGGAAGAGTGAGAAAACCAGATCATGTTTCTCTCTGGGATTTGAGGTTTCCCAGAGCCGAAGTGAATTCAGGGCTGCAGGACAAAATTTGGAACCTCAGCCTGTGAGTCAGAATTTCCCTTGTCCTGTGGGTAGCCCCGCATACCCACAGCTATTGCAAATCGGACAACCAAGGGGTCAGTGACCTGAGGGTCTTCACCTATGGGTGACTGTATGTGTACACATACAAATAAAACATGGCACACAAGCTTTTCAGTTAAAATTTAGTGTATATACCTGAATAGTTTGCTAAAGCTACCATAGCCAAGTCGCTAAACTTGATGACTTAAGCAACATAAACCTCATAGTACCGGAGGCTAGAAGTCCAAGATCAAGGTGTCAGCAGGGCTGCTTCCTTCTGCGGGCTGTTTGAAAAATCGGTGCCGTGCCTCCCCCTAAGCTTCTGGTGGTTTCCTGGCGGTCTTTGTGGTCCTGGGCTGAGTAGCATCGCCCCAGTCTCTGCCTTCATCTTCATATGGTGTTCTCCTCAGTGTGTGTGTGTGTGTGTGTGTGTGTGTGTGTGTGTGTGTGTGTGTGCAAATTTCCCCCGCCTCTGAGGGTACCTGTCATCTCGGACTAGGGGCCCACCCTCCTCCAGCATGACCTCACCCTCACTTCACTGATGCAACAACCTTACATTTTCAGTGAGAACGCCTTCTCAGGTACTGAGGCTGGAGCCTAAGCACATGGATTTCAGGGGAGGGACACGGTTCAGCCCATAGCATGCAGCTATGGATTCATCTCAGCGGGTGTGTATGTACGGGGTAGGGCAAAAGTGTAATCACGCAGGAATGAACTGCGTTTTGCCCTCTCACAACCTAAATCTACTTCTGCCCTGCCCCGCATGTCACAGTGTCCTTTTGTAGGCTGTGGAGAATTTCTAAGAAGTGTGGGAATGCGTTGCAAGAAAAAAAAAATTTTCCTGGTGCAATGAATAGTGCTAATTTTCTTCTTGACATTTCAGGGAAGCATTCTGGAAACTGAAAGTGCCCTGAGCCCATGCACGGGAAACCCCGTGTGAGAGCTGCCTCCTTGTGTTGCGTTCTTCCCGACGTTCCCCTCGGAGCCCTGTGCTCCGTCCAGATGCCGTCCTCGGCCGCTGGTTTAGGCGTGTGTGCACACGAGTGTGTGCACGCTGGTGCAGAGCCAGTTGTGGTTGGAAATAGTTCCTTAGCCAGCAATTAGGATCCTCACAGTCATGAATTATGCTGCTTTAAATTCAGATTGTGCAGATTTGAATTGCTTTGGTAATTTGCAAAAGCCGTTTTGGGGTTATAACTAGAAATGTAATTTTCCAATTAGGAGGTTTTCTATCTGAAACCTGTTTGCTTCATTAGACTGTGGGCCCATTTTAAGTATTTTTCATTGGCTTTCTAAACCAGTGGTGAGAACGAGTGTGTGTCAACCAGGTGAGTGGGGTTACAGGTGCAGAATCCCGAATCTCTGTCTGGCTCCAGCCTAGCTCTCTTGGGGACCTAATTCTGGCTTTATTACTGTTTATTTTAGCAACCCTGGCAAAAACAAACATCACATCACTCTTCCATTGCATAAAACGTGTGATGTTTTTCAAGAGACAAAACCTTTCAAAGGTGAGATCGGTTGTTTAGTATGAAGTAATATTCTATTATTAACCTGGGCCAGCCAAGACATGCTCTTTAATTAGCCTACAAGAGAGGATAATGCATAAGGAGAATGAGATAGATTTTCCTTAGTAACGTCTCGGGGGTTTAAAAATCATGCAAAGGTGATCAAATTCAGATTGACGCAGACAGATGGATAGAAGTACTTGAAGTTCAAGATGATGGACATCTTATCTCTAGAAATATGATTGCACCAGTCCATCTGGGGGAACAAGATGCTAAATGTTACATTTCCTCTCCTTCGCTGGAACTTTCGTAAACGTTCTGTGCACCCAGAGAAGCTCACCAGCCACAGGGACTCAGCCTGATCGCATGTGCACTCATCTGTGTGACCAGCAGCCAGATCAAGATGCAGAAAACCCCAGAGGCTCCTGTGTCCCTTGGGGTCACTGACGCCAGGTTTTGGGATTCTGCTGAAAACTTGCTTTGTTTTCTCCCAGCAGTAAACATTGATGATTTTTGAGAATACGCTTCCTGCATGGTGTTTTTTTTTCTTCTTTTTTTTACTTGTAGGTTAATTTTTACTGGGAGCGTTTTCCTGCTTCTTGGTCACCTTGCTGGAGGTTGGGTCCAGCTTCTTGGAGGTGACCCTTCTGGCTGGTGTGACACAGAGCAGAGGCCGGCCTTGCCTTGCCCTCCGCAATCCGACCCAATTCCTGTGGTTCCTGGGAACCAGGGTGGCCTTCTCCTCGCTTACCCACACCAGGGTCTCACCCCTTTGCCTCACCCCTTTGCCTCACTCCTCTTCTCTTGGTGTCTGAGCGCTGCCGTGAGAAAGTCTCATAAACTGCGTGGCTTTAAACACCAGAAATATGTTTTCTCACAGCTCTGGAGGCCAGAGGTCCAAGATTAAGGTGTTGGCAGGGCCACGTTCCCCCTGAAGCCTCTAGGCTCCTTCTGTGCCTCTTCCAGCTTCTCGTGGCCCCAGGAGAGCCTTGGTTCCAGCAAAACTCCGACCTCTGGCTCCGCCTTCACATGGCTGCCTCCCCTCCGTGTCTGGGTGCCTCTGTCTTCACAGGGTGCTCTCCTTTCTGTGCTTCTGTCCTTTTCTCCCAAGGACTTCAGTCCTCTGGATGAAGGGCCCACCCTACTCCAGTGTGATCTCATCTTAATGAATTGTAGCCCCAACAACCTCATTTTCAAATAAGACCCCGTTCTGAAGTCCTGGGCATCTTTTGCCACACAAATCAACCTGTAACATCTTGTTTTCCCTCCTCTTTGGTTGAGAGTCACCTTCTCCGGGAGAAGTGCCTTTCTCCAACATCTGGCTTTGTTGCTAATCCTCCCTGGCATTGTTAGATTTTATTTATTTATTTTTAGAGAGAGGGAAAGAGAGGAAGAGAAACATCGGTTGGCTGCCTCTTCTACATGCCCCTGACCATGGACTGAACCCATAACCCAGGCTTGTGCCCTGACTGGGAATCGAACCGGTGGTCTTTCACTTTGTGGGAGGACACTCAACCCACTGAGCCACACTAGTCAGGGCTGATGCCCCTTTTGATATTAAAACTCCCTCATGTAATACTTGTTAGCATAGCTCATCTTTTTTTTTCCTGCTTTTATTGTCTGCTATACTCTAAGCAATAATATATAATTTTCAGTATTTTAGAAACACTGTTGAATTCTCAGAAGTGTTCTGTAGTATTACAGAAATGTGGGACTTTGATGCATTTACTGTAACTGGACCGGTTGGCACCTGAGTCGTCTTCATCATCTCTGGTTTGGGATAGAAAGCGATACTTATCAGTAAAAGCAAAAGCTTGGGTTAAGCATAACTCCCTCTCCCGGGTTCCTGTTATTGTGGACACACAGCGTTGCCAAGTCCCTGGCTTGAGAGCGGACGACTGTGGAGCCACTGTGGCCCCGGTGCACCCGGGGGTCAGAGACCACGTACGGATCCAGCAGTTTCAAAGTCTGTTTACCGGCCGGGCTACCATTACTTCTGGTTGCCTGTCTTAATTCATTTCAGAGTAATCTGTCTTGTAGTTTGAAGGAAAATGAATTGAGTCAGTACCTTCAAGAGTTATGTAAAATCTGTACTGTGCTACAGAATCGAATGGGGTTTTATGTACGCTCTTGAAATTGAAATGCCAATTTGACACAAATGCTCCAAAGCAGGGCGTCAGATGAGCCGATCTGTTCTTCCTGTAAAAGCTATGAGGTTCCCATTCCTGGATCACCCCAGATTTCACCACGTTCCTCCCTCGCAGAACACTCGGGGCCCGTTTATTGACTTTTCTGCAGACGTAAACTTTGGGAAAGGTGAATCTGCCAATGCAGCTCCTGGGCGTGGGGTTGAGGTTTTTGGGTGACGGTGTCCAAATGTCAGTGTGCTGAAGAATCACTTGAGTAATTTACTGGGCCCTTGGGGTCTAGGGAAGTCCTTTGCAACTCATGGTGGTTCTGCTCCTGACACCCTCAGACCACGTTTTAAGGAAGTACTGGTTGGTTTAGGGGATGTGAAGGGGAGGACTGTATGAACTCTTGAGAGAAAATTCAAGACAATTTCTCATCGAATACATTTACTTATCACAACCAGATGGACCAAAAAAATACTTTTTCGAGTGGGAGAGAATGTATTTGCCAACCACAAAAAAATAAATTCTTAAGATTTCCCCAGAGGTCTGTGGGAAGAAGGCAAAAGTATCATTCATATCAGAAAATACATGTGAATTCTATTACCAATACCTTTAATCCCACTTTACAGAGCAGAAATTTTTGAGGCTCAAAGAGCAAAGAAAACTAGCATTTGTTGATCACTTAATAAATGAAATATTGTCAATGTCAGTAGTTTTATCATTATCTTTTTTAAAAGATTTTATTTATTTTTAGAGAGAAGGGAAAGGAGGGAGAAAGAGAGGGATAGAAACATCAATATGTGGTCGCCTCTCATGTACCTCCTATTGGGGACCTCGCCTGCAACCCAGGTATGTACCCTGACTAGGAATCGAACCGGTGACCCTTTGGTTCACAGGCTAGCATTCAATTCACTGAGCCACACCAGCAGGGGCTATTATCATTATCTTTATTTTATTTACCCTGTAGAACAACCCTGTGAGGTGTTATCATCACCATTCACAGATATGGAGAGTGAGACTCAGTTCAGCTTGCTGGGATTACACATTTAATTTGTAGTTGCGCTGTCTGCCGTTCACACACAGCTCTCTTTAACACCCAGACCCAGGGTCTTTCTACTGCAGCAGGTGGATTTCAGATTGTTCTATGGCTAGACTTGCCAGATAAAATATGCCCAGTTAAATTTGAATTTTAGATAAACAATAACTCCTGTTAGTATGATCCATGAAGCCTTTGGGACATACTTATACTAAAATTGAGTGAGATATACTTATATACGTACTTTAAATAAAATTGATAAGGTATGCTTAGACTAAAAAAGTAATCATTGTTTATCTAAAATTCCCATTTAGCAGGGAAAATTCCCATTCCCATTCCCTGTATTTTTACTTGCTACATCTGGCAACTATGTGGCGAGTGCGTTTTAGATTGTAGGATCTTACTCTCTGACTTCTGACTCCAAGTCCATTTCCCCTTCCAGCCCCCTCTCAGTGTTCTCCCCTTCCTCTCTGGGCCAGAGTGAATGAATGGCTTATGTACCCTACCCTCTGCTCCTAGGTGCATAAAGCATAGCTCAGGTAGGGATAGGGTCTGTCTTAAATCAGTGAACACAAGATAGCTCCCACCTTATTCACCCACAGCACAGACAGTTTTCGTTTGCTTAAGTCTAGTGATGGGAGAGCACGACCAGGGTGAGGTACCTGCTTAGTGATGACAGAATCAGGGCCACCATTCTGCGACTATAAACTTAGGAAGAGACTGGTATTTTGAGTATGATTCGAGTCAGGTGAAGAAGAGTGACTTACGAAAATACCTCCTGGAGTAAAACTGTTGTGAGAAGAACAGTAATTATATTTTGGTTCATGTCGGGTTGTGTGCTCACCATGTGCTGGAGGTTCACAGACATCCGCCTCAAAGGCTGCCTGTGAGCCAGGGATTACTCTCACCTGCTCTTGAAAGACGTGGAAGGTGAGGGAGAAGTGACGGATGCAGCCGCAGTAGTGACAGGCGGAGGTGGACTGGTAGCCAGGTGTCTATCCCGCAGCCCTGCTTAACTGCCCTCTGCTGTCACCACAGCTGAAGTGGCTTAACTAGACACAGTCCTTCCACTGCAGACGGCTTGTCAAGCAGCCCTCTGGCCTTGGGAGGGAGGCTGCCGAGTGGAAGGACGTTGTGAGCTCTGCCCAGTGCGCTGGTGAGGGAGTCAGACTGTGAGCCCCTGGCCTTATCTCTCTGGCCTTAGGCACAGTAGTAGCTTCCCGGGAACAGGGTCACATCAAAAGTGCCTTTGGACACCTGTGGCAAACTGGGAAGCCCCAACGACTTCATCAGGAATTAGACCTCAGCCCCGGGAAAACTCCGTCTTATGTCTTCCATGTACAGCGGAAACTTCCAGCAGGGCTTCTTATCTCTTGACAATTGCAGAATGGCTTTGGCCTTAAAACCAGCATCTGGCATGCATGTCAAGGTTCTTCGGTAAGAACTTTGAATAGCCTACATCGGCGAGTTTTGTGGGTTTTTTTTCGGTAAATGGTAACAAAACACTTTAAAGAAAAGAAACATACCTGTGATGGTAGTTCTTGCCCTGTAAAGAAGTGTGGAGAAGGAGAACAAGCCTTTTGTACAGGCTTTCCCTTGGACTTCTGCAGCGGCTCCCACCAGAACACCTTCCTTCTGCCCGGACCGGCTGCGCCTGGCAATCCCATGCCCTGCCCTCCCTTCTAAAACCATTTACTGAAGCAGACTCTTCCCATTTCAAAGTGATTAAAAGGGTTCCTTGAAATAGTGAGCTCAAAAATGCAGTTGAGAATTCATCTTTAAGTGAATATTAACTTAAATATGTTGTCACAGCAGCATGGCCGAGGCAAACCTGGCCCTTGAAATTTCACACGAAAGCCAGAACAAGAGGGGAAGAGGGAGGTAAAAGGTGCAGGGCATTTTGAACTCAGACAAGAAATGATCACCTTCCACATGTGTGACTTGGGGTAAGTTGTCTTAGCTTTTCAGACCTCAGTATTCCTAATCTGAAATAGCATTAATAATGCTGACCTCAGAGAGCGCTAAGAATTAAGTGAATTATTATATATCAAATGCCAGACTCAGTGACTCAGGCACAGTATTTGCTCAATACTTCCCCCTCTTTTTTTCACATCATGGCAGTGGGCAATGAACTTGGGATTTATAGAAATCCCATTTTATAGGCAATTTTTTAGATGAAAAAAAAAAATAGCCATTGCCTAATTCTAGCTACTTATTCATTAATGTTTATAACAGAACTATTGAATACGTGCCTGCTTTGTGTCAGGCACTTTTTTTTAAAATATTTTATTTATTTATCTTTAGAGGGGAAGGGAAGGAGAGAGGGAGAGAAACATCAATGTATGGTTGCCTTTTGTGCATCCCCTGCTGGGAACTGGCCTGTAGGGAACTGGTCTGCAACCTAGGCATGTGCCCTGACTGGGAATCGAACCGCGATTGTCTGGTTCGCAGGCCCGCACTCAATCCACTGAGCTACACCAGCCAGGGCTGTGTCAGGCACTTTTCAAGCCACTGGGGATGGAGCATCGGTGGGACAGGCACAGTTTGTGTCCCTTTGTAGCTTCCATTCTAGGCAGGGGGATGGATAATAGAGCAGCCATTGGAGTGCACTTCCCATATCAGGCATCATCCTGAAGAAAAATCAGGCCCAGGAAAGGGATACAAGGGACTTAGCTCCGGTGGCCAGTGAGGAGCTGTCCGAGGAGGCGGCTGTGTAGCTAGAGCCGACAAATAGCCGTAGCTGGCCCGGTGCCTCTCCCCGCATGGGAATGCATTTTTGTGTGTGTGCATCTTGAGGGCTCTCACTGTCCGTACCCCTCCTCTCCCTTGCTCCGCACTTGTCTTCCCAGCGTCGTGTTACCGGACAGGATTGAATACCCCTTTCATTGATGTTGTCCTCTCGCCGGGGTGTAACCGGAAACCTTGGCACCTTGGGAGTCTGCCACGGAAGCAGCTTCTTGCAAAAAGAGAAACTGAAGCCTGAGTATGGGATGGAGTGAGGAAAAGTGAGATGGGAGCTGAGAGCGTTCTTAAAACTTTCATGAGTTTCCACGGATCCCGATAACACTCGGGGGGTTGCTCTGTTGCCCAGGAGAATTGATGCCTTCAGCCCAAGGTGATGGAAGGTTCCCCGCAAAGTGATGTGCTTAGTAAAGAGGCCCCTGATGGTCCTGAATGCTAAGACCAATAGTAACAGCTCGAGAGCTCTCCTCCTAAATGGGTGAGATGGATTTCAGGAGGTCAGTGTGACACGTTCAGGTCAAATTTATGTTGGTTTTCTTTGCAAGCAGCTGCAGTTGGAAATCTTCCCAGCTGGTGGCCAAAGTGTTGTTTTTCCCTTATTATTTCGTGGAGATTTAAAGAGAGGTGAAGGAGAGATTGGGGGGAGGGGAGAGTAAGCCAACTGGTCTGAGAATGTACAGGTATCCAGTCAACTCTAAACCCTAACACCCGTCTCTTGATAGGCAGATGGAGGTGCGGAGGAGTGGAGATCGCTCTATGATCTTTCACAGTTTCTCCTGCTCCAGGATTTGCCTTCTTAGCTCAGAAGCTCATCCGTAACTCAGGGCCACCTCCTAAAACGGCCTCTTCTCGTCTCTGTTGTGCACTTTCAGTGCTGGTGTGTGCAGTATTCCTTGCCATTTCGGAGTCTGCAAGGGTTGGCTGGTATCCGGGCATGGCTTGCCCTGACCCACTCGCTTCTCCGCACCCTTTTCTCAGAGGGCCCTCTGTGCGGGGGAGCCGTGAATCTCCTAGGGCCTCATTATCCAGTACTGAAAATAGGGATGTGTGATCTTGGCTGAGTTTTCGATGTTTCTCCCCAGGATTGAGAGGTAATCTGGGGAATGTAGTTTGGCTGCCAAGGAGTTGGCATTTCTAGGACATTTGGGTGGTTTGTGTCGAACAACAGAAAAGAGTATTAGAGTCTGGAAGGTGTGGCCTTGTTCCCAAAGCAGCTCCGGAGCCAGTTAACACCCACAAGACCCTCCCAGCTTCTGCAGTTATTCTTGTGCCGCAGCTTTGGGCACACCTGTGGTCTCTCTCTCCACTCAAGGTCAAGCCCATGGCCAACTCATTTTGCATGTGGGTCTCCCCAGTCTTCTAGGGCTTTCCAGCATTAACATCCCTTTCCCACTGAAATGTCCTGGTAGTTTCCCTACCTGGAAATCATCCAACAGATAATACTTACACAGGTATGAAATGATCTATATAATTAATAATAATCACACCCAACACTTGCTGAGCACTTAGCCCATTTCAGGAACTAAGACTTTTATATATTTTAAGCTGATTTTATTCTCAAAACAACTCTGTGAGGTAGGACTAATCGTGTCTTCATTTCTAGTTAAGTCACTTGAGGCAGGAAGAAGTACCTTTACCGAATTCTTTTTCTTTTTTTTACTATACTTTTGTTTCTAATAACAAAAGTGGAAACAACCTATTAAGATGTGTCTGATTAAGTGTATGTATAAGGCTCTTATTTCTAAAATGAATGCTTCTCTGTAATTATTTTATTCTTTTGAGACCTGATTTTTAAGAATAAGACCGAGGAGTCCCTTTGTCTGGCTTTGGTGCGTTAGGTTGCTTTGGCAAGATTCAGTCAAAGCCCTGGAACAAGTGGTGCCCCAACTTGGGAGCAGGGTGGGCTCCCGAGGGCACGTGCAGCTCCGTGTGCAGCTCCTGTGGTCCAGCTTCTGTGTGGACTGGTTTACACGAGGGCATTTTCCTTGGGTGGGAGGTGCTTTTATTCCAAGTTATCAAAGGTCTTCTGAGTTTAGCTAAGGCCGTTCTCTCTGTTTACCGTCGTCCCCAGAGTGCGGAGTGGTTCTTGTATAACCTGCCTGCAGGCATGTTTGTTTGGCCATCAGACATGGACAAAAACTGAATTATCTGCCACTTCCAACCCTTGGGCGATTTCACATCAAAATCTGGATTCAGCAGTGAGGCTGACATTTTGGAAGGCCGGTGGACCGGCCTGGCCTTCCTGCTTGGTAGCAGCCTCTGCACACACCTCGGGGACGCCCCTCTGTCGGGGCGCGCACTCTCTGGTTTACCTCAGACCACAAAGGTCCCAGCCAGCAGTTGTCTCACTGGTGGAGGCTTGGCTTGAGGAGAAGTGGGTTCTAGTCTCTCTTCTCCCTAAAGCAACTGAACATGATGCGAATCGTCTTCTCTCACGTGATGAAAGTGAGACTCAGAGACATTGCATGACATCAGCCCAAGTTGCGAGTTGAAGTGGGTTAAGGTAGCGTGAAACTTCAACTTCGATAATCGGCCTTTCTTCTGATATTTTCTCCACCAAACCCCAGTTGTCTCCCATTGTTTTATTTGACCCTCACAGCATTCGCAGAGGTAGGTGAAGAATTCATTTTGCAGGTCAGCCAACCACAACTCGGTAGAGCTCCGAAACAGGAAGGTCACGTACCAAAAGGGCACAGCTGGCACCTGCTCCCACGTTGGCGGAACCCAGACTTCAGGCCCCTTGACTTGCGCTCACAGACTACGGAGACCTGCATGAATTCCCAGGTCCTTTGCAGCTGAGGCATTAATGACTCTAACATACTCGATTCCAAACAGAAGCAGGAAAGGTGGAGGGACCCCCATTGTTGATGTTGTAGCCCAAGGGGTGGGAAGTTCCTGGGGTCAGGCAGACGACTGCTTGTGGGAGCCTCAGCCCTTGCCAGGCTCCGACTGGTCTGGGGCCTGCAGAGCAAGGCTAAGAAGAGGGAGAGATGGTGAGAGGGGAGTGAATTGCTTTCAGAGCCCTGAAAACTTCGATGGGGAAGCCAGCTGTATACACCTGAGAGCATTTGAGCACCTTTATGAAGGCTGCGCCTCAATACGTGCATGTTAACATTATTTTAACCGTGTTCTTACCTGTAGACTAAAAGGGATGTTGCGTTGCATGATATCAATGGAGGGATAGCTGCTTGACGGAGACCCAGTGAAGTCAGTGTGCAGTCACATTTGAAGCGTATCCACGCGTACTCTGCCTTAGCCATGAAATTTGTAAGCTGCAGCTTCTCTGCCACGATTGGGTAAATACAGGGTGTGCCCTTTTCCTGCATGGTCCTTTGTTGGTTGAAGAGTGTTCAGTCAGCCTGCAATCTTCACTTACATTTAATTCAGATGGAAAAGTGCAAAGAGGGCCCATTATCTCAAGAGACAATAGCTGTAGCAGGTAAGATCCTGGACTCAGAATCAGCCTGTCAGGATTAAATCCTGGCTGTCACTTACCAGTGTGTGTGACCTTAGGTCATTAATTTATTTGACCTCTTGCGGCTTCAATTTTCTCCTCTGGAAAACAGAGAGAAGAAAACTTCATATGCTGTAGAGTTGTTGTGAAGTTCAGTGAGTTACGTGCGGCAAATATTTAGGAGAGAGCCCGGCACACACTACAGAGCGCACAGGGACTTGCTGCTGCTGCTGCTGCTGCTGCTGCTGCTGCTGCTGCTGCTGCTGCTGTGCCGTTGTTTTGAAATGCCTGTTCCTGATCTGCTCTGTCGTAGCAGACAGTGCTTGGGATCTGGAGCCAAGAAACTGGTGGGCAGAGACACTGTAAATGAGCACCCTCTGGGCGGAGAACAGGAGACTAATCCCCAATAGTCCGTCTGGCTCCTAGCAAGTCTGGGGCTTCTCCTTCTATCAGGAGAAACGCTATTAAGCGCTTTGTGTAGGCTCTGAGGCTGGAGCAGCCCATTGCACACAAACCCCTGACTGTCTACAAAATAGGTGACTTTGGGGAAGAACGTGGCGGCGTGGAGTCCTGACTCTGCCTCTCCCCACCTCTAGGCTGTCCTGTAAATCAGTTTTATTTCAGAGTTTTGTCTCCTCCAGCCCCACGTAACAGTGGGATAATATCATTTTTCAAGATCTGTCTGGGGAACGAATAGATAACATTTTGGTTAACGCTCTGCAGAGTGCATTTGCTTAGTGTGTGTGCTCAGGAAGCAGCAGGGGCTCTCAGTGTCATTATGAATGAAAAATTTTGGTCTCAGACCCTATAAATCAAAATACTTGCCCCTAATTCCTTAGGTGATATTGTTGCCCAAAATCAGTAGTTTATCTGAAGACCAATAAATACCGCAGACTGCGTGTTACTTGGAGAATGTGGGTAAACTAATTGCATCCAGGCAGGGGGTGACTTGCCTGAGATTGAATCCAAAGGAATTTCCTGGGTTCGTAGTGTAAGGGAAGTTCACAGTGATGCTAATGCTTAGAGTACTGAGGAAAGGGAACTCTAAGTGCAAGTTCAAGAATAATGATTGCAAATGGTTGCAAAAGTGAGAGAAAGATTGAGCAATGGACTGAGCTGAGGTGGACGCCTGTACTTCACTCTCTGTTCAGCCTCCTCCCTATCTAATACCTGTTAGTGCCTGAAGGATTTGGAGTCTCAGCACCCCTTCCTCCTCCTGCAAAAAGTCCCCCCCCCCCCCCCGCCCTCTATTGAGTCTGCCTTTCCTTTCTTGCCTGCATTTGCTGAGTCCTCTGATAAATATTTATGTAGTTTCTGCTACTCCAGGTCCTGGAAATGCAACCGTCAAATACACACTCACACATACATATGTGCACATACGTGTCCACCTGCAGGTCAAGTCCCCCCGTGTACAATTACATTCTTGTTGAGGAAGACAGAACAATTTTTAAAAAGTTCAATAAAATATGTAGTTTGCTCTTCTGAGGATTCTTGTGGGTTTCTGCACTTTTCCCCCCTTCTTCGGGTTGGGAGTTCGTGCGTTCTGTGTCTCTGCTTTGAGAGACCTCTGCCGAGCCTCACTATTTCCACTTCACAAAACCCCTTCACACTGCTCCCTAGGGCGCCCTCAAGGGCTTTAAGGATCAAGATTCGATCCACCCCCTGTGAAAACTTTTTAAACATATTAGAACATGGTGGTAATCTTGCTTTTCTGTTCTTTTTGCTGAAAGTAAACATATAGATAAGAACACAAAACCTGAAAATATACCTTATTTGAAGTAAATACATGTGAAAATGAAATGTATTACTTAGCTACAGCGGAGGTTAATTTCAAACAAAATCTACTTTCCTGTAGGGTTTTTTTATGAAAAGTTTAGTAATTAGCCAGTTGATGTTTTCTGTTGAGAAAAACTTAAACTGAAAGCACAGTGGAGTAAATACATACAGTTGACCCTTCAACAGTGCAGGGGCACCGCCACCCCTTGAAACTGGACATACTTTCAAGTCCCCCAAACTTCACTGAAAGGCTACTGTTGACTGGAAGCCTTAGTCACAACGTCAACAGTTGATTCACACATATTTTATATGTTATAGCTATTATATACTGTATTCTTATAGTAAGCTAGAGAAAAATGTTATTAAGAAAATCATGAGGAAAAAATATAATTTACAGTATTTATTGAAAACAATCCTTTTATTGGAAACAATCCTCTTATAAGTAGATTCACACAATTCAGATTTGTTTTCCAGGGTCAGTTGTATTTTGACCAGAACATGTATATCTGATTATGGGGTAAATGATATTTGTTGTCCATGAAGTCAGAAATAAATCTGTGAGGGTATTTATTTTTTTTTAGATTGTAGATATAGTCTGCAAAAATCAGAGTTTGCAGTGCATCGAGCTGGCCCTGAAGGAAACTGATGTTCTTCTTTCTTGTTTCTTTTCTTCTGCCTGGACTTAAGGAGCATGTTGTGCAAAAGATCCAACAGGACCTGGGAATTAGATCTCACTTCTTACTGACTGTTTGGAACTTTAGAAAACGTACAGGTTTTTAATTTAGATCTCTTCAATGTAAAGATGACAGTTAATAGTGCTTAAAAAAAAGACTTCCTTTTAAAAATGGGATTAAGGTTAAGAAAAATGATTTTGAAAATAGTTTATTTGAGTCCGTTTTCACTAGATTTTGAATATGATTTCACTATACAAGCCCTTCTCCCCACCCCCCCGCCACTGAACCCAAAACTTTCCTTTCTGCTCACTTTAAAACAACACTGAAAAATGGCTATTTTTAACTTTGCCTAAGAATCTTCCAGTAAGAATCTCAATAGTTTGCTTTTTAAAACATGTTAAAAATACAGAAATCCAATTTCTTATAAGTTTTTAAGAACAACTGGTAGACATTAGGAAAGTGCCAATATCCCCGTAAATCTCAGTAGAACCTTTTTTATGAAATTGGTGGGTGACATCCATAACCCTGTGTTTAGTGTAGCCCCAAACGCACTTCTGTTTAGATTCACACACCTTGGATAGCTTCCTTACACCCCCTTATTTACAAGCATTGAGGGGAAATCTCTGAATTGTGAACCAGATGAGAATCATTGACTTGTCAGTAGAACCTGAGTATAAAAATAATGAAACATGTTCTGTCACTTGGCTTTCATTGCATTTTTTCTTACTATTAATATATAGGATAAAGTTTATTTTAAAAATATTCTTACATTTTAATTTTATTCTTTTCATTTTTGTACATTTCATAATTATATTAGTATATATTTTATATTGGTAGAGTAGAACATGTGTGTTATGTAAAAATGAACCAGTACGTAGCAGCTGCAACGTCTCTTTTTTTGAATGGTAAGGTGGGTGTGCGGTTGTGAATGTCGAACATCAGTGTGTGAGGTGCCACCTCACCGATGATGCCAGAGGGTCGATAATACTCATCTGTATGGTGTGTTACTCCCCGGCAGGGACCTCCCAGGAACGGTCTCACTGTGTGTGTGTCATTGTAAGTATTTTATGATTGAAATGCATTTGTATTATCGACTGAAGAAAACATACAGGGTTGCGGGAAGTGATTTCTCCCTCCTTAAATCCATCCTTTCAGATCCCCTTCTTTAGGGTATGCAGGACTCCCCATTTTAATCTGTAGAGTAGGAGACCTCATCCTGTGGGTCAGATCACATTCTCTGTGTGTCCAGATCTCAGTCTCTCCCTCTTCCTTCCTCTCCCCTTCCCTCCCTGTCTCTTCCTCCCCCTCTTTCATGAAGATATTCTAAGTCCAGCATCCATGCCATGATGATTTGCCAAATGCTCTCTTTCAAGTTACAGTTACCAGAGGATCGTAGGTAAGCACTGGGAAATGGCACTTGGCCTCTGCTTAGCTTGATTCAGATTGCTTGTTTTCCAAGGAACTGTAAGATCAGTGGTGCCTGTCATGCTAAAGGGCAGCCGCAGGGTCAGGGCATATTTATTGCTTGCTGGGCTGTGCTATTGACCAATCAGAAGTTAAACAGTGCCTGCTGACACTGGCTAAGATATCACCTCTGGGCCAGGAAGACCCTAGCTCACCTCAGGTCACGCTGGTTTGCAGGGACAGGTGGGCAAATGGAATCTGGGCTTGCAGCTCTAGGAATTCCATGTCTGTGTCAGAGTTTCAGCTTATTTGGTCCTGGTAGAAAGGCTTTGAGACATGTCCAGGATGCTCTGCATTTTTAGACTCAGCCTTCCTCAAGGCAAACAGGGATTGTTGGTTTTGAAAGCTCTAGAGGTACTCTGAGGTTCACTGCAAGGTTTTGTTTGCACGGGATGTACCGGTTCATGTTGTCTAGTGCTGATGCATTTGTCTATATACACACAGACCTATTTATAATGTTCTTTCCTTTGCGAGTATAATTTAGCATTGAATGAGGGAGGGACAGGAGAGATTTTGATAGCATTTGATGCATTAGAAGCATACTTTACACGTGCTCGGTTGAATACAGAACCCCATAGGTGCATTTTTGGGGCAATCAAACTCATAAATAAAGAAATTAAGAAATATGAAATATGTAGTGAAAGCCTTCTTTTAGCTTTATGTTGTGTTTTGAAACTCAGCTCTGAGGGTTTATGATCTGGCTATGACAAAATTTTAATGATGTTATAAAGAATATGTCTCCTTTTCCTTTCTAGGTGTAAAAAAGTCCTGTTTTTGCGAACAGTTGAATGAGGAGGGAGAGGCTGGAGCAAGAAAAACAGTAGGAATCCAGGCGCTAAGGAGTGAAACCTAGTGTCCCCCCCGCAGTGAGATTTCCCTTCAGTTTGGTTCCTGGGATTGAAATAGTATCAAGCCACACCTCACAAAATCTGAGAGTTGTGTGCTTTTGTAGCCACTTGCCATGTAGTGGAAACTGTTTGCACGCTGGGGGGGTGTGTTTTGTGTGTAGAGATTGGTCAGAATGACACCAGCAGGTCAGAAGAGTATCTGAAACTCCAGCACAGGTATATTTTGAATTCTATTGTTTAATCTTATTTAAAGATGATGAAATAGTATGTGTGTCTGAGTTAAGAAGGGGGCTGCGCTTGGCTGTTGTGGCTCAGTGGACTGATCGCCGGCCTGACAGCCAAAGGGTTGCTGGTTTGATTCCCAGTCGGGACACATGCCTGGGTTGCAGGCCAGGTCCCCAGTAGGGGGTGCTTAAGAGACAACCACACACTGATGTTTTTCTCTCTCTCTTTTTCTCTTCCTTCCCCTCTGTCTAAAAATTAATAAATAAAATCTTTTAAAAACTATATAAATAAATTCTAAAAAGAAAAGAAAAAGAAGGCTTAGGGTGGGAGTGCAAACGTTCATGACCACCTCTGCCATCTGCAGCTGAGTCTCCCAGTGAGCAAGGCGTAGGAGTTAGGTGTGAATCAAATATTGACTTGTTAGTTGGGCATCGTTTGAATTAAATTTGCATTACTTCGGATTGTGCAGAATCCAGTTGTTTTCCCCCCAGAGATAAGGTAGTCCATTATTTATAAATAATTCTGTGAATGCTAAGGTTACAACAACCAGCTTTAGGAGTGATGGTACTGTTCAGTTACTGTTGGTTTTTCACACCCTCCTGTAAAATCAGCTGGTTTTGTACCTGCTAGCCTCTCTCATTCCAGAATTTCGGAAAGGCTGCGGAAAAAGTGAATGAACATTTTTCCAAGGGCCTCGTCTGTCTTGGGCATTGTGTTAAACCAGACATATGCTCCCTCCTGTCTGAGAACCCTGGGGTCTGGGCGCTGTTACCTCCCATTTACCAGCGAGCTAGTTTGAGCGAGGCCACCCAGTCAGGGCGCCATGGAGCCGCAGTTGGAATGCAGGGCTCGCGTCTGTGCCTGCAGTCCTTTCGCTTCAGCTTCATGAACATGGGCTCTCTGGACTCACTGGAGGTTTCAGCAGTGAGTCTTTGCTAAAACAAGGGCCTGGAAGGTGTCACCCATGTTCGTCCTCAGGTATCTATCTGTTCCATGGGCCCAGAGCACTGTTCACAGTTCCTTCACAGTTCCGTTTTCTTGTTTGCAAGATCAGTATGTTTCTACCAACAGTAACAAACACCATCCCTAAGGTGGGTTTCCTCTCTCTAAGAAAATGCTTTGCAAAAGCATAAAGCTGCCGATCCCAGAGCAGGGCTGCATAGTCAGGATGACTTCACTGGGTGCAGGGTGGCCTGGGACATCCTGGGGGCCAAAGGTGAGCCTGGATTCAACAGAGCTTTGTATTAAACCCTAGCGTTCAGGGTGAGCGGCTGGGAGATGGAGAGGAAGTGAAAAACACCCGCCCTGGCCAACTGATACTTAGTAGCTTGTTCATAGGACAGCTCATTATCTCTCGTTAAGGGATATTTGAAGAGACTACAGAATGAAGAGTGTGCTTTTCCAAGGAGGGCATCTCAGGACTGAAGTGTGAGTGCCCTTGGATCACCTTCTGGAAGAGCTCCACCTGGGCAGTGTGCAGAGCAGCTGAGAAAGGCTCCATGTGGACAGCTGAGGTGGTGGCTGAGATTCTGTGCAACTTGGGAGTAACCTGGATCCCAACCCTGTGTTAGGGGGAGGGAGGGGAACCAGTGTGTGAATTATTTTAAGCTGAGGTCTTGAGGACAGCCATCTGCAGAGGGCACAGGCTTTCCTGTGAGCCAGAACTGGAGGTGGGCAGAGCTGTGGGCCACCCAGGGCTTCCTGTGTATCTGCTTTGTGACCTGGGATCCTGTGTGATCACACCTGAGATGTCATGGAGACAGCGTCAGGCTGTGGGGGCATGGTGATCACAGTCTGACCAGTGTGTGTCTTTGGGTGAAACCACCTTCTCCTGGTTTTGTCATTTGTAAAAACGAGGACATTTGCTCTGTCCCCAAATCCCCTGTCACCATTCCACCTAACCCTGCGATCCATTTCTTTCGTGTCTTGTAAAGAGAGGATGGTTGATTGATCCAGTGACCATCCAAGAAAACTGTTTCCTTTTTTGTATACATAACACATGAAGGGAAAAGGTTTTTTAGTTGTGTGGCTTCCTGTGCTTTGGGATATTAATGGAACAGAAATTGGGCTCATCAACTGATAAAATGACTGGAGGGAGTGACTCTGAGCTAATGCTTTCCCCCACAAAGGCTGGAGTGGGCCATGCATTGCTGTACAGCATGACGGGGAATGTGGATGTCAGTTCACTCTGTTCGGTTTTTAGTTTTCTTCCTCTCTCTCCCGAAGCAATTTCTGTTTGCGTTAATGGCATCAAGCACTTCGTTTTTCATCTACATGAGGGATTGGCAAACTAGGGGTGAGGCCGGCAAACTTGACTGAAAAAGTTTGTCCATCTTGTTCTGTGTTAACGATTTTGGTGTCATTGTATCTGCACATTCTTTGTGAACAACTGCGGGTCCTTCCCGCACCGAGATGGGAGTGGAAATCTATACCTATCCGTGTGCCCCAGTTGGTCATACTGGGTGTTGGGAATTATCTTTTCTTCCTGTGTTACGGCGATTTGAGGAAGACAAGCACAGCATACCACACACAGGGAAGAGACAGAGACTGACTTCTAGGATCTCCACACACTGCACAGAGAAGCAGAGGCGGACTCCGCCCCCGAGGCTGAGCGGTGTCACCCCAGAGGGTTAGGGGAGGGGCTCCATTTCCTTCACGGGGAGTATCACCCCTTTAAGGACTGCGCCTGTGTGAGAAGGTCTGGATGTAACACAGAGAACGGCCAAGGGCATTTCAGCTCCTCATCTCTGTGTGTGGAAGAGCAGGGTGGGACCCCAGACAAATGTGTTCCAAAGCGAAAGTGGTGTTCACCTGGCCTGCACCCAGAAAAGGTGCTGGTAGAAGTTTGAGCTGCTCCTCCTTTAAAATGGGAACTGCTCTGCCCAGGACGGGCTGAGGGTCAGTGACAGAGGTTGGGTGTCCAGTTGTGGTACGATAGGCCGTGTTGGCGGTGACTGCCCTTTGCCTGTTGCTCTTCTCTTCCCTTTTCCAGTCACACTTTAAGGAGTGTAAGAATAATGTTTTGCAAAGGGTCTCAGAAGTTCTCATATGAAGGAATGTTTTTTCCAGTTACTCTGACTGCATCACAAATTACTTCAAAATTTATTGGCATAAACAGCCCCTTATTTATGTTGATGGATTCTGTGGGTCAAACATTCAGACAGGGCAGAGCACAGATGACGTGTCTTGGCTCCGTGATGTATGAGGCCTCAGCTGAAGATGTCCAAGCTGGGCTGGCATCGTCCAAAACAGTGCTGTCCAACAGAACTCCCTGTGATGGGGAAGATGGGCCGTATTATGTTACCCACTAACTCCATCCGGCTGTTGGGCTACCGAGACATGGCTCGTGCAATGATGGCACTGAAATTTCAGTTTAATTCACTCAGATTTATGTAGCTAGTGATGGCTAGTAGCTACCATGTTGGATGGTACCAGTCTGAAGGCTCGTTCACACAGCTACGTGTAGACTTGCACTGCTGACATGGCAGCCACTAGCCACGAGCTGGGAGTTTAGGAGGGGCTTTCCCCATTGGGACACCTTTATGTGACCTCTCCATGCACCTGCTCCTCACCATATGGTGGCTGGGTTCCAAAGGTGAGCTTTCTGAGAGGAGGAGCCGAGTGACCTAGCATTGGAGCAGACAGCAGGGCTTGCACGGGATTTGTTAGGGTAGTTACGAAGTCCCATCCCGGTTCAAGATGAGTGGCAACAGACTCCATTACTTGATGGCAAGTGGCAAGGTTCTGGAAGAGCATTAGGACTAGAAATATGGCTGTTGTCATTTCTGGGAAATGAAGCTGCCACCATTGTTCCAAGTAATTGGTTCATTCATTCATTCATTCAGCAGACACCTAGTTCCCACTCCATCCATACCTGCTATCAAGGTCCTTGGGATGGCTGATGAGAGTAATGAAGCTTAATGGGGAAGGGGAGGGGAGGGAAGGCACACACAGGTATTTTCAGGGCAATGAGATGTGGACCTTGAGAATACATACAAAGTAGAGAAGAGACATTAGCTCAGGCACATAGGAGTCTCATTGAAGGTGCATCGTGGAAACTTAGAGTCAGACTAGACTGACTAAGGAGTTTGCCAGAGAGACACAAGTAATTCAAACTAAAGTTTGAGCATCTTCCCTGGGAGGAAAGGCTCAAAGCTAAGCATTTCCTAGGGATGCTTCGACTCTACCGCCCTTGTTCAAGAAAGAAAACTGTACAACTGCAGTGCCAGCCACATCCTTCATTTTGAGTGTCTGTCCCTCCCCACGTCATGCATATTGGTAACCAGCTGCATAGCCAGCCGGTTGCCAGCCCAGGAAAATCCATAGCCCAGGGGATATCATTGATGAATTACAGACAAGTTGCCTGTCAGCAGGAAACATGGATTGGATTAGAGAATCTTCATACCATGCTGGCTTTTATAAAGAAAGTCCGGCTCTGAGAGAGGAACAAAGATGCCTGAATACATGGTCGGCGTTGAAAACAAAGATCGATCAGCCCCCGCTGGGCAGCTGAGCTCCAGTGGGTTAGAGTCTGGTGTCAAAAAGTGCTGGGATATGGAAAACCATCGAATGTGCTGATTGACCAGAATAAAAGCTCCATCTATTTTTGAGATCTCAAAATTGAGGGTGAAGTATGTAAGTGGGTGGAAGGGCAAACGTGGTGATGAGAACCCAAGGCTGGGCAAAGCCACTCCGAGTTGGCCTCTGGGCGCAGGTCTCGGACTGTCCCTTCCTATCTCCTATTTTGCATCGTTTTTTGGACCCGTGACTGTTTCTTAATGCTGTGCAAAATCCACTTAATTGAACACGAATGTCCAAACAGCTGATGTTCGGTGATGTTCAGATTTAGGATTCCGACCGTCTGCCGGGTGTTCTTATTAAAGTGGTAGAAAAATGCTCTGGCTGTAGCTGATTGCATCTGACTGTTGACTGAGTTAGAAATATCTCTGTCACTGCCAGATGTACATGGCACTGTGAAGGGAGCATTTTTTTTCTAGCAAATTAGACTTGCTAGCTCCATGAATCTAGATCAACTGAAACAGCTTGTTGCTGCAGGGATAAGGCTGGATTTGGTTCAGTCATTTCTTTTATAAAAACAGGACATCAGGAGTCTGATCCAGAGTCTCTTCAGGGAAGATTTTCAAAATCTGCCCCTTTACTTCAAACCTGTGATTTGTTCGTTTTTCTAGAATAATGTTCTCTCATAGGACTTTCTGCAGCAATGGAATGTTCTCAGTGTGCATGGTAACCGTCAGCCACATATGGATATGGAGTGCTTAACATGTGGCCACTGCCATGGGGGAGCTCACTTTTTCCATTTTAATTAAAATTGAAATAGCCACACGGAGCCTGTAACTACCCCACTGGGCAACATGGTTGTAGGATCTGATTTTAGAAGTGGTATTTGCTAGGTGAATGTAAGAACTTTGCCAACTCTCTAATTTTTAGTAGTATCTTAACTCTGGAGTTCTTTCTTTCTCCTCGCGGTAATGTGTGGGAAGAAGCAATGGCTGGGGTGTTGCTGGCTGGCCAAGGGTAGCGATGGGGGTGGAGAGGAACAGAATTGAAAAAGGACCACAAAGGTGGCCACGACACTCATTTTCCCTGTAGCGTTATCTTTGCAAGATAACCTGGCTATTGTTAGTGGGGTTTGTAGCCAGAGAAGTTTGGGGAAGGCCACATTAATTGCAATTATGCAGATTTTTTTTCTGAACTTTTTCACAGCCTTAAATGTGCTAACATGGAGGTGAGTCTCCAGATGACGCATCGGCACCAAATACATTTGATCTGAACAGACCCCTTGGTTTTTCTGGTGTTGTTCTGTGAAACACACTCCGGGAAATACTGGTTTAAACAGTGACACTTCTCTCTCAGTAACAGATAATGAGCTTAAGGTATATTACATATAGGTGGTGAATCGATCCGCCTCCGGACTTCCGCAGGGTTTAAAGTCTGCATTCGTGCTTTGAGTCTGGCCATTTCTTTGTTGTGTTTGTATCGTTAGTTAACTCTTCAGGTACATAACCATCTGGACTGGCCAGGCCAGGCCAGATCACACACCTGACTGGGCCAGGGGCACGGGCACATCCTTTGTCCAGCCACTAGCCCAGCACTGTAACTACTGACTGGCAGGCACTTGAGTTTAGCTTGTCTTCTCTCTGATGGAAAGGGTCACACTTTGTACTTCCGCTGCTACTGTGCCTTTGCTGTTGACTTTCTGAGAAGGTCGAGTTTAGTTCTTGTAGTTGGAGAGATACTGGTGTTCCCTTTGTCACTGGGCACCCTCCTTGTCTTTTTTCTTTTTGTGATGCTTCTATAGACTTACGTATGCATGGGTGCATACTTATTATTTTTTTGAAATAACTTGATCAGCCAGCAGGAGACAAATAAGATAATCCTGTCACTCTGTTCATTTAATGAAGTGAGTAACTAAAGGAGGGAAAAAAAAATGCCAAAACACAGAGAGGAATATTTTCTCCTCCTCCTCTTCCTCTCTCTCTTTCTCTCTCTGTCTTAAAATTATTCAATAATTTATTCAATAAGTTATCTGCAGAAAACATTGGTCTTCCCATGAGTGAACGTAACTTGGTTTGTGATCTCAGCAGGTCCCTTCTGATTGATTGGAAAGAAGGGTTTTTGCCACACGATAGAAGTGAAATATTGAGCTTTATGAGAGGACAGTAAAGTAGCAAAAAGGGGTGTTTTTCAGCTTAACCGTGTCCCCACTGTGGGGAAAGAAAGAATTCTGGGAAGACGAGACTCATCGACACTGGGCTCCACAGCTGTGTGTCCCCACCTGCTGGTAGGCTGCCTGGTCTCCCTCTTTTCTCTGAGTGGTCCTGCTGCCATGAAGAGGCCATGTCCACATCTCCTGGCTCCGCCTGGAGCGGGAAGGCCTGGGGAGAAAATATGGGGCAAATGTATGAGGCCTGGAAACCCCTTCTTTGTTAAGAAGATTCATGGGTCTCCGAGGGGTGGAGTAATCAGGGCTACGGGAAGAATTTGGGCCAGGCCTTTGTATCCCATATCCATTGGCTTAAAAACTTTCTTAGCTAGTCAAAAAGAAGAGGTCCCGTGGAGGCTTATTTGAACAAATATTTGCTCTTCCTAATTACGTACCCAGAACAGCTCTCCTGAATGTTTAATGGGAACCTTAATATTTACAAGAGCATAAGAAAGAGTTTATAATGTGTTTGGGAGGCTTCTGATGTTGGGACCATAATTCTTCCTTGCACTTAGATAAAACTTTTCTGCCTAAGAGACCTCAGCCATATTTACCGTAGCCACTGTTCACAGAAGTGAAGTAAGAGATGAAGCTCCAGAGAAGGGAGGAGGCCCTGCCTGCAGCTGCTGACATGTGTTCTGGGTGAGAGACACTGGTCTTTGCCAACAGTTCTGAGCCAGCCGAAAGCCTTCCTTTCTGAGCAGGAATACCAGGCAAGCAGGGCTTCCAACTGTCACCTGATATGTGTGGTGAGTGTCACGTGGTGGGGCCAGGCTGGGCCGTTGGCCCCGGTGGTGGTGTTCTGGCTCAGTTCCTCCTCTATGACAGGCCCAACCTTTATTAGTCTTGAGATCCAGCTAATCTTCCTAAGATGATATGCAGAGAACTTGTCTGTGTATTGAAGACCACGGGGTCTGGAAGAAGTGAGTTTGAAACCTTCCTGCGTCCTATACCTGGACCTTGTTTAACTTCTGCGTGCCTCGGGTATCCTGTCTGAAAAGTAGGCGTAATAAACACCATTTACACATGGTTGGTATGAAGATTAGAAAGAGTGCAAATTGAGCCCCTGGCCCAGGATGGACCCTTGTGCTAGCGTGGTGGTTATTATTTTTCTCATTGCCTAACCAGCCTTTTGACACCTGAGGGCCACCTTTATTTTGCACGTTGAATAAAAAAAGCAGGGGAGGGGGCTTCTGAAATGATTTCCTGAGTTTTTTTTCTCCATGCAGTTCATGGTGTGTGGCACAACACAGCTTGCCCAGCAGCAATACAAGAATCATGTCTCCCCACAATATAAGAGATGAGGAAAGGAGAGGTTCCTCCTGATGCAAGTAGGATGAAGCACGGGAATGTGCCCAGGACTTGTAGGAAATCGGGCCGTGGGTAGTGAAGACATCAGGGGGACCTCCATCCTCCAGCCCTGGATCTATAGATCCAGCACCTGCTCGCTGATCTGTGTTGTTGAAGTGGCCGCTGGAATAGGTGTAAATGGCTACTGAGCATTTTGCTGTCAGAGAAAGCATATGTTTAGGGGAGTGTGTATGTACACTCACTTTCTAGGAGTCTGGAATGTGTCAAGATGTCTCCTCAGCTGAGTCGTCAGCTTTTCCCCCTTTTTGTTAAATCTGGTTTAATGGATGCTGTGCCCTGCTGTTCAGTTTGCTGGAATCTGTTGTGAGTGAGGCCAGTTCTTTCTTGTCTGTAGTCTTGCAGCGGACTCACTGTCTTTTGCTTAATTGTTACTATCTTGGAGGGCGGGAAAAGATAACTTCTACAGAAAGAGCAGGGACACCCAATCTGGCTTCCACCAGGTCCTTGGATTTTTTCCCCCCATTTTTCACGTGAGCATACACATTGGAGTTGCAACATCATTGGTGTCCCATGAGCTGTGTAGGCACCTTCTGGCAGGGCATGGCACCTGTTGGGCTAACAGCAAATGTGAGCAGGTAACATCTCACCCAGATCAGCGATGTTGATGCTGAAAGCTGACTTCCTGTTCCAGACTTTCTCTTCTGAGTGGTAGAGTGGTACTTGCACACGAGAGCAATGGTTAACAAACAGAATGGGCTTTGGCATCAGTCAGTTTAAAAGAACTATTGAGTGAGTACTTCAGGATCTATCATTGAATCTGGGGGCCATAGCACTGAACGGGATGGTTAAGGATTTTTTATTCCTAGGAACATGTAGTCTAGTGGGGGCAAGTGGACAACAAACGGAGCAAGAAGAAACATAAATAAATAAGACTGGGGGAGGGGAGTGGAAGCAGCAGACACTTGGGGAAGCTTTGATGTCACTGCCAGATGACAGTGGATCTGGACTCCAGACCCTATTCATTCAGCCTAGGGCTAGGCGAGGGCTGGGCAAGGTGGGGTATTCTTCGTGTATTGGGGGTAGATCTGGTGGAACTTGCTAGATCTTGCCTCTACTTTGGTTTGGGTATGTTATTTAAGGTCTCTCAAAAACTCTTTTCTTCTCTTTGTTATGGAGATAATAGTAAACTAACTCACAGAGAGTTGTCAAAACATGTACATTTTTTTAGTTGTTATTTAAGTAGTTATGTGAGAACAAGCCCCTCACACTGCTTGTTGGAGAGAGCCCCTCTGTATCTCTCTGAGTGGCCACTTGTCCAGCACTAAGTTGAAGCAGCAAGAATTGCGCTCCTGTGCCCGTGGGGTCCACCTTGGTGTTTAGCATTAGGAGGTAGCAGCTGCTTTCATTGCCTGGTCTGCAGCGTGGGGAGCAGCTGGTGGCTGTTTGCACTTCGGCCACCTCTGCTGGGCCTGCTTCCCATGCTGGGTGCGGGGTGAGGTACAGGGTGAGGTGAGGGGGAAGTGGAGTAGCTGGGGGTTCAGAGAGGAAGAACGACCACAGGCTCGCACTGTTGGCCCCCTCTCTGCCTGGTCAATCCTGTCTTCTCTCAGTCCTTAGCAGCTACTGCCGTCCTCCCTGATGCTGTGGTGCCCCACGTGTGGTCTGAGCCACCACCTGAGATCATTGTTGAAACTGCAGACGGCTGGCCTCACCCCAGACCTCCTGAGTCAGAATCATTGGGCCTGGTCCTCACAATCCGCACTTCGTTCCTAAGCGAGCCTGGTGCACTTTAAATTTTGAGGCTGATTTAGGAAATTTGATTTGGATTTTGGAGTAACAGTAGTGGCTAATATCTGTCAAAGGCTTATAGACACTGCTCAGTGCTTTACATGCAATAACCATGTGAGATAGATCTTAATAATATGTTGTCTCATCCTTGGGGAAACTGAGGCAAAGGGGATTTAAGCAGTTTGCTCAAATACTGATCGATGCAGTCAGGATTTGAATTCAGACCATCTCCAGACCTGCGCTTCATCTGTTCTCTTCAGCCTCCCTATGTAGTGACACTAACATGAGTGATCTTCTTAGTTTAAATTCAGTCCTGCATGACCTCCTGTTATGTAAAAAACAGTAAGTTACGCATGGACTATTTTAAAATTCAGCTTTAGCTTACATTAAAGCCCGAATTTGGCTCAGATTCTGACTTAAGTGTCCACTGAGTCAGTTATTTTAAGGAGTGTTCTCCTTTGTTTACTTATCAGGTAAATCAGACCCTGCTGTGCGGCCCGCTTCTCACAGAAACCCTTACCTGCCCATTTGTCCTGAGATGCTCGCACTGCCCTGTGCCTGCACCTGGGACATTTTCTGCCAACAGGCCAGCACCTGTGCAGGCTGGCCGCTCCCTCTGGTCTGCTCATCAGAGGCTGTGCGAATAGACGGAGACTCTGGGGTTTTCCCAATGTCTGGAGGTAGCCGAAGTTATTTTTTTCATCTTAGTGATTCCAGGTTAGTGTCTGTGAAAAGTTGGCCATCAAAATAGGACCAGCCTAAGCAGGTTCAAAGATAAAAATCAATCATTCCATTCATAGTACCTTCTCTCTTCAGATTCCCATTGCTTCCAAACTCTGGGGAGGAATTTGCTAAAGCAAAGACCTCACACATCACTTAAGGTAGGGAGGGATTGCTGGTATGCAGAGACCTTAAGTTCATTACAGGATATTATTTAGAAAAGCAGGAGTTAGGAGAGGTTTCTACTAACATTTTCGTCTTGCATCTCAGGTTCTGAAACCTTTAAAAAACTGCTACTTGCGTCTCCAAAGGGCTCCCGATTGCATTTCTGAAAGCAGTTTTGTTGGTTTTTAACTGCAGTAGGGTTGTGACCACATTGAAAATCCAAAGTCTAATCTTTATTAAAAAGTAATTTGAAAATGCGGTGGTCGTATAAGCCTCCACCTGTTTTTTGTTTGTTTATGACAGCCTCAAGATTTAAGACAAGTGGGTCCATTAACTGCTTGCCAAATGTTTTATGTCGTGGCTATGCATTGCACAAGCTGTTTATCATAGGAACTCATGAAGCTTTCTGGCAGGTTTTCAGAGCATGAACCTATATGATCAATGTACCGCTTTCTCTAGAACTTGAGTCTGTTCATTAATGCAAGTCTCCTCTCTCTGCGGAAGTGTTGGGTATTGGGCACATGCCGGAGGGATGTGGCCAAGTAGAAAGTACTTCTCCTGTCCCCGGGACTACCTTTTGTCCCAGAGTTACTCTATATAAAAGGAGAGGTAAAGGAAAGAATTTGAGAGGCAAGAGAAGAGCACCAGAAAGTGTAAACTTCTTTCCAAAAGAATACAGCTTAGTACTTCTTTCTACTTTTAAGAGCACTTTGTGAACTTTTATTTACAAAGAAAAATAATGAAGGACAAGAGGGGCTGGAGAAGTCTCAGGTTAGAGGGTCTGTGGCCGTTGTTGCCCTAACACAAAGCACGGTGACTATTTTATTTTGGTCCGTAAACCCTGAAAAAAAAAAACACCCAGAATTTAAAATACTTCCTTCTTGGAAAAAGGACCCTAGAAACCATTATGGGTAATTGTATGTAAGTTTAGTATTTTGAAAACTTGAGAATTGATTTTATTCAGTGTTTTTCTTCTGAGTGTCCTGATGTGCTAGGCATTGTGTGGAAGCTGGAGATCCAACAAGACTATCCAGTCTGAGTGAGTCAGTGTCTCAGTCCCTTCAGGCTGCTGTGACAAAAGTGCCACCAACTGGGCAGCCAAACAACAAGCACTTATTTCTCATGGTTCTGGAGGCTGGATTTGGCATTGACAAGATGAAATTAGCACCCGGTGAGGGCCTGTCTCCTGGTTCGTAGATGGCCTTCTCATTGTGTCCTCATGCAGTAAAAGGGGCTCGGGAGCTCTCTGGGGTCTTTTATAATCACCTCCTGATACCAAAATGTTAGGGATAAGGTTTCACCATTTGAAAATTTTGGAATGGGGTGCAAAAACTTTCATAGTGGTGGATTCTAGAATGGTCATAATTATAGTTGCTGTTTTCTTGTTTTTGTGTGTGTGTGTGCTCGTACATAAGAGATTTTGCATTTGGCTTAGAGCATTACAACGTGTTCAAGTAGGAGAAAACAATTTTTCATCATCTGTTATGGTCACGTCCATTTCTTCCCGGCCTCCTTCCCTGCACACTGGGTAGTAACGGGTGAAGGGCAGAGTGCTGAGCACCATGGGTTGTTTAAGGCATGGAAATCAAGTCTGTAGACTATGTCCTGCTTGGTTGAGGGTGTGTACTTCTGGGGAATAGGATTCCTGGCTCCATGCTTTATGGAAATTCGTTTGGCCCATTGGAGAGGCCAACTTTGGAAATAGAAACAAATACAGTTTCTGGCCTGGTTTGACAGGGAAGAGGCAGACAGCCTAATGTGAAGACATTCACGCACTTGCCCAGAGGTGGCCACAGCCCTGGGGAACACATGGACAGAACAGAGTCATTGCATTGTGCACTTATGGGGCCAAAGGTAGAGAAGAGAAAACACCCAGGAGTGAAGGGATGTGGAAAAGAGGAGGTCAGAACAAAGAGAAAGGCCAGTTTCCAGCCTCTGTCTCAAGAGCAGAAAGAGGAGGCTTCTCTGTATGTGTGTGCCTGTGCACACACAGTCATGGGCTAATTGTAGGATCCATTTTAGGTGTCATAGAAAGAAATACCTGGATGCCCTTTTACTCCTGGAGCGGACGTGAGATATTTAATCTCCACTGTTAATTGGTTTCTTGTTACTTTCCCTCAGAATACTTAGGGTTACACGCAGGAATAAAATGTTTAGTACCTCCATTAAAGGAATCGCCTAACACTCAGGAGCTTCCACGGTAGGTTTCTGTACAAGAAGAAACCTACAGCCCAGCAGAATCGCTGAAATAAGGACGCCGGTCAGAGTGAAATGTTCAAGCTGAGGAAGAAGAAAACGCCCCAAAGCTATAACTTATGCTGATGTCATAGAATAGTGATTTGTGAGTCAACACTAACATTTTAGATTTGTTTCCATCATAAAAATGATAAATTGGCCAAGGAGCCCGCAATTGGTGTCATCTCGCATTGGCATAAATTTCGACTTAACTGAAATGAATGCCGTCCACGTGGCCACACCCCGTCCCTTCAACTTTACACAGTTCGTGCAAGTTACAAAAGTGGCTCAGATGAGCAGAGTTTATTTCCCTTATTTTTCAGCTGAAGTTTTTCTAATACTTTTACTTCACATGACGTCTTAGTTTTCACTCCATTTCCTCGAAGGCGTAGGCTCTGTTGCTGCTTCCAGCTTCCCAAACTCACAGGCGCTGGAATGCACCTTCCGCTTTGACTGTTGGCCGCACTGAGAACACTCTCTTCTCCCCGGGGTCCCATTCTAGAGATCTCCGAGAATAGAGAGATTTGCAAATATGGTACCGTGCCCACATTTGGTGCTGGAAGCCTCTCTAATTTAGAGACTGAATTACAAGGATTCCCAGGCCACGTCAGTGCCGTACTAGGGACTTTCTCTCGGGTACTGTGGCGGGTGTGTGCTTGGTGGAATGAGAGGACAATTGTGTGCAAAGCAGGAGGGAGGTTATGGAGGGAGATCCGTGGCTTCTGCCTTTGAGAGCTGGCAGGATGAGTGAGCACAGGCTTGGTTAATATTTCAAAATTATCTGACCCCCCTTTGTGCCCCACGAAGATTTCATTTGATGTGCCTGGGTTCTTTTTATTACTTCTATTGTGATTCAAAGCTCAAAGTTCCAAAAGTTGTTACAGAGTTTGTTCTTAATTCTTCAGGAGCCAGGCGGGTGGGCAACTCCGTCCCTTAAGCAACTCAAAGCCATGCAGACCTGTCCTTGTGTTTTCAGGTAGAGAGTCAGAGCTCCGAGAATGGGTCCCTTCCTCGTGTTCTCAACGCTGTTGTTACTCCTCTGGTAGCTTATCTGGGTCTGGTCTTGGGCTTTTCTGGTTCTTGATAATTTTTGAGGTGGTGGAAGGAGTTAAAACAGCCTTCCTTTTCTTTCTGGATTGCAAAAGAGAATCTCCTAGCCAACTTCTAATCAGCTCTGTATCTCTTTCAGATCTTTCCCAGAAACTCTGTCTAGCCTCCCTCCCCGCCCCCGCCTCCTCAACTCCCCCCTTCTTCCCGCCATCAGAGTATCCTCCCCAATGCGTTAAAGCCGGGTCATGGCATTCATCTGTTCATGGCCTCTGCTCAGGCTGCCGCCCTCAACCATGCTGTTCGCTCACTCAGCTTCTACCACCAGGCTCCCTTCAAGCTCCGACGGGGCCGCGCTTCCCCTGAGCAAGCCAGACATCCGCGAGGCAGTCCTGGATCGCCCCACATCTAGAAGAGATCTCTAGCCTCCGAGGCTGCCACTTCTGCCTTATTTCTTCTAATTACCACTTGCCTCCTGTTTGTTCTTCCCACTAGAATGCGGGCTGCACCGAAGTACAGGAACACCCTATTTTATTAATTAATCTATCCTAGCACTCAGAACAGTGCCTGGCACAGAGTAGGAGCGCTGTCTTTGTTGCATGGGGAATAGTGGGCCTTTGAGTTTTCCATTTCTCAGTGCTCTAAAAATGACAATAGGAGCAGGAGCCAGAGAAGACAGATAGATACCATAAACAGATTAATGCGAGATAGATAAATCCAGGGGACCGAGGCCCAGGCAGCCTGTGTAATCATGACTAAGAAAAATACCTCTGCTTAAATATTATCATTAGCTCTGAAAACAGTAACACATCTATTTGTGTGGCCTTGTACAGGGAACACACACATATCATTAGCTCGCCTAAAAAGTCCTATTAAAATAATGTTTTATTTTGTTTTGCCTGTAATGTCGATCTTCTTTCCAGTAGGACAGCCTCTGTATTTCTGAGGGAAGGCGGTGCTGGTACTGCTGTTACTGCTGGTGGATGTTCAGAACACACATTGGGGCTACCATTGAGTCTGCATGTCGACATTAGGAGTTTGCTCACTTTTTTTTATTGTAGTATTGAAGGCTGATATTCATTATTCATTCTCCCCTGCCCTGACTGGTGTTACTTCTGTGGAGTATAGAAAAGAAAGATAGGCCTTGTTAGCTGCCTACCAGGAAAGGGCAAACCTTGCTTGATGGGGAGGGAGGGAGGGTCACTTAAAATGAAGCTGTTTTATTGGCCCTGATGAAGTGTCGAGACCGTTTAAGTCAAGGGCAGGAGAATGGTGTTGTCTTAGCCGCAACTCCACATTTGTTTCCCCTCTTGTGAAAGCATTGCTCACTTGGAATAACTGGAGGCAGGCAGCACAGGGCCCAAGATCTCCACACCCTGGCGTACGTGTCTCTGTTCTAGTTACCCAAATGCAATGTTAATGTACGTGCTGCTCTGAAAAGATTGTTGAAGATGCAATTGACATCCAGACTAGTTGATGACGAACTAGGGGGATTATCTTCAGTGGATCTGCCCTAATCAGATGAGCCCCTTCAAAGGGACTGGGCGCTTCCTCAAGATAAGATGCAGACCTCCCATTGCTGGCTTTGAAGACTAGCAGTAGGAGGTGGTGGGGGGGGGGGATGTGGCAAGAAATGCAGGCGGCCTCTAGGGGCTGAGAGTGGCTTCTGACTGAGGGCCAGCCCGGAAATGGGTACCTCTGCCCTAGGAGCGCAGGGAACTGAATTCTGCCTCAGCCACTGTGCTTAGAAGAGCCCAGGGTGCAGATGAGAACGGAATTTTGGCCAGAAACCGTCTCTCTGTGCCTGACCTCTGACCTACAGAGCCATGTGCTAATGAACTGGTGTTATTTCAGGCCATGGTATGGCTTGTAATTCATTACATTGGCCATAGAAAACTAATACAGAGGGCAGTCTCAGGCAATTAGATCTGCGAAAAAAGCCCTGGTTGGTGTAGCTCAGTGGATTGAGTGCTGGCCTGCGAACCAAATCGAGCGTGGTTTGATTCCCAGTCAGGGCACATGGTTGCAGGCCAGTTCCCAGCAGGGAATGCACCAAAGGCAACCACACATTGATATTTCTCTCTCTCTCTCCTTCCCTTCTCCTCTAAAGATAAATAAATAAAATCTTTTTTAACAATCTGAGAAAGAAAGCGCCCAGTCCCTTTGTAGAGGCTCATCTGATTGGGGCAGATCCACTGAAGATAATTTCCCCAGTTTGCCATCAACTAGTCTGGATATCAGTTGCAACTTCAGATTTGTAAACTTTACAAAACAGCACGGAGCCGGTGCTTTCTGATGGAAGCAGTGGGTTCCAGTACTAGTAGGCGGTGTGCACAGCTGGTGAGGTCGAGCTCCGGCCCATTGTCTTGCTCCTTTGGGAAAATGACTAGACAAAGAGTTTTTCCAATTAGTAGATCAACTGTCTATAAATTAGTGGGTAGCTCCAAAGGAGTAGAGGGCGTCTGAAATAGTCTCGGGAAGTGTTTCATCTGTTCCTGCAACATGCACACATTGGTTTGCTTAGCAGCCATTTCCTCGCCGACGGTGCAAGGACCTGGTTCAGCCCTCCTACGGGTTGCACACTGTAGTGTCTGAATTAGTCGAGTTGGAATTGACAGCCTTTGAAAAAAAGAGTAAGCAAAGCCTTCGAAATCCCCCTTGTTGCTGGTTTCATAGAAAGGGCTGGCCTCTGCTGACTGGTACGATGTCCATAGACATTTTTTCTGTAGAGGCATATTTTAAAGTGGGTTTGCATTAGTGAGGTCGCTTTCCTGAGGCGGAGTGAAGCATCTTGACACAAGAAGCGGTGTAAGTGCAGTCGATAAACCCATGAAAAGGGGCTTGTGAGAAGCAAGCCACTCGTGCGGCCATGGTCTGGCTTCTGCCTGAATGACAGCCAGCGCGGTGCTAGGAAAACAGACGACTGCGCCCTGGGCCGCCACCGCCACCACGGTGCACGCGCCGCATGGGGCCGCCCTCCCAGCAGGAGCTGTGTTTGTCCTGGCGGCTGGGAGCTGTGGTTTGGCCTTTTTGTTTACAGGAGAGGGGAGAGCAGCCTCTGTCCTCCAGCTGCTGTGAAAACATTGCTGGAAAACCAGACCGAAGTTTCCACCCAAGAACTCGCCCTGGACGAAAACCCGCCCGAACAAACAAACCTTCTTTAATGAAAGACCATCTGGGTTAAAGCACAGGCCCCTGGGTTAGAACCCAGATGACAGGAAAAACGTAAGAATGAGAATAGTTGTTCTTCAACAAACTTTCCGAATGGGGTTTCCATATATTAAGTTGGCCCAGGGCCCAACGACAACAAAGGCAACTGACTGAGAGGCATATATGGGGTTTGCAAAGGTTTTAGCAGTGGGATTAATTGTGCGTGCACGTTGGTTAAAGCAGTCCTCTCTCTTAAGGCCTCCCCCAAAGTGAAAGCAAGTTCATACAAATGGAGCCATACTGCATGTGCTCTTTTGAGTCTAACTTCTGTATCTGGCTTTATATGACCTAAAATTTGTGGGGGGGACTCACTGCACCCCAGCAACCAGGCTTGGTTTTCAGTGGAATAAACAGGCTTGGTTTTCAGTGGAATAAAAAAATCCCACTATCTCTGCTTTCATAGAGTTCGTGCTTTCCTGGGGGAAGAGAGAAAGTGCCAGTGATTTTAAATGATCACTTACATAGTATTGTGCACTGTAATCTCAGCACTAGAAATTTCGCTGCCATATGTGGGAAACTCACAGGGCGTAGTGATAGACAAGGTGCTCGCTGCAGGCCGTGCGGGCAGGCAGGGCCACAGTGACACCAAGGTAAGGCCATCAGAGGAGGCCTCTTGGAGGAGGGGCCATTGAAGCAGAGAGAGAAATTCAGGATTAATCGCCTTTGAAGTGTTAGGGGAAGACTGTTCCCGACAGAGGAAAACACGTCCAAAGCCTGAGTTGGGATGGGCCTTGTATATTCAAAGAACTCAAAGGAGGTCTGTGCGGCTGGAACGTTGACCACTAGGACGTGCCACCAGATGAGTTGGAGAGGGTAAGCTGGGCCTCCTTGCTCATGGTCTTCAAGAGAGCTTTGCTATAGTGTCATAGTGCAGGGGAGCTGTCGAACGTTATAGAGCAGGGGAGTGCCATCCTCTGCTGTGCATTAAAAAAATCCCTCTGCTTGTTTTCATGGAGAATGGACTGTAGGGGGAAGGACCGAGGCAGGCAGGCCAGTGTGGTCGCTATTTCTGCAGCCCTGGAGAGCAGTGACGGTGACTTGGATTGGGAAATGACAGCCCAGGTGGCCGATGGGGGAGGATTGGAGCAGCCCTTGGGCAGGAGATGCAGCAGGACTTGGCGATGGACTGCATCCTGGCTATGGGGAATGAGGAGAGGTGAGGGGGAAGGACCAGGATGATGCCCAGGTCATTTTCCCCCTTCTTCCCCTCTGCCCTGCCCCTTTCCCTGTTATTACCATCTCAGGAAAACGGAGAATGAGCTGGTGAGACGGTCACTCTGATCAGTCAGTGCCAGATCCAGCCATCTCCAATTCTGTGCAGAGCGTCTGGAAGCCTCTGGGCCTTGATACTGAGTGTTGACCCACTGTGAATTAATAACGCACCCCAAGGTATCTGAGGCAGGAAACCACAGTCATTTACACCGTGGGGGTCTCCTCATTACTGCTTTTCTCCCTCGTCCATGATGTCTACAAGCCTCACATGAAAGACTGCGGTCCTCACGCATCATTGAAAACACCTGCGCTAACTGGTGGGGCGAGATATTGGGAAGCAGACATACAATGAAACAATTTAGTTAAGTGGGGATTTATTTTCTAGCTTTTGTGTGTCACTCACTAAAGGCACCATCACCCAAATAAATGGTGCTTTGTGTGTATGTTTCCCCATGGCATTCTGTTCAATTAGAGTTTTTGCATGAAAACAGTCACTTCACCCACTTAAAAGCAGAAATTAGGGAAACATGGGGCATTTTGTTGTGGAAATTGTGTGTTCAGTATTAGTTGTGTCTGGTTATTAAACTGGAGAGGAGCTGTCTCTTTCATATTGTTGTTGCCTTTTCCGTCAGTGTCTGTCTACCATAATTCTCTGATGTCCATTAGAGTATGTTTTTCTCTTTTGTTGGTACTTTTTCGGCATTAGATTCCATTCTAGAACTTTTGCTACCTGCCTCATCATAACTGCCCCCCCCCCCTTTGTAAAAACATGCCCTCGTAATCAGTAATGAAGGCAGAAATAAATGGTGGTGGAGATCATGGAGACTGAATGATTCCGCTGGTCTGTAACCCGGCGTAGTACCATGTCTTGCCATGTATAATGTGCAGCTATGTTTTTGTGCACATCATACATGGGATTATTATACCCATGGCATATGTAATCATTATAGCCATGTATAATGCGTATTCTTATTTTTCTTTGAAAAATGTAGGCAAAAAGCGTGTATTGTAAATGGCAAAATTCGGGTAATGTTTTCCTCCTGGGGCCAGGGCCTCGGGCACAGCAGTGTGAGCGGGTGGGAAAAACAGGTCTCTTGGCGTCTCTTCCAAAGGGTCCACGCTCAGCTCTGCTGGTTACCAGCAGAAGTAACCCTTCAGCTCTGGGCTCTGTCTCTCCCTGGGGAACATGGTGATAACCTGTCCTGCCCCCGTCACAGGTTAGAGGGAAACTCAGACAGGAAGTGGCTTTCTCGACGGTGCAGGCTGTCACCATCTGTGTTTGTTAGTGCTATTTCTAGACTAGCCAGGGGGGTGTTGCGTGTACCCCAAACCAAACTCAGCCTTTCCAGGGTCCCTTTTTTTTCTGGTGGTAATCACTACTTTTCAACAAGTGCCAAAAGGTCAAAACCCACGGGGCGAGTCATGCAGTTGCACCACACGGAATGGAAGATCAACCATTCCGGACTGTCCTGGGAATGTGTGGTTTGTTATTCCCACAGGTGCCATGTCGTGGAGGGAATCTCTCCCCACCCCACCCCACCCCACCCCACCCCACCACATCCTCATATAGAAACATAACCCAGTCAGGGGGTTTGTCCCCCCATTAGTTTAGACAAATTGTGATTTTTTTAAGGGAGAAAATTTCAGATAAGTAGTATCTTTACATAGTTAAATGTGACCTCTAGATTCTTCTGAGGGTCCCAGCATTTGCATTAAAATTCCAGAGTGTTGAGGTATAGTGGCCTAGCAAACTGAGAGAGGGATGGGGGACAAGTGAACTCGCTCCTCAGTTTGTATTTTGTAACCACTTAGAATCGTATACGTGAAAAATATGAGCTCAATGATGTGGTTTCAGGTAGGGGCCAATGTGGTTGTTCCGAAAGCAGTAAGCAGAGGGCGGCGAGGCGCCTGCCTCTCACTGAGCCTCCCGGGACCTGGCATCACCGGGCATGTGTCATCCCTTTGATATGTGTCCTTTGTGTCAGGTTTACAGATTTTAAGTGACTTGTGCGGTCTGCTGGGAGCTCCATGTCATTCTTACCTCTCAAGTTCATTAACTCATTTTAACTTCATGCAGCATCAGGCAATTTCTGTTCCCACTAGCACTTTCCTTTACTTCTTTGCCATACTACCGAGTGTCCCTACTGAAGAGGCACGTGGGTGTATGATAATCTCTCTGCAACATCTCAGGACTGAAGTCCTCCAGACGGTGGCTTCTGTGTTTAGTTCCAGAAGATTCTGCTCACTGTGTCCACAGATGCAAACAGCAGAACCCCAGTGTCCGGGGCCGCACTCCCTTCAGGGGTCAGGCCCGAAATTCCAATGACATTGTCCTTTTTACTGTCACTGCCTGGCTCGTCCAAGTCCCCGTCTCTCTCTCTCTAACTCCACTTACCAGCTCTGTCTTCACTGCCAGCCCTTCTGCTCTTACTGTAGGATCAAATCTCCCGTTTGACTTTGTTAAAGAAATTATACTTACTTAAACTTTCATCGAAGTATAAACTTACACGAAGTACCAGATCTGAAGTGTATAATATTTGTGCGTAAATACACCCACATAATTACCTCTAGGTTCAAGATTTTAGACTATTTCAAGCAACATACATAATGCCCTTTGTATTCTCTGTCAACTCTTTCTTTGCCTGTTTAGATTTCATACAAATGGGACCATACTGTGTGCACTTTTTTCAGGTTGAACTTCCGTAACTCACCATTATGTCTGTGAGATCCGTCCACGAGATTGCATTTGTCTGTGGTTCGTCCTTTGTGCTTCCTGAGCAGTATTCCATCTCATGACTGTGCCGCGGTGTTCGCCTATACTTCTACGGATGAACACTCTGGTCGTTTACAGTTGGAGGCTGTTTACGAACAAAGCTTCTATAAATATGCATATCTTTTGATGGAAACAAACACTCGTTTCTGTTATTTTTGTGGCTGCATAGCCACAAAAGGAATTTTGTCATAGTAAGCTGTTCCAATGAGATTTTTAATGGGAGAAATGGAATGTGAGACCTACTCTTCGTAGTGAGCTTCATGGGCTGCCTTTCTCCATGAGTTGAAAAAGACCAAATACAGGTCTTCGGACTTTTTTACTTGTTACTTTCAGAGAAATCATTTCTCCGAATTCAGTGTCACTTTGAATACTAGTTCAGGGTTTCTGTTTGTTTTTTTAAGTCCTCGCCCTCTTCTTTAACCTCATATTACTGCTTTTCATATCAGTCTTCTTCATCTTCCAGCATTCAGATTATTTTTGAAACATAGTGACATGTGGGTCCTGGGTCAATGCCACCCAGAGTCTTTCTTGTGAAATTACTCTTGGATTGACATTGAACTACAGATGCCAAGTTTGCCAAACTAGGTGAAGTAAAACTAAAAGTGAGGGGGTTAATTTTTCAAATAGATTTATATGAGCAGTAAGCTTTTATGAAGCACTATATGAAGCCATCACTCTGTCAACTACCAAAAAATGTAGCCATTATTTGCAAGGAGCCCACAGTTTGCTAGTAGGGTGGGGGGCGGGCATAGAAGGAAGCCATTGTTTGTAAGGCCCTTTCGATGTGGCCCTGCATGTAGGAGGGGGTGGAGGTGGGGGGCCAGGGACAGGGGAGCATGGATGAAGGCACCTGAGTCAGACTGGGGACTCAGAGAAGGCTTCCCGGAGGAGCAGATTTTAAATGAAGATATAATTACAGATATTTTGAGAGCTTGAGTGGAGGTGAGGGGCTTGTCCTTAAGGGCAAAGGGACTAAATAGCATATTTAAGGAGCAGAGACATGAAATAGTATCATGCATCTAGTCATCAGTTTGGGGCTGGCACGTTTTTTTATTCCATCGATGGTGCTATTGCTATATACATTTCTGCAATATCTCCTTTGGAATGACTTTCAGAGCTAATTTTCAAACCACACCAGAAAAATCACTCTTGATATTTTATAGCTTTGACCCAAATGGTATTCTCATGCTGGATTACTCCCCTGATTTGTCTCCTGAACACTTTTGGCTCATTCCAAAGAAATACAATCCGTCTTCAGAAGGTTTAAGACTTACCACTACTGAGCACATTCAAAAGCCCATGTGTGACCCAGTACTTGGAAATCAATTCCAAAAGGCCAGTTTTGTTCAGAAAGCACTTATCATTGGAATAAGTGTGTAACCACCTAAGGTTGAGGTTCAGTTTCTCAAAGACTTGGCTTTCAATCAAGTTTCTATTTAAAGATTTTATGTCAAAATTGCAGTATTTTATATGTCCAGGGGTAGGGGTGGAGAAGGCCAGAGACGATGGATTTGCCTTCTACCAAGCCCAAGTGCTTTTTGAGGAAGAACTCTATTCTGGCAGCATTATAATTAGGCCTGGATTTGGTTGGACTGGATTGTCATGGAAACCAGGGTCATCTGGGAGACAACGTTGAGAAACAAAGCCCAATCTGGTAGTGGGATCAGCCCGATTTGAGATAACAGGAAGGCGCACCCAGGAAGCTGAGGGGCAGATGGGGAAGGATGGGGAGCCCAGGACAGCCAAGGAGAGGGCTTGGGACCCACGACCTAGAACCTGGAGAGGTCTGGAAGCTGGCCCAACGCAGAAAACACTCGGTTACCTGCCTTGCCCCTAGCTGTATATTCTGAGTTGCTCTTTTTTGTTTAGTTCATGACTCCCAAGACATTTAAACAAAAATAAATCCAAGGCATTCCTGCTGTCAGTGTAGATCTTATCTGTTATTTCCCATGTATTTAGTTAATCTGTGCTAGTTATTTGGGAAGATGGGATTAGTTTTATGATCCAGTGGGGGGAGAGGGGCTGGGAAGGATGATAAACTTTTCACCTCATGTAGAGACTTCCGTTAACAAGGCACTGAGTAACTGGGGCTGGTCTACGCTGGTCCAAAGGCTTACTTAGACTCTCACTGCATCACTGTTTTCTTTCCCCTGTTCCCATGGTTCATGGGAGTTACCTTTAACTTGGCTTAAACTGAAACGCATAGATGGACAAGGAACTTGTGAGTCATCAGGTTCCAAATCAGTTTTCGCTAGTATCTTTCTTTCAGAAGTTTTCAGACTTTTTCTTTAAGGCAAAAGGCCCCCTGTTAAACCAGTGGGACAACCATTAACTTGCCACCCATCCACACTTGGCGATGGAGATCTAGAAGGTTGCTGGAGTTTTCATGTATTTCTCCACATGCATCACAGATTCTCATACAGTTCTGTTAGAACCACACTAAGGACCTAGCAGGTCCTCCTGAGCAAGGAGGGTTTCCAATAGAACAGTTGTAAAGGAAGCGGGGGACTTTGTGGGGTATCACGCGTGGCCATCCGCCCACTGTTCTGTGGGGATGTCTGCACTGGATTGGGGGCAGTGTGCAGGTAGATTGCATGCTGCCACGTGGAAGCGCCGGTACATTTCTCGCAGAGTTAAAATACGTTACAGCAGGTCTGCAAGTTCAACAACCACGTCGTTTGTGTCTGAGGATACCCTTCAGCCTCATGCCAGCACCCGAACAGGGCTGCTCTTGCTTTCCAGCCTCTTTGGTGTCTGGTGGAACAGATGAAGACTGTGCAGGGGAAGTTAATGGTACGCAACTGGGCATTTGCCACCAGGACGTGTGCGCCGTGGGAGAGAATGCTTTTCCTGCCCTGTGCGGGAAAAGGGCGCACTCGGAGTGCAAGAAGGCACGCTCTCCTGCCGCTTCTTCTCACCTCCGCCTCCCTTTCCAGGGAGAGCCATTTCTCATGTTCTCTTCCAGCATTTGACCTTTCCTGGGTCCCTCTCTGCTTCCTCATTTTATGTGTGTCCAGCACTCTTGCCACAAATCTGCTTTTCAAGCAGGAAACAGTAATAATTCCTCTACAGTTCTATTGGTCTGCACAACAAAGGAGCAGAGGTTGTAGGGTAGTGCCCACGACTCAGTCGATTCTTCGGCTGCTCTCTGGACAGCCCGGAGCCTCTCCTAGCGCCAGACTTGATTTCATTTTTCTGGTGTTCAAGTTGTCATTTGTTGTGAATGGTTCTCTTGGTGATCTGAACACATTGGCACAGACAGACCTCAAGAATGTGCTTTTGGCAACAGTGGGAAGGTTGCTGGGAGGGGGGGTGGGGGAGAGTGGAGGAGGGGAAGAGAGGATAAATGGTGATGGATGGAGACTCGACTTGGGGTGGCGTGTTGTGGAACGTGCAACTGAAACCTGTGTCATTTTGTTAACCAGTGGCACCCCAACAATTTCAATGAAAGGGAACAAAGTAAGCAAGAATTCAGAAATGCAATAAATAAGAATGTCCTTTCGGGAGAATTCATGACTGAGGGTAACATTTGCAAAGAGTCAAACCCAGATGGTTATTAGGCAAATGTCATTTATTGGACCATTCATTCCGTGGGGTTTGGTAGGGTGGAGAGGAGGGACGCTGAGCATTCTTTAGGTCTGTATCACCAATGTTCACTTGAATGGCTTCTTTACTTCCTTGCAGTTAAATCCTTAGTAATCACGAAGAGTTTATAAACTTTGGATTTAATCTTCATTAATATGTAAAACCGCAAGACTGGTGTCCTGTGACTGTCAACAGACCCTGTCTCTCATTTGTCCTCAGAACAGCCTTTCTCCTTGCAGGTTTCCATGGTCCCCGAGCTCCAGGAACTAAGGGCTGTGCACTGATTTCGATCAGGGAACATGTAGTAACTATTTTGTGACTCTCAGCTCCTGCCATGTTTTATGGGTTGGCCAAAGTTTATCACGTAATTTCCACTCCATGAATTTGCCCCAGTTACTCACGCAGGCTTTCGGGCAGGGAAGAAGGAGTGGTGTCGAAGGGTGGGCCCGGCGGGTCAGCCGGGCGGTTAAGGGGGACACATTCCTTTTCATTTCTCTAGTGAGTGAAATGATCTAGTTGGAAATGTGCTGGTGGTCTAAACAGGACAAATGAAGGTCCCTTTGCTGTTTGAGGGCGGTGAGGGGAGGCCTGGTGGACACCTGGAGGCAGCAGGGAAGGGCGAAGGGGGCCTCGTGGTTCTCCACAGGCCAGCGCCCCACAGGGCTTGTTCCTGGAATGGGGCCAGGAGAGGACGCAGCAGGGTTTGAGGACCTTGTAGGTACCAAGAACCACACTAGGCAATATCTCAAGTGCCCTCATTTTTCTTAAGTCCTGTGAGATCATCCTTATTTCTTTATTATTCCAGATGGAAAAACCAAGACAACCCAGGGTCACGTTGCCCATAAATCACAGAAAGCAGCAGAATCGGAACCCTTATTTTTCAGTGCGTGTCATCCACACATGTAGTCTCATTGGTGTTCTTGGTCCACTTAAATCAGATCTGCGAGGACTTGGAAATCCACTGCAGTGAACTTTGTGATTGCTGAATTGTGATGTGAGCACCAACCTCAGCAAGAATTGCAGCTAAACCAGTTTCTCAAAATGTGGTCTGTGGACCACATATGTAACCTTGAAACCACATGGCAGAGTGGGGAGACCTCTGCTGAACATACTGATTCCTGGTCCCCTCAGACCAACTAGGTTAGAAGTTCTGGGGGCGGGAATGAGCATTCTGGAAGATTCTCTCGTGCACTAAAATTTGAGAGCCTTGTAATACAACCTCCTCACTGAGCTCCAGTATAAAAAGGTCTTGGGGATGGGGTGGCTAAACTAATGTGTCTGCAAGCTGCCAGTTTGTGACTTCTGCTTAAAGAGCATATGGTTTTATCTCCTTTTACACAAGTGGAAACTGTGGTTTAGAGGGTGTAAGTTGCTCGTTAACATTCTTACGGCTTATTTGTGGTAGAGTGGAGACTAGAACTGGTCTTCCTCTCTCCACACGCCAGCTAATCAGGGCGACAGGGATCCATTTCGGTCCTGTCAGTGACCCCCCTACACCCAGCATAAGGGACGAGTCCTGTGAGAAGGAGGATTCTGATTCACCCGCGTTCGAGTGTTGGAAAAAAACCAGCGCATTTCTTCAGAGTTCTCCGTGGGAGGTGGAAAGATTCAATAAGCTAGCTAAAAAAGTTCCCATCTCCTACACAGCGCAGGCACACACACACAAAGACACGCACAGCCCGGGTCTGTCACCACATGCGGGGAGGGGACTGGCAGGCGTGTATTACTTAGGCAGGATTTTCGTGGAGTTTTCAGTATTTCATGGGTTTTTTAGTTGTTTGGAGGCGTGTTCTTGAACTATGCATTGACACAGTTTCATGAAGATTAAGCTGGAATTTCACCGCGGCCTCAAAAGTAAGATAATCATGTCTCTGGGGTCCATGCGCATGTTTTGACTCTGGGCGTTTCCCTGTGCAACACGGAGGGTCTCACTGTGGCTGACGTGTCCTGTTTGTAGGGCTGGATATGTTGGTTGTTGTACAATCCTGCAGAAACAAAAGTTGGAAGAGATTGCTTTGGAAAGCTGTTCAATTCCGTTCACAAACAAATACCAGAGTACAGGTTGCTTGGTTATTATTTACGATTTCTCATAGAATAGTGTGAAAGATACTTCTTGGGTGAGGGTTGATAGGGAAGAGACAAAATCCTGCTTGTTTGTATTTTAACTTTCCCCTTCCTCCCTTCCTCCCTCCTACCCTCTCTCCCTCCCTCCTTCCCTCTCTTCCTTCCTTCCACGCTCCTCATCTGAGGAAAAAAAGCAGTTTTTTCATTGCTTTTAGAGAAAGAGGAAGGGAGAAAGAGAAGCATCAATTGGTTGCCTCCTGTTTTCTCCCTGGCCGGGGATCATACCTGCCCTGACTGGGAATAGAACCCCCGGCCTTTCAGTTATGGGATGACGTGCCAACCGACTGAGCCATGCCAGCCAGGGCTGTATTTTCACTCTAGATTCCAGATAGTGGGCTTCTCACAGAAGGCTTGGGCCCTGCTCCAGGGCCTTCAGCGATATGTGTGGCTGCTTTCTTGTGTTTCCTGATTGTTTCATTAATAAAAATCTTATCTTCCCTATGAAGCTGCTAAACTCCTTGGGACCAGGTTTGCCTTTTGCATTTTCCTTCTTTAAACACTATTTTGCTGTAGGACGTATTTTTGTGAATAAATAGTTTGGGGGCACAGAAAGAGATACATACTTGTTTTCTCTTTCAACACATTATTATTGAGTGTGTCTGAGCTCAACATTATAGTTCCTCTCCATCTAGGTTGCAGAACAGCTGTGTATTTATAGTCTAATATTTATTCCTTTACCCAAGACTCAGTGGGTAGTGTTAACTAAGAGGATGTACTTGGGATGGGGGCAGCCTTGAGTTTGAACCCCAGTCATGATTCTTACTGTTCCCGATGTCATCTAGGGCATGTTGCTTAACACCACGCCACCTTGGTTTTCTCTTCTATGAGTTGACAGCACCTTTCAGTGCCATCGTGAAGACTGAGCAGCAGAATGCACAAGTAAGCAGTGAACCAATGGGTGCAATGGCCATTGTTGTCATGGATATTGTTATCATTAGCAAGGACAGTAACAATAGCAGTAGTTCCATTGTTGTAGGGGGTGGTTGCCCTGAATTATCTAAGCGATCATCTCGTTTGACCTCATTTGACCAAGATGGCATCTTGGCATCTTGGCATCTTGACCTTTCCGCTTTGTTTCCCAGAATTTGGTTTGATCAGTTCATATCCATATTGTAGGATGTTTCCATTTTAAACATGTTCTCACAAGTAAAAATTTTAAGCACGACAGTTTGAAAATGTTTTGCCCTCAAAGGGCGTTTTTTTTTAAATTTAATGACTGTTGCTTCTTAAGCTTTCAGTCTGAGGAAAGTCCAGCATTTCTTGGCCATTGGCTCAAACAAAGCCCTACTAATAGGAACTGGGAACTGAACAAAAGTGTGGAATTTGGGAGTGGAGGGTTGTGGCCCTCCTCCCTCAGACACTCAGGTGCATTCTGGGAAACTTAACTGAATTCAAAACACTCACCTTGGCAGGGTCACCTTTAAGTGCCAGGCACAAAACAATAATGAGCTTCCTTTCTCATAATTCTTCTTTTTATGATTTTCTCAGCTGGATTCTTCAAAGGATTATTTGTAAAGACCTTTATGGTGTGTTATGATTTAATCAGATGTAGCTCAAATTTCCCAAGATGTGTTAATTATCACTGCCACACAAGTGCAACAGAGGAAGCAAAATGCAAAATGTTTTTCATTTGGACAGGTTGAGGGTTTGTTTAAAATGTACTTAGGGCCATTAGGAGCAAATCAAAATATAGTGCATGGTAATTATGCATGAAATAAAAGATTACCTGCTGTTTAAGTAGCCAGTTTCCTGATAATATTGCAATAAAGTCCTGAAGAAAATTGGTTTCCCAATAGCAGTAGAACACCTTATTTAAGGGACAGAGTGAACTGAATTAGATTGAAAAATGAAAAAGAGGGGAAAGTAGATTTCATCGTGAAAATTATCAGTGGATATTATCCTCAGTCTTAAAGAAAAATGATTGTTTTAGTCTTCCCCATGATCAAATGGAGAATGATTGCTTTGCATTTAAATAGCAATGGATTGGTATATTTCAGACTTGATTAACCACAAGAAAGAATAAGAGTCTCATGTAATAAAGAAAAGGCATGTGTTAGCCTTAGTCTATGAGAGTAGTCAAAACCCTGACTTCAGGAGTCTCACAAATCCCAGAGTTGAAACCCCTGCTTTGTGTCTGCACGACCTCCCCTATGTTACTTAACCTTTCTGACCCCCAGTGTCTCTCCTGGCAAAATGGGGATGTGAATAAAACAGGCCTTGTGTAAAGATTAAACGAGATAATTTATATAAAGCACTCAGGCAGACGTATTCATCATATAGTAATGGTAAATTAATATTAGATGTGTTATCAAGTCAACTGGGGCTACGGCTGATTGAAAATATAACAACAAGGATCTGAACAGACAGTTCTCCAAGGAGGACATACAGAAGGCCCATAGACACATGAAAGGATGCTCAGCATCACCAGTCATCAGAGAGATGCAAATTAAAACCACAATGAGATACTGCTTCACTCTGGTCAGAATGGCCATTATAACCAAGTCCACAAACAACAAGTGCTGGTGAAAAGGGAACCCTAGTGCACTGTTGGTGGAAATGCAGACTGGCACAGCCACTGCGGAAAACAGTATGCAGTTTCCTCGAAAAGCTAAAAATGGATCTGCCTTTTGACCCGGCAATTCTACTGCTGGGAATATACCCTAAGAATCCGGAAATACCAATTCAAAAGAACCTATACACCTCAGTGTTCGTAGCAGCACAATTTACGATAGCCAAGTGCTAGAAGCAACCTAAGTGCCCATCAGTAAATGAGTGGATCAAAAAACCATGGTAAAGTTACATAATGGAATACTGCACAGCAGGAAGAAAGGAACTCCTACCCTTTGTGACAGCATGGATGGAACTGGAGAGCATTATGCTAAGTGAAATAAGCCAGGCAGTGAGGGACAAATACCGTATGATCTCATCTTTAAGAACATAATCCACAAAAGAAAAAAGCAAACAAAATATAACCAGAGACATTGAAATTAAAAATAAACTGTCAGTAATCAGAGGGGAGGGGATAAGAGAATAATGGGGGAAAGAAGGGGAAGGGTCATCAAGGAACATGTATAAATGACCCATGGACAAAGCCAAAGGGGGATAAGATCAAGGGTGGGAGGTGGGGAGTGGGGGCTTGGTGGGGGAAAATGGAGACAACTGTACTTGAACATGAGAAAAAAAATTTTTTTAAAGAATTATAAAAAAATATTCTGAACAGCAAGAGGGGAACATTTTAAACTTAGGAATTCCAAACAGCCATCTAATGTATGTGAGGTAGGGCTCATTCTGTGTGGGCAGCGCTTTGTGGAACTGTGATGATGGGGACAATGTGAAATTTGCAACTGGGCTGCATGGGGCCATTCTTTTTTACCTTGGAAAAGAACTAAATGATGAAATAGACCTGTGTGTGATAATTTGGCTAGCAAGATTAGTGATTTCTGCCCTGACCGGGTAGCTTGGTTGGCTGGAGCATCACCCTGATGTGCCAAGGTTGTGGGTTTGAACCCTGCTCGGGCCAGGGCACATGGCAGGGATAAAGCAGTGAGTATGTGAACGATCGGTGCCAGGAATCCACGTTTCCCTCCCTCCTTCCCTCCACCCCTGTCCCCTCAAATCAATACGAAAATAAAAATGTTTTCAAATAGGCAATTTTTATAAAGATGTTTCTGCCGTGGAGCCACCCTTGGTGAAGAAGAAACACTTTTTCTTGGCTATTTCTCCAATAGGAAATTTGGACATTGCCCCTGTGTGCATGGTGGAAGAAGTCTCTATTTTCACATACCTGGACTGTCTGTGTAAATAGTTAGCACAAACTTAGCATTAAAAATGAACTAATTGCCGAAAGTCCTTTTCTCCCCCGCCACCCAATTCTGAACAAGTAGCTTCTTTTGGGGAACTAGAGGAAAAGTTCAGAGATTCACAGGTTGGTATTTATTGATCCTGTTGCACAGCTGGCAGTGTGCTAGTGTTTTCCACAGTTTAACTTGACAGTGTAACTTAACCAACACTGCCTGGAAGGGAAGTGGAAGAGAAAGTTTCTTCTTTCATATGTATTAGAAAACTATCCTTTAAATTCCAAGATTTGGGTGTGGTCTTCTCAGTCTCACATTTTCTGTCTGCCAGACCTTGGAACTAATTTAACCGGATGCCTCTGGCCCCAAAATGCCAGCGTCGTTTTTGGTGGTCTTTGGTGTTGATTTCCCCTTGTTTTTCATGTGTCTGTTGAGAAACTAAGTGGAGCTACTTGGTGCTCTGTCACTGAGAGATTCCTCGTTGGGCAGCACTAATGTGGCTCCAGGTTGTGAACTGAACAGGAGCTTCCAGGCTTTGCGATCTTTAAGGTGCTGACGCTGGCCCCTGACGCTGCCCCCTGATGCCCAGTGCCCCCTGATCGACCTTTTGCGATCGCCTGCACAATTGTTCTGTGCTTCAGACTCAAGCAGAACAGCACATCAATTAGACGGCGTTTCCCTTCATCCTGAGCTTCTGGAGGATATGCTGCTTGTATCTTTCCACGGCCAATTTCACTCTCAAACACTCCATATCTCTAGGCCAACATGAAGGATACTGAGAATAAATTATGGTGAAATAATTTATTTCTGTCTCTCCCTTTTTCTTGGCTACTTGTTGAATTCCCACTATGTGCCGGGAGACACTCTTCTAGGCACCTGAAATGTACAGCTTTATAACCATGCATAAAACAAAGATTTCTACTGGTGTGAAATTCACACTCTGCTGCTTGGAGGTTGTTTGGATTCTTCATACACACACACACACACACACACACACACACACACACACACAACTGATTTCTAGTTGGGGGGGAGAGAGACATCTTTTTGTCCCACTTACCTGTGCATTCACTGGTGGCTCCTTGTATGAACCTTGGTGCCCTGACCAGAGATCTAACCTGCAACCTTGGTGCATCTTCTTTATGATGCTCCATCCTGGCCAGGGTCCGATTCTTTAACCCTTTGCCTCCTGTGGTTGAATTTGGAAAGAGGAATTAAACCAGAAAGCAAAATACTTTACAAATCATATTTTGGTAAATTTACCTCTGTTCGCCCACCTCGACCACTGCCACGCCCACGCACACACGGCGAAGGAGAGGGAAGGGAGGACACAGTGACTGCTGGACACGGCAGTGTTTGCTGTGTTCATCCCAGAGGTCAGTATATCTCCGTCTCCGGTCTCAACAGTGGGCATTTCAGGGAATCAGCTTTGACCCTCCATTGTCTCCACTGGACAATTCCTCGTTTTCCTGGCATCAAAAGTCCTACCTCCTCCATAAATTTCTGATTATGGCAGTTATTTTTTTTTCCTCTTGCACATGCAGTACTCTTGAAGCCAGCATGATGGCTGACCCCTGGAGGTCCTTGTAAAAACTTAGCAGACAAGAATTTTAAGCACTTCATTGGAATTCTACTAATTCTGGATGTTGGATCAGCTGGGAGGGTTGTCTAGACTGCAGCTTATCTTTGCTTTACATTGGTATCTTCAAAGATAGCGTGAATTTAAAAAAACAGAGAAGACATATTTAAAGTATATAAGTAAACAAATGATAAAAAGTACAGTAATTCCCCAAAGCAGGTTATTTGAGAATGTACAGTGGTTTGTACTTAAAATTAATTTTCCATAGTTTATAACTTTCACCAACTTCAGTCAGTACAACGATTTAGTCAAAATTATTGAGACGTTCATCAAATCCGCCTGACTCTCCAGCGGCAGGGAGGGAAGTGGGCCACATGGAATAAAAGCAGTTTATATTTGGGATAAACAGCCACACACATCACACTCTTCAGAACAAAGTAGTTCGCAGTGGCTAAATCTGACACGTTCTACAGAAGAAACATAATTCGTTTCTGTTTTTCATAGTGTAGACCCCCACAAAGAAGAGCATTCCAGATGGATAATGTCTACCAGAGCCACTGTGTAGCCTGCAGTGCGTTCTTGCACCAGGAGATGGCTGTTCTTTCAACTTCGGAAGCTGATCCCCTGACCAAGATTACCTGGTAACTAAATGAGGGACAACCAGTGACCCAAACTGACAAATGAGCACTTTGAGCAGTGACGCTAGATCCATAGACAAGATGTGAGGCAATGGAAAGAAGGAATTCATCGCCTTGGTAGTCCGCACCCTCCCCTATCCGCCCCCACCGCCCCCGGTCATTCCTAATTCTATCTGATGTTTCACTAACCAAAACATCACTAATTTAGGGAGAATAGTGAGTGGAGAATTCATAGTTCACTCAAAGAGTTGGGCGATCTCCAAGGCCCCTTTCAACAGGGAGATCTGTGGTTGGATGGGAAGGGTCTAGGTACTGTGTTTCAAGACAGCAGCTCAATCTTCCATTTAAAGGTTCTCTTCTGGGCGCATCTTGCTGTAGGGACCTGCAGTTTCTCATGGATGCTGTCCTGAGAACGACTACCCCTCAGGTGCAAGGCTAATGCTTGTTTTCTGCAAGCACACGTTATCTCAACAGCGTGCAGCTGAATCTCATTTTATATGTGAGTTCTTGAAGTAAGTACGTGTAAGTTGCGTGTTTCCAGGAAGCATCCAGTTTGAGAACTTATTTAAAAAACTTACAGTGATTCACAGGTAGACTCAAAATGTCAGCTCACCTAATGAAGGTTCTTTGGATACACCAGATTCCTATATGCTGGGTTGGCTTAAATTCGCTCTATGTCTCGGTTGAGAAACATATTCAAGTCAGTGATTAATGTCAGAGATAATTATTTGTCCTCAGGCCTGTATGCTGGGATGTTTTTCCTCCTCAATTCCATATGCCCCTTCCTTGACATCTGCTTCAAAATCAAGAAATGCCTCGGACAAGTAAATACCCTGAAATTGGCTGAAAGTTAGAATCTCCTCATTACCAAGGCAAATGGTGTCACCACCATTTCCCCATTTTAAAAAACAAAGTTTGGGAGCGGCGGGCAGAGAGAGTAACGCGCCTTTTTGGTTTTCTTTTCTTGCTGCTAGAATCACCCGGGTAAGGAAGGGCGTAGCACAGCACACCTCAGGCCGACTTCACCACTGTGGAATTCTTCCTTGTTATTATTTGAAAAACAAAGGATTCCTTGTCGCCCTTTAGTGCACTAACACTGGCATAATTTGCCCCGGGCTTCTCATAAGCGGCAGTATTCAAAATTAAATGTCTAATTTCACTGCTTGAGCATCCTTTGTCAGCACCGCATCTAAAGGCTCATTATCACGTCCCCAAGATGGCCGCCTTAGGCAGTCAATTCAGTCAAACCCAAATTGTAATTACACTATTTTAGTTTTACACACCTGCTGTCACATCTTTCTCTGTTTATTATGCGTGGTACTTTATAATTATGTACAAAAGAAATGAGACAGTCTCTTCTAAGCTTTGTTGGTGTCGCTGATTTCCTTTTCTATCCAATCTCAGGTGAGTTGTAATGTGTGCTCGGTCTAGGTGAATAAAAACCGGAGAAGTCCGTGAGGGTTGGAGCTTTCTGTAAGTTTTGGAAGAAAACAAAGAATTTTCAATCCTTGTGCAAAAATAGTTTTAAGGTTTACCAGGGAAAAAAGCGAACTGCATTCAATTTGCAGATAAATCCGCAACTTACATTTTATATTTTATTAGGTATTTGTTAGGTGTCCTCACTGTGCTAAATCTAATGTTCTGTTTCACGGTCATGGCCACGGTCACAGCAACCCTGTGATGTCACACTGAAGCTTTGAGATGTTAAGTAACTTCACTTTAGTTGTAGAGAAAGTACTTGGGCTTTTAGGGAACGGGTGGGACATGAAGTTAAATGTCCAGCCTCCTTCACTGGGGGGGTTCCTGACCTCTAACACCACGTTCCGGTGCCTAATTCAGTGTCATTTGGACACATGATGATGTATTCATGATGAGCTTGGACTCATTCAATCTCGTTCTTGTCCTTAGTCTTTATGACCTCTAATGTTCTATGTGGGACTAATAGAGAGTTACCACAGAGGGTGGCTGGGAGGTGAAGTGAGAAAATGGAGAATGTGTATCCAGCACCTGCGTGAAGCAGGTGACGACCATGTCAGTGGTGAAGATGATGAGGATGGTGTGGATAGCTAACTTCATCCTGAGTTAGTGGACCACCTCCCTGCCTTGGTCATGGTTTGAAGTCACTTCTGATAAAGAGTACCATCTGCTAGCAAAAGATACGGGAGGTTGAAACTCTGTTTGTGGGGATCTTGAAGCAGGGTGGAGTAATGGATGCTGCATGCGTGAGGTGGTGGCAGGTAGAGGAGGCAGGAGCCTGAGCAGGGCAGGCGGGTCTTGTGTCTCAGGCATGAGAGATTTGCATCACCTGCAGGAGTATGGCCCATCTCTTGGCCTGCTTTCCCAGCGAATGCCCCTCTCCCAGGTACTAGCCATTCTGAAGCCATCCTCATTCCCTCACTTCAGGCACAACTGATTGCAGTTGCCCAGGTGCAAAGTGGTGCTGGTTGGAGGTGTCCAACGTCAGCTCTCAGAGAGGCCCCAGCTGATCATAGTTAGAACTGCATGAGTCGGCAGGGGGTAGTGATGGGGAATCAGACTGCAGCTAAAGGCGCCCTGTGCTGGTTCTCAGGGACTTCAGAGAAGAGACCACCATGAGGAATAAAATGAGAATGTTTAATAGAGACGCCAGAGATGGTAAGTGCAAGACTGGTGGAGGGAAATGCTGTTTTTAGGGGGGAAAATAGGTCTTCGAATCTATTTTTAATGGAATAATTTAAATTTTCGTAAATTACTTATTTTTGACTGGGTAAATTGAAAAAAAAAAAGGCCCAATTTTACATGCAGGAGCTAAAACTAGTGCTCACGAGTGCATAATTAAATGCTCAAGTAAATATTTGCTGCCCAATTGACTTGAAGATTATTGTGTTCCTCTGGTATGGAATTTTTTAGTTTAGTTTATTATTATTATTGTCATTTCAATTTGGGAAGCAAGTAAGCAGACTAATAATTATATTAAAATGAGCAATTTAAGTGGGAGGAAAGATCAGTTTTTAGTGTGGATTTCATTCAGAGAAGATTTCGATGCGTTTTATTTCGGTTTATGTGTGAATTCAGCATCCGTGTTTCTTCTTGACCAAACCGTTGGGGAGTGGGAATGTAGATCTGCCTTCAGTTCAACGGCGAGGCGCACACTTGATAGAGACTTGGTCCCTAGTCGAGGGTGAAGTTTTTTAGGTTTGGAGTCATAATGGAATCATGACAATATCACTGTAGATTTCATTTCCCGAGCCCCACCCCCACCCTCCAGCGCTGTTTCTTTCCTTCAACTCTGTTCTCACGGGTCTTCTCAGTACCTGGAGGCTCTCCGAAGAGGCTAGAGAATCACGCACACGGAGCTCTGTGCTCGAGGAAAGCCAGGAGGGATCCCCCTTCTTCTTTAACTTGGTCCTTGTTTAAATAAGTCACCAAACCTTTGACAATCAAGTGCACCTATTAAGAAGACTTATTAACAGGAACCCTTGAGGTGTATTTTTTTCTTAAATTAAGGTCCGTTCCCTTCCCTCCCTTTTCAAAATAACCACAGTTCTGCAGTTAGTAGTCTTCTTTTTTTGAGAATGAGCTGATCGTCGTAGTTAGTCAAGGTGAGAACCGTTCAATGTCTAGTGGTGATTTCTAAGGAAGCCCATTTTAACAGAAAACAGTTCAGTATCTCGAACTGCAGGCAGATGCTTCAGTTCTGAGCCGGGCGTGAACATCTTTATCCTCTTTGGAGACTGGGTAAAGGGAGGAAAAGAACGAACTTTTGTCGCTCCCCCAGCCCACAACTTTCCTAAAAAAAAAACAACAAAGTACAAACATCCTCACATTTCTTGAAAGTCCGTGGTGCCCACATTCGCTCTGAATATATAAACAAGACAAGGTTTTGCTGTTTTGGAGGCTTACCTGGGGGACCTTAAGGACTTTGCACACACAAAGCATGCTCACCAGTGTGCAGATGCACAGAAAACGGTCGTAGTCAAGTGCTGTGCCTTTTGGAGAAGGTTAGGACTATGCCAACACCATCTGTAGTGTGATACCATCCTGATTAGATCGTCGCTTGGTACCTTTCAAGAACTTGGAAGTCTGGGTTTTCTTCTTCCACAGCTTTGATGAGACTCCACACTGGAGTCACGCAAAGCTGAGGCCCGGTGAGTGGCAGTGACTTCCTCAGGGCCAGGCCAGGCTGCGCCAAGCCTTTTTGGGGTCCTGTTTTGGGGCCTGTTCCCATTTACCACCCAGGAGGGAAAGACCCACAGCTGACAAAGAGCAGCCTGTCTGTTCTGGGCAGGGGCCGTCCAGGAATTATTGGCTGTTTAGTAGAGGCCCTGGCATCTCTTTAGGCCATTTAATTTACTGGCACCGTGTTGCTGGTTGAATAGTTTGCAGCTTCATCAAAAGTAATGGATTTAACCTATTCCTTGGCTTTCATCTTGGTGTCGTTGTAGCCCTTTGGCAAACAGGCGTCATGAGGTGATGGAGAAGGCGCCCAGAACAATTACACGCGGGATTTGCTGCTTTTCGTGTTTGCTGCGGTTTCTCGGAGCTTTTTAAGACGCCTCTCCTGGGTGTGCGGGCGACGTCTGTGACAGTGAACGCAGGGCGGTTGGCGAGACACGAGACCAGGGGAACCGCTTCTCTGGGGCTGTCAGATGGTTTAAGTTAAAAGAAAATTACGACTGTCACGACAGCCCAGGAAAAGCGAGACAGCGTGTGTCAGGCCTGCCACTTGATTTGGCGGGGTAGCACTGGCGCGGGTCGCAGGATGGCGTGTGGCTGAGCCCTTTCCAGGTCCCAGCAGCGGTGCCTTCCCCATGGAGGCAGGTGTCATGAGCTTGCTCTTCTGGGTACTTCTCCCCCAACCAAACCCGCCGGTTTCTCGCTTCCGTTCCTTGTGGTGAATGCCCGCCCCTGGGCGAGGGACCCAGCTTAGAATGCCCATTGCCTCACACGTGAGAATCTCCAGGGAAGAAATCAGAGGTAGCTCTTTATGCTTCCTTGGAGTCGTTTGTGCTTGTCACAGAATGGTGTTCGGGTCTTCCAACAGTATTAAGGAAATGCTATTTTTACTGTCCATTTTGCTATTAAAAAAATCCATACTTATCACTTTGGGACCTTTTTTCTGTAGTGCCATTATTTATTAATAACCGCACTTTGGTGCAGGAGGTTCAGATGATCTGTAAACAGCAGATATTCTAAAATCATTTGGGTGTAGCGTTTACATTTGCTGCTTTGTTCTGGTTAAGATTCCGCCTTCTTTGAGTGCTGACTCTATTGAGAGAACTGGTCGTGGTGGGGTGCATGCTGGGTGCTGCCGGTGGCAGGTTTGTGTTGAAATAACTCACAGATTAAGAGGGTTTGCACGGTGGTGATGGAGGGTGGAAGTGAATCTCCTGAGCACAGGGGGGATGGAAGGGAAGGCTGCAGATTCGGGCCTGGGCTGGTACCTCAGTTCCAGACGCTGTTGGTATCCTCTGATGCGGACATCTGTTAACCTTCCGATAAGGAATGCAGTGCTGGGGGAGCTTCAGGGTTGCTTCCTTCCACGGCTCACGCACATCCAAGGGACCCCAGGTACGGTACACCTTTCTACTTTCCCGTCTCAGCCCGCCATGTTTGGTCCCAAGCTGATTCTTCTCATCTTGTGAAGATGGGCATGGCAACTTCTAGAGGACATCTCCCTCTCGGGTCCCTTCTTAGGAGCAAGGCGACCTGTCCTGGAACCTGATAGCAGACGTCCTGTCAGCTTCGTGCACTGACGAGCAGAGGGGCAGCACCGTGGTTGGCTGACCCTTCCAGCAGAACCCCCGGAATCAGACCCGAGAGTGGGGTTCTCTCCCCTGGGACAAGAGTAGAGATACACAGTGGACATTGTTCTCGAAAGGAAGATCAAAGCCAGGGATGGATATTTGGGTAATAACCGAAAGGTTTACCGTGACCTCGGTGTTCTCAATTGTAAAATGGGCGATGGTAATAGTACTTAATAGGATTATTGTGAGAATCATGTAAGTTAATACGTCGTATAAAGCACCCAAAACCAGTCATACACATAATAAAGACTCAGTGAGTGGTAGCTATTATGATTACAGCGGCGAAGGCATTATAAGCCTTGGGTCTTCTAATAAGTGTTAAATTAAAAAACATGGCAGTTACAGGATAGTCATGGGGATGTAAATTTGGAGTACAGCAGGGAGAAATGTAGTCAGTAATAGTGTAACTATGCACAGTGCCACGTGGGTGCTTGAAATATCAGGGAGACCTCTTTGTAAAGTATGTCTACATACTGTCTACACACCTGAAACCAATACAAAATAATGTTGAATGTGAACTGTGATTGAAGAATGAAACAATGTTGCCTTTTAAATAGGAAAACCGGTTGTGGGAATAACCCAGCTACATGGCTGTACAATGGATGTTAGTCTGATAGGAAGCCGAGGCACCCCTGCGTCCTGGTAATTTGGGGCTGGCCACTTAGGACATCCAGGCATAAGCACCTGAGGCTTTCAGGATGGCATTGTCACCAGAAGTGTGGCCCTCCACATAGCTGGGAGCTACAAGGAGTGAGGAAGCAGAGCTCCTAAGAGAGAACGTGGGGCACTGATTAGGCCGTAAGCTTTACTGGGGTTCATAGCACTGGAGAAAGCCATTTGCAGAATCACAGCAGCAAAATGACTGTTTCCCCACAACTGGAGGACCCAGTTAGGACCCAGTTAGGCGAGGCAGCTTCAAGTAGCAATATCCTGTGTCCTGTAAGTGGCAGCTGAGGGACTGGCCGAGTTAGAGCTCAAAATGAGAGTCTACAAATTTCTGGGAGGCTTCAGAAACAGAAAAGGGAACTGTTATTTGGGGCAATGTGGGTAAAAAGCAAAGGCAAATTAATTAAAATATGTGCACCCTGGCCAGAATTAACAGCTATTCCATACTTGGTTTTCTAACTATATTATTCAGTCATTTACTGAATATGGCTCGTAATATGTCAGTTGATGAATAATCTTTACTATCATAAAATTTATGAACCTCTTTGGTGCACATAAATCTGTCTTCTCTTTTCCCCCGGCTCACCTCATTGAAGCCAACGCAGAGTCGAAAGGGGGGAAGGATATGGAGATTTTATTACCAGAGGTCTTGTTACCCGTTTGTTTCGAGAGTGGATTTTACTTTCCTGTTGAATTACAACCTCCTTTAAGGGGCTGTGTTGTCCTCTGGCCACGGCCACCTTCAGCCACGTTCCTGGAGTGAAGTCCTTGCTCTGTCCACGTTTGCTGAATAGGCGTGAAACAAGAGAACCAAGCATACACGCTGTGAATTTTGTGTGCAGACATTTTAATATTTCATCCTTTATTACCTATCCAGCAAATGCATATGCTTCTTCAGGAAGACAGAATGTGGTGATGTGCGTGTTTGGTTTTTTTTTTTAAATAAAAAATGGGTTTTTAAGACTGGCTTGTGACAAACTGTCCCAGAGTGATGAAAAAATAGTATGTCAGAAGCTATTAGGAGCCATGTTGGTATGTGTCCCAACGTTAATAATTTCTAATATTGATTTAATTTACTCTTATTTTAAATAAGGTTCAAACCATCTAGAGCAAGGGTCAGCAAACTTTTTTTGTTTAATAAGCCACATAGTACATGTGTTTTTGCAAGCCATATGGTCTCTGTCATAATATTCAATTCTGCCACTGCAGCGTGAAAATAGCCATAAATAATACTTAAATGAATGAGCGTGGCTATGTTCCAATGCCAGTATTTGTGAACACTGGAATTTGAATTTCATCTATTCTTCTTTTGATTTTCCCCTGCAACCATTTAAACATGTGAAGCTCGTTCTTCACTGGTGGGCTGTACCAGCACGGGCAGCGGCCAGGTGTGGCCCGGACTGCAGTTTGCAGACCTCTGACGGAGACCAAGTCACCAGCTGAGCGTGCTCTCGGCAAAGGGTGGTCTGCACAAAGAACACAGTTTAAAAAGGCGGGAGTGGGCAGAGGAATGGCGGGCCCATAGCCGTTTGCACATACCTGCGTCACAGTCGTGATTCCGTGGGTCCCTGTGATTTGTCTGTTCCCACAGGCAGCGGGGTCCTGGTTCGTTCTTCTCTGCCTTCCAAGGGTCTAGTGCCTATGAATGAGTGAACAAAATAAAAGAATCACATTCACAGGTCATAATAGATGCTTGTGGGTACCAAACCCGAATGGCAAAATTTCTGTTGAGAAAAACACACACGCAGGAGGCCCGCTGGACCGCTGTCAGTTTGCCTAGAGATACAGGACATCTGGAGAGAGTGACTGGGGAATGAGAGCTGTTTAAGTAAGGAAATACGCAAAGCACTTTAGGAAGCTTTCCATTCCTGCTGAGTTGCTGGGGTTGCCGAGGAGTGTCAGCTCTCCCCTAAAACGATGGGTTGTTGTTGATGCTCTGAAACGTTACCTCTTGTGCCTTCCACGTTTCCAGAGGGACGGACTGATTAACCCTCCGGCAAGTTTCCATGAGGAAATGATCTCAAACAAGATTACAGATTTAAACTAGGAACCATCTTTTTATATTTATCCATACTATTCATTCTGACGTTTATTTAATTTACCCTTATTTTAACTATGGTCCAGAATTCAGTGAGGTGCCCACAAAATAAAATACCCCCCTTTGGTTAAAAGTGAAGAAACTTTTACTTTTTTCTTTAAAGTGTGTATTTTTTTTTCTTTCTTTCTCCATGGTATAGAGAGCCAGTAAAGTTCTTCATATTAAACATATGATAAGGACCTATCTAGTTAGTGGGCTCAGTCTGGTTGAAGTTCTGGACTGGTTTCCATGAAAACAGTCAAGGTGGATTTGGACATTATTTTGAGCATAACTCCACAGGTCCTCTATTTATTGTTCCAATACTAACCTACGGATCTTTAGCCTTTTTATATGCCTGTCTTTTCCACCCATGTCTTACCCTGGTGCTCACATCCTGATTCTAACAGGTTAAGCAGATATGAGCCCCAAAGAGACACTTGGGACTTGACCATGATACTGGCACAGAACAGTTTTTCTTCCTATTATGGCCACTTTCATTAGCTGTTATGTTGTAATATTGACAAAGTAAAGGTTCATTGTGGCAGAAGCTTAAAGAAACAGGGACTGGACTTATCCCCTATTTCCAGGGAAAAAATGGGAACAGTAGGCATTATCTGATGTAATTAAAGTGTATTGAGCCCTGAACAAAGTACTCAGTGTAAATCCCCATTTGGCCTTTAGAACCAGTGGCTTAGAATGGCTTCTAAAGTTACCGGCTGCTTGGAAGGTCTGTAGCCTCTCTGAGGACATGTTGTAGATTTTGCGGCAAGCCCACTGCAGACTTCATGGGTAGTATTTTCAAAAGGATACTCAGATGTCTTCTAGTCACCCCCTCTGAGCCCCAGTTACCTTGTCTCCAAGTGGACATAATTTCATTCCCCACTTGGGATTGATGCTGGGCTTAAAGGATTTTGAATGCAGTATTTAGCATAGTTTCTCAGATTAGCGGAGCCTCAAGAATGAGTGACTGTTAGCTATTCTTTACTCTTTCCTTTTCTAAACATCCTCCCAAAAGTCTTAATTAATTAGTAAATGTCTCTTTCTTTCCAGGTTGAAATCTTTACCCTATAACCTACTTCCTGTTTTGTATTGTTGGGGACTTTCTATCGCATTATTACTTATGTGTAAAATAGTTCAGTCCTACTCTCAATCCATTTACTTTGTCATTTTTTTTCACGCATGGCTCATGAGCAGACCTGAAGAGTAACTTCCAAAAGTTTAGATTTTTTACTTGATACTTGTGTCATTCCTTGATTTTTAAAAAAATTAGATTTACCTGCAAATTATAAGTGTGTTAGCTGTCCCTCCAGTCCACTCTGATTTTTCTAATGCTTTCAAACATTTCTAAAGCTGCAAGTGTGTAGGCCTATGCTGGATCTTGTCTTTATATGGACATTTGTTATTTCAACCTAAATGTTTTTCAGCCAATTTCAACCGCCTTTTCTTTTATCCAGATGACTTTTTCTTCTGAGGAGGATCTTATAAATAAAATTGCTGATATATTTAAGATAATAAGGATTAGAAAGTTGAGAATTTGCAGAATCGTCTGGTTCTGAGGGTGAGAATAAGCGTTTGGGATCATTGCTTTGTGAGGGTACATTAACCTGTGTCTTAAACATGCTCAGACGGGAACATTTACATCCTTAGACAGCGTTTAAAATTCAGGCCTATCTGCCCTTCCAGTTCTAAGTTGGAATAGAGTTGTCTTCCACTGGGGAATAATTTGTCTCTATTAATTGAGAACAAATGCACATGGGTGTTTTAATTACACAGTAAATTAGGAGATTTTAAGATGCAGAATATGTGAAAGCCAAGAATTCAAAACCAACAATGGAAAACATTAGTAAACAGGAAAATATCTCGGCATACGAGTGCAAGCAGGTCCCAAGATAAAGAACGAGAAAAATCAAGATGGAGACAGATTACTATGCTTTTACTAAAGCTGCTTTCAAGCGGAACAATTCTGATTTATAGTTACAAGCCATTGTTGGCGGCATGTGGCGGGTGGAAAACACCCTGTTCCAAGGGTTGCTCCAAGATGCCTGGCTTCCACGAGAGGTCCTTTCTGCATCCACTGAAGAATAAATGTTGAGGATTCCTTATATGAATTTAAACTGTGCAGAGAACTGCCATAGCAAATCTTCAGCCTAGGTACACGGAACCCTGACAGTGTGTGTGAAATTATATGACTATGAGCTCATGTGGGGAAAGAGTCTAGAACTTTTCTTCGATTCTCACTCTGGATCCACGATCCTAAAATGTAGGAATTTAAACCAGTTGCTTAAACAATGTTGACTTTATTTTCTTGTCATATAAGGTGAACTAAAATTGCCTTCTCTTAAACTGTTATTTCTTCTTCTTCTTTCTTCTTCCTTCTTCCTCCTCCTCCTCCTTCCTTCTCCTCCTCCTTCCTCCTCCTACTTCTCTCTTCTTCTTCAGGCAAGGAGGGTGACAGTGGCTTCTTTTTTTTTTTTTTTAATGCACTGAAGGTGTGAGAATGTTTTTCACCAAAGTTGATGCTTTCTAGCAAAACTAATCTATTTGTTAGAGCACCCTCCTTTTCTGTCTCATATATAGAGAGAAAGGGAGAGAGAGAAAGATATGTCTCTTTTCATTTTATTTTAATTGCCCTGGGGTATTGGTTAGTGTTTGCTGTAAGCTACCTGAAATCCTTTTGGAAGCATGTGGGATATGAATGAAACAAATACCTTGCCAAGGTCTCAGAAGCCCAGGTTGGCGGATTGCAGAGTGAGGGAGATAGAGGTTAGAGGTAACCCCTCATCCACCCCTAGGGACAGAGAAGTGGCCTCCTTGTGTTTGTGTTTTGCTGATGGTGGCTGGAAACTTCTTTTCAAATGAGGGGCCCATGGCAGGAGGACTGGGGACTCTGGCTGACCTCCAAAGTGAAACTAAGATAATTTCTGCCTTCCGAGTACTACTTTAGGCTAATTACTCAGCTTTAGTTACTTACACTCTGTTTTTATGCTGCCAGTAAGGATTGTGCCCTTGCTTTTGCTAGTTCATATACATATTTATTTATTTATTTATTTTTAGAGAGAGGGGAAGGGAGGGAGAAAGAGAGGGAGAGAAACATCAATGGGTGGTTGCCTCTCATGTGGCCCCCACTGGGGACCTGGCCCATAACCCAGGCACATGCCCTGGCTGAGAATGGAACTGGCGACCCTTTGGTTCATGGCCCTTGCTCAGCCCACTGAGCTACACCAGTGAGGGCTTTTGCTAGTTCTTCTTGCATCCCCAGTAGGCTTTGAGCTCCTTAAGAATGAGGGCTATCACACCCTTTCTACTTGTCAGTTGTTCTTTGGACAGCCGCTTCCCACACAGAAGGCAAGAATGTGAGTTAAATGAATGATCAAGATATTTACCTCCCAGTGTGTCAAGCGACCAGCTGTGACCCTCCTGACCTGGGAAACCTAACTGCGTCTGCCTTGTGGAGGATCCTCAGCTGTGCCTCGTGGGGATATTTGCGGTGGGAGTGCCATCAACTTCCCCAAGGTTTCCAGACTCACAGATGATTTGTGGTTTCCCAAGACAATTTGCTGTGCCAGCACTTGAGATAAATGTTCCTTTTTTTTTTTAAACAATAGAGGTAATTGAGTTTAATTCATAGTAGTGGATTCCTGAAAATTACAAGATGTGGTTGTATATTTTTCATATACATATCATCTTAAAAGAAATCAAAAGAAAAGTGACTGTGGGTAAATATCAAGTATAATTTATGTGTTTGAACCCTGACCTAACTGCTAGACCTTTTGGCCACTGAAATTCACAAAGTTCTACCCTCTGTCACCGAGATGCAAGGATGCTGTTCACCCACAGGGGTGCTTATTTCCTGGGATGTGTGGATTAAGCACATCTGTGTGTAATCACGTCTGCCCTTTCCTCTCCCTCAAATCCTAAGTGGAATTAATAACTCACTGTGGTCCCTTTTAACAAGACAGAACAGATCTCGGCTTAAAACTTGGGCGGCTCCTTTATAACAGTTCTTGGCTCAGGTAGCCCATATAATTCTCAAAAAATACGTCCCATTAATGTCATGAAACTGGCCTCAAAGTCATCCATGGTTTCCTCTGTGAAATGCTGATGAAGCAATTGTGGAAGAAGGGAGCATTGGCAAGGAGGAGCCAGAAGTTAATTCTTTTCCATGCCCCAATATAAGTTTCACTTTCCCCAAGGAAGCTGATGGAAAATCCCTCAGGACAGTGCCAGGTGGTGTCAGGGCCAGTGATGGAGTCCATGTGGGAACACGAGAATGATTAAGTTAATGATTAAGAAACCATGGGCCTTCCACCCACCCCTGGATCAGTGCCCGCTGTTTGCTGAAATAAGCTGCAAGCCTGCTTCTGGTCCTGCTGCCAGGGATGGGCTCCATTTGTTGACGAAGCTTTTCAGCTGCTTTCCTTGAGATCCCAGGCTACGTGCTGGGTCCTGTGGGTGGTTCAACTACCAGGTTGGGTGTTGGCAGGCCCTGGCCTGTCTGTACCTTCCTTTTGCGTGACCAGCTTCGGGAACAGGCCCGGAGGGTGCCGGGGTTAAGCTCCACCCAGCGTTTACGTAGGGTTTCCCTGTGTACGAAGTGCTTTGCATTCCCTTTTTTTAGTTCTTGTTTGGAGCATTGATGCAAAGGAAGAAATCATTATTGTCGTTTTAATGGCAAAGGGGAAACTGAGGCAGGCAAGTCAAGTGCATCTCACACACAAGTCCAGATTTAAGTGGACAGGCTCTAAACCCCAATTATTCTTGTTTCTGCTAGATTACAGTTTCCCTCAAACATAGCAGAGGCATCTTACACATTGACTTTTGTCAAATAGTCTGTAACTCTGGAATCTCAATGCAGAGTCCAGCAGCTGAGAGGAAGATGGGAACCCAAGATCCATTAAACTTGGGCCTGTGTGTCCACTGGCCTCCACGGGGACTCCCTGGAGTCCAGCTTGGGAAAATCTCCCGGGTCTCTCAGTGCTGAAATCGAGACTCACTGTGGGGGTGGAGGGTCCTGGCAATTTCATCGATGACAGGTAGCAGGCAGGGATTGGGACCTCTGGCATCGATTCCCGACTTTGCCAGCTCGCTCACCGTAACATCAGAGTCACTTAACCTTGCCAAGCCTCAGTTTCCTCGTCAATAAAGTGGGGACAGTAAATGGGATCATCTGTTGTATTGTGCTGCACACAGGCTGGTCCAAAGAAGTGCTCGGTAAGTGATGGCGATGTTATTTTTGTCATTCAGAAAATCTCTAATAATTGTACTTTGAACCTGGGGGGAGTCGGTTTAAAAATAGAAAGAGAATCAGTAATAAAAACTAGCCTCCTCTTTTCGTGTGTGCCCTCTTCCTTAGTAGGCATTCCAACCACGAGCGGAGTTTTTCCCATTTGAAAGTCACGGAGTGGTTCTGTCCCCAAGCCTATCGTGTGTGTCATTTCTAAGTAGAGTCTTACGTGCACAGTTTTAGCTGCAGCCGGGCAAAGCTGGTATCTGATGAATTTTTGCTTCTTCACATTCATCAAGTTGGTAAGAAATACCAAATCAATAGCTCTAAAGAGCAGCGAGAGAAAAGTTAAGAGTGACTGAGTGCTCAGTGTACTGCCTTGGGGCATCGTACTACCCACACCCCCCGTGGTGGTTAAAGATAAAACTGGGGGAAGGTCAGCTAATAACCCTCCCCCCCCCCCCCCCCCCCCAGATTTCCCTTAGAACCATTACATCTCCCTTACGTCCATTACACAGAAATGAAGGGTTTTCGAGAAAGGCGGTTGGCGGTGAGCAGCAGTAGAGAGTGGGACAGTCGGGGAGGGAACAGAGTGGGGGTGACGTCACAGAGCCTGGGAGGTTTGCTGGGGGCACCTGCTGGGGCCTTGGCACAGGTCACCCTGCAATCAGAGCAGGGGTGGCGCTCCGGGTACGAGGCCTGCAGAGCCACTTAACTGTGAAGGGAAGTGGGCAGGTCATACCCTAGCTGCCTGCTGGCCCCCGGGAGGCTATTTCCCATGGCAAGTTAGAAACCGAGTACGTACTACGTGTATACATAGCCACGGTGAGGACGAACTCACCCATACATCTGCCTCTCAGACGTTCCTGTCCATCATGCACCCATGTGTGGACGCGTGCACACACACCAGTGTTTGCAAGAATATCATAACAGCCCATTTATTAGACAAAAAAGCAGGTTGATTTAATTTGTGTGTTTGTGATTCCTAGTGAGGTTGCAAATATTTTCACATATTTATTGGCCGTATGCACTTTCTCTCTTCTGAATGGCCTGCTGTTTTTTTTTTTTTTTGCCTAATTTTTTATTATGATGGTTTCCTTTTTTTTCTTAATGCTATGAGAACTCCTTAAATATTCAGTCTGTTATCTCAGTTGCTCCTAGATCCTGGCAGAATTTTCCGATAACAAGGAGATGATCTTTCAGGAAAGAGACTGTTCTGGATGCAGTATTGTCCTCTGTGAGCAGGAAAGAAAGAAAGGCCGCGTCCAGTAGATCTCTCATTCTTCACAGACAGGAAGCTGCGCCTTGGAAGCTCTCCGGGATCGGTTTCCATAAAGAGGGTGTGCTGCTGGTAAATATTTCAACATCGTGGTTATATGCACTCCCTTGACGTAATTGAGAGAAGACAGTCGGTTATTGCTTGGTTATTAGAACCTCTAGGAGCAACGAGGAATTTGCTGCCTCTACCTTTATGGAGTAAAGAGAGCTCGCAGTTCTAGCGAGGTGTTGGGCATCCTCCATTTAAATCTGCATCGGGCCGGAATGTCAGGTTTCCATTAAAGATTTAAACAAAGCCATGTTTAAAGAATTGCCTGCGTAAATGCTTCCTTAGAAAATACTCTGCAAAGAAGAAAGTAGTTCGTTGGACTTTATGGTTAAACTGTTGAAGGTTTCTACGTGAATGTTTTTCACAAATACGGAGCATTGAGGAGACATGCTGGAAAATTAGATATGAACTGTTTGGTTTTTGGCATAAATGTGTACATTGAGTGTACATGGGAATGGATCTTTGTACTCACTGGAGAGTTTCTAACCCAGTGAGCTCATGTTTCAGTGAAGCTCATAGATTGATTTTTGAGTGTAGAAGTTTACTTATTCACTCGTACCAGCCACTGGGCCAGCCTCTGGGGAACAGACACAGCCAGGGTCTGTCACAGGCCTTTATCACATGACAGAGTAGAGACCCAGAAAAGTTATAGTCAAAAAATGAACGCAGCAAGTGTGCAAGTGGTGTATTTACGGTCTGTGCACAGGAGCATGGAGAAGATGCAGAGAAAGGTCTGATGCATTTGGGGTAAAGACTTCACAGAGGAATTGAACTTGGAGCTGAATTTAAAGAGGTGAGGAATTGAGGCTTAACAGATCATTGTGTTCTCCGTGTCAAAATTATTAAGTTTGGCCATTAATGAGGCCAAGGAGGCAGCACGAGGTAGCAGAAATACCATGGGTTTTGGAAACAGTTTGCCCTGTGTTTGTGTCTCAGCCCCTAGAATAGTTAGTGTATTTACTTTATGGGAGTTTCAAGCCGTCCCATGTGGAAATAGGATGATCATATGTATCGAACGTGTAGGCTTCAGATGGTAGGAGGAGCACGGTACCTGGCAGGGTCACTGGCAAGCAGAACTTGTAGGTAGGGACAGTGGTGGTGTTAACAGTGTGGAGTGACACCAGGGGAGAGGGAGAAGGACTGATCTGTCACTCGGATGTTTCTCATGCATGTGTAAGTTGGATGGTGTGAGGCTTAAGGTTGTGATTTCTACCCTGTGTTTTTATTATAAAGTGAGGTGTCCTTGAAGAAAATGGACAGTGAGTTTTGTGTTTGAAACTTTCTGAAGGACCCATTCTGGAATAATGGAGGATTTAGTTTGAGCCCGTGCAGTGTATAAGAACAGAGAGCCCTTCTATGGCAGCCCTCTTTGGAGGCCTGTGTGGGGTTTGGGCTGCGAAAGGTTCGTTTACGATCAGCCCCTTCTTCACCGTGTGTGGGGAAGGCCTTGCTGTTTCTGCAGCCACCCTTTTTATATCCAGCTTTCTCCAGGTCCCCTTGCCACTGCCCGAGATCCAGCCTCACTGGACTTGGCCCCAAGCGTCAGCGACTTTTTGCCCCTCCATGGGTCACGGTACTCAAGCCCCAGCTTTCAGGTTTTGCAAGTTAGAAATTCTGGCTTCTTCCTCCTCTAAAACTGCCCACTGGCTTTGCCTTGCCTACATAATAATGATCCCAGCTTCCTGCCATGGCACTGGGTCGACTGTGTTTATTCATCAGATGCCCGCGTCCCTATACTGGATTGTCCCACTGCCCTGCTGTGGCTCTCCCTCTCACCCAGTGTGGTAGGTGGGGTTCCCTAGAGGCAGGGACTGAGATGTGGATTCTTGTGCAAGTGATTTTTGGAGAGAATATTCTTTAAGGAAACCAGTAACGGCACGAGGGAGGCAGGAATGAGCAGGGCAAGGAACTGGGCCAAGACGTGGGTTCCGCTGTGGTTAAGCCTCAGCCTGGGGAGCTCGGCAGCAGGAATGGCCCCACCTTGAAGCCGGAAGGCCAGCCTTTAGACCCCTCATATTAATCAGTTTTTGGCAGCAGGCTGCCATCTGGGTGGGCGAGGTCACCACCCAGGCACTTCCTCTAGAGGTGATGCTGTAGCCCCAGCTGCCACCAGGGCAGTTTTCTGGAGGCACTAGCAGCCGGTACTCACCGCTTGGGGATCAGCTGCACTGGGCCAGGAAAGGGGATCTGGTCAGGTCACCAGATGCTTCCACTATACCCACCAATCAAACTCCTCCTGAGCCCTCAAGTACCAGATGGATTTGATCTTTGGGAACTTTTCCCCAGCCCAGATGTCCTCATTCTGAATTAAGGGTGTTATCTATCATCTCTGCCTTTTCTTTATTTCTCATCATAGGCCCCCTCAAGGTCCACCTTGTATCACTCTGGATTGGGTTTATGGCTGACTCCGTGCTAGTCTAAGGAGTTTCTTTCCCAAGGTACAGCCTGTTTTGATTCACCGTCAGATAGCTGCTCCCCAGACCCCGGCCTGCCCTGGTGTAACTAGCTGTCGGCAAAGGTCATTGAACTGAACAGAGCTGGAGCATTCTTCCTGCTGCCCGTGCTGCGGCCCTAAGGGAAAGTTCCTCCGAGCCTTCTCTGTTTGGGGTGTGTTTGGGGGTCTCCTCCAGGAATGCCAGCTCAGGTTGCTGCTCCTTTCTCCCCAGAATTCCTTAGCCATTGTGATTTTACAACCCCATCTAGGTCTTCTTCGGGGCTAGCCTTTCACTTGCGCCCTGAATGTGGCCCTACTTCCTCAGCCTGCTGTCATCTGCTGTCCCCGTGGGCTGGCCCCCGAGGGAGATGAGTGGAAACAAGCATCCCTTCTTGGATGACACTTTGGCTGCCACTCCGAATCCGGCAGTTGGCAGATTCTGGCTCGTGTCATTGAATGTCATGGCTTATTGGCACAACTGTGACAATTGTTCAGAGGACACTTGAGACATCTTTGGCTGATGCAGGAATCATTTACATTTCATTGTAAAGAGCCACCACTCCAGAGTTGGGTCCAGCACTGGGTCCTGACAGTTGAGTCACATGGCAACATTCATTTGTTCATTTTACTTCCTCAACAGTCTTTTCCCTTGTTGTCTGTTTATTGTGTGCTGAGTAGGGGGAAATTAACAAGCGGTGGTCTTACATTGAAGAACTTTATAATCCAGGGAAGGAGAGGGGATTGAGACAGATAGTACGCACCTGGCAATAATCAACGGCATAATGGGATATACCCCAAGAAAGGTAGTATATCTCGTGGCATTGGTTAAGAATTCAGTGTCTGCAGTTAGAGGGCCAGGGGGTCAAATCCCAGGTTTGTGATGTATTAGCTGTGGGACTTTGGGCAAGTAATTCAATTTCCTTGGCTTCAGGTTTCTCATCTGTCAAATGGAAATAACAATAGCGCCCATCTCGCCGGGTGGTGTGTGAGGATGAAATAAGATGATCCCTGTCAAGTACTTAGTCTGGCACGATTGATAAATGTTAGCTATTATTATGAATGTTATTATTGATAGCCCAGTTCTTATGGAAGTGTCTCTTGGATAGGTGGAGGTCCAGTGAGGTCTTGAATTTTTACAGACCAGAGAGGCTTCCCATGGGGAAAAACATCCTGAAAAAGAAAGTGAGGGGATAATTTATTTGGGAATTAGTAAGTGTTGTGGACTTGGTGTGTATTGATGAGTGCTTGATGGGTTTCTTATCGGAGCCAATGTTGTACATATTTCCTGAATATTATAGAAATATAAATAAGTATAAATAATAAATAAATAGCAAATACATATTTATATATAAATAATATATAAATCTTTCCTAAATTTCTTTGATTTGTAGACCTTGAATTACTTTTTGATGTTAAAGAATGCAAGTGGGCCTTGGGTTGAAATTTATCTTATTGTGCCCTGACTGGTGTAGCTCAGTGGATTGAGCGCGGGCCTGTGAAGCAAAGGGTTGCTGGTTCGATTCCCAGTCAGGGCACATGCCTGTGTTGCAGGCCAGGTCCCCAGTGGGGGACACATGAGAGGCAACCACACATTGATGTTTCTCTCCCTCTCTTTCTCCTTCCTGTCCCCTCTCTCTAAAAATAAATAAATATATTTAAAAAAAAAAGAAATTTATCTTATTGTAACGTAAAAATAATGCTGAGCACACCTTCTTCAGTGGGTCAGGGATGCTCAGAGTTTGGCATGCTCCTTAATCATCACTGTCCAGTGAGCTGGGCATAGGTCACAGGGGGATACGGAACACTCAAAATGTGGCTATTTGGACTACGAAACAGAGTTTTTAACTTCATTTCATTTAAAATGAATGAAGTTAAAATGAATGAATGAAATGAATTTTTAACTTCATTTCATTTAAACTAACTTCAATTTAAGTAGCCCCATGTGGCTAAGGGCTGCAGTATGACCAGTCATACTGCACAGCATTGAAGTCTAGGAATGGCCTGGGGCACCCACAGAGGGGATGCACAGATGCAAAGCATTGAGTTTGGGTTGGTGCGGGGCAAGGGACATGTTTCTTCCTGAAGTTTCTGGGACTGTAATTCCGGATGAGAAGGACCACAAAATTAGCTGTTTATTGTGATCAGTATTGTTTCAGAGAAAATTCAGGCGATCTAGGACTAAAATAAGCTGTGAGCCAACCGAGTGCCTTGAGAAATCCCAGACTGATTACTGAGCCACAGGAAGTAATTGTCATAATCAGGCTCTGTTAATAAAGTACAGTCCACAAACCATTGTGTACACAGACTCTCAATGTCTGTCTCTGTGTCCCTGTCCTCTGTCTGTCTCTCTCTCTCTCTATCTCCTCCCACCCCTTTCCCCGCATTGCTTACTCTGGCACATGGTACATAAGAGCCGTTTTTCTTCCCAGCCTCAGATTTTAAACAAATGGGCAAAATGCTGTGGTCCCATTGAGTGCAAGGGAAAACCTTCTAGCCTTTTTTGTGGGTGAACAGCTAATGAGGAAACCCTTGACAAGAGCGTGCTTTGTGTCGTGGCTCCTGGCCCCCAGCCAGTGTATCTGCTTGCTGGGACGACTCTATTCAGGCAGGCCGAGCTGAGCAGCGGGGAGAGGGACAGAATGAAGAAACGCAGCCTTCATCAATCAGGACGATTCAGCAAGATCCATTGGAATTGAGTCAGGGCCAGGGACCTGAGCACCATGGAGTGTCTGCGTGGAAGCTGACGTTTTAAATGATTTGATTAGTTTAGGAAGAATATTTTTATGGGTCGTGTCATCAGTGGTATTAAGTCCAGAGTGCAGTTGTCACGTGACAATGAACTTCCACTACCTGCCTCAGCCACCCACAAGTGGGCCCACAAGTGGAGTGTGCAGTGATTCAGCCCAGGACCCTAAGGGTAATCTCGTGCAATCCTCTTAAAGAAAGCGCTGTTTAATGACTAAAGCTGTTAATCATATTAAATACATGCAGTGCTCTGGAAAAAAGTGCCAAACAAGCACACATTAAAAAAACGTTTTTGAATTAGCATTTAGCTAAAACACACCATTTAGGTGGTGCCGGGAGGAAATTGCAATGGGGGAAGGGAGGAGAGGAGAAGATGGGAGAAGATAGTAATAACAGCTGCAGTGACGGTGCTGTTATTGATCCCCTGTGTGGCAGGCGCTGGGTTGAGTATCAGAGCACTTTGGGCCACACGGAAGAGGCTGTCCAATGCCAAGTAGCTTAAACAATAAGGAAAATGTATTATCCCACAGAAAAAGAATTGAGAAGGTCATCCTAAATGGTGCTTCTTTGTCTTGTGTTTTATTTGTAAATCAAGAGTCCCAGGTGTTAGGATTCCAGGTGGACCGTCTTTGTGATTTTCTTGGTTTTCTCTCGACGTGGCTGTTTTTAGTGTTTAGTGGAGAAGTAAGAAACAGTAGCTGCCCTCATCCTTCTTGACCAGTGGAGGTTTAGTTGACTAAGAAGGTGCCTGGGGTATGAGGAATCTCAAGGGAATTCACGCGGCATCTGTGATCGTGGGACTTGGGGTTCCTGACCCACACCCTGTTGGGAGGCCTTGACTGAGAACAGGCTCCAGCCCTCATCCCGCAGGCAAAGAAGTCCCTGGAGGTTTTTGTTTGGGAGAAGCTGGATATGGATGCAGTGCTCTCCTCACCCTGCCCGATCACCCTTTTGTTTTCTTTCCTCAAGTCTTGGTGGAATTTCGTTGCCAAGGGAGACCTCCATTCTACCTGAGCAAATATGGCTGCCCACTGTTCCGAGTACAGAGGTTTTGTGTAGCTGTAGGCTGAATTGAGGAAGAAACAACTTACTCTTTCCTTAGATATTCTGTTGATTGATGCACGGGTTTTATAAAAGCAGTTTCATTCATTCTCCTGTGCCTCATAGTCTTATGTAAACCAGAAGCAGGGAGCTTAGAACTTGGCATTGTACTGTAGGGGTTGGTTTTCTTGAAATGTTATACCCACGCTTAAGGTTTACAACTTGTTCTTTGACAACCCAGGTTCTCTCTGTACCTGTGATTTCCGGTTTAGAGACTATTACTAAAGTCCAAAAATGTTCAAGTATGAAATAAAGCTGTGCGTTACGGAAATACATGTCTGCATTGAGATATTCAAGAAAGTGGAGTTTGGATGCCATGGGATTGTAAGAGGGAGATAGATGACTAAGAGGGAGGTGAGGATTTTGTGCAGAAAAAGAGATTTGTGTCCAAAGGATGGAAGGACAGGCAAGTAGAAATGGGACACCTTCCGGTGGCAGTGAGTGTTGGCCCCTGCCCTTCCGCTGCCGTGTTGTTTCTTGAGAGCCACTGAGGTGACAGGCCTTTTGAGCCCTTGTCACCATGCACTTCTCACCACGGTCGTGGGACGTTTGCAGGCCTTCCCCTGAGAGATGGAGAAATGGCCGCAGGGAGTTTGGTAAGCAGCAGAGCAGCTGTCCGAGCCCAGGTCTGGAGTGACAAAGGCACTCCTGTGCTTTCTCCCAAAGGATGCTCTTCACGCTGTGCCGGGCGGAATCCCAAATATTCTTTAGGATAGATGCATGACGGAGACCAATTCAGGGAGAGAGGGCTGGAATGACTGTGAGACTCCCAACCTCTGCTCTTCATCGTTTTTATATCTTGAGTTAAAACATAGCATGTTGTGGAGGAAAATGTTCTGTGCTTTAAAGAATTTTTAAAAAAAGAACAGAAGGGTGCCCACCGCTGACTTGCACCATAGTGCTTACTCCAGGTAAGTACAGGTACCCGTGTGCGGTGTGGAGGGAGCTGGAAGGGTGGGACAGCTGTGGGTTTCCTGAGCACCCAGCTGGCTAGCTTCCTGTGAAGTCACTGCCTTCCCTGAGCTGCAAGGAGGAGCCCTTGAAAGAGACAGAGGAAAGCAAAGATGGTCCTCGAGGTGAGAAGGGAAATTGCGCTCCTTGGAGGAAATTTCCCAGTAGGCACTGCCTCTGCAGCTTCCACACTAAAGCTTAATGGGAAATCACTTCCTGGTCTCTGCTGAAGCCCAGGGGACTCTCCCCACCCTCCCCCCGTGACTCCCCAGGCTCACCCCTCTCTCCTTACTGAGGCCCAGGGGCAGTGCCTCCCTCCCTCTTGTCTTAGAAAATCAGCTGTGTTCCTCCCTCCTCTCTGCCTCCCGGGCTCCTGTCTTCCTTGCCCTTCCTGAAGGCAAGTAATGGACCTTTATTTTCTTCTTCTTTTTTTAAAATTTAATTTAAGATGTTTACTGCTTAGGATTTTAGGGAAACCAATGGAGGGAAACAAAACTCAACAAGCTCTCCTTGGTCCTGCTCTGTGTATGGGTTGGGGAGGAGGGGTCCAAAAATTTATAGGTGTGCCCAAATCGAAGGGGTTGCAAAACACTGTGCTGAAGCAGTGCCTGCTGAAGGAGAAGGCACAGCCTGTTCTGACGGGCAGAGGTAACCTTTGTCCGGAATCCGAGAGAGGAGGGGAGCTTTTGCTGGTGGAGCGGGGGCAGAGGTTCCCAGCACTGGGGTCAGGAGGGGAGGGTTCACTGCACTGGGAAGAGGGCAGACTCAGGTGCAGCAAGGCCAGGTAGAGGAACTCCTCCAAGCCCATGAACAGGAGTCTGGGCTTGTCATTTGAAAACAAAGCCGGAAGAGGCGTGTGATCTGACACATTCAGAATGGGATAGTGGACAGAGCTGAATAGAGGGGGCAACCGTATCATCTTTCTGTGCCCTGTGCCATGCATTCCTCCCTTCATTTGTTCATTCAGTAAGTGTTTACTGGTGTGCCTAGTGTCTAGGCACATGGGACACAGCTATAAATAAGACCACGGAGGACCCAGTTCTCCTGGGGCTTATATCCTAGTAGACAGAATAAACAAACTAGCCAGTGCTTAGATTACAATATCCCAGAGTGATGAAGGCTATGCAGAGAACTTAAATAGGTCTATGATATGCTCTAGAGGTGAAAAGTCAGTATAGAATGTTTCCAGTCTTCTGGAGGTTTGAGGAAGGACATACCACTGAGAACAGCTAGTGCAAAGGCCCTGTGGCAGGCAAGAGAGCAGTATGTTCAAGGATCAGCCTGGAGGCCAGTGTGGCTGGAGTTGAGTTACCAAGGGGATGCATGTTGGGAGTGTTAGTTTTACATCCCTACTGAGTGTCCTTGAGTAAGTTACTCAACTGCTCTGTCCCGTTGGGCCCTTACCACCAGGCCTGGGCTTCACAACACGATTTTGGGTGTCCATGATGTGAATCCAAGTTCTTCCATTTTATGTGTTCATTTCTATCATAATCTTAAGGACAGTTATTAAAGTACTTTATGGGTCATCTTGATTACCTTATGACTGAGCAGAGCTGTGGATTTCATGACCACTTTTACATGTTTTATTTTATTTTTTTGCAATTGGCTGGTGCCAAAGTGAAGGCCCAGGAAGTCGGGCATGCTTCATGCAGGAAGTACTTTGCAGTAGTTTGATTAGGAAAATGGGGCAGGCAGAACGAGCCATCCTGGACATTGAGGTGTGGGTGTGCCAGTCACTATGTGAATGTTACTAGCGGAACTCCGTTTTTTTACATGACAGCTTGCCCCTTGTGTAGAAGCAGTTTTAGCAGTGGCACCCTATAGCATTTCCCCCCATGCTTCCAGACTCAGTAATTGGATTTAGATACCAGTTAAGGCAGCTTTCAATGCCTCAAAACTAGCCTTATCTCCAAATGAACAAAACACCTTTTCGGATTTACCCAGGTGACTGCTCAGTAAAGTCTGCATGAAGGGATTGCTTCCTGGTCTCCATTCTAGTTAAGCTGGAGTCTGATTATGTTGAAACTGCAAACAAAACTTTGATGTTCTTAATAACTTCATATTCAGTCAGCTTAAGTAAAAGGAAGTTAAAACACCAGAGAACCTTAAATACAGAATCCCACCAGAGCTCTGCTGTTCACTGCAACAAATGGTATGGACCAGTGGGTTTTAGCGAAATAACATGACTTCAAGTGAAAATAATATAAATTTCTTTGGTTTTTAAGTTTTGTATTGATGCATAAGAAGTAACATCGTAATAAAAATAATTTAAGTGAATGCATGAACCCACGGGCTTTTTCTTCAGATAACTACCTAATAACTGCCCACAGGAGCCTGGTTTTGTCTTCTCTCCTTCCTACCCTCTCCTTTTCTTGCTCCTTCCCTCCCTCCCTTACACACACACCCATGTTTATCGATGTAGCTTGTGACTTATAAAGGTTTATCAGGTCCTAATATCTTAATCTACCTTGTTCCTAATCATGCCTCCTCCACAGCGTATGTGCAGGAAATGTGTCCGTATATCAATCTGCTTGGCTGTTGGAGACTCTGTCAACTCATCATGTTGCTTATATAAATATAGAAATATATATTTAAAACTCGATAGACATTTTGCCATCACATCCTCTTCTCCTCTCCCACCGCCTCTAGCCCTAATCCAGTTTTAGAAATGATTTTTGGGGATGAAGGGACCAAATGTGGATACTCAAGGATATGAGTCTACTAGTTTTCCTAATGGAGAAACCTATATGATTGATTGTGTGTGTGAATGTCCTACTCCTCTGGATATATGAATAAAATAATTAATTTGCATTCAGGCACCTAGATCTGTCCTCATAGCCTGGGGAGAAATCTGGTTATTAATCACCACCCCACCACCTTGCGTTTTATTTGGTGCTTTTTCTCTCTCAGTGTGCGAGCATCTCAAAACCGTTGACTAGCCCACTTGTGGGGGGTGGGCGGCAGTGAGTGACGGGAAGTCTCGTCCTTCTTGATGAATGACAAGATCCCCCGTTCGGCCAGCTGTTCCACGTTCCTATCAAGCACATGGCTGTAGCTAGATACCGGTACTGAGGTAAGCATACTAATGCGCCTGTACAAACTTTGCAGTTAAGAATAATTGCTGGGAACATTTCATCTTTGACTTGCTGCTTCAGCCTCATCCCCTATGGCTCTAAGAGGGACCGTTCTGGAGATTCTGGCATGGTGACTTAACCAGAAAAATCTGGTGAGCCCGCTTATAATTCTTGGAAGTTTTTGTCATTATTTCTTATCATTTCACTCATTCAACAAATATTAAGTTCTGACTCCTGACTAATAACTGGTTTCCTGGCTAGTCTGAGTACGACAGTGGGAAGACAATGTGTATTAATTATACACAGCGTTGTGTCACCCGTCTTCCACATCACGTAGCATGGAGTCGGTGCTCAAGTTTTATATTTGCACACAGGGTGACTAGGGAAGCGCTCAGAGAATGCGAACTTCCTGTGACCTGTGCTTCCTTCACCTGCCTGTAGGTGGTGTCTTGAGCTGGGGTCTGGTGTCTATCCTACACATATGTTTCTTTACTGCCCTGCAGTAGCTCCTTCTTGATCTTGGCATCATAGGCACTACAATACAGGCACTGCTTGATCGGGTTTAATCCATAAACAGCACTTATTGAGCACTTACTGTATACCCAGCCCTCCTCCAATCACCACCTTTTCTCCTCCCAGGGACTCGGGAGATCTCTGCCTCCACTAACACCTCAGTAGAAGCCAAGGACCAGAAAGGATTCAGGCTTAGCTGAAGCGATCCATCATAAAGAAGGCTTGTTTAATCAACCCAGGGCTCAGTTATTTCTGTTTTCGATTTGGCCTTGGGCTTTTGGGTTGTATTAATGGGAGCATAACTCAAAGTCCTTGGCCTTGTATGCCCATTTTAGTCTGTGTCACAAGCACTTGCTCCATAAAGAAATGGTCTCACATTTACTTTTTTCTTAGAAAAAGTTCTACTCTGTAATGCATTGGTTTATTCTTTGTGTTTTGGGAATATTGACCCCTGTGTCAAGGGGCCCTGTAGCCTCTCGGCGCATGCTTCTTGTGTCTGACAGACTCGCAGCCCCTGGCCCGAGGATTCCTGCAGTCAAGTATTAACAGGCAGCGGACTTGTTCTGCTAATTTCTGTTGGATGTGAGATTGGAGTCAGTTGCCAGCTAAACTTCCTTCAATGGTCGTGTTCTAAATAAGTGTAATTGCTCTTATTATCATCGCTATGTTTTTGCCGTCTTTGTTTGATATTTTTCCAGAGGGACATTTCTTCCTTAAAGTATTAAATACTTTTTTTTGAATTTTGGAAGAAGTTTAAACAAAACCCAGAACTTTTAGATTCTGTGCCTGGTGAGATTTTGCCTTGACTACTCACTCACCCCTTCATTCATCCATGCATTTAATGAAATATTTATACCTGCCAGTAGTGTGCCGGGCACTATGTGTAGGTGCTGACTTACTGTTATGTGCCCAGCAAAGTCTTGTACTGGATGTACATTGGGCTCCAGTGGAGCTGGGTTTCAGCCCGTCTTCCAGGAACCAGCTGTTCATTCTTTGATGAGTCATGTACCCATTTTGCAGTCATGTACAGAAGGAGGCTGCTGACCGAGATGTTATCTGTCAACTCCGAAGTCTAAGATATTTATGATAAAGGCTGTGCCCACCCAGTTAAGATCCAGAGCAGCATTCATATCAGTGCTGTTCAATAAGAAGGAAGTTGCCTTCTCACCTCAAGGCCATATCGAATCACCAACATTCCCTATTTGGCACCTAAGGTTTCTCATTTGCCTGTGGTACCCAACATGAGAGGGAGCTGTTCATGAGACAGTGATGTTTGCAGGTTTTCCCCTGCAGTCGGGACTGACTGCGTGATTCCTGGAGCACAGAATGGAAGTGCAGGCCCCTTGTTCAAAAACTAAGAGATTCAAGACACAGCAGAGCATGAAACCAAGCAGGGGACACTTTGGAGAACACAGGTTTTCTGTGGCACTGCATGGGCTCCATGCCCATGTGGCCAGCCCTGCCTGCAAACGAATCTGATTAAAAACACAGGTATCTTCCTGTTTTTGCGATCAGATTAAGTGGGAACATTCCTGTTTCACAATGTGTTATTTTTGTTATTGTTACTATGATTATTTGAAATGACACTTTCCCTCTGCCCACCTTCTCTTGGGAGAGTGTGAACTTTTTGAGATGGGACTACAGCTTACTCAGCTCATGATTTATCCCCGTGCTGCCTGCCACGCCCCCCCATCCCCACCTCTCCCCACCAGATGACTGGTGTGATGTGCTTGTGGGACCCCGTGAATGCAACATTCATTTTTGTAAGAAAAGATTGGGAATTTTCAGAGACCAGTTTTTATGTTTGTTTGTCTGTTTTATTTTTTTTAACAGGGAGATTGAGCTTTAAAAATGCAGTTTAAAGAAGTCAGAGCAACATTTGATAAGGTGTTTGTGGGAACTAATATGGGCTGTCGGGCGAAGTCTCCGAAATCGCACTGGGCCTGGGAAGCATAAAAGGGAAGAGAGCCCTCAGACAGGGAGGTGGTTGGCTTTGTTTTAAACCTTTTCGACACAGCACAAATCCGTTTTTCTATCGTTAGTTGGGACTTTATGAAAGATGACAGGCAGATGGAACTGAGAAAATCAGTGAGCGAAATTTACAGGGTAGCAGTGTCTGTACCTCTGCATGTATTCTGGGTAATATTTTAAATCAGTGGTTTCCTTATGTGGGGCATAGTTATTACTGTGCAGATCCCACAAGGCAGAGAACCCCAAAGAGGGCCCATTGCAGGGGTTACAAATTGCCCTGGTAAACGCCTGGGCTTCGGAGTGTTGGTGGAGCCCCTGAGGTGAGATTGTTGAAATACAGCATGACATTCGGGGCTTTAGTTGCTAGTTTTCTTCAAGAATTTTTGGCAGGTCTTTAACCAAGAGACATCAGCAGTGCCGTTAGTTTCAATAACCTGCAGTCTCTAGGAAGATTCCGAAATCCATCCAAGTAGAAGGTAAGTTAAGATGTTTATAGGCAAAGCCCTTCCTGTGAGCATTTTTGTTGGGTATAGATCTTTCAAACCGACAGCGAGGAACAGCCTGCCTTCTTGCTTTTCCTTGTTCTGTTTGACCTCCTACAGTGGGGCTCTGGCTAATGCATTTAGGTGTTTGGATTTAGTCAGTAATTTTTGGCAATGAATGGCATTTGATGTATTCAGTTCTCAGTCACCACTCCCCCTGCCCCATCCCTGCACCTAGTCTGGACTCTGCATTAGGGATGATGCCCAAGTGACGTGATGTCAGGTACCAGAAAGCCAGGGCAGCTTGTCCGGAGAGCAGTAAGGTAGGGCATTAAAGGGGAGGCTCCCTGGGGGGTGATACCTTGTTCATCTTAAAAGGAACTCACCTGAATCCTCATTCCTAGGAGGACAGGTCCTAAAGTAATGGGCAGCTTAGATGCCTTTTGAGGACCACAAATCTTTCAGAAATATTTTAAGTACAATAAGAGGCAAAGGATTGAGAAAAGAAACAGTTCTGCCACTCAGGAGAACTAGAGAACAAGATCAAAGTTGGCCATGACAGTGACACTGGGGTCGTGCTGAGGCCACAGGTGAAGGTCTCCAGGAGAATCCCACAGCTCCCCTTAGCAGCTGAGTGTCACTGTGCTGGAGGGAGAAGAAGACCACGCTGAGCCAGCCACTGGCCTGCCTGCCTGCGGTCTAGTCCCGGCTCTTCCGTGGATCTGATTTAGACCTGAGGCAGATCGCTTACCCCTTGGGGTCTCTGTGTCCTCCACTTTAAAATAAAGAAACTGAAAGAGACAACGTGGTTAATGGCTATTGCAAGATACTAGCGATGGAAGCAGTTTCCTGTTTTTAAGCCCAAATAACCTCATCTATATGCTCATGGACCTGGAATCACCTGCTGTCCGTACCTGGGAAAGGCTTAGGAGATGCTGTAATGATAGGGTTATCATTTGTCTGCAGACTTGTTCAGGGCAGACTTCTTTCACCCTGAAATATGCTATCAAGTCTCCCCTATAATAGTACAATTTTTTTTGTTGTTGTTTGGTTGGGTTTTGGTTTTGGTCCACCGATCCATTCATTCTTTCAACACTCGTGTGTCAAGGACCACACACAGTGCCATGGAGAGGATGATGACAAGGACAGACAGAGCTCCTGCCCTGGTAGCTCCTCAGCCTCCTGCCCTGTGGGGACAGCCACGGCCTACAGCGTGAGTGAGGGCGAGCAACATTGCATTGTTACAACATTTCAACAGCATTCCCAGGTCTAGTCTGAGGAGATCCACTGTGGCCCTGACTGGTGGATTGGGCGTCGTCCTGCAGACCAAAAGGTTGGGGGGTTTGATTCCAGGTAAGGGCACAGCCTGGGCTGCAGGCCAGGTCTCCGGCTGGGGGTGTGTGATGGATGGCCGATCGATGTTTCTCTCTCTCTCTTTCTCCCTCCCTTCCCCTCTCTCTAAAAGATAAATAAAATCTTTAAAAACAAGAGTATCTACTGTGGCAGGGACTGGCCTTTATATAGTCCCTTCCTATCAAAAAGACTTCAGATCTGTGTTTTGGGATATTATCCTCTATGGAAACATGTTTCTGTGTTGATAATGCAAATCATTTTAGTGCCAAAATTAACAGAACACATACTTTGGTTCATTAGGGAAATGGGCCGCAGAGTTTTGAGTATCCCCTAGTGAGCCCATTACATACAAAAATTATATATATTTCAGGAGCCATTTACTTCTATGCTTTATTAATAACTCCTATCTGTGATATAAAATTCCCTTTGAATTGGCTAACTCCGGTATGCAGAATAGAGGGATGCTGGTTTTGCCTAATCTTTCTCATACTTGGGTTAGGTTTTATGTCCTTCAAACCATACCCAACCAGATTTCTCCCTCCTCCTGCCTCTCTTCCCTCCAAGCCTGTTGTGTCCAAGGCATTTCTTCTCTGGATTTCCTGCTTGACTTGTTTTGGCTTTGGTGACAGTTATTTCCCCTGAAGCACCTGATGTAACCAAGGAGGCCAGTGTAAGGTCCAGTAGTCACTGGCGACTGCTGATTGCCTCTGTGCTCAGAAGATTTGGAAAGATGTTGCATATAAGGTGTAAACAGATAATATCCTTTTAGCTTTTGTTCGCAGTATAACCTAAGGGGATTCTACTCATTTAGTTGGCTCTTATTAGCAGCCAAAGATAAACACCCCCCGAATGATGGCTCTGGAGGGTAGCTGATGACATAGAAAGTAAGTCTCCTATAGGTCAAATTGGTCAGCTCTTTGTACATGTTCTACACACTGTAGCCGAATGTCATGTACAGAGAGGACATTCGATAAATACGTCACTAATACAGTAGAGACAGAGAAAGAACTTTTTCCCAAACCCAGCAGTTTTAGAGATGGCAATGATTTCCCTAGTTCGTTTCTTAAAATGCAGGTGGTGATTCAGTAGATTTAAGTTGAGTCTAAAACTATATATTTCTCACATGTCCCATGGGATGTCATTTCTGATCCAAGAGCCTCCTTTGAGTGCAACCTGGGTGGCACTGGGACCAGGGCCCTGCTTTTGGAACTCGCTGTCAGGGAGTCCTTTGTACTATATCAGTGATGGCAGATCCATGTTCCAGGTTTTCTTTCTCCCTCTTACGTGGCCGCTAACCCTGTGGGTGAGCTCGTTCCCACTGAGCACCAGGACGCAGCAGCTGTGTCCCCATGGCAGGTGCTTCATGCCACAACTACCTATGGTGTGAAGTTTTATTCCAGACCATACTTGGGGGAGGGGGCAGAGAAGGAGGCCATCCTCATAGTTCCTGTTGCTTCTGTACGTCAGTTAAACATATAGGAAGTGTCTGAAGTCTCAGCCGGCATTTGCATTAGAAAATGTTGCTCTCAATCCTGTGACAAGTCCAGTGAATGTTCTTTGCAGTCAATGATAGAAACTGACTAAGGGTGGACTCACCAGACAAAGAAATTACTGAAGAGTATTAGAAGTTCACAGCATTGAGAGGATGGTCAGGACTGGGCTGAAAATAGTGGTCAGAACCCTGACTGGATCCTGGTCAGCAACAGCCCAGGTTCACTGGATGCTGGGCAGTGCATACCTGGTTGCCGTTTCTGATTGGCCAACTTAGGTTTCTTGTCTCACCGTTCCTGGGCAAGGGGGCTGAGGGGTGAGAGAAGCTGGCTTTTTCTTGCTTTTATAATGAGAAGCAAATCCTGCCCTCCTCTGAGAGTTCCACACTCATAGAAAAGAGCAACCAGTTATTAGGAAGCTCCCCCCCAAAATAGATATCTACCATGACTTTTGTGCTCATGAAAAGTTACTTAGCAAAAGTTTCTCCATGACACTAAAGTTGGTTACCAACCAGTTCTAGTAACAGCAGTTTCCCCCTCTGTTCTTTTTTTGAGTTCTGACTTCTGAAAGTTTCCTATTACAACCCATCCTTGGGAAAGTACAGTATATGTTTTAATGCATATTGCCAGATTTACTTTACATTGGGTCATGAGAGAAAAAAATCAGTCGACCTCTTCAAATGGATGGAGACATCCCTTTCTTCTTTCTTAAGAAGGGAGACCCTGGGAATTGCTGGAGGAGCTCAGGGCTGTGTGGTCCCGGAAGCCCCGTGCCAGGCTCCAGAAGACTTGTGTCCTTCCAACAGCTGCCTCCTCTGAACCAAAGTGGGTTAGCACTTCCAGCAGCAAGTCCAACTGGCAGCTGAACATTTACAGTTCTTACAGGGATTTTAATGAAATGTTTAAAGCTGCAGTATTTGTAACTGGGGTAAAAAAAAAGAAAGAAAAATCTGAAAAGCCCGATAATCCTATGTGGAATTTGAACATATAGCTCTATTTCTTCTATTGTGAATGTTTTCCAGGCTTCTAAGTTCTTTTTGAATGTTGACTCTATGCACAAACATTATAATCAAGGCTCACTGTTGTGTCCATATGCTCCGACTCTCATTTTGCTCTCTCGCCTTCATCTTTTCTCGTACCCTATGGGAATGGGATTGCAGACACAGAACTGGAATTTGTGTTTCTATAAATAATGCCCGGGCTGTTTGGAGCAAAGCCTCCCTGTCGAGGGCTCAGTGTCTGGAGACAGCATTTTCCGGCTGAAAGCTAGGTTCGGTTTGGTAATGAAGGATGCCTTTGATTTGTGTGGACATCAGAGTTTACTCAGCATCTTCATCCGTTCCATCATTTGATCTTCACTCCCACCCTGTCAAAGTGGCTGAATGGGTGCTATTATTCTCATTTCTCCCATGAGGGAATGATGCTCAGAAGAAAGCGTCCAGATTACAGATTTCTAACCAGTGTTCATAATGACATCCTCCAGTGAAATTGTTGTCACCCTATCAAGTACATGAACTGGCTGCTCATTTCTGTCTGTGGTAAATAAGATGCCCCTTTGTGTGTCTCTTTGGGTCTGCCTCTGAGAGGCCTCTTGAGACTTAATGAGTTGAATGTACACAATGCTCCAGGATCCTCAAATAAAAGGAACACCTGTTAGTATTTACTCTGGAAGTCCCCACTCCCTGGTTGTTAATGGGAGGACTTGCAGGCTGCTGGGCTCTGCCTGAAGCCTTGACTATTCATTACTGCCAGGAAATGCACCCCCCCCCTCCTCCCAGGATGTTGCTTTATAAGCTGTGAGTGCATTTTTAAAACAGGCAAAGGAAAGTAGAAATCACCTTTTTGATGTAAAATGTTAAAGGATGACCTGTTGCTGTGATCCTGTGTTCTACATATTTGAAGATACAAGTTTGCTCAGAATTTTCTCTCTTACCTGTTTTAGGAGTGGGAAGTGCCTGTAGATCCTGCTGTTGGGGTCTTGATAAATCTTTTGGAGGAGAAAACAGGGACCTCCCAGGGTTCTCTTCTGAAGGAGAAACTCTCGTTATCCCAGGACAGCTGTGGATAAAGTATCTTAAGAGCCATAGATTTGCTTTCTCCTCCATCAAGTAATCCTACAGGAATAATGCTGACATACTTCCCCAGGCATTTGGCAAGAGCAACCAGTGAGTGATCGTGAAGACAAGTTGATGTCTGAAGGCATGCTGCGAAGGCTAACTGATAACCAAGTGCAGTAACCAATCAGAAGGCAGCGGGCCCTTCTGCGTCCCCGGAGACTTGTAGGATGACTTTCCATTGTGTTTTCTTTGTCAAGTGAGCGTGTTGCTCGTGCCCAGAGAGACTGCAGGGAAAGAACACCCAGACTAGGGTTTAGGAATGTGTTATTAATGGGTGGGGTGTTTTGTTGTTAAAACCTCATGGATGCTGTGAGACAACAGAAATTTGATATTTCTTCCTTCTGTTCTCCCGGTCTCTCCTTCACTCTTTCACCTCAGCTCCCTAGTTCCTTCTCCTCCCTCTTCAATGCCTGTCATTTCAACTGTCAACCTTATGTGGGGTAATCTTGCCTCACATGAAGGTGAGAAAAACAAACCGGACCTTAAAAAACTGTTCTTGACATGAAATGAATGTGGAAAACCTGCACTCATTCTTTATAAAGTATATTAGCTGACCTTCTAAATAACAGTCAGGCATTTTAACATGGTTTGGAACTTGGGCTAGAAATATAAAGTGATTATCTCTCTAAAAGTCGGGCGTCATCTTAATTGTCACTTTAATGAGCACAAAATAGAGAGAAGGTCTCCTATTTCACTTTTCTGTAAAGTTGCACCCTCAATTCTCCAAGGGGGAAGAAGTGAGGGTTTCTTCCCCAGTGAAAGTAAGCTGTGTTAAATTTAGCAAACCTGTGGATTTTGTTTTCTTAAGAGTTTTAAACGGTTCACTGAGAGAGGCTGATCCGTGGATGTGGTTCTCGTGTTCTGCTCCTCCGGTGTGCCTGACGCATCATGTCAGTGATGATTCTCATGAGCACCGAAACACTCCTACACGTGGCAGCCTAGAACGACAATTTGTAATGTCTCAGAATCCTGGGCAGTGACTGGGTCGTCTGTCCACCCCATGTGATGTCAGCTGGGGTCTGTTGCGGGCCTGCATGTAATTGGCAGCTCAGCGGGGGCACCTTGGTTGCCCTCCATGCAGCCTCTCTCCAGCAGGAGCACTTGGGCTCCCTTACAACATGGTGGTGGGGTCCCAAGAGGCTTATGTCTAGAGAGCACCAGCAGAGGTCCTAGGCCACTTAAGGGCTACGTGCAAAACAGACAGGGTCACATCTGCAGCCATTCTGCTGGTTAGAGCCAGTGATGACAAGACCAGCCCAGATCGAGAAGAGAGAAGTGGCGTTCGGGGAAGGGAAGGAGTGATGGAGAGCATCCCTGGAGACCAGCATATGCGTGATGGCTGTGCAGCATGGTCATTACCGCATACCTGGGACCACATTTCCAGGTGAAGGTGATGGATGGAGGTCCTTTGGGGCAGGAGCCGCAGCATTCCTCACGTGACTCACAGGACCTGGCACCATGCCCGGCGCAGGGCAGAAGCTTACCGTTGTTGACTCAAACAATAGGCTATGACATTTTAGAAAGTTGAATATAATGTAAATCGTAAGAAGTAACATTGCCAAGAAATAGGAAATACCACCTTCACGTTTAGTGTAGTGATGCCTCTTGTGTTGCACCGTCTCACTGTTTGAACCTACATTACAGGAGGCTCTGAAGTTCAGAAAGAAAGGCATTTGGCTGATAGCAATGCTCCTTGGTGGCTTAAGTAGCGTAGCTGGAAAGGACAGAGACTCCCTACCTTACTCTGCACTGTGGCAGAATCCCCGCTGCCACCCCCCACGGTGTGCTGACCAAACCTTGGTCATCTGCTGGGGAGCCCCCAGAGCGCACATTAGGCGCTCAGTACATGCGAAGTGAGTGAGAGACAGTGACTGAGTGAAAAGAAATGAGGGAGCGTAGGTTCTGTTCACCAACAGTGCCACCAGGCGAATGCCTGTGGGGCGCAGTGTGTGATTGCCAGGCGCACCCTCGTCTCCTGTTCTGCCCGCTCTCCCTGCAGGGGCCGTCCTACTGGACAGACGGCAGGGACGCCCGTGCTGCCTGCACACGGGAACCTGCAGACGTGCCGTCCCGCCTGTCCAGGGAGAGCTTCGAGTCTCCGAGGCTATTCCGTGAACTCTGCGAAATGAGTATTCGCCTGTCCTCTGTGGAAACTTCGGGTCAGGGTTTTTAGGAAAGTATATTAATTCATGAAAATATTTTAAGAAGCATAGTGGGTTTTTAGCTTTTCTCATGAAAAGTATGAAGGTTATAAAAAGACCATAGCTACGATGAAAAGCTGTCTTGACACTGTGGTAGCTTAGGGAACCCTTTCCTCTGCTGTTGCTTCCTTCCCATCAGCACTGGTCCTGATGTGACTGCTTCGGCAATGTCCAGGGAGGAGGATTCATTTCGATAGGTGTCCTTGAATTATTTGTGTTCCTTCCTACCCGCTGTGATCAGTACAGTTAGTAAAATGTAGATAGAAATCTGAATTCTTTGTTAAAAGGGCTAATTTCTGACTTTAATTCTTAAGTTATTTTGAACTTCTCTACCTTTTCATGCCATTTTAATCGTGTATTGTCATTCCGGAAACTAAGTTTCAGAACAAGTGCAGGCCTTCATTCTGAGAATTATAAATCTCTTAAAGAAAGAGAGAAAGGAGGCTGGCTGAGTTTTCCCAGGTAATAGATACGGGGTGGGGGGTGGGGTGTGTGTGAGACCATCCTGTGTGTGCATGTGGGCCGGTGCTCTGGGCCCTGGAGACTGGTATCAGAATTACTCTGACCTAAAAATGCACTCTAGATTTTAACACACCTCCAGTAGAAGAGAGGAGGGAACATTTGCCACATAGAGTTATAGGTCCCGTTACCAACCAGGTATCAAGGAAATAAAGCTTTTCTTTTTCCATTTTTTATTTAAAGATTTTATTTATTTATTTTTAGAGAGAGGGGAACAGAGGGACAAAGAGAGGGAAACATCAATGTGTGGTTGCCTCTTGCACACCCACTCCTGGGGACCTTGCCTATAACCCAGGCATGTACCCTGACTGGGAGTCGAACCAGCAGCCCTTTGGTTCACCAGCTGGCGCTCAGTCCACTGAGCCCCACCAGCCAGGAAATGAAGCTTTCCTATTATAAAGTTACAGCAAATCACACAAGAGGATGGCAGCCTCACATGGTAAAGTTACTCACATTTATAGATAAATAATATTTCTGTGTTGAGATGTAATACCATTGAGTCTCTCCTGGGTAACATCTTTTTCATGAAAAAAATTAATAAAAGAAAGTGCCATGTTTAGCGGTTTCTGTCAGACGAATTCATAAGACGACGTTGGATTCCTGCTGTAAAACTGGCTTTGCCGCAACGCACGGCATCCCTGCTGTATAGTTTCAGGGTTTTGCATTCAGTCAAAATAGTTTTCCAGGTCTTGTTTCAAATAGTGACTATATGTCTCGTTGGCCTTGATCTACAGACTGGCTTGGAACCACTTTAGGGCCAGATACGGTAGGATCTTCTTCGGGTTCTCTGGACAAAGAAGGTATTTTAGGTGAAGAAAGTTTTTGTTCTTGATTTTTTTATTTTATTTATTTATCTTTAGAGGGGAAGGGAAGGAGTGAGGGAGAGAAATATCAATGTATGGTTGCCTCTCGTGCACCCCCTGCTGGGAATTGGCCTGCAACCCAGGCATGTGCCCTGACTGGGAATTGAACTGCGATCGTGTGGTTCTCAGGCCCGTGCTCAGTCCACTGAGCTACACCAGCCAGTGCTCGTTCTTGATTTTATACTCAGCTCGTGGCATGGCCAAGAGGATCCTCCACATGGTTTAAAAAGGAGAGTTTGGGCCTCGAGTCCTTGGGATTGGATGAAGTACCTGGGGCCCCAGGGCTGGAAGTAACCTCAAGCTGTGGCTACTGAGGCAAGTCTCGTGGTTTGATGTTAACTCCTGGCGAGAAGGCAGGCAGACAAGGGGAAGCAGAGAAGGGGGACTCCTTCTGTGGACAGGAGTTTCCTTGGACTGCCTGACACCTTCTAACAGATGCTCAGATGTCCCATTACTGCCTGAGTCAGGCAATTTATTTTTACCTCCCTTCATGGCTCTAATTATCTGGGACCTGTCCCATAGTTTTTACTTGGTAACCTGTCCAATGTTCTTAGCAATAGAGATTCCAGTTTCAGATATTTAAATAAATTTTTACAAGGAATATTTCTTACGGTTCGTCTCGACTTTGGGAGTTGTGTTTATATGCTTTCTGGCGGCCATGTTGTGCAGCGAGACAAGATTCACTAGCTGGGGTCAGAATCTAGTTTCACCAGAACGAACTCATTACACTTGGCGGCTCCACCCGGGCCTCTGCCGCCTGGCGCTGTGGGAGCGCCATGTGTTTGGGCAGGAAGCTGCAGAGAATGGGGAGCCCCGGGTTGTGATGCCTGCACCCCTGCTCTGGCTGGGTCTCGCTTACACCCCCAATTTGCTGCTCGGTAAATGAGACCGCTGAAATTAATCATTTGAAGGATCTTTTCTAGCCCCGAAGGCAGATTACATTTTCTTTTTAATCATTTTATAAATGTGAAGTTTAATTATTTTTTCAACACAAAATGAGTACTTGCTCATTGAAATAAATGAAATAGAAGAGTAAGTAAGGAGGGGGACAAAGTAAAAAATTAAATTTCCCCTGCCCCCCTCCTCAGGTCCCAAAATATAAAATTTTACAGGGGAAATCTCTGGACTGGAGAATTGTTGGCGATCTCCACCAGGGGCCCGCATAGCCCTGCGGGGTTTCCAACGCTGTCCTGTGCGCTGCCACAGGGCAGAGCCATTGCCAGGGAGGGAAGGGATCAGGGATTTGACCTTTGTCTCCCCCCTGCAACTGGGATGGCTGTGGATCAGAGAGCCGGGTGTGTCTCTCTAACATCTTGTCTACAGTAGTTTTTTTTTTCTTCATGTGTTTAAAAAAACAGCTGTCTTCTTTCTCTTCTTGTCCCCTTTCTCCTTGCTTATTCCTTCATCGCCTCTCTCTCTCTCTCTCTTCCATCTTCTGAATTTCTATAAGGGTGTCCTAAAAATAACTATACGCTTATAGCTCCCTGTGAGAAAAAGCATGTTAGTATCACAGATTATCTGTGTCTTACACAAAGGAAATAATGCTACTAGGCAGGTCCACGAATGTCTCCTAAGTGCTTGCTGGGTATAAGAAGTCAAACTGTGTACTAGAGTAAGGTGTGATCGTGTGGTATTTAAACCATCATTGCACCTGGCCAGTTCAGATCAGAATGAAAGCTGGTGCCAGGGCGGTGGGGGCAGAGGGGGCGTTCTGGGTACCCTGGAACCTGGCAGTCTTTGCTGAGTTGCGAGGAGGAAACAGATGTTAAAGAGAATGCTTTTTACAAGTTCCCCCTAAAAAAGTGTATGAGGACTGTAAAACTTGGACCCACCATTTGCCTTCTCCCCAAGGCCAGTTTCCTGTGAGGCTTCCCCATCGGCTCTCAGCTCTCGATTGGATGAGGGTTGTCTCGAGTTTACTGATTTTTGACCCTGGTCAGTTGCAGACTTGTTCCTCCTGTGAGCTTCACTTGTGCTACTGAGATGCAATTACTCATTGGATAGGGGTCCAAACAGGCCACTCAGACCAAGTGTGTTTCATCTCTTGGGTTACTGAGGTTGGAGTAGTCGTATTTCACAGTACTGCTCTCTTCTCACCATGAGCGGGACATGCCTTGCTCTTGCCTCACCACATATCAGGAGATGGGAAGCCCAATTTGGGGCTCATCAAATCTATGGTCTTCTCCTGCCATTGGTTTGATTATACAACAGGGAAATGTAATCATGACAGAACATAGTTAATCATTCTAAAGAACTTGCAGTGTGCCAGGCACTGGACTAGGCACTCATTCACATCCAGGGACTTGGATGAATATTACGCCCATTGTAGAGATGAGGAAGATGGAGGTCTGGAAAGGACGAGTGACTTGCCAAAGTGACTCAGCTGGTGAGTCTTGGTGTCAGAAATCAGTCTTGTGTGGTTTGACTCCAGTCTAAGCTCTTCACCTCTGGCCCTTCCAGCATCGTCCACCCCGGTTGGCTGACATCTCCCAGACGTCGGCCTCTGGGGCTTGGGCATGGTTTCATTGCATGTGCCCGCGGCACCTAACAGCAAAGCTGTATCTCAGACACACACGCGGAGCACTCGTTGACTCTGTAGCTTCACTCGGCCAGGACCTTGTGGAAGGAGTTCTTAAGGTGGAGTGGAAACACTTGGTCTCACTGCCAAACTTTTTGAAGCCTTGGTGCACTCATCGGAAAATGAGGACCGTGGCACTCGATGAGGTTGTTGGGATCGTTAAGAGGATGATATACATGCAGCAGAGACCAGCCCACACATCCGTGGGCCTCAGTTCATTTCCTTTGCTTTTGCCTACCAATTCTTCTTCCTCCCTTTCTTTCCTGGCTTTTGCTCTTGCTGTCACAGTAATTCAGTGTCTCTGTTACCAGGCTATAGTTTCAGGTAGCAGGAAAGCAGAATTGGGTGTGTTTACAGTAGTCTCGGCTCTCAGAGTGGGAGTGTGTGGTGTTTATAGGCCGTAGCCACATCCCACACCAGGTGGGCCGGTGGGCCACCTCTCCCCTGACCTCTGGGGAGGAGGGAGGGCCTGCCGGCAGACCAGTGCCTCCCGGGAGGAGGCAGCCAGCTAGCAGAACCCATTCTTCTTCTGATATCTCTTTTTTCTGGGAGTGATTTTTTTTATCTTTACCAGCAGTTTTTCTTGACCTCTTGTGCCTTTACTAGCTCTTTCTCCCAGAGGCTTGTGAAAACGATGGCTCCTCTAATGTGAACCTGCAGGAGGCATTAACCCACCGCGGAGACATCTTCCTCGGAGGACATGAAATGCAAATGATGCCCATCACGGGGAAGGCATATTGGACATCATCCTGGACATCCTGCAAGTGAATTCTTTATAGACGTTCTCCAGCAGGAGTTTCCAGGAAAGGGCAATGAGCTGAGAAAGGAACGGTGGCAGATGAACACAGCATCCATCTTTGATTTCTAAAAAATTAATAGCGCAAAGTTATAAATATAAGAAATAAAAATAACACATATAAGCAGTATAAATCACCGGCACTTATATGACTACAAATCAACCTTTCTTTTTTTTACTTTTTATTTTGGAATCATTAATACTTAGAGAAAGGTGCTAAAAATAGTACAGAGATTTTCTTTATACCATCACCTGGCTTTCCCTCAAGTTAACATACGTAACCATAGTATAACTATTCAAACTAAGAAATTAGCATTGCTACCATCCTGTTCCTTAAACTGCAGGTTTCATCTGGAGTCCATCCGTTTTCCTGTCACCTCTCTCTCTGTTCCAGGATCTCACCCTGCATTTGGCCTTCCTGTGTCCCTCGTCTCCTCCAGTGGGTGACAGACTTCCCTCAGCCTCCCACGACATTGGCAGTGATCACCCATTGCAACATTCCTGTCCCATCCTTATCTCTAATTTGTCTCGTAGTTAACAGTATTGCATTGGAGCCATGTTTTTTCATTTAGCAACCCAATATAAGACATTTTCGACATACGCTGTGTATTAGGTGGTTGGAATTTCTATCCGCAGTCAATTTCAGGGTCTGGTTAGTGATTAAATTCTTAAAGCCTTAATAATCACAGAACGAGAAAGCAACAGGACTTCTGGTAGTTTTCTCACCCTGCCCTTGTCTTGTCCTTAAGGAAATGGAATGTGGAGGGTCACAGGGATGGTAATGGTTAAGGGAAAACCCTGGCCTCAGTTTGAGGGCAGGTGGGAACCTTCCTTACAACTGCTCGTTCTTACCTTCCACCTCAAGGCCCTGGCTCTTGGCATTCCCTCCACTTGCACCACTTCCAGCCTCATCTTATGGCTGCTTCCTTCCTGCTACCCATTTTGGACTCTGCTCCAAGGTTCAAGGATGACCCTTTCCTCAGACAGGCCTGTCTTGGCCACCCTTCCTGTCACATGTGATCGCTGCACCCTGATTTACCTTCTTCCCCTCACCTCTTACTGTTGGTGATAATCTGTTTTTTGTTGTGTCTACTTTTTAGTGTAAAAATGAGTGTTCATTTTGTCTATACAGTAGTTCTGAACTGCAAACATTCAACATTATGTATTCCATTCAAACATGGTTGTTAGGAGTTTTCTTTACCCCATTCTGATTTTCCTAGAAGCTTGCCACTATCGTCTCTGATTTTAATGATAAGTATTGGCAAGACAATAAAGAAGCCCAGTTATAAACTGGCCTTGATTCACTTTGCTTCTGTAAGTCTTTCCTGAGCTGCTGTCCCCACTAGAATGTGAACTCCACGAGGCCAGGGACGTCACCTTCCCCACAGACCCAGAACTGTGCTGGGCATCCGAGAAGCAGTTCAGGAAATATTCGCCAACGCAGTGGGTGCATTTTCTGAGGGTGATGGATGGCTCCGGGAAAAGGAAGGCCGTCCTCGCCTTTCTTTTGAAGCATTTGAGAAGAAGTCTTCCTTGGGTCGCATAGTCAACAAGAATTGATTGGAGGGCCTGTGCTGAGCACCATGATAGGCCCTTTTGTTAAAGCCTCCCCTCTCTTTGCCTTCTGTTGGATTCGAATAGTGGAAGGGACAGAGTGCAAAAACGATGAGCATGTTGAAGGCAAATTAGTGTCAGCTGTGCGGCTAGGCCTTTGGCGTGTCCTCTGAGAAGTCTCCCTTTCCCGTAAAGGCATTGGAAGATATGTCTTTTCCAAACATTTGGAGGAGGATTAGTCTTTAAAGGATAATAAAATACTATGGTTTAAACACAATTTAAATGACTTTTGACAGCTCTATTATTGCTCCATTTTTGTCGGAGACAATCTGGGGGCTGTAGTGGGCCTTTACCTGCAGATCAAAAGGGTGGCGGTAGGAGAGGCCTCCAGCTCGCCAGCCGGAGACAAAAGGCCAGCTGTTTCCTTCCCGCAGGCACCCGCCCCGCCTGCCTACACAGGAGATCTGGAGGGAGACCTGTTTTATTAGGGAACTGGGCACGCTTTTATTGTTTAACAATTTTTTGTTGTTAATTAATTTACTTAGCTAACTGATTTGGCATGATTGGCAGAGGCTGCTGTAGACAAACCTGCTGTAATGACTAGAAATGAACAAAACATATATAATTGTGACCTAAACTCAGAGTGTGACATTAGGAAATGCCACACCAGGCCATTCAGATGCACGTAGAAACATCAAACTACCCTTTTCGTCCACAAGACAGAAAAATCCCTCCCAGTTGCTGTATCTGTCGTGACATCAGACCATTTACAGATGAGAACAGGCGTTCAAAGAAGTCAGGTGGTCAGCAACAAAAGGTGAACTACAGTCTTTAAAAAATTATGAACATAAATGTATCTGGACTTGTTTGAGTTAGTGCACTGTACAAAGGATGAATAAATGCTAAAACTGTTTGCTTGTTTAGTTCAAGTTCATAAAATAACCAAACCTGGGCTGAGCAAGAGTCCTGGAAAAGAAGGCCACCTGCAGAGGCAGGTGGCCTCACTGTTGCCGGAGCTCCTTCCTGTTCCCAGTTAGTTCTCCGTGAATTGGGGTCCTTTGGCATCTCCTTAGGCCACGGTTTCCTTTGTCCGACTACTTAGTTCTAAGTGCTTGTCATTGTCTGACTTTATTGTCAAGTGAACATTTTAGAAACTGATTTGTAAAAGGTAATCAATCGGCAGTTTTAAATTCCACTTATTTTTTTCAGTTTGGAAAGTAGTTCACTTAAGGATAGCAACATCACCCCCCTGATCTATGTGATTGATGACATTTATTTGCTTTGAGAGACGTTTTGGGGGGGGTACGCAGTACTTAGATTCATTAATGCCAAATTAAACCAAATAATAGCAAATTAATAAAAATAAATGCTGGATGAATTAGTGGAAATGTAATGCTTGGCTAAAATGAGCCAGGAAATCATTTGTTTAAAGTTTAGAGCTTATTTGACAAAGAGAAATGTAATCCATGTTGATAGATTGCCCCTTGATGTTACAAATTGTGAAGAAGTGTATTTCCTTTCTTTCAAATGTGTTATAGCTGATGATATCTACGGTTCAAGTGTAAAAATAAAAACCCATGTGTGCCTGGCATATTTTGTAGGTTTATAAACACCTGAACCTACCACCAGGCTGACCAGCAAACTTTATAGATTGCTTTAAAAAATGAGGGCTTCTAAATCTTGAATGTATATACTTCCCAGTTCATTTGTTTTTAAACACGTAAATTTCATCAGGAAGGCCTAGGATGGGTTTTTACCAAGTAATGTGTGGTGCGACAGTGAACTTGGCACATTTCATTGATTCATATGCAATATGGTAGAAATGGTGGCTCCTGAAAACAGCAGTGTGAGAGGATACTCCTCACTCAGAGTGTCTCATTTTGCATGGTTAATAATTAATAGAGCCTTTTATTTTTAAGTGTCACTATTGAAAGCGCCAGTGTGCTCAGCAGTAAGCAATGCCAGAGTGTTATTTTAAGGCAATGGGGTTCCACTAACAACAGAAGTCAGAGGATGGGCAGGAAACACGCTTATTATGCGAGCTGGGTATCAACCTGCAATGGACAGGCTTTGTGGATTCTTACCCCAGCCATTTGTGCATGACTTTGATGCTAGGAACCTAGAACAAGCAAGAGCTAGACCCTCAGACGGACTGCTCGTCTGAGCCACTCAGAGGCTGACAGTTCCTTGTCACCTGTCTGTCTGGGGCAAGAATCTGGATATAAGGGGACTTGCCAAGTGAAAGCAGGTTTGATTTGAGAGTTGTTGGGAAATCTGTGAGGAATGCTGCGCCCTTTCCTGAGAATCCAGGGCCATTTCTGGGTAAATGTGCAGTGCCAGGCCTGGTCTGGGACATCATGACACTGAGGGATGAGGGAGACAAGCTACAGCAAGCAGTCTCTCTGCTATTTGTTCTCTGCCCTTGGATTTCTCCACATTTTAAACAGTGGCAGCTCCATATTAACCAAGTGGTAGAGAATGGGTGTGAGGGAGAGGGGGCATATCTGTGTGGCATGGTCTTTGCCTTCTGATCTCGAAGCTCGGGCACCTGCTAACGTCACCACTGTTCTCCTTAAAATAGGTCTAAAGCATGCACTGTTTTTCCCCCCAGGAAGACAAGTATTTTTCTCTGTAAAATATTTTATTCATTCATTTTTCAGGTGTCCATGGATAGATACATAGGCTTTGAGGTAGAAGTCGTAAGGAAGAAGTTTAACACACAAGGCATGCAAGTTCTGAGGAATTACATAGACAGTACTGCGTGCGTCAGGACAGGGTTTGGAAACGTGGTCTGTGGTTGTTAGTCTTAGAGAGCTGTCATTTGGGAGGCTGTTGGTTGCTGGGGGAGACTAGTTGATTTCAACGGATGACAACGCAGGTCAGTTGGGGGTGGTTTTCCGGGCTGCTGTATTGAGGATTCCAATGGCTCCTGAATGCAGTAGGAAAGATACCTACTTATTACTTAGATCTGCCACGGGCATCTGTCTTGTCATGTGCTTTTCCACTGCTGGTGTGCATACCCCTCTCACATGAGGTTGATCGAGCCGTATTTAAGTGCATCCTGAACCAACATTCTAAAACTTAACTCCAAGAATATAGGCTATCAAAATTGAGTATTTGTTGAGCACTTTGGACGCTGTGAAGAAAACACATATGCAAAGTTAAATCGAAGTATCAGGTATCGGACACTGAGTGGTGGGCAATGGTAGGACAAGGACCATCAAGAATTCAGAGGAAGAGAATATAGGGCAAGAGTTGGGAGAATCGAAGAATCTGGGATGCAAAACAGTGGCAAAGGGGAAGCCATTCGCACGGAGAGGGAGTTCATGTTAGCAGAGGAAGCTGGCAAGAGGTGTAGCCTTTTCGGAGGAAGGGGTAGACGCCAGCCTGTTTGGAAAGATCATTTGTGATTGGGGAAGAAACGGAGCCGCCAGCTGGCAGAGGGTCTTGGAAATGAACTGTGTTCATGGTCTTCTTCTTGCTGCTCTGTTCTAGGTTATAGCTCTGTAGAAGGTCAGGAACTGGCTATCGGCAAAGATGTCTTCAGCTGCCACATTCCAGCCACCGTATTGAGATGACAGGGCTTCGTATGGCTCTGACCTGGAGGGTTTATCAGAGTGGAGTAGGAATAGGGAAGGACATTCCTGTTCAGACCTGTACACTCTCTGTTAGCTCCATTATACCAAAGAGAAAACCGAGATTCAGAGACGTTGACTTGCCCAAGGTCAGCCAACAGAGTTAGACTTCGATCTAGGTCTCTCACACTTGAAGTCGGGCTTCTTTTCAGCAAGTTCTCCTTGTAAGTAGGCTTTGATCAGCTGGGCTATTGAGGACCTTTTTGGTTGAAATTTTCCTGTGCCTAGAGCTAGAGATAGGATGTTCTTGTGGTTCTTTTTTGAAAGACATTTAAAGTAAGCATTTATATGGAAGTAGAATATGCACACAGAAAAAGTCCACAAATCACAAGTTACAGCTTGACCACTTTTCTCAGAGGGAACACACCCTTTTAACCACTTCCTGGAGGAGCTTCCTTTTATTTTATTCACTTAAAGGGAGTGGAAACTAACCACTGGGTCTTTTTCCTGGACACTTCTCCTTCCTTCCTTTCTATTTCTTTCCTGTTCTCTCTCCATAAGCCCTCTTTTCCCCATTTCTTCCAGGTGAAAGTGTGCCCTTGGGTTTGATCGTAGAACTTTGTCCCCAAAACTGTCACAGAGTGATGGGCTAGAGGGGACAGTGGCCTAAGTGTCTGTCTTCTAGGAATGATGAACATGAGAAGTGACCAGGATCATACATGGTAATTTAATGCTACTTCAAGTCACATTCTATTACCAATTACCATACCTAGAATCTACCAGGCATTGTGATATTTTTTAAAATACACATTTTACATGTAAAAAAACTCAAGTTAAAGAGGTAAACTGACTTCTGCAAAGTTATTTACAACCTAGTACATTTCTTTGTATTCATTAATTTTTTTCCTTAAAATACACCATAGCTGCTTGCTTCTACCTTCCTCTTTGCTAAACATAAGTTTGCAGGCTTAAAAATAACACTAAATTGGCCAAGAATGGCATAGACTCCCCAGGTTTGTTATAGGAACTGCTTTTCTTCCCTTTCTTTTTTGGAATAGGAATTCTGATTCCAGATAATTGCAGTCCTGGAAATAGGATGAGTGTCATGCTTTAAGGAGCGGTTCTCGCGTTTCCACATTCCTGGAAGGGCTGAACTTGGCCTCCTTGCTTAGTAACACTATTGACTTAAAGCTGTTGCAAGTGGGTTTCTTGGCAGAACCAGAAGTTCCTGAGGGGGTACTAACAAGAGCTAAATCAGATTTCTTTGTTGTTCTAGTTAATTAAAGAACAAATTTTAAGAACTTCAAGTCAGTTATGGTCCCTTTGAATAACCCATGTACCTAGGAAATATTTTATATGCTCTTTGAATTGATACAAATGAAATTCAAGAGAAGGGCATTTAAGATTGTTTCCAACTTCTGTCCTTAGAACTACTCTTATAGTTTGAGTTTTTCTGGGGGTAAGAGTCTATGTTAGTATGTTGAATGCCTTCTCATACCTTTGGGAACCCAGGAATACTACCATGCTGGTATTGAACCTGTCCTTAGATTCTTGGCTAGAGGTACCATTTAACTTGATGTTTTGTTAAAGACTGTCTGTGCTGACTTCTGAGACTAACTTCTCTGAGCAAACAAGAGTCTCAAGAAGGAGGAGAAAAGGGAGTTTCGGTATAAGTGTAGGTTGTTGGAGATTGAAAATAATTTCTAACACTCTCTGACTCCTCTCAGGAGTGCTTTTTGGTTCATGATTAGTTGAATTTCCATGATAAATCTTTAAACATTTGTGTTTTTTAAGAGTCAATTCTAACTTGGATGATTTGACACCTTGGGAAATGTATAAAATACTCTGATGTATTCATAATAAACATATTTCTTTCCTCCCATCACTCATCAGGGAGTTTGGGCTCATCGGGGGAGTATATTCAATAGATGTCTGGGAGTCCATGGTGCTAAATGATCACTCTCCCCTGTTTCTTTCCTAAATATCTTCAGGAGTATTGAAGGGTTCCCCCCGCCCCTCGGGTTTTTTTTTTTTTTTTTTTTTGCTTTGCCTTGGCACCTTCCTGCTTCCTCTCTACCTCTTCCTTAGTTTGAGTCTTCAAATATAAGTGGACATAATATATAACACTCCTCAACACCACAGGGAAATATGCATGGTCTTATGTTTCCTTTGTGCAGGGCGTAGATCTAGACAGACACAATGTCACGTGCATGAAGGTTCAATAAGTACTAATGGAATGAATGACTGGCTTACGGCAGTGAAGATGTGTAGCTCAGTAGTAACACACAGAGAGCCTGGTTAATAAATTTTGTTTGTGAAATAAAAGCAAACACTCCTCTAGAAAGATAGGGACATCAGGGAACACCTAAGGGACTAAAGAAGGGAATTCCTTGCACCCAGATTGTTGAGTGTGTTTATAATGTCCCTCTTCATGTTTGACAATGAGGAGTCTATTTAAGAACATGTGTCTCAGATCAAGAACCTGAGCTGCTCCTTGGCTTAGACAGTGGGGAAAAAATGAATGAGAGAAGATTCATAATATATTATTTCACCTGTGGGAGTTCCCCTTTTGCCCAGAGTTTCTAGAGGCTATTGCAGCCCTTTGTACTGTTTTCTTATATGTCTTGCCATTTACCTTGTTTGGCTGGGAAGCTTTTTATTACAACAATGCATGGCCAAGTATTCCAAAGGTCAGTGGTTTGGTTTGGCCAAATAGTTTCCTGGTAAATGCTGGACTCATCACAGCTGGATCTCACTTCTTGCAGATCAGAATTCTGGCTTCACTGGGGCTTCTCACTGGGTCCTCTCTGCTTCCAGATAGGACTGAGTCTTTGCAGAGTTTACAGCATCCACCTCGGTAGGAATCTGAGAAGGCTCGTCACGGCAGAGCAGGCTATCAGATCAGGCAGACCTGCACTTGAACAGTGGATGTCCTGCTCATCAGCGTTATGACCCTGGGGATGTTACTTAACCTCTGAACCTCATCAATAAATCCGAAAATGGTATTACCCTCTTCTAAAAGTAACAATTGCTCAAGGAAAAGTACCAATAAACAGTAGCCTCTACTTTACTGAAAGTGCACTTTGCTTTCCCTTCTGTTTTTTTCTTACTTCTAGTTCCAGGAGCCCTCAAATCCACTGTTACTGAGAGTGACTCATGCCAGAGTGGTGAGGGCAGGGGCTGAGAAACAGCGGATTTTGTTGTGGGGGTTGTGTGTCCAGCTCACCCTTGGTCTCTGCCGAATCCAAGCCAAAGGAGCTCAGTTCACTCACCTTGGCAGCCACAACTTAACAATCCGTGGTAGTTTTCCGTTCATGTCAGTAACGGGAGTGATTGCAGGGTAGAGTGGATTCCTACCCCAGCATTAGACGTGGGGTGAACGCCACCAGCCTCCAGCAATGAATTCCATGCCATCAGTCACGATGCTCAGCCCTAAATCCAGTCACTGCAAGTCTTGAATTGAAGTCAATAAGCCACCTCGCCCAGTTATCTTCTGCTAGATAATACAATAAAATCATTTTGAACTTGCTCATAAGAGCAAAGCAAAGAGCTTCCTCATAGGCTTTCTATATGTGAGGACTGTACAGAATTTACTAAATCCCATGCCTTTGGAGAGTGACGGTGCTGATGTTGCTTTTGCACACAATTTCTGTGCTTCGCTGGGTGCTCCAAGACCAACACCCAACTCAGTGTCATCTCTCACCATCTTTCCTCATCTCCAGCTGGGACTTTCTTCCTCCTCCTCCTTGTGCTCCCACAGAACACTCATCTCAAAGCACCCACCACATTGTGTAGACACGAACTGTGTGTGTGTTGGCCTTCCTCCCTCAGCATAGAGCTGGTGAAGGCATGATCTTCTGTAGTCAACTCGGTGCATTTACTTCTTACCGTACCCCCTGGCGTGGAATGGCGGCTCCATCCACTTTGCTGTGGTGGACCTCGCCTTGCCAGTGCATCACAGAGCTCTCTTTCTCATGTAACTGCAGTTAGAATTTAGACCAGCATTCACGCACGTGGAGTACGAGGTGTGAGGTCTTTGGACGTACAGTGTTCTGTGCTCAAGTCACCACATGTAGAGAATTATCTTCTCCAGCCCCACAAGGCAGCATCAACTACAAAACCCCGATAACTGATGCGCTTTGATTTTATGTTGGTTGTATTTTTCTTGCTGCTTCTTCAAAACACATACGCCTGCTCTTGCCTTTGAGACATAGTCTTTGGTTTCCCCATCCCTCCAGATCAGATGAGCAGATTGATGTAGCTTTGGACACAAGCTGCCTCACCCACGTGGTCCTTCTGAAAGCAGTTTTAAAGAGAAACCAATGTCCCGGGAGCCCCTTAGTGAGCCGCCATTGGGACTTTGTCCATGGGCTCCTCTCAGAGCCAGCTGCAGGCTCACCAATTGTGAGATCGCCTGCTTGTCTGCTCACCCACATTGCTCTCCAGGGAGAGGCTGGGACCGAGCTGGTTCTGAAGTGCAGAAAGACACGCTCTGAATGTGTATCTTTAAAATAGGTCACTTTTCTGTGATGTTTTCCAAAATCTTAATGCTAGTATTAGAAAACTGTATTTCTACCAGCTTCTAAAGTTGTAAAATTGTTTTTGAAAAAAACTTGCCTTTCTAGTGTTTTCAGATGGGAACACACGTCCCACTGTTTAAAATGTGTGCGTGTGTTTGTGTGTGTTTAGACAGAGAATGTAAATTGAATTCTAGTAAGTGCTTATTCTAGAGATTTTCCTCTCTTTGGGGTAAATATGTGTTTCTCAATATGGAATGAATGCATTCCAAAAAAAATAGAGTAAATGGCCTCTTATTCAAATTGCATTTATTTAAATAATAATGAAAGCTTTATTATCAATCACTTCATTTTTTTCCCCACCTACAGATTTGAAAGGTAGGAAAAGAAACACTTGGGGGTGAGTTTTTGAGTCAAAACAAATCAGGAATTGGCAAAACTGCAGCTCCCTGACTGTTTACTGACCTGATTGGTATCATTTTCTGAGTTTGGGTGAGCTGTGTTCACTCATTTTTATTTTTCTTCTGCAGACTGAGGTTAGTAGGTAATGTGGAAACCATCTATCATAAGTAAATTGCTGCGAGATAACAAACTGAAGCAGAATTTGTGTTGCATTTGCCTGTTTTTTTCCCCTCCCTACTCTTACACCCAGCTCTGCCCGGAATGTCCAGGAGTGGGCTTGTTTAGGGTGTGTACCCTTCTAACTTCCAAAGCTTCACGCGGCCTTCAGTCATTCATGCATTTTACAAAGGTGGCAGGAGGGAGTTCGAATTCAACTTCGTAGATGTGTAATTTAACAATAGCGACCTTAAAAAGATGTCATTTAAATCATACTTAAAAATGTGAGGACACCACGATTCTGTGACACAGAATACATTTCTGAGCCACCACTAATTCAACATTTCCATGGCTTTAAACTCCCTTCCCTCCCCTTTCTACCAATTTGCAAGATCGCTGGAGAAACGAGCGAATGTTCAGAATGTCCCCAAGACGGCTTTTTCGGGGGCAGTGTGCCTGGGACCCCACAGGCGCCCTTCTCTGAAGAGCTGGCTCCCCGCCCCTTCCTTGTGAGAGGAAGGTCAAAGTAGCGTCTCCAGTGCGGGACCGTGGAGGCCCTGAGTGTGTCCCTGCCTAACTTGAAGCTTTAGTTGTGAGAGAGGCATGACACCTTCACTCTCGGTCCCTTGCCATGCAGTGTGGAGTCACAGGGAGACAATAGGGGGTTGTGGAAAGAGCACCTGCTTTGGAGTCCGGGCACATTAGGGAGCCCGTTCCTGGCTTCGCCTGCTGGACCAGTGACTTGACTTTTCACCTATAAAATGGTATAACAACAACAATAACCACTCAGGAAGTGCTTCCCATGTACCGAGCCCGATGCTCAGTAATCTTACAAACCACACGAGAAGGCAGGGCACGCAAAGGAGAACTTAAAGCTTAAAAATGCCAAGGAACCGGACAAGATGACACTCTTGGAAGATGTTGGATGTGGGATTGAAACCAAGGTGTGCTTTAGAGCCAAAGCTCGGGTCATTAATGCTACAGATTGTTTCAAGTGTCTGCTGAGATAATAGAGGAACTGTGCCTAGTGGGGGTTCTGGCACATAGTAGGCCCGCAGTGTAGATGAACTTGCCTTGGAGCTAACATTTCTTGGGGAAAGCAGTTGGGCCGTTAGTGTTTGTCCCTTAGCTGAAGACCACCACACTCCGTACCTGGCAGCCAGCACTTCTGAGATCACCTCCGGCCGGGTGGGTGGGTGCAGGCCCCCTGCCGGCTGACTGTGGCCCAGTCATCTCATTTGCATATTGGCGGCAGCCATGGGGTGGAGGGGGTTGTCCACAGGTTGTAGAAAAAGCCACACCCAGTTAGTTTTGTCCGGTATAGAGAGAGAACAGCTAGTTTGGGTGGAATTACTCATTTCTAACTAGCTACTGCTTTGGCCTTGTAGAAACACAGCCTTAGCCCGATTTCCTTTCCAGTGGGGAAGTGTAACGCAGTTTCATAGCAGGGGAGGTTCTTGTGCCGGAGCTGACATCGGGGCACTCAGGGCAGGGAGGAAGAGGAGCACTGTCCTCGAAGATGATGGTCAGGGTGGTGCGGGGGTCAGGGGGTCCGACCAGTGCGGGGAAGCAGTTGAGCACAGAAGTGCACCGTTATCCCCTGGGGACAAAGCCTGTGAAAACGAGCGCTTCCTGTAAAGGGCAGTGGATTTAAAAGGCGCCTCTTCTGAGTGTCCCGTTCTTTCTCTAAATGTAATTAAGATGGTTTGGAGGCAGGAAGGCCGCGCTGAAGCCTAGACAAGAACATGCTCTCCATCTTCTCCCCCAAGTCCCTGAAGCCTCGTTTGGTTTTAATATTTTTCTTTTGGCTTCCACTCTGCTGCGGTGTGAGGGGCAGCAGGTGGGAGGGTGGAGGGAAGGGTTCCCGGGGAAGCAGCAACCCTCACGAACCCGTTTAAATCTGGATGATGGCTTGGTAATGTAAGGAGAGAGCATCGGCACAGGAGCGAAAACCGTAGGATTAATGGCCCAGAGTCTAATTCCCTGATACCTTTTAAAAGGCCAGCTAACCAGCTGGCCCTTCTCCTTTTGTTCTGTACACACTCCCTCCCACGTCCTGAGTGGGTTTTGCTTTGTATTTTCTTTTTGGGCTGATGTTTATCACCTTCTCTGAATCTGAATTTTGGCACCAAAAAGTATGTGTAAAAGAGTTGTATGTATATTTTCACTAAAGTTGCTTAGAAACTAATACATTAACAGGAACACTTTATAATAAAATGTTGGAGCTGATTTATTTGCATTATAAAGTAATCTGGTTTTGGGGGGGTGCAAGTTTTAAAAATATAAACTTATTGTGTGTGTACACACACGCACGTACATTCATGCACATGTGTGCATGGCCATGATTTTTCAAGTTTAAACCCTTGACGTGTGTATTTTCTGTGTAAGTAGAAATAAAACCCAACAAATATATCAGTGCTTATCATGTTGCTGCTACAATGTAAATGCATAACCCTCTTTACACCTTAAAGTTTGTTTTATTCAAGCGCTCAGTTATACGTCTTTCAGAAACCCACGTGCCCTTTAAGACAGGCAGGCCAGCACAGAAGTAAACAGCTGTGTTTTGGAGGGTGAGTGCACGGGTTACGGGCCTCACCTCTTACCTTGGGTGTGAAAGGAGGCCCCATGGCAGGAGCACAAGGACGCGACTTGCTCCAGCTTGCGAGACCCTGCTTGTGTTTTCAGCAGGAAACCTTTGAAGCGGGGTCAGCAGGAAAGGAAGAAAAAGCAAAGCAGCCAGATGTGGGAGAATGAGAACATTCTCGTTGCCTAGGTATCCTGGCAGACTTGGGAATGCCAGTCCTTCTTAGTTTGGGGGTTCAACATTCTCATTGTTTTCTGTGCTTTGCATTATTGTTGGAAGGTAGGGAAGGGCACTAGTATAGGGTCGCAGAACATGTAGACCTGGATGGTCTGAGTGGCTCCCTTTAGTCCTGTGTGAAGTTGTTCACCGTTTGATTTTTGAGCGCGTGAAACGACCTGTGGCTCTGGCCATGAGTGGACTCTGGGGCCTGCCCTGTTTCATAATGTGGCTGCATTTGCCATATCTGCCAGATTATCTTTGTTCTTTTGGCTCCAGCCTGATGCCTGGCTAGTGTAGGCGCTCAGTAAATGATAGCAGTTATGTCAATATTTGTTCACCAAAGCAGGGGAGCCTTTTTATAGCTTGTGTCGTTGGCACTAGTTTAGGATCAGAGACAGCATCTGATGTTTCTGGGTTGCGGAGTGCTTTCCCCAGGTCACAGAGCAGCCCCACATATTATCTGTGCAGGCTGAGCCCAAGTGAGTAAGGCCGTTATCAAATGACGCCCTGTAACTTAACAGCCTTGCGTAGTTTACAGCCGTTTCGATCGTGTCCCCACTGACGGTGGCTGATCAGTTCCCCCATCCAGAGGGTCTGCCATTGTGATGCACAGGCCCACCCAGCTCCCCAACGTTGCCGTCACCCATTGGCACTGAATCCAGTCAGCCTATGTATATGCAGTGAAATGCTCGCCTCTACACACGTCCATGTTTATTTTTAGCTCTTTTTCCTTTCACTTCCTCTCGTTTCCCTTTGCTGCCCCTCACCTCCCCAGATGTGGTGCCAGGATTAACATGGACATTGTGATAAAGAAGGCAGCGTCATTTGGAGTGTGGTTTGCCCAACACAGTTAATTTGCCACCATCAGAATTGGGGAGGTCTCTCTAACTGCAAGTGACAGAGGCGTCGGTCTTGGGAAGAGACACACACGCTGTTTGTGGTGGGAAAGATGAGGCATAACTAACTCGTAGTCACCTTAAACTGATTGTCAATGGGGACATATTTCTCCTGTGTTCCTGGAGAGGGAGTGAAAGGTAGGGTGAGGGGAGCCAGCGATATGAGGAATGTTAAGTACAAATAGCTGCTTTCTCCCTAGACTGATTCTGTTCATTTCATCAGCCTTGTGACCTAGAGGAGGGGCCAGGAACCTCATGCTGCAGCCCATCGCCTGGCTCACCTTATCCCCCCGCACAGAACACTGGCAGGACCACCATGGCGAGAAACAATCCAAGGGGTGTTTGCTGCACTGGTCACTGCCCGGTCTCCACAAACGTGGACCAGAAGTGAGCAAGGTGGCGAGTGTCTCAGCGCCTCAGAGCGTGGTTAGTTTCCTGCCAGGGAGAGAGCATAAGGCACCAGGGATTAGTGGTAGGCTCAGATGTTAGGCACCGCGAGGGGTTTATCAGCTTGCTCAAGTGCAAATATCTTGAATTTATGTTGCCGTACCCCACAGAGGTCAGCCTGATGCTTCTTGCCTCACTGCTCAAATTCCATTTTCACCCAGCAGTCCTCAGAGGATTCCGAAGCCTTTTCTCCACGCCGTTCTCCCTGTAAGCTCTCCATACGGCCTTGGCATGGGACAGGCCGAGCTGACCTTGGGGTGCTAACGGCGCAGCTTTGGTTGTTCTCGGAGACCTTCGCTTCTGTCCGGCGGCTCGTCTATGCCTCATCTCTTGGTAGATTAGGAAATGTTAATGTTTTTCCTTTTATCTCATTATACATACATATATCTATGTATGCATAGACATATATATGTATATGTATGTATGTATTTAGTGATTTATTTAGCAGAGAGTATACTTAGACAAAAAAAAGATGGCATATCATAGCAATTTCTATGCTGAAATGACCCATGACCGGTGTGGGGAGGAGGAAAGTTTTCACTGCCCTCCAGTTTCTTTTGGCTGGTCACATAATCCAATAGACATGAGATAGATTAGCATGAGAAATTACCAATTTAATTACATACATATGTATGGGAATTTCATACATGAGCGAGTCTGGGACAGAAAGTTTAAATGAGGTACCTGTGGCATTCTGAGCTAAGAAGGAGGGAATGTACCTCAGGGTTTCAGGAGGGAGGGGCGCCATTCCCAGGCTGATGAGAAGAGCAGATGTCAGGTAATGACCCGTTTGCCCCGCCCTGTGGATGGGTCAAAAGGGGGTTGCCTCTGATCATCTCTAACTACAGGCCAGGCCCTCCACTCAAATTCTCTAGGGAGTTGATGGGGGTTCGGAAGTTTCTCTTGACCCCACAGGGTCTTGGTTGCCTTTAGCAACAGACAGTCCACATGCCGCAGAGGCACAGCTTGGGGTGATTTGTTGTGAACCCCTGCACCGGCTCAGGAAAAGAGGAAAGAAGACTATGTCTGTCAGTCCATTCTCATTTCCCGCCCCAGGCCAACGTGCAAATACACACACACGTACCAATGCCTGTGTGTATGAATGTGGTTGTAATGTGTCAGAACGTTTTCAGAAATGTCCAGAAATGAAACGGTGAACCCGATTTTAAACATTGGAGACTATAATGTATTTGGGAATAACATATCCATAACCAAGCTCTTGATTTCTCCGTTTACCTTCCCAATTGTGCTATTTCTATAATGTTCCCTTCTCAGTAAAAAGCAAGGCTTTCTCTCTGAATTACTCAGGCCGAAGCCTTGGTGTTGTCTTTGATCCCTTTCTCTCACAAACCACGTCCAGCTCACGGGAACATCGTGTTGGTTGCAGCTGTAAGAATTCAACCTCCAGAATTCAACCGCTTCTTAAGCGTGGCTTCCTCCCGCATCCGGGGCACGGTCACCTCCTGCCCGACCTTTCCAATAGCCTCTGTCTTAGTTAGTTCAGGCTGCTCTAGCAAAATAGCACCAACTACATGGCTTTTTAACAATAAACAATTATTTCTTACAGTTCTGGAGGCCGGCAGCCTAAGATCAGGGGGTCAGCGTGGCTGGGAAGAGCCCTTGTCACAGACCTCTCGCTGTGTCCTCACATGGCCAAAGGGGCTGGGGAGCTCTCTTGGGTGTCTTTTATAAGGGCATTATGTCCATCCATGAGGAGTCCACCCTCTGATCGAATTGCTTCCCAAAGACCCCACCTCCTCATTAGGATTTCGATAAGAATTTTGAGGGGACACGTTCCAACCCTAGCAGCTTGCTAACCGTCTCCTAGGATTCCACTTGGCACCGTTGTCCCACTACAAATTCTTGTCCACAGCAGCCGCCACAGGGACCCTTTTAAAGGGAAGTCACTTCTTATCCCTCCTCTGCTCACAGTCCTCAAAGGCTTCGCGTCAGACTCACATCAGAGTAGTGTCCGTGTCTCTTCCTTTGATCCACAGGTGGTAGAGTCTGATGTCATCTTCCGACACTCCTCTTCCTCACCAGCCTCCTAGTCAACACGAAATCTTTGCACAGTGATGGTAGTAGTCCTTTTCTTATAAGACGTAAGCTGGCAGCCAGAATCCTCACCTCAGAAGTCTCCTTGTGAGGTCATGTACATGGGGCATTTTCCTAGGTGGTGCGTTTGAGACCCTGCTGGCCAGTCCTGAGGCAACACGTAGCAGTAGGCTGGGTATTGGGGTGGGCGGGGGTGAGGGGGCTGGAATCTTCCTCTGGGCACCACAAGCTCAGGAGACGGTTAAAACTGGGAGCAGAGGCTACGGCCAGGGCTCCTTCACTGCCTCCCTCCTACTTAACACTGTGCATTCAGCCTGGTCCTTAGGATGGGAGCAGCCCTTATTTCTGTGTCGTAACCAACTAAAAGCAAAATAAACACTGGCATTGGTGCCGCCCTTACATACACAGCTGCTTGGTGACTTCTTTTGACTTCATGTGAGAAGAAACATATTGTCCTCCTGCCTGGGAGTCAGTTTTTGTTGTTGTTTTTTCCTCAAGGGCATTGCCGACAAAGCAGTATAGCTTTCAGATTTGTAAACTGCCCCTCTATTATCCCGTTAGTCAATTACAGTGACTGAAGAGCAGGGTAAGTGACAGTATGGCAGATTACAGCAATTTATTCGCCGTTCTCATAGTCTGGTTCAGCATATCATCCGGCTGTTTAAATTTAATGATAGGACTTTTACACATGTTTTAGAAGCAGTGAAAGTTGTAATCAAAATGTTTAGGAAAACCCCTACTGACCCGCCGAAGCGCTGCCTCCTTCGGTGTGGCTTGCAATGCTGTGTCATCATCGTTATTAGCAAAGCTGAGTCTGATTAGGAAAGGCAACTGACTTTCAGAAGCAAGTGGGGCTTTGAGGTGTGCCTGGGAAAGGTGGAGCTGATTGAGATTTGTACTCCAGTTGGCACTTATCAGGCAAATGAGTTGCATGCAGATAAATGCCATGAAATGCAGCACCCACTGGGAAGGTGGCCAGGGTCTGTGGGTGACAGAAGGGGCTGCGGGCGTGAGGTCAGGATGGGTGTGCGCTGCGGCGTTGGGAGTGGGGTGGGTAAGAAGAGGAAAAATGCCTGCCCCCTGTCATGTCTAGTGCTCTTTTCAGCTAAGGGCGATCGTTTTTTGTAGTGGGGGCTGCAGTGAAAAAAATAATGATAAGAAAATCTCTAAAAAGAAAAAGAAAAGTTGAATGCTTAGAATTTTTGGATCTCAGGCAGCAGGATCAAAAATATTGGAGAGCCTGTTACCTTGAAGTTGTTCACACCTTCGGCTTCACTGATGGACATGAAAAACTTGTTGGGAACTGAATAATCAAAAGACACAAGCCTGGGAATACCCAGTGTGGTCTAAGCTTCACTAATCATTACAGACTCTTTCTTCGCTTTGATTGAGCTCTCAGGTTGCGCCCTCTTGATTGTGATGTCAACAGTGCTCACCTCCTAGCAGTTGAAGCTCAGGAGTGGAATACCCATAACCTTAGGCAAATGTACGCCCAGGGTTTCTTCACCTTGATGTTGTCTACATTTTGGACCGGGTTATTCTTTGTTGTGGGGGCTGTCTTAGGCACTGGAGGATGCTTCCTGACATCCCTGGCTTCTACCCAGTAGATGCCAGTAGCACCTACCCATCCCCCTATTGTGACAATTAAAAGTGGCTCTAGACATTGCTGAGCAACCCATGGGATGTAAAACCACCTCCATTTGAGGACCACTACTCTTGATGGCTCAAGCTTTACATTATCACTGGCAAATAACTCAGATTTTAGATGTATATTTAATAGATGTTTAGTGAATCTCCACTGTATGTAAGTCAGCACAGAAGATACTAAAATAAGATACTATTCTAACTGTTTTGTGACCATTTATACAGTACCTGGTTGTGTAAAAGATGCATCCCAGATTTCATAGTAAACTGGGTCATTTTTTTATACATTATTCAATCAGATAATTTTAAAAGTTATTTCAAGTTGTTTTATAAGGAAAAATCACTATTTTGCTCCTATAAAAATAGTACATTTTGTGCCAGAGTCTAGCTTTACAGTCCTTGGAGTGGGCAGAGTGATTGAATAGAATGGCCATTGTGTGCTGTAAAGCAGACCATGGGGTGGTCTGAACTTTCCCGGGTAGTTGACACCTGATGATGATTCTATAGCTCTGGCCCATTGTGTTCCTTCCATAAAAAAGGACCATGGAATGCAAAGTCATTTTTGTGTACCCTTTTTTTTCTGAGGATGGAAGAGGACATCTCGTGTGTCGACAATATCAAAACAAACAGGTCTGTGCAGCACCTGACCTGTGTACAGCCATGGAGTTCAGGACCGAAAGTGATTGCTGACTTGTAGGAAGTTGTATGTCATTGTGGAGCTAAAATACTTCTCCTTCGACAGTCATCAAAGGCTGATTGGGCTCTCCTGAATTAGGCTTTGTACAAGCCCCTGGAGATGTGAAATCACAGGAGAAACAACTCCAGCTTTTATGGAAATTAAGGATCTAGTGGTTATAGATTTAAAAATGCAAATACCAGTGCAAGCTATAGAATAGAGAGTCCCCGAGCTAAATCTATGGTACACGTGTTTTGTGTAGCCCACACTGCATATTTTTTTAATGTGAATTAGCAGCAGTATTAGGGTGATAAATAGCTATGAGGGGCTGAAAATGGAAGGAAACAGTGGCTCAAACAAGATGGATGTTTGTTTGTCAGTGATCTAAATGTAGGTGACTGTCGGGAGCATCCATGATCGCTAGGGACTGATGCTCCCGTTTGGTTGGTCCACCTTACTGTTGAGCACATGGCCTTCGCCTTGGGTCTGATGTGGCTGCCCCAGCCCCGGCTGTCACAACCGCACTCCATCTCTCAGAAAAGAAGAAAAGGGATGGACACCTGCCCTTTCCTTAGAGGACATTTCCTGGAAATGACACCTTCTCCCTCTTTGGGGACAACAGGAGCTCCTGGCTAGCCACTGTTTAGGCTAGGAATGTTTGGATTGACCGTGTGAATATCATCAGTTTAGGTTTTTGCTTCAGTGAAAAAGATTATTTCATTAAGAGTAAAAAGAGCATGGGCTTGGGCAGGTAAGATTTGAACACAGGCTGCATTACTTTCTAGTTAAGAGAGTAGGAGATAAGTGCTAGTTGACAACAGATGTGACCAGAATGTAAACAAAGGGGGATACCAGGGGCTTTGGCCTTGACTTAGGCAGTCAAGGAAGGCAAGGGGCAGGCCATGGAACCTGCATCGGACTTGATGCAAAGGATAAGCGTCTAAATGTAAAGATCTCAGCTCTGGCTTCCTTAGAAGCCATAGTCAAGGGCATTTAGCTAAGACCTTAGAATAGGGAATGGTCAGGTACCTCGAAGTCCAATAAACATTCAGTTTTCTCTCAGCCATTTATAAGACCTTTAACTAACCCATATTGCCCGTTCTGGAATGGAGACCTATATGACTGTATCTGCTGATGGCCTTCAGGATTTTGCAGAATGAGAAATGCCACATTACCTTATTCAGCCAATTTCCCAAGTTGTTAAATAACCAGTTTTGAAGGTTTGAAGGTTTGTCTTCATCTATAAGAATCATGAATCTATGTGAATGTAATTGTGTTATTTATTCGATTATTGTATCTCTTTTTATTATCACCATAATCTTGAGACAGTTCATTACAGCATAAAATTATAACCTTGGTGAAAATGATTTGGCATGTATTTCTACTTAGTTTTATATGTTTGTGTAGGTACCACAAGTGCGCAGTATTTTTGCTTTTAATGTGTTTTTAAAAAAATAAGAGTTCTGAGTAGTGGCATTATATTTAAATAGGATAGTTTTGTTTCCAGTTTTTGGACAATAATCCTTCAAATTGTGGATATTTGATCAAAAAGAAAAGACTAGAAGTAAGAAAGAGAGAAACTATTGAATAAAAAGAATAAGAAAGGAATTGGAGACATTCCTGAAAACATGCTTTGCTCGGTGGGAAGTCCTTAAAACATTTTTTTGAAAGATTGACTATGGCATAGTCTTTCCTCGTAAAGGCAGGAGAAAGACATTTCTCAGAGTCATATCAGTATCATTCTGAATTAACTGATGGATGGGTCTAAAGCATTATTAGCCAACAGAGGTCTTAGAAAAATTAGGATGTGGCCTGGAAAATAAACACAACTGTAGTAGTTCTACATCACAAAGGTAAGACAAAGGTGATCACTTTCATGAAATGTTTCTTGGTTGAACTGTTAAACAAAGATTGTGTTATCAGTGGCATGTTTCCATGATTGGTTTTATTTCTGTTTTATAGGTGTGTGGTGGCATCAGAGAGATTAAACACGCCTAAAGTCACAAGCTAGTAAATTGCCAAACTCTGGCAATCGAACCTCAGATCTTAAGTTGTTGTTGGTTTTATTTTTTAATCTTAAAATTTTAACCTCCCTCCTACATTGTATGCCATACAATGTATGGGGTTTCTGACTAGGAAGATTGAAGCCTGTGAATGAATAACTTTTCCCATTTAAGCAAGTTAAGAGGGTAGGCAGCCCTGAAATGAGTGAGATGAACAAAATTAGCTTGGTTAGCTTGAATGCAATGAGACAGTGGCCAAAAGGAGAAAATGGAGCACAAAGCAGAGACCGAGAAGGTTCTGCAGGGTCTTGCTCACTGACTGGGTAAACACCTAGTTTCCATCTCTAACGTGCAGAGAATTGGACACTTCCTATGCTCAGCAACTTCGCAGGTGACTCAGCCACAAACATCGTGGTGTTTGCAATTCAATTTAGCAAATGTTTACTTATGTCAGTAGTCCGGCTACTTTGTCTTTAAGGGTAGGAATGTTCACACTCATTTTTGTATTGAGGACACAAAGGGTAGCTACCAAATATTTGTGGAATCAGATGGACTGACGAGCCACTTGGTACTATTTCTATTCGGGTTCCCACTGAGATGGAAGGACAGAAATGCTGAAATCCTGGGGGCTGGCTTTCGCCTGCAGACTGAATTCAGGGCAGTAACTCTACTCAAGGGGATGTAATTGCTGAAACATCAAAAGAACTGCATTCTGAGGGCAACTCACAAGTTGTAATTTTACATGTAATGTAGTTGCCATTTTTACGGTATGTGCCTGGCATTTAACAAGCGTGGACCATCTCATTCACGGTTTGTAAGAGCCTGATGAGGTGTGTGTTGTCAGGTCCACCCTACAAACATGAAAACTGAGACTCAGAGAGTCACATGGTTGAATTTGTTCACAGCCACACAGCTTTTAACAGGCCTGCAAAACCAGGTCCCCTGGACTCAGATTTCTCAGTCCATTCTACCTTTCTCCACCATCACCTACTGGTCAGCACTAGGTTAAGGGCCAAGGGGCCAATGTTCACTGGAAAAGACCGTGAAAATTCTGGATTTCAGGGCAGTGGTGGCATTGGGAAGGCCCCAAGTATACAAACCTGGATTAAAGTGTGAGGCAGGTAAAAAAAAAAAGTGAGTTTTTTTTTCGTAATGTAGCCACTGAAGAGGAGCCCCAAATCCCTCGGAGTGTGTGAGTAGCTGTCCGACTCCAGGGCCGGGACAGGAAGGAAAGTCTGGAATGGAGCAAGGTGGTGCGTGGGGTGAGAGTCCTGTCAAGAGCTCCAGCACTACATTCTGAGCCAAGAAATTCATTGCCTCCCTCTTCCTGGTACGTCATCCTTGAACCTGGAGGAGGGGCCGGCACGGGTCTTCATAACGGCATCTCAGAGCTGAGACTCCAGATTTGTTCTGTTCTGTTCCATTTCATTTTCAGGGGGAGAAAAACCTATTTCAGTGTTTCTCCTCCACCGACAATATTAATGTCAATATTGCCAGAACAACTTTAGATTTTAGATATTAAGAAACATTGACTTGATGCACTAATTTGATTTTGCTGTTTAATTTACATGGAAACCTCAAGGCAAGTTCCCACTGTTTGATACTTATTTAAAATGTTTACTTTTACACATACGCACAGCACTGGGTAGGAATGCACTTAAGGTGCACGGTGATTGATTTGGTCTGTTTCCCAGTAGCAAAGGCCGTCTGTAGCAAGATGAGTTAGAAGGGGGTCATCGTATCAGCTAACTCTTCAGCCTGAAGAGCGTACTGGTGTGTGCTGTATGCCTTGACACCATTTCCTGTACTTGGATAGTGAATAGTAGCTGGATGTTTTCAAAATACACTATTTGTAGCTGTGTCTTAGATCCATCTCTAATGTAGCACTCGTTGGTGGGGGGGGGACTCAGCCTACCCTTTATTAACTGGGAAGCCACTTCTGTGTTGCATTTCGATCCATTTAAGCTAAAGCTGATTAGCCCTTTTTGAAAAGTGAATCTAAATCCTTGTGCTAATCAAGGGAAATTGAGCCCTGTTGTTACCAGGGAAAGCTGGAGAGAAGAGTGGCTGTAATGGCAAGTTTTTATTAATCACGCGGCATATAGCTTGTTCCACGCCCACCCCCCTCCCAACAAGCCCCTCTTCTAAGTGCTTGTTTAATAAAGCAACCCAGCAGGTGAATATTTAGGTGTTAGTGGGATTCAGGTAGTTTCATTAGAGTGCAACAGAGAGAACAGAGAGGAACTTGGGGCTGTGGGGGCTACTTCCAGCATGCTGTTCAGGAAAGTGTGCAGACTTACACATTAGTGACACATTGTCATTGGAGGCATGATGTGTTTGATGAGAATTTGGTGTGCGTGTTTACTGTAATTAGTGGCTGTTCATCCTTGGGTGGTGTTCTAAAATGTAGGCTTTATTATTATTCGGGTATAGTGAGGCTGACCGATCAGGAGATGATTGCTTTTGAAAAGATAGATTGTTACTGGCAGTTCCCATGGGGCAAGGGCGAGCCATGCTGCTGAGGGCCACCCAGCAGACCACTGAGTGGCTCACGAGGCATAGGGAACAAGAGGGATGTCCAGACAAGAGCCTTTGTTGTGGTTTCTGTGGGTCTGGGACTGGCGAATGTGAATAGTGTCAGCAGGCTCTGGAGCATGGGGGCTGCCTCTGGTTGTCTGGTACCTAGCCCTGGGGTGGTTAGGGCAGGGGAGACGGGAGGCCCCTTATCCCCGGGTCGCAGTTACCCGTGATCTCAGTGATCTGGAAAGAGTAACTGGGAAATCCAAACGTAAACAGTTCAAGCGTTTTCAGTCACATACCATTCTGAGTAGCGATATGAAATCTTGTGCCGGTCTACTCCATCCAGGCCAGGATGGGATCCCTCCCCTAGTCCAGCATATGCCTGCCTCTTGGTCACTTAGTAGCCAGCTCAGTTATCAGATCGACTCTCAGAGTATCACAGTGCTTGTGTTCAAGTCACCTGTATTTTTCTTACAACCCCAAATAACAACCCCAAAGCAACTCGGAGGTGCCAACCAGAGGCTGTACAGTGCTTCCTTTAAGTGGAAAGGTGTGTGTGCATAGTTCAATACATGTACCAATAGTACTGGACCCTATATATACCCAAGTCCCCTCCCACCTCCACTGGGGGACTTGGAACATGCTCCCTGCAGACAAGGGGGAACCAGTGTAGCAGCATGGGGTCTAAGAGCCCGACAGAGGGTGGTTGGGAGGTGAGCTCCGCACCCGTTGGTTTGCTCTCTGGGAATCAGCCAGCTCTGAGAACAGTACCCCTTCAGTGTCATCCAGGCACCTGATGTCAAAAGCCCCAGAATATAAAGACATGCTTAATCCAGGCGGTGTGACACTGACTGCCCATGTCCATTTGGTTTTGATGATCACATTAAGGAAAAACACTCATCTGCCTGTGCCACCTGCAAGTGGGCGCTGATGCCAATGGCAGGGGACACGGGCGCAGACTTGACTGGGGGCTGATTTCAGTCTTTACCAAGCAGTGGTACCAAGGAGAATCCCCTTCCCCATTTTTCTCCAGGAGCTCTTGGGAATCTGAGACTCCTCTTTGTCTTCCTTCTGTCTGGTACTGAGTGACAGATACTAAGGAATGGGGTGGAGAAGGGAGGGGGAGCTGTGATAATATTTAGTTTTATTCCTTTCATGCTTAAGCAGATTTAAGGAATTTTCAGAGCAGAATCTTATTTCAAGTGTATGGCCATTTTTCAATTAGAGTCACTTATTAACCTCTCCTTCCACAAGTAGAAGCTCTTGAGTCTCTTTGAAGACCCAGGAGAAAAGATTTCCTTCCCCCTCCCTCCAGTCCTCTACACATTCCCAGTGGTCCTCATAAGCCGGTTGAGAGGGTGAAAAGCTCACAGCTGTGAAGACGGGAAGCAGATTTGTCCCTTGGTGGCACGAAAACACCGATGTCTCCTTGCAGAGAAACTACCCTGTGTAATTCAAAAGTTCAGATGTACATTGGGGTCTGAAGGCAGCATCCCTGTGCGTGCTGTTACAGTGGCCTCTGGCCTCGGCTCCAGCTGATCTGGGGTCTCTGAAAAGACATCCACACGAAGCTGTTGCCGTCCCTCCCTGCCCCTCCGAAAGGCCCTTGACTGTCACCACGGCCTGGTGGAGGGACTTTTTCTGGGGACAGGACTGGTTGGTGTCTGTGTGGTTGTGTACAGGAAGTCCTCCCTTAACCTTGTCCACGGGTTCTGCAACGTTAAGTGAGATAACATGTCACGGAACCAACTTCGGGCTAATATAACTAAGAGTTAAGTTCCCATGGCATCTCGCCAGTGCTATAACGAAGCGATGTGAAGGATGCCTTCTCTGAGGACCCGCCGTACTGCTATGCAGGTAAAGAGGTGGCTCAGAAAGGCAGGAAGTGGACTGGTCCCAGCAGAACTGCCTTCTTAGAAGGAAGCGGGAGTTGACTCAGGGTTAGCGCCACAGGCTTGGAATTGCCCACAGGTGCTCCACAGCCATGATGGTTTTGATAGGCTCTTATTGCGGTTTTCACCCTCAGCAGCCCCTGGGGCTGGTGAAGAGCAGTTCCTAGAATTATTCAGAAGCAGGTTGTAATCTTAGAAATTGTAGCACAAAGGCTAAAAAGTTTATAAACAAAGTAGAAGTTGACCAAGAGATGATGTCAAACAAACGGAACCGTAAAAGGTGATTTCCCCCCCGCAAGTTTGGGTGGCCTGGGCCACTTTTAGATGCTTCAGTACTTAAAAGGAAAATTCAGAATCATATATTTTTTAAAGATTTTGTTTTTATTTATCCTTAGAGGGGAAAAGAGAAGGAGAGAAATATCAATGTATGGTTGCCTCTCATGCATCCCCCACTGGGAACTGGCCTGCAACCCAGGCATGTGCCCTGACTGGGAATTGAACCATGGTTGTTTGGTTTGCAGGCCCGCGCTCAATCCACTGAGCTACACCAGCCAGGGCCAAAATTATATTTTTGCGATTGAGGACAGCACATACACATCTGGGATGGATTAACAGGGTTAGAAGCCTTCATCACAAGGGTGGGGCAAGTATGCTAAATGTGGTTTATGCTTGTATTATTATTTGTTAATTGTTGTATTATTTTCCATATGAACAACTGTATATCTGTTTTTGCCCCACCTTATATATTGAGTGTTAACAATATTTTTGTCCTCATTGCTTTCTTTCTTTTTTCAGTCTTTGGTATTTCAAAGGCTTAGGGCTTTCTAACCTGGATAGCAAAACCTCTTTAAACAAAAGCGTAATGCCATACCATATTATATATGTGTGTGCGTGCATATAACCCTCACACAAGGACATCCTTATTGATTGTATTAGAGAGAGGGGCAAGGATGGGGAAAGAGATGGAGAGAAACATCAATGTGAGAGAGAAATAGTGATCAGTTGCCTCTAGTATGAGCCCCAACCAGGGACCAAACCTGAAACCCAGACATGTGCCCTGACCGGGAATCGAACCTGTGACCTTTCAGTTTATAGGCTGCTGCTCCAGTCAAGTATGCCACATCCAGGAGGGCTCATATTTTTGTACCGTAAGTGCCTAGCACAGTGCTAGGTACTGAGGATTAATTAAGTGACCCTGCTCTGAAGGAAATGAGTTGGCATACAGCACTGTTATGCTCCTATTCTACTCTGGGGGTTTTACTGAGGGTAGTTGGGAGTTGGTGGAACTGAGTATTGATTGGGGTGGAGGGTTTTCATAGCAGGGACATTAAAACAATAGGAAATTAAAGTTGGTTGCTAGACATCTCCTCCGCTCATTTAAAATAAACTAATAGTATGGGAAATATAGAATCTAAAGAACTTGAGACACATGGTCATAAACTAAAGGGGGAGTAATGGTGGGGACGGGGGGTAGGGTGGAGGGGAATGAAGGGGGGAATAGAACAACTGTAATGGCATAATCAATAAAAAATAAATTTAAAAAAGCAAAAAAATTAAAATAAAAAAAAATAAAATAAATAGCAGCAACAAAAATCCCAATCACTTGGTTTTGTCTGGTTACAGTTTTCTTAATAGGTTTTCATGTTCAGGTAAGTGTAAACTAGCAAAAAATACCCCACTAGATTGATCGCTCTCGACTGCTTACTAGTCTTTCCCAGCAGAATAACCTTTGTGGAAGCTGCTTTGTGCCAGGACAGGCCCGGGACTCCCTGGAAGAGGACATGTTTTGTTGTGTGCAGCAGCAGCTGCAGTTTGGGAGGAGCAGTGGGCGTGGTTTTGTGGTTTCCTTCTTTTTAGGGCAGCTCGTCACTGTGACCACAAAATCACTGCCAACCTTCAGAAGGGGAAAGAAATATTGGCCAACCTGCGTTTTCGTTTCTTTTTTTCACTGACAAGCAATGACTTGGGTTTTTAGAGACTGGCCAGCATAGTTGGGTTTGGCGATTCCCAGTGTAGTCTTTGCAGAAACGTGGGTTGGTTTCTTCATTGCTTCAAATCAATTGACCGTGTTAAGGTTAGCCTCTGTCCTGGGCCATAGAAGAGGTTTGGTTTACCAGTTGACTCCTCCTGCTTAACTTCCATGTCACCAGGAAGAACGAGCTCCCTTCTCTAGCCCATGTGGTTGTAAGACAGTAGACACTGAAATGAGTGTTAAATGCTGGCCAGCTTGCATTAAAAACCAAGAGTCACACATTCGTTCAACTAGTGTTTATAGAGGGCCCCTCATCCCCCAGTTAGCCAGGCATTGCTGTAGGAGCTATGGATACAGTAATGAACTAGACCATAAATGACAAACTTTTTCTTTGAAGTTCCAGATAAATATTTTAGGCTTTGCAGAACTTACAGTTTCTGTTGCAGCTGTTCAACTCTGCCACTGTTTTGTGTAATAGCAGCCATAGCAGTATATAAATAAATATTGGCTGTGTTCTAATGAAACTGGGTTTATAGAAACAAGTACCACGTGACCCATAATCTCCTGCCTCAGAACTAGTCCATAATATTCTTGTTCTTGTTGAGTGTACATTCTAGTAATCTGCATTTAGTTTCTACTAGGTGGTTGTATTCAGTAAGGAAGATACATTCCTAAGTAACCTCACTTAATTTAAGACAAGAAAAATTCAAAACTTGAAAGCTTAGGTTCCTAAGAAAAAAGATTCCTGAAATGGTTAAAATGTCAATAAAACCAAACAACCAACTGACAAACAGAAAAGACTCACATAAGAATCAAAACAAAGCAATATATACTTTAAAATATGTATTTTACGGAGTCATTTAAATTATGGAGCATGTTTTCTACATATTAGACATTTGCAAGAAAACGAAATCATTTGTGGCTTTTGATGAACTGTCCGTTCCTGTAATACTATGAAGACAAAATGGAAACTTATCACTAACTTTAGAAATCTCACAAAGTTTTTAGGCTCACCCATCCCATCATACACAATCTACTGCAAACTCCATTAATAGTTTAAAAAAACAAGTAATTCATAAATTTGGTGAATGCAGAAAACCATTCATTCCATAGGCTCTCTTTGGTGAATTGGCCATTCACCAATTTGGCCAATTCCCCATGTTGACTTTTAGCAAACGAACCTGGAACTAGTACAGTTCTAGATACATGTTGTGACTTCAGATGCTCTTTGCATGAATGCTTTGTATATATTATGAATATATACATGGGGCCACATTTGCTGGTAGCATGGTACTAATTATCTAAGTTCACAGGCTCATCGACTATTCCCCCATGCAAGAGAACTTCACTTGTGATTGTGCCTGGAGATCATTTGCTCCTGGAGTTTAAAGGCTGATTCAGTTCTGGGCTTATTAAAGATTTCCCCCCCAATATTTTATTTATAAAGTAACACTTATAAATTTTCAAATATGTAGAAAAGTTGGAGGAGTTACCTGGTGAACACCTATATGGATTATGAATTTTTAATCACAAGGGGTACGCTCTGAGTCTACAGAGTGGCTAAAAGAACACCATCTCAGGTCAGACAGCTCTGCATACTGGGCGTCTTTAGCATCATAGGATGACCGTTGCTAAGCCTTACTGTAACTGAAGTCAGCATAAAAAATGTTCATGTTGTATATGAACTGTGGTGGTTCAATCCTGAAGCTTATTCTTTGGCATGTTTTTAAGAAACTGGGAGGTCTGGGATGCCCTTTTGAATCAGTAAGGTATGTCTTTCCAGTATTATAATTCCATCTAATTGCTTCAGAGCAAAAATTCAAGAGGTGTGTGTTACGCCAGCCTGCTTCCTTTCACCTGGCAGCGTAAGGATTGGGCGGCTGTCAGGAGGAATTTACTAGCTGCAAAGTAAAATGCAGTCTTCCACCCTGTAATTTCTGGAGTTCCTTTTCCTTCATGTGGAGAGCATGATTGAGGGGAAAAAGGAATTGTTTGACATCTACCCACAGAAGGAAAAATTAATGTCCTAGAACTTCTCCTGACTTTGTTTTTGTTTCATTCTGCATCCTGTGTGCTTCTGGTCCGGTGAGGAATTATGATGTGAAAGGGAGTTACTTCCCTTCAGAAGTTTTGGTCACCATTTAATAATAATCACAAGTTTGGGGAAATTGAGGGGTTGGAAATACTTTCTACATCTTTTCTGGTAGCTAGCTGCACTATAATGAATGCGTGACCTACCCATCATTGATGAATGTGTGACCTACCCATCACTGGTTGTTTCTATTCACCACTTCTGTCTGTAGGCAGAATAATATGTTCTTGCTCCTTTGACCTCTGTGTTACCTGCTTTGGCCAATGAAATGTGAGCTCAAGTCGTCTGTACCACTTAAGAGGAAAAGCTTTGAGTCATTGAATGGCCATCATTCTCTCCATTCCTTCCTCCCTGAAGGCAGTATGTCCTCTGGGCAAGCCACCCTGTAGGTCCTACAGAGAAGTTGAGTAGCCTAGCCCATAGCTGACACGGGATAGTCATGTCATGGAAAGCCACTGATCTAGATGCTGGAGTCATTTGTTACTGCAGCAGCACTTAGCCGAAGCTGAATGGCTGCCACATTTATCATATTATAGTGCCTGTTCATAGTTCTCTGGTTCCAGCATGGAACCACTGAAAGATTGGAAACCTGGACTGCTGTGATTGCGGGAGGAAGGGGAGGGCTTTGAGCCAATGGCATTTAGAACATTGGGTTTTTATGTCTGGAGTGATTCTCCTCAGATTAATCCTTTGAGAGACTTTAAACTGACTCACAATGATCTGGCCACACTTAAGCTGGGACACCTAGTTTCTAGACCACTGTTTGTTTCTTTCGTGCTAGAGTAGAGTAAAGGCTCCATGCGGGCAGGAGTTTGTTTTCAGTGTGATGTATCTCAAGTGCCTGGCATACAGCACAGGTGATGCTCACCAAACACCTGGTGAGTGAATGAACTGTGTCAGTTATTTCCAGTGGGTTTCTCTTTTGATTTGATTTTAATGAAATATGGAGTTGGGGTAATCACCTTACTTCACTGTGTTTCTGAGCCTATAGTAGAAAGTCAGAATTTGGTTAACGGATAGAATATTCATTTCTTTTAAAAAATTAATGGACACCATAAGGTTAAATAATCTGTTTGTCATAACCAAGATGCCATCAATTACTTGAAATATTGCTTTTGCCTCGTTTGGGGAAAAACAGTTAAAATTTGTAGTTGAAAAGAAAAAGTGTGTATGAACTGGTATCTTCCCCAAGTATGAAATTCTGCTTGATTTCAGTATCCCGATCACCAACTTGGGTCCCAGAGGAACTGGCACGTACTGTGTTCAGGACCTTCCCTTGCCAGCCAGGCCCCTGACGTGAGGGGGAGGGGTGCTTGTATTTCCCCAGACTTAGAGCACCCACTCGTTTCCTCTGCTTTGTCATCCTTAGGCTGGTTTTAAGTAGCGTTACTTGAAAATTTCCCACTGAGCAATTTCAACATGAAAAGGTTTCTGATCTCTTTAAAATAAAATGCTTAAAAATAGACCTTGTGGGAACAGTTTTCCACTTCAAGCACAAAACCCTGCGAAAAATGTTTCAATGCAGATTTGAGACCTAATTACTTTTTCTCACCTCGGCTTCGCTGTGGCTGTGCAGCAGTGGGGACACGAGTGTCCGTGTTGTGAGTCCAGCCAGGGAGACCCTGCGCGTCCCAGGGAGGTCTCCTGTGGCGTTGCCTGGGGCCTGCTTCCCCTCCCCGCCCTGGGGCTTTTCTTGGGACAGTGGGTCCAACTTCGAAGCCCTCCACCTAGTTCCTCATTAATTCACCGGCCCTCACTGATAAGGCCAGCAAAGGCCTGGCCATTTCAGCTACCATCGCCTCCGGTCATGGCGGATGTCGAGGTCTGTGAGGGGCAAAGGCGACGCGATCCAAAGGAGAAGAGCGCATGTAAGAGACCAAAAGTAAGACACAGGGTCTTCAATTCAGTCAGTCATCAGGGCCGGCTAAATCAAGCCCTGCGACATGCTCCGAGTCCTGGTTAAGGTCAGCCGCACGCGGGGGCCCTGTGTGTAGAAAAGCGGGCTCCCGACTGGCTGGCTGTTTCCTTATTCCACTGTCATCCCCTTCCCCACAGTCTGGGAGCTTCAGTCTCTCTGTGAGTGACCCCGCGTGCGAATGTCATGGATTTTTTGGTTGTTTATTGCTGTAGTTCTAATACCTCAGAACAGCGCCTGGGAATTAATAATGTACTGATAGCTATTCCGTGAAGAATGAATGGTGAATAGGTAAGTGAACCTCCAATTACTGGCGACCAGGAGCTGTTGAATTTTGTGTCCGTTCAGTCTCTGCCTGTTGGGCGTTGTATCAGGAAAGAGACTCAGACAGAAAGATTCTAATGTTAAGAGCTTTTGCCATTAGATGCTTCACAATGGTCCACATTTTTATCATCATCGTCATCATCCCTATACCTCCTAGCAGATAGAAAATTATTTTTAACAAATGGCAAATAATTCAAACTCTACTTTAGCAACAAGGAATGGAATGCTTTTCTCGGAACTCCAATTGGACTATATGTGTGGGATGTTTTTAAAAAGCAGCTTTTTAAGAATCTATCCCTAGCCACTGACTGGGTCTAGGATCTAATATCTTTTTAAATGAATTTGACCGTTTCTGGAATAAATTGCTTGGTGCTTCTGCCTGTTTCTGCTGCCAAGTTCCCACTTCTTTCTGTTCTCTTTGCATTTACTCCTGCGTGTCCAGGTGTTTTCCAGGGCCCGGGTTTTCCGCCTTCCTCTATCCCAATAATCCTGTCATCCTTTAAAATTTATCTCAAGTGACACTTCCTCTGGATGTGCCCCTTGTGAATAAGAGGCTTGTGTATCTCAGGGCCCCCTGATAAACCCTGAGTACACTTGCAGCGTGAAGTATTTATCACCCTTTATTGCTGCTCTTTGATGAACTCTCAGCTGCTCTAGGCCAAGGCCTGCGTATTATTCATCCCTGCAGAGTGGGCTGTAGCCGAGGGCCTGGCCTCAATTGGTGTTAAGAATATTTGTTGGTTGAATTTAATTGTTTATGTTCTAAAGAAAGCTTCAGTTAGGCGCTTATCATTTTCAGCATCTCTCTTTCCACTCAGCAGCGGCCCTCTCTGCCGCCGTAGAGGTTGCATGTAGAGCCTGACGCAGCCCTTTGTCCGCTGCTTATGTGGGAGGAAGGCCCAGCTGGGCATTTGTGGAGCCGGAGACCTGGAATCCTGGGCCCTGATACGTGTTCTCTCAGTTTCCCACTATGCAGACAGCCCCAGACTTACAGTGGTTCTGCATATGATCTTAAGACTTTACAGTGGTGCAGAAGCAGTGCCCATCCAGTAGAAACCATCCCTTGAATTTTTATCCTGAGGTTGCTCTATGCGGTACGATCCTCTCTCACGATGCTGGGCAGTGACAGCCACATGGTCATGAGGGGCAACAGCAGGTCGCCTACGGCGTGTTCTTCGTGTAGACTGACGTAAGGGTTCTGAGCACGTTTAAGGGAGGCTGGGCTAAGCTATGCAAGTGCAGTAGATGCACCTTTGACTCATAAAATTTTTAACTTAGGATGAGTTTATTGGGCTATAACCCCATTGTAAGTCGAGGAGCCCCTGTATTTGTTCCCTGTACTTTTTTTCTCCTCCCCTCAATTGTTCCCCCGCAAAGGTGGAACTTGACAACTGATCATTTGGTCCACCTAAGCATCATGGGAATATAGCAAATAAAAGAGTGGCCCCAACAAGTCATTCGAACACGGCTGGAACATTGCCCCCGACTGTTTTACACGTGAAATTAGCAGTCAGGGCTCCAAAATCACACCTGTTGCTTCAGAAACAGGAGGCTGGAAGGCACAGAAACTGAGGCTTCTTCCTTCTCCATCCCCAGCCTTTACCAGTCTTACTAGGCAGGTGATGCCCAGCCTTCATATCAATCCATAGAGGCCTTGGCCAGGTAGTTCAGTCACTTAGAGAACCGTACTGGTACCCCAAGGCTGCGGGTTCAGTCCTTGGTCAGGGCACATATAAGAAGCAACCCACAAATGCATCAATAAGTAAAACAATAAATGGGAGTTTCTTTTCCTGTCTCTCAAAAAATTAATAAAACAAAAATAAAGCACAGAGAAGAATGCCACCATTTCTGTTGTCTTCAAATGCCTCATACTGCGTAGAAAACCTGAAGTGTAGAAAACCAACATCTCCACACTAGTTTTTCCTCAAACGACAGATTAACATCTTTCCTTCTTGCACCTTCTATATGTAGAAAGAATAGCTGGCGAACCCTCCTGTAGGAGATCCTGGTGGGCCCTTGGAAAGAAAAAATTCAGAACATAAAAGCAATGTTAGAAAAAACTGGGTAATTTAAGAAAATACAGTCACTTCGACTTGATGCTAAGGAAGATGGGAAAGGAACATATTTACTAGTTTCTGTGATTATCTTTATTGGAATCCACTTGAACGAGAGACCTTTTGAAGTTCATGTTGTCAGTGAAATGCTGCCTACAATTTTCGGGACACCTGAATGAGAGAGCTGCAGATCAATTGATAGGACTGTATTATAGCCACTTAGCTAATTACCCAGGATAGTTGGTGAAAGAGGATCAAGTTGCTCTTTTAAAGATATAGTGGGGAAGGTACTGAAAGATAAATGTCAAACACATAGAAAATAGCCACCATAATCACACATTATTAAATAATCTAGCAAAACCATTTTGTACTTCTCTGCTCATTTCTATGTTAAAAAGAAATGATTGCTTAAAATCTAGGAATTCCTCATGGTGGGACAAACCGGACTGACTACCCATCATATCCAGATTTACTCACCTGCTGATTTACACTTAAACTGATGCTGAGGCTTGTCAGGATAAAGAGGATTGAGGTATCTTGAGTAAAAGAGATACCTGAAAAATTCCGCCAGGCCACGTTGTCACCTTGTATTTGTCATAACACCTGTCTTTGAAGACAGAGGAAGGCAGTCAGAGTGAGCGGTTTTGGTGCCATTCTAAACAAAGAAACACCAGAAATGAAAACCAGAAATGCCAGCTCAATCTCCTGAGTATCGAAGAGCTGTTACCTGCGTGAGTGTCAGAAATCGCTCGTCCTGTGGGTGTGCGGAGCCAAGCAATGTACCACTTTAATTCTCTTCTGCAAAGTGGGGGATTGGTCAGTTTTGGTCTCAAGTGTACTTGCTAATTTCACCTACTTTCTTCATCCATTCCCATATCTTTTACCTTTAAAAGGAGCTTTGCACTGAAAGAAGGAGTGCTCTTTTGAGGAACTATTTTGAACTGACCAATCCAAGCATTTCCTGTAAAAACCCTAAGACCCTCTCTCTTTAACTTCTTCTGATTCCTCGTTATAGAGAATTCCGAGTCTGTTACATGAAACTTTGTCTTGGCTTCCTCGACCCTACCTCAACCTGAAACTGGAAGTGCATTTCTTTTTAGCTTTTTTCAGCTCCTCAGTTTTTGGTTTGCATGTGTACAGAGATCAGAGAAATTGAGTAAATACTAGAATTTATATTATAGCAAGTAGATATCAAACTGCATCATATATAATATGTGTGATATTGCCATTTCTTTCTTTACCATATTGCTAATATTAAAAGTAATCTTTTGAATGGAATAATACCAAAAATTTAGCTTTTCTTTTAATCCTGCACAATTAGCAGCTATCTAAGCTTTCATTGTAAACATTAAAATCCACACTCCATATTTTTCAGTAGCAAAATGTGCATTGAGCTACTCCTCGTTTGGTAAATTAGGTAATCTCTGTAACATTTGATAGTGTTATTCTCAATTGTTATCTGTAGCTATACAGTCATTGAGCTGAATAAAACATTACAGTGTAGTAATTAAGAACATTCTATCTTTTTTTTAATCCACAAGTTCCGTAAATTAACTTGATTGTCTGAGTAAACAATGTTACCTGCTGTGGCTGCTTTGTTATAGAACAGAGTTCTGCATGCAAATTAACAACAGTAATTCCCAGAGTGACAGAGCACACTTTTCCCATAACCTGAAGTTCTCTCCTTCCACCTCAGGAAGACAGATTAAGACAGCTTGTCATATTGGGTTGTTCAACAAGTCCTTTTGGTGTTTTTCTGTAAAATAAAAGACACATTTTTCATTTTCACCAATAACTTATTGATTTGGATATTTCACATATGTCGGCCGTCTCCCACGTGGTAGAACATTGATTGTTCCCAGTTATGTCTCAACTGGATCCCTATCAACTTCATCTACCAGATCCTGGAGCATTGGCCAGTGGGAAATCTCCAGCACGCAACTTCACAGACCACTTCTGACACATTGGATCAGCCATGGCACCTTCTCCATACACTGCACAAAGCTTTTTTTTTTTTTTGCATTTCAGTTGTGTTTTTACCTTTCTTGAAAAAATAAAGCATAGCAGGCCCAGAATGTTGCTAATTTTTTTCCATCTTCAGTGTGAAAATGGCGGCACAAAAATTCACCCATTTAGATGAGTGTTTTCTTAAATGCTCGCAGATAGGACAGCGGTTGCAATACAACCTAACAACATTGTTTCAAATGAAGTTAAAGACAACTAAGTACTGCTGGAGCCGTCCTGCAGGGAAAAACACCAAATGGGCTTTTTGACCAACCTGATATTATCCTTTCTCTCCAATGTCCCGGCCCCGGGCAGCTGTGCCCACCCCAACCCTCCCGCAGGGTCCCCCACAGAAGCACTTGTAGGAAACATGCTTGAGTGTGGTTTCTCGCCCCTCAGCTCTCACAACCGTATTTAGCAAGGCTTCCCCCAAGCACATGCAGCCTAATCAGGGTGGACAAAGCGCCAACACACTTTCTCATCAGGGGATGGAACTCGTGCGGGCCGGCCCATGCACAGTCGCTCTGGCATTGGGGTAACCGGTGGCATCTCAGTGAGGTCCTGCTCTTGTGTACTGCATGTGGTCTGCCGTCAGATCATCTAACACCCAGGAAAATCTGCCGTGAATAAATTAGAATATATTTGCAAATTAATTGGTTAATTAGGTTTTAGACATCTCTGGGGCACGGAGCTGAAACAGATGTGTGCAAGAGCCCCTCACGGAGCAGAGGCTGAAGGCTTCTTACTGAGCTTCCTGAGGAAGAGTTCGCCTATCGCTTAATCCTATGCTTGGTGCCAGGAATTCGGATATCTGCGTTTATGCCTAAGGCAGCGGGCAGACGTGTCTGCCTTGGAGTGCTTGTTACAGGGGCATGTTCGGACGGTGCCATACGCTTCAAATAACTGTACTGTAGAATAATCAAAGTGCTCTTACAGTCGATTCTTTCTTGATTATGTCAGGAAACCCTGTGGGGATTCCGTGACAACTAAAGGAGGGCAGATTAGGGATGTTTTTAAATACTCCTGTAACACATAGGCGACATTAAAAACCTCACAAAATAGCCAAGGCTGGAGCTCAGGCCTTGGAGTTCAAAATCAGCCAGTGTTGGTCCTTTTACATCCCCCCCCTTCCTTTACCCTTCTGTAGAATGGACACTTAGCTGGCCTTCCCATAAATACAGCTGATAATACTAATGTGATTTTTCTAGTTGGATCATTGAAGTAGGTTCTGTTTTATTCCTTCATTCATTTTATGCAGGAAGCATTTGTGGTATACCATCTCGGTCCTAGAGATGGATGCTGGGCACAAAATAGAATGACATAGTCCCAGCTTTCAATGGCCCCCGCTCTCTTTATGCTTTGTGGGGTGGTAAAAATCTGTATATTTCCTAACACTTGCTGTGGGAAGAGGCAGCTCATGCTAGAACAAGCTGCGTGGCAGGAAAATAAGTACAGAGCCTAAGGCGGATGAGAAATGAGCCACATGCCACGGTAGGGACTCACTGTCTGCAAGTCTGCTCCGGGGACGGCTGCCAGCTGTTGGGCAGTGTGCTTGGAATTGGAAACGCAGGGGTGTGTCCAGGATGTAAATACCAACATCCCATCTCTCCCTCCTTTCTCTGCCCACTTGTTACGTCGATTGTCAGCTCCTAGAGGACACTTTCGTGTCAACTATGCCGAAAATCCCATAGCAAGAAGCAGCCCGGCAGCAAGTGCCGAAGGCGAGCAGACACCCAGATGTTTGAATAAAAGGCACCCACACCTGGAAAGTCCTAGAGGAGCATAAGGGGCCGGAGGTGGATTTTTAATGAGGCCGTGCGTCCCTTTTTACCCAGGGCTTTGAGAGCTATGTCACGCGGTCACAACTAATTTCCTTAGATTGAGTTTTGCTTCTGTGTTGAGAAAAGTGAGCCATCACAGAAGTAATTTGTGAAGAGTTGGGTCACTGTTAAACAAAGCTTTTTCATTTCCTAAATCTTATTTTGTTTTCAAGGAAAAGACAAAGCCTTAAAGGTACAGAAATGATAGTGTCATTTGAAGTCAGGCTGTGAGCTCGGGCGCTGCCAGTTCTTGCAAGAGGGGTAGCGTGTGGCCACGTTCTATTTTCTTGCTTTATCTCCCAAGATAAAGGAGTTTTTTGCTAAATCTTTAAAAAAAAAAAAGAATAGTTTATAATCTAAAGGACTCCTATTTGATTTGATTTTCTTAGAACTACATTATTAAAAGCACGATTCTCCTAGCATAACCTTGTTTCAAGGAGGAAAAAAGATATGTATTTGTTTCTTTTCATGCGAGAAAAATAAATATTTATGAGAAAAGAAGGTAAATTCCACCTTCCTTTACTAAACAGAATCCATTGAAATGTAGCTTAATCAGGTAGGATTGTTTTAAAATCAGAAACCTCTATGCTAGGTTTTATGTTGGGCATTAGGAGAGGAATCCCATAGAGTGAACTGTTCCACTAGAGACGGACTTTGTCCCTGCTGTGATGCCCTTCAGCAAAGGCTGATGCTGTCAGAAAACCAAACCAAACCAAACCAATCCGCTGAGTTTGCTTTATTTTAATTTCCAGGCACGGCTTCTGAGGTGGATGTTTTGGAGCAGGAGTGTCAAACTCATTTTCACCAGGGGCCCCATCAGCCTCGTGGTTGCCTTCAAAGGGCCGAATGTAATTTTAGGACTGTATAAATGTAACTTACACAGTTAAGTGAGAGCTCGGCGCTGCCGTTGGGCAGAAGCAAGGTGCAGGGCCGGATTCGGTCCATGTGCCTTGTATTTGCCGCCTGTGTTTTGGAGGATCAGAAGCTCCTGGTGATTGACTTCATAGGAACTTACGGCTCGTCGCTCCCATCCTCTGGGTTAAAGAGGTGCCCTGCTTTTCATGAGCAAGGTCAAACTTCTTCATGTGTTGGAATGTCTCTTTGAATACTGTGCGTTCAAGTTGGGTTCCTTTCTTTAAGCTCTTGCCCATTGTGAATGTGGAAGCAGGTGTAGACAAGCTAAGGTGGGTTCACCGAGCAGACAGGCGGGCCTGGGCTCTGGGGGGAGCCATACCAACTGGAGTGGAGCAGACTTGGGGTGAGGGCCTTCGGGTGCTGGCAGGAGGTCCAGCCACAAGGCAGAACACACGCAGCAGGGATCACAGAGTTGGACACGGAGAGCGTCTATGGCAGGCACTCGACACTGGGGAGGTCCTGAGGGCCGGTGGGCAGGCGAGTGGAGGAAGTGTAGGGGCAGACCATTGAGAAAGCACATGGCTACTCACCTCAGTCTGTTCCTGGGCTGGGATTTGGGCAGGACTCCAGAGTTTGTCCTGAGACATGTTTTCATTACAACGCACCGCTTGTAGTGAGGGCGTGTGTGAGAATATACAGTTTCTTCCCATCTCTACTGCAGACGTTACCAACATAGGCTAAAACAACCTGACCAGAGGAAGCAGCCACATTGGCTTAAAGGATCCCTGGCACCATACCTGAAAAAACGGGGGCCCAGGCAATGTGACGATTGGTGGCTTACTGTTGGATTACATGCTGCCCCCAAGGCTGGGAGCGGGGATCAGTCCCACCCACACCAAACGGACTGGGTCACTCCCCAGAGGGGAAATGAATGCCAGGAAGGACTCTCTTCCAGTCAGGGGCTCCATTTGAATGGGCAAAGATGCTGTAGGCTCACGGTGGCCTCTGGAGCCAAGTCCCTAAGCCTGGAATATAAAGTATGGACTTGGTGTGTGGAACAAGGGACAAGTCCAATTGTTAGAAGTTGAGACAAATAATTAAAAGGGCCAATGGCATCCGTCATGTGCTGCATTTGTCAGTTTTGAGCCCAAGTTTCTCTCTCAGAGGTGGACTATTTCTAGAACCTTAGGTTGAATTAAACTTGCAAATTGGATAGTCATATGTTTCCCTCTGAGGCTTTGAGGACTGCAAGTGTAGGGGACCAGAAGATTTATGTGCGAGAGTGTACAAATTGTTTATTAATAGGCTAGTGGGTTGATGGGCAGCAGTGCGTGTATGTTCAGAAGAACATATAGCCTCCTAATTAGCATGCCAGCTTTTTAAAAAATTAAAGCTGAGGGAGACAGAAACAAGAAAGCCAAAAAGCTGTGTGTAGGGGAAGTCTCTCTGAAAAGTGTTAGGAGTTTATTAAGCCTTTTTACCTCCAAGTCTGTAATCCAGCCAGGATGTCCATGACTGAAAATCATTATTTTATGACCATTTGCTGTTGGTGGAGTGTTTGGAATGAGCTGGTTAATCCCATTCTGATTCATCATGGGCAGGTGGCCAGTTCCTACAAAACACCTTGACATTCCATACTAATTGGCTTGTCTCCATGGAGCAGCTAAAATTGAAGTGCCCATGGAAATGGACATTTCCTTCCACTCACTCCCTTCTTTCAACTCCCCACGTCCACTACACACACACACACACACACACACACACACACACACACACACACACAGGGATTTTGCATTTAAATAAGACTCCCCCCTCCAATCGTCCTGGGCTATAAATTTCGCCCAAGCTTCCTTTTTAACAAAGACTGGGTTAGAGGTAAGGAAAGTAAACTCAATGTCCTTTGACGTCAGACTTGGGACCTTTTCAGGCTTGTTTTGTGTTTTCAGCCTCGGCTTCATTGCCAACAGCAGTAACAAGGGAAGTTATCTGTGAACAAAGCAAAATGCCCTTCATGTTTTGGAAGACCAGGGAAACAAATTCCTAGACAACGATTCATACATCCTAGAAATAGTTCCAGAAAAGACCTACCGACCCACCAAAACTTGTGCCAGCCCACAGAATCATCTCCAAGAATGGCTAATCCTGTGCTATTGAGAGATACCCAAAAAAGGATACAAGGTTGGGTGTGTGGAACTTTGACTCATAGCTGGTTCCTGAATAAATAAGTAAGTGCCCTCTGTACCTGAAAAGCAGGCCTTCCCAAGCACTGGCTACCGCTGGGCTAGTTGATTCTCTGGGCATTTCTGAGGGGCGGGTGGGATTGATTGTATCCCATCTGTTCAGTTGCTGGCTGGGCATGCAGTGGTGCTTCGCAGCTGGTAAGTGTGTGTTCTGGACCTGAGCCGAGTCCCAGAGATGCCCCTCACCAGCCCTGTGACTTGGCAACCACTTCACCTTCCTCTGTTTCGGGTTTTTCATCAACCCTCCTTGAGATAAGGTCTCTGATTAATTGAAAGTTATATTTTATAATTAAATAACGTCTTTTAAGTCATTGTCAGTTGGGAAGGCTTAACATTTTATACATTTGGGTTTTACATAAAGAAAGGGAACTCCATGGAATAATAATAAGCTCCACCCACTATCCTCATCCAGTGCCTATCCCCCCTTGCCTCACCCCCCACCCCCCACAAAGGTACATTAAAGTATTATGACTCAGCGTAAACGTTTATCAGTGCAAATGCATTTCTGCATATTCCGTGTGAGCCATCATCTCTGGACAGGATAAATTTCAAATGCTTTCTCCTAGTAAGCCTTGCTGTGAGTTTTGACAGTCAGAAATAAATAACCTTTCCCATAATGATCTCTGTCTGCAAAATGCGGTAGATAGGGAACAGTGGGTGTGAAATGCTGTAGCTGCCGAGGGTCTGAGAGGGATGAAGGAGTCAGAGAAAGTTTCCATAAAGTGAGACAAAAAGAAGCCGTTTCTAAGTAAACTCATCTAACATTGTTCTCGCTCTGGAATCAGGAAGCCCACCCACCACGGAATGAATGGGGGTCGACAGCCCACTCTCGGTTACTGCTGCAGGGTAGAGGGGGTTACACCCGAGCCTCTGGCCTTCCAGAAAAGTCTGATAAGTGGGGAGTGCAATTTACAAGGGAAGCCAGCAAAATCAACAGTGTCTGCCCCGGGGTTTACAGGCACATCTCAAGCACTCATTCTCCCTCTCAGATGAGGTCGTTGATCTTCTTCTATGCAGATACATGAATGCTAGAGGCATAGGATCTTAAAAGAAGCAGTAGCTTCTACTTTTTTGAAGAGCCCTTGTATTTTTGGAGAAGAGAGAGGAAAGTAGGGAATCTCTAGACTGCTGTAAGGGAAAAAAAACATGCAAGGCTTGAAGGGAGGGGGGTATCGGGGGACTAAATGGTAACAGGGAAAAAATACAGTAAAGATTTAAAAAAAACCATGCAAGACTTGAAAACTGTGCTCTGTGCTCTGGGGTTGCTTATCATCTATGTGCATAAATCACTAGATAATGGCCCGGATACTTTTAATTTAGGGCGAAAGGAAAATGTGTGAACCTGTTTCTCGGTCTAGGAGAGAATGGAATTTTTTTTTAATTTTGATGTTATTATTATTATTATTTTGAGTTTTTGCTATTGGTTTGGAACATATACTTGTTTGTTTTTTTAATTTGGTGCTTTTTTTTTTTACACTTTCTGCTAGAATCATCTTTTCAGCATTACTTCTCTCGCTTTTGGAAGGATGGTATAGTTACAGAATTGTCTTACTATTATGTCACTGTAGTAAAATTCTGTGTACTGGTTGCCTTTAGAAAAGTGGAGAATAAATTATTACAGATCCAGGCTAACTGGCAGCAGACAGTTTTCCTGCCATGTGTAAAACAACTTCATAGTTTGGAAACTTGGACCTAGGCAGTATAAAGGCTGGCGGTGAGGTATGCCGACTCTGCTTACGGCCCCTTTTATGCATGTCTGAATTGCCCCTGAACCCGATGGGGCTTCTGCTAGGGCTGCGCTGGGGCAGCTCCCCTCAGCCTCCTTCCTGAGCTGCGTTGCCTACATGCTGAAGTGTAGGCCTGCAGGAGGAAGGAACCAGCGTCTGGAGCCATCTGGGGCCTGGGAGAGTAGGCTCGGGGTGAACATCTGTTTGAAACTTTGTGGAGACAGCCAGTGTGCTGATTTACTGTCCTTTGGGGGCCCCGTGTTCCAAACCCAGACTCACGAGGAAGCTGGTGTCTGGCAAGAGTCGGGGTACATAATTGTGCTCAATTATCAGGACACATCAGTCTGTCGAGCCCGTATCTTGTGCCAAAATGTGTTATTCCTTACTTGGGCCACTCCAGTTTTCTCGCCCACCAAAACCAAAACCAAACAAAACAAAACAAAAATGCTATTAAATTAAATTTAAAGGCCCAGACTTATACTCACGTCAAAATGTAGGCAGTAATATTGAAATAAAATGATGCTCCTGAGAATCATCAGAGTGTGGAAGAGAAGGCATGTGCTTTGACGTCAGACCGCTGGGTTTGCAATCTGGTCTCTGCCACAGTAGCTGTGTGACTGTGGGCGAGTCACTTAACCTCTCTGTTCCTTTGTTTCCTCATCTGTAAAAAGGGCATGATAGAAATAATATTTACCTTTTGGGTTCTTTTGAGAAGTAAATGAAGCCTATATATGTAAGGAATCAAAAAACAGCATGTAGCACATCAAGCACTATACACTTGTGTGTTTTTCCCCCTGAAGGGCATGAATGTGCATCAGAGCCAGGGCTGCCCACTGTCCCAGGAGACCAATGCCTTCGGCTGTTATCACTCTCCTTCCTTCCCTCTGCTAGTACCTCCACCAGCACCACCCAGGCTGGCTTGCGTTCCCTTGGCCCATGAGTGTGTTGGGGGTGTCCCACACTGGAGCTCTGCACCCAGGGTTCCCGCCTCTTGAGTTGTTCTTCCTGCACCTGCTTTGGGAAACAGGCTTCTTCTCAGCCCTCAGGCTGTTTCAAGGTTGCTGCTTCTCAGGAAAGGGCTCTCCTGGTCCCCTAGTCTTGACTCAGATGCTCCCTCCCTCCCGCAGTCACTCCAGTGCCCCCCCTTCTGTAGCGCCCCACCAGGATTTGTAGGCACACACACGTGTCTTGCATTTCTTCAGGGTCTGCACCCCACAGCTGATGTCAAACTCCACAGGGCACGTCTGATTTGTGTTAGATCCAGCATCCAGTCCAGCACAGTACCAGCATACAGTGGGCACTCAGCAAATGCTGGTCCAAAGTGAGAATAAGTGAGTGACCGAATGGGTGCCGTGCTTTATAGAGTATTTCAGAGTGGTATGGGCAGCACATGTCTCCCTTCTGAGCTGGCCGGCCGTGATCCCCCATCACACTATAGTCCTGGAGCCTTTTATTGTTATAGGAGAGAAAGAGAAGTCAGAGGAACAATCAAATGCCTCTTTTAAAATTGAGATATATCCTACTCCTTCCCCTTTGGCATCTTTTTGACTTCAGTTGGGACCTGAGGAGGAGGATGCAGGAACAATTTTTTCCCACCTTGCCGTGTGGATGTGCCCCATCTACTGGTCGAATCGGGTGACTGCACTCTTAGTGGATGGTAATGCCCTGTGGAGGGAATGCTGGCCGTCTAGTCTGTTCAAAAACAGCTGAGACTGTGCTGGGGTTTCTATCACACACTGTTTTCCTGCTGGCAAGAAAATGATTGGTAAAGCATGGTTTGCTTACCCAGCACACCTTTTGGCATCTCTAGCACCCAAATTTTCATCAAGGTTTCATACATGCTGTTCTGTGGGCTTTGCAAGTTTGAAGTTAAGAGTTTTGCAGTCTAGCCCACAGTTCAAAATCTGTAGTTTTACATCAGTGTTATTTAGGTAAATTATATTGACCAGATCTTGAGCTCTTGGGGGGATTCTGTCTGTGCAAGGTATCTCAAGGGGATATGGGTGTCACACCCATTTTCCAGTCTTTTTTCAGGAATCATGGGTTTGTGAGATAAAGGTTTCAGGGAGAGAATACAATCCCTTTGCTCTCCTGTGTACACACACACACACACAGACACACACACGCACCCAGGACTTAAATTGCCCATCAGGCTCAATAAGCAAATTCCACCTCAATAAGGTGGAATTTGCTGGTTTAAGTTTTAAAAACCATATTTTAAAAATGAGAAACTTGTGCCTTTGTCAATGAACATTTTATGTCCTGGCTTCCACGCCCAGTCCCTTGTGTAAATCATAAACTAGCCCACAAGTAGACTTAGGCAAGGGCGCCCAGGCAGTCTGTGGTCTGGGGCCTACGTAGGTGCTCTCTTGACACTCTGCACGGCTTGGCTGCTGTGTGCTCAGAGGTCTGAACATGATCTCAGGTAGTATTTTGTATTTTTGACTTGCACGACTTTACAGGGACCCATCTGACATATCTACCCAGGAGAGTCTCCTCCTGTACCGCCGCCTCCTCATTGCCAGCCAGAAGTAGCAAGGAGAACATGAAACTATCTTCATTCAGTTTACGTACGCTCAAGTCTCAATTACAGGGTTTAAAAAAATGTTAAGTAGTTGCTAACTTATTCTTGCTCATTATTATTCCAAAGAATCGTCACTCCGTTTCCCATGGGGAGGGTTTTGAACGAGGGTTTTGTGCCTGTCTGTTTGATCACTGGGTTATGGACGACCAGAGGATTTCATAGTGACAAGTAAACCGAATGGATGTGCAGCGTGCTGTGGTTTTTCTCGGCTTAAGATAATTTCAGGCAACTGAGCATGTGCCTTGCATCCCATCAGAGCAGAAAAGAGAGAAAGCCAGACCAGAAATACATGAACTTACCTAGAACATAACAATCAGAAACACCTAGAAACAAGCCATTTTAATGTCAGCACACATGTAAATTCTGTGTGTTAAGGTCAGGCCCTGCTTTATTCGAATTACCCATTGGAACAAGCACCAACATAATTTCAGTGCTCAGGGCTTTGAAAGATTTCATCAGTGCCTCTTTTCTTGAAGTACATCCAGTGCAAAACGCTGGTGAAATCTGCTGGTTCTCCTACTTCACGTTCAGACTGACCATGTTTGTACTCGAATTGTCCGTCTTTACTGGCTGCATAATTCCAGGCAAACTACTGAACCTCTGTCAGCCCTGGGTTCGGTTGTAAAATGGGTTAATAGCGCTAACTTCAGACCGTGCTGCTTATGTTGTTTTACTCTGTGCAAAGTAGTTAGCAAGGTGCATAGCATACAAGTGTGCTATACATTATAGTGCTTGTTATAATTATTGTTATCTTTGCACACGAAGGTGTTATGGTGTAGGTATATTTTAAATTTTCTACTAAGTCTTTTCTTGGACTCTTACTCTCAGTTTTCTTATTCTAGGAAGCACTTTGATTTAAAGAATGGAAAATGTTGTGTTTTGTAATGTTATATGATATATTTTTCCCCCAACTTTTTTCTTCCAATTTTTTTTCCTTAAGGGATTAGCAGCCTTAAAAATGTAGGTGGCAGTTTGGTCCGGCGTGGCCTCACAATCTGATCTTGAATTTGCTGTGTTGGAGGTTCAGGGTGGGAGGTGGTCCTGTAATCCCAAAATTAGCCTGGGAGGCAGAGGGGTGGAAATGGTGACTGCTGGGCAAATCCCAGTTGTGGTGTTTCCCTCGTTCTTGACTCCAATTTAAACTAATGCCTTAATAGCTGAAATTCCCTCTTCACCCCTCTCAGCCTAAGGACTATTAGAGTCAGTGGGAAGGACTCATCCTCTGGCAGAAAGACACCTTCCCAGGGCCTCTCCTGCCTGTGGGCCCCGGGCCAGGCCTCACAGTGGGCAGCACTTGAGGATGGGCAGAAGCCAGGGCCCTGGGACTCCTCCTGAGCCTTCTCAATACCAGCTCCACCCTCCGCTTCCTCTCGGTCCACTTCGGCGGCGTTGTAAGGCTGCTTCTCTCTGCAATTAAGTCATTTCAGTCTCTTCTCTCATGATTTTTCTTTACCCAAGAGATGCTTGATGTTAGGGCAAAATACAGGCATTCAAGCTGCTCATAGCATTTAGGGATTTGGGGATTTGGCTTTTAATTACTGTGAAAACATGATTATTTAGGGACTAGCACCATCTCTACAGAGCCTGGAGAATGGTGCAGCAACAGGAAAAGGGGCTTATAAATAAGTGCTAAAATAGGTGAGTTGGCAGGTCCCTGAGGTCAGGGGTACAGGGGGGTTGACGGGGTTGAGCAGGCAAAAAGAGCTGGAGCCCTTGGAGGTGAAGTCTCTTCTCTGCCTCAGCTTTTCTATCTGTAACGTGGGCTGAGGCCTGTTGCCTGGTAGCTGTTGCTCAGCAGGTGTGTGGAATCTAGAATGCTCTAGTATGACCAATGTGCTTAAGAGAAAGTGCTTGTCCGCCCTGACATCTGGTCTTTAATCACATTCAATTTTCCAGGCAGCAAGAACCCCCAGACTTTCTTTTACACACCATCCTTGTCCACGTCACAGCGAGATATATTTGACTTGTTGAGATGACTGGTCGTAGTCTGTGTATTTCACTAGCCCAAAAGTGTTTTAAATTTCTTGATGGCCTCCCCACCGAGGCCGTGTTGAGGGGCTGTGCCAGCTTGCTGTCCACCTTGCTCACAGCGTTTCATCTCCGCCCCCCAGTCCTGCTTGACCCCAGCCCGTCCTTCTGGGTCAGAGCTAGTCCCGTCCCCCCCCCCCCACCCCCGCCTAGGGCACGTTCCTCTTCCATGTGCTCCTATACAGCCACTAGTCTCTCCCTGGGAATTCTCCACAGCTGTTGATTTTATTATGGTTAATTATTTAATATGAGTCTCCCAAACAAGACTATAAATTCCATAAGGTAAACAAACCTGATGATGATGATGAATTTTCACTCACTGTGTATTCCCTGCTCTGACACCATCATGCCTGATACTTAGGAGGCTGACAGTGAGAATTATTAGTAGAATGAACTGATGACTAAGTGAATAAAGGAGGGAAATGTCACTGTCACCTACAGGATTTATTTTGTGTCTCTTCCCTGCTGTGTTCATACAGCCTCAGGGGCCTGCACACAGAGTAGGTCCCCACAAAGTTTGTTAGGTAACCAAAGGGCATGTTGTGAGTTGGGAGAGTAAAAATTCGATCAGCCCTTAGGAAGAGGCCTTGCGGATCCTGTGTCCCAAAAGTGGTCCTGTCTGGGATTAAATAGAGCCAGTGAACAACGATTTGTTTCTCCAGTGCTCCGCCTGCTCCCCGGGACCTGGGGTGACACCTCAGCTGGTGGGCTGACCTCGGGAAGGACGTCATCTCTAATTCAGAGCCAGATAAAGGGTCTGGTGCAGTGCCAGGCACATCTCTGGCTGGAAGACCATAACTCAGTCCAACCAATTCCACAGTGGTTCTCCTGCTGTAGTCCCCCGAGACATCCATGGGGCGTCTCCGAGAAGCACGTTGGCAGGAAGGCTTGTGCACACTGTGCAGTACCTCACCGGCCTCTTAGCAAGTGAGTTTAGATAAATTAGGTATAGCCCTCAATTTCCTCTTCTGAAAAGTAGGAGACATAATACAACCTGCCTCATAGGGTTGTTGGAAGGTCGGATGGCCTGACAGACATGAATGCTTCGCAGAGGGTTGGACATGTAATAATCTCACAATAAATGTCTGCTGTAATTATTATCATTATTTTTATTGATTGCGGGAGCTTCTTTTGCAACCCCAAGGTGATCCCTACGAATGTTCCTTCCTCCTGTCCACGCGCCTTTGGCCCAGACTTTGACTGTGGGGACCCACACACCATGTCCGCGAATGGCACCAGTTATACTGCGTCCTGCCTTATAACACCCATGGTCTAAAGTCCAACTTTGACCTGCTGAAATTTCTCCTCGTACAGTGAGTAGAGGAGTGTGCGCTCTCTACACAGGCACAAGTAAATGAAAAATGCTGACAGCGTGTGTGCGCCCAGCCAGATTGCCCCATGCTCTCAAATCGTGTAAGCACTCTTAATCTAATGGAACATGTTACGACTTCAGCAACTTCAGAATCAAAGTGGGTGAAAAATATCTGAGACGTGGCACCAACAAACATCCCATCCGGTTATTCAAGGCGGCTTAAGCACTTCCACAGAAACAGGACCCGGTTCTTACAGAGTGAAACCTGTTTTTTAAACTTAAAAAAGTTTCTCCTTTTATTTTTAGAGTTTGGATGAGTGTGGGACTCCAAATCTATTTTCAAGCTGTTTCTCTGCTTGCTCAGAACTGTCCTTTAAAAAAAAGACAAAACGAAAACTGTTTTTTAATTTTTATTGAATTTATTAGAGTGGCGTAGGTTGGAAATTATACCGGTTTCAGGTATACAGTTCTATAGTACATCATGTCTCCCTCTATCACCATTTACACCCCCTTTTCCCTCCCTCCGCTCACCCCTCTTTCCCCCTGGTGATCCCCATACTATTGTCTGTTTCTGTGAGGGCTTTTGTCTTAATCCCTTCAGCTTCTCCAGCCCCCAACCCCCTCCCCTCTGACAGCTGTGTCTGTTCCGTGTATCCACACCTCTGTTTCTATTTTGTTAGTTTATTTTGTTCATTAGACTCCACATATAAGTGAAATCATAAAGCAGTTATACTCTGACTGGCTGTATCTTGCTTTTTGCCCCTGGTGGAGGTATCTTGGGCAAGTTCCTTGACCTCTCCTGGCTTTGCTTTTTTCATCTGGGATGTTTGGCGTGAATGATCTCGGTGGTGCCTTCCAGGTATTAACATTTTTTTTTAATGTTATGATTCCTCTCACTTGTTTTGACCAGAAGCACCAGGGTTGCGCCTTAAGCATAAGATAGGAATGTGTTCACAGAGCTAGTTGAAAGGTCTTCACTTGCCACAGTCCAGGTTCTGTGTTTGGGCTCAGACAGTTACAGTTATTTTCAGGCAGTTTTGTGCTAAGGGTGGGTTGGGTTTCTTTCTTTTCTTTCTTTTTTTCCCCTTTCCTGTGGACCTTATTGGATGCATGGCTATTGGGTCTCTGGAGAGAATTCTGTGTCCTGACACACATACACACCGATGCCCTTGCCCTTGGCGTGTCTCGGAAGCCCACAGACAGGGTCCTGGGGCTGCCTGAGTCACTGTTAATGAACCAGACTGCCCAGGATGCTCCAGTGGTTGCCTTTTAACACTTGGCAGGAAAATCCTTTTCAGTTTAGTTTCAAGGTTGTCAGATATCATTATCCCTGAGTATTAAAATTTTCAAAGAAAGGAGGCAGTGTGTTTGATTTATAGAATAATCATCTCGTTTTAGCTCTAACTTGGCTTTGGCGATGGTTTTGCAAGCACTTGAAAATTAAATCCATTTTTTATGGCACTACAAGGTATTATCTCACTGCAAATGATAATTAAACACCTGTGAAATCAATTAGCCCTTTAAGCAGGGGAAAAAAGTTTTCCAATTATGTTTTCACACCTTCAAAACTTTTATAATTCCAAAACCAACACTGGTGGAGAGGGCTGTGGTAGCTGGACGTTTTGGGGTTAACTCTTCAGAAAGAGCATCTCTAAATTTTGCTTTGACTTGATCTGGAGTAAAGAAAGGCACCGTGGGGTACCAGCTTCCGCAGAGGACACTGTCGCCTTCGGAGCCGAGTCCTTGCCACTATGTGTCTGACACGCAGCTAAGCTGTCAACTCCTCTACAAAGCAAGTTACTCACATTGTGTTTGGAGGCCAAGTTTTACTTGACAGTTTACGTGAAAGCCAAGACACCTTAATGGAAACCAAGCTGCAAGATGTTCCACGTGACACAATTGCTCTCTCTTTAAGGGCTCTGTAGCCAAGAGTTCTGAGCCATCTTTATTATAAATTCCAACTCTGAAAACAGACTGACTGTTTAATAGCTGAAAACTAATGGTGGAAGAGTGAAATCATGGCCGGGCTTTCAGCCCCACGGGATCATGTGTGTTTCATCATTGGCTTCGGTAACAAATTAGCTATTCCAGATGCTTCTTCTGGAAGATAATCCACACTCCTGAAGCACTGGATGAATTTGGGGTCTAGGCCTTAACCATTTGGGACTCAAAAAAGAAATAAGGAATGCCAGGCCTTTGCCATCTTCTAAATGGTGCCTCATTCTGTGCAAAGCCCATTCCAAGGACACGTTTGCCTCATCCTTCCTGATACTCACGGGTGCTTTAATCTGCCTAATGCTCCCACACACGCTGTCTCATTGGATCCCCCGTAGACCTCGTTAAGTGAGCAAGAACACTCTGATTTCCCGTTTTATGTGTGAGCGTGGATTCAGAACCAAGGTGCCTTGCTTAAAATCAAACAGTTGATGACAAAGTCAAGACCAGCCACTGTATTTTCTAGAGGTTAGTTAGTAGAGGTTTTATCCTATCACTTTACATAAAAATCTCTTAAAGACCTTCTTTAAAAAAACTTTTTTCCTAAAGACATTTTTAATGGGATCTTGCTTTCGCAGCAGAGAGCATTTGGAGAAGTTGATGAATCTTAGTGTTGACTTAGAGAAATGAGGCTGGTATTGCATAAAACAAAGATGGAAGAGAGTATTTCTTTATTCTTTTAGAAACATCTCGTATGAATAATCCTGGTGGATGTGGCCAGCAACTTGGGCGTTGTGGTCTCATAGGTATTCGTCCCTGAGGAAAAGGAAGGAGATTGGGCATTCATTCAACAAACATTTCTTAAGAATCCTATATTCAGTCTTAAGATTACTGTGGTCCAGGCACAGGTCTGGGATCTGGGGTCACAGTGCTGAATAAAAACCAGCAAGCTCCTGCTCTTAGGAAGTATACTTTGTATTTCTGTGGAAGACAGTGAGCCAGTGAAACAAACATATGTGTGAGTTCAGACAGTGGTAGGTACTAGGACAGACATGAAACAGGGTAGTGATTGGACAGTGAGTGCCAGAACATGGGCCAGCCAGTGAGGGTGTCTCTGGGAAGCGACAGTTTGTCTGAATGTCAATGCGCATCCTGAGGTAGATTTGGAAGAAGAATGTTCCAGGTAGAGGGCATAGCAAGTACAAGTCCAGGTGATGGTGATGAGCGTGGCGTCTTGAGAAGCTGAGAGGAGGCCATTGTAGCTGTAGATGGTGAGTGAAGGAGAGGATGGCCAGTCCTCACGGGGGCCTGTTGGACTGAGGTGTGAATAGTATTCTAGGCGCCACCAGGAGCCATGGGAGGGTTTTCAGCCTGGGAGTGAACCTTTTCTAGGTATCTTTGGTTGCTCTTTGGAAAATGGATTGAACCTAAACAGACTGAACCTATGCTGGCTAGAACCTAGTATAAATCAGAGTATGCTTCTTGTTGCTCTCTCTGCTCAGGTGGACAGAGCCCCAGGAGTAGAATTAAGGAGAGCCAGGAAAGAAGGGTGTGAGGAGACCCAGTGCCCCTACAGTTACAAAAACCATTAGGTTTTTGTATCTTTGTTTTCCCAGTGCTCAGTGAGCTGCCTGGCATCAAGGAGCTGCTCAGTATTCATTTGTCCAGTGATCAAATAGTAGGGCATCGTAACGGACAGCTGGTCTACCTCTCCACTCTCAGATGCTCAAATTCTTTTTCTGTCCCATAGCTTCTTCCCAGAATGAGGCCACCTAGGAGTTGGCTAGCTCCTTAGCCGCTTCTCCAGGGAACAAGTGTTAGCAGAGCTGGTGGAGGAGGAGGAGGAGGAGGGAGAGGTGACTCAGAGCTTCCCAGACTCTCCCCTGGGGCACCATGAAGGAAATGGCAGAACAGATTTCCGGGCCTTCCCAATCTCCAGTGACCAAACCCTCACAGGAGGCTGATCTGGTAAATAAAGAATTAGGTTGTTAACCAGCACACAAACTTTTATGTCCCATGGGCACAGGTGTATCATAAATTTGTACATTCACATGCCCAGATGGGAAAGATTAAACTGTCCAAAGATAGGTAGCTGCATGCAGCTTTCATATTATGTTGATGTCCTTTTCTTTCTTTTTCTTTTGATATTTCACCATCTCCGCCTCTGGTTCTGAGGTGTCACTGGCTTATGCAGCCCAAAGGCCCAGGCGTGAGCTGGCCCTGGCTGTCAAAGTCAGAAGGTGGAGCCCAGGAAAGGCAGAGCTAAGAGAGGAGACAGGAAAGTGAGGCCAACGGAACCGGCCGTCATTTCATTAACCGTAATTGGATTCTCAAGGTATTTTATAATCACTTGAGCGCAAGGACCAGACGGAAGGCTTAAGCGCTGACGAGGAATGCAGGGCATGTCAGATCCGCTGCTGGCCGGCCTCTACACGGCCCCCCTCTGGTGAGGGGAACGGCCAGCAGGAATTCCGAGCATTCTTCTAATCCCAGGGCCGCACAGGCAAGTCTGTCGTAGCTCAAGAAAGCAAGTGGGCAGGACCTCGTGTGGGCCCAGTTTTCTTTGGGGAGTGGGGAGTCACGGCCTTTGGGCCAGTGCATTGTTGATCGTTACAGAGACCGGGAGGAAGTTCCGCAGGGTTTCCCCCGCCCCATCTCAGACACACAGGAAGGCCAGCAGGAGGTTTGGTGAATAGCCCTGTGCATATATTCGACTTGATTGGCAGTTACAGGTATACCTCGTTTTATTGAGCTTCACTTAACTGTGCTTCCAGATGTTGAATTTCTCACAAATCGAAGGCAAGACCTTCCACCAGCAAGAAAGACTATGACTCTCTTCATTGCTATACTTGCTTAGGTTCTGTGTTCTGGAGCTGAATTACAGTATCTTCAAGGTGTGCCTGCAATGCTACTATTTCTCAGGGCTGGTGCACAGAGAAGCTGAAAATTTTACCAGTCTGCCAGCCAGGCCTTTAGCGATAAAAGGATAGAAGATGTCAAAAAGGAAGGGGCTCTCCTCCCCCACAAAAAGACACTATTTTCTATTCTCTGAATTGGACTTAGCCTAAATACAGAAGTGAAACTCATCCTAGGAAGACCTGGCATAGTCAAGGGCTGGGCATGTTGTCATTAGCTAAATACATTGCCTCTCTTCTGTGTTTTTCCTTTGCTTTCATGTCTGAATGCAAACCAGTGGACTCTGAGCACTTTGCATCCACTTAATAGCTGTTTTTTTCAGTGCCTGCTATAGGCCAGACCCTGGGGTAGGTGCTGGCCCAACAGTAAATAGGACCACAGTGCTGTGTGCTGTGGTCAGTGGAAGGGAGACAAGAAAATGGGCAACTTGATACAGAATGAGCGACAGACTGGTCAGCCCAGGGTGCTGTGTGAGCATAAGAGGGTCTGTGGCTGAGACTCGGGGTCAGAAAAGGCTTCCTGCAGAAGTGGGAACACAGCAGAGGAAGGAAAGAGGGCTGGGGTGAGGGGCACCCCTGCAGCAGCCCGCTCCTGGGACTCGGCCTCTCCAGAGGAGGAGTGGCCGTCCTGGAATAGACGCTTGGTGCTGCTGGTCCGCGCCACTGGTATTCCTGCTTCAGTCGCACTCCCTGGCCCTGCTCCACTTGGCCCGTCTCCGTGGCACAGAGCCTGGTGAAAGGTTAATGGTAAGATAATGACCTCGCTTCCCAGTTGCCCTTGGGCCTGTCACGGACACTTAGTTCTGCGGCCAGGGCCTCTGTGTGCCTCTTCTGGGCCCATTCATCCACCCGAGGTCATTGTTGTGGCTGGCTCTTTTCTTGTCACTCCTTTCTTTCCCCCCGTACCCAGGTAGCCCTTGATTTAGCATTTTCAGAAATGCTTAATTGCAGCCAAAGAATGTAGACCCATATTTTCTGGAATTGCATTGATTTCAGAGCATTTTGAAATTTGGGATTGCCGAGCACAAAAGCTGGCACTCCCTGAGCGATGGGCACACAACATAAGGTACAGGTGATGTGTTATAGAGTTGTACAGCTTGAAACCTGTAGTATTTTATTAACCGATGTCACCCCAATACATTTAATTTTAAAAGATGCTGGGGCTCTAAAACCTCACCTCCTTCAGCAACCCCCCAGCACACTGTGCTCAAAGTCTGCCGTTCTCCCTGTGCCGGCACCGTGTTCCTCCTTCCTGCCGGGCAGCCCTGAGAGGCGACAGAGCATGTTGTGGGTCCCGCCTCCCCCCCCCCCGTCCAAGTCTGTGGCACCCTTGTTCTACTTCATCATCTGTAAAATGGGGCTGTTTCACTTCACATGTGGCTGTAGAGCTGAAGTGCAGTGACGAGCACTGGTTGTGGACATCTGTCCTGCCCACAGGTGACATTGAACCAGCACGGGGATTATTGTTATCATTGACGGCTGTGCTTCTTTCCACTTGCTTTTATATATTAGCCACTGAGCTGCTAGCTCACGTGTGGGAGGCGAGATGGCCTTCCCCTTCCAGAGCCCACAGTGCACCTGGGACGTATATTCATTAATGCGTGCAGGTGGAGGTTATCAGCTGGTCCGATAGGTTATCAGCTGGTCCCAGTTGTGGGCTCTGAGTAGATGTTTAGCGAAGAGACAGAGTGGGGGGTTTTGGCATGATATGGGATTATGTCCAGAGTGTTCAGATGGGATGTTTGATTCCAAACATTTTTCTGGCTCTTCTTCCCTGTGAAAAGCAGGCATAATCACATCTGACTCCTGCTGTGGCCATGAGGTGTGAGCATGTATGATGTCACACCTCCCGCAGGGGCCTCCCGTTCTAGCCAGTGCCCACGAAATGTAACCGCTTTCCCTTCACTACACTGAAATGGATTTTCCATGGACATAAACAGGGACAGTCTTGTACGGAAGCCAAAGGTGACAGGGTAAATGGAAACAACTGTCCCTGGTTGTCACCAGTCTCGCTCTCAGCAGTGGACGCTGGGGTGGGCAGCCTCATTCTGATGAGCATCACGAAGAAGTAAATTTCTAATCCTCGACAATGACTGGGTGCCCAGAGGTGCCAGCGGCAGGAACCGCATCGCCTCCAAATAGTGAGCGCCCTCCTGCTGGGGGCACTGCGTGTCCCCAAGACTGTGGCCAGTCTGGTCAGCCAAGCGGGAGTTTCACTCATCTGCGTGTACCCAGCACAGGACATAGAATAGCTCATTCGTGTGCAGAAAGACTGTGGGCCTGAGTGGCATGAAGAAGTGGAGGCCCCGTGGATGTGGTGAATTCTCAGAGACCACAGGGGCCTATATTTTTCCGTAAAAAGCTTACAAGACGTCAAACACAGATAGTACAGTGGCTGGAACGGGAGACCCATTTTCTAGGTAAAATACTGACTCCGTACATTTGTTTCTCAGTTCTAAGCTGTGCCATGGGTCAGTTTCATATTATTACATGTTATGAACTTCTCAGTTTTTGGAAAAATAATTGAAATTTTAAGGGTTAAATCTGTAAAGGCCAAGAAAGGGTTTAAGGCAACATAAGTAGCAAATAACAGAGCACCCTCTCTGATTGACCTGCGGTGCCCTGGGGTGGGGTTTGAGTGGGAGGGTCTTTTTACATTAGTTGCTAATACTTGAAACTAATGAACTGCTTAGGAGGTTACTCCCTCAAGAAATGTTATTTTCAGACACCGAGTTTGGGTGGGCTGACTGAGGAAGCATCGTGATGTTACTACAAGCAAAGACCCTTCAGAGTTTGAGAACCTGGAGTTGGAGCCCTGCTGGCTGCATAGCTGTGTCCTACCTTGGCAAGGTCATTGGGCTCTGACCTTAATGCTCCCCATGAAGTCGTGAGGATTCCCATCGTCAGTATGTCATTCTCCTGCGTGACTCGTGACCACCCACACAGGATCCCGTCTGAGCCTCAGGAGACAACACACGTAGTCTTCCCACTGGCACATGGCCAGTGTCAGCAGCCTCAGCCGCTCTCCTGGTCTCACCCACCCCAGACTAGGTGGTTTCTTTTGCTTCCGTGGCATTTTTTCCTGCCTTGAAACTTCTGCTTCCTGTTAGTCTGTTGCCAGGCTAATTCTTGCTTCTTCTCTAATGCTTAGCTCAGAGTGTCCCTTCCTCCAGGAAAAACCTCTGCTTCCCACTCTCCCCACCAAAGCTCCCATGTGGCCGTAGTTCCTCTCTGCATACTCCCCGCTTGTGCCCCCATCACACCACCATACCGGTCCCCTCGCTTAATGGTAATCATTTGATAACACGCCTGCCTTTTCACTGGTTCCTTGAGTGGTACCTGATACATGGTAGACATTCCACTAAAGCTTGTTGAATGAATGCAAAAAGTACAAAAGGAAATGCTTCATGATTTCCTTTGATTTTGACTATCCCAGTGTGCTTTAGGGAACTACAGCAGTCCTGCATTGTTTTTGTTTTCTTCCTTTTTTTTTCTTAAGGGATGTTATTCAAACCCGGGAGTAAGCAAAGACTAAGTACTTCTGAGGGTGGGAGCTGGAGGGGGCCCGTCAACTGTAGATGGAAAGTTTCTTCATAGATACATTCTTGAGACAAACTGACAAGATCATGGGGAGACCAGTATTGTCTGACTGCAGAGTTAAGAGGCCGGATCACTCGCTTCTTCCCTCTCCTCTTTGATTAGCGAAACACAGCTCACATGGCAAACGTGCACACTGCAGGGGACTCGTGGGGACCCCGAGGGACCCGTGGGCACGCCACGGCAGCAGCATCCTCGTCTGTGTGGCTTTGATGATGAGGCACATTCCTTTCAATTAGAAGCTGCTGTTCCACCGTGATTCACAGCTTGGTTCCAGTTTACTTTAAAGGGTCTGCTCCCCACTTCTTCGTGGCTCTGTCTTTGGGCATCAGCCCTCTTTTTTATTTTTGTTACCAGTTTTTAAAATGTGTTTATTCCTCTCATCCTTATATTGTGTGGCCTTGATCTTGTTTGTTCTTCACGACTTTGAAGCTCAGAGATGTTACACAATTTTCACAGGGTTGCATAGAAAGTAGTGGATACAGAACCCAATTCCTTACCCAGGTTTTCTAACTTCACATGTATTTCCCATTATATTCTATTGCACCGCCTCAGCTGTAATGGTAATAGCTACCGTATATGGATTTCTTATAGTGAGCTGGGCTTTACTTAAAATAGATCATTGAATCCTCACAATGGTGAGTATTAGTCACATTTTGCCAACCTAGAAACTAAGATTCAGACAAATAACTTCTCCAAGATCACTCAGCTCGAAAATGGCAGAGCTGAAATTCGAACCAAGAGATTGGGCTGTCGCTAAAGCTGCTTAGCCACTAAGCTTTTAATTACTAAGCCCTTAACTAACTACCACGCCAGTCATTCTCAAAACGTAAGGTGCGTCCTAATTACCTAAAGGATTTGTTCATACTCAGAATTCTGGGTCCTTCCCCCAGCCTTTCCGATTCAACACAACAGGCCTGAGTGATGCTGGATGTTGGGTTTCTAGCAGGTTCCCAGATGGCGCCCCCCGGTGGGGAGAACACACGTCCAGAACCCTGAGCCCTGCCACACTGCCGCCCGCCGCCAACCCCCCTTCCCAGTGGTGCTGAATTACTGCCAGCAAAAATGTGTTTCATATGGAGGGGAAGGACTTTAATTATGCTCTATTACACGGCCCATTTTAAATGAGGTGTATCCCATATATCACACGGTACAACTTCGAGGAGAAAATGACGACGGCCGCAGGGCGGTGCCGCTTTCAGGGTTAAATTCGGGGTCATGTCGTTCTAATCGCATTCTTCTCTGCAGCCATTTATGAGAACTGTCCTCCCTGTGTCATCACCTACACAACGGGGAACTTAATGCCCATCCAAAAGGGTAACAAAACCATTTATTAATAAAGCTGAACGTTCTCGGAGATTAATTGCCTCCCTCATCCACTTGCCTTCTTGCTTAGGATAGTCTCCTGTTTTTTAAGAAGTGTACGATTTGCGTTTTTAACCTGGAGTGATCTCGGGGAGAATGAGCCCTCCCTGTCACCTCCTCATGCTTCTCCCCAGTCTACTGGTAACCATTCATCTGTTTCTGTAATTACAGTATCTCAGGTGTGCTGTGTAAGTGGAATAATGCAGTATATATCCTCTAGGGATTGGCTTTTTTACTGAGCATAATTTCACTGGGCTGGTTGGGTAGGTCAGTGGTTCATTTTGTTTTATTGCCGAGAAGTATTCCAGGCTCTAGATGTACCGCAGTTTGTTGAATCATTTACCCATCGAAGGACATTTGGATGGTGTCCAGTCTGGGGCTGTTAAGGATGAAACTGCTGTGAACGTCCATGGACAAGTTTCCGCATGAGGATAAGTTTTCATTTCTCTGGGATAAGTGCCCCAATGTGCCATTGCTGGGTTGTGTGCTAAGCCTGTTTCAGTCTCACAAGACACTGCCAAGCTCCTCTGCGTCGCGGCTGCACCGTGTACCTCCCTACCAGCAGCATGTCAGGGCTCCAGTTTCTCTGCAGCCTTGCCCCACCTGTTCTCATCCGTTAGCCTTGATTCTGGCCAAGCTGGTGGGTGTGAAGTGATCGCTCCTTGTAGTTTTGGTTTGCATTTCCCTAATGACTAATGCCGTTGAGGATCTTTTCATGGTGCCTCGTGTCTTTTCTTTGGAACAATATCTATTCAAACCCTTTGTTTTAAAATTGGATCGTCTTTTTATTGTTGACTTGGGAGAGTTCTTTACATATTCTTGATAAATGCCCTTTCTCAGATTTATGATTTACAGCTTTTCTCTCCTTTCTACGGTTGTCTTTTCATTGTCGTAATGGGTATTGGGAGAGAGGAGCCCAGCCTTCCTGGGTATAGTCCCCTGAGCTTCTGTAAGGCGGGGCTGGTAGGGGTTGGTCAGCTCCAGGAGCAGGTCCTGGTTCAGATGCTCCAGACAGTCCCTGTTCTTACTGAGATTTGGCAGAGTCTCTTGAACAAATGTTTTTCCATTTATAATTATGCCCTTAGGACAATTTCCAGAAACTTTAAATGAATTTTTAAAAATAATTTTTACGAGCTAAATTGCTCTTTTCCTGGGGAGAATGGCCACGGAGTTCTCTACTATGTCAGCCTGGAAGGCCAGCCTGTTCTGGTCGTTGGTGACCCTGTGAGAAGTTCAGCACCGGGGGCAGGACCTTCCCTCGACAACATTTGCAGGACTGGACCAGTGCCTAGAACATAGCGCCTGGAAGAGTGACCCAACGAGTGGATGCGTGGAAGCACTTTGGAGGAGGGAGATGTGGGGTATGTGAGAACACGAAAGTGGCGGGGGGTAGGGGGCTCCACAGAAAGTTTGAGGGGGAGGCACCGAATCCACACGTGGTCCTGCTGGAACCATCGTCTGCCTCCCTTGCAGAGCATCATTGCTCCTTTGGTTACAACGCAGCAGCAATGCACAGGCCCATTGTCACGGAGCCCAGAAGAGAGCCTGGTTCATGGGCTGAGCATGGTTAGGAATCTGAAACCCATTGTTGTGAGTGATGCGTGTGTACGTTCCGTTTGTGTCTTTGGGTGTCGTGAGGAATACACGTGTTAAACATCCATCATGTACCCATGAGCAGACTTCCAGTTACACACGCATGCACACACACATGCAGGAGTTACGGAGAACTTTGGAGTGGCGGGGTGTTCTCAACGGACACTCTTCTTTCTTACAGTCATACAGGAAAAAAAGGAGTGTTCAAACAATCTTGGGCCAGCTAGCCCACCCAGCTCCCTCGGCAGGCGAGAAAACCGAGGCCCAGAAAGCCCCTGTGTTGTGTCCGTAATCTCACGTCTGCCTAGTCGTGGGTTCCTGCAAGAACGCTCTTCCCACACCGCGTGGGAAGGCACACACGCTTGTCACCTACGCTTTATTTGCTGCTTCAGCAAATACTCGTTCTGCACAACCACTTAAAAACCAAGTTATGCCCAGGCATCACTGTCATTTGAACTTGGCCTCTAACTTCTCTGCCTTTTCTCTCCCTCCACTGCTTTCCTAGAGTAAACTGTGCACCTGGCAACTTTGAAACTTGTTACAATCCAGAACATTAATAGGATTTTACATTTTTAGCAGCCTAATGAGGAGGATGTAGGACCTTCAGTACCACCAGCCCCTTGAGGGTTTCTATTCTTGGCGTTTATTAAACTTTGCTGTAGCCTGAAGTGTATTTGACCTTTTTATATTTAAAAAATTCAGTTTAAACTTTATACATGTATGTGTGTGTACACGTGTGTACATGTGCGTACACGTTTCCTTCTCCATCAATTAGGCAGAGATTCAGACATTATCAGCACTAGAATGTGAACATGCCTGTCAGTTTTTTCCCTTCATTTGGTGAGGGAGAGGGAAGTGAAGCCATTACCATCAGAATTTAATATTTTTCTTATTTAGCTAAATTTGAGCCCTCTTAAATCTTTTCTACTTTGAAGTCTATTTTGCACTTTAATTAATGCAGCGAGGGTTTTTATTTTACTCTCAATGGAGATAATCTTAATCCATTCACAGTGACCTTTTCTTGTGCAAATTAGTTCTACACGCTTGTTTAAGCAAATGGTCCTTTGCCTGATGTCTCTTCTTAATGACGGGTTTATAATTGAAAATTGGCTTCCTCCCATACGCCTGGTTTGTATGACAATATAAAAATAGATGTGGACTTTAAAAATATAAATTTATATATCAGGGCCCCAAAAAGAGGAGGGAAGACTCCAGTGCCTCAGGCTATGATTAAATTAGACTGAGAGGCAGAAAATGCTGGTGGCGTGTGCGACTGTCAAAGTCACACCTGTCTGCGGAGCATTGGATGTTCTCGAAAAATGAGACTGATTTCATCTTAGCTCTGAGAACCTGGGCTTTCACAGGACGGGAGCTGTCTCTTGTTTCTCAAGTTTTCTTAAATTCGTAATGAACTGGAAACCGCGCGCTGAGCATGATGTTTGTGGAAATCACATTTACACTGATGGCCCTAAACAAATGCAAGGCTCCTCATCTTCCCTGCATTCACCAGCATCAACAGCTGACACTCCGGTTCAGCATTTTTCCAAGGGCAAAGGCAATAAGGTACCATCAAGTGGTGTTTGTATGGAAGACACGGTCACAAATTTATATTCCTCTTTCCCCACTTCTTAGGCTGGCTCCTTCCCCCGGAAGTCATGTCAGCCGCCCTTTGACAGCAGGAGCATGTGTCTGGGGTAACTGAACGTTCTCGGTTAAATGGAGAAACTCCGGCTTGAAGGGGAAAATAAATGTTGTTTTGTGCTTGTAATGGAGGTTTTCTGAGTAGGTTTTAATAGCATGGTTTCATGGGGTGGGGAACAAGAACAGTCGTAGTTCCGTGAGTGACATGGCATTAAAGAAGGAACATTGGCAGTGGGTTTTTTTTTCTTTTAAGCTCATGGGAGCAGCGCTTTCCTTCAGGACGCAAAAATCTGATTTTGCAAAAGAAAGCCTGAGCGACCAGATTGTTCCTGGGACCATCCGACTTGTCCTTAATGGACTGTTTGCAAAAGACCCCAGTGGCTTTAGCTAACACGAAGGTTCCTGTGTGTCCTCCACGCAGTAGCCCCCACCCCCCCATGGGAAAGTGGGAACTGCCCACCTGGCATATTTCCGAGTTGCCCTGGGGATTTCATGCAGATGGGCATCCACACAGCATCCTTCATCCCTTCATCCCTTCATCCCTAACGGGCCTTCGTTGGCTAATTGTTCCTCCTCTCCTTCCAGGTATGATTATCGGGAAATGCTGCACAATGCCACTTTCTGTCTGGTTCCTCGTGGTCGCAGGCTCGGGTCCTTCAGGTTCCTGGAGGCTCTGCAGGTAAGAGACCCTGAAACCTCCCCCCAGTAGGGCTGAGGAATGAAGGCAGAATCTTAGCACTTCTCCTGGGATCTAAACAAAGGCATGGTCTGCCTTGAACACCTGAAATCTGTTTTCCCAAGAAAATTTTGTCTTAAGTGGGGCAGAAGGAGGATTTACTCCCTGCCTTAAATCGTTTCACCTCCCGGGAGGAAGATGGGTTCTTCAGGGCATGATTGCAAGCTGAGGGCAGATCTGCTTGCTGCCAGGCAGGCTAGCTGGGCTCCTGGAAGCTAGTCCTACGAGCAATTGAAATGGCATTGGTTGTCATCCCCGAGAGCAAATTGCCTGTTGCATACCCCTCTCAGTATGATGCGCAGCAGGGTGGTGGTGCTCACGTGGCCCAGCAGTTTTGAGGCTCTGATACTCAGAGGTCCGTGGCTGTATCCCTGCATGGAGTCTCTGTGCATTAACCTCATTCTGCAGAAATGTCTCCTCTTGTTGAGACAGTCATCCACATTCCCTCCCTGGAAGATGCAGCCAGCCTTCCCCGATCTCAAGAAAGCATGTTCTCCAACGCCCCCTCTACTCCTTGTCCCCTTGCTGCGATGTTCCTGTCTCCTCTGTGCTCTGCACCTTGCCTGAATCTGCTTTTGTCACAGTGCTGCCTCACTTCCGTCGTTCTGTCCTGTCCTCTGACAGAAGAGCTTCCTTCTCTTGCACATCTTTTCCGGTGCACCTGTGTTCTGCGAAGCACATGGTCAGTAATGTTCCTGTAGCCCCTCGGGGTGCTGGTGGAGCACACTGATCCCTGGTTCCAGTTATGAGTTATTTGGAACCAGAATTTTGTCATCAGCCCCGTGTTTCTGGCAGTGAGATCACTGTGCAGGTAGTAAATTGCTGCAATGGTGGTTTGGATCCCTCTGCACGGAAGGAAACAAAGTTCTAGTTCAGACATTTGCAGAACACAGGAAAGGTGAGTGGTTAAGTCTGCAAAATGCTGTGTCAGAAGCAGAACCTCATCCGTTGCTCATGATATCCGGGGTAAACCACTTGCCAGCTGACCTGTGGCAGTTACACTGACCAAGCTGTTTATATTCAGCATTGGTTTACTGCTGAGGTTTTGTTGGTGAAAGATTTTGTTACATCAGTAAAGCTTTTCCAGTCTCCATGAAAGACAGGTCAGCCAGACCATGTGGTAGAATAGAAATGGGGCTTTGGGATTCTACAGCAAGGCTTGCAAATGTTACTGCCTCGGCTGAATACATACAATCTGCCTATGACTTGATAACTCATGAGAGCTTCCTTTCCTCTGGCCTCCGCCATTCATGCGGTATAACAAATGCCTGTAATTGAATTTGTACTGATTTGCCCCTGATGGGAATGGTTTCTGCTGTCACTCTCCTCACTCATGAGGTCCCCTTCTTTGCACAGGCTGCCTGTGTCCCTGTGATGCTCAGCAATGGATGGGAGCTGCCATTCTCTGAAGTGATTAATTGGAACCAAGCTGCCGTCATAGGCGATGAAAGATTGTTATTACAGGTAAGAAAGGGGCTGTGGCCTTCAACAGATGAGTAGATTATTGCCGCCCCCATCCAAACTTTCAAAGAAGATGAATCCAAAAGGTCAGCTCTGTAAAAGAAATTTTATCAGGGAAAATGGTCTGTGTCATGGCGAATATGAAGTCATTTAATATGACATTGTGCACTTGCCAGCACAGAATCTGCCCAGGTCCAGGGAGTCTATTAGGAAAAGGAGAAGTCGCAGGCAATGGGTGTGAGCTTTGATAGTGAATAGAGGTGCGTCTCCACCCCCTTCACCACCCAGGATTTTTAGACTTGATGTAAGAGAGGTCTTATACCATCCTACTGCTTCATATTCCTCTCCCCTGGTTCTATATTTGCCTGCAGATTAATTTTCAGAAAGAGAGAGGTCTCTAGGGTTGATTTTTATAATTAGTGTTGTCATTGCTCAAATGATCCGCTCTGGGAACTTGAGTGAGTGTTATCTTTAAGATATCTAGCTGAAAGAGCAGCCTCTAATAAAAATGTTTTCTTTAAATCTATTTTTGGCCATTTAGATTTTTAACATTTTATTGTGATAAGAACATGTACTACGAAACCTCTCTTAACGAATTCTGAGGTGTGCAATGCATTATTGTTGTCTGTAGGCACAGTGTTGTTGTGTGAGCTTCTTCATCTTGTTTAATGGAAATTTTGTGCCCACAAATTAGCAACTCCCTGTATCTCTTCCCCCAGCCCTTGGCCACCATATTTCTACTTTTTAATTCTATGAATCTGACTCTTCTAGACACCTCATGAAAGTGGAATCATGCAGTATTTGTGTTTCTGTGACTGGTTTATGTTACTTAGCATAATGTCCTCAAGGTTCCTCTACGTTGTCCTATGTTATGGAATTGAGACTTAATGTTGTTAAAATGTCAATATTACCCAAAGCAATCTGTAGAGTCGATGGAATCCTTATCAAAATGCCAGTGGCATTTTTTACTGAAATAGAAAAATGGTTCTAAAATTCATGTGGAGCTACAAAACACCCCAAATAGCTGAGTCAATCCTGAGAAAGAAGAACAAAGCTGGAGGCATCATACTTCCTGATTTCAAAATATATTACAAAGACACAGACATCAAAAGATTATGGTACTGGCATAAAGACAGCCATACAAACCAATGGACTAGATAGAATACAGAGCCCAGAAATAAATCCAAATACATATGGCGAACTAATCTTTGACAAGGGTATTTAATTAAAGTTTGGACTTCTCAAGAGCTGCTGGGAAGGAGATACAGTACTCACAGAGACATCCAAGGACAGCAACAGTTGGTCACTAAGGATTTATCCACAGCCCCTTTGGGTAATAACATTCAAGTTCTACGTAAATTACCATGCTCTTTTCTCTAAAATTATAGAATATTTAAATGCATTTTTTTCATGGCATTCTGTACTTTATCTCGAACTGCCACAGATATTTGTAGAATGATTCCTTTAATGTCCTTGCTCTTTTTGATATCCAGAAAATTGAGTTTCTAACTCTGTTGTTGATTCTGCTTTGGTGCTCCTTAGCGGGTCGACTAGCTAGATGGTGAAGTGAAGTGAAGCCGTGCTCTCCCCAAAGTAGCAGGGGAAATAGTTCTCAGTGAGAGAGCTATAGATTAGGCAAGGAAAGCTGAACCCAGCACCCGGAGCACATCCTCTGCCCGGTCCTCTGTGATCTGAGTGTCCTTGGGACCTCTAGGACGAAAGAGGCATTCACGGTCCAGGAGCCAGTGTCCTCCTGGCTCAAAAACGGTGAGCACCTGAAACCTTTACTCAAGAAAGGCCAGTCCACAGTGATGAACGAGGCTTTTCTTCACGGTGCCTTTTTTCTTTCATGACTTTGACAGATCATGCACATTCAGTGAAGGAAATTTGGGAAATAAAGGGGATACAAAACACGAGCCATAATTTCCCCATTCACGTACCAATGTTCCCATGAATTTGATGTGAATAAGTTGGGAGTCTTATCTTCGACGCAGAGAACATTGTGGGATACTTCTTTGTGGTCGTCCATTTTCTACCTTTTCACCAAAGTTGATGTGTATTCACCTTCTGGAGCAACTTCTTGGCTTGACCCTGAAGAGTGTGTTTTTCATTGTGTGCCCCCCCCCCCGCGCTTGCTGGTATTCTCCTCTCTCACGCCGTGTTCTGACTCTGCACAGCTGTCTCCCTACGGAACAGCGACAGCACTGTCGTTGACGGTGCTTTTAGAGAGCTGGCGAGGAGCCCAAATGTCTGCTCTGGGGATGTTTTTGTTATGTTACAATTTTTCATTTCCTGTTTTAGAACAGCTTGGATGTTTTTATTTGCATATGTTCTCGTCATCATGTCACCAAGAGAGCTCAGTGTGTATTTCTATATCTATTTTGGTAGATCTCATGAGTTTTGTTACCATCCACGACCTTTTATTAAGACTTTGGGTTCTGCAGCTTCCAAAACAATCTGGCCAAATTGGAATTAATTTATCACTTTTCCATACCAGCCCCTCAGGACAAGCAAATTAATAACCAACAGTCAAATGCCATTAAAACTTAGAACTCGGTCCTTTCAATCAATCGGAATTACCCTCCAGAACCCTTTGCAGGGCGATGGCAGACACTCGTGCTGTGCACACAGAGGAGGTGAATGTATTTCACCTGATGCCAGAACATCAAGATGCAGCTTATATGGGGGGGGGGGGCGTGTAGTGGAAGGATAATCCGTGATATCCCCTCTCTCCTTTCATAACCACAGCCCACCCCATTTCCTGGAGACCACGTTGCGATAGCTCTCGCCATTTTTCTAATGGAATGGTTCCTCATGACCATGATGAAACAGTGAAATCAATCTCTGTGACTCTTAAAAATGCCGCTGACACTTAGAAGAGAGCGTGATTATGAAAATTGAGCAGGATAATTTTTCTGGTCTTTCTTTGGCACTCTAGGTAATTTCTCAGTGAGTAAATAAAAATAAATTTGCTTCAACCTGCCAAGGATTCCTGATATGAATGCTCTGTCCACCTTCTCCAAGGGTATTTTCCTTCCATTTACACACTTTGGAGCCCAGATTTACTATCTGCTTTTGGACATGGCCAAGGCAAGACAGCTTGTCCTTCTGTTCTTATTACGAAGCAGTTTTACTGCTCCTCTTAAAAGCAATGCTGCCACCTTCCCCTCCAGTGGAAATTCAGATTTAGTCTTAGTCACAATGCTGTGGGTAACTCGTTAAAGCCACCAACAGAGCATTCCTGCGTCAGCTGAGGCCCGGGTGTCTGTCCAATTAGTTATGGGAAGCAAGCATGCAGAAAGAGGTGAGGACAGAAGGGCACTTGCTAAACACAAGGGGTCACCCCTAAGAGGGTGGACTCCATAAATGAGAGCAACCTTGTGCTGTAAGTGAGGATAGGAAGCAAGCCCAGGAAACTCACCAGAAACCCAGAAACACACCAGACCCAAGCAAGTTCGTATGTACACATGAAGCCGTTGGTCCAAGCTTGAATATTGTCACCCTTATGCCAATAATGATCACATTGGTAGTAATAATTGCTATTCTAATTAAACCCTTAGTGTTCTAGGAACTGTGCTAATAAGCACCTCTCTGATCCTTGTTACAACCTTCCAATGTTAGGCCATTTTAGAAATGAGGAAATGGCATCTTTGAGAGATCAAGTAACTGGTCCAAGGGATTGCTTCTAGTAAATGGTGAAGCCAAGAATCCCCGCCTTGTTTTGTCTAAGTCATGTGTCTTGTGCTTAACCATTAGCTATACTGCTAGTAAAAATAATGATATCCCTTTGGTGGCTTCAGATGGCCATGTTCAAGTCAACTCTTATTTTTTTAAGTGACTACTATAGAAAGGCCACTTTCCTGCCTTAAAATGTGTAGCAATATGGACAGCACATAGATGCGCCTTCAAAATTGTGTAGTGTGCCAAAGAGCAGTGGCGACTAAACCTATTCAAGGCTGGAAAGATTGTGTTAGATTGGAGTAAATAAATGCTGGAGACAAAAAGAGAGCTGGGGGGGGGGGCGGGCAGAAGAGCTCTCAGGGTGAAGCAGGAGGCATGTGCAAACAGAATGGACTAACCCCGGCTTCCCATTCATTGGAGAGGCTCAGGGCCATTCCCTGAAAGCCCTTGAGTAGGTACTTTGTAGTCCCTGGCACAGCATGTCTTAAAAGTGCTTTGAGGTGGGGATGATGGCTTTCAGCCTTTCCCCAAGGCCTGTAGCTCCTTTTCTGTAAAATGTGGTCATCCATGTGCAAGTTCAAGGATTTGTGGGAATCCGAGGAGAAAACAGCAATTGCTACTGTAGGAACACCCTAAACAACTGGTAACCTGCTTCTCAATCTGAGAAGTGAACTGTAACTTTCCTTCGTTCAAGTCGTTAAAGCAGATGCCCAGTAACTGCTGTTTTGTACCCAACACCTCTGAAAGGCATTTGAACTGAGAGACTGGTGATTTTTAGTAGATCTGTGTGCTCAGAGCCAAATGCTGTAAAGAACAAAAGCCCAGGTGGGTCATTTCGATGCAGTGACATGTCATTGTTGTCCAGTTATAGTTACGGTGTGTTCCCCTTGTGTTACAGATTCCTTCTACAATCAGGTCTATTCATCAGGATAAAATCCTAGCACTTAGACAGCAGACACAATTCTTGTGGGAGGCTTATTTTTCTTCAGTTGAGAAGATTGTATTAACTACACTAGAGGTAAGTGGGACCGCTTGGCCCTCTGTTGAGTAATGGTCCTTTATACGCTTCTCTTGGCCTTCTCTTTGCTGGTGGTGATGTGTATTTGGTCAAACGGGGCAAAATCGAATTTTCTGTGCTTTGAATAGGACAGTTAACTCTTTTTTTTTTTTTCACCTGCTCTGCTGTGTCCAAGCATGTAACTCCATTTCTGACAAACTCAGGGGAAAGCTGACAGGAGGAGAAACTGCACTCCTGCCGCAGAGATGGGCTCTGGCTCACATCCTTTCAGGGGTGTGTGGCTAATGACCGTCCTGTCACTCATACTTAATGGCATCCGTGGAAGACGTGTAGTAACCAAGTAGGGGGAAGTTTTCTACCACTGTAAACATACGAGTCAGTTCCTGGCCACCCTAGTCCAGTGTCACTGGGGTACAGCAAAACGAATTCTCAAGACATATACAACAAGCCCACCAGCATTGATATTGCAAGGATGTGTTAAAGAGAAAGCCAGGATTACACCCGTCTGGTTCAGAAAGTGTTAAACTGTATGAAATCAGCCAATCTTGTAGGCAGATGGGGGCCCACCTTCAAACTGCTTTTTTTTTAAGGCTGGAGGGAAAAAGGACAGGGAAGCATGGAGATGATGAGAACCTTTGGAAGTAGAGCCGGGAGCAATGGCCTGAGGCTACACCAAAGTAGCTCAGAGAGCTAAGAAAAGATTGAGGCAACTGCACAACTGCACACTGGTATGTAGGAAGGAGAGCAGGGGTGCTCCAGTGAGGCTGAGCACTCGGTGACTCTGAGGTGTCTGGATAATGAGGTGGTAGCATCTGGGGCCTCCTGTTCGGAGTATTTCCTTTGGAGCACACGCAGAGAAGTCTGAGTACTACCAAGAACACTGAGGTTACCCTGTTTGCCTGTTCCACTGTTTTCTTGCCACCCTGAGTATCAGAGCTGCTGCTGGCCCCACCCCAGGCACAGCGGGGCATTTACTTACCTACCCTGAGCCTAGCCTGGGCTCCTGCTCTCACCTGGGGCCATGCTTAGTCGGAGTGCCCTGTCAGGAATGGTGCACCTGTTTTTTTCATCCTGCAACCAGGTGAAACGGGCTGTTTAGGACCCAGGCTCACCCATGAAGGGGACAGTGGGGTCAGAATGGCTTCAAAAGGCTTCCTCATTGCAAGGAACGTCTCCTGTACCTCCAAAGCACTCCCTTCAATTAAATTGATTGAGTCTGCTGTTCATAGCAGCAGATTTGAATATGTAATAGGTGCTACTTTTCTTTTCTTTGATCCTGCCCTCTTTAGAAGACCTTTCCTAGGCCCTTCTTAAGGAGCATTGAGTGTCATTTTCTTCTTTTTCTTTTTGGAATAATAGTGCTTTCTTATCAAAGAAGTGCAATTTATTTTAGAAAATAATGGAAAATACTTATAAGATAAAATAACTTACCCATGCAAAATTGCTATTGACATGTACAGATAAATACATATGGTAGTTCTTTTCTATGCCAATGTATAAATATGTTTATTTATAAATAAAATATTTTTTATTTGAAAAGGAATCTTTCTGTACTTTGTATTTTTTCAGCTTAAAAATATATTGTTAATATTTTCTCATATTCTTAGATTTTTCTGTAATTATTTTAATGACTGTATAATACTCCATTTATATAATTTAATTTCTTTAATGAATCTCTGATTCGAACCTATTACTATTGTTTTTGACTTTTTATTTTATGTACACCATTAAAGCAAATAGTCATAGCACAAAATTGCTGGGCAGGTTCAAGATTACTTCCTTAGGAAAAATTCCTTGAATTCGAAGATTTGGTTCAAGAATATGACAAATGTTAGGATTTCTAAAGTGAATTGTCAATTTTTCTGTAATAGAATGGAAATAACTTATATTTCTCCCAGCTAAAATGAGAGGACCTGTTTTGAGTTTAGTATTTTTTCACTTTTACCAATATTGGGCATTATATCTTTAAAAATGACATATTATTATTTTCTTAACTTATATTTCTTAGGGTATTAGTAAGAATGAAATATATTTTTCATATATTTCTTGGTCAGGAAACTCATAAAGAAAGAAATGGAAATGGCCACCAAGTTGTCCCACCTTTTCTCATTAAGTTTTAAGACCTTATTATGTTAAAAAATACTAACTTTTTGCCTCTTATTGCAAATATCTTTCCCTAATTCCTAGTACACCTTTGTATTTGGTTGATGATTGAGCAATCTTTTCTATTTCTTAGGGTTAAAAAGAACTTTCCAACCACAATTCTCTTTTTATACACATATAATTACTTCTATTTTTCTAGTACTTTCAAAGTTAATTTTTTTATGTTGAGCTCTTCAATCCAATTTACTTTTATATATGACCTGCATTGGGGAAAAACCTGACTTTTTTTTTTTTTGACAAATTATGGTGTAGTTGTCTCGATGTATTTCGTTGGTGCTCTCACGTGCCACTCATGCCTCTTTGGCTCTGTTTCTAGCCTTTTCGTTTTGCCTTATCAGCCATCTACTCTCATACACCCAGACTGCATGGCCTCACTTTTCATTCTTTACTCTGCATGCTGTCCTCTGCTGCGAGCCTGTATTTATTTAACCACTCTGTTATTATTGACAGTTACGGCTATTTCTAATTATTTATGTTTATAGATATAGATACGAATTCTTTATTTAAACAAGGACTTCCTACGTGTGTCTTAGACGACACCTCTACTTCTCTAGTATGGAGTCCAGGAAGTGAGATCACTCATCCGAAGAGTCCAGGCGTTTCTGAGGCTCGTGCTACGTACTGTCAAATTAGTCTTCGGAAAGGCTGCATCCACCTAGACTCTCACATGCCTTCTGGGGGAGACTCTCGCTTACTGCGTGCTTGTCAGCCTTACGGATCATAATTAAAACACACACACACACAACTTCACTAATTTGCCAGATGAAAACTGGAATCTCATTAATTACATTTCTTTTGAGTGTGGTTTATTGCGTAGATCTGGTCATGGGCCTATTAAGTTAACAGTGCTCGATTATCCTGTAATAACAGTTGGATGTGTTATATTCATCAGAACAGGAACTTAGGTCAAGCTGTTTCATCTCTGGAAATGTCTCCTTCCCCTTGGATTTAAGCCCTGTGGTTCTTTAGCCTCACAGTTGTTTTGAAAACACTGGGAACCATGTACTTCATTCAGATTTATAGCAACTGTCAAATCCCCTTATATAGTCTCAAGATCAGGTTGGAACAGTCTGACTTCGTAACTGAATTGCATGAGAGATACCATCTAGTTTCCCTTTTTAATTCAGAACTCAGATAACCCAGAAATCCAATGTAAATAGAAAAACAGAGACTGGCAGAAAGTGCCATCCATGTAACACAAATAAACAAAGCCAATCTGTTTGTAAGAAGTATTTAACTAATTCATAATAATGATACCCACTTGGCTTAGAAGGTAGATAATACAAGTCCTTCAGTCCCTGCTGCAGCCCCAAAGGTCTGAGGGTAGTTCAGAGTTACTATAGACAACAGAGATTTGAGGGCCCCTGGCTTCCGGTGGTTCTGCACTCAGAGACTTTCCTCCTTGCCTTCTGTATTCTAGGCCATGAGAAAGGGATTACTTAGGTTTGGAGATTATGAGCATTAAAGTCGTAGGTAGTACTTAGACACAATTGGAAACAGCACACACCTCATTCCCTTCTCAATGCCAGGGTCATGTCGTTAGTACATTCTATTGTGCGGCACTCTGTCATATTTGGGATTCAACTAGTATAGTATTTCCAGTGTGACTGAAGTTTCCTTATTCTGCATCTCAGAATTAAAGAGCTATTTAATAAGAGCTAAGCCCTTTGGAGCTTTGTCCTTTTGTGTGTGCAAATTGACAAGGAGTGATGGGAACAATAATAAAATGCTGTCGACAGTGTCCCTCCCTGAATTCCATTATTTGTGAGAATACTGTACAAGAGTTCCCTGGCACAGAGGATTGACCCATAGGAGCTCAGTCGGAATCAGGGTGAGCGAAAAAAAGAAAAAGGGCATGAGATTGTAATAATACATGAAACCAGCTAATGTTAGCTCGGAAAGCACATTTTTAGTGGATTTTTGTAAAGTCTTCATTCTTTATTTTTCTCTTCAGTTCTCTAACCATGCACATTTAAACCACAGTCTCACTGATGCTATTGTACCATGAGATCTTAAAATCAATGAGATAATGGAAATAGAAAGTTGGTTTGGCTTGGAGTGAGGTGACATATGGTGGCACTGTGTGTGTTCGGTAACACTGCGTTGGTCAAGAGACCACGTCAGAGCCACACGGAGTGACTGTAACCTGTAATCAGTAGTCTATTATTTTTTTTTTAAAGATAAGACAGAAAAAAAGAAAAATGAGGCTGTCATTCTTCCCTTTGAATTCACACTAATAGGAAACAATATTCTTATTGAGGGTGCTATTTGGGACTATAATAATAAATATGTGTATATGTTTGTGTCTATGTATGTGTTGATTTTCTTTATAGTCCAAGTTGTATCAAACCTCCGAATGTAATATCTCCTTTCACAGCAATACATGTGGGTCCCAAATGCCCTGAAAGGATTCTGGGAGCTGTCCAGTGTAGTGATGGGGAGAATGGGATGTTAGGAGAGGGACAAAATGACCTTTCTCTTTGGTGACATGAGAGCCACACTCTTTCGAAGTTTTGAGAAGGCAAGTTGACACAAACTTTTTAGAAAGACATTTGGCAGTAAAATGAACAGCCTTAAAGGTGTCCATACTCTTTGACAAAATCTTAAAGAAGCAATCTTAAATGTGGAGAAATTTAATTCACAAATGTGTTCATTGCTTTGCATAGAAAAATGTGTACTCTTGTTGGTCTTTTTAAAGAAGTAAACCATGAGAACTGTTAGTAATATGGAAAGATGTCTATAATACATAATGTCTATGATGTTACAGCTGTGTGAAAATGGAGAAATCTGTGCCTAGAAAATGAACACAGGAATGAGATTTTCTTATTAATGGCAAAAGCAACTCAGATTTTAAGTGTTAAAGCTTACACTACTCTCCCTAACAACCCTGAGAGGTTGTTATTATTGCTGTGGTATTTTATTGTTTATTACAAATGAGGAAAGTGAGTCATCAAGGTGGCCAGTTGCTTGACCCAGTTTAAATTGAACATTTGCTCTTGCTTTCATACATTTGCTGATATCTTCCTGTTAAGATCCATCTGAAGAGAATATCCTATGCTCATTGGTGTTTCAGAAGTACTGTAATACATTACTGTATCCTCGAATTAAAATGATAATGATGTTGTGATACTCAACCAAAAAAAGTCTATGACAGTGGGAAGCATGCCAGCCAGAGACCTGCTGTGAGTCCCATGTCTGCATTCCATGTCACTTTGTAGGGAGGTCAGATTCATGATGCTGTCTAGTGTCACTTTACTCTGTGTCTTGATACCAAACTCGTTTCAATGACCGTGTGCTGCGAGGTACATAAATTTGGAAAGCAAAAAATGGAGGAATGAGAAACTATAAAGGAAACTAAATAGGTAGTGGATTTGGATGAATTATTTTAAGAAAACAAACTGAAATACATGGTGTACAAAGTGAAATTGCCAGCCATGTAACAACCCTTCACAACCATAACACTTTTCCATAATTAATGCTTAACAACAGCATTTTAACTCTGCTATACCACAAAGAGGAAACATTAATATATTAGCTAGATTCCTGAGATCTCCACCCTGTTACAGACCTCTCCCCAGACATATAAAATTAGCCATTTTGATCTGGGGGAAAGAGAAAATACAGAAACTTTCTCTTTGCTCCTTTTTTTCCTTCCTTATTAAGAAATATAAACATGATAAGGTTTGCAAAGATAAATACTGTAGCTCACTTTATTACTTGTCTAGTCACTGTGTGGGATGAGATGAGGGTGTTAATAACCTTAGCAAATAATAAAACTGCATTTAAAATGGTCTGTACTTAAAATCACATTGCATAAAATGAGGAGCTGGAAAATGATGATTTAGGTTTTAAATCTCTTGAGATGTATGACAGGCTTTCTTTTTTTTTTAAGTAGAAGAAAAAACATTGCTGAAAACTCGAAATTCTGTATCAAGTTAATTATTTGCCAAATCATATCTTAATGAGTGGTTGGTATAATTACAAGACTTTGAAAGTCACGGAGAGAAATCTGTAAAGTGGATTAATCACATTTGCCTGACAAATGGTCCAGGATGGGAGAATGCCTGGCTCGAAGTGTAGAATTTAATGATCTGCAAGGTCCCAAAGTCCAGAGAAACTAATGATCTAGCTTATTATTAGTCTTCATATGCCATGGCTCTTGTCCTATTATGTAGGGTATTTTAAATAATTCTTACCTCACTACTCTTTGAGATGAAATTCAAGAAAACTTCAGCTAACCCATACCCTAAAGTCCAGTGGTTGACTTTGAAAGGAAAATGAAATATGATAAGCACATGTATCTGCCTCCTGAATTAAAGCCACAGATCAAAGCCGCCACAGCTCCCGGAATGGGCCATACCTTGCACATGCCTTTGGCCTGGTCTTCACAGGGTCTGCACTGACTCCTCTGTGCACGAGGCCAGATCCGCCTGGGGGTGGATGCAGACCCACTGTAGATGCTCATCTGTCCAGGAAACCATGCCACACACTTGAAATGAGCGTGGACTTGACTTCTGATTACAGAAAGACGAGGTAGTGTGGGTGGCTAAACTGAAGTCTAGTCAGGAAATTTGGTCAGCCGTATTTCATCTTTCTTTTTTTCCCATTGCTCAGTCCTCTCTTTGTGTTCAGACACTTTTATCGGCGGAGAATCGGCAGGCTGCGGGGTTGTGGGGGGAGCGTAGATTCGCTCCTTTGAGTTTCTTCATCCCTCCGGTAGGACTGAGCGCAGCCCTTACCAGGTACCGTCATCGTCTCCATGTGCTGTTTCTGTTTTCCAGATTATTCAGGACAGAATATTCAAGCACATATCACGGAACAGTTTAATATGGAACAAACATCCTGGAGGATTGTTCGTGCTACCGCAGTATTCACCTTATCTGGGAGATTTTCCTTACTACTATGCTAACTTAGGTAAGCCTGCCCCTTCCAGGGTACTCACCGCCCTTGTGTAGCCTCACGATGCCCCGAATCAAAGCCCCTTGATTTTTCTGTTCTGGATCGGGGTCTCTCTGACCGCCCGCCCTGGAGAGAGATTGCTGACCGAGCCCCGTCAGAAAGGGTGTATCAAGGTCAAGAATCGTAAATCCTGCAGAGCATGGCAAAGTGAAAAAGAATGAAAAATGCCTTTCTTGTCTGAGCAGCTATGTTTCACATTTTGCAGAGTCAATTCTTTTTAAGAAATAGGCTCCCCATTTGGAACATGGCAGTGGGTTACCCATAATTTTAAGTCTCATGTGGAAAATGGAGCTAGAAAATCTCACCCTAATATTATTTTCATAATCCCAACTTCTCTATCTCATACCAAAGAAAAACTGAATTAATAAAGGGAAAGGAGAAAGATCTAAGAATATTCGACAAGGGAGATATGTATCACTCATTCAACATTTATTATGCTTCTCTTATAATATAATAATATAATCTTATAATATCTCTCTACGTTAATGAAATGCTAGGTGATAGAAGAGTCAAATCAGACACAACATCTGCTCTCGGGCAGATTTTAGTTTAATATGAATGGGGCAAAAGGACATGGGCAGAGGGACAAAGGTCTCCAACACGCTGCCGTGACTGTCATAGGTATTTTTGTACTTGGGGCACAGTTGCTCCCGTATAACATCTTGGACATTGCCCACCATTCAGTTCCAAATCTGAGAACCCTGGGACAGGAAAGCACCTTTCAAGTTGGTGAGGCAAAGAGATTCTCAGATTTTCCTACCCAATGCTGATATTCTCTCATAACTCCCTCCCCCTCTTTTGAGTTGTATATATGTTTAGCTGATAAGAAGTACCCTAAAAACCTGTGGCCTGAGGTAGCAGCCAGTGACAAAGAACCCTCGAATCCAGTCCAACCGTGTCATGGAGATTGTATCAAGATCAGTGACGGGTCTACACTGGGTAGCAATACAATTTCTGTATATTTCTTATGGAGCATTAATATCTTCATTTGGAGTTAGCACATTAGAAGTGTAGAGTGATGCTCCTCAATCTATTAGAAAAAAATTAAAAAGCAGTGACTTGCCCCCACTGTTAAACAGCAAACCCCTCCATCGTCTTTATTCTTCTTACTTGACAAAATCTTGAATGTGTATCTTGATAGTGGGAAAGTTAGCTTCTTTCTAATATGCAATTAAAGTGCTAATGGTATGATATAATTTGCTCTACAAACATTCATATAATCCCTTAATATACATAATCTGATTCTTACCTTTATCACATCAGCATCAAATCTTATAACTTAAATGTTCCTGCACTCTTGTTCACATGCAAGCTACTAAAATGAGAAATCAGTGGATCTAAACCAGTGATGTTTTAAAATGTTGTTTAACCCTGACTGGTGTGGTTCAGTGGATTGAACATGGACTTGGAAGCAAAGGGTTGCTGGTTCGATTCCCAGTCAGGGCACATGCCTGGGTTGCAGGCCGGATCCCCAGTAGGGGGCACATGAGAGGCAACCACACATTAATGTTTCTTTCCCTCTCTCTCTCTCCCCCCCTCCCCCTCTCTCTAAAAATAAATAAATAAAATCTTAAAAAAAATACAAAACTTTTAAAAACTGGTTTCCAATTTCATAGTGAGTTCTTACAAGAATACTTGTGCCGGGAGAGGCCATCTCACTTTCTCTTTGGTGACAGCTTTGCACAGTTATGCTACCCTTGTCTCTCAGGGTTCCCAGCACACACTTGGCCGAGGTCTGGGTCACACACTTTTCTGTCAACTCTGTTGCTGCTGCATAAACAAGATTCTTCCATCCCAGAATGATAACAATGGTGGTGGTGGTGATGCCAGCAGCTACCAAAGACCGACCCCTTCTGTTTGCTAGGTCCTGTTCTAAGCACTTTGTATGCATTAGCTCATGGAATTGAATTCTCATAAAAGCCCGTATGGTTGCTACTGTTATTATCCACCCCGTTTCACAACTGTTGAAGCATGGAGGGCTAAGTAATTTTTCCAAGATTCCATCACCAGTAAGTGATAACAAAGTGCTGTCCAAACCTTAGTCAGGCTCTCGGTGCTATTCTTTTAACTTCTACCACTTGCTAGTTGTTATTAACCACATAATTAAGATTAAGACACATGCAAACACCCTGGGAGAGAGCGCCTTTACTTAAACCCATATTAAGATGTAAGTAACTAGGGTAGACCCTTTACGAGTTGAGAGTGGGGTGCGTGTGTGTGTGTGTGTGTGTGTGTGTGTGTGATTAGACTTTGGGTGCCTACAAAGCAGAAGGAAGATCAAAGGTGCATCCCCAAGGGAGGAAAGGGATACCAAAGGAAAAACCTGGAAAGGGACATTGAGCTGTAACTTTTCCAGGACTCTAGACTCAGGCAGCAGTTAACCAGCAGCTTTTCACCTTGTTTTTGTTCTGTCAGGACCCAGGAGGCTAAGGAAAAATATGCTAGAAGGGAACATTAGCTCCAGGGTGAGGAGTCGGAGCAAGGACCAGTAGTTTTCTCCCTCTCGTTTTTAGCGCTTCATTAGGCTCCTCTCCCCTTTCTGTTGCAGGTTTAAAGCCCCCCTCCAAATTCACTGCAGTCATCCATGCAGTGACGCCCCTCGTCTCTCAGTCCCAGCCAGTGTTGAAACTTCTCATGGCCGCAGCCAAATCCCAGTATTGTGCCCAGGTGAGTGGGGGTTAACCTGCCTGCTCCTGCGCAGTGGACTAGAGACACGCACCCCTTACCTACTGCTACACACGTTGCTCTCCGGGACTCATTAAACATCACGTCCCATGTCCTGTTCCTCCCGTTTCATTCGTCATACCTTGTTATGCCTTTTTCATCAACCTAGAGGTGCTTGGAGGTGACATCTGGCACCGGTAATGGGTGGGTAGCGAAGAGATCTTTGCACTGGGGTCGGATTAAAAGATATATATATATAACAACATATTTTTAAAAGAATATACAAGCACGTTATTTTGTTTTTAAATGTCAGAGTGATAAAGTAGTATCAGAAATGCTACTGGGCCCTAGCTGGTGTGGCTCAGTGGATTGAGCGCCAGCCTACAAACCAGAATGTCATGTCACCGGTTCAATTCCTAGTCAGGGTACATGCCTGGGTTGCAGGCCAAGTCCCCAGTTGGGGGCGTGCAAGAGGCAACCAATCGATGTGTATCTTGCACATTGATGTTTCCCTCCTTCTCTTTTTCTCTCCCTTTCCCTCTCTCTAAAAGTAAATAAATAAATTTTAAAAAGGAGTGCCACTGGGAGGACCCAGCAAATTAAGTTTTAACCAAAGAGACAGACTCATTGCTGTCAGGAGACATCAGCTTCCCCGCCACAGTGATCATGACCAATGACATTGGGAACAGAAAATTAAGTTGGTACTGACAATATTTTGCAAATCAGTCTCTCTCCCATACGCTGTTATTAACTGGTTTTTCTGATTTGCAAATTAGCTTATAGTAGCTGGTTTACAAACAAGGAAAGAAATATGGTAAATAATTCACAAGTATACAATTTTGAATGAAACACATTGATCAGAAATTATAAAGTCACATAAAACTAGCAGCCATTCTGGAGAATAGAAAACGAGCTCGTGCTAGTTCTGTCTTGAGTAGTTTTATTTCTCCCACGTGGCCCGGTGCGTGCAGGTTCATAGCAGGTGTTCAGTATCCACTTTTATTTAGTTTGGTCGGTGGTGTTCTCTCCCTCACCTCTACCAGGATTCAGAAAATCAATTTAAAAACAGATTCATTAAAAAAATTAAAAAATCAAGAGCTGCTCATTCAGATCAAAACAAAAGAAAAAGAAAGAAGGAAAATCGCTTTATTAAGATCCAGTGACCCTGAAATTACTGTTTTCCTCCCCCCTTTCCTCCAGCCACCTCGGCGTAAATTTTTTTAGGTTCTTCTTTTTGTCCTCTCTCTCTCTTGTTGAAATGATCAGGTTTGGAAGGTTGCATGGGAGTGGACTCACTTTAAAATCAGTTTTGGCCCTGGCTGACGTGGGTCAGTGGATTGAGCGCCAGCCTGTGAACTGAAAGGTTGCTGGTTCGATTCCCCGTCAAGGCACCGTGGCTGGGTTGCGGGCCAGGTCCCCAGTTAAGAGCATGTGAAAGGCAGCTGATTGATGTTTCTCTTGAACATCTATGTTTCTCTCCCGTTCTTTCTCCCTCCCTTCCTCACTCTCTGAAAAATAAATAAAGTCTTTTAAACAAATAAAATCAGTTTTGAGGTGTGCTGTTCTGCCTTGCTTGGATGTCCACCTTGTCTCTCTCTCTCTCTGTCCCTGTCCCTCTATGAGAAGAAACCCTGGGCTGGAGGCCTTTCTAAGTACATCCTTACCAAGTCATCTGATGATTCTCTCTTCCTTTCAGATCATAGTTCTGTGGAATTGTGACAAACCCCTACCAGCCAAACACCGCTGGCCTGCCACTGCCGTGCCTGTGTTTGTCATCGAAGGAGAAAGCAAGGTAGGACTGGCAGGGGACCTGTGCGGAGTCGCCACAGCAGCTGCACTTCTCCTCGGGCCACTTCGGACGTGGGCCCTGAGTGTCTTGCCCCTTCTCGTGGCCCTGCACTGTTTTCCCTAAAACTAGATCTGTCTGAATGTCCTCAGCTTTGTCAGTCGGAGGCTTTCAAATTAGTGAATCCTGGGGACCTAGTACTAACTCTTTAAGAGATTTGTGACCCTGCACACACCTTTTTTTTTTTTTAGCTTCTTCATCTACAAAACGGAAATAATAATATATACCTCATACGCTTGCTATTAGGGTTGAATGAATTCGGAGCTTGGCAATAGTAATCCATCTGTAAGTGAAGGATGAAAGTGAGGCAGCTGATGATTGTGTGGCTGCATGGGGCTGGCTTAGCTGATGAATCTGAGTCAGTTGTGTCTTTCTAGTGGTTATTCCTCACTTTTACCTGACAAAGGAGATTTTCACCTTAGTTTGTTGTAGTGTCTCCATCAGAGCCTGTCACGAGCGCTGCCTTGCTGGCCCCTTGTCTCTGTTCTCTGGTTCACTTTGCCCAGGACCAGATGATCTTCTCCATCATCTCATGGCCCTTAAGGAATCCGTTTGTTAGTGCTTTAGATTAGCATTTGAGGCCAAGTATAATCTGGCCTCAGCCACCCCCCCACATCATCTCTCTCGTTGCCTTTCCCTGTAGACCCTGTCCTCCGAGCACACGTGATCATTCAGTTACCTGGGTCATCCCGTGGCCTGTCCTGCCTCTAGTCTTTCCCCTGTGCTGTCTTGACCGCCCCTCAGTTCTTCATGTCTGTTGTCAAGCTTCCCAACCATCTTTTAAGCCCCTGCTATCTTCTCTTTGAAATTTCTTCCACTATTAGACACTGGAGATAAGTTCTTCTTTCTCTAGCTTCTGCTCATTGCTTTCTTTTAGATCTTATCCATTGTAAAGAAATTAGTCACCACTAAATGAAACTGAGATTAGTGGAGCAGTGTCATCTAAGAGACTCCTCCTGTTCTCAGTCCTTAAGAGGTCATGTCGTAAAAGATTATCTCACACTAAGTAAGACCTCTTTGAGCCGAAATGACAAAATATCAATATATGGATTGAACCATTTGAAACCACCATTTGACTCACTAGAAGTGGCACTTTCTTATGGTTCACCGTAATACAGTGAAAATTGTAACTGTCACATGGACAAGGTGATCAAAGCATTGCCTATTCAGTTCCAGCGTATGAGGACCTACTGTGTGCTGGTTGCAAAATGTTGGAACACAGTGGGGAATGTGACAGAGGTAGCCATGCATTCTTGGGGCTGGACTCCAGCAACATGGTGGCCAGAGAGCTGCCGGGGAGGCATTTAATGAGAAAGGTGGGAGTTAGAATAACCACATGCCTCCTGACATCAGGCTCACCTGCCCTCCATGCATCCATGTCACCTTGGGTGTGGCTTCACAAAAGCCACCAGCACACAGAAATCTCCTGCCTGCTGCCTCCTGTGTCTGTCTCCCGATTCCAGTGCCTGAGCCTGGAAGGTGGAGACAGCCCGGACAGTGCTCAGGTGGAAGCTGTTAACTTTGAGCTTTGGGATTCTTTGTATTGATGCTTCCGTGGGTGACTAGAACTTCTTCTGGTAGATAAGTCTTCCTTTGACTGTATCAGAATATTTAAAAAATGATCCAACTTGACTGACTCACTGGGAAACAGTCTGACTTCTATGGTTAGTATTGCATTTTTATGCACAGACTTATTGATTGGTTTTATAATTCCCCTCTTGGCGAGGAGTCTGGTTTCTTGTGAGATGATGATGATAACAATAGTACCTGTCTCATGGGCTTTACAGATGTGTCTGTGAAGACATCTCACACTCCTCCAGCTAGATGTGCATTTGGGCTTCTGGCCACTTGCTGGGTGCTGGCCACCACCTCCGCCAGCATGTCCAATGGGTCATAACAGTGCATCTTCCCTCGCTCTCACTACCCTGGGATCGTATCTCCCAGTAAAGCACTCGCGTGTAAGTCTTGCTGCTGCCTCCATGTTCCAGGGAACCGAGGCTTGAGCCCATTTGGAGGATTCAGTGAGGTTCTGCATTGCAGGTGCTCAGACTTCTTACACACCAAGGGTTCATTCAGTAAAGGTCAACTCTGCTGGGAGGCATTATAACGCTGTGGTTTATTTCATGGGTTCTCGTGTCAGACTTACTTTTGTGTGACCTAAGGTGAGTTATTTAACACTTCTTTAGTAGATGGAAACAATCTTAATACCTAATAGGGTAGCTAAAAGGATCAAATGATATGATACTATATATGTAAGTGGACTTAGAAATGTGGAGGAGCACCTACGTGGGACGTGCTCAGTTCTGCTTTGTGTAATTACCTATGGACATATCTTCTCCATTAGACAGTAAGCTGCTTGAATCTTGGCCATTTCGTAGCCATGTTTGTTAATTCTAGAAGGGTTTGGGTCAGCGCCTGGTAGCTGACTCTTTCATGAAGGACTTAATGAGGAACAGCACCCAGTTCCCCCAGACAGCCTCTGAGTACATGGGTTCCATTTATGCTAATCCATTCAACTTGTGGAACAGAGCTGGGGCAAAGTATATGAGAGAGCCTCTACTTTCTACACTAGAATTTTGAAGTGGTTGGCTTAGGGGCTCTTACCCTCTGTTGATGAAGCAGGTTCAGAAAAAGGAAGTGGGACCTTTTCAAACCAATGGTTGGGCCCGTGATGGAGAGAAGAAGCCATGTGCCCTTCTCATTTCCCACCGAAATCTCCTTGTCAAGCTTGAGTTTAAAATGGATGTGTCTGCTGCTTTGGCTGTGATACCCTATTTTGAATTTATTGTCCTTGTCCTTGCAGTGTCCCCCTGTACACTTAACAAGGGGAAGGTCAGGGTGTCACTAGGCTGGCAGCTCACGGTTTCTGTGTTAGTCTGCGGACATGGGACCAGGATCAGGAGAACTACTTCCAGCTGAGGTTTCTGAGCATTGTGTGTGGGGGGCTGCCGATCACTTTGTGTTTGATTTGATTTGATTTGATTTGATTTTGAAAGCATGAGAAAGAAGAAAAACTTGACCCAGGACACAGATATATAGGAGCAGACCTTGAAGCCATGATGCACCCCTGGAGCTCGCAGGGATGGGTTAGAGTGGACTGTTCCCATCCTTGCAAGTCATAGGCCCTCCAGTAGCTTCACAGGCATGCAAACCCAGTCCAAGACGAGCCCTGTGGAAGAGCAGGTTCTTGGCGTAAATACAGCTTGGGCCTCTTGGGAGTGGGAGGGTGGATCCTCGCGTGTGTTGAGAAGACACTGTCTGTAGCCAGGTTAGGTGTCTGCCTTTTCTGTGTTCAGTGTCCAGTTGCTTCCTTCCATGGCTTTTGTGCCTTGAGAGTTGATGGTAAGTGTGGCTTTCTCTTGGGTTTCCAAATGTGAATTGGGAGATGATGTCATAACTGTTGCGATAACTTCCTGAGGAAGGTAGTGAATGTGAGGTTGCCGTGTGTGCCCCAGAGTCACCGGTGAGGTCCTTTTCAGACCCACGATGGGTGGCACGTGGTGGCCGAGGACCTAGATCTAGAGAAACACACCATCCGGGATGAAAATGGTGGTGGGCCCATTGGGGGCAAGACACGTCACATTTCTGTGCCTTCATTTCCTCGTCTGTTAAGTGGGGTTGTTATAGAGAAAATGAGGCGACATAAGAACTTGAAATATTTCCTGGCACATTGTTAATGTTTAAAACTCATTGACCATTCTTATGGTCATCATTCTTATGATTTTTTCTATGGTATGTTCAACACAAAGACTTACGATGTGACTGTCATAGTCATCTGTCCCACCTCAATTTTCTAAATGGTCCCCTTGTCCCAAAGCCCCCCCCATACACACACACACACACACACACACACACACAGAGCTTACCATGCCGTACCCGGGAGTTGCCCAAACTTTATTCATGTGCTACCTTCACGCTGCTCCGAGATCCGTGCACCACGTATGCTATCGTTTATTTAATATTTTTTACTCAGCTTTTCATTTCAGTGAAATTTTTAAATTACTACTATGTTTTATTGCTGTAGCTACTAATAGGCATGTGTCTATATATTTTTCTAATCCGTGCTGAAATAAATAAATGGGACTTTCAGATGTTTGTGTGCACACCTCCAAAATGGCCGGGCCTTGCAGCGGTGTGTGCCCCACACTTGGAACCCTTTGCTCCATCCCTCTGCTCTTGGCTGGCCTCAGGGTGTCGATTCTCTCCCCGGTGCCTTTGCATCTACTGAGTGCTCTGTCTGTGATGCCTCATTTCTGTTTATATGTGGTGAATTTCTAGCCGTCAAAGTCCTACTTCAGTGGTCCTTCTTCTTGGAGGGCTTTGTCTGTTTTCCCAAGTGACTGGGGGCTGTACCGTCTGAGCTCCCAGCATTTTTCATGTCAGGCGAGGGCTGGTCATCCTGATCTTGGCCTCTGCAGACGCGGAGCTCCTCCCACCCAGGGCAGGTATCTTCTTCACTAGCAACGTAGCTGCACCCAGTAGGCGCCCGAATGGTGAAACCCACGAGTCAGCGCTGATGAGAAAAGGAAGTCTTCCACGGTGAGGGGTCACCTAGTGCTAGAACGTTCTTTCTGAAGGTTGAGGTTCGGGGACTTGGCGTGGAAACAGAACTCGAAACTTACTTCCCTCTCTCCTAATTCCTTCCCTTCTGCTTGCTTTGTGCTCACTCCCAGGTCATGAGCAGCCGTTTTCTGCCCTATGACAACATCGTCACAGACGCAGTGCTGAGCCTCGATGAGGACACCGTACTCTCCACCACGGAGGTGAGCGCTCCCCTCCCCCTGAAGAGCGGGCGGTGGGCTGCTCAGGCAGCCGCATCACCCCAGACCCCAAGCGCCAGTGCTGCTTCTTCCTGTGCCTTGGCCAAATCGGAGACATTTTTCAAAACTTCCTGCAGAGTTGCTTTTAATCAGGCCAGTTCCTCTGAACACCTTGCCACCACCTGACACCTGATGAGGGCACCTTCCCTTTTGTTTTCCCTGCTAATCGGCTCCTCATTTGCACCTCACCTCTCCCCTCCTGCTTGCCCTCAGTTTTTTGTTCTTAAACAGCACAGCTGCTGGCAGGTGCACAGAAGAACCAAGGGGAGGCAGGAGGCGGGAGGGGGCGCCTGTTTAGCATGATCTCGAAACCACGCTGCCCAGAGCGAGCAGTCCCATCCTTCCCCAGTCGTCTTGATGCCGGCGTGGGTGTGTGTTGCCTCCGTTGGGGAACACACTGTACTGGGTTCCAGAGGCCGCTTTCCTGTCTTGCTTTAAAGTGCTCATTTTCACTCACCCACACAGGAGCAAACAGTTTCACTTTAAGGCTGAGATGGAGATCCCTGCTATTTCAGACATTCAGGTGTTTGTGCCAAAAATAAGATTGCACAGAGAATATGTGAGGAGGAGGAGGAGAGGGAGCAGAGGGAAGATAGATATGGTAGAAAAGCAATTTTTACAACTCGAATGAGTATTGATCTCTGAAACCTTACTTTAAACCATACGGGGCACCAAAGACAGTTATATAAAAATGTAGTGTATTCGAAAATGCATTATTAATGGTAGGCACTAAAAAGTGTGGAGGCTTAGCGCTTATACTTTCCCCTTCTCCCTTTCTTTTGTCCTTTTTATTAATAATTATTTTTCTTTCAGTTTAAGTGTGGGCACTTCCCAGCACATACTTTCCTAGAAGCCAGTCTGATTCGAATGGCCTGCTGCCCACATAGGCAAGACTCTGTGTTAATCTAAGCTACCAGTCCCAGTGTCTCTTGAAATTCCATGTATGCTTCTGGTTTCCATCAGATGGAGTTGAACAAATGTGATATGCAGGGGCAACCTAACTAACACCAGGACAAAATGTGCTGGGCCTCACCTTGGTGAAATGATTTCTGTGTAGCCGAAGCTCCATAAATACTCAATAAATGAATGATCGGAGAGATGCATGTTGAGGGGATTAGTATGTGAACACACAGCCCATGGCGTCCTGTGTAAGTCGGCAGGAGGAAGGGGTCGGGGGAGAAGATGCCCTGATCATTCAAAGGGAAAGGCAGCGATGGAATACAGGGTGTGGGTACCCCGCTCGCATTTGTCTGCTGCTTCCTGCAAGGGAGGCTGGCCTCCCAGGAGCACGTTCATTAAACAGGTGGTTATGGAGGGATTTCTTTGTTCTGGTCTGCATGCCGGGTGCTTTGATTACACAGTTCCTTCCTGTGGCCGGCCATCAGAGTCTTGGCAGCAAGCAATTCAAACCAAAAGGTTCAAATGGAGGGATTTAGGGTTATTCAGAGAGGTGGATGGGGTTAAAAGGATGTCACAAGACATAGTGAGGTACCTGGAGAGTTTCAAGAACAGGAAACAGCTCCTACCCCAGACTTGAAGGAGCGGGGGAAGGAGATAGCGTTTCCAGAGCCCCCGAGAGATGGAACTGAGAAGAGGCTGCCCTATAAGGGAACAATCATGGAGGGTCATGGCAACTGTCGGAAGGCTGGTGCCAAAGCTGAGGGCGCCTCTCCCTCTGTCTCACCTCCATTTTTCTGCCGAAGGCTCCCCCTGACCTCACCCAATCAGCCACCAGCCAGCAAGGAAGACCAGGCGATGCCATGCATAGGGTCCCAGCATCTCAGGGTTCAGAGTGTGGCAGACAGAGCAGTGTGGGGACCTCAGAGCAAACACAGGAAGGCGTCCCATGGTGTGGTCGATGCGCGGTCAGGACCACGACAACACATACCTAAGTCATTGTCCTATTTCCTGAAGTATCGATTCATCATCCTACCTCTTCCCCTGGGCACCAGGTGACCAGGGTCACTCTAGGATTTGCTTCTCCCTGTCCCACGGTCAAATAACACTCAGCTTCTGCGATGTGGCTATGTGCCGGTGAGATTATTTTCAAAGAGAAGCAGTCCTAGCCACTCGGTGTACACTGGGAGGAACACGCGTTAGATGTGGAGCAATTAGAACCCAACGTGGGTTGAAAATCATATGCAAGTTTAAGAGGCTGGCAGTCATGTTTATCAACACGTGTTGATCAGTGGGGCGGCTGTATTGCCTAAAATGGTCCAGGACAGAATTTCTCTGTTCTTCCTCTTTTTTTTTTTTTTAGGTGAATAGATGCCGGTTCATTTTATTTCTTCTCTAAGGATTCTTAACTTGTTTAAATGTCTCTCTGTAGTATTCAGGAGGAATTTTTACACAGCCTCCTTGAAAGGGTGTTAGGTGTAGTTGGTTTATAGTTATTTACATGTATCTGGTCGCGGCAAATTCTCCAAAGAAAACAGCTGTTGGCTTTGAAGAGAAGAGGCCACGAGCTGACCTTTGCCCTCTTTGGTGTGCTGATGACCTGTGAGAAAGCAGAACTCCCAGGAATCACAGCTCTGTCTGAATTTGCCTTTGAGTCCCTGTGAAATGACTCGAAATGGCTTTGAGATGGTGAGAAACGCACATGACGAAAGCGCCCCATCCGGTTCTCTGGTAGCTGCCAGTGCACGTGTTTCCTTCTCAAAGAATAATGGAAAACCCCCAGGAGCACTGGCAGCCAGGCGGGTTTCTCTGACGACGGGCGGCAGAATGGGGCACCCTGAGCTTTGAACACCACTCACGATGTGCAGGTTAGCACACCCCGGATGTTCTCGTGTAGGGGAACGAGCTGCGTTGTTAAGGGCCTCTTAAGATAGGACACCGAACTAGATTTTCATAAGAAATGGAATTGACGGCTGCTTATAAAAATGGTGAGTTCTAAGCCCCCAAAATTCCGAACTAGAAGGATCCTGCAGATCACACAGGCCGGCGTTTCCTAAAACGTGGTTCGCTCGCGTTAAATAGTTTTACATGGTTCATGGCGAGCAGGTGTTGAATTTTGACAAGCATAAATTCCCCTTAGTGTTTGTTAGAAAATACTGTAGGCAGCAATCAAACCTAGGATTTCACTGACATGTTTGCCTAGAATGAGGCCTGTGAGAGGGGAAAAAAAGGAGTAGGCAGTTGAAAGAAAAATATTCAGTCAGTCATTGAATGCGCCCTGGGAATGTGGCAAAGATGGGAAAATGCTACACAGGTGACAAAGGCTTGGGAAAGACTGAGCGAGGCTGCTTTGCTTTGTCTTTTCCTTTAGTCCAGGTAAAATTCCCGTAACATAAAGTGTGTAATTAGTGTCATGAATACGTGTACAGTGTTGCGTAGTCATACCTCTGTCTTACTCTAAAACATGGTCTTGACCCCAAAAGGAAACCCCACAGCCACAAAGCAGCCACGCCCTAACCTGAGGAAACACCAGTCTGTTTCCTGTCTCTATGTACTGGCCTGTTCCAGACTTTCACGTAAGTGGAACCCTGTACTGTGTGGCCTTTCTGTGGGGCTTCTGTCACTCAGCACAACAAGGTTTGTTGTAGTGCGTATCAGTCTTCCGTTCCTTTTTGAAGCTGAATAATACTCCATTGTATTCATATACCACATTTAATTTGTCTGTTCATTAGCTGATGGCATTGGGGCTGTTTTCACCTTTTAGCTAGCGTGACAAGTTAGTTGCTCTGCTCTTGAACATCTGAGAAATCACTGTGCTGAGACTTGACCTATTGGTAGAAGAAATGAAATTTATTTCTACTGCTTATCAAGAAGACTGAGAGGAAAGGTTGCAGGGTGTGTGTGTCGCCTGGAGAAGATAAATTGCTTTCAACGCTGGAGCAACAGGACCCAAAGAAAGGCTATGAAAACGGTGCACACTGAGTCAGAGACCGTATGGCCTAGGTTCAGACATCGGCTCCGCCGCTTGCCACCTCCGGCGTCTTACTTGAACCCCCACGTGCCTTCGCTTCCCCCTCTGTAAATTTGAGAATACGAAATTACCTTTCCACAGAAATAGGATTAAAGGAGTTTGAGCATCTAAGTACCAATACCCATTATAAGCATTACAGAATTCTGAGCATTATGTGACTGTTTAATGTTACTATTTTATTTTTACTTTCTATACTATTTATCATTCATGGAAATAATCATAGAAAGTAGAAGACATGAGCTTACACATTTGAAAACAGACTAGTGTCTAATTATAAATGTGAGTGTATAGCATTTTCAGAAGTACCTGCTTTGGGTTGTTATAAGCCCTGGAAAGTCTTGTGGCTGCATTTCCTTTAAAATAATCCAGTGGCTTCCCTGGGCCTTGTCCCCACTTATTCTTAGTGACTTTTCACTGTTGGTGCTTTTTCTAGACCTCCCTAGCACTATGCGTCTTCAAACCCGAGGGGCCTGAATTACTGCTTCTTGATGATGTCTGTGTCATGTTTCTGTTAGAACCTGGGCGTTGTTTTAAACATCTTTTCTTTTGCTCTTAAAAGGACGCTTTTATTTTAGTCCCTTCGGCTTTGCTTTGTGCTCCTTATGATATATGCTGTACATTCATCCTCCGCATGTATATATAGGAAATCTGCTCCCATTTATAAAGCAGGTGTGTTTGTGCCGCCCACGAATCAGTGGCTGCATGCGCCATGGGGAGCGGGGAGGAAGCAACTGTTTTTTTGACTTGTTGTGTAGCTTGAACAGACTGGATTTCTAAAGGACATATCAGCGAATGTTTTTCATTTCTGCACTGATCTGAAGTTTCTATAACAGAAGACATTAAAATGTGCATAATTATGGGGCAAAATGTCAAGCAGTCGGTTTAATTTGCTGATGAATGTGTGGAACCAAAGTTTCGCAATGGTCGCGGGTTTCTCGTTGTGAATTAGCAGGGGGAAGGTGATGTTTGTTGACATTGTTAACCCTGTTGATTGCTTGTTTGGCCTGTGTTCTGCCTGCAGGTGGATTTTGCCTTCACCGTGTGGCAGAGCTTCCCCGAGAGGATTGTGGGGTACCCTGCACGCAGCCACTTCTGGGATAACTCTAAGGAGCGGTGGGGGTACACATCCAAGTGGACGAACGACTATTCCATGGTGTTGACTGGAGCTGCTATTTACCACAAGTGAGGAATTTACACGTCTCGCATGTTTAGATTTTTACATACTCCTCCTGTTAGCTTCTGACTGCCGTGTATGTGGGAACTTTCGCCAAATCTTGTTAACAACATTAACGGAAATTAAGTTGCATCCCTCTTTTAAGATCTGTTGATGTAACCGGCATGAGTCTTTGAAACCAAGAAGATCTCTTGGCTTATTGCACTTCCAGAAATTAAAGTACTATCTTCAGTTCCTCTGAAGTGTGGACATCACAAGGGGTATTGAGTAATAACAACAACAACAAAAGTAAACACTTAATTGAGTCCCCCTGCCCTTCCCTGGCACTGTTCCAGGTGTTTGGGATTTACCATTGAGTAAAACAGAATAAGTGCCCCATCTACGATGGTCTTATATTCTAACAAGGGAAGATGCAATGCACGTGTAGTTCTATAACATGTTAAGGGGGATGTTACCTAGCACAAAGGCAAAGCAGAGCAGGCGAAGGATTAGAAGAACTGGAAGAGAAAGGGCAGATTCGGGGGTGTTGGGGTGCTCCTCCTGGAGCAAGTGAGATTTGAGCAGAGACTGGAAGGAAGAGAGGAGGTCAGCCAAGAGAATGTCTGTAGGAAGAGTGTTAGGGTCTGGGAAACAGCTGGAGCAAATGCCTCAAGGCGGAATATTGGAGGAACATCAAAAAGATCAATGTGACCAGAGTGGGGTGGGAAGCCCAGGTGAAGGACTTGACTTTCCTTTCAGTGACATGCAGTTTGAGCAGAGCAACCTTTCTTAGGTTGAAGCATCCACTCTGGAGGCCTCGTTGAGGGTAGGCTCTAAGGGGGCCAGGGCAGAAGCAGGGAGACCAAGTGGGAAGTGAATGACGGTATCCTGGCAAGAGATGGTAGAGCCTGGGGTGAGAAAGGGAGCCGTGGAGGTGTAAATAGTGAGCAGATTGGCATATTTTGAAGATGCTCCAGGGTGATATGCTGACAGACTGGATGTAGAAGGTTTTCGACCTGAAGAGCTAGCAGGATAGAGTAGCTGCCAGCAGATCGAGATAGCTGTAGATGGAATAAGTGTTAGAAGAAATGCAGGAGTTGGTCTTGGACTTGGTAAGACATCCATACGTGATGTTGAGAGAGGTAAGGGATGGAGTTAAAAGTTTGGGAGATGTGTACATATGTGGTCTTTTAAACCCAGGGGACTCGGGTATGATGGCCAAATTATTTAGTGTTCCTGACTTAATACTAAATGAAATCCCCACTCCTCTGCCTTAGTAAGAGAACACTCCAATCTTAATCTAGTCCTTTGCAGTGAGGAATAGAGAATCTTACCATATCAAAGGTAGAGCTGCAAATGCACATGTTACAAACATTCAGACTGGCTGGGTCTCCGTCTCAGGAGTCTACCTCTTGGATGTTTGTTGTTCTCTTTCTCCTTACCCCTGTCACTGAATGAATCTGATTCATTCAAATTATTTTTTTCCATAAACATATACTCTGTGTCTCTCCAAAACATAGTAGGGTGAAAATAATTCAGATTAATACAAGTTCTCCATACTGACTGACCACAAGATTAATTAGTATTGAAACATATGGTTTATAGGCCACAGAAATAAAACAGTATATTGGTGGATTCAAAGTTATGGGATAGTCTTAAGTATAGTTCTGGTAAAGCCAATAATTAAAATTGTAAAGCAGCTTATAATGATAACTATATTATATGTAAGTAACTTCTTGCCACGTCAAGTATTCTGTTTCTTACCAACCAGCGTGCTGTTGAAGTTAGGCTGGGCAAGCCATATCTGCATATATCTCTGTACCTTTACCTGTAAAATGAGGATAACAACAGTACCTACATCGTGGATTCCTGATAAAAATTAGATGAAACATTTGTTGTAAAGCACTTGAGAACATTATCTGGCATGCAGGGTGGGGCGAAAGTAGGTTTACAGTTGTGAGTACATGAAACACAAAGCTTATTTTTGTATTATTTATTGTTGTATTCTTCCATACGAATAACTGGAAACCTACTCTTGCCCCAGCTGTATAGTAAGATCCATATAAGTCATAGCTGTTATCATCATCATCTGTGAGATGTTTGGGGATCTAAGGAGCAGGTATGTGTTTTCTGTCAGAGAAGACCACCTTATGTATAATGATGCCCACCTTAAGACATGCCTTTGGTTTTTACAGATATTATCACTACCTGTACACCCATTATCTGCCAGCCAGCCTGAAGAACATGGTGGACCAACTGGCCAACTGTGAGGACATTCTCATGAATTTCTTGGTGTCTGCTGTGACAAAATTGCCTCCAATCAAAGTGACCCAGAAGAAGCAGTATAAGGAAACAATGATGGGACAGGTAAGAGAACTCTGCCCCCCTTGCTCTGCTTGCTGGTGGTTCACCTGGAGGTGATGAGGACTCCTACTTCCTCTAGGAAGCATAATAAGGAGATGTATTAAAAAACACATATCCGAACACTCAGGGGGGACACACTTGGCACATGGATAATTGGGAAGACATAAGTCAAAGAGATCTTTATGTCAAGAATATAAAAGCTTTATATGACCTATAAGGTGGCATGAGAAAGACACACCTTCTCCAGAGTTAAAGAATTTACATAAGGTGACCACGAGTGCTTTATTTAACGAATGGCCAATAATACTCTCAACACAGCTTCCTTGGTGGTCGCCCTTGGGCTGGACAAGCACCAAGGTGGCAGACCAGGCATCACCATGCTTGATTTCCAGTTCCAGAACCGGCATTTACGAGCTGTAAGCTAGTTGGTTGCCTTCCAGAACTCAATTGGCTCATCTTTAAAATGAAAATGGGAAAATCTACCTCCAAGGGTGAGCTAACCATATAAGAAAAATTTTTATAAAGTAAAATATTGCATTTAGTCATAAAAGTTGAGCATGAAAGATACTTGCAAAGAAATCCAACTTTCTCTCTTTACAAGTAAGGAAACTAAGACCCCGAGAATTTAAGCATATTGCTCCAAGTTGCTCAGTATTAGAGACAGAACTGGGAGTTGAATTCTGGGCTCTGTTCTTTCCACTGCTCGCTCCTCCACACCCTGGGGTCCAGTGTGAGGATGATCTGTATCTGCTGAAGCTCATCTACCCTCATTCATTCTGGACGAGCCCAGTACAATAAGTAAGAACTCAGAGACTTTAAGTGTGGCCAGTTAGGCCTGCCCGAGTTAAAGCAGAGAGAATCATCCACCAGGATTTGAGTCAGCCTTCAAGGACGTATTTGAACATGGTTTTATCAGTTCCGTTGTCTAGGGTTTTCCATTTACCATGTTCTAACAAATGTTGAAGTCGTGCAAATCCAGCTTTTGCAAAGGAAAACTTAGCCATGCCTCCCAGTCAGTGGTTTTTCATTCATTAAATTTAGTAAGAGCAAACACATGTATAGGATTTTCAGTTTATAAATCATAGTCATTCAGTAGATACTAAACACATACAGGTTATGCCAGGCACTGTGTTAGGCACTGTTTATGACACAGCTGCTGTTAGTGAGCAAGGTGTCCAGTAGAAAATTCTGTTTCCCCATAACTACTGAAAGAACAAGCAAGAAGATTTGCAAGACTATTTCTGTTGTTGAGGCTGAGAGGCTATTCACACTCAAGCAAGATATATTGTCTACCGTGTGCCTCGGTACTTTCATATATATTATCTCAAGGGTACAACATTCCTTTATATTGTTCGCTCAGAGAGTTCTGTGAACTTCCCTGAGGTTGCATGCTGATTAGAGGTAGAACTCTAATGATACACAATTTCTTAGGGTTCGGTTTTATGCCCTTCTCATAGATTTGCCTAATTCTACCAAACCAATATTTCTAGTCCTTTAATACATCCTTTGGGGACAAATCTAAATTTAGCCCTAGGTCTAACTAGATGTGTCTAGTTAAATTTATACTGTATTTGCCCCATTCTTCCCATCAAACACATTTATTTATTGAATGTTTGTATGACTGCTGAAATAAATGAATATCATGCTTGAAGATTGTACTTTTATTATACCGGAATGATATGTTGTCTGTTATGTTGGTTGACTCAAAATCAAATCTAGAGACAAAAAAAGATACTTGAGTAATTCAACAGACTTTTAAAAAATTATTTTGAAGAGAGAATAAGAATAAGCTTAAGCTCAGGACAGTATTCCCCTTTGCATATGAGAGCACTTGCCAGGTGGTAGGGGTTCTTCCCTTTTGGGAAGGAGTAGACCAATCAGAAATGGCCTGCAAGCTCACACCAATATAGGAACGAAGTGACAACTGTCTGCTTTGTTATGAACTCAAATGATCAGCCTAATTTGACTCACCAAGCCGAGTTTTTCCTGAGCAAATGGTAAAGAATGAACCCCGAGTTCTGCCCCTTCCCAGCCCTGAACAGATCATTTTAACTTCCCTGGACCTCCTTCCTCACTGATGAATTTGGGATGCAATTCCATAGGTAGGGAACTTGACTGAGTCATTGTGAGGCTCAAATGAACACTGCGAAGACACTTTTTACAAATCACCTCCTGTTTGTTTTTCCGCTGCCCAGTACTCAGCATTTGTGTTTGCCTGCAGCAGTTACTTTCAGGCATGTTAGCACTTGGTTTCAAGTGACTCTGGGTGATTCTCACAGCCAAACGTACCTTCCCATGAAAGTATTTTCTAACAGTGTGTGAGGATCGAAGCACAATGACCTCAAGTACATACAGATACATCATTAAATGGCTGCGTAATGACATAAATGTGCTGTGTCTGTTCCCACAATTAGGCAACCCACCTTTTCCTTGTTTCATAAAAACATGGTTTTAAAGACATTATGCGTAGTTCATCTATTTGAATGTCAGCACTCAATCATTTAAGGCTTTCTTTTAAATCCATGTCAGTCATTTCCATGGTCTAAAAATATTTAACCAACCTTAGAGGCAACACAGAGCATTAAAGAGATAGTATCCATCCTTTCTACTTACCCAAAATCAAGTGAGTGAACAAGAAAGTTTTAGAAAACTGTCTTTGGAAGTGCAAACACATTGTTAGTCATATTTGAGTTTTATATTTCGTGACCACAGTAGTTGTAAAATCGGCAAGTCATTTACTGAGCAGAGAATCAGTTGTTCAGTATGGATTGTTGTTCGTGGGTGCTCATTTAGCATTGAGGAAAGTTGGCTTTCTTGAGAAAACCAGAACCAGTGGTTAACTTTTCACCAGGAACAAGGATGTCGGGGGGTGGGGGGAGGGAGAATCTGGTGTCCAGGCCAGACCCCAAGGTCTGCTGCGTGCCGGTGGGTCTGATGGTTTTCTACAGTGTCGCCATCTCACCTTGCACTTGGCTCATGGTCTTCCTTCTTTCTCTCCTCTCCCCAGACTTCCCGGGCTTCCCGCTGGGCCGACCCCGACCACTTTGCCCAGCGACAAAGCTGCATGAATACGTTTGCCAGCTGGTTTGGCTACATGCCGCTGATCCACTCTCAGATGAGGCTTGACCCGGTCCTCTTTAAAGACCAGGTCTCTATTCTGAGGAAGAAATACCGAGACATTGAGCGACTTTGAGGAATGCAGCCAAGTGGGGGAGGGGAAGCGAGAAGGGACTGGGGTCAAGCTGCTCTCTCTTCCCAGTGCAGGTCCGCTCAGCCGCGGAGCCAGACTGTGCCAAGTATCCAAATAAACTCACATGAACGGAATGACAAAACAAAAACAAAAGAGGCCAATGAGAACTCTCCTCCTGGCTCCTGGGACTGCACCGGCCTGCTCCAGGCTCACCTCACTGGCTTCTGTGTCCCAAGACTAGGTTGTGTACAGTTTAATTATGGAACATTAAATAATTATTTTTGAAATGATTGCTATGCAGGTTTAAACTTTTTTAATGATCAAAAACTATTAAAAACCAGAGTTCTTTCTTTAATCAAAATTGTGTTGGTTGTGAATATGTCAAAGCTACTGCTCCCCTCCCACAGACACCGTGGCCGTGGGTCATGCAGGGTTTCCTGTGGTTATAAACGCTCAGACTTCATGGAAAGCAGTAAGTCACGATACCCAGTGTCGAGAAATTATTGAGCGTAAGTTAAGAAGAGTTCATTATTCAACACTGCCAGCGCAAATTATTTTCCACTTGGAATTTGCAGATCACCTAAGATGTTGCTGCATGAGAGAAAGTATTATGACTTCTAGGTAGACAGGTCTAACTGAAAACTTGGAGATATGTAAGTATGGTAATCTTTTGCATGGTGGGGGGGTGGGTAACTAGGAACGACTCAGTTTGCACAAGGAACCATCCAGACAGTCCATCTGCCAGCATTCTAGTGAGTTGGGAGTATTGACCCCGAGCAGTAACCCAGTTCTTTTCTGAGGTGAGGGCTAGACTAGACATTCAACCACAGGCATGTGTCTGCTTAGCACTGGGGAAAGATTTGGTTTCAAAGCAAACAAAATGTGTTGAAAATGAGTATATGGAGAGGAACAGATTATTTACAAGATAAGCTCTTTTATGTTTGTGAAAAGCTCAAGTTTTAAGAAGCTTCTCCATCGAGAAGGAAGTAAGAAGGTATCAGTTCTCACCATTGAACATGAGAATTGCCCAGATGTAACCTCACCATTGGGACCCTGATCCCACTTTTGGTCTAACATTGTTTTGAGCAAGAATCTGGCACACAAAACAATCAGAATCAAATGTGAACACTGCTTCATTTCACTTTGATTTTTAAATCTGGAGTCATTCAATTGTGCTTCTCATTAAAAAGAACATTTCTGTCCCTGCAAATGCTGCTTTGCGCTTCTGATTATTGTAAAACTGCAAATATAAACTGAAAAAATTTATGAATATATACAAATATGTATATCACTTAACTCCATTGTAAATGATGGAGAGGAGACTTCTGATACCAAATGCTTTCTTCAAGACGAGAGACAATAGAGAAGAGGATATTGGGTTCTTCTATCTCTTATGGGAATAAACAAGCACTTCAGTTTTTCCTCCCTAAACTCTCCTACATCTCATAAATTTCCAGTGTTCTTTAGGAGAAAATTTTATCACTGAATTATGTTCAAATAACTTCAAGTGCTTGGCTTCGGTCAGTGGAAACCATAAATCCAGGAGACTGTTACTAACATTTGCTCTGTAGACATGTGGACAAGGACCTTGCCAAGAGAGTGCAAGGGAGGACGATGCTGTAAACAAGCGAAACTAGGTGTTTGCAGAGGTCCAGAGAGGTGACTCAACATGCACCAAGTGGCAGAGCAAAGAGCAGGCCCACCTGTCCAGACGCTGTGTGGTGAGTGGCTCACAGGTAATGAACTTCAAGGCAGGGGGCTTTCCCTGCAGCCACGTGACTCAGAGCAGCACCCCAGATCACTCTCTCCAGTGTGACCCAGCCTTATCTCACTCTCAAACATGTGACGTTTCTTCTAAGTGGATGTGAGTATCTCTTATGTATGTATTTGTTAAAAAGCAGTTCGTAAATCCATGGTCTCTGCCCTTGTTTCTTTCTGTCAAACGCCCAGTCTAATAGGTTTCGTGCCATGCAAGCTGCAGCTCTCATTGACTTGAAGGGGTAGCAATTAATCCTTATTCATCTGACCTTTGCACATTTGTATTTAAATTAACTTTTTTTGGACTGGCACATTATTCATGTATCTTTCTCCTTTGCAAAAATGAATGCAGTGTTTTGCCCAGTAACCCTAAGCCAACCTAAAACTCATAGTGTCGCCTTGGCTTACAGAGCAGTGTCCCTAATTGTAGCAGACAAGCACATGATTGGGTTCAGAAAACTGCCAGATTTACCTGTCACAAAACTCACAGGGCATATTCTCCACACTCAATGTATGTTGTGTGTGGGTGGGGGGAGATGGTGATTATACATGAGAACAGGTTCTGACACACTTTTCAGCCACTTTAAATCTCCGTGATACCATTTGATGTCATTCAGAAAATCTCTTTGGGATGCTGGCTAGTACGTTCTTTTCCTACTTGGAAGATACTGCTGGGAATTGAAAAAAGCCTAGCAAATCAGTGAGATCCAAGAGTAAGACGTCATTTTAATGCACTAAAGAAAGAGCTGTAATTCACTGCAGCAAGTTGACAAATCATGGCCATCTCTGGAGGATGTCAGGAGTTATTTCTCAGCCAACTTGAATGATAACCAGAGGTCCCTAACCTAGCCAACACGAATTGGTAAGGAGCCAAGAGCAGGGAGTGCAGTGCCAACTGCATAATGAATTGCGTGCAAAAACTCCAGAGAGTCCTGGACCACTTACGATTTCCACATAGGACCTCTTTCCAGTTCCATGTTAGGACGCATGATCTTAAAAATAGGTTCTTTTTTTAGATGCTGGATGTATTCATATAAATGAAAAGCCTTATGCTATACTTTAAATATATCACCTTTGTGGAAAACAACAAAATGACCCAACATTGAGACCATACAGAAACATTCACGAAATAATCATTGTAGGCACATTATGAAAAATAACCTAAGTGGATCTACCTGGACGTATCAGCATGCATTCCAATAGGATGCTTCAGAAGGAAGTGAAAATTCTGGTACCTGGAATCTTATGTGCATTACAGCTTAATTTCTTCTTGTTCCAAATGGTGCTCAAAGAAGGATCAATTGTGGTTGCTGCCTTCAATTTTCCTTTAGGAATTATTATTGCTTTTCATTTACAGCAGGTCCTGGAATACCTGGTCACTTGAAATATTATGCAGTGGCCTTTCATAAAAGTTACTGAACTTGAATCAGGGGTGAGCTGAATGAATGTGGATAGACCTATGTACTGTTTTTTTTAAAGCAGCTCTTGGTTTAAGAACTAATGAAATTTTAATTAAACTTGTGTAAAGGATAAGTGTGGGAAGAAGGCAGAGAGTTTGGCCAGGTGAGAATCTGAATAAGACTTGCTGGACAAGCTGAATTATGGATTCAAAAGCTGAGGCAAACTTCTCAGGTCTCTTTTAAAAAGTACCAGCTGTTGCTATAAATGCTCTCAAATATAAATATCCCTACCATCTAATAGTTAATACCTTCAAAATGTAGCTGGTACATCGGAACCTCATTTGCCAAATTCATTTACCCAGCTTCCATTCGCAGCATCAGTGGATGAGGACCTCACAGAAGGCGTTGTCATTCTGGGCCAGATTTCACCAAGAATGTTCTTTTCACTGCTGGCCCCGCCCTCGCAGCCATGCTTGATGGTGGCAAAGTTGTAACTTGAGTCCTCGGTGAGTAAGTATTAATAACCTGCTGTGCCAGACTCGTCTCCCTCAGTCTTAGCATCTCCACATGGGAAACATTAGATTATTCCTTGACCCCAAGTTTACCTTTAAAAAGGGGGATCAAGATGCCTAAGCACAGAGTCCCTCCCACTAATTCACTGACACCATGCAGGAGCTCTGGAAACAAAAGCTGCTATTTACAGCAACATCTCAATAATAAGATGACTCCCGGAAACCAGCTCCCTTCTCTGTCCTTTCCAAATATCAAAGGATCTTGTTGCCATGACGGTTACTCAGCAGGGATTGTTTGTAGCTGTCACTGACCTACAGTTTTAGTGTGTTCCGTGTGAGGACCCTGGAGGAGACCGCCACTGCCCCATTAAATAGACGAGGCACGCTGAGACAGCTGTGCCCTCTGAGGCGTGTGAATGGATGGTCTCACTCTCGTTTAAAAGGCAAGCCAGCCTTTCGGTTCCTTGATTCTTGTAACGATTTGCCTTTTAGGCCTCGTGGGCCAATTGATTTCTGCAACAGCTCTTTGTTCTTCTTCAGGAATACAGCCTTCTCCCTTGGCTGTAACTTATTACCAAAAGCAGGGCCATGTAAATGACCTGGTTACTGTGTAATGAACCTTGTCTGTTTGTTTTGAGAGAAAAATATGTGTATGACGTGTCAAGAGGTAGAAGGAAAACGTCGAAGACTGGAACTCTTTTAAGTGGCAAGTTGTAGTGCAAACAAAAAAAAGTGGACCTTATTTTGTATATGATGCACATTTGGGACAGTTTTCTAATATGTTGCCAACGTTTTTGTAGTGTCCCCACAGGTCTTTTCTGGAGTGTTGTCCCCATTTGTTAAAGGTGATGATGACTTAGTCCAATTAATCCCCGAAGTGTGAGAAAATACAGAGCCATAGATCTGGATTTAACGTCCCCGACCTGTGTAACACTATGTCTGGGTTTTGCCATCCAAAAAGATGGTTTTACAGAGAGTATCACCAAAGACTTTTTCCTTGCTATTTATAGAAGAAGCCGAAAGAAATTATTAATAAATGACGTGACTTTTCATCTGTGTGGTTTTCATTCCATCTCTTCTGTTGAGCACAGAAAGTAGCCCATTTTCAGGAGGAGTCAGAGTGTTGGGGAACTCGAAGCTTGCCTGGAGGTTTGGGGGGAGACGGGCAGCTGAGGCTGGACCACGTGTGCTGGCTGGAGGGCCAGCCCCCCGCAGCCTCGCAGCCGCCTGGGGCCGCGGCCGCCAGCAGCAGCCATCTTCCAGGCCAGGTGCAGCTGGTGCGGTTGGAAGCCGGCCAGAGTGAGAGGTGGTGATATGCCCAGTTCACAGTGTTCCTCCACAGGGACACGAGGACAACATGGCACACCAAGCCCCAGAGCATCTGGAGCCTGACAGCTGTGGTCATTACCCCTTTTGGTTTCGACTACTGCATAAAACTCAGAATTACTGGCTGGCGGTGCACTTACCAGGCTGGCTTTTCTCAAAAGAATTTAGAAATGGTTCCAGGGATGAGTGCCGTGCGTGGCTCAGACCGGTGTTCTGTGACAGTAGTGACCCCCCTCCGCATTCTCCTCCTTCCTTCTTTTTTGCCAGCAGCATCTTCTCTCTATCTCTGTCGCCCCTCTTCTAGCCTCTCTTTGGACATTTTTAGAGAAAGGACATCACACTAAGGACATCAGTCACATTATTTTCAGCAGAACAAATGCCAAATTACGCTGGGGTGGTGATTTGTTTTATTCACGTTTTATGCTCTGTATTTCAGTTTGCCCATCTGTAAAATGTTGACTTTAAATATTTATTGACAGGTGGTTTCTGAACAATCGCCACAACCTGAGCACTGTGCTAAGTGCCTCCAAGGGACTAAAGATGGGTGAACCCCTTCTCTCTCTTCTCAAGCAAGACAGAGGAGTCAGGGTGAGTTTGGACAGGGTAAGTTGACAGGTCATCAGAGGAGGCTCAGAAAGGAATTTGCAAAGTCCCAGGTCCCAAACTGGAATGTGCTGTGACACTGTCACTTGGAAAATCTATGCGGTGTGACTGGGGATGCAATCCTTCCCAACATGAGGACAAATGAGAAGTCTCCTTGGAGAGGCAGCTTTTAAATTCGGGGCAGTCCTACCCCACGGTTGTTTCTGGTGAATGCGGTAGCCTGCAAAAACACCCTGCACAGACTCACTTGATAAATAAAGGATGATGTGGCTTGATAGTCTGAGCATTCATTCCCACCACGTCTAGTCACGACCAGAGGAAACTGCCAGTTATTTGTGGAACCCTGAGTCATTCAACTGGGGCCCTCCTTAATGCTGTACAGTCTCTCTGGTTTGCAGGAATTGCAAAAAGAGGGGTTTTGGCTGTGTTGTCTACTGGTAGAGGCTTAGGATAATCCAGAGGAGGAACTCATGTACTGCAGCAGATGCGAGGGTTTTTATTGTGTTGTACTTTGGGCTGCACTCGGAGGCGCTGTCCAAGCGTGAAGGCCCAGGTCACCGTCTTTGGGACACAACCACCTGGGTTTGAATCCTGCATCTGCCTCTCGGTACTTCTGGGGCTTGATAGAAATTACCTGCCCTCTCTGGGCCTCATTTTCCTCAAATTAGAACTAGTTGATATCTGATAGGGGTCTGGTGAGGATTAAATGAGTTAATAAATACAAAGTTCTTAAAATAGCACCTCCTACATAATAAAGAGTGTGCAACGCTTACCCATTATTTGTATTTTATTTTTGCCAAAATGGTTTATTCTAAGAATCTTCCCTATAATCTGTTAAAGAGGAAACATGCTCAGTTTAGTGTTTCAGATAGTAATATTGACCGAAATTAAACGGTGGTCTTTCTAGTGTCTCTGGCAACTCCTGTTTTCCATTAGAGTCAGGTTTTAATGCCCATCGACGTGAAATCATCCTCACATTCAGCCATGGGCAATCCGTCGGCAGGAATTTTGCAAAGTCAAGTTTTTATTTTCTAGCCAATTTTTTTTTGAGCTAGAAATTTTGAGCCAAAATTTTTTTTTGATCTGTTTTTCATTCTCATTTAATGGAATAGAGTTGAGGTAGTTCAGGACTGAAATGAAGTTTGGGTGCCAATTTTTATTGTCCCTTTTCTGGTGGCTTCAATTACACTAAGAAAGAAAACATGTTTTGCCAATGTATAAATTATTTGCTGAGTTGGAATTTCTGTCCCCAACTCAACTGCAAAGAAGCTAGTTTTCTTGGCTAAATCTACTGGTGAAACAAACTAAAATGTGTCTTTAATCAGAGAATCAGATCATTCCATTATAGAAAAAAATAAAGTAGAGAAAAAAGAAAAAAAAGGTTAAGCTATGAAGAGGGAGACTTGGAGGCTATTTTAACTGCTCCCAAAGACACATATACACATGTCATTTTATAACTTGCTTTTTTAAAGCTTAATATATAGTCAATATATCATGTCATTAGGTTGTTATGAACAATCAAGTTATAATGAATGCACAATACTCCATTATATGACTGTTCCATATTCTCTTTGCCCAATTCCTAACTGCTGGATATTTAGGTATTTTTCAATCTTCTTAAAATTAGGTGGTCCATATTGCAATCAGTGTTTAATTAACAGGATTATGCTGTGGTAAATATTCCTAAAGATAATCTTTGTTTGCATTATCTTAGGATAAATCAAAGTCATGTCAAATGTTATAAAGTTTTTAAAAGCTTTCCTACATATTCACAAGATATTCTAGTATATTAGAATGCCTTCTGAAGGAAAAATTAAACTTAGTAAGAATCTAGCTAGAAAACATAACAATTGTAGTTTGGCAGCTAAAATATTTTAAAAATTTGGGTGCAAGGGGCAAAAATGAACAAAGCATCATCTTTGTGGCAAAACAGTGTTGGCTTTTTTTCCAGAGGGGTTACTTTACTTCATTTGCCTCTCTGGGTATTAAAATTTTTTTCTAGATACCGTGTTTCTTATACCTCGTCTCTAGGTTGAAGTACAGAGTAACATTAGAGCTTCCCTCTCAGATATTTTCTCCTCTCTTCTGGAAATATCCCTGTCAGGTAAGCTTTAATAAAAAGCTTTTTTCAATTGTTATTCAAGTACATTTGTCTTCATTCCCCTTTCCCAACCTCCCCACCCCAGCCATCCCCACTTCCCACCCATGATTTCACCCCCACCTTGGTTTTGACCACGAGTCCTTTATACTTGTTCCTGCAAACCCTTCCCCCGCTTTTCACCCATTATCCCCTCCCACCACCCTCCTCTGGTTACTTCAGTTTGTTCTTTATGTCAATGTCTCTGATTCTATTTTGCTTGCTTGTTTGTTTTGTTGATTAGGTTCCACTTACAGGTGAGATCAGCATTTTAAATATCATGGTCCCAGCAGCTAGTACTTCTTTTGTACCAATAGCAGCCTGTTTTCCCTTGGGGGAGCCCACTCCTCTCTCCTACAGTTTGTATGATGGGGGCCCCACCCCCATGCTGATTCTAGGGGAGTTCTGTGTTTTGTCAGGTCATTGAGATCGTATTCTAGATGGTCTGGTGCAGTTTTAAAAGGTCATACCAACTTTCCTCTAGTGTTGTGTACATAGTACAATGCAGTAAAGATTATACTGATGGTATAACAAGGCCAAAAGGGTTGGTGAGTAGGCATTTAGCATATCTTGGGGGAGACTTCATTAAAGATGTGCATTTAAGTGACATCTTAAAAAATAAATAGGAATTTGCCCTGGATGGTGTGGCTCAGTGGATTGAGTGCTAGCCTGCGAACCAGGGGGTCACTGGTTCAATTCCCAGTTAGGGCACGTGCCTGGGTTGCAGGCCATGTCCCTAGTAGGGGGCCTGAGAGGCAACCATACACTGATGTTTCTCTCCCTCTTTCTCCCTCCCTCCCCTTCTCTAAAAATAAATAAATAAAATCTTAAAAATAAATAAATAAAATCTTAAAAATAAATAAATAGAATTTAACTGACAAGAAAAAGGGGGAAAGGGCATTCCTTTCAAAGGGACGTGTACTCAACACCCTTTGTCTGAAGTATGTAGCAGAAGGAAACATGAGGTCCTACATACAAGACACGGCTGTGAAACACAAAGAGTTAGTTGGTTTAGTTGGCTAAAGGCAGGTACTCCCAGCAAAAGGTAAAGGAAGGGGTAATAATGATAATAGTAATAGTTCCCTTCGTTCCCACTTCCTTTCCTTCTGGTATAAACCTTTCAGTGCGAAACACTGGAAGGGCGGGTCACATCCGACTCTACTGCGCTCGTTGGAGAAAGTATGCAAAAGTAGCAGAGAGCATGCTGCACCCCAGATCTTTGGGAACGACCTGGCTCTGAAGACTTAAAATGGAAAAAATAGACTTGGATTTCGGGATAGGACACAGAAAGTTGCACAAGATCTTCACCCTCATTCTTACGATGAGCACAAGTCCAGTAAACTACAATGCCATGGTCACTTGAAGCCTGGCAGGTAGCTGAAAGTGTAAAAACAAAGAAAATACGTACATGAAGTAAATCTTAGGGAGATACAATCCATTCCTAGGATGAAAGGATCCCGTGACCACTTTTATCACGGCAACGCCAGAATGTTCCTCCATCAGAGAGTGGGGCGAGGAGAAACCTGGCGAACAAAAAACACTTTAGCAGCATCACGTGGGCTGGCATAGATCCCGGGGTGGCCTGATGACGTATCGATGTGCACCCAGCTGCCAATTCTTTTCCACGCGATCGTCACCAAGGGTCTGCATCAGGGTACTGAACGCCAGGTGCAGGACAGGAGGACTGCACCCTGGGTCCTCACTGCGAGGAAGAACACAGTCACGCTCTCCCTAAAAGGAGAGTGGGTGCACCTAGTGAAAGATTTGGAATTCGGGCATGTAGGTTTCGTGCTACTATGGGATGCTAAAGCAATCGTCCCTTAGGCGTCTCCGACTCCTTTGAGACTCAAAGCTGTGATCTCCGGCCTGAGGTATACAGCAGCTGTGTGTGTACAGTATTTGCCTTGCTGTAAAAGGTTTTTCCTGGATTCCCTGAAGGCTAGCCACGGCTTCGAGGCGCCCATTGATATCAGGATGGAAGTTGCTTTTCTAAATCCTTAAAGCCAGAGCAAGTAATGACACAAAGAACCCACCATTTGCTGAGTAAGACAGTCACAGGTCTTGGGAGGTCTTTTCAAAGAGTAGGTTTTGATTTTGTAAGAATACTTATATGACATTTCCACTAAAGGCAGCCTGGCGGTTGCACCAAATCTCCTGTTACTTTTCGATATCCAAACTGGTGGGAGTGCCCAAGGTTAATAAAAATGATGAATTACTCATGGTCCTAATATGAGGTTCAGTGCACTGGTCTGAGGATTCCCACCGGGAAAATGAACCCACCTCTAAATCCAAGTCCCTTGGAGTCAGGATGGAAGGAGGCTGTGAGTGTCTCTGCCCTACCCTGCGGCTCTGGGGGGCCACTCTCAGTGGAATGGTCTAACCATGCATAGACTCTCCCCCCAGATATGAGTCCAGCTGCAGAGTCTCGCGACAGAAACGATCACCTGTGTGGCCGTAAGAATCTAAAACTGCTCCTGCAGATGGGAGAGGCCAGGGCTGTGGACCCGCGGACATGATGTAGTTTTGACAGATGTGGAAAATTATCTGTGACGAATTAATTTGTTTTTCTTCAGAATCCCAATCCCTTCTTCGCCTGGCCCTGGTTTAGGTTATCTCTGAATGGATGTCATCTGACCTGGTTTTTCCAATAAATGGGGCAAGAAAGAGAACGTGCAGGTTTTTCGCTGAATATCATATCTATGACCAGTCTGTTTCCAACTTATTTGAAGGAAGAAATCTCTTTAAGCCACACATATCTCAGAAGTATTACATGCTATTTCTTTCTTTCACTCCCTAATTCCTTATTTATATGTTTGCATGCAATATTGGCAGAAACTAACTCTTTCAGCTATTTTTTTTTGGTATAACATTGTCTAAGTACTTTATTTTGAGGACCTTTTCACCCATCAACTCGCAGTGTCTATAAAAATAAAGCTCAAGCTACTTAAAGGCAACAAAGTGTATCCCCAGATTTTTAATTAGGAAAACAACTGTCCTTGTGTTATTTAGGTGAATACCTTAGGCATTTTCATGGGAGTAGCTCGAGTCTATTCCCAAGATGTCCATCTAAAAGCTAAGTGTCCTTTGGTGGTTGGCATGAACCACAGGTCACCTAGGAGAGTCACCCCGTTACATCGCTCAGGTGGGTCATGGCTCTTGAACAGATATTTGGATTGTCTTATTCACATATGATTATACTATTGTAGTCTTTAAGAGTAAGGCCACATTCTCGTGGAAAGTTAAGACCTCATGGAAGAAGGGTGGTCATTTATAATTCGCTAAACAAAGCCATGTGGGTCAGTACTGGGTAGGCAGGAGTGAGGGTCCTGAGCTTTGAACAGCCACCAGCATCACTAAAGGAGCTTTAAAAATTATATAGATTTTTAAATCCACAGGCAGAATTTGATTCAATTTATCTAAATATTTTAAAAGATGACCAGGCATTTCTGATACCTAGTCTGCTTCTTATAAGCCCTGAACAATTCTCTATGGTTCTAGATGGTTGAGTTCAACGGCCTTTGCATGGTTTGCTAGGTCTCTATGATCTCAACTCTGAAGCCTCTTTGTGCCCTTCCAAGTTTCCTCTTATTTAAAAAAAAATATCTTTTCAGTAAATTTGACCTGTGTATTGTTACCTGCCCACGTCTTGCTGTTTTCAACCCCACCTTTGCTCATGCTGTTCCTGCTGCCTGTATCCTGTTCTCTTTCCTCCCCAAACCTACACTGAATAATTATTTGCTAATTCTTCAAAACCGAACTTCTCCAAAATTCTGATCCATTCTTCACCATCCCTTTCCCAACAGGTAACAGGCCCCCTTTGCTTGTTGTATCCTATTTCTGTGCATATTTCCTTCACAGGACATTTCTGTTTAGGTGCCCGTCTGGCACAAGATGGGGAGAACAGCGAGGGCAGGCAGAGTACCTTATTCATTTTATGTGCCAAGGATCAGACTGTGCCGACCCAGAGGGAGCACTCAGTGGATTTTGGTTGACTGAACAACCTGGAAGAACTTAGAAGGCTTAGAAGGTCTCGTTTAGGTTGGGACAGCTAAACATGCATACGCCTCTGCAGCATGGAGAGAGAGTAAGTGTTGGAAGTGCTTTTTCCTCAGCATCATGTGTTTTGTGAAACTGGACCTCTGAGCCCAGGGGTAACACTTTGTCTTGCCGATCAGATATTCTAATCTCATGATCCTCTCATTTTTTCTGTTGTCCTCCAACTTTAGTAAAGCAATATTTAAACATGTCGGCCCCTAGTTTCTGCTCGGCTATGAGGCGTCAAGGGCAGAATCTATCACGAGGGCACAAGGAGGTTCAAATAGGTACTCTCTGCCCTGCCACTGTCCCCAACTGGTGGCTCTCCTTTTCCTGCTGGCCTTAGAAGAGCTGATTTTTGTCTTGTTTTTGTTTGTTTCTATTAAATAAGGAGTGCATGGCTTTATTAGTCATTCAGTTATTCACATTCATTCCTTCAAGAACTATTTGTTGCCTTGGTTGATGTGGCTCAGTAGATTGAGTGCCAGTCTGCAAATTAAAATGCTAGTTCAATTCCCAGTCAGTGCACATTTCTGGGTTGCAGGTGAGGTTCCCAGTTGGGGGTGTGCAAGAAGCAACTGATTGATGTATCTCCTGCACATCAATGTTTCTCTCCCTCTCTTTCTTCCTCCCTTCCCCTCTCTCTAAAAATAAATAAATTAAATCTTTAAAAAATTGTTGACTATCTTGTTTCATCCTCTTTAGAAAAAGCCCTGAGACTATAAAAATTAATAAAAAGTCAACAGAAAGTTCTTTCTTGTTTTCTAAACTACTGGCACGCACACACACACACACACACACACACACACACTTTAAAAGAACCTGGACGTGAGAGGTATCACTAAGAAAAGGTTTTCCTATCTGAGGCCCTGATGCTTTCTCTTAATGCCTAAGAGTTCCAAAGCTGCATCTGGCATCAATCTTGGTGTTCCCAGTGCCCAGGAAAGACCCCAACAGGTGAAGCAGGAAGTTGAGGCCCTTTTGCCTGTTTTGATTTTGACATTTACTTTCCTCTTCTTACCACCATATGAGTGGTGGTTCATCAGTTAAGTTAATATGCTTAGTAACCTGGAAGAAAAGTTACTGTACTCTGGAGAAAGGAAGAGGTGAGTATGGGTAGTATTTTTAAATATTTTTATTTATTTATTTTTAGAGAGAGGGGACAGGAAGGAGAAAGAGTGGGAGAGAAACATCCATGTGTGTTTGCCTCTCATGTGTCCCCCACTGGGGACCTGATCCAAAAGACAAGCATGTGCCCTGATTGGGAATTGAACCAGTGACCCTTTGCTTCACAGGCCCGTGCTCAATCCACTGAGCCACACCAGCCAGGTGGTAGTATTTTCTAAATGTATTAAAGAGGTTAGATTGTTTCTCTATTCTGGTAGTTGGTATGCAAAGCAGGAACCTTAAAATGAGGCAACGGATTGTGAATCAGACTGTGAGGACAGAGTAGACTGATCTGGGACTTGTTTCGCTGTGGTCTGCTGCCATGGGTGGGGCGTGAAGGACATTGAAGGTGGCTTATACCCCAGTCCTGCTCCACAGAGGTGCTCTAGCTTGAACTTAAGGCTTGGGACTGGATGCTGTCTGCAGGGTATTTGTCTGGGGAGGTCAGAAGAAACATAGACCGTGTCTACCTCAGGGACAAGGGGCATTATGGTTCTGATGGACCAGGGGAATCATGGTCCATATCAAAACCAGAGAGTGGGAAAAAGGGTGAGAAGAGTCCACATGATGAAAGTTGTCACCATGTAAGAGAATGGGCTAATCAGGAAAACAGGGTGCAGCGGTGCGAGACGTGGACCAGGACACATCTCTCAAATCAAAGGCGATGGACTTCCCTCTCTCTCTGTGGCGGTGCAGCTGGGAGTGGGCCCAACCTACCACCAGGAACCACTAGAAAAGCAGAAAAAAAATGGGAGAAGAAATGGGAGTATTTTCAAGGCAGGCAGGACTTGAGGGGCTTAGCCCAAGAGGAAAGGGAACTTAATAAGGTAAGCATGATATTCCGTTTCCTACTTTTCCCAGGGAAGCATTTGCCTATTCACAAGCTTTGCAAGGTGAGTGGCTGAGAAGTCAGGCAGAGAAATGTCACGAGAGGCAGAGATCCAGCAGAGCTCTTGGAAATCTCAAGGTGTCAAAGAAACAAATATTAGGTTTAAAAACATAAAGGCAGCCAGGACTGGGGACATCAAGATTTTGGAGAGGAGGGAAAATAAAGTGGTCAGTAAATCAAGTGTAAGTAGTAGGATAAAGACCAAGAGGACTTTTGACAGCATCCCAGTATTGGAGGGACACTGATTATAATCTAGGACTCATGAAAGAAGAGGGGTTCTCTCACATACCCCAGATTCTAAGTTGCGACCCCTGGAGGGTTAGACTTGGGGACTGGAGGCAAACAGAAATAGGTGAAACTTTGAAAGTCTGAAATGCAGCCTTGAGACTGTCCATTGGAATGAGATCACCTACTGCACCATTTGCATCATTCTCTTCCCCTTGGACTTGCTTGATCAATTAAAAGCTATGCAGTGACCCTTCTGGGACTTCTGAGCCTAAGACAAAACCAGCTTTGTGGCTTCCCCTTGGGCCTGTCAGTGTGCTGTCTTTTGGCACACCCACTCTGAGAGAAGCCGGTGGCCATGAAGACCTGCTGCCTTGAGATCGCGATGTTTCAGTGGGGATTTGAGGAATTCCAGGTCCAGGCTAATCGTGGAGTCGAAGCCAGAAAGACAAATGTGAGATGTGCTTGGGGAAGCCTGAGAAACCTTGCAGGAATGAAGGCTAGGGGAGGGATTGGGTGTTTTTTTGTTTTGCTTTTGGAAGGAAAAGAAGGCTCATGGAAGTGTTTCTAGAAGGGCCATGACAGAATTGGGGCTGTGCTTTATGAAAATCAATCCAGCAATCATCAGAGCAGTTTGGACAGCAGATAGACGGAGGCAGACAGACCAGGTAGAAGGCCATTTTAATAATCCAGTCAAGAGTTAATAAGGGTCCGAGTTAGGGTGACAGCAAACAGAATGAAGAGGAAGAGGCGAGGAGAAGAGGAGCTGAGAGAAGTGACAGGTCCTGACAGCTGATTAGGTGTGGGGGATGGGAAGGAAGGCCTCCCTGGTCCTGACGGTGAGGCTTCCAGTGTGAGTGACAGACAGATGGTGAAAAAATTAACGGAATGAAAGATTGGAAGGGGGAAGCTGTTTAGAGGGCAGAGTTGGGATTTAGCTTCTCGACTGAATTTAGGATTGCTCCTTGACAACTGTATCACTTTTTGGTGGTGGTGTGGGGTGCCCTATCCTTCTCCTTCCTAGACATATCTCTGCCCTATAGAAACCCACACCTGCAAGTCTAATCTGATCTAGTAGGTGCTCAAGGGCTGTGAGTATGGGATTCTCCTAGTGGCTCTGGCGCAAGGTTCAATGATGCCTGAATATGGTTCTCATTTCTTCATTTAGCTCAATTGCTCTCCTGATGCAAAACCTAAAGAAGATAATGATTCCCTGAGCCAAGGATGAGGAGCAATCGCCTGGAGGGCTGGGCTGGAAGAAATCAGCCTCCAGTGCCAAGGCATCTGTGGGAAGGACCTAAAACTTCCCCAGCACGCCCCCACCCTCCCAGGGATGCTCTGCAGCTGCAAGCACAGGGCCGGCACTCATCTTGGTCTCCTCTTCAGAATGCTTGTGGATAACTTTCTAGCTTTCATGAAGGGTAATGTATCTACTTTAATGAGCAAAATGCTGTATATAATAACACGGAGGCTCCTAGCATTCCTGGAGGAGACCCAACTATACTTAATATACAGAAAGGTAGGACAAGGGAGGGGATGGGTTTTATACAGAAAGACCTCACTTGATGTGAATAACTTATTCTTGAAAATTCTAGGCAATTTATATTGTAGCCTCTTTTAATGCCTAGTGAGACCCTCTATTTAAAGATACCGTGCAGCCTTTGTGTAAGGAAAATAATTGTTTAACAGTGTGACCTACCATTTTCTCCTTTACTTGTCTGGTAAGTGTTCAAGTTCTTCAGATAATAAATAGCACAGTAGACAGGAAAGAGCGTGGACATTAGGTATGTGGCAAATCTGGTTCATGTTTCACCGGGCCACTGATGTGGACATGATTGAATGCTTATCTCTCATACTCTTCCCTTTCCTCCTCACAAGAGCAGCATTTTTGTGGTTCAGGAGTATTCCTGATTGGCTGAAGAAAACCCCACCCCTCTTTGTTAGAGAGTGGTTCAAGAACGGGCAAGTAAACCCAAATGAGGCCACTGAGAAATGAAGAATGCCCATTGAGAGATGGTAAGAGAATTCTTTCTCACCCTTCAGGGACACCTGCCTAAAGTGACTGTCTTTGACCAGTAAAAGTGAAATAAGGAGCCACCATCCCATGACTCTGAAAGTAGCAGTCTTTAGGGTGATGCTGTAACCAAGGATATCTGACAGAGAGAATCTCAGTCCCTGAGCACACTTCTAGATAGAGCAACCTGAAATTATTGTACATACCACTTCTGAATGTGCAGTTCTGTGTGAGCCAGTGAATTTCCTAATCGTTTACAGCTGTTTGAATCATTACTGATGTGACTTGCCTTGGAAAGCAGCTTAGTTGACATAGCCACGAACTGATTTGGGGTCCAGGCAGATTGCTTCACCATGTGAGCCCAGTGTCCATATCTACAAAAGGGAAAGAAGTCAGCAAGGAATGGAGAGTTTGGGGGAAAGATGGCAATCTACCAGTTGACCTGTGGTGCTTAAGGGTCATCAAATTCAACTTTTCTCATATTACCTTTTCACAGATGGCCCTGGATTCTCGATTCCTCCAAATGGGTTGAGAGGTTTCTTGTTGGACAAGACCCAGTGACATGACTTTGAATTGGCCTCTTTTGCTAAAGAGATGAGAAGCAGCTGCTTCTTCTTATGTTCTGGATTCCTAAATGGCCCTGTGCCTGACTCTAATGGGTGTTGGACAAATTCCGCTGCTGGGGTATTTGCCCCAGTGACCTTTTGTGCAAAGCATCCTCCGAGTCTCCAAAAGGATAGAGACCTAGAAGTCCATTGAACTTTGAGACTGGCTTGTGTGCCTATTTCCTGCTGGCTGTTAATAAATATCTAGTCATATGGCTGGAAGCAGTTTGAGACTCGGTTGCATCCAAACCCAGGGATGTCAGCTGCCATTTGCTCCATTTCTTTTTGTCTTCATTCAACAAATAATTATTTGTTGAATAATGAACACCAACTGTGCCAGAAACCTTTCTAGGCCTTAGGGATTATGTTAGTTTGTTAGGGCTGTCATAAAAAAAATAATAATCCCCCACACTGGGTGACTTAAACAATTCTCCAAGATCAAAAAGTGGGTTGGCAGGGCTGATTTCTTCTGGGGCCTTCTCCTTGACTTGTAGGCGGTCATCTTCTGTCTTCACACAGTCTTTTCTCTGTATGTATGTCATGTCCAAATTTCCTCTTCTTAGAAAGATACCAGTTATATTGGATTTGGGCCTACACTGAAGACCTAATTTTAGTTGTATTACCTCTCTAAGACCATTTCTCCAAATTTGTTTACAATATTCTGGAGGTTTGGGCTTCAACATATGAATTGGGTGGGTGGGTGGGTGGCGAATGAGGCATTGCAGTCCATAAGAGGGTTCCGAGCAGGCACAGAAAGACAAATCCTGGGATTTGAACGTGAGCTCTTTGCCCGTGATGCTCTCTTGCTCTGTTTCTGTGGCGACGTGATGGACTGAAGTGTGACAAAGGGATTCTCAGCAGCAAAGGAGCTCTTCTAGGTGGGGTTCGGAATCCTTCCTCTTCTTTGCAAGGAACTCATCCTTTCTAAAAACAGTGCATCCTATTACTGGTTTTGCTGATTCTATGCAAAGCGATAAATTTAGCCTAACTCTTCTCGAGATGTAGGTAAAACGTATTTAGAATTACAGAAGAGGAAATAGCAAGCTGTCTGCTGAAATGTATTCAGTAGCAGAATGATTATCACGCATGGGGATTATGTTTAGTTACAGTTATATGATGATTGTGGATCTCCTTCATTTAAGCATTTGTTCTATTACAGGCTTTGTGCTAAATGTGTTATGTACCTTGTTAGTCCACAGAACAATGTCTTCATATCTTAATTCCCATTTTTTTAGATAAGAAAATTGACACTCAAAGAAGTGAGGTCACATTGCTAGAGTTTGGGTCACCTGCAATTACCCACCAAGCAGTGCGCCTAGGAAAAGGTGGCATTGATTTCTGCTTAGAGAGGCATGGAGTGGGAAGTGGTAGCTGGTGCAGCTTTGCTGAACTTTATGTTCTCTAACTCTAAAGCTAGGTCTGATGAGATCATGTTCTTGCCCAAGGACATACCTGGTGAGTTAAAAAGATAGAATTAGAATTCAGGTTTCCTGATTCTAAATCTGGTATTCTTTAATCTATCCCATGAGGTCCCTTTGACTCCTCCGTTCACTGTGTAATAATTATTATGATAACAAAACTATAATGTTATTTTTAGAATGCCTTTTAGTTCTCAAAATGTTTTCACCTACTTAAGTGGGGAACAAAACAATGGGCTTTAATTGACTAAATAGGAAGTACCCTGGGCTCTTCCAGGCAAAGGAGAATTAAACCCCAATGAACAGGAAATGTCTTAGTAGCCCTGCTTCTCACCATTGTGGGTTGTTTTTAGCCTGGGCCCCAGTTGCTGAGATTGACTAGAAGGAGCAGACTATAACTCTCTCGGTCCTCACCCTGAGGCAGAGAACAGAGCTTTCAGAATCAGGACACGAAGGACCCCCCCCCCCCCCCCCCCGTGCAAAGAGCAGAACTGCAGCCTGGAGGAAAATCAAAGAGAAGTGATTTCAGCGGAAAGCCAGAAATTAATCTATCAGTAAGATTCCTTGGTAGCAATAGAATCCTATGCTGGCTAAAATAGGGAGGGAAATGAAAAGAAAAGCATTGTTCTGCTGGAGCTTCTAGGGTTGAAAAGGAAGGTTAGTTAGAAAGCAGACTTAGAGAGGAACCAGACAACTTCAGAATGTCTTACAAACTGCAATGAATGAGTTTGACCCTTATCTTCAGCTATAGTCTTATTTCATTCAAGAATTAAAATCCCAGAAGAGAAAGTCCAATTGGCCAGGCCTAGGTTCCGTGCCTGCCCTTGACTGTGTGCTGTGGTTAATAAAAGTACTTGTACCCCTGAAACCTATATCATTTTATTAACTAATGCCATCCCAATAAATTTAATTTAAAATGCATAAAAATGAAAATAAAAGTTCTTGTCTGAGGTAGCCTCCAAAAACAGCTTCACTTGTCATAGGAGAGCAGGCACCTGGTTTTACCAGCCTTCGGTCTGGTAAAGAGCACAAAATGATCTCAGGACCCCTTTGTCACCAGAAGAACAGCCGACCCTGTAGAGAATTTTTATGAGTTTATTTGAGCCACTGACCACATTTGCCAGGGAGCAAGATCTCAAATGTTCCTGAAAATTGGCAGCTTCTTTTATGCATTTGAAATTTAGGAGGGACAATAAGGAAGATTACTCAGAGGTGGAAAAAAGGAAGAAGGGATTGAATGAAAGGACTGTTTATAATACTGTGTGCTTTCCTGAGGGTGGTCAGGGTTTATTTCAAAGGTGTTGTTACTTAGAGGCACAGAAACCAGCCATGAACAGGGCTTACTTAAAGCAAAGAGAAACCTTTTACTAAAGAAATCATATGTCGGGGGGCTTGACTACCCACCATGACCTGCCCAGTTAGCAATTTATGATCAGATCACCTGTGAGGTGACTTTTATAGAACTTCTTTTGTGGTCCACACCTTAATACTCTTTTTTTAAAAAGATTTTGTTTCTTTATCTTTAGAGGGGAAGAGAAGGAGAAAGGGAGAGAAATATCAATGCATGGTTGCCTCTTCTGAGTCCCCTGCTGGAAACTGGCCTGCAACCCAGGCATGTGCCCTGACTAGGAATTGAACTGTGATCCTTTGGTTCACAGGCCCGTGCTCAATCCACTGAGCTACACCAGCCAGAGCACCTTAACAGTCTTTAAAGTTATTGAGGACCTCAAAGAGTTTTGGTTTGTGTTGATCGTATTAGAAATGAAAACAGATAAATTTTATAATATTTATTTAGTAATTTATTTAAAAAAGAGCAACAATACATCTGTTTCATTTTAATATAACTGGTACATTTTTAAAATGAAAATAACTGTATTTTCTAAAACCAGAAACATTAGCGGGAAGAACAGTGTTGTTTTAGGCATTTGCAAATTTATTTATGTCTAGGTTAATAAAAGACAGCTAGATTCTTGCATTCATTTTATTCTGCTATTTTATTTTGGTGAAAGTGTATGAAGAAAAGCTGGCTTCACAGGGACATGCAGTAGGAAAGAGGAGTGTTTCAATGGTCTTTCAGTTAATTGTGGAGAATCTTCTTTGATGGTATAGCACAACTCAACAACTAGTAGTTTCTTAAACTCTGGAAGTCTGTTTTTATGCCTAGATACTTTAAAATCCGTGAGTATGTCTTTTACCCACGCATGATTTCGTACCACTGTGCCCCGATCATTTGGAAGATACTGCTTCACTGAGTTCCTCAGAGCTTCCAGTGCCCACACTTCATCTACAATATACAAAATCACGGCGATCAGTGTCACTACCAATCTCATCAGAAAGTACTTGAGCATTGGGACACTGTCCAGCTCCCATTAGTGTCCCAATTATCTTCATATGAAATGTCATTAGTAGCAAAGATTTACTAGCAAAAATAATTTCAGTGATTTTCCTTGAAGTGTCAGTCATATTTCATTCATTTTTGGAGAAAATTTCTGCCTAGTACTCAGGTCTGAATAACCATTTTAGTCAAAATAAAATCTCCAAACCCAAAGTTTATCCAGTTCACACTGAAGCAATTATGCAAGGGCTTCTCCTCAAGACAACTCTCACACTTCAGTGTGCGGCCGAAGCATTGTGTGTCCTTTTCATTTCACCATGAATATCACAGTGACATGTACCTGGGAGTGGGCTTGATAAATTAATGATTCATTTTTTTATTGAGGTAAAATTGATATATAACATTGTATACATTTCAGATGCTTCATCAATGAGATTTTTAAATAAAACTGGCTTTAAAAATCATTTGAGCCCTGACTGGTGTGGCTTAGTTGGTTAAGCATCATCTTGCAAGGCAGAAGGTAGCAGGCTTGATTCCCAGTGAGGGAGTATGCCTGAGTCGTGGGTCCGGTTCCCTGTCCCCAGATGAAAGACAGCGTGTCAATGTTTGTCTTGCACATTGCTCTCCCTCTCTTTCTCCCTTCCTTCCCTCTTCTCTAAAAATAAATCAATAAAAATCTTAAATTACAAAAAAAGACATTTTATGCAGCAGTGAAGAATGTAACAATGGCTACTAGTACCGTTTTGTGGTGCTGCCTGAATTTGCACGAAAGTACCAGTGGTCTGTCTGACTCACTAGTGGGTTTGGGGATTTTTTGGTTTTGGAATTGGGTAGGGTTTTGTTTTGGCTTTTTATTTGGAAAGAGTTTTAAATTTTAAAAAATTAATAATACAGAGAACACCCATTCATCCTTAATTTTGAACAATGCACTCCATTAGCTTTATCATTTGCCCTCTTCTTTTTGTTTGCTGAATCATTTGAGGGTGCGTTCCTACATCATGGTCATTTAGCCCTCAGTATTTCAGCATGTGGTTCCTAAGAAGGAGGCTCTCTGCAATTGCCACAGTGCAGTTATCAACTTTACAAAGCTGCATTGATACCACATGTTTATTGCCCACAGTCCAGTGTTGGCAGTTGACCTAATGAGGTCATTTATATGTACAAGATCCAGTGTGAGGTCAAGTATTACATTTATTCCTTGTCTCAGTAGCTTCCTTAATTTGAAATGTATTTCCACAACTTTTTTTTGATGTTGTTCTTTTAACATACTGACTTTTTTTTTTAGAGTAAAGGGTGTGCTCTTTGCAATATTGCGATTAATAGAAAATATTTGTTTTTTCAGATAACCAAAATATATTTACAATTCCTGGCTCACAGCTCCTGAAACCCATGAAATTTTCCAAGTGTTGAAAGTGATAAAAGCATCTTTTGTTATATTGATGAGACAACTTTTGGAAGCACCTATGAATGGGGCCTGGTTGTCAGGAGAATCAACCTTGTGATTCTAAAGGTTGAAACTTTCAGTCCCACCCCTTGACCTCCGGAGAGAAGAGAGGGGCTGGAGATTGAATCACTCCTTAGTGGACACTGATTTAATGATTCATGCCTATAAAATGAAAGCTTCACAAAAACCCAAGAGGGTGGATTTGGGAGAGCCTTCAGGTTGGCGAATACGTGGGGATTCTGGGAGAAGTGCTTACCTGCAGAGAACAGTGAAGCTCCCTGGCCCTTCCTACATACCTTGTCCATGAATCACTTCTTCTTGCTGTTCCTGAATTATGTAGTTTTACAATAAACCAATGATCTAGTAAGTTATGTGTTTCTCTGAATTCTGTAAGTCATTCTAGCAAATTAAATTGAACCCAAAAAGGCAGTTGGGGAATCTCTGATTTATAGCCAGTCGGTCAAAAGTACAGATGACAGCCAGACTTGCAATAGGCAACCTGAGTCAGAGGGTGTCCTGGGAACCTCCAGTCTGTCACCAGTCCATCAGAAGCACAGGTGAGAGCCTGTGTTTGTGTGAGGGTGAGGGACAGTGTTGTAGGGCTGCATCCGTAACCTGAGGATTCCTGTGCCATCTCCCTGTAGCTTCAGAATTGGGTTGAATTCTTATGACACCATGTTGACTGGTGTTGCAGAGAAACCATCCCTCCGTGTCAGGATTGGGCCCAGGAACCCTAAAGGCTTTTTTATGCTTCCACTGAGGGCGGGAGTGAAAAAAAAAAAAAAAGAACATTCTTCATTTTGGATTTGTCTAGTGTTTCACTCATTGTGGTTAGATTCAAATTATGCATCTATCTGATCGTCCATCTCAGCCTATCATTTATCTACGTGTCTATCATCTATTCATTCATCCACCTACCTAACTTTTATTGATATAAACTCATGAATGCTTATTTTTTCAATTGTCTATGACACATCCCAGATCTGGCCGGTGGGAGCCCTCCAAGCTGCCTGTGTCACCGTGACACGTTCCAATCACTTTTTCTTTCCTGAGCCCTTCCTCACTGTCTCCTAACTCATCTTGGACCTACTCTGCCCCAGTCCCTGACTCAGCTGTTTCTTCAAGGGGGGCTGATTCCTTTTAGCTTCCACTGCTTTGTATCATCCATCCAAACGTCAAGTGAAAGGGGCAAGTAAAGTCTTAATGGATTAACGCTACAATCATAGCTTTGACCTCTTGGACTTCCTGGAAGCGTCTCAGGGACACTCCACGGCTTGCGGGTACTTCAAGAATTACTACTGCATATAAATTATGTGATAAGTTAATGATATGATAAAGTGTTCATAATTTACCTTGTATAATGTGTGTTAAATTAGCTTCACTGAGGAGTTAAAAAGACCCTCACTTAGTAGCTGTGAGATCTTCATCACCTAGCTTCTCCCTTCACTCTTGTCCTTTTCTTTTGTACTCTTTTCCCCCTTCTTTTCTGACCCCCCCAACTTGTCCTTACATTCTTTTTTTTTTTTGTCCACCCATAGAGTTTGATTAAAAAAAAATGATCTTTGAAGTTGAGCTGGCCTGGGTTTGAACCCACTTCTTAATTACTTGACTTTGGGCAAGTAACCTTTTCTCTCCCAACCTCCCTCCCTCCATCTATTCATTGAAACCAATTCAGGCATACCTTGTTTTATTGCACTCTGCTTCTTTCCTGTTCACAGATTTTTGTGTTCTTTTCACAAACTGAAGGCAAGACCCTGCACTAGAAAAAAGATGACAACACGGCACATTCCTGTGGTCTGGAACCAAACCCGCAGTCTCTCCAAGGTGTGCCTGGCACTACAGAGTCATTGGGATGAGTCGTTGACCTTACACGCATTTGACACATGGCTAGGCCCATAGAAGATCCACAATCCATGTTAATTTGTTTCCCTTTCTTTAATCACAGCCAGCTTTTCTCCTTTGCTTACGCCAATGCTTGCTGGGCTCTGTCCTTAGATTATTCCGTTTCACAGATGCTCTTTTATTCCCCTTGTGCTTTGCTCTGCCAATGCCCTCAGCAGACCTACAAATTCCAGATGCTGAGAGAAAAGCCCTTGATTCAGGCTGAATGCACGGATGATATTCGTTAAAATGCAGATGGCACATTAGGTACCTGTGGGAAGCTTGTGTATTGGATTGGAAACAGGCAAAAACAAAATTTTTTGGCAAAAAAATGTGGGATCCTGGTAGGGGGCAGGCAGGAAGGAGCAGAGGCAAATGGGGGCTGACTGGTGTTGACGTGTTTCTCTGCTGGAGCCCAGATCTCACCATGTCTCATGTGCAGATGAAGGAGGTGCCCCCCCAAGGAAGAGGAGGTGATTTTTCTGAAGGGTAGGAGCAGGAGAGCTGGGGTTCAGGCAGACAGTATCTTGAAGAACAGAGCTGAAATCCACAGGGCATTTAATCACCCACGTTGGTGTCAGATGGTTGTGCTGGTTAAATGAGCCTGAGCCGGGGACGAGTGCGCATGAATGGTGGCGTTGTGAAGGTACATCGAATGCACCGCTGGGACAGCTGTGACCTTTCCCTCCAAACCCGGGCAGAGGCTGAGTCCAATGGTGTGACAGGACTCAACACATGGGGCCTGGCAGAAGTAACACCCACTAGAGTGTGGTTGGTAGGGTAATAACATGGGTGTAATAATTTATAGTTTTAATTTGAACATTTCCCCTAAAATGTCATAGGGTGTGCTTGAGTGTGATAGTGTTATGTCACCAAATTACATGCTGATGATTTTGTAATAGAAGATTTTGTAATAAAACAGGGGCATTATTTGTGCCGGACCCTTGTATATCTCAACATTTCTGAAGAACAAAAGCTGGTCAGTAGGAAATTGTGTTCACAAAAGACCATTGCAATGACCGCAAGGTAGGGATTACGACTCCAGGGTACAGAGCAAGAGGAGATTTTGTCCAAGGAGCCTCTTCGATAGGTACTTTATATTTCTATACAAACCTTTCTCTTTTGGCACTGGTTTCTATTTCCAAAACCCTGGTCTATATGTTCACATGGACTCACAGACTGTTAGTGCTAAAGACATCCTTAGAGACCACCTATTTCCACCCTTTTTTTTTGCTAAGATTAGTAAAGCCCAGAGAGGTCTAATGAACTCCCCAGAGTACCACAGCTTGTTTGTGGGGGTGGGGCGGGGGGTAACGGGGGAGGGCAAAGCTACAAGTTTGGTTGCTTGACTCCCAGCCTAGAGCTGTTCCCCAGTCTCTCTTTTCCTTATATCTTTTCAAAAATTACAGATTCCGCACTTTCTTTCGTCAAGCATTACTAATGAAAAATATTTATTAGGTGCCACCGGCCAATTCTACATCCCCATTTTTGCTTTAAGCAAAGTCATTTTCCACTTCAGGGAGGTTCCTAATTATCTGAAAGACAGGAATACTCTTTAAATACAGGTTACAGTTCAGCAGAAACTAGTCCAAGGTTGTTTATACATTCATTCAACAGATATTAATCACCTTCTATGTGCCAGTTACCATGTTAATCACAATGGTTTCAGTAATGAGAACAGAGAAACTTAACACATACATATATATACAAGTAGAAAAAGACCTGGCATTCAGAGTTGACCATACGTTTAATACATTGTGGGGGAATAAAAGAAATATGTTCCATGAAGGCTGGGAGGTGGTTATTTTTGCTATGAATTAGTCAGATATTATAATGTCATATGGCTCATAACAACCACAGAAGAATAAAAAAAAGATTATATAGCGATTTTCAAAAATGATTTCCATACTTGTATAAGAACAAAAATAAAGAGGAGTGAGATATTTAAATTAGAATTTAGAAACCTAAAGATGACTTGAAACTGACTTAAATATGGGGAAATGTTAGCTGGCTATGCTCTATCTTCCTAAGGAACTTTGGCAAAGAAAATGAGGTTAAGGTGCAGTGGGAGAGATTGCATTTGCATGTATCTGTGTTAAGTGCTGAGAAAGAAACATTTCTTAACACTCAAGGTAAGAAACGTAGGCTTTGCAATTGGGGCAGAAACTGTAGAGGAGAAAGAAACTACTTTTTCTGTTGGTCCATTCTGTCCTTCCAAGCTCTTGGTCAGAAACTAATATGGTGATATCTTTATTCTTTTCCACAAAGTTATAGATCTGTGGAATCCTTGAAGAACTGTGGCCCCGAGTTCTAGGTCTACCCCTCTGGGCCTGTTCCTAGGCACCAAGTCTTATCAGACTTCCCCCAGTGAGAGCTGACCCCCCCGTCTCAGGCCTGTGCACCTGTCTGGTGGCCACCCCGAGCAGTGTCCCCTAGTGCCAGTGTCTAGGGACTCGCGCTCAGAGTACGGTTCTGGACTCGGCAGGATCAGCATCACCCAGACCTACCGAATCAGAAGCTACAGTTTGATGCCCAGGGGTTGCTATGCATATTAAAATTTCAGGAGCTTTCTTCTAGGACACTGACCACTAAGTCAGACAGACCCGACTTCAGATCTGCTCTTCTCTGGCTCCGGGGCCTTGGCCAAGTCCGTATACTATCCGAGATTCAACGGTCTCATCTGTGAAATGGTCACCGGAGGTCTTCCTTCTTAGGCTCTCCAAAAGGTTTCTCCTATCCCTCTCACTTCGTATCATATCATAGGTACTTCAGGCCTTTATTACATTTTTCTCTGAGAGCAATCACTACAGCCTGGAATTAGTTTTGTCTGTACTGTTTGAATGCAAGTCCCCTGAAGTCAGGCACTATGCCTGTCGTGTTTATTCTGGGGCCCTGCACAGTGCGTGGCACCTCCAGGGTGGCCCAGTATTCAGTGAATAACTGAATATTATTAGGATTAAATTAGATAACACAAGAGAAATGTTAGCTCAGTGTCTGACTCGGAGAAAATCGTCACTAACTAGTGGCTAGTGATAAAACTGGTTGTCTGATTTGTAGGGCCCAGGGCAAAAGGAAAATGCAGGGAGCCTTGTTAAAAATTATTGACAATTTCAAGACAGTGACAACAGAGCATTAAGCGAAGCGTGAGGCCCTTCTCTGAGCTGGACCCTTGGTGGTGGTACAGGCCACACCCCCAGGGAGCCGCCCTGGGTGTTGGTAACGGCAGCGTCATTGCAGTTCTGTGGGGGATGTTTCCACCATCCCTGGATGGGACATCTCTCCCTTCTCCTCAGACGGTGAGATTATGGCTGGGAGCCCCGCAGGCTCCCATTGCTTTGCAGGACTCGGTTCTCCCCCCTTCGCCTGCTCAGGTGAAGAGGCAGAGAGAGGACTTCCAACTCGAGAAAGTACAGAATGGACCCTTTCCGGTCAGCAGGCCCTGAAGTATTCCTCAGAGCAAAATGCTGATTTAAACCTGACTGGTAAACGCGGCATTCATGGAATCAGCAAAAGTTCTGCAAAGGTGTGCTAAACAGCATTGCAAATGAGCTCTCCATAATGCAGATACACCTAATGTATGACTCTTAATTTACCTGATAATGTAAAAATACAGTCTGGGAGGAGGAGCAAGGCAGACAGAGTCACTCCATCTTAATGTAACTATTTCTTTTCAAGTTTGAGACTGAAAATAAGGTCAGGGCTCAGAATGTGAAACAGCCCCGAGGAAGGGGAGCTAAAAAACGGGGAGGGGTGGGGAGGGGTTCACAAGAAAACCACCATCAACTGAGTTATGGGAATGCAGATTCCAGTCATGCCCTCTTATCTGAAGTTTCTCTTTCCACAGTTTTGGTTCTCCTGGGTCAACCGTGGTCCAAAAGTACTAAGCGGGAAATTCTAGAAATAAATGATTCCCTAGGTTTTAAACAGCGTGCCCATTCTCAGTAATGGTGAAATCTCGCAACAAGTGCTCCGCCCCGCCCAGTGCGTGACTCCTCCCTGGGCCCAGCGTCTGGACTCAGGCACCTCCCCCGCCCCGTAGTCACGAGGAGGGTTCGCAATGCTTGTGTTCAAGTCACCATATTTTACTTAAAAGTGGCCCAGTGTGCAAGAGTAGTGAAGCTGGCCCTTCGGATATGCCAACAAGAAGTCGTTGACGTGGTTTCTTCAAGTGGAAGCTCTCAACTTTGTAAGGAAAGAAAAAAAGAAGTTGCATGGTGAGATGGCTAAGATCTATGGTAAGAATAAATCTATCTCTGAAGATCTGAAATTGCTTAATTTATAAATTGAACATTTTCATAAGCATGATTGTGTAACAGAAAACATAGCATCTATATTTTTCTGCACTATGCATGGTTTCAGGCACCCACTGGGGGTCTTGGAATGTATCCCTCGTGGATAAGGGGGCTACTGTACTAAAAGCCAAAGCAAGGTGTTTCCAGGGGTCCCGGCCCGGCTGAGTTTAGAATGACATTTTTACTGGGCTAAGTTTATTCCTTCAGAGCCTGGGACCCTTCAGCTGTTAAATAGGGAAAATCACCCACCGCCAGCCTGTGTTGGGTTGTTGTAAAGTGGAAAAAGCATGTCACTCTTGTGAAAATGCTTTGTTCAACATTATGGCTCACAAGCAAGATGGCGTACTCCCTAGGAAGAACGCCAGCTTGGAAGTCGAAAGTAGTTTCTGATTCGAGTTTCCTATTTATTTAACTACCTACCTTTAGTGCTTTGAAACCAGGCAGATGGGCCTGGGTGAAAACCCCAAGGTTGTGTAAATTTGGGCAGGGTCTTCATGCTCTCTGAGGCTTCTGTCTTACCTGTAAAATGGGGTTGAACTAAATCCTGGGGGGTCCAGGTAGACCTTGGAGATATTGGGGGTTTGGTCCCAGACTACTGCAGTAAAGCAGCTATAGCAATAAAGTGAGTCGTAATCCTTTTGCTGCTGAAGGCCTTGCCTTCAGTTTGTAAGTCATTCTGTGTGATACTGCAGTGTGCTAAATTCAAGTTGGGGAAAACTTATTGTCCCTGTAGCTCCTCCTCCTCTCCTTCCACAATTCCTAGTCATTTTCTGGTTGTGGTGCTGGAGGGACTTTTTGTTCAAAGTTACTTGTTAAATACTCCTTCCGAGGGTATTACCTTGTAACTAACTATGCAGGGCTGTCAAACTCATTTTCACCAAGGGCCACATCAGCTGGCCTGGTTGCCTTCAAAGGGCCGAATGTAATTTTAGGACTGTATAAATGTAACTGCTCCGTAAGTAGGGGCAAGGAGCTCAGTGCTGCTGCTGGGTGGAAAGAAGGTGCCGGGCCAGTTAAAACAAGGTGGAGGGTCGGATTCGGGCATAGACCTTGTATTTGCCACCTGTGCCCTAGGGGTTAGTACTTGAATTGAGAGACTTTGTAATTAAAAAAGCTTTCCAGAGGCAAAAGAGCAACAGGTGCGTAGGGTTACTGCTCACAGACACAGGGCCATACTGGGCGTACCTTCCAAACACACACCTCAGGCACTGCATGCTCAGGAGGCCCAGTGGGTCTGAGGTATCAAATACACATGTGGCTGGAAATGCAAGAATGTCTTCATACTTCTGTCCAGCCTTGATGACTGTGCGATTTTGATAATGACCCCAATTCTGCCATCTCTTATTTCAGTCTGCATAGTTCTCAGCATTGCCTGTCTAGCAGACACAGATCATGGGGGCTGCCCGGTTTGTGGGTTCCCCAGCAGCTGTGTATGTGGTTCGTCAGCTTGTAACGCCAGACCCCACCCCACTCTGTAGACTGAGCCAGCTTTGTAGACTCAGGACCTAGGCTGGCCCAGTCGCCATAGCTTCCCCCCGTTGCAGTGAATGGCTCAAGAAGCGTTAGACTGACTCAAGGCAGATTAATAGTGCCCATTCTCTATATTTTTCAATGAATTGGTGAACATGATGAAAAAATGAGGCCAGAGTGGTCTACGGCCCGGGATCTCTCTGTTGGCACCGCTATAGAAAGAAGGCAGACAGGTCGCCCTGTGAAGCGCTCCGATGATGTCAGGGCTAGATTCACTCCTGTTCTTTCCAAGGTCACGTCACTTACAGACAGAAATCTTCGTTGTGCAGTCTGATACAGGCATTCACATGGATGACCGACGCAACACCGTGCTCTGTTGGAGTTAAGGTAACAGGTGATACTAGAGAAGGAGTAGAGTGAGGGGTAGGGGTTAAGTAGAAACTGGTGGGTACAAATTATTTTTGCAAGAATGTTGGTGGAGAGAGAAAAGACCAGAAAATAGGTGTAATATTGTGATGTAATGCATGTGTACAGTTCACCCTTAAACAACCCAGGGGGTACGGGGTGCTAACCCCTCACCCCCAACACGCAGTCAAAAATCTGCATGTAACTTTTGACTCCCCCCAAAACTTCATGGCCTGGTGTTGAGAGGGAGTCTTATGGCTAACACAACCAGTCAATTAACACATATTTGGTGTTAAATGTATTATGTGCTTACAATGAAGTAAGCTGGATAAAAGAAAATGTTAGTAAGAAAATTATAAAGAATAGAAAATATATTTACAGTATTTCTTGGAAAGAATCCACATGTATGTGGAACCACGCAGTTCAAATACATGTTCGAGACTCAACCGTGTTTGGTCTTTCTCCCCAGTTCCTGGCCCAGAACTTCTAGAACCCATAGAATTTCCTGAGCGCTAGGATTGAGGAAAGTGTGTTTCATTATTCTTAATAATTCATAATGAAAACTTTTAACCCAAACTGGGTAGATGCTAATGAGGTGACTGTTGGCGGGCTACCCTGACGTCTGGAGAAGAGAGAGGGGCTGGGGATTGAATTAATTTCCAATGATGTAACGAACCGTGCCTGCAGAATGGATCCTCCAGCGCAGCTCGAAACAAAGGGGCTCGGAGAGCTTCTGGTTTGGCGACTGCATGAATATGGTGGGAGCCTGGCACCTCCAAAGTCCATGGAAATGGAAGCTCCTCCTCCTGAGACTTTCTACCCCTTCATCGGGCTGTTCATTTGTATCATTTATAATAAACCAGTTCTGGTCAGTATAGTACTTCTCTGACTTGTGAGCTCTTCTAGCATATTACTGAGCCCAAGGAGGGGTCATGGGTACCCCTTATTTATAGGTGGTCAGTCAAAAGGACTGGATTCCTGGACTTGCAGTTGGCCTCTGGAGTGCGGGCAGTCCTCGTGGGACGGCCTTTTGACCTGTGGGGCTCTAACTGTCTCCAGGTAGTTGGAGTCCGCACTGAACTGAGAACAGGTGGTGGTGTGGAGCAGAACCGATCTGTGTTGTGTTAGGTGTGTCCTGCTGTTGGGAAAACAGCACGTCTTAGCAGGAGAGTAGCAGGCTCAAGAGAAAGTGTTTTCAAGTTAGAGTGGAACTTGAACTGCCTGAATTCTCTCTTCTTTCGGAGACGGAGGGGATGACCGGGGAGCGATCTCTCAGAAGCACCGAAGAGAGAGTCAGGAGAGGCAGCGGCCTTGGTCTGTAAGGGAGACTCTTCTCTGGGAGTGCAAGGAGGAGCAGATGATAGTAGAGAAAATCCGAGGGGTGGAGAGAGTTGAGAGAGCTTATACTGGGATGGTCACAGCTTTCTCATTGTAAGAGAGTTTAAATTGCTGTCTGGACAGAAATGAGGCCCTTTGGGGCTGGGGCCAGGCTCCCATCCCCTCTGGGACCACCTAAGAGCCAAGGAAAGGAGAGGGTGGTGGTAGCCGTAGACTTAAGAATGACAAGCCCTTTGGGATTGACGTCTACATTGTAACTAGTATGTTGGCACTGACTGTTGTATATCCACCTCCCCCCATGGCAAGGGCGTCTGTTCAGGCTCTGACCTCTGGAGCCTTCCTGTGGAAGCTTGTGGGAGAGCATGGTGACGAGAAGACAGCCCCTGTCGAGTCACCAAGCTGGTGGAGCAGAGGGAATCAGTGGGCTGTTTGCCCGTGTAATCTTTCTTTCATCTCCTAGTCCACTGCTCTTTCCAAAGGGACATTTTCTGATATCCTGGCCCCACTGGGAGTGTGGAACTTGATTGTCCTGCCTTGCCATGGCTCTTTGAGATTCTTCGGTCCCAGGATATTGGACTTACATGAAGCCTTCAGGGAGTGGCACCTGCTTTAAGAATATTCTGGGATATACTCACTGTTTGCCAGTTTGCTTTTCATTTTTATTTTGGCTTCATGTGTCTAGTTGGGACAGTGTAAAATGTAGAGGTTAAGGGCTCAGGTTGAACATTAGGTGGACCGGGGTTTAAATCTCCTAGCTGCTCCTGATTACCTTGCATGACTTTTACAGAATTATTTAACCTCCTTGCTATTCCATTTGCTATCTGTAAAATGAGACAAGGTAAATACCTATTTAATTTGTTTTGAATATTAAGTGAGAGGACGTATGTAAACATCTTAAGACTGTGTCCTGGCCCACCATAGGTACTCCCATAGCCGAATTCAATCAGCTAGCTAGTGAGAGAATGCAGGGCTCCTTACTCCTTTTTATACAATAAAGATTTGGGATTTTCTCTGTTTATTTTTTAACCTGTCACAAGATTCCAATGTACTTTGGTCATTTCTTTATGCAGTTAACCAGGGGATCAGTTTAAAAATTCCTTTATTAATGTTATTTTTAATTCAGTGACTTGCTGAAAGGTAAATGGCTAGGTCAGTAAGTTTGATATACAAAATCTAATCAATTGGTAGTCACCACCTGGGGCATTGTAATGAGGATTTTCTAAGTGAAATTGATTAGTGATGCCTGCCATGGCCATGGTCGTGGTTAGGGTAGTGACTTCACCTGCTCTGTGTGTGTGTTGAGTCTGCATAGACCCTGAGGTCGAGGGTCACAGATGAAAGGCACAGGCCAAGGAATGTTACTGTGCATACCTTCCAGAATTGCCAGTGCCTATGGAGAAGGTACCTGCTACTTTGCAGATGCTGGAGAAACAGCTGTCATTAAGTCCAAGGTCACAGAAGAGTGTAGCGCTATGGTAAGAAAGAAATACTGCATTTCGCAGTCTTATACTTGGAAAACGATGGTGCAGTGTGCATGTGTAAATCTAAATCTGGAGCCTCTAGAATTGACAGGTTGAATTATTAAATTGTATGTCTGTGTGGTCTCAGGGAAACTGTTTGCAAGGTTAGAAACGAATGCGCCAGTCACCTGGGTGCCTGGGACAGGGCTTGCCTGATTTCCCGCTGCTTCTCTGTTCCTCCCTACAGTTGGGCCTCCTGGAGTCCCACCTGCGGCCCAGCTGGTGCCACCTCATAGCCTGATCTGAATCCTTCTTGCTGCTGACAGGGATTTTAAGGATTCCAGTGGCCTTCCAGGTCATCTGGCACCTCCCACCCTGCTATCTAAGCCAGCTCTGCTGTGAGTGTGGCCTGTCACCTTGAGCCCTTGATGGTTGGGGTCCACCTTTCTGATGCCCCTGAATGTATCCCTGTCACCATTTGTCTAGCCCTTTGAGCTGTTAACTCTAGGCTTTTCACCCCCACAGGTTGGTATGGGCAGTAGAGGTAATGTGGGCTTTGCAATCGGCTAGACCTACGTTCCGGTTCCACCTTGGATTTTCCTGATCCATGTGGCATTGGACATGTGGGTCAGTTTTCTCGTCTATAAAATGGTAATGTTAACAATAACACGGTGAGGTGTTATATCCTGAAGGGAAATAGACAAATCTGTCAGAGGATCTAGCGCATAGTAGCTGCGAACCCATGAACGACGACAGAATAATACTAACAGTGCTGTTATTTATTGAGCATTTATCAGGTATGAGGCATTGATCCAAGTGCTCCCCAATGCAAAGTCAATACTATGACCCACGGTTCACAGATGATGAACCTGAGGTGTGCAAGGTCAGTAATTTATCCCAGCCTTACCTGAGAACAAAGGTCGGAGCCTGGCTGTGAGCCATGTGCTGCTTGCCCAGCTCCACAGCCCGGCCTCCTTTCATCCCACTGCACCGTCAACAAATAATATGGGCATCTTCCACCCACTTGGGTGAGTTTTCTCCTGCAGCTGGGTTTGTCTTGGGTGTTTACTGTTCCCCTCTGGACATAAACGATCACAAGTTTCCTCTTCCCACTCCCCCAGTATGCCCTGTTCCGTTCCCATGGAACATTTGACGGCCGGCCATGTCACAAGATACGCCATCCTCCAGTCTGTTATGCCAAATACATTTGGGTTTTAAAATATCGCATTGGTTTTAGATACAGCCATGGGAGTAATTTTAAAATCTGGGCTCCGAACCAACAAAGTAATTTCCCTTTATTAATAGGAAAATAAACATCTCCGGTAAAGAATGGCTTCTTCCTTGTCCTCAGAAATCCAGGGCTGGGTGGGCATCACCGGTACCCGTGGCCGTCATGTGTGAGTCTCGGGAGGCAGGTTGTAGATCCAGAGGAGACCTTATCCATGGTTTCAGTTACCTGGGCTCAACCGCAGTCTGGAAAATTGGGGAAATAAACAATTCACGAGTTTTAAATTGTATCCCCTTCTGAGTAGCTTGGTGACATCTTGTGCCATGCCTCTCTGTCCTGTCTGGGATATGAACCGTTTGTCCAGAGTGTCTATGTTCCCCACCCATTCGTCACTTAGTAGGCATCTCAGCTCTCAGATTGACTGTCACAGTATCTCAGTGCTTGTGTTCGGTCACCTGTATTTTACTTAACAATGGCTCCAAAGCACAAGAGTAGTGATGCAGGTCGTTCGGACATGCCAGTGAGAAGTCACAAAGTTCTTCTTTTCCACAAACAGGTGTGTATGTATGTGTATGGGGAAAGTTAGTATACATAGGGTTTGGTACTATCTGCAGCTTCAGGCATCCACTGGAAGTCTTGAAACTTATCTCCTGTGGGTGACAGGCAGGTCTACCCTATGTATGTACTTGGCATTGCCCTGTGATTGAGCTTCCTGCTTCCTCCACTTCTGTTGAATGTCGTCTGAGTCTTCCCATTAAAAGGTAGGCCGCAGTCATGGAGGGGCCCCTTTTGTGGGGTGTTGGTTAGCAAGCCAGTGAACTTTGAGAAATTTACTTAAGATTTGGCTACTTGAAGTACCAAACGATCATCTGGATGATCTAGCAGCAAAGACTAGAAAAAAAGCCATAACTTAATGATTCAAATATTATCCTGAGTACTTTGTATACAGTATCTTATTTAATTATCCACCACTCCTGTAAGGGAGTCATTGTTACTTCCATTTCTATAAAATTGTGACCCAGAAAATTAATTTCTGTTTCAGACTAAACCGTTGCTAAATAATGGTATAACATTTTGTAAGACAAAACCAAGGTTTGGAAACCAAGGTTCAGATAGTGAACAATGAGTGTGAACTCCCAAGATTAGTGTCAAAAGTTCTCATTGATTCAATACCTATTATATCAGATGCAAAATTAGAATCTACCCAAAACTGCTGTGAGTTTATAGCCAGAGCCTGAAATTGAGAGATGGCACTCAGCTATTTGCATACAAATAGGCTGCAATTATTATGAAGTATAGTCCATTATGATATTCAGTTTAGCTTGTATTTTAGCTAAAACCATAAAATCAGCTAAGAAAGGTTAGCTTATCAATTATAGTTTTGTGAACCCAGTTTTGTTTTTTAAGTTTTCCAAATTGATGTGCTCTAGGGGGTGGGGAGTGTTCGTGTGCTGAAACTGTGTAATCAATATTGTAGGAAATGAGTTTAAGGTTTTGGTAAGCTTGGGTCTCTTGCCAAGCCACGTGCCAGAAATCTCAACCATCACTTGATTGCGGCTCTGATCTCAGTGTTGAGTTGGTGCTGGCCTGGCCATCTATGGGACAGGCTTAGGGCCTGTGATCTCCCTGGAGGACCAGAAGACTCCTGGATTCTGAACTCACAGCTCTGGCTCCTTCTCATTTTTCTTCCTGCACAGTCATGGCAGCCACTCTGCCAGGAGCTACCACAGGAGATAATGTGTGGGATTTGGAGTTAGACAGATAAGGGTCTGAGAACTGACTTTGTCATTACTTACCTGTGTATCTGTGAACAATTTCTTTTCCCTCTCTATGTTTTAAAGCCTCCTCGTTAAAAAAAGAGATTTATAATAGCATATATCTCAGATGGGTGCTGTAAGAACTAAATGAGATAATGAAGGAAAGTCCTCAGTATAGTTCATGGTACATGGTAAATCACTCTGAATAGAAATCATTATAAATGTTATCGGATTAATTTTTTATGTGCATCACCTAATAAATTCAGTGACCCATGTGGTCTGGCTATAAGAGTTGTGTGTCATATTCAAGGAAATGTAGTCCTATGTCTAAAGGCAGTTGAGAGGAATAGAAACCTCTCTGCATTTCTTGGAAAGCATCAGGGAAAATCCCATCATTCAGTCACCTTGACTCTTCATGACATCACTGTTCCCTCCAATTCCCTTCCACCCTGTGGCCGCTCCAGTGTCTCTTTGTATAAATCTCAGCTCCAGAAAACTCTTCCTTAATAACTAAATTACAAAGGTTTTGGGGTCTCTCATCCCCTTACCCCTCCTTCTATTGCATTATTATGTATAACAACTTAGTTTCTCTGTCAGTAAGCAAAAACCCTTTTTAGCGGGATTGGGACCGAGTGGGAACTGAGCAGGCAGTGGGAATTATTTTTAATGGGGTGGAGGTGGAGTGGGGTGGCTGTGAGCACTCACAGATGAAGACCTTTCATTATGTCACAGAAATGTAATCTCCAGAGCGAGGAAAGTTCTGGCTTCTCAGTTGCTCCTGTATAACTGAAGCCTTATCTCATAAGGAATGTTGATAGATTTAACCACGTGGAGGGAAAGAGACAAGAAAAAAAATCCTCTGTGTCAATGAAAGATCTTTCCATACAAAAAGTAAGTAAAGGATTTGGCCAAGGGAAAACTCAGGGATGACATGGTAACTGCCTTAGATATCCCAAAATGGCAAAACTAGAATCAATAGAATGTAGGGGAGTGGATGAGTGGGCTTTCAGCTCAGTTTTATGAAGAGTGTTCTTACAATCAAAGATGTTGGAAGACAGAATAAGCTTCCTTGGGAGGCAATGAGTTATCCCTCCCCAAAGATATTTAAAATAAGGCAGATGACCTCTAGACAGACATATTGTCAACAGTGTAAAGTGTCTGAAGAAAAGTGAATGAAAACAGAGGTCTTTTTCCACACCGAGATTCTGTAATTCTGGTAATGAGAACAGAGTTCAATGCCTGCTTTCAATATTGGTGACATGTAGCTCCTGATCCGTGGCCCACTCATGCATGGTAACTGCAGGGGAAAAATTCTCTCGGTGGGATTTTGTGCTTTGGTGCCTTCTCTGGCCTTGATTTTCATGGCGTACTCCCAGCCTTCACCCCAGTCGCTGTCCAATGCCTGTGAAATCATTTGTATGGTTCCCAACGTCATTGCTTTCTTCCTGCCCAGCAAGAGGGTCCAAGGGGGTGTAGGGCCAGAAGAGCAGCCCTCCGACAGGGGCCAAACAGTGGCCACACATTTAGACCCGAGGAGCTTAATGTTCTTGTCCAGAATCCGACCCTGTTTCTGTGAGTCTCATCACCTCTTTGGATCTCTGTTTTCTTATTTTTAAATGGGGTACAATGATAGCTCCTTTCTAAGATTCCTACATTCCTTTAAACTCATTATACTAGGAACCTAAATGACCCTCTAGTAGGAAGTGAAATGACTTTGGAAAATTATTAGTAAACTGAGACATCATTGGGAATCTTACTGTTACAGTATTGAGCACATTAATTGTCTATCTACTGTATGCCATATGCTGCTATAAGGCATGGAGGATTTAGCAGCTGATAGGGAGGAGGAGATTTCTGCCTTCGGGGAGGTTACAGTCTGGGAACTAGGTCCTACTACAGGCCCTATAGAAAAGTAAATAACCGGAAAAGCTCATTTGGTATTATGAAGACAATAAAACAACGTTATGTTTGAAACTGGCTGTGGAGAATGGTCTCTCTGAGGAAGTCCATTTGAACTGACTTCCTCAAATGGACTTGGTTCCTCATAGCAAACTATGATAAGGGCCAGACACGAGAGAGAAGAAGAAGAGCAGAGGATTTTGGTTTGCTCGAGGAGAGAAGGAAGCCCATTGTGTCTACAGCCTGACGGTGTGGAGGGTGCAAGACGGTGGAGAAGACAGGCAGCTCCCAGACAACCGAGAAACAGGAGAAGAGTTTAGATTTAATTTCATGCGTGTGAGGTGGCCGTTTGAGAGTTTTCAGCAAATAAAAATCAATCTCTTTGTATAATAAAATCAACTGCACGAAAATCAATAACCACTACGTGAAGAACAGACTGTAAGCAGAACCAGATGGCCACGGTGGTCATCAGAGGTTCAAGTGGAGGGCCAGGACTGGCACAAAAACACCCTGGGTCAGCTGGTAGTGGCAGAAATGGAGAGGGGAGGATGCGTCTTGAAGACATTGCAGGGGAGCCAGCGTGGCTTGGGGTGAAGTACAGAAAGTCATCTCCCCTTTTCTGCAGTTTCGCTTTCCACGGTTTCACTGACCCAGTCAACCACCATCTGAAAATATTAAGTGGAAAATATCAGCAATAAACATTTCATAAGTTTTACATTGCGTGCTGTTCTGAGAAGTGTGATGGATTTTTGCATCACCCCACCCTGTGCCGCCCAGGATTTGAACCCTCCCTTTGTCCCCTGTCTCCACCATGTGTACACTACCTGCCTGTCAGTCACTTAACAGCTGTCTCAGTTATCAGATTGACTGTTGCAGTTGTAGTGCTTGTGTTCAGGTAACTCTTACTTTACCTAATATTGGTGCCAGAGCTCGAGATTAGTGATGCTGGCAATTCACACATGCCAAAGAAAAGCTATAAACTTTACCATAGGTATGTATGTATAGGAAAAAAATACATATATATATATATATGGTTCAGTGCTACCCATGGTTTCACTGGGGGTCTTAGAATGCATCCCCCGTGGATAAGGAGGGACAGCTATATGCAGTAGGGGGCATGAGACAAAATAGGAATGTGGGATCGTTTTTTGATTTTTCTCTCTGAGCACTTGAGAATGAATGTGTCATGGTGGAGGAACAGGTATTATTAAAAATGACAATGGCTATTAGTTATTGGGCATTTATTACATGAACTCAGTGGGGGTACTGTTGCCTATACTCTTGTCTGTTTGTATCTCCAGTTCAATAAATTTGTTGAAAGATAATGAAATGCCAGTTACTATTTTAAGAACTTTGCCTATATTATTTCATTAAATTCGCATAGGTATTATTTTACATAGTGACTCAGGGATATTAAATAACTTGCCCAAGGTAACACAGCTAATAAGCTACGGAACCAGGCTTTCACATCAGTGGGATTCTGAAACCTGGGTTCCGAATGTCTATAAATTTATTTCCTCACATACCAGCCATCGTAAAGGAAGCTGCTAACCAGTTCTGGAAATCTGAGTGCTTGCCCAAAAGGCTTCCTCAGAAGACACCTCCACAGAAGCATAACTAAGGGGAATGACTTTATTTATAAAAGTTAGAGAAAGCTGGAAATTACTTTGAGGATCTGAACCTCAACAAAACAAAGCTTCCAGATTGCAGCTGCCCCACACCACAACCACAGCAAGACGACTGTGATGTTGTCTCCCCAAACTGGATTGGAAATCTCTAATGTTACATGTGCACATTGTAGCCAAAACCATATGAGAAATACATAACTGCAAGTCAAGTTAAGGGGGGATGGTACTTGGCTTTTATAATGGGCAGAAAACATTTCTTTCTGTAGAGAAATGTGGTTGAAAATGTAGTTTCAGCCACCTGATGAACTCAAACAGAGAAAGGTTTTTTCTTATGTGCACATAATTACTGAGACCGATGCACACTAGGTGATATGTTCTGATTTTTTTTATTTTTGTAATTTGTGCAGCCAGACTCAACTTTAGAGATCAAAAATAGTCTTTAAAAGGGAAACTTCTAGACTGAATCCAAGAACAGGAATCAAATTGAAGGAACTTTTTTTGTGCTTTAGCTCTTAATCAAGGAAAGCATACTTCTCTTCCTCTTTTAAGACGCCTGGAATAATGACAAAAATTGATGAAGACACAGAAATTAAGACAAGTTCTATAGTGATAGGTTGGGGATATTGCCAGTTTTTCTCTGTTTTATCATTATTTACTGACGGTCCTTTTAAGAATTAACTGAAGTTGGTGAAGCTACCTCCCTTACATCTTTGCCACCACTTCCTTCTTCTGATTTATTTTTATTTCTAGAACATTCTTCTATTGTACTTAACTAGTAAATTGTATGTTATATGATTCCCTGTTTTTTAACACTGGACTGTAAACTCCTTGAGGTTGATCCTTTCTCATTTATCTTCATACCTCCTATGAATTAGAATGTGTTTGGCTGCAAGTAACATTAAAAAAAAAAAAAACCTTAGGCAAATGTACACAATAAGGAAATGCACTAGATTACATAACTGGAAACCCAGACATAGAGCAATGTTAAAAGCTGATCTGATCTGGTGGTACTGACCCTGTTTCCCTATAGTTCCTTGGCCCTTGCTTCTCTATCTTCAGGCTGGTGGCAAGATATGAATAGTAGCTGTGGACTTCATATCCATACGTAGCCATCACCAGAGGAAAAGGGATGTGTCTTCCTGTGAGGATTTCTTCAGACCAAGCAAGAGTTTTCCCAGAAGTCCCCAGCCAACTCTTCTCAATTTCAATTTCATGGTGGTTTAGAAACAAATCACTGGCAAGATAACTGAGTCTACCATGATTAACTTAGATGACTCAGTTCCCTCAACCATAGGGCTGTTATCGAGGGAAGAATGGAGTCTTGTAAGAAAGAAAGTTCACAATGTTCTCCACCTCTGTCCAGGGCCTAGCAGAGAACTTGGCAGTTTGATAATGTTTAATAACTGTTTGTTGAGTGAATAAGTGAATTACCATGACCCTATCTGACATGCCCTTTTCAAAACTACTGTATTTATAATCAGTACCATTTACTTGGCTCAGCACTTAATTATAAACTTTCTATTGCTCTTTGATAATGTCATATGCATTAGTCTTGTCTTAACAATCAGATATTAACTACCTCAAGGCAGGGTCCATGGCAAATAAATGTTAGTTGATTGAATGAATAATTTTCTTGATGTTTTCTCCAGTGTGGAGACCAGGAATGGACATGTAAGGCATGCAGTGAGTTATTTGTGAGTTTTATTTTTCTAGTGAAGAGCAAGGGCACGTGGTTCTGTGATAGGAGACCAGTTTTAAAAAAGGGAAAATACCTTTTTTGTTTAATTTAACCAAAGCTTTGTGAAGCTAAGTTTAAATCAGCTAAAGCCAACAAGAAATTAATCACTGAATAAAAAAATCTTAACACTTACTATAATGACTTGCTTTGCATTCAGTATGGTGTGTCTAGCAGCATAACAGAAATAAATAGGTTTTTTTTTAATCTGCCGGAAGGAACTTGGCATGGGTCATCAGGTAGGAACTAACAAGGAAGGTAAACAGCACTGGGAGGATGAGTTGCACCAGGTTAACTAAAATGTCCACATGGCTGGAGAGCTGGCAGAAAAATGCCTCCCAACTGCTAACATTTATTGAGCAATTTTATTGTTGCAAGCATTGTTCTAATTGTTTTACACATAAACCATTTTATTTTCTCAACAATTCCAGGACATAGGTGTTATTATGAGCGTCATTTATAGTTGAGAAAATGAAGGTTTAGGGAATTAAAATAGCTTACCCAGGGTCATACAGGCAAAATTTAAATTCAGATAGGCTGGCTTCAGAGCTGTGATCTTATTATGAAAGAAGGTCCCAAGTTCAAGGTTAAAAACAAGGAGACAGACTGGAAGGTTAAAAATAGCTCAAGAAACAAGAAATGAATTAGAGCAAAAAGTCCAGAACTGAAGTGTGAATAATACAAAATACTGAACGGTCTTCTTTCATCTGAAGCCACGTGTAGGGTATGTTGGGTGGGGGGGCAGTTGTAAAGGCCTCCTATGGTGTCTAGAGCTGAGTGGTCTCTTTCCTATCCATTGTATGGTCCAGATGAGAAAATAAGGTGTATGGACAGTATTAGTAAATTATAGACAAAAGCACATATTCAAGGGCAACTGAGTGGGCATTGTGAATTATATAGAGATGGAACGCCAGGTCTATTTCTCTGTTGTCATTATTCTGTGCTTTGTACAGATTGGATTCACAGGCAAAAACCAGGCGTTGTGTTCTCTGGGTTTCAAGGGCCTGGGGACATCTTTGCCTGCAGCCTGTAGAGTGGCCTTTCTGAGCAGCCCTCTCGGAAGGCAGGAGCAGAGCGCCCTGGCTCTCCTGGCTGCTGCGTCCAGCAGCGCCGCATCATGGAGGTCTTCTCAGCCTGACTCTGGCTGTCGGATGCGGTTGCTATGGGCCTTCTGCACGAAGCCTTGTCTCCTTTACTGCATTTGGCTAAGACAGCAGTCCTGTGGGTGGCTTCAGATTAAGTTTGGAACAGAGGAAGTATTGCAGCACATGCCAAGAATTGAATTTTATTTTTAAAGGCTGCTTTTTACAGAACTGAAGATCTGTGACCCTCCCTGTTGACAGCAGACCCACACCCGGGAACTAGTGTAGGGTGGGTGGCTTGGGCATCCTTTAGTGACAGGTTTATATTCAAGAACTATTCTCAGGGGGTACCACTTCCTTTTGGGAGTGCTTGCAAGTTCTCAAACTCTTCCTTGCGGCTCTTTTCCCTGTTCTGGTTTCCGCCACTGCGAATAAGCTTTGCGAATGAGGTACATTGCTTTGTTTTATGAAAAAGAAGGTGTATTTTGTTGTTTCACACTCAAGTATCTTATTTGTCTAAGTGACCACTGAGATGCAGTAGTTCAAATATAAATCTGGGAAGTGGCATTGGGGGAGCATATCAAGACCACCAGGAAAAGCATTCACTTATCCTCTGCTTCAGGCAGACCTTGAAAATCTAGAATAAGAGCATCCTTGGAAGGTACGATGAGAGAAATGATGCAGCAAAGAAAACACTGGAGATGTCTGCAACAGGGAATACCTAGAAGCATTACCCTCCTATCCCATTAATCTTTAGTCTTCTCTCTTAATTTCTGACTTGCAACCATGCCCTGATTTTTAGGAGATGAGAGCTCTGGTGACTGTGAGCAGTGACGTAAAGGTCAGTGGGTGTGATATCCAGTCCTTAGGAATGCGCAGCAAAGCTGACCCACTGAGTGTGAGAGGGAAAGGCCTGTTTCTTCAGCTGGAGCGTGGGGATCCTGGTGTAGATCTGTGAAGGTGGGAGGCACGGTCAGTGCTGGGGGTGGTGCAGGGTTGGGGAAGTGTGACATAGTGGCTTTTGCTTGCAGATGGTCTACCTTCCCCTTCCTCTGCTCTGGTTCCTGGGACTGGAGGCATCTCTCTGCAACAACACTGAACTGCCAGGCTGCCTGCTTAGAAGGACTTTGGAAGCGTCACAGAGCAGTATCTTTGTGACACATCTGCCAGAGCAACGCTCTCTAGTTGGCTGTGTCCTCCTTTGAGATGTGCTTTTAGTGAAGTGATTGATGCATTTGATTTTTGACTTTGCTTAACATTGGTGGTTAACTCAGTGCTCAATCGTGTCAGCTGTTAGCACTCTGGCGACAGGATTGACATGGCTTTGGAGGGAAGGACCTCATGGTCAAGACTGCATCACGACGCTTTCAACATCAGTTTCAGATGTCTATCCTTACCCAAGTGCTTGCAATGGAGAGGGGGTGAGGTGTAAAAAAGAAACACTTCTGCCTCTTTTCTGGAAGGCTTAAATCTTTCAAAACTTTCAAGTGATTCAGAGGGTACTTTAAATTGATATAAAATATATCACAAAAAGATAGAGCCCAGAGAAGCAATGTACCCTAAGTCCAAAAATTATACTTATCAACTGAAGGCAAAGGGGTATGTGTAACTTTGATGTTTTTATGTATGTGCACATTTATTTATTTATATCCACCCTCCAGCAAGGAAAACATGAGAGAGAGGGAGGTAAATATATGAAGATTCCAGAATTCATCAGAAGAAAAATCCTATTCTGTTTTTTTCAAGACTGGAAATAGTCTTGTGTGAGAGATGGGGCACGCACACCAAGAGTCAAGGTCAAGGCAGTTTGGACCAAAGATGCTGAAAAACCAGAAACTGTAGAGCCAAAGAGGCACAAATTAAAAGTAAGGCAGCATGTCTCAGGCCAAACATGACTTCAGAGCCATTTTGGCTTCTAGAACAAGCTCATCACTCCCAGCCTGAAATTTTATCCTCAAGAAGAAATGCGGATACAAGATGAAGGTGAAGGTCATTTACTGCATCACAGTGGCAGAAACAGAAACATCTTTTCCATCAAATAAAGGGGATGAATCCCGGGTCCCATGTGGCAGGAGTTTCTCTGGAGTCCTCCAGCATTTCCTGGAATTTTCTTTCCTCTCTTTCTCGCTCCAGACAGACGCAGGAAGAAGGACTGAAGCTGCACCTGTTTGGAGATTGTTCTGTTCTAGGAATGCCCTGGAGTTGACTATGGGACCAGCTAATAAGGTTAAATGCTAGTTCTCTGGCTTGTCTTGGCCTTGGTGTGGTTTTCCTGAGGACTTGCTTTACCTCGGCATGGCTGTGAGTCCAGGGGCAGAAGAGAGGACTGCCTTTAGCCTAGACTGCCCTGCACATTGTCACACTTCACTCATTGGGAAATGGGGATGGAGATTTATGTTGGAGCTCAATTCTCATGCAATAAAACATGTTTGTCTGTTCTTCTCTGCATATATCTTCTTGGGTTCCTTGAGGGGAGAGTTTGTAGGAAGTCATGATTCAAGGATTGCAGATGCTGTATCTTGGCCAAATATAATTTTCTCAATATCTTCCTGACATACCATGATTTATGGCCCACAGAAGCTAAGGAGGCAGAACAAGGAATTTGGACACAGGAATAGGATGCTAGCAACTAAGAGAACCATAAAAATTAAGAAAAATTGTTCATTCGCTTTCAATCATTCAAAAAATAAATTCGTTGGCATTGTATAACATGGAGTTGCAAATTCACCTAAGGTGGGCTCTCTTGCACCAAAGCTTTCACTGTTTAGCAGGGCAAATAGACTTACAAAGGACTGATTGCCAGTGGGAGGAGGGCTGTATTGTGGGGGAGGGTTAATAGCAAGGTGCAAACAGCAGGCAGAGCAGCAAACAATTTTTCCCTCTTTTTGGCTGGGACTCTCGTGGAGGGTCTTAGTTCCCCTCCATATGGTAAATTTGGGCTTCTCACAGCATGGTGGCTGGGATTTGAGAAGGTGCATCCCCAAAGTAAGCATTTCAAGAGGACGAACCTTTCTTTACATTATGCTTGCTAATGTCTCATTGGCTAAATAAAGCCAGTCAGTCCTGCGGCCAGGCTGAGATCAGTGTGGGGTAGGGGGTGAGGGAATTAGGGAATGACATACACATCATGACTCATTAGTGGCCACCAAAGCAAGGTTCACTAAACTAAGTGAGGAATTAGAATTCACAACCTTGCAAATCCTGTGCATTCAGAGCAGATTCTGCATCCACCAGCATCTGTGCTTTTAGTATAATAGATCCTTATGAATTATTTTTTGAATCAATGCAAACATGATCTTCAAATAGCCCTGTAAGGTGTCAAGCAGCCTTTGCTAGTGTGCTATTTCCTTCATCCTCCATTTTCCAAAATACAAACATTTTAAATGAAGGTACAAGGAGTCAAGGACTGGGTGGATCAGTGATTTGGGTCTAATACATACAATTTTCATAAGCATGAGCTGAACGATCTCAAAATATTCTCGGATCTGCTTGCCTCCCCCTGTTCCCCCTGCGTGAGTCACTTTTTTTTATTGACAAGGAGTGAATTCTCTGAAACCAGCAGCAGAACCATTGTATTTTACCGATAGGTGCACATTACCTGAATAAATGAACAAAAGGCTTTATTTGCAAAAGAAAAAAATCCATTTAGTGATCGAAACAACTTGCTCTTTTATAGCTTGTAATATTCATTAGCCTCCCCTCTGAAAAAGAGCATGTTTTAAATTTGTCTTTCCCATAATTCCTTGTTTTATGTCTGCAGTTTCCAAAGTGATACAGGGCTTGCTAGTAAGATCTTAAAAATAGGCTTGTGTTACTTTTGAGAAAGACTATTTTCAATTAATTATAAATGATTTTATTTCAAAACTCAGAAACCTACTGTGAATCCTGAACATAATACTTATCTTCTCTAATGCATGAAGGTGAAGGCAGAAATACATTTGGTGGACTGTGTAATTGGCGCACTTGTATTAAGGTGTGAGCTTATTTAGGCCTCCCAGGGAATGTGCAGAAACCTCCACTCCCACCAAAAGCTTTTGAATTCTTTGGCATCAAACGGTGTAGGGGTGGAAGCGTGCACAGGACACGTGGGGCGCGCACAGGGAGACTGAAGGGAGGAAAGGAGGGAGCAACTGTCCCTCGGGGTCCTCTCCAGATGCCTTTGTGTTGATCAAATAGTGCCTGCAAATGTTCCAGGTTGCGGACTTCTCCTGGAGCTCCAGGCATTAAAACTGCTGCAGCATTCCCACCTGATCAGACTGTTGTTGCTTCCTCCTTTCCCCCTTCTCCCTCCAGCTGAACGTCCTCCTTTGTTCTAGATCCACCTCAACACATACTACTCCATAGGCGGTGGTATTGATTATACCCTTACCAAGTGCCTGGCACTGGGCAACACCATTTACACACGTCTCCCAACTCAAAGAAGTAGATACCATTATCCTTCTTTGACCAGTGTGGAAACCAAGATGTAGGAAGCTTAAGTGATTTGTCTAAATTCACATAGCTTGGTCCTGAGCTTGATGCTCAAGTCTGTTTTTTCAATTATTACTTTCCTGCCTTTCATAGAAGTAAGAAGAAAGTTACAAGGACACATGAGGCTAATTTATCTTGTGTAGGGAGGAAAAGATAGGCTTTGGAGACAGTAGGGCAGGGTTTTGAGATTAGCTGATGCCAGGTCTGTCTTCGGCTGTTTGTTTGACCATGGCAGTGTATTTCATTTCTCTTGGCCTCAGTTTTCTCGTGCATAAAGTGAAAATAGTAGCAGCCTCAGAAGGAAGCACGGTGTAGTGGTTAAGGGTGTGACTTATTTGGCAATAAAATAAATGAAGTATTGGTAGGTGCTGAAGCCTGGGTAAACCTTGAAAACATGATGCTAAGTGAGAGAAGCCAGTCATAAACGACCATATATCATTTGATCCCATTTATATTAAATGTTCAGTGCAGGGAAATCTGTTGAGACAGAAAGCTGGTCAGTGGTTGTCTAGAGCTGAGAGGAAGAGGGGATTTGTAATCAACAGTTAAAGGGTATGGTGTTTCTTTTGGGGGATGAAGAAAATGTTGTATAATTGATTTTGGTGATGGTTGCACAACTCTGTGAATATGCTAAAAATTATTGAATTATAGATTTGAAATGGGTGAATTGTATGGTATATGAATTGCATCTCAATAAAGTCATTATTTTTAAAAAGAGTACGGCCCGGGAGATAGAACCCTTGTCTAGGTTCATAACAGACCTTCCCTCGTCAGTCCCCAGGTGATCCTGGCCCCATTTAATAACTCAGTGCCTCAATTTCCTCACTGGAAAAATTGGGATTCTAGTACCTGCTTCATAGGGTTGTTAAGAGGATTTAATTTGTTAAAGTACACAGAGTGTGGCACAGTGCCTAGATCCATAAACTCTTAACTAACATCATTATTCTTATTCTCGTTATCTTTATTGAGTAAGTGCAGCATCTGACCTGTGAGAAATGCTTAATAAATGGAAGCTACCAGTAATAGCAAGACTTCACCATGTGTAGGAATTATCTGGATTTTAGAAATTCTGGGATGCGAATGCTTTTGACACATCAGGCCTAATGGAGCTAAAGATCACACTCAGCCTGCCCAGGAAGCCCTGAGTTTTGGGTTCTAGCTCTCTCTTGTCTCCATACCCTTGATCACATCATCTGGCAGAAATTCCGTGTTTTGCCGTCCTCATGGGGGAAGTCCCAGTGGAGGCTTTGTGCAGGGTGGGACTGCCCACGCCCTGGCTGGGCAGATGGGTTCTCACGGCCCATGAAGTTTTCTTAGGAAAGAGATGCTGAAGCCTGCTTCTCCCTTCTTAGTTAGTATTCAAATTCCTCAGTGCTGACTTGCACACACTTGCAATCTGTTCCTTTTCCTGGCTCAGCTTCAGGAAAACTTGAAGCCAACATTTTGCCCAAGAGTGATAATCGACTTAGTGCAGGCTGTGGATAGCACTTACCCCTTCTGTCTCCTTCAGGTGAACTGTCCTCTGTTTTATCCTGAAGCAGTTTAGCGTTGTTTCCCAAACCCTATCAGGAGCAGATGGTGCCAGACACGTTAACTTAATGAAAGCATAAACAAATTTAGAAGTCTCAACTATGTAATACCTGGAAGTCAAAATGATGTAAGTCAGCTAATTTTTGATTCCTGATGTGAAGGTCATCCAGAACCTACATAGATCACTCAAAACCCAGGAGAGTTTAAGGATGAGGAAGAAAGAGGGGGATTAAATTCACAAGCCCATTGTTTCCACTGCATTCATGAAACTTTTGGGAGACTCGCACATCACAGCCAAGAGAGGACACAGACATCTGAGGGAAGAAAGATGGTGAACCACTGGAAGGCTGCGCCTTCAGCAACTCTCACCACCCACTTTGCTGTTCGCCAGGGAGAGAGGTTGCATGCTGCATACATGACTGACAGCTGGGCCTCTAACTGGACCCGTTTTTACCGAAGGGGCAGGTTTTTGTGAAAGCCTCCATTCCTCATATAGCAGCTAGGAATCATCACTAAAGCTGGAACCGTCATGGAACGCCAAGAGCCGATACAGGCTGATGTGTTGCTTTGGCCGAGAAAGCTGGGGAAGTGGCATTGTGATAAAGTTGCTTCTTATTCGACTGCCTTTCTTTTAAAATAGAAACTTCTGTTATTCACAGAAAGGTGCCAGAGGCTGTTTGCATCTCCTTTTTTCCCTGTGGAAAATTGTCTGATTTTTAAGCAGCCTATTTTTATCATTCTTTCCCACCATCACCAGGACTATATAGTGTTGTTTTGAGAGGATTGGAGTAATGATTTCTCTGCTTGATGGGCTCTGAGGCTGAGGGCAAGGGGATGGACCGTGCAGTTTCCTTGGCTTCTATGCTGTCTGGAAACTGGAGAAGGGAAGTCACACTTACAGTGAAAATTAGAGCAGCTGAATGTAAAGCAACTGCTGGAACCAGAGTCCCTCTGAGAACACATGCGTTTCAGATACTTGGATTGGTACTGTGCTAGGGACTTAGGAAGCTAAAAGTAATTAGACATGGTCTCTGAGCTCCACTGAGGAGCTAACAGGAAGGTTGAAGAGGAGACAAGCAAGTGACCGATAATGTAATGAAAGTGTTTGTTCCTATGCCAGCATCATGTATAGGCTATGGTTGGGGTACAAAGGAAGGGGTGGCAAGTTCTCCCTGGGGGTGTCAGGAACATCTTTGTTTTGAAGGCAACATTTTGGAGCTTTAAAGAAGAATAGGCATTCACCTGGAGGATAGATGTGAAGGGCATCTCTGCTCCAGTGATTCATCCCAGTGTGACATCAGGGAATTTGTGTCATGCAACAAGGATCCTCCAGTGTAAAAAATGGTAAGGACAGAGCTTGACATATTGTTGAATCCTTGACATAACATTGGGCAGGAATCAAGGAGAGACACTAGAGTTTATATGCATGACATACACAGTTTAGGACCATGGCGTTACGGACATTTTGGGCTGGAATAATTGTTTTTGTTATGGAGTATTTGCTCTATGCATTATAGGACATTTGGCAGTGACTCTGGCCTCACATACTAGGTGCCATAGCGTCCATCCCTACCAGTTGTCACAAACTGAAATGCCTCCAGACATTCTTAAATGTCTGCTAAGGAGTAAACTGGCCCAAACAGAAACACTGGGCTGGAGAGACAAGTGGAACAATCCTGGAGCTAAGGAATAGTAATGGTGGTTACTAGAACTTCAGAAATATTAGACACTGCAGGCCTACATGGGGTTGTTGGTTATTATATAAATGAAGTCCTGGAGCTCTTCATCTGAAGAGTAACAGAATAGGAGGAGCTTTCTGGTACTTCGATACCTGTGGTTCAGAACCTGTGAAAGTCATCAGTAACTTTCCATTTGGAATTCATAACTGATGCTGCTGGTTTCCTCAGTCTGTGCAGTTTTAATACATAGAACAGACCTCTTCCAGCTGGCAGCCAAGTCAGCTCTGCTGTGCATTCCGTACCAACTCTCCAAAGGATATCATCAGCCTTTCTTTGGGGAGTGACCCAGAGTTTCACCAAGTGAATTTCACTTTTAAGTCAAGCCATCGCAAACATCCTCACCAAATTGTCCAAATTCATCTGGCCCTTTCTGCAGGATTTGGCAAGATGCATGCAGAGAGCAGTTCCATGTTTTTATACATTGTGGTAAGGCCTGTTTGAAGCTTTGAGATAGAGCCCCCTTTTTAGAGCCACGCCATTATGAAGCATACAGATAGGAGGGACCTACGGCCCTGTGATGCCAGAGCTTGCGGAACAAAGGTTAGCATTCATGGTGATCAAAACAAGTCTCAACTTTTTCCTCTGTAAAAGGAGGTGATGTAAATACATTTTTTCTTACAGTGTTGGGGAGAATTGAAAGGAGATCATCCAAGTGCCACAAGCCATCAGCACAGGGCCTGGCACTCAGCAAGTGCTTTCTGCATGTTAACTGAGATGTATTACCATCAGTATTTTAAATGCTATCATTATATGCCTTGGCGCTCCGAGAGGATTGCCATAGATCCCTAACTGGGAATGGGAGACAGGAGTCGGAAAAAGGCTCTGAGTTGGGGACAGACCCAAAGGGTGTCCTGGAGGATGAGGAGCCAGGAGCTGGGCAGAGCGCGCAGGACAAGGAGGGCTCCTCAGCTTTGCTGTTCTGTCTACTGCAGTGGCCTTCCCATGACATCTGAAAGACTCAGTGCCTTTTTCCAGCAGGATTTCACTCAAATGTCATCTTTTTTTCCATTGAGGCTTTCCATCCACATCCTCTTTAAAACCGAGTATCTCATTCCCGCACACCCTGTCTCCTTTCTTGCTTTATTTTTCTTCTTGGCACACATCATAACCTGACATTTTACTTATCAGTTTTGTTCATTGTCTGCTAGTAGGTAGGCTCCATGAGGATAGAACTTTTCTTACCTTTGTAGCAGCTGTATTAGTACCATCTACATTCTAGAACAGTGCCTGGAACAGAGTTTGAGTTCAGTGAATTCCAGAAGCTTGGAGGTGAGAGAGAATATCTGGGGAAATAGAAGTAATTTTACATGGCTTAGGAATAGAATACATACTTTGAAGAAATAAGAGACTAAGCTGGAGAATAAGCAGGGAGTTAATCCAAGAAGGCTTTCTTTGATCTTGGTCTTTGTCCTGAGGAAGTGCTAGAAGGTTTTAAGGGACTGGTCATATTTTCATTAAGTTCATGCTAGCATCAATATGAAGAATGCAAAGGGGCAGAGGAACACTACGGTCAAGGAGAGTAATCATTTACTCTTGTCTGTTCAGGTGGAAAAGTACAGGGGCCTGAGCAGGACATAGATGATATGGATGAGGAGACATCGTTGAAGTGAGGAAGGTGAAGTGGTGAGATGTGACAGCCAATTGGGTGAGGAAGGTCAATGGAGAGTGAGGCATCCAAGATTATTTCAAGATTTTAGACTTGGGCATATAAGCAGCCAAAAAAGGTAAACGAAAAAGCCTAAGGCTTGTGCCCAAGGCTTAGTGCATCTGATGCCAGTCTGAGCCTTTCATCTTGGGTGACACTGGCAGTGGCACTCACCTCTGGACTGTTTCAGGACCCTTGCTTGAGTCAGGAGCGGTGCCCTGCTGGGCAGCAGAAGTGGCCATCCTGATGTGGTGTCTCCAACTGTTTATTTGCCCCGTGGCTTGGCCTTTGTCTTGGTCTGGCTTTGTCTGAGAAGCAAACATTGAGCCTAGAATTTGAAGACAATTAGTTTACTAAGAAAATCATCCCTAAAAATAGCGGTAGAGGAATGGGAACATCAAACAGGAAAGGGAAAGGAATCAAGAAAGAGTTTGAGCCCGCTGTGAGCATTCGGGACTCATTTCCACTGGAGACCCCTGCGAGTGTGGGTAGAAAGTGGTTCTCAAAATGTGGTCCTAGGACGAGCAACATTGGCATCACCTGTGAACATGTTAGAAATGCAAGTTCACAGGCTCTATGACCTTCCAAATTGGAATCTCTGGGGATGGAGCCCATTAAACTAGTTTAACAAGTGGTCCAGGTGATTCTTATGCATGCTAAACTTTTGGAGCCACCAGGATAGAATACGCCTTAGAGATAGCTTCCACGACCAGCAAAGAATGGGGGTATTTTTCTGCCAACTCCTGTTTTGTTGGGCCATTAAAAATAAAAGGAAAGAGTAAGTGGGAAATGGGTGGTTATGCTGTACTCTCGAGTGAGTGATATGGCATTTTGAGGTACATAATTTTGTGCCATGAAATACTTTCCACAAATACACTCAAATTTAGCTCACAAGGTAATGTTTTCAAAGCGCTGTGGGCAAATTTAAAATTGGGCTCATTCTATTTTTTTCCCTTGCTGGAATCCAACTTCATGAAGCTGTCATATACTTCTTTTCACACTGAGACCTCTGCTCCTCATGGTTCACCTGTGTTGAATTGGACATCACTTATAACAATCATAGAAATAAAGGAAGAGAAGAAAAGAACAGACAGAAGTGCATATTAAAGTTGGCGTACCTGAAAGAAGCGGAATGATAAGAGCTGGATCTCAGTGTGAAGTTTTCAGTGACCTTGGTCAGATTTCTGAAAAATTTTGTAAAACTTCACAGATTTACAAGCCTTTGAAATAAAGACATGCACTGTTTAAATACTAACCTAGGGACTGGTATGGGAATAATGCTTTTTGGTATTTGACTGTGTATATTTGTGTGTGTGATACATTTGCTAAATTTCCATAAAGCATCCGAATGGTAGGATTCGACAGCTCCTCTCTGGTCCTCATGTGGAGATTTCACTTGGTTAACAGGGCTAGTGAGAATGTTAATACTACAGGTTTGCAAATGGCCCTCGTGGGGAGAAAAACCCAATGTCCAGAAGTAAATAACACATGTCCGAGAGAGTGTTTCTTTCCTCGCACTTAATAAGGCTTCCCAATGTGCTGTATTTTTGCAGATGACTTCAGGAATCAGGAGAGAGAAGAGATGCCAACTACAGGGGTGGCCAGGAAAATCCATAGACATCTCCCTTCCCCTCATATCCAAATCCCATTATTTTCATTGAAAGAAAATATGTCCATTATTCTTTGATGACTCAAAGCCAGCCTCTCCCCAGTGACAGTTAACAGTAGTTAATTCTGCTGATAACTGGGTCTCACTCCCTCATTCTCTTCTCTTCCTCACTTTTGCTCTCTCTTGGGGATCTCCTCACTCACAGGCCTTTAAGTACTAGCTATACATTGAAAAGGCTGCATGTGTATCTTCATCTCAGTCATCTTGTGTGTGTGTGTGCTATGGACTTGGGTATTCACCTGACAGCTGACACAGCTCCTCTGGGTAGCTACTAAACCTCATCTGGTCTAGAAGGGGACTCTGGTTCTCTTCCAGGATCCCAAATGGAATCCTTCCGTGGTTTCTCATTTCCAAAAAGTTGCTCAAGCCAGAAATTTGGAAGTCATCTTTGTCAGTTGCCTTTCCTTACCCTTTGTATCTCTTCAGATACTTAGGGTTGTTGATTCTACCTCTAAAATGTATCTTGAAGCCATTTACTTTCCCCCGTCTCCATTGCTCCCACAATAGGCTGAGTACTGGCTACTCTGCAAATCCATTCATTATGCGGCTGCCAGGGTGAACTAGAAAAACAGAGAACTGGTCGTGCCCCTCTGTTGTTTAAAATTCTCCAGTGCTCTTAGGATCAAGTTCTAAAGACCTGGAAGGCCCTCTATGACTCCACTCTGACCTCATCTCCTGCTTCTCTCTCACTCAAAACCTCTCCTGAGTGAAGGTCTTCATTTTCCCTACTCCTAATCTGAGTAATTCATTTCTCACTGAAATGTGACTTTTCCAAAGGAGGCCTCTCCTCATTCCGCTGAACTGTTTAAAATAGTCTTGCTCATGATCTGTTGCGCACTCAACTTTTCTTTTCACAGAATGTGTCTAAAGCACAGTTTTAAATTACCTATACAATCATTTACTATCTGTTGACTACCTAAAGATGGTGGAAGAATTGGAGTATCCAAGACTATTTAGGAGAGGTGTCTTACACTGGCGACCAGTGTTAAAAGGTTGCAGATGGAGAGACTAAGACTCTTCCCTCCTCTATTTCATGTATTAAACTATAGAGAGGAGACAATAAGGATCACTAGACAGACAGGACCAAAGTGTCTCTTAATGATGCTGAACAAGAGTCAGTCATCTCCTATCATTCAGAGCTTCCGGTAACCTTGTGGGAGAAGCTTACTCACCTAGAAGCTTGGGTCTGATTGATGTACCCAGTCACCAGTACAAGGTGGAGTTAGAGATGGAGATGAAGGAGATGAGGTGGAGCTAGAAAGGGAGAAAAAGAGGTAAGGAGGGAGGGAGAAGGATCCTATATGGTGGGGAGGTCCTTTCCACACTGAAACAAGAAGGAGGAGAAAGACCTTTTCTGCCTGAAAACCCAAATGGCCATGGCAGCGAGAAGCCTCTTTGAGGGTCTCAACGAGGGCTGGCTGATCAGCCCAGCTCCTACTCCCTGTGTCCTGGGGAGAGAGTAAACCAGTGACTGGTGGAGTGAGGGGGCTGAAGTGCTAGTTCTTAACGCCCCCCTTCCTGGATGGTAGCACATTTTCTCTTCCAGGAGAGAAGAAATTGAGTTTCTTCCCTTGTGGCCAGGGGGTTGAATGTTATTACCTGCCCTATTAGCACCTGGGTGGGGGGGGATCCAAAGAATTTTCTCCTTTACTCTATTAATATGAAGATTTCCCATTATACCTCATAGCTATATTCTTTATATCTCTTGTATTATTGGTAGTTGCAATCTCTTTATGAATCAGTGTCTCCAGTTATCTCTGAGATTTTCAGAGGAGAGACCACAGTTTTGCATTGTTGTAACTCCTGGGTCTATGCAGATTTTGGCACATTTTATACTCCATAATATTTGTCAAATGAATATGCATTTAAAAGGGAAAATGGTCAGAATCTTAGGATGATAAGATACTATTTGGAATATTTCAGCTTTTAGAAGTCTCCCTGTTGTTGCTGGTGTTTGTGAAGCTCCCATACTCTTCTCAATCATGAAAATTAGTCTGTGATCATTACAATTGTGTAAGTCTCCAACTTATCCATGGGTATATATCTTAATACCTCTTTCTCCCTAAATAATCTGGGGAGAGATGATAAGTGATCATGATTCTACACACACAGAGTCCACGCAGATCTGCAGGATCATTCTAAGCTTCCAAGAAAATTTCTGTGGCTTGTGCATTATTTAAAAGTAATGAACCAGAGTGACTAACCTCCTCAGGTGTGTCTGACAGGGACGATGCTTTTTATTTTTATAACCGAGGTTTTGTATGTGAGCGTGTAGGGAGACACGTTGAAATTAGAATAACTGGTACCCTGCTTTTAATGAGGACTCAGAAATAATGAGGTTAGGGAAGCAGCATGAACTTGATGCTACACAACTAATTTGGTCCAAGAACTGCTGTGATACATAACAAGACGAAGGGCTTAAGTGAAGCTCTACTGAGGTTCCTCTCTCTCTCTAATGATGGATTCACCAAAACGCAAAGATGTATGACACCACCACTCATGTTTTAAACTAAGAACCGTGTTTTCCTCTTTGTTGTGCGATCAGTTCCATGTGTCAGTCCCCGAGACCTGACCGGACACCGTCAAAGCAGGAGTGAAAATGTGGACATTTTCTGCAAATGACTTCTTTGAGTCACCAGGAAGCTATTAAGAGATTTGAAGCCAAACTCTACAGTAGTAAGATTCCAAGTAGGGGAAGCTTAGTTGTTACGAAAGTCACATGTACATGTTTGTAAAGGAGAATTGGGGCACAGAGAGCAAATAGAGGAGAAAAATGGAAGATACTGAGGACTTTTTGAGGATTGTTGTTTTACTATAACTTTTTAAGAATTCAAAGAAATAGGGTTGGGAAGTCACCGTGACACTGAGCTGTACAAGCCTGGCATCTGCACTTTTGTCTGTGGAGTGAGGGAGGGAGGAGGTCTCAGGTGAGCCTCCAAGAAATTCAGGACAGCTAGACATATCTGCGAAGTGGTAGAGGCAGTAGCCTTCAGCCATCTATGTATCTGAAGTGATGTGTGTGAAATGAGAAGGGCTCCTTTTAAGAAGAGATGGATGCCTTGGTCCATGAAAGAGAAGTGGGTTTGGGACATGAAGAGGGCATCAGAGTGTCTGAACCCAGGTTCACAGTGCATATTGGTGCCCTGTAGTGGGACAGGGTGTGGGAGGTAGAGGGGCTAGAGCCAAAAGCCAGTGGACCCATTTCTACCAGTGGGACTTGAGAAGAAAGTAATCGTGTTCGGAGGAAATAAGGAACTATATGTGGAAACTACGAAAAACACATGTGTCCCTATCTCTGAAAAACACACTTTGGCTCTAGAAAGATGTGCTTATGGATCACAGAAACTAACATCAGTGTTGACATGACCCTGGACCACTTTTTTTTTTTTTAAGTTGGAGAAAGAAGGAAATCAATTAGAGACCTGATGGTCCTGAAATCAAAACTCCATCCTTGGACCAAGACTATATGGACATGGTCCTCACTAAGCTTGTCGCCAGGCTCACAGTTTCTTTCATGGAAACACTTTATATATATCATGAAACTCCAGTGCTTAGGTTGAGAACCACCATATTCAATGCAATTCAAGAGGGCCACTGCAGGTGATATCGGAGAGAAAACATTAATTATCTCGGTTCAGCAGTGTTCCGCAGAAGTTAAGGCATGCCACAATATTGAGAAGGACCTCAGCATTCTTCAGCTCTGCTCTTCCTTCAGAATCTTTTCCAAACAGGAGGAAGCTAATGTGACTATTAAAGAGGAAGGACAGTCAGTGGGCCACAGTACTGGGCACATGGTCTCATTCATCCTTGGAATTCCTTTTCCTCTAACATAGAATGCTCCAGAGAGGGTAGTCATTAATACTGAGAACGTAGGATAGTATGAAAAAATTGGGACTTGGGAGAATGAGACACTTGATGAGGAAGAAAAAGGGCAGGCAGGGAAGGGGTAGGATTTACAAGTTGGTGCAGGGCAAGCTTCCTTCACAACCATCCTGTTTTCAATGTGCTACATCTGTCTTGGGGGTCCCTACCTAGAAATGCAATTTTGCCTTCTCCGACCTTATGAATTCAGAGTGGAAGTATTCCTGCAAAACTGGAAACCAATATGTCATAACACAATGTGGATTTTGCAACGTGATGAATTTTGGGTGTGTGTTGGCTGTAACACAAGATCATTCCTCCAAGCACGACAGTGTGCTTTATACCCTGTGTATTCTTCTCCACCTTTTGCAATTAATGAAGACACAGGTAGAGAGATGGCTGGCTTGCTAGAAAACAGAGGCAGAGTCAGAAATAGAACCTAGAAGTCTAAATTTATTTTTTTCCCACTTTTTCTAATATTATGGACTGTTTCTTTCTCCTCCTTTTCCTGGTCCCATTGCTCTTCCGACTTGCAACTGCTGTTCACACCAGTGCTTCATGGAAATGACTTCTTTGGAAGGAAAAAAGAAAGAATTGTGAAAGCAAGGTCCTGAATTTTCAGTAGCCTATATTCTTGGAATGCCACGGTAGGATATTTCTCTTCATTTAGAGAGATGCTCAGAAGTCATTATGAAAGTGTTACTAGGAGGTTTATACTCACATCTAAGTCAGATATCATTGAACTTGGTTACTTATGCTCAAACTTGGTGTTATGACCTATAAAAATGGGGGTAAGTTTGAGTCCCTAGGTAAGGCTTTGTGAGAATTAATGGATTTAAATAAAATGCTTAGCTGTTTTTAATTTCCTGGCAGTAAACAAAAGGAAAAATGCTGCAGCCTTCAATTTAACATAATTCAAATGATTTCAGTTTCATAAATATTTCCCATGTACCTATTTGAAGAAGTGCCCTCTATTCCTGGAAAGAGGAGGTAATAACCGAGTTGCATCTAGTTTTCATTCTATGTGAGCGATTATGAGAACTATGGAGAAAAACATGGCACCAACAGCAGTGTTGGTACCATGTTTATTGCATGTTTCTTTTAACATGGTAGCTCAGAACATAGATTCTAGAACTAAAGCTGCCTCGTATCAAATCCTGCCTCTGGCTCTTTCTGGCTGTATAACCTTGACAAGTGCTGTATGACCTTAATCTCTCTGAGTTTCTGATCCTGAGCCAACACAGGGCTAGGTAAATGCTGATACCTTTGTTCCCTTTGGGTTAGCCTTTCATAGACAGCATGTGCATCATTCTCATTGTGCTTTTACATCCTTTTCTCAAGCAAGAGTAAATTAAGTTGATGGGGTATCAGCTCTATACAAGTTATCAAGAATCCATTTTTTTTCTCCTAAGTTGGCTGACCTTATGCCAAATTGATGGTCTGTGTGTGCAGTTTGAGACGTGCTCATCTAGGCTGCACTTCCTATTTCCTAGTCATCTTGATTGTAATTTTGGACGTTTCTCTGAACTCTATAAGAAAGGACTGATTGAGCCCTGGCTGGTGTAGCTCAGTGGATTGAGCACGAGCCTGTGAAGCAAAGGGTCACCGGTTCAATTCCCAGTCAGGGCACATGCCTGGGTTGCAGGCCAGGTCCCCAGTAGGGGACACATGAGAGGCAACCACACATTGATGTTTCTCTCCCATCCTTCTCCTTCCCATCCCATCTCTCTAAAAATAAATAAATAAAATATTTTTGACAAAGAATGGACAGATTGAAGGAAGGAGACTTGACTTTGAGTGGTAAACATATATACAGGTGATACATTATAAAATTGTATCCTAGAACCCTATGTAATTTTAGTAACCAATGTAATCCCAATAAGTTTAATAAAAAATTTATTTTTAGGTTGACAAAGAACTGATAGGTTGACACTGACAGATAGTTTGGGTAATATTTTAGGGATATTTTTAAATTAGTTTTATCTTCAGAAAGTAACTTTATTTTTAAGTTCTTCAAGTGACCTCCCAGGCTGTTGCTTAATGCTTGATGAAGAGGAGAAGAAGGAGAAAGGGGGATGGTGGGGGCTGGGGGTAGGAGCTAGTGAGATGGCAGAAGGCCAAGAGCTCTCTGGTATGATCCCTCCTTAAAACCACTCATTGCCGAATCTTCTGTGAACCCTACAGAACTTTTGAAGTCTTCGCTAAGCATGTATTTTGCAAGGTGTGGGGCTAGACAAATTTATTCAGCCATTTTCTATTCATCTGTAAAACATGAACCATGCATCCTGGCTGAGTTGCTCAGTAGGTTGAGCATTGTCTCGGACACCAAAGGGTTCCAGCTTTGATCCCTGGTTAGGGTGTATACACTAGGCAACCAATTGATGCTTCTCTCCCATATTGATGTTTCTCTCTCTCTCTCTCCCCTTCCTTCCTTCCTTCCTTCCCCTCTCTCTAAAATCAATAAGCATGTCCTCAGGTGAAAATATAAAAAAAACATGAATCATGCATGATTCATGACTGGATGCATGTATCCAGTCATGGGGTAGTTGCCTAGTAAAAAATGATGAAAATAGCATAGATGCAGTTTCTGGCTTCAAGGAACTCAGTCTAGTTGGGGAAACATACATATGAATAGTTCTCACACTGTTTAGAATAGTGATTTAATCATTTGATTATAGCACCTACAACTCAGAAATCTCCAGTAGGTCTCCAATAGACTTAGGAAACAATAGAAACATTGACATGATCTGCCACTACCTGTCTCTCTCTTCATCTTCCTGTTACGGCCACTTTCTCATTTACTTTTTTTCTAGGACACAAAATTCATTGCTGTCTCAGAGTTTCTGCCTATATAGTTCTTTCAGTTTGCAACACTTATCTCAAGCTTATCACAAGGCTGATTCCTTCCCCTCTTCAACCTCAGTTCAGACGTCCCCTCCACAGGCAGTCTGCATCTGACCACTCCATCCTAATTCATCACTGTCCACACAAGCGAGGGAATGTCCCATCACCACCACCTGAGACCATTTCATTTATTAATGTTTTATGTCTCTCTCCTCTACTCGGACATAAGCTGCATAACTTGTCTGCTTTTCTGCATCTCTGTATTTCTATTTCATTGCATATTGTGGGTGCTCAACACATAGTTGTTGAGCACATGAGGGCTTGGTATAGGATGGGACCGCCCCTCCCCTATACTCTCCTCTCACTCCCTTGTGGTGCCTTCCTTTTGTAGGGGTTCAGAAGAGTCCTCCCAAAATGTGCTTCTGTGGTATGAGTATTATTTTTTAGCGAATGGCAGTGAGACTCTACAGACTGTTATACTAAAAAAATATTTTAACTTCCAAGGCTGAGAGTCTTTTTGTAAGTAAGGTTTTATTGAGCCAAAAATGCTAGCCAGAAGACCAGTCTTGGGGAATGGAGTCTAAACCATCAGCAGCATGGCTGGGTAGAAAGACAGCATGTCTACCATCTTAGAGTTTTGCAAGCATTTTATACATCAGTTAGAGGAAAGAAAGAATTTCTTTTACATTAGCTATAGGTAAAGAGTACAGGGCAGGTGAAGGGTGTCCTGTAGATTGGCTGGGGACACCAGTCCAGAAAGCCCTTGTGTAAACTAGGGGTGACTCCAGTAATTAGATGGTGCCTACAAATAGCCACCTGGAAACCTGGAAATCAACCCAACATCCTAACAGGCAAAACAGAAATGAGAGAAGTCTTTTGTTAGCTGGTCAGCAGCCACGATCAGTTCTGTCTCTTTCTCTCACTTTCCAGCAGCTGTAAATTAATTTAGAACACCTCAGAATGTTTTTTCTTATCTGGGATCAAGAGAAACTTCTGTCACCACTTTACTGCCTAGAAGAATTTTACTTAAGCGCCTTGCCCATTATAAAGGGTTATCAGAGATAGCCTTCTTTGACCCATATATATGGCAGGACAAACTTCTAATTACTGAACACCTGCTCTTCTTGTCCTGGGAATGACCTTCCTTCCCTCTGAAGGCCCAGGGCACCTTTCCTCCTTAGCCCAGAATGTCATATAGACTCCACTTTCCCTTTCTGCCTCTGAACCTCTATGTCTGTGGGGTTGCCATAGGTACACGTGTAATTCAACTTGGTTATTTTGCTTGTCAGTCTGTCTCACAGAAATTTAATTATTAGATCAGCAGAAAGCAATTTGAAAGGTAGAGGAAAGTTCCTTCCTCCCCGATAATTCTAAGGCCTTGATAGTAGTCGGTGACAGGATCCTGGGGAAACTGTTCTGCACAGACTATGGAATAATTTGAGGGGTTATTTTACTTATAAAAGACAGGGGGGTGCAGTAACAGTTGGATAAAGAGGAGAAATGAAGGCCTAGTGGTGCACTGCTTCTTCTGATGCCCTTGCCCCCAAATTAGACTCATGAATACTTGGTACTGAGTGTAGAAATCAAAGGAGTCTTGAGTTTCATCTCAAAGTGGTGTAATGATGGACCAAAGCAAAAGCAGAGGGAGCTGAAGCTCGGGTGACAGAACAAGAGCTAGAAAACAATGAACAGTTAGCAGAAATATTGAGGGGCATTTCCTGAAGCCCCAGAAATGGGGAGTTCAAGGCATGAGGTCCAGCCTCATAGGGCACGAAGATAGGTCTCATACAGCAGGAAGAGAGTTAAAATCTTTGATACATAAAAAAAAATTATGTCAGAATAAAGATACATAAAAGTGTGGAGGACATGGTTGAAGAGATAATTAAGATTGTCCACTGAATGAAGGAAGGGGGCTTTTCTATAGTCTTTTTTATTTTTACTTTTCAGATTTTATTTATTTATTTTTGGAGAGCGGGAAGGAGAGAGAGAGAAACATCAGTGTGTGAAAAATACGTCAATTGGCTGTCTCTTGTATGCCCCCAAACGGGGACCCAACCCATAACCCAGGCATGTGCCCTGACTGAGAACTGAAATGGTGACCTTTCAGTTTGCAGGCTGGCACTCAATTCACTTGAGCCACACAAGCCAGGGCTGTAGTCTTCCTATCCTGTACAGAGTGACTAAGAAAAATCTTTAAGAATCAGTAACTGTTTTCCAGGCAGATGAAGTAGTTGTGAATGAAGACGTGTGTCAAGGAGAGAAAGCAATATGTATGAAAGCATAGTGGCGTGAATCAGTCTTCATTGGAAAAAGAAATTTATTCCACCTTTACTGAGTGCCCACTGCCAGGCTCTGGAACAATCAGGGGTTCTTACCGATTGGCTTTCACGCAGTGGAAAGGGTAGAAGTCTGGAGCACAGGCTCTGATATCAGACAGACTTGAATTCAGATCTTGACTCTACTACTTCTGAGTTGTGCATACTCGGGCAAGTTAGTCGGTCTCTTTGTGCCTTGGTTTCCTCATCCATCAGTACTTGCTGTGAGTCTGCCTAAGAAAATGTATGTACAGCACTTTGCCTGTCTCTTGTATGTGATCAGATAGATCTCAACAACCAGTTCTCTTCCATGTAGTTAATTTGGTCCAAATGAATTACATAATGCTCATATGGGTATACAAGACAGTAAACTTTTTGTAACCAATTATAGTTTTTTTCGTGAATCATTATTGAGAAAGCAAGAAGTTCTTCCAAAACTTTTCTCCTGGGAGCAGGGGTGGAGATTCTTGATCTCATTCCCCTGGATGTGAAGAGTTTTCACACTGAGGCAACACACATTGGCCTCTCTCCTGGGGAGTGGGGAGAGTTGTTGGGTGGCTACATCTGCACCCCAGCTTTTCTGGGTAAGCTGGTCACTCCCTCCTGATTTGTTATCATGCTAAATGGGTCTCCTTCTTTCCTTTCTGGAGCTTTTGCAGCTGTTCCTGGAAGGAGACCCAGTTGAAAGGGGTTGTTATGGACCAGGAACAGCTGGGATTTTTAATGATCTGTCAGCAGCTCACAGCAAAGTTCCAACACCCTGAAGTAATGATGGGGGTGGGAGAAGACTCAGGGGGAGCTGACTATGCACTATGCTGAAAGCCCCCTTTGAAATCTGGAGGCGCAGCTATTGAGTCCTGCAGGCTGGAGAAAGACATAGATAGGGAAGGCTGATTAGAGGAGTTTCCTCTCTAGGGATGACTTGAGGGCAAACAAATGAGATCCAGCATGGGCAGTGGGGGGAAGAGATCCTGGGGCCAGGAAATTACTGGCTCCTAATTAGCTGGTCAGAGCAATCAATAGTCATGTTGATTGTCATTCTCTTGCAAATTGCACACCTGGTGTCCCTTGGAAAAATCTCTGCCACAGACTAAGGTTGTTGCTTCTGAAGGTTATAAACAATAATTACTCTCTGTTTCATCACCCACCACAGTATTAGCCCCAAGATCCTTAGTCTCTGGATTCTAAAATAGAGCACAAGGCAAGTTAGCAAGAAGAGGCTGGAGGCAGAGTGGCACTCTTGACAGTCTGATGTTCCCATTTGTTCAGTTTTCAGACACCGATAATAACAGAGCCAAGGTTATGGGGTTTAGTCCCTGAGAGGGGTTGTTATATTTTTTTAAGATTTTATTTATTTATCTTTAGAGGAGAAGGGGAGAGGGAGAGAAATATCAATGTATGGTTGCCTCTCATGCGTCCCCTGCTGGGAACTGGCCCAGCATGTGCCCTGACTGGGAATCAAAGCACGATCGTCTGCTCAATCCACTGAGCTACACCAGCCAGGGCCAGGGGTTGTTATTTTTAAATATTTTCCATAACCAGGTTAATCCTATACATTTTTTAGGCTCTTTGTTGTTGTTCTTGTTGTTGCAAATGACAAAGCCCCAACTCAAATGAGAAAGTGTGTTAGTGAAAATTTAACTCTAAAGGGATTTTTGCTTATTGGTAAATTCAGAGGCTGATAAGCTCTGGACAGGCTTAATCCAGAGGTTCATGTCTTCAGGATTCAGTATTTTCCTACTGTCATCTCTTAGTTCTACAGTTCTCTGTGATGTTCATCATGTAGGAGGTTCCCCCCAGCAGGTGGTGGAGAAAGCTACTCTGAGTCTTTATTCTACTAATTCCACAAGCCCAATGTAAAGAGAGAAATTCTTTCTCCAGAATTTCATCAGCCTAATTACATCATGTCCACCTTGGAACCAGCCATGGCATCTTTTAGCAAAGTCTGAGTCACAGGTGAGCCTACCCTTAAAGGGCTTATGTCCATCCACATGAACCACAGGAATGGAAGTGGGAGTTGCATGACTCCCTAATGGCCAGTCGGATACAGTGAGCAGAATGTGAGCGAATGTGTGCTGAGGAAGTAAAAATCATTGATGTTCTATTCATGTGTATGGAAGCCAGGCTTCAGATCCTTGCTGCTCATCAAATTGTGAGTCCCCACAACAGAGGATAGGAAGTCCAGTTCAATTCTATTCAACTAATATTTACCAAACACTGACCATGTGCCAAGATCCGTGGGATGCCCTGGAAAGTAAAAGATGAATAAAAAATAAATTCTGCTGTCAGAGCTCTCACAAATTAGTGCCTACAATTATAATGTACTCGGATGAGGTTCTCTAGTTGTAGGATGGACAAAATTCTGTAAAAATGCCCAGAAGAGAGTCTTTAACATTAATGGATGGGTGCTGAGAAAATACCTCAAAGGGTCTTTGAGACTTTGAGTCTTGAAGTTTGAAGAGGATTTTGTCAGAAGAACTGAATTGGGAAGCTTCCAATCAGAGAGACTGGCACAGGCAAAGGTATAAAGGTGTGTCACGGTTAAGTGTGGATGATGCTGGACGGGAAAAACACTTGTTAGGTTTTGACAAAGGGTCATGTGCAGTTATCAGTTCCTGAATTTGGGCAGGGGGTATGGTATGCAGATTCTCAGATGACACCCAATGATCCGTGACCTTGTATAATCTCCTCTTTGAGTGTGGGTGGAACCCGTGAATATGATGATGTACTACTGGGTCATTATGCTATGTTTTATGGCACAACTGACTATAGGAAAGAGAGGCCTGGTGGGTCTGGTCTAATCACATGAATGCTTTAAGAGAAGAAAGTTTTCTACAGCTGGTAGCAGAGAGGAAACCAGAGATTTGAAGGTGGATGTGTTCATATGGAAAACCTGATGGTGCTTCTAGCAGCTGAGAACAACCTCCAGCTGACAGCCAGAAAAAAAGCAGGGACTTCAATCCTACAGCCACAGAAACTTGATTCTGCTTCAAGGTTAATTCTTCTCCCAAATCTTTGGATAATAGCTCAGCCTGGCTGGCACCTTGATGATGGCCTTGTAGGACCTTCAGCAGAGAATCCAGTTGCCTGCCCAGTTTAATGAAGTCCAGAACTGTGAGTTAATAAGTGGGTGTTGTTTTCAGCTAAGTCTGTGATCATTTATTCTGCAACAATTAAAAAACCTGCTGTAGCTAAGAACAGTGAAGAGTTTATCATTGGATTATACCTATTTGATTCTAGGTCTTGTACAGAGGTATAAACTCCTCAGGTATGGGATTGTGTCTGTTTTATTTACCAGTGGGTACCCAGCACCTATTATTCTGCCTGGGACATAGAAAACAGAAAATAAGAATTGGTTGAATGACATATGTAAATGATCAACTCTAACCACATTTAGATAAAGGTTTCAATTTGTACATCCTCCAGCCAATCTGCCAGGCTGAATTTCCAAAATGGCCTACTTACAGCAGCCAATTACTTATTTCTTCAGCCAACAAATTATTTTGAAATGGCAATCCTGTACAAAGTGACGTATGAGACCTTCTACAAGTAGCCACAGAAGCAAAAAAGACATGTCTTCTATCCTCAAGAAGATTGCTGGTTTATTGGGGGGTCAAAGTTACCAAATGTAATATAACAGAGGTAGTATGCTATTAGGAAGAAAGGCAAGACATTTGTAAAAAAAAGGACCCAGGTTTGAGACCTGGCTCTGCCACTTACTAGCCATGGGACCTTAAGCTATTACATAAGTCTTTGTGAGCATCAGTTTCCTCGTCAGCCTGGGCACAATGGTAATATTGATCTCTCGTCGCTATTGTGACACGTCGCTATTGTGACACTCATACGGAATGCTTAGGAAAAGCAGTTTGCAAATCGTGAAGTTGTAAGTCCATGTTAATAACAGAACAAGACCATAGTAGTGTTCAAGATACCCTAGAAAGTGTCAGAGAGAAAAGCAGAGGAAGACGCTGACCCAGGGAGCACTTGTGCAAGCCAAAGGACTCCAGGAAATCTTGCACAAAGTCTGGCTTGGGTTGAGAATCAAAGATGTCAGGGGGGTGGTTTGGTAGAAGGACCCAAAGGCACAGAAAGGTGTGGGGTGGCTTGGGGGCAGACTCATATTCTGAATTCATTTTTTTGAAACAGTCTTTGCACAACCTTGAAAGGCTTTTCTCCTGCTGGGAACCAATTGTGTTTAACAAGTGCTGAAAAATTTGGCACACTAAGAGCAGAGACCTTGAGATTCTTGCATTATTCAAGGATCCCATTTTTCACAGTGGCTGTGCAATTCAGTGCCTACTGAAGATTTTGGAGAATAGCTCTGATCTCAATTAAAAAGCAAATTGCTTGATTAGGGTAGTTACCAGGTGCTTTCTTGGCAGGCTGATGGGGCCAGTCAATGAGGTCAACCTGAATTTCTTTCCTACCATAAAGGAAGGCTTAGAAGCAGTGTCCCCTTGTGTGGCGTCACCAGGGACTTGCTCCAGTTACCCCAGACCCTAGGTGTAAGGTAGTCAGGAGACAAAGCCGCTTCTTAAGTCCTGGGATGCCTATTCCCTTACTGTTTGATAAATTACTACTCATACTTTGACAGTGCAGGGAGGGACTTCTGCAAAGGGAGAAGGGAGACACTGAAGAAATATTTTTAAGGTGATTTACAGGGTAATAACAGTGGCAAGAAGATGGTAAGAAGAAGTCCAGAATAGTGTGGGCAAAACCTTTGGTCTGTTTATTTTATATTCTTTCCCTCTTCTGTTAATACAACCCTTGTCTTCTCTGGGGCCTGAGTGGGGCTCACCCAGCTGGTCCTTTCTTCTAGCCACCGAGCAGACGTGTGACCTAGATATGTCTAGTGGAATACTCAGACCTCTTGGCCATTGTGATTTAAGAATAGATCCGTGTCCCATGCTGAACCCATAAATCAAAACACTCTCTGATTCTCCTTTAACATAGATTTTAGGGAAAATGTTTTTCTGTTGCTGTGAGAAGGTGAAATTGCTGGGCTGAATCTTGGGCTACAGGAGGGTATCATGGAGTGACACCATAAAGAGCCATGTCTAAGACTTCCTGAGAGAGAGGGAGAGAGAGAGTGAGTGAGCCATGATGATGTATTTTGAACCTCTGGGGCTAGCAGCATCTGAAGTCACTTACTTGATTTCTCTGTTACATTAGACTAATCTTCCTTTTTTTTTTTTTTTCAAAAGTCAGTTTTTTGAGCCTCTATTGCTTACAGTTGAAAATGTCTTAATGCATGTAAGTACCAAACCCAAAGATTAAAAAGCTTCTTACCTTGGCAACAGCCACATTAACTCATTAGTCTAGAGCCATCCAGGAATTGAGCACAGGTATTATTCTAGATGTCAGCAGCTACCAAGTTCATGTATTCACCCATCAACAAGCATTACTGAAGTACACGTGTGAATCACGTGCTGTGGATGCAGAGGTTATGAGGCCTTTTTTTTTTTTTTTTTTTTTTTTTTGCCTTCGAGGGCATTGAATTTAAGAAGACACAGGAACAAATCTCTGACGTCCACAAGTGTTTTGAGAGTTCAGAGCATGATGATTCATGGTTAAAGATTTTTTCCAAAATAGGATAAAGATCTAAAAACTTGATTAAAATGTCTAAAACGTGGTTCCAAAATTGCCAAGCACTTAATGTTAGTTAACTGATTAAATAAATCCTCACAGTTCAGTTAGATAAATATTATTATTTCCTTTTACATATGGTAAAATAAAAATTGGGTAGATAAGCCTGGAATTTGACTTTAGGTCTAATTCCAAAGACCAAAATATTTCTATTCTACAAATATACTACTTCCCACCACTGTTTGCTACAAGTTGTTTGGTGTGAATTGATTTCTTTATTCACTCATGAATTAATCAATCAACAGATCAACTTAATCAACAAAAGTTTCCTAAGCATTCAGTTATATGCCAGATTTAAGACCCTGACTTCTTAGAATTCACATTCTAATTGGGAAAATATTCATCCATTGAAATGAACACTTATCGTATGCTTATTATGGCCAAGATTGGTGTTATAAAGACAAAGAAGGACAATACTTGGCATATAGTAGTACTCAAAAAACATTGAATTAATTAAAGACATAATCTCCAGGGATGTCACAGTCTATTAGTTCAGATTTAGAAGAATGTGAATTTGGGAAAGCATGTTCCGCACATGCTTATCTTGGCTACAGCTGCAAACCAAAGGCTGTCTCTGGACGTGCTATGCATGGAAGAGCTGTTGAAGCCAAGTCTGGGAGACACTCCTCCGTATCTCCCACGTGCATTCTCCTCTGAGTGTCCTGTGGAGAGATCCTGCTCTGAAAACCAAAAGCATGCAGAACCCAGACCGGGAGCAGGACCGGAACTTGGAGCCAGTGACTGGCAGATAAGTTCATTCCTTGGGCCTGTAGGAGTTGTTTTCTTGTACTAAAAAAAAACCTGATCGTGATTTCAGGGTGACTAAGAACAATTGGAGAAATAACAACAACAAAAAAGACATATCTTAAATACATCTGTATTAAATTATCTCTGGGTTTTGAAATGAACCGGAAGCATTCCTGAATCAGATGGCCCCAAGATGTTTTCCTCCAACACCTCCTATCGCCCCTCAGGGTACTTGTGGACCACATATCTGCACTTATCTGTGCTAGAGCCAAGGGTAATGATAGCTTTGTGATGAAGATTTCCTAAAGGAAGCTACGAATTTTAATGTGTGAATGGGTGCCCAGATGGGGAAAAAAATGTGAAAAGGCAGAAAGAGCATTGAAATAGAATGTTTCTAGAATGGAAAGTGAAGTGGGAGGGTGATGGGATTCTTATGCTGGCTTTTTGTGGGATGATCGCCATCTCCATTCCTCTGGTGGTTGGGCTGTTGAGAGGCAGCAAGCTAATCTCTGATTCTTAAAGAGCAGACATGGAGGATAATAGCAACTCTTGTGGAACTGGGTCCCGTGTCTTAACCAACCTCCCTTTGTGTGATTGTGTTTTGAGTTAGGGGAATGGCTGTACATTATTTCTTCAGTCGATAAAGACTTTTCATTGTAATTCAGTCATACACCTCTGTAGTGTTACCAAGTTTGAAATATGTATAGGGGGACAGAAAAAGATTTAAATCAAGCCAGCAAAGCAATCCATCCAAATGTTTACATCCAAAAATCAATGTTAACATTAGCTTAATCACCTTGGAAAGTTACACATTGATAACTGTAAAGCTACCACTTAAAAACATTTTTGGAGTTTTTCTCATTTTTTTCCCCAAATCCATTTCTTACCATGGTCTGTGCTCTTCAATAAAGTAATTCCCATTGCTTTCTAGTTATTCTTTGTTTTAAAATACATTTGCATATTAGGAGGGATTAGAAAAAAAAGAAATATAGTTGATATATGTTAGCATTTTAAAAATAAATTATATTTTAAATTGACCTATATTCATGGTAGGAGATTTAGAATGTTTTAACAAATATAAAGAAGAAAATGAGCATTTTTCTGTAATTTCAGCCATCAGTGAATGACACTGTATATACTTTTAGGCTTTTTCATGCACATGTATGTGGCAGACTTGATTTCTTCTCACTAGTGGGATGAATGAGAATAAAAGTATAATTATTTTTCCTGTTTCTCCCATTCCACTCCTTTATTTCTATTCTTTTTTTTTAAAATTAACACACACATACTTGTGAGAAAAAAAACACACGCCTACATTTGCATTCTAACAATTAAGGTCATCGGTGTGTGGGTTTGTGTGCATCTTTGAGTATGAGTGTCCTTGTGTGTGTGGATTGGACTTGAGGGGTGGAGATTTCTTTGGGTCTTAGAGGTCATTGGAGAAATAATTATCCAAAGCTTTGGAAGATTAGGCAGTCATGGAACTGAGGCAGAGCTTTCCCGTATGGGGAGGACAGAGGCAAATTGGAGCTTAAATATAAAGGGTGGAGTATTCCCAGAGGGGAGCTGACATTTCCAAGAGAGGCTGATGAAGAGGATGGTGCAGATTCTCTAAAGGTCAGAGACCTGTGCTCCCCCAGCCCTAACTCAGCACACCCAGAATGGCAAAGCCACTGGTGGTGTATCCCTGCGATCACACCCTCAGTAGGACTGTTCTGAGATCAGCAGCAGAAACCTTTTGTAGCCAAGCCTATCCCACATCCAGTGCTACAAGGGCATCTCTCTCCCCACCTCCAGAACTGCACCCATGTCAATATCAAGGTATATTTTGATGGCAACAGCTATTGTCTAAAGATAGTACCTCTTCCATTTTTTGGTATTACATTAGCCCTAGGATAGTAGGAAGATCCAAAGTAAGGTGTGTATATGTGTGTCGGAGAAGGGTGGGGGGCTGAGTTGTTTTAGGGGAGAGGTACCAACAGTCCCTGACACAGTGCTTCCTCTCAGTCAGGCAGGACAGGGTGCCAAGCCAGACTTGATCTGATTTAGAAAAATTTTAAAATGTGACAGTTCTTGCACCTATATGCAAGAAGCAAACTCATGCCTGATATAGATGTGTTTTTAAAACATAGGAAGAATGAAGTCACACTGTATAATGTATCATGATAATCCCAGGCTGTAAAATATTTTTTTCTAACATAATTTAAAATAGATGCATAGTAACTCATTGTGTAGCCAAAGTACAATTTCTCTACTTCTCTATAGCTGGATATTCAGATAATTTCTATTAGTCTTATAAATATCTCTTAAAAACCAATACTGTATCTATAATCTTTACTCACATCATTTATTTATTGTGATAATTTCCAGAGGAAACCCTGGGTCAAGGATTTTACAGAATTCTGAAGTTCTTGAACTCTTTGATAAATTGTCCCATTGAGAGGGAGCATCAGCTGACTTTTCAACAGGAGGATAGAAAATCGCCCATTTCCTGGCACTCTTTTCAGTTTGGGGAACTAAAATTTTACAAATGTTGGCAGCTGGATTGGTGGAGAATGGTACTGTCATTTTTAAACACCATTTCTTACAATAAAGGGGCCATTATTTCTGCGACTTGCTCACTTTGTTTTAGACTGTTGACTAATTTATTGACCTGATCCTCCTGAATAGATGGTCAGCATTTGGCCTGCAGAGGACAGATCCTAGGATGTGCTGTGGGCCTTCCAGCAGGAAGGCTCCACCCGGATGCCAAGGAGTGAGGGGTGCCGGGCAGTGTCCCTGGCTCAGCAGTGAACTATGATTCTCCGTGACTGGAGGCATGCAGCGTTGGGGACAGCTGGCCTTCTTTGTGACAGCTGCTGCTGACTATGGGCTTGCATGGGCTGCTTTACTGGTCTAAGGCTCCATGTTGTCGTCTGTTGCATTGAAGAAGTTAATCCTGTTGACTGCACTGGGTTGTCAGAGGATTAAATGGGACAGTCCATGTAAAGTCCTGAGCGCAGTGGTGGCAGCAGCAGGGTCTGAGGAATTGAGAGCTGTCGGTGTGACTACGCACCTAAGTCTCGGTTGGGGGATTCCTGTATTGAGATGTACCTTTTTAAAATTGTAGGCATCGTCTCATTTTATTATTCTAAATACAATGTGAATGTCTCCTTTTCCTCAATAAAGTTTTAGTTTTTCAAGAAACGTACAACCCCCAAATGTTAAAAGTTCAAAAGAGAGAAAAAGGAAGAGGAAAACGAGTCAGAAACTATGATATTTTCCTGTATTCATTCTAGTCTTTCTTTATGTGCATGTATTCTCACATAGCTATAATCATTCTGCATATGTAGTTTAATACCCTAATTTATCATTTATGTTAACTTTATAATGATACTTGGTTTTTATATTTGCCATTGTGGGTGTCTATATATTATTCCCTTGAGCAAATTCTTGTAGTTTATGTGATGATTCCTTTATTACTGGACATTTGGTGGTATTTCTAATTTTGGGCCATCATAAATACCACGATTATAAATATTGCCTTTCTTATGATGCTTTCTAAATTTTAACTTATTCTTTAGGGTTTATGACCAGGAATGCATGGCCAAAGTCTATGTACCAATTCACAATGCCAACAAACTGGAGATACATGTCCCTACACTGCAGGTAGCAAGGCTTTCTAGGTTTTGGTTTACATGTTGTGCAAACCTGTAAAAAGCAACCCCGTTGCTGGTAAAAATCAGGCTCTTCCACGAGATCAAGAGAAAAGCATTTTATGGGCCCATGCATAGGGTACTGTCATGTTGCAAGACTTATTTGGGTGAAAACTCACCCCTGGGTTTCCAGTGTCCCATTTCCTTCTCGCCAAGGAAAAAGCTCAGCTGTCTTTCGCAGGGCCAAACAAAGGCCAGTGTCCAGAGGTTTTGTTTCATATTAACTCTTAGTCCTTTGGAGCCTGCCTGCTCTGCTGGGGGCCCACACAGCTGCTAGACCAACATGGTTGCATGACTCCCCTGGGTGAGAGAGAGAGAGAGAGTACTCGAATGCACAAGGTGAGTGCACATCAGAGAGGGAGGGAGGGAGAGAGAGATCGCTTGTTTGCTCCCCTGGGATTATGTATCTGGGATTCGGAAAGGTCAGAAGCTTTTTCAGAGCAATCAATCAATTTCTGAAGCTTTCATGAGCTTCTGATGACTCCACCCTGTAGTTAGACTGACAGGCCTCTGTGCTCAAGAACCTCCTTCTGCACCCCCCAACAGCCTGGTACTGGAGGGTAGACAATGCTCTTGGAGAGATTTCCTGTGCTCCTAGGATTAAGTCTCCTTGGTGGCAGTCCCCACGATTGTGTGAATAAGTCTGTAACTGCTACAGCTTCCTGGCTAAGCGAGCAGGCTTATGCTCCCCACTTTTTTAAGCTCAGTGTCTAATTTCCTTTGCTCCCTATCTTATTAATAATTAGCTTACTATCTATGGTAATAATCCAACTACCTTTGATTTGCATTTCTTTCATTATTATGATGAACATTTTTCTCTTACTTATAGAGCTAGTTACTGTTCTTCTTTTATGATTTTCTGAACAGTTGTGATAGCTTTTTAAATTGAATTATCTGAACACTAGCTTTTTTTTCTCCACCTCAGAACACTATTACATTATCATCAATGGTTATTTAATACCTGCACTGTGCACAGAACTGTCCTGACACTTGGTGTGGGTGTCGTAAGGAGGAGGGCTGGCATGGACGATAACATGCAGAGCGGTGGCAGAGAAGACGGGTCTTGTTCAGTAGAGCAGATACAGCCCAAAAGGAGGACATAATGGGGCTGAATGTTTTTTAAATATGTATTGGCATTTGATTTATTCTTTTGTGAATTACCCACTTAAGTCACTTGTCTACTTAAAAAAACCCTTTTTTTTTTCTTGAGTATTTATGGATGCTATTTGTATACATTGTATTTTGGAATGTTTTGTCATGTGTGTGTGAAACAGACAAAGCTATTTATGCAGGAATGGGCACAAGTAGGTTTACAGTTACAAGTATGCAAAACACAGTTCATTCTTGTATTGTTATGATGTCTTTCCCATATGAATAACTGTAAACCTACTTTTGCCAACTGCTAAGTGTGTGTGTGTGTGTGTGTGTGTGTGTGTGTGTGTGTTTAGTTTGCTAGGGCTGCCATAACAAAATACCACACACAGTCAGTTTGGGTAGGTTAAACAAGGTAGGTTAATCTGCTGGCCCCAAGTCTAAGATCAAGGTGCCAGTAGGTTTGGTTTCTCCTGAGGACTCTTTCCTTGGCTTGCAGACTGTCTCTGTGCAATAATAGAAAAATTATGTATTGGTCCCCACCTTTGGTCACTGGCACAGAGGTCCTGAAACCCTTGTAATTTCTTAAGTAACAAAAGCACGAGGAGCATCTTTTGTTTTAACATTTGGTCTTTGACGCAGACCTATCCTGACGCAGAGCTCCTAAATCCCTTGGAATTTTCCTGCGTGGTAGCACGTCTTCTGTCCTAATGAGGTGACTATTGGTGGGCTCTTGGACAGCTTTGGAAGGGGAGTTGGCACCAGCAAGACAAAATCATGATTAGAAGCTTGAAAATTTCAGCTTCACTCCCCATCCTCTGGACAGGGGAGAGGGGCTGAAGATGGAGTCAGTCATTTATCATATCTTCATGAGGAAGCCTCCATAAAGGTCCCAAAAGCTTGGGGTTCGTGGAGCCTCCGGGTTGGTGAACACACCAATGTGCCGGGAAGGTGTCACATCCAACTCCATGGGGACCGAAACCCCTCCACTCAGAACTCTTCTACACCTTGCCTTGTGTGTCTCCTCATCTGGCTGTTCATCTACATCCTTTATCATATCTTTTATTATATAATAAGTTGGTAAATATAAGTAAGATTTCCCTGAGTTTAATAAGCAGGCCTAGGCAACTAATCAGTCCTAAGGAGGAAGTGGTGGACCAAGGACTGGTGTACCAATCAGTCCTAAGGGGGAACCAGTTGTGTACCAAGGTGGGCGAAAGTTGGGGGCGACCTGGTGATGGACTGCTTGCAATGTGAGGTGGAGGGCAGGCCGTCTTGTGGGACTGAATCTGTAACCCGCGGGGTCTGCCTGAACTCCAGTTAGTGCCAGAATGAAATCGAATTGCAGGGCACCCAGCTGGTGTCAGCGAATTTGTTGGTGTGGGAAAAAATCCACACACCTGGTGTCAGAAATATCGTGTGTATGAGTAAACAAAAAACACAGGTTTTGGTTGCCAACAGTTATTAGAGGCAAGGCAGCGGGGCCCAGGACACCAGGTGTATTTTTATCAGCTTTCTCCTCTAAAAGGTAGAAGGGATAAAAAAAAGTTCTATGGCGGATGACATCACTTGTCACTCAGCAGCTTTTTTCCTGGACAGCTGCCTGTTCAAGGTGTCTCTACATGACCCTTCTGCGCAAGTGTGACCCTGGTGTCTCTCTGCATTCATCTTATAAGGACCCCAATCAGACTGGATTAAGTCACACCCTAATGACCTCATTTTTTTTAAAAAAAGATTTTATTTATTTGTTTATTTTTAGAGAGAGGGGAAAGGAGAGAAAGAGAGGGAGAGAAACATCAGTGTGTGGTTGCTTCTTGCACATCCCCAACTGAGGACCCAGCCCCCAACCCAGGCATGTGCCCTGACTGGGAAATGGAACCGGCGACCCAATGACCTCATTTTAACCTAATCGTTTCTTTTAAGACTTTATCTCCAAATACAGTCACATTTTTAGATAATGTGTTTAGGACTTCAACATATGAATTTTGGGGGAAAACAGTTCCATGCTCAGGATAAATATATCCATACACATATACAGGCATAGATACATAAATAATATCTTACAATTTTTTATGACATTGCTACATTACCCTTATTTACATTTTTATTCTGTTAACAGGTATCATAATTGAGTTTCCTAGAAACAGAGGCTGAAATGTAGGTTTATATGTAAGTGATTTAGTAGAGAAATACTCTCAGGAGAAAGCTGTAAGTGAAAGGTGACAATTAGGACAGAGAAGGGGAAGAAGGGAGGATGTAGTTTTGGGTAGGCTTCGCCTTAGCTTCAGGAGGATGTGGAGAGGAGGAGCTCACAGCAACATAGCTCAAGATGCCAAAGGACAATTCTCCAGGGAAGTGATTGTCATAGTTCCTGCAGAAGCTGGGCTTAGGCACTCCAAATGAAAGAACCAAGTATTAACAGCGTTTACATCACTGTATGCTTCATTCTTACTGAAACTTGACCCATAGGTAGAAAAATGGTCTCCCACATTTCCTCGTATTTTCTTTCAATATTTTATGGGTGAAAAAAATCTATTTGGAATTAACTTTTCTATCTGGAGCGAGGTAGATACAATACAATTTTTTCCTAGTGGCTAATGAGTTTTTTAACACCAATCACTGAAAACACCCTGGGGGTCTGACAGGGTCAGAGTAAACAGGAAATTGCTATTTGGTGCTGATCTGGGTGTAGAAGTCAAGACCACAGGCTTTTGTCAAGGTTCTCATTCCCAGCTCCCTGAATAGCTGTCCTGGGTCTAAGAACAAATGCTCATCCTAGTCCTACTCCTGGAATGAGCAGAATATAAAGACGTTACGAGATGGGGAAGTAAGGAAAGGGGTTTATGTCTAACCCTGATACTCAGCTCAAACAGTGAGGTCCTACCAGAATGGCTAAAAGAGTTTGTTGTTGGGTGGGGGGAGTGCCTGACCCCTGACCTCATGGCACTGAGACTCCGAGAAGATGAAAGATGAAGCCTCTCTCAGTTGAACCTTGTGCTCACAACTGCTTGTCTTCCCTCTCAGGAGCACTAGGGATTCCTGACTTGAGTATTTCCAAATGGACGTCCAGACTCCCTTCCCGCTGGAGATGTTCTTTCTCAGTGGTTGTCACAGTGTGTTTTTTTCTTCAGATAAAGCTCTTCTTCCTTGGCTCACAGCATCTTGTCCTCCTTGGTGAAAGATGCCTTCATCCATCTTTTCTGTAATGTGTGTCTCCTCTGTTAAAGTGACTTCCCATCTTGGCAAAACTCTGCTGAATTCTGAGTTGAGCTTTTTCTTCCTTTTGTAGGAGAAAAAGAGTTGTTCTGGTGTGTCTTAACTTCTCATAAAATCTTTATTTCATTCTCTGCTTCATGTTTCTTATCATTTGGTACACTCTTTACCACCGATAAACTTCCTGTCTCCTCAGGAAGGATACCTGATGTGTATATTTTTATAACTCCTGTGGCTTTTTCTTATCTCTGATTACTTCATGTTAAATTAGCTCAGCCTGGCTGGGGGCACTCACACACGCAATTGCTTTGGTGGTACAGCACCTTTGCTGGAAAGGTCTGCTACCATTGCTGATGAACTAGCCAAAAAACTGCTGACTTCAGCTTAGTGTGTGACTATGTCAGAGATAGGAGGGGGCACATTCAAACCTATAACATAATCTGCTGTATTTTGCCATGTATGATGTGCACCCACATTTTCGTGCGTATCATACATACATGGGATTATTGTACCAATTATTATACCCATGGTCTGTAATAATTATACCCATGTATAATCGACATCCTTATTTTTCCCTAAAAAATTTGGGCAAAAAGCATGCATTGTACATGACAAAATAGGATACTTGCTCAGCTGAATCTTTAAGAAGCTAGTATAACAGGAAATAAGGCTTCCTTCCCATAGTAAAAAAGGAAATTGGGTTACTTTCCATGGTGAATGATAGCATGTAATCATTAAGTACAAAAATGATCAGAGAGGCCTGGTGAATTTCTATAATAAGGCTATGGTTCCTTTAAATCGGCTTGAACATGATTTTGTCAAAGTCAAAGTCAGGGGACAAGACAGAGTCAATGATCTTTGGGTCTAGCCCTGGGCCCTGAGTATCACTGGAGCGGGTACTGGGCAGCAGGCATTCTTCCGGAAGCTGCCCAGCATGCCGCTCCAGCCGGTTAGAAATGTTTGGACGCTGAGATCAGTGCAGCCTATTTGAGCCCATATCCAATCATTCAGACCTCTTTCTCCTTCTCCCTCTCACTCCTGCCCTCTCACTATCTTCACCCTTCCTTTGTCTTCATGTCACAGGTCCTGGCTGACACTGGGCCAGCAGCGTGAAGTAGGTAGTTCATGTCTCCCGGGCCAGCCAGCTTCTCTGCCCTTGAGGCCCTCTGCTTCTCCCGGCCACCCACCCTCAGGTGCCGCGGGCCACCACTGTTGCCCTCCCTCTTCCTAAATGAGCTCCCTTCTTCCCCTTAAGTTTGTATTTCTTCTCTTGACTTTCGTTTCTTCTTCAGAACATACCCCTCTCTGGCTCTATTTCCACAGGAACCTGATGGGTGACTGGCCGGACAATCTGGTGAATCATTTACCCGATGTGTTGTAATGCTACAGGCTTAAGTTCTAATGTGGGAATTTCCAGCGTCAGGGAGGCTTTTTGGAGAAATGTTTTTAAGAGGACGCCAGCATTGGAGGCAGTGTAAGGGGGTCAGTGGACAGGATACCGGTGATGACCTACTTTCAAAGCATGATTTTCAGAAAGTTAAAAAAGGAGAGACTTTGGTACAAAATATTATGAACCCTTGTCAAAAATGTAATTCAGTTTGTTAATGAGGGAACCAATAATACGATAAAGCTAATTCAAGGGGAAAAAAGGAAACTAGGTATGTATAGATAATAAAATAAGAAAAGACTGTCAGATTAAGATTGCTAGGTTAGAAGAAGATCTCTAGGTTAGAAATAGATTGTTAGATAAGATACAAAACTGTGTAATATCCTATAGAGCTATGTTACTGCTGGACAGAGATTATTTGCAGTGTACCAGTAAAATGTACAGGTTAACTTGTAAAAGTGTCTGGGCCCTAATCAGTGGCCAGGAAAAGGTCAAACAGAGGTGTATTCCTCGGTGATTAAATCATCTTCCAGTAGGCCTCTGAAACAGTGTTGTAGTTTGACAGTGAAAAGGGCATACTTTGTTTTTTCTGTGACTTGAAGATTTTATACATACACATACACTCACATATATTTATTATCTGTGTATATATGAGGTCTGTCTGGAAAAAGTCCAGCCATTGTTAATATATCAAGAAATGGTTTGTGTGACATTGATGTAACCTGGCAGCCCAGGAGCGTGGACTGGAATGTGCGTATGTGAGCAATGATGACTTCACTGCACTAGTCAGTGGGGGTGGTAGATGCCCTTGATTGAGTGAGCATGTGTACTGTGTGGCCACCGCATTCAAAATGATTCAGCTAATAGAGCAACCAATCTGTATCAAAATCATATTAAACTTGAACATTCCTCTGTGGAAACTATTTGGATGATTCTGAGGTTGCAGTTATGGGCATTTGGTCATGGGCAGCTTTATCACAATGTACCCGGTCATGCATCACATCTTGTGCAGAGTTTTTTGGCAAAACATCAAATCACCCAGGGGACTCAGTTCCCTATAGTCCAGATTTGGCCCTGCGACTTCTGGCTTCTCCCAAAATTACAATAACCTTTGAAAGGTAAGGGATTTTAGACCATCAATGACATTCAGGAAAATATGGTGGGGCAGGTGACAGTGATTGGGAGAACTGTGTGAGGTCCCAAGGTGCCTACTTTGAAGGGGACTGAGGCGTCATTGTCCTGTGTACAATGTTGCTTGTATCTTAATACAAGCAATGTCTCTGTTCTTAATATTACATGGCTGGATACCTCCTAGACAAGCCTTGTATGTTACACACACACACATAATGTATTTGATATTACACTTAGTATGAACATATACATTATATATATACACACACACACATATATATATACACACACACACACACACACACACACACACATATATATATATATATATATATACACACACACACACATACCTCCCCCTAACATATTCTACAGCAGCACTGCAGGTTGGTAGCACTGGTACTGGTACTGGTTCCTGGATGCTGCCCTAAGATTCTGCTTTCCGTGGTTTGAGGCATAACCTGGGCATCAACGTTTTCCAAAGTCCACTCTAATGATGACCTTTATCCCTTCTCCTAGGAGAGACTTTCTTTCTTTTCTTTTCTTTTTTTTTTTTTTTTTTTTGAGACTTTCTGTTGAAGGATAGTTTCTTTTACCTCGTGAGGGAGGAATCCTGCTTGGACTCTCTGGATTCCTCAGCTTTCCTGTATCCAGATTCTGCTCGGTCTCATTGCTCTTCATTCCAGGGGCAGGACATCCACCAATGGGCTGAAAGAGCGGGACTCCAAACCCACGTAGAGTCAGGATTTCCTGTCAGGAATCCGGTGGCCCAATACGCTGGGGTGGCCAGTCTGAAAAGGGCACATAAGGTGCCAGGCTCCTTAACTAGGGCAGAGACCGTGCTTGTGCCCTGGAGGGCAGCCGGGGTGGCCAGCGGCCTGGAAACAACTGCAGGTTCCCAGGCACGCTCTGGACACAGGTCCACCATCGGCCGAGTGCACGTCCTTTATGCAGACAAGCTGCCCACTCTGTTCCTGGGGAAGTTTATAAAGCCTGTGGCTGCCCTGATCCCTTTATCCTGCAATTTCTCGGCTGTGGATGCTATTGGCACCTCCCCACTGCACTTTCCTCTTTTCTGTCCTGCTCTTCAATCCCGTATTAGGTGTCGGGCTCAGTTTCCATCACAGTCTTTTATCCTCTGGCCTGTTCGGTGCTCCTGCGGCTTTTCCTCGTCACCCTCCCCGTGGAGGTGGGGCGGGGGAGAGCGTCGGGGAAGAGAATGCAGTGCTGTGGAATGCTTCGGAAGTACAGTCCAAGCAGGAGGCTGTTGTGGGTTGAATGACCTCCCTCAAAATTTCTATGTGGGAGTCCTAATTCCTACTACCTGAGAGTTTGATCTTACTTGAACATGAAGTCATTGGGGAAATAATTTGTTAAGATGAGGATTAGTGTGGAGTCTAATCCAGAATAGCTGGTGTCCTTACAAAAAGGAGGAATTTGGACACAGAGAGAGATAGATAAACACCCACCTTCACCCACCCACACACACATGACTCCTCGTGGAGATGAAGGCAGAGATTGGGGTGATGTTCTGCAAGCCAGGGAGCACTAGCTTCAGGGGGGTTGCCAGCAAACCCCCAGAGCTAGGGGAGAGGCACAGGACAGGTTTTCCCTTGTTTCTCAGAAGGCACCAACACAGCTGACATTTTCATCCTCGTACTTCTAGTCTTTAGAACTGGGAGACCATAACTTTCTGTTGTTTAAGGCACTCAGTTTGTGTACTTTCTTATGCCCCCCCCCCCCAGGAACCTGATACCGGGTCCCTGAGAGGATGGGCCCCAGGCTTCCCCTTCTGTCCCTTCCTCAGAGCAAGTCCCAGAGGCTGTTCCTTGGAGGTGGAAGCTTCCCAGGATCGGCCGCAGAAGCCTGAGGCGTTCTCCCCATCAGCCCAGCAGCCCTGCATTTTGTGATTTTATATCTTGAGCCTCCGTGTAAAAGTCCATTTGCAAAAAAAAAAAAAAAAAAAGCATTCATCTGCCAAAACATTTAGAAGCTCTACAGCTACCTTAACAACAGGGACTTCTTTTTTCAGTGTTTTTGTGAACTTTCCAAATGTTCTTGTTCTAAGGGTTTTCTTAGTGTGCAGGGGTCTATGGGAAGTTCTCTCTCATGGTCACCTGTTTTCAAGGCCAAACAGTGAACCTGCTTCTGGAAACGTGGGGTCAGGGAAGGGAAGTGTCCAGGCGCTGAAATAACTGGCCTCTTCTCCCATGCTCCAGAAGGTCAAGGTCTGGAAGCAGTAGGGCTAGGCGGGAGTGACCCCGGGGGCAAGTGAGAATGATGAGGAGCTTCACTACTGAGACAAGTCTTCCTGACCCCATGCTGGTCTGTAGCCCACCCAGGTCCCTGCCTGACCCCTGTGGTTCGGGTCATGCTTGCCACCTTTCTATCACCTGTGGACACTACACTTCTCCCTCCAGAAGCAAGGGCTCATTTGCCCCCTCCAGAGTGGAAGCTTTGGGCCCACTTCCACTGTGGGCTGCAATGAACTTTGAAGCGTGCTTTGACTTTCCTGCTGGCCTGCTGGAAATCTCAATTCTTCTCATTGCCCTCTTGCTCCAACTACACTGAATTACCCACTCATGAAACAGCTTGTGAGGTCTTCAAGTTCAAGGATACTTTTGGAACCACACCTGTGACTACAGAAGCAGGCACTAAAGAGCTGAGAAATACAGCAGCCTCGGTAATAAGAGCCAAAAATCAGTGTGTGTGCCATGCATGGTTCTACATGCTCCTGTGATACCCAATTAAGTCGGTACCATTATCCTCATCTGACAGATGATGAAATTGAGGCTCAGACAGGTTAAGTAATTTGCCTAATGTTGCATGGTCAATAAAATGGTCAATAATCTAAGCCTGGCAGCCTGGCCCCAGAACCCTGCTCTGAAGCACAGTGTTACACCATTCTTCACAAATATTCCCAGTAGAAGGTCTAAATTATAGACCAGGAGAGTGTGTGTGTGGGTGTGTTTCTGAGGTCTAAGAGTAAGCGTGGAAAAGAGTGAGAAAAGTGCAGGTCAACAGTAATTCACAGAGTAACAGGGAGGGGTGTGGCCTGTTGTACGAAGAGCATAATAAGGACTACAGTAAGTGCTAAACTAAACTGCCATGGTGAACTTGTTTGCCAAACACAAGCCAATGGCAGATTATTACAGCTTCCCCTGGGGTCTTAGGCCAACCTCAGGGAAGTGCTGCTGTATTAAAAGGACCCCTTGTTTTGGCCTCAGGGAGGTGGCTCTGTATCTCCAAAGAAGGTAATAAAATGACCAATACATTGTATTGCCATTTCCCAGTCTAATTTCCCTGGGACGGTAGGAGTCTTTGCCAAGAACTTTCTAGAAATGAGTAGGAACAGAGAATTATTTCCTACATGGAGTGCATATCTTCAGGACCATGCTGGTGGTAAGGCCCTTCCCGTCTAGATTGTGGGATCGGACTGGTTTGCTGAAATGACAGCCTTTGCCACTGGCCAGGTTACCTGCCCCACCTTTTTCTGGGGGTGGATTTTCAGTGTGATTTCCAGGCAGGATCCTGGCTTGACCTGCTTGCTGGGAGCTCAGGCCGTACTTGATTGATGGCCTCTGCTGCCTGGCTAATTGGTATGTGGGTCCTTGACTTCCTCCCACGCCAGCCTACAGCTCAGGCTCCATCCAGTGCCATGCTTTGCTTGTCCCTGCGCTGGTGGAAAGTGCAGTTTTCAGCGTAGGCAAGCGGTACTGTGAGACCCAGGCCAGCCAGGCCATGCGGTGATGAAGTAATTGGAGCCGAGCCTCTGTTGGACCCACCGCTGGGCTGACGGGGAGGTTAAGAGACACAACTGCTAATAGGCCCTGAAAGCAGAAGTGTCTCCCTGGAGGCGTGAGGAGCATGCACAGGAAATCGATGTGGCAGGGATTATCCTGCTCTGACTACTGTCCCTTTGTGCCAAGACTAGGAAATGGGAGCGGTGTCCCCAGAGTAGACTTCTAATTTTACATCGAGAATTGGAGGTGAGACCAGAGGAGACAGTAGCAGCTCTTTCAAAGTGCCTCCTGCTGGGGATTTTTGATTATAGGACTAGCCTGTTGTTCTAGACAGGAGATCATCTCCTAAAAAAAAAAAAAAAAAGAAGCCGAAAGCCTGTGTGAGCTCCACTCAGATCATTGTGGTGGCCAGTGCTCCATCAGGCAGATTGTGGTCAGCAGGTAGGATTTTCTGCTCCGGATCCCCACACCCCTCTCACTGCTGCCGTCCTGAGGTTTCCACAACCAGGCATGGAAATGACAATGGAATACTGCCGCCCATGGCTGAGCTGTGCCCTCCTGCTCTGGGCACTCTGCCTGCAGCCACGATTGATGTGAATTTGAGATCTGGACCCAGGAAATCCAGGGCTACCAGCCTCCGTGCTTGGTGGAGAAACTCGGCAGAGAATATATCATCCCATCCTTTGCTGGGATCAGTAAATGCTAAAATCTAGTTCCCAATCTGTGCTTCCTTTTTGGTCCTGGCGGAGGAGGCACTGAGTGTGTGACAGTGCTGCTCTGTGGGAAGATGACCTGGGCTTTGGGGGACTGGTAAGAGACATTTCAGTGCCTCTCCTACAAGGGATGGCCCAGTGTGCCAACCACAAGCTCTGGGGGGAGGAAGAAGCCATGAACTTGGGGAAGTTATTCATTTTCTATAAATATCAATTTATTCATCTAAACATGAGGGAAATGATAACTGGACCAAGAATTATTGTAAGGATTAATTGAGATAATATGCACATATCACAAATGTCCAGCACCTGCGTCTATTAGTCTTTCAAATTGAGGGAGTTGCCCTACCCTTTAATGTAGAGATAAAAATACCCCAAGCTGTTGTGGCATGTGGGAAGGGAACTCCAGAATCTTCCTTGCCCCTTTCCACCTACAGGAGGTCACATAGTACATAAATACTCCTGATTACCACTTGCTCACGTTTCCAGCCTATGCCAGATGTTCTGTATGTTCTGTATTGTTATTGCCTCTCAGCCTCCCTCAACTTCATCAGGAAGCCCTTTCCCTTTGCTTCCCCAGGCTTTGCTGGAACACAAGGCATCTGTGTGTAGCAGCCTTTAAAGAACAAAGGCTTCGGAGTGACCCCAGGTGCTCTACGGCTGAGGGTCTCTCCTGAGACAGCTGTTCTCCTGGGAAGTGTGTCTTCTGCCCCCACCACTCTGGCCTTGGAAGAAGAAACTTGCCCTGCCCATGCTGTTCCAAACTTCTTCCAGTGCAATTGAAAATAGGCATAATGAAGGCCCAGGGCTGTAGAAGTGAAGTGCAATACAGAGGTCAGCTTAGACGTGGTGCAAGCTTTTAGGACTGTGGGGCTTCAAATGGAGCCTTAATCTTGCCTGTTCCCACATGACCAAGTGCAGCTTCTCATAACCACAGGGAGAGAATAGACATCTCCAGTTCTTGGGATGCAGACCAGGTTTCCTCTTGATGGTAGAATGGGGCAGGCAGATTTTCCTTCCCCTTGGTCTAGAACCTACCACTGAAGTCCTGCTGTTTCCTGCCCAGGGTGAAACACTTCCTAGATGGTCTACAGTGTCAGTACCCTTCTCAAGAAATCCTATCTTTTCTTACAGCAGTATGGCATAAGCCTGTGGAGAGACAAGGTGTAATACAATTGTCTAACACTGTGCAATTCTCAAGTCTGAGTTCAGTCTCACTCATGGTTATGTTTCTACAAAAATGTAAAGCACTTAGTTCAGTCCTACTAAGATCATCATTGGCAACTGTAGCCATGGTTACTGATTGTTGCTTTTGTGATGATGATGATGATGATGATGATTGCCAAATAACATCCTAAAAACATTCTGGTTTTAGCCTCTATCACTAGGTTCCTGGCTTTGCCATTCCTATCTTTTTTTTCCTTTCCCAGAATCCGGCTTCCCTCTGAATTTCGGGATGCTGCAAGGCCTTTTATAGCCATCTTACAATGCCCTGGGACTTATTTTGCACGTTCATAAATTGAGAGTGTTAAAATATATAAATTTTCAAGTCCCTTGCTGTGCTGGCAGTCTATACTTCCAAGATTGATCTGCACACTCCTTCAATTTTTACCTATTTAAGGAGAGGGATTTTCCATTCCCCCTTGGTGAAGGGTTCTGTTATTTCCCTGACTGATGTAATAGGCTCTGCAGAACACTGCAAGTTTATAAACATCAAACAAATATACATTTCTAATGAATTATTTACATTGTGTATAAGCATTAGTGCTAGTGGTTTTGCAGAAATGGAATTACACGTCGAAACTCAGTGTTAGATGAAGGAGTCTTTCTTCACTTCCAGTTCGGTTGAAGTAAATGATTGCTGGGAAAAGCAGAGGTCTTAAGGGCTTCTCTCTGAAGGGAGGGGAGAAGGCCTGAAAGCATTTTCAAAGAGAAAATATTCCAGTCTTAGGGTGTGGCAGAGAAAAATTAGGGTGTGGGGGGAAGAAGTGGTGAGTTTGTTTGGCTAGGTGGGCTCTGGGTGTGCCCTGAGCAGAGCAAACATCAGCTGCCCCCGTCGGTTGTGGTGTTTTGCATTGATGTGTACTTCGTAAAGGAGGCAAACAGAATCTATTATGGAAATAATAACAATGAATATAAGTATACCCAATATTTACTGAGTGCTCATCATATGGGCTATGTGTTTTACATGCGTGACCTTATTTAGCCATCCTAACATTCGAATGCAAAGGTGACATCATGATTTGGACCTTGAAGAGACTAAAATGTATGGCCGTGAGCAAGTTTCCCAAGGCCGTGCAACTATTAAATGCTGCAGCTGGAATTCAGATTAAGGTTTGTCCCAATGCAAAGTACTAGACTGATTCTGATGCACTGACATAAATACTTAAATAAGTAAATAATAAACGTGTCTAGACCAGACTTAACCCTGAGGATATTAACTGGACTCTGGTTGGGGTGACTTCTTAGTTCATAACCTTGAAATTTTCTCTGTTCTGAATATGGGTGATTTAAACTCTCAAAACTTTCTAGGAATTCAAACCATTTTCTCAGAAATGGACTGTTTCCTTTCCTTGCTGTGAATTATAGTTTGGACGAGTTCATCACTGGTAGCTAACTCATTGAATTACATGAGGATGAAGAAATGTTGATGTGGTTTTTCAGAGGAAGAAAGGTTTGTGTTATTTTTGCTCTCCTTCCCTCCCTCCTTCCCCACTCCTGGTCCTCCCTCCCTCCCTTCTTTCCTTCCTTTCTTCCATGCCAATCTGAAGAAAGCCTGCCATTTGTGTTTCATATTCCAAACAATTCTTGCCTTTCAGGAGAAATAACACTTGCAAAGTTTTACCCTGGAATGGTATTAGAAGGGCAATTTCAAACAAAGTTGGTATCATTTCTTGTAAAATCATGATCAAGAATTGAGCATTTTTTATGTGTGAAACATTGTGCTTAGCACATACATTATCTTACAACACCTTTTGGAAGTATCAGTATTACCAATTTAAGTGATACTATCTCCACTTCAGAAAAGAGCAGACTGAGGTTGTTAGAAGGTAAGTCATTTGCCCAGGGTTGTATAGCAGGCAGGAATGAACCTAAGGTGCCTGAGTCCAAAGACTGTGCACTCAATCATAACACCAAGTTGCATGTCATCAGAGGAAGAGCCAGTCCTGCCAAATCCATAGAGACAATGAGTAATGGTTAAGTATTAGACATCTATCATCTCTTTGTCCATCTGCCCATCCATTCATCCATCCACCCATGCATCCAAAAAATATCTATTATGTGCAAACACTTTATTGGCTTTCTAAACAAGCAGGGACATCAGCTGCTTGGAGTTTTGCACCCCCTTAATAATCTGTGGTATCTCTAAAAAGGGTGGACTTAGAGGAAGTGCTGAAAGAGGAAAGTCAAGAGTTACTTATCCAGAAAATTAAGATTGTATATAGCATAAATAGGTAAAGATTAAGGGGTTGACCAGAGCATTAAACACAGGATTAGAATGATGCATCTCTTACTCTCTGATTCTTGGCACATTCCTTTAATGGGGACAGGAAGCATGGTGTGAGTCACTGGCCCACTTTCTTTTGCTGTAGCGGACTCAGCAGAATCTCCCTTGCAAATCCTGGCTGCTGTGGACTCCTACCTGGAATATATTCAACAACATTTTGTATTTACTATGGGTCAGGCACTGAAAAATACAGAGTGGAATTCAGTAAATGATCATTTTCTTGTGTTTTACAGTGGCATGCTCTCCAAATGCAGGGCCAACAGCTGAATTCATCACAGTTATCCAGGGAGCTAGCTTGCTCATGCTCTCTCTCTCTCTCTCTCATTTCTGTTTTTGGTAATCAGTAGAGCAAAGTGATTAAAGGCAGACTCTGAACACTGATTGCCTGGATTTAAACCCTAACAGTACATAGCATTAGTCACGTCACTTAGCCTCTCTGCCCTCCTCATAAAAGATGATAATGATAATAGTGGTGCCTAATTCATATAATAATAAAGAGGATTTAGAGAGTTAATATTATACATAAAACAGAATTTTCTGCCACATATATCAATTATTATAAAACATATAGATCATGAAACTCTGCTGAGATGGGCTGAAGGAGAATTTCGAGAGTTGGGACCCAGGAGGAAGAGGAGGGGGATAATGATAATGATTTAGGTTTTCCAGGTGATTCTGCTTGTGGGTTTTAGACCCAATGATATAGAGATTCCAGTGAAATATTCTTAAACATGAGCCTGCATCCTAGGTTTATTTTTCTCTCTTTCACCAATTGCTTTTATTCCTTTTTGTTCTATTAAAAAATCTCACTTCCTCTAAACACCTTTTTCTTGTCTGGATTATGAGTCCTCCTCTTAAGGTGTAATGGTAATCAGGACATAAAGTCTTTCCCCTGCATGTGATCCATCTTCCGTGGTGGTGATTTGCATGGTTTGGTTTGCCCTGTGAGGTGATAAATCCTCCATATAGACCCACACCTATGGGCTTGCACACAGTTGGAGCTCAATAAATATCAAGTTTGGTAATGATCCAGACACCAGTTCAAGCAGGTATTCTGATTATTTTTGCTGCAATAATTTACAAGGGCTTTATTCAACTGATGGGAGTACTTTTCTTGATATCAGCCACGATAAATAAGTAACTATTCTATATTTATAAATCTTAAAAAATATAACAGCAAATGGGGGAAAAATCATATAGTGAATAAAATATCACATATTTTGGTTTACTTTTCTCTTCTATATCTGGGACTCACTCTCTACATAATGTTGACCATACAACCTACCAGCTGAATCCATTGGGAGTTCCAAGGAAAGAAAGAAAAATGATTAAATATACTTGCAAATAACTATATGCCCAATGACTTCAGGGTGAAGGAGAATATCTATAGAAGACACAGGCTGGCTTCCTGTTCAACAACAACCTTCCTAAGGTTATGAAGTAGTTATTCCTCTCCTGCTCTAACCATTGATTCAGGTGGCCATTCTGGTTTGTTCAAGGTGTGGGCCTAAGACCCATGTTGGGTGTCTCTTAGTAAGTGTGGTCTGTTCTGACAAATTACCATATATCTGGTGGCTTATAAGCAACAGAACTTTGTTTCTCACGATTCTAGAGGCTGAAAGTCCCAGATCAGGGTGCCAGCATGGCTGGGTTTTGGTGAGAGCTCTGTGTCAGTTTGCAGATGGCCGGCTTCTTATATGCTCACGTGGCAGAAAACAGGGTGAGGGAGCTCTCTGGGACACTTTCAAAAGGGAACTTGTGCCATTCAGGAGGGCTAGGATTTCAACATATGAATTTTGTGTGGGACACAAATAGCAGTTCATGGGATTGGGTCAAGTAGAGACTCCCCTGGGAGTTCTTGAATTGAAATGGCAGATGAGAATAATCTAGATTCACTATCACCATGGCCAGCTGCATGCAGTTGATGGCTTAGTGAATGAACCCAGCAGGCGGAGAGAGGCACTGATGAGAGACGGCAAAAGGGAGGCAAAGTAGCATTTGAGGTCCTGGTGTTAGTTCAGCCTTACTCCGTCCTGTCCTCTCTGCAGTGTAGTGTGTGATGTGACTGCGCTCTCTCTCTCTCACTTATGTTAATATGAAGCAGTTTCATTTGAATTCCATGGAGTTCTGACTTGGTAGCATGGAATTAAGTATGGAATTGAGCTTCTGTAAAACTTATTTTTCTATTAATACAGCTGTATCAGTATACATTATTTTTTATCTTCATCTGAGGAATTTTTTTCATTGCTTTTTTTAGAGAAAGAGGAAGGGGAAGGGGGATGGGGAGATGGAGACAGAGAGAAAGAGAAACACCAATGTGAGAAAATAGCAACTGCTTGCCTTTTACAGGCTTCCCGACCAGTGATTGAACCCACAACCCAGGCATGGGCCTGGCCAGGAATCGAACCTGCAACTTTGTGGTTGCATGGGACAACCATCCAACCAATTGAGCTACACCAGCCAGGACTGTACCAGAATACGTTTCTGAAGTTGAAACAGTGTCGCATTGTTGGCTCACAGCAAAGTAGGGGTTAACTAACATCCCTAGACATCTTTCAAAGAAGCTACTGTCTACTTATATCTCTGCCTTTCTGTAATGGGCATTTAATTCTTTCAACTAAATACAAGATTTTATCTTTATCTTTCTTAAATTCCAACTTGGTGGTTACGACCCAGTATTCCAAATTATATAATTCTTGAATAGTGATGATTGTCATCTATCATGTCATCTCTCCCTTCTGAATTTGTGTCACCTGCAAATTTGATATAAGTGTGTTTTATATCTTCATACATGTATACAAGTTATATATATTAAAATTATTGAAGAACAAAAGTGAGGGTGCTTGACTTCACAGTTTTCCTTCTAGGCATCTATCCTCCTACATACACTGAAAGGGACATGTTGAAGGATGTCCCTTGCAGAATTATTATAGAGAAAAATGGAATCACTGTGATACCCAGTAATTGATAAATAGATAAATAGCATGTGACATATACAAAGAATCACATCACTGCACTTAAAGAAGTGAATTAGAATGCTAAGTATAAACACTGACTGTCCTTAAACATACTGTTGACAAATGCAACATGCACAGTGACATGTACAATGCAGGACGATATTGTAACAAAATGTTATATGACAAGATGCTAAAAATGATAGAAGGATGGGTAAGTATTATTTCTATAGACCAAATGTTTGTGTCTCCCTGTAGTTTATATGTTAAATCCTAACCCCCACGTGATGGTATTAGGAAGTGGGGTCGTTCGGGAGTTGCTAGGTTATGAGGGCAGAGTCCTCAAGAATGGGATTCATGTCCTCAGAGACCCCAGAGAGCTCCCTCCTCTCTTTACTTTGTGAAGTTATAGCAGTAGCAACAGAACAGCTGTCTGTGAACCAGGAAGTGGGTTGTCAGACACCAGACCCGCTGGTACCTTGATTTTGGATTATTGCAAGAAATAAAATGTTTATTGTGTAAGCCACCCAGTCTATGGTATTTTGTTATAGCAGCCTAATCCACTTGCTATTTTCTACACTAAAAAAAAAAAAAAGCTTTAAAGTGTAGTCTTTGGCAGTCCAATAGCAGCATCCATCAAGATAATTGACCTATTCAATAAACTTACAAAAAAACGCGAATGAATTTGGTTTGACTTGACAAGTTCACCAGATCCTGGCTAGATACTTCCTGATCCCATTCTTCTTCCAACATAAAGGAAGATTACATTTACCAATGTCCTTTGCAGTTGGAGGTGGGCTACGCCACTGGATTCTTGTCTGTAGAATGGAGAGCTGGCCATCAAACTCCCTGTATGGTCCTTTGCGCTCTCTCCTCGTCTTCATAGTACAGATGAGAGCAGGCGGCCACGGAGGGCAGCTGCTCTGCCTGCATCAGACTGTGGATGTGAATGGCTGATAAATCTCAGTTGCGGGAAGTCACTGAGGAGCAGGAGGTTATTTTTCAGCAGTTAGTGCTGCTTATCCTTTGGATGAACTAGTTCTACAAAGATTTCTTCATTTAAGAGACTAATATTAAAATGTTGAAGGAAAATAACGCAGAGTATGTTCTACTGTCCTAAATCAGTGTTTAATATTTTTCCCTTTACACTTTGTTATAATCTACAGACACATTTCAAGAGAGTCACAATTAACTTGTCGCAAAATAATTTGGAATAATTATTCTCCAGGGACAGGATTTTTGAAGAAATCATTTTCTCTTCTCATAGAGTTATTTTGGGTTACATTTTTGAGGGGGAGACATATTTAATTTTTTCCAAAATAATCATATTAAATTACAACACCATCAGCAGTTTCCGGCAATTTTATTTCTAAAGTGAAAATAATTGTACCTTTGAAAATATTATAAATGAAAATAGTTTTTACCTTACAAATATATTATAATCTCTTTTCAGACAATACAGAAAAGTGTGAAGAAGAAATTCGTATTGCCTTTATCCAGCACCCACGATGACGTCTGGACGTGAAGTCATCACCTATCTCTGTGCAAACACACGCGTCTGTGCACACAACACAAGGAGGTTAGTGTTAAATGGTTTAACACACTGAAGTTTGTTTTAAATGTGAGCTGCCTTTTCCAGCAGCCACTAGCCAGTATGGCTATTTTCAAATTAACTAAAATTGAATCCAAGTACATAATGTTAGAAATTCAGCTTCCTGTCATACCAGCTACGAATGACCAGGAACTGTTGCATTGTATAGCAGCATTTCCGTTACTGCTGAAAAATCCATTGTAGAGCGCTTTTATCAATTTATAAGCATAAAGGTTTGCATAGGCTTATTGAACAAATGCTTTATCCTTGATATTAGGTGATTTCCTAGCACATTCTTTTCTCCATTCCCCAACAATACCACCAGGAACATTTTTGTAGTGACCTTCGGGCAGACCCGCAATCACGTTCTGAGCTCTGAGTAGGGTCCCAGCCTCAACACCAGCGGCTCACCGGCCAGTGTCATTTCTGACCCAGCTCTTGCTGCACCTACTTTCTGGTTTTCTTTGACTTTCCTGCCTCACTGATAATCACATCAGGATCCTGTCCTAGCTCTTTCTGACTGCTTTAATCAAAATGCCATAGACAAGGTGACTTTGACAACATGCATTTATTCCTCACTGTTCTGGAGACTGGGAGCACCAACATTAAGGTGCTGGTAGATTGGTGGCTGGTGAAGCTCCTCTTCCTAGTTCATTGACAGCATCTTCTTCCTGTGCCCTGCCCTGTCGGAAAGGGGTGAGGGAGCTCTCTAGGGACTCTTTTATAAGAGCACTGATCCCCTTCATGAAGACTGTACCCTTATGACCTAATCACCTCCCAAACACTGCACCTCCAAATACCATCACATTGGAGGTTAGGATTTTCATGTATGAATTGGAGGGTAGGGATGCAAACACTCTATCTATAACGGATACCTTGTCATCTCATGTTTTAACTGTTGTTTCATAGACCTCTTTTACCTTGACTCTCTCCGGGTGTATAAAATAATATTGTCTACTTTCTTTCTATTCTTTTCTGGAGGTGAGTTTTCACAAATATTCTCTCATTTACTTTTTACTTCTGTATAAGGCAGTATAGGCTAGGTTGTGCCCCAGGAACAAAAAAGCCTGAATGTCTCAGTGACTTAGTGCCACAAGTTTTGTTTTTCATGCATGCCCGTGTCACAGGTGGTTGGGATGCGCTTCAAGTTATCCTCACTGCAGGGTCCAAACTGATGGAAAAGCCACCATCAGGAAGATCCCTATGATAGAGGGGAAAGAGCTTGGCAAATTCACATACTAACTCTTAGAAGATGCCTCCCGGAAGTGATACACGTAGCTGCCATTCACATTCCAATGATCGAAACAATTCACACCATCTTGCCTAACTCTAAAGGAGATGGGACATAAATGTGCTTAGGGAAATAGCCAGAAATGCTTGGCAAAAAGCATTGATAATGCCTTCAACATTTATTTCTCTTTTATTTTGCAAATTTTTTGCAAAGGCATTTAAAAATATGATGATAATGATGATGATAGGTAACATTTACCAGGCATCAAAAATTCTGGTGATTTAAAAAAATACTCATTTAATCTTCATGATCTTCATTTTCTTCATGATCGGGACCCTCATTTTATAAGAGGGGCATAGAAAGGGTAAGTACCTTGTCCAAGGTTGTGTGGCTAGTGAGCGGGAGAGGCGGATTCTGATTCTAGAACCTGCGTACTGCTCCCTGAATTACTTTGTGTTGTTTAGATGCATACTGGTTTTCTCCTTAACTCATTTTTGACTGAGGGAAGTTCTATCTAGACCCGCTGTCCCTAAATAATGCATAGGTCATCTTCCTTCTGTGGTTAGTTGGGTGCTATTTGGCTTCTCTATATAAAAAAAATAAGGGAAGGGCTGGATGAGGCAACATCTTATGAGTAGGTAAGTCTCTGTCAACCCAACAAAGGTAGAAAGGCCTCGCGAGCCACGGACCTTGTAAATCTGGGTACTTTGCATACTTTTTCTCTGTTAAACTGTAGAAGTGGTGGCTCCCCTGAGCAGAGGAGGATCCAGACTCTTGGGGGCAGGTCTTTTCAGTTCTGTATTGAGCCTTAGGCTTAGGGCAAAGGAACACTGTTGGAAATAATTCAATTGGAAGAAAAAACCCTCTGGCCTGTGGGCTTTGTGCTTGATGTGGCTACAAATATATTCCCCCCAGTTGCTGCCTTGCCTTGTTACTTTTGATTCATCCTCCTCTCTCCCACAGTGCGCCTTTGCTTGTAGACTTTACCCCTTCAACTCAAGAGCATTACCCCCATCTAGAGCCATTACGAGAGTGGCTGGGAGTGGTATGATACTTTTCTCTTGTTAACAGGGTTTCAGACTGGTCGTAGCTGTAGGGAAATTATCTCCAAGAATGGCTATCTTCCACCTGCTTATTTATTTATTTGTTTGTTTTTAAATGTTTTATTTTTTTATCCTCAATTGGGACATTTTTTATTGATTTTTAGAGAGAGAGGAAGGGAGAGAGAGAAACATCAATGTGAGAGAGAAACATCCATTGGTTGCCTCCTGTACGGGCCTGGACTAAGGATCCTACCTCTATGCCCAGACCAGAAATTGAACCCACAACCTAGGTATGTGCCCCGGCCGGGAATCAAACCCTAACCTTTCGGTTCCCCTTTGTCATTCCATGGAACTGAGGCACACAAGCCAGAGTTCGATCTGCCCTTGACCTAATCATAGGCTTTGCTATAATTTCCTTTCCTTCTTTCTTTCAGCTGCCTTTGAGGAAAGTTGTTATTTCTTTTCATAGTTGGTATTGAAACTGGCAGAAACCCCCCCACTCTGTGGCTCATTTGCGGTTGGCAGCATCCTCTGATTCCCTGCTGGCGAATTTGTCTCCCCACCCTTGTTCCATCCCCCTCCCTCCGCTCTGGTCATTTCAGTGATTTTCCTGGAGGGGAATGGAGACTGTGTTTATGTTGTCATCCTTCCTGTACGTCTGTTTTTTTATTCTTTCAAACATTTTTTAAAACTTAGCAGATGTTAAAAAAAAACTGCTTAAATTTGCATTTCTTGATTACAAGTTAGTTTGAACATTTTCCCAGACATTTGTTTCTTATTTGTATTTTCTCCTGTATAAATTTTGTTTGTTTGAGACTTGATCATCCAGCAATTGGAGTCCTATGGAGAGTTTCTAAAAATATATGTTTGCATTTTGAGATCAGGAAGGAATCATTCCTTTCTGTCATTTTTGATGCAAATGTTTTATTTTCCGTCATGTTTCTTTTTTATTTTATGAACATTTTATAATGGATTTTCTATCATATTACAGGTCTGTAGGATTGTTTTCTTTTGCAAACAGTTTACCTGTTTGGGGCCTGCCTCTTTCTCCTAGAATACAGGATCTTTGAGGGCCCGGGCCCTGGCTGGCCCGTCTACCTCTGACATCCTCGTACCTAGAATAGTGCCTGGCTTAGAGTAGTTGCTTTATAAATATTCATTATATAAAAATATACTTAATTGCTTCAAACTTTCCAAAGTGACCATCTCTTCTTAATAGTATAAATGTTTAAACTGCTTTTTCAAGATTATTTGATTAAATGAAAACATTTGAGTTTCTTTAATTCCCCTGGAACATAGCTATGTTGGGTTCCCTTCGTAATATTATCTTAAGCCCCACATACTCCATGGTGTTTCCTTCTCCCACATTTTTGTGGTAAGCATTTTTAAATCATATATTAAATTACTGTGCTCCATGGATTAACTTTTCTAATTTTGAAGGATTACATATGGTTTCCATCATTATTGCTTAAGTTTTAAAACAACTATTCAACATTTAATTCCCCCTCATAGTTTTTCTTTTACAAATTTTATTTAATAATGATACTGATATTGTTTCAAGTTAATTTAAGAATCATTTGGGGGTTATTGCCAATGACTCCTCATAATTACTACCATCTTTCTAAATGCCTGATGTTGAGTTGTTTACGGATTGGAGTCAGACTTGCGTTTGCCATTCCCAGCATCCACCTGTCCCCACTTCTAAATCTCCGAATATTTTCCCACCTCTAGACTCTCAAAGCGTCTTTTATTGTTCAGGATTGCTTGAATATCAATAAGCATAGCTTTGAGATCATACCTGTGAGTTTTTTAGTATACTGAAATGCAATTCTCTTATGACTGAGGCAGATGTATAAAATGAATGAAGTGCATCGTACACTGTCTTCTTTGATACCTTAAATTTTAATTTTCACTCTACACATTTCACCCTTCTATTTTAAAAGCTTTAACCATAATTACCAGGAAACTTACTTATTCCTCTTTTACATAACTTACATAGCCACCGGTTCACTTCGTGCATTCATTCTATCAAAAAAGGACATTTCCCAGGCTTTGTGCCGGCCGGGGTTGTAGTGACAACTGTAAAAGACATTGTCCCCGTTCTTGTGTAGCTTCAACTTTGACCTCTTGTCTTTCTTCAGTGCTAAAAATAACTAGAAAGGGGGAGAAAAAGAAGTAAAAGGGAGAAAACCACTGCAGTTTTTTAGCCTTCAGATTTCTAACCAGAACAGTAGAAGTTTTAGAGACACATTTCAGTTATTTTTCCCAGCTTTGTCATTTATCCCACAGTTAATCATCAAAAGTGGATAGCAATTTGTGGACTTGATGAGCCTCGTCAGCCTCTCTGCCACATTTGCAATACATTTTCAAGACTACAAGCCTATGCAATTGGCTGGCCAGGTCTGAGCTCCCCAGGGGGGCTTAGCAGCCACCTTGATGAGTCTCTTCCCCTTGAGAAACTAGCTGTGTTTTTCCCCAAAGTATGAACCTTTAAGTTCTGAACAGTCAGTCCAGGATGGTCTAACTTCATTGGGAATTTCGAAGTTAATCTCTAAAAGAGGAAGCTCTGTTCTGCTTTCTCTACTTATCTGCCCTCCATCTTATATTCTTCTACTTTCCTAATTCCTACAACTCCTTTTCTATATTCCTTACCAGTTTGCATTCTTTCTACCATTCCATTTTAACAATCTGTCACTCTCTCCTCTACGAGTGGTTTGGAGGGTGTTCTTCAATTCTTTCATTCATCTTCCCCTCTAACAGGTTACATAAACAGCCAACGCAGTTTACGTCTTCAACACAAACTTTCGAAGTCCTGAAAATAGTTTATTGGATATCATAATGTAGATGCTCAGATTAACTAACTCCCTCCCTCCCTCCCACTGAGCCAGGAGCTCTTTCTGTACAACTCGCAAATAGAAATGGAAAGAATCAATTTGTTGATCATGGCGATTATAAGGCTGAGAGATACAAGTAGGGACTGGCACTGGTATATGTAAGAGTCAATGAAGGAAGTTAGAAGGAGGTTTAGGGACAGGCCAATCGAATCTGATCTGCTTAAAAGGCCAAGGGGAGACACTCTGGTCCGTGCCCTGGAATGACCAAACCTAAGAAGTCTCACACCAGTAAATTAACTCTGGAATCCGAGGTAGAGCCACAACCAGAAGGATTGACACATTTCCTTCCTGTAGTCAAACTAGGCTCATCATTCCTTTTTTAATGTAACAGCTACCAGGTGCCAGACACTGGGGTGGATTCTGAGGCTCTAGGAGACAAAAGAAAACCCTGGTCTCAAACACGAGGAATCTGGTTACACTGAATGAGAAGGGCTGCACTAAAGGAAGTGCACAATGCTATACAAACATAGGGAAAGCTGAGCAAATCTAGATTAGGCGGGTTGTAGAAGGACTTCCAGGGAGAAAATGACTTCTGACCTAAAATCCAAAGGGGCAAATGTCATTAACTAGTCAGACCTGAGGTTGGGATGGGTCAGAGTCGTAGTCCTGTCTGAGGGAAAGAGGGAATATAGAGGTCATATGCCATCAAGATGTGTTAAATTTGGGCCTCTGTTTTATCATAAATAAATTGAAACCAAGATCCACTTGAAGTTTACTGTCTCTGTCCAGCTACATACGGGAATTATGTTACCCTATGAATTAGAAACTCTACATCCAATAGTTAGGTCTGCTTTCCCTGGACAGTGCTTGGCTGGGTACTACTAATATTGGCCTTGATAACTTCTATTTTTGTTTCTTTTCATAATTGACCAACTTTCCCTCTTTCTCCATCCCTGATCCCAAGGCTGACACAATCACAAAGTTATAATGCATTCCAAAGGTTACCTTAAAGTTTTTTGGCCTGGAAGCCATCCTGCCTCCATCAAGGGTCTCTACTTATGTGTGTACTGACCAGTAGTTCTTGTTTTACAGTTTGACTCTCAGGCAATCTAGTTTTCTGTTTCTAGGAGTCATCTTATTGCAGCTTTCCACATGCTTGTACTTCTAAATTACTGTTTACTTTTCAGTAGACAGAGAAGAACGCAAATTTAATTTGGAGTCAGGTGGGTCATCTATACCCAGGACCACTGTCCACTGTCCAACAGTGGACATTGCCCAGCACTGATAATATTCAAGCATTGTTTTTTATTATCTGTAAGAAATGGTACAGATATGAATCCAGCAGATGAGGGGAAGTGGTCTAAAGATCATTTAAACCTTAGATTCTTATTTAAAACTGGCAGGGAAATCATCAGAAGATAAATCTAAGAGTTGATATAGTCCAGTGGCAAATGGTCTCTGCAAAAAAAGTTAAAAGTGTCAAGAACAAAAGCTCTTAAAGGGTATTGTTCTCATGGATAGAAGGTGGGAAACATACCTTTATGAAAGTCTTGGCTCACTGAAGAAAAATCAGGTCACACTACACTTTTAAAACTCTAAGATGACCTTTGTGGCCTGTCAAAATTAGTGGAAAAAATTTTAATGATACTCAGTTCTATTGACATTTTATGTGCTGAACTTTCTTGGAGAAATCAGGGGACAATATGCCGTTATGAAGTTTCAGTTCAACTTCTTCTGTCTTAGTGTCATTAACTTTTGATCAGACACTTTTTTTTTTTAAAGGAATGGAATGCTTTAGAGAATGTCATCCTTGAGGTTTTTGGTCCTTGTTTTCAGGGTTTATCACTTTTGTTTGTCATCAGATGGCTCTGTGTCGTTGATGTTGGTATATATCAGAATAATTGACCAAGACATTTCATTGACTTATAATGTTGACTGTTCATACACAAGAATCTAGAGCTCTTGGCCATAATGTGTTTTAGTTGAAAGCTCTTCCTAATTCTCCATTTTCAGCTCCTGAGAAGTAACTTGCTCCTTAAAGGGTATGTGACCTTTGACCTCTCTGCATGAGGGAAATGAAGAGTGACTTGTCTGTGGGTAATCACAAAATGGTCTTTTGGTTATGAACTCGTCCAAAGTTGACTGCCCAGTGTTTGTGGAATAGTTACAGGGGGCCTTGAACACTGTGGGTGTATGAAGAGGTATCTGGGAAATGTAATGTTCTTTAAATTACCAAGAAGTAATTTGATCTGAATAAGGCAACTCCAAAGAGAGCTCATTATGTTTCCTTAAAATGCAATTGCAAACTGTAATTGGATTTCTTCTTAAGATGAACGGCAAACCTAGGGAAATGGAGCATTTATCATTTTTGTCAATCCTTTTCTTGAACTCGAGCACTAGGGGTGATGACACACAGCATCACCCCCTGGGGACAGAGCATGTTCTGTAACTTAGACAGGGTAGGCAGATATTGCTGTTGTTGTCTCCTGTACACAGAGCCATTAATGGGTTTTGAGCAGAGGAGACGTTATTCAGTCGACATTTTTAGATGGTTCATCCGAAAGCAGTGTTTAAAGAAGACTGGGGGTCAGAAGAGAAATTAGAGAAAGATAGAATATGAGACCGTTGTCCCAGCCTGAACCCATAATGTTGGGGGTTTGGACCTGGGTAGTGGTGGTGGGATTGGGACATGTGGGTATGAGTAATAATTCTATGTGACTGCAGCCACGGCATGTAATAACTAGTTTCACATTGGAGATGGTGTGTAATGGAAATAACCCTGGTCTAAGCATTGGGAAATGAGATGTTTCCGTGGCAAGTTCAGGCTTAGTTTCCTATTTTATGAAATAAAGAAGTTGAACTAGAATGATCTCCAATTCCTTTCCAGGCCTAACAGTTTAAGGTCGGAAGATTTTAAGGCATTACAAGTATGCCCTTTATTCCCTGAAGAGAGGCTTAACATAAGGAAAAAGTAAATAAGCTACGTTGCTTTTGGTGTCTCTGTGACTGCTTACGGCCACACTGGAACCCCAGATGCATCCCCAGCCAACCGAGGTCCTGAGCTTTACAAGCGCATAAACCTTTCTGATCCCTCTCCAGAGTTGGAGCGCGTCTGTCCTTAGATGTACTTATGTACTTATGTCCGTGGATCTCGTCTCCTAAACTGATTTGTGGCCTATCATGTCTAAAGCAGTTTTTTCCTCAGAAACGTTACTACCTTATCTACGTACAGTCTGCCTCATTTTGAGAAATGTTTGATTTAGACTTCTCAGGAACACTGTGAGGCATGTATACACTGAAGGTGTCAGTGTGTCTGCCTTACAGATGAAGCATCTGTGACTCAGGACAGGTAGGTTGTACAAGATCACACAGCTAAGGAAAAGTAAGGATAGAATGCAATGCCGGCTTCCTTACTGCAGGCCCATTGCATTTTCCACTTGATTAGCACGCTTGTGGAAATTTTAAGTCCCTGGGCAAGAAGTATTCAGGTGCCAGGGGCCTGTGGAAGCATTCGGAGGTCACCATTTGGCCTGTTTTTCTGCTTTTGATCAAATATAGTCCCAGCAGCCATCTCATTTTTAGCAGTTCTGCTAATATTATACCTAGTAATCCGTAGCAATAATGATCGTCATCACACTTCCCCTCCGACCATCCCAAGGAACGTTTAGTATATTAATGTTGTTAATTAATCTTGATGACATCCTAGCAAATGAAGCAGATTGCGAGGAGGACGTCCCACTTGGCTGACTGGGAAGCTGAGGTAGAAAGCAAGGTCACAGAGCTGCCTCAAGGTGAGAATGAGTCAGCCCAGCTCTGAGCCAAGAATAGCCTTTTCACAGCTGAAGCTTAAGTCTCTTGGCAAGGGGCTCACGCTACTCTCCTTAACCAGGAAAAAAAGAGAAATGCCACTTAAAGCCAGGCTTTTCTTTGCTTAGTTATTTATCAGTGCTTTTTTTTTCCATTCTGATTCATTGTCTTTATTTTTTTCTTTACCGGTGGAGATTCCCCCTTTATTTATTTTTTAAAATTTCTATTTTTTTCCATTACCACTTAGTCCCATTATACCCCACCCCCACTGCATTCCCCACACCGTTGTCCGTGAGTTCTTTCTTCCCTCAATCCCTGTAACCTCTGACCTCCCCACTTCCCCACCTTAGCTGTCATCCTGTTTTCTGTCTATGCGTCTGTTTCTATTTTCTTGTTAGTTCATTAGATTCCGCATATGAATGAGATCCTATGGTGTTTGTCTTTCTCTGACCAGCTTAGTTCACTTAGCATAATGTTCTCTAAGTCCATCTGTAATGTTGCAAGAGGCAAAACTTTCTGTTTGTTGTTGTCGTTGTTGTTAACGACTGAGTAGTATGCCATTGTGTAAATGTCCCATAGTTGTTTTAGCCACTCATCTACTGATGGGCCCTTGGGCTGCTTCCATATCTTGGTGACTGTAAATAACACAGCAATGAACATAGGGGTGCTTACATTCTTTTGAATTAGTTAGTGTTCCTTCAGATACATTCCCAGAAGGGGGATCTCTGGGTCAAAAGACAGATCCATTGGGAATGCAGACAGGCGCGGCCACTGTGGAAAGCAGTGTCAGTGCTTTGTAATTCACGATTTCTCTTCTTTGGGGCTCCCGCCCTTCGGCAACTAAGGCGATATAGTCTGTGTGTCTTCTGGGAAAACATGCCCAGCTGTTCTGCTGACGGCCCTCTCTGTTCCCCCTGCAGTGTCGCCGCCCACTCACTGTCTCTGAGAACTTGAACTCTCCAGATTTTAATGGTATCACAGGAATTTGCTCCATTGGCCTTTCCTTTTCTCACTCAGGGACTTGCTTCACAGCATACCTTTCCCCTTTGGGAGGAGAGTCTTGGTCTCCCCTGTTGTGTCCAAGGTTTTGTTTTCATCAGAGAGGAGACTGAGCATGTTAGAAATGATGACTGTGTTCCTGACCATGTGCTTGGTCCCAGCTCTCTGCAGTCTCCATGGTTTCTGCAGCACTGGGGATCTGCCCTGCGCAGTGATGACTGATTGCCCTGTGGCCAAGTGAGGAGTGTGTCGGTTCTGTGGGGTGGGGAGTCCGGTTACACTGGGGGAAAGGGAATGGCATTTCTGTAGGCGGACGGGGAGGCCCTGCTTATCTGTGGGAAAAGGGATGATTATGACGCTCTGATGTTGGGAAATGTGGTTGCCTTTAACCTTGAGCCTGACCGAAGAATCCTGTTATAATTTACTTTGACATTGTATTTAAAACCTTCACAATAATGAACTATCTTCCAAACATCTCCAGGAAGTGGATTACTCTCATGGTCAAAGTGTCTTTAGAAGCATAAGCCACTCGGATCAGCAAAAAGAAAAAGCATCCCCTCCAAAAAAAAAAAATTCCACACTGAAACATTTCCAAAAATATTTGCTGGCCCTCTTTCAAAATCATCATTTGTGATGCCTTCTTAAAAGCTTCATGTGATCCAGGCAAGTAGTACATGGGAAAGAGCCCAAGTAATCTTTTTACAAAGTATCTGCTCAATACTTATCTTCTGTGACCTGAGACAAAATGTTAGGGAAGATTAAAACACTGGCAGAGCTCTAGCGGGCTCCGGCACAGGGATGGCAAATAAATGCTATTCGTGTTGCCACTTGCCATTCCCAAGTTCACGGCAGACATCACTAATGGATCACACCACTCTCTCCTGCTGAGCCTGGTTTCAATTCACAGTCCTTCTCATCATGGCACTAGACATGGCCACAGTCACATTGTAGGATTGGTTCTCCGGTTGAAAACCGTTTATTCTGTTTTAGAGCACACTGATTTGCCATGCTTTCCTCCAGAATTGGGATTTTCAACCGGTGTGCCATGACAATTTTAAAAACGTGCCGTACCTGGCTGTTCAGTCAGGGGCGCTGACCTCTTTTCCCTTAGGTTGTAAAATTAAAAAATGACAACAGCCAACACCACAGTAGCCATCTGGTATGAATGAATCAAAATTATACCTTTTTTTTTGGTCAGATCAGCAAGAAATATAATACTTTTTGGTGCACTGCAGAATTTTAGTAATTGGTTTATGTGTGCCATGAGATGAGGTTAAAAACTGCTGCTCCAGACTAAAACCAGAGGTACAGGGAAATGGTGTGGGTGGCAAGCCTGGTGGATTGTTACTAATACAATTAAGGTATTTTTCAAGCAATTTCAACTAATCCAAAGTCTGGGGCTGTGATAGAATTTTCTCCAAATTTAGGACACTTAAAATATTGCACCATTAATGAAGGAAATGTAATTTAAAATGCCAATATTTTATCTTTGGAATTACAAGTTTAATAATGTAAAGAATTTGAGGAAGGACTGTGGAATACTGTAGTCTCATTCACCTTGGGGAGTGTAAACTGGCCCCCCAATTTGTGGAGGGCAATTTAAGGAGTATCCAAAACAAATGCACATACGATTCATCTCGGTAACTCCACGACTACAGACATATTTCTGCAACTATTTAAAGATCTGTATTTTGTCTGGGTATACATCAATTGCAAAAATAAAATAAGGAACAAATGTGTGTCTGTCTCAGTAGAATAGTATGCAGACATTCAGAAGAATGGGATAGGTACAAAGATGGTGAATGGCGTTGTTTCTCTACAGTTATTTAGTTCCTCCACGTGCTACCTGCACGTCATTGCTCTGTTGCCTTCTTGGTTGTCTACACAGCGTGCCTTGCCCATGGAGTGTGAATGCCTTCGTTTGCCACATTCTAAAACGTGATCCCCTAGCTTGGCCGGGGCTCCTTAGCTTCAACTCTCTGTCACATGGGAGTAATGTCGTCTAGTGGCTACTTTATCAGCTTGGATTCCAAACTGAGAAAATGGGCTGAATAGAGCTTATTGAGGCAGAGCCAGATGAACCCAGGTTAGTCAAGCGAAGCCCACAAAACCGCAGCATTTATGTAACATAAGCAATAAGGAAATATTTGTTATTAAGCCAGTGAGACTTTGAGGTTGTTTGTTATACAGCCTTCCTGTAGCAAAACCTGACTGATATATCTAATTTAGAAAAAAATCAGGAATATGCATCGTGAAAAGCAAATTACATACCAACATCATCATTATGATTGATATTTTAAAAATCTATCCATTCATTTGTCCATCCATCCATCCATCCATTTTAAACCTAAAAATAAAAGACAAAGTGAAAGGCAACAAATACATAGTTGAAATCTAAAAGAATATCGATTCTGGAAGCACCAATTCAGGAAGAAACGCAACTAGTGTTCTGATTAGGAGGGAGAGGCACGGGCTGTGTATGAGAAGGGGAAGGAGGACAATTCTATCAGAAGGAAGGCATTGCTGCAGGTGCAGGTAAGCTGCAGGTAAGCTCACATAGTAATGATAATTCCAGAGAAGGTTTATAACCTCCAGTCCAGTAGTCATAATATTTGCTTTCTTCTTATCATTTCAAACAATTGTTTGGGATACAATGCTGCTTTAGGCCTGGTTCAAAGATTGTTTCACCCTGTTGCAGCATTCCAAAGGTTCGAGGGGTAAGACATGTAGGGCAATTCCTCTGGGGTGGCACCTGTGACTCCATTTTGAAGTGTTTCCATTTCTGTTGTTTGTCCGATCCATCCATCCATCCATCCATCCATCCATCCATCCACCCATGGACGAGAAAGGAGCCACATACTAAACCTCACAAGCTCAGGGGAAGCTACACAGAAGGCCCTACAAACTCAGCAACCAAGAGTAACTACATGTTATGGTCTGAATATAAAAATTCCTGACTAAATGTGAATTGTGGCAGTAGACATGTCCCGGAACTATAACTTCCTTGACAAAGGTCAGCCTTTACCTGGAGTGATCCTGTTGTCTTTCTGTATCCAAGGTAACGTTCCCTGGGAACGTCAGATGGCCTCCTTTCCCAGACCCACTGCAACAGAGCAGGAGACCACGCAAGCCCTCATTGTGTCTTGTTCTCGTGTTATCTCCATGAGCTGTAAATGTTTACTGTTCTGTGCACACCAGTATCTCTTGTTTTACTTTTTATCAGTCTTAGAGCTCCCATCACTCCTGTGCTTTCCCTTACCCCCTTTATCTACCATCAGTGGATTTCATGTAACCCACTCCCCTTTATGTCTTCTCCTTTGATTCTAATGTATAAGTAAGTTGCCAAACTGCCATTCTCTGGAAAACTGTCTAAAATTTTCCCAGAGGTTTGGATGTCTATCCCATCACCACAGCCTCTTATGCTTGTGTATGTGTGTACAAAACACTTCTAAAAAGGTACATAGAGAACTATGGTAACCACGCAGAAACTCCGTTTCTTTAACATGACCCTTCCTCCTTTCTGTTGGTTTACTCCCTTCCTTAGTCATTAAGCACTTAGGACACCAGATTCTGATCAGCATCAAACCGTCTGAAGAACAAAGCCTCGGGTCTGTTGACCACAGTTGTGTTTCAGCCCCAAGCCGTGACAGAGGAAGGACTTTCCAAACCACACCCCCCTGAAACCAGAGAGAACAAGGCCTTGGCTGACGTCAGGACCTGACGCATGGACCCTACGCAGGCTCCGACCAACCGGTCAGCGGAGCCTCCAGCCCCAACTCCTCCCACAACCACAATTAATGATTTTTCCCCTATGTAATCCATCTCCTGGAAGCCGTCCGTCAAAGAGCCAGGTCTTTCAGCATTGTGACTCCAGGCAGGGCACTATTTCCTCAGTTAATAAAATTGTTTCTTTGCTGCAGCCTACTGTTCTCCTCTCATTGGGCTTTGATGTGAGCAGGTGAACAAACTCCTTTAGTCTGGTAACGCTGTCAATAGTAGGCATCTAAAGAGTGGTTGAGGGCAGGAAGGATAGAGGCAAGAAGAATTTGTAATTAATTCATATTTTTTATTATTTGAATTTTTTCACCAAAATGGGTCATTTTAATAATAAAAATATTAGCAAACTTTTCATTTTTAGTACTGCTATTTTAGGTATTTGGTCTACTTTTGGTTATTGATTTTATTGTCATTACACCTTTAAAGTACTGTGTGTTCTGGTGGGGAAAAACAATCCACAAGACGTGCCATCTCCCATAAATAAAACACAAAGGAATTCTGCACCCTTTCTGTAGAGACATAACTTGGGACATAGCTTGCAGCCTGGCCTCGGAGACTTGTCCCAGAATCTGAGGAGGTAGGAGAAGAGGAGGAGGTGGCAGTGATGAGTCGCTACCTGGGTTTGTGTTCCCGAGTCACCAGGACAAAGCAAACATTGAGAAGTTTGAAAGTGAAGTGACAAAGCTTCCTCCTGCTCTCTCTGAATTGACTTTTCCCCTGTGCAAAGCAAGGAATCGTACTCATAGCATGTTTAATATTATTCTCTAACTTAAAAATTATGCAAAATGCTGACCTCAGGCAAAACTGAGTAGTCCTCACATTATCCTGACCGAGGCCAACAAAACCAGTCCTTCCTTTGTCCTGTTCCTTTGTGATTCATTTGCTGGAAAAACAAAGATTTCTTTTCCCTTGAGTTCATGGACTATCCCTCCCTCACCTCTGCCTTTTACCTCATTAATTCCTGGTCACCTTCATGACTTAATTTCACCTCATCCAGACACTTGCTTTGTCCCTCTCAGCCAAGTAGTTGTTTCTTGTGTGTTCCAGTATTATCATGTATACCATGAGGTCTGTCTAGAAAGTGTCCAGCCATGCAGTAGGAGAGACATTTATTGAAGAAGATCCGAGAAAAATTGTACATAGGACAATCACACCTCAGTCCCCTTCACACTAGGCACTTTGGGACCTCACACAGTTCCCCCAGTTGCCATCTGCTGCCCTATAGCATTTTCCCGAATCTCATCCATGGTCTGAAATCTCTTCCTTTTCAGAGGTGATTTTAGTTTGGGGAAAAGCCAGAAGTCACAGGGCATCAAATCTGGGCTATAGTGGGAGTTCTGAGTCACCTGAGTGATTTGATGTTTTGCCAGAAAAACTGCAAAAGATGTGATGTGTGAGCAGCATATTGTGGTGATGAAGCTTCCAGTCACCAGTTGCTCGTAGCTGTGGCCTTCTGTATGGTCTGAATAGTTTCTGTGGAGGATGTTCAAGCTTAACTCAAAATCTGATGCAGACTCCCTCCACTTGCTTAGTCATTTTGAATGCAACAGCCACACAGTACACATGCTCACTCAAGGGCAAGTACTGCTCCCACTGACTAGCACAGCGAAGTCATCATTGTTCACACACACACATTCCAGTCCACACTCCTTGGCTGCCAGTGTACAACCACATCATGCAAACCATTCTCGTTGCATTATCAATGACTATGCTTTTCCCAGGCCGACCTTGTTATATAACAGAAATGGGGAACCGTCATGTTCTTTGGTTAATGTCCACTTATTTGTCTTTCTCACCTATTAAGCTATTTAAGGTCAGGCACTGTTGCTTACTTATCATATCTTTAGTAGCTCATCCTGGAGTATAATAGGTGCTCAATAAATATTTGTTGAGTTGAGGGGAAAGTGTACTGATTTGATAAAGTAATCTGTGCTCAGATGTAATTATCTCAACTTTCAGGAATTTTTGCCTTTTAATAGAAAAGGGCAGGGATTTTAGCTTTTTACATTAACAGGCTGGTAAGAGACCTATTTTTTTTTTCAGAGGGGACTTCTAATTCACAGGGTGACCAGATATCTTGAGCTGGCTGTAACTGAGGGGTTTCTAGGGATGCGGGACTTTCAGTGCTGGTGCAGGGATAATCCTGGCAAATTGAGACAGCTGGTCTCTCTGCTTCTAGATCAATCACAGAAGAACTACCACTGCTTCTTGACACAGATCAAGGCAAACTGTTCCATCCTCTTCTCATAGCGATCAGAAAAGATACCACAATTAATACGTTACTGCCAATATTTCCTCCTCCTGTCTCTCAGGAGATCATTGAGTTTTCATTTATAGCTCATGTGTTTCCTCAATGGACACATAAAAGATATTGATTAAAGTCTTCTATCTCTTCCTGCTGCGTCCACAAAAGGTTGTCAGTCAACCTGAGGAATTTAGGAGATTAAGTACTTAGAGGGCAGGGACAATGGCTGTTTTTATAGTGACAGGAATGGGGCTGAACCAATGCTGCTTTCTTAATCAGAGCCTTCTCAGAGTCAATAGCGATGAGAGAGAGAAGGGCTTCAAGGTCATTGGGCAAGCTCTGAGCTACCACAAGTTATCAGCCTGGCTAAGAGTCAGGAACCATTATGCAAATACACCACATTCAGTCCTCCAAGTAATGTTTATTCGTGAAAGCTCAACAGACACGTTCTTCTCCTTGTCAGGCCTGCAGATTTCTATGAGAAAAGCCAAACAGCCTTGTCCCAAAGGGGAGAGGGTTGGCTAAAGCCAGCTGGTGGGCACAGCTGTGAAATACAGGGGTTTCCAAACCCAGACCCATCAGGAAAATCAGCTCTCTGGCTAGCAGCTGTGCTCCAGCTGTGATGGAACACAAAGAACTCTCCCAGAAGACAGCTGAGACCCAACCGGTCTTTGCTGGCAACTGCTCTGTCTTCTCCGGAACACTGAAGTTTTCTCCAGAACTATCACATTACACCGAGGAGGGATGTTTTCCAAAATGTGGCTTGGTGAAGCTCTGACCTTCCCAGAGTCTTTCTCTCTTCTCTGTGCTTTCCTTTAGAACTTGTGCCTGGGCCAACGGGAGGCCTGGGCGAGAAGGGAGAGAAAGAAAACATTACTTAAAAAAAAGAACAGTGCGCTGACCATCTATTCAGTCAGCAAACATTTATTGAGCATCTGCTCTCAGTTGCATGCTCTCTGTGGCCTTGGGCGCACAACAAGCTTTATCTATGTCTTCTCTTAATTCTCACCACTGGGTGAGGCTCTTAGAGCCTCCTTGAGAAGCACACGAGATGGTGTGTTTCTGGGTAGAAGCACATTCTACAAAAGGGATGCATTTTAAACATTAAATAAAAAGATAACATGTTGGTAATGATTAAGACTGTGATCAGTTTTAATCAGAAGAAGCAGCATAAATGTAAGACAAGGAGACACAGAGAGAGAAAGGTGGAGGGAAGGACATCAAGGATTGATCATATAGCTCATTCCTCCCTCCTTTCCCTACCTTCACTGTAGGTGTTATTACCTGGACAAGGCTCTTATTTCAGTGATGCTCATGGTGCCCCACCTTTGCTGGGTTCTCCTGTGGCTCTGGGTAGAGGTGGCCCCTTAGAATGAATGAGCGTGGTAACCATAAATGGTGACATGTCTGCATTCGTCCCCACAGAAAGAAAAGCAGGAGTACCTCCTACCCTAGCCACCATCGCTGAGCCACCAGGCACCCTGAAACTTAATGGCATAAGACAACCATTTTATTTTGCTCACAGATTCTGTGTGTCAGGAATTAGGACAGGGCAAAGCAGGGATGGCTCGTCTCTGCTCCATTATGTCTAGTACTTTAGTTAGAAGAGCTAAAGACTGTGGCGGACGTGATATTTGGAGGCTGCCATCGCCTGGAGGTATCTTCACTTACGCATAGTCTCTATGTGGACGGATCTGGGCTTCCTTACAATATGGGGCCGGTTTCCAAGAGTGAGTGTTACCGAGAACACAGGAAGTCGTGGCATTTTTAATATATCCTGCGAGGTCAGTTCTGTCCTACCTCGTCGGTTGAGGAAATGAAGTTCCGTTCAGGTTCAAAGGGGAGGAAACGTAGCTCTACCAGGTGCTGGGTGGAGGTTAGAGTGACATTGTGAAAACGGAGGTGCGGGATGGTAGGTATTGTGCTGGTAGGAAGGTGGTATTGTTGTGGTTGCGTGTGACAGGTACTATCTGCTGCATCTTCTTAAGTGAAAAGGTTGATGAAAGGTTAAAATTTGGGCAAGGTCGGGGGTACTAGAAGATTTTTTCCTGTGGGAAATCCTCTGACTTTCTGAACGTGCTCTGCTGATTAATCCTCCATCCCTCTGCCCGGCATTTGACTCTGCCTTGAATGTCCATTCCTGTCTTCTTTGCTAGATATACTTTGATTTAATGTTCCAGACGTAATTCTACTGGTACCTTACTGGTAGACTCTTCTCTGATGAACTTTGATGGAATGAATCACACACTTTCTGAGCTCCAGAGAGTAGCTGGTATGTAATGAGCACATTTCTATCTACCGTAGTCCCAGGGAGTTTACATGTTTTAAATAATATCTTCTTCTCAACAAGTTTGAGAATGTTATTAGAGTTTATTTTTAGAGTTATTATTAGAGTTTTATTTTTACAGATGAAGAAGTTGAAGCACAGAAGGATTAAATCACTTGGCTAAGGGCATACAGCTTAAAAATGGAGAGGGCTGTGGGCAGGATGTAAGGCAGAGTCAGGCAGCATGCCGCACCTGCTGTGGGGGTCTTCAGAGTGGTGTTCACAGGAAATATTTACTGATCATTCACCCAAAGAGTAGAGGTAGAAGGTAGAACCAAATTCCTGAAACACTGGTTGACTCAGTAGTTTCAGCAACTTAGACACCAGCTGCCCCTCAGTAGTGTCTAGTGAATAAAAAATCAGTTAAGGTCTGACATTGAAGTACTAACACGAAAAATTTTCCAGTGATGCAAATCTGTTTTTAGAAGAGCATAAGAGAAGCCTGGGAATGCACAATTTAAAAATTATTATTTTACAAATAGTTGTGTGAAGCCTGGGATGGGTTAAGGATGTGACCATCTCTTTACTGGAAGAAATGCAGAATTTTAAATAGCTCCTCTTCCCCAGCTTGGCAGTATTCTGACTTCGGAGGGTGCTTCTAATTGCTCAGAAGCACACCCTTCTCTCCGTGAGAGTGCTGGCAGGTGATGCAGGCACTTTACTTTTCTCTGCAGCTCTCCTGGCCCTCCCTGCCATCCTCCCAACCAACACACGGCTGTGCTGTTACTGCTACGTGTGAGTGTGGGTTTGTCTGACCTCAGATTCCAGGCACCATTTTTGCGGAGTTTCTAAAGTGAATTTGTCAAGGAATGTTCCAGTGTCACTGGGCTGTTCTTAAAGATAAGTAATGTTAACTATTGTCTAATTACGCGAGTAGTTAGCATCGAATATACACATGGCTGGTTAGTTTGTAAAAAGTGAGTATTCAAGGTGCCAGGAATTGAAGATGCTACTGGCAGGAAAAACTCAAACTTCTCAGATGCAGAGTTATCATCCTGGATTTTCAGTCCCTGTGAGAGGCTTCCCACCACCTGTGTGGTCCCAAGTTTCTGCTGCCGATACTACTATTACTACTGCCACCGACCTGAAGTCCCCCTCCAAAGTCTGAGTGAGGTTACAGGAAGCCATGAATTATTTCCAGCTGTGGACATTCAACAGCCACTCTGTCAGAGGTCTGTAAAGTTATCTGGTACTCAAGTGTCAGATGCTTCCCTGACCAATGTTGGAGGAGGTCATCGAGAGGACATTACCACAGGTTGACCTTGACCTGAGACCTGGACCCATGCAGTCAGAAGCTCCTCACCCTCTCCCTGTCCACGGAATGCATGTTCTGGGCACCCTTCCCACACTGGGAGCTGTTTCAAGGATGACTCCCTGAGAGAGTAAGATGTTGCCGAAATGATCTTGACTGAACTGGTGACTGAACCCTGTGAAGGCCTCTACATGAACTTCTCAGATTCTAGTGGGTGTGACGATTCCTTTTTTTGTGACAGCCCAAGGCAAGCCAAGTATGGAAGTTCGCTTAGTTATTAAAGCTCCCATTTACCAATCTGGAGTGGTCTGCCTTTTTTGGGCTCTCCTTGCCCTTTGTGTACAACGAAGGCCAAGCTTCAAACTAGAACTCCATGTGTTCAGTTCCATCTCCTTTCCCTACGGCCAAGGTCCCAGCAGGGTAGTCATCTGAATGCCACATCACCGCCCTGCATTTCATCTTTGTATAGCCCTACTTTCTCTTAGTTGCCTCTGATTGAACGGTAGAAGTTTGTAGAAATGCTGTTGGAAGCAGTTCCTGGGGTGTTGAGACGGAATATGTCAGAATTTAAGATTTAGCAAAATTTCAAAGTTTTCCCCAAGGGGACTGTTAGCCTTCAAAAGTGATTTCTGTAGTCCAGCATTTTCTTTTTGATGAGATTCAGTCCAACACGGCTGCCTCATGGCCATTTTTGGACCCTCCCTCCCTGATTCTTCAGGAAACGATCGATTGGAAATGTATTCTTAGAGCTAAAAAGCATCAACATACTTTGTCTACTCCTTTAATTTTTTTCCTACTCTTTTGACTCTCAAGTAGAACTTTGGCTATGTCACTTTGGCTCCGCCCATGGCTACTGCATGATCAACTCAATCCAAAGGGCCTGTTTCACAGAAGGGCCACATGGCAAGAAACGCAAGTTCTGCACTGTGCCGCTGAGCCATCAGGCACCCTTCGTTAACATTTCCATTTTCCATTAAATGGGCCATTGCTGCTCCAAGTCAGTGGTTCCACTCCAGAATTTGTAGCACAATCAACAAAGTGTAAAACGCGTGTCTTGAGGACGGCCTCTAATTTTCCTTAATTGCCCATTGAATTACAGCAAGCATGACCCTGACACCAATGTTACTTCCTCAACACACATCCTTGATGCACAGCAAGTTTTTCTTCCGTGACAGGTTTATTTCTTTGTGGAAGAACTATTTAAGAGGCATTTCATTGTATGTTGCAAAGATGTAATTGGGCTCTGGCTGGTTTGTTCACTTAATAGGTGTGGTAATAATTATATGTCACTTTTTAGTATATGGGCTCCTTATTCCTCTCCAGGCTGATTGCTTTATCTAGGAGGCATCGAGTGGGGTTGCTCCAAAAATAATATCTGTGGGAAGATGAACTTCTGATTTATTTCTCTCTGGAAGCTCAGGGTTGTGGTGTGTTCAGAGGGAGACAGCAGCTTCCTATTAAGTAAGGCTGAAAAATAGCAAAGAAAGGTAGTGAGATCTGTGCAGAGGTTGTTTTCACTTCATATTTAAAATACTCTTTTTCTTGCATGGCAGGGAAAATATTTAGAGGTTGACTACTTTCCGACTGACTACTGGACACAAAGGGATGATGTACATTCGGATTAAGTTCCAGGAAAAGCATTCTTGGGGCTAGGTGACGTCACCTACAACATGTCATTGGAGCTGAAATTATTTTTTATTTATTTTCTGCACCTTCCATCTTAGTTCTTGCTGCTAATCCATTTTGAGTATTGTTCTTCTGTTTTGTTTAATTTCTATTTCATTGTGTATGCTATTACCGTTGTCCCAATTTTTCCCCTTTGCCCCCCTCCACTCAGCGCCCCCCACACACATATTTCTATAGACAATCCCCACACCGTTGTCCACATCCACGGGTCATGCATAAATGTTCTTTGGCCAGTCACTTCACTGAGCATTGGTCTTCTTTTTATCCTCTTTTCTGTGTCTCCATTTACTTTCTTGACTGTATTTTGAACTTAAGCTCTTTCATCTTGCAACTCAGAACTATTAATATAAGTATTGAGGATGGGAAGGTCTGAGAGAAGGAAAGGTGCAGAGCTTTGGAAGGGACAGGTTATTCTGGGCATCATCACACAGTAGGACTCAATGAATGAACCCCCAGCAGTGATCTGATCTGAAGGGTCATTGGCATGGCATCTCTATAATTACATTGGTGGTGACAGGAACATGGCTGGCTGTGGTCATTGATGGTGGCTTCTTCAGTGACCTTGTTGCTTCATATATATCTGCAGGGGTAGCGGCATCTGCAGCAGAACCTTCATTAGACAAAAGCATTTGTCATGGCCTCTGCAGTGGGTACTGATGACATGACTGACATTTTTGGAGTCAGGAGTGACTAAGATCACCACAGCAATTGGACGAAGTGGAGAGGAGAAGAGCGGAAACACTGTCGTCTCCAATGAAACCGGTGTTCCAAGCAGGACACCCACTGTGGGTTGTCTGTGGCCGAGCTTTGGTTATGGGGCAGGGAAGCTATTTTTCCAGTAGAGCTGATACGAGTAAAGTCAGAGAATCATAGTATATATCTTGTAGGATTGTGGTTTAAAATGCAATAACTGGTTTAAAACACATAAAACAGTGCTTGACACTTACTACAAATTAGCTAATTAATATAACATAGTAATAATATTTGTATTATAGCTCCCTTTTGTTAAAAACTGATTAAGTCCAGGGGCTAGATTAAAGTCTTTACTTGTATAATATAGACAATATATTTTATGCTACAACTTTAACAGTTATGACCTGAATTGTGTCTCCTCCAAATTCCTATCTCTAAGCCCTCACCCACAGTGGGACTATATTTGGAGATGGGGTCTGTAAGGGGGCAATGGAGGCTAACTGAGTTCATAAGGGCAGAGCCCTAATCCAATAGCACTGGTCTCTCCTTATAAGGGGAGAGACACAAGAGTCCCGTCTCCCTCCACATGCCCAGAGAAAAGGCCATGTGCAGGCTCAGTGAGGGATGCCATCTATAAGCCAAGGAGACAGATGCCCCCAGAAGCCAATCCTGTTGGCAGCTCGATCTTGGCACCAGCCTCCAGGACTGTGAGAAAATAAGTTTCTGTTGTTTAACAGACCATGTGTAAGGAATGATTCCCCCCCAGTTTGTGGTATTCTGTTACGGCAGCCCAGGTGGATTAATATACGTACTAAAAACAAAAAAACGCAGCTCTTTCCCTCAAATCCTTGACTTCTTCATTTTTTCTATGACTTTATTCATGCTCCCCTACCCTACTGAGGGAGAACAATTGATCTTGCCAATTAGAAGTTTCTTGGCTTTCTGGTTTAAAATGAACTGTTTGGGGAATTTCCCTGCCTTCTGCTTTCCCAAGTGGAAGAATGCTTACTTCTTCTTGAGATTTTGGGGCATAAGGTCCTTCAAGGACTTTTTTCTGGGAAGGGGTGTATGTTGTATCTGTTGCTGAAATGTGGGCAATGAGGTCACTCATTTGCATGTCACACGTGGCACCTGGTGACTTTCTCCATGATGGACTTGGGACTCACCCTAGCTGTCCCTGGGGCTGCTGGTCCTTTGGAGCTGGCAGTGACTTTGGTTGCATCCTTAAGGCTCCTGGCGACCTCAAATGTCCCACAGAACTCGGGAGTGGCATGGGGGCAGGGTTGGGGGGAGACGGCGGGAGTCTGCTATCTTGAGCTCTTCCACCTGGCACCTCCCTAGGTCATTTCTACTCCAATATCTAAACATCCTACTGGCCTTTTGCCATTAAGCCTCAGGTCATCTGTGAAAGCCATGAGCTCTAGGGAGGCAAGGAGGAAGCGTCCTACTTTTAAACCCTGGCTTTAACCAGAGCTTTCTAGATGCCCCCCCAATACCGACCTCAAGGTGACCGGGAATTGAGTTTACTTATGTCTGCCCCTCCCACTTCTCTTCTTCTATTAACGGGCTCTGCCTGCTCATTTTCCACTTCAACTCCCGTGACAGAAACTGCCCTTCAGTCTGATCCTCTGCCTTCCCTGCCTCAAGCCTCACGCTAAAACCCTGGGCTCCAGTCTTTCTAGCTTTGTCTACTAATTCTTAATGCTCAGCTTTTGGAGTTCAAAGAAAACACCTTATCAAAGTCCTAGATTCTGAAAATTAGAGGTGCTTATCTTTAGTCCATTGTCTTACTGTGAACAGCAATGAAAATCTGTATTTTAAAATTTGAAGCCTAGCAAGATGTATTTGACACAGGATGTTCTGCCCCCCCCCCCAATGCCTCAAGGGTGACAGGGACCTGAGCAATAATGAAGAGTTTAAGTGAAAAGGTGATTCATCAATTAAATATTTTCAAATATATTCTCTCTGCTATACTCTTTTCTTAGTAAATCTTTCCACACTCAACCTTCTCCCCCAAATATCTTGATCTTGGTGTCTTCTTCCTTTCAGAGAAAGTAGGAGCTAAGGTTGTCTACATTCTGTGTTGACCCTCCCCCCTCCTTACCATAGAGTTCGGTCAGTAACAGCCCGCAGAGTTTTGGGGGGGAGCAGAGATAAGCCTTGAAATGACCTAGAACGACTAGCAGGTGTTCAGGAGCTTGTTTGGAGTCTAGAGGAAGCATAACCTTCCACTCACCCCTATCCCCATTATTTCCCGTCCTGAGTGATCATTTTGTCCCTGGTCTCAGAAAGCCAAAGACCAGCACTGGCTGAACATAGGCCACCAGAGAGTGAAAGCGGGCTCCATGCCATGACCTAACACGTACTTCTTTGTAACCCAAGTTATGGGCTGTCTTTCCAGCATGGCTTTGGGATCTGGTTTCTTTCCTGAAAACACGGTCTGTCCAAATCACTGAATTGATCCTGTGGCTGGCAGCTGCTAGAATCACCTTTCTCTTTTTTCTGAAAGATTTAGATTTCAAAAAATGGGCTTAAAATGTTGTTTCCCCTGCTCTTTGCTTCCTTCTTTCATTTATCTCTGCACACTGTTCCTCAATAGGTAGAGAGAGCAGAGCTCGGAGTCTAGAGTTCATGATTAGCTCAGAGTCCCTAGTTTGCTGACTGGGGAGAAATTGGGGAGGCAGACAACCTGCGAACAAATCCCATTATTGGCTGCATTCAATGTCCAGTGTTGTGGAGTAGTTATGGTCCAGGGATGGGCATGGATGGAGAGCAGCAGGGAGCCTCCCTGGCTCTGACGCACTGTAGGAGCATGTGGAGGTAGTAGATGAGAGTTCCCCACACTCCCAAGGGGGCTACAGAACTGAAGAAAGGCCTGGTGGACAGGAGAAGGTCTGAGGTCAGGACAGGGAAGCTGAAGAAGAAAAGGACCTTTGAATAGAGGCATTGGCTCAGAGTGCCAGGAAGACATCACAAAGGTCAGGTAGGGCAAACTTGACTTGAATGGGTGCCAACTGAGGATGCCCAGGTCTTGGTGGGCCCCACTGTGCCAGCACAGATGAGAAAGGGAAGCGGCCCGCCTCCAAAGGCCAAGCTGAGTGGGATGTCTGCAGTGCCAGCCAGCAAGGATGGGAAGCTAAGATGTCATAGAACACCCCTCTTTAAAACGTGTTCACCCCCAGGTAGAATGTAAAGCACAGCAGGTGAAACTTCTGAACCAGTGAGTTCCTACCCTAGAGTGTCTAAGATTTGAATGGGATAAGACTTAAAAAATTGTATTTTAATTTGGCTTTATAAAAATCATTGAATGAGAATCAGGTATACTGAACTGTGATAAAAATGTATCTTCTGCTATAGGTAGACTGGGAGTTTATACCTTAAGTTGAATTCACTTATAAAAAAATAAGTTACTTGTCAAATTTGGGTTTTTATAGCTACGTATTTTACTTTAATATTTTAATCAACTATATAAGGAAATTAAGTTCAGAGAGATGAAATAATTTGTTCAAGGTCATGGGTAGCAACTGGTAGAGCCAAGATGTTAAATGATCGGATATCAAGGCTGTGTTGCCAACCACTAAGCCCAAACCTCGGACTTATATGGTTATCATTTTTATCCTCTGTATTGTTTTTAATTCATAGGAGGCTGTGGCCTAAAAAAGTAGGAGTTATTAACTATGTCCTGTTATAAATGTTCTTTATTTACCTTTGTCCTTGGTCTGTGTCCTTGGTCTGGTTTTTTTCTCCTCAATTTCTTTAACCTCTGTGACTTTGTTCCTTTTATTTTGTTAGTCCTCCGTTTTTTCCTTTTCATCACTCCACTGAGCCCCGTGGGTTGGCAGTGGGTTCCTCCCGGAGCTGCCTTGGCCAACAGCGGGCCGTGTGGCCCTTGGGGTGGAAACTGTACCCTGTGGAGCCTGCGAGCCTGGCATCTTCCCGGACCTCAGAAAGCAGAACATGAAGAGGACAACACTGTCTTTGGACTTGGAAACCTACAAATTAAGAGTTCATTGTGTTTGAAAGGTCCAGAAGGATTGGGTTTAAGATGAATGGAATAATCGTCTTCCACAGAAGTAAATTTACTTGGCGGGTTTCCACTACAATGGATTTAAAAAAATGTCAGATGGAACTAAAACATTTAAGACATATGGTGCATTAACTAAATGTTTAAACATTTGCCTTTAGCTGCGTGAACATATCACTGATGAGATGAGCTCAGTGAGCTATGTTGAACATCTTTGACTTAATCACTGTCCAGTAGAGAGCTCTATTTCTTGAGTCTATTTAATATTAACCATTCCTAGATGCTTACAGCAGATACCAAATACATGTTATAATTTCGCCGCTAAATGCAAATGCACATAAAGACGAAAGATCCAATTGGGAAAATATATCTGTAATTTCAGTCATTACTTTTTATTTGAAATATGTTCTCTCGGAGAAGGGTGCAAAGAAGATTGTTAGAGCATCGCCGCGGGAAGCAGTAAAAGCCTCTGGAATACCACCACCCGGTTTGATCGTCTTTCAGAAAGTTCCTTGATACTTTAACACTTGGTCAGCAAACAGGCAAGTGTGGGAGGGCACCCCCTCACCCTGTGTCTGCAGCAGACATTGTTAATCAATCACAATACTTAATTTTCCTGCTGAGCCGGCACTTGGCCCGAGAATTTTTCTGTACCCAGCACTGCAGGCAGCCACCACCGATTGATCCAACTTGGCACTTTTAAAAGAACCCTGTTTGCAATCTCCAGACACAGAACAATGATGGAGCAGTGGGGGTTTCTACATCTGCTCTACGTAACAGATGTGTAGTAGCTGTGAACACTAGACCACTGGACATGGTCGGAATGTATTCCTTCAATTAAAAGGATGGTTTTGGGGACCCTTTCGTCCTGGAAGACTTTACTAGGACTGGGGTTAGGTTCTATCTAGTTGTATCAAGAGCCGGTTTTCTATCTTCCAGGCAGACTGGTCCCACATATACTGATCTCTCTTCCTCCTTCATACTCTGAGTTTTATAAGCTCAGTGAAAACACTGAGGATTCCGTACCCATTTGAAATAGAATGAATTGGGAACTATAGAGACCTTAAAACTATGATAATCACTTAAGTTCTGGATATTGCAGGGAACTTCCTACAGTAAAAGCTTGTGTATATGCGCACGTGTGTGTGCGTGTTGGAGGGTATTGATAGTTAGTCTGTGGGGATGGGTGGGGTGGGGGGTGACCGTGGGGGAAAATGGAGAGAACTGTAATGGAACAACAATAAAAAATGTGAAAAAAGTCTGATCTCATGCATTCACATTTCTTACATATGCCGTAACCCCCCCCCAAAAAAAACACAACAGCTAATGTACCTGAAAGGTATTAAGCACCAAAGGACCTTCCCTTACACTTACATCCCCATTTTGCAGAAGAGGAAACTGGTGCTTATGATGCTAGAGAACTCATGTAAGATCACAGAACCAGCGCACGTCTGTGTCAGATGCAGTCTTGATAGAAATGAATGGCAAATTCTAAAAGATAATTGAAGACAGTAATAAAAGAACAGTTTACGAAGGTGAGGGTAGGGTTAAGGGGTAACACAAGGAATAGTACCAAAGCCTCCAAAGTTGAGCAGTGATGGGAATTCTTGGGCACTCTAGACACAGTGTAACTGAAACAGCAAACACTTGTCTGAGAGATCCCTGAATGTGAACTGCCACCTTAAGGAGAGGAGGTCTTTTACTGCCCAGACCAACCATGTCTTGGCTGGCTGAGAGGCACACGGGAGAGGAGAGAGCCTGTGTCCCAATGGTCAGCTGTAACTGTGAGCCAGAAGGGGAAGGAGTCCAGAGGAGCAGTCCATACTGAGCATCACAGAGCAGAGAATGCATCCGATGGGCAGTGAGAAGAATGAGCTTGATGGTGGAGTGGCAGTTCAACCCGGCAGTGCTCTGAGCCCATTCTCATAACTCCTACTTTATATTCTGTTCCTTGCCTGGGGTTTAGAAGGTCTAGGTCTAGAATTAACAGCCAGTGCTTTCTTTCACTCCAGGGGGGAGAGGAGGAAATTTCCATCCTCCTGAGTGCACCACGGTAGTACACATTGTCCTTGGCATGCCATAAATATTCAGTCAGTGTTATTTGTTATTATTTCTTCCTCTTCCTTGTTTCTTCTTTTGTCCAATTCTTTCTTCTGTGCCTCCGTTCCTTGGCTGAAGTGATGGGGTAAACACATAGAGACTTCATTTTTTTATTATGACCTTTTCTCCCTTCCTTCCTTTTGATTCAAACTGAACTCATCTAACACGCTGTCTCTACCGCCTCCTCCTCCCTTGCATGACCAACTGCTCCTTTATTCATTGGGCCCTCAAGACGGTGAGGTTCTGATCAGCATCAGATAATCCTAGGAGCCAACCCTGGAGTCTCTTGACCACAGAGTCAGAGATTCAGTCAAACTAGAGATAACATCTAGGCCTCAGTTGTAGTTCAGCTTCGGGCCCAGAAAAGTGACAAAACCTGACAAAGCAAAGCCTGGGCTGACTTCAGGAGCAGAGGCACTGATCAGCTACCCCTCCTGAGCACCAGCCAATCAGTAGACACGATAACCAGACGGCAACCCTAATTCCCTTAGTCACTGTGATTAATGATTTTTCCCCTCTGTAACCTATCTTCTGGAGGCCATCAGGGAGGCAGGTCTTTGAGCATTAGCTCACCTGTGTATCCAGGCATCGGGCCATTTCCTGAAAATAAACCCTTCGTTTGCCGCAAGCTCCTGCTTGTGTCTTACTGGGCTGCGGTGTCCGTATGCAAATAGACCCCTTTAGTCCAGTAAGGATGGCACTCAGGGCAAAGGCAGCTAATTTGCAATTCCAGTGCTTTACTTACAGAATCTTATTGTGAGCTGCAAGGTGGGTGGATATTTATTTCTGATTAGCAGAAGAGGAAATTGAACATCTCTGACTTGAAAGCCAGTGTTCTTCCAATACTGGAAGTTTCCACTAGCAAATTAGTGGTAGCAGACTCTTCTAGTATGGAACAAAGAAAAAAGATGACTGATGAAAAAATAGTAGCTGTTTCAATAATTGTTAAATTTATCAAAGATTTATCAAGGAACATTACCTGAACTATGAACAAGAAGTTTGTGGGACCATCTCTCTCTCTCTCTCCATCTCTCTCCTATGTTTCCCTTCGTTCCTCCTTGGTTCTCTTGCTACCATCTCTGACTTTTTCTCCTTCCCACTTATCTTCCCTTTTTCCATCTCTTTTCCCCATGTCTTTTTGGTTGCTTTGTTTTTCTTCCTTTTCTTCTCCTACCCTCTCAAAAATGTTGATGAGATAGAGCTTATGACGACTGCAAGCTCTCAATGCAAACTGCCTGGATCCAGTCCTATTTCTGTCATTATGAGAAATGGGACTTTGAGTCAGGAATTTGATCTCTTTGAGTCTACCTTTTCTTCACGTGGAAAATGGGATGGTACAAACCCTCCTAGTGTTGAGAGAAATATTAGTAACAAATGTAAAGGACTGACTGCCACAATTATTGTTCTCCCTCTTCCTTTTTCCAACTTTCCTTGCACTTTTCTTCCAAAGCTATGGTCCCCAGTGGTAAAATGATTGCTGACTTGTAAATCAATGAAAAAGCAGAGGACTGGTGCATGCTTCAACGCGGGTTGCAGAGGAAAGATGCAGAGACACAGCAGGCGGCATTGGGAGAGTGGTAAGGAATGCTTACAAATGGAAGGATTGTTGTTCATGCGCATTTTGGAAGTGTTCATTTTTGTGGTTGGAGAGACTTCTTGAAGGCAGTGTCCCTGTTGCATTCCGTTGAGAGAGAGCAGCAGGTAGTACTGGAGAGGTGTCATCTTGGATGGGACCTGCAGAGACCCAGGGGTTGACAGGAGGTTGCGTAACTGTTCAGTGTCTAACTCTCCCTGGAATGGCTCGGAGAGAGAGCTATGTGTGAAGTGTATGTGTGGGTAAATAACCCTGGCACAGAGCTTCACGCCATCTGCAGACATCGCGGAAGCGAGGAGGGAAGCCAACACGCTGTGAGTGTCAGAGATTAGTCTTCAGAGTCACAAAGGCACGTCGTTCTGCTTGGAATTCGGGCAGCACTGGAGAGCCTCACAGCCCTGGCACATTTCTCTGAGGCAGCGAAGATGTTTATCAGCTGTAACTCTCGGGTGACCGCGTGTCCAGGAATCCCGGATGCCATCGAATCAAAAAGAACCCAGAAGAAAGCAGCAGAGGCAGTAAGATGATTGTGTTCCATTTTTTACTTAAACCAACTTGCCATGACGCCTGAGATGGAGCTGACCTGCCCATGCTGAGAGCTGGGAAGGCAACAGAGAAGGTCACACCCCCTCAGGCTGCACTTCCTTCAGTGGCAGATGGACCCCCTGTTTGGGGGGTATGGCCACATAACTGTTCGACTAAAAGAAACTGCTTAAAAATTACAGCTCTGCTTTTCAGAATATTTGCTTATGGATCCATGCATTTGTTTTCATAAAACACATTAGTATTTGCAAAATGTTTCTACTGAAAACCCATTTCAAAAATAAAATTCTAATGGTAAAAATAGCACATTTCCATTTACATATAAGTAAAAATTTAAAAAATGCTGTGCATCAGTTATTATGTTGATTATATGAAACATTAAAAATAATATAAACAAAATGTGCTTGACACACTTTACAAAATACTTTAATCAATTTCTTGGTATTGTCTATTTCTAACAGCATTTTTCTGGTGTTCTCAAACACGTATTTTTTCCAACATGGTCTCATTTAAAAAATTTAATAAAATGCCTGCGGTCTTCTTCTAAGTGCAGCTTATGGCTAATAAATTTTGAATTATTGGCATATTTAATGGACTCATCTGTGGATTGTAATATTTTTAGTTGTGAAAATACTCTCTTTTGAGACACAGCAGTAGCTGGTAAGCTAAGAGAAAATATTGCTAATGGAGTATATTTTCAATTCTGTTTTTAACATCAAAATGTGTAAATATGTCAGCCCAAAGAGATTCACACATACTCTTTTTGCCTCCAGAATATCTTTCTTTGAAAAACATTTTAATCAAAGTTCTTCAATTAAGTTGTCTCCATGATTCTTTCGAATGTTTCTCCAAAGTCAGATGCTGCACAATCATAGGGCTTCTTACTTTCACTTCATTTCGATACAGAGTATAAATTTAACCAATTAAAAATAAGAATTCCATCAAGAATCTCAAGACAAGTTGAGATATTCCAAACCGTATTATAGAATTGCAAATTCAAATACTCTACACAGCAAGAGGGCTCATCCTTACATTTACTCATTTCTTTGATACTTGACGTTAGTTTAATTAAATCATTACTTTCAGGAAAATGTGTGCAAAGTAACCATTAGCTTTCGAAATACACGCTGATACTTTTTCATCAGCTTTGTAACCTTTAGTTTCCATTTGGTCACGAATGTTATGGCCCCAGCTTAGATCCCAAGCCAGACCTTATGAGCAAATTCAGTAAGTGTTCGTCACCGTTCTGAAGAAATGGAAATCCAATACTTAAATTTTTGTTTAACATGTGTTGTCCCCTTTAAAATTCACTGCTACTGCCGACTAACTTTGAAGCTTTTAAAAAGTTACCAAACAAGAGCATAAATAAAGAATTGTAGGTTTAGAGCATATGCCGGATGACAAAACCACTATAGTACATACTCCTCTGTATATGGTGCAGGGAAGGATTGTCAGTCTGTTTCCCACACATTTCACATGCACCTAATCTACACTTTCCAAGCTACCCTGTGTCTGTGGCCTGGTAACCTCATGGCTTCGTGCATCTTGCAGGCTGTAGCGCTGACCCAGGCACTTTTTGCCCAGGTGCCCTTGTTTCCTGGAAGGGGCGGCGGTGGTGAACACTTCTGCCACTCACACCACTAAAGACGGAAGGAGCTTGCTTATTCGGACCGCTAGTGGATCAGACCGTTTTGTTTGATTTCCAGAAGGTACCATTACATTCCACCTAGAAAGAGCCAGGGAAGGAAAGTAAGGTTATGTTTGGTGGTTTTCCAAACATAACCAAGTGTTAGATCGAGAACTCTCTTTCTGGCATGTGCATGTCACATATCAACGAGAAATAAAAATGAAAGTCTAGCAAATCCTGCCTGGTTTAATACAACTATTAATAATAACACTTTTATAAAATCTGAGACACATGCTAAGCCAGATGGAATGCCAGGATACTAGTCATAAATACAAACTGTTCAGGGCAAACCTGGGTGTATGCTTCCCTTACTTGGTTGTTAAGCCCAGTGTTCAGTATGAATCAATAGTTGCATGACTGTAGGTAAATATCCGTCTTCGACCTTCTCATTTGCCAAACAAGGGCAAAAACATCTGCCTCACCGGGCTGTTGTGAGGAGAAAAATGAATGAACAGTGCCTGGAGTAGGGCCCAGGTACACAGAACAACTGCCCACTCACTGCCTGAGACACAGCTGCTGGGATTATCACTGTGCTCTTCTTACCAATGATGAACCCAAATGCCATGAAAAATGAGGCAGGATCAGAAAGAATCCGGGCAGACAGAAAAGGAGAGAAAAGAAGGCAGGTGGCCATGTGGAGTAACAGTGCTACAGTATTGGTAAGATGGCTTGAATTCATACCATTGTTCTCTCAAACCAGCAGGAGAATCTCAATTTCTTAAGCATTTCCTTTAAGTCCAGTCCTTGGAAAAATACTCACTCCACTTTACAATGGGCTCTGGCATCATTCTGACGGGTGCTTTCACAGTAGCTCTGGATGGGGCAGCACTGTCATCATCCCCATTTTATAGACAAGGAAACTGAGGCTTCCAGGGGTTAGAGAACAAGCACTCCCAAGGGAACCAGTCAGAAGTAAAGCCTGTGCTCCTGAGTCCATGCTTTTTATACTTCCAGCAACATTACTTTTCAGAAGTCGCAAATGTCCCTAGTTTACCCACATTTGGAGTGTCCCATATATGATTCTGTTCAGCAACAATAAGTGGGATTTTGTGAAAAGACAGGGTTGTCCCTTCTTATTAACACCTTCATAGAGTTAGAAATGCATAAAAGCCTCTCATGCATGGTTCATCTCTAGATTTATCTAAAAAGTATTCTGAGCCTATTTGTTATTTTTACCCATTGGCAAAAGGAAGTTCTATAATGGCTTAGCCATAAGTCATAAAACTAGCCTATGCTATAGGCTAATTAAAAATACCCCCCACATCTCAGTAGTTTAAGACAGCAAAGAATTACTTCTTGGTCATGCTATCTGCCATTGCAAGTAAGCTGAGGTTGACTCTTCCCGGTGGTAACTCAGAATCAGAGGACAAGCTAGTCACTGTCAGTTACCAGCCAGAGGAGGAGAGCTTTCGAGGAACTCGATGGTGGCACACTCACATTCCCAGATATTCACTGGGCAGACCGGCTACATGGCCCTACCCAAGCATGAGGGGCCAGGAAGCACAATTCTGTCATGGGTAAGGAGGAAAATGAAAATATTAAGCAGGTCATCACCACTACACGTAAAGTTACTAGAGATGGCATAATTTATTACTCCCTCTTAATTTTCATAAAATGCCCTATTTCAAGCTTCGGGTGGTTCCCTTTACTTGATACAACTATTATTAAACAAATCTTTGTTCACATATTTTAACAAAATTTCCACATTATTTCCAGTGGAAGAACTTAAGGCTTAAGAGTCAATTCTGTCTTTTCTAGAAAGTTCTCTTAAAAAAATGACATCAACTCCTAGCTAAGGGCCCATTCCTTAAGGAAATGTGTCATTTTCTTGTCTAAAAGTCAATGAGCTCAAAGAAAAATAAGGGAAGGGCTGAAAGGATGTGGAATAAAAGGCCCAGTTAATGCCTAAAAGACGCCAAATTGGAAAGTGTGACTGTTCCTTATATCATCCATCACTACAAATGGCTCAGCAGGAAAAGACTATCTCAAGCTGGCAGTCTTGCCATGGAAATAGATCATTTCAATAAGGGTGGCAGAATTGCAGAGCTCAACGTGGCCAGTGACATTCCATTGACTAGTTCAGAACCAAAGGAAGGTAAGAGCAGAGTGAATGAAAATTCAATCAAGGCCTAATCAAAGTAAGGCCCAATAAATCTAGAATATATTCTTGTGTTGGATTTTTTTGGTCCCTAAATATTAATCAGCTGTACATTACTTTCAGGTCATCCATTCAGCTTTTAAAAATGGATTGGTCTTTTTAGAGAAATCTGTATTCAGTGGTAAAGTTGGAATTTAATGGCCTTGGCTTAGATGAACTTCATAGATGAAGTGTGAAGTCTTTCTTGGCTGCATTCTTCGCACAGAATAGTGAGATTGCAGCAGACATTTCAAGTGTACGGGGCTGGGGACATGCAAGATAGAGACTGGGAATGGATTCAGCTTTCAGGGCATTCAGTGCCACACACAGAAAGTTCTTGACCGTGTCGTGGTTGAACTCCTTGCTGAAAATCAGAAGAAGTGGGGTAATTCAATTCAACAAATAGGTACTGAGCACCTACTAAAAGTACTTTGCATACCCCGAGGAACTATATGAAATGGAAGATGTTGTTGTTAGGGCACCATACTTGAACGCACAGGGACAGCACAGAACAACAAGAGAAGGCAATGAAGAGGCAATGGGTAAAGTAATACACTGATGGGTTGAAGTATTGATTGAGAAGGTTTATATTTTGCTGCGTAAATGTATGTAGAGAGCACATGTTGGTGAACCATCAGTGACTCACCATGATGTTCATCGTGCCAAAGAATATTTTAAATGTTACAGAACAGGGAATACATTCAAACTCAGTTTTACTGCTGTGATTCCACACTGGAAAACAGTGTACTTACTTATTATATCAGCTGATCAGTTCATGTTGTTTATATGATGTTAACAACATTATATGATGTTAAGTCAGCATACATAGATATCGTTGAAATTGTTTAAGACATGGACATGATTGCATGTTGATTAGCAACTACTCATAACTATTAGATGTTTTGAGAAATTGATAGAAATATCAGATGCTCTTGACTGAAACATTTTAATGAAAAAGCCACATGTAAACATACCTGAAGTAACTTAAAATTCCCCAAATGATTAGTATTAATAAGGAATTAATACCACATAAAATGTAAAGAAAAATAAACTTACAATATTGGTTGAAAACATATCTGATTACAGCTAGCTGATATATTAGTTTCTGAAAAAATATATTGTAAGGAAAAAAGTATTACTAAAGATAAAGATGACCATTAAATCAAGATAAAGTATTCAACTTACCAGAAAGCTGTAATTCTAAACCTGTATGCACCCAATAGCCTCAAGTATAAGTATATGCAATAAAAATTAACAGGACCACAAGGAAATTTCACAGTCACAGTGGGACATTTTAATATTTTCCTCTTAGCTGAAACTCAAGCACATAAAAAATCTGTGCATGTTGAAGACTTAAACGAAACCTGACACAGACATTCATAAAAACACTGTATCCGACAACTGCAGAATACGTGTTTTTTCCAAGCGCACGTAACAGATGGATGAAACTTGACCGCGGTTAAGTCACATAATGAGTCTGTGCAGATTTCAAAGGAGGGCACCTGAGACAAACACTAGCTGGAGGGTCACTAACGGTGTTTCCTCCTCCTGCGTCCACAGCTGAACTGCGTTTTGCAGTGACCTTGCACCTAGATGGAAACATGGGATAAGCCCAAGTCAAAGGAAAGTGGGGAAAAGTGATTAGGCCGCCTCCAGGCCCCGCCCTTGCACATGCTCTAGCCCAATGGGATCCCCCTGTGCTCTCCGTGCACTCACTCCCGTCAGGCCCTCAGGGGCAAAGCTACTGGATGGACCCTTGTTGTCTTGGCGTCTGAGTTGTTGCTTAGAGGAGAGGCACTCAGAAAAGTGCATTGGCCAGTTGGTTTATGTGAGAAATAAACGTGTGTGTGTCGAGCCGCTGAGATTTTCGAACTGCTCCTCACACCAAGTAGCTGACTAAAATAATACTGACAAACTGCAAGTTAAAAAGCCAGCATGAATAATATTGAGAAACAAACTAGATGGTTGGGAGTTTAAGATCCCATTTTTAAACAGGTGAAAGAATAAATAATAAAAATTAAAATGTACTCATGGCTATAATAAAAATACTAATTATCAAGATGTTTAAGTAATAGCTTAAACAGTATTAATAAGAAAATAGCCTTAAATATTACCATTAAAAATAATGAGGCCTCAAAAGTAATGAGCTAGATTTATAACTTCAGAAATTAGGAAAATAATGGCAGAATGAAGATCAGAGCCAAAAGGAAGGAAATAAACACACAGAGAGGATCAATCAAAGGTAGACTTTTGAAAATTGAAATATAATTCACAGACCACAACGCTCACCATTTAAAAGTGGACAATTCACTAGAGTGTTCTTTAGTGTATTAGTAAGCATACACAGCCACCCTCACTGCCCAGCTCCAGAACATGTTCATCACCTCTGAATAGAAACCCTGCAGCCAGTGGTAGCCACTCCCCCTTCCGCCTCCCTGCAGCCCCATCAGCCACAAATTAACTCTCTGCCAATAAGTTTTGCCTGTTCTGGACATTTCATGTAAATGGGATCATACAATATGTGGCCTTCTGAGCTTGGTCTCTCACTTTGCATAATGTTTTCAAGCTTTGTCCATGTTGCAGCATGTATCAGCCCTTCACCTTTTTATGGCCAAATAATATTCCATCTGTGTGGATATAACTCTTTCTTTGTTCATCAGTTGATGAATATTTGAGTTGTCTCCACCTTTTGGCTACTATGATTAATACTTTTTCCTTTGCAGTCAGGCGCTCTATCCATTGAGCCATACCAACCAGGGCTAGATTAATACTTTTTTGAACATTCATGTACAAGTTTTTGTATGAACATATGTTTATACCTATAGGTAGCTAAGAGTGTAGAAGGGTATAAAGGGTGACTATGCTTGTACATACACATATCCATTATTTGGAGTATATACCTAGGAGTAGAATTAGTAGGTCTTGGGGGTAATTCTATGTTCAACTTTTTGAGGAACCGCCAAATTGTTTTTCTTAGCAGCTGTATCATTTTACATTTCTATCAGCAATGTTGAGGGTGCGGATTTCTCCACAGCCTCACCAGCCCCAGTTACTTCCTGTCGTTATTGTACTCAGTGTGAGTTTTAAGTGGGATCTTGTTGTGGTTTTGCATTTCTCTAATGACTAATTATGTTGAGCACCTTTTCCTGTGCTTATCGGGCCATTTGTGCATCTTTTTTGTAGAAATGTTTTTTCAAATCTTCTGCTCACGTTTTAATTGGGTTGACTTTCACTATTGCGTCATAACAGTTCTTTATAAATTTTGAATACTAGACCTATAAAAGTATGATTTAGAAATCATTTCTCCCATTCTGTACTCTTCCATTTTACTTCATTGATGGTATCATTTGCTGCACAAAATTTTTACTTTTGATGACCTCCAATTTATCTTTTTTTCATGCACACACTGTTCAGCGGATGCCTGTGTACCCGGCACTGACTCCCAGGGCTCCGTCCTGCCTCACGAAGCTGTCACTCTCGGCTCCATGACCCTTAACCCTGATGTGACACACAGACCATGGTTGGAAGCCACCCATGAAGCTACAGAAAGCCAGAGATTGGCCACTCCTTCCCCAGTTGAGTACACAGCAAAGGTTGCTTTAAAATGGAAAGATGTTAAGAGAGAGAAAGAAAGAAGTCTTAAGAGAAAAAACCAGTACAAGTGGGAATGAGTGTCCCTAAAATGAAAGTGCTGTGTATACTTAAACATATGACATTTTAAAACCTTAAGAAAAGGGTTTAAATTTTACAATGCTTTCATGTCCTGGGTCCTGGGCCCGCATGGCTCCAGTCCCCTGTGCTGTGGTATCCCTGAAAATTTAGCCCCTCCTTCTTCCTAGTGCCAAGAAGAAGGCTCAGCCCAGGAGACCTGGGGCACCAGCTGCTTCTCCTCGCAGGCCTGGTGACAGTAGTGAGGAGGGTTGTCACTCCTTAACTAGGAGTGGCCTTAACTAGGCCAGTGGCTGTGGCTGTGACTTGGGAGATCTTGGTGAGCTGCTTGTCCACCTTCTCCATGGGACGCCACGGCTCAGGAGCAAGCCCATGAGGTCCTTGTGCACTTTGTGCGCGGGATGGACCCCAACATGAGCCTGAGTGGCTGGCTGCCCCAACTATGCTTTTATTTTCTGCCATTCAGCGCCCCTTCAGTGCCCCCAGCACCATCAGGCCCTTGACTAGCAGCAGGCTGACTCGTGAGGGCCCAGGCTGGGAAGGCAGGTGCGCTGCCGACTGTGCACGAAAGGCGCGTGCACCCGCACGTCCTCGTGCGCAGGCCACGTGCACTTGCTTGGGGCACGTGGGCTGCGTGCAGAGAGGGCAGCTCGTGACATATCCAGGTGAGCCTGCCCAACTTATCCACCAGCCAGATCCTCTCGTACATGGTGGTCCGGGGGGGTGAAGGACGGTTTAGAGTCCATGAAGTGCAGGAAGGACTCCTAGCGCTGACGCCAGGCCAGCCGCAGTCAGGTGAGCAGAGTTTTGCAGTCTCCACGGGGGCTTGCCGTGGTAGTTGAAGATGGCGTTGCAGGCCATCTTGTCCAGCATCCGTGCAACCTGGAATCCAGGGGCAAGGCTGGGTGCCCCTAGTCACATACCCGCAGGATTCAGGTGCTTTGGGGCTCTTTTGGGGGCTCTGTTGGAAGCGCTGAGAGGTGGTCAGGAGCTCAGTGTGCGTGTAGAGGTGGTTCCCCTGTCCCATCCGAGGGGGTGCCGGCGCTCTCAAGCCCATGTCCATAGCCACCTCCTAGAAGGCAACAGAAGAAAGGTCGCAGGGGCACCACGATAGGAGTGAGAGGGTTGGCCCAGACCTTTGACTCCTGGAGGAACCACTGAGATGGGGAGGTAGGTGGCCCCTCAAAGATAACACGGGACCCTCCCTCTCTCCAAAGCCCAATTTAAGTATTTATTTTGTTGCTTGTGTTTTTGGTGTCATATCGAAGAACTGTTGTCTCCAAAATCTCCAGGGTTTGTACCTGTTTTTTCTCTCTAAGAGTTTGATAGTTTCAGTTTTTATATTTAGGTATTTCATTCCGTTTAGTTAATTTTTTGCTATGCTACAGGGATCCAACTTCATTCCTTTACACCTGGAACTACAGTTGTCTCAGCACCATTTGCTGGAAAGAGTCTTTTCCCCACGGACTGTCTTGGCACCTTTGCTGTGAAGCGGTGGATCATAAATGTTTGCGTGGGTTTCTGGGCTGTCAATTCCATTTCATTGATCTATTTGTCTGTCCGTAAGCCGGCACCATGCACTCTTGATTATGATGGCTTTGCAGTAAGTTTTGAAGCTGGGAAGCGAGAGGGCTCTAACTTTATTCTACTTTGTCGAGATTATTATGCTGAGTCATTTTCAATTTCACGTGAATGTTAGGGTAAGTTTATTAATTTCTGCAAGAAAAGGTGGCTGGTGTCTTGATAGGGATTTCATTACATCTATATATAACTTTGGGGGTAAACTGCCATCTTAAAATACTGTGTTTCACAAACACAGATGTCTTTCTATGTATTTAAGGTGATCTTACATGATCTTCCAATGATGTTTTGTAGTGTTTTCATGTACAGGTACTGTACTTATTTGGCTAAATTTATTTCTAAGAATTTTATTATTTTTGATACTATTGGAAAGGAAATTGCATTCTTAGTTTCCCATTTGGCTTGTTATTGCTAGTAGAAATAAATTGATTTTCGTGTATTGATCCAGTATGTTCCTGCAGCTTTGCTGAACTTGTTTTATTAATTCTAATAGTTTCTTTGTTTTTAGTAAATTCGGTGAGTAGAGATCGTTTTACTTTTGCTTTCTTTTCAATATAGATGTCTTTAAAATTTTTTCTTGCCTAATTTTCCTGGCTAGACCCTCTAGTACTGTGTTGAATGGGTATCCTTGTTTCATTCCTGGTCTTGGGGGGGGGGAGCCTTAAATCTTTCACTGTTCAATATACTGTTAGCTGTGGGCTTTTCACATGCTTTTTGTTATATTCAGAAGTTCCCTTCTATTGCTATTGAGTGTCTTTATCCTAGATATTAACATTGGATTTTTGTCAAGTGCTTTTCCTCCATGTATGGCTATGATTTGTTGTCCTTTATCTATTAACTTGGCGTATTACAGTGACTGATTTTTATATATTGAACCAAACTTGAATTTCTGGGATAAAGTCCACTTTGTTGTGGTATATAACTCTTTCCATGTGTTTTTCATATTGAGTTTGCTACTACTTTGTTGAGAGTTTTTGCATCTCTAATCATAAGGTATGTTGGTCTATAGTTTTCTTTTTTAGTGAGTTCTTTGGTTTTGGTGTCCAGGTGATACTGACCTCATAGAATGAGTTGTGAAATGTTCTTTCCTCCTGTTTTCCTGGTTTTTTTTGTTGTCGTTGTGTTTTATTTTTGGTAAACATTTTTGAAGGATTGGTGTTACTCCTGTAAACATTTGGTAATAATTCATATCAGCAAAATATTCTGGCCCTGGGCTTTTCTTTGTGGAAAAATTTTGATTATTCTATTTTTTACTTCTTTTAGATCTATTACATTTTCTATTTCTTTTGAATTAATTATGTTAGTTCATGTCTTTCTAGGGGGTTTGTCTGTTTTACCTAATTTGTTGTCACGTAATTATTCTAAAATATTTCTTTAATCCTTTTTAATTTTGTGAGGTTAGTAGTAACATCCTGTTTTTCATTCCTGGTTTTAGTTTCGGTTTTCTTTGTTTTTTCTTTGGTCAGTCTCACTAAAATTTTGTCAATTTTCTGGATCTTTTCAAAGAGCCAGCTTTTGGTTTCATTGATTTTTTTTCTATTCCTTTTTTATTCTCTACTTAATTTATTTCCACTCTAATTATTGTTGTTGTTCTTTGTTTTATTTACTTCCTTCCGCTTCCTCTGGGTTAGCCCCAGGTTCTGCTTACAGAGAATACGTGTTAAGGATCAGGAGAGGCCATAGGCATTCTGGATTTTCAAGAGTATCACAAAGAAAAATGTTTGCAATCAGAACAAAAGTGACTTTTACACTTGCTTTCTCACAGCTAAGTGAGATGGTGTTTTCAAAAGTTATCTTTGAAAATTAAAAATGGAACTGTCTTATGACCCGGAGATTGCATTTCTGGGAATACGTTCTAAGAAACCCAAAACACTAAATCAAAAGGATATGTGCAATCTGCGTTCGCCGCAGCATTATTTACAGTCACCAAGATTTGGAAACAGCCCAAGTGTCCGTCAGGAAACGAGTGGATAAAAAAACTATGGTACATTTGTAGTATACAAATTTGTAGTATGCAAAAACTAGTATACAATGGAATGCTACTTGGCTGTAAGGCAGAAGGAAATGTCACCATTTACGACAGTGTGGGTGGCCTGGAGGGCGTTATGCTGATAACAAGTGAAATGAGCCAGGTGGAGAAGGACAAGCACCATATGATTTCACTTGTATGTGGAATCTAGTGAACAAAATGATCAAGCCAAACAGAGACAGACCCATAGACACAGCTGTTGGGTAGGGGGTTGTGGGGCTGGGAGCTGGAGAGATTGAGAAAAAATAAAACAGAAAAATACATATGTGGACAATGGCGTGGTGACAGCTGGGGTGTGGGATTGGAGGGAGGTGGAGGACGGTACACGGGTGGGATAAATAGTGGTGGACAGAATTGACTTGGGGTGGTGAACGCACAGTGCAAGGTACAAATGATGTGCTTTAGAATTATACACCTGAAACCTGTATAATTGTGTTAACCAATGTCACCCAAAGAAGTTCAATAAAAATATAGTAAGATAAAATGCAGTTGCTCTTAAAATAAAAACAATTCAATAAAAATAAAGCAACCACTTTCTTGATGTAAAATGTAAAGGCTCTGGCCACTGTGGCGTGGTGGATTGGAGCAGCATCCCACACACTGACAGGCTGCGGTTGTGGTTCCTGACAGGGCATATACCTGGGGTGCGGGTTCAATCCCTGGTCAAGGCACATACGTGAGGCAACCAATAGATGTTTCTCTCTCTTCCATTCTTTCTAAAACGGGGGCCACAAACTCATTTTCACCAGGGGCCACATCAGCCTCGTGGTTGCCTTCAAAGGGCCAAATATAATTTAGGACTGTATAAATGTAACTACTTCTTAACTAGGGTCAAGGAGCTTGGTGCTGCTGCTGGCTAGAAACAATGTGTCTGGCTGGATAAAAGAAGGTGGAGGGCCAGATTTGGCCTGTGGGCCTTGTGTTTGCCACCTGTGTTCTAAAAACAATGAACAAATATTCTCCGGTGAGGATAAAAAAAAAAACAACAAAATTTCATGCTGAGAAAATGGAAGTCCTAAGGAAAGATGATCTCCTGAGGTGACTTTTGCAGGGTGAAAAGAATTGAGATAACACAGATAACTGGGGACATTAAATGAAAATTTCCAAATATCTGAATGGGCCAGAGAGATTTAAATTAACATAAAGACTTGTCCCCACTCAGAATTCTTTTGACTGCCATGATGAAAGAGATCTTTTGACAAGCCAAAAAAGTGTGACTTAGGCACAGCTTAAGAAGTGTTATTGAGTCACTGGGCATGCAAGGTGCAACAAAGGCTACAGCTGAGCTCCGGCACTGAGCTGGCAATTTCGCTCATAATTGCACAGGCCAGAAAATGATTCTCTATGAAAGCATTCGAGTCAAGGAAAGAGTAACTAAGATGGAAGTTGGTTTCCAATTACAGTGTCACAAATTAAATGAGAAATCTTTATATTTGTTTAAAGCAATGCCTAAGGCGAGTCAGTCAACTCTATTTGGAGGAAAGGATTGCTACAAATAATGCCAAATGACAGAAATTTTAAATATCCTATTGCATTAACCTCTATATGTAGATTTCTCCGGGTTTCTGAAGGAAGGCACAGCATGGTCAAATCACATGAGAACTTACGCACTCAGCACGATAGTAAGTAGTGTGCCCATCAGATGGACAATGAATATGTTTTCTGCCGTCGCTTTATAATCTGGCTAAGGGCACTTCATCTGGATGAAGTAATGAGATAAAAATATGAGGCAGAGTAAGGGCACTTGCTCCTGTGGAAGGATCTCAGGCAACTCACTGTGGGTCCTGGTGAAGAACCAGGCACCTGGAGGCATCCATTCATTGCTCCTCCGTACAAGGACACTCATTCATTCTTACAGACTCCTGATCATGCATCTCTTTGAGCTTCTATGCATCTCTTTGAGCTTCTATGAAGTGACTCCTACAAGGGCTTTGTTATTGAGCTTCCTACAAAGTAAAAACAGGAGCTTAAAGGAATAAAAAGTGCGTGGAACAAGGGCGTCGATAACCGAAAAAAGGGTTACGAACAGAAAGGAAACAAAAAGGCTTTCCTACACCTGACTCTGAAAGGAGACGCTGCTGAGAACAATTAGCAAAGGAATGAGCAAGAGCAATGGCCGAAAGCCCTGTGCTGATTGTATCATTAAAGATGTGTTACTAGTTTCCCTGGCCAGTATGGCTCAGTTGGTCAGGCATTGTCCTGCAAGCTGAAAGGTCTTGGGTTTGATTCTAGTTGTAGGTTCAATTCCCAGTCAGGGCACATGCCTAGGTTATAGGTTCAGGCATGTACAAAAGGCAACCAACTGATATTTCTTTCTCTCTTTCTCTTCCTCCCTCCTTCTTTCTCTAAAAACCAATAAGCATGACTTTGGGGGAGGATAAATATATGAATAGCTTTTGTGTGTGTTGTGTGTGGTGTGTTTGTGTGTGTGTATAATGAAGCTGGAAATTATGTAATATGCTTGAGAAATCTCTTCATCAAAATTAGTTCAAATAAAAACATTTTGACACATGAAGGGAATAGGCCTCAGGTATCAGAACAAATCAGTGAACCACCTCATTACCCAGCCCTCCGGGATAAATGAGGCATTACTCTATGAGGTGGGGATCCAAAAAAAAAAAAACCCCTGGAACTTACTTAATAAAAAACTGTGTATTTTTCCTTACATGTTTAAACTTCAGTCACCTTCAAAGTACTTTTTTATTTGGCACAGTACACCTACTGAGACTTTTTTTCACTGCTCAAAACAGTTTTTGAACGCATCGATTTTGATGCCTTTTGTGCCTCTGCTATTTTTTGTCTCACCTCTTCCACATCAGCAAAATGGGTTCCCTTGAGGACTCTTTTCATCTGGGGAACCAAAAAGAAAGTTGCTCAGGGTGAGTTTGGTTGAATAGGGAGGGTGGAGCACATGGGTCAAGCCATTTTTAATCAAAAACTGCTGAACATTCAGCGCGGGGTGGGCAGGTGCACTCATAAATCACCCATCATGCAATGGGTCTTCAGACCCTAATTAAAAGAGTCTTCAGAAAAATTTACTGAGGCTGAACGCAGCCTCTCCCAACAACGCCAGTTGGTATGCTGCTACAGATCGGTCCCTAGAGCACTCACCCAGCAAGGGAAGCCTGTGCTACAGGGAGCCTGCCCTCCAGAAGATAATTCTGGTTTTTTTTTTTGGAACAGATCCCCCTCTTGTATATCACTGAGTCTGCCATCTTGTAGTGTAGAACATATTTTCTATATTCTTATACAATGATAATAAAATGATTTTTGCAATATCGCAACTTTTATAGCAGCTCCTAAAACAGAAAATTAGACACATTTCTGACACAGTAACAGATTCTCAATCAGATTATTAGATAGGTAAGCTTAAATTAGGTGTATGCTTCATGTAGGTCTTGCGTTTCAGTCTTTGAACGCGAGGTTTTCCAACATTCTGGATAGTGCACAGCACACGGAGAGGCCCTGATGGTGAGTGCCGTCGCCCACGCAGATGTGCGTTAGGAAAGGAATCCTGTGCACTTGGATTTGGAATCAGAACAGAGTCCGAGGCGTGTTTACTATGAGAGCAACACTGATTTTTTTAGGAGAAAAAAAGGTGGAGGGAACAGTAACCCAGGCTTAAGCAACAGCAGATTTTTATTTATTTATTACCCATTTACTTTGTGGGGTTTCAACAGTGAAAGAGACCTGAGAAGCCATAAAATAAATTCCTCAAATTAGAATTAGAAAAAAAGCAGATCATCTCCTGCATCCCCCTCCTCTGATAGGTAGTAAATACCCCGGAGCACCTCGGTTGCTCTCCTATAGGCAGTTCTTGGAGGGATCGGACTTATTTTAGTTCATGTACTGGATTCCTCCTAAACACTCAAGGTGCTTTTGAAGGCTTTGATGCAGATCTTTAGAGTCATTTAACTCTTACTGAATTACAGCATCATAGGACTTCGCTGACTTAATGAGCAATGAAAGATGCCATTCCCATTTTATAGAGAGAATAACTGAGGCGGACGGGTAGGGGAAAGTTTTGCCCCAAGCCGGACAGAAAATTTGGAGAGGAGATTATAGGACCCAGTTAGGTTATCCTTGGTAGGTTGCTCTTTTTACTTGTACATAAGCTGAGTCTGTTGGGGAAAATGTATCTCAGGGAGAAATAACATGTGTTGAGGAAAAGAGGAGTAAATCCTTGGACTCTGGAATGAGACTCAGGATGCTTAAGCGTAAATACTCCTCTGCTTGGCCATCATTCTGTTTGCATTTGTTCATCGGTCTTTGCCATTTGGTGTCAGGCACTAGCCAAGGAGAGAAGGAAAGGACACAAAAGGGAAATAGTAGACCCAGATTGTTTTTTATATGTGTTTAAATTGATGGGGTTGGTAGATGGTTTGTTTTTTTTTTCAGTGTGGAAACTCAAGATTTTATGTCAAGTTGTATTTAAAAAACATTTTGGTTGTGTCAGTAGACCCAGAGCCAATGGGTTTATTTAAAATTCTTTTTTTTTTTTCCTGATTGGAATGAACCAGAAGGGGACCCTAGACCCCCAGAGGATTTTCGCCTCACAGTTTTAGAACCCACTCACCCCTAACATACACAGACAGAGCTGACTCCGAGCTCCTTCCATGCTGTTCCCATGGTCCTGGCTGCCCAGTGCTCCGTCCTCACCCAAACTTGACTGTGACTTCCACTAGGTCTCCAGCCGAAGCAGCCTGCTCAGGGCCCTTGGCTGATATCTGTGTGTGTGGAGGGGGCATGTGTCTTTCTTCACAAAAAAATCTCATTTGCTGTCACTCTCTATGAAGAGAAGCATCCTTGAAAGTCTATAAATAGGATTCTAATTCTCAGCGCTGCTTCTTGGGAAATTCCAACTTTGGCTAGAATTTTGTGTTTTAGAATTTTCTAATGATACGGTAAGTCCTCTTGGCTTCTTGTGCCCAAACGTCTTATTTTTATCTTTTTCCTTTATTTCAAATAAAAGCTTTCTACTGGAGGAGAAAAGAGAGGGATGATGAATACTGGAGATTGACTCATGTATTAAAGCAAAAATTATTGTTGATTCATGACTTTTGGAAAATGTATGATGGTTCTTCAACACAAGGAAAAGACGAACATGGAGAAAGGAAATCTTTGTTATTTCATTCATCTGCCTTACTTGTAGTCTTTCATCTCAAATATGCTTGCACAGCAGTGGCTGCCTGTCCGTGCTGGGTGGATGGGTGCTCCTGGACCCACGTCATTCCTGCCGCTTTGCCGCCCCAGCTCTTGTCAAAGGCAGCCCGTTCCAGTAGACACAGAAGTTTACAAAAGGCTGCAGGTCTTTGGGTTTTTAAATGGTAAGAATTTGTGTTTTTCTAACAAAATCTCATCATTTCAAGATAAAACATAGGATGGGTCCATATTGCTTTCCTGGTGACAGTCCTGAATGGGGTGACCCAGCAAAAGGACGCAGTGATAAATTAAAAACGAGAGTAATGACAGTTTCTGTGCTCAAGCATAGGAGGAGTGATAAACATACCAACCATTTCTCTCTCTCTCTATATATATATGTATATATATAAATGTACATGTATATACATCTATATCATACATAGGATTAGTATCATAAGAAATTGACATGTTCACCTTGTTGACATTATCGGGGAGAAGATAGTGAGTGTTCGGGCATCGAGAGGACTTTGTGGGAGAGAAGGCTCTCTAGATGGGTATGAAGAACATCTAAGAGGGAGATAGCGGTTGGTAGTTCCCCATGTAGGGGGCTGGAGGTGAGCGTGCCTGTGGGGAAGACAAGGTGTCTGTCTGACTGTGGGATGCTTTGGGGTGGGAACGGATGAGATGAGGGGAGCAGAGCCCTCTTGTGGAGGTCCAAGCATTTGAACTCGAATCGGTTGGCAGTGGTGTGTAACCGTGAATGTGAATCAGTGCGCAGGTTGAAAGGTTAGAACGTGGGCTGGAACGACCGGAAGGGAAGTAGAGTTAGTAACCAGGAGACTTTTTTAGTGGCGTAAGTGAACAGCAGGGAGACTCTCAGCTGGAGGAAGAGCTCAGATATTATTGGTTGCGTCTTCATGAAGTCAGCCTACTAGTGATTGAATGTGCCATAGATCTCTTAGAAAATTTAATAAAAATCTCTGGAAATCATCCAGAAAAATATCCCATTTGCACATACTCATAAAATGTTGCTTATAATTTCATGGGTTTATAGATCTTTGAAAACCAGGGAACATTTAGGAACCAGTTGACTACGGTTTAAGCACCTTCAAGACTGATTTGATTGGTATTTTAAAAATAAATCAATCAGTTCTATTAAAAGTTGTTTACTATTTTGACATGTTGTAGATCACCCTCCCCCAACACATACACACGCTTCCTTTAATAACCTAGCACAAAATTTGTGGTCAAAATATTTTGGAGTTTGCTGCATACTCTATTATCCTCTGGAAGATTAATATTACATATGGTCATATTAAATGTTCCACAGTAAAAACACTCACTTAACTCTGTTTACTTCAGCGCCTCCAACCATTGATTTAAGGGCTGTCAAGGACGATCCTTGTAGTCTTTACCCAAGAACAACTGCTAAATGGTTTCACCATCTTTAGATATAAATGGGACTTTGGCTCCAGGGACAGAACGTTCCACTGCATCTGCCCGCCTGTCTCCCAGCCCTCCTCACTGGGAGCCGGGAGACAGATGCTCTGGTCTTTCCCAATGAGCTGTGCGATCTTGGAAACATTATGTACCTCGGAATGCAGACAGGAGCAATGATCGCCTGTGCTGGGAAGGCCGGTGCTCTAGGGCAGCGGCTCTCAAACTGGAGTGGCCATTAGTCACCAGGAGGACTTGTTAAAACACAGACTGTTGAGCCCCTCGTCAGAGCCTCTGATTCTGAAGGTCTGGCTGGCTGAGGACCGAGCATTTCCACTGCAGTGAAGGTCCCAGGTGATAACGGATGCCGACGGTCCACCGACCAGGCTTTGAGGTCTGCTGCTCCAGCATGCTTGTGGTTCTGGAACTCTCAGGCCTTCCCATGTGAGACCTTTCCTCTCCAGAGCTGGCCATGGCCTTGCTGCTCTGGTTTTGTGTCTCTGACGCCACACATTCTCAATGCATTGTTCTGTGCAAGGGCTGCTGGTGGTGTTTTCTGAGGACGGCCGCACCCATCACAGATGCTTTTAAAAATTTCAGCGGTGTACAGGGCACCAGTGAATTGTGTCACCATGCTGCTGTCATGCTATAAGTGCAAACGTGTTATACACCACCTGTTTGATGAACCCAGCCGGGAAGTAGAGGGACCCAGTTCCACAAAGGACCTGATTATATGACATTTCTGTGAGGTGAACACTGCTCTTTTTAATGTCTGTCTCAGTGCGGGTGCTGCTTACGCCTGGAAAAGATCCCCTCTGTTGAAGATGCGTGTGTGTGGGCAACCTCTGCAGACTCAGTGCTGGGACACAATGAGGACGCCGATGAAATTTCACTCTGGGGCTCCTCACTTTGTGTTCGATCATGTAGTAAATATTTACCCACCGTGGGCCTATGAGGCATTAAGCTATATGCTTTTGGGGATGCAAAGGTGAGTCAGATGAAATCCTTACCAGCAATGGAATTTATAACCTGCTACAGGACGTAGATGTGTATATACATCCATGGAGATGGTGAATAAGGCTGCTAGACAGTCAGCTGGGCTCAAATGACAGTCAATCTAGTTACTAGTTACATGACCTTGGGCGACTTATGGGACCCCCATAATCTTCGTGAGCATCAGCTTCATGGTGGTAGGTAAGTAAAATAATAACCCATTGGATCATTTATGGCTTCATTTGAAAACCCAGGCCTTTCCCCCACGCCCAGAATGTACATATTACGTGTTCAATAAATGTAGCAGTTTTTGAAAGTATCATAAAAGTAGAGACTGATAAATATAGATAATTTCAGGATGCATACTCTGTGTTGGCTGTTGAAGGAAAAGTTTTTCATTCGTTACCCTTGTTAGTTCTGAGAACAACCCCCTTGAAGTTGGTAGTATAATTTTCTTCATTTTCTAGTTGGGAAGCAGAGCTCAGGGACCTTAAGAAATTTGCCCAAAGGTACTGTGGCTTGCGCCTTAGTACCAGTGTCCAAACAATAGCAGCCTGGCATTTAGGGAGGTCAGAGGTGGGAATGAAAACTTTTCTCTAGAAGGAAGTGCTCATGCGATGAAGGCTTAGAAGTTGAACTGGGTCTCGAAGGGTAGGGCGGTTCCAGCTCTGCACGTTCTCACCCACCTGTGTTCCTGTTGGATGCATTTGTTTACTCAATAACTGTGTGGTGGGGGCTGGCAGTGCAGCAGTGAGTCAGAAGGGCACAGTGTCCCTGATTCAGTGCCCCCTCCTCCGTGGTCCTGGGGATCCGGAGGTGGGGGCAGCCATCCACCAGGCACCTGGTGAGCAGTTATAAAGGAGACCTGTGGGAGGCATTTGGTTCAGGAATGATGAACTGAAGGCTTTCTTTGTCCCTGGCTGAGCTACATGCCACGGGGGTGCAGAAACGAGTAAGACATGGCTGTTCTGTTGAGTAGTTAGACCTTTCCGGGGAGGTACTTATGTCTTCATGTTTCTTGTAGCTCTGTGCATTTCGTGTAGAAGTTGGAATGTCTCTGATCTGCAGTTCAGTCACTCAGAGTCATTTGTGATCTCCATTTTTAAATAAAGTCATGGGAGGGGATAACACTTTAAAATTATAGATTCATTTCCCCCCACACCAGCATTTATGTTTTATTCCTCTCTGCTACCCCGTATCTCCACTCATGCAACCAAATATGTTGGACACACATTGCCTAAGGAAGTGGATATTACTGGGCAAAACATTGGGGCTGGGGGAGTTAGTCTCTCCGGCTGTAGTTTCGAAAAGCCTCTGGCCTCCAAGGAAGGGCTAAGATTCTCGGCATAACCCACCCCAGCAGGAAAAGGCTTCCATGGCAGATAATGCCCCCAGCAATGTTGGGAAGTGACTGGGGTTACACTGCTACCATCTGAGCTGTGAGTGAGGAATTAAAAAAAATTCAATTCAATTATAGAAAAATAAGGTTACTACTTCTTGCTTGATTGCGTTGGTGGTGATGTTGGACTCCATTGCACTGATTCATGCTAAAGTTTACAATTCTTTTCAGGTAATTTTGGATTTCAGCAGGGACCTTTAATATTATATGCACTCATTCAACAAATATTGACTGAGCAGCTACTGTGTGCCAGGCAGGTGGTAGAAGCTAGTGTTACAGCGTGGAGCAAAAATAGACCCAGTTCTTGCTGAATAACTTTTACCTTTAAGGCAGAAACTCTTCAGTCAAACAGTACACAAATAGATGTGAAATTATAAGTGTGAAGACTGCCACTGATGAAAACTGTCTGGGTATATACCAAGGGGATCTGACCTCATCTGAAGGGGTCTTAGAAGTCTCTCTGAGAGGTGACATTTGAATTGAGACCTGAAAATGGACAGGAGCTAATGAGGTAAAGGGGAGTGGAGAGGGCCAGCATTCTTGGCAGACCGAATAGGGACTTCAGGACCTTCCTGTGGTCTCAGAGCCACGAGAAAAATATTTTGGTTGGAGGGAGGGGAGAAAGAGTCTTCTGATCTTAAAGTGAGAGCAGCTACTGCCCAAATCCTTTTCTGAGTGTGAAGGTAGGCTCTCTGTGTGAGTGCTGCTTGTGTGTCTCCCATTATTTTTGTGCCTTTCTCCTTGAGGCCTCAAAGCCCAGGGTGTCCGAGGCCCAACCCTTGAACTTTTCCCAAAGCTGCCCCTCTCCCTAGCATCCCATTTTGACCAGAGACAGCTCTGGTTTGCATTTCATTGAAGCCAAAGCCCTCAACATCATCCTTTCCTCATCCTTCTTCCTCATCCTGCTCCATCCAATCAATCTCCAGGTTTCGTCAATTCTGCCTCATTAATATCTCTTGCATCTAATTACTTCGCTCCATTCCTGCTGCCACTACCTTGGTTCAGGGTCAACAGACTCTTCCCCAGCTTTGTGCAGACTGAGCTGCTTTAAATTCAGCTAACAAGCTGCACCTTTCCCTTTTTCCAGATTTTTATGCATATATCTCCCTCTTCCCAGAACCGCTCTCCTGTCCTCAACTAGCTAGTACTCCTGTGCGTCCCACAGGATGGATGTCTCTCCTTTGAGGAACCTTCCTGACCTCTAGCCACAACCACCATGGAGGTGAGGTTGGCTTTTTCTCCTCTGTGTTCACTTTAAGTACCTCATGCTTATCCCTGTCAATTATACGCTTCTTTGTATTTCTAGACCTGCTCTGTTTAATAAGGTGGCCACTGACCACCTATGGTAGCTAGCAATAACTTACAGTGTGGCCAAGGGTGAATTTAGGTGTGTTAAATAGCATACTTCATGCCATAGTACAAATCATGCAAAATATCTAATTAGTATTTTTTAAATGCTAGTTACATGATGAGATGATAATATTTTAGACATACCGAGTCAAATAAAATATATTATGGAAATGACATTCACCATTTTTTTTTAAATGTGCCTACTAGAGCATTTCAAAGTATATTTGTGGCTCGCGTTTGTGCCTCATGCCATATTCCTATCAGATGGTACTGGTCTAGACTCGCTCTAAGCAGCTGGAGATCAGGGGTCAGCAAGCTATGGCCACTGCATCAAATCTAGTCTGCCCCCTTTTTTCGTAAATAAAGGTTTATTAGAGCACAGCCAGGCTCATTCACTTACCTGTGGTCTGTGGTTCTTTCCCACTACGGCAGCAGAATTGAGCAGTTATGACAGTGACTATATGGCCCACAAGGTTACAGTGTTTACTACTTGGCCCTTTACAGAATACGTTTGCTGACCCTCCATCCTAAAGGGCTGATTTTGTACTTTGCTCATCATTGTATCTCGAAATCATTGTACAATACCAGGCACACAGTAAATGTTTGCTGAGTGAATAAATGTTTGTTGGGTGAATAAATGTCTAATAGGTAGGAGCTGAGGGAATACCAGTTTGAGAATTACATTGGCCAGATACCGTCACTAACATTAGTTTATGGCCCACAGCTGTGATCACCATATGACTGGAAATAAAAATCAAAACATGACCTGATAGCTATGTATGTACTTGAGCAATAGTCATACATGGCATTCAAAACTGGAACGCTCTTAAAAAGTTCAGAATGCGTGGTCCCCATTTCCATCCTCATGGGCTGTCTTGATTGTGCCTCATCAAGGATGGAGTGTCGCGTAAGTGAGGAGAATGATCTCAGAGGTAGGATATTTGGCTTAAGGGTTTAGGTCATCATAACCTTCACTGTCCCATCTGACTAGTCACCCTGATAAGGAGCTGTGCACTCTGTTGGGATTGTAGAATGGAATCTGAAAGCTAGAGCAGGTGGTGGTGATGGGCATTAAGGACCAGCTGAAGGAGAGGCTCCTGAGAAAGCAGTACTTCAGTCCTTTCACAGGTGATCTTGACTTTCCCAAAAGGATTCCTAGATGTAACTTTTGTGCAGTTCATCTATGGGCAGTTTGGCCTGGGGCTATAAAGCAGTAGATCATGTGGAAATCTGAGTTTGGTTTGTGTGCAGAGGAATTAACTCTTACATCTTTAAAATGGGGCTGAGAATGAGTGTTGGAAGAGAATTAAGTACATCTTCACACTTCGATCCAAATATACTTCTGTCATCTACTCTCTGCTCACAAATCTGCAGCTGTTAGAAGTCACGAAATCTTTTTCTTTGCTTTTCTCTGTCAAATGGTTGATGAAAATGATTTCAGAAAATTGAAACAGCCAGAGTTACCAGAGATGAGAATCAAATTTTCAGGTCTTGGTTATGCAATATGCTCTCATCTCATGAGAACCAGTCATTTTTTTTTAACAATCATAACGTTTCTTAGTATTGAATTGGATCCTTTCTTTTTTAGTAATTAAAGTTGTATAAGCAGCTAGATATATTCATTGGAGCAGGTAGATTACAAGGGCTTTTCTGAAGGGAGACAGAGTTTTGTTTTAAGTAGAGTGGATCTGAGAAGCAAACAACAGAATAAAGAGACTAATGTTATTCATTAATAACATGTGATCAGTACAGAAAGAGAAAATTAAATATTTGATGATTTTTACTTCAGCTGCTTCAGAGAAATAAGAGATCATGCAGTTGGTAAGATCAGAGGGCTGTATCTGTTCATCCACCAACCCACTCATCTATTTATTCATCTACCGATAGCCACACACTAAATTTATGATGTTACATTTATTTAATTATTATTTGTTCGGCTCTATAGTAGATGTTAGGGAAAGTATAAGAGATAAAAGACAATTCTTACCCTTGAACATTTATAGAGCGTTAGATACGAAACGACTTCAAAGATGACGTTATTGTAATTCAATACTGTTTTTGAAATAAGGAAAAAGTTGTTAGGTAGTTTGCACGATGTAATACTCAGAGAATTATGTGACGGTCCACAGGAGCCTGGTTCCTAGTCAAATAATTGTTTCTACTGATACTAGTTGGGTAAGTCAGACATATTTATCTACCTAAGAAGGAGTAAATAATCCCAAGTCATCATGTAAGCAAATATGGGGCCATCAGACATGGCTGGTCTGTGGGACTTCAAAGACTATCCAAGATAAAGTGAAGAAGGTTGAATGGTGGTCATGAGCTGGATTTCAAGGAAATACGCAATTTGGGGTTGCATATGGTAGAGAGAAAATATTCTAGGTGTGCCAAACAAAATAAATACATGCAGGGGACGGCACCTAGGCAGAAGAGAAGAGAAGAGAAGGAGAGGCAGCGAGCGAGGTTAGATAAGAATCAGCGAAGGTGGAGGTGGCCCTGAGGGGAGCAGGGGTCACCGTGCACAGCCAGCCAGGAGGTGAGAGTCTGCAATGCATGAGGGTTGAACAATGCTGGGGATTGTTTTCTGTTAGTAAAGAGACTAAAGTAGAAGCCAGGTTTGGGGAAGGCTTGTACACTGTGTTCCCACTCTGGAGAAAGAGCATTCCTCAACTACCTAGCAAGAAACCCAAAGGAAAAGAAAAGCATTCTGGGAAATTAAATGAATATGGCAGTAAATGTATCAGGTTTCCTTCTTCATATCTTTATATTGCACACCACTTCCTGATGTCTGATCAAAATTTACTAGTTTGGTAGGGAAATCTAAATGAGAATATTTGAAAAGACCCACAGAAAACTAATAATATTAAGGGTATTCAGACACTTATTTTCAGAAATAGTCCATTTCTATTCCACTGAGATTGGATGTTTAAAAAAAAATCTGATATATTGCTCTAATTATTGCATGTGTGGGATGAAATGTATTCTTAAACACTAGTATCTACAGCTGTGCCTACAAATCACTCAGAACACCATCATGGGAAGGGAGTGAATATTTTATATCTTATTGAAAAATAATATTTTCCTTATAAATTATTGGAATCATATTTTAGGCTCTTCCCAAAAGTCTCCCTGGAGAGCCTTAAAAAATAACTTTGCTTAAAGCCTCATCATACATATTTACTGGTGCATTTTCAGGGCAGAAGTTTTGGGTGGGGATTTTCCCTTCCATCAGTTCGGCATACTAAATTCTGTTAGATACCATCCCTCACTCGCTGTTGCATGTAGGTGTAGAATTGGTGTGGAAAAAGCATCTATAGCTTTTTACTTATTTTATTTCTAGCATCTTATAATGTAAGGAGAAAAATCTGTATTTAAATCAATAATACCAACCGTCAGTTATTTCTTTTTTTTTTTTTTTATTTGGTTACTTTTCAAGTACATTTTTTTTTCTCTTCCCCCCCCCCCCGCCCGGTCTCCCCCCTCCCTCCCATTCCCCCCCCCCCCAGTCCTCATCTCTGTGTCATTCATAGAAAGTTATTTCTTCAACTCCATTTTTATGGATTTGCAAAAGGTGACCAGTTATTGTCACCCTGACTCTTTGAACGGCACAACTGCTGCCTTTATTTGCATAATGAACTTGCCTTCCAGTGACTCGGGGGCTGTGAACAGAGGGAAGATGTGAGTTTTCATTGCCTGCTGTCCAGAGAAAGTGAACCAGTGGGGTTTAAGCAGGGATGTGATTGATCTTTTGTCTCTTGAAGGCTTGGCTTGAGTAATTGGCTCCCTTAACTCTTCTTAAACATTCTTCCTCGTTCTTTTCTAAGGACCCGATCATCTGTCAAGGGAAACAGACTTGAACAAACAATTTGCACAGTGGGAGAAATGCTAGGAAGTGGACTAAACGAAGCACCACAAGCCCGTGGGATTTGCCCCTCTTTGCAAACTGAGAGAGAAGGCATTCTAGTTCAGATGCACGCTTCTGGAAACAGGTATGTTCTGCTTAGACTGCGGTGCAGGGGTTCCTATCATTGTCATCATCTTCAGATACGGCCGGGATGTTCTGAACAGATAATGTATGGATGCAACAAGATCTTGCTATGCTCCTACCTGCTGTGGCTAAGGGTGTGGGAAGGTGGTCACTGGTAGTATGTTGGGAGCAGGTGTGTCAGAGTACATCAGTAGACTCTTCCTGGAAGCAGTTTGGTAATATGCTTTGTGAAGGCTTTGTGCATCTTGATGGCTTCTGAATCTCCAAAGCCTAAAATTCAGCTTGAATAAATGCTAAAATATTTAAAATTTTACATATGCTTTGATCCACAAATTTTAATAAGAATTAGAAAACATATGGACCTACTATTAAGATTTATCTATACGAATATACACTATATTATTCTTTACAATACTGAAGCTCACACTGGTTCATTTAGTAGGTTTATGAATATGGGACTAGGTAAAAATTACATTGCATCCCTACTATGGACTATTAGGCAGTCACTGTTGATGATGTTTTAGAGAAATATAAATGGTGCAGAAAAATACATGAGACTTTTGTAAGTTGGCCATAAAACAGTGCACAGAGTATTAGTCTACTGTAATGAGATGATAAAATAAGTTTTAAAAGGATGTTAAAGAAGGGAGTTTACCAGCAGCTCAGGCATTGTGTCTAATGACAACAGCAACAATAATGACAACAACAATAAAAACTCCAGGATTTGAATGGATTAAAGTAATATATAGCAATGTGGCTATTGTAAAGGTTCAAGGTGCAGCAAGTATCAGCACCCATACTGATCACTGTGCCTGAGTGAAATGCTCTAACATGGAAGTAAAAGATGGTTCTTCTGCTCACAACCATTGGCCAGAGCTGGCCAGATGTCCCGCCCACCCAGAAGGGAGGGAGGGATCGTAATGCTCCCAGGTAATTGGGGATGAGAGAATTAGAAGGACTGGGCGAGCAGCCCTAAGGATGCCACTCACTGTCATCAAGTTTCAGCTCAGTCTGTACCTGGGGAGGCAAATCAATGTGCTCTTGGTCAGAGCGTCTAACTCCGAGCCCATGATTTCTAGGCAGTGAGTGACGACATGGATATGGATGTGGCTCTTCTTGACTTCAAACCAAGTGAAAAAAATAGGTTTGTTTATTCCACCCCCATACCTACTGCAGAATGTAGGACAGGGGCAGGGTATCTACAGCATTCTCATCAATGCTGAAGTCTAACTACAAGACCTAGTGCCCTGGGGGTGAGGGAAGTTTCTTGATTAGGTTTTGACTGAGCTCAAAGGACAGGGTTCTCCAGTCCATTGTTCTCCTGGCCCTTGGCTCTGCCCTCTAGGGGGTGTTTCCTTTTCTATTATTTGACATCTGAAAGAAGCATTGCAGAATGTGCCCCCTTCAAGGATGAGAAGCTTTCTTAGCCTGCAGCGGGCTTGTATAAGTTCAAAGCTCAACTGTTAAAATTCCTGTTTTTAGCCTATACGAAACTCAGAAACATTTGTAGATGTTCATCTTTGCTTTGGCTTTACAACTTGGTCAAAAGTTTAATTAGCTTCTTATAATAGTTGATTAGGGTCAGTTATTTGTGTTAATAGCCACATACACAGTTCTTTTTTTTTTTTCAATTAAACTTTACTTTCAACATTGTTTTGTATTGGTTTTAGGTGTACAGCACAACAGTTAGACAATATAGTCTAACTGTATATAGTTAGACAATATACTTTGCAAAGTGTTCCTCTAATAAGTATTTCCAGTTACACAGTTCTTTATGGAGACATCCATCTCTCTGGTTCATCCTAATGGAAGGCATCTTAAAGCAACCAAGCTTCATTGAAAGAGCTACAACTTCAGTCTTTTTTTGTTTGGGTTTCTTTGTCCAAGTGAAAGCTAACTAAGTGCTATCTTCACCCATACTGAATTTAACAGTGGGTGCTAAACTCACAGCCTCGATTTATTCCTTGACACAAGGCAGAGTCCTAATCTTTTAGAACTTAATTGTTTTTAACTTCATTCAAAAGAATTTTGTTAGATTGAGTTGTGACAGCTGTCATACCAGTTGCTGATCAAAATTGGAGAATTTTTGTGCAGCCATTTTGATATTGAAGGCGGAGGAAGATAAACAACATTTTTGGTATATTATGCTTTATTTCAGGAAAGGTAAAGGTGTACCTGAAATGCAAAAAAAAGATTTGTGCAGTGTATGGAGAAGGTGCTGTGACCGGTCAAATGTGTCAAAAGTGGTGTGTGAAGTTTGTTGGTACTATTGAAATTTTAGCCAAAGAATTCTGTGTCATTAGGCTGTCTTATGCATTGGAAGATGTTTAGCAGCACCTCTGGCCTCTACCCACTAGAAGCCAATATGGGAGAGAGCCGACATACTCAAAACATCCACATCAATACAGTTATTGGTGAAAATGAGAAATGTGTCCTTTATTTTATGGGGTAAATGTAATGGACTTTTTGGCCAATGCAGTATAAGTTCACAAAGTACATTCTGTTTTAAGTCATCACACATGACAGTTTTACAAAATAGATGGTGATCCTTTCAGCTGCAGCCAAACATTCCTTGTTCCCTGCCACCTGAACATTGAGCCAGCAACACACACTTTAGATTTCGGGTACAGCGCGACTCCAGTTCTAGGGACTTGTGTTTGACAAAGATGTGAGAAATCTAGTCATCAGTTTTGTAGGTCCCTGAAATGTGACTGTCATCAAATGAATATGTCCTAGGCAACTGGAATGCACATTCAGGCTCAGAAGAGATTCTGGAGAAACGTGTTGACTTATTAATTGCAAGTTGGGAAGTACACTTAAGTGGCTAGAATATCTGTGTGCCTTGCCCAGAACATACCATTTCTTGAGTTAAAGGATTCTAGAAACCAGTGTTTTAGTCCAAGTGTTCTTTGGTTACCAAGAGTTAATAGATTGCTCAACCATGAGTTGATGTCATGGTGGGATGATTTGCACAATCTCTGTGGTAGCTTGACCTCCCTTCTCATAGCCGACAGCTTAGCTGTTAATTGAGACACCTTCTTTTGTACAGGATTCTCTTCTTGTAGCTTACATTCTAGGGAGCAGAGACAGACAACAAATGGTGAATACAAAGTAACACTTTATCACATAATGTAACTGCTTCAAAGATGGTAAAACTGGGTGATGGGAAATAGTGGAACTTCTAGGAGGGGGTGGAGGAAGATGTTATAGCTCAAATGGCCAATGAAAGTCATTCTCAGGTGGTGGCGTGAGAGCTGGGGCTCAGATGAGGGGGAGAGGTAACCACAGATCCTCTGCAGGAAGAAAACTCTATGCAGACGGAATAGCAGGGGGAGAGGCCAGTGCCACAAATGAGTGTGTGAAAGGATAGGAAGAAGGCAAGGAAGTAGGAGGGTGGTCAGGAGAGAGGCGTGTGCCTCATCTGAGAAACTGGCAGAGGATGTATCAGGTACAGCTCCATTGGTCACGCCGAGTTTGTGTTTCAGCCCAATGGGGCCATTGGAGGCTTTTAGGCAATAGATGGATTTCAACTGTTTCGTCCTTTAGAAGGATCCCTCTGGCTGGCCGCTGTGTGGAGAGGTCCCTCTGGCAGGGAAAGGGTGGGGACAGCCCATCACAGCCTGGGTGGGAGGTAGCCAGCACTTGGATTAGGGCTGTAGCAATGAAGATGGCAATAAGTGACGGGATCTTGAAAATATTTTGGAGATAAGAGTTGGCAAGATTTGCAGATGGATTGTTTGGGAGAAGTGAGGAAAAGTGAGAAAAATGGTTTTTGGCTGAAGGCGCTTAGTGCTGGTACCATTAATTGTGATAAGGAAGACAGCTGGGGGTACATCCAAACGTTTATTTTGGATATACTAAATTCGAGATGTCTATTAGACAGCTCAGAGGCAATGTCAAGTAGGCAGTTGGAGGATAAATCTAGGGCCCAGGGGAGTGTTAAGAGCTGGAGATAGAGATTTGTGAGTCATCAGTACAAAAATGTTATTTTAGGCCATTGAAGAGGATGAGATCACCTCGAGGAGGCATTTCCAGAGAAAAGTGGGTGGACGGCAGAGTTCGGGGTGAGCAGAGGAGGAAGAAGCAGAGATGGAAATTGAGAGGGAGTGAGGTTGGGGCTGCAGGAGAATCAGGACTGAGGGTGTTCTGAACACCAAGTGGGGGTGTCCCTGGAGGAAGGAAGTCCATGCAGAAAGCTGGTTAATGCCCTAGATCCGTTGGCTGCTTTCTGTTCCTCCCGAACCCCCCACAGTACCATGCTTCCCTCCCTCCCATTTGGTCCTCCTGTGAAGGAGGTTAATTACAGAAGAGTGACTGCTTGGATTATTAGTTTCTTCTGGTCGGTAATGTTAAGTAGATGAAGTGGCATCTTGGTGGATCAGGAGGGTCTCGGGCCCACGTTGCCTTTACTGCTGCTAAAGACTCGCTAGCTGTGGGAAAGTGGGAGGTTACTTAACCTCTCAGAGCCTTGGGTTCCACGTTTGTTATCTGAAGCTGACAATACTCATATCAGTGTTTTGTTAGGAGGGATTAATGGATACAATGTATGCAAAGCACTAAACTCTGTGCCTCAAAGAGGGTAACTGGATCACAAAGGTAGCTCTTATTGTCTTCCTATCAGACACTGATTGGCTAACTATGGAAACGGATTACTATCAAGTAATCCTAGGAAGGTGAGTTAGTTCATTATTTAGAACGAAGTTGGAGAGATAATGTTTGCATACTATAGCTATAGGATACAAGACAACTGTTCAACCAGGGAACAGACGCCCCTGTACCCCATCCCTCACTACGGTGTACTCATTATTTTCAGAGTCAGGATGTGTGAAACTTGGTGAAGTGATGTGTTAAGAGATGGAGCCTCAGTGTTAGAAACATCCCTCCGCGCTCCTCTGTGAGGTGCTGTATCCGGCTGCCAGGGAGCAGACAGTGTAGGGCGAGGGGCCCCTGCAGAGCCGAGAGAGGTCATAACCTCTATTAAGATAAGCAGGCATTTCCCACCTTTGAACAGCTCACAAGCCTATCTTATCCTCTGAAGCAGGGAGAGTGGGTCAGAGAGATAATTGAGCAAGTGTCTTGGGTTCTTTTTTTCTGGAAAATGAGCCCTAGCTGCTCTGTGAGAGGTTTTTGTTAAATATAACAGTTCCTCTGAAAACATAGCAATTCCCCTTACAGTCCCCCAGGGCAGGCCGCTTTCATCTGATTGGGTGGCATTGGTTGCCCTGGAGTAGGGCAGGGAGTTGGCGCTGGGGGAGCTGTATCACCCCCTCCCTCCCAACTACCCCTCACCCCAGTCACTTTGAGGACATTTCATCCTGAGTTTGGGAATAATATTTTTACCTCACTTCTTCCTCAACACACAGACCTATTTTTCAGTCCAACTTCACTTGTTAAATTAGTTTTCCCTTGAGGGGGTCATCACTTTGGCCTAATTATCTAAAAGGCGGAACCAACAGCTGTGGAGCGGGACTACCTTGGTTTGAACTTGAATCCTGTCCTTGATGATCACCGTGACCTTGATGAACCTGGGAACTCTCTCTGATCCGGGTTCGTCATCTACAAAATGGGACTGCTTTACAATGTTGCATAGCCTATTGTGTAGATTAATAAATTAATGCACTCAAAGGACTTATTTAGCATTATTAACTTAGTACTATTAAGTCTTAAATAAATGCTGATGGGCCAACTTATGAATTTTATATAAAAACGCTGAGATGGCTCCTTTCAAGAGCCTTCTTCATGTTGTTATTTCCGTGAGTGGTATTTTAAATATTGTTGGTTGTTTAAATATTTTATTTCATCTTCTCTGATCCTTGAAAGAAGGAAATACCATGCAAGAGCATCTGAGAAACTGGGTTTATGATACAGTGGAGGATAATGACACCTCCTTTAGTTTTATATTTATGAGAACATCTAACCCATCAAACAAAATGTCAGCGTGGAGCTGGAGTCGTTTCACTGGGTATATTTATCTTTAGGGTGTTTTCAGCTGTATGTGGTAGAAAACTGTGACAGAAACTGGCTTAAATAGCAAGAAAATGTAACTCATGAAGCCTAAAGTCCAGAAGTGGGATGGCTCAGCCACATTCCGAAGGATCGATTGTTTGCACATCTCTGCGATGCCATCCTCAGAGGCTTGTCCTTGCCTTTGGACTTGGTCCTCCTGTGGTCACGAAATGGGTGTTAGAATCCCAGTTATCACCTCAAGACACGGCTGTCTCTAGAGATAGAAAAAGACCATCTTCCTTACGACTTTCTTACGGGACCCTCTGGATGACTATAAGAAATTCCTAGCATTTGCAACTTCCTAAACAATCTCTATGGTTTTCATTCTTGTAGATGGTCTCAGGAGTTGAGCCTAAAATAGTCCAACAACTTGGCAGCCCAGTGTTCTGGGGTCCTTGCTTCCCTCTGCCCCTGTGTGTGTGTGAGGGTGTTTAAATCAGTTTGGCTTATTTGTCACAAGTAACAGAAAGCAACTCTGACTTAGGCAGGGGAGGAATTTATTTAAAATGTACTAAAGCAGTCTAGAATAATCTTCAGTTCCCTTTTGCTACAACAAACATTATTGGTATAATTGGGAAATTCTGAATAATGTCTGCGGATTAGATAATAGTATTGTGTCTATATAAAGTTTTGAAAATTCTACAGTGATTATATAAGAATTTCTTTTTAGTAAATGTACAATGATAGGTTGGGGAAAAGATACCATGTTTACAATTCACTGTTAAACAGTCTAGAACAGTTACAGAAAGAGCAGAATAAAGCAAATGTAGAATAATAATAACATTGGGAAAGTGGTTGAAGGGGATCCAGGAATTCTTTGAACTACTCTTGCAATTTTGTGTAGGTTTTAAATTATTTTTAATTATATTTTTATCCTCACCAGGAGACATTTTTTTTTTCATTGCTTCTTGAGAGAGAGAGGAAGGGTGGAGAGAGGGGAGAGAAAGAAATATTGATATGAAATTGGTTATCTTAGTTGCCTTCCCATTTGGTTACCTTCTCATTTGTATCCCGACCGGAGCTTAATCCTGCAACCTGGGTATGTGCCCTGGCCAGGAATCAAAACCGCGACAGTTCAGTTCATGAGACAGTGCTCCAACTAACTGAGCCACACTGGCCAGGGCTATTTTTCATTATTAAAAGAATTATTTCTTCATGATGCAAAGAGACACAAGGTAAGGTCACAGTACCCTATCAGTTGAACAACTTGTTATAATAACTGTCTAAAGATAACAAGGAAGACCGTACCTTGCTCCAGAGGACGTGGCATTAGACCCAGATGGGAAGTAAAACTGTGGGAACAAAACTGTTTCAGGCTGGAGCCAGAACAGAGCCCCAGACCACCTGTGGAGGTGAGCCCTGGGGACAGAGCAGCCACCTCCATGACGTGCAGACATTGCAGGTTGCATTGCTGTCATGGCTGGTCTTCCGCATGCCACCCCACCGTCAGCACAGCTGCTGCTGCTGCTCCCAGATAGTGAATCTTTCACCACGGCTTCCCCTGCCAGGGACTTGTCTCAGGGACCTTTGCCGCATTAAATCCAGAGTCCAGGGTTCAGGCATCAGTGGACAGAGCCCACGTCATGGCTTGGACCTAAATAAAAGTCGGGCTTGTAAAACAAGGGTCAGGAACTTGCAGTCTCTGGGGCGTCACACAAATTCTGCTGTGCTGTGGAGGGAGGGATTCTCCGAGGAGGGATGGGGTAAAGCACAGGGTGTCAATGGCCACTCCCAGGTCCCGTTTGCAGTTCCCTCCTCTAGCTTGTCACAATACACTCTGGGTCTAGCTTGTCACTATACACTCTGGGTGGTGTTCCCTGGGAGGTCAGAACAAAGGGAATACGTTTCTCTCAACTTCAAAGGACTGAAGCGTTCACAGATGTCGGGCCCTGACTCGCACATGCACTCACAGTGGGAGAAAGATGGGAGAAATGACCCTTGATGAGATTTAACCACCTTCCGACTTGACTTGTAAAAGTGGACGCCTTTGTTTTCAGCTGCATCGATTGTATTCTGCATGTTCTTTATTTGGGAAAGTGATATCTTCTTTTTGTTGTTCTCTCTCACGCAGTTTCTTTTCCTTCCTCTGTTTTTGTAGAAAGGATTGGGCTATTTTCACTTGAGGTTGACATTTTGCTTCCAGTTTCTGCCTCCTAAGAAGAAAACCCAGCCCTTAGCTGTGGTCCAGTATTCCATGCATAACAGAAACTGAACATACTTTCGTTTCTTACTCAGATCTTTTATTGTTATATTTTATAAATATGATTATATAATACAACATTATTGGAAAAGACTCACGCTTCAGATAAGGAAAAACAGCTGGGTCATATAATTCTTCAGTGTACGATATTTTATGATTAGAAGGAGGTAGAAAGATATAAGAAATTGACATCTGGTTGGAATTGTTATTTTATCATTGCAAGTTTCCTGGGAAGGGTTGAGCAATTTTACTATTTTATTAGGCAGTCAGAGCTGGAGACGAATGTTGCTGGCCTTCAACAGTGCTGGCCTGCTCGAGAGAGAGAGAGAAGGGGGCCAGTGAGCAGGGGAGGTGCAGGGGAGGAAGAAGCCTTTACTTAACATTTTTTTTTTGCGGGATGATTCAGGTGGACAGTCTGAATTATGGGAGTTATTGGCAGCAAGTAAGTACCACCTGAGTAGATTACTGCAAAATGCTTTCGCCAGGGACGGCTTTGAAAGCCACTCATCAATTGCAGAGAGGACCTGGTGCAGTGGCACGAGTACCCTCAAGGGCTTTTGTCCAGGAAATTCGAAGAAACCTGTTATCTCCAACCTCCTCTAACCACCCCTTCCCTCATGGATGACCCTTCTTACCTCAAGACCTCAGCTGTTTCTCACAGACCTGCCACTTCAAACTGTAGGTGCCCAAGGCAGGTCAGAGACTTGGAATCATCTCAGAAATGATAAAGACCCACATTTGTCCTTGTTTACCCACTGAGTGATTCTGTGGTCTCCAGTCACAAGTGAAGGATCAGGTTTGGGATTTCTAAATAACAGAATCGAATCGGGGTTAAAAGCACAACTCCAGATTTGCCCAGACTTACTTGGGCTGTAGATGCTGCTTATGTGAGACAGGAGGTAAGATGATGGACTTGGTAGGCAAATCTAGGGACCGTAGGCTATAACCGCCCCTACTGGGTCCACGTAGTGACCCCTGGTAACTCAGGTCCACGGACAGAAACACGGAGGATCGGTGGAGAGCCTTCAGGGTACCCATGAGTCTGTTCAAAGTATAAACACAATTCTGTGTGTACGTTGTGTGTATTTTTCTGAGGAATTTACCATTGGATTCTCAAAGGGAATCAGGACTTGGGGAATTGGGGAAATACTGTTCTATAGTAAACAGTAACGAATCTCCCTAAATCCAGGGTTCCTCCAACCTTAGCAGAGCAGGGTCAAAGGATAGGACAGAGTCAGCTTCCTGGAGTGCCGTCTGTAAGGAACACTAAAACATTCCTGGATTAAGTTGAAAAAATGGAAATTCATCTTACTCTTGGATATTATTACCCTTGACCAAAATGAAACACAGACACTATTTTGACTTATCTTTTGAGCGTTTCTGGAAAGCAGCCATGAGGGCTAAGCCAACAATCTGGAATTAAATGATACATATAACTGCTAAGTATCTGGTGACCTGAGTGTTTGTTTTTTTTTTTCTTCAAGAAGTCATATGTAAAGAACTGCAGCTGAATAACCACAAATTTAGGGAAAAAATGGTTTTTACTCACGTCTCTCCTAAAAATGAAGGAATGCCATGTCCTGTCTTACTTCTCGTCGCTTCCACTGCACATTCCGAGTCCCTCGTCCTGCAGCTGTCCCCGGAGTCTTCACAGGGTGATGCTCTACACTCTCCGTCCCAGCCCAGGCTGCCTATTTTGCTGTCTCTGGCCTTCCCCGTGCCACTTTGCCCTTCACTGTGTAGACCGGCCCAGTGGCTCGGGCTTGGTCCTGCCTCCTGTCTTCTCTTTCTGGGCCTCCCCGCTCTCCCCACGCTCCAGATCCGCATCATACGTGTTCTGGTACCCGAGCTGGGAAAGACTCCCGTTGTGAGCGGTCACAGAGGGAGAGACACAGGCAACACGCTCTCCTTTGGTTTGGGTTGCACGTGACAGAGCTGCTGATGATAAGAAGTGAGTGATTTTCATGACTTACTTGTTTTATCCTATCATGTGCCTGCTTCCCAGGTGGTTTTCTGATTTGGAAAACTGCAAGAGAAAATCGAATGTTTAGTGTTTTCCAGAATTTTTCAAAGTAATCCTGCTTCAAATTGGTGTGTCAGTAAATCTTTTATTATTATTTTTATTTTTTTAAACATATATTTTAGTGATTATGCCATTACAGTTCTATTCCCCCCTCCATACCCCTCCCCCACCATTCCCCCATTTAGTTTATGACCACGTGTCTCAAGTTCTTTAGATTCTATATTTCCCCTACTATTCTTGCCCTCCCCCTATCTATTTTCTACCTACCATCTATGCTACTTGTTCTCTGTACCTTCTCCCCTCTTCTCCTTCCCCCACTCCCCTGTTGCTGACCCTCCATGTGATCTTCATTTCTATGGCTCTGCTCCTGATCTAGCTGTCCTCTTAGTTTGCTTTTGTTTTAGGTGTGGTTGTTAATAACTGTGAGTTTGCTGTCCTTTCACTGTTCATTTTTTTTATCTTCTTTTTCTTAGATAAGTCCCTTTAACATTTCATATAATAAGGGCTTGGTGATGATGAACTCCTTGAATTTGATCTTATCTGAGAAGCACTTTATCTGTCCTTTTATTCTAAATGAAAGCTTTGCTGGATAGAGCAATCTTGGTTGTAGATCTTTGGATTTCATGACTTAGAATACTTCTTTCCAGCCCCTTCTTGCCTGTAAGGTCTCTTTTGAGAAATCTGCTGACAGTCTGATGTGAACTCCTTTGTAGGTGACTGTCCCCTTTTCTCTTGCTGCTTCTAGGATTCTCTCCTTCATTTTAATCTTGGCTAATATAATGATGATGTGCCTTGGTGTGTTCCTTCTTGGGTCCAAGTTCTTTGGGACTCTCTGAGCTTCCTGGATTTCCTGGAAGTCTATTTTCTTTGCCAGATTGGGGAAGTTCTCTTTTATTATTTGTTCAAATAAGTTTTCCACTTGTTGCTGTTTCTTTTCCCCTTCTGGTACCCCTATAATTCAGATGTTGGAGCATTTAAAGATGTCCTGGAGGTTCCTAAGCCTCTCCTCATTTTTTCAAATTCTTGTTTCTTCATATTTTATCTTTCGGTCATTTTTTTTCTTCCTTCTGGTCCACTCCGTTGATTTGAGTCTCAGTTTCCTTTCCATCACTATTGCTTTCCTGTGCATTTCCCTTCATTTCAATTAGTTTAGTCTTCATATGTTTGTCTAATTTGTGGCTAAAATCAACCAGTTCTGTGAGTATCCTGATCACCAGTGTTTTGAACTGTGCATCTGATAGGTTGGCAATTTCTTGTTTGCTTAGAATTATTGGCTCTGGGGCTCTGAGTTGTTCTTGAGCTATGTTTTGATCTGTTCCTGCCTGTTATATATGAGGAGTGGAGCCTTAAGTGTTCACCAGGGTGGGGCTGCCCAGATGGCTGGTTTGTGATGCTGTATGTGGGGGTGGGGCAGAGAGGGACAATAGGGGTCCCCTCTGCTGCTTCCCTCCACTGGGGCCTGTGCGATCTGTCTTACTGCTCGCTTCTTCATCTGGTTTATCTGCACGAGAATGTGTGACCAAGATCAGCCTGCCGCCTTGTGTCCTCAGTGGGTCCACCTGTTGCTACTCCACACCTGGGATCCATCCTCAGCTGCCTGTGGGCCTGGGTCGCATGCCTGGGTCAGTCTGGTGGATCTTTCCTGCCCGACCTTGCTCCACTGCTGGCTCTGCCCCTCTTACCAGTTTGGCTGAATGGTTCATTGTTGTCAGACTTTAGTATAGTTCAATTTTCTGTGGTTTGGCTGCATTTTTGTTGCTAAAACTTTGTTGTTTTTAAACTTGGTTGTGCAAGCAGGCACAATGTTTCTACCTACGCCTCCATCTTGGCCAGTGAGTCAGTAAATCTGATCTTAGATGTAGTTTTTTTTTATTAATGTGAAACCAGTTTCCTTCCATCTGCACTAAGAGTTGATGGGCATGTATAAACCTTTCCACCTGTGCTAGGTAGCAGGCTAAACTCCAGTAATTGGAACTGATAAGGTTCATCCCTGCTTTCAAGGAGTGGCTGCCTGGTGGACAGGACAAAGGGGTGGTTACAGTGTGTGAGGATAAATGCACCCCTGGGGGTATGTATACTGGGCAGTGGAAACCCATAAGGACAAACATCTACATTTATCTACAGGAGGTTCGCCTTCTCCGATAGTATCTGCTGCAGGAGGTGGGGAGCTTGCTTGGGGTGTATGCATCGTCCATATTTCCTAGCCAGCCTGGTACAAGACTTGTGTTGCTACCCCATGTTTATAGACACATAAGCACAACAAGGTACAAAGAAGTGGATTTGGACTTTATTCCGTGACTATTTTTGTAGCCTGTACCGTGTGCAGTGTCACCATCAAGTGACTCAAAGAGCTTGTGAGCAAGTTGGGGAAGGTGCAAACTGCCCTTATACAAGGCTAAATAAAAATGAATGTGCAAAGAAGGAGAGTAAAAGAAAATACCTTTGGGTGCCATGTTTCTGTAGGTGCCATCAAATGAGTGGAAATGAGTAGCTAGCAGAACATCTCATAACCTCAACTCCAACTGAACAATAAGCTTCCTAAACTCATGAGCCTGCCAATCATGACTCAGTGGAACCCTTATAGGATCAGCATGTAGACAGGAAAGAGAAAACAAGGAGAGACCCAAACAGACCAGAGCATAAGCCCAGTGAGATCAGGGACAGAGCTTGAGTTACTTGCTGAACCTTCAGGGTTTCGCATAATACATTAGTAGATGCTCAATAAATACTGGCTCAGCTTATGAGCGAATGGGTACCTGGATAAATGCCAGAGACTCTTGTAGCACTGGAAAAGCATATCGCAATATACTCTGAGGTAGGTGCAGTGTCTTTTTTCTTTTTTGTACTTGTCAGGTAGCACGTCATAGGTATTCAGTACATGTGGAGGGGAGAGAGGGAGGGAGAGGGGATCAGAGGATCATAGGACTGGAAGGAAATTTGTGAAGTCACTGGTCCTTCCCTTAAGCCTCAAGAAAAACTCTTCTGAGTATACAGCAAAAGGACTAACCAACCAAACAAACAAAAAGCCTCAGAGTGGTAACATTTAAAAGGATTAATCAGTCTAGAAAGAAGCAAAGGGCTAGAGTTTGGAGGATCCTGGCTTTGTCCATTTCCCCATCTGTGACCTTGTACAGGTTACATGTTATTTGGGCCTCAGTGTTCTCACTTCTTCAAAGGTAGTGGAAATGACAGTGCTGTGGAATTTTTATAAAGATTAAATAAGATAGTGCGTTAAAATGTGTTGAATAGCTCGGTAAATGTTTATATAAAGAAAAATTTCTCAAACGTGCTGCACTGTTAAATGTTAATAAATACGCTAAGGAAAGATTTCTCTCTGCAATCCTTTAAGGGAAGAATTGCTAGCTAAAATTGTAAGTATCTTCTCTTAAAATTTAATTTATGGAAAAACCTCCTACTTTGGGTTGGTGGCATGCCTTAGAGGATTTTGCGTGCTAGGAAAAGTGCTTAAAATAATATCACATGCGTGTGTAAATTATTTGGCAACAGGCTGTCATGTTGTGCCACAGAAATTCTTCAATATTTAATTAAAAACTTCAACAACTTAAAATTCAGAACTTGTCACGAACATTAAGGGGGGATGTAGACTAGTTGTAGTAGGACTCTGGCTGTCACCTCCCAAGCCAGACTCCCTGTCTTGGTTCTGATTCCTGGGAAGGGTTTGAAAGAATGCCTCCACTGTTCTAGTAGGTGCTTGTGGGTGCAGCACAAAGTGTAGATCCCAGTGTCCATTGGGATGTACTGTCCCTGCCTGAGGTCCAGGGTAGGTCTTTCGAAGAGTCAAAAATGGAGGGAAAGGAAAAGCGTGTCAGAGCTAACAGCCCAGGAGTCTCTGAGGTGTGTGTGAGGGTAGCCTTTAATTCTGCGGGAATTATAGCTGTGCCAGGACATATGTAAAGTTTAAAAAATATTAAATAAATGAAGCCAGTCTTTTTACTTGATCATATTATCTTCAGTGCCAGCTCTGGGCTCAGGGACAAATCTAGTGACAAGTGATTAATATCAAGGAGAAACACTCTGATCCAGAGACATATATAATTCTGCCTCCATCTGTTCTCGGTTGACAGTCACTTGGAAAAAAAGACACAGCAATCGGGTCAAGTGTGGGCATGGCAAAAGTTGAGTTCCAAGTTTATCCTTGCCGCCAGGCTCTTTCATTTAAGAGATGCCAGAGGGACAAAAGATATTTTTTGTCAGACATTGTCTTTGTGAGATAGGAATAATAATCTCTCTTTCTCTTTCTCTCTCTCCTTTCTCTTTTTCTCTCTTTCTCTCTCTGCCTTTTACTACAATTTGGTCACAAAAGGAAATATCAAGCCACCTTATCCCCAGGTCTCTGTCCACCTATTCTGATCCTAAGTAACTCTAGCACTTAATTAAAATCAGAGAACTATGAGCAAAAGAAAATATTACATCTAACAAGGTCCTTTAGGGTAATCCAGTCACCCACTCACACCTCATTTCACAGATGAAAAAGGTGAGGACTTGGGAGGGGATGTAATCATCTAATAGGCTTGTGATTAGAACCCAAACTAGAGCTTCAGACTTTGGACAACCAGCCAGCATTCCTAGCTTGAGAAGCAGGCTGCTCAGAAGATGATGAGTGGAATAGCAGAAAAGAAAGAAACTAGGAAAAGCCTACAAAGAGAAAGTCTGAGCAAGAGCTATTTTCAGATTAACGGCAATTAGAATTTGATACACATGTGAATAAGGTGAAAATTAAAGGAGTCTGTTAATTTTAAGTGATATTTTAAAAAGTAAGCACTGACAGACCCCCAAAAGGATGAATGAATGGATCAAAGGTTTTGGGTTGTTTTTGTCTTAGTATTTCTTGCCCTGGAAAATTTAGTACTGGACAAGTCAGATATATTCACTCATATAAAAGAGAAGGAGCGTACTGGGAATCTGTGTGACCTCCCATCTGCATGGGCTTGAATCTGTCAGAAAACAGACACAAGTACCATCATGGGAAGCAGCTGACCTGGATCCAAAGATTCTAGTCTAACCGCATAGGGCTTCTCTAATGTCCAGGGAAAAATCAGCGGAACTGACATGAAAATGGAAATTTCACTTTGTGCTTATCAAGAATTGCTGAAATTCTAGTTACCTGCTCTGAATTCCCTGGGTCAGGCTGACCAGGGAAACATCTCAAACCCTCTGGTTGTCTGTTACGCCTATTTAATCAAACAGCCAACTGGTCCAACCATTCTGTTAATGGGTCAGCTAGTCCAAGTGCTTATCTGGTGGGATATGATAAATATGTAGCTATCGTGACCCCTTATCTATAGATTCCAGGAAAATGCCAACTTTTCCTATTGAATACATAGTTCTTTGAGGTTGTGATGTTGGAATGTACCGACTCATATGGTGGGTCTACAGAGTGACTTATAGAGGAAGTGGTGAGATATGGCAGCAGTCCAGTATTGAGTAAGTAAGGTCAGGGGACTAGGTAGGCTCCAGACTAGATAAATCATGGGAAAATGCACTTTAGAAGTGCTGCGGGTTGCAGGCTTCACAGGTCTAGTTTAAATCATGCCGCCATCTTTACTGGGTCTTTGAACAAGTTGCTTAAACTTTTGCTGTGTCGGTCTCCTCATCTGTAAAGTATAGGATTAATAATTCTATCCTCAGAATACTGTGAAGATTAAACTAGGAAATATTTATGAAAGGCTTAGAAGAGGGTGCAGCATAAAATAAGTGCTCTATAAATATTAATCTAATTAATAATGCTATTTAAATGATTACTATCATTTAAATGACATAAGGAAATGATGGATGAATATGATAGACACTTTAAACACATATATAGCAATATAAAAATAATGATGTAAGATTATAAATGGTGACAGTAATATTACTAGAGGCAGGGATTGAATACTAACAAGAAATTTGGGGGATTATTTAATCTCCCTAGGACACCAGGAAATGTGGTATCATCCAGGTTTCACCTCCGGGTTTGGAGAGAAGGTATTTGACTCCCTGGCTTAGTGGGCGCCACAGAGCAACTACAGAGATTCTTGAGCCTTTACTCTAAGCTCAGACATAAAAGAAATGTTGATAAAACTTATTTCCTGCCATCAAAGCCTATGTAGACTAAGGGGGAAGAACACAAACACCACCAGCTCTAATCTGTGCTATTTTCTCAGAGAAACCCACCTTTGGCTCTTTACCTACAGCTTCCCACCAGCTCTGTCCTCTCTCCTCTCTCTCTACCCAGCTTAGGGGTCTGATTGCAGCTCCTCAAAACTCCATGTTCTCATACTTAAAAAAATGTTTTTAATTGTTTTCAAGTACAGTTGTCTTTATTTTCCCCTCACCACTCCCCCCACCCCAGCCATCCCCACCTCCCACCCTCAATGCCACCCCTCTTTGGTTTTGTCCGTGTGTCCTTTATAGATGTTCCTGAAAATCCTCCCCCTTTTTTCCCCTCATTACCCACTCCCCCATCCCCTCCGGTCACTGTAAGTTTGTTCTTTATTTCAGTGTCTCTAGTTCTATTTTGCTTGCTGCTTTTGTTGATTAGGTTCCACTCATAGATAAGATCATACGGTATTTGTCTTTTATCGTCTGGCTTATTTCGCTTAGCATAATGTTCCCCAATTCCACCACATTCTTATACTTTGAAGGCTTTATCATCATTATCGTCTATAAAATTATTTCTGCAATTTTAAGTTTAAGACTTGTCCCCTCCCACTTGGCCGTAACTTCCTGAGACCCAAGACCATGCCTGCCCTTATTACTGCTCACTCCCCAACACTTAGAACAATGCCAAGCACAAAAGTGCAGTTTGTTGAACAAATGAAAGTGGGAGGTCCTACCTAGCAGAACCGGGGAAGAAACACAGAGAAGGAACAGGGCGCTGATGGGTCTGCAGGAGTTCAGTGGTGGAAATGCATGTTTGCACATTTGAAACCAACTGCACACTCCCAAATAAGTATACCGCTAGACTTTTGGAGAAATACTAGGTAAGATAAGCTGACTGTTGTAACTGGGTCAGGCACCCGAGTTCAAGTTCTGTGTTTGCCAGTTTAGAACTCTGCACAGGTGGTTAACTCATCTGAGCCTCGGCTTCCACGTCTAACTAATGGAAGTAGCAGCTGTCATTGCCACTGAGCTGTTGTGAGGATTGAGCCAACACATGAGGGGGAAACCTTTTGTAGATTGCCAACATATATGAGTTCTGCTTATTAGTATACTTGGCCATAACTATATTTGCAGCAGTAATAAGCACGATAATACACATAGCTGTTGACCACTGCCTTTCATGAAAGGAAGTCCCATAGAAGCCCTGCAAGTGGCCGGTCCATGTGGTTTACAAACCAGGCTGTCCCTTAAAGAGAACCAGCACATCAACGAGACAGGAGTCTGTCAGCGTTCCCTCCCTCTGAGTCGGGGCCAGGTCCATTGCTGAATTTTATGTTAAATAATAAAAACGCTGACATTACATGTGTTGCCACAAATCAGCAGCCTAGTCGGGGTAAGATATTACGGCACAGCGGTCTCCAAGCTGTATGTGTTTTTAAAAATATACTTAAAACTCCAAGTGCTTTGTGTGGCTGCTTTGCAAAATCACTAGAGCTGAAGTATTTGTATTTTAATGTTTATCCCCAAACGGGCCTGCTGTTTTCCAATTGCCCGGGAAACGAAATGTTGAAAATGGAAGGAAACCAGCGCCAGCTTGATTCACAAGGAAAGCCAGCGGTGGGGTTCTGATACCTTAACGGCACCACAAATGCTCACAATTAAATAACTGTTTTTCTTAACGCCAACGATTCCTATTTTTCAACCCACCACTTATGTAAACGCTTTTCATGTTCATTCTTTCATTACCAACCAGCGACTGTTGTAAAGAAGTAACCGGTCACAGAAATTGTTAAAAACGTTTTAATAATGGTGTCTTTTACAAAGGGGAAAATGTATTAGAAAATAAAATCAGACGCTAGACACTTCCTGTGGGCATTTTTATTGGCAGTTGACCCACAAATAGCGATTTATATGGAGGAACGTCATGCCGTGGCGCTGCTGCGGGAGCACAGTGGTAAAAGCGGTAACAGAGTGCGCTCCGGCTTTCAGTGTCCCAGGCACAATGGCAGAGCAGGAGCTACTGCAGCTGAAAAGAGAGAGACAGCTCTGCTGGGGAACCAAAGGATGTAGCAGCCAGGCTTCCGGGTAATTCAATGGGAGGAAGGAAGGAAGTGGTATGAAAAAGCAGCCAGGGTTTGTAGTGTTCCTATCATGCATGCACCCACATAATTTATACAGTGTTTGGGAAGCCTCACACCAACTGTGTGAAATGGATGAATGGACCACTGAGGTTGAGATAGCTTAAGTGACTGTGTCAAGGTCGTGCAGGTAGGAGGTAGCGGGGCTAGGATTAGGTCTCAGGTCTGTGTGACTGTCGGTCCCATTTGCTCCCTACTTTGCAGTGAACAGTGCGGAGATAACAAGTTAAGCTATGGAGGCTGGAATGAAATGGAAAGTATTCTGAGACTGGCACAATCCAAGGGAAGGTGGAATGCTGAACAGTGGTGTCTCTCCAAGTAGGGTCTTGGGTCTCTGGCCTCAGGATCACCCCAAAAGCTGTTAAAAATGAAAAGTGGGGAAAATCCCAGGTCTCGTCACTTTAGACTGTGGAACCAGCATCCCTAGGTGTAGGGATTAGGGATATTAGAGTATTCATTTTTCCCCAAGAACCTGAAGTGATTCTCTTGTATACTTAGAAATCAGTCCTAACCATCTGTATGTCTTAATTTGTTCTTTATGCTTAACTTAGTGGGTGTGTTCTTCGCGGAGATACCTCTCACAGCACTGTTGTTTGGTAGAGCAGATTTTGAGAAATGCTGGAGTATATTTATGCAATTATAAACCTCTCCGACTTATCCATCATGTGAATAAAGTAGTCTTCGGAACATGATTTGGAGGTTACTGTAAATTTCTGTGGAACGGTGGACATTTATCAGAGGTAGTCAGTAAATGTGTATGTTTCTGTACCCAATGGGAAATCTTGCTTTCAGCTCCCACTTTAATCAGGAAGTACTTTTTCTCTCAAGAGATGTATTAGTTATCTATGGCTACATAACAAATCACTATAACACTTATTGGCTTAAACCAAAAAACAGATGTCAAAAACACTATATTGAATAAAAAGCCTCAAAAATATATATATACACTGAAAAAAATCAGATGTTCTATGATTTAAATCATGTAACATTCTTGACATAACAAAATCACGCAGATGGAGAACAGATTAGTGATGGCCATGGGCTCAGGATGGTGTGCGGGATGGGTCTGACTGTAACAGGGGAGCAGAAGGAAATCTTCGTGGTGATAGGGCAATTCTGCATCTTGATTGTTTGAATCTACAAAGTTGCTAAGATGACACTGAACTCTATACACCTGTGGCACCTAGTTTTGTTTTTATTTCTGATATCATGCTATAGTTACGGAAGATCAACCTTTGGGGGAAACTGGGTGAACTATACAGGAGACTTTTCTATCTTGCAATTTCCTGTGAGTCTATAATCATTTCAAAATAAAAAGTTAAAGATATAAAAAGCATAAGCAGTTATTATCCCAGAGTCCCTTGTTAATCACAGTGGGGGCCTTGTCTGGCTCAAAGTCTTCATGAGATTTCAGTGAGCCTGTGGGCTGGAGCCGAGGGGTCATATGGAGGTTCAAAGGAGGGCATCTGCTTCTAAGCATGTTCGTGTGGTGCGGATTCAGTTCCTCGCTGGTTGTCAGACTGAGGACCTCTGTTCCTCACTGGTTGTTGGTTGGCGTTCTCCCTTAGTTCAGTGCTACTTGGGCCTCTGTGTAAGTCAGCTCAGAACATGGCAGCTGACTTCTCTTAAAGCAAGTGAGAGAGTGGGCAAGCACCCAGATGGCAGCTGCAATTTTTTTAGAATCTAAATGTGAGGATGATACCCGATTATTTCTGGTGCACTCTAGTTTGTCTCTTAGAAGTGAATAAGAAGCCCAGTCAACAACACTCAAGGCGAGGGGTTCATGCAAGAGCATGAACAGCTGGAGGTGGGGTCAGTGGGAGCCATCTGATGGGTTGTCTATCACAAGGGCAGCTAAAAATAGCTTTCCTTTTGACACAACATGAAAATATCATAGAAATACACACAGGGGTCATACAAGAAGAAGGCTGACAGAGCTCTTACATTGAGTGGCCATTCTGAAGTTCATAACCAAGGCAGCTTTTTCAGTCTGTAAAAATTAGCAAGGCTCCATAGCAATAAAAGTGTCAAAGATTAGGCTGAAAGGGACATTGGCAACCTCATGAGCAAATATCAAAGATTCCTTGCAAATAGGTAAAGGCCCTGAAAAGAAAGGCAAATACTATAGATGTTTCTTTCTAGGTGTGCCTGATTATAAGCCTTTGCAGGTTGGGAAGGCTAGAAGCAGGGTGAAGACAACCAAATGCATCTTCATGCTTAATTTGCTGGGATTGTTCTTAGGGGGACCGGTCCCCTCAGCAGGGGGCATACCAGTTCTCTGCTTCAATCAGGTGAGACAATTCTAAAGCCCTAGAGTCTCACAGGCATGATCTTCTGTTCTAGGTCCTGCTGAGACACCGCTTGCTGTAGCGGTAACTGAAATTGGGTTAAGGATTGGTGTAGGGCTGCCTTGTTACTCCTAGCCTAGCAGGGGGTCCCTGGTAGTTATGTGCTGCATCTATGGGCTGCTGAAAGAATATTTGGGGGTCCCCCAAAGACCAGGCTTGCAATATGTCTGCTCCATGGGCAAGACTGCCCAGCTCTTTGCCCCACAAGATGCCAGATCAACCGTGTGATAGCTTCAGCTAACTGTTAGCTTAGTGAACTCCGAACAGCCTGCTCTGGAGTACTGAGCATTGAGGAATGGCTAGTGATTTCTCCAGAGGTGAATGTTACCAAAAGTACCGGATATAGATGGTGATCTTATTAGGACTGTGGAGTGGGTCTTCAGTCAGTAGGTGCTGAACGCCAATGGTGGGAGAGACTTGTTGGCCAAAGAGCCAGAATTATGGTGATAGTGATGATAAATGTATGTTTAAGTGTGTGTGTGCACATGTGTGCCCATGCGTATGTATGTGCATGCCTTGTATCAGACATTATATTCCATCCTAGGTGACAATAGGTAGGACATAAGTCAGTACTTAGAAGTTACAGACTCCCAATTGTGCCTGGAATTGGCCTGTAAGAACTGACCCCTGCTTATTTCTCTGCCCACATCCAATACCCTTTACCCTTTACCCTTGCACATTATGCTCCAAGCACAGTACTCTGGGTCAGGTCTTAAGCCAGGCCAAGCTTTTCCAGCCTCTACGCATTCGTATGTGACATTCCCTTTCATTTCCTTCATAGCCTTTATCACAAGTCCGAGTGCTTCTACTTGAGTGCTTACTTTTGCGGGGAGGGGCTTCTTTCCTCATAGGCTGTGAACTCTGTGATCACTGTCTTCTTGTTCATTGTTGTATTCTGGCACATGGTAGATATTCAGTAAATAAGTTGAATGTATATTTTTGAGGGTTTCACACAGTTTCCATTCTTGTTCGGGGCCGGGTAGTGTTTTACAACTGAGGTCTGTCCTGGTGGGGATAGACAGTGAGATGGATAGAAGGTATGAAACCCAACAAGAGACTCACAGAAGGGAACCAGTGGAAGAGGGGGCCAGGCATACATTGTCAGGGTGTTTCCTGAGCCAAAACGCAGGGTGCCACCCTCAAATTCCCGGGATGGCAGATGTGATTGGGGTGGGTGCAAGGCAAGGCAAGGCAAGGCAAGGCAAGGCAAGGCAAGGCTGCAGAAAAAGGCAGTTTTGTTAACTCAAACTGTTCTCAGGCAGTAGAAACTTAACATGTATGAAACTGTGTTGAAACAGAGATGCTGAGAATATCAGAGGTGCTTCCCAGTGTTGACAGTTGTGAATTGTGTTTATTGATCCATTAACAGCTATTATCAGTGGCACAAAAAAATGTGTCATGTACTGTGAGGCAGGGGAGCCTAAATAGTTAATCCGTAATGTTTTGTTTCCAGAGTGGTGTATTAGAATCACCTACTGCTGAGATCTGTCTGTCTCAGGAAGAGGGGGTGCAGTAGCTGCTTAGCATTGCCACTGGTAAGACAGTTGTGTGTTTTGGAGGAGAAAGGAGAATAACTAACTCCCTTAAAGGCCCTATCAGGGTCTATTTGAATGTCTCTGGAGACGCTATGGAACTCGATACTTAAGTGGAAATTGTACACTGGCAGAAAGAGTTGGTACTCATCAATATCTCTGTTTCTCCCTTTCTTCCTGGCCCCAGTACGAAATGACGTTTCCCAGACCCTCCTCATTTTGGTGTGGCCACGTGCCACGCTGTGTGGGCAGATGGGGGAGATGCCATTTCCTGCCCTGGCCCATCAAATCTTCCATGCAGGTCCTCTGCCTGTGATGTGAATGAGAAATAAACTGTTACCGTGCTAAGCCGCGGAGATTTGGGGATATTTGTGACAGCAGGTTAGCCTTCCCTGACTAATACAGCCATTGTTCCACAAGACAAGGTCTGAAATCAAGTATTTTTCCAAAATATCTGATGGTTCCAAGGACATGCTTCATTGCATTGAAAACAGGATCCCACTACAGGGTGGTCTTAGCCTGTAAATGCAAACAGAAAACGGTGTCATGCAGGTGCCTGAATGGAGACAGCTCATGCTGGAACACTGTCAAGCAATCCATGGCCTCATTCATGTGTGTGAGAGTGTGTGGTGTTTGTGCGATGCCAAAATATGTGTGATTAAAATGTGCACATTTCACAGCATTTGGTTATAGGCTAGTCTGTCATAATATTTAGCGTGAGGGGTATTGTTTTTCTTCAAAATGTTCTTTCATCATTTCGTACCCTTGCTTATATGAAAAATACCATGTTGTATTGAATATGTGATTCAGGGGGAGGAGGAATACTAGTTACAAAGAAGCATCTCATCCTGTTGTAAAAGGATCAGTGTTAAGGTGGAGGGGAAAGAGGCATTGAGGGGGCATCGGAGGGAACAGACGGAACTCCTCTTGCACAGGAGGGAAGGGCAACTGTGCAAAAGCCTTAGCAATGGATGTGCTTGGCAGGTGGTAATGAGAACCACAGGAATTCAGAGGTGAGTATCATAGGTCAGATTGCCTGGAAGCTGAGCCTCACGTGGGGGTCCTCGTGCAAGTGAATTATTGAGGCTGTCTTCTCAGAAGCCTGGAAGGAAGTGAGAAGCAAGATAAAGCAGAGGAAGAAGCTAAACAAAGGTGTGGTTTCAGGGGAGATCCAGCTTCCTCTTGATGTCCGAGAGAGCTGTGCGGCAGGAGCAGTATGGCAGAGTGGTTCCACCTCGAGGCATCAGTCAGTTGTTCCCGCGGACTGTTGCCCGAGGTGAGGGCCCCGACATTCCTGTCCACGGCGGCCTCTTGACCGGCGGCAGGGCTCAAGAGAAGGCCATGGCTAGGAATTCGGAGTAGTCATCACTCACAGTTTTGGGGAGATGGGCGCACTGCTTCTGGGAAGGGGACGTGGTTGGGAACCAGCCCCCTCCTGTCCTCTGCTTGCTCACTCAGACCCACTTAAGTCCTAAGTTATGTTCACTCTATTCAAGCAACGCTCCTCCAGATTTCTGATGGACCATAGTTTCTATGGAAGTACGAGTTCACTTGTTCTTGGCTTCCCATGAAACCTCACACTGTTGTGTGGGCCACGGGAGCACTTGGGGTCTCCCAGTACCTGTATCAACTTGAACTCAGCACCTAACAGCCCTCATAAGATCTGACTATTTCTCTTACCCCAGTATATTGTTACTCAAGGAAATAACAATAGGTCACTTTGAGGAAGGGCTGTGTACATTTGCTGTCGTTTTATAAACTCCTCCTTCTTCAGTTGATGGAGTGTAGGTTTGAGAATTGGCCCAGGTCTGCAAACTTGGGAAAGGCTTGTGATTCTTTCCTTGGGGGCAGCTGATCTCAGTCTCCTGTTTATCCATCCTTGGTTTATTTTCATTACCCATATTAAGCAATATCCTTTCTGCTTGTCCACCACCTCTTTTGCCCTGAATAACACCATGTTCTCTTAGCCATATCTGTAGATCTCTGTGGTTCAGGGCCTCCTGGGCAGGAGTTCCCACCTGCATGCCAATTAAGGTAATTATCCCACCTTTCGTCTGATGGTTCCGTGCTGCCGCTGGCCTCTGTCATTTTGGACCCCGGTCATCCCATTGCTACCAGGAATGCCAGTTCTGTAACAGCACAGCCTACTGCCAGCTCTGATCTACAGAGGACACACACTAATGAGCTGCTCAACAATGCTACTTTCCCCATCACCAGAGCCTCGGAAAAACAAATTCTCTGAGCCCTCCAGAGGAGCAGTGTGCTGATGGGTTGCTGGTCGTGTAGAGTAGATCTGTTCTTACATGCCTATATCTCTGAGCTTTTTGATCCTCTTCTTTATGCTTTGCTGCTGAAATCGTGGAATCGCTTCTGCATTTAATATGCCCATTGCTTTTGCCAGGCTTCTGAGAGCAGTCCCTGCACTGCGGCAGGAATGGTGTTCGGGTTCTTACCGATATGTTGTTAGGTCCTATGTCGTGTGAGGCTTCCGGTGTTGATAAATCACCCCCAACCAGCTTTATCTTTCACCTCCCTTGACAAACCCCTCAGGACCCTCTCCCAGGATATTACTCTCAGTATCAAGGTCTAACCTTTCCCCTGTCCATGACTTTGGTTTAGGAGACTTGTCACGGCTAAGAATTTAATTCCCTCTGAAGTTTTCCAACTCTTACAGTTAGGTTCTGGGCTCCATTTCTGCACAATTGGCTCTCTCACTACAGGAGCTGGGGGTCTTTTTAAATACCACGAAGGAGCCTTTTTGATATTACACCTTGCTCTCAATTGCTGATGAATGTACTACCTAAGTCTGCATTTGTCTCTCTTCAAGAAGCAGCTGCCCAGTTTTACAGTCCTTATGACTTTCTCACGACCTCTAAAATGCTGGGGATATTGCACAGAGCCATGGCATCCCCTTCTCTCTGTAGCCCAGTTCATTCCAGGTGAAAGATTCAAGTACTCATGCCAGGTAAAATACAGCTACACATGCCTGGGACTCTTGATAATTCATCTACCTCTGAGGATGGGGCTTTTCTTGCCATCAGGGCTGAAAATGGGATTCTTGTGCAATTAATTATTAAGGGCATGCTCTCAGGAAAAAGCTGTCTAAGAAGTGAGGGTGAAGGATATGCTGGGATGAAGCCAAGTGAAGATAAGGGATTGGCTAGCATCTAGTTGAGCCCTGTTTCCAACCGGAGCTGAAGTGACTGAAGGACAACGCAGAACTGCTCCACCTTGAGGCAAGGCGATAAGGCTTTTCACCTCCTTGTATCATTCTGTCAGTGGCTGCTGGCCACTCCCAGGGAGGACTTAAGTAGTAACCTCCCAAACATCTACGGGGGAGGCAGTTCTTGTGGGCTGAGGACAGTTTTCCAGAGTGTGGTGCATTCATGTGCACTTAGAGGTTGGCACTTAGAGAATCTGGAGGATGGCAACACCAGCTTTGTGAAGGGATCCGTGTGCGGTGCCAATGCATCTGTTACAGTGACAGAGGGCTCTGCAGGTTGAATGGTCAAGGAAACTGCCATAATTCTGGAAAGCCTTAACTCTGTGTCTAATAAGGTGGGAGTATTATGAGGAGGATCCTTGATGTACCAGTTAGCCTGATGATGCATTAATTCACTTCTGCATTCATTCAGCAAATATGTATTGTATGCCTATTAAGTGACAGGTGCTACCCCTCTTGGCACTGAATATAGGAAGGTGTGGTCCCTGACCTGAAGGGGCTTCCAGCCTAGAGAGGGAGATAATTGCACCAGCAATATGGTGGAGTTGCCCTGTGTGCATTAACAATCACCAGTTAAACTGTATGCAGTCAGAAAGAAAAAGATTGAACCATTGAAATTCAGTGGGCTCTTTGTCCAACATCAACTCAGTGAATGTATTCCCTCAGGTTGGTAGGAGGTAGGAGATATGAAATAGCTGTTTTCTCAATTGCAAGTTTTCCTGCTCTGTTGGATTTTACTGAAATTCATTTTTAATTTTTTTTCAGTTGAGTTTTTGAGGTTAGTTTATTCCAACTACTGTTTCTGAAAAATGAGAACTCAGATTAGGCGTGGAGAGGTGCCCATTGCTGGAAGCTTCTGAGTAGGTCTGATGCATATAGCTAGATGTAAAATTGAAGCTGCATCTAGATGTCTGTAATCTAGTCCACCCAAATTCTGTAGCTGCCTGCCAGCTTCAGAGCAGTATAGCTCTGACCTGCATTTTTCTTGAAGTGCAGGCTGTGTGGAGCAGTTTGAGCCCTGGAGTGGGCAGACTTTGCGTAGGGGAAATGCTAGTTACTGTGAGCGGCAGCATGCAAACAAGCATTCTTAGCTTTGCACGAGCCCAGGCTGGTTGCTGATTCTGGGTCCTTGGCCTGTGTCTTCCAGTGGGTGGGGGGGGGGCAGAGCATGAGTGCTCAGTCTGTATATTGATTGGCTAAAGGCAAGTTTGAGTCAGCTGGTCTGCAGCAATGCAGTATTGAGTTGTTGAGTAGTGTTTGTGGCTGGCCTAGAAATGAAAGCTCGTCATTGGACTATTGTGAGGATGGGTAATGAAAGCGAGTAGCCATCGAAGTTATTGATGGCTTGGTGTTTGGAATCAGTAACTAGGGTACACGGGGTGGTCGACTTGCTAGATTTAGCCATAAAGTATGAATGAGAATTAATTGGTGAAATGCTTATTAATAGATCATCATAATGCATTCTTTCCTTTTCTATTGAAGAAAATTTCAGCCTCTGAAAAAGGAATTTAGAAAGATCAATAGTTTATCTGAAGCCGTATTTTTACAAAAAAAAAAAAATCTATCAGGGTCAGAGAAACTATGGAGTTACATGACATCTACTGACAGCGGGGGGTATCACAGTCCAGGCTGTGCTGAGAGATGGCTGCCCCCGCCTATACACACGTGTCACTGGTATCTGCATGTAGAGACAGGACAGCTCTGCCCTGTGCAACTGGAAGCCTGGTACCGAAGTCCCTAGTCAGCTCTTATCCTTGTGGGGGTGGGATGGGAAGTGGTCGGGCGCAGGAGCTAGTGTTCGATTTCACTTCCTTCAGGTTGAAGGATGATGCCTGCAGCCTGCTTCCAGCCCGGCCTGAGAGCAGCCTACGAGAGATTTGTGGGCTGTATTGTACACAGGAGCAAAACATTTCACTGTCTTTCTGTGGGAGGGGTGCTGCTGGCTCTTACCAGGCAGGAATCCAGCATAACTCAGAGAAGCCTAGACCACTGCATTGAGGCAGAGAGATCGAGATTCCCGGCATAGGGAAGAGCTGACAATTCCTGCACCATCTATTATCTAGTTACCACAATAATGCTACATCAAAACAACCACAAACAACAGTGGCCTGTATTAATAAACATTCACTTGTGCTCATAGCGAGGTGGTGTTGCTAGTGGGGTCAAGCTTGGCTGCCTTAAGTTGGCTTTGCTCATGGGTTTGTGGTCAGCCAGCAGGACGTCTGGGAGCTGGATGTCTGGGATGGCCTTGGCTTTGCTCCGCTGGTCTCTCACTCTCCAGGAGACTAAACCAGGGCAGTTTGCCAGGTGAGGTGAGGTCTAGGAGAGCAAATGGAAGCATTCCAGGCCTGTGGAGGCATGGGATTGAATTGGCAGTCCTTCCCTGCCTCTGCATTCTCTTGGCTGAAGTGAACCAGAAGGGTAACCCAGACTCAAGGGAATGGGAAGAGCTTCAGAACCCCATGTGAAGGGCAGGGAATCAGGAAGAGATGAAGAATTGCAGCCATTTTTGCATCTGTACTCAATGGTGCATAAAAGTTCCAGGTGCAAGGCTAATTTATTGCCAAGTGGTTCGTGAACAGCCAGTCACAATCAGACAAGCCCTCCTTGAGAGGAGCCAGTACCTCTGTGTCTGGCCATCCTTCCTGACCTGAGTCTGAGGACTGGCCACACTCTGATGCAGACAGAACTCGTCTTCAGTACCCCCCTCACCCATCTTCGATCCGTCCTTAATTATTTTCCACTCTGCAGATCTGCTTTGCAGCCGTGTTTGGGAAAGAAGCTTGTAAGTTTTTTCCCATGGGGGTAAAAATAACAGATAAAGGTGACATTCATCGAGTACCACTGTGCCTTTTCATGGGGTGAACCACGAGGAGTGGCGTGCCAGGTGCAGACGGTTAGGCGGGGACAGTTGGCGCTGGGTGGGAAGTGCCCCGGTTTGAGAACCGCCTCGCTGTGCAAAGCAGGTCTCTGCTGTCGGAGATCTGGGTTCTGCTGGAGCTAAACTGCTCAGTAGGGACTTGGGTTTCGGCAATTTACTTGACCTTTCTGAGCCAGTATATCTTCATCAATAAAACAGAAAAAAACAATATGCACTTTAGAACTTCACATGGAATTCAGTGAGGTATTGCAATGGTTTCTGACCTCTGGGCCTGATTCTCAAAAAGCGAGTTTACTAGGCTGACCAATACCCTCACTTGAAATTTCCCACCTAGTAAAGTAGATAAGCTTAGACATGGGAATATACTCTTTTAACAGGGGCCTCAATGAAGTTGTTTTTATTTTGAATGAGAAAATATAAAGCATATCCATTTTAATTTTCCTTGAATTGACACCCATATAAAGAGAGTGCTCACCAAACTCTGCAGCCGAACAGGCGCTCTGCTCCCTGGCGGCACTTGCTTTCCTCGCTTCTCAGAAATCTCGCGCTGAATTCTGTACAAGGCTCACCTGTGTCACTGAAGGCCTTCTCTTTCTTCTTCTCTTTAAAAACATTTCTGTGCATTTTATCTTCCTCCCCAAGTCTCCAAAATGCAGTTTTGCTCCCAAAGAGGATTTTATGACAGTAGTAGTTCCCTTTGCATGTTTATGCTGGCTTTCATTTCTGAATGCCTTACATCAGTGGTAAAAATATAAAGAGAAGCGTGGGTAACAATATTGACATACATGGATGTCTTAGGCAGCTCAGGCTGACATGAAATACTGGTGGCTTAACAACAGACAGTTATGGTCTCACACCTTGGGGGCTGGAAGTCCAAATCAGGGTGTATGCATGGCCGGGTTCTGGTAAGGACTCTCCTCCCACTGGGACCTCACAGAGCCTTTCCTCGGTGCGTGTGTGTGTGTGTGTGTGTGTGTGTGTGGTGAGGGGGGGCAGGGGGGAGAGTGGTGGTAGGTGTTCGTCTCTCTCCTTCCTATCAAGCCACCAATGCCATCAGATCAGGACTTTCTTCTTATCACCTCACTTAACCCTAATTACCTCCTGAAGCCCCTATCTCCAAATACAGGGAAATTGGTGGTTGGGGCTTTGGCCTATAAATTTTGGGGGTGGAGAACACAGTTAGGTCCATACAATGGATAAATATTCAAAAAGTGTCCCAATGAATTCTCGCTACATTTTGTGTGCTTTTACTTCATTATATATTTCCAAAACATTCACATACTTTATCTTATTTGACTAATGATTGATGGTTACGTATTTCAGATTTCAAAACACTGATAATTAAGAGACAAAGGTGACTTTTCCAGGTCATATGGCCCAGAAGTAGCAAAGCAAGAACTAGAACTCAGACTTACTTGATTCTTTAATCTAGAGCTCTTCCCACCGCAGCTCTGCTTCCGAATCTTAGTTGATCATGGAACCGTTTTTCTTGGAATATCGATCATTACCCTTAATCATACACTGAGGATAATCTGTGTTTAATTCTGTGGCCGTGGAACTTGGGGGACGAGGCAGAGCCAAAGCTCCCCCAGGCACACAAACACCCGAAAATCACTGATCGCTCAGGGAGCACGTTCTGTCTCTGTGAGAAACTGGCTCATCTCTTTCTAGGATCTCACGTTGTATGTTTGGGTTGACATCACCAGTAGGAAGGTGTGATTTGTGGCGCCGAAAAGACCCTTCTCTGTTCAAAATTACCTTCTTTTTACTTAGCCATGCTGCCAGACACCCCACCAGTTAGGAAGATCCCATCCTGTTCCGGAGTGTCGTGTACAAGGGTCCTTACTTGGATCCCTACTCGGCCCATAAACCCCCTGTACACTGTTCCTGAAATCCTGCCACCTCCGTCCATCACTCCCCGTGTCAGCCAAGGCTCCCCATCGCCCACCACATCTGCCTGGTTTTTCATAGCCATCTGCAAGTGGAGCCTGCACTTCTTTTCAACAGTAATTCTCACATCTACTCGGCACATCCAGTGAACCTTCTGAGCTACATGCATTTGTTCAGGGCGGAGGTTTCCCCGAGAAGAGCTCTCAGTGGTTCCATTAGTGTCAAAACGCTCTCTTGTCACACATGGAGTCCCCCACTCCAGCATCGTTTGGTGCCTGCCCTTCCTCAGCCACGTGCACTGCTCAGTGCTCAGAGAAGTCTGCCTTTGTAGTTTCAGTGGGGGCTGGTTGACTTGACTCGACGAATCCCACCTTACCGCCAGGTGCTGATCACAACGGAGTAAGAAGATGCAAGCAACACTCATCAGGTGGCTAGGGGTATGAAATCTAGATTTCTCTGCAGGGGGGCGTGAGGTTCCATAAATCAATTTCACCTATTCACCAAAAAATTACGGAGCATAGCTGTGTCCCAACACACTCTGCCTTCCACTTGGGATAAAAGAGAAAACCAGCACACAGTGTCCCTGTTCATAGAGCCTGGGAGCCCAGTGGAAGGGCCAAATAAGTAGAAAATAGTTCACTGTGCTCTGTGCAGAAGCTAGGCTCACCCCGTGTGGATGAGTGTTGGTGGTGCAAGCCCGATTTCACCAGTCGCTCTTGCATCCATCCACCAAATGCAGAACGAGCAACTGCTTTATGACAGACGTTTAGTTAAGCTACAAGAACACCGAGACAAATAGAACAAGGGCCTTGTCTTCCAGAAGCTGAGGGTCTCTTTAATTTCTTTTTCAACTTAGATGAGTCTTGGTTACACAGCACAAGTGGCCCATGAATCTGTGAATGCCGATGTTCTAATCTAGAGGCTTGAATTACGAGTGTGAAAGGAATAAAACAGTATAGGTTACAGGTCTTGCCCAAGGATGCAGTCGTCCCCGTATAGACACAGCAGAGCACAGCTGTGATGGCCACGGGCTCTGCGTGCAGACTGCGTGGGCGCCAGGCCTGACTCTGACCTCCAGTGCTGTGTGACCTCAGGTATGTGAGGTGACCTTTCTGTGCCTCAGTATCGTCATCTGTAAAATGGAGATGATACTAACATCTACTTTGTAGCATTGTTGTGAATATTAAGTCAATTAATTTAGATCAGGTACTTAGAACAATGCCTGGCCTGAAATTGGTTCTCATTAAACGGCAGCTGTTGCTGTTAGTACCACATCATGCTTGTGCAAGCTTCCCCATTGCCAAAAGGCCCTCCAGCGGCGCTGGTGTGGAGAAGATGCCAGTCCCAAAAGTATTATTACAGCCACAGCCGCTGGTTTTTACTGGTAGTTTTTCCTTTCCCAATTCCAAAGTCCACATGACTTGGGCTGTTAAATCTTACACGGGTTTGAATATTGGCTTTTAACAAAAGGACTGAGAGCTCTGGCTTCTGATTTGGTTTTCTCGGCATCTCCTATATCCTTAAACTCTTTAATGAACCTTTACTGGCCTTGGGTTCCTCAGCATGGAGAGACAGCAGCTGGCGTCCCTGTGAGACCTGAGAGCCCTGGACGTGAAGACGAGCCCTCTGTTTCAGGAGTGTGGTCCAGCCCACTGGAGAAGCGGAGGTGCAGGGAGGGCCATTGGCCTCAGTTTGGGCAACACTGCAGCCTCTACACATGGGTGGGGACCCTGCTCACTTGCCCGATTTCAGCCCCTTAAACTGGAAATTTCCAAAAGGAATTCAAAAACCTACTCTCAAATAAAAACTACTTCTTCGTAAATAATTGATTATATCCTATAAATAAAACATTAGCCAAATCACTAAACGGTTAAAGGAAGCATTGTGACCCTTACGAGCACAGAACCACAGAGCAATCCGACTGGGCTGCCAGCCCCGCCTTCCAAGTTCAGGGTCTCAGCTCGGTTCTTGGGACGTCTTGATCTCGAGGTGCTTTTTTTTTCCTTGCTCCACACGTGTGTTACAGGATACTTCTCATACTTCTCACCTCCCTCTGGGTTCACCCAACACACAGGCACGGCTCTAAGTGCTCCCATCAGCTGTCCTCAGATGTCCACTTTCCTTTCGTCTGTGCTCTTTCTGTCCTCTTCCGTCACTGCCTTCCCCGAGCCTCCTCTCCAGCCACCACACACCCCGTGCATGACCTTCCGTGACTTGGGTCGGCCTCCCAGCTTTGGTCCTGCGTGCCTCTTCTTCCTCTGGTCTGCTTTGTGAGGCCTGAACCCCACGGCACACCGCATATTTTCCAGCCTCCTCCGAGGTCTTGTGTGGCACAGAGGCCTTGGTGTTCGCCGGTCCCTCAAGGTAAATACTTTATCTGAGAGGCCCACGAAAGTCCGTAAAATGACTGCCTGCAAAAGGGCGACAAGGACCAAAGGATCCAATTAGGTCAGATACAGCCCTAGCCTGAAACCCTCCATACCTGTAATCCATCCCTACTCACTTCCTTAGGAATTACAAACACATTTCAGACACAACAAGGGATATACAAGTATAGCTGTTTATTTTTTTTTATCAGAGTTGAGCCAGTTTTTAAATAACAGAATCTCATTTTGTATGAGTTGAGCCAATTTTATTTCATCTAAATTTTTATTGCTATACAACACTGCACCTATTTAATGTATATAATTTATCGAGTTTGGACATATTCATATACATATGAGAATCATATTTTTTGGAAGAGGGAGAAGCAGAGAAGTACAGAAAATACTTGAAAGGAAAAATGCAAGCATCCTTCATTTGACTCTTGGCTCAAAAACAGAATTCCTCAGCTTTGCAGAAAGTATCCAGTGTCCTGACTTTTCCATTCTTTCAACTAGGAAAAAAATACACATTGTCTGTATTGACCTAAGCCAAATAAAAGAGAACAACGGAATGGTAAAATGGCTAACAACGTGTTGAGCACTTACTATGTGCCATATTGTGTCACTGGGCTCAACTTCTTATGGAAGTTTAATTTTTTTTTTTTTTACTTGAATGACTGCCATTGCTCCAGCTGTGAATGCAGACCCTCTCAGTCAGCCTTGGCTGGTCGGCCCGGGTCACAGGTCCTACCTGTGCAGAAATGGGACAGCATGCCAGCAGCAGGAAAGCACGTGTTTGCGGAGTGTTGCTTGTTCAAAGTTGGGGAGGAGGCAGGCTGGCTGGCTTATGTTAGTCTCGTTTTGTCATTTCTTCAGGGTGCAGCGTCCTGCCATGCGATGCTGTGCCGTGGGAAGCAGAACCCAAGTCCCCAGTGTCGTGGCTGTCAAACACCCTGTCCCCCATGATGTGAAATCAGCAGCAAGTGACTGTGTGATTGGGAGAGACTTCTCTTGATGGGTCCTGTGACAGAAACCCCTGCAAAGGCAGCTGCAGGCAGCAGTTTTGGCTTTGATGCAAATGTGAATTCAGTCTGTCAGGCACTCTCTGATTGTGACTGGCATATTTACCGTTGACAATGCAAGGTGAACCCTGCAGCTCTCTTAGATATGTGGCCCTCTGCCTGGAGACAGCACTCAGGGTGAGAATGGAGCATGGAATTTTGTTCCAGATGCACGTCTGCCTGGGCATCTTTTTAAAAACCCTCTTGCGAATACTCCAGGATTCTCTTGACTGACAGCTAGCACAGAAGCCCTGTCATCTAAACACATAAATCTCTGGCCGTTGGCACATGCGTTGTTTAGAGAAGAGGCTTAAGATCTTGAGTGTAATGGCTCTTTACAGCTGTGGGTTCCTTGTCCCATCACAGTTCTTGGTAGGTTTGGGTTCTTCATCAACCAAGGGATGCTCTGACCGGAGCCGATGAGAAGGGCACCAATTTGAAGGTACATTCCTGAAATCATGGCAAGAAAGGCTGCTCTGGAGAGATTTGTTTTTCCTGTTTTGACAGACTCCAGTGTTCTGGCCACTCTAGAAGTTTCCAACACTACATTTGCAGAATGTTAATAGGTGCAAAAAAAGAAGAAAAAATTCTGTAGTCAAATGAGTCTGGAACACTCTTCTGCCCCCGATGCTTCGCTCTTGGAGTTTTCTGATGCATAATAAAATTTCCGAGAAGTTCTGCAGCCTAGATGCTTGTATAACTTCAATGCCATCAGCCTGAGTAATTGATCATGGAATATTTTCCAATAGTATCTATCTCTATCCTTTGCACCTTTTAACGCGGTATATGGTGCTTTTTGGAAAGTACCCACATGGGGAAAAGGCTTGTCAGTCATTCCCCGAAACCTGGCTTCCCACACATGACCCAGCAACTCTGACTGTGGAAAGAGGAGGAGAAAGATGCAGGGCTTGCCTGGAAAAGGCAGGCGAGGGGCCGTGTGAGCAAGCGAGGGGGCGGCTGGTGGTCCGAGGTCATGTGCTTGCTCTGCAAGGCCCTGCTCAGGTCCTGCTTGCCCGTGACCTCTTCTCTGGTGACCTGTTCCCGGAGTCACTTCTGTTTTCTGCTCTCCCCACTCACTGGCTGGTGGACTTCTCTGCACTGAATCCTATAATTGTGACGCGCAAGTGACTGAAACCCCTTTGAAAAACACCACACCCAGCCATTACATTTGAAGCAATGAAGAACCAAAGGAGATATTTTAAGTCATTTTGTTTACATGCTTAGATCACTTCATGACATTTCTGTCAGTATGTGGAATTTGGAGGGAAAGGAGTGTGCATTTTGTAAAGACGTATGTTACCTGTTACCCAAATTACCTTTCAGAGAAGATTTGCCAATTCATGCTTCCACTAGATGTGTATGGACGTGACTCACTTGGTGGATGCAACGCCCCCTCACCTAGTAGAGTTATTATTTTTAACTCACCATGTGATCATTAGTTCCTGAGACGAGGGAGGAATAAATAGAGGCTGCCGGGGGCAGATAGAACGTGCCAGCGGCTGCCACCCCTCAGCCCTCGCTGACTCTGCAGCTGGCAGTGCTGTGGGGCGGCGTGGTAACGGCAGGCAGTGAGCTGGCCCGGGAACAGCCCGGCACAGCATCCAAGAGCTTCTGGAACTTCCAGAAAAGTGTTTTCCTGGCCAATTTCTGCCTACACGCTCTAACTGGGAATACACACGGCAGCTTGACAATAGCTTGGTATTTATATGTGTGAGCACCTCACCCTGCAAGTCTAGAAGGTTCTGTTACCAAGGAAGGCACAGCCAGCCGCCAGATCTGTCTGATCCCCTTTCTCACAAAACAGGACTGGGAAAAGGATTGGAACACATGATGGTACCTGGCAGCTCCTGGTACTCTCCAGACCTCCACTGTCAATGTTAAGAAAAATAGTAAGAGCTAAAATTCATTGAGGCCATACTGTATCTCAAGCATATATTGTCCAGCCACCTGAAGGATCCTGTTGAAACATAAGATCATGCCACCCCCTTTTAAAACTGTTCCTAGCTTCCTATATTACTCAAAATAAAAGCCAAAGTTCTTGATATGAACTTCAAGTGCCCTATAGGGTCCCCCCAGCTGCCCCACCACTCACCCCACTTTAGTCTAAATGACTGCATCTCGTACTCCGCTCCAGCCCCATGGACCTCATTGCTTTTTCCCTCAAACACCCCAAGTACGCTTCTGCCTCAGGGCCTTTGCATTTGCTTCCTCCCCGTACCTAGAAGGTTTGATAACCGTTACCTCTAGTTACATACCCATTTTCTTCTGGCCTTCACTCAAAAGTCACCTTCTCGGTGAAGTCTTCTCTGGATAGACTACCAGACTGACTGCAGGTCTTCCTTTCCTGACTTAGTTTTCTTCACAGCACTTAACATTCTCTGCATACTTAATGTATTTGGTGTACTGTTTCCCTGTTAGAATGTAAGCCCCTGAAGGATGGAGTTTGTCCTTTTTTGTCACAGCTTTATTAACAGCACTTGGAAGATTCTCTGGCACGTAGTAGGTGCTCAGTAAAAACCTGTGCATGAATGAATAGACTCAACTCACTGTCATATTGGCTGTATGAGAAAGGAGCCATGGTTTTCCTCATTTTTCAGATGGGGCCACTTAAACTTAGAGATGTTAAGTCATCTGCCCAGGAAGCAGTGACACTGGGTGGGAGGCCCTCCTCTTTGCCACTGTTCGCTGTCTCTCTGAGGCAGCTGTGTGCAGTCACAGTCATCCGTGTGTGCCTAACGAGGTTCAGCCTCCACAGTCAGACGTTCGGGACCACTCAAGCTGGCCCCAGTGTCTTTCCAAACATAGCGCCTGCCCGCAGCCTCAGCCCTGACCTCCAGCCAAACAGACTATGATGCTGCCGTATCTGTGACTTTGCTTATACCTCCTCAATTTGTTTAAATTTTTTCTGTACTTTTTGGCTGAAAAGAAATGACACATGTCCTTGGAGCCCTTTGATGACCCTGAACTTCTATTGTCTGTGATAGCTGTACATAGAATCATTTTTCTTCTGTAGTTCTTAATTAAGGCACAGGGCACTTCTGCTTGACCTTTGTCCTTCCCATATGCCACATGGATGGACACACTCCACTCAGAACATCTAACAGACACACAAGACGGACACCTCTCGACTCCGTGGTATGACATATTAGTGGGGAATATTTCCCAACGTGGACACCCCAATAATCCATGAAAACAGAGTCTGACGCTGAACTCTGAGTACGTTTGAAAAAGAGCAGGATTAAAAACTGCCAGGCCACTCAGTCAGCACAATTTAGAAAATCAATCGGACTCGGTGTTTGGCTGTTTGACCCGTGTTGACAAAACAACAAATAGATTGAATTTCCTCTGCTTTATACAGTGTGTTTTTGCTGTTATATAAAGTGCCCTGAGACATCTAAGGTAGTCTACAGACATTAACCTCTTTTTTCTTTCAGAAATACATAATCACTTAACAGTTTGGGGTGGGGAGTGAGAAACAGGAGAAAAGGAGGACCTGTTTAAAACAAATGCTCACTTAATGATATTTCACATCCTAGTAAATAAGGACGTGCTTTAAAATCACATGGACGCTTTCTTTTGCACGTAGCCACAGACTTGAGTATATTGGGTTGGAAGAAGGAGCTGGGAGGCGCCCCCCCCCCCCCCCGGGGCCTCCTTTGTAATCTGGGGCAGTCAGCTCACTGAGTAAGTACTATGTTCCCAGGGACCCATCCACACCCGAAGGACACAGGCATCTTTTCAAAACAAACGCTATTTAAAAATAAGTAATGGTATATTGAATATATTATATTTATGACAACCCCTTAAGTTTTTAGTATCAAATATTCAAATTTTTATAAGAATTCAAATGTAGTTCTTTTCCCCATTTGAGGGATTGCTTGGCACCTTTAGTTAATCACTTCATTAATGTAGTGACCGATCACTTTAATTCCATCTACCCAGTCCTGAGTCGTTCCCCCTTCTCTTCCAGGGCTGTCTTTTTCTTGCCTTTCCATTTTTAGCCTGTTGCCTCCTTGCTTCTCCCTCTCAGCCCAAACCACAGCGTGGCGGGGGTGCTGCAGGATGAGGCTGGGCTGGAGGCTGGGCCGGAGTGTGGGAGCACGTGAGGCGTGGTGTCCAGAGGAGCCAACCACAGGTCCTGCCTAGACAAAATATAAAATCAGCGACTAAGATTTCTGTGAACTGCATTACTGTTTGTATTTCCAGGACTGTTTTTGAACATGGTGTTGCCTAGTAAGTCAAAATATGCAGTTAAAATACCTTAGAAAAATTCTTGTAGTTCAGACCAAGAAACCATGATGACCCATCATGTTCAATCCCGAAACACGTCGGAATAAAGCCTGGGGTCTTAATTAAACCTGTGTAGCCTTGTCTTAAGCATAAATACCGACATGCCAGCAATACACTTTGAATTGTTTCTCTGCGGCTCCGGGTATAAAGAAAGCCTTAGCATCTGCCTCTGAAGCCAGATCCTAACCTGGGTCTCCAGACCATTATCTCTGTGGACTCTTAATAGAGGTCCATGAAGAAAAGGATCGATCGATGAATTGATTTTTGAAACACGGGATGAAACTCAGGGTTAAAGAGGGTTTTTTTTGGTTGTTGCCGTTGTCCTGCAAGACTGTTTGGAGCCCTGAGCATGCTACGCCAGGCATGGCGAGTCTCGGAGGGGAGAACGTAGCACGCATTGTTTCCCCAGGTTATTTGATCATCGGAGGCCCTTTTCCTGCAAGGGTCTCTGTAAGACTCGTTTTCTGTGGAACGTTTTGGGGAATACTCGTGGGAAGTGCAAATGTGGGTGATTCCCGTGGGAGAGACGTGCGCATTAAACACGACTCTTGATGGGGTGCATCCGGGATTGGAAACTCAAAGGCCCTGGAGATCCTTCGGAGGCTGATTCGGGAGACGTCCTGGCTTGCCTTAGGGTGAGAGGACATCACGTTCGTTTTGTTAATTGAATGGTAATGAACACAGAGTTAATTACAGTAACTGTGGAGTCCGGAGGGTTTGATCATGGGAAAGAGAAGACATTTGCGCCGTTTTTACATATTCAGGACGGAAGCGAACCTAATTCTGATCCTCTTGCAGAGATTGTGTAACTGCCACTCACTCTCCTTTGAAGTTCCGTGCCATGATGACAGAGCCAGGATATGCAACTTCAGCGCCCACTTGGAGACTTCGTTATTGAGACAGATGCCATATGGACATCTTACATTTTTTTAAGATTTTGATCCTCACCCAAGCATATGTTTATTCACTTGAGAGAGAGAGAGGGAGAGAGAGAATATCAATGTAAGAGAGAGACATTGATCAGTTGCCTCCCATATGTACCCCAGCTGATGATTGAACACACCACCTAGGTATGTGCCCTGACTGGTGAATTGAACCTGCAACCTATTGCTGCATGGGACGACACTCCAACCAACTGAGCCACCTGGGCAGGGCCACACGGGCATCTTTTTTGTGCATCTCCAGGTGCAAGCGGTCCAGGTGACTGTTCTCAGCGGCTGTTGGCGGAGTTGCGAGGGCTCAGTATAAACGGAAGAGGAGCTCTGCTCTGCAGCTCCTCCGGTTCTAAACCAGTGATTTCACACCTTTCAGTTTCCTTAAGTAACTGAACTAACTACTTAACATGGTCCTTTTGAAAATAGGTTCATCTTTTGGCTTCATGGCTTAGGATGCATTCTTTGCAAATTCAGCCCCGAGGACCCAATCAGAATATGAAATATGTCTGCCTTGGCCACTGTAGGAATTGATTAAAGCAGGCTCTTCCTTGCTTCCTGGTACTCTGCCAAACAGGAATTAGAATACAAACAAGATGTCATGCTTAGCGTTAGCGATTGCCACCAACAGGTGTCCTCCCATTAAAGTGGGAGTGACTGAGGCCAATTCAAAAGGAGAATCGTAGTTGTTGTTTTTTTAAATCCTCACTAAGGACATTCTTCATTGTACTTTAGAGTGGAAAGGAGAGAAGGAGAGGAACATTGATGTGCGAGAGAAGCCGCGATTGGTTGCCTCCCATATGTGCCCAGACCAGAGATCAAACCCCCAACCAACCCAGTTATGTGGCCTGACCAGGAATTGAACCTGCAACCCTTTGGTTGCAGGATGACACTCCAACCAACTGAGCCACAGTGTTTGGGGCAGCACCTTAGTTTTAAAAGACAAAAATAAGTAAATGAAAGCTTTTCAAAGAGTTGTGATTTTGAAATAGACCTAGGTGCTCCCAAATACGCCAGCGCTGCAGAGATCAGAAGGAAAATTGCGTGGTGCAAAGCCTGTCTGGCCCGGCGAAGGCTGTTCTGGGTCCTTCTTTGTAAAAATTGGGAGTAGATTTGGATTATCTAGAAAGTATTCTGGCCACAAGGACTGCATGACCTATGGTTTCTGTCACTCAGAAAGTGACAGAAAGTGACAGAAAGTGATGAGCTTCCCCTCTTCTTGCAGCTCCTGTTGAGGCCAGAGGGAGGTGGGACGTCACAGCTCCATCTGCAGCAGCCCTCCGAGGACCCTCTCCTGGCTCCTCTCATCCTGTCAGCTCTGCCCTGGGATTGTGAGTGCTGCCCTGCTTTTCAGGTCAGTCTAACCCACAGCATCTGAGTGGACCCGAGCACAGACAGTCAAAGTCAGGGCTCTGAGTCACAGAAACCCTACTCATACCGCTTTTAAAGGACAATACCCCCAACAAGATAGATTTTATTGGCATTTTGTAACTGAAAAGCACAAAAGTCTCTTCCTTCAGGCACGGCTGTATCCAGGTGCTAAAATGCCCTCAGGGACCTATCTTTTTTCTCTTGGCTCTTTTAACCTCTGGTTTGGCTTCGTTCTCAAGCAGGCTTTCCCTTCATGGGAGTAAAATGGCCACCATAGCCCAGGGTTTATATTTTATTAGGTTAGCAAACCCAACAGAAATGGAATGTTTCTTCTTAAGTCCTAGAGTTCATTTAACATTCCTCACACAAGTGGTAGGAGACACAGTGGGCAGGACAGGCAAAGCCTCTGCCTTTTCTCATTAGCGTCTCACTAGAATTAAATGACATGGTGTGTGTTTCCTTGAATCAATGGCTTTGTGCAGGCGAGTGAAGAACGCTACGTAGCCAGGCTAAGCCCGGGTGACCCCTGCTGCTATCCAGCGAGTCTGGGACAGTGGAGGGGAGCTGTCCCTTGCCTCAGTATCGCACTACTTGGATGACACTTTTTATTTCTCTCTTCATGGTAGGGCTAGACCTCTTTGGGGCAACCCAATTATCTTCTTTAATTTAGCCAATAACGATAATAATAATGATTATAAATGCTTATTGAATGGCTTTGCTTACATTAACACATGTAATCCTTATCATAACTTATTGGTTACATATGCTTTATGATGTCCATCTTAAGGAGGAACAAACTGAGGTGCAGGGAGGTAGGGAACATTGCCATGGGGCCCAGGCTGCAGCAGACTGGGTGGCTGAGACCTACTGAGGATAACCTGGCTGTTCTGGCTCCTTCTCCCCCCACCCCACCCCCATCTAATTCCTTTCCCATAGCGAGGGCAGAGGTCACCCAGAGAGCCTAAGGGAAGGGGAGGGGCATCCCTTCTAAGCAGCAACCCAGGAGGTGAGTTTCACCTCCTGTAACAGGTACGTTCCTGAAACATGCTTGGAAATCTCCTTTTTATAAACCAATTCCTCTTTTTCCTTTGCAGTCTGGGATGAAACACCTCCCGAGTGTCATAGGGCTCCTTTTCTATAATGGAACTTTGTTGGGTGGATGATGACTTAAAATAATTGGACACTGGCTGGGGCTGGGGGAGGGTGTCTCTCTATGAGATGGTGGTTCTGGCTCCAGCGGGTGTTTAGTAAAAATGGGTTCTCACTTCTGATATCTAGCTTACCTTACTTGATGACGCCCTCTTTTACTCCTACTGTGCTTGTGTTCTTACAGAATTGTCTGCTTTTTAATTCACTTAAAAGGAATAGTGTTGCTTCGCACCACTTTGGTGGTGGTGTTGATTTTTAATATTTTTTTTTCCAGCTCGGAAACATACCAGTTTCTCACTAGCCTATCTGTAAAGGTCACTTCTATTCCTATGGTGCTTTTAGAGAGATGAATTGAAATGAAGATTAATAAATAGATGGTATTGCCCACCAGGTTCTATGGACCCAGTTCTATGGACACTGTCTTGAAGTGGCCGATTGCTGAGCCTCTCCACTAGTTGGCAATGGACACATGAGGGGAAGTAGATTGTGAGATACCCACTGGCTTTGACCTGCTCTTTGAAATATTGATTCTAGCCACTGATTGTCATATGTTATTGACACAGCAGATTATGCAGATGCGCCTAAACCCGGATGAGTAGTCACCGTGGTTTTTAGGGGAGGCCAGCAAAAGGTTTTCAAGAAGAACTTTTGTTCATCCATGGATTAGAAAAATGGAGGATGCGCCCACTCTCCCTTTAAAAGAGTTGATGTTTCTCGGAGCTTTGAAAAGAGGACACAACATGCCCTTGACCACCAGGTCATCAATTTCAGAGGCTGTCGTTGTCCGGGTAGTTAGAGTTCAAGATTTGTTGTGTTTGACTGTCATTCGTAGCTTCCTTCTGAGTGGAATAGATTTTCAAATCTCAAACCACCAGGCAAACATCAAACTGAAATGTGAAAATCGATGACCCGTCGTCGTTACAGGCGTGTTGATGGCCGTGACATGGTGAGTTAGACCCTGACAGGACACTTGAAGAAGAGCAGACAAAGGCAGGTTTGTTTACCCACTTCTCCTCTCTGCCTTCTGCGCTGAGCACCCCGATCTGCCGTTAAAATGTGTCAGTGAATTTAGGGCAAGCAATAATCTGTGACTAATCTATGTGCAGCTCCTAAGCCATTTCAGGTTAGCAGAGGCTTCTGCATTCCGAGAGTTCCCCTGCTTTGCAGAGATCCCTCCTGCTGCCCTCACTCCCACAGCGCATGTCTTCTAGACCCATCTCTTCAACAGCTTCTCGCCACCCTGAGCTCCGCTGGCAGGAAAACTGAGCACTGCTCCTTAAGTTCCGCACCTGGAAACCTGTGGTGGCACAATAGGGAAACACATGCTTCTTTTATTACTATTTGTAACAACAGCTCGTGTCTCTGGGAACATGTTCTATTTGCAGGCACCGTGGCAGCATGTTTAAACTGTGCATCATAAGAGTCTCCCGAGGTGTCTGTGAGGTAGACATCGTTACTCCCATTTTACAGGTAAGGGCAGAGCTTCGGAGAAAGCAAGTAACTTGTCCAAAGTGATCTCAGACCAGGTCTGCACTGGCAGCCACAGCACAGATGTGAAATTAGAGACCCAAAGTTTCCCCCCCAGAGTCCAACGGCTCTCTCACCTGCGAATTTGGAAATCTAGCTTGATAAACTCTTTTTATGTGTTTAAGTAGTTTTTAAATTTTAGAATAATTTTGGGTTTAAACAAAAGTTGCAGAGATAGTGCAGAGACTTCCTGTATACCCTCAACCCAGTTCGCCCGTTAGTATCTTACGCTAGTATGATAATTTGTCACAACCAAGGAACTGATACTGTTACATTGTTTTTCGCCGAATTGCCATAACTTACTGTATTTCTTTAGCTTTTGCCAAATGTCCTTTTTCTGTCTCAGGATCCCATCTAGAATACCACATTCCATTTATTTATCATGACTCCTTATGCTTTTCTAGACTTTGAGAGTTTCTCAGGCTTTCCTTGGGTTTGAAGACTCTGACCGTTTGGAGAAGCGATTGGATATTTTGCCGCATGTCCCCTCATATGGGTTTGTCTGGCAATTTTCTCAGGCATCTTTTTTGACTATTAAACCGACACCCTAGAGCTGCATCAGGAGAATTTCTGGAATAAGCTGAATACTCTCAGAGCCTAGAGATGCTGATGAGGAGAGGAATTCTTCACGGTTGCTCCAGGGTCAGTTTTAAATGAGCCATTCAGGAAACATGTACATAGGTACAACCAGGGCAGCTACATTCCTTTGGGTAAATGAACAGAGGGACATGCTTCATAAGAAACCCCTCACCCGCGGAATACCACCCCGCACATATTGATGAGGGTGTTAGACATTTACAGAACCATCAGGTAGGTGAAGCTGTGATTTCAGTTAATGATAAAATTGTCATTGTAAATAGCATATTTGCAGCCAGTGGAAACAGATGTCCATATAGCAGTTTGGAGCCATCCAGTGCATAAAGTAATTTGTAGATAATCTCCGGAGCAGAGATAGTATCAAAAATGTATTCATTGTCAATTAGATGTCCATCCAGGCTGTGTGTCTAATTGGCCAGTTAATTTCCAGGCTGTCTCAGGAGCTATTGAACACCATTTAAAATGGAGCCCTTGCTAGTGCACCTCAGAATGACCTGATGTTGATAAACAAGAGGACAGATTCCTCTGCTTGTTCAAGGAACAGCGTTCAGCGTGCTGTGTTCTGTATGCACAGTCAGATGCCTCATCAAGCCGTTGTTGACTCAGTCTGAATTGGTAATGTGAAGGTATAATAACATCATCCTCATTTGAATGGTCTGCAACTGAAACTATTATTTAAAGAAAGACACCTTTCACCAAGATTGGAGATGTGGATATGAGACCCAAATATCCAGTCATATCAGAGAAAAAACCATTAGCAGTGGCACTTTTTATGATGGTCGTTCTGCAGAAACATGCCTGATTTTGGCCATTTGAGTGGGTGACAAGTCTCCTCTCTTTCTGCCCTACCTCACTGCTTCCAGAAGGTTCTGTCTCAGCTCTTGGCATTCAGTTGAAAGCTGCTCTCAATTTTACCAGTAGACCGTGTCCATGGTCTCCCACTTCAATAACTGCAAATAAAAATAACTTCCAATTTCCTTTTAAGAGAGGAAAGAGCCCTGGCTGGTGTAGCTCAGTGGATTGAGCAAGGGCCTGCGAACCAAAGGACTGAGGTTCGATTCCCTGTCAGGGCACATGCCTGGGTTGCAGGCCAGTTCCCAGCAGGGGCCAGTTCCCAGCAGGGGATGCACCAGAAGCAACCATACATTGTATTTCTCTCCTTCCCTTCCCTTCCCTTCCCTTCTAAAAGGATAGATAAATAAAATTAAAAAAAAAAGAAACTTTAAAAGAAGAAAGAATACTCATTGCTATAAATAGACAAGGCTCATCATGACAGGAATCTGACGGACAGTCCCGGTGACCTTTGAAGGCATCCCATGGACAGACGTGGGCTCCTGAATGCATTTCTCTGACTCCGTTCCCCCTCGCCCTTGGCTCCAGGTGTGCCAGTTATTCTGGAACAAAGCCAGAGGGGGAATCAGAGGAAGCAGGGGTCTCTGATGGTTAAGAAACTCGAGGGCTTTATCCTCCAGTGAGGGCTCCATGTGTTCTGCATGGGGCTGGGTTTTGAAGCCCCTCAAGCTCAGGAAGCCTGAACAGCAGCGGACGTGGGAAGCAGCCTGTTGTTGATTGCAGCTGCGTCCTTGTTGGCGGAGGAGGCAGAGTATAGAAAGCAAATGTGGTCCAAGTTGGCAAAGACACAGTCCAGGTGAACAACAGTCAGGAACGGTGCCTGTAGGCAAGGTTGCAAGCCAGGGCGATAAAACCGACAATCGCAGATGGATAAAAAGTGCCCTGTCTTTTAATGGGAACCTCCCTCTCAAACAGTGAGAAGCAAACACAGCTTGTACCCAGGTTGTCTTTACTTTTCAGGACCTGGGGTGAATGTGCACATTCTGTGGTGGGGGTGGGGGGTGGGGGAGTGTATACATGGATTGCAGATCTGTAACAAACTTGGCCAACAACCACACACAACTGTTTCAAAGGCTCAGTGTATTTCACATATATTCTCAAGTGCTATCTGTCTTGATACAGAGAAACAAGTATTAATGTGTTTCTGCTTCCCTACCTGCCTCCGCATCTGAACTGGGGCTATAGAAGGGTATTTGGGGATTAACCTGGAGCTGTTGACCACCCACAAAGCTCCTAAAAGCTCCCAATGGAATGAGCTGCCCTTTTGCTGAGACACACATTGGAATGTTTTCCTGCAAAGTTTGAGTTATTTATCTACTGAGTGGACATAACTGCCAATGCAGCAAGTGCATCGCGATGGTCTTTTGTTGAACAACGGCAGCCCCTGCAATAGAATAATGACTTGATTTCTTCGTTTAAAACAAAAAGACCTGAAGTATCCGCCATTGCCTAGCCTGAGAATGGCAATGAAAGGAAAGTCAAGAGGACTTCAGGTTAAATGTAGACGGTTTCACGTTCTCTTGCTTGAACTGTCTCTAAAACCAAGGAGGGGGATTTAGAAGGTGGAAACAGTAAGAACTAAGAGAACAAAACAAGAAGCCGTAGGCGGGAAAGGCTGGTAACAGAGTTTTGACAAATGGGCAGTGGATAAAGGACAGTGACTGACAGCCAAGCGGAGGAAGTTACACACCGAGTGGCTGTGGAGGCAGGTTCTGCATGATTTAGACCCCAGGACCCTGGGAGGCGGGATTAAGACACAGGACTACAAACAGGTGGATGCATAGAAAATGTCCTCGTTATCAGGATTTCCAGGTCCTTTTCCCCAACCCTTGCAGCCAGGTGTTTGCTCCACCGCGTACCCCCATGTGAAAGTTTATTCTTCAGAGAAACAACCACAGGAGCAAAACAGAATTAAACCACAAAACTGAAGCAGGCATAGCAAAGAAGTGGATGAAGGTGAGGCTGAAAGTGGGGGAGGGGAAGCTGAGGGAAAAGCCTGCAGAACCGAGGCACCCCGGTACCCTTCCCTTCCTGTCGGAGATTCTGCACAGACAAGCGCCCGACCCCGGGAGAGGGGTGCAGGGGAGGCCCGGAAGGAAGCCGGACACAGCACCAAGGAAAAGACTTAGAAATACTGACATACAGAGGCTCCGCAATGAACAAGCAACTCATTGCTCAGTCGCCCTGCGGAAAGCCGGCCAGTGAACAAGCACCACCTAATCCCACAAAATTGAATTTTTAGTACCTTATCCAAATATCGCCTGACATTTGAAGAAAACCTTTAATATGAAAGACTGAGACCAAAATAATAAACAGAAGGCAGGAACTCGGATGGAGTAGTGTGAATGGGAGATGAAACGCCAGGAGCTGAAGGGAACACACGCCCGTCCCTTGGGGGGGCGGTGGGAGAAGATGTTGATGCTTTGGAAACAAAGCAAGAGTAGGAAGAGCTCTTGGCAGTAACAAACGTGGTTACTAAAACCTAAAATTCAGGTGAAAGTACAGATGAAGAAACACTATAGAAGACAAAACAAAAAGCAATTAGAAGAAAATTCAAGAAAGAATGCAGGAAAGTGAGACTTCCAATGAACGTTTTAAAAAATCAACAGGCAGAAATTACAGAAGAAGAGAGAAAAAGTGGACAGGGTCAAATTATTGAAGAAGTAGTACAAAAAAAAATGGCCCGGAAACTGAGTAGCATGCGTTTCCACACTGAAATCGTCCATGGAAGGCCCGACACAGTGAATAAAAGAAACCCCACACCAGGTGTGGTAAAATTTCAGACACCGGGGTACAGAGAAGATCCTAAAATCAGAATGAAATTGGGCTCCTTCGGGAAAACACAGGAGCGGACCAGAAGGCACCAACGGGGACATCGTAAATATTCCTAGGAAACACATTTTTGGCTTCAAACTCCAAATCCTGCCAGATCTTGACCAAGTGGGAGAGGAGCATTAAAAATAGTATAAAAGTTTTTCATATATGCAAGAACTCTAAAATTCTACTTCCCAGGCCCTACTGCTTAAGGAAGAAGCACTGGATGACTGTGCCTTCGCTAAGCAAACAAGGTAGTAAACGAAGAAAGCACGAGATGTGAAACTGTTATCGAACAAGAGGTCCAAGGGAGGGGCAATACAATATTTGGCCCACCTAGGGGTGCCCAAAACTGCTATACAACAGGGGCCCCTCCCAAAAACAAAATACTAATATCTACTGGGCTCTTCTGTCCGCCGCCAATTGGAAAGACATCTCTCAATGCCAGAGATTTGTGAAAAGGAAACAGAATGTTTATTTAATGCTTTTCAGGCCTAACACCTCCACTAAAATATCAAAGTCCTTTAGGTTGTACACCTACACCCACACAGCGCTCCCTTCTCCCACTGTCCCAACTCCGGGTACCGTAAATCAGGAAAAGAGCACACGTCTGTGTTGCAGGCCGCTGGCACTGTCAGCTGTGTCACCGTGCAGGCAGGATCTCTCTCTAGTTAATCCAAAGTACTGTGGTACCCTCTCACAGTCCACTGGCAAGAGTTCTTTGTACCCAGTTCCAGTCAAAGTCTCTCCTGCTTTCCAGGCCACGCGGCCAAACGAGGCACCCCAAAGCCACGTGGGCCTCTTCTACCAAAGCTGCAGGAATCCACACTCCACCAAAAGCATGTGGCTTTCTTCTTCACCTGGCTGCAGGGATCTCCATTCTGGCAAAGCTGCGTGGTTTTCTCTTTCACCCGGGCAGTTGTCCCCTCATGTCCTGGAGCCAGTCTTTTCCAAGCTCTCACACAGGCACTCTCCCTCAGGAGTGCAGCCCCTAGTTTCACCTTGAGTCCCAGCCACTCCCTTCTCCCTGGCTCCAAACTTAGCCACAGCTATTTAACATATCTATGAAACCAGTTAAAGGTTATAGATACGTTAAATAACCATTCCAGAGGTTAGCTGCAAAACTGTTGCTATGCAAAACAGCTCCAATGGCCTGGCTCCATTTGTTTCTTCCCCCCTGGGGGGAGGTGTGAGGACATCTTATATATCTCTCCAATATTCCTATACACTCTGAATTCTGGACACCATTCCAAATCCCTTTCTTGGGGGCCCCCCCTGGCTGCATCCTTTATCAAGATAAACCAGGAAACAGGCCATTGAGTACAAGGAGAGGTGAAGAGAAGTCTCAGAACAGCTACCGAGCCGGCCTGGAGGCCTCTGCAGATCTGAGCAGGCGGATGAGACGCCAAGACAAAGTTCGAGTTGATTGATAGATTGTCGAATGCATTTGACCGTGTGTGTGTGGGGGGGCGGGGGGGTGGGTTGGGGGAGGGAGCTGCATAGATCTGCGAGAACAGTAGGAATAATTAGTAAAGAGTAGGAATAATTAGCACATAAGACAATCAAAAAAGAAAGAAAATTATCAACTCCAAAAAAAATCAAAAGTTACATAAGAACACTTTGCTTAGCCAAAAACAATACTCATGTAGTCAAAAAATATAAGCACACAGTATGTCTTGACCATAAAAGGTAGACAAATATTTTTGAAGGGCAGGCACATGAGTGAGACTGTGTGTGCCAGGGTCCGTGAGATGGGAGCTAACCTTTATCTACCAGAATGTAAGTAGGCCGTGTCCCAAACTCGTACATGAAAAATTCGTGTCAGTACGTTATGAAGTTATGGAGGTATATTCTAGAAGAACTAGCTAAGGGCATCAAAAGTGTGTGCTACTGGGAAGCTGTACTGCTCTTTTCTTTTATAAACTTAAAAAAAATGGTTATGCATTGTTTTGATAAAAATCCAAATTAATTTAAAAATAAAGATGGTAAAACTTTAACAAGGTATTGAATAGACCTATGCAATTGATGACTAGCTTGTATCCAGGATATGAAAGTTTGGGATAAATTGAAAAGTGGAATCTGCTGTATTAAAAAAGGCATCTCAGGTGTCATTGAAAGCACTCAATTACACTTTGCTGAATTTACTGGGGCAGGGACAAAGGATACGATATAATGACCTTTTCACATATGGAAATTCTTGGAGATCTTTGATTCTGTCCTTTTACTATCCAAGATTTATGAAATTAAATTCAAACTAACACAGCAAACAAATGATAAAGAGGTGGTTGTCGCCAGGAAAAAAATTTTTAGTGTATTGAAATGTTTGGGAGGATTCCTTGAATGGCCCCTTCCCTGGTCCATTGAGGCATTTGTAGAGATCAGCCTCTAGCCAGGAGTCTGGGGGAAATCAATAGAAGAGATATTTTGGTCTAACGAGTTCTGAGATCCGATCAAGCCGCCCAGCCCTGCCGTGTGAGTTTGGGGACAAGACCCCTCCCCCAGGAGTGACATCTCTGTCCCTTGTGCAGGTCAGCCCTGCTTTATTAAGCAGGGTGCACACTTACAACACATGAGCTCTCTCAGCTTGACTTGGAAACCGCTGAGATGAAGGAACTTCCAAATCACTGACAACATTTTTATTTAAAGAAAGAAAAATCAATCCCCTTGAATGAAGTTAAAGGTGAATTTATGTCCCTTTTGAAAAATTTCTGACCCTTCTTGTTGCAAAAATAGTGTAACTGTGAGGGTCGCCTTAACTGACAGGAACACAGCGGCGGGGCCTGAGTCCCAGGCAGCAAATATAAAGGGTGGGCCGTCTTCCGGCCTCCTTAGGCAGAGCTCCCCGAGACTAAACCCTCAGGGCTCCTTGGATGCATGGTGACACACGGCCCCTCCTCCCTCCCTTGGGTCTGATAATTCATCCCCGAATTATAAAATGAGAGAGTAAAGAGTAAAGCTGAGGAGTAATGCTCCCTTTTTGGTGCATTTTCTCATCTTTGTTGACTTCTAGAAAGCCACCCCCTCCACCCTCAGTATGGCCAGCACATCCTAATGGCTCTTCGAGGCGTCCTCTCCGAGGTGGCTCTCCCAGAGGGTTTGGGGAAAAGGAGAATCGAAGCAGCAGCCTCCTGGCTGACTGACCTTGCAGCGCAGAAGGGCATTTCAGTCTCCAAGGCATCTCACCAGGGAGAGCAGGTTCCAGTGCAACTGCAGGGAGGCCAGCGGGGCTCTGCAGCGTCAGATTTCTGCAGCTCTGGTGAGACAGCTGCCGCCGCTGCCACTGCCCAGACGACCCGTGAGCCCTGAGTAGCAGCTGGCCAGCCTCTTCTTGCAGGACCGTAGGAAGGTGCCTTTCTGCATTTTTCTCCTGCTGAAACTTGGCCAGCCCTCCCCCCTCCCCTTGCTAATTCCCAAGGTCCTGGCAGGTGCCAAGACCAGCAGCCCAAGGTTGCCCAGAATCTTCAGCAAGAGAAGAAGAGCTCAGCTGACTTGGGGGTGACAATTCCTTCTCCTTTGGCTGCTGAGTATTAATAATAGCAACTGCTTCATGGGGTTGTTGTGAGGATGAAAGGAGTTGTTTAATTAAAGGGAACGTGATTGGAAGAGTGCGTGCCTCAGTGACCACTAGCCTTCCTTAGCAGCAGTAGTCGTATTCGGAAGATCAAGAAGAGTGTAAGAAATAAATACCTAAGGAGGCAGCTAGGTGGCCAGATGACTTTTTTTTAAACTTAAATTTTGTTTTTCAATTGCAGTTTACGTCCAGTATTATTTTGTAGTAGTTTCAGGTGTACAGATAGTGGTTAGACAGTCTCACACTTCACAAAATGCTCCCCCAGTATTTCTAGGACCCACCTGGTACCACACACAGTTACGACGATGTCACTATGTCCCTGTGCTGTACCTTATGTCCCTGTGACTGTTCTGTAACTACCACTTTGTAATTCTCAATCCTTTCACCTTTTTACCCAGTCCCCCAACCTTCCTCCTTTCTGGCGACCATCAGTCTATCCTCTGTATCTGTGGGTCGGTTTCATCTTGTTTGTTCATTTATTTTGTGCTTTAGATTCCTCATATACGTGAATTCATATGGTATTTGTCTTTCTCTGAGTGATTTCACTTAGCCTGGTACCCTCTCGGTCCATCCATGCTGTCACAAATGCTAAGATTATATTCTTTTTGTAATGGCTGAGTAATAATAATTCCATTTACCACAGCTTTCTGCATCCACTCGTCTGTTGATGGGCACTGGGGTTGTGTCCATGATTGGGCTATGCTGAATACTGCTGCAGTGACCAGACTACTTTATGTCATCTGACTGAAGTGACGTATCACAGCTCTGAAAGAGGACTTCTCTGCTGGAGGGACTGGCCCACCGAGACCTGGAAATGAAGCCCAGAGTGGTTACAGAAACCAAACCCATCAAAAGTTGGGTATTGATTACAGAATCTCTAATGTAGGGCAAATGAATATTATTTATTCATAAGTATTTCTGAGGCTTTGCCCCAAAGCCTTCTCTCACAGTTGAGAACATTGAGGAGTCAGGAGGTTAGATGAACTTTTCCTAAGACCGTGTCCCTTACACAGCAGGAGCCCCTGAGAAAGCCTTTGTCCGTTGTAGCACCCCATGTCCTCCAGTGAAGGAAAGGTTTCGGAATGGAAGGACCCTTCATCCTCAGCTTTGAGCCTTGCTAGTTACACAGGTGGGACACAGCCTGGCTCCTCTGGCTAAAGGCGTAAAGCAGCTGAGTCCCAGAGAGGCACTTGGGAAGGAGGCAGCGATGGCCAGGAGGTACGCACCAGGGTCTTCCTGTCTCATCACAAATGATAGTGATAATGACGGTACTGATGGTGGTGATGGTGCAGTGAGCAGGTCGTGAGATGGGGCTCTGCTCCAAATCCTTGCTTGGATATTTCTTCTTAGGCAAGGTACTTAAACTCTCTAAGCCTCAGTTTCTTTAAACACGTAGAATCTTAGTTAATTATGGTATCAACCTTATAGAATGGTGAGGATTAAGAGAGTTAAAGCCTATATGTTTCTTGAGCCAGAACCAAAGTAACTGTTCAATAAATACTAGCTCCTAAAGGAGGCTCATACCAGTTTACAAGGAATGCACATAGTATTGTCAGAAGTGGTACTTGAACACAGGTCTCTCAGTTTCCAAAGCCAGCTCCCAAACTGTACAACACTGTAGGCCACTGCTCTGCAAAGCAGAATGGAGGCAGAAATAGAGATGGGACAAAGATCGGAGCTACCTCTGTGCTTCAGGTACTGCTCAAATGCATTAGACATCGCTTTAGGAGAGTAGGCATACCTCATTTTATTGCTGTTTGCTTTATTGTGCTTCACAGATATTGTGGGTTTTTTTATGCAAATTGGAGGTCTGTGTTAACCCTATAATCAAGCAAGTCTATGGGCACTATTTTCCAACAGCATTTGCTCACCATGTGTCTGTGTCACATTTCGATAATTAGGTCAAATTTTTTCACTATTATATTTGTTATTGTGATCTGTGATCAGTGATCTTTGATGTTATTATTGTAATTGTATTGCAGTTGCTGATGTAGAAGCTGCAGCAAGTTATCCAGAATACCTAGCCAAAATAATGGAGATGTCTATACGAACAGCAGATTTTCAGCATAGGTGAAACAGCTTTGGGCTAGAAGATGCCATCTAGGACTTTCATTGCTAGAGAGGAGGTGTCAATGCCTGGCTTCAGAGCTTCAAAGGACAGGCTGACTCTATTGTTAGGGGTTAATGCAGCCGGTGATTTTAAGTTGAAGCAAATGCTCATTTAGTACTCTGAGAACCCGGGGGCCCTTAACTATTAGGCTAAATCTATTCTGCCTGTGCTCTGTAAATGGAAAAACAAAGGTTGGATGACAGCTCATCAGTTTACAACATGATCTACTGAATATTTAAAGCCTGCCTCTGAGACCTACTCACCAGAAGTAAAAGATCCATTTCAAAATGTTGCCGCTCATTGGTAATGTTTTTGGTCACCCAAGAGCTCTGATGGGTGTGTACAATGAGGTTAATGTTGTTTTCATGTCTGCTAACCCAATATGTAGTCTGCAGCCCATGGAACAGGGAGTAACTTTGACTTTCAAGTCTTATTATTTCAGAGATAACATTTCATAAGGCCATAGGTGCCATAGATAGTTGATGGGTCTGGGCAAAGGAAATTACAAGCCTTCTGGAAAGGATTCACTACTCTAAATGCCATTAAGAATATTTGTGATTCATGGGAAAAGGTCAAAATATTAACATTAGAATCATTTTGGAAGAAGTTGGTTTCAACCTTTCGGATAACTCAGAGCAAGTGGTTGCAGACGTGGTAGAAATGGAACGAGAAGTAAAATTAGAAGTGACACCTGAAGATGTGAATGAATTGCGGCAATCCCGTGATAAAAGTTCAGCAGATAAGGAGTTGCTTCTTATACATGAGCAGAGAAAGTGGTTTCCTGAGATAGAATCTACTCTTGGTGAAAGTGCTGTGAAGATTGTTGAGATGACAACGAAGGATTTAGAACATAACCCACCTGTATAGCGTGGTAATAGCTAATAAAGCAGCGGAAGTTAACAGGGTGGACTCAAATTTGAAAGACACTGATGCAGGTGAAAATGCTGTTAAACAGCATCACAGGCTACAAATTGTTCATGAAAGATTCAACTCCTGTGGCAAACTTCACTGTTGTCTTAGTGTAGGAATTGGCACAGCCGCCCCAGCGTTCAGCAGCCACCACCCTGGTCAGTGAGCAGCCGTCCACATTGAGGTAGGACCCTCCCCCAGCAAAAAGTTCACAACTCATTGAAGGCTCAGTGGATGGCTAGTGTTTTCTTTAAGCAATGAAGTATTTTTAAATGAAGACGTGTACATTGTTTAGACATAACATCATTGCACACTTAATAGACTACTCTACACATAACTTTTACAAGCACTGGAAAACCAGAAAGTTTGTGTGACTTGCCTTATTGTGATAGTCACTTTATTGCGGTGGTCTGGAACCCAACCTGAAATGTCTTAAAGGAATGCCTGTAAATTAAATGTTGACCTTGGCACTGTGGTTGGAATGAAACACTAAGTAGGTTGCCAAGTTTCTTAGATGCCTTCTGAGCCAGTCCCCTGAATTTCCAGCCTTCTGCTCAGTACCCATGGGAGCCCCAGGCAGAAGCCAGACTGAGACTGACCCCGGAGCTTCAGGCAGGAGAATGTGAGAACTGGCCCTTGACTTTTAACTATGATGCCCCAAGGCAGTCGCTCTGCATTCAAGAGCCAAGGTCTGTTGGGCAGAAGTCTTCTGGCATCACGGATGAAAGGGAGGAGCCCCTCTGAGGAAAGATGGCACCTACAGAATGAAAGAGGAAACCAGGCTTCAGTAACAGCGATTGCTGCGGACCAGGGTGCTGAAGAGGCCGAAGAAACTCTCGCGTGCAAGTACCCAGTTTCCATCCTAGGGACAGGGTTAGGTCCAGAAACTTCTAATACGGAATCCTGGGGATCTGGTGCCTGTGCCACAAATGTGTGTGCCCTTCCCCCACCTCCGTTCATCCTTTGTTCATTCAAAAAAAAAGTGTTGTACACCAACTGGAGTTCTAAGTGCTGAGGATATAGTAGTTTTTTTTTTAAATGTGGGCAAAGTTCATAGATCGTACATTCTAAAGGAGAAGAGAGACAAAAAGACAAGAAAAAAATAGCATGCTGGGATATGGTGTGAAGAAAAAAATCAGGGTAAGAAAGAAGAAAATATTGGTGTAATAAAAATATCTGTTATAAACTAGGCCATCAGGGAAGGGCTTTCTGATGGGTGGCTTTTGATCAGAGAAAGACGGAGTGACCAAGCGGTAGTCTGGGGAGAGAAGATCCAGACCAAGGGGAAGGTGAGCACAAAGGCCCTGAGGCAGACACGGGGGCTGGAGGAGGCAGAGCAGAGAGACTCAGAGGGAAAGAGTAAGAGATGAGGTGGGGCAGATAGCGTAGCAGAGTCTGTAGCATTTAGATGCCAGGGAAGCTCGGCTTGTATTCTGACATGAAAAGTCTCCCTTCTCATCCATGTTTTCATAGTATCATGTTGTCCAAAACAAACGAAATTTTGGTTGTAAATGTTCCCAGGGGAACAGTACATCAGTGCAGAAAAGGACAAAACGAAGAGGAGGGTACCTTGCAGAAGACGTCGGATTCATATCCCTTCAAATTTTAAATGAACCTAAGTCCTGCACAACAGAAAAGCTTTAAAGTGTAATGAAGAAACTGTCCATTCACACCTTTCTGCTGCGGGGATGGAAAAGGAAGAAAGGTTGTGAGAGAATTCAGAATATGCAGGGGTCATTTGATGTCTCGAGAAAATCATTTAGAAGCAGTGACTATAAAAATTAATTGGTGTCCATGGCTGAGCAATGGAAAAGGAGGCAGGAGCCCAGTGGTTGGTCTGGGAAAGCCACATCAGTACAGCAGGTCCTCAAATAACATCATTTCGTTCCGCACCGTTTTGTTACAACTGAAGGAGAAAAGAAATCCATTCCTGGCGGGGGCTGCTATCTGTGTGAAGCTTGCATATTCTCCCTATGTCAGCGGGCGTTTCCCCCTGGCACACTGGTTTTCTCCCCTGCCCCCAAGATGTGCAGGTTAGGTTGATTGGCATGTCTCAGTTTTCCAAGAATGGGTGTGTGTGTGCGGTGTGTGTGTTGAGCGGGGTCCTGAGAGGGCAGGGCACCTGTCTTGGATGGCTCCAGCCACCCAGTGGTTTGGAAAATCGTTGTCTTACTTGTCTGTATTAGTCTTTCTTAAGTGTATGTACAGTTTGCATTTATTTCAGTGTTTAATATTAAAAGCGTGTTGGGTCTGTATTTAGAAGTTTGGTGCTGTTTTTGTGATCAGAAATAGGCCATAGGAACTTAACTCTTGTTTGTATCAATTAGCCTAGGGTCAAATTGTTTTTGTTGTGTGTCATTTTGCTTAAAGTCGCAGTTACCAGGAACCCAAGTGAGCACTGACCACGCTAACAACTTCCCAGCAACGGTCCACAGAGCGGATCCTTGCACATGAGTGGCAGGTGACTGAAACGCAGCAACAGTGAGACAGCAGTTGAGGTGAGACAGCCTCCAGAGCTCATGAAGGGCTTTTAGAGCAAAAACAAATGAGCTCGTGCCCTCCGAACCAGGCGAGTGTCTTGTGAACTATCAATGTGGTGATCTTGGGAGTCTAACACCGCAGGCTTCAGCCCTCTCGGCCTCATTACTCATCCCGTGGTAGGAACCTAGCCTCTGGATCGTTGATTACAAAGTTTGTGTCTAACATCTCGGACTCCTCCACCTACTGCCTTCTTGGTGTGGAAGAACCGTGGTGTTATGCTGGCCTTGGCCCTTCGAATCTCCGAGCCAGCCACATGCCACCCTAGCACGTGGACACGTGCGCTGTTGTCATTCCCCACCCGAAACACAGGCCCCAAGTCTGCAGAGCCCGCACTCTGGAGTCAGACTTCCCATGTCTGGATGCTGGCACTGAATCCTGGTTCTCCATTTGCTGGTTGGGCTCGGATGCACCTAGATTTCCTCTCTCACAGGATAATGGTAAATAACTGGGCACATATAAGAGCTCAGTGTAAATACGGACCCAGAGTAATGCCTGATACAGAGTTTCTTAATCAATGTATTCATTCTTGGTAATATCAGCTCACAGTTTTCCCATCTTAAAAACTCCTTCCTTCTCTTTTTTATTTTCTCATTTTTCCTCTTAAGATTTCTTTTTATTTGTGCCTTCCCTTTTTCTCACTATCAACATTAGTTCTCACTATGTCATTATTATCATACCCCTCGAATGGGCCGTAGACCCACTAGATTTGGTCAACAAGGTCGTATGGGAGGAGTGGGTATGACAACTTCGATGATACACAGGCTGAACACACCTTTCTATAACCCCTGGCCCAGAGGGGAATGGGGTGGAGACAGGAGCAGGGGAGGGGCGTAGGGAAGGGGAAGATGGGAGAAGAGGGGGAAGGAGAGCCGCGGGAAGTCCTCAGGGGATGTACCCACAGTTTAACCAGCACAAACGTGGAATAATTTCCCAGAGAGCGTCGTCACCTCGTGATGTGGAGAATTTGTCCTTGATTACAGCCACTACTCTGGTTGATGCTCAGGTGTAAATGGATGCTTCGGGAAGGCCACAGGAGAGGCTGGGGAGATGTAAAAATGGAGTGGGACGTGGAGGCCAGGAGCGAAGTGGAAGCTTGGGAGAAATGGGACGAACAGGTTGATACAGTGTCAGTCAGTGGGCTGGAACAGAGGCAAGAGAAAGAAGTGCTGGCTCCCGTGAGGAGAGTCAGAAAACGTCCCCAGTCAGGGGGCTGGGGGGGTGGGGGAGGCAACCCGACCTCTTCTCCACTGCAAGTTATCATGTGCCTGCCTGGCCGCATGGTATTTTCTCAGGGTTTTTATTGGGATATAATTGACAAATAAAATTGTAATATGTCTTTACAACATGAAGATTTGACGTACAAGTGCCCTGTGAAAAGATCCCCACCATTTTTTGTTTAAAAATACATGCATCACTTCACATACTTACCTTTTAATTTTGGGTGGGGGGTGAGTGAGAACACTTCAGTTCTAAAATATGTGAGTTCTACTGTTTTTGGAAGTTTCAAGAGTATAATATATTATTATCAATTATAGACATTGTGTTTATTACATCCTGAGAACTTATTCATCTTTTTTTTTTAAATTAAGGTTTTAGAGCAGTTCTAGGTTTCATAGTAGAACTGAGGTGAAGGCGCAGAGATTTCCCACACACCCTGAACCTGCCTGGACACAGGAACAGCCTCGCCCATCACTCTCCCACCTGCATTGTAACTTCTTGTAACTGACGAACCGACATTGACACATCATTCTACTCCAAGTTCATAGTCTACACTGGGTTTCACTCTTGGTGTTGTACGCTCTGTGGGTTTGGCCCAATGTATCATGAGTGACATGTATCCACCATTAGAGTATCACACAGAGTGTTACCACTTCTGTAAAAATCCTCTATGCTTCCCCCATCCATCCCTTCCCCCTGTCCCAACCCCCTGGTGAGCACAGGTCTTTTTTCTGTGGGACCCTACTCATCTTAAAACAAAGTTTGTGCCCTTCCCAACCCTGATGGCCACCATTCTACTCTGTGTTTCTGTGACTTTGACCTTTTCTTTTTAAGATTCCACATATAAATAATGTCACGCACTGGCAGCATGTTTTAAAGTGCTGGCTGGTATCACCAAGCGTGAAAAGTTCTTATTCCTGTTTTCAGGTGACACCAGGGACCATGGAGAGTTTTCCTCTGGAACTGGGGGAGTGTATCTGAAACCCAGAGAGACCAACTGGGCCGTTACCTGGAGAGAAGGCCTGAGCCAGCTGGCTGGGCAGGGTGCGGAGATGGACAACCAAGTCGAGAACCTGACTCCTGTTATCACCTGAGCTCAGATGAACTTCATCAGCCTCAGGAGAAGGTGCGTGCTGTCATTCTAGAAGGACTAACATTCCTGATCTGCGAAACCGGTGATGGGAGAATGTCTTCAGATCAGGTCAGTGTATTAGACAGAATCCTTTGGAAGCGTCGAGGACAGAGGTGTGAAGGGACAGGGAGAGGGGGAGAGGTGGTGTGTCCGCTGTCCTCACACCCGCTCTGCCTCATCCAGAGCAGCTGGATGAATCTTCCTGTGTGAATTTCCTGTTGCATAGCGGGGTGATGTCCGGTCTGAAAAGGGCGTCCTGGCTGCAGTTGGAAAACCCTGGCTTCGGGGACCCCTAGGGTGCCTCTGCTTCTTGTTTTCAGTTTGTTTCCAGAGAGGTTGTGGGAGTTTGTCATGGTGACGACGTAACAGAAATAGGGTCCAAATAGAAATAGGCTGCAGGAATGGGGGTGCCAAGGACACAGGGCTTTGGCTGGTGGGACCCTTGTGTCTTGCCCCGGAGGTGACGGTGGAAAGCCCCGCAGCCCCGCTGGAAGGGGCCATTTCCTCCTTCACATTGATCTCTCTCGATTGCAGAATTAATTAATCCTCCTTACTTCGGGTCAGGGGCAAAGTGCAGTTTACACATCCATTTCTCATTAAGCACGTGCTGTGTATCTGTGTTTTAATTTAAGATTTAGCACCAAAGATAGTACGGTAACAGTCGGCATTGCTAATTGCCCTAAATGAGCTATGTGTCTCAGGATTGGTTCACTGCAGGGGTGGTTACTAACCAGCAACCAGCTATCTTTTTCTGCAGTTGATACCAGAGGTTCAGACAGTGGTGAACTGTTATAAACAGGTTTGCATTGATGCAGTTGCTGGTATTCAAAACATGTGGATTCGAGAAATCTTATAACTGTTATGGAAACCCTTCCTGTATGTGCAAAGAGTGTAACAATCCAGGGGCCCTGGCAGTCGGTCCTCCCAGAGGTGCCCATGGTGTGGTTCGATGCTGTGCCTTGTTGAGCTGCTGATTCTGAGGTTGCCCGACTCGTCCTCTGAGATGAAACGCATCTCTGCTTCCCGAGCACCGTCCCTCGGGTTCATGCAAAGGGGTGCTCACAACAATTAAGACGGCAAAGATCTGGACCTTCGCCCAGTTTATAAAGCAGGTGGTAATGACTGCTTGGCTCCTTTGCATTTGTGAATGGCAGACTTGCATTTGAGGCCTCTTTCCAATAGAACCTGGGAGCAAAGTTTTGGGGACAGAAACTTGCACTTTGCTACTCAGAATGCGGTGCATGCGATTAACATCATAGGCATTACCTGGGATTTTGTTAGAAATACGGAGTCGGGTCCACCCCAGACCTACTGCCTAAAATCAGTATTTTAATAGGATCCCAGGCAATTCAAGTGCACGTGAAAGCTTGAGACGCTCTGTTACAGACTTTGTTTACCTCTACTTTAGATAGCTGTTGACACTAAGAAAGAATCCAGTAACTGTGAAGCACAGATTGGTGTAGGCCAGTTTGCGACAGAGCAAGAAGGGGGATTTCCATGGATGTGACGCTGTGGGCCTTCTGGGAAGCACTGGGAGGAGGGGACGGAGGAGCAGGGGCAAGGGAAGCTTCCTCGGTAGAGCTTGCAGACAGTTTGCAGATACAGAGGCTGTGCCTGCTGGGGCAAGGCCAGGGAGGGGAGCAGATGGGGGAGTGAGTAGCGGGACCTCCTGCAGTCGGGAGGAATCATGCCCCTCTCAGAATCAGCTACCATTCCCAGCCGTGGGCTGTTGCCTCATTGGAAAGTGGGCCCAGCGTTTTTAGACTGTGGCTTTTTCACAAGCTAAAAATATGCATTTTGATGGGAAATTCTCCGATCTTTATTCACCGAGGTTCAGTGGACTAAATCTAATTCTATCATCTAATAACGGTGGAGCTTACTCAGCCACCAGCTTCTTAAAAGGGATCATGGCAAGTCACTTCTTCTCTCTGTTAATCTATTTGTGTATTCTTTTCATTGTTTACTATTAGGGGATGGGTAGTTCCCCAAATCCATTAGAATAACGATGTGCTTGGGAGACAGAGTGGAAGGCTGATCTCTGCTGGAGATGGTGTCTCTGGAAAGCCTGCAGCCTGCGCCTCTCCAGTGGGGTCTTGCTTTTTGCCCACGGTGCGTCCAGGGGGTTGGAAAACATGCTACACTTAACCATTCATGGCTCTGTGACCAGGTGGCCACTATAAGCTTTGCATGTTGGGGATACGCAGCTGAGTTCAGAGTTGAGGCATTTGGTTAATAGAGTTTCATTTTTCTAGGGAGGCACAGGGCATGGGGGTGTGCAGTGGGAGGGAGGGGGCTCAGAACCTCTGGGTGAAAGCAGTGAACACCTTCCCTGGGGGTATGCTTCAGGATGGAGTGGTTTTCAGGCTGCTCTCCACAGGCGACCTGCATTGAAACTACTTGGAGGGCATTTTTAAAATGCAGAATCCTAGGTGCAATCACAAATTCACTAACTAACACGCAGTGTTGTTATTGTTTAAGCCGTTGTTAAGTATTCTGTTATTTGCCCTCCAAAGAATCCAAACCGGAGCACAAGTTATGTAACTTTCTCATCTAATGAGTGAGGCTACCATCGCCTAGGAGAGTTGGGAATAATGAAATAATCTGATACATGGGAGTCACCTGCCATATTGCTGCCTCAGAGTAGGTGCTCAGTATATTTTAGTTAAATGTGAAAAAAACTGGGAGTGTCAAGCACTGATTTTCGGCTGAATGTAAACATTGCCACAGCTATTTGAGACATTAGAGATAATGTATTGTTTAACAGTATTGCTTTATCTATAAATGTCGTGTGTGTACAAAGATGCATTTATGTGTCTTTATACATAACCTGCATTTGTGTGTTCTTTTCTCCTAACATCTTTTCAGTGCTTTGTTAGGGAGATGCCTCTTTCCCCTTTTCTCTGGGGAGGGAGGTTTATCAAGGTGGAGTTTAAAGGCTTGGAAAACAGTCTGCTGACTACAACGCTTTCCATTTAAGAAGCTTTCCACATCTGTCGAGGTTGGGTTAAGACTCATTGTATCAAATTTTCCTGGTAGCATTTTCCAAGTATTTATAAGCTTCAGCAGGCCACAAGCTTTACCAGAACCTTGGACAGAATGCTCATCCACCTGCAATGAGAATGTTGTGAAGCCGGCTTTCCTCCCAGGCAGGGGAAGTGCCCTCGCTGCTGAAAGCCAGAGGTGGCTGCTCTCACAGACTCCTGCGGAGCTGCTGAAATCGGCTTTATTTTCCTGCTCCTTAGGAAGCTGCCCACTTGTCTCTGAAAACCGTTGCCCATTGTCAGGCCAACAACGACTCCCGCAGGCCCCTCTCAGCCTCCAAATGGAGCTGAAAAGGCCTTGGCCTCTTCCAATTCCAAAGGGGCAGAAAGCAGCCGGGCTTTGCTCCCGAGGTGCCTGAGCCAAGCGCTCCTTCCTGTGTCTCCCTTCCTTCTCAAGAGAGTTTACTAAATGGCCCTTCCTCACGGGGAAATTGTCCGGAAGGTTAAATGGACAACTTATGGTATTTCCCCTTCCCCACACTTTTGCATTGTGCTGCACTTCCAGATGCAGAGACCCATTTCTTTGGTGATGGGGCTGTGGCTGCTGGGGGAAGGTACACCTGCCCACATTTGCCAGGAAGACAGAGGTGATTGTAAGATCTCGCCAAATTCAGAACCCAAATATTGATCGAAATACAGCTTTCACAAGTGGTGCGAACCCTGGAGGTAGAGACTCAATATTTACTTTCCAGAACATTCTGGAACTTTCTAGTCAAGCAAAGCAACGCCTTTAAAAGTGGCAGTGAAGCATGGTTCTTATGAATATTTCACAATGAGATGGTCTGAATTTGAGTCTTGCTGCTGTCACTTACTTGTTACAGCCCGAGGGGCAAGTTATTTTACTTTAGTGTCCTCATTTATAAAATGAAGGCTTTACTAAAACTCACGTCCTAATAGCACCTGTAAGGATTAGGGGCGGTAGTGGATGTGAACCACGTGGCACCAACATCATTAATGATCTGTATTATTTTTGTAAATTCTTTGTAAATTCCTTGCGAGTCACTCACTCATTTAAGAACTATTTGTTGAATGCTTATTACGTGCCAGGAGCTATATTTATACCAGGAAATATTCCCTTCTTGCTGATGTCCAAGCTGCGACATTCACCTTGAATGATGCATGGCCTGCAGGCACCATCCCTGGTCAGCTCCGCTCGGCAGCTGCTGTGTCCTCTGCAGTTTCCTGCAGAAAGCATGGCCCTGGCTGAGGAGGTTGGTCCATCCCCTACAGGGAGTGAAAACCTCTTCTCGCTCTGCTGTTGTGCTCTGCCGCCAGCCCAGGCTTGTGAGGGCATCGCACACTGTGTCCCAGAGCCCTCGGAGCACTGGCCAGGCTGGGTGTCTACCTAACAGGCCTCACCTCCAGAAGCACGGTGTTCAGCCAAGGTGCTGCTTTGATTTGCTAGAGGCATTTGGATCCCGCTTATGGTGACATGCCTTGGCTTTGCCGGGTGGCTTCTGATAGGTAGTTAGAGACAAGGGAAACATGAAAGAGAGATGCAGAGGCCACCTGGGTCAGGAAATACAGAGAAGATGATGTCAGATCTTTTTTCAGATACAGTGTTCTTTCTCTTTTCCGTGACCTTGCTTGGTGACAAAGTGCTTTACAGTGCTACAGAAGAAGAAAATAAGGTAAAGGTTCTACATCCCCATCTGTAAGAAAAAAAAAAAAAACAACCCAAGGTAGCAAGTAAAAGAGCATTCTTATGTTCTGGGGAGCCTGGCTGGTACGGCACTGGGGGAAGCACTGATGGCGGTAACCAGCGTGCTTCGCTTAGCACTTACCCATCGGTCGGACCAGCCAGGCCTGAGCTAAGGGCTGCATAGATATTACCACATGTGTGTTGTATCAGGGCAGGGGTTCGGTTGATTGCTAGGAGGAGTTTCAGGTCTGAGGATTGCAAATTGTCCAGAGGCATTAAGACTCAATGCCACACACATCCGACTGTGTTTGAACCGTGGGTGTGGCCTCACGAGTCAGCTCACTCATGAAGAATGAGGGCGCTGGAGGTGGACCCACGGAGGTGGAAACCCAGGGCAGCTACCTTCTAGTTGAGGGACCTGGGGCGTGAGGTTTGACCTGTCTGGGTGTCAGTTTCCTGGTCTATAAAGGGGGAGCAACAGCGGTTCCAGTTTCACGAAGTCATGCAGATTAGATGAGCTGTTGCACATGAGGCCGGGCCCGACACACAAAGTTTATTATTTGTATCGATCCCCTGTGATTTCTTCTCCATGGAAAAAACACATTCTTTCCTGTCAGTACTCACGCCTTAGCATGTACTTAAGGTTTCTGAACTGGAAAAAGGGAATAATACCTGTTTTATAGGACTGTGTTAATGATTTAATGACTTACTGTGTGTGAAGTATTACCTTACATATTTTGTTCATAGTACACCTTCAGTAAATGAGTTGCAACTTTTCTTGACATCTTAGTATAGAAGCTTATTCTAAGATTTTGGTTTATCTTTAATTTTATGGAAGCCAAATACAATGCATTTATTCATATATATATATATTCATTAATATATAAATTGTTTTGACCTTAAAAGGATTATTTCTTACATCAAAGTGCAATTTTTAAAAGACAGAACTGCTGAAGGAAGTATACAGAGTTAAAGATCAATTTCTGATCGGTGGGAACTTAGGCACTAAAATGAATTGTGACTCAGGCAAGTCCAACCGCTATTGATCGAATCTCTGTGATGGTTCTAGAATTGTGTTGAGTGGGGGAAGGGAGAGAATTGATCCCAGGCCCAGGGCACTTCCCAGCGCCCTGGTCAGACAAAGCCTGCAGGGGACTGGGATGCAGGGTCCAAACCCGCCACAAGTCCCCGGGTTTCAAGTTGGTGGAAGTCAGCTTGGAAAGATGTCAGGGGCAGCCGCGGGGTTTCCGAGGAGCCTGGAAGGATGGTTAAGGATTTAACCAGATGGGAGGAGGAGAGAACAGGGCACCCAGGCTGAGGAAGAGGCTGGCCAGTGTTGGGTTTGCTGGCTTAGGAGATCAATAGGCCGGAAGGAGAACATTCTGAAGGGTGACCGCTGTAGTGACCTGGTGTGTCTCAGGCAGGTTAGCATTTAGAAAACACATTTGGAATAAAAGACAACCAGTAATTGGAGACAGATAGGACACAAGTGAAACAATGAAACAGATGGAAGCAAAAAAGCTTCAGGTGGGGTAAAGAGTTGGGGCTTTGCGGAGAGAGGAAATGGCAATGGCCTTGCACCCCGTGGAGTTTCTGAAATTTCACTGTGAGCCTGACGGTGGGAGGAGGAGCTGGGCTGTGGGGACAGGGGGACAGAATGGTGGTGAAGTCCTTTTCAGTCTTGATTTTGGCCTGAACTCCAGGCAGAGAGAATGGTGTCTGAAATATTCTGTAGCCCTTTCCCTTCTCAGTGGGGACACAAAACTAACCCTTATCTTACTTCATCGTTGTATAGAATTGAGTTGTTTGTTAGGTGAGGCATTGGTAGATTTTTAAGTATTTGGCTTTTATAAATAGACACTTTGTGTGTTCAGAGCTATTTAAAAATAAAATCCATGTGAGAACATACTATGGGCCCCTTTCACAGAGGGGAAACTGAGTCATAAGCAGGTAGAGAAGTGTGCCCAAGGGAACTGCAGGTGAGCAGCAGAGACTAGATGTAGGCAGTCTGTCTGTCTCGGCCACACTTCTGCCCACCGTTCCGGACTCCATCATGGAGAGGCCGAGAATTCTCTAAACGCCACGCTTAGGTGTTCTTACCACCTAAAAGTGAAGACCCTTCCCTCCCTACTCCCACCCTCTCCCCATCCCCCACAGATACAGAGTGTTGTCTGCAAGTAAGTCAATAACCCAGCCCTTGTGCAGAAACCCTTCAAAAGTCCAGGAAAAACACAGATGATCAAAACAGAAGTTAGTAGCTTCAGGAAATGCCTCAAACTCCCTGACCTCAACGGGCCAGCAGACCGTACTGCTGGCAGCCTTGCCCAGACCGGCAAAAATGAGTAGCGTGGAATCCATCCAGATGAGCGCAGTGGGAACACACTAGTGACTGTGAATTCAAGTCCTGCTGCTACCGCTCTGGTTTATGTTTTATTGAGCTTTTTCTCACCTGGACCGTTGGAGGTCTCTGGGAAGCCCTCTGTGTTCATCTGTCATGCCTTTGCTGTCTATTCAAAACACAGAAACACATTTATTTTTTTTCTCCCCACCAGCTGTAATTCTCAAACCACCCTTTACCCAGGCAATTATATCAGTCTTCTGTGTCATCAGAGAATTTAATTTAAAAGTTTAGTGCCAGTGGTTAAAATACTTACTTCATACATAACAAGTCTGCCTGGCTTTAATTCACATTTATGTTTCTGTTCACACTCTGACTTCTTTCATTGATTTATTTGTTAGCTGTGCCATCTGTAGATTGTAAGTACAGAGCTCTCACAAATGGCTTGTCTTCCCCCTCCCACAGATGTTTGGAAAACCATTTCCCTCACCTTATTGCGGTTAAAGCTCTGCTCCATTCTCGTCTTCCGGAGTTGAACATTTTATAGCTGTTGCCTTCTTGTATCTTTATCCTAAGTTAGATTGTTACAGAGCCGGGCATACCCAGCAATAGCTTTTCAACTGCAGAAATCATCGCCTTGTGTGTCTCATGGGAAGAAGGCCTCTCACTTGAGCTCTGTGACCTGCTCCGTGAAAATCCGAGTCTCGCTGGAATAACAGCCGTTCATTGGTTCTTTGGGTTGGATGGTGAGCATTGCAATTTGTGAATGTGGGCAGCTAGTGTTTATGTGTGTGAGCAGCTTTTCTCCAGCTCGTATTCCGTAACTTTTGAACAAAGGTCCTTTCCATCTTGCCGTACGTTGCCCCTAGCCTGGTGCCTGGAGTCTGTAGGTGATCAGTAAATAGCTGTTAGATGAGTAAATTATGAATCTAGGTTGGTTATGTTATCAGTCTAACATAAGATGTGGCCATGCTCACAGTGGAACAAGGAACAAAGAGAAATGTCCTCTCCCTTTTGAATTCATTCAACATCTTTAAAGTCTTAGGAGTATTATGATCTCTAAGAATGGGAGACTATTCTTTACCTTTACCTATAAAATTTCCTATGGCATTCTCTCTTTAATTTTTTTCCCTTAGTGGCATGATTGTGGGTGATACAAGGGTGGGTCCTTTGCCTCTGATACACAAGAGTGTAGAGTTAGTCAAGAACTTTTCAAAAACTACGTTTGTATATAGGTGAGTTTTTAGGCTTTTGTCCTCTTGAAGTTCTTTAAGAGGCAAACATCTCACTACTTCTGGGGGAAAAGCCATCTCTCAGTACTCTTTCCATGCCTGTCCCCTGGTCCAGAGCTACGGCTCTCACCTTGGCTGCAGGTGGGAGTCAGCTGGGGGGGGGGGGTGCTGCGGAGCCCGCCAGGGCCTGGCCCAGCCAAGGAGAGAAAGAGCAAAAGAAACCCAACTTGCTGATGCTTCACTTGGACATGTAGCCTCCCAAATGTTTGCAGATAAATCAGAACAGGGACAGAAAGAGGCGCGCTCCATCCACTCTGCAAAACCATTTGTGAGAAATGATTTACAGTTACTTCCATTGCTGCCAGGTTTTCCTATCAAAACCGGCATCTCTGATACTTGCCCCTTTGACCGATGTCTCCAAACCTAAAAGAAGATGAGTGAAGGCGGTCTTTCAAGACCCAAGCTAGGCATTCAAAAAAAGGATTCAGATCCTTACTGTTTACCACACTGTACCTTCAATGTATCTATAAGGCTAGCATGCCAGCAAATTCAGAAATATTCAAATGCATTCTAAAATGTTAGTGCAGTTTCAGAAGGCACTTGAAACATTAAAGGGGAATTTTAAAAATCCTGGCTGACCTGGAATTTCTCCTAGGCCAACGAAGGGAACACCCGTCAAATGCTTACGACCGTAGGAGGAGGGGTTACATGCTCCATCGCGTGCTTGGGGCTATGTTAAATTAGCTTAACACGGGCCACTCAACCTGCTGAAAACAACTGGGAAAGTCAAATAAATCAAATAAAATATACATTAAAGATCTGTTTGAAGGCACTTGAATGGTTACCAAGGCAACCAGGATTTGAGGGGTCAAAGCTCAGCATAAGTCCTGAGCCCACCCTTCCGTGCTCCATTCACACCGGAGCCATTGGCGGACTTGAAAGCCCCTGGGAAAGGCGGAGATGCTGGGGTGACATGTTCCACCTCAAAGATGTTAGAATAAATTAAAGGGGCCCCAGGCCCTCAGAAGGTGGGAGGGACCTGGTAAACACCTGAGGTTTACTTTGTAAATTAAACATGTGTTGTTATTTACTGAACACTTTTATTAATATGAATCAGAGAACCCATAACTAGAGCCCCAAATATTCAGAAAGTTAGTAGCACTTTAAATTAGTGGAGAAGACAGGGGTTGATTATTCCCTACATGGCGTTAGAACACAAGGCTGGGCACTGAAGTTCAAAAGAAGCTGGATTTCCACTTCGCTCCTCACCCCCAAACAAGTTACAAACGAATTAAAGATCTAAACCTAAAATAATAGAGCTATGGGCAGTCTAGAATAAAATACAAATATTTCTTTTTAGTATCTTGGCAGTGCATAAAACCTGTAGGTCTAAAGGTAAAAGAAGGATATATTTGACTATAGAAAAACTGCTGTAAAAAAAATACCATAAAAGAGTTAAAAACCAAGCTGGGAGTCTCAGAGAGGATCAGTCTGTGGTGCAAGGTGACACAGAAGTGTGTAAGCCAGCCACAGAGAGGCAGTCACCACGTGACAAGTACTCAGATGTGCAATCTAATCAACAAAGTCAACTAACAAACAAAATAGAAACACACACACAGAGCAGACTAATAGCTGTCAGAAAGCAAGGGGGCTACGAGTGGGGTGAGAAAGCTGAAGGATTAAACCAAAAACCCCCTCAAAACTCAGACACAGGAACAGTATGGTGATCACCACAGGGAGAGGGGGTTGGGGAGGTAGAAGAGGGGAAAGGGGGGGAAATGGTGAGGGAGGGAGATGTGACTTGGGATCACGAACACACAACACAGTGAACACATGATGGGTTACAGAACTGTACCCCTGAAACCTATGTAATTTTATTAACCAAGGTAACCCCAGTATATTTGATTTAAAAAATACACATATACTCATGTACACAGTGGAAAGTTAGCCTTACAACCAAGGAAGGAAATCCTGTCATTTGTGACAACATTGATGAATCCGGAGGGCATTATGCTAAGTAAAATAAGTCAGACAGCAAAGAACAAATGCTGTATAATATCACTTGTAGGTGGAATAAAAAACAAAAAAAGCAAAAAAGAAACCCAGACAGCCCTCAAACTTAGAGACTCAGAATGTATAATGGTGTGTGCCAGGGCTGGGGGGGGGGTGTAGGTGAGGGGAAGAGAGTAAAGGGCATGAATGTTCAGGTGAAGGATGAGTAAATTTTGAGGCTCTAATGTATAGCCTGGTGTTCATGCATGGTGATAATACTATACCGAATAGTTGGAATTTGTCAAGAGAATAGAACTTAAATGTCCCCAAAAATAAAACTTTAAAAAGGTATAAAAATAACCCCCACCTTACCCCTCCCCAAAAAACATGGATGTCTGGATCTCACCCCAGAATTCTGATTTAATGGATCTGGGGTGTGGCTCGGATAGAGCGGATTTGAATATTTCCCCACTTGACTCTAACTAACATGCAGCCAAGTTTCAGAATTGCTGATGGAGTATTATTTGTAAATATTCAAAAGGATGTAATTGAATATAGCACAATACATTGTATGTTATATCAGTACTGCTATTTTTGACGTTTTTCATATTAAAATACTGATAGTGACTGTCACTAAGCAGCATAGTATTTTTCTGCGTTAGTGACAGATCACCTGGAAAACGTGAAACATGTAGATGTTTAGACCCCACCATAGAGATTCAGATTCCATGCATTTGCTAAATCCAAAAATCTGCCTTTCTTAACGTTCTCCCAAGGGATTCTTGGGCACACTCACAATGAAAAGGGGCTGCCTGGGTGACATCGGGAAACGTTACTGTTGGCTTAGGTAACTCGAACAGGAAGCACAGCCCTCGGTGATTTTGTGAGCCAGTGTCCTATCGAATAGGACCTCAAAGATTCAGATTTTCCAGCCTTTTTTGGAGTACAAACTACATACTCATGACAGTAAGAAATTTTGGAAACAAATGTATGAATCAGTGCATTCCTGCATTTATTAATGTATTAGTGCACAATGTCAACCCCTATGTAAAATATAAACGATGTTAAATATTTCAAGTTTAACTCTTTAGGTTACAAAATGTGAAGGTATTCAAGACTGCTACCATGTTAAAAAAATACATATACACATACATCTAGAGTACCATTAATTTAGGGTTAGAAAATCAGTCCTGTGTCCATTAATGTTTTATAGGAATAGAAGAACCTTAAGGCATCCAGTTATGTTGGACAGATTTAAGCACACCCAAGATAACAAACTCTCTGAGCTTTAGGACAGGCACACATTTTATTTTAAGGTTGAAAGATTCCTCTAGCTTCAACTTCCTTGGGAATTTAAGAAAATGAATTACTCAAACCGGAGCTACATCAAAATGTCAAGTTAACACATTTTGGCTTGTAACAGTGCCAAGGGATCTGATGTCTAAATGATCGGGGCCTTAGGTTTCCAAATCATTTTGAAGATAATGTCATTACTAGGATGCTGGCACTTTCGTTTTATTTTTTTCCCTCAGCTCTTTCCTGTCTGTGCTTTAACCCAGGCAGACCACGGCCCGACAGAATCCCACTGCAATGAATGGGAACAGCTGCAAAACCCCAAAAGCAAACAAACAAAATGAAAAACAGCTGCAAAGAAAAAACTGTCAACACAGAATTCCACAAACTCAGAAAAATTAATTTTTTAATAGTCAGTGATGCATTTGGTTTTCTGTAAACTTTTGGGATTTTAATGTTTGAGAATTGAATAACTCATATCTGACGCATCGTAACCGTGAACATCAGTGGAGTGTGGTTGCCATTATTCTTGCATTTTTCTGGTTGGTGTCCTTTCTTTCTAATAATATTTGTTCCCTGGTCAGGAGCTCTTCCATGACTCCCACATCCAATTCCTGGCCACGGAGATGGGCTTACAACCCAGGTTTAGGTCAGTTTAACCCATCTACACAATTGTTCCCAAGTTTGACTAGATGACTGAAGTTGCGCTGATCAGGGTCCATTTGAGTTTTCAGATTACAGTGTGGGCATGGCCCAGCCCCTGGGGCATGGACAGAAAAGATGTGAAGGTCAGCCGGTGGAAGCCGCCTTCCCCACGGTTTGGGGAAGGCCTGTCTGCAGCAGGAGAGAATACAGCAAAGAGAGAGAAGCAGAAATTAGGGGTGGGCAGAGAGAACCCTAGGACATTGAACCTGGGTTCCACTTCCTGAAGCTTTGGCCCCTGCAGCTTTTGATGGCTGAGCTCTTCTCCAAAATCCTTTCTTGCTCCAGGAACTAATACATCCCCTTTTTGGCTTAAGCCATCCTGAACTGGTTCCGAACATTGTGTCTAGAATTCCAACACAGAATATAAAATCAACAAACCCCACCTATCCTTTTCAGACAAGAAGACTGAGATTGACTTGCCCAAGGCCACACATCATGATTGAACTGTTCCTTTACTCTTCAATCTATTGGCATGCTCTCCTTCGAGAAAGACCTGAAACTGAGTTATGCGGGGGGGGGGGGGGGGGGGGTGCTGTGTGTTTAATAACCAACACTTTCATGGCTGGGCCCAAGCAGACTTGTGAGTAACTGGGTAAACCATGTCGGTTCTGAGGGCTGAGAACAAACATACCCTCTCAGAATTTGCAGCTATAGCCCTGTAGCTGAGTGTAGCTGTGTTGATGGCTCCACAGTAGAAATATTCTCTATTGAACAAAGGTCCAAAAGACGTGATTTCAACACTGTATCATCAAAGCAGTTGAATGTAATAATTAAAACAACAAAAAATTAGGTTAAAACATGTTTTACAACTGCTTGAGGTATCAACACCCACTCTCTGACGAATGTGCAGTTAGAGGGTATAATGATGCTCAGATGGTTTGACTTCTCTGTGATTCTGCTGCTTGTTATAGGTGGGAATCTGCGTAACTTAAGAAATTTCACTGCCGTGGCCAGCTAGCTCAGTTGGTTAGACCATCATCCCCATGTGCCAAGGTTGTGGGTTTGGTCCCCAGTTGGGACACATCCAGGAACCAACCAAAGAATGCATAAGTGAGTGGAACAACAAATTGATGCTTCTCTCTCTCAAAGCAATGAAAATTATTTCAGAAGTTTTACTTATTTTTTAATAAGCAGCATTTGCATACACTATCAATCCAAAGGTCCAAATACAGCCACCTGGGTCCCCCCCCCCACACACCCAGAGGAAGCCATTTCCTCTGTACCTTCCAGAGAAACGTCATCCATACACAAGAAACATAAAATAGCAGCATTTCCCAGAGAGAAAGCACCCAGGCCAGGACGGGGGAGCTTCTGGACCAGGCTAGGAAAGCCCTGGCTGAGAAGAATCGACTGTCTTACTGGAGGACACTACAGTCTGAGAGACCAGCTTCTGCAGGCAAACCTGTAAGGGACGTACTGCTGACCAGCAACTAGTCTACGACAGCACCTGTCATATAGAGCTCTCTCGCCTAAAACTCCAAACTCTGCTGTTTCCAAAATGCGCTCAGTATTAAGGTCTATCTGCAGACTCAGGGAATTGCTTCTTGACCTAAAGCAGGTAGCAAATAAGCACACAGTTGTGACTTCAGTTTGTACCAGCTTCTAATTATGTTTCCCTTTAGAGACAGATGATTCTATTCAAGACCAAACACTTGGAGAACATGGTAAAAGAAATCCCCACCTACTTACAGTGATATACAAGTTAACTACTTTCTCATTTTAACATGTTTGGGACTCAACTGAATTTAAAAAATTGAGCTGAAATGTAAGTCACATATTTAATTTTAATTAATTTGTACCAGATTGATACTTTCATCTGCAGAAAGTTTAAACCTTTAATTTTCTCCTAAAAGCTTAATGAAATTAGCAAAACCACCATTGATCAAATTAAAAAATTTATTTACAAAACTTAATTTTGCTTTAAAAAAAAACAATCATTCAATTCATGAAGATTAACCAAAACACAAACCCTATCAAAATTTATTATAATGATCTTTCATAGAATCAACAGCTTACAAAGACTGCCAATGAATACTTTAATGTAAAACCACACTGTAAAATAAGAACTTTAATTCCAGTGACTAGAATACAAACACATAAATAGTCTTCTTCAAAGGGAAAACATACTTGAGGGAAAAAAATGGTGTAACATGTGTGAAACAGGAAGTTTAAATATCAGTTTAGTTCCTCATCGCCAACATGGCGTTTATATCCCAGATGAGATTTCGTAATTGGTCCATAATTTGCTTCAGCTGTTGATTCTTCTGCTTGAGTTTCTGTAGAAACAAAAGAATTGATCAAAAATGGAATATAAATCTTGAAGGTCAAAGATTAAAAGTCGTCAGCCAGGGCTCTGGACAGAAGGTCTCACTCAGTCCCTTTCTGGCCACTCTCACTAAAAGGCCTGCCGAATTCTAACTCAGCCCACGGAGGCCTGGCTCCAGCCTTCACCTCCCTTTACTCATCTATTTCCACCTTCAGAGAAAATAACGTAAATGTTTACCTGTTGGAAGACCTAAGCAGATGGCTTTTCGAAGAGGCAGTGCATTATAATGGTCAAGAGCACAAACTGCAGAGCCGAACTCTCTGGCTTTAGACTCGGCTCCTTCACCGAATGTATGACGTTGGCCAGATTACTTAACCTCCAGGTGCCTCCGTTTCCACATCAGAAAAATGGGGACAATAATGGAACCACCTACCCCCAAAGAGTTGCTAGGAGGATTAAACGACGTGACTCACGTGAAGTGTTAGAACTGTCCATGAAGAAAAGAAAGTGTAATAAAAATGCAGTGCCTGGCGCCACCAGTCTTTCTGGTATGTGGCAGACGCCGCCAATGGCCTAAACGTGAAGCGGTCTACTGCTAATTCTGAAAACTGCAGACCAGACGGCCCCGGCCCTGACCCCGATGCACCCGTAACAGCCCAGACCTGCTGGCCTCCCTGCACACACAGCACATCTCTATATCTCTGGGTCTGGGGTTCGACTCGACTGTAGTTTATACGCTTCTTTCTACAAATCCTTTCCTCAAACCCTATGCATCAGTCACACAGACACAAGCAATGAGAAACAGTAAGTGCAGAGAATGAATAATGGCTTCCAGGTGGTTCAGAGCCAGCTGCCCTGGCCCCTGAGACAGCCCGCCCCTCACTGGCGGAGAGGTCAGCTGCCCTGGCTCCACTGTCAATTCTCATCTTTCAGGAGGGAAGGGGAGAAGAGCTACTGAATAACAAAAGAAAGAGAAGGAATGTGAGTTGATTTTTAAGAAGATCTTACTTGAATTAGTACCTTCTGACATACTTTGAATATGAACATTTTGAAGTTTCAGAACTTCTCCCTGGAATGGAATTCTGAGCCTGTGACACATCCTGTTCCTTAAACACTGGCTCTGGGTTAGGCATTGCAAGGGAAGAAAAAGGAATGAGGAACAGTCCCTGCCTTGAGGGAACTCAGCATCAAGCAAGAGGAAGATGGTGCCCGGACGACTGGACTACAGGCGAGTAGGCAGACGGGGAGGGAGAGCAGCAGAAGCTGTGGCACCGCCAAACACGGACAGGCACTGCCTCCGACCGGCAGGGGGGCAAACATGGAAATGGTCTTTGTCTGGGGGGCTGGAAAAACTTGTGGCAAGCGAGAACCCTTTGGGCTTGGTAGAGGGTAATAAGACCCATTCACATTCTTAAAGGAGAAATGCAATTTAAATCACAATGAAAAAAGGTTAACTGGGCAAGTGTGTTATATGGATTCTCCTATAAATTTCAATGGTAACAAGTCTGTGTCCATCAGAAAGAGGAAAAGATTAAGTTTTGGGAACAGCTGAAAACCATGAAAAGGCCAAGTCGGGTGAAATAAACTCAGTGATCACAATTTCAACGTAAATTAAGGAGTAATTAGAAGCGATAAGATTATACTCTTACATGGTTAAAAACGGCCTTTGAACTCAGTATCAAACAGAGTTACGGATGGCCGCCACAGTGGCTGCTGCAATCACTGCACAGCTTACCAACACGACCATGTTCAAGAGTACTCATTCGGAAACAGAAATTCTGAAACACTTGTTTAAAAAACATTGACCTCATTAATTCTTAAAAAGAAGTGTGACAACTAAAAAGAATGTAGGATATTTTCATGGTAATACTCAACTATAGGCAGTAATAAAAATAAGTTTTTAAAAGTATGATATACAGAGTGGGTGAAAATAGGTTTACAGTTCATATGGAAAATAATACAATAATCAATAAATAATATTAAGAATAAACTGTCTCAAGTACTCACAATTATAAATCTACTTTTGTCCCACTCTGTGTTGTAAGGCACTTGAATAGTTTCTCAAAGATGCCACAAAGTTTTGTGGGGTTTTTTTTAATTGATTAATTTTGAGAGAGGAAGGAAGAGAAAGAGAAACAATGATTTGTTTTTACTTATTTATTCATTCACTGGTTGTTTCTTGTATGTGCCCTGACTGGGGAGTGACCTGCAACCTTGGTGCTTGCGATGACAGATGCCACAAAGTTTTAAATTAAAAAAATTAGCATACATGTAAACTATCCAGAGCAAAAACACATCATGAAACTATCAACAGGAAAGCTGACAGTTCTGTTTATTAGTGGTTAAGTTGTAAATGAATTTTCATGACATGATACAGAATTTAATATATAGTCTTGCCACTGATTGATTTTAACAGAGGCTGACAGCTGCTTTTATGATCCAAATCCATCAGCTGTGCCTCATTTGTTACATTAACAGGTGAATGTGTAAGCAGAGTAATACTTTAAAAAATAGGTTTATGCCAAATCATGGCATGTAACTTAATATTCATATAAAGTCTGTGACAACTGGTCAAAAATGTTTTAATTTCTAAATGCATGGACTGAGTTATATTTCAAACCTGAGAAAAACTACCCACGTTATCTTTCAATTTCATTTTACCATCAACAGAATAGTTTTAAGCACAACAGAACTCATTCTGATGTGCTTAAAACATATACAATAGTCTCAAACAAGTGTTCATTCTTTACTTGGGTATCAGGGCTTATGGATTCCAGAATAAGAAAAATACTTAAATGAGCCAAAACCCTGATGACTGACACTGAGCCACTCTATCTTCTGATGATTTACATCAAATACCAATTATACACTTCGTGCTCCAAAGGTGCATGGCATTCTGGGACCGCACAGTTGGTTAGAAACCCACGTATCACGCAGCCTCAGCAGTAAACATGCCCATCAGTGTCTTTCATACAGTTTCAAGAACACAACAATACAGTAATATTCTGAAAATGACCAAATGAGGGCCAACTGAGGGATATGTAAAACCACTTACTTAATGACACTTATTTGAAATAAAAAGAAAATATATGCTGTAATAAAATTCTAAATGTTTTTAAGAATGTCAGGAATATAATTTTATTACTGGTTTTACAGGTCCATTAAGCAACTTATCCACTTAATACAAGCAAAAATGCCAATATATTAATATGGCCCAACAGTTTTGTTTTCGGAAATACCACATCAGGAAGTGAGTATGTGAAAGGGGACAAGTGGCAGAGAGCACACCTGCGGGGTCCCGGGAGAGACGCCCACACTCGGCCCAGAGCAGGTCTCCGTGGAGTGAGAAAGGAGGCCTGTTCATGTGCTGTAGCCCCACTCCTTCATTTTTGCATCTACTTCCCTTGTCTTTGGGGTCAAGTACACAAAAGCTCCTCTGAGATTAAGATCCAAAAGTTAGTGCCTATGTTTTCTTCTATATATTTTATTACTTCAGGTCTTCCATTCAAGTTTTTAATCCATTTTCAGTTAAATTTTGTATACAGTGTAAGATAATCCAGTTTCATTCTTTGGCATGTGGCTGTCCAATATTCATTCCCAACAACATTTATTGAAAACACTTTCCTTTCTCCATTACACATTCCTGGCCTCTCTGTCAAAACTTAGTTGTCCAAATAAAAGCGGGTTTATTGCTGGGCTCTCATTTCTATTCCATTGGTCTACATGTCCTTTTCCTGCCAACCATAGTGTTTTGATTAGCTTTGTGGTATATAGTCTTAAGTCAGGAAGTTTGATTAATTCTGGCTTTATTCTTTTTTTCTTAGCATTGCTTTGGCAGTTAGGGTCTTTTGTGGTTCTGTATAAATTTGAGGACTTTCTGTTCTATTTCTGTGAAAAGTGCCATTGGGATATTGATAGGAATTGTATTAAATATAGATTGCTTTGGGTAATATGGATATTTTAACAATTCTTCCAATTCATTAATGCAGAATACACTTATTTAGTTACTTTATTATTGTTGAAACTATTCCAGATGTCCCTGTTTCCCCCCATTTGCCCTCCAGTCACCCCCACGCTGTGCAGACTATCTTTCCATTTCTGGTTTCTTTCAACAGTGTTTTCTAGTTTTCCGTGTATACAAGTCCTTCCCTCAAGTTTATTCCTGGGTATTTTATTCTTTTTAGTCATTGCTATAAATGAGACTATTTTCTTCATTTCTGACATTTCATTATGAGTATACAGAAACCCAACAGCTTTTTGTATATTGATTTTATATCCTGCAACTTTACTGTGCCTACTGTTTTTAATAGTTTTTGGTAGTAAGATATTTTTGATCACACACTCAAAGTATCACCATATTCCCATCATATGAAAGGTCTTTTTAAAAAAGTCCAGAGTCACTTATTTCTAAGCCATCAAACTGGATTAAAAAGAGGAACTTAAAGAAATGAAAAGCGAAATGAAACATATAGTAGAAAATTACAGCTTTCTGAATTTACACAAGGTATACTTTCTGAATTTATACTTATTTTTCATGTCATAAGATCCTTTCTGGCAGAGAACTAAATGTCACATTATCTGGCACTCTGATATTCTAGTTAATGTTACGATGGTACTTTACTTATATATATTTCAATGTGTTTTACAAAAATATCCTATTACAGAGGAAAAGGAAAGAGAACACATCTATTGTGAATCAATACATAGATTATCAATAGAAATATAACACTCCCTAGTAAATGCTGCCTCACCTCTGGACTACCAAACACAGTTTCTACTCGTGATCTAAATTAAGTTGCCCATCCCCTGTATCCCCTACCAGTTATCTGCTGTGAGCTTTCAATGATCATTCCTTACTGCCAAATTTGCTGGAAATAGCCTTCTCAATTTGCATTTCTCCTTTTTAAAAAAATTATAAACCTTTACTTTATAAAATCTATCCATCTTTTTCCTTTCTCCTTAGTTTTGATACTGTGATACATCTTTTTTCAACTTTCCAATATTTTATTTTGCAGGTCTTATTTTCTACTCTGAAATTCATCTCAACATCTGGTGTAATATAAAAGCTAGGTTAATTTCTTCCCAAAGCTTCTACTCTTAAAGACCAATTTTCCACCAAATCCCTCTTCCGTCATATTAAATTCTCATACACAATGAGAAGATTACTTTCCTGGCTATTATCTTACTAATCTGTCTATTCTTGTTCCAGTATTTCACACTTACTGTTTTTTTATTATGCTTCATATTACATTTTAATTTTTAATGTGAGCAGTGTTGATGTATTACTCTTACCAGTATTTTCTTTGATATTTAGTACATTCTGAAGAAAAGATTTCCATCTAGATTGCGTTTCAATTTGGTTTTTGACTGGTATTACACTTAAGTCTTATTTTCTTATTTTTGTGTACTTTTAAGAGAATACCTATTTGGATTTGGATTTTGACTACACTAAAACTGTGAAATTCAGTGGCACCTCAGTTCTCAAACTTAATTCATTCTGGAAAACTGTGCGAGAAGCAATGTTTGGTCTTTTGGTTCAAAGACCAAATCTCCCTTGTCACCCGAGAGAGGTATGACTGAGCATACAGCTAGCAGCATTAAAGGGTGGTCGGGCTGAGAATCAAGGACTGAAGTTTGGTTCAGCAACCGGGGAATGGTGTCTGTGAGTGACTGGAGGACAAGCGCAGTGTTCGAGAACTGAGGTTTGACTATGATCAAGACGGGCCTGTTAAAATTATGGATTGGCCACAGAAGAACTCAGTATGTTCTTCTAATTATTCAAAACTTCTTTATGTATCTTAATAAGTGTAATCGTACATATTGAGATAAATCCTAATTACTAATATTTGTTGTTACAATTATGAATAGGATCTTTATTTGGTTTAATCAATATAAGAGGATGGTAGTATCTTTTATTAAGCCTTTTTAATGAACTTATTGACTGCAGCTGTTTACCGAGTTTCTTTTTGCTTAACAAGCTTGATATATAATATAAATATAAGCTTAACAAACTTAGTAAGCTTGTATATATTATAACCCGTTTCCAAAGTTTGTTTCTTTTTGTATTATCTGTAACTTCTAAAATACTAAATATAGTCATGTAGGACACCTTATTTTATGCCTGGAAAATTATGAAAAATCCTGGACATTCATCTGAAAGAAAAAGCCTTAAAAAGAAAAGATACCATCAAGTTTTCTTTAAATCAACATTTGAATTTTATCAAATGCCTTTTAGATTAGAGAAAAAAATTTTTTTCAATTTAGCCTGCTGACATTACATATTAGATATATCCTCGTATGACTCAAAAAGTCCTCTTTGTGATGCATTAATACCTTGCTTCATTCCATTAACTGGAAATAAAATTTCAGGAGTGGGATCGGGGGATACGTGTATGAAAGTGTGAGATGGGTAGTTTTATTTATTGTGCTACTGGGTAGGTTCTGGTATGCTTGGGCCATGTTTGTATCACAGAAAGAACAGACAAGTTTCCTTATTTCTCCATATATATTTCATGAGAACTATCTGATTATCTTCTGAACTTCTGAAGGTATCAGCAATAAATACATTCAAGTTCAGAACTCTTCCTGGAGGAGACAGGGTAATGCTTTGATGATAACTCTTCATTTCCTACTCAAGTGTTGAGACGTTCACACTTCCCGTTTGTCAGTTTTTATCACTGGCCGCTCCAAACGCACCTGCCATAAACTAGAAAGCTGGAATTCTGTTTCGAAGGGAGAAAAGGAAATGGGTCTTGAGTGAGCGCCTCTGAAGCTTTCCTAAGAGCTTCGCTGCGTGCATTTTGCAATCTCTCTGCTGACTACTCTGACGACATTTCTGCTTACCTTTGAGTTCTTGGTTGTCCTCTGAGTTAAATTTGCCACTCAAACCATTTCATGTAATTGTACAATTCAAAATATGTTTTCCAGTTACATCAGACTCCCTTGTAAATCCTGTCAGTAATTCTGAAACATAAAGTGGACAGAGTAACCACTCACTTTATTCACTTCAGCAATTTCTCGCCTCTCCTCACTGGCAAAACGAGGCGGGCCAGCCCGGTCATCGTTCTTCGAGCCATCTTCTTCCACGTATGGGATAAGTTGCTGGAAGCAGCACAGACAGTTACAAGTCAGAAAGACAACACAGAATTTCCAATTACGCTGGTATACATACTTAGATTAAGGGAAATTTTTACACTTTTAGTAGTGTAAAAATAAATTTCAATTTAGGTGATTATCTAAAATAACAACATTAGAAGTTTATCTTTTCAGTGTATTCTGTACATCAGTTTTTCAGGTTTCTTTTTGCAAAGTAGCCATTATAACCCTAGTTGTCACATACAGTTAAGTAATAGCCTTGCCTATTCATTCAATCGGCAACTGTTTAACTGCCAGACACCAGGTGAGATGCTGCAAAAATAATGACAAGTAAGTTCTGATTCCTGCACCTGCAGAACTGGTGGTGCAGGCTTTCTTGCATCCATACTTGAAAGAAAGGAACTTCATGGATGTGCATTATATAAATGTCATTTACTTGCTGTGTAGAACGTAAGTATCTATGCAAATTCTTAGATGTCTTAACTTTCTCCCAACCAAAAGAAGTTATATTTTCGGGGGGGTTTTGGCAGGAGAAAAAAATGTTTATAGCAATGAAACTTCTAGCAGAATTGTAATGAAATATTCTGGTTTGTGATGACGTTTATTTGATGAAGCCCCTCATAGGAGGGACAGACTTCGGGAATTATCTAGTCTCGGCCATCTACACTGATACAGGAACAGGCCCCGGGTAAATGATTGGCACAACCAGGCGTCATCTGACTAAACTTCTTCCAATTCCTGGGACAACGAAAACCTACCCACAGCCACTCCCTCCTTTCCTCTCTCCTTCCAGAGACCTGTCCTTCCTCCCAAAGCCCCATCAGTCTCCACTCCTGTGCTCCGAGTCGTCCGCCCCGCTGTCTCTATCACTTGTCCCCCTCCCAACCTCTCCCTGCTGTTGCTTCCTTTAGCATCCGAACATGTTCTGATTTCTCCCATGTGGAGGAAGAAAACACCTTGACTCTGTCCCTCCTTCCATCTACTGCTGCTTTCCTCTCTTGCTTTTTATCAGAGCTTCCTTAAAAATGGACATCCACCTGCTGCCTCCAGTTCCTTATTTCCTGTTCAATCTTCAGCCCACAGTGATCTGACTTTTTGTTGCTACCATGTCACTGAAGCTCTGCTCAAATATACTAACAGTTCTGCTCCAGCAAAATCTACTGGACAGTTTTATCCCTAATGCTCCTTGACTTCTCTGCAGCCTCTGACAGTCTGTCAGCCACACTTCTGATCTTTCTCCAATGTCTTTGATCACTTCTTTTCAGGCTGTTCTGAGTTTAGCCATTCTTTGTTCATCCTTACATGCTGATCACTCAAAAAGGAAGCACTGATCACATGAAATTGTTCTTTACACAGAGCGAGAGAGCATCCAAATCTCCCTGGCTGCCTTTGGTGGTGGAGATAAAACTTGTCAACAGGAAAGGGCCATCTATAACAATGTCATATACTTAACTGAACTATATCTATGATTCAAGGTTAAATTTACAGAATATATTTTAAAACTAGAGTGATTCACTAAGCTAATCTAAATTATTAATGATGAAAATATAACCTTTACTCATAAAGAACTCACATGAAAATAATTTTAAAAGCATTGGACAATACTATTAAAACTATTTAAAAAGAAATTATGCACAGATTTAATTAAAAAGAAAAAAATGAAAAAGAAAATTGTGACAGACAACCCTCTGATTCCAGTAACAAAAATTCACTAGCAAGCCTGTATATCAGTCTACAAAAAATTACTAGCATGAAAATACAGTATTGTCTACACATATATATTCTACATATATTTATATCATATTTTCACCTGATATAGCTCAAAATCTGGAAATACTGCAAAAATTGGAGAAAGGAGAGGAGAAGAAATTGCAAATGCCTGAGACTGTCTTACATCTTCATTCACCCTCCCTCTACCACTAGAACTCACCTCCACTGGAATGGGGTCCATCCCCCCGCAGTTTTCATTGCATTTGTCATAGACCAAGCGCAGCTTCCGGAACAGAATGGAGAGCTGGCGAAGATGATCCTGGAGCTTCGCCAGCCGATCTTGATATGTTCCAGTGTGGTACGTGACACCATTCGGGAGCTTATTGGGCAAAAGAAGACAAAACAGAAAGCAATGAAAATTAAGATTTTTCTCTATGTAAAGCTGACAATTTTTAAGCACTGCATAAAGGAAATAACTCCTCACAGGTAACAAGTGCAACTCTAAGAATTTAGGAGTAACTAGTGTTCATTTCCTCGCTCATTAGCATCCTATTTCAGTGATGTAAACAGACTTAGAGAAAGCTTGGTGAGAAGCCCCTCTGACCAGGTGAAATACTTTTCCCTGCTAACTTTTTAAGTCTAGTATAACCTTTAAAAATGTATAATTTTAATACTACTTGCTACTACATAAAAGCAGCAAGCAGCTGAACTTAACTAGGAAGTTAAAAATAAAATGAAATTTAAAAAGGAAAAGAAATAAATGAAGACAGGACTTCACAGCCGAAGAAAAGTAATGATACGCTGCTTGTGTTGCAAAATAATCCCAAGACACCTTAACTCTGATAAAATAATTAAGATGCTCAGGGCACACAAGGAAATATAAAGCTGTCACCCAAAGTTTCACTTTAAAAAGAATATATAGCAGGAGACACAGGTGTACATAGATCTAAACATAAAGATCAGTAATAAATTTTACAAGTAACTGATCATAAACTGTCTTGGAAGCTTATGCATTTTTAACTTAGGAATTTTACCAAGGGAAGCCAAATGTATATTTTGAAATGATAAAATTGCAGATAAATGAAAATTGATCATTATTTATTTAGAAATTATAGCTAATTATATGCCACTTGTGCCTCGTGGAAACTCAGGAAAGAAATCTTCCTTTCTCTGTACATCTTTACATTTTACTCCCACAATCTCATCTGTAAAAATATTCTACTGTAAAAATCAACAACGTTTACATACCATTTTCTGCTATACAAGGTGCTGTCATTATAAGCACTGACCCTTACCCTTGTCTTGGGGATTAAAGGGACACAACTATTCAATACTAAGTTCATTTTTTTCTTTGTGAAACAGATGAAGAGACAGTGCAAAAAAAAAGTGCATGACACAATGTTTGGAGAAAAAAGGAAACAGGACAAACTATGATCACAAGTTGGTAAAACCATAAACCTGAAAAAATTGAAAAAAAAAAAAAAAAGACTGGGAAGGCTTACCTAGTTGATGAAAGATATTCTAGGGAAATAGGCTTAAATAATTTCTCACTTTCAAATTTTCTATAATATAATGGGTTATAAGTTAAGGAGATGGATCTTCTGAAATTACTTAAAATGAGATATTGTTAAGATTTTCAGAAATTCCTAAGCTTATAACATTCTGAGGACAATGCCTCAAAGAAATGTGATAAAAAATATCAAAGGCTGAATTAGTAAAAATAGATTAAAGGAGAAAGGCATTAAAAGTTCACCGTCCAGTACAATGGAGAATTTCTCTTTATAAGCTTTCCAATTTATGAACTTTCACGAACACAATCAAAGAAATGTTTCAAAGGAGCTGTGCTCTCCTGTTTGGGTGATAATAAGGAGTTTGATTTTATCTTACATACAGAAGCACTGTGTACCTTTATTATGGCATTTACTAGATTTATAACTGCCCATACTTTTTACTTAGTGAAGGCTAGAACTTACATTTGTATCTCTGTATTTGGAAGTGTACTCCCAAACAGAAGGTTTTAAAGTACAGTATGAATTATTTTACTTTAATGAGTTATTTTCCCAATAAATCTATACTTAAAATTCACTTAGAAGTGTGTATTTACAAGAAGTCCTAATAATTTTTTTCACAAAGGAAAACAAAATCATTTTGAAATGCAAAGAATCACCCTCCTTAAATTCACTTACTTAGGACGTTTGGGTATTAGTTTCCATATACTACATCAGCTCCTCAAAGAAGGGAATAATTCATGCAAAAAATTATTACACACACTTCCTGTGTCAGGAGGCACTGTTCTAGAAGCTGGGGTAGAGCAGTGAACACGAGAGACAAGGTGCCCGTACTGAGTGTAAGTTGTTACAGTGCCTAAGATCCCTTGCTATACACTGTAGTGTACAAGTTTAGCTGAAAAGCTCATCAATAATCATTTCTGTCATGAATGCTGGTGAAGATCCATAAATATGCTCACACCCCACAAAGCAAAAAGGCATTCAACTGAATTCAATATCCATTCTTAAAACAAATATAAAACTCTTCATAAACATTCCCCAGTGATAAGACACATTTATCTCAGTCAACAAGTCAGCACCATGATTAATATGCAAATATAAAAGCATTCTCAGTGAAGCTGGGACGGAACAGGATGTCTGCTAGAATCACTGACACTACTAGTGACCATCATTCTGGAGGCACTGGCCAGTGCAATTAGAAAAAGAAAAAAGGTTGAAACATTAAAAAAGGAGTTGTATAATCGCCACTACAAGTAATATGATAACATGTTAATATTAAGAAAATAATTCATGAAGGAGGTGGGTACAAAGATAATGTTTAGAAAATGATACCTTTGCTTTCATATATAAAAAACCAAAGAAAATGAGAAAAGAAAAAGACTCCATTTATAACAACAGCAATAAAGATAAAATATCTAGCAATGAACTTTAAAGATACCAAGATAAAAATGAAAACTTAAAACACTTCACGGGGGCACAAAGGAGGACATTCCATGTTCTTGGTTATTAAGACTCAACATAAAACTGGTGTCAGATCTTTCCAGGTTAAATGAACCAATTAAAAATATGAACAGGTTGTTCCTACAGTTCAACAAGCTGATTCTGAAGTACATGTGGAAAAACAGGCAAGAATTGCTATGGAAATTCTGAAAAATAACTAACACATTACAGAGCCTCAATAAATAGAAGTCAGACATTAATACACAGAGACAGGCAGCTAAGTGAATAGAACATAACATTCAGAAAAAGACCGACTGGTTTCTATAAAGGAGCATCTGAAATCAGTGGGGAAGGAAATGATTATTCAATCAACCTTTGGAAGAAGTGAGGCCAGGGCCATACCTCCCACTTTATTGTAGGCTAAATTCCACCTAGATCAAAGTTTTAAATGTAAAAATTAAAGCAAAAGTTATATGAGGAGAGATGTTGAAATTCATTGAAAATAGGAAAAATCTAAAGTAGGCTTTTCCCAACAAACGATCAGAGATCTAAGAATGTAACTGGCTGTGTCACAGCCTAGTCGTTGGTCTTGGTCAGGGCACGGTGGCATAAACCGATACAACCCCCCACAGAAGGCAGTGTTTCAAAGTAAATAGAATTATAGAAGCACAGAGCCATACCCGAGAATTTATTCCACAGGTACACTCGTGCGTGTCTGTAGGAGGTTATTCACTGAAGCCTAATAGAGGTTTAAAAGCAACGTAAATGCTCTTCACTAGAGAACTGATTAAATAAATTACAGTATTTCCATGCAGCGAATTACTATGCACTTTAAAAAGAAAGAAATTGTTTTCTGTATGAATATGAATAGACTCCAAAATATACCAAATGAAAAAAGGTGCAGAATGGTGTGTGTAATACACTGTTATCTGTGCAAAAGGGAGGGCAGGGTAAGAACATACACACACATTTGCTGAGACTTGCCTAGAACATATGGAAAGCTGCACAAGAAGAGCGATAAAGACCATTGACAACCATCGCTGGTGGGGAAAGGCGTAGAGAGCTGGCAAAGAGGGATGGGGGACAACGCTCACCGTAATGTCCTTTTGTATTTCCGAATTTTGAATGTACTTTATATTCAAAGAAGTTATTTTAAAGATGTAAAGGATAATAAAATAGAACCAAAGCAACACTTTTTACACAGGGATTCTCAGCTGGGATCTAAGGCTCCTTGGGGAGACATCTGTTAATCTCCTTGATGTTTTATTCAAGTTGTGTATATACGCCTTTTTCTCAGAAGAGAGTCCATAGTTTCCATCCCATTCTCAGGAAGCGAAAGGACACCGAATAAAGAACCACTTATCTAAAACAAAGTCTGCTTTTCTGGCACTTCGTCATCCTTCTTGATTAGCAATATGTAAGATAATTTTTAAAAGTTGAATACTCATGAAATTATACCAATGAATAAGTTATATGTAGTCCTCTTTGCACCACCATTTCTTCTGGAAAGTGGAGCACATGGTGGTTTCTTTTGTAGCCGATTATAATGTGCTCCAAAGGGTCTTAGATGAGCAGATGAGTTGAACTTCAGAACTCACACTAACAAGAGCCACAAAGAAATATTGGTCACTGTCAGTCTCTTGCAAATTGGTTTTGAATACGTGTCCACAGGTAATCTAGTTACTGATACTTTTTGGAAATGTTATTTATTTTTTCTGTGTTGGCCATGGATGTGCATTATCTATCTCTTTAATATTGTAAATTGTTTGGCAGCAAGTTAGTCCTAAGTACTTACTATAACGAGATTGACAGGAAGAGCTACCAGCCAGATGTGAGGCTGGGTAAATACTTCTCTCTCTAAGACTGGGTTTCCTAAACTGTACAGTAGAGATAAAAATACTCCTTAGAACTGCTCTTACAGCAGTGTTCCCGATCAGGGAGAGTACTTGACAAATATCAGCTATTAGTTTTCCAGTCCTAATTCAGTCCTATGCATACAGCACGTTGAAGATGAAGAAATCCATTTTCTATTCACCGCTGGGAATACTCGTATATGGAGGGCTTACTTGAAAGTTCTGTGGTGTGTATACTGATATAAAATGGATTTGGATTTTTTCTGAAGGATTTTCAACCCAGGACTTGGTTTATTATGGGAAGTATTGTTCTCATTACACACTTTTCTAGAACATTTAACATCACAGTATAAAAAGGCAACCATCAAAAACAAAATGCCGCATACACTTTAAAAAACTTCCATGTGGGCTGTCGACTGTGTTGTGTTTGGTGCCCTATAACCTCTGTGTTGTTCAGGGTCAACTGCGCTTGTGAGACATCATTTAATATACACTTTAATCAGTTTAGTTATTAATATATTTTTTAAATTGCCAAAGAGTTCACTTCTCTTGGATTCCCTTTGTATTGCTTCACATCGCCTTATTGGCACGGTCTTAATAGATGTCTATACAACTGAATTACTTTTAAAATCAGGAGAAAAACATATTAAGAACTTAAAAAGGAACCACTCTTTAGTGCATCCATAGAAATAAGAATTCTAAGAGTCCGAAGACTTGGTTTCAAATTTACCTTACAATTGACCAATTTCTGGCAAGTCACTTTACCTCTCTGAATCACAGAATCCTAATCCATAAAACCAGAATCATATCCATATGGGTTATGGAAATGACCCATATGATCCAATGGATATGATCCACTGAACTATCCACAGGGTGATAACCAGAGGGAACGCGGGGTAGAAGAGGGTATAGGGGGGGCCGATGGTGAGGGAAGGAGACTGGACTTGGGGTGGTAAACACAGTGCAATATACAGGTGATGTATTATAGAAGGGTACACCTGAAACCTATACAATTTTATTAATGTCACCACAATAAATTCAATGAAAAATGGCTTAGTAAAATGGTGTTGGAACAAACGGATATCCAATACAAAAAAGTGCACTTGGATCTGTACCTATCATTATGTGAAAAAATTAACTCAATGTGGATTATAGAACTACATGTAAAACCTAAAACTGTAAAACTTCCAGAAGAAAACAAAAGAAAAATTTTGTCACCCTCATTTAGACAAAAATTTCTTAGGTATAACACCCAAAGCAAAATCTGTAAAAACAGTAAGTTGGATTCCATCAAAAATTAAAATGTCTGTTCTTCAAAAGGCAACATGAAGAGAATGGAAAGACAAGCCACAGACTGGAGAAGGCATTTATCTTATGATCCAGCAATTCCACTACTAGGCATTGGCTCACTCGAGAGAAAAGAAACATGTTCACAGGAACGTTTTTAAATGATGTTCACAGGAACATCATTGTAGATGAGCATCAGTAGATACATTTTTTAAAAGATTTTATTTTCAGAGAGAGGGGAAGGGAGGAAAAAAGAGAAACATCAATGTGTGGTTGCCTCTCACGTGGCCCCCACAAGGGACCTGGCCCACAACCCAGGCATGTGCCCTGACTGAGAATGGAACTGGTGACCCTTTGGTTTGCAGCCCGGGCTCAATCCACAGAGCTACACCAGCCAGGCATAGAAGGATTTTTCTAATGACTCCAAAGTGGAAACAACCCAAATGCCCATCAACAGGTGAACATATACCCAAGTTGTAATGGATTCATACAATGAAAGGAACACTATCCAGCAATCAAAAGGAACGAACTATTGATACATGAGAGGAGCCAGACAAAAAATGACTACATAGTGAATGATTCCATTTATACGAAACTCTAGAAAATTTATGGTGTCAGCAAATCGCAAGTTGCCTGTGGATAGAAGGCCGGAAGTAAAAGATTTCAAAGGGACACGAAGAAACTTTTTGGGCTGATGAATGATGGTTTCACAGGTATAAATCTGTCAAAACTTAAAAAAACTGCACTTTACGTCCAATATACCAAAATAGAGCTGTTGTAACAAAAATGGTTAGCAGAATTTGCAGAATCTGAATTCTTCAACTCTTTAGAACCCCAGAAAGTATTTTGCTGGAAAAAGATGAGACGAAAGTCAAAGTAATAAAAACAAAGTAGCAGAGAGTGAAGCCTACCTTTACCTTTGAAGGTGCAAGAGTGTGCCTCATAACTAGAAGCCTGTTTGAATCTAGAACGTGTGGCTTCCGTCGTCCAGAAACTGTTCTGGAAAACACCACCTTTACGGGGCAGACTCCTGGGACAGACCTGTCATTGAGGGACGCTTCTGACGGTAAATGGGGGGACCCATTACGCCCCGCCGACACCCAAAGGCCACGAAACTTCTAAACCGGCGCCCCTTTGTATCCGCTTTCTCCACGCACGCCCAGGAGCGGCGCCCGCCCTCCTTCCCACCTGCATGTTCCTCAGAAGCTGGAAGATCTCCATGGTGCGGTACACGATGTCCTGGACCGTCTCCTGCCCGATCCGGCAGAGCGAGGCCGTGTTGACCTCCCTGGCGGCTTGCTGGGCCTGGGGCCCGGCGAAGGGCCCGGGCGCCATCCCGGACGCAGCCAACGGAGGGGTGGACATGGCGCAACTACGGCCTCAGAGCCGCGGGGCCACAGAAGGAACGTCAGGAGGACCCTCTGGGTGTTTGATGTTGCCGGCCTCGGCGTGAACTGTGGCTTAAAGAACTCCGGCGGCCGGATTTCAAAACAGCGGCAGTGACTTCCGCCCACCGTGACGTAACGCGTCATCAAACGTCATGGGCACCGCCTACTCGGCGAACCCTGGGAAAAGTCTTCGCGTAAAGCCCGCCAGGATTGGGCCGGACGCCCAGGTGGGCGGGACGGACAGGTGAGTAGTCAATCACCGGCTGCATTCGAGCCCTCAAGAGGCGTGGTGCCTGTGTTGGGAGGCAGGTGGGCTTTCCTACAGTTCGTTGCCCGGGTTCCCAGCCATTAGAATTCATTTTGGAGCTCCCGGGTTATTTTCGTTGCTGAGCATTTTATATTAACAAAGCTATGAGGTTTATAGTAGTGTTGGCCTTTTATAAGTAGGAGGCAAGCTCAGAGGGCTAGTTTGACTTTAAGTCGCAGACGACTTGTAAATGGTAACCTATGATTTGAATTTAGAAAACGAAATTCCAGATCTTGCATGCTTACTGTGATCTGACACAGATACCCGAATTGCTACTGGTCCCTGCTCAAACGTCAGTTTATTCGAGAAGTTTTCCCGATTATTTATTAACACTCACTCCCTTTCCTGACATTGGCTCTTATTACTATGTTCTGTATAGTTTTTGGTTTGTTACTTTCTGACTTTCCCTCACCTTATACACACACATTCTAGTCTGCAAACTATGTAAAAACAGGTAACTATGTCTATTTTATTCACTTACAGTATTCTCCATGCTCACTGATCAACACATAGAAAGTGTGTAATAAATACACGTTGAGTAACATTTTACATTATAAAGTTCAAAAAAATTAAAGCCATTCTCCCACTACCTCTGACTGCCCATTTTTCAAAGGGGACCAAAAAGTCAAGAATGTGGAAAGGGTGATAGGCACGAAATTATCGCATTTTTAAAAGTATCCGAACACTCCATTAGTAAAGACTTTATAGGAAATGGTTACTAAAAATGACATGGGAACCATTATAGAAATTTTAAAGAGTGACTTTACAGCTTCCTAGTAGGCAGTTACCATGTAACAAATACCTCAGGAGCACTTACTGTGTGCTGGCTGCTAGAAATGGAGATAGAATGGTGGACAAGTCAGGCAAAAGCCCTGCTCTCGTGGGTCAGGCAGAACACTATTGCGAGGAGTGTCCTGAAGGAAAAGTTCAAGGTCCTAATATTAATGCTCTAACAATTTAGGAGACCAGATACAATCTGAAGCATAAAAGTTTGGCTCTGATGGTGAATTAGAGAAGGTGCTGAACAAAGGAGTATATCTATGAGGAAGGTCACAGACAAGGAAGGTCTGTGACCACACCTGAAGTGAGGAGGCCTCCAAATGTTTCTAGAGTCTGAAGTTCAGTGTGAGGAGAAGGGTCTGGAAATAAGGCTGAAGACAAAGGCAAACATCGGAGAACCTTCTAAGACAGGTCAAGCATTTGGGTTTATTCTGAGTGAAATACTGAGTCATTGAAGAAATTCAGGAGGAAAAATTACCAGAAATATTCCATATAGAAGGCTTATTCTGGCTACTAAATGGAGAATGTTTGGTATGTACTGTCTTCTTCCATCCTAAAGGAAGTTGATGGTGATCGTGGTGGTAATCTGTATCAAAGTTCAGTGGGTAACTGTGAATAAATATTTAATAAGTAGCACCTGGGGGATTTGATGGTGACTGGATTGAGAGCATGCAAGAGAAGAAGAAATTAAGGATGGCACATATTTCTGCCTTGAACAAGTAGGTGGGGTTTATGCCATTTACCAGGGTATGTTCACTGATGAAAAGATATATTTCAGCGGCATTATGACCCGTATTATTTTCCTGTTGCTGCTGTAACACATTTTTATAAACTCAATGACTTAAAACAACACAGATTTATTATCGTTCAGCTCTGTAGGTAAGAAGTGTGAAGTGAGTCTCACTGGGCTGAAATCAAGGCATTGGGAGGGCTGTATTCCCATCTGGAGGCAATGAAGGGAGATTTATTTCCTTGTGTTTTAAACCAGCTTATGGAGGTTGCCCCATACCTTGTCTTATGGTCTCTTCTACCATCTTCAAAACCAGCGCAGCTGGTTGAATCTATTTTGTGGTGACATTTCTCTGATTCTGAGTCCTCTGCCTCCTTCTTCCCCATTTAAGAACATTTTTGACTGCATCAGGCCCAGCCAAGTAAGTCAAGATATCTCTTTATTTTAAGGTGAGCTGGTTTCCTACTTTATTTTTTTATGGATTTTCCTGTATTTTATTTTTATTTTTTTAATATATTTTTATTTTATTGATTATGCCATTACATTTGTTCTATTTTCCCCCTCCATTCCCCTCCACCCTGCAAACCCCCTCCCCCATCATTCCCCCCCTTTAGTTCATGAACACGTGTCTCAAGTTCTTTAGATTCTATATTTCTCATACTATTCTTGCCCTCCCCCTATCTATTTTCTACCTACCATCTATGCTACTTATTTTCTGTACCTTCTCCCCCCTTCTCCTCCTCCCACTCCCCTGTTGCTAACCCTCCAGGTGATCTTCATTTCTATGGTTCTGCTCCTGATCTAGCTGTCCTCTTAGTTTGCTTTTGTTTTAGGTGTGGTTGTTAATAACTGTGAGTTTGCTGTCCTTTCACTGTTCATCTTTTTTAACTTCTTTTTCTTAGCTAAGTCTCTTTAACATTTCATATAAGGACTTGGTGATGATGAACTCCTTGAATTTGATCTTATCTGAGAAGCACTTTATCTGTCCTTCCATTCTAAATGAAAGCTTTGCTGGATAGAGCAATCTTGGTTGTAGGTCTTTGGTTTTCATGACTTGGAATACTTCTTTCCAGCCCCTTCTTTCCTGTAGGGTCTCTTTTGAGAAATCTGCTGACAGTCTGATGGGAACTCCTTTGTAGGTGACTGTCCCCTTTCCTCTTGCTGCTTCTAGGATTCTCTCCTTCATTTTAATTTTGGCTAATGTAATTATGATGTGCCTTGGTGTGTTCCTTCTTGGGTCCAACTTCTTTGGGACTCTCTGAGCTTCCTGGATTTCCTGGAAGTCTATTTTCTTTGCCAGAATGGGGAAGTTCTCTTTTATTATTTGTTCAAATAAGTTTTCCACTCATGACTGTTCCTCTTCCCCTTCTGGTACCCCTATAATTATTCACATGTTGGAGCGTTTAAAGGTGTCCTGGAGGTTCCTAAGCCTCTCCTCCTTTTTTTGAATTCTTGTTTCTTCATATTTTTCTGTTTGGTCATTTTTTCCTCCTTCTGGTCCACTCCTTTGATTTGAGTCCCAGTTTCCTTTCCATTACTGTTGGTTTCCTGTGCATTACCATTCATTTCAATTAGTTTAGCCTTCATATGTTCCTCTAATTTGTGACTAGAATCAACCAGTTCTGTGAGCATCCTGATCACCAGTGTTTTGAACGTGCATCTGAAAGTTTGGCTATTTCTTTATCACTTAGATTTATTGGCTCTGGGGCTCTGAGTTGTTCTTGAACCATGTTTTGATCTGTTTGTGCCTGTTATGTATGAGGAGGGGAGCCTTAGATGTTCACCAGGCGGGGCCACCCAGTTACTGGTTTGTGAGGCTGTATGTGGGGGCGGGGTCAGAGAGGGAGCAATGGCGGTCCTCTCTGCTCCCCCCGCCTGTTTATCTGAGCGCAAATGTGGGAGCCTGCCACCCTGCACCCCTGGGGCCTGCTTGATCTGTCTCAATGCTCGCCTCTTCACTGGTTTATCTGTGTGAGAATGCACGACCGACTGCAGACAGCCAGCTGCGCCTCTTCCCTGGGTTCCCCCGGTAGCTAGCCTGCACCTGCGATCCGCGCCCTCGGCTGCCTGCGCACCACCCGGGTCGGGGATCTTTTTTGCCTGGCTTGCTCCACTGCTGGCTTTGCCCCTCTCACTGGTTTAGCTGAGAGGTTTGTTGTTTTCGGACTCCGTATTATTTGATTTTCTGTGTGGTTTGGTTGCGTTTATTATTGTTAAAACTTTGTTGTTTTGAGATTTGGTTGTACGAGGAAGCAAAGTATTTCCACCTATGCCTCCATCTTGGCGGAAGTCCGATCTGGTTTCCTACTTTAATTCCCCCCTGCCCTGTAACATAACATACTCACAGATATTGGGGAATTGGACATTGACATCTTTGGGGGAACGCTATTCTGACTACCACATACTTCTAGCCAAACCGTTCTTGAACTTCGGACTCACGTTACGTAATGACCTATCTGACATCTTGACTAGGACAGCTAATTCACATCTAAAGCCTAACATGTCCAAAAGAAATTCCTCATTCCCTCTCACTTTCTTTTACTATGATTTTCCCATCTTAGTAACTGGTAGTACCATGTGCTCGGTTTTTCATTGACTGCTCTCTTTCCCACTGTACGTCCAAGCCATCAGAAATTACATGGTACTCTAGCTTTCAAATACATCCTCCATGGATTTCCTTGCTTTTACTCTTGCTCCATTCAGTCTCACACATTATCTCACACACAGGGAACTTTTTAAAGTATAAGTCAGGCCAGAGTGTCTTTCCATCATGTTTAGAATAAAGTCCAAAGCTCGAAGACCTGTAGAGCTTCACATGAGTTGGTTCCTGGCCGCTCCTGCCATCTCAGATTCTACTGCGCTCTCCTCACTCCAGCCACATTGTCCTCCTTGTTGTTCCTCTTATTTTCCAAGCTCCTATCACTGCACGATCATTCACTTTAGCTTGGGAAGCTTTTCCGTCAGATATTTCTCCAGGTCTCTGCTTAGGGCGGTTTTTCCCTGCCACCCTAGTTGAAATAGCCTGAATTCGGTTTCTTTTGCTGTTGTAACAAATATCAGAATTTAGCAGCTTAAAACAATCAAAGCTACTTAACTCATAGTTTTGTAGGTCAGAAGACTGGCACAGATGTTGCTAGGCTAGAATCAAGGTGTTGGCAAGGCTGTGGTTTCTGGAGACTGGGGCAGTATCTGGTTACTGCTCGTTCATGTTGTTCACAGAATTTAGTTTTTTATCTTTGTGGGACTGATGTTTCTTCCCTTTTTTTCTGATTGTAAACTGAGGGCCCTGCCTAGCTCCTGTAGTTTGCTGTATTTTCTGATGCATGACCTCTTCCTTCATCTAGAAAGCTAGCAATGGTGGATGCAATCCCTCCCATGTGTTTGAATCTCTCCTGCCTCTTCTTCTTTTGTCCTTGTAGTGTCTCTCTGACTGACCCTTCTGCCTTCCTCTTTTACTTTTAAGGGCCCATGTGATTTTATTGGAGCCATTCACATAATCCTGGATCATTTCTCCACCCAGGGTCCTAAAGCTTAACCACACCTACAAAATTGCCCCTTTTCTCTACAATGAAACATATTTGCAGATTCCAGGAATTAGTGGGTCAGGTCCTCTCTTTTTTTGCACCCATTATTCTATTTACCACGTGGCCCTCTCCATCTGAATTTACTTATCTGGTTTTATGCTCTTTATAGGGCTAATCACAAGCTGATGCTATTTATTTTACTGTTTGTCTCCCAACTAGACAGTAAATTTCCTGAAGTCAGAGATTGTGCTTTTGTGCCATTTGGGTAGATTCAGCACCTGGAGAAGTGCCTAGCACACACACAGTAAATGTTCAGTAAATAATTGTTGAACAACTACGAGTTTGTTCTGGGGCATCTTAAGTTTGAAATGCTTATGAGATAGCCAAACAGAGCAGTCTAGTAAGCAAGTGAGTGTATGCATGGGATCTGATGTTCAGATTTTTGTGGGAGGACACAGGGTGTAGGGATGCCAGAGTGGTAAGCTCAAAAACTGTGGAGTCAGACGTCCTGAAGTACAATCCAGTCCTGGCACTGTGTGACTATGGACAAATCACCTCAACTTCTGGCTAAAACAGGGGAATAACCATGGTACCTACCTTTCTGGTTGTAGACAGGATTAAGTGAAATTCTGTGTATAAAGTGCTTATAGTTCTTAGCAGATAGCAAATATTCAATAAAGAAGTCTATACCTCCTTTGGCCATCTGTGCTCATCTTCTTTGACCAAACGGTGAGCAGGATGGATAAACTGAGGAATGACGTCTCACTAGAACAGAACTAATAGGAACACTAAGGGACAGAAAGAGGAGGAGGAGGAGGCAACAGTAACAATAAAACTAATAACAGCTAGAGGGATTGGAGGAAAATGAGGACAGTGTCATGCCATGAAAGTCACAGGAAGCAGAGATTGTTTCAGGAAGGAGCTCATGGTGAACGGCATCAGATCCTGCTGAAAGTTAAGCAAAATAATCCATGCAAAGGAGGTGTTATTTTCATTTCAAGAACAGGAATATTCTGCAGAAAATTGTTGCCCGAATCCCATTGACAGTGAGGGAGGAAGACAGAGACTGCAATTTCTACCCAGTATCTGCTCTGTCTTCTTCCTTAGTGATGGAACATCTGGTATTTAACAGGGCGCCCCAGGTAAAGGTACATGTCTCAGCCTTCCCCGCACATTGGCCAGGCCACTTCACTGGATTCTAGCCAATGGGTTGTAAGTGTGAGTGACATGTGAGGCTATTGGTAGTTGTCTTTGAAAGAAGAGAGCCCTCCAGAAAGCGAAAGAAAACATCAATGAAATGAAGAGGCAACCTATGGAATGGAAAAAAGTATTTGCAAACTATACATCACATACAGGGCCCATATCCAAAATATATAAGGGAGACAATTCAATTTTAAAAATAGGCACAGGTCCAGAATAGGATTTTTAGATGTCGAAATTGCCAACAGATACAAGAAAAAAAGTCCAATGTTGTTAGTCATCAGAGGAATACAAATCAAAACCACAGTGAGATATCACCACATACCTTTAGAATGGCTATTACCAAAAAGACAAGAGATGCAAATGTTGGCCATGGTGTGGAGATAAGGAAGCCCTGTGCGCTGTTTGTGGGAATGTAAAATGGTGCAGCCACTTTGGGAGAGAGTATGAAGAGTCCTCATAAAATTAAAGCTACTGTATGTCCTAGCAATGCCATTTCTGAATGTATATGCAAAAGAACTGAGAATAGGACTTCAAAGAGAGATCTGAACTTTCATGTTTAATGCAGCATTATTCACATTAGCCCAGATATGGACACAATCCAAATATCCATCAACAGATGAATGGATGAAGAAAACATGGGACATAGTACACACACACACACATATATACATACACACACACAGTGATACACAATGGTTTCCCCTCACCCGTGGAGGGTATGTTCCAAGACACCAAGTGGACCCCTGAAGTCCTGGGTAGTTCTGAACCCTATAAATACTATGTTTTATCCCATCTACACAAGCATAGAAATGATAAAGTTTAATTTGTAAATTAGGCAATTTTATGGATAGAGGATTTGTTCTTACTGTAGATCTTAGAAACCTCAGCACTGATCATTTTTCTGTCCATATTAAGTCAAAACCTTTTACCTCTTCACTGAAAGGAAGCACTCGGCCTGTGTTGGGCATATCTCAATGGCCAGCACCACTACCCATGACCTCTGGGGCTGTCACTAAATAAAATAAGAGTTTCTCGAAAGCAAGCACCGTGATACTGTGACAGTTGATGTGGTGACTGAGGTGGCTACTGAGTGACTAACAGGGGTTAGTGTGTAAAGTGTCAATACACTAAACAAAGGGATGATTCGTGTCCTGGGTGGGACAGAGCTGGGGAGCAAGATTTCATTATGCTATTCAGAAAGGTGCTCAATTTAAAATTTATGAATTCTTTATTTCTGGACTTTTCTGTTTAATGTTTTTGGACCACCATCGATAGTGGGTAACTGAAACCACGGAAAGTGAAACTGCTGATAGGAGGGGACTACTTTATACATACACACTCACATGCACACACACACACACACAATGCAATATTATTCAGACTTAAAAAAGGAGATCCTGCCATTTGTGACAACATGAATGGATCTGGAAGACATTATGCAAAGTGAAATAAGTCAGTTACAGAACAACTACTTCATGGGTCCCCTTGTATGAGGCATCTAAAGTAGTCAAATGTATACAATAGGCAATGGAATGGTGATTACCAGGGGGTGGAGGGAGGGTGAGATCAAGAACTATTGTTCAAGGAGTAAAAGTTAGTTATACAAGATGAGGAAGTTCCAGAGATCTGTCTCTCAGCCTGGGGCCCTATGGTTAACAATCAGGTTTGTGGACTTAAAAATTTGTTAAGAGGGTTGACCTCAGGTTGAGTGTTCTTAACACACACACACACACACACACAAAGGGGTTAAAAGGAAGGTTGGAGGCGATAAATATATTTATTTCCTTGATTGTGGTGATGATAAAATGAGTGTATACATATGTCCAAACTTACCAGGTTGTACATATTCTATGTAGTTTTTTTATACACAAGTTACACTGTGATGAACCTGGGGAAAGAGAACCAAACAAAGGGGTCTCTACAGCCCCTTCTTCCATCCAGCTGAGATGCAGATATCAAGCTGCAGCTCAAATAAGCTCTTATTTGGGGATTTTCTGTCATGTGCTGCTAAAGCTAATAATAATCACTGAAGTGGCAAATATGGAACTTGCCGTCAGCTACATGTGGTTCTTTCTGGTACCAGAGTAGGTTTTGCTAACACAAGGATTCTGCCACCTCTGCTTTTGAGACCCAATAAGCAAACTGGAGTCCCTCTCCACCTGTCCACCACCCCCGGCAGTACCTCAAGCTCTTGTGTAATTGCAAGACCGGAGCTCCTTTGTTTGCACTGTCATGGAAAATGCTGGCCTTTGCATATTCTGGCTCCAAAGTCAGGTGAACAGTACTGGGATGGTTTTGTGGAGTCAGGGCTGTGTGGTGGTTGAGTCAAAGGCTACCAGCCACAGTTGTGAGTCTGAACCTGAAAGTCAATATCTCAGATTACACTGAGCAGAAAGCAGTGGGTTTTTGAGTGGGAAAGAAAGATGTGGATAACAGAAATACATAATGGAAGGAAGACTCAGCTTAAGTGAGTGCAGTCGAACCAGGCTTGCTTTGTCTTTAAATAGCTTGGGGGACCTGACCTCCCTTGTAACACAGGTATTTTACTCTACCATTCTTACACTTCTCTTTATATTACACATACCATGGAAAAGCTTCAAACTAACCTAGGAAATATCACGGCATGGGAACTACTAAAGGAAAGGAATGTGCATAAACCCTCAGTGCCATGACCTTGGCCTTCCGGTAGTTGTGTTGCAATGCCCATGCTTATGCACAATTTATTCACGACTAATAGCCTGTATTTTTCAATTGAGCCATTCATGACAGGCATAGTCCCTCCGGACACAGAATTATTGAATTTAAACAAACACTTATTGGCCACTTATAATCGGTCAAACTAACAAGCATTTAGGTTGATTTAGACTGTTGCTACCTAATCAGTATTCCAATTTAACAAACAGTGCTAATTGGTCCCCAAAGGTTCATTAGTAAAGGTTTCCTTTACTTCACAAATGCTCACTTAGAATTCCACACTTGAGAAATTCATGAGTTACATCACAACCTCACACTCAAGGACTGTTCCTCCCCCAAGTTTAGAGAAATTGTTTGCCTTGTTCAACTGTTTCAGGACTGTTAAAACAGCCAGTGTATCCTTTCCTCAACTATCACAGTTATTGGCAGCCATAGTCCAGTATTCAGATACACTTAGCCAGGATCAGGAGATATTTGTAAACACTGTTAATGAGGGCAGGGGGCTTTAATTAGTCAAACATGGTTTGGGATGAAAGGAGTCATATTGTGTATGACATTGACTGTAGTTCACGGTCGATTGTTTCACAGCCACACATCCCAGTGATGGATGTTCCTTCATTGTACTAAAAGTAAATATTTCTCTCTTCCGTTTTAAGTTTTATAGTCATCAAACAAACTAGTATACACTTATTATAAGGCCTTTGTGATTACTGATACTTGTAGGTGAGTAGTGAAGCAGAATAAAGCAAATAATTCACCTGCCAGAATTTCTAGCAACCTACTCTACTCCAAGTTCTCTTGGAGTTGTTTTTTTTCCAAAAATTTTAATAGAGTCCTGCATGGAAATGACATCTGTATTATTGCTAATGGCCTGAAGAATCAACTTTAGAGTTTATAATACATTGGTGTGATTGAATATTTGTCCAAAAATAACAATATAACAATATTGACTATACTCCTCCTATTCCAAACCACATGAAATCTACTGATTCAGAATCTGATGGGATGATACATGGAAACTATTTCAAATTATAGCCCTGCTGTTTCCTTCCCACTGCCTGCCTTTAGCCTCTCCAGCACGTTTGTATTCTGATATAATTTCTCTTCCCCACTTTCCCCTGTTGAGAACTTCTGACCTACTCCTTAACTGTTTTATGTATGCTTGGTTAATTTTTACATGATAAACACAGGGAGCATGACTCATGCCATCTATCCCCTCTTTCCCCAAAGTGCCTACACATAGCCAGACTGGTTGTGAAAACTTAAAAGTATTAGTTAATACTTGACCTAAAACAAAGTCCTTTTCAGTGACCGCAGCAAATGATTGTGATCCTGGGGCCCATGAAGTTCTAGAGACTTATTTTTAAGCTTCATGTGTTAGGAAGAAAGGTCTCCAACAGAGGATCTGTCCTTTCTATTATCATGGTCCTAATGATTGAGAATGAAAGACCCACAGATTCAGAGCTCTGTTTGGAAGTTGGAAGGGCCATTTTTTAAACATGGTTCTAATATGTGTTCCAATTCCAACTTAAGACAACTAAGGGCTGCTTTCTGCTTTGAATACTAATAAACTCATTCTTGGTTATCTTTGCATAAACAACATCATCAACAGTGAAGAGGTCCTGCTTATTCATCCAAAATGAACTTGACTTTACACCCTGGCCAGTGTGGCTCGGTTGGAGTGTGATCTTGTAAACCAGGAGGTTGCCAGTTTGATTCCCAGCCAGGCAACCTGCTAGGGTTGCAGGTTCCATCTCCAGACCAGGTGCCTATGAGAGGCAACCAGTTGATGCTTCTCTCTCACATAGATGTTTCTGTCCCTTTCTTTCTCCCTCACTTCTCTCTCTAAAACAATCAGCATGTCCTTGGTGAGGATAAAAAACTTTAAGATTTACCAGCCTAAAATTTAAAACATTTGCCTTTAGCTGTACTTTTGGACCTATGCTACCTTTTTTTTTTTTTTTTTAACTATTTTGTCCTTATCTACATATCTAGATTAGAATAATTTTTTTAAAAAATAGTATTTATTATTTTAGTTTTACTTCTTATTAAGTAAAATTTATGTATAATGAAACTGCACATATTTTGCCCTGGCTGGTGTGGCTTAGTGGATTGAGTGCTGGCCTGTGGACTGAAGGGTCTCTGGTTCAATTCCCAGTCAGGACACATGCCTGGGTGGCAGGCTGGGTCCCCAATGTGGGGCATATGAGAGGCAACCAATCCATCGATGTATCTCACACACATTGATGTTTCTCTCCCTCTCTTTCTCTCTCCCTTCTCCTTTCTCTGAAAATAAATAAATAAAGTCTTTTTTTAAAAAAATATACCTTTGAAGTGTGCAATTTGATGAGTCTTAACCTGTGTTTACACCCCAAAACTAACACCACCATCAAGACACTGAACATTGCTAACACTTCCGAAAGCTTCACGCGCCCCTGCCCTTCAAGCCTCGCTTCATTCCTTATGCCTTGCAATCACAGATCTATTTCTGTTATTGTAGTAAATTTACATTTTGTAGACTTTTTATAAAAATGGAAATATATCTATGCCGTTGCTTTAAATCTGTCCCACACAAATAAGATTGCAGACAGGGTCCACCTGAGGCTTTTTTAGTTTCCATACATAGAATTAGGAGACAGTCCTCTGGCCTCTCCCTCCGGGCTCCTTTTTCTCTCTCTGATGGTGGCTGTTGTTGCCCAGGCCCTTGCATTGATTCTTCCAGCCAGGAAGAAGGCGGTGCTGCTGCTGCTGCTGCTGCTGCTGCTGCTGGTCCTGGTCCTGGTCCTGGTCCTGGTCCTGGTCCTGGTGGTGTGGTATTGGTCTCATGTAGTTTTAGTTCCTGTGCTGCATTCAAACCAACTGCAGGGCCACATCGGGGCAAAGCCATCGGAAAACACAAAACTCACCCCATGGTTATTGTCGCTCCAAATTTCTGCTTCTTGCCATAACCTGCCTGCTTTTGTTGACTCGTGGAATTCCTCAGGTTTTATTTTTTCCCCAGGGTCTGTAGTTGTAATGAGGGGGAGGAGTAGCCTATTAGGGAGTTGCACCGTCATACCGGAAGTCAATCTCCACCCTGTACTTATTATCCCTTTTATTCCTCACTCTAGTCTCTTTAGAGCCAGAGCAGGGGTTTAGAGGTCAGGGAACCATTTTTCTTTCTGCTTCTTCATGAACACAGGTAATCAAGATACGTGAAAAGACATTTAGGGTACAAAAGTTAGGAGGTTGGGGATGTGGCTGGGGGAGAGATTAAAAGTGTCAAAGTTTTCCTCAGCATCACAGAATAATATCTGGGGTCTTAATTGAGTTGTCAATAAATAGACTAGCTCTATTTTTAAGCTTGTTTATAATACCAAACATTATTGAACATCTACAATGTCAGACATTGTACTTGGTGCTTTACATATATTATATTTAATCCATATGTCCACAAGGACTAAAGATTTTTTTCAACCCTATTTCCCTGTGTTTGGGAATGGATCTCAAGAAGGTTAAACATATACACAACGTCACATAATTTATAAGTAGTGGAGCTGGGGACACAGATCCTTTTCTTTCTGTCATCAAAGGCCTGTTCCTTCTCTCTTGATCATGTTGCCATTCAGTCTCCAATTGTACACCGATGCCTCTCCCTTCGAGTTATTTCCACATGGGTATTATCTATTTTTGCTGACTTAGGAGGATGTTGGTCCCTCGTAAAGGGGTTAACATCTGTGCAATACATTTCCCGATCTGCACAAAAATTGAAAGCCTAAGCCTTGTATTTGCATTACAAAAGGAAGCCCAGTCTCATTTACCTCGGTAGCTCTCTTTTATCAAAAAGCACACTCCAGCTATTTGCTCACACAAGCTTTCAATAAATGCTTGTTGAAATGAATTGAGTCCCCGCGAGTGAATCATTGAAATAACCATGTCAGTTCAAAATCATATAGAGTTTAAGAGATCTATTAGCACCTTCAATTGTACCTTAGCACATAAAAATAAATTGTAGCAACCTGAAGCTCATTAACAACCTGTTTTCTGTCTTGTATGATCAATGGTTTGCTTTCACTTAACAAGATTTTTTTCTTGTTGTTTCACAAAAGAAGAGGCGAAGACTAATGGATAAATATACCAAAATTAGAGTAATTTTATATATTCTTAAGAAGACCAGTAAAAAACAGGGTGGGGGGGGTTTGTCCATGAATTATTTTCTATCTATAACAAAATAGTTGCCTTTGTGTCTGTGAACTCTGTTATTCTGAAAAGGCCAGGCTGTATTTTCTTCCTATGACTCATGCAATGTCATTTGCAGACATTAATGTAACACCCAACATGTGCCAGACACTGTCTGGGCCCGAGGATAAAGTAGTGAAGAAAAGAAACTCTGCTACCTGTGTGAGCTCTTGGTGGGTAGGCAGATAATATGCATATAAATTAATAAAACAATAAACAAAAATGTGAAATACAGGGTGAAGCAAAAGTAAGTTTGCAGTTTTGAATATGAAAAACACAGGTTCATTCTTGTATAATTATTTAATAATTATTGTATTGTTTTCCATACTGTAGGGGATGGTGCCTAGTGACCCTGTGGCAGGGGCAGCCTTAGATAAGAGGATGGACATTCACCCAGAATAAGGCACAGGAAGACTGAGTGTCTTCGCAGAGATACAGGTGCATGTGGAATTTTCCTCCCAATTGCCAAAAACCTGTGGCTGGTAAAAGGAAGATTAAAAAAAATTAAAACTATGTTGGTATATAATATAAAAACATAACAAACATTGATTTTACTCAAAGCTGGAAGAGGTCAGCTTCTTCATTCAGCCTTTTGTTTCCGTGGATGGGGAACCTAAGGCTAAGAAGTTAATGACTTGTTGGTGGAATTGATTCCATCTCACAACCCCAATGTATTGCTTACTGCAATGTGCTCCTTGGTTATTTAAGAAGTTACCATCCCAGTTGATATACATAATACTTTATATGGATTATATCTCTGTGAAAAAAATTGTATCTATAAGTAGCATATACCAGGTAAGCATATAGTAATAGGAAATAATAAATTTCAGTCTTTCATTCTACCATCCCAACAACCTATTGCTATACATTATAGTTAACCAATTTTGTGGATAAGAAAGTTGGCATGTCAAATTAAGTTCAGTAACTTGTCTAAGGTTCCACAGCCATAGGTGGCAGAACCAGATCTGAAATCCAGGTTTTTCTGACTCGAATCCAAAATATTCTCAGTATATTTTCTTATTTCCAAAAACGGAATCTCAAATCATGCTCCTGAGTTATTCAAAAAGTTAAATTTACTTTCAATACCTTGTTTTAATATATAAGCCAACAATATCTTGTTGGTTTATATATGCATATGAGTCAAATGCAATTAATATTAATGTTTCAGTACTTCAGGGAGTAAGTTATAGTTGTCTGAAAATACCACTCACCCAGGGCTGCTTATTTCCCAGTGAAAAATGATATCCAAACACAAGAGAGAAGTGATGATGAAAAGACAACCAGTGAAAATAAAACTTTTGGGGATGAGTTCAACTTAAAACTCAGACAAGCTAGTTTTAAGAGTCACCGATCCTTTCAGGTATGAAAAAATTTTAAAAATACTTCTAAGGCCTTGACATCATTGTTGAGAATAGAAGTTGATATTTGAGAGGCATGATTTAAGAGGTGATTCTGACTCATGTAACTTGGAATTTCAACTCAAAACTGTTTGCGTTTGTTTCCTGCCTAATACCCAGGAACCAACTAAGTGAGCAAAAGCCATGGAAGCTTGTTTGCTCGGGACTGCAGAAGTAGGAAGGTGATGGGATAATGCTGCCCCGCTTCCTCCAGGTTAACCTTGGGACACCTGTGTTCTCTCTGGGCCAGTTTTTCTCAGTTTGAGTGCTAGATGGTCCCTCAGCAGAAACGTTGTTGCATTCTGGGTCAATCACTTATCTCTCCAATTGAAGCTGAGGGTTTATTATCTGATTAGTAGGATTGTACCTCTTACCTACTTCCTTACCTTGGGGCTCTTACGGATTTCTGCTGTGATGAAATGATTTTTCAAAAAGTAATGATAATTAATGGGTTATTTACCAGATAGTAGTCATTGTGCAAAACAAGCTAAAAGTATTTGAGGTTTAGAGAAGTTGAGTAACTTGTCTGGGGCCTTACAGCTATTGTGTGAACCCTGGGGGTTCTTTCATGTTTGAAGGACCTAGGCTTTGATTTGGGGAGGGGGACCTTAGGGAGAAAAGTAAAAAGTGAGAGGTAACAAGAAGTTGGGAATCTCCTATCTAGAAATCTCTGTGGTCCATAGAAAAGCGATTTTTATGAGAACCATTTTCAAGATGCCCCTGGCGTGGTTTGAGGTTTGCATGAACAGCCCTGTCTACAAGTTGAGAAGCACTGTTCTGATTGAATGGCTGCATCAAACTCATCTTGGTGTTGTAGTCAATACTTGAATGAAAATGGAGACTAGACAGAACTCAAAAGCTAAGTAATTTGGGTTTTACTACTATCTGACATAGTTCTCTTTCCTGTTTCCTGAAAGTGTCTAGTCAATTCAGAGTGATATGAACAGCACCATCCTATTCCTATCCTTTTCTGCTTTATTTTGAAAGCATTGTTAGTGTCCCTGACTGCACCATCCAGCTCACTCAGAACGGGAGGCTTGCCCTTGGTTCCCATTCAGACGTGCTGCTCTGTCTGCCTTCATCCCTTCTAGTTCCTTGGCACTGCAACCGTCTTAAGTTTGCTTATCATATCTTAGAGCTTCTTCCAAGGACTCCTGATCTTATTTGCATTATGAGGTTGGATTCCCCACAATGGTATATCTCAACACTTAAGTCGCTTCATTTGGCCCTCCCTTCTGAATAGATGTCCGGCCCGAGCCTTAGCAGGTAGATCTAATTCCAGCATCTACCTGTTCTCTCTTCCTGGACTCCCTTGTTTTAAATACAGGATCATGTTTCATTTAAGTAGCTCATTCATTCATTCATTCATTCATTCATTCATTCAACTCTTTATTTATTTAAGTCGACAAAAAATTTTTGAGTGTTTTCTAGGTGTCAGGCCTTTTGCTCTATTCTAGGTATATATATTGGTGAATAAAACAGACAAGACTATTTCCAATGTTGAGAAATTCCTTTATTGATGTGCTTATATTTCTTTATGTAGATCTCTGACTTAGAGAGTTCTAATCTGGTTGCATCAGAATGAAAATGTACATTGCATTTTACCTGTAAGTATATTTTAACTATTCACAGAGAGTCTTAAGGAATAAAAAGTCAATGACATAGACATGTATATAAAAAAATTCAACTAAACAGGAATTGAAGGTGAAGGTAAAGATAGTTCAATAAATGTATTTTTGAGCCTGTTACATTATTTTTGACATCTGGATGTATAAGGTCTAAATATAAGCTACAGTGGCGTATCTCCTTTGGACAGAGTCCAAAACCCAGAGGGTCGAAGTCATCTTCTACTTGCCATCCAGTAGTTTTCCTACTTCATGCAGTTTAAGGCATTCACTTGATTTTTAGGGTGTTATTTTCGTATGGTTTAAAACATACTACATTTGCCTTCTTTTCTCGTTTGTGGGGAAGAGAAATTCTGTGTATGCTGGGAATAATTTTTAAAAATGGCAGTTCCCCAGCCCCCTGATTATTATCATTGCTAAAACCATTGTAGGTTTGTGACAATGTCTGCCCGGAAACAGAGATCAGGAGAGAGCTAAGGGCTTTCCAGAGGTTAAATACCTTTAGTTCAGACTATGAGGTTGAAGTGGATAGATGCCATGGAAATGAATGGCATTCGCAAAATGTTATGTACAATGTGTGATGTTTGGGATCTTGAGGAGAGAAGCAAAAGCCCAGTAGACATGCTTCTGAAAAGTGAGAAAAAGCAAGTAGGGGAGTGTTTGGGGACAGGACCCACAAACCTGCCATCAAAGCTGAGCAGCTGCAGCACTTTTCTTTTTTCTTTTTTTGCAAGAACAGATTAATGAGGGGAAGAAAGTCTTTAATACTGTGTTGTTACAACATGCCCACATTCTCACACACACACACACACACACACACTCTCAGTGCCACTTGGGTAAATAATAATTTGATTTTTAAAGGACCCCAGTCATGGCACTGTGCAATTACAATTTTAACAAGTAGCTAAAAACTTTAATTAACCAAGCTGCGAAATACAAACTGTCGCAAGCTACATAAGCATTATGTGCCAGACACAACTTCAGAATGGAACTAGCCAACTTAATTCTAATAGTCAAGTTATTACCTAAGAGATTCATTAAGTATTGTTCTTTCCCACATTTTATTAATCGTTTGTGTGAAACTCAGCCACATAAATGTAGAATGGCTTCAAAATTATAGGCTGCACTCCTAATTGAACCAAGAGAAAATAAATATCAATAAAAAGCAAACTCTGGGAAGCAGTGTGTGTGATTCAAATACAGGTTCTTGGTATGCATCCTGATCATGTACTTTCTTTTTTCATGTTCATCTTGACTTCTGTGGTTATTTTGGAGGTCCAGAACAATATTATCCACATATCGATACTTTGGTGTAACTCATTTTCATACCAGTTTTAGTATGGTGCCGAGAATATGGTAGGTATTTAATAAATATTTGTCAAGTTAAACTTGATCTCGCTTGTCTCCATCCAAGTGATGATTGTTCTATATTTCTACGAAGCGAAGCCTATCTGTATTGCATCTCTGATGTCCTGTGGAATACTCAAAATTCAATATATCCAAAAAAATTCATTTTCCTTCATCAACCCATCTGCGGTTCCTGTCATCAACATCTGCCTGGTCATGCGAGCCAGGAACCTGACGGAAGCCGTCCTTCCTCTGCTGTCTTCCAACAGTCCCTGCCTGTGCCACCGCGTCTGCTCCCACTTCTTCAGCGCCACAGCCACTGCCTTCGTTCAGTGCACCGTGGCTTTGTGTAGCTTGGCCAAACATGTTCCTGAATCACCTACCTGACTTCTTTATTTCCTCCTCTCAGTCATTCTACACCCTGTTACTAGAGTTATTTTTCTAAGATACGGTTTTTATTCCTCCCCTTTGGAAATTTTGTCCAGTATCAGATGGAGTCTAAAACCCTTCAGCATGACAAATCAGAAACTCCGTGGTCCTCAATAGTCTGTTTCATTCCAGTCCGTGGCCACTTTCTCTGGCACCTCCTTCAGGCTCACTTCTTAAAGAAGGTCTCAAAGCCCCAGAAATGTGCCAGAAGCATCTATGCATCCGTCATTTTCTGATAATGTTTTCTCTGCCTGGTGACTTTCTATTCTTGTCTTGAACATTACCATCTATGAAGAGTGCTTTTCTCCATTCCAGATAGGGGCAAATATTCTAGGTTTTCTGCTTATTAAAGTATGATTTGTCCTTCTATACTGTTATTTATTTAGATGGCCGAATCTTTTAGTAGGTAGCGCCTCTGTCTCTGAGGAGGCTTCCAGGGGTCCTCCCCCGAGCTGAACCTCCCCATGGCGCATGTGATTACCCTCCTTCAGTGTGGGCCACGCCTAACGGACTCACTTCCAATGGACACAGTGTGGCAGAAGTAATGGGCAGCCACTGCCAAGACTCAGTTACACAAAGACCCTGGTTTCTGCCTTGAATGCTCACTCTCTCTTCCTTCTCTCACTCGTTTCCCTTCTTGTGAATTGCTCTGTGGAGAGGCTCACATGACAAGAAACCCAAGGTGACCCCTAGCAAACAGGCAGTGAGGAAGTGAGTCCTGTCAGTAACCAACAACCGTTCTTCAAGAAAGATTTATTTGAGTGCGGCCTACCTGGGCAGTAAGTGAGGCAGTAGTTCAGGGTGGGAGGTGGGGGGGGGGGCAACATGGAGACAACTGTGCTTGAACAACAGTTTCAAAAAAATTAAAAAAAAAAAACTAAAACAAAAACAAAATGAAAAAACCCCAGAGGCCTTTTGTTCTTTTCCTGGCTTTTTCTCCTGTCTGCATAGAAGCATGCTGAGGCCTTCCTTATCCTCTCTAAATAAACATGAAAACCCTGAAAAGCCTTCCTTTAACCTCGATACTTTCTCAAACTGTGAGAAAAAGAGAGTACCTGGGACGGGGCCAGAGGAGAAGGCACAGGGCTAGTCACGTGGAGCATTGTCGGTCCCCATACAGAACGTGCTTTTATGCCAAACGCAGTGAGGAGACGGCCTCATTAGTGGTGGCTAAACAGCAGTTTTATCCATTAAGCACTATAGGTTTACTGTCTAGACTAGTCTGTGAGCTCGTCTATGGCTTTTTTAAGACTTGGAAAAAATTCATAGGCTTAAAAATGAAAAAAAAAAAAAAAGCCTGGCATATCAGCATCAATAAAGGTATAGTTAAATGTCTGCAGGATGTAATATTAATGTCAAATAGTTAAGCGTAATTGAATCCGACTTTACTTACATATAAGCGCAAGTCTAAACTCTAAGAACAAAATAAGAAATGCATATTTAAGAAAACTCATTTATAAAAATTATAAAAGCCTTTAAATTTTTTCTTAGAGAAGTAATATTTAACACATGCCATGGCATGTTTTTGTATGTTTGCAGTGATATGGGGTGGGAGCCTCTAAACTTCAGAAATGCCGAGAGACCAAGATGGTCTCATAACGGCTCTGGTTCTGCTCGCAAATATCTCAGAAGAGCAGAGCGTCTCAGGGGACAGCAGTGAATCAAAAGGAAAATGATGTCCATGTCTAGAACTATCAGTAAATAATATCCCGTAGTTCTCTGGAATAGTAAAAATGCATATATATATATATAACATTGGATATTAAGCGTCAGACACTATATGTATATTTCAGGCAGCTGTTATTTTTTAATTTTGTAAACAAGTATGGAATCAAGAGTTTGCCATCAATATAAGTCACTAATATATAATTCTTCCCCCTTGAGTGAGGATCAAGTTTATTTTCAATGTCATAACAAATGTATCTGGAAGTTCTTAAACCAGACCCACTATTTATTTGATATTTCCCTTGACAAGTGTCTGAGAATGTATTTTCTAGCAGACTGGGTTACTTTTTCCCTCTGCTAATTTTTATATCATATTGACTAGATACACACAAAAGACATACTTATATATGCAAACACACACAGTCGTACATATAAACACACAATTATAAAGATCAGGATGTCACATCTCCAAAGAAAATTGAGGATTTTTGCTTTTTCTTTATGTTTCCAACATAACCTGGAACCCTGCCAGCCATATCAGAATTGGATGCCATCTGTGAAATTAATTTAAAATTCACTAAGTTTAATTTGCTTGCCTCTAAATCAGCCATGGCATCCCTCCAAATTTATTTTTCTGAGTTCAGACTTTAATTGTATTCTGAGCCCCTTCTCCTGAGTATGTTTCAGTCCCTTTCACCAGGGAACTGTCCATTTTAATCATTAACCATTCATATTTTCTATCTTCTTAGTATTTGACTTAGTCGTTTGTGCTAAGCCTCAATATAATTAAGAAGGAGCAATGTTTGTTTGCTCAACAATCAAAGATATAGCTCCCAAGTCATTTCAATAGCCTTTAGTTACTGGTTTTTAGAAATGTTTACCTTATTTGGAGGTTGTACATGGTGGGAAAGGAGAAGGGGGAGAATAACTCAGAGGCACCCATTCTTAGTCTTTTACCCCAGAAAACCTGTGAAATAATTTTCAGGTTTCAGGAATTCCTGTATGTCTATAGCTCTGTATACATGAGTGTGATCAGTAAGTTGTAGATACAATAATTCAATAATAACGCTGAATGCTCTAAGTGTAGAAAGATACTTTCCTGTAGATCAATGTAGTAGGCCAACTTTTCAGGTACTCTTTTCACGTGCTCTCCTTTCTCACATCCAATACTAGTCAGTAGTGAAGGTAGAGGAAACATCAGTTCTTTTGCTTTGTTTTTTTAAATTCATGATATATATATATTTAAACCTCATCCAAGTAGGCTTGGAATGCTTATCACTAATTTCTACCACAGAGTCACTGAGGAGCTACACTACATACATATGGTGGATGGCATGAGAGAACGAGAGGGGCTTTAGCTCCCGTTTAAAACTGAAGAGCCTCTCTAGCCACACTTTAAAAAGACTCAGGTAGGTAAGTTCAGCTTACTTTTTTATGGCAATCATTGTTTTTAACAATTTTTTGAGACTCATAAGACGTAGATATTTTTCTGTTAACTTAAGCCAAAAAGTGGGTTTAATGTATCTAAAAAGAGGCTTACCAGATTTAATGTAAATAAAAGTTGCAAACAGATTTTAATAAATGTTATTTGTATATGAAAAGTATTGGCACCGTCATAAATACATTGACTTATTGTAGTGGGGTGGAGCCTTTTCAACGTCTGATACTGAATGCGGACTAGTAATTTACTCCCTTGAATATTCCATACTTGGCTTTGTTAGGTTCTTCACAAGTGTCTTGCCTTTACTTTTCTGGGCAGAAAGAACTACAACTAAATAACTTGTCTCCTGAGCCTTTTCACTGAGGGTTACTTTCTTTTTTCCCTAACAAAAGCTTTAGTCTGTTTTGAGATTCCAGTACCTCTTTAAAATAATCATCCCTTTTACATGTCAAATAGATGTGATTTATACTTGTGTCTTTTGAATTTTGCTTCAGTTCTAAGTTGCTGGCCACAGAGGATTCGTGAAAAAGTTGGACAACTTGGATTATCAGCCAGCCCATTGAAAAATCACTGATAAGTAGCTTTCACTGTGTGTGTGTACCGTTTTCCTAGTGCAGTGAAATGATTCAGAAGGTTGTAATTCTTCATCAGTAGACATATCAGATTTGCTTGTAGGCCCAGGACTAGAATTCTTCTCTTTCATCTTACTCTTGCCTTAAAAACTCACCACATTATATATATATATATCACATCAGGTATGTTTTAAAAACACAACCATTAATAATGTATAAAATATATGGGCATTAAAAAAGCAACTAAATGAAAAATCACCAAAGCGTAAAAACTTCACAACACATTTGAGTTTGATTTTACACAACTCATATTGAGCCGTGTCTACCATAGCAGTAAAGCAGCAAGGGGCAGCTAAGCATGGCACATCAAAATTCCTTCTCTAGGATAGAAATTTCTGGTAAGTCAGGTGGTGGCACACAGTGGGAGGTGGGGGAAGCTAAGCTGACACCATCAGCCTCCTGTTCTCCTTTTTGTGCAATAAAGCACTCGACCATTCTCAAAGACCTCCTTGGTCTCCACCAAAAACTGAACATTGACTCAAGCTAATGAACACAGCCCTATTGAGCCCTATCAGACAGGACTGGAAGACTTTTATCGAAATACCTCCCAGGGACATTCAGTCATGGCTTACCTCTGCAAGCACCAACACTGAGTGGCACCTTAAGTTAAAAGAAAACTTCACTAGTTTTTGTTGTTGTTGTTTTTAGATTACAATCTGAAGTTGAGAGACTCCCAGCCAGATGTTTGAAAAACTCTAGGATTCCAAGGAGCCCCTGGAATCCAAGACTCTGTCTCTGGGTCCGTGGACCCCAGGCTTGTTTCCTATGATTATTTGATGCTAATTAGAACCTCCTTGTCCTGAGGGCCTAATGAGTAAGACAGTGGTCCTACAAGGGAGAAGGAGGCAGATGAGTCAGGTTGCTAGATGGGACCGATTTGAATCAAGTGGGAAGAGGAAAAAGGTCATGTTAAAGAAATGAAGTTTCTACTTGGTTACAGAGAAGTTTAGAAGTAGCTGGTAAGGTAGGATTTTGAAAATGGACCACTTGCTGGCTTACTGGTAATCCTCTCTCTCTCATAGCCCCTCACACAAGGTGGTAGTCCCATTGTTAAAATATTCACTTGTTGCAAGCTGGGATGTTGAGCTGGGGTAGTGTCCTGGTGGAGGGGCATGTACTAACCAGTGTGATAGTTCTGGGGTTAAAGTATACCGAGGAATAGTAACGATCAACACAAGGGAATTGGATGGTTATTACTAAGTTGCATGGGATCTCTTTGCTAATGTACAACGGAGCCCTCATCTTATGCAGTAGAGAAGCAGAAAAAGTTGGGAGCGAGCACAAGATTTGATCAACTGGCTGAACTCCAAAGATGACTGAATGTTCAAATGACACAGGTCTGGTATATCAAAGTCAAGGCTCTAGCTGGGAAAACCCAGGACCCTGCCATGTGGGATGGGGACATCTGATCTGAAGATTTGATTTTCCAGACTTACCTTCTGGGTCTAAAGAGGTTGCCCACTACTCCCCTTAAGAGCTAGCACCTGCCTCACCCAACTCCCCGCCAAGCCAGAAGATCCAGCAACAGGCAGTCCCACCTCAGCAGCCGTTCCCACTGCTTTCCTGACTCCAGGCCTGAATAGGGTTAAGCAGCACATGCATTCGGGGGGTGGGAGACAACTTCTTGGGACACTGAGGGAACACTGGTGATTTTAGGGGTGTAGGGGCTCTGGGTGTGGTAGGTCATCTCCTTCCAGGTGAATTGGTGCATTCTGCATCCGCCATCCACCACAAAGGAAGCACAGCGCCTAGTTAGCCGCCTCAGGCTCTGGAGGCAACACGTTCTGTACCTAGGAATACTGTTCCGACTTGTACGTGAGAGACGAGAAAGGCTTCCCACTTTGAATGAGGCCTAGCAACGGAAAGGACTCTGTAGCAGGTCCAGGGTGCCGCCATGTGGGCAGCAGACCCTTTGGGTGGGGCAAAAAAGCACATGGGGTGCAGGAGAGGCAAGTACCTGGGCCAAAGTCAGGGGTTAAGGGCCGTCAGCGCTCTCCTAAGGAATGTATTTGTTCTCTTGGAGGCAATAGAGAACCATTGGTTCTCTTTGTTTGTTCGTTTTTGTAATGGAATAGCTTAGCAATCAAAGTTCTGTAGAAACTTTGAGAAGGTCCCTTGTACACAATGGACTAAAGGATGCAGGTGCTCTCAAGGAGATAATTTGGCCTTTTGCATTTTCTTAACCCATCCCCATCTCATGGCAAACACGCTTCTCCAGGACATCCATGTGAAGCAGGGCTTGAGAGAAGGGGAATAAGAGTGAGAGGTGCGCACAGCACATTCCGTTGTGTCCCCGCTTGCTGCGGAGCTCATTTTTCTTCCTTGTTAGCTGGCTGCATAGCGGCTGTTTCATTCTCTGCTCCGGAAGACTGGGAAAGTCGTCTCTATCAAGGCCTTCATTACTACACAGATCCACTACCACCAAATTGCACGTCTTGGGGAATTCATTTCAACTAGCTTTAACCTGTACATTTTAAGGACTCTTGAGTTACTCGGGAGAATAATATCATTTATTTATGTATTTTGCAGCTCTGTTAGAACCTCTTAAAAGTGTTTGACTTCCAGCAGACTTAAAATGTTTCCTAACAGCAAGCGTAGTGAAACTGTTTCTAGACATTAAGAAAAAAAAAACCCAACAAGAAATACTTGTAATAATCAAGATAATCAAAGCAAATGAGATCTTGTAGTACATAATGTTGCTTCCACGAGCAGGAGAATTGAGTTAATTCTTTACTTCACTTGCAATAATAAATACTTGTGGAATTAATATATTACTAATATAATTCATATTAGAAAACACTAGCACAGTTTGCCAAATATGCCTTAACTGTGAAGAGATCCAGAGAGAGAGAGAGAGATTACACTTTGCTCTCCAGACCTCCCCCTTCACTTAGTAAGAATCATACATTTTATTGAAGAATTACATCAACATAGGTCTAGAGGTGGTGACCTTAGAGCTTGGCACTTCTTGTATTTTTCTTTGGTGTAGGTAATTAAGAGGCAGAAATTTCTCTATAGGTTTCAATGTATGTATTCTCAGTTTAAGACCAAGTTAGCTCTTGAGTAAGAGCTCCCTCCACTGGAGTCTGAGCTTTAAAACTCTTTTAAAACTACTTTCCTTCAAGGAGCTCCCCTTCCTTCACCCACCTAGTGCTGGCAGATTAAACCAACAGAACACTGAATAATATCCTTCGGGAAAGAGGCAAGTAAGCCCATTTATCAACCCAAGGAGGCTGAACTGGGGAGAAACGTTAGTACAGCAGCTCCTGTCATTCTTGAATCACACCGACTGCACAGAATATGTTTTTGGGAGCTTAGAGCATAAACTGACTGTAATCACATGCTTTCAAGGTCTCGGCCCGATTTTTCATCCAATGCACCTTTTTTTGTGAGTTATTGCCGTCAAAGAGAAGTTGAAGATTTACATCCCTAAAGCCCGATCCAGGGTCACTCTGCTTTCTTTAGGAGAGTTTACAAATTTGGGCTGTCTTTCCAAAATAAAAACTTAGGACATTTAATATTGTCTTAGGGCATTCGAGTTAATCAAATATTCTAGTTAATCTGGAGTGACCTCTTTTGTCAAACTTGGATTGCATATTTTCAGCGAATTAGAATAAAATAAGACCAGATAATTAACACAAACTCCATAGGTCGTGTTTAACCATTCTTGTGAGGTCCAGGTTCATCATTATGAATATTCATTACTAGCTGTGTGATCTTGACTCCATTACATAAGCATTTTGCAAACATTTCTTTATCAAAAGTGGGGACATTAACACTTTACCTACCTCAAAGGTTTATTACAAATGTCAAATGAAATAATGAATGTGAAAGAGCTTTGCAAACCGTGAAACCCATTATAGGAGATATGACTATGAATAAATGAGATAGAGTTTTTCAGGGTGACTGGCTGAGCTTTATAATAAAATCTGTGAGTGCGTATCATGTGTGGGATTAATATCATTACTACAGAGACATACTACGTTTCACAGAATGTACAAGGTTGGTTCGTAGGTAGAGCTGGCTAACCACATAACCTTGGACCCAATAGAGAGCCTTATCTTTTCACACAATAGAAACACTAATGACTTTTTTCCTTATGTTATTTTTTTCTAAATCCAGTTCTTTTCCATTTGAAAAGTAACAGAAAAAGTGAAATTTCATCTTGGAGGATTTATTGTGGATTTCTGTTTTGAATGTACAAATATTTCTACTTGTCCATAGCTTGATAGGGGAGTGAAATGAGGCTATATTTACATAAATTGCACTGTCAAAGTCAACACCAACCAACTGATGCATAGTCCTCCAAAATACATTAGATTGTGTGATCACAGTGCTGCCTGAATGTGTGTACACACTTACTCTGTTCAGTTTGGCCAGCGTCTACTGCTGACCACGGTTCTCCTTTCCCCATGCCGGGAGTCCAATCAGCTTTGGTTGAAGCTAGTCATTCTACTTCCATATGGTAAAAACATCAAGCTCCCTGCAAGGATGTTGAAATTAAATATTATAATTTTTCAAACATTGAAAAAATCAGAAGCATTTTATACATGACCCACCAAAGTATACTTCAAGTGTTTTTCCATGGAGTAAGAACCCCATACCAACTGGAAATCGGTCCATACATACTTGGCTCAATACATGTTTGCCAACCATGCTGCTATTGAATTATTTCCAAATTGATTTTGTTTCCTGTGGCCAAAGAAGATTAGAAACAATCTATCCTTAGTGATTTAAATTTAGTTATATTTATGTACTTATGACAACTGCATCTCATTACCCTATCTTTTCCTTCTTACCTTGTCTTTTCTGTTAGAGTTATGTGCTTCCTTCCCAGTGTTCAAATAATTCTTTTTATATTCCACAACACGCAGCTTTTTTTTTTTTTTTTTTTTTTTACTTCTTTCACGGGCTTCAAGGACCCTGAACTCCTTGAAGGTATTTTTTATGTCTTTAGTACCTACCACCATAAACAATCTCAGTATAACTCTTGTTACAGAGCAAGAGAGTTACAAAAGAGAACACTTCTCCTTCTTTCTCTGCCTTGTTAAGATTCTTGAGCTGCGAGAAGGAGGTATCCTCAGGAAAATATTCTTAAGCATAGGGGCAACTGCTTGCTTGACTTAACAATTTCCCGCTAAAGTCTACTAAAAACATCTGAACTTCCCAGGGGATAAAAGTAAATGATAATTTTGTTGTTGTTTAGGGCTGGAACATTTGATGGGAGCAGCTGGGACTATATCCTTTTTGCACTTTGTTCATACATAAGGAGAAATGAAAATTCTGGAAAGACATTTGTATAGTAAATCAAAATACATTGCTGAAATCAATGTTGAGTTGACATTCTGCTTGCGAATATTCTTTTGAGATTGGTTCTTGTAAATCTCTTTCCCATCTGGTTTTTATGTCTGCTCTGGGATTTGTGCGCACAGGATTGTCTAGAATCTGCTCAGAATGTTGAAATAATGTACATGGCTTATAATGAAAGGTTAGCCGGGAGGGGAAGGTACTGTCTTGGTCATATTTAAACTGCTTGCATATCTTGTAGCTTGGCTAACTTTAGGAAACTTTGGGAAGTGTTTTCTTGGAATAAGAAAACTTACTCGAGGTCATAAAATAATCCTACCCTGGATCTCATATCTTTGTAAAGAACATTTGCTGGAAGGATCATTTTTATTCTTAAATCCAGGAAGAGTGAGCAGCACGGAGGAGTTGGTGATTGCAGTTCCCTTTCTCACTGTAATTGCACAATTTCCATTAAATTAATGAGGGAGAGGAACAATTGTTTATATAAAAGTTTCTTTCCTTATTGAAAGTCAGTTCATTTGGGAATGTTTACCTGTTCTTAAAAGACAAATTCAATGATGACAAAAAAATCAACATGAGATGTGTCACGATAAAGAAGCCACTGATGATAACTTAACATGTGGAAATTCTATCCCTCCTTGGGCTTTATGGGGGGACAGTGTTCTGAATAGACTCTTCAAGTGAGAACACAATCACCACCATCACCAGATAACATTTATTCAGCTCTGCTCCCCAATTGCAGGTAGGTGGTTAATCTTGGATACATACAAAGAAAAAGAGACATCATCTCACCTCTTAGAAGCATAGAATTGACCCTCACTCTCTCATCAGCTATGGGTGTGTGTGTGTGTATGTGTCTATTGTCACAGCACCCCAGATGCAGATGGGAGAAGAGAAAGCACAGGAGTGATTCTGCGTGACCTTGGTTGTCCTCTCCACTGAGGAAGTAGCTGAATAGAGCAGCTGGAGTGAGAAGCTTTTTCTCTGAAAATATGGATGCGGCTACTGACTTCGATTTATTTATTTGGGGTTTTGTTTTTGACTCAATACAGAGTAAGAAATCATGGAAGGAATAGAGGGAATTGAAGTATTACCCCTATAGGCCTGTGGGGATCTTGTCGTGACCATTGGAGGTAGAAGGTGAAGATATTAAGTCACCCTCGGCATCTTCCTCTTTCCAGTGAAGACCCTTTAACTTGTATTTAATGTCCAACATCCCTGCACCTCAGTCCTCCTAGCAACAACAAACCCACAGGTCCAATATTATACAGTAAGGTTTTAGATTTAATTTTTAAACAGAACAAGGTAAACCATTTAGCAAAATGGAATATTTTAAAATTCTGTGTTTAGCCTTCATTAACCTAGGGATCTCACAATTATCTTAAAAGCAGAATGGCTTTCGTGCATTGGCATCTGAAGTTAGAGTTTTCCTTTCTCTCTTTAGTGTGGATCAGTCATTTTCAAACTCTGGTATCTGTAAGAAGGAGATCTCTCCACCTACATATCCTTTTTACTTGTTGACTGGAGACCCTCATCTCTGTCTCAATTCTAACTCCCTGCTCCACGCCACTAGGCCTCTATATTCTAGAGGCAGTTTAACAGGTGCCCGCTCTGTGTCTGTCTTCAGGGGGGATTTTATGGCTGATGGCCCACGTGAGGTCCTGCTCCTGAGTGACCTCACAGATCCCTCTCATTTACTTATTACTTGTGTGGGACTCATATTAGTTTGTCCCAAGCTCAGGGAGTAAGCGCAAGGGCAGCGGGCACTTTCATCCGAGGCCTGAAGCCAGCAGTGTCCACACACACATCGCAGTCCTTACATTCAGGTTATGAAAACATCAATGACACTTAGGCTTTGTGGAAATAACCATTAGATTACCAAGGCTTACAGTTAGGACTCCCCAACATTACATTATGTTACACTGAACATACAGGTGGAAGTTTTCTTCCTAATGTTTAAGCGCTTTACCCAAATGTTTTGTGAAGTAAATAAGTCTCCTTGTGGTTACTGCTGCATTCTGATTTTCTCTTATTCACTTGTCTGTCTGTCCTTAACTTTGGACTTGATTCACCTCACCTTTCCCCTACATTTCCACCCATCATTTGATGTGGAGCTTTAACTTTCTCTTATCCATCATTAGAGAGCCATCTGCTCATGGTTCAGTAGTTTGTAACTAAATTCGGTGATGCCTACTATGGAATAAAATAGTTTCTTAGTTATGGCCCTATCACCATTATCTGATGTAGTGGGCACGCACATGAATTTTGGCTGTGATGAGTGACCGCTTGAATGTTTGTGAGTGTGTGTGTATGTGTGGTGTGCAGGTGCGCCATGCAGGAATGTGCCTCTGTCGCTTTAATTTGTGATGTTCTAGAAGAGATTCTGTGCCTGTTGGTCACAGGAGTTGTTCAAGATAGAGTTTGCACAAGTCATTATAATGCCAGCCACTTTCTCTTGCCTATTACACTGTGACATAATCCCATTATGACAATAAAGGCTATAAGACAATAAATGCTAGCAATATAGATCATGTCACTCCTGAAGTGGTCCCAATCCAAGGTAATCAAAGCCTCTCTGGCCCATTGGGAAGAACCATCATGGAGTATAAATTATGTCAAAGGTTTACCACTCTTAAGAAACTGATTTATTTATGTGCATTTTATACAAGAGAAACATATCCTTAAGTAAGGTGATGTAAAGTCTTGTTTGTAAACTGGATTTTTTTCCCCAAAACATCTAAGTAAATAGGCAAATATTCTGTCCAGTTGAGCCTCAGACATCTGGGCAGATGTGCAGACTGGTGAGAGGCACTCAAAGGTAAGCAATAGGGTACTTGTTTCTCCCAACAGTGAGCTTCAAAGAACAGAGGCTGGCATCCAGCAAACGATTCAGCTATCACAATATTTATTTTGAAACAAACAACATGAATGTCTTATCACACACATAGACAAAGATCAAAGAAAACAACATAAATGTAGGATAACTTATTCCACGTGTTTGTTTTTGCAGATGTGGCTGCCTCTATCAAGATTCTGTTGGTGAAGTGCAAAGGACATTCCCCCCCCCCCAAGTCGATCTGTTATTTCAAGGAAAAGTAGAGCCCAGGAAATCTCTGTAATAACTTCTAGAGAGACTCATTCATCTCATGGCATGGAGCATGGTTTTGGTGAGAGAAATAGAGGCAGGGAAAGGAGAGGAGAGGGCAGAAGGACAACACCTTGTTGTTTTCTAGCATCATGGCCTATCAAGGTGCTTAGGACTTTTTTTTTTTGGCATGAGCATTTTTAAGCCCTTACTCAGGTACCTGTTAAAAATAAGGATAGACATTCAATATATTAAAAAAAAAAGAATTCTACCAGGGCTTGCGTTCAACCTGCGATGTGCATGTACAGGTACACTCACATGTGTGCATAGGAATGACAGGGCATGTGCATATAGTTATTGTCTTATGGGTTTTAATGTTAAGATTAAAGGCAAATATATTTTTACCTACCTGTTCCCACTACAAAGACATGCATGCTTTGTAGGCTTTAGTAAATATAGGAAGTTACATTGTTTAGGGCTTGAGAATCATATTAAAAATGTTGGTCTTCATAAGAGGCATACAGTATCTTTCAAGTGTAAAGTAGGGGTGTGAAATAATCAGATATTAATTTTAACCCTGTGGAAAAGGGGTTGAAAATAAGGATACAAGTAAATGAAGTAGAACTGTTAGGAGCTTCTTTGGAGATGATGGTGACTTGTTCTTGGGTGATGGGAGTGGAGATTAGAAGTGAACCGTGTGGGATATAAACAGATTGTGGGTTGGACAGGACTCAGGAATGGCTTCGGTATGAGGTTAAAAAACAGGAAGGTGCCAATCATGGTTTCCACATTTCTGACACGGGCAATGGGATGAATGGTGTCCAGTAATTGAGGTGGAGTATATCCAAAATGGGGAGTGTGTGTTTAGGAAGAAAATGAATTGAAGTTGGGGCATGTTCTATCTGAGATACTAGTGAGACAGTCAAGTGCAGATCTACTGGGAAGTAAGTTGTACATATCTGGAGCCAAGAGAAGGTCTCGGAAGAAAGTACAAAGTCTGTTCATTGGTATGTAAAGTTGCAGGGGTGGATGAGATGCTCAGTGAGAGTGAAGTAAGTCACGAGCAAACAGCAATCAGGAGGGAGTGGGAGGACCCAAGGAGGGCCATGCTCAAAACTCAAAGACGTCCAGCATTTAAAAGATGGATTGGGTGTGAGAAGTTTCCAGAGGAGACTGAAATGGAATGGTTGGAGAGCGGGCAGGACAATCAGGAAAATGTGTAACTGTGGAAAGCCAGGGAAGAGGGTATTTCTAGCAGGAAGAAGCTGATGAGAAATTGCCCAGGACGAAGACTAGAAAATGTACTTTGGGCTTAGGAGGATGGAGGGAGGTCCCTGGTGACCTGACCAAGAACAGGTTCGGTGGAGTGGTGGGAACAGGTGCCGTAATGGACCGACCCGAGAGTGAGCACAAGTGGAAGTGAGGGCTGCCTGCAAAGACATTTCTTTGGATAAAAGTCACTGTGAGAGAGAAACACAAGGGATCAGTAGCTTGAGGGTCATGGATGATTCAAAGAGGTTTTTACTCTTGTTATGCTGTCATTATTTTTTTTTAGTGGGAGAGACTGTAACACATCTGAAAGATTATGGCAAGTGTCCGGGATGTAGCAAGAGTTGAGGATATTAACCCCAGTGTGGAGAAAGTGAAGAGATAGCTGGACAGGGACCCAGATGCCAGAGGCAGAGCAAAAAGTAAAAGGCAAACACACACACACGCACGCACGCACGCACGCACGCACACACACAAGTCCTAGGAGGTAAGTAGCCCGGGAAGAGGTAGTCTCACATTGTTTACCATAATAGATGCCAGATGTGCCGGGTGAGGGCTGATTTTATTATTTTCCTCTGCCTGGTGTCCATTTGGAAGCTCCATGAGGGCTGGGATTTTTCTGCATGTTACTCTGTCATATTTTCTAGTGCCTAGAGCTGTGCTTGGCACCTAGCAGGCCCTCCATGAATATTTGTTGAATAATTGACTCAGGTACATAGATTTGGTTGTTCCATTTTATCCTCGGGTACTGCACACAGAAACCTACAACAGGCTCGACTTCAAACGACTCCAGAAGTCAAGATCCTTACTGATCAGTCCACTGGCCCATGCAAATAGCACTAGTACACATTTCTGCAGGACAGAGTCGTATTTCTGTCTGAATGTGCTGAGGGCTACTTTACAGTGTCTGAGCCCTCTCTACCTCTGAGGCTGTGGGAGTGGACTCACGCTTATTTCTCCTTCTGGCTTACCGCTGTGTCCCCAGAGCTTTTATTATGACGGCCAAGCCTCCCACTCCTCAGCATTACTAGCGTGGTGCTCCCATAGTAAAGTTTTACATGGAAAGGTCTGAATCTTCTGGGAGGGAGAGAAAGCTGCTTAGTTCCACCCCCCTCAGCTTTACTGAAGTATAATAGACAAATAAAAATTGTATATATTTGCAGTATATAATGTGGCGATTTTATATATAATGTATATATATGCATACATTGTGAAATGATACCACAGTCAAGTTAATGAACACATTCATCATTTCGCATAGGTTTTCGTGTGTGTGTGTGTGTGTGTGTGTGTGTGTGTGTGTGTGTGGTGATAACACCTAAGATCTGCTCTTTTGGCGAATTTCAAGTACACAGCACAGTGTGATTAACTGTAGTTAGCATGCTGGGTATTAGGTCCCCAGACCTTACTCATCTTGCAACTGAAAGTTGATGCCTTGGACCGAAAAACTGCTTACTTTTAAGAAGTATATTAATTCTTCCTAGTTGCCAGACTAGAATTTACAAATATTACTATTTGTATGCTCCTGTGCTCCAGTCCTCGATTACCAAATTATCTGAGAAAAGATTGAACTGCATTTTTAATTCAGAGATTTTAGGTTGGTTAAATAGAGCCACAGTGAGTGCTGCTTCCTCACCACGGATGTGACCCAGCGGCAGACCTTGTCCACTCGCAGTGGAAGCAGCCATCCAGCAGACCCGGCAGAGGGTGACAGTGCTTCAGAGTCTCATATCATATTTATCACATGTCTGTAGACCAGTGAATTAAACTCCTGAGTCTGAGCTTTTATTATTTTTTAAACTGAATAGTTTGGGGTAACTAACATTCATTTATTTCTTCAAATATTTATTGTGGTTCTTCTATGTTCTTGATACTGGGCTTTTTGTTCACGGGACAATATTGTATAAGGTAATGTCCCTGCCTTCATGAGATATACTTCATAGTAGAAGAGAGAGATAAATAGGCAGTTATGAAGCAGTGAAATAGGTGATACCAGCAGAAGCGTAAGTTCCAAGGTCATGCACAGTCATCTTTATTAATATTTTAGGGAGATTGCTGGTTATTTCAGTTTCTTTGAATTTATCATAAGCTTTCCATTGTCTTCATGTCTTTGAACACGCTGTCCCCCCCAGAATAAGATTTACCTTATTCTTTACCTAGTTAATGTGTACACAGTCTCGAAGGCACAGACTAAGTACCACTTCTTAGGGAAACCTCTGAATTTCTGAGTCTGTTTTGGATGGTCCTCCTTGAGAGCTCCTAGTCTTCACATACATCCTGCAATCATTGTACGATAGCTTGGCTGTATTTGCTTACCGATATCCACCGTTAGGATGTGAAGTCGTCCAGTGCAGGAATTTTATCTTCCATCTATTCCTGGAACACAGGCTAATGATTGCTGTATAGCCTTTGTTCCATAAAGGTTTGCTGATCATATAAATATCAAACATTATCATATAAATGTCAAACACCTACCATGTGACAGGCACTGTAAAGAATTTACTTTCACCATGTTATTTACTTTAATTTTTATAATAATCCTCTGTTATGTTTTTAATATTATCCCCTTTAGAGATTAAAAAAGCCAGCTGAGGCTCAAAGAGGCTCAGCAATTTGCTCAAGGTCACACAGAAAGAGAAAGTCAGAATTTAAAGCTGGTTTTCTAGAGGTTTCCTTAGTTTATTCTACCACTGAATGAAAGTCACAGGTTTTCCTGTATTAATGTCTGTATGTGGTGTAATTGTGAAGGAGATCGTTTCTGTAAGAGGAAACCCACAGCTAATGGTGTTTATTCCATATTTGCATAAACTGATGTAAATTCACACTTGAATAATTTGGCTCAATAGTGGGAGAAAAAAATAACATACTTCTTTAAGTGAACAGATGTCTATGCACAAGTATCTCTGGGAGCCAAGGTCACGGTCGGGCCTATGGTGCATATGTCTGTGGGATATGCATACCAGTCTACATGGGACACACACACACACATGATCTATATGAAAAATTGTGTATAAAATCCCCTAGGACACAGGATACTATGGGAAAACAGAGAAAAGGACCAGGAGAGCCAATGTCCAGGGCAGTGGGGGATATTAGGGTTGTAATTCTCAAACAGAGAAGGGATTACACAGTACCAAGAAAAGATTTGTAATTATGACAGACTCCAGTATGAAATTTAGGAGCTGGGCAATACTGATGCCTGTGAGGTATTTGGATATAGCTGGAGAATTTGTTCTGCCAGAGAAAAATTGTATGTTCATTTAAAGCCAGAAGAAGTCTTAAATTCCTACCTGATTAGACTTTATAGAAGTCAGTGCAAATATTGAAGCAACACATAATTTCCTTGCTTTCGAATTTTCCCAACATAATCGTGTGGCCAGACAAAATATTAGCTCTTTTTTAGTCAAAGACACTGCCATTAACTAGAGATATGAGCGTTCCTGTTACAATGCCAATGTTCGCACTATTGAAAAACCTCACATTCTGCAAAATTGAGCACTAAAAATAACAGGGCCAGCGGGGAAAATAAAACCAGGGGAGACCACTTAGAACTGTGGAATTTGGAGAGCAGAGCACTAAAAACAAAACAAAACAATTACTATCACAAATACACACACACACACACATACACACACACACACACACACATATATATATATAGGCATCTTTAACCTGCTAGTAGAATTTGCACCCAGCTTCAAAGTGAGTTGGTCATTAGCAGCCTGAACTCCTGGAGCTCCTGCTTGTTCCTTTGAAAATAGGCTCTCCAATATGAACAATTTTTATCAGAACTAAAAATCTGGTCTAATAGGAAAACCTTTTCCATTAGTCCATTGTTTTCATACAAGGATTAATGTCTTCGCAGCTTCTTAATCTGTGTGGGCAGCTTCACCAGCCAGCTGAACTTAGTTGGCACATGTAGAGATATTTTTGAAGCATTAAGGGAAAGTGCCTTCATAGCTTTTCAAACTTTTCCCCAAAGGTATTCATACATGCTTTTTCTGCATTTGTGACAAAGCTTTCTTTGGATAACTGTAAAACATTAAATGACTGGGAAACAATATATAAGAATCAATACCGCTTCTGAGATGTAAGAACATCACTTCCTATTTACTAGTCATATGTGGGGTAATTTACATAAAAGAACTGGCTATTTTACAAGAGCAGATTCTCAGAATTCATGTGATGTGTAAGGATCCAGCATCACGTAATGCATGTTGGGTTAGTTTGTATGAAACTCTCTTAATGACTATAGTCAGGGCCTGCTTCATCTTAGTTCATGCTAGAGGTTTACAATAGCAACACAGTAAGCCAGACATTGCTTCTAGACCCTCAGTGCAGAGGGGGCTTGCTTGGTGGGAAAGAAAAAAGAAACAAAGGACGCATTTGTATGCCTAACAAGTAGTGTCACCTTTGCTGGTAGGTGAGTTTTACTTCAAATAATCATGTACCTCAGAGTTTCTTCTCCAGTTTGGTGTTTCTTCCGTTCTTTTCCTTTTCTTCTTTCTTTCTTTCTTCATTTTTGCTCCATGTTTTCATTCTTTCACTAATATTTTATCTGTCTTTCGCCCCTTTATTTGCTACACATTAAATATCTACCATATACCAGGAATACTGCTGGGGCGTGGAGATGAAACAGTGAACAGAAACAAGTTTAGAGTGTTGCAGGGAGACAGGCATTAAACACACAGTCACACACCTAACATAACTGTAACCGGACCGGTGGTAAGTACTGCCAGGAGGAGGAGCTACAAAAGCATGTCAGGGGGGAAACACACCTTAGGTATGTCATCAAGGCTTCCCCAAGGAAAGAAACGCAGAAAAAACGAGTAGGATCAGGTGGGTGAAGACAGAAGAGCATTCCCACCCGAGGGAGCTGCTCTGCAGTGACCGTAGGGTGACCACAATGCGTGCCAAGAGCTGAAGGAACAGCAGTGTGGCTACATGCCAGAGAGCCAGGAGGGGATTCGGGGCCAGATCATGCAAGGGCCTGGCTGACCTGGGCTGAGATCAAGATTCTCATCTTTAGTCCCAGAGAAATGGGAACCATTGAAATGTTTCCAGCCAGGAGAGGTATGATACGATCAGATTTGCATTTTGAAAATATGTGTCTGACTGTAGTACAGTCATGTGCAGCTTACCAAGAAGAATGTGTTCTGAGAAAGTACTCGTTAGGCGATTTCATCATTGTGCAAACAGCATGGCGGCACCCACACAGACCTACTGCAGCCCAGGTTATGCAGGACAGCTTGCTATGCACCTGGGTCATGGGGCACAGCCTGCTTCTCCTGGGCCTGAAGCCCGTTACTATACAGTACAGCACGAGATTGAATCCAGCACAAGAGAAAACGACGCGACCAGGAGACATGATAAACGTGAGATGTAGGAGGCTACAGCTGGTGTAGCCTGACATACTGTTTCACGGCAAACTTTTTTAATACGCAGAAAGAGTACACTGTGAGATAGTGACAGAATCGTGGTGTAGTAAATATACACATAAATCAGTAACATAGTCGTTTCTTATCATTATCAAGTGTTATGTACTGTATGGAATTGCGTGTGCCGTACTTCTATAGGACTGGCAGCACAATCGGTTTGTCTACACCAGCATCACCACGGACATGTGAGTCATGTGTTGTGCTACAACTTGAGGGCAGCTATCATGTCACCGTGTGTCAGGAATTTTTCAAATTAGAATCTTAGGGGACCACCAATGTGTATGCGGTCCAGCCCCCACCAAAGCGTCATTATACAGCACGTGACTGTGTAATAAGATCAATACCTAATTTTTGTGCTTGTTGCAGTTTCGCATCTTTACAGTACCCCCTGAGGGGGCAGAGCCTGATGTCTGCATTCGTTTCCACTTTGCCGGTAGAGAGACTGCGGAACAAAGGAGGAGCCATCCTTTGCGTACGCAGGCCTGTTCTGTTCCTCACATTTCTCCCAAGGAAGGTCATTATCCCACGGGGTGACATCGTAGCTGTAAAAGAAAGCACATCGGTGCAGTCATTTGACATTTCTTTAAACACAGGTCCCAAGTCCCTAATTTCTCCTACTATCAGTCCAAAAGAAAAACAGGGTCTCCTCCTGCCTGAGCTCTCATTCATATGCTACTTCTGTTGCAGCTTTATTGGAAGTGTTTGCGGGTTTTTCCATGGCATTAAACACATACATCTTTAGGAATCTATTACCAAAAAAGGAAGGTTGAAAAGATCACTAGAATTAGCAAAAGAATAAAAAAGAAGTTGCAGTTGCCTCCTTCTCTTGACAACCATGCTTGCTATTCACGGTTTTCATAAATGATTCAGCCTCCCATTTACACTTTTCATCGACCCTCTCAGGGAGGCAGCAACCCAGTGAGCTTCTCTCCTGAGGGTTTCTGGCCGCACTCCTCGCCCCCCCCCCCTGCCTTGGCACGAACCATTGAGGCACCGTGTTCAGAGCTGCGGCAGCCTGCTATGGGTTGTGCAGCATCCAAAGGAAACGCTGAATACTTCTCAGTTAATTTCACTCCAATGCACCATCTAAGCCTTTGCTCCGAACCCATTTCACGGACCTGTTCTTTCTCTGAGAAAGAAAGAAGAGCTGCTCGGAGAGGGCGCCAATCCAACAACTGTCGGCTTCCGCGCAGGCCGTGGCAGTCTGGTTGGCAAGTCCTGGCTGCCAGGAGTACCTCCTGGGGTGAAATTATGAGAGGTGGGGCCTGGGCCAGAAGCAAGAAATTGAAGGAGAGGAAACCAGCTGTAAATTTTTCACTAGTCTGACGGACTGTATTTTTCTGGTCAAGAAACGGAGCAGCTGGTAGGGAGGAATTGCATTCTCACAAGTGTTGGAAGCAAGAATTCAGCCTATGTCTTTTGTCATGATCAAATCTGCAACACTCGTAGGTGATAAATGGGCATCATGGCAACTTGCCTAGGGCCCGATCACCTTGAATCTGAAGTATGATCAGAGATATAGTCTGACGACATTAAAAAAGCGAAATGAAAGCAAAACACAGTTTATCAGGTCGGAGCTAAGACCGTCCTACGCTGCACACAAACCCGCATCCCTACCATCAATCTCCTGATGGGGGAATGTCCACTAAGCAACAAGTAATGAACTGACCTGGGTGGTGAATGGGCAGGTGTGGGAACATTTGACACTTTGGAAAGTTATTTTTCCTCCACTGAGACACTCAGCGACTTGAAAGTAGACACAGACGGGAAGAAGGACGATAGAAGAAAAGGAAATGAATGAAAGGAGAATGGAGGGAAAGTCCAAAAAAATGAGAAACAACTCAAGAGGGAGGAAACACATGAAAATGCTTCTTAAAGCAGGTGAGACTGTGAGGGATGGAGACCCCAGAAGACCCCGGAATGATTTTGGGTAGGGACCAACTAAGACCGTGTATAGTATAACTACACTGTTGGCATTTATGATATGTCTGTAATGTTTCTAATATGGACTACTCTTCCCCGGGAAGGAAAACTAAAATTCAACAGGTACATATGCAACATGGGGAAAAAAAAAGGAGCCAAACACACTGGTATTCTGACTGGTGGTTTATCAAAGTGAATTCTACTTGTCAAGGAAGAAAATACCGGAAACTGAATGAGTGCAGCAAGCTTCAAATGCACAGTTCCACACAAAGCTAATTGTCCTAATTGTTGTAAGTGATTTAGAGGTTCTTAACATTCATGAAAGTAAAATAAAAATGAGTACCCCCCCTAAGCAATATTCTCCTTGGCTTAATGACATACAGAATCAATTGTGTGCAGCATTTAACGTGCATTTTTAGAAAATTGGTTTCTTTTTTAGAAATGGCATCCAAGACATAGCTGCAAGGCAGTCACCATCAATTACCTGATTATTTCTGTTTCAGTTATAGTATAATTCTCACTGGAAATAGGTTGTACGGTTAGGATTTAGGGTGAAAATCAACCAAGCATCTCCTGCCCCCAGTGCAAGTTTGGAATCTCGTGCGAAAACTGGCCAGGAGTAAGATGGACAGGAAGCAGAATTCTTGCCTTATTATTAGCAAACACTAATTGGGAAAAGTTACCTGGATCTACTGCCACAGCCAGGCTTTCTACTGCTGTTCCCCAACTGGAACAGCATCGTTGACGGAGAGTTTGGATCTGCTAAGTAAGTTCCTTTTCCTAAAATTGTTGCCCTACATTTGTTGAGTCTTATTGGTGGTGACTGAAAGAGACAGAGAGAGAGAACACCTACAGGTTGCATCTGGAAGAAATTTCTTGGCCTTGACCTCTGTGTGCTTATCTTAAGGATGGAGGAGCAGGACACAATTCATGCCTCATGGACAGGGGTATGAATAAAGGGAACTAGGTAGCACTTGAATCATACATATTCGGTTTCTTTATAAAATATTATGACATAAATTTTTACCGACATGAGCTATTTCAACAGTTGGGTCAAATTTGGAAGTTGGGCTGTGAGGACAACATAACATGTAGGTAAGATATATACACACACATACACACATACACATACATATACACACATAGGTATATATTTATTTTAAAATATATATCTCTCTGTGTTTTGAGAGATTAGATGTCAGTCTCTACTGATTACGCTTAGTATTGGAAAGAGCTTAAAAAACACTACAGACTAGTGAGGAAAATTATCTTTCATGACGCTTATTTAGAAAGGTCACTGTTAAATTCAGCATTTCTTCTTGGTTTCCCCCATTAGTCTCTAAGCGCTTTCAGGCTAGAGATAGTCCCCAGCCATCTTTCCATCTCCAGCCCTAACACACGGTTTGGTATATTTATTATTAAATAAATGAATGATTTAATAGATACTAAAATTGCTATGTTAAACACTTATAAAAAACCACTTTAGTACATAAGTGATATCCTTGGCATCCATTCATAAACGGCAAGTGCCTACCAAGCAAAGGGACTACGAATTTGATGCTCAGGCTGCAAAGGGGAAAGTCACGAGGTGACAGTGTCGTGACAGTGGCCCCGCACATTTGATTCTATGGCTTTGACAAGTGGAAATTTCCCAGCCGAGTCTTCGCTTCAAATTAACCTCAGTCTCCAGCAGCAGCAGGAGCAATTATGTGGACCTGCATTTAGAGACAGGAAAGGAGAGAGATTCCTTTTTTATGCCTCATTAGGCTACAGAACAAGTAACACAATACAAATGTCCCTGAAAGGATTAATGATAGAGCTCAAGATAGCTACTATTTGTTCTCATTGGAAATACGATCATCATTTCCTCTGATCTTCAGATCTGGGGATGAGCAAGGGTCACAGTATAACAGGAAGGAAAGAGGCAGCTGGAGAGGTGGGCTAGCATGGGCTGTTACCAGTTTGCTCCACACTTCTTCCCAATTTCACCCTTTCCTGAAAGCACTAGCCACTGGGCAGTGTTATTATTCATGGTAGTATTAGTGCAGTTCCAGGATTATTTACTGAGCAGTAAACTATTGTCCTAAAGACCATGAGAACTTTGGGCACGTTAGTAAGAATACGGCAAGGGGCCCCTTGCAGAGGCTAAGAACCTAAGCAGTTGTGTAGACATTGGGTGGCATTGTTCTTGGCCCAATTGTTCTTGGTGGACTGATGCCCACCAAGTCCTAGAATATTCTCCCTATTCAGCAAATGAATTAGAGGGAAGACCTTGTTATTTGAGATGATTTATTATATTTGAAGGAGGGCTCTGAACATGACATCATTATTTACAATCTAACGTTGATAAGCGATTCTAGGCATCTACTTAGCTATCCAGCTACTTTCTGTCACATTAAGCACAGTGCTGAAGAGAGCCTCCGAGAGGTGAAATGCCTGGTCTTCAAGGTTGGCTCCCCCACTGCCAGCTGTATGGCTCAGGGCAAGCAACTTACCTTCTCTGCACCTCAGTGTTCTCATCTGAGAAATGAGGATACTCATAGTCCCCCCTTCATAGAATTGAATGAGTTAATCTATACAAAGTGTTGAGTTATATGGTTGATAGCAAACACTCTCTGTATGTTACTTGTTTTTAATTCTCTGCATAGTACATAGCACAGTAACATATTTATCCTATTTGTTTAAATTATTTGCTTAATTGTTGCCTATATGATCTATTCCAGTAGAATGTAACCCTCAAGGAGAGCAGGGGCTTTATATTAATCACCACTATACCGCCAGAATTTAGACTAATATCTAATGGAGAGCAAGTATATGATCAAAAACGTAAATGAATGAGTTAGGTAGAACCAGGTGAAACCCAGATGTTCAACTGTTATTAATACAAAATAGTGGCTTTGTGGTTCAAATACATAGCATGAATGCCATGGACTTGAGGACAGTCAGTTTTGGCTCTCGGTGTAACTATGCCACATAATAGCTTTGTGATCTTGATAAGGCTTCTTCATTGTTCTCATTTATAGTTTGGAGGTCATGTATACCCACTTCCAAGAGCTGTTACGGGAATAAAATGTATTCGGAAATAATGCGTACACGTTCAACGAACATATTTGGAAACAGAGTAAATCCTAACATGAATGTAGCACTTTATAATTCACAAAATGAGTTTGCAAGTTTTATCTCATTTGTTCCCAACAACAGTGGTAGGTGGTGCAGGTAAAAGAAAGCCTATTTCACAAGGATAATTATTTACTACAAAGGAACCCACTTAGGGCTACTGCAAAAGTTTCACAGTGTCTAAGGGGAAAGGTCTCAGCTGAGACTTTATGTTGAAAAAATGGAGTGAAAATAATACTTTCCTAATAAATGTAATAATTTGGTTATAATGACAACTAGGGATAATTATTGAAAACAGTGAAATGTTTTTTTAAAAAATATGATTTCTGCAAAACTGTATAAGAACACAATGTAAAATTCTTTCATGTGCAATTAACTTTCAAGACACGATAAAAAAGAGGGCCTTCTTTTTCGAGGCTTTATCAGTTTTCCCAAGGACCTTTACTAAATTCTTGATATTCAAATGGATCTCCTTCAAACTGCCTGCCTTATCATCAGCCTTGCCCCTTCTCTCTGCTCCAGTTTCAAGCTGCCTCACCTAGCCGATCCCTCTGTCAGTGGCTTTGTGTGATACGCGGCCTCTCTCATTCATTGCTTGGCACTCTGAATCCTTTCTGAAATTCATAGCTTTGTTTGGCAGAGTGTTTGCATTCTATTTGTAGACTAATGATCAAAGACATTGATTTAATGGTTAGAGAGAGATACAAATCTTTAGAGAGAAGGGATGTGGAGAGCAGTCTAATTTTAAAAATGATCAACTCATTAGGCCATTAGGGGATATTTTCATATTATGATGGTGTCTGCTTTCCTGTGCAGTTTCATTATTGTGCAGACTTGGCTAATAAAAATTGAGGTAATAAGGAACTTCTGTATTATTACTGTATTTGTTTTATAAATGATTAAAATGCAGCTCAGAGAGGTTTACTGACTTAGGCAATACAGCATGTAAATACTGTCCCCTAATCCATGCTCCTTATGCAAAGGAGCAGATAAAATTGAGGTTCAGTACATCTATTTCCTCATGGTGGGTAGCAATTTGGATTCATGCTTTATTGCAATAAAAAGTCTCTTCACAGGACCAATCGCTGTGTATAGATGTTAGGATTTCTGCGTCGTCAAAGGTTCCAGGATCATGTCTTTTCTACTACAGTTGATTTGGGCCTCCCTCCATAGGAACCAAATGATCCCAAGTCTGACAGTTCCCTCTTGAGACTGGATGAAATAATGAAAAGGGATTTGAACTGAGAATCGAGATTTATGGGCTCTAGGTTTAGCTCTAATGGTAACAAGTTGTCAAAAATCAAGTCTGAACTTGGGCAAGGACCCTTCTCATTCTGAGTCTTGGTTTTCTTTACCTTTAGATAAAGATCCTGAACAAATCTATCCATAAAGCCCTTTCCTTGTCAAGATTTCCAGTGTCTGCCAACCACCTGTGATCCATTACAGGCTGGGCACGCTATCTGTGTTGCTGTGAACTTGAACTCTAGGATCTAACAGAAGAGGAGTGAATTGCAGCTCTCTGCTTTCCTCCCTATAATTCTCCTTACCTCTTTCTTTAATGCTCAAATTATCTAGCAAGCAGTATTTTGTGAAAACATGGCCTGAAGAGTCAGATAAATGGGGGTTCAAATCCCAGTCCCTTGTTGTTAGAAAACCTCTGAATTTCAGCTTCTTAACTTAGTATTTGAATATGGGAAAATATTGGGTATTAGTATGGATTTAACTGGTAAATATGGTAGTCCCCCCACCTGATCCATAGGGGACACAGTTGCAAGCCCCCTAGTTGATGCCTGAAACTGTGGATAGTACCAAACCTACATATACTATGTTTTTCCTATATATACATAGCTATGATAAAATTGATAACTTTGGCTCAGTAAGAGTTTAACAACAATAATAATATAGAATAATTATAATGATATACTATGTAATAAAAGTTGTGTGAATATGGTCTTTCCCTCTTAAAATATCTTACTGTACCATGCTCCCCCTTTCCCCCCTGTGATGCTGTGAGAGATGAGATGAAGTGAGGTGAAGGGCAGAGTCACTGTGACGTAGTGTTAGGATGCTGTGGACTTTCTGACTATATGCCAGAAGAAGGGTCATCTGGATGATCCTGGGTGACCTTGGATCACTGGGCCATGATGATGGCCATGGCTGGATGTCAGGAGCAGATGCTATTAATGGCTGAGGATCCTTAATAGTTGAAGTTTTTTTTGACTAATTGGCAGGTCACCTATACAGAGTGGATATGCCAGGCAATGGAATGATTCACATCCTGAGCAGGACAGAATGGGACAATGTGAGATTTCATCCCTCTAATCAGAACAGAGCATGCAATTTAAAAGTGATGCATTGCTTATTTCTGGAATTTTCCGTTCAATATTTTCAGACCACAGGTGGCTGAAACCCTTGACAGTGAAACAGTGGATGAGGCAGGTGGCTTCCATATATGTGAAGTATTTGGTCTAGAGGAGAAAGTCAGTAACCACCAGTTCCCTTACTCCAAATGAAGGACATAAAACACATTTGTGATTGGGCCAACACACTCCCTTCAATAGGAGACCCTAGAGATACAAGTGGTTAGGAGAACACAACAAAGTGTTCATGAGTGGAATGAGCTAAGATACCTACTTTTATGCAGTGCTTATGTAAAAGGGCAGATGTTGACACTGTCATCAGTGGTGTGTGCATCCACAAGGAAGCCCTTCCACAAAGCACTAATGTGGTTACAGTTAACTCAGCATCTTTTCAGTGACCTTGAACTTCAGACAATCCCTTGGCTTTCTTGTTAATCTCAGAAAGCCTGGTGTTTCTATTGCCAAAACAATGCAAGGAACCAGCTCTTTTCTCCAAAAGATTCTATTGGTGTTTCACTATCTCACTTCTTTCAGGCAGACCAAGGTAAATATTCCCTTAGGTAGATAAGATATTGGTCCTTCTGGTTAATGTTCCTGATTTTCCCTGTCTTTCTTTCTATCTACCTACTTAGCAAGCTAGCCAGCATCTCTAACTTCCTATCTATCTGTAGACTGACCTACCTACCTACCTGTCTATGACTTTACCTAACCCTAATGTCACATATTATTATTTTTTTGACTCTCACCTGTATAGAATGCTCACAGACATGTTTCCAGAGTAAAAAGAAGGCTAATTACTGTCACCCTTTTGTTAGATTATCTTTGACAATATCTTAATTAAATTTAATTTAATGAAACGAGTTTTTACTACGTGCACTGGCATATGACTTCTTTTGAAGAGATCTCAGCAGAATGGTTCCATCCTCAGAGGTCCCATTTCAGGTTTTCAGAAACCACGAAGCTGCCCAGAAGAAGGTAGCCAAGGCCAGGTCTAACTCCGGGAGGCCCTCATGTCACTTTGCTGCCTGTGTCACTGTCCTTCTGGGATTCTGACAGCAGCACAGTGGGGTCCTCCCAGCAGGATTTAGGTAAAAAGGCAGGAGTGGTGCCTCTGTTTCTGACATTTGAGGTTTGGGATAGTTACCAGAAACCTAAAAGTGGTCGAGAGTAGAAGGAGCCATTAAGGATTGGAGGAGCAGACACATCTAAGAGGAGGAGGTGAAACCGGAGTAGGAATTGGGTTTTGGATGCGTTAAGTCAAAATCCAGCTGACCAGAGTACAGAGTCTCAACCTAGTATGGTTGGGAAGCGGCTTTAATATGGGTACGTCTGACAACAGTCTTTGCCATTACTTTCTTCTTCTTTTTTTCTCTCTCATGATTATAGAATTTAACCCTACTCCATAATCATAGTGCAAAATAATAGAAAGTAACTCCTGGTAATGGCCATTTTTCTGTTTGTTTTCTACAGAAAATGTCAAATATAACCCACAATATTTTAAATAGTCATCCCAAGAGCAAAATATGACCATTTTTCTGTTTCAAAGAGATACACCTTTGACACATTCATGGACTTCATTGTAAATCATTATAGAGAGTGAGTGAGTCCAGAGAACAAAAACAGCATTTCCTTCTCTTTTGAATGCCATGGTCCCTGGCTTATAGATAGGCCTGGCTAGTGGGAAATTTTTTTGTACAATTTTTCCGAATTGAGATGATTACATTCACATTGTTAAGAGCCAATCAGATTAAGCTGTTTTCTGTCATCAAACAATGTTATTTTCCTTAAGCTATCACTTTCCTTGAATTGGAAACTTTATTTAATTGGTGACTTTTCTGAGAGCCGTAGGTCCAGAACCCCAAGATCTCGGGGTGGCCGGGCACTGCCTATCTGTCACTCCTCTTTGACAGTCTGTAAGGTGATGGTGGCATCTGTGCAGAGCAGATTGATAGCTCTGTCGGGCTTGGTGTGAGCATCCCCAAGATAGAACAGGAGGCTCAACACAGAGTCTGCACATGCTTAGGATGCTGGCTGGAATTAAATACCTTATTTGAAAACCCAGACACATGTGGAAGGAAATGAAGCAAATTCCTTCTTTCTATTGCATTGCAAATAAGACTGAATGAGGCTTAAGTGTAGAATTCTGCTGGGGTTGTTCTGAATCTACATGGTTCATCTCTTACAGGAGAGCAATTGAGTTATTTTGATATTTGAGGCCAGTTAGAAAAATCAAGTGTATCAGCTACTTTATTCTTACATTCAACCACTCATTTGCTTACTATCTTTTGGACACCTATTATGTACTATAGATAAAGCCGAGAATAAGACAAACAAATCCTCTATCCTTATGGAGCTTACTTTCAGGTAGAAACGAACAGATAAATATATCACCTAATGTCAGCAATGAAGAACAGTAAGCCAGGGTAGGCTGATATGATGGTACCATAATGTCTGGAACCAGATGACAGGTTGGCCAAAAAGTTCATTTGGGTTTTTTTCTGTATGATGGCTCTAGTAGTGTTCAGTTGTCTTTAACTTAATTCAAAACAATTTGTTAGATTGTATTGTGACAGCTGTCATATCAGCATGCATTTAAAAAAAACTTATCAAAATTTGTGAATTTTTGTGTAGCCATTTTAATATTGAAGATGAGAGAAAATATACAACATCTTTGGCATACTATGCCTTATTATTTCAAGTAAGGTAAAAATGCAACTGCAGTGCAAAAAAAAAAAGATTTGTGCAGTGTATGGAGAAGGTGCTGTGACTGATTGAACTTGTCAAAAGTGGTTTGTGAAGGTTCGTGCTGGAGATTTCTCACTGGGCAATACTCCACAGTTGGGTAGACCAGTTGAAGTTGATAACAATCAAATTGAGATATTAATTGAGAACAGTCAACACTATCGCACTTGGAAGATAGCTGACACACTCAAAAATATCTGAATCAATAAAGTTATTGGTGAAAATGAAAAATGTGCCTTCTATTTTATGGAAAAAAACTAAATGGACTTTTTGTCCAACCCAATATTATGATGCTAGTGACAAGTAATGGTTGTGATGGTTTTTCTGAGGAAGTGCTTTTGGGCAGAAATATGAATAAAATGAAGGAGAGATCCATGTAGATACATAGGGAAGAGAATCCTGGCAGAAAAAGAATAACCAAAAGCTCTTGGTGGGGATAAGCTTGGCATTTTGGAGACAGCAAGGGGCTTAGTGAAGATGTATAGATTCAGAGGGAGAGAGCAATGGGTGATAGAATAAAGAAGCATGTTTCCTGAGGTACAGGGTTTTGATTTTGTCCTAAGTGTGAATAAGAAGGCAATAGATGGGGAAATAAAAAAGGGAGAAAGAAAATCTGATTTACACGTTTAATGATTATGCTGTGTGGTGGGCATGATATGGCCCCTCTGAGGATGTCCACGTCTTAATCCTTGAAACCTGTGAGTATGTCTGTCACCTTACATGACAAGTGGAAAGTAAAGTTGCGGATGGAATTAAGGGTACTAAACAGCTCACCTTCACACAGAGAGATGATGTTGGTGTATCCAGGTGGTCCCAAGTCCAGGTATAATCAGAAGGGTCCTTAAAAGTAGAAGAAGAAGGTAGGGGACGAGATCAGAGTGATATGACGTGAGAAGTTCTCAATCCATGATTTCTGGCTTTGAGAAGGAGAGATGGGGTCCCAAGCCCTAGGGTGTGGGCAGCCTGCAGAAGCTGGGTGAGGAAAGGAGATGAATTCTCCACCAGAGCCTCCACAAGGAATGCAGAAGAAGAATACCTTGGTTTCAGCCCAGCGAGAGTCATGTTGGGTCTACAGCAGAATAGTAGGGCAAGTTTGTATTACTTACCACTAAGTTGATGGTAATTTGTTATAACAACAATAGAATTTTAATGGATTCTGAGATTGTGATTTTATGGTCTAGAGAAAATTTGTAGCTTAGACTAGAGTGGCCACAGTGGGGGTGTTGAGGAGTCATCAGATTTGGGATGTATTAACAAACTGACAGAGATCGTTTTGAATAATTCCCAGGATTTTGGTCTGAGTCATTGAGCCTGAACAACTGGGTGAGTTGGGGTGCCATTTATTGACCTGGGAAGACATGGTTTAAGGGCAAAAGTGAGAGTTCTGTTTTAGAACCTCACGTTTGAGATCCCTGCCAAACATTCAGGCAGAGACATTGGTCAGACAACTGGATAAATCAGTCTGAAGCTCAGGAGATAGGTCGGGGCTACAGATATAAATTTGGGGTGGCAATGGTGCAACATAGAAAGAGCTTTTATTGAAGGTATCATGCTGCTCCTGTGTCAACTGCAAATGCTTATTTTTGAAATCTTGTGTGAGAAGAAAGGATGGTTCTACCTTGTTGAGACCATTATTATTTGGAGTCTTATTGTAGTTGGACTGATAATATTTTAACCTCTCTCACAAATGGTTTAATCACTTCTTATTCAACACAATTTGATCTACTCAAATTCTCCAAAGTCCAGAGAACAGTAGAATCCTGCTTGTTGTGTCACAGGTTGGGGGATATGGCATGAATATTTCCTGAATGTATGTTCTTGTCTAAACTTGCCAGGGCAAGCTTGGTGACAAAGACAACTGTGGTGTCAGTGGCAAGGTGGCTGTAGCCTTTATCTGCACAGTTGAAAGTGGTTCATCGCAATGTTAACATTTGGAGCAGCCCGGTGAAGAAATAGGTGGGGAGGATACACTACTTCCCCTTTAGGACGTGACCTTGAAGTTGCACACATCTCTTCAACTCACATCTCATTGCTCAGAATTAAGTATATGGTCCCATTTACTTATTTACCTATAAGGAGATTTTGGGTCTGGATAGCCATGTATGCAGCTGAGATTTGGGGGGTTCTCTTACTAAAGGATGAAAAAGAAAGTAGATGTTGGGAGACAATAATAATTTCGATTTCATTCTGTTTCTCTGGACACCCTAACATTTTATGCATCCTTCTTCCTGCTCCTAGAACACATTCACTCCTCCCTGAGGGTGAGACATCAGTTATTACATCAGCCCCAAGCCCAATATTTGCAAGCGATGAGTGGCTGTGGCCGCTCCTGTCCCCAGTGGTCTCTAACTTAAAAGACCAGTTATTTGACCCCTTGCCAGTGTAAAGCAATGGATAAGGAGCTGTATGGCTGCATTTAAAACAAAGATATACACCCCCCAAATATTCCTTCCATTTAGAAAAAAAGGAAAAATCAACAATACAGCACTCACTTTGTAACAATTATCAAATATTGCTGTAAGAAAATACCTAAGACTCCTATATTAGTAGTTCATCAGGGCTCGCATAACAAGACATTGTAGACTGGGTGCCTTAAACAACAGGTATTTTTTTCATCGTTCTGGTGGCTCGAAGTCCAAGATCAAGCTGTGAGCAGGTTTGGGTTCTTCTGAGGCCTCTCTCCTTGGCTGGCAGAGGGCCACCTTCTCCCTGTGACCTCACATGGTCTTTCTTCTGGGCCTGTACCTCTAGTGTCCCTTGTCCCACCACCCTAAGGGCCTCATGACACAAGGCATTTAAATTACCTTTTTAAAAAAAAGTCATATGTCCAAATACAGTCGCATTCCAAAGTACAGAGGGCTAGGACTTCAACATATGAATTTTGGGGGGCCCAATTTAGCCTACAACAACTCCTTCCCTGGCAGTGGAGTAAATTCCTTCTGTCACTCCCCTGGAATCCTTAGTTCTGCTCTGTGGGCAGAACTTTCTAGATTAATGTCTTCTGTGTCTTACCTGGTCCTGGATTAGAGGAAGACAAGGCCGGTGGTTGTCTCAGCACAAAATTGAAGGCAGCACAATAAAACTCAGTAATCAAGATAAGATGATTTAAATGAAATATTTTAAACAAACAAAATAAATGCAAAAATCTATGGAAAAGTACCGATTCTTAATAAAGACGTGACTGATATTACTGATTCCTTCGTTTGCCTCATGTTTTCATATAACTTCCTACAGCACTTGTTACTGATCCTGTCATCATTAAAAATTTTTATATATTTTTTCTCCAGGGATTTTTGGCACTAATTTTGATTGTTCAAAATATTGTATTTCAATATTATTCATGTTGGTTGCTGACTATATTTGCAGCCCCTTAGATTTTGCACCAGAGATAAGTTCCTTGCATACCTTACCCCAATCCCCCTCACTCTTTCCCCTCCCCCTAGCTTTTTCTTCTGGAAATTTTTCCTTGTCCATTGTATCTTCTATAGATTAAGCCATAGCTGGTGCTCATTCCCAGAGTATAGATTTAGTCACTCTCAAAAATTGTTTTATCATCTTTGTGAAAGTTTTGAGCTAAGCACCCACCATGGGTGTTACTGGAGTGGTTAGACTGTATATTAGAGATCAGAGTAGGTTGTCCCAAAAGGGAAAACCCAAGTAGTCAGCCCCCACTAGAGTTCTGGTCAAATGTGTTACCCACGGAGCTTAACTTTTCCAAAATCACTAACCAGCAGAGAGGTGTTCTGAGAATTTAGGTTATTGTGCTTTTTCACCCTCTAAAGTTCTGACATTTCTACTAAATATCATTGGTTATTTGCTCACTGCTTTATGAAATTTCAACATTCAAAAACATCTCAATATCTTAGACCTTAGAACTTACATTGTCCACTTAGCCAATGCCCATATGCTTCAGCTAAGGGAGGAATGGTACCCAGAGAAAAAAGGTGAGTTTTTCATGCTAAATGGTTAGCTATTGACAGAGTTATGCTTGAAATTTTAGTCTTCTGGTTCTTATTCCACTGTTGTAGTCTCTATATTATGCTTGCTTGTCTATTTCACTCTTCCCCCTTCTTTCTGATTTAATCATTACCTAAGTAACACATGTTTTTACTATTTTTAAACATTGCATTATAAAGTTCAGGCACTACTAGTTTTAGTTCTTTACCCTTGTCCTCAGAAACGACCACTCTTTTGAGCTGAGTATCCATGTGCTTTTATATACATGTATTCTTGTTTGTGTACCTCTTCATAGAGCATTCAGATCGTTGCCTTTGGTTTTTCTTTATCAAGTAAGTGAGATCATACAATACACATGGTTTTGCAATTTGCTTTTATTCACTCAATAATACATTTTGCTATCTATCCATATTGAGACACAAATCCCATCTTTTCCTTCAAATTAATATATGGTATTTTATCCAAATAGGCCACATTTTATTTATCTATATTATTTAGTCATTTTCCTTTTGTTACATATTTTGTTTTCAATACTCACCACTAAAGCTAGTTAAATTTATACATTAATATTCATGACTTTTTAAAATCACACACAAATACCAGCCCCTGAAAGGGGAGCGCTATGGACTGAGTGTGTCTCCCACCCCCTGCAGAGCTCAGATGTTGAAATCTTAAGCCGCAAAGATGGTATTATTAGGAGGGTGGGGATTTTGGAAGGTGCTTAGGCTATGAGGATGGATCTCCCATGAGTGGGCTTAGTGCCATATAAAAGAGGCTCCAGAGAGATCCCTGGCCCTTCTACCAGCGGAGGTGATAGCAAGAAGGTGCCGGCAAAGAACCAGGAAGAGGACCCTCAGCAGAACATGTCTATTCTGGTGCCTTGATAGTAGACTTCCAGCCTCTGGAACTGTGAGAAATGAATTTCTGTTATTTATCAGCTACCGGGTCTATGGCATTTTGTTATAGCTGCCCAAGCAGACTCAGACAGACACCTACTGCCATTTGAAATCATGATGCATGGAAGAATATTTGCTGCATTTTAATTATTTGATTTTCCATGAAACATGTTATGAGTCCTGGAGTTAGGAGATCATTGAATTAGAAGAAAAATCAGACATCCTGAAGTTCAACTTCTTCCTTTTGTAGAAGCAACATTAGAGGTTAAGAATTTAGTGATCCCCCCCCCAAATTATAGAATGACAGTTGATGGTATGTGCCCTCTATTCATCTCTGTCTCATGGACCATTTTTCTTGCCATCTTCTAGGTTAGAATTCCTTGAGTCACCCTTGGCTTCTTCCCTGTGTCCCTTGCCCCTGTCTTTTTTTTTTTTTTCTTCATGTATTCTGATACTCCTAAGAAACCTTCAGTAATCAGGTAAGTTCTAGACTCCTCTCTTCCATCTTGGCCTGCCCAGAACCACCACTTTGGGATGGGAACCATCTCTCTGTAATGTCAGCTCAGTGATGGTGAAACCCATTTGCCCGTCCTCTTGCCCGTGACAGGTAAGGCTGCTGGATGGCAACACGCTTTCCTTCTCAGCTGCATCCTCAGCATCATCAGTGCAACCCAGCATTTTTCTCAATACTGTCCTCAAAAAGTCAAATTGGCAAGTGAGATGGAATCTATTTTTTACCCTTTTTTAAAAAAACTCAGGACAATGTAGGGACCCCCTTAACCTGAACCCCCAGTGATTTTTTTTTTAAAAATTATTGATTGATTATAGAGGGAGAGGAACAGAGAAAGAGAAACATAGATTTGTTATTCCACTTATTTATGCATTCATTGGTTGATTCTTTTAAAATTATTCTATTGTTGTTCAATTACAGTTGTCTGCATTTTCCCCCCACTCCAGCAAACGCCCCTCCCTCCCTTGCTTCTACTCTCCCCCTTGGTTTTGCCCACGTGTCCTTTATAGTAGTTCCTGAAAACTCTTCCCTCCATTATCCCCTCCCACCTCCCCTCTGGTTACTATCAGATTGTTCTTAATTTCAATGTCTCTGGTTGTATTTTGCTTGCTTTTTTCTTTTGTCGATTATGTTTCAGTTAAAGGTGAGATCATATCATTGGTTGATTCTTGTACGTGCCCTTACCAGGGATCAAACCCACAAACTCAGTGTATTGGGACGATGCTCTAAACAACTGAGCTACCTGGTCAGGGTTTATTTTTTATCCTTGGTGTAAAACTTGGGCTGTCTCCAGGCACATGTGATTCCCTGCACATGATGGTTAATGGTTTATACACATCACTTAGCTTTTACCTTTGCTTCATTTTTATTAACCTTATGTGGCATATCCCGCCCATGCATGCAATTTACACCCATCCCCAGGATCCAGTTCAATTTCCTCCTCTTCCTGAAGCTTGATTTGACTGTTCTTGTCAATAGTGCCCTCTTTTCTCTTCATTCCTGTATCACTTACCTTATAGTGGTGTATAAATAATTCACATACTTCACTCTCCTCCCAGATACTATAACGATCAAGGCTGTGATCTTCATTTTCCCTGCCTTTCATACAACATCCACCGTGGTACTGAGAGCCAAGTAGAATCCAGTGCCTTAGTGTATTAGCAAATGCCTGTTGGGTAGAGAACACATTATGTAAGTGTAAATCCTCCCATATGGAAATGTTTGCAAAGCATTGAGATGATTATTTACCATATCCTGGCAAATGACTTTGGTATTATGAAAAATGCATGACTTTAAATAATTTCCTTTCCTCATAATAAAATAATATGTGTTCCTTGTATAATTTTTAGAAAGTACACAGGGAAAATAAAGATAATTTCTAATCCTAGTCTGCAGAGATAACTTCTGAGGGTATTCAGTTCTTCCCCTGAGGGTTATGCATTTAAATATGCTTCATTTTAAGACAATCCAGGACAATTAGAAAATACAGTTTTGTATCTTGCTTTTTGCAATTGGTAGTATATCATTATTATTTTTGCCATTTAATAGTCAATAAAAAGTTTCTCATGGCTACATATTCTTCCATTACATGAGATGCTTCACAATCTCTTTAATCACCTATTATGGAACATTTACATTATGTCTAATTTTTCACTGCTATAAGTTAGTGAGCTAAGAATTACTGAGCACTCCTGTGGGCCAGATACTCTGCTAAGTCCTTTATATTCGGTGACCTATTAAAAATTCATAGCCTTTGTGCAAGGTGCTTTTATTGTATCTGTTTTTAGATGAGCAAACCAACGACTATCAAGGTTAGTTTCCTCGTCAAAGATCCTAGAGCCGCTAAGTGATGAAGCCAGAATTCTAACCCAGGTGATCTGGCCCAAGAACCTGGGCTAACCGTTATGAATTACAATTGTGGTAAATTCTCCTAATATAGAATTCTTTGTTCCCATTTTTAATATTTTCCAATGAAGAAAATACAGTAGAATTACTGAATCCAAGGGCATGAAGAAACTTCCTGTTGTCAAATTGCTTTTCAAACAGATTGACTGATTGGAGTGCAATGTGTGCAGTACGCAGGTGCTGTCTTTCCCCGAGAGAGACGTAGTAGCTTCCTCCACCATTGACGTCCTAACCCTCCTCTCCAGCCACTCTAACTAGAGCACCTGTCACCTCCTCTGTGCTGATTTACAATTCGGTCTGTCTTTTAATTCACAATACCTACTGCTGTGTCATGTACATAGTAGATTCTCATATGGCTTTTGTCAAAAAAAACAGTGTGACATGCAGTCTCAGGTGCCACTTTGCTATTCACAGACAAATGTCATTTCACTTTTCACTCCCCATGCTTTCTTAATACAGAGCATCAGCTCTGGAACCGCTGGTCCCCTCACCAATCCTGTGTGCCCTCCCACCTGTTTTTCTCCCCCAATCTAATTCTCAAGTCCCCACATCATTCACAGATGTTGCCTACTATGACACCTTTGCTCTTACCACTGCCCCCTCCAGTGCAGAACTCTCCCCTGCCAGGCTCCCCTGAAGGATGGCCTCTGTGTAAGATGTCCTGTAACAGGAGGTTTGTAATCTAATGTAGCAATTTATCATGTAATTCCTTTAATGAATCTCTAATGGATCTTTAATAAGCTTAATGTCACTTATTCGTTATACTTCCTTCTTATCCCCCACTCACTTTAAACATACTTTAAAATATGCTTTTTCCAAGCTTTGTGGGGTGGGCTATTAGAAGTAGTGAGAACTCCCCTAGGCATTCAGGGACAGACCAAGCGGCCATCCCATCCCCAGGCTTCCCCATAGGTAGGTTTGTGTGGCTTCAGTCATCATGATATTTTCAAAACCAGTTCAGGAGTCACTGATTTTTCCCTTATTTTCCCATGAAGCTGTTTCCTCACAGTTCCAACTAGAAGCTCCTAGAACCCCATAGGTGAATTCAGAATCTTTTGTCATGAGAGAGATTTTAGGGAGGTTATAATTAACTGAATATTTACTAGAACCTCGATTATGGTACCTTTGATCAACCTAAAGTTACTGAATTACCTATGGCTGAAAAAAATGCTGTCAGATCATCAAGGGGTTGTATATCCCAGTCCCCAAATGAGGCCAATGAATTCGGTTCCCCCACCAGCGTGAACTGCAATCCCCGTGACTGTCGTTTGCAACGTAGTCTGCATTTCACAGATGCCCACGTTTTTCTCTTTTGTATCAACACAGCTTTTATAGTTAAAAAGTCTCTGGCACATTCATAGTCTCCAATAAATCAAGTACATATGTCTTTAAACCACAAACACAAATATTCCATTTGCCATTAAATTTGTGGATATATGTGATCTTGTAATATTTTGCTAGCACTAGACCTTGCCAACTTGCCTTTTGAAATCCTCACTTAAGGAAAACTAATGTTCAATGCAGAAATTATAGGGCCCAGAGGTTGGTGAGGCTACAGAAATGGGCTGAAGGTTTTTAAAAGAGAAGAGGAGGGGGAGGAAAATTCAAAGCTAGAATACCTTTGGGTTTATGACCACCTTAACATAACAGAAATGAAGAACTAAAGGCACCACAGGAAGTGAGGGGCCAAGGACCAGAGGAGCCAAAAATGGGAAAGAAACATTAGAAGCCACGGAAAGGTTCAGAAAAGCTGACAGAAGAAGGGCTGATGGTGAAACAGTTGGCAAGGAGGAAGGTGGACACCAGAATGAAAAGCCATTAACAGAAGAATAAAAATACAGAATTGAAAGAAGCCGCCCTGCAGCTCTGCAGCCGCTAAACTCCCCTCTGCTTTCAGCAGCTCTTTGTGATTTAACAACAGATTTCACAGCCAGAAAACTGTATTAGGGAGAGGGGAAGGGAGTTGGCACCGAAATTGTTTTTGCTGACTAGATAAATGCTACTATTCCAATAGCAACTATGGCTCCTCTAATGAAAAGATTGATTCCAGAGTTTGGCAGAAAACGGTCTAGCAAAGCAATAACAGTTCTGCGGCCTCGGCGTGAAACTCTGCCACTTTCACGGCTCCCTCTGTCTATCATGTGTTGCCAGGCAAATTCCATGCTCATAAAGAGAAGAGAGAAACTCCTGCTTCATACTGGAAACAGAGGGAGAAATCTGAGAGCTGTGATCTGAATACTTGTTTTTATCTGTTATTTAATTCACTCATACAAGGAATACTCAGTTGAACACCTAGTAAGTGCCGAGCACTGTACTGGATTCTAAGAGCGAAGAACTCGTTGGCGTTTAAGGAATCACAGTGGGTTAATTCAGGGTCAGCACCCTACAGCCTGCGGACCAAACATACGCACTGCCTGCTTTTGTAGAGAGGAGCGGCCCATTCAATTCCATGTCGCCCGTGGTTCCCTTTGTGTTTCAGTGGCAGAGCTGAGGGATCGGAACAGGGACTCTACAGCCCGCGAGAGTAAAACATGTTTATTATCTTGCTCTTTACAGAAAATGCTTGCTGACTGCTGGATAAAGACAGTCGTTACAGTGGAATTATAGCAGAGTTTAGCAAATTATAGAAGGAGCCATGGATGCTAATGAAAGCTTCAATGAAAAGTTGATATGTGGCATTTGAGTTTAGCTGAAAAACATAATCATGCTTTGGGAGCAACAGTGACAAAGATAGTACTTTGAGATAACTTGGGAACTTTAGAAATCTGTCCACTTTTTGTTCTGGCCACAGCATAGATTGGGATGGGTGACTAAGAATGGGGGCTTGAGGCCAGAGGGACCAGTAGGATCCAATTCATTTATGGGAGGGCCTCATGTTGGGGACGTACCATGTGCACACTCAGCACGGAAAGGCACCCGGAATTCATAGCACCCAATCTCTGTGCTCATGAAGCTCAACCTCCAGTATACAGAAGACATTAAATAAAGCCCATGACAGAAGGAGATATGTGCTTTAGAAAAGTGCAAATGAACTACAGTGGGGCTTTTCCTTTTAGTAGGAAGAAATTACGTATGCTGGAGAGGTCAGATGATAATTACTTTCTGTTAATGATAATAATGTACCTGGAAGGATGGTTATGATTAGGACAGGTGGGCCCAGGCAGTTGCAACAGCATAAAGAGATACCTGCAAAAAGAAATGTTAAGAGGTTTGGGGTGTGCCTTAGCCCAGATTCCCTAGAAAACAGAATCGGAGGTCAAATTTTGTGTGAACACTTCATTGGGCAGTGCAGCCCCAGGGAAGCAGGAGGCAGGAATGAAACAGATTGAGGCAGAGATGGAGGGCAAGCCAACATAAGGGAGCAGATCCCAGGCTGCCCACAGCTGTGCAACAGGCACTGCTCAATGCTGCGACTTGTAGGATAGTTTTCTAGAGACTGGACAAATTCCACGACTCAGGACAGTCCACATGGTAGGGTAGAATTTATCCAGAATCCCCATTGTCCATTGGCTAATGCACTCTGTGGGGCATTACGCTCCCCACGCTGCTCATCGTGTTACCCCAGCACATTGCTACTGGGAAGGCGATTCCCCCCACTGTGTGTTAGTTCTGGGCAGGGTGCCTGTGCGTTTGTCTCTCCTTGCCAGTTAGTGTCCCAGGTAGAGCATCTCCATCTGTATCAGTAGCAACAGCAGTGGTGACCCTGGAGACAGTGCAGAACTTTCCTAGGGCCACTCCAGCCAGAAAGTAAGTGGGCAGCTTGGTGGTGACACGTAAACTGAGTCCAACGTGGGGAGCATCAAATTACTTGTCTGGAATAGAGGGTAGGGAACTAGTGGAGAGAAGGCCCAACGAGTTGGAATGCCTTATGGAAGACATTAGCTGTTGGATGGGGACCATGTAATTAATTTATTAGCAGGTGGAAAACAGTGAAAGGTTTTCCAGATGGAGATGACATGATCAAAGGTATATTTTTTTCAGGGGGAATTCAGAAGTGGTATGTAAAATGGACTTAGAGGGTGTGGAAATTGGAAGGAGGACTCTGTGAGTTAAAAAAGAGTCTTGGCAGAAAGGATGGAATTGCTGTTCTATAGTCCAGACCATTGGAATGGGCACTGGTCTCCTTGGAGAGGCCTCCCACCCCAGCCCCCCACTACGAACCATCTTCCTTCCTTAGGGAGATTGAATAGATACAGGTGCCTTGCCCGAGAAGGCAAAATGACCCTCAGTAAGGTCTGTTTCTAAGCAGCACAGGGATTTTGTATTGAAGTGCTTTCATTTTTAAAACAATAGTAATAAGGCACTTATTCAGACTATACCTATATAGGTAAATAAACCTCCTTCTCACTTTGTGATCTAGAACCTGAGCAACCAAAGGCTCCAAATTCACATCCTCCATCCATGAGAGAATACTGACTGCAAGGTGGGTGGGAGAGAAGGAGGCAGCCCTGCCATTGGTCATAAACAGACTCCGCCCTTTTCTGCTCCTACCACAGCCTTGCCTCTGCCTGAGGCTTCACAGAAAATATAGGTCAGTCAATCAGCAAGTAAATAGTCGGGGCTTACTGGCTGTTGTACCTTGTCGTCAGGGGAAAGGAGGCCATACCTGGGAATAAGCCACTAGTTTTCATGAGAGGAACTTGGGAGCATTGATACTGTAAAAACACAGCCATTGGATAATACAAACGATGTACGGAGTTGGATTCCTTCATGTTGAGGTCAACCCTGCCCCTTTAGGAAGAAAGACAGTAATGTGTGATAGTTAAATCCATGGTCCAGGAGCCAAAATGTTGGAATCAATTCCTGGGGTTTTTTTACCCTTACTAGTTAGCATTTCTCAGTTTCCTCACTCTTAAACCAGAGCAATGATAGTTGTCTTTTCACATCCTGAAACAATTAAATTTAATAATATATGTATGGTGCTTAGCATAATTATTGCCAGTGTTCACCAGTGTTACCACAAGACAATCTCTTATTTGTGATTCTAAAATTTAAAAATCACTGAAAACTGACTTCCGGCCAAGATGGAGGTATAGGTAGACACACTGTGCCTCCTTGCACAACCAAAATAAGGACAACAAGAACTTAGAAACAAAACACAACCAGTACTGACAGAAAATTGAATTGAATGGAAGTCTGACAACCAAGGAGTTAAAATAGACACCTTCATCCAGACTAGTAGGAAGCACAGAGTTGGGCAGCTCAGCGGAGAGGGATCGCGGCAACAAAAGTGGTGGCTGGTGGGTCGTCAGTGCAGGGTGGCAGTGGGCGAATCGGATCGTGGAGGGGTGTGGCATGCAGGGAGGCTGGCTGACCGGGTGGTCCCACATTCGAGTGCACATAAACCAGGTAAAACTGAGGAGGGAGACAGGCTGTGTGACCCAGGGTCCCAGTGCAGGGAAATAAAGCCTCAAAACACCAATTGAAACACACCTGTGGGGGTTGAGGTACAGGGAGAACTCCCAGCCTCATGAGAGAGCTCATTGGAGAGGCCCACAGGGTCCTAGAATGTACACAAGCCCACTCACCTGGGAACCAGCACCAGAAGGGCCCAGTGTGCTTGGAGGAGTTGGTGGAAGGGACTAGAATCCAGCGAAGAGTGGAGCTAGTGCCATTGTTCCCTCTTGGACCCCTCCCCACAAATATCATCACAGTGCAGCAACATGGGTTGCCCCACCCTGGTGAACACCTAAAGCTCCACCCCTCACTATGTAACAGGTGCATCAAGACAAAAAAAATGGCCCAAAGGAAAAAATAGATCAAAGCTCCAGAAAAAAATACAACTAAGCAACGAGGAGATAGCCAACCTATCACATGCACAGCTCAAAGCACTGGTGATCAGGATGCTCACAGAATTGATTGATTTTGGCCATAAATTAAATGAAAAAATGAAGGCTATGCTAAATAAAATAAAGGAAAATGCACAGTGAACCACTAGTGATGGGAAGGAAACTGAGACTCAAATCAATGGAGTAGACCAGAAGGAAGAAAGAAACAACCAAACAGAAAAGAATGAAGAAACAAGAATTCAAAAAAATGAGGAGAGGTTTAGGAACCTCCAGGACATCTTTAAATGTTCCAACATCCAAATTATAAAAGTACCAGAAGGGGAAGAGAAGGAACAAGTGGAAAACTTATTTGAACAAATAATAAAGAAGAACTTTATTATTCCAATCTGGTAAAGGAAATAGACTTCCAGGAAGTCCAGGAAGCTCAGAGAGTCCCAAAGAAGGTGGACCCAAGGAGGAACACACTAAGGCACATCATAATTACATTACCCAATATTAAAACAAAGGAGAGAATCCTAGAAGCAGCAAGAGATAAGGGGATAGTTACTTACAAAGGAATTCCCATCAAACTGTCAGCTGATTTCTCAAAAGAAACCTTGCAGGCAAGAAGGGGCTGGAAAGAAGTATTCTAAGTCATGAAAGGCAAGGACCTACATCCAAAATTGCTCTATCCAGCAAAGCTTTCATTTAGAATGGAAGGGCAGATAAAGTGCTTCTCAGATAAGGTCAAATTCAAGGAGTTCATCATCACCAAGCCCTTATTATATGAAATGTTAAAGGGACTTATCTAAGGAAAACAAGATAAAAAACATGTATAGTATAATGACAGCAAACTCACAATTATGAACAACCACACCTAAAACAAAAGCAAACAAAGCAAGCAACCAGAACAGGAACAAAACCAAAAAAATAAAGATCACATAAAGATCAAAGCAATAGGGGAGTGGTAGGAGGAGAAGGGGGGAAAGGGTACACAGAATAAGTAGCATAGATGGTAGGTAGAAAATAGACAGGGGGAAGGCAAGAATAGTGTGGGAAATGTAGAAGCCAAAGAACTTATAAGTGTGACACATGGACATGAACTAAAGGGGGAATGTGGGTGGGAAAGGGTATGCAGGGTGGAGGGGAGTGAAGGGAAGAAAAATGGGACAACTGTAATAGCCTAATCAATAAGATATATTTAAAAATTCACTGACAAGTTACAAACTCCAAGTTCTTTTGTAACTCATTTGGTGGCAAGACCTATTATTCAAAGTCTTTATGTATCACACATAGTATAAATGTTAATTTTTGTCTTCATCTTCATAGGAACTTCATGTTTCACTGTAGAAATATTTATGTGTTTAATTGTAAGGTGTTATTCCAGACCCTGATGGGATCATTTTATATCATTTAGTCTATGAACCACATTTCTAGTCTAAAATTGCCAAATTCTGAGACACAATCATCTCAGAATTTCCTACTGTGCACCTGTACTACTGAGAGCGGTGGAATGGAATGATAATACAGGGATTAATACTGATTCTTTCTCTCCTTCCTACTCTAAAAATGCATAAAAAATTCTTGGGCAACTTTGAATTGCTTTCTAATCATTATCCCCATGTATGCTGTTTTGAAAAATCTGTTTCCACACATTTTGAACTAAAAGAAAAATTCTGATAATTTCCCCACCATTTTTCTCCAGTCTCAGCCCACTGATGTAACAACCCATGGTAGCAGTTTGGCATATGGCTTTTTATATCCTGACATATTTTTATAAGTGGTTTTCTTTCTTTTAAAAATATTTGTTCTATTTTTCCATTACCACTTAATTCCTCTTATGCCCCTGTCCCCCCTGAAATATTTTTAAGGATATCCTATCAAGATAAACTACTTCCGGAACATGGTTTAGACCCAAACATGGAAGCCTAATAATCTAATGCTAAACTCTTCTAAGAAAGTACATTACCTTTGAGCAAACCTCCTTAAGAGTTCACCCTTAAAGGTTATTTTATTTCTATTCTGATGGGACATGTTTTAGTACAAATTTTAATGACATTTCTTAAGTGCTCATGCATAGAACCAAAGGCTTTCTTTGGAACAGACCATTAAAACCTATGTCATTTTGGTTACATAATTTGTTTCCTCTGAAGAAGAAATGAAACAAAGTGGGCATTTAAAATGTTGCCAAGCAAAATTAAGTCTCTGAAAACTTGGTGGTCAACTTCAGATTACTGTACTGTTTGCTGCTTTATCACCTCAAAGCTGGATTAAGTCCCACTGAGGTTACCTCTTGTCCACCTACACTGTGGTTTCTGTCCTGGGTAACAAAGGACGCTGGCATCCCTCAGCCTCATGAAATGAGATACGGGAGGACTTTCACTACAGAACGCCTTCTGTTATTTCAGCCTCCCTCCCTCCCCCTGCTCCAGGGCTTCTCGTTTCTGGAATAAGTATTTAATTGCTGCTTAAGGTTGTTACCTTACATTTGCAAAAAAAAAAAAAAAATCTCAGAGCTTTAGCAACTTGAATTTTATCTTGTTAAGAAGTGGAACACTCTTTGATCATTTTTTATTATTTTACCTTTGGCCAGTTTCTCCAATTTAGAGAATACTTAGAGTTACTTCTTGATCATACATCAGACATGCCTCAAAGGTGTCTAGCATTAATACTTCCAGGATGAGAAGTACCTTAGGACTAACAGAAATAAGGGGATATTATGAGGGAAGAGGCCATAATAGTACTACTTCATTAGAAAATGTACTTATCACAGGAACTAGTATAAAGATCACATGAACAACAACTAAGGGGGGTGGAAATGGGAGGGAGGTGGAGAGCACTGGGGGGCGGTGAGCTGGAATGGGAGTAAAAGACAGGAAACTGTACTTGAACAACAATTAAATAAATTAAAAAATAATGAAATTTAAAAAAGAAATATGCTTATCATCTTTTACCAAATTGGAAGAAGTAAAACTGTCATTGTTTGTAGATGACATGACACTGTATAGAGAACCCTAAAGATTCCACCAAAAATCTACTGGAACTCATATAAATGAGTTCAGTAAATTAGCTGGATACAAAATAAATATCCAAAAATCAGGTGCATATTTATACACCAATAATGAAATTTCAGAAAGGGAAACTAAGAGTATAATCCCATTTACAAGTGCTTTAAGAAAAACACAATATCTGGCAATAAATTTAACCAAGGAGGTAAAAGACCTATACTCAGAAAACTTGAAAACACTGAAGAAAGGAACTGAAGAAGATACAAATAAATGGAAGAATATATCATGCTGTGGATAGGAAGAATTAACATCATTAAAATATCCATACTACCCAAAACAATCTATGGATTCAACACAATTCCTATTAAAAAAAACCAGTGACATATTTCACAGATCTAAAATAAATAATTCAAAAATTTATATGAAACCACAAAGTACCCCAAATAGCCACAGCAATCTTGAGAAAAAAAAGAACAAAATTGGAGGAATTACGTGACCAGATATCAAACTATACTACGAGGTCATAGTAAGCAAAACAGCATGGTACTGGCATAAAAACAGACATATAGATCAATGGAATAGAATAGAAAGCCCAGAATTACACCCATGCTTATGTGATCAATTAATAATGATCATAGAATGGTGTAAATATTGTCTGTTCAATAAATGGTGTTAGAAAAATTGGACAGCTATGTGCAAAAAAATAAAACTAGACCACCTTCTTATACTGTATATAAGAATAAACCAAAAATGGATTAAAGACTTAAATATAAGACTCAAAACCATAAAAATCCTAGAAGAAAACATAGGCAGCAAAATCCCAGACATATCTGTTAGTAATATTTTATTTGATACATCTCCTTGGGCAAGGGAAAGGAAAGAAAAAGTAAATGGGACTACATCGAGCTAAAAATCTTTGCACGCAAAGGAAACCATCAACAAAATGAAAAGACAACCCACCGAATGGGAGTATATTTGCCAATGATACATGTGATAAAACAAACAATCCAATTTTAAAAAATGGGCAAAGGATCTGAATAAATACTTCTCCAAAGGGGACATACAGATGGCCAATAGACATATGAAAAGATGCTCAACATCACTAATCATCAGAGAAATACAAATTAAAACCAGTGAGATATCACCTCACAACTCTCAGAATGGTTATCATCAACTAATCAACAAATAAATATTGGAGAGGATGTGGTGAAAGGGGAACCCTTTTGCACTGTTGGTGGGAATGCAGATTGGTGTAGCCATTGTGTAAAACAGTATGGATATTCCTCAAAAAATGAAAAATGGAACTTCCTTATATTCCAATGATTCCATTTCTGGGTATATATCCAAGGAAACCCAAAACAATGTTTCAAAAGAGCATATGCACCCCTATGTTTATTGCAGCATTATTTACAACAGTCAAGCTATGGAAGCAATCCAAGTGCACCTCCATAGATGAGTGAATGAAAAATCTGTGGCACATAAATACAGTGGAATATTTCTTGGCCAAAAAATAAAAATAAAAGAATGAACATTTACCACTTGTGACAACATGGATGAATCTAGAGAGTATTATGCTAAGTTAAGTAAGCTAGTCAGACAAAGACAAATACCATATGAGTCCACTTATATGTGGAATCTAAAGAACAAAATAAATGAACAATCAAAACAGAAACAGACTCATAGACACAGAGAATAGACTGATGGTTGCCAGAGGGGGTTGAGAGGATGGGTAAAAAAGGTGAAGGGACTGAGAAATACAGGTTGATAGTTACAAAGTAGTCATTGGGATGTAAAGTACACCATAGAAAATATAGTCGAAAGTACTGTAATAACTATGTATGGTGCCAGTTGGGTGCTGGAAATAATCAGGGGGAACACTTGGTAAAGTATGCAACTGTCTAACCAATATGCTGAAACTAATGCAATATCAACTGAATATAAACAGTAATTGAAAAATATTTTTAAAGGAAGTTGAGACACACACAAAAGATTTAAATTCAAAAATAAAGTAAAATAAAATAATTGTTTTGTTTCCTCCCCCAAAGAAATATAATTGTAACCCTTTAAAGCAGTGTTTATGGTGCTGTCTGGGGGTTCACTGAAAGAGAAACCTTAGTAGCCCTGGCTGGTGTGGTTCACTTGGCTGGAGTGTCATCCTGTAAATCCAAAGGTCCCAACAGTCAGGGCACATGCCTGGGTTGCAGGTTTGGTCCCAGTCAGGGCACCTGTGAGAGGCAGCAAGTCAGTGTGTCTCTCTCACATTGATGTTTCTGTTCCTCTTTCTCTCCCTCCCTTCAATTCTCTCTAAAATCAATAAGCATGTCCTTGTATGAGAATAAAGGGGAATAGAGAGAACTTGCTAAATCTACACAATCGAAAATTATTGGTGGCCTATGTGGGGGGTCAGGCAGCTTAATAGAGTGTGTATTTTCTCTTGTTGCCTGAGTTCTATGCTGAAGAGACAAGGAATAAGGCAGGTGGAGATTCAAATGCCTGGTTTATTACCAAAAGAGGTATTGAAAAATGAAGTTTAGGCATAAAGCAACAGTGAGCTCCAAATACTCAATCCCATCAATACACAGACTTAGTACTCAGGTAGTACTGGTCAACCACAAGCCTTCCACACAAAATGTCAGGGCTGCTACTCTGAAACTCATTGAATGACCGAGAACAGAGTAGAGTGTGTGTTCCTGAAATCAGGTAGATCCAAAGAAGAGCAGAAAAGAAGGGACTCAGACATACATGCCCAGTTTCAGCTCCTAAATTTATGAATCGGAGAATTGAATCCTGCTCCCATCAGGAAAAGTTAGGGAGGGTACAAGAGGAAGTCAAGAATGTTACCCCGATTAATGTCTCTCTTTATGGGAACATAAATCTAGGTCAAAGTCTACATCATTCAATAATACATGGTCCTAAAAGATAGTAGAAAGGGTGTGATCAACATTCACATCAGCAACATTTCTGCCTATGTCCTTGTCATCCAAGGACACATGCAGGCGGCCTAGAATCAAGCATTTATCATCTGGGACAAAAATTTGACGGATATTTTCTGATCAAATTGCACTAATTTCTGAGAATATAGGTATGCAGAGTAAACCTCTCCTCTTTCAGAGACTCTGAAATAGGTAAAAGCCTCGTTTGCAGTCTGTATATACCACATACATTACTCCATCAGGGTACCATGGTGGCGGTAGAGAACCTTAGCAAAATTTGGCTCAGGGTTGAGTGGGAACTTTCTCTGGGGCCCATCAAAAAGGTACACGCAGTTAGTGGAGGAGGGACACCATCTACCAGATGACTTCTCCCTCTCCCAGTCTGAATGCAGCCATAATGAAAAATAGTACCAAGCAGGCTGGTTTCTGCTCTTTCTCAGGAAACATTCTTTTCTACTTTGACACCAAAACCACATCAACAAAATCCCAAAGCAGCACATCAAATCAGATGGAAGATGGACGCACCTATATTTTCTAGGTAATACCAGCATTCTCATTTGATTGAACTGTCTCTCAAGAGCAGACATCATAAATATGAGGCTGAGACCATGGAAGGCGACACACTCTTTAGTACTGTGAAGATCTGTCTCCGTGGACCGCATGCCTCCACCTTTTTTTTTCCTGAAAATAGTCTTTTGTTGTACAATAGAGGATAAAAAAGAGGGAACACATGCAGAAAAAAGGAGCATGAAAATTTTAGTAGATTTAAACTACTAGCAAAGCCAACATGTCAATTTGAACTGAAAACCGCAAACATCGTGTCTGAGAGCCATAGGAGGTCCCAGAGAAATAGCATGGTCAGAGAAGAAATTATTCTTCCTCAAGGTAGTGTCATTACTTATTCAGAAGGAGTGGACACAAGAAATAACACACAATTATGCATGACAGGTCTGTCATTATAAGGGCATTGCTGTACCTCTCACTGCCATTGTTCTCTGTCCTGTACAATTCAGGAGATGTGTGTTCTGTACATTAACCATCTAAGCATAGCATGGAGAGTTTGCAGGTTCCATTCCAGACCATCATGGTAGAGCAAGCTGTAATCTTTTCACTGGTGGAGGATTTTGCCTTTAATTTGTAAGAATTATCTGCAAAAACAATAAAGCAAGGTAGGCCTGTGTTTGGTTACTTAAACAAAATTTCTGTTCTCTTAGGTGAAAATCATTCTGCCATAGTATTACCTTATGCATGTTATAACTTTTCTTAATAGGTAACTTTCCAAAGCTTGACTGCCAGAAATTCCTTAGTCTTCTTCAGCTTCCCACATGAGTCCCCCTCAGAAAAGATAATGGATGTAAAGTATTTAGTTCGATGCATAACAAACAGTATATTCCCAATAAATAGGACCTACTAAGCCCTGATTGTTAAATTAAGCTCATCACAGATCCTGAGAGAATCCCGGTAAGGGCAAGGGGTACATTTGGAAGCCTCGCCGTCTCTCTCCCTACCCAATGGCCCTTGGAACTAAGCATCATTTCTCAGACCCCAAATCCAGTGTCTGAGCTGTGACTGATGGGACATGTCCTATGCCCTTCAGTCACCTTAATGCCAGTCTGAGTCAGGACCCATGTGCCGGGATGGAGCTCCAAGCATTGGGACAGCCCTTTGCTGTCTCCGAGCAAAGGGACAGTCTTTTCCTTTTCCCTGTTTTATCGATTCTAGCCACAGGTTCTTCATTTTTGTTCCCTTCTTCATAGCTTCTGCTTAGTTTTTCTGCTCAGTACCCCTGTTTAGCTTCCAGTATTTCTCTGAATTCCAGGCAGCATCTTTGCCTGGGTCTTGGAAGCATTCTTTCTCAAAGGTGAATTCTGTTCCCCTCATATTTCTACTTAAAAGTGAGACATGTACATAGACAAATCTAGAGTCCACTGCTGTCTGAAACAGCATTCACCTCTGAGATCTTCACTCCTCATGCTACTGGCTGACAGGCACTGAAAACTGCTTGTATCATCACAGCTTTCAATGCCCTTTGGAATGTGTGTGTCTGAGATGCCACCACTCCCACCATACTATATTCTGGTGACACTGATGGTCCTGAAAGCCACTTTCTCACCTCCCCACAAAAGATGAATCAGTGGCCCAATGTGCATCTGACCTCACCTCGTCTGTGACAACACTAATTTGTCCAGACTGGGCTGCAGATGGACTGATGTCCAAGTACAAGGGATGGAGCCAGAACACAGAGAAGGTCATAAGGCTCATCACTCAAACATGCTTATGAGTTCAATCCTGACCCCTCCAACCCAAACGAGCTGAGGAAGTAATTTGTGATGTCTTTGGCTTTTCCACAATTACCCTTTCCTCAATATTTTATTCATTAGATTTCTCTCTCTCTCTCTTTTTTTCTTTTTGAGCTGAGAACATCTGTGTGAGACACCATGAAAAAACAGCACAGCCCTCCAGGCCACAAATCAGGAATTATTTTGATTACTTCTTTTCTTGATACAGCCCAGGAATTGGGTCCAGGTGAAGCTATATCAGCACTTTTTTCCTTACAGAACAAATTGCCAGCAGGATTCCTGTTCATGAGGGTAGGAATAGCTCATACAAATTTCCCATAAGGATTCTGATGGACACTTCTCTCTGCTAAGGCAAAAGGGTCCTTGAATCAGTGATATGGGGCATGCAGTCAGAGTAAGTCTGGGATCCCTTAGGTCTACCAAGACACCCCTCCCCAAAGTGTGCAATCTGATTTGTTTGAAAGACATGGTTCATGAAGTAATTATCTCAGAAGGGAGAAGCCTTAGTCCGCAGCATTATGGTGTCCACGCAGGTTGAGAGTGTTCTTAAGGTTGATGTGAGTGTGGTACCCAGGCAAGGGCTGAATGCTGAGTCAGAGTGCTGAGCCCCAGCAGGGTGGGGTGGAGGAGGCTCCGTGATGGCATGATAACACCCAATGCCACCTGATCAGTTAAGTCATAGATGTAAATTGTGGGAGAGGCATCATTCATCAGTGGAAGATACAAAATGCCCAAATTGTCCTCATCCTAGAAGGGATGTCCCACCATGCCTTAGACCATCAGGCCCCCTAAAAATGTCACCAACATGATAAGCAGCTAATGTTTCTTATGACTTACCTCCCACACTTTGACATGTATTTATCTTATTAGGGATCTAGAGTACTTTCCATATTTTTCAGACTATAAGACACACCCCCAAATTTGGGAGGAAAATGGGGATGTGTCTTATAGTCTGAATGTAGCTTACTTGGCTTGCTGTGGGGGGGAGTGAAGTGGGGTCACAGGTTATTAAATATTTTACCACATTTTTTGCTTCAACATTTTTTTTCTATTTTTCTTCTCTAAAACCTAGGTGCATCTTATGGTTTGGTGTATCTTAAAGTCCTAAAAATACGGTACTGCTTTCTGTTCACCAGGTCTTATTTGCATGATATCATCAACATTGTGGATTAGTGTGGTTCCCGAGGAATGTAGACAGGAGTAGGGTTCCTGCTGACTACATTGTGACAGGGAGCAGGAGGCGTAATATAGCCCCAGGAAAAGAAAGTGAATGTATAATGTCCTTCCCACATAAAAGGAAACCGCTTTCGGTGCTCCTTCCTGATGGAAGCGGAGAACACATTCACAAGATCAGCAGCCTCATATCCAATACGAAAATCTATGTTATTCTATTTTGTTATGGTTCACATCCAGCACAGCAAGTGAGTTGGGCCATAATAACCCTCAGTGAAGTTTATGAGTCCACTGTCTTCCACTGCGATTGGTAGGCTGTATTGTTTTAGGGTCTATACAAGTGAATTTAGTAAGGTAATGTAGAAACCACTCTGCCTGTATCCTTTAATTTTGGTGATAAGGCTCATCTCCAGATTTCCTCCTGCATTGCAGTATTACTTATGCTTAAGTTTCTTGGAAAGGGGATCTCAGGAGGTAATCTCAGGAGTTTCCTACATTTTTTACTCACACTCCATAGGCCAGGGAATAATTAGTGTGCCAATTGTTAAGTACATCTACCCCAGTTATACACTTGGGAATTGGAAACTGGGTCTGTATACCCTATGAGCCCTGGAAGGAATGGACTTAGGTCAGGACTCTGCTTATCACCTGGCCTCCGTTAATCCCCATCTGGAGGTCTCGGATAGTTTGGGTCCTGTGTATGTGTTGGCTTAGACTCTGTATTCAACTGTCCTTGGAAGACCTAGGTATTCCCTTTTCTTTATACACACTTACTCTAGTGCATTGTATTGTATAGACATGTGATGGTATTACAGGCTCCTTCCTCAAGAGGAAACAAGCCTTCCCTTCAATAAATAACCTCTGGGCCTGTGAACCTATTTATATCTGAAATTTGAGTGAAGGGCTACAGTTTTTCATTGTGTTGGCTGACATTAGCCAGCTTTTGATTTTATTTGTTGGGGGCTGGGGGGAGGAGAGGTTACATTAGTTTAAGTTGAATAACATCTTTGAGAGCTAAGTCATACCATAGAACCCTTCAGGTCAAGGCACCTCGATTTGCTGTCCTAGCCTTTCCCATTGTGATAACTACATCTACCTTGTCTATAAACGTTAAGTGCTGCAACCTGGCCTTTGCTATTCTGTGATTATGTCATAATCCACTGATATGAAGCAGTCCAGTACCAAGATAGCATGTTCTGCCACCATAACAACAAATGCAAATCTCTGCTGAGCTTCTAAAAATCTGCTTTTCAGTAGAACCCTCATTCTGGCCTGGGTAAAGAAGTACCTATGTATCCTCCTAGTGAATAGTCAGCTAGTGGGGGTTTCTGGTCTCACATAATATATCCATTCTAACCATCTCACCTCCCTAGCCTTTTGGCTCCTTCAATTTCCTGTCTAGACAGTCCCGGCATCCCTGCCTCATTTATAGTGCACCATCGTTGTGTACAACCTTCAAGGAATTCAATGCTGGAACTTACTCCAGGTCTCTGTGCCAGGGCAGTAAATCTTGAGTCTTTGTTCAGACTGTGCTGAGATAAGACACAAGTTATTGGTCTTGGCAAAAAGGGTTGAGTGGTACTGGATCTCGAAGAGAAAAAGCTACACCTTGGAAAGTGTCTTTCTCCGATAAGGCCTTTCCAGGTGTTTAGACTATGGGAAGTTCGTCTTCTCTAAATGGAAAGTTCTTTCTGCCAGAGAGTGTGTTCAGGAGAACCTAGGGGTTTCAGGTTCTTAGGCTGAGGGTGCCTTGGGGACACTGATTTTCCTTCACTACCAGGCTTTGCATGAGTGCAGAGCACGCATCCTTCAATTCGCTGTGCCACTGTGTCAGAGAAGACCTGGGACAGCACAGAAAAATGGGTAGTAGATGCTTAAGGCGAGATGTTGCCAGTAAGTCAAAGACCATAGAACTATTTGTTATAACCACAGCTAGAGTCATAAAAGAAGCAAAAAGAATGTGAGGCAATGCACAGAGGTGTCTGACATGAGTAGGAAGAGGAAAAAGAAGAAACAGAGGAAGAAGACTGGCTCAAGGTAATTGTCCAAGATGCTACATTTGGTACCTGGTAGAGAGTTGGAATTAAAAGCAAGTCTCCCCAACTCCAGACACCATCTTTTAACTACTGTTACTTTTTCTGGACAAATTAGACAATGAGCATTTTGACATTCAAGTAGGAGGGCAGAGCTTGGCTCCCCAGCCATCCGTCAGTGCCTCACCTTTAGCTTTCCAAAAGCATAGTTGCCCAGAAAACTACCGATCCAAAGTCTCAGTGCCTTCTGGAAATTGAAAGCCTGATAAGCACTTAGCTAACATAGTGGATTCCACAAGGAGCTTTATGGTCTATGTAGCCTTCTCTTATCAAGGCTAAGTATTTGTTCATTAGCCCTGAGCTTTCTAACACTTTAGAGTCTTTGTTCCAGCGATTAATGGTTCCGGCAACTTTCGTTTCCTGTCCTTTTGCACGGTGCTCACCTTCTTGTTCTTCAAGGATCAGCTCAAGTGTCATCTCCTCATGGAGGCTGTTCCTGACCACTGCCTCTAATGGAGAACACATCACCCCTCTCCACATCATCACCCTGATCTTGTTCTACTTTCTTAAAATCTTCACCAGATGATACTTTTTTTTCATTGCTTTTAGAGAAAGAGGAAGGGAGGAGAGAAATGTCAGTGCAAGAGAGAAGCATTGGTTGGTTGCCAGCTGTATGCCACGGGATCAGCATACGCTTCTAGACTAGGGGTTGCATGCACCCACACCCAGGCTAACTGCAACTTAGATATGTGCCTTGACTAGGAACTGAACCTGCAACCTTTTGGTTACAAGAGAATGGTTCAACCAACTGCGCCACACCAGCCAGGGCTGATCTTCCTCTTTGTAGCACTGTCACAGGCTCTAACCCTTTGCTATTTGTTTATAAGTTTATTGTTTGACTCCCTCTCTAGAATACAAACATCTGAGAACAGGCACTCTGTCTGTCGGATTTATCATTGTGTCCTTTGTTCTTAAATTACACCTCACACATGGAAGATGCTCCAGAAATTTTTGCTGGAAAAACGAATGAAAGCTGTTAAATAAACCATTGGGCCCTGGCTGGTGTGACTGAGTGGGTTGAATACCAACCTGCGAACTAAAGGGTCACTGGTTCCATTCCCATGCAGGGAACACACCTGGGTTGCGGGCCAGCCAGGTCCCCAGTAGTGGGTGTGTGGGAGGCAACCACACAGCGATGTTTCTCTCCCTCTGTTTCTCCCTTGCTTCGCCTCTGTCTAAAATAAATAGATAAAATGTTTTCTTAAAGAGACTTAAACACTTGGGATATTTTTTGGCCTGATATCTATGGATGGCTTTCCAGAAATTACCAAATCACTTAGAGACCGTGGGAACATGCTAACATCAATGGGTGAGGGCTAGTATCACCAGCACACCACACAGGACACAGCAGACTTTCTCTTATGAGCACTTTCATCCAAATACAACAAAATATGAAACAATTAGAGCAATGGTGATATCTCCAACTGTAGAGACCAAAGTTCAGCAACTTAACAAACAGCAGCCTTTCAGAAACAGGGTGCCAACTCTTAATTATCCTTCCTCTGAAGAAGTGTTGAGGTGGTGGTGTCATTCACAGGTGGCATCATTGTCCTTGGCCATGGGAGATACAAAACTGAGTTGCATGCTAAGAGGTTCAGAGTGTTCTTTGTGATTTAGTAACTTTTTTAAACCACCTTTGACATTTCTTGCTTGAAATAATTGATCTGTTAGCTGGCTTTTTTTTCCCCTTCAATACTTGCTTTGACTTGGCTGTAGAGCAGAGATGTCCAACCTTTTGGCATCTCTTGGGCCACACTGGAAGGAGAAGAGTTGGCTTGGGCCAGACATTAAGTATACAAAGACTAACAAAAACTAGTGAGCAAAACAAAGGTCTTAAGTAAACTTACATTTTTGTGTTGGGCCACATTCATAGCCATCCTGGGCCACATGCAGCGATGAACACGATCGGTCGGCCATCCCTGCTTAGACTATGCTTTGTGACTGCCATTGAAAAGCCTTCAATGAGGACTGACCCCCAGATCTCAGGACCTAGCTGGACTCTCAGTGCATCCTATGGTGCTTGGTTTCATAGAACAGAAATGCAGTTTGTCCTGATAAGTAGATACACATTTTAAATTTTGTAATACCCATGTATTACTGGAATACTGAGGGTCACATTCAGAGACAGCCTTGTCCCACTAACGACAAAGTTAGGAAATTAAATAGTTATTGGATGGTTGAGCAAACACTAATTTGGAATAGGAAATGTTATAGTTACCATTTGGGGGGAATATTTCGTTCAGCGTCAAAAGGTCAAGAGTTCCAATCCTGACTGTCATTCGTTAGCTACATGAACTTGAATATAGGCCATGACCTCTTGAATTTTCAGTTTCATCATCTATGAAAAGAACAGACTAAAAATAGTATCTGCCTCACGAGGTTGTGTGGACGAACTGAACAAATGCACAGAAAGCCCTTAGCACAGCGTGTGGCCTCAGAACGCACTCGATAGGTGTTAGCTGTTATTGATAACAATGGAAATCCTCTTGGAGAGCCTTTCTCTATTTCTCCACCAGGAAACCTTCCTTTCATTCTTCAAAACTTCAAAATTGTTTTTCTCTGCTTCCCCCACTCATGGCCTTAAGTCACCCTCTTTACTATGACACCATTGTTCATATTTCTATGCTACTGATGATACCGTTATTCATGTCTGTGTTGGGGGACTAACCCATGATAGTTATTCAATAAGTTCTGATTGAATGAATGCACACACTCTCCCCATTACCCTTGACCTCACCAGGATTCAGCAGCAGCTTATTGCAAAGTGAGGTTTCTGAAGCTCTGAATTGTTAGAGAAATTACTGTTTTACTGGAGCCAGAAGCACACAGAAAAGCCTTCACCCTCAGCTCCTGGACCAATTCTATTTGTTCTCTGGTTTTGTATGTGTGGGAAGAGATCTCAGTGTTCAACTAGAAAATCAAAATTTCAACATTGCTAACATATTTTCTGAAAAATGGTGGCCTTGGAAATAAAGACGGGATCTTGGATCTACTCTTAGCAACTGCTTCTGTTTGAAATTTGAAAAACATTTGCAGGAGAAGTAGTGCCAAGAACTCTGGGAGATAACTGCCGAAGTCAACCCATGGCTCACTCATTATAAAGCTCTTAATATCTACTTGAATCAATTAACTGCCTGGTTTACATCCTCTTCATCCTGAGTCTGTTCTCCTGGATTGTCCTGCGAGTCTCAGGTTCTGAAATGCATGTGATTGCTCACTCTGCTCAGTGCTCAGTGCAGACACTTCCAACTCCGAAATTCTATGATTCTGTGATTCCTTCAACCAGAAAAAATTGTGCTAGTGTATATAATTCACTCCTGGATAAGAGAGGACATCTGACTCATTCAGGAGTAAATTGTGATGCTGTGAAAATATCTGTTGGGTGGTTCAGAAAGAGACTTCCTGGAACTCTTTCAATTGTTCAGCTACAACAACTTTTGCCAACAGGAGGATTCCAGAAGGCCTCGAACCCCAAACCTCAGGGATTATTGAATCCAAGTAATCTTCCCCAGCATCATCACCTCGAGACACACTCCCTTTCAGTTCGCTCAGCAAACCATCTTCGAAAACTCATTTCAATGTCACTTTACCTCTCTTTAGACTATATGTTACTTAGAAATAGCTCCAAATGTATGATCCACAGCAAATAAATCTGATGAGTCACTTTGATCTCTCTCTCTCTCTGTTGGTCTCTCTTATTTTTTTTCCTGAGAGATTTCATTTCTGACAGTCTCCCTAAGGGTCATCTCATGAATCATCTCACTTCTTCTGAGAATATCTGCTCTCAGAGGCTGTGAACCCTCCAGGGAAAGCTGTTTCTGGCTGAGGTGCAGGCTGTGCAAGTCGTGAAAATGATTTAGCTGCAGCTGAAAAAGCACTGCTCAAACTGCAGCAACACCTCTTTCTTTGCTCTGGTGTCCACTATTGCAGCTTTGCACACATGCATGTGTGCCTTCATTCACTCCTCCGTTCATCTGTTCATACCTGCATTCATTCTGCCATTCATATTTTACACTGCTGCAGTCAGAGTACAACATGAAGCAGCTCCGGGATATTTCCCTTCTTTCATTAAGCAAATGCTGCTTGATTTACCATTTTTGCTTAATTCTGGGTGCACAGATTGAAAGATGCATTTCTACTGCTTACATATTTTTAGGCATCAGGCTAGGAATGTGTTTTATTAAAATATGAATTACATATGCCTTTTACTGGGCTATTGTTGCGACCCCAACCATGATCCTCTTATTCTGTACCAGGTGCTCTGCTGAGTGTTTTTTATAGGATCTCCTTCATCTTCACAACAACCTTATGAGAAGTCATTACTGTTCTTTATTTCCTTAATACAAACTCTGGCAAGGGTAAGACCATACCTTGTTCCCCATCCTATCCAAGATGGCTACACCCAGTACCTGGCAAATACTAGGTGCTCATTTATTCATGCATGCACTTATCAAAAATTAGGTTTAGGATCATAAAGAAGTATAAGATGGTTGCTAGTTGAGCAGTAATAATATATGAGTGTTCCACTGGGTGGCCTTCAGTGCATGGCCGTGTTAGCAGGTCTGCTATTAGTAGTCAAAATAGGCACTGGCCGAGGGGGAAAAAGCTAAGTGCAAGGTGGATGTGACCCCTGCCTTTCTTGAGTTTATACTCTGGTAGAGAAAGTAATAAATAATTCATGAATGAAGACCTGAATGTAGAGGCTAGGGTTAAGAGTAGTTAACTCAGTTACTAATCAGAAGTTACTTAAGATTCACACTCAGGTCTGTGTGATTCCAAATCTATGCTCCTTCCAGGACACCTCACATAGAACGATTTTCGGCAGAGTACTTGACCTCGAGGAGCTCACAGTCTAGAGAGAAGGGGCAAAGTGTGGAAGGAGACAGCAAGGCAAATATGTAACCAACTATTTACAGTGTTACCTATTTGACATACGTGTACCAAGTGCTGTTTGAATGGCTTTATGTATAGTGGCTCTGTTTGAGTCTTACAGTGATCTTTGGGGCAGGTAGTATTTTGTCCCCATTTGTGAACAATGGAAAGAGGCACAGAAAAGGAAGCTTCCCAGAACCACACAGCCAACAAGTGATGGGATTTGAATTCAGAGAGTCTGAGGCAATAGAGTGCGCTCTCCTTGCTGTACGATATGACCCTTCTCAGCTCGGCAGTGCAGGAACTGTGCACTCCTTTTTGGGTGGAAATGCAAATAAGATATTCCCTCCATTCTTTATTTTTTAAAGCTTTATTGAGGCATATGTATACAAAAAGTTGCACATATTTAACACATACATTTTGATGAATTTGGACATGAGCATATACCCAGGATGGTATCACCATATGCAAGGTAATAAACATCCAAAAGGTATCCTGGGTCTCTCTCTCTCTCTGACACTGACACTGACACACACACACACACACACACACACACACACACACACACACAGAAGTGTATTTTCTGCTCTTATTTGCCGTCATCACCGTGTACACAGGAGGCATGCCTCCTTCTCAAGTTGCCCCATTGTCGGTGCAGAAGTCTTTCTTTCCAAGACTGCTGCTTTGGGTCCTGCTTACATGCAAATTTCTTCCTTTTGAATTTTTTTGTGACCAGATCTCTGATCTATAAGATTTCAAACTTGTTCTCAATGTTTTCCAACCCATGATGGGTGCTTTTGCGGCAGGGATTACTTTGGGGCGATTCTATTTGGAGTCTTTCTCCTCTGTGGTCACCACTTCTCTTTTCCTCTTTCCTTTGATCTCTTTAATACCTGCACCTGACTTGTCCTGAAAACTGGGTTAAAAATATTTTCTATTTGAACTCAGATCATGGGTGACTTAGTTTGCTGTTCTTACCTAGCCAGATGAGTTTTGGGGGCACGCATGAAGATAATCAGATTTAGGAGGCCACTGTTATGTTCCATCAAAGCAGAAAAACCAGACGATTAGATTTTGCACAAACGAGTGTCTGAAGTAGGATTTGAAAAAATAAAGCTGTGGTGGAGCTCAGAAATGTGCTTGACTACCCATCTACAGATCTCAGATGAAGGGGAAAAGATGAGCTGGTTTTCTTCTCTGCTCAGGTGCAAGCAATCCTCCGGGGCACCCGCTGTTCTCGCCACACGCACCTCAGTGTCACCCTGGCTCACAGAAGGGGAGGCCAGGATGCAATCGCTGGCAGGGTTTTTGTGAGTAACAGTACCTCTGCAGCCCACATGACTGTGCAGTTTCTCACCTAATACATTTTCCCAGGATAATAGTCCCCCCAGTTTTTCCAGGTCCTTCCAATGAACAAACTTTAACCACTTTAAGCATCTTCCCTTATTTACCTATGCTTTAAGTATTTTACCCTGTTTAAGTACCAGCTCTTCCAGGAAGCCTCCTATGACTTCCTGCAGGCTGGGTTATGGGTCTTCCCTCTGTTCTACTAGAGCAAACCATTCACATCTCCGTCATTGAACTTGACGTGTTACTCTGCTAGTCAGTCTGCCTCCATCTATAAAGAATGGATGCTTCATGCTTTCTTCCACCTCTTTGCATTTTCCCAGACTCTCAGAGAGACTGGCCTCTAGTAAATGCTCAATGAACATTGGTAGAATGAATTGACAAATAAAGACACAAATGTAACTGTTCTAGAAGTCTGCACTCGGCCTATGGAAAAAGGTCTACCTAATGCTTTTGTTATGGTTGAGGTCACTGGTCTCCACAGAACAGTATCTGATGCTTACATCCCTGCCTTCACAGCAACATGGGTGTAACTGTTGGCCAGACCTCACCCAGAGCTGGAAGTACGAAGCATTTTGCTGAGTGCAGGTTGTATTACTTGCTGTTCCTTTGCTGTCAGGTTGTATCATTTCTGTTCCTTGCTCCAACTAGGTTTTACTTGGAATACACGAATGACTGTCTCTTCTCTGTATGAAGCAAAGCAGAGAGAGCAAATCCATCCTTAAAGTTCTGCTTCCCTCATTTGGTCAAAAGAGCATTTGAAAGTGAAGGACGACCTGCTTTTGTCCAAGGGCATTATAATTCTTGGAATTCAACAGCCTGGATCTTTCCTCTCCTCTAGACATACCTGGGAGTATGAGAGTTATTTAAGTATAGAATTTAGGGTTTGAACAATCCTTGGGATCAGCTAGCCTTCTCATGGGACAAACACTGACTTGCCCATAATTATAGAGCAGCTGGTTAATGTCAGAGTGGTTTTAATAGTAAAATCACAGTTTCTGAACTCACAGTTATGGTTTTGTGTTCTTTCTTTCTCTCTCTCTCTTTCTCTGAATATATACATGTGTGTATGTATATTCAAAATATGTATATATTCAACTATATGTGTATGTGTGTGTGTATACACACACACACATATATATATATATCCTGGTCTATTTCAGGCCAGGCTAATGGCCTCTCCCCTGCAGCCACTTGGCTAAGTGTCCCAAAGGGCAGTTTGAAAACCACTTAACTACACCATTCAGGCTCAAGATTATACATATAAATATCCCTTGCCATCCCCCATCAAAAAATTTGGAGAACTTTCCCCCTTCATTTTATTTTTGTCTTGGAAAAGAAAGAAAACATTTTTAAAAAAATGAAAAATTAGCAGGAGTGCCCTCGAGTTGTTCCGAGCTGTTACATCATTCTCCGTTAAGTACATTTTCTCTTCCAAATTTCCCACTTCAGATGGCCAGGTGGATCACTGCTTCGGGGTCTCTTTGGAGAACTTGTTGTCTCACAATACCAGCTTCTACTCTTTCCTCTCTGGGTTTTCTCATAAAAGAGCAACTCTGTGTTCTTCGAACGGGGAGCACAGCAATTTACAGCCCACGTTTTGCCACACCCCAGTGTCTTTAGCCATAAAATAGTGTCAGGAGATTTTCAAAACAAAATTAATTGAAATTGAAACAATAAATCCCCCGCCACAGAATGTCTTCAGAAGGTGAAAGGGAAGGTGCGTCTCAGAATAAATCACAAAGAGAATGCCCCCGAGGGTGGGAATGGTCGCTCCAAAGGGCAGATGAAAGATTCTTTTTCCTCTCACATCATCCATGTTTTCAGAACCCTGCAGGCTTCAGGAGGAGGAGGAGGAAGCAGAATTGTCAAAACAAGAAACCACATCTTCGTACAAGTCAGGGCTCTCCACAGTATTTCTGACAGTTTGAACATCAAAGACAGTCTTTTTTTTTTTACTAGAAATTTAACATGCACAGGCTTTCCAGATCCGTTGCTGGGAGCAGGATGATGTCAGTGAGAAAGTCTGGTGGTGTTTCTTTTTCACAAGTTTTTCAGGATCTGAGAAGAGCCGTTTGGTGAGCACGTTGCTGCAGAGAGGGCAGGGTGGATGGTGACCTGAGAGGCACAGCTCGTCCTGAGGTTAAAATAAAAAAATGCTCGTTGACATGGGAAGGGCTGCCAGAGGGTGGAGGCAGCCAGACACACATGGTGAGTGTCGCTCTCGGAGGCTCCAGTTATTTCAGCATCTTTGGAATTCCCTTCTCTGGGCCACATGGGCGATGTGTCTGGAGCCAGAAATTCACACGTAGGGGATACTGTTGGGGTCACACTTGAGAAATAGGTGGTGAATGGGCCATCTCTTCATCCCAAACCACGTGTGCCTGCCTTTCTGACAATGGTAGCTTCTCAACTCTAATTTTTTCATTGAAAAGTGCCTGAAAGCTCTATACCAACCAAGACGTTTTTGAAATAGATAAGACAATAATGAGGATTTCGGGAATCTTTCCTTATTCTTGCCCATTCAGTTCTCTGCTTCAAGTTCGGGGGCAATGTTCCTCCCCATTAAATTTTCCTCTGCATTAACTTAGCATTTATTTTTTTAAATAAAAATATTTTTAACATTCTGTCTATTAGCCTGGTGTCCTTGTGAAGAATTTAAAGTTTCACATAACTGAGCAAGCATCTTTCAGTGCAAGAGAGGGGTTGGCAGCCCCTCAGAACCTATTGGCTCCTTTTCATTAGCAACAGAATCCAAGTTTTATTTTCGTGGCAATGATTCAGGTTAAAAGAAGACATTTCTCAGGTTTTTTTCTAGCTATGTGTGGTGATGAAATCAAGTTGTGTGAATGACACGAAAACAAAAAGGCGCATGAAGGTAAAGTTTCGAAAAGGTGTTAACCGACTTGCAAATGTGCCAATCTGGAATTTGGTCTGATGGTTGCAGCTCTAGCAGCCTGTAGGATTCGTGAGGTGGTTTTGAAGGTGGAAGTCATGTTCTGGGTTACTAAAACAAAAGATAAAAGAAAGTTTGGCTTCTGGCAGTTTCATAGAACCACCATGCTCTCGTCCTGGACTGCTAAGCCCGGGGCTTCAAATTATGTGTGAGCGTGAACACCAGCTTTGTTGAAGCATTTTAACACTTCTGGGCCCTGCTACCGGCAACCAAACGCAATTCTTCATTAATACGTATATACTTCCTTGCTACATGTAAGCTCCAGGAGGGCAGACAAGTCAATTTAAACTTTTTTTTATTTTCCCCTCTATGATTAGGGCAAAGCTTTGCTCTAGAAATATTTGTAGAATTGATCATTTCATTTAACAAACCTTCCTGAGCTCCTAATAGGTGCCTGGTACTATACTAAGAGTGAGGAATATAAGGATGTGCTAAAAGTTGTCCTCTTACCCAGCCTCAGCTTAACCACTGCGATGGATGGACTAGCACCCTCCTTGTCCCTCACAGGGCATGCGTGTCAGATGCCCTGGACACTGTTCCTGAAAGAATAGACCAGCGATTTTCCACCTTTGTCATCTCATGGCACATATAAACTAACTACTGAAATTCTGCAGCACACCAAGAAAACATATTTTTTGCTGATCTGATGAAAAAAGTAAGTATAATTTTAATCCATGGACACCAGATGGCTACTGTTGTTTGGGCTGTTGTCATTTTTTAATTTGACAGTCTAAGGCAGGGGTGTCAAACTGATTTTCACTGGGGCCACATCAGCCTTGTGGTTGCCTTCAAAGGGCTGAATGTAATTTTAGGATTGTATAAATAAGTTATTCCTTAACAGTTAAGTGAGAGCTCGGCCCCGCCGCCGGGTAGAAACAAGGTGGAGGGCTGGATTCGGCCCACGAGCCTTGTGTCTGCCACCTGTGTGCCTGGGGAAAGCGGTCCGTGCCCCTGCCTAAATGGTCAGGTACTGCCTCTTCAAAGGTCCGTGCGGTGCACGGGCTGAGAATCGTGGCCAACCACTACTCTCCACTGTGACTGCCCTCTTCTTCCCCGGCAGGCTGAGTTCTGGGCTTCCAAAGAGTCGGTTTTGTTTGTGCCCACGCCTAACTATGCCGGTTTTTCTTGTCCTGGTAATTATATACTTCTTATAACCAACAAAATGTGTGAGCAGAGAAATAGAATTATTTGTCTAAAATAGAAGCTGAACACTCTGAAAAAACTAAATAAATGTATCATTTAAAAATGCTGACAAATCAAGTAGGTACAAGTCAACATTTTAAAATTGGGGTAGGGGAAGTAAAAAATTAGGGAAAAACTTTAAAAGTTCAGAGGAATTTTGTACTTAGACTGATTCATAGTTGCTTTTCAGTTCTTGCTCCATTTTTAAAGAAACGAAGACTGGAAATATTAGCAGATGCATCTTGGGTGTGGTTTTTGCAAGAACAGCCAATCCTGAGAACTGTTCTCAGGAATATGGCCTTGTATATCAAAGAATGGACAAATGAATGTGCATTTACAAGGTGTATTGTTTAAAAATACCTCCTTTCAAATGCCTTTTAAAAAATCTCTGATGACTAGTTCTATTTGTCTCTGATGTGAGCCTTTCCAATGTAAAACTCACAGTTTTGACATTAAGACATTTGTAATTAGTGTTGTATTCAGATATTTACATGTACAGGGATCAAACAGACTTCTGAATATTTGCTTTAGGACCCTGTATCTGTTGAAAATGTAAATAACTTAGAACCTTTTAAGCTGAAAAATAATGTGCTGGCTTATGTGGCTGGGAAGTTCAAGGTCAGAGGGACTTTCAGCAGGGTGAGATCTAGGTGCCCAAACCGTGTTATCATATACAGTGTCACTATCTACTAGTATCGCTTGTTTTGCTTCCCTCCAAACCTGTCGGCTTCATTCCCTGTGCTACAGAGATACTCTCTCTGTGAGGTGGAGAAATTGGTTGGAGGCAGCCCCTAAGCAGGTATCGTTATTACTGGTGTTATTGAGGAAAGAGAGGCTGTCCATCCCACATTTAATTGGTCTCGAGTGGGTCCTGTGTTCTTGGACTAATCCAATGGGCACAGATTTGGGTCATTATGCCTACCCACTCTGACTACAGTCATACCAGAGCCACTTGGGATGAGAGGATGGTAGACCAGCCCCAACCTCCCTACTGTTGCAGTGATTTCTGTTCTGGGCTATTCTGGGCCATAACATGAGAAACAGAGCCCTGTCCTTCCCTGGTCCTCTGTTCCCACTAGGGTGCTGGTATCATACTAGGACCAGCGCTGGGCCACTCGGCTACATACCAGAGGACTCGGGACAGGGTCCTATAGCTCATTAACGGGCTTTGTGTCCTTAAAAGTTATTCATTCTTTTTGGATGTTAGCCTTCTGGACTGTAAAAATAAGACATTGAGCTTGGTAGTCTTTAAGATCACTTCAAATCCTAAAAATTTACAGCTGTGATTCTGTACTGTTGCTTAAGCTTAAACCATGTATCCTGTTCTAGGAGTATTTTTACCCTTGCAAATGTACCTATGGAAACTCTATCTTTGATGAGTAGCCTAGTGCCCTGTCTTTAATGTACAACGATTTTAAGGAAAACTTTTTTCCTTGGGCCATTTTCAGTATTTATAAATGGAGTGAAATCCATTTATAAAGACTAAATGATGTCAGTGAGTCCTTGACATGAGTGCGGTCATTCTTTCTTACGCGGTTCCAAAGAGTAATTATGAATGCCGACCCACGCTTCAGCCACTGTTTGCACGTTATTCTGCCCTTTCTGGTCAGGGAGGCAAGCTCTGTCCAGACATTTCAGTGCAGCCAGCCCTGGTGGGGGACTTCTGTGTGCCACGCTCTGTGCTGGCACTTGGGATAGATAGAAGAGCAGGAGACAGACCCTCTATCTCAGGGGCTCACGGTCCCTGAGGAGGAGCAATCATTATCCTGTGTGATATGTCGAACAATAGACAGTAATCTAGAAAAAGGAGAAAAGCTGGGATCGTGGGGGATGGTCTGGAGACTAGGAATTCTAAAAGCAGAAGACAGATTGTGGGACTAACAGCAGAGGAAGGGATTTACTGAACTGCAAAAGAAAACCCGGCCATGTCCACCTGTAGGAAGACCCAGCTCTGACGGTCTGTAGCATCTTATCTGGGAAAACCTGACATCTTCCAAATGAGATTTAGGACTAATTTAATCATAACTTGAAACAGCAACAGAGGACATATTTCTTAATCTATAAACTTATTCTCTAGACATTGATTTGTGAGAATGTGAAAAATCGGACAGATTTTCAACTTATAAAAGGAGCAGCCCCTGGTAAGTGTTATTTAAATTGCGTCACTTGGCGTACACGTCTGAGGTACCACATGGCCCTATAGCAGAGAGCAAACCTGCTGGATACCTTCTTCCCTTCTTTTATCCAAGTAGCAGCTTCCAAATAAATATTAATAAATTCTAAAAAGACTGTTTAGCCACCAACAAGATCCTCTTTCTCTTGTGCTTGGCTGGAGGACCCTTCAGCGAACTCAACTCATTTGAGCTGTTAGAAGCGGCCATATTTCTGGAGGGATTTTGAGTTCAGCTTTCTGACTGTGTGTGTGCCTCAAAGTCTTCCTCTCCACGGGACAGCGCTGGACTGTGTTCCAGAGGTGCAGACCAGGACGCAGAGGAAAACCAGGAGGAAGTGCAAGGGAAAAGGCCCCAAACCATGGAATCAGTGGATCTGGCTTGAGACCAACCTCAGAGTCAGGTTCCCTGACTTGGTCCTCTGTGAGATGACTTCAAATTCTAAAATTTTACAACGACGACTCTACATGTTTGCTTAAGCAACACGGCCATGTGTGGCTTCATTGGTCTTGTGCTGCTCACTCCCGGATGGGGAACCTCGAGGCGGCCCTGCCTCCATTCTGCGGTTCAGGTGTTTGGGAATGTGGTAGTGGGAAGAAAAGAAATGACATTTCATGTAAACACGGAGAATGGATTTTTAGTACATGTGTTTGACACGATATATTTGGTGAGTGAGTACAAAATTGAAGAGAGTCTAGAAAGTGAGTCAGACCACTTGGAAATTTAGTGCGAACAATTCTTTAAGCAGCAGGCCAGGCGCAGCCTGAAGGTCAGCCCCCACCCCCCACCCCCGACGTTATTCTGGGTCTCGGTATCCTTGACCCCCACGTGCAGCTTTGTATCATGAAATAATATTTAAAAACTATTTTTTCAGACTTCTTATTAGCTCATGATGTATGTGTGTCTGATTTAAATGTTGTTTAAAGACATTTTCTGTTTCGTTTGGTTTCACAAATGTCAAGTGCTAGTACAATAAATAGCAGGGAGCAACCAGTTTTTTGAAGTAATGTAACTTTTTAATCAAATATATTTTTTTCTGATAATAACCTGTTTCATCAACTGCATTCTGTCTTTGCCATCCTGTAAGTAATTAATCTCTGGTAAATAATGTATCTTTTCCAACCTCAGTCCACTCGTTTATTAACTATGTCCCCATGCCGACACAGGACATTGTGTACATATGGCATGGCTCCATATGGAAAATGGATGAGAAATTCACTGAATGCTACTTTTTTTCTCACATAAAGTGAAAAAAATACTTGGAATGATTACTGTGTTGACCACTCAACCTTCCTATAACTCAGTAATTCCTTTTAAATGTTCTTCCAAACCTGTAACTCTTAGTATTCTGTTCTATCTTGAACCACTTTTTCCTACTAGCTGTTAAAGTGCACAATCAAAAAACTTTCAGACAAAACTCGTTTCAGACAAAAGTTTTTGATTGTTAGGATGACTTAGCTCTTTGGAGCCAAAATTGAAGTACAATAAAGTGCACAGGTGGCCACATTGGAAGGAAATTAATTAGTGTTGGCGAAAGTCACAGCACTTGGGAGAACTGAGCAAACCGTCTTTTGTTTTCAAACGACAATAATAACACTATTTTCTGAATTCTACAGCCAAGTCATGGAGGTACCTTTTATGCCTCTCCCTAAATTGGGGTCACAGAGGGCTTGGAAACGTGTTCTGAGATAAGTCCAGAAAAAGATGAACTTCCTAGTCCCTGGCTAATAATGGAATGGGGCATGAGAATGTGTGTGTTCACACACATGTGCACATGCGTGTGTTTCCTAGAGTAGACACCCAATCTACAGCCAGCCCTTTCACGTAGTCAAATCTCCTGGGACAATGATAATGCTAAAATCTCTAGCTCTGCCTGCAGAGACCCGCAGGCGGCCAGCCCAGGCACCTGGGAGTCAGCCCACAAGCACACTTCGTTTGCCTCTGTGCTGGTCAGGGCGCAGCACAGTGAGGGCACAAGTACTGTGAGGCACCGCACTTTGGTGTGCAACGTTGTGTTTCTGGTCCTTGCACTGATGGTTGGTTTTGCCCATCACCCTTGCTCATATCCAGCCTTTACATGATTTCTAGGTCTGGCAGATTTGAGGTAGCTTGTGTTTTAGGGAGCTGTTTGAAGGATCGACATTCATTCTGAGGACCAATCTTTCCTGCAGGGAAATTAATGTTGTGTCAGTTACTGCCATCTCCCTAATGAAGAAGAAGATAGTATGTATTAAGGAATGAAAGCAGTTAATAATATTAGCATCGATTGACCTGTTCTGGGTACCCTTTCCAGTGCTGTGCATGCCTCATATAACTGCATTCTCCACGACTCCTAATTAACATGACCCCCGTTTCAGAGGTAAGAAAACGGAGGGCAGGTAATTCAAATGATTTTCTCCCAGTTACATAGCGACTAAGTGGTCGATTGGTAATTTAAACACAAGCTGTCCGACTTTGCAGCCTGGCTTCTTTTTCTTTGGCAACATCACACATCCTGGGTGTGTTTCACTGCCGGAGTCTAGCACTTAATGCTCTAAAACCCAAGGGGTCAGATTCCCACAGGAGAAACTTCTCAGCCATCTCTGTGATTTAGGCGCAATGTAGCTTTGCAAACGAATCTTTTTATAAATTTTTTATGAATTGGATGCTTTGTCCAAAGTGGGTCACTGGCTTTTTCTCAAATTCATCCTCGGCCTTTTCATGCCCACTCATTTTCTAATGCTTTTTGCTCTATTTTCGAGGCTTCGGCTTTTTCACTCTCAATCAGTACCACTCCTACCCTCATCTCCGAGCCCACTTTAAGTACAGACGTTTCTGTGAACGCGTGCGGGTCTTTCTGCCCAGATGAAATCAATTTCTTTTATTTCACTTTGCTTGGACCTGTCTTAAAATCTGTGGTTTATCCTTACTGGTGCTCCCGTCTTATCTGCTTTATGGGGTTATAAATTCTTTCAAGCTGGTGCTGTGCCTCAGGCATGAGGGGCACCTAATGACTGTTGAATTGATTCTGAGGACCCCAGCTGGTGTCTTGGCAAATGAGTCACAGAGGTCGTGAGAGAACAGCAGATACCTTGCCCTCCCATTTCAACGCTCAGAAAACAAAGCCAAGTCCTAATGCTGACGTGCCAGGTGCAGAGCCTCGCTGTAGTTCAGGTGTATCACCCTGGCCTGGTGGCGCACCGGGAACGCTTCCTGCCGCGTTCTCCTTCCATCCTGCCAACACCCACTTTCTCCCTTGGGGTTCTCATTTCACCAAGAAATGGTGTCCTCTCCCTACGCGCTGTCATCTTTGCTGTGCCCAAAGGCAAGTTCACAGTATCTTTTCCCCGGAAAGGTTTTACTCCTCATTACCTGGAGAATGCAAGGGGTATGAGAAAAAAAATGTAAAGAAATTAAAAAGCTTCAGTAGCTCATTGCGACTTTTTTAGTGTGGGTCCTGCCGGGTTGTGTCTTCCTTTTGCGGAGATTAGAGATTCAGAGTTATCATAGACTTTTCTCAGGCTTTGTTCTTTGAGGCAGGGGGCGGGCACGTTCCTGAGAGAAGTAATCATGCCAGAGAGTAGAAGTCCCTTCAGACGCCCCTCTACATCCAGGGAGGCAGGGTGGCACAGTGATTAAACATTTGTCTTTGGGGTTAGCAGACCCGGGTTCGAGTCTTAACGTTACCGCCTGTGCAGATTTATGACACCGGAAAATTTATATAATGACTTTAAGACCCAAGTTCCTTCTGTGTTAAAAGAACGTACCATGGGGCATAGATCACGGGTGTGGAAAGTTTAAATGAGATGTGCGTGGAGAGGGCTGCGGGTAGGCAGCGCTGCTCCTCCCCATTACCCAGTTTTCTAGTTCTAATCACAGGGGAGGTTAGCACTTTCCCACGCCCTTGAAACTGATTGAAACTGAGAGGTGTCACGTGACACAGGCAGTGGCACCCGCGGATGGGTAATGGGTGTCGCTCCCAGGTAGGCATATTTCATTGCTGGGGCCGGTCTTCCCAGTCTGCCCTTTCCTGGGCAGGAGCGCACATCGCTACGGATGCCACCCTGAGGGTATGGGAGCCTGACAACCCAGGAGCCCAGAGAAGACTCTGGATAAAGACGAATAAGCCTTTGTGGTCTCTAGCTTCTGGAGTGGTGTGTGTATTTGTCACCACAGAGTAATCTAGTCTATTGAGACTAATATAGTGCGTCAGGGAGACTCAGGCAGAGCGAACACTCAAAACTGGGGAGTTAAAAGTGGCTCGTTTGCACTCCCTGGGCTCACTGCTCTGGGAAGTGCCCCTTGTCCGTGGCCCCGAACCCAGTTCCACATGGGAATGCCCCCTCACACTTAGCCCCAGTGGATGAACTTTCAGGAAAACCCTCCTTCACACAGTTTACCAGCATCAGACAGCACATTGTCATCTAACGTCTGCCTGGACAGAATCTGTTTGCTTCGGTAAGATCATTAGAACCCCTGTGGGGTAAACTTCTCACGGGAAGGCCCAGCGTGTCCTTCCTCGCACGCAAAGGCCAGTCCCAGTCTCCCTGGCCACAGCTGTTCTAGCAGCAGCAGGCGCCGAAGCACCCGCTTAATCTCCATCTCCTCCTCCTTCCTTCTCCGTGTGAAAACGTTGCTATGTGTCTCCTTGCTGCAAACACCCTTAGTAATGAATGGGTTTCATTCTCCTAGTAGCAGAAGGTGATATTTAAAAATCCCAACTCTCAGAAACCAGTGGATCCCATGACTGAGGAGGGGTCACTTCCGAGGGAGTGGTGGACGGTGATTTCAAGATGAAGTGTGCGTTAGAGAGAAGACCGCCCACGGCTTCTCGGGGTCAAGCATAGGCCTGGATGTAGCACGGTCTGCTAGGTGACTGGTCAAGTTTCATTTTGAGCCAGCTGCCTGGGGCTTTTTTCTCATGGGATTGTGAAAAGCCTTTCACATTGTGCGGACTTCACCTCTTGACCTCTCCTGTTTGTTGCAACCTCGGCGCACACATCCTGCGGTTTCCCTTCTGATGACACTTATGTTTTTGCGACACGAATCTTGCATTGCATCCTAGCTCTGCCTCTGCTAACATATGTAACTCAGGACAAGCTGTGGAACTTCCCAAGTCTCTGTTGCTCCATCCACACAATGGGAGTAATAACGCCTGACTCACTAGAACGATGAGAAGCGTGGCTGGAATGACAATGGGACTTAGGAGGTATGTAGCCAGAGGTCAGAGTGTAGTAGCTTCTTCTCTTTGTTTGAAAGCTTTCCTGGGATAGCAAGGTTCTGGGCTTCGCTATTCCATCTGGTCTAAAGGGAACGATGACATAGGCATGTTCATTTAATTAAAATGACTTTGATATTTCTCATTTCAGAACATTTAGGTAGACTCCTCTACCTCCTTTATATGTGGTTCTAGCAATTTGCAGTTAGGATGTACTCGGTTAGCCAAAGTCAGCCGGAACTTTTCTACATCAAGATGCCAGTTCTTAAGGCACTTGTATTAACCTTACAGTATTACTACCGAAAAAAATTGCCAATATTTATTGAGCATGTACTGTTTGCCATATAAAATTCTAAGTATATTATATAAAATATATTTATATATGATATGTATAACATATAGAGTTGTTTAGGGGTTCAGAGCATATTATGTGTGTGTCCGTGCACACACAAGCACACACTCACAGTTCTGTGAAAGGTATCGTTACTGCCACCACTGTATCACCCTGAGTTCAGTCGGGAGAGTTATTTCTTTTGACAAGAGAAAGTTTAGAATAAGGCCTGAAACCAAAGCGGTGGCCCTGAGGTGTCCCAGAGGCGGTAAGTGCACCTGCAGGCTGTGTGGGGGGGTGGGGGAGGGAAGAAGCGGGGATTGTTCAAACGTGAGCGCCTGGCCCCAGCTGGTGTGGCTCAGGTCGTTGGAACATTGTCCCATAAAGTGATAAAGTGATCTCTCTCTCCCTCTCCCTTCCTCTCTCTTTTTCTAAAAACAATGAAAAAATGTCTCTGGGTGAGGATTTAAAAAAAAAGACTTAGGAGCCTGAAGGTTTTGGTGGAGGGCGTGCTCCCCAGGCTGGTACTCACCTCTGGACAAAGTGCACTGAGACTGATTCCGGGGGTGGGAGGGGGTGGGGAAGTGGGGGGGGGACTGAAGCAGGCACGCGGTGCTGCTGTCCCAGGCTGTCACGGGAGACCCAGTGCTGCGGGTGAGGCGGCTGGAGCAGGAACAGAGCAGGCGGGCCGTGCTTCTTCTCTGGGCTCTGAGTCCCCCCTCCGGCACCCCTCTGAGCAGGGCCTAACCGGGATCCCTGCGGCAAAGGAGAACCGTGGCTTCCAGAGTTCCAGCTCCTGCATCAGAAAACAGAGGGAAACCGAGAGATGACGTTTTGCGAGTCAGCACCCTTTACCCTTTTGGCTATTAACAACCTATCTACACCTGTCTCCGCATAATTAAATTTCCATGCAACCATAAAACAGCTTTCTGCTTCCACTGAAAAAGGTGATATTATCTCTCTATACAAACTTCACCCTCTCAACAACGTCAGGAGACGCCAGGTTCCAAGAGTTACCGCGGGCCTCCCTTCGGGAGACAGAGCCGCACCTCGGAGGCTCTGAAACGCAAGCCAGGCCGCGGTCGTGGGTTGTGCGCAGGCAGCTGCACCCAATTTCAGGGGAAGGACCCGGTGGACAATGAGGGCCAGGCGCGTTTACCTTCCCAGTGATTCCCCTCGTCTGTTGACCCATAGATATGCTGCAAAGTGTCTCCTCCGCCTGTTGGTTTTCAAACTCATTTTCAGCTCCCCGTTGGCTCCCACGCTGTCTTCCTCTTCTCTCCCCCCCAACCCCGCCCTGTTGTCTTTCTCCTCTTTCACCTTCCCCTCCCTCCTCTCCTCCTTTTCCTCCTCCTCTTTTATATTTGTGTATATTTTTATCAACTTGAATTTTTCTAGAGTAAATTAATATATGAACATACAAATGAAAAAAAGTTTGCCATTTTTTTCCACAGAGATGTCATGTTTGTATGTTTACCTCCTGGGGTAAAAAAAAATTTTTTTTCTTAGTCTAGTTGATAATTTTTTTTTCGCATCTTTGCTAATATGATGAATAGAGAAATTGTATCTCCTAATTTACATTACTTTAATTTTTTTCACGTAGATTTCATTGATCTCTTATCTTCTTATAGAATTGTCTTCCTATCCATTAGATATTCTGAGATTCTTGGTGGATTGTTCTTAAAAATTTGATGAGTCCTACATATATCAGAAACAAATATCCATTTATCAGTGTCTCAGTTTTACACTGACATTTTATTTCTTTTAACATTTTATTTCTACAGTTTCTGCTATTGGATTTCAGCCCCGGATCAATCAAAAACAGTTGAAATTTCTCAAGAAGCTTTTGCTGCTGATATTACTGAAAGCATACAGAATAGGTTAGGGATCACCAGCCAGGTGTTCAACTTGTACTGAAGACTGATGGGCACGTTAACCGTTCCAATGTAGTTTTCGTAGCTCTCTGTCTGTTGGTTGGTACATTTTACCATATAAAGGGGAGCTCACATATGACTGTGTGGCTTCATCCTTCATGGTGATAACATGGCAACAGCTTTGCTTAGTCTCTAGTCTGCAGGAACCAGAAACAGACTGAGTGCTTGCCAAGACCTCACGAAAAGAGCGTTCACAAACTTGGCTGGCTGTGGTGCCCCTTGTGTTGTAAATGTTCCCGGAGATGGACCCTGTGAGCGAGGCTTCCCGCCCTGTGAACAGCACGTCACCCAGCAATGGCCCTGTCCTCCCAGGTTTGGCAGAGGCAGCAGAGACTTGGCTTTGGACTATGCCCAGGGGGAGATACTAGGGAAGAGGGCATCAAGCACTCTGCCAAACTGCTTGCTTTTTGCAATGCGACACTTAGGAGCAAGCAGTAAAAAAGAAATAATCATACACATCACTGCTCTCTTCTTCTTATTGAAGATGAGCATATTTAACAACGAGGTCAGGCACAACGTGGAGCATTTCACTGCATACCTCAATACTGGCAGAGGTGAAAAAGGTGGTTTGGCTTCCACGTCAGGGTCAGGTCAGCTCTGAACAATGTTGGACCATGAACTTCAGTTGGCTTGACTTCCCTTTCAGTGGCCCATCACATAATCTCGGCTGCCTCTGTCATTGCCACTCAGGGGCAGCCCCTTTTTAGTAATAGAACACATCTACCTGCTGTCACTCGCTCCTCCCCCAAGCATTTATTTTTTATCTGAAGTAGGTACTTATTATGCTGGGTATGAAGGGTTTAGTATTGTAGATGCTGTAAGTATGAGAAAACCAATTTGAATGCTCTTCTCACAAATATTTATGCCCCTCATAGTTTGGAAGTCACAGGAATTCAGTTTGCTTTAAGAAGGATGGAATTCCAGAGTGACATGGTGCCATCAGGATCTGCTCTCTTCCCCTCTGTCTTCCTCTTTGAGCTCTTTGTCCCCTTTGCCAGGTTTCATCTCAGGAAGTTTCTCTCAACGTGTCAGTGAAAGAAAGAAACCGCTGGCGATTTCTGGCTTACGCTGTCCATTCAGATTTTAATAGCACAAGGAGATAGACTGTCTTCAAGTGGCCCAATCCCCTGAAACAGGGCTGTGGTGGGTCCTGCTGAGGGCATGTGCCCACATCCTGAGTGCAACAGACAGGTCTGTGTGATGGAGTATCATCACGGAAGAGAGTATGGAAGTCATTAAACAGTAAGAAGATTATACCCTTAAAAGAAGACAGAATCTTTATGCTCAAAAAGAGCATAACAGTACAGCCTAACAGGACCAAAAGGCAAAGCATAATAAGGGTTGTGATAGAAATATTTTCAAAAACCTATGAAACAATTCTGTTTCTGGTGTGGGAGAGTAAGCCCCAAACAGCTGCACCTGTGAGTAACAACTTCACACTCTGTCCAAAACAGAAAAAAAAAACCTGGAGGTATTGGAGAGTGAGTAAGATAAGCATACTCTGAAGGAGAGTCGAAACTTGCAAGAAGGGAATGGAATGGGGTGAATTTCCCATTATCTTAGCTGTTAATCTAAATATTGGTGAGAGCCTAAAACTCTAGTAAAAAGCAGACAGACTTTCTGGCACAAAGAACCAGGGGACAGAGTGCAGGGGAACCACAACTACTTAGAAAGTAAGGGGGTTCCAGAGAGAGAAGGCCCCCGATTTTGTAAATAAATTCTACCCACATCTCTGGCTCACTATGGAACTACACACACGGGGCAGAATTAAAGCAGTGTAGCTAAATGAGAGTGGACCTGAACTTAGATTGGAGCTGTTACCCCAAAGACACTTTGTACCTTGAATCCAACCAAGTTAACTATTTTCTAAAACAAACAAAAGTGTCAATTTTTTTGTAGTCCATAATATCACTTTTTAAGATACCTTAGAAAATTGCTTGATATTTGAAGAACTGGGAAAATATGATCTATTCTTAAGAGAATAAACCATCTACGAAGACCAACTAGAATTAGAACGCATGAATTTTAAAGCAGTTACGTGTAATGATGTAAAGGAAAATAAAAATCACTGGGGGGTCAGGGAGGGCTTAACCAAATGGAGATGACGAAGGGGAGACTCCAACGAGGAGAGAGCCTTGGAACCTGAGACCCAATGCCACATCCGTGGGTACGTACCTGGAATGCAGAGCATGAGACTGATAGGATGGTTCAGGAAAAAACTGAAGACATAAGTGCAAGGGACAGGCAGGAAGATAAATTAGATTACATCAAAATTAAAAACATTTGTGTACCAAAGGACGTTATCAAGAAAGTGAGAAGTCAACAATAGAATGGGAAAAAATATTTGCAAATCATATATCTGAAAGGAATCTAATAATGACATATAAATAATTCTTATAAATTAATAATAAATGAACAACCCAGTTTAAAAATGAGTAAAGGACTTGAATGTCTCCAAAGAAGGTATACAAATGGCCAACAAGTACTTGAAAAGACACTTAACATCTTTAGTTATTAGAGAAATGCAAATCAAACCCACAATGATACATCTCCCACTCACTAGGATTGTGTGTGTGCATGTGTGTGTGTGTGTGTATACAGAAAACTAAATGTTTTGGTGAGGATGTGGAGAAATTGGAGCCCATGCAGATTGCTTGTGGGAATGTCAGATTGTCCAGCCACTGAAGAAAAAAATTAAAAAGAGGCATTTGCTGATGTGCCATGAATGCTCATAGAAGCACTCATCACAACAGCTGAAAGTCGGAAACAGTAGATGAACAGAAAAGAAAATGTGGTATAGATATACAATAGAATATTATCCAGCCATAAAAATGAAAGAACACAAAAGATCAGATATTGTATACTTCCATTTGTATGAAATATCCCAAATAGATAAATAAATCCGAAGAAACAGAAACAGATTAGAGGTCATCAGGGGCTGGGTGAAGAGGAGGCTTAATAGGTACAGGATTACCTTTGGGGGTGATCAAAATATTTTGGAATTAGAGGTATGGTTGCACACCATTGAGAATATATTAATTGCCATCAAATTGTATACTTTATAGTTACTTTTATGTTATGTGAATTTTCCCTTGATATAAATTTGAAGAATGAATGGTGGATATTCTTCCAAACTTGGTCGAAAACATAAATATGGTAATTCAGAAAGTTCAGTGAACTCCCAGCAGAATAATTAAGATGTGAACCGTGCCTAAGAAGCATTCCAACTACTAAAATCCAAAAATGAAAAAAAAAATTTTAAAAAGAGCTGGAGAAAAAACAACAACAACATACAGGGAAGTAACAATTTAAGACTCTTAAATTATCAAGGCCATAAGACAGTGAGAAACCATCTTTAAAGCTAAAAGAAAAACAAAATTGTCAACCCAACAATCTATGTCCCCTGAAAATAACAATAAAGGCAAATTAAAGACACTTCACGATAAAATAAGACTAAGAATATGCATTACCAGCAGACATAGACTATAAAGAATGCTGAAAAAATTATTCAAGTTATAGGAAAATGATACCTGAAGGATACTCATTAGACATGATAAATATTGTACAAATATATTCTTATTATTTTTAAAAGTAATTTGACTATTAAAAGCAAAAATTCTAACACTTTCTTATCAGTTTTATGATAGAAATATATGTTTTACATGTAACTGTAGCACGGAGAACTGGGTGGGGTGGTAGATGGTTCTATTCAATTCTCAGATTTTCACATTTTACATGAAAGGTACAGTATTAAGCCACAGTGTACAGTGAAAAGTCAAAGCTCTATATTGTAATTCACAGAGGACCAACTTAAAAACATTGCAAAGAGGTATACCAAAAGCCAATTGATAAATTGAGGAGGAATTCTAATGAAATATTACAATGATGCAATAGAAGTTAAGAAGAACAAAGATAAACATAGGGATAAAGAATACAAAAAATAAAATGGTAGAACTAAATCAAATCACATCAGTAATTATATTAGATAGTACGAACCAAACAACTGAAAGGCTAAAATGAACAGAATAGAAAAAAAAAAGCAGGTGACCTGGTAACACCCCTCCTTGGTTCTGTGCTCTATAATAGATGTGATTTACATATTAAGAGGTATGCTGAAATGAATAGAAAGAATTAACATACAAACAGCAAACATAGGTGGGTTAGTGCCTCTATTAATAGCCAATAAAAGTCTTCAAGACAAAGGAATCCAGAGAGGCATTTCATAATAAGTAAGTTAATTTACTGTGAAGATATCAACTCTAAATGCACTTAATAACAGAGTTTCAAAATAGATGAAGCAAAAATGAACAAAGTTAAAAGGAGAGAGAGAAAAATTTAAATAATATTTGGGGATGTTAACACCTGTCACTTAGCAATAGACAGGTGAACAACCAAACACTCAGTAAAGACGTAGGTGCCCTGCCAAGAGCTATCAACCACGTTGCCCTGATGGATAGTTATAGTACAGCACCCCAAAAACATGAGAATATATATTCTCTTCAAGTGCATTTGGCACATTCAACATGACCACGCAGGGGGCCATGAAGCAAATCTGAACAAACGCAAAATTATTGAAATTATACAGAGTGTGTTCTCTGATTACAGAATTGATGGAGGAACTAACCATGTAGGAAAACTCTGAATATTTGAAAATAATATCCTTCTAAGTAATCTACACATCAGGAAAGAAAGTACAAAGGAAACGAACAGTTATTTTGAACTAGATGATAAAATAACAAAGTTAACATTTTTGAGATGCTTAAAATACATGTTTAGTCTTAAATGCCTACATTAGAAACTGAAGTCGAAACTTAGTTAATTTTTACTTGAAGAAATGAGAAAAAGAAGAAGCAAAGTAAGCATACAGAAAGGAGATTTTTCTAATAAATATTATAGCAAATGTCCATGAAGTAGAAAGCAGAAAAAAAAGAGGGAAAATTAACTAAGTGAGAAGATGCTTTTGTGAAAAGATTATTGAATTGATAAACCCCTAGTCAGACCCATAGAGATAAAAGCACCAAGAACGTAATGGACTAACATGCTCTCCGAAATGACAGAGGCATTATCACTGGTGAATTTACAAGTACAGAGTGAACAATAAGAGAATATTATGAACAACCTTAGGTCACAATACATTGGAAATTCATTCCTTGAAAAGAAAAATGACCAAAACTAACACAAGAGGAAACAGAGGGTATCGCTAGTCTACATTCATTAAAGAAGCTGAGTTTGTGTTCAGCAGTCTTCACGGGAAGGACGCTCCTGGCCCAGGCGGCTCTTCAGTATACGCTTTCAAACGTTTAAAGAAGAACGACCACCAGACACATGCAATCTCTTTCAGAAAACAGAACAGGAAAGCACGCTTCACTCCTTTTGAGGTATTCATGGCACAGACACCAAAACCTGGCAAAGAAATTACAAAAACGAAAACAATATAGCCCTGGCTGGCACAGCTTAGTGGATTGAGTGCTGGCCTGCAAACCAAAGAGTCGCCAGTTTGATTCCCAGTCAGGGCACATGCCTGGGTTGCAGGCCAGGTCCCCAGTAGGGGGTGTGTGAGAGGCAACCACACGTCGATGTTTCTCTCCCTCTCTTTCTCCCTGCCTTCCCTGCTCTAAAAAATAAAAGATGGAAGATGGAAAGGATGAGGTCTTCGGGGTTCAGGGCCTCAATATGGGACTCTAGCTCTTACTGTTCCCCTTCTCTATCCAACTTTGGATGGCTTATTTTACATTTCTCTGCTTCAGTTTCCCATCTGAAAAAGGCTACATACTTCATAGGACTTATGCAGATTTTTTGAAATGACAGTGACCTAATGCTAAAAGGTCCAGTGAAGAGTTCACCCTCCAAACTGTGCCTCCCCTCTCTCATTTGGCATCATCTGTGTCCCTCAGCCCAACAGAATTTCTCTCTCACTTCAACAAAATCCCATAGCGTCTTCTTAGTAGCATTTTTAGTGCACTTATCCCATTTCGTCTAAGCTATAAGCCTGGGTAGGCATGGAAATTCTGTTTACTGCAGAAGTTGCTTTCTTGCCCAGAAAGGCATTGCAGGAGGGAGCACTAGAGCAGTCAGGAAACCGGGGTTCTGGAGTCAAAGCCTTGGGTCTGAGTCCCACGTTTAGCAGTGTCAGCTCTGTGGTTATGAGGAAATGTCACAACCTCTCTGGGGCACAGACCATTCATGGCTAAAATGGGAATAATTTTAGTCTGACTTTTAAAGCTGTTGCAACAATGGAACATAAAAATACAGCTAAACTATTTAGCATAGTGTTTGACATTGGATCTCAATAATGATAATGGTTATAAAAGCAGAATTAATGGTATTCAAACAATGGTGAGAATGAACACTTCCTGCACCCTGAGTCTCTACCCTCCCTTTCCCAAATAGTTTCTTAATCTCCAATAATCTGCAACATATTTTTTAGCACTCTGAGGTATTCCAGATTTTTGGATTTTCTCCTAAGTCCCTAAATTTCTTGGGTCAACTGGCAAAATCAGATTTCTATTGGGCAGATTGGTTTTTGTTTTTTTTTTGTCCCAATAGCCGAGGTTCTTTTGGCATTTAAAAATCTCTCTTTTCTTACACAAGTTCATTTTTTTCTTCTCTTTTGCACAACACAAGGGAAGTAGTAATAAACTCATCAGTGCTGGCATTGGAACGAGGTTTCCAGGTGGAGCTTGGCATATTGGCTGAGATTTGGAGACAATCTTTAATTTTTCCAGGTCCTCTCTGAAACTCCTGACCTTCTTGCTCCGTAACTGCTTATGTGGTTGTATTTTAATTCTTAAGGCAGCCTTTGGTCTGGCCCACGTGGGCTTCCTATGTAATTAAAATGTTCCCACAGAGCCATCAGCCTACAGTGTCTGGTTCTGCAGCTCAATCTGTGCCCCATGGCTCACTAGGGGATCTGAAGTCAAGCTGACGAACTCCACTGTAAATCCGTAAGGTCACCGTCTAGTGATTCCAGGTGAAACGCATCTTCAACATTTATCCCTTCTTCTCCCGCCTTGTGCCGTTCTTCTCCCATGGCCCTTGCTCAGTCCACATTCTAGGTGTAATGCAAAAGGTGATTGAATTCAGCTTCAGAAGAAACCTCTGTGGTACCTGATGTCATGTCATCAATGTTCTGTACCTGACTTGGCTTCCTCATTCTTCCTCTCTGTCATCTGCAGACTGTTAGGTACAAGTCACCATGCAGACAGAATGAGATAAATTAGGAAGGCTTATCGGCAATTTATCAGGAAGCTGCTGCGAGGCAGACCCGTGAATTTCCTTGTTAAGCCTCCACTTTCCATTCACCACTCACACTCCAGTAATGATGCTTTGTAACTCCATAATGGCACTCGTCCTTCAATCTCCACTGATGCTGCCCATGGGTAATGGGCTCTTACAGCATCCCTGTAGGGTAAGCACATGTTACCAAGGTCCCTGATTTGCCCATAATTGAGATACAGAGTGGTCAAGTGTCTCTTGGAAGGTCATGGAGAGTGTCACTCAGAGACTGTCTTGACAATCATCTCTTTGCCCCAATCACTGGGTTTCCCTGTAGCTCATAATTTTCAGGCGAGAGCCTGCTAACCAGAGTTCTGGGCAAACACAGGGGATGAGAACTTGAAAGATGGATGCTCCTGGAAGCCCCTTATCCTCTCTCTTTACAGAAAAACCCACTGAGAGTTAGTTTTTGTTATTTTACTTTTGAAAATTTATGGTTTTCTGCAGTTGGAAACTACAAAAAGCACCTCATCTCTCATCCCCAACTGCTGCTTTATTGTATGAAAGGAAGTGTGGGAAGGGCGTGTATTTCTGGTAGCTGCAAATGGGAGACTTATCCCCCAGAAGCCAGAATGAAGTCTCTCTGGTCTTTTGGCCTCTGTGGCTCAGTCCCCAGAGGCAGAATTCACCTCCCACCAACCCCGGCCCACTTTGGGCAACCAGGAACATTTCAGCCAGGCCAACCCCCCGGGACTCAGCACCAGGTTTTTCTGGTCATGGTTTCTTTGCTTGGGAACCTTACAGGAATTTTAATGATTAAGTGAGGCCTAATTCCATTCTTTCAGGACACCAAGATACTAAGACCAGTTCATGAGTTAACTGTGAATTCTTGGAGTAAACAAACATCTATTCAGAAACCTTCTCCATGCCAGGCACTGTTGTAAGTGCTGGGGAACAGAGTGAACGACGGAGCGGCTGCCCTCAGGGAGCTGTAATTATTCTTTGTTTCCTCCTCCCTCCCCCATCCTGGCAGTGCTAAGTAATGTTCACCCATCCTGGAATTATACATATATGCTGTGGTGAATGTGAGGATTCTCCCCCAATCTCAACACTGTAGAAAGGTGGCTGTCGGGAGATGGTTGAAGGGTGAGTCCCAGAAGGGTGTGTCAGCCTTCAAATCCCTGGAACCTGTGAAAGTGACCTTATATGGAAGAGGGGTCTTGGCAGATATAATTAAGTTAAGGATCTTGAATTGCGATTGTCTTGGACTAAATCCAGATAAACCTTAAATCCAATGACAATCGTCCTTACGTGAGATTTTAAACAAGAAGAAGACGATGACGAGGAGAAGGCAGTGTGCAGGCAGAGGCAGAGATTGGAGTGATGCAGTTACAAACTAGAACTCTCAGGGTGACCAAAGGCCACCAGGAGCTAGAAGGGAAACACAGAATGGATTATCTTTCTGGAGCCTGCAGAGAGAGTGTGGCTCCGCTTCCCCCTTGATTTAGGATTTCCGGCCTCCAGAACTCGGAGACAGTAGGTCTGTGGTGTTTTCTGTCTTCCGGTTTGTGATCATTTTTTTTATAGTAGCTACAGGAAGCTACATGGCATGACAGCTGGGTCTTAGAAGGTAGAAAAAGAAAGGTTTACCTTCAACCCAAAACCAATGGGCATGTCCAGGTGACTTCTTCAAGGTCAGAGGCCTGACCCTTTTAACTTCTCTCTGGAAGCTGACATGATGAGCTATAGTAAAGTCTAGTCATCACTTTGGGGTTTCCTTTGGAACAAAGTTCCCTTGCTTTTCTCTAAGAACAGCATAAAAATAGCAGGAAAATAAAGTAAAGTTATTAAGAGATACGTGTTCTTGTTTTGCAATATATATATATATAATGTGCCAATCCAACCCATTGATTTTCCAACAGAAAGGCAGAAAATAAATATGTGGTAAATGCTGGGGAGCTTCCATGTCTGTAAAAGAGAATTTATCCACCAGTCTCCCAGGACAGTGGCTTATGCATGGAGAATTGTCTGGTCTTGTTCCTCACTGAAGCTAAATTCCCCAATGGTGGGAACATTGACGTTGTTCATCATTGTATCCCTCCCTGGGCCTGATATAGTTTCCGACTCTTGTGAGTAACAATGATAACTATAACCAATCTTCATTGAGTTCTTAGTATTTCAGAATTTATTCTAAGTGCTTTACCTATATTAATTAATTTGATGCTCAGAGCAATCCTATTTAGGAAGTACTACAGGATTCTTATTTTACAATGAGAAAACAAAGGTACTGATAGGTTAATAAATATTTTTTTTCCTGGTGCAAAAGAGCTCAGTGATTGAATTTCTAAGAATCCGTAGCTACTAGGTTTTCTACAACTTCTTATTCTCTCCTTTTATAAACAAAATCTCTCCACATAATGGTTTTTTATCAATTTTATTGAGGTAAATTTTATACACAATAAAATGATCCAAATTTACTTGTACAGTTTAATGAGGTTTGAGAAATGTGCTTGGTTATTCCAGCACAATAAAAATAAAAAATATTTTCATTGCCCTTAATTTTTCCCTCATGCCTTTTTGCAGTCAACTCCCTCATAAAAGCCCAAACCAGACAATGAACTGAACTGCTTTCTATATCTAAGGACTCATTTCATATCGATACAATCACCAGTGTTGATGTACCTGGTTCAGTATTTTGAAGGTTCATCCATATTTTATATATTCATAGATTTTTTCTTTTAATTGTCGAATAATAGTTTGTTGTTTGACTACACCTTTCCCTGATGCACATGTGTGTCGCCTCCAGTGTGTGGCTGTTATGAGTCAAGCCGCCTTGAACATCTGTGTGCAGGTCTTTGGTGGACCTGGGTTTGCAGTTTTCTTGGGGGGCAATTTCTGGGTCACAGACTAAGCAGGTGTTCAACTGCAGGAGAAACCGCCAAGTTGTTTCCCGATGCAGTTGTGCGCTTTTCACACTTCCACGGACAGTGTATGGGCATCCTAGCCGCCCCATATCACCGCTTGCACACGGCATGTGTCATTCTTTTAAAGTTTTCGCCATTCTAGTGGTGTGCCTTTGTCTTTTCACTTGTGTCTCTTGATGAATAATGATGTTGAATAATGATGTTGAATGTTTCTTTTTTTTTGTGCGTATTGGCCATTTGAATATCTTTTGTGGGGTGTCTGTTCCAACTTTTGCCAACTCTTTATTGGCTTGTTCATTTAATTACTGAGGTGTAAACTTTCATAACATATTTTGAAAATGCTTTTTGTTAGATATTGCAATACATAATGTAAATGTCTTCTCTCAGTCTTCAGTTTGGCTTTTCATTTCCCAAACTGTGTCTTTTAAAGAGAAGGTTTTAATTTGGATGACATTCTGATTTATCAATCTTTTTCTTCTATGGTGCATATTTATTGCAATTTTTAAAAAATCTTGTGTACTAGAAGGTCATTACCCCCCAGTAAAATTTGCTAAAGTTGGCTAATTCTTGCTTTTATCCAAAACTGAAGAGGGGGTATGCCTGTCTTTTTGGATATAATCTTGGCCTGAGTATATTCTAGGGGATGGTGTCTAACATTCTCAGGCTGCAGATTCTGAACCTTGACCCTTAACTCCCTCTACCTATACTTTAAAATTCTATTGCTAAGAAAGTGTGAGTCTCCAGATATTTGTCTTGACAAATTTTTGCACTATTTGCAAGGCTCCTCTGGAGAAGTGTTGATGTTGGCTGAAGTAGACAGAACCTTCTTAAGGATTCATAATGAGGAATTGCCCATTTCCTTTGCTGTATTTCATGTGTGAAGAGAGCAAGACCATTCGGACCCTGAAATTGAACTGTACATTAACCAGTTCTTTGTTGGAGGTTAAGGAAAAATCATTAATTGTTGTCAATATCCTTCTTAAATTTGGGGATCTTTCTCTGTCTCCTGATGGCAATACTTAAAACTTCTTCAAACACTTATGCAAGCTCAGCTTGGTCTCTCATGTGGGTACTGGCAGCGTCAGTGGGTCCCGTGGCTCCTGGATTATATTCTTTGCACTGTAAAATTGTGGTATTTGTTCAACAGATATTTTTTTAAAGCTTAAACGTGGCACAATAGTTTTTAAACTTTGGAAGCTGACCCAACATGTTCTTTTCCACAAAATGCCCACACATGCACCCAAGCACATGTATGTTTCTTACACTATTTTGCATTCATTTTCAGGGGCCCTAAGACACCCACTCATAGATGCCTTATGAAAAACTTCCCATTGACGTGTAGGTTCAAAGCAAGAACAGGATATTGGATATTTCTTTATCAACATTCTCACCTTAAGATGAAGAATGATTAAGATTAAGAAGAACATTCTTGGGAATGTTTTTCCCAAGAAGGCGAACATATTTGTTTGCTGTCTTCACTTCCACCAGTTCCTTAATAATTAGCTAACCTAGAAAAATCAGCCAGTCAAACACTGTCAGAGTAATTCCTGGGTTAGATCACTACAAAAAATTCCTTTTCACACCTTTGTTGGCTTTTTTGTGCTTGCACATTTTTCCTTAAAAATATAAAAATGAAAAGACATTCTAGTTTGTGTTCTTAAATATATTCTATTTTCATTGGAAACATTTTCCCCAAGAACATTAGCTGATGATAAATCTAAAAGACAAGAGTAAGAAGCTATTTCCTTTCACTGAGGCAAGAATAATAGCACGCCCTCTGTAGATGTGTTAAGAAGTGAACTTGAGCATTTATCAAGTGTTTCACACCACATACTAAACACTATCACTGTGCCAAGAAAGGAGGTTGATTCTCACTATGCAGGTGAACGAGAACAGGTAAAGAGTATCTGGGGGACACAGAGGATGAAACAACTAACAGGATGACCCCCCATAGCACTTCTACGTGGCAGCTAAGCAGAGTGGAACGGTGGCCTTGACCCTGCTACTCCTGGGATCCTGCGAGTCTGCAGTGACAGGTGGCCAGAGAATCAGAGACAACAGCAGGAAGCGGAGGTGGTGGCTCTCTTAGGCAGTGCTACCTGGACCCGAATCTTACGTACAGTGCACACCTTTCCAAGAGAAAGGGGCTTCCCTAACCCCCCTTTTCTTCATATGTGCCCTGAGACTGCCCTTTGCATTTCATTCTTTTTCTCATTGTTTAGTTAAGTGTCCTCACCACCCCCCGCCCCCATTGCTCTTCCCTGTCCCATCTAATCCCCACTTCCAAAGACAGTCCCTACCCCATCGTCCTTGTCCATGGGTCCTTGGTATATATTCCTTGACTTGACCGTTCCCCTTTTTTCTCCCTGTTATCCTCCTCCACCTTCCCCTCTGGTCACTGTCAGTTTGTTCTTTATTTTCATGTCTCTGGTTCTGTTTTGCTCATTTGTTTGTTTTGTTGATGAGGTTCCACTTATAGGTGAGATCGTATGGTGTTTGTCTTTCACGGCCTGACTTATTTCACTCAGCATAATGCTCTCCAGTTCCATCCATGCTGTTGTGAAGGGTAGGAGCTCCTTCTTTCTTTCTGCTGCATGGAATTCTACCACAGCTTTTTGATCCACCCATTTACTGATGGGTGCATTTCATTCTTTATGGCAACCTTTGATGTTCCTTTTCTGTCAAGCTTAACCTTACCAATGTGTGACTTTGAGGGGGAGTGAGAGCCTCCTTAAATGCTGGCCCTGGTTACCTCCGCTGGGTTACCTAGTCCTGACCTGGCCTAGAATGAAAGAGCTGGAAAGGAAGAGCAAGGAGGAATGGCCTTCAGTCTGGTTCCCTACAGCCAGGGTTTACACAGTGCCTGGGTGTTCCCTGAAGAAAGAACTGCTCCCCTTTTCTTTCCCTCGGTTCCCTCTTACTCTGTCCAGGCTCAAGTTCTCCTCGGCCATCCTGCCTCCAAGAGCCTGAAAAGAACCCGAGGTGGAACATGCCAGAACTTTTCCATGATGGTTGTTGCTGGCCTCCTGTCTCACCTGGGCTAATCATGGACTTGAAGTAGCATCTCAGAGACCCTTCTTTCCTATTGGATATGAAGATGGAATTTTGTAACAGGCACCCCGCACAAGCAAAGCCATCATTGGCTCTTGCAGGAGACGCAGCAGCACTTTCAGACCAGTGACGTGCTGCTTGCTGGCTTTCGCGGGTCCAGGCAGGTGAGGGGCGGCTTCCTTGGCTCTGGTTCTAGTGCCTCTTTGGGGGTTCGCATTCCCCACTGTCCCTCTTCCTCTTCCTCTGCCTTCAATCCCAGTGTCCTACTCCCTGTGTGTTAGGCCTCCACTCCTGGCATTTGACACTTCATCACGGAACCTGAGCTAAAAGGAGGCCAGCCCAGGAGTGTCCTGTCACCTCTTCAAAGCATCCTAACAAAGGAGGGATGCAAAGGGCAGGGAGGCGGGTCATTGCCACTCTTCTGCTCTTTGATCCTCTAAAACAGACTGTCAGTGGAATCTCTGCCTCAGGACCCTGTCTCTCTTTTTAAAAAAACGTTACTCCACTTAGTGCACAGCTGGTAATGTTGCTGCATTTGGGGTGGGGCATGGGGGGGGAGTGAACGCAGGGCGGGGGCAGTAGGGGAATGTTGAGAAGGAGGCCGGAAAGGGCGAGGCAGGCCCTCCAGGACTCAGATCTTTTCCTCTGCTCTCTGTCTCCCCACAGGGTGTGAAAATACGAAGGGAAATGCCTGCACATCCGTGGAAGGGATGTCTGACATGACAGTTCTAGAACAGCTAACCTTGGTTTCAGGTGTCACTGGCACATTCTTTCATCTGTCCTCCGGGCCTGGGTGATTACAGGTTATGAGATGGGGGCAGTTATCCCGCCTCTTCCTCCCGGGCCGGGGCTGCAAGCACTACACCGCCGCCGGGCTGGCCGGCCTGGCCGGCCTGCCCTCAGCAGCTTTGTTCCCTGCGACCCGGGTCTCCTCCTTTCCTGCCTGTGTCACTGGGAATAAAAAAAGCTTCTGTTTACTTCTCTGATTTTTTTCGCTTCCCTCCCTGTTTCCTGGGGGAGGCATGGGAACAGATTCAGTCTAATACTGTCTGCCCTGCCAGTCTGCCCTCGGTGCAGGCTGGCCACGTTCTGTCCCTTTGCCTCTTGAGTGCCCTGCATTCAGGGAGCTGCGTGCACAGCCAGACCTCATGCAGGCCCTTTGCGTTGGTTCCCAGACAGCTCCTCAGATGCCCAGCCTCCGTGCCCAGCCTTAGGGCTTTATTCCTTGAGAGTGAAGGCAGCTCAGGTACTCAGGTTGGAGGGGTCCTGCTGCTGCTGGGCGGGGAGGCTCAGCTCCCACATCCTCCGGGACGGTGGGGGGGGGGGGCACTTTGATCCATACTCACTTGCAGACTCATGAGCTGTTTTGTAAAAACGGGGGAGGGAGGCTTCTCCTTGTTGTGGACTGTGATGGTGCCTCACTCATTCCGGGAGGGCTCTCTGCAGCCCACCAGCAGATGAATGAGAGCAACTGTCTGTTCCAGTTAGCTGAGGACGTTGTCCTCAATTAGTCGTTTATTAAGCTGGATGTTGACTCGCACCGCTGCTCTTTTCCACTAGCTCCTGGAGAGGGATATTTTGTCTCCGTTTACCGGTGAGGACGTGTAAACTCAGGCTGCACAGCTGACTTACTCGGGGGCCGTAGTGGTGAGTGTTTGGGTGGGGGGGTCAGAGGCAGGTGCGCCGTCCACCGTGAAGACACAGGCAGGAGTGGCCGCCTCCTCCAGTGATGACCCAGAGGTCATGTTTCTCTCTACGAGGCACAGAGGGGTTGGAAGGTACTCCTCCTGCTTCACATGTACAGGGACCGAAACTCTTTCTCTGAAATAACAGGTCTCGTCATCCTCTGAAATGTTCATTTCTGATGATGATAGTGTGTGTTTGTGTGTGTGTGTGTGTGTGTGGACGGTGATGTGGGAGAGAATTTTTTTAAAGATTTTATTTATCTATATTTAGAGAGAGGAGAAGGAGGGAGAAAGAGAGGAAGAGAGACACTGATGTGAGAGAAACATCGATCGGTTGCCTCCTGCATGTGCCCCCACTGAGTGAACCCACAACCCGGGCATGTGCTGTGACCCAGAATCAAACCGGTGACCTTTCGCTTCCGGGGACAGCGCCCAACCAACTGACCCACGCTGGTCAGGGCTGGGAGACACTATTTAAAGGTAACTTAGACCCACCTGTTTAAAACATTCACTCTGATTTAGAGGAGCGCACACATGCGTTTAATGACATATGGTGGACTGATCGATGGTTAACTTTCAGCTTGAGGGGGTAGAGATTCCTGATTTGCAGCCTTTTTCAATGTCTGTGGTGTACATACTCCCCCCACTGTGGCCAATTTCATGCTATCAGCGTGTTCTGCAATGTGGAGTTGGCAAGAGATGCCTCCAATCAGCTTTCAATAGAGTAAACTGGCTCAGGGTAAATATATACATATGTACACAGATCTGTATACACTGTGTGTATATATATACATACACACATATGTACATACATACAGATCTATATCTATATCTATATCTATATCTATATCTATATCTATATCTATATCTATATCTATATCCCCCCCCTGTGTGTAGAAATATAAACATTTCAGTCTAGAGTTTCCACTCCCTGACGGAACTTTTCACTCCTTCTGTTAGGGGTGAAAGTTTCCCTCTTGCCCTTTTCTCCTGTGGAAGACGTCACCTGGGTACAAGCACAAGTTAAATACCCTGAAAAGAGCAGTGAGAGACGCCATGGTGTCCAGTGTAGGGTCGTCCTGTAGCTCATGCCTGGCTTCCACCGAGAAGTCCCACGTGCTCGGCCACTGGTGTCCAGTGTTGGCGTCCCCACGGTGCCCCTAGTTCACCAGGCCGGAGGACTCTATGCGGTGGTCAGGCATTCCGCCCTCGTCCCCAGGTATAAGGCCCTTGCTCTCCGCAGGCCTGCGTCCCTGCCCTTTCCGTCCGCCACCACCCAGTGCCGCTGTGATACATGAGGCACCCCCTCCGCCAACACGGGTCTGGGTCAAGCCAGCGCGCACCTTTCTGATTTTTACGTTTGTTCTGAAAGACTTTTACAGTCTCTCAAGTTCAAAGAATCAGCCACCCACCAACCAAAACCCGCCTAAGAGACTACATTCCAGCTTTTGAATCCCAGCCTCAGAGACAGCGGGAGAAGAAAGTAAGGCCGTTCTTACCGTGGCCTTGTCCGCAGCCCCTCCCCCATCCTGACATCAAAGGGTTTGCCGGCTCCCGTGTCCTGTTCCGAATTCCTCCGCTGCTCTGTGATTTGTTCTAGTGTCAGTTCACCAATGTCTGGCTTGCTGCAATTATAAAATCCTTTGATCACTCAACAAAACCTTTTCTTTTGCCATGTATTTGAAAGCACTTGCTTTCAGACTGCTGGCTGACTACAGGCCTAACCAATTTCACTTTGGACCCAAACCCCAGGGAGTGCCTTCCTTACCCTCGGTGGCGCTGCTGCTACCTTGCCCACACGGGTAAATGCCGTAGCTTTAATGGGCGTGAGACGCGAGGACAACAGGTCTCACCGAGGTGGCCGAACCCATCTGTGCCACGATACTAAAGACATGATGGCCTCCAAAAAAGAGTGAAATCTCACCACTTGCAACAACTGGATGGGCCTAGAGGGCACTATGCTAAGTGAAGTAAGTCAGAGAAAAACAAACACCAAATGACTTCACTTACACGTGGCATCTAAAGAACAAAATAACCAAACACAATAGAAACAGACTCGGAGACACAGAGGAGAGACTGATGGCCGACAGCGGGAGGGGGTTGGGGGGCTGCGGGACCAAGGTGAAGGGATGGGGAAGTGAAGATTGACAGTTACAGAACAGCCGTGGGGATGGAAAGCGCAGCGCACGGAATGTAGCCACGAACACTGTGATACCTACGCATGGTGCCGGGTGGGCGCTGGGGAATATTGTGGGGGACTCCTTTAAAGGATGGGACTGTCTAACCGATATGCTGCACACCTGCAACTAATGCAAAGTAATATTGGATGTAAAATGGAATTGAAAAACAAAGAAGACCTGGCCGGGTGGTTCAGTTGGTTGGAGCACCGTCCCAAGGTGCCAAGGTCGTGGGTTCAATCCTTGGTCAGGGCACATGTGGGAATCAACTGGCGAAGAAAGTGGAACAACAGATTGATGCTTCTGCCTCTCCCTCACTCTCTCAAAATAATAATGTAAAACAGATTTTTAAAAGGAAAAGAACTGGAAAGAGGGAGAAGACACCATGGTCTCTAAGCCAGCCATGATGAGAGGAGGTCATTATTTGCTTGGGAGGAAGCAAGGGAAAAGCTAAAGGGGAAAAAGTTACCTAGGTATTTAATGATACGGGATGTAGTGGATCGCTGACGAAAAGATGAATACTTAGGAAAAGTTCGGAGTGGGTGGGTGGCAGGGTGGGCCGCCTTGATTCCCAAGTGAAGAGAGCACAGCCTCACACCCCAAAGCCTTGCTCACACAGCCGTGCGTTATTATATTATTACTAATATACCTGGTGCCCTACATCTCGGTCCGGCCAACCCCTCCGCTCTCAGCCCCGCGACTGCCCGTCTGTCCTCTGATGGGCCCTGGAAGTCAGGACGGTGGCGGTCACGCTTTCTCGGTCTTTATAATGGAGGCCCTGAGGACAGTGCTGGACACGTGAGCCTCGGTCTAGTGAATGTCCCGTACAGCAGGGTACAGCAGGCGAGTGCTGAGAGGATTCCGAACGATGATGTCTCACAAATTGTAAGAATTTAGAACAGAACCATCAATTTGTAATAAGACAAGCGAGTAACAGTTCCAGGGTCAGCTCAATATAGCAAGTCAAATTTTTGACCTGTTCTACTGTGTGGTTCTCTCCAGGTCCCTGTCACTCACAACTGTCCTCAGGGACTCGTTCTTCAGTCTCCTGGGGTCCGTCTCAGTGGACACAGGCAGGGCAGAGGCTGGCAGTCTCGCCGTGGGGCGGAGCAGAACGTTTCCTGCAGTGGATCAGCGCCTGCGGGCAAAGGAGGCCTCTGGGCCTCTGGACGCAGCTCAGCACGTAATCAGTTCATTGGTGAAAATATTCTTGTAGAAGGTTAAACCAAATGCCCCCTCCCAATGCATGAATTTGAAGTATACTTCTATTTACATTTGTGTGTGTTTAAGCATTTTTTTTTTTTTTACAACTTGGACTGAATTCAGGAAATTCTGCTCATTTGGAAAGCCGAGGGTGGGTTTGAGAGAGCCTGCCATTCTCCCCAGCTGCCAGTAGGCGGAGCCCGTGCTCCGTGCTTCCTCCAGCCGGCTGGAGACCTGGGAGGGCGCCGGGAAAGTGCCCGGGGGCCCAAGAGAAGGGAGGTGAGACCCGGGTCTAGTGTGGGAGGCAAATTTTACAAAACACCCACTTCTCTCAAATGGCCGCACTCTGGTGGACTTTTGAAAGAACATATGTGCCATCTAGCATGAGCCCATAACTAGCCAACGTCTGCTCCTTTCTACTCTTTCTTTTCCACGCAGGAAAAACCTTCCTCTGTCAAAAGTGTGCTTTTTATTGAAGTTACACATTTTTTGAACTGTACGTTGGAAGGTATTTCTTTTCTTCTGTTTCTTTTTTCTTTTCTTTTTTTTTTTTTTTTTTGGTGGTGACATTTACCAACCAAGTTCTAAGTGCTGACCTGGTCACTTTAACCAAATGTGCTTATAAGAACAGGCGTCTGGCGAGGAAGTAGCGTCAGGTCAGCTTTGATGACAGGAGCCTTTTCGGTGAAGAGTTTTTGGGGGACAGGGCTCGGGGCGGACCCCTGCGTGGGGTGCGGAGCCCAGTGTGTTGTGATTCAGGTTATTGGAGGAGCAGGTGTGTGCACACGTGTTTGTGCTGCGTGTGTGTGTGTTTTCTGAATCCGTAATTGAGGCCAGCTAAAAATTCATATTAGAAACTGCCAGCCCGCCCCAAAAGAGAAATAAAGTTCATCACGAGCACAGAGAAATTTCTCAAGAGAAAACATTATTGCTTGCTTTTTCATTGATTTAGAACACAGCGTCTCAAAAACAAAGAATAATAGTGTTCTTACTCATTTTCCTTTTTAAAAAATGTTATTTCCTGATATTTCAGAGTGAGGAAAGGGAGAGAGAGAGACATCAATTCATTGTTCCACTTATTCGCGCATTCATTGGCTGGTTACCCTGTGTGTCCTGACTGGGGATCAAACCCGCAACTCTGGCCTATCAGGATGACGCTCTAACCAACTGAGCCACCTGGCTTGGGTTATTCATTTTTCAGTAGTGCAAGTTTCTGATACTGCGTGTTACAAAGTATCAAATATTTACTAAAATCAGGATGAAGTAGCTCATAGTTCAAGCATTTTCTTTTTCTGATGTCTGAAACTTCCTTTAAAAGCAGTTTGTTGATTTAATATATCTTTCAGTACAAAAAAAAAAAAAAACGAAACCAGGGACCCTCCAGGTGCTTTTGCCTGCTTCCAGCCCAGACAGGTGCGACTGAGTGAACAGTTGGAGAGTGGCGCCATCTATCGGCCCACCTAGAGATGAAGAGGTGGTCGACAAGGAGCAAAACTTGAAGTGCCTCAGGCTTCTTAGTACTTAGGCAAAATTCAGTGGATTTGTGCCCCTCCTAAGAGTCTCACTGTGAGGCCCTCCTGCTGACAGGCTTGGGCATCTCTCACCAGCTCTGGAGACTAGCCTTTCACTTGTGAGGATCTGTCTGTTTTATTCTGCCTTCATTACAGTCGAACTTGTGCTATGAAGGAAGGGGACTCAGACTTTCCAAAGCCACTTTCCACTTACTGTGAGTGAGTGTAGAATCTAGTCCTGACAGTAGTTTCTGATAAAAGGAGGAGCTTTCTGGGAATTGGGAGAGAATCAACACGTTTGAATTGGGGTAGAGACCTGAGAGCGGGCAAGAGAAGAGAAAAGCCTCTCGGATACTGTAGGAGGCGCTGTTGCTTCACTGTCCACGGTCCATGGCCTATTTCTGAACTTTCTTTCTTCCTTCTTTTTTTGAAATCTAAAAGCAAAACCATGGGATTTTTCTTTGTTAAACGTGCAGATAGTGTAGAGTCATTCTTAATAGATTGTATTTTTCAGGTCTGTTTATCTAGTCCAAGAAATATTTGTCATCATCATCTACAGTAGCTTTCTGTGACAAGCTATCGCCCCCCAAAAACCAACAGGTATTTAGAAATCTTTGGGGAACACACCCTTTCTCTGTGAAAGGGGTTGGCGACAGGTTTTCTACTTTATTTTACTATACGGATGCCAGGGGACTTACTTTTGGTAGTAAACAATACTTTTCTTAGTAGATGCAAATTTAAAAAAAATTATGTAACTATGTATGGTGATAGATGTTAATGAGCCTTGCTGTGGAGGTCATTTTGCCATATACACAAATATCCAAGTGTTATTTTGTGCACCTGAAAATGTTATAATGTTATAGGTCAATTATAGACATACCTCATTTTATTACACTTCACAGATGTTGTGTTCTGTACAAACTGATGGCAAGAAGATTACAAGTTGCTTTATGGCGAGACTTGCTTAATTGTGGTGGTCGGGAACCTAACCTGTAATATCTCTGAGATATGTGGGAATGGATATCCATAAGATATAATTGGAAATAAAGTGAGATAAATGAGAATCTTTAGCCTCAATAAGAATATGTTCACATATAGAAGGTAAGTACAGCAGTGTTGTCTTGGGGAGGTGAGTGGCTTGTGGGGCAGCATTTGGACCATCTGGAGGCAGATGAGACCCATTCAGGTCTCAGTTCAGCCCTTGCCTCGCGGTGTGAATCTGGACAAAGTGTGAAATTACCCTGAACTTCAGTCTGTAACACCAGAGCAATATTACCCACCACAGAGGGCTTTTGTGAGGATTAAAGGGGATTACATGAGTCAAACCATTCACACCTCTTTATTATATGATCAACGGGTGCCCACAAACTCCCATCAGTTACTGATGTTGATCATTGTGGTTGCCAAGGCAACTTCAATAGACTCTGGTCCTAAAGGAGCCTCAGATGTTCCTTATTCCACATGAGAGTCACCACAGGAGACAAATAGCATTTGTAGTTTGCCTAAGTCATGGGCAGTAACTTGGCTTCAACCTCACAGGTTTTGAATTTAAACCAGTAAATTATCTCCTCTATGAGGACATAGCTCTCCTGAAAAGGAATTACAGTATCTTCTTGGGTCCGCACTTTGCAGACTTTCTCCACCGCAGCCCACCGTGAGAGAGCCTGCTGCCCAGTTCTCCTTTGCCCACGTGTCTGTCAGTAGGCCTGGTATATTTCCCAGGGCTGTGCGGCTGTCTTCATTGTCTCACCTTTTTCTGAAATATAAAAAATGTGTGCCAGCTAGAATAAGCCCATAACTAGCCTTTCTACTCTTTAGTTTCCACACAGGAAAAAGCCTCTTCCCCCAAATGTGGTTTTTGCTGGAGTTACAGGGTTTCCTGAACGGTGTGCTGGAAGTTTCTTTGTGACAGTTCCCAGCGAAGCCCCAGGTGCCCGCCTCGGGCCTCCTGCCCTTCCTCCTCCTGCGTGCTCACCTGTGCTGGAGCCCATCTCATGTCTTTCCCACTTCATTTATTTTACTCTTCCGTTCCAAAATGTCTAGTTTGTTCTCCTTCACAATTTCTATCTTTTCACCAATATTCTCTGTTTGGCGAGGCATCATTCTCATACTTAAAAAAAAAACAAAACCCAGCTTCTTTAGAAGGGGTCTGAACACATTTAAAATAGCAGATTTAAAACTTCGTCAGTGCTGAATAGAGTGGATCAGTTTGCCAGGGAGGCTGACTAATGGCGCCCAAAGGTGTATCAGGTTCTAATACCTGAAACTCGAAAGTGTTCCCTTATTGCAGAAGAAGACCACGTGGATGTGCTTGAGCTTGGGGTCTGGAGGTGGGGGGAGAGTGCCAGGGGGGCCATCCAGGTGTGTCCAAGTGCAGTCACAGCCCATCTGACCAGACAGAAGCCGAGGGAGCTTGGGCACCACACAGAGGAGGAGGGGCAGTGGAGAAAGGGGTGCTCACAGCTCAGTGGGATAGTGTCTCCAAGCTGCTGTAGGTGAAAACTTTACCAAAGTTTTACCGAATGAGTGTACCAGAGTTTTCCAGATATGTAACCTCTTGTGTCTTTTTTTTCTCACCACCACCTGGTTGCTAAGCCAAAGCCATAAATTTTAGTTTGGTTTTTGTTGTTTTGGTCATGGCAACATCCCAAATAAAGGGATGCATTTCTCTCACGGTGAAGATAAAGCTAGCTGCGATTACAGAGAAAACCTCCTCCTCCCAATTTCCTAACAAACAGACACTTCCTTTTCACTCTGGAACAGTTCGAAGAGGGTGGAGCCAGTCCTGTGGACCAGTTTTGCTCAGCCACACTCCGTCCATCCTGCGGCTCTGTCAGGCTTAGAGTCCCCTAAGTAATGACAACCCAGTCAAAATATGATGCAAACGGTTTTTTTTGGGGGGGGAGGGGCTCAAACTTGGAAGTGATACTCCTCCCTTCTGCCACATTTTATTGATTTCATTGGCTTGAGCCCAGTGGGGGGTGGTGGGAGGGAGGACAAATGCCATCCATTGTGCACCCAGTTGAAATACGAAATGAGGGTTGGTGATCAAGGTGGTGTATATCAAGCAAGCTATTTCTTTTTCACGAAATGTCTTTTTTACTGTAACAACTTTATTGAGGTATAGACTTGGCATAACTCAGCCGCATGTGTTAAAACGTATGATTTTATGGGTGTGAGACATGCACATACCTGTGAAACCCATCAACACCGTCAAGAAGATGAGCCTATCACTTTAATACGTTTCCTGGCCTGCTTCGTAATCCACTTCTTCCCCATTTCCCATCTGTCAGTATAGATTAGTTGGCATTTCCTAGAGTTTTACATAGAGTATGCTGGTTTTCTGTCTGGCAATTTTCTGTTCAGTATAATGATTTGGGGATTCACCCATATTGTTGTACATGGTTTGTTTTCTTTGACTGCTGAGTAATACTCCATTGCACAGATACACCACAATTTGAATTATCCATCCATTTGGTAGTGAATGTTGGAGATTTTTCCATTCTGTGCTGTTATAAATAAGCTGCCGGGAACATTTGCAGGCCACTTTTTGCGTGTTCACATGCCCTCATTCTCCTGAGTCAGTGCCCAGGAGTGGAATGGCTGAGTCACAGGGAAGGTGTATGTTCAACTTCTAGAGAAGTGATTTCCCAACCATCTCATCTTTGCATCAGCAATGCACGAGAATTCGGTTGCTCATGTCCTGGTCAACATTTGGCATGATCGCTCCTTTGAGTTTGAGCCGTTCTAAGCTGGTGTGTTGTGATATGTATAGTGTGGTTTTAATTTATATTTACCTAATGAATAATGGCACTAAGCATATTTTCGTGGGTTATTTGCCATCCATATGGTTACGTTGGTTAAATGCCTGTTCATTTTTTTTTTTTTTTTGCTATTTTTATTGGGTTCTTTCCCTTCTTAGTATCGAGATATAAGGACTTTGTATGTAAAGAGTTGTGGGCCCCTTGGCAGCTGTATGTTTGGCAAATATCTTTGCAATGAGACCTTTTTATTTTGGAATAGGAACTACTTAAGAACAAATTATTAATTTTGGCAAAGTCCATTGATGTTTTTCTTTTTTAAAATGTTTTTAAAGATTTTATTTATTTATTTTTAGAGAGAAGGAAGGGAGAGAAACATCAATGTGTGGCTGCCTCTCACGTGGCCCCACTGGGGGCCTGGCCCGCAACCCAGGCATGTGCCCTGTCTGGGAATTGAACCGGTGACCCCTTAGTTCACAGACTGTGCTCGGTCCACTGAGCTATACCAGCCAGGGCTGATGTTTTTCTTTTATAGTTTGTGCTTATGTCCCATTAATCCATCTTAGCCAAATTCAAGGTAACTAAGATGTTCTTCTATGATTTCTTCTGAAACTTTTGTAATTTTAGCTCTTATATTTAGGTCAATGGCTCATTTGAGGAAATTTATATTTATATATGGAGGGAGGGAAGGGTTCAGGTTTATTTATTTGCATCTGGCCCCCTAATTATCCCAACATCATTTTGTTGAAAAGATGGTCCTTTCCCCACTAATTTTCAACTGAGCACATTTGTCAACAGTCAGTGAGCCATATACAAGCTGGTCTGCTTCTGGGCTCTGTTCTTTTGTTTTGGCTAATGTGGGCCCTTTGCATTTCCACATAGGTGTGAGAAACAAGTAGCTCGTTCACACACACACATGCATACATGTGCACACACAACATGCTGCAGTTTTGATTGACATTGCCACGAATCTATAAATTGATTTGGGGAGAACTGACATGTTAGTGTGGAGTTTTCTAATTCAGGAATATGATATCAGTCTTTATCTAGGTCTTCTTTTATTTCCCTTTTCACTGTGTTATAATATTGAATGTACAGGTCATAGGTCTGTTTTGTCAAATTTATTCCAAGCATTTTTATTTTCTGATATCACTTTATTAAAATACTGTTTTGATGGAAAGCTTTTTTATTGTCATGTTAGCTAGCTAAAAAAGAATCTTGCTTGTTGAGTTAAACTTCACCTCATTTAGTATGTGACTTTTCACCCTTTTTATTTCATAGAATTAAAAAAAAATATTGTTCAGTAACAGTTGTCCCACCTTTCTTTTCTCTGTCCTCCCCTGCCCTAGACCACCCCCACTCCCACAGTCAATCCCCCCATTGTGTTTTAATATCATTTTATGGTTGCTTCTAGTGTATACAAATAAAACTAATTTTTGTATATTGAATTCCCATTCTAAAATCTTGCCAAACTCATTTGAGCATCAGTAGTTGTTTGGGTGAAACTGTTAGGATTTTCCACATAGACGATTCTGTTATCTATGAATAAAGAAAGTTTTCCTTCTTACTTTCCTGCCTCTTACCCATCTCGTTGAGTTGACTAGAACATTCAGTACCATGTTCACCAGAAGCAGAACAGCATCCTCTCTTGATCCTGACCTCTAGGCTTTATTCTTTCACTGTTACGTGCGGTAGTACCGTACGTCTTTTATGAAAGTCCTTCTTTTTACTGTAAGTCTCCTTCAGTCCTCCTTTGTGGAGATTTCTTATCATGGATGGATTTTAGAATTTGTGAAAAGCTCTATTTGTTTTTCTATATCAATTGAAATTATTCAATCGTTTTCTTTTTCTAGCCTCTTAATCTGGTGGATTAATTGACTACTTTTTGAATTGTTGAACCAACCTTATCAGTACCTCTGTTTACTTCTTTTTTTTTTTCAACCTAGTTGTGTTATTATATGTAAAGAGTATTGTGTGCAGGCAACATATTGTTGAGTCTTGCATTTTTATTCAGTCTGAAAGTCTCTGCCCTTTAATTGGCAGGCTTAATTGATTCCCATTTAATATGTTCATTCATATGGCTAATTCAAATAGAAATTTGAGTATTTGTTCTCTGTGTCTCATCTTTTTTTGGTTCCTTTTTCCTCTTTTTCCCTTCTTTTAGAGTAATTGAATATTTTTAAAATCTCATCTTCATTGGCTCTTGGGTAAACTCTCTGTTTTGTTTTTATAGTAGCTCTTTCAGGGTTTATTAGATACAACTTTATCTTATCACAGTCCATATTATACCACTTCCTGTATAGTATAAGAAACTTAGGACTATTTTCATTTCTCCTCTTAAGTCCTTTGTGCTGCAGTTGTTATACATTTTACTTCTACATATGTTATTTATCCCACGATTTATATATTTTATTTAAACAGTCAGTTATCTCATAAAGATATGTACAAGGTTAAAAAAAAGAATGTTTTCCCTTTACTCATGTATTTATGTGTTCTGGTTTCCTTGTTTTTGTGTAGATTCAGATTTCTGTCTGGTCTCATTTTCCTTCTCCCTGAAGGACTTTAAAAAAAATATTTCTTGCCCTGGCTGGTGTAGCTCAGTGGATGAGCTCAGGCCTGTGAACTACACGATCGCGGTTCGATTCCCAGTCAGGGCACATGCCTGGGTTGCAGGCCAGTTCCCAGCAGGGGACTCATGAGAGGCAACCATACATTGATGTTTCTCTCCTTCTCTCCTTCCCTTCCTCTCTAAAGATAAATAAAAAAAATTTCTTATATTTGAAGTCTAGCGACAGTAAATTCTTTCAGCTTTCATACTGTCTCACAGCATTTTCATGTCACTGTCAATTTTGAAAGACATTTTCACTGGGCACACAGCTTTAACTTGAAATTTTTCTCAGAATTTTGAAGGTGTTGGCCCACTATTGTCAGGCTGATATTCTTTCTAACAAGAAGTCTTCAGTCTCCTCCCCTCCCTCCCCTCCCCTCCCCCCTCCCCTCCCCCCCTCCCCTCCCCTCCCCTCCCCTCCCTTTCTCTTCTTTCTCTCTCTTTTCTGTTTTGAATATGTCTAGTCTCTCTGTTTTAAAGGCTTTCTCTTATTCACTGATTTTAATTTTTTTAAATGATCTTCCTTGGAGTAGTTTTATTGCACTCAGGGTTCACTGGAATTCTTTTATTGTTTATTGTTTTCATCAGATTTGAAAAAATTTTGGCCATATTTCTTCAAATATTTTTCCAGTATCCCCACTTTAGGGATTTCAATTGCATATTTATTTGGTACCTTGGTGTTTCACGGCTCCTATTGGCTTTTGGTTTTCAGACAGTTTTCTCCCTTTTATTTTGGATTGTTTCCATTGTCAGGTGTTCATGAACATTTTCCTGCCATGTGTATCTACTCTTAATCTTATTTTTTGTTACAGACATTTTTCTTTTAATTTTAGAAAGTTAAATTGGGTTATTTTTTTTTACCAGCCCTCTTTGATTGGTATACTCAGTCTCTGTTCTCCGTTTCTGAATAACTGCAGTATGGTTAGAATGGATGTTTTAATGTTGTTGTCTATTGTTTTTAGAACTTGTTTCATAAGTTCATTTTTACTGATTGATTTTCTCCTGATGACGGGTCATTTTCCTGCTTCTTTGCCTGCCTGGTAATTTTTTATTGGGTGCCAGACATTTTAAATTTTACCTTGTTGGTTGCTAGGCCCTTTTGTATATATTATAAAAATTTAAGTATTTTTGATATTTGTTTTATGGAATAATTAAGTTATTTAAAAACAGATTGATCCTTTTAAGGTTGAATTTAAGATGAGGTTAAAGCAGCTTTTAGGTGAGGACTAATTTTGACTCAGAACTGAGGCAATGACCTTTGGAAAACTCTTCCTGATACTCCCAGGTATTACACGGATTTTGAACTTCGGCAGGTAGGAGCACAAACTCTTCTCTGTCCTATGTGAGCCCAGGGGTCTTCCTGTGGATTGCTTTTCTGGTCTCAGGTACTTTCCTCTCTGTGAAGTAAGCTCCTCTATGGTCATTGTCCCGTAATTCTGAGCCACCACGGGCCACCCATATTCCCAACTCTGTCTGACCACCGCAGGAAGATGGCTCAACACTGTTTGGCTTCCCCTCCCTGCAAACCAACCTGAAAACTCTCTCTAGGCACCAAGATGAGAACTCATAAGGCTCTTTGGTTTCTCTTACTCTTCTGCCCTGTCTGTTCGATGTCTGAAAACCTTTATTTTGTGTATTTTCTGTGGTTAGATTTTTGAGGTAATAGAGTAAATCCTCTTCTTCTACTTAATCATGGCCCAAAATAGAATTTCTTAAATACTTCCTGGATATTAATGTTTTTAGGGACCTAACAGCCTGAAAGTAGCTCCTTCAAGAATGCCTCATAGGGTGGTACTGCATGTGAGAATCCTATCTTGTCCTTGATACATCCCTGCAAATTGAGATGAATACTCAGGAGCCAGATTGCTCACTGCAGTATCTGTTCTCTCCGGGAAGTTCTGTTCTATTTGAACTCTGAATGCATGCTATAATGGCTTGCGTTTTGGTTCACACTCTGCAGCATGGAATCACCCTTGCTCAGCCCAAATTGGGCTGAGTGCCAACCTATTGCTTGGATCATTGCCTGGTTCGATTTGGCTGTAAATACAGCTAAAACACCGGTTTCACACCTGGTTATTTTGGCCATTATAATATGAGCAGATCCAATCTGCTCCTGGCTAGGTATTTTGATGGCCACTATTCACTGTGAAATGTCAGTGTGGTCATGCTGTATAGAGATGACCTTAGTATGCATAATTGATTTTTTCTGGCTGGAGCTGGAACACATCTGCAAGTCACAGCTGGCAGCTTCTCTGGTTAATCTCAGCACAAGTACAGCTGGGCTAGAGAACAAACATCCAAAACAAACAAACAAACATCCAAACAAACTAGGACCAAGAATTAATATAGAAATTCCATTGTTAACTCACGTATTTACCCAACATCTGCTTTGCATATGCAAAGTAATATTTAGCATATTATATCTTGCATCCACAAAACAGGTATATACAATTGTGAAGAAAAGTAGTTTTATAATTTCAACTGGTGTCAGTTTGCACTTGTTGTTCTTGGAATTGCCTGTTGCCCTTGACTCTTTAACCAACTCAGGCCACAGTTAGGATTTTGGATACTCTGTGTTTCAAGATACCGATTTTCCAGATTAAAAAAAAAGAGGAAAGGAAAGCTTTTCTCAATTTTTTTTAAGTTTCAAAAGTCTAGATCTTCAGATGCCAGAAAGGAAAAGAGCTAAGCTTCTCAGAGTAAAAGAAATGAGGAGAGTTGGAGGGAAAAAGCACTCGAACTCCCACGAAATATTTGGACATCCTGTTGTAACTCCATTCTCAGTCCGGGGGAAGGGGCGTGGGGAAGGCCTAAGGAATCCATTTGCAAAACGGGCCTGTGCCCTCTTCTCCGTGAGAACCTGCAGAAGCAGTAAGAGCCTGGAGTGGAAACGTCCACCTGATGCTTCCAGATTGACAGACAGGTCCAAGACCAATGTCTTGTGTTTCCTTTCACCCCAACAAGATGTAGATACCTCAGAACAATTTTTGCATGTTTGAGATCCGCCCTGAGTTTTTCTTCAGTTGAAAATACTTACCGGCTTCCAAAGGAGGTTAGCCAACAATGCATCCAACCCTGGATCTTCGCTGACCTGGACAAAGACATTCCAGCGGAGACCTGCATGGATCAACAACCAGGAAGAGCAATATCCAGCCGTTCCTCCCAACCGCTTACCCTCCTCATTAGGCCCCATGAAAATCCTCCAAAACTTCAACACAACCCTGGAGGGAGAAGAAACCCTGAAATGCTCTAGAAATTTTTCTGCTACCCAGCAGAATAGGGGATTTGTAGTAACATAGTTAAACTTCTTGTATACACCTGAGCTTGGAAATGAAGATTTAAACCAATAATTCAGTAGAAGTTTTAGTGAAGCATTTAAACTTACTGTTTTCTGAGCTTAATCAGCAATATTAGCAATGCAGAAGATAATCATTCAGTAAGTCTGGAGAAGCAATGCAATTAAAACTCAGACAACGAATGTGAGATGATATTTACATATCTGTGAGATATCGTAGCCTAAACTAACCCACCTCAAAATGCAGAGGCTTCAAACAACCATTATTTATTAGTGCTCAGCTATAATAATAAACAGCCATTATTTATTAGTGCTCAGCTGTCTTCATGTTGGATGGCATGTGGATGCTCCCGCTGAGCTTGGCTTGGTGGCTCTGCAGATCTGCCAGAGCCACCCTGCTCCACATGGCTTTTATCTCCTCCTTGGACCAGCAGGCCAGCCAGGGTCTGTCTGTGTTAAAGATGGAGGTGCAAAGGGCAGGTAAGAAACGTGTAAGGCCTCTGAGGGCTTAGTCTCAGAATGGGCGCACTGTCACTTCTGCCCACAATCATTGGTGAAAGCGAGTCATGTGGTGAAGCTCAAAGCAAGGGGTGGGAAAGTGCACTCTGCCAAAGACGGAGTTGCAGCAATGGTATGGATTGAGGCAGGCGTGAAACATCGGGGTCAGTTATTGAACTGGCCACAGACATTTTTTGCATTTGTAGGTATCTGGACACTTTGCTATTTGCATCACATCTATGCACCTCCGTAAAAGAGAATTATACAGTTTTTGCTTTTATTTTGAGCATATAAGGAAACTGAGGCTCGGAGTGGTCAGCTAACTTATCCACTATGTACAGTTAACTTGAGACTGAACTGAAATTCCAACCTGTGTCTTAGAATTCAAAGCCTGTGCGTCTCAGAGGAACCATGCTGATGGCCAGGTCTGGGGTCTTGATGTCAGCCAGGCTCCCCTTTTTCTACAGTGACCTTGACTCTAGAAGATTACATACCTCCTAGGTTCCTTCTTTTTCTTTTGTCACCCACAGCCCTCCTCCGGAGGAGCGGTGCCTGCACAGTGATAAATGAGAGGCCTTGGATTCTCTGCCAGGAGCTCGCCCTCCAGGTTTGGGAGTAGCAACTTCCCTGCTGCAGTGTCAGCGGCATTATTTACCACACGTCCTGTGAAACACGTACCCTCTAAATCAACTGGGGAGGGCAGAACCATGAGGCTTGCATAAACAAGCTCCCATAAACGAGCTTTCAATGGAACCCATTTCCCTCCAACTGTCTCAAGTGCCTTCTACCTGGATAATCATGCTTCAGGCTCTCAGAAGCCCAGACTCCCAACAGCTGGAGGTAAAACTCCGCCGTCTGATGGAAGAAAATATGTTGATACTTTTAATTGGTCCCCAAAGTGAAACCTAAGGAACGATTTGTTGGTTGATGGATTTGATGCTCTTGGCTTAGCAGGGCAGGGGAGCAGATGGTAAAGATAAACACATTAAAAAGTTGTGGTTAATTATTAGTTGATTTTATTTTATTCAGGAGACGATAATCAAGTGAAAAATCACTTTATTGGCATCAAAGTTGAGATGCAGCTGTGAGCGTAACCAGCTGCATCTTGGACTGTGCTGTGACTTTCCACCCGCCTTGAATCCTCTGAGGATCCTGAGCCTATGGACCAAAAGAAGCAAAGCTTCTGCTCCCTGCCAGACAACCCCACTGCTCGACCCAGAAAGATCTGGAGAGGCCGAGGTACTCTGAGAGCCCTGAGAGGCTGGCCATCCAAGGCACAGGAGAACTTCAAATCTTCATCGATAGTTATTGTGCTGACACTGCATAATAATCAGGTCCCAACTCTCGGTGGCTTATAACAACAAACACAGCAAATACTCAGAAATATCTCTTACTAGTGAATATGTAAATTAAGTCCTTGCTCACAGGACTGCAAGTCAAATGGGCCCAGCTCCACTTCAGGTTAAAAGTCAGGTTCCTGAGAGCCCAGGATCAAGAGGCAGCAGCTGCCTGGGCAAGCTCTTCCCGTGGCAAAATGTGGGAACGGGGCTGCAAAAACTTGCTTTTTTTTTTAAGTGTCACCTGGAACAGGCACATCACCACTTTTACTTACGTGTCTTTGGTCAAAGCGAATGACATGCCTTATGTCAGTGGACCAGGAAAATATGCTCCATGGTGAGAGAGGGAAGGAGTAAGTATTTGCTGAAAAATAATTTAATGAAACATGCCTTTATTTTCATTCTTGTAGACAATGGTCTTTGCTTTCCTCTTCCGTACAACTTATGGCAATTGAGGGTACACTAGTAGACGACTTGGGGTGATGAACACACCATGTAGTGCACAGGTGATGTGTTGTAGAGTTGTGCACCTGAAACCTGTATAATTTTGTTAACCAGTGTCACCCCAATAAATTCAATAAAAAGAAAAAAGTGCACTAATAGAGCTATATGCATGTGAAGTAACTTATGAAGAAATAAATAAAACGGGGAATGTGTAAACATTTTTGCAAATTGTGAAATATCACGCAATATTACAAGTAGAAAACCATTTATTAAATTCCCATGAAGCTGTGATGGCATATGAAGTGTTGAGAATGTTTCATGCAAGTCATTCTGACTCCAAAGCCTGCAAATGAATTAAGTGTATACTTTTCAATAATAAAAATCCTAGTGATAAGGGCCCAATAGTTTCTCCTTAGATAGAGGTTTGCTCACCCATTAACAATTATTTCTTGAGATTTATTAATATTCTGTGTAAAGTGTTGTCCCAAACATTTCTTGGTATGTTCATGGTGGGTCGTGGGGTTTGTTGAAGGAGAGATGAGGAATGATATAGAGATGAGTAAAACGTGAATTGTGTTCTGTAGAAGCTTGAACTGGTAGTAGAAATGAAATGTCTTCATAAGAAACTATGGCTTCTTTCTCTTTCCCTCCCTCCTCCCCCCCCTTTTGCCTTTCTATACTGAATATAATGATTAAGAGTACCTATGCCGGAGCCAGATTTCAAGGATTAACCTCTTGCTTCATCTATTATTGGGTTTATGTCCCTAGGTAAGTTATTTAACTAACCCCCAAATGCCTCAGTTTGCTGGTCTGTAAAATGGAGAGAGTAATTCTAGCAGAGGTTGTGTCTCAGCACATCCCCTGGCATCTGCCTACACGTGCGCCAAGCCTGCCTCCTGGGGAACTCCTGACAGTCCCTGAGAACCTTTTTTATTCTGGTCACAGGAGAATGCGCCCCCACCCGGGGGTGCGGGTCTTCGAAGGAGCCCTCAACCAATGATAGATGTGGAGCTGGAAGAAGTGTGAACTCAACCACTTGGAGTTCTTTTTCCCTGTCCTATGCATGTCATGTGACTTGTCTCAGAAATTTCCATTTGACGGGGCCTAGTTGCAGCCATTCCTGAGTACTTGTCAAGAAACAAGTCAATATTTCAATCCAAGTCAGCAGTGCCTTTAGGGACCGGCAGCTCTGCAGCACTAGCGGCAAAAAGAGAAAGAGCAGCCTGGAAGCATCCCCGGTGGCTTAAAACCAGAAATTGTTAAGTTATTCCTAAATAGGAAAGCTACATAGTGAGTAAAAACCTAAGTAAATGAATCTGAGAACAACAGGCAAGCAATAAAAGACGATTAGAGCCATCTTCAGAGGGTGCCCTTTGCCTGAATAAGTGGAGAATGACCAACAGTGCTGCAGCAGCCCAAGCCTCCACAGTCCCAGAAATACTCTCTTAGCAGCCCAGACAGACCTGTGCTGGAAACCTGCTCCATCAAGGTGGGAACACTGTTGATTCAAATACTTGGGAAACAGTCAGAGAGCCAGAGGGCAGAGAAAACAAAAAAGACAAAACATTGTAAAAGCCAACTAGGGGAAGACAGCACTTTGAAAAGCAAAGCCCATCAACCTCCGGAGGAGAAAAGGATAGAAACTGGAAGCTTTGCTGAATCAGGCTTAGCCCAGAGAGGCAGAGAAGTAGATAAAGAAAAATGCCGTGTATACTTTTTGGTACTTCTGTGCAACCACAGAAGAGGAATTCTTTGAGCTGTAGATGTGGGAATGCTTTTCAGGTCTGCTTTTAATATCCCAAAGGGAACTTTCAGTTAATAGTCTCATTTAAAGAAAAAAAAAAGAAAGAATTATGAAAAGATATTGTAAGAGAAAAGCTGGAAATTAACCAAAAATCTCCATGGACAATAAAAACATTTTAAAAACCGCATTTTTGTCTATGAAGATTAAAATTGAAGTCAGAATTTCAAGGTCAATAAAAAGTAATTAATATTATAACCAAAACAATGAAAGAATAGCAGAAACAAGACTTAAAACATTTCAGAAATGAGATGTTAAACAGCAGCAGGCAATAAGAAAAAAAGATGAGAAAATTGAACTAGAAAAATTATTTCGGATAAAAAAGGCTGAAAAAGTATAAAAGCAAGAAGATATTATACAAAACATAATGTGGGAAATACATGTTTAAGGGAAAAAAGTGAAAATAGGGTCAAGAAAGTATTTAAGAAATTGTAAAAGATGAATAGAACCAACATATGTGTAATTGGAGTTCCCAAATGAGGAAAATAATCAATAGTCCAGAACAAATGTTTACAACTATGTGTCAAAAAAACTTTATTGAAGTAAAATAAATTACAAACCTGCTACTAAAAGAACCCTCTCTGGGGCCTACAGACTTTATAATTTGAGACCAGGCAAAATAATTGTCTATTAGAATAAAACACTATGCTCAGTTCATGCCAGAATTCAGAGTTGCTTCAAGATATTCTTTAAAAGGTACAGTTTTCAACTAATACTAGTAAATATACAAAGAAATAAGGAAGTCTGACCCATACTGAGGAAAATGGCAGTTGGCAGAAACAGACTTTGAGAGGAACTTTCTTGGATTTAGTGAAACTTAAGGCTCCTATTTAAGTATGTCTGAATAATTAAAAGAAAACATGATCAAAGAATTAAAGGAAAATGTAGTCTTGATGATTGAAATGGTAGGAAATTTCGACAGAGAAATAGAAACTATAAAAAGAACCAAATGAAAATTCTAGATTTGAAAAGTTAAGTAAAATGAAAAGTTACTAAAGGGGTCTCAAGAGTGGTTCAGAGATAAAGAAGTCAGTGAACTTGAAGATAAGTCAATAGAAAGTATCTGATCTGAAAAACTGAGAGGAGAAAAATTAAAAGGAAACAACAGAGCTTCAGAAGACAATACCAAGTGTTTCAGCACATGAAGTCTGTCTAGAAAGTATCCAGCCATGTACTACGAACACTAGAGATGTATATTGAAGAAGATACGAGAAACATTGTACACAGGACGGTGATGCCTCAGTCCCCTTCAAAGTAGGTACCTTGGGACCTCACACAGTTCTCCCAATCACCATTGTATTGGGAAATACAATAAATAAAATGGATAGAAACTGACTTATCAGTGTCTATGAGATACATCTACAGTAAAGAGTAAAGATGAAAATGTGAACATTGCACACCAGAATCAATAACAAAAGAAAACAAACATCCAACTGAAAAATCAGAAAAAGGACAATTCAAAGGAAAGTACAGGGGAGAAATTTAAAAATATGAAAGAAATTTATGACAAGACAAAAAAATCAGAAGATCTAATAATAGAACACAAACATAATTGTTAAGAAAAATCAAAAAAATAGGCAATCCCCTTACCTTCGGTAGTCTGTTTGGAGAAAGAGAAAGAGATGATAAAAGAGAAAAGGCTTGTTTCCCAGTAGAAGGACAGGAGGGGTTCAGTAATGTGGCACTCCTGACCTCTCTGCCCCATGGAGTGGAATGACTCACCTGACTGGTGACTTGGGAGACAGAACCGTTAGACAGCCCTGGAGATGGTTAAGCACCAATCATCAACCATCATCATCATCATCAAAGGAAGAGAATCAAACAGTTACTGTGCCTCTCTGGTGTGATCTGTATCAGAAGTTAACACATAACTTTCATGGATACAGGAAAGTTCTTCTGTACAGAATAATTTCCACCAATGAATACAAACCAGAGGATAAAGTTAGAGAGTCATCACTTTACAAGCCCCATGACGTGACTGGTTCAGACTGTGGTAATCAGTCATTTCATGACTTGAGACTGTGCCCCCCTGGTCAGCAGCCTGAGCATCACCTGGGAATTAGTTAGAAAGGACAATTCGTGGTCCCCAGCCCAAACCTACCAAACCAGACACTCAGGGTGGGGGAGCAGTCTGTGTTGTAACGAGGTCTCGGAGTGATCCTGACCGGCCTCGAGGGTTGAGAACGACTTTATACGACCCTGGTTCACACGGTCTCACTCTTCAGAGAAGTCTGGGAGGACCCAGCATGATCCAAGGACGCTGAAGTTTTGCTTTTTCTTTTTTCCCCAAATGCTTCATTTTATTTCTTTCTTATGTGGGCAGGGTAGAGGTTCAGAGGTGATAGAAACTTCTTTGGACTTCAGAGGTTCGGCAATGCTATTATGTCTTTTTTCTTCTGTTTACTCTGACCGTTTGGGTAAGATTGTGTTTCAAAAACAAGTGTGGAAAGGTCAGAATGATCTTTTCAATCCAAATTTACTACTCGCACTACTAAATAGTAATTTTGATTTCCAAAGCTTCCCTAAGGAACTTGGGCAAATTGAGTTAATCGAATTTTCTAGACTGCCTAGGTTCCCCTTCAGCCATGCAGACCTGGCTGCTGTCATTTTGAATTTCTGAGCCTTTATTTTTGTCAAGAAAATTGAATAATATCTTTATGCGCTTCAGGCAGCTTGCAGTCCTCTTTGCAAAATGACCTATATGTGATAGACTGTTGCACAAACAATCTGTGCATCACTTTGAGGTTTTATTGGCCATTAAAGTGTGTACGCATAGTCTTAAATTGTATGCCCTCCTGCAGGGCCATGTCCGAATTCCGAGGTGTTCCCTTTGCAGCAAGCCAAATGCTGCGTTGCCGACAGGTGTTAAGTCAGTGCATTCTAATGATCGAGCTGCCCTGTAGGAAATACTACTCCTTGTTTGAGGTGTTCCTTTTCCTGGGGTGTGTGTATTTCACTTGTAGTCCCTCGTGCTCAAAGTCCTTGAGGTAGTCAAGTCTGCAGAATGCCTGCAACATGAATTTCTCAGTTCATAATAGGTAAATCCAAATAATACAAGAGCATTTCTTTTCATCTCTTCCCCAAATGCTAGGCGGGAATTCCTGCACACTACACCAATATTACTCCCCAGTAGTTCTGAGCATCCCCAACTGGTGTCTCTCCTGTAAATGATAAACCTTGTCCTCTTGGGTGCCCTGTGGGGTCTGCCATTTGTTTGCCTCAAGTCCAACTCCAACTCCCAATGGTGATGCCTCTCAATGGAGTCGCCCCCAAACCAGAAGCTAAGTGAATGGTCGAGGACAATGATGGGAGATGTCAAAACAGCTGCCCCTGATCTTTTTGCTCTCCACACCCATCCTGCCAAGGGGCCTTGCTGACCATGTTGAAAGGGTAGCATTTCCCATTGCTCAGTGTACCGAGTGCTTGATAGGTGTGGCATGTCATGATTAGTGTATTAAGCTAGTTTGTTTTGTACATTTCACTGGACCTTCCACTGGAACTCACTTGCCCTTAGATGTTGGCATGGGGCTGGGCTGGCAAGTTACCCCACTGACAAATTCAAGACTCGTGATTTGACCTCCCTTCTGTTCCGGCCAGCTACCTTAGATCCACAGTTAGGTACTCAAATCTTATGTTTTGGAATGCAGTTCTGAGAGCCATTTGGCAGCCTTCCAGACACGCCCAGATGTGCCCGAATACTAGCATAAACACAGCTTGAGGGCCGAGTACAAGTATTTTTATTTCTGTTTTAGATTGGAGGGTAATAGAATGAACCTGAATTAAAGAGCAATGATGGCCATGACTCCTTGGAAGTGTCTGAGGGAAAACAAAATGCACTCAAAATGCAAGAAAAGAGAGTAGCAGTGAACCCCATAATCTCCAAAAACATTTTCATTCGTTTGTGTATTCGGCAAGTGCTTGTCAAATGCTTACCATGTTCTGGACCAGAAATTGCAAATAGGTTTCATCTTATGTGCCAACTGGGATCTGTTGGTGGGTACTGTCTGTAGCAGTGAGAGTCTACATGTGGGCTCAGCAGGGAGGTGTCACGAGTGATTAGCAACAGCCGCTGCGGAGGGAGGTCTGGGGGTCCTGGCAGCAGACACGCCAGGTATTTGCAGTCCCTTCCCAGTCTCTGGAGATAAAATAATAAATAAACCACATTCGTGTTTTCAAGTCATTACAATGCCCTGACAATAGGCATCCACAGGATATTTATTTTTAATTTATATTCCACTTCCAAGAGATGCGTTCAGTCCCTCAAACCAGTTCTGCCCATCTTGGCATGGACTTTTGTTTATCCCCTAATTCCATGCTTCCATCTGATCTGCAGCAGCCGCAGCCTCACTCCTTGTGGTTAATGCACAAGAATAGCCCATCTGCTGCCCAGAGGAATTGGAAATGACATTACAAAGAAAGATTGCCCCTCCCAATGCAAGAGAAGTCTGTCTTGGAACAATCTCAAAAAGTTCAGCTCCCTGCAGTATAATGCAATTTGACATCCTAATTAAAGTAACCACTGAGGAGAGTCAAAGAGGGAATGAAAGGAAGAGATCCACATTTCAAGCCGCAGAGGAGAACCCTTTAGTTGACGTGCTCACAGATGAAAGAGACCACAGCCCCCGGAAGCTAATTACCTCCAACATTAAATCAGCACGTGAGAGACAAAGGATGCACCTTTGTAAAAATGCCCCAGGATAGTCCGTTGAAGCTGATTTAGTAAAAGCAAGCTGGTGGGGAGGGCAGGGGAGAGGTGCGGGGAATGGAGCTACCCATTGTCCTGTCATTTTCCAAAGCAATTGCCAGCATGTGAGTTCTCTAAAAAATCGATTAATCATTTGAAGACAGATGTATCCTTCATTGAACCTGGCTCTTCCTTATTAAATATACTGATTAGAACCCCAAATAATGAAATAATGTTTTGAATGATCCATCATTATTTTCATATACTTCATGGCTAATGAGGCAGAATCCTCTTTTATTCAATAGGTATTGAGATAATCAAATATAAAACAAAAGCATCTCTTCAATTTTCTGATACAATTAATGAATAAATACTATGTTCATTTAAAAGCAAGGCTCTCCTTCACCGCTCCACAATTGAAGTAATTGAAGCATCTGGGTTGCCTTCCTTTGGGTCTTACTAAGGGATAAGATCGTCCTGGTTCTGTAGATGGCCGGGCCTGCTTTATACAAAAGGAAAGTGCCTTTGCTCGTGAATATGTGCGGCCTTTATTTTGACACCCCACTGTTTCATCAATGACAGTGTACCATGTTGTTTTCCTAACTTCTCTTTCCTTTCTTCCTGGGACAGCACCACTACCTCCCACCCCTTTTCCAGGAACTGTCCTTTTTCTCTCCACTCCAAACTTGTGACTTCTCATAAGAATGTGAAGACATTAAGACATGGTCCTGCTTCTTGCTCCTCCTCCCCTGTAGCTCAAGTGTGGCTCCAGACCCAGGGTGGGGCAGAGTTCCTTTCCTACTATTTTAAAACTTGGAAACAGAGAGAGACCGGGCTATATCTTTCCTCAGTGGATGGAATTCTCACCAGACAAGGTGCCCTCCAGGTAACTCACGTACAGAAAGAGGAATGAAAAAGCTTGAAACCAAAGACAGAAAGCCTTGGTTGAATCCCATCTCTTCAGAAGCCTAGCACTTTCCATTCCTAGGGCCTAAATGCTTAATTCTTACGAGATGTTGCCAATACCTTTCCTTTAGTTCCTCATTTCAATTAAGCTAATCAATGAGAAAGTTGGTAACAGAGCATGGAACTATCTGCCAAGCAGGCTAACGATTCACCCCTTATCTGTCATGCTGGATAATTGAGACTGCGCATTTCCTATAGCCAGCAGGCCGGCATGGACATTTAGGAAGACTCTAGGGAGTGGTCCCAGGATTAGTTGGTAGTGGGCGGGGATGATGGGGCAGACTTTACCATGAGCATAGTACAACAGTGGGCATTCAGACGACCCAAGCCTGGGCCCTGCCTAATTCAGAATTATTACGGAGTCCCTAGCCTAGGATGTACACAGCCAAGAAGACAGATCATTAGTCTCATATTACGTGCTCTTCCTGTGTGCCTCTAAACTTCCCATCGCTGATCTGGTTTGACATCTACATCCCACCTCAGCATCCCTATTCAGGCCACCCTCCCCTCCCCTCCCCTCCCCTCCCCTCCCCTCCCCTCCCTCCCCTCCCCTCCCCTCCCCTCCCCTCCCCCACCGCTGTCATGCCCACTGGTATTCATCTGCAAGCAACTGAACTTTGTTCTGGAACTGCACCGATCAATCTAGTGGCCACCAGCCTCATGAGTCTATTTAGGTTTATATTTTTATTAATTTAAATTAAAAAAAGATTTTTGTAAAGAGCTCTTCTGTCTGATTTCAACTACTGTATAGCCACACGTGCCTAGTAGGTGCTGTATTGGACATTTTCAACAGGACAGAAAATTCTGTCACACAGCCCTGTTATATCGGGCAAGCCTTGCCTGACCAGCTCACCCTTGGTTGCCTTCAGCAGCTACTAAGAGAAGATGCAGGATAGAAAAGTAAAATATGGCAGTCGGGAGGTCCTGCACCTCTCCCAGGATTAGCAAGTAAGCTGTAAGTGCCTGGATACCTCACCTGCCCACCCTTAGCAGACATCATTAGTTACTCATGGTGTTAGTTCCCACCTCACCTGCCCACCCTTAGCAGACATCATTAGTTAATCATGGTGTTAGTTCCCACCTCACCTGCCCACCCTTAGCAGACATCATTAGTTAATCATGGTGTTAGTTCCCACCTCACCTGCCCACCCTTAGCAGACATCATTAATTAATCATGGTGTTAGTTCCCGCTGAACTGAGATGTGGCTTTTGCCACCTTCCTGAGCCCTAGGCTCCTGGAAGCTTCAAGCAAAATGATCAGGGTGGGTGTTTGACACAAATCATTTAGAATCTGAGTCTAGTCCAATCCACTCATTAGGCTAAAGAGGAAATCAAAGTCCAGCAAAGCAAATGAGGAAAGAACCTAGACTAGAATGTAGGCTGTGGGCCTTCCAATGAAACAGTGTAGCATGTTGATAGGCAAGTAAGTTCTAGAATTAAACTGCAGGGGTTCAAATCTCCATTCTGCCTTTTAGTCTCTGGGTGCTCTTGCCCTTAAGGTTTTGAACCCCAGCTTCTTCATTTACGAACTGGAAATGTTAGCAATAATACTTTCCTCGTAGGATTGTTGTGGGGAGTTGATGTGATAAAAACAATGCAACTACTGAAGGAATGATAGTCATTCTTGTACCATGTGGCACTCAGGGCCCCACTTAGAGACGAGATTCGACCTATGTCAAGGTCACATAGCTAGTTTGCTGCAGAGTAGGGGTGCTCATCTAAATATTTTTATTTCAAGTGCAGTGCTCTGTCTGCTGCATCACATTCTCGGTGCAATTCCTGTTTTCTTGGACACTCTCACATTACTTTTTCAGCCTTCCCGGCTGTGCACTAAAAAATTCATGTGTTTGTGTACCGACACACAGCCCTTTGACGTCACTGACAAAGATCCCGACAGATAAATTGCTCGTGAGCCTGTCTTGCCAGGACCTTTTCGCCTGCATAAGCTGTCTCCACCCAGTGTCCATCCGCTCGTTGGAAATGGACGCTTGTCGTCATCACAGTTGTCCCTCTCTGTGGCTTCCAGGGTCCCAGAGAGCTTAACACACTCAGCAGAACTGACCCGCTGGTGGTGTGTGACCGCTTCTGACTCGCACAAAGAGCATTTTCTAACCTGATCATTATTTTCATTTTACAAGTAAGGAAAACAGGCTCGAAAACTCAGTAATTCGTCCAAAGACAAAAAAAGAAGCAGTTCCGGCATCATGTGTATTAGTGGAGAATGTCATCTTAATAAAACTCTAGTTTAAGCCCCTTGTTAATCACCTGCTACTGCGGAATTAACAGGGGAACCTAATGCTTTCCCACACTTGGAATTTGTTCTCCAGCCAGCATTTCTGCTCCTTTTGTCTCCCCGAAAGCCTTAACTCAATTTTTATATTCTTCCTGGAATTTTCTGCTGTCATTCCTGCTTAGCAGCATGTAGTAGAGCTTTGTAGGAGTGAGGCGATTTAAAGACTTCTTCCCCCAGAGATGAATGTTTGATTTATTTCCTTAAAAATGAAACTTTCTCCAAGAACGTGTTTTGTGAGTATGAGCACTTTTAAAACCTGAACATCATGAATCATCTTTTTTTTTCTTTTTTGGTCCAGAGAAATAAAGTAGATAATTTGTCTAGAAATCACATATTCTTACTTAGCTGAATGACAAGAGAGGAAGTGTTGGGCTTGCTCTGTAAACGTGGCTGGGTACTTAATGTCAGTCTTATTCCTCGGGGGTTGCCAATCAAAAGGTAATTCTTATGACGTAAGTCTGTGTCAACCTGGTAAAAGAGCTTATTTCAGTCTTCTAAGGGGCAAGTGACTTGGTGGTTTTTGTAAGACATCAAACCCTTGGATTAGCTGATTGTTTTTTCAGAAGTGTCTGATTTTTAAAGCCAACTCAGAGTGTCGTAGGGTGGGAGCCACCCTCTTTGTGTGTTTGCTTCTATGGACCGCAGACGTGTGTCCGCACAGGCTGAAGAGCAGCCCGGACGCCTGTGGAGTGACCAAGCGGGGGTTGGTACATGCCGGTCAGCGGTCATCACATCTCAACAGAAGGCACCAGACAATATAGGAAACTGTGATAGACAGAAAACAGGGGCATTTAGAAGGAAGAAGACAATTGGAAGATAAGATGCAGGATTTTGCACCCGTTTACTCGTCCTTGCCCTCAGCCTGGGCTCCGGGAGCTGGTTATTTTGCGCAGGCCTGATGATACAGAAATTTATTTTCTGCCTGAGAAAGTCTGTTTTTCTCAAGTTTGGTGGTGAAGACTCTTGTTGCTTCTGCTGGTTGCTGCTCTGTTGTCCTCAGAGTCATTTCGGGACCAGATTTCTCAGACATAAAGTGTGCGTGGATGAGATCTGTCTCTTGCGTGTGTTGATGTGGTTTCTGCCTGGCTGGACGGGTCCCGAATCACTCCCTGAGCAGACAGACTGTTGTGTTTTTAATGAGTTACCTTGGTGACACCATGAGGAAAGCAGCCAGAGCGCCAGCTTCCCCCAGGGACTCGGAACCAGGACCGTTTGGGACCCTGTCAGCCCCGCTCCCTGAAATGCCTTTCTCGTTACATCCCAGCGCTGTTATCTTTGGCCAGAAGAACACTTAGGTGCTGAGAGTAGCAGAGATGTTCTTAGCTTTTCTTCCAGTTTTGCAAGTCTGTACTTCACTGTTGGCTAAAAATGATTTCTAGGCAATGTTTGCAACACATACAAAATCATTTGGGAGAAGTTGAAAAAAAAAACCCAACCCATGATGAACTAAAATCATGTCTCACTTCCCAGTGAAATAAGAGCCAGTTTCCAGTGTGACTTTCAGTTTAACTGACTGACAGGGTGACACAGACTCCAACCTTGTATTTCCCCGAACACATCATCAGGATGGTCTGTTCTCCAAAGATCACAGATGGGTTTTCTATTTGCATTTCCATCATACTCGGGCACTATTGTTTTTCATCCTCACCTGAGAGTATGTTTATTGATTTGTGTGTGTGTGTGTGGGGGGGGGGCGGGCCAGAGAGAGAGAGAGAGAGAGAGAGAGAGAGGAAGAAACATGGATGTAAGAGAGAAACAAGAGTTGCCTCCCATACACCCCGACCAGGGATTGAACCCGCAACTTAGGTATGTGCCCTGACCAAGGATAGAACTGGCCACCTTTTGGTGTTTGTGGCAACATCCCAACCACGCAGCCAGGACTACTTGGGCACTATTTTCAGTCTGGCTTTCTAGTTTGGCTCTGCCTTTGCTGGGTTTTCAGCAGCTGAAATCGGCTTCTGCAGAAGGCATTTTGGAACCCGAGAGAACCACTAGATGGCAGAAGAGCACTGCCTTAAATCGGGGCCTCCGCGTCGCCTCCGCGGTGCGGGCTGCGAGGGGGCGGGGAAGGAAGTGCCCTGATTACCGACTGTGGCCCCGGCGTCTGTCCCCTCTGCCTCTCCTCCAGCTCTGATTGCCACTCTGGGGGCTGTTCTCAGAGAGCTTCTCAAGCGCAGTGCCAGGGCGAGTGGCTTTGAGACTGTCCTCTGGATCCCAGCAAGCCGGGATGCAGATGACAGTGCAGCTTTAGTTTAAGGGGGCCTGAAAGTCATTTTTTTTTTTTTTTTTTTTTTAAATCTCGTCCCAGAATGGTGGTCCTGGCAACTGTTTGAAGAAGGTCCTAAAAAATGCCTGGGATTAGGATTCTTAGCATCTACTGGGAGTGAAGCAATAGTTCAATAAGGCTGTGTCTAATAAGTTCTCTGCCATTGCAAGTGTGTGTGTGCTCATTTTTCTCTCTCCTTAAATGTGTATTTAGTTCCTAGCATGAACTAGGCACCAAGAAGTGACTCTAAGTAAGACACAGGCCCTGCAAGAAGCCCACTGTTCAGTTATGAGAGACACGTAAGCAGTTCATAACAATTAAGACCGGAGATGGTAGCTCTAAGGATGAACGCAGACCACTTTAGCATCACAGATGAGCTTTCTGGTGTGAGTGGAGTCTAAAGGGAGATTGCAAGGACAAATAGCAGTGGGCTGGGCAGAGTCAGTGCAGAAAAGTCCCAGGCTAGAGTCTAAGTTAGAGGAAAGAGTCTATCTAACCTGACCAAGAGGGGGGAAAGCACTGGGGACTTAGGAGTCGAGGGGCTGAAATTTAGAGTGGGATAATGGCAGTGGAAGAGCAGGGAAGGTCAGCAAGTACCAGCTTAAGAAGGGTCTTCTAGGCCATGCCAAGGGGTTTACTCTAGCCTGAATTTGCTTCATTGGGGGGAGCTATGGAAGGTTGTATAAGAGGCAGCGTCCTGACATCTGCTCCTGAGATGGTCCATTCTGGTGGCAATGAGAGTAGATGGGACGGAGGCAAGAGGGAAGCTCTCTAAGATGAGCCTGTGTGATTGTCACAACAAGGCAGTGGCAAGGGAATTAAGGAAAGCAAGTGAAGGGGTGATGAGTTATTAGGAGGGTAGAAAAGGTATTTGCATATTTACCGTATGTGTGAGGTGAGAGAGTGGCAGAGTCCAGAATAACACCCTGGCCTTTTTCTGGGGCAACTGTGGAGACTGTTGCCATTAGTCAAGTGTAGTGCTAGGCAGAAAGTTAACAGCGGACCCTGGTGATATGCATTGTTAGATCCTAAATATCATGAAACTACAATTACTTAATCTTGCTCCATCAATTCCTTCACTCAGACATCATTCATGGATCATGCGGTTTAAGGCAATACGCCAGGTCTTGTGTATAATGTATTTATTGCTTCTAATACACATTTTGAATACACATACTGTATTATTTTTTCAAAACTGTTTTTGTGTAAGTCTCATCACTTCGCTCAGACTATGCACTGGGGTAGGTTAGCAACAAAAAATGTTGATGGTTCCCCCAAAAAGGGATTTTGAAAGTTCTTGTTAAATGAAATGGAATATAGCTACAATTCCCAAACCTACCTTTGACACACAGTTAAAGGTAGGGACTCTCAAAGGAGGGTCCCAAAGGTAGGGACTTTGGGACTTTCCTGCCATGGCTTTTATCATGAGAGTTGAAAAGTGAAAAGACACAGACAGGACGTGTTAGGCTGAGTTCTCATTTAGTGCCTTTTCCTGGTGACATTCTCCTAACACTGTGTGTAACCAAAGCAAGCGGGCAGGCTGGACACAGAGACAGTTTCATAGCTGGGCTCTGTGCTGTGGGGAGGGAATAGATTGTCGATCACATTCCTGATAACCTAGGAGACTTTACTGTGAAGACATGAACAGCAAGACCAGCTGTTCGCAGGTTCAGGCTTTGAGATGCTTTATTTATTCATCCAGTTAGACAAGCATTTATGTCCTCACTAGATGTTTACTGAGCTCCTATGTGTCTTAGTCAACACAGGTGCTCTAAGGGTTAACAAAACAGGCACAGTCCTTCTCAGGATGCTTAAGATCTAGTGAGGCTGACAGGCCTTACACATGAAGCACAAGTCATGTATTCTCATAATGGCATGAGCCTGTGTTAGTCCACTGAGATGTGTCTCTCTCATGACAACACATTTATGGAGGAAAGGGTTATGAGATGGGGAAAAAACAGCTTGGGTATGCAGACCTCAATCCATTGCCTTCGTCATTATTACAGAGCCAGAATCCAGCTGTATTCACAGTCAAGGGAACTGAGCACCTAATGAGAAGACACAGGGAGTCTCCCGGGTCCTCGGAAAGAACCCCTGCACCAGAGGGCAGCATCCATGCCTGGCTGCATCTCACGTATCAATTCGCATTGATTGGAAGTGGCTGCCCCGAGTGCCATGCTGAGCCGGATCCGTGGGGAAGAGGGATGGTTTCCAAAGGAACAATTGCTTAGGGAAGGTGGGCAGTGACGTGTGACACATCCCTCACTACACTACGGCTTCATCAGTAGTGTTGATATGATTTAAGAAAGAAGGCATGGAGATGCGGGAATGAACCATCCAGAATCATGGGCATCAGAGAGGGAGCTTACTGCGGGAGCTGCTTGTTTCGGAATCTGGGAGAGGGGACATTCGGCTCCCTGGACAGGAGGGCGCTGTCAAGGGCCAGTCATATTTGAGCAGTCTTCATCACGGCCTCGAGACCCTTGGACCCCTGACAATCTGCTCGTTTGACCCAAATCCGGTGCTCCGGGAGGCCTTTGGAGTCAGGTGCGAAGCTCGCCGATACCAGGGAACAAGATGGTTGATCAGAAACCTGGAAATCATTAAAAACAGCTAAAATCTCTTTTCTGGAATTGGAAGCCTGAGGATAAGCCCCCCAGTTATGGAAGACTCACCCCCAAACCATGCTCTCCTAAGGTTTCCTGTTGGTGAGCTTGTCCTGATGACACGCGTCCCCGGAAAGGGCCTTCCTTTTGACTTTGCTGAAACTTATGTGGACGTTTACCAGTTAGCTGAACAAGCTAACTTTTCACATGTATATAGCCCATGCAGAAAACTGATAACAACAAAGCATTCAAGAAATTCACAGTTCTACGTTTGGACCAGTATAGGCTTTAAAAATAAACAAATGTGACAAAACCTACAGAAATTCAATTTTGATGGTTTTTGGCAAGAAAGCGCTTTCTCTTCCCCACTGGCACCTTCCCTTGATCTACTTGCAAGTTCCACAGAAATCTTTGTTTTTCGATGTATTTAGATGCAAATTCTAAGTTTACCCACACATTCTGTTAATGATGTGAGAGTTCTGATGTATATTATTTCTCACCTAAAAGATGAAGGAAAGTGCCAATTTGAAGAACACTGAGTTTCCTTTCTGCCTTTTTAAATGCCTCCAACAATTGCCATCCTTCAGGTTGGAATACACAGACAAAAATGCCTAACAACCGTTGATGCTTGACCTTGGCAGCTGGCATTGTGTTTCTTGCAAATGACAATCTCAGAATGGAGTCACAGGAACTATTTACCACATAAAAGCACACATGAGCTAACTTCTTTCAAGGGAAAGAAAGACTTGAAAACAGTGTAGGTCCATGAAATACTGCTGTCCCCATGGCTCAGCAATCTGAGAAGTTCATTTGGACATTGTGGTACAGCAGAAAAGAATCGGAAGAGGAAAAGGGTTGGGAGGAGGGAGCCGAAGGCAGAGGGAGGCAGACAAGGAAAAAGGTCACACCAGTCTGAGCTTCAGCTGTGACAGGGCTGTTACTGAGTTAGGTATCATGGAAATGTTTGATGGATGAAGATCTAAACTTTAAATAGCAGACTAAGAGATTGAAACAAAGGGTTAAGATTTTCAAAAACACAAGCCAAGCCACTCACTTGAAACATATTTCTAACCCCCCCCCCCCCCCCCCCCAAGGACGGTTTCATAGGCCCAGTGTCCCCCATGGCAATCTGCGTGCAGTGAGACATTGTCATTTTTCCCACCCGGAAGTGAAGTTGGAGTCCCCCTCACTTTGTCTCTGGGCCTCGCTCTGTAACCTGCTTTATGGCGCTTCACACAAGGAGCTTGAGAGGTGTTGGTGCAAGGCGCCTGGCCCTCTGGGAATGCTCATTGAGACCCAGGATAACCTACTGGGGGATGGGAAGCTATGTCTGTTTCCTGTTGCTGCTGTAACAAATGGCCACAAACTCAATGGCTTAGAACAACACAAGCCTGCATGTGTCTTACAGTGCTCAAGGTCAGAAACCTAAAATGGGTCAGCAGCGCCCTGGCTGGTGTAGCTTAGTGGATTGAGCACGGGCCTGTGAACCAAAAGATCGTGGTTTGATTACCAGTCAGGGCATATGCCTGGGTTGCAGGCCAGTTCCCAGCAGGGACCAGTTCCCAGCAGGGGATGCACCAGAAGCAATCACATTTTGCTCCTTTTCTCCTTCCCTTCCCTTCTAAAGATAAATAAATAAAATTTTAAAAAATAATAAAAAAATTAAATGGATCAGCAGCGCTGACTTCTTTCTGGAGGCTCTGGGGGAAAATCCATCTCCTTGCCCTTCCAGCTTCTAGAAGCTGCCTGCATTCCTTGGCTGGCTGCCCAATCCTGGCATCGCTCTGGACACTGCTTCTGTTGTCACGTCTTCTCTGACTCTGGCCCTCCAGTCTTCCTCTTATGATGACCTTTGGAGTTAGAGCGAACCCAATCTAACTCCAGGGTGTTACAAGGTTATCCAGGGTGTTATCCAGGATGCTCTTCCTATCTCAGTGTCTTTAACTTAATAACATCTACAAAGTCCTTTTGGTCATGCAACACAGGATATTTTGGGGGACCATTAGTCTATCTACCACAAAGGCCAACTGCAGGAGAACCAAGAAGCCCCATCCCCCAGCCAGCTCCAAGGTGCTAGAAATGTGAGTGAAGCCACCTCACCTCTTCTAGCTTAGTTCAGGACCCAATCATGTCATTGAACCCAGCTGAGAACAGTTCAAGCATCACCCCGCCATCCAATAGAATTAAAGTAATGGTAACTCATTGACTTGTAACTCCTTAAGTGTGGGTGTAGTGGGCTATTGCAGGGGTGGGTAATTCTCCCTTCTTCTCTTCCAGCCTCTTTGGCTGGTCTAAAAATTAAACTGACCTAAACAGGTTAATGGGAGAAAACAAATATAATTACCTACGGAAGCCTCACACAGTCAAGGAGCCTCAAAGGCAGGCAATTGAGGTTTAAATCCCATCCTGAGCTGAGGGACGGGGTAGGGGCCAGGCTTCAAAGGGGAGGCGGGTAATTCACAGGGAGCTAAGAAGAACAGATGTGGGGTCATCAGAGTTTGCTCCGCCATCCAGGTAAGCCTTTCAGATTAAAAAAAAAAAAGTTATCTCTGAGCATTGCTCTTTTTCTGGGTCAGGCCTTTTATCTAAAATTTTGTAGGCAGTACATTTTTCATCCAGTCTGCTGAGTCTTGGTGCCCTTTGCTGAAAATGGTCCACACGCCCAAGTGGCTCATTTGGGGATGGCATCCTCTGCCCTCCTTTGCCATGCAACCTTCAAACACTAACTCATTTAAATGAACCTCCTGGACTGTGGAAAATTCACATCTGTGTTAGTAAGGAGGTTTGGAAGATGAGAAATGGTTTTATGACCTTCACACGTGGGTCCTCTCCTCATCCTGTGAGAACTCGTGTCCCGGTGTATCACACCTGTTATGTTTTCCGACCTACCTCAAACTATCAACTCCTTTTCGGGAAAGGTTAGGAGGAAATCAGAAAGGAGTTGATTTTTGAACTCAGCATCTTAATCAATTCCCTAGTGAGATGAGTATCTGACTGTGTCCTTCAATCATCTACCTGTTTTCTTGACACAGTTTAAAATGCTGAGAGGTGTTTACGGCCCTTATCGATGCTATTGGAAATTGCGGCAATTTTTCATTGTTTGAAACCACAAATGCTTGCAAAAATTTCTTTATTCGTGTTAACTCTTGGAACGTAGACGTCTGTCCCACAGTCTTGCTGGTATTTCTGTGGACTGAGACATGTGTGGACTGCTGTGCTCTGATGAAATCATCATCTATCTTCCGGATTTTGTCAAGCACCGATCGCCACCCTGGGCTCGATGGAGTGCTGTGCAAATCAAGTGAAAAAGAGCCGCAGCTCTGCAGGGAGTTTCATGAGATTTCATTCAACAGGCTCACGGGGGGCAATAAAAAGTCTCCCTGGTCCTTCATGAACTCAAATTCCTGACTTTGAAGATGGTTATTTTGCCTTCTAGGTCTTCTTTGTTTTAGGACTTTATCTCGAATGTCAGTACATTGTCTTGAAAACTGGGCAAAGCTGAGGTTGGTCACTCTTAATTGCAGTTCCTATTGCAGGGATTTAGGATGATAAACTAAGAGAGGGGTATATATTTTATTTTTCTTGGATGGGTGTGCTTGACTGATCCATTCTCACACCTTTATATCATGTCTCCTAGCTCACTTCAGAATTTTCTTTCTGCGACCATGTGGCAGTTTAAAAATATGTCTGTAAATTATTTGAAACTATTTATACTAAGAGGTGGGTCCTCTTTCTTTCCTTGTGTCTAAGCAGGCCCTAGTAATTAATTCACTTATAAAGAATAGAATGCAGTAGAAGTGATGTTGCATAACTCCTGAGAAGTGACATCACATAATTTGGAAAAGGCCTTGTTCCTGCTGGTTGAGTCAGGACACTTGCTCTGGGGGCAGCCAGCCACCACGTGTGAGCACCTGAGACGCCCATGCTGCGGAGGCCTTGCGTGGCCACTCTGGTTGGCAGCTCCCACTGAGCTTCCAGCAGACGCTCGCACCCACTGCCCCCCATGTGAGGGCCCCCTTGGATGTCCTGCCCAGTAGACTTCCAGATGACTGAGGCTCCAGCCTGTATTCAACTGCAACTTTATAAGAGATGAAGTGCCATCTGCTCAGAGAAGCCCTCCCCAAAGTCTCATCTGCAATGTCATGAGCAAAATAAAATGATGGCTGTTTAATGCGCTTTGTGGTAAGGGTATGCTATGTAGCAGTAGCAACTTTGAAAGAAAAGCGTGGATAGGTGGCCAGCTGCATTTAAATCAATTTCCTAGTCAGAGATGGCCTTGGGAGAAGACACTTAACTGGTGTTCCAGGGTCAGGTCCCTGTTCACTGAGGGAGGCGGAGGTGCTGGGACTGGGTGTTTAGGAATACATTCACAGTCCACAACAAGTACGGCCACTGATCCCTGTGTGAGTTTGATCAGATCGCTCTCTCTCTCTCTGGGGCCTACTTTCGGCATCTGCAGAATAGAAAATTGGGACTACATAGTATGTATAGCTCCTTCCACACTTTAACATTTTATAATTCTAATGACATTGGAGAACATTGAGAAAGATCAATAAAATGAATTGATATGCAATATTTCCTAGGAGAAAGCAGTTTCCAGATGGACTGGTTCACCCATAATTTGTAGGAAGTTCTGTCCAAAAGCATTGGAAAGGTTAACTCCAAGTTTAGAAAATGATGACGTTATCTTAATGATTTCTACTGAACTGAAAACAGCCAGCTTTTAAAAAATGACACTAATTAGAAAAAGCTATCTTAATTCCATTGTCATTAACTCAGAAAGGTGTTATGTATTATTTAAAATTACTTCAATGTAACATTTACTTAACTTATTTGTCATAAGTAACATTCTTTTTCTTAGTCATAAAATATTTGAATTCTCCTTTTCCCAGGTTATTTCTATTCTCTTTGGAACATGATTTTCTTGTTACAAACTAAGATAACTGAATGTATGAACAAGTGATTTACCTCCACATTCTGGGGTAGTGGGAGGAAGGGGAGTTAATTTTTTTACATTAGATGCATATTATAAAAAAGTAGGCATTATTTTTCATGAAAAGTGAAGATTTAATTATATAGTCTTTACATAAAGAAGTATAAAATAAGGATCATTTTCCAGCTTTCATTCATTCTTAGGACTGAATACCACTTCACATCTCACAGGGTCTTCTTTTTTTACCTTACCATATCATTGCCTAGCTTTATCTTACTGTGCATGAAGATTAATCAAAATTTGATGTAAGACAGCTGTCTGTCACAAGGAAAATAATACATTCAGATGTCCACAAAATGAGGAGATAATTAATTTTGAGCTGGAGAATCGGGGAAGGCTTCTGAGGGGGGTTGTCATATGAGTTGGGCTAGTAACAGAGCTGGGATATTAACCCAGTTCTGTCTCCCCCCACCCCTGCAAACTCAAGCTCTTAGCCCTGTGCTCTGCTGGCCCCCCAGCCCTCTTTTCTTAGATCTGCTCTCTGAGCCGATCTGCACATGAAGACTAGCTTCGTCCCTGGGCCTTTGTGATTGTGGCTGGTAGGATACACTAATATTTTAATACTAATAGTAAAACTAATGCCCAACACTATGTAAGCACTCCCTACATGCCAGATACTTTATTGATAAGTACATCATATAATTTACCATCCACATTGGGCCATTTTTTTAACAACAATTTGGTTGGGATATAGTTGGCATGCAATAAACTGTACATATTTTAAGTATAGAATTTAATAAATTTTGACATATGTCTTCACCCTGGAAGCCATGCCACAGTTGAAATAGTATACCTTGCAATTATCCCCGAATGGTCCCTCATGTTTTGTTGTAATCCTTACCCACCAATCACCTGTGTCCCCTGGCAACCCCTGCTGTGCTTTCTGTCATATGGATTAGTTTTCATTTTCTAGAGTTTTATGTGCATGGGATTATGCAATGTTGGATCTTTTTATATCAGACTTTATTATTCACTCCAAACTGCCGCGTGTACCAATGGCTCATGTCGTTATGTTGCTGGCTGGTGAGTGTTCCACTGCATGTGTATGCCACAGTTAATTCATCCATTCACCTGTTGGTGGGCATTTGGGTTGTCAACAGTTCTTGAGTATTGCCAAAAAAGCTATCATGAACAGTCATGTAATAAAAAAAAGACTTGGGCCCCGGTTGAGTTGCCCAGTTGGTTGGAGTGTCATTCTATACACAAAAGGTTGCAGGTTGGATGCCTGGTCAGAGCACATACCCAGGTGGCATGTTCAGTCCTCGGGCGTGATACCTATGGCAGGCAGCCGATCGCTATTTCTCTCTCCCATTGATGTTTGTCTCTCTCTACTCCTCCCTCTTCCTTTCTCTCAAATCAATAAAAACATATCTTTGGGTGAGGATTAGAAAATGACTTGCATTTTTATCAGAAGGAAGGGCAAGACTCCAGGACCCTCTTCCCTGAATGCCTCATTTCTACCCCCACCCCTGCAGTCACCTGACAACCTCCACTTCCCTCCTCTTGTCTCTGCATAGACCTCACTTCTTTGGACAATCACCTCGTTATCATCAGTGGGTTGGGTGCCTCACCTTTGTCCTTGAAGAGATGTATTTTATCTCTATACTTTCTCCACTTTAGAACTTACTACCTGGTATTATAATTAATTCTTTGCATAGGAAAGTTTCTTTTGGAATTTACATTGACTAGCTAGATATATGTTAAGTGAGTGAATAAATAAACAAGTGAATGAAGAGAAAAGAGTGAGACCAAAATAAGAACAAAAGGGAATTAAGAATCTTCTATAACTACATTGTGGTAATGGTCGCCCCATATACCACAGATATACTAAAATCTGTGAATATACTAAAAATTGTTGAATTGTCCACATTAAGTGAATTAATTATGGTGTGTGAACTGTATCCCAATAAAGCTGTTTTTAAAAAAAGGGAATTGAAAAATAGTAAGTCATCTTTATGGAAGAACATATCATTCGATACATTAAAGGATAACTAAAAATGAGGCCAGAAAGCTTAACATTTCAGCATCACCTCTAAAGATTAAAACTCAAATTACCATCAAATTTTTATCCCAATATTATCTCCTGACTTGATTCATTTACTTATTAATTCATGTTTGCCTGAGATCTTCAAAGTATGTTGGTTTTTAAAGGCTTTGCCTAACTTTCCTGCTAGGAATAGAAATCTAAATCTAGAATGGATAGCATATTAAACTAGGGCCAATAGGAGTTCATTCCACCTGGGACCACCACTCTCCGGAGACCTGATGCAAATCCGAAACCCTGTTTCCTGCTCCATGAAGGATAAGTGAGGATTTACCACAATGATAAAATTAGCAAGGGCATTGGAGGCAGAGGTGTAATCTGCAACAGTGGCAGAAAAGCAAGACTCATCAGCATCATCCTTGGAGCACTTGTCCTGTGGTGGGAATCTACAGGTTGAGTGTCAGTTGGGGCAGGAATATGAGACTAGGAAGGTAGGCTGGTATAAAGTCTCTCTGCCTTGGAAAGAGCTTGGGGTTTCATCCTGCAGAAAAGAAAGAGCCAACATTTTTTAGAATTAGTTTTCTAAGAAGGAATAAAGGTCCAAAGGGTCAAGTGTACTAGCAGCTATGAAAGCATTTGAGCCCCCCCCCCAAAAGAATGCAGTATGGTAGTCCTCTCTCATCCATGGGGACACGTTCCGAGACCCCCAGTGTGGCTGAAACCATGACAATACTGAGCTCTATATATACAGTTTTTCCTTATACATGCATAACTGTGATAAAAGTTAAACAGCTCATGCACTTTGGGCCATTTTTAAGTAAAGTAAGGTAACTAGAGCACAAAGAAGCAGAGTGATATTGAGACAGTTGAACTAACTCACAGCCAAGACGCGGACTAAGTGTAAGGGAGTGTCGATCATACAGTGTGGAGATGCTGGACATAATTCACATCCTGGTGAGATGCAGCAGGATGCTGTGAGATTTCATCAGCTGCCTGGGTGGGGCACACCTTACAGCTTGGGAATCGTTTATTTCTGGAATTTTCTATTTAATATTTTTGGATCACAGCTGACTTCCAAAACCACAGAAAACAAAACTGCCCATTAGGGGGGACTACTGTATAAATCAAAATCTCTTTTCCTTATCTAATTTGACCACAGCATTCAGTTAGCCTTTTATTTCAATTTGAGCTTTCTTGTGGCCATTTTCCTTCCCTCTCCCTCCCTTTCCTAAAAGGCTCCAGTTCCCAGCACAGATTTGAATGCACGCTCTTCCGCAAGGGCTCAGGAGGTCTTGTTTTGTGTGTTTAGGATTAAGAAGGGTTGTGTACTCTGGCATTTCTTTGTTTGAGGACCATATCTTTTTATCACCACAGAAATTCCACCATGAATTGAAGCTTATCCTAAACAACCTGTCTTGAAGGGAACAATGTTTTAAGCACCCTGATGTTTATCTATTTAAGCCAGCTCGTGTTTCATATATAACTACTTCTTGATGTCAACACTTTGTTAAAGATGTTATTTCATACCCACCATAGTTTATTTGCATGTGTGGCTGTGTGTGTGTATTGGGGGGGTGATATTCATTTTTTATTGCTCCATAACAAATCATTAGCACAAACTTAATGGCTTAAAATAACACCCATTTATTATCTCACAGTTATGAAGGTCAGAACCCCTGGCAGGCTCAGCTGAGTGCTCTGCTAGGATCTCATAAGACTGAATTCAGAGCATTCAAAGGGACCAGGTTCTTATCTGAAACTCTGGGAAAAATCCACTTCTAAATTTATTTAGGTTGTTGGCAAAATTCAGAACAAGGACATTCTGTTATATAACCACAATATAACTATTAAATCAAAAATTTATTGTATTGCTCAAAACACTATTACATCATCCATAGTAATAGTCAAATTATATCATTTCTTTAATACATCTACTGCAGCTATTTTCTTCTCCAGCCCAGGATCCTATCTAGAATCACCCATGTGATTTTAGTTTCCTTTCTTCGGGAATATTACTCAGCCTTTCCTTATCTTTCTTGACAGTAACATGTTTTAAAGACCACTTATTTTTATCAAATAATTCCCAGTTTGGATATTTCTGCTTTTTTAAAAATTAAGTTCAAGTTAAGTGTGTCTTTCTCAATGCACCACATCAGAAATTATATGTCAGTTTGCACTAAAATTGGTGACACTAGCTTTGGTCATTTGGTTAAAGGGGCATTTTCCAGGTTTCTCTACTGCAAAGTGTCTGTTACCCTTTGAAAGTAATTTATAAGAAATTACTTTGATCTATGTAAATATCTATTCCTCATCAAATTAATTTTAGCATTAAATGATGATTTATAAAAGTCCATCATTGTTTTTATATTGTTAGCATTCTACTGTAAGGAAAAACTGCTGTATTTACTTCTATCAATATAGACTCATAGATTTTTATTGTACTCAATTTACAATAAATCATTTATATCTTCATTTATATTGAGGCTCAATCTGACCCATATTTGGCCAATGGGGTTCTTCCATGCTCACGTCTGTGTCCTGTTGATACATCCCCATCATCTTTGATTACTTCCTTATTTTTTAATATAAGAGAATGTTCCAGGCTTATCTTGTATTGGGGCATAAAAATGGACTTTTTCTTCAAAAACACCAGTTGCTTTTTAGAGGACAATATACTTCAGAAACCAATCACTGGGCATTCTCATTACTTCTGGTACATATATTACTTTTGTGAATTCTCAGCAGAGATGGCTAAGATATAATACACAAATACACACATACATTTCTTTATTTCACCAAATACAAATATTAGTTAGACTATTGGGTTTGCTTGTGTAATTACAGAAGTTGGGTGGGCATTGACTTCCACTTCACAGATGGGAGAAGTAATCAGAAGGATCGCAGCACCGTTTTAATCATGTTGAAGGAGCAGTAGTCAGCAATCCATACTAAGTCTGTTTTGTAAGAGACACTATTTTGTAGAGCAATTTCAGATTTACAAAAAAAAAATGAAGATCTGAGCACATGGTATAGAGAGGCTTGCATTCTTTGCCCAGTTCCCCTTATTAGTATCTTCTTAACATTACTATTGTCCATGTTACCATTAGTGAACTCAAACAGATACATTCTTAATAATTAAAACTTATAGTTTACTCAGGTTTCCTTAGCCATGCTTAATGTTCTTTTTATATTTCAGGTCTCACGCAGGGTATCATATCATAGTAGTTGTCGTGTCTGTTTAGGCTCTTCTTCACTGTGACAACTTCTCAAACTCTGCTTATGTTTTGTGATGTTGACAGTCTGGGGGAGAATTGGCCAGATGTTTTGTTACAGGAGGCTCCTCTATTGCCCTTCGTTTGCTGTTTTCCTAATGAACACACTGGGATTGTGTACTTTTTCTAGGAAGAGCACAGAGGTAAAGAGACACCCTCGTCCCATCCCATCATGAGTACACGCCAGCAATGTAATTTTTCTCTGTCGACATTGACCGTGATCACCATGCGGAAGGCGTGTGTGTTTATCGGGTGTCTCCTCAGCAAGGTGACCCCACCCCACCCCCACCCTTCCTTACTGTGCTCTTTGGAAGGAAGTCATGACCCCAAGGCCGCACTATCTCCTCTCCGTGAGGGAGGGGTGTACATATTAATTTATTCAGGATTCCTTCACGCGAGATTTGCCTCCTCTCCCTCATTTTCTTTCTATCTTTATTTGTACCAGTGTGGCCTTGTGGGTATTTATTTTGTACTTTGGGCTATACTCCAGCACTAGTTTATTTGTTTTGATTGTTCAGACTGTTCCCGCTTTGGCCACTGGGAAGCTCTTGCTGTTGGCTCTTCTGTCTCTTTGACGGGAGCCTGTTAACGCCGTTTCGTTTACTCATTTTCGAGCACTTTCTTATGTTCTGGTGCTCCAAGTGCATTCTGTACATTTCTGCCCTTGCAGGCTTGCTCTTCATACTGTTAGTCATGTTGGAACTGTGTTATATGTAGGTTTGAGCCAATGATTAACATATGGTGGGGGCCCATTCCTCACTCTTAAAGGGAATTAGAGACCTGGAAAGGAGGAAGAATAAAAGGTACTCTGGATTTGGACTGAAATTTAACATTTCAGTATAAATTCATGGTTTTAAGTGTAGGGAGGTCCCTGGCAACACTGCTTGTCTCAAAGCCTGTTTTGTCTAGTATTAAAATGACTGTTCCGGCTTTCCAATGCTTACTTTTTACCTGGTATATCTGTCCTCTTTTTTTCATTTTCTAACCCCTTTTGTCTTTATATTTGAAGTACATTGCTTGTGCCTGGGAATAGTTAGGACCTTTTTGGGGGACAACGTCTGCTTTTTATTTGAAGTATTCAGTCCACTTGTATTTTACATGATTACTGAATCTTCATACAGTACTTACCTCACCTGCCCCCACCCCCCATTCCCTTGCAGCCCTTTCTTCTCTGGTCTGCTACCCTGCACACTGCAGCCACATCAGAAACTGGTGATTCCAATCTCCGCCTCCTCAAGTCACTGAGCTCCCAGCCCCAGGCGGGCTGCTTCTGCCTGTTCTGCAGCAGGGAGGAAGTCCGGGTGATCGTGATATGACCAACGTCCCTTCCTTGTGTGTTTCCTTCTCTTGGGGACTACAGTGCTGCCCCCTGTTGTTCACTTCCTAAAAACACAGTTGTCCTGTGTATTTTATCTATTTGTATTTATTATCTATTTTTAATTTATAGCTATTTTCATGGTGAGAGCAAATCTAGTGTGGCTACTGTATCCCTCCTAGAAGGAGGGCTACCCAAACAACTCACCTTTTAAACCGAACACGATAAAAACATCACAGGCTGTAATAGGGTCCAGTCAGGTAATCTGACTACCTTAATATGTAGGTTGTTTTTATCTTTAATTTTTTCCAGCTTTATTGAGGCACGATTGACAAATATACATTGTCTTTATTTAACATGCACAACATGACATTTCAATACATGTATGTGTTGTGAAGTGATTTCCCCAATCCAGCTAATTACATAGGCTGTGTTTAGAAGACACATTTTAAATAACATTGCACTGCCGAGTCCCCTGAGTAGCCTCAAGTAAGATCTTAGCCGGTTCAGATAACTAAAAGTCTGTCCAAAGACTGAAGAGTAGAAAGTTGTGTGTTGTGATGGGAAATGGATATTGTACGAGAGCACAATGTTTACATGAGGATGGCACTTTGCTCTTTCCAAGTTCTTTCATACCTCTGTAATGACTCTCATTATAGGCAACAGAAACCTAAGTGAATTAAGCATAAAGGTGAATTTATTGGCTGTCTAACCAACTTCCCAGGTAGTCTGGCTTTGGTATACTGTTGGGAATGTGCCTCTCTCCATTCCTCAGTTCTCCCTTCCCCTGTGTTGACCTGTTCACTAGTGGTTTGACATGAGCAACTCCTGGCTTGTATCCTGCCAACTTAGCAAGCCCAGCAAGGGAAAGCTCCTCTGTCAGCCAACAAAGAGTTACCGAGAGCCTGATATGTGTGTAAGAGAGGAATGATGTCCAGTGGAGAACTAGATCATTAATGTTGTTGCTCTCAGAGAGCTTGCATTTTGGTAACATGAGAGAGAGAATAAAGAAGTGAACAAGCAAAATCATTTGGACCCTGGAAATTGATACCAACATAGAATACAGGGTAAGGTGATAGAAAGTCAATATGATAGCTATTTTTTTCATCATTCAGGAATTCCTATCTCTTTAAGAGGCATTTGACTTAGGATATGAATTATCATGAGAAAAAGGCAGGAGATAATCTAGGGAAAGGATATTGCAAGCGGAGAGAATAGCAAGTGTGCAGCCTCTAAGGTGGGAAGCAGCATAGCTTTTTCTACAGTAATGTGAATACACAGAAATAGGATGCAATCAGTGAGGCAGGTAGGAGTTAGGTTACAACAGCTTCATGGGCCATTGTAGGAGTTTGCATGCAGTCCTAGGGGCAATGAAAGTTGTTTGAGGACAGTCAAGACCCAGAATGTGACCTTTTAGAATTATCATTCTGGGGACTATGTGGAGGATGTCACAACAACGAACCAGGACTGAAATCTTTGGTCCAGCTTGGGTGCTGCGGCCGTCCCTGAAGCATTCTCTGTGGCCAGGACAACGCCTTGCTTCGGCTGGCCAAGCTCAGGTTCACTGCACTCCTGAGGCCAGCGGGCGAGTTCAACTCCATCTGAACTATGTCTGCTAACAGTAGGGATGGTGCTGTTTCCTGAGGAAGTATAAATAGATGCTGGGCAGGTAAAAACAACAAAACCACATATTCACTCTGTGATACAGCTTGAGGAAAGAGTGGTGGCCTTTACTGAAAAGTCCTGGAGGCCGGCTGCACCCTGGGGGCTGCGGGTCCCCAAGGGGAAAGTTTTCCTCACTTGTTCGAGGGGCAGCATCCAAACAATGGGCGAGAGTATTAAACTGGGAGCATAAAATAGCCCATTAAGTAAGAAGAAAATCCATTTTCTAATATTTAGTTTTTGTGAACCATGGCCAAAGATCATAAGGCAGACCACATTTGGAAAAAAAAAAAAAAAACAACCTCAGTTGGTGATTTGTCCTAACATGATGAGCAGAGACTGAATGAAATCTTTACATTTCTGCAGCACAAATATTCTTTATGGGAAACTCACATGCATCTTACTCTCCTGGGATTCAGTTCCTGAGTCACTTTGAGGAACTCAGACACAGTAAATCACTGGTTTTCCCTGGTCGTCATCTGAGAATTCGGAAGGAGATAAACTGTGAAATAGAGGTGCTGTCAGTAAGGGCACAGCGTGTCCTCTATAAACTGAAATCCTCCTCGCGGGGAAGGATAGAGGTCAAGCTGCACCTGTCAGGGGAGTAAAGGGGGGAAGTGAAAGGAGATTCCAGAAATTACAGATCATTGACTCCCTTCATCTCAGTTCCAGAGAAAATGAATGAGGCTTTAATTACGTTTGGGTAGTTGAATAAGTACAACCAGAAAGAGTTTCCACTCACAGAATTTTCATACGGCATTTGAATTTGTATATTAGAATGTGTCTTGAGGGAAAACCTGCTTCCTGGCTGGGAACTTTTGTAAAATTAATCAGAAAAACAAGTCGCTGGGTTCTTGTATGCAGTGTCTGCTACTGTGGCTGAGGTCAGAGTATAGGTAATCCTGAATACTCCTTCATTGTTGTTGTTAATAAACAAAGTGGGTGACAGTGATTTTGTTTGCTGTTCAATCTCCTTGTCTACTCTTCGTTTGCATCATCTGATGGTCAAAACAGGTAGTCATCAGTTTTATCCACCAACATGAATACCGACCTGAGTGAAGTGTGTGTTACATGCAGAGGTGCAGAGAAGTATGCGCTCTGTCATTCAGAAGTCTGGCGACAAATTATGGCATGCACAACCATGTCCAGAGGAGAAAGTGGCATGGGTGGTGGCAGTCATGCTGATGTCATTGAGAAGCTGGGGTCTTTAAAAAATGACCCTTTAGTATAAGAATAGAAGAGAGGTAGGTTTATGATGCTGTATCATTTTTGGATTTTTTTTTCAGTTTCTATATGCTCCTCTGGAATTAGCTTTGTTATTGCTACAGTTTCGAATACGCTTCATATGTGCTCATGATGATCGGCTTTATTTTTTTGTCCCAGGCCTCTCTCTGAGGGAGATTCCCATTCTGCTTCCTATGCACATCTCTTATAAATACTGCAACAGTGTAGCCACTGTGGAAAATGCTGTGAAGCTTCTTCAAAAAAGTAAAAATGGAACCACCATGTGATCTGATCCAGCAATCCCTCTTCTCGGTAGACAACCAAAGGAAATTAAATTGGTCCCTCGAAGAGTCATCTGCAGCCCCTTGTTCACTGCAGCGTTATTCACAGAAGCCTGACTATGGAAACAACCTAAGGGTCCGTTGACAGATGAGTGGATACAGAAATTGTGGTCCATATATATGTATATATACCATATATACATTGTGTGTGTGTGTATATATATATACACACACACAAGTGTATCATATTATATACTTTTATGTAATAAATATTATGTGTCTAGCTTACAAAATGGAATAGTGTTCAGCCTTAAAAGAGGAGACTCCTCCATCTGGAACGTGATGGGCCTGGGGTCCGTAGAAGCCCAGAGGAGACTGGTGGCCCAGGGACCCCGTCACTACCGATTTAAGCTGCCAACCTCGGGCTAGTTCTCAGTTCTGTGTTCGTCCTACTTCCTTAAGTCCTCACTTCCAAATTCTGACACTTTGACTTCCATTTATTTCCTTCCCCATCCTTCCTTAGCATTTGGCGTTTATTTGTATGGATGCACTGATCACATGATGCTGTAAGTATTGCCACATGTGCGAGCTCTGCGTAGAGCCTGTGGCTTCCTAAGCATCGATTCCTTTCCCCGTACCTAACACTGGGGGGTGTACAAGAAAGTCTTGTTGAAGGGACTCTGTGATATCATTTATAATCAGTTATTAACTCACTCGGCCCACATTTATGGTTGTGATTAGAATTGTGCTTGCCTGACATTGAGGACATAGGGATGAACAATAACCACACGTGCTCTGTAGTAGCCTGCAGAGGAGTAGGAAAAGCAAACACATCGATACATAACATTGAAAAATTGAAGTTATGGCCTGACTGGTGTGACTCAGTTGGTTAGGCATCATCCCATGGACCAAAAGATCACTGGTTCAATTCCTGGTCAGGGCACTTGCCTGGGTTGTGGGCTAGGCCCCCACCTGGGGGCCTGTGAGAGACAACTGACTGATGTTTCTCTTTCACATTAATGTTTCTCTCCCTCCCTCTCTTCTCCTCTCTCTGAAAAAAGTAAATAAAAATATTTTAAAAAACAAGAAAAAGTAAAGACGGACCCAGTAATCTTAGTTAACATTTACCTTTTATAGCCTCGCGTATGTATATAGGAATGCATCATCTTGTTACTAGATAATGACGTTGCAGATTTGTGGTAATTTATATTCTCTCCCCTCGTCGCCCCCTCCCCCCCCCACATATTTTGATGCCTCTTAACTTTAAATTTTGTTAAGTGTCAGACTGAATTATCACTACCAAAGTGCTTTGGAGAATAAAACCACTTCCTCCAAAAAGGGTGTGTTCCTCAGAATATGATTCCTGCTAGGAAGGCAGAAACATCATGGGGTCCTCTAATGAAAGCCAGACCTGGTAAAAATAAAAAATGATCTCTCAGTTACCTGTGTTTGAGCATAAACCAGGGTACAGTGAGTTTAGGGACTGCAGCCAAGAAGCCAGTGATAACAATCTGAGAATATTATTTCAGGCACACTGAAAAATTGGACCAAGAATATTAATTAAAAGCAAGAGAAACAAAGAAAGGAAACCATAGAGTCTTACCCAGAAATCCTCTTATCTCAATCACTTTCTTTTAAGCTTATGAACAAGGGGCTATTTCACATACATGCTAATGTTTACCCCCAAAGTTTCACTTGTCTGATTGCCTCCAAATGTGCTTTGAAGATTTTTCTGTGGTCAAGTGAGGTTCTAGTAGCTCTTTTGAAGTATAAAAAAGGAAGAATGTTCTTTAGGTTGGAACAGCTTGAAGGTTATTATTATTATCACTGAAAAATTGAAAAGGTTCACAATAGACTTCCAAAGAGAATTAGTCAGCACAAGCACAAAAATAAAAAATCTTTGTGTTTGGAAAGGGAGAGATGCTATCCAATATATTTTTTCAAAGACAGGCTGGAGCACAAAGTAGACAAGGTACATTAAATTGGCAGTTAGTACAGTATTTCATTTTAGCACACCGTTAAAGTCATTAAAAGTCTCCCTCCTCCAAGACTTACGACACTCAATCTCAGTTGACATGGCCTCTTAGTTCTCCTAAAAGTTGAAGCGATTAAATTTAATCTCCCTTTAACTGTCTTACCTTCCTACCTAAAACTTACCTATATCCACTTCTGTCTTCTAATACTGTCATTTCAGAAGCTGTGGGAAGGGACCACCACACTGGGGTGTTCATTGGCTGCTTGTATAGAGTCCAGGAAAACAGAAGCTTAAAGAAGTTAGGGTGTCCTTTTCCCTCATGTCATTAAGAATAAAAGAGGCATTCCAGGGCTGGAGCAGAAGCTCTTTATTGGCAGCAGTGGCCCAAGCTCCTTTGATCTTTCTGTTCCTTCATGCTTGGCAGTTGACTCCCATTCAGTTGCCTCATGATCAAAAAATGGTTGCTGTAGCTCCAGCCACCATGTCATGTGCCTGGAAGTAGGAAAGAAGAAAGAGGAACAATGAAAAGGACACCTTACAGCTTACATAACCATCTTTTTAAAGAGATTTACTAGACCGAACAATTTCTACTATTGTCTTATTGGCCACCTTTCTGTGATATGGCCAGTCCTATCTCCAAGGAAAAATAAGAGACAAGTCTTCTAAAATGTGGCACATCACTACCTCCAAAAAAAAACCAAACAGGATTCTGTTAGAAAGGAAAAAGATGACAATGGATTTCAATAAAAAACTCAGTCACTGCCATAAGACCTTAAAACATTTTCTCTATCTTCCAATTTTCCTCTTGTTGAAATGCTACAAAGAGAGCAGTGAAGACATGGACCTGAAGCTTTGGAATCAGACAGATGTTCACTTACTAAGTTCATCACTAATTAGTTCTTGGATTTTGCCCAAGTTATTTAAAATTCCCCTGCCTTTGTCTCTATGTATAACACGGAGATAAAAATACCTATCGTGAGCACCTGTTTGGGGAACTAAGTCAGTGTAAAAAGCTGCTCTAGTGCCTGGGACATAGTAACTTCTCAATCATTTGTAGATGTATAGATACCATAAAATAACGCTTTGATTTTCTCTGAAACAACTGTGCCTTCTTACTGCCTGTCTAGAGACTTTCTTTCTTCCTGCCAAGTAAGTAATGCTGTTCTCAGATTTTGTTCTTTGCTCTGTTGCCCCCTCATTCTGTTTCTCATCCATTACCTTGGTTTCAATGAGCTCTCAAATGCTATGACTCTCGGCTTCGGACTCGGTTCTGGGTATTATCAAATGTCTGGAATGGGTTGAATAGTTGCCCCCGAAAAGATGTGCCCACCCAGAAACTCCGAATGTGAACTTACTTGGAATGAGAATTGTTGCATATATAATTAAGAAGGATCTTGGGATGAGAACATGCAAGACCAGGGTGGGTTCTTTATCTAGCAACAGGTGTCAGGAAAGGAGAAGACACACAGAGACATAGGGGGAAAGTTCACATGAAGAACAGGCACAGATTGTTGTGATGTGTCTATAAGCCAAGGAACACGAAGAATTACAGGCAGCCACCAGAAGCTAGGAAGAGGGATGGAACCAATTCTCACTCAGAGCTTCTTGAAAGAACTTACCCTACCAACACCTTGCTTTTGGATTTCTAGACTCCCAAACTCTGAGAAAATAAATTTGTCTTGCTTTAAGCCGCCATGTTTATAGTAATTTGTTACGGCAGGTCAAGGACATGAATGTACTGTGCAATGTCCCCAACTGAACTCTGCGTTTACCTCTCCGAATGCATTTCTCTACCCGTATTTTCTAATTTATTCTGTGACACCACTAATCCATAGATAACCCAGCTTGTCATCTTCCACTTCTCCCCAACATCTTCCTCTTCATCCAGATAATTTCCAACCCTTATTATCTGAGTCATTCTCATCTCTGGCCTTCGTTCTCCAGACTCATTCACTACCTCTTGGATTGAAGCTACTGTCCTCTCTTCTCTGGGCTTATACAAAACATTGCAAGGTTTTGCTGCTTCTCAGATTATCCCACTCAGACATACGCTACACATATTTGACAAAGAGATCTGGCCAAAATGCGGAACTAATCAGGAGCCTGACTTGCTTACAACTCTGTGATGTTGCCTCATTCCCTGCAGGACAAAACCCACTGGTGATGACTCCGTGCGTTCCGTCTTGCCTCTGTGCCTTTGTCCATGCTGTTCCCACTCCTGACATATCCCTCTGCTTCTCACTATGTACCTGCCTTGCCATCTAATGCCATTTATTGTCCATTAAACTCAATGTGTGTCCCACTCTGTATAAGAAGCTTTCTTAATCCCTGTGCCAAGTAGGTTCCTTCCTCTGAGCTCTTATACTATCCTAGGTGTTCGCTCTGAGCTGTGTGCTTTGCGCATTGTATTACATTTAAGCAAATTCATCACACTGATAAAATAGAGTCTAACTCACTGACTAGTCTGATCTCCCTGAAGGTGAGGACTGCTCTTCTTCACTTCATCTCCAGAAACCCACAGAGCCCCTGGTGAACACTCGGGCCTGCACCCCCAATTTATCTTCAATAAATGGTTGTTAAAGGACTCATGAGCTTAAATATTTTTCTTATGAAGCTGGCCATTCCCTTAACAAGATTTTATCTCCATTATTTGTACCTGGGCTCAATTAGTAACTTTGAAGTCATCTTAAGTCCTTTTAATTACTGGCCGTTATAGTCAATTCACCCAATCCCCCATTTCTTTTTTAATCAGACAGAGTCTCTGCAGAGACCTAAAGGGTCAGGGGTTAAATGTACAGGTTCCAGAGTTAGGGAGTTTGGGGTCAAATCCTGGCTTTGCCACTTCGTAAGTATGTGACCTTGACCATGTTATTTAGTCTCCCTGAGCTTCGTCCATGCATCCGTAGAGTAGGAATGACCATGGCATCCAGCTCATAGGGTCACTACCCTTTACAGTTCATGAAGAAAAAGACCCGAGACAAAGGCAGAGAACGTGTCGGGTGGACTGAGCGTCACACTACCCTCCTGGCATCAGTTCTCTCTGTGACCTCAGCAGCTGTCACATAGATGTGGCCTCTGAGCTAAATGTTAGGTTTTATTGATTATTGTGTTTCCAGTGGTGTGTAGTTGGCTACTACATGCTACATCCATTCTTCCATGTGATCTGCAAGCCTTGTGAGGCCCTAGAAACTCTTCTTCCAGAATGATTTCACCAGACTCCTAGGTGTTCTGCTTCCCCATCAGTGTGTTCTGTTCTCACTCTTATAATACACCCTTTGCTTTTATGTGAAGTGTATCAAATTGTTATTTTGATCGAAGTACCCCTCTTCAAGAAATCAAACCAAAGCTGCTGGTTACCCATTAAAGTAAACTTGAACGCTACCTTGTGGGCTTCAAGGGCATTACCAAGTTGTTTTTCCTCCCCTGCTACTCTGACCTCCTTGTCCCTCTTAATTTCTCACCTAGTGTCCCCTTTAAGCCACATGCCTGATGGTTGCCTAAAGCCACTCTGCATGCTCAGTCAAGATAATACTTGGGAAAAATCTTAATGTGCTTTTCTCTGTTGCATTTTCAGGTCGTTGTCTTCTCCCTGGTGAGGCAGAAACATTCACCTACCAAGAGGGAATCAAATTGCTATCACGGGAGAGTATTTGGAAGAAACAAGGTAATGCTGAACTTCTGACATTCAAGAGGGTAATAATTATCAGTAGGGAGCTGGCTTGTGACCTGGTTTTCCGAGAGAATTTTCAAAATTCCTCTAGTTGTTACCTGTTGGTAAGAACAAAGCCTGGATGGTGCAGAGTGTGTCCTCTGATGGCCATGAGCCGTGCTGCTCTGGCCACAAAGGACACACAACAGTGGAAAAGGGAAAAGCCTGGCTTTTCTAGCTGCAGTGGCTCATGGGAAATAAGGGCTGATGGAGAGACTCAGTTGAGTCTGCAACTCAACTGAGTTGCAACTTTGTGACTTCAGCAACTCTGTCACATAGATAAGGCTTTGAGGGTTTTGTATTTTTATGTCTTTTCAATTTTATACTCTTTCTTCTTACAAAGCTTTCTGATTTATTGGTGCCAAAGAATGGGGAGTTCTTTCCAATAACCATGCAAATCATCACTGAACTCCCAGGTAGAGGCTGTGAGATGAAAATGCATCAATAAAATTTGAGAGAAAAAAGATGCAAGTTCCTTATTTACATCTTCAGTCTAATAGATGTTTGTTGCTTCCAAAGAACTGTGGCCATGATGGGGTATGTGAGGAAAGACCCACAGGCTGATTTAAATCTTACTGGGAAGCTGTTTCCCATGTTATATCTAAGAGCCTCAAGATCAACCAAGAATTGAAACAACTATTTATGCTGAGTTGCTGAAATGATTATGGGGTCTGTGGCCAGAAAGATTCAGGAATAAATAATTTATGAAAAATCAGAATGAGGAAAACATATTTTGAATGAAATGATTAACTTTCTATTTGCTGAGTGTGAGCCATATGCCAGAAACTGTGCTCAGGGCAGACACAGAGAGATAAATGAGGTTTGGTGCCGTCCCGTAGCTAATATTTATGGAACACCATTCTAAATACTTTATGTGAATGAATTTATTAATACTAACAACAGCTCTGTGATGTACAGACCATTATTACTGCTTTTCCCAGATGTTCAAGGTTAGTAATAAGTGAAGCCAGAATGTGAACCAAAGAGACTCAGGCTCTTCACCCGTGTGGTTTACAACCTGTAATCCAGGGGTCTGGCTAGATGCCTGGGGTCATCCTGTAGAACTGGAAACCCCCCAGAAGAAAATTTAGGAGAACAGTTTTATGTCTTAGAGTGTAGAAGGACTTTCTAGGTTATTTCTAACCTAGAATCTATTAAAAAACAGATATATTTAGCTATGCAACAAATAAAAACCATTGTCTGGTCTAAGAAGCCACGTATGCATGTAATATGGAAATGCCAGTCTGAGGGAAATTATTTGCCATGTATGTACCATAGAAGAGGTTAATGATGTTTACAGGACTCCTACAAGTCAATGAAAAAATATATCATAAACAAAAGAGGTAAGAAATAAATTAGGAAAAGGCAAATCACAGAAGCCAAAATACAATAACCAGTAAGCCATGTAAAAAGATATGTAATGTTACTAACAATTAAAGTGATGTGAATAAAACGTTTGAGATACTTCCACCTATTTAACTGGCAAACAATCAACAATTTGCAATGAAGAAGCAGGACCACACGGATGTGAGTACACATTTATGTTGGACTCAGAGAGAGGGAAGGGCTAGCTTTGGTCAGCATCTCAGGGATTTAAGTGAGTTGTGATGATTTGGAAATTCCGGAAAGCACGATTATTTTTCTCTTTCCTCCTAATTTAATTGCTACCTCTTCATTGATAAAACTCACAGTAGACCCAGTAAGAAAGCTGAAACAAAGTGCAAAAGTTAAAGGAGACTTGGGTGTTTACTCCAAAGCCTTTGGGAACCCTCAGCTTTTGGCCGAAGGTGACACGCTTTCTCTCCCTGGGGCGCCTTCGGGGAGAAGAACATGTGTAACCACCGGCTGGTTTTTTGTTTTATTTTTATTTTTTTTTGCTTTGTTTTTCTTTTTTACACGCAAGACATATGCTATTCCCCCAAACTAATCAAAAGTCCCTGAAAAAATACGGCGAAGGGTGAGGGAAAAAAATGTGGGATTGACCAACGTTCTTATTATTCTGAATAACAAAATCTCTCGTTTTTTGAAGGAAGATCAGAGCTTCTTGGTACTTAAGGTAGAGGTCTTAGAACTATTTTCTTTAGGAACAGGAAAATCCAGGGAAAAGAAAAAGTTAAACCCTGCAGAAAACTGCTCCAAAGAGAAAAGTGATCACTGTGTGATAAACTCTGGGTGTTTCCAAGACCAGCTCTCTGACAAGGTTCACTTTCTGCTGACTCATTCAGATCTACCCAGCTTTAGCACTTCAAAATTTAAAAAATGGAGAGAATTAAGGCATGATCCCATTATCCTCCTGGGAGAAGTGCTGACTTCACTGACATCAATCCTATATAAAGACTTATGTAAATTTTCAATTGGGTAGCTAGAACTTTTTTTTCCTGTAAGTATTACGCTGAGATTCTCTCTAAATAGCTTCCATCTTCTAACATTTTCTGGATGAGCACCCTTAAGAAAGATCAAATACTCATGTCTTTTATTCACTTTGTCTTTCTTCAGAACTTAAAAAAAAATAATAACCCTGTGGAAGATTCATTAACTCTTTCAGGGCACATGGGTTATCATTAGGCAATGCCAGTACTGGAAAAAGCTCTCTGAGTGTAGGGTGAGGAAGACCATGGGCTGAGGTACAGCAGATGAGTGTGTAAGACCAGTTCTGCCCCAGAGTCTGAGATGCCATGGGGAACTCAGTTAACTGTGGGACTCTCATATTTTTTCATCAGTAAAATAAAGAAGTCATATTGATGACTTTTGAGCAATCTGCTTTGTGTGGTTCTGAAGTCTGAGAAAACAAGCTCGGATAAAATATTCTAATACACTCTAATATGGATCTCATATTTTAAATTAGATGGTACTTTTATAAGACATGTTCTTGTAACATGTGTTCTCATACAGATTTCATCAATGACTTCTTCTGTGAAGCTTTTGAAATTACCAAATTTTATTTAAAGCATTTTCTTTGTTCAGGTTGTTGTTTGTTTGTCTGTTTGTTTTTGCTTATTGTGGACATTATTTCTGATTATTTTGATCCTGGTTTAAATTCAGCAATTTGTCATGCCAGAAAGATGACTTCCTGTCCCCCTTTGAAACAGAAGAAACTTGGTTATGCTGCAGAAACAAATGAACTCAATTAAATCACAGCTTATTCACAGTCTGGTAGGAGTCCTGTGTCTCCAGGGAGGTTTCTTTCTCCCAGTGATTCGGTCATCCTGGCTGCTCCTGTCTTGTGGCTCTTTTGTCATAGGTCCTTTGGAATTGCCTAGCAGTGAAAGAGGGCTCTAGAAAGTCACTCACTGGCTCCGGCATTGGACTAGAAGTCACTGGCATCACTTTTGCTTTTAGCTCATTGGCCAAAACAAGTTGTAAGGCACCGCCCCACTGGGAGAAATGTGGGGCTGGGAGCGGAGAGCGAGCAGGAGGCCTCAGAACACTTCCATACTCTTTTGTTTGTCTCCCGTAACCTCAAACTGGTTCTCTACGATGCATCAATCCTTCATTATCTCATATCTGTGAAACATTAATTATCTGCGTGGCACCTGCTAGATAATTCTGGTAACATAAGGATGAGTAGGACCCATTCCTTTCGCTTAGACAAAGGAGGAAGAACTCCACCCTGAGCTCCACAGATGCTATCTCATTCCATTTCTCCATTAATGCTGGTAAGGTGTGAATATTCTCTCCATCTTTGCAGGTAAAAAAAAAAAAAAACCACCACCAATGAGATTAAGTGGTTTGCCCAAGGTCACATGGTGAGTACCTATGTATGTGACCGTTTGGATTTTCCACCCTGGCCTGTGTGAGTCCCGTGGCTTTTGTTTTTCCCTCGTAAGCCCTGACTTGTCAGTATTCCCTTAGCTCACAGGCTGGACTGGCTTGCATTGGGAATTAGAGAAACAGATTGCTCCGAGATTCTTCTGCACAGGCATGCATTAGCGTGAGAGGTGGCGCAATGAAGTCACTAAAAGGATAACCTCTGGAGTCAAAAATGCCTGGTTTTAAACTTACTAGCTTTGTTTATTCGGGCATGTTACTGAATTTCTTTGAGTTTCCGTTTCAACATCTGTAAAACAGATTATTGAGATAATTAAGCAAAAAAAATGATGCTGTGCAAAATGCCCGGCACATACCGAGTGGTCAATTAGTGTCATCATCAGCAGTGCTGTCCTCACCAGCTTTTTAATGATCACCATCATTGTAATTCAAACTCTTGCCTAAGGTTCACAGCAAGCAAAGGATCCTTTGCTCATTGATTCTCTGAAACTCAATCATGACCTATTTTCTTAAGGGTTCCCCCCACCCAGAGCCAAAGCTCAACTTGTTATTGAACAGGGCATTGTTAATTTATTTCAGGTCTTTAGGTTCAAGTAAAGACTCTCAGTTGGTCTTTAAAGACATTTTAAAAAACTAAATTAGAATTCATTTTTTACAATCTTATCTACTTTACTCCAGGCAGGCTTTTATATAGTTTTGTCAGTTTCTGATTCACTCTCAAACCTTTATTCTTTTAAATAGATAAATAAGAAACACATGGAAAGCTCGAATCACAAGCGAGACAGGGCTGAGGTCTTTTATCCCAGTCGCTTCAGACTCTGAGCAAGCTGAAACTCTTTCAGGGACACAACGTTTGACCTCATGCTCACCAACCGCTGCCCCCTCTGACCCACTTTCTGAGTGGGTCACTACCTCCTGTACTTAACACACACCAGTTCTCTACCGATTCCAGATCTTACTGAAGCAGGAGATTCATGGATGCTGCCCCTCGTTCCCATCAACCCTCTTGTGTTTCCACATCTCTCCTTTCCAGCTTCCATTGCCCATCTCTGCCAGCACAACCTTGCCGACACTTTAATTCCCTCACACCGAATTCCTCTCTCCCTGTATTGTGCTCACTTGGAAAAGTCTCAAGTCTGTTCACATCAAACAGACTCAAACAGACTCATGAGTCTGTCTACTCATTTTTGCCTGCACCCCAGGAGCTGAACATTTGTGGAGAGAAAAAGCAAACCTGCTGATGACTGCTTTCCTCCTAAAATCAGGATTGCAAATCACACTTGGGTACTCAACATGTTCAAGGGTGCGTCGCTTCCCTGGCTTTTCTGCTTCCAAAATGACTTTCTCATAGTTTCTTTCCTCACCCCAATCTTCGCACCTCTTCTTTCCAGCATTACACTGTCAGCCACAGATTTTGTACATCACTGAAAATTAATAAAACCTGCCAGAGAGGAACACGTTCTTCTCCCTGCTCCAAAACCTACACCACCACTCACACCTGTTCCTACCACCTCTGCCTTCTCTCTTCTTAACTCTGAGGAAAATGTCTTCATTCCCTTCAAGGCCAGCTGAGCACTGGGTCCCCTCCCCTACAGACTTTGCAAGGACGATGGCTCTGAAATGTTACACTTTCCCTGCATTTTCCATTTATCCTGTCTCCTGAGTCATTTCCATCAACAAACAAGCCTGTTGCAATGTCATTTATATTTGCTTTTGGGTATTCTCATGAAAATTACACATTTTGTTAGCAGTTTCCTTTGCTTCCTCTCTCTCTGCACATTTTCGAAATACTGCATAAGGCTCTCTTGGACTTTTGATCCCAAAACCTTTCAAAGATTTCCAAAGCCTCTTATTCCCTGTGTTAAATCCCTTTCTGCTTTGTAATATTTGGATGGTTTCTACTCTCCCATCCATTTCCTGACTGACACAATATCAAACTTTGTTGCCTTAAAACTTTGCTCTATGTCATCTTTCTTCTTGGAATGTTATGTTTCTTTCCCTGATCAGACCCAGTAGCTTCCTTTTCATTATCTGGTTTTCATCTTAAGCAGCGCCTCCCCGTCCAGCCACTCACTCACATATCATCTTAATTTAATTTGCGGTATGCTATTTATAACGATATATTTTTGTTGTTTATTTATTTATTCACTAGAAGAGAAGTGAACTTGTTTATCTGTGTATTCCCAGGGTCCAGAACAGTGTTTGGCACCTAGTAGGCACCTAATAAATATTTGTGCAGTAAATGAATGAGCACTGGCCATTATGTAATGCTTTTATGTGTCCCTAGGAATATCAGTGAGTGAAGTGTTCATTTCCTCTGACAAATTTTAAGGAGAATCTCATAAGGACAACAGACTGTTTTAGGGACTGTGAGAGATGCAAAGTTGAATCAGAGAAGCCAGTGGGAGAAATAAGAAACATGATGTATATATATGGTCAGAGTGCAAAATAGAAAGTGCTATCATTATGCACATTTTAAAGCTATGGGAGTTCAGAAAAGGATATGCTATTTTTTATTTGGGAACATAAGGGAAGGTTTTTTTTTTTGTTTTTTTTTTTTTTTTTGAGGGAGAAAATATTTGCATTGGGCCTTGAAGAATAATTAGGACTTATGAATACAAAGATGGGTGGGGAAGAACATTCTGCATTGTTATATCAACCACTCAAAGAGGAGGCAAAGCAAATTCAGAACACAGGGAATTGGGGATACTTTCTCTTGTCTTGAAATCAGGGTGTGAAAAGTGAAGTATGAGATAATAGGCTATACCCAGAAAATAAAGCTATCTCAACTAAATCCCCAGGCAGAGGATCTGTTGTTTTCCACTAAACACAACTTACTCATGTACACATGCAGATGTTACATTTATTTAAGGTGGGTATTAAATCCGCAGCTAGAGACTAGCTCATTTATGCGAACAGCCTGGAGGCCCTGAGAATTCTGTTTATTACATTAGAACCCACACCGTGTTTTACATTCCAACTGCTCCGTTTCCGATGCCATGTGGTGCCTCTCTGTTCACTCTCAGAATGTGAAGTAGGTAGCATGCAAATGCATTTGTTCATAATGAGCTTTCAGCATCTCTCCTCCTCTCTGAGGATGAGCTCAGGGTACACTCTGCCTCTTAAGTCACGTCAGTAATCTTCCTGGAGAGAGCAGAAAATGATTAAACCTACTCTGCATCATCCTAAGCCTGTTAGGGGCATTCTCCTCTTGAACTTCTGCTTTATTCTAAAACAGTCCAGCAATTGAATTTGAAACAATCTAAGGGTGAAGTTAAAAGAAGATATAAATCTTCCTTGAAGTTCTTTAGCGTCTAATGATAAAGTGATTGTTGTTGTATTGTAGCTTTATTAGTTTCTTAGACACTTTCTTGTTCAGCACCCGTAAGCATCCTTCCAAAGTGCATTCTCCTGCCTTGTCTCGCTAAATGCACTGCCCTCAGGTGTTACATTGCAGGGCTGCTCAGTTAAAACAGTGTTCCAAGTTGGCTGTTTGCGTTGAGTTATGGAGTTAGAATGAGGCAATGTATTTGACTTCCTGAAAGCGCTTATGCCACCGAACATGAGTCTTTATGCATATCGACAAAATGCATGCTGAAGTTCACAAATTTAAATTAATTGCCAAATACTGAGTATTCAGTTAAAGAAAAAAAAACTAAAAATACAGTATCCCTCAGACAGAGAAGTACAAATACCACCTAATTTCATTTATGCATGGAATCTGGAAACAAAACAACTGAAGAAATAGCAAAAAAAACATAAACAGGCTCCTAGACAGAGAAAAATGGATGGTGCCAGAGACGCAAGGGTGGGTGAAGTGGTGAAACAGGTGAAGGGAAATCAGAGGGACACATTTCAAGTTATAAAAGAAACACATCATGGGGACATAATGTACAACATAGGGGAAATGTTCAATAATATTATATTAACCCTGCACAGTGCTATGTGCTTACTTGACTCAGCATGTTGATTATTAGGTATGACTCGTTAGGTATATTAATGCTGGCTATCTATGTACACCTGAAACTAGTATAATATTATATCTCAGCTATATTTTAATAAAAAATACATCCTGGCTGGTGTGGCTCAGTTGATTGAGCATCAGCCTGTGAACCAAAGGGTTGCTGGTTTAATTCCCAGTCAGAGCACATGCCTGGGTTGTGGGCCAGGTCCCCCACTGGGGGGCATGTGACAGGCAACCACAGTGATGTTTCTCTCCCTCTCTTTCTCTCTCTCTTCCCATCTCTAAAAATAAATAACTAAAATTAAAAAAATAAAATAAAAAATACAATATCACTGGGAATGATAATACCAGTCAAAGAATATAGATTCTGCCATTTCTCTAGTGCAGGAAATAGAGCAGTTAGTAATATATTCAAATACATGTACATTTTCCCATGTAAAGATGCATATAGTTATGCCTTCATTTGGGGGAAAGGAGGGAGGACCAAGAGAAATTGGTTATTTGTCTAACACTGAAGTTCCTAAGTCCAAGGAAGAATTCCGAGGGGTCACCACTACCAAGGAATGGTCCTTCACTCCTTGAAATCAATGAAAAATGAGTCATTGCCTTAAAATGATTTTCTAGAAACATTTCTTTCATTACCCTCCCTCTTATGCGCTAGTACAATTATACTACATCCTTTATCTCTCTGAAGACTTCCACTGATCAGGAATTCTAAGAAATTTTTGATTCTCACAAAACCTCTGTAATGATGGCTACACTGAGCTGTACAGAAGGGAATGTATGAAACCATTGATTATAGGCAAGGCCTGCTTCTGATGAAATCCTAGCAGGAAGAACCTGACAAGATCATTAAGTGTAGAGGTCACCATTGGGACACATTCTTTTAAATTTGAATTTGTGGCCAACAAGTAATTTCATTGCCAGCTGGGCCTCTTGCCTCACTCTTTGTCTGATCCCTGCAGCTATTTCAGGCTTCAGTCTTTGTAATAATATTTTCTTATTTGTTGGTGAGGAACAAGATTCTTAGCAAATATAGATGTTTTGTTCCAAGTCACTGAAAGAAGTAATACCTGAAGAAGGAATTGACAGTTGTTGTGTTCCATCACATTAATCCCTAAATTCATACATGTCTCCACTATTTGACTTAAATGAGGGTTTGAATCTCTATAGGTTAGCAATAGGGGTGGAGTTAGAAAAAGGTGACCACTTTTTCAGTACTCATCATTTGTCATTTTCTTTTCCAAAGGAAAACAGAAAGTCAGTTTTTCTTTTTTGCTATAAAATTTTTATATTTAGAATTAGCCAGCTGGACTCAGCTTAGGTGATCCCGATTTTGTTGGCAACATCCAAAGCATCCAAAGCATCCTAGCCTGGAGCCAGTCGAACATAAGCCTTCTCCCTTGTTTCAGGCCTGATCAGGGTGTTGACCTTGGCCAGGTCGATGTCACAGAGTTTCTTCACAGCCTGTTTGATCTGGTGCTTGTTGGCCTTGACATCCACTATGAACCTAGGTGTATTGTGGTCTTCTATCTTCATGGCTGACTTGGGAGTCAGAGGGAACTTGATGATAACATAGTGGCCAAGCCTGTGTCTCCAGGGGGCGCTTTTCTGAGGATAGTTAGGCTGCTGTCCGAGCACTAGTGTCTGAGACCTCTGCAAGGTGGTCGATGTGCAGACCTTCCTCTTTTTGGTGGCTATGGACACCTTTCAGAACTGCTTTCTTTGACTTCAAAGCCTTTGTTTTGGCTTCAGCTTTGGGAGGGGCAGGGCCTTCCTTTTTTGCTTTGTACCCCATCTTCATGAAAAGGGTCAATTATTCTTTCCCAAATTACCACAAGTCACATTTAAAAACTATTTATTAGAAAAGCATAATGGGAAATATATGAACATTTTGGGAAAAGAGGTCAGCAGAGCAAAGAGATAAATAATGAAGAGTAAATACCTCCTTAATTCAATCTCAATTATTTTGGCTTTTAGGGAAATTGGGGTAAGACTTGGCTTAAAAAATAAAAAGCATGATTTAAAAAAATTTTTACCAGCTGGTAGGCTCTGTGAATACGTTATCTTATTCACAGAACAATCTCTTAAGGGAGGAATTTTGTCACATTTTCACAGAAGAATCCAAAGTTTTAGAAAGGTAAGAACTATCCCCAAGTCCATCCAACCAGCAGGGGGTGAAGTGGGAATTGGTTCCAGGTGTGACGCCCACGTGGGTGCTATGTATGGGACACAGTTTGCTTTCTTAGATACAAACGTGTGATTAAAAGTGCAAATAAGTTTGCAAAAGAAATATTTTAAATGGTAGTGAAATAAAACAGAGTGAGTCAAATTTTAAGGTGCCCTGAAGAAAATTTGTTTTATAGTATCATGAAGTTAATCTAATTTTAACAATTCTTTTTTACTCAGGAAAGCACATTCCCTTAGGACTTTCATTAGGCATGCTTTTCTTAATCTGAATTAATTTTTTTCCAGAAAGTAACAAAAGAACATTTCTTTGGTGCTGAATATTCTCTAATTTAAGCTCGTCTGGAATATACAAGTAATCAATTCAAATTTATACAAATTTGTGATTTTTCTTCTTCCTGAAATATCGAAGTGATGATAACACCCATATATATCTAAATTTCCTGAAGTATCTTCAGCTCACTCACAAAAACAAGTAAATGTGACCCATTTCTTTATAGAAAAACATATATTTTTTCCCTTCCAGGACTGCTAAAAATCTTTTCTTTGAAACTCTGAGTGCTAAGTCTCTCCAGACAGGTGGAGAAGGATTACAGTGTATTCCTTTGGGTAGCAGTCTAGCAGAGTCAAAAGAAGATAAAGGGATTTTCAAACAGGGTTCCGATGAGGAAGGCAGTCAGAATGAATGATGGAGGGACATATAACACCCAGCCTAGGGTGCTGGTGACCCCAGTCAAGCCCAGGGTGGCTGCTTCTGCAGAGAACTCCCTCCTTTTTTAGAGCTGGCTGAAGGAAACTCTGTGCCCCTTTCTGAATAGATCTGAATGGTGAATTACCCTGCTTGAAGATGGAAAAAGAGTGGGGAAGCTTTTCTGTTCCCACGAGGCAGCATCCCTATTCATAAACAGAAATGAAATCTACACAGGTACACTGAGCACACACGGCGCCGTCTGTGTACTGTTGCCTCTGCCTGCTCTTTGGGGTTTATACAGAAAGTTGTGATTCTGGGGCTCAGAAGCCCAAGTCCCAAGCAGTGAATAATTTATTAACCTTTAATAAGTTCCTGATCTCTTTGTCCCTCAGTCTGAATTATGCAGCAATAGCTTTCTTGGTAAATTGTTTTGAGACTTCTGGTTGAAAGGATAAATATGTAGTAATTATGAAGCCCTTTACAACATTCTGACAAGGGATTCCAACCTCAATCCCAACTGCCGGGGGCCATTTATTTTTATGAAGCTGAAAATGAACTACTTTGAAATAATGAGGGAAGAAGTGTGTTTGAAGTCCAATGAAAGTGATACTGAATCATTTAAGAGTGTGGTGCAAGAAAGACAATGTTTAGCTGTTCTGCTCAACTATGGGCTAGATGCTGGGGACGGAGGTGGAGGAGACCTCATCCCAGAACCTCAGGCAGCACTCAGTCCAGAGGGGCTGATGGGCATGTGCACAAGCACGTACAACACCAGGGGCGTGCTCACACCCAGCGCCACCTTGGGGGACACAGTGCCAACTGGTAGAGCATTTGGCTGGGTTTTCACGCCCAAATCGAAGAATTTTAGAGCTGATAACTGTGTAGTCCAACCCTTTCACTGTCTGAGTCATGCATGAGACCTTGAGAAATGAAGGCACCTGACAGAAATGTGGACACTTACACCTCAGGACTTCCAGGCTGCGTTTTCTTCATCACACAAACTGAAACCACGTCTGTGAGAGAAATATATATATAACATTACATGTGTAGTATACATGTTGAAACATAATACTATTTATACATTATATACAAACACATGTTATGAATAGAACATTATAGAGATATAAAGTTTTTTGTATATTTATACCAAATTATGTATGGCATATATTAAAATTACATGATATGCTGTGCCGTATATATTATGATCCATCATTTATATTAGTTTTATTTATAATATGTATATCACATTACATACTATGTATAAATATTGTCAGTAAGATAAATAAATAGGCAAAAAAACCTTGGTTGGCAACCTGGAGAACACTCGTTAGATGGCAGCCTGGATTCCTTACTTATTTTTGTCCGTTCGCCCCGAGAACACCTGCCCTCTTCCTGTGTAAGTCGTCCTTCCTCCCAGTATAAGTGGCAGCTTTGCCGCGCAGCCTCTCCCAATGAGCCGAATCACTTCTGGCTCTTAACAGCCTTTCCTCGCCCGGCACCACTAGAGAGTTGAATGCCTAACGAGTCCCTCAGTTGAGAAGCCGTCTGCACGATCACCCAGAACGTGACCTTTGGCATCGGGCAGTGCACATGGGGCCCACTCTGCCCAGTTCGAGATGTGGGGTAAGAGCAGTTCCCTCACCCCTCCAAGCCTGTTCATTCCTTATCCGAGAAATGGTGCAAAGAATCGTACCTGTCGCCTCGTGTCTTTCCCAGATCCAAGCGTCCATGGCACCTAACACTCAAGAAATACAGGCTTTTAGTTCTCTTCTGTTTCCTTGCACCCTCGGAAGGTTCAATAAATATTTGTTAAGGCGGATGACATTTTAGGTTTTCCTCCAACTTTTAAACCTATTTCTCCCTCTTCAACCTTAGCTTTATTCATTTACTTTTGTCACCCAGGAACAGGCGGATCATAAAAGCCATTCTAAATTATTTACATTCACCTTTGGGTCCTCCAGGAGAACAAACTGCCAGCTGTGTCAGGCTTTGCCGACAGTGTTCTCGTTCTTGTCAACACAGAGCGACAAAGGCAGCCCTGGAAGTGTGTGAAGGCAGGTTTGTTTTTCCTGGTGACTCGTAAGCAGTGATAAGAGAAAAGCCAACATCAAGTGGTATGGTAAACAATCCGAGTAAGTAAGGGACAAGTTGGTGTCGCTGAGTCCTTCTCAGTGTAGGGATGAGGAGAGTCAGCCGAAAAGACAGCATCCCTCGGAAATGTCCAGGTAACAATCAAAGAAAGATGGTGTGGGCCCGAATTATCTACCTAATAGCCTCAATTCCCTTCTTAGTTTTCCAATAGAGTCTGACTTCCCTGTCAGCTCACTTTTTTTGCTACTCTGGATTATTACATAGGAGTTAGGATTATAATAGGAGTTCAAATTAACTCCTAGTACCTCCACCCTCAAATATATCGCAGGTCTGCCTAATCATCCTCGTTTCTTCATCTCAGAGAATTATTATGTGGTCCGGTGAGCATTTCCTACTAGCTATGCCTTCAGCTACACCCCAGTTCCTCTTCACTAACTCCACGTGACAGCAAACCACTGTCTCCCCCCCACCCCCCGCCACCCGAATGTCTGTGACAGCCTCCTGCCTCTCTCATTCCACTCTTGCCTACCAAGAGCCAGTGTAATGGTATTTAAAATATGCAGATAGGCTCGCCTATTAGCTTCAGAATAAAATGGAAACCCATAACCATGTTCTCCAAGGCTTTGCATGGTCGGGTTCTAACGTTCTCTTGGACCTCATCCCCTATCATCATTTTCGTCCTCACTTATTTCCAACCATTGCTCAGACACACCAGAGGGAAGCTCAGGCGTGTTGAACTCCTTGGCCTTTCTGTTCAGAAGATTTTCTCTCTGGATTTTTTCATGACTCATGGCTTTGATCATTCAGATGGCTATCCAATGAGGTTTCCCTGAACACCCTCACTACATGTTCCTCCTTCTACTCTCTATATGTCCTGCACTCTTTTCTCCCTTAAATAAGTCTATTTCCTCATTACCACTTCTATTCTGGGACTAATGAATGAGTTATACATTGGTATCGCCTGCGTCTTGGCACCAGCACATAAGCTCCATGAGGTGTTAACACCCAGACCCAGAGCAATGCCTGGAACATAGCAGGTGCTCAAGAAATGCTTTTGGAATGAGTCAAGAACATGAAATGTTTTTAATGTTTGTAAAGGCTTGGTGACATTGTTATATTTGGAAAGTTACAAATACTGAAATAACATGTAAAGTGCTGAGAAGAGTGTTGGGAACATAATGCACATGTAGAGAAATAACTATTTAAAAGTTATGCAGTTTGACAGGTAATGTGATAACAGAGAAAATGTAGGATGAGATCCTACCCAGGGAGGCTGACCTTGAATATCAGGCTAGGCGAAGTCTCCAGGTGCCCCTGGATCGGGAAGAGGCGGCTGCTACTCTGTCCATTTACATTCACTCTGTGGAAACTGGATCCCACACCGGCTTTACTCAGTCCCACCAGACAAATGCCTTTGTGTTCTTAGGTGTAGAACTGGGTTAGACCTAGTCACCGAATTTGTCCACCTGCACCCAGGATGTCCCTTGAACACAGGCCCTGTGCCAATGCTGACTCTAGCGCTAGTAGGAGACCAGATGCTCAGATCATGTTCAAGGCCAAAGGAAGTTTGATCTCGGCACCCCTAGCGTCTTGTTTTATGTTGACACCTCAGGGATTTAACATCCAAGGCATTTGGGGACTGTGTGAAAAGGCTCGGGAAATCAATTTCTGTCACCAGAGATGAAAGAGTACATTTTTACCGACTGCAAGCCTGTGAACTCCGTCCCCTCTGCTGTCACCGTGTTTGAAAGCTTGTTAGCCCTGACATGCAGGCAGAGGCTATTATATTAATTTGCATTTCTGGACGGCAGCCCTGACCCAGTTTTGTGTCTTATGTAGAGCCCATGTGAAGACGTGATCTTGGCAACTGCTCCCTTCAGCCCCTAATTAGCTACATCTCAGCCCAAGACAGAGAACAGGTAAAGGGGAAATAAAACTCAGTCTTGCCTCATACTAACTGTGGAAACAAAATGTATTTACTTCTTTGGAAAAAGTGCCTCCCAAGTTTTCAGCAGAGTGCTCAAAGTAGCCTTTATGTAAGAGCTAGAAGTTGACTTTAGTCCAAGACCCAAGAACTGCATGCAGTTCAGCATGTACAGGATCTAACTCAGGTGTCTCCCAGATGCTGTGCGGTTCTGGGAGTTACCTGGGGGGAGCACCAGGTAGAAGATTGGGGGGTTCATTTTTTAAACGACATTAAAGTACCACTACCTGGAGGTTTGAAGCATTTAAGGGACCTCTTGGAAAAGTTCCCTAGCACCACACAGAATGGCAAGCATGAGACTCAGAGTAAGAATCGTTACGTAAGAGAAGTTCTGTTTTTTTTTCCTGCACTCCAATCTTCAGAGTGCTGAAGTAAAAATGAACCAAGTTAAAATGCGTGATCCCGCAGCTTTGTGAGGAGAGCTGGAAACTTGGTAATTGCTTTGGTTTCATGTTCTTCAGTCCATTAAGTATTTACTCAGCGCCTGCTATGTGCACCTCTGCAGAGAAAGATAAAAATGGAATTTCTTCCATGGAGGTGGCAATGCAGTTTCAAAATGACAAGCATGCTTTTGCCTTCTTGGCCCAGCTGCGGAGAATGGCTTGACGGAGTATCACAGGACACTCCCCTAGCATGGTGGTGATCGGGGGAACCTAAAGAGTGGAATCTTATTTTCATGTCTCCCTGCTTCTATTATTAATTCCCTGGAGCAATTTCTTCCCAGGCATTCACAGATGTCAAATTCAGTGACCTCTTTCAGGAGCCTTCCCTCCTAGCTCCAACACCCTGCCATAGCCCCTGGACATACCTCAACGTGTGAGAGAAAGAATACGGTCATTGGTCATTAGATAGAGCCAAGTTCAAATCTTGGAAGGTCTTCAGAAGCTACCACTCACATGCTATGTGATTTTGAATAACTTAGATTTGAATAAATGCACCATTCATCAAGTGTATAAATTCTGACTGCATCTGTATCATGTCCTCATGTATGCTGGAATCGTTTTTGAAAACATTAATTGAGTATTTATACAGGCACTAGAAATACAAAGCTGAGTAAGACCCATCTTGCCTTGAGAGAGTCAGATGAAGTTGAACTTCAGAAGTCATTAGAGTGCAGTGCAGTCACTGGGCTTAGACCAGCAGGAATTCACAAGCTGCAGACTGGCATGGATAACTAACTGTGCCTTGAGTAGGGGGGAAGAGCTGGGGCTACGAGAGGTGAGATCATGATAGACTATGTATAAGTTTATCTTATGCACAAAGTGGGAAAGGGTTTTTAAGGCAGAAAGAATGTAGTGGATCAAGACATTGGAGGTTGAACAGCTGGAAATATTTGGAAAATGGCAAATATTTAAGGTTGGATTCCGTGTTTGTCATTTCCTGTGTTTCTCGGGATTTCACTCCAGCAACTAAATTTATAATCATATACCTACATTCTGCAGTTGTTAATTTATTTTTTATTCTACAAATAGCTTTGAGTATCTACTATGTGTTAGGCAATTTGATCCTATTGATATTTTCAAATCTTATAATTATAGTTATAACATCTAATTGAATAATAATAATAATAAAAGTAGTGTTTCCAAGTTTTCCATAAGATTTCTTCCTAGGTGATCCCATTTTATTCTGGCACAACAAACAGATACTGAAGCAGCCCAGTGCCCATGTCCCCATTGATCAAAGAGTAAATTTAACAGGGACTTTCTTCAGAGGGTTTCACAGAAGACCAACAAAATAGTTATCAAGTATTTTTATAAACAGTAGGCTGCTTAGTAATAGCAAAAATCTCATCCTCTTACAAGTAACAGAGCTTTCAAAGTGATTATTTTTAATCAGACCGTGGCATATTTTCTTCTTTTTTTGTCATCTTTTTAAAAAAATTTATTTAATTATTGTCCAAGTACAGTTTTCTGTCTTTTACTCCCATCCCAGCCCACCCCCCAAGTTCTCCCCACCTCCCTCACATTTCCACCCCCTTAGTTTTTGTCCATGTGTCCTTTATACTTGTTCCTCTGAATCCTTCCCCTTTTCCCCTGAAATTCCTTCCCCTCTCCCCTCTGGTCACTGTCAGCCTGTTCTCTATTTCAGTGTCTTCGGTTGTGTTTTGCTTGCTTGTTTGTTTTGTTATTTAGGTTCCTGTTAAAGGTGAGATCATATGGTATTTGTCTTTCACCGCCTGGCTTATTTCACTCAGCATAGTGCTTTCCAATTCCATCCATGCTGTTGCAAAGGGTAGGAGCTCCTTCTTTCTTTCTGCTGCATAGAATTCCATTGTGTAAATGTACCATAGTTTTTTTGATCCATTCATGTACTGCTGGGTACCTAGGTTGCTTCCAACTCTTGGCTATTGTAAATTGTGCATCTATGAACATTGGGGTACATAGGTTTTTTTGGATTGGTGTTTCAGATTTCTTAGGATATAATCCTAGCAGTGGAATTGCTGAGACCATGGCATATTTTCAGATAAGACACATCAAGACCATAAGCCAAATATGTTTGTTTTTCAGATCCCAATGTAACACAGACTCTGTGCAAATAAAGACTTCAGGAATTGTTTTTAGCTTTTCCTTAGCAGAAATAAAATAGTGAAAGTCTAACCCTTCTGTGCCTGCTGTTTTGAGACATTAATTACTCCTCAGGTCATGTCAACCTGACACTGTGGAGATGGTGACTAATAATAAGTTGTGTGCCCGATAGACAGAAGTGGCTTGTCACCATGGCAATGGTTATCATGATCTGACTTTGTTATCATGCACAATGGTGAGTCTCAGCTGTGCTGTCTCCTTTCCATACCATCTGCCCCAGCAAGCATCTCTGTAAGACCAGATCATTGGCTGGATGTTTATGGCTCATGAGAATCTGTATGGAACTCTCTGTTAGGGATGAATATTTCTTTGTGGTTAGCAGGAGCACAGAGTAAAAGATCCCTGCCTTCTGAGCAGAGCAAGTGAGTTGACTTGAATGAAACTAGGAGGTAGTCATGAGTCTCAGGTATGGCCCAAGAACTCAGCAACCAATTTTGTCTCTTTAGTTAAACAACCTCTGTTCACCTGTCTTGTACCCAACCAATGATGTGATTCATTGTATAGAGAAGGAAGGCTCAGGACAATGACCCATGTAACCCTGCGGTACCAGCCAATTGTCCGTTGCAAACAAAGTCTTGGTAGAGTCATCAAGGATGCCCATGTATGCCTATGTTTTCTTAATTCATTCATTCAATTATTCACCCTCAACACACATATACTTGTCATGTTCTGTGTTTTAAGCACCATGCTAGTCTCTAGGGATGCAATGATGAACTCTTCACATTCAGGGAGATCAAACTTTAGTATGAAAGGAACTGATGAAAATGTAGATCTATAGTATTGTACAGAGAGCATCAGTGCTATAATTTGTTTCAACAAATATCAAATTGAGCATCTACTATGTGCTGAACAGTATGTTAGACAACATGGATAAACTCAAAGAGCTTAGTAGAAAATGTATCAGGGAAGAAAGTTGTGTTATTATAATGGAGTGTTACAAGAACAACGATAAAAGGATACAAAGCATACCATAGCCTCAATGAGTAGTCAGTGTCTTTATTTAGACATGACCAGAGAAGACTTATTAAAAGAGGGAACACTTCATTTTATTTTAAGAGATGCTCAGAGATTCATTCCCAGACTGGGCAGGAGGGGTAGGTATTTCGGCATGTAGAAGGCACGAAGGCTGATAATGCTTGTGTTTTACTCCAGCAGTGGACATGGTGGAAAACACCAAGCCTTGCTCATGAAGGACAAAACATCTGGATTTCTTTTTCTGCAGAAAGGGAAAGTGAGGTCTTAAAGAAGAGGAGAGATATAAGCATAATTGAATTTTAGAATAATCACGCAAATCGAATGGTGGAGGTTGATCTGCAGAGAATATCCCTTCTCCCTGGCCACAGCAAATAGTCCAAAGATAAAAAAAACAAAAAAACAAAAAAACAGGCACTAGATCCAATTGAGAACAATAAGAACCCTTTCTGGGATGATTTGATTCTCAAGCCAAGGGAGACATCTTCTCTTTCTTCTTGCCTTGTTCAGTTGGGTTGACAAAGCTGGGTCCTGCAATTTGTCTGCTCTGTGGAGCAAGCCTGTCTGCACTAAAAGAGAGTAAGACCAAGATAATGAGATGGATGGGAGAAAGAGAGAGGTGGGGGGAGAGAGAAAGGGAGAGAGAGAATAATTCAATTACCTGGATCCTACTCTATTGAATCCTAAGCCAGCTCCACCTCTGTCTCTAAATTCCTTTCTGTGTACATGATTTGGGATGTGTCCCTTGTAACTAAGGGTCCTGAATCATACAGAAAGGTTGGGCTCCATTGATAAGTAGAGATTTAGCAGCCAGCTGCGAGTACAGGATGCATTCTAGGCAGAACAGGACAGTGCCTGGGATTTCACGTGGCTAGACCACAGTGCTGTGAAGGCCGTGGTGGGGGAGTGGCAGGTGACAAGCTGAAGAGCTGGGCAGTGTCAGGACACAGAGGACCTTGCAGAGCACACAGAGCAGGCACTTCATCCTGCTGATCAGCACTTCTCAAACTCTTTCCATGAAAGATGCACTTTTCTTTTCTAAATTTTTATTCCATGACAGGCCAGTACATTTGTAGGACCCTTTAAAATGAATGACTAGAAAAAGGAAATAAAGATATACAAAATCCTATACAATTTTTAATTATAAGATTAAACTAACATAAATCATTCAGGTAATGATAACACTTATTTTTAATTTCTGTACTTACCCTGTTGTGGACTAAAAAATAAACAGTGTGCTGCCCGACATACTTGATGGACCACATTTAAAGTCACATGGCTGGACATGATGGAGGGCCATTGAACCGTTTCAGGCAAAAGAGTTGAGATGTGAGCCAAGCTCCTCAGAATGACCATACCCACAGTGCACAGATTCTTGAAGATGTCTTCGGTGATGCACTGCATGCTCCGCCCTGAATCGGGTCCTGTCCAAGACTTTTCTCAGGACCTTGGGTGAGCGCACAAGAGGCACTCTGATGAAAGACCAATGACACAAGTCACTAGATGTCACTAACATTTTGGATGACAGGATAAAGATTTTCTCATTGTGCAGTCGAAGTCCCTCAGGAATGAAATGGGCTGACTCATGAAAACAGCATCTTTGTTCTGGGCTCTGGAAGTGCGCGTGCCTGTGTGTACAGGTCCCTGCTCCACTGATGGGGACAGTGGAGCACCTCCTGAGGACAAACTTGGCCTCTGCTCAGCTCCGCATTGATTAGCCTGACTGACAAGCGACGTATTCAAATGCAAAGGTGAGAAAGAAGGACGTGCCACCTGTCTCCCAGCCCTGACCTGGGTTTGTGTGTGACCCTCCCAGGGTCTGGGAGCGGGAGCAGCTGGTCCGTGCCTCTGTGACCTGGCTGCTTGCTAGAGATCCTTCCCTGTGCCAGAAATAGTGCCTCCAGGTGGTCTCTTTTCAGTACATCTTTATAGAAGTTCTGGTTTGTTCTGTGCTCTATATTCTGAAGTTACAGTATTATTGTATACCGGAAAGTGGCTGAGAGCAGATCGGAAGTGTACTCACCATAACAAAGAGTTAACTATGGAAGATAATAGCTGTGTTAATTATCTCGATCTTGAAAATTATTCCACAGCGTGTACATAAAGATTTAAAGTATACATGATAATTTGATGTACAGTTATATTTGAAAATTATTCTTTAATAAAATTGAGGACAAGAACCAAAAAAAGTTCTGCATTCTGAAGGGCAAAGGTATTTACCCCAAAACCTCACAATTTGAAACCAAACTCACCTTGGAGTGAATTCTGAAGAGACGTTTTTTAAAACTCTGCAAGTAACAGGAAAGCTTCTCTGCATGGGGTTATGACATAACAGCCCTCTTGTACAGGACTAATAATTCAGGCAAAATGATCCCTCTGCCTCCCCCTCTCACTCCCAAACACTGACTGATTTCCTGAGCCAGAAGCTGTCACACGGACTTTTGGAGTCATCCTTGAGGATGTTCATCAATCAACTTCCCACTAAAGGCTTTAACAGGAAGGCACATAATTAAACGCCGCGCACACTAGTTAACCACATTATTGCACCGGAATATGCGATCTGCTTTTCAAAATTTTTAGTTAGTGGACTGTCTAATAAGGTTTTCAGATCATTTGCAGCAAATATTCAAAATATTCATAATAATAACCACAATCTACTTTTTATTGGGTGTTTGCTATGAGTTACACAATATGCTAAATATCTGAATGTGTTAGATATATTTTCTGATTAAATTCTAACAGTAACTCACAGAAAAATAAGGTAACTTGCCCAAGGTGGAAGAAAACTGAACCCTAAATAGAAATGCATTAGGAATTATAAAACTTCTGCCTACAGCCATATACCCTGAATGTGCCCAATCTTGTCTGATCTCAGAAGCTAAGCAGGGTTGGGCCTGGTTAGTACTTGGATGGGAGAAATTATAAAACGTCCAATCCATTAGAGGATGAAATATGCAAATTAAGAATTAAGATTTATCTAGAAATTATAGGAAATTTTCGTCAATAGTATTTGGCATGAGGAGAGCAGCCCGGCGTGAGGCAGCCATGGAAAATCTGCAGCTGAGTGTCCTAAATGCCGTGGTGCAGTGTGCTTCAGAGCTCAGAGAAAGAGAGTCATTTCCTAGGAAAATAAAATTGGATGAAACTGATAAAAGAAGGGAAAGAACCGTTGATTATATTTGTAAGCATTAAAGGAATTAAATAACTGGTTAAAACAATGTCATAATTAGTTTATATAAGTGGTTCAAAACCTGTGGGAGATTTCATAGGCATTTTCACAGAATAGTTCATCTCTGTTTTATAACAATTTTCCAGAATATAAACCAAGAAGTAAACCTCCTTGTAAGGGGTTGACTAGTACCCCCTTCCAGAAAAAGATACGTGCGTGTCCTCTCATGGACTGGAAACTGCGTGTTTTCTGATACGGCAAAGGAGTCACTCTCCCTCATGTGTGTGAGAAAACATGTGCTTAATTCAAGGATTTTCAGAGGAAGAGTGTGTCCAGGATTATATGGATTTACGTCCTTATAACAGAGAGGAAGGGGAGTTTTCAGTCAATGTGGCAGCGTGACCACAGATGCAGAGATTAGGGTGATGTGGCCACCAACCAAGGAAAGCAATGCAGCCACCAGGGACTGGAAAAGGCAAGAGGCAGTTTCCTCTAGAGCTTTTGGGGGAGCGTGGCCCTACTGGTACCTCGACTTCACACATCTGGTCTCTACAATTGTATAAATAAGTTTCCGTTGTTTTAAGTCACTAAGTCTGTGTTAATTTGTTATGGCCATCCCAGGAATCTAATATACCTCCCTGTCTCATTTTAAAAGGACAGTAACATTTGATCTCCATATTTAGGCAAAAATTCATCTGTGAATAAAATTTAAAAATTCTCAAGAAAGTATTGTGCCACTGAATTCAACTAAACATATATATGTATTTGTATGTAGTAGATACATGTACTCTGTATATTCTTACTGTGTTGATTTTCATTCCTTTATGTTTTCTGATACGTGCATTTGGGGATTGATGATTTGTAGTGTTTTCAGTGTACATATGTGTCAGTGTGTATATATATATATATGTAAATGTAATATACAACATATGAAAAATTTTGAGGTGCACAAAAAGAGAGCATTGGCACATGAAAGGGAGAGAATTATTAAAACAATAGTTAAGAAGATTTCCACCACTGAAATGTGCTGGTTTTTAGATGAAAGGGGCATCGAGTGCCTGACCCAACAGTCAAACAGGCCCATACCGAGGTGCATTGCAGACGGTCCCAGAACACTGAGGGTAAAGAGACTATCCTATACATTTCCAGAAGGAGATAAAATGTCACACTCAAGAGATTTTATCCAAAAAAGGGCTGGTAACTAAAAGGCAATGGACACTAAATAAACATCTAAAGGGATGTTATTTTCAACTTAAAATCTGATCTTGAGCCAAATTATTAAAAAAAAACCCATTAGGATAGAATAAGAAACATTTTAAGACACACAGGGTGTTAATGGATTTATTTCTCTGCAATGTGACTTTGAAAACTACTTGAGAATATACTTCACAAAAGCCATAGAGAAAATCTGGAAGAAAAATACGCCAGATACAGAAATTGTATCAAGCATGGGAAGAGAAAGATGAAGAAATTGCCCAGGATGGTAGACTCGGGAGAAGCCAGGATGACGGCTGCCCCGAGAAGGCAGCCTAGTCCCAAAGGGAAGAGGCCCATAGATTCTTAGATAAACTTCTTCAGGAAAGTAAAATAATAGGGTTCCTGACACATCTAAATCTCTTAGGATGAGATTTTAAAAAACAAAGAAGTGGTTGGAATTGAAATATAACACGTATATAAAAAAATTAAGCAAACACATTCAAGCTCATTATTAGCTGTAGGGAAAACAAAAAATCTTTCAGGAAACAAAGTTATCATAAATGGCTGAGCTGTGAATTGAATTTGCATATGCATAATATAGTAACAACACTGAATATTTACAGTAAGCATAAGGCTGAGTATTTACAATGAGAGAATGAGGGGGGGTGTGCAGGGCTCAGAGGGCTGAAGGCCCTGGAGACAGTAGGTCCTTACTTTCTGCAGTGACACTTGAATAGATATGGCAAAGCCAAAAATATGAGAACTAGTAATTTAAGTACATTATTTTGAAATAGGGTGATAAATGACAAAGTCATCAGGTAAAAGATGAAAATTTTGCTTCTGAGGAAGGCACAGAAGTAGGAAAGAGGCATCATCTTTTGGGCTCTACAGAGCCACGGGAGTTTTCAGCAGGGGTGTGAATTAATCAGTTTTGTTTTAAAGGAGAGCACTACCAGAATACAGCTGATGTAGTCGGTGACTTGAATTAAAATAGCACAGTAGACAGAAATGGATGAAAGTCAAAGATGCTCAGAAATCAGTCTATAGCAGTGGGTCTCAGCATGTGGTCTCCAAATGGACAGCATCATCCAGAATTTGTTAGCAGTGCAAATGCTCAGGCCTTACCCCAGAAACTTGGAGGCTGGGGCCCAGCAGTCTGTGCCTTAACAAGCCCACCAGGTTGTTTTTGATGCTGAATTTGAGAGCCACTGAGCTCTGGGGATCAGTGACTCGACATGAGGGTTGAAGGAGAGGAAGAGAAATGAAGACAATGTCCACTTTCTGGCGTAAACAACATGCCAATAATTTTGGAAAATAAAATTCAAGATAATCAACGTGCCAGTACTTTCTAAGTGGAGTTATATGCTCACATCCCATGGATACTAGAGCAGGGACCAGGTTAGTCTTAAGCAATTTCTGAGCAACAGTCTTCGTTCAAAGCCCATGGAAATGCTGGAGGCTTTACCCTGTTTTCCACATTTGACTTGCCCCATGCTAATTTCAATGGAAGTTACCTTCCATTGAAAGACAGTTTTTGTTTTATCAGCAAATGGCTATGCAGCCAGCATGCTTGACAATTCCTATTCAAATGAGGGTTCTGACACACTGCAGAGGTGCCACATGGGAAGGAGTTTAAAGAGGTGGGAGACTGTCAATGACAAAAGGAAACAATCTCTATGAAATTGATCTCCTTTCAACAGTTTGTCTTGGGCCTTTAAATATGCCACATAAATCTTTCCTGGCCCAATGATTTCAGTGCACCAAAGAATGAGAAATGTGTGAATAAGCAATTTATTTGTGCTAGAGACTAGCCCAGGTTTTACATAACAAATCACTAAAATAATAATTATTTTTAAAGCTTTGTGCAGTAAGGCATCTCAGAACATACCGCTTCACCTGGAGATTACTGCAAAACCTTCCAAAACTGGGCTTCTCGCCACGTTATCCAGCTTGCACACCAATGCCACGTTCATTTCCTGGAAGCACCTCCGCTCGATGGCTCAGTTACTGAGTCTCTCCCCTTTCTCTGAACACAATGTTACAATGGGGGACAGATGTCATATGTCTCTGTAGCTGGGGAGTATCCCTTTGTGTGAACTCAGTGGGAAAAATAAAAAGATAGAATAAAATTCTTAGCACTTTTCTCTTTTACTTGAAAAAATGTGTTGGAACAATGTAAAGACTGGATAGCAAAGTGCTCTGAGCTTTGTAAGTTCATATACAGGTGTGCGATGGGAAATGGCACACCTTCAGGCATGTCTGAAGGGCAGGTCCGCCTTCAGTACAGTAACCACAAGCAAGTTGCCACAATGTCCAGTAGACAGTGCTTGGGGCTGGGGTTCAGGGTGCAAAGGGGAGGTAAGTAGGTAGGGGTCATGCAGAGTCTCGGGGAGAAGAGTGGAGTCATTCCTTTTGGGGTGACTGAGAGGCAGCATGCTAGTGGCTCTCAGAGGACAGCGCATGTAGCTCTGAGGCGGACCCCATTAGGTGGTCACTATCTGGTTGTCAGCTTCCCAGTGGCTCTGCCCACTGCTGACAGGCAGTGCTGTCCTGAGAGGAGCCTGGAGATCCTTCCGTACGTCTAGGTCTTCTCCCAGCCTGGGCTCCTCTCCCATCCAGCCCTCGTGTTTCAGACCAGCTAAGCACAGACACATGGAGTTTGCTTCCTTTCTCCCCCACCTTCTCCCTAGCCTGTTACATCTCTTTTTTTCCCCTCCTAGTTAAGGGGTTGGAAAGGTCTTGCTCTTACCCCAAATATTTTTGCAACAATTTCATCTATTCTTCCTCCCTCCCTCCCTCCCTCCCTCCCTCCCTCCCTCCCTCCCTCCCTCCCTCCCTCCTTCCCTCCTTCCTTCCCTCCCTCCCTCCCTCCCTCCCTCCCTCCCTCCTTCCCTCCTTCCTTCCCTCCCTCCCTCCCTCCCTCCCTCCCTCCCTCCCTCCTTCCCTCCTTCCCTCCTTCCTTTCTTCCTTCCTTCCTTCCTTCCTTCCTTCCTTCCTTCCTTCCTTCCTTCCTTCCTTCCTTCCTTCCTTCCTTCCTTCCTTCCTTCCTTCCTTCCTTCCTTCCTTCCTTTCTTTCTTTCTTTCTTTCTGTTCAAGTGCAGTTGCCTGCATTTTCTACCCCCCAACTCCCCCCACCACAGACACCTAATCCCCACATCCCTCTCCTGATCCCACCCCACCTTGGTTTTTGTCCATGTGTCCTTTATAGTGGTTCCTGAAAACCCTTCCTCTTTCTCCCCATTCCCCCCTCCCATCTCCCCTCTGGTTACTGTCGGTTTGTTCTTAATTGTAATGTCTCTGGTTATATTTTGCTTACTTGTTTGTTTTATGTGATTATGCTAAGTGAAATTTCATCTATTTTTAAAGTTCATTCTCTTTCCTTAAATGCCCAGGGTTTTGAGACTTACTAGACAGAAAGTATTCTTTTTCTTCTGCTTTTTGTTATGATCTTTATTTAGGGGCTGAGAGAAAATAATCTCCACAAAATGATGCTTAAGATTGAGGTGACCCCTATGAAAGTATTGATATTCAACCCTTATTACTTATAACAGAGCAATTTTATATTGTTTAAATGTTTAAAACTTTTCCTACAACACAAAAGTGTATGAAAAAGCCTTTATTATTATTACAATCACTGTTTGAAAAAAATACAACCCAACCTGGTACAAACTAAGGATCTAAAAATTCTTAGCCTAAAAGTGGAGTTAATTAAGGTAGAACTAATCAAAGAACTTTCTAGATGAGGTGAGCTTTCCTGGTCTTAGAGTTGAGATAGAGGCTAGTGGGGAAATGGAGGTAAAGCACATTTGGGACAGGAATGGCTTCGGAGTGGGTGAGTTGCTTAAAAGGCACATTGGTTGAGTAAGAAACAGTTATTTTTAAGGTTTTATTTGTTTATTTTTAGAGAGAGGGGAAGGGAAGGAGAAAGAGAGGGAGAAAAACTCAGTGTGTGGTTGCCTGTTGCACGCCCCCTACTGGGGACCTGGCCCACAAACCAGGCATGTGCCCTGACTGGGAATCCAACCAGCAACCCCACCCTTTGCTTTGCAGGCTCACGCTCAATCCACTGAGCTACACCAGCCAGGGCAGAAACAGTTTTGATAATTATTATTAAAAGCCGTGTTTAGGTGACCGACAAGGGGATTTTCACTGTCACTCTGGGTTCCTGATTCTATTTAAACCTGGCTCCCTTTAGCAAGCGCCAGGGAGAGAGCACTAGGCAGGGAGTCCGTCCCAGCCCTCACACGACTAAGTGAGAAAGCTTAGAAGCCTCCTCAGGCTTTGCAAGTCTGCGTTGCCACATGTATTGAAAAACAAAAGCGAAGATAATAACACCTCCTCTGTCTTTCTCACAGTTACCAGGATGAAATGAAATCACATAAAGAGCTATAAAAGATGCAGGTAATTTCTTTAATTATAGCAACTGCTTTTGAAGCCTCATTTAGGCACTCTGTGGTTTCATGCATAGTATTGATATTAAATCCAGAAAACATGACAATAAATTAAACTCATCTTCATATGCCCAATCAATGTCAATAATATTTCAATTATGAGTGATAGCAGAGAGATATGAGCAAACCCTCAAAGGATTACCCCAGGCTCTGTCTTAATAAACATTTTTTCTAGTGAAAAAAGTTAGGATGATTTTTGCTTACAAATTATTTCTTCTTGTTCTTGCTCTTGTCCTCCTCTTCCTTCTCTCCTTTCTTCTCCTCCCTCTCAATTTGTTGAGCATGATATGAAGCCAGAGTCTAGCTTAAATACCTTATAAAATTCTTCGTATTGACATATACACTATTCTCTTTTCTGAACTTTCTGTTATATGCGTTGGCCTATTGTGCTGAATATTTACTTCAAGCATAATGTTGTGTAACATAAACTTGTGGACACAGTATATTTACTGGGAAGGAAACAGTGTATTTTAGACAGTCATCCCTCTCTTTCCCCATCTGAACTCTCATGTATACCCTGTGGGTTTCTCTAGTCAGTCAAGTTTTCAGGACCCATAACTGCCTCAGTCCAGTTCTGCAAATCTGACTTTCCACACTCTCAGCGGGGCTGGGCTCAGGCTCCTGGGCACTGGCCTGGCCATCGTGGCCTGGGTCTCGTCTTTCGCCGCTGTCCCCAATCCCTTTGGAGCTCCTGCTGTCATGAGGCGGTCTCATAAAGCCCAGGGCACCACCCTCCCCATGTAATTTCTCTCCCTACTTTACTTAGCCTTTCATATTAGTGACAGTAACAGTCTCTAGGATGTAGAAGGCCTGTCTGTGAAGGGCTAATTGATTTCCCTCCGTCACTCCATATTTATTTTCTTTTTCCTTGCCTCCAGAAGCAAGCTCTGAACCAAAGGCCACGGCAGCAGCTCATGCTGGCAAAACCCTGCTTTTATTATTCCTTCCCTGGCAACAGTGACTTATCCAGCTTGACAAGTGACAGAGGACATTGCGACGACCATCTGTTTCCCTCTGTCTGAATCTTTTACTGTAGTTAGACTCTGTTTTCAGGAGCACCTCGCTGATGCTGCCTGCATTTTTCTCCATTTGTGTGTGCTGGTTTTGGCAGGCTTTCTTCACTGGGGTCGGCATTTTCACTTCCCACTTGTTCATTTGATTAGTGTCCTTCTCCTGTGATTAACTGTTTAGCTTCCAGCAAGTGGTCTCTTGGTTAGCTTTCCTTTCGACCTTGAAAGGGTCCCTTGCATCTTGTCCATGGGAACAGCACCTTCCTTCAGAACTACGTTCTGTTGGTTTACCCCCCTCCTCGCTGTTGGCTTCCTCCTGTTCTTCTGCCCTGGTCTCAGTTCAGACTGTCAACTCTTCCTGCCTGGGGGACTGAAACACCCAGTTCCCCTTGTACACAAGCCTGACCTCCTGCAAACCACAGTTGCCAAGTGACTTTCCTAAAACCCACGGCTGTATTTCTGGCACTGCTCTGCTTAAATCCTTCAGGAATTTTACCACTGGGCTCCCGCAAAGCCCATCTGCTCTGGTCATGTCTTTTGAAATGAATCCTGTTTTTCTCTCTCAAAGTATATTGTGCATGTCCTTCTAGCTTTTTCTTTTTACCTGAAAGCCCTGGTGGTTGTTCTGAATTGGTAGGGGGTGGACATTTGGCAATATCTGGAGACATCTTTGGTTGTCACAACTGGGGGAAGTACATGTGCCTCAGCATCCCCTCATTTTGGCTTCCTGACCATTCCCTATGCTACTGCCCCTCTTCTGAACTCTCAGCCATCCAAAATTTCAAGCAATATGTATGTATGGAGAATCTACTAAGTGCCAGTATGGTATTAGGTCCCAGAATTAAAATAGCTAGCATAAAAGCAACATGAATTTATGGAGAATCTACTAAGTACCAGTACTGTATTAGATCCTAGAATTAAAATAGCTAGCATGATTAGCATGGTCACTGCACTTACGAATCAACAATCTGGCGAAGGAGGCAGCAAATCACCAAATAAGCACACATATGAGTATGCTGGCCCACACTGTGTGCATACCTGCTCCTCGTGGCAGGAGACTGGTAGCCTTTGGTTTATTCTTGACTTTTGGTCAGGGCTCTTCCCTGGGCACGGTGTTGATGAAGTTATTGTTTTTGATCATGTGTTCTCTCTTCTTAAAAACATCTCTTGAACACATGACCAGAATCCAAATTCTTGGGTGCTGTGTCCCAAACCATACCCAACGGACCTTCCCATTTCCATCACCAATGTCCGCCCTCTGCACCCAGGATCCAGTTGTGCTGTGGCCACACCCACATGGTTTTGCATACTTCCCCATCCATTACCCTTTTCAGTTTTCCTTCTTACATCATGACCTGGCTCCTGTGTCGCTTCCTCTTCACCAGATTCTTAACATACAGAATTGGTTCCTCTATTAATGGGTTCTCCTAGCTCATGGTACTTATTTGTATTTCAGCACACAGTAAAGAAAAATGATGAAAAGCTTAGTTTCTGGAGTCTGACAGATCTGAACTTACTTAATCTTTCTAAGCCTTAATTTGTTCATCAGGATGATAAATAAGAGAATAATACCTACTATGCATGCATAAGTTTCTGAAAATATTAAGTATAATAATCCATGTGAAATACCCAGCATAGTATCAAGGATTCAATAAATGTTAATGGTTGCTACCATTTATCATCATATTGTAGACTTTCTAACTGATTCTGTAGCTCTTTCCTGGACCAACTGCTCTCTCTCTGAAAACAGAAATGGTATTTTGTTCATCATTGTAGCCAAGTGACTCGAAAGCTTGCACAGTAGAAGCTTGCGGCACATTTGAGTCAAGGGTGGGGACCCAATTTCAGTGGTCACTCCTGTAGCAATTTAATACCTAGCATCAAATGAGCACTTACCAGGTACAGCAGCAGGGATAAACACTTCCACAGATGGCCCCATTGAATCCTCACTGTTGCCCTATGAGGTTGGTACCATTGTTATTATTCCCATTTTACAGAACAGGGGCACAGAGAGAGGTAAGGAACCTGCTCAAGATTTCAGAATTAACATGTGACAAAACAAATTTAAATGCAGGGAGTTATTTACTAAAAAAGTTAGACAAAGTCAATGTTTATGTCAAGGCTCCATTGATACTATAGTACAGTGAATGTGAAGAAGCTTTTTGTCTGGATGCAGATGCTATGAAAGCACCCACTTCTTTTCCAGAGCCACCAAAATTACTTCAGGCTTCTTGAAGCCACGCCCAGTAAGAATCAGGAGGGTGCCATTTAGTGGGATGGAATGGGGTGGGGGAACATGTGGGAGGTGTTCATCTTCTAACCCAAACCAGACGCTTTCAAACAAGGCAACTACACATTTGCCTTCTCGTTGTCCGAGATCTTACATAATAATCGATGTGGGAGCTAAACACACGCATGCAGAAGAGTTAGAAGGATGAGTGCATCCCATCACGAACATTCAGAGAGAAATAGCTTATTCACACATGGATGAACAAGCATCTTAGCAGAGTCCCTAAAGAAGGAATGGAGGTAGGGAAGAAAAGTATTAATTAGTGGATAAAAGAAGCATTCTCCACAGTCACAGGTGGTTTTTTTTTTTTAACAGGACCGTGTAGAGCATAACTCAGCTGTAAAGAGGACCGAGGGAGTTCTTAAGCTAGCTGGGCTTTTCAGGCATCTATTTAAATTTTTAATTTTAGCCAAATGAGAATCATTCCTGCAGCAAGGTATGGTGAGCTACTGACTTTCAAAACTCACAGTTACTCACACCTAAAACAAAAACAAACTAAGAGGACAGCTAGATCAGGAGCAAAACCATAGAAATGAAGATCACATGGAGGGTTAGCAACAGGGGAGTGGGAGATGGAGAAGGGGGGAGAAGGTACAGAAAATAAGTAGCATAGATGGTAAGTAGAAAATAGATAGGGGGAGGGCAAGAATAGTATGGGAAATATAGAATCTAAAGAACTTGAAACACGTGGTCATAAACTAAAGGGGGGGAATGGTGGGGGAGGGGTGTGCAGGATGGAGGGGAATGAAGGGGGGAATAGAACTGTAATGGAATGATCCATAAAATATATTTAAAAAAATAAAATTAAATTAAAAAAAGAAAACTTCAGCGAATCCTCTGGAAAGTCACTGGGATGTAAAACTTGCAGGATGGAGAGCAAATGTTATTAAAGCCTCAAGCTTTTCCCATGGATTAATAATTCTGTCAGCTCTTTCCGAGACACAGTTCTAGGGTCCAGGCTGCAGACTGGAGTTGTAGGTGGCACTGGTATAATGAAGTCCTGCAGGCTAGTCTTGTGGCTGAATCCCCCCAGTTGAGGGAGAGTAAACAGCTCGGGTTTATCCCTAGACCCATCTCAACATTTCAGAAGAGGGGAACCTCATGATATGCGTGTCTAACAGGCCGGAGTGTCTCACAACCCTGTTCACTCCCTTTGTTCTTCACTTTGCTGGTTCAGGAGAGTCAAAGCCATAGAGAGTGAGAAACCATATTCAGTGGAAATGATGAGCCCTCCGGAGGGTAGGGGAGAGACTGACAGAGAGATGAAAAGGAACCACACTGGTAAACCCCTGGATTACGAACTTGAGAAAGACAGGGCCCCACTGGCCTCAATTTTATTGATTTGTGGGGAAGAAGGAATGTATTCAAGAGACCAAAAGGAAATCATTTGACCTGCAAACACTCCGGGAGGAAAAAGAAGTAAATTATTTGTGGAAGTTATTTGATTCAAAATCCATCCTTTATATATATATTTTCTTTTCCTGCTTACAGTGAGGAGGGGTAGTTTCCCAAAGATAAATTGGGGCACTGATCATGGTAAGAGGGCCATCTTGATGGGCTGATGAAACAAGCGCATGTACCTCGCACTAATGATGTATAGTGAACCATATGTACCGTTCAATATATAGCATTTGACAAACAAGGAAGAGAAACAAAATCTGACCTTGTACATACACCATAATTAATTTAAATGCAATTAAATTAAAATGCAAACATAGCTATAACACAAGAATTGACTGAACAGAATTTGGTAGTTGGAGTTCTATCACATATATAGAAGTTTCTTAGACATTGTTGAAATGATGAATGAATTTCTTGAGAGATTACCTCATAATTTAAATGAACCATGAGTTCTTTATATAAATGTATATATTAAATTATACTTACTGCATATTTAAATTTTATTATCAAAGCACCAGTAGGTGTATATTTATTATATATGCAGCATATGCAACATATTTTATATAATCAGGTGATATAGTATACCTATATCATATGTAATTATATCATTATATAGATTATATCATATAATTATAGTTATATGTACATTTTATATAACATATTTTATGTAAAATTATACTAACAAACCACCAACAAAAGAGATTTCTGGTTAACAGAATTCTCTGGTTGACAGAATTTTGGGGAAGAGAGGTTATATTTTTATCAATGGCCAATGAAACGTATGATGGAGAAGTAATTCCCTGAATGACCAGGGAAACTTGGAAAGGTGAGTTTTACTCCTTATTGCTTGACCCCAGTTGTACCTGAGAACTTAACTCCTTCCTGCTCTACAGGTTTACTTTGTCCCGGAAACAGTGCATTTTAACTCTGAGCCCAGTTCTCCTTGAGTAGTTTCAGAGCTCATAGAGACAAGTGCTTTCTCTAGAACATAACTTCTTCCCCTGTAAGTGCAAATAGAATGGACCAGCAGTAAAAAAAGAGAGCCAGGGTATGATGAGCCAGAGTGTGCTGGATAAACAGTGTTTTTCTAGTGTTTCATCCCCCACATGTTGACAAAATTTACAACATTGCAAATTATGAAGTTCACTCTGGGTTATTCAGGGGAAATTAAAATTAAATACCGAGCACCATGACATGGCTGCCCTCCTGGCCAGACTCGAGCCTCCAGATGGCATTCATTCATCTGCTAGGACCTCACCATGGGCCTCAGGGAGCCCTTGACTGGAGACTAAAGGCTTGTGCTGGCACCATCGGTGGCACCTGGCTCCTGTTTCTATGCCAACAGGGTGCCTGCTACCGTAAGACCCTGATGTGAGGTGACAGTATTGCTGCAGCATCAGTTGGCACTTCAGTCCCTGCCTAAAGCCTCCAGAGCAAGACAAAGGCCGAGCGTGCTGGATACATGGGACAGAACCAAGCATGTGACCGCGCAGGCTCCTCTGTCAGTGAGGAGGCAGGACTAGGACAGAGGAGGGACAAAGGGGACAAGAGAGTAGGCTTACAAGGCAGAAAAGGGAGGAAAAGACAGACCATAAAAATCAGGGGGAGGGCGACAGAGACAAACCCATTATTCTATAAGCAAAGGGGAAAAACTGAGGCAGACGGAGACAGTGATACCAGTGGAGAGGGAGAGCAGATGAACACTGCTGAGTGATAGGACTGCACATCTGTGTAGTAGTGTGTGTGCACATGTGTATTTTGTGTGTGCACACGCAGGCTTTAGCTTGCTAATCGAGCAAGAGGGCAGGCTGGGACAGCTGCCTGGGCCGATGGTGATCTAACCAGGAATCCAGAAGTAAGGGGACAGTGAAAATAAAAGTAAGGCAAAGCCTAGGTGGATCGTATGTTTCGGCGTAGAGAGGTGTCAGAGCCCAAAAGAGGAATCAGAAGGCTTCTAGTGCTCATTCTGCCATTAATAATAAAGGCAGTCGTGGCAACATGTACTGGGGATTGCTGTTTCCAGGCAGGACGCTAAGGGTTTCATCGCGACCTCCTGTTTAATCCTTCTATCAACTCCGTGCAGCCAGGCGGTGCTGCTGCCTTCCCTGCCAGCGCGGAGGACGCTGGAAGATATATTTACCAACCTGCTCAAGGTCACACAGCCACATGGTGAGGGGAAAAAGGAGTGAGCAGGAGGCTAGGACCAGGGTCAGAACCATGCACAGTTTCAACCTCCTTCACTTACTGGTTTGGGTTAAGATTTTTGCCTGACAGTTTAGCAGGGAGAAACAAACATCTTAAGATCACTAACCGGACACCTGCTGAGCGTCCTTCCTTCCCTTAATAGGGCACGTGAAGCCCTTCCTGCTCTAAAGTCCTAAGGAATGACTGCTGCTAAGATTTTAGGTGGCCCAGGGGACTTTTTCTAAAGCCTTTCTCCTTTAAAACAACTACTAATATCACAGGGCAAGAGAGTGACATACACACAAGTAACACCATAACACACAATTATAACTCATTTGTCTGTTTATTTTATTCATGAAGGCTAATGAGAAAGATTTTTCCTACAAGTGCAAGCGGCCAAATTAATGCACAAGCTAAGCTGGGGTGACTGACAAGGTACATGGGTGTTTTTCTGGAAAGGAGAAGCAGGGTTCCTGAGAGAGAAAGAGCAAGCGAGTGTGGGGGTGAAAGGCAGTGTCGGAGTTCCGCAGGAGAGCTTTGGTCATACGCTCTCTTTCTTAAATTTTATAAGCAACCTCCTCAGCATAGCAAAGAAATCCTGCCTGCTGCCAGAAGTCAACCAGTGCAAGTGTGGCCCACAGGGGGCGCTGTGCCACTAAACCATGTCTCTAAAGTGGAGCCACAATGGTAATGCAACCCAAGGGATTCCTCTCTCCTGTGGGGTCTTGTCCGTGTGGGGTGCTATTCAGTTGGCAGAACTCAGAAGGGGGCTGTCAAGGGAGACTAGGGGAGGAAGATCTGTCTCCCCACTGTTTCTACCCAAGCTTGAAGCTTAATATTGAAGGCTTGGCTTCCCCTCACACCACACACACACACACACACACACACACACCCCTCCATTAGAGGAAAACGTTAAGAATACAGTTTGTCTTTATTGTAGATTTTCTTAAAGAAGGTAAATCACAGCCAAGAATCCTAAAATTTCTTGTGTCCATTTTCCTGATGTCTTCATGGCGATTACTCACAAATTTCTTCTCCAAGGTTCCATTGCTTGGGTCCCCATGGTGCCCACAGCATTCCTGGGCCATCCCCCTGCTCCAAACTTCTCTCCTCTCACACGTCCTTCCAAAGCCCTGGCACTGGCAGCCACACGGCTGACCTGTGGCTAAGTTGGCTCTCGGCATGTCCACTCAGGTCTGATCGCTCATCTCTGCTGGGGCCAGCCCTCTGGAATACTGGTGAATATAATTCTAAACCTCATCATAGAAAGAAGAGAAGAAGCTAAACGTAGAAACTGGTAAGAACAAGCCTTGGAATCCTAGGAGAATTTAAGAAGTGAGAGGGACCAGAAGGCTTAGGGGCAAAATGACATGCAGATTAATTGGTGGTGTAATGAGTAGTTCATTCAGAAATTGGGACAAGGCAAAGAAGAGATGGGAAGGGAGACCAGGCGGGATACTTTAAATATAAAATGAAGCAAGAGGAGCTAGATGAATTTATGTCTTATTTGTTTATATCGAGAGAGAGCAAGTGCAATGCCAAAAATCTACATAGTAAAAAATATCAACTATAAGTATTACTTATAATCTCTAATGGAGAAATTATATTTTAGCTAAAATGCTGTAGGTGGAATTGAAAATGTGCTGCCTTTGGAGAGAGGTTTGTAGTCACCGATAGAAGAATCTGAATGACAGACAGAGCCTGTGCTTTGCTGGGGAGGGGAGAAGGGCACCAAGTCTTCACTTAGGTACTTCCTCCTTCCTGCCCCCCTCCCTCCCCTTCCTGCTGAATGGAGATCAGACACATGTGTCAAGGGGACTTGGTCACTTTGTCTGCATATTAACTGTTATATTAAGATTTGCTGCGAAAAGACAGTCCATTAAAGTTTTGCCTCTGACAAGGGAAAAGGATGGAGATAAATTATCAGTTGAAGGACATTTGGAGAAGAGATCTTTTGAGCATCTTTTATCACTATCGAACACTAATTGAAATCAATTGTGCCAGTGCCTCAATGCTGCCCAGTTCAGCTTTGCCCCTGGGAAAGTTTTATTTCTTCCTGTACCTGCACCAACAGATAGGGTTCTCATTGGTCAGCTGACCTGTTAGATCCAAGAAGCCTCAGTGAGGGAATTCACCTTTCAAAACAGACTGCTTCCACTAGAATGCAGAATTGGGGTGCACTCCCCTTTGCACAAGAATCAAGAACAGCCCAAAGTGATGCTCGGTGCTGGGAAGGAGGCAGGACAGCCCTTGAGGGAAGAGCTCCCTAGCAAACAGGGCATGAATCTGAGGGCAGTTTCCTGAAGCAGTATGTAGGTGATGCTGGCCTAGTCATCCCCAAGGCAAACATTCTTCATTCTGTGTCTTTCATGACTCTCCCAAGGAAAGTACAGCTCAGCGTCAGCTGGCCTTTCTACCTTCACCCTTGCTGTACCCTGGGGTTCCTCTTCCTAGTCTAATATACAGTTGGGTTATGAGATTAAAGAACATGTAGAATGCTATATATACAGATGCAACCATCTTTGGGAAAGGCAATATGCTACAAGCTTCACACAAGCTTGGGAGATGGATGAAGCTAATATTTTTATCTTCCTTCCTCAATGGAGAACTCTACAGAGAATTTCACCAGGAAGAAGCCTTATAGTGCTGGGTTCAAGTGTATGCTCTATAGCTTATTCTCTGAGTCATGCCGAGAGCAGTTACTTAACTTCTCAGAATTTCCGTTGTCTTATGTGTTAACTCTAAAAAATATGGCTGTTATGAAGCTTAAATGAGGTAAGGTCTGTGAAGGACTACTTCATGCCTAGAACATAGTAAATGTTCTGTGAATGGTAGAAGCACTTTGGAGATGAGGTATAGCAGCTGAAACATTAAATAATTACTTATTAAATAATTTCTCGAGGTCACAAACTATAAAAATCAAATGATCCAAACAAAACCTTTTAAGTAAGCAAATGACCAGTACTTTGAGTTTGCATGTAATTCAAATATATGATTTATTCATATTGGTTGATTATAAACAGAACTCCTCTTTTAGTCTAAATTCAAATACCAACTAGAAAGTTAAAGCTTTCCTGGGCCCATTATTTATTTCTAGATGATAAATGTGATCCATGTTATTGATGATGGAAGCACTGAAATTATGAATTACTTTTTAATTATTCAATTTGATAGGTTATACAATATGTACAATTAATAGGAGATGCAATTGGGAACAAATTTCCATTTTTTTCCCTTAGTTAACGGACTTGATATAAACAATAATACAGCTGAGCTTAGCACTCAGGAAAATGTGATTATATTTTTAAATTGTTATGCATATTTCTTGAATATTAAAGGTGATGAAGTGGCTTTGTTCATCTAGGATTATTTGGGCCATATCTGCCGTGAGATTGAGTTGGAGGCGAAGGGTTAGCAGAAAGTGTTTAGTGCACTAAACACACGTATAAGGTTTCCATAATTCATCAGCTCTGCTTTTGCACACCTTCCTATGCATTTATGGAGACCGCATACATTATACGGTGATGGATGGGATGCTGATTAAATAAAATTTGTGCTCTTGCCCAGAATACACATACTTTCGCATTAATTTAAAAACCTTTAAATGGTGTCCTTAAAAATGACTGAATGTTTATAGCAGAATTGAACACCAGAGTTCACCAGAGGTATTAGGAATTTGACAAACAAAACCGTCGCTTTCCCTAGACTTTGCAGACGGTGCTGTTCACGCTTTCCCATCGTGATGAAGAAACAAAGAAAAGCGGAGTGTGAAGCTGTAGCTCAGACCTTCAACAAAGGCTGAGTTTCTCAGAGTTCCAACTTCTGTGCACTGGTGTCCTCCCCTGCAAAGAAGATAACAATCACGGGAAGGCAGCCTGTCCCCCCGCCCCCCGGATAATCCCTAGGGGGCTCCGGGTATTTAAGGGCCTCACATTATCAAGTAACAAATTTTAGCTTCACTCTGTGTTTCTCAAATGTGTTTGAACAGGGAGTTCTTTTTTGTCTTTGTTTTTTCAAAGAACTTCAACTGACATCTCATAGACCCCCATTCCGTTTCTCAGGCTGTGTCCTCACTATCCCAGGGTATGCATAGGATACCATTTCACTTAGCAAAGCTCCTACTGGTGGTGAGTTGAGATGCTAGCAAGTTCTTGCTATCTTTAACCTCCGTGTGTGAATTGTAGCACATATTCATGATTACTGTCTTTAGACAGACTCCTAAAAATGAAATGCATGGCCTTGACCTGGTCTTTGTATAAGCCACAGACTAACGTCCTGCACATCACCAAAGTCACAGCATGGAGTGCACTCAGGAGAGCAGCCATCTCCCTCTGCATTGGAATTCTCAGTGTCCCTGTAGCCACCATCTGAGCAGGAGGGCTTGACATTCAAGGACAGACAAGACAAAGCTTCCTCTGTGGCATTTCTAGAGCAGCCAACTCTATTTCACCCTGCTTTCATTCTGGATCTGGATGAACATTTTCATTACATAAAAAGTCTACTAGAGGCAGCAGGTGAGCTCCTCTACCTTCCAGGCTAATGCACATGACCTTCCTGAATTGACTTAAGTAGCCCAGGGAATATGTGAGTTAACTGCACAAGTCACCAAGTTTACACTCTTCCTCTGCACTGCCTTCTGCCTGAAGCTTTCAGTCCCTTCTTACTCGTTTTTTGGCTGGTTACAAAACAAGCAGTGCCTGGGGCACAGGGATTATCTCTCCAAAGCCTGTCTGTTTCCTAGGGAACTAGTGATACTCATCTCTACTTAGTTTTCAGCTCCTGTTTCCATTGGTGGATAGAATTTTGCAGTCAGTATTTGGCTACGTGGCTCACTTGCAATCAGGAATCAGATATGTTCTTGTCTATAAACATGATCATCAGTCATGCATTTTGGAAAAACTCTGAGCTCAACTAGTTTTTGTTATGACTGTGATTGTTGCATAAACCCTGACATAGCTGCATTACAGACTACTTTCCACCACAGGCCTCCTTTGTGCTGTATTATCCAAGCATCGCCAGCCAGTATCATCCTCATTCTTGTGTCCAGACATCACCAGCGGACACCACTCCTCCTTCCCCAAATATCTTCCATTCTTCCTCCCCTTTCCTCACCCCTGGGATCTTCCTTTCCAATTTTATGAGTTGTATCTATTCTTCAGGCCTTAGATCCTGTCTAATACCTTTCAGAAGTCCCCCCAGCCACCCTGAGTGCTCCAGTATTTCCTTCTCCTCCTTTCACTAGGCAGTTACCATACTAAGCTTGTACTTTCATTTATCATTAGCAATATCTCTGTGCCCTTTCTCTTCAATTGGATTATAAGCATCTTGAAGTCAGCAACTGTCTTTTCATACTTATATATTTTTAAAAAACGCATCCCCTCTCATTTTCTAGAGACTGTGGGACCAAGGTGCAAGTGATATATGGCCAAGTTGGCATAGAACCTACTGAGTAAACTGTCACCATCTTCTGTGGCTCTCCTCACTGGTATTTTGAATTTTTAAACTGACCTATGGCGTACACCCACTAAGCCACAGCACTCAGAAGTTTTTATCTTCATTCTTTCCCTAAGCTGGCAAGTATATTACTATCCTTAAAAACCCTGTGTTTATACATTTAGAAAATTAGAATGTTGCTTTGTAGCTGTTTCTCAGAATGTTAGGCTAGAGAGTGCCAGGGCACCTGTCTGAGATAGTGACTGATGGTAAATAATTAGAGAAGGGAGAGCATTTCCAGACATTTATTGATGTCCTGCCACATGCCAGGACCCATCCCAGGTTCTGGAATCAAGGAGTGAATAAGACACACAAGCCCCTGCCTTCCTGAGACAAAGGCATTGCAGATCTTTTTGCTCTTGAAAAACTATGAACCCAACCTTGAATGTTGAGGGAGAAAAGAAATACGAGTGGCCATTTGGAAATCTGGACATAAAATATATGCATCACCTATTTCATGCAGACACGCTATTACGTGGTTGCATAAAACGGGGTCTTTTTTATGATTCTTTTATGGATTGGCCATAGACTATGCAATACAAGTGGCATATAAAAGAATAATGGAGAAGACGTGACCTGACTAAATAAATCCCTCGAAAGCTTTTTTTTTAACCACTCTGTCATGAGAATACTTTTTCCTTGCACCATTCTTTGCTTCTGTTCTTTTCTAGGTCACCAGAAATAAAAATATATTAGGAGAGTGGCGTGTGAGTTAAAAATCTATGCAATATCTCCAAGTCAACCCTAGACCTTTAAAAACCCAAAGGAAATACTCAAAATGAGTGCATTGGGGGAAGGGCACTGAATAACATTCCGAAAACCTGAAAATGACCCTGCATTTGTCTGCACTGGTGGCTGTAATAAGAAACTGAAGTTGAGCAAATGAGATCATTTTTAGTGACAGTTTTCAGATTGTAATCGTGTATATTGGGAACCCATAATAAGCACTGGGTAATTCTTATGATAAGGATTGTGGGAAGGTCCCACAGAATAAGTAAAATGAGGGGATTGATATAAGGCAACATTTACTGTAAACTTGGGCTCATATGTATGAAAGAGCAGATTACAGATATGTCATTTCCATATGATATAAAGTAACTCCTCATTGTTAGAAATTTCCAAGCCACTTGGCTTGGAACGATAGATGAACAAGTGAGAGGTGGAATGAGAATGCTTTATGATAAAAATGAGGTATTGATTCTGTGAGATTTTAATTTAGATTAGTTCACTTAGAAAAAGTAATAAATTGAAATGTACTCAACACAGCTCACATCTGAAGTGACTTATCAGGATTCCAAAATGAAACCTCAGGCAAGCAATAATTTTAACTGTAGCTCTCACTCAAGTCACCCACGCTAAAATATAGCGCCTTTGTGAAATAATTTGGACAAGAAAAAGACAAGGAGTATATCTCTGAATGACATATGGGAGTTTGAGTGTCAGTGCCAGAAGTAAAAATGGGCACAGAGCTGGAAATAAGTGTCTGGCCATAATAAAGTAGGGAGATGAACCTCTGAACTGTTAGAAAAGTGATTCAGCAGAAGCTCTGCCATATATTTGCCCAATGCCAAGTTCAGTTTGGTAGTTTCAGATGGTCAAGCAAAAGGTGTTATCTGTAGGCAAATACAAAACTGATTCTTTTTTTAAAGATTTTTAATTTTTAGAGAGAGGGAAAGGGAGGGAGAAAGAGAGGGAGAGAAACATCAATGTGTGGTTGCCTCTTCCATGACCCCCAACCGGGGACCTGGCCCCCAACCACGTCCTGTGCCCTGACCAGGAATCAAACCAGTGACCTTTCAGTTTGCCGGACCATGCTCAAGCCACTGATACACACCAGCCAGGGCTAGATCTTTTTGATTCATATCTCGATTTCTTGAGATTGTATTTTGTTGGTGTTCAGCTTCTTTGAAAAAAAGTTTTCATTCAGTCTTTCTAGCCTTTTGTATGTGCAATTAAATAAGATAGCACCTATAAATCTGCTAACGCAAAGCTTGGTCTGTAGCACAATAATAATCATAATTATGAAAGCTAACAGTGTTTGAGCTCATATTGTAAGGCGGGCACTGAGCTCACCATTCTTGTTACTGCATTTAATGTGGAGTTCAGAAGGCATTATGTCTCCTTCTGTGCAATTATGTCTCACTTTTCGATTTAGTTTTACATTTTTTTATGCTGAATTCATGAGCATAGAACTAGAAATCCTCTAGTGTTTTATTTGCAGACTAGTAATTGAAGAGCCTAGGATCACTTCCTATGTGTTTACTGTGCTCCATTGCTTTTTATGTTAATTCATGCGACATCCAGGGTAAATATTTTGATGTTCTTACAAAGCTTCCCAGTAAAAGTATTTTTCCTCCTGATCTCTTTTTTTGGGGATATTTGGGGCCTTTTAAGATTCATTTTATTACCAGGTGACTATTATTAAGTGATTTTCTTTCTGGTGTACACAGTATGTAGTATCCATCTCTGTTTACTGCCCATAGTAAAAAAAAAATTTTAAAAGATGGCTTAATTTCTGTTCTGGCTCTTTCATAATAGTTCAGCTTTCTAATCTCCACTTTAAAGAATTTCCTTTTTGTAGGTTCAATACTTCCCTCCTTAGAAGTGAAGTTCTTTATTAAAGGTTTAGCTTCCGTAGCATCCTGGGACGTTTCGGGGACCATTAAGCTTAATGAGTTAACAATTTTTTCCCAAAGCGTGTGAGGTGCCCACTGAAGGTAACTTTAACAGCTTCTCCTGATGTATTACAAAGCAAGTCTCTTTCAACAAAAGCTTTCAGGCTGAACTTTCATTCTAGTCTAAGAGGAGCAAACGTTTAGTCTCAAGTGCCGTGTAATACGTCACATGCCCTCCCCGTGCTCTTGAGCTGTTACAGAACCAAACTATCAATTACATCAAAGTTTATCTCCCTGCATAACGATGCATTGACAATAGAGAAATCCCCTTTTTCTCCCGTTGGGTTTTTTTCATAGAATTTCATTGAACGATTCCTCTTTCCCCTTTGAAATGAGATTTTAAATTTTACACATATTTATCAAGAAATAGTCAAAGCAGAATATGTAATTTTTATCATAAAGCTTTTTTCCCCATGGAGATTGTAAAAGGAAAATCCCATGGAACCATCAGAAGACCTTTTCAGAGGCAAGTCTTCAAGGGATTCCTTTAGCTCAGTGGTTCCTATTTCGTAATAAAGGCCCCTGAAGTCCCTCACATCCTTTTCACCCTATTCAAGGCCTCCTGGGATCTCCTGACCCAGAGGAAGAGGAGGCAGAAATAAACTCTGTTTGGGAAGAAGCCTGGAAGAGCCCACCTGGCTGGCTGGAAAGGTACAAGTGGTTGCCAGCGCTGTGGGGTCACCTTCCTATCATCTACAATGACAAACAGAGTTGGTGCTCTCAGGGCCTTGGGGATCCTACTGACCTTCATCAGCCCTTCACGCTGATTCAGGCTCTGATATTTCTGAAAGATGTGGCCCAGCCTAACGCCTTCAGTTCTGTAAACTTTGTCTCTTCCCTATAAAATGGCCAGCCAAGATCAGCATGGCAGCAAAGTTGCTGAAGGACTTTGAGCAAGTTTCTTAACCTCTCTATGGAGACAGTTTATGCACTTATAATAAGTGTTTGTCATGTGTCAGAAATGGTTTTACATACTGAGAAAATATCAGTGGCCAAAAATAAATAAATAAATGAACAAACAAATAAATAAATCTCTACAGCATGTTAGCTTACATTCTACTGAGAGAATTTGGACAATTAAAAAAATTAAATGAATAAAGTATTATGGAGAAGAACAAAGCAGGCAAGAAGACAGAAATGCTGGGCAGAGTTGCAATTTTAAACAGGGGAGCCTGGGAAGGTCTTCCTGCCATTGTGACCTTCTAGTAGACTGGAAGGGTATAAGGTGATGAGTCACAGAAATCCCTGGGGGCACAACACAGAAGTCAAAAAGCCCTGGAAGGGGAGGATGACTAAGAGCCAGGAAAAGCAAGGCCCCTGAAGTGGTGTTAAAGGACTAAGAAGTGAAGTCAAAAGGCTGAGACAGGGATAGATTTGTTGTCCTCTGAACTACATTGGCCTTTATTCAGAGTACAATGGAAAGCCATACCAAGGTTTTGAGCAAAGTAATATGCCTTTAGAATTTAAAAGGATCCAACCATCAGTTTGAGAACAGGAGCCAAGGGTGGTCTGGGACAGAAGCAGGGAGATACTTTAACAAGTGATGATAGTGACCTAGAGGTGATGTTGGTTAGGGCCAGGAAGGGGTGAGAAATGTAAGATCAGCAAGATTTGACAGTTATGGTACATGATAGGAGGAAAAGAGAGGTACAGAGAATGACATTCACTTGAGCAACTAGACATACGGAGAAGCTATTGACTGAGTCAGAGAAATCTGCAGAAGTGGCAGGTTCGTGGGGAAGGACAGGAGTTTGCTTTTCTACATGTTGTTTAAAAGGCCAAGTAGACTTTCAAATGGAAATATTGACATTTAGATAATGGTAGTGCTTCTTACTCTTGACAGTTTGGAGAAATAAATGGGCTTTGTCATCTAGCCCTGCCTGCTTCTCCAATCACATCTGTCACTATATCTTACTACCCACGTAGTACCCAGCCACGTGAAGCTATTTTGTGCTTCCTTATCTCCTTATCTTTGCACATGTGGTGTCTCAAGCCAGGATGCTCTCTCCTTGCCTACCCATTTCCTTTATTCTGCCAACTCCTTGTTCACCAATACTTAAACCAGTTCCTTCAAGTTTCTCCTTCATCTACAGTTTTGAAAGAAACACAAATTGGTATAATTTGTTTAAGACAAAGCAAGTATCAACTCCTCCAGGAAATACCTCCATGACCTCTCTGGGTACAGCTAAGAGATATCCTCCTTTGAAGACCTATAGGTATTTTTGGAGCTTCACTGACAACTTTTACCACATTTATCATTGATTAATGACTAATTACTTAATTATCACTGTACTTATTGATTTATATGAAATTTCCCTAATAGGCTATAAGCCTTATGGATGAGGATATTGTCCTATTTTGTAGTAAGTATTTAATAAGCATTTGTTGAGTGAATGAGTAAATGAATGAGTGTTCTGTATGGCAGTAATTAAGTGGAGAAATCATCAGTTGAAAGGAATTTTTCTAATAAGAACATTTGTCATGAAATCAATTTAAGAAGCAGCAGGTCTTGAGTGGTCATGTTTGCTGAAGCTTTTTCTAACCCAGTCTGTTTAGCCCTGACGTTGGCACCATGCCCAGCACCAAGGAGACATTTATTAGACATTTGCTGAAAGGGGAACTGAATGACCTCTAAAAATGACTCATGAAGGAAAATTCTTTCTCCATGGTCTGCGTACCTGTGGTGGAAGATTAATCACAAGAATGAAATTCAGAACTTAAATTTAACCACTTTGATAAAAGGTACTTTTCAGAATTATTTCACGATACTAATGGTGTCACAACATTTTAAAAAGCATTTACTCTTAAACATGTCTTAGAAGTGCCAGGCACCAAGGCCACCTGTCAGTGTCAGTTTGCCAGTATCAGAGAGTTAAGACGCAAATGCTTCTGTAAACAGCAGCTGCCCAGCATTTCTAAAAGAGGGTCCGGGTTGTTCTCATGAACACTGAGCAAGAGCTCCTGTCCCTCCCTAAATGTGCCATGCCCTCTCCCTTGAGCATGCGCCTACCTGGAATGCACTTCCCCTTCATTTCACTTGGTAACTTCCACTCTTCCAGGTTTCAGCCAGGTGTCACTTTCCCCAGGAGTTCATCTTTGGTCTTCCAAGATGCATGCAGGACTCCTACTAAGTGTTCCCAGAGCACCCCACAGAATCTCCCTATAAAAGCCACAGTCCCTACTCACTATACATTTGTGGTTAGTTGCCTGTGCCTTCCCATTGTTGTAACTTCAGCACACTTAACCTAAAGACTGGAATATTGGAAGCACTCAATAAAGATGCATAAAGTACACTAGTAAGTTTTGATGGAGGAGGATGATTGGAAAAGCACTGAGCTCTTTGGAAGTATTGACTGACATGGAGGGTCCTAGAAATAGAATGTTCCAAACACCAGAAATCACAATTCATCTGTCCTCCAATTCAGCCTGGACCAATCCCACTAATATGCCCTAATTAAGTCACCATGGCAGAGTTGTATTATTAGGAAATCTTTCAAACCACTTTTAAAAGATATAGTTTGCCTTAAGTAGAGAATGTGAAGGCCTGAGCCATGAGGTCTCTCCTTTAGAGTCATTCAGATTTTTCAATGGTGAATCAGAATATATGAAATTCAGATTTGACAACCTCATTGTCTCTCCTGAAAGAAAATTTCATGATTACTCCCAGAAATCTTCATGTATTCCTGGGACATTTAAGGTGCATCTCTACCAACACTGCAGTGTTTTTCCCCTTCATTATGCAGAAAGTCATTCCAAACTACAATCTACAGTAGAATAAGGGAGCCAGAGTAGATTTACCCAGATTCTTTTTCCTGAATATTCATAGAGCTTCCAGAAACACACCTGGGCAAAACCTGTTTCAGTGTTTCTCTGCTTCTCTGCCAAGATCCTTTGTGTCCATAGCAAATAATGTATAACGTCCTTGAAACTACAGAACTCACATTAGTTGTCAGAGAACAAATTGTGATTAAAGCACCCCTGGGAGAAGAAATTGTTGATAAAACAATCTTAACCCCCCCCTAACATGCCCATAATGTTCACAGCTTAAGATCAAATAGGCAAGGTCCTTGCAGAGTTGCACCAACCATCTTGTGATCCTTGCAGAAGATAAATGGGCTTAGCCAAATAAAACCTTAAATCTGGGCTTTCAGAAGAAAATAAGTATTAGGTGAGCTAAAAAGTCCCATATTATAACTGTTAAGCAAACTAAAAATCACATAAACAATTTTTTTGCCAAATTTTGTTTGGGCCTTGGACACTCATTTAAAAAAAAAAAACATTTAGTTTTAGAAGCTCCAAGATGGTGGAGGAGTAAGTGGAAGCTACACTAACCTCCTCTCAGGACCAATCTGGAATTACAACTAAAAAGTAAAGAAATCATCCTGAGTAATCAATGGAACACTGGCTGGAGAGAAGCTGTATAACCAAGGACAGACAGAAGAAACCACTTCACCATGATGAGACTGGCCGAGAGTGCAGAGGACACCCGAGGTGGCTGGCTGGGCTCCCATGGGCAGCAGCTGAAGTTCTGGAGGGATATTTCAGTGGCTTGGGGTTTCCCCCTGAGAAGTGTGGGGTCTAAACCCCAAGCTAGGCTACCCAGCCTATAGCACCACAGCTAGAAAGGAACCCAGATAAAATCCAGCTGTGAAAAGCAGCAGGGTTTCTTTCTGCCAGGGAGAGATGGCTGAAGACACAGAGAGCTTCTTAAAAGACCAATGCACAAAATGCTGTTGCAGCTACTGAATCTGGGCTCTGGCAGAGGGAGGGCAGAGTGGACTAGAGATGCTTGAGGAGAGTCAGGGGTTGGTGGGTCTAGGGAGAGAACTGAAGAAATAGCTGCCAGAATTCCTGTGCTGAGTCATTCCCCATACTGCAGGAGCCATCTGTCTCAGGCCCAACACTCTGCTTCAAGTAGCATCAGCCTGAGGGACACAATAGCCCACCCACAGGAGTTACTCTGCCCAACCATTTGGTGCTTAAGCCAGGCTGCTGCTTACAGCTTGAGGCTGTATCACTGACAAGTTTAACAACTAAGGCAGAAAATACAAAGAAGCATCCAAAATGGGAAGATAAAGAAAGATACCCCAAAGGAGAAAACAAGAAAATTCTCCAGAAGAAGAATTAGAGGAAATGGACACAAGCAATTTATCAGATAGAGAGTTTAGAGTAATAATTATAAGGATACTCAACAGCATGAAAACAGATGTGGAAACCATAAAGAAGGACCAGTCAGAAATAAAGAATGCAACTGAGTATATGGGAGAATATATTTGCCACTGATATATTGGACAAGGGTTTAATCTCCAAAGCATATAAATATGATTCAACACCAGGAAGACAAACAATCTAATTAAAAAATGGGCAAGGGACCTGAATAAGCACTTTTCCAAGGAGGACATACAGATGGCCAGTGATATGAAAAGATGATCAACATCACTAATTACCAGAGAAATACAAATAAAAAGCACAATGAGCTATCATCTCACACTTGTCAGAATGGCTATATTCAGTAAATTAACAAGCAACAAGTGCTGGTTAGGATGTGGAGAAAGGGGAACCCTTTTGCACTGTTGGTGGGAATTGCAGACTGGTGCAGCCACTATGAAAAGCAATATAGAGCTACCTCAAAAAATTTAAAATGGGACTGCCTTTTGACTCAGTGATCTCACTTCTGGGAATATATCTGAAGGAACCCAAAACACTATTTTGAAAGAATATAAGCTCCCCTATGCTCATTGCAGCATTGTTTACAGTTGCAAGATATGGAAGCAGCCCAAGTGTCTATTAGTACATGAATGGGTAAAACAACTATGGGACATTTCTACAATAGAATACTACTCAGCTGTGAAAAGGTTTCACCCTTTGTTACAGTATAGATGGAGCTGGAGAAACTTATGCTAAGTGAAATAAGCCAGTCAGAGAAGGAAAAAATATCATATGATTTCACTCGTATGTAGAATCTAATGAACAAACTGAACTAACAAGGAAAATAGGCACAAATTCATAGATGGAGAGCAGATGATAGCTAGTGGGGAATAAGTGAGTGGGTGGAGGTATTGAACAAAAAGGATAAAGGACTCATAGACGTGGACAACAGGGTGGTGATTGCTGGGGGAAGGAGTTATAAGTGGACAAGTTGGTAATGGAAAAATACAATAAAGATTAAATAATAATAAAAATCTAGTTTTATTTTTGAAGTATATTTTATTGATTATACTATTACAGTTGTCCCAATTTTTTTCTCCCCTTTATTCCACTCCTCCCTGCATTGCCCCATCCTCCAGGACCACCCCCCCATCATTAGTTCATGTACATAGTTTGTACATATAAGTTCTTTGGCTTCTCCATTTCCTATACTATTCTTAACCTTCCCATGTCTATATTGTACCTAACACTTATGCTTCTTATTCCCTGTATTTTTCCACCATCCTTTCCCTCCCCCTCCCCACTGATATCCCTCCATTGATCTCCATTTCTGGGATCTTGTTCCTATTCTTTAGTTGTTTAGTTTTTGTTTTTTAGGATTAGTTGTTGATAGTTGTGAGTTTGTTATCATTTTACTGTTCATCACTTTGATCTTTTTCTTTTTCTTAGATAAGTCCCTTTAACATTTCATATAATAAGGGTTTGGTGATGATGAATTCCTTTAACTTGACCTTATCTGGGAAGCACTTTATCTGCCCTTCCATTCTAAATGATAGCTTTGCTGGATAGAGCAATCTTGGATGTAGGTCCTTGCCTTTCATGACTTTGAATACTTCTTCCCAGCCCCTTCTTGCCTCTAAGGTCTCTTTTGTGAAATCAGCAGATAGCCTCATGGGAACTGCTTTGTAGGTAACTGTCTCCTTTTCTCTTGCTGCTTTTAAGATTCTCCCCTTATCTTTAATCTTGGGTAACTTAATTATGATGTGTCTTGGTGTGTTCCTCCTTGGGTCCAACTTCTTTGAGACTCTCTGGGCTTCCAGGGAGTTTTGTGTCCTTCATCAGATTCTGGAAGTTTTCCTTCATTGTTCAAATAACTTTTCAGTTTAATGCTCTTTCTCTTCTCCTTCTGACACCCCTATGATTTGGATGTTGGAGCATTTAAAGTTGTCCCAGAGGTTCTTAAGCCTCTCCTCATTTTTTGAATTCTTGTTCCTTCATCCTTTTCCAGCTGGATGTTTATTTCTTCCTTTTGTTCCAAGTTGTTGATTCAACTCCCGGTTTCCTTCCCTTCACTGTTGGTTCTGTCTATTTCCTTTATTTCACTTTGTATAGCCTTCATTTCTTCCTTCATTTTTCCACTGGGCTCAGTCGTTTCTATGAGCATCCTGATTACCAGTGTTTTGAACTCCGCATCAGATAGGTTGTCTATCTCCTGGTTGCTTAGTATTTTTTTCTGGAGTTTTGATATGTTCTTTCATTCGGGCCTTTTTTTTTTGTCTCGGCACTCCTATTACATTGTAAGGGGCAGAGCCTTAGGTATTTTCCGGAGTGGGGCAGCCCTCTTTCCTGTGTTGTTGCCCTGTACGTGGGGGAAGGGGCCAAGAGGGAACAATGGCACTTGCTAAGCTCTCTCCCCACTTTCTGTCATTTCTCTCATTTCCCACAAGTGGATTATGCCCTTTCAGGTGCTGATTTATAGGCGGGTGGGTTTTTTGTATATTCTAGGATCCTGTGAGACTAGGAGTTCTTCCTGCTGCCACAACCCCCACAGGTTTCCACAACCAGAGGTCTTAAGTCTTTAGTTTCCTAGGCTGAAACCCTGGGCTGTGTGGTCTGTCTCGCTCCCCAGTTGTTCTTCCCAGCTTATGGGCATGTGAATGTGGGACCTACCAGTCCTCCAGCCCCCGCCTCACCAGAGCAGTCTGCCGCCTTGCCGGGCATCCTCTCTAACCCCATCTCTGCCCCTCCTACCAGTCTGGATGAATGTTTCTTTAACTCCTTGGTTGTTGGACTTTCAAGCAGTTTGATTTTCTGGCGATTCCGGTTTCTTTTTTTCTTTTTAATTGGTTGTTATCATTCTTTTGGTTGTGCAAGGAAGCCAGGTATTTCTACCTATGTCTCCATCTTGGCTGTAACAAAAACATCTAGTTCTAAATAGGTGTTGTTAAACATAACACACACACACACACACACACACACAACATATGCTAAATAAAAATTACTAAAGCCTAACATGAAATAAATAATTAAAAAATAAATTCTGATTTCTGTATTAGCATTGATAAACACTGACCTCTACATTTGTGAAATTTTCTCAAGTTCAGTGTGGAATTGTTTTTGTTTATTACATCTCAAGTACAAGAGAAATAGAAGAATTAGAGCTTTCTGAGAGTGACATTGCAAATCGGAGAATACATGTGCAATTATTAAATTAGATTCTAACTTTGAAGTATATGATTGTGATATGTGCACATTTCTTTGTAAATTAAAATGTTTACTTTTTGTGAAAGATAGTGACTTTTATGAAGCAGGAGACTACAGCTTGAAATATATGATTATTAAGTTAAGTACTAAATATACTATTTTTTCCCCAGCTGAAATAGTCCATGCAAGCTTTATCTCACATTTTCGGGACACTAAACTGCTGCTTATTTTGTCCACCCTCTGTTTTCCATCGGAACTTTGTCATTTCAGATTGTGAGCCCATCTTTAGGAGGCTTCTTTGTGAGAAGTCTGCAAGGTCTGGATTTAGGATGCGTCCCATGAAATAGACTTGCTCTTTGCTTCTACCCAGTGCTTCAGTATTGCTAACCTGGCACTTTTGTTAATTTTTGTTGAAAATGTAGGTAGTCTAGTCAAACCTCAAATGCATATGGTTATTGATTTTAAGAAAGACCCTCTCCCCCAAATTTCAGGTAAAAATCTACAAGTAACCTTATCTTGTGATGATGGTGGATGAATAAATTTTACTGTACTGTTCCAATCAGGAGGTGGCATTTGAAGGCCCCATACTGACTCGTTGTTTTGTGAAAGCTTGAAGGACTTATCTCCTGAACCTGCTTGGGTTTTGAATCTTATCTAACTGTTACCTACAGACCTGTCTAAATTCCAATCCCAACTCATATGCCACTGTGGATTTTGAACTTTCTCCTTGTAGCTCCTGAAGATTTTGCTAATTTTTGTGTGTGACAGAGTACATTAAAAATTTTTAAAGTTCTCATCTTCTCATATCTAGGTGTTTTGCTCTTGAAGAATTTTCTGGTTATCTCAGAAGTGGAATCAGTCAATCAATCTATTTATCTATCTATCATCTATCTATTTTCTCTCTCTATATATGTGTATATGTGTGTGTGTATATATGTATATATATATGTGTGTGTGTGTGTATATATATATATATATATATATATATATATATATAATCCTTTATATGAAGACATGTTGTTAGGTACATATAAGTTTAGAATAGTTCTTTTATCACTATGGTAGGGATTTCTAATGCTCACCCATATATATACTTCTTCTTGCCTCTGTACATGTTGGAATATTATACTGTACTTCCCTTCCCCTTTGTAGTAAGGCAAGACAAAATGACCAGTTTATACCAAGGGGGATGTGAGGAGAAGGGAGCATCACTTCCAGGCTGAGGCATTTAGTTCATAGCATGAGACCCTCTAGTGCACTCTTCCCCTTCCATGGCCAAAAAGGCTGTGCATTTCTGATGGGGCAGCTGCAAGATGACAGAGTCTGTCAGCCTGAGTTCCTGGGTGATATTGTGTGGACTAGAACACCACACTGTCCTCTGGTGGCACCAAAATGTGAGCAAAACCTGCGAGACAACTGGGATTCAGGTTAATTTCTCCTGCAGCAAACCTGTCCTCACTAGTTTACACAGTGGTGCTCTATTCCTAATGATGCTTTCATCTTTAATAAATTCTAAACTATATTTTGTGTTATTTGTAACTACATTAGCTTCCCTTTCAATACTGGCAGCATGGAGAATCTTTGGTTTGTCCTCTATTTTTGTCCCTTTTAAATTTTTTATTTACTTTTAACTATGTCTCTTGTGAACAGAATACAATAGGATTTTACTCTAATTTTTTATTAGTGACTTTTTTCAATTACAGTTTACATTCAGTATTGTTCTGTATTAGTTTCAGATGTAAAGCATAGAGGTTAAATAACCATGTACTTTACAGAATGGTTTCTCTGATGTTGCAAGTACCCACCAGGCCCCATACATAGTTATTACAATATTATTAACTATATTCTCTATGCTGTACTTTACAGCTCTGTGAGTGTTCTCTAACTACCAGTTTGTATTTCTCAATCAATCTAATTTTTAACTATTTCAATAAACATTAAAGCTTTTGTTTATTTCCTTCTAAATACTAGGCCCTATTCTGGATGCTAGAAATAAAGCAATAAACAAAGCAGATTTTTTCTCTAATGAAGCTGTGAACATCTTTTACTAGCAAGTTTGATCCACTATCATTTATTCCTACTGCTAATGTATTTTTATTTATTATAGAATAAGTAAAATTTATTATAGAATAAAGCAAAAATAAAAATTTTTGCTCTCAATTTAAAGAATTTTTAATTTTGTTTCTTTTCTTTTCCTTTCTGCTACTAATATACTGATCCAGTTTTTATCTCCTTTACTCATTTAGATGTTATGCATTCAATTTCTATTCTTGTGAGATTACCATTAAGTTTTTATCACTCAGATTTAAACAATATATGCAAAGGGAATTACTATCTTTATTCTTCTCTTAACTATGTATGGTTCTTAAAACATTTATTACTAAATTTTCTCTCTCCTAGTTTCATGTAATCATTGTTTAGTGTTTAGTTATCCCTTGGGTTTATGTCATCTTATTAGTCAGTGTTTGGGGTTAATAAAGTCAGTGTCTGTTTAGATGTCAGCCTATTAGTGGTATGTTGTTTCTTAGTTCAACTGCTTTCTGCATTCATTTCTCTCTGTCCTCTGACTTCAATTTTTTTTCCTGCTGAACTATTCCTTCTGTAAGAATCCTAGAGTGAAATACAGTCTTCTTTTGAAAACATCATAATTGTACCTTTATAACCAAATAAGAAGTTTCCTGAGTGAAGTTTATTATTTGGTTACACTATATGCAGTTGCCATTTTGTAGGTGAACTTGAACATCCACAGTTTTACATGGTTCTAGCTGACTAGAGTATCAAATATTTGCCCTCAGTGCCTAAGGTGTTTTGACCTCTGTTATTTCTGTTGATACGTTTTATTTCAATTTAATTATTTGTGTCTATTAGAAGTAATTTACTTTTTTCAATTTCAAAAATTAATAGTCATTCTTAAGCTTTCTTCTATTTTTGAATTTATAGATTCCTTTCTTTACTTTTGGAAAGTTAGAAGCTGTTATCCTTTATGAATATTACCATTGTCCCACTCTTCCTAGTATTCCTATTTGAAATTCCTATTAGATGCATTATGGAACTTCTCATTTCATCCCCTTTGCTTCTACATGTTGCTTTTCTATCTTTTGTCTTTTATATGATGCACTATTGGTTTTTTCTCAGACACAGACTTCTATCCATTAATTCTATGTGTTTGTCTGCTGTTAAACACAGCTGTTAAATTTTGGGGTTCACTTATTGTATTCTTTTACTTTTCAAAGTTTTACTCATTTTTCCAAATCTTACTTTTCTAATGTAATATCTTGTATCAATTTGATGGCTTTGATTCTTTTTTAAACTCTTATTCATCTTAAATATTACTTTTTTACAGATTATCATTCTAATACCTCAAGTTTCCATGACACTGCTGCTGTTATTTTTTTGTCGATACATTTGAATTATGCATTTGAATTGTATCCTCAAATGCTTTCATATAACAGGTTCATCTAGCTGATATCTTTGTTATTATTGCTTTAACTTGATATATATTGTGTGACTGAGATTCTAGAACTGTCTTTTGAAAGTTGGTTTGTATTTCTTGTGGCAGGCACATTTTAGGGCCAATTCTTATGTTCAATTTGGGGGTCAGAGTTCCCGGAGTACATAGGCAGTGTAAGAACTTACATTACCTTTCTTTCTCATAAGTCAGGCTTAGGCAGACGATAATCTTTGCTTTCTTCCTGTCTCAGTGAGTAGATGTTTCCCAAGCCCAGTCTTTCACAATGAATGCAGTTCTTCAAGGGTCCTGGGATCATGCAACAGTCGTAACTCCAACCCCAGACCTATATAGTTCTAAGGTTTCATTGCTCGCAACTACCAGGGAACTAAATTCACAACTAATAGGTTACAGATTTCAGTAACTCCCTCTCCTCACTCTTCAGTTACAACTGCATCACGAAATTTTCAGTTCTTTTTTTCTGGCACCTGGTGACTTCATACTTGAGCGTCTATATGTATGTGTCTATGCATGTGAACTCACCTGTGTATGGAGAATGTCATAGTTTACTCAATATTCCCAGATCTTTGTCTTACCTGTTTTCAAGTCTGTACTTAGGGTAGTAGTTTAAAATATTGTGGAAGGAGGAAATGAAGAAGGGAAGAGAAAGAAGAGGAGAATAAGGAAAAAATTTCATGGCCAGGATATCATGACATGAACAGGCAGTTAAATTAGGAACCAAGATGTGATCAGATGAAATGCTGCAAATTCCTGATATTTACAAAGATAAAAACAAGAGAAACAATCTTTGCAAAGCTGATGCAGGCAAAGTTTTCTTGGATGGAGAATAAAAAGCACAGATAATGAAATAATAAATTAGATTTTATTAAAATTAGAAACTTTTGCTCTTTGAAAGATAGCCTTAAGAAAGTGAAAATTGTAGCCACTGACTAGAAGACTATATTCACAATGCACATATCTGACAACGGAGTTGTATTCAGAATTTATAAAGGATTCTGACATCTGAAGAATGAGGAGACAAAAAATGAGCAAAAGACTTGAACAAATTTCACAAAAGAGGATAAGTAATATCAAATGAAAAGATGTTCAATATCATTAGTTATCAATGAAATGGTAATTAAAAGCAAATCGAGATATCACTCAATTTATATATTGATTCAATGGATTTTTAAAAAAGATTTAAAATACTGTGATTTTGTTAGGTGATAGAGCAGCCACAATTCCCAAATACTGCTGATAGAAGTATAAAATGGTATATTCAGTTTGCAAAAGTGATTATCAGTATCTCATAGTCATATATACCTACCAGGTAACCTAACAATTGTACTCCTAGATCTTTCCTGGATGGAAACAAACACGTGTCCACACGAAAACCTGTATTTGTGTGCTCATGGCAGCTTGATTCGAAATAGCCAAAAGATGGAAACAACCCAAATGCCTGTCACCAGGTAAATGGGTAAAGAAAATGGGGTTAAAGTACTCAATGGCATACCACTCAGCCATAAAATGAACAAACTACAATACACACAATAATATGGATGAATCAGAAGAAACATAATGCTGAGCAATAGAAACCAGATCAAAAGAACGCATACTAGATCCTTGTAACGTATATGAAGTTGTAGAACAGGCACAACCAAAGTACAGTAGCAGAAAGGAGGTCCATGGTGGCCTGGGGCCGGAAGTGCAGGGAAGAGAACCTGCAAGTCTGTACCGGGGAGTTTTGGAAAGACATAAATGTTCTGTGTCTTCAATATGGTACTGCAGTAGTTGCACGGTGTGTATAGTTGCTCAGGTTCACTGAATCGCATATGCCATTTGGGGCCCAGAACACCAGGATGAAAACGAAGAGCTCCTTGATAATGACAGGTATGGACTCTCCCTTTGTGGCTCTGGGGCGATCAGAACCAGATTCAATTTGATGTAGAAAAGCAAAGCAACGATGCTTCATGTGCCTGAATATTTTGAAACAAATATCTGCCACGTGCCATTGATTGATACCCTCTTTCCTGAACCAAGAAAATGCTAATCTAAAAACAAGATAAATACCCTACCCAATCCTATTGTATTCTCCGGCCCTCAAATTATCTTGTCACTAAGTCATTTAGCACTGAAACAGCAAAATACACAATGCTTTTTCTATAGTTCTCCCTCTTTCTATCTCTTTCAAAACAAATAAAGGCTTTATTTTTAAATCGTAAATGACATTACCACTATCATGGAATAGAAGTGCCATTCAGCTTTTCCTGGTATTAGAAGCAGCTTTGACCTTGTTCCTGTCAAGGATATCTGCTAGACTCCACTCTGTGTTTTGCTTGTTAGGGGGCCTTATTGTTTTTATTATCGTTATGGAACATGAGCTGCCCTCTATCACAGCCTTCTCCAGTGTTTGGGGGGTTCTGCCATGGAGACCACCCTGGCAGCTTGCAGCCTGGCATGTGAAATGACCCTCAGTGCCCAGCCTTGCCTGGCACTGGGAACTGGCGTTTCTAGCTCAGATCCTCTGGAGCCTGGGCCATTTATTGAGAGTAGATAATATATGTGTGAAAAAAATCCTGATCACTCCCATTCCTTATCTGTTGATTTGCGTGTGTGTTGTTTTGACTTACAACCCCTTCTCAAAATTCTGGTTGGATAGTATCTATTATCTGTGGTTGTCACTTGCAAGAATTGAACTTTATTTTCTTTACCGCTCTGAAGTACCTGTGGTGGATGAGAAATGGTCTCTCTGTGCTTGCATTTCCACAGATTAGTCATCAGAAAGTTGACAAGGAAGTCCCTCAAATGCACATATGTAGAGTGTATAACAAAGGGGAGAAAAGCCTGAAAGCAAAAATAATGAACAGACCCTGAGCACTGATATAAAGGGAAAGAAGAGAAATATGTTCAAGTGTGTTTTTATAGTTGGAAGCAAAGGGAGATTAGATAAAGAATTCAAAATGGGGTATCTGGCTGTCTGGTTCCCCTGCCACTTTCTAAGTTAATTAATCTTTCAGAAGTGAGTATTTTTCATATTTAAGGCAGTGAAAGTAATTCCTACACCTCAATTTTGTTTTGAAGATTAAATCAGAAAATGTGCAATGCCTGGCACTTAGAATGTAGCTGTTTCAGTGTTGCCCCGTAGTAAACAGAGAGCACATTCAAACGGGGTCCCGTGGGCATGTCTAATCACTGGACTCTCTGCAAAGTCCAGGATAGCAGCAGTGGGGGAACATTCTCAGCCCCGGCCTCAGGCAGGAGCAGGGAGGGGGTACTCGTGCTGGATAGAATGGAGATCCAGCCAGTTCATGGCAACCTGATACACCAGCCCACCATACTCTATTGTTTTTCATTTTAACTTTCCTGAAAGAGGGTATTTTAGTCTTCTTTAGAGCCAAAGAAATTACTCCCAGTCCATTATCTTCTCCCTCACTGGTCTTCCATATCATTTAGTTTTTGTTGGACTTGTAGCCCTGGCTAGATTTGCCCCTGCACTACCTCATGGCGGTGTGGTGCTAAGTTTTTGGATTTGAAATGACAGGGACCGCGTCCTTCTCATCTGTGTGTTCTCATCAGTGCCTCACAAAAATACAGGGTCCAGCACAAATAATGCCCCTATTTTATCACATAAAAATCATAAGCATGTATTTCTATAGTATAACAATATCACACTCAAGCATACCATATGACATTTGAGGTGAAATGTTCAAATTAAAACTATAAATCACTACACCCATATTTAGTGTCCTACCAACCACACTCAAGCAGGTGTTACTTCTGCCGGGCCCTGTAGGAGCTCGGTGAGTCCAGTTGGAGCCATAAACTCGATTTACCTACTGACATCAGGTGATCTCACTGAGTTTTACAAAAGGACTGATGAAAAGGTAAAGGCCACAGACAAAACTGGTGGCAATAAAGCAGCAAAAAAGATGATTCATTCACAACAGATGATTCAAAGCAAACAATCTATTGATTACCTATTTGTCACATACTGAATACCATTGTATTTTTTAAAAATTATTTTATTGAGCCCTGGCTGGTGTAGCTCAGTGGATTGAGCACAGGCCTGCAAACCAGAGTATCGTGGTTCGATTCCCAGTCAGGGCACATGCCTAGGTCGCAGGCCAATTCCCGGCAGGGGACTCACGAGAGGCAACCATACATTGATATTTCTCTCCCTCTTTCCTTCCCTTCCCCTCTAAAGATAAATAAATGAAATCTTTTAAGAATTAAAAAAATATTTTATTGTTGTTCAGTTACAGTTGTCTTTATTTTCTCCCCGCCCCTACCCCCACCCCCTCCAAACGCACCTCCCTCCCTTGCTTCCACCCTCCCCCTTGGTTTTGAATACTATTGTATTTTTGTGTCCAGTACTCTTTTTCCAGTTTACTATGGGCAACACAAGTATGTTGGCAATTTATTTATTTACTTATTTTCACTAATATCCATGTGATTAAGGTTGGGAGCAGGAAAAAGAGCAGTCTCTAATATGGAGCAGGTGTGATATGGGTTCTGTTTAACCTGATGAAGACTAGACATGCAGAAAGAGTGCAGTAAGATTATTTAAGGAGCCCCCGACCGGGACTCGAAGGGCATGACAATTAAGGCCAAAAATGAGCACTCTGGTGGCACACAGCTCTCTCTGTGCATCCATGGTTAAAAACTGAGGAAGAAAATGAACAGCATTTATTATGGAGACCGACCAACCACAGCCCCTATTAACTTAACACAGAAAAAGGGCAAAACGGGGAAGCTGCTGGTGGTAATTCTGGCAGAAGCAGAGAGGAGGAGGACTGATAGGAAAATAAATCAGCAAACTAGCGAACAACAACAAAACTTCCAACTGTGTCGCAAGGTTTCCTGAGTAGGAAATGGGGACACATTCAGAGCACTCAGAACGAGAATGTGGGCACGTGTGTGAGAGGCAGGAAGTGTCATTGCCAAGGGGATGAGCCGGGCAACTAATCCATTTCTAATGTCTGAGTCATTTTTAAGGACTAGAGCCCCAGGTCAACAGTTCCTTTGATAAACGTTGCATCAGGAAATGGTCTCATTAGACAAGATTTATACGCAGAACTGATTTTGACTGCAACTTAGAAATAATGCTTAGCAATGACCAACCTTAGTTGAGAGGGGTCCTCTTTCGAGGAGAATAACTCCCTTAGCCCTGAAGTGAAAGCACATTGTTAATAAATATGTTAAGGCCAGGCAGTGAAAGACAAATACCATATGATCTCACCTTTAACAGGAACCTAAACAACAAAACAAACAAGCAAGCAAAATATAACCAAAGCAGTGAAATAGAGAACAGGCTGACAGGGACCAGAGGGGAGAGGGGAGGGAATTTCAGGGGAAAAGGGGGAGAATTCACAGGAACAAGTATAAAGGACACATGGACAAAAACTAACAGGGGTGGAAATGGGAGGGAGGTGGGGAGCACTGGGGGGGGGTAGGCTGGGATGGGAGTAAAAGACAGAAAACTGTACTTGAACAATAATTAAATTAAAAAATATGTTAAGGCCTAGAGTTTCCCATTTACTAGTCAGGAGTATGAAGTTAATTTTCCATCACAGAAGATGAAGCCACTCAAGGGGAACTACAAACACTGACTTCTGGCCTTCTTGAGAGAACCAAGTGAAAAGGCCGGCATTTTAGAGGAGTGCTAACATCCATACCCCACTGCTACTATGGATCTGGCAAACAAATCAACTAGTGGGGTGCAGAGAGCCTGACCTCTGTGCCCTGAAATAGAGACTTTGGAGAACCAGTCGAGCCTGTCTCTATAAGGAGCAGGGTTTCTGGAGAGAGAATCGGTGTTAGAATTAAGCAGACACAGGCTGGAATTCTGATACTGACACAATCAACAGTTGTGTCGCTGTAAGAAATGATGCTGTAAGCAGAAAACCTAGAGGCTTCACACACACACACACGCACACATGCACACGCACACACACACACACGCTGTTAGGACAAACAAATGATTCAGTAAAGTTGCAGGATTCAGAATTAACATACAAAAACCCATTGCACTTTATACCCTAAAAGCCAATTATCCAAAGGGGAACTTAAATACCATGAAAAAAAAATACTTTGGAATAAACTTAACCAAGGAGCTGAAAGATTTATATACTGAAACTACAATGCACTGCTGAAAGCACCTTAAAGAAGAGTCAAGTAGATTAAAAGACATCTTTTGTTCATGGATTAGAAGAACTAATATTGTTGAAATGTCCATACTGCCCAAAGAGACCTACAGATTTAATGTTATTCCCATCAGAATTCCATTGGCATCTTTTACAGAAATAGAAGAAAAACAATCCTAAAATTTATATGGAACAATAAAATATCTAGAACAGCAAAAGAGAACTTAAGAAGAATAAGCTAAAGGGATTACATTTCTTCTATTTCTTAAGATTTTATTCACTCGGTTTTAGAGAGAGGTGGAGGGAGGGAGAAGGCAAGGAAGAGAAACATGTATGTGAGAAACATGTATTAGTTGCCTCTCATATGTGCCCCGACTGAGGATGGAACCAGTGAACTATTGCTTTGCGTAACAACACCCAACCAACTGAGCCACACAGGCCAGGTGGTGAAAGACAAATACCATACAGTCTTACCTTTAACAGCAACCTAAACAACAAAACAAACAAACAAGCAAGCAAAATATAACCAAAGACACTGAAATAGAGAACAGGCTGACAGGGACCAGAGGGGAGGGAATTTCAGGGGAAAAGGGGGAGAATTCACAGGGACAAGGCATTCACAGTCAGGGTGGCATTATATGTCTTGATTTCAAACTATATTACAAAGCTACAGTAATCAAAACCTTATGGTACTAACATAAAATCAGATATACAGACCAATGGAACACAAAAAAGAAGCCAGGAGCAAACCCACACATACATGGGCAACTGATCTTCAACAAAGGTGCCAAGAACACAAAATGGGAACTAGTTTTTTCAACAAATGATATTGAGAAAAATGGACCCTTAGTTTTCATTATACAAACATAAACTCAAAATGGACTAAAGACTTAAATGTAATTCCTGAAACTAAAACTACTACAAGGAAACATGGGAAGAAAACTTCATGACATGGGTCTTGGCCATGATTATGTGAATAGAATCACATAGAACCAAAAATGCAGGCAACAGAAGCAAAAACAGACAAGCAGGATGACATCAAGCTAAAAGCAAAGGAAACAATCAAAACATGAAAAGACAACTTATGGAATGAGAGGAAATATTTGCAAACCATATATCTGTTATGGAGTTAATTTCTAAAATATATAAAAATTACAACTCAAAAAACCCTAAATAACCTGATGAAGAAAATGAGCAAAGAACTTGAATAAATATTTCCCAAAAGAAGATATACAGATAGTCAACAGGTATGTGAAGAGGTGTTCAACATCACTAAATATCACAGAAGTGCAAGTCAAAACCACAACGAGATATCACCTCTCACACCTTAGAGTGACTATTATCGAAGTAACAAAAGGTAACCAGAGTTAGAGAGGATGGAGAGAAAAGGCTATCCTTATACTGTATTGGTGGGAATGTAAATTGGCACGACCATTTTGGAAAATAGTATAGAGGTCCTCAAAATATTAAAAGTAGAACTGCCAAAAGATTCAGGAATCCCACACCTGGGTGCGTTTCCAAAGAACTGAAATCAGGATTCCGAAGATATCTGCACTCCCGTGTTCATTACACCATTATTCACAGTAGCCAAAATGTGGAAACAATCATATGTGTCCATCGAGATGATTAGGCAAAGATCATGGTATAAATGTACAATAGAATATTATCTGTGACAACCTGGATGGACCTGGATAACTACTACATGATCCCACGTATAGGAGGTATTTAAAATAGTCAAACTCATAAAAGCAAAGAATAAAATGGGTGTGGGTAGCGAAAAATAGGGAGCTGTTGTGCAATGGGTATAAAATTACAGTTACTCGAAGTGGATAGATTCTATAGATCTGCTCTACAACATGGTGTCCATAGTTAACAATACAGTGTTGTGCATTTAAAACCTTAAGAGGCTGGATCTCACATGCAGTGCTCTTATTCACACAAGAAAAGCAAGAGAACGAGGAAATCTCCCGGAGGTGATGGATTATGTTTACTCCTTCGGCCGTAGTGATGTTGTCATGAGTGTGTGCCTGTGTCTGAACTCATCCAGGTGCAGTTTCTTGTGTTATATCAATAAAGCAAACAAGTAATTTTTTAAAATTAAAAAGAAGTAATCAATTATAATCAGTAGCACATTTTAGGTTTCTAATAAAAGGTTAATACTAGTACTAAATTGATAATATTGTGTATATGTTACACCTGCTTAGATATTAAAATTTTAGATCAGATTTTTATACTACTACAAATATTTTTTTCCTCCAAAATGTTCTCCATTCTCCTTTCCAAAGCAAAAATCTCAGGAAATTACCCATAATGTACACTGGGTCAACACTGGTGTGCCATGGTACATTAGGTGCCGATGATTAAACTGACACCATCTGGACAGAAGCACATAGTCTTTGCCTAATGTCAAAAGAGCAAAGACAGCAGAAGTCATATTTAGTGTGCTGGAAACGGCTAAGTATCAGTCCACACCGCTGAGGTTTGAAAAGCAGAATCCTAACAGGCACCAATAGCTGAGGTCCTGGAATTGGCCAGGAAGCCTAATGGGAGAAATGGACCAAGAACATAGCTTGTAGACTCAGGAGACATCACTTCTTCGTAGGTAAGGGGTGGAAAACCTGCATTTGTCCTCTGCCCCTTGGCACAGGCAGCCCGTAAGCGGGAATTGCGAGCCGTGGGGCTAAGTGGAGACCTGAATCTCTGCAGTTACATGGGAGGCCTGTAGAACCTGCTTTGGGATTGTCACCCATGACAACTTCAGGCCCCAGAGGCCTTAGCCCAATGTATAGCAGCTTCTAATTCCCTGTCTCGAGTTGATGAAATGGTTTGGAACGTTTTGTCTTGAGTGTAATAACTAAATAACCTCTTTCAGTATTTATTTTGTAAATACAGAGTGTCCCACTGCATAAGAAATCTCTGACTTCCTAGCATTTACCTTCTAGTCGTCAGAATCACATGTCGTTCTGAGCATCCGACTTCCCTCTGAGATTCTCATAACCTCTGTCCCAGCACTGATGTTTTTGAGTGTCTGAGATTTGTCCCCTGGGCAGAAATAGACACCAAGTCATAGGCAGGTCGTAGAATCACAGGATGGAGAACATATTAGACATTGCTTCTCCAAAGAGTCATATTTAAAAGTCTTAAGACTAAATGGTAATTAATTTTAGCTATCAGTAGCCACATTCTTGTATTATATTCAAAAGTGTAGGAAACAACAGGGTTTTCATGATCAACTATCACACTGACAATTTATCTTATCTATGGCCTCATCTCTACATTTCTATGCCCTTGGGCGTATTAATTAATATTGTAACATAACACTGTATAAAAACCATTCCAAAACAAAAACCATAACTCTCTCTCACACAAGTTTATGAGTCATCTGGGAGGTTCTCTCTGAGCTTGGCTGACATTGGTCGGCCTCAAATTCTGCTGGTGGGTTGGATGGGAACCCCTGGTCTAAAATGGCTTCTCTCCCAGGACTAGCGCTTCATCTGAGATAATGAGTTTGGCTGTTCTGCTCCATGTGGCTCATCCTCTAGAAAACTAGCCTAAGAGGAGGAGGAAGGAGGAGGAAGAAAGAGGGCAGAAGCCCACGAGACCTTCTGAGGGCTGGCCTTTGAGATAGTGTTCTCTCACTGCCATTACATTCTGTGGACTAAAGCAAGTGACAGGACAGTCCACTTTCCAGGATTGGGGAAAAGACTTCCCCTCTCCTTAGAAGATGTGAACAGACTCACTGCAAAGGTCGTGGTTACCACTAACCATTGATATGTGCTACAGTTGGTAAAGCTATTCTTTTGTGTACTGGCAATCTTTACAATTGTCTTTTATTTAGGTGTTGGAATCATCTTTTATTAATCACCTTTTAGCTTATCTTGGCCTTGATGGCGACTTTCAGGAATGGAACTTGCAAATCCCCAAAGCTCCCAGAGTGAGGCATCCCGATGGTGCTAGATAAGATGCAGATTACGTTCAGTGAGTTGGATTGCTAGGGCTTGAGAGAGGGCTGTGAGCCAAACCACTTCCAGCCTTCAGCTTCTGCATCGGAGCAAGACTGCTCACAGCGATTGAAAGAATTCGTGCCAGTTACCCGGGGCCTTTCTGTGTTCTTCTCTCTCAATCTTTTATATAATATATAGAATACATTTATAGCAAATATATATGTAAAGTTGAAGATTTAGCTGCAGTGTAGAGGGCTGTTTGTCAGGATTCCCTCCCATTTCTGATCTGGTTGAGAGCAGGGGTAGAAATATTGTTTGTGAGTTGTAAAATTTATAAAGTAAATTTATAAAGACTATACAAATGTATTTATATTAGACAACGTCTTTATAAATATATGTGTGCATATGTACATATGCATGTATGTGTGTATATAACATGTATTTGCATGTGTTATAAATTCATCTCTGTATTTGTACATAAGGATATAGTTTATGTGTATTTTTATATTCTGTGAAATGAATTATGATGAACACATCGTGTACATAAGAAACTCACCAAATTCTTGCCTCCTGCTGACTTGCTAGTTGGCAAAGCTGAGCTTTTTGGAAATTTAAAAAGCAAAATAATTTGCAAAATAAATAGCAAGGGCTTCCATGTGATTCTCAAGTATAACTTTAAATTTACAAGTCTTTCATCTGTCCTTACGTTTCATCTGCCTTCTTCCCTTCAACATGATTTGAACCACACCATTTTCATTAGCATGAAGATTCCGAAAATTGCCTGGAGGCTTCCCTAAGGAGCACTGAACCATCTATTTAGATATTTTAAGGTACTTTTAATTGGAGGACAGTGGTCTCTGGCTGCCTGCCACATATCATGTGGATTGGTGAAATTCAATCAGCTCAGGATTAACCTAAAATAATAATGATAATAATGGCAGTCATAGTAACAATAATGCTAGTCTTAATAGTGATCATTTACATACATTGTCTCACTGAATTCTTTTGACAACCTATAAGATAGCTCTTTTAAAAGTTCAAGAAGCTGGCTCATATTTTTCTAAACCACACAGCTAACACCTGGTAAACAGAGGATCAAACCCAGGTCCATCTGGCTCCAAAGTTCATACCCCTACTTCTCTGTATTGTTCCTAGGGAGACTGAAGTGGTACTACTTTGCGTGTTGCACAAGCACTAGGCTGAAACTACTGGACCAACATTATTGACAGCTTTGCCTACAGATGCACAAGCCATGGCTCATAGGGAAGCAACAATACACAGGGCAGGACACAGTACCCAGGGCAAACCAAATCACTAATCATGAAGAACCACGCACCCAACCTGCAGCAGCATGATGCAGCTTAGATCCAGCCTTGTCGGAAAGACACAGAGGGTAGAGTATGTGATAACTTGAGGTAGGTGGACTCTGAGCAGAAACCACTGGAAACTACTAGAGCAAAGGAGCAGAGCACAGTGACAGGTGACATGTGGCAGAGAGAGGTCAGGTGCTGCCCTCCTGGCCTTGGGCATTATCAGCAATCAGATAATTATGGATAATAACACCACTAATGTGTCAGCTTCTAGTTGACTTCACACATATTATACAGTATTAGTGAACATTTGTTGTTCACAAGGCAGGTGATTGTATAGAACACAGGATAACCAGCATTTTTAAATTATTTTAATGGAACAATTTCTTCATGCTTTATGTTAGATTCAGTATATTTCAGCGTCTCTGACTTTGAAGACTATAGGACCTAGTGGGGAGATAGGTGCACAAACAGCCACAGGAATCTATTTTAAAACATGTACAAATAGTTTTACTTCTTTCAGTAGAAAGATGTTAGAAGTACTGGAATTTTTAAATTCCAGTTACGATTGATGAACAGATACCTGTGCACATGTAATGGGTACAACTTGATGAGTAAATGATTAAGTGCAATGTATAGCCCTGAAACCATCCCTGAGTTCTAGCCACAAACCTATCTAGAACCTCTAAAAGTTTTCCCAAATTCTTGTAATATCGGGCCCCTATGGATAGACTGGGAAGTGTATTTATTATTGTGGAGTACAAGATACCAACGACAGCCCGTGGTAGACTTGCATTTATTCACTTATTTATTCAGCTGATATTTCTCAATGCCTCCATTAAATGTCAGATACTATGTTAATCACTGGCATATACTTACAGTCAATATAAAGTGGCAGGGGCAGACCCTTTGCAAATGCAGAAATCTGTCTTTAATTATAAATGTAGTTCGGGCCACGAAGAAGTTCAGAATGCTGTGAGAGTGCAATAGGAGGGGGTCTGAAGCAAGCTTAATGTGTCGTTTAAACCGAGACTTGAATGAGAATTCGGTCCTTATTCTATGAGGAAGAAGAAAGCTTCCAGGTGGAGAAACAGAATATGCAAAGTCCCTGAAGAAGAGAGCTGGGCCTTCTGACGGATGGAGATGTGGCTGCAGTGAGAACCCGGTGCAGAGGGGACCAGAGGTGTCAGAGGCTGCTGGGCAGATGGGTCACAGAAGACATTGTCCACCATGGCTTCTTTTCAGACTTTATTCCAGGGGCACTGAGAAGTCACACGGAGGGTTCGAAGCTGGGGTGTGACGTAATAGTAACGAGTCAGAAAATTCTAAGCACTTTGCATATGTTAACTCTACAACCCTACCAGGTGCATAACTAGGGAAGCTCACCCTTAGAAAATTTCAGTACCTGGTGTTGGGCAACCAGAAGAAAAGCTGAACCGGGAGTCGCACCGATGCAGTCTGGCCCTGGAACCCAGAGATCACGCTGCCTCTGATGATTAGCTTTGTGTTTCAGAGGAGAGGGGGGTCAGTGTGCCCTAGGCATCAGTCACGTCAGTTTGCATTGCAGGGAATGGTTCACATGAGTGAACGCGAGTGGACTACGTGTTCAGGAAGAAAGCACTGGTTCTCCATCTGCCCTGGGTATGTACAGCTGGAGGAGGCTTCCTGACAAATGGGAACATTATGGCAGAAGTGCTTTCTACAACTCTAAGGCATCTTGCACTTAAGAGGCTCTCCAAAAGTGGGAGTCAGTCCATCCTTCAGCAGCTTCCATTAAGCGGTCATACACCTTCCCAGTATCTCCTGCCTTGCAGCAAGCCTTGGATTAACCATAAGATCTTCTCTTTACTTGGTGAAAGTTTCCCCCCTTCTCTCCTGCCCAACCCTCCTGCATTCTGCCCCTGATACCACAGTCTAATAATTTGGATGTGAGCTACATAAGGTCAAACTCAGATCTTGGGCCCTTGGATGGCTATGAATCATTTAGCAACTATAGCCAGACTTTTAATGATGGCTAGAAAGTATTGAAAGTTTTGAGCTTTTCTTTCTCCAAAAGGACCTGAGGAGCAGAGCAGTGATAATCACACTCATATGCAAATGTCCCTTTTCTGAAATTCTACATAAAACTCTGCCCCACCCAATTCCTGAGTATGAGAAACAAGGAGAATATAATAGCAAAAGCTGGTCATTTAATTTCGTTTTACATATGCTTGTATATGGACAATCCCCAAACTATAGATGTAGAACTCTATAGATGTATTTTAATTGAACATTTTATTGAGCGTTGAATATGATTGCTTTGCAAAGTTTATTTTTAAGTAATATATTCCAATGAAAATGCAAACATAATTTTCCACTCATTTCACTAAAAATTATATACATCTTTATATACATATACATGTATATAGACATATGTACATCAAATTCTAGTCCCCTGTTCTTTAAGTAGAATAAATGGAGGCCTATTCAATGCCAACCAGCTTCTTGGGTCATTCAGTGTTTTCAGGACAGTGTGTGTATGAGCTGTACGTACAATTCTATGGCTAATGAACCTTGTTACTGTTTCGACTATTATTCAACAGCTGAGAAAATTTTCTCTAATGTTCTGTAGTCATCATCCTCACCATTACTATTAGTATAATTAGCTTGCTCAAAGGAGGCAAAATTCTCACTGCTCCTGAGGGTAGTGGGCTCAGAAGACAGACGGCAGAAGAACAGCATTAATTTACTTTCTTTATTTTAGTCTGCCCACTGCGGCCCCATCTCACAGCCTCACCTAGAAGTAGGGAGCTTTTTGCCCCTTGGGTGCTAGTAAGGGACTTGAAGGCCGCTCTTGCCCCTCAGGCCATGTGTCCTCTTATTCAAATAGCCGTGATGAGAACTGAGTTGGGGGAGGAAGGTGGAGTTTTAGAGCATGCGCTCTAGAATGACACAGACTTGGGTTTGAATCATAGTTCTGTTACTTAACAGCTTTGGGCATGTTACTTAAACTCTCTGAGCTGTTCTCGTCTGTAACATGGAGGTTACCATATATAGTACCTCAAAGATATTTTGTTAAGGCTTAAATGAGGAAAGGTGTTCAGTTTCTCATCCCAGTACCTGACTCCTTGCCAGGCACTATTATCACTGATATTACATCAACAATAGATCACTGTTATGATTGTCATTTGTAATGAGGGAAAGGTTGGATCCTTTTCTCTCCCTCCAGCAGTTAGTTCAGTGTGTCCTGTCTCCTGTCCAAGACTTTTGAAGGGATGTGCCAAGTTCAGGCTGATATTGCTATTTTAATGATTTGATATTGACTGGGTGCTGAGATGGCAAAGCCTTTGTGGAAGCACTGAAGGAGGCGGGGGCAGCCTCTCCCGCCCTGAGCGGCGCTGGGCACACGGAGCTGGTCGGATTTGTTGCTGAGAACAGCACGGCCAACCAAGACCATCTGGACCTGCAGTGCAGTCAGGGCTCCCACGAAACCTGGGGGGCCTCTGACTAAACCTTCTAATGAACTTAACATTAAAATTCTCCAAGCCCTCCTGTCCAAGGCGCTAATTCCTCCTAAAGAGGCATGTGATGTATAGGAGACCATCTCAGTCAGGCAGGTGATGTTTCTTCTGCCTTCTCTTGCTCCTGTCAGCTGGATTGACCCATGGAAAACAGAGACTTTTTCCTTGTAATAAAGCAGAACCTTCGTCTGAATAAACAGCACTGCCAAACACTCATTTTAAGGGGCCTGAACACATTTGGGGCTTTGCAGCTCTGCTGCTCCAACGATACTTCCCCCGGCACAGATGCCAGCTCCTCTTTCTTGTCGGGGAACTGGGCAAGCTTTTCTGAACCACCTGTATTTTCTAGAACCACCCAGTCTTTAACTTTCCACCCTCTTAAACTTGTGTAAAGGCCAAGGGTGTCGTGAATTCCAGCGTAACATGAGTTCAGCAGCTGTCTCCTCCAACATGGTAGAGATAGGATCCTCTAGGACATCACAAAGTGCATCCAGCAATTGCTTTCTTCACTGCATCACCCACTTCAGCCAGGTAAAAGGCACTCCAAGAAGTCTGACTGTGCCCACACTCTTACAAGTGAAGCAAGACCTTCCTGTTAAAACCCTGCAGCATAGAGTTGGCCTACAGTGCTGGGGAAACTTGAGGCCAGACCCTTTGCCTCCTTTTTGATTGCATTACCTTGAGTTCCCCAGATAATACCAGGCAAATAGAAGCTGCTCAGTCAGTGTTTGCTGAACTGAGCACAACAGTTACCACCAGAAGAATTATTTCTCGGCTTCCATGGATTTTTATTTGCAACCTCACGGTCAAGTAGTCTTACAGGAAGACTTTGATAAGCAATTCTCCGCACATCAGATAAGCAACCAGTCAGTGTGTACGAGTGTGCGTATTTTAAATATGTTGGAGGTTGGGGAGGAAGGGCAGCTATACTGCTATGGAAAGAGATAAATCTGTCATACAATTTTCACAATATAGTGCCATGTAGTAATATTTGCAGTTAGTAATAACAGTTTATGATTATTGTATATTATAATATATAATATATATTCATTATATAATACATAGTCTATTTAAATAATGGCTGATTATTTGGTTTACAGTTAATGGTTTGGTTACAGATAATGGCTGTAAAGTTTAGAAAGTACTTTTGACTATGCTATCCCATTTGACCTTTATAACAGTCGAAGGGAGTAAGAAGTGTCAAAAAATTTTAGTCTCATTCTACTTGTGAGGCGGCCAAACTGCAGAGACAGCTGCAACTCATTGATAGTGACAGATCTGGCTAAGCTGATTCCTGTCCTGTTATACTTCCTACCACCTGTTCCCATCTGCTCCGCTTCCTTAAGGGCTCAACCAGGGATCCATGAGCCACATCAATATTTCAAATGTTGATATGTCCCATAATTGTTCATCCAGCAAACTATCCCGTGATTACTCAACAATGCCAGACACAACGATGGGTTCTGGGGGAGGATCAAAAGATAAATAAGATAAAGACCGCTGCTTTTGAGGGACTCTGTCAAATTGGCAGAGTCAAATTGTAAATAACTATTTTTCTCAGAATGTGATAAATGCCTACCAAACAAAGAGATGGAGAAACTAACTCTTTTGAGAGATGAAAATCACAGAAGCTTCGGAAACAGTCAGTCTTTGGCAAGGCCTTGCAGGGTGAACAGGAGTTTTCGTTGGCTTGCTTTCAGTTTTATTGAGCTGTAATTGACATAACATTGCATAAGTTTACAGCATGTAACATTGTTGCTTCATAAGTTGACATCCACCATCTCGCATAGTTACACATTTCTTTTCTCATGATAAGAAATTTTAAGATCTACTCTCTTAGCAGCTTTCAAATATACAATATATTGATGTCAGCTAGAGTCACCATACTGTACGCTGCATCTTCAGGATTTATCTTGTAATTGGGAGTTTGTAGATTGTGAGATTTTAATGAGGAGGAGGAGAGAAGCGAGGGGAAATGAGCCAAAGCACACAGCCGTGAACCAGTATGGCCTACTCATAAGCAGATGAGGAGTTCCGTGTGTTCCAAGTATACTCAGGAAAAGTGATAATAGATGAACCTGGAAAATGAAGTAGGTCCAGATGACCCAAACTGAGAAAACCACTGTTAACCCTGTGTGTTTTGCATATTTTCATAATTTAATTTTTAAAAAGGCAACAAGGTTTGCAAATAAGCAATTGTACCTCAGTATTGGTTAGTAAACTAAAATTCCTTCTTTGGGATAAGAGTGTCCCAGATCGGGTGTGGATGGATGGGTTATGGGCCTTGAACTCAATAGTGGGGATCGTCAGGGTACCATGGCTTTTTCTTGGTGTCTGCATGAAGGAAAAGGGGCAGCTCCTGTAGACCCAGAGGAGAGAGCCATGCCTTAAAAGCCTTCCTCCCAAAGGACGGAGGGAGGGAGGGAGGGAGGGGGGCCAAATATGGGTGTATTTTATTATAAACTTTTAAAAAGTGCTAGTAATGGCAGATAGGAGAAAGGCTCCAAAGGAGAGAGGCATCTCAAGAGCATGGAGATGGAATTAGCTAGTCACCCAAGTCTCCCATCTCCAAATGATGATTCTCCTGACACTGAGGGTGGGGAATAGTTCCCCGAATGTAGTGTTTGCTTTCTGTGTGTGCATGTGTGTATGTGAAAAAAAAAAAAAAAAAGAAGAAGAAACAGGAGACGGAGGAGAAGGAGGGGCAGAGAAGAAGAAGGCTTTCTTTTGGAGGGATTTTACCATACTTGGTCAATTTTTGATGAATTAGTTTGAAAGTGCATTTTGATGAAATAATACAAACCTACAGAACTGCAACAAGCTAAGCATCTTTCCAGTGGAAATCTTTGCATGTACTAAAACCCCAGGTCCTTACCTGGCCTTACAGGGCTATTCCCCGTTGCAGCCCAGCTTGTCAGTCTTCCCTCCGCCTTGGTCACTAAGCTCAAGGCCACCAGTGTCTCTCCTTTTCCTCAAACATGCCAGATTCTTTCTGCCATGGGCACGTGCTGCCCTCCTGTGTCCTTCACCACTTTGCGTGGCTGGCTCCTTCCTGACATTGTGGCTCAGCCCGAAGGTCATCTGCTCATAACCACCTCCCTTGATTCCCCACCCATCACTACCATATCATCTGGTCTCATTTGTTTTTTTACCACTTACCACAATCTGAAATGTCTTCTCTGGGTCTCTACCTACTTGTTTACTGTCCCTGCCCCGCACCAGAACGTGTCATCGTCACTCCTGGCTCCCCAGGGCCCCCCAGAACCTGGCGCAGGTCAGGCAACATAAAGTAAAAGCTCATGGAACAAACAAGTGGATGAAAAAGCAAAGGCGGTTTCAGGGTCACTTACACTGTGGCCTGCATTTCCATTAGTGTTAAAATATCCCAACTTCTGTTTGGCTTTGCGAAGCATGGAGGGAAGTGGCCATCTATTGTTACATTGTGTCATATCATTTCAATGTCCTCCACCGGGGATATGTGTAACATAGGAGTGTTTTTACCCTATTATCCCGACCTCCTACCCTTGTCTCTACTCTCTATGCATTCTGCATCCCATGCCTTCATTCCCCCAGTTTATTCTATTTCTGTTTCAATAAGAAAGAAACTTACACTTATCCCATTACCTGGGATAATGCCCTAGCACACCAGACACTACGCTGAGCATTTTATATGTATAATCTCGATGCGATTTGCTATAAACACCCTCCAGAAGTCGTCGCCCTGACTAATTTGCATTATAACTGCCCCACTCCTTTTATTTTTTAAAATTACTTTTCCCTTCCATCGTTTCCAGTTTCTATTTATTTCTACCAATGTCTTAAAATAACTGTATATTCCATACAGCAAATCTAATTTTTAAAGGACCTCTGATATGGGCCAGAAAATTTGTCTTGGCATATTTAGATCCTTTGACTCTTCAAATAAGTCTGTTAAACTTCCTTCTTAAATAAAGAATTCATACCTTCTATGATACCATCATAGAAGGTCCACAACTGCATGTCTGAAAAGCAGGAATCTGTTTCCAAGGGAATAAAACTTTTATGTTCTTAGTCAATGGTGTGTGCAAGCTACCAGCCTGAGAGTGCACGTTAGTTACCTAGTGATTGTAACGACTGTGTCACACAGGTGCCATCATCCTCATTGTGCTGTGAGAAACTTAATTCTGCTTCACATTGTGGCCTAAATCATGCAATGAGAGTATGTCCTGGGTTAGAACCAGAGTCTGAGTGAATCTAGGGCTAGAATTTAAATATAGATATTGAGCATGTACAATGAAAAAATATGCAAGAATTAAAATTCCTTGCTATCTTGCTAATAACTACTAAGGTCTGCTAGGTAAGAATGTTACTCTAGGTTAGGTAATTCATTGAAAGCTATTCCGAGCTAGTCTATATGCTAAGTGTTATCATTCAAAGATAAACAGGCAAGGGCACAGGCTTTCTCTTTCTTGTGGCTGAGTGATGTTACATTGTACATGTGCACCACATTTACTTCATCCATTCATTGGTTAATAGACATAGAGGTTGCTGCCATGTCTTATTAGATATTGTGAATAATGTTGCTATGAATATGAGAGTGCAGATATTTTTTTCTGGTCTTGTTTTCATTTACTTTGGATATATATACAGAAGTGGGGTTGCTGGATCATATTTTAGTTCTGTTTTTTGTTTTTGGAAGAAACTCCATGTGGTTATTCATGATGGCTGTACCAGTTGGCATCTCCACCAACAGTGTATAAAAGTTCCCTTTACTCTACATCCTTACATTTCAAAAGGTGTGAGGTGATTTCTCATTTTGGTTTTGGTTTGTGTTTCTCTATGATTAGTGAAAATGAACATATTTCATATATCTGTTGGATATTTGTATGTCCTCTTTTGAGAAATGTCTATTCAAGCACTGTGCTTATTTTTTAATTGTGTTATTTGATTTCTGCTATTGAGTATTAACTATTTGTCAGATATAAAGTTTGTAAATATTTGTTCCTATTAAATAGATGGTCTCTACACTCCATTTGTTTCCTTTGCTGCATAGAAGCTTTTTAGTTTGAGGCAATCCCCTCATCTATTTCTGCTTTTGCTATCTGTGTTTTGGGGGTTATATCCAAAAAATATTATTGCCAAGACAAATATCAAGAAGCTGGTTCCCTATGTTCTGTATTGGGAACTAATGTAGTCTATTGGGTTGGCCAAAAAGTCCATTTAGTTTTTTTCTGTAAAACAAAAGACACATTTTTTCATTTGCACCAACAACTTTATTGATTTGGATATGTTGAGTATGTTGGCTAGCTCCTGCTATTGGCTTCTAGTGGGTAGAGGCCAGGGTGCTGCTAAACATCTTCCAATGCATAAGACAGCCCCACAGCAAGAATTTCTTGGCCAAAATGTCAATAGGACCAAGAAACTTCACAAACCACTTTTGACATGTTCGATCAGTCACAGTACCTTCTCCATACACTACACAAATGAATTTTTTGCATTTCAGTTATACTTTTACCTTCTTGAAATAGTAATACATAATATACCAAAGAAGTTGCATATATTCTTTCATCTTCAATATTAAATGGCTGCACAAAAATTCACCCATTTTGATGTTTTTTAAAACACACGCTAATATAATAGCTGTCATGATACAATTTAACAAAATTGCTTTGAATGAAGTTAAAGACAACTATGCACTACTAGAGCCATCATATGGAAAAAATGAAACAACTTTTTTGGCCAACCCAACAGTTTTCCAGTTTTATGTCTTACCTTGAAAACTTTCATCCATTTTGTGTTTGCTTTTGTACATAGTGTGAGATGAGGGTCCAATTTCATTTTTCTTCATGTGGATCTTCAGTTTTCCCAGCACCATTTACTGAAGAGACTGTCTGTTTTTTCAATTATGTGGTCTTGGTACCTTTTCAAAGTTCAGTTGATCACAGATTTATTTTGGGAATCTCTATTCTGTTGCATTGGTCTATGTGTCTAATTTTCCCAGCACCATTTACTGAAGAGACTGTCTTTTTTTTCAATTATGTGGTCTTGGTACTTTTTCAAAGTTCAGTTGATCACAGATTTATTTTGGGAATCTCTATTCTGTTGCATTGTTCTGTGTGTCTAATTTTATGCCAATACCATACTGTTTTGATTACTATAACTTTGTAGTATATTTTAAAACCAGGAAATATAATGCCTTCAGTTTTGTTCCTCTTGCTCAAGATCACTTTGGCTTTTCAGTGTCTATTATAGTTTTATATCAATTTTAGAATTTTCTTTTCTATTTCTGTGAAAAAATGCCATCGGAATATTGATAGGAATTGCACTGAATCTGTAGATAACTTTGAATAGTGTAGATATTTTAAAAATACTACTTCTTCTAATCTATGGACATATGATAGATAGATTTATTTGTGTTTTCATCAATTTCTTTCATTAATATCTTACCATTTTCTGTGACTTTTTATTTACCCTCCTTGGCTAAATTTATTTCTAAGTATTTTATTCCACCCTTTTGGGCACCAACAATCCAAACCTATCCAATCTCCAAGTTATTCCCTCTTGCATAGTGAGGGGCATTGATACCTCAGTAAGTGGAGAAAGAAGAAAAGTGAGATTTTTCACCAGTTTCTGGATCAGCAAAATCTTATCAGGAATTGTAACTAACTTATGATTTGATTGCACTTAAGCAAAAGAAAATGAAATATATATATATACACACACATATATATATATTAAAGATTTTTATTTATTTATTTTTAGAGAGAGGAAGGGAGGGAGAAAGAGACAGAAACATCAATGTGTGGTTGCCTCTCATGTGGCCCCCACTGGGGACCTGGCCTGCAACCTAGGCACATGCCCTGAGTGGGAATCGAACCTGCAACCCTTTGGTTCGCAGCCCACGCTCAATCCACTCAGCTATGCCAGCCAGGGCAGAAATATATTTTTTAGGGAAGAAGCAATGCAGGCATGTTTACTTCTTAGATTTGATGCCCAGCATAAGTATTAGAATTTTTTTCAGGACCTCCAGGTTTAGTTATTCAGTCATTTCTTAACCCTTGATAAAAATAAAAGTCTTGTACACTAACATAAATGTATCTAAAGCAATATTGTATTCTCTGACTGACTCTGTGTCTGACACATAGTTGATCAATAAATATTAAGAAAATGAATTGAAAAAATGAGATACATGAATTAATTAAAAATCTCAGGATAGGAGATTAGAGGTTTCCTTCAAACTCTATATATTGAAGTATCTCTTCTATTGTGCAAATTTTTAGACCCAGGTAAAACATTCTTCATAGTTGGAGTATGTAGCACAGGAACCCCAACTTGGTGAGCTGCTCAAGCATTCGTGATATGCGAGGAAAAATCACCCGGTAGACTAGCAGATGTAACCATGCTGTTTATTACTCACATTTCAGGGGAGTGCACCAACATGGGAGGCTGCTATGAGAGAGACTGTGCCTTCCCCAGTCTGAGGCTCATTATAAGGGGACCCAGACAGAGGCAGCATGGGTCCAGCGTGCACAGACCTATAAGTGGCTGCAGCTGCATTACATCGGTGTGTACGTGCAGAAGGAAAAGGTCAAGAAGCAGTCACAGGACAAGAAGCCACTTATCTCCAAAAGGAGATAAGGAGGGAGATACAATCTATTCCCAAAACAATATACATTCCTCCTGGCCAGGGGCTCCTTGTCCAGCCCTCATCACAGGTAGTGGGAGAGCCTTGTATTGACCCCACAGAGTATAAGTGGTAACTTCCAGGGTATTTAAAAGCTATCAAAATAATAAGAAGAAGGAGGAGGTGGAGATAGAGGAAGAAAAATAATTGCGTATCCTTATCAGCTGTGCTTCATCATTGTGCCTCCCTCAAATTTCTTTCTTTACTTACCATTAAATATGATATAATCTAAGATCCTAAAAATCTTTTTCATGATTTTCTTTGTAAATAATTGGAGATTAAATGGAAAAAGAATCTGCTTCTGATTTCTCAATTCAGAGCTTACTGAGCCAGGGAAATTGGAGTTGTCTTTTCCTTATCCCAATTCCTACAAGGTGCTGAACAGCACGAGAAAGTAGAAACCAGACACAGAGGCTTCATCTTTCTGGGCCACTAATTATCCATCAAAAGTATTGCTCTAACAAAATGTCGATACAGGCTTCCATATTTTTATGATGGTTGACTTCTGCCGTGTCAGAGAAAAATTTTAAGTGGAAAATGGAACAGTAACAGGAATTCTTGCTAAGAAATTTCATGTATTTGCCACATAAAATGCCCCATTCATCTCTGAAAAAAATAGGGGAGGGGATGGAAAAGAAATGGGGCCTTAGTTTATTCAGTTCCAGCTGATTCCCATTTGGAGAATGCAGTTCAACTTCAAGTAAGACTCTAAAGTCACATCTGACTCTGATGCTGTTGTACAGGTTACCATGTTTTACAGTATCTTCAGGACAGCTGGTGTTCTTTCTTCTGCAATATCCCAAAACATGCCTAAACCTATTCGTGGTGGCATTAGACTATGCATGTAGTTTTAGCACATGCAAATGAGATACTTGTTTTTACCAAATGGATACTGCTTTAAAGAAAGGAAATACAGGGCAATTGATACATGTCTCCTTGGGTTTGACCGAAATGGGGTGCAATTCAGCTTGACACCTCATTGCCTCTTTGCCTTTATAGTTGAAGAAGCACAAGCTTGTTCATTTTTACAGCTGCCGAGGGCTTCCACTGTTTCTGACCACCATTCTCTCCCCACACTGGGCTTTCATACCAATGAGCAGGGTGATTTCAAAAGTACCCTGATCACCTTTGATCTCTCTCAAACGGATCTGCTCCCCAAATGGGTTCTTCCCCCCAAGAAAAGATTGACAGTGTATTCTCGTTACACTCTGGATTGGTGTCATGAAAAACATTTTCTGTCGTGATTTTAGTGATCAAAAGATGGCAACTTGACCCAAAACATTTTTTCTTGATTTTGCCTTAAACAACACACTTTAACATTTTAAAATAATTTAAACAGGTGTCCAGTAACAGAATGACAAACGTTAAGTGTGAAATCTGAAAGTCGAGAAACTGAACCACATATGGTCACCTTTTCTTTTTTTTTAACATCCGCCTGCGCTGGACTGTTAAGTGGTTTCATCACGGCCAAGCTAAGCAGGGCTTGTAAAACCTCGGAGGTGGGCATTCAAAGGCAATGCTCCCTGGTGCCTTTAATGCCTTTTGTAATTCCTCATTTAAACAGATTGCCCTGTGATCCCAAACTGGGAATGCAGGGCGATAAGCCATTTCCTGGGGGTACTTGAAAGCTAATTGCGGAACATGAGGCTTGTCTCTTTGCAGGATTCTTTGGCTCCTATTTCATTGTGTGGGAATGGAGCCGGGAGCAGCATTCTCTGACAGTCTGTATCATGTATGTGCCCAGGAGCTCTTTTTTTTTTTTTTTGATACTGGAGAGCTAAAGGCCTTTGTGGGCTTGCAAAATTTAACTTACGTAAGTAAGTGATCCAAATATTCAATGACAACTCAGAGCTCAGAAGGCGAGAGACCAAGGAAGGGACATTTTGTGGAAAGGGGAGGAGTTCTGGGAGCTCTGTGGCTCTGCCTTCCCTGAGCCGGGCAGTTACACTTTGTTAATGCACTTTGAGTAACTAATTCAGCTTTTGCTTTGGAGATAAAAGAAGAATGTTTCAGAGCATGTCAGAAAGGGACTCAACTATTTTAATGACTCCTAGGTAATGCTCTCAGATAACTGCCTTCAGCTCAGTGAGCCCCCTTGCTCCATGGGAGAGAAGGGGGCTGTGTAATTCTCACCCAGTCGTTTTCTCACTCTCTTACGAGAGTTATGTTGGCGACTCAAAGCCTTTTAAAAGTTTGGATGATATAAATCTCTGTTTGCGCACACATACACAGACACTCACTTTGTTTATAATACTAAATAATAGTTAACATTTACTGAGGGCTGGCTGCATGCTGTGGGCAAGTCCAACCTCTTTAAGTCTCCTAATGTATTAAATTCTCATACTCTGAATAGGAAAGTTTTGCTGATCAGGAAACAGAGGGCCAGAGCATTGAAGTAACTAACTCAAGGTCACAGAGCTAATAAAGGGAAGAGCTAAGATTCAGACTCAGGCAATCTGACTACTGAACTGATGTTCAAAGTACAAAGCTTCTTTCCTTTGTGTCCTTCAACATCCCCATTCCCCATCTGTAACCAAACATATGGAACCCATAAATTTCTTTTATGGGAACTAACATCACCATGGAGCCTGAGATAGATGTTGATTGGGTGCTGGGTGACAGAGGAACATATTGTGGATGGAGGGTGGCGGTAAAGTTAGTTGATTTCAGTACTCTGAAGAATAAAGCGTGGTGCTTTGAAACACATGAAAGGTCAGTAATGTTCTGATGGCCACAGAGAAGGTGTTACCATGAAGTAGGGAATTCTACCCCTCCCTCCCAGTGACTTCAGTGGCCTGGAGTTTCAACCATGCCAAGGAAAGGCAAAGGGTGAACTGATCTTCAAAACTGATGTCTGGTACATAAAGTCCCTTGGTGGCATCTGCTCTTTTATATTACATCCTTGAAATCTCTATTGCAGGTTGTCTTGTGTTTCATTGCAAGAACATCTACCATCTGAGTTATCAATCCAGCCAACTAAAGAAATAGAATCTCAGGAAATAGCACAAATGGAGCTAGGGGCAGTTCCTTTAGTTGACATACAAATTCCCCTTCCTTATGATTACCTGGCATTTAGTGTGTCTCTAAAAAATTAAAGGTAACCCTGATATAAAAAGAAAGCACAACAAAGAATTACACTGGAACTTGTGTGTTTGAAAGTTCATCTGGTCTTTAGGGCTCAGTCCTGCACAGAACATGGAAATGAAAATCATCCAGTTGGTCCTTGGGACAGGAGAAATGATCTGGGGTAACCTGTCTTTCCGTGTTGAGAGCCACCTGAAGCAGGGGGCATTAGGAACTTGAGTGCCTCTAATTCTGGTTGCCTAATTTTCAGTGCTTACTGAGGTGGCAGACGAGTGTATTTGTGTCCCCGGAGCAGGGCAATCTGTCAGCAGAATGCTAAGTAGCTATTTCAGTGGCGCTGATTGATTCCCAGAGATGGCACAGATGTGACCTCCTTAGTCAAAGTCAATGTTTTCTTGGCCCTCAAAATTCCAGAAAAATACAAATGCAAATGAAAAATAATGACAAGGCCCACACGTCACCCCAGAGTCATCGCCCCAACAATTACTAATGCCTGCCAGGCCTCCAGCATCCTGCCAGGTGCTGACAATGACAAAAAAAATCATCGCAGACGTAACTCCTGTTCTCTACATCAGTAATGATAAAGTAGCAAAAGTTATGTAGTTTTAAAGATCACAGAGTTTAAAATTTATTTTGCCACTTGTATTATGCTTTTCAGATAAAAACTAACAAACATAAGCATGCTGTATACATAATCTTTTTCATCAAGAATATCCTTTCCTTTATCAACCTGGAGAAGCTCCACCTGCTTACCGAGTCCAGCATGGTTGTCACCTCAACGACATGAAGCTTCCGTGGCCATGCCGACACTGCAATGCTCATCACTTTCTCTGTGACTCCTTCCACACCACTGCAATGCAAGATGTTACTGTGCATGGCTGAGTGTGTGTCTGAAGACCCCACTCCATGGGGGACCTCCTCTGGTTGAGGTTCTGCTACATTCTGGCTGTTCTTTAGAATCATCTCTGGGTATGTTTAAAAAAAATACAGAAGTTCAGGTTCCGAATGAGACCCATTGGCTCAAGATTTCCAGCGTATAGACCTGCACGTCTTTATTTTGTTTTACCCTCCACAGGTGATGTTGACTCACAGTCAGGGCTTAGAAGCACTCACTGTGCCTGATCCGTCTCTATAGCTCCAATGCCAGGAGCAATGCCCAAGGACAGGGGCTCAGATCACGCTTCAGGACTGTGAATCACTCACGTCCACTTTATGTGTCTTTGTAAGTAAATATTTAAGTTATGCATAGCTTCCACTGCTGAGGCCAATTCAAATGCTTCTGTAGGCTTCTCTTGCAGATCTCTGGGTTGCTACAGCTGCATTCCTTGGTCGATCTTTTGCTTTCGCACCGAGATAAAGGAAGTTATCTGAGGTGGAAATATTTTCTTTTGTGTGAAGTTTTGCAATAGATAAGTTAGAATTTCAAGATATAGTAGAAGGGATTTATTGCCAAAAGGTGACAAGGAAATAAAGATTAGTTGTAAAAAGCCTCTCTGTATATTCATATACATTTCCAGACTAGAAAAAAAAAATCCCAAGAAGTTTTCTATCCTAAGGTCCATGACCAAATGTCTAACTTCCTAATGGACATTTACATACTCAAAATGGAACTTCCTAATCTTTCCTAAACATCTTGTTGGGGGTAAGGCCTGAAGCTGAGATGGCGTAAGATACTCCTATATGATTGAGGATTCAGAATGAGAGAATCTGGCCTTGCCACTTACCCATCTTCCCCATGGAGAAGTTGCCATACAAAGAATAATAGCAGAATATGAACCAAAATGTCACATCACTGATCCAATAACCCAGTGAAATATTTCATGGTTTAGAATGGACTGCTTGGGCTAGAGGTGAAAGTGAGCCATCCATTTCTTTTCTACTATTTAAATCGAAATCTTAAAAGTAGGACATTCAATTCTCCCTGTGCAGACAGGAAGTAAGAGGGAGAAATGAGAGATGGATGGTCAGATCTGCAGAGAAGACCTTGGTCTTCTTACCCACTCAGCTCTGAGCTCAGAGGAGCTGGAGAAGAAAAGGAGAGAGCCATGCATGGGTCTGGATTATGGAGACACACTCCACCTAGGTTTGCTTATCAAGGGGGCAAGGAGAGAAAAGAATGAGAGCAGGTGTCCCTCACTTTAAGACCCAGTAACCCTGTCTAAGGGGAAAGTAGATACCAAAGAATGTCCCAGTTTCAGACAAATCATATTAAATACTCCTACCCCCTTGATGGAAGACCTAGAAAGTGAGCAGAAGGAGCCCTGGAATGAATGGAGCAGCCTCAGGTTATTTTTTTATCCCACTGGCCTCTTGTCTATAGGCAGCCATTTCAAATTCCGAGTATTCATGCCCCAACCTCCACAGCAAAGAATGACCTAGCTTAAAATATTAATAATGCTGAGGTCGAGAGATCCTGGATTGAAAAGAACATTTGTTGAGTGCTCACTTCTATCACACACAAAAACTGTTCTTTATATGTATGGTCTCATATTATTCTAACAGAAACCCCTTGATGAAAAATACTGAATATAATCCCCATTTTTAGATGAGGAATTAGAAGCTCAGAGAAATGAGGACCAGCACAAGGTCACAGATCTGGGAGGAAGCAGAAAGGGACAGCAGTCATGGTTTCTAACTCCCTCTCATGTACATCCTTCCAACAGAGTTCCCTATTTCCACCATGTTGTTAACGTCTGCCTTTCACATCCCCAGTGTCCCCAGCATAACTCAGGCTCTCTGGGGATGAGGTCTTTTGGCAGGTCAGCCCACAACCATTTCCATCAATTCAGGCTTCTTTTGTCCTTAGCCAGACTCTGTGTAGAGATGCTATAAGTTTAGTGCTTCCTAGGATAGGATCCGTTAAGAAAGCACTGTCAGTCCTTCCCTTCTTTTAAGTATATTTTATTGATTATGCTGTTATAGTTGACTCACTCTTCTTCTCCCCTTTATTCCCCTCCACCTTGCACCCCCCTCCCACCAGCTCCTCCCCATCCCAATTTCATGTCCATGGATCATAAATATAAGTTCTTTGGCTTCTCCATTTCCTATACTATTCTTAACCTCCCCCTGTCTATTTTGTACCTACCACTTATGCTTCCTATTCTTTGTACCTTTTCCCTGACTCTTCTCTCTTCTCCTCCCTAATGATAAACCTCCATGTGATCTCCATTTCTGTGATTCTGTTCCTCTTCTAGTTGTTTGCTTAGTTTGTTTTTATTTATAGGTTCAGTTGTTGATAGTTGTGAGTTTGTTGTCATTTTACTGTTCATAGTTTTGATCTTCTTTTTCTTAGATAAACCCCTTTCACATTTTATATAATAAGAGCTTGGTGATGATGAACTCCTTTAACTTGACCTTATCTGGGAAGCACTTTATCTGCCTTGCCATTCTAGGTAATAGCTTTGCTGGATAGAGTAATCTTGGATGTAGGTCCTTACTTTTCACAACTTCAAATACTTCTTTCCAGCCCCTTCTTGCCTACAAGGTTTATTTTGGGAAATCAGCTAACAGTCTAATGGGAACACCTTTGTAGATAAATTTCTTGCTGCTTTTAAGATTCTCTTCTTACTTTAATCTTGGGTTATGTAATTATGATGTGCCTTGCTTCCTTGGGTCCAACTTCTTTGGGACTCTCTGAGCTTCCTGGACTTTCTAAAAGTCTATTTCCATTGCCAGATTAAGGAAGTTCACCTTCATTATTTTTTCAATTAAGTTTTCAGTTTCTCACTCTTCCTCTTCTTCTTCTGGCAACCCTATAATTCAGATGTTGGAATGTTTAAAGGTGTCCCTAAAGTTCCTAAGCCTCTCCTCATTTCTCCTCAATTTTCTGGCCATTCTGCTTGTTTTTTGCTTTTAAATTTATTGTTGTCCTTCTTTTGGTTGTGCAAGGAGCCAAAGTGTATCTAACTACTCCTCCATCTTGCCAGAAGTCCTGTCTCCCATTCCTTTGCTTTTAAACTCAGGAATTTTTTTCATCTGATTTTTTCAAAGAACATAGATTCGTCTTTCTCATGCAATTCTGAAATAGTGGTTCATTGTCAATGCAGATTACTTGGTCAAAGGATTGTAATAGCTGTGTACAGGGCCAGGTGGGTACTTAAAATATTGGGGGGGGTCACCTCATTAAAGTACATGCTGGTTTAATCGCTACAGTACATCTGAATCTATTAGAGAGTAATATTGATTATAAGATATAATTTAAAAATAGAAATAGCCAAAAACATAAACATGTTCAAAGATAAAGTGTAGATGAGATTTTGGATAAAATAGATCTGGGCTTCAGCTACTTTCCAACTTGAACTTCCTTATCTTTCCCATTTCATGTATTTTTTTAAATTCACCCCCTCACTTAGTGCCCCCAGCCACATGTACTCCTTCAGTTCCTCAAATACACAAAGTTCTTTCCTGAGTGTCTCCAGTCATGATCTTGCACTTCAAGAACCAGCTTCCTCCTGCCTCTCATTTACTTACCACTCACTCTTTTGTTCAGCTCTCAACTCAGAAGCTATTTCTTCATAGATGCTCTCCATGGTCTGCCCCAATCTAAATCAGCATCTCTTCTCTCATCATCGCCTGTCACTGTTTGGTGGTGTTCAGTGGTGTTTATTAGTGTGCTGCCCATCTCTCCCACAATAGAAAAAGAACTCCATGAAGGCAAAGGCCCTATTGGCTTGGTTCACCAATGCTCAGTCAATAGCTGGCCTCAAAAAATATTTTTGAATGAATGAATAAATGACATGGTTCATTTACTTAACCTGTAAGAGCTGTATATTCTTATCTGTACAATGATGGTCTTAACAACAACTTCTCAAAATTATCATTAGAATGAAGTAAGGTGATAAATAGCCCAGTAAAATAATTGGACAGTAGTTGGTGCTCCATAAATATTATTCAAGACCTGGGAGCTCTTATCTTCATTCTCTGATTAGATTATTTTTCATGTGACTTGGAGTAAGAACTCTACTCTCCATGTCTCCCATTTTCTTTTATTAATAGGTCATACTATATGAAAATAACCCCAAAACAGTAATTTCATAAATTTTAATTTATACAGAATTTTTATACAGAGAAGTAAAATATAATTCAATAGTTTCAGACATATTATAACATAATTTATAAGCAAGATGAAGAGAGAGCATTTCTACACCATTTAGTGAGTAGTGATGTTCATAGACAAGAATTCAAAAGAATTGCCCCACTTTGGCTGGTGTGACTCAGTTGGTTGGAGCCTTACCCCGTAAACTGAAACGTCACAGGTTTGATTCCTGGTCAGAACACATGCCTAGATTGTGGGTTAGGTCCCTGGTCGGGGCACGTACCAATCAACGGTTCTCTCCCTCTCTCTCTTCCTCCCTGCCCCTCTCGCTAAAATCAATAAGCATGTCCTCAGGTGAGGATTTTAAAAAACTTGCCCCAAATCATATTACCACTTGACAACTTGGTAGAAAAGTCAAGTTCTTAAGAAGTATTAGGCCTCCAGATTCTCTTTTACCTCTAATTTGGCTCCTCTTATTTTTGTGTCTTGGGTTTTGGGAAATTTTTGTGACTCTTTGCCTTGCCACAGATTCCTGATCAGACTTTCCTGAGTTCATTTTTACTCAGTCACCCTTGGGCTGGGCCACTGAATGGCAATGAACTTTTTATTGCCTGCAGTTACAGACAGCTGTTTTTTCAGGCTCCATCAGGAATGACCTACACACACATTCCTGAAATTGAACACAGCTGCTGATGAGTTGCTAATCCAATTGACTGGTGAATCTAAATTTATCTTACTCGTGGTGGATGGAGCTAAATAAAGGAGTATAACAGGTGTACTGTATCGTATCACCAATTTCTCAAACATCTTCCTTTGGTTCTTTATTTCTTATGTTCCAGAAACTGCAGAGCATCATTTAGTGACCTGTCACACTTGGTGTACTGACAGTGTGACTGAACTAGTCCCGGGGATCTTCACAGAAAAGGCAGTCAGAGTCCCGGTCGGCTGAAGATTCCATCTGAATGGTGAGTGAATGCACAGGAAAGCTATTTCTGAGGGCTTTAGCAATTTCCCTCCGAACACTCTGGCTGTCCCAGCCGGCTGCTGTTGAAAAGGAACCACAGTGAGACTGGCGTTGACTGCACATACATAGGTGACTAGTAAACCTCCAGTTTCAAGTACTCTGTGGGGGGAGGCCCAGGCCAAATGCTCAGAAAGAGGCAGGTTGGCTCTGACAATCAGCTACAGACACACAGACAAGGCAGGGGGGGAATTCTAGTGCAGCAAAGTACCCCCGTCACTGTGGGAGCTCTTCCTCACAGTTTTCTCTGGGGCCTGGCACTCCTAGGGGCTGCTTATAGAAGGGGAAATGAGCCCTGAAAAAAAGCCAAGACAGAATGGTTATTTCTTATACAACTTTGCTCACCATTCCCCAAGGACCGCTGGGTTGCAGCCCTTGTATCTAATCAGAAGCTACATCAAGACTAGTGACAGGAGGCAGGAAGCATTTAGAGCTCCCCACAGACTTTTCTTAGAGCAGCAACCCTTACTCCATCTTTTCTCTTGTCCCCAAAGGTGTCAGGAGGCTATAAAGTTCCCTCCATGGTAACCTGAGTACTAGATTTTTCCATTTGCAATAAAATATTGGTGTAGCGGATGCTGTAAATTCCCTGTAGCCAGATCTGGTCCTCTCAGAAAAGATGAGGACGTCTGAGAAAGCAAAGTCCTCAGATGACTGTCACCAACATCCCTGTACCCTGCCACTAAGTAAGTTCTTCAGTTATTTTTTAGCAGCCTAATGTATCATACTTGGCCTGAGCTGTCTTGTGAGGCAGTGAGATTCCTCCCACTGCCCAATTCCTCAGCCTTAGGATAGGTCATGGACAAAATCACCGTCTACTTGAGAAAGTAGTTTTTACAGTAAACCCAACATCCTAGATATTGTTGCACATGGTCGTAGAATTTCTAACCATTCACTAAAAAAATTATTAATTTTTACTAGCATGTTTTTTTAGATTGTTGGAACCTTAAGGGTAGAGCCTGTACATCCTTCATCTTTCTATCTTTAGTGATAGGCAAAGCATCTCATATACAGGAGATACTCAATGGAGATGAATTGTTTAAATCATTCCTATTATTTAACTAACTGTTTGGGTGCCACATCAAGCAGGTGAAGTCTAATTTCTCAGAGCCTAAGGTCTTGAAGTTTGGGTGGCATTTTACCCCTTTGTTCTACTCTACACCCTCTTCAGTAGGCCTCAAGGGATGTCATCACTATCCCTGTTGCCATGACAACATTGACAGGAGGGATGGTTTTTAAAGGCCTTAGGTAATACAAAACACTTCACAGTTGTTTTGACAGGCAGCAGGCACTAAGGGCAGCTCTACAAAGAGGAGGAAAATTACTGAGTTTATAGAACAAGAACTGGATTTTGTCCAGGGTGTTTACAGAACTCACTGACCTGCAGCAACGTGCACTGAGAGAATCACGTGGTTCATTGTTAGCGACCAGACATGCAGGCTGTGCACAGACAGCACCCCGTCCACCCCTGAGATGAGCTCTTTCACCGCATCATAGCTCAGGTTGCTTGGCACACCTGACAAAAGGAAGGAGTGGGTGGTTGTTGAATGGGAGGCTGCTGTTATTCAACTGATACAGCTCACTGAGATGGCTAATTGGGTCAGCAGTGTCCCCACCCAGGTATCAACATCTGCCATCTCCATTTATAGTTTCTTATTTCAAATGAGTACAAATCAGATTCACCAACTGCAAAGGGTTTACTGTCAATCAAAAGCTCATGACAAATATTTGCACATTTTACTGTGCAATAATCAACAACAGTTATGTGATCATCCTTCATTTCTAGGGTGTATTATTAAACCAAATTGCGCTTTTCCCAGTGACCTTTGCATATACTCTGAAAGCAAAATGAAATAACCTGGGATTTGTATCAGATAATCCTGGGTTAGCATTCTGGCTATAACTATTTTGAGTTTGCCCAAATTTTGGAATGTCTCTAATTTTCAGCATCATTTGCAATAAAATGAGGGTGGTAATAATATGTAGTTCACAGAGTACTTTGAGGAGCATATCAGAAAACAACTGCCCTTTGTAAACCGTGATGCTGTACCAATGTTAGTTATCCAACAGGTCAGTTGAGTGAACTGCATTGTAATCCTAGCATTGTAATACCATTATATTATTCAGTTTGTAAAATTTTACTAAACTTTCAAACAAATAGAAACAGACTCATAGAGACAGAGGGCAGACTGACAGCTATCAGAGAGGAGGGCTATTGGGAGCTGGGTGAAAAAGGTGAAGGTATTAAGAAAACAAAACCTTCATAGATACAAACAACAATATGGTGATTCCCACAGGGAAAAGGGGATCTGAGGGAGATAGAAAAAGCTATAGGGAGATAAATGGTGATGGAAGGAGATTTGATTTCGCGTGGTGAACACACAATACAGTATACAGATGATGTGTTATAGAATTGTACATGAAACCTATACAATTTTATTAACCAATGTCACTCTAATAAATTTAATAAAAATTTAAATTTAAATAAAAATATTGATTTAGATTCATAGTTGGGGGTTGAAATTCAGGGCACAGAATGTACCGGTTTAACTGCCGTCCTCATTTCTAAAGGAACAGTGTGGAACACACAGGAAGGTGGTCTGGCCAGCAGCCACTCAGCTTTTCTTTGGGGCTGAAGGAACTGGGGTGTCTTGATCCCGGAGAAGAGCAGGCTAAGGAAGTAGGATTGCTTTTTTCAAACACTGCAAGGATTGTCACATAGAAGACTAGAGGTTATGAAAAGTTTGAAGTTGCTTGCTTTGGCTCACTACAGGAGCCAATGGTTGGTTAGAATTGTAAAAGATATCAGTTCGACCAGCACAACAACATCAAAAGCCACTGGATGCAGTAGTAAATCTCTGTCAACTGAAGACGATCCAAAGAGAATGCTGTAGAAGAGATTTCTATGGCTGACCACCTTTTAGCCTCTACTTCAATCATATGTATACCACACCAATACCTGGTGTGTTTGTTAAAAATAAATATGCCTTGGCTGCAGTCTCATCCTCCTGAAAAAAATTTCTGTGGATGAGGTTCTGAAATCTACATACTTCCAGAGTGGCTCTCAACCTTGGAGGCACAGCAGTATCACTGGAGGAGATTTTAAAAATCCTGATGATGGGGTTACATACAAGACCAATTAAATCAGACCCTCTGGGGATAAGACCAAGCATCAGTTCTTCCAATGCTTGTTTGATGATTCTAATTCAAAGTCAATGTTGAGAACCATGGTACCAACATTTATAAGCCACTGAACAGTGTTTCTACTTTGCAGTGGTTCTCAAGCTTGGCCACGTGTTAGAAAACATCAAAGCCTAGTCAGTTGTACCAGAGTCTCTGGACATGGGGCCTGAGCATAGGTATTTTTAGAAAGCTTCCCAGATTGTCATGACCAGTTATTTGAGAAGCATTTACTTAAAAATATATAGAGCATCCTTAATCGTCCTTCCTTGGAGTTAAGGACCTTGCCCACAGGGATTTTGCCCTTAGGGCTACTTTAATATTGTCTACAGTTTGAGTTTAGTGTAATCCCACTTCACACTGTTTCACAGAGGCAACAAAGAGCCAGTCAACATGTCCTTTCACTGAATGAGCTGTGCAAAGCTCAGGATACCAGAAACAAATTAAAGGGTTTTTTGTCTCAGATGAGCCATAGAATGTGTTGGATTCATGGGTGAAGTACTTCTATTGTAGTGATAATAATAATAGCATACACTTATTGAGGACCTACTGTAGGGCAAGGTTTGTGCTGAAAATAAAATCACTTTATTTACAGTGATTATTTTACTTTAATATTTACAAGAACTGGAAGAGCTAGTTATCAGTGTTACAATGGCTATTTGGAGACAGAGAAATTAAAAAGCATTCTTAAGACCACACAGATAAGTGGGGTATCAGAGTTCATGCTCTGAATGTGAGGTGTTATCCAAATGCTGGGCTCTAGGTATTGTGACCCAAAGTTGACCATTATGCCTAGTGGGTCATCTATGGGGAGTTCCCTTTGACTTCAGAAGACCTGCTGCCATTCACCTAGAGATGAAGTCATGATCCCATTACCCTTTGTCTCTCTTGCCTCTTTACATTTATGGAGAACACGAGCCCTCTATTCTTTCTTTTACTCTATGAAATAATGCTGACAAGCACAGGGATGTGCTCCTACTGACCTCAGTGCTCCATCACAGTCAAGAAACCTTTTCTTTTCTGAGGGAGAGTCTGCAAAAATATTCACGCAGCCAGGAAAATAATCAAATTAGTGTTTAAAAAATAGTTTTCCAGATTGATAAATATGTGTAAAAATCACTCAGCATGACTCAGTTAAAGAACTGCACGTGAAGCCAATAAGATAAGATATTTCACCTATCAGATCAGGAAGGAGTCGGCGGTTTGACAAGACCCAGCGATGCCGAACACGCGAGGGCATCTGCACTGGAGCAGGCCGTTGGCCAGACAGACACCGATTTAGGATCTTTGGCAGGCGTGGCGGTATCCGTCAAATTTTAAAATGTACAGAACTTTTGAAACAGACATAACATTTTTAGGAATTATTCCACAGATATGTAAATGCTAAAAGTACATACGTACAAGAATGGTAATTATGCCATCGTTTTTAACACCCATCAATAAGCAAGTACGTGCATTCAGCGGAATACTTTGTAGCTATGGAAAAGAATGGGGTGTTTCTTTGTATCTTTCTAAATATGTTTGATCATATTGGAGATCTTTCCATATTAGTTATGGAAAGTGAGAAAAACAAGTGCGGAATCCCATTTGTTTAAAAAATGCATAAATACATACACACATGCACTATACATATATGGTACACACATATATATTTATACTTGTGTATATATAACATGTACATACATAAATGCATAGTTATTGTTGAAAGATATGTGTCAACATTAGTAGGCATTACTCCGATGAATGGGACTCAGAATTCAAAGGTGGAAAAATGGGGAGACTTTTTAAATTCATTTTTATTTTCCATATTATTTTAATATTTTACCAAAGATAACTATTCTTTTATGTTAACCTAATTTGAAAACCTGGTTTAAAAATTAAGCATCTTCTAGATAGGAGTTATCTGACAGTTTCAATGATTAGCTGTCCTTTCTGCCGTGGATAATCACCAGGGAAGATCTACACTGAAAGACATGGGAAGTGGGATGTAGTCATCTCAGACTGTGGACCGGTCTGTCTCTTATCCCCTCTTAGTCATTAAGCTCCATCATAGCAGCAGCAGCTGCAGCGCAGCACTGGACCCTCAGGAAAGGAAGTAGGTGTATTTGTGACTTGTCGAACCAGACATTGTCACCTCCAGGGTGAGGAAGTTCACTTGTTACTCCATGACGTTCGATTCCATTTTGTTTTGCTACTGTCAACATTATCATCTGCCAACAATGAGAGGGCCCACTGAGAATAGAACCCTTCAATGTAGCCCCAGCAGTACACACTATGGAAACGTGAGCTGTTTTGAAAGCAACTGCCTTCTGAGACTGTATCTACCTTATGTCAAAATATACTAGACAAAAAAGAAACGTTCAGCCAATATCCAGGTATTTTTGATCATCGGAATGTTTGATGTAGCGCAAACCTCTGGTTCTGGTTGAATTCGGGGGGTGTTGTTCACAGTCCCCTCCTGTGGACATCTCCTTAGTGGTATGAAAAGACTAGTCCAGTGGTTCTCCCCAGACCAGCAGCATCAACAGCTTGTTAGAAATTCACATTGCTGGGCCCCACCCCAGACCTACCATCTCAGGAATGGGGTGGGGGGGTGCCCAGCAATCTGTTTTAACAAACCCTCCAAGTGATTCTGATGCCACTACAGCTGGAGAACCACTGGCCCAGTCTAACAAGGGTTTTGGGTAGATCCTCCACGATAGTTACAGTGCTGCCTGAAGGATAGATCTATGCAGCCTTTCTTGGGTCTTTTCTGCGCACTTAGGGATAAACTAATATCTTTGCAATAACATCCTCCATGCCCATCTCCAGTGTTTGTACATACTGTTTTTACACTGAGCCATATCATTTAAAATTTGTTGGAGGAAAAATAGAAGCCAATGCTTTTTACTGGATCTTGCCTGAAAGAAAATCATAGTACTTGTCTTCCTTCATAATTGCTTATAAGTTTAAATATTTTCCATGATGCTACTAACAGCGAGGCCACTCCATTTTGTGGTCATAGGGAAGAGGAAACAGGGATTTTAGGAATAAGAGTAAAATCACTCCTACCTTCCATGAGTAGGATGGAGAGGTCCTTTAAGATGGTGATGGTGCTGGCCAAAACCAGGACGGAGAAGACAAAGGTACAGATTGGGTCGGCCATTTTATAGTCTGGCTAGAAAACGCAGGGACTTTGGTTAACGGATTCTGTGCCTCCTTGGCAGAAAGTCTGATTTAAAAAATCAGTGAACCTCCCTTTTTCCTTCCCTCCCCATCACCCTTTCACCCCCCTGACACTTCACATTCAACTCAGAGGCAACACTTTCTGAAGACTTAATGCTTCTTTTAAGCTTTCAACAACCAGTGACAGAAGAAGAAAGACTACAGAATATGATCTCCCATAATTTAAGAAGTAATAGAAAAGATAGTCTTGAGTGTTTTCTCAAGAGGCCTGATTTAACTTCTCTGGAATTAAGAGAAGTACAGAGTGTGTGATAGGCTGATTTGCACAATACCCAGTGACTTTTCAGCCTGATGAGAAGAAAGCATGTCATCTGCCCAGAGGTTGCATATGGGCAAAGTACAGCTGGATCTTGGTCTTGGCAGACTGGAGGTACTTTGGCTTGTTCCTCCCAAGTATGGCACATACCTGAGGAAGGCTTCTCTCATACTGTGCTAAGAGGACAAGCTGAGGCCTCATTCTTGCCTCGCTACTACTGACCCCCTTAGCCTCAGGGTGAAACACCTGCTATTCTGCCTCTGATGCAGTTTTGTGCCACAGAAAAGTATGTACCTCATTATGTCTAAGAAACTTGGCATCAACCTAACCTTTATAAACATACTCTCAAACGCCACTAACCCATACAATTTTGAAGTGTTTTTCTTAAAGCTTTCAGTGAGCCTTTGCTCAACTGAATTCTAATCCGTCTTTGTAATTTGCATGTACACGTTTTCCTTTTTTAGTGAAAACAATGTGGAGTCCCTGCTAACCAGACAGTCATGATATGAACAGAAATCAAAGCTCTTTTCCTCCATCACCCCCACCCCCACTCTAAACCTCCCCTGTTCGTTCTCAGTACTGCCCAGTAGAGACCTGTAGTGAAAATCCCCTGAAGGTCAGAGACCCTGCGGATCCATTCCCAGTTTCCACCAGCACCCGGACTCTTGAGAGAGCAGTTACCTCCCCACACTGTGGGTGATATTGGTGGGCCCATCACCCAGGTGCTCTACCCTCCGCCCACCAAGCAGCAGGTGTGTGACCCAAACCTGGTGAATGAGACTCCCTTTCCCAGAAATAGGAAACTTCAGCATAATGATGAGAAATGGAAAAAACTGAGTTACATTCATTTCAGTCTTGTGTCTGGGACAGAAGTTGGATGGTTTCTGAAAGAAGTCACCCTTATTTATACTTTAATTTCTGTGTGGCAGTTTATCCAATGAACTTCAGCATATATATTATATATCATATCATATAATAATATATTATATAATATCTAATATCTATAATCTAACATTATATAACCTATAACATATATATATATACACACATTTTTCTTAAATGAGCTAGAGATCTTTCTATTGCTTACAACCCAAGATCCCTAATGTATTCATGGTTCCACGTGAATACATGTTGAATACAGTGGTCCATATTGACTCCATGACAAAAGGAACTACTTTCCTGCAAGACTGGAAGCCCTAAAGTTAAAGACACAGCTCTTAGGAATTTAAGCCTAAGGTTTTAGACTTTGACTGTTTGCTCGTTTGTTTGAAAACTTGCACAGTAGTTTGTTTAGGCAAACATCGTCTGCCCACCTTCGTGTGAGTTAATATTGGAGGATCCACTTCTATACAGGTTGGTCTATAAAATTACTATGACAGTGGGTGAAATCAAACATGCTCACCTTAAAGTAGATAATAAGTGCACTGGTTAACACACTGATGCTCTGAAATAGATCTCCGAGGGCGTGCACAAAGGCTGCTCTGACGCTGGCGTTGGCTTGCACTTCCTTGTGACTGTGACCAGGGTGTCTCTGGTGCAAGATCACACTCAGTCTGAAGGAGAGAACAGCGTTCTCAGCACCCATGAGATTAACCCTTAAAAACCTATGCAGTGTCATGGATGAGTTCACCGTGGCGTATATTATCTCAACTGGCAGATAATTGAAATAGCAATGTTTTAAGAGACACTGTTTTGGACTAATTTTGAGCACAAGTGGATCATAGCATTTAAAACCTGTCACACAAAGACAGACAATGAAGATTTGCCTCAGTTTTCCCTTCTGTCCACCTGATGCCATTATTTCACATTAAACCTGGAAATCGTCCCTTCGATGAAAGTCAAGTGTTTGACGATGAGGAGGGGGAGTATCATTTAATGATGGTCCACGCATCTCAGGCACTGAGCTAGGCTTAAAGCAGAGCTGTGGTGGGAACGTAATTAAATGCGCTGCTTTCAAATGCAAAAAGCAGCAGAAAGGGATAAAATAAAATCAGTGAATTTCATCAGGGTTGGATTTTTTAACCTTTTATTTACCTAACTCTGTTCATTTACATGAGAATTTGAAATTTGAATAATTTTCTAATGGCCAATGATGAATATACTGTACTTCTTTGTAAGTGGCTATTTATCCAGAAACTAAAGTACCTTAAAAGATTATAAATGTAGATACAGATATAGACACACACACCTATAAAATACTGCAAAATTTAACAGTTCCTATTCACATCAGAGTTCAGTGGCAGTCGTTATAAATAATGTACCTGATTCTATTTATCTTCAGCTTCAAGAGGTTTAGCCCAAAGGTAAAATCAGAACTTTTTTTTACTGATGGCCAACAAGGACTGTTTTGCCCAGAAACTTTTTCTGTGCATTTTGTTACAAAGGTTTTAGAAACTGCTGTTTGGTGCCTTGTACCTCTGTTTTCAGTAGAGTGTCTGCTAAGTCTCAGGCCATCGTCACAAAGCAGACTGGCTGTTCTCCACCCAAACCTGATTATTGCATAATGTACACTGTTGAGACTGTCAGTGTTTGGGGGATCCCAGAACCTCCGTTAGGAGTCACCGTTTCAGGTTCTGCCTGCCTGCTGTGGCTGGCAGTTAATGGATGCTCCTTCCAGGTCTGCCCTGTGTGCCCCTCACATTGTCATTCACTCTTCGCTCACTTTATTTGAAGGAAAAAAAAATTTACTTAGGGACCCATGTATGCCAGGCACTGTTAAATGTCTGGGGCATCAAACTGAGTGAAAACAGACATGGTCCCTCCCCATCATGGCTTTAATAATGAAGGAGATGCAGAGAACTTAGAAAGATATGCCTACATGGAAAGTTCTAATTGTAATCAGTGTATGAGAAACTGCTGCTACAGATAATCAAACAAGGGAGTCAAACTGAGTTGGCAGACAAAACAATTGAGTTGGATTCAAAATGTTAGAGTTAAATAGGCTGACAAGGGGAGGGAATGTTTCAGGCAGAGAAAATTTAGCATGTAACAGCCTTAAGCTTTTTGCCAATAATTTTTATCCTAGAATCTCTTTGCAACTTGTATTACAACTTTATGTCCTAATTTTGAGTCCCCAGGGGATAAATATATTCGAAAATTATAGTTCTGATATCCCTATTGAGACAACACAGCCTCTAGCTGCACTTGAAACCTGTAATCCCAGTTCTGGGAGAAAACACTAGAGTCATCAGTATTCTCACCTTTTAATAATTACCTGAGTGCCCAGAAAAGTCAATGCCTTTCTATTCCATTGTCTTTACATTGAAAATTGAGGTCCAAGTTCAAAAGCAGTTGCAGTAAAAAGAAAATGTGAATAGTATCTGTTTACAAAGTCAAACTCAATCATTGAGGGTCCAGGTTTATGGAGTCACTAGCTAGGGGTATCCTTCATCTTTGTGCACATCCTTCAGCATTGACACAACTTATGTGACATATGACTCGATATGACTCAGGAAGTTGTGAGTATCTTTATGCTTCCTGCAGCCTTGTGGACAAGTTGTTCTATGCAACGATGACGTCATGGACCCCTAGTCAGGAGAACATGCGCTCTGATTTGTCTCCTAGTGGTAACAGACTTGCATTGATCTCCCCAGTGCAATGTGAAACACATTTTCAGTATAACTAGAAGGTGTGGGGAGTGGGGAATAGGGATGTAGTCAGTGACAGCAAGTGAAATACCCCTCTTCTATCTCTTTGGCTCACAGATTTTGAGAAATGGCTGGCAAACTAACAGGTGAGGGACAGAGGCAGGCGCAAGGTAAGGGTACTAGAATGACTTGAGAAGCTTTTCTCAAAGTGTACATGCTCAGCTTTGATTCCAGTTTTAGAGATTTCCCTGCACCCTCTCTTTAAAAACAATGTTTAAGAAGCCATTTGTCTATCACTGTTTTCACTTTCATGTATAAACCTACTGCGTAGCATGTACCATGTTGCATTGCAAGATAGACAAAGAGATGATGCATAGATGCTGTATGAGTTTCCTAATGCCGCTGTAACAGATTGCAGTAAGCCTTTGTAGCTTAGAACAGGGTAAATTTGTTATCGTATAGTTCTGGAGGTCAGAAATCTAAAATGTGTGTGCAGGACTGCATTTCTACTGATGGTTCTAAGGGGGGGGGGCACATTTCCTTGCCTTTTCCAGCTTCCAGACATCATTTACATTCCTTGACTTCCTGTCCCTTCCTCCATCTTCAAAGCCAGCAATGCAGCATCGTCTCCCCTCTCTGACCTTACACTTCCCTTTCATAAGGACCTTTGTGTTACAGTGGAACTATTTGAATGATCCAGGATAATTTCCCCATATCAAGATCCACCCTTAACTTAATCACATTTTAGAAATTCCTTCTATTGTGCAAGTTGACATATTTAGAAATGCCAGTAATTTGGAAATTTTGGAGGGGCCATTATTTTCTTTATGACAGATGATAGACAAATAGTTAGGCAGACAGACAGATACGGTTTCAAATAGGGTTGCCCAGAGTCAGGGCAACACTATTTAAATGGGAAGGAGCAAACTGACCAAAAAGATCAAAGCCCTGGTCTTAAAACCCATTTCCCTGAGCAATCAAGTAGTTCATTTTGGGAGAGCAGACAAATATGACAATGATCATGTGACCCATAAGAATGATTTAAGACTACCTGGTTAAGAGAACGGATCAAATAGGCAGAAAATAAAGAGAGTTTAGCTACCAGAACTTAAGGAAGAATGTTCATATAGTCAAAATAAAGCAAAGATAAGATAGAGTGCTTTTTTGAGAGAAATAAATGTTGTTATTAGTTCTTTTTAAAATATATGAAACTAATAACCATTTTATGGGGATGTTGCGAAAGGGAATTCAGAAGTAGAAAGGGGACTGAAGTAAATAATATGTAAGATCCCTTCCAACCCAGCTTTCTGAGAACCCATAATATGTTCCTTAATAAAAACCCAATAGGAGTAAGCCACATCCCATATGGAACCATCAATATGCATGAGAGAGCAGAATGGCCAGGACCCGATTCTGAGTGTGGTGGGTCTAGATTCAAATTCAGGTTCAACACTGCCTCCTTGGAAATTTATTTAACCTCACTGAGTTTCAGTTTTCTAATCTGTAAAGTAGGGATGTGTGAACATTGAGCTTGATAATGTGGATCGGAAGATCTTAGCACAGTCCCTGGCACACATGGAGCTTTCAAAACAGTAGTTGTTAAAAGCCCACATTAAAGAGCGTAAGGTAGTGCAACCAACCTTTCTTTCAGTCACACAGCCATTTGAACTCTCTGTCAGGTCTCCCCCGCCCTCCCCAGTGGAGGAATTAAACAAAAACAGAAAAATAGCGCAACGACAAACACACATCTACGTCCAGACAGGGTTAAAGACTGGCTTCATGGCCAGTGGCAGGGGGGACGCTTACACAACGTTGGCTGCCACTGCACAGCCCGAGACGATGATCATCACAGTCGCCTGGATCTGGTAATCCGGGTAGAGGAGGCGCTCACACGCCAGGTACACCAGCACACCTGTCACTGCCCAGACACACAGGACAGACAGCAGGGCACCGAGGATCTCTAAGGGTGTAAGCACACAGATGTCCGCACACAAACAGTTTGTGAATCACCTCCACGTCCCCAAGAGTCATAAGGCATTCACGTTCCCCCCCTGCCAAAAGAGGTTTCAAACTAGTTCACTCCGACTCACAGAGCAAAAGTTTGGAAGGATTTTAGCACTGAGATGAAGTAGTTTTATGTTGCATATATAAAACACCAGCATGTGACTTCATTACTCTCCACGTTGCTCAGTAATTTGCGGCAAAATTTTAAAGCATATTAATTGCTTCCTGCCCACGCTCTTTTCCTTGGGATTTTAATTTAAGCAGGTGCTAAAATGATTGAAACTTATTAGGAGATGAAATAATGAGACACAAAGAGTGAACGGTATTTAGAAACTCTTCATTTTGCCATAAAACATTTACAGGTTGCCAGCACCAGTATCTTCTGGGCATTAAAACAGTAAAAAGGGAAGCCTTCGGAGGGTACTTGAAAAATGAGTTTCATTTGCTAACTCAACATACCATAAACACAGAGGTAAGCTCAGAGGTATATCAACACTCTCACTGCATTTTAACAGCAGCAGTAAGGAAAAAAATGTCAGCATGAAGACATTTACATGAATATTTAAAGACAAGACAGTGTTCAATCTGCCTGCTGAGTAAAGGACATCTGCTCACTGAGGCGATTGTTAATGCCTCACCCCGATCTGTAACTGAACCTTGTAGATGGATTCTGAAAGCTCACAGGGTCTAGAAACATCCCCTGAGTCAGTGGTCAGGCAGGCTCCATCATGTTGACCTCCCCTCTTTAAAGGAGGGTACTGTCACATGTTTTCCATTGTGGGACATGTTCCCCCATCTTTAGTCACTAGTTACAGTCATCATGACTTTTGCCATGGCCACCTGCCCTCTGTCTCATTAGACACTTCATATTCTCCTTAAATAATTTGACTTTTTATAATTAGCTTTTTCCTGAACAAAGATCTCCATGAAATTACGTGTTTGATGTTCTAGTTGATTTCAACCTCTGTGTCTCGGTACTGCCTAATGCAATAGCCATCAATTGCCTGGGGCTGTTTAAACTGAAATTCAGTAAAAATAAAATCCAGTTCTTCAGTAGTGCCCGCCATGCAGTAAAGTGTTCTGTGGCCACGTGATGCTCTACACTATAGAACATCTCCCCTGACTCAGAGTTCTGTTGAGCAGTGCTGGTTGTCTGGCGTGTCTGTGAAACCCCATGGCCAGGACTCAACAAGTGGCATTTGAAATTCTGAGTCCTCCCTATGTTTACAAAACACCCTGTGTTTACAGAACCACTCTGGCCAATGGTATCAGAAAAGGTAAAGTGCAAGTAATGATTAGATAAGTGATGGATGCTCGGCCAAAAGTACATTGTTTTCCAAGAGTAGCTCTGTTGAGGGACTGAGAAAGCATCTTTGGGTCACATTGTCACAATCTCTTTCTATCTGTGTTTATTGCCTTCTCCCTCTCTCTCACTGAATGGAATTAGAGCTTCCTTCTATTCTAAGTTTGCAAAAGCACAGTCCACAGTTGCTGGGCTGTGGTCAGTGTGGGGTGGTGCCTTTCTGTGAAGCCTGGCCATGTCAGCGTGTTGCCCAGCCCCGCCCCGCCCTCAGTTCTCCTTCACTTCTATTCTTGCCCCGCTGTGAGAGGTTCTTCCATCCCTGCAACTTTTTTGTGCTGTCTGTGCCTTACTTTGCAAAATGGTAGGAGCTTTACCCTCATCCTCTCTCCCAGATGCAGAGTAACTTAATGAATGACGTTGTGGCTTGTCGGCACACGTGAGACCCTGGGGCTGGGATGGTTGCCAGAGTAATCCCTGTGTTCCTATTGTCCCACTGGAGTAGACAAGGCCTGATGAATCTGGCTTTTAGCTGGATTAACACTGAGAACACCTGTTCCCAGTACACATCTATTTTATCCAGGGATGTGCCTCCGAAGGATTTTTCCAACAAGGCTTTGCTTTGTCCCTTTTGTTCTCATCCTCGGTTTGCCTCCGAGGCACTACACCGCCCTGAATGCTCCATAAGTGAACGGTACCTGCTCGGTGCCATCCAAATGTCAGCCGCTTGGAGGGAGGCTTCGAGGACAACCACAAGGACAAGAGGCTGAGCAGGAAACTGGTCAGGTCAATGAAGAGGTGGGCAGCATCCGTGACGACAGCAAGACTCCCAGCTATGTGGCCACCTAGGAGGTGCAGAATGTCGCATGTGTTAGGGCCCCGGACTTCAACTCTCTCCATACGCGTACATACCAGAGCTGGTGAAAATGTCACAGGCTCACAGAGCTTTCGAAGAGGAATTAACATTGATTCCATCCACCTCTTCTTCCTAATTTGACAAGCAATGAAACCAGGACCCCGAGAGTGGGAAGGATCTAAACATGTAGAAGTGAATTTCGAGGGCACGGCCACTCCTCTTGGAGTAAAGGCACAGGGATCAGAAAGTGTGGGCATTCTTAGAGACCATCCCTATTAGACTCAGATGTAAGGATTCAGAAAGGGCAGTGCAAAAAGATGAGGCTGGAGAGATTCAGGCCAGATTCAAAAGGCCTCACGCTCCAAGGTGAACACCGGACTTTGGTCTGTAAAGCAGATGATGCAATGGGCTGCTTGGTGCGTTTTTATTTATGTATTTTTTGGCTTGTAACTTTACCAGAGTCCTTACTACTTTTTACTTCTCTACTAATTTGTGTAACCCACCTGAGTTCCAGACCCCTGCTGTGAATAGTGCACAGGAAGGAGAAAGGCAAGCACCTTGCAGTGGGATTCCAGAGCACGACCACCCAGTAAAGTGCAGGAAGGGAATTCATGCCCTGAAGTCCTGCCTGGCTTTTCTCTCCATTTCCTCCCAGTCCCTTTTGAGAAAACACCTCTAGCCTCTATAATTGAAGTCAAAGGAAAACCGTGTCTCTTCCTTCCTGAACAGGGCTTGTTGTTTGAGAGCAATAACCTTTATTACTCTCCTTGCATCTTCCCAGCAATGAGCTTTGCTGACTGATAGTCCTCCCAGCAGCTGTTTATTGCCTTCTATACTAAAAAGCAATGGAGGCTGTCAGTCATCAGCCCCTCCATCATCAGACTCACCTTGTCGACTAATGATTATAAAAAATTACATATATGGCTCATAATTGCAGTAATCCCCCCAGATTGCTAGCTCTGGCTGCAGTTAATAACTGGTTTGTCAAAGTTTAATGGTCTGAAGCAAAGTAGTCTTCAAGCTTGTTACTGAGCTGTCGGTGCAAAAATCACAATGATTCATTAGGCAAAAAGCAACATTTTGCTAACAAATCAGCTGTCCTTCCAATTATCCTCTAATGTTGCTCTATCTGCCAAACCGGTGCCTGATAATGAAGCTGTGTTAATAATGCATTATTTCTTGCCTGGGAAATGACTATATGCAGATAAGCGTCACGCCACCCTCTCAGCAATGAATGATACTGGTGCTTCTATGTGCTGAGCTGAAATCATAGCCTAAGTCAAGGAAGTGAAGCCTGGTGGGGTTTCTTCAACAGGCTCAGCTGAGTCAGGAGGCAGCTGAGAAAGAAAAAGGACCTGACTTTGGAGGACGTGTGTAAACATGGAGGGTCAAGAACCAATAACCATTTTGCAACCCTCAGAACTACCGATACTTTAAAGAGCTATCAAAAAAAAAAAAAGGGCAATTATGCTGAGTGACAATGGAGCAAGCTTTTTGCAAGAGGTTGTTTGCACTGAACTTGAATTTGCTTCTGAACAAATGGGGTACTACTGACAATTAATTCAACCATCCAGCCAGCATTTATTGAGCCCTTACTGTGCACAGTAGAGGGACAGGACATACAAAGATCTAGTTAAAAAATCACAGTCTCTCTCTTCAGTGATCTCATGTCCAACCCCGAAGGCATGCCTGACTAGAAAACCGCCCCCAGTGGGAGCATCAAGGACCTTTTCACAGGAGGGAGGGGTAAGAATTAGCCAGAAGAGAAGGGTTTGTCAGGAAGAGGTAACAGTGGGAATGAGAACAGGGAGAAATGAAAACATGGAACCTTTGTGGACAAGCAGGGAGAGAGGAGGAATATTGAAGGAATAATGAAAAGTCAGACTGGGAAGGTGGGTTGGGGACCCTTGTGTGGGACATTAGATGTCATGCTAAGGAGTGGGAATGTTATCCAATGGGCTAAGGGGATCAACTTACAATTTTGAGGCAAGGTTGTGACATGTTCAGAACTGTATTTAAGAGAGAGATCTTTGCCAGCGATATGGCGACTGACTTGGAGGCAGAAGAAGCCAGCAGTTAACACACAGTGGTAACAGACAAAGGAAATGATGATAAAGGCATGAGATAAGCTGCAGCACTCGTCTTTCTAGATCACTTGGCGAGACGTGGCAAGCAGCGCACGTATAACAGGTAGGAAGGGCACTAAGGACTGCGTTCTGCACACACGCCCTCCTTAGGGCCTGTGGGGTGGAGGCCACAGTAGGTCAGGAGAGCATTGAGCCTGGGTCTCATACTCACCTCCAGTGCAGAGAGCTGGTGTTAGGTACACATGCTGTTTGCTGTGAAGAACAGAGGCATGCTGAGGGAAGTAGAGGTTTCTCCGACAGCAGGAGCCTTGGTCCCCATTACTGGACTACACCCCGGTATGCCACTAATCCATATTTAAAAAATTCTTTAATAGTGTTATTATCCTATGTAGCGTGTCATGTCAAAAACTCATAGGATTAATACATAGCAAGTATTCAAAACATACCACAGTTTGCATAGGCACATTTTGACATTTCTTAAATTTTTAATACCAGGAACATGCAGAAATGTAAGTGGGGTAAGCTTCTGAGACATCCTGGCTATAGTGGAAAGTAAGATCCCTTATCAGCTAAGCTTGTGGCTATCACACCACCCAGCAGTATCTTTTTCTTACTAAGAGACATGTTTGTTCATTCAAAGATGCTCACCATCTCCCCCAGCCTGCGTCTGGCTCTGTACTTCTGTCTAGCAATATGGCGCTCCCTCCATCCTTGCTTCGCTCGTAGTAGTCCTGGGTCAGGATGCCTTTCCTGACCACTCTCCATTTCTTCCAGTAATGGCCATCCCTGAGCTTATTTCTGTGAGTTCTCCATGTCTATACCTTTGTCTTTTCAAATTGGGATGCATGTGTACATCTGCACTGTAACTCATCTCTTTATGGCCTTTCTACAATGTGGAATTTTCACAAGCAATCACAGAGAGTCCCAATTCAACAGGATTAAAGGCACATTAACAGAGGAGACACTGGAGCTTATAGCCTTTTCTAATTCCTTCCTCCCATCTGCTCTGAGAGCTGAGGCCAATTCTCTCTAAATGCAGCTCTATCACCTCATTCTCCTCTGTTCAAAATGTCATTTATGACTCCAGGCTTGCAGACTGAGCCCAATTCCCCAGCCAGGCCTCATGGTGCTTGAACTCCCAACGACTATTCCAGTTTTATTCTCCACTAATCATGCTTTAGCCTCTACCACTGCCTGAGATTGGTCCTTTCACTTTAAGTCAGTGCTGCTTAACTCAAGCTAACTTAAACAGCAACAACACACTGACAGTTTACTGACTTGAACAACTGAGGACCAACCTGGGTGGGATGGCATTGGGTGCAGTCTAAACTAAGGTTCCAAAAATGTTGTTGGGACTCTATTCTGTCTCCAACTAATTCTGTTTATTGTCCTACTGAAGACAGACTTCCTCCCTGTCAGCAAGAAAATTAGGCCTCTGGAAGTCCCAGGTTCTTGTCATTCTAGCAGAGTATTTGTAGAGTAAATAGAGGAAGACTTCCCCCCAGCCTCTCTGTGTAAAGACCCAGAGACCGATTAATCCAGTTTGGCATCTTTACTGCCTCCTGGACCACAGCAATAATCAGATGCCGCTCCTTCAGGCCCCTCCCTCTGGACAAAGCATTTCTCATCTCCCTCTTAGCCACCACTCTATTCCTACCCTACCCTCAAGACTTTGTTCAAATACCATATGCCGCAGGGGTGATCTAAGAATAATAATTGCTTTCTCTGACATGGTCAGAAGGACTTCTGGAGGAGGAGAGCTGTGTGTTGGGCTCTTGAATCATGTCCAGGGTTTTGATGAGTGTGGGGAATGAGGAAAGGGACTTTTCATTCAAATAAAAAGGCATAAACCAAAGCTATGAAGACATCCAGGTACAATGATTATTTTGCATTCAATGAATAAATGGCTGAAACAGAAGAGCTATGTAGGAAAGCGGTAAAGAAAAAGACAGATAGTTTGGCAGCCAGATGGTACCAAAGTAAGAATTTTTTGTTTTGTTCAAGATGCTAGAGTTTTCAATCTATGGATCTTACTCCCTTGGGGCAGCCTGTGGGGTCCAGCCTCTTCTTGCCACAGGCATCCTTGCCAGGGTGCCCCAGTGCTCAGGAGTGTTTCCTACATCTTCCGTGAGGGGAAAAGGTTGTGAAGGGCTGAACTAGGCAGAGAGGAGCCACAGAAGAATTTTGAGGACAGAATTAACATGATGAGAGTAATGTTTTAGGAGAATGTGCTCAAAATAAGTACAGCTCAAATTCCAAATGGCTGTCTATCAGTATCCATTTAATTCCTTTACTGACAATACTCCTTTCCTCTGACTGTGAAACAAAGTCAGATTAGAACTCACAGTCTAATTATCAGGAATGAGAAGGAAAGGAGACTGATTCGCTCACTCCAAGTAAATAACTTCCCATTTTACTCCTTAAAAATACAAGTCATTAAAAAACAAAGGCACAGGACATTAAGAGAAGGTACAAGGAGAAAAGCGAGTTTTTGAATGGAAGACCATGTCATTTATTGGTTGGACATCAGCTTGGGAGAAGACGCCATAGACTCTCAGCATCTAAATGGATTCAGGGAATCCATCTAAATGGATTCAGCATCTAAATGGATTCAGAAGAAAGTAGTGGAGGAAACAAGCTGGTTTCTCCATCTTCCTGAGCTGTGTTGGCATGGGGTGCTACCAGGACTTTGTGTGGAAGGCTGTGGAATTCCAGAACATCACCTTTTCAAATCACATTTCAAATGGATTGTGTTTTTCAGATTTTTCATTTTGTCCATCTGTTTCATGAGCAATTCAATATTGTCCACAATCTTATGAATTTTGATAATAAAAAATGTTAGTGGGTTTCCAAAGGGTGTTTTTCAGATTGGAACCAGTAAAAGTAAATTATTTGCAACTCCACCAAGCTATTAAGTCAGTTCCTTCAAAAGACTTGCCCTAGCTCTAGAAATTGTGTGGCATCAATTATTTTTGTAAACCAACTGGGAAAAGGTTATTAACAACCCTGGATTTGTCTTGGGCTTGATCGGTCTAAGTTCTTTTCCAGCTTTGAAAAGCTATAAAAAGTCTGAGTATATAGGCCATAAGACTCCATAGCTTGAAGAAACCAATTAATTCTGATTGCTAGCTATTATAGTACCAAAAAAATAGCTTAGCAGATTCTATTTCTTTCTGCTCTCAGATTATTATTAATTTATGCCACCTTTTGGGTAATAGAGAAAACTGAAGCCAAAATATTGGTAACAGAGTATAACAGGCAACAGTGAATAGCCAGGTAGCTTATGTATAGTGTTTTCATGAAAAAAAATTGTTTTGGAAAAAAATAATAAATAACATTGCATATCACGACTTTCAGACTAAGTTCATAGCTTCACAAAATTTTATTAAGAAAAGACAACCCTACTCTGCTGGAGAACGGGGGAGGCTCCCTCTCTTCCCTGGACTTCTGAGCAGAGGCATATCTTACTTTAGGACTTCCGGTCAAGATGGGGGCATAGGTAAACACTGCTTACCTCCTTGCACAACGAGAGTAGAAATTACAACTAAACTACAAAACAACTATCACCCAGAATTGCCAGAAAATCAAGCTGCATGTAAACCCAACAATCAAGGAATTGAAGAAGTCACTTTTATCCAGGGGGACAGAAGGGGCTAAGATGCAAAGAGGGGAAGAGACACAGAGATATGGAAGAGGTGGCCCTACACCCACGTGTGCTAGATAAAAATTGGGAGGGATACCTCAGGAGCAAGGGATCCCAGCACTGTACCAGGGCACCCGGCCCAGGGTTCCAACACCAGGAAGATAAGTCCCCATAACTTTTGGCTGTAAAAACCAGTGTCAGTTAGGGAGGCAGAAGAAACTGTGGGATTCTCAGGAGTTTTCTCTTAAAGGACCCACATGGACTTAGGACTAAAGCATACTTATTCTTAAGTCCTAAGTCTCTGGGCTCCAGCATTTGGGCAGCAGTTAGATGGGTACCAGGTGCATACAGGTAGAAATTGAAGTGCCTGGCATCAGGATGAGGGCTGTGGACAGCTTCCTACCAGGCAAAACTCCAGAGGCCAGGCAGCAGCATTGCCCCCTTTCTGAGCCTCCCTCTCCCCTATACAGAGCCACAAAGTGATGACACCATGTCAAAGACTCCATCAACCTGGGTCACATGGCTTGCCCCCCACCTGGAGATTATATAAGGCTCAACCCCATCCAACTTATTGGTGCACTTTTCTCCAATAGGCCATGCTACTAAGAAAGGGAGTCAAAGCTGTTAGAGCTAATACATAGAAACAAACACAGGGAGGCTGCCAAAATGAGGAGATGAAGAAATATGGTCTGATTGAAAGAACAGATCAAAACTCCAGAAAAAGGACTAAATAAAGTGGAAATAAGCAATCTATCAGATGTAGAGTTCAAAACACTGGTTATTAGGATACTCCAGGAATGCATTGGTTACTACAACAGCATAAAAAAGGACCAGGCAGAAGTAAAAATTACACCATGTGAAATTTTTTTTTAAAAATACAGGGAAACAACAGTGGAATGGATGACACTGAGAATCAAATCAATGATTTGGAACACAAGGAAGAAAAAAACATTCAATCAAAACAGCAGGAAGAAAAAGGAATCCAAAAAAAAAAAAAAGGATAGATAGGCTAAAGAGACTCTGGGACAACTTCAAACATACTAACATTTTAATCATAGGGATACCAGGAAAAAAGGAAGTGCAAGAAGTTGGAAACTTACTTGGAAAATAATGAAAGAAAACTTCCCTAATTTGGTGGAGGAAATAGACATGCAAGTCCAAGCACAGAGAATCCTGAACACAAAGAGGACCACATCAAGACATGTCATGATTAAAATGCCAAAGGTTGAACATAAACAGAGAAACTTAAAAGCAGCAAGAGAAAAGCAGAGAGTTACCTACAAAGGAGTGCCCAAAAGACTATCAGCTGCTTTCTCAAAAAAAAAACTTTTCAGGCAAGGAGGGACTAGTAAGAAGTATTCAAAGTGATGAAAAACAAGGACCTACAACCTAGATTACTCTATCCAGCAAGGCTATCATTTAGAATTAAAGGACAGATAAAATGCTTCCCAGACAAGCTAAAGCTAAAGGAGTTCATCACCGCCAAGCCATTATTATATGAAATCTAAAGGGAATTATTTAAGAAAATGAAGATCAAAACTATGAACATTAAAATGGCAACAAATTCACAACTATCAACAACTGAAAGTTAAAAACAAAGTAAGCAAACCAGCAGGACAGAAAAAAGAATCATAGATATAGAGATTATGTGTAGGGTTATCATTTTGGAGGGGGGAGGGGGAGAGTGGAAAGGTACAGGGATGAAGAAGTACAAATGCTGGGTGCTGAGAGACAGGGGGATGCTAAGAACAGTGTAGGAAATGGAATAGCCAAAGAAGTTATATGCATGACTCGGGGACATGAACTAAGGGAGGACTGCTGGACATAGGAGAACTAAGGGAATGGGGGACATAGGGAGAAAAAAAGTTCAATCAGAACAGCAAGAAAAAAAAAGAATCCAAAAAAATGAGGATAAGTTCAGGGGGTCAAAAGGGGAAAACTGGGTCAACTATAATAGCATAATCAATAAAATATATTTAAAGAAAGAAAAAGAAAGGATAAAAATAAATAAATAAGAATATAATTTAAGACATTAAAATGTACCATAAGAATACAACCCGGCCCTGACTGGTGTGGCTCAGTTGGGCGTCAGCCTGTCAAGTGCAAAGTCACTGGTTTGATTCCCCATCAGGGCACATGGCTGGGTTTCAGGTTTGTCCCTGGTCAGGGTGTGCACAAGAAGCAGCTGATCGATGTCTCTCTCACATCAAAGTTTCTATCCCTCTCTTTCTCCCTCTTTCCACTTCTCTCTGAAAAGAAAGAAAGAGAGGGAGGCAGGGAGGAAGGGAGGGAGGGAGGGAGGGAGGAAGGAAGGAAGGAAGGAAGGAAGGAAGGAAGGAAGGAAGGAAGGAAGGAAGGAAGGGAGGGAAAGGAAAGGAAAGGAAGGAGCGAGGGAGGAAAGAAACAACCCTGACCAAAGATGGAAGAAGTGAAAAAGGTTTTTAAAGCCCAAATTATGTTTTAAAAAAATAGAAGAGAAATTAAAACAATAATATAGTCAAGAAAATGTATATAAATAATGTATCAGTAAAATAGACATCTACCCATTAAATCAAAGAAAAGAAGACAAACTGTATAAATAATATTAAAATAAGAAAGGATTTAGACACAGGGGTGTCAAACTCATTTTCACTGGGGGCCATATCAGCAAGGCGGTTGCTTTGAATGTACTTTCAACTCCTTAACAGCTAAGGAGCAGTTACACTTATACAACCTAAAATTATTTCACCCTTTAATAAATAATATCAGTATGACACAATCACATTCCAATGAATTGAAAATTTGAATGAGACAAATGGGAAAACATAAATGACCAAAATTTACTCAAGAAGTACAAACTTTGAGTATGTTGGTGAATGACTAAACTGAAAAATATACCAAAAAATTATTTCCATGAATGTCTGCAGGCCAATTTATCAAGAAGTTCTTAAAAAGGAGGAGATAATTACAAGGTTGTATATACTCTTTCAGTTTTTTGAAAAAGGGTATTACTAAAATTAAACTTTGTATCTGTATATGCATAACTGATTCAAAAACTTAGAAAAATAGCTCCAAAACAGAAAGCTGTAGTTAAATTTCCATGATCAACAAAGGTCTAAAAATCCTAATGAAAAGATGAGTGACTCAGATTAAGCAATGCTTTGAAGGAACGCTTTGCCACAGTCCCTTTGAGAAGCACCATTGTGAGAGCGGAGAGCCAAGCCCTGAAATTCAGACTGCCTGCCCACCTGCAGGTGAGACTCGGGTAGAGCAACGTACTCTTGTGCTTTGATATCTCGTCTATAAAGTGCACTTCATCATAGGACCTGCCTCTCAGGGTTTTCGACAGCATTAAGTAATGTAATACAATGGGAAGCACTCCTCACAGTTCATGGCTCATAGTAAGCATTAAATAAATATTAGTTATTCACACCATAATGCCAGAAATACAAAGATCATAGTATAATAGGAAATCTATGAATATAATACACATCCACAATGAGTGAAATTGTTTTTAACAGAATACATTTAAAAGAAGTGACATTAGATAAAAGTCAACACTCATCCCTGATTATTGGTTAATCATTGAAAAAACCTAGGACAAGAAGAATACCTCATTAATGCAATAAAAATACTTAATCCCTCAGAAAACATTTTATTTAACATTGAAATAGATGAACATAAGATTTTACAAAAGAGGCATAACTATTGAAAAGAAGGAAAAATATGCTTTTTGCACAAGAAAGGGTTATCTCCAGAGATGAGGTGGGGGGAATGGATGAGAGAGGAACAAGGGAAATGGACTGAGATACATTTAAAGTGATATTTCAAATATGTACACAGTTGAGTACAAAATGATTACACAAAATGAAAACTTTGTAGAATAAAAACTAACCATCCAGAGAGCAGTACAGGAGAAGGAGAAGACTCACACTCACCTCCAGAAACAATAAATCAAAAAACTATAAATAACTCTAGCAAGAAATAGGCTGTCCCTGTGTTAAAACAAATAAACAAATGAAAAACCACAAAACTTTGATTAGAGATATAGAATATTTGGATAAATGAAGAAACACATAATATTCATGGTGGAAAAACTGAGTATTTTAGAGATTTGCGTTCCCAAATTAATTTATATACCAATAAAATCATAATTAGATTTTGGAGGAAACTGGAAAAAATGATTCTCATGTTTAATTAAAATAATAAACTGAAATAACTTCTTTTCCATTAAGCAAAGAATAATAAGGAAAGAACAAGAGATATTATCATGTATAAATTTGCATTAGTTAAATATGTTACTGCTGATAGAGACCAGCAGCATGGACCATAAACTGCCTCAGAACCAAACCCAATTGTTTATAAAAATTTGATAAATGGTTAAAAAAAATAAAAAATCAATGAAAAAAATTATTCCATAAATTATACTGAAAATTTTGTTAGTTCTTTAGAAAACGATTCTCCATCCTTAGAACATGTCTAATTTTACACTGATTTAAAACTAACAGTAAAAACCTGAACAACAACACACTGATATTTATCTTTTCAGTAGCTGGGGAAGGCTTACTAAGTACTACAACAGCAAAAGAGTGGTGAAAAACTCAGCTAAAAATAAAATAGTTAATACAGTGATGTATACAAAATTTAAAACTTCTCTAAGTCGAATAAAAAAATTAAGCAAAAACTAAAAAGTCATAGCAGCACAATTTACAATAGCAGCACAATTTATAATAGCCAAGAGTTGGAAGCAACCTAGGTGCTCAGCAGTAAATGAATGGATCCAAAAACTATGGAACATTTACACAATGGAATTCTATGCAGCAGAAGGAAAGAAGGAGCTCCTACCCTTTGCAACAGCATGGATGGAACTGGAAAGCATTATACTGAGTGTAATAAGCCAGGAGGTAAAAGACAAATACCATACAATCTCACCTTTAACAGGAAGCTAAACAACAAAACAAACAAGCAAGCAAAATATAACCAAAGACACTGAAATAGACAACAGGCTGACAGGGAACAAAGGGGAGGGAATTTCAGGGTAAAAGGGGAAGGATTGACAGGAACAAGTATAAAGGACACATGGACAAAAACTAAGGGGGGTAGAAATGGGAGGGAAATGGGGAGCACTGGGGGGGGCTGGGATGGGAGTAAAAGACAGAAAACTGTACTTGAACAATAATTAAATTTTAAAAAGTCAACAACAAACTGGACAAGTATTTCCAATAAATATATCTAAAGTTTAATATCCTAATATATAAAGAGCTCCCACAAATCAATATAGAGAATTACAATATATTTAAAAAGCAGACACTAAGAGGCAAGCAGTTCATGCATTTACAGGGAATTACAGATCACTAATAAACATGCAAAAATATTCTAGCAATAAAGAATGTTAAAATAAAGCATATTCATTTATACATTAAAATTTTTTTAAAGATTAAAATAATTTCTGGTAAAGAGAAAAATCATTCTCACATAAACCTGGAAGACACACGAATTGTTTTAGGCTTTCTGGATGGTGGTTTGGCAATATTCATGAAGAAGTAATAAAAATATTTGTGTCCTTCAACCAATTATATCCACTTTTAGGACTCTTTTTGAAGGAATTAACAGAAAGGCAGGCAGAGTTTTATTCAAGATTTTTTATAGCAGCATTGTCCCTATGCAGGAAAAAAATCCCTAAATGTCTAACAATAGAGAGATGGTTATGTAAAGCACAGTGGAGTGTATATTGTTCAGGCATAAAAATGTTTTCAAAGAATATTTGATAGCATGGTCAGAAGCATTCAGTATGCTCTCAGTTATGTTGAGAAACACTGAGCTATGAATAGAAAATATATTGTACAGAAATACTTTGTAATTTTATTGGAGGTTATCACTCAAATGTGGTACAGTGATGATTTTTATTTTGTTTCCTTCTATTTTCCAACTTATCTACCATAAGCACATTGTTAGTTCACGCTTACAGAAAACATTAACGCATACTTTAAAAGGAGAACCTAGGTAGCCCTCCTGTAAGGATGTCGGTTTGCTTATTTAATCAGAGAAGACTTCTGGGGAAATACTCACCCACGACCTCTGCAATCATGAAAACAAAGCATATTCCAGAAGCAGCGCAGAGTTTCCACTTGGCGTACACCTGCTCCTTTGCCCTGTTCTCTGCGGCCTTGGCGTCGCTGTCATAGAGAGAGATGGCTCCAGTCTCCAGCTCCTGTGGCTTCTCCCCCACATGTGGATCTTCATTCGCAGGTTTCTGCTGGAGATCTGCGCTGTGGTTGAGTTTGACAGAAGCAAGAAGTGAACACGATTGCAAACATCACAGATGTTTGCAAAAAGCAAACAGCACTACCCATTCTCTGAACTACTCTTGGGGCATTCGCTACCTAACTAGGAAGTTGGAATTCACAGCTCCTTCCACAAGAAATGTCCAGTGGACGGAATGAGCAAGAAATTTCCATCTGAAGTCTCAACTACTAAATGTTTTGCTTTTATTCAGTCAAACTCTATTCAATCTCTGCCACCACTAATTAATAGATAGCAAAGGAACAGATGAAAGGAAGCAAACACCCTGTGATGCATTTCCTTCCCAGTTACTTCATTTTGAAAAGATACCGGACACCGTCCCACAAGTTAAAAAAGGGGGTGGGAACAATGGATATGTGTGTATGAGCCAGCCTGGTGGTTCAGAGACCCACCACTGCATGCCATTACTGTCATTTTCTTCTCCACGACAAATTGTTAATGGATTGTAGCATCTTTTCCTGCCAAGTCCATATGGGCCCTCAGAAACCCTCTTAACATAGCATTGCACACAACCTCTCTCAATCCATGAAAGTGATCATGGACATGGAAACTTACCCTATACTTCCCATAGCAAGCAGTGCATGTTGGTTCTGCTCAAACAGAAATCACTCTTTAGAGCTGTTTATAGAGTTATAGACTTTCACAGATGCAAAGATTGTAGATAACATTTAGTCCAACCCCATGGTTTTGTAGCTGAAGTAATTAAGGTTCAGAGAGGCTAAGTCATTGCCTGAGGTCAACAGCCAGCCAATGGCAAAGCTGGGCTCCCAAGGCCAGCCCACTTTACTCCCTAACTGAACACAGCAGGTCTAAACCGGGTCTCTCTGATGCAAATCTTGATGTTGGTCTTGAGCTAATCAGATTTACATTTTTTAAAATAAACTTACTAAGCCCTGGCTGGTGTAGCTCAGTGGATTGAGTGCGGGCCTGCAAACCAAACAACTACAGTTCAATTCCCAGTCAGGGCACATGCCTGGGCTGCAGGCCAGTTCCCAGCAGGGGACACACAAGAGGCAACCATACATTAATGTTTCTCTCCCCCTCTCCTTCCCTTCCCCTCTAAGGATAAATAAATGAAATCTTTTAAAAAATAAAACAAAATAAACTTACTAGAAGACATTAATAAGATTCTTAGAATTAAGAACTTTGTATTTATGGCTTTGAAATAAATAAGCTTCCAGTCGAAGAGCTATTTCATTTTTCTTATTACCGTCTGGAATTATAGGTCTGCAGGCTTTGGCTTAGATGATCATTTTGATTATGACTCTAATTATCACTATGTTTGTTTTTTCTGAATAAAATAATATGTTCATTCTAGAAAATCTGAAATTACAGAAAAGCACAAAGCAGAGGGAAAATCACTGGTAAGCTTACCTGCAAGAGACATGTTGTTGCTAGGCTTTGTAATACACAAACAGACTTTTTAATACATAATTAGAGACCATGTGAATTAGGATGTTTTTGATTGCAAGTACAGAAAACAAAGCTTTGGCTAGGTCAATGAATAAATGGGGATTATCGGTTCTGCAACTGAAAATGTCTGGAAGTATCAGGCTTCCGGATGATTTACCAGGACTCCAGATCCATGGTTTTGTGGCTCTCACTGTGCTTCAGTCTCAGGCTGGTTTTCCTCATGGTGGTGGATGTTTGCCCAAGGTCGTCAGGGCTACATACACACTGTTTCTAATACAGGAATCGAGAGTGTCCCCATGTCCAATTACTGAACAAGTCCTGAGTTGCATGCTGATTTGGCCAAATAGAAACCAACACTATAGCCAGAGGAATAGAAATGGGCTGATTGGCTCAGACCTTGCTGCCCTCAGAAGCTTGGCTAAACCTGGCCATGCTGACTCCTACCACCAAGAACAGGGTAAATGCTGCCTAGATCACGTGGTTGTAACTCAGCAAGGATGGGCTGGAACAGATGGTGGATGACATCCACCCAAGTGTCACCATAGTATATCCTACCAAAAATACAGCTATGGGACCTGATTCTTAGCTGTGTATATTGTTAACATTTTCTCAGTTTATTAAACATTCCATGTCATTATTTTAACATGTAGAGACCATTATATTTAATATAGATATGGCACAGCATACTTAATTGATTTCCTATTATTAGAAAATTCATTTTTTTCTAATTATTTGCTCAGTAAGTACCACTGTGATTCAAATTCTTATAGTTAATCTTTGCTCAATATATTATTATCTCCTTAAAGCGTGATCCTAGAAGGGAAATTATTTGGACAAAGAGTATCTACATTTTTAAGGGCTTTGTCGTATATTTCCAAATCAACTTCAGAATGATTGTACCGATGATGTCAAAAGCCCTCAGAATTTTGAGCAGTTCCAAATAATCTTCCTATAGGGATAAGAACCATTTGGTAAGAGGCACATTTTGCTTTTTTAAAGTGATACATACCCTGATAATAAACAACTGTATAATGTAGTAGTGTGGGTCGCCAATGGTCCTTGCTCGGGAACCTGAGAACTCATAGGAAAGCATAGCAGAGATTCTCCCTCTGCTTGTGCTGAGCAGGCAACACGAGGAAGACAGGCCCGCCAATTGCTCTGGCACCGTCTATGTAACCGCTGGTCTACTGTGCTCGTAAGGGGCTTTACTTTATGTTTTTCATGAATCTTGTGGTGAGAGAAAACCAGGCGGTAAGTGACCAGGAGAGGGAACTTGTCCTGGAGCAGTTCAGAAGGCAGACCACAGCAGGAATTCCACCAGGCCATGACCTGTGGGCAGTGCCACAGGGGGAAACATGCAGGGACCCTGGCCAATTTTGAGTTTTAAATGCTGCTTCCCGGTAGACTTCACATCAGCCAATATTGCTATACTTTGAGCTGAGATTGAAGCCCCCAAAATTAAATGGACATTTGCTGCCAATGGATGTATCAACATAGATTCCCACACATTCTAATACACCTGAGGCTCTGAAGACAGGAACAGTAGACCAGAGCAAAGAAATTTACTGCAGCATCGAAAATTTAAAAAAGGGAGAAATAGGTTTCTAACTGGGAAAATAAGGGATCAAGATAAATAATCTCTCCCAGGCTTAATTGGATTTTTTCAAAAACAATATAAAAACAAGTTTGACAGATTTGATCATCACTATGACCTGCAAACTAAACCCTTTATGAGGCAAATGAGACCCTATAACTGTAAGTCATTGGTTTTATGTGGGTAACATAATGCTAGCAGTCCATTTTAATGAGAAGAAAAATACTGTTATTTCAGTAATGTAGAGATGCTCTGCTGATAGTGTCCATACTGTTAACAATTTGTTGTACAAAACCTCTGCCAGACCTACCATGAGGCCTTATTATTTATGATCTCAATACATCACATCTAATATTGATTTCTAAGAAAAATAATTCTTATAAGGTGAAATACTTGATGTGCTCATTTCTTCATCATACATTTTCAAAGCAAAGTTATAAATATCCTGGGAGAAAGTTTTGCTTTGCAGTTGTTCAGATATTTCATTCTATCAAACACAATGCTGCTGCTCTTTGGAATATCAGTTTGGTTCCATGAAACAAACATTTCACATATTATTAGGGGGATAATTAATTTCATAAACTTGGCTCCTAACATGAGTTTACTTCAGATTTTGATTCATTCATCTGTGTGTTGTGTTCCTCTTTGCTGCCCACTTGGATTGAATTCTCCAGACACACCAAACTCTCATTCCTACAGGTCTCTGACTTTTCCAGGCAATACCCCCATCTGAAAAGCTTTTCTGAGCCCTTCTCCCTATGTCAGGTCTCTCCAACCTTACTCTGATTCCTCTTTATTTTTTAGTTCTTGGTCTATCACTTCCGAAATGCTTTCACTGGCTGCCACAGTCCAGCTGCGACGTAGGTTCCTTAGGATGTTCTCATTGAACGCCCCCAGAATGACACACAGGCTATTTTTGTCATCGACTTTTCCTTCTATGTATTTCACTTTAGACTCACAGTTTCTAGAGAACAGAGATCTGGGATGAGCAATCTTTTCTTCTCCATCACATATCCTGCCTGGTGTGCTCAATCAGTAATTTCTAAATAAGGGAAAACAAAGGCACCAGAACCACATACAACAGTAAACTCAGCTATTTTTGTTATAGGTGTACATATTTGATAGTGGTAGTATATGATTAAGAAAACAGCAAATAATTTGAAAGTCAATGTAAACACAATTTCGTCACATAGTTGAAAAGCCTTAATTCTTTCCAATATAATTCGATAAAATTTACTACCTATTTTAAGAGTAAGAATAATTGAGGAAAAGAAAGGTAAACACATTAGATTGTATGTGTCTATTTTCTGGAAGAAAATCTACAGATCAAAATACACTCATGAAATGTGTCCTTCATGCTGTTAGGATATTTATGAATCAAATAAACTATATATAGCATTGCATGTTTCAGGATATGAATTACACAAGTCAGCCAACAGTTTGTAAAATGTCACAAAAATGCCCGAAGTTGCACAGCAAAAGTTTGTAATTTTGAAGCTGTGGGACCTGGGGATTTATTGACTACTGAAGACGGGAAATTGTGAGGCATAAACAGACATCTGTTACCTGTCTAGTGTGAAGGCGTACATCTTGGTGGCTTTGTCATTCACAAGGTAAGTTCTCTCAAGAAACTCCATGGCGGCTGGGATGAGATCTGTGGCTGCTGCCGTAGGTTTTCTTGTTGCTGTTGTTGCTGCTGCTGTTTAACTCACTGTCCAGTTTGGGAAGCCAAGCAGCATTACCATTATTCACATACTTTCCAAAGAGAAAAACTAAAAAGGCTTCTGGGACTTAATACAGCAAGCCTCCTACATCAGTGTTCTTGGTAGATGTGCTACGATTAATTACAGCCTCCTTGGAGTATCACCTGGTCTCCTCTCACCCACAGAACTCCTTTCCTAGACAGACTTGCAGGTAGGCTCCTGTGCAGTGTGTGTGCACGCACTTCCCAGGCTATCTGATTCCATTGTGCTTTCTCAGAGGTAGGGGAGCTCAGGGTTTCCTCCTGCTAATTGCTGATGTAGAGGTTTGGTCTTTAGAGCACAGCTGGGTGATCTGCACACAGCTACCAATCTGTACAATCTCATTTTTTTCATTTATTTCCCTTTCCTTTTGGGGGTCTCTCTCTCCCCCTCCCTTCCTTCCTCCCTCCCTCCCTCCAAAAGCATGTCTCCTGACATCTAGTTCTAAGATGACCTCTAAGCAGCTGTCAGGATTTACTTCCCTTCTCCTAGGACAGTTTGGGGATTTCATTGCTACGCAGAGGACATGGGTCATTAGTTACTGAAGTCTGTAGTCTGAAACAGTTCCTGGTGCAGCAGCTCTGAGACCATTTGAACAGGCAGGAGGAGGGCAGACTCAGCTTCTAAATAAATGAAAACCCTCAAGCATGCAGGAACCAGAATGATCTGGGTTCTCCCTGGCCTGGGCACGCTGTGCTTTGGGTAGAAGCCTCAGCCAGGAAGCCCTCCTAGGCACACCAAAATCACAACCCTTAGGTATGGAGTTTTTAAAAATGATCTTGAGATCTTCAACCATAGCCTCCTGGGAATTTACTTTTGATTTCATGGCAAAGAACTTCCTTTTCCACACAGAACAGATATGATAGCCCAAGGGGAACAGCCCGGTCAGAGGGCAGGCCTTGGTGTGGGGGGCAATGCATGTCTCAGGCCTATATAGATGCTTACAGGGGTGGGCAGGGCTGAGTGGAAAAGAGCGTAAACCTGAGCACTGAGTCCTTGGTCCCTTCTCCCTCCGTCAACACACACTTCCTGGTGAGAAAACTCAGAGTCAACCAGAATAGTCCCGTGGCCCCGCATCCCGACAGTCTGTCCATCTTGATGCGCAGAGACCTCAACCACCAATAAAACTACATGTAAAGCAAGTACTGTCCCCAAAGGGAGAAGGGGATTCAGTGGTAATTGATGCAGGCAGTGAGGGGGAGAAGTCATCTTTGGCTGAGAGTGAGCATGTAGGTCTCCCATCACTTGTGCTGGGGAAACTGTACTCTTGTGCAAGGTCCCATATGCTACAGTGTTAATTCTATGGTCATTTCATATGAGCCCATTGCCTGAGTGATTGTTAACTTTGCTCTGACACATGAAAACCAGAGAAATGGCTCAGGGAGGTCATTTTCCCTGCAGGAGAAATTCTGGGTCTTCTGTTAGCAGTATATTAAAAAACCCAACTAATTTCTTCTCATGTACTTTGCAACATAATACCTTATTCTTGGGAGACAAAAGTAGGAAACCAGAAAAGAATTACTAACCCATCCATGCGACATGTAGTCACATGTTACAGCTTGAATCATTTGTGAGGAGTTTCCAGCACAGAAAAGAAAAATAAAATTCAAGTGAAAGAATGTCAAAAAGTGAGGAAACTACTTGAACTGGGTTGAAATCCACTGAGGATAAGTGCAAAGAAGCATCATTCAAATGTAAGAAAGAGAATATTTGGCTGTAAACATCAACTGGAAACGAGTGATCTGAAGTTTGCGATTTCCTACAAAGAGCTTTGTCACTAAGATATATGTGGATGCACAGGAATGTTTATGTCTGTTTGTGATTCTGGGAGTCTGGAGACACAGGCATGGCTATTACAGTGAGCTGCCCGTGGAGACCAGCAGAGAGAGCAGACCTGACAAGGGTCAGGTAGACTGGCACGGTGTAGGGTAAGGTGGAAATAGGAAAAGAGGGTAAAAGGACAAGATAATACTGCACCAGAAAATGTATTCTATCATCTCTCTTATTTATTTGTAACTTGAACTATATAAAATTGGCGTCTTTGTAGGCCCAGTGTGGTCTGCCACAAGAAATTTCATGGGATTGGATTTAAATATATATATGCACTTATCTACACACCAATAAAGGTATATGTGTATATGTATTATACATTTAAAAAGAAAAATAAGTGTGCGTATTTGAAAAGTTTTGTTAAATTAGGTACCATTTTCATCAAAGGTTTGTGGATTTCCAACTGCTGCCTATGAAGATAACTATAGTCCTTGGCTATAAACCAAAGCTCCTGATGTAAGTGGCAGAAGAGTAGGGGATAAGGGATGATGGCAAATAAACTTTTAAGTGAAAAAAGTAAGTTTTGCTGCAGTAAACTTAAAATGTAGATCCGTCGTGATCAGAAATTGCCTGCACGTTACATTATGTGAAATACTCACCTGCGACCTCCTCATCCTCTTACAAACTCATTGTAAGTACACCATTAGCCACCTCTCCCCTGTGCATTGGCAGCACTGTGTTTATGGGAACTTTCCCATACTCCTTGCCTCACCTTTGAGCACCTTTGGCGCCCGCTGCCCATCAAGGGCCCAGGGCCCTAATCAGGGTCCTCCCCGCGAGTCACAGAATTTGTACTTGGAAAGCAGGGCAGATCACAATAGCATTCCCCTCTCTTGTTGACAGTTGGTTTCTGCGGGCAGTATGCTGCTCATCCCGGTTTCCTGGGCAACCAGCTTCCAAACCACCCTGAATCATAGGTTGTCCTCTCCGCCCACTCTCCATCACAGGTTTATAGCAACTGAAGAGGCAAGATGCACTTCATAACAGTTTCCTCTGGAATAAATATCCTGTCAGCCACAAGAACATCTCATCTCTGATACAACCGAGAACTCTCTGGGGTTTCCAGGGCTAGCTCTTGCTAGCTACAATCTCTTAGTAGGATTTAACAAACACTTGCTCATACTAGTACAAAAATGATTTACAGAAGTGTCTTACACCTTGACTGATATTTCATTTGCAGAAAGAATGTGCGTGTTTGTGCAAAATCATTTGATCAGCCCTAGACATTAAAGGACTGAGTTCTTATGATTTGCATTCACAAAATTGAAACTCATATTTCATAAATACTTCATGTTGCCATTGTTTGCATGTAACTATCCTTTAGAAAGACATAAAAGTTTGCTTGTTTTTAAATAACATGGGGTTGTTGTCCTGTTTGGTTTTTTCTTGTCTGTGTGGAGAGGCAGGCAGTCTAGTGAGGTAGCTTCATGCATGGGCTTTCAAGTTAGAGTTAGCTTCAGTTTCTTGTTTGACCACTTTCTTGTATGTGTGACCTTGAACAAGTTACCTGACCTCTGTGGTTTTCTGTTTCTCATCTGTAAAGTGGGTGCATTAACAGAATCCAACTTAGAGAGTTCTTGTGAAAAGTAAGAGAGATAATGTGTATAAAAGTTCTTAGCATAGTTACCTGGCATTTAACCCATTTTGTATACAAGTGAGTTGCTACTGACTTGGCCTTATCTGAGCAAAATATCTTGGCTGTCCCCGAGAAACTGGCCCCAGTCTTAGCAGAAGACTAAGAGTTACCCATGAACAAAAGAATCCAACAAGGACATAGAGGTTATTGGAAAGAAGACCTGGGGATTTTAACCTGCCATTAGCCTTATGGCATGGATGCCTCAAACTTTGAGGGCTCAGCTTTCTAAAATAGTAGATTTGTGCCCGCTTTATACAACCTGCTTAGCCATTCAGAACGCATCCTCATTATTGACACACCGGGGAAGAAACCACAAACTCAATCAGTGTAATCGCCTGCTAAGGATTCTGTGTTCATGTTATTTCCACACAGACTATAAAGATATTATTTCCAAGTTGGATAGCATTTCCTTAGGAAGGTGGTTTTATGGTTATTACTTACACTGTGAGGTTTTTCAAAAGTTCCATCCCAGAACTTGAAAACAAAGGCATTGGAAATTAAATTGGATTGTATTTTAAAGAGCGTTATGAAAATTTCATTTTAATCTAAAGTCAACATGTATAAAACATAAAACCATTCCCCAATATTTCATGCCTTACTTGAAAATGGAACGAAAGTCATCTGAATTTTATTTTCTTTTGATAAATTGATGCTGTATAACTTTCTTTTTGCCATTTTGATATTTTAAAGAGATTAAGCTGTAGAAATATTCCAGTGCAAATACAATTTGTATTTGTTGAAAAATGAATGACTTGATAAAATATTGATACTAAAACAACAAAAGAAAGATTTTATTAAGGCTGATAGATGCAAATAAATAATATAAAAATAAACTAGCAGCTTTTTTTGGTGGGGGGGAAGTATTAGGGCTGGGTGGTTAAAATTTTTATGAAGTATATATATTTGGTTGATTAGTCTCCATGTCCCACACTTCCTTTTCCAAGAACTCTGCAAAGTTAAACTAATTAACCCTTAAGTGCATCCTCTGAGCTAGATATGCCCGCCTATGTCTGGCAACCTCCAAAGTGGTGTTCTGCTGTCTTCATATTCTCACAGCTGGGTATGTCTGTCTTCTTTATTTTTGTCTACATTGGCAAGCAAGAGAGTGCTCCGAGAACCTAAACCATGATTTTAAGGCATTAGCATAATAAACAGAGATAAAACCCCACTTTCAAATAGTCCATCTTCTTGATCTGCAAACGCACGGAAGGATTTTCACAGCAAGGCCCAGATGAACCCCAAGAGGGCAAAGGCATGGCCCTGCTCCCCACGCAGCCTGGGTTGATTTGACCCGAGGCTGCAAGACTGCCTCTTGGGAGAGAGTCCAGGAGACAAGACAGAAGTCGCCTGGACGCTTTCCCCTGAAACACTGAGCCACTGCTTTTCCTGTCAGACCCACAGTGCATCAGGGGGACTGCAGCTGGGTTTTCTGCTTGGAAGCACAGCCACCAGGCATTGCAACTAATTCATCTCTTCTTTTTGTAGTAATGAACTTACTTCTACTGAGTCTATATTTTTATTTTATTTCTTTAAATTGTATTGTTTTATTTCATCTTTATTGTATGTTTTCCATTCCCATTTAGTCCCCTTCCACCCGCTGCCTGACATTGTTGTCCAGTGTGAAATGCTGATCCAACTGTAGCAGATCTCACCCTGACCAAGAGCCTCTGAGCTGTTCGAATTTGTATCCAACCCTAAGCCACTAAGGTTTTATCTGACCTTTGGTATCCCCAACCCGCCACTCAACCGCCAAGATACTGGCCAGTGAGATGGTGGGAGCTTCCATTCTCCTCCCAGTCAGCTAACTCCAAAGGAGAAGGCAAATGTGTACTTAATTGTAACAAGTGAACACATAACACACTATTGAAAATATATTTGCAACCAATTTTTTAAAGCTTTATGTGCCTAGGATAATATTCCCCTTGACCCTTCAGATTCAAAAACAGATTTTTCTCAGTACCTTCACCAGAATTCTGATCCTTCATTATTCACACAATAAGTTTTATTTTAAACATAATAAACATTCAGATTAAACTGCTCCCAAAATAATATCCAAGACACGGACAATAACAGTGTCCTACTATTTTAAGGATTATATTGGGTTGGCCAAAAGGTCCATTTAGTTTTTTCCATAAAATAAAAAGAACATTTTTTATTTTCACCAATAACTTTATTGAATCAGATATTTTGAGCCTGTTGGCTATCTGCCGTGTGGTATAATGTTGATTGTTCTCAGTTAATATCTGGTTTTGATCGCTATCAACTTTAACTGGTCTGCCCGACCACGGAGCATCATGCAGTCAGAAATCTCCAGCACAAAACTTCACAAACCACTTTTGACACATTTGATCAGACACAGCGCCTTCTCCATATACTACACCAATCATTTGGTGCTTCAGTTGCGTTTTTACCTCTCCTGGAATAATAAAGCATAATATGCCAAAAATGTTGCATGTTTTCAGTATGAAAATGGCTACATTGAAATTCACCAATATTGATCATTTTTAAAAGGCACTCTGATATGACAGCTGTCACAGTACGATCAAACAAAATTATTTAAAATGAAGTTAACGACAACTAAATACCACTGGAACCATCTTATGGGATAAACCGAATAAATGTTTTGGCCACCCCAGTGTGCGCAACAAAAACCTGTAGTACAGACATGTGTGAACAGTTTTGGATAGAAGTTGGGAAGAATAGGACTTGGCACACACTACACTTCCTAGTCACACGTTGGTTTCAAAGGAAGCTGGTGAATGGTAAGCTCGGATGCCCCTTCACCCTTTTTACTGAAGGAAACAGAAGGAGAAATCGAGGCAACGGTTACCGTAATGTCCCAATGAATACTAAATCTCCGTCACTTCTTAGAATCAACATTAGGGATGTGACTGAGTAACGGAGGAATAGTTCTTTTTAATCTGCTTTATGCTACAGGGTCATTTCTTCTTAACTTTTTAATGAAAATTCAGGCCCCAACTAAAATGAGGTTTAATGATTGGTCCCAAGGTTTAATACATTGACTCTATTGTCTGCTCATACATACCCTTTCCACTGTTGACTGGCCAGATTACAGGCCTTTGGGCATTTCATTCTAATCCACATGATCATTTACTACATTTACTCTTTGTCAGGTAGATGTGATTATTCAGTCTCTACTCACTAATTTAGACCATAGGGTATTCTCCCAAGTATTAAACTCTTCTCTGAGGATATTTTGCCTCGAGTCTTGTTTATTGGACCCCTGAATCCAGCACTACCACCATTTAAACTTGACCAGGTTGATGTGCTAAACGCAGCCAGCAGGTAAATCGGGGGCTGCCAGTTCTGGTTCTGTCCCTTCTTCTGGTAAGCTTGCTTTATCCTGCCCCAATTCCCTAGTGAGAAAAATTTGAATGACAGTATTCAGCCAATTCAGAAGACTCGCGTAAGGAAAAGTAATCCCCTTTTTCCTCAAGAGGTAACAAATCATTTCCCAGGATTTAATATTGTTAAATACATGAACTATTGAGAAGTCACTTGTGGATAAAATAAATACAATACACTGTAAGATGAATACCTCCTAAATAAACATTTTTGACATATTTTTTAATTTTAAAAGAAACATATATACACAGCAGAACATCTTTAATATTCAGGAAGGTAGGTACCATATTTTGCCATGTATAATATATGCCCATGTTTTTGGTCCAAACTTTCAGGAAAAAAAATCTTTCATTTTAACTTTTTAATTTAATTATTTATTTATATTTAGAAACAAAACCGATGATCGTATTTCAGGGTATCATTTTGCATATGGATATCATTATTGCTTTTTAGAGTTATACTTTTAATGCATAAGCATAAATAGAAGAATTAAAAACATGTATGTAGATACAGAATTAGTGCTATCCATGTATAATGTGCACTGTTATTTTCCCTCAAAAATTTGGGCAAAAAAAGTATGCATTATACATGGCAAAATATGATAAGTCCACCTAGGGAATGAATCAAATTTAAGTGCATCCTGAATAACTTCATGGAATTCTTTGGACATTTGTGGAATGTGTGCATTAACACACCCGTACACACTCACATACTTTGTGTAATAGTCCAATTTAACATGTACCGTAGGGATGACTTATAAGCCTGTCAGCCATTAATTACTTACCTGTCATTTCTTAATTATTAATAGAGTTTATTTTCTACAACAGTTTTAGGTTCACAGAAAAATCAGGGGGTTCAGAGATTTCCCATACACCCCTGGGTGTATGGGACCCCTGGGTTCCCAGGGACCCCTTTTATCAACATGCCCACCAGAGGGATGCATTTGTTATAACTGGTGGACCAGTGTTGATATAGCATCGCACCCAGTATCCTTACGTTCAGGTTCATTCTTGGTGTTTGGACAAGTGTTTGATGGAATGTACCTGCTAGGTAGCAGCTGGGAATGAGCAGCCAGAGGGAAAATAAAGGCAGGGCCCTCACTGTTACAATCTGACAAAGACCTTAGTACAGGAGGCTGGAAGCAAAAGGAAGATGTGTCTCACCAATGAACTCAGCAGTACTGAACTTGGTTTGATAAGATCGCCAGGTGTCCCTGACATTATGAGCAAAACAGGGCAGGAGGAGGGGAGAGGCATGGAGACTGGGCTGAGAAAGGGGCTTCTGTAACGAGGTTACTAAGACTGCCGGGTGTTCTGTACATCACAAACCGGAACTGCGCAGGAGGAAGAGAGGGACCTGTGCCGGGAAAGCGGGGCTCTGGAACAATTTCACTACCTGAGACCAAGAACCTTTGCTAACTGAGAAAGAAAGCCTTTGTAACTGCACATGACTCCCAAGATGTAGAAGGGGGAGAAGGAGGGTTAACCAGAAGCTAGCTAAGCTACATAACCCCCGAACCCCACTAGTCAGTGTACCCACTTACAGCCTTGGCTCATGCGTATAGAACAAACTCACTAACTTACCAATAAACTAACAACTTTCTTTTCTGTATATGTGGAGCATAATGGACTAGCTGGGTGCCCGCTTGCAGCTTTGTGCTCATCTGTCTTTCATAAATAAACTTGCTGTCTCATTTCCACTATATGTGTTTGTCTCTCACTTGAATTCATGTTTTGCGGTCAAGGCAAGAACGGAGATGGGGGATGAGCCTCTAGACTCGGTCTCTCTCTCTCTCCCCATCCATAACATACCTGCCCCGATAGTGTCATACACAGTAGTTTCACCAACCTATATTTTTTTCACATATACTTTTTAAAACTAGACTTTGCCTAGCTTTTATGAGGCTGCATCAGGCAAGTCTTAAGATAACACCAGTAATGAAGCTCTTTTCTTTCCTGTGCTCTTGCTGGGAGACTCCCAGCACCCTGCCCCCTGGACCAAGCAGATCTGATGGTCGTGCCCACTATTCTGTACAAGTCCCCCACCAGGCAGACGGTCCGTGGCCCACCTCATGTCTCCTTTGCCAGCCATCAAACAGGCCAAAGGTCACAAAAATTGCTGTTCACTGGGAGAAAAGGGACAGTAGAGAGCAAGGTGCCCTCAGAGACATGGCTCAACCCAGCAACTAGCCCATCAACCCCATCCTCATCCTCCTCCCAAGCCTCCATGAAATGCCTACTGCCAGTAGCCAAGCTCAAAGCTCATGCTAAGTCAGTGCTAGTGAGTTAGACAGATACAATTCCCACTGCCTGGGAATTTATAATGGAAGAGAGAATTGCTTTCAAAAGCAATTCATTTGGAACTGGGTGACATACCATAGTAATCACAAACTAGCAAACATGTCACAGTACTGCCAACATATTTATACGGGAACTACATCACATTCATTCACAAAACCTGAACAGACTGAATGGCAAAGTGAGTATCATCGGCCCCAGTTCTCCTCAAGGCCAGTGCTAGAAATGAGAAACTCCTGTCTTAGCCCTTTGGATCATTAGATCTGACTCTGTCAATCACAAGCAGTATCACATATCACACATCATCATGTACTTTCTCTTGGGTTTGAAAACAAAATCTCACTCTCTAGAGCCTGAAATTGCAGACACCAGAGACTGTAAGATTTTTCTGAAGAGTTGAGCAACTGAAAATGAAACATTCACTTTGTCATAGGAACCCAAATATTTTCCTGTCTCTCAGAGAGTACCACAAGGAGGTGAATCTTTTCTGGCTCGGTCTGTGAGTTGAAGTCACCACAGTGCACAGGAAATCATCTCTCTTCCAACACCCTAAGGGCAACACTATCCTTGTCACTCTACACTGAAGATCTCATTCACGGACACCTTCAGTTATCACTCTTCAGCATAGTGCTTACAAACACTCAGAACATACTTTTCAGCAGATGAGAGGAAATGGGAAGGCTACCAAAAAAAATGAACTAAGACAGTAGGTAATGTAAAAAGGGTAATTACAAGTGTCACTTGCCCGTAATTTTCTCCAAAGAACTTCCACCTGAGACATCTTTCTCCTTGGTTTCAAAAATAAATGTGGTACCTATAATAAATAGACTTCAGAGTTAGTTTTGTTTGTTTGTTTAAATCAAAAACGAACACCTGAGAAGGAACTGGCAGCCTTCATGGAATCAACACAAACCAGAGGACAGGCCCAGGGGCCTCTTCTAGAGTCACATGGTATGTAATTGCTTGGAGATCCTTTCCATTGAGCTCATTGCCCGGTTTTGGAAATGAACCCCCCAAAGTGAAGGCTCCCCTCACCTGCAGGGGGCCTCTCAGACACCTCCCCAGCGCTCCTGCTCTTCCTGGGACACTTCTGCTCCTCCTGGCTGTGCAACGCATGTGCCACCTTCTCATCTGGCTGCTCTCAGCTCCGGCATCGCCTCCTCAGAGACCCCTTCCCACTCCCCTGGGAAAAGCGTGTGACGACGGGTCTCAGCCACCCAGACCCGGTTTCTCCCCTGCACATGGCACTCCTACTCCTGGCAGAGCCTCTGATCTTTTTCTGTGAGTCTCTCTTTACTTTTGTGTTTCTAGTCTCATCTCCTTCTGCAAGGACAGAAGCTACTGGTGGGCAGGGACATTGCCATTTCACACTGTTGTGTCCCCCGTTCTTGTTACAGAGTGTCTGGTATGCTCTGGGTGAATACTACAGTTTTCAGAAATCAGTGAATGAAGGGATGAAGGATGGAATGGGTGGATAGATGGATGGTGGATGGGCGGGGCATGCTGGTGAAAACTATTACATAGCGATCCACAGTAAACTTTTTAAACTCATGAAGATTTGGATATGAGTCTATTCCACCAGTGGCAAACACAAGGCCCACAGGCTGTACCCAGCCCTGCCTTTGTTTTATCCGGCCCGGCACCTTGTTTCTACCCGGTGGCAGCACCGAGCTCTTGCTTAATTGTTGAGAAGTGGTTACATTTATACAGTCCTAAAATTACATTTGGCCCCTTGAAGGCAACCACGAGGCTGATGTGGCCCCCGGTGAAAATGAATTTGACACCCTTGCTATTCACTAGGTAGGTCGTCGTAACCTTTCTGAACCTGTTTCCTTAACTGAAAAACTGGATATTTCGTTTTTTATAGATTGTTGTAAAGCTTAAGTGTAATAATTTATATAATTAATTTCACATATACAGATCATAATAGTTAATGAATAAATAAAATATATGCATATTGATACCTCATATATAAAATCAGCCTATAATCAGATAGGCAATTCTACCTGATCAAATATGAGGAAAAAAATCACAGAGGACTTTCAGATTTAGTTGTCAAGACAACTAAGATGGAGAAAAAGCTATAAAGGATGGACTTTTTTGCCTTAAAAAAATGACAAAAAAACATTTGGAGCTGGCAAGCATATTTAGCTTGAAATTGCACTGCTACCTGGCATGTCTTAGCTATATCTGCGCTTCCAAGAGAGCAGAGAAGATGGCGCAAGCTGTTGCATTGTGAAAGCAAAAAAGACTCGTAGACTGAGCCAGAAAAGATTCACCTCCTTGTGGTACTCTCTGAGAGACAGGAAAATATTTGGGTTCCTATGACAAAGTGAATGTTTCACTTTAAGATGTCCAGCTCTTCAGAACAACCTTACAGGCTCTGGTGTCTGCAATTTCAGGCTCTAGAGAGTGAGATTTTGTTTTCAAACCCAAGAGAAAGTACATGATGATGTGTGATATGTGATACTGCTTGTGATTGACAGAGTCAGATCTAATGATCCAAAGGGCTAAGACAGGAGTTTCTCATTTCTAGCACTGGCCTTGAGGAGAACTGGGGCCGATGATACTCACTTTGCCATTCAGTCTGTTCAGGTTTTGTGAATGAATGTGATGTAGTTCCCGTATAAATATGTTGGCAGTACTGTGACATGTTTGCTAGTTTGTGATTACTATGGTATGTCACCCAGTTCCAAATGAATTGCTTTTGAAAGCAATTCTCTCTTCCATTATAAATTCCCAGGCAGTGGGAATTGTATCTGTCTAACTCACTAGCATTGACTTAGCATGAGCTTTGAGCTTGGCTACTGGCAGTAGGCATTTCATGGAGGCTTGGGAGGAGGATGAGGATGGGGTTGATGGGCTAGTTGCTGGGTTGAGCCATGTCTCTGAGGGCACCTTGCTCTCTACTGTCCCTTTTCTCCCAGTGAACAGCAATTTTTGTGACCTTTGGCCTGTTTGATGGCTGGCAAAGGAGACATGAGGTGGGCCACGGACCATCTGGTGGGGGAGCTGTGCAGAATTAGTGGACACGACCATCAGATCTGCTTGTCCAGGGGGCAGGGGGCTGGGGGTCTCCCAGCAAGAGCACAGGAAAGAAAAGAGCTTCATTATCAGTGCTTCATTAACTCTGACATTTACTAGTTAAATTTTTACACACCTGGATTCTATCTTTTTTTCTTCTCAAAATACAGAAACTTACAGCTTATTTCTTTTGCTAAAACTTGCAGAATATGCTTTATTCTACTGCTCTTTAAATTTATAAGTACATTTTGGACAGTATAAATGTTCATTTTAAAATATATGCAGAGAAAGCCAATTTATTATAAGATAGGCAGAGTTCTGCATTACTTCTCACTGGTGCAAAACTAATTGGCTTTTCCCAGCCACTGCACAAATATTTATTTTTCCACTTTATCATCCTTACAATAGCAGCTGAAATTAGAAGAGGGCATGTCCACCTGGCAAAATATGGAGCAGGGAGCCTTGCATTTCCAAGCATCCTAGCCACTTTTATTTTCCAAGCCTTAAGTACCATTGCTGATAAAGGCCCCTGACTCTCCATAGTGCCACCCCATTGAGGACCACAGTCACCCGTACATTTCTCCATTTACAGGAACATCTGGTAAATTCTTTCTTTGGGCTGCAAAGAAGTTCCTACAATATGTGGGTTATCTAAGGCTCCAGAGGTAAAATTAAATATTGGTGGCAAGAGCCCCTGGCTTCTCCACTGGCTCCTTAGAGTTGTGCAACTCTGGGCTGGTCTCTTCATGTGAAATGAGAAGCAAAGATAAAAAGTATAAGAGAATGGGAAAATGAAAAAGAAAAGAACTAAAGCCCATAAAACCAAGTTACCTTTTCCTATTTGGGGACTAGATTCAAGAATCTCAATAAATGCAACAAAGAACTTTATCTTAAACACCTGTGTATTTTATACTGGTAATAGTCTTGGGTATATGCTAATATAACTGGCTGGTGATCGCATGGCTCCTTGAGATATTTTGCTTTGATGCCAAATTCCACAGTCTATGGAAGTTCAAAGTCTTCCCTGTATTTTTGCAACTTCCTATGGGAAGAGAGAAGGTACAAGGAGCGGAAGGGGGTCTGCCTCCATGCCCTGCTTCTGTGTAGCAATGTAACTACATCAGCAAAGAAACTCTGCTTCAGTTTTTCACAGAAGAAATCTATGCACACAGTGCATGGATAAAGGTAGCTGACTTACTTGAGATGGAGGGCAAAGATGAAGGAGGAAGTTAAATTGCCACATTGTGAACATTCTGAGCTAGAACCACAGTCATCAGTGTTCTGAAAGGATTCTTCTGTCTTCTTATGAATGGGCTCAAGCTTTTCCCTGGTCTTCCTCTCCCCTGTCTCCATCTTCCCACCATGCTGATGTCTATCTCTTCATTCTTCTTTAAATTTTTTCTCTCTTCTTCCTCTTGGAATCATAGCAAATTTTTAACTTAGCACACTCAGAGTAATTTGGGAATAATCTTCAGTTGCCTGACTAGTTAGCTCTCAACCCACACCCTAAGTTGTTCATCAAGATATTTTTCCAAATGAGGAGAGTTCTCTCACTGAAAAGAATTCTGATGCTAGAGTTTTTCTATCTTGACTTTCTTCCCCCTCAGTTCATTCAATAGTGCTATGTAGGTGGCAGTATTTACTGCCATCCACTGATTTTTATATCTCCTCTGTTTCTAGACACAAAGGAGGACTTCTCTGCCCCCTTACAATTGGATATGGTCATGTTTCTAATTCTGCTCAAAGGGTGGAGGGTGAAAGTCACATTAATTACTTTGTGGTTGTGGTATTTAAATGCCAATGTGAGATTCCCCCAGTACTGATTTTGCACTGCTGTGGCTAGAAATTGACTCTAGATCAAGCTAAGCAAAAACAATGAATGAACAAAATCTTCCTATTGACCTGCTCTGGACAGGGGAAACAAAACCTTTGTTGCTATAAGCATCTGAGATACATGGCTTATTTGTTTTTGCAACATAATCTGGCCTCTTCTGACTAATACAGTGTTCTGATCACAAAGGGGTGGCACAGTTTCATCTTCCTGTGGCAAAAATTGCATCCCCTTGGACCCAGTTTTACTCTCAGTTGAATGAGCACTTCAAACAAGTGCTCTCCTTCGCAATGTTCTCTCTGAATCTCAAGGCCTGAAAAGGCACAATTTTTAGAGAAATATGTTCATGAGGATCAGTTGGTCCTTCTGCTCATCCACTGTCTTTCCCATCTTTGCCTCTGCTTTGAGCATTGTCTATAAAGAGTCTATCAAGTTGAAACTAACCAGGTGCTTGCTTCTCAAGTGCAAACAGAAAGCTCAAAAAAGGGGGTCATTCCTCAGAGCAAGTCAATACACAGTTGTACGAGCCCACACCCAAAGCAGAGTCTTCGTTTAATTTCCCCACCAGTAGTTCCCGATGTCTTCGGTGCTCTTTCTGTTCTTTCTTCCATCAGACCCGAAAATGAAACAAGACATTAAATTAAGACATCTCTTGTATGCGAGGTACATTAACAAGACATGTTGTATTCTGAAATTAGAACGTGAGGATATTGCAACACTATGGCAACGTATGAAAAATCCTTGAAGTGTACACATAAAAAAAGTGACTTTTATGGGAGGTTAATCATACCTAAAAAATCTTTTTAAAAAGGACAAAGTGAACTATATTACTGCTTTAAATAAAGTACAATTTTAAAGACCAAATATTGCTTTCTTTTAGGAATTTTTCGTATTAGTCAGCACAAAAAAGATACCATAAACTTTTATTTCTGTATTTCAAGAATAGGATCATGTCCTCAAGATATTAAGGGCTAATGAAATTAGTTCAGGTTTCTAATTAATGTTCCACTTAAAGGTCCCATCGTGTTTAATATTGATAGCCTGTTTATGCAAATGTCATCACCAGTCTTATTCTGATGCTTGTTTACACCTTGCATAAAACCAGGGAGATGACATTTTTAAAACATGAGGTCTAGGAAAACAAGCCTTTTCGTCTCTGTGTCATCTGAGTACATGAGAAAGTTTGGATGTTGGCACATTCTGTCTACTGCCATGTATTAACACTTGGTCCCAGAGGAGGGTGGTTCATTTCCCAGTGGCAAGGAACAAACGGTGAGGGTGGATGAGATGGGCCCAGCCTGCAGTAGGCCCTGTAAGTTAAGACCAAAGGCACAGAAACTTCCCATTAGTTCATTCAACAAACGTTTGTTGGATTCCTGCTCTAGGCCAAGCAACATGCCCAGTGTGAGTACTGCAATAGCGACCAGGTCCAATAGGTCTCACCCCTATGGGTGTATGTTCTAAAGGTAGAGAGGAATGGCCAGTACAATGTCAAAAACTCTGACGGACTCAGGCATGATTTGAGGAGCAGTGGACTCAAGGGTTTTCATACAGAGGAGCAGAGCCCCATGGTGGGGAATGGAGACAGAGTTCCTCTGTGGAGTTCCTCCAAAGTGTCGTCATCAGCAAGGACATGGCACAGCTCCACGATCCTCAATTGCCAGAAAGGAGACATAGGCTTCAGTGCAGACTCAGGCAGCTCAGAGGTCTTCCGTGGAATACCCAGCACTCGAGTGTGGTATAGAATCTAATACCAGGGAGAGCATGAGGATGTTTACAATGGCTTGCTTCAACTCTGACCTCACCTGGTACCCACCGTGGATGTCAGGCCTCAGATGAACAGTCTTTGTAGATGGGGAGCCCATGTGCTGGAAGTTGAGACGAGTACCCACAAGGAGAAGCTGTAAGGCAGTGGTTAAGGGTATCGGGCCTGGGAGCTGAAAACCTCAGTTTGAACCTCAGTTCTGCTGTTTTTGAGCTAGGTAACTTAGGCAAGAGATTTGATCAGCCTCCTTATAAGTAAAAAGTTGATCATTATAATAGCATCTAATTATTTGATTACTGTCAATAAATGAGATAATATAGGAACAGTGCTTAGAATATTGCCTAACTCTCCCCAAACTCTTAAGATATATTACTATTATTCCAGGATGCTAGGCCCTAACCCGTGTGGCTCAGTTGACAGGAGTGTCATCCCATAACTGAAAGGCTGCAGGTTCAGTTCCTTGTCAGGGCACGTACCTAGGTTGCGAATTCAATCCCCAGTCTGAGCACACATGAGAGGCAACCAATCAATGCTTCTCTCTCACATTAATGAAAAAAAATACCCTCAGGTGAGGATTAAGGAAATAAAAATTTAAAGGATACCAGGACCTAATTTTTGAAGCTGTAAATAGGCTTTTAAATTTCATTTGCCCACATAAGATTCTACCATAAACCAATTAGAATGAGTCTACAGGCCAAGCAAAAGCTTGCCTCACTGCTTCTAAGCCATAGTTACCAAATAAGCAGTTAGCTTGTGTATAAATATCCAATAGAAATCAGGTTCCAATGTAAGTGAGCACTCTAATACCATGGTTTCCTTTTCAGTAAAAACGCACATACCCTAGACAAGAACACCTTGCATTTTCTATCAATATGCACCGCATTCCAACACTCTAGGCCTCCTGAGAGCATTGTGAGGTGTTCCCTGGTGTTAGCCACAGAGAGCGAACTTAACACTTAATGACCACACTTGAAACCACACGATGTGATGCAGGAGTGGGGAGCTGAGAGGGCTTCAGCACAGAGGAAGGAAGAATGAATGAATGGGTGCTCAGGGTGAGATGGTAGGATAATTCTTAGGAGGTTACATTCTTCTCACTCTCCCCTTAGCTTCCTCTTTGAGTAAAGTGGATGTGGCAAATGAGAGACTTCAGCAGCCAGAGCCCTGGCATTGACCAGGGGCCTCGGTTCTCATTTGAAAATTCAGTGTAAGTTGCAGAGATGGAGAAGAGGCAACATTGACTGACTCCCACAGAATTCTAGCCCAGAGTAGGTCTCAGATGTTTCCCTAACAAACCACAGATGAATTAAGGGTATGGAAGGGAAGAGCTAGAGTTTTGGATGCCTTTGTGCAGACAGTAGACCTCTGAGATTAGCTTTTAGAAAACACCACTTGTGGCTAACCTCGTGGTTTATCGGTACCACATCCAGCTTTCTCTTAGTCTATGCCTACAGCTGCCTGGAACCCCTTCCAGAACACTCTGACTAGTACAGGGAATCGAAACTTACATCTGTTTTTTTCAAATTGGAGTTTCTGTAGTCCTTGGCATGGAAGTCAAGAGCAAGGGGACTGCCATATTTGGTTTCTGCTAACTGACCCTGCATGGACCTTAGGCCTGTCTCAGAGGTTGGGAGGCATTTGCCTGATTTCAATACCATGTCTTTGAGTTTCAACTTTAACTGAATTGTTTACAATATTTTCTTTCTATAAATTCACCTGAATTTTACTATCACCTACAGGCAATGGAGAGAGGAATGACTTAAATTGCTGTTACGTAATAAAGACCAGGTTAAGGAGCAGTTCCACTCATCAAAAGACAATGAGGAAGCATGCTGAGAAAAAGAACAAGATTATATTTAGGGACATTCACAGTAGGGATGGCTGATCTTTCTAAATATATTTGAGCAAAAAAAATAAAAGGGAGCTGCTATAAACTATGACTCCAAATCTACATTAGTCTGGGCTGCTATGGACTTTTAAGCTCTGAAAATATGACTTATCTGGTCTGGCAATGCATTGAGAATGCTCTGTGGTTTAAAAAAATGAGCTATTGATCCTAGAAGATTTTAATTTAGATTAGTTCACTTTAAAGTGTAATAAATGGCAGGGCTCACATGTCAAATCAGTAAGGCAGCAATTATTTTCAGAGCATCAGTCATCTGTGCTTCCAATTTAATCAAATCTCTTTACAGAGGTTTTAGACACTATTTGAAATAACCATATTGCCTGCCTATGAAAAGGTGTTTGGAGTTGTATGTCAAAGTTAAAGAGAAATTAGAAAGACAACTTATAGTTTTCAAAGACCAATGATGACAGATGGGTAGTTGCTTTTATTTTATTTGTGAGCAAATGTTGTTTTGTAACAGTTTTTTTTTTTTTGCAAGCAATAGAGAAGGCATAGTATCTGAACTAGAAAAATCACCCTGAATATTTCTGAGTTAGATTTGGAAAGGCTAAAAGTCTTTAAGAAGTTGGGAGAGGAGCCCTTATGCACTCTAGGTGAATGAATTCCTGGTCACGTTCTGAAGGAAAAGGCAAATATGACAAAAAGAGAAAAGAGGAGAAAGCCAGCTGTTAGCATTAGCTTGCAGTTTTACCCTAGAAACCCAGTATCTCCTCTGAAAGACTTTTTACCTCCGACCTTTAAGGTTTTGATGAAGATTCCATCATCTCGGTCACAAAGATTCGAGTGGCTCCCTGCTGAGCTGAAGACAGAGGTGCCTTCCTCTCTGGAGCCAAGTTCTCGAGCACACTCTTAATCCCATAAAATTTTCACACTGCCATCTTTCCTGACATCTGTACATGAAGCAACGTAAAACCTGACCATATAAATGACATCCGAGGGATTTATCTGAAATTCTATTTCACTGTTTAATAATTAAAGGTTAAAAATCTCTCTGTAGCTTTACAGCACTCTCTAACAAGAGTAGATTTTATTGGTGTGGCATCCTTCTTCCCAACACTGGAAGCGGTTGGCAATTTCTGCAGAAATTTCTTAGTGATTAATGAATATCATGAATTCATTATACCATGCTATTCATTATATCATGAATACCATGTCCTCCAGGATGTGACTCCATGACTGAATCTCTTATTGAAAAGTATTGTTACATATTTCAGAATTCCCAAATATCCACCCATTTACGAGTGTGTGAACTGAGCATGGTGCTCCCTTTTTTCCTTTATAGAATGGGGTCGAGCAATAATATCACACTTACTACACTGGATTGTTGCAAGGGTTAAATGAGTAAATAGATGTAAGTGCTTGGAGAGGGGGTCGGCATACAAAAGACACTATGTGTGTTGGCTATTGTTATAATTGTTACATTTCTTGTGTTAACTCAGAGGAACCTTTTTATGTCACAAAAGGAGACATTCTCAGAGGAGAGGCCCTTCGAGGAGAACAAAAAGGATGGCAGCTGCACATTGTTTTTTATTCTTGTTTGAGTCTTAAGCATCTATAGGGTCACAATGTTAAATTCCAAGGGCCCCAAACCACCAACTAGTCAGAAGAGGGAGCGGTGTTCTAAAACAGGACCAGAGGCAACCCCCTGCGGTTGGAGAAGTTTCAGAAGCGCTGTTGGTCTCAGCCCTGACTCCTGTTTGAATTCACCCACAGCAAAGCACGACCTGCCCGTGAACCCATTGCCCCCATTCAAACGGCCGCACCTGGAGAATGCGTATTCTAAGTCACTGTGTCCCAGACACTTGAGTGTCAACAAAGCCATCAGAGCTGTTCTGATTTCACTGTCACAGCTGCCTGGGAAGAGACTATGGTGGGAAGAAGAAAAAGAAGGCTCTAGAGCAGGGATGTCACTCATTTTCACTGGTTGGGGGGGGGGGTGCATTGGCCTCACAGCTGCCTTCAAAGGGCCAAATGTAACTTTAGGACTGTATAAAGGTAACTACTCCTTAAGTGCCTCCCACTCCACTCACAGTAAAAGCACACAACACACAAAGAATGTGCTTGCTCTGCAAATGCAGCTTCTGGATAAGCCCTGAACCCCCTGCCCCTTCCTCTCTACTCACCCCTAGACTCTGGCATTAAAAATCTGGACTCACCAATGGTTTTGCCTGTGCAGTTCCTCTGTCTGGGACGGTCCTCTCCCAAACTCACAGTGGCTGGCTCTTCCATCTATTAGGTCTCAGGTCATCTCCCACCACCTCAGTGCGCGCTTACTCAACCTCTCTGATAGGGGCTCGCAGTCCTCCGCCCAGTCTTCCGGTTTTCTCCCTCCCGTTGCTAATGGAAGTGAACCTATTTCATTTATTTGTTTGGTTGGCATCCGCTTCCCTCACCCACAAGGAATCTCAGGGACAGAAAGGTTCCTGTCTCTCTTCTGCCTGACACATAGTAGGTGCTTAGTACCTATTAGTGCAGTGAAACAAAATTACAATCATGAAAGAATATTTGGTGCTATTAAAGAAAAATGGTAACCTGATGAAAGGCCTGGGGTATGACCAGGGAGGCTCCAGGCTAGAGGGAGCACAAGGGAAGGAAGTACCCCCCAAAAAGGAGGGAGAGAATTGGAATGGAAGGCCGATGGGAGAAGGAAGAGCAGGGAGCAGACCTGGAACATAGTCAGCAAAGATAACCTTTAGTGATCACAAATGCACCTGCACCACACGCTGACCAGAGCAGTTCTCTCACTGGTTTTCCACTTAGAAAAACACGGTGATGATCTTGGAGAGCCTAACGTTTAATTCTCATTTCTGAGGCTGCTCGGGGCCTCTCTGGCAGTCGCTCATTTTCACACAGCTATGGAATGTTCTAGGGCTGGGGAGCATAGGCCCCCAGGGATGATTTTCTGACCCCCCAGCTTGTTCCCTCAGTAGCCTCCAGTCTCCAAGTCTGGCATAGCTGAGAATCCGCCGAATGTGGGGAAGTAGGAATCTCCAGCCTCTGGCTCACCAAGCAGCCAACTCCTGCACTTTTCAAAATGAAACACCGTGCAGTAGGAAGGCGAGGGATTGAAAGCTGACAGGGGTCAGTTTAACCTTGGATGGGGGAATTCACTGTGGCTGTTACCCCACTGCTCAAGGCTTCAGTAATAAAACTTAATTTCTCCAGCTTAATTTCCCACTCTTCATCACCACCAAATTGTTGCTACTCCAGAGTATATTCCCCACTGGTACTTGGAGGCTGCACTGTGGAGTCTGAATAACAGCTCAGAGGAGCAAGATGAGAGAAGGGTACAAAACAGGAATGCAGGGCTTCAGGAGGGTGCTTGGCAGCTGAACATTCACATCCAAATCCTAATCTAGTTTCATCTACCTGCTGGTTCTACCCGTAGACAGGCAGTCTGGTAGCACTTTCCTGGAGAAACTTTATAAACCCTAGGAGTAACAAATAGCCTTTTCCTAAGTGGTATGTGTCTGAATTCTTGACTTTCATGGCTGGTAGGACCATGGGTTCATTTCTCCTGGAGCTGCGTCATCACTTCCCAGTGATTTACTAACCATTTTCTCCAACACTTGTGGATATTTGGGGATCCAACTGCCTGAGATTTTGCTAAAGGGGCAGGTAATAAAATGTAGTCTCCAAGTAATGTTTTGTGTTTTTGTTTTATAAAGCTCTTGTGTTTTACAAATATACCTATGTCTTCACCATTGTCTGAACCTATGTTACTGTACCATGAATTATAATTATTTTGTGTATTACATCCTCCTCCTAAAATAAACACTTATGAGGGCAGGAACCAAACCTGTCATACCCAATGGTTTTTCCCTGTAGTAAAGCTCTCAATAAGTTTTATTAAAATGAGTTGAACGTAGAAAATGTCTCCTGCAACCATTTATGTATATCTATAGCTAAAAAGCAGTAGACCTCACTGAATGCTGGTGTCTTAACAAAACTGTTATTCCACATCTCTGAGTCCTAGAGATAAGAACATGTTCACACAGAATCACAATGCAGGAAATTGTTCAATCAGAATCAAATTCCAGCTCCTGGGCAATGCAGCCAGGCGCGAGCTACAGAAACATCTCCACACCTTAAGTGTAATAACAGCAGTACCTTGCTTTAGGACAGTGCTTGCTAACACTTTTGCAACTGTTTCCTCATCTGTTCTTCACAATGGCACATGTGGGAAGAAGGGCAGATATTCCTAACTTCATTCTGAGGATAATGCATTCAATCCTAACATTGATAACTGACTTGCTACTATCCCACAGCAAGCATCAGAGCAGAAAGCTGGCAACATAGGTTTCCGGAATACCAGTTCTTTCTTTTCCAACTAAACTGCACTATGGCACCTGCCTTCCCCATGCTGTACTTTTCATATGTTTATGTGCGTACAAATTGCCTGAGGGTCTCGTCAGTATACAAATTCTGATTCGGCACACCTGAGGCAGTACCTGATATTCTGTATTTCTAACAAACTCCTCGGGGATGCTGATGCCATTGGTCTGAAGTCCAGTTTGAGTAGTGAGAGCCAGAGGGCAGTGACCGTGCTAACCTATCTTTATAGCTCTACTGCTTGGCACATGCTAGGTGCTCTGTAAATGTTTGTTGACTTATTGAAATAAGTCAGCAAATAAGTCAGCCATGCTTCATCCACTTCTGGTATCTTTAGTGCTGAATGACTAGTAAAACACTTGGGAAATAAGTAGTGAGTTAATGAATTAATGGAGCAGTCAATGAAATAAGAAGAGCACTGGCTGTAGAATTCCATGTGATTATACTCAGTGGTAAAACCAAGGGCTTCCGGAGCAGGAGTGCCCTGGGGACACACCCTGGTGTATGCCCTGTGCTAGTGGTTGCTCACACTAATACATTTTGCTTCTGGGTTTCCATTCATCAGAATATATTCTTGACCCCATAAGTAATATGATGACTTTTTTCCAAGTAGTTTGTGTGCTTTGAGGACATTATCACCCTCAGACTTCCTGTCAAGGCTCAATGAAGTAAAACAATTTCAGCATGCTTGTTTTTGCTCTGGGAAAAGAAATCCAAGTTTTTTCCAGTCTCCCCAGCAGAGCTGAAATTAGAGCCCCAGTCGTTCTGCCTCCAGCCCAAATCTTGACACTCAGCTGAGTCTCTGGGTTTTTTTTTTTTTTTTTTCACATGTACCAACTCCTTTATCTGCACAATGCTCCTGTGTGGTGAATAGGGGTTTGTGCTTCAGATGAAATATTTAACTGTTCTCAACTGAGTAGTGAAATAAAGGGCTTTATTAAGAGTAAGGGGTGAATAAAACAGAGCTTAATTAAAATTCTGTAACAGTTCACAAGGGAGAACAATGCAATCCACATTAACCCAGTTTCTAGGAATCCCATCTCAAGGTCTGGGGCACAAGACCGGGTGGCTCTTTAAATCTGTCTCAGGAAAGCATGAAAGGGCTTGTAATGTGTAAATCAACCCATGAGTGATCTTATCTTGATGAAGTCCTAACAGCAGCAATGACATTTTTCAGGAAGGGGGGAGGGGCAGTAACCAGAACAGAGAGGAATGGAACGTCATCACCTCCTTTACAGAGGGACTCCTTCCAGATGCTGCTGCTGCTGCTGCTGCTGCTGCCTACACTCACCCACCTGGGTCACTCAGTTCCCACCTCAGGCACCGATTTAGCACCATCATCTAGGACATCTCCAGATGCTGTTCAAGAAAGAGATGTTGGAATCGAAAATCAAAATCTCTTTAATTTAAAAAGAAAGAACAAAGCACCTCCACCAGAAGTACAGTTGGTGTGCTGTGCAGATACCTCAGTGGAGATTCCGTTTCCCTCCCTCTTTCAGCTCTGCATCTTCCAGGTGACCAACAGGTAGGGGTCCCCTTGGATGACAAGATGGCCGCCAGCCATTTGGACCAACATTGTTGTAGCTTAGTAGCCCCCACGGAAAGGGAGGACCTCTTTTGTAGAAGTTCACACAAAAGTCCTGGGATTCACTTTAATTTTGGTTAGCTTAGTCCACTCCCCTAAGGCTAACTCCATCACTGTAGCCAGAGAGTATGACTTTCTCTTTGGCCAGACTTGGGTGAGCGCCTCCTCCTGGGCTGAAGAATTGAACTCCACTGAAGCACAGTAACCAAAGGTCTGAAAGGTGGTGCTCCCCCCAAAAAACCTGGGGTACCGCCACTAAGAAAAGAAGGAAGGGATGGCGAATGGGCAAGTAAGACAGATCTACTACTAAATCTGATGTTATATTATGTCTGAATTCTGATGGCTAGGTTTCTCCTTGGTTCCAAAGCCCAGTCCCTAATTTGAACACGGTTTCCGATAACTGGATCCCTATCTTTCTTTATAGCTGGGTCCTATTTTGGTAACCTTCCTGAAAACTACAGGGATAATAGGTAGGAATGTCTACCAGATGCTTACTCGGTGCTAGAACTTGTACTAAATGCATTATAATCTAGTTTTATCATCATAAACATGTATAAAGATGTGTTTTATCCCAACTCCACGTTTAGTTGAGACAGTGGGGGCTCAGAGTGAAGGAGTTTTCCTGCTGAATGTGACAGGTAGGGGAAAAGCAAGATAAAAAGTTCCATTTGATTTCAGAGTCTAATCTATTAATCACTGAGCCATGCTGCCCAACTCCATTTTCATGGACTTTTCTCCAATGAATGGGACTTCTTGACCATTGGTGCTTGCTTGTTTTATGGCAGATCACTTAACATCTTTGGCCCTTAGTATCCTTGTCTGTAAAACGAGAAAGATGATACCTGCCCCCATCTCACTGTCTCATCTCTTGGCACATTGTGAAGTTTATGTGAGGCATGTGCATGTAACAGTATGATCTGATAATTCCTTATGTGTATAAACAAGTAGAATTATAGACACAGATAGGAATTTCTATTGAGAAACACACATACCACACCAGTTCCCATAGCTGCTCATTTCTAGCTTTACCAGGAACACATGCCCCTTTCAGCCAGTTCCCTGATGCTCTGACACTCTGGGATTCGTGGTCCTTTACGCCCCTGAGAGATGAGGCCTCACTGTATGTTCCATGAATGACCAGTATCCAGCCACCTCCTGAAGATCCTTCCCTTTCAGCTTCATACAGTCCTGCTATGCAGTACTGGTGGTCATCCCTGGGGGGAGGCCTGACCATTGTCTGGGTCCCCATTCTCCACCCAGTGCACCATGACAGGTGGTAACCTATGTCATTACTCCTGCTTGTTTACTTTTTGGCATTTTCACCCACAGGACAAGAAAGAATTCCTCAGCTCTGTCATTCAGAATGAACAAGTGACTGAATGCACAGTGTTAGACTACAATTTCCACCTATGTGATGGCTTTTTTATTAAAAGCCATTGTTGCTGAATTCCTAGAAAAATTCAGAGAAGTGGAAAGAATTTTGACAAGTCTCAGCATCTCTCTCTGGGGCCCACCCCAAACATCAGTAGCAGCCACATCTTCTGTCACCTTCTTAAGGGAGGTGGGTTTTTTTAAAACACATTTTTATTCTAATAATCTTACCAGGTATAACTCTTACAAGATATAATGGGGATAACAAAATTCAGATATTCTTTTCTAAGTGAACAGAGTGCTTTGCACATCAGTTTCGGTTTTCAAAACAGAGAGGGCTTGGAAAAGTCAATACAGAAAGGGTAATTCTATGCATCTTAATCACTATAACTGCTGAGCTGGCTCTTCTGTGAAGCAGTTTCCTGACTGGTGTCTGGGGTGGTAATTCCTTTTAGATCATCCCCTGGAAGAATGTCTTCTTTGAATTCTCAGTATTTGTCCTTAACAGCACTAAGGCCCTTTGTTAAAGACTTTTTACCTTGGTAGACAAAGTTGAAAGCATACAAGACTGTTGAGATAGCAATTTTTGAACTTAATAGCAGCATGTCTTCAGCAAACGTAAATACAGATGTCGTGGTTTAAATGGGTCTTCAGCGTGGTCAGATAAGGGGCCATTCATTAAACACAAGTGAACAAACAACTTCCCAGCCAAAACATACCCTGGGCTTGTGGGTGTTTATAAAATCCGGTTAGTTACTTCGCTTGTTTTCCTATTTGCAGTGGATGGATTTAGAAGGTGAATGGGACGCTTCCCCTGACCTCAGGGGTCAGGGGTATAGTGAATGTCTGGGAAGTTTTCTCAAGAGCTAGGAGTTAAGGACTTTTTCCTTACTATTCATCTCTCTCAGCCAAGCTACTTAACCTCTCTGATCCTCAGTTTTCTCATTTATGGAATGGAGAGCATTTTAATTAATATAGCCGTTACCTGTCCATCATTATTACCCTCTTTTTCTGGTAATGAACCCTTAATTTTCTTTGGCTAATCATTCCTTCCCATTCTAGTGACACTTACATGGGGCTGCCTCTACAGCTCTTCCTTCACGATTAGCTGTATGACACAGGGCCAGTGAGTGTCCGTCCCTCCGGCGACGGGAATTTGTTCAGGTCTGGGCATGAAATGCGGGTCAGTCCAGCAAAACCCAACCTCAGGAACTGTGGGTCAAGACACATTCTCCTTCTTCGAGATATCCACTGTAGGAGAACGAAGGCAAGAGCCACGGGACACCGCCTCATGGAGAGGGCCTGGCAGGCCACCTCATGAAACAGACACAGAGGAAGGAAAATTATCCAATCAAGTGCTGACACCAAAGCCAGGAATTGTTAAATCCTCAAGTAGCCAACAGCTCCTAGACAGGATTGTACACAATAGATGCTCAAGAACAATTTGTTAGAGGAGCAGGTAAGGGCATTTCAGGTCTTGTGTTGCTCGACTCTCAGAGGAGCTGCTCCGCGTCCGGGAAGGGGCTCACCCTCTTGTTGGGTGGAGCCGGGAGGACCAAAGGCCAGAGCTCCACACTCATGCCCCCATCTTCAAGGATGCACAGCAACTTCGAGACTCCTCTACCCAAAGATTCCTCAAAGAAGCTGCAGGAGTGAGGCCTGATCTTTATTTTGGCTTTACTATCTGTGAAGGAGGGATAATGGTGGTTTTCTATAGCTTTTCCCTGGCGGTTGCGGGGATCCAATGAGACGGTGAGAGGAGGGATCGTTCTCCATGCACCAGGTCAGAGTGGGCACGAGGGCATCTCTCCGGGCCTTGTCCACTCCCCTGCTGACAGAGTACGAAAAACTCACTCTGTGAAGCCATTTCTGGAAAGAGTTTTCATACAAACAAAATTGAAAAAGTCAGACTATAACACGTTAGATCTGCTGTGGCCATTGTTACATGTCCCTCCAAACCCCGTCCTGCTTGTTCTTATCCTCTGAGAGCATCTGATATTAATTTACCTGTTTAAACATTGACCTCCTCTCTCGAGTTCCCATCAAGTGGTCCCTACACAGGCGAAACTCCAATTAACTTTCATAAAGTTTTACCTGTGAAATATTGTTAGGAGTTGGCTGATATTTTGTTCACACCACTGATAGTTATTTTCAATGTTTTAATTGTTCCACTGATACCCCAAGGCTGGGTCAGGGAGAAATGTACTCATTAAAATAAAACATTCTGCAAATATAAAATGACGCTGATAAATAGTAAACGATAAATTTCCTTAGAAGTTTTTTCCCTGAAAAGTTGGTGACCCTATACCTCACTAATTATATATTTCAGAGCAAGCTGGTTAATAACAGAATGGTAAAGATGAGCGTGAAAGAGAGGTCACTTGGATTGACTTGGTTTTGATGCACTGTACTATAACTTAGGAAACTTTTCCCAAAAAGCAAAATAAAAAGAATCATCCCAACCTCAAATCACTATCTTCAAATTGCAGTCAGTTTTTCAATGATTTATCTTGTTTCATTGATTTTTTTCTGCAATGTTTGTTATTGCTGGATTTTAGCAGATTTGGAGGAGTTGTGGGTATGGTCCAAACAGCCAGTTTAAATTTGGTTCTGTGAGAGCACTGAATGGATGGATGTCCCCTCTCAGGAATGATGGAACTTGGATTGCTGTGTCCATCACAGGTAGCAGGTCAAACACCTGGCCCCACACAACACAGCTCTGCACCAACAGTTACCATCATCTTTCACCTTAAATAACAGTCCTCCTTTCTAGCCCGTATATGAAGTGCATCTTCAATAATTGATCATTGTGACAGAAAATCTGTGGCTGGCAGAGCATGTTTAGAATGGTATTATTCAATCTTTCTCATCTCAGAGATGCTTTCAATCTGCATTTCACATCCAATGCACATTGTGAGACCCGGGTTTATTCATGCAGCAACAGATTGCTATTATTTTTTAATTTATTTTATCTAAAAAGAGCGAAGGAAAACTTCCCTCTGAGTGCTTTCTGACCTATATTTTATACTTTGATATTAAATTAAACGCAGAGTCAATATAACATCCTGCTTTGGTACAGTGCAAAATGGTTTCAAGCTCACTTTAACAGAGACGATGTCCTGGCAAAAAGTTCATGTTAGAGTAAATGTTTATTTTGCACCGTGGAAGCAAGCGAAGGAAGACTCATAGTGCAAGAAAGTCAATCAGTGGCATGTGAGGAAGTCTTAGAATCCTCTGCTCACTCTGTTTCTGTCGCCTAGAGATTTACCCAAGAAAGTGTTATGTCGAAGGCTGTATCATTTGGACCAGGTGACATTTTCCTCACAGGAAACTGCTGATGACAAAGTGTTATGCAGGTAAAATGGTTTTTCCCCCACTGGCAAAACATATGAATGTCATGCATGCATGACTGGAGAGACCATGCCTTTGGCCTCATTGCAGAAGGGATGGGTGTGTCATAAAGCCAACCGGCTTCTGAAGGATAAAATGCCAAATCATTCTGCCATGAGGCAGGCAAGAGCTAATCATTTTGAAACCCTGTGCATGGTTGAGTTCTGTTTTTAGAGGCATTTTTAAGTTATAGTCAAAGTGATCTGCAGATTCCAAGTGGAAAATAGAATGGTTGAATTAAAGGAGGAGATTACTACAGACTCCAGAAATGAACACTGGATGGAGAGTTAGCCAATACCAGTTCTGGGGGCTGCACTGCTCCTGACAAGCTCTAACCTGTAGCAACTCACTTGACTTCTGGCCCCTCCTTAGTAGAAGAAGTCTGGCCGAGGACTCCTGGTGTCCCTTTGTGCTCTGGCATTCTCTGAAGCGATGGCCAGAGTCCACTTTGTCCCTAGTCCTTAGTAAAAGAAACTATATAATTTAGAACTACATTGCTTAACACAGTAGCTGCATTTGGATATTTAAAGACAAACAAATCTAAATGAATTACAATTAAGCAAAAACTTAAATCCAGCTTCTCGGTCACATTAGCCATATACTGTAAGTATTTATTAGCCACATTTGGCTAGTTGGTATTGTATTAAATAGTGCAGATTAGAAAACATTTTCATCATTGCAGAAACATTGATTCGTAAAGACCATTCTCTACCCTCTAGAGCCTGGTGGCGTTATCTAAACATTTTTTGAATGAATAAATTATTAACTAGCAGTGTGACCTTTGTGAAGTCATTTGACCTCTCTAAACCTCAGTTCCCTCATTTGTGAAATGGACACAGGGTACCTAAACCTCATAGGGCTATAGTCAGGATTATAGAGACATAGTGTGTACAGCATTTAGTCCATGTATGGCCCCAAATCAAATACCCAATAAATAGTATGTCCTATTTCATTATCCAGTACTCAGAATTTGTTATTTTATTAATAAGAGCTCTAGTTGGTTAATGTAAGCTCATTTGCAAAAAAAATGATATTTAGCTCTTGGAGACCCTATTTAAATTATTTTGGTAAAAATTATAGAAAGCCCATCTATTTGGCATTCTATAAACTGGTGGCCCTCACAAGGTTTTGTCTATTTACCATTCGGGGTATTTCTTCACAATACCCCAAATGGTGGCTTATTTTCACCAGGCACTTTCTTACCAGTTGACCTTGCATAGACTTTAAGATGGAGATGCTTTACATCTCTGTCTCCTGTGATATCAGTAAACTGTTTTTCCCTTAATTGACATATATATTTCTTACTTAATAAAGCAGTACTGAGATGGGGAAGCTTAGGTTCTGGAGTAAGACACTGTGTGATAGTTGTCAAGTTACTTAACCACTCAAAGTCTTGTTTTTAAAAAGGGGGAGGTGACATTGTAGCTGAGACATGATACTTAAATAGTAAGGAGAAGCCCATCATTCAAAGATCTTGAGAGGGGAGCAGAGGAAGACAACTACTAATCTATACAGAAGAAACTGGTACAGACACCCCCAGGTAAGAACAGACTGTTGGGAGAGGGGGGAAAAGAAAAAAGGATGGAGGCATCTCATAACCGGAATTCATGAGGGGAGATACATATCTTATACTTTATAGTAATTTGCTCTGACTTCTGGCACGGTAATTCAATTTGCTGATAAATTGATTCTCTCTACTAGAACTTTATCCCCCAGTTTAACCTGTCTTCCAATATTCTTAACTGTATGCAATCATTTTCCACTAAACCTCAGCACACCCAAGTAATTTAACTCCCCATTTGGTGCCTTTGATTTCTAGCATTGTAATGGAAAACTATTAGGACAGTCCCTCAAAAGCATTACACACTTTTACCTTTTTCCCCAGAAGCCAATTATTCATCCCATTCATTGCTGCACCAGAACTTCCTCCAGTTCGCCTCTGTCCTTGGCTGCGGAGCTAACAAAATGGAACAGACTTTTCTCTAAGAGCAGTGTTACGAAGACAAGAGGGACGGTCCCTTCAATATGCTGTGACTTGGTGTCTTCCTGTGGCCCATCCCAGAGTCTGTTTATTTTGTGTTTTGGCCCAGAACTCCCGTGCCATTCATGCAGCCGGCTTTCCAGTTTTCTTGTCCACTCAGTGTCTGCTTTGGATATTCCCTCCCCAGGTGGTGGTGCACTTTCTCGAACTGACTCTCAACTTCAGTGCTGCCCATACTTTCTGCCATTTTATGACTGAGGAATTTCTCTATTATTGGTGTATTCAGTAGTGTCTTAGAAAATCCGCCCAACTGTGAGCATCTCATCCTAAATGAATAGATTCAGAAATTTGGAAGTGTGACATTCCCAAGGCAAAACCCACTAAATAAAAGCTCCTTTTCCTGAGAGGGGTGGAGGCCAGAGGCATGACACTCTGAGAACTCAGCTGCCTTGCCTTTGAGCCTGAAGTTTGCACTGTGTCTCACTCTATGTTCTGTGTGGCCCTCAGCCAGCCATTTGTCCTCTGGTGCTATTTCATCTACAACACAAAGATTACAACAATTAATGGTTTCTGAACATTCTTTTAGCACTAGAAATGTTTTACAAGACACTTCCGTGTAACCCCGTTGGATTCAGTGAACCCAAGTGGCATTGTTGGAATTTAGAGTTGAGATTGCTCAGTCTATCTATTCTTTCCCTGGATAATCCTCCATGGAGCCCTGGGCCCCTCAAAATGAAGTACAAGATGGGGCAAAAGTGGGTTTACAGTTGTTTATATAGAAAACAATACAATAACTAATCAAAATAATACTAGCATCAACTGTATTTTGCATACTCAGAACTGTAAATCCACTTTTGCCCCACCCTGTATATAAACCCCTGGACTTGCTGGTTTGGGAGGCTCTTTGCCACTCTCTGGGTCTATAAGTAAGGAGCTGAACCTGGGGGAAAATGTACAGAAATAAATACGTGGGGAACTAAAAGATGGAGGGTAGAAGAGACAAACTAGCATCGGTTGATTTTCCTAAGTAATTTTTGAAAATAGCATGACTTGGAACACTATAGCTCATTCCCAAGAACCACAGTCAGCCCAGGGGCATTCACTCAATGCTTTGTAATGTACACAATATTACATTATTGGGTCAGCTCCCAAACTACCACCAAATTCTAGGGCAACAGAGTGATTTACATGTAGCCCATAGAAATATCTTCATTTTATTACCTTATAAGATTTGTCTCTGTGGCTAGAGATAAAGAAGAAAAAGACAGTGAGGAAAACACATAGCAAGGGATTTCTGTGGCCAATTTGTATCCATCATGTTCTAGTCCCGAGAGTTCTAAACTGATTGAATACCAGCAGAGCTCCCGACCAATGTGGCTTTGTGGGACTTTATGGGGTTCATTTCTCTTACCACCGAAATTCAATTCAACAAATATTTATTGCGTTTTACCATATGTTTTCTGTGATGATGCCAAGACCAGCTAAGGAGGTAGGGCAGCAACTCAGCACTGGCTGTAAATCAAACTTATCCCCCCAGAAACCAGATGACTATTTAACAACATGGAATAAGGCTCCCAAATGGAAAAAGGGAGATTCCGTGCAGGGAATATATCCCCGTCTTCAGTGTGTGTGCACAGTTGTACACTTCCTCACCCTGAAATTGGCTTTGTCGGTTCTTTTTTAAGATAAATTACAGTAAGAAAAGGGACCTAAGGTCATGTTAAGGAAGCTTTAGCTTTCTATCTTTTGTGCTCATCAGAGCCGGAGAGGTCAGTTCCTCCGAGAAGACCTGGTTAGCGGTTCTGAAGGTCAGGATTCTGCTGCGATAAAGGGGCTCTGAGAACCTAATTGCACAACAAAAATGTTTTCAGGTTAATTCTGAATCTAATTTGACTGTTTTGTGTTCTAAGAGGGAAGAAAGAATTTGAGAAGAAATAGTTCATTCATCCATTCACTCTAGAGATATTTTCTGAACATTGTTTTCGTACGTCAAGCATTGAGCTGGGTAGTACAACAAAACTACAAATAGGACATTGATTTTGCTTAGGTGGTACTCTCAGTCTAGTGGAAGACATTTTGCATGAAAAACAAATGCAATACAATGCGACAAGTGTACAGAGCTAAGCACGGGTGGTGCTATGGGACATCCTAGGGGCTGGCATAAAACCCATTCCTAGGCATGTAGTAGCTTCTAGCACAGAGTGAGTCCTCAGTAAATATTTGGTGAGTGTGTGAATGAATGAATAAATGAGGAAAAAGCTTCTCAGAGGAGTTAATAGATAAGCTTAGTCTTAAAGGACTGAGAACTTGTCAAATCTGTCCCATGCAGAAAGAACAAGTGGCAAAACTCCAGGTACAAAAGAGCATGGCATGCCCAGGAAAGTCCAAAGAGATAACTTCAGCTGGACTAGGGTGTGAGAAGGGGAGAGATGAGAGGTGTGCCTGCAGAATTAAGCAAGTCTGATGTTCCTAAAGGAAATTCCACAATGAGATATACAGCAGCAAGTGGTATGTTCCCACTGTTAAAGCTTTGGGGCTAGATTTTAAAGCAAGAACCTATCATTGCAGTGCAGTAACCAAAACGTGACAAGTGGCGGTGCCCTCCAATTCCCCTCTCCTAACCCTCTGCCCGAGGACTAGGTTCCCCCTTCCCGCAGCCGAGCCCCCTTGCAGCACTCATCCCCCTCACCAGGCCAAGCTCCCTCATACTTGCTCGACTCTCACAGTTCTGAATCCCCAAGGGAGATCGTGGATCTCTGCAGTTGTCAGGTAGTCAAACACCAAGTGTCACAGGCCCATCCTTTCAACAAAATCTTGATTTTTGGACACGGGGTGTCTGATTGTAGGTAATCCTCTATTTTTTTCATCAAATATGAAAAACATCCTCAAAAGAGCCATGATTTGACTCAGTTCTGGCGCAAGGAAGAGAGCAGGCTGGTCAGCTCATTCACCGCCCCTTATCTATAATCTTCACTCTCTCTTGGACTTACTCTGCTTTTTCTGCTTGCTCAACAAATATCTTCATCTTCTTTCTCACGTACCTGCAAGAACTCAAAATGGTCTTTGAATCCTTGTGTAGAAGCTCCTTATAACTAAGGGCACGCATTAGGAGTTAGACTACCCAAGTTCAATTCCTGGATCCGTATCCAAATTGCCTGCCACATTACTATGACCAACATCCTTGACAGGACACGTGCCACCTTGTCTTGTGCACATTTCAGACTGCTGCCTGTCGGCCCACCTCCTTGAACTTCTGGTACTGGAAACTCTGAAATTCTGGGACTCAGGCACTTAGGATTCTTTGAAGGACCATTTTCTGTGATCAGCTATTTTTCTCTTTTAATCACTTGCTTCTTTCTTCTATCCCTGTATATTCACACTGCTTTTCATTGTTAGGGAGTCATTACACACTTCATGCAGAGAGCACTCTGTGCTCTGAGGACCTAGACCAATTATAATTAAAGCAGTGTATGGATCACTGACTGTATGGCATCACTCCTTGGACACTCAGTAGCTCTTAACCTACTTTAATAATTGACCGAGGCTATTGATTCTTTGAATATAGTTAAACGTTTCTATCTTAGTGGAACCAATTACCATTTATAAGTTTGTTGAAGGACAGCTGACTTCTGAAAACTTGACACGCTCTATCTCAGGGACTCAAGAAATAATGCATGACAAGGAAATGACTTCTGGCCCCTGGGTCTCTGCTTCAGTGCAACCCGAACTCTCCATGAGCATTTCTGCTGAGACAGCACCTAGGGACGGAGGGAGGGTGGGGGAGGAGGAGGAAGAGCAGGAGTAAGCCATCATGGAAAATCTGCTGTTACTGCCTGCCTCACCCAGACTGTACAAACAGGCAACCAGCCCCAGACAGCATAGCTTTTAAGAAGGTGCCAGTCTTTATTAATTTAAGTTTTTAAATTGAATTTATTAGAGTGACATTGGTTAATAAAACTATATCGGTTTCAGGAGTACAATTCTGTGACACATCATCCTGTGTACTTTATTGTGTGTTTACCTCTTCAGGTCTTCTTCCATCACCATTTACCCCCCTTTACCTTCTCCCACCTCTCCCCACCTCCCTTTCTCTCTGCTAATCACCATGCTGTTGTCTGTGAGTTGGGGGTTCTTTGTTTTTGTTTTTTCTTCATCCTTTCACCTTTGTCACCCAGAAAGTTTTTAAAACTGGAAGATTGTCCTTAAAAATTTGCATTCCAAGTGTGAATGGGAAATTGCACCCTGACCGTGCCAGGCCTTCCTTCCCTGTGGTAGTGACTGATAGAGGCCGAGTAGTGGCCACTCTTCTTCTGAAGAACAGGGCCTTGCTCTCCAGCTCACCAGGGCCCCACTCGCCCCCATTGTTACAGGCTGGACTGTGTCCCCCCAAATTCACATACTAAAGTCCTAAGCCCCGAAGTGACTGTATTTGGAGATAGAGGCTTTAAATAGATTATCTAGGTTAAATGAGCTATAATGGTAGAGCCCTAGTTCAATATCATCTAATTCAATTTTTACAGCAGTGTTGTGAGGTGGGCTTTATGATGTGCATTTTGCACATGAGGAACTGAGTGTCAGAGTGTCCTGGGTCACAAATCTAGAAAGCAGTCAAGAGTCAGAGTCACACATCTGTGACTTCACACCTTTCCTCTACAATGAGAATAGCAAAAGCAACTATCTCATTGGGTTTTGTCAGAATTAAATGAATTCATATATGAGGTATGTCCATAAAGTATCCAGCCATGTACTATGAAAAATAGAGACATCTATCGAAGAAAATTGTACATAGGACAATGACACCTCAGTCCCCTTCAAAGTAGGCACCTTAGAATCTCACATAGCTCTCCCAGTCACTATTAGCTACCCCATCATATTTTCCTGAATCTCATCAATGGTTTGAAATCTCTTCCCTTTCAAAGGTGATTCTAGTTTTGGAAAAAGCCAGAAGTCACAGAGCACCAAATCTGGGCTGTAGGAGGGCTGAGTCACCTGGGTGATCTGATTTTTCGCCAAAAACTCTGCACAAAATGCGATGCATGAGCAGGTACAATGTCATAATGAAGCTGCCAATTACCAGCTGCCTATAGCTGTGGCCTTCTGAATCATACAAATAGTTTCTGCAGAGGACTATTCAAGCTTACTGCAAAATTGGTTGCAGATTCATTGCTCTACTCGCTCAACCATTTTGAATGTGACAACCACACAGTACACATACTCACTCAATGGCATCTACCACCCCCACTGACTAGTACATTGAAGTCATCGTTGTTCAACTATGCGCATTCCAGTCCACTCTTCTTGGCAGACAGTTTACATCAATGTTGCACTAACCATTCCTCTTGATATATAAACAATGGTTGAACTTTTTCTGGGCAGAGCTTGTACATGACATTCTTGAAAGATGGCTGACATGTAGAAAGAAGTAGTAAGTTCTAGATTGTCATAATTTCATTTCATAGAATGAGTCCATCAGTTATAAGAAGCTCCATTATTTTGATATCACTAAGAAAGAAAGGAGAAAAAGTTCTGTGAATTAAACTATAACCTAAGGCTTTCTTATCACTTAAAAATTTCTACTACATTTATTGGAAGAATGCTTTTGGCTTAATTAGACAGATTTTTTTTATCATAAATTAACTTTTTGCATATATAAAAATAAAATATAAGTGAAATGAATTGGTTTAGGTATTTCTGCAACTTCTTCAAAATTCAGAGTCCTAATCTTTATCACTTCTGCACAAAGAGTTATTGATTTCTATGCTCTTCCACACAAAGTCCCCGTCTGTACGCTGAAAAGGGCTAGTGATGAAACACTCCCTAAAATAACCCAAATATCATGACAAGGCTTTTCTGAATGTCTCAACATGGTTTTACATTTATGGAGAGATACTCTTTCTTGACTCTGTCTCTAGAAATATTGCCAATACTCAGAACAACTGTTGGTGTCTAGCAGTTAAGACTGCTCTTCTCCTTTCTCCAGGATTTCCTTCCAAGCTGTTGACATGCGTTCACTTGGAATGCTTGGACAGGTAACGCAACCACTTTGCAACTGCTGCCTCCATACAGAATATAAAATGCCATCAGTTGAAAGAGGCACCCCAGTTTCAGAGGTGTTAAAATTTAAAATATCTGAATTGTGCAGTAGGTGAAAGAAAGTACAGTTGACCCCCGAATAATATGGGTTTGGATTGTGTGAGTCAACTTGTATGTGGATTTTTTTCAATAAATACCTGTGTTGTATTTGACCTGTTGTTGCAGAGGGCTGACTGTATGCATTGGTATATATGCCATTTTATATAGGGGCCTTGAGCATGTTGGATTTGGTATCCACATGGGTTTTTAGGAACCAATCCCCTGTGAATATAAAGGGAGAACTTAAGTTTTTGAGAAGTCAAAAGTTAAACACAGATTTTCGACTGCACAAGCATTGGTGCCTTTCACGCTTGTGTTGTTCAAGGATCAATTGTACTCATTTTTATTATTAGTTTTGTTCTCATGCTTATCTGTTCATCTCCAAAGACCATAGGCCTTATGATGTTACCAAAATCAGATGCTGATAGCAACAGAGTGTTAAACAGATAAAAACTGAAACATAAATTTATACTTTACTCTTACTGAGAAAGTGGAGAAGTTAAAGGAAAGAGACATCAAAAATGTTTAATTAGAAGCCCTGGCTGGCATAGCTCAGTGGATTGAGCGCGGGCCTGCGAACCAGAGTATCGGGGTTCGATTCCCAGTCAGGGCACATGCTTGGGTTGCAGGCCAGTTCCCAGCAGGGGACGCATGAGAGGCAACCATACATTGATATTTCTCTCCCACTCTTTCTCCTTCCCTTCCCCTCCCTCAAAAAATAAATAAATAAAATATTTTTTAAAAATGTTTAATTAGAAAGGTACCTTGTTTTATTGGTCAGAAATAATAAGCACAGAGATCAACTCTGGCAAGTTATCCTGAGATTCTTTTTCACTTTTTAAGATGTTGAAAAGCGGAACCTAATCAACAACACAAACAAGCAGGCAAACGACCAGAGACATTGAAATAAAGAACAAAAAGACAATGACCAGAGGGGAGGGGGGAGAGGATAACAGGGAGGAAAGGGGGAAGGGTTGTCAAGGAACATGTATAAAGGACACATGGACAAAGCCAAAACAGGGGTAGGATTGAGGTGGGTATGGGTGGGGTGGGGGAGTGGATGGTGGAAAACAGAAAAAAAAAAAAAAGTAAAATTTCAGGCATTAATAAAAAATGTTGAAAAGAATCAGAAACTTGGAGGGTAGAAACATTGAAATGTCCCGTTAAGTCTGTCCCTTGGTGACCGCAGTCAAGAGCCCTGACGTCTCTATTTTTAACAAGTCTCTGGAAGAGCCGGGGCCCTAACCTGTGTCAAGTGAATAGACCACCAGTGGCCAGTACTCTGCTAAGAAACTTGGGAGAGCTCCAACATGAGCCCCTGGGATGTTTAGACTCATGGAGGATCAACGTAAAAGGAAAAACATGGGTTCTTATGCTTACTTTTTAAGACTTGCTCTGTTAAAACAAACAAAAAAATTCTCCTTTCTGACTTACCAATAGTTATTTTAATGAAAAGTTTTAGGGTTATTTATGTAGTTGATAAATTGGGATTAATTAAGATTGTAGTCATATGTGGAATCTAATGAACAAACTGAACTAACAAGCAAAACAGAGACAGACTCATAGATGGAGAACAGATGACAGCTAGTGGGTGGGGGAGGTTAGGGAGGGACTGGAGGGATGGAGCAAAAAGGATAAAAGACACATGGGCATGGACAACAGTGTAGTGACTGCTGGGGGAAAGGGGGAAAAGGGGACTAAATGGTAATGGAAAAATAGAATAAAAATTGTATCTTTAAAGTGAAAAAAAAAAAGAATGCAGTCTCTTAAACAGAAAGACTCCTTCAGAAACCACAGACAAAAAACACACCTGCAGCTGAAGCCTGAAAATTCACAGGGTGGGATGGTGCCAGTGTCTGACAGATGCAACTACCAACATTTCCAGATGCATGATGGGTAGACAGGTGGTCTCACAAGTGCTACATCTGCTAATAACTTTGCAGAGTTCAAAAACATCCCAGTAGTTCTTTAAATGTCTTGTAAATAGTGATGTCAGCCAAGAAGACTTAGAGAAAGTGAACATACCCCAGCAATAGTCCCCATAAGAATAGAGCTTCTTTTTTTTTTTAATGCCAAGATATTCCTTCTAAAGATACTTCACAAACTTCAAGGTCACCTTTGTTAATTTCTGTTACACTTTATTAATTTAGTTCATCAATCAGTCAGTCAACAAATTTTAAATTCCCACTCTTTGCCAGGCACTGTAATAGTAAGTGCTGCCAAAACAGAAAAATGACTAAGACTTGACCCTTATTCCTTTAGATATCAGAGTCTAGTGGAAACACATAACTGAGATAATGACTGAAAGAGAGTGAGGTATGTAGTTTAATGAAAGAAACAGTAGAAGTGAAAATGAAGTGACTACACCCAAATTTAAGAACTGGGACAGCTCTAGTCCTGGCTGGTGTGGCTCAATGGATTGCATGCCAGTCTGTGAACTGAAAGGTCATTGGTCAGATTTCCAGTCAGGGCATATGCCTGAGTTGTGGGCCAAGTCCCCAGCTGTGTATCTCTTACACATTGATGTTTCTCTCCCTCTCTTTTTTCCTCCTTTCCCCTCTCTCTAAAAGTAAATAATAAAATCTTTTTTAAAAAAAGAACTGGAATAGTTCTGTCTTGGAGAAAATTATGCTGCCTCTGGATACTTACAGCCTGGTCCTTCCTGGAAGTAGCCAGTCCATTTTTTATTCTCTCTTTCTGAAGCTATCAGAATATAAGACAGGTGGTATAAGTATGGCAGATCGCTTTGCAATTTTCTTTACTCCTCTTGATGAGTCACTGTACTTCTCAGAATTCACTGTAGTTTAAAATTTTGATGTACCAAGCAAAAGCAGAGTGAACCAATTTACATCTGATTCCTTTGTGTTTGTCGCCCTCCCAAAGGAAAGAGAACAGTAGCTCTTCCGTGTCAGTAAATATAGAAAAATAGACTTAGTCTTCCTCTTGAGACACTTATTTAACCAGAAAAGTACATTTGGAAGTTGGCGTTTACCTGAATGCTTTGATTGGAAATGCTTGGGATAAACTTTATTAGCATACCTGGCAAGATATAATTGAATAGCACTTAGAAACCCAGGGACTCAAATAGGAAGTAGTAGAAAAGTTTTTTACTACTTTATTTTGTGATATTTTTAAGTCTGAAATTATTTGAAATTGAAACATTTTCTAAAATGCAAAAGAAAAAACGGAGCCTGTTTTCACAAGGATGGGAAGCGTTGGAGAAGGAAGTAGTGAGAGAGGGACTTCACGGTGAAGGTGGAGACGTGAACCCACATGGTGTGTCTAGGTGACTGCAAGCATTTAAAAGGCTAGAACAAGAGCTATCTGAGGCACAGAACATAAATGGCAAGAATGGCACAATGGAGACAAGCTCAGAGAGGAATGTGTATGCCATTCTCAGGTTCTTCATTAGTACTTTGTAGGGTTCCCAAAATGCCTTGGTTGCATCTGCATTTTAGAACCATCATTGGTGTCAATCTGGAGGATGAATTGGAGGAAAGGTGAAGTGAAGCAAGAGGAAACCAATACATTTATTTTTTAAAGGGCCATTTAAAGGGCCCAGTAAAAAATTATGTGGAAATAGGAGATTCCGAAATCACCCAAATTTTGATTCAAATTTGATTAAAATTTCGGCTGAACCCACAGAGCACATTTCACAATGTTGGCATAAGAGCCCTTGAGACTACAAAGAGCTAGGTGAAATATCGTGATTTTTCATAAAAATATGAAGGAAAGTTGAAAATATTTGCAAATCTATTACCACAAAAGCACGATCAATAAAGAGAATTGCTCGGGTGTAGTGAACAAGATTAAATCCATAGTACTCCATGGAGCATTATAGAATCGAGATTCTAGCCAATTTTCTAAAAGGAAGAATAAGCATTTCCTGTAATGCTTTGGTTTCCAACAGCTGAGGCTTGTAGTTTTCTCCTATGGAATATAATTCATAATCTCCAGGTTATTGCAAGCTTGTTTTGCATGTTGGTGGTTAGACATATGCCTTACTCTTTGTTATGGGGAGTTTCACTTGCTAGATTGTTTGTTGCAGAAAATTGAGCTTAGTCACTGAACTTGTAATATACACTGACTTCTTTCGGGATCTCTTCCACTACATCAGAGGCATGAACCTCAAAGTGTCAATCTTTGTTTTTCCCTTTCTCTCTGTAGACATTTTAAAGGGGGAAATCCTATTGCCTAATTCCAAGAGATTCATTCTAAACCAAGAAGTCTGTTTTATCCACAGTGACCAGGTCCCTAACTGAGGACACAGACAGTAATAGAGAGGAACAGACAGAGTTAACAGGCAAATGAATGGGTCTCACCCATTTGCAGGACACAGACAGTGGAAGAGAACGGGAGACCAGATTTGTCTTAAGTGACGAGAAATACAACAAATTCCTTAACCAAAATATAGGAGAAAGAGCAGCTTGAAAAGGTAACAAGTATCATTTGAGAAATGCAGAATTATATGGCTTTACTCACATTCAAAGGCATGTTGAGCAGTAGTTGAAACTATGAGTCTGAGGAAAGACACTGGGATTCACAATACATCTGGAAAAATTGTGAATGTATTAGTAATAGCAATAGCTACAACACTAGTGCCCACTGAAATAATAATCCTTTATATTTATATGTAAAGGATACATGTATGTATATAGAACATGCGGCAATTTTCTAAGCACATTGACCATTAATACCTCATGTGAGGTAGATAGTTCAAAAGCAGTTATTCCCATTTGACAGATAAATACTCCAAGGACCAGCAGGTTGAAACTTACCCAAATTCACAGGTCCACTCCAGAGCTCAGATTCTCTGACTCCCCCAATACCAGAGTTCTTTCCATTATTCCATATCGACTCACATTGAAACCAGTGTTTGCCAATCCATGGGACTAAATCCTGGGGCCAAGTACTGTGCTCTCCAACTTGAGTGACCTAATCACTCTAAGCAGATCCCAAATTCTCTATCGCACTTAAAAATCACCACAACCTAAAGGAACACAAAGTTCCCCATGCTTCATTTTGAAAATACAGTAGGCGGTTATTGCCTCCCTCCCACAGTTGGCATTTGCCCCCTTCATTACTGGACTTTTAGAAATGTCCTGTCTCCTGGCACAGAGAACAAAGGCCCCTCAGTTAACCAGCTGTTAGTTGCCCTCTATTTGCTCTCCTGTGGCAGGAATTCCATTGCCCCATGCCATTTACCCTAAGTCATAGACACACAGAGAAGACGGAATGAATAGATTGTCAGATCCCATTATCATCCTTCTGGACTATCCATGGGGAGTTGACAGAGAACTTAGAGGGGCATAAAACCACAGAAGAGCAATGGCATCCTCTGTGCCATTGGGGTTTATGAGCCAAGTGACTCGCCCTAGAGTGTTCTCTAACCTAAAATGTATCTCTTATGTGACACTGGTTAAAAACTCCTAAGTAAGAGATTATTTACTTTCCAGAGGGAAAGAGTTTTGCATATTTGAGGTGAAATGGCATTGAATGGGATGAATAGGATTTCAGAAGGAATTTTTCAAAGACTTTGGCCTATATTCAGGCACACAGCAAGAACTATCTGTGGAATAGAAGGAAGTAGTGAAAGAACCAGAGAAGGAAACAAAAGCAATACAGCAACAAAGAGAGCTGGTCTTGCAAGTAGTGTGAATGCGCTCAACCGTGCAGAATTGCATCGACTTTAAAAAGTGCAAAATGAACATTTTCAAGTACAGCCACAACAGTGGCTATTGAAATACAGCAAAATGATCCAGAAATCAAAAGAGATAAAGCAGCCTCAGCAACTGAAATAAAGCTCCAGACATGACCCCGCTTTCACATCACACGTAAATGTCAGATGCCATATATTTTATACCCAAAGATACCATTGAATTTAATGGGACTTTTACATGCACAAAGACTGTGGGGTTTCGATACAAAATGAGGGTTTGAATTGCTAATACCAAAAAAAGGGTGAGAAGGGCCCCAATTGCCTTAGAAAAGTCATATTTGGGATTTGAGCAAACTTTGTCTTTGGTGAGGGTGAGTTGCTTTCGGTTTATTAGTATGTTTCAGTCGGACTTCCCTTTTTATGTGTCTATAGTGCAGAGACTGACAAAACAGCTGATATGCACGGATCCATAAAACATCCAGGAATGGGTGAGGTAAATCACAGGTGGTGATGAGAAAAGATAAAATAAAATACTGTGAAGGAAATAATAGGACATTGTGAAAAAGAGTAAGAAAAAGGACAGGAACACAGAATTGGAGGATCTTTCTGGTAAATGTTATCCTTAATTAGATATATGCAAGGTATTAAGGAAGAAATATTATCTCATCAAAAAAGCAAAAAAAAGTACAATATGAATATACTCTATTAATGTCATTAAGGATAAGGTTTTTACTAATGCATTCACAATAGCTGCTATTTCCCAATAAGCATGTTTATTTTTATGAGGGGAAATGCTTTCGTGTAAGTACTTATGATTATTTTTTAAGCAAAACCTCAAAGTTCAAGCATCATCATCTTTTATAATAGTATATCCCACAATTTGGGTCTACACGACACCTTCATTGTAGAAAAGAATTGAATATGACTTAGAAGATCTAGCTTCCAATTCTTGTTACTAACTGTGGAATTTGGGCAAATCATTTCATTCTCTAAGGTCCATTTTCTGATGGTATATCAGGGTGGGACGGTGATAGTTTCCCATGCACTTCTCAGAGTTATGAAGAACAAATGATATAATGCATTTTCAACTTCAGTGGCATCTACAAAGTTTTAGTATGCTGTAAATAATGCTAAAATACCCATTAGCTCAATTTCATCTAAAACAGTCACTTTTTAGAAATGTTTATCTTGTCTTCTTTCTGTAATGTATTCTTATTTAAAATAAAAATGTAAAAATCTGATGTAGAAAAAAGTCAACCATAAATATTACCATCCAGAAAAACTCCCATTAATATTTTTAATACCACATTCTTTAAAATTTTTCTTCTGAAATCCTGTTCATCCATTCAATACTATTTCACCTCAAACATTCAAAAGTCTTTCCCTCTGGAAAAATAAATAACCTCTTACAAATTATAAATAGTTTCTCATAAGAGACACATTTTAAGTTAAAGAATATTCTGAATTGGTAGAGAAATGAATTCAAACAAAGCAACTTAATGAAGAGACCGCTTTCAGAAACATGAGCAGGGTTAGGGGTTACACAAGAAATGGTGAGGTGCACAAAGACCAGCAAAAGTGGGAAGCTCTTACCAGCTCCTTTAGACAAAGGCTGCAGGGAGAAAAAATATATAGCTAATTGGAAAGTGCTATAGTATTGGAGAACCACAGATCTGGAACCAAAAGGGAAGAAATCAAACAGATCGCTTTCTTCTCTAGCCCTCCAATCTTATGCCAGTGCCTCCCAGGGGCCAGAATCAACTGGAATAGTCTAATGGGAAGCCAATTGGAAGTCCTCTGATGAAGAAAGCCCCAAGATATATGGTCTAGAGTGTCTGCCTATCAGGGAACTCAGCAAGGCAGACGAGAGAGGAAAGTCAATCTAGTGGGAGGCTGGACAAGAGAGAATTAGCATGTATATTAAAATGAGAAATGTAGTGTATGGTAAGTGTAGTATCTTCAACTTTGTTAACCAGTGACCATTTTTCATGTTATTAAAAGTTTTTTTCCCTGTGGCAGAATTTTTATGACCTTGTAGCCTTTCATCAACAGAACATATAATATATTTGAGGCATATACATTAGTTTCTTTCCTTTTTCAAATATCCTCATATGTCACTATATTTTTATTTATGTCATAATTGTTTTATAAATTCCTAGAGTTAGGATTCAGAAGATGTAAACAAACTTAAAATTCTTGGTACCTATGCCAAATTCTCCTCTAGGGAATAGATGAGAATGCCTATTTCCATACAAGCTCATCAATACTGGGCATTTTTGTATTTTTAATTTTACTATTTAGTTGGTGATGAAAATTTACTCTATTTTAATTTGCATTTCTTTTATTAGTAGTAGTACTGAACATATTCTCAATGTCACTACTTACTTCTTCTCTAGAGAACTGAGTTCCTCTTTTCCTGGTTCTTTTTTGGAAGAATCATTTGGAATCATTGGAAACAAGATGTTCTGGTGTCAGTCTATTCTCCAGTTGTTTCAGGTATATGTGTCGTATTGCCACCAATTATTTTCTCAGTATGTTTTTTATAAAAATGTTTTAAAAGATAAATTTATAGGTAGAATTCCAATTTTTTAAAAAATCTTAGAAGCTTAGGATTCCTTATTGTTTTATAATTATTAAGCCATCATTTTGCTATACAATCTACCATTGGCATCTGAAATGAATTCTTTTAAACTTAGGATGACAGACATATAGAATGAAGATGGAAAGGGGATTTGCTGAAAACACCTACACAATACTCTTTTAATAATCTACTCTTTATGGAAACAAAGAAACTAATATCCTATGGCAAACTGCAGAAACATGGCCACAGTATTTTGTAACTCCTCCCACCTGAAGGTGGAGTGTGTTCTCCCACCCCTTCAATACAGGCTGGCCCTGTGTCTTGCTTTGACCAAGAAATAGAGTGTGACAGCAGTGATGCCATGGGAATCCTGGAACCTCGGGTTCAGGAGCCTTTGCAGCTTCTGCTTTTGCCCTGGTGGAATGCTGTACTGACCTAGCATGGGACAAAACGGTCTACTGTTTGGAGAACATGAGGCCACATGGAGGGAAGTGGGGCGCCGTGGTCTGCAGCCAGCTCAAATAGCCAGCCATGGGAGTCAGGCCAGGTTGGACCTTCTAGCCCCATTGCCATGCCAGCCGAATAGCCACATGAACAACCCCAGGCAAAACCAGCTGTGGAAAGGCAACCCACAGAATTGTGAGAAAGAGTAAATAGTTTTTTGAGTCACTAGGTTTTGGAGTGGACTGTTTTTCAGCATCATTAACCGATAGAGATCTTATGGAAAAATACATCTCTGAACCACTGTTTGGTTTCAGCTTTATTTTATAATACAGATACAGGAAATAATAGAGCATGAAAGTGTTTCTCCCAGAAATAAATGAAGAAACAGAATGTGAAACAATCATATGTAAGGTCATAAAAGTCAACATGCTTTAGTTTGTGAGAGGAAGACATGATTAATATTGGGTTGTCCAAAAAGTCCATTTGGTTTTCTCCATAAAATAAAAGACACATTTTTCACTTTCACCAATAACTTTATTGATTTAGATATTTTGAGTATGTCAGCTATCTCCTTCGTGTAAAACATTGGTTGTTCTCAATTAATGTCTCAAATTGATCATTATCAACTTCAACTGGTCTACTCTACCATGGAGCATCATCCAATGAGAAATCTCCACACAAAACTTCACAAACCACTTCTGACACATTTGATGAGTCACAGCACCTTCTTTCTCTATACACTGCACCAATGTTTTTTATTCTGCATTTCAGTTGTATTTTTACCTTTCTTGAGATAATAAAGCATAGTATGCCAAAAATGTTGCATATTTTCTTCCATCTTCAATATTAAAATGGCTACACAAAAATCCACTAAGTTTGATAATTTTTTAATGCATGCTGATATGACAACTGTCACAATACAATCGAACAAAATTGTTTTAAATGAAGTTAAAAACAACTCAGTGCTACTAGAGCCATATTATGGGGAAAATGAACTTTTTGGCCAACCCAATAAAATTAAATCATATTGTAAACCACACCACTGCTAAAAGGAAACCCACTTCCAAGGCACGTGTGGGCTTCTTTGGGTCCATTCCCCCCGCCACCCAAGGGCAGACTGTGCAGTGTCCCCAGCCCTGAGCAGCTGAGGTGCCTCACGGTACAGGACACAGACACTGTAGGGACAAAGCTGGTGACTCTGTGAATTTCCCCAGCACCATCTTATTCCAAAGCAAAAGCCTCAAGAACTCAATAATCCTAAATTCAAATCTGGTCTTCCAGGTTATAATGAAGATATATTTACCAAGATATGAAGATAAAACATTTTAAGTTTACCTTGATTAATGAATAAAATATTTAGACTTTTGTTATCCAGGCCGCCTTTGTACTCTTCTCTGGCATTTCACAACATATTCTTTTCCATAACATGTTCACATTTGATTATAATATTTTGGTCATTTCAGTTTCCACAGAACAAGTATTGACTTAGTACTTGCTGTGTGCTGAGTAGTCAGAAAGGTGGTACCGGCCAATTACTGTAATAACTCTTTGGCTGAAAATAAATATATCCAATATTTTTAATTCTGGAATGCTGTGAGGTGGTTTCAGAAAAGTTGGTGTAAGTTTAAGTAATTTTGCTTGCTTTTTATAGTCTCATTCCTAATTCCTTTTTAATAAGAATATGAAATGTAGATGGGTATTCTTTATAGTTTTATTTTACTGCATATATATTTCTTATGTTTTTTAATAATGACTTTGCATAACTCTGTAATAAAATAGAAAAGTAAAAAACACTCAAACAGAATACAAAACTATGGAAGTAAGCTAGTTAATTCCTCAAGCCAGGAAAGTAGCAGAATAGATGGCAAAAAAAAAAAAGGGAGGATTCAGGAGTTATTGGGAAGGAAAGTTAGACGAATCTTGGAGATAAAGTCGAAGATGAGAGTTAAAGAGGAGTGAGAGGAGGAACCAAGAAGGATGACCAGGCTTCTGTTTTAAGCAGTTGACGAGAAGGTAATATTACCCATTGGAATCAGGAACAACATCAGTAGGGAGGCAATTGAGAAGATAATGACAATAATTAAATGCCCAAATGCTGAATGTGGAGAACGGACGAAGAGGCAGAAAACGCCATCACAGTGTGACTCTTCCTCCAATTAATTAAAGCCATGGTCCATCATTCTTGTTGTAGAATAATCACCCCATTTGCTCACAGTTAGGTTTTTTCTTTTTTGAGTCTGAAGCCCACTTTCTGCTTTTATTTTGCCCGACATGACGTTTTGCTTCCGAAGCACCCCTCCTCCTCCCCTATAACTCCACCAGCAAATCAGGGAGGGCAACAGCTGGAACCTTGGGTGGAAACACTACGGGGAATAAAAACTGGGTTCGAATCTGGCTGGCTGCAGTGCCTCCTCTTCTTGGGTGGAGATGTAATATTCATCAAAAAGAATTCAGACTTCAGTCATTCTAATGATCATGAAACTCCTTTCATCAATGCATAATAGAACAAAAAGATTGATTTTCATTAGGAATGACTTTCAACATTTTTTCCTTCTTATATAGAAAAGGAAATCTGTTCGGAGTCATATAAGTTCCAAGATATTTCTGAAATACTTAGAAATAATAGGTCAATTTTTATACTGTTGTCCTATTCTTTGCCACTGTGGTCAATTTAGAATACTCCATTATCTGGAAGAATGGAGCAGCCTAAAATTATCTTGACTTAAGAAGCCCCTCACTTCTCTCCCTCTGTTCAGTAAACTATCATCTTTAACAAGGATACTTAGTGTGACTAGGATATTGTGTAGCTTTTTGTCTTTCTATAGTGGTTTATGGGAAAAATGAGGAACAGGATGTTGTCATTAATAAAATTACTACACTTCTCATATACAGTCCCCAAAGGTCAGAAAATAATTACTTAGTATTTTCTAAGTTTCAATGAAAGACTGAGTCACTTCATCAAAAGGAGACCTTGTCCACAAGCATCACATTTTCAGGGTGTCGAAGAAATGAGAGTCTTCCAGAGAGTATGGCCGCTTTAGTTTGTAGAGCCTCCCCTTGTGCTGTTCAAGTGGATCCTGGTTAAACTTGAAAGCCAGTCCACTCACAGATCTAAAAGGGGAGAATTAGAAGGTCCCAAAGAAATCACACAATCCGATTTGGTCAATTAGAACACCACATTCTCCCGGCCATAGTGATTGATCCAAGGATGGGCACATGGCCCAAATCAGTGAGACATGTGGAGTCTGAAGCTGGGCTTGCTGGGAAGGAGGGACACCTGCTGACCTCTTCACTTTACATAGTGAACGCATGATGCTGTTAATGTGTGCTAAAGTTCTATGGACTGAATGAAAAAATTGAGTCCTATCTAATTGGGAAATCACGTAGTTTTTCCAAAGTCACAGACAGTTGGTGAGGTGATAGTGAAGAAAACTCTTTATAGGAGATAAAACAAAACAGATGCCCAGTTCTCCAAACGGCTGAAGCATGAAAATCACCTCTTGACTCATATGACTAAGATCCAGTGGAGGAGGCTTTCAGCCACAGCAGGACGCAGGAGCTCAGAAGATGTCATCAAGGCTGAGCTTCTCTTTGTTTCTCAGCTTTGCCTCACCTTCAAGATCCAAGAGGTGATCCCTAGAAACCTAGGACAAGCTCTTCCTTATCACCAAAAAGTCCCCAAAGGAAAAAAAATGCATCTTTCCCAGGGATCCTATGATAAGCCCTATTGAATCTCAGTGACACTTATTGGATCATGTGACCAGTCTTCAATCACTCTGGTGAGGAGATTGTGACATTTTGATTGACCTTGTGTGTGTCCCATGCTAACCCTGAGTCAGTGGGGTCACAGTGGTTTCTTGGGAGAAAATCATCCTGTTACCATACCAGGAAATGCTGGGTGGTAAAAAGCACAAATGCCCACAACAGCAGCCAAGTAGTGTCTGCAACACCAGGGTCCTGACACCAAGACAGGAGCTATTTCTGCCACTTCTCCTTGCCTTATATTGAATAATTAAAAGTCTCTGAACAAGCTTTTGAGAAAGAGAAGACAAATTAAAAAGCCATGCAAAGAGTAGGGAGCCTCAGTGCACTGAATACAAAAACAGCAGGGCTTTCTAACCAGCTCACTTATTCCTCAGGACCCCTGAGCAGTCAGACAGGGAAGGAAGGGGTCCTTCGTTTAGCACTCACTGACCCATCTTGGTTTGGATGTGGTCTCTTCCCACACGTTGCTGCCCCATTCAGTCTGAGGCTTAGAGTTGTACATCCCATGGGCCTCTGAGAAATAGAAAGAAGATGATCTCTTACCCCCAAGGTAAATCCTTCCTTTGTTCTGTGTTCCAGTGACACATAAATTAACAGCTAAAAGCAGTGACTAAAGAACAAATTGGGGGACAGGGCTCAAGTGAAGTGATAAGGAATAGAATAGTACCGGAAGGGGTGATGGGATTCATCAGTGGCACACTTTCCAGTTTTCTCAGTTTTGCTGAGGGCCAGCCCATCCGGGCTCTGCTAGCCCTAGCCACATTTGTTTTGGGAGCACTACAGTCCACAGGACACCTTCTGCCACCTCTACATCTGATCCCATGCACAGACAGGGGATCATCTGCTCACCTGCTTCTTAAGACTTGCATGACCCGTCAGACAAAACTAAGTGCTCTCTTCCTTCCTGGCTTTAACATTCCTGGAAAAGGAACCTCTTGTCCTGGCTCCGATCATTTGTCCAACATGGCCATCCAGTTGTACTCAGAGAGTGAGGACCTGGGGAACAAACTGGCTGCTCCCTCCCATGGTGACAGTGTAAATCAAGGGCAGGTGGTTCCAAAAAACTGGGATGAGGGAAGAGCAGACAAGACAACATCTGTCCAGGTTCAGGCAAATCCATTGCCTCTGGTGGATGATATGATTACTACTGCCTATTGAATATCCTGAATCTTAGGTGGTGGCCGTACTACACCATACAGGGAAGCCAGCAGGCTGATAATGCAGGGTCCATTGATATATTTAATATAAAATGAAAAAATGTTTCATATGACTATAAATCACATTCTTCCTTTTTATGTTCCATACAAGGAATTTATTATGTGATTTCTTTAACTCATTTCACAATTTTTTCTATCAGTAAAAACTCGCAGCTGTGAAACACATTCTCACTAAGCATGGATGTATGCATGTATGTACATGTATACACAGATATATAAGTATAAGGTTTTTAAACTTTGTTTCCAGGTTCAACTTGGGAACATCTTTCTCATTTTCAGAGAACATTTCCCCTATTTTTCTGCAGCTTATGGTTTCCAGCTTACTTTTGCAATTTTGCTCACTCAGGTAACTTCATAGGAGACATAATTAAAGTTCTTAAAATTTAGATAGTAAAATGAAATCAAACAATAAACATAAAAGTAGTTAACATAGTAAGGTCAAAATTAAACACACATTCAGATGTGTGAAGGCATTGAGTTCCTTCATTTCCCAAAGTTAACCTAATCTTCCTGTTACAGAATAGTGAAGGGAAAAGTTAAAATCAGTTCTCTGTATTAAATTTGGTCGAACCCAATGAACAAAATGCTATCTTCACATGATCTCATCTTGTTCAGATAAAATCTGTTTTCCTTGCAGATTCCCTTCCCCTCCCCTTGCTCCTGTCCAAGATGGCGGGTGATTGTTGGGGGGTTGGGGAAGTGGGTCCACGTGGCATCCAGGTGGTGGGGAGGGAAGCTATCATTTTCCCACACATTCATCCTTGTGTTCTTTTCTGGCTTGATCACTGGAATAGTGAATGTCCTTTTCATGCCTGGTGATGAGTCATCCTGCTGGCATCAAACGATAAAATCTTGCTGGGTTTTCTTCCTTTGATCAGTATCCTATGAGCACCCCTGCTGACCTGCCCTTCCTCACTAATTGCTGGTATTGCATGTACCCCTGAGACCTCACTGTAATTCCCTGTTGATCTCTAGGCAGAACAGTCTGCTCAGCAGTTGTCAGCAGGAAGGTCACTTCACATCCCTGTGACATCTCCCTGCTAAGCTCACCAGCAAGCACCAGCAGCAATTTTCCACATTTCTCTGAAGAACCCGTGAGAATTTATCTATACCTTCCATGCCCCATGCCATACCCTCCTCCATCATTGCTCTTTCTGTCCAGTACCAATACCACTCATTCGTCCTTTTCTTTGTTCATTGAGTTTCTTAAGATAAAACTCGAAAATATTTATCTGGCTTTCTAGATTGTTCCCACTCTCTTTTTTCCTTTTTTTCTGTGTGCATCTGAGCTCAGTGAAGCCCCCTACTATGTGTCTCCTTTCTTTACTGCTATCTCTAGAGGCTGGGCTCTAGATATCTCCAACTGCTATTTTGGCCACTCACCCTGCATTTCCTGCTGACTTTCTCAGGTCTACATAACCAGAACCAAACCCATTATCTCCCTCCCAAACCAGCTTCTCCTCCTAATTTCCCTGCTTCCATTATGATCTCTATAGCTCAAAGCTCTTCTTCTTCAACTCCTATCAGTTGCTTCTGCACTGATTTCCATGTTTGTTCCCTCCTTCTCATCCCTTCTGCCACCACACTAGGTCACAGCCTCATTACTCTTTGCCTAACCTCCTGGGAAAAATACCCCATTGATCTCTCTGCCTTCACCCACTGCAAGCCATTCTATGTGGGAGGAACTCCATCCAGCAGAATTCTCCTATCCAATTCAGATGAAATATAAGTTGTGCCAGAAGCAATCTTGCTGTTCTGGTGCAAAAGGGGGTGAAAATTCCCTCTAGTGGAGAATGCCTCAAGCCCTTCTCCCAAATGGCTTTCATTGGGAATGGTATGTGTAGGTGTGTACATGCATAGCTCATCAAACAATGCCAAAAGGTTGTAGTCATACAAAAACAGATATTATCTATAAATAACAATCGAAGGAACACAGAGATTTGTCATAGGTCAGGGTCTGTTAGTCATGTTGACATCAGAGGGTCTTTGAGACGTGTTTCATGAGATAAGGAGTTTACTCATCTTGAACTTAAACATCCAATTTATATCAACAGAGTTATGCTGGGCAGAGCAGAGCAAGCATCAAAGGATACAATGTATTTATCAGGCCTGATTCCCGAGGGAACCCTTGGCGTTAGAGTTGGGTCATGCCTGCCACCTGTGTTACCTGGTTTCCCAGGGAGACTTACTGGCCCCTTTCAGAGCCTGGTCTTACGGGGATGCAGTCTCTGAAACCAGAGAGCATGGTCCCTGACAGTTCTACAAACAGCTGCCAGAATTAATTATCCCAGGTATAAAACTTTAAAACACCTCCGTGTCTTTGGAATTAAGCACAAACACTTTATCCTGCCACTCAAATAACTTTATGGTAGAACTCCAACCCATCTACTGAGACTTATAAACCACAACTGTCTATCATCCAACTAAACCAATCTGATAGAGGAGAAATCAAGAAAGGTCCAGAATTAGGCTTCTGCCTAGAAGTTCAGGCATGATATTATTCAGGGGTAAGAGTGTGAGAACATCACTAAGTTGCCTAAAGACAGAGAAGGTTGTCCAAGGCAAGACCAGCAAGACCTGCCAATTGCATAATTCTTTCCACAGCTCCTGGCTCTCTAAATAGTAGATGCTCTATGAATTCTTGCTAAGCAACTTGCTTTTACAGTATTTTATGCTGTGATTTTACATTTGGAAAAATCTCAACCAAAGAGCAAATGTTTTCTTATGCTTTTCTAAGTCAGTATGGCTTATTATTCTGTTTTTTGTTAATATACACTCTGTTACAAATGCATTCCCCAGGCGAAGACATGGCTACATGTTTGAAGGAACCACTTTCATTGCGGCCAGATTAATAACAGTGGTCCTTTTCTTTTTTATCTCTCAACTAACAGTGCACCGACCCAGTCAATCCAAAGTCTGCAGAATCAAATTATTTAGGGATTAGTTAGTCATGCTGTTGGATGACTCTCAAACGTAATTCCAATATGGAAACAAAAATAACAGTGCTAATAATTTCCCAGGGCTGTAAGTGTTATGTAGTATAAAAAATTCTTTCACAGGTTTTGTGGACTTTTCTCTCCACAACTGTTTTTAAGTAAGGCAAAGAAGATACAGTGGAGGGATTGGCAAATGTTATCTATAAAGGACTAAATAGTAAATATTTTAGGCTAGCAGGATGCGTGGTCTGTTTCTCAATGATGCTACCTTTGTAGCAGAAGAGCATCTGTAGGGAATATATGAAGGTAGGGGTGTTTCTATGTTCTAAGATAATACTATTTATGGACATTGAAATTTGAATCTCATCCAATTTTATATGCTGTAAAATGTCATTTGCATTCTGACTTTTTTCAGCCATTTGAGAATTTTAAATATATTCCTACCTATGGCTCATACAAAAACAGGGGGAAAGCCAGCTTTGGCCCCGGGGCCCCAGTCTGCCAGCTCCTGGTGTAGTGCTATCCTCGTTCTACAGATGAGAGGCTGTAGCTCAAAAGTTGAAACTAATCATGTCTGAAATCCCACAGTATGGTATTAGCATTATTAGTGAAACTTGAGGCTGTGTCATCTGACCAGCATTTCTGGTCTACTGTGACCATTGCATCCAACATAAGGAAGAGTATCTGAAAGAAGACCAAAGAACCACAAAATTTCATCTTCCCAAGAGTTCATGAGCAGTTGCTCACACCTCCAGTCTCCCCAGACTAAATGTAACAACTATGTGTGTGTTTGAATTGACAAGGATGCTCTCCTTGACCAAATTTTACTCTGGCTCCGCTGCACCCTCTTCTCGACTAAGCCTCATTCAAGGCCTGCAGTCCTTGGCTTGACCTACCCAGTTTGGGGGGAGAGGGGAAGGAAGGTGGGGAAAGAGCAAGTTATGCTGCTCTGGGAACTTAGCCCACCTCTTGGGATCAGGATGGTGCTCCTTAGGGAGGATAAACACACAGATCCATGACTTATAAAAGTGAGTAGGAATGGGAAGGGCACCCACAGCACAGAGTCCTCATTTTGGCCAGGAGTCTGTCCCATCAAAGCCATCACAGTGGTGGTGACAAGTGAGCATCAGAAGTAACTGGAAAAGTGCTCACTGGTTAACATCACATTGGGTGACAGTGATGGTAATCGGGGAAGGAGATTGGGAGAACTAGGATTCCCGAAACACCCTAAACCTGAAGGCTTCCTCTAGACAGTATTAATTTTATTGCCCTGGGTCAGAGATTACAGTATAATGTGAACACATGCTTTGGCAATATGGGGAAAGCACTGATATTCTTCACCGGAGGGCTTAAGTCAACAGGAATAGGTCTATCTGGGAGAGGAATGGGCAGCCCAGACTAGGCGATGGACTTCTCAAATACCAAGAAGTAGTTTCTCAAAACATGTTGTTTGGACCCCAGAGTACTACCATTTATGGTCGTGGAATTATTATAAAAGTCGGAACTAGAGGGATCACCAGGAAGAGCATCTAGATTATCTGAGTCTCCAGATCCCTCTTCGTTTGCTTCTGTCCCAGCTTTAGAGTCTTTTTCTTGACTCAAGCTGGGAGTGAAACTGCTGTACTGATTCATTTTATTATCCACTCCTTCCACTTCAGGCTTAAGCTCTTTAGAGAGTATATTGCTAAGATCAGCCCTGCACAGCAGATATGTAAGAAGTACAGTATATGATGATTTTTCTTCTTCATTGCCCTTAGGTTTTCCTACTTCACATTCTCAGATCTTTTGCTGCAAATCTTATCTTTCCAGACACTATGATATTTAAATATGAAAATCTTTTTTTAAAATAGGCTTCTCCAGACCTCCTTCCCAGCTTTTCCTGTTTTAAGGACTCTTTGTACCCATTAATGGCAAGTCGGTGCTAAATAGCATAGATATGAATTTCTAAAGGTCAGAAAATGACTTTTAACCAATGAAGACCTTAGTAACACCCAGTGACCTGTATCAGGACAACGCACCAATACTCCATAGAGACTGGTAATACTCTATGAATGAGGAAAAATGCCCGAACATATTTAGAGACTGAAGGAGTAGATTTGGTGACAGGGCTGTGTGTGTGTGTGTGTGTGTGTGTGTGTGTGTGTGTGTGTGTGTGTTACAGGCACCTGGGAGTGGGGAGGAGGATTGGAGATGGTGTGACCCTTCTTTCATGTACAAGAGGTTCTTTAGTTAATTTTGAACTTGCTGTTACCTATGTCTCTCTGGACCTGATTGCTATCAACACATTGAGAAAAAACTGAGACAGTTCTTAGAATCTCTTGGTCTTTTATTTCTGGCTGGCACTTCAAAATAGATTGGTTTTTCCATGTTCAGCCTTAGTCTTTTCTTGGTCAGGGATTTACTTGACCTTCAGCTGCTTCCAATCAGTCTTAGATCCAAAGCTGCCTCCTCCAGACCCACATCTCACCCTCAGATGCAGAAGGCGCTGGACAGACCTCCCTCCTTTCCACTGCAGTCACTGTTTCCCTGCTCACCTACGATTTAGCAGCCTTCTCCTTTTAAAGAACTTATCGCTGAACTTCCTTGTCCATCTAACTTAGAGTGTTAGGCCTGAGTCACAGGCACCAGCCTTTTCAGGTAGATGATGGTCCTATGAACATTCAACAAATAAAAACAAGTCTTCAGTTGCATTATTTATAGGTTTATATTTCCCAGTCTATTTTGATAAGATGCCAGTGATACTTATGGGAAAAAGGAAAATCTGGCCTTCTGCCTGTTTGAAGGAAAATTTTAGGGGTATCAAGGAAGTCAACATAGAGAGTAACTGATAGAGTCAACATATATGTATATGTAAGTATAAATTTAGTCATAGGGTAACTGAGCTACACTTTAATAAACAAGAAATATGTATAGAATTTATCATTTCTCCTTTCTAATGTTTTAGTGCCCCTTATCCTACTATATACCTTTACTTAAGGACATGAATACCAAGATTGTCCATGTATACATTCATTCTATTATTGGTAATTCAGTTTTTCCCATTATTTCACAACTTTCTGTGGAATGCTTAGATAACCACAAGTTCTGTTGACCCAGACCTATAACAATGATCACCTTAGGGTGAGAATACATAGAATATAGGAAAGATATACTCATTGGAGAAATGTCAAGCAAAAAATGTAGACCTGAAGTGACATTTGGAACCTAAATCAAAATGACATTGTAAAGGAGCTGGAGAGGGAACCCTGCTGGCTCTGTAATTGCTGCCACTGCCGCTGCTATCGGAAGTCATGCTGTGTAGCCCAGAACCTGCTGCCGTCTCTGGGGGAGCCAAAGTAATGATTGCATCAGTAGCTGGAACCTAAGAGCCAGGATTTGAAGCTGAGAAGTCCACAAGCATGAAACCAGGGAGATTTCTAGCCGCCTCGCAGAACTTTGGGGCTCACATCACAGCTTTTCTATTCTCTGTTACATTTTTGCAATTAGAGAGCAGACCCAGTAGAAGGAAATGGTCACAGACCAGCTCTACCTGAAGATTATCATGTGTTTGCTCCTGTGTTAGCTTTCAGAGCTCTGCTCCCAGGACTGGGACTGGATATGGGCATTTTAAGTGCTAAGTGAAGTGCGTTATTGCCAAAGTGGGTCTGTAGTTCAGTTCTATCCACCCCATTCCACAGATGACCGAGTCAAGGTCCAGTGGGAGTAAACAGCTGGCACAGTCTCATAGTGACTGAATTTCAAGGACTTGGAACTGGAGCTCAAAGTTTGCCCTTTTTCACACCAGAAGCCAAATAGCAAAATATTTTGAGAGAATCAGCGTTAAGTAAAAATCATGTTATAAGTCCAAGAGCTGTGAATAAAACACCCTGCAGAACCCACATGAGATTTGGTGGTAACACTTTTAATCAAAGTGCAGAAAAGAGGCTCTCCTGACTCTGGTAGCTCTGGGGTTAAACACGGCTTGTCCTGGCCTCTGCGATCCTTTACCATTTCCCTGGAAATGGTATTTCGAATACATCACATCGAAATGATATTTCATATAGCTCAGACATTTTTAACCCTTCCCTCCATTATCCTCCACTCACCATGACAAAAGAGGAACATTTTTTTCCTACCAGTCACAGCTAGGAACTCGCTGAGTGCTGCCCGGTGCAGTAAGACGGGGGTCTGGGTGTTCTCTCTTGCACATTGATGATGACAAACTATATCCACCTACGAACCTCACATTATTCGCTCTCAACAATTACCTCTCCTACAAAATGAGGTTTCAACCCAGCAGAGTTCTTTAAAGGTTAAATTCCGTGGTGCATGTAAGTGATTTAGCAGCACTGGCATACACTAAGTGTCTGTTAAATGTTAGCTATTATTTTTTATTTAAAAATCTCTGTATCTATAATGAGCCTTTACGCCAACAATGGAGGAAAAAGTTAACTCGAACATGATGAGGTTAGAGTTAATCCAGAGATCTAGGTTCCCACTGTGTATCGACCACGGTATGCTCACTCCTGTGACTCTAAAATGACCTCTGTCCCCTCTCTAACATGACAGTGATGCTTGTTCAGTCAGTCCTCTCACATGTCTGGAAGGATTGAGTAGGACAGTAGTTTCAAGTAGATTTTACAACATTAAAAGTCTAAGCATCCAAATGTGGGCCATCTTTTATTCTCATCATTCTCATCATTAAATCACTGCTATATGATAACAACGAGTTAATTGCCTGCATAGGGGAGGGTGTGAGTCACAGCAGAAAGAATATGGTAAATGTTGACTTCAGACAGAATGGAGTTCAACCCCAGTTCTCCTGCTGATTTGCGTTGCTTTGAGGCCTTGGGAAAGTCAGCTTCTCAGAGCCTGATGTCCATGTTTGTTCAGTGGGGCCGAGAGCCTTGGTAATAGAGGTTCCCGTAACAGTTGGCTGACGGCTGAAGCTCAGACATCCGGAGTGTGGATGGGACAGCATCACGTCTGTTTTCTGTCCGCACCCTCCACCTGCATAAGACGGAGAGAAAACTTGAATTTAGTCTGTAACTAGGGGGTTAGCTCTACTCAGACGTGATTTTCTGGCTGGATCAGTATGGATGGAGGTCAGATTATAGAAAGTGAATATTGAATTCTTAAGAGAGAAAAATCTTAGTAAGTGAGGAAAACCATTACTAACCACTCAGAAAAAAAGGCTTAACACACCTTTAATTATCCCAAAATGAAATGTGGAGATAATAGAACCAACTTACACACATCATGTTTTTTTTTTTAATCAATAAAATGGCTTAACTATAATATGGAGAAAAAAGGAAAATAATTTATAATAAAATCATTTTTAGTTCAGAAAGTAATAGTTTGGAGGTGATAAGATGAGGAGATTAAGTGAAATAGAGGCATGACCCTCCACACTCCAGATGACACGCGTCAGGAGCAGCGTTGCCCCAGCAACAGAATTTTCTGCCATAAACAAATCCTGGTGGTGTTCTGAATAAGAGGAAGTATGATGGTCTCTCACCTTATACAGTAGTTGCATTCTTTTTTTAAAAAAGATTTTATTTATTTATTTTTAGAGAGGAAGGGAAGGAAAGAAGAAGAGAAACATCAATATGTGGTTGCCTCTCGTGAGTCCCCGGCTAGGAACTGGCCTGCAACCCAAGGCATGTGCCCTGACTGGGAATCGAACTGTGATCGTGTGGTTCCCAGGCCCGCACTCAATCCACTGAGCTACACCAGCTGGGGCAGTAGTTGCATTCTTAGAAGATTTATTATATTAAAACTATACAAAAATTATGTACCATACTGTTAAAAACATACTTAGTTCCTAGGCTCTGATAATAATAAATAGATTTGTTTTATCTAGTAAATCTCTAGGTGGACATTCAAAAGTTTGGTGGTTACAGGACAATTCCTTTTTGGCAATACTGCCCTACACATCACAGGATTTTTAGTATTTCTACCCCAATCCACTAAGAGCTTCCCTGATCACTACAATAACCAAAACAGTCCCATAAACTTCACAAACACTCACTAGGAGGTAGTACTACACCCATCGAGAACTGTTATCCCAATGAGTCAGTACAATCTTAACAGACTCATAAAACTATAGTAATCAAGTCACTTCATAGTCTGTCCCTTCCTCTTGGCTCCCGTTTTGTCCCAGAATTCCTTTTCCTTTCTCCGCCTCTACTTCTGAATCAGATTACCTTTTGAGATTATACTCTGACCATGTTGAGGTCCGTATTTGGCAAGAATACTATGCCTTTTCTCTGACTCTTTCATCCACAATTATCCATGGGTATCAGAAACCAACTCATCAGTAATGTTCGTCCCCTTTTATAGAGGAGAAGTCTGAGGAAATGAATACAGGAAACTCACTGAAGATCATGCCACAACCCATCCTCAGAGATGGACTAGAATCTGTAGCATTCAGGTCTGCCCACTAAACCCCTTTTCCTCCCACTTCCCCCATAGGCCTGTGACTTCATTAGCCTTTTCAAGAAGTGTGTGGTAGGGCAGTAAAACCTTAGTTCCTCTGTGTTGCTCTTTGCTACTAACTCCTCTGGTAAGAAATCAGTGGTGGAGGAGGAGTTCCCCAAGTGAGTTTCCATTCATCCAAGCTCTTGCCCTCTCTCATTTGCATGATTAACTGCATCCTTACCTTTAGAGAAATGCTAGCCACCACCAAAGTTGCTGCTCCATTGAGAGCAAAGCTGTCATTGAATCTGCTCAAGGGTCCAAGTGGCTGAGGAACACACCCACTGAGCCATGATAAAGTGCGGCTGGGCCACAGACGCATTCGGTGCAGGGACAAGCCATGCACCACGCTTCCGTTCTCCCTCCTTTACAGAGAGATGTGGCAGGGAGGGTAATAAAAAGTAATGATCTGGAAGGGAGCGTGCTGGTGCCTTCCAAGGGTCAAGTCAGTACAGTTGGTGCAGGGTCCTGACATTTTCCCTCTTTTTTAGTACAGAAATGCTGAACTAAAAAGATACAGGAACAAAAGAAAAGACACAAACCAGGATCACTTCAAACACTTTGAAACAGACCCCCTGTGAAGTATGCCAATAAATCATGAAGATTGCTTTTTCAGAGCAAGAGAGGCAGCTTGTGGGGAAGGCCACATGGTGCCACCTCTGTGAGTGACAATAGACCAGTTCTTCTTAATCATGGGGGGCCGTCCTCGTGAGCAGCTATATGCCCACTCTCACTTTCGGGAAAAGCCACATTCTAATGGGGCAGGTAGGTTCTTGTTTATGCTGATAAAGAGACCTATTGTTTTAGGAAGGGATTTAAAGGATTTATCCTGTGTTTTTAGAGGGAGAAGGGCATAGGGCCCACGTAGGAACCCACATCAGGCCATGGGTAAAGAAGACAGCAGTTCGTAAAAGTATGTTCAAAGCTCCGAATGACTGATGTATTCCTGAGGTCTCTGAACATGGTAAGTGGAACTTGCAGTCTCTAAATTGCAGTGAATGTAGCCAGAACCTCCCTGGATAGAAAAAGAGGTTTTTTTTTAAAAAAAGCTTGCCTGCAAAATGTATTCAGATATTATTATCACCTAGATGGTTGCCTAGCACCTGAAAGCCAACAGAAATTCTATTTAAGACCTTAGGAAAGTTAAAAAAATCTCTTCACTTGCTAACATAACTCGGCGCATAACTACTTCATAAGGTTATTGGGAGAATTTTTTAAGTTACAAGTGGCTGACATGTGGGTAGCGTTATATAGTCACCACTAGAAAAGCTAAGATACCTTTAGAGGGTAGACAGAGTAGAAGTGTAGCTCTAAAGCTTCTCATCTGAAGAATACAGAGAAGCCCCACCTACCCCCCAAATCTCCCTAGTTGGGGTTGTCATTGTCACTGATGTTCATTTCTTTAGTGGCTTCTATTTACAAAGCCCTCCTTTTCATCTTGTTAACATGCCCCCAAATTTCAGAAAGGTATCTACTATGATGCTGATAGGTAAAAACCTCATCTTTTAATTAAGGCATGTTTCTGAAAACCCCCTTTTACTTTTTAAAATTATTTTACTGTGGCTCAATTACAGTTGTCCACATTAACTCTCTGCCACTCCACCCCCACCCCAGCCATCCCCACCTCCCCCCTGTTTCCACCCCCCTTGGTTTTGTCCATGTGTCCTTTTGTCCATGCAAACCCTTCCCCACTTCCCCCACATTATCCCCCCACCTCTGGTTACTGTCAGATTGTTCTTTATTTCCATGTCTCTGGTTCTATTTTGCTGGCTTGTTTCTTTTGTTGATTAGGTTCCACTTATAGGTGAAATCAAACGGTATTTGTTCCTCACCACCTGCCTCATTTCACTTAGCGTAATGTTCTGCAGTTCCATCCATGCTGTTGCAAAGGGTAGGAGCTCCTTGTTTCTTTCTGCTGCACTGTATCCCATCATGTAAATGTACCACACGTGAAAGCCCCCTTTGAAAATGTGCATAAGGCCAACAATGGTGGGGATCTAACTGTGGCACTGAAGGCAGCACGTTGTGTTCAAGATTTAGTTCTCTCTTCTCTGGGCCCAGACTCACCCTGTGAAAGAAGTGGGACAAAGATCTTTTTTTTTTTTCACCCAATAGGGAATGTTGCAAGGATAATGGTCTTAGAATAACACAGTCTTATTTTCAGCAATGCACATTACACTTTTAGGCAGAATATGTATTGCATTCATTCACTCAAGAAATGCTTGTGAATTACCCATGCCAGGCACATTGCCAGGCAGGAGGGACATGGTGGTCAGCATTTTTGTTCAAATATCTGCAATATATTGAGCCATCCCACTAAACCAGACATAAAAAGAACATTAGGAAAAGTAAGGTCAGACTGTTTTTAAGCATTGAACATAATCCTAATCAGCAGGATCTAATGACAGATGAGGCAGTTCAACAGAAGGATGGGAAGCATAAAGTGTTACCCCAATAAGTACATAAAGATATATATCTTTAAACAATTAAGGCAATTAAAGCTCTTGAAATAAAATTTTAGGGATATGCAAGCAGAGCGTGAGCAAAGAGAATGATGCCATTCTAGTCCTCTCTCCTCTCACGCTCCCCAACCTAACTAACGAATCCTTGTTTCAATCATCACCCACTTTACTGGCCTCCTGACTACATATCTGATGGACATAGTCAGTTCGTTCAGATTGGTCAATCACACTGGACATGTGCAGTATGACCATCTTTGGGAGAGTGGTCTAACAAAGTCAAATATATCCCAAAGACCTGTGACCAGCAGATGTCCTCTCCAGTTCTGGTCCTTTTGACTCCTGAGCCATAAAGGTTATATAAGCCTTTCCAAGGATGAACCTCTTGACCTATCTTGGACCCAAAAATCATTTTTACAAGTGTTATTTGCATCTCATCCTTTCTAGTTTGGGGAGGAATTAGGGATAGAGTTAGAGCTTAAGATCAAATCCAGGACCTGCTAGTTAACACCTGTGGTCTCAAGCAGGTTCCTTGACCTATCTGAGCCTTGCCTTCCTCATCTATAAAGCAGAGAATACCCTGCCAGTCTCAGAAGATCACTGTGCAGATTAAACAGGAGATTGTGAATGTTCAGTGGGAGGGTACTTGCATCAGATCTGAGCACCGGGAGTCTACCAAGCATGCTTACAGTGCCCATCCTCCCGCACCCTCCGGAAAGGGAAACTGGCTCCCTGCGATTCCTGATGTCTAATGTGCCTGCTGGTAATCTGGGGTCCCCCCGCCCACTCACTCACCCTGTCTGACCCCAGCACAGACAATGCGTAGGCCAGTCAGCAGCTGTGATCAATTGCTCTGCCTCAAAAACAAACAAAAGAGCAAGTTGGGCTGATACAATTCTTTTCTCTGAAATTTATATTTAGAAAAAGGGGGCGCTGACATTGTTAACAGTGGAGGAGAAAGTAAGAGGAAGCAACAGGGCAGCCCGGGTGGTATTACATGCAAAATCCTGGGTTGGTGCAGTTCATAAGCAAGCAGAAAACACTCGGAGGGGCGACTGTTAAAGGCAACCCTGGAGAGAGGCGAACAAAGCAGACGCACAAAAAAAAAGAAGGACCTTGAGAAAAGGACACAACTTCCATTCAGGTCCTGAGCTTTCTGTTCTGGTTCCATTTCCAGTCTATGGGGATCCTTAGAATAGCCCCCCATTTACTGGGATAGCTCATGTGGAGCAAAGCAGTTTGATTAGGCATTGGATAAATGCTAGTCCCCTTGTCTTATTTACTTCTCTATTCAATTATTTGTCTCATCATTTATTCATGCACACATTCATTAGTCTTTGTATTGAGTTACATAATTCTTGACCACCTACTCTGTGCAGGTACATTCTTGACCATCTACTCTATGCCTCACTGGTACTGAGGGCTTAACTTGCATCTTTCCCAGGTAGTACGCCTGCATTTGTCTGGGCATCAGGGAGGGAGATGAAGAGCAGAGAGAAATGACTATAATGGTTAGGGAAATATTTAGAGAAGTAGTCAAAGGCTAATTAAATTGCTCATGGTGGGGGGGAGAGGGCTTCCCTCTCTAACCCTGAGTAGCTCAGCCCAGTGAGGTCCAGCATCAGCCCAGAGCTCGGAGTATACTATAAGGCCAAGGTCTGAAATTACTCCATCCTTCTTGCCTCTCCCAACATGCGCAGCCTCAGAGAGGATGCGGGGGAGGATGCATCACATCACCTTTCTCTGACCCGCCCTCTGACTCAGGAAATATCCTGTTTCCCCGCTTCGTTCCTAAGACTCTGTCCTGTACCATCCATCAGTCACAGGGATATCGACAGCCCAGACTAAACCAGCCCTAAGTCTATGGATTATTTTCCTCTGTCAGCTTAAAAAAAAAAAGAACAAAAAAAGAAGGGGGCGGGGGAAGCCACTCAGGCTCTCCTTGAAGAAGGGCGAAAAACAGAGGTGTACAGAGACCATGTCAGTGGTCTCAGGGAACAGGCTGTCTAAAAAGTTCTGTAAGCTCAGGTTCATGTCAATGTCCCGGTGTTCGCCAAACAAACGGATGCCTTGCCTCATGGGCATTTCTTAGTTTTGCAGCCCTACACTGGCCGTGCTTCAGACGAGCTGCTGCTGAGAGCAGAGTGAGTCATGTTTCTACCCTGAAGATCCCTGGAGTCAGCCTGTCTAGGCCACAGGGTCCAGCCTGGTTCTCCAAGGATGGGAATGGGAGGCCTGTTTTCACTATTTCCAAAGCCCAGCAGACACTGTGTATTTCATCCACAGTGAGGTCGCACAGCTGCCCCATCACCCACCCGATTCACTTTTGGCTGGAATGATGTTAACCCTGGCTGGCTGTGTTTGTCATTTCCCAATAACCAGATAACCAGATGTGGTGTTCAGGGGAGCCTCTTGGAGTAATACCTAGTAGACAATAAATTAATTGTTTGATTATAAAGATAATTTGTTGGGTAGGTGAAACTCTTTCAAGTATAGCATGGGGACAGTGAAAGGGGAGCTTGGTGGATGGGGAGACAGATAGAAATATTCTTCCATGATTTTATTGATAGGGCATTTTGGCTTTCCTGCATTCGGGCTATAAAAGGAACCCTCAGGGCATTTCTCCAGCGCAAACACTAGGAACTTCCCTTAGGGGAGGAGTGAGGTTCATGGCAACCACTCCCCCACCCCACACCTTGAGAAGGTCGACTTGGTGGCTCCTTCAAGGCTGGGCTGGCTCCCAATCGACTGCTGAAAGAATGAAATTTTGCTTCTCCAAAAAGCAGAAGGATGAAGAGGGAAATATTGTCAGCAGGGAAATTAATTGTCTGGCAGGCCACAAAGTGTTAAATCCCCCCTCCGATTCTCTGCCTCCGAGTTGTTGAAGGCACCTGCAGACAGAGCCCTGAGGGGCAGCACAGACGCAGGCACTGCCAGCTGCTCTGGGGTGGAAGGAGCCTTCCCAACGCAAGATGGCAGCACGAGCCCACCTTTGAAGCAAAGGCTCTCCCCGGCTGCTGCAATACTTCCTCCAGCCCAAGAGGTTTTTATTCCCCTTAAATTTTAACCAATTGTTTTGCATCTTTTGTGTCCAAAGACAGAAATAAGTGTTTTCTTTTCCCTATAATTGATTTTAAGTTTCCTTTTCTTCGAGCTCTGCTAAAAAGAGGAGCGAGCCCTATTCCAAGGGTTGGCCTGCTTGACATTTCTATTAAGTGAGCCAAATAATTATACCCCAAAGACAAACCCCCTCCTGCAATGACACTCAGTGTCCTCAGGAGCAGTGCCTGTGCTGTGTGACCCACTGACAGGACACTTGGAACAGGCCTCTTCCCGGATGTGCTGGCCTTCTGTTCCACACCAGATAGCTTGTTTATTGAACAACAGTCTTCTGTTGTTACGTCCTCAGGGCTGGTTGGCATAAGTTAAAAGGTGATAAATTTGCCTGTTGGTTTCAAAGCCCCATGTCTGGATTCTCAATTGCCTTTTTTTCCCCCAAGTCATAACATCACTTAATGAGGACAAAGAGCCTCAAATGTATATTCAATTGTTTGTTCAATAAACAAACAATGCTTGACTCGGGGTTGTGAACACGCAAAACAATGTACAGATGAAGTATTGTAGAATTGTACCCCTGAAACCTATATAATTTTATTAACTAATATCACCCCAGTAAGTCCAATAAATAAATAAACAATACTGCTGTTTTCATGGTCTACTGTCCACAACAACTCCTTGTTGCTTATGACGGCAGCTCCCAAAGCCGTGGGGGACCCTCGGCCTTGGGACTCTCTAGCTTCCAGACCTTTGCACACACAGTTACACTCTGCTTGGAGCACTCTTGCTTCCTCACTTCACTTGGCTGACACTAAGTACCCCATTCCCCAAGTTGGTGTCACTTCCTTTGGTAGGTTTGTCCATTGTCAAGGCCAAGTCCATATGAGATGCCTTCTGCATGGTTCTGATAACACCCTAAACTTTCATCATTACAGTCCTTCTTTTGTCCTATAACAACATCCAGTTGATGAGTCAGTATCTCTCCCACCTCCGGGAGTACGAGCTCCTTGGAAACAGTGTCCCCAGCTGGGTTCGTTTATCCTGCAGCCTGTGGCATGAAGGTGCTTCAGCCATTTATTGACCTAAACAATTGTGAACATACTGAACCCTGTGAACTTATTTTTTCTTTTTTATTTAAAAATATTTTATTTGGGTTACCTGTTAGCAGCCCTTACACCTAATGTTTTTATTCATTCGTGTAATTTTAACCACCCATGTCAAGTGATGCAAGCTCTAACATTGCCTATAACTACAAGCTTTAAAAGAACCTGCTGTGACCTTTCTTCCTCTGCAGTGAATTAAGGTCAATTTTGTTCTGGTGCTGGTCTCAACTGATCTGTTCTCCTTTACCCTAGACACCTGCCTGGCCAGGGCACCAACTAATTCGGCCAGTTTAAAGCCATAGGCAGACTTGTCGGACCACTTTAAAAACAAATAAACTTTAAAAATTCATAATAACCTGGCCAACTCCTAATTTTGAGTTAAAACATGTCATCATATGCACTTTCCGCCCTGTTTTGCCAGCCTGGAGGGATCCGTTGCTCACCCTCCTGAAGTGATTGCCCTTAAGAAGAAACACAAGGCGCGCTTATACGGGAAGAAGCTCCCAGCCCTGGGGCTGTGGGCCCTGCAGGTCAAGGTGTGGTAGGTGACTTTGGCGTGGCTCCTGAGGACATGGACATTCGTGATGGAAACATTCTACCCAGATACATTCTGGAGGTGCTTCTGGAGGAAGCATTAGAGGCAAGAAGATGAACAGGCCATGAGAATGGAGCCATTGAGGATAAAGGTACTGGCTACTGGATTTGTTAACTCCCATCTATGAGATTGAGTCCCACACTGGGGTGGGACAGGGAGATCCTGAGTGTGTTGGAAGCCTTGTCATGAGCAGCACAGGCTTAGGCTTAGAGTGCCCGCACTTCCCTGTCCGGCTGTGTGGCGAGTGACTGCTGAACGGAAAGCTGGGTCACTGTTGTTTTCTTCTTGAGCTTTGCTCTAAACCGAATGCTGGTCTGAGATAGAGAAAGGATACACTGCAATGCTGCTGTTTGTACAGTAACCAATAGGCAGTGTCACTCTGGGTCTCTTTGCTTTGAGTTGACTTGTTTGCGTTGTTGACTTGTTTGAGTTGTGCTCACAATATCAGAAAGGAGTGGGGTTGTCACGGGAATAAAAGACCAGTTTCCTTGTCCTTGGATTCGAATATATCTCGAGTGAGCATAGAGACACAGAGAAAAAAAGATCATTTTGCTAGGTCTAGCTCTTAATACTATAAGGCATTGCATCTTTTAATTTAAAAAGTATAAAGTGAGCTCTGAGGCGTTTAAGAACATAATGTGTTGGAAATGGTTAAACCATGGAGACAGAGGCCTAGATTGGAAGATTTTTCTGCAAACTTTGCGAGACCTTGGGCAACGTGTTTATCTTTTCAGTTTTCTTATCAGTAAGACAGAGAAATATTTTTAGCTTATAAGATTGTAATAAGGTTTAAAAAATAATGTATTTCCATGCTACATGGGTGAACCTCAAAAGGACCATGTTAAGGTAAAGAAGTTAGTCACCAAAAGCTCACATTTTTTAAGGATTTTCACATGATATGTCCAGAATAGGCAAATCATAGAAAGAAAAAGTAGATTAGTGGTTAGAGGAAGGGGGGTGGGGAGTGGAAAGTACTGCTAATGAGTGTGGTTTCCTTTCGAGATAATGACTATGTTCTAAAATCGAACAGTGATAAAAGTACACTTTTAAAAAGTGAATACTAAGGTATATGAATTATATCTCAATAAAACTGTTATTTAAAAAATTATATCAGGGGAGAAATATATGTTAAGTATCTGTATGTAGCACCTAATAGGCACTCATAAATGTCCTTAATTCTGGAGAGAACCGTTGCTCACCCTTTTCTTTTTCTTTATTTTTTATCTTTAAATTTATTTTTATGGAGTATAATTTACATATAACATCATATTTGTTTCAGGTATGCAGCATACCGATTCAATATTTGTATTTGGGGATGATCACCACAATAAGTCTTAAATTGTTTGCCTTAAATTGTTAATCATTTTTTTCTTGTGATGAGAACTTTTAAGATCTACTCTCTTAGCAACTTTCAAATATGCAACACGGTGTTGTTAACTATAGTCACCATGGCTGTACAGTACATCCTGGTGACTTATTTGGGAGTTTGTCCCTTTGCCCCCTACATCAATGTCATCCCACACCTCCCCCCACCTGTTCTCTGTATGTGTGAGCTGCTTTTTTTGGTTTGGTTTGCTTTGTTTGGGGGGTTAGATTCCACACATAAGTGAGATCGTAGAGTATTTGTCTTCCTCTGATTTATTTCACTTAGCATAATGCCTCCATGGTACATCTATGTTGTTGCAAATGGCAAGATTTCATTCTTCTTATGGCTGAATAATATTCCATGGTATGTGGTATATACAATTTTCTTCATCCATTCAAGCATTGCTGGGCACTTCAGTTGTTCCCGTATCTTAGCTATTGTAAATAATGCTGTAGTGAACATGGGGTGCACATATCTTTTCAAATGAGTGTTTTTGTTTTATTTAGGTAAATACTCAGAGGTGGGTTTGCTAGATAATGTGGTAGCTCTATTTTAATTTTTTAAAGAAACTCCATACTGTTTTCCATCATGGCTACACCAGTTTATGTTCCCACTAATGGGGCACAGGGGCTCCCTTTCTTCACATGCTCACAAACACTTGTTACTTCTTCTCTTTTTGATAATAATCATTCTAACAGATGTAAGGGGACAGGTCATTGTGGCTTTGATTTTCATTTCCCTGACAATTAGTAATTTGAGCATCTCTTTATGTACCTGTTAGCTGTCCATATTTTTTTCTTTGGAAAAAGTTTATTCAAATCTTTTTAACCAGATTGTTTGATTTTTTTTTTTTGCTGAGTTGTATATGTTTTACATATTAACATGCACACATATATATGCATAGTTATTTCCTCCCACTTGGTAGGTTGCTTTTTCATTTGGTTGATGGTTTCCTTAACTGTAAAGAAGCTTTTAAGTTTAGTGTAGTCTTATGTGTTTGTTTTTGCTTTCATTGCTTTTACTTTTAGTGTCAGGTTCAAAAAAAATCATCATGAAGACCTAGATCACAGAGCTCACCAGCTATGTTTTCTTCTAGGAATTTTATGGAGTTTTTTGGTCTTGCATCCAAGTCTTTAATTCGTTTTGAGTTAATTTTTTTTTTGGTATGGTATTAGGTAATGGTCCAGTTTTATTCTTTGGCATGTAGCTGTCCAACTTTCCTGATACCACTTTTTGCAGAGACTGTTCTTTCCTCATTGTATATTCTTGGCTCTTTTGTGGTAAATTAGTTGACCATATATGTGCAGGTTTACTTCTGGATGCTGCATTCTGTTCCACTGACCATTGTGTCTGTTTTTTATGCCAATACCACACTGTTCCAATTACTCCAACTTTGTACCATGGTTTGAAATCAGGGAGGATTATGCCTCCAAATTGATTCTTTTTACCCAAGATTGCTTTGGCTATTTGGGGTCTTTTGTGGTTCTTTACAAATTTTAGGGTTATTTCTTCTATCTCTATAAAAATGTCATTGGAGTTTTGATAAATGTATGAAATACCATAATTTTGCTGTGTATAATGCACACCCATGTTATTGTACACATTTATCCATGGGATTATTATACCCATGGTATGTAATCATCATACCATGTATAATGCACATCCTTAGGTTTCCCTAAAAAATCTGAGCAAACGGGTTCCCAGTAGGGGGTGCATAAGAGTCAAGCACCCATTAATGTTTCTCTTCCTCTCTTTCTCCCACCCTTCTCCTCTGTCTAAAAATGAATAAATAGAATCCTTAAAATTTTTTTCAGGCAAAAAGTGCACAGTATACATGACAAAATACAGGAGGTAGATTACTTTGTGGGGTATTGGCATTTTAACGATCTCAATGCTTCCAGTCCTTGAGCATGGATATTTTTCCATTTAGTTCTGTATTCTTCAATTTCTTTTATTAATGTCGTGCAGTTTTCAGTGCACAGGTCTTTTGCTGCCTTGGTTAAATTTATTCCTAGGTATTATTTTCTTTTTGCTACAATTTGTATCAATCAGATTGTTTTTTTAATTCCTCATTCTGATAGTTCATTATTAGTGTATAAAGACACAACAGATTTTTGTATGTTGGTTTTGTATTCTGTAACTTTGCTGAATTTGTTTATTCATTCTAATCGTTCTTTGGTGGAGTCTTGACTTTCTATATGTAGTATCTCTTCTGCATATAGTGACACTTTTACTTCTTCCTTTCTCATTCAGATGTCTTTTATTTCTTTTTCTTGACTAATTGCCTTGTCTATGACTTCCAATACTACGTTGAGTAAAAGTGATAAGGGTGGACATTTTTGTCTTGTTCCTAATCTCAGGGGGAAAACTTTTAGCTTTTCATCAATGAATATGATGTTAACTATAAGCTTGTCATATGTGGCCTTTATTATGTTGAAACATGTTTCTTCTGTACTCACTTTGTTGAGAGTTTCTGTCATAAATAGGTATTGAAGAACTTTTTATATAATTATGAACCCAGTCTATTATTTTTGGGACCTCTCATTCAGTGAATTTCAATTTATTGTTTTCAACTGGGGTGGAGTAGGGAAAGAGAATGGTAATTAGAAAACGTGGGGAATTGTGCAAATCTCTAGATAACCCATGGGAATATGTCATAATATAATCTGTATTATTTTTTTTATCAGGGAAAAATTTCTGAGTACCATAGCTCACGGCATCAAGTTTAAACACCCCTGCTTGTCAGTCAGGTCACTCTGAAGTCTAGCCCCACCTCACCTACCACATTCAGCACCGACTTGTGCTCTTGCCCTCTATAGGGTGTCACTCACTTGTCCAGATATATGCCAGTCTCCTCTCACGTTTGTGACTTATTCTGACCACCTGATCTAGGATGGCTTCTCTGGTTTCTCTCTACTCATGTAGTTCCACTTCAGCCTCACAAAGGCACTTCATGTTCTTCTCTGCCAAGAAGCTTCTCCCCACCACTGAGGCCCACGCTGACTGCCCATCTCCACAAGCCCACTCCTAGGGGTCTGTATTCAGTGATCATGACCCGTGAAACCAAAATCACCCCTAAATTAAAGTGAATTACACCAGGATTCCAGGACACAGCCTCTATGCTAATTAGAGGTATAAAGTATACATTTTTCTTATTCATCCATTATTTTCTCTCTGTAAGCATGTTCCTCCCAAATGAAAATTAAGCTACTCCAAGAAAGCTTTGTTTATGCCTTTCATATTCTGCAAGGTTCCTGATATGATCCCAGACATAAAGTAAACACTCCGTAAGTTCATTTGTATAGAGTAAGCCATTCTATAAACTGACTGGTTAATGACACAAAATTACTACCCCAAAGAATCTACCATTATTTAGCCACATGTCAGCAGCTTTGTCACAAGAACATAGTGGCCTCTAAGAATCCTAGAGGCCCCAGGCCTCCGTTTTCTCCTGATGCCAGAGGGACTGGGGACGGTACTTCAACAGGGGTTCTGTGTTTCCCAGCAGGCCACACTCAAAGCAGGGCTTGAAAAGCAAGGAATGAAACATCATTGCCTCCTGTGGGTCCTGGCCAGATAGCACCAGAGAATGCATTTCCCCATCACTGCCCCACCTCGGTATGCATGAGTCTGCAAAACCCTGTCTGATTCAGGCATTGGCCAAATAACCTGGCCTCTTAGGAGAAGAGTCACTTAATTCTGCTCCATTTGCTGAGCATTCAACCAAAGGAAGTTGTAAAATACTATAACCATATTTCTAGAGAGCTCACAAATTTAAAACCTTAAGGGTTTCTGCAGTTTTCAAAGCAAAACCAGAAAAGCAGAAAGATGGCTAATACAATTAGTACGTTTCTTGGCACTGGGACATCGTTATTTTACTGCTGGTATCAGAGTGACATCATTTTTTATAAAGATACTGTAATTGTCTTTGAATGTCATGAAAGGTGAAATTCATTCTCATGGAAATTGAGGAGAACATTGCAAAGCTTCAGTCAAAAGAGGACTAAATGCTACAGATGATAAAATGTGCTGGCTTTAGATTTCTGTCCATAAACCAGGAGTGAAACTGCAGAGAATTAGGCTTGAAATGAATACTGTAATAACCTGAAATTAGTTTAGGCATCCCTTTAATCTCATTTTTTCATGGTGTAGAACGATTCATTGGGAAATCTGTTTTCCTTCACTGGCCAATATGTCAGCTGTCCAAACGAAAGTACAGAAGGGAGGGGGGATGAAGATGTTAACCAAAACACACCTTATTGGAAATGGCAGAAACCACTCACTTCTTACTAAAGCACAGAAGCCCGAAAACATAAAGCAACCAGTGTGTACAAGTCCTTTGCTCAAAGCACAGGGTCGGGCAGAAGTATGGTTGGTTGTGTAATAATATGGGTGTAATAATTTATAGTTTTAATTTGAACATTTCACCTAATATGTCATACAGTGTGCTTGAGTGTGATATTGTTATGTTACAGAAATACATGCTGATGATCCTGTAATAAAAGATGTTGTGATAAAAAAGGAGGTGTTATTTGTGCCAGATCCCACATTTAGGCTCTCATCTGCTAAAATGGCTGAGATCCTTAAGGACAGATCCTAGAATCCACCCCATACAAATTTCTCTTTCAACCAGCGGAGGTGATGAAGTCAAGACAAGTGTTCAGAAACGGCTTGCTCTCATGTCGTGTGTCCAAGTTCCTCCCTTCTCCACCCCACCTAAGCGTGAGCCCCACTAGAAATTCCTTCTGCTGCCAAGAGCTGCAGAACCTTTACATTATTAATTTTCCATGGAATTGTTATGTTTTGGAAGCCTCGCAAGAAGCTGAGTGCAGCGTTTGAGGGCAATAAAACAGTCAGAACAAATGGCAAACCTTTCGGTTTGGCACCGTGGAACATAGCATGCATCTGTGCGTTCCTCTCCGTGCAGCTGGAAACTTCTCAGCTCTGGTCCTCAGTTTATGTTTCTTGGGCAAATGGCCCTTTTGTTATTCTTTGGAAGAAAGCCCTTATGGAGAAAAGCAAGGGTATGAGGACCAGTGATGCTCAACCCTCATGTGCATAGATACCACTCAGGAGTCTTGCTGAACACACATTCCAGTTCAGCAGATCAGCGTGGAGGCCTGCATTCAGTATTGCTAATGAATTCCCACCAGATGCTGGTGATGCACGTCTGTGGGCCACACTTCTGTGTCAGCATAGGTCGACACTTGCACTTGACTTTATTAAAACATATTTGAAATCAGTCCTATTCACAATGTTTGTGAAAATAAAATCAATTTCATTTCCATCTGGGGCCAGTGTTTATGAGGGAGTAAAATAGGTGTTAATTAACCCAGGGAATGAGGTGGTTGGGGCAAGGAAGAATTCTTTGATCTTTTACATAAAGCATTTTTTACTCTCACTTTCCAACTGTGTATTTTGCTTTCTTGTTAAAAATAGCGAGTGCCGCCCTGGCTGGTGTGGTTCAGTGAATTGAGTGCTGGCCTGTGGAGCAAAGGGTTGTCGGTTGGATTCCCAGTCAGGGCACGTGCCTGTGTTGCAGGCCAGGTCCCCAGTAGGGGGTGTGCGAGAAGCAAACACACATTGAAGTTTCTCTCCCTCCCTTTCCTTCGCTCTAAAAAATAAAAAGCAGCTAATGCCAATGTCCTCTTGAGGTCTGATATAAAAGCTTATCTCTTCTCAGGACTAGTCAGTCCCAGAAATGTCACTGTCTCCCAGGTGCATCAGGCCCAAGGCATAGGAGAGAACAGAGCTCTGCGTGGCCTCTTTTGTTTTGCTCACCCAAAAGGAATCTCCTTTTCAGTTATAACCCAGATGACATTTGGGGTGATATTATATAGAAATTCCAGTCATTAAAGTCCCTAAACTATGACCAGCTGGTGTCAACCCTCTTGTTATGTCATGAGTTGCTTCCTTCTCCTGTAAGAAGAGCTCCTCTGTGTTCTGAATAATACGCTGTCGGGAAAATGGCCTCAGGAGGCGTGCACTCGGGAAGCAGCAGTGATCAGAACAGGACTTCTGCGCCTGCGTGAACATTGTCCGTGGGTGTGTACATATGCACAGGCTACATGACTTGGGGGGGGGACCTGAATCTCAGATGTTAGTGTGGTAGCATCATTCCCTAAAGGAAGCTTCTTTTCCATGGGGGATAAGAAAGTAGCTTACCAAAAGGCCTAGAAAGGTCCAGGGAAAACTCAAAAGGAATCCAAAATTTATTTTTCTAAAAATGGCATCGCAGACTTTCTCCTGCATTCCAGACAACACTTAAAAAGTTTAAGTACTGCCCTGGCCAGGCGAGTCAGTTGGTCGAAGCATCATCATGTCCACCAAAAGGCTGTAGGTTTGATCCCCAGTCAGGGCACATACGGAAGGCAACCAGTCGATGTCTCTCTCTCTCTCTTTCTCGCTCTCTTGCTCTCTCTCCCTCTCTCATCATATCCAAGGGTGAGAATTTTTTAAAAAGATACATTTTATAAGGTTACTGTTCAGGAAAATAGAACAGCATAAGGGTATTTGGACATCAGAACAGATACCGTAGCCAACTACAACACTCAGCAGTCACGATTCCCCAGCTTCCTGCCTCATGGTGGCAGTCTAGTTCTTCCATTTTCATCACTCCAGTGAAAATTTAATTTGGGTTTCCTCCAAGTATTCTCTGACTTCACCTGCAATGTCTGAGTCCACAGCGAATTCAATTATTAAGGAGCAACTGCCCCAAAAGGAAGCTTTGATTTTATTATATTTAATCCTCCTGATCTTTTTCTTTTCTAACTTTCTCTCTGTTTTAAACTTTCGCCACCACAACCCTGCCGCCCACTGCCACAGAATGCACATGCTAAAGGGAAGTTTTCCCCTTACTGGTTTGATTGGTGGCCAGCTTCCAGAATCTTCTCATGGCTAAGGAATACCTTAGGTGTGTATGCTTAGCCTTCTTATTTTTCTAAGTGGTTTTTAAAAAAATTTCGATTCCCTTCTCAACCCCGTTCTTTCAGTGTTACGTATTCTTCTATACCCAATATGTTCTCAGCGGAATATTTGCTCCCAATGGGATTTTATGGGAATATCCACAGGGTCAACATGGGCTTCTCTGGGTTAACTGGGGGTCAGAAAGCTGACCCACCTGCATACTTTTCCTTCCCACTGCCCACTTGCCTCTCACTCCCCATGTTCCCCAACCCCCACGGACAATTTTGAAGTATCACTGAAGGATACCTGAAGTTCCACGGTAGAGTTTGAAAATCTCAGTCAAGAGTGAAGAAAGCCAACCATAAGGGAAAATTCAGCTCAAGACAATATTTCCAGAAAGAAGCAAAGAGAAAATGTAGCTCCAGGATGTAGGTCTCCGGGATGTAGGTCTCTGGTCTGAGCTACAGAGATCGCCTGAAAAGCCCTTGCACCAGCCTCGCAGGAAAACAGCACGTGAGCTAATGGGCAGCTCAACAGACCTCTGCCAAAAACCTATTTTGAAGTGAAAATAAAAGGAATTTTAAATGTTTAAGACTCCAAAAACATGCATTATCAAAAAAATAATTATACATCCAAAACCTGTTTTCCTGCCATTAAAAAACCATTAAGAAAAAAACAGTGGGCTAGAAAGCTCCGTTCCTCTCCTCTGGCTCTCTCTCTAGTCCCCATTGGGGTTAAGACAGCCACGGGGTTCTAGTCCTTCAATGGTCAGCCCCATGGGGAGGTGGAAAGATTTGGCAGAAAGCACCAGGGCCTTGGAGCCCAGCTAGAATCCAATCGCAGGTTGGCTATGACCTTGAGAGTGCTGCTTAGCCGCACCACAACCCAGTCAGTCCCTCACACTGTTGTTTGTAAGTGGTGTTGTACTATATATAGTCAGGAGCATAGAGTCTGGAGCCTGATGGTTCTGAAATTGCAGCTGCAGCCCCTTCTGGGTGTGTTGTTTGTTGAGTCTTAACCACTCCACACCTCAGTTCCCTCATCTATAAAGAAGTCAAATGCTAGTACCTACTGCCTAGGGTTATTGTTATAAAGATTCAATGAGTTATTTTTGCAAAGTACTTACTAGCTACTGTGTAAGCATTTGTTAAATATCAATCCATTAGGAGTATTAAATAGTAATACAAAGGTAGGAAAAGTAGATTTATAGTTACGAGTTCATTAAACAGAGTTTATTCTTTTATTATTTAGTAATTATTATATTATTTATTTGGATTATAACTGTAAGCCTTCTTTTGCCCACTCCTGTATTCAAGTTGTACCAGAAACAGAAGAGGAAATGCTAAGTTCAGTGGATCAGGACGGAGTCTAATGAGGATTAGAAATGAATAGTTTTTCATTGAAAGCCCTTCTGTCCTCTGTGATGTGATTTTTTAATTATCGTTCATGCATATGCAGTACTTTGATATTTTTTAAATACTTAAAAAAAATAATCCCTATAGTATTGGATAGATTAGTCAAGTTATTTAATCCTACTGAATCTATTCCTTCTCTCATAAAACTAGGACAATGACCTCGTTCATCATTCCCTTCCTATCTCCTTATTTCTGGGAGGAAACACTGTTTCTGCAGTCACTGGATGACTAGCTGTGTGACCTTGAAGGGTCATGTAATCTTTCTCACTCTACTTTTATCAGGATTGCACTAGAAGATATGCAAAGTTCTGACCACAGGAGTCCAATGCATGACGTTTTGTTACCTTTCTTTAACTTAGAAAATACAACCTCGTTATCTTGCTTCTCTGTAGATTAGAAGTCTAACACAGGCTCAACCGAGGTAATGGCGGAGCTGCGGTCCTTCCCAGGGGCTCCCTGGGAGGATTCCTTTCTTGCCTTTTCCAGCTTCTGGAAGTTGCCCTCATTCCTTGCTTCTGACCGTCTTGCACCTTCAAAGCCAGTGTTAGCTGGTTGAGCCTTTCTCACATCATATCACTCTGCCCTTCCTTTCCACTTTTTTTCTTACCCCCTCCACCTTATTTATTGTCGTCGATGTGAAATTCATACAAGATCAAATTAACTATTATGAAGTGAACAATTCCATGGCATTTAGTACATTCACAATGTTGTATGACCACACCTCTATCTAGTTCCAAAATGTTTCATCACCCCAAAAGGAAACCTGTGCCCATGTAGCAGAAGCTCCCACTGCCTTCTCTCCCTACCCCCTGTCAACCATCAGTTTGGTTTCTGTCTCTATGAATTTACCTATTGTAGATGCTTCATATAAATGGAATCATATAGTACGTGACCTTTTGGTCTGCTTCTTTCACTTAGTGTTTTTGAGTGTCATCCCTGTTTTAACTCATACTAGCACTTAATTCTTTTTTATGCAATAATATTCCATTGCATGGATATGCTGCAGTTCATTTACCCACTTATCCATTGATAGACATCTGGGCTGTTTCCACCTTTGAAACACTATTGTGAACAGTGCTGTTTGAACATGCGTGTGCATGTATTTGAGTACCTGTTTTCAATTCTTTTAGACAGAGATCTAGGAGTAGAATTGCTGGGTCATACAGTAGTAGTTCTATGTTTAACTTTTAAAGGGACCATCTCACCATTTCCCATAGCAGCTGAATCAAGATACCCCTAATTTGAATATATCTCCAGAGAGCTATAGTCTCTCCCTTTCATGTGGCCTCTTCTGTCAATACCTTCCAGGGTTGCAGGGGTTCCTCTGCCATTTACAGGCAGGAAGGGGGCCTAAAGAATGTTCTACATGTGCAAAACAGCCAGAAATCCCTAGGAGATGGGTAAGGCTTTTTAAAGAGCATTAGACCTTTAGAAGCTTTGATGAAGCTGCTCTATGACAGACAGATGCTCAAAATATGTTCGGTGTTTTGTCAAAGTGAGAAATAGCATAAGGTTAGATGAGCCAGCTGGCTTTTTGAAGTTGAAAAGCAGAGCAGCTACAATTTCACAGTCTTCATAAAGCATTTCTTGATATCAAACCTTGTGTTCATTTGGCAAAAATATTATTAGCTACCTGCTATGTACTGAACATTATGCCCTGATTATAAAAACACATGATCCGCCTTATCAGAGAACGGGAGCTCCAGCTAGGAAAAGAGATGGGCATCCAATAGTCACGTTAGGATGAGACAAGTACCAAGAACAGGATGTGGAGGAAGTGTCAATGGGAGCAGTAGCTGGAGGGCTTTATTACATCTAAGAAGCTGAGAAAAAGGGTGGACAGGGGAAGATCTCAGCTAGATCCTAGAGCATGAGCAAGGACGTAGTCATCCAAGATGGGCTGAGGCTAGGGTGCTGGGAACAAAGACCTGGGAGGACAGAATTGTAGGACCTATTTTGGGGAATCCTGAAACAACCAAGGAATAGCAGGGTATGTGAAGGTGGGTGTGAGAGGGCGAAACCGGGCCCTGCCAGCAGGCACTGTCCCTCTGGGTATCAGGAACCCACACTGCCTCAGCGTTGGCATCAGGCACATGCAGAAAGTGCATGACTAACTTCTGGGGCATCATTTTGAAAATTTCAGGACACCGATGGGCAGTTCTCTGAATTCCTAGATGCATTTGTCAGAACCTTAGAACGCTCTGTCGTAGGGTATACAACCATGTGAGCTTTGGAATAAAACAGCCCGGTGACTGCTTTGTCTCTCCAAGCACCAGTTTTCTTACCTGCAAAATGGCTCTCATGGAAAATATCTGCCTTGTAAGGTTTGCAAGGGGATTAAAGGACCAAAATGTGTACGCAGTTCTTCATATAGTACTAGGGACATAGTGAGCATTTTATAAGTGTAGCCTAATGTTATTCTTAATAAGAAGCTTTAGGGGGTTGGTACCTGGGAAAAACGATCTCATTTCTGGTTCTGCGTAGAGCCCTAAATATACTGTTTCTCTTGAGAATTTTCCAAGAAGTGATCTCAGCAGAAACAGTGCACATCGCTGGGAGATATGACCTACTCTTCGTGGGCATGTCCCCAAATGAAGGTCAGCAGTGACTAAGGGAGAGAACTCAAGGTTTTAATAACAGTGATCTCCTTTTGGTTAACACAATTTCAAGTATATTACATGAGTGTTTACTATAGAAGGCCTTGCAGCTTTTCAAAGTTTTACATTCCAGACCATCTGAATAATTCAGCAAAAGCTAAACCTACCTTGATGGAGCTCTATCCTCAGGTGAATTTAAATTTAGAGAAATGGAGATTAAACTGACACCGTTTAAAGACTTTTCTTCAAAATCTGTCACATTTAACAACTGTGTCCAGGCAGAAGTTTATTTTTTCCAGTATGACAAAGAGGAGGAGGGTCCAAAGAGTTCAAGTTCAGACACTGAGCATGCCGTAGCTTTATTTAAAAAAAAAACACACAAAAAACTGGTAAGAACATTGGAAATACTATTAAATTTACATAAAGAGAAATGTGGGCGGCAACATAAACAGTTCATGGAAACCATAACTGGGAGGCAGGAAATATGCCTGGTCAATAATTAACAGTAAGTTTAGGAGGACAGAACACACTATATATATTTTTACATATAAAGCATCTTTTTTCTAATGAAAGTGTCTTCCTTGTTGTTTGTTTTCTGTTTGGGGGGCATTTTTTACAAAAGCAAGAATGCACACCATAATGACACTCTATGGCTGATTTGCCTAAAATCTGACAACTGATGTAGCCATTAGCAACGTATTGATATTTAACTACGATGTCCTCTGATGAACCAACGAGCAATGCAGAATCACTTCTTTTGCTCTACTGCTGCTTCTAGGCTGTTCTTAGGACTATAACCCACAGGGAGTTTCCTGTGCCCTGGAAATGTCTCGGTCTGCCCTTGTTAAATGCTGCATTTTCATCCAGCTTAAAAACCAGGCGTACTTTGTTCAGTTTAAAAGTCAAACCACACTGCAACCTTTTGGAACTTCCATACTTTCCATCTCGCTGTTGCGTTTGGAGAATCACAATCCCCTCCTCCTTCTTGCTAATAATTGGTTTCCAAGTGACTGCTCAAAGAGTGATTTTTTTCTTCAGTGTCAAATAGTCTGACATTGAGCTGGGTCATTTCAAATCTGTTCATGGTGTTAGATGACTCCAAACAAACAAGAAAACCTTGAACAGAAGAAAAACTGTGTCCTCACATTGGTTTTCCATTCAATTTCAATAATTCACTTGTTTAAAATTATCTTTCCATTACACTGCCTGTTCATCTTTATGTAAGACACTGAGCTTCATTAGTCATCACAGAGAGCAAAGGAAATAGAGAACTATTGATCCACAAGCAAAGCTCCTGAGTGATGTGTAGGTGTTATGATTATGGGTGGATGAAATTAAAGCTTTCACTTTATTTTTCAAAGCAAGTCAAAATTCTTTAAATGAAGGCATTTCTGTGATTGTCTTTTTTAGGGAGAGGGTGATAACTCCAAGGTCCTAACCTTGAAGATCATCTCTGAAACTAAGTTTCTGAGTGTAGTGTAACTTTAAAAAAATTAAATAAATAGTCTAAGCACAGCAAGCACTAAAACCTCACAACCGGAAGGTGAACAGACTACCAGCAAACAGTGTCAAATTTCCTGTGACAATTGCAAAGGCCTGAATATCCAAAGTACTATGTCCACCCTTTAACCAACACAAAGGTTTACACCTTATCGTACTTTGTAATTCTTACCACCTTGTAAAGTTTCATGTCTTGTCATTAAGACAATTAAAGCATTGGAATGGAACTATCTGTGAATAAATGGAGAGAACAGAGTGGTCCTGGCCAAGCCTCTGCAGCTTACCTTAAAAAAGTGAGTAAGCTCAATGCCACGGGCCAGGATGCCAACCCCATTTAGAAAATGTTTCAGACGGCATTTTCCCCCATCAACACTGATTTTCCCCCCAGAAGGTTATATGGGATAAAATAAAATCATACTTATACTATTTGCTTACTAGGGCAAATGAAAACTAGCCCTGATTATTTTTCTGATAAGTTGAGGCTGTCTTAACTTGTTTTGAACAATATCCTTTACATATTTCCTTAGACAAACATATCAATAATTTGATAACCTTTATTGATTAATTGTATGTGTTATTTATTGTTTATAAACACATATCATAAACATTTTTCTCTATATTTGTCTATCATATATATACATATTTATCATATGTGTATCGTATGTAATCCTGGCACCTGCTAATTTAAGCTGAAAAGGAAAGATTCAGAGGCTCAGAGACTTAAGTTTTCATGGGTTCAATTCTGGGTAAATTCTTTTTTTTCTACTTCAACAAAAAAGACACTCCGCCTTATAACAGTCTAATTTGGTAGTAGTTACAAAAATGGGAAACAGTGGGTTGAGAAGATACAGAGAATCCATAAATGTCAGAAAACCTCGCAAGCATTCAAGCTGGTCAGTTTCTTCCTTTTTTAGCTTTATCCAGGTATAATTGATATGGGAAAAGATGCACACAATCAATGCATACGTCTTGGTGAATTTGGACATAGGTGTGCTTGTACGAAGCTTATTCTGAGGTTCCCCGCAGCCCTTTGGGATCAGAGACCGTCCCCAAGATGGAGGCCACAGTGCTGTGTTTGTCCTTCTTAAGCTTTTTCAAAAAATTATTTTGTGGAATTTTTGTTGCATTAATTTTCAGGGAAGTGGTCTAAGTAGTTTCTTACATAAATGATTTGAGATTTTCTGGAATTTTTTTGTATCACTGTTTAAATTTCTCATTTTAATTTTATTTCATGTGCCCACTAATAGCCTAACACATACCAGTGATTTTGATAGGAGATCAGACAAAAATCCTGTGCCCCAGGAAATCACACCATCACCTAAAACTCTTCCACCTCCGTTCCTCCACCTTTCTCTTCCTCCAACACCAGCAAAGCAAATGATCGCCAACTAACCAACAGCGCTCTTCAAGACCAAAATGTATTTCTAAGAAAGTTAAATTCCTTGGGAAAAATGAAACAATTTGCCAGGCAGCATTCTGAATGGTGCTTGGGTTCAGGGAGCTTGAGTCACAAACCCAAGGTCACACTGTAAATGCTGAAATGAGGATGTAACCCCTGTCCTGTGTCACTCCAAAGACCCTACTCTTTCCCATAACTTACATGTTCTTTAAAGACAATGGCAGGGAGCAGGGTGGCAGGCAAACATTAGAATGCAAGGAAAAATCTGCTTAGAAATGAAGAAATGCGGATGTTGTAATCTTGTTCTTCAAATAGAAATAATTGGCAGAAGCAGGCTGAGACTAAAGAGTGTAGATTAGCACCTGACTCGGGACCCTACCCAGTTTTCCCTGCTCTCCTCTAAAACACTGTCATTCATTTCTTCACTCAGCCATGATTTATTGGGTGCCTAGTAAGAACCTAGTGATGTGTGAGTCACCAATACAGCACAGTGAACAAGAGTCTCTATTCAGAAGAGCCAAACAAGGAACAAGTAAATTAAAAACACATATAAGCAAAATCATTGGGAGGTTGGATTTCTCTGAGAAGTTGATACTTGTCTTGAGACTTGAAGAGTGGGAAGAAAATGGCTGTAGGAACAACCTTCTAGGCAGCAAGCCAGAAGAGCAAGTGCAAAGGCCCTGGGGCAGGATTGACCTTGGCCCAGAAGACACTGAAAAGCTGGCAACTAATGTAGCCTTATGAGCAAGCACCTAGTGGATCGTAGGAGATGTGGGCTGATCAACTGGGTTTTCAGCTAAGATAAGCGTGTCTTTCCTCTCTGTTTTCTTTCTCCCTTCTTTCAACAGCCAAGTTCAAACATTTTTATTTTGGACTACGCCCCCAATCAGGAAACACTGTATTTTATCCTCAGCACCTCCTGTGGGATGAAGCCCTCAGTCACCACTAGGAGTGCTGTTCCATGACACTGCCTTGCATGTTCATGGGATTAGATGGTGTTTGGGGGCATCTTTTTTCCTCCTACAATATGCAGAATGTTAGTGTAGTCTAGTAACTACATGCCTGGACTGTGGAGTCAGTTACACCTGGGCACAAAGACAAGTCTCCTAATCTTTCTAGATCCCAGGGTCCTCGTTTCAAAAAGGAAACACCCATATCTCACTGCATTTATTATTTGAGGGCTAAGCAAGATAAAGTATCTAGATCACACAGCACAGGGCCCGGCAGGTAGTAAGTGCACGACACGTGTACATAGCATTGTAACTGATTCCCCTCTGCTCACCCAATTGTATTGTTCATCTGTTCTGCAGATAGATGACCAGAAACAAGGAGATAAAGTGACTTGTCTAAGATCTCACACTGAAGACAGGCTAGAAGCAACACTTTGGGTGCTTCATCTAAGTGCTCCTCCCCCTTCGCTGCAGTGAATCGCTGCAAACTGAAAATTGATTAATAAACCTGTTTCTGCCTTCTGGGAGAAGGTATCATGTACCGTGAGAGGAAGGTCAATTTCTCGGAGCGTGGGATTAGTTCGGGCATTGATCTAAAAACTCTTTGACAAGAATTTCTGAAGGGCATACCTGCTTTGCATTAAGTATTTCCCTTCACAGTGTCAGCTGAGGGAAAAACAAAAACAAAAGCAAAAGCAAAAACAAAACAAAAACCCTACGCTATGCTTTCTTCAAAGGAAAACATAAAATGAATGGAAGCTGGATGAAATTCTGTGGGTACTCTTATCTTTATCCATAATCCTAAAATGAGCCCCGATGGAAGACCAATACTGTTATTACATCCACTGCTTAGTACTGAGTTCCCAAAACCCTGACAAGTCACTAATCCCAATAAAATATATGGAAGCTAATTATAACTGAAACACACAGAAGTCAGCCAGGAGGTTGCAATCAATAAGACTCACTGGGTGAAGATGATGTTCTCTGTGCTGGAGGGATGCAGTCCCCTCCCCTCAGCCCAGGGTGCATCTCCCTGCTTCCTTGCCCGCAGGGCCCCCAAGGGCAACTCTGCTCAGTAAACAGATATGTTGTACCCTGAGAAGGAAAGGAAGCGTGCCCACTGGCTCATGCCCAGGGGTCATTTTGAAAGCCAGAGACTGGAGATAGCCTGGTGCCACCTCTGTAACCTTGAGCCTGAGCACTTTCTTCTCCCAAGAAGAGTGTCCACCAGACACTCAGCAGAGTACCAGCTTCCCCTGCAATGTAATCAGCGGCAGGGCCACCAGAAGCCCAGGCAGGTTCGAATGCTATTTAAGCCTCATTAGGAAGCCTGGTTGCATTTCAGCAGCTGTGGTTCTCGTGGAAAGGCAACTAGATTTTCTGCCTGGTGTTTGGGTGTTTGCTGATCATTTCCTTTGGCCACCTGGAGAGAGAATCCTGATACTGTTGTCCCTACCCACTCACTATTGATTTATTCACTCACTGGCCTAAAATATATTCTATTACATGCTTAACTGTGCAAGGGAGATAATCCTCTCCGCATGTGTTTCAAAGAACATTCATCATTTAAAAAACTCATTGAGGAATCTATTTCTGTAATTTTGGAAAATAAATCAGAAATGCTGATGACTCTGTCTCCTCCAGAAAACGCACAGTGCATAGAAGTTCTGTTCTAGGTTCAAACAAGTACTAATTTTGTTTATCTCAGCATTTTTCAGACTCACTTGCTTACAACCCCACTTCCCCTTCTCAGCCAAACCTATAACCATCCAGGGTGGCTTCCCAGATTTGGCCCAAGGGCCACTGTTTACCTGTGGTCATGACCTGTGCTGTCCAGTCCGGTGGCCACTAGGCACCTGTGGCTGCCGGGCCCTGGAAAATGGATGAGTCCAAACCAAGACGTGCTGTGTAAATGCATGCTGAATTCTAAAGGCTTGGTTCAAAACAACAAGGATGTAAAACGTTTCAATATCTGTCCTATGATTATATATTAAAATATTTTTGGTATGTTGTTTTAAAATATATTATTAATTTCACCAATTTTTTTTTTTTGCTTTTTAAAAATGTGGGTGCAAGAAACTTCAAAATCATATAAGGGATTCCCATCTATTTCTGCTGGACAGTGCTGATCTCGATAACTTCGCTATTGGGCAGAAAGCCACAGTCTAAAATGAACTCATTAAAAAAACCAAAAAGCCCTCACCTCTTCTGCGTCCCCTCTTTCAGCCAAGAATCTTCTCAGCAAAGTCTTCCCTAGTCTGGGAAGCCAGTCACATTTACACTTCTCTTTATTGTTCAGTTACTGTCATGTCATGTTGCTTTGGTTTCCTCACAGATGTTTCTAGAATTTGCACATGTGTTTGTTTCCCTTATTCAGTCTGTACCTCGCTGAAACAGAAGGTCTATTGCACAAGACAAAACTGCTTTTCAGCCTTCTTTGCTGCAGTTCCAGGTCAAGTTGGCCATTTGGTATTGCCTTTTGCCTTGCTTCTGCTGGGTCTAACACTATGTCAGAATAATTCTTTAGTAAACATTTTGATTGAATGAAAGAACTATTGTCCTGGCTGGTGTGGCTCAGTGGATTGAGTACAGGCCTGTAAATCAAAGGTGAGCATATTGGACGAATGTTACATAGCATGGATTAAAAACATAGATCTTTCTAAAAATCTATGTAAAAAGCAGATGGAGGTATTAATGTAGCAATGAACTGTTAAATCTTCAGAATAAATGGAGAAAGAAGAAGCTGTTTTTCATACCGTCTTAAGCATCCAGCCTCATGACAAGGAGAAAATGAGGCAAATATTTTCTGTTCAGCCTGAGGTGTACTTTGTACTTGTACGTTTTAATCTCTTGCCTTGTACACTCATCAGAGCCATTTTGGTGTCAGTTGTAAATTCTCTATGTAAATGTATGTAAAACTTGTGCTATCGACAGATATTCCCTATTAAAATAAAAAGTATATCTGCTTTCAGTGACAAAGCAGGGAACTCAAAGCACAAATTCAACTAGCAGCTGCTGAGGCCCATTTCAACAGGGTTGATGAGAGGCTTAGAGGTTGATGTATGGGCAGGACCCCCAGCCCGACGTTCGGCTGAGCCTGCCTTGCTCCTGCTCCTACCATTCCCCACGCAGTTCAGGTGACCTGGTTTTCCTCCTCCTGTGGAGCTTCCATAGTCTGATGTCACATCTGACTCTCAGCAGAACGAATGTAGAAAACTCCCTGACTCAAAAAGCCTTCAGCTCAGTTGAATATCAACTTTCCATTAGCTCTGCAGTCCATTCATTCAATGAATATTTATTGAGCCTGTGCTGAGCACAAGACTATTACGTCTGTTGCCTGGATTCTTATTCCCTGAACTGTTTTCCTGGGCATATATTCCTCTTTTTTTTCTTCAATATCTCAGCTTGGATTTCTGCTTGGTTCTGCCTGGTCTGGGCAGGCAGCCTTGGGTGACTTCTCCAGGATTAGTTTATCTGATTTAAGATCATCTCTACTCCAGTACTACCTCCTTGCCCCTGCTACTGTGTGTGTGTGTGTGTGTGTGTGTGCGCGCGCTCCTGGTCCTTCTTGTTTGGGCACATTCCATGGCTGCTTCCCCTGGCTCTTCTCCGAATCATTACACACCCATCACTTGTGCCCAGAGTTGACCTCCTAAACAAATACTTCTACACATCATTCCAAATTTTCAATAAACTACCTCATGGCTACCCCAAGTGTACCAGTTCCTAGAATACCAGTGATATCAAACACAATACCAATTAGGGCTACTTGAAGAGAGGAATGTGGCTTACAGTTATCTGTTGCATTTAATACTTCCTACCAGTGCAAAATATTCTACTTTTAGTCATGTGACTCAAAGTGCACCCCAAGAAATAATAATCCTAAGAGAGGCACCATGAGAAAAAAGTGTTCCGTGTGGAAACGCTTGTATTCTGCAGGCTGGTTTGACATGAGACCCCCCACTGATGTCCCACTGAACCCATTTAGAAAATGCTAGAGGACACAAAGACACAGCAGCTATATTGTCCACTGTCCAAGGAGCTTCTCCTCGGAGTGGAGCTTGGAGAAGGATGCACAGCACACAACACAGGGACTGTCATGTGCTGCCTAAGGACGTTCAGGTAAATGACAGACCCATACACTGCAGCAGTCCCATAAGATGATTTCCTTTTTAAAAATGTAATCCTTATTGTATTTTAAAAGTATAGAATGCTTCCAAAATTTGTGCATCCTCCTTGTTAGTGGCCATGCTAATCTTCTCCGTGTCGTTCCAATTTTAGTAGATGTGCTGCCACAGCGAGCACTGGGATGACTTCTGTCACCTAGTAACGTCACAGCGCAGTACCTTCCTGATTTGTGCCAATCCCGGCTATCAGCCATAAGTGCCCGGTGGCACGCACCTGGGCCCAGGTGAGCTCCCCATAGAAGCTGCCCTTTCTAAACTGGTGTAATAACTGGACCCATCCTTGTGGTTCCCATTCTGACTGCAAGATGCCATTCAGCAATAATCACTAAGAAACACAGAAGAAAAAAAGAGTTTGTTACTTCCAGGCTCTGGCCTGTGCAGGGCACAACAGGGGCCACACAGCAAGGGAGCGGGAGTGAGAGCACTGGCCTGGGGCTCTGCCTTCATTGGGGCCAACAGTGGGGGTCTGGGGTTTCCGATGCTCACTTGATATTGGTGAATTTAAAACATAAGAACAGGAATTTAAAGGACATAAAAGGGAAAAAAATCAAGTAGCCTAAATGGTCCAAGATCTCTAAAACAAAGGGCTTAGCTTTTATCTGTTCCTGTGCATGGCGATGTGTTTGTTCAAGATAGTGTTCCTGGAAGTGGATGCCTTGGCAATCAGAGCTCAAGGCAGGCACTTGCATTACAAAAAGAAAGGCCACCCATCAGGGTTTGCACTGCAGTTTCCATCCAAGTATAGCAATGTAACTGCAGTACCAGGCCATACCGTGGAGGCCTGTATGAGTGCACTCTACGATGTCTGCACAAGGATGAAATCGTCTAAAAATTTATTTCCCAGAATGTATCCCAGTCATTAAATGACTGTAAACGAAGCACGAATGTGAGCAGAGGGTAGAAAATAAAATTGCTCAGGCAGTTGGCCATTCATTGGAGTGAGCATGTTGGGTTTGTGTCCTGAATCCCTACCAAGTCTAGGACATGTAAAGGAAGTCAAATGGATGACAATTTTAACAAAATTTTATGGTTTATGAAGAGATCCTTAGTTCTCCTGTTTATGTGGCCCAGAGCTTCTCAGACCTTACTGATTTCTGGTGCCCTTAATCACCCCTAAGAAGAACGTCCAGCTTCATCTCTCATCGGTCTCCACCTAAGTATTTTATGGTTGCAATACTGAGTATGTGTTTTGCAACCCATCTGCTCATTGACACTTGTTTCACTTTAAGTCTCACAGGCACATAAAGCCCATGTCATACTCATATATAATAGGCTCAGCTTATTTTGCTGGCTTAGTCATATTTAAATAGCTAAATAGGACAGGTGAGGAAGTAGAACCAAGATGCAGAGACTCCCAGCCAGAGAGCTCAGCAGCCACAGTCCTCCCTTGGCCAACCCAGTGAGGATGTCTGCAAAGGTGCAGGCTAATTCTATATGAAATCTTCATTTGTCACTAGCGTGCCTTTATTACTCTCCCCCACACTCAGGAAACTGAGAAAGACTGGCCAGGAGCTAAAGATTAATATGATAATGTGCACTCACTTTTTTTTTAAAGAGCCATACGAAGTTATCCATGTAGATATTAATTTGCTCTTGGGGCCTAACCACCTCTTCAGAATCATTACTGGCTCCTGCCTAGAGCAGCCCATGTATAATAGCAGTGCCAGAATTCACCAGGAGGCAAATGAAACATACTGATAGTCTGTACCACCCTTCTCCCCAAAACATTCTAAGTTAAAGGCTCTGTACCTATTAAGACCCAAGGATATCATTAATTTAATTGCTCACAATTTTATGCCTCAATCTCCTGTCATTGAAAAAGGGCCAAGAATGTTGACCTAATTCTCCCATGACCTCCAGTGAGAATTTGTTCTTTTAACAGAAAATGAAATTTTTCAAGAGAAAAAATGAAAATGGATTAGGAAAGAAAAGTAAAACACAGAAATTAAAGCCTACTTCAAAGAAAACAGTCCTCATTTCCTCACCTCTGTCCCTTCTAAGGCAATTCTTTGTTTTCCTTTAACCTCCGGAAGAAGGATTTCCAGGTTCACCCCAAAGCTTGGCTCTAGCTCTAGGTATATTTGTGGCTGTAATTTTTAAGCTGTGAAGTGCTGTGTAATATGCCTGCCACACTGAGGGCAATAGATAAATATTTAATGAGAAAAATAGACGAATGCTACTATTTTATTATTTTCCTTCTTTACTTTTGTATTTCCTTCTTTAGTTTACCCCACAGTGAGGATAGGGACGATTCAGAAACGGACACCTAAATGATGTGATAACATTTTCTGTTTCATGCCTCTGCTGTTCAGTCCTTGTGTTTGCAGTCTGTTGTTACTATTGACAGTACGATGTCCAAGGGGTATTGGTTCCAGGAGCCCCGCAGATACCAAGGTCTAAGGATGTTCAAGTCCCTGATGTAAAATAACATAGTATTTTCATAACCTATTTTGTATAACCTGATATAATATTTTCATATAACCTATGCACGTTCTTCTTTTAAATCATCTCTAAATTACTTATCATTCCTCATCCAATGTGAATTCTATAAACAGAGTGGTTATAATGAATTGTTTAGGAAATAATAACAAGAAAAAAAGTCTGCATATGTTCAGCGCAGATGCAACTATTTTGGCCTAATTACACAGTACACGTCGGGAACAAAGTAACTTTTCAAAAAAAGTATTTTCTGTCCATGATCGGTCAAATCCACAGACGTGGAACCGACAGACATGAAGGGCCGTCTGTACTTCACACTTTCCACAAACTACTGCAGGTGTAGAAATGAGAAGGAATCACGCAGTGGACATGAAGACACAAGTACTCGAGCTGCAGTTTTTCACCAAAACTCACTATCTATTCCTCTACCCTCTCCTTCTATCTTCCAAGTTTCTAGATATTTCTAGTCTTAGGCTACAGGAATACAAATCCATTTTGCTAATGTTCCTCACACAGTTGAATTTTCAAAGCCATATCTCTCCTGACCAAGGAGCTAATAAAATCTCCAAGAAATTTTAAGAAACACTGATAGTTCAAGAGGAAGTGTTGGAGTCTTCTTGCTCTTTCATCATTAATAGCCCCATAGAGTGGGGAAGGCAGGCCAGTGTTGAATTATCGCATCTTTTTAAAAATCTGCATTGTCATTATGACAATTATAATTAAAACACTTCGTTGACTTTCTCCAAAGTGCAGACTATGCTTGTCACTGGAGAATCAAAAGGTCATAGAAAACATATGATTTCTGCCATCAAAGGTTTATAATATATTTGTGAATTCCATGTGCATTCGTGCATACACATATATATTGTATATATGTATATTGCATAAGATTTTATATATGTGTATATGAGCATTATATATACATGCATAAGTACATACATATACATACATCTATGATGGTAATGGGTAAAATTAAGTTAGGAATTAAAAAATTAAATTGGGAAGATTAGTGAATATTACAATTAGCAATCATTAAAATAACAAATAATATTAATGGAAAATATAGAACAACAGTTTACAAATTAAAAATAAGAAATAAAAGAACTTACAGAAAAAGAACTCTATTTTTTGTCTATCTTTAATTTTATATATGTTTTTATTTTGTATACAGACTTCAAATTTTTAAAAATAAGTTTAAGTATGAGACACCATATACAAAATATAAAATGAGTGTTATGTGTACAGGCAGCTAGTATGAAAGTTCAGAGGAGATAGAAACCTGGGAATCATTATGGATTCTCTCCAAAGGAAGCTAAACAACTTCTGTATGTTTTACACAGAGTAGAACTCTTAACTCCATGGGACCTGTGTGGAGCAAGAAAACTTTCAATTTAATGAAATGCACATTAAATACAGTCTTTCAAAATGATTCAACTTAATACTTTCTTTTTTTTAATTTTTTATTTTATTGATTATGTCATTACATTTGTTCTATTCCCCCCCTTCATTCCCCTCTACCCTACCCCCCCATCCCCACCATTACCCCCCCTTTAGTTTATGACCACGTGTCTCAAGTTCTTTAGATTCTATATTTCCCGTACTATTCTTACCCTACCCCTATCTATTTTCTATCTACTGTCTATGCTACTTATTTTCTGTACCTTCTCCCCCCTTCTCCTTCTCCCACTCCCCTGTTGCTAACCCTCCATGAGATCTTCATTTCTATGGTTCACTCCTGATCTAGCTGTCCTCTTAATTTGCTTTTGTTTTAGGTGGGGTTGTTGATAACTGTGACTTTGCTGTCCTTTCACTGTTCATCTTTCTTATCTTCTTTTTCTTAGGTAAGTCCCTTTAACATTTCATATAATAAGGGCTTGGTGATGATAACTCCTTGAATTTGATCTTATTTGAGAAGCACTTTAACTGTCTTTTCATTCTAAATGAAAGCTTTGCTGGATAGAGCAATCTTGGTTGTAGGTCTTTGGATTTCATGACTTGGAATACTTCTTTCCAGCGCCTTCTTGCCTGTAAGGTCTCTTTTGAGAAATCCGCTGACAGTCTGATGGGAACTCCTTTGTAGGTGACTGTCCCCTTATCTATTGCTGCTTCTAGGATTCTCTCCTTCATTTTAATCTTGGCTAATATAATGATGATGTGCCTTGGTGTGTTCCTTCTTGGGTCCACCTTCTTTGGAACTCTCTGAGCTTCCTGGATTTCCTGGAAGTCTATTTCCTTTGCCAGATTGGGGAAGTTCTCCTTTATTATTTGTTCAAATAAGTTTTCCACTAGTGGCTGTTCCTCTTCCCCTTCTGGTAGCCCTATAATTTGGATGTTGGAACGTTTAAAGATGTCCTGAAGGTTCCTAAGCCTCTCCTCATTTTTTTGAATTCTTGTTTTTTCATCCTTTTCTGTTTGGTCATTTTTTCCCTCCTTCTGGTCCACTCCATTGATTTGAGTCCCAGTTTCCTTTCCATTACTATTGGTTTCCTGTGTATTTCCCTTTATTTCAATTAGTTTAGCATTCATATGTTCCTCTAATTTGTGACTAAAATCAACCAGTTCTGTGAGCATCCTGATCACCAGTGTTTTGAACTGTGCATCTGAAAGTTTGGCCATTTCTTAATCACTTAGATTTATCGGCTCTGAGGCTCTGAGTTGTTCTTGAACCATGTTTTGATCTGTTCGTGCCTGTTATGTATGAGGGGCAGAGCCTTAGTTGTTTGCCAGGGCGGGGCCACCCAGGTCGCTGGTTTGTGACACTGTTTGTGGGGGCTGGGTCAGAGAGGGAGCAATGGCAGTCCTCTCTGCTCACCCAGTCTGCCTCACCACTTGCCCCTTCCTGTTTATCTGAGCGTAAATGTGCGAGCCCGCCGCCCTGTGCCAGGGCCTGCACAGTCTGTCTCAATGCACATCTCTTCACTGGTTTATCTGCACGCAAATGTGTGACCTCAGACAGCACCTTCCCCTGGCTACCCTGCACCTGGGATCCACAGCTGCTTGCACACTGCCCACCCAGGTCGGGGGATCTTCCCTGCCTGACCCACTCTGCTGCTGGCTTCGCCCCTCTCACCAGTTTAGCTGAGCTGTTTGTTGTTTTTGGACTCCATATTTTTTTATTTTCTGTGGTTTGGTTGCGTTTATTATTGTTAAAACTTTATTGTTTTTAGATTTGGTTGTGCAAGGAAGCAAAGTGTTTCCACCTACGCCTCCATCTTGGAGGAAGTCCTCTCAACTTAATACTTTCATACACATGCATAAACTAAAAACTTTAAGTATATTTATCACATAGTAGCCCTGTTAGTGTTTTATTCAATGATTAAAAATCTTTTGTAATTAGCTGCTTATTCATTGGCAAACTGCCATAACACTTTTTAAAGAAGCTTTAAATAATAGAGTATTTTATTTTCCTGAAGAAGCCTAACAATATCATCCCTGGCTTCTTCCCCTCACCCCCTACAGAATTGCATACTTTTTTTTGGCAGTGACCAAAATAGCGGAAAGATGCGCTCGACCCAAAGCTACACAGGGTCCACCCCAGACTCTGAATGAATGAGTCTAAAGCCCTGAGCCTGGCAAGGAATGACTTTTGCCATCACCTCTCCAGACTTCTCTGTCACAGACTTGGAATGTAAAGCAGGGTGGAAGTGTTCAATCTAGAAACTAGCTACTCCTTTGATAGTTTACCTTAGGGATCGCACAAACATTGAACTACTTGGCACTATGAGCAAGTTCCCAATAAGAGCACAGACAACAAAGATTCTTCTCATTCAGTGAAGAAGGACAATACCTGAAATATTGCTCAAGATTCTTGATCTCAAGCGACAGAAACCCAATGGGAACTAGTTTAATCAAAAAGAGAATCAGTTCACATTACTGGAAAGTCCAGGGCAGGACTGACTTCAGGGTCTCCAGGTTATCAAAAATTGTGGCTCTCACTCTCTCTCATTTGCTCTCAGTTTTTCTCCTATTTCTGGTCTCACAGCTCTCTTTTCTTTGAGTTGCCCTCATTCTCTCAGACTGTAGCCAAAGGATGGAGTAAACAAAGACCTGAGCAACAAAGAGTGGTGTTCAAAGAAACCATACCACACCCAGGTATAAGAATTCAGTCAGCAATGAGGTATATGATTATAGAGCTAAGGACAAAGGGCTCAATTAATAATTTTGTCATAGAGCACCATGAAATAATAATAGCAACATTTACTGAGCATCACCTATTAAGCAATAAACTTCATTGAACCTTCAAAATTCTGGGATATAGTCTCAGAGACTTAAATGACTTGTCCAGATCCCCACAACTACTAGACCATGGAGCATCCAGATTCTAACCCCAGCCAGCACGAGTCCTGTGCTGGACACTGGCCACTGGCCACTGGCCACTGGCCACTATGTTGGCTACTGAGGACTCATAACTGTTCTCTCCCAGGATTTCCCTTCATAAAGGGAGCTTTCTCAACAAAGGGAGTTGCCTTGCCCAAGGTTATACCCCCCTGATAAAGGTACCCTGTCCAACCACCTTGCTCCAATGAGGGAGACTGCAAAGAATTTTAGGTGGGATCTTTGGTGGCCACTGTTGCAACTGCATCAAGTAAACTTCACCCTCTGCCCAAGTTTACTTCCCCCACTTCCCTACAGGGGTCGTTCCCAAGTGTACCTTTGGTAAAACTCACATGCACTAAACTCCAACTCAGATTGTGTCCAGGGAACCAACCTAAAACAAGTTCAAAGCCTACACTATTGACCCTTTCATCATAAACTACCTCTTCAAAGCCAGCGTGTTGACTTTGCCTGTTCAACTGCAAAGGGATGTTGTGAAATGAATCATGAAGCTTTGAAAATGAATGATTTCCAAACAGAGGGCACAAAGTATCCCCACGACATGCTCAGAAAGGTAGCATAATGTCATGTGAATTGTGGACCCCGTCAACAATTTTTCAAGGTGCATATTTTATGTTCTCCATTAGAAAGCTGAGCCAAAGGCCTTCATCATATTGTTTTACTCTTTCCTTTCTTCCTGGAAAATTAAAACTGTTTGATGAACAGCCTGGATTTAGCAGCTTCTCCTTTATGGAGTCTTACAACAGCTACCTTGCCTGCACATCAAAAACTGTTTAGATACAAATTGTTTCCTTGAATGGTAAACATAGAATCCTGCACTCTCAGGTCAGAGGTGGGGATTTGTTACTGTTCTTTGCACCCTGTGGTATGATAAAGAAGAAAAAAGTCTCCAATCTCTAATCTTAACCTGAGTGGCAACAAAAATCACATTAGAAAAAACAAACAAACAAACAAACAAACAAACAAACAAACAAACAAGAAGCGTCCTGGCTGGTACAGCTCAGTGGATTGAGTGCAGACCTGTGAACCAAAGGATTGAGGTTCAATTTCCAGTCAGGGCACATGCCTAGGTTGTAGGCCAGTTCACAGCACGGGATGCACGAGAGGCAACCATACATTGATATTTCTCTTCCTCTCTCCTTCTCTTCCCCTCTAAAGATAAATAAATAAATAAAATCTTAAAAAAAAAAAAACAAGAAACAAAGAGAACTTTGTTCATCTAGTCCTTGGAAGGGCCCTTTGACTTTATCCTGTCTTTCTAGAATTTTTCACAACACAGTTGGTTTTACTTCCCAGTAGGAAAGGTTGACCCCCGTGTTGTGACTTCTGGAATTCCAGAAAGATCCCCATCCTCTCCTCTCATCTCCTCTCATTGACTTCAGGATATTTGCAGTTACCTTAGAAATTTTTACTCTACTTTAAAAGGTGGCCAAGGCAAGAGCAACACTTTAAGTCTTTCTCTTCTATTCTACTGCAGTTAAGTATAAGCATGATTGGGTTTACGAGCAGCTTTCTGAACAGGGGATTCTAAAAACTAAGTTGTTGCATTGGGAGATATGGAAGGAAATCAACAGTGGTAGAGCTGTTATTTAAGATACTTTACAGACATGATCTCCTTTGGTCTTCAGCTAACACTCTATTATTCTTGCTTTACTGGTGAAGAAACTCAGTTTTAGAGAAGTAGGTAAGTTTTCCAACGCCGCATTGCTAAAAAATATCAGGCACAGGCTCCACATGTGGGCCTCACTCACCAGCACTGTCCCCTAAAAACACTGAGCTGGTAAAGGGAGAAGATCATGATCAAGGTAGAAAAGTGAAGAAGAAAAAGGAACTAAGACACAAATACTTGGTCTCACTGGAGCCAAAGGCAACATGGGGTTACACAGAGTGTGACATGAAGCTGAAGGGGGCCCTGGGATAAATGGCTCCTTCTCCACAAAAAAACAAATAATCCCCGTGAAGGAGAAAGGCCACTTCCTTCGAGAGCAAGGTCAGAAACAACTGGGAACTCATTAAAACCTCAGGTGCCAGAGAGAGTTCACTCTCGATTGTAGACTCTTGGCCATTTGACCCATCCATCTTACTCACGGTTTCTACAACCCACACTCAGAGTTAGGCTGCTCCGAGTAGGACTTGGGGGACAGGTACAGAGGGACGTCACTTGAACATATCTGATATGAGTGCTTCTCGTAATAGGTCTCTATATGAGGCTACAGCTCCATTCGCCCCCCCCCCCCAGTAGCATTTCCTTTGGGCCTGTCTCCTGCTAACATTATCCCCAGCACCTCTCCCTACAACACTAAGGGCATGTAAGAGTTCAAAGTAGAAAATGCACTCGTAGCCACAACTTTAGTTCTCCAAGTGTAATGGGATTCTTATTAGCGTCATTGGGTTTAGATCAAGTTGACCCAAGCCCCCCACAAGGTTATGCTAAGAGATCTATTTATTAATCAAAAATCTAGTACTAACCTTTTTTCATCTTGGCATGTTAGACATGGAGTTCAAATAGCATTGTGAGATCATGGGAAGAGAGTGTGGATGGAAAAAGGGTTTCTGTGGGAAGTGACTTAACAGGGGCTATCTGATCATAAAGTCCTAACTGGGCAGGTCATGGTGTGTAGTCACATCCCAGGCATATAACTTTTTAGTAAAAGGTTTGTCTTTGCCTTCTGCAAGCACTGTTCATTGTTTTTCTGCATCTAGATTAATACACCTTTGAAATAAGCCGTAAACACCTTCAAGAGAGCACATAATGTTAACTATCCTATAACCCAGTCCACATTTTGCTTTTTCCCACCTTCATGTAATCTTCCTTACCATTTCAAATGCATAAAAGAAGCTGCAAAGTCATTATTCTCTGGAGCATTTGAGGTCTTGCTTCCAGGCATAGGTTATCGGTTTGTCTCAGACAAATTGTTGTAAAAGTTTTCTAGAGGACTGGACATTTCTTACCTTGACAATATCATATGATTAAGAACATGGCCTTGGAATCAACTAGTTCAAGTCCCTGTTCTGCTATTTTCTAGCATGTGGCCTTGGATAAGCTGCTTAATCTCTCCATGCCTTAGTTTTCATAAGGATGAAATGGAGACCAATGTGGGTCTCCGTTTGACCATGATGTGAGGGTTAAGTGAAATACAGTATGTACACCCTTAGTAATATCTCATTAATTCTTACAACATTACTGTATTTGAAGGAAGGAATTGAAAGTGACTTGCTAGGAGACTTTACTCTGCCAGGTAAGCACATTGCTATTCAAAAGTAAAAGACTTTCGTTTGGCTGAAGGAATACTGAAATCACTTTGTTCACCTGCCCTCAGGCAAAAATCCAGGATGTTAGTAACTAAAGAGAAGTTTTCTGGCTTTAAAATCTCAGTGTGCATCTTCCCAAAATGATCTACTTTGGAAAAACAAGATAAGAGAAGAGAGATTTTAATTTTTATAAAGCTTATACACACACACACACACAATTTATCAAAAACAAATGTCTCTAAAACCTGTTTCATGACACATAAACAAAAATAATCTTAACTTATATTCTGGAAAGTAAATGTTTTTTTAACCACCTATTTCTCTCTGCAGCAGCATTATAGCAAGATTATCTACCTTTGGGTACATTTTTCAAAAAGGAATATTGCCTCTAAGACCATGTGCTTGCTACAGCATTGACTTTAGAATTCCAATTACCTGACCTGAATCTTGGCTTTATCACCAACTAGCTATGTGATGTTACTTAGCATCTCTGAGCTTCAGGATTCTTTCTCATCTTCAAACTAGGGATATTGATTCCTAACAGCAGCAGACATGGTGAGCTGCTAACTCAGCAGCCAGTGGTCCACACCTTTTCTAAGCCAGAATATAGTGGCTAAAGTTGCCAAACACTCACCTTCCCAGCTTCTCACAGGAGCTTCTCATTATGAATAAGCATGTGATTCCTCTCTGGCCTCTGAATCATCAGAGGAAGTCTGTAAGGAAGAGTGTTCTGGAAAAAAAATATGTCTTCCTTAATAAAACAAAAGAAACACACCAGGTGAAAGAAACATCTTCCCTCCCTTGCTGCTTTCATAATAAGCAGGAGGAGGGCATGCTGTTTGGAGTGGCAGCAGCCATATTGCAACCATGAGGGAAAAGCAAGGAGAATCATACTGAAATAGACTCAGAAGCCCTCACAGTGTTGAACTTCTGAACCAACTCTGCCATTGTCTTCTCTGGGACTTTGCATTATGTAAAAAGAAATAATAATTATAATAACAATAATAAGTGGATGTGAACATCTATTACAGAGAATAAATATATTGCAAAGTGAAGTGGCAAACCCTGATAAAGGCCCACAATTTCATGAAGTTGGTGAGAACAGGTTGGAAAACTGCTTGGATTCTTTGCAAAATCATCCGTAAATAAGGTTCTGGGAGAATGAGACAAGTTAGCAGTGGAAGAAAAAAATAATGGTGATAAATAAGTGTTTCAAAAGAGAATGACTCCAGGTGGAGATGTAAAATGGTGTGGCTGCCTTGGAAAATAATTTAATTTCTCAAAAGATTAAATACAGAGTTACTATAAGACTTAGCAATTCCACTTCCAGGTATATAGTCAAAAGAATTGAAACCGAGTATCCAAACAAAGGCTTGTACGAGCATATCCCAGCAGCACTGTTTACAAAGGTGGAAACAACCTAAATTTTCATCAATCAGTGAATGTATAAACATGTGGTATGGTCATACAATGGAATGGTGTACGTTAGAATGAAGTACTGACACATTCTGCAACATGGGTGAACCTTAAACATTATGTATGTTAAGTAAAGGAACTCTATCACAAAACAACATATTATGTGGTTCTATGTATATGAAATATCCAGAATAGGCAGAACAATCGAGGCAGAATATAGGTCAGTGGTTGCCTGCCCCTGGGAGGAGGGTAGTTAGGGAACAGAGAGAGAAAGCTAATGAGTTCGGGTTTTACTTTTTGATTTTAAAAAATGCTCTAAAACTGATTACAGTGCGATTTACACAACTCTGAACATAGAAAAACTACTGACTCTTACACTTTAAATGAGTGAATTATATGATATGGGATTCATTTCTCAACAAAACTGTTACTTTTTTAAATGGGGAAGATTGACCCCAATATGCAAGAAGTGGGAGAAGCCCTCAGAAAGATAGATAAGCCTTTGAATATTTTTTTGAAAATGCCCCCATTTATAACCAAATTGCTAAAGCCAATTCAGTGGAAGATGGTATTTGGTGCCATTTTATAGCTTACGCAGAAAATATGCAACAAAAAGAAAACTAAAAAACAGTCAACATTTGGTACAATCTTATTCTAAGAATCACGAGTGCAGAGATTCGTAACATTCACTGCACTCAATGTAAGAGAAAGCTCCCTACTGACATATTTGTTTCTTTTTAAAGATAGCACTCCAGTCAAACCTTTTGAAGACTGCATGATAGATGAACTATTCACCGTGAACTGTGAGTACCTTGCGAAGTGGATCCACTCTTAGCTCTCCTTTCCTGCTACCAATTATCCTTGGATAAGATGGAGTTTCTGTCCACTGGGATGGCACATGCTTGTGGATGCTGTCACACGCTCTTTCACTCTTGATGACTCATGTCAGAGAACTCAAGGATCCCAAGAGAATTACTTTCTCCCGAGCATCATATACACTCAGCTGAGTATCTATTTCCCAGGACTTTCTTCAAAGACCATACATTATGACAGAACTGTTTTGAAGAGGACTGAAAGAGTCCTTTCAAATGTGTCTCCCAGCCCCTTGTCTACTTAAGTTTGTTCTACAGTACCTTTGTGATATGTTAAATAACCCATCCTTTAGCTGTGATAGCAATTGTATGATACAATCTCTTGAGGAACAAAAGTGAGAATGTGCACAGATTGAAAAGGCAGTTTGAGGGCTATTGTGACCATTTATATCCCTTGAATCGGATAGAGCTTTGTAAACCAGGGTAGGAGGTACATAGGCAGGGATTTGACAATGAGGTACTGCCGAGTTTGAGTGGAGCTCAAATTTCACAAGTCAGTTGTAATTTTCAATGGTGCTCATCATATCTCTTTCTTAAACAAGATAGTGGTCCCTTCAAATACACCTGTGTAAAGCCATCATGGATAAAGTGGGTCTTTTGGCATATGCAACAATGAAAATTTGGGCTTTAATGGAAGGAGTCTTCTAAGGATAAAAAATTATGGAAAAAAAACTTGCAGAGAAGAGTAAGCAAAGGCAGAGATACCAAATTTTTTTCCCTCTGGACCACTAATCAGCTATAGCACCATGCCAAGGAACAATTATAAATAAGTGAATAGGGACACTATTTGTCATTATCACCGTGTATTCCACTGAGGTTCAGAGGAGCCCGGAGGATAAGGTGCTAATTATTTTCACTTATCCAAATCCTACGCAACATTTAAGACACAGATAAGTCATTATTCCTTCCACATAGCCCTGAATGCCCACGCCCACGCCCACAAATGGGTCCCTCATGCCAGTTTTTTCTATCATGTATAACAATGTCAGCAGAAGACAAAAGACATCTCAGTCAGCTGTACATCAGAATTTGAGCCCTGGCTCTGCCACTCCTAACTAAATTCCCGTAGTCAAGTGATTTTGCTTTTCAAATTTGATGAAGACAGCTGTGATGACATCTTGAAACCTGGGCATGTATACAAAGTCTTCCATGCAATACAGTATTTCTAATCCTCACAACAACCTATAAGGTAGTAATGATTACTCTCCACTGTAAAGCGGAGGAAACTGAGCATTTACCTTAGGTATTTACTTCTGGCAGCTCAGTCAGTAACCTAGTCTTCAAGGTTCAGCAAATATGCATAATCCAATTTGTTAGCCTACTTTTCTTACTTCACCTACCACTTGGAAGGCACTCAAAAGTTTTAGCTATTATTGCATACATACAGACTGTGCCAATTTGTTTACTGATTCATCACAATGGAAAATTTGAAAGATCATATTACCACAACATCTTTAAAAAAATCTTGTGATGGTGTGGCTCATTGGATGGAGTACTGACCTATGAACTGAAAGGTCACTGGTTTGCTTCCAGGTCAGGGCACAGGCCTAGATAGTGGGCCAGGTCTCCAGTTGGGGGGAGGGTGTGAGAGGCAACTAATCAATGTTTCCCTTTGCACATCAATGTCTCCCCCTCCTTCTCCCTTTCTCCCCCGCTCTTTGAAAATAAATACATAAAATATTTTTTAAAGACATATTACCCACAATGTTCTCAGAGGGCCGGGGTTTTACACATGGCAACCTGGACCTTAAATTTTATATTCAGCAAAAGATCTACAACAGAAAGAATCACAAGCTATAAAATTCAACAAAATTAGATACCTGCCATTTCTCTTTTTTTCATGATGAAAATAAGGCTACTCTTTGTAGACATGAGAACTTCTAACTGCCATTTGCTGTATGAGATCCAGTTGACTGATCTAAGCATGATAAAACATTTCCAAGTACTGCAATTTCAGTAGAAGTGGAAACTAAAAAAATGGCATCTGTTAACATCAACACTTACTGAAACCTCATTATAAATTGCCTATTTTTATTCCACATTCCTTTTTATTTTAAGAAAATTTGAAAGAAAGTATATCTCATAGTTATTTCGAGGTTGGGCAAGAATCCCAAAACTCTGTTTGGAAAAACCACTCTGGTGGGTAATGCAAGACTTCAGCTCTTCTTCAGTCCTTGAGGCAATGTTTGAATGTCAACTTAAGGCATGCAGTTTGTAACAGGAAAAAATTCCTTTGAGAGCTACAAACTTCTTGAGCCTAGCAACCTGGAATTTATATATCTTATCTTGCTCTTGGCAATGATCTAAGAAGTCTAGCTTCTGAAAAATACATGGTAAATGTGGTTAAATTAGGAATCAACTCCAATGATGATAAACTTTCCGAACTGACAGCTACTTACTTGCCTTAGGTAACAATTCAGTAAATTATGCCAATGGACAGATTTTTACACTTTTGATGCAGGGAAGCAAGGTGGTGTATAGATAGGAGCAGAGACTGTGAGGGGGAAAAACAGGTCTGCACCCTGGCTGTGCATGAACTTGGCCAAGCAGGTAGTTAACATGCAGCAGTGATTTACTGAGAGCTCAGCTTGTGCTGGGTGCTGTTTTAGGTACTAGGCCCTAAAAGCACTCTCTAAGCTTCTGTGTCCTCATGGTAAATAACTCTAAAACAGAACTAAAGAAAACATAAGACAAGCACCTCACAGAGAACCTGGAAGAACAATAGGTGACTAGTAAATAGTAACCGATACGTTACTGTCTCTGTGCACAGTAGAGGTGTCTGGAAAAATCTGACCTTTACAATTTGATTTTCTTTCTTCTCTGCCTCCCAGTCCATGTGGCTAAAGCTCAGTTCTATTTCATAAGTATGATCTTTGTCCAAACGTTAAACTTTAATGTCCACATGAAAAAGGAAAAATTAGTCATCTGAATATTTTCCCAATAAGATTAATGTGAAATAGTATGTTTCCAATGATTACCATCACTTTAGAATGAGTCAGTCATCTGGCATGTTGCAACAATACTCATATCAAGATGCTTCCAGTTGCAGTTAAGAGCGAAACTACACTCAAATCACATTAAAGTTAAAGGAAATTTATTAGTGCATACAATTCAGAAGCAGAGACTAAACGCTGTGTGTTATCATCTATAATTCTCAAAAGGTGCCTGTTATCATCTCATTTCATATGAAATGAAGGAAGCCTGGAGAGTGCAAATGATAGGCAGGTTCACACAGCCCAGCAGGGGGCATCGATACCTATGGGAACCCAGGCCCTGTGGCTCCGAAGGCCCCATTCGACTTTTTTAACCACTTAGCGCAGTTCCTGGCGCAGAGCACCCAGACAATATCAGCTTTCATAATACTCACCCGGCTATTTTACTTCCCCAGTAAACTCCAATTGTTACTCCATTTTTTTTTTCATTTTCTCTTAACATCAGAGTATGTGTAGATAAAGCCAAAGAATTTGTATTAATACAGTGCATTACAGTTAGTTTCATTTTTCCAGTCAACAAATGCCTAGGTCCAGTCGCAACGCTAAGCACATTGGAGGAGGTAAAATCTTTGCCCTTCATTTCAAGTTTACAATTTATCTGTTTCTGTTGCTCTTCGGTTGACAAGGGAGCAGTGCCTGGATTAGCTCATCTGACACTGATAATAAACCCGGTCAGAATTTCTTAGGTGCCTGACCCAGACCATCAAGAGTCGGGCCTGCAGCAAAGGTGGACTAGCAGGCTGTCACTACTCAGGGTGTGACTATAGATAGGCCCCAGCCCAGGGCTAGACCTCTACTGGGTCATAATCATGTGTGCCTGCCTCCCCCATCACTGCCCTCCCCCACCCCACCAACCCCACTCCTGGTCCTAAGGCCAGTGCTAAGCTCAAGAAATGATAACTGATGTCCGAAACACAAGAGTCAGAGCTAACACCGCTTAGTGGGCTGAGTCAGACCACTTAAAATAGAGCGACAGGCAGCTTGGAGCGAAAGAGGAAATATTTGGTCCTCTGCTGCTTCTGTCTCCAGTAAGGGCACACACGTCTCTCAAAGGGTCCAATTTTCCATCAGCCATCTCCAAAAAATCAAAAAATATCCGGAGCCATCTTAGCTCCCAAGGCAGAAATCCTCCTAGGATCTCCTTCCTCATGGACAGAAACCCTTCTGGAAAATATTTCTACCGTTGTTCTCCCGGCAGCTAACAAAGTTTAACATAAATAATAATTTTCATATGCATCTATTACTTTTTCACTTCTGGGTGTTTTTGTTTCATAATTTATTTTCCTTTATATAGATGTGAAACTTGCATTTATCTCTTTGGGCATCCTAAACATAATTGTTTTAAAGTTTACATCCATATAAACTAACAGAATTTCTGGTGCAAAATGATAAACATGTCAGACCTCATTAATGAAACAAATGAGTGAAGTCTGTGTTGGGCACTGCTGTGGGATTCGTTGCATTTGGAGCATGTTTATGCCCCAAGAGTTGATTTTGTTGACTGTTTTTCATCAAGCTCGTTTTCCTCCTGTGTTAAGGAGTTCACGTTTGCAGGTTTGTTTTGAAAGGAAGTCTGTTGGCTGGGGTTTGGATTGGGGCTTTATTTCTCTCACATCTGCATGTGAACACAGGCTTACCTTCCATCCATGTGTCTCTCTGGCTCTTGCTTTCTGCCCTCACTTGTCTCCGTGACCCTACCTATTTCCCTCTACAGTTGCTTCAACAAGTCCCCCACTCCCAGCCCCCTCTGCAGAACCAGATCTCTTATTTGTATTTATTTTGTTTTATTTTACTTTTCATTTATAGTAGACATTCAATATTACATTAGTTTAAGTGTACGGCATAGTGGCTAGACATTTGATGACCCCAGGACCAGGGCTTTTAAAGAAGATTTAGGACATATATTTGTTCCCTACAGCTGCTCTAATAAATTACCACAAGCTTGGTGGCGTCAAATGACAAGAATTTATTGTCACAGTCCTAGAGGCCAAAAGCCCTAAATCAAGTGGTTAGCAAGTCTGGACTTCCCCTGAAGGCTGCAGGGGAGAATCCTTTCTTAACCTCTTCCTAGCTTCCGGTGGCTCCAACGTGCCTTGACTTGCCGCTAGCTGCGTAGCTCCAATGTCTCCATTGTATGTCTCCTCTGTACAAGGACTGTCTGGGAGGTATCCAGACATATAATACAAAAAACAGAGACATGTCTTGAAGAAGATACACGATACAAGAAATATTGCACGCAGAACAATGACGCCTCAGTCTCCTTCAAAGTAGGTACCTTGGGATCTCACACAGTTCTCCCAATCACCATTAGTGGTCCCATCATATTTTTCTGAATCTCACTGACAGTCTGAAATATGGCCCCTTTCAAAGTCACTTCTAGTTTTGGAAAAAGCCAGAAGTAACAGGGTGCCAAACCTAGGCTGTAAGGGGGCTCAGTCACCTGGGTGATTTGAATGTTTCACCAAAAAACTCTGCTGGAGACGTGATGTGTGAGCAGGTGCAATGTCGTGATGAAGCTGCCAATCACCAGTTGCCCATAGCTGTGGCCTTCTGAATCACATGAATAGTTTTTGTGGAGGAATGTTCAATCTTAAAACGAAATTTGATGCATGTTATTACTCTACTCACTCAGTCATTTTGAATGTGATGGCCACACAGTGCACATGCTCATTCAATGACAATTACTGCCTCCCCTGACTAGTACAGTGAAGTAATCATTGTCCACTCATGTGCATTCCAGTCCACTCTCCTTGGCTGCCAGGTAACATCGATGTTGCACAAGCCATTATTGTTGTATTAACAATGGCTGAACTTTTTCTGGACAGACCTCGTATGTCTAAATGTGTCCTCCTCATCTCATAAGGACACCTCGGTCACTGGGTTTAGGGCCCCTCTAAATCCAAGGTGACTTCACCTCAATGTTCTTCACTAATTACATCTTTAAAAACTATTTCTGAGCAAGGTCCCATTCTGATGTTTTGGATGGGCACGAATTTTGCGGGGACACTGTTCAACCCACTGCAGACCCCAGGCCCTGAGAGGACATTGAGAAGAATGCAGACACAGTTATCAAGCCGGTAGAAAGCTAGACCACGGCCAGCTGAGGACACAGTACGTCTCCACACTCTCCCCACGGCCTTTTCATGTTTCTCTTCCATTTCTAGTTCTTGAATATTTTTGCCTGGTTTTTGAACCTAGTTATATCTGCTAAGCTTTCTTTTTTACATTTTCTCTCTCATTGCTGTATTGGGTACTTCAAAGCATCAATTTACTCCATCATCTTAATGGGCTTCCCCTGCAATTTTTTTATACATGCTGAGTAAGTAGAACACAGTGAGGATCTGTCACTTGGCAGCCTCTGCCCAGTTTTAACATTTCCAACTTTGGCAAGTCTTTCTAGGCACCACAGACAGATGGGAGCCCACTTTGATTGGACTCAGTTCTTGGTGGCAATGGACAAATGACAGCGTCATTTTCATGAGCTTGTCTTTGGATTGGGAATCCCTGGAGAACAGAGACCCTAGTTTTTCATCTTTATATCCCCAATATTCAGTACAATACGTGGTTCCCAGCAGCCCCTCGTACACTCACTGATTGAATGAATGAGCAGAGCAACATGGACAATTCACAAGTCTTGGGTCTCACACCCTCATATTTCTGCCTTCTTCCTCATTCCAAAAATCTTCCTCCAGTAAGTAGTCCTCATTTTCAAAACACTGGGGTGTTTAGCTATGTGTACCCTAACTAAAATTAAATTTTGAGGTCATATTTTTAGATCAGTTTCACTGGACAATGAGATGTTCATCAATAAACTTCATTCCCCTGTTCTGATTTTAATGCAATGCCACATCTCAGAAACAATTTGCCTTTTTTCAACTGCTGTAATTTTCTAATGGCTAAATCATTGTATGTGTTCATCGAGCTTGTTGTAAATAATCTAGCAGCTGTGAACATTCTACACATCTAACGAAGAAATATTTTTTAATAGAAGGACAGGGAAAATACTATAAATAATGAGAGCTGTTGTAGAAATTAATGTTTTTGCACTTTACAGTTCATGCACAGTGAGTTTATAGATTGCACTTAAAGCACGCTTCAGAATCTTGTCTCATAAACACCATCACTAGCACAACAGGCACACTGTCAACTTTTCCGTTCGTAACCCACTACCTTCTTGATGCTCACGCTTCTGGAGGTTGATGGTAAAAGTGAGTGAGGTATTATGAAGCCTATTCCACTTGTTTTAGTCTCCTGCTTCTTGAGGTTCAATTGTACAAACAGGTTTTTGGAAACTGTGTCTCTATTATCATTCTGGCCATCCCCATCTGTGGAGACACAAACACTACACCCATTTTCTTTGCTAAATTGGACTTTGAATGTATGGTTAAGGGCACCTCCACCTTGAAGCACTCAAGGTTTCTATATTTAAATCATGTTCTATTTAAGAAACAGCAAAAACAAGGGAGATTTGGAGTTGGGCCAAGTTTCCATTTGCTTTTGTACTTTTTTCCTGATGAGAATGTACTGTATGCCTCTCCAGATGTGTAAATACTACTGAGTAGGAACCACCGATACATGCAAAACATCCAACTCTCAAGGTTATATAGCTGCCACAAAAACGTACAGTTACCAGTATATCTCACGACTCTCTACATGTCACGGAACAGCATGCATGGCACTTACCAGGTGTGTGGCGGCCGAAGACTGTGCAGGTTAAGGGTCAGATTGCCTCCTCTAATTGGGGAGGGAAAAGAGAGAGACAGAAACAAAGAAAGAAAGGGGTGCTGGGGAGAAGGACCATAGGAAGGTTGTGAGGGGCTGGGTAAAGATAAATTTAAAACAATGTGTGTTTTCCAAGCATACAGGACTAAAAGCCCGAAGCACTGAGTAGGTATCCAGCTCAGACTCAGATCCTCAGTTTCCTCACATAAAGTGTGAGCTTTGGGCAAGACAGTTTCTAAGACCCCTTTCAGAACTAACCTTTCATGAGTCTAAAAATAAAAATACTTACGATCCATTCTACTTACTAGAAACTTTTCTAGTTTGAGGCTATGAAAACTTGGACGTGGTGTCTGTTTTGGTGCTGTTCCCCCTCCCCACCCCCATGCCTCTGGATCATCCAGCACCCAGGCCATCAGCCTCCGTCTCAGCTCCGGTCACACAGTGTGTCTTAGCCAGAGTGGCCCAGCACAGTCGCCACGGGAGCTCTCCGACATGACACATCCCATGGCCTGTATGTCCGTGTTCCAACTGCATGGCAGGGAAGGAGCCAGAGCATGTCACGTTAATAAACGTGACTCTGCTATGCACTGCCAGCGGAAAGCCCATCCAGTGGGAAATGAAGTCTTTGTATCTTTGAGGTGTCATTGTGAATTGACTAATGTCATTTGGAACTTGGCCCTGACTGGCCTGTTCAGGTAGCTTCTTTAGCTGAAGGGTCCTTCAGGTCTGAAACCCACAGCTCTCTCAAAGGAATTTTTGGCATTTTAGAAGCTCCCCACACCCAAACATCTCCCAGTACTTTACAGACATGAATTAAACCGCTCTCTGAGGCAGAAAACATTGGTATCACAACCATCACTGGGTAGGGCAGGGTCAGGTCAGTGTTTGAAGTCTCTCTCCTGGGGCATCTCTGGGTCTGGTGCCCTCCTGGGGGCTTTGTCATTGACATGGGAACAGGCGATAGTGTGACCTTCCCCACGGTTACTAATTATAGATGGGAATGCACACACAAGAAAAAAAAGAAGGGAAAGAGAAAAAAGCTAGGCATTTCTCATTAGTCAGATTACATTTTTGCAATCTTCCTCCATAATCAAGTTCATAATTTATTTGAAAAGATTCATTTGTGTACCAGCTAAGATATATATGTGTCATTTTTCACGACCTCAAATAGTAGGGATTATGCATGTTGACATTTTGAGGGTCTACTTTGCTTTGGGGAAGCAGAGGGAAAGGGAACTTTGTACAGAAGCATAATCCACAAACAGAAGGATTTATGAATCGTAAGTGTACAGTTCAGTGAATTTTTACAAAGCGATCCTCCTGGTAGCCACTTCTTGGATGGACATGTTGTCTATTATCCGGAGCCTGGAAGCCTCTCTCTTCGGACTTCCCGGAACTGCCCTTCCAAGTAGCATGAGTTTTTAGTATCAATATGAACAATAGAAGCCTACAGAATTTTAGGTTGTTATGTGCCTGCCTTATTTCAGCCAACAATATTCTGAGAGATCCATCCATGTTGAAATGCATATCTCTAATTTATCTTTTTTACTGCTGTGTAGTATTCTGTTGTGTGACTTGATCATGTTTTATCCATTTGACTCTTTCTAAACATCTGGGTTGGTGCTATCATGAATAATGATGCTCTGAACATTCTTATGCATTCCTTTCGATGTGCATATATACTCATATCTGTTGGGTGTATATCTAAAAGTAATATGTAATGTCTTGGGACCCACATATGGGTGTGTTCTGATTTGGTAGATGGTGCCAAAGTTTTCCAAAGTGGCTGCACCAGCTTACACTCCCAGAGCAATACATGGCAAGTCCAGCTGCTCTATTTTCTCTCCGTTTTCTAAACTCCTGAATCATTTCTGTGAGGTTACTTTTATTTCTTTTTTTAATTTAATTATTTTTCAAGTACATTTTTTGTCTATTTCTCCCATCCCAGCCCCCCCACCTCCCTCCCATCCCCCCCCCAGTCCTCATCCCTGTGTCTTTCATACTTGTTCCTCAAAATCCCTCCCCAATTATTTAAAACTTTAGAAAAACTCACCAGTGAAACTAAGCCTGAAGACTTTGTTTTTGTTTTTTTGTTTTAGAAAGATTTTAATTATAGATTAAATTTATTTCCCAGGTATAGGAATGTTAAGATGTTCTATTTCTTCTATTAGTTTTGGGAAAAAAGGTGTTTTTCAGAAGATTTTTTCATCAAATCTAAATATTTCACATTCGTTGGTATTAGTTTTTTATAATATCCTCTTATTGATATTATCTGTAGAATCGCTACTATTATCCTTTCTGATTTTTGCTATTCTAATTAGTGTTTTCTTATCAGTCTCAATTATTAATAGGATTTTCTGATTAATTAGGACTTTATTGATTTATAGATTCCCAGTGTGTTTATTGATTTTCCCAGTGTGTTTCTATTTTCTATTTCATTGACTTCTGCTTTATATTTATTAGATTCTATATTTATTTGCATTTACTTTGTTTCCTAACTTCTCAAATTGGATAATAAACCAGTGGTTTTAAGTCTTTCTTCTTTTCTAATATAGTTCATTGGAACTGTTTATTTCTTTCCATCACCACTTCAGCTGCATTCTACTAATTTTGATATATTGGATTTGCATCATGATTCAATGCAAACTATTTTATGATATCCATTCTGTTGATTCATCAATGGTTTAAAAGTATGTTTCTTAATTTCTAAACATTTGGATGATTTATACTTTCTAGTTTAGAAATCTAACTTAATTCCTAGAAGGACAGAGAACATATACTACTGATTTAAATTATTTGAAATTTAATAAGACTTGCTGTGTGTTCCATAATATGCGGTTTTTCTAAATGCCCTGTGTGCACTTCAGAAGAATGCGTATCGTAGTACACATTCTTCAGCTCTAGCACTAGAGGTAGTATTTTATATATTTTGAGCTGTTTCAGCCTACTGATTATATTACTCCTATATTTACTGATTTTCTATCCATGTATTCTATCAGTTAGTGAGAGAAATGTGTTAAAATCTGCAGCTAGAATTGTAGACTTGCCTCTTTTCACTTGATTGATTTTTGACTACGCCTTTTGAAGCTGTGTTACTAGGTGCATTCACGCTTAGCCTTGTTGTCTCTTCTTGTTGTGTCTGCCCTTTATTGTTATGAAAGATATTTCATTATCTCTTACACTATGCTGCCTGAAACCTACTTTGGGTGAAATAAATATAGACACACCAGCTTTCCCTTGGTTAGTGCAGCATGTGTTTGCCCATGCTTTTGAACTCTGTCAGGTCTTGGTTTCATGTGTGGTCCTTGTAAACTACATGGAGTCTAGTTTGTCCTTTTCTTTTGTTACTCAACTCTGACAATTTTCATTGTTTAATTGGCACATTTAGTCCATATACCTTTATTTTATTTTCTAAAGATTTTATTCATATACTTTTTAGACAGAGGGGAAGGGAGAGAGAAAGAGAGGAAGAGAAACATCAATGTGTGCTTGCCTCTCAGGTGCCCCCCACTGGGGACCTGGCCCACAAACCAAGCATGTGCTGTGCCTGGGAATCGAACTGGAAACCCTTAGGACCAGCACTCAATCTACTGACCCACACCATCCAGAGCCTAGTCCATATACATTTAATATAGTTACTTATACAGTTGGGTTTATGTCTATCTTTTTGCTATATTTTCTCTGTTCCATCTCTTTGTCCATTATTCCACTTTTCTGAATCCTGTGTATTGATCAGGTCTTATACATATACTATTGCATCTCATCTATTAGCTATTTTGTTAAACCTTTATCATCCTTATCGGGATAAGACTAAAATTACAATATACTTTCTATTCTATTATCACACACTTTACATTGTCATGTTTACAACTGCCCAAACCACACAAGAATTGTAAAGAACCCACCTCCAGTTTTCTCTTGTCATGCCTTTTGTGCTATTATTGTCACACATTTTCCCTTTGTTGGTGCTGTGACTTGCATGAGGCATTATTCTTTTAAGGTCAATATTCGTTTATACTTACATCTTTCCCGTCATGATGTACTTCATTCCTTTCCCCACCTTCTCTGAGCAGGAAGAACTCCAGTGTTTCCTACACTGTGAGTCTGCTGCTGACAGAATCTTTGGGCTTCACGTTGTCTGAAAATATATCTATTTTGCTTTCATGTTTTTCAGAATTATTTTGTTAGGCTTGGCATTGGGTTGACCTTTGCAGAGGTCGTTCCACTGTTTTCTGGCTTATGTCGCTTCCAGTAGGAATCCGTCTATGATTTGTAATCCATTTTTCCCCTCTGCCTGCTTTTAAGATGTTTCTCTTTGGGTTTTAGCAGTTTCACTATAGTTTGCCAGGTATAGTTTTCTCTTCATTTTTTCTGTTTGCCATTCACCTACATTCTTGAATTAGTGGAGTAAAATCTTTTTGTCAAATTTGAAAAACTCTTGGTATTTCATCAAGTGTTATTTCTCTTCCACCTTCTTCTTTTGGGGACTATAATACAGCTATGTGGACTTTTAAAAAATGATTTTGTTTATTTATTTGTAGAGAGAGGGGAGGGAAGGGAGAAGGAGGGAGAAAGAAACATCAATGCAGGAGAGATACATTGATTGGTTGCCTCTTGCACACCCCCACCTGGGGACCGGGCCCACAACCCAGGCATGTCTTGGAATTGAACCTGACTTGGAATTGAACCAGTGACCTTTCAGTTCACAGGCCAGCAATTAGTCAACTGAGCCACACCAGCCAGGGCTAGACTTTTTGATGTATTCTTATTAATTTGTTTTATTTTTTATTCTATGTTTTTTTCTTTTTTATCTCTTGTTATATTCTTTTTTATATTGTCTTTCAAATTGCATATTTTCTGTTAAGATGTCTTTGAGTCTACTCATATTCCATTCTGCTTTTAAATCAACTCGATGAGTTCTTAATTTCAGATACTCTTTCTGGTGGTTCTAGAATGTCTATTTGGTTCTTTTTCTACTGATGCTGATCATTTATATTGTCATACATTTTCATCTTTTCTTCTGTATTTCAATAATAATTAGAATTGTTTGGCGTGCTTAAATGCCAACTCTGACCTGTGGGTTATCTCTGGGCCTGGTACTGTCTTTTATCTTGATTATTGGTCACTGCTCATGCTTTTATGCATGCCAGAAATTTTTTAGACATTATAGATGCTTTGAATTGTTTTCTTCCTCTCAAGAATGTTAAATGTATTCTGGTAGACAGTTCAAGTACAAGCAAATCACCTTGATCTTGTCAAGGCTTAGCTCTAGGCTTTATCAATGTGGGTCTCGGGTTTTAGCTTTGCCCGCACTGTCAGGGCGTTGTTCTTGCAATTGAATGCGACCGTCCTGCTGTCTCAACTAAAATGTAAAGGTTTTCCTAAGGTCTCTTCAATCTGTCTGCATTTTGACTCCAAATTCTATCACTGTGCAGCCTCTAAATCTTTGCTCAGCCCTCAAGCCTCACAGCTGTTCTCTGCTAAGCCTGTCAGAGTTGCACCCTATGCCTGTAGTTCAAGATCAGGCCAAGGATTTGAGGGGATTACATACTTAGATTTAGGGGAGGGCTTTCCCCCCAATAAATTGACTGCCTTTGCTCTGAGACCATGCTCCCAAATCCCAATCATGTAGGCAGCTTAAAATTTCAATCTTTTTCTTCTTCACTTAGCAGGACCAATATTCTCTGCTTCAGCATCACGTTCTTGCTCTGCAAACTGGAAACTGCTGTCAGGGAGAAAGCCTTGGAACGTGAGGATCACCTTTTGCGTTTGCTTGCCTTCTCGCGAGGATTAAAGGCATCCAACAGCTACAAACAGGTATTCACATATTTCCTTCAGCTCTTATATATGTTTCTAACAATAGGGTAAGTTCAATACTAGGTAAGAGATGTCTGCTGTCTTTAGGTATTAGCCCCATAGCCTCTTCCCTCTGCTGAGTTTCTGATCCTCTCGCCCTGAATGTGCAGCCATTTGTAACTGGAAGATGCCTCATGAGGAGAAAGTATATACACTTTTAGGCTCACTTTTTGTGACCGCCTTGGTAGTCTTGTTCTCAATTTTTTGCCCCCCCCCCCGGCCCAACAGACTTCCCCAAGCTCCAGAATACCACTTCGTCTTGGTTTCCAAGCCTCATATTGAGGATAGGCAAACGTTCACGGGGTTAAAACCATGACACATTTAGGGCTTACGATGCCTGTTCTTCCTCTGCTGGACCTTGGTCCCATGCTTCTGGTCACCTCGGTTGCTTTCCAGTGCTCTCAGAGAGCTGCTTGGGGCTTCATTTTGTGCGTTAATTCAGCTTTTACAGTTGTTCTCAGCAGAAGGGTTAGTCGAGTGTAAGTCACACTGTCATTGCAAAAATTCCTCGTGTGCACTTTCCTTTTAACTTTCTACCAGAACCATTTTCTAGTTCTGGCCAGAAAGTTAAAATAAGCTAAAAATCGCATCAAGGGAAGAGATGGCGTGACAGGCTTTTCTGAGCTTTGTCACCTTGTTATTTTCAAATCCCCTCCTCCCTCATTTATACCAAGTTCCACCTATAACATAGTTCATTGATGCAAGTAATTTCAAAGCATTTTAGTCAAATCAATCTCCCCGGTGAAATATTCCTGGTTAATAAATAACACATAAAAGGCAATCCCTATTTGCCAGAACCATAAACTTTAAGTTAATTTTATGGCTGTTGAAGAGGATAATGTTATTCCGGGCCGTAGACCCTGTGCCGCTGGTCTTCGGGGCCACAGCCACATCCTGTGGAATTAAATGGGCCTTGATAAGCATCATCGAATGCGCCTCGTGGGCTCTCCTTTTTCCACATTAGCAACAGACCCTTGAATGATGCCTCAGGCTACAAGGAAGAGGGAATATATTTTTCTAGTCAGGCAAAGAATTTTAACTCAACTATCACTGCTGTGTGCCAACTAATATCAATGGGAGAAAAGATGATAACTGGGCTGAATTTGCATATTGTCACACCACATCATTTACTTGGCTTAAAGATTAAGGTTCACCACTGAAAGCCATGAATAAAAGTGTGTCTGAGTTTTGCAAGTATATTGGAAGAAAACAGAAAGTAAAGTAGTTCAGAATATCATCTGAAAATGCAGGTGTCTTTATAGTGATTAACATGGAAAAATCATGGCAGCAAATGGAGGTCCCATATGTGTGTTCCTTCCATGAGGGGGTGGGGCATGCAGAGAAAAGACACGTCTGGAAGAATCATCATCTACCTATGACAGTAGTGGCTTTTGAGTAGGAAGGTGTTTTGTGATTATTATTTCATTCGTTACCTTGTTCTATTATGTTATAGAATTTTCTGTCTCTTTGAGCAGCTGTAGAAATGTTTTCCCGTTGCAGCCCATATTGCCTGATAAGTAACTCATAGCTGGCCGCTCTCTGGAGGGCTGCCTTTGCTCAAATGGGAGTTGTTTTTTGTTGTTTTTTTTTTGCCAGGGAGTGGATTTATATGCAGCCAAGGATAATTGACACAAAGATAGGAAGGCCAGTGTCCTGGACTGAACAGAGGACCAATGCTATGGTTGGTTATGCTCCAGAACTTCCTGAGGGATCAGACTGAAACTGGCCTCCAGTTGTCTTAGTCTGTACAGGCGGCTATGACAAATGCCACAGACTACCCAGTCTTATTTTTAAAAAACACAGAAATTCATTTCTCACAGTTCTGGAGGCTGGAAGTCCAAGATCAGGGTGCCAGTATGTTGGGGAAGAAGGTCTCACTTCCTAGTTCCTTTCCAGTGCCTTCTCTGTGTGTCTTCACATGGTGGAAGGGGCTCAGGGTCTTTCTGGAGCTTCTTGTATAAGACACTAATCTCAGTCATAAAGGAAGAGAGTTGTGTTTTCTTTAAGTACTAATTCCAGGGTGGATTCAGTTATAATTCATGTTAACATCACACATCCCCACTGGAAACGCAAACATGTGGAGCAGAGAAGGCAGAGAGTCTGAAGGTCTCGGACAACTGGGAAATGGAGTCAGACCCCTTTCACACCCCAGGTCAGCAGCTTCCATTATGCCAAGGTCAGACCAGGCAGGAGATGAGTTGCCCTGTGATGATTCTTTAATGCATCTTTGGAAGCCAGCGGCCTCAGGCCCATTCCTGGGAGACCTCTGTCAAGATCTTGAAAGCTTGTGATTCAGCTCCCTTACCCTGCACTCAAGTGGCTAGCTGAGAAACAATGGCAGAACCTTAGAAGGAGACTTCAGGGCCCAGAACAGAAGCACAGGCAACCCAGTGTATTCTCTGTGTCTTCACTTGTCCCGGGAGTGGTGAGCTTCCCCCTACAGCTCCCCTACAGGACGACTGAAGAACTGCTTTCTCGAGATGTTTCTACCGGCCCGAGCAGTTTGTTGTCACTTGCTTGGACGATTTTGCCCTGGGTTTTGAGCACTTGAATTATACCCATAAAAAGCCGTTCTCTGTTAGCAGAGGTACACTAAGAAAAAAATTATAAACTTTCATGAGGTACAGACAGGATCTAAGGAGACAGAACACTCAGAGGAAAAAAGAGAAGAAAGCATAAGATCTTTAAAAAAAAAATCTCAATGACCAATACTCAAATGATGTTATAAAAACAAGAAAAACTAGCCCTGGCTGGTGTGGCTCAGTGGATTGAATGCTGGCCTGGGAACCAAAGGGTTGCCGGTTCAATTCCCAATCAGGGCACATGCCTGGGTTGTGGGACAGGACCCTGGTTGGAGGCATATGAGAGGCACATTGATGTTTCTCCCCCTTTCTCCTTCCCTCCCTCCCCCTCTCTCTGAACATAAATAAATAAAATCTTAAAAAAAAAACAAGGAAAACTACTATGGATATAAAAGGTGCCTTACTCCATTTCCCAGCTGCCTGAGACCTTCAGTCTCTGTCTTCTTCGCTCCACACCTTTGTATTTCCCGTGGGGATATGTTGTGTTAGAATGAATTATAACTGGGTTAGTCCTAGAATGAATACTTAAAGAAGACACAACTCTCTTCCTTTATGATGGTTTTTTTTCTCTTTTCATTTATTTTTTGAGATAAAGGAAGGGGAGGAGAAAGAGTGGGAGAGAAATATCAATGTATGGCTGCCCTTTATGCGCCCCCCCTCTGGGAACCGGCCCGCTACCCAGGCATGTGCCCTGACTGGGAATCGAACCATGATACTCTGGTTCACAGGCCCGTGCTCAATCCACTGAGCTATGCCAGCCAGGGCTATGATGGTTTTTAAAAAGAAACAAAAGATGTAGTCCTTCACAGGCAGGATAATGGTGAGACACAGGTGTTTCTAAAACAAAAGAAAATATACACTGAAGCATTCATGAGGCCACTGGCCTGGTTCCAGAACTTTCCAGAAGATCAGGTGTAATTCTACATGCAGAACATCTGCAAGGTTCAGCACGGATTGTGCTTGAACGCTTGAACATTTCTGACCCAAATACACAACACGTGGCTTCCTTTCATGACATTTTTTGCAAGATATTTTATTTAATCACCTGCACACATAATGAAAGGTAAGTGAGATGAAGGGGGGAACAGAGCAGGCAACAAGCACCACCTGTCAGACTCACCTGCGTTTTTATCCTGGGTCTGCAATGTTACTGATCCTCTCATTCAGATTAGGCGTCTGCTAAGGAGGGGTCATAGTTCTGGCCACACTTCATAAAGCATTGAGCACAGTGCAGGATCAAAATAAACGTTAGTGTTTCATGGCTCATGCTTTTCTACTTATTTCTTCTGCTTCTATTAATGATGCGAATGTTGTTCAAAAATTCCCACCTCCTAAAAAATGATGTTAACCACCTTCTCATGGTAATACAGATTTTACACACATATTCCTCATCTGCTCAGTCAACAGGCATGCTGATTGTTAATAACGGCAAACAATGACTGAGAGCATAAAATGGGCAGGGCATTGTGCTAAGACTTTATATATGTAACCAGTATGTTGAAAGACCAAAACTTTTATGTCGAGAACTAGTTTGAGTACAGGCTATGCTGGTCTGAATAAGTGGGTAAAATACCATGGCTTGAATGAGAATCCAGGACAATCCAGAAGGGAGCGGCCAGAGCTGGAAGGATAGCTCTGCCTTCCCAACATGTGGTCTCCAGGGTTCTCTAAGTAGTGGCCACTGCCCAGCAGGCAGAAAGGAAGAAAAGGAAAAGCCAGGGCAAGCAGCTTATCTCTCCAGGCAGCCGGTAAAAATATAACTACCAGAGCTGAAGAAACTAAACTGAGTTTACTTCTCCCCAGACAAAACAGAGCCATAGTACTCGAGACCAAGCGCGGTGAGTTAAGAATGGAAGTTAGATATGACAGAGAAGGAGGAGGTGTCCCATACGGAGCCAGATTCAGGAAGAAGTAATTTGAATGACATCACAAAAGCAAGGACAGAATCCTCAGAGGTCCAAGAGGGCACTGTGGGCACCTTGGCATGCATGTTGTCAGGGCTTGGCAAATATTTTATCCAACTGGGAGATGCCCTGGAAACTGCATACCTCTCCCATTACAACCACTGTTTCAAACATGGTCATGTGGTCACATTGTTGGAAGGGAGTCTGAGAAATAGTGTCTGTGGTCTGAAAGGCCACCTGTCCATCTCTAACTTGGGGAGGTTCAGCTACTGAAAGGGAGATGAGGAAGGAGAAAGGCTCAAGCATGATCATTGAGCCCTTTCACATTCTGCCTTGCTGGCCTCTTCCCTATCCCTCATCACTCTTCCTCCAATTCACAGAATACCCTTCTCTCTCCTTTAAGGAAATAAACCCAGATTCCGTACCATGGCTGCCCCCAGCCCAACCTCCAGGATCTCTGGCTGATACACAGTAACCTGTATCAGGTGTGAGGTTCCCCCTTATAGTCCAGTGACTTAACAAAGTAGCAACAGGTGACCTGCACTTCCCCCCTTTCCAGGCCTCCACATGTCCAATACACAGTGGCAGAGCAGCAGCCACATACTGGTCATAAAAACTCTCATATAGAAAAGGAAAAATGGGAAACACTCGGGAGTTATTGGTCCCTAGCCTTGGTGACATCCTGCTAAGCAGTAAGTGTGAGGACCTCCTGCCCCGGCAGGAGAGAAGGTAGCCCAGACTGTGATCATTGGGCATGGCTCCCATGAGACTACCCATGACCTTTGCTTTGCCCTCTGAATGACTCTTCCTTTTCCACGACTCTCTGTGGCCCCATCTGAAGGTGTTGGAGGGTATGCCCTTCTGGACAATGCATTTTCTGCTTTCGCAAGTTTGAGAGCCCAGTGGATTCTTTAGGGATGAGAAATGCACAGGCCTGTGTAAGCCACGCTTGTTATTTCTTGGGCGATACAAGTGGCCCAACCTCACAAGGCTGCCTGTCTGTGTTGCTCCAGTCGGTCTCGGGCAGTGGTGCGCTGGGTCTGGCCAGCACCAGCTTGTAAGGACGTGCTGTGCACATCTCTTCCCAGCGCCACCTGATCGGTGGTATCACATTGGTAGCTTGAAATAGGCCATAGTGGGAGTATTGTCACCAAGGAAATCAGCAGACACAAAATCAAGGCTTTTTAAAAACATAGAAGTGGTTATGAACCTCTACCAGCATACCACATGTTCCATGTGAAAGCAGTCGTACCCAAGATTTCCTCCAAAAAACCTTCCTAGGCCTACTCTTCCGCCCTTCTTTACCAGCTTCTAGCTCAGCTCATTCCCCTCTCTCCTGTCTCAACAACTTCCTGCAGGCCTGGTAGTGATCACCACCTCCTACTGGCCAAACAATCTTAATGGGACACCCATGAGAAAGGCTCTAAGTGAGTCTTAGCTCTCACTGTTTCAGGTACAGATAAAGTTGAAAAGTTGACTTTTCCAACTCTGCAGACCCCCTATCTCTTGACCTTCAGTTTAGATTTCAGACAGTAATTAGATTAAATCAGACAGTAATTAAAGGCAGAGAGAGCCTCCACTAGCTTAGTTCCAGTCCTTTTCATCCAGTAACAAATCAGCCAATTCTTGCCTGAGCTCATTTCTTCTGCAAATCTCGCTAAAAGCAGTAAGAAAACATCAATACATGCAAGAAGCTACCCTTCTCTAACCATTTCTCTAAAGTTCAGTGCCCTTTCCTACTCATTGCAGGTGACAGTTTTATCAAACAGATTCCTAAGGCATTACAGAAGGTCCGTAAGTCTTCCAGCCTCTAGCCTTCCAGCCTCAATAGGTTTCTTGGTCTCCTACCTGACCAGTAAGAAGGGCCATATATATTAGGGGCTTTTTATGGCAACAACATATTATTGGATACTTATTTTTTTTATTGTTGTCCTATTACAGTTGTTCCAATTTTCCCCCATTGATCACCCCTGCCCCGCCCACCCCCCACTCCCACAGTCAGTCCCCACCCTGTTGTCCATGTCTACAGGTCATTTATACTCGTTCTTTAATGAGACCCTTCCTTATTTGTATAGTAAGTAGGATACAGGTGAAGCCTTGTTACCAAAATATACAGTGTCTTAAACAAAGAGTTTCTTTTTCTTTCACGCACTACCCCAGAGTTAAGCAGTCTTATTCTGGTGGCGCTGCTCTGATGTCCCCATGCCTTTGTTAGGTGCCATTTCCCATCTGTGAGAAAAAGAAGGTCCAGATAAAGCAATTCCAGCTTTAACTCATTGGTCTGAACTTTGTCATATGGCCACTTAACTATAATGAAGACGGGGGAGCGTAGTCACTAGAACACATCCATACGACTGGCTGAAAATAAGGGGGCTTATTAATACTGAGAAAAACAGGTAGAACGGAAACCTGTGAACAGCTAGTGATCCCTGCACAGGCCTGAACAGGACACAGGTATCGTTTAGCATATATCAGCATCTGAATATCAGCTCTAAGAGGCTATTCTTCCCTGACCACTTAGAGGAAATCTGGGGTCGGCCCTACGATTTTCTGTCACTCCGAGTATTAAAAAGTCTACTTGTCATTTTAGTCCCCTAAAATATTTTCAATTCAATAATTCACGAGAGCACAATAATTAAAACTAAAACATTCATTAAACGTGAGCTGAGGTCTGCCGAAGGTAGATACTCTACATTGAGAAAAGTGTGGATAGCCGGCTTCTTTTCTATTTCTCTTCCTTGCAATGGATGCCCCACCCATCGTAAAGGAGTTCAAAAACAGCAGACACGCATTCCTCCGTGGGTGAGGTCATTCACCTGTTGGCTCACTTCCCTGCCTAACTCAATCAGAGTTCACAGATTCGACTGCTTTTTTTCTGTCAGGGAGGCCTCAGGAAGGGGCCCCAGACCTCTAATTCAAGCCTGGCTCCTAGATAAACTTTTTGGCAAGTTTTAAAAATGGTTTCCCAGACATTTGAATCATGCGTTACTAAGATAAGGAAGAGCATCGGGTAATATTTCTAATGAGTAGCAGATGAGGCATCAATGTATAATTAGACAAGTTTCGTGGGAAGAAGAAAGTAAAAACTTAAAAAATAAATTTAAGGTTTTATTTATTTTTAGAGAGAGGGGAAGGGAGGCAGAAAAAGAGGGAGAGAAACATCAATATGCAAAAGAAATATTGATCGGTTGCCTCTTTTCTGTGCTCGAACTGGGACCTGGCCTGCAACCCAAGCCATGTGCCCCAACTGGGAATCAAATCCATGACCTTTCAGTTTGTGGGACCAGACTCAACCCACTAAACCACATCAGCCAGGGTGAAACATTTGAAGAAAGGGAACTGTGGGAATGGTTCTTTCCTCAATCAAAGCGGTGCTTTGAAAGTTACAGAAATGAGCCATTATGGAATTTGAGAAAGTTTTTCACTGGGTTGCTTGCCTCATGATAGGAAAAATCACCATTGCTGGAACATTTATTTGCATGGATCTGTTTGTTTATAGATGCTTCTCCTTATCTAGTAAATTTCAGTGATGCTATTCAAAGGAAATGAAGGCTCATTTTCAAGCAGAACCTGTGATGCAGGCAGAGGAAATAAACCGCACACACTGTGCATGATGGAACCTCCACGGTGTTAGCGGCAAGACCACGTGCATTGCTGCTGTTACAGTGTTATTTGGAGAATGGCCTATTGCATTATTCCTCACAACAGAGTATTACAGTCGTGGAAGGAGACAATGCTCATTGTCTAAGGGAAATGAGCCCACGGGGGAAAGGGCTCATGTTCATTACCAGAAATCAACATCTTTTTTAATTTGATTCTTTGAGAACCTTTGAAAAAAATGGCTCAGCCTAAAAGCTGTTGAAAATGGGAACATCAAACACTCTAAAAACAGAACAACAAAAAAGGAAACCAAGTTAGTGGCTCGTGCCATAATGTTAGCCAACCTATCTTCCTTCTTCCCTTCCTGCCAATCCCTTCCAAAAACCAATAACCATAAGACAGAGGAAGAAAGTGGTTAAGATTCAGTGACATGGATTAAGTGGATTGTAAAGAGAAGGTCACTTTTCCGAGAGATGTGGGAAGTTTAGGTAGCCTTCCCTTGCCACAGCTACTTTACTTAGTTGATTTGCTTTTCTATAAAGAATATGCCTGTAAATTTACTATCCCCTCAATATCACCAGTGATAATAATAGTAGGTAACATATGTTACTTACATGTGTGTCAGTTTCTGTTCTAAGTTACACATGGTGGGGCAAAAGTAGGTTTACAGTTGTGAGCCTGTGAAACAGTTAATTCTTGTATTATTTATTAATTATTGTATTATTTTCCATATGAACAACTGTAAACCTACTTTTGCCCCACCCTGTATAATTGTTATATACATATATAATATATAATTTATATATAGATATTTATATATATTCCCATCTATATATAAATGGAGATTCCCATCTATATATAGATGGAGATTTATAGATAACTATGTCTATATCTATAATAGAATACCTATAGTTTTCTAGTAGAAAAATTTATATCTATGTGTATGTATATATATAAATTATATATATAAACACATATATATACATATGTACATACACACATACACACACACAAACTCATTTCATTTTCTTAGTAATCCTACGAGAGGGGATAGATACTGTTATTATCCCAATTTTCCAATTGCACAAACAAGCACAGACAGATTAAGTAATTTGCTCAAATTATTGTAGAAAGTAAGCCAGGGGGTAGGATAAAAACCCAGATTCTGAGTCTATACTTTCATCTTCTTCCAGTGCAGCTTCTGATAATAGCAAAAGTTATTGTTGGAGATTGTATCACTGTTCCCAACTGTTCATTCCCCCGTCATGTAAGAGAATTGACTATACTCATTCACTGGCAAGAGCCTTTGTGGAAAACACTTCCCTTTCCCATTAAGGGCAGGGTTGGTCATGGGACTTACTTTGGCCAATGGAATGTGCCAGTCTACCAAGTTCCCTCGAAGCCTAAGGAGGGATCAGGTAATTCCTCCAGTTCTCTCCTCTCCCTCTCCTTCTCTGCTTATGAGTACAACAGGCCCTACCCGGATGCTGGCTTGCAGCTGTTGACAGGGGACTGAGGCCAGAATAAATGCTGTCCTAATCTGCTGAAATTTAGGGGTCGTTCCTGCAGCATAGCCAATTAATACTGTTACCACCTCCTGAGTACCAACATGAGTTTAAATTTCTCAGAGCTTGCACATATAACACATTGTTCTTCAGAATCCAGAAGGGTAATTTCAGTGTATGTAGATCTTCACACGTTTTAACAGGAAAATATCATTTCCCTCACATTGTAAAGGAGAAAACAGATCTCAGATTAAGGGGCTTGGCTAAAAGTCACAGAATTGATATTGCAAAGCCATCTTCAACCTCGTCTGCCTGTGTGACTGCAGGGCACAGGTCTTTCTCATGCCAGTACGTGAAATCTTATTCCAGGAGAGAGGACATCTCGGAAGACCCCTGTTATCTATCGAGAGTGTGTGGCATTGGGGCTCGGAAAGTCAGCACCCCGACCCCCTACCAGCCTGAGCTGGAAATGCCCCTCAGTTCCTGGTCACGTCACATCATCAGTTCCCTTTACTAATCTAAAAAACTATAATTATAAGTAATATTACATTGTTTAGAAAGAACTATCATTTGTAACTATACCTGGGTATGCTTGATAGACCTGTATGTCACCATGACAAAACTACTGTATAGTTTATCAATATCAACCATTTTTAATTATGGACTTGATTTATTCAGGTACATACTTATTACCCCTGTGAATTTTCAAAGACAAAGAGTTACACTTTGAAGATTGCAAACTCCAGTTCCTCTTGGTGCTTCAAAGTTTTACAGGTGAAATAGAGCTTGATTAGCATAGAAATCAGGACACATCATATTCTTCTTAACTACCAGTGTCCTGTGTGGGTAATCTCCATGGCAACAGGGAGAGAAATGAATAATTGGACACCTCAAAGAGTGAGTATATATGCACAGGTATAAATTAATTCCCTAGGCAATTTAAAAATCATATAGAAAGGTATTTGGTGGTTCTTAAAATTTTTACGCCAACTCTTCATTACCTCCTCTCTTCTCTTTCATCTCCTTTCCCACACAAGCTAAATTAGAATTACCAAGGTTTTGTATGTGTTTTTAAATGTGGACGACTACATAAAACAGAGAAATCTTCAAAATGTTTTTACTCTGCGTTTCTAAAACTTCATTGCTTGATCCAGGGAGATTTTAATATTTGAGTCACGATAATATCTTGGATGATATTGTAATGCATATCCTTACTCTTCTCTTGTGACAACAACAAGATGTAGCTGTTTATTACTTTCCAGGGTTTACGAGAAGCAGCCGAACAGTCAGAAACACTCAGGGAGTGAGAATAGATACTGCACATTGTCCTGAATCTCCCTTTAATGAATGAGTCAGAAACTCATTTTGTTCAAATCTCTGGCCCTTGTGTTTAGACAAATATCTGTGGGGAGCAAGGTGGAGTCAGGAATAAAAGTCATGCATATCTAACCAGCCATTGAACTTGAGCAAACAAGACTGCACTCTGATCTGCTATGTTTTCAACTGCAAAACACAGAGGTGAAAGTTGCAAACCTCTCAGGCCTCTTCCTTCTCTTGCCCCCAACTACCTCTCCAGGGACTCGCGGTGATCTCCAGCAAGCCATCAGGGGCACCCTTGATTCATGTTCCCTGATTAAGAATTAAAAACGTTCTTTGGGAAGAACCTCTAGTAAGGAGATTTCATGGTAGTAAAAAACGGGTTAGTGACCAGAGTGATTCCGGAGTTTTTCTGTCCAAAGTTGACATAGAGGATGAATAAAATGTTACTTGAGCCACAATTGACTTGAGCCCGAGTTTTTTTCTTTATCCCACTAGCAGAGGCTGCTAGAGAGAAGAAAAGGGAACACCTCTATAAACTGAACTAATTCAGAAGAAGCTGAAGCTTAGAGTCAGAGTAAATAGGTAAAAGGCAAACCCCTCAAAACCCTGGAAAGACATGGAACCCCCTCCACAACCAACACCGGTGGTACAGTCAAATGCATTTGACTTTCACAGAACAGAATGACTTTGGCTGTCTAGGTAGTGTCTAGGTAGTGGGCAGATAAATGCAATATATATTTTTAAATAATCTAATCATGTTACATCTTAGCTTGAAGGAGCACTTTTTAATTTTCAGTATTTGTCATATTTACATTAGCTTCCTGTTTATTAGAAGATAACTGGCAGATTAGCATGAGCTCAGACCTTAGAATAAGCTTAGCTGATCGTTCAGCCTTTGGAGACCTGGTTCCTGCATTTCTACGAGGAGCATAAAGTCACTATCTACTTTGCATGGTTGTTAAGAGGATCTAAAAGAGGAAATACAAAATATATAGCACATAATAGGTACTAAACAACTTGATACTTTTACATTGTTTTCAGAAGTGTTTACTGGGTTAAAGTATATAAAGTATGCAAAGCACTTTTCCCAACAGGGAGCTCGAGTAGGCTATATAGAGATCCTGTGTCACATTAGGCAATTTGGAAATGATAAAGAAAAGCAAAGACAGAGCCCTTGATATCCCATATTGGCTTCTGTGCGTGCTGTGTGAGCTTTTGCCTCGGATATGGGTTCTTCCCAGTCTGGCCTCCAGGAAGCCATAAGCTATGGGGAGAGGCAAGTGCTACCTAAGTATTTTGCTAGGTTGATAAGCTTCCCTGAAGCACCATGTATGCCACATATGTAATTGGAGCTGTCTGTCCCCCATAACACGAGTTTTTAAAGCACTGTTCACAGCTGCAAACGTGGTTCTCACTTGTCGCTCACTTGGCCCTCCCTCAGAAAGCGTCGTGAAGGTCTGCTAAAACGAAGCAGACGTCATCTGTTCGGCCATGCTTCTGCTCCTGCTCCTGTTTCTGCTTCTGCTCTGCTCTGCATTAACGGGAGTCTTGGGTTTCAGTTCACAGACTGTCCTGCAGAGAGACAGATTCACTAATGGATTGAACTGAAATCAGCGTGCCCGCGCTTCAAAAAGATTGCACTTTTCCAAAATGCCTATAATATGTCATTTTTTTAAAAGGGTCAAATGGAGGCAAACTAATTCAACTCACTTTGTCTCCTGTTGGCTTTGGGTTCTCTGATTGTGAAAACACACACACCTATGCAGATAGAATTTCACGTAAATACGTTGCACTGTCAAACTCCTTGCAAGCTACACTGTAATGAATGCCTGAGCGAGTAATACTTTTAATTTATATAAAGCCTGCTTTCAAAAGGCCTTTATCAGTTTCACAAAGATTGTTAGTACTCAGAACAATCTTTTAAAGTTGGGAAGGAGAGTAAATTATCCAGACACAGGGTAGCCTGAAACACTTTCTCATAAACAGTAAGTTTGGTACATTGGTACAGCTGCTATCACAAGCAATTTGTGGGCTGCATAATAAGCTAAATATAAAATTACTACATAATCCAGCAATTCCATACCTGGTTATATATACTGAAGAACTGAAGATGTGTTTGAACAAAAGTTGTACACAGATGCAATAGCTCCCTCCCCCCCAAATGAAACCGACTCTCTATCAGTTGACGAAACAGATGAACAAATGTGGTAGAGCCACACAATGGAATATCATTTGGCCTTGAAAGGAATGGAGAAAGTATATGCTCATATGTGCTACCGTGCGCCTAGACCTTGAGGTCATTAGGCTAAGGGATGAAGGCACATGCCAAAAGCCACATAACTGTATGGTTTCGTTTCTACGAAATACCCAGAACTGGCAAATCCGTAAAGACAGAAAGCGGATGAATGGCTGCCGAGGCCTGCAGAGAACAGTACCAGGGTGCAAACTGCCTGATGGGTACGGTTTTCACTTCGAGGTGATGAAATGTTCTGCATCTAGACACTCAGGGTGGCTGCACAACACCGAGAATGTTTTCGGTGTCACTCAGGGGAAGGTGTATGTGCATTCTACCACAATTTTTTTAAAGAAATTGTTTGAGTAAGTTTGATTCTCATGTCTCTCAGAGGGTATAAGCCAAGCCTGTCTGAAATCTGAGGGGGGCACTTCAGATAGTCTCGTGCTTTCCTTCAGACCTGGTGTTCCAAGAGAGATAAATGAAGGCCAGTTGAAGTACTTTTCCCAATTCCATGAAGTGAGCCTTTCCCTTCCAGGCATGAAGAGCTCCTAAATTTTTAGACAAAGAGTTCCCGGACCTCTTCCATTGCTGGCCCAATTGGGGTGTCTCTATACTACCTAAATACAGGTAGTGTAATACCTACATGAACACCACCATGTTTTGTCATGTCTGTTCACTGGCTTATTGCCCTTCCCCACGTGACTCTGACTTCCTTGAGCCTTGCAGCTCCTTCTGCGGTCCTTGCACTCCACCTTGGCACATGGGAAGGATATCCTAAAGGACTCCACTCTTGTAGCAAAATAACAACCATAACATGCTCCCAAACTATTGCCCCATTCGTGCACTAGATAATCCTTCCTAAAACAGTGTGTTAGTTTCCCACCAACAAACCGAAGCCAAAGCCTTCTGGGGCAACGTCCAATGAGAAAGGCGGCGCCTTTATCTGCGGCTGTGGCTGCACCCCTTCCTAGTTGGCGAGTAAGTGCGCGAAGAACAACACGAGCTTTTCATGACTTTTATTGAGCTTTCATTTTTAATTCTGTGAAAACGAATCAACCATTGACTAAATGAATGAATTTTGACTACTCCTGGACCATAGATGCTCATAAAAATGTCATGATTTTAATGCCATGAGCAGAGCGCGCACCAGTAAGAAGAGTTTTGTGATGGGCTGGGAGAATAAGAGCAATGATGGGGTAAAATCTATGCCAGTGTCTTTACACCAATGTGAAATGAGGAGGTGAAGATAGAGGTGGAGAAAAAAGGAGATTAATGAAAGTAATTCAGATAACCATTTGTTTAAAAAACATGGAGGTGGCATGGCTTTTATTCATGTAACTGAAGATTGCCCTACATGAAATATTGGTCCTTATTTTTAGTTACTTCTGCATAAGACCTACTGTTCAGCTATCCTAAAGCTAGAAGTCATCATTTCCGGCAGAACCTCATTGGGCCTAATTGCCTTGCAGTTAATGAGCCAGTAAAACGAGTTAGCTTATTCTAGGTACCAATATTGCGAACACTTTGTCTTTGATGGTACTCCAGATAAATAGACTAAATTATCTTTCTGTTGTTATTGGTAGCTCTTAGGAAGCATAAGGCTCCTTATTCAACCCATTGCTTGCAAATATTCAAGACAATATTTCAAGTAGTGATCTTGTCATGGTGTGACTATGCTGTCCTGTTTTATTTCTCTTCATCCCACTTTTGTATATCTTTTTTTTTTGCTTTTACATTGCACAAATGTTTGTAGGTTGCCATACATCTTTTTAAAGCAAGGTATTGTATATATATATATATAAATAGAGGAGACTCAACTATACTTTGAGTGAATGAGTGAATAAACAAATAGCTATTCTCAGCCTGCCTTCCTTTCTTCCTTCCTTCCTTCCTTCCTTCCTTCCTTCCTTCCTTCCTTCCTTCCTTCCTTCCTTCCTTCCGTTTGTACTAAGGATACTAGGAGATCTCAAGGGTACTCATTGTTTAAAATAGGAGAGCCATAAAGAGTGAAATCATAAAAAGGTCACAACAGTATGCAAGCATTAATATCTTCTACACTCTTTATGACAAAAATCCAAAAGGAGATTCTCCTAACATTAAATTGTCCTTAAATATGGGGAATCTGCATTTTATTCCATTACTCAAACGTGATTGCTTCAATTTCTATAGAATTCCTCTAGACTCTACCCCTTCGAGTTTCCCAAATGAGGAAACAGAAAGTATGAGCACGCACATACCATCCCAAAATGCTTAGCCAGATATCTAAGGAACTTATAAAGCTGTTTTAAAGATACTTGCCATATGATGATATCCAACCATTTTCTGCCTTCTCCAACCGCACTGTGCGTAGAGAACTGTCTGTGGACTTCTGCGTAGGAGAATCTCCTCCCCACATTCAAACACTAGGAAGAGTGCAGAGATTGGAGCAGGGGCTGTATGAGAGCTAAACTTCTCCTTTGTCCTGGTAGGAAAGCATAAGAAAGAAGCATATTCACATTGCTTAGAAAGTAAAAGAATTGGAAGTGTTTTCCTTTGGGGTGGGGGTGGCCGGAGGGTGGGGAACGCCATTAGAACTCTGATAGTTTTTATGTAAGGCTCTTAGATTGTATTATTTTGTGTGTTTTACATGAATGATACTATAAGATAAATTTCAGAGTATTCTTTGATGGCCACCCTTGCTCCTAAGGACCACGTCTGAAATCCAGAGCACACCTGGCAAGGCCGGTCATCACACAGCCACCTCTGCTCGGCCCTCCGGACATCCTCCTGGGCATCTCAGCCCTTCCTTCTCACCTCCGACTACATGGAGCTTTTTCACCCCCTCCTCGTGGGGGATGACTTTGCTCCCCTCTGAGGCTTTCCACGAGCAGCTGCTTCTGCCCGAGACTGTCTGTTCCCACTCTGCATTTCCAGCCTTCTCCCGGCTTCGCTTCTGGAACCTTTCCTTCCCCCGTCACATCCAGGTTAAGTGTGCTTCCTAGGAATTCCCTGAGCACTCTGAATTTTCCCCTACCACAGTTACTGCAGTTACCACATTATATCATCATATCCGATTGGGTTCCCTGCCCCCTCCTCCAGACAATAAGCACCACGAGAGCCAGAACCCCATCTTTTCATGCCTGTTGTCCTGTGTTTAACACCCAGCAAGATGTTTACTTCTGAGTTGATGTTCAGCACATACCTAGAGCAGTGCCTGACACTCAGCAGGCACAACACTAAAGTTGAATGAAAGAAAGGAAGAAATTCAGGGTAGGAGGGAGGGAGAGAGGGAGGGAGGGAGGGAGGGAGGGAGGGAGGGAGAGAGAGAACGAGAGAGGAGGGGAAGAGAAACAATGTTTGGACTGGTAGATTCATGCTGCTAACGGAACTTAAAGCCAAGTTATAAGGTACAAAAAGATTTAAATGTACCAATTTTCCTTTTCCTTTTCTGTGTCTCCTCTTTCATTGCTCACTATAGATACTCTAAAGCTCAGTGTTTTCATAACAACACCTAAGCTAATGCCTGTGAAAGAATTGATGAAAATATTGTTTCCAAAAGTATTAGCTGGAGACAGTAAATGCCTAACCCAAAGACTCCCACATGTCATTTTCAGTACAACCCTCCCCCTTTCCAAATGAGGAAATAGAAGCCCAGAGACATCAATGACTCACCAGATATCACACAGCAAGTTCGGCTCAGAGCCCATATACCTACCCATGGGCCTTCTGACTCCCAAAACTGTACTACTCCCTCCTGGAGGTATTACCACCCACTTAGGAAAAGTGGCATCTTGGGAAGCAAGATGGTGGTGATGTGTCCAACATCAGACAGGCAAGCTTTCTTGCTGTTCCTAACAGCCTCGAGCAAGGCAGAGGTATTGGTTCTGACATCACTCGGTAAATTGTAAACTGTAAAGCACAGGGTAAGCCGCAAGGTTTGGGCCAAACTGTAAACCCCGAGGCCAGTGCAAATGCTGGTAGATTCCAGAGGACATTGGTCATGCTCTCAGCAACCTGACAATTCCACCTTGAAATCTTGAGGAAATTTTGGGTTTGTTTTTTTTAGATTTCTTAAAAAATTTTATGTCTCAGGTATAGTTGACATATGATATTATATTAGTTTCAGGGGTATAGCATAGTGATTAGATGTTCATATACATTATTAAGTGATTACTCTGATATGAAATGAGCACCCATCATTCAGGGTTATTTCAATATTATTGATTCCATTTCTAATATTGTGATTTACATTCCATTACTATGTTTATAACTAGAAATTTATACTTCTTAATCCCTTTTTCCTTTTTGCCTGCCCCCTAAATTCCCACCCATCTAGCAACTATCACTGTGTTCTCTGTATCTTTGAGTTTGTTTCTGTTTTGTTTCTCTTGTTTGGGTTCAGATGCCACGTTTAAATAAAATTATATGGCATTTGTCTTTCTCTGACTTATTTCACTGAGCACAATACCCTCTAGGTCACAGGTGGCAAACAAGGGGCCCGAGAGCCAAATCCAGCCCTTCACCTTGTGTTATCCAGCCAGGTATAAAACAAGCCTCCAGCCTTGTTTCTGCCCAGCGACAGCGCCAAGTTCCTTGCCCCTAGTTAAGGAGCAGTTACATTTATACAGTCCTAACATTACATTTGGCCCTTTGAAGGCAACATCAAGGCTGATGTGGCCCCCGGTGAAAGTGACTTTGACACCCCTGCTCTAGGCCCACCCTTGTTATTGCGGACGACACGATTTTATCCTTTTTGATGGCTGAGTCGTATTCCACTGTATGTGCACATCACATCTGTTTTAGCTACTACTTCTACCCGTGGACAGTCAGATTGCTTCCATTTCTTGACTGGCTGTTGTAAATAATTCTGCAATGAACAGAGGTCCATACGTCTTTTTAAATTAGTGTTTCGGGTTTCTTCAGATAAATACCCAGAGGTGGAATTATTGGATCATATGGTAGTTTAACTTTAATTTTTTGAGGCACCCCCCCATACTGATTTCTGTAGTGGTCACACCAATGGACAGTCCCACCAACGGTGCACAAGGGTTCCCTTTTTTGAGAAATTTCTCTGCATGACAATTCTTAACAGAATCCTGTAGAAATTTAGGCAGACCAGCATCCTCAGGACCGATTTGGAACCAGTTTTTGTAGCAACTCGATATCAGGCTGATTTTTGAGGGTTGCTAAGCTTCCCTGATAAAAACTCTTGTAAACGCTGATGAGCAGTTTACTATGTTTTGCTCCTGGGACACCTTAGAAATTACTTCATCTCCACTTCTTTCTATTGCTGAGAAAGGAAGTGTCTTCTCTGACAGAATCAGAGAGGAAGCAGGTTGCACAGGCATTTGGAAATCCTAAATGAAGGGCGAGCACAGGAGAATGATTTCGACAGTCAGAACATTCACTGTGAATTCGAGGCTCTGAACCAGCTTTGGGAGCAGGTGCCTCCCGCCTCCTCCCATATGCTTTAACTGGACTGCCATGGGATATAGTAGGTGCTCATTAAAGGCACACGTGTCACATTTAAGCAACCGAGTGATGTCTCTGGAGTCCCGTGCCGTAGTTTATGATGGTAGCCCTGTTGCCATCAGACAATACACCTACCTAAACCTTTATGCCAGGGCATTGTTAGCGGCTGAGTGTATCCATCAGTGTGTTCCAGGTGCAAGGAGCTGAATCCCAAATAAAAGTGGCTTAAGCAATTGGCTTTTATTGTTGTCACCTCACAGATCAGCCAGTCTCAGGGTTGGTGGAGCCACGCAGTGATGCCATCAAAGACACTGCTTCTTTTCATCTTTCCATCTTCCCAGCCTCAAAGCGCCCGTAAATCCTCCACCTCGCTCCCAGGGCGGCTGCCGCAGGTGCAGGCTTGACAACCTCGTGTGCCAAGGGTCCTAGGCAAGAAAGGTAAGGAGGAAGAGAGCTGCCTTATCATCTCTCCTCTGGTAAGAAAAGGCGTTTCTCAGAGACTCCCCCGACACACCTCCCTTTATGTCCTGTCAGCCTCAACTGGATCCCAGAGCCATCCTGAGCTCCCAGAGGGGCTGGGAACAGTGAAAGGGACTGTCATTCTTCATCTCTGCCTTGGAATCGGGCACTTCCAATAGGTGAGAAGGACGAGTCAATTGTTCCCTGAGTAGGCTATTAACACTAATACTTCACATGTATTAGTCCATTAGATCTCACAGCAAGCCCACAGGTGCGTGGGTTATCGTTATTTTAGAGAGAAGTGGACTGGACTTGAGAGATGTTAAGTAGCTTGGGAGGGGGTGAGGGAGCCCGGATTCCAGCGCTGTCCCTGACTCCTGAGGCTCTGACTATTCACTCCACCGCTCCAGGCCCGCTGTGTCGGCCACAGCAGGCGGTCTGCCAGGACGCTTCTCAAATCTGACACATGAAAGGCCTGAGCCCTGCCTGTCTCCCTCTGAAGTGCAAATGTGACATTTCCCCTGGCTGCTGTCAAGGTGTGGGTGAGGAGAGCGGAGAGGCACTGCACAGTGACAGGAACTGCTTCCCGTCATCCTCAAGGCTGCCACAGCTGGGGCCCTGGTCTGGGCAAGGGCTGGGGCCGGAGAGTCCATTCTGCTGCCAGGGGCCAGTGATGGACAGTCAGCAGCCCATGGTGCTTCCACAGGTATCAGAAAGCCTGGGCCAGTCAGAGGTGAGCGAGCCGAGAGCCCAGGTACAAGCAGACAGGATTAGAATAGAATAGTTTCTAAGTTACAGGTGTGTGTTAGAGGCCACTTCCACTCTTCCTCTCATTTTCAAATGAGAGAACTGAGGTCCAAAGAGAGTGATCGTCCCAGATCACCTAACAAGTTCATGGAGAATCCGAGGCACAAAATGAGCACTTTTCTCCCCAGGTGGACACATATAACTTGAGGGCGTGTCCTCAGTGAAGCCTTTGCGGTGTGACCCTTGCAGAAAGCATCCCTGGCCCGGCACACGTGCTTCTGTTACCACCCCTGTTGGAGCACTGAATGTATCCACTTGTGCAAGGGTCACCCCCGGGCTCCAGGGAGGTCACGGCAGCCAGATGACACCTGACCCTCAACCTGAATCTTGACAGATTCACTCGCTGGCTGAGGAATCCGTGGGAAGTTGCGTAACCTCTCCAATACTATCCTCCTCCTCTATGAAACGGGAAATTACTTTTATAATCCTCGCCCAAGGAAATTTTTCTTTAGTTTTGTTTTAATTGTAGAGAGAATAGAAGAGGGGAAGAGAGAGAAAAAAACATCGACCAGTTTCCTCTGGAAACTGGTCCTCCTCCTTAGGATGTACCCCAAGTGGGGATTGGACCCGCAACCTTGGTATGTGCCCCAAATGGGAATCAAACCCACGACCTTTTCTCAGTGTAAGGGGTGATGCACCAACCAACTGAGCCACACGGCTGGGGCAGGACAGTGAAGTTTGAAACAGTACACAAGCACTGTATGCCAGGCAGATCCGGCAGCTGGTAAGTAGCAGACTGTTCATTGCATATCTCTCTGGTGCCCACTCCCGATTTTGGATCATCAGTATATCAATCAACAGAGGAGACTCGGAGTCAACATTGCCACAGACAGCAGGCAGCAGAGTGTTAGGGAGACATAAAGATGCAGTGAGGAAAGAGTCCGGGAAAGGTCTGAGTCCCAAACGGTAGTAACATCACGGAGAACTGAAGATATGAAAGAAAGAAACACACAGGAGTAGAAAAACCTTCACGACTCACCCAGTCCCCCAAACCTGCTTTGAGGTTTTTCAGTTTGGACTCCTGAAGATTTAAATAAGACAGGTACCATTTTTATTAGCTTCTTTAGACAGATCTAAAGAATTCAAAGTGATTTGCTGACAAGTGGCAGAGCCAAGACTAGATACCAAGGCCAGCCCTGGCTGGGTAGGTTGCCCCAATACACCAAGGTTGCAGGTTCAATCCCCAGTCAGGTCAGGGCACACACAAGGGTCAACCATGCATTCATAAATAAGGGAACAATAAATCGATGTTTCTATCTATTTCTCTCTCTCTCTCTCTCACCCCTTCCTCTCCCTCTCTAAAAAAATCAATTAAAAGAAAAAACAAGGCCAAACGACCCCAAAACGTGTTCCACAGGCCTCCAATCGTTACGAGGATTAAATAAGCGAACACATGCAGTTCCTGGCTCAATGTCTAGCATGGGAGCGGTGGCTCACCTTGTGGCTGGTTTCATTGTTATCATCACATCCCACGGTCCCTCCTGCACGGGTCCCAGCAGAGAAGAACGGTGGCACTAAGGAAGAGGCGGTACCTGCTAACCCTCAACATACGCTAGAGCCAGGATCAGGAAGCAGCGAGAGGTGCACGGCCCCCTGAGAACAGAACCTCACCCCTCGGCCTGCTGCAGGAGATGGGCGCCCACCTCACGGGCCCAGTGCCCAGTTCCTGGTTCAGGGGAAACAAGAGGCTGCCAGACCCAGCGGTCAGCAAGGTAACACAGCCTCAACTCTAAACCTACCTGTACTTCTACCACTTCCATAACCCTCATTATTAACGTAGCCAAGAGGCAGGAGAGACGGTGGCGGGAATGGCAGTAGCAGCAATGGCAGCAACCAAGACAGAGAAGAGGCAGCTGGTGCTGGAGAGACTCGTGCCAGATCCAAAGCCTGGAGGGACTCTGTGATGATGACTGTGTTAAATAAACAGTGCCGATGGCTGCCCGGGGGCCTGTTCCCTGCCAGGGAAGGGACCAGGGGAGATGGGACTGTCCTAATTATGCCGGCACAGGCTCAGCCATCGCAGGTTTACCCACATGGGACTCCGATCTGTGCCCAGGCTTGGGGCGCGCCAGAAACACCTGTTACAGCAGAAGTAGCTTGACAAGCCAAGCAAAACGCAGATCCATTCAGGCCACCTGTAAAGGGATTTAATGCCTAACAACCTGCGTAACACTCATAATGGCCTTAATTAATTTGGCACCTCTTCCGTGGTAGGTGTTAAACAAGTACCATGCAGAGAAAGCCCATTGGGGGGACTGCCAACGCGGTCCCCCCCAACCCTCACCATAATTAAAGCTGTGAGAAATTGTGTCATTTGAAACCCTTAACACCATATTTCCCTCTGAAACGATGTTTATAGTTTCTCTTCTTTGGCCTTCTCTATCCACTGTTGGTACAAACACCTCACTTTCTTTGGCTTATCCAGTTATAGCTTCCCCGTTGAACAATTTAGGTTGTAATTATTTGCTCATTTCCCCTCCAGCTGGCAGTCCTTTGGTCCCTTCCACCTCGTATTTCTTTAAACCGTCACACTGTTTGTTGCCTCAGCTTATTTAAACACTCTGGAGGAGGGGGAGCCATAACCATCGCAGGCACGGCCCCCCCTTAGAAGAGGGACCCCGCTGTCTGCCCCGTGCCACACTCCACAGACCCGGGATCCCGCAGGCTAACAGCAAAGAGCTGAGTGCTCCGCAAAGAAAAATACAGAGAGACACGAGAACACCCCGGCTTCCGCCACTTCAAAAAGAAAGAAAGCAGGTGAGGGATATTACATGAGAGGAGAATTCACTTTAAGAGGGGGAAACAAAGCAAAAACATTGAATAATGAAAGCATCTCAGGTACCAAGTGTTTGTAACTGTCTGTGTGGACAGTTAATATCCCAGTCCAGCCCCACTGGTTGGGGTTTTCCAAAAATAAGAGACTTTGGAAACAAAGAGTGTGTTATACTGTTTCTGCAGCTATCACTCCTAAAAGACACAGTGATGCAAAGTTTACTGCTGAAAGGGATGGGGGAAAAATAGTGACCAAGAACTTGACAATATACTGGTGGACATTTTTGCTGGTTTGAAAGAGGTGAAAAATGCTGCGTGCCCTTTCAGAAGTTCTTAAAAACTTTCTTTTATTCCGAATAGAGAACATTATCGGTATAATCGAATTACCATGTCAACACCAACCAACATCAGCTTCTCTGTATCCTGTGTAAAAAATCTAGCTCTTAAAATGAATCATGAGTATTTTCCAAACACAAGAGCACTCTGTAAATTTGCACTTCATAAGTATTACACTTTAAAATGTATGTAAGAAGGACTGTTCCACATTTAAGTTGAACCTGTTTCAGAGAGCAGATCACCAGGAAATCCACCAGCTCTTTTCTCAGAATTTCTATAAGTTTGAGGAGGAAACAACCAGAATATCTGTTTTGCAAATGTAATTTAAGAAATCAGTTGGTATATTTGTAAGCCAAGAACTCATAATGCAGACTGTCTCAGGGAATCCCATGGTCAGAATGTAGGACGCTGCCAACTGCTTATTGATAATAGTCTGTAACTTGGACACAGTTATACCTCTTTTACGAAGAGCTAGAATGATTCACTTACTGTGACCAGAAAAAAAAAGTTAAGGACAACCTAAACTTGGCCCAGGGAATCCGTAGATGCTCACACACATAAAGCAAGCTGAATTGATTTCAACAACAAGACCATGCCCATTCTGCTCTTCTTTGTCTCCAAGAACTAATTTTTATTGTAAAGTCAATGTTACAATTACATAGATTTTATAAACTAATTTTTAATGTTTGCAGATAATGACCATTATGAGTATTGCTTAGATCTGCAACTATTATTAATTTTATTTTTTTCTTGCATCGAGAAGGCCAGCACTTTTAGGGTCGAGCTGGACATTCTAATTCAACAAGAACCATTTAACTCCTTAAAGCTTAAGAAGCGAATTCTATTAGTGAGGAATCTTTTGCGTACAAGTCACGAAACTCCACCTCAATTGACTGAGGCAAAAGGAAATTTTGCTGGGAGGACACTAGAGTATTTCGTGTATCTCAGTGCAACAGGCAGGTGGGAGTTTATACGGCTCAACCCCAGGGACAAGGAAAAGCAGATTTCCCCCTCCCCTCCTGTGCTCAGTGGTTCAGTCACGACCTCCTTCAGTGGACAGAGCTGACACCTCCTCACAGGCGGCCACCAGCAGCTTCCAAGTCCCCAGCCCAGCCAGCTTCCAAGTCCCCAGCCCAGCCGAAACAATGATTAATTTTAAAAGTAGCACAACACACCATGTTTTTCTTAGATGTTTTCTGTCACACCCTCATGGCATCTAAGTTCGTGGCCTGCAAATTGTCCCAAAAATCTTCTGCAAAGCCTCCATAATGTTACTTTCAGAAGTGTTTTGAAGTTATCTGTTATTTGGGGGTTCCAATCTTCAGGTGTGCATGTCCTTATTCTAGATTCGTAGCTTTACCTTCTCAGCTCTGAGATGCTGGTGCAATTTCCAGCTCATACTCTGTTCAATTGCTGAACTTTCCTGTTTTAAATTCAGTACAGTTTTGGCCAGCGGATGATTTTGGGGAATGCATTTCCAGCTAAACGTTAGGAAAAAAAAATAAGGATTTTTTTATTAGCCTGAGATATGGATCAAATGAAACTGCTCTCTGCACAGGAAAAATAAGGACTTTGTAGGGGAGGAAAATAAGATATCAAGAAAGATGTATTCCTCATCTTATTCTCCAGTTCTGACTGTTTGGCCAGGCTATAAAACTGACTTTCTTATGACAAGGTAAAATCCAGATATACAAATAGCTTTTGAAATGGCCTTGAAATGAAAACAAAAATAGCTGACGCACAAAGCTGTCCACATGAAAGATTCCTGTGCGTGAAAGGCTGCTTTCCAGCAATAGCGTGTGATCGGCCATGAAATCATTTATCTTTATGAGCTTTCCGAGCTACAAGATGACTGCCCAGGGCCACCTGAGCATTCAGGACCTGGGCCCATTTACTTGATTACTTGTCATTTCAACTTTTTAGATTTTAAATGGCCTCCCTGTCAAGCAAAAACATCTAACGACACCTTAGAGGCACGAGCACAGTTATGTGTACTTATATAATCTTAAAATGTTCACTCCAGAGTGAAATCTGCTGTATAGCAAGGCTGATTTATACTTTCCTCCAATGGGAGTTCATGAAGGTCCACATGTATTAACAAAACAGATCTCTTGAGCAGTTTAACTAAGAGGCAGTCCAAAAAAGATTTGTCCGAGGTAATCTTTGTATTGTAGTTGAAAACTAACAATCCACTATTTGCAAATTTCTTCAATTAGTGTCTTGTTTAATATAGCTCATGAGAACCCTGTTCTGTCTGCTTTAAAAAGAAAAAAAAAAACTTTCCGCCAGAGCAAATATTGGTCATCCCCTCCAAATCTGCAAAATAAAGTCTTTGGATAAAATTTTCTTTTAGTTTTCCTCTGACACATGTTACTTCATTCTCATCTGCTGGAACCACAGCAAGAATGAGCAGAGAATAACGTAAATGAACATCCAGCCAACAAACATTGACAAAAAGCCCCTGCACATTAAATACAGGAAGTTTGTGTTCTCCAGGGCCACACAGATGCTCTGTAATACCACCCTGCTTTTCCAGATCCATTTTCTGACACTGCCTTCATTGCAGCTGCTCAGAAGTCAGCCTGTCCCCAAATAAAAGCACTGAAGTAGCCACATCTCCTCCTGCACCTCTGCCACTCCTCTTCCTGCTGCACCCAGTTAAATGCCAGCCCTTCCTTGCTGCCTCTGATCTGTACTTCCCCAGCATTCTGTGCATGGGCCTCTCACAGCACCCAGGCTGGACCAGCCTGAGGGTTGACGGCAGAGTTCCATAGATGGAATTCCCCAACTGCGGCTGCGCTGCCTGGGCCCGCAACACGGTGGGGCTCTCTGTGTGTTGGTTAAAAGACTAAGTGGATGAATGAATAAATGTATGAAATGATGAATACCCATCCTCCACTTTCATGTCAAGAAGCAAGGAGTAAAATTATCCATAATGGTTCATCATCTAAGTAAATTAAGTATGTGTAATTCACATCTGCTTGGGAAATTCAAACACCAATTCTTCCTTAACTCTTCTTTTATCTCGGATTTTTTGAGAGTCTGATTAAAGCCATGACCCTTCTCTGGGCGGGGGGAGGAGAAAAGCATTTTGTGCACATATAAAATTTCATGTACATTTTTAGATACACAGAACCCTTGAAATCCACTCACAGTGGAATTCAACGCACCCCACTAAGAAGACCATTTCAAACAACAAATAACAGCATAAATAACAACACGATTCTAACTGGATCTGTTCATCATTGTTTCTCACATAGATACCTCCCCAGCACATGAAGCATGCACATATGTGTACAGGTATATGGTGATTCTTATAGAAATCTGGTTAATGGCCCACTATCAGACACTGCTTCTTCTAGTGGTGATGATGTTAAGTGAAAGCATCCATGTGATGTTGCCTCTTCCTCATGACGAGCCATTCACATGGTGGAACGGCTGGTCCAGATGTTAACCGTAGTCTGTGGACCAGGAACACAGCAGTGTGTGTGTGTGTGTGTGAAATTCTCTGGTTCCTTTCTAGAAACTCTTGACCTTTGGAAGCTATATATCCATCATCTTTTTGGTACAACCAGTCTCTAAGATCTGTAAGAATAATTATAATAAGAGCCATTGAACAGTGTGCCTATGTGCTGGGCACTTTATATAACATCATCTCAAGTCCTGGAAAAGCAATCCTATGAAATTATCTCCATTTTTACAGATGAGTAAGCTGAAACTTGCTAATTAACATTGCCAAACTTGCAGGACCAGTAAGTGTAGTAAGCAGAGCCTATACATGTTTTTTTAAAGATTGTATTTATTTATTTTTAGAGAGAAGGGAAAGGAGGGGGGAGAAAGATCAATGTGAGAGAGACATGCATCAGTTACCCTCACCTGTGCCCCGACCGGGGACCCAACCTGCCACCCAGGCATGTGCCCTTTCGCTCTTGGGGAAGATGCCCAACCTACTGAGCCACACCAGTCAGGGCAAGAGCCTATGAATGTTAACGCTGGGATTTGAATCCCCAATTGTTTGGAACTTCATTCTCCATCTCCTCCTGAGCCCCAATTCATTATTTGCTTAAAACACCTACTGGTGGAGCTACTGGTTAAAACGCTAATGTTGAAAGGTGTCTCAGAGCTTACTCCATATAATCTCTTCATTTGATTTAAATATGAGTCAACCGAGTCGCAGGAAGGGGTGGTGACATCCCAGGTCAGTAGCACGGAGATGGCTGAGCCATGTCTCTGCCTCCAGTTTGTGTCTTGCCCCGCAGCACCACCACCCCCCCAAAAAAAACACACACCCCAGGCTTGTCTGCTCACAAGGGCCCTCACTATCCCATGGCTCAGATGCTGGCCACAGAAACCACGTGTTGTTTCAGTATGGTTGGGTCAGAAATAACGCAGTCTTTGTCAGACTTGAACTGTTTACACGGGTAAAATTAGATGCACTACTTTATTGCCCTTCTTAAGCTCAGAACCAAGATAAATATTCTGTGAAGTGAAGTATCTCAAATCAGACAATGTAGTTGAATCTGTTCTAAAGTAGTGGTTCATATTTTACTAGTATTCAGTGCAAGAGAGGACTTTTCCAAGCCAAGTCTCCCTACACGCACTCATAAGCAACACCATTTTAATGCTTCAGTTACTCGTATTCATTTTGTGATTTTCAAGTTTTGTTTAATTTGGAAATTGTTTAAATTCAAAAAGAGTAATCTAAGATATTTATCACATGGCTTCTTGTTTAACGTTCAGATCTAACCTGTTTAATGCTTAAAGGCTACAATTTTACATATCGCATTATTTCCTGTGTTCTGAATTCTTACCCAGGGAAGGTAAGAGGAGAACTTGCGGAACAAATGAAATAGTTGCTGGTGGACTGGCTCCCTGAACCCCACGAGGGAGTTTATTTCATTGAAATTCTCTTCTCCACACATACACCCCTACTAAAAGTTCCCCATGGGGAACTTTCTCTTTTTTTTAATATATTTTATTAATTATGCTATTACATTTATCCCATTATTTCTCCCCTTTATTCCCTTCTGAACTGTACCCTCCCTCCCACCATCATTCCCTCACCTTAGTTCATGTCCATGGGTCATACATATAAGTTCTTTGGCTTCTCTATTTCCTATACTGTTCTTAACCTCCCTCTGTCTGTTTTCTACCTACCATTTATGCTACTTATTCTCTGTACCTTTCCCCCATCCTCCTCCCAGCCCCTCCCTGCTGATAACTCTCTATGTGATCTCCATTTCTTTTTTTTGTTGTTTTTTTTATTTTATTTTTTAAATTTATTTTTTATTGATTATGCCATTACAGTTGTTCTATTCCCCCCTTCATTCCCTGAAAGAATAGACCGATGAAATTGATCTCTAGTAAGACTCAGCAGCCTCCCCCCAGGTGCCAGCACCCAGGACCCTCGCTCCCCCCACCCCAGATGCTGCTGGGGATGTTGGGAAGTCAGCCCCACGAAGGGGCAGGAAGCGACCGTCCCGGGAAGGTCCACGGCCAGTGCCCAGCTCCCGGGATCTGCATGCCCGGCCGCCCTCCCACCCTCTCTGAACAGCTCCCCGCGCGTCGCCAGTCCCGGGGTGGCCCCTGCGACCCGCGACCCGTAGCCCAAGGCCGATTCCAGCGGCCTCTCGGGCGCGCAGATCGACCAGGGCGCTCTAGGCCCACCGGACTCCGCTCCTCTCGCGCCGCCGCGTGTGAACGCCTGGAATCCCCGCGGGCACCGCCAGCTGGAAGGAGCGTACTCGCCGGGGCCCGAGGTCTTCAAGCCGCGCGCAGGTGGCTGTGACCTCCCCCCCGGGGTGTCCAGGCGCTCGGGGGACGCGGGGCTGGGGACCAAAGCTCAACTCTGCGAGTCGGTAGGGCCCCCAGCACATTCACTGCTTTCAGCGACTGGGGCGCATCGCAGGCTATTGCTAACTGCTGGTTTCCTAGTGTGAGACAGGGCGGGTGAGGCGGGGGACTAATGTAACTAAGCGGACAGGAGGGACCCCAGCCCATTGGGACGCCGATGTGGCTCCGCCACTCCCGCGCCGCATTTCTCCCATTTCAGCCTCATCTCTGCCCTTTCCCTCCTCAGCAACACACCAAGGGGATGGTTCCAGTATCTCCTACAAGAGGTTCCAAATGGGTCACTTATGGGTGCTCTTTGGAAGACTTGCTAAGGGGAAGATTTCTTGCTAAGAAATTGAAGTACAGTAGGTGGAAACTGAAATTTAGTACAAAAATATTGAATTCAAATATTTTTTTCTGACTTTCATCTGCCACACACCGTGCATGGCAAGTTTTGGCAATAAAATGATCTAATTAGGCCCCTTACCTCTCCCAGGTGTTGCTCGGGGAGAAGTTGGGCCGGGTTCCAAGTGAGAAGGGAGGGTTTTCCCATAAGCCCAAGGACGCAGGAGGCACTGGGTTTGCTGAATTCCATGCTCCTCTGTGTACTCAACTCCTTTCTGCCCCTTTCACATTCACGAAGGGGTTAAAGTGAAAAACAGAAGTTTCCCCTAACCCAAACGGTGTTATTTTGTAAATCCTAAGTCAGCGTAATCATGTGCCAGTATTACTCGTATATCCTCTATCGATGAGCATAATTAACTGCTTCCTTTGGGTCTAATGCAGAATTTCTAAAAAGGAATAAACAAAATTTCTGTGTGATAATGCTGCAGAATGCAACTACCCCTCCCCTTAAAATGTGACACCTTAGCGTTACTCGTTAGTTCAGTAAAGATTTACAGAGCACCTGCAATTTTCCAGGTCTGTGATAGGCACTGAAGGCAATTGAGCTAATTTTTGTTAGTGCTTATTGTGTAACCGGCACGTGTCCTGAGTAAATCCATTTTATCTTTACAACAGCCATGTGAGGTAGGCACTATTACTAGTTTCTGCATGAGGAAGCTAAGGCACAGGTTAAGCTATATCCCAGAAATCACCAATGTGAGCGGCCATCTCAGGGTTTGCTCCTAGGAAGTCTGGCTTGCCTTCTGTACCATGGGGACACACTCTGGGTACACACTGACTCCCAAAGAGGAGAAAAGGTCACTGAAGTTACATGCTGCACAAATCAGTGCTCCAATGCCAAATGTTCATAAAACTCGGCTCTACGGAAATGTTCCAAGCCTCAACGAGATGAGGAAGGATACCCATTAACAAGCCTCAGCAGATCGTTGGCCAAATTTAACACCGTAACATACTTTACAACCTAAGCACAGGCAAAAGTTATCATATATCGTTTCATAAAGACTCCGTAGAAACATTTGTAGATGTGTTCTATTGATTTGAAAACCCATATGGTTTACCAGGAACCAACAGAGTGTAAGTTTAGGATTTTGGTGCGGGGAGAGGAGATCAGTTTTTTAGATGATTGGTTGATGGGGCTTGGCAGCACTAGTCAATACGCAGTGTTAATACTTACAGTGAGGGGGTGGGGGGTTGCCATGATTTTTCACTTGCTTTCATGTCAGTTACTTCAACAAGAATTTCAATTAAGTTTGATTTAATTCAACGAACAGTGAATGGTTATTGTTTAGTGTTAAGCATTGTCCCAAGTGAGGGAGATAAAATGAGAATAAGGCATTGTTCTTGCCCCTGCAGAAGCTTAGAGCCTGGAGGAGCAAATGCAGTCATTTATTTATAAGGTGATATTTATTTCATGTGTTATTATGTAGCAAGTATTATACAAGGTGCTCAGGCTGCGAAGGTAAACCAGGGAAACAAAACAGTGTTTTAAAACAGGCTGGTCCTACCCAAAACGAGTAATTTCTTGCATAAATTGATTATTTTTATCTGTGGTTCTTCTTGAATTTTACAGTATATTTTTTCTTGTACACATGTAAAGTGAGTTAGGGAACTAGAGTGAATATAACATACAGAGACATTTGAATTATTAAGAATATTCATTACCTGTTGCTGGATAACAAATTACTTCAAAATTTAGTGGTTTAAAACAACAGTAAACCTTTATTATCTCTCGTGGTTTCTGCAGGCAAAAATTTGAGAACAGCTTTGGTCATTGCCCAGGACTTTCATGACACTGCTGTCAAGTGCCAGCCAAAACCGCAGTCATCTGCAGCTGGATGTGGTTGGCGGGAAAGGATCTGTTGGCGAGGTGAATCACCCACATGGTGATCTTGGGCAAAATAGGCACAAGATCTATGTGAGGAAAGCTCTGCGGAACGAAATCAAAACAGAAATATGTAAATAGGAGACATTCCATGTTAATGGATAGGAAGACTTCATATTGTCGAGATGTTAGTTCTTTCCAATGCAGTCCCAGTCAAAATCTCAGCAGGTTATCTGGTGGATATTGACAAACCAGGTCTAAAGTTTATATGGAAAGACAAAATACCCATAATAGCCAACCTAATATTGAAGGATAAGAACGAAGCTGGAGACTGAGACTGCTGGAACACTGCAAAGCCCGGGTAATCAAGACAATGTGATACTGACCAGACAATTGACAAACAGATCAGGGGACTAGAATGGAGAGCCCAGAAGCAGACCCCCATAAATAGAGTTCACTTACCTTTGACAAAGGGGCAAAGGCAACAACACAGGGAGAAAAGATAGTCTTTTTCAACAAATGTAACAACTGGACATCCATGTGCTGAAAAAAAAATTAATCTACACAGACTTGCACCTTCCACAAAAAAAAAAAAAGGACTCGAAATGGGTGCTAGGCTTCCATGATCATAGACCTCAATGATCAAAACTATGAAATTCCTAGAAGATAACATAAGGCCACTTTTTCTATGTTCTTTTGAACACCAGAAGGTACACAGGTCACATTCATAATTCATGCAGAACGGCAGCAAAACAAAAGTCTGAAATTTCTCATGAAAAGCCTGATCTCTCTCTCTCAATGCCCTTCTGTAAGTTCATCAGTTAATAGCTACCTCTGTTGCAATGTGTGTCTACCTTTTTCCCTGCCCCTGGGAAACCTGGATCCCAATTCTTTTATGTGCTCTTTCCATGGGCCTCAGGAACCTTAGATCTAATTCCACTTCTTTGCTTCCTCTTCAGCCATGCACTTGGGACAATCATTCTTTTAGGCGATAAGCTCTGTGTGTTTCCACTACAAACAGGATGTCCCCGAGGGCTCTGTGCAAAAAGGAACAAATGCTTCTCTAGACTTCAGAGAAAGGAGATTTTTTCCTTATAAGCCTTAATGTAAATATTTGTAATTTTTTCCAGTGAACAGATTAGTGATTTGAGCCATTTGGAAGCGTGTGGGGAATGTGTTCGTTTTATTTTCTGCTAACAGAGAGCTGGCAAAATTTCCCTTTTGGTTGTAATAATGTTCAAAATGTAGTCATTGTCTTTGTAGCTGTATTTGCCAGATCTCTGGGGTCCAAATGCTGGTTGTAAATCCCAGCTTCACCCCTGGCTGCCTGTGTGACTTTGTGTAAGCTCTCTGGGTCAATTTGTTTACAAGTAAAATGAGAAGAAGCTTTTTCTACTCACCCGGTTGCTGAGTAGATTAACTGAAGCACTCAGGAGTGCACTGAACCAAGTAGACCCTCAAAAGAGTAATTCCTGCTGCTTGCAAAAGGGATGAGATTGGGGTTCTGCTGTAGGAACCTGTTTCTAAACATTGCATGAGTGAACATCACAGTGTTACATATCTAAAAGACACCAGAGATCAGTATTAGGACTGCAAGGGAAATTGAGTCAGGGTCGAACTAAAACAGTGAAACCGAGCGGGACAATGCCCATTCCTGTGGACTGGATGACCTCATGAAATTGCTAGTGATCATTTGGGACCAGCAGCATCATCTCAGTCACATCCTCTAAGTGTATGTGGTGAGTTGCATTATTTTCTACCCCAAGGTGGGAAGATTACGTTTCTCCACTCCACTGACCTCAGGCTTAGCCGTAGGCCCTGTGTAACCAATGAACTGTGAGTGGAAGGGGCCTTTGTGATTTCCCAGTGAAGTCTGTAGGTGCCTTCACACCATCGCTGCCCCGCCCACCTATCTCCTGGCGGTGCCGCAGGGCAGGCAGCTCCTTCACCCTGGGTCCTGGAACAGAGAAATCACAGAGCAGTGGGGAAACAGGCCTGTCATGGGTGTGCAGTCTGAGTGAGAAGTGAACACATGTAGTAATCCAAGGAGATTTTGCGTTTGCTCTTTTGAAAGCCCTGACTATCTGATTCTCCTTTTATTTCCTCTTCCTAAAAGTGGAGTATAGATGTTAGCATGCCGAGGACTAACAGTTTTGGAAAACTGAAGGTTTACTGAATTACCTGTGAAAAGAAGTACAGAAGCTAATTTGCCTCAAAGAAGAAAAATTTAGTTGGAAGGTACAAGAAATTTCTAGCAACTGTCCAAGTACCTTTGCTCTTTTATGAGGTGAATTGAAATGAATTACAAAAGTCATGTACGAAATATGGAGAACAGTAACATTTTTATTGACAGAGAATATATAAAAGCCCATATGCCAGACACTATATCATTTCAGACTATCAGTTTATAGTCTGAAAAGAACATCACGGCCTCATTTCCACACCAAATGTGAAACAGGATGTGCTTCTTTTAACATAGTTTTGACTGTTTATCTTGCCTTCACATTCTGTACCTTGAAGACATTTCAATTATAGCCTTTTTCTAAGATTTAACAAATATGACACCAGAAAAATGTAGAAACTAGAAAACTTAATGGCACTTCTCTGCAGGGCCTTTTATGGACTGTGATGTGCAAGAATTCTGGGAAATAGAATCACTGTCGTTTGTCCAAACAACAGCTTTGCTACCCACTCTAATACATATATTTATATTTTAACATAAGGTTACACAGGCTAACTATGTTCCTTGACAATTTCAATCCTTTGAATAGTTATAAGTACTCAGGAAGCAATATCCACTGGCAAATAATATTACCTTCTTTTAAGATTGAACTTTCTTTTCGGTAAAATTGAAATATTATTCAATCAGCATATATGTTAGATGAGAGTTCAATGCACTGTTTGAAGAACACCTAAGCAGAGAATTATGTTAACAAATGCATTTTTGTGTGTGTGACTAATGACACAGATTTAAACCAAAGTGGTGGTCATTGTCAGAAGGATTTTTAGTATTTGAAGTAGGTAATGTGTAAAACCGCACCCTGGAATGGGGTGTCATTTCTGAGATTAGGTTACAAAAAGACTGTGAACATCATCTTGTTCACTTGTCCTGAAGGAAGCCAGCTGCTCCGTCCAGAGCTGCCCCAAGGAGATGCTCTCATAGCAAAGAACAGAGTTGAATTGAAGCCAAGTCCTGTGCCCTACGCAGAGTAAGACCAGTCACTGAAGTATTGAGTATGTGACCAGGAAAGAGTGTGTTTGGAGGTGCAGCCAAAGGAGGAGCCAGGGAGAAAGCCCAAATCCATCTCTCCAATCCAGGGTTCAGGGACACTTTTCAAAGGTTAAGAACAGGTATGCTTATGCTCTGGCTGGGTGTTTTAATCAGAGGACCTTGGAACTTGGCCATTTCTGATAAGGAGCTTTAACACCAGATCTCCTGGACAATGGGTCCTTCCCTTCTGACAGGGTTCTGGTGTTCAGGTTCTTGGCTATATCTTGGTCCTTTGGTTGGTAGTGGAGGTTGGGGGTATGTGGCATTGACATTGGTTCTAGGTGCTGGCAGAGGACAAAGAGGTTCTCTCTATAGCATCTCTTCAGCCACGTGACTTGAGGTTTTGGGCAGTTGTCTGTGAAAAGCAGTTCAGTATTTTGTTAAAAACAGGATAGGACCAATTGAAACTGGTTCTGTGATCACAGAGAGAGACCTTTTGTCACCAGCCATTCAGGAACCAAAGCCCCCAGTCCAATAGCCCATGAGGAACTGAATGTTGGCACAAACGTGTATGTGAACTTGAATGAGAATCCTCCCCCAGTCAAGCATTCAGATGACATTGCAGCCTCACCCAAGACTTCGAATGCATTTTCCTAGGTGACCTTGAGGCAGAGGACCCAGCTCAACTATACCAGGTTCCTGAACACAAAGAATTCTAGATAATTAGTGTTTGTTATTTCAAACACTAATGTTTTTTAAAACTGTTTGTTTTATTTAAATGAAAAAAAACAACAACAAACTTTACAGGGACCAGAGGGGAGAGGGGAGGGAAATCCAGGGGGAAAGGGGAAGGATTTACAGGAACTAGTATAGAGGACACATGGACAACAACTAAGGGGGGTGGAGATGGGAGGGAGGTGGGGAGCACTTAGGGGGGTGGGCTGGGATGGGAGTAAAAAACAGAAAGCTGTACTTGAACAACAATTAAAAAAAGAAAAAATACTTTATTGGTATGTGACTGACATATAAAAAGCTGTACATATTTAACATACAATTTGGTGAGTTTGGAGATAAGTACACACTCACTAAACCACAGAAAAATAGATAAAATATGAGATACATTTTATCTGTTGATGGTTATAAAGGTTGCTCCAATGTCTTGGCCATTGTGCATAATGGTGCAGCAAATGGGGGCACAGATACCTCTCTGAGACCCTGGTTTCAATGCCTTTGGACATAAACCCAGAAGCGTGAATGCTGAATCAAAGGATGGTTCCGTTTTCCATGGTGTCTGTACCAATCTACATACCCACCAACAGTGTACAAAGCTTTCCTTTTCTTCATATCCTTGTCAAAGCATTTTTTAGTAGCCATACTAACAGGTGTAAGATGGTATCTCATTGTGGTTTGAATTTGCATTTTCGTGATGATTAATGATATCAAGTACCTTTTCATATACTTGTTGGCCATGAAGACATGTCCATTCATTTTCTTTGTCCATTTTTAAATCATGTTATTATTTTGCTGTTGAGCTGTAAGGAGTTTTCATATATCTTGAAAATTAGTTCTGTATCATGTATAGCTTGCAAATATTTTTTCCCATTCCATATGGTGCCTTTACATATTGTCAATCATTCCCTTCGACGTGCAGAAGCTTTTCAGTGTGATGTGATTTCACTGGTCTATTTTGTTGTTGTTGTTGCCTGTGCTTCTTGTGTCACATCCAAACAATGGTCGCTAAGACCAATGTCAAGAAGACTTTTCCCTGTTTTCTTCCTATAAGTTTTGTAGTTCTGGGTCTTACACTTAAATCTTTACTCCAGTTTGAGTCCATGTTTGTGTATGGTATGAGATAAGGGCCCATTTTCATTCTCTTGACTATGGATATCCAGTTTTCCCAGCACCATGTATTGAAAAGATGATTCTTTCTCCTTGTATATTCTTGGCAGCTTTGTCAAAGATCACCCGATGGTATATGCGTGTTTATTTCTAGGTTCTCTGTTCTGTTCCACTGCTCTCTATGTCTCTGTGGCAGTATCATACTGTTTTTGATTCCTGTAGCACTGTAATGCATTTTGATATCAGGAAATATGCCTCAGCTTTGTTCTTCTTGCTCAAAATTGCTTTGGCTATTTTGGGTCTTTCGAAATTCCTCATATATTTTAGGATATTTTTCTATGCCTGTAAAAAAAATGCCATTAGAATTTTGATAGGGATTACACTGAGTCCATAGATCACTTTAAATGGTACGGACATTTTAGCAATACTATTTCTTCAGTCCATGAACAAGCAATGTCTTACCGTTTATCTGTGTCTGCTTTAATACCTTTCATCAGTGTTTTGTACTTTACAGTGTACAGGTATTTACCTACTTGGTTAAGTTTATGCCTAAGTGTTTATTCGTTTTTGGTGCTATCATAAATAGGATTATTTTCTAAATTTATTTTTCAGATATTTTGTGGGTATTGTATAGAAACACAACTGAATTTTTTTGAAACACCACTGATTTTTGTATGTTGGTTTTGTATACTACAACTTTGCTGAATTCACTTATTAATTTTAACAGGGGATAAGTGTGTGGAGTCTTTAGGATTTCTACATATCATATCATGTTATCTACAAAAAGAGAATTTTACTCCTTCCTTTCTGATTTAGATGATTTTTCTTCCTTTTTCCTGCCCAATTTCCCTGGCTAGATCTTCCAGCGTGATGTTGAATAGAAGTGGCGAGAGTAGGCACCCTTCCCTTCTTCCACATTCTATAGGAAAGGCTTTCAGTTATTCACCATTGTGTGTCATGTCAGCTGGGGCTTTTTATATATGACCTTTATTATGTTCAGATAATTTCCTTGCATACCTGACTTGCTGAGAATTTTTACCATGGAAGCATTTTAAATTGTATCAAATGTTCTTTCTATATCTGTTGAAATGATTATGTAATTTTTACCCTTTATTCTGTTAAATTGGTATATCATGTTGGTTTATTTGAGTAAGGTGAACCATCCTAGCATTCCAGGGATAAATCTACCTGGTCATGGTACTAATATTTTATTCAGGATTTTTGCATCCATGTTCATCAGGGATATTAGCTTATAATTTTCTTTTCTTGTGGTGTCTTTGTCTTTTAAAATTGCTCAAAATTCTTTAATCATTCCATCTTGGCCATCTCAAGTCCCTCATAGAAACTATTCTGGACTCTGAATATCACTCATGTTCTCTTTATGCCTCTATTACCATTGTGTTAAACATAAACATTTAAAAATTTTTTCTGAGACAATATTTAACAATTATAAATACACATAGCATTACTTCAGGCCAGCTACCATTGCAAGTGCTTTACATTCAATTCTTACACCAACCCTATGAATTAAGTACCAAAAATTAATGACATCTTACAGATGGAAAAACTAAGGCTCAGGTAACGTCCGAGATTCAGAAGTTATACTGAGTCTGTGCCTTCAGCCAGTTAAATAATAAAGATGATCATATGTGGACTCCTTCACTTTTTTGTTCTTTCATATGCAAATATCAGTATCTTAGCCTATCATTCTGTTTTCACCACCAAGCCCAAAGAAGCAGGAAAAGGTGGGTCAGACTTAGAAGAGCACAGAACACTTCCTCCTTTGAACCAAGAACAAAAATAAAGTTATAAATAATGAAAAGATGTAATATCATGGAAGCTAATTAATAGATCAGAGTCAAAAACAGGAGTTACAAAAAAAGGAAGCAAATAACATAAGAAGAAACATGTTTATGAGTGTTTTTGCAGCACTGTTTTTATAGTGAAAATGGTAAACAATCTGTATATCTATCAATAATGTGGTAGCGATTGCTAGATATCCACACAACCTCCTATCTCCCCTTCTTCCTTTATAGAACCTTAATCGTTGGAGGTATCTGTGTGACCTGCTAAAATATTACATTTCCCTTAAGTGTTTTCAGAAAGACATGACTACATGTTAAGATTTGATCAGCGAGATATACACAGAAATCATTAGGTAAACTTGTATAAAAGTGTTTTCACACACAACTTTTATTCCTTGCCTTTTACTTCTTCTGGCCTGACAAGAAGATGTGATTGCTGGAGCTCCAGCAGCCCTTTTCGGGTATGATACTACTTTGAGGATGGGAACCACACTCAGTATATAGTATATATGGGCAGGTGATATAGAACACTATAAAAACAGTCCATTCCTAGAGCTATCAGGGAGTTGTCACACCTGCTCAGGACTGCCCAACTCTTGTTATAAAAAAGATAAAATCTCTACTGTTTTTGTGCCACTATTTTTTTGAGTCTTAGTAATAGTAGGCAGAGGTCATTCCTAATTAACACAGTGAGTAAGACACACTTAGCAAATTATGGTATATTTATAATTCCATAGACCTCATTTTTAAAAAGGTAGATCTCTGTGCTATCATGATAAGAGGTTTATAAGTTAACTGTGTCATTTATCTTTCCTACAAATTATAGGTAAATGTGATTACATATGTATTTAAAAGGGAGGTTAGGAAAGTGGATGTGAAATCATTAGCAGTGATTACTTGGGAGGGTTGGGGGCTGAGTAATGAAGGCAGGAGTTTTTTCTTCATTTGTCTATGTAAATTTTAACAACAAATAGATGCTTCATTACTGGTGTCATAAAAAATAATGGGGATGAAGAAAAAAAGAGAAGTCAAGCGGAGTTCATTCCACCCTAACTCCCTGGGGTTCTCCAGACAGAGCTCCGCCTGGCTGGCCCAGGAGGAGACTGGTAACAGATGCTGTACAGCATCTGGGTGCCCCATCAAGACCGGGTCTGAAAGCTTGGATTCATGTGTTTAGACATCTCATCGATCTTTCGTTTTCTTTAGAACTTAGTTATTATACGTAGACATAAGGTATGAATATTTAAGCTATTCATTAACCTGTAGTCATCAGACTGGTTCCCATGTTTACATCTTTTTAACAGGTAAGACCCAGAAACTCGGCAGTTGTACACTTCAAGATGACCTTTCATTGGCTCCCTCCTCTTTGGCGTGGACACCAGTGTAAACAATAGAAGAGATTTATCTGACTTGTAAAATTCAGCCCAAAAGTCATGGGCTTGGTAGGAAATATACATAAATTCATTCCTTGGGAATTATGGGTGAATACAAGAGGCCATTAGAAACCTCCAGTTACGTTAATACCAAGCATGAAATGGCTGCATTGTTCAGTCCAAACACAGACACCCACAGCATTTATGTAAGTGGGTTTTTAAGAGAGTAGTCAGCACAGTCTATATGTCCTGTCTGCACAAGAACATTTCAAGAATGCCCCTTCATCAGAAGGAGGTGGGGAATCCCAAGAGCTCAGATTCTCTTCTTCAAGTTCTGAACAGAGAGGGATACATGCCTTCTTTATTTTTTTTATTGTATCCTTTATAGAATCCATCCTGACTGAGAAGTAAAATCAAGTTATACAGATCTTAAATATAACATTTTAACCAAAAATGCATTTGTTTTTGTTAATATAACATTAAAAGTTAAATTAAAATTAAATAAAGTTAATATTAAGTGTTAAAAATACAACATTAATTTGCTAGTGAGGGAAAACAAGGGGATATTTAACTTCAACTTGAAGCAGTGCTCAAAGATGACAGAACCAAGTGCAGTGTATTAGGAACACACTTCACTTTCTCTCTCTCTCTCTCTCTCTCTCTCTCTCTCTCTCTCTCTCTCTCTCTCTCATAACCTAGGAGAGAAGTAAACAAGTGAAGTGTATTTCTCTCCCAGGCAAAAAATGGTCATTTCTTTGACCATAAGACTGCTTCTGTCTGACCTATATCAAGTTGATCAGAAAAAGAATAAGAATTTCTAAAAGCATTATATTGCTCATTCTTTTACCTCCTTTCCAGTGAATGGAGAAATGAAGGGCATTGCCTCTTACACCTCATCTACATGTCAATATGACTTTTCACGTCTACAGGAAGAGTTAATGGAGTCATAACACTGACAGCCTCTGGCAGACACAGAATGAAAAAACACTTGAGAAATGTTGGTGATGTAACAGACAGAGAGCCAGATAATTTAAGTGGACATGCAGATAAGAAGAAACACATAGTACTTCAACTGATAGTTTGTTGTTACAGAAAAGCACAAAACACTAGGGCTATGAAGTAGATAATTCATTTCTATATAATATTTAAATAGCCTGGCATCTAGATTACATGCACCAATCACCCTGATTTTAATGTACGTGGAAGTGAGAGGTCAAACACCAACACTCATTGATATATTCATTGATTGATTCATTCATTCATTCACTAAAAAAATATTTTTGGAGTACTTGTTATATCTGCCAGGCAAAATGCTAGATGCTGGTATGAACTTTTTCTTGTTACTCTTGCTCTTCTTGCATAAATATGATTGTTCCCACTGACTTTCTACTCTTTCCATCCCTTCAGATCCATGCTCAGTGAGAACGAAAGAATTTCCCAGTCCTGAGAAATACTAATCCTGAAAAACAGTATACATTTCTGGAAGTACTTCATTAATAAAACAACAACATCTTTCTTGCTTTAAATTAATCTGGTGATTAGACTCAAAGGTTTTGCAGAGAACTGGCTTCTTGGTTGAATTGTGAACTTCTTTGAGGGTAGGTACACTTGACATTACTTAGGACAGGTCAAGTGCTAAGTGTGAACTGAGATGATGAACAGTGAGTAGTACCTGCAGTGGTTTCTACTTGTTTGCTAGTTGAGGGTAAAATAAGACTATAAAAACATCCACTTTTTTCTGTTTCCTTCCTGTCTGTGTGGAATTGGTAGACTCAGCCACATGCTGCTTTGCAGACCTGGCCACGTGTTCTTTGTTTTGTTCTTATAACATCTTTTAGCAAAAAATTTCAAACAAATGAATAGAACACACTTAAGGAGCATTTTGATTTGATCTTTTTTGTTTCTATAGAAGATACATTTCAATGCACTTGAGTATTCTGAGCTAACACTCCTCCCCCCTCCCCCCTCCCCACTCCCATCACACACACCAAGATAGCTCCAAATTTCTTACGTCTAGCCAGGAAAAGGAATGGGCAGTAGGAAGGAAGGGAGTGAACAGAGGGCAAAGATGGCCAGAGCCTCCCGGTGGCAGACCCCACATAACTCTTCTGGCTGCCGATAAATGTTTGTTTCAGAGGCAGAAACCAACTCACAAAGACCTCGCTGATTCTCAGGTTGCTCAAATGTGCTGTCATGTCTATTTTAAAACACTTTTGGTTAAAGGCGTCTACCTAACTTGTGTTTCTTACAGACTTACTCCAAAGAAAAGGCACTCAGTGAAGAGAGTATTGAACACATGAAAACTGTTTTTATCATTGTTTGTGCCATTACAGTTGTTCCTGCTCCCCCCCCTTTTCCCACTCCACCCAGCCCCGCCCTCTGCCCTCCCTCCATCACTCCCCACATTTTTGTCGGTGCCCCTGGGTCATGTGAAAAGTTTCTCTTGTTAATCCCTTCACCATCCATGTTGTTTGACATATATGTTGAAAAATATCTTCTTGGTGTGTGTGTTGTGGGGACTGGAAGGTAGAACTGAATGTTCCATTATTTGGAACTTGACTTTTGAAGTTTAGAATCAAATATCATATGGTGATTTTCGTTCAAAATACTCAGAAATAATGTGAGTTTGGTGGTACTTACTATTCAAGAGTAATTCCTGCTCGACACTGAAACTCACCCTACTTCTGGCCAGAAGCACGGGACAAAGTCTGATGAGTTTCCATTGATGACACTGTGATAAATCTCTGACGGTAGTTTGCCAGATTCTTGGAAAATGCAAGGAAAAGAGGGCAGCTAACACAGACAGGAGGAATCACCAAGAAACGTTTAGCCCAGAAGAAGAAGCCGAGGCTGATCGTGAAGACTTCCCTCTGGCCTACCAGGGGAGTAACATGAAGAAGCAGTACACAGGGAATGCCTTCATTGGTTTTCGGGAAACACTATGTTTGCCACTTTGAATAATCCTCAAAAAGGCAAGAAGCAACATAAAAATAGCACCCAGTGGTCAGACGTTTCTTACTTTCCTCAGCACCAGTATTGTGTCCTCATAAGAAATCTAAGCCCCCACAACCCCAAGGAAGCACCGCCCTTAGAGGACAGTAAGGCTGTTTTCACTGGTCTGCCTGTGAGCACCCCTTTTCCAAGAAGGGGAAATTGGCTGATAGAGTTTCAGAAGATCTTCAACAAGGATTTCTGAGATTTCTAGTTAATTCCAAGTTAACAACAACAAAAAAAGGGTTTTAGGTACTTGGTACCTTATTTTTCTAGAAAGAGTTCCTCAAGGTTTTATTTCAATGATTCAGAGCTTTAAGTTGAAACATTAAATATACATCTGAGCTAGAATAATGGGGAAGATTCTTCATTACTGGCTTCAAATAATTAAAAAGAAAGCTTTACTAAAAAAAAAAGGCATAGGAACAAGGCCAAGAGTATAGATATTAGATGAAAAAAGTCAGAAAGCTCAAAAAATAGATTTTATTCTTTAAAACAAAGGTTTGTAATTTCACAATGTCTTTTTTAAAATTTTCTGGTTAAAGGGAGTAAATGTTTATTGATAAAAGCTTGGGAAATGTAGAGATAAATAAATTCCAGCTAAATTTCACTACTTAGACATGACTGCTGTTCATATTATCTTTCAAAATTTCTGAACCTCTCTGAGCTTCAGTTTCCTTATTTGTCAGATGAAGTCAGTAATAGTACCAACCTTCTAAGCTCAGTTTGAGAATTAATTAGATAAAACACGTGGAAGCTGAATGCTTGGTACAGCGTAGGTACCTCACAAAGGTTAGGTGCTGTTATACTTCAATGCACATACCAGTTTTATGTTTTATACGTCAGGGAGATACGTACCCTTTATTTTAGACCTTGATTTATTCATTCAAAATATTATGATGCTCCTTCTAGTCATTAAACTTCTTTATGTTGTATTTTTAATAGCTTCATAGCTATCACACTAAGTTATTCTCAGCTAAGTGCAATTCTGCACCCTGTGGATGGACCTTTTGTGATGTCTAGAGATACCTTTGATTGGCACAGCCAGGGGAAATGGAATACTACTGATACCTAATGAACAGAGGCCAGCGGCGCTGCTGAGTGTCCTACAAGGCCCAACACCATCTCCCACAGTGAAGAATTCTCCAGCCCCAAATATCAAATGGCTAAAATGGAGGAATCCAAGAATGTATCAAGACACTATTTTTCAAAAAACCAAGCCATTTTTAGTAAACATTTAAATAAATTTTAGTATTATGATTATACTAGAATAAAAATCCTGGTTGTTCCTATTTGCTGAGACTGTTCTGTGGTCTACATAATAATTTACTGTAAATTGCATCCATATAAGCAGATGGGGGTTTCTGTGTGTGCCCAAGGGTGTGTGTGTGTGTGTAGGCTTGTACTTGGGACCATAATGCAAATCATCTTTAATCCACACCCTAGGAACAATTAATTATCACTTGAAATGTTCTAAAAGGAATCAACATTGTAAGAGTAGATTACTTGGCACTAAAGTATTCTTATTGATAGCTACACCAGAGGGTTTATTAATTAACATAAGCAGCATTAAAAATAATTTTTCATTTGTGTAAGAAGTGGTGATTAAGTGTTGATTAATGTGTCCTTGAAATATGCTTATTGATATCTACACCAGAGGGTGTGTTAATTAGCATAAGTGGTATTAAAAATAAATGAAATTAGCTAGTCAGAGAAAGACAAGTACCATATGATTTCACTTATACATGGAACCTAATGAACAAAATAAACTAACAAAAGAGAAACAGATTCATAGACACAGAGAACAGAGTGGCAGCTGTCAGAAGGGTGGGGTTTTGGAAAGCTGAGTGAAAAAATAAAGGGAGTAAGCAAAAAAAAAAAAAAAGCCCTCATAGACACAGTGTGGTGATTACCAGAGGGAGGGGCGGGGCGGAGATGAAAGAGGGGAAAGGGGGAATAAATACTGATGGAAGGAGGTTCGACTTAGGTTGGGGAACACAATATACAGATGATATATATTATAGAATTGTACACATGAAACCTATGTAATTGTATTAACCTATGTCTCTCCAATGAATTCAATTAAATTTTAAAATTAATTTTAAAAATAAATAATAAATTAAAAGTCTTGGGATACCTCAAAAAATAATGTCATTGGCGAAATGAATGATGTTTCTTATAAGCGATTGATAGGGGGTAAGTTACAAGAGGCATTGCTCTTGGATGCCAGAGGTGCAGGAACAGCACATGCCCAGGAATCCAATGCCTCAGGCAAAGTATCTGAGGTGGAGAGGCCCTTTGGTCTCTAACCCCTCCCTCCCTGACCTGCCCTGAAGCTGATGAGACTCAGCACTCACCGTACTGCCTTCAGACCACGGTTGTTTTGTCAGCCTTTCTAGCACAGTGTTAGCGACTGTACATAATAAAACAGCCTAAGAGAATTGTGGGTGCAATGTGTTTAAAATGGTTTGGAGGAGATAAACATCAGAACAGTGAGTTCCTTGATACAGCTGCTTAGGACAAAATTACTTTCAAAGACACACAGACACACACATGAAGGTGGAACCCAAAAGACTAATATTTAGGAGAAAAACTCAGCAGTGGATCATCAGATTTGGGATTGATCTAGACATTTCATAAATGTATGACTTGGGGCCAGTTTCTTCTCTGAGCCTTACTTTCCATCGGGAAATGTGGATCGTAATTACCAACTTCAGCATGGTTGTAACGACTGAGACATTAACCACACAGCAGGACACTGGGCACATTGCAAGGAGGTTGGTGTTATTCACATGCCTTTATACCCAATTCCCCTTTATTCCTTAGAATAAATTTTTAGAAATGTAATTTCTGGGTAAGATACCATTTTTGAACATAACATGGTCAGTCCTCCATATTGTCTCAATAAAACACTAACTCAGTGATTTAATGATTTTCATTTTCCTGTTTATCTGCACTTGTTTTTTGAGCAGAGGATCCATCTTCCTTTTGTCCCTCTCTTGTGGGGGAGTCAGCTTTTCTATTTGGTTTCAAGAATGCACCTTGGGAACCTGTATTCCCAGTGCTCTCCCACTAGCCCTGAAATAATTCAAGGCAATCCACTCCCGGACCCCTCCCACCTGGCTCCTGGTATTATTCTAGTCGAGTCTTACACCAGGATTTACACGTAGTGGGATTTTAGAGTTCCTGAGACTGAGAAAAGTCATTCCTGTTCTTTGCCTTGAGAAAGAAAGGTTACTTGCATTTTAAAACTAGGAAGACAAAACTTATTATACATTTTGTCAAAGCCACAAAGCTAGGAATGAGTATGTTAATGTATGTATTATATCTGTGTGTATGTACGTATATATACATTTATGTATAATGATGTGTCGGCGCAGGTTCCTCATTTGGAACAAATGTACCGCGTGCGTACAGCACGTTGGTGGTGTGGGGGCGGTGCACGTGTGGGGGAGGGCACTTCTACTTGATTTGCTGGGACCATAAAGCTGCTCTAAAATCTGAAGCCTACCTTCCTAAAGTGAATAATAATACTCCATCATAGGCTTGGGGAAGGACTGAACGCCAGCAATATAGGCAGAGGTCTTAGCACAAGGCCAGGCATGTAAAAACTGCTCAAGCCATATTTATCGCTATTGTTGGAGAAAACATAAACAAAAGCAGGAACGGCTTAATCTGAATGTGTCCATTCCCCATACTAAGAAAATAATCTAAACATTTTGTTTAAACAAAAGAGGGGGAAGAAGGGCATTCTGTGGGGAACCTACTGGGGACTAAACGCAGGTGCCCTGCCTCTAAATGCCTCCATCATATAATTAGTTCTTAATTCAACAGACATTTACTGCTCACCTGCAATGTGTGAGGCACCGTGGCTGGTGCCGAGAACACACAGCTGACTGAGACCCACCAGCTCAGAAGGCAGGAAACCTACAAACAAGCATGTGTGGTCCAGAGTCACAGGGAGGGAAGTCTATATCAGATCAATTTCATAGTCAAATACTAACCATTTTAAAATATCAAGGGAGAAAAGATCTGATTCACAATAACTTAATTTGTCTTCTTTTTTTTTTCCTCAGGGGTAGCATTTCACTCCAAGAGGGGCTTCATACTGATTCAGCTCCTCCCCCACTGTCATTCTTGACAGTGTTCGTCATGAAAGGGAGACATATTAGAGCTGCAGCTCAAGGTAAGAATTTAAATTGAGGTTTGTTGGTTTGAAGTTAAGTCTAATTATAGTTGTGAGCTGAACTCATTTGTTATGTGGAACTCAACTCTACCATCTCCCTCACCTGATTTAGAACGCGGTTCCTCTTTTTTATTTGACGTTCATATTTTTCTACAACCTGTGTCATTTATTTTTATGATTGGCATCTTGGTTAGATTAATTTTTATCATTTATTCTCAGATCTGTTAACACTTACATTAGGATTTCCTGCCTTGTCATAGTACAATTTATGCTTAATTAATGAAATATCCTACCTAGGTTAAATGATATTCATAGAGAAATGTAATAAAAGTATCAGAGAAATGAAATATTTGAGTTATTTTTAGAAAGTGAATCAAGATAAATTTTAGTCATGAGTAGCATTATTTTATATATTCACCCCATCCTTAACAATGCTGTTTGATTCCTATTACTATTAAATATGTCACTACGGTGTCCCTTAATTAGTATAATAAATTATTTCTACTGGATATCATAATCTCAGGTAGTTATTTAGCAAGACAAAAACTTGATTCCACAGTCCAAGATTCATAAATATCTACTGAGAGGGGCTTAATAATTAAAATACCTCCTGGAAGAATACCTTTGGCTTTTAGCTTTTCAATTTAAGTCGGAATGTTCCCATTTGGGGGCAATTTTTAAAATATATGATAAAGCCTATTTATAATGCTGACATTGGGGAAAAGGCTCACACTGAATTAAGAAGCTTTATGGAGAGAGAGAGAGAGAGACTGTTAGAGGAACTCTATTGGTCCTTCAAACAGATGCTGTGAAATATGAGCTGCAATTTTGTGTTCTGATCGGATACAGCAACAGAGCCACCTGTCAATTTGCAATAAGAAATGCAAACATCAAGCCAATCATGATGTTCCCATCAGTTAACAAGTCATCTTCCAAGGAGAAAAGTATCTAATTAGGAAGCCAAACTGTTCGATCTTCTCTACCCCACATGGCAAGCCTTTAAGTGAGTGAGGTTTTAAGAGTCTAGTAGTAGCAGTTTTTCCCCCCACTCTTGATCTTGTCACCCACCAAGAGACAGGATGACTGACATAAAGTATTGGAAGACGAGGCTTGGAAGTGCACATCGATCTTTCTAGCACTGCACTTGGCAGTGTTCGCAAGCAGCCTCTGAAGTAGTTACTCTACTGTCCCCACTGGACAGATGAGGAAACTGAAGCAGAGAGAAGGAAAGTCATTAGCCATGTACTAGGTGGTGGAAATAGAAATGTGAAGCCAGGCAGTCTGCCTCTAGAACCTACATTTAATCATTGTCTGCTGCACCTCACAATTTTTTAATGTTAATGGACTCCAAGGGCTTGAGAAAAGAGGTACAAGCAAGGGGCTCTTCCGTTGCGCAGCTGGGGTCTGAGTCATTTAGACAATTGGCAGTTTATCTGAGAGAGTCACTTCCTTTCAGTATTAGCAACTCCAGTGCAGCTGGAAATGTGGGGGCCACCAAATCGAAACCGACCACGTGATCAGCGTGGCTGTCGGTGACACTGGCTGCCCATTTGTACAGGTTCCCTGCCCTTTCCCTGAACCAAACCCTCGTCACGTGTCTACCTGACAACTCTCAACCCTTCAAGACTCAATGTAGGAGTCAGTGCCTGCTTTAAAACACCATGTAGATCCCTGCCTACACACAAGCGCCATAGAGACAGAACCAGTATTTTATATACTTTGCTCTTCCTAGGATATAGCACACCAATTATGTGGCTTTAAAAATGGTAGGCAGTGTAATGAATGTTGCACAAGCGTAAAATCTAGTTCTGTCTTATTCTGGCTGTTTGGACTCCTTCTGTAACTCTACAGTTCTACTCTATCTGATGCTGTCTATCTCAGTGTGGGCGAAGGGTTTGGAGATCAATGCGAGTATTCTTCTCTGGGTATGAGAAAACTCAGCAATCTAGAAGAAACTAAGTGAACTTTCTCAGTGTAAAGTGTTTGCAATTTCTATATGAAAAGTGATGCATACTAGTTGTAGAAAAATATAAAAATCATAAAACAATCACATCATCTCACTTTACCACTGATATATTCCTTCTAGTCTTTCTAATGTCTTTTGTGAAGCCATTAAAAAAATAGAAAAGAAATGGAGTAGTAAATCTCTTGAAAAAGTAAAATATTTTAGTTAAAATTACACATTAAAAAGAGAAAAGGAAACGTGAAATGATATGGCACCCCAAGAAGGGATAAGGAAGTTTCTATTTAAGTCAGCGAAAATGTGTTGAATGGTTGCTAAAAGCAAGACACATATGACGATGGTAATGAAACCACCTGTGTGACCTCAGCATCCTCAGCTCTCAGATGGTGATGGAAAGATAGTTTCATTCATTCATTCATCAAAGGACTGTGACTCGACACTGTATCATATACTGCTTAGCCCCTAATAGGCTAAAAAGAACTTTAGGAGACATTTCCTCTTTTACCTAGTAAGTTTATCCAACACAAATTTCTAACAGCCTACTGAGCAAAAATAAATTAAGCATGATTTCTACCCTAAGTGAATTTACATAGTAATCTTTTGTCAACCTCTGGGGTGTACCTTCCTGAAAAGTCTTGCTTTCATCAAACTCGAGCTTGGCCCAAATCAAGGTTTCGTATAAAATTGGGAGTTAAAATGATTTAAATGACATTAAATATATATTTTAAATAATAAGTAATAAATATTCCAAAAAAGGGTTGGCTTCCAAAACAAACCAGATTTATGGCATTAAAACCCAGTAGTATTAGAAACCCTTCTCATTAACCACCTCTTCTATTGTTCAGGATACATTGTTGGAGTATCATTCTGCTGAGGCAAAATCGATTTCCCCACAGTTTTAACATCTTATAGTTCTTTCAGGTCTTCCTATTTTTTAACTGGCCCTCGCTTGAAATGTAATGTCGTTAACACTTGCATTCTTCCTGTTTTGTTTCAACATGCTCTGCAACCTCTGCCCTGTCATAAATGATCACAGTGCTTTAGGGCACAGTTTTCCTGATCTTGAATCTGTAGATGGAGAGATTGCAGCATTCATACACACAAATCCTCTCTCTGTAATATCTTCTTAAGAACATACCTGTGATTTTCAAGAATAGGGAGCTAAATGTGGGTTCATTCACCAGACTGCACTGAACAAGAATTTTTTTAAAAATCAGGATTGTTTATGTACACAAGACCCGATTATCTCTGCAAAAATAAAAAATGGCCAAATTCTGATATGGGACAGAATCCTATTTTGTAATATTATTCTAAACCTACCTCTGGGAAGAAATTAGTCCACCTGATAAAATGCATAAGCAGTTTTCTCATGATGTTTTATGGGTTTAAGACTTGTCCTGAGAAACTAGTCATCCACCCTCCCCACTGACTCTCAGTGACTATTAGGAAACATTATTTTCTATTTCCAACAAAAATTAGATAACCATTCTCTTCCTTGTGGTTGGAAAATATGCTTAGTATGATTCAATCTTCTTAAATTTATTGTTTGGTGTCTCAACACATAGATGGTCTATCCTTGATAACATTCCATGTGCACTTGAGAAGAATGTGTGTTTTTGTCATTTGGGGATGGAAAGCTCTGTAAGTGTCATTTATGTCCATTTTGACTAATGTGTCATTTAAGGCTGATATTTCCTTATTGACTTTCTCTTTGGATGATCTATCTATCGCTGTCAATGAGGCATTCAAGTTTCCTTCTACAATTTTTTTTTTTTTTTTAGTTTCTCTTTTAGGTCTATAGTGATTGCTTTATGTATATTTTGGTGCTCCCAGGTTGGGTTCATAGATACTAATAAGTGTTATGTCTTATTGATGTATTCTCCCCTTCATTATTATGAAGTATCCATCTTTGTCTCTTGTTATGTTTTCTGTTTTGAAATCTATTTTATCTGATATAAGAATGCTCACACTTTCCTCTGGGTTCCATTTTCTTGGAGTATCATCTTCCACCCCTTCTCTTTGAGCCTTTTCTTTCTTTTTAGCTAAGATGGGTCTCCTGAAGGCAATACTGGTTCTTGTTTATTAATCCATCTCTCTACTCTGTGCCATTTGTTTGATGAGTTCAGTCTATTTATATTTAGGGCAATTATTGATATATGAGGACTTCCTATAATCATTTTAACTTTTGTTTTCTGGTTGCTCTGTGTATCCATTGTCTCTCTCTCTGGGTTTCTGTCCACTATTCCAGTTTGATCATTTTCTATGATTTTTCCCCTCCATTTCCTCCTTTGTTATGTTACATGTCTGAGTTCTAGATTTTTGTTTGGTAGTTACCATTGGGTTTATGTATAAAAAAAAGTGTTATGCATACAACAGCCCTTTTTCTTCTGATTGTGTCTTTTCTTCATTTGTCATGGAAGTCCAGTTCTTTTTCTCTGCCCCTGGTATGTTTTTGTTGCCACAAATTATCCCTTTTTATGTTGTGTGTCCATTTACAAATTGCAGAAAGTATAATCTTTTAACAAATACTTTTCCCTCCTTTAACCTTTATGTTATACTTAAGTGCTTAGTACCATGTTCTGAAATAGAGTTGCAGTTCCCTGTTTCTGTCTGTCATCTTACTCACCGTTTTATATTCTTTTATCTTCTGTTTCAGGTAGAAGAGCATCTTTCAACATTTCCTGTCAGGCAAGCCTTATGGTAGTGAATTTCTTCAGCTTTTGTTTGTACAGAAAAGCCTTGATTTCTCCTTCATGCCTAAAGGATAACTTTGCTGGATATACTATTCTTGGCTGATGATTTCTTCTTTTCAATATTTCAAATATCTAATTCTGCTTGCTTCCAGCTTGTAAGGTTTCTGCTGAAAAAAAGAATCCTATAATAATCTAATGGAGTTCCTTTACAGATTAAGGTCTTTGTTTGCCCTGGCTGCCTTGAGAATTCTTTGTCATTAAGTTTGACTCTTTTAATATAACATGTCCGGGAGAAGGTCTTTTTGCATTGAGATAATTGGGTGTTCTGTTAGCTTCTGAGATTCAGGGGCCCACTTCGTTCCACAGGTTTGGAAAGTTCTCATCAGTTATTTGTTTGAATAGCCTCTCTGTTCCCTTCTCCTTCTTTTCTCCTTCTGGTATAAACATTATTTCTATATTGCTCTTTCTAATGAAGTCATATAGTTCTCAGTGAGCTCTTTTAGTTTTTAAGCTATGGGTTTTCTCCCTTCTTCCACCTGAGTCATTTCTAGATTTCTCTCTTCAAGATAACTAATTCTCTCTTCCATCTGGTTTACTCTGTGTCCCATGCTCTCTAATTATCTGAGGTGTTCCAGATGCCTCTTCCCAGTTCTACTGTGACTGAGGGTGGGAGGAGGCAGGTGGTCCCCAATTTGTGGCATTCTTTTCCCCTTGGTGACAGCAGCTGGTAGGCCCCAGCTGCTACACCTCTGTTACGCATCTTCGTCCCATCACTGGGTTCAGCCACAATGGGCACTGGCCATTCAGGCCAGAATGTTGCTTCTGCCCCTTAGCCCTCTTGGCTGCTGAGTGTGGGCTGCAGCCTGACACCTCCACCACCATGACATCATCTGGGGCTGCAGCTCCCATCTCTGTTTCCCACCTGCCCTCCCCTGGTCCTACCCTGTCTCCCCTGCTTATTCTGATATGTGCACCTTCTGATGTCTCAGTGTGTGAATCTCTCAGATATGTCTCTGTGTTGTGCAGGGAAGCCTTTGTTGAATTATAGTTGCTTAGTCTGTTGTAACTTTGAGGGGAGAAATCAAGAAGTCTCCTCACTCCACCATGATGCCGATGTCACATTCTTAGCAACTTTCTGATTATTGAGTTTAAGTCCCAGGTATCTTGATAACAGGATGGAGAATTTCAGCTCGGGAGCGTGATGATAACATTAGTTACAGCAGTTAAATCTTACTGATCAACCCATTGTTATACAGGTATATGATTAGTCTTTCGTAAGGTGTAAAAGTATATGTTCATGCTAAAGTTGAGTCCATGTATATATATACACCTGGTAACAGAATCAATCTGTTTACTTTACCTAGACATTGATCCTGTCCTTGGTGCTCTCCAGTGGATATTTTTCATGTGCTTCATTGTTGTTTGTCAATGACTTGAATAGATATAACCAAAAATATTCCAGATGACACTATTGACCAAATCAAAACTTAAAGAAATTTACATAAACTAAGATGAACCAAAAATGTACCAATAAAAAAATTAAGGACAAGTGTAAGAAACAATTGCACAAGTACAGCAAGATGTGACTTAGCAGCAGTAGTTATAATAATAATTTGAAAATCTGAGGAGCTTTGATTATTGATAAGCTGAGTGTTGATTAAAAATAAGATACCACAAAAAAAAACTAATATGAACTTGGACTACTTTCAAATGCAGTTAATATTCAGTAAGTTTTTATTTTGCTTTATGTTTGGTTCTTCCATATCATCAGTTTTGTATAGGTTGGAATTGCATGTTTGAGCTTGCAAGTTTTTAGGGAAATAAATTCTCCACAGAAAATGTTGAAGAAAGTCCTCAATAGAGAATTCACCATTTGTTTTTACTTCTAACAGGTTAAATGTTAATAAGGGAAGAACTTGTATGAAAAGTTGTTTATTTTTTACCATATGAAGAATCCTCTTGAAAAGTATCTCTTAATCTCACATCACTTCAGCCTGACAGTCTAATACCTGAATCAACAATCTCTGATATCAGATGACAACTTAATCTTGTCTGCATCATACCTCTGTTAAAACCATTGACTTAATTCCATAGAGACATCTTCCTAAAGTAAACTAAATTAGGATCACCTAATAAACTCCTGAGCAAACTGCAAACTTTGGCAAAACCAATCTCAGCACAGCAGTGAAGGGTTTTTTCATCAGGGAAAAGGACAAACTTTACAGAACTGGAGTTCCATGAACTACTAATTAAACAGATAAGAACTAACTCCCAGATGTTTCATGCTTTTTTAAAGAGAAGGATTCATTTGCCCCTGAGCTACATTCAGCAAACCTCAGATAGCAAAAGGCTCTTCAACATAAATGAACTAAGAAAATTACAGGAAAGTCAATTTGCTTTCCTGCTTGGCAACTTTTGACTTCTGGGATGAAGAAACTGACTATAATTTTCTATAAAGTTATAGATTCAGCTATATGAATGCAAGCACCAATAACATATCTTACTGGAAACATGGGAAGTTATTGCTGGCATCCTCTACTTCCCCATTAGAAAACCAAAAGCCTCATCCAGCTACCCCATTTTCCATGAAAAAGACTACTTCTCTATGCCCTGTATTTGCAACAGACCATAAGAGTAATAATAGACGCAATCTTGAATGAGCTGTAAACCACTAGAAATTCTGAAATTGCACAATTTAAAAAGTTATTATGTCTTGATCCCATCTTTGGACTTCAAAGAGTTGTTTTGTTCCCAAAGGATCTTGCTAGTACTAGGAAAGACCTGCAGGATGGAGCAGAAACCACTGGCAAAACCTCTGGTTTCCAAAGGCTAAGTAGGTATAAACTGACAGATGAGGCCATAGAGTATGGAGTCAGACAGAGCTCAGTTCAAAGAATGAGTTTGCCACTGACTAGCAGATCCTTAAATCTCCCTAAGTCTCACTTTCTCCATCTGTGAAACGTTATAGAAATAGTACCTATATTAGAATAAATGATATATATTGATATAAATAATATATGCATACATTGTATTTCTCTCTAGAAACTAAATGATGTCATGTTTAGCTTCTCTTGCCATCTGTCAGAGTGCCTTTAATACAGCAAATGCTCAAGAAATAGAAGTAATTGTCAACATCTTCATTGTCATTGTTGTCATTATAATTATTGGCAAGAATTACCAATGTTAGCCCAATGGTTAAAAGTACAGTCTATGATGCTAGACTTCAGGGTGTAAATGCACCCATTCCTAATGATCTTGGAAAAGTTACTGGGCTTCTCTGCTGTCATTTTCCTTGTCTGTAAAATGAGGATTATGGTGACATTTAACATATAAAGTTTCACAGGATTAAATAAGTTAAATAAAAAGTGCTTAGATTTTCAATAAATGGTAATAGAATTGGACATTCAGATGTAAAAACTATATAAATCTAGACACAGAACTTAACACTCTTCACAAAAAATAAACTCAAAATGGAACCTAAATATAAAACAGAAAACTATAAGACTCCTAGAAGATAAAGGGAAATCTAGATGACTTTGGGTTCGGTGATGACTTTTTAGATACAACACCGAAGGCATGATCTCTGAAATAAATAATCAAGAAGCTGAACTTTGTTAAAATTAAAAACTTCTGCTAGGTAAAAGACATCAAGAAAATAAATAGGCAAACCATAGACTAAAAGGAAATATTTTCAAAAGACATCTATTGTAAAGCCCTGGCTGGTGTAGCTCAGTGGATTGAGCACAGGCCTGTGAACCAGACAATCATGGTTCGATTCCCAGTCAGGGCACATGCCTGGGTTGCAGGCCAGTTCCCTGCAGGCCAGTTCCCTGCAGGCTAGTTCCCAGCAGGGGACCCACGAAAGGCAACCATACATTGATGTTTCTCCTCCTCTCTCCTTCCTTTCCCCTCTAAAGATAAATAATTTTTTTTAAATCTTAAAAAAAAAGACATCTATTGTAAAGGACTGTTATCCAAAATATACAAAGAACTCTTAAAACTCAACAACAAGAAAACACCCAGTTAAAAAATGGGTCAAACTTCTTAATGTACAGCTTACCAAAGAAGATATACCAATGGCAGATAGCATCTGAAAAGACGCTCCACATCTTATGTCATCAGGGAAATGCAAATTAAGCAGTGGTGAGATACCACCACATGCCTATTAGAATGGCCCAAATCCAAATATGCTGATAACACTAAATGCTGACAAAGATGTGGAGCAACATTAACTCACATTCATTGCTGGTAAAAGTGTAAAATGGTACAGCCACTCTGGAAAAATTGGATGGTTTCTTATAAAACATACTATTTCCATACAATGCAGCAATTGCACTCCTTGGTATTTGTGTAAAGGAGTTGGAAATATATATCCACGTAAAAATCTGTACGTGGATATTTATAGCAGCTTTATTTGTAATTGCCGAAACTTAGAAGCAACCAAGATTTCCTTCAGTAGGTAACTGGACATATAAACTGTTGTACACCCAGGCAATGGAATATTATTCAGCACTAAAGAGAAATGGGCTATCAAGTCATGAAAGGATACGGAAGAAATTTAAGTGTGTATTACTAAGTGCAAGGAGCCAATCCGGAAAGGCTACCTACAGCATGATTCAAACAATATTGCATTCTGGAAAAGGCAAGACTATGGAGACAATAAAACAAAGCTCCGTGGTTTGTTCTCTGTATCTCTGAGTCCGATGACTGACAAATGCAAGGACGGTTGTGAGGATGGATGAGAAAGGGGAAGAGGTCCAGATATGCAGATTTCCAGTTATAAAATCAGTCACAGGGATGTAAAGTACAGCATCAGGAATATAGTCAATAATATTACAATAACTATGTATGGTGTCAGATGGTTACTAGACTAATCAGGGTATTCACTTTGTATGTTATATAAGTGTCTAATCACTATGTCATACACCTGGAAATAGTCCAGTGGTATATCAACTGTAATTGAAAAATTAGAAAACATGAAAAAAGTCAGTGGTAGCCAGGGGTTAAAAGGAGGGAGGGTTGAATAGTCAGAGCACAGAGGATTTTTTGGACAGTGAAACTTCTCTGTACATATGATACCAGAATGATGGATACATGTCATTTATACATTTGTCCCGACCCACAGGGTGTGCAAGACCAAGAGTGAATCATAATGTAAACTATGGACTCTGGGGGATGATGTGTCGATGTAAGTCCATCTATAGTAACAAGTGTATCACTCTAGTGGGGGATGTTGAGATGGGGAGACTGTGTGTGTGTGGGAGCAGAAAGTACATGGGAAATCTCTAAAACTTCTCAATTTGCTAGAAAGCTAAAACTGCTCTAAAAATATAAAGTTTTAAAATACAAAAAAAAGTACTCAGAACAGTGGCTGGCAAAGCACTGTTTCAATATCAATTGCCACTAGTAGCAGTAGTACTGAGTTAGAAAAATACAATATTGGATGCAAATTAATCCACTAGCCTTTGAGCCAAGCAAGCAAAAAAAAAAACAAAACAAAAAAAACCCATCAGTGTTACATTTCCTTAGCTTGAAAGTGACTTTTGAAGACTGTTGTTCCTGGCCATGGACAGCAAGCCATGAGGATGAGCACAGGTGTGCTGGTGTGAGGAACAGAGTCTCCCACCACCTTACAGGAAAGGACTGTCCAATCCAAAGTGGTGATAGTGCTAAGGATGGAAAACCTCGCTCTTCTGCCTTCTTTCTCTCAGATGCATTCTGCGTGTTGTCCTCTTCAACCCAGCTGTTCCAGCCCAGTGTTCCTCTTAATTCCTAGGCCGATCCATGTTTATAATGACAAAGCAGTGGTTTTTACAGTCAGATCACTTTTGTCGCAGACAAAAACAAATATTCTTAGAATATGGGTATTGCTTGTGAGGACGGAGCATTTTGTTAAAAGAAGACAAATGTTAGTTGCTATTTCTACAGAAATGAGCTTGTTTTCTCACTCTTAGCCTTCCGTTAAAAAGAAGCAGAGTGCCAAGGCCAGCCTGCCGGTTATCCGCCCCCCCACCCCCGTCCCCACCCCCGGCCCGGTAAGACACGTTTCAGTGATGTATCTGACAACTGACTCGTACACTCAGAACTCCTTCATTTGTAATCGCCGCACTGTGATAAAAATGAGGCCCGTGGTAAGACTCCTCCAGCAGGTGGAATTCAATCATGTAACTCATTAATTCTTCACACAAAAATGTCACATCAAAAACAGAGATGTATTTTCAAAAATGTTTACAATGATAAAATCTAAAAAACCAAAGGAAAAAAAAACCTGCCAAATTAGACAGGACATCTTTACTAGAACAGAATATTATTTAAAAGCAAGTAGCTTCAAGTATATTGCTGTCATGCTAAAGCTATTTTTTCATTTCAAGAAGGCTGTATTAATTTGCATTCCACCCAATCTTCAAATATCCTAGCTCCAAACACATGAACAGTGTAACACATCAAACCGTGAATGACTCCAGAAATTGCTGAGGAAACCTCTGCTTTGGAGTAACTGTGAGTGTCTGACAGAGGTCTCACCCCCTCACTCCCTCCATTTGTGGAATTTTCTAGATATGTTGTTCTGGGAAACTCAAATTAAGTCACACAAGTCAGCTGGCTATAAAACATCCATTGTGAGTTCACAGTGCATATTATGTTATTACAGTTATGAAAAGAAAAAAGAGACTCTCTTGGCCATCAAAGTCAACAATAAATTGCCTGCTGCTCAAATGGAAATCAGATCCCAAGAACAAAGAGAAGCACCCTAAAATGGTCAGTTTCATATTATTTAACACAAGAGCTTATTAGGTTTAGAAGAGAGAAGAGAGAAGGGGAGAGAGGGAAAATAAGATCTTTGCTACCATCAAGAGAAATTCTATTTTTAAAAGGATTTTATAGTAGTAAATTCTGTCACAAAACACTATTACATAACATGTTCCCCAAAATACATTGTGTATATATACATATATACACATGCATACACACGTATATACATATATGTGTATATAGTACATGTGTAATATATTTGTGTGTATATGTGTGTGTACATATATATGTGTGTACACACACACACATATATATCACAGAATGTACCAGGAGGACTGGGGGCAGAAGAACTGCTGTGAGTGGGCAGGGGTTGAAGAAAATCCCCCCTCCGTGCAGAGCCAGGAATGTAGAGTGGAAAAGGACACCGTGGGAAGGAGAAGCCTCTTGTTCAGATCTGCAGGATTTACTAAAGTGCCAGAAATGTACAACTTCTGAATTAATCATTCATCTCCACGCCTGAAACATTGCCACACACATGATGGTTCCACAAATATCTGTCACACTGTCGGATGCCAGCAATGTCCACACAGACGCACGTGGCAACTCCTTTCCTCTTCCTCTTCGTCTTCAATGGTGAAAGGTGCCTGGAGCCAGGGGTGCCGGGTTCCACCGGAGGCAGCAGGCAGCGTTCTCAGGAAGACAGTGCAGAAAGATGTGGAAGCCGTGGTCTCTGAAGCTGCAGGGAGCTGCTTCCTCCAGATGATTTGTCAGTGAGATAAATGTTTTATCCTTCATTCCTGAAACCACTGTTATTTCTTAGAGAGAAGAAAGGTCATTTATTACCTGCAGGGGGGGAAAGAAACCTTAATTGAAATACCCCTAAAAGGAAACATTTGTCTTTTCTCTGGGTGTTCAAAAATAGGCCTGGTCTGATTTCAAGGTCCCTTCACCACAGCATTCCCAAGACAAGACAAACCAACAGAATCACCTGTTTGCTAATATCTACAATTCTTCATTTGTTAGAACATTTTATCTACAAGATCTGACATTGGCCCCTACTTAATTGTATAGCACCTTCTGTGGGTGGGCATTGTCTTTAGGTTTGCACCAAGAAAGAATTTCCTGTAGAGGGAACTTTTTGGCTCACAAATTCAAATAATTCTCAATGTATCTAATTATTGTTTTTAATTATTACAGATTTCCTTGTTCAGCCATTACTAAGCTTTTGTCCTCAAATTAATCACACTATTAGCGTGTGTTGCATAAATAACCACCTCTGAAACTATTCCTCGTCAACCATCTTCTTCCTGAATTTGTCCCTCAAATAGTTACAAATAACCATCTGTGTCCGTTATCAATTTATTGTGTCTCAGCTCCAAAGCCACATTTCTCCATCCTGCTTTGTAATAACAGGAGCAGAACTGAGGAAGTTGTCAGCTGGTGCAATGTTAAGCTTTGTCGGGAGGGGGCGCAGAAGGGACATTGCCAGAGGAAGGGGCTGCTCTTCCTGGTTCTTTCCTGTGGTTTTTGCTCCTGCAGCTCTTGACAGCAAGCAGCATATGGGACACCCAGTGGCATTCATGCTCCAGCAAGTTTTGCCAGCACCACTGCTGAGTCTCCCTAGCACCTCAGAGGGTGGCTTCCTAGTGTGTTTCACTAGCATCTCAGATGTCTGACTCCCAGCTGGTTTCACCAGGGCCCCAAAAGGTGGTTTCCAGCCAACCCCGACTGGTGGCACTTAAGCAAATTTCTCTGCCATTGAGTAGGCCACAACCACACCTTATCTATCAGGGTCTGGACGTCAGTGTTGTCCTTTTTCCAAGCCCTTTCCTTCCATGGCTATTAGCCTCAGCCGTAGGTGTATGAGCTGTTCTCTAAACCTGCTATTCTTGAATTCTGTCGAGTTCTCTTTATTGCTAAGTCGTAATCTCATTATTAGTTAACTGTTAATCATTTATCCCTCAGCAATTAATTCTTGCTATTAGTTCATTAGTAGATGCTAATTATTTATATTGAAATGTTTCTTTCAAATTATTGAGTGGTTCCTGTCTCCTGACTATACCCCGACTGACACATCATCCCTAGGTCAGTCCTAGGAATTCCACATGCGGTCACTTTATTTCACACAGATGTCAAGAGTCTACTGTCTTCTAAAATAAATCAACCCACCAGTTGTAATTTCAGGCATGGAAAGCCAAATTTCTAAGCCTGGTTAATCCAGGGCACTAAATTTAATCAATATACAGTATATTATTTTGCAAAGACCCAGGATTCAGGAAAAACCCAATCATTTGATTTTTGTTGTGGTGGGTTTTCCTATACCAATTAACATTTATTTCCATTGTGTTTCCAAGGAAATATTTTGAATATCAGTCTGAGAACTAAATTGTACACCTAAATACTTCAATGTTTGGTGAAGTAGTTGGATATCAGTAATGGCCTCTGCTCAACAGTTTCAAATAATTTTTATTTCTAATAATAATGAGCCTGTAGGCAAACTACATTTTTTAAAAACTCACTTCTTTCAACCCACACAACTGAATATCAGAACATTTGAGATTTTTAGGTTGTGTGATATCCTTTGTTAAGGCAATTAATATCTTTGATAAAGGTCTAACATCCAGAATACATTAAGAATACACACAATTCAACAACAAAAGACAAATAAGCCAATGAATGAAGAATCTGAATGGACATTCTCCAAAGAAGAAAAATGGCCACCAAGCACATTAAAAGATACTTAATATCACTTGTCATTAAAGAAATGTAAATTAAAACCCCACGAGGTACCACCTCACACCTACTGGAAGGGGTAGAATTTACAAAGAAAAAAGAACAGGAAATAACTAGTGGTAGAGAGGATTTGGAGAAATTGGAACCCTGACACACTGCTGGTAGGAATGTAAAATGCTGCAGACACTGGGGAAAGAGTTCAGCTGTTCCTCAATCATTAACATATGATTTTATAAATCCACTCCTGGGTATAAACCCAAAAGAAGTGAAAAATAGGTATTCAAACAGATGCTTGTCAGCCAATGTTTGGAGCAACCCTATCCACAGTTGCCAAAAGGTGGAAGCAACCCAAATGCCCATCAACTGATGAACAGATGAGCAAAAAATATGGCCGTCCAGTGGAATATTATTCAGCCATAAAAAGGAATGAAGTACAGATACATACTATAATGTAGACTAAGCTAGAAAATATTATGCTAAGTTAAAGAATCAGGGGCCCTTCCTGGGTAGCTCAGTTGGTTAGAGTGTTGTCCTGATGGGCAAAGGTTGCAGGTTTGATCCCTGATCAGGACACATACAAGAAGCAACAGATGAATGTATAAATAAGGAGAACAACAAATCGATGTCTCTCTCTGTATCTCTCTCTTCCCCTTCTTCCCCATCTCTCCCTCTTTCCCCACCTTTGCCTCCCTCCCTCTCTAAAAATCAATTTAAAGAACATTTTTAAAAAGAATCAGATAAAAATATCACACATTGTATAGTTACATTTACATAAAATATCGAAAATAGGAAAATCCATAAATTAGTAGTTTTCAGGGTCTGGAGGAAGAATGGAATAGGGAACAACTATTGAATGGGTATGGTGTTCACTTTTTGGGTGATGAGAATGTTGTAGAACTAGTAGTGTTAGTTGCACAATATTGTGAATATACTAAATGCTTGTGAATTGTACACTGAAATAGTGTAAATGGCAAATTTTTTGTTATGTATATTTCACAACAGTAAAAAGATCAGTTATGGGAGGGAAGGAATTGGAGATGGAAAACATGAGCAGTTCTTTTAAGGAGTACCGCTGCAGGCAGAACTGAGACATAGTGCAGTAGCTGGAAGAGGATGCCGTGAAAGGGGATCTTCGGAAATACTGAGGATAATACTATCTGGTGATCATTATCAGAGAGACGCTTGCTGAATGGAGGACTACCAGACTGCCTCAGAGGGTGGCAGAGCTCCCCTCAGGATGGGTAGCTGAAGAGTGCCATTGAGATCCTCCATGGCTGGGATCACGGTCCTCCTTTGCTGGTGGTACCCACAGCCTCACTGTGTGAAAGCAATGAGAAATGATGGCAGGGAAGCAACATAAAATGTGGGAGGCCACAGAGACTAACTAACTGGTGCATTGATTAGAATACCAGTTAGATCTCACTCCAGTTCGTCTTTGCAGAGTGACATAGTGGATGAAGCCCGCTTGCTTGTGCCCACAACAAGATGTGGGGGTGACAGATCCCATTTGCAACTGATTGTTGGTAAATAAAACATGAAGAATGTGTAGAATTGGTTGGCTACATATAAACATACTTTCTAAGTTCCCAATGATCTGCAGTAAATGCTGTTTATAAAAACATTCTCTGGAGCTTTGGAAATTTATTTATTTCATTTTAAAATTATTATTTAATTTAAAAAATTTGTCAATGACAGTTGACATTTAATATTAGTTTCAGGAGTGGATCATAGTGGTTAGACAATTATTTAACTTAGGAAGTGATCCTCTCAGTAAGTCTTGCTGGGTGCCATGTGCCATACTGAAAAAAAGGAGGGGGGGATGGGATATTGGGAGGCAACTCTCAGTTTTAGTTATGGCATTCAATAGAGAATGAACATCGGTGTGAAGGAGACAATCAGTAGATCTCAAGAAAGAATAGTAAGTATATTATGGGAAAATAAGTATGTCATTAGATATCCAAATACTAGTAGTAATTACAATAATATTAAAATAATAACTATAGCCCTGGGTGGTGTAGCTTAGTGGATTGAGTGCAGGCTGTGAACCAAAGAGTCACTAGTTCAATTCCTGGTCAAGGTACTTGCCTGGGTTGCAGGCCAGGTCCCCAGTGGACGCCATGTGAGAGGCAACCACACATTGATGTTTCTCTCCCTCTCTTTCTCCCTCCCCTTCACTCTCTCTAAAAATAAATAAATCTTTAAACAAATTAAAAAATAATAATAACTATAATTTACTGAGCTCAAGCAGTGTGCCATACACTATGCTAAATGCTTCAAATATGTCATCTTATATGAAAAACACCACAGACATGAGGGTGTAGACATAATTAGCCTGATCTTACTGATGAGCAAACTGAGCTGCCAAGAAGGTGAGCAACTTAGTCACACAACCACGAAATGAAAGCCTCCTGATGCAAACCCAGGTGTACCTTGTTCTGAAGTTGATCCTCTACCAAATCCTTGCTCCTTGATGCTGTACATGTACCAGCAGCTCAGAATTACTTGGAAGCTTGCCAAACACACACACACAGACACAGACACCCCAGCACCACCACCACCATGTTAGGCCCTAACCGAAATTACTGACTGCAAATCTGCATATTAAGATCCCAAGATGAGTTGTAAGCCCATTAAGACTGAAAAAGTGTCACTCTCTGCCGGGAATATATCAGACCTCACTGACGACGAAACCTCAACTTTAGTGTTTTGTTAGTGTTTCTATAATCATGTTAATTCCTTACATGATTAATTGCTACGGGAATGATTTCCAAATAATATGGAAGCCACGCTAGTTAAGTCTTCCCCCAGCCCAGTAATTTTTTGCCTCCATCAAGATGATGCAAAGCACGTTCACTGAGCTGAACGTCCAGCTGCGCATGCAGGACCATACATGAGGCGCATTCGCTGCAAGTCTGCCCTTGAGTCTGAAGAGTACACTGTATGAGTTTAGATTGTCTCTGTGCATTTGGCTCTCATCTTATAACGCTATAGCTTCCACCTTTCCTTAACATTTTTTTAGTTTATTTTGTATTGCATTGAACCCTTTTTTTTATTAGTTTCAGGTGTACAACACAGTGGACAGACATACGTTTAGGTTACAAAGTGTTCCCTGTGATAATTCAAGTGCCCACTTGGCACCATAGTTATTACAGTATTGTCAAAAACATGGTCTGGCACAAATAATGCCCCTTTTTTATTATAAAACCTCTTATCACAAAATCATAAACATGTAATTCTGTAACATAACAATATCACATTCAAGTACAGCACACAGCATTTTAGGTGAAATGTTCAAATTAAAACTATAAATTATTACGCCCATATTATTACCCTACCAACCACTCAAGCAGGTATTACCTCTGCATGACCCTGTGTCCTGTGCTTTACCGTAAATCCCCATGTGTATTTTGTAACTACCAATTAGTACTTCTTAGTCCCATTACCTTTTCTTTACCATGCCCCCCAACACCCCTCCCCCAGACCTCCATAATTGTGTTGTCTGTATTTATAAGTCTGTGTCTATTTCGTGTGTTCATTTACTTTGTTCTTTAGATTCTACGTATGAGTGATATTACATGGTACTTCTTTTTCTGTTTGACTTATTTCACTTAGCATAATACTCTCCAGGTCCATTGATGCTGTCACAAAAGGTAAGATTTTCTTCTTTTTTATGGCCATGTAGTATTCTGTTGTGTAAATGTACCATGCCTTTTCTATCCACTCATCTACTAATGGGCACTTGGGCTGTTTCCAGATTTTGGCTATTGCAAATAGCGCTGCAATAAATATAAGGTTACATACCTTCTTTCAGATTAGCCTGTCAGGAGTCTTTGGATACATTCCCAGAAGTGAGATCACTGGGTCAAAATGCAGTTCCATTTTAAATTTTTTGAGGAAACTCCATACTGTTTTCCACAGTGGCTGCACCAGTCTGCATTCCCACCAACAGTGCACTAGGGTTCCCTTTTCTCCACATCCTTGCTAACACTTGTTTGTTGATTTATGTGTAGTGGCCATTCTGACAGGTATAATGTGGTATGTCATTATGGTTTTGATTGGCATTTCTATGGTGATTGGTGATGTTGAGCAACTTTTCATTTGTCCATTAGCCATATGTAGTTTCTCCTTGGGAAGTGTCTGTTCAGGTCTTCTACCATACTCCAAGCCAAAAACAGTGACCCCAGGGTGGGTGGAACACAAGACTGCCCCCTTTCTTGTCCACTTATGTTGCTGTTGCATCAACTTAAGGATTAAGTGAGTTGTGTTGTGCATTGTTAAAACCCTCTAAGGGCCCAGGACTTAGGGATTTGTTGCTGACACTGAAGGATGTATGTGCTTAAATGTCAGTTTCCCTGCATATTTCTTTACTTTGAAAAGTGTCTACACTCAGAAACTATGACAGAGAAATAATTATTACTCCATCTCTTAAAAATTACGAAACAGGCAGTTAAAAAACTGACACACAATTGGGGTGGATTAAAAGTGTAATTGTCAACATCATAAGATGACACTCTCACTATCTTCTTTGAGTTCTGGGTGCCAGTGTCCAAGGACAGGAATTTATAGAGGAGGATAATTGTGATAATGGCAATGGAAATAGTAATATACTTAGATTATATACGAATTGTCACGCACCATTCCAAATGCTGCTACATGTATTAATTTATGAATCTTCACAACAAGCCTCAGATGAGAAACCTGGAGCTAACTTATCTACTCATTGCCACACAGGCAGTCATTGGTGGGGCCATATTATAAAGCTGTGAAATTTGGAGCAGGGAAGGGACCCTTTTTAACAGTAATAGTGTTTCCCTAGTAATATAGAGGATTAAGGAAGACTCTCTTGAGGAAGTGACTTTTGGACTAAAATGTAAAACATTAAGAATTAGACAAAAGAAGAGGGGAGGGAAAGGCAAGACTTCTAAGCACAGGGAACAGCAAGCGCTCACAGTACATTTGACAATTTAAAAGGCGGAGCGACTCAAGCACAGTTAGGAAGAGAGGAGCAAGAGAGGAAGCTAAAGTAAGAGGCAGGGGCTAGATCACTGTATCTTCTTACGTGTTTTGAGTAATCACCTAAAAGCTGTGGAAGATTTTATAAAAGGGGGTGGGCAATGATTAGATATGTGTTTTGCAAAGGTTTTTTTTGGCTGTGTTGCAGATAATTGATTAACTGAAGGAGGGCCAGAGTAGAGGTGGAGAGACCAGTTAATGAGGCCAATGAGCGAATAGAAGCTTAAGGTTGAGATGGGTAACATGACAAAACAAAACAAAAATAAACAAAACCCTGATAACCTTCCTCCATTGGCCCTGTATTAGTAGAACCAATGGCTTCCCACTCCAATCCATCTGATCGTGTAAGCCCCGAACCAGAGGAATCAACTTTGCAACTTCCTCTACCACAACTCCATGAAGTATCAGTCACCAATTTTTATTGGTTTTGTTCTTTAAAAAATGATACCTCAAATGAACACAAATTACATGTGGGCATTTGCTCTAGTCCTGATGCCTGGATGGTCTTTTGAAAATGCAGGCGCCTCCCTAAGTGTTCAACACCTGGGCTTTCCTTCCTTTCCTCTATCCTCTCAGCTGCCACAGGACTTTTGCACATACTGTCCCCACTTTCCGGAGCTCAGCCTTCACATCCCAACTCTTCTATTAGTCGCTCAGGAAAGACTTTCTCTCCTGCTTCCCAACTTCCCCACTATGAGGTCTCCCTCTGTACCCAGTTTCTTCTTCCTACACAAATAGGCACTTGCAGAAAATGTAAGAGTCCTCCCTAGATATACTGCAAACTTTGTGAAGGCAGGTAATACCTCTGTTGTATTCATCAACGTATCTCAGACCCTAACAATTGTATGATGCTGTACAGAGAGGACCATGTATAAAAACAGGTTGACTGAATGCATGAGCCCCTACATTTTACGGGACTGGTTTAAGAGTTTTATGTTAACTTCGTTGTTACAGAACCACTAAAATGAATTCTTGTCTTAGGAGTACACGAAACTGCACAACGACTGCTCCTCCCTTTAAAAACAACCGCAAGAATAAAGCCAAATAATCACTTCACTGGCAAGCACTGCGCGTGCGCTACTTTCCAGTTTCGCAACGTTCAGAGACCCTCTAGCAACAGAATCACCTTTGCGCTTGCTCAGTTCGGGGCTGTTCAACCGGGGGGCTGGTTCCAAAGAAAAGGAAATGGTCATTGCGCCTGCGTCATTCCTTCTAAGTCTTACGCTAGTTGCGCAGGCGCACAGGTACCATTTTGACCGTAAACATCCTGCCGATTTGAACCGAGAATTTGGGCGGCAGGAAGAGCTGCGGCGTAACGGCAGCCATCTTGTTTGTTTGAGTGAATCGGAAAGGAGGCGGCGGCTGCGGCGGCAGCGAGAGCTGCTCGGAAGCTATACCTCACAGGGGCTCCCCCCTTTCCCCGCCCCCTCCCCCGACCCTTTCCCCTCCCCAGGCCACCCAGTCGGCTCAACTCCCAGTGGAGAGCTAGGTAAGATACTCTGCCGACCCCTTCCTATCCTCCGGCTCCCTCCCCCCCACCCCTTCCCCACCGTCTTGCGAGCTGGGAGTCGGACTCCGGGGGGCGGGAGAAGGCAGCCCTCGCCGCACCCCGGGACGCTGGCCGTGCTGCCACCCTGGGAGCCCCCGAGCGGCGGTGCCGCCTGCCCAGGCCCCTTCGCCCCGGGCCCGGTCTGGGCCGGGACCCGCGCATTCTGGGCCCGCACATCGCCTGTTAGGTAACATGGTTCTGGTCCGTTCCGATGCCCCCAAAAGCCGTATTCTGCAGGACTGCCGGGGAGCCGCATCTCCCCGAGGCAGCCCTCGGTGAGAGGAAGAGGAAAATCCTGGGCCGCGGAGAGAGAGGAGGAGGTTTGAACGAGCCCGCTCTGGGGACCGGGCCGCCTCCCCCGGGGGTAAAAATGGCTGGCTGGGAAGACGCGGGATTCGGGGCGGGAGGCGGCGGCGGCGGCCGGGCGGCTGCGGTGTCAGCTCGGAGGGGCAGCTATCGTCCGGCGAGCCCGGGTGCGGCGGGCCCGGAGGGCGGTGGCGGGCCCCTGGCCAGGGATTCCCCTCTGCTTTTATGTAAAGGAAGATTTTTATGTTGGGACATTAATACTGGACAGATCAATCGAAAACGCGATCTAGGGAAGTTGCTTCTGGTTCTTAGGGATTAAGCATAATTGCCCACCCCCCGACTTTTCTAATAATGAAAGCTATTGAGTGTTGTATAGAGGCGTTGGAGTGGTGTCTCCTTCCTCGCTGAGAAAGGTTTTGCAAGTGATCTGTGATAGCGTGGACTGACACTGTCGCGTCGTGCTGCCGGACTTAGCGGCCTTCTCCAAATTTGAGAGGAGGCAGTGCTGGAGGGTTTTTCTGGCCACCTTAAGATTTGTTAGTCTGTGTTCAGCGTTCAGAAACGTGCTTGTGTTTTTAAGGGTCGTGTTTATCGACTTCTCTTTGCAATTGAAAGTTAATATTTGCTCCCATTACACGGTTTAGTACAATCACTGAATTCCAGGCGGGCGGGGTGGGGGGGATTCTGTCTTTAAAAGTGAAGGTAAATGCCAGCGAGCTGTGTGAGTCTGCAGAATTTTGGTGACAGGCTGGAGAAGTGTCCCTAAGTTGTAGAGTTATTAAATTCTTTGTTTAATCTTGGAAGCATGTAGTAATTGTGTTTGAAAAGACATTGATAAGGCATATGCCATATCCAATACGGAATTCTTTAATAGTTTGTAGATGGTTGAGGTGATAGCAAGTGCATAACTAATGGACATAGTGCTTTTTCTACACAAGTCAGAATTACATTGAGAGAGCAAGACCTTTAATTACCTTTTTTGTGTTTATAAAGGCCACACAGTAGTACAGTCTAGAATTGTGCATTACTTAGAGTGGTATGTGTTTAAAGTATTTTTAAAGTTGAGAATTTCTTTCCTTATAAATTCCTACTTATTGGAACACAAACATTCTGAGAAATACTCTCTTTATAGTTTGGCACAAAGAGAAACTTACAGTTCTTGAGAAGTAAAGATTCTGTGGGTTTTTTTGTGTGAAATTGTAATGTCAAAATTGTTAGGTATGATCATGCCGATTGGTGTATGTTGTGTGAGATGCTTTTTGAAATTATTTTCATCTACAGTGGTATTATGTTCCATATGTGTTCTATTTAAGCCTCATAATCCTGTTTGGTAAATATACCCATTTTATAGATGAGATGTTAAGTAACAAAACAACTAAGGAGGGAGGTGAATTTGAACCTAAGACTGATTGTAGAACTGTTCAAAGAATGTTAGTACTATCAAGAGGGAGGAGAGCTCTTCTGTGCAGGTTTGGTTGGAAATACCTTTTGTCCCTGAAACACTCCCCCAGCCCCCAATCTTAGGTATTGACATTTTCAGAGGGTAGTAAATCACTGAATTCCAACCTTCCAAGTTTTTATAGTTAGGGAAATTGAACTATGCAGATCAAGCAGCTCTTGACTCCCACTATAATTTTACTTTGAATAGGTGATATGTGTGTATGTCCCAAGAATAAAAATTTAAAAAATCAAACATTACAAAAAGGTAGGCCTCACTTTCCCAGCAGACCTGTTTCCAAAGGTAACCAGTGTCCAGACTTACATTTGTGCAACATGGATATGTTGTGTTCATTGCAAGTGCAGGTAATTTACATAGAAGCCCTCTTTTTTAATACATATGTTACATCATTCTTTAAGGCTGCATGGAATTGTGTTCTGTGGCAGTGTTAATTTGTTAAAGTCCCTTATTAGTGCCCAGGAAGGTTACTGTGTTTCTAATATTTTGTTATTAAAAGTCATACTAACAAGGCAACATAGTGTTATAGGTGTGGACTTTGAAGCTCAAGTTCAGTTTGCATGAACTATTCGTGTTGGCACAGTATTTATCCTCCCCTTTTCCTTGTTTCCTGGTCTATAAAATGGGCCAGTATACGTGTACCTTACATGATTGTCATGAACAGAGTGGACACATAAAATACTTAGAGCTTAGTAAGATTTAAACAAATGCTTAGTTATTAATATTAAGCATTTCAAAGTACATCTTTGGCATATTACTGATGGTGCAGTTTTGGTTAGAAAGTGTGAGTTTGAAATTTTCATAAGATGATGCCAAATTGCCCTTCAAAGAGTTCATACTAATTTCTACAGTTACCAGTACAACTGCGTTGCTTCTCAGAGATGAGCGAAATCCTGTGATGATTAACATCATCATAGATACATAAGCTGTAATTTGGCTTTGGCTTTTTGAAAAGCTCTTAAAATGCAGAGGGTGGGTGTGTTCCTGAATATGTTCTAAAATATCAGTCTTTCTGACATTTTGCATCAGATTTAAATTTTCTTTTTAAGATCAGTTGAAAAAAGTTGTTTGGGCTTTAGAAAAAATTTGAGAAGTCATACATATTTTGTAAAGAGTTAGTGTCCTGGCTGATGTGGCTCCATGGGTTGAGCACAGACCTGCGAAAGGTCACAGGTTCACTTCTCTGTCAGGGCACATGCCTGGGTTACAGGCCAGGTCCCTGTTGCCTGGGTGCGAAAGGGGCAATTCACACATTGTTGTTTCTCTCCCTGTCTTCCTCCCTCCCTTCCCCTCACTCTACAAGTAAGTAACTAGAAAGATATTTTTTAAAGAGCAGAATTTAGAATCTTCAAAACCTCTGGAAATTAATCAACTTTTTAAAGATCTGCTGACATTTGGCGTTACTAAGGGGGGGAAATGGTTTAAAAAGCAACAACGATTACACTTTCTTTGTATTTAGTTATAAGCCAAGAGTTGGTCCACTACTGTACCTCAGGCTTCCTTTAGTTACTGGGGTGATTTCCTCTTGCTAATTGTTTCCCAAAATAATTTTAGCAGCACTCTGCTTTAGTTACCACCCCCCATCCCATCCTATGCCAAGAAAGCATCTATTTAGGAATCTTTGCTTCTACATAGTTGGGATATTTTAAGCATGGTACTCTAACTAGCAGCTGAAGTGCTGCTGGCAGTGAGCAACTGACACCTGTTGAGAAGTACAGGCAGTTTAATTTCTAAAATCTCCAGAATTATTTACATATGTCAACTATTAGATCATTTGGTATATCTCATTTCCTTATTCATTAACCACGTATTTAGTAATTGTCATGCAGCAGGCAATATTCTAGGAGCTAAATATTAAGGAGTTTTTATGTGGAGCACAACTATCTCGTATAGTGAGAATTAGGACTTGGCATGTGACAGTGACTATTTCTAAGAACACACTGCCACATTGGAGTTCTACAAAAACCTTTTGATTTTATTTATAATGCTGAAGAGGCGGCTTAATTTTTGTGCTAACAAACTTAAAGGTTTCTAGTAGAAGCATTGATTTGCAACATAGGAAGCTGTCTTTGATTGTGGGAATATATTTTGATCTATAAAACATTGCTTATGCCCTGACTAGGTGGCTCACTTGGTTGGCACATTGTCCAAGTCACCAAAATGTTGTGGGTTCGGTTCTGGTTGGGGAGCATATAGCAGGCAACCAGTCAATCCATGTTTCTCTCCCTCCCCCTTTTCCCCTCCCTCCCCCTTTTCCCCTCCCTCCCTTCCTGTCTGTAAGTCAATAAACATATTCTCCCTCCCATGAGTGTTAAAAAAATAAAGTACTTCTGAGTGGGCTACAACATAGGCTTGAAGCATTATAATTTAATGCTTCTGCCTTAGAGTGTTGGATCTGAATTTTTCCTAGACTAGTATTCCTTAGTTCTTAATTCCATATTTGAGATAAGAAGTTCACAACATTAGTCACTTCATGAAACTTGTTTTTTCTTTTGAGAAAGTTTTTCTAGTGTGAATTAATGATCCCCTATAAGCATCTGCTCAGAAAATGAGAATTTCAGGACCCTTTACTATGATAAAAAATGGAGATGAACCATACTTGACCCAGTTACTTTTGTATCTCCCAACACTTTTGATAGGCATTAAATCTCTTTACTCTGGATCTTTTTTAAAAAGCTAATTCAAAAAAAATTTTAGGCCCCGGCTGGGTAGCTCAGTTGGTTAGAGTGTCATCCCAGTAGGCCAGAGTTGCGAGTTTGATCCCCCAGTCATGGAACATGAGACAACCAACCAAGGAATGCATAACTAAGTGAAACAGCAAAAAATCAATGTCCGTCTGTCCGTTCTCTTTCCTTCACCTTGCCTCTCTCTGTCTAAAGTCAGTTGAAAAAATTTTAAGGAAATTTTACATTTCCACGAGCAATGAATGAGGGGTGCTGCTTCTCTGTATCCTCACCAGCACTTGTTAACATTAATTTTTGTTTTCATTCTCGTAATAGGTGTGCAGTGAAATCTCCTAATTATAGTGATGTTCAGCATCTTCTCTTATTTGTGATCAGTATATCCTCTTCTGTAATATTTTTCATTTCTTCTATTCATTTTCTAATTGGAGTGTTTAAATTCTGCTTTTGAGAGTTTTTTATATATTCTAGATCCAAGTCCCTGTCAGGTATGGGGTTTGCCGATATTTTATTCCCTTGTGTATCTTGTTTTTGTATCCTCAGTGGGCTCCTCTGTAGACCAGAATTTTTAATTTGATGAAGGTCAGTTTATCAGTTTTTTTTTTTTTCCTCTTATGGAATGTGATTTTTGTATCATGTCTAAAAATTCTTACATTTAGGTACTAAAGGTTTTCCCTATGGTTTTTTCCCCCCCGAAACATTTTATAGTTTTGCATTTAAGTCTGTGATTTAAATTAATTTTTATATGACATTTGAGTTTTGAGTCAGGGTTTGTTTTTGTTTTGTTTTGCCTATGAATGATATGGAATCACTCAAGCATCATTTGTTGAAAAGACTATTCTTCCTCCTTTGAAATGTTTCTGTATTTTTGTGAAAAATCAGTTGGACGTATTTCTCTGGTTTTATTTCTGGGTTCTTTTTTCTATTCCATTTATCTGTGTCTTTCTGCCACACAATGTTGACTGTTGCAGCTATTTAATAAGTCTTGAAATTGGGTAGATTAATTCTTCCCATTATATTATTCTTTTTCAAAGTAGTTTTAGTTATTTTAGTTCCTTTGCCTTTTCATATAAATTTTAGAAAAAGCCTTGTCAATACCAGTAAAAAAAAAAATCTCAGTTGGATTTTGATAGGAGTCGTGTTGAAGTTTCATTAAAAACTAAACATACACTTAACAGTGCTGTCTGGACATTTGTCCCAGGGAACTGAAAACTTACACTCACAAAGAGTCTATATACACAAATATTTGTAGCAGTTTTATTTGTAATAGCTAAAAACTGGAAACAACCAAATGTCCTTCAAGAGGTAAATTGTGGTATATCCACCCCATGGAATGTTCCACAATAGTATGTTCCACTAGAAAGAACAAACTATTGGTACATGCAGCAACTTGGATGGCTCTCAGGAGCATTAATGCTGAGTCCAAAGAGCCATTCCAAAAAATCACACAGTACGATTCAGTTTATGCAGCATTTTCAAAATGACAGAATTAGAGATGAAAAGGAGAGTGGTGGTTGTTGGGCTGAGGGATGGGTGTAGCAGGGACAGAGAGGGTGAGATCTTTGTGACCATGAAATAGCTCTGTGTCTCACTTGTTTGGGTGATAGTTACACAAATCTACACATGTGATAAAACAGCAAAGAACTATTGCACACGTACCAACGTCACTGTCCTGGTTTCAAAGCACTTTTTATGTGTTATGGGTGTTCTTGAATTTATTTCAGTAAAAGCATCACTTGGATATCTTACTCTATTTGTGAACATTTTAGAAAAAGATAGAAATTCATTTGGCAAATAGACTTAAAAATCTTCTGTTGAAAGGGGAAAAATAATATAAGGGAAAAAATCTGTTTATACAGTTAAGATGCTCTCCAAGCTAAATTTTCAGGCTGCCTTTTTTTCTTTTGCATTGATACATTGGATTGTTGGAAGAAAAAATGTGAACAACATACTTGTATTTCTGCTAAGACCATTTCATTCATAAGATAAATGTTATACTGTATCATTGTCCTGAATTTAGTTTTAAAATAAGACAAGTGCTTTTCAAGTTCTTGAGTTGACAAACTGTATGTAATACACTCCCTTTTTAAGCCTCAACTTTTCTAAACTACTGACTGGGTCCAACCCACCTACTTTGTCTATGGTCTGGTGAAATGTAACCCGCTTATTAACACAGCGCCCATGCTCATCCTGAGCTGCTCATTACTGTGTAAAGCTGAGAGTCTCCGTTTTTAAGGGGTTCCAAAAATGAAAATTTCCACAAATTAATATGTGTGCCTGAGTGTATTTTCTTGCCATGAAGAATATATTCTCTACCTTTTGATCAGAAGCAGACTATTACCATAGTAGTCAAGATAGGGATGAAATTAAATTAACACTTGGTAGAACTTTCAAAATGAAATTTTTCCAGTGACAGTTTTTACTTTAAAAAAAAGTAGGACTTCTATTTTAATATTATAGTAGGGCACGAATATAATTTGACTCTTGTCCCTTTCCTTTCAGCTTTAATATTTGGAGGTCTTTTTCTTCCTCTCTCAAAATTAAAAGCAATAAGTTGTATTTTTTAATGCATTTAAATTTGTTCCTTTTATAGTTCTCATACTAAAAGGAATAGGAAACTTACTTTCAGATTTTTTTAAAAGATTTTATTTATTTATCTTTAGAGGGGAAAGGAAGGAAAAAGGGAGAGATACATCAATGTATGGTTGCCTCTCGTGCGTCCCTGGCTGGGAACTGGCCTGCAACCCAGGCATGTGCCCTGACTGGGAATTGAACCTCGATCCCCTGGTTCACAGACCCATGCTCAATCCACTGAGCTACACCAGTCAGGGTTATTTTCAGATTTTTTCATGTCATGAAATATTTCAATTTGTATATGGTATTTATATTAAGTTTTTTTCCTTTTCAGGTTTCCTCCTGTTTCATAGTCAACCAGAACAATGTTCTACGCACATTTTGTTCTCAGTAAGAGAGGGCCGCTGGCCAAAATTTGGCTAGCGGCCCATTGGGATAAGAAGTTAACCAAAGCCCATGTGTTTGAGTGTAATTTAGAGAGCAGTGTGGAGAGTATCATCTCACCGAAGGTACGTTTGAAGTTGCTATTTTTACTCATTTTGTTGATTGTTTACTGGTATGTAAAATAGAATTCTATGAAACAACTTTGGAGATAGGTCTCTATATATATTGAAGGCAAAGAGAAACCATAAATTATCCAGAGTTCCAGTTTGATACTCTCTTCTTACACAGATATTTTTATTTGCTTATTTTAAGGGTACATGAGTGTGAGGTCAGATAGTACCCAAATATTTTCTATTTGGCTTTCCAGGTGTTTTTATACTAAAATATGTGTGTGAGTGTTCCTCATGTACGAGTTTAGAAAATATTTGAAATAAGGACCCATTAATTAGAAAAGGTTGCAGAGGCAGATCTGTCTTGTCCACCTAACAGGTAGTCTCCATACCACTTGCTGCATATAAACTTACAGGAACACTTGCTCTTCTTGAAGATACCAAGTATTTTCCTTGTTTCAGAACTTTTATGCTTGCTGTGCCCTTCCCCTAAATACTTAATTCCTGTCTGTCTTCCACTAGAATGGAAGCCTCATGAATATCCTTACCTTATCTGCCTTGTTTACTGTTCTGTTCCTGGAGAGGCTTTTATCGACATCCTCTAAAACTGTTCTGAAGTGGTGGTCTGCACCCTTGGATTTCACAGATAGTGTAGCTGAAGTAATATGGGGTTTTTGTGTTGCCAAGAAAGGACCTGTAAGACACACAAGATGCAATTCATCAACATTTCATTGAAGGATACACATGTTGACTTCAAAAATATATGAAGGATAAACAAAATAACTGAAGTCCTTATATATTTTAAATAAATATTTTATAAACCTATCATCTGTGTTCTAAGTGTCTTTTTCTGGACATTGTATTTATACATATATGCACTAATTGTCCTGTTGTGAAAACATTCCAAATCCTAGCTGTCTGGACCAGCATTGGCAGCTGCTCTTCTTAGAATTGACAGTTTGGACAGTGCTGGCTTATTGTGTTAAATAAATAAGAGTAGTTCTTTATTGCGGAAAGAGTGAGGTGTTTTCAGAGGATTAAAGTGTGGATGTTGCAGAGACTTGTTCAGAAAAGTTAAGTGGGAAAGTATGTGTTTTAGATGGGGAAAATGAGAGTTTGTATTTGGAGTTACGATGATTTTTGCTGGTTTTAGAATTATAGCCAGTAGAATTTATTGGTTTTAAAGATGTTTCTGTCATTTCATTTATAAGACAATACTTATTTCAAAAATTTATTAAAATGAAAACTTTACAGGAAAATAAGTTATCTGTAGCCCTACCATCTAGAGAAATGTTCAGTATTTTGATGCCTGTGAGACTTTATGCATGAATTTTACATATTATTTTTTTCCCTTTTTGTGCATGTGCACAAATGTTGCATTAATTAACATGCTTTATAGCAAGACTGCATGCAGGGAAAGCTCTGTTCCTAGCTTTATTACCATTTTTGATGGTGGCGTTGCAGTGTCATAGTTTTCTATCCACAGAACTTAAGTGCAAAAAATAAAAAGAGAAATAGACTTAACCCACATTGAATTAATGTCACTTGAATATTCATAAATTCACTGTAGAAACACTGACCTGCATGATCGTGGGAGGCTACTCTAGGTGCTTCTGCGAATGCTTAGTGTGCGGCATGTGCACTGCGTGACCTCTGTAGTACTCAGAAAACTCTGCACTGTAAAACACGTTCGTCCCCTAGGATTTCAGGTAAAGAATTATGGACTTGTGATTCAGTGTTTTGATTGTGTAGGGTTTATTTTATCGGTCTTTTTTAAAATATATAATTCATGTGGGGTTTTTTAATTTTTGAATTTTAATTCCTCTTGTCTTATGCAGTGCAGCCATTGAAAATTATGATAATGTTACAGACAGAGCCTTTCCAAACACAGTCTGATCACAAAAACAATATGATGCAGTTGGTATGCACATGCCGAAAAAAAAAAGTACATGCATACATAAAAGCCTAAAAGTTATACCAAAATGCTATTATTGAAGATTTATCTATGTGGTAGTTGTAGGTTGTGTAGGTTGTCTTTATTTTCCTCTTTTCAAAAAACAGTAAATATTGCTTGTTGAATCTTTTGTTCACATTCATAAGTCTTTGTTTAACGTTGATGTTTAGGAATGTAGTTGAAGAGCCAGGTAATAAACTTATATTTTAGATTTCTGATGTACATTAACAGTTTGCTCTGTGGGGTGATTATACCAGTTTGCACTGCCAGTCAAATTGTATAGGAACATGATTTTTACTTTTTTTATAGGTATGCTTACTGAGACAGAGTAATGGAAAAGAAGAAATTTAGCTCTTTTATTGAAATTTATATGAGTCGGTAATCTGACATCCATAGCAAATATTGAGGGTGATTGGGCTTAAAAGGGCAACAGTTCTTTTTCATGGTATGTTGCGAGTGCTTCGTACCCTGTTAGCAACACTGCGTATTGTCTTCAGACAACCTGGCACATGAAGGTATGCACCAATAGCCGCAAAGCAAGGTATCCATTCATTTCCAGAATAATGTAGGTTATCGAATATTTGTGAGAGACCAAATAACTTACTCTAAGAACCATTTCTAAGTGGGTTTTTATTTGACTGATTTTGCTTTATTGTGATCGAATATAAAGATATTTCTACAGGGTGAAGTGACCTGAAAATTTGTAATGTTTGCTCTTGGTGTGCAGTGGAGATGCTTGGTTTAGTTGTTTAGAACAAGTGTCAGACATAGAGACACGTGGCTCAGTTGCAGCTGCATGCCTTTCCCTTCTCTGGTTGGAACAGCCGCTGGCAACCTCCGCAGTGCTTTCCTTGGATATACAGACTGTTCTTTATTGTACCTGCACCTTAACGTGAGCTAACAGTCACACTCCGAACCAGACTAATCCAGAAAGAAAGCCTTCTTCACCCAGACACTGCTGTTAAAGGCTGTGATTTGGGGTGAGATAATAGCAAGCAAAGTTTTTTCCTCTCTTCCTTTCTTAAATGAAGTTGAATTCAATATTAATTTTAAATTTCCTAAGACCACATTATAAAAGATTCTCATTTGCCATTAAGCACTAAGTCCTGGATTTCGTCACATCTATTAGAATTTTAGACACCTAAGAATTTATAGCTGTAAACTTTATAGTTTATGCTATAAGTCATGTCAAGTAGCCATAAATGTAGAGCCTAGGAGTCATCGTAAATAGGATTCTAGGTACTGTAGAGCATGCACATAAAGCTTAAAAATAACATTGTCTCATAAGTAATGTAATTTCCTCCTTAAAATTTATGCAGATGTTTAACAATGTTCTCTGCTAACTTAGAATTTGCTAACTTTTTGGTATGATTTGGAAGATGACCTGGCAGAGCTTGAGTTCATGTTGTCTTACCCCCTCAAAGAAAATTTTCTTTATCACAGTCAGAAGAGTTTTGAATCATCCTGTTCACATTGGGTATTTACTTCTCTCATTCTTTTCCCAACTCCTGCATCTCATCCCATGTAAACATTGGTCAAAATCTACCCTGAAAAAAAACAGGCCAAGGAGTATATTTTCCTGTGGGGAAAAACATGGCTGCCATTCATTATCCTTTATCAGTAAGCTTTTCAGCCAGGTACTATAAAATCCTCAGTGAAAAATGCTTGCATAATAATGATGTCATACAAGGATTCACTATTCTTAGTTTCTTGGCTACTTGTCCTCATACTTACAACCTCATTGGTGACTGCAAGCAGTTCAAAACCCTGCCTACTCACAATGCAGGAGAGGGAAGAGCATTCTTTTTTTCTTTAAAAACACACCTGAGGACAATTTCTCATTGCTTTAGAGGGAGAGAATGGGAGAGAGAGAAACATCAGTGTAAGAGAAATACTGATGGTTTCTTTCTTGTACACACCCTGAGCATGGATCAAACCTGCAACCTGGACATGTGCCCCAAGAATCACACCCGTGACCCCTTGGCTATGGGATGACAATGCTCTAACAAACTGAGCCACACTAGCCAGGGCAGGGCATTCTTCTGTAATGGGAAAATCTTCCTTAGAAACTCTCCGACATCTGGGATTTGTACAGAAGGTATCCAGCCACGTAATATAAAAAGTAGAGACATTTATTGAAGAAGATACAAGAAACATTGTACATAGGACAATGATGACTCAGTCCCCTTCAAAGTAGGCACCTTGGGACCTCACATAGATCTCCCAGTTATCATCAGCTGCCCCTTATATTTTCCTGAATCTCACTGATTGTCTGAAATCTCTTCCCTTTCATAGGTGATTTTAGTTTTGGGAAAAACCACAAGTCACAGGGTGCCAATTATGGGTTGTAGCGGGTGCTGACTCACCTGGGTGATTTGATGTCCCCCCCCCAAAAAAAAAATACACGAGGTGTGATGCTGAGCCAGCACATGTTGTGATGAAGCTGCCGGTCCCCAGTTGCCCATTGCTGTGGCCTTCTGAATCATCCGTATAGTTTCCACAGAGGAGTGTTCAAGCTTAATGCAAAAATTGATGCTTATCCACTGTGGTACCAGCTCGGTCATTTTGATTGTACTGACCATACGGTACACATGCCCACTCAATGATCTCTATGTCCCCGCTGATGAGTAGAGCAAAGTCATCATTGTTCACCCATGCGCATTCCAGTCCACTCTCCTTGGCTGCCTGGTTACATCAGTTTTGTGCAGACTGTTCTCATTACATTAACAGTGGCTGGACTTTTTCTGGACAGACCTTGTACTCTACAGTTATTTGTCTTTGGTTGAGCTGAGTTGCACACTCAAGAATAAACATTAGCAGAGAGAAGTAAACAGTCATCCTTCAAGGCTGGGGACATTTGGTTCCCAAACAAAATGAGTGCAGTTAGCCAGCAAGGAGCAGTGGCTTTGGATTGACAAAGCAAAGTTCCACATGCTCCCTAGTGTGCTAAATCCACGGAACACCTTAGTGCCTGCTTTATAGCTACTGTCATGTCTGCATTAAATTCATGAATTACTGCCAGCCTGCCTATCCTTTGGGGCACTTCGGGAACTTACAGGTAAAGGCAGTAAGAAATAAAATATAGGTGATTGAGGTGACTTTAAATAAATGATAAAATATATAAAGAGAAAAGGTAAAAACTGCCTATAAATTGAACAAAGACAAGCTCTAAAGTATAATTACCCATAAAATGAGGAAATGAACTTTATGAATTAGATTGACATTAATGTTTTATTCACAGGTGAAGATGGCACTCCGAACATCAGGACACCTCTTACTGGGAGTAGTTCGAATCTATCACAGAAAAGCCAAATACCTCCTTGCAGATTGTAATGAAGCATTCATTAAGATAAAGATGGCCTTTCGGCCAGGTATTACTGGGTGTTTTTTTTTTTAATTTTGGAGTTTCTAGTGTTTTATTTAAACTGCTAAAAAATATTCTAGATCAGCATGTCTTGTTTTATTTTAATTGTAATACAAGGGACCCTTCAAAGGGCGAGGCTAGGAGAGGCAGGGGTCCAAGGGAAGAAGCCTACTTCTGTTCTATCTGTGCACTTACGACAGTCACCCCTTCTGTGTTCTTTGGGGCTGTCTTCTTTCAACCCCTTCTGCAGAAACTTCTGTGGAGCTCAGTCATCAGAGGTTAAACTGTTGAAAACCAGTTATTATATGATTTTTCGAAAGTGCAGAAAAGAAAATCACAGGATTTTAATTTTTCCCAAGTAATTTTAGTGTATAGTATGACGTTAAAATCAAATTCACATTTAAGTTGTTGAGAATTTTTATTAAATGTTCTCTGTAGTTTTTTGTTGTTTTGTTTTAGGTAATAATTCTAAAACTGGACTCCAGCAACCAGACTTCTATCTGAAAATTATTATAGTGTTTATCTGAATTCATATATTATTCTGTAATTTTTTAAAGCATTGGTGAAACTTTATTCTAATTAAAGTAACCTGAATGTTCAGGAAAAATGCCTTGTACAGTAGATTATATTAAGGTTATATTCTAGTACTTTATGACTAGTAACATTTTTTAGATCTGAGATTTTATTTAAAAAGTAAATTATTTAGGGAGAGGATGTGACCATTGATTTCTGACACATAGTTACTAAGTACATTTTGTTCACGCTTTTTCATTCATCTTTGTCTTCTACAGCAGCGTGTGTTTTTATAGACAGCTTGAAAAATACAAAGCAACTTATAATCTTGTAGCATCATTTTCCCTCAAAAACCAACTCCTCTTAACTTTTGGGGCACTGGTTTGTAATCATTCCTTTTCCTCATAAATTTCACACAAATTTAAAAAGCTATTTGTTGATGTTTTTAAACACATATTAGCTTCAAGAATAATTAGTACTTTGACATTTCTTGTAAAGGAAGTAGTATGGTTTATGATTATAGAAAACCAAAAGTACTTGTGTTGCAAGAGCTTTCCATACATTATTAACCTTCTAAAATACAACCTTAGGAAATTATGCTGACTTCATGTTGCTTGGATCCCTAGGTGGTCTGTGATGTAGCCAGGCCTTGAAGCTGCTCATTTCTTTTCCAGGTGTTGTCGACCTGCCCGAGGAAAACCGAGAAGCTGCTTACAATGCCATTACTTTACCTGAAGAGTTTCATGACTTTGATCAGCCACTGCCCGACCTAGAGTATGTCCTTTTTTTTTAATTGTTTACTTGGTCTACAAGAAAACATTATTGACTTCTAAGTGTACAGTTTTCCTTGAGATGCTTTGTCATTGAGTTAACATTTAGCTAAAATACATACGCTTTCATTAAGGATAGTGAAGCCTCAATTAAAGTATTTGTATTTCTAAATGTAACCTGAAAATGCTTCTTCTATAGGGTAATAGTATAGAAGATACCAACTTTAACACAGCTGAGATATGAGAATACTCATGTGCTTCAGCCAGAGCTTATGTAATCTGAACAGTTGTCCAATCCAAGTGTGTACTTTACATAATGGTATCAGTGAACTTGAACTGTTGCTGTATGGTTTTTCTTCAGGAGAATATATTAAAATTATCTACTGGGTTTTGGGGGGATTGATTTTGTTCTGTTTGATTGGCTTTGGACAGGCTGTACTCAGTCACAATTTTTGTATTCATAATCATACGAAATAACTTTGTACGGAGAGCATGAAAGGGCCTTGTTATATAGCACACATGTTAAGACCAGATGACCGCACAGAGATGGCTGTCACAGCAGAGTGCTGTCGTGCGCGTTGTTTCCCTCCTCGAGTCCTCACACTCCAGCCCTCGGTGTCATGACGGGGAGTGTGACTGAGTTTCCGAGTGATCATGAGCACCATTGACAACAAGAAACCCTCCATACCAAGTCCCACTTACCTTGTGAAAATTTTCTCTGCTTTTTAAATTGATCCGTGACTCCTAATTAAATTTGTTTTATTTTGATTTTGTGTGTGTGTGTGTGCGTGTGTTAATTTGTGCTGGGCATTATCTAGCTGCTTTACTGTTTGTTTCCTCTTATACTTCCATTACTTATTCTTTTTATATTTTATCATGGAAATTTTTTAACATAGCTGAAGGTAGAGGGATTGGTATGATGATTCCCCTGTTCAGCTTTATTTTTATTTTTTTAAAGATTTTTATTTATTTATTGTTAGAGAGGGAGAAAGAGAGGGAGAGAAACATCAATGTGTGGTTGCCTCTCACGTGCCCTCTACTGGGGACCTGGCCCACAAGCCAGGCATGTGCCCTAGACTGGGATGGAACCAGGGCCCTTTGGTTCACAGGCTCGCGCTCAATCCACTGAGGAACACCAGCCAGTGCCAGCTTCTTTAATTATCAGTATATTACCGGTTTTATTTCATATGTATTTCCCCAAATCACCTTCTAGTCCCCACTAGGTTATTTTAAAGTAAATAACATATCTTAAAGGAGTTTTTAAAATATTCATCATAACATTGTACTTTTAGAAAAAGTAATTTCTTAATATATATGCAGTCACCATTCGAATGTCCCAGTTGACGCACAGGGCCCTTTTTTTTCCTTATAGCTTGTTTGAGTTAGGGTCTGTACAGAGTCTGTATACGACACTTGGTTAATTAATATGTCTCTTTAAAATAATACAAAAGGTTATTTGTTAGAAGACGATGCAAGTCTTGGGAAAGCCAGGTAGCTTCAGAGTTCCCAAAGCCTGTAAGTTTCAGCGACCTAGTAGAAACCCGTGCCTGTCTATTCTGTGCATTTCTAAGTTTTTTCTCTATAGCATATTGCCTTATGTAGTGATTTTAGCATATTTTGCTGCGGGTCACCAATGGCTTTACATTTTAAATACAAATTAAATTAGTTTTCAGATCATTCAGATTCTCGGACTGCATTTATTTAGTATTAAATACTAAGGATTCTAAATCTTGATAGGTTTACATGTATGCTTTTCCTTGTAGTGAGAATTGGGATTTTTTTTTTAACCTTATAAATACATTACAGGACTCTACTAAAATGTATTTGAAATTTTTTTGCAGTGACATTGATGTGGCCCAGCAATTCAGCCTGAACCAGAGTAGGGTGGAAGAGATAACTATGAGAGAAGAAGTTGGGAACATCAGTATTCTACAAGAAAATGATTTTGGTAATAAGAGAAACATCACTAGTCACTAGCGATAATGTTGTAATTCTGTTTAGCAGTTAGCAGTTTGAAAAAGAAAAGCAGGCACATGTTACATTCACAATGACAGAATAACTTAAAATTTCATCTCACATGTTTTCCACAGGAAAAGAATTTGCCTTCCAATCACTGTATTAAGCATTTTCGTTTTCGCACCAAACTTAAGAGTTCATTCTTTGCGTGCTCCTCCTCCTAAAACGTGATAGAACCTATATATTGACCTGTATGAAAAGTCTCACAACCTTTCGTTGAAGCAATGTGCACCTTTAAGCTATTATTTGGAATAGTTGCACTGTGTACCTATTCTTTTGAAATAGTATTCAAAACTAATAGCAAGCAGAAATCTTTGCTTGATGATACCTATTACAATAAAGTTTGTTAATGCAACCTAACAGGCATATGTATTTAGATTTACTTAACATATTCAGGGTAACCTAAATGTGAACCTTGCCTTTGAATTTGCTAGTCACACCCACAATGCATTTATCAATTAGATGCTAAAGATGTAAAGTTTAAACTAGATGTTTAAAATTAAAAAAATAAGCAGGACTTTAGTAAGCAAATGTAACATCATAATTATAAATCATACACTTTTTTATAACAATGCTGTTTCTGACTTTTTTCAACTAATGACTAAAATTTGTTCAGGTGACTTTGGAATGGATGATCGTGAGATAATGAGAGAAGGAAGCGCTTTTGAAGATGACGACATGTTAGTAAGCACTAGTGCTTCCAACCTCCTGTTGGAGCCTGAACAGAGCACCAGCAATCTGAATGAGAAGATTAACCATCTAGAATATGAAGACCAATATAAGGATGACAATTTCGGAGAAGGAAATGATGGTGGCATATTAGGTAGGTCACAACAGGGCAGTTATTCTAACAATGTCTATAGTCAGTTTTTACAGCGGTTGCTAGTTCTGTCTTGAGTAACTCTCCAGGTATATATTAGTCCGGTGAGAGTTCTCCGGGTTTTAAATTTTCCTAGTTCTTAGAACTGCTGTTTTTGTGTTTGGTATCTGTGTTAAATAAAATACATTTTAGAGATGAACTAGAAAATATAAACTAGGAATAAATATTTTTACATACTGTTTTATATTTATGTATACTCCGTTGAAGAGAAACAGATGCAAGTTGAACATAGATTTAAATTTTTAATTTAATCCATTTTAACAATTTTATTTTCCCAGTGATTGATATTGTTCCTTTAGCATTTCTTTTACAAATTTTAACTAAATTATCTTCCCTTTGCAGATGACAAACTTATTAGTAATAATGATGGCGGTATCTTCGATGATCCTCCTGCACTGTCAGAGACGGGCGTTATGCTGCCGGAACAGCCTGCGCACGATGATATGGATGAGGATGATAATGTGTCGAGTAAGCATGTCACGTTTAGTGAGTTGGGCGTGATTGTGTATATTCACAAAGGTGTTTGATACAGAAGACCACAAACTTAAAGTTCCAACTTTTAATGAACTGTAAATTGTCTCTTTTTTTAAGATTTTTATTTATTCGTTTTTAGAGGAGAAAGAGAGGGAGACAGTGTGTGGTTGCCTCTCAAGTGCCCCCCTACTGGGGACAAGGCCTGCAACCCAGGCATGTGACCTGAATGGGAATGAACGGGCAACCCTTTGGTCTACAGCCGGTGCTCAATCCACTGAGCCACACCAGCCAGGCCTGTAAATCTTCTTTAAAACAGTGCTTAAGCTTGATCACTAGTTCTGAGTCTCTTGAGTCTCTGAGGTGTTTAAACCCCATGCCTCTCCCCCTTTTTGGCCAATAGGATTCAACACTAGAGGGACTTCTTCAGAACTAAAAACTTTTTTCTTGGGACCAGTGGGGCTTTTTTCAGTTTCTCAGAGTGATTTCCCCTCCCTCATTTCTGGAATATACGTTAAATACTCAAGCCTTTTATAACCAATTTCTGTTTTTGTAGTGGGTGGGCCTGATAGTCCTGATTCGGTGGATCCTGTCGAACCAATGCCAACTATGACTGATCAGACAACACTTGTTCCGAATGAAGAGGAAGCCTTTGCTTTGGAACCTATCGATATCACTGGTGAGTGTGCTTTCTGACTTAGAAGGTGCTGGTTCTGGCTCTTGTCCACTAAACTGCTGCCCTACTTTACGTAACTATTTTCTTCTTTCTTCTTTGTCATAGTCATCTATTGTAGATTATCTGATAAGTATTTGTACAAGTCACTATAAGAAAAAAGTATAGAACAAGTTTTTTGCTAATATGTATCTTAGTCTTTTGGGGTTCCCAGAATGCTGGTAGGTCACATGTATAACAATTAGAAAACATTGGAAGGCATTTTACAGTAAAATACAACACTTACTATCATATATTTTTTAAAGTTCTATATAGTTGGGCTACAATCTTAGAAAACCTAAAAATACTTAAAAAAAAAAACTGGAATTATCAAAGGTTCTAAAAGCAATATTCTCTTTCCTTCGGTGCTTATTAAGAAACATAACAAACATTTAATTGGGGGTACTGTTTCTGAATAAAAGAGGCAACTTGAGACATGTAATTTGGATGTGAAACTTTAAAATTTCTAAATGAAATGTGGGTACAATGGAATAGAATACTTGAAATCAGTTACACTGTATTTCAAGATACACCATATTTTGTCACAAATAATGCACACTTTTTTGCCCAAATTTTTTAGGGAAAAATAAGGATGCACATTATACATGGGTAGTACTAATTCCATTTAATTTTTTTATTTATGAATATGCATTAAAAATGTAACTCTAGAATAACAATATTTGATGCAAATTAATACCCTGGAATATGGTGATCAGATTTTGTTTCTAAATATAAAGAAGTAAAATATTAAATTAAAAAACTAAACGGAATTCTGATTGTTTTTTCCCCTGAATATTTGGCCCAAAAACGTGGATGCTCAGTATACACAGCAAAATATGTTACTTTTAATAGAACCTTTTGGGTTTCTACTTAAAATCTGGTCATCAGAAATTATTTGTGGCTTGGGTTTCTGGTTTATAAAGGGTGCTTACTATATAACTGATGGTTGAGAAATTAAAAATGAAGCAGTGAATAAATCTTTATCCTCATGGAACCTAAATACCAGTTAGGAGACCATGAGTAGGTAGAATATGTACTGTATCCATGGCAGATATTACAGGTAACTGTAACTGAGGTAAAGGGGATAAACTGCAGTGTTTCAAATGGAATAGTCAGGCTTTGCCAGCTGTTTTAAGAACTTGAACTTTTACTTTTTAGGGACAGGACTTACTAGTTCAAGGACAGTTTAGACAAAGGCTGTCACTTTTTAGATTTTGAAACACATAAATTTATATGTAAAAACCATGGGGTATAACATGTATGTATGACAGGATGAAATCTTAAGGAATTTAGTTAATTTCACAAGCTTTTCTGTTATCTTCAAAAATCTAGACAGTGCTCCCTGCTTTACAAAGCTGTAGTGAGGGTTAGACATAATTGAGTGTCTGTGATGGAGTTCCAGGTCCATCTAACAGGGTTTGGGCTTCTTTCACTTCATCAAGCTGCTTGTACAGCTGCCATGTATGAATTGTAACGTTTCCAATAAAAATCATAGTAATTGCGACTGTCTATGGAGCAAAATAGTCTGTACCAAACAGTCTACTTGAGTAATTTACAACCGTATAAGTGGTCGGCCATATTGCAAATAAGAAAATGAAGACACAAGTAAGATCAAATTAACTTAGTTAACTTTCATTCAACTAATAAGGCGACCCTGAACTTGAGCCCAAGTACGAGTTGTTCTGTGTAATTTACAGTATAAGATTACGCAGGTCAACAAGTATTGGCTCTTGAATTATTTTTACTCATTTTGTATTAAATATATATTCATTTATTTATTCAGCAACTTTTTGTTGGACACCTATTGAATGCCAGCCTCTGTTCAGCATGTTGCTCGGGAAACCTCATTTAAAAGAGATTCTACCCCCACAAGGTTTAACTTTTCTCTAGTGCTTTTGTAGAAAAGCCAGGGATGATGAGACCAAATCTGGTCACTGTGTGTTTTATGCTGCCTTCTCAGGAAAATGACCTTATTTTCTTTTATCATTTCAGTCAAAGAAACAAAAGCCAAGAGGAAGCGGAAGCTAATTGTTGACAGTGTCAAAGAGTTGGATAGTAAGACAATTAGAGCTCAACTTAGTGATTATTCTGACATTGTTACCACTTTGGATCTGGCACCACCCACCAAGAAATTGATGATGTGGAAAGAGACAGGGGGCGTGGAAAAGCTCTTCTCTCTACCTGCCCAGCCTTTGTGGAATAACAGACTACTGAAGGTAATACAGTCAGTAGAATTTTTTATTTCCTATACATTTTGACCATTTTAAAAAATACTTTTAAAACCTTTGCTTGAATAATTTTTAACCTTGAAGTATTTTTTTAACTATGTGATAGTTAAATCCTGTGATAAACTGTTAGCTTTGTTGCCTTAGTGCGCACTCTGCTTCAAGTCTGCAGTCCTTTAATGTCGCTTTCTAGCCAAAGCATGTGGTCTCCGTTTCCCACCGTGAAGAATACTGGCTTTGTGAGAGTAGCCCTGTGTGCTCACTTAGTCCGCAGTGCTCCAAAGCAGGGTTCTGAGGCATCCGATGGAGGGCGCGGTGCTGTTAGGCTGTTGCTCGTTCTAGAATTGAAATGTGCGTAGAACCAGTGGACTTTACTTCGTATTTCACCGTGTTCTGAATGTGAAGTGTTTAAACGCACCAAGACTGTGGTAAAACTGCTATTTATTGAAAGCATGGTCATGTATTCATTTAGAAGATTTATATTTATATTTGTTGACTTCGTGGTCTTGTTATAGGAATTTTTCCTAAGGAGGTAATTCAAAATAATGGAAAACCATTTCTGTGTAGATTTTTATTACGTTGTTATTTATGGTTAGAAGTTTTTTTAAAGAAACAAAATGTTGAAAAATGGTTCAAGTGTGAAATATATCTGTGTATATATACACATACATAATCTCAATGGAACATTATGCAGTCGTTTAAAATGATAGTTAAGATTACCATATAATGATCAGTGATAAAAGCACTACGTACAGCTGTTTGATTTGATTACAGTTGGATTGAGTTTTAAGTGTATCAATATGAAAATAAACTTCAGGCAAATTTATTTATTTTCAATTTTTATAAATTGCTGCAGTTATCTGAAATTCTGTTTAAAATAAGCTTAAGGTAAAATGAAATGTGAGTATGTTATAACATTTAGAAATTTTGCTAAATGTATATACACTGATTACAACTGTATTAAAACTTACAGAAGAAGGAAGTGTCAGTGGGTTTTTAGTTCATGTGACTTACTTTATAATTGAGGGGTTTTTTTTTTCCTTAATTTTCTTTATAGCTCTTTACACGCTGTCTTACACCTCTAGTTCCAGAAGATCTTAGGAAAAGAAGGAAAGGAGGAGAGGCTGATAATTTGGATGAATTCCTCAAAGAATTTGAAAATCCAGAGGTTCCCAGAGAGGACCAGCCGCAGCAACATCAGCAGCGTGATGTTATCGGTCTGTCCTAGTGGAATAGTTCCCTGATGAAGTTTACCATAAACATTTGGCTTAAAATTTACTTGTATATTACCAAAGTGAAAGAAACCAGGAGCAAGGGAGTATATTCAAGATTTTGGACAGGGAAATGCATGCCTTATATTGTGCGGTCATGTTGTTAGATACGAAGCCTTCTGTTTCATGACTGGCCGCGTGATAGTCCGATAAAGGGTTATCCCTGAGGTGGGACTTGTTCTCTTAAGGCCCTTTCCCACTTTTAAATGTAATGTTATAAATGGAGTCATCTTTGTGAAAGTGAAGTTTTATTTGTCTTCCTTCATTAGAGCAAGTACCTATGTTTTAGTGTATTCATATTAAAAGTAAATGGTTGTAAAATGCTGTTTAAGACTGAATGACCAAAGTCTCTTCATATGGCTGGTTGCAGATGAGCCCATTTTGGAAGAGCCAAGCCGCCTCCAGGAGTCAGTGATGGAGACTAGCCGAACTAACCTGGACGAGTCGGCCATGCCCCCACCACCACCTCAGGGAGTGAAGCGAAAAGCAGGACAGATTGACCCAGAGCCTGTGATCCCTGTAAGTAACCAAGGCACAGTGTTTGGGGTATTCCGAAAATCCTTTTAAATCCACAGAACTAGGAAATGTTATGTAAGGAGGCTTTTTAAAAGTATCTTGGTTTAGACAGAAAATGCAAAGGAATGGGTCAGAGAAAAGAATGGCAGCAGAGGTTGTGAGCACAGTGTACCTAAGTGGGAGAAAGTGCTTTTGGGACTTTCAGTCTTTCTGACTCTTGTGGGGAATCGTGCTTCAGAGTGGTATATAGTGAACAACCTTTGCTAAGAGGACATCCTTGACCATGAACTTAGTTGTGGTTTATTTTTCTTTCTCAAACGTTAGTCCAGGGTAAATCTGAGATTCTAGACAAAATAAGAAAAGCAGTATATTGAACTTACTGAAATCTACATGTATTAAAGTTTTTATGAGTAAAATGAAACAAACTTTCTTCTAAATAAAGAGGATTTTTGCATTTAAAAATAAGCAAGTAGAGCCCTGGCTGGGTAGCTGAGTTGCTTAGAGCATCATTCCAAAACACCAAGGTTGCGGGTTATGTCCCTGGTCAGGGCACACATATAAGGGACACCCAATGAATGCATAGATAAGTAGAACAACAAATTGGTGTTTCTTTCCCTCTGTCTTTAAAATCAATAAATACAATTTTTTTTAAGCTACTAGATTCTTGTGCATCCTAGGCCAAGTAGGGGTCTAGATTGTCTCCTAGTTCCAGGTGTCTGACCACTTTATTTTGTTTAGTCTTTATGAGCAAGATCAAGCATTCTGTTTTACTGAGAAATAATTAACATAGCGTTGTGCTTAAGGTGAAAAGATATGTACAATAAGTTAGCATTTATTACCTCACATAGTTAAAATACTTTTTTTGTGATGAGAACTTTCAATATTTACTCTTAGCAATTTCAAGTACATGATTACAGTGTTAACTGTGATTACCGTGCTGTGTATTAAATCCTCAGAACTTTACCTTATAACTACAAGTTACATTCTGACCAATATCTCCCCACTTCCCAGCCCCCGTAACCACCATTGTCTTCCGTTTTAGAGTGCGCATACAAGCAGTATCACGCAGTGCTTGTCTTGCTCTTCCTGAGCATAAAGCCTCAAGGTTCATCCATGGTGTTGCAGATGGCATGATTTCCTTCTTTTCTCGTGGCTGAATAATGTTCCATTGCATAAGTATATTCATGTCTTCATTCATTGACAGACATTTAGGTTGTTTCCATATCTTGGCTGTAGTGTTGCATAATGTAGTTCACCATAATGTTGCAATGAACATTGGGTTGCCTATATTTTTTTGAGGTATATTTGTTTTCCTCAGATAAATACTCATAAGTGGAATTGGTAGATCATATGGTAGTTCAGTTTTTTATTTTTTTGAGGAATCTCCATACTGTTTTCCATTCTGGTTGTTCCTGTACATTCTACCAATAGTGCACACAGGGGCCCTTTTCTTCACATCGTTGCCAACACTTATTTCTTATCTCTTTGATGGTAGCCATTCTAACAGTTGGGAAGGTGGTAGCCCATTGTGGCTTTGATTTGCCCTTCCGTGATGCTTTAGTGATACTGAGCGTCTTTTTATGTACCTGTTTGCCATCTGTATATCTCTAGGAAAATTCTCAAGTTTATTTATTTTTTTACTTGAGTTATGAAAGTTCTTTGTCTGGGAAGGGGTTAGTATTTAAAATATAAATATATACATTACAAATATTTTCTTCCGTAGGCTGCCTTTTCGTTTTATTGATGGTATTCTGTGCAGAAGCTTTTTAGTTGATACAGTGTCACTTGATATTGTATCCAAAAAATCATTGCCAAGATCAATGTCAAGGAGCTTCCCATTTATAATTCTTCCTAAGAAGTGAGTTTTATGGTTTTAGGTTTTAACATTCAGAGTCTTTAGTGATTCCATTTCAGTGTTTGGTATAGGAGATCAGGGATCCAGTTTTTTTGGCACCATTTATTGAAGAGACTGTCTTTTCCCCACGGTATATTCCTGGCTTCTTTGTTGTAAATTAACTTACTATGTAGGTATGGATTTGTTCCTCTTCGGCTCTCTGTTCTGTTCCAGGTTCTGGTTTAATGTTTAGCAGACATTTCTGCCCATCTCCAATACTAGGCAGTTTTAGGCTATCTTAGTAAGTAATCAGAGTATACTTTTCAGATTGCTAAAAAAAAAGAAAACATCTGGTTATTTCATTAAGACTATGTACCATTAAGTACACTAAGGGTAAAAAAAGCTAAAATAAGTATAAAGGAAGTTAAGTCTAGTTTAGGACTTCCCCTCCTTAAGTCTGAGCAAAAGGAGGCTCCTTGGTAACAACAGTCTGTGGGCTTTTGGTACAGTCTCTGCCAAGAGGTGTTAGAATAATCTGTGCCCTCTGGTGGTAAGAAGGTGTTGAAAAAGCATGTATTTCTCTATGAGCTCAGAAAGGAAGAGTGGGGATAGGTACCACTCCTGGTAATTGTTCCTTGCCACTCGTTTCGCTTGTTAAAGATTTATTTTTTAAATGCTGTCAACTGTTAATATTTAAGCCTGAGAGGAAGGAAATTAAAGAGACAGACCACAAAGTAGTCTCTTCATTCTCATTAGCTGCCTCAAGAGCTTCAAGGCTCTCATTGAGAGCCCAAGCTTGGCTGCAATGGTCTTAAGGCATTAGTGGTGACTTTGATGCAGTAATGGGCAGCAAAGCTTTTCAGCCCTGCCCTGGAGTCAGTGGGTTGGATGTGTGTTTTTCTAAAATGGTACTGCAGAAAGTTTGGGTATTTTTACCATTTATAGTTGTTCCTGTTTGCAAAGTTCTCACAGAGACGTTTAAGTGTTTGACTCTTAAAAAGTGAGTGTGAACACACTTCTAGGATAAGATAATGGATTTACTTCTTTTGTGAATGGCAATACTTTAATGTTGTAGATTTGCACTTGTATGTGTAACAGTTTATTCTTAGATTGTATTTGTTAATTATTTTATTATCTTTCATACTGACAACTTTAAACTTGCTTTTGCCTCACCCTGTATAATCAATTTTTGATTGTGAGGTCATATGACCACAGTATTTTTCATTTTGAAAACTTTAGCAAATATGTACTTGTATATTTAAAAGAAATTACCCTTAAAATGTGCATCTTAAATTACCTTATTTGTATTGCTTTAAGCCTCAGCAGGTAGAGCAGATGGAAATACCTCCCGTAGAGCTGCCCCCAGAAGAGCCCCCAAATATCTGCCAGTTAATTCCCGAGTTAGATCTTCTACCAGAAAAAGAGAAGGAGAAAGAGAAAGAGAAAGAAGATGATGAAGAGGAAGAGGTAAAGTAACGTTCGAAATAAATTACCATTCCACCTTTAGCAGACCTTCTCCCATCTCTCTTACTTTTCATACTGGAAGTTAGTTCATTAATGCTGAGCTTCAGAGTGATGAAAAAAATGCCTTTTCACAGTGATGAAAAAAGCATGAGCAAAATTTAACCCAATGCTTAGTAATCTAGTATCATTATGAACATCAAATTTCATGCATGCTGTAACTCAGTGGCTTTTGAAGGACGTGGGACTGCCCTTCACTGATGGTTTTTTTTCCCCCCTTGGCTTCTAAATGGTTTGTAGCTGCTTTTATTATCTTATGGTCAATAGTCAATTCTTACTGTTAGCTGTGGCCTGGAAATCAGATAATCAAACATTATTCACGAGTGGGTTTTATTTTCATTAGACTAGAGTGGGATGTGACTTTCCTAAAATAGATTGAGTGAAGGTTGGAATGACTGACTTCCTTTTTTAAGTATAGAAGTACTATTTAAGGTCTTGAGGTTAATGTAAGACTTAGAATATATTCTTCTGTTGGATGTTGTCAGACATTTTATTTTAGACCTTTACTGAAGTGTCTTCGAGGTAGCATTGAAGCTTTTTAAATTTCCTCTAAGACTAAAAGGTTATGGATTGGATTAGACACATTTTCACTACCATCTGTTTGTGGTTGTAATTTATCATTATGCTAGCCATAGATTTCATAGGCACTTAGTGCTTAGAATTTAATATGAGCAATACATTGTTTTAAAGTCAAAATTTAGCCCCGGAGCTACTCTAGCCCATGTATTAGAGTGTGTGCCATTTTCTCAGACTTAGTGTTGAATCAGTATTTAAGTTATTGTGCATCCTCTTACATGTAAAGCTGTTTACTTCTGCTTAAAACACATATAGACTAGTACGACTTACTCATCTTTGCTAGTCTGTGGGCTCTTCTTGGTACTGTTCCACGATGAGATTAGGAATTGGCCGGAATATAGACTACCTATAAAATCATGCTCCAGAAAAATAATACATACAAATGCAGTTGAGATAAACAGTATGTTTAGTGGCATAGCTGATTTATATCCCAGCATACGTTCCTTCCTTATCTTAACAGGGGCCAAATAACCAACCAGCAATAGTCCACGGACCATGCTGTGTAGACCACATCTTTCTAGACCAGTACAGAATCCCATATTCAGCCCAATGTTTGCTTGCAGGTACAGAGGACTTTCTTTTGTAATTTAAGAAAGACAGACTTCAAAGTTTGTACTAAATCTAAGCGATTTTTCAGCAGCATCAAGTGTAATTTTTTCTGTTAGTCAAAATGAAGTGGTTTAAATTAATTTAGAGCTTTCAGGAGATACAGAAATATTTTATTTTGCAGCAGAGTAGTTTTGTCAGCTTACTTTGTAATGTGTGCGGGGTCATCTTCATTTAGGATGAAGATGCTTCGGGGGGTGATCAGGATCAAGAAGAAAGAAGATGGAACAAAAGGACTCAGCAGATGCTTCATGGTCTGCAGGTATGCCACCACAGTCTGGGCGTCTACAGCAAAGGCTTGTGGGATTGCTCTTTCAAAACAATAGTCCTGTGCTGTAGAACCAGAAAACCTGCCTTTGAAACATTTCCAGAACTACATATTTAAAGTACTTTGATACATGAACTGTTAGACCACGAGGAAACCTGCAGGCATCCAGGCGAGTGCTCTCCCACGGTTATCTTGCACAGCAGAGTTGTGGTGGTGATGTATGGTGATGCGCTTTTGTTTATCCGCGTCTTGTTTTCGGTTGAGCAAATTCATCTGCGTGAGTCATTAAATTTGTCGAATTGTTGTAGTGTCAGATGGCACATACCTTGGGCCTTAAAGTATCAGATATAGATGAGGTACCTTGAGCATGTGATACAACGGGGAAGTTGCTCCAAGTTTCCTAAAATAGATTCAAAGGATCATTGGATTAAGTGGAAATTTTAAGAACTATTAAGTGCTAGATTTTATTGTTATATCAGTTTAGATATCCAAAGAAATGAGTCAATAATATCCCTTAGATTTATGATTTTAGACATACTGTGATACACTCTTTAACCTTCTTGATTAATCTGAGAATCACTCTTACTATTCAAAGAAGTCCACTCTCAGCCCCCAATAGAATGAATATACAATATACTTTTTCCAGTATCCAAAACTGACATCTTGTTACACAAATTATTCATTTAATTCCTTTTTGTTTTGTTTTGTTTTGTTTTAGCGAGCTCTTGCTAAAACTGGAGCTGAATCTATCAGTTTGCTGGAGTTGTGTCGAAACACTAACAGAAAGCAAGCTGCAGCAAAGTTCTACAGTTTCTTGGTTCTTAAAAAGCAGCAAGCTATTGAGCTGACACAGGAAGAACCGTACAGTGACATCATCGCAACGCCTGGACCAAGGTTCCACATTATTTGAGCAGCTTAGAAGCACTGTAGCTAGTGTCTGTTTCACTAGTGTGTACAAATTGCCCCCATGTGTAGGGCACACAAAACCCTTTAAGAAAGTCCCGGTTTTTGTCTGTACAAAGTCTTCGCCTTTTTATTCATTTTTTCCAGTATTTTAATTTTATCAGTTTCATCTTCAAGGGAAACTGTGCTTGTATGGATTATGTTCTGATGGAGAAAACAAGCACCCCAAGGACTCAGAAGATTATTTTAACAGTTCAGAACAGTTGTGTGCAATATTGGCGCATGCAATAATGTTGAGTAGCAGTCAGCAGTCAGGATTTTTATCTTTGTTCTCCATTGGAAAGGAAAACGTGTCAGGGAAAATGCCTGACAGTTTAAGAATTATGGTATGAGTCTTAGAAGGAAATTGTCTTTTCCCATCAGTAACACTGGCAATCTTCTTGGTAACCGCTGTACTCAGGCCTGGTGCCCAAACAGAGGTTGTTCTCGAGATCTGTTTTAAAGTGTAATTCCACTGTGACTAAGGGGGTGTAGGAAATCATGTTATAACTCATCCCCTCGGCTACAAAATGATAGGGCTTGGTTAGAAGTGTTCCATTTTATAAATCATTCCATGAATCTTTTTAATGAACCTTACTATCCTGAAATCTGTTGTTTTAGGGAAGCTCTAAAATGAGCAGGAATAGACTTTTTTAGAGTAGAATGAACTTAAACATTTATAACTTTCCAGGAGCTATAAATCAAAGTTTTAAAAAAATGTTTGAATATATGTGAGTATTCGAATCACGGAGCTGGAAATTGCTATGCCAACTAAAAGGACAGACTGATGGGAAATCATACACCTGGTTGACCTAACCTTTAAGCAGACAATGCTGTAAAAATAATGGCTTCTCTGATATTTATTATAAGTTTTATTACTGACCTCTTTTTCCAACGCTGCACACTCTGTGTTTGGAACTTTAATAGCTTTGCAACATAAATTCTGTATCCAGTCCCTATAATTTAAGTGAAAAACATCCAAATAAAGGCTTTATTATTAACAGACCAGATAGCACCAGAAATTATGTGACTATTATGATTATCAAAATGTCTTAACTTTTTAGAGCAAGGTTACACTGAAAGTTCTAGCGTAAGTGTTGGCACTTTTGTGGGGAAATAAATCACTTTGGAAACTCAGACTTCAGTGTATATCCAGTAATTTAAAATTAAGTGAAATGTTTTAAATTTGTGAACGCGTAATTACTGTTTTGATGATTCATTTTCTTGAGAATGGTAATTGTATAAAATTGCTATTGCAGCTTTATTTTCAATATAATGTGCCTGTAAAACCATTTTTCTCCCTTTGTAAAAAGACATTGTAGATAATTGAATGTTTGATTATAGAAAAGTCATTAGTTCCTTGTTACACATTTTGTTAGTCTGTTTTTTGTTGCTTATTGGGTTTTAATATTGTTCCTGAAAATAGTTGATGCTATGTTATGTATAACTTTTCTAATAAAAGTTGTGTTACAAGCTGTAAATTGTTGGAGTATTGGTTATTCAGTTGGTGGTGCTGCCCTGGAAAACACAAGTGCATAAAATTATGCCATTCCCGTGGGCGTATAACCTCAGGGCCTAAACGAACAGCCGATAAGCCTGTCTTGGAAACTTCCTGGGTCCATCTGAAAAGCCTGCTGAAAGCCAGGGCATTCAGTAACTTGGACTATACCACTTTTGCATTCAAGCCTAGGACTTGTCCCACACCCCGTTGTCTTGGTATCTTTTTTTTTCAAGTGTATTTTATTGATTATGCTAATACACTTGTCCCATTACCCCCCTTCTTTATTCCCCTTGCCCTGCACACCCCCTCCCACCTCCATTTCCCCCTTTAGTTCATGTCCATGGGTTGTACATACAAATTCTTTGGCTTCTACAGTTCCTACACTATTTTTAACCTCCCCCTGTCTATCTTCTACCTACCATTTATACTTTTTATTCTCTGTACCTTTTCCCCCTCTCCCTCTTCCATGCCCCTGCTGATAACCCTCCATATGATCTCCATTTCTGTGATTCTGTTCCTATTCTAGTTGTTTGCCTAGTTTTTGTTTTAGGCTCAGTTATTAATAACCATGACTTTGTTGTCATTTTACTGTTCATATATTGTTTACCTTCTTTTTCTTTGATAAGTCTTTTTAACATTTCATATAAGAGTTTGGTGATGATGAGCTCTTTTAACTTGACCTTATCTGGGAAGCACTTTATCTGCCCTTCCCATTTTAAATGATTCTTTTGCTGCATAGAGTAATCTTGGATGTAGGTCCTTGCCTTTCATGACTTGGAATACTTCTTTCCAGCCCCTTCCTGCCTGCAAGTTTTCATTTGAGAAATCAGCTGACAGTCTGATGGGCACTCCTTTTGTAGGTAACTGTCTCCTTTGGCTGTTTTTAAGATTCTCTCCTTTAATCTTGACTAAGGTAATGATGATGTGCCTTGGTGTGTTCCTCCTTGCGTCCAACTTCTTTTGGGACACTCTTGAGCTTCCTGGGCTTCCTGGAAGTCTATTTGCTTTACCAGATTGGGGAAGTTCTCCTTCATTATTTGTTCAAATAAGTTTTAAATTTCTTGTTATTGTTCTTCTGGCACCCCTATGATTCGGATGTTGGAATATTTAAAGATATATCCTGGGGGTTCATAAGCCTCTCCTCATTTTTTTGAATTGTTTTCATTCTGTTCTGGAAGAGTGTTTCTTCCTTTTGGTCCACACCATTGATCTGAGTTCTGGTTTACTTCCCATCATTGTTTATTGCCTGTTCAATTTCCTTGTTGCACTCGGCACAGCCTTCACGTTTTCATCTAATTCGCAACCATATTCAGCCATTTCTGTGAGCATCCTGATTATCGGTGTTTCGAACTGTGTGTGTGATAGGTTGGCTGCCACTTCATTGCTTAGTCATATTTTTTCTGGAGTTTTGATCTTTCATTGGAGCCATTTTTGTCCCAGTGCACCTGTTATGTAGAAAGGGCCGGAGCCTCAGGTGTTCACCAGGGTGGGGCAACCTGTGGCACTGTGCTGTACGTGGGAGAGGGGTCCCTGAGGGAACAGTGCTGTTTGCTCCGATCTCTGCTGGATTTCAGTCACTTCCCCCGCAACCCACAGCAAATTGGGCCCTTACGGTGCTGATTCCCAGATGGGTGCGCTTGTGTACATTCCAGGACCCTGTGGGTCTCTCCAACAAATTCTCCCATAAGGCTGGGAGTTTCTCGCATTGCTTCAACTTCCACAGGTGTTTTCAGTCAGAGGTTTTGAGCCTTTATTTCCCTGAACTGGGACATTGGGTTGTGGGCCTCTCTCTAGCTCCCTAGTTATTCCTTCTGGTTTATCTGCCCTCGAATGGGGGACCTCCCGCTCCACCAGCCGCCACCTCACTGGGTCCACCATCCGCTGCTTCACCTATCCCCGTCCTCCAGCCACCACCTTGCTGTGAGTCCTCTCTGCCTAGTTGCCGTCTCCACCCCTCCTACTAGTCTGGCATGCATGTTTCTTTAATTAACTCGTCAGACTTCCACACACTTCAAGTTTGTCAGTTCTGGTGGTTTTTTGTTTTTAAGTTTGTTGTCCTTTTGGTTGTGCAAGGAGGTACAGTGTGTCTACCTACGCCTCCATCTTTGGCTGGAAGTGTCGTAGTGCCTTAAGGCACATCAGGGCTTAAACCATGAATAGTTTAATGCTGTTTATAATAGGAAAAACTGTTTACTAACTACCAATTATCCTCAGACCCAAAGATGCTTTAGTTTAGGACTCACCACCCATAGCAAAGACTAGCAGTAAAGAATTATAACCTAATACAAGAATGTTGGGAGCTAGAACACTGCATGCCAAAGTACCTGGGGGTAGTCCTGAAGGGGTTTTTATCAGGCGATAAAAAGCTTTTGCTAAGATTTGAAAGATGGCTCAGCATAGTACGTAAAGTGAAGTGGTTTCACTTTAGATACAGCAGAACCATGAGTACTCGATTTAGGATGTGGAAGCCTAGGTAGAGACTTGGAAAGAATCCCTTCTACTCAAACAGCTACTACCAAAGTGGGCCAGAGGTCTGGAAGTAGCTTTTCATTTCATTTGATTTTGGAGCCTAAAATTCAAACTTGATTCTCTCTTTCTCTGGGCCTACTTCTAAGACAAGATGAAAATCAGATCATGCACACCTGTTTCCAGAAGTTGTGAAGACCCTATGAGCTAATGCAAAGCAACTTTAAAAGCAGCTAATCTTTGTATAACGGGAGTGACATTACTTTTTCCACATCAGGTTCTTAACCTTCCCGATCCTGGAGCACGTCCTGTGGCGTGGACAGCTCCACCGGGACCATACGGCACCTCTGTCCATCTACAGCCACTAATTCTACTTACTCCTTCAGACCCTGGAATGCACAGGTGGCAAACACACGGGCCGAGGGCCGAATCTGGCCCTCCACCTTGTTTTCTCCAGCCTGGTACCTTGTTTCTACCTGGCAGCAGCACTGAGCCCTCACTTAAAACTGTTAAGGAATAGTTAAGTTTCAGTCCAAAAATTACATTCGGCTCTTTGAAGGCAACTGCAAGGCTGATGGGGCCCCCGGTGAAAATGAGTTCGACACCCCTGCACTGTAACGCCTCATCTTGGTGACTGGCTCCTTTGCTTTTCACGTCTCCAGTGTTTCACAACTGCAAGGTAGACCACCTTTCAAATGACTGCTAGTCACACATGACTAGTGGCTACCATATTAGCACTACCAGGTTGCACAATCGGTACTCCTAAACCTAGGCAAGGTGCTCAGAGTCCAAGAATGCAAAAAACAAGCAAAGTTCTCTGTCTTCATAGAGCTTACCTTCTAGCTTGGAGACAATGATGAACATAAGTCAAAAACCTAGTATGTTCAGAATGATGGGCTGCAGTATTACTTAAGAGCAGACAGAGTAAGCCTCATTTACAAGACAAGGTTCTCTGCAGACCTGAACGTTAGACAAGGATGCATAGAGTGTCTAAGGCAAGAAATACATAGGGCAAAAGCGGGGACATACATATGCCTGACATGTTCAAGATAGTGCAAGACCAGACGCTGAAGAGAACAGAGTGAGGGAAAGTGATCGGAAGTAAAGTGGGAGACACAACAGGCTGGGTGATGTACTGCGGGGCTCAGCCGTGCTACTGCAGTGTGACGGGTCGAAGAAGAAATAAGAGAAAAAATATCTCGAGACAAAGGAAAATGAAAAAACAGACCAAAATTTATGGAATGAAGCAAAAGCCGTTCTAAGGGAAAAGTTCAGTGATAAATGTCAACATCAAGAAACAAGAAAAATCTCAAACAACCTAATGGTATATACCTCAAGGAACTAGAAAAAGAACAAATGAAGCCCAAACTTAGTAGAAGGAAATAGGAACTAAAAGGACAATGGCAAAAATCAATTACACTAACAGCTGACTCTCTAAAAATAAAATGGAAAGATCTTTAGCAAGACTCACCAAGAAAAAAGAGAGGACTTAAAATCATCAATGTAAGAGATGTATTAACAGAAGAAAAATCCTCCAAACGTCTGGCTGTGAAAATGAGCAGGGGTTTCCAATGAATGGGGGTGGAGGTCAGCCGGTCCAGGTATTCCTCTTGATGGGCCCACAGGAACATAGGGACTCGGTGGCTCTGAGCTCCAGTGCCAGGGCAGCAGCTCAGAAAACACCAGAGACACACAGGAAGGACCTGGGTTGACTGGCTTCAGGGCGAGGGCTGGGAGGGGAGTGGGCATCAGGGTAGCTCACTCTGGGGACAGAAGTGCTGGCAGATGCCATTGTTCCTTTGCTGTCCCTCCTCCCATCCAACATGCACGGGTAGGGGCCAAATCAGAATGCTTTCCTTAAAAAAGATAAGCAAAATGGATATATCTTTAACCAGATTCATCAAGAAAAAAGGAGAGGACCCATATAAATAAATACAGAAATAAAAAAGATGTGATAACTGACACCACAACCTACATCGAAATAAAAAGCTGCTCAGCGAAGAAAACCATTAAGAAAACGGAGAGGCAACCTACGGAGTGGGAGGAAATGTTTGTAAATCATGTATCTGATAAGTGCCTAATATCTAAACTACATAAAGAACTCCAATGCCTCAAGAGCAAGTGAACAAACCATCTGATTTGAAAACGGACAATAAATAGACATTTTTCCAAAGAAGACATACAAATGGCCAAAAGGGACATGAAAAACTGCTCAATATCTTTAATCATCAAGAAAACGCAAATCAAAATCACAATGAGGTATCAGTTCACACCTGTCAGGATGGTTCTCAAAAAGGCCAGAGATAACAAGGGTGATGTGCGAGGAGGGGTGGAAAAGTGGAACTCTCGTTCACGGTGGTGGGGACGTCAAGTCGATCAACCACGGTGGTCAGCGGTGTGGGGTTTTCCTCCAACGGTAAGAACAGAGCTACCATATGCGTCACCCATCATCTCACTTTTGGGCATATAATCCAAAGGAAAGGAAAACAGATCTTGAAAAGAGCTGTCCCCTTATCGTTACTGTAGCATGATGCACCGTAGGCCAAATATGGAAACGTAAGTGCCCGTCAACGGATGAGTGGATAAAGAAGATGAAGCAGGCTTCTGATAAGGTGGTAGAGTAGGTAAACACTGCTCGTCTTCTTCCAGGACGGCATCAAAAATACAACTAAACTACAGAAAAACACCTGTGAGAAATGCCTGATGTCTAACTGAACAGAGCCCAGTGACTGTTTGAGACCGGTAGGAAGTGTGGAGGCACAGAATTACCTTGGCTGTGGAGGTCCCCCCATGAAGCGAGGGGTGCCAGCCCCACACTAGGCTCCCTCCCCATCCACCCAGGAAGAAAAGTCCCCATAACTTTTGGCTGTGAAAACCAGGGGGGATGGTGGCTAAGAGACAGAGCTTCTGGAGTCCCAGGCATTCCTCTTAAAGGGCCCATGCTCAGATTTATTGGTGGACTCACCTCCTCTGAGCTGTTGCACTGGGGAAGTGGATCAAAAAGTGCTGGGATGTAGGTGAGGAAAGGAATTGTCTAGCTTTGGGGTGAGGGCAGCAGGGGTGGCCACATCGCAGACAGAGTGATGGTAGAAGTCATTGTTCCTTTGCTGAGCCCTTCCTCCTACCCATCCTGCAGTGCTGGTGCTGAGCATTATATATGAGTCTCCGTCACTTGGCAAATGTGCCCACCTACCCTGGTGTTTCCCTGAGACTGCCCCACCCAATTTGTGGGCCTGCCCAAGCCCAGTTTTTTTCCCATAGAAGTGACCTGTCTTGCCCTGGCTGGTGTAGCTCAGTGGGTTGAGTGCAGGCCTGCAAACCAAAGCTTTGCTGGTTTGATTCCCAGTCTAGGGCACATGCCTGGGTTGCAGGACAGGCCACCAATAAGCAGTGTGTGAGAGGCAACCACACGCTGATGCTTCTCTCTCTCTCTTTCTCCCTCCCTTCTCCTCTGTCTAAGAAGATAAATAAATGACCTGTGACCTGTCCTGGCTCATGCTGTGGGCATTTGTAAACTCTCTCATGTTCACAAACCCCCAAATAAGCAGCGTCTATACTTGTCCTGTACCACTTGCTCAGCAGTCTCAAGCCCAACACAAGCAGCAGCCGGCCTCAGTTTGCAGCTTAGCTTCTCGGCACCTCCTGTCCACCACCAGTGGCAACCCACATGAGCAGGTAACTGGGCAATTTTCAAAGTAGAAATGTATGTGGACCACCTTTTTCTCCTTCCTTATAGTCTAGCTCTCCTGCTGCTTCCTCTAAATAATGTTACATTATTGTCAACTAGCAAGTTAACCTAAGAACATTGAAAACAGTGGGAAGATGGAAGTCTCTCTTTTTTTTGAATCTTTAAAAATGGGTTTGATTTTAGAGATGGAGTAAGGAGAGGGGGAGATAGAGAGACAGAGAGAAACATTGAAGTGAGAGGGAGACATCAGTTACTTGCCTCCAATAGGCGACCTGACTGGGGATCAACCTTACAGTCTCGGCATATGCCCTGACTGGGAATGGAACGTCCAAAGTTTCGGTGTACGGGAAACACTCCAACCGAATGAGCCACACCAGCCAGGGCCAGACAGAAGGTTCCTATATCAAGAACCTGCTTCCAGGATCATCTGCTCCCCATTCTGTGTTCTTCCTGCTTCTGTCATGAGTGGGAATGCTGAGGCAGGTGATGGAAAGGCATGAGGTGGCCAGGGGTACAGCACTTGAGGGGACGGAAGGACAGTGGTGGGCTGGATAAATGGGGCGGGCGGCTGGATCTGGGGGAACAGTGCCTGTGAAAAATCTCAGCAACTGCTGGTTCAGAATAAAGGACACAGCGCTGTCACAGAGGGGGTTTACCCAGAGACACCAGGAATCCAGATGCATATAAGAATAGACCTGACTTTTAAACGTGATACACGATGCCAAATCGTTTGCAACATCAGGGAGACCGGATGTCTGCAGACAGATTCAGTGCATGCATCTCAGGGTTCTGGCTTCCGTTGAGCCAAGTGTGATGACTCTAAGGAAAGCAATTTTATATCACTGAAGCAAGACTTCCTGGACTCTTTCTCAGCTGCCGCTTCAAACCCCTGAGCTTGGCTGCTTCCTCTCTAAAGAACACCATCTTTATTTTTCACAAGGCCTTTATTTGACTCGTCAGGCCCACAGGGAGAATTCTTACTTGAGTTTTATGCTTCAGGCCATGCCCTGCTAATAATATTTTGTGTGATAACTGCTGTATAAGCATCAAGCAAGCGTATAACCTAATGGAAGCCTCTGCTTAGAATCAGGGCTAGAAAAATTTAAACCTCAAGACAAAAGCCACATCCCCTCAAATCTCCCAAAGCCAGGAAATGCAGTGATTCTGGGGTGTTATGAATACAGCAGTCCTGTGGGAGACTGTGAAGCTGCGGGCTTGAACGCTGGCCTGGCAACCTGCATTTTTAACAAGCATTCCTGAGGTTCTGATGCAGGGCTGCCCCTGGCGACATCTTCAGTTACCACACTTCCACCTTATTCTCGGAGTTGCCAGGTTGAGCCCCGAGCCAGTCTCTGGGCCCACTGGTGGGAGGAAGAGCCCTCCGTGATCAGCTCTAAGCCCAATTAGTTTTCTCTCTGCCAAGAACGGCTCAGTGGGAAATTCCCATACGATTCAAAGGTGGAATGAAGCTCTCCAGGCCGAGCAAACTGAAACAGTGTTGTTTGCAGAGGCATCTGGCCAAAGGGTTTCTCACTTCCCATTCTAATTATCCCAGCTGCTGACAGTCTCCTACGGGCTAGAAAATGGGTAAGAGAGACAACAGATGGATAATAATCCCAGTAGCAATAATCAAAACAACCACGGATTCTCTTTATCGAGTTAGTTTGGCCTAGTGGTGAGGGAATGGGCGTGGACAACGAGAAAGGTGGGGTCAGTACCAGCCCTGCCCCTAACCAGAAACCACAGCGAATGTCTTAACTTCTCTAAGTCTTGGTTCTCTCCTGCACAAACTCATAAGGCTCCTGTGAAGATTAAATAACATAATGCAAGAAAAAGCACTTGGCATAGAGTCTGGCCCATGGTAACTGCTCTGTGTTTATCAGTTGTTACTTGGGTCAGAAATATTTGAGTGCTTTACCCCAAACTAGGCATGGTTCTTTGGCCAGGCGCACCAATGAGAACAAAACAGACAGTTCCTGCCCCCATAGAGTTACATTTCTCATTAGGTCAAGGGAATTGGGAGAGCTTCTCCAAAGAAATAACCCTCCTCCAGTGAAGTTATTCTACCTCTCTTTTTCCATTTCCCCTCTATTTTATTTTACCTCAGCTATGCAACTTGTCACAATATGCTTTAATTTATCTGCTTACTTGTGCTTCTTTGACTACTTCACTAGGAACTTTGGAGGACTTGTCTGTAACCTCAGACTCCTCAATCTAACGAGTGACTGTGATAACTTTTTATTGTATTCAGCATCACCAATGGTAACGGGTGGAAATAAAATAACTCATGAAACTAGTGTAGATATCAGCCTTAAGAAGGAAATGTCAATTCTTATGTTTTTTAAAGGCTTGTTACCTTGTCTTGAAAAACAAGGAAGGGAGAATAATTCATCCGACATTGACTACCCACTCCTTTTGGGACTTGCACTCAGGTCTACTGCTCACCTGCTACAGAGAAGCCCCAAGGCTGGGGTCTGGAGCCTCTGGTGGGTTTGCTCTTGCAAAGTTGGTTCAGAGCCCACCTCCCAGAGGTGTTAAGATCAAAACAAAGGGCCAAAAGCCTTAGATTCAGGTGAAAACTTATTGACTAGTTAGGAAGAGAGTCTCTTAGAGTTTAAATACAAGAGAATACTTGACTGGGGATTCCAAATCCCCACAATAATTCTTGGTATGAAACTGCTTTCGAGGAAACGAGAATGTCACCTTCTTTGTGCTGTTTGAAAGATAATAGCAGCTAATAAATCCTGAGTTTCTTTCCCAGTCCCAAAGCTGTTTGGGTGGAGTCGGCCGAGATAGCAGGGTCTGCGTACCGCCCTGGTTAGAGCGGGGGCCTATGAAATGGTAGGCCCTACACTCCCAAGCCCCTGATCACGGCGAGCACTGCTCGGTGTGTGTGTGTGGGGGGGGGGTCATGTATGTGCACATACTCTACAACCTGGAAAACTCCACAAATGTGCTAAGATGGTGAGACAGCTTCCCTGGGGAGAAGAAATACTGTATTAGATGGAGACGATGTTAGGCCTTAATCTGAAAGTTGGCTTCAGCAAGGCAAGAGGAAACTTTGTAATTAAGGTTGACATCTTAGAGCAACTATTCCAAGTTTTATGAACTTAAAATTTAAAGAAATGTCAGCACTTTGGGCATCTTTTTGATGAGACTCTGGAGCCAAAGAAACAACTTTCCCAAACTTTTTGAGACTGCATTGCAGTCTTCATGAAGAGAGAGGTTTTCATCCCGACAAACATGTATTAACACAAGACGCAGGCTAGGCACTAATAGTGTATTAAAACAGGATCTCTGCAATTATACCTCCAAAGGTTTCAAGGAAGCAATGCGAGGCATTTGAACTAGACCTTGAGGAATGACTGGAATTTCATCCCACAGGTGGAAAGCAGAGGATGGGAGGGAAAGGTGTTCAGGGAAGAAAGACTAATGCAGGCGAAGGCATGGAGGTAAAAAGGAGCAGGATTGACTTGGAAGCCTGGATATAAGGAAGCAAAGCCAAGACAGCAGGCAGAAGACAGCATTACCTCTCAGGCGAAGCAATCTTGCTGGACTTGCTACAGATTCTAGGCTTAAGCCCTTCTGGTTCCAGCTGTTTACGTACGAGCCTGACTGCCAGGAAACCTGAGCTGCCCCGTCGTGCCCCCCATGTCTCAAACTCTGGGAGACTAGATGTGCAGGAAGAATGTGGAGCCTGGAAAGTCATTTAGGAGAGCACTGGAGCCTTCCCATGTCTTCAGACTTGCTCCCGGCTTGCTGACAGAGGCATCCATGGCCAACGGCAGTGGCTGAAGAGCAGCTGCCTCGATAATTACTTTCCTGAAGTCTTTTGTCAAAGATCTTACCTGATCCTGATCCCAAGTTCTGGGCAGAACATTTTTGTAATAGTCCCAAGGTGACAAAGGGTTAAGAGCATAGGTATAGTCACTTAGGTTCTTAGGATAATCACACATTAATAATAATTATAGTAACAATTTATTGCCCACTTAATAATAACAATAATATATTTATCATGACTAGAAGTTTCAGAAAACTTTCTATGGGCCAGGCCCTACATTAAGCACATCACAGGCATTATTTCATTTAATCCTTCCAACATCTTTGTGAGATCAATTTTATTGTTATCACTAACCTCATTAACAGACGTGGAATAGACTGTGGAATAGAATTAACTGGTTGTGGCATAGACTATAATGGTTGATAAATGCCTCGTTTTTTTCCTCTGCATTTCATGACTCCACAGTGGTTGGATGAGGCCATGTGACTGATTCTGGCCAAGGGGCCCTGAGCAGAAATGAAGCACAGTTCTTCAGAACTGAAACAGTGAGAAGCCCATGCAAACTTCTTCCCCATTTGCTCTTCCCCCAAACCCAAGAGTTTGTGAAGGTAGGAGTGTGATGTAGACCCTGGCTCGTGGGGTCTGCCATATTGTGGATGCAACACAAAAAAATCCACATGGATGACCGAGTCCTGTGGAGGAAAGGGGACAGCTTGGCTTTTCTCTCAAAAGGAGAAAAAGCCTCAGCCCTTGCCTTGACTGGCCTTTATTTCTTTTCTCACCACATTACATGATGGTCCTCATTTACTATGCACAGGTTCACTTCAGGTGGTTAAAATGGAGACAGTGACCATGTCTTCTGTGATGCTAATCACATCACAGAAGGATATTTGCAAATGCAGAGGGAAAGGAAAAGTGGTTGAACTGGTTATACTCATCCTTGGAATTTTAGGAAGTTACAGTAGTAAGCACTTTCTGTCTCAATTCAGGATGAGAGAGTTTTAGCAAAAGCAAGTCTCAAAGCAGGCTAGGCACAATGCAGGCCTGATTTCCCACGGGAAAACCTATCCATGGGTGTGGGTCCTGTCTGGGCCCACACCACGCAGAACAGTCTCCTATAGAAGTGCCACCAAAGCTACTAGCTGGTGACCCTCCATCAGGCCAGTCCCCGAGTGACTACAGGGAACACAGGCTTCTCATAAAACTGGGATAAGTATTAGCAGGCACAAGGATAAACCTTTGTGGTACTGAGCCACTGAAATTTTAGTTAGTCTATTCCTGCTGCCTAATATAACCTACCCTGCTAATATAACAAAGTCATAAGAAGTTTAGTTACTTGACCTAAGGAATAGATCTAGTTAGGTGATTGAGTTGGAACAGGAACCAAAATTCCCTGGTTCCCAGGCAAGTCTTTCTACTACACAAATTCAAGTCTGAGTGTGGTAAGGGCCACGGGTTCTCTCGCACTATTCACCATGTGTGTGGGAATGACTCCAAAAACATACCCTCAACAGACTGGGTCCATATGGGATGTCTCTCTCTCTCTTTTTTTAATCCTAATCAGGGACACTTTTCCCCATTGCTTTTAGAGAGAGAAGGAGGAGGAAAGAAAGAAAAACATCGATGTGAGAGAAACATCAGTCTGTTGCCTCTCGTATGCACCCTGACTGGCATGCGCCCTGACCCAGGAATTGAACCCACAACCCTTCAGTCACAGGATGGCCCTCCAACCAATGGAGGACATCCTTGTCCTCCAGCCAGGACAGGGTGTCTCTTGACGGCAGCTAATAGGTTAGCTCTGAAAGGGCAAGAGATTAGATGCAGACGTGAAGACTGGATTCCCAAGCAGATCCTGCACGTGACAAAGCTCAAATGTCAAATGTCATTGCAACCAGGGTACAAGCAGAGGGATTGCTAAACAGCTTTCACAGAGTGACATGAATTTGCCATAGTTCAAGGTCTAGCCCTCAGGCTTACCCAGCAAACTGCAACCAGATATCCCATGACCCAACTAATTTTTCTGGCCTAAATAATTAGTGCATGTTCTGCTCACAGTTGACACGATGAATCACTCGTTTGTCTTCAAATACATTTTTTACCTGGCTTCAGAGATATCTCATCCTCACTCTCGTGGCTATTTGCTTTTCCTACCTCACTGGAAGTTCATTCTCATACCCCTTTGCTGATTCCTATTTACACCCACCCCTCAATCTTAATGCCCCACGATTCAGTCCTTGAACTTCTCTTTTCTGTGGGCACGCCCCGCTCCCCTCTGTTCCCCCCCCCACCTCCAGTAATTTCTTCCAGTCTCGTGGCTCTAAATAGCATCCACATGCTAATGACTCTCAACTTTATATCTCCAGCTGTGATTTTAATCTTGATCTCTTCGCTGTCAACTCTTGGCTGCTGATTTCCTATCTCCACTGACACATCTATTAACCTTCTGGAATTGAACACGTCTGGAGCTGACCTCCTGACCTTCACCCAAGCTCCCCTGGCCACTCCAGTTGTTTAACACCACAACCTTGGAATCATCCTTGACTTCTCAGTTTCTCTCACTCCCTCCACTTTACATGATCCAACAAATCCTGTTGTTCTATTATCACCAAGAGTTCAACTACTTTTTTAAAAAGATTTTATTTATTTTTAGAGAGAAGGAGAGAGAGGAGAGAAATATTGATTGGTTTTCTCTCGTTCACCCCCAATCATGGACCAAACCCTCAACCCAGACATGTGTCCTAACTGGGAACCAAACGGTGACCTTTTGCTTTGCAGGACAACATTCAACCCCCTGGGCCACACTCACCTTCATCGCTGCTCTCCACCTCTCCATCTTCTCTTTCCCTGGATCACCAAAGCAGCCTGCCTGCTCCTTTCTCTTCTCTTTGATCCACTGTCTTCCCAAACTCCTCCCAACACAGAAGGTTTGAGTACAGTATTTATGATTCTATTAAAAAGTTCGTCAGAGACTTCCGCCAAGATGGAGGCATAGGTGGATGTGCCGTGCCTTCTCACACAACCAAGATTAGAGAAAACTAAATATTAGCAACAGAAAACACAGCCAGAACACGGAAAATTGAACTTTTCGGAAGTCCGTTAACAACAAATTCTTCAGCCTGACCGGTAAGGGGCGAAACCAGCGGCTGGCGGAGCGGGGTTGCACAGGAAAACTCGGTCAGACGCGCGGAATCCAGGCGCAGGGTTGGACCTAGTGAGCGACCGTGCGAGCAACCAGGCGAGCGACCACGGGGGAGACAACCGGGCCAGGGCTGCGTGTTGACTGAGGTCGCGCATTTGTGCGCGGGTGGACAGGCAAGGGAGTGGGCGGTTGGACCGGGCCGGCAGGTCCCCACGGCAAGCGGCAGTGGAGGGCGCCACCATTTCCCTGCTCTGACCCCACCTCCACATACCCCAGCGACTCTGAGTGGCCCGGCCCAGGTGAACCACCTAAGGCACTGCTCCTCCGCACCCAGCTGTGAGAAGCGGCAGAGGGGGTCGCCATTTCCCCGCTCTGGCCACGCCCCTACATACAGCGTCACAAACCAGCGACCTGGGAATCCAAGGCGCCCCTTCTCACTTAAAGGGCCCGAACAGACCAAGAATGGCGCAGGAGGATCTCAGAGCCCCAGAGCCAATAGTTCTAAGCGATGAAGAAATAGCAAAACTCACAGATGCACAGTTTAAAACATTGGTGATCAGGATCCTCACAGAACTGGTTGATTATACCGACAAATTAGACAAATATATGAAGGCAAAACTAATTGAAATGAATGGAATTGCACAGGACACCAATAGCAATGAAAAGGAAACTGGGACCCAAATCAATGGAGTGGACCAGAAGAAAGCAAATAATGGCCAAACAGAAAAGAGTCAAGAAGCAAGAATTCAAAGAAATGAGGAGAGTCTTAGGAACCTCCAGGACATCTTTAAACGCTCCAACATCCAAATTATAGGGATACCAGAAGGGGGAAAGGCACAGCCACCAGTGGAAAACTTATTTGAACAAATAATAAAGGAGAATTTCCCCAATCTGGCAAAGGAAATAGACTTCCAGGAAATCCAGGAAGCTCAGAGAGTCCCAAAGAAGTTGGACCCAAGAAGGAACACACCAAGGCACATCATAATTACATTAGCCAAAATTAAAATGAAGGAGAGAATCCTAGAAGCAGCAAGAGCTAAGGGGACAGTCACCTATAAAGGAGTCCCCATCAGACTGTCAGCGGATTTCTCAAAAGAGACCTTACAAGCAAGAAGGGGCTGGAAAGAAATATTCCAAGTCATGAAATCTAAAGACCTACATCCAAGATTGCTCTATCCAGCAAAACTTTCATTTAAAATGGAAGGACAGATAAAGTGCTTCTCAGATAAGATCAAATTCAAGAAGTTCATCATCACCAAGCCCTTATTATATGAAATGTTAAAGGGACTTACCTAAGAAAAAGAAGATAAAAAAGATGAACAGTGAAAGGACAACAAACTCATACTTATTAACAACCACACCTAAAACGAAAGCAAACTAAAAGGACAGCTAGATCAGGAGTGGAAACATAGAAATGAAGATCTCAAGGAGGGTTAGCAACAGGGGAGTGGGAGGAGGAGAAGGGGGGAGAAGGTACAGAAAATAAGTAGCATAGACAGTAGATAGAAAATAGATGGGGGGGGCAAGAATAGCATGGGAAATATAGAATCTAAAGGACTTGAGACACATGGTCATACACTAAAGGGGGGGTAATGGTGGGGATGAGGGGTAGGGTGGAGGGGAATAAAGGGGGAATAGAACAACTATAACAGCATAATCAATAAAAAATTTTAAAAAAAAAGTTCGTCAGATCACTCTTTTATTCAAAACCTTCGCATCTCACTCAGAGTAAGTGCCAGTTATTATAATGGCTTATAAGATCCCATGTAATGTCACCCACCCACGCCATCGCCTTCCTGATCACATCCCCACTTTCTTTCCCCTCCTCCCTCCACTCTGGTCACTCCGGACTCCTCACTGTGCCTGGAACAAGCCAGGCCTGTCCCACCTCGGGAATATTATGTTGGCTACTTCCTTTGCTTAGGCTTGTCTTCCCTCAGATGCCCCCCAGCCCACTCCCTCACTTTCTTCAAGTCTTTGTTTAAATGCAGCTTCTTGAAGAGGCTTTGCCCAGTGACCCGACCAGAAATAGAAATACCCGCAGCACTTCCTGCCTCCCTCCTCGGCTTTGCTTTTCTCCATCCTGCTTATCTGCAGTTACAGTACTAGGCTGTGTGTGTCTGTATAATGAATGATTGTTAGCTTCATGAAGACCGGGATTTTTGTTTCGTTAATCCACCTCTGCATCGCTAAAACCAAAACGAATAACCCCAAAACACAGCAGACGGTTGGTATTTCTCTTGAGTGAGTGATTATTGTACAGCAGAACTATGTCCAGAAAGCTGCCTGGCGAGAATGGATTTGAGCAAGGAGCAAATGACTTGTTGAGCCACATGTTTCCATGACACTGTTTTAGAATAGGGATGGACTGGTCCTAGGAACCTAAGTGTTCCAGACTGTGTGGCCACTGATTCTCCATTGTCAAGGTCAGCTTTTTTCATATCCACAGCAAATGAGGTGATTCCCCTGATAAATCAGTCTATTTTTTCCTTCAAATATATTATTGTCACCAACTAGGTGGTAACCAAAGTTTGCATTAGTCCAGGAGCCACTCTGCCAGCTTCTATAGAGTCACATCACATCCTTCCTACGTTGGTTGCATATTTTAACTCTCGAAGAACAACTCCATTTGAAATGCCCCGTGGCACAGTTCCTGACAGTGCTGCCCCTTCTGGGCAGGGAGAGTTCATGCTCATGTCTTTCACTTGGGCTCCAGTAAGCAAGCTCTTCCTTATCTCGGGTCAAGGTGGTGATGAATGTTTATGTAGGTGAGCTGGCACCTGTGGGACATCATGTTCTCTCTGGAGTCAAATAGCTATTGGCACAAATTTCAGCCAGGAGGCCATCCTGGAGTCTGACTCTCTCCTATGCCTCTGCTTTCCTGAGGTGGGGGACCAAACTCATGCTCAATGATGATGGAACATTCCATCTCCTTGCCACACATGCAGAATTGCACAAACTGGCTTTTACCTTTAGCGCTGGCCAATACTACAGGTCAGCTCCTTGACTAGTGCTTGTACTTTTAAAGACTAATTCAAAAGATCTCCCCACATTGTCCACTCACGCTCACCCCCCACTGCCTCCTTGCACTCAGCAGCGAACTTGCTACGTACCTAAGCCCTCAGCCTCACCACCACTGCTACCGCGTGCCCATGGACTTGCCTCCACCACATCCAGCCTTAACTCTTTGCCTTTAGCCTTGGAAAAGGTTTCCTTATTTAAGTAAAATTTTAGTTCCTCCTATACCCTTCTGCTTCCTCTAAATCCTAACTCCTCAGTTACTCTGCTTCTTTCCTGCATCTATCCTCTCTCTCTATCTCTCTCTTTCTCTGTATCTCATCCCTCTCCCTCTTTCTCTACCATCTATCTATCTATATGACGGCAAGAAGAAGAAATATATATATTATATATATATAATTTTATATATTTTTATCTTCTTCCTTTCCTTACATAAATATACTTAAATCTCAATCCTGCCTATCAAGGAGCCTGTCTGCCTGAACCCTGCCATCCCATCTCTCTCATATGCTTCTGGAACGAGGCATCAACACACGCTGCCTGTACTTGCTCACAGCTCGTGTTTCCACAAGTCACAGTGGCCAGACTTCCTTTCTTTCCACACTGTGGACTACGCTCAGAGTTCATCACTCGTGCCAAGCCCAGCAACTCCCTAATTGCCAAACTCAATGGCAACTGAGTGATTTTTGAAGCTTTCTCCCTTTTGAAGTTCTAAATCCCCTTGGCTCCAGTGACGGCCCCCCCCCCCCATAGTTCACTCGTTCTCCTTTTACTTCCTCATCCTCTCTCTGTCTCCATTGGTTAAATGTTGATGATCCCCCTGGTTTCCTGCTTGGATCCCTGCTTGGCTTACCCTTAAGAAAAATGAAACTAAATAAAATTCAAAAATGCAATGGAAAGAGAAAACATTCAGTTAACATCAAGCAGTTCCTTCATAAATAAAAATCCTAACTGCAAACATTTCTACTGAATGAAAGACACTTCTCAATGTATGTCCTGCTCAGACAGTATGTCTTAGAGAGCCAAGAGGTGGGTGGCTGGGAATTCTCTGAGGCTCATTATAGGCTTGCCTACTGAAGAAAAATAGCATTAAGTAGATTTTTTTCTTAATTTTTTTGGGGGGAGAAATATGGTTAAAGATAAATTCAACAACTGTGGGCCATATCAAAGAGGATATTGGGAATAAAATGGGACCTTTTGCTACAGTGGAGAGGTAACTAATAAGAATGAAGAATCCAATGAAGAATGAAGAATCCAGAATGACCACTTCCAAAGAGCTAAAGGGGCCTCCCGAGTCAGGAAAGGACTGAGAACTTTGCACATAGTATTCAAAGCAGTTTTTGCTGTGTAACAAATAATCAGAAAACTAGTGGCTTAAGGCAGCAACCATTTATTCACATCTGTAGGTCAGAAATACGGGCTCGGTTCAGCTGGGGTGGGCCGTTTCTGCTCCGCATGCTGTTGTCATCTTTGCTGAGGCATGATTCTGTGATCAGAGGCCTCACTGCTATGTCTGGCTGTTGGGAGGGACAATGGGTATAACTGGGCCATGTGCTGCTTGTACTCCAGCAGCTCACGCTCCCCCAAGCTCAATAGGGTTGTCAAGAGCAGCAATGAGAGCATTAGGGAATGCACCCACGTTCAAGCCTCTGTTTTGCATCATGTTTATAAATGTTTCATTGACCAAATCACATCAAATTGCCAAGCCCAGAGTCAGTGTGGGAATGATGGTGAGTGTGGATTCAGAGAAGGGCATAATGGGGACATTTTAAAGAGAATATAACATTGTGGGGGTTCTATTTTTAATCTAGTTGGGAACTCCCATATAGTTCTGTAATTTTCCTCAAAGTAATTATTTAATTATAAAGGTAACACCCAAGGAAGAAATTTCTGCCTTGGGCAATTTTGCAGGAAAACAAATTATTATATATATATATATATATATATATATTTATTGTGCAGGCTTTATACATTGTTTTTGCCTCCCTAGAATCCTCTCCTTTAGAGAATTCTCCTCCCATTTGATGGTTCTGGTAGGGTTGTCAGTTATAGTGCTGAATCCTACTCCCTCCCACTCCACACTCAGGCCTCAGGTCTGGCTAAGACTCAGAGGCTGGCCCAGAGGAGAACACATGACCAATCAGAACCAATCAGATGCCTTCTCTGGGAATAACAGATGGATCTGGGTTTAGGGGGTGGGATGGGCAGTGACAGGAAACCCTGTGTCTGCTGGAGGATATGAACCTGGAGCTGCAGGAACGTCAGTAGCCACATTTTCCAACACACAGAGAAAGCCTGTCTGCAGAATGAAACTAATCAGGAAAAAAAGTGGAGAAAAGCAAAATACGGACCCACTGGCGTTGAATTCTTGCTGTAGTATGTGAGGTCCTGGTTCCTGTAGTAATTCAGTTCATTCTGCTTTACCCCAATATCTTTTTCTGATAAGTGACCCCATAAATTCCCTTTTGCTTAAGCTAGCTTGAATAGAGTTTCCATCATTTGCAGCCAAAAGCTGGGACTGGTTTTAAGCCTGTAACAGCTATTAAATAAAGTCATCTTCTGATTCTAGCCCAATAACCACCTTTAGCTGTCAACCCTTGACAAGCTTCACAGGTTCACCGGAGGAAGTGCTGTCCTGCAGGGGGCGTGGAGGAGGAAGAGCCAAGAGCCTCGAGAGAATGAATGGACCACTGGGATCAGGAAACGCCCAGGATGAAAACGACCACTCAGAAGGGTCCGACAGAAGAAGAAAGAGACAGATAAATGGGGAACTTTCGGCAGCCAAGAAAGTAAGTGAAAGGATAAAAAGGATGACATCGAATACTAAGAACGGAATTAACTGAAACACTCGTAGGAGTAAGAACTCAGACCAATGGCTTTGTGGTTGTCAGCGGTTGTCTTCTGGAAAAATATACTTAGGATCGTCATGAGAAAGAAAAAACAAGGAAAGAACGATGAGCAAGCTTCCATCTGGCACATTAAAATGAAAAATGGGTTGTGAAGAGGATTACTTCTTGATAAAAGCATAGCCCTGTTACTTTTAAATTTTGATATTCTATCAAAAATCCATTAAGGTGATGCTGGCTTCTCCTCACACAGAAGCTAAATTACATGCAGCTTTCCCAAAGGGTGATATTGTAAAGTATAATCTGGGACAATTATGTTCCAACTCTCCGTTCCCTCTGGCATATACTTAAATCCCTTGTCAAGTTGCCTGTCTTGCTTTCTAACACCACCCGACATTTTTTTCTCTCCAGCTTTTCCATTTGTTTGACAGTGGTTTCAATAACCTCAGTACCTGCACGTGCATCAACCAGCCGCGTCCGGGCCACATCTTTACGTCTGAATGCTACAGCCTTGCTCCTGCCCAGAGCCATTTCCACTATGACACACGCATAATGTAAATACTCTTCCAAATTTAGTTTCAGGATGTGTACTGGCATCTATTCTATTTGTTTACAATGTTTTTATTATAGCAGAAAGGCCCTTCCAAGGCCAAGGGGAGCAAGACTTAGCAGTTATCAACAGTCCCAGACCAGCTTTCAGTACAGTCTCTGCTTACGCTACTGCATTCATTTGAGCAGGAAATAAGATGACATATGCAAAATAGCTTTAAAAATAACTCCAAAATGAAATGAGTCATAATTATTCATTATAAGGTATTCTTTCCCTGTATTTGTTCACTCAATATAGTTTGTCGACAAGCTACACGGAAAAGTTTCAGGACTAGTGACCTTCCAGGTTTACGGCACAACAGTCCCACCTCTTAATTTGTCCCAGGAGGTACACCTTGCCATCATGAGATGTGTCTGTCACATCTGCCCCAGCCTCACCTCTGTGTGGCTGTTCCTGACCCAGCATCCAGACAGAGCTAACCCTCCAGGACTCCTCTCCCCACCCCCACCTCCCATTAATCACTCCCCTACACATTGGCTCTACCCCCAAGAGACTTGATCTGGACAAGATATTTATCCAAGAAAATAGAGATATTAAGAATAGATATAGCCCTGGCTGGTGTAGCTCAGTGGATTGAGCGCGGGCCTGCGAACCAGACAATCGCGGTTCGATTCCCAGTCAGGGCACATACCTGGGTTGCAGGCCAGTTCCCTGCAGGCCAGTTCCCAGCAGGGGATGCACAAAAAGGCAACCATACATTGATGTTTCTCTCCCTCTCTCCCTCCCTTCCCCTCTAAAGATAAATAAATAAATAAATCTTTAAAAAAAAAAAAAGAATAGATATAGTATGGGAACCAACTTCCTTGGACTCCAGGTAGTCCCACTAGAGAACCAACTTGAGGTAAAGGAGAAAATGGGAGGAAGCCCTGGTACACGGAAAGGCTTCCCAGAGTTAGTGAAAAGCCTGAGTTTGCAAATCAGAAAACCAGATTCCAACCCTATCTCCGCTGCTTGTAGGCTCTGAGACTGGGCGCAAAATAGCTGCTCAATACATGGTGGTTGGATGAATCCGCCAAGACAGCCTCGTTCTCAGAGCTTCAGTTCCTCATACGCAGACTGTGGATGTAGGTCTCTCCTTCACAGGGTTGTTGTAAAGGTTAAGGAAGGGAATGTATAACGCATGCATAGCACAGGGAGCGACACAGAGCTCTGCTTGACAAAGGGGACCCACCACCACTGCCATTGCTGTCATCACAGAAAAAATGAAGGAAAACATGTTCCCAATTCCCTGACACAGTCGGCCCCATGGCAAGGAATTCACCATGATGACTGATTTATCTTTATGTAAGAAAAGTGGGAGCAACTAAATTACTAGAAAGTTTTACTTCTCCATATTTGCCTTGGGGCCATAAAGAAATACTAACCCACCCTAGGTCACCATGATCTTGTTTTAAAAATTCTCAAGAAAAAAACAACAAAAACTGCTAATGCTATGAAATGAAGTCCATAGTAGAAGAATAATCTCCAGACACAGGAAACCACTGTTCAAGCCCTGACTTTATCTCTAAATCTCTTTCTACCTTTAGGTTTTTCGGAGAAAGAAGATGGAAGCAGGGAGAGAAAGTGACTTCTCAAAAATGTGGAATGATCCCTAGGTCCTTTCAGCGGGACTCAGGCTGTGGTTGTGGGAATTAGCCTCAGGGTGGAGGGAATCAGCTCTGTAGGGTCTGCTGATGCCTTTCTTATTGCTGACTCCATAGGGTCAAATCCGTGAACCAACTGACAATCCACTTATTACAAACTCCGAAGAAATCGTTTCCACCTGCCTGCCTTGGGCTGTCAGTCATGTGGGGCTGACCTGGGTTTCCTAGCACTTGCTCTTCAAGGAGCTTAGAGGAAAGTGAAGTCTGCTCTCCATAAGAGGATCTAACAAGGAAGGACTATGAGATTTTAATCAGTGATTTTCTGATCAGAATAATCTGGGGAGTTAAAATAAAGTTACAGGTTCCTGGGGGCAATTCCTGAAGCTTCTGACTCATTGGATGTGTGGTGTAGCCCAGAGCCATGTACTTTTTAAAAGCTTCTCAAATGTGCTCTGGCTGGTGTGGTTCAGTGGATTGAGCACGGGCCTGCAAACTAAAGGTTCTATTCCCTGTCAGGGCACATGCCTGGGTTGTAGGCCAGGTCCCCAGTGGGGGCCACGTGAGAGGCAACCACACACTGATGTTTCTCTCCCTCTCTTTCTCCCTCCCTTCCTTCTCTCTAAAATTAAGTAAAATCTTTAAAAAGAAGAATTGTTTTCCTTTTCTCTTTAAATGACTCTGTAAGAAAAACAGAAAAAAGGAATAATACATGATAACTGACACTGGCCTTACCACTGGGGAACAATAGGAGTGGTGGGGACAGCGGCCACCTGGCTAATTCAGACTCTGTCCAAAAGCAGCAGCACGACTCCACTGTAGCTGACTGTTGCCTTGCGGTAGTGTGTGTTCTATATAACAAGACCTTTTATTTCATCCAAGGTGGAAAAAAGGCAGGAGTTTGGATTTTGATGTGAGATGTACACATTTCAAAATGTTAGGATCTCATGGGAATTCTTTTAAAAGACGGAAAAAAAACAAAACCTACATGCAGAACGCAAAGAGCTCAAGTGTGAGCTGTCTGATCTGCGTTTGCACGTTGACCTCGCCCTGCAGCAGGAAGTGCAGGGCAGGGGCACTGGCGGCGCTGCTGCAAGCAGAAGTCCTAGCTTAGCTCTCACTGCTAGTGCCTGGTACAGTGAGTCTTGAAAGTTCTGGGGCTCAGATAGCTCATGTGTCAAATGCGAGTGAGACCAGTTGAGGTATGCAATTCCTCTGGGGATAAACAAAATCATAACTCAGAAAGCATTTCATAGAAACTGTACAATGTTAGCTCTCATTACTACAGTGAAAACAGAAAACAGAATTGCATGCAGTCAAATGTTCTCAGGTAACAGATGCTGAAAAGTTTTGTCTTCAGGTTGATCTTAGAAAAAGAGTTCTGGGTCAGAGAGTTTTGTATTCAAAAGAATGGCAAGATCAGAGACTTTAACTCAGCATGGGCTTTGCTTTTGACCTGATTTTGTTCTCATTCTCTTTTTGTCAAATGGTGAAAGCCCATAGCTTCTCTCCACAGGAGCCTGCAAGACGGAGATGCTGAAATCCTCCAGTCTGCTGGCATCATCACCTGCCACAGCTGGAGGGAGTGTGGACACAGAAGAAGGAGTATTGAAAGGGCAGCGGCAGGCTTAGAGGCAAGAGAGGGGACACAGGCCCCATGCCCTGAGTATAATGGATTCAAAGACAGAGGCCGGAATCGGTGCTGATGAAATGACAGGGGGCCCCAAGCCCAGAATGTCAGGTTTAAAGCTATTTCACTGATGTGGAAGGTCTTGGCACCAGCTCATAAGGAAAGAAGAGAGGCAAATCTGTCATCCTCTAAGCCTTGCAGAAAAGTTTGAGGCCCCCAGACCCAGCGAGCACTGCTCCTGGGGAAGCTGTCAAAGCAGAGGAATAAAGGGCTGGGCTCCTGCAGTTTATTGAGCCTGAAATGAGTGTAGAAGGTCAGATTCTCTTGGAGTTAAGTTACATCCTCAAATCTTTCAGCTGAGGAGGAGCTGGAAATGAAAAGCAAGGAGCTGCCTTATTTGCTCTCTTGTCTCTTGTAGAGGTGGAGAGGTGCCTCCAGCCAGGAATTATACAAAGTTTAACAACAGGCACTCTTGACCTATTTATGACACTTTTTGACTATCGGCTGAAATCTATAGGCTGCTTGTCAGAATAATATTTATAAGTGTTCAAAATAAAATATGTGAATACAAAGGAAACTAATTATACTGCTATATAAATTAACAAAATATTCATGGAATAGTAATAATAATGCTTCTTTTTATTTTATTTTAAAATATATTTTATTAATTATGCTATTACAATTGTCCTATTTCCCCCCGTTTATTCCTCTCCACCCTGCGCACCCCCTCCCACTCCTATCTCCCCCTTTAGTTCATGTCCATCAGTGGTACATATAAGTTCTTTGGCTTCTACAGTTCCTACACTATTCTTAACCTCCCCCTGTCTATCCTCTACCTACCATTTGTGCTACTTATTCTCTGTACCTTTTCCCCCCTCTTTCCCCTCCCACTCCCCTGCTGATAACCCTCCTCCAGGTGATCTCCATTTCTGTGATTCTGTTCCGATTCTAGTTGTTTGCTTACTTATTTCTTTTTTTAGGTTTGGTTGTTAATAGCTGTGAGTTTGTTGTCATTTTACTGTTTATATTTTTTATCTTCTTTTTCTTTGATAAGTCCCTTTAACATTTCATATAATAAGGGTTTGGTGATGATGAGCTCTTTTAACTTGACCTTATCTTGGAAGCAGTTTATCTGCCCTTCCATTCTAAATGATAGCTTTGCTGCATAGAACAATCTTGGATGTAGGCCCTTGTCTTTCACGACTTGGAATATTTCTTTCTAGCCCCTTCTTCCCTGCAAAATTTCTTTTGAGAAATCAGCTGAAAGTCTAATGGGGCAATACTTTGTAGGTAACTGTCTCCTTTTCTCTGGCTGCTTTTAAGATTCTCTCCTTATCTTTAATCTTGGCTAATGTAACTATGATGTGCCAGGGTGTGTTCCTCCTTGGGTCCAGCTTCTTTGGGACTCTCTGAGCTTCCTGGACTTCCTAGAAGTCGATTTCCTTTGCCAGATTGGGGAAATTCATTATTTGTTAAAGTAAGTGTTTAATTTCTTGCTTTTGTTCTTCTCCTTCTGGCACCCCTATGATTCAGATGTTGGAATGTTTAAAGTTGTCCTGGAGGTTCCTAAGCCTCTCTTCATTTTTTTGAATTCTTGTTTCTTCATTCTGTTCTGGTCGAATGTTTCTTTCTTCCTTCTGGCCCACACTTTTGATTTGAGTCCCAGCTTCCTTCCCATCACTGTTGACTCCCTGTAGATTTTTCTTTATTTCACACAGTGCAATCTTCCTTGCTGTCTGGGTCTTTTTTGTGCTGTTAAAGTACCTAGTGAGTTCCTGGAACATCCTGATAACCAGTGTTTTAAACTATGTATCTGATAGGTTGGCTATCTCTTTGTCACTTAGTTGTATTTTTCCTAGAGCTTTGATCTGTTTTTTTTATTTGAGCCTTTTTTTTTTTTTTGTCTCATCACACCTGTTGCTAGTAAGGGGCAGAGCCTTAGGTGTTCATTAGGGTGGGGCAACCCACATCACTGTGTTGTGGGGGAGGGGTACAAGTGGGAACAGTGCAGCTTGCTCTGCTCTCTGCTGGTTTTCAGTCACTTTCCTGACTATGTACAAGCAAAATGGGCCCTTCTGGTGCTGATTTCCCTGTGGGTGGGCTTGTGTGTCTTCTAGGATCCTGTGGGTCTCTCTAACAAACTCTCCTGTGAGGCTGGAACTTTCTCCCACTGCTGCCTCCACCTCCACAGGTGTTCTCAGTCAGAGGTTTAAGGCTTTATTTCCCTGAGCTGGGACCCTGGTTTGTGTGGTCTGTCTTGCTCTCCAGTTGTTCCTCCCAGTTTATCTGCATGCAAATGTGGGACTGCCTAGTCTGTACACCACCGCCTCATTGGGTTCGCCATCCACTATTTGCCCACCCCAGTCCACCAGCCACCGCTCTGCTGTGAGTCCTCTCCTCCTGGCTGCCCATCTCTGCCCTTCCTACCAGCCTGAGTGAGTGTTTCTTCTTTAACTCTTGGTTGTCAGACTTCCATACAGTTTGATTTTCTGTCAGTTCTGGTTGTTTTTTGTTTTTAAATTTGTTGTCCTTCTTTTGGTTGTGCAAGGAGGCACAGTATGTCTACCTATGCCTCCATCTTGGCCAGAAGTCCTGTTGTCCTTATAATGCTTCATAATTAATAAGTTAAGTAGATCTAGCAACATGTCTAGAAACCTCCATAGTAAAAGTAATAAATTAAGCTTCCATAATAGTACAAGTGATGAGCAGTAAGGAGGGTTAACAATGTGTTGAAAGAGTGGCAGCAACCATGCTGTCATATGAAAATGTGTGTTTTCTCTTGTCGGTGAAATCGTAGGTATTGCTGATAATCCTGTGGGTTATTGCCTACATTTATAATAGAAGGAAATTAGATAATTCAGTTAGAAGTGAGTAAAGAGTAATCTTTTCACTATGTATCCCCACTTAGCAGACAGGCAAATGAATGTATCCCTTCAAGTCCCTCACTTTAGAAAGCCACTAACTTATGTAAACCATTGCTCAGAATATGTGTAAAGTGAGGAGAGCTCTTCTAAATATATAAAATGTACATTTTTAAATAAACTAAACTTCAAATTCAAGACCCCAGACAACCGAGTGGTAAGAAGCCTCATGTCAGTCACCCTTAGTGTTTCTACCCATGAGCTTTGGGGATCTATCATAATCCCTGGTCCCACGGCATCCTGGAGGGGCCATCCAGCTGGTCATCTGTCCTCACAGTCTACCCAGATGATGGCTACCATCCTTCTCTGATGGCTCATGTGGTTCAGTGGTACTTTGTTGCCTGAGATACAAAAATTTTCCTTTGTGTCTGCCTACATCCTACCTTCCTAAAGATACCACATGGCTGTTTCTCTCTAGCGCCCTCTACCTCCCCATGATTGTCTGTCATATATTTCCTCCAAGACCATAAAGTAGGGAACAGACTACCTCTTCAAATGTGGGGAGAGGGGAAGAAGTGACTACAGTAGGAAGGGAAGTTAACATGTAAAAATATTATCCAGCCACGTGTTTCTAAAATTCTACTTTGGAATCAGCTTCAGGAAAAATGTGTGCATTTGACATGAAAACCAATCTCTCAACTACACAGAAACTTTATGATTTAATAAAAATAATCATCGCTCAATTTGTTGTTCCACTCTTATTCACTAGATTGTATTCCAAATAATTTCAGGCAATTGGCAAAAACATAATTCATTCTCAGCAGGCAAATAATTGAAGCTCTGAGTATATTAAAATATGCCACAGGAAGGCCTTTCTAAATTTGTCTCAAAATCCAAATGTAATAAAAGGAGATATTGATAAATTTTACTACATAAAAATGAAAACCATATGCATGGAATAGAAACACCATAAATAAAGTGAAAACACAAACAAGACACTGGAATAGCTTTAGAAAAAAAAGAGAAGCTAATCTCCATATCTAAAGGGCTCCTAAAAATGAAGAAAGAAAAACATCAACAATTCAATGGAGGGAAAAAGAAAGGATAAAAATATACAGGAAAACAAAAAAAATTCATATAATCCTTAATTGTAATAAGAGGGGGAAAAAAAAAACCCTCACTGAGCGATGTCTCCTTCTGACTAACGTAGACCACAGGAATTACATTTATCCTCCAACAGGAAATTTAAAATAACAGACAAAATTTATGATATAACAGTTTTCAGACATTATCAGCCCAGGAGAGTGGTCGGTGAGAGAGGAGAAATGGATGAGATGAGCCCCTGGATGGCCCAGGCTTCCTGCTTGGGAGACCTTCCATGCTGTCATGAAGAGAAGGGAAACCCACATGGAGCTTGACTGCCTCCTTGCAGTGGAAGGATGGAGTTGGCAGTCTGATGAGGTCCAGGTGAGTAGAAATCAAAGGGCCACTTGTGGGAAGGGAACTGCACAATGAAAGAATTTAAATTCTTTCCCTTTGAATTTTCAGTTGAATACTAACCTGTGAACGCATGAGCAAACTACTGTATACTGTGGCAAGAACCACACAAAGAGAGCAGAGTATCAATACCTAAGGATTGCACAAACATTATAGCATTAGTAGACAAAGTCATTAAAACAGTTTTTATAACTATGCCCCATATGTTGGAGAAAGATTAAACATTTTAAGACATGTAAAATTTTTAAGGATCAAAGTAGAACTTCTAGAAGTGAAAAATACAATTATTGTAATAAAAAATGTACTAGATGAGAGGAACAGGCTGTTAGACACTGTAGAGGAAAAGATTAGTGAATATGAAGACATAGCAATAGAAATTAAATAAAATAAGAGAAAGAGTGAAAAAAGTTGAACGAAGCATCAGTGAGCTCTAGGGAAAATTTAGGCAGCCTAACATATCAATGAAGAGAAGGCAGAAAAAGTATTTAAGAAAATAATGGCCCAAAATATTTCAAATATAATAAAAACCATAAAGAAGTTCAACAAGCCCCAAATTTAAGAAACGTAAGAATATCCTGCACTGAATCACATCATAGTCAACTGTTTAAAACTACTGATAGAGAGGAAAATCTTTCAAATAGCCAAATAATAAAGACGTGCTATATAAAAAGAATCAAGATAAAAATAACAGAATTTACATCAGAAACACAGCTGGCTAAATTTTGTGCTTCCTGACACTACAAAGACAGGCACAGCGTAAGAGGAAATAAATGGGAAGACACTAATCAAAAGAAAGCTGGAGTAACTATATCAATAGCAAATTAGATTTTACAGCAAAGAATATTAGCAAAGTCATTTTATAATAATAAAGGGGTAAACTCATCAAAAGGATACAGAATTTTTAAATATCTATGCACTTAGTAGCTAAACTTCAGAATACAAAACGGAAGTCTGATAGAGTTCAAAGAGAAATAGGCAAAATCACAATTATACTTGGAGATTTCATATTCCCTTTCACAAAAACTGAGAATAAGTAGACATAAAATTAGTAAAAATAATAAAGACTTGAACAAGGCTATCAGTCAACTTGATCTAAATAATATCATAAGCCTCTCCTACCAACAGCAGAATACCTACTCTGTCCAAATGTACTGTACATAAAATGTGTGTCAAATTTCACCATACTCTCAGTCACAAAACAAGATTCAAAAAATTTAAAAGGATTTTTAAAAAGTATATTTTGAAATCACAATAGAATTAAGTTAAAAATCAATGGGAAAATATGCTGAAAACTCCAAAAAATCTAAATAATAGATTTTTAATAATTCATGGGTCAAAAAGAGGTAAAAGAGGAATTAGAAATTGTTTTGAACTGGTGAGAACAAAAACACAAGTTATTAAAGTTTGTGGAATTCAGTTTAATAATATACAGAAAGAAATTTATCCTGCTGAAGAATAAGGGTCCAAAATCAGTGACCTAAGGTTTCACCTTAGGAAATAGAAACAGAAGAACTAATTAAAACCCAGGGAAGAATAGAAAAAAAAACATTTTAAAAGATAAAAGCAGAAAATAATAAAATATACAAGAAAATAATAGATAAAAAACGTTAACAAAAACAAAACTGCAAGACAATATTGCCCATTAACATAGATGAAAAAATTCTCAACAAAGCTTAAGCGAATTGAATCTAGCAACATAAAATACAGTATACAGTTACCAAGTGGGGTTTGTCCCACAAATTCAAGGTGGTTTCAATATTTGAAAATCAATCAATGTCTTTCTCATCATTGTAACAGACTAAAATCCAAATGTCACATGATCATTTCCATAGATACATAAAAAACATTTCCTTCATAAAATTTAAAATTCATTCCTGGTAAAAATTATCAGCAATCTAAGAATAAAAGGGAACTTTCTCAACTTAATAAAGGGCATTTACAAAAACCTACAGCTATATTCACAGGCAATGTGACTCCATGTAAAAAATTTCTAGGAACTATATTTCTAAATACTTTACCAAAGTGTCAGGATACAAGATCAATATACAAAAGTCATTTGTGTTTCTGTATGCCAGCAACAGATAATCAGAAAATGAAATTTTAAAACATCTTTAATAATAACATTTAAAGTATGAAAAATTAGGGGTATATCCGGCAAAAGATATGTAATACCTATATACTGAAAATGACAAGATATCGCTAGGAGAATTTTAAAAGACACAATAAATAGAGAACTATATTGTGTTCTTGGATGAGAGGAAGTCCTTATTGTCAGTTCTTCCCCAAATTGATCTACAAACTCAATGTCATCCCAGTCAAAGGCCCAGAAGAATATGAAAATGCAAAGAGCTGAGTATAGCTGAAGCAACTTTGAAAAAGAATAACAATGTTAAAGGACTTACATTTTCTGATTTCAAGGCTTATTGTAAAGCTACAATAATCAATACAATGTCCTGTTGGATCAGAATAGAAAAATAAATTAAGATAGTGGAACGGAGTGTCCAGAAATATGCCTACACATTTATTGTCAAATTGGTTTTTGACAAAGGAGCAAGGGCAATTCAATGGAGAAGGGACAATCTTATCAATAAATGATGCTGGAATAATTGGCTAGCCATATGCAAAAAAATGAACCTCAAACCTTACAGCTCACACCACACACAAAAATCAACTTGAAATGAGTCATAGACTTATGTAAAGCTAAAAATGTGGAACATTGAAAAGAAAACAAGGGAGTAAATTTTAATGACCTTGGATTTGGTATAAATTATTAAATAGAAAAAAGTAATGTGAAGTATAAAAGAAAAAATCAACAAGCTGAACTTCATTGGTATTATAAACTTTAGATCTTCAAGAATCATTGTTAAAAATGAAAAGTCAAATCATGGACTAAAATATGTTATATGTACATACTCAGTAATGGACTTGTATATAGAATAGGAATATATAAGAAACACAATGCAATAATAAGATGAGCAACCCAATTAAAAAATAGACAAAAGGTTAAATAGAACTCTCACCAGAGAAAAGAGATTTGGAGAGCACATAAGCACATGGAAAATCGCTCACCATGGTGGTCCTTAAGAAAGCACAAGGTAAAACCATACCATGTACCTTCTAGAGGAGCTAAAGTTAAATTGCCCACCCCCAGAGTTGGTGGAGATAGGGACTTCACTAGGCCACTTTACTGAGTGTGGTGAAGACTTCACTAGGTGAGGCGAAGCTATGGAGCAACTGGAGGTCCCACTGATGGGAATACAAAATGGTGCAACGATGTTTTGGGAAACAATTTAGCAGTTTCTTAAACAGTTGGACATATACTTACTGTATGTCCAAGTCTTTTCACTCCAAGTTACTTACCCAAGAGAAATGAAAGCATATACCAGTTTGTTGGCTACACACAAATGCCCACAGAAAGTTGTTAATGGTCCCCACACTGGGAAGAAAAAAACAACTCCAATGCTCATCAACAGGTGACTAATCAACAAACTGTGGTATATCTATGCACTGGGGTAATATTCAGCAATAAAGAAGGCTTACCTATTGGTACACCTGACAGCATAAATACATCTCCAAGTCAACCCACTAGGGTAAGTGAAAGAAGATATACACAAAGAAGTTCATACTGCATGAATCACATTACATAAAATTCTAAAAATCTAAAAATTGTAAACTGACCTGTAGGGACAAAAAGCAGGTAAGGGGTTACCTGGGGCTGTGGACAAAGAAAGAGTGGATTGCCAAGGACCACAAGGAAAGGTTTGGTTGTGATAGAAATTTTCTGTTTCTGAATTTTGGTAGTAGTTTTACAGGTGTGTACATTTGCCATGATCCATCAATTACATAGTTTTAATTCAATTTATTGTATGTAAATTGTACCTTGCCAAAGTAGCCCTCCCCCCATCGCACCCCCGAACTCTGATCACCACCTACTGAGAAACCCGAGGACAGAGAGACCAACTACTCTGCCCCCAAACTCCTGACGCAGAAACTGTGAGATTAGGTTTATAGTTTTAAGCCTCTAAATTTGGGGGTAATTTTGTTACTCAGCAATAGATAACTAGTACAAGGAGTAAATTTCTGAGTAGGTAGATTCCTGGAAAATAGAAATAATCATCTGTAAGAGAAGAAAGAGGAAAGATTAGTGCCTTAGAGAATATTGGGAAGGTAAAGAAAGGAGGTTTAAGCACATTTTAAGTAATCAATTGACAGTGGGTCTCAAGTGGACCAGAACAGCCAAATCAGGGATCTTAGTAAGAGCAGCAGCTGATGGCCGCCAAGGAACTGGGTATCACAAAGTGTCCTTCTGGTCTGAGCAATCAGTGACCACATCATTCTGGGGTGGGGGTGGAACTGTCTTCTTCCTCACTGGCTCAAATCTTCAGTGAACCCTGTAGGAACATCAGGCATGAAGTAACTGCTTTGTTCCTATAAAAGTAGTTGATGCAAACCGCCCGAGTCAGTGCTCCTTTATCAAATGCAGTCACTTTACTAATAGTTTCACAGAGAGCAACTGCACACTAATTACAGCCCAGCCTTGATTGCCTGTCATTGTTACTGATTGCCTGCATGAATGGGTCCCTGGTTTCAGGAGTAGCAAACTGTCATTTTATCTGACACCATTTTTTAAAGTCAGAATTTGCTTCAAAATCATGTGTAGAGAGACCTTTACCTTGCCGTTATCCCGAGAAGATGAAGAGCAGACAAGAGACTCTCTCTTAATTTCTCTGCACTTCAAATCTCTCTGCCTCATTACCAGTCACTGCCTCCTTGTGCCCCGTTACAGAGGCAGTGGTAGCCCCCAGCTTTGCAAGGTTGGCCCCTCCACTAGTGCTCTTAACCCAGTTCCTGGCTCCCTGTGCTGAGCCTCAGTCACCCCTGCTCAGATCTCCCTTTCCACGTGTCCCTTCCCCTTAGACAGCAAGGCTTTCCCCCCACAGATAGGTTTCCTCCCCCGATGCCTCTCCCATCTACCACCCCGTATCTTGCCTCCCCTGAGCTGAATTACTTCTTGACTTCTTAGTCACTCTTTAGCCCAGATAAGTGTGTTCATATACCTACCATTCCACTATATCGTGTTTGAAATCCCCTCTACAAGCAGAACTGGAGCAGGATAAATTCTGAAGAGCTGCCAGTTCCGAGGAGCTGAAAGATATCCGCATGATTCATTCATTCTCTCATTCAGTGAAGATCTCGTCACTGCCCATGATGTGCAGGTGCTGTCCTATAGCAGCTCATAGACACTCCAAGAAGAAACAAGGTCAAGGATACAGCGGTAAACAAAGAAGACAGAAGTCTCTGTCCTCTTAGGGCTAACACACGAGTGTGTGTTAGGGAAGACAAACTTAAAGGAAAGCAGAAAGAGTACAAAGTCTGTCAGTTATGAGAAATGCTATGGTAAAAATAGGGCAGAGGACCTCATGGTACAATGCGAGGGGAGAAATGGTGCGGCAGGACTGTGCAGAGAAGCATTAGGGCACAGTGTTTGGGGAGGAGATTCGGGAGCCCCCAAATGTAGGGTCTTATCCCACCTCTCCCATTTTCTGTGTGTCCTTGGGCAAGTCATTCAGTGCTTGATGCCTTAGTCTCCTCATCTGTGAAATGGGAAGGGTATTGGAACCCAGCACAAATAGAATGGTTATAAGAATTAAATTATATATATATATAGTGATTTATATAAGTTATATACATATACACACACAGGGTCTGGCAGAAGTAAGGCCTGCTTGAGTATGGTTGGTAGGGTAATAATATGGATGTAATAATTTATAGTTTTAATTTGAACATTTCACCTAAAATGTTATATGATGTGCTTGAGTGTGATATTGTTATGTTATAGAATTACATGCTTAACTCTGATTTTGTAATAAAAGAGTGTGTAATAAAAACAGAGCATTATTTGTGCTGGGCCCTGTATTTTATATACCAACAATATATAATTATATTATTATAATGATCTAATTACAATAATTATATATTATATAATTTATTATATATTATATAAATACTTATATCTTGAATAAATATGTGTTTATATGTTATATAATTACATATTATATATATTGTTTGGAACAATGCCTGAGTTCACAGTAAGAGCTCAAAAAATGTTAGCTATTAACACTATTGTTCATTCACTCATTATTTACCTACTAGCCATTAACCCACTACATGCTATGAAGTATATTAAAATAATGACATGCATTTCTGGTCTCTCAAGAAATGAGGTGGGAGTACATGCCCAGTACCCCAATTCAAGGTGTTGTAAACCTTCTCATCTTTCGGGGGGACATCACGTTCACAGTGCCCCCCTATACAACACCCAGGGGCCGTGAAAGCACCTTCCCACCCCGATCTCTTTCAGCCATCACCACAGTCATGACAAATACTCTTGCCCCCTTTGAACCTGCTGGAGAACAGAGACGAACAGATAATAAACTGCATCTCTACCCTCAGCCATTTTGTGGCTCAGCCTGGAGGTGCAGTCGAGGTCAAGTGCAAGTGTACTGACAGCGTATGGCCTTTGACTCTATACAAGCCTGTATTTGAATCAAGAACTATTAATTAACTCTGTGGCCTTGGACAAATGACTTCACCTTTCAGAAACTCAGTTTTTACATGGGCAAGATGAGAACAATTAATGCTTTTTTCAAGGGAGAGCGTGAACACAGTCCTTCACTACCACAAATTACGCAGTCTAGTTTCCCACATTTAGGCACATCGCAGGGGTCAGCACATCCGGAGTGCAGTGGAAGAGCCTCGCCCTGGGAAACCACCTTCGCGATCATGGCCTCTCTCCTGCCAGGTAAGTATGAGGACAGTTAGTTCTGGCTGCAGTCAGTTCTGTGCCAGGACGCAATGAGATGATGTGTGTAAAGCACTGTGTAAATGATTCAGCCCATAATGAGCACCCGATAAAATGGTAGCTTTAAACTAAATCAAGACAGCAACACATCCCTCTCTCGGCTTCGTCAACTAGCACCCAGTGAGCACGTTTCATGAAGCCTCCGCGTCACCTTCGGATTCACAAGCTGACGTCGCGCATGTGCCAACGTGCACAGAAACAAAAGACAGAAACTAGACTAGAGTCCAGGAGAATGCGTTCCTTCCCAAACCGGTAATTTCATGAACTTCTCATTTGCTTGTCATCGATAGTGCCCAAAGACCGTATTTTTATATACATGTAGATTTTTTTCCAGATCTGCACTTAAGCTCTGCGAAGCGAGGATTTCAACACAACACAGATGAATAGTGCTTTACTTACCTAACACATGAGCTCTTCAAAGGTTTCATGTAAATTGGGTTTTGCAAATCACCTCCAAGTTTCAAGGGAAACTTCCACTCTAAAGAATCTTGGGGGTGAATCCTTTCAGAAGAGCAATGGGTCGTTGCTAGATTGACCTAGTTTGCCTATTTTCTTTTCTTTCTTTTTTTAATGTGCAGATTTTCAGTGTCCAGACTAACTAAAGCGGCACGCTTGACTCGGGTGGGAGCCAGAGTCCTTCCTCCAAGAGGATAACGTGACAGACTTCAGAGGGTGACTCGTGTCCCAGCAGGAAAAAAATTTGTTTTTCAATGGCAGATTCAAAGCTTAGGAAATTCAATTTTGACAATCTTGGGGAAGTGCCTATAGCACAATTTTTTACCAGAATGTGTTTGTAAAAATGGAGTCTACTGTGAGATTATAAACCATGGCCTGTAACGGTGCAAAGTTCTCAGACGTAGCACCCTGGACAAAACCTACATCAGTAATTGACTCCTAAATTCCCCTCAGCGGCTCAGCTTGCAATTGAAAAAGAAGTGTGATTAGTGATAGTTCACGCTTTGATCGAACAACCTGTGAACTTTGTGCATCAGAGAAAGCTTCATGAAAAGACGGCAACGCCCTGATCTGGGCCGTCAGCAGCCTGAGCAGGAACCTCGCTGAAAGGCCAGATGAAAGATGGGTCCTGACATTTACCAAGTTCCAGCAGGACGTGAAGGTGATGATGTGGAAATGGCTAAGCTGAGCACACAGGCGATGTGTATGCAGAGTGTATTCTCCTCTAAGTGGCTTTTATGGGTCAGTTAAACACAGTCAAGGCAATTGCCATTGAAAATAATCTTTTCCAGATCATATTCTTACAATGTTTTGCAGCCTGCTAAATCGGATCTTTCGTTTCAAGACTTCTGTAAGCAGGGCTAAATCCTTAAAAGGTGAGGAGGAGGGACTTGATTGTGGTGGTCTGGGTGGCTCAGAGAAGAGATAGAGGAGGAAGCAGAATGTTCTCTAAACAGGGAAGGGCCCCTCAGCATCCTATGACACTGGACCACCCCCCAACCTGGGAACCAGAGTAGCTTTTGCCGTTGGAATAATGAGGCTCTGCCAGCCAGTGTCCTGTTAAAAACGGCTCACCGCTCTGGTCACCGGCTGCCCTAGCAACTGGCTGGATTGTGTCCAAGAGCATTAGAGCCAGGCAGTCCTGGGAGGGTGGGTCCTGGTTCCTCCACTCACTGTGTGTGTGCCTTTGGGCAGGTCGTTTAACATCTCAGGTCTCCGTTTCTTAACCTGTCACTCTGGGGTCATGACAGCAATGGGGAAAATGGGTTTCTTGGAAGGGTGGGAATATGATCCGGTTACCAAAAGGAAATTGATAAGTGCTTGAACTGAAAACAGTCCTAACCTGTAGGACCTCATAACTCGGTTGTGCAAGCAACACAGGTAATACTTGCACAGCCCGTGGCACAGAGCCAGGCACAGGGACAGCTCTGCTGTCATGTCAGCAATGGGGAGAGATGTCACTCAAGCAGCATCAGGGGCCCTCTGGGGATGTCTCTCGTGGAGATGTTCTTGGCATGACAATGAGAGAGAACAATCACAGAGCACTCAGTATGTACCAGGCAGGCCATGTGCTAAGAGAGCTACCATGAATGCACTCATTTAACCCTCACAGGGCCCCTAGGAGGCATGTGGAATTGTTACGACCATTTTATAGGGGAGGGAGACGCAGGGAGGAAGTGGCGATACGACTACCCCTAGTTCAGTCTGCAAGTGAAAGGTAGACGCCAGGCTTGTGCCTAGGCAGTCTGGCTCCAGAGCACACGACCTTGACACTGTACTGCTGCAGTCATGTGCCATTAAGGAAATTTTAAAAAGTTATGTCCTTACAAATGCAGCGGTGGTCACCAAAAAAAGTGTGGTCATTATATATGCCAACTCATATAGATACATTCAGTATATACGGGTCAGGGTGTGTGTATTTATACACACACACACATATCTATATATAGGGTCAGCATATATGTATAATAAATGCATGTATATTATATATAAATGCAAAATATTATGATTATGTAAATAATTGTACATATCAAAACCATGTTTTTAACCTAATAGAACTTGCACATGTCAATCAGCTGTCTCTCTGCACCATGGACAGTGATGGCGTCTTTCAATGGCAACCTGAAAATTAGCCAAGAAACAGCTGGAGTCATTTCTTACCAGCCCTGGGGCGTCATCATGTATCAGCCCCTGATATCACTGAAACCAGAACCTAGCAGTCACTTCAAATGCCACCCATTCTAACCCTCCCTGTTCGACGCTCTAGCATTCTGTACTGATCTACCCATTCTGTATGTGAAATGTCTATCCCTCTTCCTTCTCTGCTCAACACCACTGTTTTTAATTCAAGCACTCATTGATTTCCTTTTGGATAAGAGAGTGAGATTCCTACTCTTTCTCACTGACAACATTCTTGCCCATACCTATCTCCAAGAAGTCTGTTTTCCTCATTGCCACTGAGAAATCATCCTAAGACACAACACTGACAATGTCAAATTTCTGCATAAAGGCTCAGTATCCACAGAATAAAATCTAAACTCCTTACTAAGACACACAAATTCCTGTATAATCTGGCCTTTTCCTTTCTTCTCACTCCCTTAGGTGCAACTACGCATTGGCAGGTGCTGTTTTTTCTGAGAGGAAAGCCCTCTCTTTCCTGATAACCTCCCCCATAGCTTCCACCTCACATAGCTTTCATTTGGAATGCCCTACTCAATCATTAAGTCTCAGTGCAACCATCACCTCCTCTAGGAAGTCTTCCATGATTCCCCCAGCAATAGTTAACAGACTTCACCTCTATGCCTATAATTGTCAAACTGTAACTTTCCCCCTAACACTAGTATATAAGCTTTTGATGGCCAGTACTGTGTGCCCACAATATATTCTCAGTTCCAAAACAGTCTCTGGCTCAACCCTGGGAGCTCAGCAAATATTTATATTATTACAGTCCTATCATATTGTAGTATAGCCATTCGTAGATGTGTCTGCCTCCTCCACAGGAAATTTGAGCCCCTGGGGCAAAGATAATCTCCTTTGTCTGTATTCCAACACATTTCACTGTGCCTGGCAAAAGTGAGCGGTCAGTGTTTGTTGAATGAATTAATGCACAGGCAAGTAAGTGAATAAACCACACAGCCATGCAGGATTTCCTTTTCTACCAGCACAGCCCAAAGTTATGTTTAGTGGTAAGTATGCCTACTAGCACGTCTAGTGATATTTAGAGAGAGCTATCATGCCGTTATCAAACAAACCAGATTCAAAGAGACCAAAGGCAACTTGCTTGCATGCGTCATACATAGAAGTGAAAATATGGATATGTAAAATCCAAATTTTAATTTAGAAAAACAGTATCTTTTGCCATATACCTATTCAGTTACGTTTCTTCATCAGAGGAAACTTGAAAGGGCTGTAATCTGATGTGTGGTCTACACAGGGCAGAAACCCCACTCAGCTGAGGGTTTGTAAGAGAAATCATTTTCTTACTGTTCCTGGGAACTTTCTCATTCATTACGTCATCTCCCTGTGAGCTGGGTATTAGAATCACCACCACTGTCAGAAAAGAAATGAAGGTACGAGAGCTTCAGGTGAGAGAAGGAACCCCTGGTGTAGCAGACCCTGGTGTCCAATATTACATAGGGGTGTCAGCAGACCAAACACTACAGCTGTGTCTCTCAAACTCCAGGGTGACGGATTGTCTCATGAAAAATGTGCCCTATAATGGGGCCTCATCTCTGTCGGGGACACTAAGTAAGGCACAGGGCTTTATACTTTACAGTTTCTTAATGGTGAGCAAGAGACACCAAGTCTCTATTTTCCTTTGACAACACGATAAAGAAAACCCATCTTTGCAGCAAAAGGGCCGAGAGGTAGAAGGATCAGAGCCACCCATCTGCTCTGAACTCTGAGTCACTCGTTTATTTCTTCAACAACATGGGCTGATTCTGGGCCCCATCCCAGGCCCCACGCTAAGTTTGGGAAACATAAACCGATATGAAATAGAGCGTGTGCTCCTAAGGACTCCCAGCCTATGAGTGAAGGTAGCTCAGACAAAGATCAAGTACAACATAATCTGGGGGGCGTGATAGTGAACAGAGAATCCAAAACCCTGGGGACAAAGGGAAGGGAGGGCCTTATATAAGTTTTTGTTGTCAGCAGCCTTTAGAGAGCCAGACACTCTGCCTTCCTGAGGTTCACCAGTGAAGACAGGACAGCAAGAAGTTAGACACCGTGGTTCATGCCAGCTCAGAAAACAAGCCAGCCAAAATGAGCTGGAAGACTTCACTGAGAATATTTTCTAGGAAACTGGGTTTTGTACCTGATGAATACATGTGATGATTGGAACAAATTGCCAGACCTGTTCTCCGGCACAGATTACCTTTAACGGGAGTCGGAGGGCGTGGGGGAGCGGAGTAAGGACTCCTGTGTCAGAAAACCCGGCTTTATTATCATAGCAACATCTCAGTCTCAGCCCAGTGTTACCCAGAGCCTCTCAACTCTGACTGCACATCGGGTGAATCTCAAGCCATTTTGGAAACTACTGACTCTCAGGCTGTGTCCAAACTGCCTGAAGCAGCCTCTCAGGACCACAGGCATCGGCTGTTCTGGTTCAGTTCCCAGGGTGACTTTAGTCCGCAGCCAGGGTCGGGGCACACCTGTGACCCGCGGCTCCCAGGTCCATCACCCCCGAACTGAGAGTGACAGCTGCTTGTTTCAGCAGCATCAGAGTGACTGTGAGGGACCAATGAAAGGGCGTGCGTGAAAATACGTGAAAAAGTATAATGCTGGATGGAAATGTAAGGCCGTGTTCCCACGTGAACAATTGATGTGCAGTAACCTTTTAAAAATGTTTACTTCTTGGATTGCTGGTTAGTTTACTGCAGATTAAACACCAGCCAGGATCGTGTGAATTCCGTGCTGCAGAGTCAAAGGTAATTGCTTGTCATCAGCCCACATCAAGTCGACACCAAGGCTGAGAAACCGACAGTAATGAATATTTAGTTTGCTGAATTATGAAAACTACATAAGCGTCACACATACAAATGTCATAGAAACACAAAGTACAAATCGTAGCTCATGTTAAGTTTGGCTGCCCAAGAAAGAAGGAAGGAAGCTCATATTTATCGATTACCTTCTGCGAGCTAGGCTCTTTATGCATGGTACATATTTGAATGGGCAGATGAACCTATGATGGTGTTTTTAAAATGTTAGCTTTATGAAATATGGAGTTGCGAAATCAGTTTAGCGGGTCACGACCAGTATTTCTTAAAATGCACTGAAGAAAAGAGTAAAATATGCACCAACCGCCATAATGAAACATATTTATGAGTTTTCTTCAGGTTACATGTGTGGTGTATGTGTTTATGTAGCATGCCACATCATGATATAAGGTTCTAGTCCTCACTCCAGGCTACTGCCAAGAATCTGAAAGCTGCCACACAAAGAGAAGTTATTATGAAATCCAATTCCTAGATGAAAAACGGAGGCTCGGAGATCTTAAATAATCCACCCAAGGCCACAGAGCTCACAGTGGCAGAACCCAGTTTATGAATACGCAACACTCTGTCCTGGAGAAGGCAAGCTTTGTTGCAGAGAGGAGACAAACACGTGTTCATAATTATTATTTTTTAAAATAACACTAGTTGAATGACAGTCTTGCTTCCTAATTTTATTGGTGAGACTTAACATTTTCCAGATTCGCTGATTTATTAACTGTCATAACCCTAGCCACAGTTTGAACTCCGGCTATATTTTCTTTTCGCTTTCATCACTTCTGGGCTTGGTTGGAACTCCTAGGCTGTGGTTTTGTTTTGTTTTGATTTCCTTCCTTTGTTATTCCAGGCACACCATGTCACCACAAGGAGCCACAGACTCCCTCCCAGGCTCCCGCCCACCTTCCTGAGAGGTGCACTCACCCCGAGGCTAAGCCCACCAGCCCGGGTCACACCTGGCTGTGTCGGCCACCTTTGTGGCAGAGTGGCTGGGCGGACAGATTTCCACGAGTGCTGCACCTGGACAAACAGGACTTGAACCCTTCAGCTCCAAGGGTAATATTGCTCTGCTGGATCATTTTACCAGCTACAGCCTGGGCCATCTCACAGAGAAATTCCTTCTCAACTCAGCGTCTGTAAACCCCAAGGATGCTTCTCGTTAGCAAGACAGGCTTCAGAGTGGTTTAGACAATTTTGAAATATCACTAAAGTGATAGTTTAATGACTGGACGTGTTTTTTCTTCTTGAGCCTCCTGTTTCTTCAAGACCCACAGATTTGTTGTTCTGTTTTTTTATTTTCCTTGAAATTGAGCATACCCCTGATCTTCCCCAGAAATCCTTCTGCCTAATGAGAAATGATCAAGCAAAAGTTCCCAAAGCCACAAAATTGGAGGGGAAAGCCTCTATAGACCACCCCACCCATACATACAACCTATCATGAAGAAATGGAAAATCTGAGCAGACCATTTGCTAGTAAGGAAACTGAATCAATAATCAAAATCATCCCAACAAACAAAAGCCCAGGACCAGATGGCTTCACTAGTGAATTCTACCAAACAACCGAGTACGAATTAACATCAACCCTTCTCAAACTCTTCCAAAAAATGGAAGAGAAGGGAACAATTCAAACTCATTTAATGAGGCCAGGATTACCTTGATATCAAAGCCAGAGAAAGACACCACAACTGTAGCCTAATATCTCCAATGAATATAGAAAATTCTCAACAAAATATTAGCCAGTGAAACTCAACAACACATTAACAGAATTATATACCACCAACAAGTGAGGTTTATCCCCAGGATGCAAGGACGGATGGTTCAACATGTGAATCAATCAATGTGATACATCGTATTAATAGAATACAAGATAAAATCTGTATGATCACTGCAAGAGAGGCAGAGAAATCATTTGAATAAACTCTACATTCATTCATAATGCAAGCTCTCAACAAATGGGGTATAGAGGGAAATTACTTCAACATAATGAAGGCCATTATACAAACCCAGAGCTAATATCATATGCAACGGGGAAAAGCTGAAAGACTCTCCTCTGATATCAGGAACGAGGATGCCCACTCTCACCATTTTCACTCAGCATAGTACTGGAAGTCCCAGCCAGGGCAATTAGGCAAGAAAAAAAAAAATAGAGGTATCCAAATTAGAAAGCAAGATGTCAGTAAAACTGTTTTTTATTTGTGGATGACAGATTATGTAAACAGAACCAAAAAGGCTCCACCAACAAACTGTTAGAACTAATAAGTAAATTCAGTACTTACAGGATATAAAATCAGTATATTTAAAAAATCAGTTGCATTTCTCTATACCAATGACAAACTATTAGAAAAAAAAATTTTTTAAACAATTCCATTTACAATTGCATCAAAAAGAATGAAATACCTAGGAATAAATCTAACTAGTGAAGTAAAAGACTTGTGGATTGAAAACAATTATCCATTGATGGAAGAAACTGAATGACATAAATAAGTGAAAAGATATTCCATGCTCATGAATTAGAAGAATTAATATTGTTGCAATGCCCATATGACCTAAAACAGTCTAAATGCAATCTCTTTCAAAATTTCAATGACATTTTCCACAGAAATAAAACAAACAATCCTAAAATTTGTATGGAACCACAAAAGACCCCAAATAGCCAGAGCAATCCTAAGAAAGAACAAAGCTCCTTTATTTCAAATGATGTTGCAAAGCTATAGTAATCAAAACAATATGGTACTGCCATAAAAACAGACACATGGACAAATGGAATCGAAGGTAGCCAGAAATAATGCATACATATATGATCAATTAATTTACAACCAAAGCACCAAAAATACACAATGGGGAAAACATAGTCTCTTTAATAAATGGTGTTTACAGCCACATGCAAAAGAGTGGAACTGGGCCATTATTTTACACAATACATGAAATCAACTCAAAACATATTAAAGACCTGAAATTAAGACCTGAAGCCATAAAACTCCAAGAAGAAAATATATGCTGTAAGCTCCTGGAGACCAGTATTGATGATGGCTTTGGATCTGACACCCAAAGCACAGGCAGCAGAAACAAAATGCAACAAGAGGGACCACATCAAACTGAAAAGCTTCTGTACAGCAAAGGAAACCGTCAACTACATCAAACTGAAAAGCTTCCATACAGCAAAGGGACCATCAGCAGAATGAAAACGCAACCTACCAAATGGGAGGCAGTATTTGCAAATTATGTATCTGATAAGGGTTTACTATGTAAAACATGAAAAGAACTCATACAGCAGTCGGCTCATACTAAGGGAAAGAAGTCAAACAAAGACAAGCACCATATGATTTCACCTATATGTGGAATCTAATGAACAAAATAACAAAACAGAAACAGACTCACACAGAGAATATTTTGATGTTTGTCAGATGAGAGGGTGTTTGGGGGGGGTGGGTAAAAAAGGAGAAGGGATGAAGATGTATAAATTGCTGCCCTGACTGGCATAGCTCAGTGGACTGAGCACGGGCCTGCGAACCAAAGGATCGCGGTTTGATTCCCAGTCAGGGCACATGCCTGGGTTGCAGGCCAGTTCTCAGCAGGAGACACACGAGAGGCAACCATACATTGATATTTCTCTCCCTCTCTCCTTCCCTTCCCCTCTAAGAATAAATAAGTAAAATCTTTAAAAAAAGATGTATAAATTTTTGTACTAATTACAAAAATAGTACATGGAAACATAAGGTATGGCATAGGGAATATAGTCAAATATATTGTAATAACTGTGTATGATGTCAGAAAGGCACTAGACTTATTGGGATGATTACTTCATAAATTATATAAATGTCTAATCACTATATTGTATACCTGAAACTAATAAAATATTGTATGTCAACTGTAATTGAAAAATAAAAAAATTACTTTAAAAAGAAAGAAAAAAATCATTCCGCACATTTGTTTAGTTTTCCTTCTGAGTGTTACTCAAGGTCGAACATTTCTCTGGCTAGCAGCAGTCTGAAACCTACAGGCAGACCTTGGGGATATTGCAGGTTCAGTTCCAGGCCACCACAATAAAGCAAGTGTCACAGTAAAGTGAGTCTTAATCTTTTTGCTGGTGGAGAGTCTTAAATCTCTTCCCTTGCAACAGCATGGATGGACCTGGAGATTATTATGCTGAGTGAAATAAGACAGAGAAAGATAAATACCGTATGATCTCACTTACATGTGGAAGCTGATGAACAAAATAAACTGACAGACAAAATAGAAACAGGTGTGGACACGTGGAACAGAGTGACAGCTGTCAGAGGGGAAGGGGAGGGGGGACTGGATGAAAGAAAGTGAAGGGATTAGCCAGAGATCGTATACACAGAACCCGTAGACACGACCGTGGGGTGATATCCAGAGGGAACAAAGGGTGGAGGCTGGGTGAAAGTGAGCAAAATAGTGGGAAAGGGGGATATCTGTGATGAAGTTAAAAAGCAAAAAAAGAGTCATGAATATTGAATAACAAAGTAAGACACTACATCTGCAAAATGCAATAAAGCGAAATGCAATAAAACCAGGTAGGCCTGAGCATTCTTCTTAAGAGAAAAAGAACCACAGCAACCCCAGATGCAAGTCCCCACAGGTGACTTGTACAGATGATCAACAAAATGACACTGCATCCTCCCAGCCTCGCCCTTGTGTGCTGTAACAGCAAACAAATGGAAGGACAAATTAGCTGGACGGAGCCAGGCAGGGACAGAGTCCAAACCAGAGAGACCCCAGGCTTACTCATCAAGGCCACATTTTCCTATGGTGCACTAGACAATTTATGGATGACACAGCTGCAGATCCAGGCTAATGATGGTTTAGCTGCCCAAGGTACAGGAAACTGCCATGCAGGTCGGCGTGAGTGTAATAATTCTCAATGCCTGTGGAGCTGCCGGTTACATTCTGTCTTTCTGGACCACCCTCCCCCTTTCCCCTCGATTGCTGACCAGTTGACATGAGCGTTGTCAACACCCACAAAAATGGACAGAGAGAAATACGGTGGTTATTACAATAGTACTTCCCAAACATCTGCACCATGCAGGCCACCCAGGATGCTGTTACAACACAGATCCCGGATCATTAAGTCCTGCATGGGCCCTGAGTCCTGCATGTCTAACAAGCTCCCACGTGTTGCCGTTGCCATTGGTCTGTGGACCACTCTGAGGAGCAAGGACCCATATCCTCAGAACCTGCAATTGAACTCCCTGAGACCGAGTTCTGGCTCTGAAGAAACTGGCGTTTCGCTTTCTGTCAGAGGGCTTGCATTGACCAGGTCAAGTAGAGATCTCGTGGTCAGCAAGCCCCTCCCCAGTAGATGGAACGATGACAGGTGGGAGAAAAGTAGGCTTCCATGAGAGAGCATGAAAGGGACCTGAGGACAGGGTGTGTCACCTGGCCCTGTTGGAATCCCTGTGTCAGTGTCTCCCAAAGTTTGGCTACGTCTCATGGAGCCTGGTTGGCCAAACCTCATCAGATTACCATGGCCCACAACTTCTTCTCTTTGCTTAGCTGACTAAAGCCTGATTCATATTATTTACAACCAAAGATTCTGAACAATTACAAATTGTCAAGTAGTAGCTAAGTAAATTATGATATGTCCCTATGGAAGAATTACACTGCTGTCAAAAAGCATTATTTCAGAAAAGGTATAATGGAATGAACAAATAATATGAGGTTAAATAAAAAAAGAAAAAAGTACCGATAAAAAGATACAATCTAAATTACATAAATTTTAAAGAATTTTAAAACTCAGCTCAAGAACATAAACGCCAGTGAAGGGTAGGCTGAATAACAGACCCCCCAAATATGTCCATATCCTAATTTGCAGAATCTCTTATTAAAGTTACCATATATAACAAAAGGGATAGTTGATTACGTTGGATTATCTAAGTCAGCCTAATAAAACCACAATGGTCCTTTTAAGAGGGAGGCAAGGAAGGTCAGAGTCAGATGAGGCGATATGATGAAAGAAAGGAAATTGGACCGACAGCCTTCGAGTCAGTCCAATGGAGGAAGAGGGTGACAAGCCAAAGAAGGTAGCTGCCTACAAGAGGTTTGAAGAGGCAAGGAAACAGGCTTTGTCCTCAGAGCTTCCAGAAGGGGCCAGCCCTGCCAACATCTGGACCCAGTGAACTTGATTTTAGACTTCTGACCTCCAGACCTGTCAGATAATAAATGTATGTAGTTTAAAGCCACGAAGTTGTGGTAATTTGTTATGGTAGCAACAGAAAACTAACACAGTAGTTGTCCCTGTGCTTTTCCTTAAGCCACCATTCCTTGTATAAAATACACAATTTATTTTAAAGGAAGAAATAAGGATAGTTCACTATCAGAGGTAATAATAATAATACTTTTTGTATTTTAGCATAGGTTGGTTACTGTTATTTTCTAGTACTGCAGAATGTAATCACTGTTGAAGTCCTATTTCAACACGTTTCAGGAGAATCTCACTCTGCTAATACAGGGCTGACCCTGTCATTCCCCTCCCTGAGAAAGCTCCTGACTTCTGCTGCTAATAGCCAACAGGTGACTTAAAGTGCATTTACAAGATTGACACCTAATGAAAACCAAAAGGCCAGAGACATACTCAAGGCACAGAGCGTGTGCAAACTCATAACACCACTTGGCACACTCCGTTCTCCCGTCGGCGTATCCCCAGCATTGTGACTATGGAATCGCATTTGGAATCACTAAGAACAACAAAAAATGTGGCCCGACGGCTACATGCCTTGGGGAGTCCAGTGTAATATTAAAGGTCTTGAAACTCTGAATGCTGCTTATATGCAACAACTAAATGAGGCTGCAAGGATCTGGTCTAATATTCCCAACCACAGGCTGAGACGCTGGCACCTCTATGAGCCCTCATCATCCTCTGGGTGTATTTCTTCTGCCAATCTTATTTCACCCTATCACAATTGTTTGTTGATGCATCTACCTCCCAACTAGACTGCAGTGTTTAATGTTCCTCTCTACTAATTCTATACCTGTGTCATATTTACACTGATTGGGTTTTTTTTCTTTATTGTATGTTATTTCCCTGCTTCTTTGCTTGCCTGGAATTTTTTATTGGAGGCCAAACATTCATCATTGTCCCTTGCTGGGAGGCTAGATGTTTTTATATTCCCCCAAACATTCTTAAGATGTTGTTAATGCATTTTAGTTACTTGGAAACGATTTAATCATTTTAGGTATGTTTTTAAATTATCCTCATTTTCTAAATGAGGGAACAGAAGTTCAAATAGGTAAAATAACATGACCAATATTTCTCAGTTATCAAAAGTCATGGTTGGGATTTAAACCAAGATGAATGTGATCCCAAAGCTAATATGTCTATACACTATGGAATGCTGAAGGAACTGCAGCCAGCTACCAAAGCCTTCTGAGCAGATCCTGAAAGACCAAGAAATCACAAAGTTTGCTTGTATTTCCACCCATTTTCCACAAAGCATCTTGAAGAGGAAGGGAGAGAGCTATCATCAGACAGTGTTGGCTTGGCTTGCATCAGTCCTGGCAAAGAGAAACTGGGGGACTTGGGGACTTCATTCATCATGAGTTCATTTGGAGATCCAGTGCACTGTCTGGATTTTACCTTTGAAATCTAAACTCTGTCAAACAGAAATTGACAGGTTTCCCGCTAGAAGGAATCTCATGTTGGTCCAAAGCATGGGAGTTGGTCGAGATGTCATTTCGTTCCACTTTAACAAATTCTTTGAAGATCCGATCAAGAAAGTTGAGTTTTCATTATCTTAAGAACAAAAGTTTCTGTTGCTAAGGCAAGGATCCAATTTAATTTGATTCAACAAGCATTTATAAAATGCCTTGTCTGTGCAGTATTAGGCTGGGAAAATGAAGCCAATAAGTCATAGACTGTACTTTAGAAAGTGGTATTCAACAATATATAAGAAGGGTCATACATCCTGATGAAGTCTTACCACCATCTCAATAGATGCAGGGAGGTATTTGGGGAAAAAATTAATTCTTAATAAAAACACTGAGCCAAGTAATAGAAAATTTTCTCAGCCTGATAAAAAGCAACTATAAAAACCCCTAGAACTCACATAACACTCAATAATAGAAGACAGAATGCTTTCCCCTTAAGATGAGGAACAAGAGGAGGATATGTACTCTTGTGACTGCAGTTCAGCCGTGCACTGGAAGTTGCAGCCAATGCAATAAGAACTCATACAACTCAATAACAAAATGTAAGCTGATTAAAAGAGTAGGCGGAGGAACTAAATAGACATTTCTCCAAAGAAGACATCCAAATGGCCAACAATTACATTAAAAGGTGCTCGACATCACTATCATCCGGGAAAGGCAAATCAAAATCACAAGGGGATATCATCTCACACCTGTTAGAATGGCTACCATTAAAAAGACAAGAGATAATGTGTTGGCCAGAATGTGAGAAAAGGGAATACTTCTGCACTGTTGGTGGGAATGTAAACTGATACAGACATTATGGAAAACAGTATGGGGGTCCCTAAAAAGAGTAGAGATAGACCTACCATATATATGATCCAGCAACTCCACTACCAGGTACATATCCAAAAGAAATGAAAACAGGATATCAAAACGGTGTCTGCACTCTTGTGTGCACCGCATCATTATCCACACTAGCAAAGATGTGGAACAACCTAAGTGTCTGTCCACAGACAGATGGATGAAATAGGTATGATACACATATAGGTATTATTCAGCCATAAGGAGGAGGATGTCCTGACATTCACAACAACATGGATGGACCTTGAGGATGTTATGCTAAGTGTAAGTGGGAGGAGAAATACTGTATGATGTCACTTACATGTGAAATGTAAAAGAGCCCAACTCACAGAAATGGCGCAGAAGGAAGGGTGCTCACAGGGGCTGGGGACTGGGGAACTTGGGGACAGGATGGCCAAAGGGCACGAACTGCCCATCAGAAGATGAATGGGTCTGGGGATCCAATGCACGGCATGGCGATGACAGTTGGCAATCGTGTATTGCCATATTTTGCTGTGTGTAATGCACACTTGTTGCCCACATCTTTGAGGGAAAAATAAGGGTGTAAGTTATACATGGGTATAATGATCACACTCCATGGGTATAATAATGGGCATAATAAGCCCACGTATAATGTGTGCAAAATGTGGGGTCACATTGTACATGGCAAAATATGGTATATAGTTGAAATTCATTAATAGAGCAGATCTTAAAATATGCTTAGCATAAAAAGTAATGATAATTATGTGATGTGAGGAAGGTGTTAACTAACACTGGGTAATCATTTTCCAATATATAAATGTATTAAATCAACATGTTGTATACCTTAAACTCATAGAATATTATACATATATCAGTTATTTCTCAATAAAGCTGAAGGAAAAAAGAGAAAAGCTAGAAATAAATATATTTTTTTAATCCTCACCCGAGGATATGTTTTTATTGATTTTAGAGAGAGAAGAAGGGAGTGGGGGTGTGGCGAGAGAGAGAGAAAGAAACATTGATCAGTTGGCTCCCACACACCACACCTGCTCCAACAGGGGATCGAACCAGCAACCTAGGTGTGTGCTCTAACCGGGGCTCAAACTGCAATCTTTTGTGCATGAGATGATGCTTTGACTAACTGAGTCACCCAGCCAGGGCTAGAAATAAATACTTTTATGTAAACTTCTACCACGTCTAAATGTTGGCAGCCAAATCAACATGTCTTTGACAGCCTTTAAAAAGGCTGTTCAGGAGCAAAAGATAAACTAGGGCTAGGTCCCTAGCCACCAGCCTTAGTGTCCTACACTTTAGTGAGATTGTCAGGTACTGAAATTCCAACCTGTATTCATTTTCCCTGACAAAGGAAACCCACAGGTGCCAAACAGACTCTCCCTGGCCCCCAGGGAAGCCCAGCCCAGACGCTTCCCGTGTGGTTGAGGGAAATCACCTCAGTCAGCTTGCTCATGACTCTGAGCCATCCCTGCTCTCAACCAGGGGACAGTTCCCATCCGTAATTCCTAACTTGCACATCTTTCCACGGTCAGCAGATGTCATGTCTTCCAGAAACACTTTGATTCCCCAAACTCCCAATACCTGCTGGGCATTACAGTCCTAGCCTCTTTCAATTGTTATTTTAATTGTGTTTTTATTCATTTTTCTCCCCCAAGATCACTTTTAATAGGGTAGGGATGGTGTCTTGGATGCCATGGATTTCCAGCACCTAAGCTAGTGTGGCCAATACATATTTATGGAATGAGTGAGTGAATACACACATACCAAGTTATGGTGCTAGCCAAAAAGTCTGTTCAGAGTCTTCCATAAAATAAAAGACACATTTTTCATTTTCACCAATAACTTTATTGATTTCGATATTTTGAGTATGTCTGCTATCTCCCACATGGTATAACATTGATTGGTCTCAATCAATGTCTTGATTTAAATCGCCATCAACTTCAACTGGTCTCCCCCACCATGGAGCAACATCTAGTGAGAAATCTCCAGCACAAAACTCTGCAAGCCACTTCCAACATGTTCAATCAATCACAGCACCATTTTCATACACTGCACAAATATTTTTTTGCACTTCAGTTGTGTTTTTACCTTTCTTGAAATGATAAAGCATACTATGCTGAAAATATTGCTTATTTTTTCCATCTTCAATTTAAAATGGCTGCACAAAAATTCACCAATTTTGATAAGATTTTTAAAAATGCACACTGACATAACTCTGTCACAATGCAGTCTAACAAAATTGTTTACAACGAAGTTAAAGACAATGAAGCACTACCAGAGCCATTGTACAGAAAACTAACAAACTTTTTGGCCAACTCAAAAAGTCCTAGCTAGGTTCCTTTCCTAAGCTCTCCCTCAAAGGTAGAAATTTAGCTTGCAAGATAGACTCCCATAAGGACTTTCACATAAGAAAAAATCATAGCTTTTAAAAACATCATTCCATGCTGTTTTTAAAGACATTCCTCTCATTCCCACTCCATTGTCAATATGTAATGAACAACCTTCCCTTTCTGTTTTTATGCATTTATACACCTTGCATACATATGTGTACATATATATACACATGCATATTTTTTGTTTTTTAAACATACATGGAATCATGCCATACTAATGTTCTGAAACTTGCTATGTTACCTTACATGCCTTAAAGCTCTTCACTGTATGTACATATATCTTCACTTTAATCTCCTTAGTGACTACGTCAAATTCAATAGAGAACTGTGCCGTATTTTATTTAAACACTTTCGTATTGAACACATCTAAACTGTTGATTTTCCTTCTTCAACTCATATTTCTATATTTTATTTTTCCTGTAAATGTACAGTTTTATGTTAAATGTAAAAAAGGACAGGCTATAAACAAACAAAAAAACAGCATCTGTCAAGAGCTGGCAGCCTCGTCTCCCCGAACATCAGAGATGCCACTGCCCCAGCACCCGAGGGGTTTGGCCACGCCCTTCCTCCACAGGCAAGGCGTTTAGACCAATCACTTAACCCCCTTCGATTAGACCCTCCAGTGCTAAAGGTCTGAGAGCTGCATTCAACCTGGCGCCACCAATCTGGCCATTTATAAGACAAAGTTACTAAGACTCACAGCACAGGGCTGTTATGTGAGGAGAGGGCTGAGTGAAGGGCGGCCTCCAGGGGAGGGCCTGCCAAATAGTCGGCCAAGTCCCAGGAAACCAGCCACTACAGAAGGCATCTGTAAGAATCTCTTATCTTTCTTAATGGATCTTGGATTTGAGATACTTAAGAATCAGTCTTTTCCTCCCCAGCAGGTTGAAGATCGGCCGCCATCATGAACAACCCACTAAGTATCCGGGCCAGGAAGTTCATGACCAGCAGACCACTACAGTGGAAACCATCACTGATGTCCTTCACCCTGGCGAGGCAACAGTAGTTAAGACAGGAGCTCGGGAACAAGAGCTGAAATGTCCAAGACCACACTGGATGCCATCTCTGTGTCTGGATTCGGAATCCATTCTGGCGGTGGCAAGACAGAGCCGGCTTGGCGTGATTTATGATTCCTTGAATTATGCACAGAAAAAGGAACCCAAACATCGACACGCGAGACATGGCCTGTCTGAGAAGAAGACCTCAAGAAAACAGCAAAAGGAACGCATGACAGAATGAAGCGAGTAGGGGCACTGCAAAGGCCAGTGTGGGTGCTGGCAAAGAGTGAGCTGGAGGGTGGACGACAGAGGAGTAAAGATTGCTCAGGGACTTTACCGATGGTGACTGTGAGGATTTTTCATGAAACAATACTAAACTAAAGACTGTTATGGGAGAAAACATATCATAATCACGTGGGCCACTTGTTAAAATTGTACCTGCCACACCTCCCCTGCGGAGGTTTTTTTCCTAGTTGGTTTGTTGGGGCCAGGAATTGGCATGGGCGCGGACTGGCTAGGTCAGAACAGGAGCCAGCCTGCTGCCTGGGGATGCCCAAGGTTAACAAGGCCAGAACGAGGAAAAGAGAGGCCGAGCTCTGTTTTAGTCCTGTCCTTGTGACTCCAAAAAGGGCCTGAAAATACTCAGAGAAGTAACACTAAAAGGCAGCTAATCTTGAGCAAATACTGAATGCGCAATCTAGGAGGGTGTTAACTCCCTTACATCTGTGGCCTAATCCTTAGAGAGGACTTAATGAAATGGCCTGGAGCAGGAAACTGAGGCTCCTGGGCCCCGATCTGACCTCACAAAGCTTTAGCACTAGCCGCATAAATTTAATTGGCTTATTTGATAGCTTATACGGCATTCACTTATTCTTTAGGTTAGCCAACTGTGCCTCCTTAATAATTAAGCTTCAAAAAGGCTTTTTCTACCAGAGTGGATGTGATTAAATAGGATGGTCAGCACTTACAGAGGCACGACACTGCGCATCCAGGCAACAAGGAAGACCACCGACTCTTCACGCCTCCCTTGTCACTGGCACAAATCTTTGTGAGGCTACTGGGAGTCTTATTTCAAATATCACTTCCCCATCCAGCTTTTCTGAAAGCCCCCAGCATGATGAATACTTTAAAGTTATTGCTAAATAATTTATTTACTCTTTTATAGTTATAGCTTGCTTTGTGCCAGAAAAAAGTTCATATTGATATTATATGTTATACAACCAAAGAACCTTATCACTGGAAAGAGTTTCATTATAACATTAATCTTAATGGAATAAAATCCACTTTTTACAGTCTTTTCCCTAGGCAGACCATCACCTTATTCATCATTGAATCCTAGCCCCTTAGATGTTCAGAAAATAAATACAGACACACACATATATGAAGACCCCGAAGTGAATCTTGTTCAGAGTAGCACCTTAGGAAACAGTACACTTTTCTAATAATACTGCCACTGCATAGAATCACTCCCAAACCTGAAATGATCTTCAGAACAAGTTTCAAAAGCACACAAGAGAACAAGAAAAGTTATTTTAATTTGCCTTTTGATTCCCTCCCCCCACCCCAAACATCTTTTCTCCAAAGTCAATTAGAACTTAACTTTTGGTCATTTCCAAAAGTCAAATTCCTCGGTGAAGGATTCAGAACGCCCACGGCTGATGGGGTGCATCTTCTGGCAGCTGGCCTGTCCTGCCTCAGTGACCCTACCCCTCATGTCCCCATGCCCACAGAGCTACTTTCACTGAGAAACTTGAGTTCGCTTCCCAGGTCTCCCAGTTGTTGTTGGTTCACCCGCAGGCAAGTTTCTTGAACTCTCTGTGTTTCAGATGGTTAATGTTATGTGTCATATTGGCTGGGCCATGTGGTCTGCAGATATTTGGTCTAACATCGATCTGCCTGTGTCTATGAGGGTGTTTCTGGAGGCGTGAATGTTTGAACTGGTAGTCTAAGTAAGGCAGATTGCGCCCCCTAATGGGCAGTGACGGAGACTTCACTCTCTCTACCTGCTCTCTAGATGAGACATAGGTCTTCTGCAGTTGGACTGGGTCTTACACCACGGATTCTTCTGATTCCGAGACCGTGCACTAAGCCTGGAGATGCCCGCGGAATCTCCTGGGTTTCTCATTTGCAGATGGCAGATGAAGGGACTTTTTTTTTTGCCTCCATTATCATGTGAGCCAATTACTTTTAATAAATCTCTTCATATATCATAGGTGCTTTCTCTGGAGAACTCTAATACACTCAATGTCCTCATCTGTGAAGTGGGAAAAATAAGAGCCACATATTTTAGTGCTGTTTTTAAAGACATTCCTCTGATTTCCTGGCTAAATATTTTATATGCCTTTATCTTCATTAGACCTTTGACCCCTGAATAATGTAGGTGCTGTTGATACTATCATTCTCCCTATATTCCGCTTACCCAGAGTTTTTGCTCCCCTGTGGCACTGACTTCCTTTGGGATATATAACACTCCCATCGCCAACATACTGACTATCTGAGCAACTTGTCACATTAGAAGGAAAGAGAATCTGAGGGTCCAAATTAATGATTGGTCCCCATCATGCAAAATTCCCAGACCAGGCTACCCTATTACCTGACCTAGAGTAAACAGCCCATTAGATGGTCTGTTCAATTAGATTCCTACACTTGGCCATTCAGGTTTGTTCATGGGAAATTGGGGGGTGAAGGGCAGGGTCAGGGAGGCACTGGTCCCATGTTAACATCATAGCAATTTATATTTAATACAACACACTTTACCGAGTGTTAATGGCCCAGATTCCCTGAGTTTCCTGGGAGGTCATGGAACTGGCAGGCTTGCTGCAGAGGGACCTGTATTTGGTTCCTCTGTAAGGACTAAGGCAGAACAGGCACAGTACATCGGGGTGTGCTCATCAGGAAACAGTTGTCTCCTATCACTTCTTTACGGCTGCATCCCCAGCCCCTAGGACTGTGCCCAGCACCTCCAAACATCCAAATAATACATGCTAATGGGTGGCTAAGTCTAACTCAAGGCCTTCCTAACAGAAGCAGCTCCAGAGATGAACAGCCCTGGGCTAGTCTTTCTATAGCTGCATAGTCAAATGAGGGACCCACACTCCTCGGAACATGTCTAGTAAATGTTTTTGCTCTTAACAGATTCCCTCAATTCTTCTCTTGGGCATGGAACAAGAAAACGCTGGAGGACAGCCCTGATGAGACCTCTAATGGAGACTGCAGCTCCCTCTAGGGGCCAAAATACATCCTCAAAAATGCAGCACTAGCTCCATAGGCAAATTTCTTACTTAAGGAAAAAATGTCAATGTTATAAAATAGAGTAGCATCGGCAGAACAACTTCACAGGGTGACACTTAGCAACATTCCTCTCATTACCCAGTGATTCAGCAAACATAAACAGCTACTATATACCAGGACCGTGTCAGGTATAAGGTATTTGGATATTTGAGGATGTGGACATCAGTAGAGAGAAGGGAACCCTTGTATACTGTTGGTGGGAATGTAAACTGTCACAGCCATTATGGAAAATAATGTGGAGGTTCCTCAAAAAACTAAAAATGGAGCTACCATATGATCTAGCAATGCCTTTTCTGGGTGTATATCTATCCAAAGGAAATGGAATCAGTACCTCAAGGAGATCCCAGCACCTCATAGAGAAAAACAAGGTTTGCATGTAGCAGACATAAGAATGTTACCAGTTCTGCTCACACACACACACACACACACACACACACACACCCTCAAGGCAACACTGCATGGGGTTGAACTTCCAGGGGGCAGCAGCCTCTTTGACAGGGGGAAAGAAGAGTGACAAGTGGGGGGCCTGGCTACCCCCAAGGTGCAGGACACTCTAAAAAAAACTGTTTCTCCCAGCAGCACCTGTAGTAAAGCAAAAGGAACACAGAATAAGTGAGTTAGAGAATAAGGACTTAAAAATAGCTCAGATAATGCAGAACAAAGAATAAAGAAGAGCAAAGAAAGTCTCCTTAATCTATGGGACACCATTAAAGAGAACATATTAGAATAATCAGAGTTTAGGAGGAGAAAACTAGGGGAAGGGAGCAGATACATATTTGAAGAAATTAAAGTCGAGAACTTCCCAAACCAGGGGGGGAATCAGACATCAAAGAGAGAGTAGAGTGCCTATCTGAACTGTTGAATGAGAAAAGGAATTGTCTGCCAAGAATACTCTATCTGATAAAGTTATCCTTCAGCTATGGAGAAGAAATAAAAACTTCTTAGAGAAGCAAAAATGCAGAAGGAGTTCCTCACCATCAGATCTGCCTGGCAAGAAACACTGAAAAGAGCTCTTCGCCCCGGAATGAATGGACACTGATCAATGTCCCACAAACATACAAAAGTATACGAAACCCTGGTAAAGGTAAACCACACAGTCAAACTTGGAAAACTCTAATTCTGTAACAGGGTGGTGTTTCAACCATGTAGCTATAGTATAAAGGCCCAAGGAAAAGATTGTTAGCACTAATGATAGTTACTGTAATTATAACCAATACACAAGATTAAAAGTTAAACAATGATTTTAAAATAATAGAAGGGGGAGATGAAAAGTGTGACCCTTTTTAGGCAGGTCCAAGCTGCCATCAGCTTAAAATGAACTGTTTTATCAGCGAGATGCCTTATGTACCCCTCGAAGTCCCCGCTGAGCACGGCCCCGGGGCAGGGCACAAAGAGTGAAGAACAGACACAGAGCCCAGCACCGTGGAAAACCACCAGTTTACGAAGGGACGCAGAAACAAAGTGGGGAAAACCAATGCAGACACAAACTAACCAGGAAGCAAGGATCAAGACGGCATTAGTGAATTCTTACATATCAGTAATAACTCAAAATGCAAATCGATTGAATTCACTAAGCAAAAGGCATAGAGTGGCTGGAAGGATAAAAAAAAAAAAAGACCCAACTCATAGGAAGTACTTCAGCTGACTCAGCTCAGAAGACATGGGAAAATATCCCATGCAAGTGGAGACCAAATCAGACAAAATAGACCACCAGCCAAAAGTGATTTTGGAACAGACACAGAGAAGGCCAACGTGAAATGATGGAGAGGTCCACTCAGCAAGCAGGTATAACGATCATAAATACATGCATGTACAGTATTGGAGCACTGGAATGTATTAGGCAAACATGAAGAGATCTAGAGGGAAAAAGACAAGAATACAATAATAGTAGCTATTTCTATTGCCCAGAGATTCCTAAAGTACTCCATGTGACATAATAATTTCTACTCATAAGACCATACAGAGTTCCTTATTTTCTGGGTTCAAATTTTAGTACCTACACATTTTAAATTCTTTGCAATATACTTTCTAAAGTTGACAGGGGGAGAGAGTGAATTTTCAAGAGTTTTTCTCTAGAACATAATCCTGCAGAAAAGCAAGTGCATTTGTCATGGTACTCTCTCAAATTATACCCATTTCTTATCACTTCCTCACTGGACCAAAGTCACGTGAAGGACATGAAGTGAATGCACAGCAGGGAATGTAGATAAGTTGCAAAGTTCTTAATTTGGAAGGTAAGTATGGTCTTCATATGAAGATGGTAGTAAAAAAGCAATTGATCGTACTGAGAGTTGACAGTAATTATACTGTATTTTTATACAAACTCTCATGAGAATTTAAAAAACGATCCAAGTGAAAATTCAATTGAACTCTAAAGCACAGATATCAGGAATGGCCATTGGTCCCCTGCCTGCCAGGTGTCACTGGCCTTTCTTCTGATAATGGCATTGCAATTTTCCGTGGGAAACCCCTCTTCACTATTCTCTGTTCACGTGGTTCCGAGGGAGTTACCTCCACTCCCAGAGCCAGTGCTGGGCATGTGACCAAGAGCTAGCCTCCAGTCACAACCACATCGCCTTGCCCTCCATCCTTGGTTCAGGGTTGTGCACATTCCTGGAACTCTGGCTGCAGCAGAAGGGAGAGGTGGTTTCCTTTCTGGTCCTTGAAACTGCAGCTTCTGGGAGGCTACCAGGTGGAGAACACCTACCTGAGAGTAAAAACAGAATTAACAACAGCAGAATTGAGAGGGAGTAGGAGAGTAGCCTGAGTGAAATCGAGTGCCTGGACCAGCTGAACCTGCAGCTAAATCTCTCCCTGGACTTGGCACTTATGTGACCCAATAAAGTCTGCCTTTCTACAGCCAATTTTCTCACTAGCAACCATCAGTGCGCTAACATAACTTCCATTCTTCAACAGCTCTGAGTCTGTGGATCGCTACACTTAGCCTATTTTATTTTCAACCTAAACTTCAATTATGATGAAGACAAAGGTATGCTCCTAAAGTACACAGCTTTGTTTATAAAAAGATGAATGTCTTTTAAAATAAATTCCATTAGTACATTTATGATCAGCTCAATAAACTCCACTTCTACTAACTAGATATTTTATGGGCAAACCAAATGGCAGACTGTCCTGAACCGAAATTCAATTTGGCTCTGGGTAAATCGTAGTTAGAACACAAGATGCATAAACTTGTAACTGATGGTTATTAGATACTGAAAAGAGAAAGAGGGAGAGGATTTGCAATGTGAACAAGAATGCCCAATAATAATTGGATTTGGACTCAGAATAGGTCATAAAACAATGCTACGAAACCATCAAATTTCTTCTTTGTTGACATGGAATAGCTCTGGACATTTTGGTGCCAGAAATAGGCACAAAAATCGAAAAGTTTCAGATAGATAGGCAGACAGACAAACAGAAACAGTTTTCAAAATAGCCACGGAAGATGATTATCAGTAAAGTGCTGGTATGTCTGCCTTTCTCTCAGTCTTTCCTTTCCCTTCCTTTCTTTCTTTTCTACCACACACAATAAAGACAGTACTTAGGTATTAAAGATTCAGCAGTTAACAGAAAAAAGAAAAGCACAGACCATAAATTCAAAAAGTAAGACTGTTATATAGTGAGAGAACTGCATAGTTTAATGAAAATAGATCCAAGGGACGTTGTGGAACATGGGAAGGAATAATCAACTGTGCATAAGGGGATGGATGTTCATAGGATGCTTTATAAGAGTAGGACTTGAGGATTTTAGCAGACACACTTAGGAGAGTCTGAGGCCCCAAACACCAACACCACTGCCACAATATGACACCATCAAAGATTTTCCTTCTAACAGGAAGAAGGTAGTGTTAAGAGATCACAGCTACTGCGTGCCCTCTTGGAATTGTCTACCGTCGCCATTGCTACAAGTACCTCCAGGACTAGTGGTTAAGACCGAGGTTCTTCGTTCGGACCCTGGTTTCACCCTGTGCTAGCTGAGGGAGCCTGGGGAGGGATACTGAAGCAAAGTGTCTAGCTCTAAAGGTTGCTGCATGCTTTACAAAAGCATAAGGAGGGAGAACTTGTAACTCTCCAAGTCCTCTGCTTGGGGCTCTTTAAAAAATATTGCTTTCTTATACATTTGAAGTATGTGTCTTCATAGATCAGAGTGAATGTCACCTTGCACCCAAATAAGATTAATAAAGTTGCAAATGAGAATTTCTGTGGACTTATTTCTCTCCCAGGGAAGTCACTAAGAGTAGTTCAAAGCCACAACCATCACCATCACTATCACCATCACCAGGAGTGCCTTAGAGAGCCTGTGATTTAGTGATTATTGCATAGGCTCTAGGTTCAAGTCCTGCCTCACCATCTGACAGCTGAGAGACCTTGAGCAAGTCACTTAACCTCTCTGTTTCCTCATCTGTAAAATGAGAACCTTCCCCTGGAAGTTGTAAGGATTAAATTAGATAGTGCACGTACAGGGCTTAGACCACTGCAGAACAGCATTGTGAACCCTCAAAAAAGGTCGGCCATTATTGTTCTGGTCGTGTGATGGAACAGCCACCTGGCTGGCTGAGGAGGACAGGAACACACCCCGCCCGCTCCCATCACAAAGAGCATTGTTACCTCAGCCTGGGGCAGGACTCGCTCAGGGGTTAAAAAGTCTCACCTCCTGGCAAACAGATAAAAGCAATGTATTGTTTGCCTTTTGGTAGGAAATCAAAAGAATCAAAAAGTGTGACCAAGTTGAGAGAGCTGTGACTGCTATAATTTTGGCAGGTCCCAACAAGGAATATTCCTTTTAGGCTGCCCATCCACCTTTCTTCAACGCCAACTCGTTCCTACGCACGAACACAGGGAGGACCGCAGGCTCTGTTTCATGACGCAGGTGGATTTTCAGCTCCGCTGAAAGTGGGGATTTTGCTCCCTGCAGTAGCCCTATAACCTATTGAGCAAGCGGCACGTGGTAAGCTCTCAATAAGCATTGGTTGCATTTACTCACTAAAATGAGTGAATGTGACCTTTTCCCTCTTATGCAGCTGATTAGAGGGATGGTGAACAATTTCAGACCCTGGACCAATCAGATGCCCTCTTGCAACAATTTGCATTCGGGTTCTGAAGGGTATAGTTTTATGAGCAGTCAGCTTTAGCTTTGCAAAGCAATGTAAACCTGGGTGGAGGCTAAGGGCACCACTGAATGAAGAGGGAGCTGGCACAGGCAAGCAGGACAGAGGCCACTGGTCATCTGGGAGAGAAAAAAATGAAGCAACTACATGAGACAATAGATCTTGATGCCCCAGAGATAAAGACATGAAATTAGAGGTTTATAGCTACCTCAGAGCTGCACATCCAATTCTTAATCTTCATGAAGCTCAGCTTCCCTCCCTTCCCTAGGACTTTGGAACATGGTCCTGTGGCCATCCATTGTATCTGCCCTTTGTTTACGTCAGTTTGAGTTGGTTTCAGTCTGTCTAATCAAATAATCCCTGAAACAATAAAAATGTACCCAGGTGTGCAAAGAAAGAGGAAAGTGAAACCAATTCAAACTAGGAACATCTAGTAACTTTCAACTGAAATGGTTTTGTTTTTGTTTTTTTGTATACCATTTAGTGACATTTAATACATTTGAAGTGTTGTTTAACCATCATCTCTATCTAGTTCCAATTATTCTGAGTTGTTTTAAATATATATTTTATTGATTATGCTATTACAGTTATTCCATTCCCTCCCTTTATTCCCCTCTGCCATTCACACCCCCACCCACCCATATTCCCCCCCTTTAGTTCATGTCCATGGTCATATATATGCAAGTTCCTTGGCTTCTACATTTCCTATACTATTCTTAACCTCCCCCTTTCTATCTTCTACTTACCATTTACTCTTTGCACCTTTCCCCCTCTCTCCCCACCCACTCCCTCTGCTGATAACCCTCCATGTGATCTCTATTTCTGTGATTCTGTTCCTATTCTAGCTGTTTGCTTAGTTTGTTTTTGTTTTTGTTTTAGGTGTGGTTGTTAATAGCTGTGAGTTTATTGTCATTTTACTGTTCATATTTTTTATCTTCTTTTTCTTAGATAAGTCCCTTTAACATTTCATATAATAAGGGCTTAGTGATGATGAACTCCTTTAATCTGCCCTTCCATTCTAAATGATAGCTTTGCTGCATAGAGAAATCTTGGATGTAGGTCCTCGCCTTTCATGACTTGGAATACTTCTTTCCAGCCCCTTCTTGCCTGTAAGGTCTCTTTTGAGAAATCTGCTGACAGTCTGATGGGCACTCCTTTGTAGGTGACTGTCTCCTGTTCTCTGGCTGCTTTTAAGATTCTCTCCTTATCTTTAATCTTGGCTAATGTAATTATGATGTACCTGGGTGTGCTCCTTCTTGGGTCCAACTTTTTTTGGGACTCTCTGGGCTTCCTGGACTTCCTGGAAGCCTATTTCCTTCACCAAACTGAGAAAGTTTTCCTTCATTATTTGTTCAAATAAGTTTTCAATTTCTTGCTCCTGTTCTTCTTCTTCTGGTACCCCTATGATTTGGATGTTGGAATGTTTAAATTTGCCCTGGAGGTTCCTAAGCCTCTCTTCATTTTTTTGAATTCTTGTGTCTTTATTCGGCCCTGGTCAAATGTTTCTTTCTTCCTTCTGCTCCAAACAGTTGATTTGAGTCCCAGCTTCCTTCCCATCATTGTTGGTTCTCTGTACAGTTTCCTTTATGTCACTTGGCATAATCTTAATTTTTCATTTAATTTGTGACCATATTCAACCATTTCTGTGAGCAACCTGATTACCAGTGTTTTGAACTATATGTGTGATAGGTTGGCTGTCTCTTCGTCACTTAGTGGTAATTTTTCTGGAGCTTTGATTTGTTCTTTAATTTGGGCCTTTTTTTTTTTTTTTTTTTTTTTTTGGTGTTGATGCACCTGTTATGTATGAGGGGTGGAGCCTCAGGTGTTCACCAGGGCGAGGCAACCCAGGTCGCTTTATGTAGGGGAGGGGTCTGAGAGGGAACAGTGCTGCTGGCTCCACTCTGCCAGATTTTAGTCACTTCTCCTGCTTCCCACAAGCACATTGGGCCCTTCTGGTGCTGATTCCCAGGTGGGTGGGCTTGTGTATGTTCTAGGACCCTGTGGGTCTCTCCAGTGAGTTCTCCTGTGAGGCTGGGAGTTTCTCCTGCTGCCGCCTCAACCCCCACAGGTGTTTTCAGTCAGAGGTTTGAGGGGTTATTTTCCCCGCTGGGACCCTGGGTTGCGTGGTCTATCTCACTCCCCAGTTGTTCCTCTCGGTTTATCTGCACATGAATGTGGGACCGCCAGTCCACCAGCCTCTGCCTTGCCTGCCCTGGTCCTCCAGCCACCTCCTTGCTGTGAGTCCTCTCCACCCAGCTGCCCATCTCTGTTCCTCCTAGCAATCTAGATGAATGTTCCTTCTTTTTTTATTTTTAATGTTTTTATTTTAATTATTGTTCAAGTAAAGTTTCCTGTCTTTTACTCCCATCCCAGCCCACCCACCCAGCCCTCTCCCTCCCCCCCATTTCCAGTCCCCCTAGTTTTTGTCCATGTGTCCTTTATTCTTTTTTTTTTAATTTTTTAATATTTTATTATTTATTTATCTTTAGATGGAAAGGGTAGGAGAGAGGGAGAGAAACATCAATGTATGGTTGCCTTTTGTGCGTCCCCTGCTGGGAACTGGCCTGCAGGGAACCAGCCTGCAACCCAGGCATGTGCCCTGACTGGGAATCGAACCATGATCGTGTGATTCGCAGGCCCGCGCTCAATCCACTGAGCTATACCAGCCAGGGAGTGTGTCCTTTATTCTTGTTCCTGAGAATCCTTCCCCTTTTCCCCTGAAATGCCCTCCCCTCTCCCCTCTGGTCACTGTCAGCCTGTTCTGTATTTCAGTGTCTTTGGTTTTATTTTGCTTGTTTGTATGTTTTTTTTTTGTTTAGGTTCCTGTTAAAGGTAAGAATGTTTCTTCTTTAACTCCTTGTTTGCCGGATTTCCATACAGTTCAATTTTCTGTCAGTTCTGATTGTTTTTTGTCTTTAAATTTGTTGTTCTCCTTCTTTTGGTTGTGCAAGAAGGCAGTGCATTTCAACTGAAATGTTATAATGGCTCGGGTGCTCACATCTGATTTACATAATGAGGTGAATGTTTGCTTAGACTCATCCCGGAACAGCCATCTCTGCCTTTCTAAAGAGATCAGAAAGCTTGATGGTTTTCAAAGAGCTTTTCCTCCCCAGCACCCAAACTATGTGAGTACTAAAGGTGAATTTGCAAAAAAAAAAAAAAGTTTCTGACAAAACTAAAATGCAATTTTTTAAAAAGATTTTAATTAATTTTTTAGAGAGAGGGGAAGGGAGGGAGAAAGAGAGGGAGAGAAACATCAGTGTGGGGTTTCCTCTAGCCTGCCCCCTACTGGGGACTCGGCCTGCAACTCCGACTGGGAATTGAACCAGTGATTCCTTGGTTCATACGCCAACACTCAGTCCACTGAGCCACACCAGCCAGGGCTGAAATGCCATATTTTTAACTTCCTATTAACTTCAATAATTTGAAAGTTTGTATTCAGAGTGCTGAATAAATTTTTAGAATCTATAACATGGTTTTCTTATGAGAGCAGTCACTTTCAGGATTATTTTGCCCCAGTCCCTGCACATTTATAAGAATTTAGTTTCTGTATTCATATGGGTGCGACGTGCAGTTCTCTGGAAATCCTGATCTTCCCCCAGAAACCCGCTTCCTCAGCAGCCTTCCCCGCTTTGCCTGATGGCAACTCTATCCTGCCAGTGGCTCGGGCAAAAACGTTAGAGTCATGGTGAACTCCACCCTGTTCTGGGTTGAATCATGGCCCACAGAAGGAGTGCTGAAATCCTGGTTCCCCGCACCTCCGAATGTGGAAATGCGGTCACTGTAGATGTAATTAAATTGAGGTGAGGTCATACTGGAGCAGGGTGGGCTTTAATCCAACATGAACAGTGTCTTTATAAGAGGAAGAGAGACACAGACGCAGGAGGGAAGAGCTCCGGGTGATGATGGAGGGCTGTAACTGCGAGCCAAGGAACGCCAAGGATTGCTGGCAAACCATCAGAAGCCAGGAAGAGGCAAGGAAGGACACTCCCTGACATGTTTCAGGGGGAGCATGGCCCTGCCAACACCTTGATTTCAGACTTCCAGTCTCCAGAGCTAGGAGCCAATGCATTTTTGTTGCTTTAAACCACCCAGTTTGCAGCACTTTTCTATGGCAACCCTAGCAAACCAGTGCAACCCCGCATCCGATCAGTGAGCAGTCATTCTCGGCTCTGCCTTCCACATGCATCCAGAGAAAGACTTCTTCTTACCACATCCAAAGTGGTCTCCCAGCTAGAGTCTGTTCTCAACATGGAAACCAGGGCAATACTTTATTTAAAAATAAAGGCCAAGCTTTTAACACCTGAATCAAATGACGTCACCGTCTGCTCCGCCTGCAAGGCTCTCCATTTCCTCTGAGTGAAATCCAGAGTCCTCATAATATCCTGTGAAGTCTCTCCTCCCTCTTTTTATGCCAGCGCTCTCTCCTGTGACCTGTCCTTGAACCCGGAGTCAGCCAGGCCCTCTGCGTCTCTCCTCCCCCTCACCTTGTCCTTCCTTCTCCCTCCCTCTCATTTAACCACACTGCCTTCCCAGCAGTTCCTTGAGCAGGCCAAGTAGCCTCCCTTGGAGCCTTGCACTGGCTGTTCCCTCTGACCAGAACACTCTGTCCTAGCCACACAGGAGTCTTGCTTCTTCACCTCCGTCAAACCTTGCTTCAGTGTCGTTTTCTGAGACCGGTCTACTCTGACGATCCCGTTAAAAATGACAGCCTCTCCTCCATCCTCAATCTCTTGTCCTTGTGTTTCTATTTATATTCATCACCTTCTAGTATATTACATAATTTATTTGTTAAATACATTTTCTGTTCATCTTCTGTGTCTACCTCCCCAAAAGAAGTTAAGTCCCCCAAACATAGGGATCTTTGTCTTGTTTGTTCTCTAGTGTAGGTAAGAACCAATACAGTGGGTGCTCAATGAATACATCAGTTGAATAAATACCAAAAGGAGACATGAGCTCAGGCCCAGGTGAGGTCTGCATCTACTTCATCAGTTGTTCACATCTCTTCCCAGCGCCCTGTTTGGTGACATCCCACTGGGAGTTGAGACTCCATCATAGCAGGAGTATTTATGCCACAATAACATTGGCAGGCCCAGCAAAGCAGCCTTCCTACCCCAGGAGACCTGACTACTGAACATTGACCAGCACACCCCCGCTGCCTGGTGTTGTGAAAGGTGTTACAAAAATCACAGTTTTAGCTGTGAGGCCACCTGAGAAATCAAAACAGCTCGTTTCGCTTGCTTGCGTCTCAGGAGCTAAGTTGCACTGGAAAATAAACCCCAGGCTCTCGTGAGGGTGGGCGTGGCAGTGTTTGTCTGTTAGGACCACTAACAAGAAAAGCAGTGGATTAAATAGTGTCAACCCATACAGTGCATTAGGGTCTACCACAGACTCTTTTGTGGATGCAAATAAATGTGGGTAAGTTATCCACGGAAATAATTCTTTAACTTTGTGGCTGAGTTGAATAGCAGCTTCACTCGGTGTTAGACATCAGTTTAATTGAAGAACGCCTGACAAGGCCCCGGAACTGTGATAAGAAGGGGTGAGACCAAGGTAAATGAGACGTGGCCCTCATCCCCCCTGGGGCTCAGAGTCTACTGGCAGTGAATGATACAGGTGATGCTATATGGCGGGAACTGGAGGAGCTCCACACAGGATACTTTTAGATACAGAGACATACAAACAAGATGATTATTTTTGCCACCATCTGCAGTTCCCTGCTATTTTTCTTGATTATCCATAAATATAGTAAAATACTAGCCCAGTGATGATAATTTGGATATAATGCAAATGGTCATTGATCTTGCTTTCTGCCCACCCTGAAAGGTCAGGCTCATGTTCCTATCTTTTGGGTGGTGATGGAGGAAGGGAGGGGAAGGTAAAGCAGAAAAAAATGGAACCACCCATCCCAGGTGATGAGGATGCAGAGGATGGGTCCTCATGACCCTGGTCCCACATTTCAGAACCAGACCAAGGAAGCAAGTGTAGCTAAGGGAAGATTCCTGGAAGTCTCAGGCAGACACACACAGGAACTGGCATTAGGGTGACCATGCTCCAGTGTGCCTGGGACCATCCTGGTTTAGACGTGTCACCCTAATATTGCTCTAGTTTAGCATTTGTCCCAGGCAAAACTGTACCAGTTCGGATGATAAATTAACCATCCCAAGAGCTGCTAACACAGAACAGACATATGCCACCAGGTGGCGCCCAATGCAGCAGCATCCTGGGATTCCAAACAGTCACTTCTTGAACTTTGTAGTAACGTGAAGCTCTGTTAATACCATTTTATGCCAATCCAAATCCCCACCTATTGTGGAAATTTGGAACATATAACCAGTGCCCTTTTCCCGATTCGTTTGTGTTTTACCGACTGGTCTTTTCAACCTCTTCCTGCTGATACCGCCTCTCTTTTCCGTGAGAAATGTGGTCACACTCTCACTGTGAGCCCCACCCCCAGAAGTGGCCCCATGACGAAGGAATGACCAGCGTCCCCAACTCCAGGTCTTTTCCCCATAAGCCTAAACAAGTTGCTGGACCCCCTTTTCTGGCCTTTCCTACAGGTCCTGCCTGAGAACGGAGCCAATAAAAAGACCTGAGGCAGGATGCAAGGGTAGGAAACAAAAGGTCGGGGCGGACAGACGAAGTTAGAGAAGTAAGCTGGAGCCAGCCGATAATACGGCTTTCGAAGTAGTATTTTTTTTGAAAAATAAACCTTATTCTAGGTTCTACATCTTTCTCAGAACCTTATCCCGAGGACATTACTACATCTCTCCCAAAATTGTCCCTCCCCGTCCTTACGGCTACTGCCTCTCATTTCAGGCCACACTCAAGATCATCCCTCACCTGGACTACAGTGACAGTCCCTAAGTGAGTGACAGATCTCCACTGTTCACCCCTGTCTCTTACTCTACACAAGCCCTCACACCCAGTTCTCAGAGCTACCAGTGTGAGGTATTCGAGGTCCAGACATCAGCGGACTGCTTCCCACAAGGGCTCTCCGCTGCCTGCAGGTCCGCAGAGGTGACGGTCTGTGGGGACGCACGCACGTGGGACACACGCACGTGAGGACCCCTGCCCGCCTCCAACGCACTGACCTTGTCCACAGCCATCCCCCTCTGCCCACTCCAGGACCTTCCACACTTCAGTGCTTCGCTCATGCTCAGTTTTAGAACTACCTCTTCTTCACAAGCTGTGTGACTTCTAAGGCACCCCGAGGTGGCCCTGAACATGTCTGTCCACATGTCACACTCCCCCGGACCCTGTCCATCCCCTCAGCCCACCCTGTCACTTCTTGTCCCCCTCACTAGGATCTATTTCTTTACTCCATAGTCTCCTCGGCCCTCCTTCAGGAAAATCTTCGGTTCTAGTAAGCCTGAGTGGTAATGAGAGCAAAGGACTGTATATTTAATCTGTGAGAGAGCTGTTATTAATCTTTTACCAGAACGGAGCAATTACAGAATTTTCTCATATCATTTCCATGGCTCCAGGATATGCCGTTTTACATCACAAAAACAATTCCTTTCAGCCCCTGGGGACCCAGGGGACCAAAACAGAGCCACTCTCCCAAAATGATGCTGAAAGAGAGATGTTCTCCTAAATAGATTCGTGCGTTTCACAGTGAGCAATTGCAGACATTGAACCGGAATGGAAACTGTAATGGTATTCACTCTCAGGAGATAGATTTAATTCCATGCTGTAAATGAATCTTTGATTTCAGAAATAACTGGCTTTGCAGTTTCCTTAATCTAAAAAAAAAATTCAAACACTTTAAATCAGAATCATTTTTTAATGGCGCCTTTTTTTGTAAAAGAGAATTTTTTTGATCAGGCCTATGGAGATGTAACTGACACACACAATTTCCAGAATGTAAGTGTACAATCACTACCACATTCAAGAGGAAGACGATTTCTCTCTCCCCCACAGGTTCCCTTGTGCCATTCACATGGGTCTCCTTCACTCACTCCCTGCCGCCATCAGCCACCAATCAGTTTCTGTCCCCAGAGTCTCACCTTTCAGAGAGCGTCACATGAATGAAGTCACGTAGTTAGTTTGCAACCTTTAGATTTTACTTTCTTCACTTAGCATGGTTGTTTGAGATTTATTCTTTTTGCTGCATGTATCAGAAATTCATTTCTTTTTGTGGCTGAGTAGTATTCTGTGGTGTGGATGTAACAGAATTTGTTCATCCACACTCCTGCAGAGGGGCAATGTGTTTTCTGGGTTTAGTGACTGAATAAAGATGCTACAGACATTTGCTTACAGATTTCCATGGGGATATGTCTAGGTCAGTATTTCTCTTCAGGAAATACTTCAGAGTGAGATGACTGGGTCTTATCCTCAAAGAATGTTTAACTTTGCAAGCCAAGCTGTTTTCCAAAATAGTTTGTTTTTCATATTGCATTTCTACGAGTGACATGTGAGAGTTCCCACTGCTCTGCGTCCTTGCCATGCCTGTCCCTTTAATTTAACCATTTCAGTAGGTGTACCTAGTGGAGTCTCACTGTGGTTTCAAATTCTCAGTTGTAATCTCTTGATTCCAGTACAGGGTGGGGCAAACATAGATTTACAGTTGAGTACATGAAACAGCTTATTCTTGTGTTATTGTTTATCATATTAGGGAACAACTGTCAACCTACTTTTGCTCTCTCCATTGCTATTGAGGCCAACAAGTCAAGGCTAGAGATGTAGAGAGAATACTGCTATTTATACAAAAAAATTTTCTTAGTTGTAATTGTGGGACCTGAGAGAAGCACTTAAAATGCTCAATAAACTGAATTACTAAATTAAAAAAAATTTATTATATTATTAAGAATGACTACTCTCTTTTCCCATAGAAATAATAACCACTGTCTTATGGTATGTAAAAATTTTAAATAAAAGCAATATTTATTGAACCCATCCTCTGCACAAGGCTATAGATGCAAATCATACCTTTTCTTGTTCCCATTACCTACTTTCCTCTTTGTTTGTAACAGATCTCCCGATTTACCAAGTTTGTGTCTAACTGGCATACAGATTATATTTTCAATCTTCCTTGCAACCAGCTGTGGGCACATGTTGTGGAAGTATCACGTGGCAACTTCTAAGACCCTCTTGTAAATGAGAATCGGCATGTGCCCTTCATTTCCTTTCTACTTTGTCCCTTCCTCCTACCTCATGGCTAGAGCCAGAGGAGGCACCACCGCCCTTCAGTGAGCTGGAACAGCACCACCGTGCACAAGGAGCAATGAAACAGGAGCAGCCCGAGCTCCTGAGAATTCTGTGGACCGCACCAGCCCTGGGACGCCTACGTCTGGACTTTCACACGAGCGAGATAAATTCCTAACTGCGTGTGGTAGATGGAACAGTTGCCCCTAAGTCTTCACTCCTCACTCTGTCTCCATCCTTCCCACGGCCTCCTCCTGGGCAGAGTGTGCTCCCCACCCCTCTGACTTGGGCTCGGCCAATGTGACTTTTTTGTGGGTAGAAAAAAAACAACAGCTCTGAGCCTGGGCCTTCTGAGGCCTCCAGCATCGCTGCTTCCTATTTTTCACCTCTTGCTTTACCAGAAGGATAACTCTGGTTAACCCAGCCCCAACCCCAAGCCAAGGGGGACAGAGGCCATCCCGGTCACAACACAGGGCTCCAGGAGAAGCAGAACTGCCTCAGCTGCCACGCCCTGAGAAGTACCCAGTGGAGCAGGTTTAGATCAACCAAAGCTCAGCGAACAGTTGTGAAGGATTACTGACGTCAGCCAGTGAGTCTGGGATGGTTTGTATTTTAGGAATACCAGTGGGTACACTTGTTCAAGTCACCGTCCTTTGCCTCCCTAGTTTTCAGAGCCGAATCAAAGCCCACTTAATTCAGATACCACAGAGTGTGAGATAAAGGCCCAGACCTCGACGAGTGGGCAAAGTGGGAAGAGAGGGACCAAGTTAATTTCATGAGGAAGGAAAGTCTTTTCTTAAAAGGCAGCTATAACACTGGGCTGTATCTATACAGAAAACATAGTTGGCCCCTAACTCATTCCATACACAAAAAGTAATTGAGATGAATCATAGACATAAACATAAAACCCGTTGTCGAAATGCATTTCTAAGCCCAAGACAGAGCCAGGGCCTGGCTGGGGTACCTGGTCAGCAAACTGAAACTTACACAACCTTCGCGCCCCTGTAAATGCTCTAATTGACCAGAAACAGTCTATCCAGGCAGCCAGTGCATGACCACACAGCCAGCTCTGGGCTGTCTCCTTCTTTCCTGTTTCCTTCTCATTTCAAGTCAAGTTGACTGTGTGGCCCCAGCCAATCACACGTTTTCTATCTTTCTCTCCCTTGCTCTTCTTTATTCTATGAAAGCTTTCTGCCCTCACCCCATTATACAGTTCTCTGATGGAGACCTTCTGCTTCATGAAGCATTAAATAAAGTTTGCCTGTATCACATAAATTTCTTTAGTCATTTTAACACCAGAAACATACAGGTTATATTACCTAAACTCTTATTCTGAGTGCTACAATGTTCTGCTTTAATTTAAGAAAATCATACAATTCACCGAATACATACTTTTGTGCTAGACACTGAGAAACACTTCTACATGCGTCGTTTTAGTTCATCCTCAGAAATGGTGCTGACATGCATATGCCCTCCACATCTGTAGGACAGCCATGCTTTTTTCTGCCATTCATCCCCCTCCTTTTGGTGAAGGACCCGAGTTTCCCTGGAGCACCCATTTTTCCCTTCTGCTGCTCCTGGTGGTTTTTCAGGCTCTGCCTTCAGGCCTTTGACATGGTGGTGGCTGGGGTCCCAGATTTCTGGTGCTGCCTTCTGTCTTGTTGTAGCATTTTGTTCCACCCCAGATGCAGGGTCCCCAAATTCCCAAGAACCACCTGGACCACCTGGACAGCTTGTTGAAACAGAGTCTCCTCAGCCCCAACTGGAGAGTTTCTGATTAGTTGAGGGTAAGTCTCACCAATTCGCCTTCCTAAAGCTGCTAGCTGACTCTGGCTGGCCCTGGGCACTGAGGCTTTTTAAAAATGTAAGTTCTGGGCCCCTACTCAGACGTACGGGATCAGATTCTGAATGTAAGACCCAGAAATCTTGAATTTTAATAAAAATCTCCAGATGATTTTTATGCATCCCAAAGTTTGAGGTCCACTATTTCATTAAGTGCTTTAGAACTCTGGCTTCATATTAGAATCACGTGGGGGGCTTTTTAAATATTCAGAAGGCCAGGTACCTCCCTTAGGGATTCTTATTCGGTTTTCCTGGAAGACCACAACAGAAACAAATTTGCTCACAACGATTGAGCAAGGCTGCTCTGAATCGTAATGTCCTTAGAAAGGAAGATAGCGCCCTGGTATGTACCTGCAGAAGCTGGCAATGGTGGTGGGGAGAAGGGGGGGAGCAAATGAGGGTAAGCGATCATTACCTTCTTGGAGAATTAAGTAGCCCTTCTAAAATTTGTGTTTTAATGGCAGCATTGTATTCCATCCTAATTTTTAGACCATTTATTGAACATGCACTAAGTGCCAGACACTGTCTTATTTACAATTAACCCTATTGACCCCTAAGAAAATTGAGGCCGAGAGAAGTCCCAGGGGGTTATTTGCACCTGAAACTGCCTGCCTCCTGGACCCAAGCCTTTTCTGTCTCAGAGGTTCTCAGTCTGGCTGCACATTGGAAACAACCGGGGAGCATTTACATTACAAAATGCCTGGACCCCACGCCAGATGGAAGAAATCTGGGTGTCTCATGTGGGGTTTGGGCACCTGCCTTTTCCCTCTTCCCCAGGGTTCTGGTGCAGAGAGAGGGCCAGGAACCACTGTGCCTCAGCCTTCTGCTTCTCAAACCGATTGTAAGTAGCCACGGTTCTGACTTCTTTTTTTCCTTTATCAGCTGCAGCAGATTCACTTGCTTTCTTCCTCTTTTGTCATTTTACCAAAGTCACCAAAAAACCTCAGAAGGTCCAAAGTGTTTTTTAGCTAGAACATGATAGGGACCAGACACATGCGGACAGGATGTTACATCCAGAAAAGCTACAGTAATTTCTCATTGCTGTGAGATAATGGGGAAGGTGGAGGTGTTGCCTTCTCGGGATGTCAGAGCAGGATGTCTACCAGCACAAAGGACAATGACATAGAGGGACACTGAATCTCATAGTGCCTTCGAACGTGGTCAGATAGTGGCTCTCTTATGATCACCTATTTCTGGAGATAGGAAGAAAAGACACAGTGTAACTCTGTCCTCTGGGGATTACCAATGGCCTCTGGGAAACAGCTTCAGAGTTGATGGGAGTCCCAGTAGGTAGCCTTGCACTGTAACTACACTTGTTCTGAAAACAATGTGTCTCATGGGCAACAGAGTGTACACGCATGCAATCTCTCTCCTCTTTCTCCACACATACATATGCGTATTCTGATAACTCGGGTCAGAATAACTCATAAAAGAGGATGATGAGAGATGTAGTAAATAACTTGAAGAGGCAGACGATGTTAACAATATGTCAGTTAGGATGTAACAGTAGAAAACGGAAACAGTGGGAAACTGTAGGCCACCCCACCATTCCTTTGACATTGTTTCTGTAAGTGTGGACTCGGACTAATATGTAGGTTGTAGATGAATAGCAACGTTTGTATAAGAATCCTAGGAACTACAGTAACTTCTAAAGATACAGACCTCGACCTTCAGGCATCTCAGCTCTGGGAGATTCGCTGACCTTCAGCCATGGAGCCAGGATGACCTGAAGTCTAGACAACTGACTAAAACTGGGATGATGCACGCCAAACTAGCACTTGCCTTATTGGAATGGGGACTGTGCTAGTCTGCACATAGAGAACTTGACAATCCCTTCTCTTGATCACTTTGTTCTGTTCCCTTCTCCTCCTCATAAAAACTTCTGCCTCCACTGAGAGGTGCGGATGGGCTTTGAGACATGAGTCCTTCTTCCAAATGGCCGACATCTGCAAATAAACCAGTTTCCTTTACATCAGTACCTGCCTGTCAAGCACTGGCTATCATACAGACAGGCAGCTGGACCTGTGTTCAGTTACAAGAATACATGAGATTTTGTCAACCAACGTATTTCTAAATATTTCTCCCTTTTTGCCAAAATGTACAATTCTTTTTTTTCCCCTTGATGGTTAGTTTCAAATGCTTAAATGTTCAAGATATAAAGTTTTGAGCAACGCATGTGCTGTCTGGGCAGGCAAAGGTAGATGGCCCCTATTTTTGTCATACATAAAAGAAACAGTGTGATAGTGGCAGTCCTGAGTGAGGAAGGCTGGAGACCTGGTGACACAGGTGATAATGACAGAGTGCATTTCATCCCGCTCGCTTCATTTACTCACTCATTCAACACTTACTGAGCACCTAGGTGCCAAAATGACATCAAGTGCTACTAGAAAACAAGGGCAAAATAAAACGAGATCTTTGAACTTTACCCTAAGAAAAGCCTAATGTCAGCTCTCAGTATCTAAATGTGTTGTTTCAGGAATGATGATGAGACGTAAAACCCCAGAAGCTGCTTCCCTGACCAGCTCTCTGGGGTTTCTGCAGCCCCCATTCTGAGGGGCTGCAAAGGTGGGTAGTAGGCGCCAACACACGGATCTTCTACAATCCATGCTGTTCCTTGAGCTTCCTTTGAGTCCCTGCTCTTTCTCAATGCAGAGGACTCCCTAACAGTCAGTATGAACTTTATTTTCCCATATAGCTAAACAGCATTTGCTCCCATTACTTACCACATAAAAGACTTGCATGCATTAATTCCATTTTGGAGATTTCATTACATAGGGATTATCATTTTGATTAACATCGAGTCAAACAAAACATCACTGTAAATAGTTATGCCAAGAGATGAACCTTTGGAAAATTTACCCTTTCAGCATTTACTACCTGTGGGAAGGTTTAGACAATTTGTAACATTTTGGAAGCTAAAGGGAACAGACGGTGTTTTCCAGACCTCAGCAGGGAGTGGACAGTGAGCTGGTACAATCTTCTTGTAATTAATTCATAGGAGAAAAAGGAATGAAACCACAGCACCCAACTAGCTTGTAATTTTTTTCCTTTAAAAAAACTGGAATCAATTGCATACATTTTCTTCTTCAGCTGCCATTAAAACACTAAAGGATGCGTTAGTATGTTTTGTTCAATATCCTTGGTTATATGAATAATTCATGAATATGTATTGTATACCTACTGTGTAATACTTTTTAAAAACAACTTGAGATAGCTTACATAACACAATTCACCCGTTTAAAGTGTACAAATTAAATGGGTTTATATGTTCTAATTATTTTATGTCCAGTACCCCAACAAACTTGAGAAATTTTTTATTACCCTGGAAACCCTCCACCTCTTCCCCCCCCCCCCCCCCCCCCCGTCTTAGATATGCATTAACCTACTTTCTGTCTCAATTTGCCCACTTTGGACATTTCTTGTAAAATGGAATCATACATGATCACTTGTGACTATTTTATTTCACTTAGCACTGTTTTCAAGGCTTATCCATGCTGTAGCGACATATTAATTGTTCATCTCTTTTTAACGCCAAATAATATTCCATTGTGTGGCTATACCACATTTGGTATATCATATCATCAGTTAATGGACATTTGGAATGTCTCCACATTTTGGTATTATGAATATATGAATCTTGTGTGGACACAAGTTTTCATTTCTCTTGGGTGAAAATGATGGATAATATGAGGTAACTCTCATTTTTTAAAAAATAATTTATTTACTTTTAGAGAAAGGGGAAGGGAAGAGGGAGAGAAACATCAATGTGAGAGAGAAACATCAATTGGTTGCCTCTCACAATTAAGTTCTCCAGGGAAACTGAATGGAATGATTTTCAGCCAAGAATTCTTTATCTTGCTAGATTATCAGTCCAACAAATATGAGGGCAGACGTACTGGTTGAACCTCAAAAAAATGTACTACACTCTTCGCTTCATGAGAGCAGAAAAGAAAACCAAGCAAGAGAATCTAAAATGAAGAATCTAGGAACCAGAAGTGAAAAAGTAGATTCTGGATAAGGGCAAGGAGTACCTGGGTGACAGCTGAGCAACATGCTCAGCAGAAAACCTTTCAACATTAGAAGACAGAAGGCTCCAGAAATATCTCCAGGGGTAAGAAATGACCTGATACTATCATAAGGAAAACTGTATTTTGAGATCCTTTACAGAATTATTAAAATATGTGGTAAGATCAAGTCAGATACTAAATTGGGACATTATGAACTTCTAGAATAACAAAAAAATAGTGTAAAAAATTCAATCACAGCATGCTACTTGGTTCAGCGGATTCTAAGGTTTATAGTCATATAAAAATACTGAATTTAGGATGTATCACTATACTGGAAAAATGGTTGAGCAACATAAGCAGAACTTCCATTCTTTCTGGTGGAAAGTCAAGAATGGATGGATCAAAAGGGTGCAGCATATTCATATCATTTGGAAATATAAATTATATATATAAAACTCTGCATGAGCTGAAAGAGGGTTTCCTCTGTGAATGTGAGAGACAACTACTTTTTTCTTGCCCCAAGCCTTTTGACACTATTTGACTGTTTCAACTATTTCCATACAATGTTGCTGGGTGGAATGATGATGAGACACAGGGAGACAATAGTCTGACATCAATGCACGATCTCCAAAATCTCCAAAAACAATCTCCTAAACCCATTTACTGTTTTGTTTTTTATTTATAAATAATTTTATGCAAAGACAATGGACCAATATCCATTTACAAAAATAAGTTTTTTCTAACCTAAATACTTTGTTTTAAAAAGAAATGTACTTTTCACATTTGAATGTCTTTCAAAGTATCCAAAGGATTCTTATCCTTTTGCAGTCTCCTTTTCAGAAAGTACTTTTGAGGTTGATCTGTTCCGTATTCTTTTTCTTTTTCTTTTCTTTTCAGGAGCAGATGGGTTTGTATCCTGTGCTTTTTTCTTTTTCTTCAAACAGCTAAGAGGATTGGGCCCACTTACTTTCTTCCGCTTTTTTCTTCTTCTCTGCTCAGGGTTTGTCACTAAACCCTGTTCTTTTTTGAGTTGCTTGATACTCTGCTTCTCATGAATGGAGACAAGCTGACCTGACTCGACTGCTTTAACGAAGGCAATTGTTTTGGGAGAAGGTTTGTCCAAGACTATAGTGTTCTGAATAACAAACATAAGAGGAACTCCGGGCCTTTTTTTTACTTTCATAGACAAATTCTGATCCTATTAAAAAGAAAAATAGAATTATTTAGCTCAAGTATGTCAATTAAATGAGATGCCTTAGATAGGTTTCTAAGACATCAAGAGAAGAGATCTCTTCTAAAAACAGAAGAGATCACAGGTGTTATTTTTCAAATTAGTATGTCTCACCAGTGGGAGTACAATGTATTTTATAATAAAGAGAAACATAAAGATTGAGCACAAATAGTTAAGTGGCAGCAATGTGAACTGGACTTATCAATATTCTAGGATAGTGATTTTCAGCCTTTTTCATCTCATGCCACACTAAAGTAGTCACTAAAATGCTGTGGTGCACCAAAAATATATTTTCTGCTGATCCAACCCCCACAAAAAACAGGTATAATTTTGATTCATTTACTCCTCCTCCTAGTAATTCCTACCCTTTTTGCTCCAAAGTGACTAGTAAAAAAATCAGATGCCTATACTTGTACGTAAGGATTTCTGGTACCAAAAATTAACCAATCAGATGCAACTTTATTATGCAATATGACAAATAACATGCAACTCTTACTATATAACCTATATATTTATGGTTCAAGACAGGGCATTCACACTGGATGGCCATTGTTGTTTGGGTTATTGTCATGTTTTTATTTGACAATCTAAGAAAAAAAGAGATAAGTGCCCCTGACTCAATAGTCAGGTACTGTACTGGTTGAAAATCGCTGTTCTGGGACCACGAATTACAAACCAGTGCAAAGGTAAACATGGTGCCTGTGCTCTGAGATGCTCCAGAGAGGGTGTAGAATGCTGGCGGAGGCTGAGGTAATAGAAGTAAAGTAGGAATCAGCAGATTCAGATTCTAGATTCAGCTTTGCCTCTAATTAAGTAATTTTATAGTTCTGAAAGCATATTTAAGCAAATCTGTATGAAAGTGAACTCCTTCATTAACATCAGCCCTGAGAGTCTCTGGTCCCCTGCCTCCAGGTCTTTTGAAAAGCCTGAAACAGTTCGATGTTGGTGGTACAGTCTCAAATAATATGAAACATGACTTTTTGAAAAATAGTATAAAATGTAGGAACAGGAGAACACATTTATAAAAATAGAGTGCAAAATCTTTACTTATTTTCCCTTCAAGAATCCCAAAACATATCATCGTATCTCTATATCAATAATGTTTTTATTTTAAAAAAGGAAACCAGTAATTAAGAAGAAAATCAATGTGCTTAAGGTTCTCAAATTATCTAATGACAACTGCTTTTACTGATTTCAAATTAACTTAAAAGCTGGTATTTTAATGATGTTGAAACACTTTAAAAACAAACCACCTCCACTAAATTTTTCTGATTATAAATAGCTCCATATGAAGTATGACTAGAAATGATTAGAATTGGCTCTGGTTTTAAAAGTAGTATCACCTGTGATGCCACAAAATAATGATGAGGATTTCCGTCTTCAACCATGGAAAGCAGACATTCTGATCCACTCACTGCATTCTTGAAATGGGAACAATTTCGAACCTGGCATTTTTGTGCAATCAGTTTTGCCCCATATAAGTCCTTTCCCAATGTTTCTAACTCTTTTAACACACACCTGAAAAAGAAAGTGTTATTATTTTCAGAATGGTCAAAATGCAATCGACGTTTAAAGGCTTCTGCAGTGTATGGAAAGTGCTGTGACTGATCAAATGTGTCAAAAGATGTTTGTGGTTTCTTGGTACTACTGACATTTTAGCCAAAAAATTCTTTGCTGTGGGGCTGTCTTATGCCCTGAAAGCTGTTTAGCAGCACCCCTGGCCTGTACTCACTAGAAACCAATAGCAGGAGACAGCTGACATACTCAAAATATCCAATCAACAAAATTATTGGTGCAAATAAAAAAAAAAGTCTTTTATTTTATGGGGAAAAAACTAAATGGGCTTTTTGGTCTACCCAATAGTTCGACAAGAGAAACCTTGCCCCAACCATAGTGCTATGTGCTTGTACTTCAAGTACCAACTGGTTCACCTTCAAAATATCTTCTACTCAGAAAAGTAAAAATTCTCAAGTCATCAGGTTGTTGCAAAATAACCACTACTTCCTTTCACTCTGTATTTTCATATTAATATAAGCCAGTGTTTTTCCAAGTTTCATCTGTAAATGATTCATATCAGAATGACAGTGACATTAAATTTTATTAATCTCTAGATCTTTTCTCATCCCCAATCTGCACCTCTTATGGAAGAGTCACGTACTACTATTTTAATAAGTTTCTAGCCCTTCTTCCATTGAGAGAGAATGAGAATGAACTACTGGGTCAAAGATTTCATCAAACTTAGCCAGCCCTCACCAGACTCCCTTTATCACCCCATTAGTTTTTGTTTTCTTGAGATTTTGCTTTTTACTGTCATGAGTTTTGACCTCTATTCTGAGTTCCAGGCCCAAATTATCTATTACATAATTCCTATGGATGTCCTGCCACCAGTTTTCATCCGCCAAGCCTAAAACCAAACTCCTTTCCTCCAGGACTTGCTCTTTGAACTCTTACCTTCCCAGACACCCTGGGTAGAAACCAGAAATCCTAATGACCTTTCATTCCTCACCCTGACCCCTATCCCCCAGCTGTTAGCCCTACCTTAGCTGCTGGTACCTGTCTCAGTAATGTCTCCCTGGAAGCCCCTGGGTTTCTTCCTTTCCTCTCCCAGGTTCAGGATCATTATTTCTAGATCAGACCATCGCACAACAGGCCTGCCTGCCTTCACTCTCGTTTCTACAACATGGACTTCACACTTTTGCAGTCATTTTTCTCTAAAAGATAGTTATGTCTGATAACATTCTGCCGCTCTACTTCCTCAAATTATGAAAACTCCAAATTTCTTAAAACCTAAATATGAGCAAACGTTTAAGATCTAACTATTAGTGGCAGCAAATAAATTCTACAGAGAAACACGTGACCTGATTTCTTAAAAAACAGAAATAGCAAATTTCAAACAAAGGAAAACTGTTACAGTTTTAAAAAAGGCTTAAGAACCATAGAAACAAGTGTAACTTATGTACCTTGTTTGAACTCTGACTTTAAAAAGCCTTCTTTGTCTCTTAATGATACACACCAAGAATTGGCAGAATATGATTTAAAATAAACCATCAATAAGGAGGGGGAACGATTGTTGAAAGTGGGCTGCCCACACTGATAACTGTAAAGCTGGGTGACAGACAGTCCATTATAACATTCTACTTTTGTGTAGGTATGAAATATGAGAGAAATTAAAATGAATTCTTAGGGGAAAAAATGCTGTAGAATAGCATTTCCTGCAGTACATCTCAACTTTTTTATATTATAGCACCGTATTAAAAATCTCCGCATTTCTAGGGCGCACGGGGATAAATGGACAAGCCGCTTACAGCCAGAAGCAACCAGCTGGGGGGTAAAGGCTATGCCAGGGCTTGGCTGGGAGCCCTGAACACTACGGGGATGGGGCATTTGGGGGCACCTGTCACCCGAGTAGGGTACTGCTCACGAAGTTGTGACTATGGGGATCTGTGCACGGAGCTGTGTTCCGCGGGAAGAGCGGGCCAGCGACGCCGTGTGCAGGCAGGAAGGAGCACACCCTCGTGTTTCTGTGCGCACACACGCATGACACAGCGCACGTCACAGCGCACGTCAACAGTGGCTCCTCGCTGCTGTGGCATTATGGTTCACCTTAACTTTTTTTTTTTTCAAGTAAATATTTTTAAAGTAATGTTCTACAATGAACAAGAAATCTACTAAGTTTTAACATAGTGGTTCTTCATGATCTAGCCTCAATTTACCTTTTCTCCTGTTTCATTCCCAAAGACACTCTGGGCCCTAATCTCGTTCCCAGCCACTTCTCATCATTTCTTTGTTCAAAAGCGCCTCACAAGGAACGTCACTTACCTCTTTTCTGACACTCAAAATACTCCTTCCCCTCGGAACTGACCTGTGACCGGACTCAAAAGTTTTCTGTCTTCCGTAAAACCCTGACGATCCTCACCTCTCCCTCCCCTCCCCACAAGGGGACATGGGGACACTAGCCCCGGGGACAAAGCACGTGGACTGGAGGCTGGCACGCGCACTTTCTCGGGCACCAGGGCCGGGAGTTAGTCCTGTTCACCAAGCGACCCTCAGTGGCGACAGCAGTGCTTGGAGCGAGGTTGGTGTTAAACCAGGCAGATGAATATTAACCAATGGCCTTGGGCAAAGGCGTCATCTCCAGTCCCGACTCATCTTTTTGGGAATGCAAGATGTCAACTCACAGGGCAGTCGTGAAGCTTGAAACTTTTCAACGTAAATTAGGAAAAGGGATGCAAATCACCACCACCGTTTAAAAGGGGTGGGTTTCAGATGCCAACAACTGCTCCACATTCTCTGTACTTCCTCACCTGACACTCTGGCGACCTTACAAGCAGTTGCGGCCTCTCTTTGGATAGATGAAAAGATACATCCAAAGCTCAGAAAGTTTAAAAAACTTGCAGGAGATAACAGAGCTAGGATGACTGAGTCCAGGCCTCAAAGCCAAGTTGGACTACAGAGCACGTGGTCTTAATCTCAAGGCTAAGGACACGTGGCCATGTCAGGGCACTTTCCGCCTGCATTGCGCGTATTACCCCCCTGCCCTCCCCAGAACCACCACCAACTGTCGACTCCTCGTGGGCGGGGCGCCTCGCACCTCGGGGGCTCACCGGGGTGGCCTCGTCTCTACGACACCCGCGGGTGCCCCGCGCCGCCACCCGCGCCGGGAGCGCCCACCTGGTGGTGCACAGCTGTGTCTCCCCCATGAGGTAGCGGGGCAGCTGCTCCCGCAGCTGGATGCGGCCCCGCAGCGCCGCCTGGCAGAAGGTACCATCTAGCAGGATCTGGTACGGCTCGCGAACTCCGAAATTGTTGCGGAAGAAGCCGAGGTGCTTTTTCGCATGTTTCTGCCTCGTGATCTTCATACCTAGTTTCCCCGGACCAAGGCCCGGGACCACGAAGGGATTCAAACACTTCCTTCAGCGCCAGCTACCTGTTCAGCGGTTCCTCCCGGAAATGAAACTCCTTTAGCCCCGGAAGCAAATGCGCCACCGCCTGGGCCGGCCCTCTGTTTACCTTACACCCAGACAAGCGCGCGCCTGACCCTGGTGCTTGCGCTTTAAGGGGCGTGTCCTGGGGGCGGAGCTTGCGCCTAGGCCGGAAAATCGCTGGGTGCTCGAGCTCTCACAGGGCGTACCTGCGCAGTTACGAGCTAGATTAAAGAGCTTTTAGACTGCGTTTAGCGTTCTAGCCAGCAAGCAGTCAGCGTTTTAAAGGTTGACCGTGTAATGATAGTCACTGATAATATTAAGCCTTAACTCGTTCTATTCTAGGTACTTTGCCCCTTGTTAGTCCCTTTAATGATTTTAATTCCCAAGTGAGGGAAGGAAAGGGCTCAAAGTATATTGGACAGCTGTGACTGCACAGGTTTGTACTGGTTACCTTCCTATAAAGAAGTTAAATATTAAGTATCTTTACAAAGAGCACGTGGTTCTGGAATCTAAATCGCAAGCCTTAAGTTCAAATGTTGCTAACCGACCCCCCCAGAACCTGCCCTCAATGTAGGAGCCGAAAGTCGGGGCAGAGTCCTGCTCTGCTCCTCCTCCGCTGCCTGAGACCGTCGTGAATCACTCCCACGGGGCATTTGGGGGGGACCCTCCCCAAAGGCTTCGTCTGCGGAGTCAGAGTCCTTGTCCTAGTTCTGCACCTAGCTCAAGCCACTTGACTTTGAACAAGTCCCCCAGAAAGCTGGATTCGGCTTCCAAATTGTCAAGTAGGTTGGCGAGACTGGATTATTTTTAAGAACCCTTTTACGTTTATAGTTCCTGAGACAGAAAGGCTACATACTGGGAGGTAACAGGAAGGTACGAAACTGACGGAACGTTTAGAAACTATTTGGTCAACTTGATTAATGAAGAGAGGGAATCAGGAAAATTTGAGTTCCCCAGTGGCTAATTGCCAAGTATCCGCTTCAATTCAAGGCAAAATAACCAAAGAATGGGGAGTATGGAATTTTGCAGTTTTGTCCTGACCTGGAATCTGTCCCAGATCTAGTTTTGGCTAAAGATTGAGAGAAGGAACCAACACAGAAAAATGATTTACAAAGTGTTTGAGATGTGTTATTTGCACTTGGGGGTTTTATTTGAAGATACAGATTTATGAAATTGGAACGAAGATGTTCTAGAATGTCCTGATTCCCAGCACAACATCACTTAGATGACTGCTATCATTTAACAGAAAATAGAGTTAGGAATTGAAAGCCATACATTTATTTTAGGATTGGGCTCATGGTTCCTGAGTATAATAATTACTCACTATTTTCCAATTTGAATCCTCACTTGATGCATGTTTGCCAACCCCCCCCCCCCCACTGTGACTGTACACCCACCACAGGAAGAGAAATTCACCACTCTAGCCTTGCAAAAACAGTTAAAACATTTATAAAAATAGGCTTACATATTTACCTACTAGCTTCATCAAGTTGGCCACATTTCACTAATAAGAAAAATGTGGTCCAGGACTAAGAATTTGAATCATATTCTAGTTTTTAAAAAATTTACTAAATGACAGCATAATTTTTCAAGCTCCTTGTTCATGACAGTGCCATTTGCATGGCCGACTCTTATTTTGCAAACATGAAGACACTTTATACGGGTGAAGATCAAGTTTAAAACAGAGTTTTCTATTGTAGCCGTTTCTCAAAACATGATCCTGTGACAGGCAGAGAAAGATCTTGGTAGGCTTGTTTATAATGGCTATTTCTGACTCAGAATGTGTACTGAAGGAGAGGGACATTTATTACAATCTCCCCAAGTCATTATTGTATATCTTAGTGTTTCTGAAGAATCATTTGCTGTAAAGCATCACTGTTTATCCAATGCAACTTTTCTATTCAGTGGACCACTGAACAATTTTGGGCCTGATGCCAAATGACCTAGTAAGACTACAACCAAGGCAGAAGCCAAATAAATATTGCCATTATTGGATGACATCTTTGGATGTAGTTTAAATCTGAGATTTTACATTGAAATTATTATAATATTATTATTATTAAAAATGTAATAGCCATTGATAAATTTTTTGACCTTACAGTGCAGGACCAATAATGTCTCAGCACTGACAACTGCTAGCCTTCACCTCAATTCACTACAACAGACATTTTTCATGCCAAATAGCCATCTAAGTAGGCAGGGGATTAATTTATGTGTCTTCATTTTTTCATACTCTTCATATTCTTTTTTATGTCTGGGTCAAATAGAACATAATATGATGTTGTTGTACATGATTTAGGAGGTTTTTCTTTATGAAATTTTGCTGAAGCCAAGTTGACATGAGAGTGATTTTCTTCTCGTAATGTGTGAATAATTCTCCAAAAAGACTTTTCATGACAGTTTCATGGTCTAAATGTCATTAAAGAAGCAAATATTTAATTTAATTCCTAAAGGTTATTTGTTTAATTTCATAAATGCTAAATACCATGTAATTCAGCAAAGATATATATTGTGATAGCATTCTGCCTTACATTATATTTAAATATTTATAGACATTTGTTAATATTTATTAGCTCAAAAAATACAATATTCTCCCTAATGTTACCTAGCTAACATGCTCTCTAAATAAATAATTTCTGTAAATAAATAATTTAAAACAACTTTAGTAAACTGGTTTGTATTGAAGGCTTATTAAGTTATTTGTTAAGATCCCCTAGGATAAACTCCATCACAGACTCACTTAATTTTTATATGTAATGTAAGGTGTTTTGACATTTTGATCTGGAAACTGCTACATTAAAAAAAACTTTTCTATTTTCAAATTACAAAAATAACACATGCTTATTATAACAAGTGAAACATGGGAATCACACAAAGATACTCATCTCCTTTCCCCTTGCCCAGATATGACAGTTGACAACCGACTATATATCCTGAAATCCTTCCTTATTCATTTATTTACACAGTTGACCCTTGAATAACTGGGTATGAAGGGTGTCGACTCCCACACAGTCGAATGTCTATGTATACTTCTCACTCCCCAAAGCTTAGCCATGGTTGTCCATTGGTATCTGCAGGGGACTCCCCATCTCCAGGTACCAAAATCCACAGATGCTCAAGTCCTTTGTATAAAATGACATATAAGGGTTGGCCATCCACTTCCATGGATTTCCAAATACAGATGGAAAGTACTGGTTTTAATTCCCAGTTGGTTGAGTTTGGGAATTCGAAACCTGGGGATAAGGAGGGCTGACTATATATTTATTGAGAAAAATCACATATGTGTATCCACACACTTCAAACCTGTGTTGTTCAAGAGTCAACTATTTATCATTTGCATATATATTTGCATTTATATATACAGATTTTTGTCATTCTGTGTTACTAAAAAATAGAACCATATTTTATCACTTTTATGCATTTTGCTTTTTTCACTCAATAATCCTTGGGGAGATCCTTCCCAGCCCAACACCCCAAGTCAATTAGCATAGCTCTCGTTCATTATTTTTAATAGCTGTGTGAAATTTAATGTAAAAGCACCAGACAAAAAATGTGGTACAGACTGTGAATTGTTACCCCATATCGCTTCTCTTCTGTTTAGTAACAGAATCCTGATTTTATTCTGGACAGTAATGTGCCCAGAAAAAGAGGATCTATTCCCCAGCATTCTGTGCAGTTAAGTATAGTCTTATGATGAAGTACTAACCATGGCTATGAAGGTATACGGGTTACAGGGCACTTCTGGAATGGCTGCTTAAAGGAGGCTGACTTAGCTTGGTCATGGGCACTTCTGATTTTTTTCTACCTCCTTCCTTTCTACTCCCTGAAATTTGGATGTGATGAATGGAACACAGCAGCCCATTTTATACCATGGGGGAGTCCTGAGAATGGAGACCATAGGCTAAGATGACAAAGCAGATCAAAGGAGCGTGGGTCGTTTGTTACAGTGAAACAGATCCAAATCCAGACTTTCTACCTCTGGACTTGGTTTACCTGAGAACAAAAATAAATTTATATTTTGGTTTTAAATATATAATTTTAATTTTCTATTCATTTCTGAGGTGTTTTGTTTAAAAGAGCCGTGTTAGGTTTACAACAAAATTGAGAGGAAGATACAGATTCCCCATGTATCTCCTGCCCTCACACATGCATAGCTTCCCCGTTGAAACATCATGCACCGGAACAGTCCTTTTTTTCTTTTTTACCAAGGATAAACCTACATTGAAGCATTACTTTTATATACAGCCAAACGCAATCCTAATAGACAAAAGCTAACACTGCTTGCCAGAATTAGAAAATTTTATACTGACAGATGTCTTTGATGAAGCTTTAAAGTTGGCAAGTGTTTGCCAATACAATTGCCCTTTTTTTGGACAGGTTCAAAACCCTAGTTTCCAAGTTTTCTGTAAAAGGTAGAATACTTTCTTAAAGTAAAATAAACTGAATCTTTTTTATATACTCTAGAAGCTATCTCGACATTCGTTTCTTTGAAAGTATAAATGACTTGATTTGGTCTATGTAAGTCAGTATGATGTATCTTCTGTTGAGAAATGTTAGTTGAATATGAAGAACCCCAGCTGCTTGGGCAAAAGAAGCATCAAGGAAATATTAGTGTAATTAGTGACAGCCCAGTTGTCAATTAAAGAACGCAAGCAAGATTTTCTGTTGGTCCAGCTGCTATTGCAGCTCTTACTACAGGATAAATGATAAAGGAGAAACTAGAAAAAAGTTTCAAGTGATTTTTTTTTGTCAAAAATATATTTCCAAGCCAGTCACTATGGAGAAGCGCCTACCATTGGTTATCAGGGGACAGTTGTCAGATGACTGTGAAATCAGACTAGCAAATGTTCTTGCCATAATAGTTTATTTGAATGAAATCACACAGAGAACACGAGTGCTCTCCATTGGGATTTATACATGTTTAAAGGTATTCATTAAAGTGCTAACAACTGGTGGGGAAGAGCAAAAAGTTAAATAGCGGCAGCAACGTGCCATATGTTTGATGTGTAACAAACTGCCACTTGGAATGTAATTAAATAATAACTGAAACTGGTGGAGATGGTTATACTGTTTGGGGGCCTTTCATTTTGACCTGTCAAAGCATTTTAGAAGATTAATGAAGTCTTATAAAATTACTGTAGGTCAGCAAATATTATTGCTATTACTTAAAGGAGTTTAAAAATTGGAAATTATGTCATATTATGGCATTAAAAGGATTTTCTAAAAACTATTTATATTGAACAAAATGTTGAAGACAACCCTTTCACTCATGGTTATGTATATATTTTTAAGCAGCAGGAGGACTTTAAAGCAGAAACTGAACTCCTGGTGGTGAGAACTTAAACAGGCTTTTAATAATCCAGTAGAATATTATTTCAAAGTCTTGAATTTATAATTGAATTCTACCACTATGGGTTATTAATTTCATGATATTATACAAAATAAAAGTCACTCTTATAATCCACGCAAATGTTTTCAATGCAAGATCAGTTTGTTTTAACGTTAGTTGTAAGTCATAAATCAAAAGACTGGGATGAGGAGGTCAAATGTCATTTTTAAAATCATTATTTTAGCAAACATAGAAAATATTCACATGCCATGTCATCTGTGTGAATATTTTTTCTTGTTATTGGTTCTCTTTTCACCCTCCCTATTGTTCCTTTCATAATACTGAACAAATCACTTAGCCCTTCCAAGTGTAACCTTGTTATAGGAAAACGAAGCAACCAGACACGGAGGGGTTCTGGAGTACGAGGTTTATTATTTATGTGCACAGGAGGAGTCTGTCTCCAAATTCTGAGCCCCGAACACAGGATTCCTGGGGTTTATATAGTCTACGGGTCTTCCTGTCCATGAGACAAAAGCGGGAGACAGAAGCAGAATGTGATGATTGGTTCTATCAGCGGGGGTGCTTGTCCCAATCCTACTGACTATCCGGCTATTTGCTTTCCCAGCGGGGGTGCTAATTCCAGTCCTCACTATCCGGCCACCCGCCCTCCCAGACGGCCCCATCATTCTCTCTAGGGCGCCTGGGGCCTGGGCAAATAAAGGTTAAACAGAGGTTTTTCAAAGTTTCCCATATCAACCTCACACAGTCTCATTCTCTGTAAGTACACAGAAGGGGGCATATGACTCAGGTTGATCCCAATTGGACTGAAGAGAAATACTTTTTGCCCCATGGTTGGGGGAGAGGTTTTCTTGTTTTTACAAGAAACATTATTTTTTAAAAGGTGCATTGTGTCCTTTGCTACAGGCAGGTATTTTGAGATTGTGGGGTAGTCAATCTGTGGAGAGAACCAAAACTTTGCAGAAGACAGCGTCAAGAGAATCAAAAGCCGTGGACCTGGAGTCTCCATGCTGCTTTATTTGGAGTATGGCCCCTCCAGGCATTTAGCTGTGAGGTAGAGTACACTCCCTTCTTGTTTAAAATCATTTATACACTGTTCTTTTTCACTTTTTTGTTACTTGTAGCCTGAAGCATATTGACTAGTGGAATATTTGTTAAATGTAGACAAACAAAATGTACTTTAAAATGGCAGCATTACCTATATAATACCTTGTTTTAAAGAAAAGTAAGATGTTCTGTGTATGCTGTTGTTTTATCCTCGAGAACCTTGGGAAGAGACTGGGGTGCACTAGGAGCTGTGGCGATTAGCTCCTTTCATCTATCTCCCAAAGGCGTCTTTTTTCTCTCTAGTTAAATATTAAGCAACGTGTTTAGTGTTTTAAGCCAGATAATTTTCTTTGGTCAAATGAATATTTATGGACTTCTAAAGAGCATAGTAATGGAATCCAGAACTTTACTTTTGCCGTATTTATATGTTGTTTCTTCTGGCCCTGCTTCTGTTTAATTTTTTTGTCTTAAACCTGGCTCATTGGGATGGCACCATATATTTCTTGGGAAGAGGGAGATGGGAAAGTTATCACCACTTCCTCCCATTTCCGCAGAGCAGAAGTTTCTGATCTTCTCATGAGTGAGTAGTGTTGGATGCTCTGCTTCCTGCTTCTCTCTGTACCCTTGTGAACCCCTAAAGAAAGAGGGACTAATCTAATGTTTTGGAAGATACGGTGAACATCACAGAACAATATCTCCTTCTCAGTAGAAAAAAAGATCTTCGTGTTTCTTTCCTAGAAAATAATCAACACACAAGAGCTAAAGCCATACATCCCTTCCAGAATCTCTTGCTCATCACTTTTATTGAAAAGGTGCTTTCTTGCTTCCTTTGTTTCTAGTGGTTACTAGAGTAGAACCACCCCTCAGTCATATGCCAAGGGGTAGTTCTACTCAGTCACATGCACGGATGTGGTGACTACCCCGAGGGACAGGGAATAGAAAGGAGAGACTGCCTTCCCTCCTTTTCTGTCACACCTGGGCCGGACCAGACGTGACGCTGGTCCTGTGGAGGCTGGCTAGGAGCTCCGAGCAGTAGCGTTCGGTGTTTATCTACACACTGCCGAGAGACTGTCAGATGTCCAAAGGAACCTTGCCTTCCACAGAGGTCTGGAAGCAGGCAACAACTGAACAGGAATCAACTGACATTTAAAAAAATTCTTTGGCTCATCTGAATACCAAATAGGAGTACAGTGACATTTTAAGAAATCCTTTGGCTCAGCTTTGGTGTCTTGACTCTTTCATTTTATTGCATTAAGAGAGATTTTGGTAAGTCTTAGTCAAGCAAAAAAATAAAAAATAAAAAAAGCTGCTCCAGTACTGGCTGGTTCTAAGTGTGGGACGGCCACAGTCTGACACTCACTGGGCTGTGTTTTCCTAGTGGGTAGAGTTACTAGGCCACAAAAGCAGAACTAGTCAGACTGTTGATTTATTTCATTACTTTCACTGGGTATGGCAGGCTCTCCTTTGCTTCCTGCCCCCACGCAGTACTTACCCATGGGCGAGGCCCACAGCTTGCTTTGGAGAGACCCTCACCATCTTTCTCTTTTTGCCTCTAACTAAACTTGAAGTATTTCCAACAAATATAGAAGCATGTTTTAAAAAACCCAAACTTTAGATTCTGTGACAGAGTATGAAGAATATATTGTCGGGAAACAGGGAAAATTTATTTTATCCATTAACTGCATACCCACAATACCAAATTGCCTTTTGTGGGGATGGGGTGGGGGCGGAGTGCAGCTCACTGGTTGTGACCAACATTCTTTGGGTGATTGAATATATTCAGTATTCTGCTTTAATCTATTATTTTAGTTCATTATTTAGATTATTTAATATATTCTGCTCTTATTTTAGGTTTATTTTGCTCTCATTTTTCTGGATCTTCAAGAGGGAGCTCAAGTTATTGATTTGAGACACTTCCCTTTCTGTAATGTTTGTATTTAGCTATAAATTCCCTCTAAGCACTGATGTAGCCATGTCCTGTACATATTTTATATTTTTACATTCAGTTCAATGAGTGTTTGTCCATGCATTTTTTTAAAGATTTTATTTATTTATCTTCAGAGGGGAAGGGAAGGAGAGAGGGAGAGAAACATCAATGTATGGTTGCCTTTCATGCATCCCCTGCTGGGAACTGGCCTGCAGGGAACCGGCCTGCAACCCAGGCATGTGCCCTGACTGGGAATTGAACCACGATTCTTTGCTTCGTAGGCCCGCGCTCAGTCCACTGAGCTACACCAGCCAGGGCTGTCCATGCATTTTTAAATTTCCGTAAAGGCTTCCCGTTTGATCATGGGTTATTACAAGTACGTTGTTTAATTTCTAGGTATTTGGAAATCTTGTTACCTTTATGTTTTGAGTTATATTTTGAATCCATTGTGACTGGAGATTCGAAGTTTTTTGATGGCTCAGGATATGCTCTATATATTCCATGGGCATTGAGAAAGAGTGTGTGTTCTGTTGTTGGGTGAAGTGGTTTATAAATGTTGATTAGAGCCTACTGATCATCGATGCCATTGCTCGGCTCCTTTATATCCATGTTGATTTTCTTTCTAGTTGTTCTGTCAACTGTCGAGGGAGGGAAATGGATGTTTCCAATGAAGACTGTGGCTTCGTTTATTTATCCTTTGAGTTTTATGAATTTTTCTTCCCATAAATTCAACTTCGTTGCTGGGGCATACACACATTTAGAATCGTTAGATGTTTCTTGGTAATTGACCATTTTATCATTATAAAATGCCTCCTTCTATCTCTGGTGATTTCCTTTGCTTTGAATTCTCCTTCATTTGATATTAATATGCCCATTCCTGCTTTCTTTTGATTAATGTTGGCATGATATATTTTCCCATCATTTTACTTTCATTATGCCTTCATCATTATAGTTTGAGTTTCTTTTAGACAGCTTGTGGTTCGGTCATTTTTATCCATTCAACTAATATTTGTCTTTTAATTGATATATTTAGAGTATTTATATTCATATAATTATTGATACATATTGATATATATTTTCTTTTTAATGCATTTTGTGGCTATTGAATACTCTTTAAAATTTCATATCGCTTTACCTAGGGTGCTTTTTAGTGTACTCTTTGTAAAGCTTTATTATAGTGGACTCCTCAATGCTGTATTAGATTTGAATAAATTAGTTTGGTATTTTGCTAGGTATTATGTTAGACTTGAGTGACTTATTAGTTTGCTGTTTAGTTCATTTTACCAGTTTGAGGTAAGTATAGAAACCTTACCTTTGTCTAGGCCCCTTAACCAGCTCTTTTTAATAGTATAATTGTTTTAAAATTTCTACGTATCTACATACATTTAGAACCACATTGAATACTGTTATAATTTTTGCTTTTTTATTATATATAAACATGTTAATTTTATAGAGTGGACCATAACCAATGAGTCTTTATGCAAAATTTATTGAAAATTACTCTCTGGTATCAGAGTAGATGACTGATCATATCACTCTCCTGTTACAATTATTAGTCCTCACAATTACAAGTGACAGAAATCCTTCACAAGTTTACATTTAACAAAATGAAATACACTGGTTTACGGAACTAAAAACACTACAGCACAACTATCTTCATGTATTTTTCCATTTTTCTCCTCATGTATCTGGCTCTTTCTCCATCATTATTTTCCTCTCTTTAGGTTGATTTTCTTCATTCTCATGTACACGAGATAGTCACAGGCATCTTTAGGTTTCCATCCCACCAGCTTAGCAACCACAGTTGAAAATAATTTCTCATTTTCAGTAGTTTCTGTTAACTTCTCAAATTTAACTCTTAAATTTAATTTTGGCAACATGCCCATGCTTAAAACATACCACAGCCAGCAATCTGAAATATGTTCATTGGACACGGCTACATCACACATCCTTTCCTGTAGCCTTGACAGTGAATTCAGTTATATCTAAACCTAGTGGACTAAGATAGGACAATGGGTTTTTCCCTGGGAAAGTCGGGGTGCTATTATCGTAAATATGTTAGGTGGATGCTAAGCAGGAAAAAACAAAATCCACTGCTTTTCTCTAAAAAAAAAAAAAAATTCAATATCTTAACCAGTGTCCTATTTCTTACAGAAAAAAAAAATCAAAACTCAATTTGTACCATGTGTCAATTATTCCTCCTGGGATTAATTTCACATTTCCACTCTAATCCCAAAGTGTGGCTATGGTTGCCTAAATCTGGTGGCATGGTTGCCAAGGTCTTTTCAAGTCTATTCTTTCTGTCTGACATAGTCCCTCTTTACCAACACAAACCTACATGCTACTTTCCATCTGTAGGAACTCGTAATAATATTTAAGGATACAGGTATATTTATTTAAAAACGTTTATTGTTGACTCTATTACAGCTGCCCCCCACTTTCCCCACCTTGCCGCCATCCACGCAGCCCCTGACGCTACTCCCCACCCAGCCTTCGCCACACTGCTGAGTTAGTGGATGTGGATGTGCATATATGTTCTCTGGCTAGTCTTTCCAGTCACCCCACCCACCTCCCCTCTGAGCTCTGTCAGTTTGTTCCATGTATTCATGCCTCTGGTTTTATTTTGTTCATTGGTTTATTTTGTTCATTAGATCCCCAATATGAGTGAGATCATATGGTATTTTTCTTTCTCTGACTGGTTTTTTTTGCTTAGCATAATAACCTCCAGGTCCATCCATGCTGTTGCAAAGGGTAACAGTTCCTTCTTTTTTATAGCCACATAGCATTCCATCATGTAAATGTACCACGTCTTTTTTATCCACTCATCTACTGATGATTCAGATTTAAATGTAATGTCTCTATGAAACATTTCCCAACTCCCATTAAATAATCATCACACAGTTCTCACACTTACACAATACTACATATATAAATCTATTACAACATATAATATATTGCATTGTGATAGTTTCTATGTAATGTTTACCTTACTTGGAGTGTGAATTACTTGAGAGTACAGACTGCTGCAACATTTAATATATCTCTAATGGCTGGGGCAGTAACTGACTCAGTTTATGTTGGATGAGTTAATTATGAAGTCAAATGAACTAATGTCTCAAATTTAGCAGCCAGATCTTGTCTTTACATAAACAACTTGAATAAAGTATTTCCAGGCAAGTGTTAAGTGGCACTTGGTAATATTAAAGAGTCAAGAAATGTTTAGAGGCCTCTTTCAGATAGGATTGCAAATGAGCATCATTTTTACCAATTCATCCTGGCTGCACTAACATATATGGAATAAAATCAGCAAAGTCAGCACTCATTATGGTAGGCAAAATAACTATTATGGATCTTGTTTCAAAAGTGCCTGTGAGGTTCTGGCTAGTTCTGGTTAAGTAATATTTATAATACTTATGAGAAAGAAAAACAAAAATGCAACAGGATGTATTTATGGAGAATTCCTTAAGGGATTCTCTGGGTGAGAGAAAACCTGCAAAATTTGTAATTAGTGCATTAAATTTCTTTACTTTTTAAAACAGAAGCTTGAAGAATTGTACAATGCAAGATGAAGCTATTATATCAGGGAAAGGACCCAATTAAACAGATTCTGTTGTGGCCCTGGAGAATGATAAAAAATTGTGGGCTTTTAAGTGAGTGTCTATGATTTATGAAATTATGGGGAGAAAAGACAGAGGTCCCTGGGCACCTGAAAATGAGAATTGTTGCATTTAACTAGGGTGACTTTGACAGGACATTTTGAATAAGGCGGTCATGTATAATGCTAACTAGCTGCACTTGGGTTCTGTAATTTAACATGCAAGTAACTAGAACCTGAGCTCTGATAACTAGTATCAGAGCCTGAAAAAGTCTCTAAAAGACCGACAGCAGGCTCACTTGGGTTAAAGGAGGTGATAAATCTTTGTCAGTATTTGCTGATTTGAAATGAAATGAATCCTAACCTGAATGCTGTCCCAATTTGGTAACAATGGGGTAATCATGGTTGCCTAGGCAATGATGACTAGAAGCCTGGTATAAAGGCAGGTGTCTACAGCTGACTCACCAGAAGCTGCAGAATTGCAGCTGCTTGAGAGGTTAGAGGAATAGAAGTGGAGGCAGATCCGACTGAGTTGTATCCTGACAGGGAAGCAGAAAGTATTAGTTTGTGTATCAACACCATTTTCTAGAAGTCAGATAATTTTCTACTTGCTCATCAGGATGGAAAACTCAGACTCTGGAAGTGAAAGAGATGAATCTGAGGCCCGGAACAGAAGTCAGATGGACCAATCGGTTCAGGAAGAAGATTTCTATCAATTTGTGAATAACCTGAGTAAAGACGATTACAAGCCTATGAGGGATAACGATTTGCTAGGCGACCCAGGTGAAGAGTTGTATAGAAGACATCTACTTAGTAAAGAAAACCTACTGGAAAACTCAGATGAAAGTACAGGTATACGTATACTCTTCTTGTGAGGGGAATATGATAGGATGGGTAAGGAACTTCGTAACAGAAAAAGTCAGCAAGAGATAATACAGAGGGGCAGAAATTAATTTGGTCCCAAGTACCTTATCATTAAAAAATAACCGGCATTACTTGCTTTTGGTAAGAATGTCAAGGTACATTTTCTTCCTAACTCACATTTGCATGATTTTAATTCAGAAACAGGGTGAAATAATCTATTGATATTTTTCTTGGTTTTAAACCTCAATTGCAAGTTCCCCCTTCTTCCTAAATCAGTTTTTCCTTTATAGGCACGTGACTTCCTCACCAGCAAAAATACGTGTTTCATATTCTCATTACATAGCTCTCAATGGAGGGCACTTGACAATGCCTACACATGTCTTGGGTAGTCACATATATGGGATGGGCGCTACTGGCATCCAGTGGGCAGAGGCTAGGAATGCTGCCAAACATCCCATAATGCACAGGATAGCCCCAAACAAAGAATGCACACTGCCAAAATGTCAGTAGTGTTAAGGCTGAGAAACCCTCCTCTCAGCGCAGGTCTGGGGCCTCTCTCCCAGTGTGAGGTAGAGACTTTTACTGTGTAATGAGGAAGACACTAAAATAGTGTGGTCCTTCAAAATGGCATTGTAGGCACTGAGCTAGGTTCAGTCTATTCATTTGATCTAACTCTCAATTTCATGCCAATTCAAACTCTTGGTAACATTAAGAAGCATTCAAATACTTTTAAACCTGTAAACCTTCTTTATATTTGGCTAATGGCCATAATAGTTTTATATTTTAAAATGACTTTATAGGTTATCAGAAGCTCTAGAGGTCAAAAGCCTAAAAGTGATATCATAGAGTAATGAGAATTACACAATAATGTAAAGTGAAGTAGAAGAACAAGCACTGAATCTTAACTGGTGTTCACCTTGTTTAATGGCACTAGGAAATTTTGACAGTGGAGTGAACAGAGTCGTGACACTCCTCTCACAGTGGTACAAGGGGCTGTGGATTTGATGGAATATTGAAAATAAACATCCTCCAGATTGCTTAAAAAAACATTTCTTTAAATTTATCTAGGACCATCTTTCTTCTCAGATGGAACTGAAACATTCTTGCCTTTACCTGTCAATTTACAGCATAGTTTACAAAATATTAACTCTACAAATGTGAAATATTTTTTAAAAATTGGAGTGTTTTTTAATCACTTTTGTTTGTTTTTGAAAGAAAGTTTCAGGGTACGACTTTATGATGGCTATGATCTTGTTAGCTCCTTTCTGAGTATCTCCCTTTTTGGTTAACAGATGAAGGAGACCGTGTGGATGATGCATCGAGCAGTGACTCTTTACTAGACTGGCTGATGTCATTCGAAACAACTGAACATGTGACAGCTGGGCGAAGAGAACAACCGCCTAGGAGGGAAGTGAGCCAGGTTAATCTACTGAGTGATTTCAGATCCATTTCAGAAATCAATGTCAACTTTCCCAATGAGTGTCCCAATGAAAAGGAAGAGTACACACCATCTACAAGGCTTCCCACAGGAAGAAATAGGAAAAACAGCCAAAGGCGAGTAGAATGTCCACAAGCTGGGCCAAGATTTACAAGACCACCTAGATCAGAGCAAAGCAGAACTAGAGCATTACTGGAAGTCCCACCTACCAGAGGTCAGAAAAGGGACAGAAGCAGGAGCCCGGACCACAGCAGAACCAGGAACAGATCTGAAAGCACGCCTCTCCCACGTTTACTCGGCCTGCGTTCACAGAGACCACAGCACAGCCTGTCATCTCTGAGGAGTGGCTCTGCCATGGACCAGCTTAACTCTGCCACACGAGCTGAAAATGTGAGATCTGGGCAAAGAGAACACCAACCTTGGAGGGAAGTGAGCCAGTTCAAGCCACACAGTGACTTCAGATGTAGTTCAGAAATCAATGTCAACTTTAACAAGGGGGGTCCAAATGCAAGGGAAGAGTACACACCATCTACAAGGCTTCCCACAGGAGGAAATAGGAAAAACAGCCAAAGGCGAGTAGAATGTCCACAAGCTGAGCCAAGATTTACAAGACCACCTAGATCAGAGCAAAGCAGAACTGGAGCATTACTGGAAGTCCCACCTACCAGAGGTCAGAAAAGGGACAGAAGCAGGAGCCCGGACCACAGCAGAACCAGGGCAAGATTTGATAGCACGCCTCTCCCACGTTTACTCGGCCTGCATTCACAGAGACCGCAGCACAGCCTGTCATCTCTGAGGAGTGGCTCTGCCATGGACCAGTTTAACTCTGCCACACGAGCTGAAAATGTGAGAACTGGGCAAAGAGAACACCAACCTTGGAGGGAAGTGAGCCAGTTCAAGCCACCCAGTGACTTCAGATCCAGTTCAGAAATCAATGTCAACTTTAACAACAGGGGTCCAAAAGCAAGGGAAGAGTACACACCATCTACAAGGCTTCCCACAGGAGGAAATAGGAAAAACAGCCAAAGGCAAGTAGAATGTCCACAAGCTGAGCCAAGATTTACGAGACCACGTAGATCAGAGCAAAGCAGAACTGGAGCATTACTGGAAGTCCCACCTACCAGAGGTCAGCAAACAGCAAGAAGCAGAAGCCAAGACCAGAGCGGAACCAGAGTGAGTACTGAAAGCAGGTCACCTGCACAGTCACTGGGTGAACTTTTGCCAAGGCTCCACCACAGTGCATCATCTCTGACTTTTGAGCAGCCTATGGTACATGAGACTGAGAGATTTTCTAGAATTCAGCACCATGAAACATTGAGACAGCAAATAACTGCACGTGAATTGCAAAAACGAGTTCTTTTTGCAAATTCTGAAACAAGGAATGCCATACAAGGAGAATCTTCTCCAGACACAACCAGTGATGGTCAATCTTGTCACCTGAGACACATGTATCCAACCATATCCTTCTATTCCGAAACAGGACAGGTTCATCCTGTAGCATATTCTGAGAGAGAAAGTGTGACTAGAAGAAGTCAGATACCATCTGAGACACCAAATCATACCATCACTTCAGAAAGTGAGCAAGAAGGATTTGGGCATATGTTTTTACATTATGAACAGGGAGATGTGACAGCTTATGTCAGTACCATCAGGATTCCCATTTATAGGACTTTAAATACCAGTTTAAATGATACAACATCTGGTGCAATTCCAAACATGTTAAGCCTGGCAATGACAGATTTTAGTGACACAAGAAGCCTTCTGGACAGTGACAGTGATTCAGAGTCTAGTTTCTCATCACCAAGTCCAAACACGTCATCCAGTGGAAGTGACAGTTCTCATGGTAGTAGGGATTCAAGTTCCAATTCACTTAGTAGCTGGGATTACTACCCACCTGTCACAGTGATTTCTAGTTCAGACTCCAGTTACATGTCTACTTCCACTTCTAGTCTGATGTCCAGTTCCAGCTCCAGTGATGAAAGTTCAGAAACTCTCACAGTGTTGTTTGAAAGCAGTGATGAAGGTGATGCTTGGCCTTCCCTTGATGACCATCCTACTGGACTCAGTGAAGCACAGATTGACAACTTGGCTACAAGATCTTCTGTTAAAGATGATACATTAAATGAGTGTAGCATTTGCATCACAGAGTACAGAGAAGGCAGCCAGCTTCGCATCCTCCCTTGCTCCCATGAATTTCACGTCTGCTGCATCGATCGCTGGCTTTCTGACAACTCCACCTGTCCTATTTGTCGCCGGAATGTGGTAGATTCTAGTGAGAGAGGAAATACTAATTGAGATATGAATTCTCAGCTATATAAACTGTTACAGTGATGGACAAACCACATTTACCTGTTTTATGTCCACTTTTAGACTGATGCTTAAACATGTAAAATCTCATTATGAGTCTAAATGTAATAATATGAACTGAATAATTAGCTTTTGAAGGAATTTATTGTACTTCCCCAATTTTTGTTTGAGAATTAAAAAATATTAAAAAGTCAAACAGTTTTGCCATGACAGTAAAAACAAATTTCACACTATAGCAAATACTGACTTTCAAGAAAAACTTAGCAGGTACACTGGGGTGGGATGATCCTTATTCCATAAGAAAAGTGTCTCAATATAATATAAGCCATCCACACAGATCTGGTAGTGTTATCTAGTCATGTAAATCCTAGGCATCTATCTCATAGCCATGTCCTATCTTGGATGTGCATGCAAATAAACAGGAACCCAGCCGCAATAATAAGGCAGTTTAAGAAGTTATTAGGGTCACTTACGTGAAGAAGTCATGTTACATTCACAGAATGCTGTAAAAGGCTTTGAATACTTTCTCATCCTCTCTCTCTAGCAGATTATCACACCCTAATACTACCCTAAAGTTTCTCCCCTTCTCCAGTACCAATGTATCAGTCAGAGTCCTGGCTGAAAATTAATGATATACTTGGAAAAAGTGAGGGAATTACATTTAATGAGGATACTACTTACTAAAATGTGTAAGGAATGGAGGGAAAGCAAGAGAAGATGAAGTACTCTGAGCCTAGCAACTGTGAGAAGCCAGTATTTTTAACACCACTAGGCTTGAAGGGGCATAGAGACTACAAACCAAAATATCCTGTCCTTGAACTAGAAGGCCATCTAGCAAGAACTGTGACCTTGAATAGACAAATGGCAGCCACTGCCAGCCTCAAGTTTGAGGGGGTTCCTGGAAGTAAATCCCCTTACCTTTCCTCCTGACTTCTAATGTCCTGTTGGCAGCTCACATTAGCCAAACCCAACCTGAAGACACAGAGCAAGAGACACTGCTTGGTAAAGCCCTTAAATGTCAGCCCCCTGGAATTACAGATCAGGGTACACGGATGGTGAGCTTATCTGAAGAGCAAATCAGAAACCATCTACCAAAAACCAGCCTTCCCAACTCCCTTCAAACCCAGTCTGTATTTTCTTGCCTCTTTTTCTCCATTCTCTGTTCTTTGACTCAACTCTAACAATCCTCTTAAATACTCAGACCTTGAATGATAAAAGGAGAGAACAAGTACATTTCATTTTTAGAAGTGAGGACACCACAAACTCAGATCTTTCTCTTGAACATGTTGCACTTTGGTTTGCTGTGAGCATAAACAACTAAAGAAAAAAGGCAGTATCAGTATTTAATTTTTGTTTTATGAATATATTCAAGTTTTGATATGCTTTTATAAGTTTAGTTCATATAATTATTTTTAAATAGATTTCTTATAAAGGGTTTTATGGTTTATATATGACTCTTCCTCTTTATGTGAATGATCCAAAGCATCTGGTTGCTGCTTGGTGTCTCCAAGTTGCGATCTGAAAGCCTTAAAAGTAAAACCTGAGTTAAAACATGTCTACCTAACTCAGTTCTAGTGGTCCCCAGTAAAAATAACATCACCCCAAGTCATGGCTCTTTAAAATCAAATTTTAGATTATGTTTCCTTTCCCCAAACATAGTGAAGGATTTTTCTCCTCATTCAGCCCCAAAACTCAACTCCTTTCTTTGGGAGGGGGATATAGTGGCCATTCCAGCAAATTTTGCTTAAAAAATTCAGTCCTGGTTCAGTAAGCATATATTATATTAAAACCTAAAGTAATAATCATAACACTCACAAACTCTGTTCAATATGCAACCTATATAAATATGGACAGTGTTAAGTATAAACCTGCTCTAAAAATTTAAAGTCAGAGTCATCACTGATTTTATTTCCTTCATGAATTGCTAGCAGCCACAGCAGCTGCGTAGAACTATACAATATAAATGAGGACAAGTGGTGAAGTCTTTCAATCCATTTGAGCTGACACATTTTTCACACATAAGTTACCTGCATGGCCAAAAATAGATGTAGGTCAATCATCTAAGGTTTGACATTAACTTATGAAAGTTGTGTCAATAGTCTGGTTTTTATTATGTATTTCTGATACCAGATCTACTTCACTTAAAGCAAATAGAATAATTGTAACAATGGTTGACTTTCTTGCTTTCCTAATTTTTGCTTGAACCCTGAAAAATAATTTAGGAAATCCAAGAGAAGAAGGAACATGTAATTGCCTTAATTTTTGTTTACTGTGTTCTTCTTCCTTAATAATGTTCCAAGGTTCTTTTTTTATTCCTTTTTTTGAGAATTACTTTTAGGCATTCTTTTGGGGTAGAGCTGCTATGACAGTTCTCTTGTTTTTTTTTTTTTTATTCAAAAATGTTTTGATTTCTTTTTAATTCCTTAGTTGTATTTTGGCTGAGTGTAGGTTTCTGGGTTGGGAATTCTTTTATTTTAGCAGTTGAAAAATATTATGCAACTTCTTTCTGGTCTCTGGTTTCTGATGAAAAATCCACTTTAATTCTAATCATTTTTCTCTTTTAAGTAAGACACTGGTTCTTGTTGCTTTCAAGATTTTTTCTTTGGCTTTTAGAAGTTTGACTCTGATATGTCTTAGTGTGAATTCCTTTGGATGCATCCAATTAGGATTCACTCAAACTTCTTAAACAGGTTAGGTTTTTACTTTTCCCCTAGTATTTTGGAAGTGTTCAGTCATTATTTTGAATACATTTTAACCCCTGCTCTCTTTCTCTTCTATAATTTCTGTGACAGGATTGTTGTTTTTCTTATAGTTCCACAGTTCATTAAGACTCTGTTCATATTTTGTTCCAGTTTATTTTTTTTCCATTGTGGCAAAAATGTAAACTTTAACATTTAAGCCCCTTTCAAGCGTACAATTCGGTGCCATTAAATATGGTCTCATTTGTGTGCAAATATTACTACTTTTCTATTGTCTCACACTGAAACTCTCCACTAATTAAACAAGAACTCCCCATTCCTCCCTCTTTCCAGGTCTTGGTCACCACTATCTCCTTTCTCTGTAAATTTGACTATCCTAGGTACTTAATGTAAATGGAACCCTACAATATTTGTTGTTTTGTGTCTGGCTTATTTCACTTAGCATTTTTAAAGATTCATCCATATTGCAGCATTTATCAGACTTCCTTTTCTTTTTAAGGCCGAAATGTATATATCATTTTACATTGAAAACATTTTACATGTTTTCATTTACACATGAAAATTTACAAATTTTTCAGTGTGTAAATGAATTTTTCAGTGTGTAAATGAATTTTTCAGGTGTAACAGTTTCTGTTCCAGATTGTAACACCACAACAAAAAACTTCAGAGTAGGGAATATACCCTTCATTGATGTAATCACTTCATCAGTTTTGCCTACGTATTTGTTGAATGAGTAAACATTTCAAAAATAAGGAATAGGCAAAATGTATTTGGGAGCAGAGAAAGGTTTTAAATTCCTTACCTAAGAGGGTTTTCTAAAGATGTCAAGTATTTTTTTAAAGACTTGAGATGTGTATTTCAAACTTAAGTAAGCATGACTAGAGAATATATTCTGCATCGTACTTCAATATTTTGCATAAAATAACTTTTTGGCCCTTATGTTAATCTTAACGAAACCTATAGCAGCAAAGGGCAGTTAGTCCTGCTAATTCTGAAAAAGGTTCCCATGTTTTAATTAATTTCTGTATAAGTGGTTAGAGACAGCTATCTACAATTACATAAGACAAAATGCGACACCAGTCACCAATAATTAATAGAATGAGGCTGGATAAATCACGTCTGTTTCCTAATACGCGTAATGCGAGTTAGTGAAACTCTTCACAGTTTGCGAGGTTGGGAATTGGGATTAACCAAAAATTAGAAGTGAATTGTAATGTTATTATGACCAACAGCCTAACGGAGACTAAATGTAAAATGGAAAACATTTTTAAAAGCCTACTTTTTGCTTAAAGCTTCCTACGGTGAAGCTTCAACGCGCAAACCACTCCCTCGGGGAAGTAGGTAGGGCTGGAAAGGAGACCGGAGGCGGGGCCTACTCCGGCCTTTGCTTCCCCGCCCCACCCCTTGAACGTCGCACCCCGCGTGACGTCACGGGAAACTTGTATTTCCGTTTCCGATTACTCAAGTTTCTCTTTCTTCCTGTCCCACTGGAAAGATGGCGTCCCGCAAGGAAGGTACCGGCTCGGGCACCACGTCTTCTAGCTCCAACACCGGTGCGGCCGGAAAAGGCAAAGGCAAAGGCGGGTCCGGAGATTCGGCAGTGAAGCAAGTACAGATAGATGGCCTGGTGAGTGCGCTGCCGTCTCCCGGGGTCCACGTGGGTAGCGTAGTACCCAGCCCGGACCCGGCAGAAGCGCTTCTCAGCAGCCTCCCCTCTGGGCTAGATGAGGCTGGGCCAAGGTTTTCTCGGAAAGTCCGCCTTTTGCATCTCCGCGTCTTGTTCTGGAGAAGCAACAGCCTTCCCTTTCATCCGACGGGGGAATTGAGGGCTGAGAAAGGGGACCGAATCTAAGGGTGGGACAGTTTCTCCGGGTCTTGTTTTGAGATGCTTAGGAGAGCGGATTTGCAGGAAGAATTTTTTGGGAGACAAGTAGGTGACCGAGGTGTCGGGAAGGATCTAAGACTTTAAAGCTTTTGGAAAGGGAGAGAAAGGTAAACTTTATTGCTTTCCTGGTGGGATGTGACATCCTTAATTCCCCCAGTGGAGATATACTTTTGCATTTGTTCGTTAGTGCTTTACCTGAAACCGCGTAATTGGAATAAACAGCTTTTGTTTTGGCTGCTGCTTTACACCTCTGTGAATGTCAGGAGTGCCTCAGGATTTGGGTTTAGAATTCCTAATATCTGGTCTTTGCTTGACTAGTGTAACAGGACTAGTTAGAATCACACCTTTGGAGCCAAAGTGCTTGGAATTGAATCTCACTTCTAGTTGGCTGAATGACACTGGACAAGTTACCTAATCTCTTTATACCTTATTTTCCTCATCTGAGTTGAGTTGAGGTTTAAAATTGGCAGAATATGTTTCAATAGCTAGCACAGTATCTGGGGCACAGTAAGTTTCCATTTCCTTTTAGCTGCCATTGTTATTATTTGTAAATAGTTATAGTAGTAAACTGTCTTTAAGGTCCCCTCTTTTGGCTCTAATTATTATTTATATTCTGATAACTCCTGGATTTATATTTCTTGCCAGACTTGATTCTTGAATGCCACTCTTGAATACTCAGCTCCCTGCTTCACTGTCACTATTTGCATAGGCATTTCAAGTTGAATGTGTACAAAATAAAACTAGTGACTTCTTTCATCCCTCCTGCTCATTGGTATTACTTTAGTCTCGCCCGTTTTAGTAAATGGAATTACCATCTACCTATTTAAATAAATCACAAACGTAGGCATTAACCTATATTTCTTCCCCAACATCCAGTCCCTCAGCAAATCCTATTGATTCCACCTCCATAATATATCAAATTCACCCACTTTTCATCCAGGTGCCCTGATCATATCCACTTAAAATGCAGACTTCTTACCACAGTCTTCAGGGTCTGGCTACTCTTGTCTCTTTCTGCAAACACCTCATACTTTTATTTTATGTAGGCTCCAGTCACGATGACTTTTCAGTTCTTTCTTTTCCCTGACTGAAATAGTCTCTCAAGTATTCCTCACTCTTGACTTAAATGACACCATCTCAAGAAAGGCCCTGTTAAAGTAGCCTCCATCACTCTCCATCACACCACCCTGTGTTTCCTTCATAGGGTTTTTTTTTTTTGGTCTTGTCTCCTCCACCAGAATGCTAGCTACTGAGGGCAGGCAGGGACTATGTTTTTTCACTTCTTACTCCTTATACTGAACCTGCTAACTGAGATTAGTAGAAGAAATGAATGAATGAATAAAATATCTCATTTTATTTTTATGCTACTCTTAGTTCACATTCTGATAATCTTCTGTAATAAATTATTTTAATGGTATCTTGAGTTGTTATCTTAACCTTCTTCAGTCTATTCTTCATACTGTTACTAAAACATTCACTTAATGTGGAAGTTCAGATCTTGGTAACTGTCTTTCTAAAATGTTTTCAGTGAGTTCAAGGTTCACTGGATGTTGCTCTTGCTTTTGTCTTTAGGTTTAGTTTCTGGTATTTCCAAGCTTCCTAGGAACTGTAATTCTAGCCACACAGAACAATATATTTGGTAAGCCTGATGTTTAACTGCATTTGTTCCTGGCACCTTGATAGTGGCCAAGGCCAGTTTTTCTTCTTGTGTTCTTGAACTTTTTCTTACCTACATTTGGTTCTATTCATCAGTTCCTTTGTTTCTTTAACATTTCCTTTTCCTTAACATCTTAACATTTTCAAGAGTTTTCCATATGTTCAGATCTGTCTCTTTACTTAGCACTCTATGTGGCAGACTTAGTCCCCACTTTTTCCCTCTTGAAGTCCATGGTTAAAAATTGTCAGTATTAGCAGTCTTCCACTATCAGAATCTGGCACCACCAGTTTCCAGACCTAGTTTTTTAAAAAGATCATTGTTAACATTAACAAAGAACTGTAAAAAAAAAAATTGAAATGCCATCCATTCAAAATGGTGTCTATAGTACATAATTTAAATAGTTACAAAATACACATCCAGTCGCCTGCCATTCAGCTTGAGTTATAGAACATCACAAATATCTCTGAAGCCCCTTCTTGTTTCATCCTTTTCTCCCATCCCTTCTCCCCTCCCTGTTATCACCGTTGTAATCTTTGACTCATTAATTTCTTGTGTTTTTATAGCTTCACCATACAGAGTATTCCTAAACAATTTTAGTTTTGCCTTGTTTATATTAATAAATATGGACAAAGTAAAACATAATATGTTTTCCTATGTCTTGAATTATATATATACATATATATCTCACACCATGATTGAGATTAGTCCATTCTAGAGGGAGCAGTTGTAATTTGTTCATTACTACATAGCATTTCATTGTATGGACTGTTAATGGACAGTTACATGGCTGTTTTCCTTGTGTGACAATGGTACCTCTCAGTCATCTTTTAATTGTTCATTCCATGAGACAGGCCAGTGTGTCTTTTGCTTTACCCTGCCCAGAATCAGTGTGTGTATATCCTTTTGGAATGGAGGAGCAGATTTTCATTGTGGTCAGGTGGTTTCATTGTTCCTAGACAAAAATCAGGCTAATTCTTCCTGTTGAACTTATCATGTAAAACCCATTCTGTTTTGCAGTTTGAATCTTACCTTTCTTACATACATTATACTTTTGATACTTACGAAGTATGATCCATGAACCAGCAAGACAAGCAGAATTGGCCTTGATAGCTTGTTAGAAATGTAGAAATGCAGTATCCTAGAGTCTCAGGCCCCTCTCCTGCCTAGTGTATCAGGTGATTTATAGCATATTAATGTTTAAGAAGTACCTCTGTGGTCTACATTGATCTCTGACTTTTAAGATCCTCTTTACCATTTGTTTTTAGCCTCCAAATGATGGCTTGTAGATGCTGTTTCCAAGTTTGATTTAAGGGTAGTCTTTAAAACAGAACCAAGACTTTTTTCCTTTTGGATAGAAGAAAACTCCTATTGTATATTTTGTGCAGAAATGCCTCATGTTCAGTTTTGCTTTGAAGGACCTTGTTGAGAGGGCAAGAATTCCTCCCTCTCTTTTAGTTCTTAGAGGTGGACTAATAATAAAACAATGAAATCGACACAAGAAAACGGAAATCGGAGAAAAACTGATTTAATACCTGTGCACGGGAGAATCACAGTAGGATGCTCTGATCGTAAAATGAGGCTCAAAGAGGTAATTGAACCAGACATCTTTTAATATTTTTTAGACAGACAACAAATTTGTGAAGAATTGACAGGACAAGAAGGTCAGTGCTCAGTAGAAAGAATCTAAGCAAGGTTTGGGTATTCATTAGTGAGGGATCTCAACGAAGTTTGGGATCCGCTAGTAAATTGGTAAAGTGTTGATAGACGCACCCTGGCTCTGGATGTGTCAGCCTTTGTGATAAGGTTGTCTCTCAGCGGTCCTGGAGCAGGGAGGGCGCCTTTCACAGGGGAGATTTATCTCCTGCACTCAAGGAGACTGGCGGGGGCAGGGGTGTTAAGGTGGCACCCGCTGCTCATCAGGCGACCTTAATGCAGAGTAATCAATATCCCATTGTGGGGTCTTTGCGGGTGGCCTGTCTCAGACCCCAGCAGCCTCTTCAGGAGAAAGAAGGCCGGCAATCACCTCCTGCAATTTCCGTGGTATATACTTTTTATAATGGCAAGTTGAAGCCCTTTTAATTTATTAAACAGTTTAATTAAACACAGCCATTACAGTAGATACTCATGATACACAAATCAAAATGCAAAAAAGAGTGTGTAGTGAAAAAGACTCACTCTCCTCCCTACCTTCAACTAACATTTTCTCAGAGGCAGCCATGGTTGCCCTTTGATATTCCCTCCCGGTTGTGTTTTAGCATGCATGCCTCCTCTTACGGACACAGAAACCCTAAATTACCTTAAGACCTTTTTTATTTTAAATTTTTAAAAAGATTTTATGTATTTTTAGAGAGATGGGAAAGGAGGAGGAAAGAGAGGGAGAGGAATCCACTGGTTGCCTCTTGCACTCTTTAGTGGGGACCTGATTCACAACCTAGGCATGTGCCCTGACCAGGAATTGAACCAGTGGCCTCTTAGGCCGGTGCTCAGTCCACTGAGCCACATTAGCCAGGGCAAGATCTTCTAATCATGCAGTTGACCATGCTGCTGCTATTTTGGAGGGGGTGAGGTGGGGAGGGGTGGGTTTGGGCCACATGAGTGGAGGAAGTCAAAGGTGCAAAATTCCAAGTTATGAAATAAGTACGTCTAGTCAGTACTGTCAAGCATATTTGAAAGTTGCTAAGAGAAATCTTAAAAAAAATACTGTAACTGCATGATCACTAATGAGATGTCAGAAGAAGTCAGATTCAGAGATAGAAAGTAGAGCAGTGGTTGTCAAGGCCTGGGGGAGGGAGCGGGGGCTGTTCGGTGGGTCTGCTGTAGGGTTTCAGTTTCGTGGGCCGAAGGTTCTAGGGACCCCTGCACGGCAGTGTGGGTGTGCTTCGTACTCAACTGTACACACAGGTTCTAGGGACCGCTGCACGGCAGTGTGGGTGTGCTTCGTACTCAACTGTACACGCAGGTTCTTACGCTGGTAAATTCTGCGTTGGTGTTTTTTTAAAGTAGTACTTACAAATATATGTAAACTGCTAATTTCACAAATATTTCAGATTTCTGACCAGATTTTTTGGTTTCCTACTAAGGAGTTCGAGGGAAGTATTCATTTTTCTAGTTGCTGTGTGTCTTTGAGTTTGCTCTCCAGAATTCATGTGTTTCTGGAGAGGTGTGGTGAGTGTGCGTGTATGTTTTAAGTGAAAAAACCCTAAAAATTATATAGGAGGGGTGGGGTCTGGCCCTGTGGGCTGGACTCCCCAAAGTATGCCAGAGTGGGGGGGCCGGCCGGAGGCAGGGGTACCGCGGTTGAGGGCTGCCAGGCCTTGGTGGCTGGCCCGCAGACGAGAAGCAGAGGGTGGGCACACCTCCCTGCCCCTTCCACCTGGAACTGCCCGAGTTCTTGGAGTGCTGGCTCTCCAAGAAGCTGCTCAGATGCTTCTGAATTTCATAAACTCCATATTAGGAAGAAGACAGCTAGCTAATAATAGTTTTGAAGTGTTTGTTTGGTATGAGAAAGGAAAGAAATTTTGTTGCAGTTTAAGCCTGTTTATCACTCATTTTATTTTAGAAAAATTACCTTCCAGGTACATGTGGGAAAATTGGCAGATTGCGTGTTGAGTTGGTAAAGTAAAAACTTAATGTTATTGAATTACATGTTATTATCAATTAACATTTAATTGCAGTTATACATTTGTGTTTGATTGCATCATTGTATTTTCTCGTGACTAATTTTTGTGAAGAAGGCAGTGCAATTTTTGGTGAACTTCTTGTGGCTGCATTGCCTCCCCCCCACCATTTCCCAGCAATTATTAGTTGATTTAAGTTTAAAATTATGGCCCATCAGTGAACATTAGATCCAAGACAAAAATAATGAAATATGCTCTTTAACTGAAATGCTATAGAGGTGATATTGATTGGAGCACTGTAACTAACCCCATATGTGTCAGGGGCAAAATATCTTTTTTTCCCCTATTGAGGTCATTTAAAATTCTTTCATGTCAAAACCCAACAGCAGCAATTTAAGTCCTGTTTGTTATTTGACGTAGCCAGTTACGAAATGGAACCCCATCCCACTTGAGCCATAAAATATGTTACATTTAAGACTAATGCTGCTCTCTGCTTTTCAAATTTACATTTTGACAATAACTACCTTCTGTGTTCAGTGTTAGAAGAAATGATCTAGGCTTAACCAAATAAGAAAACTGCCAAGTTCACAGATCAGTCATTGAAAAATGCCAGAATTCAGTGAAAGTCTAGATACTGATTGTACAGACGTGCTGGGGGGCGGAGGGGGGGCTCTGGGGCACTGCAGGTCCTTTGAGACTGAAAGTTTACAGTGAGAGCCGTTCTTTGACGGGGACCGCTGTGAGGAGTTCAGGCTGTGGACCTGCCCTCCCTGGTCCGTAAAACCGGAGTCGCGCCTGCTGGCAATCACGGCTCCTGCCTGCTCCCCAGCGGGCCGGTGAAGTCTGGGCTCTGTCTTTTCATCTCAGACCTTAAGGAACTCTTGAAGTGGAAAGGATAATGGTGTTTTTAAGGAAACTTGCATGCACACATGCAGAGACATATGTACACACATACATGCACACATGTATAAACATACACATGTACAGAAATCTGTTTAATCTCACTTGACTTTTGAATACATATTTTAAAAATCTTGTCCTGAAACCCTCTGGCTGTTATGAGATATAGCTCTAGGTCTATATGACTGATAATCTTCAACAACAATAAAAGTTTGATGTCAGGTAGTTGATTTTTAATAAGTCTTTAATTAAGTTCCATCCTCTGAGGAGTAGACTCTGAGCTTTGTGGGGAGACAGGTCTCGGTGCCACGAGGGCACCTTGCACGCTCTCGTCACTCAGTAAGTGGTTGTGGGATAGACGAATGGGTGAGGAAGTGAGATTAGGTGGAGTGTTTACTGTGATAACAGCAGTTGTAACTGTTTACTGAGCAGCTAACATGTACCGAGGAGTCAATACGCACTGTGTGCTAGGTACTTCGGACGTACTAATTTGCGGTCAGGCTGTACGTGAGTACTGCCTGGTCTCTACAGGAGGTGGGTGAGGTGAGATAGGGCAACTCGCCGAGGGCCATGGAGCTCATACTCTCTTTTGGGTTCCTGTACCCGGCCTCTCAGCAACTGTGCTATAGGATTTTCTGTTGTACAGACCAGAGATTCATATTGGTGTATATACTCATTAGAATTAATCTTAAGCTTTTACTAGTTATCTCTCTCCCTTGAACATTATTTTTTTCACAAATTTTAATTGTAGAGTTGTAGTGTTCTCGACAACCAGTGGAAAATAGCAAATCCAGGTTTGAATGTTGGGGCTTCAGGTGGGCTCACTCACGGGTCAGTAATTCACTGTTCTTACCTCTGTTTTATGGAGCTTTTGACTTAAAGTGGGTGCCTGCTGCTGAAGTTAGTTTGCTTTTATTCCCGTAACAGAACAATGTTCAGAATAAAATCCAAACAGAACGGTGGTCTGACCCCAGCCTACCAGTATGCTTTTCATACAGAAACAGTAAGGGGTCATAGAGAAAACCGTGCAGTTGGTGCTCTCACCCACTGAGTTAATCTGTTGGAATAATTTGGAGAGACTTCCTATCAGTGACATAAATTCAGAAGTGTTCGACTATGAAATCCGAATGGTCAACTTTTGCAGTTGGGAGAAAACTGTCTACCTGCTTATGTTACAAGTTCTATGAACCAGGGTTACCCAACGTGTGGGCTTTGGGTCAGGAACCGTGCTGGTCTGCACGAGGTGAGCTCAGGATGGAGGTGAAGCATGTAGACTCTACAGCAGTTTGATGTTGTTGTCAAGGCCAAGGGTGTGACCTCGGGGCTTGTTTTTTTCTGATTTTGACTAAAATACTGATCTGTCATGGACTGGAAGAAGATGAGTTTTTCATCATTGATACCTTGAGAAGCACTACAATAAATGATTTTCATACCTATTTTAGCTAATAGCATCTTCCTATAATCAGAGTTTAAACTTTTAACAGAACCGTATCTGAAAGACTATTGTGATCACAAAATACTCAATTTGCTTTTTATTAGTTTTAGTCATAAAATGTTTTAGTAATTTCAGCATTACTTTATCTGTGAGCTGTTTAAAAAGATGAGCAGGTCAATTCAGCCTGTTTACTCCAGTCGTTCAGTGCGGGCTGCAGTCTCGGAGCATCGCCATGAACTCAGCTTTCTTTGTAAAGGGCTGTTAATAGTGGTAGCGGGTTTAGTTCTGCACGGTGAAACTACTGTGTCCCCTAATCGGTTCACCTGGGCTTTCAGCAGATCCTTCTGTGTGTGTGACGGGGACAGTGGGAAACCCGCTGCTTTTTGTGGCGAAGACTTACTACTGTCATCAGTTTGCACAAAGTTTAAATTGATAGTTTGCTGATTTACAGTTGGCTTAGGTTAGGCTTCTTCTCTTAAACAGATCTCTTTGTGTGTTGAAAACCAGTCTGTATGCCCAGAAGTTACTTCTCTTCCCCCGGTCGTGTGTACATAGGCATATTTTCTGGTAATTTATACGTGCGTGCAGCAACGTGTGGATGGAGCTGAAGAGTCATCACATCCACAAGAGATTAGAATTTCAAGTCCCAGTGCCCAGGCCTATAGTGTGTGGGTTTTCGCTCTTTCTCCTTTCAAAGCCACCTACTCTGCTCATATAGTTTTTGACATGCACAAAAGAACTTGCTAAAATAAAGATATATTCACATCACTCTGTCAACTCAGTAGTAATGTCAAAAAAGGAAATTATATTACTTTGTTCTTGGTGCAATTCCATGTGGTAAATTGCAGTGATTGGTGTATTTAAAAATATTTTCCTTTAATTTGTTTATCTGATTTTTAAAAAGTAGTAATACATGCTTACTATAAATAAGTGATATAAGATTCATAAAGAAATGTCCTTCCGTACTATGTTTGTACATACAAAAATAAAAGCACAACTGCATGTATATAGTAGGTTTTTAATATTTAATAGTATTTTTTTGTTTGTTTTTTTATTTTATTTATTTATTTTTAATAATTGTACTTGAAAAATAACCAAATAAAATTAATAGTATTTTTTTAATTCTCACCTGAGGATATGTTTTACTGATTTCAGAGAGAGAGGAAGGGGGAAAGGGGAGAGAGACATCAGTGTGAGAGAAAAACATTGATTGGTTGCCTCCCATATGTGCCCTGATTGGGGTCAAACCCACAACTTGCATATGTGCCTGGACCAGGGATTGAACCCACAACCCTTTGGTGCATGGGAGAATGCTCCAACCAACTGAGCCATCTGGCCAGGGCTATTACTGTTTTTAAAGCGCTTTCTATAACCCTTGGTTATGGGCCTCTGGGAATCCGGCAGATGCCCGTAAGTACAGCAAAGACACATAATATTGCAGTGATTTTAGGAGGTTGTGGCCTTCAGGTCTGAATATTTGCTTTTAATCCTCACACACTCTCGGGTCTGCTTATTAGTGTAGACCTTTGGGTAAGGTGGGTTTTTTCCCTTTGAACCTTTATTGGTAGTGGAGAGTCAAACACTTAAACATTTATCCATTTTTCTAGTGAATTAATTTTTCATAGCCAATTTTTCTAGGCATCTTTAATTATCTATCATGTAATGACATTAAATTCTAAAATACATTAAAATAATAGAGAAATTCTACATGTTATACTTTTGACTTCTAAAATTATATAGTTTAACTTCATTACCTAAGACTATTATAAACCTGAGGTAATTGTGTTTATAGACATGTATCAGTTTGTGTTTACAGACAGATATAGAAGATACATATTATACATAATGTAGAGATACAATGTAGGAACTTCCTCCAGTTTCTTACAGTATTTTGGAGGACTCTTGAACTCTGAAACTGAGAACGAAATTGGGGTGGGTTGACCTACAAATTGCATCTTCATCAGGCAGGCCTTAAAGTGTGCATAGTTTTTTAGGGTTAAAATATTATTTATTCACAATACAGTCCACTCACTTTAAATGCACAGTACACTGCACTGTGCTTGTTTCAAACAAGTGTATGATTTCCACCGTATTGTCATGTAAAGTGAGAGCTGTCTCACCCAAAGGGGTGTGCCCTGTGGTCAGTGCCCTCCCCTGACCTTGGTCCCAGGCCACCCCTTTCCAGGTTGCCTTTTCTGAAATTCCCTGTAAATGGAATCACACAGTAGATAGCATTTTGTTTGACTTCTTTTACTGAGTATAATGTTGAGATTTTATCTCTGACATTGCATTGGTATTTGTTCCTTTCTATTGCTGAGTAGTAACCCATGGAATGGGTGTACTGTGGTCGGTGTGTTTATCCATCTACATTTGGTAGAACTTTGGATTGCATTTAGTTTTTGGCTACTTTGAATAATGCTACTATGAACATTTGAATATCTCTGTGTGGATTTTTTTCTCTCTCTCGGGTAAATCTAGGAACAGGAATTTGAGTCATGCAGGAAATTTATATTTAACTATAAGAGACTGAAGTTATTGTTTTTTACCTTCCCACCAACAGTTTTTAGGAGCTATATAGCTTTTTGGAAAGGTCTCAATCTCCACTTCCTGAACTCGGATAAGTTTAAGACCCTGTCTCCTGACCCAGGACAGAGATTGGGTTGCAGCCCAGCTCCTAGCTCTTGGGGGTTGTATCTTAAGTCTTATGTTTCTTTGCTCACTGCTGCATTAACTCACTCAATATACTGTGCTGCTTCATTCATCAACAGAAATTACATAAAATTGCTAGTCTTGAATTATGTGATGATACCTTACATAGTTGTTTCTGCCAGTAGTTTGGGTTTATTATATAAACCAGTGATTTTAGTAAAAACATGAAAATGTACTACTTCCACCTAGTGTTCACCCATCCCCAGGCCTTTGTGTCCCCTAAAATATAACTTGTGTACTTTATGAACAGCAAAAACTAGCATATTTATTTAAACTAGAGGGTCTGACAGAGGTAAGGCCTGCTCGAGTGTGGTTGGCAGGGCAATAATATGGGCGTACTAATTTGTAGTTTCAATTTGAACATTTCACTTAAAGTATCATATGGTGTGCTTGAGTGTGATACTGTTATGTTACAGAATGACATGCTTGTGATTTTGTAATAGAAGATTTTATAATAAAAAGGGGCATTATTTATGCCGGACCCTGTATTAATTACAATCCATAGTTGACGAATAAAGTCTTCACCCAGGTCCTCACAGGGCTGACCGCTTCTTCTTCAGTTGTCTGCTCGGGCATTATCTCAGAGAGCGGCCTCTCCCGGATCACACTCCTCAAGGTTACTTCCCTCCTGTTCCCCTTTTTATTTTCTTCATAGCACTTTTCAGTCTGTTAATAGAATAGTGGTTCTTAAAGGGCGAGCATTCCCAACACTCTTAATAGAAGGTCTCTGAGGTGAAAACTGTTTTTATCATGTATTTAAACACTGTCGTTTGTACTCTCATGCTTTTGTTAGTGTTTAGCAGAGGTTTCCAGGTGCTACATGCTGTCTGATACAAAAGATTGAATGTAGAAGTAGATAAGAAAACCCAATACCTGCTATTAAACCAGACATAAATAAGGTTCACAAAAATGTAAAGCACTGTGATCTATCCTGATTAAAAATTGTTTTGAAAATGCAAGTATTTTACAAAAATGTAAAGCATTGCCAATTTTGTATCCAGATTCAGTTTTTGTTTTTGTTGTGGAAAACACTTATTTTTCATAAAAATAAAATGTATGTTAGTGTGTAATGCCTTTATTGTTGTTTAAAATAAGTATCTTGAACATTTTTCAGTTTGAATTTCTAATATGTAAATATCAGTATAAAAGTTGAGATCCTCACTAACTTTTAAGAGTGGTAAAGGGGCCTTTGACCAAAAAGTTTGAGATTTGCTGTTGATGAGCCCTGTGATAGCAAAGACCTGGTTGGTTTAGTTTGTGTTTGGTTTAGTTTTGTTTTCTCAGGGCCTGGCAGGAGTAACACCTTAAAAATCATTAACAAATAAATATCTGGATGAATGGATTCAAGATTGAATAAAGTAATTTGAAAATAGCAGAATTGTGATTCTAGACAGGGCTTCCAAATCTTTCTGTAATAACTGATTTTTGCAGATATCGTATTTGATAGAAAATTACTCTAAGGCATCAGGCGGCATAATTTTTATTTTGGACAGATTTAAATTGTTCCCTGGTATGGAATTGAAAGTTTTTGGTATGATTTTGTTAGAAAGGTCTTGGAGAGTCTGCTAAATGTTCCTATTTAGGGAGGATGAAAGATTTTATTCATCGTTCTTATTAACTCAAAGTTTCAGTTTATTGACCGCTGATATATAATTAATTTGGAAATTTTAGATTGTATTTTATCTTAACAATACTAAAAATACTTTCAGTCTTAGAAGTGAAACCCTTTCTTGCTTGTAGTCTTTTTAAAAAGCCTGACACTTTATATCCATGAGCAGATGAGTGGAGAACATTGGACCTTCCAACTATGGAACATTCATACAGTGGAATGCTACTCAGCTCTAAAAAAGAAGAGAATTTAACCCTTGTTAGATGGTTAACAAGGACAATATGGATGGACCAAGAAACATGCTAAGTGAAATAAGCCAGTCAGAGAAAGACAAATACCCTATGACTTCACTCCTGTGGAATCTAGTGAACAAACTAAACTACCATTGAAAATGGGGACAGACTCAGAGCAGGATGACAGCTGAGGGGTAGGGAGCTTGGGGAGTGGAGGGATTGAACAAAAAGGAAAGAGGATTCATGGACATGGACAAGTGTGGTGATTGCTGGAGGGTGGGGGGGAGTATAAGGGGACTAAATGGTAATGGAATAAATACAGTTTTAAAAAAAAGCCTGACACTTTATAAAATAGTAAGTTGGTTGGGCCTTGTTCGGTAGAGTGAAAGGCTCTTGGTTCTTGCCCGGTTAGGGCACATGCCTGGGTTGCAGGTTCAACCCCTGGTCAGGATGGATTCCAGAGGCAACTGACTGGTATTTTTCTACCTTTCTTGTGGTGGACCCTGTCCAGCAGAGTCCGCCTGTTGTGGCTGATGGAGAGAATGAATGCACAGGCGACAACGATCCTGTGGAGAGAAAGGGAACTGCAGGCCACTCTCTCAAGGGCAGCGTGCCCTGTGGATGCCTTGGCAACTGTCCAGGAGAGAGCGCCTCGACCCTTGCCTAGACAGGCTTTTATTGTTTTCCTCGGGTCTTACAGCAGAGAAAGATTTATTATCTATTACATAGAATATTATTGTCTACATTTTAGATACAGTTGTGAAAATGAAAACATGCAGAAGGGAATGGCGATGAGTTGATTAGCTCTGTCCTTGGGAGAACTCATACAGGCTTTGGAAGTTACCTGGAAGATAGACAATACACATTTGTTGTTTTGGACCAGGGTGATGGAGCTTTAGCAAGAGCAAGCCATAACAGTCTGTACGCATTTTCTAGGCCTGATTCCCACAGGAAAACTCGGTTCGAAGGTCTGGCTCCTGCCCACCACTTCGCAGCTGTAGGTTTTCCATACAGAGCTGAGTCACATTTGCCAGGCCAAGACAAACCGGTCCCCTACACTTTCTTCCCCTCTCTCTAAATAAAATGTTTAAAAAACAACAAATTTCAAAGAATCTGCTCTTTCAGATTGTCTGCACTGAATAATGATAATAGAAACAATTGGTTCCCCTAGTGCCATGATCCCCACCTTTTTGGCACCAGGGACTGATTTTTCTATCTCGGGGTGGGGCAGCTGGGACAGCAGAGCAGAACTCAGTGGAAGTAACCGCTCTGCCTGGTGACTGGCAGGCCAAGGACCGGTACTGGTCCACAACCCAGGGTTTGGGGACCCCTGCTCTAGGGTGATTTCAGCAGACAGGACATCTGTTTACTATCTTGCAGGATGGGATTCCTTGCTAAGATCTGCCCAACCTGTGAATGTGTAAACCTCAGAAAGCTGGGAGACAGCTCCAGAGACACCTAGTGTATGCATAGAACAACAAATAGTCTGCAGGGCAGATCAGGCAGGTTCATCTGAATATGACAGTTTGGGAGCTGGAGAAGGATTTGGTAATTCGATGTTTTGCCGGTCAGTTTCCATCCCTTGCTGCCTAATTTATAGAAAAATCTCCATTTACCCAATGGATTCATAGGATAAAGGAACTTGGTCAGCATTAGATTATAAGCAATCTTAAATAGGAGGCCAAGCCTGAAGCGTAGGTCTCCGCCACAGAACACTGAGTGCTCCTCAGATGGGATGTTGGCACTGCCTGCATGCTCAGTTCCGTAGGGTTTCTTCCAGGTAGGACCTGAGTACCTCTTATTAGGAGGTGATATGTACACATTTACAAACAAAATATTCACTTTTGGGTCCGTATTTCTCAGTGCACTCACTTTTCAGCAACACAGGGAATCTTAAAATAGGGAAGAAAAGTTGTGGTTTAATCAGTTATGTGCATTACTGTCACCTGAGGAGTTTACAACAAAACAAAACAAAACAAAAAGCCAGGCTGGTCCATAGTCCCTCATTAAAAGTTAGAATGAGATAGAACGATAGAATCACCTGGAGAATCTCAAACCCAAAATTGGAAGCTATAACCCCTTCCTTCCAAAAAAACCAAAACCAAAAAAATCAGTATAGGAATCCCAGCCCAGATCAATTAACTCTTTGTTTCAGAGGTTGGGTTGAGGCATCAGTCTTTTTGTTTGTTTGTTTTTGTTTTTTAAATACTGAGGACTCTTACAGTATGCACTCAGGGTAAGAACCCTCTCTGCTTACATCTTTAAGAAAGCTCCCCAGGCCATTTTGATAAGCTTGAGAACTAGTGCGGTTACAGAGCTGAGTGTGTGGGATAATTGATGACACTAACAAACGAAGGACCATATTGGAGCCTGTTTCTGTTCTGGAGAACTATTAAGCTTTCCCTGTATCTGTTTTAGTAAGAACAAGGAGCATGGCATCAGTAAACAGGATTAATTAAAAGTGTATCAGCACAGGTTTTTGTTGTTTTTTTTTTAAGATTTATTTATTTACTTATCTGTAGAAGGGAAGGGAAGGAGAGAGGGAGAGAAACATCAAAGTTTGGTTGCCTCTCGTGTATCCCCTGCTGGGAACTGACCCACAACCCAGGCATGTGCCCTAACTGGGAATCAAACCAAGATCCTCTGGTTCACAGGCCCACGCTCAATCTACTGAGCTATACCAGCCAGGGCTCAGCACAGTGTTATGGACGGAGGAGATGTGATTGGTTGGAGGGAGAAAACAACATGACAAAAAAATGGGACTTTTGCAGTGGAACATTCCCATCTTGTGGCTTGTGAGAATAATGCTGGTGATGATTAAAAGCTGTGTGCATTCTTGCAACTAACGAAAGTTTGATGCTACTTCCAGTGATCAGGGCAGAAAAATTAGGCCTCCAGCACTGATCTCTACAGTCCGGTCTTGGTCCCTGGCCCTGTAATTGGACACGGAACACCCGCCTGCTTCTGCAGCCTAGTGTCAGGGGTTTCTGTTCCACCTGCTGCCACCGCGTTCTGTCTGCTTTAGCCTTGGCGTCGTAAACACAGGGGCCATCTAAAGTTACTTGGTTGATGCGCAGTGCTGTGGAGTCAGAGTCGGATCTCACCGTTCTGATTTCATCTGTGTTAGATTACCTGTTTCCTCATCTGTCAGGTAAAGGGGGAAATAATACTACTGATTTCACAGAGTAGTTTTAAGAGTTAATCGAGCCATTGCATGCACTGAGAGGGGTGCTTAACATACCATAAGTGATGGATAAATGTTTACCGTCCATCAGCAGATACATTGTGGGTATCTTTTATGTGCCAGTACCTAGGGTAGGTATTGTAGATGTAAAGTAGCTCTTCATGAGCAAAACATTGATTTTATCACTTAGAAATACTAATAATGTATGGAACATTTTCATGTATATAGTAGATTCCTGGTTATTTAGAATATCAAAAGCCCTGTATGTCAATTAGTTGATCAAGAATTTCCTTTTGACATGTACTCTCAAGTTAGTAATGTAGTTCGACTGCATTATTTTTGAACAAAAGAATTGAGATTTTAATGTGTATGTAGGGAATAGAAAGGCCATAAAATGTCAAAATGAAGAATGAGTTGGCTTAGTTTTGACAAAAAGTATTTTTTCCTGAATGCTTTATCCCATCAGATTATATTAAAATGGCTACATTATACATATTCTAGTTGGAAATTATTTTAATCATCATCAAGCCTTTCCTGAAGGCTTACAGCTATAAATGCTAGAGAGAAGTCATCCCTTAGAAAAATATTGTCTATTGTTACTCTGTTTCTGTTGTCCCAGTTTTCCTCCCTTTGCCCTCCTCTGCCCAGCCCAGGAGAATTCACCCTTAAAATTGAAAACTTTTCCTGAAACCATCACCTCTGGTCCTAAGTTTGCCTTTCTAAGTGAGACGCATCCTGCAGTGCCTGTCACTCTTTGGAAAGTGCTCTTCGTGATGGACTCTCTCTGGAGAGAGATTTTAGTTCCTTGAACTGGCCTTGTCACAGGGTTTTAAGCTTTCTCTCGCCTTACTACCCTGTGTGTGTGTACTCATTCACGTTGATCATCTTCACCAGGTAGGTAGACCTTGGTGCTTTTCCCATCTCAGTTGGGTGCTGTTCCTGGTGAAGTCCCTTTGGCTGTGGTAGAGAACTGAGTCAGCCAAGCTGCAAAGTGAGAATTTCTCTGGGAGCGCAGCACTGCTGTCTGCACTGCTGTCTGCGCTGGTGAAGGTGGCATTGGCTTTGTGGGCAGCTTGTCAGGCTGCTGCGCTGTTTGGTTACATTGTGTACCCCCCCCCCCAATGTCTTTAACATTCATTTTAGTTACTAGAGTTGAGGCAGTGTTAAACAATGATAATTTGATTCTTTCGATATAATAAATTTTCTCCTTTTTTTTTTTTTTAACAAAGTAAGGTTTTGGTGGGGGAGCCTGGCATCTTCATGAAACTGCTGTGTCCTAGTCATCAGTACCCTTTTTGCACACCTGGGAGTCAGTTTTAGGTTTTGTCTGAATTTCTACACTAAGTCGATTTGTTTTCTAGCATCTCTCATTTACTTTGATTTTAATGGTGGTTCAGTGATTCCATTAATAGGGTTAAGTATCCAGGAACCTAAGCAACCTTAGAAAAGTTGGTAGGTGTCTTTGTAATAATTCTTTATATTTTGTTTATCCTTTCTTATTCATGTTTCTTCTGTTTTTTAAGTGTGAAAGTAATTGTCCTGGGCAAAGAGGTAAGTTGAATAGGAAACAGTTTTGCTTTCTTTTTATCAACAAAGTCAGTACTATGGATCATTAATTGAGCATTTATTATGTGGTACACCCTGTGCAAAGTATTTACTGTATATCACCTTATTTTCAGTAATAACAATGCCATGACATAGCTCCATTTTGCAAATTAGCAACCTAATACTCAGGAGGAATAAATAGTCTTCCCAAGGGCTCAGGTAGGAAATGCTGGAGGCTGGAACTCATACCCACACCTCTGTGACTGTTCCCCTTTGTATGTTTCAAGAAATGGAGAGGTCTTTGATACAGCATCGTGTGTGGTTTGTGCACTTTCTTGGCATTTCACAGTACTGCAGGGTCGCCAGTCTCATCAGTCGGTGTCTTCCCCATGAAGCTCTTTTCCCTGCTAACTACTTGCTGTCTTTACGAGGTCTGGATTTTTGGGTGTGAAATCATTTTTGTGTAAAGTATTCATCACAAATTTTGCTTCACATCTATTACTAACCCATTGTTTTATTTATTGAGTTACTGATAGGAATGCCATCTCCCTGTTTTTAAGATGTGCACACAAGCTTTGGAGCTTGACTTACTTTAAATCTTGGCCCTTCACCACTTCTTGGGTGTGTGACCCATAGCCATTTATTTAATTTCTCCCTGCTTCAGTTTTCTTATTTGTAAAAAAGAATATAGTAATACCATTCTCTTAAAGTAATTGTGAGAATTACATGATTCAATAATACATGTAAAATAATTAGAATATTGCCTGGCACATAATGTTCAATAGTTGTTACCTGTTGTCATTCATTAACTGGTTATTGATGATTAATTTTTATCAATTATGTATTTAAATGAAACAATAGTCAGTGAGATACTAATTATTATTTTGTTTGACTTTTTTCCCTCTGAGAACTTATTATATTTTACACTATGTTGACCTTTAGTCTTAAGGCGATGAGCTTATACTTAAATAATCATATTACTACTTTTAATAAATACTATGTGCCAAGCACTATTCAAAGCACTTTACGAATATTAACAACCGCATGTTGTAGGAATTTTTATTAATGATTCCTGTTACTCTGAACTTTTAAAATAATTGCCTGTTCAGCCTTGCAGTGGTTACCTCCTTATTTTTATGGAAATTTAATTAAAGGAGAGAGCAATATAAGAGTTGGTTACTTGGTGCGTCCTTCTGGTGAGAAAAATTAAGAAGTGCTGGAGGCTTGGTTCTCTTCGTGTTCACTGTTGTTAGTTCCCTCTGGTACACGCTCCTGCCGTTGCTTCCTCTGACTGATGAGGTGCTCTGTTCACCAACCGTCTTGAGGTGTTGGAACTTACCAGGGGAACGGCTCTTCTTTCAGGCATTAGATAATTGAAGTCTTTTATTTCTGTCTTATTGATGGTTCTACTATGTCAAAAAATTATCTTCCTGCAGACAGAGGTTAACAGGATCACTTCTGTAGTAACCTCAGGTTGAGGTGCTGTTGGTTGATTTGACTGGAAGAACTCCTGCGTCATGTAGGGAGGCTTGTCCTGAAAGGCATGAGTGCTGTACGTGGGTGTTTTAACATGTCTTCACACTCTGGGTGTTTCACATGTACATTTACACTGTGTGCGCTCTGCCGTTTGTGTGAGGGTAAAGAAAATGATTTGTAGGAAACTTAGTTAGTCCTGTGATACAATTTTGTGGGGTTTTGAAACCCATTAGTATGATGTATTTATTTTTTCTTTGAAATAAAGGAAATGTAAACTATAAGAATAGTGTATAAGCTCACTTCTGTCTTGTCTGTTAGGTGGTGTTGAAGATAATCAAGCATTATCAAGAGGAAGGACAAGGGACCGAGGTGGTCCAGGGAGTGCTTTTGGGCCTGGTCGTGGAGGACCGGCTGGAGATTACCAACTGCTTCCCCTTCCCCCAGCACACGGAGGATGACGCCGAGTTTGACGAGGGTAAGGCTTCTCATCTCACATGTGTCTTCGCGGTGCGCGCACGTGGTTATTAACATGATCTGTACCGTACCATTTGATTATGAATACAATTCTCACCATAACATTCGATGATCTCTTACTGGGAGCCTATCAGGCTAGCCTAGGTCACTTGATTTTTGAGTTTCTTGAAAAAATTATAAAATTCTCTGACATGAGAATGTGGATAAAAACTTCGTTAGTTTGGCCTTCACTAGTTTGGAATTTGTGATTCTCATTTGAGTAATTTGGGTAGGAGCTGTACTAATGTTGACCTTCCCATCATGAAATCCGCTTGGCAAATAACTTACATTGTGAAGGACAGGGATCATAGTTATGTCTCCAACATCCGTTTTCTTCTATGATATTTTGACTTAATGTTTTTGAAAAGATGCGTTATCTACTTCAGAATGAAGATTCTTTTCAAGCATTTTATTTTTCTGCAACTCACCAAGGGCAAGAGCAATAATCTAAAAGATTTTTTGAAGAATTTAGTTAAAAATACATTATTTGTTTGAACTCTCAGGGCTTATTTTCTGTATATCTTATTTTGTTTATTATGGTTAAAACACATAACAGAAAACTTACTTTCATAACCATTTCCAACCGCGCTATGGAGTAGTGTTAACTCTATGCAGGTCGTTGGACGAGAGATCTCTGCTGCTTTCTCATCGTGCTAAAACCGAACGCCACTTCCCTTGATCAGCTTCTCCCCCTTTTCTGCTCCTCCAGCCTCTGGCAGCCACCATCCTACATTGTTTCCAAGAGTGTTACTGCTTTAGGTGCCTCGTGTGTGTTGAATGATGCGGTGTTTGTCTTTTGGAGACTGGCTTGTTTCACTTACTGTTCTCAAGGTTCATCCATGTTGTAACACATGAAAGGGTTTTCTTTTTTTTTTTTTAAGCTTGAGTAATATTGCATTGTGTCTGTATGCCACATTTTTTGATCCATGTATCTATTGGTTATTTCTACCTCTTGGCTATTTCGAATAATGATGCAAATATCTCTTCAAGGTCCCACTTTCAGTTCTGGGCTATATACCCAGAAATAGGATTTGTTGGATCATATGGTAGTTCTATATTTGTTTTTTGTTTTTTTTTTTTTTGAGAACTTTTCCCCTAGCAGTGCTTAAGGGTTCTGATTTTTCTACATTCTCTTGAACACTTGTTATTTTCCATTTTTTATAACTTATTTGGGGAAATGTCTATTTAAGTTCTTTGCTCATTTCTTAGGATTTTTATTGTTGAGTTGAATGAGTTCTTTATATATTGTGGCTCTTAACCCCTTGTCATCTGTATGGTTTGCAACTATTTTCTCCTATTTCATAGATTGTTTTTTCAGTCTGTTGATTGATTCCTTTGCGGCATAGAAGCCTCTTAGTTTGATGTAATCTATCTTGTCTGTTTTTGCCTTTGGTGTAATATCTAAGAAATCATTGTCAGACCAGTGTTTTGAAGTCTCTGTCCTATATTTCTTTCTAGGACTTTTATACTAGTACCACACTGTATTGGTTACTGCTTCTTAGTATTTTGTTTTGAATTCAAGCAGTGTGAGACCTCCATCTATGATTTTCTTTCTTAAGATTATTTGGGCTGTTTAGGGTCATATGAGATTCCATGTGAATTTTAGGATTTTTTTTTTCTATTTTCACAAAGAGACATTTTTGGGGTTTGGATAGGGATTGTATCGACTCTGTAGTTCACTTCCGATAATATGGACACTTTAAATCTCCCACTCCATGAACACAGGAAGTCTTTCTATTTGTGTTTTTACCTTTTTCTGTCAGCGTTTTGTGTTTTTCAGTATACAAGTGTTTTTGACTTTGTGGTTAAATGTATGTTTAAGTAGTTTGCTTTGTTCGATGCTGTTGTAGATTTTTTAAAAAATTCCTTGTAGGCATTTATTTTCTATATAGCTATTAACTGATCACTTTTAATTTGGATAAAGTGTTACTTATGTCATCCTCTTAGTACCTTAAACATATAATAAGACACAGTACATTCTTGCTAAAGGTTAGTGCCTTGATAATGCAGCTAGGTCTATAAAAATCATTCTTTCATTAAAATAATACCTCTAGCAACCACCAAGCCTGTTTCATTCTAGGCATTTGAGTATTTTGTGCAGTATATGGCTTTTTTTCTGTCTTTTTATTGTGATAAAAGCACATAACATAAAATTTACCTGGCCAAAGGCTCACCATTTTTTCTGAACTACAGTGATATTTCACCTGACCTGCCATAATGCCCGTAGGATTAAGGCTGGGATTTCTCTGTAGTCCCCTCTGGCAGTGTTAAGAAATCTCTGTTTCCATATTGCTAAGGTATGGAGATAATTACATTGCAGTAGTAACTGTTTCAGAGCTAGAAGATGAGAATGGACGAGGGATTGTTAACATGGTTTTTATTGGTTTTCAAGTGAGGGATGTGAGAGTGGTTTGCTCGAAGCCACTTATCTCAGTTACCAGATTAGCGGTACAGTTGGGCGTAGGATCCACTCCTGGGCAGTTATATTGGCACCCAGCTTTCGTAGATAATTAACTTTGTTTTATAAAATTCTCAGTTTAGAATGTGAGTAAGAAACAACGTTCACTGAAATTATGGTAGATGAACAAAGCAAAACGTATTACTCATTTTAGAACTTGAATGTTGGAAGCTAACTTCTCTTGTGAGCTTGAGCTGATTGACCAGTATACTGTTTCATTAACATGTACTTTAAGAAGCTCATTAAAAATGTTTGAACAACACTGAGGAGAAATGTCAGTTTAGCATTAGACAGTAAAAATTGCTGGACATTGTGTGTTATGTACTAACTACTACATGTGCATCACCCGTGGTCAGTTGTTACTCTGCACAGTTGAAGTTTTCATGTGTTTAATTTTCCAGATTAGAAAACTGATGCTCAGTAAGACAAATAGCTATCACTTACCTGGGATTTGGAGAACAGGGATTAAAGTTTGTGGTTGGTTGCCTGGTTCTAAATCTCAAGATTTTCTTACTATATGATGCTGCTTTTAGATACTTGGTGAAGTGGAAGCCAGTGATTAAAGGGTATTAAGTGCAGGGCATCACTTTTTTGTAACCAGAATCATCTTTTTGGGTAAAATAACTAAATATGTTTAAAAACTTTTATTGATTTTTAGAGATGGGGGAGATTGATTTGTTGTTCTACTTATTTATGCATTCATTGGTTGCTTCTTGTATGTGTCCTGACCAGGGGTTGAACCTGCAACCTTGGCCTATTGGGATGAGGCTCTAACTAGTTGAACTAGTCAGCCAGGGCTAAATTTGTTTTTCTTGACTTTATTTAGAGTTAGTAGGATTTGCCATTTTTCTTTTTATACATTTGAAAGATTGAAGATAACACTGTTTCTTCATTGCTTTATGTAGTTATCTTGAATGTTAGACTATCTACTTAATCCATTTATTTATCTGAATGGGCATTAGTATGCAGTCAGTATTAGATTTATGTCAAACCTAGATAAGAGCCAAATTCTTCTATTATATGGGTATATCCTATATTAGAATAATTTTGCATTTATGCTAAAGGCCCATTGTTTTGCTTACTGCTTCTCCATGATTTTATGCCTGCTCAAACTAATATTTTTCAGGGTTTTTATTGTTGTTGGGCAAGCACCAGACCAGCACTTGATGTTTCCTTTCTCATTGAGTCCCATCGCCCAGTGAGGGAAGCACCTGCGCTGGCTCCACGTTACAGGTGGGGGCGGAGGCCCAGGGAGGTGCCAGCCTTCCTAAGGCTTTGGAGCACCAGCCGGCCCACCAGCTCTTCCGACTTCAGGGAAGGCTCTTTCTTTCTGCCTTCTCCCTTATGGAAGTCAAATACTCACCAAATAGCTCATAATTTTATTAATCATGAATTGAATTTCCTTAAATTCAAAAAAATTGTTTTTGTTTTTGTGTCTCATGTAAAGTAGAAATTTTTAATCTGTGGTCTAAAGTGAGGTGTTTTAGATTTGGGGTTGGCAGGTCACAATTTGTGGACCTGCTTTTGCGTGTCAGGTTTTATTGGAACACTGTCCTGCCCATTCGGTGCTGTGTTTTCGGTGGCTGCACTCCTGCTACCGTGGTGTGACCAAGACCATCTGGGTGCCAAGCCTAAATTTGTAAATGTCTGGCACTTTAAGAAAGTTTGACCAGCCCTTTTTTATATCCAGTTTTTTCTTATTGTTCCTCACTCATAAGATTGACAATAAGGTGGCAGTTCTTTCTTTTTGTCATAAACTGGTGACCTTTTTGTTTGTTTATTTATTTCTTCTGCGTGTTTCCCTTAGCATTGACTCAGAGTCCAGAGTGCATTGTGGACACTGTAACGATAGTGTTGGTATTACTGAGTGTTTGTTTCATTGGTGCATCTGGAAAGAATAAGAATAGGTGGTGTTTGCTTTCATTAAAGTTCATTTTTCCTTTAAGAAACCCCCCCACATACTGAATTGCTGCTATTTTGGGGAACTGTCCACAGATAATAGGGAAGAAAGGCATTTAATTCGTGGTTGCAGACTTGTGACCGGATCCCGCGGAAAGGTAATGCTGTGAGGCCAATAAACTTGGGTGGGAATCCTAGTTCTCTCTTTACAGGGATGTGTATGACTGATTGATTTCCCTTCTGAGCCAATTGTTTTCACTTTGTAATATCTTTCATTTATTTAGTATATATTAATTGCTCACTGACTGAGTCCTGAAAACAAAGCTGAAGGGTAATTTTTATAAGATCAACCTTTGTATACTGCTACCTTAGATTCTGTTAAATAGGATGATCAACACCAAGAAAACTTGGGGCAGGAAGTTTTTCTTGTTTGTGTCTGCTCATGAATTTACACTTTGTTGTTGGACATGTTATAACTCCTTTGCGTGGATTAAATCTTGTTACCTTTTATATTACAATTCATTTTCTAGTTAAATGTGAAATAAACTTGCTCATATTACAAAATACAGGCTTTAAAAAAATGAGTAGAAAAGCTCATACTGAAATTCCCATTAGGGGGCACTATTACCAAGCTTAGGAGAAGTAGAGACTGATTTGTTTTCTCAGACATGCAACCCAAGGCTTGCTGAAAGGGAAAAAAATATTTTCATCTGATAAGATTCAGATACTATTTTATACAACTGAATTCCTTAAATATATTATAAAGTGCACTGAATTAAACACAGATCCAATAACTCACTGTCTTGTTTTTCAGCAGACTAAATATATAAATCAGTTAAATATTGCAGGTGATATAAGAAGCCTACTTTATTCTGCATCAGAGCCAAATCCATAATTTTCATACTTGGAGTGGACAGATTTTTTATTTTGCTCTCTAAGTCAGTCCAAAGGATGATCCTTGGCTTTCAAATAAGTTTCTTTCCAAAATGAAGCACAGAGACCATATTGTACCACTGGAAAATGCAGTTGGGGAGTGCATTGATGCCTGAACTCAGGCAGTATTAATGTGCGCCGTGTTTGTAATTACTGAAATAATTCCACACATTGGAGTGATATATTTTTGTGTTTATTTTCAGGTACTTGAAATTTCTTTTTTATTGCTCAAGTTTGGTGTTAGAGCAAGAGATACTACTGTAGACTGTTACACAATTATTTTATCATTAAGTTTCCTAAAGAAAAGCAGTGGTATAGTCTTAAACAGGTTTTTCAGAGGCTGAAATGTGAATTGGCGAAATGTAATTAAAATAAAATGTACTCAGTGTAATTTTTCACAGCATAGGTGTTATTTTTGTGTAATTGGGTTAAGAGAGTAGCTTTGTGTAGTCGTATTATTTGCAATACTTTCTACATAAGTAAGCTGTATTTTAAGTTGGAAAAAAAAAAGTCTCTGCTTCACTTACTTGCTTCCTGAAGACTCACCTTTCTTCTTTCTTCTTAGTTTGCCTGCAGCCCACACCCGGGGCAAAACTGCCTGAAGCCCCAGCCGATGCTTTTCAGTTCAGGAAATGTTGAGTCAGGATAGAAAAAGCTTTTCATATTTTTTTTAGACAGATGGGGACATTTTGTGAAAAGACATTTGTGATGTTTACTTATTATTTTTTATTATCTTCTATCTGTTTGAGTAGTCAATGAGCATTTTGTTCTGTTTAACAGATTTATTTTTTTAAATTCCTATTTCTTTCATTGCATTTTTTTAAAAAGCTTTTCTTAGTAGAAATATTGGATAAATTGAACAGTTCTGGGGTGTGTTTTGAAACTTATTGGAGAAGTTAGGGGCATGTTTACTTTGTGACCTCAAGTCATTCAGTGGAGGTATGATAAAATGTTTCAAGTATCTCAGGAAAAAATCTCAGTAATTCATTTCAGCTTTTATCCAGCAAATTACATTGAGTGTGTGGTGGGAAAGATACTAAGCTAAATCCTAGTTACTGCTTTCAAAGATTTTAAGTGGGAGAGACAAGTGTGTAAATAAAGAACTGTGAAAAAGAATTGATATAAGTCTAGAGTGATAGAAAAAAATGCGAACACCCAGTTATGAGCTACTAATTCCTTTTGGGGGGGCACCCTTTGGGGGTGGGGAGGGTGAGGTTTGGTTTCGTAGGTGGGTGTCAGTTGCCTTTTAAAGTAATTTTTAAGGAAGTTTTGTGAGTTATGTCTAATTCATGTGTCTACATCCTTATATATATACTAGTGACACAAACATCTCTAGAAATAAAGAACAAACTCTGTAACATAGATTCAACTTGTCATTGTTATTGTTCAGAGATAATTATGTTTCTTGACAGGATTTTTCAAATTTTGTTGCCGATTTTGTATCCAGTAGAGAAGTTGTTCTCTAGGCTCTTTTGATATGAAAGCACTGCTGACGGTCATTACTGACGTGCTTGTACACACTTGGGACCTGTGCTGTATTAGCTCTATTTAAACATTTAGTAAACATTTAAAAGTATTTTGTAACTTAAATATTTAATAAAATATGCATATTTCATTTTAAATGAAATATTGTGTTAGGTAACTAGAGAAAAATCTATGCATTGAACTATGATATAATAACTGATCTCTTTGTGGTTTATGGTAGTATTTTTAAAACATTATACCATTTACACTTAATGAGTTATTAAGTATTCAAGGTAATAAATTTTAGATTTTGCTTACTTAAATTATTTTGATTACTCAGAATACCTATGGTTTGTGATTTGAAACTAACTTAAAAACTTTCAACTTCCTTTCTCTGTTCAGTTTTGGGTTTACTAAGGTGATTAGAACACAGGAAGTAAAATCCAAATGTGAAGCATCAACTCCAGTATTTTATGCCTTTTTTGTTTTTTCAGTTTGGGTGTCTCAAGGTTTTAAATATAAGAGTAGGAACAAAGTGTAGCTTTATTTCCAAAGCTTGAAAAATATTTTTGTGTTTACTTCATGTTTTAAAATTTAGGTTTCTTTTTTTCTTTTTAAATGAGTTGAGAAACTCTTGTGCATGGAAGGATTTACCACTGAAAATGTGGTCAAGGTAGAAGGTTTTTCTGCTTAAAGAAATTGAAGTGCTTTACACTGTCCCTCCCTTGGTCCCTGCAGGGTAAGTGCTATGGTTTGGCGAGAAGCCAAGTAAAACCTGTTCAAATTTTGTGCAGACTTAAAGTAATACTTTAAGATTTGAAAATTACAGGTGGATATAGTACTTAAATAGTATTTAAAATTCCTAAGTTTCCCAAGTCTAAAACTGTAATCCTTAAATTACTATTCCCAGTGGTTTATGTTTTAATTAAATAAACATTGTCTGTTGAACAACAACAAGTAACATTAGGTGTAGATACTTGAATTTACTTCTAAACTTTAAAGTAATAACCATTAAAAAAAATGGACTGTTTTGGCACTAATTAAAATGCCAAAAAGCTACAGTTACAGTATGTGACCAAAGATCTTTTCTGTTTCTGTTTTTTTGTTTTTGTTTTTCAATAATTTTCGTAACACATCCAGCTTGCTTCCTGTTTTACTCAGGAGTGCTACCCAGCCTAATGCCGCAGGTAAATATGTCACCTAATCTGCAGGTTTTGGAGATGGGTAGAGTCATTATAATTAGACACGATGTTTTGGTGACAATGCTGAGTTTTCCAAACTGCCCTTTTTATTAAGAGAGTGGTACTTCAGTCATGCTGATGAAGTGTCTCTTTGTTTTACATTCATCTCACTGGTGAAATTTTCATGCCTCTTTGAGATTCATACCCTGAATCTCAGATGTCATACCCTGTTTGAGATTACTCTTCATGCTTTACCTATTAGTTTCGGAGTGGTGTTTTCATACTTTATTTCTTTTTTCACCATGAGGATTTCTTGTTGCCTTTTTTATTAGCCATTTTCCTGACTGTATTTTAGACGATATTTTTGAAAACAAAGGCAATATTTATTTTGACGTAATAACGCTACGTAACGGTGTAGGTTTATAACGCAGCCCTGCATCTTCCCCCTCCCTCACCCGCATTCACACTCACCCTTTGTTTTCTCTGACATCATTAGCCTACGGACCCTGTGATACACAGAGGCCCTTCCCTGCTTGTTTGGTGAGAGGATCACAGAATTCTTCCGGTGCGCTTTGCAGAAAATTATCTGTCTTGTCTGTTTTGTAGAACTGGGTAGGTGACCACCTTGTGGAGACATTGTTGGTGGCAGGTTCATGGCCCCGCAACCAGTGGCAGTGGCTGGAAGAGCCTTGCAGCGGAGTCCTAGCCAGACTCCGCGGGCTCTGGACTTGTGGCTCGCCATTCCCAGCCACAGTGTGGCTGCAGCGGCCCCCACTCCACAAATACCAGTGTCTGCCAGCCACTGCAGCTGCCAGGGTCATCTGCTCTCACTTTTGTTCTTTTCTTTATTCCCTTGTTACTCATTTACTAGGGTAGTAGTTCTCTGAGAACTGCATGCCCATGTCTGCTGTGGCCATTTTCTGAAGGGTTCTCATTTAAACAACTCAGCTGTTCCAAGCAGTGTGTTTGACTAGGAACATAGGAAGACTTGTCAGCACATTATGTTAGTGAAGTCAGACTAGTAGGATACAGGGAGATTATGCTGCTGTCCAGGTGAAAGTGTCTAGAACGTACTGTTGTATGTTTGGAGAGTGACTTGGTACAATAAATGTGTGTCTGCAAATCTCTACCTCTCAGTTTGCAGTTCATAGTGATTTCATTGCTTTATAAAATAATTTTGTTTCAGAAAATTATAAATTCATGTTTTCTTTTTGTATTAGAAATACTTTGTTTTTATTTTTTAGCTCACTTGGCAGTTACTCCCAGAGTTTAAAGTTTCTGTGAGTAATTGAATTCGTAAGTAAATGCACTCAGATTTAAAAGTTGTATTACCAAAATTCTTTTGGTAATGGGAATTATTTCTGCTTAATTTGAAAATTTCTCCTTTCTCCCCTCTTCTTAATCACCCCCACCCACTATTCTTACCCCGAAAGCACAGATACAACATGAAAAGGATTCAGTAGTAGGAGAGGGTGGAAGGCTGCATGAAGCGTGGTGATGTAATATCTTGATGGGTATTCGCCGTGTTCTCTGGCGATAAAATGAGAAATGGAAGGATACAGATGTTGCACGGACCGTGAAAATCACTGTAAGCCATATCTGGGTCACTTCCCTGCTCTTTGGAAAGTATCTGACATGGCTGACAGTGAGACACAATCCAGCTTTATATTTTTTCCAAAACTGTCTCCTCAAACTGTGGGCAGTCTGATAAAAAAATGGTAGTAGCCAGTTCTACATATATGGACATGATGTGTGCACACACGCACCTTGATACCTCACAGTTGAGAAAGTTCCTAAAATCAATCACATATGAGTATGAAAGGCATCAAAGGAAAGAAATTTAGGTTGAGTTTAGGCCGAAGTTCTGGTCAAGTTCGGGCTTCCCGCTCATTGTAACAGTGTGTCTCTCCAGGCCGTTTGCACTGTTGCAGAGTAGGCCGCAGTAGGAGCTCCTCTAGATCTTTCAGCAGGCGGGAAACTGAGGCCCAGAAAGGCCCAAGTCTAAAATTTAGCGGCAGACCTTGAACTAGAAACCCCACCATACCCATCTACTATGTAATTCACCACCGTTTAGAAGGGCAGTCAGTGACCCCAGTGTTTTGTCAGAATCACTGAGTGATGCAGGTGCCTGCGGCTGGGCCTTACAGGCGCGATGCAGTCACCATCAGGCTCCTGTTGGGTGTTGTCCTCTACTATAAGCACAGCTGGAATTAAACAGTTGTTGAGTATAACCCTGGACTGCTGAAACATTTAAGTTCATGTGTACGTATGTAGATACCAGGTACTAAGTAAAAATAAAGGGCCATTTTAGTCTTCAGGTCAACTGAAAACTTGTAGTGGTTGAGTATATCTAGTCAGTTCAGATACTCTTAAGTCCATTTAAATATTACATGTCCACACAGCTTTAAGTACTTTGTTACGTGGAATAAAGAAACTAATTGGACATACAGACTGATCTGCGTAAGTTCAGGGAGGAAAAATATATTCTTATAAATTGGCACTGAATTCAATTACAAACAGTTTGAATAGATGATTTAATTTGACTGAAGAAATCAGTGTCTGATTGATGACACAGGAAGGCTCCGTAGGCAGATGACTTAAACAGACGATACTGATAAAAGCTGTCATGTGAATTTCCTGCTTTACACAGTATGGCTGAGTGGTATGTCGTGCAATGTTTCCAATCTGCTGGGACTGCCATCTGCACAAGCAGAGCGATCGAGGAGGGCCCGGAAAGGAGATGGATCTGCTGGCTAGTTGTAAGCAGTCTGTGAACACTGGGTGCCACTCATGGGACACGGAGCAGTCGCTCCTTTGGAGGCAGTGCAGCCAGCTCTGTAACCTGGAGGCAAGCAGGACACACACCTGGTACCGTTCAGCTTTCCTCATGGTAATGAGGCTGAGACCAGCCTGGAAATCTAGGAGCAGTGACCGTGATCATGCTTCCCTTATCTTACCTCTCTCTCTCTCTCTTTTTTTTTTTTTTTGATATAATCAATGCTGCTTTTGGCACTATTATTGAGGTAGATTTAATCTCAGTGTTTTTACTTTGCCTAAATGGAATCTTTGGAAGCAAATTATGATATAAAACAAGTTTCCTGAGAAACATTTAAGTACTTGTTTAAAAGTCAGTAAGACCTGTAGATGGGAAAATTGCTTTGAAATCTTCAAACAAGTTGTAACTGACAGGGACCCATACGATGGAGAAGTTGTGTGTGAGTAGGAGGAAGGACTGACTGAATCGAACCCGTGGACCTTTGTCCCTGGATACTTCTCACTGGAATCAGTGGTTTATAACTTGTAAAATAGTTCTTTTTGTGTGCATATGGCTACCTTTTCGAGGTGAGCACGTGAGCCCGTATAAACCTGTGTTAGCCACGAGTCATCTGTGCTTCCTTAGGAAGTAGCACGACCTTGCGTAGATGCCTGGTGATGCAGAGAGAGCACCGTGGGTCTGCGGTCTATCCAACCGCGGCTCCAGCTCTAAACACCGAAAGTGAGACCTGCTCTTTCCTTGAAATTTCTTCTGGACGAAGAGCAGTCTTATCAGAAAACTTCAGTAACTGAAGCAGATCTGTAACTGGGGGAATTAATAACAGGAAGTTTTTGTTGACACCAGGAAGTAGATTAAATAGCGGGGTTGTGGTAATGAGTACCATGTATGATAAGCCCGAGCCGCCTGGGTTTCATTAGGCTGCTTGATACTTTGATCACAACATTATTTCAAGGCATGCCTGTTTAAATTACTAAGTTTTCTTGTCATCTTTGTGACTGAGATCATAATTTCTTTCACTGCAAAGAGATTTTTTTTTAAAAGGCTCTGGTCAAGCCAAAAATTCTACAGAGGTACAAGTTTACAGCTAAGAAAGCCACTCAACGAGAAAATCTGTTAAACATAAAATTAAGAACTTTGAAAGTATAGCAGTTGAGTATCAAGTTCATCTGATCTCTTCAGTTTTTGCTTGGATCATAATTACACTTTTGTTGATCATGTGGTAGTGAAGTACTATAAGGATGTTTGCTATAATCCAATTAATTAATCCTTGATACAGATATTTGCATTTAAAATATATATTTCATGTTTTGAGAATGTAGAACTGCTATCGTTTCCTTTTAACTGGTATTAAGTGGTTTTGATGAACATCTTTGAGAATTTATGGAAAGATTTTTAAGTACTTCACTCATAATGAATGAATTATACTAATCATGGAATTTAATTTGTTTGATAAATTGTCCCACTTTGTCTTTGAACTTGAAATTTTAAACTTTAGTTAGTCTAAAGTAGATGAATGAAAATTTTAGACATTACAATCAACAGACTTCTACTAATTTCTTTCCTCCAGTAGTTTTTTTACAGGTATTCAATGATATCTTTGTTATGTATTTAAGCAAATGTTTTGGCCGGGAGGATAAATTTTCATTTTGACTAGTAAAGGGAGGACAGGGGAGATTTACTAATTGAAGGTATTAAATTACTATTAGCATAATAATAGCAATCATTAAATGCTGTATTGAATATTTACATGTAAAATGTTTGTGCATACATTTATTCATGTGCCAATTAATTTTCAGTTTTGACTTTTGAGTACTCCTATAGCTGTTGTAATTTGGCTTGAAGTTTCCATGTCCTAGTATATCTTTTAAGCCTGCTTAAAGGCTAATTTCAGATGGCCTTTTAATAATCCGATTTGCCCTTGGCAGTGAAAGGAATGAAGGAAAAGGACCAGAGCCTTTTTGTTTTCCCTGATAAGACAAAGGAGAAAGCTATTAAAAATAGGAAAAGACTTGAACACCAGAAAGATTCTGTACCAAGAGTTTGAAATATTCTTAATTTTTGAATATAGGGTTGTAGTACTTGCAAGTTTTAAAGTATGTGACTCATTGACTGAAGAGAGATGAACTCCTGTAAAAGGCAGAGGCATAGATTCAGGAACAAGCCATGTGATGTACAAGGGTAGAAAAATGGGAAGATCTGACAATTAGAACAAAGACTTAGTACAGGGGAACGGTCCAGAATAATAATAATAATAGGGTCAGATTACAGAATACTTTGAGTGCTTGGAAAAGAAGCTTAAACTGGAAGCAGTTGTGAGTTGATCTAGTTCCCCAGTCAAGACATGGCAGTAGAAAGTCAGTATTTTGTGGCCAGTGGCAGGGAAAACAGGGATAATGAGGGTTTGAGTGAACGGTGGATCCTTGCAGTGAAAATGAGAAGGGAAGTGCTAGAGAGAGAGGTGGAAGAAATGTCACAAAGTCGAGTTCAAGGGCATACACACATTTTGAGGGTTTGACTTCATGTATCAAGTCACTTTAATATCTGACATAATCTGGAAGAATTAAACTTCTCTTAGTCAGTTCTTTCCTACATCCCTTCAAAAGCACTCCTGTCCTATGATAATGGCGTGTATGGTAGAGCAGATGGGTATAGAAAATGCAAGCTGTTGATAGCCACCAGAGGGATTCCTGCACTTACAACAATACCAGCTTTACTAAAATAATTAAATATTCGAGATTTTAAGTCAGCGAGCTGCTTGGGCCATTTTGGAATCACATATATTGTTTGAAGAGTCAATGTGATAAAGATGTGAGCTGATATTTTTAGGGCTTCCTTAAGAGAGAGAATCTTTATTCTTGGAAATCTACTGTACTCCTCCAGCATAATAGTCCATTTATGGGGTGGGGTGCTTTAGACTGTTGGCCCTGTCTTAAGGAGTTTCTGCAACTTTTCGGAGTCAATTATTTCATTTAACAGGTCTTTGCCAGCTGTCTCAGGAACTTTGCTAGATGTCGATGGATAACATGATGAAAAATGGAGGAGAGAGACAATAGACAGTGCAACAGTGTTTACACTGTGTGCAGAATGCTGTGGAAGTGCTTTAATGGCCTGTGCCCATCTCCAGCAGGTTCTTTCAGAGAGTCTCTGGTATGGTGGTATATGAGGGGGGACCCAAAGAACCTGGAATTTATTTAGTAAAAATTGTGTGTGTGTTCTTACATGCTTAAACCTTCAGATGCAAGACACCTATTAAGATCTTTTTCCCGCTGCTCAAAACAGTTTTTGAACTCAACCAATTTTGATGCCAAAAAAATGGCTCATGCCATTTTTTATTTTGCCTCTTCCATATCAGCAAAATGTTTCTCTATGAAGATTTCTTTCATCTGGGGAAATAAAAAATCGTTTGGTGGGAGATTGGGTGAATGGGGGGCGTGGGCATGGGGGTCATGCCGTTTTTTGTCAAAAATTGGTGAACACTCAGTGTGATGGGGCAGGTGTGCTATCACACATTGTGAAATGGGCAGATGTGTTGATAGAGTCTTCAAAAAAATTCACTGAAGCCGAATGCAGCCCTCACAACAACGCCAGCTGGTACAGTGATACAGGTGGGCTCCTTGAGTACCCATCTAGTGGGGGAAGCTTGTACTATAGGGGTCCCACCCTCCAGAAGATATTCCAGTTTTTTTGGGGGGGGTCACTCCTCCCCCGAATTCAGCTGAAGGATAAAGTGAATTTAGTTGAAGTGAAGGATAAGAAAGAGCTAGCTGTGTGAAGAGCTAGGAGTAGAGAAAAGCCAAGTGCACAGGCCACTCCTGAGATGGGAATGAGCTTGGCATTATTGAGCAACTTGCAGAAAGCTGGTCTTTCTGAATAAATTCTGCTAAACGAGCAATTCAGGGGCTGTGTCTTTCATAGCCGTATCTCAGTTGACCACTGATGTTTTATGCATCAAAGCAGCAAGAGACTACAGAACTGAAGGATTTTAAGTTACATGTGGTAACCTACTTGAAATGCTGACTTTCATGTTCTTCATAATTCTGTGACCTAATCAGGACTTCTTGATGTTTCACTTGAACTATTTATGGAAAGTGAGCTTGGTGATTGGATTTGTTGGGAATGGTGTTTTTCCAGGAAAGTTTATCCATGCTACTAGATGAGATTCATAAATAAATTTTTCCAGCATCTTTATTTTTTGTTAAATTTTTATTTTGCAATGTAATATATTACATGCCTTAATATATAAATTTTCACACAGATTAGGTAAGTTTTTTCTTTACTTACTCACTGGATCACCTTGGGCATGCTTTTGGGTTTCTGAATTTTACAGGTGGATTCGGATGCGTCTCTGGCAGGGCGTGAGTCAGATGTTGAGAACATTTGTTGCAGCTTGTCAGCATTTCAGTGTCGGGAATACTTGGTCCAGCAGTGTGCTTTCCCAGGTGGGACACTGCACAGTGTCACTGGCGGAGTTGATTTCCACTGCAAAGTGCTTTTGAAGGAGCGCTCTGGAATTTTACGTGTGACCACCGTCATAGAATATGCTAGGTATACAGCAGCTATGTATTGGTATGCAATCTGTGAAATTATTTAAGAGACGAAGAAAAAATCATTGAAATAATTTAGTTTAAAATAGTCTAAATAGCTTCTGTGTTCTCTTTTGGATATTTGAAACATTTCAGCTTTTAAATTATTAACGTTAAGAAAATAGGAAGAATTACGGTGAAATTTTAGGGACATGTATTTGGTTACCCTTGTATGCAGTTCTTAAACTTTTGAGTATTGGCTCCGCAGATCTCTTCACGTTCGTGGACTGACCTCACTCTTCTGTGAGGCATAGAACAGCAACTGAATGGGAAGAGCTTACTATCATATCAGTAAGGTAGAGATTTTAACCAGTTATTAGTAAGAGCATAGCAGTAACAGACTTTCTTATTCCTCTATCTTTTTAACTGGAAAAGGTCTTTGGAAAGTAAAAGCCTTGAAAGGTAGCCCTTGGAAGGCAGTAGTGTTTGAATGTTGCAGCCGTCCTCCTTAATGTTACTGTACTGATAATGGCAACATTACAACTGTAGTTGTACTTGCTCATGTTTATTGAACACTTGTGATGTGCCAAACATTGCACTGAGCACTTAGCATGTGTTCCTTTAATCCTCGCGGGCGCTTATAAAGTAAGTGCTGTTGTACTGTTGTTCCCTGCAGTGGGTGGTTATAGCCCAGTGGCTGGTATAGGAGATAATTTCAGAAGAGAAGACACTTACACACTAGGTTGAACTAGTGGGATTTGAGCTGCATCTTGAAGATAGGTGGTTCCTGCTTCTCTCTCTGAGCTTATTATCTCTTGACATTGCTAGGAAAAGTGTCAACCGTACTATACATAACTTGTTGTTTCCCACCCAAACCAAGGTCTGCCTTGTTCCTGGGTAGCGGGTGATCCTGTTCTCTCCATCTTCCTCCTCACTCCCTGCTGATGAGCTCCTTCTGTTTCGGGACTGTAGAAGTTGTCCTCAGACTCACCCCTGCCTCCCACGGCATGGGCATGAGACCAGCCCTGGCTGCTGCCCTCAGGGGTCATGTGCTCATTCCCTGACGGTACTTACCAGACTCTGTGTACTTAAGTCCCTTAATTTGAAATAATTTTAGATTTCCGGAAGTGGCAGAAAGTTGTATACCCTTCACCCAGCTTCCCTTGTATTGGCACCTTATGTATAACTACAGTATTTGTCAAAACTAATAATTCGTATAATACCATAATTAAACAACAGAGTTTATTTAGATTTCTCCAGTTTGCTCACTCCTGTTCTCTTTCTGTTCTAGGGTCCAGTTCAGGATACCATGTTGCATTTAGTTGTCACTGTCTCTCTAGGTTCTCCCAATCTGTGTCTTAGCCTTGTTTTCCTGACCTTGACACTTTGAAAAGTATTCTTATTTTGTCCATTTTCAATTCAGGCTTGTCTGATATTTTCTTATGATTACATTGAGGTTATGGATTTGGGAGAAGAGTATAAATAAAGTGTCCTCCTCATCACATTATCTCACCATGCTTTAGTGCTGTGATACTAACCTTGTGCACTTGGTTTAGGGAGTGACTTCCAGGTTTCTCCACATTAAGAGTCACTGTTTTTCCGCAGAAGTGAGTTCCTAAGTCTAGCCCGTCAGTACTTAAAGGGGAGAGGAGCTAAGTTGCATCTTTTTTTTTTCCCCTCACATTTTTTTGTTGTTGTTCAAGTACCGTTGTCTCCACCTCCCCCTCACCACTCCCCCCACCCTAAGTTGCACCTTCTGGTGGGAGTAGTAGCTAAGAATTTCTGGAGATATTTGAAAAAACAAACAAACGTGGTAATTCATTATTTTGAAGACTGTCAGACTATATTTAAGTTACCTTTTCAATTACTATTCACTTTTACTAGACCAGATGTTCTTTGAGCTCAGGGGGTAAAACTAATTTGTTATTGTCTTATATGTAGAAGAACAGTGGCATATGGTAGAGGCTCAATAAAAATATTTGGTGAGCCCTGGCTGGCGTAGCTCAGTGGATTGAGCGCGGGCCTGTGAACCAGAGTATCGAGGTTCGATTCCCAGTCAGGGCACATGCCTAGGTTGCAGGCCAGTTCCCAGCAGGGTACAAATGAGAGGCAACCATACATTGATGTTTCTCTCCCACTCTTTCTCCTTCCCTTCCCCTCTCTCAAAAAATAAATAAAATAAAGTAAAATAAAAATTTGGTGAATGGCTACAACTGAAAAAAAGAGTTTATGAATTTCATACAAAACAAATGTAGTTAAATTTGATCCAGTGGGTAGTGAAATGGTATTAACAGTGTTTGAATAAAGTGACCAAAATTTCTGTTTTGTTTGTGATGAGCAGATATATTCTTTCCTGATTTTAACACAATGTTTAGAAAAAGTATTTTTCTTCTCAGCTTTGAAGGAAAAATGATTAGAATAAAGGATTTTAACAAAATAAATTTAGACCAGAAGTCTTATTTTATGATTAAAGATAGCTGGTTAAATGTTTTGAGCATGGCTTTATATTTAGAAGGGTGGATTTAACTTGGGAAAGCATATAATTTCCAAGTAAATTAGCAGTGATAGAAAATCCCTTCCCAGTTCTCAAAAAGGTGTTTAAAAGTGCCAGTGTTACGTGTAACCTCGCTGTGTTGCATTAAAAATGGAACTCCCTGAACCCTGAGTGTGCTCAATTTAACCTCCACGTTGGATGCCCGTTTTACCTACGGATGCTTTTCTGGCTTTCCTTGTAATTGTAAAAAATCTTTTCTTCCCCACCGCCCCTCCTTCCCCCTCCCCTCCCCCTTCCCTTTCAAAAATGTCGGTTGATCCACTAGAAACAAGAACAGTAAGCCATGCTTTGCAGTTGACCATTGACTTTTTTGCTAAGTAGTAGTTAAAAAGTGAGGAAATTTTAAGAAGAACTTGAAGACTTTACAAGATTGATTGATACTTGGGTTTTAATCTTTTGTTTCAGCTGCCATTGTGACTAACCCTCCAAAATGAATTTTCTTACCTGTTCTTTTTCCTGGGCAGTTAAGCAGTTCTTGCTGTTGTTCCAGATTATCAGTGGCTACTTGAGACTGTTAAAATACTCTGCCTTTTTCATTTCATTATTTGCATTTAAAAAAATATATACATTGTCATTTGCCATTGATCTTAAGGGCCCTTGTTGCCCTTAAAAGAGAAGACTCAGAGCACCTCTGTATTCATTTAACTGCTTTGTGAAATTGAAGGAAAAAGACTTTGAGCTTAGAGGAGTCCAATGTTGAGTGTTTTACTGAAGACAAAAATTGTTGGGAAATTGAACTGTGACTGGACGGAAATAGAAATGAGTATCATCAAAGCCATATTTTGTTGTAATTCATAAAATGATGTAGTTGGGTGGCTTAAGAAAGCTGGGCCTATAATTCAGTTGAGGCATACACACCTGTGTGTGTGTTTGCACACGTGTACATTTGTGTGTGAACTTAATGTATGTAAATTCTTAACAGACCCACTTCTCCCCTGCTAGGATGAGCTCCTGCTATTTTATCGCTCAGAAAAATACTTAAAACAATGAAACTGAGGTATTGGCAGCATTAAAGAAGTAGGAGCTGATTTGAGAGTAGGACTTTTCAACGTGGGCAGAGATTGCTGGTAGAGGGAGGTTTTGAAGTAAAGGCGACTTCATGACCAAAGATGCTGAGAACGTCAGAAGTTAATCTGTTCGCCTCAGTGTCCTCATTTGTAAAAGGGAGACAATACAATGTATGTATATTAGTTGTGACCATTTTGTTCAAGAGTTTGGCCTTTATTCCATTGACAGCGGGCAACTCTGATTTTGCGAGTATTATGACAATGTCATTAGATTGCAGGAAGACCAGACAGAGAATTAATTGGTAATGGGAATGAAGAGAAGGGGTAGATATGGGAAAATTGATGTCTTCTGAGTAAAGGGGTGATTTGCATCAGTGAGTGACAGCTAACTGGACCGGTAGACTGTGCTTGTTATGATCTGGAAAGTTTTGGCTTAAACTCATTTTAAATGAAGTACGTATGGTTTACTTCTTTGAATAATCAACTATGTCAGATTTATATCAAATTGATCAACTTGTTAAAGCTATGGTAAAAGTAACTACTATTAAAATAGTTTTGTATGTGAAATCATAGCCGTCTAGTAGCCATGGCAATGGCCCTCAGGAGTAGTATTGGAGGCATAGGCTCTGGAATTAGACAGATTTACTGTATTTAAACTTGATCTGATATGCACTGTGATAGTACATTTACCCTTTAGGGTTGTTCTGGGAGTTAAAATGTATATATAAAACATAAAGGCAATGCCTGACTCATAGTAAACAACAAGTGGTAGAAATTGTTATTTTTTACAAAAGCACAATTTTCGGTACACTTTGGGTTCATTGGATGTCTGGAGGCAAATGAAATGTATAGGGTCTTATCTTCTACCACAGCATAATTTAACTTAATCAATTGAAATTATGCTTATCGAATTTCAAGATCAAGCCTTATTGAGTAGACTAATTTGCATTGTATAATTCAGTGAATCAGAGCGAGTCAAAATTTAGAAGATTTTAAAATAGCATGATATTTAATAGGATCAAATAAAGGTTTAGTCCCTGAGGAAAGAAACATAAACCGTTACCGATTCTGTGTGAGGAGGACAGGCTCAGCTAGAGGTTTCCAGTAAGGAGGGTAAAAAAATAAGTTTGGAAGTACCACAGTGGGAACCACACCTCTTGGTAGTAGAGGCTTTAAGGAGTAGGCATAGTGACTGGAGTGCAGAGTAAAGGTTGTGGTCATCCTGCCAGCTCGTTTTAATTCTTAAGCTCACTGGTGGCGTGCACTTGGCTTTGGTTCCAGCCTGTAGGGAGGTTTGTGTATTGCTGGTGCAGCAGAAGTGGAAAGCCAGCATCTGCCAGCATTTGGGTCTGTGAGGGCAACAGTAGGTCTGCAGTATCCCTTCCGTGTGCAAATAGGCACGCATTTAAAAAATACATCATTTCTAAAAACCGAAAATGTCTTCTCTTTTGCCTTCTTTAAAAAAAAGCCAGAAACCAACTTTCATCCAGCCCAGTATTTCCTTTAGAGCAGTGATTTTCAACCGGTGTGCTACAAGAATTTTTAAAACATGCAATGCACTGGCCTCTTTTCCCTTAGACTGTCAAATAAAAAAATGACAACAGCCAACACCACAATAGGTGTCTGGCTTGAATGAATCAAAATTATATCTGTTTTCTTTGTCAGATCAGCAAAAAATACTTTTTTTGATGTGCCACGGAATTTTAGTGGTTACTCTGTGCGTGCCGGGAGATGAAGAAGGTAGCAGATTGCTGCTTCAGGGTGCCCTGCAGCCCCTCGGGAGGAGTGCAGCGGCCCTGCCTCTGTGTCCTGCTGTGTGTGCGTGCCCGGGTCGTGGGCGCCCGGGTCGTGGGCGGGCTCGCTCGGGCCGGTCTTTTGTGTTGGGCTGCACGTACTGTTTTTGTTTTATTTTGTTTCTTTAAAGAAATTGGTTTCTGTGCTTTTCATTGTGTTTTTGGAGCAAGGTTGTTCTGCCTCATATATTGTGTAGTCATAGTAATACTTCATCAGTTCTACCCTCACAAAGTATTTTGAATTTTTTTCTCAAGAAGGATAAGCAGCGGTGAAATATGAGTATATAATAGAAGTTCAGTATCATGCTAACAAAAATAAACTATATCGTAAGTATTCTAAAGACCTAGTCTTTGAACTCTGTATTTTAGGTAGAAATAGCACATTATTTCAAGAAGTAATTCATATTGTGCTATGGAATATGATCCTTTATGCATATGTGAAATATACTTATCTTCTATCAAGTCTTAATCATTATTCCCAATAATTATATTAGAGCTAAAAAGAACTTTGAATAATGTCAGGCAAAAATCAATTCCTAGTATTTGGGGGAGGGATATTTTGTAAGCATCCTATTTTTAAAATGATCAGTTTCATCATGTATCTTTGTATCTGTATATACTCATGGTTTCCTTTTATTCACTGGGGTATGATAGTTATTCCCATTGTTTATTTGACGCTCCCTGCGTCTCCCGTTTGGTCAGCCGGATTCCGTCCCGGGTAGCTGTGCCCTGTTGCGGTGCCCCCGTCAGCCGGTCGAGCATTTCCTTGCTCCGTGGCAGAATGCGCGTTCCAGGCTCGTGTCACGATCGTTTCTCCAAGGAGCCCTGCTTCCTCCTGGAGAAGAGTGGTGTTCAAAAGCCGGGAGCCGCCCCGAGGGTGCTCGTTGCAGTGGGAGGGGCACTGCGCCCGGACCTGCTGTGCTAGCAGAGCTGTGGGATGCGCGAACCGAAGCACGCCCGCCACGTGCAGGTAGACACCTTGACGTCTGTGCTTCTGTGTGCACCTGTCCTGAAAACCATCGAGTTCACACCGAAATGTGCAACTCCAGTGTACTGCAACAGTTTTCTCCCTTTGCAGACCTGTAACTTCCTTCTTTGCCAGTGAAAATAGTGGCCCACACCAACATATACGTATTTATTTGGTTAGTTTCTCCACGATGTGACCAGTCTTCCCCTGCTGTTACACCTTTACCTGGCCAGGTACCTTCCTTGCCTTCCCAGGCTCTGGCTGCACGTGCCATCTGTGTCTCCCGTGCCGACTTCCTTGTCCCACTGGGCCCAGCTACCCTTCCTGGGACCCCCTTGCATTCCCTACCCTGTGCAGATGCTGAATGTCCCTGTTGTGCTCTCCACTCCACCTTCTTCACTCTGGAACATCAGGGTCCCCATGCCCGCCACCCTTTGGTGACCACCTTTTTTATACTGTATAGGCTTGGATGCTCTGCATCGGGCCTTTGCACACCTTTCTTCCCCCCAAGGTGTGGACCTTTTTTTTTTTTTCAGGAAAAAACAAGTAGCTATGCACAGTTAGGCACAAGCCTTTAGGAGATTAACTCTATCTAGCTTTTAAGACCTTTGCATCAGATGAGATTTTCTTATTGCTGTTTAAGGCAGTGTCGGCATGATCAAGGGGTAAATAGAGGAAGTACAGAGAGAAACGTTTATTTTCTCTCTCCTGGTTACCAGGCTAGAACACGCCTCCACGAGGTAGTTTCAGCTCATCCTTCCTTTGAAGGGTTAAGCTATCTGCATCACATAGTATCTCTGTGTTATTGAAACATAGTTTAATTTTAGGAAAACTCTTTTAGGGAGAAGTTAAAGAGAACTTCTTAAAAATAATTTACATATAGGTCAAATATTTCAGTGTGATAAAACAAAACTAACAAAGATCTTGAAAGAACTAAAAGAAGATATGAGCGAATTATTTAATGTACAGTCTCAGATTAGGTAAGACTTTCTGTGTATGATACAGAACCCAGAGACATAACATAAATAGATGATAATTCAGACAGTAAAAATAAAAATGTCTGTGTCAAAGTGAAACAAAATATTTGCAAATCAGGATATAGTTTTTTAAAATTGTATCAATCATTTTTACGAAATAAATGGGGACGTGGAGGAAGAAAACAAATAGACCCTGGGCCAAACAGAGGTGGCTCAGACAGTTCACAAATACGGGTTCGACATGCAGAAAGATGCTTGACGATATTCATCAGAAAAGAAACGCAGTATAAAATTATAACAGAATACCAGTTTGCACCCTTCAGATTTGCAAAGATTAAAAAGTTTCATAGCACCCTGAATTTGACAGGCACTGTGTAGGGAAAACAGGCATATTCCTACATTGCTGATGGGTGTTTAAATTGGAAGAAACAGAATGAAGAGAAACTCAGCAATATCAAAAATGGAAATGTATGCTCACAATTCTATACTTTGAAATTATACTTAAAGGAATTTGATTTGTATGTCTCCCTACACATATGTGAAGCGATATGCAAACAAGGGTACCGCAGCAGTATGGAGTACGAAAAGATGGAGCAAACTTAATGCCTCCCAGTAGGAGAATGATTAAAACATCGTGCATCCATTCAGTGGGATGCCATCCATCTATACAGAAATAGGAAGAGCTCTGTGTGAACAGGTGTGGGAAATCTCCCCCACTTGTTCTTACGGAAATGCTACCATTTGTGTTGAAAATTTTGAGCTTATGTGTCTTTCTGTGGAATACACTTGCGTATGCATAAGACCGCCTTTTAAAGGGCAGGTGCAGAACCTGGAGGGAGTGGCGACGTCTATGTGAGGGTGCGGGAGTGAGGGGGCCTTGTTTTCACTCACGTGTACTGAAGTTTTGAAACATAGGTATGTGTTACTTTGGGGACGGTTATAAAGAATTTATATATGAGGGCCAATAATATTATATTGACCTACCCGGAGGTTAATGCGTGCAGGTCATTTCCTTAGTAAGTTACTGCTGAGTGTCTGTCATCAGCATAAATTACTTGGCGCTTGGTGATTGAACCTCTTTATTTTGAGACTGTGTCTTGAGAAAGGAGGTTCGATGGAGAAAACAAATTATGTAAAAATATATTTTTTCATTTAAACTGCACTACAATGGACTCAACATTCACAGATATGTTATTATTCTAACTTGAGTTCAAAATGTATAATCACTTAATGAACTGACCTAGCAGATCACTTACAGTGGGTGAGTTATCAACCTAGCAAGTGATTCTCCATTTATTATAATGTTGTGGGTGATGCCATTTGAAAAATGATTAAAACTTGGTTTAATTTTGGAAAAATGGGTCTGAAAACAGCCATTCCTTACTCTTAGAGAAGCTGTTCTATAAAGCTGTTAAATTCATGAACAAGCAGTTTCTAAAATGAGCTGATGTAAGTGATGCTAATGTAGTTACAAGATTAAAAATACCGTTTCCACAAATTTCCTGTGTTTTTTGTTATACTTTAGCTCTCTTTGGTTATGTAACATAGCCATATTTAGTATTTTGATATCCTAATGCATTCTTGCATTATTGTTACTTGAAGTCCAAAAACTTGCCTGGTATTTAGGACAAATAACATTTTGGGGGGTGTTTTTGTATGCTTTTCTGAATGTGAACTTTGAGTATTTAAACATTTGGTGCTCAAGAAACCTTCTTTACTAATCACTATGCTATACATTTGAAGCCACTAATACAAAATAATATTGAATGTAAACTGTAATTGAAATTTTTAAAGAAAGGAAAAAAATTTTACAAAGTTACTTTGGAATATATGTTAATTTCACTATTCCCACATAGAAGGAGGTAAGCAAAAATTATGATGTCGACATAGAGATAAAATTAACTTCGTGCAGCTAGAAGAACTTGGGTTGTATTAAAAACATATAACAGATTCTAAGACCCACTAAAGGCCTGCTGTTTTCTTAAATTTGATATTGTACTGGAGTGTAGTCCCCTTCATCTGTGGGGGACACATTCCAAGGCCCCCAGTGGCTGCCTCTGAAACCACAGATTAACACCAAACCCTATATACACACAACTGTGATAAAGTTCAGTTTATAAATTAGGCACAATAAGAGATTAAGAATAAGGATGAAATAGGACAGTTACAACAATGTACTGTAATAATGCTTAGGTCAGTCAGTGTGGTGTTTGTCTCTTTCTTTCACTCTCTGTCTCCCAGCTCATTCTCTTACATAAGCGAGAGGAAACCAGAAGGCAGGTAGTGTGTACCGCCCGGGTGTGCTGGACAGAGGGGCGGTCTGTGTCCTAGGCAGGATGGGGCGGGGTGGCTTGAGAGTTCATCATACTGCGCAGAGTGGCACACAGTTGAAAACTTAAGGATTGTTCAGAATTTTTGGACTGTGGTTGACCATGGGTCACTGAAACTGCGAAGAGTGAAACCATGGACCAAGTGGGGGACTGCTCTACTGTTTTAATATTTTACCTTGGAGAGTGAACTCATTAAATATGTTGTATGGACAGTATTTCCAAATAGAGTCTCAGTGTCACAATACAGGATGAAAATACAATGGTAGCGGCAAGAAAATGGTTTCTCTCTTGAGGGACAGATGATACTTTTTCTCAGTACTTCTGAATTGTACTGATGGAACTCTGTCTTAATTTGTAGGACTGCACCAAAAAGCATTCTCCAGATGCTTTGCCTAAGTTTCAGTGAGATTAGATTTTAAAACAATATTTACCTGTAAGCTAGGTGGTCTTTTCTCTGTAAATCTAGATTTACAGAAAATTTAATTGCGCCTTACTGTATTGAAGCTTTTTTTTTTTTTTTGCATTATCAGGATCCTGAAAAAAAAATATTTTATACAATGTAATAATCTCTTTAATGTATAGAGAATTTGCCATTAAGGGGAATTTTGGGTAAGTCTTTTTAAATGAACTATTCTTTGCCCCAATTGTAGTTCATTTTGTATTATTGGAATCCTGTTGACCTTCTGTTGGACTGAGTGAGTCAGAGGGATTGGAGAATGGTGGGTGCGTCATTCCATGTTTATCCCTGTAGTCTGTTAGGTTCAGTTCGATTTAGTAGGTAAGGAAGGTGGCGCCAGGGTGGGGTCCTGGGGAGGATTTCAGAGGAGGCTGTGAGTCCAGAAAGCAAGACCTTACCTGCCAGCCCCAAACAGTGAACACTGGAAAGAGGGAGTTTTTCTAAGTGGTTTCTCTAGCTATTAGAAAAACTCTGTTGCAAGAGGAATGATATAAAGTAATTGTCTCTAATCTACCAAACTTTCCAATTCAAAATAGAAACTGTACCCCCATTTTATAAGGACATTGTTTTGGTAGACTTTTTTTAATGTATATTTTTTAATAGAGCTACCTGGTGACAGTGTTTTGAGACGCTATTTAAATGATTAAAGAATAAAGTGTATCAGATAGGAAATGAGAGCTTATTTAGGACAAGTTAAACAACAGAAAGAACACTTGAGAGTACCTGTATCAGGAGTGACCCTGGGACTTTTTAAGCACACTTTCCACCCTGCCAAAAACCAGGCTTGTAGGAAATGGGGGAGTGAGTTCAAACCAAAAGGTGGCACTTGGGTCTCGAACTGGTAGTCCACTATTTGCAGCACTTTTCAAAGTGTGGTGTTTATGTGTATCATGCATGCAATGTACAAATGGGCTATTTATAAAGGGAAAAGGAAAGTTCTGTAACATTGCCTGACTTAGTCGTTTGACCAACGTTTGCTCTCATTAGGAGTTGTCATCAGTCTTGCTATGTAGCGAACTGTATTTGCACTAGGCTATTATTTGATCTAAGAATCCTGGGCAACAAAGTTTAACAATGAAGTTTACCTGAATAATAAGCAGGGGGTTCAGTGTGTTCTCAGAGACACAAAACTGTCACTGATTTTTGTAAAAATTACCAAGGATTTAGCCATGATATTTGTCCATATTGCTTTCACATTTTATTTGCTAATCAGAACCTTTAATAGAGCCTTTATTACTGAAAATATAGCAACCTAAAACAGCCAGATCAGGGGCTAATGCAATTAAAAATTGTTGAGAATACTAGATTTCTTATGCACTTGCTTAATTTAGCAAATATACTTCAAGTATTTTCTGCCTGGTGTTTTTACTTTTTATTTAAAGTGAGTGTAGAGAACAACCAATCTTTTAGTATTGGCTATGTCTAATTAGATTAGACATTGAGAATCATAAGGAAGGTAGGTTATAGTTAGGTCACAGTATGAGTCAGCCTAGAAGTGGCAGTGTTACAGCTCTGCGGAAGAATTACTAATGATGAATAAATCCGGAACTCCCTTTCCTGGGCTTAAACATGTCTGCTACAGCAGTCTTTCTGTAAGTTGCCCCAGCTCAGGTTAGAAAGTCTATTTAAACTTCTTGTGTGGTTCTTCCTGAACTCCTCCCTGCTCCCATTCCCCACAAGTGCTTTTTGTGGAGTTGAGGGATAAAGGGTGAGAGAAACTGTTTTGCTTTTTAGTTGTATCAGGCCCCTATTTGGTTGCTGTATTTTCTGTAATAGAGTTAGTGACTTTAGTAGTTACCGGCCAGCTCTTTGCTTTTGCTTAAGGCCAAATGGTAGGAAGCAAAAGAATAAATGGGGGGCTGGTGTAGAGTAGGATCTGGGGTTGAGCATCTTCTAAGAACAGGTACAGCTGACTTTTAATAATGATATGAACATGGAAGTGATTTTAAGCAGATATTGAAGTGGTAGGGATTGTTACAGATAAGAATATATTACCATGTGTGGGAGGAGTGGGTATGTCACCATCACTAGACAGCAGACCCTTGGGTTTTGTGGAGTAAGCGCATGTGTTCTGTATGCACACTAGTTTAATTAAAATACAGGAAATCTGACTTTCAGTGTGATAGGGCCATTTGATTTTTTAATAAGTATATACACACAGTTTGTAGAGTTCTTGATTTCTGTCATAAGAACACATTGGTTTTAGTACTGTGAGTCACTGATGAACTCATATGTAAACTGCATTACTCAGCTCTTTTGTATGACACTTTCGTTCTTTGGCACCAATTGCTCATTGTTCTAAAAAAATACCCACTGTAATGAATTGTTGGATGAAAGAATGTAACTTGCTCCTGCATTCTGATGATGGACGTGTTTATTTAATTCAGAAATATAGCCCTGGCTTGGGTGGCTCAGTGGGTTGAGTGCAGGTTTGTAAACCAGAAATATATGTTCATTTACAAATGTAATTGCATTGTTCCACCATCTACATTATTACTTCTAAATAGATAAGGAAAATTGCTTTCACTTGTATTGATGTATTTTACACATTGCTATATTTTAACAACTTTATTGAAATTTAATTCCTGTGTGTGTAACTTGTTTAAAGTGTGCACCTTGGTGGTTTTTAGTGTATTCACGGATGTGTACAACCATCCCTGCAGCCACTTTTAGAATATTTTCATCACCCCATAAACTCTGCACCCTCTAACCGTCACGTCCTTGTCTCCTGGTCTCCGCCTTTAGCTTTAAGCCACCACTAATCACCTTTTTGTTTGCATAGTTTTCTGGTTTGTACATTACATACGAATGGAACTGTACATTGTATAGTCTCTTATATTTGACTTCTTTCACTTAGCATAATGTTTTCAAGATTCATCCATATTGTAGCGTGTATCAGTACTTTATCCTTTCTTTTTGGTATATGTATTTTTTATTATGGCAGAATACATACAGTGAAATTCGTTATCTTAACAATTTTAATGTACAATTAAGTAGCATTAGTTATAATCTTTGTGTTGTACACCCATTACTGCTGTTTCCAAAAGCTTCTCATCAGTCCATACAGAAACTTTGTGCCTAGTGAGCAGTAACCTCTCCTTCCTTTTCCCACCCAGCCCCTGGTACTCTTGTCTTCTGTCTCTGCGAGTTGGACTTTTTCCCTGGGTACCTCCCATACGTAGGACCATACAATATCTGTCCATTTGTGTTTGGCTTAGCGCCTTCAGCATGTTTTCAGAGTTCATCCACTCGTGTGTTGGAGCACGTGTTAGAACTCTCGATCCCTTGTTGTGTTGTGGGCTACTACTCAGCCATAACGGGATGAAATTCTGATACATGCTACAATGTTTGGTTTATCCACTACGAGTTGATGGGCATTTGGCTGTAATGAATAATGCTGCTGTAAACACCTGGGTACAAGTTTGTGTAGACACTAGGTTTTCTTTTCTCTTAGGGAGGAGTTGCTGGGTCAGATGGGAACTTCGTGTGTGATCATGTGAGGAACAACTGCCTGACTTTTACAAAGCGACTCAGCTATTTACACAGTAATTTTTTAAATCTAGATACTTGTTAATTCTGAGGTTTTGCCTCATTTTAGAAAGTATTACTTCCCGTATCCCATTTAAAAACATTTTTATTGTAAAGTGTACTCACAGGAGAAGCACATAAAGCAAATACAGTTTGATGAGTAATTGTGACGCAGACCTCACGTAACCAACTGCTCCGGTCAGGAAGTAGGACGCGGGCAGCACCAGCGGACCTTCCGGGTGTTCGGCCTCGTCACGTCCGTGGACCCCCTGGCAGTGGCTAATAGTCTGGCTTCTTCAAAGCTTAATTTTTTAATAGTTTTACCAGCTATGTTTGTTGTATGCAGTATGAATTCAGTAAACATAGTGACAGTATATATATATATATACATATATATATATGTATTTATTATATTTTGCTGCTTTTGCTCAGCATTGTATTTGTGAGGTTCTTCCCTTGCAGTTTATTTAATTAATTAATTTGTTTGTTTGTTTTTTGCTGCATTCAATTGTGTGGATAGTATTTGTTCTGTCCTCAGTGGGCATTTGGATTATTTCCAGTTTTTTGTGAAATTTCTAGATTTTTAAAAGCACTGCACATGTCAAAACATTTTGTATGCTAAAATTGGCCATTTACACCCCTTATTTAAGGTTTGAATACCAGAGAGATTAGATGCTGTTTTGTTTTTAGAGCTAGTACGTAAAAAGAAGACATTTCACTACTAATGTTTGTGGTGAGCTGGACAGTAGTTGCTTCTTGCATGGTTTTTGGGACGTTCCCCTTGGTATTCTAGTGTTTCTTGAGTTTTCCCCAGTAATATGAGTATCATATAGATAAAAATCAGGAAAATTCTGTGTTAAGTTGGGCTGGGTAAAATAATGGTATTTATCTTTATGTTTTGTTGCTTTGCATTGACTAGTCACATTTTGCTGTGTTTTGTTTAAGTTGTCGTCAGAATGTCTCTCTTCACCTCCTGAAGTACATATTTTTAACTATCCATAGCTGATATTCTAAGTATAATGTGGGCAGTAGCCAGACCTGATTCATTCTAGATTAATGTCTTGGGTTTCTTATTTGAATAAATGATTGCTCCCGTGACCGAATTTCTATTAAAAGTATCTTCAGAAGGAATCATGAAGTACGTAAATAACTTAGCAACCCTCATCGTTAAGAAGTTCTTAAAATTTAGGTGGTTTTCAATAGATTTGAGGATTATTCAGAAATGAAAGCAGCCATGGTAAACACTTTGGAAACGATGCAGCTTTAAAGCCCTGTAAAAATGTCTCCTGGCCCTTCTAAAAAAAAAATTACAGCTGTAGAAAACACTTTATAAATCCTATCAAATGACTCAGTCAGTTTCTCTTGAATTCCTTCATTTATTTGTCTTTAGGTGATATATTAACAAAGTAGTGTAATTATAAATTTTAGCAGTTGTTTATTTGAAAGCTTGCAGGTTTCACGGTAGATTTGTGAATTTTGCTATGTCTGTGATTGGTGTCTCCTTTGCTGGAGATCGAGGTTGGGACAGGCAGGATGTGGATTTCTAGCCCTTCCCTGGTACGGGCAAAGTTTGTTGATTCTTACTCATTGAAATCGTTTTTGCTGTATTCTTTTTGTAATATGGTAGAAACCTTAAATGCCTTTTGGGTTTTTGATGTGTTCTTGATCGTATGCTTCGTTTTTTTGTATGAGCCCCTTTTAAAGGTGACATGTAAAGTTACTGAGCATGTTCCATGTTTCATGGTAACTGGGCAGTCTGTTCACATTAACTTCAGGTTTTCATTATCATCTCTTGCGTGATTTACTTCAGTAGTTTCTTACGGCTCTTGCCTCTAGGTTTTGTTGCCCAAGTGTTTTTCCTTTTCAGTCCATCATACACTGCAGAGAGATGCCTTAAAACAAGTCTGAGAGCGCCACTCCCGTCTGGAAACCTCAGGTCTCCCTGGCCTGAGGCCCTTTGAGACTTGGCTCAGGCCTGTGTTTCTACCTGTTTTTATTGTTCATTCTCCTGTGCACATTTATGTAGTGTGAGGTTGCTTTTAAGAGTTCCCTGCCCTGGCTGGTGTAGCTCAGTGGATTGAGTGTGGGCCTGTGAACCAAAGGATTCGCAGTTCGATTCCCAGTCAGGGCACATGCCTGGGTTGCAGGCCAGTTCCCAGCAGGGGACCCACGAGAAGCAACCATACATTGATGTTTCTCTTCCTCTCTCCTTCCCTTCCCCTCTAAAGATAAATAAATAAAATTTTTTTTTAAAAAAAGAAAAGAAAGAAGCGCTCTTTAAAAAAAAAAAAAAAAAAAAAGAGTTCCCTGAAGATTCTTTCACACTTTGCATAGTGGTTCCCTCAGGCCAGAATACTGCTCTCACTTTTTCGGTCTGGTGAGCTCTTACCCATCCTCAAAACCTAGCACAGATTTTGACCCTTTTTAAGCTTTTTCTAACGCCCAGTCCCTGTTGTCCCCATTTGTGGCTATTCTGCACCCTGTCCTCTGTTGACTTGATTGTATGGTATTGCTGCCTACCATGGGGCTTTCTTACCTGCTGTGACCTGCTGGAAGCAAGAACTGAGTGAGTCTTAAGTCAAGACCAGCTGTGAGCTCCTACTTCAGCCCTAAAAATAGGCATAGGTGCTTAGGAAATGCTGGCAGAGATCATCTGGAACTGGAGTTGGGACTCACTCTGTAATGACTGAGTATCTTTCTACATCTTCCTATTTTTCAGGTGATGTGGATGCTTTGATCCCATTTGGTCACTCATCTTCTATTTTCCAGGATATGTAGGCTCTCTTTATCCTTTCTGATTAGTAGGTAGTGAAGATAGCCGCAGAATCAGCACAGACATACGAAATTAACTCCATAGAGCTTATCATTGACTTTGAACTTGGTCTGAAATCAATTCCTGATGTGATGATAAGTGTTTTATATTTAAGTAATATGGTTTTGATTCTGAATATGGGATCCAAAATAAGTTTCATAAATAACTTTTGTAAACTATCCCCTAAGGCTTTTGTGATTAAGTTGTTTCATCCAGTAGTGAAGAGGCAGAAATGGGAAATCAAGTATTCATTCTTTTCATTGATGACTTCCTGTGTTTAATAGTAGGACTAGTCTGTAATAGTATTCTCTTTTTTGCTGTCAGTAAAGTTTATTGTATTAAAACGCTTGGTAAAATCCAGTGTCTCTTTCATGGGTACTAATGGAAGTAGCTGATAGTGTGAGGTGATGGAAACATTTTATTTCTAAACACTTTTCAGTTTGCAGTTGATTTCTGTTACTCTAGGGGACTGATCCTTCACAGCTGTTAGAAAATGTAAGTGGGTTCCTCTCCTGCTGTGCAGATCTTTCCTTGTTTGGGAACCTTTCATGGCACAGTAGGGGCTCTTAAAAGTGTCACAAATGTAAGGCAATTTATACTTCGGTTAGCATGGAATTTTCTTGTTGGTGTTCATAGCGGAAAATTGAACATTAAAAGTAAACGGAGGAGAAAGGCTGCTGAGCACGGTGTGCGTATGAACGCGGCTTCATTTTGAGTTAATAATGCCATCTCTTGTGGTCATCTGTACTTTCTCTGTTTTCCTGTTTTCTTCATTCTACCCCAAATTGTCTTACTGGTGATTTGAAAAATAAAAAGAGATTGATAAATTACAGACAAGAAATAATGTACATCTTGTCTTGATTAATACACTTGGGGGAGGGATGTAATCAGCCATCACCACATGGCAGAAGCAGTCTGTTGAATAGGTGTGTGATTTGAACTCAAGTGTGTACTTACTACAGAAATATTCCCCCAACTGTTCTCCGTGAGGCCCGGCTGTTAGCACGGTGCTGAGAGGAGGAAAGCGCTCCGTGGCTGAAGATGTGTGTCCAGTGCCTTTTCATTCTCAGTCATGCTTCACCACTTAGCATGGAGATTACAGCTATCACACTGGAATGCTACCCTTAGCAGCAGATGTGGTCCTGAAGCATGTTACACGTTCCACCAGATGTTCCGTTTCTCTTTAGGGCAAACTTCTGGTTAACTTCTTGTTTCAAACACTGTAAGAAATCAGAATTGGAAGTTTATTTTAGACATACTATCATTGTTTATAAATGAGAGAGAGAAAAGGCACAGTTTTTTATAACCTCAAAGGCTGGATGATTTGCATAATATCGAATATGGTTGCTGTGCCTACATTTATAAATCTTTTTTTATTTGATATTGTGTCTACATTCTGTATTTAAAAGTTTGGGAAATATATTTTTTTCAAGAAGTGCCTCTTATGAAATAAACACTAGTTGTATTCTTTGTTGATTATGCAACAAATATTTATGATTTACATGCTTTTTCCAAAAAGCATTTGAAGCAGCTATGAGCTTCTTGCTAATTTGACGATCTAAAACATTTCGTAATTGAACAAATTGTAGATATTCTTAATCATAACATCTGCAGGATGTTGATTTATAAACACTGTAAAATGCAGTGTTTTTATGCTATGCATACTTCCCATAGTGTATGCTTATAGTTCAAAAGAATTATTTTTTTATCTATCTCCTCCAATCTTTGATTTTCTAGCACTAGTCATAATTCTGAGTCTGGAAGAGATTTCACGATATTCCAAATTTCTGTGTTTTTCCTTCCCATCAATAATGGTCTCGCAGTTTTATGTGATACTAAGGAGTGTTGCTTGAAAATGCAGTCGTGGTATCTAAAGAGAAAGGCATCATTGTGTTTCGTTGGAATACTGGGATTAGAGTAGCGGCTCAATAATTTTAAAATGTGCCATAAATGAAGAAGGGGAAGAATCACGGTGTGTTTTTATTTGGGAACTTTGCTTTGTGTTTATTCTCCATCTTCACTTTAGGGCTGTCCAGCAAGAACAGTTTAATAGTGGATGCATTTTGGAAGGTCACTCTGTGTTCTTCCTATTTTGAATAAAGTGTTTTGCAAAAAGCCCTCATGTCTGCAGGCCTTCCAGTGGTGGGAACTTGATCTTTTTTCTTCAGCTTCACTGTGGCTCTTTTCAGTGATTGTAGCATAAATACTTCTCTTTGAGATTAACACACAGAATAAAGACAAGCTCTTTGTATTAATTATCAAACGAAAGGCTGCAGGTTTGGGATTAGTCCTTTGTCCAGATAGGGAATTATTAGAGATGGGCCTTATTTTTTCTCCTTCTAAACTCTTCATTTAAAAATTATATTACTGTAGGGGACAGTTCTTACAGTTTCTTTGTTTGTAAAATGGAGGTAGTAACAGTATCCACACCATAGAACTGTTGGGAGAATTGTCATGAGTACATATGAAGTATGTAAGCTAATAATAAATGTAGGCTATTATTAGTCACCTTGTGGCTTAAAAGAAAAAATAAAGATAGCTAAAATAAAAAATGCAATGTGTGTAATCTGCAGGGACTGTGTAAACCACTCGGCGCTGATGTGATGATGGCAGTTACAAAGCCAGCACCTTCCTGATAACCAGAGATTAAATGTTTTGCATTTGCCCAACTTTGGTATTGTTTTCTTACAGTCCTTTCTCCAAATACCGGCATAACCATTTTTTAATGAAAACAGTTTCTAATCTATATAAACATTTTTAGCTTATGTCATCTATCATTGACCCCTGTGTACGCACACCCTTGCCAAATTGAGAAAGTTAAATAGAAGTTGTTGTGGACTGAACCTTTGTGTCCCTCCAGAGTCCGTACGTTAAAGTATGTTAAAGCCCTAACCCCAGTGTGTTGGTACTTGGGGCCTTTGGGAGTTTGGAACCAGGGTTAGATGAAAGCGTGAGGGTGGGGCCCTGGTCCCATAAGATTGGCATCCTTGTAGGAAGAGCCACCAGAAGGCTTGTACCCTCTTCTTTATGTGAAGACACAGGAAAAAGGCATGTCGGCCAGGAAGAGAGCTCTCACCAGGAACCAGATGAGCCAGCACTTTGATCTTGGGCTTCCCAGCTTCCATAACTGTGAGAAAAGACATTTCTGTTGCTTTAAGGCACCCAGTGTATGGTATAATGTTATGGCAGCTCAAACAGAGTAATACACAAGTGAAAATTGGATATATTAAGGAGGTAAATTCATTACATAAGGCACTGTAATAGGAAAGGGTGTTCTGCTTAGCATGTGTAGGGTAGGACTCTGACTGCTCTTACACCTGATAGGACATCAGATGTCTGTCGAGATTGTTATTTATGATGCCATCTGTAAAGTGTTATTGTTTAGTAGATGGTAAGTACTTAGAGATGTTTTGACCTTAAACATTTATGTAAGTTTAGTTGATTTTCTCTGAATAGGCACTTAATGTACTAGTCATAATTTAGTGTCCGGTGATTATCATCTAAGCAGAGGTCTCTACGGCAAAGTGCACGTGTCACAGCCGCAGCAAACAGCGTATTGCCAGCATTTCAGTTTTGTATATCCTCCAGGTTAGGTTGTTCAAGAAAAGTAACAGGCAGTTGGAAGGTGAGACTTTACCCCCCTCCATGCACGGCCCCCCCCCCCCCGCAACATGTGCTGCCAAAGTGTTTTCATACCACTCGGCATCTCCTTAATAAAATTTCATTTTAATTTTGTAGGAAAGGGAAATTTATTAGGTATAGACCAATCACTTAGAATAATTTTTACTCTTTACTTATGATGAATAATTTCACCAGAGCATGCACCTCTGAGAGAAAGAGAGAATATATATGCTTGGAGAAAAAGGCATGGTGGCAGTGAAATAAAAAAATAGATATTTACTACTTATTTTTAGTAACTATTTACAGACTCAAATGGCACACTGTTCACTTAAATTAGGCTTTTGACCTCTGTGTTTAGTTTGACCTGGTTATCGGCCTCCCGGGTTCCCAGGGAAATCCTTGAGGAAGCAGTCTTCTCACCTTTCCAGTAGCCTTCAACTGACTTTGAGTTTTGCTGAGAGCTTAGTGTGGCTTGATCCCTTCCATATAAAGGACCGTTTTGCAGCCAGTGGGCCCGATTTTCATGCTCTTTGATCAGAATGTAGCCTTTGACATTGCGAATTTCTGTCTCCTGGACCCTCTGCTGTAGTTCCATAGGGGCATCTGGTTTACCTCTTGGAGTGCTTGTTACTGAGCCCACAGATTCTTGCATCCCTCTTCTGCCTTTTCTCCCCTGTCTTATCTGTATCTTTAAACTTAACTATCACTTTTGTGAGCATGTGAGTTTTGTTATGAATTAGAGAACAGAATGTACTCTATTTGAACTTTTAACCCTTGCTAAGTTTTTTCAAAGTGATTTTTACATAATAAAAAATTATTAGAACAATATTGCAGAGAATTTGGGAAAGAGGAAAAATTATCCGTCTTGTGTCTTTAACACAATGGTGGTTAATAATTTACTGTTTTTCCTTCTAAGTTTTTAAAATAAGCTATAAAATGTTTAATGTTCTTTTTGTATCTGTTTCATATCATGTTACCGTGTTGCTGAATGATTACCACCGTTGCTGAAGTGGTGCTGTAAACTTCTGGTGTGAATGTGCCGCTGTTGAATTGGGTAGTTTCTCAATTTTTGTTACAAACAATTTTAATGACCATTTAAAAACTTAAGTTGTTTTTGTTCCCTCAGATTTTGGATTTTAACCTTCTTGCTGATTTCTAGCAAAGGAAGCAGAGTTATGGCCATGAACATTTTTATGGTATATTGCAAAGAATGTGAGCATGGTAGCTGGGAAAGTCTACCTTTGAGTTGTAGTGGCCACTTAACTCTCTACCTTGTATATGAAATATGGGGAGTATCTGATTTATTGATTAAAATGTAATATGTACTCAATAGGTGGAAGCTGTTCTTAGTGCCAACATTTTTCTTTAAAGGTTGTTGCTTTTAGTAATACACTAGAGTACCATATACAAGTGTGACCATACAATACACGAGTGTGACCATATACAAGCCATACTTTATCATACAAACTGGGGCACTTTAGTCCCAGACCAATGCCAAATCACGTGGGACATCAGGACAAGTGGAAACTGGGATCCAGCCACCCTGGGACATAATGCCATCCTATGATTAAACCACATCTTAATGATCCGTGGCATTTTTGTTGTTGTTGTTACACATTTTTCAGTTGAAAATTATTTATTTTAGTCCAAATTCATTTGATTACAAATACTGTTGAATTATGGGCGGCTTATTTGAAGAAGCCCGATGGAACAAAATTCTCCCTTTAAAAATAATTGTAAATGTTATGTTTATTTTTCTACACTGTTTTCTTCCGAAAGGGACAGAAGTAAAATTGACTGTGTGATGTCGAATCAGCCTTTCTAAACACAGAGAGTTGGTCTTACACAGCGCTCACTGAGGACCCCGAGAACCCGGAATCTCTGCAGTGTTCCACACTGTTTCAGAGTTTCTCTCCTTTCCTCGATGTTAATTAATTACTCTGGATAAATTTGCTGCTGTTATTATTCATTTTGTATACTGTAAGAAGAGCTGTTACGGCATTCATCTGAATCCTTTTTCAAACAAGGTTACTTACAGCACCTGTTCGTGCCAGGTGCTGGGGGCGCAGTGGCTTCATTGGGGAAATGTGGGCGTAACAGGCAGTTACAGCTTTGTGGGGTGATCTTAGGACAGCAGCAGCATGGCGCTCGGGGTCGGGCCACTTAGACCTGAACCTTGGTGATTAGAAAGTTTCCAGAAAGAAGATGCTTCTGAGCTGAGACCTGAAGTTGAGTAGTGCATGTCTAGCTTTTCTGTTGCTGGGGGTGGGGGTGGGGGTGGGGTGGGGGTGGGGTGTGTGTGTGTGTGTGTGTGTGTGTGTGTTAACACAGCTGTATTAATCAGTGTACAACTCAGGCGTGTGGTCTACCCACCTGTCCTTTCTGTAATCAGTAAGTAGTAGTACAGCAAGAGACAAATCGGTGAGATGCTGCGATTGCTGTAATTGGTCCTCAACTTCAGGCTCTCAATTGCACATGTATCTGTTACTGGTTTTTTTAAACCTTCAAAGTTCTACTGTTCCTGGGCTACATCAATCACTCTTTGATAGTAGTGAATTTTGTAACTTTAATCTTAAAGTGAATATTTAAAAACTTTTCACTTACCTACCCTCAAATTTGAAGCATTGAAACCATTGTGTTCATATACATTTTACATATTAAGGTTATGATTGGTATGACTTTCTTAGAAGACTTATTTATTTATTGTTATCTCATTTGGTTTACTTTTTCTTTTTTATTGACTTTATTGGGGGTGACATTGGCTAATAAAATTACATCAGTTTTAGGCATACAAGTTTAAAATACGTCATCTGTATATTGCACTGTGTGTTCACACCCCCAGTTCTTAATAACAGTTGGGTTCTCAAAGGCTATGCTGTAAAGGATAGTGAGTTGGTCACTGTGTCTTGAGTAATATAGTTTAGTAGAGTATTTTGTTTTGATTACATCAGTTGCTTTTTTGTTTTGAAGTTGGATTTGTAATTATTATTATGTTGAATTCCTGTCTCAAAGACATGGAAGAAAGTGGTTAATTCAATCATAAAAATTAGTAACATAATCACTGTGTCTCAGGACAATATAAATGTAGCAATTAAACAGGCCTCAGGCACTTAAATCAGTGTTCTGAGGAAAGTTGGGGTCCGTTCCTGGAACACTGGGCAATGTTCGGAGACATTTTTGGTTGTCACCAGTTGGGAGTGTGCTGCTGGTGTCTGGTGGGTAGAGGCCAGGATGCTGGGGAGCAGTCTGCAGGGCACAGGGCGGCCTCCCACAACAGAGAATTGTCTGGCCCACATTGTTAGTAGAGCCCAGGTTGAGCAACCGTGGCCTAAATGGATTGTGGGTCTGTGTATGCCGGGAATGAGAATCTGGGAATGCGATGATTCATACAAGCAATTGAAAGGAAAAGTGTGACTGGGAATTACTGTGATAAATGCTGGGAAATAGATTTTACTGGCTTCTTGAGTCATTTGCTGCTGGTCCCCAAAGTTTTTGGTTATTTATGAAACTTCGTGAAATGGTGGCATAATGCCATCAAAACATTTCTGTGACTTTAAAAATAAGCTACAATGGCATTTTTTTTGGCATATCAATAAAGTTTTTCCAGGACAAATATAAAATAATACTTTCTCAAGAATTATTTCTTAAAACAAAACGATTGTTTTGTGAGCTGTCATAAAGGCCGGAAAAAGTGTGTTGGGATCGGTACTGACCGGGTCCGGTTGTGTTTTCAGTGCGACGGGGCACCGGAGCCACTGTGGCTGCTTGCCCACTGTTTGGTGTCCTTGGCTGTAGGATTCTCCACTCCCCACCTTTTTTGCACCTGCACGTCAATGAAATTGGGACGCGTTTTTAATGCATGGTCTCTTCTAATTGAAATTTCCAGCCCCCTATTTTTTATTTTGCTCAGCTGAGTTTAGACCTGAAATAATGTTATCATGCCTTCTACTCTTACTGCAGAAGGAAATTGTGAAAATAATAAAATTAAAATGTCAGTATCTGAGTACTTACCTTTCGAATACGCCCAGGGAGACGTGTGGCGGGAGGCTGAGCAGCCTGCTGTGCCACACGGGCCCGTGGGGAGAAAGGTGCCGCGTCCGTCTGCGGCACGGGGAGGAGATCGAGTCTGCATACCTTCCTTAGGAGCCAGTCTGTGCCAGTAAAATGGTTTGCTAACGTGGCATGTTGTAGCTAAACGTAGTGCCCCGCATAGCTTTACAGTACGCCTTGTGAACAAGAACATTGCAGCTTTTAACTTGGGAGTTACGGCATGGGGATGAGTGAGGTGTCCCCACTACAACTAGGACTGCAGTGGACAGGAGTGGCGCCGGAGCGTGATGGAATCAAGGGTTAGAGTCCAGTCCCCAGAATTTCCCCAACTGGAGTATTAATTCTTAAGTGCAGTGTGTTCCTTGGACAGAGATCTGATGAGCAGTCTCCCTTGTTTTGGAGTCTCTGTCATCCATGTATGTGAGATCGTCTGACAGTAGCAGAGCGCTCGATGCTTTTGCATATGACTAGGAGCCTGAGCGGGGAGCGTCTAATTTAGTAGAAACAGAGTGAGGAAGCCTCCTATCTGCACGACCTGTGGTCCAAGTCCTTCGTCTACAGGCTGTATCTTAAAATCCTCGAGGTAGATGTACGTCATCTGTCAGAGATGTAATTTACTAAAACTTTTATTCATATCATTAAAATTAGGATAACTTCTTAAAACTTGAAATTGGTGGTTTTCATGGGTGTCCAATGTCCATTGCATGATCTGTAGATGAGAATAGTTGGGGAAACTGTGTGCCAGTGTGTGGCTGAAATAAAATTGAAGTGTTGGGAGGAAAGTCTCATGACCCCTCACCAGCCTCCACCTCCTCCTTCAGGGTTAGCCTGGGGCCTGCGCGCTGTGTGGGGAGCCCACATCTCCTTAGTCTAGAACTTCCGTCCCTTCTCAAACTGAGGTCCTCCTTCCCCCTGCCTGCCACTCTCACTGTTAGGGTTTCTAGCCCATATTTTTAATAAAACTGACTGTGTTCATTTATTCATATAGATTATTAGCACCTACAAACACAATAGAGATCATTGATGCCAATTTCAAAGCTTAACAAAGGAAAACCATGGAATTTTATTTCTGGATGATTTTTGTCTAGTCCCTGCTCTAATTCTTTCAAAATGTCAGATTTCTCTCAAGGGTAATCTTTACCATTTGACTGTTACTCACTGTTATCTCCATCACCACGTGATAAACATTTACATTAAGAAATCATTTTTTTTCTTGAGATAAATTTAAAATTGGATGACACCAAAACTGTCGTTTTAAGGGACGTTTGGTTATTTGGAGGGTTTCTTCTGCTTTGTTGTATAGTTCATGGCAAAGCCAAAATTGCAGTTCCGCTCTCCTGTTTCCTCAGCCTGCATCTGTTCTCTTCCACTGCATTGTTTTGCAAGGTGAGAACCCGGCCAAGCTCGATTTCCTGGTTGTTACTAACAGAGGTAGTTTGTTCACTGTAAAGGCCCGAAAGCTGTGTGGGCTACCCAGGTCTTTTCTGCAGGAACATTAAGCGTTTGGGGTACAGTCAGGGAGGTCACCCTGTGTGTCCTGTCTGCCCCTGTTCACTAGAATGTCAGCTGCAGGAACCCTTTCTGTCTTCATTGCCCCATGTTGGACAGCACCTGAAAGTCTGGCACGTTACAGCTTGGAATAAATACTTGTCGTGTGAATATATATGAAAGGGTGAGTGTATGAATTTGCTGTTTCTTTTGGGGAAGATTTTTCTTCTCCAAAATATAAGGAGGAAGCATATGTAAACCATTTGTATTTTCTCTCATCTAACTGAGTTGTACTCTTTTCTGCAAGGAATGGATAGATATCCTTTGGGAATAAAGGATGGTTTTACTGTTCTTAAGGTAATACTACCTGGTTTGACAGTGCCTTAAAACATTGCAAATGCTCTGATTAAACTTAGTTTTTCAAGCAGGTATTGTTTGGTTTGCCTCTGGCTCATTTGAAAAACCTTTGGCATGCGTTGCTGGCCTAGTATCTGTGGACATTGCGGCACAGGGCAAGGTTTTTGGTGGGGAAGACAAAGGAGTTCAAAGTGAGACAGAGACAGCCCTTCCCTAGACGCTTATTTATGCTTCCCTAAATATTTATTTATTTATAGTTGTGCAGTTTATTTTTATTTCTGTCAGCGTAGCCCTTAGAGGTTAATTTTATTTCAAACATCTGGCAGGATCCTGCCTGCCAGTTGCAGAAGGAAATTATTTGGCCTGTTTTGTAGCCTTCCAGCATCTTTCTGTAGCAATTTTCTTGCATTTCAATGATTTATACCCCCCCCCCCCAATACACTGTATTTCATCTTCCTTCCTAATCCAAGAAGCTCTCTACAGAAAAGCATCTTCAGGAGCTTCAGATTACTTAATGACAACTTATTAGACAGACACATAGGTTCCAGAGATCTTTGTAAAATCGTCAAAAGATAAGAACATTACCGAGTTACTGGAGGTTGGTCTTTAGGTATGACTTTAGAGCTTGTACCTGCAAGATACGTTGTGACAGCAGAGTCCGTTGTGCTGAGTGTAATTTTACAATGTAACATTTTCGATAGAAACCCACTCTTCCATGAATAGAGAAGAGTTATCTCTATTAAGCAATTTTCAACTGGTGTGCTGCCGAACATTTTAAAACATGCAGTACTTGACTATTTAGTAGGTGCACTGACCTCTTTTCCCTTAGATTATCAGGTAAAAAAAAAATGACAATAGCCAACACAACAATAGCTGTCTGGTGTGAATGAATCAAAATTATACCTATTTTTTGTCAGATTGGCCAAAAATAAATGTGATATATTGGGTTGGTCAAAGAGTCTGCTTAGTTTTTTTCTATAAAAGACACATTTTTCATTTTCACCAATAACATTATTGATTTGGATGTTTTGAATATGTCGGCTATCTCCCACATGGTATAACATTGATTGTTCTTAATTAAGGTTTTTATTTGATTGCTGTCAACCTCAACTGGTCTGCCTGATGGTGGAGCATGGTACAGCGAGAAATCTCTGGCACAAAACTTTGCCAACCATTTTTGACATGTTCGATCAGTCACAGCACCTTCTCCATACACTGCACAAATCTTTTCTTGCGTTTCAGTTGCATTTTTACCTTTCTTGAAATAATAAAATTGGGTGATACCAAAACTGTAGTTTTAAGGGATGTTTGATGCCAAAAATATGCCAAAAATGTTGCATATTTCCTTCCACGTTCAGTAGTAAAATGGCTACATAAATTTTACCAATTTTGATGGTTTTTTTTTTCCAAAATCATTGAAATGCATGCATGCTGATATGGCATCTGTCACAATACAATCTAATAAAATGGTTTGGAATGAAGTTACAGACAACTAGGAGGTACTAGAGCCATCTTACCGGAAAAAACAAACCCAGTATTTTGAGTTTTGGCCAACTCAGTATTTTGTGGTGTACCGCCGAATTTCAGTAATTAGTTTATGAGTGCCATGAGATGAGAAGGGTTGAAGACCACTGCCCAATAAGGATCACCATTCTAGACCTTTAGAACAATCTTGCTTAATTGGCAAGACTTAATTAGCTCCAGTCATACCACCTTGGGGGTGAGGGCATGCATGCGTGTTCCCTTGTCCACCCTGGGCCTTAGTCGTCGTGATCGCAGAGTTTACGTGAAGCCTTTGTCCAGCTTTCCCTGTGATGGGCTTTCTGGCCTGGGTAGGGTAGGGGTAAGAGTGACATTCTGTTGGGAGCTTGGGATTTCTGTGGACCTTTGGCCTGCCATTCTTGCTGTTCTCAATGGTGGTGTTTGGCTGCCATGGAACTGAATTGGTTACTGACTCATGCTTAGCCTCTCCCCGTTCTCTGCCACATACCGACAGAGGAATGGAAGTTCTGTGAGAGCCAGGAGCACATTTGGCTGGTTCTCAGCTGCATCTTAGCAACTGTTACTCTCTTGGGTCTGGAGGTGCTTTGAGAATCTGGCGAAGGCCGTGGGTCCCCTGTCCACAGGTGCATATGCACGTGGTTTTGGGAAAAAGGGGATTGCAATGGGAAAGGAAACATGGCCTTGTTAAAAACAAGCCACGGGCTTTCTGGACTCGGGTTCATTGCGGTTGCTCTGAGGGTTCTGCGTGATTATTTCCTCAGTACGGCACTCGAGTTCCTGTCCTGTGAGAGTAAGTGGGGGCGCAGCTGAGCGCGTGGGGAGAGAAGAGGTAGGGCCCAGAGAGGGTGGATGCGGAATGTGGTTGTCAGTACTTCTGCTTCTCTGACTTAAATACTGCACAGGAAACCATTTGCCCTTTCTAATCTTTTGTATAACTTTTGTCATTTTTAGTTCTTGCTGGCTTTCCCTTATTTAGGTTGCAGTTAAGGAGACTCTTAAAAGATCATGTCCTTCAGGCTCTCTTTGTATAGCATCTTTAATTCTGATCTTCTAATCCAAATTGTCCTGATACTTGAAGGGAAGGGAGACTATCTGGATATTTGAGGTGCCAGAATTAGCAGTGTATGGCGTGTTCTAAAGCAGTTGGCTGCATCTGAGTTTAGCTGTTTCTCTTGGATGGGCTGTGTTTCCAATAACCTTTACTCCGGGTCCTGGCCAAGCTGGCCCTGCTCTTTACTCCTCCTTCCCACCCTCTCTCGTTCCCGGTGTTGTTTTTACAGTTACCTGCTGGGCAGGGGCAGGAAGCTTACTTCCCCTCTTTGGAAGAGTTATAAATGGAACCAGGAGATAAAAACTTATATAGCACTAGAAATTATATCATTATATACACAGTAATCATAGAACACCCAGGGTTACCTTTTCTCAAAATCTAATTTCTGTAGCTTGTCTCTTTCTTTATTGAATCTGTTCTTTATTATACTGAATATAATTAGCTTATCATTTTTTCCTGAAGAATTGTTTTTTCCTTTTGTAATCCCTTTTCATGGTGGATTGTTTTTTATCATATTTGTGCATGTGAATTCTGTTTCATGAAGTGGATATTACAAATCCGTAAGTCTTTTTAAGTTACATTTATGACTTCTAATCTCCTCCATTTTTCTGATTTTTCCTCGCCCCACTCTGGAGATGGAAAAAGGGGCTGAGTTTACACCACAGTTGAGGACAGTGTTGTCAAGCCCAGTTCTCCAAAAACCTCTCCTTTGACCCAGATAACTACCATAATCTGGATAAAAAATGGCATTTTCGAGTAATAGGTGACGGTGAAAGCCCGTCGCGCTCCGGTTAGTCAGTGTACCAGGCTCTTGAGAATGATTTTATAAAATCTTCTTAACTACCTTAGGAAGTAGATGCTGTTCTCTCTTCCACTTGACGACAGAGGAAGCCTAGCCCAGGATAATTTGTAGTAGGTTGTACAAGTCCTGAGTGATAAAGATGGTATCTTAGTTGGCTTCAGCTGCCATAACAAAATACCATAGACTGGGTGGTTTAAACAGTAGGGATTTCTTTCTCACAGTATCGGAGACTGGAAACCCAAGGTCAAGGTCCCAGTGGGTTTGGTGTCTGGGGAGGGTTGTCTCCTTGGGTGCAGACAGCCACCTTCCCACTGTGCCACTGTGTTCTCACGAGTACTCAGCACTGCCTGTGGGAGAGCGAGAGAGGAAGCAGACTGCGTAGTCTCTGCTGGTAAGGGCACTAATCCCACTTTGAGGGCCCACCCTTAAGACCTCTACTAAACCTAATTCCAGAGTCCCCATTTAAAGGCCGTAATATTGGGGGGTTAGGCCTTTAACATATTTGGGGTGAGTCACAATTCGGTCTCTAGCAAATGGTGTTCAGATCAGGTTGGATGCTTCAGATTCCGAGTAGTCTGGTACCCTCTCCCATCTCCTGCTTCCATGATTTAGGAGCACTGGTACTCAGATTATGTGGTGACCATGTTAAATGTAGGCATGTTGTTCAGCAGTGGAAACTCAGTGTATGTGTATGGCCTTTTTCGATATTACATGGCTTGCACAATTCTTTTGCCAAAAAAATACCATGAAAAATGAGGGTAAGAATAAGTAAGAAAACAAAAATCATCTGTGATTTCACTCCCTGGAGAACTATTGCCCTTAGCATTTTAGCGTATTTATTTCCAGTCTTTTTCCTTAGAAGCAGAAAACAAACCAGTTTGTTTACTTATGGGTGTTTTATGATTTATAGTTCTATATTCTGCTTTTCTTTCTTGGCATCTTATCAGTCCATGCCAGGTAAATTTTTAGAAACATTCTAAATGATTTTTGCCTTGGAGGGAACAAATTTGAGAGCTGCCAGGTAGGTAAATGACTGTGTGAGCTAAGTGTGGGAGAAGTAGTCAGGACTGATGACTCAGAGTGCCCCTCACTGAGGGAGAACACGTCCAGGCAGCAGGTGCGGAGGGCGGGGTCGATCAAAAGTCTGTGTGAACTTTTACAGAGCGTGGTACCTATGGGACTTCCCTCTGAAAATGCTCATTAAGCAAAGAGCCATGTGGACTGGAGGTCAGTTTTTTCAAAATTGTCATCATATGATTGGAAGTTGAAACCACCACTTTCTAGGTGAGGAAATTAAGGTTCAGAAAGATAAATGTGTTAACTACCTACCACCAGCTGATTGGGCAGTCATATCAAAGATGATGTCATGTCGCTCAGATGTTACCAGGTTTCCGGCAAAGGTGGTACTCAGTAAATGGTTTCAGCCCACTGCTTTCCCCCCAGTTTGTTCACTGCAAACAGTACTTCCAAAAAATCATTATTCATTTTCTTGAATGGATCTCCTAATAGGATCTTAATAGGATCTCTTGAGTAGTTTTCATGATTTGAATAAGAAGATAATATGAATCTGTTAGTTTCTACATGTTATTTTGTTATTTTATGTGAAGAATCCAGTTTATTTCATAGAAGACTTCTCCAGACACATTAAAACCTCAAAAAACCTGATTTGCAACAGTTTTCAAAACTCTTACTATGTTTAAAGGATGGAGGGACCCCCCCCCCATTCCCTTCTTCCCAGCTTGGTATTCAGAAGAGATTATTTGTAAGAATTTATAAATACTTTAAAGGAGAAATTAAATAACCTAGAACAAAGGAACTATTTAAAGAATATTTTATTGAGAAAGACAGTACTTGTACTCTTATTTGAATGGAACAGGTTAGTTGCTAGGTAGAGTAGAAATTGTATTGGACACTTTATTGTGAAAAATTGAACTGTTACCACACTTCTTAGGCAGTCACAGGGGTGGCCTTAATAACAGATGTGCTAGTTGAAAAAACAAGGATGAATATGTGATATGGACTGGGTGAAGAAAATATGGGAGTTTTAAGGAATGTGTATATTCCATTGTTCTCTCCACCCAAAGAAGACTCTTATTTAATTCTTTTTCCAAATGCACATTCTGTTTGCTTAAGTCTACATCTGCTACTAGCTTTGAACATTGCCTGAAACGTATGTGCAACTTGGCAGAAAATCTGATACGAAGAGAAAAAGCACAGGATAGTTTGTCTTGTTAAATAATGGAGCAGAACCTTCAGAGTTCCCAGCCTTCCAGTGCTGACTGGTGTCCCTTGGTGCTGCTAAGGAAGAGGCTTGTAATTATTTTCCTAACAGTCATGCAAATAGGTTAGCCCTCCTGCCAGAACAGATAGGAGATTTTGGTGTATTTTCCTTCCCAGTCCTGTTCGTTGAAATTATTGATTTGTTTCAGAGTTGTGGAGTTTTGTTTGTTTGTTTGCTTGTTTTTAAAACCATCTCTTGATTGGGCATAATTTATTTCTTTGCTGCAGAGGATGTGTGTGGTAAACCTGGTCTCTGTTCCCTTACTGGATGTAGTTGTGCAGATTACTGTGGATCTGGTCCAGTTCTTGGTTACAAAGTAGCCTTGGCATAAGTTTCAGATAGTAACATAGAATGCAGTGTTTTAGGAGTTTGATTATATATTTATGGTAATTATAGACTTTGACATGTAAAAATCTTAGGTAGTTTTATCACTTAAAATTGTACTGGAGTGCTGAGTTTTTGGTTAGTTTAGTGCTCAAACAGGCACATGCTGTGGTTTCTGAAAACCCAGAAATTATGGAATCCTGTTGTATCTGTGTCTTATCCCTTACTCATTCAGAAATAATTTACACGCGCCCAGTTAGAAGAGATGAAATTCAATAAATGGGTGGTTGCCTAGGCTTTGGAGTCGGTCTAAAATCAGATTCAGTCCTACCGCTTTACAGTACCAGCCGTGGTGGGCTCCTTTTCTAAAAGCATTCTGGTGGTTGTGATGAGCTCCTTAGAGCCTTGGTGTGGGATGAAGCCAGATGACATGCGCAGACCACTCGGCGGGGGGCTGACATAGGATGTGCCCACTGAGTGCTCGTTTCTTTCTTAGTGCTCAGCTCCACCCATCTGTAGATATTTTTAAATATAATTTTGTAGCATTTTAAAATAATTTGGATTTGGTGCAATTTAAGTTATTAACTAAGACACTAGACCCATTAAATTTTTAAAGTTTAAATTAGGTTATTTTGTCCTTGAAGAGTTCCCTAGTAAGACATCTGCACAACACTTTTCCCCCTTAATCTGGCAGAGTTGGAGTTGTAGACTATGCCAGAGTTTTGCTCCTTTCTGCTCATCCCGTCTAACCGACTGTGGCAGTTCTTTGTTCTTTTTTTTTTTTTTTTCAGTGAGAAATTGTATTTCACGAGGGCTCACTTAAAATAATGAAATCAAGAAGATAACTTTTTAAAATGATGGTGAAGAATAAAGGTGAAAAGAACGCTAGCTAATTATTCTACTTGTAGTGAAAAGCTTCTAATCTACTGTCCTTCCCACTGACTGTCAGGAGAACTCAAGTCTTAAATGCCTGTGGGGGTTTTTGGCATGTAACTCCAGGTACAGCATTTAAATATAAGACAACATATTATTGTCATTGTTTTCATATTTGAAGATAAAACAAGAGAACGTCCAACAAGTGTGGGCTTTTGAAAGGAATAGTCATTGGGCAGCCTGCCTCAGTTAAGACAGTTTTAGCTCTAGGCAATTCACAACGTACTGTTTGCAGAGTGGCTCTCTGGAAAAAGTGAGTGTGAACACCGGTGCCAGACTTCGAACCTACTTAGTAAACCAGGCTCTTCTTTGCTGGGGAGAGGATTAACCAATGAGGACAATTGCAGAGGTAGAAGAGATTGATAAAACTTCAGCTCATTTTTATAATCCTTCCAGTTTTTGTAGCTCTGCCTCATTTGCATCTCTGTGTAGCTTTTGTATTAGGAGTTCGAGTTGGCTTAGGAGTAACTACCAGTTCGTTCGTCTTTGAAATTCGTTAACTGTGTACTGTTTCTCCTTCGATAGAATGTTAGCTTTTTAAACTAAGAATGTTCAAAAGCTTCTTGCCTAAACTTTTCACTACACAATTGTGAGCCCTTCTGTTGAATATGATCATAAACTTTAAAAGAGTTTTCCCCCCAAAAAGCTTGGGAAATTCCCTAGGATTATTTAGCCATTCACTCAGAAGTGAGTATCATTGGCTGAAATTGCTGCTTGGGTTTCTGTTAAATGAGAGAACTTTAGGAGGAAAATGAAAGTGTGTCTAACTCTGGACCAATTTCACAAAGTTGCCTGTGAGTGCTTGTTTCTTACTTCATTGATTTGTGTTAACTCAGCAACAGGAGTCAACCTCATTTTTTTCCCCTTTTGTTTCTTTTGAAGTGATTTTCTTTGTTCTGAGGTGTGAGGCACTCCCTAGATAGGAGTCTCTGTCTAGCCACGTCTTTTACCTCCTCCAGTTTCAACTGCAGCCCAACTCCAGCCAGGGAAGGTGAGGCTGGCCTGGCCTGGGAAGGAAAATAGTTCTGCCTTCCACTTGCCCAGAGCCTGTGGGCTGGGGCCCAGCAGTCCCCTCCAGCACTGCTCACCAAGTAGTAACTTTTACTTACTTTTTTTTGTGTAACATTTAGTGGCATGTCACCATTTGGTGATTGTTTTTTTCCTGGTCTTCTCTGTAGGTGGGGGGGGGGGGGTTGTAAACCAGGTGTGGTGACTCCGGTCTGCTGATTGGTCTGCTGATTAACGGTGGCTGCCTGGAAGCCGGTTCTGGGGCGGTTTAGTGAGACAGTGTGCTCCCCTTTCTTGGCTCTCTGTAGGGTTGCTAGGATGCTTTTGCAGGGTTTCGGTTTTGTTTTGAAAAACCTGTGTGGGTCAAGGGAGGCAAGGACACCAAGGGACACACACCGGAAGTTCGGAGAGGAAGCGGCTCACTCGGCTGTTTGTGAGGTGTTTCTTGTTCCTTGGCTTGTACATAATAAACCAATCACTTTTTCAGAGTTCTATTGAATCAAAATGACCTCTTGAAATCATGCAACTATGGGAGCCTCATATGAGCAGTCCTGGGCCTGGAGGGGACCAGGCTTCAGTGCACCCCAGTCCTGGTCCTGGAGGGGATCAGGCTTCAGTGCACCCCAGTCCTGGTCCTGGAGGGGACCGGCTTCAGTGCACCCCAGTCCTGGTCCTGGAGGGGACCGGCTTCAGTGCACCCCAGTCCTGGTCCTGGAGGGGACCGGCTTCAGTGCACCCTAGTCCTGGTCCTGGAGGGGACCAGGCGTCAGTGCACCCCAGTCCTGGTCCTGGAGGGGACCGGCTTCAGTGCACCCCAGCTGTGCTGCGGAGCTGAGCCCCGACCCTGATCTTTTCACAGGTCACTGCAGTCTGTGTGGTGTCTCCCAGGGATCATTAGTTTATCTTACCTTTGTTTAGGTTCTGTTTTTTAAAAAAATTTGTTTTAACTGGGGTGGTAAGTTCGACTCAGGACAGTGAATGTCTAGAAATTTCATATAGGAGAGACTCAGCACATAATGTTTTCTGTGTGTAATAGTGAAATTTCAGTGCATTGCAGATTTTCCAGAGCAATTTTGTTAGTTTGCCTCTCACTGATCTTAACCCTTAAAATTGTATATTCATCTATTGTATGTAGGTCATTTGAAAACTCTTATCTTAAAAATAAATTTTTATTATTAAAGTCTTGCACAAAATTTGTGTCATGATTTTCTAAGCTGAAGAAGAAAATGGAAGTGAGCACTTCAACCCCAGTAATACAGAAGCCCCATCTGTCCGTTTCTGTACCCCCGCCCCCAGGAGTAGGTACAGGGGACAGTGGTAGGTAACAACGCAGGAGAACAGGCCTCATACCCCTGTTTTCTTCCCTGCCTAAGAGAAATGCTTCACTTCCCTCTTGATCCTTATCTAGGGAGCTGTAAGGTAGGTAAGACTCTGGATGAAGAAGGAATTCGGGGGTTTCCTATTGATTATACAGGCCTTTTTTTTCCTGCTGCATCCTGAAAATTCTATAATAAAATATATTGTATTGAGGCTGCTTGAGGGGAGACTTAGTAAGATTACAGAATATTGTCCAAAGAAATGTTCTCTTTTAAAATTTTTTTTAAGTATTAATGCATGCTGGAAGCCCTGGTTTGGTTTATAGAAAAATCACTACGTATGACTAGCACATCTGATGGACAATAAGGAGTAGTAACATTTCAACTGGGATGAGCTCTCGTGTCTTTTTGGAGACAGGAAAACTAAGCATCAGAGAAGGGTCATTAACTGGACCAGCAAGGTTTCCACATGGGAGAAATCTGAGCTGCCACGAGCACCTACCTCTCTCGATTCCAAGTCTTTTCTACTGTGGCAAGTTAGCAGAATCTAACCTCCGCTTTTGTTGTAGCCGACTTGTGCGTTTGGATGTATCGACCATTAAAAACTTTCCTATGAAATCATGTTGGTGCTATCAGTTGCTTGGTATCCTTTCCCCATCTCTCCCCTATTTTTTAAAAAATGGTAATTTGGTTCTTCCTATACTTGTTATACTAAAACTTTTTGTTTATAAGTGAAATTTGATTAAATTTTATTAGCCATATTAGTGATTTTACGTTAGTTTCAAAGAATTATGGCACTTTGAAGCAGTAAGAGGTGATAGCCATGATTCTGTCTTAAATTTATCTGACTGGTCAGCACCCATTAAACTAGCTGGGAAGAAAGTCTCACATGCCAGGGACACAAAAATTTAAGATAAAAGATAATTGATGGAAGATTATCACAGTAATTTTATTGTGCTGCTTCTTGAGACCACTGTATTGTATATAAAAGGAAAACATTTTAAAACACATAACTTCTTGAGTAGTTGATGAGTTGGCTGCCATTTTTTATCATGAGAACTAAAATCTTCCTTGGAATAAGCAGACTTATAACTTCTTTGACTAGTAACAAGTGTTGAAAAATAAGACCGTGTCCATCAAAGGGAGGTTCTGTTATACTTCATGACCCTAAATTTTGTTTGCTTGGTGAAAGTCCAGTGCTGTAATCAAGGCAGTGACAGACATGGAACTTGACTTCTGTTAAAACTTGGTTTTGCTTTAAAAATGAAATGGTTAGATTTCAAGTTAAGCAAATACGTTTACTCAGTATAGTTATTTATGCATTTATTATCATAGAAATAGCTTGGATATTTATTATGTTGACTATAAAGTTTTCTTCTGTATCACATATTTGCTATTCTTTCTTGGGCTAAATTGGTCTTGTAATGTCTTATTTATTGCCAGCTCGCACCTATTTTTTTCAGTAATGCTACTTTAAGTTTATAATATGCATGTAGTCATTAATTTGATAAAAGCAAAAGTCATCCAAACCTTTTCATCCCATACATGGAGGTTAAAATACAACTCTTCTAATAAAAAATGTTATTTAGTGCTTAACAGAAAGCAACACAAAAACAAGAAAAAGGAATTCTTTTTTTAAATTTAGCTATGCAGCAGGGGGCACCAGATGAAGGCAGAAATGAATTCTTATATTTTAAATCAGCTACAGCTTGTATCCTGCTCACACTTAAATAACATGGTATTTAATTGTTTCCCTATTAGTTTTCTTAATGGCTTTAACTTTGCAGTTCTAAAAGCTTTGTGAAGAAGACATTGATAACAATTCTCACTTATTAATTCAAATGAAATTTCTTACAGCCACCAGATTAGTAATTACACACATTTTTTCTTAGACGTATACTACTTTTAAGGTTTTAAAAAGGGAAGTAAAACTACATTTAATAAAAAATTTCTTGTTTTAGCATAGGCATTATTTTATGTTTTTAATACCTTTTCTACAAAATGTTTTTTTCACTAATAAAAAAAGGAAAGTCCTAGTGATCTGAAATGGTTTGAAAGCTTAATTTTATTTTCTTTTTATGTGAACTGATTTTTAAATCTGGAAACCTGTTCCCTTTAGCTGATAAATAGTTGTGTAGGAATTTATTTCTGAAAAGCCTTTTTTAATATTAAGCGCCGTTATTCAGTAGTTTCTCTCTTTCTCCCCACCTCCCCACCACCCAGTTCAATATCAGATGGAAATGATGCGGAGCCTTCGCCATGTCAACATTGACCATCTCCACGTGGGCTGGTACCAGTCCACCTACTACGGCTCGTTCATCACCCGGGCTCTCCTGGACTCGCAGTTCAGTTACCAGCATGCCATTGAAGAATCTGTTGTTCTCATTTACGGTTTGTAGGAGTTTCCTTTATTCTTCTTTTCTTCCCTTCATATCATTACTGCTACTATTTTTGCTTTCTGTCTTTCTGCCTCGAAGAGCAGCCTGGCAGGCCTTCTCGAGTAAATACCAACCCTGTTTCTGCAGCAGCCTCAGCAGCAGCTAAGTCTAGACAGGGTTTCCTTCTTTCTGTTTATTTTTCTTGCTATCAGAGCCCTGATGTGTACATTTTGGAATGCTGGAGTAGCTGCTTCATTTTTATTCCTCCATCTCCCCTCCCTCGTTTGAAAGGGCTGGTGGAACTAGACCAGATGTCTAACAAACCCCGCTTGCTAGAGTGTCTGGCTCTGTACGTGACTGACCAATCATAACACAGTGTGCCAAGATTTTTTTATACCTCTGACAGCAGCGTACAAAACCTGGACTGTTTCTTAGCACAAAGATTTTTTTCTTTTCGGCCCATTTAATGGTGTTTCCTCAAGCTCTCCAGACCAGATGTTCTGTGCTGTATCAGAACTGTAGGCAATTTAACAGCTTTATAGCCTCCCCCCTCCCCAAACACTCACAGTTTGCCGTATCTGGCAGACTTGCATATAGTTTCCAGCTGAGAAGTAAATGTAACGTCCTGAGTATCTGTCAGAAAAAATACTAATGAATACGATCAATCTTATGAGCTGCCCCCAAATTGTTTCAGTATGTTAACAATTGGATTACAGTAAAGAACAAGTTGTTAAAGTGTACTTATATTGGCTGGAAACATTGCATCATCAGACCTTGATGAATTTTCCACTTGTTTCCATCTATTTTGGTTTTCATTTTATCACCTATTGCTAAAAGTTTCACTGTGTTAAGTTTCAGACAACATGAATGTTAACACAGGTTTTAGGCGAATATTGGCGTGCCAGAGCCGTTACCGTGCGGTGAGTGCTAAGCTCCCGTACTCGCGGACTGTTGAAGCAGTCAGTTTTGACAAAATGAGTTTCTCTAAAACTAAAAAAGACATTTTTGTGATAGCACTTTGAGTTTAGTGTATGTGTTTTAAAAAATCTGCTTCAACTAAGAAATTTGAACATGCATATCAGTATGGGTAAATTTTGTTAGTGAGGCTATTCACTGAAATTAGTTCATTGAAGAACTATATCAATACACATAGTGAATTTTAATATTTAATATTCATCAGTATTCTAGAACCAGTATTACTAGTTCTAGCTTAGGAAGTTATTCTACCGGTTATAAATAGAATAATAGGTTCCTCCATTTTCACTTCGGTTTTCTACACTGGTTTGAATCTGTGTCAAATTGTATTCTGAATATTTATTTTGATCTTCATTTTGCAAGGGTGGTGTGCTGAATAACAGAATGTGCCTAGAACCAATGTCATTCAAGCCCTGGCAGTGACAGAATTCTTAGTAATTACTTTCTCTTTTTCTTATTCAAGATCCCATAAAAACCGCCCAAGGGTCTCTGTCACTAAAGGCATACAGACTGACTCCTAAACTGATGGAAGTTTGTAAAGAGAAGGATTTTTCTCCTGAAGCGTAAGTGTTTGGGGGCCTATAAGGCATACAGTAAAGGGCTGAGTGTTTTTCTTTAAAGATTTCAGTTTGCCACATTTATGGAATCCTCGGTGGTGTGGTAATGCTTTTGCCATGTGGACGGTAGAAGTTTCCTGCATGGCCGAGTGCCACTGATTTCTCCCTTTCCGTGTTTAAACTATTCTTTGTGGACTGTCTCATCTGTTGTTCTCACCAAGGGTGAATTCAGTTGGAGTAGGAATTAATTAGCTACTGGGTTTGGAGAATGAAATGATTAAATAAAGGGAATGAATGATCAGCGGCCTGTGAACTCCGAGTCAGTCCAGTTGTGAGCTCTTGTCTCGTAGCAGCGGGTGGGTTTGGGGGTGGGGTATAAACATTTTAGGGTTCAGAAGGATGTGTCTTACTGGGAATTTTGGGGTGACAAATATGCAGAAAATTAATCAGTAAAGCTGTTTTGTGATCTTACACAATGGCATTGGAATATTGGCATTAGAAATTTTAAGAAATATTCAGAACTTTTTCATTTTCTGTTCATTATAGGAAATTTTTTTCCTTATTAAAGTTAGTGGCTTTGACTTCACGTAGGACAGACAGAAATTTCATTGCTGGTTTTCTATTTGACTCCTGAAATAAATGAAGGTGCAAAGAATATAAAAAGAAAATGTTTTAAAGTTCTTTTTAAAGAACTTAAAAAGAAAACATGAAGAATTTCTGGATTATGGTAGTTAAAAGTAAGCCATGGGAAGCTGCATCTTGCCGTGTTCTGAAGCATCGGATGTGGGGTGGTCTGGGTGGTGGTCTGGTACTTGTTAATCTCTCCAGTTCGTGGGCTTTTAAATGGACTTTCCATTTCTCTTTTCTAGCTGTTTATTTTAAAGGTTTTTAATATAGGTTCTATAGCATAACTTCCTGTGACATTTACATTTTATTATCAGTGGAATTTAGAGGCTACCTGGTTACAAAGAAATAAGTTTCTTTTACCTGGAATCTTATCTTCTGGATTTACAGCTCAAATGCAGATCATTTTTGTTATTCAGATCACTCCAGTTATGCTTGACTGTGAAACTTATTCTCCCCCTTTTTTAGAGAGCACTAATGAAACAGATCCTGGGGAGGGCCTGTAATTAGGGGGAAATGTATGAAATAGTTTAACATTTATTTCTGACCACCAGGCTAAATTATTTTTAACATGCTTCACAGATTGAAAAAGGGAAGTATCACCTTTGAGCACATGTTTGAAGAAGTGCCGATTGTAATTAAAAATTCACATCTGATCAACGTCCTAATGTGGGAGCTTGAGAAGAAGTCAGCTGTAGCAGATAAACATGAATTGCTCAGTCTTGCTAGCAGGTAAGGGGCCCTGCCTAATGAAAAGTCCCTTTTTATCACTTTCTGCAAAAGATTCTGTTACTTAGACTCTAACCTATGAAACAAGAAGAAAATTACTGAAGCACATTTTGAGGTTACTAAGACCTGTAACAACAACATGTAGTACTTGTCCTGCCCAGGAAAACCGCCAAAGTGATAAAGCGAAACAGTATTTGAATACCAATGAGCTCCTGAATACTGCAGGGCTCCTCCGCTGCCTTTGCTGTGTATCGTTTTTGCTCTGATAAGGTAAATGCCCGTGGCGGAGGTTCTGCTCATTTGGCTCAGCATTATTTATTGCACCCTGCCCTCAGAGGCTTATGGTATTTTGTATCTGGGTGTTTAATAATGCTCAGGAGAAAAATAAAAATACCTTTTTGTTTTACTGGTGGTACTGGTCCTAGTTCAGACGCAGACTTTATTAGTAGAAAGCTTCCAGTTTGAATTTCCAACTGAAATTAGAATTTTGGGGACCTGGCACTGCCCTTAGACAGCAGTGACATAACGTGCCCGCCGCGGCTGCTGCAGCGTCTGCTTGCAGAGATTATTTATTACGTTGGTAAAATGCTCACTGAAGTGTTCCAAACAGTTGTTTCCTATATGGAGTTACTGTTTCTTTTCCCCTCATTTATTCTCTTAACAGAAATGGGAACAGATTTCTACATATAGCTCTTCTTCGAAGCCCTTTAAGCTTGATCGTAGTGATTGTGGTGGGTGGGTGAAGGCAAACACACCCATAAAGTGAAATTAAATGGACAGAGTAGGTAAGCAGTCAGTATGCTTTTGTTGAATGGCTGAAAGAAACATTGTTTTCTTAAGGAATGAGTGTGGAACAGAAGCTCAGTTACTTAATCAAATTTCTAGTTATCCCAGATGGAAGCTTGTATAACAGAATGATACAGAATTCTTTGCCATAAAACAAGATGGATAAATCCAGAAGGATCAGAGAGCCGGGTGTCTTCTGCATGCTCAGGATGGCTAGGGCTGTGGGACCAGAGAGCCAGGTGTCTTGTCCATGCCCTGGGATGGCCAGAACTGTGGTTGAAATGCCCCTCCCGTTGTGTGAGTCCACCAGAGGCCCAGGAAGTCTTCCCAGGAGGAGAAGGGAACCGGGTAGTGAATGACGTGCGTGAGATAGCCCCGTTGCGAGGCTAATTTGGCACTAAAGAATGTGCTGTTCGACTGCAAGCATATATTCATAATAATCCTTTAATTTGTCTCTTTTAGAAGGTCATATTTTTCTTTATTGCTTTTACAAACCCACTTGGCACACCTGTATTTAGAGGTTCGAGCTAAGAACCTTTCTCAGCAATGCAAAGTTACAATTTGATGAATTAAATATATAGTTATATAATAATTTTAAATTTACTATGTGAAAGCTTTTGCTTACATAATTTATGTCTTCACCCTTTTCCAAGCTTCCTTTATGGAGCGCACAAAACACACATAGCCCTTCTGTGCTTTAACGTTGGCTGTGAGCTGGTGCATGGTGTCTGTTTGTCCAGGGCATCAGTTTTAATAGCCAAGAAAATGTTCCCAACTCGCCATAGCTACTCAGATTGAGGCAAATACTGTAGTTTAGTTTTTATCTCCTGTGTTTGTTGGTGGAATAGGAGGTGAGGCCCTTGGCTTTTTCTGTGACGTTGCTTTAGGGGCACATTGGTGCCCCCGTTGGGGGAAACCATGAAGCAGCCTTGAAGCAGCACTTACGCTAATGGACTGTTGACACTGGCCCACACTGATAATACTGTTTTAAAAGCTTTGTTCTTTTCAAATTTTATTTTATAACATTAATCAGGCCAGTTGCCATAAAATTTTCTCTTAAGAAACCACATCAGAAATCATTCTTAAGCAGTTCCTTAAACATTTTGTTTGGTCTTGCTTTTTTTTTTTTTTCACAACCCATATGTGGTTACCAGTTCTTTGATTTACCTGATAAATTTGTCTGTGCTGTGAATAAAACATGCGATAGTCCCTTCATTTAAAAAGTTTTAATTTTTTATTTTATTAGATGAAAGTTCTGGTAATAGCTATTTTATAACAGCTTTTAATAATTTTTTTAATAAATGTGTTACATAAGCCTTTCACTTTTCACACATGGAAAAACAATTATTTTTATTTCCCCTTTAAAAAAGTAAACTAAGGGCGGGCATCATAGGAGGATAATAAGGGTAAATTGACACCATGGCCGGAGCTGACTTGTCACTGCAGGTCCTGGTTGGCATCTGGGTAAGGTGTCTGTGTTCGCTTTTCTTGTCTCCTTCGGGATAAACGAAAAGGCTATTTTATTGAAACTCCTAACAGTAACTCCCTGTTCAAGTTTTCTGGTTGAACTGGTACTGAAAAGACCCCCATAAAATTGCCCTTGGTAATGGACCCGTGATTTCCTGGTATCTGAAATAGTTGTGTATTACTGTTAATTCTTTTTGCCTTACAAAGACTATTGTAAAGACTTTTGAGTCTGGTTTGTTTGTTTGTTTTAGTATTTCTTATTGGCTATATTTCTGAAGAGCATTGTAATTATATAAACCCATGTTACAAAATGTTTAAAGTCCACGCTGCCTGTGCTTTTTTGTGTTCTTCACTATAATTGCATATATGATATCAGTATTTTAATACATAATACTACAGTACATAATATTACTACTGTACAGACTTTTGGTGGAGAGGGTGAGTCTATTCTAGTAGTACCTTTCTCATAACTCACATCAGTGTAGTCAGCCTCCAGTCTTTAAAGCTGTGGGAGCAGATGCTGGGTCCTTTTCCACAAACTGCAGTAACTCACCTTCAGGACTTTTTCTACACTGTCACTGTGCACCTCCTTCTCACTGCCCCAGTCACCTGGTCCCAGGATTGATGCTGATCCATTCCCTTCTCTGAATTCCTGTATGCTTAAAGGTGTAAATGACTTAGTTAACAACTAATCATGTAGTTAATTATAGCACTTATCTTTAATATCATTTTTAGGGCCTCAGTTCTTCCACTGGTCAGAATGTGAAAGGACCAGGGTCTCCCCTTAGGCCACTCCCTTCCATCCCTGCCTTCCTCCCCTTCCTCCCCAGATGTCTTCAGTTCCTCTCTCTACAGGTTCTTTCCTACTATATTTATTGCCTTGTTTTTCCCAGTTTTAGAAAATCTTGAAAATGTTCACCTCTTCAGAAAAATTGAAAGAGTAATCAGTGAACAAACACCCCATGACCCTGTTACCTAGATTCACCAGCGGTGCATCTTGCCACATTTGCACCTGCTCTCTAGACACATAGAAACAAACCAACCAGCCATGTACTTTCCCCTGAATTATTTGAAAGAAAATTGCACACATGACTCTTAACCCGGAGAGGCTTGAACATGCATCTCTTAAGAAGAAGGACATTTAATCTTGTTTACGACTCTCTCATCTTAAACATCAAAGTTACAGAAAGAACATCTTTTGACCTCATGCATCATTATCCACTTTCTTTCACCTTTTGCTTCTTTTTTATCCTTTTTTAAATAGTCAGAATTTTTAGTAGAATTTTATACAAAGAATAAAACCCACCATTTAAAAAAGTACAAGTTATTGGTTTTTAATGAATTTGCAATGTTGTGCAACAATCACCACTAGTTCCAGAACGTTTTCATTGCCCCAAACAGAAACCCACCACTCATGAACCAGCAACTCCTCTGTCCTGCATCTGCTGGCCGGCAAGGGTTGCTTTCTGTGCGTGTGGATGGCCTGTTCTGGACATTGTGTGTAAACAGAGCCGTGCAGTAGGTTTTCTGCATCTGACTTCTTCCACTTAGTGCAGTGTTATGTGAAGTTTCGCTCACATGGCAGTACTGCACACTTACGACTCGGCAGTATTCTTTTGTGTGGATGAAGCACATTGTATTCATTCATCCTTTGAAGGACATTTGGGTTTTTCTGCTTTGGGGCTGCTATGAATCGTGCAACTGTTAACATGCATGTGGAGGATTTTGGGTGAGCATGTTTTCATTTCTCTGGAGCATGTACTGGGGAGTGGATTTGCTGGGTCCTCCAGTAACTCTGTGGTCAACTTTTTGAGGAGCCGCCAGGCGGTTTTCACAGTGGCCACACCGTGCTTTTGCCCCACCCACCGCAGTGTGAGAGTGCCCGGTTTCCGTGCGTCCTTGCCCACAGGCCTCAGTAGACTCCCCCGGGATTTCCTGGTTCTGCTCTCCAGTCTGTTCTCTGCAAAGCAGCCAGGGTGGTCATGTTAAAATTTAAGGCCAAACCAGTGACAGACGGGTAGAACTCCAGGGCACAGTTCACCCGAAGTTGAGGGGTCTCGTTCAGTGTTGCTGGGTGTCATGTGGTGCAGCGAACGTCTTCCCAGGTGGGCTTGTCTGGCGCCCTGACCTGGTGCTGCGCTCCAGCCCTGCCCTCTCTTCTCCTCTGTCTGGTTATTAGCGCCCCTCCCAGGCTGCTGCTTCTCACCCTTTGCTTTCAGCCTCTTCTCTCCCTAAAGAGATGTTGCTGCCATTCTGTTTAAGTGTCTCCGCTTCCCCCTTTCTGTCTTCCCACCGCGAATCAGTTGTAACCTCGGTGGAGACAGAGACCATGACTGTCTCTTTCACTGCTGTCTCCGTTTGACAGCACTGAAGCTGGGATGTAATAGGTCTTGAAATGAGTGAATGAGTACTCTTTGTCAGCTAGTGGATTTATAGCACATGTGCAGTAATGGGCCTTACCACATGGTAGGAGATTGTTGCAAGCAGAAATCAGTGAATATGCTGGTCCTTTTCTAGCTAGTACATTAATGATGTACATAAAGTGATGTGCATTAGCATCATGTTACAAGATTTTGGTAAGTGAGTTGCAGTAGGAATTTCTGGAGAGGAAAAGAAGTAGGAACAGGTGTATCACAGATTCTAGGAAGGGTAAGAGCAGAGAAGCCCTCTCATAAGGCTTTGCATTTTGCTGTTGTTGCTCTTTGAAAACCTGTTAGATAGAAACATCATGTACCAGAAGTCTCAGTCTGTTTGCATGGTCTTTCCTTTCCGTGGCTACCGGTTTGAAAGTTGTGCAGCACCATTTCGGGGAGGGATTGCTAAGGAAAGGGGTTCAGAAGTACTGACCTTAGGTTAAACTTGGTTGTAAAGAAAAGAAATGTACATGTAGATTTCCTGCCAGGTACATTTAACAGTTCTACCCTGACATGCATGTGCTCTGACAAAAAGAAATGGAGCTATTTCAGACGTGGAAGGTTGAATAACTAGCTGACGCGGAGCCTTTCCTCTACCCTTGCTTTTATGTGTGCGTGCCTTCTCACTCATTTAGCAAATGGGAGACCAGTTTAATGCCTCGGAACTCTTCCAGAGCGGTGGCAAAACTGTAACTTTAAAATGTGACGTGTCAGTATATTTACGTTTCAGCAATCATTTGGGAAAGACACTGCAATTGCTGATGGACAGAGTGGATGAAATGAGCCAAGATATACTTAAGTACAACACATACATGAGGAACATGAGTAAACAGCAGCAGCAGAAACACCAGGTTGGTATTATGGAAAACTTCAACAACAGAATTCATTTCTCAGTGTGATGCTTCAAGAGGCATCTTCCAAATGATCTAATTATCTTTGATAAAGTACTGACTTTTAGCTAGTAACTCTATATCATATTTTAAAAGATTATCTTTGTGTAGTATGTTTCTGATATATTGCTTGCAACATATACTTAAAAATACCTTGCTTAAAGAGAGCCACTTTGTTAAGCTCAGATTGTAATGCCAAGGTTATGCAAATAAGAGTTGCATTTGTTGCGAATCAGAGGCAGAGGGATTCTGCAGTGTCACAGCTCATTTCTTTACTAACTATAATTGGTTTGGTAGTGGCTCGTTGCAGCATAGTTAGCAATCTTCAGTTCATTTACAAAACTGAGCAATTGTGATTAAGAGCAAGCAATTTGGATAGGAGATAATAGACCAACTGCTGTGAAATAGATGGTATAATACAGATAAAAACCCTAGAGTTACCTGAGTATTCTCATATGCCCAAACACTGCTGTGGCCATTTAACCTTTTCTTTATTAGTGTTGCCTGAAGGCCACCCGATTTTCACAATTCCCTGGGGTATTGTTTTGGGGCTATATTGTTCTGAAATGTTCTTAACATTTGATTCATAGATCTGTCATCTCTCTAAAGAGAGATTGCATCCGTACTACTTAAAGTGTCCATATGTGGAAGTGTTCTGTATGACTGCTTCGTGTTCATTCACATGTACTTTTCAGTAGGTGTGGCTAACAGTAGAATTAAGTGGTTCTGAGAATGTGGTATTAATTTTTTAAAATATCAGTGTTCATTTAAGTATTTTAACTGAGAAAATGGCGGTAAAGGTGGTGATGGTGAAGATCTCGGATGAACTGGGGAAGAAAGGCCCGGACCCTACTTGATTGCTTTCCTCTGCTGGGCCTCCCTTTGGTTAAAGGCCTGGGCCCTGGGTGTCAGACTGAAAATGTGTCCCCCGTGGGACAGTTGATTCTGGAAACCAGTCTTCAGCTATTTCTTCAGAATTCTAGTGTACCTTACAATTTTGCATTTGATGTTTATTCTTTCTTACCCATAACCCATATTAAATATTAAGTACAGGAATCTGTGCAAAGCAAGTTACTCCTCTACTTGAGGAAGAACTGTCACTTCCCCTGGTTTCATAGAAACGGCCCCCAAGAACTTGAAATTTGTGATGCCCACTTTGGCTTCCCATTACCTGACCTTTTAAGGCTCTGTGTGGGATGTCATGTCCCCCACTGTTGTAAGCAGTTTACAACTATTAGCCTATTAGCTCTTGTGTGTACTTTGATCTGTATATTTGTAGGTTGTCTGTACTAGGCATCCCCCCCCCCCCCAAGTTAGTCCCTGGCTGTTAGGAACCAGGCTGACAGCAGGAGGTGAACGACTGGCCAGGGGGGCAAAACCTCGTATTACCACCTCTTGCCTCTTGTCCCCATGCCACCATTCACCCATCTTCTGCAGACAGGTCTCTGGTGCTGCAAAGGTTGGGGACCGCTGATCTCTACCTTTATGTATATCCCTGCCTTCTCTCCAAAGAACCATAGTAATCCAGAGTTGGAAAGTTTTTGCAGCATTATCTGAGCTAATGAATGATACTGATCTTAGCTGTTGACTTAAAGCACAGATGATACCTGTATAATAATAATAATAGTGGTGACGATGTTCAAATAATGCGATAATGACCTCATCAGTATTGTTGTCATATTGGTCAGTATGGATGGAGTTGAAAGAATTCCTCCCTGTGGCATCTCATTACTGAGTTATTGAAGTGGAGATGACTTGTCCTTGTCATGCTGTTGTCCACCCCATTATAAGAAATGGTGAAGTTACTCCCCCGCACTCACTAATTAATCGGAGCTGCTTTGACTTTTAAGCCTCCTGTTTCTCACGTAAGCAGTTTTGTTTTTCCGAATCATTACTTACAGACCCTTAGAGCTCAGAGTGACACTGACGTTTACAACAGAGGAATTTTCTGTTGCAATGTGTAGCCTCTCAGGAGCAAGGGGAACCAGAGGTTACCCTTTATAAAACAGATGGGAGTTCAGAGCAGTGGGGTGCTGCCGGTTGCCTAAGTGAGAGAGTTCTTTTATTCTCATCAGAGAAAAATAACCGCATCACGTTCCGTCTGAATTTCAGTATCAGCAGCGCCGCCAGCAGGAAAACATGCAGCGCCAGAGCCGGGGAGAACCCCCGCTTCCCGAGGAGGATCTGTCCAAGCTCTTCAAACCGCTCCAGGCCCCGGCCAGGATGGACTCCCTGCTCATCGCAGGTACTGGTCGCCAGTGCGGAACGGGGCTGGTTTCTTCTCTTCTTTAGAAAGCAGGCGGTGGTGAGAGAGTGGAAAGGACAGAAAACGGACGTCGTAAGAGTTAGTCCATTTAAAATGGTTGAATGACAAGTTGAATCTGGTTCCTGTAATTGCAGAATTTGAGAATTTGTCGGGCTGTGTTATTTTAATGTCCTTTCGGTGCTTCACTGTGTGTGTATATAAACATTTTTGAGATGGCATTATAAACGTTCTAAAATGGGAAGGTTTTATTTGTTGTCTTCCATGGAGAGTAAGAAAAAAATTGTACAGTCTCATAGTGCAGAAGACCATTTAGCTGAAGCTGTTTATTTGTTACGTTCTAGCACAGCCCTGAGCCCAAGCCTGTGTGGTGTTCGAACTGAATTGAATCTTCCGACTTAACGGAGAAGTGTTTCCCTTAAATTGTAGCAACATGCATGTAATTCTGGGTGGACTTTCTCTGGAGATAGTTAACATTTAACACCTCCTTTGAGTGGTAGAGATTTTATTTTCTATGTTAGGACTTGATTCTGAATATGTAACATTCATTCATGATCTTACTAACTATAAGTACCTTATTTCTGTATAAATGTTGTTAAATGCTGTTTGATTCAGTCCGTTGTCTCTGAGGCATTTATTAGAGTGAAGAATCCTATTCAAAGAAAATTTGATCTTCCATGATTTCTGTTGGTACAGTTCTATTGATCTATTCTTAAGGTGGAAGAAAAGTCTAAGTTCCGTAAAGCTTTCTAGAACAGGTGTAAATTAAATTTGGAAAGCCCAGACACATTCCTTACATAAGGTCCAGTGGAAATAGAATTGTGTTTCTCATACTTTCAAAAACATGTGACTTTGCAGCAGATTAGGTCATTAGTGGTGAGACTTGGAAGCAGCAGCGCCGCAGTCCTTCCTTCCTGCAGCCTGTGCTCCGGCCCCCTCGCGACTCCGAGGAGGGGGGGAGCCCTGGTGTTTCCAGAGCACAGACTGGAAACTGCTCAGCGGTTCCCGCCCAGGTCCGGCAGGCAGGCTGTGGTTCCTCCTGCCCACCGAGGGCCGCTGGTGCTGCTGTCCACCTCCTGCACTGTTGGGCTGAGTGTGTGGTCACTGCATTTTGATCGGCAGTCAGTATGTTCTTAACTGCTGACAACTTTTTAAAAAGTTAGTTTTCCTGCTCTGTGTAGCCAAGAGTGGGATGAACTTAACGTCTAATCCTTATTACCCCTAATGGAAAAGTAGAGTGGATTCCTATATCCTTTTAACTCAGAATACCGGTGGTTCTGTATTATGTTGATTTCTTGTGAGATCAGTGTTCTGGGTCATTGGGTAATTTGTGGAATGTCATAACTCACTCTTTCACTTTCCCAAACACACAGGCCAAATTAATACTTACTGCCAGAATATCAAGGAATTCACCGCCCAGAACCTAGGCAAACTCTTCATGGCCCAGGCTCTACAAGAGTACAACAACTAAGACAAGGAAGCTTCCAGAAGACGAGTTAACATGGACTCTCAGGATCACCTTGGGGCAATCTTGGAAGTAATACATTTGCATATTGAAGTCTTTCTAGCCAATAATAAAATATATATAATAAAACAGTCTTGACTGCTTACTCATTTGGTTTGAGACATATTGTATCTGGCTGCTTATTTTTGCTTTCCTTCCACCAGTAACTTCCAAAAGAGGAAACGTTCTCACCAGAGCTCAGGCCTCCAGGGTCCAGCACCTTCACTATGTCCGAGGTGCCACTTCTCACCCACGCGCAGTTAGTGCTGCTTGTGCCGACTCCTGACCCAGACGTCCTGGCACCCACTGTGGTTCTAGCACCTCACCGCTCAAGCGCCCCGGGAAGCCCAGGCCAGGCTCCCCTGCACCCGAGGCCTGCGGTCCCTCTGGGCACTTCCCAGAGGGTCTGCCTTGGTGTCTTTTCAGGTGGTGGTTGACCAGTCCTCATGCCCATAGGTCACAGGGCACAGGAACTTGACAAAGTAAGTTACTTTACTAAAGGGCTATATTTTGTATGAACATGAAATTCATTCTACGTGTATTTTTAAATTTTAGGACTTCATGTTTATCTTTTTCATGCCATGAAATAAAATTCTGCTACTTATTGAGTGAAGAAAAAGGATTTGGGAGGACAGTGGTATATTGGAAAAAAGCTGGTGATTTGTATTTGAAAGGTCGTCAAAGATCCCACTGTTTGAGTACTGCCCAAGTCAGGTCTGCCTGCGGTGGAGGTGCCTGTGACGCTCAGGGCGATTTTCACCTTGAAGACTCACGCAGGAGGACGGTCAGAAGGAATGGGTGAAGGGCAAGAAGGGTTGAGAGACCTTTTTTCCAACAACACTGTTTGGGCGGCCCCACTGCGGGGTCTGGGGTCAGGCAGCCGGATTGATACCTGGCCCCTCTCCCTCCAGTGTTGTCTAGACCAGTCACTTAACCTCACATTCCTCATCTAGGTGAGAGGAGAGAAGGAGACAGTGTGTTAACACCGTGGGGTAGGTGTGAGTGTTAGCAGTTCACAGGGGGTCGAGGTAAAACGCAGATCACAGTGGCTGGTACGCAGCAGGCACCGGGTACCTGTTGTCTGTCCCGTGTATGTGTGTGGGGTTATTAGCAGGTTTTTCTTTTAAAAAGCTTGGGTCCTTGATCATTCTAGAATCCAAATACTTCCTCACACGAGTAATTCGTTTTCTAGGATAAATTCCTAGAAGTGGATTTAACCAGTCAAAGGGTATTTAAAATTCGAGGGCTTCTGACCTGCACTGCCAGTTGTCTTTGAGAGAGGGGACGTCGATTTGCTCCGTCACCTATGGTGGCGCCTTGCTTGAGCACGACTGTGTCACGCAGAGGCGGGTGTCGATAGACAAACTGGCCACGCGCCTGCCCTGCGCCCCTGTTCTCTGCTGACTTTTTCCCCTGCATTCTCATCCTCTGGGTTTGGAAGTACATTTGGAGTTGAACGAAGCATGCAACAGCAAAATGAAGGAAAATAAGTTCAAACATAAGCCTAACTTCTGTTTTCCTCATGGTGTAAGGTTAATTTAACAGATCCAGTTATGTTTTTTTAAGGCATGATTCCGTTGGTGTAAATTCCATCTGATTGTTTAGATACCCGCAACACGGAGCCGTACGGGAGTGTCCCCAACAGGAGATTTTGGTTGCGTCCGAGTGAGGTGGGACGGTGGCGGAAGCATGGTTGGGGAAGCCGAGCCAGGGGCCGTTCAGCCTCCAGGTGTGCGGTGTTGGGGAGAAACTTCTGTTCTGCATTGGTTGGAGGGCTGCGTTCTGACACCCTTCAGTAACAAATGCCTTTGGTTTATCTTCTGTAAATATTTGTGGTTTCTTCAAGGTGAAATGAGAAAAGCTCATAAACTGAGTACAGGTCTAATAAATTATTCACTTACCCAAGAACAAACAAATCTGAGCGTGTTAATCTAGTGGAAAATTATGACCCAAGGAAGAAAAATATTTGCCATTAACCCCATAATTGATAAAGCTTTATAAGGTCTCAGAAAACAGCATTATTCTTAATTAAAAATACCTGAGGAATGACTCTATAGACTGCCCAAAATACCTTCCTCTTTTAACAGTGAGGTCAAGGAACTCCCATGTTTGAAAGCTGGGAAGTTGAAATGTGGTTATCTATTGTTACCCTACTTAATGGTGGTTATTGTGATTTCTCATTGACAGCATTTAAATATTTCATATGTAGTGTCTTTTAAAACATTACTACATTGTTTGCTGTGTTTTTATAGCATTCTTCAGAACACCTACGTCAGCTTCACTTTTAAATTTTGCTGGCATTGAACTCGTGTGGATATCAGAATGTTATGAAATCCTTTTTTGAGTTGTAAACTCCATTTGTATAGTAAACATTCCTTATACAAGTTAAATGTGTAATATGCCATTTATCAGTTGTTGTTCTGTTGTCACTGGGTGTCCTTTGCTGTCATCGTTCCATCAGAGAAATGGGCCAAGGGCGCTTAAAGGGGCAGCGCTGCACCGGGGCCAGCCCGAGTTCTCTGCAGGGCTTGGTTTAAGCAGGTGACGCGAGTGCTCGTCTGTGGAGAGCACAGTCAGGTCGTCAGTGCCTTGCAGAGTGCCTTGGTCCTTTCAGCAGAGCAGCCTCCCTCCCTTGGGATGTGTGGGAGGGGTAATGACGGGAGGGAGAAGGTGGGGGTGTTTCTGTATCCCACTGCCCGAGGCTGTGCTAGAGTCCTTAGAGCCCACTTGAGTGTGAACCTCTCTGGGTAGAGTGGAACAGCGTTGGCACCGATGCCCCAGTTACAGAGACAGGGCGGGAATAGATGCAGAGCCAGAGCTTCTGGGAAGTTAACGGTTCATTGGAGCAAAGAGGCGTGGCCCCGTCCCCATTGCCTTGAGCTTCCTTTTACATAGATGACATCCTCTGTAATGCACCTAAAGCCTGCTTGGTTCCTGGGCTACTGGCAGAACCCAGAATGGCTGTTCTGAAGCCTCAGTAGTGATTTTGGGGGTTCAGTCTCTGGATTCAGAAATGGTTTCCAAGGCCACCACCTGACACTGGGGAGTGTGGATAATTTTGTAGGGGGTTAGTCTATCCCTGGTGCTTCTTGACCTGTATCCTTGTTTTCAGAGGCTGTTAAGCCCTTACTTACATCATGTGATCAGTGTATTAGAGTCACAGTTTGATTCTGCAGGATGGATGTTGAGGTCAGTTGCATTTTCTTACCACTGTGAGTGAGGCCCCCATTTTCGAGCCTCTCATTGGATCAATCACAAGCAGTCTACCAAAGATGGATGCAGGCTCATGTCTAACTTAAGCATTCCCTGGAACCTTCACGAGCTGCAGGATTAGTGGATGGGGTGCTGAATCCACGCTTCCTCTGGGACTTGCTGGAAGTCCTTTTCAATATTTCATTTCTTTCCATGTGCATCCTTGCCACCTCCAAAAAATAAAAAGTACAAGCAAGTTCCATCCACTGATCCTGTACAATAAGGAAAGGGAAAGATGAGTTTCTCTTTTAATCCAGAAAGGACTGGTTTCACATTAGGACCAAAGGGACGTCCCTGCCATTTCTTCATGAGACCTGTAACAGTGCAGGGTGGTCCATTCCAAGCATCGCCGAATACTGCGTTGATTGCAGTAGGAAAAGACTGCTTCTGGCATTTGTGTCAGTCCGAAGACGTCCACTCAGGTGTCCCTTCATTTTCTTCAGTAATGACCCCTCTCCAGGGCACAGCCATTTCTGGCTACTTCCACTTTCCCTTGTGGACATGGAGGCAGAGAATTTGTTTAACTTTCAACAGTGTTTACTGCCTCCCAGGGTAAATGGCCTTTCCTTTTTCTTCTTGGACAGCAGCCTTTTGCAGGGTTGCACTGTGTGTGTTGGAGATGGTTCTTATTTTGTCCGATCCCCTGAGTAGTCTTTCCCCACCTTTGTTTATCTTGTCATTTGGCTTTGGTTTGCTAAATGCATTCCTGGGGTCAATCTGCCTGCAATTCCTGGCCGCCTCCATTGTGAGGTGTTTAAATTGCATTTCGTTTTTTTAAATAGTCACAAAGATTTTACCCCCCCCCCCCATGTCACCTTGCATCTCTGCATGTCATAACTCTCCTACCAGGCAGGCAGTTGTCCCCGTAACCTCATCCAGGTCACAGTGGTGAGGGTCTGTGTCTGTGTCTGATGTGTGCAACTCCCATTATTGCTAATGAAAGGTCTTCCTGTGCATTAAAGGGAAACGCGGCCTCTAATGAGGTACAGAGAGGAACTGCAGCTGCTGGTTTCCACTCCTAGCTCACTGCACTATAACAGAGATGCGCTCTCCGGAGGCAGGGGGCCAAAGACATACAAAATGCACGCACTTCCTACGGAAAACGTCCAGCCTGGTCTTAATGGACGGGTGCTGTTGTTTGGCTTGTAGTCTCTGACGTTCTGTACCTGCCGAGGGAGACCCCTATGATGGAGGCGAAAGGCCCCGATACTTGGAGAAGGAAGTGAAGAGACTAATTACATTGCATTTGAAATGGCTTTTAAAAACAACCCAGTAGCATATTGTCTCACAGTGTGCAGAGTACTTGCGTGTTTTCTTACTTGGAAGGGGAAAAGGGCACAAGGGTGGTGTGAAGCCGAAGTGCCTGGTGCTGACAGCACTAAAGGAGGGAGAATCGCTGCTCGGGGAAGGTGACCCGAACCCAAACACGTTGTGCCCTGGCCGGGTGGCTCGGCTGGTTGGAGCGTCCCCTTGTGCCCCAAAACCTCGTGGGTTTGACTTCCGCTCTTGGGTGCCTGTGGGAAGCCGCTGATTGATGTTTCTCTCTGACATCAATGTTTCTCTCCCCCTTCCTCTTAAAATCAATGATAAAATATCATCAGGTGAAGATTAAAAACAAACAAAAAACATTGTGACTGACTAACGTCAACCTCCTAGGAGGCAGGACCAAGTGGACGTCAGGTCTGGAGGTCTCTGACCAGCATGCAGCACGACTTCCTTCTCAACGCAAGTCGAGGAAAGTAGTTTGTGTTTCAAGATAGCTTCCTCTTCATGTGGTATTTCGTGATGACCCATTCTCTCCCCTCCCCCCCCATCAATTCCAGAGACTTTCACTCCTAATTTACCTGGCCCCCCAAATGCACAGGATCCCAGTAGTGAGTTCCCAGTGTTTGTGTTCATCATTGGACCGAGGTGTGAACCTTGCACCATTGGTAACCCTGTTCTGATGAACAAGAATTGGGATGAAGGGATTCCCCGAGAATGTAGCTAACCTCTTGTTAATCCTTCTGTAACACGGGCCTGAGAAGCCCAGACCAAGCGCAGAGGAAGAAATGGGGGGACAAATAGGAAAGTGCTCCCAGTTTCCCAACACCTGGGTTTTCCGTGTCCAGTCCCATTCCTAGCCACGTTTGTATTCCTGCCCTTGGGTCTCACAAAAGCACATTTGAATCTTAACATTACCTGCCCTACCTTTTTTTTTTTTTCCTTCAGCAACTTTGGGCTGGTTCCTGTTGCTTTCAACCTCAAAAATCCCAAGTCCAACTCATGTAGGTGCCAAGGCATATTTGCCATTGGCCTCAGTAGGTTTGAGAAGGTGCAGCCTGAAGAGGGCATGGGAGGATAAAGGTCACATTGCAATTATATTAACAGACTTTAAAGCAGGAGGGGGCCTTGCCTGTCCTCCTGCCCCCCCCCTTGGACACCCATTCACAGATCATGGAGACGGGTGTTTCCAAAATAGCCCAGATCATCTACTCTTTGTAGTGTTGTGTGTCTCAGTCTTTCTTTTTTCTTTTTCAATGACAGTTCACATTCCATATTATTTTGTATGAGTTTCAGGTGTATAGTCAGCATTTCTTCAGAGTTTGGATGTCGCCCCTCGCACACTGAGCCTTCCTGTTCGTGAGACACTTGCTGCTCACTGGTGCAGTGTGGCACTGCGGAGTGGGCCCTGTCACGCTGGGAGCTCAAAGGTTTCCCACACTCCAGAAGGAACGAGGAATTAGGGGCGAGTGAGACACCCCTTGCGTCTCCCCATCATCACCCTGACGGTTCCAGCTGGGAACGTGGATGTCAGAGGAGACCTTGCGCTGCTTTGTTGGAGCTCGGTGCTGTGAACAGGTGGCGGGGTGTTCTAAATTTGGTCCGGGAAGAAAACAAGCCAACAAAATTAAGCTAGATTCTTCTGACAGGGAAGTTATTTCTTTAGAGATGCAGATGTCAGTTTTATGAAAGTACAAATCAGCGCTGGGAAGAGAATACATGAAGAGGGGTGTGGGGGGGGGGTCAGAGCCCCTCCTGACAGAACACTTCGGAAAGCTCGCCCGTGTCTCTGCTCCTCCACCTGCAATGACAATGGTGTGTGGAGTCCATTCCTTTTCTCTGCCAAACCCACAGACGACAGGGTACTAGCAGTTCATCAGGAACAAAGGCATTTGCATTCGTGATGTTCACGTTACTCTGCTCGTGCCCTGTGAATTCACGGATGTATACGGAATTCAGAGATCATCGGGGGCAGGCGAGGGAGAAAGGGAAGGTGTTGGTTTTGCATTTTGATGAAGCCCCAAGGTGGCAGATCTGAGACGACAATCTCCAGTCTTGCGTCAGCAGCCTGGAGCAGTCATGGGGGGGCGCTCTGCAGAGGGAGGTCCGAGGCTGGCCGTGCACATCCTGCATGGGTTCTGGTCTGCAGCAGACCATTGCTCCTGACTTAAAGCCCATTGGAAAGAAGATGACTGATGCTCTCATGAACTAGATGCCTGTTTTTAGGAAGAAAAGCCACACGGCCGACCAAGAAGAGTGGCATTTTTCCTTAAAAGAATTCAGTGTTACTTGCCCTGTTGGTTCAGCACTTCCGAGTCTTTCTATGTTGAACTTGCAGGTGGGGTTTTGCTGGCAAATGGAGCATCACTTGGGGATGAAAGTGGAACCACAGACTTTCAAAATGGTGATCTTTCTGTTTCCTCGGTAACTATTAACATCACAGCACCTCCTGGTGGTTATTCAGCAGACAAGCACTGGGAATGAAAGGGCAGTAAGTCCTTACCCAAGGGCTGTGCCTCTCTCGGTAAGGCCCCTGGAGGAGCACCTGGTGAGCTTGTCAGAAAGGCAAATTCTCTGGCCTGGGCTGGGTGGTGAAGGGCCTCAGGAGCCTTGGGGGTGTGTAGCCCAACCACCTGTGCTCCCCCACATGCTTCAGGTCCCCTGAGGCTAGCTGGGGTTGCTGGAGACAGTGCTTCCTGAATCTGGCCTCGGGTCATTGTAACCTGGGAGTTTTCTTTCGTCTTTTCATTTGCCTGAGGTGGTTCTGGGAGGCATATTGCCATAAATTATTTTTAGGGTGGCCCCCTCTATTAGAAATTAAGGGTCAGATTGTGGAGAAGGATGGGGATTCCAGACAGCAAAACAGTAATTCCAAGCCTGGAGGAAGAGGGTTTTGGAGGCCAGTGGGGCTGGGAGAGGAGGTGGGGAGAAAAGGAAGGAGGGAAAAGACCAAACTCCTATACAGCCTTGTTTGCAGGAGGAGCCTTGGATGCAGGTGCCAGAGAAATGCCTTCCCTTTGGGAGTCGCCAGCATTTCAAACCAGGTGCGCAGGGGGCCTGGGATGGTAGCAGGGCTTTGTTTATCTGACTGCTGATTGCAGCGGCCGCCTCCCACCTGGAGACAGCAGGGCCGCGGACTGCAGCAATAGGGCAGCCAGCGTGCGCCTCTCCACAGCCTTGCACTGAGCCAAGCCTCAGGGGCATGCATTCTGGTCTGAAATCTCAGTCAAGTCCTGGCAGTGGGAGTGGCAGTCTGCCTCCTACCTTCACTCTCAAATAACTATAGAGTCAGGGGTCAGATTAAAACCCAAAGAAAGAAAAAAGACCCAACTATATATTATGTTTTCCAGTAAAAATGTAACTGCGAAACATCCACCCCGTCATTGAGGGTGAAAACAAGCTGATGTTGGAGAACAATAGCCACACTGTTCTCTGTCTCATCCTTGGTCAGAATCACGTGCAGTTCTCTCCAAACAGGTGTCTCCAAAAGATGGGCCTTTAAATCTGTTGAGAGACTGAGTGCCACTGGTAGAGGGTCACACTAGAGCAGGAAAGAGGCTCAACGTTTGGTGAATGGATTTCTTCTTGGGCAGTTTTATAGGGTTGGCAAGGAGAAGCGCATTTTTAGCGAAGTGCAGACTTTCATAGGTATAGCCCGTTCAGGATGGAGACTGTGTGGTCTGCTGGGGGAAGCTCGTTGGAGGCACTCAGAGCGGAGCGCTCTCCTTTCTCCCTCTCTACTTCAACTGTTTTTCTTTCTTTTTTTTTTTTGCAGTTTTCTGAAATCGTCTTTTTTGTAAAAGTATGCATATAGAAATTGAGATTTAATTTGTTACAGCTTGCATTTAAAACTCTGGAAAAGTGAGAAGTAATTGGAAGATAACAGTCGCAGCTGCCTAACCAGTTGTTTCGAAATATGGCAATAAAATGTTAAATTTGAGGCTTGCTATTTTTGTGCACGGTGTCTGTCATTGGTTATGATGGATTTCTAACCGCCCTCCCAAGTTAATGTTTTAGGAGCGGGCAGGGGGGATGCTTATGACAAGTTGTAGGCTTAACATTATTTCTGAAGAACACTTGCAATAAATGAGGCCCTGACTGTAAGCTTTACATATAGTAGCAATTCATCTCTTTTTTTAAGCAAAGGTGGGGAAACAGCTAAGTATTCACCACACTGCTCAATTGACCCAGACTAAAAGGCAGCTTCAGATTTTGGATACTGCCACTGGAAAAAAGGCCTCAAATGTTCGGGACCTAAATCCTAGGACAAATTTGGACTTAGAGGGAGAATGAGCAGTTTTGAAGAAAGAGGCCGCTTATTTGCATTAGAAATTGGGAGGTATGGGATGGCTGCAGTGTATTACATGAACATCCAGTGCCAGGCAAAGACGGCGCTTTGTTATCTCTATAAGTGGAATAGCCTGCAGCAACAGCACGGACCTCTCAGGTTATTTTCAAGAACGTGGAGCCTGTTATGCCGGTGGAGCAAGTGGCAGGCGGCTGCGCATGCCCAGAGTGTGGTGTGGGCGGTCTGGGGAGGCAGGGGGCCCTCTGAAGGGGATGGAGGGGGATGCAGGGGTTTCCCAAAAATGTTCTCAAGACCGGTTTTGTGTGATATTCATAGGTGCTACTTGAGAGGGGAGGGAAAAACCCAAACCCAGAACTCTTCTGGTCAGATAAATTAGAGAAAGTCTTGCCGAAACAGCGTCTTCTTCAAGAGTCACACAACTTTTAATACACGTAGTGACGTGTGAAGTTTTCAGAAGTGGCTGGAGTTAGTGGCTGTCCTCGGCACAGAGCGGGTGGGCATCTGAGCACGTCCCCTTCACTGAGCACCCGTGGGCCTGTTGCTCCTGTTGCCTCCTTTTGTACCAGGGACATAACAGGACCACCTTGACCTACATGCAACTGCCAGTATTTGACCTAGAGAAGCCAGTTAGCGATTTCACAGGGCTCCGCCCAATTCCCTCAGCACACTATGTATGTGCACGGTGGTGCACACCTCGTAGGGTTGTTGGAAGGGTCACGTCGGCAGAGCTCCGTGCACTCACAGGAACAAGTGTTCACGGTGTGGAGGGCTGTGTAGGCTGCGCGACCAAGACAACGTGACCACAGGGCCGTGTCTCCAGCAGTAGATCCAGGACTGATGTGGATTCCTGAGGGGGTTGTTAGAAAGCAGGGGTCAGTGGGACTTTTTCTATAAAAAAACTAGATAGCGTATTATTTCAGAAGAAAATTTGCAATAAACGAGGCCTTGACTACAAACTTCACATGGAGTAACAATTATATGCGTGCTGTATGGTCCCTATGGCAACTGTTCGACTCTGCCCTTGTAGTGGGAAGGCAGTCAGAGACAATGTGTAAAGGAATGGGTGTGACTGTGTGCCAATAAATCTTTATTTACAAAAAGCAAGCAATGAACGTCTGGATTTGGCCCCCAGCTATAGTTCTCTGACTCTTTAGATGAAGAAAGCCGAGAGCTGTAGAGGTGAGAAGACTGAACTGGGTATTTGGAGACCTAGGTTGTGTTTCCGGATCTTCACTAAGTTGACTTCAGGCCTTACCAGGTTTATCAAGGGACTTGGTATTTTCTGCCCTAATAAACTCAAACTGAGAGCAACATGGAAGAAGGTGTTATAAAGCAGTCTAACACCTATGCAGCCCTGGCTGGTGTGGCTCAGTTGGTTGCAGCATCGTCTCATGACTGAAAGGTTGCAGGTTCAATTCCTGTTGGGGCATGTGCCTAGGTTGTGGGTTCAATCCACAGTCCAGGCTAGTGGGAGACAGCCAATTGGTGCTTCTCTCTTGAATTAATGTTTCTCTCTCTTCCTCTCTCTAGGGGTGATTTAAAAAATGTCCTCCCATGAGGATAATTAAAACAAAACAAAACACAAACACAAACCTTGCACACAGATGAGGGAGGACCCCCCCCCCCAAGAAGACCAGAATTATCTTCTGAAGGGCAGGCCCCTTGTAGTACAGGCTCCCCCCCACTAGGTGACTATTCTAGGAACCCATCTGTATCAGTGCACCAGCTGGCGTTGTTGTGAGAGGCTGCATTCAGCTTCAGCGAAAGTTTTTTGAAGACTCTTTCAACGTGTTTGCCCATTGCATGATGGGTGATTCATGAGCACACCTGCCCACACCACACTGAGTGTTCAGCAATTTTTGACCAAAACCAGCATGACCCCTGTTGCCCTTGTACCCTGGCTTTTCTCCCCATCGTGCCCTGAGTGGTGGGTTTTTTTGTTTGTTTGTTTGTTTTCTCAGCTGAAAAAAATTTCTCAAAGGGAAACATTTTGCCAATGTGGAAGAGGTGAGGAGACAAAACAAAACAAAAAGTGACAGAAGTACTAAAGGCATCAAAACTGACGAGTTCAAAAACCATTTTGAGCAGTGGGAAAAACATCTCAATTGGTGTATTGTATCAAATGGAGAATACTTTAAAGGTGACTGAAACTTAAACACCTAAGGAAAAAATACACAATTTTTATAAAAAATTCTGAGTTTTGGGGGGGGTCCCCCCCCAAATAGTATTACTTTGCAAGGTCTATTACCTGTTCTCTTTCGTTCAACACGTTCTGCCTCAGCATCCCCTGTGGTTCCATACTTCGGGGACGCAGCAATGAACAGGACGGTGCCCTGGACCGTCGGCTCATACATTCTCTTGGGGGCATTTATTTTTGGAGCATTGTTACATAATTTACATGAAAAGTGGTGCTATAAGATTATTGATCCCTCCACTTTTTACAGAAAACCCTTTGTCCTGAGTAGAACAGAGGAAATGAGAAAGCACGTTTAAATACAAGCTAGTCCAGAGGAGAAGAGAAAGGCTTCTCCGCAGATGCTGACTGCACAGGACTTAGGATGAAGTCAGGCTCGGTTGGTATTTGAGCTTTTGCTACAGTCTTGGAAGAATGCTACATTCTGTTTATACAGCAGGCACCCCTTCCAGCCACAGATGTTTCCGGCACCTGGTTAATTTTTCCAAGAAAGGCCAATGCTCATTAAGACTCCCGAGTCCCAGAGGTAAGTTTTATGGGTGGGGAAACTGAGGTACTGAAAGTGGTAATGGGATTGGCTCTGATCACAGCTCGCTGGCTGCAGGACTCGGGCCAACACAACTGGCAGGTCCTAGGTCCCCCTCCCTGGGACTGCCTGACTCTCCAGAGCGCCTGAGACTTCTCAGGATCCCGACTCCAATTAGGCTTAAGAAGTATTAGAGGGCCTCGAGATCCTTCTGGGAGAGAACCCGTTCTGACAAAGGAGAGGCTTAAATCAAGAAACCAGATGTTGGGTCAGGGCGAAGGCTTTAGCAGCATCTGCCGTGAGGTGGGGGGCTGCACGTGTTAGAGACGAGGGGGACAGTGTGGAAACAGGGTCTCTCTCCTGCCTTCCGCCGGCCGGTTTCCTCTGTCCTTTAACTGGCCCGTACCGAAGTCTCTCGGTGGAGGAATATCCTGGAACCAAAATGGATTCCTGTCTAGGAATGGCTCCCATAATATCATTTCTCACGTTCCGTTTTACCAGGCACATCTGGAGTTGGAGCCAAATATCTTATCCCTTCTTCCCAGTCTATGGCAGTGGTCACCGACCCGGAGGGCTGATCGAACCTCCCAAAGGGTCCAGGGGTTTCGGGAGTGTTAGGTGTCGTTTGAATATTATGCTCGTTTAATATTATGGTTTAATTTTGTAACTGGGGAACTAAAAAAGAGAGTCTGTTGGCTTCGAAATTTGCCCATCTTGGCATTTGCTAAAAGTGAACTACCAAGAGTGACGATCAAATTTCTGTGACTACTTGGGATCACCAGTCATTCTAAAACTTGTTGGGAGGCTGGGTGATTTTCATGTTAACCAAAAGAAGATTTGAGTGTCTATTTTCCTTTAAAAAAAAAAGAGGTAATCAGAAATAAGAATAGGCTCTTTCCTAGCTGCCTGGCTGAAGCTGCAGGCCCGGAGCAGGCAGGGGGGTGCAGACACGGTCTCAGCAATAACGTCGGGGCTAAACATACCCAAGTGCCGCGTGTTCACAGAGGGCGAAGACCAGCTTCCAACAGGAGCAAGGATGGTTGGTGAGTGGGCTTGATGCTGCATCTGGAAGGCCAGCTGACCGGGGTTTGCTGGGACAGGTGAGAGCCAAGTGTGAGCGTAAGAGCAGGTCTGTCGCTGTCACCACAGGTTCCCGAAGCTTGTCTCCAGCATGTGAGTCATAGATGAAGTCCCCAAGTGATACCAGGTCCCAGCTAAGCAGAATCTCACCACTTCAGGATGCAGAGGCCAAATGCAGCAGGAACTGCTCTGAGGTTTATTCACTCCTTCTTTGGAAGGTGAGAAGGAGGCACAGGCTGTCAGGAACAGAACTTGAACTTCTATAGAACAGTTTTCAGCTGCCAAGGTTGGGGTGGGGATGTTTGTCACCACAGCACAACTTAAGCCTGTCCTGATTTACTGAGCCTCAACTTTCTTATCTGTAAAATGGAAGTAAGACTACCCTCCTCCTGCTGTGAGAATTTAACAAATTGATGTTTACAGATTGTGTCGTCCATAGCTAACACTGGGGAGGGGCTTGATAAAGGTGACTGTGTTGATGCTGGTGTTGAGAACAAGTTGTTCTGCTGCTGCCGGTGTGGTCACTTACAATGAAGAGGCTCTGAGCAAGGGTATTGGTATAGAGTCTGTGGGTGGGACACATCTCTGGAGCTGGTCTGATTCATCCACACTCTCTTACCCGGTCTTCGCCATGGCTGCCTTTATTCATTTTTTGCATATTCGTTGAGCCCCTGTTTTGCACGGGGCATTATGCCAGCCCTGGGCAAACAGCGGGGAATAAACCAGAATTACTGCCTCTCCCAGTGCGCATCCTCTCGGTCCTCAGGGAAGCAGATGTCCTTTTACAGAAAAATGGCAAGGGAACTGGAGGGCTGGGGAGGGCCTTCAGATGACCCGGGGAAGGAGAGAGGTCAGGATGGAGCATTGGGTAACCAGAGTCTCAGACTGCAGCCCAGTGCTAAGAAAGTTTTAGCCAGAGGTGAGGGAGCTTGGCAGGAGTCCCCACTGGCAGGAGTGGCAGCAGTCAGTGCTGTCCTCGCTCCGCGGCTGGGAGCAGCCCATGGGAAGTAAGGGCCTTGGCGCCGCATGAGGATGCAGAGCACAGCAGCGGGGCCCAGTTGTCGCTGGCCCTCCCTGCAGCTGGGGACCTGAGCAGCACAGTTTTAGGGCTGCCACTCTGCCTTCAGGGAGTTTACAGTCTGGAGGGGCTTGAAACAAATCATTACCTGAGTAATCAGTGCTTTGCTACTGTGGAGAAGTACAGGAGGCCAGGAGATGGTGGTGCAGAGAGCCTGCTAGTAGGGGGGTTGGGAAGCCTTCCTGGAGGAAGAGGTTTCCTGGGGCTGAGGTTAGAAAGACAGGCCGGAGTTGGCCAGGTGAAGATGGGCTCGAGGAGTATTCCAGAGAAGGCGAGAAGCTGGAGTTAGGGGCATTTGAGAGAGAGAGAGAAGAGGAGGAGGAAGAGGAAGAAGGAGAGGAGGAGAGAAGGAGGGGAGACACAGCAGGGTTGATATCTGACAAATTGCCATAGAAATATAGAAATTCTGGGCCCTTCAAAAAGGACCATTTCTGTTCTCTCCTTTGAGATTCTGTGGATGCATTTTTTTCCCCCAGGAAAAAACAAACACACTCTCCCCCAACCCCCCTCAAGTATACACTCTAAGAAGACCCAATTGAGCCCTTGTGCCTAAAATATCAAGGAAGTCTGGATTAATCTGCTCCTTGAGGGACATTGGGACATGCCGGCCTTACCGGTGAAGACTTCATCAGTCGTGGATACCAAGGGCCTCTCTGTGCGGAGGAGGGGTCCCAATCATCTGCACTGCATTAAAAAATGATGAAACACCAAACGGGCTATAAAATTAGTCCTGCGAGTGTACCTCAAGGACACCGTATGTCACTTTAATGTTCGGGAGACTGACAGAATCTAAGCAGGAAGCTGCTTGTGTCCCGTCCACCCAGCCCCGCGCCTCCCAGCCAGGTGCCCTGCTGAGTCTGCAGTGTGTGCAGGGCACACTGACTGCACCCCTGCAGAGACAAACAGATTCTTGCAGGGGGTTGCTGAGTGAGAGGGGCCAGGAGAGAGAGAGAGCTTCTGAATTTCCTATGATCTTTTTTCTGAAACCCTGGCTTTTCTTAAACCCTAGACACCTTAGCTGATTTCTAAAATACATCAGTGCCCTTACAACCTGTTTCCTTTCTCCTAACCCACCCCCTCCACTGGCCCCCCAAAGGGCCCCTGACGTGGATAAGCAAGGACCCCTGTCATTCGCATCTCAGATGATTCCTGGCCTCTCGGGACAGGAGGCCCCCACCTTGAGCTCTGACACTGTCTGTTTCTATTTAGCTCCCTCGCCCCTACTGGACTCTGTTGCCTTTTCCTCTTCTGCCTGAAATATATTAGCAATATGTATAAATCCTCAGCGGCCGGCTCTTGGAGGGGAGTAACGTTTCTGATATTACTTAAAAGAAATCAGTTCTGCGTGATGAAGCGTTCAATTCTGTTTTTGCCCATCTGTGTGCCTGAGGAACGATGCTTATTAGATTAGATTTGTCTTCGGCTGTGTTAGCATCGAGCGTTTTAGCTGCTCTTTCTGCAGAGAGGCGCGCTCCCGCCCACGCCCCCTCGCAGCTCGGTTCCAAGTGTCTGCAGCTCACCGTGCATCTGCCGCTGCTCCACTGGGGCCGAGGAGCCGCTGACAGTGATTGGCAGAGAATGTTTCCAAGGATTTTTTTTTTTTTTTAATGAAAAAGAAAGGGAAGAAGAAAGAAAGGGAGAAAAGCAAACCGATTAAAAATGAAACGAAAGCAGAGAAGTTTTGCGGAAGCGTGACAAGGAGCGACTAGACCTCTGCGCAGGTCCGTGGTGGCCGCGCAGTCCAAGCTGCAGGCCCTTTGAGGCCCAGCCACGGGCTGGCGTTCGCTGCATCGCCCACACGACGCTCTTTCTTGGAACCCAGACGACGTTCTGCATTCAGCGTGCTCACTGGGGTGTTTCTGACTTGCATTCTTCAGCCCCCATGTTCTTGGCTTTTGAGTGTGAGAATCTCAGGGGTTTACAAAGGCAAGCAGGCGGAGGAGCGGTCGCTGGAGTTTCGGAGCGCACCCCACCCTGCAAACTATGGTTTCGACCCGATTTAGGAGCCAGCGTGCCTGGACCCGGACAGGCTGGGGGGGCCACCTCACCTTTGGTTCGAGCGGGTGTCTCTCTCCTCCTTTTGGGAAGAGAAAAGTCTTAGGCGTTGTCTACGCAGTGTTAGAGAACCCGTGAGAGAATAATAAGCGCCACAGACTAATTTTCCAGGTGCTGCCGGCAGATGCCTTTCGTGACCTAATCTTTGTAAAATGGACTCTGAAAGTGGCCCCCCGCTGCTGCGAATGCCTGCGTGTTGGCTCCTACTGCCCCCTGCGACCTGATGGGCAAGGGCGTTTGTGAGCCGCCCTGGCAGCGCCCTTCACTGTCCTTCTGCTGACCCTTCCCTCACACATGCCTTCTGTGCCACGTGAGGTGTCAAGCAGGGGCCAACCAGGAAATCGCTTGTGAGGGTTTTTTTTAAAAAAATTTTAAAATGCTTGCTTATTGATGAGAGGGCGAGAGAGAGTGGGGGAGGGAGAAGGAGAGGGAGAGATATTGAGCTGTTGCTCCATTATGCATTCATTAGTTGATTCTTGTATGTGCCGGGACAAGGGATGGAACCTGCAAACTTGGTGCACGGGGCTGGCGCTCCAACCTAAGGGTAGGTTGCAGCGCCAAAACCCTTGTGAGTTTTTAAAGCAGAAGGGGTGGAATTGCAGGGACTTGGTAAAGTCCCTGCTGAGAAGCCAAGCAGAGCTGTGGCCATGCAGAGGTCAGCGAGCAGTAAGGCACAGGTGCAGGGACAGAGGTCACAGGCAGGGCTTCTGTTTCCTGGCAGGAGCAGGGACCACGGACCACAGAGGCCTGTCCAGCCAGAGCCGCTGACGACACAGAGCTTTCTGAGTCAGGGAAGGAGGGAGAAAAGTAGTCTCCCTTTATTTTCCTCCTTCCAAACTGTCTCAGTCGGCTCCGCTGCCATAACAATGCCTCGGACTGGGCAGCACGAAAGACACACACTTATTTGCTCGCAGCCTGGAGGCTGGAAGTCCAAGGTCAGGATGCTGTGGGAGCTGGTTCCTGGTGCGGCCCCTCTTCCTGGTTTCTGGATGGCCACCTTCTTGCTGTGTCTTTTCCACATGGCCTTTCCTCTGTGTGTGTGTGTGTGTGTGTGTGTGTGTGTGTGTGTAGACAGAAAGAGAGAGGCTAGATCTAGTGTCTCTTCCTCTTCTTATAGGGACACCAATGCTGTCGGAATAGGGTCTTGACCTCATTTAACCATTATTACCTCCTTCAAGGTCATTTCTTCAAATATGGTCACATTGGGGGTGAGGGCTTCAACTGTGAATTTTAAGGGGACACATTTAAGCCCATAACACTCTCTGTCTCCTATCAGGGCCTCCATGGGTCCAGCCAATGTCCGACCTGGGAACTGGACAAATGCGGCCTATCGGGATCCAGACCTGTGTGATACGGAACCAGGCTCCGGGTCAGTGTGTGCTGAGTCATACTGGCTGTATGTCTGTGAGTGGTGGGGATATGCTCAGAACTGGGGTTCTGTTAGTAGGGAATGGGGGAACGGATGCTGGTGGACAGCCCAAAGCATGTACTGAATCTCTGTTTCTGGAACTAACCATGTCTCTCGCCTGGTTCGTGTTTTCTCTTTGCCTGGGGCCCTGCCCCGACCCTGCTTTCTCGTTACAACCCCTTGGCCCAGCTGTGTTCTCATCATCAATGCCACGTCATCCACAGATTTGATTCTTTCATTTTTAAGTACTAGGCTGTTTCTGGGCACTGGTGACAGAAGAACCAGCCAAGTACCCGCCTTTGTGGAGTTGGCATTCCAGTGGCAGGGGTGGGTGGCAATAAATAACTAAGCAAATGATAGTGTTTCAGATGGGGATATAAAAAAAGTGGAGAAAAATAAGTCAGGGTAAGGAAGACAGGAGTGTCTGAGGTACAGCAGTATGTCTATTTTATGTCAGATTGGCCAAGGAGGCCTCAGAAGGAAGCACAGTCGACCTTGGAACAATGTGGAGTTGGGTGCAGGCCGCCCCCACAGTTGAAAGTCCATGTGTAACTTCTTACTCCCCCCAAATTAACTATCAATAGCTTCTCTTGACCAGAAGCCTTACTGATAACATAAATAGTCTATTAACACATATGAGGGGGGACCCCCCCAAAACCCAGAATTATCTTCTAAGGTAATTAGAAGATATTACCTTAGAAGATAATTACCTCCAAGGGGAGGGCAGGCCCCTTGTAGTACAGGCTTGCCCCGCTGGGTGAGTGTTCTATACCAGTGCACCAGCTGGCATTGTTGTGAGAGGCTGCATTCAGTTTCAGTGAATTTTTTTGAAGACTCTTTCAATGTGTTTGCCCGTTGCATGATGGGTGATTTATGAGCACATCTGCCCACGCCGTGCTGAGATTTCAGCAGTTTTTGACCAAAAATGGCATGACCCCCATGCCCCACCCTCCCTATTCATCCGATCTCACCCTGAGTGACTTTTTTGGTTGTTTCTCTGGGTGAAAAGTGTCCTCAGAAGGAAATGTTTTGCTAATGTGGAAGAGGTTAAACAAAAAATGGCAGACACACTAAAAGGCATCAGAATCAACGAGTTCAAACACTGCTCTGAGCAGTGGGAAAAGGCATCTTGATTGGTAGGTGCACTGCAGCCAATGAAGAGCACTTTGAAGGTGACTGAAGTTCAAACATGTAAAAATAAATAGGCAATTTTTTATAAATGATTTCCATTCCCCTCATGTTTTATTTGTTATATTTATTAAATACTGTTTTCTTGTAATAATATAAGCTAGGGAAAAATGTATTAAGAAAATTATAAGGAAAATACATTTATAATATTTATTGAAAAACTCTGCACTTCAAACCCATGTTGTTCGAGGGCCTACTGTGGTATCTGAGCAGATATTTTAAGGACAGGGGTGAGGAGGGCCGTGATGGGCTGAATAATGCTCCACCCCAAATACATTTATATCTTTATCCCCAGAACCTGTGATGAAATGACCTTACATGATAAAGGGACCTTACAGATGTGATTAAATTAAAGGTTTGAGCTGGGCCAATTATCTCAGATTTTCTTGGCAGACCCAATGTCATCACACAGAACCTTATAAGAAGGAGATAAAAAGGTCAGAGCCAGTAGGAGGAGAAATGACGAGCAAGGCCACTGCGGAGAAATGGTGAGGAAGAGCCAGCCGTTGTGGGCTACAGGTGGCCTTTAGGAGCTGGTGACGGTGAGGAGGTGGATTCTGCTCTGAAGCTCCAGAAGGAACATAGCTCTGTGGAGGCCTTGCATCTAGACCTCTGACCTCCAGAACGGTGAGAACGTTTTTGTTGGTTGAAGCTGCTCAGTGGTTATTTGTTATAGCAGCAACAGGAGGCTCATACACAGGTAACTAGGGGAAGCGTGTTCCAGACAGAGGAACAGCAGCTACACGTGTCCTGCAGTAGAAGGGCGCCTGGTGTGTTGATTCCACTTACTGATTATTTCCACCATTAACAAGTTCATTTCTACTAAATATTTTATGAAACAGTTGTCACGTGATAAACATTTTCGCCTCTACCCACAACCTGGCTTGCATGACTGTTAAAAGTGCCTGAGTTTTTGTGTGTGTGTTTCTTCCCTGTGGACTGTAAATTCCCCGAGAGCAGGGCCTTGTGTTCTCATTGCTTTGTCCCCAGTGTTGGCACTGAGAAAGCACTGAAAAAAAAAAGCTTCATTTTGGAAGTTGAAGACTCTTCGAGAAACTTCCAACCCACGGAGCCACATGAAGGTCGGTTTGCAGAGTGGTGTCCTTGGGGATTTGTGTAACCACGTTGCCTGGATTGTGGACGGGGCACTGAAAGGAAGGGGGCCGTGGACTGACTGTGCTTATGGTTTCAGAGAATGGAGCCAAGGTTCTGGTGTATTTGATCAGGGTCCCTTCTCATCCATAGGGCAGTAAGGCCTGTGCTTTGGGGGACAGGGGTGTTGGGGGGTCATTCAGGAATGGTGATGAGGATCAGAGGCCACTGTTGCTGGTGAGGGGAGACCTAGGCCCTGAAGAAGCTTACCACCTCATTAAAGATTTTGCTGCTTAGCTCCTGTGTAATCGTTTCTGAGTCCAGCTGCCATGGTAACTGGGAAGTTGTCACAATCCTTCTGCAGGTCTGAGGATGTGCTCTCCCTGCCTGCATCTCTCTGAGGGGACCTCTGGCTCTCATCTGCCTTCCAACTCAAGTACAAGCCTCCCTGGCTGGGGAGAGGCACTTTCCTTAGAACCCTTGGTTGTGGTTCAGGCTGTCTGGTCACCAGCATCTTCATTAGTTCATACTCCAAATGCTTGCAACTACCACTGGGTCACCCTCAACTCCCTACCATCAACCACTGGCTCTGAAAATCCCACTGTGCTCAGCACCTCATTGATGATTACAGATGCAGGCAAGGAGGTGGACGCTCTCAGTGCTGGAGGAGGGAGGAAGGGAAGGTGTGGCAGGGCAGGTGAATGTCTGGGTGTGTGTCTGGGGCGGTGGGTGCTGGTAAAAGAGAAGGACCACAGGGGAGGGAGTGGAGAGGTGCTGGGAAGAGCAGGGGGTGGTGTCAACGCTGATCATTCCGACGGGATGGGGATAACGGGCCTTCAGGGAATGGGGGAACATGATGAGAGGTGGGAGGTGTACTTGTGGGCGTGTACACGCGTGTTTGTGGGTTGGGGTTGCACTGAGGGAGGTTGGATGGGTGTTTATGGAGCTCCGGACGCAGAGCGAGGGGCTGTACCTTTGTCATCTCATTGAGACGCCCCCTCCAGATGTACATGTGGGCGTTGTCACCCACATGTTCACTGATGAGGAAATGAAGACTCAGAATGGTTAGGAAGCTTGCCAAGGTGACATGTGACAAGGTTGTCCGTGGGAAAGTCAGGATTCAAAAGCACCTCAACCTGAATGTAGACCCTTGGTCCACGCTAGTATTTATCGTAGCTGAGATTCCCTTAGTTCTCCGCACAGTGTCTGGCACATAGTGAGTGCACACTCGATGGCTGCTTCCTCCTCCCTCCCCCTTCCTGCAGCTCCGCTCCCGCTCCTCCATCATTTCTCCTCCTCCTTCTCTTCTCCTTCTTCTCTTTCCTCCTTTATCACCTTCTCTTTTTATTCCTCCTTGTGATCCTCCTCCTTTTCCTCCTCCCTCCCACCCTTCTTTTTCTTTATTAGTATCTATTCTTAGAGTTTGGAAAACATTATTTCAAGCCTCTTTGCAGCTCCTTCTAAGTCTCAGCTCCAAGGATGATGTGTGCAGTCAGGATTTCAACCAAAAACGGATGACATCACGTATTGGGGAAATCGAGGAGTCTCGAGTAAAGAAACTGTTCATAAAGCCTTGGAGAGGATGTGGGGAAGCCACAGGGTTACGGCAGAACCTAGGGGCAGTAGGTGCCAGTGACACCTCCAGGTCCGAAGGGTCAGTATGTGTGGATCAGTTGACTTTTGCTGCGATAACAAACGACCATGTGGTAATGACATCCAAGGGTCCTGGTACAGGCTGGCCATCCTCATCCATGAGACGCCTCAGCCCAGGAGCTTGGGGCCTGCTCATACCCATCTCCCCATCTCGGTTGGAATGGGGAGGAGCCTAAACTTCATGCTCCTCCCCAAGTCAGCTTAGAATTCCACTTTGTGGGAGTGCTAGGGGTTTGTTCTGCTTCTGAAAGAATGATATTTTTATTTTATTTTATTTTATTTTTTCCTGTGTGACTGCTTCCTTAGCCAAGAACCTTACAGGAGAAGAAGTGCTTAGAAGGGAGCTTTGAACATCAAGTCTTGCCCCAAAGCTAAGCCCTTTCCTTAGGCTTTGCATCATTCTCAGCAGCCTGTGACACAAACACTCATTTCTTGGGCGTGTTACCCACAGGTTGGAGGCTGGCTGTGGTTCTGCTGGAATCTTCTGGGTCCCACTGGATTCATTTGGGCTCAGTGGTGCTGAGCTTTGCTTGGCTGGCTTGGCTAGGTCATCCGAGAGCCCAGGCTACCCCAGTCTCAGGTGGGGACATGCTGTTCCCATGGCAGAGGGCAGAGCCAGACTGTGCAAGAGCCCGCACACTGCGCCTGCTCTGCTGAGACAAACGTCATAGCTGCTTGGGGTCCATGCACCAAAGCAAGTCCAATGGCCAAATCCGCATTCAGCGGGTGGGGGCTGTACTCTGCCTTGGAGCTAATGGTACAGCCTATGACAGGGAGGGAGTGGCAACTGGGACCGGGAGACAGACAGTGCTGTGAGGGGTGGTCTGCTGTGCACCAGCTGCGACTCTGCATCAAGGGCATGGTCACCATGGAGTACAGGGCACTTAACATCTGGGGGACTCCGTGCCCCAGGCCCCACTCCTTCCTCCCCAGTCCCTTCTGTCACTTCTGTCTGTGCCACCCCCAACTGGAAGCCACAGGCAAGAGAGCTTATTCTGTGTCTCCACAGGCCAGTTTCCAGGGCCAGAGGTCCAGCAGGAAAACATTAGAGAGTAAATCTGAAGAGGCAGATGGAAGGTGATTTGGTTCCCGCTCAAGGGCATTATAATCTGATTCGTAATAAGGATATTAACATTGCAGAAAATGTACCACAAGCATTTCTTAAAAACTAGCAAATCCTCACTCCTAAATGACTTAGGGAGAGTTCCAGGCTGACAGCCCATGAACTTGAAATGGGGACAGGGATTGGAAACAAGATGATGATAAATCTTCCTTGAGATCAGAGTCTAAATTGAGGGGAAACCCCTTTTGGGTGACATAAGGCATAACCTTCAACAGTGAATTGTCTAGAAACTGTTTGCTTCTGACCGTTTGAGTCCCTTAAGTGGTTTCCCTTCCAACATTGTCATTTATCTTGAGATAATTTACTTTATTGTGGTAAGTTGTAATGTTTTTTTTTCCCCTTCCTCAGTGAGTCTGTGATAAAATAAACTCACCAGAGTAAGATGGATGTCAACTTATTAACAAGTGTCACTTAGAAGGGCATGGAGCCAAGCTGGCCCAGCAAGAGGCATGAGAGTTTTGTATCTCTCAACAACAGTCTGGATGAGATGCTCATCTAGGCCTTATGTGCTGATGTACAAGCTCCAAATTCTGAAAGACCCTGAGCAAGATGGTGAAGGGACCCAAGGGACCTCTGCAATGTCCTGCATTTTTCTGTTAACGCTTCTCCTCTAATCTTTTTCCAGTTCTTCAGGACACGGTCCCCTCATGTTTCCCCTGGTCGTCCACTCACCCTAGACCCTTGGACCCGGAGCGCCCCCTCAGTCCTATCTTCTGTAGGGGGAGGAGAACGCCCAGGATCTTTTCCCCATGGCTTCACCTCTGCCCAAGGGAATGAAGAGTTCTGCCTGCCCTTCCATTGCTTTCCTTACGCATTTTCTAGCTTCCTTTCCCCGACCCTGACACAAGAGAAAGACCACCGATCTGGGCAGTTTGAGCCTGAGACATGGATGGAACTCATTCTCCGTGTTCTCTCTGTTGGCCATCCCCTGTTACAAGTTGGCCATCCTCATCCATGTGGCTGCTCGGGCCAGAAGCTTGGGGTCTGCTCACAGATCTCACCATCTCAGCTGGAATGGGGAGAAGACTAAACTTCATGCTCTCCCCCAAGAATTCCACTTTATGGACCTGTTAGGGATTTGTTCTGCTTTTAAAAGAATGATATTTTTGTTTATTTGGCATATTTTTTCCCTGTGTGACTGCTTCCTTAGCCAAGAACCTTACATGGGGGAGAAGGTGGGAGGAAGGCTTGGACATCAAGCCGCACCCCAAACCTAAGCCCTTTCCTCAGACTAAACACAATTCCCTCTTTCCACTCCTGTGCAGATGTAGCCGAGTGGACTCCAAACAAAGGACTAGTATCGAAAGAACAGTCCCAGCCTTGCCCACCAGTTCAACTCAGAGATGAGACTTTGGCTGAACCATTGGTACCTCTGAATGTTTTCTATTATCAGGCATCCCTAAGTTGCAGCTAACACAAACCACTCTGGCTATTTGTAATCAGAAAGGGAATGAGGTGCTCATAAAATTCTTAGGTAGCTAGAAGAGTGGGCTGAGACTTTGGAGTGACTTCCTAAACAGCACTACAGACGCAGCCCATGGTGGGGGTGGGGAGCTGCCACCTCAGCAGCTGGGGACTCGGGGAGCTGACACAGCAGCTGGTGGGTTTCGGAACACAGCGTCCCAGATGGGATCCGGGAATGGACTGCAATGCGATTCCTCATCTGAGCTATCACCCCACTGGGGGCACTGTCTCCTAGGATGCCACTAACCTTGTGGTCATACATGACAGGACGGGAGCTGTGGAATCCAAGGTGTTGAATTCAGAAGAGACCTGACGGATTTCTAATCCAGCTAATTCACTGGGCAGATGAGAAAATGCGGTTTTTAGGGGTGGGTTGACCCTACTAGAAAGGGAACCCGGACAATGACGTGGGTGTTCTACTTTCCACTTGGACGTTCTTTCTTGAACATGGTGCTTGATGTTGCCTAGTGTGTTGGTGCAGATTCCCCAAGAAGCAGATGCCATGGCAGGATTAAACGTGCGAGAACTTTCTTAGGAGAAATGCCTGTGTTGGAGAAAATGGGGAGGGAGCTGAAAATGCTTGGGAGAGCTGGCAGACCATGAGGCCACGCTGACACCAAGTGGAAGAGAGGGAGGGAAGGTCAGGCCAAAGGAAGGTCAGGCGAGGCTGTTGGTGAGTCTGAAGCACAGTTGGCCATCACAGAAAGAGGGTGGCTTCCGTGTCCTCGGTGTCCTTGACACAGGAGCAGCCCACGAGGAGTGTGACCTTAGCACAACTGCCGCCAGAGCTAGGTTCCTTGGTCAGGGATGCTCCCTGTAGTTGGAGGTCCACCAGGTGTCATCGCAAGGTGCCACTGCAAGACTGCCACACTTGTCACTGATGCTCTTCCCACTCTGTTACACTAGTCCTTTTATACTAGTAATGTGAGTTATACCTGTGTGCATCTATCAGTGTTTTTATCTTTTTAAGATTTTATTTATTTTTATTATTTATTAATTTCTTAAAGAATTTTTAAAAAGATTTTTTATTTATTTATCTTTAGAGGGAAAGGGAAGGAGAGAGGAAGAGAAATATCAATATATGGTTGCCTCTCATGTGGTTGCCTGGGACCTGGCCCGCAACCCAGGCATGTGCCCTGACTGGGAATTGAACCAGTGACCATTTGGTTCACAGGCCAGAGCTCAGTTCACAGAGCTATAGCAACCAGGACCCAATTCAGTGTTTTTGTAGACAAGTAGGCAAGATAGATACATCTTTGTGTGGAAACTGACATGGCAGTTGGAGTAATCACGGTGCCCTTTGATGGGGAGAGACCCAGTCACTGAAGCTGATAGGCACGGCCCTAAATGCAAGCCATGGACTCAGAGCAACCGCATTGCCTGTCTTTCCCACGCTTGTTTAGGGGCGAGTCAACAGGATTGCTGGCAAAGCTCACTGACATTTTTCTAGAAAATTATATAAAGTGAGACCTTAGGCAAAGCCCAACTACAGGCATGTGGCTAATTCCTGATCATTGATCTCCAAACGTTTCTGTCCTGCTCCCTCCGGTCAGGGCTGTAGGGCAGATGGGGGACATGAACACGGGTTGTGTGCTGTGGACTCTTACCCTCACATGCAACCCACAGGGCACGACAGAGCGCCCGGCAAGACTCAGAGACTGGAGCACTTCTTCTGCTCAGTGACTGCTCCGCGTTCTGTGGAGCCAGAAACCCCGCAGACTGTGCGTGCGCCCCAGGAAGTGGTAAGGGTCCGGGGTGGGGGCGGGGCCAGGTGGAAAGAGGCCCCTGTACCAGCAGGCGCCACCTACCTGGCTGCCTGTATGCTGTGCCCTCATGCCGGTGCTCGTATTGCCAGAAGGAGGGACTCATTTCCTTTACATTCAGTAAATGCTTATAGCGCACCACTCCTGTGGGGCCACCGAGAAGAGCAGAACGTGGCTTTCATCCTCAGGGGACTAACTCACCATGTGGTGGGTCAGTGGTGAGAGCAAGTCAGTGAGAGCCAGCCTGTGGTCCTAGAAGCCAGAGGACGAGCATCTTGCAGCATGCAAGGCCCGGGAGAGGCTTTCTGCAAGAAGCCATGTCCATGTCTTCAAAGAAAAGCATAAATTGACTACTGAAGGATTGGGGGTGGGGAGGGGTGACTCCCAGGCTTGTGAATGGCCCCATTGCTGTGCACAATCACAGGCAGTCTGTGTTGCGGGAACAGCAATTGTCAAAGTGTGGTCCCGGGACCCCTGGGGGACTCGGAGACCTTGTTGAGGCCTTTGTGATGTCTCATTGTCTCATGCATTTCCAGGGGAATTTTCCAAATGCTAATACGAAGTGGCTATTGTAGCAGATGAAATGCAGAAGCAGAGTTGAGAATCTAGCTGTTTGCTATGTAGCCAAACAAGTAAGAGGTTTGCAACCATGTAAAACAATTCCATGCTTTTCAGTACCTTTTTGTTTCAGAAAACATAGTTATTTTCCATAAAAATATGTTGTTTATTTAACACACAAGGGGCTTATTATTGTTAGTTTAAAACCAATTAATAAAATATATATTTAAATTCTCAGCTTGAATTTTTAATAGAACAATGCATGGTTAGACACAATTCATGTAAACACTAGCTCCTTGGAATCCTCAACATTATTTATTTATTCTATCTTTGTTTAATGTGATAAGTTGTATTATTTCTTTAACAGTCACAAGGCGTTTTATCATGTTGATACAAAATTTTTACTTGGCCAATTCCCTATTCATGTGCACTTAAGTTGTTTTAATTATTTTTGTTCATAGTATTCTGGCGTTCGGTATTGTGAAACAGATAGCTAAGAACATTTTGATTTGTTGTTCCAATGTGGAAATATACTTTTTCTTCCTAGATTCTTATATGATCTGTTCTTTACTTTTTAACCTCAGGACTTTTCTCAGGCAATCTGGCTCTTTTTTTTCCCCTTTATAAGTTGCAGGTCATTTTGATATTCAACTTCAGGCCTTTCTCCATATCAGGGAAGCTTTATTAGCATTATACCATATTTAAGTCCTCTTTCTGTTCACTCCTGGGACCCCCTGTTCTTTTTTTTTTCCAGTTCTCCACGCCTCTTAACCCCTTTGATCCCTTTCGATGCATCCTGGATGCATCCCAAGCTCGTCTGTGAAAATATAGATATACATTTCTGCAAAAATAATATTGTTTTTCTTTCTACGGGCTCTGAAACAGCTTTTCATTTTTCTGTGAATTCCTCTTAAGTTTTACCCTGCGTTAGCATTTTGCCAGTGTTCCTAACCTCGGTTCCGACCCAACAGTACGAATAGGGCCAGGCGCCACAGGCTGAATGTGTCTCTTCACAATTCGGGTCTGGAAGCCCTTACCTCTGACATGATGGCATTTGGAGGAGGGGCCTTTGGGAGGTATCAGGTTTGTTTACTTATTATTTATTAATTTATTTATTTAATATATTTTTTAAAAACTGGACTTCTCAATATTTTAAAAAAGAAGGTCAGGAGATTATGTTACATTGCAAAAGGAACTTTGTAAGGGTTTAAGATGGGGAGATTACCCTGGATCATCCGGGTGTGCCCAAGGTAATCCTCAACATCCCGGATCACTCACTATTTCTACTTTTCGGGGTTTTTAAACTGGACGGTCTCACCACCCGGAGGCTCCCCTTTCCCCGGCCTCTGCCTGGTGACCTTGTACCTGTGCCTGTACTCCCTGACCACATGCTCTCCTGCACCAGCGCCCGCCCGTTCCCCAGGCAGAGAGAGCCCCTCCGTGCTCCCGTAGTGGATGCTGACGCCTCTCTGGAGCACTCACTGTAGCCCACCGTACCTCACAATTAATTACATACAACTGGATGAGCTAGGATGGATCTAAGTGAGCAAAGGCAGCATTTTATTTCTTTATCTATTTTTGGTGCCACTCCAGTCGTGTCTAGCACTGTGCCACCATTTCACTTTTGCTTAGCAACAGACCAACCCCAGCACTTAGTGGCCTAAAACAGCCCACCTGCTATTTAGGTCACAGTTGTGTGGGTTTCTGGGCAGCTCCCCTGGTTTGGGCTGCTGATCTGTGCTGGGTTCTAGCAAGGTCAGTGGAGCAGGCTGGCCCCCTGGGGGCTGGTCCATCTAGGATAACATCACGGACGTGTCTGGCTGTTGGCATTCTGAGCTCCCTGGGCGTGGTCCTCCGAGATCCAGCCTCTGTCAATCCGTTGATCACGAGCCTGGGGCTCTGGAGACAAGTAGACCTGGCGTGGGACCCCATTTCATCACTCACTTACGAGGTTTCTGAACATCAGGCAGTCCCATCGTCCTCCCCTGCCTCGCTTCCTCCTCGGTGGAATGGATAGAGCAAATCTTGGAAACACTGACCCCAGAGTCAGCCTCCATCACTCAGTCTCTCGGAACCTCAGCCAGCGTGTTCCCCTCTTTGTGCTTGTTTCCTCATCCAGTGGTGGTAACGCTTCGCGTGCCTACCTCTCTGGGTGGCTGTGAGGTTACAGAAGCTGAGACATGAGTGGCTCTTAGAACAGCGCCTGGCGCGTGGGAAGCACCACAGGAACATTTGCTGTTACTGTTGGTATTATTACTGTTAGTGCCCACTGCATAGGTCACCTGAGAATGCCTGACGGATCATCGTGGGAAGGGTTTTCCTGGCATGCGCTGGATTTCAGCTCGTGCTCCTGTGCAGCTAAGAGCAACTGCTGTCTCCGGTGTGAACTTTTGAGGTGAAGTCCACAAGTAGGGGAGGGGGAGGGCCCCCAAACTTGCTTTTCACTTCCATGTACCCACTCTCAGGACCCAGGTCTCCTGGAGATATTCGGTGAGGAATGTCAAAAGCTTTCAAGCGTGTGGGAGAGTCCCTTTAATCCCTGATAAGAGGAATTAAGAGAGGAGTACAGCCCAGAGATATTAGAGCATGGTGGGTTTATGGTGTCATGGCAAGAGTGTTCTGATTTCTCTGGTCTGTAAAACACCCCATATAAACTATAAAATAAAATATTTACATTTTGCATACCTAGAAATACTGGGTGGGTAGAGTGAAGGGATTTGGTCCATTTCCAAATCCACGAGGCTTCAGGGATTCTGGTTTTGCTTCACCTGCTGCAAAGCGATACTTTATGGATTTCACGGAAAGCACATTTTTCTGCATAAATTATTCTTAGTTTAGGGTGGGGGGGGGTAGCTGGAGACCATACTGGCTCTGGAAGGGCTTAAATGGCACTTTGAGTGAACAGTTGTACAAGCTTTTGATAACCGGAGCAGAGGGAAAATTTATATATATATAAGATTTATTTTTCTGTTTATACAAAAAGGAATTTTAAAGTCATGCAACTTCTAAAAATTTCTACTTGCAGCTGGTTAGCTTTCTGAACCACCAGGAAGACAGAGCTAACACCCTGCCAGAGTTTAATCACAGACTGATAGCTGTAGTTTGGAAAGGGGGAAAAGAGGTCTGATTTAATAAGCCGGCAGATAAGTCAAACACCCACAAACGGCAATTTACAGCTGCAAAGGGCAGTGTTTTAAAATCACCCTGGTGAATTATATGTTTCTGAAAAAGTAACCATGTCTCTGAAAAATTATGTTCTTTGGTCATGCTTTAGACAATATTTTTTTGGCTGACTTGCCTCACTATAGTTATAAATAACACAGTCCTTTCTACTTTTATTTTCCTAGATTAGCTAGTTGCCACTAGCTTCAGTTCTGGGCTGCACTTGAACTGCATTCTGTTCAGCTGCAAATGCACTGTCTTTTCTCCTCACTGTCACCTCGCGGGGACCTCGTGGAGTGCGGCTTTCAGCTGCCTGTGTGGGAGCTGAGTGACTTGGGGTCCTCTCTTCTCATCCAGTTCCCGACTCTGCCCCTCCTGTAGACCCTCACACAGAAAGGAAAGCGTAGTTCTTGCTCCTTCATTCACAGTGTCCTCAGCTTTTCACTGTGGGCCTACTATGTGTAGAGTGTGATGCTGGCAGGAAGGGATGCCAACTACAGGCGAGTCCTTAGCTACCTTCATGCCAGTGGAGCATCCATGTTCTTCATTTGCCTCTTCTTACATGTGTGGTACGTACAGGTGAGCCCTGCAGAGATCACGGTCCAAGGCACCTGTACTGCCAACCCAGGCTGTGCATTTACCTGGAGGAAAAGGCACCTTTGTCCAATTTACACTGAGGAACTCCATCGGCTTCATGGGCTTCCGGTGGGGAGCACTGGGGACCCAGGGGAGAACCTTCATCCCAGGGACCACCTCCGTCTTACCACCAGTTCAGCCATCAAACATGGCGGTGGTGGGATTTGGGGCTTTGAGGTGTTTTCTGCATTCTCTCACCTTCGTTTGGCTGTTCTTCGGAAGAACAACAACAGCTTCAGTGGTGACAACAAGACAACAAATGTTGGCAGACTGTATATTCCAAAGTTGGCTACAGCCATGTCTTTGTCCAGTGCATGAACTTGCCCAAATGTGAACTTGCCCCACCGGCATCAGAAGGCAGAGTCTCTTCCTGTACTCCCTTGAGTCTCATTCCTCCTTTGACCAATGTAGCAGACGGAATGGAATGTAGCAGACGTGACACCATCCCTTCCATAGCCCCTGCCTGGGCTGGAAGCCTCCGCTTCCAGCCTTAGGAGAGCAGTTGCCCTGGAGAGTGAGTCCCCATGTCCTCTGGGAGAAGCGCTTCCTGGCTCTAATTCCCTTAAGCCTGAATACCTGATGGGGAGGGGTGCAGCTCCTTGCCTTGCTAGAGTGTGTCCTGGGAAAAATCTGGCACCACAAAGACTTGCTGATAAACCTGTGAAATCTGCTCTGCTAAGAGTGCTTTCATTCATATGCTAAGGGTTCGAGCAGGAAACCCTAAAACTCTGTTCCTGACAGACTCTGACTCAGACTAAGCCCTCAGATTTCTTTGAAATGTTATCTCCTGTTTGATCCCTGCCGCCCTGTACTCCTGTGTATTACAACCCAGTAAAAGTCTCTAGAGGAGGAGGCTCAACGCCTTTTTCCCCTGAGAACTGGCCACTGCTCACAGCCTTTTTTCTCTGGGAAAATGGCCACCTCTCCTCCCCAAGCAGATCATATCATGTCTCAGTAATATTTATTCTCACCCGTGGTAGCTGGGGGAACTTGTGAGGAAAGTCGCCCCCACACCGTAATATCATCCTTATTTTATAGCTGGGAAAACTGGACTCTAGAGGGTAAATATCCTGGTCAAGATCATTCATCTAGTTAAGTGGCAGGCCTGAGTTTTGAATTCACGGCACTTCAATTCGAGTTTATGCTTCCACCACACACTTTATCACTTTACCTTGGAGGTCCAAAGTGCCAGTCAGATGGGGCTGTCTGTCAGATACAGTGCAGTTTCTATGGTCTGGTCCCAATTCCCCTGTACGTTCCAGTTCTAAAGCGTACGTGCTTGGACAGTCTCTCACTGACAGCCCCTACCTTAGTTGGGATATCCTATCCAAGAGTGTGGGTCCAGAGTGTGTATTTCTTGTGGAAGCAAAAAGTAAATCTTTCGGTCTCTCTTACTTAGAATTGTTCTGCGTTCAATTACAATTTTGGATTTCAATGACAAAAAGTACATTTCAGTACCAAACATTTAATGTGGAAACGAACCAGGTAGGAAGTGACTGGTGCCCTACACATTTTTCTCTAAGGGAGGGAGATGGGCGAGAACATTGAGAGCGCAGGCAAGTGGTCCTGCTGCTTGTTCTCAGTCTTTGGAGGAGCCTGTGGACGCCACACCTGTGTTGGAGTCAGGGATCCGGATTCACACATGCTTCCTTACATCGTGCCTGGTTGGCCGCAGAATCTGACTTCGGTCATGCCTGATTCCCATTCTCCGCCCGCAGTGGTTGCCGCCGTCCTCCTCCGCAGCGTCTAGCCCAGCTCCTGGTGGGAGACCTGAGTAGAAGCAATATGATATGCCCTCATTCCTCAACCAAGGTCCTTAGGTCAGCACATCTGTCCTCATGAATCAAGTTCAAGTAGCATGCATGAGGGAAATGCACACAAATCAGTAAGAAAATGACTAACTGAATAGAAACATGGGTAAAAGGTAAAAACAGGTGTATTGGTCTGTTTGGGCTGCTATAAAAAGATGACCACAAACTACTAGGTGACCTGAACAATGGAAATTTATATATCACAGTTCAGAAGGCTGGGAAGTTCAAGACCAAGGTGCCAGCACGGTTAGTTGAATTCGGAGGCCTCCCCTCTGGGCCTGTATGTTGCCACCATTTCTCCGTGTGCTCACCTGACATCGTATTTGTGTGAACAGCCAGGAAGATCGTTCTGCTGTCTCTCCTTATACATACACTACCACTATCAGATCAGAGCTCCACCCCTGTGACATCACTGAACCTGAATTACTTCCCTAGTTGCCTTAACTATAATTCAGTCACACTGGGAGTTAGAGCTTCGACACATGAGTTTTGGGGAACATGAAAAATCAGTCCATAACACAGGGCATTCACAAAAAGATGAATATAGTCAGTAAACATATTTTTTAAACAGTAATAACTAGCATTAGTTAGGAGCTTCCTGTAGTCAAGTGTTATGCTATCACTCGATGTTTATTCACTCATGGAATTCTTGTAAGAGCTTTGTGACAAGGTAGTTTCCATCATTTTCTCATTTGATAGATGGACGAGGAGCCTGATATGCAGAGAAGTCAGGCGAAGTTGCCAGGGTCACACAGCTGGGAAATGGCTGCGCCAGAATTCAAGCCCAAGATCTGGCCCCGAACCCATGCCCTTGGCAATTCTCTCAGATGCTCAGACTTTTCCATAGGAACTAGAACAAGACCCTGGTTTTTAGCCATGGGATTGATAAAAAGTGAAAAACTTGAATAGCTAGCACTGGTGTGGGGAAAATGACATTTTTACTCCCCTATGATGGAAGTGGGAACTTCTGAAGGGCATTTTGACAACAGCTATCAAAATTGAAAAGGTGTGCATTGTGCTCTGAGCAAGCAATTCTACTTCTGGGAATTCACTTTATAGATATACTTAAAAAGTGACGCTAAGATAGCAGGGCCCATGTACTCACTGCAGCATTGTCTGGACCTGCCAAAAACCTGGGGTCTGCATGTCAACAGGGCAGAGTTTAAAGACATTGTGGTAATTTGATGGTGTGCAGACCCATGAGCACTGGTACAGATATGTCACCAGCATGTGCTGATGTGCTGTATTCCTGTGCTAGGGCTGCCACACTAAGCACTGCGGATGCTGCTTACACAACAGACATTTATTTTCTCATAGCTCTGGAGGTGAAGTCCAAGATCAAGGTGCGGGCAGGGTCCGTTCATTGGAGGCCTCTCTCCTTGGCCTGCAGATGGCCACCCTCCTGCTGTCTCGTCCCAGGGTGGTCCTTGGGTGGTCCTTCTGTGCATGCGTGCCCCTGGTGCCCTTTGTGTGTTTAATTTCATCTTCTTATCAGGACGCCAGTCAGACTGGATTAGGGCTCACCCTCACAGCCTCTCCTAACTTAGTCCCCCATTCGACCACCCTCTCTCCAACACAGCTGCATTCTGAGTGTCCGGGTAGGGGCGAGGGTCTCAACACGTGAATTTTGGGAGGTGAAAAAGAAAGATGGATAGGCTTGTGACTATAATCTTTTATGTATAATTTTAGAAGCTACATAGAGGCTGGTACATGCGTTGAACATCATCTATGAAGCTGTCCGAGGATCTCTTAAACAAACTTACTTTTGTGGTTGAAAAACGGGATGAGGCTGGAGTGTGGTTCAGGGTCCACTTCCATATTACCTTCCTATATTTAATATTCTCATTGTGTAAAAGCATTGCCTTTTTTTTTTAAAAGATTTTATCTATTTATCTTTAGGGGGGAAGGGAAGGAGAGAGGGAGAGAAACATCAATGTATGGTTGCCTTTTGTGTGTCCCCTGCTGGGAACTGGCCTGCAGGGAACTAACCTGCAACCCAGGCATGTGCCCTGACTGGGAATTGAACTGGGATCCCTTAGTTCATAGGCCCATGCTCAATCCACTGATCTACACCAGTCAGGGCAGCATTGCCTTTTTATGTTATTATTTAAATGTCAGCAAGGGCTATGTAGATAGTGGGGTTATTTTAACTTATGCCTTTAATTTTTTAATGGAAGCACTTTCTAAATATTATTAAAATTTAAAAATATTCTTTAAAAAAAGAACAAGAAGAAAATGGAGGGGAAATGGACAGCATGTACATGGAGGGATATCCTGGTTTACAGTTAACTCCGTCTTGTTTCCAGTGTGTTGTACTGACGGTCTTTGAATAAACCTCTGTGAAGTTTCATAACTCATGGTCTTACCCCTATTTTTCTGGTAATTTTGATTTATAAATTTTTCTTGAAGGTTAACTCGTGTGGGAAGGTGTTGTGCTTTCTCTTCACTGAAAATAGTCCAAAAAGGAAAAAAAAAACCACCCAAACTTTTGACTATCTGCATTCCATTGATCTGGTTTAGGGATTAAACATAGTATATTATGAATCACTGCCCACCTTCCATTACCAGCAGTCTCCTGGGCTACCTTCTCAGATCGTCAGTGTGTTGATGAAATGACAAAGAATTTTACCATTGGTACAAAGGAAATGTAATTAGGAGGGAACTCTAATTCATCTAGAGTTGCAAAGGAGGTGCAACATACCTTTTTTCAAAGTGAAATCTCCATCATTTTCTCATCATGGGCTGCTGGGTATTGTCAAGCTTCGAGTTCCCTCTCATAACAGAGTCCTTTGAATTGAAATATTTGAACAGTAGTGCCCCAGAGGGGAAAGAAAAGGGAGAATATTACATTTATTGAGGGCATACCATATTCTGAATGCCTTACATAAATTCTCTCACTTCACCTTCACAGCTGCCCAAGGATCTGACTATTATTACACCCCTTTTACTAATCAGGAAACAGAATGAGAGAGGTTAGGGAGCAATCACAAAGTCCGGCTGCTGGGGTATAAGTGGACGCAGGCTCTATTTCTAGGCCTTCGACGTAGAAGCCCAAGTTCATTCCAGCCTCTGCCAGTATTTCACACACAGGGGCTCTGCGGAGCTGTCCAGCTACCAGGGTTTGGTGCACGGTGAGCCTGAGCGAGACAGTGGTCCAAGGCCTGGGTGTCCTTGGAAACAGGATGGTGGGAGAATCCTCACTCACCCCAAGGCAGACGCTGGTTAGAACCTAGGACGGTGCTGCTGGGGGAGGGGCCTGCTAATCCCTTTCTTTTTCAAAGGAGGAAGAGGAGGCCCAGGAAGATGAAGGGACTTGTACTCCTATTTCTTATAGTCCTAATTTTTTCTTTGTTTTTCCTTTCTGTGGGTTTGAGGAACAAAGGAGCCAGCTCTGTAGTGCAGGGGACACTGTGCATCGGTGTCTCTGGGGCCATGTGGCCTTCTATTTGATCAGGTGACTGCCTCGACGTGCTTCAGTATCACCCTGTTTTTCTCTCCAGGTTTCATTAAGAAATGAAAAGTTTACAGTCCTCATTTATTTTATTCTCTATATTCGCATGGTGAAACATGAACAATATACAGGAATGTAAAACAGAAAGCGAAATTCTGGGTAACTTCTCACTCTGGAAACAAGGTTTGGGGTATAACTTTCCAAATATTGTCCTGTGCTGTGCATGACTACGCCCCATGCTCAACCCTGAGGTAGAAGGGAGACTCGACGATGCTGACTTTGTGTTTATCTCATGGTCCCACATTTGGTTCATCGTGGCTGTTTCATCTTGCTTTGAGTTGGAGAATCTTACATTGAAATATTATGTATCTTGATTACTGAGCTTTTTGGCGCGCCTCTTACTTTTGCACCTGACGTGAATTCTGTTATTCTTCTGTCTCATTCATCTCACCCTAGCTCTGGCCTTGGAAGATGTACATTATGATTGAAAAGCTTTTTCGGGGATCTTGGTTTACGAAATAAAAAAGCCACACATTACTAGCAGGAGTTTACACACCTGCAGCACATCTATAATTCTACAGAATCTTTGTGCTTTACATGGGTTAGTTCAGTTCTCAGAATCGCCCCGTGAAGTAGCTTCTGCTGATATCATTTCCGTTTGGCAGATAGAAAAACTGAGGCGTAGTAGAGAGTTGAAGTGCCCAAGGTCACAGAGTCGGTGAGTGGCTGGGCCGAGGCGGACTCACACCACAGGGCTCCTAGTGTGTCTGCCTCAACCTCTCCTGTGCGTCTCCCTCTCTTTGCACACTGCCCTGCCGCCTACTTTTTTTAAATCATCTATTTCAATATTTATTGAGATAATCACCCTACATTTTTTCTTACTCTATGCTAAGTACCTTTTGATTTCACTATGGAAGACTCTACCCCACCTTTGCATTTTGTTTTAATCAAATTAAAGTCATGATAAAGCAATGTTTAAACAATGTTTTGGAACTGGATTTATTTATTTTTATTTTCTTAAAATATTTTATTTATTTATTTTTTTTGAGGGAGAAAGAGAGAGAGAGAAACATCAATGTGTGGTTGCCTCTCATGTGTCCCCTACTGGGGACCTGGCCAGCAAGCCAGGCATGTGCCCTGACCGGGATCAAACTGGCGACCCTTTGGTTTGCAGCTCATGCTCAATCCACGGAGCTATGCCAGCCAGGGCTCTGCCCCATCTTTGGATCCCCGTATAAATAGAAACAGTGAGGAGAAAAATCAGCCTGTGGCATCTCAGCAGCACCCGACATCCCCCTCTCTTTCAGCCGATGGGGTCCCCCTGCCTATCAAGACCATTTCTCTCAAGCGGACTTTTGACCACTGCGACCGTGGCTTCTCCTCTTTCATGCCAATGCTCTTATTTTGAAGATAATTGACTCGAGCCAGCAATCTGGCTGCTGTGTATGCAGAGCAAGCACCTCCTTATGCGCTCAGGGGAACATTTGGAGCACAGATTGCAAAGCACCTGAATTTGAAATGTTTATTTCTTGGCTGGCTTTTATTTTCTTCCAACTATCAAAGGAACTCTGGCTGAAGTTGACGCATTAATCACTTGTCTAATTTCATTTCTTAAAACCTAGTTATTTTTAAATGATAAGTAACATGATTTACTGCCCTTTGTGATTTGGAAACCTGTTCAAAATGCGGAGCGGTGTCTGCCTCTTTGTTGGCATCGTCTCGAGAAGCTTTTTCTTTTGCTGTTTGGGATAATTAAATGCTTATGGTTCTTTCAGATAAAATGCATGTGCATTATTGATCTAGTTCATGCACTCTGAACCATTTAATTTAGGGTATTGGTTATTGCTAGTACAATGCAATATGGTTGGTATCCCTAGATAAGTGGGCCAAGAGGAATACCCTGACCCAGTCTGGTTATTTTGCAATATGTTTCCTTTCCATTTGTGGGTAGTTAGCAAATCCTGCTAACAAGGTCCCCAATTCTGTCCCGAGATGGCTCAGTTCCATGATCAAATTCTGCACTTTGATCATGACTTTGCATGTGGAACATCCATCACGAAGGGAGTGTGTGTGTCTGTATCCCTTCATATCTTTTATCTTTTATTGTGGTTTGAGTAGATAACAGACCAAGTGGGATCAGGTTCTTCTAAGCAGCGTGGGGTGAGGATGGAGCATGAGTGCTTTGTGTGTGTCACCGTGTGGGGGTGGGGGTGGTGGTGGTGGGGTGTTATGGGCTTAATTACGCACCCCCACCCCCAATTCACACATTGAAGTATTAACCCCCGGTACCTCTGAAAGCAGCTGTATTTGGAGACCAGGTCTTTAAAGAAGTAATTAAATTAAAGTCAGGGGACCATGACTGATGTCCTTACAAGAGGAGATCAGGACACAGTCACGCAACAAAGGGAAGATTGTGTGAAGACACAAGGAAAAGGTGGCCATCTACGAGCCAAAGGGAAGGGCCTTGGAAGAAATCGCTCCTGCCGACACATTGACCTCAGATTTCTGGCCTCCAGAACTGTGAGAAAATTAATCTCTGTTGCTTAAGAAGCCCAGCCTATGGCACTTGGTCAAGGCAGCCCTCAGAATCTAATTTGGGTAGAAAGTGGGTAAAACAGGGTGGACTTTTGAAATGAGTTCCATACATTCTTGGTACAGCAGTCAGTATTTTACTGTCCCTGTAATTTACCTGCCTGGAAATAGATTTCCTGCCCTTGAATTGTTGAGATTCCCCTGTGTTATAATGAGGTAGCTTTTGTAGTCTCAATGGACCAAGCGCACCGAGTGGTTGGAAAACCCAGTGAGTCACCCCCGTGGAATGGGCTGTGGAGCACGAAGGACGATGCTGTCTTCTTCCAGGGACTGCTGCTGGAAGAGGGCGCCTCGCCCCTTGGAGAGCGGAAGAAAACTGTGGCTCTCACGTCACAAACATTGCATTGCGCCATGAGCTTCACACACGTGGTCTCCTTTTCTTCTTACCACAGACTTGCACGATGCATTATATCATTCCTGTTTGTAGAGGAGAAAACTGAGGGAGGACATGGTGATCACGAGAGCCTGTGGCACAAAGAGGCCTGCTTGTATTCAAACCCCATACTGGTCTTGTTACACCACGGTGCCGCTCGTTTCTCTGTCTTAATATTATGGCCTTGGGCCCTTTGGTGGCCAATTGGACATGCCATCTTGGCCAGGGTGTAGTACCTAGTTGTTTAGTCAAATGCCAGCCTAGAAGTTGCTGTCAAGGTATTTTTTAGGTTTGACTAATATTGATAACCAGTAGACTGTGAGGAAAACAGATGGCCCTCTATTTATAGGACAAACCTCAACCTCTCAGTTGAAGGCCTTTAGACAACGATTGAGGTTTCCCTAAGAAGGATCAATTCTGCCTCAAGGCTGTGACAGAAACCAGCCTGAGTTTCCAGCCTGCTGGCTTGCTCTGCAGATGTCAGACTGCAGGTCACAGTCTCAGTTCTTACCTGCATTTCTAGCTTGCTGGCCTGCACTATAGATTCTGGACTGGCTAGCCTTCACAACTGTGGATGTCAGTTCCTTAAATTTCTCTCATTCTCCTTCTTGTCCTCTCTCTCTCTCCCTGCCCCCCACTCTCTCCCTCTCTCCTCTTTCCTCCCCACTCCTCTCCTTTCTCCTTTTCCTATTGGTCTGCCCCCCCCACGCCAGGAGAACCCCAACTAATACAGGTTTTAATTAAAGTTCACTGTCACCTTAGAAGGTAGGGAATCTCATTATTGCATTAAAGTAAGTTAGCCACTACAACAAACAACCCCCACGTTTCAAATCTCAGTGGGTTGACACAGTAAACAATTTACTTCCCAGGTAACAGGATCTAGCAGAACATTAGCAGGTTGGCTTGCCCCCTGGTCATTAAGGAACTGAGCTTCTACTCAGTGATTCTGCTATCTCCCAGGGGTTCTGGGGTTCACCCTGAAGCTCCTGCATCCATCTGGGAGAGGAGGGGGGAGTATGGAGGCTCTCACGAGGGCTGTTAGAGGTCAGCCCTGTAGGCAGCAGACATTTTCTCCCATATTCCGCTTGTCACAGCTCTGCCACGTGGTTGCTCCAGAATGCAAGGGCTCAGGGACATGCAGTCTCCCTGGGAGAGCCCGGAGAGTGGAGGAGGAACACACACACTGGGAGGCGCTGGCTTCGTCCGTCACACCCTCACAGCCGCCACCGTGGCTGCAGATGTGGCGAGAGGAGCAGCAGGAAAAAATCAACAGGCTGAATGGGTGTCGTTTTTGAATGGGAGCACAGAATATTTCTATGTGTCTATTCTTTTCAAAGTTATTCTGTGGCTTTATAATTTTAATGTCAGATACACAGTTCCAATGGAAATAACTGAAGGATTCTTACCATAAAAATGACCAAAATAAAAAAAAAAACCATTTGGAAAAATAATTGACTGTATAGCCAGAGTCATTTTTGAATGAGAAGAGCAGTTAGGGGAGGAAATTTGTTTCCACCCAACATTAGAGAAGGTGAGAAACACACTGAAACTGATCCACCATTTAACATCAATGGGAAGTGGCCATTGCGGGTGACTTTCTAGAAAATGAATATGCTCCTCCTCTGCTGGTGGCCTTTTCATTCGGTACAAGCATCTCAGAAAGCTGTGTGAAGAGAGATATCTGCGTATCTACCAGGAGCCATAAAAATGTTCCTTCTCTTTGACCCAGGAGTATTGACCCTAGGACTTTATTTCAAGGAAAGAGTCCAGCTTTAAAAAAGGCCATGTGTAAGGATATATTCATTGCATTATTAGCTTTAATAGGAAAAATAGCATTAAGCATACAAATGCCTAGTAAGTATCTTCAATGAGGGTCCTTGTCTTTTTATCAATACCCAACACCTCACCAGCCACCGGGAGAGTAAGAACTGAAAATCAGAATTTTACTTTAAATCGAAGAGGAAAGGCTGAGGCAGAGCATGGCTATAGCTGAATACCTGCTCATCGCTGAGGAATCACTGTCTGTGTAGATCCAAACACATCTCTTTTCCCCTCGCCAGGCTGGAAAGTGCAATGCGGTCATTACTGAGACAATTTCCCTGACACCAAAAAGCCTCAGTCCTGCTTGCCTTTGGCATTTCTCTCAGGGGAAAGATGAACGTAAAACCCAGCTTCACTGACACGGGCCACGGGCAAGCAGAAGTGCCCTGGGAAGGGAACCAGGTGAGCAGCTGACAAAGCTGTGCCGCAGTGTGCTCCTGCACAGAAGGCTGACGGGGAAGTCTGGCTTCTTCTCGTAAGCCAGACATTTTTGTCCACTTACCCTTTGTCCTAAGATGTGTGAAGTGGCATGTTTGGGTCCCTTTGCTGGGAACATAAAGAGAACACGGGCTCCATTCTCTTGTCACTCCTTGATGGAGCAAAAGCCGGTGGGGGAGGATTCCAGTGCATTTGGACACCCCTTTGCCTGTAGGGTATTGGAGGTGGTTAAGTCCACTGGGTGGTGACAGTTAAGCAAAAGGGGCCATGGGCGGGGCAGTGAGGGGGTGGGAGAGGTGTCCCCCTCAAGGTCCTTGTCTTGCCCATGAATACAGTTCTTCCCCAGAGAAGGCTGTCCTCTTGTTCGGAGAAGGCCTTCTCCTGAGCTTCCACAGAAACTTCCAAGCTTCTCTGAGGAGACAACCCAGCGGCCTGGCTATCTAATATATTTTTCTAAAAATGTCTTTCTGTATAAGATACAAGTGGGAACAGATTTACCGAGAGAAATGGCAATAAAGACAGAAATCATAACAGCAAACACAATAATTACAGGATTGCCAGAGACACAATAACAACTCTTGCCCAATGTCTCCCACTGTCCTGGCCGGATGCCCTGGGCCTGGAGGCTGGAGCTCCTGGCAACTGTGGTCCCTGTGCTAAGTGCCGGGCCTCCGCGGTGGTTCTGAGCGCCTCTCCCGGAGTCCTGGGCATGCCCCCCCAACCCCGCCCGACCCACGGTGGCCGTGGGAGCTTTAAATAAACACAGCCAAGGGGGAAGAGAGAGAGAAATAAAAAGCCTATGTTCTCACACGGCACACAATGAGCCTCCCGTGGCTCCAGTGCAGGGAGCTCCCCTTCCAGCTGTCCCAAACATTTTCTCCTCCAAGAAAGTACTTACAAATGATACCCCAGACAACAGGAACAGCTTTGAGTCACCAACCACACAGTGAGCCGGAGGTTTGGGAAGGTCCCTTGGTGTTGGGTCGAGCTGGGCGGCAACTTGAGGCTGGGACACGGTGTCCCTGCAGTCTCCAGGTGTGATCCAGATGCTGGTGTGCGCTTCTCTTCTTGGGAGAGGGTTGGCGTGGGCTGTGCTTTGCCTGGCCAGCCCGGGACCTGTGTGGACCTCTTAGCTTGGACAGGTTTGCTGCTGGGCACTCTTTATCATCTCCCTTCTTCTCTTCCATCTGTGCTCTCTCTATCTCCGTCCATTTTATATCCATTTATTGAGCATGTATTATGCACAATCCTGTTATAGACATTCAGGAGACTGCAAAGAAGTAAAAAGCATGCTTTCACTTTCTAAGAGGCTGAGAGCCTGGTATAGGAGACTGAAACCTAGACTAGGAGTAAAGAGTCCTTGGTTCCAGAACTTATGTGTCATGGGTCAGTGGTATGACCTTGGGCAAGTCACCGACCATTTTTTGAGTTCAGTTTCCCCATCTGTAACATAGGGGGTCATACAAACTTAATCTACCCTTTCCTAAACTCTGTTAAGTTTTTATGGTAAGTGCCAGATAAATGGCTTGTTTACTTGGTGAAGAAAGATGGCATTGCAGAGCTATTAGAGAAATCAGTCCCAAAGAATGCATAGTATTAGCAAAGGAAAAAAAAAACACAACACACAAATACAAAAGACTAGAGGCATTTGGGAGGAGGAAGTTCTGGGTTAGGATGAATGCAGGACCAATCGGAAAGAGGGGGCAGAAGAGGCAGATACTGTGAAAAATGGATCTGGGAGATGAGAGAAAAAGCAAGTGGCTTTTCAATTTCCAGCACAGGCAATCTCAGTACAGGTAGTATTACATTAGAACTAGATGGTGATACGGGGCATTGGTCTCATGAGGGAGATGCTGAGCTTGGGTTCAGATGTGTTGGATCTGAGATGAGAATAGAACATCTGCTGGAAATTTCCAATGTGTACAACCAACCCTTAGGAGAGAGGTCAAGAGTGACGTTCAGAGACTGACCTTTCAGCAGGGTTGCCGGGTTAGAGGCTCCTGCCAAAGCGATGACACCGCACAGGAACTTTGAGCAAACGGGAGTGAAAGAAAGAGCAGAGGGTTAAGGAATGAAATGCGGGGACTACCCACCATTCAAGGAGAAGTCAGTGAAGGAGGAAAAGGAACAGCAACACAGTGAGAGTGAGGAGGGACCTGACTTCCAGGCAGGTGGGGAGGGCACCTAGGATTTCCAAGAAGTGCCGGAGGCCAGAGGACATGTGGCTGGGAGGGCCAACTGAGGGTCTCTGTGGCGCTTTGCTGATTTCCTTGTCAGTTCTGTCTTTTATGGAAACGTCTGAGGGGCCGTCTAGGGAAGTTTGGTGGAATTAGTTTCTCTAAGGGTCTTTTTGCTTATTCATTCATTCTTAAGAGATCACCTGAAGGAAATTGAGTTGAAGTGTGGAAAACCTTTATTTTAAAATGTTATTGCTAGATTTATGGTCAGTTTAGTGTGGCAACTACTTCCTTTCTTAAACATGAATATCTAAGTTGAGATTGAAACATGCAAAATCTCTTAACTCTAGAGGTGGGACCATGTCACAAGTCACTTTGGATATTTCAATAAAAGTATGATCCTTGTCCCCAGAAAAATGCACAGAGATGAGTGTGCATATATGGGTGCAGGTTCTCCAAAGCCCCTAGGGACCACGCACCCAAGTGAAGACCTCACGCACAGGTTCCAGCTCTCCTGTTATGTAATGTCTCTGTGTGGCCGATAGCCTTTGCGTCCTTGTTCAGGCACCAGATGTGGCGGACCCTGTCCAGCAGAGTCCACCTGTTGTGGCTGATGGCGAGAATCAATGCACAGGTGACAACAATCCTGTGGAAAAAGGGAACAGGCACGACTACTCTCTCAAGGGGAGAGTGCCCATGGGTGCCTCGGCCACTCCCTCAAGAGGGGAGCACCCAACTCTTGCCTAGACAGGCTTTTATTGTTTTCCTGGGGTCTTACATCATAGAAAGGTTTATTACCTATTACATAGAATATTGATGTCTACGTTTTAGGTACAGTCAAGAAAATGAAAATGACATGCAAAGGGGAATGGTGATGAGTTGATTAGCTCTGTCCTTGGGAGAACTCATACAGTCTTTGGATATTACCTTGAAGATAGACAATACACATTTGTTGTTTTAGACCAGGGTGATGGAGTTTTAGCAAGAGCAAGCCATAACAATCTGTAAGCATTTTCTAGGCCTGATTCCCACAGGAAAACTCAGTTTGAAGGTCTGGCTCCTGCCCACTACTTCCCTTCTGTAGGTTTTCTATACAGAGCTGAGTCACATTTGCCAGGTCAAAACAAACTGGTCCTCTACATCTCTGTGTCCATTTTTCTTATTTGTAAAATACAGATGGACAACCTTTGGACAAAGAAGAGTAAATGAGTGAACACACAGCACTCAGTCACTGGTATTCATCATCATCATGGTTGCATTTGTGATGTTGTTGGGTAAAATTTCTCAACTAACTGACTTATTTGGATGGAGCTTTTTTTTCCTCTGAAGTACTTATTCATGCACTCACTCACCCACCTATTCACTCATTTCTTTCTCAGTCTAGTGACGTGTAAATAGGTACTTATTTCCCCCCAAAGGTTTCAAAGTTGAGGTTTCAAGTAAGAAAAGGTCAAGAAAATGAGTTTGGAGCAAAAGAACTTTTCTGTTGGGAGATTTCAGAAGAGATCATGCTATGTCCTAGGCAGTGAGGCCTTAAGTGTGGGATCCATGTATTTGGAGTTGAGAGTGGAGTTCAGTCTTAGTGAGATTGAATACCAGCACCACCTGCTACCATTCTTAACACTGGGGTTCATTAAACTAAGTAATAATACAAAGAACCAAGGGGACTGCCTGTCAGGTCCTCTGCTGAGGCTCTGGTGTTGCCTCAGTGGTGGCACCCTGACACTTACTGTCATGTGTGCTTTCACTAGACCACGAGCTACTGCAGGGCAAGGAGTCCCTCTCTTCACTTTTCATGTCTAAGACTGACTACTTGTACATACGATCGAATTTAAAGGGGACGAATGTCTCCCATCCACTCTGTAAATCATCTAACAGAATGCATTTATGCAGAACTCACTGAGGCAAAATTACTGATTATCTGTTTATTAAGAGGTTTTCTTGGCAAACACCTTGTGAATCCAGCACTTGTATTGTTTTGGAAAGTATCAGAATAACTTTAAACCTATTGAATAATACAGAAGTTTCACTAACTCGGGATGACCATACCAATTAGATTAAATTAATGTGATGTTAATATTTACTCCTTTGGAAAGCTCTTATCTTAGAAGAAAAATGGAAGAAAGGTCTATTAATTCACTTACCTTTGGTGTCTTTGGAGTTAAGCAGGGGCTTAAACATGTTTTTATTAAAATTCCTTTGAAATAGTTTTATGTACCACTTGAGTCCCATTATGTATTTTTTACATTAGGATTGAACAAGCTTCTGAATATAAAATCAAACTGGGATTTGCTCCTGAATAATGTGAAGAGGAAAATATGTTTTTTTCATGATTGTATCTGGGTTTATTAGGCAAATGTACTTTGAGTTAAAACATTTTTCATAAGAACTAAAGACAAGGTGTCCCATTTTACTGAATAAAGGAGAATGTGGGACAAAACCCAAAGTTCTTGGTCTGGCCTTTAAGGACACCCAATGTCCAAGTTCAACGTACTTGTTAAATCTATCTTTCTATGTCTCCCTAATCATACCCTTCCATCTATTCAGATATGTCTATTACCTGGCCTCAAACTCATGTGCTTTCCAGTCTGATCTCTCTACCCATCACAGCTCACAGAATTTCTGCTCCAACCCCAGGATTTAACAGTCAGATAAATCCTGCCTCCTCTGGGAAATATGCCTATCCCTCTCTAGGTCTGGTTTGGAAATGATTCTCACATCCGTGCTTCTTTTTAAATGAATGGACGCTGAGTTGTCATTCGAGGCCAGGCACCTTGCTAAGTGCTTCACAGGCATTATCATAACAACCCTACGAGGCTGGTAACCCGATTAGCCCCATTTCACAGGTAGAGATCAGAGTTGAGTGGCTAATTAGCAGGGAGATAACAGAGCCAGGATGTCAACCCCTTTCTAGTTGATTCTGAAACCTGAGTTCTCAGCTACCATATCGTTCTGCCTCCCCTGGACCCCAGTGAGCTCCTTTATTTACTCCTTTGCTACTGAAATATGCTTCCTTTTAATTTAAAAATATTTTTTAGTGTTTTAAATGTTTCTCCTGTAGTTTTCTCTGGTTTTCAATGGGACCATGAAGCCTTGAAGAACAAAGAGCACTCACTTCTTTTTAGTATTTTCCCTTGGTTTCCAGCATTGTGTCGTTCACACAATCTATGCTTGGTAAGTGCTTCCTGAACAAAAAACATGGAGAATAAGATGATTAGAATCAAATAGATTTCCTAAGTCCTGAAGGTCAGAATTGGCTCCCAGTTTAGGTTGTCCGTCCTCTGGGTGTCACGGCCTGACATGTGTGCCATTTGTTGAAGCCCTGCCACCAAAAGTGATGGTCTTTGGAGATGGGCCCTTGGGAGGTAATTAGGGTTAGAAGAGATCATTGGGGGGGAGGGGGGACCCTCGTGGTAGGAGTGGCCTTGTAAGAAAAGGAAGAGGGGGAAGGAATGAGGGAAGGAGAGATAGGTAGGTAGGTAAGTGGGTGGGTAGATAGATAGATAGATAGATAGATAATTGTCTGACTGACTGCCAGGAAAGGGGACCTTACCAGGAACCAAATTGGCAGGCATCTCGATCTTGGACTTCTAACCTCCAGAACTGTGAGAAAATGCCTGTCTGTTGTTTAAGCCACCCAGTGTAGGGTATTGTGTTATAGTGACCCAAGCAGACTAACATACAGAGGTGTATAAAAATAAGAGGTCCTTAGAAAATGTGTACAGTGTGGGGTTGAAAGGAAGCAGGCAGAGGGGCACCTAGAGAGAGACAGGCTTACAGAAGCCTCGCTGGGTGCCTGGCTGCTGGGAAGTGGCTTCGAGAGCAGTCTGAGCATGGCTTTGCCAGGAAAAACAAACAAACAAACAAACAAACATTTGATATCTGACTATGACAACGGAAATCTTTACTTCAGTCTCTAGTGATCGGAAAGGGGGTCACCATGCATTCTCTTCCCCCAGGCCCTTCTTTCAAAGCCGCTCTGATTTAAGGGGTGTGGCAGCCCCAGGCTCACACTTGACCTCCCCTGGTTCTTGAACCCAACCCTTCTCCCAGTGCAGTCTGCCCTCAGGTGGCTACCTGAGTACTTCTGGCCTAGAGTGGGAATGCATCTTCCTTGGAAGGCCAGAGTGTGTTGGAGGTGGGGGAGGTGAGCCATAGCTGTAGCAGAGGGATATTATTCTAGAAATTCTGGTGAAAGCAGGTGGGGAAGATCTGAGAGATAGCTTGGTTTCCAGGTACTCAAATGAGTTGGAGATTGTGTAAGCAAACAGCCTGTAGTGGTTTTGAAATAGGGGTGTGAGCCGCACAAGGGTACCTGGTATAACCGTGATGGCGAGGATGGGAATGGGCAGGAGAGTCATTATAGGACTTTCAACACACTAATTATACATTGAACACTTACCCAGCACCGTTCCTGATTTACCTTCATCATCTCACTTCATTCCTTACATAAACGTAGACATAGGCACTTTGAAGAACTCCCATTTCACGGATGAGGACATTGAGGCAGAGAGAGGATAAATTATGTGCTCAGAATGATGGATGATAAATGGCAAAACCAGGAATTGAGCCCAAGCAGATTGGTTCTAGAGTGTGTATTTTTAATCACTTCTTTCTACAGTTTTAGGTTGGGGCAGGGGACACAGTCCCGATTCCCCCCTCTGGTAAGGGTCCAAAGCAGAAGAGTTGCCATTCACTGCTGGTTCACTGTTTTTTAGGGATAAGTATTTTGGAAGCAGCATTTTTTGAGTCTCCAGAAGGTATCCAGCCATGTAATATGAAAAATGGGGACATTTATTGAAGAAGATAACAAGACACAAGAAACATTGTACACAGGACAATGATGCCTCAGTCCCCTTCAAAGTAGGCACCTTGGGACCTCACACAGTTATCCCAATTGCCAACAGCTGCCCCATAATATTTTCTTGAATCTCATCAAGTGTCGGAAATCTCTTCCCTTTCAAAGGGGATTTTAGTTTTGGGAAAAGCAAAAAGTTGCAGGGCACCAAATTTGGGTTGTAGTGGTGCTGAGTCTTCTGGGTGATTTGGTGTTTTCCCAAAAAATTCTGCACAAGATGTGATGCATCAGTGGGTGCATTGTCGTGATGAAGCTGCCAGTCACCAGCTGACCATAGTTGTAGCCTTCTGAATCATCCGAGTAGTTTCCATGCAGGAATGTTGAAGCTTAAAGCAAAATTTTATGCAGGTTCATTGCTGTGCTTGCTCAGTTATTTTGATTGTGATGAGTACACAGCACACATGCTCTCTGAATGGCAGTGTCTACCGCCTCCACTGACTAGTACAGTGCAGTCATCATTGTTCACACATGGGCATTCCAGTCCACTCTCCTGGGCTGCCAGGTTGCATAAATGTTGTCCAAACCATTCTCATTATATTAACAATGCTGGACTTTTTCTGGACAGATCTCATATTTTTGGTACTTCTTGATTTTCAAATGCATTCATGGAAGGGGTAGATTGCTAATTTTGAGTGAGAAGTTTGGACGGGGAAAGTAGCAGGGAAAAAACAAAAAAGGGATCCTGACAGCAATCCTTATGGACCTAGGGAGGGTTAGGTTATAGTACAATTACTAACAACCCCTCAATCCCAGTAGCTTAAGAGTATATGTTTTGTTTCTCATTATCCATGTGCAGTGCAGGCCAGCTCGGTGCTCTGTAATTACTCTGGGTTTCAGAGTGACAGAGTCCCTTCTTGATAAGAACTCACAAGATCACTGCCATCACGGATGACGAAGAGGTTAATCTTACACCAGCACTTAGAGTATTCACTTGGAAGTGACTTATACCACTTCTGTTGATATTTCACTGGACAAAGCAAATCCTATGTCCAAGCCTCATTTAAAGTGCAATCATCTCATCTTTCTGGAACGAGAACCAGAAATAGTTGACGAATAGCATCCAAACTACCCCAGAGCCTGGACAGGCTTCAGCAGAGTGGAGATCCTGAGTCAACACTGAGATGGTGATGAGTGTAGCGTAACCCAGTTTGCAGACAACGGAGACTCAGATGGAGCCACCACATTCTTTCACCCTCAATGATCACTCATTCCAGTGGGCGAAGACGAAGACAGAGAATGCACTGAGACGATGCCCGGAGAAAACATCATCATTTAAAAATATTATCATAAAAAGTATTTCCTACTCATCTGATTATGCAGACCAAAGGCAATTATGTGGTCGTGTGGTATTATAGGAAACAAGCTCTCCTTGTGTTTCTGTCCACACTTGGTAGGAACAAGCTTTATAGCCATTTTCATCTCCCAAAAAAGCCTACATGCAAAGCCTCTCACTCCAAATCCACACTTCATAAAATTTTATCAAGTACCAACATTAAACCCCAATTTACTTGTTTCCCTTTAAGTATCCTTTTGTGTTGTTTTTTTTCCTCTTCAGAGTTTGAATTAAGAACCCTCTGTAGGTGGACAAGAAAGGTTTAATTTCCCAATTTGATTAGTGAGTGCTTTTTCAACTAGGTTTCTTTAGAATTGGACACAAAATTACTTTATACAGTTTCTGATGCTTCCTGGCTTGTCATAAAAGTATGCAGTTAATAGATCTGAATTCATTCTCTTCTCCCCTTCCCTCTCCTTGACTCAAGCACCTCCCCTCTGCTCTCTGTCCCCGCCCCCCATCCCACCCTTTCAGTCTTCTGTGTAATTGCCATTTACCAGCTCCACAAGCATCTTCTATTCACCAGCTGCTGTCCTAGCCTATCTAGTGCTAAGGTCAATGCCTAACACCATTTCCTTGGGGAAGCCTCCCTGTCCCTTCATGCTTTGTGTCCCTGGAGTGAACTACTACAGTATCAAGTACTTTTCCCTTCGGAGCTCTTATAAAAATGTATTTCTATGACTATTTGTGGAGTTGTTTGTTCAATGTCTTTCTTCCCAATGAAACTGCAAGCTCCATGAATCAGGTGCCTGGGTTCTCCAGTCCATTACTGTGTGTAGAGTACCCAACCCCACATCTGAGCCACGACAGGTGCTCGGTAACCATTTGGGTGCCTGTGTAGTCGGCAATGCCCTTACTTTCCCCTATGTTTATGTTTGGTGGCTTGGTGGAACGTTGGGGGGTAGGAGGTGTGGGCAAACTCAGGTGGGACTGAACTGGCAACAGAGGACCCTTGTAAAAATGAGGACAGCGGTGACCCAAATACCCTCTTAGCACCATTCTGTTTTAAGTGTTGATGTTTTGTGATGTCAAGTTCCATTGACATTTTAGGCCAATATAAGCTATTGGTTCAAAACTCCAGAGTTTAAAAGTGATATTGATGGAATGGTACATGGGGGAGCAAGAGGCAGAAAACCGACTTTTCTTATTTTTTTTTTTTACCAGTTACGTAAGGTCCTTTTCTGCCTGCCAGCATGTCTGATATGATAGACTGCAAGCACCATTTTCTTGGTAAAACAAACACAGACTTCTCTTTAAAAACGCCTTTTGATACTTTATGAGTAGGGCTGGTGTATGTAACCGATCAAGACCGACATATGGCTTATTATGACATTTAGCTGATTAAAATAGTCTAGACATGAACTTGAGATTTCAGAAATGTTTGAGTTAAGTAAGAAATACATTTTAATGGACAGTAGATGTGTACTTAGTCCTAGGCCACCTGAATCCCTGCAGGAATTACAGAGCAGGAAGTACTTTTGACTCAAGAAGTGTGTCTGAAAATTAAGGTTGTAAATTAACAACAGCTTGTCTATTAGATTATTTCAGCCATAAAGGACTCAGTCTGTTTCAAAATGCTCGTGATTTTCAATACATTTCTGCGGCTCGGTTTAATAAAGACTGATGCTGGGAATGGCTTTGGCTTGAAGGTCTGCTAAAACACATTTTTAGAAAATCCCAGAGAATAAATAGTAGCTGCTAGTCAGGCTGTGGTAAAACACACCTGTGGCTAATGGAAAAGGAAAAGTTTGAGCCGCCCCTTGGCGCCAGCCTCCGGGCCTCCGCCAGGGGGGTGCTGAGGTCTGCCTGGCTTAGCGGGCTGTGCCTGGCCGCGGCCCCAGGGCCTGGAGGGCCAGGCTTCCCATGCCGCCTCTGAGGCCTTGGGGACAGCAGTCCTTCCCTCTGGTTTTCTTCTCCTGGCCTGTAACTCGTAAGTAACGAGGCCCGATGAACATTTAGGGTGGCTGCAAGGATGGATCGGCTAATGGGCGGGGCCGAACGCTTTGAAGGAAAGCACCGTGTGATTCCTGTAGGGCAATCCTGAGGCTTGGTTTGTCATTTTGATTATTTTTTCTGTCCATGTGACCCTCCTTGGGCATGTAGGAGGTGGATGCAATCAGGGAGAGATGTTGAAATAGGTCAGGGGCATGCTTCTCTGGCTTTTGAGAGAGGTGGGCAGGAGAGAGTTGAGAGAGAGAGAGTGAGAGAAAGAGAGAGAGGAGATTGAAGAAGAAAAAGAAGAGGAGGAGGGGGAGGAGGAGGAGGGAGGGAGAGTGGACATTTCTGAGGTCTCCCGGGGCCTAGTTCCCAGGTGGTCTGAGTTTGGGAAATACTGGAACCGACTGGGACACGACCAGGGTGGAACGGAGCGTGGTATTTGCCTTTGCCCTGCAGCCAGACTCTTGAGCTGGCAGGAAGACATAGGGCCCATGGAGACCTGAAGCCCATTCACTGCGTTTGCTTTGCCAAGGTTGTAATTCTGTCCGTTTATGGGAACTCCGTTAACCTTTTCCTTGCTGCAGCATTCAGTGGCTAGCACACTAAGTGGTGCGCTTCAGTCACCTCAGTGGTTTTTCCCATTTGAAAAATGAGGAGGATTGGCAGAGCCCAGGTGTATCAGTTAGTTTTTGCTGCATGACAAACCACCCCCAAACTTTGTGGTTTAAAACAACAAATGTTTATTTAGCTCCTAGTTCTGTGGTTTGGCTCTGGGGACTGAGCACTTCTGGGTGGTTTTGCTGGTCGCCCCCAGGCTTTGCTGACCTGAGCTGGGCTTGCCCATGTGTCTGTGGTCTGTGAGTCAGGGTGGCTGGGGCCGGTTGGTTTGGGGTGGTTAGGTCTGGACCACGGGGAGACTGGAGCCTTTCTTTCTTCACGAGCTCGCTCATCCCCCAGCAGGCTGGGCCAGGTCAACGCACACGGTGGTCAGAGGGTCTGAGAGAGTGGGATTGCCGGGACTGGACTCAGAACTGGCCAGGCCAAGTCTCACCCCAGCCCAGAGTGGAGGGTCGGGAAGCAAAACCACTGTTGACAGGAGCAACTGCAGAGCACTGCGGCCAATATTTTCCTCCAACTACTGCACCAAGACACCTTTCAGTACCCTCTACTTTTTTTGGTCTAATAAAAGAACAGCATCTACTTTTTTGAGTTCAGCTTTAAGAATTCGAGGTTGCAAGTCCTGGCTGCCGTTTTGAATTCATTATGTGACTTTAAGATTTTCCAACCTTTTTGTTGATTTTAATGACTGTAGTAGGCTTCTTTTGCTTATATGTTACTAAGAAAACTGTAAGGTACTAGGAGAAGAATTTTATAGAGAAATTTATGTATTCACAAGGCCTGATGATAATGGACATCTGGTAAATAATTTTTAAACACAAATATTAACGTGTATTTATACCGACTTAGGTCTTTTAAACATGTTTTGCAACACAAATTTTTTCCCTGCTGTAGAAATTTAAAAGAGGAATATAAAGAGATAGAGATGTAAGTCATCTTTTACTCTGTCACCAGCGATAATAATGTATAGTGGTTAATTTTCTGAATTATTTTCCTCCAGGATGGTTTTCAGTGCATACGTGGTGTGTCTTCTGTGAGTGTGGGATCATGCTATAACACTGTTTATGATCTGCCCTTGCACTTTGACAAATACGCATTTACTGCTCATTTTTGATGACTGCTAATTAGTTCAGTTGCCACAACTTAGTGAACCCATCCCTCATCATTGGATATTTAAATATTTTCTGGCTTTGAAAAATTATTTTAAAAAACATCATATGAACCTTTTAGTGCCAACTTCTTTGAAAACATTTGTGGTATAATAAGAAATACACTTTATCTTTGTGTCTAGTTCCTGGCTTCTAAAACCCTTGGAATTTCCTGAGTGGGAGGCATGTCTTTCGTCATCAGGAGCCCTTTCTGAGCATACCTGAGTGTATGCTAATGTGGGAAGTTAGGGGGCAGACCCCACATGGCCTCGGCTGGTCACTAGAAAGAACAAGTGATTTAGATGGTGGAAACTTTCAGCGCTACTCACCGACCCCTGGGAAGGGGTAATGGGGGGGGGGCTATAGATTAAACTCAGTGAAAACTCTTGAACAGTGAGATCTGATGCACTTCTGGGCTGGTGAGTGCATTCAGATCCACACCCCGGCCCCATGGGGATAGAAGCACCTGTGCTCCGACCTTCTGAATCTTGCCCTACACATCTTTTTATTTGGTTGTTCACCTGTGTTCTTTATAAAATCCCTTGTAATAAACTGTTAATCTAGTCAGTAAACTTTTTCCAGAGTTGTGTGAGCCACTGTAGCCAATTAAAATTAAACCTGAGGAGGGGGTCATGGGACCCTCTGACTTACAGCCAGAAGCACTGGTAATAATAATCTGGACCTCCGACTGGCATCTGAAATGGGAGGGGGCTGTCTCGTGGGACTGAGCCCTGAACCTGTGGTATCTGATACTAACTCTGGATGGAGACAGTGTCAGAACTGAGTTAAAATGGTAGGGTATACAGTCAGTACCTGCTGGGAACCGGAGAACACTTGGTGGTGTTGGAAAACACTCCACCATTCTGAAATATTTCCTTACGATATATTTCTGGAAGTGGTGTTGCTATGTGTGTCAAAGTGTAGGCATACTTTAAGGATTTTCAATTTATTCTACAAAATTTTTAAAGTTTAACCGTTTGCTCACATATTAATTATTGAACAGAATGCCTACATTCTTTGGTCTGTCATGTTCAGTGCAAACTTAGAAATGACTCTGAATCCCTCTGGGACAACTGTGCATCTCATGAGCATCTATACAGCAGCCTCTCTTATCCTCAGAGAGACATTCAAGACCCCTGTGGAGGCCTGAAACTGTTGCTATGGTATCAAAGGCTATACATTCTATGTTTTGTCCTATACATATGAAGGGGGACCCCCCCCCAAAACCCAGAATTTATTTATAAACAATTGTGTATTTATTCCTACATGTTTAAACTTCGGTCACCTTCAAAGTGCTCTCCATTTGATGCAATACACCTATTGAGATATTTTTTTCCACTGCTCAGAAGTTTTTGAACTCATTGATTTTGATGCTTTTTAGTGCTTCTGCCATTTTTGTTTCACCTCTTCCACATCGGCAAAATGTTCCCCTTGAGGCCTTTTTTCATCTGAGGAAAAAAAAAGTCACTTGGGGCAAGGTCAGGTGAATAGGGAGCGTGGGGTATGAGGGTCCTGCCATTTTTGGTCAAAAACTACCAAACACTTAGCATGACATGGGTGGGTGCTGTAAATCACCATCATGAAAAGGGCAAACGTGTTGAAAAAGCCTTCAAAAAACATTCACTGAGGCCAAATGCAGCCTCTCACAACAACACCTGCTGGTGCACTGGTCCAGATGGGCTCCTAGAACACTCACCTAGTGGGAGAAGTGTGTATAACAAGGGGCCAGCCCTTCAGAAGACAATTCCGGATTTTGGGGGATCCTTCCCTCATATATACCGATGGTAAATTTATTATGCTAGACACAATGAAAGATTAACAGCCATAATTAGTACTAAAATAGAACAATTATAATTATATATCATAATAAGAGTTATGTGAGTATGTTCTCTTTCTTGAGCTATCATACTGTACTGAGCTCCCCCTTCTTGACATAACATCAGACGGTGCAATGCCCACGTGATGGATGAAGTGAGGTGAACGGGGCAGGCACTGCGATGCAGCATTAGGTGACTGTAAGGGCAACTTAATCACAGGCACTGTGATAGCTCGACAGTCCATCTGATAACCTAGACAGCCATTAAGTGAGTCACAGGCCAGCTGCATGTACAGTGGGGACACCCTGGACAAAGGAATGTTTCATGTACTGGGACAGAATGAACAAGGTGGCATGAGATTTCATCATGCGACTCAGAACAGTGCCCAATTTAAACTCGTGAATTGTTTATTCCTGGAATGTTTTACTTAATATTTTCAGACCACTGTGGACCACAGGTAACTGAAACCATGGCAAGAGAGACTAAAGATAAGGAGAAACTTCTATACAATTCTCAAGATAAACAAATTGCAGAACGGGGGAAAAATCTCTAAGGTTATTAAGTCAAACCCCACAGGCAAAGCTCAAACGCTAGCACCTTCTTGCTGCCTTCACTTTAAAGTATTGGGTTTAAAGAAACACAGCAGGCACAGCATGAAGGTGTATCTGACAAACCTCAGCCCCACTCAGGGCCGCTGAGCGTGACTTACTTTAGTTTCTGCTCCTTCCAGGACAGGGGAAGGATGGAGAACAGACTTTCAAATGGCCCTGGTTCCCAACACGGAGCAAACGGCTCTTTCTGTAGCTCAGTTGCTCGTGACTCTCAACACAGCACACTAAAACAATTAGCCACATCTCCGCTCGCGCTGGGGTTTTGAGAGAAAACATAAACACAGCGCTAGAGTGTTTTTCTATCAGAGGGGAAATGAGAAATAAATTAAACACATCTGGAACAAGCATAAGAAATGGGTTAATTCCATGTGAAATTTCCTGCCGTTCTTTACACATTTTAGGAGCTAAGACAAGTAGCGCTTCTTAATTCCCTGCAGTGTTCAGAGTTCTAATCCTTGTCTGTGGCAAGCAGGCAGTTTGAGCTCAGAACGGCCTGCTAGCATTTATAAAAAACTAACAGTCCTATAACCATGCTTCCACTCTGCTTTTTTCTGGGCCCTGCTGCCTGTTGCAAAGGGAGGGGAGATTTCAAATGGGCGGTGGTATCTGCTCATGCTCTTATAAATATTTAAAGTTGCCAACTTCCTGGTGTGTACATGACAGGTGATTGTTCTTTCCATCCAGGAACCAAAGCCTTTTGATTGGGCCAAGCTCAGCAGCCTGACTCCTTCCTCCCTGACCAGGAATTCTTTTCTAGAAGGCTCCCATTCAATATACTGCCCTGATGGGTCTGCCTTGCTGGACACACCGAAGTAGATCTCAGCTCTGTTGAGTGGACAAGGCTATGGCTCAAGCTGAGGACCCTGCTGCACATTTCTTGAAAAACACAACATCTACCAAATTCCTGGTGTTTGGTCCTCCTGTTTTCTCCAGAAATCCCAACAGCATTTACTTTGGGGTTGCTCCCAAAGTTTCCTTAGTTTCCTCGCGAAATTCACTGGGGCATAGAGACTTAAATCACTTATAATAATGACCTACTTTGTTAATGACCCTCCCCATACTTTTTGTTATAAAATAGATGTAAGCACAGCAGCAACCTCAATTTCATGTTTCTTACCACCCGATGACACCGTCTTGCTCATTCATCGGGTTTGTGCCTTCATCATTTCTATTTCTTCCTGGAATGCACTGAAAACGTCTTTTTCTCCCCTAAACATTTGTTCCTTCATTTACTTCATTCTGCGTTCTCTTATAGCATCACTAGTCAACACAACAACAGCAATAATGACACAGTAATGGCATTTCAGTGTTCTCTGCGTCTTTATAGCTAATGGACATGGACAAGATCAGTCCTGGATCTGTTGAAACTGGCAGAAAATGCCCTCTAGGATGTCAACCTAGACCTTGGTTGACACAGAAAAGAAAGTTGGCAGTGCCGTGGTTAAAATTTTCTCAAAGTCAAAGCAATTTTCTTTTAAAAAATAGCCAGAAAATATCTCATTTTGAGGAGAATTTGGGGAATACATATGTCCTTTCAGAACACTCTCACTCAAAGTCTTGTTCAAACATCCTTTCCTCTGGGGGGTGCTCCCTGACTCTTCACCCTGGACGCTTGCTTTCTTCTCTGACTCTTCAAGGTACTTTCTTGAATTTCCTTATGTGGTAATAATCCTTCTCTATTTTCTTTTATTTTTTCTGAACATGTCCTAAAACCTCAGCAGTGTTGTTTGTCCTTTGAGGCAGGAGCCTTTGCCCACCCACCGTTCTGTCCCAGTTCCCAGCACAGTGTCTGGCACACAAGGAATGCTCAATCAATGCTTGTTGAATGAAGGAACAGAACTGAGAAGAAAGGACCACTTGTAAGGACGTGTTACCCAGAGGCTGTCTCTCCAGAACATACACAGTTTTACATAGAAGACAAACACCAGGACAGAAGAATTGAGAAGGAGGCCAAGCCTAAGTTTTGAAAATCTCAAGTTTATACCTTCTCTGTTTTCCAACCAATTCAATTTGATTTCATTGAATGTCATGTATTAATCATCATTAGCAGTCTGGCAGGGTGTGGGGGTGTTCAGTCAACTTATCAACAGGGAGGCTAAGAGCTGGGACTGCCCGGGCCATTCCCCAGGGCTGGTTCTACTCACTGCTGGGCTCCCACAAACATTCCCCCCATGGGAGCCCATGCTGAGGCTGCCCCAGCCCTTGTGGTTTTTATCGTGATTGTGGAACACAACCATCGGGAAACTGGAAGGGCAAGATTTGCGACTCTCAGATCCCCGAGATATACAATACACTGAGGGCCACACAGTGAGGTTATAGGTAGGGTGGGAGCAGGTGACCCTGGGGCTGAGCCTTTATTAGTGTCTGAGGGTGGGGTGTTCAGAGTTTAGCAGGCTCACTCTTTATTGGCACATTTAAAATCTAAGAGTGGGAATCGGGAGGGGGGAGGTCAAGGGGAAGTGGGGTCATTCAAATGGTCAGTTATCTAGGTTACCTAGGGTGGAAACTCATTAGGGGATTGGCTGGTTGCTTATCTAGGTGGTCTGTTAGTAGCTGCGTCCTACAGCGGGCAGTATGTTTATGTGAAATGGAGGTCCTTGAAATGAATCCACAGTCATCAGAAAGCTTAGTGTCAGGCTTGTACCCTACAGGGGGAATACCAAGGAAAATGGAATGGCTCCATCTGTCCTCCAAGGCCTCTGGTGTTTAGACCAGTACAGAGGAAGGCATGACTGTGGTAGGAGGAAGGGAGGGTCTGGAACTTTCCACAGATGTTCTCCTAGTGTTTTCTGGAGGCTATCCAGGTGGATAATGGAATGTAGGTTGTGTGGTGTGGGGAAAACTTGTTCCGGGCAGAGTTAACAAGGTAAAGAAAGGCACAGAATCATAGCAAAGCATCGAGTGTTTGGGAAATAAAAATAGTTGTTGGAACATAGAGTACAAGTTGAAGGATATCAAAGGATGGAGCTTGGCAGGAAGGCAAAGGCCCAAACATGAGAGCCCTTTGGCTTCATTGGGAAGATTCACTGTTGGTTTTCACCCTGTGCGTTCTTTACAGCAGCAATTTACCTTTTGGTAAGCTGGTAGGATCCACTGTCTTTTCCCTGTGTTGCACTATGAGAAAATCATTTTGTTGACCTTTTTGGGGATGAAGGTTTGCTGGGAGCAGGAACTTCATCCTGTGTTGTCTGTGGCACGTGCTGCTGTGTGAATCCCATGCTGGTTAGTGGTCTTGTGGAGGCAGAATAATCATAATCTTTGACCCTTTGTGAGATGACTGTCCTTTATATAAACTCCACAGACAACAGCCCAACTGGGCGTGGAACTAGATTGTACACATGTAAAACGGTATGGCCACCGTGGAAAACCATGTGGGGGTGTCTCCAAATTAACCATAGAATGACCCTGCGGTCTAACAATTCCAAAGAAAATTTAAAAGGTCTCATGGCTCTCAAAGGTCCCTGAAAATACATTCGCTGGCCTGGGAAGGTCCAGTTATTTGCACATGAGAACATTGAACTGAATTATTTTACATTCCTCCCTCAGTAGGATGGTGGTGATAGAAAGACCAACAAGTAAAAAAGAACAAACTTAGTAGGAGAAGAGTGATACATGTAATACATGTTTACTGTCATATTTGTTATCTTGTTGAGTTCTCATGAGAGCCCTCTGAGAGAGGAATTACTATTTTTGTATCTTAAAAATGAGGAAACGGAGGTTTATGTCGAGTAAATGGTTTGCCTTAGGCTAAAGCAAAAGAATTTGCACTGTAACACAGATACACGATTGATCTATAATTCTACCAGTGGGTCTGAGAAGGAAAATCCCATTGTAATCACATGTTCAAGCAGCACGTATTTATTGAGAAGCTACCGTGTACAGGCACCAAGACAGATACTGACTTTGCCTCCTGATTTCCAGAATGCAAAGCGAATGGAGGTCTTTGGAATTATATGATGGGTGTCCCATCATATAATTTTGTCTTTATGAAATAAAGAGAAGGCATTGATTTATCATGAAAGAAGAGAGACCAGGAATCTTTGAAAGCAGGCAACAATATATTTTACCCTGCTCTGCTGAATCTTATCTGTAAAAGTATTCTCTCCACGGCAACCTTCTGTAACATTGAAGACAGCCTTGCCTTTGTCTTCTTGGCACCCCTGTGTCCTTAAGAGAACAAACAGCACTTCATTTCACTAGGGAACAGCTTCGACCCACCAGACCCAACCTGTGTGAGTGTGGGGCCTGGCGTATTCGTACTGGCTCCATGTCCTGGCCACAGAAATTGTTCTAGAGAAGACGGCTGCCCACCCACGGTATCTCACCCCACTTCCTGCCACAGGGCTTAGTCCGGGAGGTGGTCCTGTGATCCAGGCCGAACCAGAGTCATTCTCCGGGATTTTTCAGCTCGGGACTAAAAGAATAAGGCCCTTCACCCTCTCAGGACAAAGCAGGAAGATGTGAGCCAGGGGCTGCTGGTGGCCCTGATTCCTGCCTCCTGAGAAAGCTGGACTGAAGGAATAAAGCTAAGAAGCAGAGATAAGTAGTCATGGAAGTGAAGGGAGTCCAGACAGGTGGAGGCTTGGAGACCCCCAGAGCTGCTCCTGTCCCCGACTCCCCAGGTTCTATGTCTGGGAGCTCCTCGGCATCCTTGCAACAAATCCCTTCTTCTGCAAAAGCTGGTTTGAATTTGAGCCTTGCTACTCACATCCAAAATAACATGAACTAGAGCATGTAATACTTGGAGACTGGGGAGCAGCGAAGCTGAGGTGTTTGATAGACAGACTGCTTGCAGGTGTGAAGCGAGGAGGGCGAGGCAGAGGGAGGGGAGCTCTCCTCTCCTCGGGGCGCCGAATGAGAGCTACAGATGTGATGCGGGAACTCTGTCCACAGTCTTTGAGGGAGCTCAGCCAATAGCTTGGGGATGAAGACTTGAGAAGGAAAAACAAAGGACCCTAAAAGTTGCGTCACTGGGCCACTCACCTGCCTTCCTTTTAGTTTGCTCCAACATCAATGTTTTTCTTGTGATAACATACCAGTTTTCAGGTTTTGTGCTTCCCTAGTGCCTGGCACTGCTCCAAATTCTTCATGAGACCAAGGTGGACCTGCATTATATTTAACCTCATTTTACAGATGAGAAAACCGAGACACGGAGGGATTAAATAGATTGTCTAAGGCAGCGTCAGATTTAAATCCCAGGTGCTGGGGCTCCAAAGCTCGAGCTAATAACCCCATTATCAGCCTAACAGTCCTGGCCTTCTGGGTCACCCCCACTCTTTCCACCTCCCCGGGCCCAGGTACTCACCACCAACATTCAGGGTTCAGCAGGAGTAAGGCCTGCTTGAGTGTGGTTGGTGGGATAATCATTTAGATGTAATAATTTATAGTTTTAATTTGAACATTTCCCCTAAATGTTATATGGTGTGCTTGAGTGTGCTATTATTATGTTACAAAAATACATGCTTATGATTTTGTAATAAAAGAGTTTGTCATAAAAAAGAGAAGCCATTTGTGCTGGGCCCCGTGTTTAGTATGTGGCTGATGGCCCCACACACTTTTCTCTACCTTTCCCTCTGGTCCCACCCTCAACGTGACACCGTGGAGCCTGTGGCCGTGGCTTTTGCCTTTCAGTCACCCCGGCGACCAGCGTGGCTTTCAGCATCAGATGGTAAGTGATTGTATTATCAAATTCTGTGCTCTTGAATATCCCTGAGCTCTAGACACCAATACAATAGCACTTGACACGAGCTGTGTGGGAGGAGAAATGGAGAAGAAATTTGTTTTCCCCCAATTGGTCTTCCTTTCAGGTTTCTTCTTGATATTCCAAAAACGAACTGCAGGGAGTTTTCATAATAAGAGCCTCCTCCTGCCCCCAGCACCCTCCTCTCCTGGTTGACCATTTCTCTACAATGTCCCGAAGCAGTGTTGTGCTGCACAGAGCCTTCTCAGGGTCCCCTGAGGGCCTGCCTGTTCAGCACACACCATGGATAATTTCAGTGTGTGACCTAGAGTTTATTTGCCCTTCAGGATCAGAAAATAAACAGTTAAAAGATGTTTGCCCTTAAAAACATGTAAGGGAATTAACTGCTGGTTTCTGATGTTATCTGCCGAGTTGGAGCCCCAAACACACTTTATACCTGAGCTAAGTCTCTGGAACAGGGATTTGGTGATTAATGCGTTGACCTGATGTTATCTCTGGTGAAATGTAGTCAGGCCCGGCTCTCTGGGCGGAGAGAACTCACGGAGCACAGAGGCAGGTAAGGCCACAGAAGCAGTGGGAAGTTCAGGGACGCTCGTTCCCGTGGGTTCGTTTCGTGTCCAGGCCCTCTGCCGCACAGAGTACTTGTAGGAGCAGTTTCCTTTATTTTATGTTTTCCTCTTTGAGTCTGTGCTGCTTTTAAAAATCTTAATCTGAAAATTATACCATTCAAAATAGAATTCAGAAATCTGTTCACCAAAACAGCAACACAGAGCCGTGACTGATGAAAAGCCCAGAGGCCTATGGTTCGGTTGCAAAAGTTAATTCTAGTCCTTTATTTTATTTTATTTTATTTTATTTTTGTTTTTTATAACTCGTGTTTTTGCTTCTTTTCCTTTCTCGTAGCTCCCTCCCAGCCCCCCCACCAAAAAAAAAAAACACTAAATTATATCTTAGGCTTTTGAAATAGCTTCAAAGGCAAATCCTGCTTTTTTAAAAATAACTCCAGTCCCTCTGAAGGTGGGGTGTTGGGGTTTATTTCAGGGTTTGAGGTAGGATGCACCTCCAGACCACAGTGTGGGGAGATGTCCAACAACCTTGGCTATTCTGTCTCCCCTTTGTTCTTTCACAGACGTCCACTGCATACTCTTCTTCCCCCTCCCTGCCAGAAGGACCTGTGCCACTTTTATTCAAAAGGACGTGTGCACCTCCGGCCATAGCATGGTGTCCCCTGCCCCTGCCTCAGTATTTTTACTCTCAGTGGATATCTCTGTGACGGATACGTGCCTGTCCCCCTGGGACTGCTGAGCAGGTTGGCAAACTCCTGCCTCCCACCCTGCCCCTCAGTGCTCTCCTGCTTTGCTGGTGCCTCTGGACTCTTGTTTTGTGAGCCAGGCCAGCAGAAGCCGCATTGCAGGCACCTCAGGCCAGGCAGCTGGCCGCCGGGGCTGAAGAAGAGCCCGTCATACACTTAGTGTCTTGGCAGTCATCTCACATGGAGGGAAGAAGAAGGACAATCATCAGCTTCCAAAAGACACTGTCCGAACAAACAAATAAACAAAAAATGCCCAACACGACGCAAATGAAAGAAAACACCCCCCCAGAAAGACACGGAATGAAAACTGGAGAATGCTGTTGTGTGGGGCTTTCCCTAGCTATGTCCCGGAGAGCTCAAGCGTTGGCTGGGTGGCTCTCAGATGCCTGTGGGCTGAGCACACGCCCTCCTCCGCACCGAGATGGGCCTGGAAAAACACGGTCATGGTGTAGGCCTCTGACTTATTTCCTGATAAAATAACTCTCGCTCTCCAAGGCTGAGAGCACCATCCCAGCTTCAAGGGAACTGGTATTTATTCCTGTCCACAAAGTCTGCAAATGAGGTCATTCCGTCTGTGGCCCCAGTGCCCCAGCCCCTGCCCACCACGCCAGTGCTTCAATGTTTCCTTCTCTGCGTGGCCCGGGCAGTGCCAAATGTCGACGTGGAGGAAGGTCGCACAGGCCACTTACAGAAGGTCATTAAGGGGCAGGAATTAGTTGTCCTTTGGAGCCAGTAATAGCAGCAACAACAAAAAAAAACCCCTTGTTTGACTCAGAAAATGGCAGATTTTGACATGGAGTCGCTTTCCTCTCAGGCCCCTACCCATTTTCCTTTTTTCTACTCCACCTTTCACATCTGACTGGAGGCCTGTCTTGAATGTTCTCAAAGCCTTGAAAGAGGATCTGAGTTGGCTGGAACTCATGGTGCGTCCTTCCGTCTCTGTCATGTCAACAGCCCTCTGTAGATGAGGGCTACTTGCTTTCTCATTTTAGGTACCTTCCCATCTCACAGAGGGGCAGAAGTGAAAATTACACCCGGGCCCTGAAGACATGAGGGGAGGTTGTTACTTTTTATCGCTGTGTAGTATTCCATGGCTTAATGATACCATGCTTTATTTGCACTTTCTACTTTTTATGGACATTTGGAGTGTTTTGGCTCTTATAAACATAGCAGCTATGAACATCCTTGAACATGGATAAATTTTGGTGGAGATGTACCCGTGTGCAAGGATGTCATTTCTGCAGGGACACCCAGGGAAAAGGGTTGCTGGGTCAAAGGCCCTAGGCACGATTAGCTGCAGTAGGTTCTATAAAACACTTTGCAAAGTGGATGATATATGAACCCTCATTCCCCACAGCAGCATAAGAGGGTTCTAGTTGCTCCATATTCTTTGTATGGCCGTTGTGGAGTGTGTATTGTCATATCTCATCGTGGTCTTGAGGAGTTTTTCCTTTTTCTTTTCTTTTTCTGGTGACTGATAAGGTTGGGCACCTTTTCATATGTGTGTTAGCTATTTGGGTATTCTCTTCTGTGATATGTTTGGTCATGCTTTTTAGGTCTTTTTTCTTTTTAGTCTTAGATTCTGAACTACACTAGCGGGTTAATAGCCACCCAATCCAGGGGTCTGTCCATAATATTGCTTGAGAACTTTCATACAGGGCCTCCTAAAGTCATTGAAAGAGAAAGTCGAGAGAGACTGAACTCCACCATGTCAGAGAAAATACCTGCAGTTTGCTATGTAAACTGAGGCTACATCGGGTACAACAATTGCAGTGAAAGCTTCCTATGAACTTCTAACACCTGCTCACTGTGAATCTGTGTAAGCCCTTAACCTCTAAACGATTCTTCTAAGGATTGGGTCTGCCCTATCTCGATTTCCTTCCTTGGGGGTCCGAATTCTACATTCCTTCTTCTGCATGCCTCGTGATATTTGGATCAGGCTCACTCTGTGTATTGGTCTGTTGATTACTTATTATGGGTGGTTAACTGTCAGTCTCTCGGTCTACTTCCTTCTTGAAGCTGGTATTTTAAAATAGTACAGGCGGTTTATCAAGTTAATTATTTTGAAAGGAGGCTGTTTTCGCTAGTTCTTTTTGGCTAAATGTCACCACTAATTATTTCTTTTCCAGCAGTGGCATCTCCCTTGAGGCCCTGTAGTTTATTATCTCTCTTTGTGGCTCTCTGGCTTTCATTACCTCCATGGAAAGCGGCTTGACTTTTAATTTCATATGGACTATTACCATATAAGTAGCCAGTGCTCAGAATTGTTGACTTACTGGTACATTGAACTGGGATTTATTATCTGCACTGGCGTTTGCTTGGTAGGTCTGCCTTCGTGAGAAAATATTGGGGCAAACCATGTAACTCTGTGACTGTGACTCAAGTACTAGAAAGAACTGTTTTGATCCGAAATATAAAAAATATTTCTAGCTCCTAACTATCCTGGTAGTTTACCACCATTAGGATATAGTCTTAAAGTTAAAGAACTGCCTCTAGAAAGTCTACTATATTATCTATATGTAATCTAGAAAGGGGAGAAAAAGACAGTGGTATCCATGAACATTTTAGTAAGAATTAACTACCCAGCCTCAGAAAGGTCTCTGAGGAATTGGACAAAGCAGAGGTAGATCTGGATCTGGAGAAAAGTTTCACACCAGGAGAAAGTGCTGCTGGGGACAGATGGGTACACTTGTTCTTCTGATTCACCATTATCATGGGACCCCGTTAATTTTTGGAGTCAGGAAACCTGCAAGCAAGTTGTAGGTTGCTGCCTTTATTATGCTACTTTGATAAGTCACTTCACTTCCCTGCAACGTGGTTTCCTAGTGTGCTTTACTCACAGGGTGGTTGTGAGATCCGAATGAGTGATGGATAGGAGAGTGCCTTGCGTAATGTAAAGTACAAATCAGATGTGTTACATTTATTTTTATTTCTTTATTTATTTATTTTTTTTACTGTTAGTTGAATACTTTTTTTTTAATTTATTTTTTAAAATTGATTATGCTGTTACAGTTGTTCTATTCCCCCCTTCATTCCCCTCCACCCTGCCCCCCATCCCCGCCATTACCCCCCTTTAGTTTATGTCCATGTGTCCCAAGTCCTTTAGGTTCTATATTTCCCATGCTATTCTTGCCCCCCCCCATCTATTTTCTATCTACTGTCTATGCTACTTATTTTCTGTACCTCCTCCCCCCATCTCCTCCTCCCACTCCCCTGTTGCTAACCCTCCTTGAGATCTTCATTTCTATGTTTCCACTCCTGATCTAGCTGTTCTTTTAGTTTGCTTTCGTTTTAGGTGTGGTTGTTAATAACTGTGAGCTTGTTATTCTTTTACTGTTCATGTTTCTTTAACTTCTTTTTCTTAGATAAGTCCCTTTAACATTTCATATAATAAGGGCTTGGTGATGATGAACTCCTTGAATTTGATCTTATCTGAGAAGCACCTTATCTGTCCTTCCATTCTAAATGAAAGTTTTGCTGGATAGAGCAATCTTGGTTGTAGGTCTTTAGATTTCATGACTTGGAATATTTCTTTCCAGCCCCTTCTTGCCTGTAAGGTCTCTTTTGAGAAATCTGCTGACAGTCTGATGGGGACTCCTTTGTAGGTGATTGTCCCCTTATCTCTTGCTGCTTCTAGGATTCTCTCCTTCATTTTAATTTTGGCTAATGTAATTATGATATGCCTTGGTGTGTTTCTTCTTGAGTCCAACTTTTTTGGTACTCTCTGAGCTTCTTGGATTTCTTGGAAGTCTATTTCCTTTGCCAGATTGGGGAAATTTTCTTTTATTATTTGTTCAAATAGTTTTTCCACTGGTGGTTGTGTCTTTCCCCCTTCTGGTACCCCTATAATTCGGATATTGGAGCGTTTAAAGATGTCCTGGAGGTTCCTAAGACTCTCCTCATTTCTTTGAATTCTTGCTCCTTGACTCTTTTCTGTTTGGCCACTATTTGCTTTCTTCTGGGCCACTTCATTGAATTGAGTCCCAGTTTCCTTTTCATCTCTATGGTTTTTCTGTGGAATTCCATTCATTTCCCTTAGTTTAGCCTTCATATGTTTCTCTAATTTGTGGCTATAATCAACCAGATCTATTAGGAACCTGATGACCAGTGTTTTAAACTGTGCGTCTGAGAGTTTTGCTATTTCTTCGTCGCTTAGATTTATCTCTGGGGCTCTGAGGTCTTTCTGCGACATTTTTGGTCTGTTCTGGCCCTTTAAGCGGGAGAAGCGGCGCCTTGGACTCCCAGGTCGCTGGGTTGTGATGCTGTATGTGGGGGCGTGGTCAGAGCGGGGATATGGCGGCGCCCTCTACTGCCGCAAGCCACGGGGACTGCCGGGCCGGTCCAAGCGCCCACTCCCTCGCCTGTCCGCTCGCCCACAGATAGGCAACCGCAGTCAACACGCAGCCCTGCCTCCCCACTGTCTCCTCAGCAGTCGCTCACCCGGTGGGTTGCTAGGTCCAATCCTGGGTCCAATCCTGGGTTTGGAACCCGTGCGTCTGGATTCGCACGTCTGGATTCCGCACCTGGGTCCGTCCGACCGGAGTCCTGTGCAACCCCTTACGAGACGCCGGTTTCGCCCCTTACCGGTCGGGCTGAAGAATTTGTTGTTACCGGACTTCCAAAAAGTTCAATTTTCCGTGTTCTGGTTGTGTTTTCTGATGCTCTTATTTAGTTGTCCCTAAACTTGGTTGTGTGAGAAGGTACGGCACATCCATCTATACCTCCATCTTGGCGGAAGTCCTCCGTTTATTTTAATAATAATAACTATTGTTGGAGTGTGGTGAAAAATGGAGAGGTGATGGAGACAAATTACTTAGTTACAATTTTGCTCTGGGCAGCAGCTTGGGAACTCAGAGACTTGCTGATGAATCCTTATCTATACAGAGAGTTTTATATTACTATGCAAATAACAGCAGAAGGGTTAAAATGCGTGTGCATAACAGCCCAAAGGGGTCCATTAGTTATAGATTATTATTTTTATTAAAAATAAATTTAATGTGTGAGATGCCTTGCTTTATTTCTGGGGTGTTAAACAACCGATATGGGTGATTATTTTTTTTCTATGACATTGATAAGTTTCATTTATTTTGGCACGGGGTGTACTGATAACAAATTGCATAAGCCTGAGGCTGGTGAATTCAATTGGCTTTGGGATATTGTCACATTTCCACCTTAGCCTTCTTTGACTTGGTTAAGACAGGGCTGATCTCTGGAGAGCAGCACCACTATTGAAATAGGCCAGCCTCGGCTGGTGTGGCTCAGTGGATGGAGTACCAGCCTGCAAACCAAAACACTGCCTGTTTGATTTCCGGCACATGCCTGGGTTGCAGACCTGGTCCTTGGCTGGGGAAATGTGAGAGGCACTTGGTCGATGTATTGATGTTTCCCTCCCTCTCTTTTTTCCTCTCTAAAAATGAATAAATAAAATCTTTAAAAAGAGAGAAATAAGCCAGACCTGCCTCATGGGGATATTTGCCCCCCTGGAGCATTTGATGTCAGTTGGATGAGATGTAATTGAGTGGATGAGGGGAGAGCACAAATTTCAACTGTAGACAACCTATCTTTTTGGGTGATTTGAAACTCTGTCTTGGTTTTGTTAAGAAGAAAGACCTACGCTGGTTTCCCAGGTGCAGGGTGAGTCGTGGAATGTTTGTTGGAAGAGACTATAGACATCATCTGGTCCAACCCCCTCACTTCATATTTAGGGAAGCCAAGATATAAAAAGATTTAATAACTTGCTCACGGTCACATTGCTAGTCGGAAGCAGAGCTGTAACTGGAAGGCAGGTTTTCTCCTCTCAGGGCACTTCCGCTGCTGCATCTGAAGGTGCACGAGTGCAGAAGTATTTGCACCAAACACTTGCCGTCTTCTAGACTTACAAGCAAAAGGTGATTTACTGCTTTTCTTGGTAATGGCGTGCACAGTGAAAGAGACAAGAGTCAGCACACTGAATTTTTTGAGCCTGGCCCTGCTCTGTGCCCCTGAGGGAGAGGGGAGGCCCAGCCCTCAGGGGACACTTGCTCACTGCTTGTTGCTCAGCCTGTGACAAGGCAGCTGAGGCCAATTCCTGGACCCCCGCACTCGTCCGAGTTTTTGGGGTGAAAACTGGAGTTATACCCCAGTTTTCCTGAGTCCTGGTTTCAGTGGCTCACACTTAGAAGTATGAATTATTAATGCAGTTTATAGGTGTTTTTTTAATTTTTAAAAATTTTTTTTAGCATTCTAAAGTTTGAAATCATTGGTCTGGATCTTCTTCTCATAGGTTCCTAAACTTTCAGACCAATGAATTCCAAATGGATTTGTGCTAAGAAAACATTTCAATTTTTCTTTACATTGTTTTAAATCTAAAATATTAAGAAGTAAGCATTACTTAGATTTAGTATGTGGGCTGGCACTGTGGCTGAGGTGCCTGGAGTGACAGTTGGAGCTCCTCAGGGCACAGTTGAGCACGGCGGCCTTATTTGGTTCCCCGGACTTGCCATGGAATGCGCTTAGTGCTAAGGGTTGCACCAAAGGGTTCAATATTATAAAATTATATGTACACACATTTATACAGATTAAGAAAGTACCCCTGTCGCCCTGGCTGGTGTAGTTTAGTAGATTGAGCATGGCCCTGTGAACCAAAGGAGCTCAGTTTGATTCCCAGTCAGGGCACATGCCTGGGTTGCAGGCCAGTTCCCAGCAGGGGACACACAAGAGGCAATCATACATTGATATTTCTCTCCCTCTCTCCTTCTCTTCCCTTCTAAAGATAAATAAATAAAATCTAAAAAAAATTGAATTAAAAAAGAAAAAAGGAAGTACCCCTGTGTAGGAGAGATGACTTTCTGTGTTGACTAAGCGAGGCTGTGGTTAAACACTTGTAGATGGGGTTGAGATGGGGATTTCTTAGCCGTGGTTAATGTTTAAGCCAGTTGACTCTGAGTGAAGCAAATTACCCTGCATAATGTAGGTGGGTCTCATCCCATCAGTAGAAAGCCTTCAGAACAAAGACAGGTTTTCCAAGGAAGAAGGAATTCCGCCTCAAGGCTGCTGAGACTGAACTGCACCAGCAAGTCTGTCCTGCCTGCTCTCTGAGTTTCGGACTGGCCAGCCCTCAAAATTGTGCAAACTATTTCCTTAGAATAAATCTCTCTCTCTCTCTCAATAGGTTTTATTGGCTCCATTCCTCTGGAAAACTTTGACTACTACAGCACAATAGGAATTTAACGTGTTGTATTAATATAATAGGTGTCCATGTTTTGTATTGCAGAGTTTCAACAATGATATTCTTATAAATGTTTTTGTTATCAAACTTAAAGATAACTTGCTGACATTTATTTTTTTATAAAATCACAGGCGTTTCAAATTGATATGAAGGGGCCCTCATTAGAATGTTATGTAAGAGATGTTTTTGAAAATATGTCATCTGATTGGTCCCTTCACATAAATTGGTACTTTGAAAATAAATGATAAAACAACTGATTTTTAATATAAATGCTTGCTATGGAGAAAGAATCTGAAAGATACAAGTGTAGGAACTGGATTGCGTGTTGTGTGTTTATGTTTCTGAAAATGATCGCATGTTTTGTCTACAGAAACCTTTATATTAAAGGCCCATTAAAACAAGATGGAAACAAAATTTTCTAACCTGCTTGAAAGGTGAGCATTTCAGCGGGTCTTTAACCCATTTGGGAAACATAAAAATAAAGTCTCTTCCAACTGGTCTGTAAGCAAAAATGAGTGGCAGGAGGGAAGAAGGAAACCTACTGGATGAGTTTCGGCCAAAGCCTTTGCATAATTAATACTTAATAAAGAGACGTGGTTACAAAAGCGCAGCCAACAATCCGTTTCTCCCACTGCAACGTGTGTGTCTTTGAGAGGCACCCTTTTCAACTCCAGATACTGACAAAACTAGGGATCCAAACACACAGAACTGAAAACACATCATTGAATTAAGGCAGTGCCCAATTTTTCAAAAGTAATGCCAGATACTCAGTCCCTTTGCTTGTACTAGAATGTACTTATTAATAATATAATGACTGCGTTCTACTCTTAAAATGTTTATTTAATTCTTATTTTTGTTTATTTTTATAAAATTATGCAATGTATTTGTATAGTAGTGCAAGTCCCCAGTGCATAAATAAATACAAGCATGGCGAAGTTGTATGCACAACATCTAATGACATTAGGGGGAGTAATTAAAGAAGGTTGGAGTGCAGCCTTCAGTAGTCTGATGCTTGGGTTCTTACAGAGCGAGTGACTGAAGCATGCCCCCATGTGGTGGGGGGTATGGTTACAGACATAAGCCGCAAGCTCTAGGGCAGTACTTTCCCTGCTTCCAGACAGCAAGTGAGGAAACAATCTGTGCCCAGTGGAAAACCCAGGGGAATAATGCAGGCCGAGGGCAATTATGCCAACTGGAATCTGTCCAGGAGGCTAATACCCCTCTTCTTGTAGAAATTCCGTGGGATTCAGAGAGGAGGAGGGCAGGAGAATTTGGAAGCCTATCAGGAAATACAGGAAATTTAATTTTAAATTAGAGAAAGTTTTCATTTAATGGGATTAAGTAGAGCATTGGGTAAGTACTGTTTAAAAAAGTAAAAATGTACACAGAATGGCAGTCTGCCAACCCTCTATAGCAAGTACTCTCCCTCCCGCCTTATCTAGAATGGCTCTTTGTCTTTTCTTTTTTTCCCTCTTGAAATATTAGACTGTTTGGCTAGTGGATCCATTTGAGAACATGCTTTCAGATAAAAAGGACACGATGAGATATTGTGATTATTTATTTTGCTTCTTCAGAACATAAGTTGGTTTCCAACCATTGAGTCTGCTTAGGGTTTGGAGTAAAAGATTCCCTTCCTCGATTACCCAGGGTGTTTGCTACAGCAAAACAAAACAGAGAAAACAAAACTCTGAGGTGTACACCAGATAGGAATGGAGCCAGTTCTTTTCTTGTTTGTTTGTTTATTTGTTTTTCATGCCAAAGCAGTTACTGCCAGTGAATAGACTTGGTAAGACAGATGTGTACAATGACACCCTTCAGAGGGACACAGGGAGGGGTCACGTTTGCAAAGAGTAGATTGTGTTTTGTTGCACAGCCGTCTTGGCAAGTATTTGATTAATGTGAGGGAGGTGGAGAGGGGAGACGAGGTGATTCTGCAGGGACTTCAGACAGGGTTCTGTTTTAAACCCTCCGTGGGTTTCAACTAAGGCAGTGGGAGAGACAGGGACAACTTTGAAAGCTTGTCTTTACCTTCAGCAGATGGTGTTACTCAGGTCAAAGGTGGCACCTCCTGAAGGCTTTTTCCCAAGTTTGTCTTTGGTTGTCTCCTCAGTGAGGACCCGAGGGGCTCTGAATCCCAGGGGTCCATCAAAGGGGCTTCCCTTTCCTAGGGTGTAACCTGAGGACTAGCAAGGTGTTTGTGAACCCTAGTCGTGTCCTGGTGGGTTGAGGTCCTTGGTGGAAAAAGCAAGTGTAGAATGGATCTCTTTCTCTGACAGCCCATGGTACCCCATCAACAAATCCCTCACCTGTAAGTAACCTTCAGAATCTATCCACAGTCCTGCCCTTTGTCAATCTTCCACCCTTTTACTCATGCTGAAGCCACTGTCATTTGCCTCTGGATTATTGCAAAGATCCTTAGCTGGTCTCTGCTTCCACCCTTCCCAGTAGGATCTGTTTTGGGCACACCGTGATCGTTGATAAGTTAGGTCAGATCATGTCCCTCCTCAGTGGCTCCCCACTTCACTCGGAATAAAAGTCAAAGCACTTTCAAAGGTCTAGAGAACCCTGTAGGACCAGGCTCCCAGTTCGTTCTCATCCCACCTCCCTGGGCCACTTCATTCCAGGTGCACGGGGCTCCTTGCTCTGTCTCAGACGGACAGCAGAGCCTTCACTCTTGATCTTTCCTCTGCTCGGAACGTTCTTCTGTGAAATACCCACAGGAGTTGCTGTGGGCCCCGCAGCCTCTTCAGGCGTCTGCTGTCACACCAGCGTGCTCTGCTTTATTTTCTGGAAAGAACTTACCGCCACGTGACACTCACAGTTGTTTACCTGTGTGTAGTGTAGAGACACGTCCAGAGAAGCTGCCTTCAGAGTCTCTTCTGTCTGGACTGGCTGTGCTGCCTCTTGACAACAGTGTGTTAGAAAGTTACTTACATGTCATGAAACGGAATTTTCTTTATTAAAAAAAAGGCTGCAATATTACTTCCATCAATCCAGGGTGGATTGGGGCAGCTATTTTGAACTAATGAGGGCTTTCTGTGTAGGTTCTTGGGGTGGTATTGGATGGTTGGGGTTTGGCAAATCTCCAGGATACCAGTTGCTATGGACTAGAATTGTGTCCTTTCAAAATTCCTATGTTGAGGCCCTAACCCCCAGTGTGACTGTGTTTGGAGATGGGGCTTTTAGGAGGTAAAGGTTAAGTGAGGTCATAAGGGGGCACTACAAATCTGATAGGATCGGTGGCCTTATAAGGAGAGAAAGAGTTTCCTCTCTCTCTTCCATTTGCTTGCTCCAGGGAAGGGCTGTGTGAGCGTCAAGGGCAAGGAGGCAGGAAGAGAGCCCTCACCATAAATCAAGTCTTCTGGCACCTTGAGCTTGTACTTCCTGGCCTCTAGAAGAGAAAAAAAAAATAATTTTTTGCTCTCTACGCCTCCCAGTCTATGGTATTTTGTTACAGTGGACCGCATCAGCTAAGACACTACTCCACCCCAGCAAGGCAAAATGGTCAGTTATCTTGTGTAGCTCTGGATTTGACCGCCCAGATTGCCACACTGTCATTTTCAGGGGGAAGAGGAAGTGAGAGGTGATGTGAACTGATTTTATACAGGTGATTACATTTGTCATTGTAAAAAGGCTATATATTTGTTGTACAAAATCTAATATAGGGGAGAATACAAAAGAAGGAAAAAAGTACTCTATTGTTCTTTGAGACGACCTCTGGTGACATTTTATTGCATTTCATTCCAGTCTTTATTTTCCCATGTATACTTAACTGAATGATTTTAACATTCTTTAGTAATTTTGGTCTCTTTTCAAGGTCCCAGCGCACAGTAACTGCTCATTGTCCACCCCACTGTCCCATTGTAGATGCTTAGAGTTGCAGTTTTACCCCTTTTTAATTAGAAACAATTATTGTTATAGTTGTGTTATTGTTCACAGCCAGTAGTTAATTTCATTTGCTGATACTAACACATCCCTTTGTGTGTGTTCACTGGTGTTTTTTTATTTCATGTTCTCCCCATGGGTGCTGTGAACTGGGATTGGTCTGTACGGGGTGCCCAACAAACATTTGTTGTATGTATGTATGTATGTATGAATGAATGAATGAATGAATGAATGATTTGAATATTGACTGTACGACCTTTATCCTAAAGTGTCTGACCCAGGACAAAGGACTCCATGTGTTGCTTGTCCACGGTGGCAGGCACCCTGCTAAATACTGTTGAGGAAGAACAAGAAGGACACGGTCGTTTCTGTGCGTAGGTGTGATGTTCATCGCCTCCCTGCAGGTTTTGGTTGGTAAGACAGGCTCTAATAAGGTTGCTTATTTCCTGTTGGATCCTTGGCCTCCCCAGTAAGAAAGCCAAAACAAAAAAAAGATTGCTTAATAAAGTATACAAACTGGAATCTTTAAATAAGAGCAGAGTGTTCTTTACCAAAGTTGGAAAGGATTCAGTCAAATGAGTAAAAAGAGGACACGAAACAGCTAAACCTACTGAAATGCACTTCTTCCCTGGTGATTTCTGCACTCGTACCAACTGTAGTTTGCAAACCCAGATATGTCTAATTACACTGAGAGGACTCGAATTTCCCGTTAATTTTCAAGTCTCTCTTCTTCCAGGCTACCCCACTCTGGCCACCATGTCTTAGCACGTTTTTCATGTCTTGTGGGCTGGTCAGTGTTTCTTATCGATGCATCAGCTTGGTGCTTTCGGAGTGGGTGGGGGGGACGACAGAGAAATGGAAGACAAAGGAATTGAAAAGATGGTTTTTGAATGAAAGCCATTTTCAACCTGGAATCTCGTCTTTAAGGTCAAACGGCTTCTTCATGAGTAGCACCTTACTCATTTAAATATATATTATAAATAGAAGAATCTTTAAAAATCTCTTTTATTGTGTTTCTTAGTAACAAAAACCCTTTATTTTTTCATCCCAACACACAGTTGATGAAGCAGACAATGTAAAACTTTTTAAGAAGTTGCCCTGAGACATCATATAAGGCGGGGCGGCCTGTCGCTAGTGTGTGTTTAACTAGAATATTAATGAAGGGAAAGCCTCAGAACTATTGTGGTTAATGCAGATCCTTAAAACTTCACGAAACAACATGTTTCGCATTACTGCTTACCCCCTCGAAGGCAACGGTTGTTTGAAGGGGACATTGTGAGACCAATCTCATTATGTGCCACCATGGCGGCTCGCCTGTCTCCTGGAAATCCGACCCATCGCACACACACCCGGAGAGCTGCACAGAGAGAGCTTTGGAGAGCAGGGCTGCTGAGTCCCGCTTGAGTCACAGAATGACATGAAGTTTGTTTTTTGTTGTTGTTGTTTGTTTACCATGGGGATTGTTAATGACTAAAACAAACAATGTACCACCTTTTTTGGCTAGGCATGGCAATATGCAGTTATGGATATTGGAAACCTTATTTTGTCGTCTGCAATTTCAGATGTTTCTTTTTCCTTCTCAAAAAGTTGGAATCGGGCCTGAATGTCTTTGGCTTTTGCGGCCATTTGAGTCCCTCTGCCCAGCTCATTAGCTGCAGTAGGTGGGTGGATGTTTCCATGTGGGGAGGGATGAGTGGCAGGTGCTGTCAGGTTGCAGCCCATGCCCCCGCCCCCTCTCCCCCAGCACTTACCTGTGTGCTGAAGGGCTGCTTGCTGGGACACCTGGGGTTCTCTGCTTGAGGGCTTTGTTCTGGCTGTGAAGTGCTCTTGGGGTCTGTAGGGGAAATTGGAAGCTCTGAGAGTTAATTCCCGGGAGACGACTTCAACCCACAGAGGCTGAAGTCGAGGTGGGTAAAAGCCAAGGCTTCCTTGCTCCTCAGGGAGGACACGTCTGGGGGAGAATTCGTACTTCCTCCCAGCGTTCCTTTGAGGGACAGAGGGACCCAGCTCCAGATGCTCACTGGCCACATGAAACACCCCTCCTTGTCCCCGTTCCCAACTCCTGCCTGCTGTTCCCCTCCCCACTGCTCTACTTGTACCTGGTTAGGAGACTCTGCTTCTGGAGGAATCCAGAAATGCTCAGGAAAGGTTTCTGAACGAACTTTGGGATTCAAGCAGAAATGAGTTGTATTGAATCAGCTTTAGCTTGTCATGGAGAAATAGTAAGTCTCTGCTTTTTTTTTTTTTTTACCAGACTTAATTTTTTTAGAGCATTTTTAGGTTCACAGCAAAATCGTGCTGGAAGTGCAGAGTTCCCATGTGCCTTGCACACCCAACCTACGTGCACAGCCTCCTCCACCCGCAACGTCCTATATCAGCACATACATTTGTTATAACCCATGGACCTACCCTGACGCATGATCATGACCTAAAGTCCATTGTTTGCCTTAGGGTTTGGTTCCCTCTTGGTATCGCCCAGCCCGTGGGTTTGGACAAATGTGTAACAAGCATCCACCATCCTCTTCACTTTCCCTTAAGGATTGAATCCATGTTTCTTTTTTTTTTTCACCTCCTAAATTAATATTTAAACTTCAGTCCTTTAGCTTTCCCTTCCGAGAAGCACAGAACGGGGGTGGGTGTGCCTGGTGATAATCTGCTGCATTTCATCTGCTCTGCAGTGGGGGGAGGGCCATCCTCGGCAGGTTGCTGGGGGTGGCTGACCACATCTACATGTGTAGGTGTTGCCATATGCCTTGGGATCTTTAGTTGAAACAGGCTATGTAAATATTATCTATTACTATTACTCATAATCACCCGCAGCTGTAACGGTGATAAAGCGTGTGCACAGCGAGTCCCAGATGCAGCTTCCTGGGCCCTCGCGCTCAAGGCCTTGTGAACTGCAGTGAACTTGCCCTGTCAGACTGTGTCTCCTGGCAGAGAACAAACTCCCTGTTGCTCAGAGATGGTGGCCTGTGGAGCTTTACTGCAACTCAATCCTCATTTGCACTTCCGAGAGGCCCCCTCCCTCTTCTTCTTTTAAAACGCGGAGTGGAATAATCAGCTCTAGTTCTTGGTGGGAGGTCCCCTGTGTTCTGCCCTAGATTTTCAATCTGGCTGTCAGACCAAGCCAGATTGTGGATGGGGGAGCACTGTGTGTGTGTGTGTGTGTGTGTGTGTGTGTGTGTTTGGTTTTGTTGTGTTGGTGGGAGAGAGGAGCAAGAAGGGGTTGGCAATTATTATCTTTTCCCCTTTCCTTCCCTCCTTTTCTTTTTCACTCCCTCCAACTCACAGCTTCAGAAACTGCATCCCTCCTGCTGCACTACCACCAGCTGGTTATCTCCCTGGTTTGACAGGGACGGTGGCAGTCTGAGCTGGCTGGGTGGTTGTGGGCCCCTACTCAGCATCTCAGCACCTTTGGGTGCTGTATACTGTCTGTGGGTGCTGGGAACATTGTGGAGTTATAGAGATCTCCCTTATTTCCTCTTAAAATTTGCTCTTTGTTTTATTTAAAGCTATGTTGACCTGGTCCTATTGTGTTTGTATGTTAATTCATATAATTTACCAACTGCCTCCCTCATGGCTGTAAGGACTATCACTCTGTGCTCAGCACCCTGCCTGGCTCTTCGGGGAGAGCACAGCAAATCTCTGTGTTGAACGAGCAAATAAACGAGTAGCTAAAAGGAGTCCTAGCTGTCACGTGGCCCACTCTTCTCATCCTGCAGATGAGAAAAACAACAGCTCAGGGAGGACTTTGACATCTTAAACACAGCAGAGTTCAAATCCAGTGAGAAACCAAGAGGGGAGTGTTGAAAACTCTCCCATGGCTTGGACATAGAAAGCTTATGGTTTTCCTTGTGCTGGTGATCTGGGCAGGGAGTCAGTGTGCTGATATGGGGAGACCGTGGAAACCTAGACACGTCACCCACCAACAGTGGTGTTTTCTGCACACCTCAGGCCTGCGACAGTTCTTAGCAAGCCCACCAGGCCACATGGCCAGCTTCAGGGATTTTTACAGGCTCGTTTCCAGAATGGGAGGAGGCATCTCCTATTTTTTTTTTTCAGTCTAATTTTCCATTCTAATTCCTCCCTAGCCAGCTGCATGTTCTATTAGTTGTCTTTCAAACAACAGCAACTTCAGATGGCTGCTTATTTCTTAACAGTTATATTTTCACCAATTGCCTCTCTCCCTGAAGTGGGGCAAATGTGTTGTAGACAAATATTGGTTCCTATGAAATAGGGTCACCCGTCTCTGGGTAGGGGCTACAGCATAGAAGGGCATAAAAAAAGTTTAAGCTCTGGCTGGTATGGCTCAGAGGACTGAGCGTGGGCTGTGAACCAAAGAATTGCTGGTTCCATTCCCAGTCATGGCACATGTGTGGGTTGTAGGCCAGGTCCCCAGTGGGGGCCACATGAGCGATAACCACACATTGATGTTTCTCTCCTTCTCTTTCTCTGACTTTCCCCTTCTCTCTAAAAATAAATAAATAAAATCTTAAAAAAAACCCTTGGGGGCTGGCTGTGTGGGAAAGGGAGCAAGAACTACAGTAGGCTACTTGATAGGAGTGAGGTGGGGCCTTGAGATTCAGACTAAGAACCAGGGCCACCTTTACAGTGCCAGCTAGGAAAGGGACAGCGCGGTAGCTCTGTCCAATCTGGCAAGCTCTGGACAGATACCCAGTAATGGTATTGCTGCCCCTTTCAGCCAGTTCCATGCGAAGGAAGTCGGTTCAATTTGGGAAAGCCATCCTTCTTTCAAGGTGGATTTATTTCCTTTTCTGCAGGGTTTCCTATCTATGAAATGTTAATAAACGCTTTTAAAAAAAGGCCCAATATCTGTGGTCAAATAAAATTTTAAAAGGCAGGGTCAAACAAAATTAAGCAGGTTAAAATGGGACTTTTCGTAGTCTTTGCCACGGCAGCATTCCTTGCGATTTTCCAAGAGCAGCCGCCATGCTTTGTTGAGTAGCCAGTCTTGGGAGAGCTTCCTGGTGGAGCGCTGTCTGGGAGAGCAGGCTGGAGGATTCTAATTCTGGTAAACACACCTTCGCAAACACTCTTTTTGTGTTCTCCTTGTGTTCAACCATTGGCCGTCTGAGAGTCTCCCTGGCTTCCTTGGGTCAGTTGTTCCTGCTTTGAGAACTAAATTCTCATGGAAATTTTTCTACCATGTCTATCTTCTTCCATTTATCAGAGTGGGCAGTTTCATCATAGCTAGCAGTCAACGTAGTAATTGTAGACACAACTAAATATTATTTGGACCTTAAGAGAATGAATATCCCGGTAGGTCAAATGATTCATCCAAGATCACGTTGTTGTTTTAGTTTTTCCCTTTGTGAACACAAGAGCGGCCGCACTGAAGATGCTGCAGATGCCCTTCCTGGGGCCGGAGCGTCTTGGCTGGAAACGCATCCTCCAGCTCAGAACAGGGCAGGCCTGACCCTGCAGCCCGAGCACCTCTGTGTAAACTTAGCGAAAGCCATAGGACAGGTTTGCTCTTACAAAGGAGCTCTGAGAAGAAGGTGTTTTTTGTGTGTTTGTTTGTATTTTAACCTCAATTCCTTTTGTACAGTATACAAAGTGAAAACTGAAATTCTGGAGAGGAGGAGAAGAGAGGTCCCAGAAAAGTCTGGCTCCCCTGAAGAATGTACCCACGTCTCCCACAGCCCCGGTGTTGGGACCTGCCCACCAGGAACATTGTCACCTGCATGATAGAGGACTCCAGGCAGAAGGAAGAGCTCTCTGTCCATTCCTGACGGGAGGCATACCCTCCCGGGCACTCTTCTTGCTTGCCAGAGAGAGGGAGAGCCAGAAGTAGGGCTTTTCAGCTTTGTCATCAGCAGTGTGGTGAGTCCAGGTTTGGTTTTCAAATGAGAGATTACCATCTCTTCAGGAAGGTCAGAGAGAAAGCTGCTTGGGGACAGGGGTAGTAGGAACAGAGCTGCCATAGCTGTCACTACCTCCCAAAGCAGGAATCCTCAAAAGTGCTTGAAAGTTCTGAGTGCGTTTTTTTTTTTTTTTTTTTCTAATTAGATTATAAAACACCACTGGCTGCAGGACAGGACTCAGTTTGCCAGGAGCCTGTGACAGACAGGGTCGCGTTGAATTGGAAGGGCTCGTCAGTGGTGTCTCCCATTGTCCAGAAAAGCAAAGGGTCTTGGATGCGGAGTAAATAATTCAGAGGTAGGTACATGTGCTCCGCATTTGTGTCTTGCACCATTAGCTGTTTCACTTCTGTAGCCCCAGTGCTTAGCACCGTGGCTTGCGTAAAGTAGGGTTGATGATATCTGTTGAATAAAACAATCTCTCATGTTATGAAAGTTTTGATGTTGCAACTTCCTGGTTTAGAGACCCTCAGGCTGTCCAGCCTCTCCTTCCCTCTCATATCTTCTACTCAATATCTGAAAATTTACCATGTTGTTGTTCTTTGCAGGAATCTGGCAACCTTAACATCTTTGCAATGGTGAAGATACTCTTGATGTTCCAGAGCAGTTGGGAACAACGGTGAGACCACAGCAGCCTCTCCTGTGGGACTGAGAGGCAGCTGGAAGGAGGAGCCCTGTTGGCTGAACTTGCAACAGCTGTTTGATAAACTTGGAGAAAACTGATATTGCGGCCAGATGCCTAAGGGGGACACTCTCTGTGATGTGGTTTTGAGATCATTCTGGTTTCTCATGGTCTTTTCTCCTTTGCCTTCCAATAACACCTGCTTTGTACTTTTCTTACATCACCTCACTTGGAAAAGAGCAGCAGGTTTGGGGTTGGAATTCTGAGCGTCCTCGGCAAAGTCACCTGACCGCACTGAGTGTTGGGGCTCTTCCTGACAAAGCAGAGGGGATGAGCATCTTCTTATCTCATCACATTTGTCTAAAGACTAAACAAGATAATGAACAAGGCAATACTTGTCCAATCACAAAGCAACCTGAAAATATTCCTTATTTTGGTGGCATCTTATTTCATACTTAATTTTAGACATGGCTGCTAGATTGTTCATTCCTTAAATAAGCAGGAGTTATAGATGATCATTTTTTTGTATGTGTGTGTGTATGTGATAGTACCCAGCAGGGGGACTTATGTAAAAGTTGAAGTATTAAATCAGTACTCTGATAGAGTTAACAAATGAATAAGCCTTAAGCTGACAGTGATGCTTCTTTGCCAATTCTGGGAAACCTTTGGCAATAAGGTAGGGACCCTTGGGTTGGGGGCATGTAGAGAAGGAGGAGAGAGTAGGCAGGGAGAGTGACATCAGAGGTTTAGGAAGGTATCTGTCCTCCCTTCCTACAGAGACAAGAGGGAAAGGAGTGGCAGGGAGGCCTTGTGGAGGTGTTCCTGCACACGTGAGTGCCTTCTTTCACACAGCTGTGTGTGCATCTAGACTGATCACAGTGCCAGCCCAGGCATCCAAGCCAGCAGAGCCAAAGGATAGGCACAACCTGAAGATGTGAAAAACCAAAATGCTGGATCTCCATGGAAGTTTGAAAGAGAATTAGAGTTCCATCAGCTAGGGGCCGATCTTACATTGTGTCCAGTTGGGGATCAGGAAGACAGCGAGAGAGTTGGGAAAGGCCCTCCTTCATCTGTCATGTTTTTTGTGCTAACCTCCATCTATAGCTGAAGGCCAAAAATGCATCGTGATGATACAATGGTTTTGGAAAACTGTTCGCAAGGCCATATAGGTGTGCTTTTAGTTTAATGAGGTCAACGTGATCTGTTAAAGAGTCAGTTGCTTAAGTGTTCCTCCTCCATCACAAGGCAACCCAGGAATGCCTTAATCCTTGATGACAGTTACTCCCTGAAGCTCTGGACTAGGTGTTACCAGCTTTGTTAAAGCCTGCCCTGGCCCTGTCTGTCTGACCAGCCTTTTCCTCTTTCTTCGGAGTCTTGTTTCTGTATCTGCTGCATTATCCTTTGTGTCTGCGGTTGGCATCTCTACTTGGGAGTTCCCTGGCCGTAGGGTCAGGTGTGGCTACAAAGACAAAGGTGAACATTGCTCCTGGCTGCCTTCCAAGTGATTCTTCAGTGGCAGCAGAATAACACCTGTGGGAAAGTCACTGAAGGCAAAACAGGACCCAGGAGGGGTACGTCTGTGCCAGTGCCTCCCTGCCCAAGCTTTTCTTTCCTCCGCGCATTCTGCACTCACTATTCGCACAAGATAATCACACTTGTGTGTTCACCCCAAAGGCTAAGCCTTCTCTTAGTATTAATCCATTCATATTGCCATCATATGTTGTATTGGTTCCGCATCCACTTGTGCATTAAGGTAGTATCTTCTACCTTCAATTATAAGCCCACAGCCATCACCTTTCATTTCATTGTATCTGTCCTAATGAGCATCTTGAGGGGAATGACAAAGGCTCAGTCATAATTGCACCCACGGGACCAAAAGATAGAGTTTCTGTTCTGGTCCTGCACATGGTTGTTGCTCAATAAAGATTTGGAGGGTAGGACATTAAATAATGCCAGGCTTATATGTGTGCCAGGAAAGTAAGAACGATGGCCGTGAATCATACATATGTTCATTAAAGACCCAGATGGAAATGCAGAGTGGTCACACAAGTGCAGAGCTACTGGGACTTTGCTTCTGACTCCCTTGTCTTCGGCAGAACCCACATTTCAACGAGTGAAAAACGTAGGCTTGGGACCTGTAAGTTCTTTGAAGAGAGAACAGATCTGAGCAGCCCAAAGCTGACTTTGAATGGCTTGTGTCTTTTGGAGACTGAGAAGGTTGTCCAGGAGTCAGTGCGAAGCCTTGAAACTGTGGGGCAGCATTTTCCATAATCTCTTCGCTGGCACGGTAGTTCCTCTCCCACTGTGTATTTCCCCTTGACAAATCTACCTTTCCCACCTGTGAAATCGCTCATTATGCCCTTCCTTTCTGACTGCCTCAGTCACTTCTCAGAACATGGTATAATTTCTATCATGAACTGTTACTGCTTTGAGAGACAGACTGGAAATTTTGTGTGCACTCCCTCTCCAAGCTACGGCCACCCGGGCAACACACCTCTAACTCGCGACCTAAGACTTTGGAAAAGATTGATGTCGTGCTGAGGTCCCTTCACACTACCCCATCAACAGAGCTCTTTCTTACGTAAGAACTAAGGGAATCATTAGAGATCCAGCGGGATGAGGGGACCCCGCAGATCTGTACCCTTGTCTCTGTGTCCACAGTTGGCTCACACAGATGGGCAGAACCAAAAGCCATGTTTATAATGATGGCCAAAGGCAGAGATTATAGGGGTAACATTGTAAGAAAATACTTTCTAAGGTTTTTCTAGGCAGAGTTTTCTCTGTACCAATCCCTACTGGAGAAATTATAGCACACGAATTGTCTACATTTTGATCAGCTTAAAATATGATTTAGGCCAGTTCAGCTTAATGTATACTAACTGAACACTTGCTATAAACCCAGACAATATAGTAGGCACTGGATGACACAGGCTCAGTCCTCAAAGAACTCTCCAGAAGCTTTGTCTGAAACTATAAAGAATTCCACATTTAACCCTTAACACGGGTCTAAATGAATTTAGGTTTCACATCAAATATACAGCACAGACACTGTATTTCTTCACATAACTGATTATCATATATGTATATGTATATATGCATGTATGTGTGTGAATATATACACATATACATATACATACATACATACATACATATATGTGTGTATGTATATATATATATTTCACACTGGTATTCTCAGTATCTGCAAAATTATTTAGCAGGCCTTGGTCAATATGGGGGGGACCCCCCAAAAAGAATGAAATTATCTTCTAGAGAGTGGGCTCCTCTAGTACAGGTTTCCCCCACTAGGTGAGTGTTCTAGGAATCCATCTGTATCAGTGCACAAGCTGGTGTTGTTGTGAGAGGCTGGATTTGGCTTCAGTGACTTTTTTTGGAAGACTCTTTCAATGTGTTTGGCCATTCGTGAGCGTTGATTTACGAGTGCACCACATTAAGTGTTTAGCAGTTTTTGACCAAAAACAGCATGATCCCCTTGCCCCACCCTCCCTATTCAACTGATCTTACCCCAAGTGACTTTTCTTTCATTTCCCAAGGTGAAAAAATCCTCAAAGGAAAATGTTTGCCAATGTGCAAGAGGTGAAACAAAAAATGGCAGAAGAAAGACATCAAAATTGACTAGTTCAATAACTGCTTTGAGCAGTGAAAAATACATCTTGATAGGTGTATTGCATCAAATGGAGAGTACTTTGAAGGTGACTAAAGTTTACGCATGCAGAATAAATAGATAATTTTTTATAAGTAAATTCTGAAAATGTGGGGGTTGCCCCTTATATTTATCTTATCGTTGACTTACCCGAAGAGCACTTCCCTTGTAGGGTCATAAGTACATACATATTTTTCAATTAGTTTTAGAGAAAAAACAAAGAAAATGCAGGCTGGGGCAAAAGTAGGTTTACAGTTGTTCATATAGGAAATAATACAATAATTAATGATAATATAAGAATAAACTCTTGTGTTGTACATACTCACAACTGTAAACCTACTTTCACCTCCCCCTGTATATAAACTCTAATTATTACACCGTCAGATTCAGCAAGCATTTTTTTAACATGTTGCTATGAAGATCTATCCTGCCTTTTCCACTAGTCTGAGTTTTCTTCTTGCTCAGGTTCAAGTCAAATCTTAACTACTTTCTTGGGCTTTTTTTTAACTGACCTAGGCCCTTCTCCAGCTCCTAAAACACTGGTTTATTTGACCATATTTTTATTTGGCATTTAGCATGTATTTTATTGTTATTATCTCCCATCTTTGTTGTTCAATTAGCTCTATGAGGAACTCAGGATATAGCCACACTGCCTGTTCTTTTGTATTCTCGGAGCATTTAGCCCAGAAACTTGCACGTGGTGAGTAGTTAATAAATAGCTCCTATTTGTTAATTGATTTTGTTTTCTTCTATGTGAGGTGTTGGTTACCCACAATACTGAACGCTGAAGGCAAAACACGTGAGAGTTACATGTGCTGGCCTAAGAAAAATAAAAAAATCAAAGCAAACACTTGAAATCTGAGAGCCTAAAACCTCATCTTGATAAAGAAAAGAACAGTTTTATGATTCCAGCAGGCCTTATTTAGGGTTCTGCCTTCCCGTCATGAATTGGTCCTGCACCACACCACAGAAAAGCCTGTTTACATGTGAGGACCCTGGGCTGGGGGCACAATGCCACTCTGTGTTGCCAGCTTTTGTCGGGTTTTTTTTTCATGTTTGGCAATGGAGGCTGATCCAAATATAATATCAGTGGCAAAACAAGTCAAACACAAAATGACCATTGAAAGACGTTCTTCTTGGAGCAGGGACTATCTCCACATTTCTTGTTTGGTTTTTACATCCAGCTTGGCAAGTGACTGGTTTATCAGCGCTTGGCTGTTCATGCTGCAGCATCTTATTGGAACAATTAAGGTACAGAACAGTCATGGCCACGGAGTTGAAGCTGGGAGTTTCCTGGGAACCATTTAAGATACTTGGCCGTTGATGCCAAACAGGCCCAGGCCATATGTAGGCAAATAACCATGCCTTAAATGAATTTCAAATCTCCCAAGTAATCTCTCTTGGACATCTTTTTTCTTTTGGGTCCAAAAACACAAAAAGAAAGAGCTAGTGCCACTGAGCATAAATCATCTGAAGTTGCTCAAGGGCAACTTATGTGAGTGAAGGGCAGCACCCTGGGAAGATGGGACCCAGTACAGCACGAGTCTCGGGTTGGCCCCAGCTTCCTCCATGTCTTTGGGCCTGTGTTCACTTCCCTCTGGTTCTGATGTGTGCTCTAAGGCCTAACCTTGTCCTGCATATATGTTTGACAACCTACAGAAAACCATTTTTAGGGTGATGGGGAGGGAAAGTAATAGTTGAATCTGACCACCATTTTAACATAAGACTCTCTCCATCCTAATTTTGGGTTGGAAATCAGTAGAGTAGAATTCTAGTACTGTTCTTTGTCCAAAGGAAAAATGTTCTCATGGAACCAGAGACTTTGGAATTTATCTGTGGACACAAAGATAATCCTTGTCCTAGAAAGAATGAACTAGCTAGCAATTTCCAGTCTTGAGCATGCTTATCTCTTGCTGATCCTTCTTTGCCCCTCACCCCCAATTTAAATAGTGCTCTTTGTTGAGAAATACACTCGCTTTTCCAGTGATTCTCTCCTCATAGTATTGTTTTCTGGATTTTGAGGTTCAAGGTTCTTGCCTGGCGGAGACTTGGGTTATTTTCAAACTCACCCAAGATATGGAGGAAAGATCTCAGTTCGAGCTGAACTGCATTGGCTTGCCGAAAAATTCGCATTTGCATTTGCATCTTCGCCAGTCTTTGTTTCTTGGAAAGCATTTTTCACACATGCTGAGCCTTGGTGAGAAAATATAAACTCCTGGCTTTGAAGAGTGCCATGTATGCAAATGTAAAAATGTGATAGGATAAAATACATCTCCCTACCGGGCCAATGGTGGCTTTCTAACTGCTCATTTCAGATGGCATCCACGGCTTCCATTATTCTGAAAGCTGTAAGTCCAATGCTGGGTGGGGTTTATGTGGATAATCTCACCGGTATGGGTAGATATCTGAGTCAGTTAGATCTCTGAACTTGGACTTCAATTCAATAGGAGTTTTGAGCCTCGGTGCTCCTGTCATCGTGCCAGTCAGGGAGCAGCTGGACTGTTTCTGATGGGACGCTCTTCCACCGCTGCAGTGATATGAAGGTTCTTTCAAGGCCAAAGGTGCAGAATCTAGAAGCGAGGTACAAAGCAGTAGCATGGGTTTGGGAACTGTCTTTTCTCCCCCAATTTAACTAAACTCCTGAAAGTGTGGAAGACGAAAATATCCCAAAAGTTCACTGAAGTAATGCAAAATGCACCCACAGAACTGGGGAGCCAATTCTGAGATGAGGGGAGAAGATTTCCATTCTACCAGAATGACTTATCTGGCCAATGACTGTGACCCTCTAAAATGTCTTATATATTTAGCACTTTCTGTGTTGTGTTAAAATCATGCTCAAAACTGGGCCATGAATGTCAACCTAGGCACTGAAACCCTGTTCATTTTGCCAGGTACTGTATGAGCAAAGCAGGTGTGTCTCCATGGGATCTATATTCTGGAGTCAGCGACATAACTTAGGGCAGGTGCCTATCACTGTGCCTGGCATAGTGCAGTGGTTATTGGTTTGTTTCAGGAAAAATCCTTGTCATCAGGAGCATAGAGTTAAGCGAAGAAAACAAAAAAGAGACATGAAACGGTTATTAATGATACAAGGCAGCATGTGATAATGCATCTATGTTTATAGCATAGTCAGTCTCACTGAGCTGTAGTGGCCCAGAGAAGGGAGACTTCGACATGGACTTTGGTGGTGGGAAGGGTCTCAGAGAGCAGGAAGGAACTGAACTAGAGCTGGGATTAGGGACGACGGGGACAGACAAAGAGGAGGGACATGAGAGATTCAGGGTAAGAAATTGATATGGCATGAAGCCAAAAGTTGGTAGGATAGTGAGATACATTTGCTTTATATGCATCAGATCCCAGAAAGGAACAATATTTTCCTCCCTTGATTAGTCATAGTAACATTTTTTTGATAGGAAAGTAGGCTTAGCCTATCACCTTGGAGGAGGCAGAGGTCCCACTTGCCAGCCACCAAGGCTTTGAGTGGGGGAGCTTTCCTGGCCACACAGACTGAGGTCAGTGATCAGAGTGAGACTCTTTGTGTTTATTTCCCAGAATAGCTGGCTATTGTCAGGGCCATGGAATTGACATTCCATGTACAAGTGAGGTCATTCCCATTGCTGGACATAAGTTAAATGCTGATGCTTTAGGTAACTCATCTGAAAGATGCTGCTTCTTGACACACATTCTTCTATTTATTTTGTAGGACAAACGTGATGGGCCCACAGCACAGGGCAGGAGATCATAAAAGATACTGGTTCGGAGTTTAATTATTGCACCGGAGACTCCAGCAGAGTGATTTCAAAGCCTTTTGGAATGACTGAATATTTAATTTTCTGTGCCCACAGCTGTCCATTCCGGAGGCCTTTCATTTTTCTATTTGTTGAAGATATAAAACCACATCTCAAAACCCATGTATAAATGCTATAAAAAGCATACATGATTAATAGGACATTTTCTACATGAACTGTCTTAACCAATTCTATTAAAAGAAAATGTAAAGAGTATCTCCCCCCTTTTTTCTCCTTCCAAGTTTTAGGGGGTGTTCCAAATATGGAAGCCTTCTGTCAGAGTCCCCTCTGATTGACAGGGTGGCTTTGTGATCATGACTTAAAGAGACAGAGTCTTCTCCTTGGCCCCTCCTGCCAAATTGTTGTTTTAAACATTTTATAACTAAACTATGCTTAAGAACTTGGGACACTGATGAGAATGGAGGTGATGCTCTTTAGCTAAGATCATATCCATTGAAAATATTATAGGAAGCAGTCAGGTGCCTCTGTGGCTGCATGAACTCACTGTTTGGAGATTCTCCTTTTTCAGTGGCTGCGCCATATCTGAGGGTTACCTCCTCCCTGTCTTGAAATTATTTTTCCTCCTGGTCCCCCATGCTGACCCTTCCACAGACTTCCTTTTTTCAAATGATAAATTAAATGACAACAGAACTGAGGTGGTGATGGTCAGGTTTCAAAAAAAACAAAACAAAACAATGCAGCACATTGATGAGAAATAGTCACCAGAACACAAGCATTTGTAAGGAGACCAAGATAAAAGAAGCTCGTTTTCTTGGCAAGCCCCAGAGATGCTCTGCAGTGACGAATGATACGACCGCTATCTTGACACCATACCCTCCCATGTTGAAACGGTTTATGAGAAGCAAACATATGAAAAACAGATTGCCAGACACGAAGTAAATCACTGTAAAGGGTAGTGAGTCAAGTACTGCCAGTTTTACCCACATTGTCATTGTTATGATGTAACACATTCCTCAAGACTGATATTGTATCCAAATTTGGGCACAAAACCTCCTCTTGATCAGTTGGCTGAGTCCCTCTCACACAGAGACGCATAACATGTCACACCACACACGGAGACACACAGACACACGCAGACTTGGATGCACACCCAACCTGAATTGAGCACAAAGGACAATGGAGAAAGGGTGGAATATTAAAAAGGTGCACAGGGATTATACCAACTGTAAACTTCAGCCCTGCTTAACCCAGTAATCCTCTCAGCTCTGCTCTCAATGATTAATAAACAGTGGGTGTGCTAAACATATGGAAAAATCATCCCATCTGGGCCATTTAAAACTAGGACATAGACTTTATCTTTGTTTATTTCATCCTTAGCTAAAAGGCTTATTATGAATTGCAATAATCCAAGAAGCCAACCATGGAAGACAGACAAACTCTTTAGATAAAACCAAAAAAGCAAGTTCTGTAACCGAGGACCAGATGTATTTTTGGGTTTAGCCCTTGTACATATTTAGCTGAGCTTTTCAAGTGGTGAAGATTTGCATGTTTGTTTTGCAATACTAATGAATATGTTTTTGATTTACATTTTAGAAAATGGAAACTTTTATCTTCTTGGGGCTTTGTAACTTAATGACTTCCAGAGGGTAGTTTGGTGTCCTCTTTTAACCCTTCGTCAGGAGAAGTATCTCTTTCAGGGCTCCAGCCCTGGATCTTGCTGAATAAAACCCCAGTGATACTATGGTTCTGTCTTTTGTTGCTGGAATGGCAAGGGTTGAAAGCTTTTGACTTTCAATCTAGTGAAAACATATGTAAATGGCAAATTATTTTTAAACTAGGTTTAATCTGAATCTTGGGGGTACAAAGAATGGCTCCACAGATGATATTTATATCAGATGAGTAAGGACAACTCTTTTGGAAATACATTGCTTTGAGAGAGGTGGGATCTTGAGTTTCGGTTCAATTTCCTTGGAGATAAAGATTGTTTTAGGAACAGGAGGAAAATGTCTTACTGGATTTTTTTTTTTTTTTTTACTTCTGGAGGATATCCTTAAGAGCAGTTGTTTTTTTCTCTATGTTTCTTTGAAGATGTTACGTGGAAAAATAAGCAAGCACATTTCGCCTCTAAGACTTCCTTTTCTTGTAATTTGGATCGGACAAGGACCTTATCAGAAATGGAAAAATTTATCCTTGAGGGATAACAGAGTATTTTAGAATAAGAGATAACTAGAGCTTTGAACTCTCATTATCTGACAAATTGGTCCAAAGAGATAGCTTTTCTTCCAAATTCTTTCAGGAGTCTTTAAAAATAGAATGCGATAGAATAGTAAGTATGTCCTGAATAGCCTGCGTTAGAGCCATGGACTCGTCTGAATGCTTAACTTTCTGGGACAAGCAAGTCAAGGTGTGAGAGCACGCTGAGCTAACGGAGGTGTGGTCCATTAGTTCTACAGTGGTTACCTGTGCTGAGGTTCAGGGAGAGATTGCTGGTGAGGGCCGAGTAGCTGTTTGATAAGGAACCAATGGCGTTTTTATTGTGTAATAACTGAAAGGCTTATGATCAAGAGCTCCTAAGCCCAATTTTTCCCATGGGAAATCATTTCACCCCTAGAGAATATTTTTCCCACCCAGACTCTGTTAATAACTAGCTTTAACTTTCCAGAACTGTTTTATAGTGTTGTATTAAAATCGGTTACATATTTGCTGGGAGTTCTTGGTAAGCAGGCATTTTCTAACATAGTTTCCTCAAACCAAGAAAAGGTTAAAATGTGGTGTAAGAATTCCTTATTTTCCCTTAAAAATTCCTCCAAAAATATTTTAGATCCTAGAGGGAAAACTACCTAGGTATATTTTAAAACTAGATTATTTTTCTTATTATTCAGAATCCAAGTCTGGAAGGACACTTCCTGGAATGTGATCTTAAATGATTGGGTCTTATATTAGAGTTATTTACTAATAATTTAGATCTTTGTTTGTCCTTCTTCCTCTCTGATAAAGAGGAGGGCAACAGGTAACTAATTAATTGTGAAAGCACTACGTGCCTAGCTGTTTGTCCTGGTTATTTTATCCTCCCCAAAGGCCTATAATGAGTAGATCTCATTACACAGGAGGAAATTAGAGAAACTAATGTGTTCGAGGTCAGAGCATCAGAGAGATAGAGAGCTAGGATTCAAACTCAGATCTTTCGTCTTCCACAAATAATTTTCTTTACCCAACATCACACTGTTTTAACTCCCTGTTTGTTAAACCGTTAGTGTTTTTGAACCATTAATCTCAAATCTCTCTCTTTTTGTTGATTCTCCTTAAAATGAACGTGTTTGGCATACCAGGTACCTTGCATAATGTAAAGCCTTTAGGGATAGAAAACCAGTTGCCGGCAGGATTGCTGGGTGGATGTTTCGGGACAGCTGGTGAGAGACAGTGGGGAGAAGACTGGGAGAAGTCCCGGCACAGCTAGGAACAGATCTGTGATGACTTGGTCAATTGCTCCTACTTTCGCAAAGGGTCCTTTGAGACTCTGATGGAAGTTAGGGATCCATTCCCTAGAAAATTCCATATACAAAAACATTTTTGAGAATGTCAGAAATTTGCAGACCCGCTGAAGCTGCTCAGATGGACAGATTCTGTGCCGAGGCCTTGCTACTCTAAAGCATGGTCTGTGGCCAGCAGCATTGGCCATCTCCGAAAGTTTTTTTTGTTTGTTTGTTTTTAAATTTTATTTAGTTACTTTTCAAGTTCCGAAAGTTTTAACAAGAAAGAAATGAATCTCAGACCCCACCCCAACTTCAGAAGTAGAATCTGCATTTTACAAGGTCCCCAGATGATGCCTCAGCACATTGAATTTTGAGACATGGTAGTCTAGGTATTCATCAACCAAGTAAGAACGAGGGTAGAATCTTTTTTATGGGGGGTGTTGAAGAGGCAGAAGGTAAAGATAGTGAATACTGTGGTTGAGCAGGAAGAATGGGGAGGGCACAGGTCTCAGATTTAGGAGTAAGTGAGGAGGTGGCTGAGATGGTCATGGGGTTAACAGTGGACGGTTCTCACCTTCGGTCATAATGCAGCAGCTAAGAGGCTCTAGCAGAGGATGTCTTGTTCTTCTGATCAGCATCCTATATCTACTGGGTTTCAAATGACTAAAGTAGTTTTTACACAAGTATTTGAAAAAAGTCACAGTTAAAAAAAGAAAGGAGATAGATGGAAAATGATGAAATTGGAGATTCGATGGTTACATGGTCCCTTCAAGTATACAATTTTGAGTTTGTTTTTTCCCCTCTTAAATTAGTAAGGCTAATGGATGGGTTTCACAGCTTGAGGAAAAGTGGGCTGATTTATCTTCTTTTAATTAAGGGTCTTGGATTGAAGTCCACGCACTCATTATGGTTTCTGATTTATCCCCATTAGCCCTGGCAGACAATTGCAGAAGTATCTGAGCAAGTTGTTTGTACATCACAGCCACTTAGAACTTTTTTTTACGGGAGTGGGAGGTCCATGGGTTTACTGTTGGGGACTGGCATCATCAGGGGCCTTAATTAGAATTCAGTCCCCCTACCCTTCCCACAGGAGAACCCGAGTTACAGAGATGGGAGCCTTAAAGACAGTTTTGCTGTAAATGGACTTACTCGCTTTTTTTAGAGGCCTTTTAAGCATGTGCAGCCTTAGCAATTAGTGGTTACCTGCTTTAGCTTAAAGATCCCTCTGTGACATGACAGTACCCAGTTTCCTAGAGCGTGTGAAAGGTACCAGTGTTCTACTGGGAGTACTTCTTGAGTGAGGAACGGACTTGAGACCCATACAACGGTGGGCCAAGCAAGCAAGGTCATGCATCTCAGGTTAAACTATTTCTAGGTGTTGTCAATTTCTGTGGCAGACACAGCAGGGTTTCCCATAACAAAGTCATTTAGTCATTTAGCACACACTCAGTGAGAACTGGCCAGGTCATAGGTCTCATGTGGGTGAGGGGCATTCAGTTACAACAAGGACATCTTTCCTACTCTTAAGGAAGTCATATACGTAATAGGGAGGGTATAGAGTACTGTCGAAGATACAGGAAAGCATCCTTACCCAAATTTGTTGGGACAGCAAAGGCTTCCTGGAAGGAAGTAAAAGAAATAACGACCGTGACTTAGAAGCTCATATGGGAAGGGTCCGGGGTGGAAGGGCGCCCGGGCAGAGGGAATGGCATGTGCAGAGCCTCAGAGGTGTGGGACCGGATGGTGCTGGTGGAGAGTAGGAAACACACCAACACCATCAGAGGCTCTTGCCTGAGAATCCGGAAGAAAACCTGAGAGCTCGAAGCTGTGTTTCAGGTCATTTAGTCTAAGCGCTCAAGATGCCTTAACAATGATTACTCATTGTCTCTCGAATAACTCCTCATTCCCAAAAGAGTCCATTGTTCTTTTAACAGCTCTAATCAAGTCCTTCCATAGGAAGAAGTGAAATCCACCTCCTGCTTCTCATCACTGGTCCTAATTATTCCCTTTTGGTCACCAGGACAGTTTGAAGCTTCTCCAGTTGTTAACTGTTATTGGTCAGTGACACCCACTCCCCAAGCCTTACAGGGACTGGATGCCAAAGGAGACGGGCAGTGTCAAATTGGACTCGCCGTGCATGTGGCAAATGCTTGTACTTCATGCATGAAAATCCTACAATATCCCTAAACTGCAGTTTTATATAAGCTCTCAGTCAATCATAATATTTCACGGGGGAAAGTGGAGGCCAAATATTTGCCTTAAAGAGCTCACATTATTAAGATTATATTAAGGATTCAATTTTGTGCAAGCCTTCCTGTAAATTTCCCCTTCCCTTCCACCAAGTCTCATACTGTGCCACCGTTGTGCTGGCTTGGATTGTTAGCACACCTGTACTTTTTTAATGATTATGGCTAAACCTCAGTGCCAGCTGGAGAGAAAGGTCACATTTCGTGGTGGTGTAATTAGAGACCCGTGTTTCTTAGGAATAGAAGTAGCAGAGCCTTGTTGGAAGGTTTGAGAACATAGACCTATTCAAAAGTCACTTACCTTGGGTAGTGAATCATTTTTCAAATAACTGGTGGGACCTCAGTATTTTATTGGGACTGATCCCTCATAGAGCTAGAGGATTAAGGTAGCAGTCAGAATTAGATATGTCTAGAAACCAAAGTAGAATCTGGGTTGTAAGAGAGGAAAGAGTTGCTGGTAATTGGGTCCAGTGTGTAATATGGGTCCGTAATACACTTCCGCACCTCTTCCATATATGATTGAAAAGAGGATTTTCCTCAGCAAGTGGCCCTGAATCATCTTTATTAGTTCAAGCCATGTTTGCTGTTCTAATAATAAAAAAGTAATTTTTACTTATTTCTATCACCATCCTTCTTCTGTCATGCAGTCCACTGATGGAATGCAGCCATGGGTAAGCATTGTCACAGTGCCTTTTAGGCTGTAAAAGAATGTCCTCACAAGAAAAGATTACATATAAATATTTGTATTTTTTTTACAGTGCTCAAATTGTAGACATGAAATGGGTTTGAGAGAAGATGAAGTAACATCTAAAAGATGAAAAATGCACAGCATTAGAGTTTAGAAAATTTTAGTTTCAGTTGTAGCAACACAGTGAAAATATCCAAGATCTAATCTTAAAATAAAACCTGGTGCTAAGAGACATGTGTAATAAATTAGCAGATTAAAGTTGTTTACACCTTTGGCATTTTTAATCTCATATTTCTGCTTTAAATAGCTTTCCTGGCACTTATATACTAGTTTTTTTAAACCATGTAATTCTGAAAGTTGCATATGGTACATATTTTTGATATTTATCTCTACCATTTCTTTCTGTCCCTGACCCTAAAATGATCATTACTTAATGGCAATAACTAATACAATATTCACATTTATGTTCGATTTACTTTTCATGGGAATAAGAGTAATATTTCGTAAGACTATTTTGTTTCTTTTGAAAATGCCTTCATAAGGTGTAACTTTGGTAGTTTGAAATAATACAGGTTTAGATTAATTCAACACATTTAAAGAAATACTAAAGAGGGTCTCTAATGAATTAGACATGCTGCTACATTTTATAGAACATGTCCAACTGAGGGAGACATTATTTAAGACAGAAGGGGCCTTGCAATCTTGCAACTATTTAGGACAGATACCCATGTGAGTATGATACAGGGGCCAGGAGTGAAATTTAAAAAGAGATCCGTATCGCCCTGGCTGCTGTAACTCAGTGGACTGAGCATGGGCCTGTGAAGCAAAAGGTCACTTTTGGGCACAGGTCCCAGGCAGGGCACATGCCTGGGGTGCAGGCTAGGTCCCCAGTAGGGGACACATGAGAGGCAACCACACAATGATGTTTGTCTCCCACTCTTTCTCCTTCCCTTCCCCCCTCTCTAAAAATAAATAAATAAAATATTAAAAATAAATAAATAAAAAGAGCTTCGTGAATTCAAAGGAGGGGAAGGTGGTAGCCTTATGTACTAAAAATATAAGATTCTTCTTCATATTGAGACATCCCTATCAGATACTTTCTTAAAGAGACTTTTCTTGTCCTCCCCTAAAATAGATTTGATTTTCTTGCTCTTAAAGACCTCTCTATGCTTCCTCAAAAAAAAAACAAAGTTTCTTGAGCTGTATTTCACATACTGTAACATTGACCCACTTATACATAACCCATCTGAAGCCTTCCTCATGTGTGCACATGTGTGTGCTAAACTAGCCTAAATCTGAACTTCCTCTGACCTTGGTAGTCCAAACCATCATCACCTTTTCCATAGACAGTGCAATCATCCGCTAACTGAACTCTGTACTACCACTCTCAATTTCCTTTAGTGTGAGCTGGTTAACAGCAGTGGGATTTCTTTAAATTCTAAGATTCTATCACTCCTGTTTTCAAAAATTGCCATGTCTCTGCATCTGATGGAAAAGAAAAGCCAAGATCCTAGTGGTGAACCACAAGACCCTCCCCGGTCTGTCCACTCCTGGTCCATATGTACCTCTGGCTCAAGACCTTTACTGATTCCCTTATTCCATCTACCTAGAGTATTCATTTCCCCACTTGCTCCCTCACTTCCTCCAAATCTTTGCTTACACATTGTGTTCTAAATGAGGTCTTCCTTGACTACATCATCTAAAAATCTAGCCTCCCAGGCCCCTGTCCTCCTTTATTGCTTTATTTCTTCCCATAGCTTTTTGCTCATTTTCATATGTTACATAATTTGTTTCTTAAATTTTAGTTTGTTTATTGACTTCCCCTCTGTTTTGGCCATTGCTGTATTACCTAGAGCAGCACTGCCTAGATAACTAGATACTGATTGATGTTTGTTGAGCAGATGAAAGGATTCCACAGTAGTTTAGTGAAGCCAAAGCCTACTATGGCCATGTGAAGGTCTGGCTGGCCTGTGGGCGTTCTCTCCAAGGGCATGAGCCTGCCTCTCCTGTTGAACTTCTCCTTCCCATCATTTCTCTGAAGACTATTCAAAGGAAACCAGATGTAACTGAGCAGCTGACTTCCAGGGTCAAGGGAAAGAAGTTATGTGGCCCTAGAGGAAGGGGACAAAGGGGACAAAGAGGGACAAAGAGAGATAGAGGGAGAGGAGAGGCACTTTGTCTAGTATGGAGATTGTCCAGCATGAGTGGGTTCCTGTCCAAAAGGTCACCCTAACATCTCCTTTATGCTCAGAACATACCCCTGCATCTCTGGGCACTCAAGGTTTGTCATGCTTTCATGAAAACCTTTTCTTGTAGTTGCAAAATGAAGCTTCTTTATGGGTGGTGGGGGAAGGGAAGAAGGCGTAATTCATTTCTACAAAACGTTCTGAAATTCTTGTATGAAAGGTGCTAAACATGCAAACTGTTAGATTTTATTTTTAAATTGTGCAGGCTATATATTTTCTCCATTAAATGTTCACTTACCGGCTATTCTTCTTTCTGCCTGAAAAATAATTACACCAAATCCTGTAGTATCCAATTATTAAGATAAATTTGAAATGTGAAGATAAAATTATTTCTTGTTCATATGAAATGCTTCCAATCATTCAAAGGATACTATTAGCCATAACAGCTTCCCTATCTTCGTTCCCCACCTAAGTACCGTTCAGTTATGGATCCCTATCTCTGAATCACATAATAGAAGAATAGAATTGTAGGGTGTGAGATGGCCTCTCTCAACCCCATCCTGCTCTGCTAATTGCTTGACCTTTCCCAAAGTCTAAGTGTCTTTCTCTACCTTCTTCAAATCATCTTAATATATTTTAGTTTAAAAAGAATAATCCTTCACTGGTAGGAAAGTGAGTCCCCCTTTCCAACACTTATACTCCCCTCTTTCTGTTAAGACCTCTTGTCCCATCGAACTTATTCTGTTGCCTCTGGACAATTTCTTCTTGCTCTGTCATTCATAGGGGCTTACCCAGAATATGATCACTCCTTAAAACCAAAACAAATTTGGGGCATTTGTGAATGGAGGCTTTGTAGTGGGACACACCTGACTTCCAGTCATTCTCTCTCACTTGGTGTGTGGAGGATATTAGAGGATATCTACAATTGTGTATCTTGTCAATAGACTGAGGAGACCAGCGTGAATGTAAAGCTGTCATTTGGTAAATAGGTAACAGTCATCCATTTGGGGAGAGAGGGGTTGTTTGGTATTTTCAGTAGCACAGAGACCTTGCTTTCGCCCGCATGTTGACGCCACTGCTAAGTGGTCTCATTTCGTGCCCAGCGATCATGGTCTGAGAGCAGCCTTGCCTGAGGTGGGTGTCCCATGAGATGGCTGAAGTCTCATAGGCGAGTAAGCCGTGGGTACCGGGCCAGCTTCTGAATGCCGAGAGCTGGTGGTTTCTTTCTCTTTCAAAAACATAACCCGTTGGCACAGCATCTAGCCCCCAGTGACTCAATACGCTGTGGCAGTTTTCATTGTAAAAATCAGAATTACAAACTCGGCCTTCTGAGTTCCAGAATAAATAATTCCAATTCTCCCATCTGAGCCTCCGGGTATGAGAGGGTAATAAATACAACGGATGTTTCTCTAAAATATGCCAGCACCACGCTGGATTCTGTAAACAAATGATCATGTGTGATCTTTATTATTTTTCACATCCCTCAGATGAGGAAACTGATTTTTAGAGAGGAGAGGAACCTTCCTCAAGGTCACACATACAGGGGAATAAATGAGAGGAGGACAGGTCAGCTCCAGAAAGTCTTCCAACCCAGATCCGGAACCGGGGCATAATGCTGCTTCCTCGCCCAGCTCACTGTGGCTGCTCTAATCCAGAACCTCTCTCACACCAATTACATTTCTTATTCCTCATATGAATTACAATTAACATTGTATTCCTCACACTTATTTTACAACAGTCCCATTATAGCATCCATTAGCTGATAGCAGCAAAGCATGCAGTTTAATTCAAGACAGCCAATTGGGCCTTCAACATTAATTGAAAGACAAATCTGTTATAGTTTTAAATTGGAATTTTTTTTAATCTTCTCTTTGGACGAGAGGAGAATGATGATCCGAGATTGAGAATTCAAAATGCATTATGGTCCCTGTGCTACTTTTCAAAAAATGAGTTTACAATGTTCTAGCCTAATAGTTTTTGGAGTTTTAACGAAATGGCAGCACAAGGCAATATGTACCAGGCCGAAATTGGCATTCGCTCGGCCGAATTATAATGTTGCTGTATCAACATTCCGTCGATGGGAATTCCCGTCTCTGGCATTCACAGTTACATGCATTATAGCTGCCTCGTAGAGTTCTTTGTGGAAATAGAGATCCCTGCTATTGCGCAGACTTGGAAGAAGATGATTAAAATATTTTGCATATCTGTTCTGTGCCAGGAGCTGTCCTAGGTGCATTTACATGATCTCATTTATTCTTCATAACAACTGAGAGATGGAAAGACGTGCTTGTGGTTTAAGGCACCATCATCTCATCCTCGGTTACTGCGTATTAGCTTTCCTGTTGTGCTCATTTGCTTTCACTTTTGTCCTCTTATTGTTGAGTCTAAAGCTAAAATGACCCTTTAAAACTGTAATTCAAACTCATCCCTTCCCCCATTTAAATGTCCCACTCCTCACCCTTTCACCCTTTGCCTCCCCCGCTCCACCACCTGGCTTTCCATTGCACTTAGAATAAAATCCAGACTCTTTACCATGACCTACAAGTTTACTTTTTTGGACTCCTCATACTCTTCTGACTTTATCTCAGCTCTCTCCTCCTGGCTCACTGTGCTGCAGTCACGGTGGTATTCCATCTGCTTTTTTTAATACCTCAACTTTGTTCCTACCTCGGGACCTTTGCATTTGCTGTGTTCTTTGCCTAGACCCCTCTGCCCCAGTTCTTTATGTAATTGATCCCCCCTTCCCACGTAGTTTTCAGCACAAATGCATTTTTTTCAGTGAAGCTTCCTCTGATGATAGAATTTATAGTAATCTCCTATTTCCCATTAGTCACTCTCCAATACACTGTTGGGTGTTACTTCATAACCCTTCCCACCATCTAAAATGATGCTTTTTATTCATCTCTTCACCTGATTTACTCACTGCCTCTGCTGTTGGAAATAATTTCTATGATAGCAGGCAGCTTGTCTGTCTTCACCACGGCATCCCTGGAGCCTAGTTCCATGGTGAATGGGTAAATGAATATGCATTTTTCTAGATAAGGGAACAAAACAACCATAACAATAATCACAATAATAGCAACTGCAACCACCATTACTGAGCGCCTCCAAAGTGCCAGACACTGAGCAAGAAAATTTAAAAGCATTATTCTAGCTCTTTATGAAATTTTCAAAGCAACCTCTGAGGTAGGTACAGATTGCTTCACTTCACAGAGAGAGATATGGTTGCATAAAGTGGCACCATATTCAAGTTCATTCAGCAAGTGATGGGTCCTAGAGTGAAATTTTCTTGTCTGACTCTGCTGTGCTTTTCATTGCAGAGAATGAGAGAACAAGGCCAAGTCAGGAACTCATGTATTGCAGAATCTTTTCCTTGCTAATGAAAGGGAGGCACAATCCCACTTGGGATGTGACAAAAAGGCTGTAGCCCATGGAAGGGTACATCTCAGAAAGTGTTTTATACACAGGGACCAACTCCGCATCAACTTGGCAGAAGTCGGAGTGAAAGAACAGTCCGGTGTGTGAAGCAGGGTCCGAACAGGTTCTCTGATGATGATAGGTGAGTTGGGGCAAGGCCACGGTGAAGCGCAGCCCTGCTGAGCTGTGGACGTGGGCAGCAGGGACAATACAAACCCATTTCCTGCTTCACGGAGGGCCAGTCACTACCTCCTGATTAGCAAAGCAACATGTTCAGACTCACCTAGAAGAATTAATTCAAAAGTTTAAAAAAGATTGCTAAATATTCCTGCTACCCTCCACCTTTTAATTTTCCCTAGAAAAGTGGGACTATTTCAAGGTCCCCAGAAAAAATGCTAACTGTTGACCTGTTGGAACCCAGTATGGCCTAGTATACCCAGAACGTTGGTTTCTGCCAGATCTTCAGGTAGCCTAAACTGCATGCTCAACCCCAGGACCTAATTCCATTCCATCCTTTGGACTCAGACTTTCCTGGGTCTCAGTTGGTCTCTTCATCCTTGGTTGGCTTCTGGGTTACTCTGGTGGATTCTCTGAAGACATGGGAAGGGAGAAAGGGGAAGGAAGTTTGGGATGGACTATTTTCATGGAAAATGGTTAGGCTGTCAGTGTGTTCATTGAAAATATCAGCCTATGACCCATTTTCTAAATCAAAGGACATCTGTGGACATATACCATCCAGGAATTGTGTAGCAGCCTATAATACAGATATTTGTGTCTGTCTGTTTGGGCTACTGTAACAGAATACCCGAGTGGCAGTCATTTATTTCTCACAGTTCTGTAGGCTGGGCAGTCCAAACTCAAGTTTCTGGTCGAGTCCATGTCTGGGGAACACCTGCTTCCTGGTTTACAGACGGCTGTTTTCTCACTGTGCCCTCACAGGGAGAAGGGGGGTAGGGAGCTCTCTGGGGCCCCTTTTGTAGGGGCACTAATTTCATTCAAGAGAGTGCCACCCTCACCACTGCCAAAGGCCCCACTTCCTAATGGCATCACTTTAAGGATTAGGCTTCGACATGTGAATTAGAAAGAGCGAGGACTCACGAACATCGGTCCACAGTATTACTCACTGAGAACAAGCAGGAGGCAGGCGCGTGGGTAAGACAGTAGGAATCTTGACTCCTATTCTGGGCTTGTCTAGGAATGCAATGGTTTGTATGGCAATTAGCTCAACAGACCATGTGGTTACTTGTTATGTCATTAAAATAGCTGAAATAGCCACATCAGACTAAACCCAGTCCAAGTATTTTGGTTACTTTGCCATGACCTCCTTAAAACAGAGAAACCTCTTCAGAATGGCTGTCACTGTTGGGGTGTCAAGGACAGTTTATATACCTCATGTCAATTGCTATAATGCTCCTGCGAGGTCAAGGATTTAAAGATGAGGCCATCGGGACTTAACCAAAGTCACACAATTTGTTAAAGGCAGATTTGGGATTAAATATAGATTCTCCCAATTGCAAATCTTGCCCTTGTACTCCAAAACTTTTCTCTTTGCACCATTCTTCTCCCAACTTTCTTTCTTTAGTCCCTTTGCCTAATTTAATACACCATTGATTAATTTTAGTTTTCTATAGATTGTTTTATCTACATCAGTGTTTCTCAAGATTGGCATTACTGATGCTTTGCACTAGATATTTCGTGAATGCTGGGTGATGTCCATTGTATTGTAAGATGTTTAATAGCATCCTTGAACTCAACCCTCTAGATGTGAGTCTCATCTTTCCACTCCCACCCCCCAACTGTGAAAATAAAAATTGTTTTTAGACATTTCCCCAGTTGAGAGCCTGTGATATACACAATTAACCTGCAAGTTACTTGGAGGTGACAATCTCTATGTCACTGGGGTCATTTGGTAAATCCCATATGAAGACAGACATCACTGGGGACACTTAGGAAATACCAAAAACCCTATTCTGAGTAAAAGTTTTCCAGCTCCATTACTTAATAGTGGTGAGACTTGAAGCAAATTACTTAACTTGATAAGTCTCTGTTTCCTCATCTGTAAACCAGGAATAAGAACAGTTTCAAACTCCCTGTTTGGAGAGTTAAATGAAATAATATAAGAAAAACACTTGGCATACTTCCTGGGCTCTGGTGGACAAGTGTGGTCAGGCTCATCATGACAAGGTTTTGGTCAATGATGGACCACATACACCACAGTGCTTCTGTTAAGTTATAGTGGAAGTGAAAGATTCCTATCACCTAATGGTGTGGGCTGTAGCTGTTATAATGTCCCAGTTCATTATCACAGTGGTACTCTGCTTTAAATCACTCATGCCTGTGTTGGCTTCTATGATCCAATAATGAATTAAAATGTCAGAGCAAATGCCTATTTTATTGGGACTTACGGGAAGGGAACACAGAGAAAAATGAACCCTATGACTCCATCCCCAAGTTGGCCAGGGCTGCTTATTTGGGGAACTTGTTGTCAGAAGTGCTCTCTCCAAGTCAGGGGATGTGATATTGGTTCTTCAGAGAGTGGGTCCTTATTGAAATGAAATGAAAATTGGCCAGGAGAGGGCTGGAAACTTCAGCAACCGTCGTGCTGCTTTATTTCCTCCAAAACCAAACACGGTTAAACAACATGCTTAACATAAGCTGGCGAAGTTGACTCCGATAGTACTGATCTTAGCTGGGATGTGATGGGCTATGGAAAATGTGATTTGAGTCTTTTAAGAATCAAAGATGGACTTTTGTATTCTCAAAGGAAAAGAAGTACATCAATTATGGACTCGGGCGTGAAGTGAGGGCAGAACTGAAGCTGATGAAGTGGGGAGTCAGGTTGCCTGAGGGTAACAGACCTGAGGATTTGAATCCTACAAACCTGGTTTAAATCCAGGCTCTTGAGATTCTCAGCCTCAGGATGTTGGCCAATTGCTTTAATCTGAGTGTGTGTAATGGTAATGACAATAGTACCTAGTGCAGGAGGCTGTTGAAAAGATTAGGGTGATGGAGGTCAACTGCTCAACATGGTACCTGATGCATTGTCAGTACTCGAGACAGACCAGCTATTCTTCTGGATATTTCATAAACATGAGGCAAAAATCTTTGTTATTCTGGGCTTGTTCATGGTCCTGATACATGAGGGAATTAGACCTGATTAGTGGTTAAATCCAATCCAGAGAGCCATAGAGTCTTGCTGGGTGATAGTCGGAGAGGTTAAGACATCAAATGCATGTTGGGCTGCCTTAGACAGTGCACGTGTGTGCGCGTGCATGCACATGTCTGGGTGAGGGGGAAGTGGGCTTTCTAACCCCTCAATTTAGCCAGAGAACCCATACTTTGGGATCTTTAAAAAAGTATTTGAAGAAGGAGTCCTGCTACTAATCAATACATTTCAATCACAGGATTATATAATTTTTAAAATACCTCCCTCAATTTTAAAATTCTAATGAACATGTATGTGTGTACATATATTTACTTGTGAGTGTGTGTATATATATATATATATATATATATAGTGTACATATATAAAATGTGTATATATGCAACTAACACTTAGCAAGCGCTTTCTATGTGCTGGGAACATTCTGTGCAATATTTTATTTAATCTGCACAAAACCCCGATGAAACAGTTACTGTTACTGCCCCCATTTTACAACTGGACTGAGCTTTAGATTCTAGTCCTTATCCTTAGCCATCCTGTCTATTTTGGTCCAAACATGTGAATCCCTAGCGGCCTGTGCTGGTTAAAGTTGGGCAGAGTCGATTTCACATTAGCTGTGTTGCATGGGTTCGCCCCAGTTTCCCAGCGCCACCCAGTCACTTGGTGTTCGAATAATCACGGAATAACTATTACCGGGCAGGTACTGGGCTAGATATTGAACACAGGCTAGTATGGAAACCATGTGCTACCTATAAAGTCATGATTTTCAAACACTAAAAAAGCAACAACAACAATAACAAAAGCAAAAAACATTGGGGCTTAAAACTAATACATTCTGACATGAGATCCAGTATATGAAATCAGTGAAAATGGAGCCACAGGGGTCGCTGGAGAGAGGGTCTGGGGGCCTGCTGTCCAGACCTTCCCTGGTCCAGTTGTAGCCCCGGGGCATCTCTGTGGAGCCCCAGGGCCACCTGGAACAGTTTGAAAACCACAGACCTACAGCAACGCTTGGGCCTTCCTGGCTGGTGCTGGCTGTCATCAAGTGCTCCCTGGGCTCAGCCCTGTGTGGTGAGCGCCGCCCTGGTGACCAGGCAGATAGAGATGACCCGAACGTGCAGCGTCCCATCCCTCCCCTGTCACTGCTGGATTTGCCGTTTCTTCGTTTTTAACACCTCAACAAAGATACCTGTGGTCCATGGAATGTTATTGTTCAAAATCCTGAACGGAGGTCAATTATGCTTCGAGCTGCTTATGGAATTGCCTTTAAAACTCTTTTGTAAGAAATTCTGCCTTTTTATGGTCACACCTTAAATTGGAAACATCTCCTTAGGGCTGGCTGTCGCCATACCAGATCCAGGTTCTCACGAGTGTTCTTTTGAGAAGATTGCATGGGTATCATCACTTCTTCACTTTGAATGAGTATGTCATCAAGAGCAATGTCTCTCACATTGATGAACAGTTTTACATGTCCATTACATGTGTAAATTATATACCAGACCCCGGTGAGCATAGACTTCTCAGGGATTCCTCTCATGTCTTCCTCAGAGCAGTCCTGGGTGCTGAGCACTGACCAAATCTCTACTGTACTGATTTTTTCTAGTGCACAGAAAAGTTGTGTGACCTGCTGCAAGTGACAGGCTGGTGATGGGGTCCCTCAGAATGTGACATCAGAAGGGGTGATGCCACGGCCTCACTTTTGTTCCCTTTGCATTTGCTGCCATGGTCAAGGACTATACAAACCCCGACCACAGCCTTTGGTCCTTCCATGCACCTAAGTCACCGGCCAAATCAAAACTGATTCGTACATAACGGGACAGGTGAGTAGGACAAAGGATCAAGTTGACGTATTGTATTTCCTAGACAAGACGTGCTGATAGGCTTTCCGATAATCATTCTGAAGATCAAACACCAATGAGATCATCGAATGCAACTGAAATGCCCTGAAGTGTTGAAAAAGTCACCTTCTCAAGGAGGCGTTCCCTGTCTGTGCTATGAAAAATTCCCGCCCCTCTCAGCCTGTGGCATTTCAGGTCTCTCTTTACTAATAGTTGGTTTTCTTCTTAGTACTTAATGCTCACTAACATGCTATATAGAGTTTACTTTTTGCATCTTGTGGGTTGACTATGGCCCACAGTAGATGTAAATTCTTCAAGGGTGGGGGGTTTTGTCTGATTTGATCCCCATCATGTCTTTTGCATCTAAAAGTACTTCGCTTCTAGTAGTTTCTCAATAAATGTGTGTTGAAAGGTGAGCAAGGGAACCCCGAGGACCTCATCAAGGACTCAGCCACAGTCTCCCTGCCCCCATTGGCGCATGCTCACAGGATGGCGAGAGGCAGAGATAAGAATGTGCCATAGAACAGAGTTAGGGTTCCGGGAGCCAGGTTCCCATTCTGCTTCTGGTCCTGAGGCTGTGTGACCTCAGCGGGCCACTCGGTCCCCTGGCTCCACTCTCCACAGTGTGAGGTGAACGTGATCAATATCAGATTGCTATGGGAGCAGAGCTATTGAAAACTCTCGCCAACAGTATGTGCTTAATTAATATCAGCTGGATCTGAAGCAAAACTCTTATAAGGGTATTAAAAGCTTCTCTTAGACAACATTGATTTTTAGCTGAAGGATAAAAGCTAAAGGTGGTGTGACATTTTTATTCTCCTGAGGGGGCCCTAAAACATTTTAGCAATTTCCCTTCTGGCAAAAACTAGAATAAAAACCGGCTGCTTGGCACACCCGGCTGCCCCTTTGACTCAAGCCCACGTGGGCCTGGAGAGCTCTGGGGGACCTGGGGTGGTTTCACAGATGCTCGGGCACTGCAGGTGCCCTGTCAGGGCTCCCAGAATCTGCGGGGGCTGAAGAACGTGTAGCCAGATGTCAGGACCCAGGTAACGCCCAGGACTGAGTAGCTGCGAGAAGCTGTCCTTCAGCGAGTGCCGATTAATGCTGCATTTAATAGCAGAATCTTATGCCTCCTGTACATGCAGCGCTAACATTAAAGATAGAAACTGAAGTGAGATCAATCAGAATGCTCGTGATGTTCTGAATGGTCCCTAATACCTTGTGCTTTCAAATGAATCTTCTCATTTCACTCTTTTGTACGATGCTGGTGATTAGTTATGACTTCTGGGGAATGATTAAGGAGGATTGTTCTTCGGGGAAGACACTGTGAACCAAAAGATGGGAGTGGCGGCGAAGGGAGCCTGAGAAAGTGGTTTCATTGTTCCCGGCAGGAGGTGGGAATGGGGGGGGGACATCCTCATGAGTCTTTCTCTCATGATAAGATGAGTGACTCCATTCACCCCCACAGGGCTGGATTCATAGAATACATTTGATTTCCTTTGGTCCTAGAGGACTCGATGGCTTTGCACTGATGTCTTTCAGGACTGTTTGTTAATATCACTTTGAGGAAGGCTGACAAATAGTGAAGGTGGCAATGGGAGGGCTGACATGATTGAGAACCATGTAAAGCAGTGTCCTCTTTTAAAGAGAGTCTTCAAAGCCCTTTCAAAGTAAAGTTAGCCTCGTGTCCTTCAGATGCCTTTCTATATATAACATGTGATGTAAAATAGACGCATAAGTTCAGACTGCAGATAAACCAAGATGTTTTTTCCAGAGACTGTTTTGCCCCGTAGCATTTCTCTTGCAAATGTTATGCAAAAAATAGCTGAACACGAAAGACATGGTTCCCGTCCTCCGCAAAAAAAGCTGTGGGTGGAGGAGCATCACTCCCTGTGGGTGTGGGCCTGCGGAGGGTGGAGAAGCTGGTAGAAGGAAAGGACTGTGATAGGGATTGGAAACTCCAGTTTCCAGCTGGTTTCCAACCTAGGCTTGTCACCATGTAACTTTGGGCAAGTTTCTTGAGTGCTGTTTCGAGTTTCAGTTTTGTCTTCTGTAACATAGATCCCTAATCCTTATGTCACAAAAACTTTGCAAAATTCATATACTGTTCTATCTGTGAAAGACACTACAAGGTATAGAATGAGATGCACAGACAGAGGAGAACATTATTTTTACATGAGCTGGATCCCAATCATCTCTTGCCCCTTTCTACAATGGCGGTGCCATTCATCTAAGTGAAGCCATACACAGGAAGAGAGATAAGACAGGACAGGGACCTGAGCCATGGAAAATTCTGGGGGGAAAAAAACGCTCCACTGGAAACTGGCCAGGACTGAGCTGACAACATCCAAGAAGAGAAGAAACAGGGTGAAGAGTGAGGAGGTACTGCTGACGGGCTCCACAGCGGATCGTTCCTTCTTCAAACAGCAGTTTATGTCATTTGGAATAGTTCACTTTTGTGGGTAATGAGTTGTCATCTTTTTAAATGGTAAGATTAAACACCAGCCTCCAAGGAGATACCTTTGTAGAAAAGTAATATAAAATGGGGAGGAAATAGTATTGATTGAGTACAATATTAGGCACTTGAATGGCAAATATGAGTTTGTTTGGCCCTCATTAACATTTGTCATCCACCTGAGAGGACCAGCTAATGGACAGAGAAGAGGGAAGTGCACCTTCTGGGAGAGAATGTCGGCTGCCACCATGGGCCTGGGTACAAGACCCAAGCTGTGGCGTGTGGACAAGGGACCAGCCACAGGGCAGAGTGGTTTATCCTTACCAGTCCTGAGACCTCCACCCAGGGGTTGCTGAATCATGTCTATGTGCCATGTGCACACTGGCCAAGCTTGTATGTATCTCTGTAAAATGAAATCTTAGCTATTTCATGACAAGGAATCATTGATAGAAGTAGTCTTTGAATAGATATAAGTGAAGATAAAGCTCTCAATACATAAATATGAGATAAAACTTTTCAAAAGGAAGGGAATAAATTCTGGATAGTGATTTTCTCCCATGGGAGAGAAGGGGGAACAAAATGAGGAGGGAATATTCAGCCATAGGTTATTGTCAATATTCCAGTTCTGTAGTTGGGTGTCGAAATTATGGAAATTCATGTATTATTAGAATAAACTGGCAATAAAAGAGGAAAGAGAGCCATGCATGAAACAAGGATAACAGCATTCTCTGAACTGAGATTAGAATTAAAGCAGTTCTGCAGCCCTGATTACAAATGAAGAAACAAATAAATAGAAGAGCAGTCAATGGAATGAATGAGTAGATAAATGAATGCGCTCTGAACATCTCTTGTAGCACAATAGTGCTTTATCCTAGCAATTGATCTGATGACAAGGATTTTCCCAGTCTAATTTATTGGGGGCAGGTAAAATCTAGTTTCTGGAGGTATTGGAATAAGGAAAGATGTTGTGATTAAATAATAGAGCAGTTCTAACTCTTCTGAAAACCTGTTAGTCAGCATTGAAATGATGACCGGTCTTTGGCTCACCTTTCAGAGTCCAAGCTGCAGCTGCTGATGGCAATGAATGATGGCAGTGGACCACACCATCTCTAGATGAAGATGTCAGCTGTGTACTTTTTTTTTTTTTTACAATATCCATTTCTTAATGCAATAGGCAGTTCTTTAGCTCCTGCAAAGGCAGATACTGTTCTAAGTCTCATAGAACTGACACAACCCAGATATTACCTGTAGGATTGTTAGCCTTAGTCTATAGGAGTTGTCTATAAATAAATAGTTCATATCTGCTAAGATGGGAGATGTATAAACCAGGTGAAGGTGTGAGATGAAGTCTGGAGAGGGAAGATGAGTAGCAGAAATGAGGAAAGTTTTCAAGGAGAATGCAGGCTAATGTGGAAGATGAATGAATTTTGGGGGGATTTAATGCAGCTAATCTCATTTTCATGACTTATATGAATGGTCGGGCATTAGTTCCTTCAAATAAGGTTTGTGTTAGGAAGTTGGGAGATATTAGGAAACCAGAAAAATCTGGCCCCTAATTCCCTGATCAAAGAGGTGAATCATGGCTGTTCAGAAATAATTTCCTTTTACTGTAAATTTGCTCTGATTAGTTTTGACTTCTTTTATCTTTGTGGCCCATTTTCCCCCTCCTCTCACCCCTTCTTCCTCCCCTCCCTTTCCTTTTTCTTCTGCAGTGTTAAGAACCAGATAGATTTTGTGTGTGTGTGAAACTGAGATTGGTCCATGATTCTTTGGAGATTCTCAAGAAAGTGAATTAACTTTGCATGAATTTTCAAAGGTATTTTCAAGAAAAACTGTGAACTTGGCTGAATTACCTAATTTTAATATTTTGGCACATTATGCAAGAAAATAAAGGTCTCATTTTCATCTACACAGAGTCTCTCTATATAAAATTTTGACTTGTCTGTATATAGACACATATGTGTATAGCTATAAATGTGTGTGTAATAACTGAAACGTTTCCTGGCAAGTCGTACTGTGCATAATATACTATCAGAGCAGCATTGCAATGCCAGCTAATGTTTATTCTTGAACAAATCTGTACAAACGCAGCCAGTTATCTCTTTGGATTAAAACACACACACACAGACACAGATTGAAATGTGTTTCGGATGACCAGAACAATCATGCCTTAGAGAGGCCGGAGCCTGAGGAACAAATACACAAAGAATAGAAATAGTCACTTTAGTTCCATAGTTTACAGTCTGGGGCTACCTAGCCAGTTACAGTTTATTAACTTTGGGTGAAGCTGGGGAGGAGGTTGGCAGGTATCCAGTGGAGCAGCTTTTGTGACTTCTCTGCAAGGGAAGAAACTTCTACTTGCTGTGTTGCTCATTTCTTTGTTGACTTTACTGAAGCTGTTATTTATCTTATCTTCACAGAATAGTTTCCATTTCAAGAGCAGAGAACTTGAAGGGCTTTATTTCATGATTAAATCTTTCTCCTTTTCTTGTAAATGTTACCTTTTTTAACAATCACCATAAGTCTACTTCATTAACCCTTTATGACAAGATTTCTTCTTTAGTCTGGACAGTTCCGAATGAAATAAGAGTGATTAGAATCATCAGTGATACCAAAGATACTAACTAGCATTCTTTTCCCTTTCCTGAGAAATGGTAATTTTAATTTTGATTTTGAAAATAACATGAATGTTAGATAACATGTGTAAAAAGAGCAATCAACATGGTACTTTGGTAAGTCTGAAGCAAATTTATTCTCCACATGGGGAGAAATCAGTGTTTTTTGAGGATTAAAGGGCCATTCACTCAGGGACACCATATGGATATTTGTGATGGTTGGGGATGGAGAGGACTATTCTAGAAACTTAGGTTTGTTAAATTCCTGACTAAGCAAGATTTAGGGATTAGCCACCTTCAGAGCCTCACTTGGTCTGGGTCAGTCCTTTCTCAGTCATAGCATCTTCTGCTCAGGGGACATGTCGGATGACAGCGGAGAGGAGTTGGGGCAATGGGCACTGGACTGTCCATTGTAGCAGCATGACTAGTTCCATGCCACCTTCCTTGGCCTCTGAACTTATGGGAGGACCTTCTCTTCATATGGATGAGTTCTTCTTCCACTTAGACACTCTGCATGCTGTCCTTTGTCCTAATAACTGATTACATAAAGAAAAATGCTTCAGTTGACTGTTTTCCCAAACATTACTAGTGCACTAAAAAAATTCTCTGAATGGTAGGAATCTTGCAGAAGGAAATTACTTTTCTACAGTATGAAGCCAGTAGATAACGGTGCAGCTTCATTATGGTAAACAAATCCAGGGGCACAGAGAGAACCAGGCAGTTCTTCTATCACTCCTGTATCATGATGCACCAGCCTAGAATTGTGGTGAAGACAGAAGCTGATCTGAGCATGAGCAAGGCTCACCACAACTTTGAGCTTGCCGGTGCTAGTTTCGTTTAAGTTTCAAAGCCAGAGATGAGTTCCAGCCACAGCTGCCTGGCTTTTCTCCTGGAGTCTCATGGAGTTAAAACAGTTCACTCACCACTCTCACCAGTGGGCAGATGGCTCAAGACTAAGACGGAGGTTTGGCAGTGATGAAGTATGCAGGGAGAGAATAATGAAAACTGGAAAAGTGATCCACACAGATCAGTGGGAGCGTGGAAAAAAGGTGAGGACGAAGCAGTTGGGACAGGTCATTCATCCACTCATTCAGCAAGCATTCATGAAGCTACTTGCAAGGTTTCAGACCTGGGTTAGGGCTGGGGTTTAGAGATAAAACACCTGCATCTAGCCCTTTTGGAGGTGTTTGCCCATCAGTCTGGTGGTTTTAGTGGTAGGAGCAAGGAAATCACCGACACAGATCAAAGATGACAACACGAGCCTAGGGGTTATGTTGGGTCTATTTAGGGTGGAATGGAAGATGAAGGTCAGTGGGGGCACGAAAGCTGGTTTCCAGAAGGGGTCCTGTCTAAGCTGACTTCGGCTGAAGTCAGATGAAGGGTGATAGTGGTTGAGTCAGGAGAGGAAAGAAAACAAAGGAAGGGCGTTTCAGAAGCTCCATCATGAAGAAATAGGGAGGGAGATACAGAGGAGGACACGGAGTGAAGGTGCTTGGAAGGGGGACCCAAGAAAGGGAGGCAGTACAGGTGTGCTGTGATCAGGGAGTTGAAGTCCTAATTACATAGCAAATAAACAGGCCTGTGAACTGATTTCTAAAAGAACAAGTAGAGCTTTGGTTGTAAACCTTGGCTGAATGCTGGAATTGTCTAGGAAGTTTTGCGAAGCCCAGATGCCTGGGGCCCTTCACCCTTCCGCCAGCCCAGAGATCCTTATGCAAGTGGCCTTGGCTGTGGGCTGGGGATCAAGGTTTTTAAGCTCTTCCCAGTGATTCTGCCGTGTTGTCCTGGCTAAGAACAAGAGTGAACTCTGTGCCTTATTTTGTCATGAATAAAATGAGGAACATAAGATCACCTAACTCAAGGGGAAGGGCAAGAATAATCTGTAGAGTACAAAAAGGGTCAGGTGGTATGGAGCAGTCGTTCTCAACCAGGTATGATTTTGCCCCCAAAGGACAGTCGGCCAGGTCTGAGACATTTTTGACTGTCACAGCTAAAAAGGAGGAGGTGGGCAGAGGGCAGAGATGCTACTGAGTATCCCAGAGTGCACAGGACAGCTCGCACAACACAGAAATAACTGGCCTCTTTGAAGCAATTGGCAAAACAGTCACAGTATAGAAACCCTCAGGTGGCAGGTAGTCATGAGTCTCTGGAGCTAAATTGCCTGGGTTCAAATTCCAGCTCTACCATGGAACAGCTGTCTAACCTTCAGTGAGTTATTACTCACGTTCTTGGTGCCTTGGTGTTTCTTGTAAGTGAAGTGAAAATATTGCCTCACTCCTGTGGATTAAAAGGTTAATTCATGTGAAGCCTGAGTTGTCCCTCGCTAACCCCTTACTCTTACTTAGGAAGGAAGAAATGACTCACCTGCAAGCCTCAAGCTAAAACTTAAAAATCCCCCGTGCCTGGACCTCTTGTCTGGGTTTGGGGGCTTTGAAGTCAGGAACAAGTAGAAATAACGATAGCCACCATTTGCTGAGAGCTCAATCCATGTCAGGCAATGTACTAAGCATTTTATATACATGGTCTCATGTAGTCTTTACAATAACCCATATGATGTAGATACCTATCACAAATGCCATTTTGCAGAAACAAATTTGAGGTGCAAAAAGTTGAAAGACTCGCTCAACGTTACACAGAAGGTAAAGGAGAGAGGGTCTGTCTGACCTCAAAGACCATGCACTTAACACAATGTCGTACATAAGGCCAAAAAGGTGGTGTAAGGGAAACACTGGACAGGAAGTGATCAGCCCAGCAGGTGTTTTGACTCCTCCCTGCCTGGGTTCTCACCCCTGATCTACTCTAGCTCCTCCTGCTTGTACTGGGATTCTGAGTTCGCCCGGTAGCTGCCACCATGCTATTAATCTTTGTGGGCTGTGGTCAGTTTTTATCACGTACTCCCTCAGTGAAAAACTGTCAATTGAGCAGCCCAACATATAGGTATTTATTGAAATATTATACACATATTCAACTGGATTGCATTTACATATATTTTTAAACACGAATAAAAGCTAAAACTTTTTAAGGAAGGATAAGATACATTAACATACCAATTCTAATGCTTTCCATTGCATTTGGAGACCACCCTCAATGCTAGAGGGTTCCAACTGCCTCTGTCATTGGTACCAAGGACTCCTTCCCACTTTATTTTAACAAAGGCAACGTTACATTTATTTTCAGAGTAATATCAGCTTGGAAACTAAGTGAAAGGGACAAACCATGCAAAGCCCAGCCACAGCTAGCTTGGTTGAGGTCATGTTCAAGTCTCCAGTACCTGATTCCTTCTCTCACCTCTGATGCTTTGACAGGTAGGGTGGCGTGCGTGGGGGTCTCATCAGCTGTGCCAGCTGCGCCTGTCTGCGACAGACTTCTTTTCAGATAACACTGGTGTGTTCTGCCAATGTTTTGAGTTTATGTACTTTTCTACTTGTTTTCTTTATTCTTGGCTTGCTGTTAAGATAACCCTTTGAAAGATGGCAATAGAGTTTTGCTAAAACTAGTAGGAAAGGGGATTTTTAACACCATCATTGGCTGGGGTGGAGCAGAAGGTCAAAGACGTCAGCTATACTAGTAGCTCCAGCCATTTTGGGTCAGGACCCAGGGCCCATCAGTACTGGGGATGGTCAGGACCCAGGGACCATTGGCAGAACAGGAGCAGACCCACACATTAAAAACCCAAGTGAAAGCGTGACGCGAGCTGATGCAGCCACAGGGCTCTATCTCTCGGGGCTGTATTACTTTGTCGCCGATCCGGACTCATCCTGGTTCATCTATTGGTATTCAGAACTTTCACATACTGGGCCCCAGAATTCCTGAAAAGCAGCAACAACGCAAGGATGGAAATTTGGATTTCAAATCTAAGACAGCAGTGTTGTTGTTGTTGTGGGTGTTGTAATTGAAGAAATTCGCTTGATAGTTTTTCATTCTTGGGAAGTTAAGAATATATAAACAAAGCTGAGGATCAGAAAACTCTAAAGCGAATGTTATTAAAATGAGCTGTATGAAGATATTTATGAAATCAGGCAGTGAGAGGAAGCCAAATGATGAGTTCCCTTTATGTGTAGTCATCTTTTATGTCTGAGGATGAAGAAGCAGATGGTCTTGTTATCAGCTTGCATATTTGTAGGAAAAAAAAGCAAACAGCACAGGTGTAAGAGCTGCGTTCCTTACCACATGGCACACGTGTAAGAGTCTGGCTCTGGGCTTGTGACTGTAGATGCTGCTTACGGGGCCTGGCATCTTTCCTCCACTCTAGAGTGCACCGAACCTTTCTGCAAGAAACCGTCCCATTTCCCAGAACTGTACTCCAAATCTTTTTGTCCAAGAACTTGTTGCTGTTGCTCTTGAAGGGAGTCCTCCAGTGATTCTTTGGATTACTCAGAATTAATTAGAGAATAATTATTGTTTCCTGGCCCTGTGCAAAGCACCCCCTTAGTGAACAACTTTTGATCATGCACCCATATCAGATACTTTGGGTGCATGGTGAAGGGGCCATGATATTAGTGATCCCTACCTCATGGACTTATTGTCACAGCCATGGGGACATTCTGTAAAGGTACCTGGAGTCTGCACGGCTGCATGGTGCAGATCTGTTTTCCTAAAGACTCTAGCTTTCTTTCTTAAGTTTCTAGAATATGGTACCCTGGATCTGGGAAAATCTTTGTCTTATCTACAGCTTTATTGGTGAAGACAAATAAGCCTACACACTAACTGGTACCTCTGTACATCCGCAAATCGGTCCGTGATTTTTTATCTATTGTGTGTGAATCATTCCAGAGGAGCCTGTTATAAGAAAGTAGCCCATAATTACAAGTCAAATTCAGGAGCGAGCAGCATGATACCTGAGATTTGGAAACCACAACTCTCTGTGAATTCCTCTGGAAGGCGAATGCCAAGATGGCGGCTCATTAGCCAAATCCAACCTGCTGATGTATTTTGCTTGACCAATAGTGTTTGTGCATATGGTGGTTTAAATATTTTTGGACTGAATGAATATCCTCTAGTTTCCTATAGCCTTTCTCACTCTTATCTTATTGCTGCTTGATTCACAGGTTTACATCGCTTGACTGGCCTATGGGTCTTCAACTTCGTCAGCTCTGGCAGATACGGGAAGGGGAAGAAAAGGACTAGAAAAAGCATTAGGGATGAACAGACAGTAAATAGAGGGCTAGAACTGCCTATAGGGGTTACATGTTGCAAAGGACAGAGGCATCGGCTGGGGACATGGACTAGAGCAGATGTCCACCAGGGACAACATGGGGGCATGAGCTGGGGGCGGGGAGAAAGGAAGGAACTAGAGAGGGAACGTTACTGACATTGGTTGGGGAATACATCCCAGACACTTTAGCCTCATTATCCCATTTAATAAACATAAAAATCCCTTCAAGTAGGTATTCTTACAATTAGGTCAAGGAAAGGCAGATTTGGAGGTTAAGTAATATGCCCAAGATCCTTAGTATTAACAAAGGAGTGAGGTCTCAAACCCAGGACTACAGGAGTCCAAAGCTGACCCTTTCCCATTTTCCTATTATACCAGTCATCATCATTATGCTTTTTGTTTGTTCGTTTGCTACAAGTGAATTCCAGAGAAAATAAAAATATTTCTTGGTCACATTCTTTTTCATCTAAAATGAAAATAGAATTAGATACTGTAGAGGAAAATGTGTGTTATTGCAATGTAAATTATTTTGTTTATTGGATAAAGAAGTACCAGTGAGAACATTGGAAGTACTTGTAGCCACTAAGGATACTTACCCCTCGAGTGCAGGGGCACTGGCCAAACAGCAGATCCAGGGTGTGGCTGAGTGAGTGATACACAAACATACAAAAACACAAGCTTATGCCAGGCTGAGAATTACAGGTAGAATCAACTGCATTTTTATAGGTAGAATCATCCTGATTTTTAACCCAAAAGCAAAATCAAAGATGCAGCATTAAAGGAGACATGTGACTGCTTTTATTGCAGAAATATTTTCTCAGAACAGCTACTGAACAGGTACCAAGAGTGCAAAAATAATTGTCTGCTGATTCCAACTTAGGCTGCCAGGGAAGGGGAGAGAATGAGAGAGTTAATCATGTAGCAAAACATCATACGAGGAAGAAGGTATCTTTCAAACAAAGCAGGAGAAAAATACTTTAAAAAATGAGAAAGAATAGGATCCATTAACCAATCAATAGGGTGATAAAATTAATGACATCTGAAATCACAAAAATATAGAACTTCCTTTTAATGCATGGTTAACAAGGTGCTGTCATAGAGGGAAAGGTAAATAATTAGGAAATAATAAGAGCCTGTAAAAGTAGCTCTTGATAAAAGACCACTTAGGATATTTGGACATATGTACAACAGGGACGTGTTTCCATTGGGATGTTGGCGACAACAGTAGTTAACGGTCTTTGTTGGTCTCTGAGGACTGTTATGAAAATCCATAAGAAGTGAAAAGCGGTAACAAATTTGTTTTACTGGTGGGCTTTAAAGTAGTACAGGAACTGGTGAGATGCCTGTTTTACATCAAGCATTTCTTCTGATAAGTTAAATGACTCGAGGAGCCCATTTGTGCTAGGTAATCTGTATGCCCCTCCAGATCACCTTTCTACCTTCTTCTCCCAGTCTGTGGCTTGGGGGGCTGACCTGTACAAGCTGTATAAAGAAGACCCCTTACCTTCTGGCTTCTAGTTGAGTTTGGCCAGTGGAGGCAGCCCCAGGAGAGAAGAGGGCAGAGGAGGAGTGTGGTCAGGGAGTTTACGCCTGCTGAGTTACCAGTGTCTTTGTTTCTGTACTGAGGGAGTCCACGGTTCCTGTGTGTGGGATGAGGAGGGCACTCTTCTTCAGCTCTGCATGACTTCATGGCACCCCTCCAGGGGTACCAGGAGCTCTTAGCTATTGATAGTTCCGGTAGGCTTCCTGTTAATCCTCCCTGTTTTTCTGTATCTCTTATTTTTATAAGCAATCTTCAAATTCCCTGTTTGAGGATTCCCTCTGTTCCTTGACTCAAAATCAGTGATCTTCAACTTTGACCTTTGTACAGTGGGTTTTTGAAGGTCGGGGCTATTCATGGAGCTCTTCCAAGAGCTCACAGAAAGAATGTTAAGTAACTTTTCAAATTAGGGCAATGAAAATATTGTAGAAAATATTACCCACCAAAAGGAAATATGGAAAATGCCTTGATGTCAGGAAAGAAGAGCCACGTTGGTGCTCCCATTATACAGTCTGCAGGATGGGCGTTCACAGGAGGAGGCAGCAGGTCTGCAGGGGCAGCAGTTGCCTGTTCCCTCTGGTTCTCCTCCCATGATTAATGGCACCCCGACAGGTTTGCTGCCCGGCTGTCAAGCCATGCCGTGGGGCAAGGCTGAAGTTCAGGTTCTAGGTGACAAACAGCACTAGTTACTGCAGATAGCTCATGCTGCTGCTTACGAGTTGGGATAAGTCCCTGTGCACACAGAAAATCTTATCTAAAAATATTTTATGTAGAGGAGTCCCTAGAAAAGATCTGAAAATTACATAATCCGAATCAGGTCCAGACACTGAAGTTAAGTCCTCATGGGAGCTGCCGGTTGGAGAAGAGTGTTCCTTTTCCCACGGTGTGGACAACTGTGACTTCCCATTTCCTTCAGCTGCTTTCATTCAGCAAGATTCCAAAATACTTGCCATATACAGGGAGAGGCATAGGCTTTTTGAGGTCCTTTATTTCTGGTAAACAACGATGTTGCTTTTAGGGCACATCCCAGCATCGCTCAGTGGTCAAGGAATGAGCAATAAAGGCCTAGAAATAAAGGTTCCTCCTCCTCTATGGTCTGGAGCCATAGCAGGGATCGGAGGCTGCATCTTACAAATACTGAACAGCAGCACTGACACCTCTGTTCAATGCTTTTGGCCATTAGAGTAAGGCACAGAAATTGGGGCTCCCCCAGCCCCTGTTTCTTCAGCCCCAGGAAAGACTTCAATTCTGTCCACTCATGTTACATCACAAGGCAGCCCAGGTTTTGTTTATAAACTGGCCTATGTTTAATACACCAAGCTTGGTGCAAAGCAGTGGCCAGGAATCATTAAATACAAAATATCAATTTCCTAAGTTAAAAGACAGCTGTAAAAAGAAAAATCAGTTGTGCTTTGAATGCTCTGGGTGAACTTGCCTCCCCAGGCAAAGAAGTTCAAAGTCTCCAGACTTCCCATCTATATGGTTTATTTATTGCTGTGCGTAGGAAGGCTGTTGGAGAACCAATACATCAGTGTTTTGAGATGGCCCGTCATTCAAGGCCTCCTTAACTCCCACCATTTTTCACACAACAGGGAGGCCAGTGGGCAGACATGGAAATCCTAGGGCTCTTTCCAAAAGAATCACAATGAGCTATATGCTCTGGGGGCCTGAATCCAACGCCTGCCTCAAAGGAACAGAAGGTGGACTATGGGGAGAAAATTTGCAAAGGTTTTTTATGTCTTATAAAGCACAAAGTATATGAATGAAAACATTGACATTGTGAACCATACAACTTTTTTTTCTCTCCCTCCTGTAGAAACAGGGCATAAAAAGGCAGAGAAATTGAGCTGGTTATCAAACAGAAATCATGTTCCACCCAGCATTCCGGTCTCAGAGGGAGTGTTATCTCCGTGTTTTTCCAAGTTCTGCAGGTTTGACAAAATACTGCTCAGAAAGGGACGGTCTGCATGCAGTAACGCTCTCGCTACAATCCCCTATTTCGTAGCAAAATAAGAAATCGCTTTTGCATGATTTGGTAGCCTCTGCCATAATATCATGTTACCGAAAAACATGGTCTAGTTTCCTTTTCATAGCCCCAAATTGTCTTGTTTAACAATTTAAGGAGGAATTTAAACTAGGTCTTAACTCAAACTTAAAACAAATATTAACCTAGTTATGATTTAAAGCCAAATAATCTGTCTTAATGCATTTCCCTTGTGGGGAGGTACGGGGCAATTTAAAGAGATTTTACAAAAATAATAAATTCTACCTAAGGGAAATGGAAATCTACAATTCTTTTAAAAGAGATTCACATTTCCAAGGAGCTGAAGGAGGGAGTCTTATGTTGGCACACTCCGTCAGCTGCATGACCTGACACGCTACAAGCAACTCAACAGGATATATTTCGAGTTTTGATGTAATCTGAGAATTTTTTTTTGTCCTTGAACAATAAGCAAATCAAGTCACGGCTGAATGGATGTATTGCTCTGGTATTTTAATGTATTACAATTTATGGCAGTATTTACTTCAGTCCTCGGCTTGCTGACACTGAAATTATCTTAAACAGGAATTATAACATAAAATTAGATTAGATATACTTCAACAAGTTTATCTCTAACAATAAATACATACAAATTCTGAAATGAAGTACCCTGCAATTTTCAGCCAGTGCTTAAAGTAATTACACATTCTGTGGCGGTAACACATTCCAGTTTTTATTGAGCCGCAAGCTGGTGAGATACCTCTACTGCGCATGTTAATGCTAATTAGCAGATAAAGTGTAAATCTGAGGGAGCCTCAAATTCTGTTGCTTTGCCAGTTTTCTCTTGATTGGAAATTGCAGGCTGAATTTCCTCTCATTCCGACTTGGCCTATTCGAGCATTGCTTGAAATGTCTTTCTTCGGCGCGTTTTAATCCATCAGATCTGTTCGTCGTCGAATGCCTCTGTTTGTTTTTCATTCAGCAGACTCGAACAGTTTCCTCTATAACTGCCTTCTATAATCAGTCTTAGGAAACTCTGGACTCCGCAGAACAATAGGTGGGGATGACATGTTTATACTACGCTCCCTCATCCCTGTCCAAGAGGTGTTTTTGTTTAGCTGCTAATAAAGTGGCATTTTGAAATATGTTCCTGAACCAACAGGGAGGGGCGTATGCTCTGTAGCAAACTGGTTTCCACGTAGGCATCTAGAAGCCTGGACTGGAGGGATGCTGCTAGGGACTCGGGTCACAACGAGCCTTCGGAGGGATGCGAATGTTTGGGAAGCAAGGGGCTCCCCACCCTGTCCTCTGGGGTCCCAGGACTCAGAGGTGTGGTCAGCACCCTCCAGGGTTTCAGACTGTGCAAAGTTTCAGGCACGTTCCATGGCCTCTTTGCCCCTCCCCCCGTGGACCAACTGTACCTTTGAAGTCAGTGGGAGGTCCTATAAGAGAAGTTTTTGCTTGGAGCCGCTGGGCTAGATTTAATTTCAGTTCACCTTCTGGGCCTAAGCAAGTGTGTTAGGGTTTCATAAACTAGGAGGTGCTCGAGTTCCTTCCCCAATCCATTCTTTATTTCTACCTGCCTTTTTTATTTCTACCTTTACATCAATTGCTCACTAAAAAAAAAAAAATGCCAACCACCCCCATCATCTGTGTGTCCTTAGCTCTGTCCCTGATTGTTAATAGTGTACAAAATTTTTTTTAAAAGCAGACTTCATTCCCTTTTTATTCCTTGTGTAAAATTACGTGGGGGCCACAGCTGGAGCCTCAGGCCTGTGCTCAGAGAATCTGAGGTGGGTCTGTACATACGGTCAGTGCAACTCATGATAGGGAGGCTGGGTGATTTTTTTAAATATAAAATCTATTTTGAGTTATTATTATTTTTCAGTTTTGAATTAAATGTATTGGGATCACATGGGTTAATAACATAAATTTCAGGTGTACAACTTCACGATCTATCTGTGTGCTCTGCTGTGTGCTCACCGCCCAGAGTCTAGTCTCCCCCTGTTACCGTATGTCTGACCCCCTCACCCCCTCATTCTCCCCGACTGCTCTTGCCCTCTGGTGAGCAAGAGTCTGCCATCTATATCCATGAGTGTGATTTTTGTTGGTTCGCTTGTTCTGTTTATTTGTTGCCTTTTGTTTTACATCCCACATATGAACAAAATCATGCAGTTTTTATCCTTTTCCATCTGACCTATTTCACTTAGTATGATACTCTTAAGATTCGTCTATGTTGCAAATGGCAGCATTTCATTTTTTTATGGCCAAGTAGTAGTCTATTGTATAATAGGTACCGCAAATTTTTTTTATTCAGTCACCAGCTGAAGGACACTTAGATTGTTTTTGATGTCTTGGCTGTTGTGAAGAACGCTAATGAATTCATAAGGCAAGAAATAAGAAGCGTTGGTGAGGACGTGGAGAACCCTCATTCACTGCTGCTGGGAGTGTAAACTGGCGCGGCCACCGTGGAAAACACTCTGGGGCCTCCTCGTACAACCAGGGAAGAGCTGCCGTGGGTCCCAGCAATCCCTCTTCTGGGCAGCTACCTGCAAATACTGAAAACTCTCATTTGTAAAGGTATACGTACCCTACTGAGTTCTTAACTAATGTGTCTACATCACTAGGGCCCCAAAGATGAGCGTGAAGTGCCATCAGCCAGGAATGAAGAGGAATCAGAGGCCTTGAAGGGAGTGGTCCAGGAACACTGACATTCACTTGTGCGTGTGGAGAAGCATGGCCACCTGTTCCACGTCTCGACAATAATGGGCATGAGTTACCGAAGTGGCGCGATTGCTCAAGAATTAACTGTAAGGTTAAATGTTGACATATTGTAACAATAAAAATGATTTTGGTGCACCATCATCATGTCTGTGTCCATCTGTTTGGGTTGCCTTAGCAAGATCCTAGAGACTGTGGCTTAAACAATAGAAATTTATTTTTCTCACAGTTCTGGAGCTGGGAAGTTTCAAAATCCAAGTGAATAGAGATTTAGGGTCTGGTGAGGTCTCTTTCCTTGCCTTGTAGCTGGCTGCCTTCTTGCTGTGTCCTCATGTCTTAGAAGGAAAGAGAGAAAGAGAGAAAGAGAGAGAGAGAGAGAGAGGGAGAGTGCTGGCCTGTCTTTTATTGTAAGGACACAAATCCTGTTGGATCAGGGCCTCAACCTTATGATCTCATTTACCCTTGGCTGCTTTCTGTGAAGGCCCTGCTCCAAATACAGCCACACGGGAGGCTAACCTTCAGTTCAGGAATTCTGGGGGCCTACCAACATTCATTCCAAGACAATACTGTTTCAAAGTGCTGGAGGCACAGAGGAACAGAGATAGAGATGTGTATCCTGTGTATAAAAAAGTTCATTTTGTGGACATGTGGCACAGTGTATATTTGTTCAGAGTTGTTTTTAGTTTTAGTACATTCTCGAAGACATAAGTAATAGCATTGCTTTGTCTTTATGAAAGTTCTAATGTTCATTATAGAAGATTTAGAAAATGTAGCTAGGGAAAAGAAAGAAAAATATATCACCAGAAAGAGAATACCTGCTAACACTTTGGCGAATATTGTTCTCGAGTTTTCCTGCACAAGCACACATGTGCAAATGCACACACGCTGTATATTCTGTTTTTCAAATATGGATTCATATTGAGTCTGCGTTTTAGAAATCTGCTTTTTTCCTCTACCAATATATCTTGAATATTTTTCCATGTCATTAAATGTTCTTTTATAACATGTGTTTCCATTTCTTTAATGAAAAAGAGAGTGGTTTCTGCTGGAGAATTTCATGGTCAACTTGTTTAAATTTATGGCCAGAACATTTTTAATTGAGAGTGTATCAGAATGACATGCCCAGTCCTGGAGAGGAATGGAACAGCAGGGAGCAACGCAATGTAATCTGAGGACCTGGAAACACACAGAGGACAAATCACCGAACAAATCAATACTAGAAGACGTGGAAAAGTAACAGTGCCCCAGTTTTAAGCAAAATTCATTATGTCTCTTGGAGACATTATTTGCAACAAGCCTGGAACTCCATAAAGTTTGTGTTCACCGATGTGATATGAAGTTGATTTAATAGCCAAGGACCCTGCGATTTACTCAGTTGGCATTTAAAAAAGCTGGTCCTTGGGTGTTACAAACTTGTGAATCTGTTGGACTATGTGGGAAAGTAACAATCAGCCGCTGTTTAAATACTTGTAGGGATTACACGTGTTCTCTTAAGATCAGTTTCATAAAAACACCTGGTAAATTTCCTTTTTGAACAGCCTTTGTGCATCTGATGCAAGAATGCTAATTTGGCGAGCAGACACATGGAGGCTAAAGATATCATTTGGTTTAGGAAGTATGAATAAAGAAGTTAAAAATGCAGGAAAATGAAGAAATCGAGGGGAAGGAAGAGCTGCCGGTCTGGTTAGTGTAACCTAGCAAAGATGACACCAAATGGGACACCCAGTCATGTGTCTGGGGTCCTGCACGCATCTGGCAGGGGTCAGATACTTCCGGGACCGTGGCGAATAATGCACTCTCACAGGAGAGGAGACTTAGCGGTGAAGAGTCGGTTCCGAATGTTTAGTTTGCGGTCTAGGGAGGCATGCACATAAACACTGATTCTGTGTTACAACAGGTGCTCGTGGACCGTGAAAGGAGAACTTTTCTAATGGGAATTTCTCATGATGATCTGGCACTGGCTGGATGACCATTCTGGGGTGTGGGAGGTGTGTCTGCCTTTGTAGTACGTTACAACAATGGATATTTTATTTGCTTCTAATGTAGGTTTCCAGGGCCTCACCCTCATGCAAATTAGGTACGCGTTTTTTGGTAAAGATGGCTGACAACCGACCAAAGGTTGTGTTCTCTTTGGACAGTGCAGAGTGGGTGCTGGGAGGAAGCCACCCAGCCAGGGACTCCATCCGGCCTCTTTCTTCTAGGTGCAGCCCTGTGACACATCCCACCAATGGAACAAGACTGGAAGGGATGGGACTCCTTCTTGGGGAAGAACTTTTAAGATCTGGGCTGGGCTTTTTCTGTGTCCATCTCCCTGTCTGCCAGCTGGGCACAGAACCCTTAGGGGCCTGGGGGGTGGTGGGCTACAGATGGGGGGAGCAAGTCCCTTATCACCATATTTTGTAAAACAACTTTATAGTCAGGAAAACCAACTTTGGACTGTTATGTGAAGAATCAGCTTTTAAGGAGTTATGCTGTTAAGATGTGGGGGTTTGTTTGTTACAGAAGCTAACCCAGTGCTTTCATCTGGGCTGATTCTGGGTGGTGTCCCGTACAAAGACGGTACAGGAGACAGGTCAGTTCTTCAAACAAAACAACTATAGGGTGAGCCCAGCGAATGTACATAAACAATTGGGCATGAGAAACTTCACTTTGTGTGCAACCAGAGGGAGATGAGAAACTTGAGATAATAATAATTAATATATTAGCTAACATATGTCGGCGCTACATATAGTAACTTACATTTGATCCTTGCAACACCTCTATGAGGTAAGCAATAATTTTCCCATGGTAAAAATGAGGAAACAGGGCTTCAGAGAGGCTAAGTAACATGCCCAAAGTTAAACAGCAAGTATGTGGCTAGATAAGGATTTGAATGGAGTCTATATATGGAACCATTCAATTCTAAGCCTGTGACACAACCCTTTTAAATCCTGGGGTCACAATAATTCTAGACACAGGACTATACAGGAAACTTTCTGTTTTGTAATAACATTGGGCATGTATGCCAGAGGGTGTTGCCCAGCCTCTTCTGATAACGTGAAGTTACTTGCTTCCTTGGTTTTCCTAAAACTTGGCTCCTGTAGAACCTCCGAAGGAGCAAGAAATGAAGGTCCAGTTTGAGTTCTGCAGTGCACTTGAGAAGGGACCCATCTGAATTCCCTTCAGTGAGTCCCAAGTGCAGCTCTCAGCCAAAACACTGCCTCTGACAGCTGAGGATCCCACACAGAGATTATTAGGTCCATCTGACGACTCCCTGCTATTTATCTTAAATCTGTGAAAGCAACTCTGCTTATAGAATGGTAGTGAACTACAACTCATTCGTGTCCTTAGTCCTGTTAACCTATGATGTGACTTTGACTTCAGGAGCTAGATGAAAGGACATGTTATCTTTCCTGCATTTAGCAGTTTGCAGATTCTTATCTCCGATACAGAGATTGGGTCATTTTGCTGTTTTGTTTTCTGGACTGTAGCAGCACTGGAAGGATACGTGTTACTGCTGCACCAAATTGAAATTTCCTGGGTCTGACTTTAGGTGCTGGGCGGGGGGCATAGAAACCAATGTGAGTATATTCCATAAGCTTCTCATGCACACTCACATTTGGGAATAAATGCTTTAGAGGATTGTAGAAAACCTATGTTTCTTTCTGCTTAAACATACCGACAGTGTGATATTTTCTGAGCCTCTCTCCAATGATTAAGCAAATGCTTCTGTTACATTTACTGTTATGGAAGCTCTCTCCCGAAGCTTCCAGTCTAGTTCTGGAAGCAAAGTCGACATTTACAGTGCAGTGTAGGAAATTATTGCTATGCTTTGCTCTGCTAGATCTAGTAGATTTACTGTACTATGCTACGATACACTGACTTCCCAGTTAAATTTTCCAGGAAAGAGGTGAGTATTATTTAAGGAACCTTTTGTAGGGTTTCTCAACTTTGGCTGCCCATTGGTGTCACCTGGCAAAAAAAGAAAATCTTGGTGCTCAGGCTGCTTCTTGGACCAATTAAATCTGAGTCTCTGGATTGGGATGAGTGTTTTTCCCCAGATTTTAGTTTCAATTTCAATCTTAGCAAGATGCTTCTCTCCTCCACCTTTCTGAGCATCTGTGCTTTGGGTGCTCACAGGGTGCGTATTTTCCAGAGACATCCATCATCACTGGGGCAGAGTTTCTATCAGATCTGATAGAAGGCCACGTACTTGGCCTTCCGTCTGTGATTCGAGGTCCAACTCTTTAATTAGGCTTCCCCCACATCCGCTATTGTACCTCATTGTAATTATAACAAGTTGGCGCGGCTTGTATTTGAGCCAGCCTTTGAGTGATGTAGGCCTGTTTTCTGACATTTAAATTAGAAAAATAAATTTGTTGAGAGCAGATTGGAGGGGCTACCAGAGAGCCCTTGACCAAATAGTCTATCTTTAGAAACATTATTCCCTATTTGTTTGTATAAAGCATTTCAGAAGGCATTAGGTGCTGGGATGATGAGAGAGGTGTAACTCAATTCCACCAGCCACCCACTGGTAAGACGTTCATTTCACTGGGTGAGAGCCCAGCACCGGTTGAAAACTAGATCCGTGAACAACAAGACGGGTGGTTTTCCACTGAAAAAATATTTTTCCATTCTGGGGGTTGTGCTGCAGACCTGAGACACTGATTTACTAATAAGGCTATTTAGCATATACTAGATTTCTTCTTTGCCCAGGACTTTCACAAAAACCCAGCTGAGCCTTAGTGACAGCATCTCTGGCTGGGAAACACAAGGCTCTAATGTTCTCCATTGTTTGCGCATTTCTCCAGATGCCCGTGCGCTGCGGCCTGGGTGGTCCAAGCGTGTGTTGCAGGCAGCTGCTGAGCTTCCAGCGGCTGCGAGTCTCTGACGCAACCTTCCTGGTGAGGACTGATTGGCCAAGAGCTGGCAACCAGCCATGGGTGTTCCTTTCTTTCTCTCTCTCTCTCTGTTTCTTTCTTTTCTTTTCTTCTTTCCTTTCTTTCTTTTTTTCTGCAGCATTTACCCTTTTATGTCTAAGCTGCTACCTTTGCTGAGCTGAATGGAGGCAAAGTGCTTGAGCTATATTTGCAAAATTAAGAAAGGTGTGTGTGTGAAGAAAGAGGCTTCAGGTTTTCCCCTGGGTCTCTAGTGGAAGATGGTGGCAGTTTATTTATTTATTCACTTATTTTGGTGAGCAGGTATAGAGTCAGGTATCTCAGACTTTTGTGATCTCTTTATTTTTAGTGCAAGATTCTTAAACATCATTGAATAAAATAATTTAAAGGTTGATAGAGGGAGGTAGTGTGCTACTCACTTTTCCATTCTCCTACAGGCGCCAGTAGAAATGCAGTAGCTATTATAAGGTGAGCTTGACTTTGATTGCAGAGACCAACCAAAGTTATTATATCAAGGTTTGCCTTTCCATGTTTCCATTATCCGTTGAGGGTACTCGGGCTTGGCCAAGAGAATGGCTCTTAGTTGAGTGTCATCTATCTTCCAGGCACTTTCCACTGTCTGGATCAGCTATACCTCACAACAGTCCTATATGGTGGGCACACTCTCAGTGTCCTGATTTTACAACAGAGGGAGCTCAATGCCAGGAATGGCACCCTGATTATCGAGAATCCAAGTGGGTGCTTTACCATTGCCCTCATCTGTCTCCCTGGCCCAGGCTGATCTTGCAGCAGCTATTTCAGGAGGCTAAGGCTGTGACCTAGAAGCCATCTTAAACAGAAGGATCGCTTTGAACTGGCAGCATTTAGCCGTCATTGTCTGTCTCATTCACCACAACATTCCCCAAGTGCGGAATGGAGTCTGATGTATATGTATAGATACTAGATGCTCGGGAAATATTTTCCAAATGAGTAAACACTTTCCTTTTCATCTGAACCCTCGCAGTGGTGTTCTTGAAACATGTAAGCTTTGATCTCAATCATGACATCTTTTTGTTTAGCTTTGTTTTGTTTGGTGTGGAACTCAGAAGTCTTTTCTATACTTTCTGAATTATACTTTGAAGAAAATGAGAGACCCCATTGTCTGGTTCTAACTGGCATAGTGAATGTCAGCAACTTAAGTCCTTTCTGCTAGCCTCAAGGGAACCCACCACTGGGTAAAGAGTTGTGGAAGGAAAATAAATTGTGTGCCTTACCTGTTTCAGAAAGCCTTGTCTTGACATTCAGAGCAAACTGGTGAAATTCTGGCACCATCATATTCAGTGAGCTCTGCTTAAATGTAAGACTTATTTAAGGAGACAGAGCTTGTGGTAGAAATGCCAGTAGCCTATGTATGTGATGCCAGGTTTGTCAGGATGCAGCACTTTCCTGCTTTATTTTATGGAGATGCAGTATGTCATATGTCTCAAGGACTGAGAAGTCTGTGACAGTACTGGATGCCTAAATTATATCAAATTGCTCTGGCACAATAATGCTCACTTGTGCCCAAATAGATTTAGTTAGTGGAAAATGGAAGGTGGAAGAGTAATTTACATTATCGGCCTTTTTGAAAAGAAGTAAAACAATCAATCTTTTTATAGAGTATCTTTTGACTATTCTCATGAAATATGAAAAGGATGGAATGGTAAAGATACTTTTATAATTCATTAGAACTACTTCATCTAATCTCTTCTTATAAGTTATTCTATTTGGCAAGAAGATATAAGAGATCATATAGAAAGAGTACATTTATAATAATAATAGTAATTACCAAGCCATAGATCTTTTTTTGTACCAGTCATTGACACCAAGAGACTTTACCTGTATTATCTCAGAGATGGGTATTTGTAGTCTACTTCAGTGTGAATTCTGAGGCTCTGGGGTTTAAGATCACACAGCTCTCAAGCAGTGGAAGTGGACTTGGAGACCAGCTTTGTCTGAGAATGGAGATCATGGCAGGCCCTTATCTGCGGGTGGCGCTACTTCCTGGTGGTATGGTGAGAACTTTTTGATTACTGTGGTTTCCTTCTTAAAGTATAATTATGCATCTGGTGGATAGGAATTATTCTTATTCTAAATATTAATTTGTTGTGTTTACTAATTCAATTATTTGGTCTCTGTACCCTGAGAGATGCCATCTATTGTATAATACCCACTTATATTTTGGCAGAGGACAGTCAGATGCAGGAACTCAAATAATACTTTGGAATTAGATCTTGGGTGTGACTGGATCTTGGACCAATGAGGCAATGCAGGTGTTATATTTAGGGAGGGCAAACTGTGGTGACCAGAACCCACCATAAAATAAGGATATTCTTATTTTATGGCTCAAGATATGACGTGAGAATGTTCTACAGAAAGGATGCTCTGCCTTTTTTAAATTTTTTAAATTACATTTTATTGATTATGTTGTTACAGTTGTCCTGATTTTTCACCTCCCCTGAGTACCCCCACTTCCTCAGGCAATCCCCCCACCATTGTTCATGTCCACGGGTCATGCATATACATTCTTTGGCAACTCCATTTCCTATACTGCACTTTACAGCCCCATGGATATTCTGTAACTACCTATTTGTATTCTGTCTTTTAATTTTTTTAGGTCTAGTCCAGTTTGGAAACAAATTTCAGTATGAGATGTGGAATAACATGTTGAAGAAGAGTGAGGAGTCTCTTCTGACTTCAGATTGGTAGGTTCCCCCCTCCCCACACCAAGCAATTCTCTGTGATACCGAATAGGTATCTTACAAATCAATTCAGTTCTGACACTAACTGGAATGAGCACAGACCTGGTGAGTAAGGGCCCTGCCCCATAAAACTGCCCTGACTTGGGATTTATAAATCACAAGTAGTGGTCCCAGGTTGGGTACAACATCTGTCTGACTTGGCTGCAAATCAAAGCTCCCCACCACCCTCCTCTGTGAATTCGATTATTGGCTAGAATGTCCAGGGAAACACTTTCTTACCTTTATCATAAAGGATATGATAAAGAACATAGAAAATTATTAACACACAGTCCTTCCTCTTGAAGGTTACACAAAATGATAAGAGATAAATATGTAGTCAAATAACTACTGCTTGATATGATGACTGTTACAGGTAACTCAGATGTGGTAACTTTAAATAAGCACTAAAATGATAACTGTTAATAAAATAAGTCAAACAAACAAAAAAGAACGTAGATGAACAGCCAGGTGAAGAGCTACATCAATGAGGTCCGAAAGTGTCCTGAGTGCAGGAAGTTCTGTCCCTGTGGAGTTGGGTGGTGCCACAGAACATGGCTGTGTTTGCCAGTGTGGAAGCTCCTTGAACCCTGCACCGTTGGGACTTTAATGGACCTTTCACCATATAGTTATGATCGATTATTAACACCAGTTCTAGTCTTCTCTTTTATCTCTGGAAAATGAGAGATGGGGCTGGAAATTCCAAGCTTCTGAACAAGGCTTGGTCTTCTGGTGAGCAGCCCTCATCTGGGAGTCTTCCAGGAGCCCACCCAGGGTTGCCTCAATAGAACAAAGACACTGCTGTCACCCACAAAATTCCAAGGGATTTAGGAGCTCTGCATCAGGAACTGGGGTCACATAGTAAATGTTAGAACAAAAGATTCTCCCAGCATTCCTCTTTACAAGGATTTGAAGAGCTCTCTGTCAGGAACTGGGGGATGGCAGAGACCAATATATACATGTATATTTCTTATTGTTTCATGCTGGGCTAGATTTTTTTTAAAAAATGTCTGTAGCAGACTGAAAGTCAACATTCCTTCTCCAGTTCTCTTTTGTCCACGATGGCCTCTGGTCCCTCCCGTCAGGCTGTGTGGCCTATTATATGTATATCCATTCTCAGTGGTGTCAGCTATTTGCTCCTTTCTCACACCAGACTTGGCAGCTTATTAGTTGGTAATGACACCTGCTCATGCACTACGAAAAGACTTACGGCACAATTAGAGAAGTTGCTTGAGTGACTCCATTGTCTTTCATAACCTTCTTTACTACTGTAGTGACTTTGCTTTATTCCCTTTACTGTTACAAGATGTTTTCTCCCCAAGCCCCAATATCCATTCTAGGGTTATTTTATGCATTTGGGGGCTTCTATTGCAAAAGACATTATGTTGACACACAGTTAGCTTCTCCAAAAGTTATGACTTTGCCCTGACCCATGTGGCTCAGTTAGTTGGGAGTCACCCCGCAGACAGAAAGGCCACAGGTTTGATTCCTGGTCAGGGCACGAGCCTGAGTTGCCGGTTCAGCACCTGTTTGGGGAGCATACTGATCAATGTTTTCCTCTCACATCAATATTTCTTATGTCAATTATCAATATTACTCTTTCCCTCTCTCTTTAGAAATAAAATAAATAAAATCTCTTTAACAAATTTTTAAAGAGTTATTATGACTTTGCCTCTATAATGTTACATTAAGCACTTATTTTCTCCTCCTTTCTTTTGTCTTGATATAATAGAGATCAGAGAAATTGTAGTCTGTGACTTCTTGTGGTCTTGGGCAATTTTATAATTTTTCTGAACTTATTTTTCTCATTCAATATAATGCCACAGTTACAAGGTGCGTGGCTGTGAGGATTTGATACAATACATAAAACACCTCAAAATGTGCCATACAAATGTCGTTTAATATTATTATAGCATCCATACTATATATTACTTATAGAGTCATTTATAAGAGTTAGGGGATCAACAATATTTATGTTAATCACAGAGCAATTCACTGAATCACTCCAAGTTCAAACATCGGTAGAACTTTTGGCCACTGGCTTGAGGAGTCAGAGAGACTGTTCAGCGAGCTCTTCAATTAGCCAACTGATCTCTGAAAAGCTGTCCACCAGATTGTAGTTCAAATGAAGAAACCAAGCTCAGAGAAATGGTGAAGAATTTGAACTCGCAGAGGAAGTGGAGTGAGAGCCACAAACGTAGGTTCTGTCGGTTCCAGACTGGTGGGTAAACATCCTTGGCAGACTGAGCGTAGATCTGAAAATTACGTGGTACTAATTGTGTATCCTGGTTCCAGGATAAATAAGCTGATGTTTATTTTCAGTCGTTCCCCATCCATTCCCACGTGGGGACTCACAGCGTCCTACCTGTAAGGCTGTTTCCTTAGACACTAAAACAACGTTCCAGGTATGTTAACCTAGATGGTCTGGTCCACACTTAGGTGCGGTGAACACTTCCTAATTGCGGCCTCAGTGGCAGAGCCTCTTCCCCAGGAAGAGAACCAACTCTCAACATAAACCCGTTTACTAAACCCAGACTCCAAGTGCTGAAGAAGATGTAAGTGGGGGTAGTTTGCAGTAAAATAGTCAAAGTGCCAGGGGAGTCTCTGTCCATTGGCTAAGAGCGCAACAGGAGGAGGGTCTTACACTGAGAACAGGAAAAGCTAGAAAAATAATTGTATTAGGAAAAAAGCCCTCCTTTCCCTCCCCTGTAAGAACTGTGGGCTTGAGGAGGAGGATGGCGATGGATGGGAGTCCGCAGTCTTCCCAGGTTCTGCACACCTGAAGAAACCTCTTTCTTTTTGTATCAGCACCTGCCTCATGAGTTTGGCTTTTAGGATGACAGGCAGCTGAACCTTCATTTTTATTCAACGACAGCAGCACTTTTCATATTTAGGGCAGAAAAGTGGTTCCACATAGAATTTGTAAAACTAGCATGCAATAAATATTTGGATTCATCCATCGATATTCGCCCATGCACTGAAAATGTTTACATAGGTGACTGGGGATTTGATGCAAGTAGCTTTAGGATTCACAATACGGGAATTCTAATCACGATTGGCAGTCTCCACTGTTTTAGATAAATACGTAAGAAATAATGCCAACATGCTTCTCTTCACCTTGAGGACAAATTGATAAACTCTGTGAGAAGGAAGGAGTGCTTCATTTAGTAACTTTAAGGAGCTTGGTGCTGTTTCATTAAAGTTGTGTCACTGTAGTTTTCCCTTGTTGCAGTGTTTGTTTGTATCTTGGGGGGAGAGTCTCTTTTCATCAAACTTAAAAGCTTGTCTGTTGCTGGCACATTCACCTTTTTTTAATAACAGCAATGGATGTTCCTTCATGACAACAGTGTGCCACAGGCTTTAGAGTTCTCATAAAGGTGCATTTGGTACTGTGTGTCTTTAACAGGACTGAATGCAGAAGGCAAACAGGGTAAAGGGGATAGAGTTTCAAAAATAACGATGATCATGAATGGCTTCAGGTTTTTAGATGGTTCTATAAGGGTTTGTCTGTGACAAGTAAAATTCCAGTCAACTGAACAGGTGATCTTTTAACGCAGGTACCTTGAAACCTATCTTAAAAGGGGCTTTCTTTTTTCTTTACAAATCTTTGTGAGGTATGTGAGTTTGCATAAGAGAGAAACATCTCCATAGAAAACACGTTCAAATGACAGGTTTTTATGGTCTAGACATTCCAGAATTTCATAAGATTTACAAGGCTCCAGTAAAATGTGGTAGAAAAACTCATAAAACTGCAGTGGCTTGAAATGAAACATTTTCACCAAGTGGAAGTCAACCTGCTTTGATTAAAACACAGTTCAAAGGGGGAGGAAACCATTGTGATATAACAGTTTTAGTTAAAATGATGCTTTTCCAATATCCTTTGTCACTTTCTTTCATTTCCTTCCATCAGTGAAAAGCACAGAGATAGAAGCTACTAATTATTTATTCATTACTGGGATGACCCTGACACTATTTGTCCTTACTAACTTTACTGGGAAGGAATATCGCTTCCCTGAAACAGTATCTTTTCAAACACACATATGTGCACACATACACAGAAAGAGGTTTTCACCAGAAAGAGAAGCCTTTGTGTAGACCTCATTCTAGTTTAGGGAAGATTCAAGTTGCATCCTTTCTCACTGAATTTACTGTGGGCTGTGAATTTGGCAACAGGTGCAGGGAATACGGTTAGTTACAGTGCTTCTTGGTCAAGGCCTTATCAAATCTCTACTGGAGGATGGATGTGTGTGCGGATGACGGCGGTAGTGGTGAAGCGTAAATCTTTTAGTCTGTATGTCTGCAGCCTTCATTGATTTTCTTTCTTATTTTCAATTTTTATTTCAACAGAGGGGGGCATCATGGCTGAGAGGCTGGATTGAGGAAGGCACTGTCAGGAGATGTAGTAGATTGAGAAGAAAGCCCGTTAGACTCTGGGAATTTGTTCCACATGAATAAAAATGTAAAGAAATTATGGTGCACCAGAATGCTACTCCTTCCTGACATTCTGTCCAAGCAAGTCAGTTCTTCCAAGGTTGCTCCTGAGTTCAGAATCAAAGCACAGAAATGTGGGTAGTCTCCACCATGGTTCTTAAATTTCAGTGTGTCTTAGAATCACACATAGGGCTGTGGAGTGTGGATCAGTGGGCCTCACACCTGGTTTCCGGTGCATCAGTGGGTTGGAAGTGGAACCAAGAAGCTGCATTTGCACCACGTTCCTGGGTGGTGCTGATGCTGTAGCCTGGAGGTCCATTTTAGGACTTTTGTTCGTTAGGAGTAGTGTGTTGCTTAGATTGCACACCCTTTTAAAGTATTTGCTACTTTGTCGTGGGGTGTAGCTTCCCCATGACCAGGATACTTGAGCCCACCAAATGTAATTATTTTTTACCTCAGACAATTCTTGATGATCACCAACAAACTCTTATGAACACATACTTTTCCTGCACCCGCTGTCAAAGATTGTGATATTTGGGATATGCTATGTGCTAGATTGAGATGATTATAGCTTTCTTTAGTAATTATTAGATGCCAATTATGCTCTCTTGAGCACATTCCTGGTGCTTTGCATTGGTTGGTAACTGGATTTCCTAGCTAGAGGTTTGGGAATCCACATTTTCTTATTAGCAAACAGCTTACAGACCATCTCCTCAAGACGGAATATTTCTCTGATAGGCAATCTCTTCTGCCCCAGCCTCTCCCATTACCTCAGTTCCAAAGTGCAGCATTTTTCCTGACCCTGGCCCTCAAATCAAGCAGAGTATACTCCTTGAAGTTTCTCATCTGCATTTATGGTAAGTAATGGCAGCTCACACTTATTTAGATCTTATTATATGCCAGAAGTTACTCTCGGCTCCTCATACATAGTAACTCATTCCATCTTCACCAGAACCATATGAGGAACATATTTTATTATCCCTACATTACTGATGAGAAAACAAAGAGAGATGACATCATCTTCCCTAGGTCACACTGATAACACATCCAGGATTTGAACCCCAGGGTTAGATGTCTGTTTGTCTCCTTATTGCTGTTGCTCCCCTAACAGGGTTGGTGGGGAGGGGAGCTCTTCCCCGAGCAGGTTTCAGTTGAGGAGGGTAGAGACTCCATGGCCAACCACGCAGTGGTTGATTTTGCACAAAGCAACCAGGACAAGAGGCTAAGAAGCCAAGCTGCTCTCAGTTCCCCAGGCTGTGTCCGCACTGGTGTGGGCTCTAACACTGGGGGGTTTGCCTTCTCCAGCTTTGCACAAAAGCTCTGTACAGGTGAGTGCTGATTAGAAGGCAACTCTGGCTCTGCTCCCCCAGGAGGGAAAAGTGTGGGGAAAACACTTTGGGTGTCTTTCTGGCCTACCTTTCTCTGTAGAAGCTATTTCACAGTGCAGCATTGCTGGTGTCCAGCTGCTCCTGTTGTTGGGGTGGCGATGATAGAGTTAAAGGGGGGCATGTGTATGAGCACTAGAGTTAGAAAGCCAACTATGGCATCACTTCTAAGGCAAGTATCTTAGGTTGGCTTTTCTAGAAGAATAGCCTGAGGCAAAGATTTAAGTGCATGTAGTTTATTGAGAGAGGTCTTCAGGAAAACCCATGGGGAGCATGGGAAGTGGGATAGAGAAGGCAGGGGGAGTTGCTGAGCAAGAAAGGATGTGTCCGCAGGTCAAGTTCACCTGGACAGGAGAAGGCTCCAGAGCATAGAGACCATAGGTCTCCATGAGACCAGATAGCCATGGGCAACAGCGGTAGGGAGAAGGGATGGAGGGGTGAACTTGTGACTTTCCAGGTGAAGTCACCCAATCACCTGAGGACACCTGTTCAGATAAGGTCATCTATGAAATGTGAAGCAGTCAACACTCCCAGTAGCTTGGGTTCGAGCGGGGGTGGGGTGGTGGGGTGTATATTGGGAACTTAAGGGCATTGAGCGTGGTACTAAGGTCTGTTTTTGAGTGTAGCTTTAACAGAAATAAATATCTGTATCTTCTTCTACTTGTCAGTTGGTGACCAAGCTTTACTCTGCATTAATACCAGGTTCAGAGAGCTTATCTATTGAATAATCCTGCATTTATTTAAGCTTTTTATTATAGCACTCTAGGGCTGAGTTTGTCTGGAAGAAGGAAATGAAAATAATTTTTTGCTTTGCTTATTTTTTTCCTTTTAATGAATGAAGGTGGTAGTTGTATATAGTAAGAAAAGAAAACAGGGAGAGTCGAAGTAAACACAGAAACAGTCCTTTGGGCTGTGTGGTTGAGATGGTTCTGGTCATGAAGCTCCCATGATGCTTCGTAACATATTGGAGACTATCACGCTTCCAAGGACAGAGATGGGTTTCAGAGGAGATTCTGCCTTCAGTAAGCTGCTTCGGCTTTGGTGAGTTACTTAATCTCTCAGAGATTCATCCTCTTCATTTATAAGATTGTCTAGACTCAATAAGATGTTGTGTCTACAGCTTCTCTTATAGTGTCTGGCACATAGCACAGGTAGAAAAGACAGAACTGCTCGTTCAATTAAGATGTGTTCCCTGTGCTCCTGTAATACATGCTGAACAGTGAGCCAGATGCTGGGGCCATCAGCATGAATGCGATGCAGTCCTTTGTCCCCAGGAGTTTTTTAGTCTAGTGAGGGAGAGGGACACATGAGTAAATAATTAGTATGAAGTGGGACAAAGGAGGTGTAGCTTTGGGAGACCAGATGAGCAAATAATTCCCTTGTGGGGGGACCGGAAAGTATTGACAGGGGGGGAGATTTTGAGTTGGAGATCACAAGATGTGAACAAGTTTGCTAAAATGTAGAGGATGGATGGAAATACCTTTCCATGCTACAAGGCATGGATGGAAAGGCATGCAGTTTTTGAACACTAAAGGGTCACCAAAAAGCAAATGTGCAAGGGTTGTCTCAAACTCCGTTTTTGGCCAAACTGATGTCCATACCTCTTGCTATAAATCCATATGCATATTCCATTTGGTCCTATAAAATTTTGTACCAAATGATTAAGTATGACACATTATTCCTACAAACAAACATGATTTCTGTAGGTATCAATGAATCCTCAATGAATAATGATGAAGATTAGGATGATATTTTGTTTATATAGATATTTTGGATGCAGTAGGAGTATGTCAAAAATCGATACAGTATATTTTGTTTAATTTGCATTCATCAAAATACAGTAAATGAATTGGAGACCTAACATTTACACAAATGCAATTAAAAATTTTTTTTTGTAAGAGAAGACTTTTAAAATATATTAAATAGCAATTTCTAATATATCTATGTAAATCAATATTTTCTGTTTGGGGATAATTTAACCTGAGGAGATTATGGCTTTAAGATCTTGTCATTACTAAGGAGGAGCAAATATATACTGAGCACTTACCAAGTGCTAGACACATTATAGTATCATTCAGGCTTCTCAACACCCTCAGCAGATAAAAGGAGCAATTAGCACTGTTTGCTCACCTGCTACACTTCTCCTTACTAACAAAACTCTAATTTGTGGAGATGTGTGGTAAGGTAGACCTCTTTCCTAGCTACCGGGCATGAATGAATCAGCTATATGATGCTCTTTTACCAGTGATTGGTTACCAGGCGGCCATGTGACTGAGTTCTGATCAATCTAAAGAGATACCCACTGGGGGCCTCTGGGTAGGATTTTCCTCTTGCTGAAAAAGCAAAGCTGCATAAGGAGATGTGCTTTTCACCTTGTTCCAAGCTTTGGACATTTTTATGTGGGACTGTAATTCTTGGAACTGTTGTAGTTGTCTTGAGATCATGAGGGAGGAGCCAAGACAGATCAGTTCCTGGACAGTTGAGCTGCAGAATCAACCATAGAATTGATTAGTCTGTACTGTGTGACATATTAGAAAAATAAGGCACAATTGTTTAAATCAGTTGTAGTCAGGCAGTTAGTTATTGCAGCCAGAATCATCTCAGCTAATTGTGTTCTTGTAGGAACTTCTATTTCTGCATTTTATTCCCATTTTACAGGATAGGTCACTGAAGGACAGAGAGGCCAACTTACACATTTTTTTCGAGGTCTTACAGGTATTGAGCAGGGCCGAAAAACATAGGTCTGTTGAAATATAAAGCCCAGGCTCTGTGAATTGTAATAAACAATTAAAGTTTAATAAGATATCTTTTCTCTTCCTCATATATTGGATTCTTTCCATTCACCACCCCCACCCCACCACCCCCATCCTGACAACAAAGTGTTTCGAAACAGCCTTTGGTCGAGCGACCAGGGTAACTCGGCAGCTCAAAACACATGGATACATGCTCTGTGCTAAGTGCTTTCCACGCATTATTTTATTCTCACAGCCTTGGGAGTGAGGTAGGTTGTTTTAGGTGAGAAAGATCAATTTCAGGAAGGTTAAACAGCGTGGCAAAGGCACATGGCTTACCGATGACAGAGTCAGGAGACAGACCCATGTGTTTCTGACCCCTGTGCTGGACTTTGCGTATCCCCGTAGTCCTGCTCTACCATGAGCCATTTTGGAAAATCCTGAGAAGAGAATAAACAGTTCCCTTAGCTTCTTTTCTTCTTTTACAAGGCAACAGCCCTGCCAATAGAAGTTTCTGCAAGGATACATTTTGCTTCTGCCAAGACAAAAAAGAAATTAACTTAATGTGGTACCCAGCTGTTTGCCAATAAATTATAATATTTTGGGATGGAATAGATTGTGGAAGCCATCTTTGTCTGGCGTTTCCTTCCTGGCTTGGCTTCCCAATGCAGAAGTTATTCAACCTTTGGGTAGAAACTGCCAACGATTGCACAGTGCTCACTTTGCATAGATCCTGTCGATAGAATTGATAAGAGAGCTCTTTATTGATTTTTTTTGTAACATCATTTTAAAGATTCTAGTTCTTTCTTCTGCAGAAGTACAAGCTTTGGCAAAAGATCTCAGATGATACCCTACTGACATGAAATATTGTAGATCCTTGTATTCAAGGTGAGCTCTTATCTCTAGTACAAATTCCCAGGGGGATCTGAGTGCTTTTGTTAACTGATACCTTAAGACTAAAACTTTTGATGCAGGAGACCTCATAGGCCATTGGGAAGGAAGTAGTTTGCCTATCCTTGTGTCAGGCACCCTGTGATGCCAGAGAGAATGTCCTGTTTTCAGAGTATGCCACGGGCCTGCCCCACAGAGACTGCGTGAGTGGCAGCTGCCTTTAGGAGAGCAGTAACTGGGGAACAGGTATCCACACCTAGTTTGGTACGAAGTGCTCAGTAGGTGTTAGTTCACTTGATGTTTTTCTAATTCCACTGCAAGCCTTTCAAGTTCTTAGAGACGGTGCTCACTTGGTTCAGCTCAGCACACACCCGCTGAATGCTTACTGTGTTTGTATGAGTTTCTCAAACCTGCCATAAGCCCCCCCAGTGCAGACACTGTACTGTTCCACTCTTTCGTCCTGTCTGGTACCCCTTAGCTCACGGCAGATTCCAAAGGGGACAAGCCTTCAAAGTTCGACAGTCATCCCAATCGATTCTGATACTACATCACCACACTGAAATTTCTGTTCTACAAAGAGGAAAGCAGAATTATGTCACCAGGTTACATTTTCATCCCCATAATTCTTACTAACCTTTATTGGATGGTGAATGCTTGCAACTCTTACCTTTAATAGAAGTTGCACTTGGGGCTGGGGGATTAAAGGCTTGAATCAGGCAAACTGTAATTAAATGGCTCCCGTCAGTCCACATCTCTTGATGAGACCTGTGTTGTAGGGTGGCTCAGCCTCTGGTCTAGTTGTTGTTAAAATTTAGTTTTACCAAAAAAAAAAAAATCTCCTGGGGAACATCTTGCAGATTCCTATACCTCATCCTCCATGGATTCTGGTCCATCTGAAACCTCAGAATTGACTTTTTAGAATAGCAGTCCCCAGGTAAAGTCATCATTTTGATAAGCAGGCAGGTAGGGGAAGTATAAGAACCTTCAAATTGTCAGCTCAGGTTCAGCAGTAGCTGCCCTCTTGGAGTGAGATGCTGGACTCTTATTTTGAACTTGTGAAACCCATGGTTTTTACCCTAATGCTCATCCTTGTCATAAAATCACACACCTCGGAAACTGAGGACTGGGTGCTGATCCCAGTTCACTGTGGCTGTCTGGCTGGCGGAGTCTGTGTGCTCCACAGTCACTGAAGATTCAGATTTCTGGACCCAAAATAAATAGGGACTAATCAGTCAGATTAAGATGACAAAGAAAGAATGTCTCATTTGGTGAGGCGTCTCCACTGACAAAGTTGAACTGGAGATGAAGTGACAGAAACATTGATACCATCCCTAAAGTTGTCATCCTTGGATTTTTCTTCATTACTCAAATTGCCCTTTGGGCTCCTAGTTCATTTCATCCTTATTGTTGGTTTTCTGACTCTGGTTTTTGAATGTGTAAACTCCCATTTCTGACTCTCTGGCCTGGGCCTGCACCACTTTCTAGACTATGACCTAAGTCTAATATTCCTGTTGAAAACTAACATAACAATTATGGTAATAATAATAAAAATAAAAGCTTTACATTTATCGTGTCATTTAATCATCACAGAAAACATGTAAAGCAGGTCCTCATTTTTTCTAAGGTGTTGAATAAAGACACTGAGGCACACACAGGGCAGAGTTATTCAGCTGCTAAGGGGCAGGGCTGTAACTGTGAGGCAGGACTTCCGATTCCAGGAGCTGCGTCTCATCAAGCACAATGCATTGTCTATTCCATCTCTACCATGCCCTTCATCACTCACCAAGTGACAGGAAGTCTCTGAAAAAAACTTCCCTTTACTTTAATGTATATGATAACTGGTGAAGATACAGCACTCAGTTTCCCAGTAATTCCTCGTTGGAACTCCTCCTCGAGGGACATTTAACTTTAACAGTATTTACCCCCCCCTAACCCCCCCACTCCCAAAAGCATTGCTGAAATCATGACATTCTCTGTTATCTCTCCGAACTAATGAGATCATCTCGATGAATCTGGGGGGCTAGTTGCATTTTATCAGTGGCGCCTTCATTGCACAATTTCCATTTTTGCTCTTGAAGAATAAGAGATTTATGCCTGGTGGACTGTGATGTGGTTTGCATCTAAGAGAAAAACAATTCTTTCCAAAAAAAAATACCATATCCCCAAATGATTTCATAATTACAAACAGTGTTGACGAGCTCTTTGGCTTAAATAAGCTTATAACATATTTGCTGTGTTTTTGTGTAGATATGTTTTGATGAGCTTGCTAAGGAAAAATAATTAAACCCCTCTGCCATTTCTAATTGAGAAGAAAGAAATGCAACCCATTAGTTGATGTCTACCATAATAAGATTTTTTCCCTCCCTCATTTCATTCCAGATTTGTTTCAAGGATTAACTTGCGTTAAATAGTTTCAGGTCTGAACGTCAACTATGTTTCTCATTATTGCAGATCAAAATGGCTTAATTCCCTTTGTGTGTTGATGCCACTAAAACACAAGGGAATCTTAAAACTACAGACTTTTGATAGAAGCACCACATTTTCCCAGTCAATGTGCCCAGCAGAGCTTGTGCTTTTTCTGCATTTACTGCTGGAACAATGCTTTGTCCTGACAAGTTTTAGGGCTCCGATGTCCAGCCCAGGCTGGGATAGACAGAGGGAATCTAATCATTCTTCATCTTCAAATACGCTGTTGTGAACATTGCATTTGATGGCTCCTTGAATCGACTCTCATCTTTGATCTATAAGAAGAATGTGGCCATCCATCTGATGGGGTGGTAAGGATCATGATCCAGGTTAAACCAGGGGCCTCTGGATTTAAACACACCTGACTTTAAGTTTTGATTCTACTACTGCTATACACCTGGGTCAGTTCTGAAACATTTCTTCAGCTGTAAAATGGGGCTGACGATAGTACCTATTTGTTGCCCACAGAAAGATGTACACAGAATATACATGTTAAACAACTGGTGGAAAAAGGAGAGCATGTTACGCGGCCAGTTAGTTCTATTGCACCCTCCTCTACTGTAATGAAAGGCAAGAGATGAATTTCAGAGCCTTCCGGAGATCATTTCCGGCTCCAGCATTTCATCGTGACATCACTAGGCTTGGTTATCTGGTGGATTCAGGTGAAACAATGAGAAACTAAGGGAGAATCTGGGGGACACAGGCGACGGGGGCCATACATAGCAAACCCCTTTCTGCTGAGGATCTGAACCGACTTAGGGAGAAGACCAAGGAGTTGGAGAAATGAACTTTATAACTTTATCACTTTATAACTAATGAACCTGAATGTGAAGAGTGGAGCATGGATGTGGTGTCCCCAAGGAGAAGCCCGGAAGGTGCCAGGTTTGTCCTTTCAACTGGCCCGGGGCCCGGGCTTCGCTGCAGAGGACAAAAACCTGTGTCTCCACCTGATGGCTCATTGCTAAAAGGCCATGACGTAGGTCTTCATGCTCATTCCGAACTCACCCATCAGGAGCCAGAGGGTGAGTGGGTGGAGAGGAGCCAGGAGCATTGCGCCAAGGATCGCCCGCCCCCTGGAAGGACACACCGGGAAGGGAATGGGCGTTCGCACAGGGCTGACTGCCTCCGTGTCGGTAGAGGTCAAGAAACAGGTGACCCAGGCTTCGCTTTGTGAAGACACAGCCTATGGAGGTCGATTTAGATAGAGACTTGGGTTTCACAGTTGTCCCCCCTTATCCGTGGTTTCGCTTTCCGCAGTTTCCAATACTCAACGGTCAACTGCAGTCTGAAAATATTACCTAGAAAATTCCAGACGTAAAAATTAATAAGTTTCAAATTGCGCTGTTCTGAGTCGCGGGATGGAATCTGGCAATGTCTGCCCCATCCAGCCCAGCATGCGAATCCCCCCCCCCCCCCCCCTTACATCCAGCATCTTGCCCAGCATCTCCACGCTGCCCACGCTCCAGGCCCTTAGTGCCCTGGCCGTTTGGGTTATCGGATCGGCTGGTTTGATGCTGCAGAGCTTGTGTTCACAAAACTCTTCCTTAACGAGGGTCCCAAACTGCAAAACTACTGACGCTGGCAAGTCAGAGGTGCTAAAGAGAAGCAGCTAACTGCTTCATTTACGCGAAAAGGTGAAAGTTCTTGATTTAATAAGGCAAGAAGAAAGAAAACGTGTGCTGAGGCTGCCAAGCTCTACAATACGAAGGAATCTTCGATGGTGAAATTGTGAAGGAAGAAGAAACGCGCGCCACTTTTACTGCTGCATCACAAACTGCAAAAGTTACGGCCACGGTGCGTGATGGCGTCAGTTAAGACGGAAAAAGCACGGCGTGTGTGGGGGAGACAGGGACGGGAGACGTGTTCTGATGGACCGCACTGGGCTGCACCAGAGCTCCGAGCCTGCAGGGAGACTTCAGCAGGGGGTCCCCTGAGGTGAGTGACTCTGAGCCACTCACTGCAAGCAAGGGATGGCCACACAGGCCCAGGAACAGACCTGGCCCCTTACCATCAAACTATCACAGGAAGGAGGGTGAGTACAGTTTAACAAGGTATTCCGAAACAGTGACCACATTCCCATAACTTTTATTACAGCATATTGTTTTGTTTTATAATTAGTTACTGTTGTTCATCTCTTACCGTGCCTAATTTATAAATTACACGTTAGCATTGGTCTCTATGTGCATAGCTAAAAACATAGCATGTATAGGTTTGGTACTATTCTTGGTTTCAGGCACCCACTGGGGGTCTTGGAATGCATTGCCCATGGATGGGGCGGGGGGGGGGTTACTGTAGCTGTAGGTTAAATCGGTTCATATCGATGAACTCAGTCTTCGAAATCCCTGGAATCCTGGTAACTTAATATTGTACATACAAAGGTGGGACTCATGTAAAGGATCTTCTCTCAACCCTACTCTCTTCTCTCTTTCCTCAACTCCTTTCAATTCATGACCCTAACAGTGAATCGTCACAAAACCGCTTCAAAATCTTTATACCAACATAACCGATGGGATGGTATTAGCAGCCACACTGTTGATAATATAGTCAAGCATAGAGGTTCAATTTTAATGCTTTAGCTTTACAGAGAGGTAAATTGTTCTATTCCGAGACTTGGCATCCTTGCCCTTGTCCAGCTGTTTAACAAATGTGTCCCTGGTCACCAATGGAACCAGACTAGAGGGTGTAGATAGCTGAGTGTGAGCCATAATTACTACTGTTAAAACAACTCAAAGCACATGTCCTACTGACAGGGGTGTGGAGAAGGAAGGCAGCACATGCACGATCCAGACGGTCGGAGGTATGTTTTCAAGTTGGGCTTTGCAGGAGGTCTGAGCCACACACACTCACTTTCAGAGTCTTTGAATCTCAGTTTCGTGTCTGAGTCGAGAGGTCCCACATGGACTGATTCCTTCTTTTCCTCTGCCATCACTCGGAGGGTCTCCTCAGTTTCAGGAGCCGTGGCCTCTATGTGCAGGCTATTCTGTTGCCACTTTTGTTATAGCACTGATATCATTGCTTTAAAACTACCTGAAACCTGTTCGCTAGCCTGTGGATTCAGCAGGAGCAGGGTTGAGGCGATCTAATTCATAGTTGTATCATAGCCCCTAACACAGAGTCCGACCCGTGGGAAGGGCTCCGCAACTGCCTCACTGAATTGACTGGAATGACAGTTTGCTTCCCAAGGCAGGAGAGTGCAGATACTCTGGGTTAAGGCTCCGGTTTTGTTTGAACAATACCTCCTAAATCATGTAACCTTGCTTTACTTTTAGCCACAACCTATAAACCCATGTAGACATTTCAAGAACTTCAAGACCTCTGAGAAATTGATTATGTTAACTTTCTTTTGGGGGCTAAGTCCAGTACCATCACACAGGAATACCCAGAGTTGGGGTTCTCAATACCCCAGTGTAGAGCCTCATCACATCCATTCCTTCAATGCTGCTGTATCAATCTGTGTGACTGGTGTCTACTCCTTCAAGGAAGATGAAAACTGAGACTCAGACGTGAAATTTAAGGGGGTGTCAAAACTCTTTATACTCAAGATAGATAATACTTTAATGCCATATCTTAGAAAATCAAAATCATTGAAAGCATTTCATGATGAACAAAACCTCAAAATTTAAATAAAGACAGTTTAAGTATTCCTGACTTTCCTTTTGCCTCAGGGTGGTACTTCTCTAATGCCTTACTGTCCTTGCCTAACCTTGGCCCTAAAGAAGGCAGACCGATGGGAAATCTTGGCTTTCATGATTTTACCCCCTTGATTTTTTTTCTTCTTCTTTTATATCAGGGAGAGATGGTACAGGCTTCAGGTAGCACTAAACAGTAAGTGGTTCAACATAATCCTAAAAAAATGGGAGACCTCGTCAAAGCTGAAGTGTCTATATGAGAAAAGATTTAGCAGGGCAAATGTCATGTAGTTATTAACTGAATAGCAAAAGGCTGAAATGAACAAAATTTAATAACATTCGGCAATATGGCTGCAGTATTTATTTCTTAGACAAATTTGTATGGCTCCATTTTTATTTGCTTTGTTTTTTCCTGGAATCGATTTTTAAAAGGGCTACTTCTTAAATTGTTCTGGATTTCCGTTAAGCCATACAGAATGTGGTTACATGCAAAGTTACTTTACATGGGAGCAAATGTATATGAAATTAGCAGACGCTCCAAGTGCGCCTTTCTTCTTTATTGGAAGAGCTCCCTTCATTTACATAGGAGTGCATGAAGCCAGAAAAGGGGAAAATACAAACATGAAATCTCCAAGAACTTTTTGGACAGGCAGCAGAAAAACGCAGCACTTACAGGGAGAAGCCAAGTGGTTTTCGAGTTTCCTGCAAAATGGCAGCTTTAGGGGGAAAGTGATCTTGTGGGGAAGTCCAGTGGCTCTGGCTGGAAGACCAGGGCTGCCTTTCTGCAGGCTGCGGATAGGTCTGAAGGGGGAAAGATTGTGTAATTGTAGCAAAGCATCTTGAAACTTTTCAGCTCCATTTGTTTCCAAACAGGAACACAAAGTGCCAAGAAGCCTTAAAAGAGGAGCGGAAGCCTCAGGCAGTTTTTTTTTTTTTCCCTAGGGAGGCACAGCTGTGGCTGTATCACAATATTTCTCAAGTGTTTTCTTTGGATCTCTTTACCTGGTGCCAACCATACACAATGAAAGTAGAAGAGAGCTGCTAGATATGAACCAAATCCTAGTCAAAGTGCTGACTTTCCTCTTTTGCCTTTTTGCGTGGCTCTGTGTGTGCCTGACTCGCTTATAAATGCAAATGATACCTGGACACCCCTGTCTTTCCCCATCACACAGGTTCTGGAGGTTAAGACTGCAGGCGAACTCTCCCGCAGTGCTGATTGTGGAAAGGTGTAAGCTCCTGGCTCAGAGAGTCTGAAATGAGATGTGTGCAGACTCAGAACCAGAGACTAAATTTCCATTTTTGGAGCCCAGACACTGAAATGCACAGACATGCCAGAATAACCTTTTCTCTGGAGAAAGCGTCTCATGGCTGGTTGCACATTAAAAACATCGAGGGAGCTTTAAAAAATACCGATGCCAAGGCCCCCCTTCAATTCTATCAAATTAGATGCCCTAAGGGTGGGAACCACGCATCTAAGTTTTTTAACAGCTCCCCAGTTGCCTGTAATGTGCAGCCGGGGTTAGGAAGTCCTGACCCAGAGCTCTTGGTCCCACAGACAGCCCTGTGCTCTCCCCCGGGCTTGACTCTGCACCCAAATAGTTCTATGATCTCCATCAGTGGAAGCCCAGCCTGCTTTTCTGTTTAATTCTGTTCAATTACCTGCACAGTAACCCAAGAAATATTTACTCAACTGCTTCTCTCCCCTTCATTTTTCATTATATTGTCCATAAGAGTGGTGAGATCCATGCTTCCCAAACAGGAGGGCAAAGATACTTGAATTTATCTTAGTTTTTGGAGGCATATTAAAAGAAATTCCTGCTAAACACAGATTACCAGTCTCTAAAACTTAGGTACTGCTTTTGGATATCAAACCTTTTTCTGACACGCAAAGCTCTGAACAGATGTATGTTTGCAGGTATGTAAAATATCCACTTTTTAATGTGTTTGTTTATTCAGCACATGTTATTAAGCATCAATGAGCTGAGGTAAATAAGGCAGAGTCCTTAGCTTTTGAATAGCTCCCAGGCTAGTGGGAGACATGAAATGTGAACAAGAAATGAAGCTTAGGCTAAACGTCCTATGTGTAAAAGGACGCCAGATAAATTCAGAAGAAAGGATGGTACCTGGCTGGGGGGAAAGGCTTACAGGGAAAGTATGAAAAAGTGGCCCTTCTCCACGAAGGAGTTCAGCGACAGGGCACGGGTGCAGGTTCCAAAGGCCAGAATAAAGTGTTCGGCTGGAGGCTGCACCGGGAACATGGGAAGAGACTGCGAAGGAACTGGAGGGCTGCCGGTGGTCGCAGCCTCATCTGCTGGGCCGGTCTTTCTTTCCTTTTTCTTTTTTTTTCACTTTTAATTGTTGTTCAAGTACAATTTTCTGTCTTTTACTCCCATCGCAGCCCACCCCCAGCCCGCCCCACCTCCCTCCCATTTCCACCCCCTTCTCTTGTTTTTGTCCATGTGTCCTTCATACTTGTTCCTGCAAACCATTCCCCTTTTCCCCTGAAATTCCCGCCCCTCTCCCCTCTGGTCACTGTCAGCCTGTTGTCTATTTCAGTGTCTTTGGTTATATTTTGCTTGCTTGTTTGTTTTGTTGTTTAGGTAAACCTTTCTTGCCTCGGGGCTGGCCTCCAGATTTACCTGTTTGCACTGCCCTGGGGGATGCAGTGACTGAGAAAGCACCAGGTGGGATGAGGCAATAGCTGGGCTGCTTTTGGAAGGTGATGGAGAAACCTTTGAGGAGCAGCTAGAATTTAGGCGCTGAGCTGGGCCGACCTGGGGTGTCATCCACTCACTGTGGAGCCTCAGGAACGTTTCCAAACTCCCTTCCTCAACTGTAAAATGAAACGCTCATGCTCACTCCGTAGGATTTTTTCAAAAAATGAAAGCTCAGTCTATTCAGTATTATGTAAAGTCCTTAACTACCTGAACACAGGAAGTGCCAGTAGAATCTAGTTCTTCCAGTTGAGATACTGACTCTTCTCCTTGTAGTTTTCCTTACTTTTTATTTGAATTTGTTTGTGCTTCCCACCATACCTGGCCTGCTGATTATGAGAGGTGCATGATTTTGGACATACAATATAACATGTGCTTTAGGAAGCAGCCAGTTGAATCACTATCCAGAAACAACACAGTTCCGGCCAGTCCTCTGATAGAGGGGTCCCCAACCTCAGGGCCACGGACTGGGTACCAATCAGGGTCTGTTAGGAATGGGACCTCACAGCAGGAGGTGAGCTTGAATATAACGTCCTCGAATCATCCTGAACTCCTCCCATCCCCCATCCCCATCCTTGAAAAAATTGTCTTACATGAAACTGGTCCCTGGTGCTGCTGCAAAGGTTGGGGACCCCTACGTCTGACAGGCTTGCAGTCTTGTGTTCTGGCAAGTTCGTCCTGCAGAGCTCTGTGTCTCCGCCCCCTAAGGGAAAGCTAGCACAGAAATGCCCGGGCTCTGGCTATCTGCAACGTCCACTCTGGAGCCTCCAGGGCGTCCTTAGCATTCTCCTTTTACACTGCAGGCCCTGGTGAAGGAGTCGATATGTGAGAAAGACCTGGAAGGAATACCTGGTGTTTCCTTATGGCTAAGAATAGGCTTTCCAGGTGGTGAGATTAACAAAGGTCACAGTACAGAAATCTGTTTAGGAACAAAAAGTAGTGAAATAGTTGTTTCGTTGGAACGCAAACTGTGTGTACACAAAACGCAGAGGAAGAAACTGTAATTTAGGCTGAGGCTACAAGGATCCTTTTCATCAATTATATTTTGACAATGAAAATTCAGAAAACTTGCGTACTTCTTATAAAATAGCTGACATCTCAGAAAACTTCGTTCCGAATATCCTTTAAAATAATTTTACCTGACTTCTCATTCTATTATTTTTATTCTCCTTTCTTTGTGTTTATTTATTTCTTCCCTTGTGTCTTCTTAAGGATGTTTGTGATGAGGTCCCAGTCTAGGCTTGCTGAGAGTTCATCTGCTTTTTAAGTTTATTTTATTTTTTAATTATAGTTTACATTAATGTTACTGTGTAATAGTTTCAGGCGCACAGCATAGCACTTAGACAGTCATATACTCTATGATGTGCTCCCTGGTATTTCCAGCGCCCACCTGGCACCATACATAGCAACTACAATACTATTCCCTACGTTCTCTGCACTGTATTTCACCTCCCCACGGCTACTTTGTAACCACCAATTCATACTTCTTAATCCCTCCACCTTTTCCACCCAGGCCCCCCACCTACTTTCCCTCTGGCAACCACCAGTCTATTCTCTGTACGTATAGTCTGTTTCTGTTTTATGTGTTCATTTACATTGTTCTTTAGATTCCACATGTAAGTGGAACCACATGGTATTTGTCTTTCTCTGTCTGACTTCATGTAGCGTAATAAACTCTGGGTCCATCAATGCTGTCACAAATGGTAAGATTTAGGTTTTTTTAATGATCGAGTAATATTCCATTGTACATAGGTACCTCTGCTTTTTCATCCACTTCTCTATTGATGGATATTTGGGTTGCTTCCATAGTTTGGCTAAATAAGGCTGCAGTGAACATAGGGGTGCATGCATTGTTTCAAATTAGTGTTTTGGGTTTCTTCAGATACAGTTGTACACCCAGAAGTAGAATTGCTGGGTCATAAGGCAGTTTCATTTTTAAGTTTTTTGAGGATCTTTCATACTGTTTTCCACAGTGGCTGCACCAGTCTGCATTCCCAGCAACAGTGCACGTGGGTCCCCTTTTCTCCACATCCTCTCCAGCACTTGTTGCTTGTTGATTTATGGGTGAAAGCTACAATGAGATGCCACCTCACAACCGTCAGGATTCATCTGCTCCTGGTGCCTGTTCTTGATTCACCATGTCACAATGTGTTCTTGGGAGAAAACGCTCAGTTACACAAACACCCATTGTGACATGAGAAAGGGAGGGTTACGACATAACTCGGATGGAGCGTCTGGCACGGAGGAAGTCTGACGAGGCCCAGATCCTATTTCCATACCTGTGAGGTCTGTCCAAAACGCATCCCGCCATTTAATATGAAAACCAGAGACATGTATTAGGAAAGATACAAGAAACATTGTACATAGGACACTGATGCCTCAGTCCCCTTCAAAGTAGGCACCTTAGGACCTCACACAGTTCTCCTAATAGTCATCAACAGCCCCATCATATTTTCCTGAATCTCATCAACAATTTGAAATCTCTTTCCTTTCAAAAGGGATTGTAGTTTTGGGAAAAGCTAGAAGTTGCAAGACACAATGTTTTCAGAAGGCTGTAGAAGGGCTGAGTTATTTGGGCGATTGGATGTTTCACAAAAAAACTCTGCACAAGACATGATCCATGAGCACTTGCGTTGTTGTGATGAAGCTGCCAATCACCACTTGCCCGTAGCTGTGACCTTCTGAATGACTGGAACAGTTTCCATGGAGGAATGTTCAAGCTTAATGCAAAATCTGATGCAGATTCATTGCTCTACTTAGTCATTTTGAATGCGACGGCCACACGATACACATGCTCAGCCAATGATGTCTACCACCCCCACAGACTAGTACAGTGACATTGTCATTGTTCACACATGCACATTCCAGTCCACTCTCCTTCTCTGCCAGGTTACATCGCTGCCGTGCAAACCATTCTTGTTATATTAACAATGGTTGGACTTCTTTGGATAGACTGTGTATGTCCTTAATAATAATGAAGGGGTTGGGGTAAATTACAATAGAAGGGGACAGAGTCATTCCTGAATAGCTAGTTTTCTAAGGGAGTACATGTGATGTCAGAAATTAAGGCCCTAAATTCTGTTTCCCCATAAAAATGCCATTTTGGCTGAAGCATCTGCTGCCATATTGAGGATATATACCACAAATAAAAATTCAAAACTAACTTTTTAATAGAACTTGAAAACTGAAACTCTGACATTGCAAGACACCCACAGGGCTCGGACGCTCCTGTCCGAGATGGAGGGCGGTGGAGTCCGCCCTGTATCCGGGCACCCCCAGGGACTCCCGTGGGAAGGAGCTCATGATTCACAGGAATGGGATCCAGAGTTTGTGACTCAGCAGTTTCACGTCCACACTGGATGGCTCTTCAGTGGCAAGGACATTTCTGGGAGAAATGCTAAATGATGCCAAAAGTGAATAGTTTACCCACTGCCCAATATTGACAGTATATGTGTTAAACTTTCAAGGTCCTCGTAACAGAGCATGGAAAGGTGCCGAGAGGACCAGGTTCACAAAGGCCTTTTTTGCACCTTTACCTAAAATGAGCGCCAATGTGTAGGAACTGGAACCCAGGTAGCCACTTAAACAACAAAAACTAAGGCGCATCTAGGATAACAGATTATTTGAGCTGAGAGGGACTTGATTGCACGTGAAGGCCAACCTCCTATTTTATGAGGAAATTGATGTCCAGTGATCACTCAGTTAATTTCTGCCATAGCCGGGGGCAGAATTATGGTTTTGTAAGAGCTTTGTCTGTGTTATTTTAATGCCCGGAACTCTCTTTGTACATAATCCCAAGAGCATCCTAAAATTCAGCTGGGCGAGTCCCAAGGCAGGAGTGAGGAGGAGTGGGTACATCAGTTACATGACCACTGTGGAAAATCTGACATGTCACTGTAAACTACTGGGAAAATAAGTGGCCAAAAATCACAAAGAGAGTCCAGAAAGTGCCGTGGCCAATTCAGTCCACAGTTTTTCTGGTCAGCTTCAAGATTTGGGGGAAACAGAAAGAGATATTTTTTTTTGTTTGTTTGCAAATATAGAATGCAGTTGAGAATTTCCTCAAAAGCAGAAAAGAGGTCCTTCTAGGCAGTGAGGACACAGGGAAGGGGCCCTGATGCCCAGGAAGTGAGGCCACCAGGAAAAGGCAGGAAATCAAGCCCTGGCCGGCCTGCTGCTGTCTGCTGTGGGGGACGGGCAGGTGGTGATGGCGCTGATGGCGGTGGTGCTGCTAAGAGTGTTTGAGACACTCTGGGTGTTTACAAGTCTCTGGAAGAAGGGGAAAAACAGAGCCATCTGGGTGTGTGGTGGGTTGCAGAAACAAGAGGCTACCTTAGATGATGGTGGCGGAGCACGCCCAACTTCAGCCTTCGAGGACACAATGAATCCTGGCAAATACGTTAAATGACTCCAGCAGGCGCACAGGACGGAGGCTGTAGCTCTTGATGTACAGCACACGGGGCTCGTGCACCAAGGTGACGGGATCTGGACTTGGGCTGTGAGCATAATGACTTCTTACTCATGCCAGGGGAGGGAAGGAGATCAGATGGCCACAGGTCTGTGTTTTTAACAAAGTTCCCCCCATATGTCCATAAGTAATTTGTCTAGTGAGGGAGACACACCAAGGAAATAGGGAACAGGAAGATTTTTTTTTATTCACTACATTAAAAAAAATTGTCTCCTGGTATCCTTACTTCATTATAATAACAGGTAGTTAAAACTCATCTTCAGGCATCTCCATATCACATACCTTTTCTTAGAGAATGTGCTGATGGACGGGATCTCTGTAGAGAACATTAAAGGCAAAGAACCCAAGTTGTAGAACGGTGGTTTTTATGGAGATGCTCCCCACTTGAGTTCTTCCCTCTGCACAGTTGCAGAAGGGGGGTCTGGAAACTCTCAACACTTAGTGTCACTGGCAATGTTCTGAGGCAGTGGCACATGTAGAGGGTGCCAGCTCTCTACATACTACCTTACATGTAAGTACGTATGAGGCTTAGAAGGTGATCAGTAGACAGCAGGAACCAAGAACATGAAAGGAAGACTATGACCTGCCCTCCAAGAGTCGCCTCCACCTCATGCTAAGGACTCATCGCATAATTTAGTGAAGGCTCATTTTAAAATAAAAGCATACAGATAGTCTTTTGTTTATCTGAAGTATTTTTTAGTGTTATTAAACACACACAAGTCATTGCAGTTAATTGATTCATAAACGATCATTTAGTTAGAGAATTGGTTCTTTTTCTTTCCCCGCAGTGAATATTTGGTTGTCTACACAAAGCCCTGAGTTGTAAGAACCCTTATCAAAGCCTGTTAGAAAGTTGCTTGAAACCAGATGCATCAAACTGGTCCTTGAAGTTCAATTTGCAGCTGCCCACTGTGGCCAGTCTGAAGAAGCTGCTCTCTTACCAAGGATGTGCTTGAACAAGGCCAGGGACATTAAAAAGAAATCTTGCAATTACACTTTTTTACCACTAGATGACGTGCATGCATAAGCAGGATAAACCTCTTCCTACCTTCTGCTTTAGTGGCCCTGCAGTGATAATAGGTAAGTTAAGGTATTCAGAATTCAGCTACAGACGTTACTAGGAAAGACAGACAAAATGTGAAACTGAAGAGCTGTCCGTACTGATTAGGATAATAAATGTGGTGATGCATCAATTGAACACTTATCCTTCAAGCCAGGAGCCATAAACCGCTGCCTGTCTGCCAAATCCAGCTTATTTTTGTAAATAAAGTTTTATTGAAACACAACCAAGCTCATTCATCTGTGGCTGATTTCGATAATGACAGAAGTGAGTAGTTGAGACAGAGACTGCATGACCTACGAGGCTTAACATATTTCTATCAGGTCCCTTACAGAACAGCTCTCCAATGCCTGGTCTAAACATATAAGATCATATGCTAACTCATTTAACCCCATACGAGCTTATGGTTGTGAGAATGTATTATCATTTTTACAGATAAAGGAGGTGGTTAAGGACACAATGAACCCTGGCACATGTATTAAAAGACTCTAGCAGGCATAGATGACCAAGGCTCTTACTGTTGATGTATAATATTCTCAATACTGTTGGATGATTGACAGTTGGCTTCAAGCTGTGGGGAACCTAGCAAGAAGAAATCAGATTGTTACAAAGCCAGGCTGGTCTTCTGTGTGACCCATAGGGAGAAATGTAGTTGGGTTGGAATAGCTGCGCATGAATATGTTCTCCCAAAGTGACATTTATTCAGCACATATTTCAAGAAACTGTTTTGACCCAATTATTTATACGACGGAATATGATTCAGACTATTTCAGTTGTGATGGAAAGATCAGGGGTCAGGTGGAGAAGCACAAGTCAAAGGAAGGCTTCTTTTTAATGTCTTAACTTCCCCACAGTCAAAGGGCTCCTAGGTCCTCCCGTGTCAGAACCTGGGTGCACCTGGGCCCCCAAAATATCTGCTGGGGGTGGTGGAAGCTGGGCGTGGGGCTGGGGAGCAGCGTGGCATTCAGCTCCTGGACTAGGGAGTCCCCATCCAGGATGTCTTTGCTGGTAGTCTGTAATGAGCAGTGCTGTACGGGGGTGACCCCGGGGGGTGCCTTCCACGCTGTCATTGCTGCTTGTTGTTCTGTTTTGTGCTCTTTTGCACTGAAGTGCTTGGATAATTGCCTCAGAGTCTTAAGTCATGAGGAGGAGAGGGGAGAGTCAGGAACTTGGTCACCGGTCAGCCAACTTAATACTTTGTCCCACAGGAAGAGGAGCTGGGGCCACGTCACCCGGGTCTTCAGGGCGTTTTCCCCACCAAGACTCCCCAGGATCCCTGTCTCCCCTGCCTTCTCTCTGGGAGGCTCTTCTCTTAGCTTCTTCCTCCTTCCTCAGGATGCTCCATTGCTCCTCCAGGAAAGTAAGTTCTGGTGCACGGTGCCTTCCATTCGGTCTTTGTTGACTCTAAGGAAGGGGGAGATGCTAATGGGGGTATCTCTGCGGGGTGCGGCGGGGACGTGTGTGGTGAAGGGTCAGGGTGGGCTACCTTGCAGAAGAACGTGGGGAAAAAGCAGGGTCTTCCATTTCTGGGAGCTACTATTTTCTCCTAAGGACTCTGAAGGAAGCAAAGCTTTTTGGGATAAGAATTAGTTTTCTCCTGAAGATCATCCTACCTGGGCTACATGAGGAATTTATATTCTTCCTAATAACATGGCTTGGACCTCGCCCTCTTTTTGTGAAACAAGAATCCCAGCCTTATGCTAATGAAACATTTGCCTGGGTTTCATTATAGAATGAATGTCCCAAGTCCAGCTCTCTTTTCTTTAATACACAGGCCTGTGTGTGTGTGTACACATATACATATACATATATATGTCTGTTCATATGTACGTATGTGAATATGAATACTTGGGGGCATGTATATATTTATAGTTGAATTTTGGTTGGGACAAGGTATGTGGGGTAGTGTCAAGCTGCAGAACTGATGAAGGTAATCTGGACTATAGGAGTTTAGGGATGGGAAAGACTGGGGGATAAGAGCTGGTTCTGTTGAAGGTAAGTGAGGTAGGTGCTGAGGGAATCTGGATATGCAAAGGAAGAGGCATTTTAGGCTCTGACATGGAGAGCCACAGGTATGAGTTTGATAGTGGGCCCTTCTGGAGATGATAATTTTGGTGAGGCTAAATTTAGGAGTTCGGAAATACCAGGTTAAAATCTGAACTGGATCTCATAGTCCCTGAGTGAATCAGAAGACTTTTGACTAGTGAAGTATCACTACCTATAAACTTTTAAGGGCAGGACGATAATGTTTATCTTTTCTTTTCTGTGCTTAGCTAAGTGACCATTGACATGTGATCAGTATCCAACAAATTTCAAGTGAATAAATGCACTGCAGTGTTATTTTAAGTAAAGTAATCTGGGGACTAGGTATAGGATGCAGTAGAGAATAAAGATACACTACACACACACACATATACATACATTAATTTCCTTTGCCAAATACTTCATGTTAAATGATCAAATTTAAATCTCATTACTAGTACCACAACTGTAGTTGGAAATAACTGGACATGAATCAATCACTGCAACAATAATTGTAACCAGAAATAGGAAATGTTTCATCAAAGTCTATTTGTCTCACTTTTGATTACATGGCCTTATCTCACTGTGCTGGGTTTAGGATATTGCGCAGATGTAGCCTGATGAAATAAAAAAAAATCAGTAGATTTCATGTTTGCCTCAATCATAATCTTTTTCTGATTGGTTTGAGGGATAGTTGACTTAATAAATATTATTTCTTCTAATTCTTTGTATCTTCAGATCTATATCTGAGGCTGTAAAATTATTTTTTGTTTACTTTTTTGTTTAAATAAGAGTGAGGTAAGAAGAAAAGGTTATATCTGAGCTATCAAAACTAGTTTTCTTCAGTTCTTCATTTTTAACAATTTGGCCAGGGGTACTGATACGTTTAACTAGCTGGACTCCCTTTCAAAGTCTCTGTATTACTGGGTGGAGAAGTAAGGGCTAAAGTCCATCACTGGTTACGTCAAGTGGTGTCAAATTTGGCTTGCCATTCTCACTTCCTGTTGACTCCAAAAGAAAGGCTGCAGTTGGCGTTCAATAGTGAAAAACACGAAGCTCTGAGACCAGTCTGAATTACTAATCACTACATGTCCTGTTCAGTCTAACCACTTTCCAAGCGATTAAGTAAACTGGCCAGGTCAGTGACTCAGCCTCGGAGGGATAGCCAGCAGAATGAGCTGATGTGCACATCTCTGGTTTCAAGTCCCAAGGTTTGATCTGGAGCTGGCTCAGAAAGATCATTTCCCCTTGAAACTCATCTCTCCGGGGACAGAAAGTTGGTTACAGATGATGAAGTGTATAGTCTACTGGAGAAGGGCCATCTCACCATGAGTCTTTGGAGGAAAAAGGTTGCAAGAATGTCATCTTTCATCAGCTGGTGTCACTCTTTGGAACCAGTGACAAGTAGCTGGGTGTGGTAGGGTCAAGTTGTCTGAAGTTTGAAAGCAGAAAATATATTCAGTAGGAAATATTAACTTTTTTTTCTTTTCTGGCTTAACTGTCAGTAGATACAGTATTCCCTTGTTTGGTTCAGGAACTACCAAAGGTCCCTGAAGATGTCATCATTTTAGAGTAGTATACTTGTCCTGTTGTTTTAGTGATCAGCTGCACTTTGCTGCATTTACTAAGCTTAAAGTCCAGTCACCATAAAAAGCAGCATGCAGTCAGTAGTGGAAATAGGGGTGGGAGTGGAGGGACCACAAGGGAATTCAATTCCAGGAACTCCCAGTCTCATATGCAAATTAGATTAGACTGCTCTGTGGCAAAGGCTCCCAGAGCAAATAATTCCCATTCCCACCTCTTTTCTTGCATTGTCTCTTGTGGGAATAAAAAAATAATAATTTTCAATGTATTTCAGCTACTGTCTTATTTTAAAAAGTACATCGGTGTGTCCACCTTGCTTCAGAAAACTCCTTTCCAGGTAACCTTTTAAATATTTTTAAAAACAAGATTTTGAGATCCTTAGTAGAAAGGGCTATAGACACATCAGCATTTTATCTTTTAGAAAAGTTGAGTCTTTTGAGTGGCTGGTGCCACCAGCTCCTTCAGGCATTTTTTGTATTTGGCATAAGACTCTTAGCCATTTCTCATATTCCCTTTGTTTTGATTAGTTACTGCCTGATGGCTTGACAACACCCAAATGTGAAAGCTTGAGAAAGGGGGGTGGCAGGGAGTGAAGAAGCCCTCCAGCCAGCAAAGCTTTCTTTAAAAAAAATTTGAACGTGAATATTTCCCAAGCCCAGGGACTGAAGGTGGGCTTGGAGAATTCATCCAAAAACCACAGTCCTGTTTCTCTGTACGTGGCCATTTCAGTGCTATCTGGAAAGAATGTGTGAGAATGTGCACGCCAGAGAGCTAACATGCAAATCACTTCCTTCCCAGGACACTGTGTGTGTAGCTGCTTTATCCATGCAGATGTGCTGTGGGCCTTGTAGATAGCATCTGTTTGTTCTATTTATGGGGGGGGGGAGCATGTAGTTGAGCTCAGCATGAGAACAGCTTTCTGTTTGGATCTTTTATCTTGATTGTATTTTTAAAAAACTTTTGCGTTCTGGAATCAGAGAATTGGAGTCATCGGCGATTGCAGAGGACATGTCATTCCTTCTCTTGTTCATGACTTATTTGCTCCCTCTGCCTCCAGATTGCACAGAGTTAAAGTCAGAATGGAGAGATGAAGTCATTGTACAAGACTGTATACCATTCATTGTTCATTTCATTCATTATTATTAACCAGGTACTTATTGAGGTGCCACTATGTTCTAGGCACTGTGCAAATTCTAGGACCTAGTGGTTAGCAAAAGTGCCACTCTTTCTGCCCCTGGGAATTTTATAGTTTAATGGGGGACACACACAGCAATGAAATTAAGCCCAGACAAATACAACTTCATCTGTGACAAGTGCTACATATGTCTTAAGTGTCTGAAACAGGCAAATTTGAGCTGGTCAGAGATGTAACAGCAGGTTTCCTTCAGGAAACAATGCTTTAGCAATGATCTGAAAGATGAGTAAAACCTAATGAGCCTTAGTCTTCCTGGCAGCTGGAACAGCATGTGAGAAGAACCTGTGATGAATGGACATGAGTGTAGGAGAAGCAGAAAGAGGGTCAATGTGGCTGGAATGAAGAGGGATGAGAGGCAGGAAAGAGACAGATTGTGTGGTGATTCAGAGTCAGGCACCGAAGCTCCTTGTTACTCCTTTGAAGTTTTGTTTTAGAGGCAATGGGAAGTCCCTGCAGTACACCACAGAGGGAGGGCAAGAGTGGATGAGGAAAGACGGCCACTGGGGCTACTGAAGTAGTCCAGGCAACAGGTGAAAAAGCATGGTCTTAAGTAACAAGTGGGGGAAGAGAGGAAAAAGAGTACATATATTCAACAAGTACTTAGAATGTAAAGATGGAAAGTTCTAGGTTGATTATATGGGTCAGACCCTCAAAGGCAAGGTCTGGACTGGAGATAACATATTGGGAATGAATTGCTTATAGATTTAATACTGATGTGATTTATTCCTCTTCATTATCTTTCCAGAACTACATCTTTGTAAGCAGGAATAAGTCAAGTGGTCTTGGACCCTAGGCTAAGTGAATTGTTGAACAAGTTATTCTAGATGTCAGGGATTGGAGGCACTTCCGGCAGGGAGGCAGGTACAGATCTAGTGTGGATGAACTAGGGAGCTGTATGATTTGAAGGATATCAGAAAATAGCTGTCTTCTTCCCCTTGACCTTTCAGAGGGCCTAAAATTGTTGGCAATCATGCTATTCTTTAACTGATTCTTATTTTATTTGTCTTAGAATGAGAATGTTTTAGCATTTGAAGGTGATGTAAAAGCCTACTGCAAACTTCTCACTCAGAATGAGTCTGCTTTACAAAATCTCTGGACATACAGGCTCAGCTTGAATGTGCCTGTGATGGAAATCCAATATTTGACAGGGCAGTGAAGATTTTTAATGCTGTTCCAAAAATTCTTCCTTACACTGGGTTTTCCACCCAGGATGACACACAGCAGTCCTCCTTCCCTTTCTACATAGCAGACAATTGTCCACCCATCAATCATCATTGTGCTCAGCTCAGCTGCCACAGGGATGAATGACGTACATTCAACCATCAAAGAAGTCATGAAAGCCCTTGGCCATACATCATCTCTATTAGAGTTCACAACAACCCCCTGAAGTATGTATTATCATTCCTCATGAGATGAGGAAAGGGACTCTCAGAGTTAAAGGACTTACCCATGATATCACTCGAGTAAGGAGCAGAGCCAGAACTTGAATCCGGATATTGTGACCCTCAGTCCAGATCCTACTCAAGCTGCCTCCATTCATTGGGTTAGGGCTCTGTGCTGACTTCTAAAAGCAGCATGTTAGTAGGGACCAGTGAGCCATGAGCTGATAGCACTGACGAGGAGCTTACCTACCTGATCCTTCTGGGCCAGATGATGCCTGTCCCCTTGACTTGCCCAGAAAATGTTAAAAAGTTACAGGTGTTTGAATTATTTTTGATTTTGAATACATGGACTCTGGACATGTTCTTAGTTCTCTACTTTTTCCACCCCTCCCATCATCCCCTGCACTGATCTACCTGTGCAGCCCTGTAAGGCACTTCTGCTTATAAATTTTTATCTCTTTAAGAACTGGATAGAACTCAAATCTTAAATTCTTTTTTCAGATTTCAGTTTCTATTAATTAAAAAAATTAAGTGTGTAGCCTATGTGTATGTTTAGAATCAATACAAATATTAACATAGACTGTATTTTTATTTTTTTAACGATTTTACTTATTTATTTTTAGGCAGAGGAGAAGGGAGGGAGAAAGAGAAGGAGAGAATATCAATGTGTGGTTGCCTCTCATGTGGCCCCCACTGGGGACCTGGCCCACAACCCATGTGTGTGCCCTGACTAGGAATCGAACTGGTGACCTTTTGGGTCGAAGGCTGGCACTCAATCCACTAAGCCACACCAGCCAAGGCAAGATTATATTTTTAAATATATCAAACATAACTTTAAAGTAGAGATAAATAAGTAATATAAGATCATAAAGATGTAAACAGAGGTCCTAATATTTTCCTTTCTCACCTCACTGAGTCGTCTTCATGGGTCACCTCTGTACAGTCTGGGGATGGGAGGACACAAGTGCATCAGAGAAACTGGGGCAGGAGAGGAGCCTCGTGTGACAGGCTGTGGCTAATTGCAGTGTCACACCTGCGGAATGTACGGACACATGTGAGAGGTGCTGACGATGGGCTTCCCTCTCTGCGTTGCTCAGCTTCTGCTCCACTCCAGGTACAGCCATTGCCAAGTTCTCTCTGGAGGCTCATAGTGAGTGAAGGGCTCACTGCTTTGGTTCTGCATCATTTGTACCTGGTTTTAATTGCCACTCAGGTCCTGAGCAATGTGGTAATAGCACTAATAGCTCACATTTGTTGACTGCTTACTATGTACCACTGCGCTAAGAGATTTACGAACATTATCTCATTGTCCTTACTACAACCCCGGGAAGTTGTGCTGTCCTCTTCTTGCCAGTGGGAAAACTGAGACGTGGAAAGCTGGGACTTACCCACAGGTGTATGGCTAATCAGTGGCACAGCTGGCATTTGAACCCAAGTCTATTCTCCACCAAATCACTTATTCTTTGCTGCTGTGCTATCTATACTGCCAGTAGGATAAGTGCTTAGATTACCAATAGTGATCTGGGTGGATTTCCATCACCAGAAGTCACTTAAATGGGAGGAATCACCAGCTGCAGAGACCTGAAGGCTGGGCTTGCACCCGGTGTGAATAAATGAGAGGGAACTGCCAGGTTGATAGAAACACAAATGTGCTATTAAAAATGAGCCTCTCCAACCAAACCTGGGTCCTTCTTTATTTCTTAGATAATTTGGCCCTTGTAACCTATAGCTCCAAGTAGTAAATGTACCCTGAATACTTTTCTTTTTGAGACTGTTGGAGGCTGCAGTTGTCCAGGGCATCTGAGTTCCATTTGTCTGTATGTACGTGGTTCAACCTTACATGTAAGTGTTTGGATAGAAAAGAGAGAGATGTCAAAAGATCCAGGAGTTTTCTTCCTTATCTGTTTTGCCCTAGTGGACTTAAATCATGACTTTGCTACATATTAGCTGTGAGAACTTTGGTGAATTATCTAAACTCTTCAAGTCTTAATTCCTTCATCTTTAAAGTGGAGATAATAATACCTCCTTCAAAGTGGTGTTATTAGGATTTAATACTATACCACGACTAGAGGGTATCTCACAGTGCTTGGCATATAGTAAGAGCTCAAAAATGGACAACAGTTAGTGCTTATTGTGACCCTGCTTTCTCTAAGAAGAGGTGCTGATGGATTTTTTTGGTGGCATGAGCCCATGTCTTCCACTGCACTGGCTACATCCTCTACATCCTTTATGAAAATGAGGAGATACTTTTTTTCTTGACTATCCTCAATATCTTGCTTCTACAGAAGAAGAAATCTGTTTTCACAAAAGAGGAGTACAGACTGGAGACATCAGAAATTTATGGGCTAGAGAAGGCTGATCCAAGAAGAAGAAAAGAATTCTGATAATCAGCAACACCCTCTTGAAGGGGCCCAGATGCGGGCCAGATGGTGAAAAGCTATAGAGACACGTTAGGCTCCATGACTGTCATGCCTTGACTTTCATCCATGTGGACATGAAGAACAGCAACTGATCTCACTGAGATTATTAAGAGTGACTTCAGGGCTCTGGAAACATGGGTGTAGGGGGCTGGGGCTCAAGGGGTGGTCTTGACAATCCTCCCAGTTAAGCAAAAGCGTTTCCGTAGATGACAGCCTCTCTGTGGTGATGGATGCCTGCTTCACATGCCTTGCCCATGCCCGCCCCAGAAGAGTGCTCAGTAAAACACACAGAAGACCCTTCCATGGGAATTGAGTTTTCCAGCCCAGGTGGGAATCATCTCTACTGTTATTTGGTCTTAATAATGTTGATTTTGATGTGATCCTAACTGTAGTGACTATTTCTATAATTGCTTTCTCTTCCATCAGCCTACATGGCATTTTTTTTCTAGCTGGAATTTGACCACAATGCTCAGCCTCCCATTCCACATTTAACAAGCATGTGCCATTCTTCTAAATGTATAAGGATGGTGAAAATTTCTGTTTCTATGATTAGCATAAGTGGAGGGACATTCATATAGTTCCTTTTCAACAACCGCTAAGTGCAAGAGCTGAACCCTGGTCACTAAACCCAAAGCTAGCTGTTGTTGCACCCCTGTCCTCAGTCACATGTGTTTCCTTCCACAGCCACTTCTCTCCACTGCAACCAGAGTGGCATTGCTACTTTCACCCCCGCTATTTAATTTTCTATTGCTGCTGTAAGCAGTTACCTGGCTCAGCAGCTTAAACCAACACAAGTATGTTCTTTCACAGTTCTATAGGCCAGAACTCTGATAGGAGTTTCAGGCTAAAATCTAACTGTGTATTGGCAGGGCTTCATTTCCTTCTGAAAATTTTGGGGGAAATCCTTCCCTTGCCCTCTCTAGCTGCTGGAGGCTCTGCTCATTCTTTGGCCCATCACCCTTGTTCCAATTCAAAGACAGCAATGTTGTATTTTTCTGACCGTGTTTCCATGGCCCCATCAGACCACAACTGGGAGAGGCTCTCTGTTTTTAAGGGCCCCTGTGATTGCATCCGCTCCATGCAGATCATCCGGGATCATCTTGCCACCTCGAGATCTTTAACTTAATCCTATCTGCAGAGTTACAGTTGCCGTGGAAGATGACACATTCCTAGCTTCCCAGGATTAGAATGTGGTAACTTTGAGGGACAATTATTCTACCTGCCAGTCCTGCCAGCGTGCTCCAAGCCTGTCCTCTCTCTTCTGGACAACTGTAACTGCTCCCTGGATGGTTTCTCTTTATTCACCCCTGTCCTGCCACCTTCGTCTCTTGTGATTTCTCCTCTCATTCACTCTGATAGACCTACACGGCCTCCTTGCTGTTCGTTGAACACACCAAGCACATTTATGCCCCAGGGTCCCGGTGTTTTCTGTCATTTTTGCCTGGATTGCTCTTTACCTAGATATCTTCATGACTGCCTGTCTCAGGACTTTGTCCAAGTGTTATGTATTCAGAGGAGGGCTTTCTCTGAACAGTTTACATATGTGATCATTCTTCTCGTTTTCATGAATCTATTCCTTTTGTCTTATGTTCTTAGCTATTGATTCATGACAGAGGATACAGGGTCCAGCACAAATGACAGCTCTTTCTTTATTACCAAATCATAAGCATGTAATTCTATAACATAATGATGTCACACTCAAACACACTGTAATGACATTTTAGGTGAAATGCTCAAGTTGAAACTATAAATGACTACATCCATGTTATTATCCTACCACTCACACTCAAGCAGGTGTTACTTCTGCCAGACCCTGTATTTATTTTATTTTTTTCCCTCAAGTCTTTATTTCACTTTCATTTTAAAAGATAGTTTCACTGATTATAAAATTCTAGGTTGACAGTCCTTGCCACATGCCAATATTTTAAAGCTACAACTACATTGTCTTCTGGATTGCATTGTTTCTGACTCTTAGTTTGCTTCCTCTTTATGTAATTGTATTTTTTTATGATTTTCTCTTTGGTATTTGTTTTCAGAAATGTAATTATCATTTGTTTTGATGTGGTTTTCTTTCTGTTTCTTTTGTTTGAAAGTCATTAAGCTTCTTTCATCTATGGGTTTATAGCAGTTTTAAAAAATCAAATCCAGACATATTTTTTCAAATATTTTTACTGTCTTCTTCTACTTTAGAAACTCAACTTATACATATGTTAGTTCACTTGATATTGTGTCACAGTTCACCAATTCTCTGCTTATTCCCTCCCCCCCCCACGGTATTTTTTCTCCCTGTGTTTCATGCTGTGTAGTTCCATGCTCAGTCTTCTTTTATTCACTGCTTCCACTGTGTCTAATCTGCTGTTAATCCTATGCAAGGGTATTTTTCATCTCAGATACTGTGTTTTCAATTCTATACATTTGATTTGTATCTATTCATACTTTCCACATCATCCTGATCATGCTTGGACTTTTATCTACTTTCTTTTAAAAATTAAGAAAAAAATCTCACCCAAGGTTATATTTTCAATTGATTTTAGAGAGATAAGAAGGGGAAGATAAGAGAGAAAGAAAGAGAAAGAGAGAAAAAGAAAGAAAGAAAGAAAAAAGAAAGAGAAAAAGAAGAAAGAAAGAAAAGAGAGAAAGAAAGAAAGAAAGAAAGAAAAAGAAAGAAAGAAAGAAAGAAAGAAAGAAAGAAAGAAAGAAAGAAAGAAAGAAAGAAAAGAGAAAAAAGAGGAAGAAAGAAAAGTTAACTGGTTGTCTCTCATATGCGCTCTGACCAGGGATCAAACCCACAGCCTAGGTATATGCACTGACAGAGATTGGAACCACAGCCTTTTGGTACACAGGACAATGCTCCAACCAACTGAGCCACCTGGCTAGGGCTCTCTACTTCCTTAAATATATGAAGTATATTTATGATAGCTGGTTAGTATCCTTGTTTACTAATTCTACCATCTGTGTCATTTCTGTGTTTTTTTCTATTGATTGGTATTTCTCCTCAGTGGGTTATATTTTTCTATTTCTTTGCATGAGTGGTAATTTTGGATTCAATGAAGATACAGTGAATTTTATATTGGTTGCTGGATTGGTTAGTTGCAGAACTTTAAATTTTATTACATAATTTTGGACTTTTGTTTTTAAAGGACACAGTTATTTGTTGACAGTTTTCTTAAGAGAAATCTAGAGCAGCTTTCAGTCCAGGTTTAATTTGGTTCTACTCCTGAAGCCACATTCTTCTGAAGAATCTATTCAACGATCTCTGTGTTAGGAATTCTTTCTACTCTTACTAGTGAGGGTAGCAATAATTCACCATATGTTTTTCTGAAGATTATTTTGCCTGCTTCTTTCCTTTTTAATAACAAATTTATTATTTTTTAAATTGTTTATTTTTAGAGAGAGGGAAAGGGAGGGAGAAAGAGAGGAAGAGAAACACCAGTGTGTGGTTGCCTCTTATGTGCCCCCTACTGGGGACCTGGCCTGCAACCCAGGTGTGTGCCCTGAGTGGGAATCGAACCAGGGACTCTTTGGTTCATAATCTGGCACTCAGTCCACTAAGCAACATTGGCCAAGGCTTCCTGCTCCTTTCTAATGGTTCTTTTTTTGGCCTTTCTTTGTAGTTTTCTCACATGTGTTTGGTAATCAATAATTAGCAAAAGACTCTGTTGATAGAGATTTTTTAGTGAAGTTCTCTCCTTCCCCATACTCTGGCATCAGAATTACATCCACCTTAGTTTCTTTGAATCCAGAAGTCTATCTTTTCAACTCATAGAGTCTGCTAAGCTTTGTTTGGGTCTCTACTTCCCGTGTTGGTATGTAGAAATGCTCACTAGGTGTTAACTGGGGTCACTTGTTGGGCTCATCTGGTCTGTTGCCCTCTCTCAGGCATTACTCTTCTACAATGACAGTTTTCCAGTTTCTGAACTGTTGTTTCATATATTTTATCCATCTTTAAATTGTTTGAGGGAGAGGTTAAATCTAGTTTCTGTTAGTCCTTTTTACCTGAAAGCAGATCTTTATTCACTGACTTTTGAGGCCTATTTTTACTAGAACCGCTCTTTCCCAAACTCAGGCCCTGTGCACTACTTCTGAGGCCCACCTCTGGCCCTGCCGCGATCTGCCACTTCTCCCTGTCTCTCTCTGGGTATCAGAATTTGGAGTTTGTACCTAGATTGTAACTGTTTTTTTTTTTTTTAAGACAAAAAGACATTTTCTTACTGTTTTACTATATATCATAGTAGTCAATATACTTGATTGCATTTTCTCAAATGGCAAAAGAGACACCGGAAAACATTTTTCTTTGATTACTGCAAACCTCAATATCATCTGTCTTTTGAAGGATTCAGTTTCTTAGAACTTCTGTGATACTGTCCATGAAAATAGCAATGATGCTTAGGAGTAAAGAATATTTTGCTAAGTTGTTCTATCATAGGTTCTTGATCAAAGTGTTCATCTTTTTCTTCTAATCTGGTTTTCATTACATGACCCAGTGTTTCTTCATAATTATGCAGAGGATCTGGCCTAGGGCTAGGTTCTGTGTGTTCATATGGAATGTCTCCGGAAGGATGGTAACAAACTATTGTCCTGCCATCAGATGTCAAAGCAAGCTCTACTCTGTAGTTATAGTCTTCTGGAAGAGAGGCATGTGTGGACTTATGACAAACACCATATAAAGCTCCATCTATTTTTATTCCTTGGCAACTGCTCACCATGACCCCACCATCTTGCCTCAATCCCAGTCTTTAGACTGTAACTTAGTTCACCTTTCTGACACTTGGCCTCCGAGTAGGTGAGCTGAGAGCATCTTGTGCCTGATCTGCATGCTGAGTCTTCCCTCTGACTTCTTAGGCATGGCCTGGATCCTGTGCTATGGGTGGACTTAGGAATTATACATTTAAAAATTCTGTAATAATTTGATATGTGAAAATAAAAATTTGTTTCGATTCTTTTTCTTTGACTACTAGTGAGGCTGATTTTTTTCCTCCTAGGGATATTGTTTATATTTCTTGTTTCATGAGTAGACTCTATCTATTTTTAGTTTTTGTATTGCTTTTGCTGTGTCCCAGATCCACAATGAGACCTTTAGTTCCTACTGCAGTTTGAATAGATTTATGGGACAATTAGTCATGCCAAAAACCTAATACCCTCTCTCTGTCTAGCAAATGAGGATCTTTATTCTGATGAAGAACTTTTCTGTCTTGAAGACTACTTAGGTTTTTGTTTCAGTTTGAAATACTGAGTGCTAGAAAACAAATACATCAATTATTGATTTTTTTCTTCCCAGATCTTACCACTCATGAGCAAATGCCAGAAAAATGCCTAATCACTGAACTCAATTTCTTTTCATTAATTTTGATTTTGAGAGTATATTGGCAACTCTGTCTAAATAAAAGGGAGATGAAAATATATTATGTAATGTATCCAACATATTAAAAAGCAATTAATGAAGAATCTGTTATTGAAGTCTTTGGGGAAGAACTAATGGATGAACTGAGAACAACTGGGAACTTTACTAACTATAGTTTCATAATTTAAGCACTGGCCTGAATTTTATCTGAAGGATATTAGTGGGTTTATTGATATAGAACAAGTTATTGGATTAGGATTGCTCAAAGTGGCCCTTGATTATGATATTTATGAACACTGTCATCATTACAACTGCTTTAAATTTACATTAGCATCAGTCACTTCTTTTTTTCTTATGCAATGGTTTGAACTCCTGATAGATTTTGATCATATCTATAACACACAATTTAGCAACATCTTCTGTAGGTCCAGAAATCCTGTTTTCCCTTTTTAGTGTCTCTACAAAATGAAATTATCTTCTGAGATAATAATTGGAGTAATGCCATCTTCCCAGCTTGTATGCTGGCTTCATATTAATGTCAAGATTGGATAACTTGCTATTTTCTTCATCTACTTAAATGAGTACAATTCCCTGGTGAAGCCTTACTTCATTGATATTTTAACTATTGATGTTTTGGGGGGTGGATAGGAATGGGGAGAGCAAGGTGTCAATATGTAATACACCTTTCTTGCTTTTCCAGTTGGAGAGTTGGATCCAAGAGTAAGATAGGTGGAGATTAATAGACTGTGTCAGCTCTATAACTGATAAAGGAAATTGGAGCATGTGACATTCATACTCTGGCTGAGGGAATTTGCTAATACTTCAGACCCAAGTAAATGGACAGTAAAGTAATCCACTGTCCGTGATGTAATCCACTGTTCCTGATATAATCCATTGCCCCATTAGTCTCTGACACAGCAGGAAAAATGCAAGGCCTTCCCCAGATGGGAACCCCTTACATTTGGTCAGGAAGTAAATTACAAAGAGAGAAGACAGAAGAGCACTGAGAGAGGTGTGGTAGTTCCATACCAAGGGCTACTAATTACCATCAGTCACTTCACCTCCATAGCCTCTGTTTCCTTATCTGCAAAACTCCCTGCTCATCTTATCCAATTATTATAAAAGTTCAGTAAAATAATGTGGATGAAAGTGCTTTATGAAAATATGTTATTATTAAATGTGTTTCCAGCAGCCAATTATTGCTACATGACAACAATCTGCTTGGGGAATATAATAATAATGTAAATAGTAACAGCTGCCCTGTATATATATGTTTTCAGATTAGGCCACTGTGCTAGTGGCTTTATGTGGATTTTTGCCATAGACTCTTAATAAATATTCTCTTTAGTGACTTTTCCTATTTTCTGTACCAATTCTCCATAAGAATTATAAAAGAGAGTTATCCTTATCCTGTTCACAACTTGACAGAACAGCTTATTTTCCTCTTAAATAAATGTTTTCACTTTAACTCTCTGCAAGACTTTGCAAGACATTGTTGGTTTTGCTTTTTAGAAAAGGAAATATAATCACCTGAGATGTGCCACACAAAAGAAAAGGGGAACAGAGTCTTACTTTATGTCATCGCTAAGGCTCCCACTGAAAACAAAAGGGCCAGTAAAGGGTGGAAGAAGTGGGCTCAGCAAGTGAGCAGGCTGGAGGAGAGTTATGCCCCAGGTGCCAATGTACACTCAGTAAAAGCAAAGAAACCCTTCTCCTCCCATCTGCCTCCTTTGCTGTTTCTTTTGCTCTCTGCCCCTCTTCTCCATTGGAATTGCATGTGCGATGGTTTGTTTTGGTGCAATGAAGGTAAGAGGAAGTGCTGAGCCTGGCGCCATACCCAGATCTGCTGTTTTCACTATCCATCTTCTCTGCTTGCTTTTGCACCCCCCACCCCCTGCACCTTGCCCTCTTCCTAGACCTGGGTCCCAGGTTACACTGCACGGAAGGGCAGGGCGACCTCATCCTCCTTCTTCACTGTGCTTGGGAGACTTAACAACAGTAGATGCAATCCACTCTGTCTTTGCCCCATTAAGAGGTCTCTATGGATTAATTCCCAAGAGATCGAATCTCGTTATTCTACTGTGGCAAAGTGAAATTAGTGTAAAGTAACAAGGAGCCAGATTAATGTGACCTCAGGAAATAATCCATAAAAAACATATGAAGCCTTTAGCAGGCTGTAAATTGAATTTCAGACAGGGTGAGGGGAGGGAGAAGAATCATGTTAACAACAATCAGTTTGTAATGAATAGAGCTAATATTTTAGCACTTGGAAATAGAAGAAAACGCCAGAGTAAATAACTCTGAGAACCCAATGGCAGTATTTTCTAACTTGTGAATAATTGAAATTGTGATTATAATCCTGACTAAATTTTTCTTGCTTTATGGCTGCTGGGAGGGTATTGTTCATTACGCACCACAGAAATCTAAATCAAAAGAACAAAGAAGAAGGAAGGAGAAGGCAAAAGAAAGAGTTTAAAACGAAAAATCAGTTGTTCAGCTTAGTCTGTAGGCAGGAGAGTCAGTGTGGTCTTGGTCTTTTTGTAAAAGAGCAGTCAGGTTGCTGCAAAGCCTGAAGAACAAATAAACATCTCATTAGGTCCACACGGTATTTTGCTGGGATAAGGAAACTAAGCCTGAAAGGAAAAACTGTTTGGGGGCTGATAGCTTACCATTTCCTTCCTTCCTTCCTTCCTTCCTTCCTTCCTTCCTTCCTTCCTTCCTTCCTTCCTTCCTTCCTTCCTTCCTTCCTTCCTTCCTTCCTTCCTTCCTTCCTTCCCTCCCTCCCTCCCTCCCTCCCTCCCTCCCTCCCTCCCTCCCTCCCTCCCTCCTTCCTTCCTTCCTTCCTTCCTTCCTTCCTTCCTTCCTTCCTTCCTTCCTTCCTTCCTTCTACAGGGTACAGACAGGGGGGCCCCCAAAAAAGATTTGGAATGGTGTCCAGAATTCAAAGTGTATAGAAATATTGGAGAGACATATAAGATGTTCTCACCGCCCCCCCACCCCCAGGGGGAAGGGATGAATGGAGCCAGGCCATTGAGAGCTGTTTTGCATAGCAACAGTTTTGCAGCTAACCTCTGGAATGATTATTTAACATATCTATAACCTTTAACTGGTTTCATAGATATGTTAAATAGCAGTGGCCAAGTTTGGGGCCGAGGCAGAGGGGACTGAGGATGGAACTAGGGGACTCAGGATGTAATGAAGGGCTGCACTCCTGAGGGAGTAGCTGAGACTCAGGAGGATGTAACTAGGGGCTGCTCTCCTGAGTGAGAAAGGCTTGGACTCAGGATGGAATGAGGGGCTGCGCTCCTGAGTGAGAAAGGCTTGGACTCAAGATGGAATGAGGGGCTGCGCTCCTGAGTGAGAAAGGCTTGGACTCAGGATGGAATGAGGGGCTGCGCTCCTGAGTGAGAAGGGCTTGGACTCAGGATGTAGCTAAGGGCTGCGCCCCTGAGGGAGGGTGCCGCTGTGTGGGAGCTTGGGAAAGACCGGCTCCGAGACATGAAGGGTCCCCGCTTGGCCAGATGGAGAGAGAGCCACGCGGTTTCAGCAGAGTGAGGACCCCCTCTTGGTGAGGTGGAAGAGGGAGCCACGTGGTTTTGGCAGGGTGTGGACCCCCTCTTTCCCAGGTGAAAGGGAAAAACCACGCAACTTTGCCAGAATGGAGATCCCTGCAGCCAGGTGAAGAAGAAAGCCACATGCTTTTGGTGGAGTGTGGACTCCTGCAGCTTTGGCAGAAGAGGCCCACGCGGCTTTGGGGTGCCCCCTTTGGCTGCAGGGCCTGAAAAAGCAAGAGAGACTTTGATTGGAACTGGGTACAAAGGACTCTTGCCAGTGGACCATGAGAGGGTACCACGGTACTTTGGATTAACTCGAGATCCTGCACAGTGACACAGCTGACGGCGCCAGCAGCCTGCAACACAGACGTGTGCTCTTTTCCTGATTTACGGTACCCGGAGTTGGGACAGTGGGAGAAGGGAGCGCTGTGTGGGTGTAGGTGTACAACCTAAAGGACTTTGATATTTTAGTGGTGGCATTAGGCCTGAATAGCATTAAATAAACATTTTGTTTCCTTTTCACAAATCTCTGGCATTAAGAGATGTCTTTCCAATTGGCGGCGGACAGAAGGGCCCAGTAGATTTTAGTATTTTGTTTTCGGGAGGGGCCCCTGTTGTATAGCAGTTTTGAGCATCTCTAAGTGGGCCAAATATTGTATTGCCCCTCCCTCGGACCGCCTCTTGTTCGGTAACATTCCTTCCTTCCTTCCTTCCTTCCTTCCTTCCTTCCTTCCTTCCTTCCTTCCTTCCTTCCTTCCTTCCTTCCTTCCTTCTTTTAACAGATTTACAATTTTATCTTCACATTTCACAGTACAAATGAAATTTTTTTTGTCCCATTACTCCCTTCCAAAACTACTCTTTCTTTAATAGGAAGAGGGAGAGTGTCTTCCTTGCTGTGCTGTTAGAAAACACCCAGATTCACAGTACCACGGTCTGCTGGTGAAGTAGAACAAATAATATAAAACTGATAGAAAGAGGCTGCCGTCTCTCCTTATCTGTCTGGTCAAGTTGGCCAGTGGACACCATCATGGGACAGGCAGGAGGTCTCAACAGTGGGGACCCAGGCATCACTGGCATGTGGCCTCCCACAGGTGGCCTCATTTCAGGAGCAGGTCCCACTGGCATCATTCTAAGAGGAGGAGGACCCCCCCCCATATGGGGTGCCGGCATTATACCAGGGCGAAGAGGACCTAGAAGTCTGGGGGGAGGTGGAATCATTGCCCCTGCAGGAGAAGGAGCAGAGAATGGAGTAGGAGGTATCTTTCCTTGCTGACGTGCTGTGCTTGTTCTGTCAGTCAGGCTCTGAACCTGCTTCCCATCCATTTCTGATAGCAGTCTTTCACATTCTCTTTGTGTTTCCTACCACTGCAATGTGTCTTTCTCACAGATGGAGAGTCAGGAGTGAAGGGTGTATCACAGTAGTCACAGTAAAACTTGGGCATGTTGTTCTGCAGGCTGTTGGCCATTTGGTTCCTCCTCTTCCTCCCTCCCTCCCTCCCTCCCTCCCTCCCTCCCTCCCTCCCTACTTTTTTCCTCTCCCTCTTTCCCTCCTCCACCTTCTTCTCCAGCAGTGGCAGGAAGGAAGAAGCCATATACACTTTGTAGTCATATCCAGTAATCCTGTGTCATCAAGTTGATAAATAATTTCATGGATATTTTACAGAAATACAAAAAAACAATTCTAGAACTCATGTAGAACCACAGAAGACCTTGGATAGCCAAACTAATTTTTAGCAACAACAAAACTGAAGACATCACACTTCATAATTTTAAACTATAGTATTCAACACAGAATGGTACCAGCATAAAAACAAACATATAGACCAATGGAACAAAACGGCAAGCCCAGAAATAAGTCCACCCATAGACTATTAACTAATCTTCCACATGGGTTGCAGGAATGAGGGAAGGACAGTTTCTTCAAAAAATGATGTTGGAAAAACTGAATATCCACATGCAAAAAAAAATAAAATTAGACCTTTACCACACACCATAAACCAAAATCAACTGAAAATGGATTGGAGACTGGAACGTAAGGCCCAAAACTGTAAAACTCTGGGGGGGGGGGGGGGGGTTAGCTCCTTGACATTGGTCTTGGTAGTAAAATTTCAGATAGGACACCAACATAGGTAACAAAAACAAAAATTAGCAAGTAAGATTACATTAAACTGTAAAGCTCTTTGAAGCAAAGGAAATAATCAACAAAATAAGACAGCAACCTTTGGAATGAGAGAAAATATTTACAAACCATATATCAGAGAAGGAGTTAATACCTAAAATACAGGGTGGGGCAAAAGTAGGTTTACAGTTGCTCGTATAGAAAATAATACAATAATTAATAAATGATAATATAAGAATAAATAATGTGTTTTACTTGCTCACAACTGTAAACCTACTTTTTTCCATCCTTCATATAAGGAACTGCTACCACTTAGTAGAAAAACTTTCAAATAACCCAAGTTAAAAAATAAGCAAAGAACCTGAACAAACATTTTTCCAAAGAAGAAATACAAATGGTTAACAGGTATACGAAAATGTGCTCAACATCACTAGTCAGCAGGGAAATGTAAGTCAAAACTCACAATGAGCTATCACCTCAGGCCTACTGGGATGGCCATTATTTAAAAAATAACAAAGGGCTGTGAAGGAAAAGAACCTGCTACACTGTTGGTGGGAATCCTTCCACAAAGACCAAGCATGAAGGGTGCGCTTCTGGGCTCCCTGGAGACTGGGTGACCTGCCCTAGGGGCTCTCGGGGCCACCTGGTAATCCAACAAGAGTCTGGAGCCCGGGATAGGAGTCAGGGTTTCCAGAGTCTAAAGGGCAAAGCTCAGGCCCATCTACCCAGCCCTAACTGCCTGGGTAGTGTTTTCAGATTAAATGAGAATTTGTACCTTCCTTAGATTATTACTTTAATGCAATTGTAATATCATCTTCCTTAAGGTGGAACTTCAGAAAAATGCCTGAAATTTCCTGGAACAATAAATAAGTAAGAGTAATGAGGCAATATTGAAAAATAAGAATATGAGGCATATTTATTCTGAAAGTTAATAAAACATTATGAGATTTTAATAAATAAAGCAATATGGTATTCAGAAAGGTCGACAGAAAAATAGATTATAATGGAAGATCCAAATCTGAACTATAGAATACAGGAAAACAATATGTGGTAAAAGCAGATAACCCTAATGATAAGGTGATGAATAATTTAATGAATATATTATTTAGGGAGAATTGCTTTGCCATTTGAAAGAGTGAATTGAGATTCTCAGCACTTATGGTATCATGCAACAAAGTTCCTAGAAAGAAAATGTGTGTGTATAGATATATATAGATTGACTTCACAAAAAGATAAAACTTTGTTAGAGTGGTATTAGAAAACTAACTAACTATACATGTGTGTGCATGCACATGTGTATTGTATGTATGTACATGTATATATGTGTATATATAAATTATTTTTAATGGTTGCTTTGGATATTAGTATTAAAGCTACTTAATATAATTTGATGAAGACACTTCCATGGCACCTTGCCTTAACAGGTTTTAAAACATTTTTATAAAGCAGAGATGATTAAAGCTAAAAGACCAATAGCTCATTAGAACAGAATGGGAAATTTAATATATAAAATTAATGGAGGATGTGGGCAAGCAACTTGGATCTTCTCCAAGAAGATGCAAAGACCTGCTTAGGCTTCCTTAGGACGTGGTGTCTGGGTTCTAAGAGTGAGCATCCTGAGAGCAAAGCCGGGCCTGTGACACTTGCACAACAGCCTCAGAAGCCACACAGTGTCATTTCTCATGTCTGCTATTGGTTGAGGTGGTCACAAAGACCTGCCCAGATTCAAGGGGTTAGAAGAAGGCTTCACTTCTTGATAGGAGGATGGCAAAGTTCCAGGAAAGCCTGTGCAATGGGAAATATTGCTAATGTCACTGGAACATGGTCTGCCACAATTTGGGACTTGGGAAGTCCTCACCCTCTCCGTACGTAAACTGTATTGGCTATAATTGGCTTTGCTGCCCGGTTTCTCGGATTGGTTCTCACATTTGCACCTCTTTGAACTCTCACTCTGCCTTCATCTCTATATCCCTATGATTATCTTGGGGCAAAATTCCTGGCACTGGTGATAATTTTATTTTGTGAGGTCTTTGGGAAAAAAATGAACTTTGATTTTTATCAGGGATAGAGTAATTGTAGTATTAGTCCCTGACATAACAATGCAAAGACTCAAATGTAAGACACTAAGAGTACTGGGTAGTTGATAGTGTTATATGATGTAAAATGGAGAAATTGTCAAAAGATTGAAAATGTGCCTGATAGCCATGCATGCAGCCTTCTAGATGTTCTAGCTGTGGAATGGCCACAAGAACCTTGAGCCCTGTCCACACAGTTTGGGGGGGTTCATCTAGCCCACAGAACCTAATTCATCCCCATGTTAAATCTGTGGACTAGAAATACTATATTGATAGTTGCACAACTCTAGCTTTGAGAAATTTCTTTTGTTCTTTGCAGCATGAGTCCCCTCTTCTTCCCCCTTCCACTCCAATCTCTACCAACTATAGCCTTATTGGCATCCTCAAATAATGTAGAAGAATATGAGATAAATCTTTCCTATAGAATCTGAAGAAACCCTACTGACTTCAGAAAAGCCTGTGATGTGGACACCGGCCCGCAGTGTCCATGCCATGATGGATGAAATGAGACATGTACATGGACTTCTGAGTCCTGTGAAGGAAAAGAGTGGGCATGGCTTTTCTCTCAGGGGAGCAAAAAGCCTTGGCCCTTGTCGTGACCAACCTTTATTGGGTTTCTCGGCACATTACATGATGGTCCTCATTTACTATGCATAGGTTGCTTTAAGTGCTTACCTTTTACAGAAAACAAAGGAGCCAGTGCTGCTAATCACATCACAGAAGAGGTATATTTGCAAATGAAAAGGGAAAAATGGTTGAACCCTTACACTCATCCTTGGAAGGTTTATAAAGCATGGATTTTAGGAAGTTATTCTGCAGTATATGTTTGCCACAAATCTGGGCGAGGGAGTTTTTAGCAAAAAGCAAGACTCAAAGCGGCCTATGCACTTTGCAGGCCTGATTCCCCACTGGAGAACCTATCTGTGAGCGTGGGTCCTGTGTATCTCTGAGTGGGAGCTGGGCCCACACCACTCAGAATGGTCTCCTACACCCTGCATCATGGGAATCAGCTAGACCGTGTAGTGTCTCAGGTTAAATTCAAAGGAGCAAACTTTGACGAAAGTTTGTGCACAGTAGGAATTTTCATACCTCCTACATCACCATAGCAACCATATCTATAACAAGTAGCTGTTGATTATCAGAAGTGAAATTGCAAAAGTAAACCTTTACCCCAGAATGAGGTCCTGTGGTCTCATTCAAGTGACTTCATGGCTTTCCGTGCCCATGGGCTAATTGACACTCGAGAGTAGTCATTTTGGAAAAAGTCAGCAAATTCTTGCCACCAGAGATAATTCTTAACAATTTTGACATCTTAATACTGATAAATAACATCAACCCAGCCAATGTGGAGATGGTGTAGATTTATGCTCCAATGAAATAGGAATGAAAATAAAGGTACTATAGTGTCTTAGATAATGTAAGAACCGGTGTCCGAAGGGTCAAGGTGTGTGTGGCCTAATTTAGTGCCTGCTGCTACAGAAGATCAGTGTGTATGTTGAGTAACACAGTGAAGGAAGGAAGGAGTTGAATTTAATGTTTAAAAAATGAGCTAGAGAACATTATGTGGAATAATTGATTCCTCAGCATTGGGACATTACTATGTTAAGGATTAAGCTATCCAGTATTATTGCATTATATTTTTCACTAGGAGCTATAATTTTTCTACCAAGTCATTGGCATTTTGAGGGAAGGGTCAGTTTGAAACCTTTAACTTGAGTTCATTATATTAGATGGATCATTGGGTTCTAAAAAGACCATGAATTTTGTTTGTGGTTTACCTTTGAATAATTCTCCTTTTTGGTTTAATAGCACCTGGACAACATTCTAGATTTTTGTTCCTTTTGCCTCTGATGCACCAATGGCTGATTTCAGGCAGGCTTAGCAAGCAAATTTTGGAGTCAAGTGAAGGAAGTTAAGATTGTATTTCAACTCATTCTAAACAGAAGGTAGGTTAATACAAGCACAAGAATAATAAAAGTGATGTAAAAAGTCCTTCTACAGTGCTTTCCCAGGGCACTTGGGACAGTGAAGATATTAATTAATGCTTGTTAAAGTCCTGTGGGGTAGGAAAGGGGCAAGGATTATTAACGTGTTTTATAGGGGAAATGAAGCAAGAAAGCTTCAATAAACTTCCTTTTATCAAGCAGTAATTATGTAAAAGAATAAAGTGTCGGGCCTGGCTCACCAAAGCAGAAGTAAAACTGCTCCTCAATTGCAGAGTGGAGTGCACTTAGCAAGCCTCATACTTATCTCTCACCTTCACACCTTGTTCCTCAGATTGGGTGTTCTAAGCCCTTTCACACTGTGTAAAACCCGTCCCTCTACTTTCCTCCCTCTCAGCAGATGAAATTACCTTCTATTTCACAGAGATCCTTGAAGCCTTATACGGTGAACTCCCAACCTCCCTTCTTGCTGATTCAAGATTTATTTTTATCTTCACCCATTTTCTGCTCATTCCTCTTCCTTGTTTCAGAGTCTGATTGCCTTGAAAAGTCAGGTCCATCTATCCATCTTCCAGATTTCATGCATTACAGACTTTCTGGTGGCGAGCAGGGGTCTTTCTGCCACCTGCCGCCTCCCACCTTCCTATCTTTAATCTCTCCCCCTCCTCTAGCTCTTTCCTGTCAAGTTAAAATCAGGCTCAAACGCTCATTCCCTAAAAATACTTTTCCTTGGCCCAGCTTTTCTTTCTTGAGACCTCCCTATCTCTCTCTCTCTTCCTGTAATTGCCTAATTTCGGAAAAGGCAGCCTGTGTTCTGTTCTGCCAGACTCTTTGCAAAGATCATCTGGACTGCCCTTGTTTTCCTGAGAGGCAGCAGGAGCTTTGGAACCAGACTGCTTGGGTTCGGCCCAACGAGAGAAAGCCTGGCCTTATCGCTACTCCTCTGTGCACTGGAAAAAATGATCACTGCCTTTTGCTGTTGCCTTGTTCAGCTCCAGCTTTCACCGTTCTGCAGTTTACCCCAGCTCTACTTGGGGGGAGACATCTCATTTGCTTTTGTTTTTTCATTTGCTTTTGTTTCCACATTCGAGCTTGTGTCTGAAATAAACACTTGTCTTTCCTGGGGAAGTCAATTGAGCTTACATATTGTTAAAGAGAATGACTTACAATTTTCAGGTTTTTATTCTATTTGGTAATGAGGAAAAGAAGAATGACAACCACCACTACAAAGTGAAAAATGTGTCTATGAACAACGGCTGGCTACCATTCTCAGCCCTTCCGCCTCTTCTAGTAAAAATCTCTCTACGCACAGAATGGGATAATTAGTTAGGTCTGTGAGGAAGCAATTTCTGTTAAATGTTAAGGTAACAATAAGGCAATATTATTTCACCAGTTAGCTGAAGGCCTTACAAGCATTTCTTTCCTATACTGTTTTAAAATCACCAATATTTTAGATGAGATGAGTCTAAATCTATCATTGAGTTATAGAATGAGGGGGTGTTCTGATTGAGGGGAAAGAGAAGAAAGAGCAAAGGGCCAACAGAAGTTGTCAGTAGCAGTTCTTTGGGTAACAACTAAAGCACCATTATGTTAAAAATATGAAATTTGATGATACTTGTAACAACAGACTATCAACCTAAAAACACACACAAAAAACCTCCATCAAAAGCAAAAACATGAAAAGCCAAGAGGGCTTCAGTTGATGCCTCTAGCTAGTGGCCGCCAGATAAACATCCATTCATTCAACAAACTTTTGAGGAGCACATTCTAATTGAAGGGGAAGGCAGGAGTGAGTAACAACTCTTCTGAAGTGACAACCTAGGGCATCAGACAGACAGGTACCCAAAGTGTGATAAAGGCAGGGATGCAGGCTTCTCGGAAGGAATGCTGAAAGGAGGCAGGCTCAGAGCAGGGCAAGCATCCTGGTGGAGGAGAGGGGGTGGAGAGGCGTTTGGGGAGAGATGGGATGGAAACATTCGGGGAACAAAGAGTCAAGAGAGTGCAAGAAAGGACTAGAAAAGTAGGTCAAGTCTGGATCAAAATTAAATGATGTTGAAATAATACCCGTGGCAATAAAAATGGGGGTGAGAAAATACAAATAAAGATGTAAGTGTTGCAAATAAAAGGTTCTGGCTGGGAATGGGAAATATAAACCATCAGTTACAAACCCTGGGAAAAAGATTATAAACCAGACTGTGTGTGGGTCTGAGTGACCTTGACCAAGTGCAGTTATTCCCAAAACCCAAACCTCTTGGGCTCTAAGGCTCCAGATCGCAGTTCGGATCTCAAATCTGCCATGTTCCCATATTTCAAGAGAAACCACCTTTCTCCGGATGTTTGTTTTCATCTTTGCTTCTTCTGCCTAATGGCAGAGCAGTGGCAATGAAAACTAGGAGTGTCTCCTGAAGTGTAACTTTGGTTTGGTGTTTAGATAGTCCTTTTAGTGACAAGGTTAGATGTGTAATGTTCAAGATGGTGTTTGCTCTGTAGGTAGAAGTCTGGAATGACTGTCTTTCCTCTCTACCTCTCGAATTTTTCTTGCAAATGTTACAGCTAGTAGAAGTCGTACCTGATCTATCAGGTGCTCACCTTTGTAAGTGAATTTTCACATTGCAAATGGCAGTTTTATAAGAAAAGTTTTAAAGAAGTAGGCAGGATTTCTAAAGAAACAAAGAACTACTTCTTTACCAATTTTACAGGGTGTGGTGCAACTTCTCATACAATTCTTGGCAAGTATTTTTAAACATGGCACTGAAAATGCAAAAAAATAAAAAACAAAAACCAGCTTCTGAGACTTTTTTCTTTCTGTTGTGTGTTGTCTCTGTTGCAAGCTGGACAGAAGGCCAAAACCGAGAGCAGAAGCAGTATTTACTCAGCCCCTGTCGGGTCCCTGTTGGGTTCCAGTTGTTCTCACATGTGCTGCCTCACCTATGTAACATGTCCAGTGAGGTGGGAATGCTGTTCTCCTCATTTTCTAGGGACGAAAGCCAAGTGCAAAAAAGATAAAATAATTTGCACAAAAGCACAGATTTAGTAAAAGACCTGCGATTCCAGGTCTTGCTTACCTGACTCTAAGGCTTCAGTGTTTCCCAGTCCACTGAGTTACAGCACTTCAGGGGGCTCCTGAGCATGCAGGACTTGAATCTTCTCCTTTGTCAATGATCATGTTGTACTTTTCATTAAAGTAAATAAATTATACACACAAAAAATGCATATGCACCTTCAGGGTATAGTTTGATCGATTTTTCACAGACTGAACACAGTTCTGAATCAGTTCCCAGAACAAGACACAAAGGATCATCAATGTCCCCCAAAGTCCCCTCTTGTTTCCGCCCGGCCATGAGTCCCACACCCAGAGTATCCACTCTCTGGGCTCCGCTGTGGATTAATTTTGCTTTTCCAGTACTTTATACCCATGGACTCCAACTATCTTTTGGGCTGCTTTTGCTCAACATTATGTTGTGAGATTCATTTACAGCATTTATAGGTGTCCAAAATTGTTTCAAGATTATTTGTTGAAAGGACTTTTTATTCCCATGGAATTGTTTTTGTACCTTTGTTACAATAGGCCGTATTTCTGTGAACCTATTTCTGGACTCTCCATTTGTTTCCATCAATATAGGCACCTATTCTTTCACCAGTATCATACTCTTTGAATTATTGTGTCATTATAGTAAATCTTAAAATTGTAAAACATATTACTCTGTATTCTTTTTTCACAATTATTTGAGCTATTCTAATTCCTACACCTTTTCATAGAAATTTTAGAGTCAACTTGTCGACATGTGAAAAAATAATTTCCTGAGGATTTTGATGAGAATTGAATTAAATCTATAACTTAATCTGGGGAGAATTGACATCTCTACTATGTTGAGCAATTCCAGTCCATGAACATGGTCTGTCTCTCTCTGTTTTGATCTCTGACAATTATTCCATCTGTACTTTGTAGTTGCTAGTACAACAATCCTGAGTGTGTTTTGTTCAATTTATTCCAAAGTATTTTATTTTCTTGGAGTTATAAATAAAATCTTAAAATTTTTTTTTCTAATTTTACATTGCTAAAGTATAGAAAACAAATTTTTGAGTATTGATCTTCATAAACTTATTAGTTTCAGGGAGTCTTGTAGATTCCTTCAGATTTTCTATTTAGATATTATATACTTCATCTGTGACTAGAGACAGTTTTATTTCTTACTTTTCAATTGGTGTGCCTTTTATTTCCTTTTCTTGCATTATTGACTGTTTGGGACTTCTAAGAAAGCGTTGAATAAGAGTGATGAGTGAATACCCTTGTTTTGTTTCTGGTCTAAGTAGAAAAGCATGAAATTTTTCCCCATTAAAAATGATGCTAGTGGCCAGTGACTTATAGATCTTGCTATCAGGTTGAGAAAGCTCCCCTCTCTTCTCTTTCTCTAGTTTGTTGAGAGATTTTATTAATGGTTGTTAACTTGGCAAATAATTTTTCTGCATCAACTTAAGTGATTTTTCTCACTCTTTCCCATTAAGACAGTTACTGTTGTAGACTGCACTGATTTTCAAATATTAACGAGTCTTACATTGTGAGGATAAACTACATTGGTCATGGTGTGTGTGTGTGCGTGTGTGTGTGTGTGTGTTTTATACATATCTCACTGGATTGAATTTGTCAACAATTTGTTGAAGACTTTGACATTTTTGTCTATGAGGGATATTGGTATATAGTCTTTTGTACTGTTTTTATTTGGGCTTAGTATTAGAATAATGATGTCCTCATAAAATGCATTCAGTAGTATTTTCTCTGTTTTCTGAAGTAGTTTGTATAGTGTTGAAGTTTGGTAGATTTTTATTAGGTACTTTATGCCTAATAAAACCAGGTAGGCCTATACACATTTAATTTTATTTATAGTTTTAGGAATATTTATATTTATTTCATCTTGGATGTGCTTTGATGGAATATGAGTTTTGATGATTTGATCCCTTTTATATAAGTTGACAAATTTATGTACATAGAATTGTCTATAATATATCCACCTTTTATTTTTAATGGCTGGGGATTCTATACTGATACCCCCTCTTTTACTCCTGATATTGGTAATGTGTGACTTCTCTCTCTCTTTTTCTTAATCAGCCTTGGTAGGGGTTTATTAATGTTATTAAGCATTTCAAATGATCTGCTCTCGGTATTGATTTTCTGTTTTTAATTCCATTGATATGTTATTGTTTTTATTTTCTCATTCATCTTTGCTTTTTTTGTTTTAAGGTATTAGCTTAGATTATTTGTGATCTTCATTCCTTTCAAACAGAATACTGTTTCTCTCTAAGCACTACTTTAGGTACATCACACAGATTTTAATATGCTATATTTGAATTTTTATTCAGTTCAAAATATTTTCTAATTTTTCTTTAGACTCCCTTTTGACTCTGCATTATTTAGACATGTAATTTCCAAGTGTATAGGAACTTTCTTGTTATACTTCTATAATTCATTTTAATTTTAATTCACTTATAATCTAAGGGAATACTTTGTGTGAACATAACTCATTTAAATTTGTTAAGGTTTGTTTCTGACCCAAGGTATTTTCTCTCTTGGTGAGTGTTCCATATGAACTTGAAAAAAAAAGTCTATTGTTGAAGACATTTTTGGGTAGATTACCTGCTGGTGTTGGGTATAGTTCTACATACAATTTGAAGGTATAGTTCAGTTCTCTATCCTTGATGACTATCTGCCTACTAGCTCTGTTAAGTACAGAGAGAAGAGTGTTAAAGTCTCAGGTATAATGACAATTTGTCTAAATTCTGCCAGTTTTTGTTTTATGTATTCTGGAGTTCTGTTGTTAGATACATACATATTTAGAATTATGTCTTGGTGAAGTAACACTTTTGTCATTCTGTAATGTCTCTCTATGTGCATGGTTAACTTAATTTTTGTGTCTGTGAATGGAATCTCTGAAAAATAAGGCATCATGGATTCATGAAGGTAAAGTTAGTCCCAATTACATTATGCTCTTTCTATAAAGCTAATTTGTCATTATCTTTACTCTTAATATTAGTTGAAGCAACTATCATCTGCTTGGCTAAATCTCAAATGGAAAAGACAGATGAATTTGTTATTGAGAATCTTCTAGTCCAGCAAAGTCATAGACATTTGCTAGAGCAAACAGTTGCAACTTTTTCTGTGAAGCTGTATGGTAGGAATTGTATTTTTATGAAAAGCTCAGTTTCAGTTTGTGGATTCTGAGTAGATGAAGACTGCTTCCAGGATCCTCGTCTAAGGGTTTTCTCTGCTTTGGTTTCCCTTCATCTCCGCCTCCGAGGAAAAAGGCACAGTTTCTAGAAGAGAGAATATCTGTCTGTGACATAGAATGCCCAAACAGAAGAGCAGAGGCAAAAAGAGACTTGGAAAAATGGGGGAAATCAAACCCTAAGGAAGATGTTTGTCTTTCCCCAGCAGATTTAAGGTTTGGTTGCTCACCTCAGATAGTCTAGTGATCTGATGTTGTGTGGCAAATACAACAGTTTCCTGCCTGGTCTCCTAAACTCATGGTTCAGCAATAGAAATGACACATACCAGTTATCTCTGAAAGAATCTTTCCTATTCTCTTTCTTCCTCTGAAGTAGCAAGGGATCAACCTGGACAGCAACATGGAGAAGCGGCAAGAGTTTAGGAAGGTAAAGAAAGGACCAAAGTCCCTGAAAGTATTTTTCTTACTTCTTATATTTGTCAAGTTAATTATACCTTAACTAAAATACTCAATTGTCACCAAATTGAATACCATCGTGAAACCCATTCTCAGCATTAAACTATCATGGGTTAGAACATATTTGTTGATACATCTGATAAGGAGTTAATATCCAAAATTTATAAAGAACATACAAAGTTTGACACCAAAAAGACAATCCAATTAAAAAAATGGGTAAAGGATCTGAATAGATACTTCTCCATAGATGATATACAGATGGTCAATAAACATATGAAAAGATGCTTAATATCATTAATCATCAGAGAAATGCAAACTAAAACCATAATAAGATATCACCTCCTGCCTGTCAGAATGGCTCTCATCAACAAATCAACAAACAACAACTGATGGTGAGGATGTGGAGGAAGGGGAACCCTTTTGCACTATCGGGGCAATGCAGAGTGGTACAGCCACTATGAAAGCAGCATGGAGATACTTCAAAAAATGAAAAATGAATCTGCATTTTGACACTTCTGGGAATATATCCCAAGAAATCCAAGACACTAATTCAGAAGAACATGAGCACCCCTATGTTCACTGCAGCAGTATTTACAGTAGCCAAGATATGAAAGCAGCCCAAGTGTCTGTCCGTAGATGAATGGATAAAACAACTATGGACTTTTACACAATGGAATACTACTTCGCCATAAAAAGAAGAAAATTTTACTCTTTGTGACAGTGTGGATGGACCTGGAAAATATTAAGCTAAGTGAAATAAGCCAGTCAGAGAAAGGTAAATACCATATGATTTCATTCATATGTGGAATCTAATGAACAAGCTGAACTAACGAGCAAAATAGAGACAGACTGATAGATGGACAGCAGGATGACAGCTAAGAATGTAGGGCTGGAGGATGGAGGGATTGAGCAAAAAAAGAAAAAGGGCTCATGGACGTGGACACCAGAGTGGTGATTGCAGTGGAGGGATATAACAAGGATAAATGGTAATGGAAAAACACAATAGAACAAACTCCTACGGGTTAACTTCTGAAGTTGTAAGCTTTAGTGTATAGTATCAGCATAGCTCTTAAATGAATTATGGACTTTTTTCACTCTAGAACAATTTGTTATCCTCCACATAATAGAAAATGCCATTTGTTGCAATTTGTGCAAACTATAAATCAATACATTTTTACTCAGAGACACATAAGCCCTGGTGATACTGCACACTCCTGCATTTGGTAATGGTGTGTGTATTGGGGGTGGGGGGAGGAAGAGCTATAGATTTTTTCATCTCTGTTTGAGTACTTAAAATTTTCAGGAGAGTTAGTGGTGGCTATTGTCTTCTTATATCTCTGGTCAAGTGCTCCTGCAGGTCTCAAACAGGTACTGATCAGTCTCAAATTATCCACCTCTGCCTGTGGTTTTAAATTAGAGGACCCAATGTGCACACTCTACCAGGTTCTTCTGCAGAGTTTCCAACCCTGGCTGTGCCTTGGAGCCACCTCCAAGGTGAGATTTTGGGACAAGGGAGACTTGGGCTTTAGTTTTGGCTCCGACGTTTATCATTTACATGGCCATAGACAGGTCATAAATTAAAAACAGCATAATTGTATTATTACCTTGCAAAATAATCATGAAAATAGTGTTATCTTGTGGAATAATAGTCCTTATCCTGCAGAATAAAATAGCCCAGGACCTGAAATTTACCCTTAGGCAATGGTTTCATATATATTGGTCTTTTAAATTATTATCATTGATATGTATCGAAGCTGGTGACCATTGGAACTTTTTATAATATAACTTTCATAAGGATGAGGTCAGGATGTTTTGTACTGGAGTGAATGATCTTTGTACACTGTGTTCTGTGTTATGGCCGGGAGGAGTTTTGGTGACTGATGTGGGCACATGGCAAAGCTGGTGAGTGAGAAGCATCAGGTAGAGGCTGCAGGGAGTTCTACTAGGTGAGGTCCACTCAGTCACAAGAACCCATCCTGGACAGTCAGTTGGATGAAGGGTAATAACAAGAGCATTGGACAGGGAGTCAAGGCAGCTGGATTGACTGCCTGGCTCTGGGCAAACCAACTGTGTGACTGTGAGCAACAACGGTATCAACTCTAAGGATCAATTTGGGCTCAGACAGTGCAGGAACCTCTTTCCTCTGAAATCTGCTTAAAGATGCTTTCCTCCTTGGTTCTCCAAAACATTGCCAAAAGGCCTCATTGCAATTGACTGAATTATTTCCTTCTGCAGAGCAAGTTATTCAAGGTTTATTATAGAATGAACCTAAGCCGAACCTTCTCTACTCACATTCTTCACTCTTGTCCCCTGGAACTGAAGTGCTTGTTTAATGTACCATCCAAATCATCCAATTACCCCAAAGGAGACACTTTTGAGAGTAAAGTAGGGTGCTGCTGACAACTGAGCTGGATCAACGGGTGCACAATGGGATTTTCATGGACCAAACAGGAGGTATGACCATGGGGCCTCTAATACTTCATTGCACTTCCTTATTCACTTGTCTAATTTCTCCATGAGATCGTGCTCCCTCTGGGGCAGGACCAAGTCTTACTGATTTCCGGATGCCAAATCCCCTGGACAGGGTCTGGGGTACAGTGGGTGCTCACTAGAAATTTGGTGAGTAAAGGAACTCATGAATTAAGTAGTTGGGGACCTATTAGGGAACTTGAGCAAACCACATGCACTTCTTCTGGGGGCTCTGAAAAGTGAACAGGGGACCGATAATCTTCAAGGTTCTATCAAATTTCCATCCTATGACTTCCCATGTCATGGAGTTTTGACTTCCAGACTTGTTCTCTCAAATGACATAGATGTGCTCTGTGAGCATCAGAGGAAAGCCCAGGCCCTGAGCTGCAGCCAATGGTGAGATGGCTGTCATTGCCTGTCCTTTTCCAAACCCAGGGAAAGAAAGATCCCTTCACATCTTCGAGAGTCTGAATAACAGAAAAGAAAATGAAATTAAGAAAACCATGCCTGTGCCTTTCTAATTTATGGTTAGTAAAAAGAAGAAGGAGAAGGAAAAAGGAAGAAAGAAGAAGAAAAGGAGGAAAGAAGGAAAGACTAACAAGACGTAGAGAAGAGGCTTTTCAGTGCCAAGGTTGTAGAATAAATTGGCGACCAGGATAGGAAGGACCTCAGACAGCTATTTACTCAGGGAGCTCTTTCAACCTGAGCGGTGGGAGCTGAGCCCAAGCAGTTTCTGGCATAAGCACAGGGCAGAATTTTTGTCAGTAGCAGCCCTTTCAGGGAACCATAACTGCAGTCATACTGAATCATGAACTAGGGTAGCCACATTAGCAGTCTAGCTACAATGTATTTCAAAGTTAAAGCACCAGCTGTGGCCATGGTATCAAAACCTGTAATTTCTGATGCAAATGAACAGCATGAAAAATAGCCCCTGGCTACTGGGATAGACATAGGAATATGTGAGTGAAATAACATGGCAGTTATGTCAAAATTGGAAAAATAAGTATACTCTAGGATAGTAAATTATTATCACGACCTGACTGGTAGGGTAAACCCATAAGGTAAGTGTATGTGTGGGGTTTTTTTTTTTTTTTTTGGTACCTGGTTAAAATTACATTGTCAATTTTGGTTAGTCCCTCTTTAAAGCCTGAACATTTATTTTTGAAAATGTGTGTGGAACATAAGGTGACATTTGGAAGAAAAGCATAATTTTCAAAGAATACTGATTCCATTAGTTCTTATATTACAGATGCCGATGAATTTAACTTTTATAGAGTTGCTAACACATGGAAGATATAAAATGGACTTTCAGTTACATAGGGTTTTCAACGATGTCTCAGGGAAGTCTCTGAGCTTTATGAAAAGTTATTTTTTTGGTGGGGGGCATAGTGTGGCATTGAGTTTCATGGACAGAAGCCTATGGGAGGAGAAATCTCTTAAGTTTAAGTCTGAAGGCCTTTTCTTATTGGCTGAATGCTGTTATGAAACCAACCTAACTGTATGGAGTCTAACTCTTCTCATGTGTAGAATGAAGATAATAGCACCTTCCTTACAGGGCTTCACAGAGATTAGAAGTGATAATAGGGTAAATTGTTCATCATAGTCCCCTTTGTGTAGTTAGACACTCTACAGATGACAGCTGATTTATTGTCATTCAATCTCATGTTTGATTGGTGTGTTTTAAAATTCATAGTTTTAGGGCTGACTCAGAGGTGAAAGCCAATGAAGTGGGTTTAGTATTTTGTTTCCATATTTAGCTTTTGTACGTTTGAATTGATTCTGACAGTGGATTACTTGTGTGTATAGAGAGTGAACCAACTCTTCTAAAGGTAGAACTTTTGAAAATGTTTAACAAACTAAACCACAAAATTCTCCCAATCTTATGGAAAATACAGGTATATTTTGTCTTTCCTAAAATATCATTTATTAAACATTAGATAGAAAAAATATAAAATACAGGAATACATGATCATTTATTAAAGTTTTATACCCAAGTTAGCTTGAGTTAGCCACACACACACACACACACACACACACAATAAATAAATTTATTTATTTTTAGAATTGTGCCTCTGTCTCACAGAGCAACAAATCAAGGTGGGCAATAATGCACTTAAGAGTAAGGCTTTGCAGTTAAGCAAACTTGGACTTGATTCTTGGCTTTTCTTCTGTGTAAGGCTCTGTGACCTCAGACTAAGCCTCTGTGTGCTTTGGTTTCCTTATCTAGAAAATGAAATTAATAGCCACTACAGAATTGTATGTATTAAACAAGACAATGAATATATACGCTTGGCATGATGTCTATCACCTGGTACATAAATAAATAAGTTACATAAATAAATGTTATTAAATGTCATATGGGGCTCATAAATATAATTTTATCAGAAAGAAGAAATATTTATAAGGTAATTTCATACCGAAAATCATGTCAATGTCCAAATAGCTCTTATGAAATGGTCAGAAAAGTGGATCTAATCTTTGTGTAGATGATGGGATCTTTTTGGTCATTTTTAGGACTAAGTAGGATTATTTACTTGGTGTTTCAAAATATTTCTTAGCCCCTGAAAACCAAGGCACAAAGAAAAGCAAAAACTGAACATTTTACATGGTTAACTGAATACTATATTTAGAAGAAATGAGGCTAGCTTGTGGGTTTTTTTAAAACTTACTATTTTAGCTATCAACAAATAGGTGTGGTCTTGCATTAATATTATAGGTAAACTTAGTTTGATACAGTGTATAGTAGTGTCCTAAGAATTGTTCACAACTGTTATTCTGGTAGGGAAGTCTGGATGTGATGAAGAAGTGGGATCAGTATTTGTAAATGTGAGGAAAATGAATAAAAACTGATGTGGTCTGAGTGGTCATTTTTGTAGACCAATATATGTATTTAGATAATGGTTTGCTATGTGAGGACTTATAAACAGTGATCTAATAATTTGGGTTTGGGTCTCTTATTTCTTTTGTGAAAAACCCCCAAATTCAACAATTTACACTGGTTTTCTCCCACAGTGAGTATAATGCATTAGCATAATTTGAGTCATATTCATTCAACTCTGTGGTTTCAGGAAGCCATACATTTCAAATTTATTTTCAAGGTCATAAAGCCATCCCCTATGGCAAGTGCAAAACACCTTTGATGTGGTGGGTACAACATCTGTGCAGACAGACACACTTAACTCAAGCAGTGCTTTCTTTGAATTTATGTTTTGGCTGAGAGGTAAGGTCTAACCCCAGTGCATTTAATGCTAAGCCACATTAAACGATTAGGCAAATGGGCCTCGGTGGTGAGGGAGATGGCACCCTGGTTACAAAGTCTGTCCTGGAACACCTGACAATGGAAAGGAAATATGAACTGTTGTTACGGCCATCGTCCCAGGTTACTTGCCAGCAGTAACTCAGAATCAGCTCCTGAAACTCAACTTGCTCAACATGGAATTTCAGAGCTTCTCAATCTGCCCGTCTCTTGGTTCCCCCAGCTGAGTTAACGTCTACTCAGGTGACGGTGCCAGAGCTGTTGTTCTTAATTCCTCTCCTTTCTTCATCTTCCTCTCCACATCCGATTGATAACCAAGACTGGCTAATCCTAAAGTTGCTCACATCTGTCTAGTACAGCTCTGTCCTCATTTTTCACTTGGGTAATTACTACAGTCTCCTGATTTCCTTCCTGGCTTACAGGTTTACCCAATGCCAACCCTCCATTCTGTAGCCATGAGGAAATCTCTAAGCTACTTCCCTTCTTGGAGTGTTTTTAATAGTTTCCTGCTGCCCCCTGGATAAAAAAAGATCCAAAATCTTTTATATGGCCTTTAAGACTCTTCCTAGGTCATGGAGAGTCTCCTATTTCATCTCTCTCCACCGTGCATTCCAGGTCTTGGGTGTTCATTTTGGATGGAATGCAATCATCAGCTCTTTGTCTTGGCCAAATCCCATTTCTCTTTGTGGGCTTGGCTGAGATTGATTCCCTCTGGAAAGCCTGCCTGACTGGCACCCTGAACTCCAAGTCAGGACTGAGTTAGTAGATTCTTCCCTGCTCCCTGCACCAATTTCTGCACAGGACTTCTCATGTGTATTCCAATTACTGTTTCACTGTCCACGTTGTGTGTCGACTGTGAGCTCCTCAGAGCTGGGAGTAATTCCAGTACATGGCAGAATAGCACACATTCAGTGTTCAAAAAAAATAAATGTTAAATCAATATGTAATTTTTAAATCTTCTGCTCCCTCTCTCTACAGCTAAACAGTAGACCATCATAGAGGTTTATCTATGTATCTGAGTCTGTGTTGGGCATAGGAAAAGCTCTTTATAGAAATGCCAATGGAAAACTAGGTTATTTTGATTTACTGAAATATTATTAAAAGATATTGGAGCATGAAGGTTCATCTCTAGTCTGCTGGTAGTGGAAGTGGAGCAGAACTGATGCCTGGCCTCTTTCAGAGAATAAGCAAGTAGAAGAAGGGTTGGGAAAGCAGTCACAGTGGAAAGGATGTTTTATGTACACATCCCATCCTTCCTCCCAGTTTGTAGATCTTTTCTGAGTTGTGGTATTTAGTTGGGTGGTAACGGAATTTGTATGTTGTGCATACTAGTAATTTTCAAGTGCTCTCATTTATGCAAAGCTGAGTAAGCACCAAGAGGACCTCAAGTAAATGTGGTTCCTGCCCTAAAAGATTTTGGAAGGTTGGGAAGATTTTAATAAAAGTGTTGCTTAGAAAAGAAGTCACAATGGTAGTTATTTATATGATTGTGAGAACTGAGGTGGGAGGGACTGAACAGAGGCACTTGGTTACAGGGCAGAGGAGTAGTAGACTTTGCAGTCACTCTTCCTTTATTGCCCTCCACAAGTTTAAAGCACTGGGCACTGAAAGGAGTGTGAACTTGGAGCCACGTGAACTGCAACTCTCACTTCTTTGACCAAAGCTGTAGGACATTGGGAAATCTTGATCATTCTGATCGTAAATTTTCTTATTTAAGAAAGTGGGGATAAAACATAGTGTATTCAGTTGTCATTGTATAAGAAAGACCACAAGTGAGTTAACATGTTCAAGTAAAATTACCTAACATTATGACTATTTGTTTAAATGTCAGGGTTTACACTACATAGAAAATTTTACATGCCTAAGGGGTAGAAAGAAGAAAAACTTAGAGGAAAACCAAGCATTAAAGGAAGAACCAAGTATGGAAGATTCAAGACCAAGATTTAGGAGGTAACATTATATGCAAATAAGTGAAGCAGAAAGAAGTTATGACATAAGGAGACTGGGAGGCATTTGTAGGGACAATCAAGCATGTGATGATCAGGCCAGATGCTGAGTCAGGCACTACCTGGGCTGTCCAGGGAGAAAACAACTGTGTGTATTATTTATTATAGGCAGAATTCTAACATAACCCCCAATTGACCGATGCCCTTATGTAATTCTCTGCTCTTGAGTGTGGGTATGACTTGCAAATATGATGGAATTCCCTGCCCCCCCAATAGTTATGTTATGCTATAGAACAAAAGAGTTTTTTCTGCAGCCGTAATTAAGGTCAACTAACCAACTGGCTTTGAGTTGCTCCAAAAGGAGAATATCCTGGATTGGTCTGATCTAACTACATGAGTCCTTAAAGGAGACAAAAACAGCAGTAGAATCTCTCTTGCTGGCCTGAAAGATGTAGGTCACCACCTTTTGTGATGAGGTGGCCACATGCCAAGGATCCAAGGGCAGCCTCTTGCCACTAAGAGTGGTCCCTGGCTGACAGCCAGGAAGAAAATGGGGACCCTGGCTACGCAACCACAAGGAAATGAATTATGCCAACAGATGGTGAGCTTGGAAGAGGATCTTGAGTATCAGAAGAAATCTAGCTCTTGAGAACACCCAGATTTCAACCTGGTGAGACCCTCGAGGCCTGGCTAACCTGTGCCCAGACTCCTGATCCAAGCAGTTTGTGGAAAAAAAAAAAAAAAAAGCTTGTGTTGTTTGTCCTACAGCAATAGATTATTAATACACTTACTGCTCCTTGTCTGCTCCAGGCAGCACTACTCATTTTGTCCTCTGGCTTCCATCCTGTAGCCTCTGGTCCCTCCTTGAGCCCCCATCACTTTATCACCTTAACTGTAATGTTGTGTTAAGGCTCTGTCTTTCTGCTAACTCTTTATAAGGACATGAACTCCTTATAGAACCCAGGTATAGTGAGGACTAACTTTGACTTGTTTGGAATCAGGAGATCTGTTATATTGCTGGCTCCACCAATTAATCATTGTATAATTTTGGCAGCCTATTGAACCTCTCCAAACATCAGTTCTCATTAACAAAATGGCAGAACATTCCTAGATCAGTAGTTCTAAAAGGAGATTAATTTTGTAAACCCCCCCCCCCCGGAAGGATTTGGTAATGCCTGGAGACGTTTTTGACTGTCTTAACTTTGGGTGGAGGATCCCTCTGGCATCTGGTAGGTAGAAGTTGCTGAATATAATGCACAATAAAGCACCCCCCCCCCATCCCATTAGAAAGAATTATCTGGCCCAAAGTATTAATAAGGCTGAGGTTGATAAATCCTTTACCAGACTAATTAAATTACTATGAAGAACATTAAATGGTTTGCACAGTGCTTCATATTCTGTGGCAGAGGTTACAATTCCCTTTTCAGAGGACTCTAAGTTGTTGGGAGTACTTTCATAAACTACAAATATCCTTCCTCTCTCCCTACAGGATCCTGAACTTGCCTTTTGCCTCTTTCTCACTCCCTCAAAGTCACTGCCCACATTAAGAGACATTACAAGTGAGTTTCTTGTGCAAGAAATAGCATGCAGCCAGGGCTCTGGGAAAGGCTGCTCTCAAACATAGTTGATATTGAATGACTGACTTTTCACTTTCTGAGGACTATGATCTTTTCTCATCTTTAACACGTACCTGAGCATCCAACCTGTGTCAGGAATATCATCCATGCTTATTAAATGCCTGAATGTACTTAAAAATTATCTTTTGTAGCTTATATTACTTCTTTAGCATTTTGCCTCTTTTATGTTGTATTTTGAAAATTAAAACCTTATGGTAAAAAAGAGAAAGAGAAAAAAATTGCCCTTGGAAACTGTGTTGCATTGAATCATTGATTTAATGTTTCTGAACCATCTCTAAAGGAGATAGAACATCTGTATCATGGATTGCAAGGATTAAAGGGAAGCTGTTAATTGCTCTCTTTCAAGATTCAGCTGAAATCTCAGCATCTTTGGGAGGCCATGGCCATGGCGACAATACTGTTCTGCTAAAGGAATTTCATCTCCTCGTCAATGACTGCACATATTTGTAGCACATTTCTTTGTTTGTACTTCCATTAGCTCCACTTGAGGGATGTGTGGGCCATTTTTTAATCAACGTTTTAAATTTAGAGATCATTATAAATTCAAATACTCTAAGACATAACAAAGAGGATCCAATGTGTCTTTTGCCCAGTGTCTTCAAAGGTAAGTTTATAAAGCCATAGCACAGAATGCCAACCAGCACGTTGCCAGCGACAGCTGAGACACAGAACGTGGCCACCGTCACAAGGATTCCTCGGGGTGACCGCTTACAACCGCACCCATATTCATCCTTCCTTCCTGGTAACCACAAATCTGTCCTCCATTTCTGCAATGCTGTCATTTCATGAATAATATTTAAATGGAATCACGAAGTGTATAACCTTTTGGCACTGGCTTTGTTTCACTTGGTTTATAATTCTCTAGAGATTCACCCAGTTTCCTGTGTGTGTAAATACTTTATCATTTTTTTATTGCTGAGTGTTATTTCACAATATGAATATACTGGAGTTTAACTGTTCATCTATTAAAAGGCATCTGGGTTGTTTCCAGTTTAGGGCTAATGTGAACAGAATTATTATAAACACTCATTTTTAGGATTTTGAGTGAACATTAAGTCTTCATTTCCTCTGGGATAAATGATCAAGGGTGTTATTGCTGACTCATATGGTAGTTGCATGTTCAGAATTTTAAGAAACTGTCAAATTATTTTCCAAAGTGGGTGTATCATCTTACATTTTTGCCAGCAATGTGTAAATGATCCAGTTTTTCCCCATCCTTGCCAGCATTTGGTGTTCGCACTATTTTTTTAAATTTCAATCATTCTGATAAGTGCATAGTGATATTTCATTGTTGTTTTAATTTTCATTTCCCTAATGTATCATGATGTTGAACATTATTTCATGTGCTATTTATCATCTGTGTATTTTCTTTAGCAAAATGTCTTTCCATGTCTTTTGCTCATTTTCTAACTGGGTTGTTTATTTACTGTGGAGTTTTGAGAGTTCTTTACATAGTCTAGATACTAGCTGTTTCTGAGTCTGTAGCTTGTTTTTTCATCTTCTTTATAGGGTCTTTCAAAGAGCAAAAGTTTCAGATTTTGATGAAGTCCTACTTTCAGTTTTTCCTTTTATAATTTGCACCTTGGTTATCAAGTTCAAAAACATTAACCCTAGCCTTAGATTCTGAAGATTTTCAAAAGGTTTACGGTTTAACATTTTACACTTAAGTCTGTTATCCATTCTGAATTAATTTATAAAGTATGACACTTATTTTGAGGTTTTTTTTCTTTTCTTCTGTTTTTTACCTATGGATATTCAATTGCCCCAATACCATGTGCTGAAAAGACTTTCTCTCATTGAATTGCTTTTGCACATTCGTCAAAAATCACTCAAACATACTCAGTGGGTCTGTTTCTGGGCTCTCTGTTCAGTTCCACTGATCTATGTGTCTATTCCTCTGACAATACCACAGTCTTTTTTATTATACTGTGTCTATGTACTAGGTCTTGGTATTGGGTGGACAGTTTCTTTAATTTTAAAAAATTTTTAGCAATTTTAATTCCTCTCCTTTCCCTATAATGTTTGGGATAACCTTTTACCTATCTACAAAATATCTTGCCAAGATATTGATAGGAATTGTGTAAAGTTGTATACCTTTTAGAGAGATTTGTGTCTTTGCTAGGTTGAGTCTTCTAATACTCAACTATATTCGTTATAGTTGTCTCTCCATTTGATTAGATCTTCCTTGGCTTATTTTATTAGCATTTTGGAGTTTTCTGTACACAAATACTACACATGTTTTGTTCAATTTACACCTAAGAATTTCACTTTTTTGAGTGACTGTAGTATTACTATATTTTTATTTTCAGTTTCCCCACCTATGTTGCTAGTGTATATTGAAAAAATAATGTTTTTATGTTCATCTTATTACTTGCTGAAATTACTTATTAGTTTACATGAGGCTTTTTTGGTAGCTTTCTTGGGGTTTTCTATGTAGACAATCATGCTATCTGTAAATAGAGTCAGATTATTCTCTTTTCCTATTTCTGTGCATTTTATTTCCATTTCTTGTCTTATGCCATTGGTTAGAATTTACCCCAGTATACTGAACAAAAGCAGTGAGAATAGACATTCTTGCCTGGTTCTTTATTTTAGGGCAAAATGTTTAGAATATTTTATTTTAGGAGAAAGCATTCAGATGTTCTTTATCAAGTTGAACAGTTTTCCCCACTATTTCTCTGTTTTATTAGCATTTTTGTCATGATCCAATGTTGAATTTTATGAAATGCTTTTTCTGCACCAGTTGATATGATCATGTAATTTTTCCTTTTTCGTTACTATGAAGGAAGTCATTGATTGATTTGAATTAGTCTTGTATCTTAGAATAAACTCCACTTGGTCATGAAGGATAATTCTTTTTATCTAATGCCAAGTTCTAGTTGCTGATATTTTGTTAAGAATTTTTGCCTCTATAGTCATTAGGATTATTTTTACTATATTTGACTAGTTTTGATATCAAAACTGTCTAATACAGTAATAGCTTTATAGAATGAATTGGGAAGTGTTCCCTTCTCTTCTAATTTTTGGAAGAGATTTAGTTTAATTTTGTTTATTCCCTTTGAATGTTTGGAGCATTTTCCAGTGAAAATTTCTGGGCCAGGGGATTTCTTTTTGGGAATCTTTAAATTATGAATTAAAAAAATAAATCCTGAGTTTAATTTCCTTAATACTTAGGGAGCTATTCAAATTATTTTATATGACTGAGTCATGGTAGTTTGCATTTTTCAAGGAATTGGTTTATTTAGTCAAAATTGCCATATTCATGTGCATAGAATTCATAGTATTCCTTTGTTATCCTTTTGATATGTACAGATTCTGCAATTAGGACCCTTTTTTCATTGCTAACTTTCTTCTTCCTTTGTCATTACCCCCCCCCCCCCCCCCCCCGGGTAGTTTGGAAGTCCAAACTTCTCACTTGGATTTCATTAACACTTTGGCAGAGATCTGATGAGGATAAAATTCCTGGTCCCCATTCTGCCCTCTTTCTTTGATCCTGGTGAGAGGGTGGTCTGTAAAGGGTAGGGGGCCTTGTCACAGCCAGATGAGGGCAGAAGTGTAGGTTTCCTGCTTGACATTTGTTGCCATGCATGGAGGTGAGACTAGTTTTTAGTTTTATTTTATTTTTGGTGGAAGGGAGGGCATTGTTTGGCTGCTGTCAAATAGTTATTGTCTAAAAATTTTCTTCTCTCTTGCTAGAACACCCCTTGACTAGAGGAAGCAGGATTTTGATGTTTTTCTTTTTGTCTGAACCTGTTAGTCTTTCTAGCTTGACAACATCTTCATCCAGAAGCCTGAGATATGTGAGGCAAAATGGAAACTGGAGGAACTCACCCTTGTGTACTTCCTTGTCTTCCGAGGTCTCGTAGCTTATTCTTTCTGCCTTTCAGAGTCTTCTCTATTTGCTTTCTATAATGTCCAGAACTTTGAACTCTACTTAGTGGGAGGAACAGAGAAAAGATATCTGCTCCATCTTCCTAGGAACGAAAGTTAAGTAGTAATTTTTATTATTATTATTTTTTTAACCACCAGCACCTACTGGAGGTATTTAATAAAGATTGTAAGAGACAATACTGGAGAAATGTTTTTTAAAACTGTCAAACAGAAACTAAATGTGACAGAACACTTCTTCATCATTTTATTTTTTTCATATTATAGAAACTAGGAAAACTTCTACTGGTCACTAATGATTGTGGATTTTAAGATTGTTTTGCTATGTGTCCTCATTTGATTTTATTGGCATTAACTCTAGCAAATGGCATAGTCATGATGGGGCAGCATAGAAGGAACACATTCCATTAACATAGATGAGCTAATGCCAGAAAGACCAATATCCATTTCAAATTGCCTGGTAAACAGGAAGTTCAGGGAAAAATATGCCTAAGTGAGCAATGATCCTTTTGAATGAAAGCAAGGGTTTATTGTTTTTGTATTAATATAGATCCACTCTGCATTTCATCAGTGAATCTGTCAGAGACTTGGTTATTGTGGAGAAAGGATGTTACTGAGGGTTGGACAGTCATGTGACCTAGGAAATTCTTTAACAGGTCAGTACGGCCCATGGTTGAGACAACTACTGAGAATTGCTACACCTTTGAGAAAAGAAACAGAACGAGATTAACTTTGTGGAGTAATTCATACTTACCTGAGTGGTTGCCTTTAAAGCAAATTTTGTTGAGTTACATTTTTCCATTTGGTTTCATTATGCATTCACATATACTATAAATCTCCAGGGATAAATCCTCAGCCAATACAGCGTCACACCAGAGTTTAAAACTCTGCTTGCAGAGAAGCCTTCACAGCCCATACATTGGCATATCCCTGTCTCATAACACTCATGCAGCAGAAACCAGGGAAACATCTGGTTCTACAGCCTTGTTTCTATTCCCAATTATACATATTCTCTTTGAAAATCTAAGCATTAATTTTCATGAAACTGATTTTCTTTCTGTAGTGTTTCTTGATGGGAATGTATCCTTGAACTGAAATATTTGAAGTTCTATAAAATGGTTTTATACTGTTAAACAATTCAGTTCAATGTTGGTGTGTCTGTTTCTTCAGATTTTCTATAATATTCATAGAACCACTCAAGACAAGCATCTTCCTTCAGTTCTTTCTTGCCTGTCATTGTCCATGGCCTCTACTTTCTTCTTCATTGGTGAGTTAGTGGGCCTTTTTTCTAGAAAATCCACAATCCTGTCCCTTTTGATGAACCCTGCATTTCACCATCAACAAGTGGGCCTCCTCTGTAAGATGATGTCACTGTTGCTGATGATTACTGTACTCAAAGGTGCAGTCTTGCATCCTCTTCTTGACTTTAGTTAAACATGGCATGAGTCAGATCGCTGGGCAGCCATCACAACCAGAAGCATGAAGTCAGTGCAGCTATATTCTGAAGTTAATACTTCAGCTCGTATGAACTGTTACATCACCTAATTGGCCAATTACTATTATTCTCCCTGCCTAGAATTTTCTCCACACCTTCTTCATCTAGCTTAAATGTCACCTTCATGGGGAAGTTGTCGCCTGCATTAGGTCATTTTCTTCTATGTGTTCCTAGTATTTATCATTTCTTTTATTCATTCAACAAATATTTGTGCCTATTATGTGCTAGAAATAATTCTGAGCTCTGTGTATCCTAACACTCTGTTATTTACCTTATTCACTTAGCATCTGTTGAGCACCTACTGTTTGAATGGCTTTGTGCTATGTGTATTTTTGTGCCCTGTAGGCATTTTTGCTTTTAGTTGCTTCTTTGTATAAATCATGATGTTTATACAGTCTAAAAGTCTGACCAGACTTTTAGCCCCAAGAGTGACAATTTTCAGCTGGTGTGCCATAAGAATTTTTAGAATATGCAATACCTGACTATTTAGTCAGGGGCACTGACCTCTTTTCCCTTAGATTTTCAAATAAAAAAATGACAACAGTCAATATAACAATAGCTATCTGGTGTAAATGAAACAAAATTTACACTTATTTTTTTGTCCAATTAGAAAAAATATGTAGGATATTTTTTGGTGTGCTATGGAATTTTAATAGTTGGTTTATATGTACCATGAGATGAAAAAGATTGAAAATTACTGCCCCAGAGGACAGGCATGGTGTTTTATGTACATGTTGTACCTAGTCTAGTGCCTGGGACATAGTAGCTGCTCAGACTATATTTTCTGGATGGATGAATAAAATCAAAGAAACATAACAGACTAGACTGAGTTTGGTAGTAGAGAAAGGTCTGTGTGTCATTGCATGTGAAGTGGTCAAGTCGTCTCTGCTTGTGGTGACCGTGACACGTCAACTCCATCACAAACAGATCCAGCCAGTCTGTCCTCGGGCAGAATTGTTTTCCCTCAATTCGATTGTGTGCCCTTCACCATATATTACTCAATGCCAAAGAATGCTCCCCTGACGAGCGTGGCATTTTATTTGCATGCCCATAAGCAAGTTCACAGCGTTTAATTTGAAAGTACAACCCCACTAAGAATGCATTTGTTTGTATTTATTTAGATTTATTTAGAAGCTTTGATTGGATGGGCACGTGGGGGGTTGGGGTGGCGTGATCTGGAACAGGGGAGCCTGGAAAAACTGATGAAAGCTGGTTCTCCCTTGAAGAATGCATTTCGGATGAAAAAAACATGACCTTTAATCACCCTCAGACCTCTTTTTGTTCTTGTTCCAGAACATTCTATGAGTATAAACTCCCAGTTCTTTTGTCTTGATTTTATAGACAAGGTAAATTGTCTTTATAGACAAAGGTTATGTTTACCTTTGGTGTTGGAGGTGAGTTTTCTGGTGTTTAGGGACAGCTGAAGAATAAATGTCACACCCCTTCAGGTGAACTTTAACTCTTCTAACCCATCAAAGGTAATTTTATGCTGTCTCAAGGGGTTGAGCTGATTTTTTTTTTTTTTTTTGCTGTCTCAAAAACATCATAAATGTGGTGGGTGGAATGAAGAGGTTCAGTTTTACTTTAATGAAAAGTTGCCTCCGTCCAGAGAGTGAGGCGGCCCACTCTTAGTTTGTTGTGTAACAAGTATTCCAACTGTGTTGTATGGTGTCTCTGTTTTACGGATGACAGCACACATCACAGGCTGCTTCCTGAGAGAGACTTGACTTGGGCAATATAATGGGAAACCCAAAACAAACACGGAGGGAAGGAAATGGTTGGTTTAGTTCAGTCCCCGCCCCACCCATCAAAGAAGTAGGAAACCTCCTCCTCCTTCAGTCTGTCTGTTTATTTTGCAATTAACCAGGAAGAAGGGACTTTGGGGAAGTTTTTTGATTGAAGGTTCATCATTTAAATGGAAACTATGGCTTTCAGGATTAAGAACATTACAAAGAGATGCCTCATAGGTTTGAGTTCTATAAAGTTTGTAATGGCTTCTACTTACTTCAGATTGTTAACCTATATATACCTCTGCAGGTTTGTGCTGTTTCCCTTTTTTCCTGCTAACTTTATCATCACACAGAAACACCTGAATTCAACCCCAATGTTGGGGGTGAAAACAGACATATGTTCACATATGCCCACAGACCCTTGAGAATATTTTTCTTTATTTATTCCTATGAAAAGTGATTTATAACCAAACCAAGGAAAATCTCAAGTTACTAGTGTGGTGAGGTTTATTATTACTACCCAAAGTCAAGGAGGTTGGAAGGATTATATTTGGGTCCAAAACACAGTGGTTTGGAAAATCACACTAAACTTTTTTTTCCTACTTAAGCAAACACCTTCTTTTTACTCTCATCTATAGGAGTTAAGGTAATTTCAGTGGAGATTTGGGTTTACAATTTTGTAACTTGCTTCAACATTATGAGATTGGTTTACTTAACTCAATGTGCAATTCTTCCACAGTTTTCCAACTTGCATCCCTGCCCCGCCCCTCCCCACCCCCCCCACTTCTTGTTATTGAGTTGTGTACATTTTATACCTAGAGCTTGTTCCTCTGGACATATGAATAAAGTTGGTCAGTCACATTTGTTATTCAGAAGACAATAATTATTATATCTTCTGTACAGTGCATTAGCTTGCAAGACACTTTCACATAATTAAATCATTTTATTCTTACAATAGTCCTTTGAAGTCAGCAAGGAGGATATTATTATCTCCCTATTAGAGAGGCAGAAGGTTCAAAGGGGTTAACTGGCTTGTTTGAGGTGACATGAGCAGGCAGAGGAAGAAGCAGGATTAGAGAGTGTGAGGTCCCCTACATAGCTGCCTACTCACTGCAGAGCTCTCAACTCTGCTCAGAATTCAACGGAATTCAGTGAATATGGTGTTTTTCTCTTGGTGAATGAAAAAAAGGGTTCTTTTTGCATCATGCCAAAGATGAAGTACGTACTCTTAAAACTACCTAAAAAATACATATAAAGTAATAAACAGCAAGTTGCTATTTCAGTGTAGGGCACTGAAAGTTTTAAGGCAGATTTAAAGGGGGAGAGGTTACCCTAGAAGGCACGTTTGAAAATCATTGCTTGTGCATGTTGCCTTTGAGTCTTCTGAGAAGCAGCTATGTGAGAGATTGACTGGGGAAATGGCTATGAGGGAAAAGGGGCCAGCAGGGAGCTGGAGCGTGTGGGGAGAACCATGGGAGCATGATGCTGGTCTGAGCCCTGGGAAGGAGAGAGGGAAGGCAGGTAGATGGCAGGGAAGGAGCGCCTCAGGCTGCAGCCCAGGTACGAGAAAGTCTGTAGTCAGGCTGGTGGGGAGCCCTCAAGCCATAAAGGAGTCCTCTTTCTCACAGGATGGGGTCTGTGGTGGTAAACCCACAGGGCTCAGGCACTGACTGGCAGTGGCCTGTGGGAAGCATGGCCTCAGCATAAACACTGTGGTGTATTCAGAGCACAGTAGCTGGCACCACTCCGTGCATTATAGTCCCCACAGCAGTAGATCTGAGTGGTGCTCACAGTCTCCACACATATATCATGGTCCAGCATTCATTTTCCATCTCTTGAAGAGCAAGGAGCGAACAAAAGCAACAGCAAATGTTCTTAGCAAAGTGCAGAAATGCTACAAATAAAATTAGGTGCTTATTTATCACCATAGATAAGGGGCTCTACTATAAGGGAAGTGATAGAATTCTAGAAGACTTAGATTTCAGTTTTTCAAAGGTTTTATTTGTAATTTTTTTTTTGATTAGCAAACTGTGTGTCCTGTGGATGCAAGAATAGTAAATTACTTTTGTATTCCTAACACAAATATGGTGCCAGGTCGATAATAAGTGCTTGAAAATTATTGTTGAACACATGGGTGATTGGAAGTAAGTGATAAAGAAAGGGGCAAATTGTCATTCCTGAATGTTTTCATTCCTCAAGTATCTGAATGACCTCCTAGGATAGTTTTTTATTAAGCTTATTAACAATGGACTCAAAATTCTTGGAGATGAGGTAGAGGAGAAGGGGACACTTGAGGCTTTTGAAGGAAACCTTAAGAAGCAATCTTGTCTGGCCTAATGGCCTTGGCTCTAAGGACTTGGGTGGCTGGCTGAGCCTTGCACAGTCACTTTTTCTGCACACTAGTCTGCCGATGGGCAGGTGTATTTGTCTCAAATGGTTTGCTTTTTCTTACCATTTTTGGTCAAGCAAAGAGGTACTCAGAATGGCAAAGAGAAGGAGAAGGAAACCTTGGATATATCAGTGAGGCTACCCTACATTTGTCAAATCTATAGCAATTCAGTACTTAAATAACTTGTCTGTGAGTTTCAAGTAGTGTCAAGGTTAATCTGTGTGGCATTCCAGGACATGCTTTCATCAGCAGGACCCCTAATGCCCCATGCCCTTCAGACCCCTTTCATTCTTCCTTCTCTAATCTTCAACTAGTCAAGAAGTACTGCTGGTACTCTTGTTGTATAATTAATCTGTGAAGACCTTTCCTTTTGTTTTAGGCAATATTAGGTGACCTCACTACTGTGAATACCCTGAATGGGTTCCCTCACCTCCAAGTTTTTAGTCTTGTGTATATATATATATATAAAAAATGTCATGTGCACTTGGGCTTCAGTCTCAGATCTGTCTCTAACCAGCAGTTGATTTTAACACAGATCGCTTACCCTCTTTCAACCTCAGACATCTCACCCATAAAGTGGGGATCATAGTGCCCATTGCAGGGAGTGCAAGTGGACTTGAGCGCAATGATACTTGCAAGCAGCCACTACAGCACTGCATCCTGATGGTTTCTCCCTGCAGCCAGGAAGCCCAGGGAGCATTCCTGACACAGCCCTCTGGTTAATGCCTACAAAGGATTATTTAAGTGGTATCTTCAAGTCAGATCTGCCCAGACTGGTTGCCCCTTTTTTTCAAATATTTCCAAAGGTGTGAGAGCAAGAACAAATTTTTGTTCCACAGAACAAATTTTTCTAGTGTATTTGTATGCCACTTAGTGTCCTCTAAAAGCTGCTTTTTTCATAACTTGCTAATGTTGTCCTCTAGTATTTTCTTAAAGAAACCCTTTGCTCCGGTGGAGCTGGTTTAGTCATTTTCCTTTTTATGCCACAGTGGGCACGCCTTCCAAACCTTGCTCACACCTTTGAAGGTACCTTTGAAAAGCCAAGTTCCCTTTCTTCAAACAGCCCAACCCACAACACATAGTGATCCCAGATTCATTGTTTGGCTCATGATCCAGGGGACTTACCTTACCAGTCTGGGCCTTTGTGTCCTTACCTGCAAAATGATGGTGAATAACACTCATATCACAGCATTGCAGAGAGGATTAGATGAGATATTTAGAGAAGTTCCTGGCAAATAACAGGGGCTTACTATGTATAAATCACTGTTATTTTGCCTGGTTTGTTTCTGAACTCCTCTGCCCTTACTATCTATATATACTTGGCCTCAAACCAAACCCTGGTGGGCCACCCATTTGTATGTCTATATGGTGGACATATATATTTTCTCTATTTTTGTACTGAAAGTACAACTTCTAACCTGAGCCTAGAACACGATGTTAAAATTAGGTCTGCTATCTATTTGGGAATTAGTATAGCTTGCAATTATCAATTTTTAAGAAAATGTCCCAGTCTCTCCAAGTAAATTTTTAATATTTGAGGAACAAGATAGTGTTTTTTATTAGTGTCAAAGATAGAACTTTTTTAAGGTATAGTTATGTTGATGTAAGAATGTCCAAACCTGTAGAGAATGTTTATAAGAGTTTGAGATAGTTGCTGGAAAACAAGATCGCAAACCTCGTTTCAGACTGATAATTCTGCAATTTCTTGTTTGCATTTGAAATTAAGGAGGGAACATAAGGAAGACTACAGGAAGGTGGGGATTGGATTACAGACAGTTAACAAAATTATGTGCTCTCTTGGGGGTGGTTACACTTATTTCAAAGGTGTGTTAACCTAGATACAAAAAACAATGGGCAGAGCTTGCTTAAGGCAGAGACAAACCTTTTATTGAACAAGTTTATATGCCTGGGACATGACTACTGACCATGACCTGATCAGTCTGTGAGGTGACTTTACCCAGAATGCACTTTCCAGCCACATTATCAAAAAAATAGAGTCCTTCTATCACCTCCCTTTCCCAAAATTCCTCTTTGGTTCTATCTAGTCAACCCCTCCCCCTAATATAACTCCTGGCCCCTGGCAACCCCTGATCTGTTCTTTGTTTATATTTTTGCCTTTTCCTGAATATCATATAAACAGAATCATACAGCATATAGCCTTTGAGTCTGGCTTCTTTCACTTAGCGTAATGCCCTTGAGATTCACCTATGGTTTTGCAAGTGTCCCTCATTTGTTCCTTGTGATCGGCGGATGGTATTCCATTGTATGGCTGTTGCAGAATTTGTTTATCCATTTACCTGTTGAAGAGCATTTAGTTTGTTTCTAGATTTTGGAAATTACAAATAAAGATGCTATAAACATTTGTGTGGCTATACCATTTTTTCCTCCCATGACCAGGATATGAGTTAATTACTCCATGTCCTTGCCAGTACCTATTGTGAAGAAAGTCCTTTCCACGTTAATAAGCTCTGAATGTTTTTAAAGTAATTTCAATCTGTGTTGCTTCCATTGCTTTTGCATGTCAATTCCATTGCTTTTGCTATGACTACTATCTCAACAACCTCTCTTACTGAGTTAAGTAACTTTGGGATATGACTCAATTTCACTCTGGAAGCCAGAGCACCTTGTCATTAGAAGCAAAATATTGGGTTTGGCAGTTGAAGAGGCCATGTAGGTTTTATGCTTCATTAAAACAAAACTCAAAACCCAAACACAATAGGCAGGGAATGGGGATTAATAATTTAGTATCTTCACTTTCTAGAGAGTAAAGAAATCTATATTAGTTCAGTTGAAAGGGGACCCTGGTTTTGCTTGCTCTCCACCCCCAGCCATATGTTTTTCTGGTTGCCTGCTGGAAATATTCAGTGTTTTCTGTGAGCTGGTTCTTTTAGAAGCCAACTAACTACAGTGAGGGAGAGGGTGGCAGAGATAGTAATGAGGCACTAACTAGGTGCTAACAAAGGGCGACAGCTAAGAGGAGAGAAGGTGGAAATGTGATAATGAAGAACTTCTAATTAGGTTTCATGGGAAACAGAATGCTGAAGATGCGCTATGCTGAAAAGAACTCTAGCAGTAGCAGAGGTACAGGGATGGGGAAGTTGATGCTGGAATGGGCTGGAAAGGCTAGTGAGGCAACGCTCCTGTGAGTTACCCGTCTTCATAGTCATGACCCAAACACAAACAAATTCATGGAGACCAGCAACCACTTCATTTAGAATTGTTGATAGCTTGGATCATCATGCGGACAGAAAATGAAAAACAAAACCTATCTTTTCTGTCTTTACTGTAAGCTTCTTGAGTAATCTTAATTTTTACTTAATTTTCACTGCTAATGTTTAAGTCACAAAAAGACATGAGTATTTACTGATTGCTTTATTGCAAAACTGAAAGATGTTTTAAAAAAGATCTTGTTTAATACTATAATTGTGGTAAACATGATTGGAAAGGAAGAAGTCAAATGATGTAGCAGACAGAACTTCCAGATGGGGATCAGAGAACCTGGGTACCAGACTTATTTTGTAGTGGCCTGCCCAGGAGGGGGCTTGCAGCTGAGTTTACAAGATCAGGGAGAGCAAGTAACTAAGTAACTGGGAAGTAAGAACAAAGAATTTTGTATTAACTCCTATCAGCAGTTCCCCTTTCTTGCTTCTGTAAGCTGCTTCCTGCTTTTGAGCCAGAAGTAACGGTCTGAATGACAGACCATCCCCTCACCCTATATAAGCAATTGTTCCCCACTGATCGGGGCCCAGAATTTGGAGGTTGCCTCCTCTGGGTCTGCGTGCGTAAATAAAGTTCTACTCCATACACTCGAAAGTGGTTGAGTTGTCTTCTGTAACAGTGTTTGCTGCCATCTAACACTGTGATTTTGGGTAACGCTCATTAATCTTGCATCTTAGTTTCCCTAAAAATAAAATCAAGATATTTGAGTGTATGCCTTTAAAGACCCTTTCTAGCTTTAGAGCCCATTATTCTAAAGAGCAAACAGGATATAAATGATCGCTTTTTATTTTTATATGTTTTTTGGCTAGTGAGGTAGAAGGTAGTCCTAGTTTCCATGGCTCACATTGATAGGAATCCACTTATAAGGTCTGTCCCTTAATTTGTTTTAAAATTCTGATGCCTGTTTCATGAATATTTGGAGTGGTGAGTCTTTGTTATTATTTCTTAAAGAAATTTTAGGTCTCTATTGTTGTTTGTGGGCAAAATGAGCCAAAGAAAACCACAGCGCACTATCTTGAGACTTAACCAGAGTGCTATGCTACAAGTATTTTCCATTTTCATTACAACTGTCATAAGAATAGATGTACACAATAGCAGTTTCAGTTTCTTCTGTTACTCATTGCCTCACATGTTCTGTGAATTACAGGGGTATGTGGTATTTCCAATATGCTCTGATTTGACTTATTGCTCCATTCAGTTGGGTTTTTTACTAACCTGTGAAGCAGGAGGGTGTAAAAAGAAACTGAAACATCATGATGTGGGCAAGGTCAAAATAGTCCTGAATACAGGGATTAATAAGGGGTGTCAGAGGACCTTGACGACAAAGTTGCATGACTTCTATTGCTCTGTGAGCTTCCTTTTCCACTACATTTAGATTAAAGCTACAGGGGCAAGAGTTATGGGGGCAGGATCCCTAGAGCAGACGCTAACTCTCCTGCATTGTGCCTTCACAAACGGGACTATGATGATCAGGTAGGGAACCTTCCTATTATTAAGAAAAGCACCTTACTGCTGGGAATCAGGGTCTGTTACGTTGACTTCACAGTCAGAGGTGTGCCAAGATGAAAGGGGAGACAGAGCAATTCATTCCCATTTAGGGAGTGCTTAAGGCTTAATGGCCCTCTCATGAGGGCAAAATCAGCCAATGCAGGATATAACCACTGGCTTGCAGAGATCAAGTACATTTTTACTTACAACACATTAGGTGCCATTTTGTAATAGGTACACTGATCAAATCAGTAGCTCATTAAGTAATATGTCCTTTTACTGAACAACATTGGTATCACCACATGAGAAGATTACAAATGAACATTCCAAATTTTCTTTTTCACTTTGAAGCATTGTTTTTAAGGTATAGAAATAGACATTATTTTAATGTGAGTATTGATTTGGTTTATCAGGATGCAGTATTAGGACAGGTAGCCATGACATACTCATTGAATAAAATCTTTCCTGATATTATTCACCACCTCTCCAAAGGTATTTTGTACACTTTTGTTTTTCCTGATTTATTAGCCATGTAGTAGCAAGAATCTTGTCTCATAGCTGACACTAACTACCTGGTGATTAGTCATTTTAATTTATTGGAAACTTATTTTTATTGTCTACAACAAGAGTCAACAAACTGTGGTCAATAGGCCAGATCAAGCCTGCCACCTGTTTTTATAAATAAAGTTTTATTGGAACACAGCTATGCTCAGCCATTTACTTGGCTGCTTCCCCCTCTCCCCCACAGTCCAGTTACATAGTCATGACAGACACCATATGACAGGCAAAGTTTCAAATATTTACAATTTGACTTTTTACCGAAAATCTTGTGCTAATCATGATCTGCAATGAAAGAGAGATGAGTCACCAGCTTTCAACCTTTTAAAAAAAGTTTTGTGAGGCACATTTTTTAAACTAAATACTGTGCAGAAGTCCAATATACAAACCAGATGAACACAAAGTTTCTGTGGCTGAAGAAATAGTTAACGTCGAAGGGAACTATCTCATTTGGCTCTGTCTGTCTCCAAAGTTTTTCCCAAAGACCATCCCCCACCTGCCCTGGCTCAGTGTGAAAGCCCTTTGAAGAAATCATCTCCAAGGTATTTTACAGCTCTGGACCTACATATATAGTTTCTCACATTTTTTTAGTATATGTGGAAAAGTGGAATTCACTGATAGATTGACTTCTTGTTTTCAATCTTCTATTCTTAGGTTGCTACAAGACCTCATTTGTCTACCAGCCAATTTCAATTGGTTGGACTGTTGGTGATGCTACAACATGATGTATACTGTGTGGCAAGCCTTTAATGTCTTCATGTTGCTTGAAAAATCTTTGTATCCTGATAAAAGAGAAACCAAAGCTACACTTCTAAAACACACCACAAGGGTAGGATCTATCAAAGCATAATGTCTCAATTGCCACATGCAAGTTTGCCTTTCAAAGCTGGGACCAATGGCTAAACTGTTTATTTCCATATGCTTTAAGCCAGCTTTTCTGGTGATGGATGCAGCAAAGGAATTGGATGTGGCCTAACAGCAGAATAAAATCTAATTCAGTTAGTGTTTATGGAATGCCACAGGGTGTGGGCTGTTGTGTTAAACAAGATAAATTTTTTTCTGTGGTGCTTATTTTCTCCATACAGCATTTCTAAGGCTTGTTTTGCCTTCTCAAATAACCTGGAAACTTTCAGTTCATTGGAGGGAATCCCCACTGAAAGTTATGTCTTTGACCCTTGACTTTTTACTATGTGAAGGGGAAAAAATGGTAGTGAAATGAGATGGAGCTTATGGAAAGGAGTAATAGCTGTAGACTCTTAATAAGTGTCTTGTGCCACACTCATAGTTTTCTTTTTTATTTCTCATGACTAATTACAGAGCAGGTATTAAATGACATAAATGTGAAAACAGTAACTTCTCAAAGTCACACTACAAATAAGTAGTAGAACAGGGATTCAAAGTATGGATGCTTAAATCTATCAAATTGTATTGGTCATTAGCACTGGTTCAAATACTAAAAACATATAATAAGTACTCATGTAAAATATGCACGTGAGTAATATGTCCACAACCACATAAAAGTTGGAATTATTGTTCCAAATAGATAGGACAGCATTAGTTGGCATAGTGAACAGCTTATATAATTTGGGAAATAATCGTGGAAATAATGGTCACCAATACAAAGAGATAATAGGGATTTGTCTCAGCAAGAAATCAGGAGATTAATAAGGACATATCCTTCTCTTCAGACTGGGAATCAAGTGGAAAGGGATTAAGAAGTACAAACTTCCAGTTATAAGTCATGGGAACGTAACGTACAATGTACAGACTAATATCATAATAACTTTGTACAGTGACAGATGGTTACTGGACTTACGTGATAAGTATGTAAAAGTTGAATCACTATGTTACAGACATGAAACTAATATAATATTGTATGTCAACTATAATTAAAAATAAATGTAAAAGAAAAAATAGAAAAGACCAGGAATCAGCAAAGATTTTCTATAAAGGTCCAGATGGTTAAGTTCAGGCTTCATGGGCCAGATCGAGCTGCCGTTGTAGCACCACCGTGGCCCTAGTCAGCTGTAAACAAACAAATGTAGCTGGGCTCCCATAAACCTTTATTTATGGTCAGAATTTCATATAATCTTTACTTCATTGGAGTCATTAGATGGATTTTTTTTAACCATGTGAAAATGTAAAAACCCTGATTAGCTCATAGGCTAGACCGAAATGGAGGACATGTGGAATTTGGCCTGTGAACCTTGTTTCCAACCCTTGTGTTAGACCAGTGGTCCACAAACACCTTAAAAAGCATCCATAGAGCTTGTTGGAAATGCTTCCTCGGGCTTCACCTCTAAAGGTTCTGATTCGGTTGGTCTGGATTGAGGTCTAGAGCGTGTATTTTTAAAAAACTTTCTAGGTGAGTTTTTGGTAAGTCAGTCAGGCTTCCAGGGAGAAGCAGGAGGCACACTGTGAGTAGGACACACACCAAGTGTGATTTATTTGTTTGTTTACTTATTTATTAAGTGGAATGATGAGGCTGGGGTGTAGGTGAGCCCTGAGGGGTGAGGCAGGAACCCAGGGCTAGCAGCGGAGCATCTGTTAGCATGAAAGGGAAGGAAGGGGCACTGCAACCCTTCTGCTTAGACTCCCGTGGTGTTGACTGAAGCATCTATTCAAAGCAACTTTGTAGGGAAGGAGCCAGGGGTATAATATGCTGACTTTACCTTTTTCCCTCCTTTAGTCTCCTGGCAGTGGCTTCATTGATGAAACACAACCAGAAAACAGGGCACACTGGAGCCCTATTGATGTGCTCTAGGTCGGTCAGCCTCCTGGCACAGGGCAGGCTGGAGAAAGCTGGAGAGTAAATCTGAAGAGGCAAACGAATGACACCTTGATGATTAATGGCACAGGCATTTTTAGGAATTTTGGGTCCCCCTGTTCTGTGGATGGGACTTATTATCTTAACTCCCTATTGTTCTTGCCCGTGGCCCCAGGCAATAATGGCAGACAAGTACTGACACTGCAACCTCCTCCACTGTCTGTCAGGCTTTTAGAAGCACATTTTTTCTCATCCTCAATAAACACGTGAGGATTTAGGGCCATTTGGGGTGTGTTTTAGTTCCAGAAAATCCATAAAATTGACCACACAAGAAGTTGGTTGAATGATTAGGGTCAGGGACCACGGATCCAAATGTCAACAGTAGGTCTTGATCTCTGATTTCTCTCCTATTGATAGACTTAGGGGAAGAGAGAGGAAATCTAAGTCTTGGACAGAGGGAAGCAAAGGGGGAGAAAAATGGCATCTCCTGGGCCCAAGTTATACCTCACCTTCACCTTAGGTGTAGAAGGTTATAATACGTACCCATTGGTTAAAAGAATAAATCATTTCTTGTTTAGTTGAGATTGGAAAAGGTTAATCTAATGGTCAAGAAAGGAAAATGTCAAACATAAATACATTCCTTTTTTTTAAAGATTTTATTTGTTTATCTTTAGAGGGGAAGGGAAGGAGAGCAGGAGAGAAAGATCAATGTATGGTTGACTATTGTGCGTCCCCTGCTGGGAACTGGCCTGCAACCCAGGCATGTGCCCTGACTGGGAATCCAACTGCAGTTGTTTGGTTCACAGGCCCGTGCTCAATCCACTGAACTACACCAGTCAGGACTAAACTTGATGTCACCCCAATAATTCAACAAAAAGGTCAGCAGTGGACATCGTAGTTCAATTCCAATGGACTCATAGGAAAGAAGCCCCATTTACGTGATCTAAAGAGAAGGGGGAGGATCTGCAGGCTCCCAGGCTCCCAGGCTCACAGGCCAGGAAGAGCTTCCATGGAAACACAGGCCCCAACAGCTTAAGTAACTCCCATCTGACGAGTGGCCGGAAAGGAGAAAGCAGCTTAGTTTCCAATTTAAAAAGGGCAGTGGAAGTTTAAGAACACTTTGCATTTGTAGAATTTGAACTTAGTGGTTACCATCCCTGAAAAATCTAATCCTTACAAAACATGTCCTTTTGAACGTAGTACTCCAGCTTACGTTTTAAGATCTCCCCATTTTCAGAGAAAATGATTTCATAGCTGAAAAGTACCATATTTTGTGTGTCTAATGCGCACTTTTTTGCCCAGCGTTTTAAGGGAGAAATACGGGTACGCATTTTACCTGGGTATAATGATTACATACCATGGGTATAATTAGCCCGTGTATCACACACAAAAGAGTGGGTGCACATTATACATGGGAGCACAGTACACATGGTAAAATACAGTATTTTTCATGTTAGAAGGGCCTGAGCATAAATGTTATCAAAAGGTTAAAGGTGCTTTTCTCCTGGTGGCTTCCCGTTTGTTTGGTAGACTTAGGGAAAGATCTACTCAAACTTGGTTGGTTTTCTTTTTTCATTTTATAGCAAAACCTTCTTTCTTTATTCTTTCATCTTCCCTATAGATTCCTGTAGATAGTAGGACTGTCCAGTCTACTTTAGAACACGGGTCCCCAACCTCCAGGCAGCGGGCTGATATGGGTCTGGGCTGGTTAGAAACTGGGCCGTGTAGCAGGAGGTGAGTTTCAGTGTAATGAGCTTGAATCATCCGGAAACCATCCTTCCCACCCCCGGTCCCTGGAAAAATTGTCTTCCATGCAACTGGTTCCTGGTTCGAAAAAAGGTTCAGGGCCACTCTTTTAGACAGTGAAGAAAAGGAAGTAAATATAAGCTAAAGGCCAGACACTAGACTAGATCTGTTGAGGTGAGTTTGGCTCTTAAAGGCAGTGGGACTCGAAGGCTAAAGCAAAGAGAACATTTCCCTGAGAAGGGGCCTCTGTGGTCTACAAAGTTCTACATGTCTGTTTGGCTTTTGCCTCTTATATAATAACCATCCATTTATTGCCCCATTTGTCTAAATTTTCACATTCTTATGGTTTACTTTATATATAAATAGACATTAATCCTGTTTACCCACCATCAGTATGAAGCAAAGAAGAAAATCTGCTCACCAAATGAAAAATTTCAAGAGATTTCAAAAAGGGCATTAATGAATTGGTGGTACATCTGGGGGGAAAAGGAATGGCAATAATCTAATAATTTTCAAATTACTAAGTTTTCTCTTTGTTCTTCTCCTGATGACTTTGAACAGATTGTCCTAACCTCAAGCCAGAAAGTTTGTTTTGCTCTTTAGTATCCTGATTATTGGTAGGTCCTTGCTTCATGACTTGTTCCACCATTTTGTCCTTACATTTTCTCAGACAGAGCCATTTCCATTGGACTTCACAATAGAAGTACAATGTTTCAAAAGGAATTCACTTAGGAAGTTTGGAAAGCCAATTCCTCAAACTGCATTTCTCCCATTATCCTCTTCACTGGCACTTAAGCTGGGCTTGAGAAATTATTAGACATTTCCCATTTGGAGATTCTTAGATAATAAGATAAAATATATAAACGAATTGGCACTGAACAGAAAAAATCAAGAAGTAACTAACTGATCAATAACCAGAGTAGCTAATTACCCCAAAATAAGTTTCCATTTTCTTTGATGAATTCTCTCTGGCTCTGTCTAACTGATTAAGTAGAGAGTATAAATCAAAACTACCTCCTCAGAGGTGAGAAGCCACTAGAAACGCTCTTATAAAATGTCCAATGAATTCTATCTGTTCCTTAAATCATGGATTGCCACTTAATCACAGGTTACTTTTGTTCAGCAGCCGAGAATGGAATGACATACTAACCCTTGGAAATTGCTGAGATTGCTTAATTTAAGAGATACATTTAAACTAGCCTTTTTGAGGACATCTTTAAAACCAAAGCTCTTGATGACTTTGTTGCTTCACGTATATAACCCTTGCCTCCATCCCTGGTCTTCTGGGTGGTTTTCTTTGTTGTGGTTGTTCTTTACTCTTAATGCATATAACGTGATTTCTCCTTAAACTATAGTGTCATTTTCTTCTAATTTGTTCTGTAAGTTACTTTTAAAATATCAAACTTTTCTACATGTGACTACATTATAAATATAATTGCCTCCCAAATTGAAGATTGCGGGGTGGGCAGCAGAGATGGGAGTTCTGGGAAGAAGGAATTTAAATAATTTTATCTTTTTGTTTTCTTTCTATGTATAGACATATATAGTTTCAATCCTCACTCATTGGTATTTTTATTGATGTGTGAGAGAGAGAGAGGGAGAGATAGAAAGAGAGAAAGAAACATCGATCAGCCATTGATGGGCTCTTGGCTGCCTCTGACTGGGGACAGATCCCACAGCCCTCTGGTGTACAGGATTATCCTTCAATCAACTGAGTACTGGCCAGTGCCATATATATATATATATATATATCATTTTTTAAGAGTGATAGATAAATGGAAAAGTGAGCAAAAATGTGGGAGGAATTTTGATGCATTTCTCATTTTCATACAAAAGGATTCCGATGAATAATTTTAAACACACACACAAAGCAAAAAACCAGGAATAATGTTCTGATTTCCTATTTTCTGCTCTTCCTACATTCTTCACTGTGCTCTCCCCCTCAAGACTTTGATCACCTTTAAAACCCGAGGCTGTGGAATGAAATGTCTTCGAGACAAGACAGGAGCCGTGAGTGGAACTGCTGTGCGTTACAGAGCCAACTCCCATCCAGAGGAAGTGGCCACTAATTTGGGAGACATGTGTGCCCAGTGTTCCCAGAATTCTATATTTTCCAAGAAATCTGGACTTTTATGTGAATTTTTTTTGAATTTGGAATGGTGGAGACTTATTCATTTAATGGAAAAGCCCTGTGTGGGCCACTGGCACACACGTGTAGGCCAGATTGAGTCTTTGGGCCACCACTTTGCAACTTCTGACAGTGTTCTGGGCTTTGGATGGATGCCTGCTCCGGGGACTTCAGCACTACTAGAAGAGGAAAATTTCTGTTCCTGTGCTTTGGTTTTAGTATAAGGAGAGAATGAAGGTGACACGAACTCATAAGCATATGTATTTGCATGAAAGAGAGACCAAACTCTAGCTTACTGTCTTAATAAGGAGGGAAATGCAGGATCATGTAGTCTGGTCAGGGTTTTCTTTCAGAAGTTCTTTTTAAAAAAGCCTTCGTTAGCTCATGGAAATATTTTGTGATTTCATAGAGATCTTTGATTTGTACATTTTTAGTTTTATATCAAGGAAATAGGATCAGTCAAATACATTTTCACCTATGGTAGCAACTATATTCAAGTAAAGCATTGATCTTTAAATATATGCTTTTCCTGAAACTTGCATATGTTTAAGTCTTGGTCAATTGGGTTATTAACCAGGGCTAAACTTCTGGTTTTTTGTAACTTACACTTGTTTTGATTATTCAGAGAGACAAGAAAGAATGATTAAGAGTACCAGCTCTCAGGTGAAAAAAACTTGAGTAGCAGTGGTAAGGAAGCACCTTCAGAGAGAAAGACTTGAATTTGAACCCTATTTTTTAACAACTTGCCCTTGATTTAGGGTACCTAACATCTTTAAGCTTTCATAACACTGTTCACAATGTTAGCCACTGGATGGATAGAGACTTGGTGAGCTGATTGGGATGAAGGTTTTATTTCCCTAACTAACAATGTGAAGTTAGTAGGTAGAGTTAGATAATGGAAGGTCTTGAGTGTGTGTGAGAAGTTTGGAGTCTAGGGCTCAAGTTTAGAGTCCAAGTTTAAAGTCTAAGTTTGTAGAGTAGGATAAAGAATAAAAATACCTGAGTAGAGGCAACCTACTAAGTTATTTCAAGAACAGCAGTTTAGCAGTAGTGTTTGTGATGACGTAGATTTGGGTAACTGTTGCAACAATCCATAGGAAAAGTAACAGTTTAGGTTAGATCATGATTGTGGAAACAATAAGGGAGAAATGGACTTAAAAGATACCAGCAGATGTGACTTTCATAATAAATAGACACAACCTGAAATTGTAGAAAAGCTACACAGCAGCAAATCTAAGAATTGTAGAATTCTTTTAAAGGGAATTTATGGTTGGTGAAAGAGAAGAGAGAGCCAATGATTAAGAACTGAGTAATGTCTAACAGTTGAGAATGGGGAGGGGAATATACTAGAGAAAATGGAGAAGAAATAGAATATTCAAATAATAATAGTTCTTTCATTTAAACATTTCAAGATACTCTTATATCCCTTATATCTTTAATGCTATTGGTATGATACCTCATATCTCACTCATCTTCTAGAAATGCAACAGATTTCCTTTGCTTCTGGCCCCGTCTTCCCTAAGAGGTTTTTATCACTTGATTTCACTATTATATGCTTGTCTCTGAATTGATGTAGCATTGTGTAAATCACAGGTGGCAAACACAAAACCCGCAGGCCAAATCCAGCCCTCTACCTTGTTTGATCCGGCCTGGCACCTTGTTTCTACCTGGTGGCAGCACCAAGCTCTCGCTTAACTGTTAAGGAATAGTTACATTTACATTTGGCCCTTTGAAGGCAACCACAAGGTTGATGTGGCTCTCGGTGAAAATGAGTTTAACACCCTTAATGTAGATGAACAAGATCAAGAATGTCACAATCTGGTATAAAATATGATACTTCATTTCCTTGTCCATTTGTATGTGTCTCATATCAACAAGGAGTCAGAGCCTATTCCATTTTCTCCTTAATGAGTTGAATGATGTACCTTTTGTTAATAATACAACTGTGAGCTCTTGCAGGGCTGGACCCTTCTTGTTTTGTTGCATCTTTCCAGTGAAATTTTATAGTATGCCTTCTGATCTTGTCTCATAAAATATTAAATTGAACTATGAGTAGGTTTTTGTTAAATTTTATAGAACATTTTAATGTATTTTCCAAACTGAAGCATGCTCTTATCACTTATCGTTTAAGAGCTGATCTTACGTAGTGGGTGAGAGATGAGGAGATGAGGAGAGAAGAAATATTAGCAAGAGGGACTTTGTGAGACTTATGAGTGACTGAACGTGGGAGATGGAGAAGGAATCAGAGGGTCAAGGATGCCTCCTAAATGTCTACCTTGGACTACTGGGTAGACTACCTGTTCAGCAATATAAAGATGAATAGAAAAGGAAAATGTTTAGAAGGGAGAGGGATAATGCTGATGCCACCAGGAATGGCCATTGCAGCTCTGTATACATTCCTTTATAATCAGTCTTCTTGTTGGCAGAGCATTTAACTAGAAAGCACATGGCCTGAGACCCTGACGAAAACATGTGGCCACCCATTCATACGTTTCCCTCCTCTTGCATCTTGCACCTTGGGAGAAGGAGGGCACGGCTGAGAGGAGAAACATGGAGATGAGGTGCCCAGACTTCCTTTAGGGAAGGACTTTGTGCCCCAGTGCTCAGTCTGTGGAATTCCTGAGCAAGACGGGGTGATAAAAATCGAGGAATTTTTGCATCATGGGAGATAACTCTAACAGATAATACTCACTCTAGAGCTCTCTGAGTGGGAATTTTTGGAATCTTTGAAATTTCATTTCCTCCTCTGCTCCATCCTGTTTCCTGTCTTTCCCTTCCCATGTAGGATCTCTAATAAAAATTTTTGCGCCAAAAAATTTCGTAGTATCTGCTTTTGGAAATGCCATCTTGTCACATATACAAACAGTGCTGCGGAGATTTTTTAGATCTCAGCATCCCTGAGATTGCCCTTGGATTTCTAGAAAGAAGGGGTGAAGGCATGTACCCTAGAATATGGTGGAATGAGGGGCTGCAGTACGTCCTAATTGTTACTGGCCTATTAGAATGAGGTGAGGCTGCCTTAGCTTGGAAAGAAATGACTCTGGGAAAACAACTGAGCAGTTAATTTTATGATTGGATTAAAGGTACTTATAATCTCTAAGACAGCCTTAGTTTAAAACCAGCATATTGCAGCAATCGTCCTAAATGGGAGCTTCCTTCAAATAAAGAATATCAAAGAAACCGTGGGAAAGTTTGAAGCAAGTTTAGGTGCTGTGAATCGGAACACTTCAATCTCTTATTAAATGAGTGCAGTGTGATAATAATATAATGACACCTGGCATTTAGATTGCATATTTATTTTCCCTAAGACGTTCCTAATGCACTTTAATGCATGTCTTCCCCCCCCCCCTTACTGCTGACTTTCCTCAAGTGGGGGAAGAAAGAATAGAGATAATTGAATCTTTAATAGCTAATATTCCATTTTTTTGATTCAACTACTTTCCCCAGTACACCTGTTTTAGAACTATGAGAAATACTAAAAATGATTTTACTTCCTGTCCCTTTGACAGTCGAGGGGAGGTTGTCAGAATAAGAAATAAGTTTGTTTGTATAAATAGGGCAGTGAGGGGTTGTGGGAATAAGGAATCTGGCTACTGAACAATCTGCAGACAGGATAATCTACTCCTTAATCACCAAAATTGATACCAATTCCTAAGCTTTTATCATAATCATTAAAAAGCTAACATTACTAACATTTGTGTATCTTAGCCATGTGCTGAGAAGGTATACTGGTAAGCATTTTATATATGCTATTTTATTTGTTTTCCCAATATTCCTGGGTGGTATTTTTCCCCTTATTTCACAGTGTTGAAACTTGGACTCAGGGATTGAGTAAGATGTCTAAGGTTGCACAGCTGATAAGGGACAGTGCTTGGATTGGAACCTAGGAGATATTTCACCCTAGAGATGGACCTTCTACCCACATTGCTTATTGCTACCCTTATGTAAAACTTCCTTATATGAAGCTGCTCTACTGACTTTACAGTTAAAACAATAGAGTGTGTGTATATGTGTGTGCATTATGGGGCGGGGTTGGTGGGGGAGTCTCCTGGAATAGACCCTAGGAGAAGAGCTTGCTGAATATGCTTAAAACAAGACAGCTTTACAAATAAAGGCCCAGGTTTCCATCGACTGTTGCACCTTTCCAACCTCCCCCCCCCCCCCCCCGCATGGAAATCTTTGGCTTTTCCAGTACAACTCAGGGAAGATGATTTAACATCTTTAAAGATGACATCAAAAATATAAACAAAACAAACAATAAACATTGCACAACTATGCTAAGTCATGCCCCCAAAAGAAGACAACAGGAAAAAGCTAGAGTTTGCCAAATGGAAAAACAGCTAAACTGGTAGAGACAGAAATGTTAATTCAGACTTCAAGATGATAAAAGACTTGTTATAAACAAAGAAGATTGGGGGAGAAAAAAAAGTTGTACTCAGCCAAATCCCCCAGATATATGTAAGCAACTAACTCTCACTGAGATTGATGAATGTACCAGTTTCTTCATTTTAATAGACACTATTAGACTTTGCATGGTCACAGGGCTCTCTGTATCCAAGCCCTTTTCTGGTTGGTACTAGTGAAGCAAGTCAAAAAAGTCCAATGCTTTCACTGCATTCAGGGCGAGAAGTTTGCTCACAATGGAAAGTGCGGAGCTCAGTTTGCCTGGGGTTAAATGCATGGGCATGGCCGCTGTTGGTCGATCTTGGGAAAGAGGGAGGCTTGCATAGAATAGCTGACCCTATTTTGGGATTCATGTCAGGCCATTATTATTATATGTTTGTTCAATATTGTCATCCTAGGAGCAATCTTCCCTAAATTGCTACCTTCCACATCTGATATTATTTAGAACAATGCACAATTAGCCACATTTCTGCATGAGGAACTTTTCTCCAAAGCAAATGTGATAAACTTTGGTAGCGTGGTACTCCTACAAATAAGGCTTGATTGAGGCTGCTTAATATAGTAATTTATTTATCAGTGTAAATGAGCCCAGTCGTCTTTGCATATGTCAACATCCATTTGTTTAGTGGGTGTATTGGGGTCAAAATCAGCCTCTCATTCATAGGAATATTTATCTACACCCACAGATGCATCTGAGTCTGCATTTGATGTTGCTTCATGCTAGTCCATAAGGAAAAATTTCCTTTCTAATTAAATTGCTTTTTATTCTTACTGGGAGATATGTTTGTATTGTTCTGATGTAATTACTTTTGTTTATTTTTGCCTCTCAAAGCAGATTTTGAAATCTTAAGGGTAGAGAAAAAGTTTTGTATTTCTTTTATAACCTCATTTCTTTTCACTATTCCAATCACCAATAAATACTTTTTAAGTTTGACACTCTGCAGAAGTAGGTGTGCAATAAATATTTGTCAGATGGTTTTGTAGACTTGTGTGTTTAGTCAAATAGAGAAATAGCCTTAGGGAGAGACTTGTTCCAAGTAGGTTGAGTTTTAGAAGCCAATAACAATGAAAAAGCAGTTTTAAATCTTTGAAGAATATTGGTTGACACCATCTCAGAAGCAGCCAGTTTAGCAGCATGGGTGGAAGGGGTGGGACCTACATTTGTGAGTCCATAGAATAGGCATTATCTTGTGACTCTGCCCTCTAAGAATCTCATGGTTTCACTTCTAATATTTTAGTTATGTGTATTTCCCATCGCTTCCTTCACTGACTTTTCATTGCCATCTTTCCACTGTCATATTATCATATTACTTTAACTCTTCTGTAAGGCTACCATTTTGGTTGAATGTGCCTTGGGGAGAAAGTGCTTTTCTTCAGTCCCATCTTGGATATCTCAGTAATGTTTTGCCTTTCCTCTGCAATTAAGAAAAGTACACTTGAAATTGGAGAACTCTTTAATTCTGGAAATTTCTCATCTGCTATCTTTTCAAATGTTGCTTCTTAACCATTTTCTTTTTTCTCTTCTTCTGGAACTCATGTTTAGTGATATGTTAGATATATGAGGTCTGTCCAGAAGGTATCCAGCCACGTAATGTGAAAAATAGAGACATTTACTGAAGAGGATACAAAATACAAGAAACAGTATACATAGGACAACAATGCCTCAGTCCTCTTCAAAGTAGTCATCTTAGGACCTCACACAGTTCTCCCAGTCGCCATCAGCTGCCCCATTGTATTTTCCTGAATCTCATCTATGGTCTGAAATGTCTTCCCTTTCAAAGGTAATTTTAGTTTTGGGAAAAGCCAGGAGTTGGGCTGATTGCATCTTTGCTACATCTTCGGGAAAAGCAAGGTGTCAAATCTGGGCTGTGGTAGGGCTGAGTCACCTGGGTGATTTGATGTTTCACCAAAAAACTCTGGACAAGACATGATGCATTAGTGGGCATGTGTCATGATGAAGCTGCCAATCACCAGTTACCCATAGCTGCGGCCTTCTGAATCATCTGAATATTTTCCATGGAGGAATGTTCAAGCTTAATGGAAAATCTGATGTAGATTTGTTGCTCTACTCACTAAGTCATTTTGAATGTGATGGCCACACAGTACACATGCTTACTCAGTGGTGTCTACCACCCCCACTGACTAGTGCAGTGAAGTCATCAATGTTTACACATTCCAGTTCCTCTCCTTGGCTGCCAGGTTACATTGATGTGTGCAAACCATTCTCATTATATTAACAATGGCTGGACTTTTTCTGGACAGACCTCATGTAATCTAAGTTCCATTTTGCTTATCTTCTCTCATTTTTTGCTTTGTCCTTCTGATGTCTATGGATGAATTCCTTAGTGTTATTTTCTAAACCATTACTACTCTCAAAACATGTCTACAACCTGGAGTATGATTCATTGTTATTGTTGATATTACTTCAATTACTGTTTATTGGCAAGATTTCAAGCTAGTTTTTAAAATAGTACCCGATTCTTCCTGTTTTATTTAATAATTTATTTATTTTATATGAACAAAATCAACCTTCCAATAATTGATTCCAATCATTGAATGTCTCTCTTGATTTTGGATTTCCTTGTTTATGATAAAATTTTTGTTTGAATAGATTTTCTTTTGCCCTCCTTTCATTTCTTCTGACAGTTTACCTTATTTTTGAGTCCAGCTTTATCTTAGATTTTATTACTCACTGCCATGAATTTAAGAGGCATTACAAGTGTCAATCATATAAAAAAAATATCCAACTCAGTCGATGTGAAGAACTGCAGAACACTGAGCATTAAAAATAAGTCGTAAAAGCTACCAAAAAGAAAAGACAGAATATCTAGGAAAAATATTTTTCTACCTCAGCAAAAATATATATTAGAAGACAATTAAGTAATACCTTTAGAAAGCAGTGGGAGAACAATTGTCATCTTAGAACTTTATATCCAGCTAAACTGTCAATGAAAAGGGCAAAATAAATGTATTTTCAGTATAAAAAGTAAGTCATCACCCAGACTCTAGGAAAAACAACATGAAAACTTAATCCAAAGGGAATGCACAGTACACAAGCATACAGTAGGCACAGAAAATTATTTTTAAATTTTTAAGTAGTTAAATGTAATAAATCATTGGTTGTTTTTTTAAAAGAATTATGATATCTAATTTAAAAATTATTTTTATATTTATTTTCGACATGTAAAACTAACAATCTAGGCAGCAATAAAATATTCACACAGAAAAATACACTTTAAAGATGACAGTATTAAGTTTAGAATGCAGAGGTCATGCATCTTCCACTTCTTGTTAGAGTAACCACACACTCCCCCATCTTCTTCCTGTTCTTAAGTGACATCTGGGCAGGTCCAATGGAAACTAGTGTAGAAAAAATCATGGGTACAGCCAGCCTTTGCTGATTGATTATTTCTTACTTGTGAAACAATTTTCTGTACCAATTATTTCTTTGCAGATGACAGAAGCCATTTAATCTAATGACCATGATAATTAATTTTCATTATGAAGCAGATTGCTTAATGATGCTGCAGCCTAGATTTCATTATGGAACTAAAACACAAAATTTGCCTGCACTCCTGGAACATAACTTTCAAGTTTGCTAAATCAGGGAGTAAATGGGATCATGACTTTTCTTATAGTCAACTGAAGCAAAGTTTGGGTGAGAGTGTTAAAAGGCTGTAGCAGATTTTTTTTGTTTGTTTTTGCTTTTCGAAGTGTGAAATCAGCTAAGGTTCTTAAAAAGAAGTGTCTGACCAGCAACATCAGCATCACTTGGGAACGTGTTAGAAATGCAAATTCTAGGGCCTCACCTTAGACCTACTGAACCCGGATCTCTGAGGGTGGAGCCCAACAGCCTGCATTTTCATAGGCCTTCCAGATGGTGCTGATGCTGGTGAAAGTTTGAGAACTACTGGTGTGGAGAACAAAGGAGAGAGGCAAAACAGGCTTTCTTCTTTAATATTATTAAAATATAGGTAATTTATTGTGTTAGTTTAAGATGTGCAACATAGCTGTTTAACATTTATATACTTAACAAAATGCTCATCATGATAAGGCTAGTAACCATCTGACACCCTACAAAATTATTATAATATTATTAAGTATATTTCCTATTCTATATATTACATCCATAAGACTTACTTATCTTGTAACTGGGAATGTGTACCTCTATTCCCTTTCACATTTTTCATCCTTCCCCTTCCCCTCACCAGACCATGAGTCTGTTTCTGTTTTGTTTTATTTGTTTACTTATTAGATCCTACATATAAATGAAGTCATACAATATTTGTCCTTTTCTGCCTGACTTATTAGACTTAGCATAACACCCTCTAGGTCCATGCATGTTGTCACAAATGGTAAGATATCATTCTTTTTTATGTCTGAGTAATATTCCATTATTCTTTACCAATTTACTTACTGGTGGACACTTAGGTTATTTCTATATCTTGGCTATTATAAATAATGCTGCAATAAACATAAGGGTATATACATCTTTCCAAATTACTGTTTTAATTTTCCTTGAATGATAGCTAGAAGTGGAATTCCTTGGTCATATAGTGATTCCATGTTTTATTTTTTGAGGAGCCTTTGTACAGTTTTCCATAGTGGTTGGACCAGTTTGCAATCTCACCAATAGTGCATGAGAGCTCCCTTTCATCCACGTCCTCAACACTTGTTCTTTATTGTGTCTTTTTGTTAATATTCCCTCTCACAGTTTTGCAGTGATATCTCATTGTGGTTTTGATTTGCATTTCCCTAATGATTAGTGATGTTGAGCATAGTTTCATGTGTCTGTTGGCCATTTGTATGTCTTCTTTGGAGAAGTGTTTATTCAGGTCCTCTGCCCGTTTTTTTTTAGCCAGATTGGTATTTTTTTAAGTTTGTCAGTCCTTTTATATTTTGGATATTAACCCTTTATCAGATATATGAGTTGCAAATATGTTTTTTCATTCAGTGGGTTGCCTTTCATTTTGTTGATAGTTTCCTTCACTATGCAAAAGCTTTTTAGTTTTAGTTTGAAAGAATTCATATCTTTAAAATTTCCATATTACCCAAAGAAGTATACAGATTCAGTGTAATCTCTATTAAAATGCCAGTGACATTTTCACAAAAGTAGAACAGATAATCCTACAATTTATATAGAACCACAAAGAATAGCCAAAGCAATCTTGAGAAAGTAGAAAATGTTGGAAGTATCGCACTCCCTGATTTCAAGCTAAACCACAAATCTATAATAGTCAAAACAGCATGGTACTGGCACAAAAAGAAATACATAGATCAATGGAACAGAAGATAAAGCCCAGAAACATACCCAGTCTTATATGGCCAATTAATCAGTGGTAAAGGAGGTAAAATATATACAATGGGGAAAAGACTATCTCTTCTATAAATGGTTTGTTAAAAAGAAACTTTTTTGCATGTAAAAAAACTTTGTTACATCATATACAAAATTAAACTTGAAATAAATTAAAGATTTAAATGTGATACCAGAAATCTGAAAACTCCTAGAAGAAAATGTAGACAGTACTCTTTGACATTGGTCTTAGAAATATTTTTTTGGCTAGGTCTTCCCAGGAAAATACAACAAAAGCAAAAATTAACAAATGGGATTACATCAAACTAAATAGGCTTGTAGTGCTCCTTCCTTAAGATATGATGGGCTATATATCTTTCCATATTTTGAAGGGCTTCAACTAAAAAACCTGAGAGTGATATTTGATATACCAGAGTTCATTGTCTATTATTTAGAATGTTCAATACACAGCTAGAACCCAGGTAGAGATTTGTAACTTGGGGTCAAGGGACACCTTTAACCCTCTGATAACAGATGTTATCAGAACATCTGATAAGTGGATTTCAATAGTTCTATGATCCCAGTGAAACTGTAGGCAATTTTAATGTACTTGTATTTATTCACTTTTGGAGCAAATGTTAATAGAACAGCACTTTGGGCCAAGACCTGTTCTAGGTGCTAGGGTTTCAGTAATGACTAGAAAGACAAAATATTTGGTAACATTCTCTAGTGGAGAGGCTAGCAACAAACAAACAAACCAGACCATAGTGCCATGTGGGATTATATGCTGTGAAGATAAAGGAAAGGCCTTATGGGAATAGAGGCTGTCTGGAATGTGAGAGGCTACTGTTTTATATACTTGACCAGGGAAATGCTCTAAGACAAGCAGAAGAGCAAATATCTGGGGGAAGAGCATTTCAAACAGAGTAAACAGAAGATGGCATGCAATTGAAATGTCTATAATTGGGGTTCAAGGAAAAGTAAGAAATTTGGTTAATAATGAAGCCTAAATATATTTGGTTGTTTTCACTGTGCTATACCCTTTCTTACTATTTCTCTCCAGAGTATAGTTACCTGAAAAGACCTGTGTCTATATGTGCTTGATAGCAAGACTTGTGGCTTATAGATGATAGCAAAGCTACTATATTATACCCCAGGCTGGCACTTTGACCAGCTGTGCTTGTTCTTTTGGACATGTGACTGGCTCAGCCATTTCACATGAAAGCCATGGTCAAATAACTCTTGATGCTATCGATACTTTTCAGAGAGGGAAGAGGGAAGAGACAGAGCTTCCTTGTTTCAGCTGTCATCCTTAGTGACATAATTTTTAAATTGACATTGATTGAGCACTTGGTGTGTTCCAAGCACTGAGCTATGTGAATTACCCAGGTTTCATTCTTTTAAAACTCATTTTTGTTTTTGGTAGTGATTTGAAGCACACAAGTATGTGAACTCCACAAGAGCAGCAATTTTATCTCTCTTTTCATTCTTGAACTTTCCTGGAGCAATGCTTTCCCACAGTAGGTACACAATAAATGTTTGTTCAAGGAAGGAATGAAAGGATGAAGTATTTTCTGCAAGTCATATAGCTGGCAAGAGATGAAACTGGGATTTTAATCCCATGTGTATATTTCCAAAGCTCTAACTGCTGTGCTTCCCTGTGAGTCAACTTGTAATGGAATGAGGGGGAAAACATGAAAATGTGAAGGGTGAACATAAAAAGGCAGCATGGAAGAATCAACTCGTCTGAAGCTATTACTACAGCAGTAGTTGCAGGTATCCTTTCCATGGTGCAGCTTGATTTAGGCTTTCTTGGGATTAAGTAGGAGACTTTAACAATTCCAGTTCTCTGCTCTATAATAGAACAGACTGACAAGACTGACTTTCATGGAATCATTAGTCAGCAGTATAATAAATTATGTGGGATGGCATCTCATTTTGTACTGTCTACTTTTGTTTAACATGGTAGTGGAAGTCTTAACCACAGCAATCAGACAAGAAAAAGAAATAAAAGGCATTCAAATTGGAAAGGAAGAAATAAAATTGTCATTATTTGCAGATGACATGGTACTATGTATAGTACCTAAAAATTCCACCAAAAAACTACTAAAACTAATTAATTAATTTATTAACATAGCAGGATAAATATCCAGGAATCAGCTGAATTTATGTACACCAACAATGAATTTTCAGAAAGGGAAAGTAAGAAAACAATCCCATTTACAATTGCATCAACAAAAATAAGATACCTAGGAATGAATTTAACCAGAGATGTAAAAACCTGCATGCAGAAAATTATAAGACACTGAAGAAATAAACTGAAGAAGATAGAAATAAGTGGAAGCATATACCATGTTCATACATAGGAAGAATTAACATCATTAAAATGTCCATTCTACCCAAAGCAATCTATAGATTCAATGCAATTCCTATCAAGACACCAATGGTGTATTTCATAGAACTAGAACAAATATTCCAAAAATGTATATGGAACCACAAAAGACCCTGAACAGGAACATCAATTTTGAGAAAGAAGAATATAGTTGGAGGAATTACCTATCTGATATCAAAAATAGTACAAGGTCATAGTAATCAAAACAGCATTGTACTGGCATAAAAACAGATATATACATAAGTGGAATAGAATAGAAAGCCCAGAAATAAACCCACACCTTCGTGGTCAATTAATATTTGACAAAGGAGGCAAGGGTGTACAATGCAGTAAAGAAAGTCTATTCAATAAATGGTGCTGAGAAAGTTGGACAGATATGTGCAAAAAAATGAAACTAGGCCACTATCTTATACTATACACAAGAATAAACTCAAAATTGATTAAAGAGCTAAGTATGAGACTCAAAACCATACGAACCCTAGGAGAAAACATGGGTGGTAAAATTTTGGACATTTCTCATAGTAATATTTATTTCTGATGTATCTCCTTAGGCAAGGGAAACAAACAAACAAATAAAATAAACAAATGGGGCTACATCAAAGTAAAAAAAAATTTCACAGCAAAGGAAACCATCAACAAAATGAAAAAACAACCCACTGAATGAGAGAACATATTGATCAGTGATACATCTTAATAGGAGTTAATATCCAAATTTCATAAAGCAGTTATACAACTGAACACCAAAGAAAACAAACTATCCAATTTAAACATTGGATAATTTTTCAGGATATCCAATTGGATAAAACTGGATAAAAATTCAGGCAAAGGACGTGAATAGATACTTCACAAAAACATTCAGATGGCCAATAGACATTAAAAAATGCTCCACATCACTAACCCTTAGAGAAATGCAAATTAAAACCACAATGAGATATCATCTCACACCTGTCAGAATAGCTGTCATCAATCAACAAACAAGTGCTGGAGAGGTTGTGGAGAAAAGGGAACACCCAGGCACTATTGGTGGGAATGCAGACTGGGGCAGCCACTGTGGAAAACAGTATGGGGATACCTGAAAAATTAAAAATAGAACTACTGTATGACCCAGCAATTCTACTTCTGGGAATATATCCAAAGAAACCCAAAACGCTGATTTGAAAGAATGTATATACCTTTATGTTTATTATTTACAGTAGCCAAGATTTGGAAGAAGCCCAAGTGCCATCAGTTAGGCGAGTGCGTAAAAATGCTATGGTACATTTATATAATGGAATCCTACTCGGCTGTAAAAAAAGAAAAAGAAAAAAGAAAGAAATCTTACCTTGTGTGACAACCTGGATGGACCTGGAGAGTATTGTGCTAAGTAAAAGAAGCTACTCACAGAAAGACAAATACCATATGATTTCACTTATATGTGGAATCCAACGAACAAAATTAAGTAACAAAATAGAAACTAACTCATATATACAGAGAACAGGCCCACAGCTGTGAGATGGGCAGAGGTTGGGGGTCTGGGTGAAAAAGATGAAGGGATTAAGCAAAAAAGGAAGGAAAAACAAAATTCATAGACACAGACAACAGTATGGTGATTACCAGAGGGAAAGAGGTTGGAGACGGGTAGGAGAGGGTAAAGGGATAAATGGTGAGGGAAGGAGACTTGACTTGGGGTGGTGAACACACAGTACTATATACAGATGATGGGCTATAGAATTGTACACCTGAAACCTATATAATTTTATTAACTAATGTCACCCAAAAATTCAATAAAAATAACAAAAAATTAAATAAATGAAACATGACCACAGAAGGTCTAACTGTTACCTAGTGGAGGCAGGGTTAGGCAAAGTGTTAGAATTCTGGGCTGAAGACCTCACGGCAGTTCCCGACTCTTGCAGCCCAAGGGGCTGAGTTGGAAGGGAGCCGTTGGCTATGAACCTGGTTCAGTGTCACTCAAGTCTAGTTCAATGACTGGATATAAAAACCCAGGTGAGACAGGAATGCAGAGCTGCTGGAGTTTTCATTAGTTCTCTTTAAATCCAACATATTATGTTTTTTTTTCTTTATGCATTAGTAGAGTTAAGGATTATTTACTCAGTGCTTGTAAAATTTTCAGTTTTCGTCCAGACTGGGATAATACTCTACTTTTGATTTCCTCCTGCTGGTGGGTGGGCAGGTGGGGGGCATCCTTATTTGCCTATCTGGCAGCACCATTGTGAGTTATATTTATTGACTGGAAACTTGGCAAGGCTGATATTTTCTCTTGGTAACAAGACGCTGCTCTTAATTTTTACTTACAAGACTCCACGGCAACCAGGTGGAACATACATCATTAGCTTACTGAATAATGGATATATTTTAAACCATGACTTAAAGTTGTTCATTTATAGTGTATTAAACCAAAGAAAAGGTTTAATGCAAGCCCAGCTTTCTGCAGAATTAACTAAGTCAAAACCAAGGTTTTTTTTTTTTTTTGGTCAACTTTATTGATGCTCATTCAACTTTCCAAGAACTAAAAATCAGCTTCCTGTCTTGACTGTTTGGAATTACTTACTGTCATCTGTTTCAGACATTAAAGGATGTGATTCAATATTAGCAATAAGGCCCTTCTTCCTCATTTGGCAGGTGTTAATTATTTAAACACTGCTCATTTTAATTTGTTTCCAATCACCCCTTGGAGTGATTTGCTTTACAGGTTTCATTATGTGCATTTCTTGAAAAAAAAAAAAAAAAAAAGCGACAGGAAGGCAAACCAGAGCCTTCAAACTGAACCTCACCATCTACCTATTGATAAAAGGGGCCCGGCAAAGCTGTATTTCATGTATTACGGTCTTCCTGATCTCTGATGATGGAATACAATATACAATACATCATTTTTTATCTTCCTTATAATAAGAAGTTGCTCTTGGCACAAAGCCTCAGGTTCCTGCATGGCTAATGATCCTGGCTGACCGGAGAAAGTCTTTGCATTTCTTAATCTGTCAGTTAGGAATGGGCCACAGACATCCAGAGTAATTAAAAATACAGAGAGGACATTTCTCCCAGTGAAACCCCTCCTTTCTTGCATTTTGGTATCATCTTCTTTGTCAGTTCATGCTGCTTTGTTCCCTCCGGCCAAACTGGGTTCTGCTGCATGATGACTTGTTATAAACAGCCCTGGGCTTGTGTTTTCCCCAGTAAGATGCTTGTCAGAGCTTCCTCTGCTCAGATGGTACCAGCCTGTGTGTGCTCAGATGGAAAATCAGCTTTGCAGAAATGCTGGTGTCCCTTAAGTTAGGCCCTAGTCTAAGTGCTTGATAGAAACTTTTTCGGAAGACTAACATCTAAATTTGAAAAGCAGAGGGAGAAGGAGAAAGAGAAAAAAGCTTTCAAAACCCCTCTGGGGAAGGAGAAACTGAACCCCCAGTTTTTTTCAGTTGTACACAGCAGAGTAATTTCATCTCAGTGTGGAATGGAAAAGGTGGGTGTTTGTTTAGATTGAGGCCATTTGGTAATGATTTTAACACTCGTTGAAATCTCCAAGCCCAAGTATTCCAGGGACAAAGTCTCTAATGAACACTTATCCTCCCAATTAAAACTTCAGTCCCAAAGAAAACATTACCTGATATCCTCCTCCTATTTTCAGTTTTTCCTGTGTTTTTATCTTTATGATTGGTGCTCCACATCATGTTTTTTTTTTTCCAGTGAGATTATTCTTCCTTTGGCATCCAACAACAAAGCCAAAAAGGCTGATCTTCTAAGTTGAAGAATGGGGTTCATCCAACTCATTGGCACTTCAGAGTGGAAGGCTAGAAAAACCGATTGAATTTCTGGATGAAATAACTTCATTTCCTTGACTGAGTGGAATAGGGATTCATTAAGTCTTTGTAAATAAAATTTTAATAAACAAAAGCCTTAAACATTTTAAACATGACTCAGCTATCTAAGTTCCCTGTTATTCATGTAGGCTTTTTTCCCCAAATCTTTGAGATCATTTTCATTTTGGTGATAAAAGGATCCTGTGGCTGAAGTGGTAGCAAAAGTGTAACGTGAAATGCGCTTTGTAATGAAATCATGATAAATAGCCTTGCTTGTCATTCTTTTCCACGTGGTCTGTGGAGCCTGGGAAGATAACGCGTGTCTTCATTGGAAGTCCTCACAAGATTTGGGGGTGGAGGGACTCATGTAAATGAGGAAAGGGTGAGAACTAAAGCCTTTGAAAACATTTCAGTGCTTTTTCTTTTTCTCATTCATTTATTCAACAAACGTTCACTGAATGCATATTCTGCAGAGCAGGGGAAAATACATGTTTAAATAAGATGGCTCACAATCAGGTGCATCAGACAAAACTTGTGAGCAAAGAATATGAATCAGTGTGTCATATAAGCCATACACACAGTGTTCCCACTGTGTGGGAACCCACACCGTGGGTTCTTTATGAACCCACAAAGAGAGAGGCTAACTTTATGTGGGAATAGCAATAGGTTGGGGGAACTTACGGTAGATGGGTTCCAGGTGGAGAGGAGTAAGGGCGTTCGGGATAACATTGGTGACAATGTCAGAGGGTACTCAGGTTTAGAGGGCATGTCAAGATGGGCTCAGACTGTGAAAGGCTGTGCTGAGAAGTTTGATTTTTTTTCCTTCAAAGTGAGTGGTTCTCCACAAGGCTTTAAGCAGGTACAGGTAAGCGTTAGAGCTGAGTTTAAGAAGATCACTCTGATGGCTGAAAGGAGGACATATTAAATAGTGGAGAGAGAATGAAGGCAGGTAAACATTGAGAGGGGAAAAAAAGACCTAAGCTAAGACTTTTGCAGTGGATGTTGTTAAGTCAAACACTGTGAAGTGTCTGAATTTTATCCTACTTCTTTTTTAAGTGTTTTTATTAATTGTGCTATTATAGTTATCTGAATGTTTTCCCCCTTGCCTCCCTCCTCCTGGTACCCCCTTTCTCTCTAGCAATCCCCCACCCCTTAGTTCATGTCCATAGTTCATGCATATAAGTTCTTTGGCTTCTCCATTTCTTACAGTATTCTTAACACTCCCCCCACCCCATCTAGTTTGTAATCCTACTTCTAAGCTAACAAATGAGTCTGCCATAATTTTATATGCAAATGCTGATAGAAGACAGACATCCCAAGGTTAGAGACAAACCCTTTGTTACAGCAAAAATAGCAGCCAGAGCAGAGGATGGCATCAGACTCTCAGTCCCCAATCCCCATAGGGTGACTCAAGGAAGGTTGGTTGTAACCTATGTATATAATGGGGTGTGTCACAAAAGAGGTCTTCAATTTTAGTAGGCTGATCTTTTAAAGGGTTGTTAGTACATCTTCCATCTCTGAGAGAGAGGGAGATAGAGAGAGAAATATTAGTTATTACCTGCAATGTAAGCCAATCTCTTCCACGAGAGAGGGAAGGCATCTCTAGGTTTATTCCCCGGGAAGGTTAGTAACTGTCTGTGGACGGGTGCATCTTTAAATCTCAGCAGAAGGATATACTATCTCTAGCTCCCTGGGTTGTCTGCTACTTAAACACGTCCTTTGCTCAGAAGGCCCATTGTGTATTAACAGGAGACATCTGTGGAGGGTTGTTTCCCAGCATGGAGATGGAAAGGAAGGGATAAAAGTGAAATTCATGAAGGAGAATTGTAAGAAAAGAAGCTGATTAGGTGGGTCAGAAGTTGGGGCGAGAAGCTGACGCAGGCCTCAGGTGTGGCTGAGGTTTCTGGTTCAGTAGATCATGTGGCAGAGGGTGCACAGTGAGGAAAGGGGGTTGTTTTTGTTTGCTGGTTGGTTGGTAGTGGTGGTTGTGGTGGGGAGGGAATGCAGATGCGGGCACAAGTTAAATGTTTAGCAGTTGGTTTATATAACTCGACTATGTCTGAACATACTGTGGGCTTCTTTGATAAGTGACTTTTTTTGTTTCATCTGCGATTGCACAAATAATAAGAAAGGAAAATACAAATAGTAGGCAAAGGGAACCCAAGTTCCCCATCTCATATGGACTCAGGCTATTTTTGGAGGATGCCTGTGATATCCTAGTAGACACGGAGAACTAAAAGCTCTACATGACTCAACTCTTACTTTGGAAAAAGGACTTGAACTTGCCTGGAGTAGAGCCCCCTACATACCTCCCGTCTTGCAAATTGCTGCAGCAGCTTCAGCTCTTACTCCTACCAAGCAGCTCCTTGGTGTGCTCTGGACATGTGAGAAGTAAAATGGTGCACATTGGGAATTGCCTGGTCCTTTAAAGGTTTATTTTGTGCCACTGTAGTGGCAGAGACTGGGAGTCTGGGAGTCCCTTTTTCATTTTTATGGAGTGGTTACAGTGAGGTAGGGTGGAAAGAGGTGGACCAAGAGTCAGGAGGTCAGGGTAACAGTCTTAGCCATATCATAGACTAGTCATGGAGGACTGAGAAACTGCTAGGGGACTGGAGCCCTTGATTCATCTTTAAATTGGGGAATAGACCTGCCTGCTCTGCAGTGTTTTGACAATCAAGTGAAGAATACTATTTTCTGAACTGTGACAGTCTTGGCAGTTGTAAATTATTACCACTATTACCATTGCATTTGAACCTGAATTCTGCAAGCTTTCAATAAAGGTGCTTAATAGTTATTAGGTATTTGAAGTAAAAAGTATTGACCCCAATTTTTCTCCCCTTCTCTCTTTATATGAGATATCACTTTCTTTTCCTTTTCAAAGCCCATGGGACAAGTAATCATGGCCTTTTACAAGTGTACATGCCTTCTTCTTGTATGTATAGGATATTCTAGATAGTTTGTAGCTAAATCAAGATAAGGCAAATAGAATATTGCATTGTAAATAGATAAGGAACTATCTTGTCCTCCCCTCACTGGGTTTAAAACATGAGAACTTCTTGGGGAAAACTTAGTAATTAGTGTTTTACTTTTTCTCTCTTTTTTGAGTAGAGGTTTAGTTTTAAGTGAAAGCTTTCTTTTTCATTGGAATCTCTGGTATTTAAAATACAATTTTATTAACCGTGGTATCAAATAGCTGTATATTATCCAACATGCAGAAGGTACTCTGTCTGGATTATTATTAAAATGTCAGTTATGATTGTATCACTTAGGGCTGGAAATTTAATCTGAGAAAATAAACTGAGTATGTACCTTTCTCCTGCATTATATAGGATTTTAGATTCTAACATCCTTTCTGGTGAGTAACTACATACTGGCCGCTAAATACATGAGACTCTACTTGATTCTAATGTAATACACCCAACCTTTGTTACAACTTGTTTTCAAAAGTCCACATGCTTTCCCTCTTTAGTCAGTTTAAAACACTACAAGCTATCGTTATCTTTAATTATTGCTCTTTTCTTCTACTCATTGCACAGGCCAGTGCTGGGTTGAGTTTATACTGTTGGTACTGCTTGACCTTGTGAATCTGTACATTTTATTTGAGGCTTGAGCTGGTGATGGAGACTGAGGAAAGTCCAGTTTGGTTTCCCAAGTTCAAGAGATGATATCTGAGGTAGCTCCATTCTGACATGTGGAGATCCCAAGACAAATGGGGGAAATGTTGGTGAGAGGAGAAAGGATGATTTTCAGAGAAGCATGGAGACCTGTGCTAGCATAGCAAGGGGTCTAAGTGACACTTTAATCCAGGGTGACAAAGAAGTCAAGTAACTGGACTCTTGAAAGCACCTTATGTATCAGAGGCAAAGTTGGGCAAGAAGCCTGTTCCAAGTTGAATCTTGTAGCATCTTTGCCCGGAGGTTGTGCTCCTCCCACCTGAGGTAAGAGAAAGAGCTCCGTGAAGGGGAAAGCCCAAGGGCAAGAGAAATGTCAGTTTAAGGAAGAGGTGTTAATGGAGTTTAGCTCAGATTTCATTTCATGGAAAAGAGATCAGTCAGTATTATGAACTACTAAATGTGACTAGATTGCTTAAGAACTAGGGAAGACTTACAAACTCCTTGGGTTATTTCCTCTGAATTGCAGGAGATTTTTATACAGTCTTTTCAGTTGAAGGTGTGCCCTATTCAATAACAAATCGGTGGTTTTAAATGGTTCTGTTTTACACCTGTGAAGAGTTAATAAATTGCAGCCCTTGTCTTTGCAAAACTTTTTCCAAATAATCTAGATACTGCCCTGCCCTGGACATTACAAACAAGTCCTTTACACTTGGGACTTAAAACAGCTACTTGACTAGTTGTCTGAGTTGTGAGAATAATCACCCAAGTTCGAAACACCTGGAATCCTCATCAGTTCTTGGGAAACACTGCCACCATTGTCCTCCGGGGGGTGTGAGCTAATTGTAGAGTTACTGCGCAGTAACCCTTTATTTGGGACTAATAAAATCATACCTCATTGGAAAGTGTGGTGCTTACACATCAGACTCTCGCATATGCTCAATAATGTTTGCATTAACAAAGAAGAGAAACAGAAACTCTCTTCCATTGCTCAAAAAGAAAACTTAACCTATTTATACTTACAGCCATAGCCACAATGTTTCTTGAGCAAGATTGTGCAGTGTGTGTGTGGGTACACACGAATGGGGGTAAGTGAGCATGTAGTTCCATGACGAATAAACTATCGGAGCGTCTGGAGCCTGGAGCGTGGTGGTGCCCATGTGCGTGGGGGGGTGTATTTGGTTGCAGTGAGGACAGCTTGTCTCCATCTCATTTCAACGTAATAGGCAGGAGAAGCACAGCCGAGTCTCCCCAAATGGCTAGTGCTGTAGTTTATCTTTTTCAGTGTCACTGGATTGATCGATCGTTAAGATGTCTCATGTTTTTAAAAAGAGACAGCCTACTGACAAGCAAAGTGGGTATTTAAATAAAAATCTTCGCTGAGGAAAAAGCCAGGCAGACTGGAAAGAAAGCTACTTAAAATATTGTTCTGGAAAGCATTACCACCTTTTGCTAATCTTTTAATTCTGAGAAGTAGCAATGAGTTCATTGGAGGGCAAATCTCATGTTCCTGGTAAAGCCCCAGGACCTCTTGAGGGGGGATCACTTCTCCTTGATATCCAGAAGCATCTATTATTGTCTGTTATCTCTCACTTGCCAGTGAATCTCATCTTGTTTTGATCTGATTTTTGCTCCTCGGTCAAATCTTTTGTGGCACTTTGTTTTGCTGGCAAGAAGCTCAACATATAGTGGGGAATGAGACATTCATTTTTTATTAGCACACTGACTTCTATAGGGTAGGTGCTAAAAAACCTGTCTGCTGACTTGATTTGCTGTAGAATAACTTAAGAAGAGTTAAAGAAGCAATTTCCCTTCTTTTCCAAGCAGTAAACAGCCATTAGTTTGTTATTGTAAAGGTTGCCTAAGGCCAGGTTTTCAGGCTAAAAGGATTGTGAGCCACCAATCAAGGAAATAGAGTTATTTAGTACAATAAACATTTTTGGGTATATTTGGCCTAGAGGAAATTTTTTTTCCTTCAGCCTGATCCAAAGTGTTCAAATAATGACTTATTCCTCCCCCCCCCCACCCCCACCCCACACCGTGTTTATGTCCCTGGCTATCACGGAAATCCAAATCTAATTGAAAAAGGCAGAAAATGCACTCTAAATATAGATTAATGGTGAGTAAAATGCAAGGACGATTTTGAGGGTGTCTCTTAGAAAATTATCAATGAACATTCCAATATAATTCCAGGACTTCAGGATTTAAGGACTTAGATGTTAGGGGAAAGCTCACACTCAGCTCTGTACATGAGTAAGATCCTGGGTTGCTCCAAGCATCAACATCCTGTGAGCAGAAATGTTTCCGCTCATGAGGTTTGCTACACAGAGAGAGAAGAGCACAGCCATCCAGAGTGCCTCAGGAGCCTGGGAAGTTTCTAGAGTTCTTAATCAGTTGATTTCATGTTTTTAGGCTTATTCCATTTCCTATTCTAAAGACTGAAAGAAAAACATCAGTGCTTAAAAAAAAACAGCTTAGGATTCTTGCTTTTATCTTAGAGAATGTGATTATTAATGGCTATTTTAGAAGTGCTTTTAAATTTGGAGGCATTTTCCCCCTGCCTTTCTTATTCATGAATCTTGAAGCTGTAACCAGTAAGCTTTCTCCCCTTTCTTCCAGACTTTTCCCTCTTGCTGTTTCAAACCCTTAGGCAAGCCTTTCATCCTCTTTCTGTACGCCACAAAATAGAGAAGCTAGTTTGAGGCCTGCAGCTCTTTGTCTGTGTCAAAGGCTGGGTTCGAGACTTGTTTAATGCAGCCGCACCCATCGGTCAATCCATCTCTCTCCTTTCTGTAACCATCAGCCATCCCCCACCAAAGTCCTTTGGCACCTCTTTCCTTGCATCCAAGGCCCAAGGAGGTCAGACAGCCTCTCTTGCTTTGCCAAGCATCACTCAGCCTCAGCTGAAGTAATGTTTACATATATGATCATTCCATGCCATTTAAAATATGTAATGGATACTGTGAAAACAATAGGCATATTCAAGCTCCAGCGCTGTGCACAAACGGGAGAAATGTTCCAATACTCATATCAGAGCCTAATAGGTATAATTTTGCTCATGATAGAGTAATATGCAGCAGCTCTCCCCAGACTCCTGGGTAAAACAAAGAAGTGGTTGTCAACCTTTTCAGAATCAGATGTTAATGATATTTCGTGTCTTTGTTGAGTCTGTGGAAAGCAGCTACTGCACCTAGAAGGGAAATGACTTCCATACCAACCGCCCTCAGCCAAAGTCATTGGGCTGGGAAAGCTGGCCCGAGTCCATATTTACATTTCAGAGCGAGGTGTGAAAGAAGATTTCAAGACAGAACTGACTGAGCTGCCTCCCACTTGCCTTACCCCATGTTCCATCTTATCAATACTATGAGGGGTCTTATTATTTCCAACGTATAGAAAGGGAAAATGTAGTGTAAACAAAGGGCCGACGTGTTTTGGCAAAGGAGGGAAGTGTTTCTGCATTTCGTGTATTTTTGGAAAGCTCTGAAATCCCGAAGTCATACATCTTCCAAGGTTTGGAGGGGGGTTTATTCAAGCACGGCAAGGACTCAGCAGCTCCAAGAGCAGTAACTTTGCTGCATCTGTTGTCACAAGCAATGAACTATTGGGTCTTTCTGGGCTAGCTGGTTGTCAGGAGGGGTTGCTCTTCACGAGCTCCTAAGCCCCCCTTGGTATCATTACCGTATGCCTTCCCTTCAACAAAATTCTATTTTCATTTCTTTTCAGAAAAGGCTTTAATTCTAATTTCAAGTCCACCCCAAAAGTGGGCCTCGCCATACTACAGGGTCCAGCACAAATAATGCCTCTGTTTTGTTGTAAAATCTTTTATTACAAAATCATAAGCATGGCATTCTGTAATGTAACAATATCACACTCAAGCACACCGTAATGACATTTTAGGTGAAATGTTCAGATTAAAACTATAAATTATCACACACATATTATTACCTTACCAACTAAACTCAAGCAGGCCTTACTCCTGCTGGACACTGTATGTTCTGGGTGCTGAGAATTAGGCCACTTTTTTTTTGACCAGATACATATTATTTTAACCGTAAATCTTAAGACGCTGTTCAGCTAACTATTAAGACTCTTTTGTAGAAAAACACGAGCCCTACTGAAATTTTAAAAAGCAGAGACTATCCCACAATCACTTTCTAATACTATGCTTATGTTGAAATGCCACTTTCACAAAGATTGTAGTATGTCTTTAAATAAAGGCCTTCCCACGGTTGTCCAAATTAAAGTCAGAGGATGTCTCCCCCATCACGCGCACCCATGTGTGAAGACTATGTCAGCTCTACTCTAACTGTGAAATTTTTATTATGTAAATTGAATCATAAGCGGCATGTTTGCCCATGTGGAACCTCTCATGTTTATATATGTACTTATGTCAGAGTTCCATCTAAGTTCTGAAATACTGTCTAGGCCTGACTGTGATTGAACAATGTGGTAAGTAAGACATTTTCCAGATTTGGCCAATTAACAGAACTTTGGCACAACTAAGTCAGTCATTGGAGTTGTCGTGCAGTCTGTTTCTGATTGTCTTCGCTTCGTGTCTTGCTACTCAAGGTACTGTTCGTGGACCAGCAGCACTGGCAGCACCTGGAACTCATACAAACGTGGAATCTCAGGCCCCACCCAACACTGACTGAATCGGGGGCCTGTGCTGCTGGAACACTGCCCGCATTGGGCCAGAGAGGGTCCAGTGGACCCTAAGTCAGGTGTTCAGGTCATCTTGAGTGTTCAGCAGCTTTTGGAGTATGTATTTATTTGTTTTTATTATACTCAGGAGGAAATTATTTTATATATTAATATTGGATATTATAGCAACATCCTCTAAGTTATACCATTGCCCAAAGAACCTGCTTGATTTTTGAGCAGTATGCTTTTAGCAGAATGTGACTCCTTAGTTTATGAGTTTATGAGTTCCTAATGGTGGCTCAGTGATGCTTGGGGGGAATATGGAAACAGTCTGTACATTTACAATCAAGTTTCTCAATGCTTTAAAGGAAATGCTTACATATCATTGGAAATCTAAAATAATAAAAACAATAATAGTATAGGCAGTATTTATACAGCTCTTAGTATGTGCTAGGTACTCTTCTAAGCACTTTACAGACATGAACTCATTGAATCTTCTTGACAATCCTATGAGATGTTATATTATTTGCCCACTTTATAGATGAGGAAACCGAGGCATGGAGAGATAGTGACTTGCCTAAGATCACCTCTCTAAAAAGTGGAGGAGCTGAGATTGTTTGAATTGGCTTATAGTAATACTAGGTGGTAATTAAGCAATAACTTCGAGCTGGGATGGTCTTTTAGAGCGCAGGGCTCCCCAACCCTTTGGCCATGGACCAGTACTCGTCATCGGTCATAGCCTGTTAGGAACCAAGCTGCAAGCAAAAGCTCACCTGAGCGCTTCCTCCTGTCTCCTTTCCATTCTCCCATCCCCAATCCACAGTGGGGTGAGTGAAGCTCACCTGCCCCCCACCTTCCACGAAACCAGTCTGTGGTGCCAAAGTTGGGGATTGCTGTTTTAGAGCCAATCTACTCTCTTGTTTCACATATGAGGGAAGTGAGGTTCACAAAAACCGTTGTGCTCATATAACATTACAGCTAAATTTGTGGCAATTAGGCATATATCAGTCCCTTACACTTTGTACATTTGGCCTTCATAACTTTCTGGGAAACAGGCAGGTACCCTGATGTCACACCAGTGACAGCTCCAATTTGCCTCATTACTTCAAGGAAAGAGAATGGCGTAAATACAGGTGATAATGTCCATACATTGGGTGCTCCTCGCCCCCTCTTTTTGGTGCCTCTGCTCAACCCTGCCCAGACATGTGCAGTCACACTGATTACTGTGATGTGTGTTACTTGTTGACGTGTGTGCTCTCCAACAAGCCTTGAGAGGCAAGGCCCTGTTTCATTCTTTTTTATGACCCCAGTAATTACCATGGAATATGACACAGTAAGCCCTTAGTAAATCATCATCAGGTGGACAGGTGACTCCTCCCCACCTCTGCTTCAGGTATGCAGTCCAGGTGGGTGTGAAGCCCAGGTGGCTGTGAAGCCCAGGTGGCTCATGCAGGAATGGAAGGAACTCAGCCCGAGACTGACATGGACAGGTGAAGAGTGTAGTTCCATGGGTCATCAGTGGTGGTGGCAGTGACTTGCACATGTAAGAAGACAGTTCAGTTTTTCGGCATTGGCTGTTTCTTTCCTGTATCTCTTCATGTACATGTTTTCTGGTTTGGTTATAAATTCTCAGAGGCAGCAACTCCCTTTCTTTACTTCTTATTACAGTACCTGGCTTTCTAGTACACCTAGAGAATTGGTGAATGCTTGTAAGGATAATAATTGTTCATCTTCATCTTGGAGAAATTACAATATTGCCCTGTTCTAGAAAATGGTCAATTTGAAGAATTTTAACGACTTAACTAGGCTAATGGAATAGCACTAAAAAATCTGTTGGCTAAAGTCAGAGAAATAATTAGAACCTAGATGCTTCCATTCTTACTGGCCCATGGTCTTGAAGCAACATCACGATTACTTTTAATGGACAAGTGAGCCCTTACTAGTACAAAGAGTCCATGGTCAGAGTGTTTTCCAGTTATTTTGGGGAGTCCCGAAATGTTGACTCCTATATCCTGTAAACCAGTCTGTCAGCTGTAGTTATCACTTGGCTCCTGCTTATTTGTTTCTCCTGCTCTAACTTGCACTTAGCCACAGCTGCTGTCTGCCAAGCCCCTAGGTGCATTGTCATGGAGCTGCTGACTACGGCATGTAGGAGAAAAAGCCAAGAAAAGTCATTTGAGGAAGAATGAAAGGGCCCTGTTCCATCAGATTTATTTTTAAAAATTGAACCATTTTCAGGTGATTTGCATGTAGTTAGAAGAAATAATTCCATGGCACTGTGTATCCTTTATATTGTTTTCCCCAGTGGTAACATCTTGCAAAACCATAGGACATGATCACAATCAAGATGCTGATGTGCACACAGTGATGCTACAGAACATATCTATTGCCATGAAGATCTTTCATGCTGCCCCTTCGTAACCACATCTATTCCCCCCAACCCCCACCACCTTCTGAACTCCTGGCAACCAGTAATTCCTTGTCCGTATCTGTAATCTTTTATATCATAAATGACATAAATGGAATCATAGGATCCATAACCTTTTGAGATTGGTCTTTTCGACTCAGCACCCGGCGGAGAAGATGGAACCGGGTTGTTGCATGCGTCGGTAATCTGTTCCTTCCTATTGCTGCGTTGAGCTGCATGATATGAATGTGCTGTGTTTGTTCAATTGTTCCCCAGTTGAGGCACATCTGGGATGTTTCTATTCATTGGCCATTACACATAAAGCCACTGTGGAATTTGTCTGTAGGTTTTTAACGAATATTTTCATTTCTTTGAGATAAATGCTAGGAAGTATAATTGCTAGGCTTTAATAAAGTTATATGTTTATTTTTTAACTGTTATCAAGAGTAGATATTTCACTGGGTATAGAATTCTGGGGTGACAGTTCTTTTAATTCAGCAGTTGAAAAACTTTTGGTCTCCATGGTTTCTAACGTGAAATTTGCTGTTATTAGAACCCCAACCCCATTATTGGCAAGGTATTTCTCACCACTTTTAAGATTTATCCTTTGTTTTTAGTTGTCATAAACTTGACTCTGATATACCATCTTGATATGGATTTATGTGGATTTGTCATTTTTAAGATTCGCTTAACTTCTTCAATCTATGGATCTATGCCTTTTGCAAAATTTGGAGAGATTTCAGCCACTATTTTTTTTAGTACTTTCTAAACCCCACCCTCTTTTTTTCTTTTCTTTAGGAACTCTGATGACACAAATGTTAAATTTTTTTCTACAGTTCCTTGAAACTCTGTTAATTTTTTCAGTCTATTTGTCTCTATTTTTCAGATGGGTTCATTTCGGATGTTATGTCTTCCAGTTAAATGATTATTTCCTCCATCTTTTTCATTGTGATCCTGAGTTCACGTATTCAGTTTGTGATTCTGGTTCTTACAGTTTTCAGTTTTTAAGCTTCCATTTTGTCTTAATTTGTATTAACTATTTCTTTGCTGGGATTTTCTATTTTTATTTGTTTTAAGTATATTCATAATTGTACATTGAACCATGTTCATGATAGCTTCTTAAAAATTTTTTTTTCATATAATTCTAACATTCCTGTCATCTCAGTGTTGGCATCTATTGATTGCCTTTTTCATTCCATTTGAGATCTTCTGGTTATAGATATGATGTGTGGTATTTGGTTGAAACCTAGACATTCTGGGCATTATGTTATAAGACCTGTCAATGTTATTTAAGTCTTCTGTTTTAACTAGCTTATTTTGACACTGCTCCAGTAGGGAAGTGGGGAGGAAATACAACCTCTTTCCTGCTATGAGAAGATAGAAGTCCAGGTTCCCTGTAGGCCTTGAGCAGGGAGGGAATGTATCCCAGATGCTAGTGAAAGGAATTGGGAATTCCAGCTCTACACTAGACTTCCATGATAACTCCCTAGCAGGGAGAGGCAAGAATACTTCATTTGGTTACTACATAGTTTCCATGGACACCACTGGGGGAAACAATGGCCTCACTTTCAATATGAGTGGTATTGAAAACCTTGATTCTACTAGTCTTTTCCTGACACCAGCCCAGTAGAAAAGGGACAGTGTTTGTTCCTGCTCTCAGCTTGGGTGGACGTCTAGACTTTCTGCTAGGCCTTTGCTGGCTTGGGGAAGGATGTGGCCACAGTTTCTTTTTCCCCCGCTGTGGTGTTTGGAAAAAGTAGAGAAATCATTGTTGAAAATGTTTGTGTTCTTTCAAGACTGCCCCTTCCCGATTCTTTGGTTGGGGAGAGTAGTCTTTGATTTTTTTTGCACTTATTGGCATTTCTGAGATGTCAGTTTCTTCAGTTCCAAATATGGAATGTGCGAGGGGAAAAGAAAGTCTGGGAAGCTCACCACCATATCATTCCACAGCCCTTCGACACTTCACCTGTTTCTATTTTTCACTGTTTTCTTATATCACTGTTACATACATACAGTGTTGTAGGGTTACTGTCTGTGTCAGTGGGAGGATCGGGAAACTAGGCCTCCTCTCTCTGTTTGAAAGCAGAAGTCTTGCTCTATCAGATGTTAATAATTGCTATCAAGGCGTAGAAATGTAGCACATTGTTCATTCAGTCCATTGATTTTCGATGAATAAGCTCTTGGCCAGTTGAAGTCTGGTGAGTCACCCTGGAAGTGCGACATCAGTACACAGGAGCAACCGCTAAGGGAGCTGTGTAGGCAGGTTTGTCAGCAGATGGAACTGCCCTCTGATAGCATTTGGACGAGTCTTCTTGAACAGTCATAGAAAACTATGAAAGAATAGTAAGACTATTTAATATTTTAATAAAAATTTCCTGTTACAAACTACTGTCTTAAATATCTGATATGGATAAATGATTCGTATTAATATGCCAGGTATCTCTTTGGGAGCAGTAACTACAGTTTATTAGTTTAACAGTTTTAAGAGTAATTGAGACAAACCATAGGTTCTTCAATGGATCCCTGGGGACAAGAAGGGTTCCCATAACTAACTACTGCTGAGTTACTAAGCAGGCTGGATTACTAAGATTTCCTTTCAAGAGTGACCAAACTCTTTGTGGTGTTGACCTTTCATTCTTAAGTACTGCTGCTACTTCATATCCTGCATATAGAAATGATTGAAAATCTCAGATTTTCACTGTAATGCCAGACAGCTCATTCTTCTTTGAATAATGTCACAGTATAGGTTGCAAGACAGAGATCCACCAGCTGTATTCAGTGCGATACTATGGGTATTTCGTATCACAAAATGTTAACTTTGTTTCAGAAAACATTTAGCTCAATAGATTTTACATGATAATGATTTTTGTGTGTGTTATTCTGAAAAAATATTGAGTAAACTAGTAATAATTGAGTCACAGTCCCCTAGCCAAGTGTTTTTGAACTAAGGTCTGGTTAATTCCAACTGGTCTCATTTATGTTATCCCTGAGTTCATAAATGAACAAATTAAATACTTTTAACAGAATCTCTATGAGGTAGGTACATTCATGTAGCTACAGTACTGTAAGAAAAGAATATATTGTGTGAGTGAGAAGTCCAGAATTGTATCCAAAGATGTTTGCTCATTTAAAAGAAACATATATCCCAAGTTTCAAGGCATGTAGGGCGAGAACTAGAAACTGGAATTAATGTAGTGAATCTTCAAATTATTTTAATACTGTCCTATCTTTCTTTGTGCATCGTTAAGTTTAAGCTACATGCTTTAATGGACAATGTGTATAACAGAAATTATGTTTTATTAAATGAGATTATAGGTTAGATTCATACCAGAGAAGTGAACATTTGTTAGCCACAATATAATAAGCACTGGGCTAAAGAACTATTAAAATTTAACTCACTTTGTATCCTCAAATAACCTGATTTTCACACTGGGCAAAAAGGAGACTAATGAAAATGAAGAGATTTGTCCAAAATCCACAAATAGAAAACTGAGAGAGCTAGTGCCACCAGGCTGGTATTCTTAGAAACTCCTAGACTTTCTCCAAACCTTGTTTTCTTTATTCCTCTAAAATTTCCCCTTCATTTTAGTTTATTTTATTTACAGTTTTCTTTTATCGTTGCTACATGCCAGTTACTCTTTTCCAACCAAAGACTGTTTTTCTTAGAAGGCCAATTTTATGGGAGACGTTGAGGGATTTTTCTGATGGATCTTGCATTCCTTTTCTTTTTCCTTTTACTATGTCCTCCCCAAAGCTCCCTATGCACTTCATTCCTTAAAATCATGTGAGTTTGAACACTTTTGCTCTCTCTGTCATCACTGCAGTGTCTCAGAAAGGAATCTCATTCCACATGATTCCAGGCACTCAAGGAACCAAAGCCTAAAAACCTGGAATTTGTCATTACCCACTTGGCCTCTGGTCCATCAAACCCGGTAGCTTGCCTCCAGGAGAGATCAGTCCTTGAATTCTCAAAAGAATCTCTTCTCTCTTATGTATTTGGCTAATTGGAAAATGCTGTGTTTTAGGTAAAAGATCCTGCTTCATTTGGATAGCAACCAAGTCAGCCATATGGAAGGAAAATAATGTAGTGAGTTGCAAAATAAAAAACCATGATCCATGTGTTCCTTTGGATGGCTTTCTTTGGGATAATGAGGTACTATCTCTTTGAGTTTCCACTTACAGCTCTTTAATTGGGGATATCCATGACTCTACTGCTAAGATTTGAGAATATAATAAATGTATATATGATAACTAAATTCTTTTACCAGGAAAAGGAGCTTTTTTGGAGTGTTCCCCTTTTCTGACCACCAAGGAATGATTATGGACTGACCCAACACTCCACAAAGTTAGTGATTTCACACCTTCTCATTTCATGCACTAGTCCATTTGGGAAAATGTGCTGAGTGCTTTAAAGCCTTGGAAAATGGCTTTGCTGCAGAAACTAATTGGCGAACAAAAGCCAATGGTATTGTTGTCTGTATTTGCCCTCCTGTTAAGCTTGTCTTGGACCAATCACTCACTGGAGAACAAATCACACCTCTAAGACAGGGTCAGAATGGAGGTATCAGCCAAGTTGGGAATAGGAATTTTATTTATGCCTTTCTGTAGCTACCTCTTCTCTTGAGAATAAAATGCCAGGGAAGAGATAGATAGCTGTTTTCTGAGTACCACAGAGGACAGTGAAAGAGGTGAGGGCCTGGAAGAGCCTCTGATATCAGAGGCGACCTTGGTCACTAGGTGACCAAGTGAACCATTGAATAAGTATTATATACTGTCAAGAAAGTGTATCCTTCCCAAGGACTAACAAGAAAATGGTGTCAGTCTTTCACAAAAAGTGGAGCAATACTTGGCTGAGATTGCAATTACTGCTAATATATTGGCTACATTGAAGACTTGAAACACATAAAGAGATGAATGAATTCCAAAATGTTTATTTATTTCTAGAAACTTCAGGAATCTTAGGGGATTGTAGTCTTCATTCAAATACTGAAATTGTGTTGGTGCTTCAAAGTGTTAACATCCATGCATTAATTCAAATTGTTTTCTTAGAATGAGCCACTTTGAGAAGTGTCACGGATTTCATAACCCCAAAGCGTCCTTGTGAATCCACGTTGTTACTTAGATGAGGGTTGTATTTTTCTAAACATGGTGAAAAATTCACTCCCCTGGACAATAACATAATGGTTTAAGCAGAATCATGTCTAGAAGCAAGGAAATTAATAGGTTTTTAAGCTTCTTAGAACCTTTGCATTTCTATGAAACCCTGAGGAAAACACCACCTATGATGAATGGACACAGGGCATTCCGGTTTTGTGACAATCTTGTCTTTGTCTCCACACTCTTTAGAGAAACTCCATCACTTAGGAATTTGGCCAGAAAATAAACACAGTTAAAAATGTCCTCTGGAGAAGTAGCCACACAAAGAACGCAGCTGTATCCCTGGTTACAAAGTATGGCGTCTTGTATTTCCTTGGACAGGGACCCACCAATAATGTCTAGATGCACTCATTTCACATTAAGATTTCATAGCTGTCTGGAGCTAATTATCACTTAGAAGTCTATCCTCGTTTATCTTTCACAGATTTGCTATTTTGCCAAGTTCTCAATTTGATCACAATAGATCAATTAGTAAAAATACATAAAAAGTTTGACTAAATTTGTTGGTCGTCAAGTAGTAGTAAGAAGTCTAACGTTAGTCACAAAAAGAAAATATCTATGAAAAGCTGATAAGAAATGCTTTTTTATATTCTCTCTTGCAGGAAACAGGGCTCATGCATTCTTTGGGTCTTTCATTTTTCATGCTGAGACAGCCTTTGACCTATAATCATAACTTTGTCAATTACTTGTACCTTTCATAATTCAGACAAACCTTGACTCTTTGCTGAGCCAGTAAATATCATCAGCATGTTCTTAAAAGTATGTCAACATGACAAGCAAAATAGGACTTCAACTTTTTTCCTGAAACATGTGACGCAGTGCAAGAAAATTCAACAAATCTGTTAGTGCGCATTATAAATTTACATAGCATTTCAGTCACTTTTAAGGTAACCCCCCAATGTACTTTTATTAAATCACCAAGTCACATTTTCCTCATTGTCAGAGTGGGTTACAGGGAGTTATAGGGGATTACAGGAAATGGGTTTGCATACGTTGATTCAGATACTGCTGTGAAATTATAAATGCAGCGTGAAGGCCATTGAGAGTTGGTTTCTCCAAGTACTGGCCCTGTGGTTAGCGTGTGGATGACCACTGGAGCAATTTAATAAATAGCCACAATTTAAAAGATCACATTTATATGATTTAATTATCTTTAAATTTCTGGAGAACAATGAAAAGATCAGGTCCATTTCTTGAGATGCTTCATGTAATAAAGCATTATGACAGACTTCAGGGTATTGGATTATATAGGGTCTGTCTATTAAACATACCACATTGATCATCTCTAATTGATAAAGCTTTAATTAGCCTGGTTATTTAAATGTGAAATGGTGACCTGATGGAGCTTTACGCCCAATAATAAACATTCAGATAGAAGAGAATTTAGGAATAACAAGGCCCCTGCTCTACACATAAATGAGAAGCAAGTGTGTATCTTTAAAATGTTTTACATTTTAATAAAGTAGCAGCACTTTAGTTGGCCTTACACCTTTTCTTTGCTGTTATTACTTTATTCAGTTAAGGTAAACATTCTAAACGTGAATTTGTAAAGTGAAATTAACATGGAACAAGTTTGACATTACATTGTATTGATAAATTCAGCGCCAAAATTTTTGAGTATAATGTTACTATATTAAACTGGCATTAGAAATTAATACTAAACTCATGAGGATATAACAAAACTAGTATCTTTAGCTAATGGTAGCAAAACAGTACAACTTTTGGAGGGAAGTTTTCCTATCAACTTACTTTATTGCTGAGATGTTATCTTAAGAAAATATTCCAGAATGTAGGAAGAAAAGTTCTGTCTACTAATATATGCATAGAAATATTATTTATATTAGTAAGTAATTAGAAATAAATTAAATGTCCAGCAATAAAGTAGTTTCTATTATAACATATTACATAGTTATTAAAGTCATACTTCTGGCATCTATTTATCAGCATGAAAAAATGCTTGTGTCATAATGTTAAGTGAAAAAATTATAGAAAACTATATATTATTATAATTATTTATATGTTTATTGTGTATATGTATATTTGTTTTAAAAAGATTTGAAGCAGAGTTGAGCTAAGTAAAAAAATTTGCACAAGAAAACAAACCTAAAGGAAACACACATCACTGTGTTTGGGGTGATTGTTCTATTTTTCATCTCTTGTAATGTTTTAATTATTTTCATAATAAAAACATTCTCATTAAAAAATAAATCTTATGCATATAAGATTTCTCTCCCCACCCTATAGAGAGAAATTTAGATAGATGACATTATAGTTATGAAAAGAAGAAAATAAAGAAAGTCAACTTGAAGGTTAACAACAAAACTGTAGATGAAGAAGTACATGAGTGCGGGAAAAGTGTTCTTGTAGGATACCAGGCAAACATGAACAGATACCAGGATGGCCTGAAAATTTGCTGCAGAGCATTAAAATCTAGTGATCATTTAAATGAGGAAATTTAAAAAAGAAAAAGGCAGCTATAGTATGTGGTGGAAGACTGATGTAAAAAAAAAATCAGCAAGGCCAATGAAGAGATGAGGGACATGTTGCCTGAATTACACACAGCTTCTTGAACAATTCTCAGAGCATCATCTGTGAACTTTGGTGAGTGCTGAGTAGCAAGACAGGTTGTCAACTCTAAGGACTTGGGTTTCGGCCAGAAGCTGTCCCAAGGAACCCTGGCTCAGCAGCAGCTCATTTAAATAATTGAACAGAGAAGGCCATTTAACAAGCTGTAAAATATTGAGCTGAAGTGATGGCCACTTGGGAATAGAACATTCATCTTTCACCTCTATGACTTTGAAAGAGGAGTGGTATCCCCACAATAGCAATCTATCTTTGAGTTGACCTTGGCAGAGTAAAGAAAACAAATGATTACAATAAAAACAGATGCTTTTTGAGACTTTATATAATGGTTTCCTCCATCTGGAGGTTCAAGATTTCATCTATCTACCAAATGTGTCTGCATATAATAAATAAATAATGCACATGTACTTATGTATGCATATACAGGTAGGTGTTTATTGAAGTAAAGAGGTGAGTTGATTGAAGAATATGTGTTGTATTCTGATGGGTAAGCATTTGGTCACCTGATAGACTCTGTGCCTTGATATAAATTGTTTATTGTAATACACCATTTTTTCATCTTTGTACTGCAAGTCTGCACTTGACTCCATTATAGCTCAGGTTTACTGTTTACTGCTCATTACTGCCTTGGAATTTGGATTCTATTTTCACCACTGCATTGATGTCTTTAAGGAATCATTCATTACTTATCAATAACCATTGGCTTTTTCTTTGTTCCTCTACTCCCCCCCCCATATACATACACAAGCCTTTGGTTTTGTTTAGTACTAGTGAATGTTCTCCCAATTGGATGAAAATAGTGAACAGTTAGTGGCCATTTACTCTATGTCAGATATTTCACTAATGGCATCATTAGATGTTACCTCTAGTTTTCTTCCAGCTCATCTTAGACAAGGGGCCCTCCAAGGTTGGGCTGGGAGAAGGATGCTACTTTGCTTCCCTGTTGAAATCCATTCTAGACATAGTTGCACAATGAAAAATAAAAAAAGAACAGCTTGCTTTCACAAAGAAAATCATCTCAATTTAGTAGAGTGGATATATTATTTATAGAACCACATCTGAAAATTATTGAGAGGAGCATCTTTATAGAAGGGATGCTTTTGACTGCTGCATTTGCCTCTTTCTTTACCAGTTCAATGTAAAGTGAAATTCTGATCACCTATCAAAGGGGCATTTTTAGCCTGAGTTCTCCAGTTGTCTGTTTAACTGTAAATATTAACCAAGGAGTTATGTTTGTGCTGTGTTGACCTGAGTAAAAAAATACTGTAACAAATGCCTCGCTCTCTCATTGATATAGGGAAATTTATTGTAAAAATACAAATATTATAAATATGGAATATTTTAACACAAAGAGGTTTCTTTGTGTCCACTTCAGTGGGTCCAAAGTTTGAAGAGGAGGGGTGTAGAGGCAGGAGAGATGAAATGACAGACCACCCAAAAGCACGTGCCAGGATATTTTAACTCAGCTTCCGCCTTTCCTTGCCTCTCAGCTTTTGCATTTTTCTCTCCTTTCTTCCTTTTCTTTCTACCCTCCTCCTTTTCCTCTGTTACTAGAAACTTGATGGAAGTCAGCTAGAATATGGTGGAAAATGGCAATGGCTGGAAAGAGAGAAGAGAGGGGCTTTTCCTATTTCAACCTGCTCTTTTCTCCTTTCAGCCAGCATCCCAGGTTAACTATAGAGAGGACACACACACACAAACACACACAGAGCCTTTTTCTGTGCCAAGACAGAGCTCCTGAAAACTGCTGCCAAGTGGCCGCCGCCCAGGAGACTGCAGAATTTCTGGCACCAGGCAGAATTGATGGCTGTGGCCAAGTAATTGTTGCTGAACTTACCTGTGTCGAAAGGTCAGCCTTGTGGTGCTAAGACTGGGCACCGTCTCCAAAGGCAAATTGGGTTGTGAATGGAGGCCCTGAGGCATGTTCTGCACTTTGCAACAGGTCTGGCAGGCTCTTCTGCCTCCCAAGTCTGCCACAGGCATGGGAAACACCTGGGCAGCCACAAAGGCAGGTAAAGCAGCTTCGCCAAGATACAGTATCAATGACTTTTGTTTTGCCCTCAAAATGCACAGTATTGGCCATGTTCCTAGCAATTGGTTTTCCAATCCACTGTGTATTGTGATGAAAAAGCTCTAAATATTTGCATGAGACACTTACTTCAACCCTTCTACTCTAAAATCAGACGTTATTTGAGTGGATCCTGAACTGATTTGTAGTATAAATGTTATCATTTGGAGAGAACACTAGTGAGTCAGAGCACAGGTTAGAAATTGTTTGGTGTGTGTATCTTCTTTGTTTCTGTGTGTCTGTGTGTAATGGGTGGGTTCACTCTCTACTTCCAAATGACAAATGCATAAAAGAAAAAAAATCACTACCTAATTTACAAGAGAATGAGAGGAATGGGTGAGATCGCAACTTCTTCATAAACAACGTGGAAGTCATGAGATGGGAAGTCTTTCAGGTTCCTGAGACTGACTCAGTGCGCGGAGTCCCACCCTTTCCTCCTTCTCACTTGCTACTGTGACAGATGAATCTGCCTTCTTAATTCTGTCATCTAAGCTAATCTCTCCACCTTTCTGTAGATCACGCACGTATCCTTTTACTTTGTCAAGAACTGCCTTCGATGGCATGTCTCTTCTTCTTGTAACTTCAACAAGCTTCTTCCTTTTAGTATTTAAACAGGATTGAGTTTTTCTCAAGTTTAAGAAAAACCTCCCTCAATTCCATACTACCTTTCAACTCTCTTTTATCCGTCACTGCCAAATTCATTTGGGTGTCATGTATACTTGTCACCTCGACTTCACTTTCCATTCTTCTAGCACACTGAAGTCTGCTGCCTACCATTTCCCTCCAACTGAAATTGCACTTGTAAACCAACAATGGCATTTGCTCTGACTACTGACTTCCCCAACTCTCAGTCCAGGGGCAATTTTAATTCTTCACTTTTTTGATCATTCAACCTCACGTGACCCTTTGACTATTTCCACTGGCAGCATTTCTTCTTGGTTTCTGTGATACCACACCACACTCTCCTTGGGGGTTATGTCTCTCTCAAGAAGTTGGTCTTTGTTGCATTTGGAAAGGTGATTCAGGCTGATTCTCAAAGATCTACTGTAATTATTGTATTCTTGCTTTTAAAAATAGAAGGTTAATATAGTATCAGTTTAACTCTATGGGATACTGGTAAACTTTTGATCCATTTTGAAGTTATTTTAGTATTACCATTACTTGAACATGGTATAGGGACTTAAGCGAGTCTATCATTTTCTGTGAGTTTACTCTTGTCCCTCATTTTCCCCGGGAAATGTTGAATACTTCCCTAGTGCTATTGTTTTTGTCTTATTGGGATTCATCATAGATCCTTCATAATATCACCCTTAGTTTCATCTTAAAGCTATTGTAAGAGCATCCATATTGTAACAGCACCAATATGAAGTATTCATGTTATTATTAACCTATATCTACTGAGCGCCTGCTATAGGCCCAGTATTTCACATTTATGATGATCAGAACTCCATTCTGGTAAAAGGTATAGTATAGAAATAATACAAATGAATTATTCTAGTCTTTAGATCAAGTTTGCAGAGTCAGATACATTTATCTCCTAACATTACCTTACCAAAGATGAGATTCACACCCCAGTCTACGTAATGTCCTAAACCATGTTCTCTCCACTGTACATATTGTACTTACATTCTTCTCTGCAACCCAATATCCTTGTTCAGAACACCACATTTCAAGATTGTCTGAATAATCAAATGATGCCTTCTTATTTAGTCCTTCCCATTCTTACACTTCTTTTTTTAAATGTTCTTTCCCCTGTATTGGTTGTTGGTTGTTGTGTTTGATGGGTCTTGGTCCACTGTCCAGTACATTTTAAAAGTTCTCTAAAAAGACACATACACTGCAATTATCCCCACGAGGGCCTGACATAGGAAGGAGATAAAAAGGGCTGCTGGGAGGAACCTAAAAGAGAAAGGATAGTACTAGTTGGCTGTAGGGCAGCTAATTGTCAGGGGAGAGGGAGAAATTTTGCCCCTCCCAACCCTCCGGGGAATATCTAAAAACACCTGGAGATATTTTTGGTTGTTACAACAGGGGAGTCGGAAACTGGTAGGGAGTGATCAGGGATCCTGCCAAACATTGTAAAATGCGCAAGGTGACTCTAACCTACCCTTCCTAGGACAAAGAATTTTCAAGCCCAAAATGTCAACAGTGCAAAGAGGTAAAAAAAAAAACAAGACAAGAAACAAAACAAAAAACAAAAGAGAAGGGGAAGGGAGGAGGAGAAAAGGTGACTTTGCAATTCTGAGTCTCTATGACTATAGAAATGGAGATTTCCTTGAGAGCAATTACAAGCCCAGAAGTTTTGCTGAATTATTGGATGAGGAGATGAATCATTTCAACCAGCTTGAGTTTGAGGTTAATGTGAGAGACACAGCTGGCAGAACCAGTAGGCAGAAATATTGTTAAACTGAAGCGAGTGGGAGAGGAAATGTGTCTATAGAAGTAATTCACCTTGGGGTGATAGTAGAGACCGCAAAAGTGTTTGAATTGTTCAAAGGCACGTGGGAAAGGAAGAATAAAGGCATTTTACTTGGTATCCAGAAACAAATCCTTCAAATAAATAGTGAATTTTTAAGTGATACACAGTAAGAATTATTTCTGCTAAACCCATCTGTTTCAACACAAGGAACCAAACTTTGAATACCAACCTTTCTAAAATAAAGGTTTGTGGACAGATTTAATTTTACTCATGTTAACAGTTTGCTTCTTTTTACCTCATTTCTACTCCTTTCTGTCTAAATCAGAGGTCATCAGATTTAGCATATAGTTTCACTTACAATTCACATGTCAAAACATGATAATGCGTCAGTGGTAAGAGGGATTGAAAATATTTTTGCTATAACTCGAGATCAGAGAAAAGGATGTCCACACAGAGAGGTGTAGCCTAACCCTCTTTTTGGTGTGTCTGCTTCCTGGCTCGCTTTCAAAGCACTTAATACTTTCAGCTTATAATTGCTAAACATGGAAACATGGAAACACCACACCCTTATATTGCTTATAATGAATAGTGTCTTTAGCACAAACATATTTTTTATCAAAGCACCTACAGACAACCAGCCACACCCTACATGGTATTAATCAGCCACAGTTTCTGGCTGCCCACTCTTACTTTGGAGAAGTTGTGGGGTTAGGGGCTCCTGGTATTAAGCAACGTGTTGCTGAATTATTTTAATTATCCAGCCTGAAAATCATGCCACTGCATCCCTTCCGCCATCTAAAACAAGACACATAATCATTTTAAGGAGTTCTTATTTATGGATACTTGTAACTTCATTTATCTGATCCCAGAAAACATGTAGGCTGCTTGAAAATGTTGGCAGATAGGACACCCACTGATTTACAAAGGATGAATTGGCAATAAGTGGGCCTTCCAAGGCCTTGAGGTGCAGGGAGATTTGGAGCTTCCCAGATTGGAGGAGCAAGTTCAATTCCCCCTTAGCTCTGTTACAAAAATTTCTTGATTTATTGCTGGTGTCTTGTGAGTATTCATGGCTTCATCTGCTCTATCCTTCAAATAAGATTTACAGTTTTGGTAGCCTTGGCCATAAAAATTACCTTAATCTTATTATTCAAATAGATGTCTCATCATGCTGAATAACTCATGACCCACCCATGCTAAGAATAAACTGGATTCTGCCATGAGATCTTCCACCGACAGAACTGGAAATGCATGGAATGCAAACCTGGATCCCAGTCTAATGCTGTCTGCAGAGATGGCTCTTTGTGTTTTCCAAGATGCCACCTACTTGTGATTCATTAGAGGGGTCTGGAAATGTCTGTGTGGAAATTTCTCCCTCAGGCCTGCCATTGTATCTGAAATTCTGACCATATCTGTGAATTCTTTGTCTAAGACATCATTTTAGCAAGAGAACTGTGAAGATGCATAGAAATATTCTGCAAGAGTGGGAATACTAGTTCAATGGAGGCTCCTTGGGGGGGGGGATTTTTTCCCTTACCATTTAGTCCCTTACTCCTCCCCCTCGCAACCACCATACTGTTTTGCACAGCAAAGAAAACACCAACAAAAATAAAAAGACAACCCACAGAATGGGAGAACATATTTGCTGATATATCTGATAAGCAGAAAATATCCAAAATTTATAAAGAACTTACAAAACTCAACACCAAAATAAACAAACAACCCAATTTAAAAAATGGGCAAAGGACCTGAATAGACACTTCTCCAAAGAGGACATACAGACAGCCAATAGAAATATAAAAAGATGCTCCACATCAGAGACATGCAAACTAAAACAACAATGGGATATCATCTCATACCTGTTAGAATGGCTCTCATCAAAAACCAGCGAAAAAGTGCTGGTGAGGATGTGGAGAAAGGGGAACCCTTTTGCACTGTTGGTGGGAATGCAGACTGGTGCAACCACTGTGGAAAGCAGTATGGAGATTCCTAAAAAAATTAAAAATGGATCTGCCTTTTGACCCAGCAATCCCACTTTGGGAATATATCTGAAGAAACCTAAAACACTGATTCAAAAGAACATGAGTGCCCCTATGTTCATTACAACATTATGTACAATAGCCAAGATATGGAAGCTGCTCAAGTGTCCACCAGTAGATGAGTGGCTAAAACAACTATGGGACTTTTACAAAATGGAATAGTACTTCGCCATAAAAAAGAAGAAAATTTTACCCTTTGCAACAGCATGAATGGACCTGGAGAGCATTATGCTAAGTGAAATAAGCTAGTCAAAGAAAGACAAGCATCATATGATTTCACTCATATGTGAAATCTAATGAACAAACTGAACTAACAGGCAAAATTGAGACAAACTCATAGATGGAGAGCAAGATGATGGCTAAGGGGACTGTTTGGGGGTGGAGAATTAGGCAAAAAGGAAAAAGGAAGCTAATTTTTAATTTAACATAGGATTTTTTCTCATTTTACCTTAGTTTTTAGAAAGTAGAACTCAGACAACAGGGGAGTTAGGAGGATGTTTGATCAAGGTAAAAACAATCAGCGGTGTTCAGGGTCATGGGCGTTGGGAGTGGGACCCGCTGCAATGGCAGATGGCGGACAGGGTGGGAAAGAGTTCTCACTGGGGCAAGAGTGCTGCATGGGGAAGCATGCCCTTGGGACGCTGCCTTTAGAGACTTGTCCTTGAGATTCTAATATGGCCATTCTTCATAATAACAATATGAATAATACATCGATAATGATAATTTTCAGTAGTGTTTATTATGGTTTGGGACCTTTGCTGTATATTTCATATTCATTATCTCATCGAATGCTCACAACAACTATAGATGACTACATAGGCTCAGAAAAGGTGAAATCTACTCGAGTCTGAAGTTGTTGTGTGTGAGGAATTGAGACTCAAAATAAGGTTGGTCTTTTCAAGGTCATGGTGTTAGCCATTATTCATTCACGTTGCTCTTTACTATCTTTCCCCCGGCTCTCTCTGCCTCTTGTTGCCCCTTCACATTTTCCTGCCTGGAGTAGCTTAACCCTTTTTTCTACCCACTGGAGTCTTATACACACACACACACACACACACACACACACACTTTGAGGAACAAGTGATGTGATGAGATATTACCTCCTTCAAATTTTTTTCTTTAATGTTATGACCTGTTGCACTTCTATTACAAATAACAGAGAGCTACAACTCTATTACTTGCTCAATTGTGAGACACTGGTAACAGGTATTTTTTTCCTTATATATTTATAGCACAGAGTCTAACTTTGTCCATTGAACATAATGGTCAGTCAGTAGACATTTGCTGAAAGAGTAAATTTGTGCACAGGTGTCCTATAAAATTGGGGAACAAGTAATCTCCACCCTGAAGTTACCAACAAAAGATTTAAATATGTTCATTGTAATCTGTTTTAGAAGGTAGGAAGGAACCTTGTACTTTCAGGGATATTTTCATAAAGGAAAAAATAACTAGCTATCCAGACAGTTTTTATCCAGGTCACTAATTTTCTTGTGACTGAAGAACTGAATCTTATTGTATGTCTTCAAGTGATATAAAGATTGAGTAAACTCTCTATCTCCATATACATGTTCACATTTATGCCTTTGAGGGCCTGTCTTTGTAAAACCTCTTCCAAAGGGGAACATACCAAAATGCACACATTATATGAATGAGGAAAATGAAATGCTTGTCAATTTGTTATTCAAAGCACTTATGAATAAATGAATAAACGGGTATGAGGAAATAGAAATATATATTCTACTGATAGAGAAACACCTTATAAATAACTAAGTAGAGGTGCTGTAAGTGTGGGAAACACATCACATATGGCCCTGGAGACAATGTGAAATATCAGAGAAACACATGACTGCCTTTTATTGTCTTAAAAATCTAGAGATGTGTGTGTATTTCTCCACTTTATAATTTTTTTGTTTGTGTGTGTGCCTTAATAAACCAAGCTCTTTAAAAAATTAAAACACGATAATGAATATGTCTCTCTATTTATACATATTTAAATAAAATTATGTTGGTTTTAAATTTCTCAAAGTAAATATAAATTGAAAATGGAAATACTTTTGAAATGGAGAAAAATTTATTGAGGGGGTCATTTTGTCCCTGCCTCATGATCCCCTGTCTTTCAGCCTGTGGGATGTATTTTACTTTGTTGCACCAAATCAAACATCCAACTGTCTGTGTGTGTAATCTCCCCTTGCCGTTTCTTACTTAAGAACCCAAAGTAGTCATCATTATACAGATTATCTGGTTTTAGGCTAACTGTGATCCATCCATCCACCCATTTATTCACTCCATGCAAAATAATTGAGAGCCAACTACTTGTCAGGCATATTGCCAGGCTGTAGGGACAGAAAAGAATGTGTTCTACACTCAGTCTTGGGAGTTTCCTAGTCTGATGGGATCAGCATAATTGTAAACCAAAAGTCACAAAGAAGTCACAAACAAAACAAAGTGTTTTGTTTGCAGATCTGGTGCCATTTTAACCTGAAACTGTAGAGAAAGGGTCTACTTGAAATATTTGCTCAAGAATAACCACCCAGTAGGAACTGCTGTGACCCACACAATTCCTGGCTGAGCATGAGAATACTTCAAGTGTCAGGGCAGGTGATACCAGCAACCAACAACATGGGAGCTCTCTGGGTTCTACCTCAGTTTCCGCCACTATTATAAATTTATCAACAATCATGTCATGGGGACTTCTCGTTCTAAATGGCATCCATGTCATCTGAAGAGCCTTTTCCTTCTGATCTAGATATTAGAGTAGTGGAGAGCACCAGATAGTGTAACAAACACTTAAATTCATTTCTCTTTATATCTAAACAAAAAGCATTTAAAAGCCCTCACTGCACACCATTGTAGGAACAGAAAGGAGAAAGGCCATTTTGTCCTTTTCACTTTGTTTATTTGCTCTAATTTATAGGGTGCTATTGTGAATGATTATGCAGGCAGCCTTCAAATTAGGCTTTCTATATTTAGCACCTAGCTCCATCATTTACTGTCTGTGTGACTTCCAGTAAGTTATTTAACCAGTGTCCATTCCCTCAACTGTAAATGTATTAATAAAATAACAGCACCTGATACTAAGATAGTTTTGTGGGTTTAATTACTTACTACCAAAGATACTACCAAAAGCCACCAAAACCACTTTTTAAGAAACTTTTCTTATTTTTATTGTTTATTGAATTTATTGGTGTGACATTGGTTAATAAAATTATATAGGTTTCAGGTATACAATTCTATATCATTTGTACACAGTATTGTGTGTTCACCATCTCAAGTCAAGTCTCTTTTCATCACCATTTATCCCCTCTTCACACCCTTCTACCTTCCCCTACTCACCCCCCACCCCTTGTTTCTCCGCTAATCGCCCTACCGTTTTCTGTTTCCTTGAGGATTTTTCTTCTGCATAATCTATTCACCTTGTTCCCCCAGCTTCCAAACTCCCCTCCCCTCTGATAGCTGTCAGTCTGTTCTCTGTACCTATGAGTCTGTCTCTATTTTGTTTGTTAGGGTTCTTTGTCTTGCTTGTTAATTAGTTTGTTTGTTTTGTTCATTAGATTCCACGTGCAAGTATTTGTCTTTCTCTCTCTGGCTTATTTCACTTAGCACAGTACTCTCCAGCCATCCATGCTGCCATGTGCCCATTCCATGCTGGGTGCTTAGTATATGCTTAGTTGAAGAATAGATATTATGGAGAATTTTTAAAGTCTCTTCTCTTATGAGGTTGGCAGTCTTGTGGGAATAAAGTATCTTAAGCAAGCCCATGAGAAACATATACATTACAGTACAAAATCATGTTTTCAGAGCTGTAGGCATTTCTAGGCAGTGACATTGTGGAGCAGTTTGGGGACAGACCATGGAAGAACGGGATTTGAGGTCATTTTGGAAGTTGAGTAGATTTTGGATTGACAGAGAGGTAGTAGAGTAAATTTCAGTGGAGTATATTTTCACGTTAAGAAAAAGACTGAATAATTGTGACCAAAAAGGAAGCTATAATAAACTTATTTGATTTATAAATAAAGTGTTATTTAGGGGAAGTTTGAGTCAGGCAGCACCTAAACTTGAACTAGACTATCAAAGGCACTGAATATAAAGATGAGATGAACCTCGAGATTAAGAAAGAGAAACCAGAAGTTGCGCAAAACTAGTGCTCTAAAAATGGTGAATCACTTAAAGGAATAATCATCAGACAATGCAAGTGTTGTAATATCAGAGGCTATGTTTAAAAGACAATAATCCTGTCCTGTATAATATACAAAATGAGAATGGTTACAGATGTCTTCAAACCTCATGTCGATTGTCCTGTGAAGCCATGGACGTTGTCTTTAGGCTGGTCATGGAACAGTTATAACAACCTCCCACCTGGGTGGTCTGTGGCAATGTTTCTTCTCTTCTTTTTATCAGTTCTCTTTATATTCATCTGGACACCAAATTTTCATGTGTGTCTGAGATGTTTTATGTTGCTCAGAAATGCTTGATATTGCTGGATCCAGGAAGTAAATCCAGCGTGGTGAGGGAACAAACACTCTTAAGACCTGGAATAATGAGAGCTTTTTGGCTGCTAGATTGATTACACATGACCTGAATCAGCCCTTTATTCTCCCATCTTTTCATCTCTGACCTGAGAGAGCAGTCACATTGCTGCTAGATGATGTTGGAAAACATCGACTCATTCTGATAAAGGAGGCTTGTTAGAGTCATTGACTCAGATTTTAAAACTTTACATTGCTATTTTAGTTCAAGCAACACTGTGCCATACGTTGTATTTTAATTACTAGCTGGGTTTCTAAGTGTAGACTGTAATTTGATAAAATATCGGCAATGTAGGCAAGCTACTATAGCTAAATACCCTTGCCATTTGCTTATACATATTGTATGTACACATGTGTACCATGTGCACACATATGGTGACTTGCTATAAGGCTGTAAGTCCTGGACCTGTGTCTGTAAGAGTTCTGTTTGTGGAGGTTCAGAACAGTGTTTATAGGAGTAAGAAAAAAAAAAAAAGGGCAGGAATGACCTTGGCAAGAATCAAAATCTACCTACTTCCCTCCTCAACCATTCTAAGGCCACACATCTTGCTCTGTTAATCTTGCTTTGTTAATCTTGACTGATTAACAGTAAGAGTTAACATGGATCCAGTGCTTTGCAGTTTATGAGGCACTTGCATAATTTTCACTGAGGTTATGGGGCACTTAATTGTGGGAACAATGTCAGTATATCAACAGCATGGCAGTGGCGGTGTGGGGGTGGGTGGCTGTGGGTTGATTCTGTGACCTAGTGTCTTGGTGATAAGAATTTGGCCTTTATTAGACATGCAATGGAAAGCTGTAGAAAGGTTTTAAGCAAGAGAGTGACACAAATTAATTTATATTTTGAAAGTCTCCCATGCGATCCCATGGAAATGGATTGCAAGAGGATAAGGACAAAAGTCCAGAGATCATTGGGGAAGCTACTTAGGTAGCCTCGCTGAGAGGTGGTAGTGGCCTGGGGCAGACACACCTTGAAGCTGATGAAGCTTAAGTTCCAGGGCCCCTATCTTGCACAACTCCCTCCTTACTCTGAGGCAGAGCTTGAGCAATGTATTCATATGTTTTTGTGATATTTGTAAAACTAAGATATTTTAACAGTTTACTGTTAAAACAGCTGTATTCTTCCCCTCTGACCTTCTGCTTGCCATATTTCTGGTTGGGCGGGGTGATATCCGAGAGGCTGTGCGCGTTGTTGGGATCCTGTCAAGGGAAGGTGAGTTGGTCACCAGAATTTGGAAAGGTGTTTTGGAGTACTTCCATTAAATACACAAAGCACACTTCTTTGACAATGTTAACATTTACTGAAGAACCAAAGAAACAGAGGTTAAAAATGGAGATATGAAACAGAAGTGCTAAAGACTACACTAAAATCATGAAAAATTTATTCTGGCATCCAGAAGTAAATAGTGTGACCCCCCAAATTTTCAAATTTTGTTAATTCATTAAGAAGAGTCAATTTTTTTTAAGAAGAGTCAACTTTTGAGTAGAAGTAATTGATAGTTGGTTATTTGATAACCTAGTTAATGAAGAAGAGTGAATCATACTGGGGAAAATATTTAAATTTATTGCTGTTTTGATAAGATGAAGATAACATAAAACTCATACTACAACTTAGTGGGAATATCAACAACAAACTGCTTAATAAGTTTTGATGATTCAAGGAGTATTTAAGATTAGTCACTACGTAGAAATCTTGAAATGCTCTGAAATCCAGCTTATTTACAAAAGAAACTGGAAAACGGTCTTTCCACATCTGACAAAAAGAAACTTCATTTACACAGTACTATAGTAACATGTGGTGATGTTGAAATAAACATTTTAAGCTATCAGTAACTACCCTCAACTTGCTGAGGAAAGTTGAGGAAAGACTGAATTCTTTGTCTTTACTAAATGCTATTTTATAAAATTCTTGCTGTATGAAGAAGTGATTAAAGAGTATACAGCCAAAATAATGAAGGAAAAATTATAGAGGTGTGTGAACATATTAATTACTAAAAAACAGTATGCCATTTTGGGGGGCGGTTATAAGTTCTATAGCATTTTTTAGATTCAAATAATTTTTATATGTGTGATTTCTTTTCTCAATCTAAATACATCTTCATTTTTTAAAATGTATCTAATTTTGTATTCCTAGCTTTGTTCACCTTCTCGTTGCATTGTCCTCCCAATTTGGATGAGTGTCAGGTCCCACAACATTGGTATCTGCCCCTTCGACCTCCACTGTGCCTGTGCAGGTAGAGAAAGGTGGACGTCTTTAAGATGGATTTAAGAGGTAGGATAGATTCTTAGAGGATTGTCTTATTGAGGGGCTAGAAGCCATTTCTGCAAAGTGAATGAGTTAAAACTGAGAAATAAAGTAACTCCTCTGAAGTTACACAACTTGGAACGGGCTAACTAGGAGGTGAAGCTAGATGAGTTCTGCTCAGATGCCTCTAATCATTGTCGTATTCAAAGCTTCGGTTTCCTTAGGGTGATGTTAAGGACGCAATTAGATGTTAACAGAATGTTTCATGTGGCACGTTGTTGAATGTTTTTATAAGTGTTTCTATCATTTTATTAAGATGATAAGAGGTTTATTTTTTAGATGTGCATGGGTTTTTAAATTGGGAAGCATTTAATTTTCTCTGTCCACTTGCCAGTCTCTTTGCAAGAGCCAGTCCACTCTGCTGCAGATTAAAAAAAAGTTTTTTTTATCGCTTCCTTCTTGTTACTTGTTGGCCAGCCAGCACCCAGTGCTAGGAGGAGCTGCTCAGAAACAGCAGAGCCCTTTGGCTGACCGACCCGTGGGCGTCAGAAGCAGAACCACTTGAAGAAAAACTGGATGTGGGACAGAGCTATTGGCTTGGCCAAAAAGTTCGTTTGGTTTTTTTCTGTAAGATGGCTCTGGTAGCTCATAGTTGTCTTTAATTTCATTCGAAACAATTTGGTTAGATGGTATCATGACAACTGTCATACTAGAGTGCATTAAAAAATTTAAATTGCTGAATTTTTGTGTAGCCATTTTAATGTTGAAGAGGGAAGAAAATATGCAACATTTTTGACATATTATGCTTTATTATTTCAAGAAAAGTAAATGCAATTGAAATACAAAAAAAGTAAAATGCAACTGTGATGCAAAACAATGATTTGTGCAGTGTAGGGAGAGAAGGTGCTGTGACTGATCGAATGTGTCAGAAGTGGTTTGAGAAGTTTCTTCCTGGAGATTTCTTGCTGGTTGATGCCACATGGTTGGATAGACCAGTTGAAGTTGATAGTGACCAAATCGAGACATTAATTGAGAACAATCAATGTTCTACCACACAGGAGATAGCTGACATAATCAAAATATCCAAATCAATAAAGTTATTGTTGGAAATGAAAAATGTGTCTTTTATTTTATGGAAAAAACCATGAGGACTTTCTGGCCAGTCCAATATACATATTTCAGTAGGTGAGGTGATGGTACCTGGAAGGTTTTTAGAATGGGAGAAAAAGTCACATATTTCCTGATACTGTTAGCACAGGGCAAACCTTTAGGACTCCAGGGAATGGTTCTAAAATAATCTGATTTAGCTACCTTAGATTATTTTAGGCAGATTTAAAGTAAGGAATGAGATGGGATGAGTCTAGTTTTTAAAGATTCTACACAACAGGAACATTCTCTGTGTGATGTGTTATGGAAACTTGTCTCAATGTCTGACAATTCCTTTAAGTTCTCTTTGAACCTGTCAAGTATTTCTCTAAAGCTTATTTTGTCCATTGTTAACTGGGAATAATACCATTTGTCTCTCTGGGAACCAAAATGCTTATTAATCTTTTTATTTTTTATGTGTTATCATAACCATTTCCTACTTTACTAGCCAACAAGTTCCTAGCTCTCTCTGTCTTTTATTTTTATTCTTAATTCTGAGCTTGAGAGAACTGAAGGCTTTCCTATGTATAGGCACCTGCTTAAATGCATGCACAAGTTGTTTTTGCTGGGGGAAAAGAAAAGCTCTAAAAAACAGAGTGTTTTTGTAATGTTCTGTTCCGTCTGTACATAGCAAAGACTACAGCTTCTGTTCTTCCAGGCTACCGCACCCTTATTGGTCATAATCTGAATTGGTCGTAATAAATCTTGTGGGCTCCCAATAGTCTGCCAAAAAAGATACCCGTTATCCTTACATTTTTGCATTTGCTGGTATTCTGCTTGTTGGACTTCTAAATTGGGGTTGTGACTGATGGAGATTTCAGTTTTAATCTGAATTCTGTACCCTAAGTATTCTCCACCTTGTCCTTAATAACGGCGTCCCTATCACACATGGACTGCAACAACTTTTTTATTTTCTTCAGCAGATCCCTACTCCATGCACACTCCCAGAGCTTCAGTGAACCCTGGGAAGTAGTGCAAACCAACTGTGACTTTTTCTTTCTGCATCTGTCCAGTGTGGCACTAGAAATTATGTAAGAGGCTGGTCAGTGAAAGAGAGAGGAAGACCTAAAGAAAATGGAGATGATTCAGAACTTTAAAAGGACTCAGTCAGAATTGAGATTTTTTTTTTTTTACAAAACCTCATTGAGTTTCCCTCCCAGTATAGTTTTATTTAAAATGTGAAGAGATCAAGTAGCATGATTTTTTATAGTATTAGAAGTTAAATATTTCGCATCCAAAGTTTCTGGTAGGTAAGTAAGTTATCTTGGGAATTAAATAGTAAACTGCTCTCCTCAGATGGAGGGACCACTGAATTTATGAGCTAATTTTTGTATGAGCCTTTTATTTCTCATAAGTGGAAAAAAGAATTTCTACCTCAAATTTCTAAGGAGATGATTTTTCTTCTCATGCACCTCTCTAAACAGTAACACATACACACACACACACTCATATGTATGTAAGCCTCATTCATGTATGTCCTTATAAATATGTTTATATTTACATAAACAAAATATGTGACTTAAAAAAAATCTTTGATCTGAAGTGTTTTGTAACTATGATTAAATGAAAGCTCTGGCCAGGTAAGGAAGTGATCTCACTTTCTTTTTTCTTTTATACAGGAAGTGATGCCACTTTTTTTTCTTTGTGGTTCTGTCCATAGCCTCCATTCTGGTCTGTGAAGACATTAGGAATTCAGAGGTCTAGATTCCCAATGAAACACATCTTCCCTTGCACTGTGGTTGTCTTGGCTCAGGGTGACTGTGGAAGGGACATTTGGGAATCCCGGAACCACCTTCTCAAACTTTGCATCACTTCCTCCATAGAAAAGAGGGAAACTTTTCTTTCTTCCTGCTTTTCATCTCAGAAAATAGATAGTTCCAGGGTAACATTTTAATCTCTCAACCACAATAGAAAGAGGAAGAATAGCCTGACTGTTGCATAATTCATCATTTATTATATCTTTGGCTCTCTCTCCCTCCTTCTACTCTTTGCAACCTCCTCAGGACCAGCTCCTTCTCCTAAACTTCAAGCACTATCCAAACATTGTGAGTCTGACCTACTTACTGAAAAACATGCCCAGAAACTGGACGCTATAATTACTCCCAGAATTAGCAAACGTGTTCATTCTATACCTCCTTGTAGTAGCTGTTCAAAGTAGAGCAGTGAGTTGTCTTTGAGTAAGCATTAAGCTTTTTTTGTTTAAACAAACAAATAATAAATACTTCATTGCCACATCATCAGTAGCCTGATTTGGTTTCAAGTGAATGCAGCTACATGCCTCTCGTGATTGCTTTGAATCAAATAAATCCCGTCTCCACCTTAACATTTTATTCATTAGTCACTGTTGAACCTTTGTCCTTACTTGTCAGTATCTGAGAAAACATATACTTTCACTCATGATGTGTACTCATTCTCTCCATCACTGTGATAACAGCTTCCTCACTCATGGCCAACCTGATTGGAAACTTTGTATCACAGGTGGGATTGGGAAATCTCCCTCAAGCTTCGTGTATGTGACTGCACTCAAGATGAAAACAGAGACTGGAAATCTGGATGGTTATAAATCTTGGGATTTTTTCAAATACTTGTATATTTACATCTTACAGGCTATATGTCCCTGATTCCTCCAATTCATGATCCTATCGAAATAAATGAGTAAAAAATGGGAGGGACCTCCATAGAGCTGCCTACCTTTCCTTTTGTCAGTTAAAAAACAAAAACAAAAACAAAACCCCAAGACTCTACTTACTTTTTTGCAGGCCATTTCATGAATGGACGGACATGTAAGTACCACCAAAGGAAAGGTCGAGAGCCTCAGATTTAAAAAAGACTCCTTTTCATTCTGTAAGTCCACTCCACTCCGGTGAAAATGCATGGCCTGCTCTTCTCATTTCACACCAGCTCTGTGAGAACATCTGAGCTTAAGATGTCTGGGACCCGCTTTCTGGGAACATAGCTCTGTGTTTGTTTAGATGCCTCGTGTTTCAACAATACAGCCTGCAGATGTGCATCAGTATAGGAGCTTTACAGGCACGATTTTGACGTGTTAGGGTGGTTGCTTTATATCCCATAAGTTTTGTCTAATGGATGTGCAGTCCTGTGGATGGCTTTGAACTTCATGTTGTTCCATTGGGAAGATGATTCAACTGTGCTGCGGTCTTAGTGAAGATAAGTTATTTTGAAAGAGGATCAGCCTTGCATATATATGGAGTGAGCAGTGGCGTCTGTGGCGTGCTTTGTATGTGGGGTCCTAAGAAAGCTGGGAAATAAATCTTCCACTCAGTTGTCATAGAGCCTGAAATCTGAAACAGAAATATTTATTTCTTTGGGTTCCATAGGAGTAGCTCTTGTTTCTTCTCTTCTGCCTTTAAGTCATTTCCATCATTCTAAAGGCTTTAAATACCCCATCATTATGCTGATGAATCTGTTTTAAAATGTACCCAGGAAATTTTTTTGTTTGTTTCTTTGTTTGTATGGTGAAGCCAACAGATCAGGAGCAATTGCCATTGAAAGGTAGCTTGTTACTCATGTGCCCAGGAAGAAGGACATGCCACCTTATGTTGGCCACATGAGGAAGTACCAGGGCCAGTCCAGAGGCAGAAGGGCGCAGGGGAAGCATGGACAGGGGCTTTTACTGTGATTTGCACAGGAATGAATGGTGAGGTAAGATAAGCCAGGTAAGCAGGTTTGGGATTGGATAGCTTGAATTATTTAGATAGGCTCTGGGCTATAGGGGTGACCCCTAGCTGTCTGATGCCTGGATGCAGGGAAATATTGACTTGATGTGTGAGAGCTGAGAAAGGAGATAGTTGGGGGCATGGGCTCTGGATAGCTTGCTTCACATATGAAAAGCATGCTGACAGAGGAGAGGTGTGCTCTCTGTAGGAGTTACCTAGCCCTGGGAAGGGCAGCCTTTCTTGGGTGAGGTTTCAGAGGCCAGAGCACCAGGAATACAGAAAATCGGGAAATGTAGTTAATACACAATCCTTCACCTTGGTATCTGCTGCTGAGACCCCCCTTTCATGCATATTCATCTATCCAGCTGCTACTTTGCATCATCACTTCTATGCCTTAGGGCATTTCAGAATTAACCTGCCTAAAATGAAGTACCAATCTGCCTCTAAACCTGGCCCTTCCTGTCTTCACCATCACGGTAAACACTGCCTCCAAAAATAAAGCTGGAAACCTGGCCAGCGCCTTTCCTTTCCTGGCTTTCCATGTTCAATACATCTGCCACTCCTTTCAGTTCTACCTCCAGAATGTAGCTCACATTTACGTACTGCCCCTCATGTCCACTGCTCCCATGCAGGTCTCAATTGGTGGCTCGTATCAGATCTTAGGACTTCCTGTCTTCTCAAGGTGGAGAAGACACAGGAGACAACAAACCAGGTGTCAAGCAGTTCCCCCCAAATCAATACAAATGCTATAAAATCATAAATACCTTCTATCGGCCCATTCTTCTCAGTTCCTCACCATACTGTCCTGCAGCACAGGACACAGTCCATTGCCCAGCCACATCCTAGAGTTAACTTTTAAAAATATTAAGCTGAACATACCACTCCCTTACTTAAAAGTCTCCAGTTGTAAGATTTCAAACAGGCTCAAAGTCAAGCCCATCCCCAACCATGGGCTAGAATTCTTGCTTGACATGACTGCATCCTCACTCTCAAACTTCATTGGGTGCCATCTTTACCCCTATTCACTATGCTTCACAGCCTTTTCTGAGTTTCTAGAACATTCTAAACTTTTTCTGCCTCAGGAGCTTGGCAGTTGCTGGTAACCTCTGTGTCTTTTTGTCCTTTGGGTTCCTGTTTAACAATCATCTCTTGAAAGAGGATTTCCCTTAGCACCCTCTCCAACCGAGGCCTCTCCTCCCAGCTCCACACCCTGCGTAGCATCACATTCTTTGTTTTAAAACATTGACATTGATGTTTGGTTATCTGTTCCTTGTTGCTTCATTGCATATGGTGCAAATGTGTGTGTATGTGAGCTCGAGGGGGGCCAGCTCTCACCTGTGTTTTCACTGCTACAGTCCCTTGCATAGAATAGGTACTTGATAAATACTTCTTAGAGGAATGAATCATTTCGACAGGCAATGTCTTGATTTCTCATGATTTTTTTCTACCTTTACTGAGACATAATTGGCACGTAACCTTGTATAAGTTTAAGGCATACTACATGATGATTTGATAGAGGTGTATATTGTGAAATAATTACCACGTAAAATTAGTTAACACAACCATCACCTTGCATAGTTACTGTTGTTTTTTTTGTCTGTTGTGAGATCATTTTAGATTGACTTCCTTAGCAACTTTCAGGTATACAATCCAGTGTCGTTAACTGCAGTCACCATGCGAACATTGTATCTGCGGAGGTCATTCCTTGTATAACTGGAAGTTTCTATCCTTTGACCAATGTTTCCCCACCTCCCTTCCCCTTCAGCTCCTGGCAAACTCATTCTGTTCTGTGTCTATGAGTTTATGAGTCTGCTTTTAAACTTCAAGGCATAACTCTTAAGGCATAAAAGCCTAGTGAAAATTCATTTATTGGTTTGTTTTCCTCCTCGTTGTATGAGAGCAATATAAACCTCAGGAATAGAAGAAGGAGAAGAGGATGATAAGTAGATTTATATAAAAGGATGAGGAGAAATCAGTGTCAAGATGAATTATTTGTGAAGTTTACGTTTCAATTTGTTTTATTTTTTAAGCTGTCATTTCTCAAGAATTTAGTAAGTGCCAGGCTGTGCTACCTATGTTTAAAAACGATCTTATTCACTCATCACAATACTTCTATGAAGTAGGTATTATTCACAGATGAGATTTATGAGGTCGATTGTAAGATGACAATTTTTATTTGGTTTTCAGTTTAGTGTTATTTAATACCATCCCATAAAAGCAGGCTAGAGAGTGTGCGGGCTCTGGGGCCGATGGAAGATTGGGTTTTCATTTTTCACAATACAATTACGAGCTGCGTGACCTTGAATACAGTACCAAACCTCCTTAAAATGGTTTTCTTTTTACAGATAATGGGAACAACATTAGTGCCTACCCACAGAGTTGTCATGCTCGTTAAATGAGATTGGATGATGGGTGGAAATTATTGTAACACCGTGTCTGGCATACAGAAAATGAACTGAAGATATTAGCTATTATCATCATCCCCAATTTTGTAGCATTTAGGAGCACAGCTTAGAAAGGAAGCGAGCGGTCTGTGACTTAAGGGCACAAGATGTCCCAGGTTCAGAATGTTATAAAACTATAGAAGAAATTTCTGTCGCTGAATGCCTTTGAAGAAGCTTGTCATGCATGTAATGGCTATATTTGTATTAAAATAAATACATGAAAATGCTGATAAAATACCACTTAAAACACAAGCAAAATATGGCTTGGGATGTCATCTCTGAGTACATTACTAATGAAAGCTAATAGCTATCAATCTCATTTGCAATTACATTTAAAGAGAAAGATTCTTTTCCATTTGTTTTTTTTCCCCCTGAACTTTTTAGAGTATCATTCTGATACCAGAATTGTAAAAGTTTTGAGTTATTCTCTTTCTTCCCTTCAATCACCCCTTCCCTCCTCCACTGTCGTACAGAATTTCTCTTAATAATCTATTTCCTTCACCTTTGTCCAAACTTGTTTTATGGGAGCTTATGATGTGGCTTCTTTGGAAGCCAGCTCGATGGCCAGGGAGCTGGCTCTGTCAGCAAAGATTACCTGACAGAGCGCCTTCCCTTTCTCTTTCAAAACACTGTATTATTACTCTTGTTGCTTTATCCAAAGCAACTCACTTCTTTCCTTGATGTTTGCACACTTCAGGTATCAGTGGGCCGTTATCATGACCCCCCTTTAATAATTGTCACTTAGTCGGGTTTTACATAATTTAGTTCTTTTCATCTGCCCCTATAAGTTCACTCCCTGAGGCTTGCAATCATTTCGTTGCTCTTCTACAAGCCCTTTCTGGTTTGTCTGCCTCTTTCTGCAAACGGGGTCCCCAGAAATGACTGTATCACTACAAATATATTATGCACAGACGTGCTTCGTTGGAGAAATGACACGTTGCTGAGCCAGCTGCAAAATGAGATGGTGCAACAAAGCACGTGTTGTTGCGTTCTCCTTTATATTTGTTTGTGGACACGACTAATCTAGGCCAGGAGTGGCCTAGATTTCAAGTTCCGAGAGAAAAACATACATGCATACTTGACTTTTTATTTTTTAATGGATAAGTATGTTTAATCTTGGTTGCACACTGGGATCACCCGATGGTCTTTAAAACATATTGATGCCTGCTTCCTATCCCCAGGCATTCTGAGTGCCTTGGTGTAAGGCTTGAGCTGGCCATCAGAATTTGTAAAACTCCCCAGGCAAGTCGTATGTGTAGCAACATTTGAGAACCACTGCCTTCAACTACAGAAGCTTAGTAAACACTTGGCAAGTGAGTGAAAACATGAATGTTATATTATTTGTTACATTTATCTTTTCCTCAACTAATATTTCCAAGCATTTCCAGCGGTAATTTATCTCCCAGTTTCGTGCTATTATTTATCTGTGCTTTGTATTGATACTTCATGCTTTTCCAGGTCACCACTTGTTGAATAATTTTTTTGATCAGAATTTCTAGAAGCCTTAGAGAAATTATTATATATCATGTGTCTGACGTCTCTGTTTTTTATTGCCAGCCTTCTCAGATTAACAGCACTCTCATGTTTAAGTATCTCATTTTACATCCTTCCATGTACCTGGGAATGCAGTGAATGAGAAATTCCCTTCCCTCTGCTTCTGATTTATGCATTTCTATTGCCCTTGTCAACCCAATGAAGACTTACTTTATCTTAATGGCTACAGCTTTGCAATGATTTTTCCTGGCAAATTTTGATTCAAGAGCATCATGCGTATTCAGATGAAACTAAATAATTCATATTAAGTAAAATTTCAAGATGCAGTTTAGCATATTCATAAACACTGTATCAATTTAGTTGATTTTTAAAAATTTAATAGACTTCACAATTTTAGAGCAGTTTTAAGTAAAAAAAAAATTTGAGCAGAAAGTTCAGAGAATTCCCATAGATTTTTGTTTGCATGTGTATTTTATCTGAGACTGAAGCTCTAGCAGGGAACTGTCTTTTGGATCTTTGGCTAATGCTGTAAACAGTGAACATGACATAGAGTATTCAAGTAGGTGACAAGAATCGGAAACTGCATTGATGCAAAGAATGGGATTTGTCTTGCATGCTTGGGAGTTTATTCTTCTTTATACAATGCTCAAATATTTTTACTGTTAGTGCAATCAAAAGGCAGAGAGCCAAAATGCAGCACCTACAGCAAGACCACGACAAACCAGCTTCTTCATCCCAAGAGGCCTCATTTTTAGTGACAGTGATGATGCTGAAAAACAAGTGTCTAGAATGTGAAACAGAGGGAGTATCGCCAAAGGGGCTGCTTGTTGGAACAAGCCATTGACCTTCGGTAACTACACATTCTTGTCACGAACACTAGAAATTCTTTACTTGGGCCTTGAACAAGATCAAAAGGCCTGCAGTAGTGCTAATTTCCCTGTCTTCTGCATCCTGCTTTCACCAAACATGACAGCCTGGAAAATCAAAGAAAGCAGTTTACTTATCACTTTGCTCAGCCAGTTACAGTAAGATGTTTGAGATCGGAGGAAGGTCCAGGTTTTGATTAACTCCAATAATGAACAGAAAAAAGAGAAGCAAAGAGTCTCACTCAGCTGCCTAGATAAATGGTTTTTAGAGGTTAAGTCTCCAAGTAATCAAATGTCCCATTACCTTTATTTTAGAAAAGGGGCGTCATATAGTATAGTATGTGAAAACGACATCTTTATTAAAACCTTCATAGTCAGTACTTTACTTTGGCTAACATTTAGTTTTCTTCATGTTTTCACTGGTCTGCCAGGTATGTATCTGCATGCTTTTATCATACAAAGGATGCTAGAATGAATATATATTCATTTTGGTTGAATTTTGCCACCATTATAGTGAAGCAGACAATGACAGCGTTTTCAAAGATGCTTGCAAAGGAAACCATCATAGTAACCTCTCAGGCAGAGGCCTTTAAGTAATATAAAATTTGCTAATGAGCAGGAATAGTTTTTAACTAATATAAAATTTGCTGATGATTTAAAACATTTGTGTTCAAAAATAATGAATGAAGCACAGTAAAATCTCGGGTTTTAGCAATTGGGATAAAGTAGTTAGCTGTGTGATACAGAGAGTCAAGAATTATTGGGTGCGACCTTTCGGGTTGCATTTAGGTAGGATGTGTTGTCTTTTGGATAAAAGCAAGGAGAGTTCATTAAACTTTATTACTAACCCATTGTAAGTAGAAGTTTATATTCAGTGTCTGTTAAAGAGTGGCCCAGGGACTACCTGCACGCGCTAGGAAGTTTCCACTGAAATGTAAATCCCTAGGCCTAACTCTCTCTGAGGGTGGGACCAAAAAGATGCATTTTTGTCATAATCCCTAGCTGATTTTTCTGTACATTGGAATTAGGTCTATTTGCAGACTATAGAAAGAATGGGTCAGGAGGTGTTAATACTATATGCTCTTTCCATTTTGCTTTACTAAATATAAATTGAAACAAAAAATGTAAGCTAGAACTTCAGAAAATCAGGCCATGAATTCTTCTAAGCTAACAACTCAGCTTTAAATAATTGCACACAGAAAGACCCTAGATTCTTTCCTTTAATATTTGAGCTCTTGAACTAGCATAGATCCCAGACAATGAAAAAAGAACAAGAATCAAAGGAAAGTAATCTGGATACAATCAATTCCCTGATGGGAAAATGGAGTAGAACTGAGATCAGAGGGACATTGCTGTAAAAGTTGCTTAGTAATTGTAGTTTATTATATGCCTGTACTTATACTGAGGCTAGCGATCCTGTTGTATTACTTGTGTTCAGTGTTTCTTGGTTAAGTTTTCTGGGTGAAAAAAGTTTCACGTGTTGTTAAGAAGAGATACCTCAATCAGTTGCCCCTAAGTGGTTTTTTTTCAAAGTTCCAATTCCTAGAGTCGTCAGGGGGCAAAAAAAAAAAAAAAAAAAAGTGATTCTTCTGCAGAATCTGCCTGAACAAGATCTATTCCTGCCCGAGTGTGTCATACATTACACAAAAATACAAAGAATGCAGGCAAAATTACAGGGGTTATTTATTCTCATTGAAGAGATAAAAAAAGCTTCCAAGCAATTCAGATGTACTAATTATAAGAGGCTACATATTCATTGCAACCACTCTACCATTGATTAAAACAGTCTGGCATTTCAAGTTTTGAATATTTTTGCTAAGACCAACCAAGTTCCATTTTCCTGAACATTCTCTGGGGTGGCAAGTCTTTTAAATTTGAGAGTGGCTTTGATATTGGGAAATAACCTGATGACTTAGTCCTTCGCTTGGGCATTTATTTTAATTAATCAAAATTAAGTTACAATAATCAAATTGATTTTTCTTAGATGATTCATGAATAGGCTTCCAAGACATTTCCGAATGCGAAACTACTAATATTTTGAGCATGAGCTGAGAGACTATAACCGAGAAGCAGTTTGCTGTGATGTAGGTGAAATAACCCTGGTCTTGAAGCGTAAGAGCTTGTGTTCAGCCATAGCTCTGAAACTATTGCCTGTGAAACCTTAAACAACATGCTTGCTCGAAGTTTCCTTTTCTTCATTTTTAAATTAGAGACTAAAACTATCCACACAGGCTTACAGTAAGAGTTAAGAGATAATATATGAGACAGTGATTTATAAAATATGTTGTTATTAATAAGCATATCTACATCTGAACAGTTTTGAAGAGCAGCTCCATTTGGACAAGCAAGTTCAGTTTTTTAAAGGGTTCCTATTTTGGTGGTTACTATTTAGTTACTTATTAAGAATTATGTTTATTTAAAAAAATACTCTTTGAAGCAGATTCCCTAAAACTTTGATCTGTTAGGACATTGGTCTCTTTCAGAAGACATTGAAAAATAATGAAATTATATTTTAAAGTACAGAATCCTTGCTCTTCTACTATATTTTTAATACAAGTAAATTGAAATCATTGATATTTCCCTACTCAAAACTTTTAGATGGTGAACTTTACAAGAACTGATAAGTTATTTAAGTGAGAAGTATGATTATTTTTGATGAAAATATAGCCATATTTATCATTTTTATTCTAAATTTCAAAAATAAGAATAAAATTTTAATGGCCTTAACTTCTATTACCATTTATTTTTGAAAAATGCCTTCCATGTGAAAAAGTGACATTTAGTTATCCTAAGCCATGGAAAATCTTTAAAACATTTTAAACAATTTCCTTCCCCAATACACTTTTTAGAAATAAGTGGTATAAAGCAAAATTAATTGATTTAATATGGATCTCTCCTTCCTGCTTCTTTCTGAATCACACTGAAGTTTTCGAATCCAGAGACTATGAAGAAGCAGTCCAAAAGAGAGGTTTGTTTCTTCCCCAAAGGAAAGGTTTAGCCCCGAATAATTTTGGCAGCCTCTTCATGATATGCAAATGATTTTGACAGTGTTAAATATAATTCTAAAAGCCTTACTGCATTCCCTTAATTCTTCACTTTTTCATCTCGACATTAGTCTGGTTAGGTCCAAACTTTGGGTGAGAGGTCAAGTGACATCCTTAATCTCTTAACCTCCCTCAGTAAGGGCTTTTCCAGAAAGATCTTATGGTACTCAGGCAACAGGGCCTATACCCTTGATTAAGGTAATGACAAAAAAACAAAGACACAGTGGGGGAAGAGAATCAAGTCATGGGTGAGGATAATATACAGGTAACAACACACTTCAAATGCTCCCAGCCACTCACCTTCTGAAGATTAATTACTTATGAAATCAGTTTTTTCAGTCTTGGCTCCAAAGGGTCCCACTTACTGGCATGTATTTTCCCAGTCTTCCAGTCTCCTGTACTTATTTCACAAGAACCAGGAGGAGACTCTGTAGGGAATGCATGCTTGCATTCCCAGTCAGTGTAATGTGTATCCAAAATATTATTACTTATCTTTAAGGAAAGGAAATATCACTTTGTACCAGACATTTTAAAAGACTTAATTTTTTCTATATAATTTAAAACCAGGAATGAGAAAACGGAATTTTCTTGTTTTAAAAAATTACTTCAAAAATACGAAATTAGGCCAAGTGACCTGCTGTATTACACTCTAAGGCTTTGATTTCAAACACATTTTTTTGTTCTCCTCCACATAGAAGTTTGCTACATAGTTTATACTCCCACTGATTTGTGTTTTCCTTTAAAGATTTTTGAAAGAGAAGGGATCATATTTTATTGTATTTTTTTCCTGCTGTCCAGCCAGTGCCTGGCCCAACCAGAGACACAGTAAATGCTGGTTCTTTATGTTAACGCCCACCTGCGTGTTCAGCTTTGAGAAGGCACAAGGGCATTTCTTGCATCGAAACACCTTACCAAACTGTATTTTCTATCAACCCTGGGATAGAGATAATTCCTCGGATCTGTCAGTATACATTTTTGCTCTCAGTCAAGAATTGTCTCCAGGACAGCAAATACATTTCCATTGGGGATATCATTGTTATGTTTATTTTTAAAATATTTTATTTATTTATTTTTAAAGGGGAAGGGAAAGAGAGAGGGAGAAAAATATCAATGTATGGTTGCCTCTCGTGCATCCTCTGCTGGGAACTGGCCTGCAACCCAGGCATGTGCCCTGCCTGGGAATCGAACTGCAATCTTTTGGTACGTAGGCCCGTGGTCAGTCCACTGAGCTACACCAGCCAGGTGGGATATCATTTTTTAAATCCTCATTAACTCTTGGAACTATAAAACACAATTATTACCCCCATTATTCCAAAGAGAAAGTGAAGATTGGCATATCACGTTCAAGGTGACTCTGCTAAGCAGTTGCAGAGCCCAGGGTTGTCTGACTCCACGTATCCTTCCAGCGAAGCACTGGCAGGTTACAGGCTGTCAGTGAAAACCTAGGGTGCTGATAAGAAGGTTTAAAAAGTTCTGAAGTGCTTCTCAGATAAGATCAAATTCAAGGAGTTCATCATCACCAAGCCCTTATTATATGAAATGTTAAAGGGATTTACCTAAGAAAAAGAAGATCAAAAAGATGAACAGTGAAAGGACAGCAAACTCACAGTTACTAAGAACCACACCTAAAACAAAAGCAAACTAAGAGGACAGCTGAATCAGGAGCAGAACCATAGAAATGAAGATCATATGGAGGGTTAGCAACAAGGGAGTGGGAGGAGGAGAAGGGGGGAGAAGGTACAGAAAATAAATAACATAGACAGTAGATAGAAAATAGATGGGGGGAGGGAAAGAGTAGTAGGGGAAATATAGACTCTAAAGAACTTGAGACATGTGGTCATAAACTAAAGGGGGGGAATGGTAGGGGTGGGGGAGTGCAGGGTGGAGGGGAATGAAGGGGGGAAATAGAACAACTGTAATGGCATAATCAGTACAATATATTTTTTAAAAAAGTTCCAAAGATGTTAATCTCCACAGTTTTGTTTAAGCCACTACCAAACTCCCCCACCCCCACCCATTCTGTCCTCTTAAGGAGAGCTCTTGCTAGAAATAAACACTCCTTGCCTAGCACTTTACTGTCCTATCTTTGGAAGCCCCACCCTGCTGCTTCGTCCTTCGGTGCTTTGCCTGGGCTTCTGTGGCAGGATCCTCGCTCAGCTGGCTTCCTGCAGGCGGCTCTGCACAGTGCCCATGGTAGACGAGTGTGCACTGAACGCCTCTCTGTGTTGTTTATAGCACTCTGGAAGGCTGGTGTGTGCCAGACTGGGGTAACTTTGGCTTCTGCGTAGGTCTAGAAGTGCTCTCTGCTTTTGCTCCCTTCTCTTCTGTGACCCTCCCTGTCATTTTAAAGCTTTTTTTTTTTTTTTAAGCTTAGCTTTCTCTCTAAGGTTAAAAAAGGTTTCCTCTTCTCTATAGACATTTCTCCTCCCTTCTTTTACTCACATTCAAGATTGACACCAAGCTACTTTTTGTGAAATGGAGCTTTTCTCTCTCCCCCTATTCTGCTGGGCACCTGAGCCAGTAGTGACGTTCAGGCATGGAACATTTTAGTTGGTACCTAACACGGGGTAGCACACGGAATACACAGCTCGCCTGCAACACGTGGCTCAATTACCGGCCACACAGGAAGCACCTTGTTAAAGACAGCAGATACTATCTTTTGCTTTCCCAGCGGTCTCCCTTTGCCAGGGCTTCCCCACATTTCAAAAGTGCACATTCCTTCTAGACTGAACCCTTGGAAGGGAACCCAGATTTTCAAACCCGATTTTTAAATTATTCCATTTGACTGCTTGCACTGTACATTTAAACACAGACCTTTTGGAAAAAGAAACTTCATGAATATTCACTTCCCTTTTGCAGATTCAAATGCCTCATTGAGTTTGCTCTGCACTTCACTTTCAGAAAAACAAATGGAAATCGGTTGATACATTTCTTGAGTTCAAGTTATTTTTCCCCTCCCCTCCCCTCCCCTCCCCTCCCCTCCCCTCCCCTCCCCTCCCCTCCCCTCCCCTCCCCTCCCCTCCCCTCCCCTCCCCTCCCCTCCCTCCCCTCCCCTCCCCTCCCCTCCCCTCCCCTCCCCTCCCCTCCCCTCCCCTCCCCTCCCCTCCCCTCCCCTCTTCTCTCTTCTTTTTTTCCTTTCCTTCCCTTCTCTCCCCATTGAGCCCTCTCCCTCTGTCTCTCTGTCTGTCTAACTTCTTACTCCCCCAATATCTCAGCCCTTTTCATTTCTTATTGTCTCTGGCACTCTCCCTGCCATCAGAAGCAATTCTGAATGATTTTAAATTCAGGTTTTCATACTCAGCAAGGCTAGACACTGTAGTGTTGCATATATGAGGCAGGACAGAAGTCTCTAAAGATCACCTGTGGAGTAAGCACTATGCCCTTTAAGCCCTGAGCATCAGGTCCAATCAATAATGTCTGCTATTGCCACATTGCCCAGAGAGATTCTAATGGGTTTTCTGAATGTTCCCCCACCCAGCTCTGGGTGGGGCAGCTCCTGCCTGGGGACTGAGGTGAGTGCCTTGGTCGTCTCAGGTTATCTACCATTCCTCCTTTCCACTAACTAGGTAATTTCATATGCTCCCACTTCCTCTAACATTTTTATCTGGTTAAAATAAGGTTAAGAAGAACACCCCAAACGGGTGTGGTAGAATCAAGAGATGCTTGGAAGATGGGTGCATGGACAATTCTCCTTTCATGTTGATGGTGAAGGGCAGGCGGGGGGACTCATGAGTTCACTGTGTGGCTGGAAGCCTCGGGGTCTTTCCAACACAGGTTCCCCTGAGCTACTGTCTGGTAGGGATGCTTCTGTTCACCACAGTGTGACCACTCTGTATTCTTCCCCTCGTCCTCCAGTGCCTTTTGCCATTCAGTCACCCCTGCCTGTGGCAGACATCCAAGTGCTAAGGGATTTGAACTTGGCAGATTCCCAAATCATGGTGTATGAAGTGTGACTACTGACATCTCTAGCACTCTGATCCTGTAGCATGTACGCTTGTCCATCTGTGGTCAACCCTTTGGTGGACCTGGGTGGTTCGTCTCATATCTCTGATCAGATCATGTCACTGGCCAGATTTGAAGCTAAAGCTGTCCCCATAGCCTCACAGACTTAATGCTCTGGTCCCTGTCTTCCTCTGTGATCCATTTCCCACTGGTCTTCTATGTGTCCATGTGATTCCAGCCGCCCGGGCTGCTGACTCCCAAACCAGCAAGCATGCTCCCACAAGCCTTTGCATGTGCTGGTGGCTCGGTCTGAAGTGTTCTGCTCTCTCATCCACTTGGGCCTCTGCCCCCATGGCATCTTCCTGGAGAGACTTCCCCAACCACTGTGTGTAAAACAGGACCCGCCTGTCACTGTTTGTCCTGTTACCCCAGGAGCTTTAGTCATTTGCCTGTTACCCACAGTAAGAGATACATTTTTGTATCATGGCCTCATACGGTAAAAAAAAATGCATGAAAAGGTATCTGTTTACTGTGGAACATGCACATGAATGCATTCTATGGCATTTCCACTCATTCCATCCTAACCACTCCATTAAAAACCATGATTTTTAACTATTTCACCACCAACTGAATGGTTTCGACCCACTGTTGGATTGTAAATACTTCTTTCCCCTGCTCTAGTTGTTTCATAGCAGTTATATTCTATATACTGTTTGTCGTCTTTCTTCTAGAGTGTAGGCTCCGTGAAGGACATGAGAATGCAGATTTTAACAGGTTCAATTGCTGCTGTACCCACAGTGCTGAGGAGCATTCAGTAGGTACCAAATAAGTACTTGTTGAATGGTTGGCGTAGTAAATGTGTTAAGTGTTTATGGAAAATAGATTTTATTTTCAAGTAATTTGTGTATTCTCTATCCCTCCTGAAGATTCACACTGCCCATTAGAATATTTGAAAGTCCAAGATGTTCTATAGTAAAGACACCTGTTAGGTGTTGTTAATCCCAGGATTCAACAACTTAACAGAATCTCTCAGAACCCCTTTTTAGAACACACTTGGTCATGCATCATGGGACATTAGAGATACTCAGATCGTGTTCAGAAAAAAAGAAAAAGCAAACAATCAACCTGGACAAATATACCAGTGGTGGAAGCTGAGCACAGGCTACCATGGGTCCCGGGACCATCACTTTCTCCCCCTGCCCCCCATGGAGGCATTAACCATTCAGCTTCCAGATAGAAGCAAGGCCCAGGAATCCTGGGGTGGGGCTGGGTGGTTTGAGCAGCAGGAATAGGGACAAGGATGAATCGGAACTGCAGTGGCCGTATTTCAACCTGAAGGAGAGGCTTACGTATTTCTACAACTGAGGCAGTCATCCTTTGTCAATACCCCTGAATATGAAGCCTTGATGAAGACTCACTCTGCTTCATTTCTCTAATCGTCTATTCACAGATTCATAGTGGGGGTAATAACTACCACCGAGGGGGCCCAGGGGTCGGGGAGGGAGCAGAAGACCAACATCACTTCTTCCTTCTCTGAGTCTAGAGGAGATCGACAGAGGGAACCTCCTTAAGAAGCAGGAGGAAGAGGCAGGGAGTCATGAGCAGCTGCTTTGGCTGCTGTTGTCCATAGAATTGTTTTTTGAAAGGTGATATTTAGAAGGGGTGAATTTGAGGGTGATGAGAAATTAGGCTACAAATAAATGTTAGCTCTCATAATTATTATTATTAAAAAACATTTTAACCAATGCCTGGGAGAGTATATGACTTACATTAGAGGCACCTACATTTAGTACTTTAATCCTGGAAGTAGCATCGCAGCTTTTATGATTGTGAATTTTTATTCTTTCCTAATCAGTCCTTGGTCCTGCTTTTTCCCTTCTTTTCCCTTCTCAAAGGTGTAGGTTAAACAGCAGAGTTGTTTCCACAGCTACTCTGTGCCTACTCTGTGGGCTATGACGTAGGGTTGTACTACTTTCTGTCCCTTCAACCCAATGGGACCTTTACCTTCTGTGCTGTGTCTCTTCCATTGCATGTTATTATAAAGGCATGATCTCTCAGATTATGTTCATTTCAAAGAGGGAGATTTGGGCAGCCCTATAACACGGTGGGTATTATTTTTAGGTTAGAAAAACCTTATGTTCCTATTCAACAATTCATTGGTTATTAAGAAAGATCATTACAGTAGATGTTCTAAAGCAGTGACTTAACATCTTTATTCACTTCATCTAAAGTGAAATAAAAGGCAAAACCGTGACAACTGTAGGCAGAGCATTTCTTCCAAGGTGGAGCACTGAGCCCTAAAAACAAAGGGAACATGCTGTCTTTATGAGTGGAAGGTTAATCTTTCAAACAAATGTTAATAAAAGGAACATTGCTTCAGATGTGGAGCCTCCATTGGTGGAATGATGTACGTGAGTCTCTAACAAAAAGTGGCTCAAAGGCATTCAGGAGCCACCAGGACTTCCTCCTGTCACAAACCCCAAAGATTACGGGCGTGCATGGCATCAACCAGTCTGAGAGCCAGGGTAGAAAGCAGTTCTGGCTCTGCCCTGACTCCTCCCATGGTTATCTCCATGGTTTTCCCTCTGCTGAGATGGACCAGACTCTAAAAGGGACAGAGTCCTTCAGACAAAGACCCTTGCTTCTCCAGCCCTCATTGTACAACAAATCTGAGTTCATTTTCATTTTGTGACTTGTTGGCTGTGCAGCGTTGAAAGAGTTACTTAGCCATTCTGTGCTCTTGTTCCCACAGCTATAAAGTGAGGATAATGATTTCTACGTACCAGGCTTACTGTGGTCATTAAATCACAAGCAGGCAAGTTCTTAAGCTTGACATTCTGTGTCCAAATCCCAGTTCGGCTACTTATCAATGGTGCTTCATGTTGGCAGTTCACCTCCAACATTCAGTACAGAAAAGGAGTAATAACCATATTTATGTCATGTGATTGCTGCAAGGATGAAATGTCACAATGTACGGAAAGTTCTTAGCTCCGTCATGTTTTTAGAGTGAGCCCTCAAAAAACATCAGCCATTATCAACACAACAGTATTAAGTGCTAGGTTCATAGTAGCTCCATCAATTATAATCCCCCCTCCCTAAAATATCCCAATTCAGGGGTTTATTAGGTCATTACCTAGTAATACAAACTTTGCTGATTAGGGAAGTTTTCATGGATGTTAATTTTGCAATTTTTCCTTGAAGCTTTGTGACCCATCTTCTTTGGGGGGAGCCTCAGAGGTCAGAGTCCTTTTAGGACAAGGGACTCTTTGTCTCAGATATTCTTGCACAAAAGAGAGGATGGGCCATGACTGATTTTACCAGCTGTTAAAGATAATTGTCACCAAGATTTGGGAAGTGTGACAGGAAGGAACACAGACTGTGGGATCAGATGAGGGGGTTGAATTGTAGCCCACCAAACAGCCTCCTTTTTAGCTGTGGCCTGAGGCTGCTTATTATTATTATGTTTAAAAATCAGCCTGGATTTCCAGCTCTTCTTTGAGAGAACTATAAGGAAAATAATGCCTGTGGGAAAGGTTGATCGGATGAGGTCTCTGATGTGAAAAGTGCTCCTGCCCCGCAAACTGTAAAGCACTGTGCAAAGACATTTGAAGACGTGAAAATCAAAGAAGTTCTCTCTATTGATTTAAGTTTGCAGAATGAAATGATTTTAGAAATAAAAGAGGACAGCAACAGCATTGTTTTTAATGAGTTGTGATAGCAACACAATGTTTTTCTTGTTTAAAAGTTTTCTCCAGAAAATAAAAGCAAGGATCAGAGGGAGTTCGGATTCAAATTTGGTTACCTCTGAAGCTGCTTCTGTATTAAACCTTATATATCGCATTTTAGAGACAGATCATGAGCATGTACGTGGGATATAGTGCAATTCCAATGTTCTAAATCAGTCATAATACAAAACCCGAGGTACACAAAACCAGATTGGGAGGAATGGCATTTGGCAGGAATTATTCCCTGTTCATGATTATATCATGATTATGGAAAAACATAACTAAATACACCTCTCTGCTTAACATTTATTTCATAGGTTGAAGGTATATAGGATTTGTTCTTTTTTGAATATTTTATTTATTTGTTTTTAGAGAGAGGGGAAGGGAAGGAGAAGGAGTGAGAGAGAAACATCAATGTGTGGTTGCCTCTCATGTGCCCCCTACTGGGGACCTGACCTGCAACCCAGGTATGTGCCCTGACTGGGAATCAAACCAGCGACCCTTTGCTTCGCAGGCCCGTGCTCAATCCACTGAGCTACGCCAGCCAGGGCAAGATTTGTTCTTAATGCATGGGCTTTGGGCATGCAGTAGACATTTTTAATACTTGCCAAATATTTTCAGGACTCCACCTCCTGGGTACGTGGTAGATTTGCAGCTCCTGCCCCCTTGTGTGTTTGCCCGTGTTTCCTCCTGGCCAGGGACATGTGAGCAGAGAGACATCTGTAACTTTTGGGCTGCAGCATTGGAACTGATGCTGTGAGGCACCCAGACATCCATTCGTGCCCTGTAACATGATTGGCAAGGTTGGAAATGGTGTTTGCTCTGCTAGCGGGCATGCTCAGTGACCAGGAGAGGGCAGATCCCCGCTGCTGGCCCGTGATGCACCTTTAGTATAATGGTCACTACATCTCTGTAACAATCAGCAGCACTGCAGTTTGGGAAGTCACCGCCTTACCTGTCCTGACCCAGAGACAGACAAACTGTCCTCTCCGTCACATCCTGTGTAACCCTGCACATGTTGCTTTATCTTCCTAAGTGTCAGTTTCTTCATCTGCATCATTTTATTGGGTGATTATACTCATGCCAAATTCATAGGGTTATGGTGAGAATAAAGCAATGCAGATAAAATGCTTGGGATAGAACTTGGCATATGGCAGGCATCGAAATGTAGTTATTATTATTACTGTTTTATTAGAAATATAGGAGGTTAGTATTTGCAATTTTTTGTTTTTTAATGCAATTGAGAGGCCATCTAACATGCCTATTTTTCATCACTGACAGAAGATAACAGGTTCTTTTACTGAGAAAACAAAGCTCTTAACAGGCAGCACTTGGCTCCCTCTGAAACTGCATGATGGATCTAAAAATAGAGCTCCTGTCTCCTAGCGGGTCTCAGTGGAGTTCGTTCCAACCAAAAGTTGAGCCTTGTTTCTCTAAGGTCTCTACTAACTCTAAAATTTTATCATTGTATAGGCCTTGCTTAAATCAAGATATGTCCATGTGATCCTTCTGGCATCCCTAATTAGAAAAGAAACAAGTTAATTGGCCTGACCTCTTGCACATCGCCCCTTCCATTCCCTAATGGCCCTGGGTGTGATTTTTCTGGGTCAGGAGGCATCTGTCCTTTGGACCGCAGCTGGATGACGGCTGCCACTGTCGGGCACTGCCTCGTGGGCATCTTCCAGCCCAGGCTCTCAGGAGGCAGGCAGGGTTACAGCACGTGGGGAGAACCGGGGCAACGGTATCTGGTAATAAACAAGAAAGCAGAAACCCAGACACCCTTAGAAGACATGACCTGAGGGAGGATTGGACAGTTATGAGGGACTTCCCAGTGGGGGCTGGATAACTGTGCTTCGGGTCAGGACTCGTATACCATCCAAGGTGGGAAAATTCCTAAGCTCAGCAGTGACATAGGAGTACAGACGCAGACAAACCTAAGGAGACTAAGTAAGTAATGGCCCTCAGGGAAATCGGCTGGGAGGAAAGGAGCTTCAGGGAGCTCCATGAGGTTTATGACAGATGCCCCCAGGATGACAACAGGCAAATATAAAGGCAGCCCTGTTGGGTTTGAAGGTGGGTGAAATGGCCTTCAGATTGCTAGATGAAGACGACATGTACTTGGAGAGAGCTAGGCTGGTGCAGAGATGGGGACCATCCCACACGAATGTTCACCTTTTTATTCCAAAACTATTTACTGCACGTGAAGTAGATGCCAAGCATTGTGCTAGTCGCTCTGGACCCAAAGATGTGAACAAAGATTACCCTCAGTCTTCAAGGAACTCACACTATAGTTGGGGAAGGCAAAAGAAAAACAGCAACAGCAAAACCAAACTCATAGGGTAGATAATGGGGCTGAAAAATTCCTGTGTTCTGACTGGCATCAGATAATAGTACCTGATTAGCTTCCGGATAGAAGTGCTCTCTCTTCCCTTGGTCTCCAGGTGCCCTGGGCAGATATTATTAACGTTATAAGCATAGTTTTGCAAACTCTGGACTTCCTTTCTTCTTTCCCATCTCAGGCGCTCTTTAGGGCCTGTGCTTGTTGATGGGCTCTTGCTCCCACGGCTCGCATTGTTCCCATCCTTTCTTAAAAATAGTTCCTAAGCTCACTAAGGAAAACTGGAAAAACCATAGTTACTTTTTTTCTTAAATGTCTCCACCTCCTCTTCCACTCGAAAACATAAGTGATTAAACGGCTAGAAGTTTCTCTTTTTTAAGTCTCGCATTTATCCCCCTTGAGCCTGCTTTCCTTTGAGAGTGTGAACCCAGGAAATTATACTGAAGTCTTCCCTTAGCAATTTAAAATCAGCTCTATTTAAAGCTAAGGCCCACGCTATTGTCATTGACATTTAAACACTCAGTCCGAGTACTCCTTCCTCCTTGTCCTTGCAGAGTGCTTTATTGTTTTCCTGAGTTTTATCATCTTTAGGACATCTGAGGTGGGCCACTCTATAGTGGAAGAACTTGAGATCTAAGATAGTATCTTAGCCCTATTTCACTGGCAACAGTGTCAGACATTGCTAAGAGACAGCAGTATAGAGCCCCAGTAACCTACCCTAATTTCTGGTCATTTGTATTTATAAATAGCCACTTCAGTTTGAGACTAGGGAGCATAGTGTCTTTGAGGATGCATGTGGAGGAGTTTAGCAGTGGATATGAGGGGGAAAATGAAGGCCCTATTGCAATAAGCAGTAGTAATGTCAACTTTGGTGAGTGAAGTGAGACAGGCGAGCTGGTGGGGTCCGTAGCAAGAACTATTATTGCTCAAGTAAACAAGCACATCTAAGTAATTAGTAACACATTCTTGTAATTGCTTCCCAAATGGCCGAGTCATTTGGTTTTCTAAAACAGAATTCTGAAAGCTCTGGTATATGTGCTCTGTGACACATATTTGCACACGTTCTCCTCTCTTCCTGTCTCATCTTTGAACTTCTGTACACAGAGCATCGATCCATTTACTCTCTTTGTTTGTCTGTTTTTGGTGTTTGATTTGTAGCTTCCTCTCATCTCTTCACTAACCTTGACCTGTTTCCTTTCTCATCTTGAAGTTTTTAATTATCTTTGTCTTGCAGTTTTTGCCATCTTGTACAACTTTGTCTCTTCAACAGAAGCCCTCGGATTTCCACAGACAGAAGTCATATCAGGTTCAGTAAAGAGCCACTGGGACATTGTGGGCCTTGAGGTTTGAAGTGACTTTGAATCTTTTGGGGATCAATTTTTTTGGAGGCACCAAAAGAAGGTTTGTATTTCTAAAGGGAGAAATAATTTTTTCAAAGCTCAAAAGACTGGGACATCAAATAACTCTTACAAAACAACATTTTGATGAGTTAAGTGTAAATGAATCAGAAACATATGGATTGAATTTCCCTTAAAATACACATGGGTTTAAAAATTAAGGGGAAAAGTGCTTGGCAAAATTCGTTTTGGGTTTGGCCAAGTCTGATCCCTTTGAAAACTAGTTCAGAACATGATGCCAATCTCCAAGTGCTTCTGGGTTCACACATCTCTGGTTCAAAGTGCTCTCTTCCTCAGAATCCTGTTCCCCCCTTTGCTCGCTGCTGTCAGGACTGTGTCCCCTCTGTCATTCCAATCAGAATGACATCCAAGATCAGAAAGTCCATGTGAAAATCTCCCATGTAGAAACTGTTCATGACCAGATCTCTGCATTGAATGGGCATATTACGATTCATTTACTTTCTAATCACTTATTGAATTTCTATTAGCTACAGAGCACCTAGACCACAAACAGGAATCAAGTATGGTCTCCCTGGTCAGAAAACCCATGGTCCCTGGGTAAACCAGACAGGCATCATAATAGAAGGCAGTGAGATAAATGCTGTATGAGCTAGATTCCTAATGGCCCACAGAATTCATTCCAGATGGTTCATCTATATGCCTCCCTTCTCACTGGCATTTTGATAGTTGCTTTTAGTTCACATACTCCTGAATTTAATGATGACTCCTTTACAGAGATGCAGATAGGGTTAGGGAAGGATAAAAGGCAAAGGCTATAGAAATAGTGGGTCACTTAGGGCTGAAAGGACAAGGGGAAAATGGACTTAACCGAACCCAGGGAGAATGGGAACCACGAAGACAGGTCATCATTTGGGACCTGTGACCGTGGCAGAGTGTGGCTATTGTCAGATGGAGAGCATTAGAGCAGGAAGCAGGAGGGAATGATTACAGGGGAAGCTGAGATATGGTCTGTGCTACTAAACAGGGCAGAGAAAAGCAGAGAGTTGGCCAGAGGGACAGTGGGGTAAATACAAAGAAACTAAGCTGTTATGCAGCTGACAAAATAATTTCTGCCCCTATGAAAATGACATTGTAGATAGAGCTAGAGGCATCTTAATTACGCTGAAGTAGGATTTTGATGAGTGAATTTTGAGTGATAGGAGTGAAAGCACTGTTAAGTGCAAGATATGACATAAAGAAAGCATATAGCACAAAGCATGTTGGGGAAAGGTGATCAGTCCCTGTGCAGAGGGCATGGCAAAAGTAGGTTTATGGTTGTTCCTATGGAAAATAATACAATAATTAACAAATAACAATACAAGAATGAAATCTGTGTTTCACATGCTCATAACTGTAAACCTACATTTGACTCAACCTGCATAAAAGAACTGGTTTATACAGGAAATTTGAATAATATGCTCGAGTAGTGGTTTGGTCTAAGCTTCCCAGATTTATGGTAAGGACTTGGATCACGTGATTATGGGTGTTGAGAAGCCCCATGTCTGCTGTCTGTAAGCCAGAACTCCAGGTTCCAGTCTGAGCCCAAAGGCCTGAGAACCAGAGGGCCAATGGTGTAAGTTCCAGTCCAAGGGCAGGGGAAGATGATGTCCTAGCTCAACAGTCAGACTCTTAGAGAGAGAGAATTCTCTCTTCCTCGGCCTTTGTGTTCTGTGCAGGCCCTCAGTGGATTGGATGAGGCCCAACCACACTGGGTAGGGCCATCTGCTTACTCAGTCTCTAGATTCAAATTCTAATCTCTTCCATTAACAGCCTGACAGACACACCTAGAAAGAATCTTTGGCAGGGTATCTGGGTACTGTGTGGCCCAGTCAAGTTGACATATAAAGTTAACTTCAAAGAGGTTGAGCTTTATTCACAAGACCAAGTGGAACCACTAAAGATTTTTGAGCAGGGGTGTGATAAAATCAAAATAGTGTTTCAGGAAAGTTAGCCCAATGGCTTTGTTTAAAATGGATCAGAAAAGAGAGACTTTGAGGATTAGGTAACCAGAGGCACTAGAAGGCTTGATTTATGTGGCTTGGTATTCTGATTTATCTGCTTTGTACAATATTTATTGATTCCCTAATGATAGATGAAATTTTAGGTGTGTGCCCCCCAATGCAGTTACACCTCTGTTTTTTGTTAAATCACAACTGGTGATTGTATCATGATTTATAAATGTTGTTTACTATTGAGCCAAATAGGATATCAGAATTTCAGGGTTTTTTAAAAAATAAAATATTTTATTTTTCTTGGAGTTTCGAATTGGGTCAGTTTTTCACTTTCATGATTTGCTAACCACAAATTTTAAGTATTTTCAAATGTTCATCGTATCCATTGTTCTATCGAATTTTCCTTCTTCCTAGTCTCTTCCCTTTCAGAGTCCTCAGGCCTCATTCTCTCATCTGTTCCATTTGTGTTTTATGGCCACAGCCTTAGACTTTAGTCTTGATTCTTCTGTGATGGGTATTTGCTTTCTCTTTCTTGAATCCATCCTCCCCCACCCCCGCTCTGCTTTCTTTTGTTTCATTGCTAGTGTTCATTCTTTAATAAGTTGAACAAAACAGAGACTATGCTAGGTTAATTTTCTGCTAACTTGCATCTATTCTCATCTACATTTAGCTGATATCTTGACTGGCTTAAGATTTCCCTCTAAATTGTGAAGACAGCATTGCCGGTGTCCTTTGTATTTGACTTTTTTTTTTTTTTTTTTTTTTTAAGAGAGAGAAAGAGGGGAAGGGAGAAAGAGGAGGAGAGAAATATCAGTGTGTGGTTGCCTCTCACATGCTCCCTAGTGGGGACCTGGCCCACAACCCAGGCACAACCTGAGGGCCTGAGACTGAGACTCGAACCTGTGACCCTTTGGCTTGCAGGCTGATGCTCAATCCAGTGAGCCACACCAGCCTTATTAAGGTTGGTTCTCTTTCCTCTGGACACTTCTCAGGTATTTTCTTTTGGCCCCAGTGGCCTGAAATTGCACCATGATGTACATTGGTATAGGCCAGAGATTTTCAACCTTTTTCATCTCATGGCGCACTTAAACTAATCACTAAAATTCTTTGACATGCCAAAACTATATTAAATTTTTTGTCAATCTGACCAAAAAATTGGTGTATTTTGATTGATTTACAAAAATAATAATAGTAATTACCCACTCTTTTTGTTCTGAAGTGACTTTAAAAAAAATCATGTGCCTATATTTGCATATAAGGATTTCTGGTACCAAGAATTAACCAATCAGACACAAGCATATGTGACATGACCAATAAGATGCAACTGTATTATATGGCCTATGTATTTATGGTTCAAGACAGAGCATTCACACCTATGGCTATTGTTGTGTTGGCTTTGTCATTTTTTATTTGACAATCTAAGGGAAAAGATGCCAGTGCCCCTGACTAATCAGGTATCCCGCATTTTAAAAATTCATGTGGCACACATGTTGAAAAATGCTAGTGTAGGTTATTTCTCATTCACTGCGCTGGGTATTTAAATGGGTCCTTTTCAATGTAGATATGTGTATCCTTCAATTCCATAATATTTTCTTGTAATATTCATGTGGCAACTTTCTCCTCTTTGTTTTTTCTTCCTTCTTCTTTTGGAATTTATATTAATTGGATAATAGAACTCTTTAATTGATTATTTAAAATATCATTTCCCCCCCTAGATTTTCATGTATTTTTATTTCTTGGAAATTTTAAATTTATCTGGCTTCTTACCTTTCAATTTTCTAATGGCATTTTTAATGTCAAGAATTGTTTCTTTCTAATTTTACCTTTGTCATAGTATTCTCTTCTTGTGTGAAAAAGGAAAAGAACTCTGAACTCTTTCTTATTTGTCTGATAATATTAATGAAAATTCTTTGAAGTTTTTTTTTATTTTGTCCTCTGAGTTATTTCCTTCCTCTAGGTTCTTCTCCCACTCCACTTTCATTCCCAGTGGTCCCTCATTTTAAGTGGGAGGTTTTTCTTAACTGATTCATCCATATTTAAGACTGAGAGACTTCAAATTGTGCTGTATCCAGAGAGTGGAATATTCCTCAGGAGAGGGCAAAAACTACTGACACATGGAATGAGATCTCATTTCAGAAGCATTATGTTAAGTGAAAGAAGTGGTCTACAAAAATGCATATTATATAATTTCATATAGGGGAGATTTTTGAAAAGACAAAACTCTAGTGACATAAGCAGGTTAGTAGTTGCCAGGAGCCAAGGATTGGAGGAAAACTTTGACTTCAAGAGGGTGTGAGGGAGCTTTTTGGGTGATGGAAATGTTTGTTATATTGCGGTGGTATTGATATAACCATATATGTTGGTTAAAACTTGTTGAATTTTACACATAAAATTGGTGACTTTTATTATATGGGATACATTAAAAAAAGCTGTCTGAACAAAAATGGGAAATTCTGTGTGTGGATGGGGTTGTTGACTTGGAGTCTTTGAATTGAGCTTATTGCACTAGAAGCCATCATTTCATCAGGAATGTCCTACAAATGGCACTTTGTGGAGGCCTTGACCACTATTGTCTTTAGGGCAAAACAACTGCCTGGATTCTGATGTGAACAGGCACCTATGCAGTCCTTACCTAATTTTAGATGGAGTTCTATAATGTGTCCACCTCTGTTACATGAGTTTTAAAAATTTACATGAAAATTATTCCACCATGTAATCTTTTGTCATTTGATGTTCTTTTATTCCACTTTGTTTCTGAGTTTTATTCATATTGATAGATAGAACTATTTCATTCATCTAAATAGCTGTAAAATACCCCATGGAAAAAAATACACCAGAGTTTGTGCATCCATTTCCCCCAGAGGACCATTGGCTAGTTGACATGTTTTTTGACTGCATACAATGCTTCAGTGACCTTCCTGCACATGTCTTCAGGAGCATGTGTGTGGGGGTCTCTAGCACAGTGGCTCTCATATGTGAGGGTGCATTAGAATCGGCTGGGATGCCTGTATAACACAGGCTTCTGCAACTACCCCAAAGTTCTTGACTCAAGAGCTGTAGGGGAGCCCCACCAAAATCGAATTTCCTTTGCTAAATTTGATTTTTATTCTCTCCATAGAAAACATTAGAGAAACTTCAAGTCAAAAATACATGCTCACTTTGTACAAAAAGGGTCAAGATTTTTAATTATCTGTTACATAGGCACAGTTATTGAAAGTTAATCAATTTAAAAAATATTTTATTTACTTATCTTAGAGAGAGGGGAAGGGAAAGGAAGGAGAAAGAGAGGGAGAGAAACATCAATGTGTGGTTGCCTCTCATGTGTCCCCCACTGGGGACCTGGCTTGCAACCCAGGCATGTGCCCTGACTGGGAATTGAACCAGCAACCATTTGCTTCATAGGCCCATGCTCAATCCACTGAGCTACACCAGCCAGGGCAAAAGTTAATCAATTTTTACTTAAGGAATTTCACATGTTCTGAGTCCTTAGTTCCTCACAAGTCCGAGGAACTCATGAGCTTTTATACTCAATCCAGTCAGTTGCCATGACAGTGGGTCCTATGTAATAGAAATAGAGATGACCATGTGATCACAAACTCTTTGGTCACTAGCCACCTGGAAGGATTAGCTAGACAAAGGTCATCTGAAAAATTTCAGAAATCTAAGACAGCTATTATAAAACCTCACTGGTTGCCAATGGCTATTACAAAATCACATATAGCTTGTGTGATATTTCTATTGGACAGTGCTGATCTAGGCAATGCAAATAAGTAAGGGTTAATAAACTGTTTCAAATAGGCTGAATGCTAGCAATGTAGCAGAAAGAAAACCTAGTGGGAAAATGTTGTGTGGTCATGTCCACAGCAAAAAAATTGAACTTCTAACCAATTCCCAGGTGATGCTGATGCTAATGAAGGGACCAAACTTTGAGAACCACTGCTTTCGGGTTGATACTTACAGGTAACAATTTTGTCCATTGGATATGTACATGTTTTTTATTTTACTAGAGATTTTCACACTGGTGGGGATTTCCAAACATACAGAGTTTTTGCTCCAATACATACCTACTATCAGTGTATACATTCCTACTTTTCACTATGTTGCCAGAAATTGATGTTATAAACTTTTAATGTTGTCAATTCAAATATCTCTTGCTGTTTTATTTTATGTTTTTCTGATTGATGGTGAGATTGAACACAAAATATTATGTTTCATGTCCATTGCTTTCTGTTTTCTGAAAATTTCTTTCTCTTTGGCCTCTTTTCCTTTTTAGGTTGACTGGTTTGCTTTTTATTTTATTGCTTTGTAGACTTTCTTTAGCTATTTTGGACACTAATTCTTGATCTGACAATGAGTTGCAAATCTTTCACTCTCCTACTCTGTGATTTTTTCATTTTGTTTCTGGTATTTTTGATAAAGAGATATTTGAAATATTATTTTCTTTTGTAATCTGTGCTTTTATAATATTTTGTTTGAGAATTCTTTCCCTGCCCTGGCTGGTGTAGCTCAGTGGATTGAGCACGGGCCTGCGAACCAAAAGATTGCAGTTCGATTCCCCGTCAGGGCACATGCCTGGGTTGTAGGCCAATTTCCAGCAGGAGCCAGTTCCCAGCAGGGGATGCACGAGAAGCAACCATACGTTGATATTTCTCTCCCTCTCTCCTTCCCTTTCCCTCTAAAGATAAATAAATAAAAAATTAAAAAAAAAAGAATTCTTTCCCTGCCCTCATAGAGATATTTCAAGTATTTCTACACTTAAGTTCTTTACCTAATGTTTATATTTAATGTTTAATTTATTTGGAATCATGTATATTGTATAAGGTAAGAAGCAATTTTTTTTCCATGTGGGGAATCACTCACTACCTCTGTCATATCACAGTTTCATTCACTTTTGCATCTAGTTCAAACTCCTCTGTCCACTCTATAATCTTTTATCTACTCCAGAACCCAAAACTATACTTTTAATTATTTGAAATTTGAAATATCTAGAAAATTTTGATATCGTATAAAGAAATTCTCATGTTAGTTCTGTTTTTCAGAGTAATCTCATCTCTTCTTGGTTGTTCTGACATAGTTCTATTTGTTCCATTGGGTGAAAAATCAGCTTTACATTTTTCAGTTGACTCTAGCACTTTATTCAGTGTTGAGATTTTGTCCATGGTAACATATGTGCTTATTGGGACTTCATTTCTCTTTAACAAAAATTTGAGGTAGACGAAAAAAACCCATGATGCAATAGAAGTAATTGATGTGCTTCCAGGTAAAAACAGGAGAAAAGAATGTCAACCATAACAATAATAAAATCATTAGACCAAACATAAAACCTTATAAAAAACCTTTTCACTGAGAATGAAGTGGGATGCGTGATAAATATTTGACTCCTCTAATCATGAAAAAATTGTAATAACAAACGGTCAGAAAGTAACATAGAACATTTCATAGGGAATAGAGAAAATAAATTGTTAACGAATAACAGAAATGCATTTCTAATAGTGGCAATGAATAACATTTTAATGTTATAAAATTAATAAATAGGTAGTGAGATTTATTCAACCCTCTCTCAGGGTCTAACTTGATTTTAGGGATAGAAATGAGACTATCTGGGTCTTTAAGTAGATAGCAGTTTTTTTCTGTCTCTTCAATTGGCAGCCTATGCTTATGGGTTTGATCCACCCTGCCACCCTTTTTCCGTAAATAAAATTTCATTGGAACACAGCCACACTCATTTGTCTGCATCCTGCCAATGGCTGCCTAACAGCTCCCACTGGCAGATTTGAACAGGTGTGCTAAAGACCATACAGCCCATTGGTCTGATAATATTATTATCTGGCCCTTTCCAGAAAAATTTTGCCACGCCTTGCTCTAAATAGTCATTCCTCATTAACTTTATAACTGTGTGGTTATGTTTTGAAATCTCCCTCACATTTTTAAAAAATTTTAAGCACATGAGAGTATAAGCCAAATACCTTACAGACACAGTGGTCAAGGTGAGGTATTTGGCCAAAAGGATTTCTTCATATCTTCCTTCAGGAAGACAATGAACGTACTCTCACCCTGTATACTCTTTCTACCCAGGAATTTTATCGCCCAAAGGAAAAAAATTAAGAGCACAAAGATACCCTGCAGTCTGAATTAGGGAGCTTCTTGTTTGCCTGGACAGCATACTCCTTGCTCTGCCTGGAGGGTGGTTCACCTCTTACCGCACATCCCTCTCCAGTCACCTAGCCTTGCAATGCTTTTGGGACCGTGGTGAGCAGTGCGTGGGAATCCTGACATGGCATCTTTCTCCTCCTCTGGGCTCAAGTCCTGGTAGGTGCCATAAATCTTGCAACTTCTTTTCCTCATAGACGCAGTGCTGAGTTCCTCTCAGCTCCCTGATGATGCTATTTTGTAGAAAAAAAATTTTTTGTAAGAATTGGTTTAACTGACCTGTCACAACTCCAAACTGGCAATATGTTCCAGTGGAAAAGTCTCAGAATTTGGACACAGAGGTCCTGTTTTTGAGTTTCTAACTTTGATACTTACCAGGTGAATGACACTGGGCAGGTTGTTGAAACTCTGAGTCTCAGCCTTTTCCTCTACAAAACGAGGGTACTAACAATGCTTATTACACTTACTTATTAGGAGTATTGTGAGAAACAAGTGAGATATGTGAAAATAATTTGTAAATTACAAAATAAAACACACATGCTTGTTATTATCACCAGTTCTTGAAAGCTCCCTCAATAGTTTTTCCTAATCTCCAAAGGCTTTTTTATTTGTGTTCAGTAACCAGCCCATTAATTATCCATCGCTGCCCCCTTGCCAAAAGGCCTTGCCATTGAGTTAGCATCTGTTTTCCCTGGAAAGGAATGTGCCATGATTCCAGGCTCAGCCACCCTCTGCAAATCACTGTTCTAGAACCTGATATCTCAAAGCTGAGCCATTGTCTTTGACAGTTTGAGGGTGGGAGTTAGGGAAAGAATGTTCCTTTTGCCTCTCCCTAATTCCACTGTAGTCCAGGACGCAGCTCAGAGACTCCCATCCTTTTCAGTGAGCCCCGTGCTAAGTTCCTGCCCAGCTCTTCTCTCTGAGCTCAAAACCAGAAGGGGGAAGCAAAAGTGGAAATGGGGATGCACGTGCCCCCAAACAAAGATTGTCCCTTATCTTAATCTCTCTGATATCTCTTCTTAGAATCTGGATCTGTGCCCCCAATTCCTATCTGGGCAAAGCTCTCTTTTCTATACCTTTATCTCACTTCTTTTTCTTACTCCTCCCACACTGCCTAGAAGGAAGAACTGGTCATTGGATTCATCCTGTTTCAAGACATGGATAGGGTCACTTACTGGATGATAGAGTCTTCTTTATTAGAAACATCATCCTGTGGGAGGTCCTTTATTCTTTATTTCCCTCTCCTGATGTCATTTTAAGCATGTACTTTGTTTTTTCTTCCATATCAAGTATCATGGAGCCAGTCCAAGAGTAGTCAGGTTGCAAAATTCGGGTTGAGTTTGGGGTGATAGGGGCCCTCATTGGCTCTTAGGGCAAACTAGTTATGAACCCCATTCTTGCTAGAACTCTGAACTGGATGTTGGACTAAACTTAAAATTAGATAAAAAGAAAAAAAAACAGATTAAACTTCTGTAATTTGTTAAAGTTGTTTGTTCTTTGCTCGTGTTCCTTTTGTGGATATTTCCTCCATGGCTCTCATAGAAAGGGGGTTAGTGAAGGGTCTTTATTCCACCAGTAGCTCTTAGGGCTTCTATCTATGCATTCACAAATAAATTCCCAGAGTGGCCACTGGCTCACCATTTCTACCAATGGTGATTCCCTGTATCCTCCGTTAGGTTCAACTGGGACACTGTGTTACAAACTGTAATCTAAATTTTCTTCAATTTTGAACTAACTGCTTTCTACAGAAAGGAAAAATGAGGATTTAAAAAAAAAACATGACCATGATATCTTTGCCAGATAAAACATAATTTGCTTTATTTTTCCCCTTTGCACCATTAAGAGATTTATTGTCTCCTATTTATTTTCAGCACTTTTCTTCATTTCTGGGAAGTCTGACCTGCCTAAATCATTATTGCATCTGAACAGAGTTTTGCAGACAGATTTCCAGTAATGGGCTCAATAATGGGCCCTATTTGGAATTTCAACGGCCCTTTAATGGTACACAGAAGGGCAGTGCTTCTCACATGTTTCCTGAGGAGCAAACATGAGGAGCCCCAGGGGTCTAGTGGCATAATCTGAAGCAGCCTACCACAAATTTTAAAATTTTTTATAGTCAAATATAATGGGAAATTTGCATTCCACATCACGGTAGATTTGTGTTTCCCTGTACAGAAAAAGGTCATCATGTTTTAATGGTGATGTCAGGCAGGTGGACTGTTCTTATCCAGGCACAATTGTGCTTGTTGTTGTTTACTATTAGTGGGACGATGCCCCCGCATCCCCCAGTCTGAGATGCTGAGGCAGGGAAACTGGATTTGACTCTGGATTTTGCCACTTTTACACACCTAAACCCAGGTGAGGAACTAATTCTCTCAGAATATAGATCCTCCTGTATAAATCAGGCTGTTATGGTGTTTGAATCTATAGTTCAGGAATTCCTTTTTGTTGAGTAATCATTCAATGTTGAGAGGGAAGGAGTGATCGGAACCAATGGGGACGTCTCCATCCTGGACTGTTGTGAAAATGATTAAGGGCAGGCATTTTCATGAAATTTAACTGCCCTTATTATGCAATCGTTCTACTTTATCACGTTAGTTTCTTGGGGATGTTTATAGTGTTTTTCCTCATAGAGTGCCAATGTTAGGAACAATAATTCTCATTGGAAACTTTGAGACAGCCACCAGCCTCAGGCTCCCAGACTCACCCCTGGTGAACCTAAATTCAACAAATACTTATCAAGGAACTTTTCTGTGTCCATCACTTGCCAGGTACACTGAATAATATGGAAAGATTGTGAGCTATGGTCCGTACTCTCAGTGACTTGAAGTCTTATAAGAGGAAACCCACAGAGCAGTTATAAGAATTCATTTGTAATAGTATAAGAATATAATACATTGAAATGTGAGAATAGTACACATTTGTCAAGGGTCTGCTAAATAACACACAACATGTTTTTTTTCCTAATCCTCAAAACAACCCTGAAACATAAAAACAATTATTTTGTTTTACTGATATGGAAATTGAGATCCTAGATCAGACTTTATAACCAAGAACTGGGTTGAAAGCATGGTATGTTGGCCACCATATCCTGCAGCCCTGAGTTGTTCTGTGTAAGTGGACTCGCCCAACGCTGACTCTTGAATTGGAGTATTTTGGGTCTAATGGAGGGAAGTGAGAGTAATACCCTCTCAGCTTCCAGAAGCAAAGCTGATGCGAGATTTTTTTCTGTACTTGCTGTGTTTTTCAAACAGGATCACTGCTGTAAAAAATAGCCCTAAACTTCAGCACCATGGCTTCTGGTCTTTTTTGTATCCTCTCCCCATTTCTAGCAGAGTGCCTGATACACAGCCAGACAGACAGAAACTATTAACGCTCACTGGTATGCATGTATTAATTTACCTTCTTCAGTTAGATCAATCACGTGACTGGCCAAAGGCATGGCAGAGATGGTTTAGAATCTGCAGTGCTTTCCTGTCCTCTCTTCCTCCTATGTGTCAGCTTGATGAGGCCAGAATGACCTTGGAACAATAGGATGGCTGAACCACAGGTAGAGGATACCTGGGTATCTGAGTCACTTCTTGGAGAACTTCCTGGAAAACCATCTCAACGGGGACATTCACCTTGGATTACACATAAGCAAAAAGTAAACTTTTATTGTGTTAGGCCACTGATTTTTTAAAAATTTTAACAACAGCTAACCTATCTGACCAGGACAGCAGGTACTGAATAAATACTTGCTACATGAGGGACATTTACGTGTTTCACATTAAAGTCACTTGGGAAATCTTTCAAAACCCTGATGCCCAGGCTACAGACTGATCAGTTGTCTACAGAGTGGTGTCCAGGCATTAGTTTCTTCTTTGTTTGTTTTATTTTGTTGCGTTTTTTCAACTTCCTAGTGATTCCACTGATAGCCAAGTTTGAGAACCAGTGTGTTGTATCATTGCTATTCTAGAAAGTGTGGTCTGTGGATCTTGTTAGAAATGCAAATTTTATATCTCCAGATCTGTGGACTCAGAGTCTCCTGGAATTTGTGTTTTAGCAAGCGCTGCGTGGATTTATTCAGTATGTTAAAGCTGGAGAAACGCCAATCTAGAATACTCTGCTCTAGTGACTTTCAAAGTATGGTCCTCCAACTGTAATCAGAGTTGCCTGGAAATGCTTCTTAAAGGCAGATTTCTGGGCCCAGCCTCAGGTCCTGTATGCTAGGAAGTGATGCCAAATCTCAGAAAGTGACTGAAACACAACAGCCTGAAACACTCTAGTAGTTAGTTAGGCAAAGGGTGCCTTAGTCTGTTAGAATTTAGAATTTCCAGTTACTAGGAGGAGACATGAGAAGCTGGCAATGTAGGCTGATAGCTGGAAGCTTGGAATTTGGAGTCAGGTGCATCTAAACTCATACCCTCGCTCTATCACTTTATCAGCTGCGTGGGCTCAGGCAAATTAGGTGGTCTGCTGGAACCTCTGTTTCCTGCTTCCTGCAGTGGTTATAATACACACATATATACATCCTTTATAAGGTGGTGGTGGAGAGTACACAAAACAACGTCTTTCAAAGGCTTAGCAGAGGCCCTGGTGCATGATAAATAAATAATAATCATGGTTCTCCTTCATGATAGTTGGAGATCTTGGATGAGCAGAAATGGAAGGCTGCAGTATAGAAAAAATGTCTGGGATACTCTAGATGTTGCAGAAACAATGACCAAGGCAGAGGCTTAATTTTCCAAAATTAGTAAAGCAATCACATACCAAAGAGGCAGACATTCAGGTACTCTACACAGGTACCCAACCAGGGGCAGGGTGGCAGCTAGGGTGACTTGTTACTGCCACGTGGCAGTGTGATTAGGGCACTGGTACACCCTTCTTCAGGGAAGCATTCAGTGCTGGTGGGCCATCACGGAAAGTGCATAGTGTTTGGACCTATGTTTAAAGCCAACCTCTATACTCTACTAGCTGTGCAATAAGCTCAAGCTACTTAACTTATAAAACAAACAAACAAACAAACAAACAAACAAACCGAGGGTGGGGAGATGGGGGAAATGAAAATTCTTACCTTTCAGAGCTGGAATGAAGAGTAGGGACAGGAGCCCAGAAATTACCTGGTACATGGCTGAAACTCACAGAGTTGCAGTTACCATTGAGCAAAGGTGGAGCTGAGCCTACGCAGCATTTAGCTGCTGGAGCCATGGGGAAAGTAGAGACACAGAAGCCTGAGAAGCAAAGGGGGCTTGGCTTTCCTCCTTAGGAATAACTAAAAATCAGATACTATTTTTGCACTTTCCAGTGACTGAGAACACAGAGAGTTCTCAGTGCCTGTAGTAAAAATCATCCATGACTATGTACCTCTTCCCTGAATATGCAAACAGCTTGGATTTCACACTGTGGTAAAGCCTCCCTACAGTGCCGATCATGTTCTGTGCTTTCCACCGTACACAGAGCTTCAGAAGTGATCCTTTGTCCCAGTGGCCTCCTAAGTTGGGCTTTCAGTATATCCTCCTAAAGAGTACTTTTCTTTCCCTGTGTTTTCTCCCCTAGCTGACATAGTGGCTTAACAGATTAATTTGTTAGTCCTTAATGCCTTCTCCTTCTAAGGCCTGGTTCAAGTCAGTGCTCTTTGATTAGGACTATCTTTTCCAGGACTGTACTGAGCTATTTTGCATCTCAGTTCTGCAGGCATATTTATTCCTGAAAGGGAGATGAAAGATTAAAGGGAAAAAAATCGTGAAGTGTTTTGCAAGATAACATCACCCAGATAAACCTCTTCAAATGGGCTATGCTTTCTGACTGGGCAAATATAAATGATCAATCTCTCACACAAGCAATTTAAGAAGGGGAATATATATGTATGTATATAAACACCACTGCTGGTAGGTGCTAAAAATTATGGTTTGTTTCAGCAATAGGTTTTGGAAACTTAGTAGTTTCGAAGAATTATTGGCACCGTAAACCCCAGTGGTTTGTTACAACATTAACTGCCCACTGTTTACTTCAAGCTATTCATCAATCCACCAACCATTTGTTCTTGGACACGTACAGCATTGTGAGGATTTACTAATGTTTTGTGTTATGATTTCATTCTTGCATCTTTTTCTGGCTGCATTTAGCAGAGAGGTAAGAATCTTGCTGATCAGATGTGCTCTCACATGCAAAACATCCTTGGGATTTAATAGGCGAGAGCAGATTTACTTGGAGAAAACATTCCTTTAAATCAACCATCACCCAGACAAATAACATCCTTCTTACTACTGAAGCAGGAAAGTGAAATGTGAGTGTCTCATACGGCAGCCTTGCAGAATACACATGCTTTCTTCCTGGGCACCTCGTTCGTGAATGCCAATGAGAATAGTAGGTGGATGATGATAAACCAGCCTTCCACAAACCTCCAATTCTCCCTAGTACAGTGTGAAGACATGCCATTTCTAGAAAGTATTCCTCAAAGACGTGATCCTCTGAAATGTGGAAGTTTTTAATTTTTTTAATGTCTGTTCTTTTTGTATGTGAATATTTATCTCTGTTTCTTTTCACACACTTTGATCACACAGGGTCCCACATGGTCTCTGTGAGAATAACATTTTGGTGCTTGGCTTGGGGTTGTGATGACTATCAAACGACAAATCAACAGGACTAAGGGGAAAAAATGGGAGAGATGTGGCAGCCACTGCTTTCCAGAGAGGAGTGGCCAGAGCTGGAACCTTGTGTCTGGGACAGCGAGTGTGAGGAAAGTTCTGGAAGAAACCTTTGGTTTGTGCACGTGTGCTAGTTCTATGCTGTACTGTTCTCTCTCTAAATCTAGTGGGGAATTAAGTACATGCCACTTTAGTTGGAGTTTTGACTCTCCCTCCTCTGCCTCTATTTCTAAGGTTACTTCAGGATCACTTAGGAGGAGGATGTACCACAGGAAAACTCATTTCTTGCTGCAATGGCAACTGAATAATAGTAACAGCAGGCCTTTGGCTGGAAATGTTCCATTTGATATTAGTATTGATGGTCTCTACATCCTGTGGGATTTAGAGGAGCTACTGTAGTTTCCTTGAAGAAATCCAAGAATAGGTCTACCATGCATTTGTGTGCCCTAAAATTAAAACTGAACTTAGCAAAAGTGATGGTAATTTTTGTTTCCTAAGTTAATTGCTAAGAAGATTTTTTTTCTTTATACTTTGGAGCTCAATGACCCTGGAAGAGCTATGTCAGTTTTTTAGAAAAGAAATTTTTATTTGCCTTAGTTTGTCATTTAACTAAAAACATTAAATAAATATTATTAATAACAAATTAATGAGGAGTGTCTTAAGAAGCAGAATTTAATATCTGCTAGAGCATTTTTCTGGCTTTTAAATTTGGAATTAATGTTACCAATAGGAGATAAGGTTAATACTAAAGAATGAACACCAAGCACTTAAGAAATCCACATATACATGAAACATATTTTTATGAAAATACAGCTTCTCACAGCTGGGAGGTTGAAAGAGTGTGGTGGAGGAAGTAAAAAATCAACATCCAATATCATCAGTGTTGAGTTGCGATGTCAACAACTGCATTTTGAAGCCAATGCCTCAGTGTGCTTCTCATGGGTAAAAAATACTTGACCCCATCTCAGAGACTGAAAGGAAATGGCCGATTGTCAAGGAGATGGTGGAGAACTTCTCAAAGTTCAGGTTCTCTGTGTCACCAGAGTTTGTTTCTTCAAGGGATCACTGATCCAGTGCAAATTTTGCTGTCATTTTACATTCCATGTCTCAGTTTCCTCATTTGTAAGAAAGGGGATATTTACCATCCTATTTAATCTTTGGGGTTGCTAAGGATGCTAATTGCATAGCCACATCTATTACATGATACTAGTTTCAAAAATTATTTAGGGACTATGTAGTATTTACATTATTCAATTATAAGCACCAATATTGTTTTAACCTTTCCAGCCGTCACCTTTTCCTATCATTATCCTTGGGTTCTTTTTTTATTCTTCTGCCTGCCATATATACAATTATGCCATAACCTTTAATGGTCTCTTAGAAGTACTGTACATGATATGTCCAGGTAACATCTCCTTTATCTCTTTCTGTTATTTTTAATTGGTTAACCTACAGTCTGTATTCATTGCCCTTAGTGTTTTGGTCTTTGATAATATGAGGTAAACTGGGTTGCACTCTCTTTAAATCAACCAGAGATATGATTACAGTTGGCTGAGATCTTCAGCCTTTCAGAAGAGTTTCAAATACATCTGAGTAACTCTGCCAAAAAATGTGTTGTTAATTATCTATTCTGAGCATGTGACATTTACTTTCTTATGTAAATTTTGACAATAAGCAGACATACTAAGTAGAGGTATAAGTTGAAAAAATATTTTTATTTAAAAGTCTGTTTTGATCACTGACCATTAATAGTAAAAAATAAGGGAATTGAACCAATTAAGGAAAGATTTAGATTTATCTTTGTACTTATGCAGTTTCAGACAAGGAATTAATTTTCTTGAAGTAGTCTCCCAAACAGGAAAATACTTTGACTTGGTTATCAAGAAATTTAAAAAGTGAACTGAAATTAAATGTGTACACCCAAACTCAAGTTTAGTTACATCATTTTTACTTAGAAGTTCGAGGCACAGGTCGATAAGCTTTGCTTCCTTGCACAATCAAAAGGACAACAACAAATTTAAAACCAACTAGAACTACCACAAAATTGAACAGTGTGGAAGTCTGACAACTGAAGAGTTAAAGAAGAAACATTCATCCAGACTGGTAGGAGAGGCAGAGAGGGGCAGCTGGGGCAGAGAGGATGCAACACAAAGTAGTGGCTGGAGAACTGGGTGGTACCACATTTGCATGTGGACAAACCAGGAAGAACAACTGGGGAGAGAAAGAGACCACACAACCCAGGGTTCCAACATGGGGGAATAAGGCCTCAAAACTTCTGGCTGTAAAAACCTGTGGGCATTGTGGCAGTGGGAAGAAATCCCACACTCACAGGAGAGTTTGTTGGAGAGACCCACAGTGTCCTAGAATGTATACAAACCCACCCACCTGGAAATCAGCACCAGAAGGGCCTAATTAGCTCATGGGTAGTGGGGGAAGTGACTGAAAGCATGCTGAGACTGGAGCAAGCAGCATTGTTCCCTCTCAGACCCCTCCCCCACATACAGTGCCACAATGCAGCGATGTGGGTTGCCCCTCCCTGGCAAATATCTAAGGCTTTGCCCCTTACAATATAATTGGTGTGCCCAGTCAAATAAATATGGCCCAAATGAAAGGATACTCCAAAACTTCCAAACAAAAACTAAGTGAGAAGGAGATAGCCTATCCATCAGATGCAGAGTTCCAAACACTGGTAATCAGAAATAGTTGAGTATGGTCATAAAATAGAGGAAAAAGTGAAGGCTATACAAAGTGAAAATAAAAATATAAAGGGAACCAACAGTGAAGAGAAGGAAACTAGGACTCAAATCAACAATCGGAACAGAAGGAAGAAATAAACATTCAACCAGAACAGAATGAAGAAACAAGAATTTTAAAAAATGAGGAGGGGCTTAGGAACCTCTGGAACAAGTTTAAACGTTCCAACATCTGAATCACAGGAGTGCCAGAAGGAGAAGAGGAAGAACAAGAAATTGAAAACTTGTTTGAACTAATATTAAAGAAAAATGTCCCCAATCTGGTGAATGAAATAGACTTCATGTAAGTCCAGGATGCTCAGAGAGTCCTGTAGAAATTGGACCCAAGGAGGAATACACCAAGACACATCATAATTAAGTTACTTAGTATTAAAGATAAGGTGAGAATCTTAAAAGCAGCAAGAGAAAAGGAGACAGTTACCTACAAAGGAGTTCTCACAAAACTATCAGCTGATTTCTCAAAAGAAACCTTACAGGAAAGAAGGAACTGGAAAGAAGTATTCAAAGTTATTAAAGGCAGGGACCTAGATCCAAGATTGCTCTATCCAGCATAGCTATCATCTAGAATGGAAGGGCAGATAAAGTGCTTCCCAGATAAGGTCAAGTTAAAGGAGTTTGTTATCACCAAACCCTTATTGTATGAAATGTTAAAGGGGCTTATCTAAGAAAAAGAAGATAAAAACTATGAACAGTAAAATGACAATAAACTTACTACTATCAACAGCTGAACCTAAAAAACAAAAACAAGAACTAAACAAACAACTAGAACAGGGACAGAATCTCAGACATTGTGATCACATGGAGGGTTATCAGTGGGGAGGGGAAGTAAGAAGTGGAGAAGCCAAAGAGCTTATGGACATGAGCTAAAGGGTGGGGAATGCTGGTGGGAGGGGGAAGGCTGAGTAGAAGGGGATAAAATGAAGAAGAGAAAGGAACAGCTGTAATAGCATAATCAATGAAATATACTTAAAACTTTTTCTTATAGATTTAGCATATTTGGGGTTCCTTATGGAATTCTTATCAGGAAGGTGATTTTCCTTTTCTCCAGGGCCTGTGCTCTTACCTGTTCTATGTATGTGAGGGTGCAGTTGTTTTTTTCTGCATCAATAGTATTTTATTTTCTGTGCTCTTGTTTTCCTTCCAACACCCTTCACTTCTGTACTCATAATACATAAATCAACTTTTTACTATATTTCCTATCAAGACTCTGCTTATGATTTTTACTTCTACTCTTACTTGTGGCATGTATAATTCAACTACTTGACATTTCCCCCCCTCTCTCAAGTGGATTGTACATATAAGTAAAAGCCTGGATTCAACTTCTTTTTTTCATTAGAATACACATAAGTTTTGTAAAAATTCTGGTATGTTTTAAATGTGCTTTTCAGAACTGTCAGAAATGAGCTCCTTTCAGTCTGTTCAGATTAAATTAATCTTTTACTGACTCTGTTTCAGACTGATTTTGCTTTTAATAAAAGCATCAAATGAAACCAGAAATACAAACCAACTATACTCTGTAAGGGAAAACAATAGAATTGTAAAAACTCAATCATCGACATGTCAGTCATGAAGATGTTGGGGAGATTGGGAACAGGGAGTGATAGTTCTGCTTCTTCAAAAAACTCAGCCCCACACCTCAATCTTATTATACGAGAAAAGATTTTTAATTGAGTTTTAACAGGAAGTTACTGGAAATTGAGCATTTGAAACTCTAATTGAGATACTCAATACTAGATTCATATGTCTTTTCTTCTAAATCTATAAATTCCATTTATGGAATAATCTGATTGCCACTGTTGGAAACTGAGTCTGTTGAGTGAAGAAAAATAGAAGCCCTACTGTAGAGCTCCAATTGTCCATCTTTTTAATACCAATAACATAAAATCACAAGACCATCCATAGAATCAGGGAGACATAAAGAAGAGATGACAGGGTTACAAATGATACATGAGAAATGTAGTCTCCTATTCCCCTGAATGCTTTGAGGAATATTTGCTAAATTTTATAAACTGGAACATGATAACTAGTTTTAATATCCATATGAAATTGAGAAAAATGATGAACTAAAAAGCAACATTTAATCAGAGCTACTCAAGTATTCATCTCATTTGGGCTGCCTATTCAATTGGGACTCATTCCAAGTTTTTAAAAACAATTTATAATAGAAGTTATGAATGTCTCAAGATGCACTAATCCCCAAATTTACGCCTCTTGTGGTCTTCTACATTTCAGCAAATGTCACCTGGGGTCTTCTAGTTGTTCTTGCCAAAAACCTTGATGTAATCTTGGACTCCACTCTTCTTCTTACACCCCAGATTCAATCACTTAGCACATTCTTTTTTCTGTATTGTCGAATTATATCTGGAGTTTTTCTGTATTTCACAACTTTTCCTACTACTTGCAATTTTTTTTAATCCTCACATGAGGACATATTTTTTCATTGCTTTTAGAGAGTGAAGAAGGGAGGGTAGAGTGAGAGAGAGAGAGGGAGATCAACTGGTTGCCTTCTTGTATGTGCCCTGACCAGGAACCGAACCCATGACCTTTCATTCTACAGGATGATGCTCCAACCAACTGAGCCAAACAAGCCTGGGCACGACTTGAAATTTGTAGTTCAAGCCATTATCATCTTCTACTTAGATATTTGCAAATAGCTTCTTTACTGCTGCACCAGCTTCTACACTTGCCCCCTATTCTCAAGTCAGAAATCAGAACCATGTGGTTAAAAATAATCCAGATCATGCTTTTCCTCAGCTCAAATCCTTCCAATTGCTACCCCCCTCACAGAGTAAAAGCCAAAGTCATTACAAGGCCTACGTGGCTCTCACTGCCTCCACCTCCCCCACTGCCTCCCTGATCTGATTCCTATGAATCTCCCCCTCATTCACTCTACTCCATTGACTCTGGCCTCCATGCTCTATGCTCAACATGCTCTGCTTCAAGACCTGTGTCGTTACTAGTCTGCCAGTAAAACACTGTCATGGTCAAATTAACAAAAATTCTCTGTCTTAGCTCTCACATTGATAAAAGGCTACCAATTCTATCAGTTGGCTCTTACAGTAAAACAGACTACCCCAAAACTTGCTGGCTTAAGTCATCAAGCATTTGTTATTATAGCTCACAGCTCTGTTGGTTGTCTGGGCATCAACTGGTCTGGGCTACTCATTTTCAGGTTGGGTGGCTTTTGTTCTAGACTGGGCTTAACTGGTCAGTTCTAGTCCTGGGCAGTCCTTCTCATGCTAATAGCAAAATGTAAGGAGGAAAGTAGAACTATTTTGCGAGACTATGTAAGTGCTGTTAACTTTGGTCCTCATCTTAGGATAACGTCCTTTTTCTAGTAGATCTCATTTGGAACAATGGCTCTGAACAAAATGGCAGCAAGCTGGGGCCTAAGTGAATGGTGGTCATCCATAGTTTTTCTTGCTGGGTAACCAAAGAGCTTTAAGAGGTTGTTTCCTCAACTGTGCCACACTGTACTTACCACTGGATATTTTTAAACCTTGAGTAATGGTTTTTATACCCCAAAGCTTAGCATTGTGATGATGTAATGTTCATAAGGAATAAAAGATAAGTTGTTACATAGATATCGTGTGATATGGTACAGAAAAAGGATGGCAAAGAAAGGACTCAAAACAGAAAAGAGCGGCTGATCAGGTAGGGAGTGAGTTTGGAATGAGAGGTTAGAGGAAGGTGAGTTGCCAGCTTTCTCTTTATACCTCTCAGGAATTCTCAGCAGTTTTGGAGACTGGCCTGGCCTTCTTGCCATGTGAGAGTGATGGGATCTTTAGTCATGTTTTTGGATGTCAAGGGGAAGACTAATCCCAGCAATTGGAAGGATTGGGTTCTTGGGGTTTCACATGTAGCTTCAAGACATTCCTTATTCTCCATCATATTTTTTACCAATAACTTATTGCTCTTGGCCATTTTTTTTGTTTTCTGTTTAAGTACAATCTCTTTCTTCATATAACTAGCCATATCTTTTCTTTGGCTACTCTCTGATTTTATTACCTGTATGATACTAATTTTTGGCCCATGTATCAAATTTAATGAAGCATTTAATGCATCATTAATGCAGGGCCCAATAATTCCTCTTGCCAGTAGTTTGTTTATGGTTGTTAGCAATTGTCCATTTATGGGTTATGAATGACCCAGGCAAGGATAAATCATTGAACTCCCTGGGTTCTGAACATATGCCTTCCTGCCTCAAGTGAATAGCAGTAAGTTTAGCTCCTATGGTACTTAGGGGCAATCACCTTGCCAGTGTGGTAGCTCCTTATTTATCACCTGGTCTATCTACATGAGGGTCCCTAAATGACCAGAATGTACTCATAGAATTGGGTTAAACCCTTGCTTTGATCCTCATTAAAAGAATATTCCCTTGAAAACTTGGACTTCGAATTCAATAGAACCTAAAATTGTGAAGAGATAAAGAAATAATCCTACAAAGGAAGCTCTGGAAGTAATGGTGAGAGGAAGAAATACTACTTCCACTCCTTGCTTCTCATGCCCATGCATTAGCACTCCTGGAATGCAGCACCACGTGTGGCCTGATGGTTTTGTTCCTGTCCTACATCCTACAGGACAGTCTCCTGAACCCACATGTTGTACCCTTCATAGGTCATTTGTCTTTCTGTTAAATTGCCTTCCTTCTGGTTGTTGTGTTGAAGTGTGATCATGACCTGGATCCCTTGGTATGTGTATATGTTATAAAGGATTCTGGATTGGTAAACCAAGTATTCCATGAACCCTCAGGTGGTTGTATTGCCAAAGGCATTGCTCATAGGGAAGCTAAACCTATAAACAGAATAGCTGCAAATTCGAGTAAGGATGAATTGCCCTCTCCTCTAGAGTAGGGTCTGAAACAACTGACCACTTACTGACTGGATACCTAGTCTTCTTGAGGGATGCTCCCACTTGGATGGTGCAGCTGCTGAACTGCTCAGCATTGGTCAAAAGCAGTACTGAAATTCATCATGGCACAAATTGTTGGATCCATGCTTAGTCTCCATTCCTGCCACCACAGGTATTATGTTCATGACTGAGCGTGATCAAAGAGAGGTCATCTGACTTCTATAGAATAAGTTATCTTTCTACATGGTTACTGGGTATTCCTTTACAGTAGACACTTTGTAGTGGTCATTGGCAGAAGACAAAAAAATCCTCAAGCTTTGTGTGCATTAATATAGTTTCATCCACATGCTTCTTCTCAAAGTTTCCTTGCCTCACAAATGATCAAGCTATTCTTTATAGGTCCCTTATAAATTAGCTGGGTGACTTGTCACTGCTGCAATTTTTTTTGTGTATCTATACACGTTAAACCACTTTGGGTGCCATAAAAAAAGAGAACAATTGACTATAATGCTTGCAGCTCTGCTAATTGGGAGGATTTCCATTTATTGCTGTCTTCCAGGGCGTCCCCAAAGGGATTACAGTGAAATGACAGTCCAATTTAGTTCCACAGTAATACATCATAAGCCAAGCCTGGGTTTTTGTCCTTCCTGTGGTAGCTAGTTTTAGAGAATCACCCCATGAGGCTACAGGTTTAAATGAAAGAAGCGGCTTCAGTGCAATGTAGGTAGGGGACATAGGAGTATAGGCCATGTGTTTATGGAACCTGTGCTTTCTGGACCTGCTTGTGTCCTATCCCATCATGCAATGGGCTGCTGCTGTGCCCTCCTGTACTTGAGACTCATGAGTTCTGATTGTACCCAGGACATGACGGCAGCTCCAGTTACACAGTCACTTAGTATCAGTGGCCAGGCACTCCGTATCCACTAGGGTACAGAAAGATACCAAGACTAGTTTTAAAATGGCAGATCATTCTCTACTGCTGATGGTGTGGCCTTGTGGAAGAACCCTTCTTGTCTGTATGACACTTGCATCAAAGCTTGTCAGAGACTCCACACAACATCCTAATTTATCATGTGCACCTCTGATACCATCAATTTGTTGGATCAAATATCTTCAGTGGCAAGACAGTTTATACAATGGATCAGTTTTATAGATTTCTCTAGCTCTCGGCCATGCTCAGCCCTGGAAGCTTTTTGAATCACCTAATAAATAGGTTTGTTCTTGGCTTCTTATATCATAATAGCTCTACTCTAGTGTTCAGGCAACCATCCTGCTGGTTATTCCAGGTGTTAAGGACCAGGCAGATAAATTTAGGTTCAATCCAATTATGACTCATTCCAGTGCCAGTGCTACTGTGCAGGCCAGTGTTTTGCCTTTTGCACCTCAATTCAAATTTACCACTGCTGAGTGTCTTCTAACGTCGATGCTACAGCATGCCAGGGGCACCCTCAAAGAGGCCCTATTGCTATCTGACCAGGGAGCAAAATTCCATTTCTCCCTTTGACGCACAATTTCTGAACCTCATTCTGATGACCCAGTTTTCCAGAGCCACTCTTGTAGCGATGATTTTTGCCCAGGTTATCTAAAAAGTAGTGCCCGATGAAAGGTTTGTATGCAATTATTTTATTTGGAAGAGCGATCTTCTGGAATGGAGTAGGGAAATGGGTTGAATAATGTGGGGAAGAAAGGAAGGGAGGAAGGGAAAAGGGGGAGAAGGAAGGAAGAGAAGAAGGTAGGAAGGAAGACCAGTCTAAGACTGTTACCAAGGTGATTACAACTCTGTAGCTAGGCCTTTGTCTTATAACTGATCTTCTGAGGTGTGGCGGAACACACTGACTCATTATATTTTGTAAGGACTAATAGGTTCTAGAAGTTATTTCTGTTTTGGGGAGAAATTTTAGTGATCAATATGAATAGATTTGAGTTGAATAAAAAATTTACTTAGGTGAATTTGCAATAATCTGCAAGAAAGATTGATTTCAATTTTTTAAAATTATATTTTATTGATTATGCTACTACAGGTGTCCCAATTCTCCCCCCTTTGCCCACCTCCACCCAAGATGCCACAGTCCCTCAGGCAATCACCCCACCATTGTTCACTTCCATGGGTCATGTGCATAAGTTCTTTGGCTACTACATTCCCTGTACTATACATCCCCATGGCTAGTCTCTAACTATCTATTCATATCTCTTAATCCCCTCATCTCTTCCCCTGTTCCCCTATGCCCCTCACTGGCAACCATCAAAAAGCTCTGTATTCATGATTTTGTTTCTGTTCTTATTGGTTTAGTTTTGTTTTTAGATTCAATTGTTGATGGGTTAATTTTTGCCATTTTATTGTTCACGGTTTTGATCTTCATTTTCTTAAATAAGTCCCTTTAACATTTCATGTAATAATGGTTTGGTGATGAACTTTAGTTTTTTCTTGTGTGGGAGACTCTTTATCTGCCCTTTGATTCTAAATAATATCTTTGCTGGGTGGAGCAACCTTGGCTATAGGTTCCTGCTTTTTATGACTTTGAATATTTCTTGCCAGTCCCTTCTAGCCTGCAAAGTTTCTTTTGAGAAATCAGCTGACAGTCTTATGGTAACCGCCCTGTATGTAACTAATTACTTTTCTCTTTTTGCTTTTAAGATTATGTTTGTATCTTTAACCTTTGACATTTTAATTGTGAGGTGTCTTGGGGTGGGCCTCTTTGCATTCATCTTGTTTGCCACTCTCTGTGCTTTCTGGACTTGCATGTCTATTTCTATCACAAAATTAGAGAAGTTTTCTTTTATTCTTTTTTCAATTTTCCAATTTCCTGCTGTTTGTCTTCTCTTTCTGGTACTCTTATGATGAGAATATTTGACCTCTTGAAGTTGTTCCATAGGCTGCCTACACTATCCTCATTTTTTAAAAAAAATTCTAGTTTCTTCTTGTTCTGATTGGTTGTTTTTGCTTCTGTATGTTCCAAATAATTGATTTGATTCTTGGCTTCATTCACTCTACTGCTCTTTCCCTGTAAATTGTTCTTCATTTCAAATAGTGAATACTTCATTTCTGAATGGATCATTTTTATGCTGTTGAGACCCTCATTAATTTCCTTGAGCATCTTTATAAATAGTGTTTTGAGCTCTGCATGTGATAGATTGCTTATCTCCATTTTGTTTAGTTCTTTTTCTGGACTTTTTATCTGTTTTTATCATTTGGGCCTGTTTCTTTGTCTCCTCATTTTGGCAGCCTCCCTGTGATTTTCTACGTACTAGGTAGAGCTGCTATGACTCCCTGTTTTGGTAGCATTGCCTAATGTAGTAGGTGTCCTCTAGGGTCCAGTGGAACAGCCTCCCTATCATCCAAGCTGGTTACTTAAGGGAGGTAAGCTGAGTGTACACTCCTCTTGTTGTTGAGCCTTGATTGCTGTTGGCAGGTCAATGGAAGGAATTTACCCAGGCCAGTCAGGTGCAAGGACTGACTGTAACCACTGACCACTAACCTCCACCATCCATGGAGGATTAGCTATGCAGGTAGGTACATGGTGGTGGTGCTCTGATTTGGTCTATAGCTCTCCACTGGGGGTATAGACTCTAGGGTTTCCTGGTGGTGCCAGCCAAAGTCAGCATCCACATGTTTTGCCTGAGGCAAAGTCCCTGCCTGCGGTATAAAGCAATCTGGTTGCATTTTGTGCTAGGCTTGGTGATTCCCAGGCAAACCAAGCTGTGAATCTAGACTGGCTGCTGCTAGTACTGGGCCTGGGGCTACTCAGCAAGAAATACAAGGGCTTGGAGCTCACTGATGTCAGCTGTTACTTGTTTGAGAGGATTTAGGAAGTTGGGAAACAAAAACCAAAATCAACCATCAAGTACAAGTCTCTGATAACAGCTTGGGTGGACCCATAAGTTGGGTCGAATGGAGTTTCAGGAGATCTCCCAGGTAGGTGGGACAAACAGTGTTAGGTGGGCGGGACAAATGCCAGGTTGATGGAGTATCAGATATGGTATCTGCCTCCTGGCTCTGTGGGTCAGTGGTGGGAAGGCTCAGAAAAGGGACAATGGCCTTTCTGTCTTGAAGAAAGCTGTCCCCCAGCTCTCTCTGCCTTGATGCCAGACCCTTCACTTCTTCCTTGTTTGCCACTGGTGCCTTTCTAGCAGCTACCCCAGAGCTGGAGCTCAGAGGCAATGAGTTTGAGTAGGCAAGTTCATATGTGGGTTCTTTAAGAACTGCTTGGGACTCCAGAATTTTCTTCCACTGATTGAGTCCCTGCTGGTTTTTGCAGCCAGAGGTTATGGGGACTTATCTTCCTGGTGCTGGAACCCTGGGCTGGAGGGCCTGGTGTGGAACTGGGATTCCTCACCCCCAAGAAGTCCCTCCTGAATTTTTATCCACCACATGTGGGTGCGGGACTTGCACATTTCACATCGCTGTTCCTCCACCTAGTCTGGATGGACATGGTTTCTTTGATTCCATAGTTTTCAGATTTCCATTCAACTTGATTTCTGACAGTTCTTAATGATGGTTGTTGTATAATTTAGTTATAATTTTGATGTGGTTATTAGAGGAGGTGAGTTGCATTTACCTAATGTCGTCATATTGACCAGAAGTCCTGATGTCCATTTTGAAGACAGTAATCAGTGGCAGGCCTTATAATTTCATAATATCAAAATATTTTTTAATTATATGTTTAAAATTATAACATGTATATTTATTGAAATTGGTTGATAAGTAGGGTGAACATTTAAATAAAGAATTAGGATCAGGAAAGCCCAGCCTCTGAAATTTCCCATTGTTTTATATTTATTCCGTCTTTCTGCCCAGTCTTGCTTTTGAGAACAATACTGTCTAATAGAAATATAGTGTGAACTACAGGAGTAATTTCAAATTTTCTAGAAACCATGTTAAACATGTAAAAAATAAGCTGATTGAATTAATTTTAATAATGTTCTTTAATCCAAATATGTCCAAAATATGATTTTAACATATAAACAATATAATGGTTAAGATTTTTACATTCTTCTGTTACTAAATCTTTGAAACCTGACATGTATTTTATGCTTAAAGCATGTATCTCAGTTTGGACAGACTGCATTTCAAGTGCTCTGTAGTCACATACAGCTCATGGTTAATCTGTAGAACATGGTCTAAAATATTCTTTAGCTAGTCTTAGCCTGGTTACTTTCTTCTCATCTTCAAGGCATACATCATATACTACCTTCTTTCAGGAATCTTCATAGTCCTGCCTTTTCCCCCTGTCCCCCACAGACAAGGGAAGGGTCATCAAAGAATATGTATAAAAGACACATGGACAAAGCCAAAAGGGGGCAGGATGAAGGGTGAGAGGAAGGGATGGGTAGGGTGGACGGAAGTGGTAGGGGGAAAATGGAGACAAGTGTACTTGAACAATAATCAAAAAACAATAAAATGTGATTGGAAAAAAAGTAGAAGCCATTCACATGCATAAGATTTAAGAACCTTAGATTAAACGATTAGTTCAATAGAAGCAAATATCAGTATCTTTCTTTCCAAAACACAGATGCCCATTTAGTTTATGTTTTCAACTATAGCAGATAAAGGGAAAAAGAGGACCTAGACTTCCCTTCAAGTGGCCAGACCACGTATAGAGCAATACTCTCGGTGATACCATTTTGTGGAGAGTGTAAACAAACTGAGATGGAGGAGAAGACATAAAACTATATTATATGAGCAAGTGGATTCAGGAACTGCAGATGGTTAGGGCAGAGATAGGAATGACCAAAGAAGATGACGCTCTCTTTAAATATTTGAAGGACTGTATATAGAGGATGGATTGCACATATAAGCTTCTAAGAAATAAAAATCAGATTTACTAATGCAAGCAGTAAGGATTCATATCGTAACCTTCTGTAAGCGAAAAACTCGTAACAGTCTAAAATGATGCCTGAACATCTGAGAGGGTCTTGAAATGTTCAAATGAATAAATGAAGTGAAGTGTTTGAATGAATAGATGAAGTGAAGTGGTAACTGATAATCTGGGCAGGTAGGGGATTTCCATTTCTGCAAGGGATTCCAGTACAAGCTGAATAACAAGTGGGAAATGTTGTAATGAGAGATAGATGGTGAAAAAGATGTAATCTGTGCCTCCTTCCAAGTGTGAGCTCTCCTTTCTCAATAATTCTATTCACTTTAAAGAAAAACAGCATTGGTTTTACTTAAGTCGGTGTTGACAGTGTACATAGCTAGTTATATATCAGTCATAAGAAACTTTCCAATCAAAACAATAGTGTCATTTTTCCTTGAGTAATTCTCACCAGGTTTTTGCTTTTGGAAGACTCAGTTGGTTGAAGAAAGTTCATAATCAGTGTTCTCAGAATACATTGTGGGAATGAAGCAAACCTCACACCAACAACACATTATTATTACTTATTTATTTTTAGCTATTAGTCATAGAACAACACAGGTGCCCAGAATTTCCTGGGCACATAAACATGAAACCTCTGCCTCCGAGAGCTTCCAGTCTAGAGTAAGACAAATGCAAAACAGGAAACCTGAGCTTTACCACAAGAAGATGAATGGGCATCATTGACAACTTCATGTGTAACCTTTTCCAGACAACAATGCTTTATTTCTTCAGAAAGTTTCAACTAAAAATCAGCTCAGGGCATATTTTAGTCCTTTAGAAAATAGCGCAATCAGTATTACTGCAGTTGCTTTAAACATGTGAATTTGCTCTGAGAATTGTGAGTTGTTCGGTTGCCTTCTTCTTTATTTTCATCAATCAGGAACTTTGTTCTGAGCTCTTAAGTTCCTGGCACGGGGGAGATGCAGATGATTAGGATGTGGCTCTTGCCCTAAATAGAACTTGCATCGAAGAAAGCCAAGCTATACCAATATGAAAAGCTTGTTAGATATCAGCCGTAACACTAGTGGAAAGAATATAAACTTTGGTTTCATACAGAACTCAGCTTGAAACCTATCTCCACTACTTATTAGTCATTAACCTTGGTCTGTTCCTAAATTTTCTGAGCCTTTGTTCCACTGGTAATATGACACTATGATACTACCTGACTAGGGTGTTAGTTATAAGAATAGAGTGAGATCTGATGGAGAAAACAAAACACCTGACAAAAATTCAGCTATTGTTTTAGACACTAAATGGATAGATCAGATCAGAGCTTGGCAAACATTTTCCATACAGGACCAGATAGTAAATATTTTAAGCATTGTGGGCTACACAGTCTCTATCACAGCTGCCCAACTTTGCTGTTGTAGCATAAAAGAATGTGGAGACCATATATAAATGAATGACTATGCTGAGTTCTCACAAAATTGTATGTAGAAGAACAAGTGAATGAACCTATAATTTATCGATCCCTGGAGTATATAGTAAGTGCTCTAAGAGTTATAAAGACATATGATTATCAAAGGATGAAGAGAGTATCTTCTAAGAGGAGGGGGAAGGTTTTGTTTGTTTATTTTGGATTTTACTCCAAAGATAAATATATGTGATATATAAAGAGTCAACTTATCCTGCAAGATTTACTATGAACAAAATCAGCTCTTCCCCATTCCCTTGAAGGAGAGGCAATCATTTGTAACTCCTTTAGCTGATTCTTCTGGTATTAACCTATTCACCTCTAATCTCTAAACACACACACACACACACACACACACACACACACACACACACACACACACACACACACGCCTGTCCAGAAAAAGTCCAGCCACTGTTAATAATAATGAGAACAGTTAGCGTGGCATTGATGTGTCAGGTCTTGTGCAGTTTTTTTTTGCAAAACATCAAATCATCCAGGTGACTTAGCACCCCTACCGTCTAGATTTGGCACGGTCAGACTTCTGGCTTTTCCCAAAACTAAAATCACCTTTGAAAAGGAAGACACTTTAGACCATCGATAAAACTCAGGAAAATACAATGTGACAGCTGATGGCAATTCAGAGAATTGTGTGAGGTCCAACGTACCCACTTTAAAGGGGACTGAGGCATCATTGTCCTATGTACGATGTTTCTCGTATATGTATCTTCTTCAGTAAATGTCTCTATTTTTCATATCGCATAGCTGGGTACCTTCTGGACAGACCTCAATATAAATCCAAACTGATTTTTAAATTTCAAGCACTATGTACACTTTTCCTACTAAAAAATACAGAGATTTTACAGTTTTCTTCCACCCATCTCCCAACACATAAGCATCCTTTCAGTCACCTCTATTGCCTTCCAGCTTAGTTACATCGTAATTTTGTATAGATCAATATTTACTATTTATATGATTGTATCTGATTCAGATATAACTTATATGGTAAACTATGGTTACTTAACCTTTGTTATATAATGTTTTGTTTTCCCTGGATTTAAAATTTTTCTTTCTGATCTTTTTCTTAGTTTCCTTCATATTGTACTTATCTCTAATTCCTCCTCAAGCTCCTTCACAGTTGTCTAATTATCTCCATAAGTTGTTCACATGCATCAGATGCACTAACGTTTTTATCTTCCTGAAGAATAAATTACTCAGAGAAGTAGTTCTCAAGCTTGCGCATTCATTGGGGTTACTCAGATTAGTAACAACACAGATTTCTTGGCCCCAGTCCCAAAGATTTCTGTTCTGAGGGGGTGCTGGGGAATTTTCTTTGGCAACTAGTTCCTGGGTGACACTGTTGTGGGTCCTTGGACCACACTTTTAAGAGTGTTAGGAAATAGTAGCCAAGGGCATTCTGCCCTGTGACAGTCCAGACTGGGTGTCTTCCATATTGGATATGGGCACTAAACCTGACATTGATGTTCACTATTATTTTGGGGATTTCCATGACTTGTCTCCTGGAGTCGCTACTGAAAAATCCAAAGCCTTGTGTGCCACCTGTGGATAATAGTGTCTACCATCATCGAATCAGCTTGCCATATGTCAATGTGTTTGACCTTCCCTCTATGTGAGCTCATTTTAGGAAACAACGATACACTGCCCTAGCTCTCATACCTAGAAAATAGTGAGCACTCAGAGCAAAGCTTGGCTGATGATTTTCTTCCTAAATTTATATGAAAATGTCTCTCTGTTCTCAGTATTCTGAGGAGGGGGTTTGTTAACAAGTAGTTCCATATGTAGAAAACAAATTTACTTAATTTTCACCTTCTTTCTGACTCATAAAGACTTTTAAATGCAACTTTACCCATGGGAATTTTTTTTTCTTGGAAACCTCTTTCTGTGTGTTACTTAATTGTTGAGAATAATGGGAGTCAATGTGTATTTATTGACTGTTTTGATCGATCTGTATTCTTTGAGAAATCTGGCCCCACACCTATCCTAGAGGACTTTTCTATAAGGAACCCATTTGCTCCTATGGGATGAGTTCAAGTTTGTTTGAAACTGATATAGGAAATCAAAGCTTCAGCCTTATTAATTCAACGCATCTTAAATGCCACAGTTTCCCCTGATAAAATGTGGTTGTCTGCTGGAAAACTACACAGTAAGAGATTGTACACAATTTACTTATAGGGCAAAAACATTAAAATGTTATTATAAATAATTCACCTTTTCCTAAATGTAATTAATGGCGAGATCCACAGGTACCACATGGATCACTGCACATCTCATAAAGAAATTCTGTCTTATATCCATTCACATCAATCTCAGAGTTTTCTATCACATCTCACTCCATTAAAAAAACGCCAAAACCCACCAGCAGGAGATTGTGTTGTATACATATGACACCAACTTTAAGATTTTCTTTGGGAAAGAACTTGCTCTATTTGCTTTCTTTTTCAGGTACAGCTTATGAAATGTGTCCAACCTACTTTGCATATAGGATGATAACATCTTCCATGCCTGGGAGCAAGGGAGTAGCCTGAACACAGAAGATAATTAGGGCGGGGCAAGTGATAAACCAGTGTTAGAACTGCGATTACCTTCTTCAAATAGAAGATAAATCTTGAGGTGCACTTGTCCTGTTGAATAGCTGAACAATTATCCCCTCATCCATCACTGCCAATTTCTTCCACTTTATCTGGATTGGATTGCAGCTGAATTCATCTTGTGGGTTATATAGCAGCTTCTCAAAGATGAAATTCTGTGTTGCAACAGGCCAAATGTGTTTGCTGTAGGACCATCTGTCTCAGTAGTTCTTGTTCACACACTAGTTATTTTTTCGTATTTAAGGCTATTTACTGCATATAAATACCCCAAAGCACAAATAACAAGCAGGAATATTTTAGACAAACCCATGACATATATCAAAAGTACTAAAAGAGAAGCAAATGATGGGGTGAAACTCTCTGTTGAGTGTCACTAACAAGTCCTTCCACATCACTTACTCAATGTTTAGTGCATAGCAATTCAGGGTTTTGAGTTCTCTCTTAAATCAAGGTGTTAGTATGATGAAATGGAGAGAAATCTGATTATTATATATTTTTTTCCAATGAGGCACACTATTTTGCCTGAGAAAGTGTGAAATTCCAAACCTATACAAATTGAATCTGTATAAAAAGTAAAAATATAGAATTGTAGAGTACCAGAATTGGAAAGGACCTTAAAATGCTTTGACTCTAAACCTCCCGTTGATGTCTGAGACCCCTTCGAAGCATGGAGACATGATCTTCCCAGTATTTGGCTGAATGTTTCTTGTGGGGAGGGCTCTTCCAGAGACTGTGCTATGCTATTTTCATGCTCTGTTTGGACTGTTTGATCATTCATTCATTTATGCTATGTTGGAACCATTTGATCATTCATGCAATTCATATTTATTAAGTGCTTAGTGGGTCCCACAGACTGGCCTAGGAACTGGAGTCCATATGGTTCCTGTATCCTTCAGTATCCTTCTATTTGCAAGTACAAAACTTAGTCCAACCAACCCAAAGGCATTATTTATGCAAGGGGAAGAATTTTTTAAAAATCTCTTATTAGTGGAAAATTCAGGAGAGAATTTGATGTTGATGTGATTGGATGCAGGAGCTGAAATGGCTTCATGAGGTGGAGGTCTGTCTTCATTTCTGTGCCCTCTATTGTCCTCTCCGTCGACCCGGTTCCCAGGCAGGCTCTCCACCATTTAATGAGAGAAGTCCAGGTTCCCGTGTCCTCTATCTTCCGGCAACTTCTCTTCAGTCTGCCACCGGAAACCATAGTTAGGTTGATTCTGCCTTTAAATGGCAACCTTCAACTATGTTGAGACTTTTCTTCTTCAAAGTTATTTCTCCACTCTTTCCACCTGACCGTAGAAATTATGTCCCTCCTTATGTCTAATGCTTACTAAACATTTCTTGAAAGGACAAATGAATGAATGAATAAATAAATGAGCAGACACCTTTTTTCAAGCTAGCACATGAATACTTCAGGGGTCAAGTTATATTTTTTCATAACTCAAAAGCTCACATTCTTTTCACTTCCCAAATTGCCCTACTTGGTGTACGCTTATTTAGCAGACAAGCAAAAGCGTCAGAACAAGTCATGATGCTGTGTGTCAGGGGCTGTAATAAAGGGCAGGGAAAAGCTTGTGAATGCTTCCACTCAAAGGCCTAAATTACATACTTTAGAAGTTTTCTGACCAGAGTATGTCATTCACTACAGAGTAGTAACAGATGGTATTGAGCACATTTATAGGTAAATTGAGAAGTTACGTTGTCAACGTTTTTTCTATGCCTTTAAACTTCTATCCCCAATAAAATGAACAGTACTAACACTACATAGTACAGTAAGTAGTGCTTTTTAAAATAGTCACGTTCAGTGATGAGTGCATGACTCAATCTAGGCCTATGAGACTCAGTTTCAAGACTTTACAGGGAATCACTGTGAGGAACGTACTTTCTTTTAGAGGTGCTGAGCTGGCTGGTTGGAAGCCTGGTGTGGGTAACCATCTTTGCACCATTTGGTGAATGTTAACTGAAAAGCATTTTGACATAGAGGGATACAGGAATGAGGAATGGAGACAGAAGCAGAGCCCTGACTGTGTAATTGAAGGGCCTATATCCATGTGAGCCTATTGAAGCAGGCTCAGTGTTTGGGATTGTTACATATACAAGCCCATACATTTCTTGTTATGTTGGAGCCCATTTGAATGAGGTTCCTGTCATATGTAACCAAATTATCCCCTCAATACATTTGAGTGCTTTGGGTGTGGTCTCTACTCAGTGAGCACTCAGGAATGTAAAAATAATTAACACAATTTATATTCTGTTGATTGAGAGAATACAGGCCTCAGAGAAATGAGGTTCTTTCTAAAGTCTGGTCTGGGGTCAGCTGGACTAGATAGGAAGTAGACAGAGCTTGATCTTCTGAGTCAGCTCAGGAAGATTTGAACCTCAGTTCTATCACTTATTTTAGTATGACTCTGGGCAAATCCTTTAGGCAAAAACATCTGCAGATTTGTTTTTGAAAGGGATGGCTCTATGCATCATATTTGTAATCTGAATTTCCTGTGAATAATCTGGGAATATAATGAGATCATATTAATAGCAAATTAATAATAGCACTGCCCTCTCGTATTCATTTACTCATCAAGAAGTTTCAGTGCCCAGAAAGAGGCCCACAAGAACTGCTGGAAGTCCTCCTGGACTAAACATAAGAAGCCACAAACAGTGGGTGGGATAAGCAAAAATATACTGCGTCCTATCTCTTGTGTTACTGTCTGTTGGGAACAAGCTCAAACAGTACAGATTGAGCTGAAATATTTTACAAAAATTTTAGTACATTATATACTTTAATGTTAATCCTCCCCTTTCTAAATGACAAAATTAGCTGGGCTTTACTGAATACTTATTATGTGTCAAGCACTGTAAATTAGTCCTTTATATCAATTAATTGATTTAATCCTCAGGACAATCGACAAGGTATTATTCTACATTATTAGCTGAATTTTACAGATGAAGGCCCGGGAAGATTAACTAGTCCAAGGTTACATAGCTAATGTGTGGTAGAACTGGAATATGGATCCACGCACCTGGTCCCCTGGTACCACATCCCCTTCCTAGGATTGTCGTTTGATTCCAGAGGGTTTGGTTTGCCTGGATCTGGTAGCAAGGTTTCGTGGGCATTCACATGAACCACTTTCCTTTAGTGAGTGAGCTTTGTTTTTCAATCAAGATGGTCAGGTCCAGCTGCTTTAGAACATGTCTTCTTCTAGGAGAACCCGCACAAAGAGATTTCTAGGGAAGGTGAGTGTGGTGATCAGGTCTGCCTGCTGATTTCACATGATGTGGCATGTCTCGATCTGGTCTCAGGGGCCAGCTGGAGCCCTACTCCATTTATAGTCTTTGGGTGGAGAAGAAACATGTATCAGTATCTACCATGTGCCCAGCTAAGCCTCTTCTCAAACCTGTGAATAAAAAGAATGAAGGAAGCATCTTCTTAATTGGGTATATAGAAGTGTCACCCATTTACTTGCAGTGCGAGTCATTTCTGGTCTTGATGAGTGCTTTCCTGCATGTGAACACAGGCCAAACCTTTCTGACTAATGCTAGGATTAACCAGTTGATCCCGGTCTTTATCTGTATGGAAATGTATTATGTGTAGCTTTTCACCAGTGCATAGACATGTAGCTGAGAAGTGATGAAGGCTTTGCTTCCTCCCTCGGTGTGCCATTCGACATCTATTTAAATCATACTGTCCTAAGAAAACTTACCTCCTCATCAAAGTCTGCTCTCCCTCTGCTAGCTCCCAGGCATTTCTCCCCCTCACCTCAAAATGACTACTGTCCTTGTAGCTTAAGCCAAGTTTTCTCAGGCTCAGTACTGTAGGCATCTGGGCTGGACAATTCCTTGTTGCGGGGCGGCGGGTGGGGGTTGTTCTGTGCTTCTGAAGATGTCTAGCTGCACCTCTGGCTTCTACCCACTAGGTGCCAGTAGCACACCCTTGCCCTGCCCCACCCCACCTCCCCACTCCAGTTTAAGAATCAAAAATGTTTCCAGACTGCCAATGTTCTGGGAGAGCAAAATGGCTGCTGGAGGGGACCACTGGCCTTTGCCAAACTGTTTAGTTTAAAATGTACTGCCAGAGAATTCTCTAGTTTTTCTCATTCATATTTCTTCAACGAGGTGGCAGAGCTCTGAGGCAGAAATCATACATTGTTCTATGCCTTCTGTTCTTCCAAATGTGAAGATAAAAGGAAAGTCCATCAGGAGTTGTTTAGTGCCAGCCTGGTGGCTGAACTTTTTAAGTGCTTTGCCCATGTCATTTTATCAATTCCTTCAATGACTATTTATTGAGTACCTACTTACTGTGTGATACTTTAGAGGCAACATACAAATCCTGGCTCATTTGTTTAGTGTGACTGCGGGTAATTTACTTTATTTCTCAGCAACTAAGTTTCTTGGCCTGTAAAATGGGGCAATGGCATCACTCATCTCATGGCGTTATGTGGATGACATGGGTGGAAACGTACGTAACATTTAGAACAGGATCTGGTACATGTAAATGCCTGCTGAGTACCAGCTATCACAGTTACGACACATGAAGCCTGATTTTGGTGTGGAGGAATCAACAGTGGGCAGGAGGCCTTATTCCCATGGAAATGATATACTAATGCAGTCCGCATAGCCATTGTAGAGACTATGTGCAATGTAATTGCCCCATTTCACAGATGGGAAAAGTTCAGCTCAGGGAAAGGCAGTAATTAGCCCAAGGTCACACAGCCAAGCTGTGAACTCAGTTCTCTCTGGTAACAAAGCTATGCTGAGTATTTAATAGGTTCTCAATATACTTGTTGATGTTTAGCTCAAAAAGGAAATTATTTTCTATTTTCTTTCATTCTTCCTCTCTTTTTGTTTTCTCTTTTCCAAAGATTCCTGAAGTCTTTCCTTTAAGTTTTACAGGCATATTTTGCTTACCATTTCACATTTGAAGATTGATGTTTCTTGTGACCATCTCTGCTGATGAATCAAGCCTAGTCTTTTAGATAAATGAAATTTCATTGAAAACAAAATGTCCGCAGTGATTCATCTTTACAGCAAATGGGTAATGTGTACTTTGGAGTTTAAAAATAGAGATGACTCAAGAAAATCATATGTTTCCTGTTTAAAAAAAACTTTTCAAAGATTTGGGTCCCCCTCCACCCCTTACCATCATATTAAACATGATGACCATAATTGGGGTTCACCTCCAAGGAGAACCTAATATAGCTCATTCCTTTCTTATTTTAACATTGAAAAATACTATTCATCAAAATAATAACTCCATCTATTTCTGGCTGCATTTCACACTGGTCCAGGGACTCTCCGGTGTGCCTGTGCACACCATCTGGGGCCTATCACCATGTGGAATGCAGGGGCTGATCGGACGGTCCTCCAACGCTGGTTCTCGTTCTCTCTCTGGAGGTGGGTAAATGAGCCACTAAGGTCGTGGACAAGGGCTGCCTTCTTGCTAACTGACTCTTCTGTTATGATTTTCCCAGGGCTTCGCCCATGTGTGTTTCCATGTGCTACTTTGCAGTGGGTGTGGCAGAAGAACAGCAGCCAGGCTGGTTAGGCTACAGTCTGGAGACTTGGAGGGAAAAATAAAACAACCCTGTGTTCTGCACCTCTCACATCAGTGCTTCCGCGGAAAGGCCGGCCTGTTGGCAGCTGACAGACCACCTTGAAGAGTTTATGCCGTGGAATGAGAGGAAATGCTCCGTGATCCTGGGTTCCATGTCCTTGGCTCACAGCGATGGCAATGAGATGTTTTCAGGTTGATTTGATCAAAGTGCATCCTGAAAGAATACGCTGGGCAAAATCTTTGTTTTAGGTGAAGGTAAAAGAGATGGCATTTTCATAAAATTCCTTGACTTAAAAAATAGGCTATGCATTTGCAATTGAATGCTTGTTTGAAAAGAGACTCCATGCCCGGTGACCTTACATGTTTACCTTTTTGAACAAGAAGCATAGCCCAAAAAACAAAGGAAGTAAGGACAGAAAAGATGAGAGGAAGTACGACCGAATGAATGATGCTAACGACAGACTTAACTTCATAAACTGCCTTCCTAGGGGCCTCCTATCTCTTCTCAGGGCGGGTCTTAACTATACCAGGGACTTTGAAATGTCCTCTTGGTCCTGTGTGTGACTGCTTCTCACTCTGTGTGGACGGACTGTCAGGTTTTGAAAGTCAAACCTTACCTCCAAGTCCCAGTTCCCATGTGCTCACCCTCCCATCCCAGGATCCATACCTGGCGTATTCGAGCAGGTGTGTCACGCTGACGTACAGCAGCTACCACGCAACTCTGTGGCTCAGTTACGCATTTCCTTTTGTCCCGTGATATAAGTTCTTTAAGGTGGTCTGGCAGCTGCCAAATCTGATGAGAGAAAAGACAGGCAGTACTGTTCCTACTCTGCCTCCACCCTGCCAAGTCTCTGTATGTATTTGGCACATTGAATGTGTTTACTATCAGTTAACAACACGAACAATTCTGGATTCCTTACTTCACACACATGCACACACACACATACACGAACACACACTGCATTAAAATACACCACAAAACACCCAATTTCCAATTGTGAGCACTCAGTTCTGTGAGAAATACACTGTTACTTAAGGGTACAGAAACTTCAGATTGCTGATTTAGAGATAGTACGACTTTGCTTTGCTTTAGGAGAAGCTAGACGCTTCCAGAAAGAGGTGCTGGGCATTGGCAGTGAGCAAGGCACTCACACTGTGAGAGTTTTCAGCAATGACAAGCGTCTTGCCCTGATTCTGTTCTTTGTTTTTCTATCCCTGTGTCTTTGAGGTGTCTTTCTTCTCTTATCTTTACTTGTCCATGAGAGATCCAGCAGATCGATTTCCTCCAAGAAGTTCTCCTGATAGTTGTCTTTCCCTTCTCTGAACCACCATTGTATGTTGGGCTTCTGTGGTAATCACAATACTCTCCACTGGGTTTTTGTGTACTGGACATATTAGCCTGGAGTTGAGAGCTGGGTCTTACCTGCCTTTGTCAGAATCACGTTTCCTAACACACATGGCGAGTCACAGCTGCTCGGTAACTGTTTATAGAATGAATGGAATGAATGACTTGGCATAATATTTTAAATGTGAGGGATTGGGATATAGCTAAAGAACACAAATACTATTGACACTCAGATTTAGATTCGAGTTCTTGCTCCATGATTAGGGTCAGGGGGAAGATTACAAGTCTTTCCTAGAAAAACTAGGGTCAATAAAACATCCCTGGAATTCTTATATGAATCATACAAGTTGATAGAGATATTGTGGTTTTTGAGTTGTACATTACGAAGAGATTTGGGGTAATATTTGAGTTAACACTTAATACTTAAGTAGGACTCCCTGCATTCTATTTTTCTTTTCTTCCCTGTTACTCTAATGCTAACATAAATTTTGTCTTTGGCATAAGGAGGGACCACAGGTCTACTAATAAGTGCATGATAGATTAGCAGCTGGATGGATCCGTGCCTGCTTTCCTTCTTTGGCTCACCGTTCCTCTGTCACCACTGAGACACAGGGCTAAGAGTGGAGGTTCGGGCTCTGGATGTGAAAGAGGATTAAAAAACCGATATGTATACAAAGGAACGGAACTGGCAATGTTGGGCTTCAAGTGCATGACCCTTTGCACAAATGAATTAATCAGTTGTCCAGTTTCATAATTCTACTGAGTCCTCAATGTGGCCTTGAGTTAATCCACCAGTGGATATCATGGGATAACCCCTTTTAGTGATGGCTGAAATAATGGAAGGTGTTTTCTGGTTTGGGAAAGACTAGGTTCAGTTTCTCCACAGGGTGTTTTTGAGAAGTAAGAAGAAGAATAGCATAAGTGCTAAAAAAAATTGCTGAACACATACACCCTGAATTAGCCACAGCATCAGTGGTCCTCTCATTATCACTGAAGAGGATAGTCTTGGCCATCCCTTTTCAAGAGTAATACTGGACACCTCTAAGTTGAAACAAAATGAGGAAAGACTCAGAAATAAACACCTTCACAGAACCCACATACCTAGGATTTTTGGGTGTGCATCAGGTTACATCCATCCTGTTTTACTTAATGATGTTTGCAGCAGTGATTTTTTTTTAACAACACAAGTTTAATTTTAAAAATAGAAATCCGAATACAGAGGACAGAGAGAAACTCTCCATGGCATTAGTATGAACATTTTTATAAGGTTTTTCTTTTTCTTTTGGCATTCCGATCTCTTTGAAAATGCTCTCCTCTCTACTTATGGGGGAAAAAATACACCCACTGGCAGCCCAGAGGGAATAGGCGCTGTGCTTTGCACAGCTCCCTATGGCCTCGGGTAACAATGGAAATGAACCTTATTAGACAATTCCTCTTCACTGTGCATGTGAGAAAATGATTTTTAAATGAGTTTTTTCCTTTTGGATTTAGTAAAACTGCTCTCCCTGAATGAAGTGGAGCTGCATGAGAAGAAATTAGGGCACGTTACCATTCAGCTATTCAAGTCAGATGTAAAAAGAGGGAAAAAATGGGCACTTTTGAGGTAGAAAAAGCCAGGTCTTCCTCCTCGGGAATCACAAAAATAACTGCTGAAAACCCTCACACTTTCAAAGAGAAACTTCTTTAAAAGTTATGCGTAACTAAAAATAGGGGGATTGCACTGGAAGTCAGCGTGCCTATGTGTTCAGTTCCAGAGCAGCGGGCGTAGCGGGTGGGGGAGCTGGAAACTCAGGGTTTGTGATTTTGGATCTGTCAGCCGGCCCATTTAGATCTGTTGGCTAAAGGACCATTTCACCCTGGGGAGCTGAGTTACCTCTGTTCCTCACCTGTTAAATGGAGAACTTAAAGAAGGCTCAATGAAATGAATTTCAGGTGTATCATTTGCCTGCGAGGAAAAGCCCACCAGCCACACAAAGAAATGAGCATTGGAGCGTTGAAGGACCATTGGAAGCTTGGCTCCTGACTGTGGGGGCTCAGAACAATGGAAAGCATTTCTGAAGTGGCGGAGACCTCATTAGGGGCAGCATTTGTTTCTAGACTGAAGATCTTAATTTGTGGTCAGACCTTCAGAAAGCAAGCCCCCAACACAATGTGACCGGGGGGGCCTTCTAAGGGGAATAGCAATACTTACATCCTCAGCCACAACAAAGCAAGGAGAAACAAACTGTTGGATGATACAGTGATGCCAGGGGCTGGGGGCGGAGCATGCAGAGCTAAATAGAAGTGGTGGTTGCACAGCTTTGTGAATGCACCAGATGCCACTGCATTGTTTACTTTAAAATGGTTAATTTTATGTTATATGAATTTCACATCAATAAAAGAAAAAATACGTTTGTAACTCAACGTGGAAGGAGCTCACTCAATGCAAGCATTGTTGCATCACTGCTGGAAGATGTGTGAGAGTTTTTTTTAAATGATTTGGGATAGGATGCCTGCTATTTATAATTCTGTTTTTACAAAAAGAAAGCATGAACAGCCTTCACTGGAAAAGATCCATTGCTGAAATAGAAGCGATATCTACACATTTAGAAGGGTTATTATTTTGAAAACTGAGCTTTTTTTTTTTAAAACAAACCAATATGATCATTGTTTTTCTGATTGATTTTAATTTGCAGAAGTGGGGCTTAGCAGAGAGAGGGAACCAATGGGTGAGCGAGATAGCATTATCGCATGGGGCTTAAAACTTGACCTTCATTATATTGATGGCACACAGCCCTTCGGAGGCAACTTCACTCATTCACATTTCAGAAAAGCACCCGTCGGAAAGAAATGTGGACTCAGGAAGAATTCGGTGTGACTGCGAATTGATAAAAGAGCGCTCAATCAGCTTGCCGTACATGCCAGGACATAATCAGCTAGCTCTCAAATGCCCCTTAGCCTTTGTCATTTTCCACTCCCCGCCCCCTCAAGTTCACCTCCCAGCCCATAAGTAAAATTGCTGATGTCCTCCTTGAACCTCTTCCTTATTTCTTGCTTCCAGTGTCCTTTGCCTGGGAAAATGAACACACTGTGGACGTGAGATGTCATCCTGGGTCAGGACCCGTCAAGGACCCACTGTCTGTAAATACATCATTTGTTTGTAATCTAGTGAATAAGCTCACACCCAGCAGACTCTCCGTTGCTGGGTTTCTCTCCAGGTGGAGCTCCAGACTCTCTGGTGCCAGGGTGCTAGGGTGCCAGGGTGCCAGACGATTAAGCCTTGCTTCTAGCAGGGGCTTGAAGCAGCTGCTCCTGTATCAAACCTTCTCTCAGCCATTTGCGGCAAAGTGTACACCCAGCTGTGATCCGAGATGCTCCCTGGCAGCTCTCATCTCTACCGACACCCTTTCATCTCGGTTCTCTATAAACTTTTCTTAATATCTGCTTGTTAAACCTGACAGAATGGCATTAGAACAAAGCTAACCTGGCTGCTGAAATGCTGGGAGCGTCATCTGTCAGGCCTTTTTGCTTCTTCCTTTGATAAAGTTTTGCCCGGCTATTATTGTGGAGACCTCGCTGGATGGTTCTGAGGCCTCGGAGCAGAAAGCCAACAATCTGTGGCAGCAAGCTCAAAGGGTGATGTGGTCCTGGGGCGTATCCTGAGTTGAGTCATCTATTTCTTCCCCCAAATTATTCCCAGCGAGTATCAAATTCAACCTCCCTATCACTGCTTATGTAAGTGCTTTAAAAACCTTTTGAAATCAAACTTTTAAACTTGGTTGTTCTACTTAAAAATTCTAGAAGCAGGGTTTTGAGCAGTTTTATAAAATGGGTACAGGGATCAGTTGCTTCCTCGGGCATCACAGAACAAAGCAGCATCAGCGTGAAGAAGAAAAGTTAGCTCTTCTTACACAAAAAGGAAACAGCCCCTCTTGGGGTATAAATGAGGTCTCCACCGCTCCCTGAAACCCAGCTGGTGCTGGAGTGGACAGAATCAGAGATCAGAGGGCAATCAGGAGGGCAAGCTTTGCTGACCCCTCTTGTTATGAAGGGCCCACCCTGCCTCCAGACCAGAGGAGAGCCTTTTCGAAGAGCAGGGCGTGTCCACTGCAGTCACCTCCATCCCGCTCTCGGAGCTCTTCCTTAGGAATGGCTTTCCCCACTGGGTCTTTACACAGAGCTGGGGAAGGTTGCACTGAGAGCCATGGAAACCACCCTCTAACACTTACTTAGCCCCATCTTTGCGAGAAGAGTGGGTGCTCAACAAATACTTCTTCCCCTTTGACTTAGAAGTACAGTCGAGAAGCGAAATTAGAGGGGGTGGTAAGTAAAAAGTGTTCTTCCTTAAGAGGGGCATCCATAATTTAGTTTGCTAGATTTAGCCTGTAAGCTTCTGGACCAGCTTCTGCCCCTCTTCTCCTCATCCCTACCACTGACACGGGAGTGTTTACAGAATCCTCATTAATGTAGTCCTCTCCCTTTTTTTTTAATAGCTGAGTTTTCACACTCACTTATTTAACCTATGTGAAAAGAAGTACTCACTTTGAAATATTCTTTGTGAGCCTCGTTGCTTTCCACACAGAATGTAACTGGTCTAGATCACAGCGAGAGGTCCGTGAATGCCGTTGGCGTTACGTATCTGGCTGAGGGCATCATTTGGAGCCAAAAACTCTGAGCACTCTTTTTATTTCCTTAAGTGCTTCTTAATATATGGTATCCATCTGCAAGGCAGAAAAAGACGTTCTCTCAAGAACTGTGAATCATCACTTTGGGAACAATGCTATGGTGTCATATTAGTTAAACTAGGTTCATATCAGTTTCAAGTTCAAGAGCAAATGAATGAGATGCCTGGTTCTTTGCTCCCCCACACCCGGACTCTCCTCCTCACAAGCTATGCCAGAAGAGTTCCCATCTCCAGACTTTTCTCCTTATAAGGCGTGGTTTCTGCCATTAAGAAGTCTGCCTGGACATGGAAGACTTCAAGCACTAAATTAGGTCTCCTGCTCCCTGATCACGGGCTGCAACTGTGCCAAGGTCCACAGGGAGAACAGGGTAGGTGTGTCCTCATAGGAGACACTGTTCCTTCTCTAATTGCTGCAGACGCTTTTGAAGCCATTGTCTGGTGGATCTAAGAAGATTGATCCTGAAGGTGTGAGCTCAGAGTTGTGAGTTAGGAACTCAGAGCTGTAATTCCTGGGTTGGCCATGACTCATGGCAGGGCCTGCAGCAAACTCACTCAACTCTGTGCACGGATTTATTCATCTGCAAAACCTATGGAAATCAACACACACTTTCTTGATGGGGATATTAGGTGGGTTAGACGTTAATAATTGTGGCAAATCATTTTGATGGAAAGCACCCCTAAAGGTTTTACTTGCCTGCAACCTGTATGAAGTCTTAGTAGGCTTCGTTAGTCTTGTTTCTAAGTGTGGACTTTCCTATGTGGAGGTCTCTGAATCCACAGTGAGGAAATTCAAGTTCCCTTGAAGTTTAGTTCTAACCCTGGTAAGCACCGATGATGGCCTTTCAGGGTGTGTCTCATGGTGGTTTTGCAAAAGAGATCCCACCTACCACAGAGACCTCCCTGGCACCTTTTGGGACCAGATGCCATGCAGAATGGGAACCGGCTTCAGCGGTGGGACCGTGCTGTTTCTGAGTCCTTGTGTGTAAAAGCCTCCCGGTGGTCCCTGCCAGGCTGTTGCGTCAGCCGAGGGGCATCATAAAGACATCCTCCACTGTCGGTGGCCTTCTTCCATGTCTGATGAAACAGCCCTTTGGGGGATGAAAAAAAAAGTCAAAATGAAAAACGATGTGTCAATACATGGAAATTAAATGAATGTGTTAGTATTAATATGTTACATTCTCCATGTGCTGTTCTGAAGAAACAGTGTTTATATTCAGAGCCAGCTGCGGGCTTCCAGGATGTTAAAGTAAGAAGGGACCCAAGAGAAATGGATCTGGCAGCCCCCCCCACCCCAGCCCCACCCGGGCTTCTATCTCGGCTGGATCCTCCTGTACTGTGCTCACTTACTTCTCTCCGTGGAAAGGAGGGCAATTTCCAAGTGTTCCACTCTCTACTCTGGATGGGTCTCTGCTCTCTGCTTTCCATATTTTGGGTCTCTTGAGGCCTGAAACATACTTCTGTCTCATCTACTTAACTCTGCTGTTAAATCTCTGCCACCATGCCTGTCTCTTCAGCTCACCAGATTTCACACTCATTTGCCAGTGGCTGTGAAAGGAAATGACAGCAGAATTTCTCACGGACTTGGCTCCCACCCAGCGTAGAAAACGTACGAAGCTGATGTCTCCCAGAGCCCCGTCTTTAACTCAGGTGTCCCTGTTTCATTGGGCTCCGCAGATTTCCGACATCTGTGCCGTGTGACATTGTAAAGAGTTCAATCTGGAGACTCATTTTCCCCTTATGTGTCCCCAGTCCACGTTTAAGCCAAGGAGACTCCCCACAGGTCTGAGGCTGAAAGAGTGCAGATTTTATCAGCCCTGCTTTTAGCAGCGCCCTGTGGAATAAGACACCTCCTGTGCAATGTTCCTTCTACTGCTTTGAAGGTGTGAACAGACGAACGGGACCCATGAGCTGACAACACGGCTGTGTGAGCCCCAGACGTGGGGAGCAGAGCTGTGTTCTGTGGCTTGGAGCCCCGGCGGAGAACAATGGGATGCAGGCATTCCTCACTCACTCGTTCATTCACCCAGTTTTTCATTCACCCAGCCAATGGTTACTGAGCTCCTACTGTGCTGGGCACCAGGTTAGCCACTCAGTTATGATGGCGGACATGTATCGAATGCCTGTTGCAGAGCAGCCCCCGTGCTCAGTGGGATGCTTCACAATACTGAGAGACGGGGCCGGGCAATCTCCACTTTAATAAGAGAAAATCGACACTTAGAGGTGTTCAGTCATGTCGCCCAGGCAGCAAGTAATACAGCCTGGATTTGAATGCTGGCACTCTCCCTCGAAGTCTTGAGCTCCCAGCAGCCACACTGCATGGCTTGGATGCTGGACTCTTTACTAGACATTGTGGGAGCTACCAGGATAAACATGATACAGTTTTCTGTTCTCTAGGAATTAATGATAATAGAGGGAGCCAATACTTGCTGCACTGCCACTTATACAGTGTGCTACTTCTTGGATAGGCTACTTCTCTGTGCCTCAGTTTCTTCACCCTTAAAATGGGTGTGATAACATTTTTCTATTTCTTCTGGTTATTTTGAGGATTTAATGTGTTTGAATTTGTAAAATAGGGCAATGCCTTGGCCACCTGAGAATTAACTCATTTTTTATTGTTACCTGCTACTATCCACTATGGATAAATAACAGCATTCATTTCATGACTGCTGTATACCAGACACTATGTTAATCACTTAGGGATCTATAGTGAACAGGAGATCTAGTCTGCACCCCCTTTTATTTTTTCCATTAGGGTGAAGGTAGCCCAAAGAATAATTCTAGCAGTAAGGAAATGAGAGCCCTATAAGACCATATTCACTTCTAATTGAGACAGAAAAAAATAGTGAGATAATTCCTAACTCTGCTCTAACTTCCCCAAGAACAAAGGAATATTTTAGAGATTGACTTGATGAGAAGGGAGCAGAGAAAATGCTCAAGTTGGAGAAGGAAGTTGTCTGGAGCATCTGACGTGGGGGGGGGGAGCAGATGAACAGTGAGCAGCGTCCCCCCTGTTTCTCTGGTGGGTAACCCCCAAGAGTTCTGAAGTTCATCCATAAGTTTGCTTCTCCTGTGTGGCTGGAGATAAAGTCCAGGTGGAAGTCACTGGGACTTACAGAGAAGCCCTTTGGCTTTCGTTGTGAATCGACTCCATTGACGAAAGGGCAAACATCACTTTCTCTGGACTTGGGATACAGAAACTATGGGTGTGCCCCGGGGGGGGACCTGTTTAGGGGAAATGGAGGTCTGCACATTTATTGGCTGTGTGCCAGGCATGCGAGGTGCAAGGATACACATGCGAGATGGAACCGTCTTCATTCTTAGCGAGCTTGGATCCTTTCCTTCTCCACTTTGTTTACCCCAAAGAGGGACTTATTCCACTCCTTGGCATGATGGAAAAAATTGCCATGTACCCCCCCCCAGCTCCCCAAAATGCCATTATGTGAAGACTGAAATTTATGCAACTGTTTGGATTCAGAAAAGAAGTATTTTCTAGCAGGAGATAGGAGAGGGATGAGAGAACTCCTTGGAACATTTAAAAAAATTTTATTTATTTATCTTTAGAGGGGAAGGGAAGGAGAGAGGGAGAGAATATCAATGTATGGTTGCATCTAGTGGGTCCCCTGCTGGGAACTGACCTGCAACCCAGGCATGTGCCCTGACTGGGAATAGAACCATGATCCTCTGTTTCACAGGCCCGCGCTCAATCCACTGAGCTACACCAGTCAGGGCACATTTTGAAAGTGATTTTCCTTTGTTTCGCTGGTGGTGAGAATCCTGGAGTATGGCCATATTGACCGAAAATAATGAGATAACTGCTTGTTCTTGTCACACACCCAAAGTGAATGGTTCCCTCAGTTTCTGCAAAGAGCAGTTGGAGATCCAGGACCACCTGAGTCTGAGGCAGCAGACACTGCCACCACCGGCATGTCCTGCTTCTTGATCCCCTAAATTCCTAATTACCCTGAAGATGGGCTTCCTTTTAAGAATGCAAAATAATAGGATATACCCCCCTTTTCATATAAGACTACCATATTACACCTCCTACAGCTTTCTTTGTTTGGAACTGTTCATTCTTAGAAGTGATATTCTTAAACCAGGGAAGAATGAGAAAATTTCAGTGGCTTGGTGAAATTACCTCATTTAAGAATAATTGGTATTCACAGAAGAGATGCACATTTTCATCCACCTAGTAATGAACAAATTAACAAGACACCTACTGAGTTGTGTTAACAAAATTACCAAATGTAAAAGGAACTAATTACTATCTACTTCATCCAGACAAACTTAAAACTGCATTCCTAATGGGCTTTGTGGCTGGCTGGATGGAGGCTGTGGAGAAAGGAAATGAACAGGTGCTGGTGATCGAAGATGCTATTCTTGGCGATCGTTTTGGAAGTGATGCCTGACTCTCAAGAAGGCCAGGATTGCTTCTAGAAGCTTTTCTTCTTTTCTGGTAAAGAGTTTGCAATATGCATGATTTCTTTTTGGAGATAACCGATTGTTATCCATGAAACAGCAACTCAAGCATACAGAAATAAACTTTAGAAATAGTATTTTTTTGTGAAGAGGTGTAGGCAGCGGCCTGCCTCTGTGGTTATGGGGCCAGCTAGCCAAAGTCACATGGGACTCATAGCCCAGGGCCTGCAAGGACTTAGTCTTGGGGGAGATTCTGATAAAAATTAAACTAGAGTTCTCATACGTATACTGGAATTTGGGTGTTTTCTCACATTGAATACTACTTTTTTTGAGGATATCTGAAATAGGCCAGTGGCAGTTTTTCCAACTGGACAATGGTTGGGCTTCACCTTCATGAATCTTAACTGAAACAAAATATATTTTTCTCTGCATTTATAACAGAGTTCTAGAGGAATGTAGAGTATTTTTTAGACTATTTAGTTTCAACTAAATATTTCAGCAAATCAAGTGGAAAGTAAAAGAAAAAATGGGTTATTATTGAGGTTAAGATGAGGTAGAAGAATCAAAGAGACTTTAGTCATTACATGCATTCATTCATTCATTCACTTATCATTCAACAAGTATAACTGATTGGAGACTAGGTGCCCATAAAGTCCTAAATGCTGGGGATAAAATAAGAAACAAGTAAAAAGAATCCAACAGACAAAAAAAAAATCAGAAGGAAAAAAAGATGATTTCATAGAATGACAAATTATATGAAGTAAAGGAAGCAGGTACGTGATAGAGCAACGAGGTGGGGACAAGATGGCAACATGAGGTGCAGTGGTTGAAGTAGTGTCGACACAAATTCTCCCGGTTCATCCTGTGTTTGCTGGTCTAGATGAGATTGGGCGCATTTAGGGTGGTATGGTCGTCGACTAGTGTCTGCTAGTTGCTAGTCTACATTTCATATGGGAACCAGTTTGAAGAGCCAGTTTTTAAAGTCTCTACCAGCCATAGATATATTAGTTTTTTTGTCTTTTATGTTTTTATTACTCTGCTACATGTACTAAGGTGCTGATTGTCCTCACTAATTTTTGCATTAAGTAGTAAGTCTCCCTCCACCAATGGGAGGGGTGGGTGCTCTTCTTTTGTTTCTAGGAACCAGTGAGATCATTTTATAGAGGGCTTCTTTTGTTAAATGGGGGCATGTTGAGTGAATCTCAGCATTCACACAAAGTTACATGAACAGTTAGCTCAGAGTAACTGCAGGTGGAAACAGACTCTGGAGTTCTAAGAAGGAATGAATCTCTCAATTGCAGTTTCCATTACATCAACGCATACACTCAGGGTAGGAAAGTGGCGGTTCTGGGGGCTGGAATCAAGCCTTGTGCATTAAGAGTTAGGGATCAACAAATGTCAGTTGGATGTATTGGTGAATGAAGCGTCGACTGAACAAATGGAAATAACCTATAGCTCTTGGAAATGCTCTCAGACATTTGGGCAAATCAATGGAAAAGCCAAAACCACACATACGCGCACACATGCAAGGCTGTACAAGGGCTTAGAGGGCTTTCTCTAAGTTGGTCTGACATTCAGGATTTTATTTTAATGTTTTTCTTCAGGGGAAGTTGCATTCGAGACTTAAGTCCAAGAGCTTATCATTTTACTTCTGAGATTATGTACAATAAGATATCTTATCTTTTATAGCTGAGTTCATCCCAAAGCATGGCAAATATGAGAACATTAGATTTTCTTTTTGTTAAAGCATGGACATGAAAAGAGAAGGTGGTATCATCAAAGCTAGAGAACCACTTAGCAATGTGGTGCCCATTGAGTAGTGGAAAGAGAACAGACCAAGATGAACAACTTTGCTGGTGGCTTTGGATGAGTTAATTAACTTCCCTGATCTGCAGTTTTTTAAATACAGAGGATTCTTTATGTTAATTTTCAAAGTAGAGTTGCTAAGAGTCGTATACATAAAATATTTATACCTTTCTATCAGAAGCTTATGATGACATGGCATTTAACAACTCAGAAAGTCTTATAATAAAGCCAATTGTTTTACTTTGCTTGGAAGAGCATTTTCAAAACTTTTTATTCTGGTTACTGTTGGCATACTATGGATCTATTTTTCAATAAGCATTGTCTTAGGATGCTATTAAAGACTCTAATTGATGTCTGTACACATGCACCCCCCCCCACATACACACTGACTATCCATATCTGTTTTCAAGCAGAATAGGTAAGTTTCTTCTCAGTTTCTCCTATGTTACTAGACCACTGAGACTGAAGTGCACTCTAGGTTCAATACATCTTTTTTAAAGACCTTGTTGTAAGATAAATCAAGCCCCATCAAATCTTTTAGCAAGAGTCACAACTTCTAAATATTCTAAAGATCAGTCTTCCCCAACCCCAAATCCGGGTTTTAGGTAAAAGCCACAGGCAAGAACACTCTTATAAACCATGGGCCTTTTTGCTAAGGTTCCTGCTGTAGAATCACCCTATCTCTGACTATCTTTTTATGAATACACAAAGAGAGGTAAGTCTAAGAAACATGTATAAAGAGGTGCCATTTGCTAATGTGAAGGATCCGGCTGAGGGTGGTATGGCAGGGATGTCTTTTCTCTCTCCTGCATTTGTTTTCTGACCTGATCACCACTAGATTTTCAGTTCTAAACATAGTTTCTGGCATAAAATTGATAGGTTTTCAATTTTAAAGTTTTTCAAAAAAAAAAAAAAAAACAAAAAAACAAATGACCCTGAAAAAGAAGGAAGAAAGAGAAGAGGGAAGAAAAAAGGGAAAAAGGAAGGCATTTTCTTTTTCCTTATATCCCCTACTATTATAATCCGAGTGGGCACTCTTGACTTTCAGAAGTAACATCCCCATTTTACATTATGCTATTCTGTACCCCAGCAGATGTCTGCCTTTACCCAAGTGAATGATTTCTAAGCTGGCGGTGGCCACTTATTACTTTGGGAGTAGCTGAAGGCCAATCAATAACATGGTGATACTTCTGGAGAGATTCTGCTCTCAAAACATAATTGTTGGAAATTTCATTCTGTCATTTGGCTTGAAGCACAGCATGTAGTTGTCACAAAAGGACATTTACTCCAGGGGTGAGTGTGACATTGATAGGATCTAATTTCACACCATATACAACAGGTTGAAGAGCATCACTACTTTGCAAACCTTGAGTTTGGTGCCTTTTCATTGCCAGACTCCATTTCCTAGTTTGTTCTGCCAAAACTGGCAGGCTAGCAGCTTTTCAAAAAAAAATTAGGCAGAAGATAGAATTTTCTGTAGCATATGATGAATGATAGAAAAAAATGAAAGTACTAAAATGTCTTTACACAAAAAATGCAAGGACTGTAGGAAGTTGGCAAGAAGATAACCATGCATCCGAGTGAAGGAGGTTAGGACTACCTTTAGTAAACAAAATCTGCTGAAATCACGTTCATTGCTAAGATGCCATCCTTAAAAGATCAGGACCATGGAGGGATTGGATAAAGAAAAATAGATAAAGAGGTGCTATGTCTATAAGAGTGGCATTTTTAAATTGTTGGTCAATTAAAGTTGTCCCATTTTCATCAGTGTTCTCCCCTACCCTGCTGACCGCTCACCTCACATTTCAGTCCTCCCCTCCTTCCACTGTTGTCCTTGTCCTTGGGTCCTTTATACACATTCCCTGACTTATTTTAATAGGGCTCCATACTAAGTGCTTAGCATTGAGATAAGCACTAAGTTGAATATTGGCTTATTAGACAATAGCTATGCAATATGCCATCTGCTTTCAAGGTGCTTCTGATTTGTAGTAGATGCTAAGTTCTTGAAAAAATGTTTAGCACCAGGCTTTGTTTCTCATATTTAAAATTACTTGGATTTATTTATATATCACATAGATCAATTGAGGATACAAAAATTGCAAAGAATTGATGCAGTTTTAGTCCTAAGGAATTTTGTAAACTATCAAAAGATTCACAGACTACTCTTACAAAAGGCAGAAGTTGATACTTATCAAATAAATTGTGCCAATAAATTCACTTGGAATTCAGAGAAGGGGAGTGTCACTTTTTCCTCATTGATTGAAAGCAAGTCCTTTTGTAAATGGCAGCATTTGAACTGGGCCTTGGACAGTTGATGGGATTTCAGGAAGAGGAGCTTTGTCTGCAAAATCATAAAAGGAAGTGAATGAGCAAAGGTGAGAGGGCGGAAAAGACCATCTTATTTAGCAAGGTTTCTTTGCCCTTTTCCCTGTCTCAGCTGCTGGCCTTTTCATCTATTTCTAGGCACCTAAGCCGAGGATCTACAAGTCATTCATGACCCCTAATTTTCCCTCACTCTTAAAATCTAATGAGTCACTAGGTTCTACTGATTTCACTCCTATACAGCCAACAATTTGACCTTCTTCCTTATCACTGAATCAGCCTTAATGAGAATGTTAACACCTTATCACCTATAGCAGTGCAGGCGATTCCACTGTTCATGTTTCCAGGTTGTATTATTATAATCAACCCCTTATAGGGCTTTCTACCAGAAAAATGGTTCTATAACTCTAATCTCATGATGTCACTCCTGCTTCAATTTTTTAATTATTCTATTACATTCAAGATGAAGTCCAAATTCTTCAGAATGGCGTAGGGATCCCCCATGAACTGGCCCTTCCTACCTCTCCAGGTTCATCTGCTATTTCCGCCTTCACAACGGCCTTTCCTTCGTAGACAATAGGAGGTTGTCATTATTCTCTACAGGGAAATAACAATAAAAGAGAAAGATTAAATTGGTCTCTTTTTTTAGGAAAGAGTAAAAGGTGAAATGATTATATATCCATTTTCAAGTAAACAGATATAGATTTGAATTCTACATTTTCCACCTAATGGTTCTATGACATTGAGCAATTTATATCATTGCTATAGTCTTATAAGTTCATAGAAAATATTAAACTCAAGGATTTAGGCAAAGTACTTAGCAAAATTGCTGGATCATAATATATTTGTGTATGTTTAATAAATGGTAGCTTATTATTATTCTCTTCCTTCTGTCTTCTCTCTCCTTCCTTACCTTCCTTCTTCTCTTCCTTTCTTGCTTCTTTCCTTCCTTCTTTTCTTTCTTATTTCTTCTTTCTTATTTCTTCTTTCTTATTTCTTTTTCTTTGACTCCAGAAAGACTACATAGAGAAAATAGAAGCCAGAATTAATTTGTAAAAATGGATTTTTGAAACAGACTCCAAATCCATGGACAATTAAGATACATTGCAAACCTCAGAACATAATGAAAAAAAAAAGTAAAATTATATGCATGACCTACAATGTAGATGTGGAAAGAATGAAAACAACTTTTTTTTTAAGATTTTTAATTTATTTATCTTTAGAGGGGAAGGGAAGGAGAGAGGAGGAGAAACATCAATGTATGGTTGCCTTTCGTGCGTCCCCTGCTGGGAACTGGCCTGCAGGGAAATGGCCTGCAACCCAGACATGTGCCCTGACTGGGAATTGAACCTCGATTGTCTGGTTCTGAGGCCCACGCTCAATCCACTGAGCTATACCAGCCAGGGCATGGAAACAACTTTATACAATTTTATTATCCTCTATATTTAATGTTTAATTAATTATTATTCTATACTGTGTGTAGAGGGGGTTGTTTCTATTCAAATTAGGACAGCATAGGACATTTGTTAAAATTCTATTTTTCCAATACAGAGCTAGTGAGCCATTATATTTGTTGTACATACAACATATAATGCCCGACATCCCATGTACTTGTTCAAGTACCTGGAAAAGGGGAGCTTGCAATCTTAGAAGCTAATACATTCATACAAGAAATAATTAAACTGAGAGTAGAACCCAATGCATGGAAAGTCAGTGTTACTGAAGTTTTAAGAAGAGCTGATGCAGGAATTGTGAGATCATAGTGTTTTAAATATTTTCAACAGTGTCTAGAAACTTGGAAGAATCCAAAAAAATTAGGACATGGTATAGGTAATGATTGAATGATTGACTATATCAGGCATAATCTATTTGGGGGGATAAGCATATACCTAGACTTATTTGGGAGAGAGAGATAAAGAGAAAAAAATTAATCCTCATAGCAGCCTGATGAGGCATATGCTATTTTGTTCTGTAATAGTTTGCAGAGATAATTGTTTTGTTATTCTCTTTTATTGTACATGCCTTTTAAAGATTCTTGACATACATTTATCATAGTTGCTTTGTTGCAACAGTATGCACTACATTTTACTTTTAGAATGAAAATTTTAGGTGGAGAAATATGAATTACATGGTAAGAAAAACTTAATCTCTTAAATATTAGAGGAAAAGAAGTACTTTTGTTAAGTAAAACAACTGTAATTCCTCTTGAAATTAATGAAGTGTCAGATATCTTAGATGAAGACATATTTCAAATTGTCTTTAGCTTAAAAATTATCTGAATAGAATGCGATAGGGAGTAGATTAAAAACATGGTACATATTTAAACTAAGTGGGGAAAAGGTGCAAGGACAGAATGAGTTAATTTTAGTGAAATCAGATGAAGTGTAATTAAGGAGGGAGGAAACCATTTTTTAAAGTAAAACAAGGAAGGCCATCGCAAAATGATGAATATAAAATGGCAAAATTCCTGAGCATTTATATTTCTAATTTTATTTAAACAAGAAAAATGCAGATAAGAAAGTCTACAATTAGAAATTAATGAAGACCTTTTGGGAAAAGAATAAGAGCAACTGGCAAGAAATTCTCAGCCAAGGCTTAAAATATAGAAAGTTAAAAAACCACATACATCCAAGGGTGAAAGGGTATTGTACCACTTATAGGGCTCCTTATAATTACTTGTGAAATATGCCAGAGGATTAGCAGCTTTTTAAAGATGAGTTAGGAATGCAAATGTAGCTCCATTAACACTGGTCTTGCACAGTAGGTGTGACATCAATGCCTGACACAATGGAGAGATAATGACACACCTGTTCAAATAGGTGCAGATGCTTTAGGAGTAGGTACATTGGAAACTACTAGAAGTAAGTTAGGCACGTGTTCAAGACTGTATTGATTAGCTTTGGCAGGACTTTAGAGTCTGATGGTAAATTACTGTGTGCTAGGCACCGCTCTATACATACTAATGTGTACATTTATTTAATCTTTAAATAATCCTATGAATTATATACTACTCTTATCTCTAGTTTACACAGATAAGGAGACTGTGGCAGGAGGTAGGGAAACACGTTCAAAGTTAATAGCTAGCAGCAGTTACATAAATATTTGCTGAGTGTCGCTAAATGATGCAGAAGGCATTTACACACACATTCAGCAACTCTGCAGCTCCCCCTTTGTGCCTGGCACCATGCTTAGTAATGGAGATATCTTACTATGACCAAGGAAGACAAAAGTGCTCTTGTGAGACTGGAATCTACTTTCAAATAGCAGGGCTGGAGCCATCAAGCCTTAATGTAATGGCCAGCTGCACATCTCCTAGAATGCATCCCTGACATACCCCAGGCAGCTGTCTGCCTTCCATGTAGGTCCTTAAGTTCTATTATTTGGCGGAAGGTCACTGTTGATCTCTTAGTTTAAGCATTTTTCTGATGGCACTCAAGAATGTTAAGACCAGAAGATTAACATGAGATCTAAGACTTGGATGCCACCATCCACTTTCTTTATGGATCTTGGAAGACACTAGGAGGAGCCCTTCAGGGGTGTAGTATACTGGTATGGCTAACTTTAGAGTCAGACTGTAGGTTCGGATCTCAGGCCTTCCACTTGCTGTCCAGGTGACTTTGAATAAGTGACTTAACCTCTCTGTAAAAGAGGGAGAATAATAGGCACCATCTCAGAGTGGTGGGGAAAATTAAATGACATGTTACAGCTATAGAGCAACTGTGGCATGAGTGCTAGTGATGTTGTAATGAGGCTGTTAATGATGACGGTAATGACAATAGCAAAACCAAGCAATAAAAAATGGGATGGTTTGTCTGTTTTTCTCTCTTCTTCCTTTCTTAAATCCAACTGCTTGGCATCCAGGGTTTCTATTCTACACAACTTTCAACTTGTTCTTGTTCATTGTGCCTATCATCTTTGAGCAGAAATGACAGCATATTTAAAAGCAATAAGAATTGCTATTAGCCATTGTATCCATCGTGGTTCAGTCACTTTCCTGGGCCCAAATCATACATGAAATATATTTGATCCTCTCAACAACTCTACAAAGGTGCTGAGATTCAGACAGTTTAAGCAGCAGCTACAAACATCTAAGAACAAGAATTTGAAAATTATCTATGTGACTCAATGTTCAAGCATTTTCACTTTAGTGTATAATAGAATGCTTAAAAATGGAACTAACCATATAACAATAATTTAGTAAGTATACAGTGGATGCTGATATAATAAATCAGAATGTTATAGGCTTCACTGTTCTCTTTGCAGGAATAGAGTGACAAAAGATGTGGGTGTATCAATGAGCCGAAATGTAAAATTTCTACACACACTGAATAATTTTTCCCTTTTCTTTTGATATTTTATTCATTTAAAAAATGATACTAAACTTTAAGTTCTGGTACACTGCTTAAACTGTGAATGCTATTTTCCTTGAGGTATTTACACTTTTTTTTATTAATTTATGCATACTTCTTTCCCCTCCAAGGAAAAACATCAATAATGAGTGTCTAATTTCCAGATTGATGGAATTTGCAGAATCCTAAAGAAAATAAGGGAGGTCAAAACGCTTCCTCAGTGGAAGTACATTAAATGTGGGTCACGAACACATACTCAGTTGGAGAGAGAGAGCATCTATCAGAGTTCTCAACTATCGTTCCCATTGTTTGCCACAGGCTAGGAAAAAATTGTAAATAAAATACTGGAAAATTATCTAAGAAAATAAACAATTTATTTGAAATAATTTCATAATTTTAGAAGAGTTACAAGAAAAGTGCAAAAATCTTTACATCTTTTTTACCCAGATTCTCCAACTGTTATTTAATGCATTTGCTCCACCACCTCTCTGTCTGTCCCCCTCTTTCTCTCTCTTTCTCTCTCTGTCTCTTTTCCTCTCTCCCCACTCCTCTCTCTCTCTCTGTTTCTCTCTGTCACACACATGCACACACATGTTAATGTTAACATTGGTATTCTAAACCATTTGCAACCAATTAAAAACACAAAGCCCTAACAATCCTAAAACTCCAGTATGTAAAGTCCCCAAATCAAGGACACTCTTATATAAGCATCATACAAACTTCCAAGATCATCAACATTGATATAACACTGCCATCCAATCAGCAGATCCGGTTCAAATTTGAGCAATTGTCCTAATAAAGTTCAGCCTTTCTGGTCCAAGATCCTATCCAGGAACACTCACGGCATGTGGTTGTCATGTGCCTTTGTTCTCTTCCAAACTGGGACAGTCCTATTGTTTTTCTACCAGTTCCAAGCAACAAAGAATTGCTTGGAACTGGCAATATTTCTACCTTACAAAGGTAGCCAAGAATATATGCCTACCTTTGTAAGTTGCTACCTCATAACCAACTCAGATCATGCTGTCTTGGCAAAAATACTGCAGGAAAGATGCTGTGTTCTTTTCATACATCATATCAGGGGCACAAAGTATCACTCTGTCTCATCTCTGCTTCTTTGGAACTTGATCATCTGGCCAAATGAATCATATGTACACTTAAGCCTGTATGAAAAATAGAGAAGCAAAATAATAGGAAAGGAAGAAGAAGGGCAGGAAAAAAGGGGAGAAAGAGAAAAATGTAAAATAAAACTTTAAAATATAAGTAATAATCAATTAGTGTATTTGGTTCACACACTTGTGACTAAATTAGAATTGCACAGCAAAAAAAGAAATTAAGAAAGTAATAAGAGCAAATGTGTGGCATCATACATTAGGACTATGTTAAGGAAAAGAAGAATAAGAAAAAGAATTTTTTGGTATTTACAAAAAATATCCTCAAATAAAACCTAAGACCGAGTATGTATATTAGCACAAATTCATTAAAGAGAGGAGAATTTTACCTGTTCATTTAAATTTTCCAAACCTTGGATGTAGTCACCTGTTCAGTCTGATTAACACTTTAGAAAGAATTCACAAGCCTTTTTCATTAGAAGTCATTTCCATGGTGGTACCAATAATTTTATCATGTATTTCCTTGTTAAAAGACATTTGTCTGGAACTTGAAATATATGGATAGTGATGCCCTGTCAACTTTTATTTGCTTGTAAAGAGGAAACACTTTCATGTGACCAAATGACTGTGTTGCATATACAATAACTATAAGATTGAGTAAAAATCACCGAGTTTAGTGTGGTAGATGATGTACGTATATATATATATATATCCATGATGTCCATGAAATATGATGGGGTATCAGTCCAGAGCAGAATCTAGTGCCTTGTAGAGTTCTTACCTTGGCCACACAGGTTACAACAGGTTAGAAAGGGCTGCAAGATTCATTCTGAGGGTATAAAGATAAAGTCATGCAGATAAGCCATATGTACTGACAAAAAAAAAGACCCCATAACAAAAATATTAATAATAACACAACAACTGTGTTTTATATATGCATGTGTTCTAGAAAGATGTATGCAAATGTAAACAAAACACATTAATGTATTTTCTCTAAAGCATAAACAAACATTGCCTTTTTTGGCAGAATTTGCAAAATGCATATTGCTCCCTGTGGCTTTTTTCTTTGCTACAATAGAAGTGTGTTTTGTATTAAATCCATTGTTATGAGGAAATTAATCCCCAAATATGCTAGTGTGGCTTTCCATAGTGTTGAGAATCTTTATGTCTTATGAGAAAAAGAAAATGCAGCCTCGGCTTAAACACATCAGCTTCCTGAAATTTAAAAAAGAAAAAAAAAGTTTTCCCTTTAAGTTGAATGCAGTGAATATGCAAGATGATACTGGAAGGGGAGGATTCTTTGTGAGCACCCTCACTTGCAGGCGTGCTCTTGGTCAGCTAGGGACTGTCAACTGCATGCATATCTAGGAGACATATAATGAGGTGTCACAGCAGGGGTGCTTTGCTTGCAAAGTTGTAGGAAGAAAAATGGAGACTCTTAGTCCATCTGCCGAAGCCTCCAGAAATAAATCTCAGACACACGTATTTTTTCTTTTTTTTAAAGAATAATTGAATTAGTAGATAAAGGCAGTATGAGTAATGCTGCTAGTCTTGATTTTAGCCAAACACTTAATTTTACAAGAACTGGAGGAATCCTTAAGTCTGAATGTGCCAAGGCAGTCACCTGCAGAATGGCCTCAGTGACAGGGGAGTGAAGACATTGCGAAGGAGCTCAGCTTCTGAGGGAGGACACCGTGGGTGACCACATCATTCTCCGAGCAAAGTTCCAGGTTCTTTCAGGTCCTCCAGTGACTGGGCCTTGACCTGCCTCCTGTTAACTTCAAATCAGAGGGCTGTAGGAACTTCGAATCGGAAAGGGTCCCTGGACAGGGTGCACACAGAGGTGCTTTGGGGGGTTTCTCCATTGGAACAGCAAGGCTGCAGCTGAAGGTAAAGACAAGTACAGTTATGTCTGGGGAACAAGGGCTGAAATGCCCAAACATAATATTGAAATGTTGCAGCGCATTTGGCTGAGGTGCTGAAACTGGGCAGGTGTCCCGAAGGAGTTCTGGGGACACTTTTTCCAACCTTTCCCTTTGCGAGGCTGTAAGTTCCACGTGGACAGGCACTTGATTATATATCAAGGCTTCAGTGCCTCCATTCCAAGAAAAGTATGTGGTGCATAGTAGGAGCTCAGCAAGATTTGCTAACTGGATGACTCACCATTACAAACATCAACCGAAGGCATGTTGTGTTTCTGGTGCTGACCTACGTATGCAGCACTTTCCTTCTCTGTATGACAAAGGCAAAGGAAAAGGAAGTATGAAAACTCACCTCAGTGCGGCAGTGACTTCTTGGGCAAGCACATCGGTTTCCTGCCTGCCGTCTGTCTCTACAGTGAGCAGCGGATAGGACAAACACCCTCTGCCATCCCACCTTCCACTCCCATGGGGCCAACGCCTGTTGCAGTCAGGGTAGGGTCTGGGAAGCATGGTTGCTGACCCCTGCCTTAGGATAAATGACCGATGACTGTGACTTTAGCTGCACTCTATCCCTCATGCTGTTCCCATCCCCGGATTCCTGTGTTGGGAAACAGGAGGTTCCATGACTCAGGACCACAAACTGCTGGCCCTTAGAGATAATGCTGGCCTGGTGCACACAAAGCCGAAATAATTGGAAATTGTGCAACAAAGGTAAATAACCCAAAAAGATCCTGGAGGGTTCCAAGAAGGATTTCAGAGGTTATGGCTGCAGACATCTTCCAAATGAAGAAAGGACAGCAGAAACTCATCTTTGACGTCATTGATAATCTGGGAAATAGGAAGCACAGTCAAAACTGAAAATGAGCTCGTGTCCCTAAAAGAACAGAAGAGAAAGATAGACATTCTCTTCTCTACCAGACTGCTGTGGGGTTCTGGGGTTGTTTGTTTGCCTTTGGACAAAAATATTCCCCCCAATGAAAAAAAGCTGTAAAAAATGCTCCAGTCCTGGGGTGCTGTGTTAATTATGGCCTAATAGGAATACAATATCCACAGCAAGCCAGAAAGAAATGAGCTTGCAAACATCAGAATTCCATTGTCCAAGTATTTCCAGACAGTATCTTGGCGTTGGCCAAATGCTGAGATGTTGAAGAGATAGAAACTTTCATGCAGGGAGCTCTCTTACGGAGGCTTCTCTGGTGCAGTAGGAGGTTTTATTCTTCTTTAGCACCTTTTATGTGAACATCTTGAAGGATTTTGCAAACGCTGCTTAATGAATTCTCACAATAGTTCTGTGAGTAATACAGTCCCCAAAACCTCAGGTTGAATGAGCTGAGGAATCGACTAGAATTGCATCGTATTTCCTGAGAGAGAAGCTTTTCTATTCCTGATTCCCAAGAAAGTGTTTGAAAACAAAACAAAACAAAGAAAAAAAACCAACAGCAAAACCCTTGGAAATCCCTAAAATTGTACTGGCAGATTGAAAAAAAAAAAGTTGATCTCATTCCTGTCATTGTATTTAAACTGTAGGAGAATGAGCTGGGGATGCAATTTTTAAGAACGGACTCTCCTTCTGTTCTTGATAAACTCCTCTATGAATCTCTTTTTTATATTAGCTCTCCTGATAATTTATTTACATGTCTTTGACCACAAAAGAAAAAAAATATGTCTCTTAATTTAATTTATTCTGTTGTGTGGCCACATCTGATGCCAGAGGGTTAAAACCTGGACTTAACTTCTTGAGGAAGGAAAAGTTGCGCTCACCGGGCTGGGTTCCAATAGGAATTTTTCCCTTTCTGTGGCCATGTGCTCTTCGTCCATCTACAGGATTTTAGACCCAAGAAAGTAAACACGGTTTGGAATAATTTATGTGGAGCATGTTTGGTAAATGACTGAAATTCACTCCAGATTGGAGAGATTTCTTCAGAAGACAACAGCCACTCCCCACCCAGTCACTCCGGTGAGCCCTGCACAAGGGGACCCTTCTGCCATCACACTCCCCTGATCTGGGACCCATGTTCTCAGTGTGGCGGTGGCGGCTGGTAATATAAGTAAGGTTGTCGGGCCTTGCCTGGGGAGTTCCACCCCAGACCAGGATGTGATCTCCCTCTTCATTACAATTCTCAGGCCTTCCCCTGCACTAAGCAGGGATCACTGACTGACCTATGCTTGACACTTGTCACATGAAGTGGTGACATTTGAAAATGTAGTCAAATGCTCGCCATAAGGCTGAGAAATAACTGTCATCATGTAGTCCTGAACACTAATCTCTAAGAGCTAATTCCTCTGGAAGAAAAAAATACTTTTTCTGTGTTCTCTGTCTCATGTTTCTCTCTCCCTCTCGCACACATACACACACACGCACACACACACACTCACAATCCTGAGATGCTTTGCCATCCCCTCCAAGTGAATCCCTGCCTGTCTTTTTAAGCATGAACTGTTTCAGCTAATACTCGTGATGAAAGCCAAGCAAACCTGCTCTAGGGACCCAGCCTTTGTTTTTAGTTGCTCCCTTCCAGCCTCAGCTCTTCTTTCAACGCCCCCAGCTTCGAGTGTCTAGGCCTCTCTCTCTCAAACCCTACCTTAGTGGGGATTTCAGGGAAATCACACCTAAACCTTAAACCAGCCCAGAGGACTCTCATGGACAGAATTCTAAAGCATTGGTTCTAGAAGATCCTGTGATGACCTAAGTTTTATAATGTTCTACCATATGTGTTTTTGTTAAAATATTGAAGGCTACCTTGTTACTTACACAAAGAGTTTAAGTTTTTCTACTAGTGCTTAAATATTCCAACCTTGGATTGGATAGATTAAAGAGTTAAATACCAAAGCACACTACTGATATTTTAATTTAAGCTCAGTACTCTGAGTGAATAAGCTTTTCATATTTCGAATAATTTCTGTTATGGTTTTCAGTCCTCTGGGTAGCAGCTGCAGTTTATCCAACAAGTCTTATAATACCAGTTTTAAATTTGGTGTTCGGGAAATTGTTTTGGGAGAACACAAGAAGTAACCCTGGCTGGTGTGGCTCAGTGGACTGAGTGTCAGCCTGTGAACCAAAAGGTCACTGGATTGATTTCTAGTGAGGGCACGTGCCTGGGTTGCAGGCCAGGTCCCCAGCTGGGGGTCCGCGAGAGGCAGTCTGTCAGTGTATCTCTTGCACATTGATACTCCTCTCTTTCTCCCTGTCTACCCCTTTCTCTATAAATAAATAAATGTAACCTTTGAAGAAAAAAAAGAATATAAGAAGTAAAGCTAACAAAGACATTTGTCTTAATTAAATTCATTTGCATTTCCTTTGTTTTATTTTGTTTGTTCTTGTGAATTGTTTTATTTTCACCGTGACATATACAGTTAATTCTATTGTCCAAACCCCTTTGAATAAGATGAGCCAAAGGACATTATTATGCTATACAAAAGCGTTTGTCATTGGCCCCAGAATATCTTGTTTTACTCCGAAATGACATAATAGCAAACATCTTCCCTCAGTTAGTGGCCGTGCAATGAAACACTCAAGCCGAGGCTGCCCCTGTGTCTGACATGCTTTTGAAGGTGCAGAAGCCAGCTCTGCTAAAGGTGGTGAAACAAAAGCAGGCTCCAAATACGCAGTCAGCTCAATTTTCTAACAGCGAAGGGAGAAACTGAACAGGGTCTGCATCTAGGGAGGCAAGAACTCGTGGCTCTCCCAGTGGGAGCACGTGGATTTTGACTTTCACCCACCAAAGGAAGGCATGGTTCTGAGACCAGGATACAATTCGACTGTGCATACGGAATAAAGGACTCCACACCTGCCCACAAGAAGGAGAACTACACAGTCATGAGTACAGACTGTGAAAGCAAAACTGCTCGGTTCCAATTGTAGTTCCGGCACTTCCTATTTTGTACCAGGAATGAATTACTTAACCTCCCCATCCCTCAGTTTGCTCATCGGTAAAGGGAGAATAATTACAGAGTTGTTCTAAGGTTCAAATGAGTTCAGTGGGTACAGAACAGAAAATGTGGCCTGACTCATAGAAAGCGCTATGCAAGTTTTCTTTAAAAAATGTAAAGCCACATAGATATGAGTACCCACTATCATCTCTCCAGATAATATGAAATTTGCTCAAAGTTTAAAGATTTTGATAAAAATTCACATTATATAATGCTTAATGGGTCTGTTCAATCCCTGTGTCACTTATTCAGGTTTTTAGCCCCACAGTACGTTCTAGTAACATCTTTTTACCTGATTCACTTCTCTTTCAGCCGTAATTGAACAGAAACAGGTACTAATAGAATGTCCTCACACCAGAGAGCATTGTGGAATATTAGGACATTTTCACTGGGCTCCCTTTGAAGTCTGATAAAAGGTTTTATTGTAGTCAGCAACTGGAAGTACATCACATTTTGCATTCTGTAGGGTCAAAGCAAAACATAAAACACAAGCATGATATTAACAACGATACAGGAAAATGTTTCCATTTCCTTTTACTTAAAAACAGTTCCCCAATGCCCTTCCCATGTTACCTTGACAACAGCTACATATTATTATTTCAAATGCCTGGCTCTGAATCTCTCAATTATGCAATTCACCATGCAGCTTCAAACACATCTAACAACACAGAAGAAGAGGAAACACACATTCACCTTATACTATCTGAATGCAAGAATAGTTTCTGATTGCTTTCATTTTGCAGTGGAATTTATTTTAGTCACCAACTGGAGATATATCATGCTTTGCATTGATCCATAGCATCAACATAAGCATAAAAGATACCAGAAATGTTCCCTCGAAACCGTATTTCCTAGCAACTGTCTCAATTTTAGCACAGCGTCTCCAGTGTCTCCAGTGTCAAGGCAGTGACAGTCACTTAGCTTCTAAATCTGAAAGTGGCCACAGTCGAAAGGGCAGTAATAATAGTGGTCATTGGGTGTCGAGGAAGTTTATACAATAACTTGTATTCACAATCAGAATGTATCTGGAGGAAAGAAAGAAAATTCATTGGAACATAAATATAACTTAAATTTTGTTCTAGAAATTACACCTGGTGCTTTATCGATTACGACAAAGTGAAATGAAAGAATAAAATTTCGCCCTGGCTAGGATAGCTTAGTGGATTGAGCATGGGCCTGGGAACCAACGAATCACTGGTTTGGTTCCCAGTCAGGGTTGCAGGCCAGGTCCCCAGTCTGGGGCATGCAAGAGGCAACCACACAGTGATGTTTCTCTCCCTCTCTTTCTCCTTCCCTTCCCTTCTCTATAAAAATAAATCAATAAAGTTTTTTTTAAAGGGATAAAATTTCCCCTGTATTTGGCATTATGTGAAGTCTTAACATGTCTTTTTCTAACTGAAGAGATCATAGGCAAACCCTACCTCCACTTAAATAATTCAGAAATACTTGACATTTATTGATTTTATTGATCTTATTTGAAATGAGCTTGAGGAATAACAATTCTGAAACTTGTCTATAAAAATACTTAACACATTTTACAGCTTAAAAGCTCATTTTTTGATGGGTTTTCTCCTACCAAATTTTAAATAATTTCATTTTTTTCACTATTGATAAAAAAGAGTAACTGGTTTATTTATTAAATCATGATGATAGTGATAATACAACAGCACTAGCTTTCACTGAGTGGTTCTTGTTTTTACGCATGGTGGTAAATTGCTTATTCATTAACAAATTCTATTCTCAGATTCATCTTAACAATGTACTGTTATTCTAATTTTATAGATGTGGAACTGAGGCTTAGAGGTATTAAGTGCCTTAGAGATTAGATGGTTAGATGTCTGATAATGCTAGAATTAAGATTTGACTGGTTACAAGGACTCCTCATCTTAAATCTTTTCTCTCTCTCTCTCTCTAATTTATATTATATATAATTTATATGTATTATATGTAATATACAAATATATAAATATAACACACTCATATATTATATTTTATATCTATTTAATATATTTAGTTATAAATATATTGATGTAGTTATTAATATATTTAAGAGGTAATAAACTCAATTCCCCTTGATTTACTTTTTAAATAAATATTTAGTTATAATCAGATCACATTTATTCCATGTCTACACTTCATAAGATATTCCCTGAGAAAGAATAAAAAGGAGATTTTGGATAAAAAAATTCATTCATCCATTATGATCTACTCTCCAAGTGAAGTTTAAAATATCCACAGAATTGGTCAAATTTAACACATGTTACAGTTTGGAATTAATTGCTAATCACACCTCTGTCTCCCCAAGATGTTGTACCAACTGATAAATACACATGGAATTTGATAGGACCAATGTGTTAGAATTATTACATATAGCTTAGCACCAAGACTAAGTAAGTCCTTATTTCCTCCCCTTTCTCTTTGAATGGGACCTACTCCCGCTGTCACAGAGAAGCAGGACAATGTCGTGAGGCCCGGAGGAGGCACAGCAAACTGGGTACAGGGTCTGGAAGAGAGGGCAGGGCTGCCTTAGTCCCGAGTCCAGAGTCCACCCCAGTTCCTCAGCCTCACCAAACAGATGACACTTCCTTCTTTCCTCAATGAAGAGACAGTGAAACAGGTGAAAGGAAGGGCTGAAGTTTCTTCAAAGAAAGCTAAGTTCCTTTGTTAGGGAAAGAGCACTTTCCTTGGGAAAGGTGGGGTGGGGAGGTAAAGCAACTTCCCTAACAGAAAATAAATTACAATCTTGTAGTCTTACTACATTCAGAAATGCGCAGTTGTTCATTTCACTGGGAAATCATTTGTGTCTTGATTAATTGCAAACATTCTGGAGCCAGACAGTAAGGGGTCAAGTGCTCTCTCTTCCCAGCTTAGGCAAGCAAATACCACTACATCTCGGTTTCTTCATCTCTGTTCCTCAGAGTTGCTGTTGATTTGAAGATTAATGAGACTAAATGTCAGATACAGTCTTTCTGATGTTGATGCACGACCAATATTCAGTACACAGAGCCATTATTACTAATAAATAAAACATCTTGGAAACATGAGAACCTTGCTGAATCAAATCCCAGTTTGCCTAATATTTATTTTTGAGTCCCTACTTATAAAAGGCTTAATAGTATTTCTTAAAATTGTCCCCAAACCCTGTGTGCCATATTTTGTTTCTAATTTCAGCAGATGACTTGGAAGCTCAGAGAGACTGCACACCTCATTCGAGTTTACCTGGATAATAAGCAGAGCCGGGAATCAAACCCATGTCTTCTAACTCGATGTGTTTGGCATTATCCAATCACTTTCAGCTCTGATTATGTTTTTACTTAACTCATGAATCAATCTTGTAAAAGGAACATGGCTTATGGTAAATAAGTGTTTATAAAAATCCTTGTGACTTAGGGACACCTTTCCTGAAAGAAACACAATCTCAAAGTATTTGTTCTAGTAGGGATATGTCTATAGTCCTGTTCCAACACTATCATTGCTTCCAGAGAATACAGAAAGCTAAGACAGAGTCACCCCCACCAGGACCTTTAAATTTAGTTGATTAAGTGGGCAATAATAAACATTCTAACCCTGCCATAAAATCCATCGTAAATGACACTTCTCTCTTCAAGATTTTCCAAAGTCTACACAATAAATATATTAGAGGGAAACATTAAATCTCCTAAGATCTTACTCATATGTAAGTATATGAGTAATCTTTCTAGATTCTAAATCTTTAGTGCCAAGAAATCAGTACTACTATCTTCAGTTTTGTCATTATACCATCTCATAGAGTTTTTTTAGTCCGTGTACCAAAACCCTCCAAAATACTTGTGGAATTGAAGTCACTGGAAGAGACTTCATTTATAGGATTGTTTTATAACCAAGAAAACAACTGCAAAAAGAAACCCGTAAATTAGCTCAAGTTTGGGTTAATGCAGTTTAAATTAACTTATCAAGCTAGGAAGGAAGTAACTACACCAAATAAAATGATTCATCTCAGATAAAATATTCAACAAATGAAAATTATTACAGTTTAGGGAATTCGCCATGGCTTTCTTTTGTTTTCAGGTCTTCATCCGAAGCCATCGCTGTTCTGTACTTGGTGCAGGGAGTGCATTAATCACGCAACTGTTGATAGGTTTAACTATGGGGAATGGGCTGGTGATCTCAGTCCCTCCCACTGGGAATGTGATTGCTTCACGAAAGCTAAAGTGAAAATGGGATAATGCTGGATTGTGGGGGAGAGGAGCCAAGAGACAAAGTCAAGAGGACTGTTCCCCAGGTTCTGTGAGTCCAGCTGCTTTGATAAAACCAGGGAAAAGTGGTAACTCTCAGGCTTGATGGGGAATTCAGGTGGAGGCAACAACTCTGGGGATCATGGATGAGTTTTAAAGCAGAAAAATTGATGTATGCTTTAATGACTCATGTTTCCTGAGTGGTGAAAATATATATTGTAGCATTCATTTTTATCATCGCTATCAGAGGGATGCTCACTTGTGGGCTGGTCATACCATCAATCATTACGTGCACCATTCTGCCACAGGAGGATCATAAGGCACATCCCCAAAACTCATTTTAAAATGATAGATGGATTACCTTTAATTGGGTGAATGTCTCTCAAGGAAGTTTGTAGCCATGGTGACTACACCATTTATGTAATGCTCCCTGTATGTGAGCATTAAATAAATGTTTGTGATATTTATATTAATTAATGAATTTGCTCATTTGTTTGTACAGTCACATAATTACTGTAATGCCAGCCTAAATTTAACAGTTGTAATAAACAAAGTTATAGTATAATTGGTATAAAGAACACATGTCAAATAACAAACTAAAACCAGATATATTTTTTGAATTTTGTATTGTGTTAAAATAGATATAGCATAAAATTTGCATTTCCAACCATTTTTTAAGTGTTACATTATGTGGCATTAATTACATTCACAGTATTGTGCAACCGTCACCATTATTTCTACTTTTTTTTATCATCCCAGAGACTCTTCAATTATTAAGTAACAATTCCCTACATTCTCTCCTCTCTCCAGAGCTAAGTCATCTCTAAACTACTTTTGTCTATATGAATTTACTTACTGTAGATGTTTTATAAGTGAAATCATACAATATTTGCCCTTATTTCACTTAACGTAATGTATTCAAGGTTTGTTCATATTGTAGCATCATCACACTTTGTTTTGACATTATTTTTATAACATTTTATGCTAAAACATTTGTGATATATTTTTACTGTGATAACCACTAGGGATAAATATTATCCTAAGCCCACTTCAGAGACTAAGGAAGTGAGCGTCAGAGATATTAAATGGCTCATTTACTTTACTTAGGTACAGGAGATGTAAATGCATGAGCTCAGTGTTCAGAACTGCCATTCCAGGGCTCTATCCACTCTGTCGTCTGCATTCTCTTTCTCCCTCCTGGATGCCCTTGGGGGCACGTATTTCCTCTCTGTACCTTTATTTCTCTCTAGATATTTAGTCTGCTGTCACAATCTGAGACTGCCAAGTGATTGGTGGTATCTTTGGTTATGGTCTGAACATGCATCCAATTTTTTTTAGAGGAATGGAAGAAAGAGACGAGTATATATTTTTTGCTCAAGTATCTTTAGACAATCTGATACAGACTGCTGGTGCAAAAACTTTGAAGTAAAGACTCATCTTAACTGCTACCAAAATATAACTGTTAAAACATATTTTTAAAGGACATGGCAAACATTTAAAAACTGCTCTAGAATACTGTACATTGTAAGTAAAGTGGGATTTTACATTTGCGGGAAGGAACACAAAGAGCACATTGTTACTACTGTGCGATGCCATACAGAAAAAATAAATGAAACGTGCACACCTGCGCAGGATTGGGTCATTCGCCTTGAGTTTCTCAGGGGAGGGTGGCCCTAGTTATTTTTGGAAATCTTACAAGATATTACTGATTTTAGAATACCAGCCAGCTAGCATTCTATTGAAACACCTTCAAATTTCTCAACATCATAATGGTCGTATTTTATCAAAGTGGCAAACACTAAAAAGAAACTTAGGCCTGACAGCAGATCTATTGCCAACATATCTTGGAAAAATTATCAAAAAGTATCTGGTCAGTGAAATGGATTGGCAAGTATAATTGATGAACCCATTTGAGTGAAGCCCAATGAGAAATAGAGAATTCTGTTACCTCCCATGCCAGTGTGGGCTCCCTCCTGTACATGCCATACACTGTCTCTAGCCAGAAGCTATGGTGAGTATATATGTTTACATACACAAAATTATACACACTCGTCCTTTTGTATCTGGCTTATTTCACTTGGTATAATGCCTCCTTGAGTACCAACTCCGCTTCTTACAGCCAGTCGGTGATTTCAGTTCCTTAAAAACAACTGGGAATAAACTATGGATGTGTGTCTGTTATCTGCTGGATGGGGCCCCTGTGAGGTGACCAGTGACACTGGTGCTGACTAACTGCATCATGGGAAACAAGGAAAAAGGAGGCAGAGCCCGCAAAAGCGAAGGGGGCACCAATCTGGGCTCCAGTTTGCACACGTGTACAAACCAAGAAGGAAAGGGATATAGTAACGCAGGAAGTTTATCAAGAAAACTTAAAATGTGGTTGCAAGAGTTATATGCTGGATGATGCAGCAAAGAGCAGAACTGACATTGTGGAAAATGAGTCAGTGAAGCAGAGAGTGAACTTGGAAAGTTTCCCCAGAGAGCAGAGGAGACAGTAAAGTGTTAAGAATGGTGAGTTAGAAGAGCAAAGCCTGGCAGGCAGAATAGGGCCAATTTAAAGATTAAGTTTCCCTGAGGAAGAAAATAGAACAATTGAAATAGCAACAATAAGAAAAGTCGTGACTGAATAAAACTTCCAGGAACTGGAATAATTCCTAATTACAGATTTTGACAAACCTCATTTGATTTTGGATGAAATCAAAGAAAAACAACCACATCAAGTAAGAGACATTCAGACAAAAAATTTTTTTTGAAATATCTTGATGAGGGACAATTGCTTTAATAATATAAGTCAAAAAAGACTTGGGCTTATTTTGGACATTTTCTCTGTAACAGTAAGTGCCAGGACACACAGAGCAAAAGAAATATACATTTGAGGAAAAATAGTTATGCTTTAAAATCGAAAAGATAAAATGAAATATGCAAACAGAAAGACTGCTTCAACTATTAATGCTAAAAATATATTTATTACTAAGGTACTTTAGTTTAAAATGTCACTTGATATTGCAGTTCAGATAACAGGAACCAAAATACAGAATTCAAGACAGAGTAAGTTGAAATATAAAGGAACTAGCGAAAATTAAATTAGTTAAAATAGAGATTTCTGAATAACTTTTTAATACATATACAAGTAAAATGATATTAAAAGATAACAATAATATCACTATTAATTTAAAAAATTTGGATCTAAAATACTAGGTTATGTTAGAAAAGTCGAGAGAGAGGGTAGTGAATAAGATGGGCATTTGTACTTTTTTCTTTCAACTCTTCAGTATTTTCTAAATGTTATTCATAATCAGAAGAATCAATAAACATTACGCAAGATACTTTTAGACAGCAGCTTCAGTGAGAGAGAAAGAATGTGCTCTGTGGAGGGCCTGAGCTGATGGGCTCTTGGCCTCTTCGAGGACCTGCACCATGTCTGTGCGAAGCAAGCTCGAGACAGTGGCTTCGGAAGAGGCCATGGGGCCACAGCAAGGTCACGTTAGACTAGCAGGCCACATCAACGGATTTTCTTTTGATGTTTGAAACAAAATAGCCATTGAAAATGCACAAGGTTTGTGTTTTTCAAAAATGATTATTTCATTGTTTGCCCTTGGTTCAGAAACACCAGGTTTGTGTTAGTCAGGATGCTGAGCATTTTTCTCTGAACACTGTAGATGTGTCATAAGGAAGCAGTGAGTGGATTGTTAAAATGACTTTGATCTCCAGAAAACAAATGGGCTATAGTAACGTGTGTGTGTGCGTGTGCGTGTGTGTTTGCATACACATGAGGGAGGGGCAGTGATACCAAACTTTTAAAAGACAAGATTTCAAAAGTGTAAACTATTAGGTATAAAACTGTCCCTTTTTCTACTGAATGTTCATTCTACCTAATCACAAATTCTAATACCATTATCTTGCTTCCTATCATTTTTTTAAAAGTAACCATTTGCCTCAGAGTTGTGAAGACTACATTTATACAGCCTGATCGTTTGGACCAGTCAGTTTACTTCTATAATGACAACCACTTGTGGGTTCTGCATTTTCGGAGCTGTGTATAGTGGGGTGACTTGGATAAGCGAACTGGAATGAAACAGAAAACGCTATGAGAACCCACCATTCTCACGTAACTTCTAGGAACCTTGTTTTCACTCTGGGGTATTTGCGATGGCTGTTGGAGTATTATTCTCAGAGATGAAGAATGTGTGAGATCAAAATTAATTACTCTCTATGTCTTGTTCTCTTGGGTTTCCTTGTCTTGTCTTCTATCCCACAATTGGTTTGTAGGTAAATCATTATTTCCACGGCTAAATAATTAGCAAATTGACATGGATGCTCATACCTCACACTGCCAGCATAGCCTTAGGGTTTCACAGCTCAATCGGTTATCTCTAAATCAACAAAATTTAGCTCCAGAGGAGAGAGATCTGGAAAGCTTTGCTTTTCAATGCTCTCATATGTTTTGTTTTAGCTCAATGTGTTTGTCTGGATACTTAGACACCATGGCGATAGGCGTCATAGAAATAAATAGAAATAGACTTAGAGCTAAAAACTAAAATGAAAACTTGGAAAGACTAGGAATGACACTTGTATGGGAGTGTTTTTTTTTTTTTTTTTTTTTTCAGAACTCAGTCAGGGGGAAATTAAAAAGGGACTTCGTGTCAGACAGATGAGTTAGTGAATAATTTTTCTAACTGTTATTTTGCTGACACTAGACGAAGGGAGCTCATTAGCATGCTGAGACTATTTAACTCTAAAAAAATAGTATTGTAGCTTTTGCTTTGCTGGATATTCCTTACATCGCAGCTCAGCTCAGCATCAAAAGAGGGGCGAGCCAGTTAAAATTTGGCATCGTGACACGTGGAAAGAAAAGAGTCTTTCGAGTTAGGAAGAGTAGAGTTTGAATTTTAGCACCGGCCTTTATTACCTATGTTCCTAATCTGTCATGAGGCTTAATTTTCTCATTTCTAAAATGTTCACATTAATACGTACCTCAAACATTTGCGGGAGGACAGAACACCAAACTAAACCTCCAGTCATAGTTTCTGATACATAGAAGCTTCGTAATAAATGTTTGCTCCATTTTCCACTGTCTACATCCTCATAAATCACTCAGTTCCATTTAGTGAAATGAGTGGCCAAGAAGAAGGAGGAAGACACCCAACCTAATTTCAGTATGCTGAATGATAAATGACCTACCAACATCAGAATCACCATTGGCTGTTGCCCTGTCCATTGTTTCTCCAAGGCCAAAACCAAGGCCAAGACCAGTTTTTATGCCAAAAAGTCCAGAGTATAAATCTTTCCATCGGACTTCCACAGACACAGCCTGGTGTATCTGTATGAAAACAAATAATTACAACTGGTACATCAGATCAGTTAGCTTGGGAGAAAGTAGCACTGAAGAGCTCAGAAATAAAAGGGCCACACTATGCTCTCCAGTAACAACAATAAATGGCAACACCCAGAGAGGATGCAACTGAAGGGTTTTGATCTGACGTGAGAGGTGGGCTGTTCCCCTTCATGTTAAATATAAGCCCAGAACCATAGGCATCACCAGCTTTTGTTGTTGTAGAGAAAATTAGTAACATATTAAGTTGTTTTCATTATTCTTGCCCAGAGTGACTTCGAATTCTTGCAGAGTGGTGAATTATAAACTGTTTTTTTTGTTGTTGTTTTCAGTCTGTTGGTGTTCTCACTAGCCATACTGGAGTAGGAGAGCTGGGAGAGGTCCTACCAAAGGTTTAGAAAGCGGCAGCGATACAATTCTGTCTCTGTAGCTGGTTGGTGTGGCAGAAAAAGGCTTCCATTTCATGTCAGCCACTTCTGACTGCTGCGATTTACCCAAGACATGTAAGAGAATTTTTCTTTTCCTACTATTATCACAAATAATTTAAATTAATAAAACTATAGAGTTCGTGGAGAAATATGATAAATGGAAATTAGGGATAGCCATTCTTAAACTTTTTTGTAAATGCCAAGCTCATTCCCAAGATGCTAAATTCAATTCAGAATCCAACACTGTATACAAGTAGTTTTCACTGGTTTTTCCTTTAGACTTCATCTTGCATCTCTTGGGCATCTTATATCACCACATTTCCTAATATTTTTGTTGAGAGAGCAAACAAATTTAGTTGTTCTCTTTTAACTTTGCATATAAACTTGAATCTAAATCCTCAAATATCATTTCTCCTTATTCCTAATCAAAATAAGCTCAGAGAGTAATTGGTGGGAACAACATGCAAGTAAATGGAATGTCAGAAAAGTCTTTTCTGTAAGCTTGGGCTGCTGCCGTTAGCCCCAGGGTGGAAGTAGCCTATTCCAGAATGGGAAGGCATGCGGCCTTGCAGATTCCTCTTTCTGATGTCCAAAACCAAACTGAATGCATAATGACAACAGTTTGCATCTCTGGATGAGCTAAAGCTGCCTTTCAAACATCGGGCAAAATCTCTTGGCTGAAAAGGACAAATCCAACTTAGGAAAACTTCATCAATCAATCTGTATGTGCTGACCACCTACCATGTGATATGCTGTTCTCAGAAATGTGCAGGTTGTCAAAGGAGAGTGCATGGTCCTGCCCAAAGCAACACACAAACTAGTTAGGAAAGCCGAACAAATATCCATAAAAAATTAGTGGATAATCAGATGCTAATGTATGTGCTGCTGACTTTAAATGTAATAGGAATTCTTAGAAGTGGAGGACCAGGGTATGCAGAAAGAATTGAAAGAGATTTCTCACAAGACCTTGGAGCCGAGGTTTTTAAGAAGAGGTATGAAGGAATAAACCCATCACAGGCCCAAGAAACAGTATGTAATCCCACTGGGCCAGAGGAGCCAATGGAATGCATGGTAGGAAGGGGTTGAAACAAAGATTAAAATGTGGTGGAGGATTGAACTATTTGAATTCAATGTGGTAAGAAGGTGAGCTGAGAATTGGCCCAGATAAGAGCTGTCCCTTTCAAAAAATATTCTATCAACTGTGCATTGAATGAAGTAAACTTGATGTTGGTCTTTAAAAGACTTTTGATAAAGATAAGAAAACTAACCCTTCTCTAAAAGTATGTGAACTGGCATGAAAAGGTAAAGATTTATATATTCCAACTTGATTAGCAAAACTCCAGTCTCTCCAGTGGTAGAAAAACATCACAGTGTTTAGTACCAAAAGCTCTGAGTGGTATGGGTTTAATTTTGATCTCTGACTCTGTACTTCATATGTGTTTGACCTTGGCCAAGTAACAGAACTTCTCTAATCAGCAGGTTCCTCACTAGCTGTGTAGGCAACATTGTAAGATGACCCTCGATGACCTTACCTCTCTACAATTCCTTCCTTTTGAGTGTGGGCAGAACCTATGAATAGGATGAGGAGGACTATTTCCATGGTAATGTTACATTACATGGCAGAGGAGATTTTACAGATGTAATTAAGTTTATTGATTGGTTGGCCTTGAGTTAATCAAAAGGGAAATTATGCATCTGGCTTGACCTAATCACTTGAACTCTTTAAATATGGAGCTAGAGGTCGGAAAGAGAGAGAAATCAGAGAGATTGACGGTGTAAGAGGGGTTCTCTTGCTGGCCTCCACAAGCTCAATAATTTCAAGGACATGAGCTTGAAAGAGAATCCTGAGCTTCAGATGAGACCCAAGGTCACAATGACACCTTGACTGTAGCCTCAAGAGACACTGAGTAGAGAAATTGGGCTATACTCTGCCCAGAATTCTGACCTACAAAACAGGTGTTTTAAGCCACTGAGTATGTGGCAATTTTGTTACACGGCAATAAAACACCAATACACTAGTGAACACAGATAATGAGAATGCTCAGTCATGTTGAGAGCATTAAATAAAATAACATGAATGTAAAGTGTTTAGTGCTGTGCCTGGCAAGTAGTAAATGTGCAGGGAACAGTAGTTGTTGCGGTTGTTCTTACTGGTTTTTGTTATTGATTTATAAGCAACAATGTGATTAGTAGAAAGATAGTCTAAAATTAACAGAACTCTATTTTAAAGAAATGAGTAATCACCAGTATATAGATAGTGATCATGATGTCTCTGTGTCTGCTGAGTGTCCTTGCTGGCCGGATTGATCAGCCACTTCTCTTCGTGTTAGCACAGTATCAGATATTCCAGTTGGCGAACAAGCTGCCTGTTGCTGTCAGAACAATAGAGCATGACCCCTGTCGCATTCAGATCACGCACACCCAACCCTAATGTGTTTGGTACCATCAAGAATCAATCACTAGACCTAGTGTTTAATAGAAGTTGTTAATACATGGTATTAGCAACCCTAAATGTCTAATGACATGCACAGGAGTAATATGTGCAAACTAAGATGTGAAATTTAAAATATTTAGCAATCAGTATAACACAGGCATGATAGACAGCCAGCATGGCTATGCTGCAATACTAAACAACAACTCGGATTGCACTGTAAAGACGTAATTTGTTCATTAAGCATTCGATGACAATGAGTCTTCATTCTGGGTCAGCCACCAGGCTGGATGATGGGTGCTCAGGGTGAACCTTAGATGAACCAAGATGAAGTACACCATCATGGACCCCATAGTCTATTAGAAGAGAGAGAAAGAAGTCACTTAGGATAATACAGTGGTGCAAGTATTACAATAGGAGCAAATGCTGGATGTTATAGGCTCTGACAGGAAAGGTACAGAAAAGAAACCCACTAGCTCAGCCTCAGGGAGAATCAGAAAATGAAGCACTGCTTGGATTCAGTCTCAAGTGTAAATAAAAGGGAATTACTCAGACTTTGTGGGAGGAGAAGATAATTCACAGAGAGGGGACAGCTTGAGCCAAATTAGCATGAGTGAGAATGGTGTATCTGGAAAACTTTTGTAGAGAATGGTTGGAGTGAAATAGCAGTAGGGGTTAGATTATAAAGGGCTACATTAAGGAATCTGTTTTTTATCTGATGACATGTCATCTTAAATACAGTTCAGAGAAGTTGTGCTTTTTGTTTTCCCAAACAAACCTAGGAGTAATGTGAATAATAGTATAGAGATAAGTAAAATTGATAGCAGAAATGCTAGGTAGGGTGACACTGTGGTAGCTCAGGAGAGGAGCAATGGTGGCCTGAATCAAGAAAGTCCTGGTGGGAGGGTAAAAAAAGAGGATAATTTAAAGAATTACTTGGAAAGAGAACCATTTGTGGTTAGTCATTTATTTGACAGGATTAGGAGACATGCAGACATTAGGAAGACTTTCATATTGGGGGATTGGCTGATTGTGTGGACAATTCTGGTATGGACCAAGACAGACAGACAATTCAGGAAAGAAAGAATAAAGAGAGGCATGCTGAGTTTCAGGTGGGACAGCCAGGTGGAAGTGTCCTGGAAGCAATTGAAAATGCAGGTTTGGAATGCAAGGATAGTCAGATTACAGATTCAGGGGTGCAGAAGACATTTGGTAATTGCCTACCTAGCACTAATTATCCCTTCGTCCCTTAGTAAGAATACTCAGGTTTTATGTAGGTGGCTACTACTTCCCTACCCAGTCCATGTCTTTTGGAGGAAGTTGAAAGTACTTCAAGCTCCAGGAATGGGACCTAATTAGCCTAAATCAGCTCAGCACATTCTCCAAAATCTGCCCTACCTACAGCTCCTCTCCTCCTTCTTCGCTTCCTACCTTTCCCCTTCTTTCCTTCTTTCCTCCCCCTCTCTGTCATTCTGAAAATAATATATATGTATATGTTCATTCACTCCTTCTTTCCTTTCTTCTCTTTGTAATCTATAATGTTCTAACCAGTACGGGGAGCTATTAAGAATTATGAAGGGTCTGATATTTTATCCTACTTTCAAATGAACGAGTTAGCCTGATCCAGTTTCATGGATCAGGGACACTAATGCACAAAAGATACGAACCCCCTAAATGAAAATGAAGGAAGTTTGTACTCATAGCAATAACAGTAGTCACAGTGACATCATGGTTTATATTGTTTTTCATAGCTCTGATTCCTATAGGATCACTCAAAGGGACCCTGATGGTAGCTGTACACTCAGTTCCAGAAGTGACAATCTGAGCTTTAGGAGCCCAAATCTCTTACAGGCAATAAGCGTGGCTGCCTTTGTTCAGGAGGGGAACATGTGTCTTCTAAACCTATATGTAAACATGTTCTTTTACCCAGAAAGAGACACTGCATCTGTGTTCCAAGGCTCTTCTCTCTTAAAATGATAGTTTCCAACAAAGCAGTCCATGCCTTACTCCAGGGGACAAAAGGAATGTGAGAGACTCCTGGAGAATGTCCTCCCTGTGGGAACCACCAGCATTTCACCAATATCGCTCAGGCTGAGTATAGACTTGGTCCAGGAACCGAAACCCGGGGGCCAGGAGTGTTTTCGAAGTAGACAGAAGAAGAGCTTGTTGGAAACACTGAGAAGCGGCAGCCAGAGAGGAAGGAGGAAAACCAGAAGCCAATAAAGAAACCAGTGGTTTCATGGGGAAGGAATGGTCATCAGTGCCAAAGGTTTATACAAAGGCCAGGTGAGATGTACCCGCTGGTTCTGGCAATTAGAAAATGACTTCACCCAGCAGAGGTGGAATCCAGATCACAGCGATTGAGAAATAAGGAAGCGGAAGCACTGAGAAGAGATGGTACTTTGAAGAAGGTTGGCCCACCGTGAGGCAGACCTTCTGCCAGATACATTAAAAGAAGTGTGACAAAATAGGGTTAGTTTCTTTTTCAAGGGTTTCATTTCCCTTTGTGCAAGAAAACACACCATGGTTCTTTGTTCAGTTGACTGTGTCAGCTGAACGTGATCATCTCTATGGATGCATAAGACAGCACTCAGTCAGGTGGACATACGTTCGTACTCCTCATCAGGTACAGGATGCCAGGGTGAGCAGGAGCACAGACATCATTTCTTACTGGGGTACAGTATGGGCTGTGCAAAGGGTATGGGCTGTAGAGTCAAGTTATCTTGTATTCTGATACAGGTTTCAAAATTTATTAGCAGTGGGATTGTTGCCTGAACCTAAATGTCTTCATCTTTAAAACAGACTAATAATAACAAATAAATTTCAGGGTTGCTAAGATTATGTCAAGCACCCAGCAGTGGGCCTGCCTCATTAGTAGTAATGATTTTTAAAAGTGGAACTCCTTAAAGTGCTTTGAAGGCAAGGACCCAGACCTTGATGGACTCAGTTGTATTAGCTGTTGTAGAGGCCGTAGTGAGATTTAACTCACATGCGGCTCCCAGGCAGTGCGCAGGGAAAAATGTCCTCACCACTGGCTGTATAGGTGTCATCGTTAGCAACCCTAGGCACACTTGTGACCAAGTCCTACAGGGGTTGGTTATCAGTTATTTTAGCTTGAATGTTCACAGTAAAATTATTATTTTATGTTTTAAACTCATTAAACTAACTATATATTTTTATTCTTCTTGGATCAATCATCCTGTATTCAGAAGAGGCATTTGTAGCTAGATAACCAGTATCACAGTGATGCTCGTTATACTAGTTCTATGTATCTTGCGATGTGTTTTTTTATCCTTTGGGGGAGGCCAGTGGGAGGACTGGGGACCAAGCTGACAATTTAGAGGCCTACGAAGACACTGCATTTATTTCTTACCATTTAACACATACAAGTGATTATATGAAATTGAAATGAAATGCATTGTGATGAGGCATTTATGACACCTCCTTTAAAGAGCTGCTGTGATTCCATCAGAGAGCCCACCAGCCTGTGTCATGAACGAAGCCTCCTCTGTGGTACTTAGCAACTAATTAAACTAAAAAGACTAATACGAGGCTCCTACATTTTTAATTTAAAAGCTTCTACATATAATTCTTGTTAGAGTGCTATCAAGGCATGGTAGAGCAGTCTGCATTTTAAACCTCTTAATCCCATTGTCCTCATTAATTTTGTAAATAAAAAGATCTGTGTAATGGCAAGAGATATATTATTTGCTTGTTTTTCTTAACACAAGAATAGTACTTTTTTGGCAGTTAAATAATACTTCAGTGTGATTTTTCTCTCAGATGAATTATTAATTTGCTTACATCAGTAATTTCATCCAAATACAATTTAGACTCTAAAAAGTTCACTTTGAAACACTCTTGTCAGATAGAATTGAAAATCCCTTTTTACTTCTAACTTACAATTTTTAAATATAATAAAATTAGTATTCAAGGGGTCTTGAATCTTACTGAGTTATATGTGGATACTCTGTTTCTCATCAATCTGAATGCAACATTTCTTTCAAGCCACTGTTTCATTGGAGAGGAAACATGAGTTAGGCATTAACAGTTATAATGTCTTCAAAGCTTGGCTGCCTCCTCAGATTTTATATGACCTTGAGCTAGTCCCTTAGAGTTTGAACTGTGAAAGGAGGGTAGTGGTTCTTCATGGAAGTGCTATGGGTAACACTCAGAACTAAGCAATACATGGAGCAGAAAAGAAGCAGAATAAACATCTAGTTCAATACCTTCATCTTCCAGATGAGTAACCTGGCATCCAGAGGTAATGAATCACCCATGCTCTCACTTAGGGCAGAAAATGACTTACCGATATATTTGGGCTTCAAGCCAGTGCAAATGTCACTCTCTATTAAAGGTATCTGTGCAAGTGTCTAAGGTTATGCTGAAATTATAGCACAGCATCTGTTCGAAAAAAAAATTGGAAGAGTAATGAAATCACCTAGAATTTTTGTCATTCCTTTGCTCCAGCATTTGGTGTTTAGAAACAGAATTTTCAATATATTCTTCCCTTGGATGTTCGCTGTCACTTAGAATGAGTGTGTGGTGTATAAAGGAACAAATAATAAAGTGTTTAATAAACTAATAGCCAGTGCAATTAAATCAGGATGATGTCTTCATTGGGTTTTTAAAACTCCCATGAACATGATCAGAGTTTTAAGCAACCTTCTTAAAACTTAGTTTATTTCTTCATATTAGACAATTTTTGAAGAAAAAGAAATGTCTTGCAGGATCCCCACAACATGTACTGCAAAGATCTTTTAAGGCTGATCAAGACTTGGTGAAGTAATGTGTTTCAGATTCCAGGACATCCCTTTTCCAATGACCAAGGGTCATGCTCTGTCCCTGAAAATCCCCAAGTGTCAACAAGACTGCATTCACAGAACACAAAACATCGGTACTATTTAGGAATCACTTACTTTAATACAGTGAACAGGCAACTGACAGTTAACCATTAAACACTATTAACATTAGAACACAAAGGTAAGGATGCATTATTCAGTGCCAAGGTAAGCTGATGTTCCGGTCAGATGGAAGGTCAGTGCCCCTCGGTAATCACCTTCTCCAGCGCGGTCAGTGCCAGTTGTTTATAAGGAAGTCAGGTCTTTGCAGAAGCAATTTACATGAGGATAGGGAAAACGGACAGGTCCTCTGTGTGCAGCATAAACACTCGGTGCTGGTTAGATCCCTTTCCACGTGCAGTGTGATGGTCAGCCAGGCTGCCTGTAGGCATATTCAGAATTGCCTTTTTCTGAGAATTTCCCTCACCCAGGAGACCACGGAGGTGTCTCCCACTTGGCTCCAAAATCATGACCCTTCCACTGTGCCAGTTCAAATAGATCAGGAATTCACTTCCTCTTATCTGACCTCTGACAGACAGTCTTCTATACCCTAGCTTGCCTGGAAGTCAGAGCCCCAATCAGAATGAACAGCTCGTCCTGACCTGGACAGGCTGACAGTGTTAAGCAGAGGTGGGAACCTGGGAAGTGCAATCTTCATGGCTTGCTGCTCACGCACTTTTCAATAAGTTTCCTGCCGTACCCCAGGTGTACCATAGTCCTCACAGCTCTGATTGATTGAATGCCCTGCATTTGTTTGCAGCTGTCTGTGCCCTACTTTCTAACATCGCTAGCTGGAATGGTTAAGGGAATTATTGCCAAACTTTGTGACTTCAGTAGTTACATTAACTTCAAGAATGGAATCAAGTTATTTTTCCTCAAGCATACTCAGAGAGATAAATTTTTTTTAAAAAGTTATAGGACTGTATAACTCCATAGCATGATATTCTCCACAAATTTGAATATTACAGCTCGTGCATGCCATTTGAAAAATAGAAATAGTTGCGGAAATCCCCCAAAGAGGTTGATATTATATGACCAGTCTCACATCTTTGGAATTTTTTTCTCTTTCTCTTTCCTCCTACAGGAACAATTATGTGAATTGCTTGTCCCTCAGGCCTAATATGAGAGGTGAATCATTCTCTCTCTCCCCCATGGAGATGATGAAGCATTTGCCAACTGCCAGCTCTATATACCCAGAAGCTTTGGGGAACTTGCCAGTCTGAAAGTAGAGGTAGTATCGCTTTCCCTTCATTTAAATATGGATTAAAGAGATAAGAGCCATAGATCAAGGAGAGCTTACATTTATAAGGTATAATTTTTCCAGTTTACAAAGAACTTTCACGTTAACATGTTTTTTACCCCAACTCGCAAAAACCTTTTAGAATAGTTTATTTATTTACTTATCAACAGATATTTACGTGTTGAGCCATGGAGCATGAAGGTGCTAGTGGTAAAGCTAACACCTTTTTATTATTTACAGTCAAGAAGGAGAGACTGATATTCGTCGAAGAATTACACTTAAAAGTGACATTATAAACTGTGGTTGAAACTGTGAAAGTTGCACATCCCATTGCAAAGGGAATCATATTCAGGGTGGGACAAAAAAAGAAGGCTTACAGTTGTTCATACGGAAAATAATACAGTAATTAATAAGTAACAATATAAGAGTAAACTCTATGTTTTGTGTACCCACAAACATAAAGTTACTTTTCCCCTGACTCTGTGAAACCTGGGAGGAGTATATCAAGGAAGAGAGAGGAGATCCAAAGAGATTAAATGTTGGGGAGAATGTCAGCATAGACTCCTCTCATTGGCTCATAACCAGACTTCCCAAACACACGAAGCAAATAGAGAATGTAGTGGTTTAATGGAGTTTCTTCTTTTATGGTAGTATTTTCTGTTGGTGCAAGTTAGTGGGAAATATGTAATAACAATTCATGAAATAACCTGTAATGATGAATATACTGTAAGGAAATTGCATTTTTAAGTTTTCCTTAGAAACTCATATTGATATGTGTGGTCTGTTTGGGAGAGATACTTTTATTTGGATTTTGATATTATAAGTGAATTCTTAAGGTGTGGTGAAGTGTTTTGAGGTACAGTGATATAATGCGTAACTACATTTAGTGAAAATGCCTTTGTAGAAATTGTCTGATACTACTGTATGTGTATTTAGACCACTTCCAAAATACACACTACCCACTACTGTGGATTTACAAGTATAACTGAGATTTAAAATTTTCTCACAGTAGAAGACCCATCATTTATGTACTTCCATGGTTTGCTCCCCCAATATTGGCAGCCAAGATGTGTGTGTTTGTGTGTGTGTGTGTGCATGAGTATGTGTTCATGTTGAAATATATATATTCTATAATTATATATATATATATATATATATATATATATATATATATATAATTTTTGTCTGAAGCAGAGTCTAATGAGCAAGAGTGCAGGAACCTGATAGATTACTACTGGCTCTGTGAATCTGGACAAGGTTATTTCTCCCTTTGATTCTCTATCTGTAAAAGTATTAATCATTGGTTATTACAATGATTAAATGACAGACACATCACAAAACCAAGTTCATCCTCCATCTCAGTGGTTTAAAAGTCAATGGAGAAGGCATTTCCCCACAAGATATTAGTTTTATAGCAACCAGTTATGAATTTAGCATTTATTAATTTATCTAAACCCTGTTTCACCAAGTCATTAACTGAGCTACACTGGGAATAGTGAGTTGCATGAAGTCATTACCAGGTGTACCTTGCCTCTGCTTAGCAAGATTTTAAGGATAAAGTTGGGTGCAAAGATAGATGTGAAAACAGTTGAGCAGGGCTGGTTGGGGAAGACCTGTGGCCCCTGATTAAAAGTCCTTGCTCTATTCACCAAGGTCCTTAGGGCATAAGTTGTGATTGACCACATCTTTTGTCTCTCTCCCCAAGAGAGAATAAGCTTCTGCAGAAAGAATTTTGGGGGCTTTGGAGGGTATTCTTATGAAGGGCTAGGTCATAAGAGTCATAACTATTTTCTCCCACCAGATCTCCAGTTTACATAAAATGGGCCCTATCTCCATTATTGGATCTACCTTTTGTATATGTTGATGAATTGTACTTTTTACCAAAATCAAAAATGTCACATGTCCATCAGCCTTTCCTGTCTAAGGAATGGATCCTGAAGCTGACCTTATCTTGAACTCAAACCTGGAATTCTTTTTTTTTTAAGTCCTCACTTTATTTTTCATGTGTAAACTGTCATTGTCTAAAGCTTTCAGAAGGGTGTGTGTAGACATGAACACCAGGAAGATGAGGGCCATTGGGAGTTAGTGCCCCTCCCCAGCAGGGCAGGGACGTGGGAACATTACCCAAATGTTTAGTCCCTGATTCACCAGTCCATTTGGACTGGTCTGTCCAAAGGCAGGGTCCTCGGTAGGCGATTGTTCACTCTTTGGCAGAGGCATTGTGGGAAGTGGTGACCAGTGTGTGATCGTTCAGCCAGACTAGGCTGCTGACCTGATGGAGCTGGTGTGCATCTTGGCTCTTGACCCTGGTCTAGGGGTCACTTAGGGTCCAGATGTACACCATTATGTCTGTGACACTGGAGGCAAAGTGCTCCTTCTTGTCTGGTGACTAGGCCAGTCAGACAACCATTGCATGGTGTCCGTAAATAACCTTGTGCTCCAAGTAGCCATCAGCAATTCTGAAGACTGTGACCACCTGTTGGATTCTCACATCCCTTGCTTTTCCTTTATTGCTGATACTTAGCATGTTGGTCTTTTTAGCCATAAAATTGAAATAGTGTAAAGGAAGGGCCATTGGGTTTAGAGCCAGAAGAAAATTTTGCCAGAATTTGACTATGAGAAAAATTATTTCACCTCTTTGAGTCTTGTGGATTTTTAATATATTTTAGTTTTAATATAGAGCTCATAATACGTACATCTTAAGGCTGTCTTCAGGATTAAATGAGGTAGAGTTTGCGCCTGTGTTGGAGCTCAGTAGACACCAATTACAACTGGGTCTGAACATTAAGTGACCTCCCAGTACACGGTCAGATTCACTCGGGCTGACTGCTCTTTATTCTAACATCTTATAAAATTTTGTGTTAGTTCCCCTTAAAATCATCTTCTTAAAATAACCCTCATTAAGTAATAATTTTAAGTAACATAAGTAAAAAAGGTTTTAAAAGTCAAGACGGAGGCCGTGTTTGCTGAAATTCTCATCTCCGCACAACTCTAATTGTTTTTTCCCAATAAAATGTCATTTTTTTAATAACAAATTTTCAAGGCCATAAATGTTCCATGTGAAAACTATCCAATTGATTTTTACCATAGCCTTTCATAATAAATAAGGAACTGGTAGGATTTCCCTTAGTTTGTAATGAGAGATACTGAGCTGTCAAGATTTGCAGTGGTACATTGTTTTTATATGAAAAATGCTTATTTAGGAGTGAGACTATTCAACAAGAATTTATACGTTTATAGAAATTATCAGCTCTGAAGTCATTATATAAAATTCTATCCTATTCTAAACAATATTGCTTATAAATTGTTTCAGATTTCTCCTTTCTCATAAAAAAGTGTTTAACCTGCAGAAAAAACCTTCATGTTTTAAGGCTGTACATCAGGTTTATCAAAACAAACAGACAAATATGTGGGTCTTTCTGACAAACCATCTACTGCCATTGACAATCCTTGCTATAAATTATTTTGATTATTCTAAGGGATCAAGTTCAATTTCAAAAGACAAAAGTTTGCCAATATTAGTAGAATCTAGAGGCATATGTATGGAGCAATAATACTAAAACAAACATTCCAAAACTGCACTGAGCAATGCCTACATGAGTAGAGTTAAGTGTGTGGTTTCCAAATTGGACAACCCCGAAGTGGGCAGCACTCATGGGATTGTAGGAATCAAAATATTCTTGTTTTAAAAATGCAAATCATCCTGGCTGGTGTAGCTCAGTGGATTGAGCGCGGGCCTGCGAACCAGACAATCGTGGTTCGATTCCCAGTCAGGGCACACACTGGGGTTGCAGGCTGGTTCCCTGCAGGCCAGTTCCCAGCAGGGGATGCACAAAAGGCAACCATACATTGATGTTTCTCTCCCTCTCTCCTTCCCTTCCCCTCTAAAGATAAATAAATAAAGTCTTAAAAAAATGCAAATCACTGTAAAGTTGCAGTTCACATGGTAGTTGATTTCCAAGTCAATCAATCATGTCATTTATTCATATTAGAGAACTGAGCTCCACAGAGTCCTGAGGAGCCCATCAAGCAGTATTCACAAGAGTGGTCTGAGGTGGGGTGGGGACTGGTATCGGGGAGACCCTCTAGCCCCTTCCTGATCAGATTTCACCAAAGAAGTTCCATTTTTTTAGTGCTATTTGTTGGGCTTCAGCAAGCAAATTTAATTATAGTATAGAGTTTCGTGCTTCAAATGATTGAAAATGAATGAGTTTTATTGTTACACCTATGAAAAGTTGCAAATGTCATGGACTGCCAGAATGAAAATCTTTACAGAGATCACTTTACATTGGTTGTTTATGCTTCACATGGAAGACAAATGGAAGTTATTTCACACCCTGAAATAACAGCACAGAGGAACCTCTCCTCTTATTTGTTAACATCTCAGTGGGTTAAGATAGAATAGTTAGTCCTACCCGGCTTTCAGTTTAACTACTAAGCACTGTTGACAGATTGGTAACCAAGTGACAAATGACAACTGGCCAAATACAAACAGCAATGATAGCTTTACACTGGGAAGAAAATGGGAGGTCTTTTAGATGACATTTCCTCCTCATTGTAGATATGATGTGGGCATATCTCTCAGCTTTTCATATGTTTTGGTGAGTTTTTCTTGGTTTATTTTTGGCCATCTTTGTCAGAAAATGGAGAAACATCATCTTACAGCCTTTGATCAAGAGTAGAAGCCACCATTTCTAGGGCCACCATGTGTGAAACAGTGTCTTCACTGACCCTGGTCTTTGCTCAATTCACTTACAAGAAAACCCAACATAACGGCCATAATGACAACAGTGGGTTGGTATCTACAGCAAAGAGAAAGTCAGGGTTCATTGTTGAGTGTTGGCTTTATTGCCCCAGAAGTTGAAAGTGACTTGGTTATCAGAACTCATCATACACCAGTAGCCCCAGTTCAGTGTCCTCCCCTCTGTTTCTCCGCCATCCCACCCCTTCTTTGGCGATGAACCTTATTAACTCTGATAGAAAAACCACGGGGCAATACGGCACACGTATCTTACCCAGCTGGCAGCGGCTTAGCCATGATTGTAATTTAGGGGAAAGAATGAAGGGAGGGATAAAGATCTGGGTTCAAATTACAACCATGTATCTGACAGAATTAGTGTGGAAGTAAACACTATAAAGTACAGACAGAAATGACTGCTGATATTATTTTGTTAGTAAAAGACATCCCCAGGGATGACATAATATATTTGAAATGTCTGCGATCACGTGGCAGTATTTGTACGTATCTGCTTTTAAACTAGCAGTTTTAATGTCACCCTGACAGAACCTTTGATCCCCGGCAGTTGTTCTAGTTAGTAGGGACATTTGTTTTTCCCTATTTTTAGTACTTTTTCCCTTTCTTCTTTTGAAGTGTCTACTTTCCTACTTCTGACTTGTATGGAAATACCCTTCTGAGGAAGGAGGAGGGAAGAAGGATAGAGATGATGAAGGGCCAATGTCAGAATAATCTCAGTCTTACAGTATTTTTAGTCCCCCTTTTGCCTAAACCAACAGATTACATAACGAAGTTGTTTATAAAATCTTAATTGATAGCTATCCCCTTCCTCATTTGACAATTTAACCATTTCCTTGTTCTGACTTTACTGTGTGTTCATCAACTCATGTAAACACATCTCAATGTGCAGGGCTATCTTACTGGGTTCCTGTAATGCAAATATGTAAATCCATTTGTAAATAAATTACATCTAATCCTAGACCAAATAGCAATCTGTTCTTATAAGAGACCAACTACATCAGATGTATTTTTAATTTCTTATGTTTATCAGATGTACTGATAAATCATACCCATTGCTGAAATTAAAAAAACCAACAAACAGCCCCTAAAGTTGGTGGTTTCCCTTCCCTGCTCTGTGATGCTTCAGTTTTAAGGCTCATTTTAAAAGTTCCATTTGAACACTCTGTTAACCCTCAGGCCACAGAACGTTGGCAAACAGTTGATTTCATTTTTCCCTTTGGCATAGCTGCTGTTCACAGCAGTGTTCTCCCCACTTTTTTTGTTTGTTTAAATTGGCTGCAGTGTTTCTTGCTTAAGGGATTTACCAGAATGTGGCCCTACCTGGGACTGAGCTATACTCAGGATAAAGAACTGGGAGTGGGAAGGCAATAAACTGACCACGGGGTGGGTAACACCATTCTTTCAACTGTTCAGAAAACATCCACATCATGAGCCCCGATATTCAGAGGTGGAAAACAAACTGAACATATGGTAAAGTTAAAAATTAATATTAATAAATGGAAAAGCTATTTCCCCAACAGACATTTCATATTCAGATTGTCCTCTAGTGGAATGATTTATTGGAGTCTCTAATCTACTTAAAATGGGCAACAGGCTGAAACTGTAAAGAACACTCAAAGCAGAAGGGAGAAAGCAATGACTAATTTATCTGAGAAGGACATTGATTCAAACTCTTATTCCAAGAAAGTTTACAGTTTGCTAAAGAAAACTTTATTTCCCTCTGTTCTGAGTCTTAGACTAAATAACGTATAAGAAAAATGTTTAGCAATTTAAGGCATCACCATTGTTTACTTATGCCTCTCTTTACACATTTATTATATTGAAATGAACTTGAGATGGAAAGAGAACTGGACCTAGGCCATGAAAAAACTAGGCAAACAAAGGCGATTCTGTGAGTACCTAATAGAGTTTTATAAAAGACTATGTGAAATGTAACACTTGTAAACTGAATAAATTCTATAACTAGACCAGCTGAGGCTCTTTTTGTACATAGATGACATCTCATGATGATATGACTCTGAGATAAGTGATGGAATTGATTGAGTGGTTATTAGGATATATAATTGCAGTCTTCCCAGAATCTATCAAACATGTCCCTCTCTCTTCTATTCTCCACCTGTCTCCTTTGACATCATTACAAACAACAATGTCAAACAAGGTCATTGATTGTCCTTTCAGAACATTTTTTCTTGTTGTCCTAGGGTTTTCTATTTGATAATCTATTGGCTAGTAAGTGAAGCTGATTGATGGATATGGCAATAAAAATGCAAAAACAAAGCAGACTCTGATCATTGTTTTTAAAGAGAGTTGTGTAAATGTAACACTGGTAGAAATATTGGCCATGAACTTAAATTATTACTAATTAATTTATTGAAAAACATGTTTATTAGCACCTAATCAGCTAGGCCAGCAGTACTCATGGTATGGTCCATTGGCCTCATGTGGTCCCCAAGATTCTTTTAGAGAATCTGCAAGGTAAAAACCATCTTCATGATAATACTAAAAATGTTCATTTTTTAAAATTTAATCTTTTAAAAGATTTTTTCCATTACTAATTAGTTCCCTTATACTCTCCTCCCCCCAGGAATCACCACACTGTTGTCCATGTTCATGAGTCCTCTTTCCTTTTTGCTCACTTCTTCCACCTCCTAACCTCCACCCCCCACTAACTATCATCTGTTCTCCATCTATGAGTCTGACTATGTTTTGCTTGTTAGTTCAGTTTGTTTGTTAGATTCCACATATGAGTGAAATCATATGGTATTTGTATTTCTCTGACTGGCTTATTTCACTTAGAATAATTTTCTCCAGGTCCATCCATACTGTTGCTGACCGTAAAATTTTCTTCTTTTTTGCAGCTAAGTAGAATTCCATTATGTAAATATCCCATAGTTGTTTTATCCACTCATCCACTTATGGACACTTGGGCCATTTCCATATCTTGGCAGTTGTAAATAATGCTGCAATGAACATAAGGGTGCTTATGTTCTTTCAAATTAGTGTTTTGGGTTTCTTCAGATATTTTCCCAGAAGTGGGATCAACTGAGTCAAAATAAAGATCCATTATTAATTTTTTGAGGTATCTCCATACTGTTTTCCATAGTGACCATACCAGTCTGCATTCCCACCAACAGTGCAAAAGGGTTCCCTTTTCTCCACATCTTCACCAGCACTTATTGTTTATTGATGAGAGCCATTCTGACAGGTATGATATGGTATCTCATTGTGGTTTTAATTTGTATTTCTCTGATGATTAATGATGTTGAGCATCTTTTCATATGTTCATCAGCCATCTGTATGCCCTCTTTGGAGAAGTATGTATTCAGGTTCTTTGCCCATTTTTAAATTTGGTTGTTTGTTATTTTTGGTGTTGAGTTTGTAAGTTCTTTGTAAATTTGGGGTATTTTCTGCTTATCAGATGTATCAGTGAATATGCTCTACCATTCTGTGAGTTGTCTTTTTATTTTTTTGTTGGTTTCCTTTGCTGTGCAAAAACTTCTTAGTTTGATGTAGTATCACTTGCTTATTTTTTCTTTTGTTTCATTTGTCTGAGGAGATACATCAGATAGAAAACTTCTACAGGCAGGTCTGAGATTTTGTTGCCTATGTTTTCTTCTAAGATTTTTATGGTTTCTGATCTAACATTTAAGTCTTTGATCCATTTTCAGTTTATTCTTGTGTGTTGTATAAGAAAGTGGTCTAGTTTCATTTTTCTGCACATATATGTCCAATTTTCCCAACACCATTTATTGAATAAACTATCTTAAGCCCATTGTATGTGCTTGCTTCCTCTGTCAAATATTCATTGACTATGAAGATGTGGGCTTATGTCTGGGCTCTCTATTCTGTTCCATTGATCTGTGTGTCTGTTTTTATGCCAGTACCAGGCTATTTTGATTACTATGGCCTTATAGTGTAGTTTGATGTTAGGTAATGTGATTCTTCCAACTTTTGATATTCTTTCTCAGGATCACTGTTGCTGTGTGAGGCCTTTTGTGTTTCCATATAAATTTTTGAAATATTTGTTCTGGTTTTGTGAACTATGCCATTGGAATCTTGATAGGAATTTTGTCAAATCTATAGATTGCTTTGTTTATTAGTATGGACATTTTAATTATGTTAATTCTTCCTATCCAGGAACATGGTATATGCTTCCACTTATTTGTATCTTTTTCAATTTCTTTCTTCAATGTCTAATTATTTTCTGAGTACAGGTTTTTTACATCCTTGGTTAGGTTTATTTGTCAGTATTTTATTCTTTTTGAAGCAACTGTGAATGATGTTTGGTGTTTACTCTCATTCCCCTCTAACTATATAGTAGAGTTTCTAGATGCTACATGAGACTCAATGGCATGTTTCTGATGCCAATACTGTGTGTACATGTGGATTCTTGTGTTTATAATTTTCTGTTTTTATTCTGAGTAGAGTAAATAAACATCAATAAATATAGCTCACATAAAATCTTTTTTAGAGGTACTTAATAATTAAAAATGCATAAAGTGAGTCTGAAATCAAATACTTTGAGAACCTCTGTGCTAGGCAACATATTATTCTAAAAAATACAAACTGAGTAAAATGTAAATATTACCTAGGTTTTTTCACAGTGCTTTTTCAATATAGTACCTAAGACAGGAAGAAGTCTTCCTAAACCTGTCATTTCTAGCCATTCATTCAGTTTATTGCTTATCATTTAAGTTTGACTGCTGTATTTTTAAAGCTACATTCTATTTGTATTTAGTGCTTCAGAATGACGGCTGGTAAGAGCCCAAGTGCTAGTCTTGTGATGGGACAAAGCAGATTCGTATCTCTCGAGAATGGTGTATGAACAGGAAGTGCCCACTTTTGCATTTGTAAGAGTGCACTACTTGGTCATGGTGACAATTGGCCAGTTAGAGGTCATGATATAAACACTCCTTTAGTGTGCACTTCGATAGAAACCCAGCAAAGAAATCAAAGAATAATATAGATTACCACTTAGTAATATATATTTATATAACGTGTTTGTGGAATTTTAAATTTTAGAAGGGGAAAAATAAAGTCCTAACAGTGGAGTCATACTTTTCATTGACAAACATTGGGGTTTTTTAAACATAAATTTTATAAATGGAACCTAAATATTTTTTCTAATGGTTAAGTTATATCTTGCTTTCACCAAGCATTTATCAGAGGTCTAGTGTATATGCAAAGCATTTTGAATATACAGATAAATAAAATCTAATCCCTCAGAGAGCTCACAACTTACAGCATCAAATGCAAAGTGACATAGAAGCAGAGATGAGAATATTTAATTTTGCTCAACATCACTGAAGAAAGTCTCACAGAGAATGAGTGGTAGGTGTTGAATATGCCCATTCAGGTACAAGGAATATCATGCATGAAACAGATGTGTTAAAATTCTTGGTATGTACTTGGTTATTAAATAGTAAAAGAAAATAAGTTAGAAATTTACGTTGGAATCAGATTGTGAGGAGGTTTGCAGGCCATTTTTATTAGTCTGAATTTTAACTGTTCACAAGAGTTGCACATGCAAGTATCTGCATGAACCAGGCAAATAAAGTGATAGTAGAATAAAGTGTAAGCTTCCTCCCTTTGTTCTTTTTTGTAATTTTAAACGTGATTTTTCCTTCAACACTAAGAGCAGCTGACTATGGATGGAAGTGACTCTTCCATCCATAATTCTGCATTATGAACCAGTTGTGAAAACAAAAATCCTTTTTGTGAAACAGAAAAAAATATGCTCCCTCTAAACAATGGATTAAAAATGAATTTGATTTATAAGTGAGAACACAGAGTGGAATACTAATTCAGAAATTCTACAGCAGGTATTAAAAGAGGAGGAGGGAACCATTGTACACTGTTGGTAGGAATGCAGACTGGTACAGCCACTATGGAAAACAGTATGGAATTTCCTCAGAAAAATAAAAATGGAACTGTCTTTTGACCCAGTAATATCACTGTTGGGATTATGCCCTAAGGATCTTGAAACACCAATTCAGAAAAACTCATGCACCCCAGTGTTCATAGTAGCACAATTCACAATAGCTAAGTGCTGAAAGTAACCTAAGTGCCCATCACTAAATGAGTGGATCAAAAACTGTGGTACATTTACACAATGGAGTACTATGCAGCAGAAAAAAAGAAGGAACTCCTACTCTTTGCTATCGATAGCATGAATGGATCTGGAGCATTATGCTAAGTGAAACAAACTAAGCACTGAAAGAGAAGTACCTTAGGATCTCACCTGTAAGTTGAACCTAATCAACAAAACAAACAAGCAAGCAAAATACAACCAGAGACATTGAAATAAAGAACAATCTGACAGTAACCAGAGAGGAGGAGGGAAAGGGATAATGGGGGATAATAGGGGTGGGGCATCAAGAAACATGGATGAAGGACACAAGGACAAAGCCAAAGGAGGAGGGTTTGAGGGTGGGAGATAGGGATGGGTGAGGTGGGGCAGGGGGCACAGTGGGGTGAAAATGGAGACAATTGTACTTGAACAACAATAAAAAAAAAAAGAAGAGGGAATGACACAGAACCACTGACTCCGGCGATTTGAAGGTTGTAGCGAAGGAAAGTAATGCAGTGAAAGCAAGTTCTCACATTAGGACATATATCCTTGCATCACTGAGTTTTCTCGATATTTTTATAGCCCTTAATAAAAATATTAAAATATTTCATTAAAATATTTTTTATGAAGGTGATGTGCTGAGATGAGAACCAACAGGTAGCCTCTCTTGTCAACCTCAAATTCGGTGAGGTCATATTGGTAGCTTCATATTTGGCAAGGTGGAAGTATTTATACCATGGAAATTGGCAAATGTGGCAAATCAGATTATTTTCTTTTGTTGTTGTTTATTTTTGTCTATTTACCAGCACACCACTGTGTTCCCATTTGATGAAAGTTCAGAGGAATATTTCTCTAAATTTCTAAAATTAAACAAGCCACACAGTAAGTGGCAGCTGATGCCTGCCAGTGTGGGGAGACCATGTCAACTCTGGCAAACAGCAATGTGACTGTCTGACCTCAGAGGATGGCAGCCTCCCTGCTCCAGTCTAGGAGGGAAAGGGGTGCTGTTTCCAGACATCTCTATTTAGCAACAACAACAAAAAGAGAAATTCATGGATATTGAGATAAAGTCTCCTGACTTTTCAACATTAGAAACTAATCCAGTAACAGTCGTAATGATTACCTGTAGACTACATTACCATCTGCCTTTGCTGGAGGTAATGAGAAATCATGGAAGGTTTTTAAACTGAGCTACGAGAAGATGGTTTTAATTTCAGAAAAGCAAGCCTCTAGACTGTGTAGAGGACAGATTGAAGAGAACAGAGACTAACAGCAGGAACTTCAGTGATGGGGATGGTGAAGAGCAGTTCAGCGAGAACCATCTTGAAGTTCTGGAAAGTCAAGGATTCTATCTCTGTATAAACCAGTTACATTGCTGTTCTCCAGAAATGGCCTACATATCCCCTTCTGAAAAGCTTTTTTCCATGGACACACTGAGGGTTAGTCCACAGAGAGAGTGAGGACCAGTTTTCTCATCTGCAGAGAGATTTCTCAAAGCAGTCACTCAAGTGGGTTGGTAGGTTCACCTTTATAAAGGACATTATTATTCGTTCTACTGCTCTGGCATGTTTGGAAAGAGCAGAGAAAATGCTGCAAGTGTGAAAGCTGTTATCACAATCAAGTTCATTGGCCTATTTGTTTTTCAGATTTAAACCCGGATATTGGCAGATGAGGTTATCTGTGTTGTATACCTGATGGCTGTATTCCAACAAAATAAAAGATTTAAAACAAAACAAAAGTGCTTTTGAGTGCTGTGCAAAGTCAGTGCAAATGGGGCCTTGGCAAGCATTTCTCCAGAAAGCTGCACAAATTTCCCCTCATTTCTGCCTTCCTCATTGGTTTGGGTAAATGAAATATTAATGATTTGGTAATAAAATCTGCCAAATAGTAAGCCCTTTCATATGTCCACAAGGTGTGGGCTTCAGAAGGACTGAAAAATGCCAGGACTTGGGCAAGACCTTTCAATGGGATCGTGTCACTCTTGAATTTCCTCTTCAGTTGTTCTTCATCTCCATGAAATCTGGACTATTATTTGATTGGGATGGCACAGTTGAGGACATAGGCAGTCTTTTGTTGAATTTTTCCCTTTGGGAAAGTATCCAGGCTGTGTCCTTGCAAAGAAAAATCTCCATATTGAAAAACTGCTTGATGTTTCATTTTCAAATTCATAACTGGATTCCGTTCACTCCATGGTCAATTTGATTAGCCATATTTTCTTTTTAATTGTGAAAAAAGAAAAAAAATGGCAACTGCATTTGCCATTGCTAATCTTCTTTGTGATTAGGGCTATAACCTCATCTGCTCCTAAATCTTTCTCAGCTGAACACAAGCAGCATCATAAGAACTGCAGGGCTCCTCATCAGTCCCCAGTCCCCAGCTTCTGCAACCTTTCACACTCTTGGGGACTGTTTCCTTGCCTGGATTTGCTGCTATGTAAAACGGGGACAATGTAATAGCTACCTCTTGCTGCCACGGTGAGAATTAACTGACAAAATGCATTTAAAACATTTAGCAAAGTGTTCACTACATAGAAATCTCTGTAAATGTTGAGTGTTATTACTCTTGTCATTGCTGTTATTAATGCTGATGTTACTTTTACCCTAGACAGTTATGGTCAAAGATGTTAGGTAAGTTAGACACCACAGTCAAAGCCCTAGGGAAACAGCCTTTGGCATTTTAGCGACATCACTGGATACTCCTTATCTGTTGCCCCAATCCCTTCCTGACCTCCTATCTGGGTTTCTTGGTGTTTGTAAGTTCTTGATCCTGTTGAAAGATCGGGGGATCTAATATGACATCCTGGCCATTCCCAAAGGCTGTGTTCTCTATGTGGGATCCCCAAGGCTGGAGCCTCTTCTTCTAACGCCCCGGTCTAGTACTTGAACTACTCACCACTCGACAGCAGCATGGCCTGCACCAAAGTAGTAGTCTCACTTTTGACTATAACCTACCCCCATCTCCTGATATGTTATTCAGGGTCATCGCCTTTATTTCACCTTTACTGAGACATCATTTGACAGCTTCAGCCCCGGGTTATGGGCTTGGTTACTGATAGAAGGACTTTACCTCAGGAGCTGGCTACAAGTCTTGGGGATCACTCGCACTTCTGTTTCACTGGTTAATTTCACTCTGTTTCATTTCCTATATAATTATTTTATTTTATTATGTGCTTAGGTGCTGTGGAATTGGAAATGTAACTCCAAGGACAGACACTGGCAATTACTGACCATCTACTGTGAATCAAGCACCCCTAGGTGCATCACAAAAATGTCTCATTAGTCCCATTTAAAGCAACTGAGAACCAGTGAGATTAAATCACATAATTGGGACGCACAGCAGTAAGTGACAGATACGTTTCTACCCAGGCCTGACAGATTGCAAAGCCATCTTTGTACATTGTTATGCAAGACAGTGTCCCTGTTCAAAAGGGACTTAAAGCCCAGTTGGTGACATTTCAGTCCCACATTGTCATCAGCGTTGCATTAAAAGCAGTGTCAATTTAAATGGTATCAGTGAGCACACTAGTTCACTGAAGCAAGGACTCTTCAGTGGAGAATTTATATTTAAGTTCCATTTGTGTTTCAACTTCTTTTAAAAATTGTATACTTTTTATAAATTCTTTTAAATTAAAAGTCTCACTCTACAATATTTGACAGTACAGAATTGCACAAACCCATTTTGTGGTTATCTTTATACTCTTCTGACTTCGTTTCCTTATGAAACATAGTGGAACCTTTTATCCATCACCAGTTTTGCAAAAGAAGAGCAAACAATAGGAAAAGCGTATTTATCAAGGCAACAAGGAATCTCAGAGTTGCAGGCTCTTCTTAGAGTAATGTAGAAAGCTTGGAGGATGAGAGAGAAGATTATGGAAGTTACTTCTAATCAGCAGGTATGGTGCAGAGAAGAAAATGAACAGAGGAGGAAGACGGGGCAGTCAGTTTGGGGATACGGGAAAAGGGAGAGTTAGTTTAACTCTTATGTTAACTGGGAGCTCTGGGCAAAGGAGTAAATACTCAAAGATGAAAGTAAACTTTGCTACACCATGAGTGTACAGAACACCTGTATTAGTCAGTGCTCTTTAGAGAAATAGACCAGTAGGGTGTGTGTGTGTGTGTGTGTGTGTGTGTGTGTGTGTGTGTGTGTATGTGTGTGTGAGACATCTAAAACCTGCATGGCAGGCTGGCAGGCTGGCAACTCAGGAAATCGTTAATGTTGCAGTTATGAGCCACAGCAGAATTACTTCTATTTTGAGGGACCTTAGTCTTTTAAGGCCTTCAACTGACTGAAGCTCACCCATGTTATAGAGAGTATCAGTTGTACTAAAAATCTACTGGTTTAATTGTTATCTAAAAATATCTTCACTGCCACATCTAGACTGGTGTTTGATCAAATATCTGGGTACCATGACCTGGTCAAGTAGACACATAAGACTAACCACTACATCTTTCAGATATGCTTTGACCTTGATCTCTACCAAGTACTGTTGTAGGTATAGGCAATAAGAAAATGCATAAGAGAGATGAGGCCCTGCTCTTAAGATGTTTGCATTTTGGAAAAAAAACAAAGTTAACATGTAAATAAGGCGGATATCAAATTGTGAGGTGGGCAATGGATGAAACAAGCAAGGCAAGGAGATGGATGGCATGGCATGCTGATAGGAGGCTGTAACTTAGTTACTTGTTTGACTGGGACCCATGAGACATGCATTTTATATTCCAGTCCAATTATACCCTGATAGTTCACTGAAGCAAAAGTGTCATTCAATTCCTTACTTTTCTCTCGTGTGTGTCTGTGCATGTATGTGTGCGTGTACATATGTCTGTGTGTTCAACACATTCCATTTATGACCTTCATTGATTATACTCCTGTGTCAGTCAGCATACACAATGCTTTATCTAGAGTGGTGAGAGGTGATGTCTGAGGTGAAACCGAAGCTTGGAGGGAACCTGAGCAGGACGGTCAGGGTGGCTGGAGCTTCTCGACAGGAAGAGAAGACAGGGAAGTGGGGTTGGGGGCTCTGTGAAAGCCAGGTCACAAAGCTTCACTTCTACTCTAATGGGAAGCAACGATATGCCGTTGAAAAGCTTTGTACAGGCGAGTGGCGTCATTTAATTTATTTTTATAAATGATTGCCCTGGCTGCCCTATGGTGAAGAGATTATAGCGGGACAAAATTGGAAGCTGGGAGGCAGGGCCCAGGTGAGAGGGTCATTTCTGGTAGGGATGACTGTGGGGCAGGATCAAATGCCAACACTGCAGTAAATGCACTGGTTCCAATGACAGACTTTGGAAAGAGGTAGAAGAAAAAGAATCGAGTATGTAAGGTATTGGTTTATATCTACTTAATACAATTATCTCATTTGTCAAAGATTAGGACGTAAGTGGGCTACTCTTTGAAGATTTATCTTCTATTCTCAGACCCCAAGCTCCAAATCATAAAAGGAGAGATGGAAATATCTTTTTAAAAACAAAGGAAGTGAAGACTTTTGAGGATAATTGAAGTTAGCAAGTGAGGGTTGATGCTCGGAGGGAATTGTCAAATTGATGACTCGGCGTCCTCAATGTATAATGTTGGCTTTGCTGATGATGTTTCATTGAGAAAATGGGGAAAAGTAATTTCATTTCATGTAAATAATGTTGGCCATCTTCTATTTGGGAAGTCTCACTTTTCTCTGTCTCTCTTTTTATTTTTTTGAAAAGTCATTACATTAGATCAGTTTCTCAGTGTCAGTGGAGAAAGACAAAGCCCAGTATAAAATCATTATGTTGAAATAGTTACCCAGAAAGAAACATTTCTGCTTACATGATCATTAAGCTGGTGTTCATCATAGACGATTGGATGTGAATATCTGCGGGTACATAGACATTACACTGGGAAAGGAAGAAATTTGAGTTTTCAGCAAATACTGCACAATGAGCTTTTCTTTTCGTTTAAAAGGCCAGCATTTTAAAATGATTGAGAAAATGTGAAATGCAAGGTTCTCTATAATTAATTCTTCTCCCAGCCCCACTGCCTACTAACCATCACTAAATTATTGAAACAGCCTTCCGAGTGGCTTCCTCATCTTATGTTTCTAAATTTGTTGTTTGCTCCGCCGTCAAGGTTGTGTCAAGGTTGTCTTCAAAGAAAACAGAACACCTGGTCCTTGCCTTCAAGATAGATTTTAAACATCTTAAAAGAAGTAGAGAATCAACATCTATTAAGCACAGAATGTGGGACAGGCTTAGTCTCAAGTGGTTTCTGTATATTCTTGGTTCTTCAAAATGAGCCCGACCACCTTTTCCCGACCCTATTTTGCACACCCTAACCTCCAATCTCTAATTACAAGACATAATCGAGTTGGTTTGACCACTAGACTCAGAGCTCTTTAAGTGAAAGTTGTTATTTCTCATGTTTTTGTTTTTCCCTCTTCTTAGCACCATGTCTGGGAGATAGTAGGAACTGACTACACAAAAGGAGTTTATTCTAGGTTTTACAGACTCCTCAGTGTTAAGAATGGCCCTTTTGGAAGTTGCACAAGAAGTAGTTGTTAACCCCTTGACCCGTTGGGGTTCTGTATGTCTGTTCTTTCACTTGCTGGCTGGCTGTGTAAGTTTGAATGCATTTTCTTACATCAAGTAACTTGCCCAAATTGTGTGCCTTTGTGTCTGTGAAATGGGTAGCAGCCATGACAAACTTGGTGAGTTGTTGCAAATATTAAATTAGGTAGTATCTATAAAGCCTCCAGTACAGTAACCTGCCCATATTAATGTGCAAAGTACATGACAGATAACACGTGATTGTCACTTTAAAAACTAAGCAGACATTCTAGTGCTTTATAAAATTATTGAGGACCTAGGTAGTTTCAGTGCAAAAACATTCAAACCTTTCCTTTAAAAAAGTGAGAGGATAGCCACAATTAGTATCCATGAGTGTACTCAAAGTATGAAAAAAACTGGGTTAGGCTTTAAAAAAATCATGGGGTTAAAAAAGCAAATAATATTTTAAAGTCAATCTGCAAATGGAGTAGAGTTCAACTGTTACTATTCGTGGCTGTTTCATTGGAAAAGCTGGAACTTTTTTTTCTTTCCCAACTGATAGGTTTTTTTTCCCTAAATTTATATGTAAGGTTGCCTCTGAGATCACATTATTTTAATGGTTGTCATTATTATTATCCATTTAAATGCAGAGGAATTCAGTTTGAAGGGAAACTATAACCTTTCTTTATTTTAATTCACATTCTGTACAGGAAAACCATGACTTGCAGGTTCAAAGCAGAAAGCCTTTTAAAGGGCTTGTAAAAGGCCTCATAGGTTTCTTGGACATCAAATAGCTCAGCAAAACAGCATTATGATGATTTAAATGTAAATGAATTAGAAACATATGGATCACATTCCCTTGGAAATGCACATGGGTTTGGAAATGAAGGGGGAACTGCCTGACAAAATGCACTGCACTTCGCTTAGCACACAATTTTGAATAATGGGTTGAGTTTTGGGCCAAATCCTGAAGGCCACGGGTTTGTCCTGTGGGTGTTTTCGCAAACCCTGTGGGTCTTGAGGTTCCTTGGCTTTGACAGTTGTGTTACATGTCAGAGCCATGGCTCCTGTCCCCTCTGTTCCCCATGCCCACGAGTGTGTAGTTATTAGAGAAATCAATTTTGGGAGAACGGAAGGAATGGGGTGCAGGGGGAGGGTATTGTTGGATTTTACCCTCTGTGTTTCTTCTCTGTTTCTCCCTTTTGTCTGCATCTTTTTCTCTTTACTCTTTTCATCATTCATGTCCTCCTTATTTTGTTATCTCTTTTTCCTTTGTACCCACACTTTCCAAGCAGGAGAATGAAGAGAAACAGCATGCCTATAAGAAAAAGTTTGTGGGAGAGTAAACGGGCAAGTTCTATGTTGTTTTGTTAATCATGCTTTTTCTTCAGAATCGCCCACTGTAAGTTCCAACAGAGAACAGAAAAGTTGGAAAGCCCTTCTCAGAAGATCACCTACCTGTACCATAGCAAAAGGAGAAATTCTTGGGCTCCTTTTGTTGGGTTTTAAGCATGTTAAAGTCTCTTAAAAGGGGAATCACCCTGATTCAGTTGATTTTCAAAAGCATTTTATCATTATTAATATTGATTCCTGGGGTAATTAATTAATTTCTCTAAAATGTGCTGGCACGTGGACTATCAGAGATCTAGGCTAGTTCACTGCTGCCCAGCCTCAGGGGGAGCAGGTGGCAAAGTAACAGGATCCGGCTTTTTTGTGTGCATTACAAAATATACTGCCTCTTGATAAGCAGCTACAGAATTGATAGTTAAATCTATCCGCATGGATTTGCTTCCCATATGGAACTAATTGCCTCTGGAATAGCTAAGCCAAAAGATCTCTACAATTTCAAAAGCTTCTCTTATCTTTCCTCTCGTATGGCTGTTGACAGGAGGGAAACACATCTATCCTCATTTATTACATTGGTCTCATCAAGTGAGGACGTGTTGATGGGGGACTGTTACAGAACCAGATGGTCCAAGTTGGTCTTTTATGTTTCAAGCATTTCCCTTCCTTGGTCTTAAAAGTCCAAACAAAGGCTGCCCTGCACTTGGGCTGATTCCCTACAATCTCTCCTCTTAAAGACCCAGTCTAGTCTCTTGCTGGCACTTGAACAGACCCACCTGAGAACCTCAGATTTGAGTTTCTGTGTCCTTTAACCCTCTCATAAAGTCTCACCCACTTTATCTCCGTTCCAGCTATTGCAAGTGGACTGAGGGGTAATGAGCTTTTCTGACTGTCTGGACCCTAACAAAAGGTCTCTTTCTACTGCTTCTCATTCTGCCACCAGAGTACTGCCTCCCCTTCTTTCCCAAAATGCATAGGCTAGAGACCTCTGAGTTCTACATCTTGACAACATGCAGTATTGCATTCTCATTTTGATTGTGGTTTAGAAGGGCAGGACTTGACCTGGAGTTTCTTCTCTAAGCCACTGAGGTAAAAATAGGTAAGTAGATAGTCATCCTCACTGTCATTCTCATTGTCTTATCATCATCTTAGTTCATGTTTCTGGAACATATTGCTGAGCAAGGTATAACCATTTTATATGCATGAACTTTTTTAATCCTCTCAACAGCCTTAGGAAGCAAGTACTGTTATCATCCCATACAGTAGACAAGGAAACTGAGGCACAAGGAGATTAAATGTCTGGCAGAATCTTCAAACTGAAGCCAGGATTACTACAGTCTATACAGGCCAAAGGGGCGGGAATTGCAGGATGTATTAGGCTTTCACCTACACCTGCAACCTTAGCATATTCCCCTTCTCTCAGTTCCCAGAATAGGTGGAGATACTTTCGGGAAGAGAGTTTCAGTCACAGGAGCCTGGAATTATGGGTATGGGGAAGCTGCTTAAGGGGGTGACACTGTTTCTCTGGTACTCCTCTGGCTGTACTGCTTTGGAAAAATGACTTACACTTCTTATGCTTCAATTTCCTCATCTGTGAAATGGAGATTGCAGAGTACTCTTATTTTGTGGTTGTTGTAAAGACTAATTACGAAATTGTTGGAAGTTTGTTATAACACAAAAATAAAATCAGCCCTGTGAAGATATTCCAGCTATGATATTATCATACCACCAAGAAATTCCCCCAAATGCTAGGCAATGTATTGTTTTCTCATAGGAAAGAAGTAAGGTTAATGGATCACTCTAGAATGTATATTCATTTCCCTAATGAGCCCACCTCATACTTGATGCACTAAGACCAATTGCTTTTCCCATCAAACCTACCAGCTCTACTTTTGGTCTCTTGGTTGGTGGCACCGACATATTCCAGCAGAGAGGCCAAAGTGAGGAGTCTTGGAGTTGACTTTCATCCCTCTCACCAGATCGGTCATCAGATCTTCCTGATTCTACCTTCAGAATAATTTTCAAATTCATCTTCCTTCATCAATGGCCATCACTCAATCAGTCTTTTCTATTACCCTTCTTGTTCCATCCCATTCAAAGTGATGCCAGAGCTTTTAAACATATTTGTAGCACTCCAATAATGTTATTCTCCAATAATGAACAGTTTTTCATTTCTAGAGAATGAATCTCAGCCCCCTTGGTATGTACAATATTTCCATTTGTCTTCTCTTAATAACACCGGGCATATATTTCCAGGCCACTGGGTCAACAGTTATAACTGGTCTTTTATCTGAGAGATCTTCCTGAGAGGAGACTAAATCTCTCTAAGTTTCAGGGCCTTAACCCTTTCAACTCCCACCCAGAAATAATTTTATATAGCTCAGAGCAAAGGTTGTTGGGAGGATAAAGTAAAAACAGCATCTAAAGCACCCAACAGTGTTTGATCTTGCTGTGAATACCCGGGCAATTGACTTAACTTCTCTGTTTTGTATTTCTACTTTTACAAAGTAAGAACAGTACCTACAGCATAGAAATGGGGTGAGAATTCAATTAAGAATTTAATTAACCAGTAGGTGTAGAATACTCAGGACAATGTTTATTATTCCTGTCTTATTTTTCTTATTATTTTTTCTTAATTGAGTCATAGTATGCCATAGATGCTAATTTGTGTTAAAAGCTGAGAAAAGTTTGGGGGACCTTGATTAATATATATTATAATGTACATTTTATATATTCTGTAAAACACTGCATTACAAGAGCACGTGAAGGCAGAGCCCAACATCACCACTTTATGAAGATGCTCCCTGTCTTTTCACAGACCCACCTATTCCTACCTCCTGCTCCCTTAGCTGTTTGCCCCTATTCCTAGTACGACACTTTGCTACAGAAGACAGAAATCCTCTGGGTTTGTGTTTGTGTCTTCCACTAAAATTGGAGCCAGGAGGTTGTGCCCTGTTCACTCTTTATTTCTTCTCAACACCCATCATCCTCCCCACCACCCCAGAGGCCACCTCTGTGTCTGGCAAGCAGCAGGCTTTCAATCAGTGTTGACTAAATCCGTTCTGAATCGACTAATGTGCCATTGTCCCACCTTTGTGGCTGTCTCCGCAAATACCTACGGTTTAATTTGGGTCTGTGGCTGGGTTGGATGAGCTTCAGAGACCAGAGTGTTGTCACAGCAGCGGGGGCTCCATGAAGTTGGCTCCTAGAACATTTTGACAAGAAAAATGTCTGCGTTTCAAGATACCTGAGGGCTTATTCCTGTTTTTCTCAAACACAGTCAGGCTTTCATGTGGTCTTACACTTGCTTATTGATACCCAGTATTTTTCGTGTTGGGCCAAATGTGGCAACACATTATTTATTTGACACCGTGGTAATCCATTCAATTGGATGGAAAAGAACATATTAGTCAAATGAAACTGATGTCTGGTAGCCATGCACACTCACCCAAATAATCTGCCTCTGGACCCCGTTCACGGGCTGGTTCTCCAGCTGCTTGACACCGAGCCACATTCTCGCTCGGGGATTTATTTTCCCTGGCCCTGCCGGGATACTAAAACCAACTTTCCGATTCAGCCCCAGCCTCAGCCTCCAGCCCCTGGACAATAGCAATACTGTGTGCTGACTACCGAGGACAGACTAAGAGGGATGACTGTTTTAATAGCACTTTATGACTCCTCAAGCTGGACTGGAAACATCACCACAAGGAGAAAAAAGGTATTCGCCTAAGAGAGGGGACTTCTCTGTAGTCGGAATCTGAGCTGGAATCAAAACCACAGACAGAAATAGGGCTGAGGTCCTGCCGCGCAAATTCCAGGAACCGAGGAGGAAGCTTGAGGACACGGCCATCAAGGCTTTCAGAAATATGCTAATTGCGCAATATTCACAAGTAACAAGGGAGAATGATAGAATAACAATAAAAGTGGATGACTGAATTTGTGAGCTAATAATTTGGGGAGCAAGCTTCAAAACTATCAAAAAAAAAAAGGAAAGAAGCATTTGGCAGTATCAATCTCATTATTACCTTTTCATTTCTTCATGTTCTTTCTTAGTTCTCTCTCTCTGTTTCCTTTTAGAATAGCAAAGCGCAATAAGTCTGCAGTGTTTATGGAAGCCATGTGTGCTTGGTGATATCACTATCTCTGACTAAAATGTAAACGATCAGCGTGTACACCTAGAAATTCATTGATCATATTTAACTCTCCAATCACGTGGTTGGGAAGGTCAACTCCAGTTCTGGGTCTTGCTTCTGAACTACAAGTAGCATCTGAAATTCATTTCTAAAATGGCCAGTGAATGGAACAGGATCCTTGTAGAAAAAAAATTCACTTCTTATGAGCCAACAAGAAATATTTAGTCATTAGCCAAGGGTCAGCGAGTGACTTTTTCAACCTGTATTTGGCAGGAATGTTAATATTTAGGATTTCTCATTTAGTCAGGATGCCCTAACGAATATGTGTGAGGAGTTTGGCGATGCCAGAGCAGGCTGCCAAAAGCTATGCATTCATGCAAACCTAAAGGGCCCCTGCAAGAAGCACAGTCAGACTGCCCAATATTTCCAGAACCAAGGCTCGGAAACGATGAGGACAAAGCCTGCCTTAAGTCTTGGAGTTTATACCCTTATATGGCAAGAACCTCATGGTGGGGTGAAAGAGAAAATAAGCCCCTGAAACTACCTATATTTCACGCTACATATCAAAAACCATCGGGGGTTACTTCCCAGAATTGTCTTCGGGAAGATTCAGAGGCTCTCTGCAAACCCAGGGGGAAAGAATGTCGTAATCAATTAGCAACATCTGCCATTTGAGGGGGGTAGGTGCCTGGATTTCATCTTGCCTTAGTGGGGAAATGAGAAGAACCCTGGATGTGACATCATGTGGTGCCACTCAGTCAGGACCTGCTCAGTCTGGGAAGCTCCAACTTTTGTGAGAGAGGGCCTTGTAAGACACTGAGCAGACTTAGTAGTGAGTGCACTACTGAACAGACTTAGTAGTGAGTGCACTAGTATGGTAGTGTAGTGCTACATGGTGAGGTATAGTATTGCAGATATTAATACATATACATTGCTGAATGCTCTCTGTTAGGGTACACGCCTACCAGGGAGCTAAAAAAAATATAGGTAGAAATGATGAGTGTCACCAGAACCTATGAATTAATGGAGGTTCCAATTTCCTTCCTAGCGATACCCCTACCTGACTTTGTTGACGGGACAAATGTTCTCCTTACTTGTTTTAAGTGTCACCTTGTTGCCACCCAATCGTTTGGTTTGTGAGTAATCTTCCAGAGTGTTCTATGTCTTCATGAGCCTTTCGTCCCACATGAATAGTGACATGGGTTGTGAGGAATCTTCTGAGTAAGTGTGCTCTGAGTGGCACAAAAACTGTTCATGAGACTTGCAAATTTAAAATGTGCACTGATCCAACACCAGCATGAGGCCCTTGAGACAGCAGTACATTTGCCCAGTGTCATTAGACATGTAGCAAAGAGCACTTTTCACTGCCCCAAAGAAAGACCTGTGTTTCCTTTGCTTCTTAAGGATTTTCTAGCCTCCTTGCTTTTTTCCTTTTTCCAGCAAGACTTCCTACTTTTCCTGAAGCAGCACCATAAGCTACTCTGCCAGCGAAGTTCATTGCTGGTCAAAGGAGAATGGGTTAGGTGCTATGACAAGCTGCCCCTTTCTCACCCCACCTTCCCTGCTGCTCTCCAGGTGTGTGGGAGCTTGAGAACGTGAACACTGGCGGTTTCGTAGGAAAGTCCCTCTCATTTCTGATGCATAAAATCCTGAACAGACTTCGACCTCGCTATGATTTCTCAATGTCAACTACAGTGATCTGGGAGAAGAAGGGGTATAGAGAGGAGGAGAAAATTCACACACTTGAATTTACACTGAGACTTCACTGAGAACTTCACAGCGGGTTTGTCCAATGTGACTAGCTCCTCCAGCTCACCACAGCTTCTGAGCCTCCGAGTTTCTGTTTTTGAAGCTGCTGAAGTCACGTTGTGTGTTATCACTCTGAAAACATTAGTGACCCGGTGTCATTGTTTTGTGAGACTACCCACGCATAGCTTTGAATTTAATTTATTTGTTTACTTTAGTTTTAATTAAAAAACATTCTTCCAAAGTGCATTACCAGGCTGGAAAATGCGCTTGAAAAATCATCTCTTCTCTTCTAAAAATTACATGAGCAAAGGAAGGATTGTTTTATTTTGATAAATAATGTCTCGCCTAATTTAGTTTACAATTCTCTTTTTATTTTCTGCTATCTATGGAAACTTGATGAAATCTCAAGGTGATAGTAGACTCAGAACTTTGCATTTCTAGTAGTATAGCCCCAGGAGGAAGTGCAGGAGGAAAAGAATGACCGAGACGGCCTATTGTGGGCTAATTGAAATCCAGTAGTACCTACCATTCGGGTAATCTAAACGATTACCTCCCCCATCCTTTTACTATGAGTGCATCCATCATTTCCCATCTGTCTACAAAGACCACACTCCAAGTATTAAAAATAACAATTATTGAGTTAGCAATAACTTTTCCATTTTTGCCTGTATAGGTAAGAATTTTTCACATAATTTAATACATCACTAACAAAATCTTTAAACCAAGTCTCACAGTTTGTGTGCTTGCTCAAAGAAGAGGCTGAAAATGCTATTTAAAAATGCCTTTTTTGTGTGACTCCTTCATATGTTATTCATCAAATCAAACCTAAAATTTAAAAATATGAGACTATAATCAAAGAAATTTTCCTATGTATTTTTCTTGATTTGTAGATGTTAAACTTTGATCCATTAGAGAAAAAATATACATCTTAACTTCAACAATAGATGTATAATAATATCCATAAATAACACTTTGAATGTTTCCTATTTTGTGCTGTAAGTAAATTCTCAAAATAATTATTTGAACAAAATAACTTGTTCTTAGATATTAATGTCCTGGTTAAATTTTTCTGTATTTAAAAAAAATTCCACATTTACCATGGACTATATACATCCTTAGTATTTGGGCCATTTTCAAAAAGCTCTGTTTTTATTTATAAAACATTTGTTTGTAATATTGTAATTAGAAGCATATACACTGAAGCCTTTCTTTTAAAACTCTTTCCTTTTTTTAATCTTCCAGCAGAGAAAACTTTCCGTCACCTCTTTCTCTTTAAAGTGGACAATTTAAAGGACTCTGTTTTCCATGTGACCTGCATTAATTATCCCACAGAAATTGTTTGTGTTTCTTTCTCTTTTCTCACCAGGTAGTTGGAGCCGCTGTCTTGTGTGAGTCTTCATATTTTGCAGTCTATCACTGTGCAAAGAAACAGCAGCAATCACTGAGCTCATCTCATTTTTAACCTGCAGCCCATTTTTAACCTCTTCCCCAACGTGACCCCTGGTTCCATCTAGATCAAAACAATAAAGCGTATTAGTGTATAAAGGAATATATTGGTGCGTTCAACTGGTTTTCCAGTTTCATGGAGTTCTAAGGCACCTATGGGCAAAAAAAAAAAGTCTATGGATTTTAAATGGTCATTTCTTCTTTTTTTCTTTTTAAAAACCTTTTATTTATTTATTTTTAAACAGAGGGGAAGGGAAGGAGAAAAAGAGAGAGAGAAATATCTGTGTGGTTGCCTCTCAAGTGCCCCTTACTGGGACCTGGCCCACAACCCAGGCATGTGCCCTGAGTGAGAATCAAACCAGCAGCCCCTTGGAACCAGTGACCCTTTGTTTTGCAGGCCGGGGCTCAATCCCCTGAGCCACACCAGCCAGGAGGTCATTTCTATACGTGCATTTTGATGTCACCTCTAGACTTATCGGCATAAAACTGAAATCTCTATTTTTCCTCCCAGTCTTGTTCTCATCCTAACAGTTTCAACTGCCAGTGTCACCGCTCTCAGTCTCCAAGCTGTAAACTAGGCAATGAACTCTGATTTCGAAGTCCAGTTCTTTCCTTCTCTAGATAGTCCCTATATAGCTTTTGATTGTGTTCTTGCTTGACTTTTGAACTCCAGATACCCAGGGCTAGTCAGGCACTTAAACATCAAATAAGTACCTTATCAATATCTTTCTGTCTCCCTGCTCTGCCTTTAATTCATTTTTAATCCCATCCCTGTCCATTCGACCAATCAGATGAATGCAAAGGTATCTAATTCCTCTTCCTAAAACACTACCATGCTGTTTCTCCACTCTTGTTCAAAGCCCGTTAGTGATAGTTTCAACTCCAAACCCCATTGGTCAGGTCCCTCTTCAGGCTTTATTTCATAGTTTACTTTCTTAAATAATATTCATATTAATATTAATTGTTTCAATCTCTTTGGGCTACAATCAATACAATAAAAATACCATAAACGGGGTGGCTTACGAACAAGAAAACTTTACAGCTTAGTTTCAGAGGCTGGGAAGTCCAACATCTGATGTCTGGTGAGGGCCTGTGTTCTCAACATTCCTCTGTTTGCTGTAACTTCACATGATAAAAGGGGCAGGAGGCTTTCTATGGTTTCTTTGATAAGGACGCTACTCCCAATCATGAGGCCAGAGCCCTCCCAAAGGGCCCCACCCCCTAGGGCTATCACCTTGAGGGTGAGGATTGTACCAAGTGAATTGTGGGGGACAGAAATAATCACACCACAGCACAAATACTCACAAGAAAGATTATTTTTAGTCTTTTCAATCTTCCAGGTACTGAGCTAAGTGCTTGAACTCTATAACCTAATTTAAACCTTGCAACAACCCAGAAGTAGGTGTCATTTCTGTCTACTTTTCACATATGAAGTAGATTTCAGTAGCAGACACAAGGTTACATGGTTACAGAAATAGAATTTATACCCCGGGCTTAACCTAAAGCTATGTTCGCAACCAATATTTTATAATACTATTCACAAAGCTTCACCTTCAACTGAATCTTTCCATTATATTTTCTTAAGTATCCCTTACAGTTTTTTGCCATTGTTTTTTTTCCTCACACCAGTGACCTTGGAATATTATTTCTTCTGCCCAGTGAAATGCCATCTCTTTTTGAAAGCCTAACACAAACCCCATTTTCTTGTAAAAGTCTAATCTAATCACTGTATCCTAAAAGTGGTCATGAAATTTCTTGATATATAATTCAATTGGCTAATCTTGATTTTTTTGTTTGAATTTATCTTTTGCATGCTCTTAGGTTGTAGCATTTATCCAGGCATATTATCAGCGACTTGGTGTCCCTAAAGTTTCTTACACATAGTAATAGACAAATATTCGATGAGTTGATTGTTTAAGAAATTCAGTTAGACTGGTAGCCCAAAGTGGTTGATCTGACTGTACTGACCAACCCAGCCGCAGTGATGAAATCAATTGCTTATGCAAACAATGCCATGGCCTTAAGATACTGTGATTTCAGATGTAACTTAAACATTTATCCCACCGAGAAATTACACCGGGTAATAGAATTTGGTCCATAAACATTGATTCCAAAAGTAATAGTTTTATAGCAATATCAGGTTCTTTACAAGTCAATGAAAATAAAAATATATTTAGAAAAAGGTCTTCAAAACATCTGTGGACAGGAAGTCAAGAAATATTAAACAATCCTTGGTAAAGAGTGATTTCTCTGTATTGCTCTTAGACATTCTTTAATAAGTAATGTACACTGAATCCAAGCTGTAAGGTATCAAAGATGATCTTTCCCTCTACTTCACCCTCAACACACACAACTATGAAATCTTTAACTCTCTCTCTCGGTTGAAGTCATGGAAAGTTATTGCCGGAAGATACCTTATAGATTCTGAGCCGAACCTTTTGCCCAGTGGAGAAAGTTTCTAGCTCACCTTGTGACCCCGTTACACCATCATTTAACTTTTAATTGCATACCTCCAGTAACAGAAAACTCAGTACTTCTGAGTTGGCCCAGCCCATTTCTCGCCATTTGTAATTGCTATACAGTCCTTTCTGATAATGAGCATCACTATTCTCCACAGCCTTGCTCCATTCCTCCTTATTCTGAGGGATGATGTTTTCTATTAGGTTAGATAAAATGAAACAAACCTTGATCTTTCGCAATGCAACTCCTCAAATTATTTGAGGGGAGTTAATCTGCTTCTCTTCAGTGCCCCTCTCTCCCTGTCCCTATCCTCCAGGCAAAAATCTCTCGTTCTTTCAGCTGATAGTCATTTGACTAAGTTTCCAGATGCCTCACCCTTCTGGCTTGTCTCCTCTCCCATCCTGAGCGTAAAATAAGCCAGATGTGGCCTGAGGAGGGCAGAAAACCCTGAATCTACAACTTCTCTTGCTTTAGAAATGGTATTTCTGTCATTGCAGCCTAAATTTGCATTAGCCTTTTAAACAGTAGCTTTATGCTCATGGCTTTTATTGAGCTTGTGGTCTACAGCCTCAGGCCTTGTACTTTTTCCTAGGAAGTTCAGTCAAGCCATGTATTTCTCATCCTGTCCTTATGTAATTGAATTTTTTTTTAAACTACGGGTAAGGATTTTCCTTCATGCTTTTTTGCCTTTTATCATGTCGGTACCCAGAGTGCATGATGGGACAACAGAAAAAACCACAAGATTCTTGGCTGCTGTAGGTGCTGAGAATCTGGAAGTGCTGTAGTGAATTATAATAAAAGTTCACTCAATAAACCCAAAACCCTATGGATATTAAAAGCATAAAAACAAGCAAACACAGGAGAAATCCCCCAAAGCCTCTTGCTGGTGAGAGCTGCCTTTCACCTTTCGTCATCCTAAAATGAGAAGATGAGGAGAGAAAAGACCTAAATCCTCAGTAATTGTGGCCTCCTTCAAGCACACGGATTTGCAATCCCTGAAACTTCCTGCCTTCATGCAGTTAGTTGGGGACCTGGGTGATGGGGCCAGAGGGGGCCAGGCAGTTTAAAATAGGAAGTTTTCGGTGCTTCCCTTCTCTAAGCCGATTAGCACACAGTCAAAAGCTTTCTCTTTCCTCCATTAGCACATACATTACTTTTTGCCCCAAACACTCAACAACTTCCTTTTCCTAGAAACAATTCCCTCTCCACTGGATGATGGGGGGAAATAAAACAAAGAAAAAAAATAAACATCTCTCTTCTAAATGTCCATTGATAAAAAATTTCTTTAACCCAAACGATGTGAATTTCCAGTCCTCAACCCCTCATTCTTTCTCTCGTTTTCCTTTCTTCTATTTATGATCTCTGCGCCTGCTTTGCTGGCCTTTGAACCCTTCCTTGGAGCACGCACGGTGCTTGGTTGATGAGAGGTGTCCGCGTGAGAATGCCAAAGTTGAGAACCTCTTTCCTGTCTTTGCCATATCAGTGCTGTCAGAGGGAAGGGGCGGCAGGAACTAGAGTATGCCAGCTTTCTCGCATCTGGGTACATCTCTTGTTCCAGAGTTCTCCCTGGAGTGGACTCAAGTTAGGCTTCTCCTGTAACCTTCTCTGCATGGTTTCATTCCCCACTGCCCAGCTTTTTCTCACTTCCCTACATGTTTCTGCTGAAAGCACTGCCACTTAAAGACATTGGCACACAATTCCCATCTCAGGCTCTGCTTCTTGGTAAAATGCATTAAAACTTTGGAATCATATCACTTCTTTAAAAACTGAAAAAACAGACCCCGTGTTCCTCCCCTCCCGGGCATTTACAAGAGGGCAATCTAAAAGGCCAAATATATCTGTTAGATTAGAAGCTTCTTTAGGGCAGAAATGAGGTCTAATTACCTCTCTGCCCCCTGCCTGCCCTGGGCCACCTGCAACTCGCATTGGGCTGAGCTCAACAGGTACAGTGTAAAAGAACACATAGGAAGTACTGGAAGAAGATTAAACAGGAAAGTTCAATGATAATTCTTACAACTTAGGAAAATTACTCCAAAAGGAGAGATGAACAAGTGCTCAGCTTCTTCAGAGGATGTGGATACATCCACACATTTAAATGTACGTTATTTCTTTATGGCTTTTTTCTACCTTTTTTTTACTGGATCTAATTTAGTGGTTCTCACACTTAACAAAAATCTTGTTAGGAGCTTTGATTGCCCGCAACTTGGATATTGTGACTGTTTTGTTTGACTTTATTATCTGTGCTACTTCCTCCTTGCCCTCTTCCGAAGATCCGTCTGGGACCTGTTTCTTTCTTTTGGTACCAAGTGTGTAGCTCTCTTGAAACACGACAAGTGAGAAATACATTGCAAGACACCGAGCAAAACATCTTACAGATTCTCTTCCTCTGTCTCCGTGGAAAGTTCATGCCGAATAGCCCAACATCTGTACCTCCTTTCCGGTCTCACCTCTGCTAAACTTCCTCCAGTATCTCTGTGGTTCTGGCTGTCTTTCCTCTTGCCCTTCCTTCCAACTTTCTGAATCTAGTCTTTTCTGACCCAGAAGCTTTCCAGCACTTCTGAAGTAAATAAAGCTCAACTTCCTGGGCTGTTTCTCTTCCCCTCTCCATTCGTCATATAAGAATCTAGAAGAAAAGTACTAAAATAAGTCAAGGAGGCTCAAAAACGTATAAGCTTCCTTTCTACATCTTTTTTCTTTGTCTCTCTCCCTCTCGTTCCTTCTCACTTAATCTAAATGCATTTTCCAATAAGTGTGTATGGCAATATTACAACACATCACTCCCGGCAGAGTGGGCCCTGACACCTGGGGAGACCGGCTTTTGCAGGAAGTACAGTCACTGTTGAGCATCGCATGAGCACAGGCTGAAAGGCTGAGCAACACAAGGACCCAGTAACCTCTTTACTTATCTGTTTGCTTTCTTTCTTTCTTTCTTTCTTTCTTTCTTTCTTTCTTTCTTTCTTTCTTTCTTTCTTTCTTTCTTTCTTTCTTTCTTTCTTTCTTTCTTTCTTTCTCTCTCTCTCTCTCTCTCTCTCTCTCTCTCTTTCTTTCTTTCTTTCTTTCTTTCTTCCTTGTTGAGGCCTCACCATAGGCACAATCATTTAGGACCATTATATTCTTGACTTGCTTGTTTTAGAAATAAAATGTTACTTTTAATTCAAAGGGAACTAAAAACATCTCTAGTAAGACTTAACACCTGCCACCCATCCCTCCAAAGAAAGGAGTATCTGCTTCCTTTTGCCGTGTAGGGTGATGCCGCACACACCTCATCTCCGTGGTTGTCAGGTGGTCAATGACTAAGACTAGATTTTCTGGTTTCCCAGCAGAGAAGACTTAAAGCCATCGTGATGGGGCAGCCATCTCTGGTACTTCTGTGATGAGCAGGGCTGCAGAGAGATTTTCATGCATTTTCTGGGCTTTGCATTACTTAACCAGTCACCTAATATTCCTGTCATGTAGTAAATTCAGAAAATTACTATTTGCTGAAAATTTTCACCGCTTCAATTTATGTGGAGACATAAGACAGTTTCCTGAGTCTGGAGTATTTCTGATTGCAAGAGAGACAATCTGGCCATGTTTGATTTCTAGTGCATCCAGCCACATTTCTAACCTACCAATTTTTTTTCCAATTTTGTCACTTGGTGTATTGACCCAACTTTATGAGTCAGGAAGATAAATAAGGCGATGATGATTAATTATTTCTTAGAGAGACAGAGTCTGATGATCCGAATGGTCCGAGGCTACCAGAAAAAGTAGAGACAGGTACTGGAGGACCATGCAAATAATCTTCGTGCCTGGAGTTGCATTTGATGCTAATTCTTGCCTCATGAACCGAGGACTTATTATTAATTATGGATTAGGAAAAAGCTCTACAGACTGATTTGCAGTACATTTGTTGCTTTACAGACAAATCTGCCTTAGAAATAATTTTGTTCACTTAGACAGCTGCCCTTCGGTTCTGTTAACCTAGTTCTAATTTACATGCAACCAGTTTTATAAATTAAACACTCAGTTCAGTGTTTTTATAGCAATTCCAAGTGAGCAAAAGTCTCTGCCTCTGGTATTTTTTTCTCTGTAATTCACAGATTACATTGTTAATAGTTTTGTTTTATTACAGCTGCACAACCTGGCTTTACTGGTTGGGTTGCTAAATAGAATGTAAAGTGCCCAGTGGAATTTAAATTTCAGATAAACCATGAATAAATTTTAGTGTAAGTGTGTCCCAAAAATTGCAATAATTTTTATCCCCCCAAATTATTCATGTTTTATTTGAAATTTAAATTGAACTGAGTGTTCTATATCTTTATTTGCTAAATAGGACAATCCTACTTACTGAGCTATACTTTCATGTACTTTTGTTCTCTTTAATAAACTCATTTCAATAGGCACATTTAACTTCTATGTAGGGTTTTATGCAAATAGAATAACACATTAAGAAAAAAACCTTATTTTAGGCCATCCTTTCTTGGGATGCTCATTCTTGGACACAGCACAATGCGGTGCTGAGGCCCATGCCGTCTGTGGAGAAAAGTGGGTCCCCCAGCCCCCGGTCCTGCCTTCCCAGCTGATGTCATGGTACAAAAACAAGCTGATTTTACTGGGCCCTGTTCCAAGGGCAGAGTCATGAGCAAAATAAACATATCCACTTTGTTGGTGTTGATTTAAGTCACAATTTGGGGTTGGTTTGTTATGCAGCTTTAGAAAACCGATACACCAGATTACAATGTTCATGAAATCTGAGTGTTTCCAAGTTCTCCATGGCAACATATTTAGCAACCATCTTTTAGAACCAGGTCTGTTTGCATTTGCAAATGGTTTGTATTTATGAGTTCTTTTCGGTTTTTTTGGTGAAGTATCACATACAGAAAGTCACCTGAGGCCAAAAGGCTTTTAATGCAAGTCAGTATTACTGTCTCCTTTCCTCCCATCTCACTGAATTCCTCAGTGCAGTGTTTTTCAAGTCTTTGAGTTATTTCTCCTGATAGTTACCTCCATATTTCTAAATAATATATATAAACTACAGTTCTTGATTCATCTATTTTAGTCATTAATAATTTTTCCTCTTGTCATCATGAAGATTTTACCCTGTCTACAACAATCACTCTTCCCCAACCTATTCCATCCCCCCATTGTAAAAATTTTACTTTAATACATGTTCAGTGTATCCGTGGTAAATGGTATTCAATATCAAGCCAGGTAGAGTACCATGATTACACATTTGATTTTAAATGGAATTAATAAATGCTACTTCTCTCTTTTAAACTCTTTTAACATTAGACAAAGCTTACTCCAATAGATCTGTTAAATGCCTCTCAGTACACTTTTTCACAGTTTCTATGTTCCTTACTGTGTTTCTTGGAAACAGGATTTTTGCAGGCCCAACGTTGAAGAGCGACCAGAAAAAATACACACAACGTCTGGGACAGTGTTTGTTGGGAGAGAACTTACGGTCAGAGCAGAAGCAGACTGCAGCTCCCCTGTTGGCCATTGCCTTCTGAGACAGTGCACCAGGCTCTAGGCCAGATGTCCTAGATGTTCTGGAGAAGGGAACTGGCCTTTCATTCAGCTATAACGTTTGTAAACTACATGATTAAGAGAAGCGTCCCTTCTCTAGTATAATCAGGTGCGATGTTCTAAGCCTGAAGGTTGTAGTTATATGACGTGGTAGACCAGTTGTTTTTAGCAGTCGTGTGCCATTTCTGTAATCTGTTAAGCTGGTACTTGGTCATAGTCAATTTTGATGGAGCCAGCGTAGGTAGCCAGTGATCCCATTCTGCAGGATGCGAACTCCCTTTCTTGGACGCCATCCTGCAGGAATCTGTCTTGAACAAGCTAACCTTGATTTGTGCCCTTGAAACTTTTCCCTCAAATGGAGCAGTTGTGCTCTCTAGGCCTGTGGTACAGCTCACTCCATAGGTCTCATTTCCGATGTTATCTTGGGAATTAATTTGTCCACTCTCCTGGGGTGGGGTGACTGTTTCCTGGACCTTATGTTCTTCCCTTTCATGGATAATGCCCTCATTTTAGTGGAAAAATTCTTCAATAGCTTCCCAAGAAAGTTTACACGGCCTGAAAATTTTTTGACCATTCGTATATTTGAATTGTCATTTTTATACTCTTGTTTGGTGAACTGACTGGCTAGGGCATTTTAGATAGATCTTCATTTCATTTGGACTGTTTTTATATATTACTCCATTATACTTACTTTATTTTTTAATATTGCTCTTGAGGAGGCAAATGTTAATCTGATTGCCTATTCTGTGAAATGACTAGGTTTTTGTTTCTGGAAATGGTTAGGATTTTTAAAAAATTCTAATAATCTAAGACTTTACAGTGAGGTGCCTCTTTTTTCTCATTTACAAAGGCTTCATGTTCAGTAAGAGGGTTATTATGCCCTTCAGTTCCAAGAAATCTTATTATATCATTGATTTGACAATTGTTTCTCTTCCACCACTACTCTTTTCCACTCTTATTTGAGCTCCTGTTTGTTGGATATTGGCTCTCCTGGAAGCATCCTTTAATATATTTATTTATATTTTCTATTGGTCACTGTCTGTTTTATTGTCCTGAGTTAATTTAAGATTCAATCATGCTGACTTAGTATGATTGTTTCTTTTGTAGACCATGACATTCTTATTTCCTTGATGCAGCATTTTCTTTCTTCTCTATTGAAGGTCATTACTTATATATTCTTTGAGGCATTTTTTTTTTTGGTCCCTACACGATCAGCATCCTTTGAGGACCCGGTTTTTCTGTATATTTTGGTGTTTGTGATAAATTTTCTTCACATATCTTACCATCCTTGACTATCCATTCACATCTAAAATTGGACACTTAAAACTAATTGTTTAGCACTGTGGGCTTATAAAGTGAGCAAATAGATAGCCTGTAGCTTTTTAATTGGTCATTTTTCTCTGGGGCAAATTGGTTTAATCAGAAGGGGATGCTACAGTTTTCTGTCTGAGGAGCATGGGTGGCTGTTCCTTTCCTGGAGCTGGGGTCTTTTAGGAAATACTTTCACTTTATTCCCTTTTTAATATTGAATGTAAATGACAATGTTGGGCCTCAGCTAATGAGGCAAAGCCTCTCTGGCTTGATTACCTATGAGCAGTGGTGTTCACACATGAGCATACATCAGGATTACCTGGAAGGCTTGCTATATGCCCCAGGTAACTGGCCCTGCCCTCCCCAGCTTCTGATTGAGGAGGTGTGGGAGGAGGCTGGAAAACAGGCCTTTCCAACAAGTTCCCTGATCTGGATGGAGCCTGGGAGCACAGTTTGAGAAACAAACTAGAGCTCTAGAGCAGAACCCTCTGATGACGCAGGAAGGTGAGTGAGAAGCCGCTGACTGTGCGCCTAGTGTCCTCATTCATGACGCTTGGAAACAACCCCTCTTTCTCATCATGCCAACCTTCATTCCTGACCTCAGTAGTAGTACCTGTGGTCTCTCAATCCTGAGACTTTCTGGGATTCTTCAGGAGTAAGTAAACACAATTCTTTTTTGGCCCAGAGGCACCTTGCTCTTTTTACCCTCCCTGCAGGAAGGCTGGGTTGGCTCACAGGCTCTCTGCTGAGACGTTTGTCATCTTTGCCTCCCTCCCACCCGGACTCTCTTTCCCTCTCTGTATTCTGAGCCTAACAGTTAGTAATGGCCGTGTTTTCACTGATGGTGGGGTCTGAGTGTTTTTTATTTCTTTTTGCTATTTGGGAGGGGTATTATTTGGAAGAAAGCATGTAGGAGAAACTTGGTGCATTATTTTGATAGTTATTTTGAAGAGGATTGTGAGGACCATTCTTGTTTCCATCATTTTGAAATAGATGAGCCAAATCTATGATATTTTCATTTTTGCTAGCTTTATTTTTAGAGGGAATTTTTGTGAGAACTATATATTTTGGGGTAGCGTTATTTGCAAACTGGAACTCTGTGGTATATAGTAATGTCTGGCTACTTAAAAATAGTCAATTGACCACGGCAAGATATGTACAATTGCCAGAGAAATAGTTTGTTAATGAAGAAGCGCTGAGACTTCCAAACTGCACTGAAAATTATAGCTAAAATAATGATTTTTGCCCTTCTGTTTTCTAATATCAAATTTTTATCCTATAATGCTCTCTTAAATATCCAGAGCTATGCTATCTAAGGTGGTGCCACTAACACTAAGACTACTTAAATGTAATTGAAATAAAATTTACTTCTTCAGCCTCATTTGCCTCATTTTTGTTAATCACAAGTGTCTAGTGGCTACTGTAATGACCAGCGCACATGTGGAACATTTCCAACATTGCAGAAAGTTCTATATAAAGTCTCCTTTATGTACAGAAGGAAAAAAGGGAGAAGAAAGAATAGCTTTGACTTTGAATGAAAACACTCTTTTGTCAATCTTACCCATTTGGCTCAGGAACCTTTGTTTGGAAATATCTGTGTCTTCAATATATGTCCAAAACAGTCAAACATCACATTTTTGGCTTGGGAGTGGTGCTCTGGGAGATGGAAATGATTTACATCAACATGCTGTGTAGATTTGTGTTAAATCATTCACATGCTGTTAAGGTGGAGATGTGCTCATGGGACTAGAAGTCCACCTCCCACCCTACCCAGTTCCCTACCTGGTTAGTGTCAGGAGATGTGTTGAAAGGCTGAACCACTGCAGGTGTGCTGTCAACGGGGACTGTAGCTCAGCATTTCTCAGACCAACATGGTGTGTGGTTTGTGTGCAAAGTGCCTGCTTTCCTCTGGGAAGTATGGGCGTTGGGGCTGAATAGTGGGTTCTAAGGAAGAGAGACACTCTTGAATTCTGACTGTATGTTTGTTGGCCTCTGTATCCCAACTTAATTGTGTATTGATCAAATAAACATTAGAGACTATTTATCAGGTCCCAGTGGAGAGCTATTTATCAGCCAAACGATGATAAATATGTTTATATTCCTGGGGCTGATTTTTAAAATGCTAAAAAGGTCTACTTAAACCTACCAATGAAACTGAAACATTTCTAATAATTATTTGCTCAATAAAAATAGGTACATGGAAACCAAACTGTCTTATTTCCATATTACAAAGAAATATTCTTTTAAAATCAGTAGGAGAAATCATGGAGATTGGTAGGTAGGAAGAAAGACAGAAAGAAAAAGGAAGAAAAAAAAAGAAAAAGAGGAAGGGAGGAAGGAAGGAAGGAGGGTTGGTTAGGTATCAAATACATGATTATATTAATAGTATTATTTTACTAATGGCAATAATTAACTGACATTTAGGTGTTGGGTACTTAAATTTTCTCTTTGCAGTTGCTTAGAAAGATGATCTCAGAACATTCTCCTTAAAATAGCCGCAGCCTTTCTTCTTAACTATAGAAAACAGCCTGGATGCTCAAGTTACATTCCATATCAGGCAATTTGTTGCAAAACTGGTTTTCTCTACCTGGATTTGTGAATGCCTGGTCTTAACCCACAGCAAGGTTGGGTGTTACCATGACCAGTATTTACGTGGAGTGGCTAGAAGCAGATTTCCTGCTAGAGCTCTCTAAGGAGGTGTATCTTCCCCCTACCCTATTCCTCTTTTTCTGGTAGACATTTTTTTTTTCGGTAAATGGGATGATTATGCTACTTAGATTTAGGGGGAAATAAAACTAGTAAGACTCATTGAAAACCAGTTGGAATGTAATAACTGTAGGTGCAGATAAGCTACAAATCAGCAAGGTTAAGTATCATGGCAAAATTATCTTTCCATCTTAGGATATGCATATGCGTGTTTTGTTTGTAAGTCCTATTATAGTCAGCAAATAACAACAAAACAGGTATAATAGCAACAAGGACCAACATTGAATGCTTGATATATATCAGGCACAGTGTCAAATGCTGTATGCATAAAGCACTAATTGTGCTTACAACTCTAAAAATTCTATGGAGTAAAGATTCTTATTCCAACTAAAGAAATGAAAATTAAAACATTTTTAGCACCCTACCCAATGTCTCCACTAGTAGGTGGTCAGTTTTACCCCCTTCACTTCAAAAGAACAAAGGTTATCTTAAAAAGCTATAACCTAAAAAAGTCATTGATGAGAGTTGCTTTTCTGTCTTTTTGTTCGTCAGTTCACTATGTAGATACCATATTATGGCAGAATGTTGCAAGAGGTGGGATTACTAGCTTATGCCAATTAGAGAAAAATGGATGAATAAACTGTGCTGACCAGGGAGGCAGTTAAGGTTCAAGAAAGAGAGAGAGGTGTAAAGAATGACCTAACTTCTGGAAACCTTAATGAAATATAGAGAGTGTTGAAGTAGACTTTCAAATAAAAGAAACGATTAGCAGAAATTAAAAATAATAGCTGAGAGACTGAACACTGTACATGGGGAAGGCAGAGAGCTAGTGGATGGAACAGAGGCCATGTCTGTTAAAGACACAGTACTGTTTCACATGGAATGTGAAACTGTCATACAAGGGTGGGAAAGCCAGACAAGAAACTTTCAAAGAAAAGGAACACACTGAAGATTCTTGATTAGGGGTGATGAAGATGAATTTGGAAAGAAATGATCTTATAGAAACTAGGGACTAGAACAGAGTTGAGTCATAATCCTCTTCCCTTCAAATATAAGAATAAATTGGTACCGATCAATGTATGAGCTAAACTTCTCCCTTTCCCTCTCCCTCTTCCTCAAGTATTTCTGCTACTACTAGACCTTGGTGGGGGGCAGTGTAACCCACTGATGGACTAAGATGGTAACCCTTTCATTATAAAAGACGGGAGGAAGGAGAGAGGAAAGGCATATACTAAACAAAACAAAGCAAAACTACGCACTTGAGATGAATTTGTTCTTTGCAATCTGATGTGGTCTGTATTTGTGATTCAATGATTATTTTTGAAAAGGGTATACATAGAATTTAGAATTCTGTTCCAAGAAACCCATTTTTTTATTTTTAATATTATCTAGTAGGGGTTTTATGAGGGTTTATACAGACAACCCACTTTTATCAATGAGTGTAGTTTCTAAACAACTTCTGGGCAGAATGAAGAATCTTATCCAAAGGCTACAGGGCAACTCACATAGTTAAAAGGAGAGTGTAGGAGGGTGAGTCCAGAAACTTAAGGAGAAAGAACCAAAAGAATGTGTCTTCAAGTTGCTATCGTTGGGTTATCTCATTTCTCTGTGATTTGTGTCTTTGCATTATTCTATTCAGAATTCAAATTCCCAAAGGAAATGATGTATTTGATGAGCTCAGTCTCACAGTAGAAATTACATGGACGACATTAAAAAGTTAAGAAGGCTTTATTTAAGGCTATTGCAATAGGGGTGATTTGGCCAGAACTCAGTCAGACTCAGCTCTGCTGAAACAAAGGGAGTAGGGTGTTTAAGAGGTGGGGTGAGGAGGAAATCCTGAACCATCTGTACGTACTAATTGACTCTAACCCACCCCCCAAAGTAAACTTTCTTGTATCTTTATAGCAGTAGACAATTTTACAACTTGGATCAAGGCTCCCAATGAAGTTAGTCTCTTACCCTTCCACAGAGAGAGACTGGGGAGCCAGCTTCCTTGATAATTACACTTCAAATGGATAGTTCTTTCTCCCTTAAGAAAGACAGTTTTAGCTTATAAAACTGGTAAAAGGTTTTTAAAAATATTTTGTGTCTCAAAGAAGCAGAGAAGTAACTTATTAGAAGCTTTATCTTGACAACACTCTAAGAAAAGGGACCTCATAGGCCATCCTAGTCGCCTGGGTCAAGGCCAGCTTGAGCCTGCCTTGGTCTTGGTGGTGTGGGGAGGCATCTTCCTTCATATTCCCACCTGGACAACACTGAGTGGGTAAAAGAATCATCCTCAAAGGAAGTGTGAGAAAGAACCACCGGGAAAAAAACGAGCATGGTGGGGAGGACATTATAGATAACCAGAATGTACCTGGCACTGTGTCAGAAGTTAGAAAAGAAATTTAACATTTTCTTAGAAAAAAATAAACAGATCCACTCAAGATCATTAGCAAACGATTTAAAGGCAATGCAGAACCAGGGACAAATCCTATATAATTGGTCACTCCATGAGCACAGTGTTGCATTCAGAGGAAATAAAATCCTAGCATTGCAGACAATTGAAATTTTTCCTGTGACCCCTTAAGCTTTCCAGATGAAGGATTATAGTGCATGATGCAAAGCACCAGATATTTAGAAATCCTTATTATATTTATCAGTCTCTGTCAGGGTGATGTACTCTTCGTCCCCAAAGTCTCCCAAACTGCCTTTGTTCCCACCTCTCCCTTTCTCTCCCCTCTCTCTCTTTTTCTCTCTCTCCTTTCCTCTCATGGTTTGAGATCTATTTGTTTCTCTTCAAAGTATTCTCTGCTTCTTCTCGTGACGTTAGTGCAGGATTTCCTGCCTTTTTCCAACTCTGCTTTCCTAAGGAACAAGTAATACTGACTCTTCCTCGAAGTCAAAGCTGGAAGGTTAAGCTGTGGGTACCTGGCCCTTTTCCATTCTGATCCCACCAATCTGAGAGACCATCCTACAAATAGTGTGTGTGCTTGTTGAGGAAAGTCAAGATGAGGAATTTTATCTTGTTTATCATATCTCTTCAGCGCCCACTTATCATGGGGTCTGGCTCAGAGTTAGTGTAGCTATATTTTTTAAACTGAATTGTTGAGAGAGATTTTCAAGCCTTTGAGGAATCAAGGTTCTTGAGCAAGTACAGAATAGGAACTATTCTGTGTGTGCATTTGGCATCTGTGGAGCAGTGCTAAGGTGTTGCAGAAATTAGTGATGGAGAAAATTAGTGATGGAGAAATACAGCAATTCCTTGAGTACCTTTAGTGATAATCTCAACTATCTAGTCTCCCAATCCAAATGGAATACTCAAGAGTCTGGCAGAGATGGGAAGAGAGAAGAATGAAAATGAAGGAAAAGAGAAGAAAGAGGGTTTGGACATACCTCTCCCACCCCCCACCATTCCAGACTCTTCCCTGAGTCTCAGAAACCAGACCAGGTTGTTGGACTTCAGGCTATCTGGGAAAATACCAGGTGAGTGGTAGCATGTGCAATGTAGCCCATGTACAGAACCCCTATTTATGTAGCCATAAAAATATTATTATAGCAACAATACTGTCTTGTTTCAAAAGAGTATCGAGTGGTTTAGCTAAGTTTATATGGCACTCTAATTGTAATGTTTCCTTTCAGTAAAATTCTAGTTGCATGTTTTTCAAGAGACCAGATAGGTCTTTTAATAGGTTTAAAGAATATCCCTATGATGGGAAATGGAAAACACATAGAATGAACAGAAAATGGGAAAGTTTTGCAAGAGAAAAATACCTGAACCACTCCTTAAGATATCTGTGTGATACACAAATATCGAAGTTTGTGCTTAGAATGCTTGCATACAGTATAAAACTGTGATAACTAAGAGTTGGGTAGCAAGCTGTTCTGTCTGCAGTACTATGGATCGCCCTCGGAGCACAAGAACTGCAAGATCAATGTGGAACACATTACCGTGGCAGAAACAGCCGAGAACCATGGCTGGGAGCCACCGCTTTACTTTTCCAGTAGTTGTTAGAAGCTTTTGTGTGTTCTTCTCCCTGCATCAAAAGCCTGAAATCCCGGAGCTCCAATGATAGATTTACACTGGGATTCGAAGGACAGCCAAAATGCAACAATGTTCTCAGGTTTCTCATCGCAGACGCTAATTGAATACAATGAAGGCCCAAATCAAGATTGTGAGTGTTTAAGGCCCCTCCTAGAGCAGATAGGACTGATTAATGCAGTTTCAATTTTGTTCCCATTCAAGCTCAGGAAATTGTGTCTCATCCATTTGGAAACAATACCTTGGAAACGTGACATAAGGGCAGGAAACCACATACCAGACAAAGGAAAAAAGGCAATTCCTAGGCAAGGTCTGTATAAAGGTGCAGCCCGACTTGGGTCCACAAATGCACCAGAGCACGGGCCGATCCCCTGTGAACTATTGAAAGAAATTCCAAAGGCCGACAAAAGGACTCAGTTTCCATGTCATGCTATGAACTGGTATGATTCCACTTTTGCATAAATTAATCGCAGAACTATAGTAATTTCCTGCTAGGATTCCAAATTTAGAACCTGGTTCCGCCTTCCAGTCTGTACTACAGATCTCTCTAATGCAAGTCAAGTCCTGAAGGAGCTGACAGCGCTAACCTCAACCCAGAACGTTTGATCTGCTTCTTGTCTCTCATCTTCTTAAAAGCACTGCTCTCTGATTTTTCTCTCTTGCTTGCTTCAGTGGTAGATCTCCCAAAAGATGTATAGTTTGGGTGGCTTTGGCAAAATGCTTTTATGCTTTCCCTTTTACATAAGCCTGAAATTGTTAGATCTGGATTCAGTTTAAAAGGCACAAAGTACAAAAAAAAAGCCAGAAGGAATTATTTTGATTCTCTCAAACTTCATCATACATATCAACAGACATATAAGGAAGAAGAGTCTACTTTCTTGATCGCTTTTCTAAATAAGTGTTTTTAAATGCAAAAATCTGTCTCAGACAAGGAGCTTGCAAATTGCTAGCTATTTCTGAAGGCATTGAGCCTAAATTATAAACAACGATTTTTTTATAATGCTCCGTCTTTCTTTATGACAGGATCAGAGCCCATCAATTCATCGTCTCAAATACCTCTCAAGCTGTTCTCTACATCCCCACTATTGAAGTCCTAGTTTAAGGTTTGATTATCTCTTGCTGGTGTATTGCAATGCCTTCCTTGAGTCAACTTGCTTCTAGATTCTAGTGGCAGCATCTTTCAGTCCAAATATTTGGCATAGCACTCAAGGTTTACAAAAATTTTTTATGTGTGTTTCTTCCTGAGAATCCAGTCTCATTTGTACCCAGGCCTACAAACATGGCTACTGTCATGGGTTCCTCTGAGATGCTGCCTCTTGTACCTAAAAGACCTCTGACTAAAATTCTCTTTTATCAAATCTTTGCTATCTCAAGACCTATCTTGGTCTCACCTGCTCACAGTCAGGGATAAAGCCAAACATGGTACAGATTAGTAGATAAATATTTAGGTCAGTGATAAATCTTAGGTCAGTGGTAATATTAACATTGCTCTGTTTCCTATATTGAGCTGCTATACTTTAGTTCTTGTTTGATGCCAAGCTTCCTGTAAACTCCTATTTTTTGTACCATCTGAAACAGATAAATGGGTGATATAGCACAAAACCATGACAGGAATTGCAGACAGCAAGACAATGGGCCGAAAAAGAGTAAATGATAGGGAGAACTACGATCTCCTAAATATTCTTGGGATTTTTTTACAGTGTATGGAATGGGAATGAGGGCTTTGTTGTTTAAAGAGTAAAGAGAAGAGTAACCCCTAAAGGTAGAGAGGACAGGGGATACACAGGTGGCAGGCATTTGGCTTCCGTACCAATCTGTCTAACAATCCATCTGTTCCCTCTCCCTTAGCTATCATTGTCATTATCTGATGTCTGAAGGGATGGGGGCTTGCGGACAATTTGGTTTTTCTCATTCCTATTAGTAATCATGGGGCAGAGTCATTTTCTTCAGTGGTAGGCCATGGTCTCTGATGGTAACTAAACTTCCCATGTTGAGTCCATACAGGACTCCTCTTTGGGCCCAAACAGAGACCACATGTTCTCCCTGCCTGGGACCGAACCTCCCCCTTTCCCAACTCCCCCTTGTATGAGAATGTCTGCTTCCACAACTTCATGCTGAGTGCCCAGAAGCAGGCCAACCCGACAGACGTCCCATATAATGTCCTTGTGAGTGAAAGACATGGTTTAAGACAATGGATTTAAAAAAAATATTTTTAATGCTAAATATTAATCAGTGTTCTCAAGGGAGCAAGGAAATGGACACCCCCAGACACCACTGTTAGATGGCTAATTGGTACAAACTTTTTGGAAGAAAATTGCAAGATGCCAGTGCACTTCCTTTTTGTTGAATTCATCTTAATTTAGTAATTAAACATGTCCACAACGGTTATCTCATAAAGCTGTTCCTTGCATGTTGATTTTAATAGTGAAAAGTGCAAATAACCTAAATGTTAAAGTAAAAGATTAGCGCAATAAACTTTGACATATCTATACATTGGAACATTTGCAACTATTTCAAAATGATGTTAAATGACAGAAAAATTCAGAAGTGATAACATGTCAGTTAAGAATGTGAAATTCTTCATTGCTTGTTGATGCAGTTCATGTTCTACTTATTTACTTAGTTCCTTATCTGTGTGTGCATTTTTAGTCTTTTGAAAAATGAACCTGTATAAGTTATCTAAAAATATCTTTGAAATTTGCGTGAGTGGTACAGAGGAAGTCAGGTTCGAGGTTTAGCTGTAGGAGCTAGACCAGATGAAAGTAGATCTCAGAATAAAAAGAAGGACTGATTTTTGTTTCCCTGTTAAAACTTTCAGCTACATTCATATTCACGAGACATGACACTATTAGGCCAGATTTACACACCACAACGTGAAGTGGAAAGTAAGCAAGTAATTAATTATTCTGTTCTATAAAGACAGAAAAGGGAGGAAGTGGTTTACCCAAAGCCCCTTTGGTGCTGATAGCAGTCTGCATGAGCAGAGTGTTAATCTATGATTTGGTCTCTGCTCAGCTTTATATTCTTTATATAACAAGAGTTGTGGGTTTTTTTTAAATAGTCACCAAATTAAGAATTAAAATCTTCTGCCTATACTTGACTTGTGGAAATTCTGTTCTGTCACAGTTTATTAAAGACATATACTACATATCTTGCCCAAATGAGGCATCAGTTTGAGCAGACTAATAATACTTGAGATCTAAGGGTTTTATAACGTGTCAAAGCTTGTGGCTCTAATATATGAATATGATGTATTGCAAACTAAACGTTTGACCATCCTATGCAAATCTATCTAGTCTCAGGTAAAAATGGTACAAATACCCATGAGACTATAAAAATATAATTCCACTAAAAGAGTAGTCTGCAGATTTCCTATCGGATATAACTGCCAGATAATATGGAATAGACTACAGTGGCCAACAGTGTTAAGGCAACACAGTTGAAGCTACTTTGGAATGTTTACAGCAACTGTTAGAGGCTCTTGTGCAGAAGTCACATAAAAACAATCTTGAGGTTGTGAATCTTAATGATAGCTTTTGTCAAAGAGATTTAATATTGAAAAATTCTTTTGAGGTGCTTAATCACTGGCGGTAGCTTGTATTGTTCATGTTTATGTGTGAATCTTTGTTGTGAAATTTGGTACATCAGAAACGATTCTCCTTATAATGGCAACTACCCTGTTGCACTTCAAGTTGCATAAGCTTGATTTCAAAACACTCACAAATGAACCTATATATAGAAAATAGTACATACACATACACACTCAGAGCTAAGTTCCATGTGTGGTATTTTGACAGAGTACAAATATAGCATGTTCAGAGTCACGTCAGCACTTAACCCAATTTATTTACTTAAGCAAATATGGTAAAAAGAACCAAGCACATAATGTCTTGGCAACACTTAGCAGGGAATATTTGGGTCGAAACCTCATAAACATATTTCATCTGATTTCGCACCCATGAAACGGAGGCCCTGAAACCATGTACAACTTGGAGAGATCAGCTGTACCTTCGAGATAAGTGCTTGGCAGTTGCTAACGAAGGAACCTGTGGCCCCCAGCTTGTGGCAGGTTTACTGGGTAAACGTTTTGAGCGCAAGGAAAGGGCAGGAATACATCTTGCACTGTCTGCTGCTGTTTCTGTAGAGCTCCGGGCACATTTCACTGTCCTTTTTTTGTCTCTCATTCTTGGAAATTTCCAAAAACCTTCTCTTGCTGCTGGTGTTGACTGCCTTGGCTGACAGAGAGAGAGAGAATAAGAAAGGTAGTCCAAAGGCTCATTTAAAAAATGATTTTCTTTTGAGAGTGACTATTATTTGGAATTTTTAATAAGTGATAGGTGGGTAAATAAACAATTTAAAGTCGGGGACATCATGCTATTCAAGGATTTTTTTTTTACTTTTTTACTATTATAAAATCTTGATATGAGCACAATGGCCTACCAAAGATAAAATAATGGTTGTAACCCTACATTTAGATAAACATTCTTAAGAACTAAAGTCTCTGCAGTAAATAATTACCCAATAATCTTATACTATAAAGGGAAGGCCCCTGTAATTACTACCATTTTAAAATCTGACAAAAAGTGACTCCTATCAGCTAATAGAAAATGTTCATGTATCTCTCAACATTACAATAATTGGCAGAATATTTTTTCAGCTTTGCAAAATAGAAAAAATTGGTAGATGCCTGAACCTTTGCAGATTTTACTTATTTTAGTCTTCCTATGATCATTTTCAGCACTCTGACTACTTCTCCGCTCTCTCCACCACAAATCAGTGCAAGCAAACTTACATTTAAACCAGAGAAGGGAGTATTTCTGTTCCCACACTAGGAAAAGGGGAAAGCATACCCATGCCGTCCCCCTGAATTTCGTTGCATAGGGTTTTTTTTTTTAAAGACTGGGTGAGGGTATGTGTGCGTTGAGTCAGGGGAATCTGTTAAAAATGAGGCATCTGGTTACTCTAAGATCAAAACCAAATCTTCTTTGGTCTCACGTGAAAAACTGTGCAGTTTGGGACTCATTGTTCTTAATTCAATTACAGCCCCCTTTTATTTATTTATTTTCTTAAATCTAAGGCAGAGCACAAGACAGACAAGAAAAAAAATGAAAAACACACACACACACACACACACACACACACACACAAAACAAAGGGATGATCATACTCTGTGGGCTCTCAAGACTTTTTTCCCTAGGCTTCAAAATCAACCTACTCCAACTGCATGGGGACAGCTGAAGTCAATTTCACCGGGTTGCAAAGAATGGGATCCTTTGTTATGGGGACTGCATCCCAAGCTGCTAAATAGGATGCTTGCGGGCTTGCTCCACCCACTTCACATTTTCAAATGCCCCTGCGGCTACTCAAACTAATTGTTCCCCAGCATTAGGCAGGCTGAGCCTAAACCCTTGTTTGCTTCCATTGTTTGTTTTCTCCCCTCCACTGGTGCCTCATTCTTTATTTGTTCTCAAGCACCTGATTTCATTTAGGTTGATAAATTACTTCCCTTAGTACATGCTTTCTAACACCTTCCACAGAAGAACATGCTTAAGATGTACTTGTTGAATAGTTTTTATTTTATTTTTAAAGACAAAGTTACAAAGTCCTAATCATCCATGCTGAACTCTTGGCCTGTTTTCTGTATTTTTTTTTTTGCTGGGAAAAGGACTCATTTAAAAAATGTTTTAAATTTATTTATCTTTAGAGGGGAAGGGAAGGAAAGAGGAGAGAAGTATCAATGTATGGTTGCCTCTCATGCATCCCCTGCTGGGAACTGGCCTGCAACCCAGGCATGTGTCCTGACTGGGAATTGAACCGTGATCCTTTGGTTTGCAGGCCCACACTCAATCCACTGAGCTCTACCAGCCAGGGTTTGTTACCGAACAAGAGGTCCGAGGGAGGGGCAATACAATATTTGGCCCACTTAGGGATGCCCAAAACTGCTATACAACAGGGGCCCCTCCCAAAACAAAATACTAAAATCTACTGGGCCCTTCTGTCTGCCGCCAATTGGAAAGACATCTCTTAATGCCAGAGATTTGTGAAAAGGAAACAAAATGTTTATTTAATGCTATTCAGGCCTAATGCCACCACTAAAATATCAAAGTCCTTTAGGGTATACATCTACACCCACACAGCGCTCCCTTCTCCCACTGTCCCAACTCCGGGTACCGTAAATCAGGAAAAGAGCACACGTCTGTGTTTCAGGCCGCTGGCACCGTCAGCTGTGTCACTGTGCAGGATCTCGAGTTAATCCAAAGTACTGTGGTACCCTCTCATGGTCCACTGGCAAGAGTCCTTTGTACCCAGTTCCAGTCAAAGTCTCTCTTGCTCTTTCAGGCCACGTGGCCAAAGGAGGCACCTCAGAGCCGCGTGGGCCTCTTCTACCAAAGCTGCAGGAGTTCACACTCCACCAAAAGCATATGGCTTTCTTCTTCACCTGGCTGCAGGGATATCCATTCTGGAAAAGCTGCCTGGTTTTCCCTTTCACCTGGGCAGTTATCCCCTCATGTCCTGGAGCCCATCTTTTCCAAGCTCCCACACAGGATCTCCTCACTCTGGAGTGCAGACCCTAGTTCCATCCTGAGTCCTCAAGCCCTTCTCATTCAGGAGAGCAGACCTTAGTTACATCCTCCTGAGTCCCAGTCCACTACCTTCTCCCTCCGGCTCCAAACTTGGCCACTGCTATTTAACATATCTATGAAACTAGTTAAAGGTTATAGATATGTTAAATAATCATTCCAGAGGTTAGCTGCAAAACTGTTGCTATGCAAAACAGTTCTCAATGGCCCTGCTCCATTCATCCCTTCCCCCTGGGGGGGCGCGGTGAGGACACCTTATATGTCTCTCCAATATTCCTATACACTTTGAATTCTGGACACTATTCCAAATCTTTTTTTGGGGGGCCCCCCCTGGCTGCACCCTGTATCAGGTTGAAAGTATTTTTACACTCAGGAATTATATTCAGAAAGATTGATTAGATACTCATTATTCTCTGGATCTAGGTTCTCCAAACTTTTTTGATTGCCTAGTTCATAAGTAAAAACATTTAGTGTTCTATAATGTTTATATATTTTTATTTTGCATACTATATATAAAATATCTAAACTAATTCTTTTATATTATTTTAAAATATTTATTTTAATAAATATTAAATGAAATACTATATGTTGTATATATAGTATTTTATATATTTTTATATAAATAAATTAATTCTTTTATATAAAATTTTATATAAAATACTGCAGAGCTTTTATAAAAATAGAAACTAGAAACTGATTTAAATATATGCTAATAATATATTCTTATCTTTTTGTTTGTACATATCCCTCAGGTAAGGACCTTAATTCTAACCCCTAACCCTAATCCTAACCTTAACTCTGACCTAGTCCAGCAGTTTTTAAACTCCAGCACAAAGAGTGAATCACAGAGCTTCTGGGTCAGGATGTCTGGGGTAGCACCCAGACATTTCTATAAAGCTTTCAGGTGAAGAACTGCACTTCGAACAATAGAGCTCTGATCTATGGAATGCTTTCTTGATTGGATGACTGTAAGACCAGGTTAACTTTTAATGTCATATTTCACAGATGCCCAAAATACAGGACTTGAATTCATTTGACCCAGGTTGTATATATCAGCTGACTATGGTTATTCCTTCTTCCCCCGTCCTTTGAGAGCTTTTACATACCTAAGTAAATATGCATTAAAAGTTCTCTAACTCAGACCCACTGGAAAAAGACCAACTGAATTCAGTGACAGGTGCTTCTTGACAAGCAACTCATCCCCACAAAATTCAGTGGAAGGATTAACTGAAAATAACCCACAGATTTATGAATTAGATTAAAGTGCAAAGAATATCATAGTATTTAGGTTCAACTTGATGACTTCCAAGTAATTTGAAAAGATTTTGACCTTAGCAAGTGGAACATTCTCTGAAATGTTGTTTACATTTCCTGGAAACTTGCTCACATAATCAATTTGCTTAGCAAACTTTCAGGTCAAGGACAATGCAAAGAAAAATGAGAGCCTCATAGATGTGCAGAGATACCAAATATTTTATGGGTTAATGAAATTTTATACTATTTTTGATAAAGTAAACACCCTCAACTTTTCTGTGGCTTACAGTTTTATAGATTTCTGTGCTAAAATAATACTTGTTTAACCGTTTATTCGTTTATTCGACAGAGTATTGCATACCCATGATGTGCCAGATACTGTGCTGTGCATTTGTGAGTAAATATGTGTGCTATGCAACTGTGCTCTGCAGCTGTGAAGGAACTATGCAAATGCATGTAAAGTTATAACTATTAAATGAGCTAAAAAGAGAGATGTATGATGCTATGAAAGTGTGATAGGGGGAAATGACTAAATGGTCTCAGGGGTAAATGCGTGCAATTTCATTCTAACCTTGTGGCTTGTCCTTAAGTATTGAATATTCGATTTGTGGGGATTTTAAAGGTCATCAGTACATAACTAAAGGACAGACCATCAGATTGAACAGACTTTCAGTAGGTATCTAAGACCACTGGGTATAGTGGGTTCCTAAATGGTTTCAGAAGGGCAAAACAAGAATAAATAATATGGCACTGGCAGAGGCTAAGATAATAGCTGAGAACCTTGGGTCAGCAAGTGACTGGTGTCATTTAGTTTAATCATTAAATACAATGCTTGAAGAATGGGGTTGAAAAACTTCCTTCTAGACAGATTCTGAGGCTCATAGCTGTTACTGCCAGATCTGCCTTTTTTCTTCTGAGTGGCTTGTGACCTGCCAGTTTCCCAAGTAAGCAAACTGTCCTTTGCGTTTTGAAAGGTCCACTGTTCTCAGCATCCCTGTCCTAATCCACATGATGATGAAGTCCTCATCCTACACACAGCCAAGCTCTTAAGGACCCTTCACGTTTTAGCCTGCTATGCGCACACAAGGCATTGTTACTCTTGATTTAATTACAGAGTAACATTTTCATACTAATCAGAGACTTGCTGGCTTTAATGACTACACACTATTCCATGGGAAGGAAAAAAAAACCACTCGAACAGATTTTAAAATATGATGTTAGCAGGAGTGTGATAAGTGTTTTCATTCTTAGATGCCAGTCTACTAATAAAATAGGTTTATGCTGGGTATCTTGAGAATATTTTCATTTGTATTTTAAACCAGACCTCAGTGCAGGAACTTTCCCTGGTGAAACAGATATTTATTGAAATGGATTCTCTTTTTCCATTTTCCTTCAAGAAGAAAAAAATGTGCCACTGTTGCTTTTCTGAAGGAAATTCTCTTTTATTCAAAAAATGATTTGCAGAATGTTATTTATCCTTTAAACTCTGTCCCTTTCTGATTCCTCAGCCAAGGTTACTTTGTAATATCCATCATGAGAGGGATTAGCAAATTTTCTCAAAAAAAAGGAAGTGTATTGAAGCCTGATTTATGAATGAGTTGACTTTGGTTTTCCCTGCTACTCCTCCTTTATTTCAGTCAGTTTGGGAAAGTGAAAGGCAACATCATCTTTGTGGAAACCTGGCTGGAAGAAAATGTATGACCTTTGAGGCATGTGAATCTGCCAGATTATTATTTTTTAAATTATAATTCATTGACTATGCTTTTACAGTTGTCCTGATTTTTCTGTCTTTACCCCTCCCCCCCCACCTAGCACCACCCACTACCTCAGGCAATCCCCCCACCATCATTCATATCCATGGGCCATGGGTATAAATTCTTTGGCTACTCAATTTCCATACTGTGCTTTACATCCCCACGGCTGTTCTGTAACTACCTGTTTGCACTTATTAATCCCCTCATCTCTTCACCCATTCCCCCATACCGCTCTCTGGCAACCATTAAAAAGCTCTCTGTATCCATGAGTTTGTTTTCGTTCTTACTTGTTTAGTTTTGATTTTAGATTCAATTGTCAATAGATTGTATATTTTGCCATTTTACTGTGTATTGTTTTGATTTTTGTTTTTTTAAATAAATTCCTTTAACATTTCATATAACAATGGTTTAGCAATGATGAACTCCTTTATGTTTTTCTTGCCTGGGAAGCTCTTTATCTGCTCTTCAATTTTAAATGATACCTTTGCTGGGTAGAACAATCTTGGCTGTAGGTCCTTGCTTTTCATGACTTTGAATATTTGTTGCTAATCCCTTCTGGCCTGCAAAGTTTCTTTTGAGAAATCAGCTGATAGTTTTATGGAAACTCCCCTGTACGTAACTAACTTCTTTTTTTCTTGCTGCTTTTAAGATTCTCACTTTATCTTTAACCTTTGGCATTTTTTAGTTATGGTGTATCTTGGAATGGGCCTCTTTGTATCCATCTTGTATGGGACTCTGTGCTTCCTGGACTTGCATGTCTGTTTTCTTCATTAATTAGAAAAGTTTGCTTTCATTATTTTTTCAAATAGATTTCCAATTTCTTGTTCTTTCTCTTCTCCTTCTGGCACCACTATGATGTGAATGTTGGATGTCTCGAAGTTGTCCCAGAGGCTGCTTACACTATCCTCATTTTTTTGGATACTTTTTTCTTCTTATTGTTCTGATTGGTTGTTTTTTACTTTCTTATATTCCATATCATTGATCCATCCACTGTACTGTTATTTCCCTGTAAGTTGTTCTTTATTTCAATTAGCAAATCCTTCATTTCTGACCTTATCTTTTTTTGTGCTGTTGAGGTCCTCACTAAATTCTTGAGAGTCCTTATTACCAGTGTTTTGAACTCTGCATCTGATAGATTGCTTACCTCCATTTTGTTTAGTTCTTTTTCAGGAGTTTTGATCTGTTCTTTCATTTGGGCCTGTTTCTTTGTCTGATCATTTTGGCAGCCTCCCTGTGTTTGTTTCTATGTATTATATAGAGGTGTTTTGAGTCTGTGTCTTGGTAGCATTGCATAGTGTAGTAGGTGTCATAGGGTCCTGAGGCACAACCTCCTCTTTCACCCAAGGTAGGTATTCCAGGTGCACACTTTGTATGGGATGAGTATACCCTCCTGTCGTAGTTGAGCCTTGGTTGCTGTTTGCAGATCAATGGGAGGTATTTACCCAGGCCAGTCAGCTGCAGGGATGGGCTGTGACCACTGACCACCAACCTTCACCCTCTGTGGAGGATCAGCTGTGCAGGGGCAGGGTGGTCGTGCTCCAGTGTGCTCTGTAGCTGTCCACTGGGTGTGCTGACCCTAGGATTTCCTGGGTAGTGCAGACTAAGGTCAGCCTCCACCTGTGTTTTGCCTGGGGCCACCCTGCCTGAGCTGTAAAGCAATCTGAGATGGCTGCTACTTGTGCTGGGCTTGGAGATTTCCAGGTGAAGCCAAACTGTGAATCTCAGCTAGCTGCTGCTTGTGCTGGGTCTGGGGCTCACTAAGGCCAGCTGTTGCTTGTTTGAGAGGATTTAGGAAGTTGTGAAGCATGCGCCAAGACCAGTGATTCACATGAAAAAGCTATTTGGGTGGGCCCATACATTTGGTGTGGCGAAGTCTCCTGGGCCTGCAAGGTGGGCCAAACAGTGTTAGCCAGGTTGACAGAGTCTCAGATATGGCACCAGCCTGCCAGCTCTTTTGGGGTATAGTGTTTAGAAAAGGGACAATGGTCTCTGCTCACCTTAATGCCAGACACTTCGGTTTCTCCCTGGAAAGCACTGGTGCCTTTGAAGCTGCTGCCCAGGACTGGTGCTCAGAGGAATGATTCTGAATAGGTGAGTTCATGTGTGGGTTCTTTAAGGGGAACTGCTTGGGGCTCCCTCAGTTTCTTTCACTGACTCAGTCCCTGCTGGTTTTTTCAGCCAGAAGTTGTGGGGACTTATATTCCTGGTGCTGGAATCCTGGGCTGGGTGGCCTATTGTGGGTCTGGGACTTTCACTCCTGAGATATCCTTCCTAAATTTTTATCCACCACATGTGTGTGAGGGACCAGCCTGCTCCATGTCTGTGCTCTCCTACCAGTCTGGATGAATGTGGTTTCTTTAATTCCGTAGTTGTCAAACTTCCATTCAACTTGATTTATTACGGTTCTGAGTGATAGTTGTTCTATGTTTTAGTTGTAATTTTGATGTGGTCGTGGAAGGGGCAAGCCATGTCTGCCTATGCCGCCATCTTGACTGGAAATCCTTGCCGCATTATTTCTCAAGTAACAATTGTTCTGAAACCACTTCACTTAGCAAATTTTTCTGACTTAATGAATTCTAAAAAGAATGAAACTTTTCTGCTTATTGGTTTTCCGCAACTGATTCAGTCAATATGGCTATTAAAATTTGGGGTAGAAATCTAAGTTCCTACAGATTTTTATCAGTGGATCCATTCTTTATTCTCCAGGCTACATGACAACTAATATTGTGGTTCAGGAATTCAAACCTCTTCATGTGGGTGATGCCTCCCTGTAGTGTGTCCCTAAAAATGAGCTATGTGTGCTATTTGTTACAGTAAGGTTTAAGAAAAAAAGAAAAAAAATGGCAACACATTATATTTACTTGTTCATTAACTTGTTTATTCCCTGTGTTTGGACAGCTGCTATACCATAACTGATGACTGACCTGTTAAATTCCTAGAACTCGACACCTCACTATTTACTTCATTCTGTTTCAAACCTGGAAATTCAACTTAAAAAAAAAAGCCAGCAAAGATCTACTATTTTCCTAGAGCTGTGCAAAAGGGGACAACATACAGTGTTACTGGTGAAATAAACCATAGGCCTATACACACACACACAAAAAAGGTTTTGAAAACCTCCAGTACTTTGAGGATTAAATATTATGTTATATAAAGAAGTGAATAATAATCGTGCTTGAAATTCACCTAAAGCTTGAAGTACTACTGAATACAGGTCATTAACCTGGCTTTGCTGGTGTGTAGGTTCATGTTAGATTTCAGGTTTCACTGGGATGTGAGTGTGTTTATGAGAGGACATCTGTCAACCCTTTAATCCAGGATCAGTCTGGCTGAACTGAATGTGTGGCCGATGCTCAGGTCTGCCACTTACTGCTCTAGACTTGTTCCTTCTGAGACTGGTTCTATGACAGCCTTATCTCAGAATGAGAAAATTATTCTCTAGTCGAAGTTACCAAATAAGTATACTTTCCTAATAGGATATGGGATTCCAAACTCTTTATTGAGGCACACTCTTGGAAAAGTATGGATTTAGAATTAAAATGGGTTTGTTGTGTGGAAGATAAGGTTATAGTTGAGAGACCAAGTGAAAACAGTAGTTTCGGATAGGTTGCCCCTCCAGATAATGTTTTTTCCCCTCCCCTTATTCTTATTTCAAAACTTAGAGTTGGACCAAACCCAGTTGTCTCAATAGCTCAGTGTCCAATGATGCACACTTTCCCCCTATGTGTTCAGGAGAGGGATAAGAGCACAATTCCAGGCTGGACTGAGCCGTGCATACTCCTAATGTACTGGAACAAACAGGAAAGGTGGTGGGGAGAGAGGCAGACAAACTGGGAAGTGCGTGAGAGGAGCCATTTGTCATCCAAGCATGTTTATGAAAATGTGCATTCTTCAAACATATATCATCATTACGCAGTTGCTTGCTGTGGAGTTCAACTGGACTCTGTTCTCTCACCCAGGTACACTTCAGTTCCTGTCCTCGTGATGAGTTAGCAACGCTAACCCTCTAGATGACTGGCTTGATTATTTTAGGTCTCACTCAGTTTTCATATCTCTTTGATGTAAATGACGTTAACACGTGCCATGGAAGAGCAATTATAGAATAATTTAGTGAGAGATAATTTACTGGTCATACCATCTCTACAAATACTAATGAGAGACTCAGGAAGAGGTTGCATTTGGGTCTCTGTCCATGAAAGAAGCAAACTCTTGACATTAGGCTCACCTGAGAGATTGTTAATATGATTTCTATTGCTAAACATATGGAAACAGACATATGAAAACAGACAGAGTCTAGACCTCCTAATTTCATCCATGTATATAAAACATAGGCTCATCTGCTACTGTACAGCTGTTGGTCATTTTGCACTTGACAATGAGCCTGGACACATCAACTTTTTATTCTCAACTGAAAAGTTTACATACTCCTCTTTCTCAATGTTGGTCAATCTTTCTCAAGTGTGTCCATAGCACTTAAGATTTGGGAGCTTTTTTTTTTTTAACTTTAAATTTAATTAAAATTTGTCGTACAATAGGTGAAGTATTTCAGTTTTTCCTTTGATGATTATGATACACTGAGTTTTTATATTGAAACACAAAGTACATTTTAATTCTTCAAGAACTGTAGCAGGGTTGCTATTTAGGTTTGTGGCCTCAAAAATCAATCTCAATATTTATAATGAGTTTGATTGACTCTAGTTTAAATAAAAGTTTCCATTTGACAGTGATTAAAAAAGCCAAGCTTCTTGGAACTAAATTGTTCCTTATGGAGAACTGAAGTATAGTTATCATGAATGAATATCTTTTTAAATTCACTTTCATAGAGTTTTATTCAGACATATATACATGAATAAAGGTCACCATTTCTACATTGTTCAGTTAACTCTTAGAATCTCACCAGATTCTAAGACATCTGTTCAAATATCTCACCAGAAAAATCATTGTTCGTGTAACTCACATAGCTAGCTCAATAATGGTTTGAGGAGACATTTAACATATATCAAGAGAATCTGAGCCTACAGCTTTTGACTCCTAATTTAAACCATATCAAATTTAGTTTTTTATAATTTGATTTCAAGGTCTACATATTTTATTATGCAATGACAACGAAGGTGTAGCAGATTTATTGAGGCATCTACTCATTGGAATACAAGTATGAAATGGTTTAATTTCTCTCTTGCATCCTTCCAGATAATGAGCTCTTAGTATAATCTCTTTTGGTAGTTTACACTCAGTTCTCTTCATTTAAAAACTTTGTTTTGTTTTTCTAAATCTCAGGCTTTATTCAATGTTCCTCTCTTCTCCATAGTGTGGGTACTGGAAGGAAAGGAGGGAATGTATTTGGTCTTACATCTCATCTTTCCCCTTTTGGAAGCCCTAGCTGTTCCAACATTGGTGACAATGTTGGAAAACATCCCTTCTTCAGGAAGAAGGGATAGGGATGGTAAAACTCTTTGCCCATGAATATCTTTATATTCATGGTAGGGAAATGTCTTTCTTTCTGTAACTGATGGCCTCTGATACTAAGATGGCCTACATAGAGTCTGCATATTAGGTTATGGTTGTGGCTTTCTTGTTTAGCTTAAGCCAGTCCCTTCCAATTTATCTCTCAGAGGGACAGCTATCTGCACCTCTAGCTGCTCCAGAGGTGTATTTCCAATATTTTTCTTCACCCTGGGTATTCCAGTAATCACTGGAGCATCCATAGCAACCCTTTCAAGTATCTTTTCAAGCAGTTCCACGGAAATCAATGTATTTGCTCCGTTTGTCTAAGACTGTACCACAGTTATTTTGGCCTGAGCTGGAAGGGGCTAGCCAGTAGTAGGCTTGGATAAGAGCTAAGTAGTACTCTTTTTTATATTTAAATGCCTCCCAACATCAGAAGACCCATGTGACATACCCCCCATCTTCCACTGTGATATAGGAAGTTTTGAGAAAAATGATGTGCTATACTCTTAATTTCTGAGAGTGCTCTTCTAAAAACTGACTCTGCATGCTCCACTCTGGAGTGTCACAGAAGGGGCTCAGCTACTGGCCAGGGAACAGTGTGCCAGCGCCTTCCTTGAAGGAACTTAAAGGAACTTCTATTCTTTGACTGGCTCTTTTGGAACCTGTCTCACTGGCCACCATAAAGCTCACCCCTTTTTCAGTTCCCCCAGTATTTGTTATACTGACTTGGGTAGGCTAGGAAAGGTATATCCTCAGAAGTCAGTGGTTTTGACTAGCTCTCTGGCCTTAGACTGTGGGGTACGTCAAGCCTGTTTTCCAAAGTTGTGGTATTTTACTACCATCCTTGGACAATACAAAAACTCCCAGTCAAAATTCAGTTATACAAATTTATATAAATCAAGCATTACAAGAAAACTAATTACTTGTTTTCAGAGAATAACACCAACCTGAGTGTAAATCAAATTGATCCATTTTTAAAATTTTATAGTTTTATCTTATTTTGTGTCGTTTTCACTTATTTTGTTCTCTGAAAAGATTTTTTTTTTGCTTACCTTCACTATGAAAAAGATGTTTCCTATGTATTTTGGCTTTTATATTTTGTTTTCTCATTTATCTCGAATTAGATTTCTTTTTTAAGCTGCCACGTGATTTGTTGACAAGTTCACCTTTCTCCATTGACTTACCTTGGTGCCTTTGCCAAATATCAATTGGTATTTGTCTATTTCATCCATGTATTTGTCTTTCCTTATGCCACTGTCTTGATTAAAGTAGTTGTATGGTAACTATTAAAATCAGACCTTGTATCTGTGAACTCGCTAAGTTTATAATTAGTTCTACTTATTCCTTAGGATTTTCTATATAAACAATCATATATTCCACAAATTAAAGAAATACTCCTCCCTTTTTAACCTGGATGCCTTTTTCTTTTTTTGCCTATTTGTACTAATTAGGACTTCGTGCACAATGTTGAATATAAGGACAAAAAGCAGATGTCTTTGCCTTGTTCACAGTCTTAGGAGAAACACATTTAATATTTCATCATTAATATAATGTTAACTCTAGGTTTTAAAAAAATGCTCTAAACTGAGGATGTTCCCTTCTGTTCTTAACTGCAGAGTTTGTATTATGCGTGGTTGCTTAATTTTATCCTATAGATTACTTAATTCCACAGATTTTGGTAGGTTTTTATTTTTATTAGCTCAAGATACTTTAAATTTTTTGTCATTTATTCTTTGAACTATGGGTCAATTAGTTGTGTATTGCTTATTATACATATTTGTAAGATTGCTCAATATCCTATTATTATTAGTTATTTTTAATTTGTTTTTTATTTTGGTCAAAACCAAACTTCATCAGATTCAGGTCCCTTAACATTTATTAAGATCTGTTTTATAAACCATTATATACATATTTTGGTAATTAATCCCTGTATACATGTATGTTTTGCTATATTCTGCTAGCTATCAATTAGGTTGGCAGTGCTGTTTAACCCTTCTATATCTTTATTGTTTTATGATTACTTCTAATACTCACTGAAAAAGGAGTATTAAAATCTTCATCTATAATTGTGGGTTTGTGTGCTTTTCCCTTATGTTTTGTCAGTCTGTGCTTCATGTATTTTAAAACTCTGCTCTCAGATTTATACATATTTAGGATTGCAGTATCTTCTTAATAAATCACCCATTATTATTATGAAATCATCTTTCTTCTCTCTTATGATTTTAACTACTTTTCTGATATTAATATAGCCACACAAGCTTTTAATGCTATTTCATAGTATACCATTTTATACTTCTACTTCCAACCTGTTTGTGTGTTCAAGTATACCTTTTCTAAACATCATATAATTGCTCTTTGTGTATTGGATGTGACATTCGTCTTTTTATTGGAATCATTCACCTGTATACATTTACTGTAGATACTGCTATTATTTTTGTATATCATCTTGAAATTTTTGGTAACAGGTTATTTTCCATTGTTCCTTTTCCTTTTTATTTTGGATTAACCAATGATGCTTTAGTATTTAATTCTATCTCTTCTATTGGATTTCACCCATATTTCCCTCTATTATGTTCTTAGTTGTGCTCTAGTGAATAAAATATACATGTTTTTGCTTATCACAATCTACCTTGTATCACTACTTTTTCAGTTAACCATAAGACCCTTACAGCCATATAATTTTATTCACACACCCCACCATACTTATTAATTTTACTTCTAAATGTTATACTCCCTCAAATACATTTTAATTTTCAATTTAAATGATAAATTGACATTAAAATAATTTAAGAAAAGAGAAAGAAAAATAGTCTATGTTTAACCACATATTTACCACATCAAATATTATTTAAAAAAAAAGATTTTATTTATTTATTTTTTAGGCAGAGGGGAAGTGTGAGAGAAAGAGAGGGAGAGAAACATCAATGTGTGGTTGCTTCTCATGCACCTCCTACTGGGGACCTGGCCTGCAACCCAGGCATGTGCCCTCATTGGGAATCAAACCAGTGACCTTTTGGCATGCAGGCCAACTCTCAACCCACTGAGCCACACCAGCCAAGGCTAGAATATTATTTTTATTTTATTTTACAGCTAAATTTCCAGCAGGTTTTATTTCTTTTATCATAAAGAATTAAAAAAATTATAATAGTGCAAATTTGCTAACAATCATATATCAGCTTTCTCCCCTCAAAATACATTTAGTTCAACTTAAAGTTTAGAAGGTATCAGTATTTTTGTTGGATTTATAATTCTTGTTTGACAAAACTGTTTTCTTTGATCATTCATCACTTGAACATTGCTATCCCCTGGTCCTCTGCCTTCCACTGTGTCTGATAAGAGGTTATCTGACTTTCGTACTGGTGTTCCTCTTATATAATATGGTGTCCCTCACTCTGATTATTTGGGTGATTTTTAAGATTTATCCTTTGTCAGAAAACCTACTGAATAGAAGATGTTTACAAACCATACATTTAATAAGGCATTAATATCCAAAATATATAAAGAACTCGTACAATTCAACAATAGAAAACCAAACAACCCAATTAAAAAATGGACAGGGAATTTAAAAAGGCATTTTTACACAGAAGATATGCAGGTGGCCAATAGGCCCATGAAAAGATATTCAAGATCTCTTATAATTAGGGAAATGCAAATTAAAACCATAATTAGATATTGCCTCACACCTGCTAGAATGCCCATTACCAAAAAGACAAGAAATAGCAAGTATTGGAGAGAATGTGAAGAAAAGGGAACCTTCATATACTGTTGGGGGGATTGCAAATTGGTACGACCCTATGGAATTCCTTAAAAAACAGAAAATAGAAATGCCACATTATCCAACAATCTCACTCCTGGGAATTTATCCAAAGAATACAAAAACGCTAACCTGAAAAGATATATGCACCCTTAGGTTCATTGCAACGTTATTTACAATAGCCAAGATATGGAAGCAACCTAAGTGTCTGTCTCTAAATGAATGGATGAAAATGTGATGCATATACACAATGCAACATTACTCCGTCATAACAAAGAACGAAATCTTACCATTTGCAACAGCGTGGATGGACCTACAGGGTACTATGCTAAGTGAAATTTCAGGCGGAGAAAGACAAATTCTATATGATTTCACTTATATATGGAATCTAAATATCAAAACAGAAGAAAAAGTGACTCATAGATACATACACAAACTGGTGGTTGTCAGAGGGGAAGGGGGTGGAAGGATTAGCAAAATAGGTAAGGGGATTAAGAGGTAAAAATTTCCAGTTATAACGTAAATAAATCATGGAGATATAATCTACAGCATAGGAAATATTTGCCTGGCAACAGATGGTAACTAGACTCATCATGGTGACCATTTGTAATGTACAAAAATATTGAATCACTATGTTGTACACCTGAAACTAGTATAACATGGTATGTCAACTATAATTCAATTAAAAATCAACTTACTGGTTACTGAGGTCCAAAATCCCCATCGAGAGCTTTGTAAAGCTTTAAAATTATAGCTACAGCGTTAATAGGTGAAAGTATAACATCTTGCTCATGAGCCTTCAATTCTAATCCTGGATATGTAATCACTTCTGGTTTCACTCTGTTGCTTTAAGATTAACCCAGTCTTTCAGGGGCAAGTAGCTTTTCAGCAGTTTGCTCTCCTCCTTCTCCTTCCTTTCGCTCAAGATAGCATCTGGTTCTGGTGAGGCTAATGTGCGACGTGGCACTGGGGCACACAGTGTCCTCTCCTCTATAGTTCCTTCTGACTTGGTCTTTGAGAATCTGCCTCTGTCCTGGCTGTTCCTGCTGCTGGTGGCAGAGGCCTGCTCCCTTGGCATGAGCGGTGCAGGGCGATCGCCGCCTGCAGCCGGGCACTGCTTCCTGCCCACTGCATGAGCCCTGCAAATAACGTGAGGATAATATATGATTCCCATTCCCATTCACTCTGGCGTTTTCCACTCTGCAGCCCTCTGCTACCCATCAACTTAGTCCCCAGTGCCCTGGGGAGTTCCCAGCTGGCATTTCTAGCTCAATGGAAGCCCCCCCACAGGGGCACGCAGCACCTTCTGGGGCTCTGCAATGATGCACTGTGGCAGAGGGTGGCTCCAATCTAGAAGGGGTCTCTCCCCTCATATTCAATTCCCTTCCTATCAACTCAAACAGCTCGTCTCTTTTGAAGTGAGAAATTGCTGTTAATACCACATCAGGACATCCTGATTTTTGTTTTGTTTTCAAATGCTCAGAAGGGACAGATCATGTGTTCTTCATTTCTGAGACTGAACTTAAGGGACAGTTTTGTTTTGAACTTCACCAGAGATTTGGCCTGGAAGATAAACAGCCAAAGCTGGAGGACTCAGGACACAGAATAAACTACAGAAAAGGATGAGGCAGACCTGTTCAACGGGAAAATCTGAGTGCCCTTTGAGAGTCCAGGAAGACATATGAGTGGGAATATTTCCTTAAAATAAGAGGAAGCCGTTCATCTTGAGCACCCAGCCCTCCTAGTGGGTGAGGAAACCCGACGATTATAAATTAGTGTGAAGAGAAGGATTAAACAGTGATGTTGAAATTCCATAACTACATAAGATGTTATTACTATTACTGTTAAAGAATATTACGTGGTAGACACACCTGTTTACATTGGTTTTCAGTAAGTCTGGCCTTTGTTTTCTGGGGCAGATTTAGGAGACTGCTTATCATGCCTTGACAATGAGGAAAGTGTTAGGGAAAAGATGTGTCCTTATAGTGATTGGGTATTTCTTTTAGATTTCAGTGAAGGAAATGTAGCTTACCTTTATTTTTCTAGATGAGGCATACATTTCATGAAATGTGAGTGATGCAATGATAAATATTAATAAAGACAGTAGCAAACTGCCTACCTTTGTCAATAAATATCTTCTGCACATCAGCTTACTTTTAATCACTTGGATAAACAGTCATTCACTAGAGTCTTTGTTTAATAGATTGAGATATGTTTGAAGATACATATTGGAGAAGTCTCAAAAGAGGGGAAGATCTTTTAATTGGACAAAGTGGTGGGGTGTCCAGAAGGAGTGTGGAAAGCTACGAGAAAGAGCAGAACCTGTGGAAGTCAACGGGGGAGGGGAGGGAAAGAAGAAAAGGAAATGAGAGAGACCTGCCATCCCTGGAGAGTAATGAACACACTGACTATTTTTTTACTGATTTGAGAGAGAGAGTGAAAGAGAAAGAGAAACTGATTTGTTGGTCCTCTTACTTATGCGCTCATTGCTTGATTGTTGTATGTGACCTGACGGGGGATGGAACCCACCACCTTTGCCTGTTGGAATGATGCTCTAACCCACTGAACTACCCGGCCAGATCCTATACCTGACTATTTTTATGTCTCTATTTTGTGTGTCTAAGAAGTATGGTGTAGTCGTTAAAAGCAAGTTCCCACTGACTGGTTGTCCAAATTGGAAATCCGGGTTTTATTTAACCTCACTAAGGCTTAATTTTCACATCAATAAAATGTTTAATATTGTACCTTATTTATATGGTTAGAATATTGAATTAGATGTATTAACAAATGTAAATGATATGAACAATGCCTGGTGTATAGAAACACTAAATGAGTTTTAAGTTTGATTATTATTTTCACTTTATTTTTATCATTGTTCCCTCTAAAAAACCAAAAAAGGGAAGGAGGGAGAGAGAAAGAAATTACGGCTGGTTCTCAGGAAGGATCTGATAAACAAATTCACATTGTGATATTAGCAACTAAATATATTCAGTGAATTTTGCAATTAAGCAGAAACAATAAATTAAGCCAAAGTGCAACTTCTCCAATGAGGTATCCGCTCATTTTATTGTCAGGGGGACAACTCTTGGCCTCCTCAAGTAATACCCCTGTCCCAGGAAACCACTGAATTTTTGGCTTTATGTCTAATCCTTCTGTACCTTTATAAGAATTCACTTTTTTATACTTTTTGTTTTGAAGTAGTTATAATTTCACAGGAAGCTACCAAATAATGTCAGAGAGATTCCCTTTTCCCTGATGGTAACACCACGACAAACTATAATATAGTATCAAAATTAGGAAATTGACATTGGTGGAGTTCAGAGAACTTGTTCAGATTTTTATCTGAACTTCTGTGCTTCTGTGTATGTGTGTGTGGGGTGTGTGTGCATATCATGGGACTATATCATGTGTGCAGATGGGTTTAACTACCATCACAGTCAAAATTCAAAACAGTAGCCGCATCCATCCCTTTCACCTGCCCCTCCCTGACTCTTCACAATAACTAACTTGTTCTCCATCTCCATGGCTGATTTCAACTATGGTGTTAAGTCATACAGTATGTGACCTTTGAGGTTGGCTTTTTAAAAATACAGCATAATGTAGGTCTGGCCAAGTTGTGCGTGTTACTGAGTTCTTCCTTGGAGTTGCTGAGTAGTATCTCCTGGTTGTGAGGGCAGCACAGTTTAACTACCCACGGAGCAACATGTGTGTTGTTTCTGGTTTGGGACTGTCACCAATAAAACTGCTCTGAACCTTTGTATCCAGGGTTTTGTGTGGACATAACTCTTTGCTTCTCTGGGATAAAGGCCCAAGATGGAGACACACGGTAGTTGCATGTTTAGTTTTGGGAGACACTGTCATACTTTTTTTCCAAGTGATTGTACCATTTTGCATTTTCACCAGAAATGTATAGTGATCCAATTTTATGACATTCTCACCAGCATTTGGTGTTTATTACTATTTTCATTTTGAGTATTTTAAAAGTGCGAAGCAATATCTTATTGTGCTTTTAATTTACATTTGCCTAATGGCAAATGACATGGAATACCTTTTCCTGTGCTTATTTGCCATCTGTCTGTCTTTTCAGGGAAATGTGTTTTCTTATTTTTTGCCTTCTTTCTAACTGGATTTTTTAAGCTATTGACTTTTCAGAGGTTTTTTTTTTTTTTTTTTTTTTTTTACTTATTCTACATACTAGACTACATTTAGTCAGATGTCTTAGTCAGATATCTTCTCCAAAATCTCTAAATTTTTTTTGTCCACACCATAGTCTTTTTGAGAACAAAATATTTTAATTTTGTTGGGCACAAATTATCAGTTTCTCCCTTTATGGACCATGCTTTGCCCAGCCCTAAATCTCGAAGATTTTCTCCAATTTTTTTCTAAAAGTTTTATAGTTTTCCATTTTACATATAAGTCCACGATTCATGTCAACATTGGTATACAGTGTGAGATTTATATTGTATTTGTAGATTAATCACTTTTGCCTATGGATATCCAATTACTCTAGCACCATTTGTTGAAAAAGCTGTCCTTTTTCAGGGAGGGGGGATACCTTGTACCTTTCTTAACAATTAGTTGGCTGCATTTACACGACACATCTTTTCCCGGGTTCCCTGTTCTGTTTCGTTACAGTGTGTTTGCCCCCTTCCAAGCTGCCTGACTTGCTGTGGCTGCAGAGGTAGCAATTGCCCTCAAGAAGAGCAATTCCTCCAACTGTGTTCTTGTTTCTAAAAATTGTTTGAACTATTCTAGATCCTTTGCCTTTCCAAATTTGGAAACTTGAGAATTAGCTTGTCTATATGTACAGAAATCTCACTGGAATCATTAAGATTTTTTTAAGCCATCCATAGACCCAAAACAAAGTTCTTTGTTATAATCACATAGCAGGCAAACAACAGGGCTTGTCTTTGGACTTAGTCTGACCCAGAGCTGTCTCTCCTGCCGTGCTATTTCCAAAGACCAAGCATCTAACAAGTGCATTTACTGTGGAGCTTCATCGATTGTGTAAGGGTGGTGGGTGGTTGGAGCTGGCTGGGGAGTTGTTCTAAATCTACAAATAATCAGGTGTGTTCCACCAAATGCAAACACCTGCAAGAAATAACATTTTGTCCATACCAGTTGCAAGATACTTTTTATCCATTTAAAATCCTCTTTAAGCAATAACCACTTCCTTTACAAGAGCTTAAACTGTGAAGTTGGAAGGAGCAAAATGCTAAACCATGTTTTGCCTGAGGATGGTCTTGGGCTTTGTCATCCTTGTTAATAAGTGGCTGCTGATGTCTTAAAAGATACTTTCTCCTTATAATAGGAGCCAAATGCTCCATTACTAAGAATATCACCACCAAAGCTGAAGAACTTGTTTCCTGTAAATATTTAATTTTATATTCTCCAGAGTTAATCCCTATAAACCATTCTTTCCATGGCTGGCTGAGCAGAAACTTTTGTGAGCTTCGTAACGTAGCAGGTGGCTTGCAGTACAAAGGCTTGGCAATGACCTGAGGTCTGAAGCACTCGGCTCTGGATACAGTCAGTCTACAGGCAGCAGGGCTTTCCAATGGGAGAACTGAATGAGCACCATTCCTTGCCCTGGGTTGAGGGGAGCAAGCACTCAAACAGAAGTTAGTAGGAGCCTCTGGGCTCAGCAGGGATGGGGTGTGTGCACGTGAAAATGATGTAGCAGTTAGGACTTTTTACAGCTTGTACTTCTACCCAGTGTCATGTGGCTAGTGGGCTCCCCATGAAAGATTTTATAGGTTGCAAATCTTTGAAGATTTTTTTCCCAGGCAAAAACTGAGTTTGTTCATTGGAGTCAGACAGAGGATGTTTTAATTCTACCCGGATTTGCCAGGTTGCCTTAGAGCAGTGGTCAGCATCCATGTGCTTCACTTTTTTTTTTTCATAGCAGGGAGTTTTGATGCTACCGTGTCCATCCTCCCTCTCTTCTCTCTGCTTTGTATGCGGCCTTTGACTTTCCACTTTTGAGCCCGGGTTAGTGAGGATAATGCAAGGTGCTGTAACAAACAAACACCCAAATCTTGATGATTCATCACAGCCATGTTTACTCGTCACTAGTAAACTATTCCAGAGTGGGTGTCCCTGACGGGGCAGCTGTCTTTGCTTCAGGACTTCTCCCACCTGTCGTGGGCCCAACGTGGATCCTCAGTTTCCCTGAGGCCGGCGTCTTGCATTTCCCTCTGGGTGATAAGATGCCCTGATAGTGTCCATTTCAGGAAAAGAATGCTAAATGGCTAAATTGTTACATATCATCCTTTATGACACACATCTCAACTTCACAGATAGAAAATGAAAGAAAATCACATGTCTTAGAATCAATGACATACAGCAAAATTTAGTTTTTTCACACCTAATTGTTTATGAGTCCCCCCCACCCCTGTCTGTTTGTGGGATTTTCTGGTGAAAGGCCTGATCCACCAGACACACTTCACAAGTTCCCGGACTGGATGCCTCCTGAGGGCCGTTTGGCTCCAGCATTGCGCAATCTGACCTTGGACTCCCTCTGTGAATGAGCAGGGCCTGGAAGGCGGGTGATGCAAACCTGTTCAACCCTGAGCTCACTTCCCAGAGGCAGCTCCTCTTAACAGTGTAGAAGCCATCCTTCTAGACCCTTCTCCTGCACATAACGTACTTAAAAAAACAGTATCATGTTACAGACGGTCTCATCAAACTTGTTTTTCCCTCACTTTTTAGATATTTGCCTTCTTACACAGAGAGGCAGGAATGCCTAAGAATTTCATGCTCCCCACCCTGCCCTAGAAAGCCATTAACCAATGGCCATGTGTGTCAAGGTAGAAAAACTATGGATCTCTGAGCCGGACTACACTGAAGTGTGCCCAGGGTGAATCCAGCTATGCACTGTGGGGTAGAGGCAAAGTTAGTTAGTCCTGGACACTTGACAAGAAAAGTTTCAGTAGAATAGTGGGGACAGAAGCTTGTCTGGAGTGTGTTCGAGAGAAACTGGGTGGTGAGCAAATGAGAGGTAGTTATGGGCAACTCACACAAGACATTTGGCTCTTAAAGGAAGCAGAGAAATCCAGCAGTGCTTGGGGAGGAAAGTAGAATCAAAGAGCTAGTTTTCAAAGACAAGAGCTATTGTAGCATGTTTGTATGTTGACAAGAATGACGCGGTAAAGGGTGATTGAATAAGGGGAGGAAGAGAGAGCGTAAGTGCAGCAAAGTTCTTCAGTATGTGGGAGAGAAAGGGATTTGATTCACACGTGCGGAGGCAGCTTAATATTGAAGGGTCAGCATTTCCTCCATCAATTCTGAAACATCTCCAGAAAATCCAAGACTCTTCTGTCCTCTCTCACATTTTCTTAGCCCCTAAGTCCTGCCAATTTTCTCCTTCTAATACTTTTCCAAACTGCTCGTCCTGTCTCAACACCCTTACTGTCATAGCCTTAATTGGGGCACACGTAATCTGTCACCTTGACTTTGGCAGTGGCTTCCCATGGCTCTTGCTTCCAGCTTTGCCCGTCTAACCCTTCTCCCATGCGCCTACCAGACACCTTTGTAAGATGCAGACCTGAACCTCTCGCTCCCCTACTCAGAGCTCCTTTGCTCTGTCTTCCAGTGGATGGCATTTTTCACCCACTGGCCCATCACAGAGCCTTTGAGAGTCTGTCCCCTGCTCATGTTTTCTGTTTTGTCTCCTGAATGTCCCATAGTTCCTATAAAAATGACACACACCGATGCACTTCTGTATTCATATTTTTTGTTCCTTTTCTCGAAACCCTTTTCTCCCACTGGCCTGTCTAGCCAATTCCTGGATGCCCTATCTGTCTCAGTAAAGCATTACTCCCCCCGCTAGTTAGGTGAATACAATTATGATTGAATGTATCATGGGTGTTAGTTATGGCAACTAGACCAAATGCTCAATTCTTGGTAGTCAAACTACATTTTCTAATTCAGGGTTAGCCACATTTGTCCCAGAAGATGGTAGGTGATTGTTTCATGTTGAGGCATGAATCAGACTTTGGTTTACTGGGGGTCATTTACATTTTCTCAGAGGAGTTGGGACAGTAAGCATGTAGGTGTATTGAGGAGTACTCATCCTTTTCCACTTTCGGCCAAGGGGTAAAATCAGGGGCTCAACAAGCATTGTAAACCCATTGCATTGGCAAGTCTATCTGTCCCCCCTGCTCCCCCTGTGTCTTAGAGGAAGAGAAAATGGGGATGGCATAATGGTCCCTAACATCTGAAATTGGGATTATGAGGGAAAGAGGAACTTTTGCTATACTTTGTATTAATGACTTATTTTGGCAGACACTGAACAAGGAAAATTCTGCCTGGTCATCTCTGCACCACTGAAACTACCTAAAGTGAAATCTGGATTACTAGTTACCATGACAAGAGAGAAGTGCTCTGTAGTTCAAAAGAGCAAAGTCAGGATAACTCTTGAGATCCCTTTTGCTTCAAGGACACTGCGTTCCAACTCCATTAAGAATCTTGGGGGGTGGAGGGTCCCCCGACACTGCGGACCGGCAGATGGAATGGGAAGGGAAAGCTGGAGCAGAGCTGTGGGGGTGACAGGGACTCAGAGAGCTTGGGAAGGGTGAAGAAAACAAGGAGGAAGAGGCGTGTGGGGGAAGCACTCAGGCCACTACAAAACTCACCAACAGTGTCAGTGGAGTATGTGAACTTGGAAAAGTTACAAGGGGAAACACTTAGGATTTATTTGAAAATCTTCACCCTACTGCCTTTTGCCAAACAGTAACATTTTAATAAAGAAGTTACGAAGCAACCTCTGTAACGATTGTACTTTCCTGTAATTATTATTATTTTCTTGGTGAGGGGCATTGTTTTTTAACGTTTTCTAGGCTTCAGTTTTTCCACTTCTTTGCCTTTCACTGGTGTCCCGCGGCTGCCTCTTTAAGAAATGCTTTTGCTGTTCCTGCTCCATTTTAATCTTTCACTTTGTATTAACAAAATCAAAACCAGCACAATTAGATACCTCCTGATTCTGATTTGTGTTAATACTAAGAGAATGTTTGAAATGGCACAAGCAGTGGGGGAAATGCTTCAAGCCGTGGCGGTGGCTGCAACACTGGACTTCTAGAGGCAAACATCAAAAGATAGCATGAAAGAGAGACCAAAAACATCTAAACCAATAATTCTTTACATTCGTGTTTTTTATTGTAGTCTTCACGATGAAAGCAAGAGAACTGGGCAGAAAGGAAAAACATGCTTGGAAGCTCATTTTAATCATGCAATTTTCCAGTGCAGGCAGAAGAACTTTCTCCTTTGCTTTTAAAATGGACAATCAAGTCGTGTATCTATAACTCAATAACAACAAAAAAAATTAGGGACTGGAATATACACAGAACAGTCAGTGCCCAACTGTCTCATTTTGTTAGAATAAGTGAAAAAGAAAATAAGCAAGAATTCGGAAAGCAGGATTATAATTAAGCTGCATTGATCCAAACGCCCACTTCTTCTGTTTATATATTGGACATCCTGAGGAAGATTGAAATGCTAGAAATAAAACCAAGCAGAGGTTTTATTTACCACTTGCTCTGCTAGTGATAGCATTTTGGCCACAGAGGGAGAAAAAAATGAGCAGGCGGGCCCTTGAAACAACACGGCAGTCAGAATTAACCTGAGCCTTGCCCGGGCCATCATCCATGTGTGGACCGCGGTACCAGAGTCATGGGACATCTAATGCCTGAGCATGCATTCCTTTTATTATTTCTCTTATTTTTAAGTCTCCTAGCAATACATTTTGGGGCTTTAGAAATGTTACCTTTGTTGTCATTACACGTAAAGTAAAGTCGGGCACTTAAGTAGAGACTCTGCTGCGTTATACAGCCCTGTTCCTCTAAGGAAGACTATTTTATGTGACATTTGGATGGCTATAGTCTATTAGCATTTTCTCTCACCATTGAGCTAGGTAGACTTACAGTTGATTGAAATGCAGTTAAGTGTTTGGTTTCCTGTAAAAAAGCCCTTAAATTTATTAAAGAAAAGAAGGAACCACTAGACACGATGAGAAATTTTTTAGTTCTGTTCTTGGGGTGATAAAAGAGTGAATCGGAACATTTGTGTATCAAACATCAGCCACCCCATCATTACTCCCTTCACCGCATCTCAGATTCAGGGTCTGGCTTCTCTGCTGCCCGTTTTCAGGTATATGGAGGGGTGGGGAGGGAGACAGGGGAGACCAACAGACACAAAGAAATAATACAACAAAGTCCATTAGGAGTTACGTTGCCTTAGAGTTATGGATCCCAGTGGGTTTGGAAATTGTGTTCTGTATCGAAGAACTTTTTCATTTATACTGTATGTACTGCAGACAGATCCAAGAATTATCCTGCCAGAGCTACCTCCTATTATTCTGTCCAAGTAGTGGTCTCAAAGGAGGAGCCTGAGTTTCAGGACAGCTAACAGGTTGAACCCCACCCCCTCCCTCCCTCCCAGCCCCTGCCATCCAATTGCTACGTGAACAAGGCAGCCAAAAATTTCTGGGAGAAGGGAATAATTTTTGTTTCCTATTATTAAATCCAGAATCTTTTTGTTTATTAGAAGACTGAAGGGAGCATTTTCTTTAACAAGTTCCAGAATGGGCCAATTTGAATGTCAAAACCTTTCTCTGCTTATCAAGTGTTTCACCATGATAAAAAGGATCTGCTTTTAAGTCCCTGGGCCAGTATGCCTCGGTGACACACAGGGACTTCAAATGGAAGACAAATAGTCTTCCAGTTTCACCGAAACAAAGTTTCCAAGAGAGAGGATGGGAATGTAACCTGCCGATAGATAGCAGCAGCCCTCGGTGAGCTGCAGAGAGCATATGTAATCAACAATAGAAGCTCTGACCATGAGCAACCTAGCTGTTCCTCCAGGAGAAAAGAGGAGCCAGAAATCCTTTTGGCTCAGAACTCCCAAGGCTTAAATGACTGTGGCGCCTTTTCTCTCCTGCAGCTTTATGAATTTTGATACATTGTTAGGCGGTTTTCTCTCATTAATTCTAGCCTGACCCTCCAGTTGAGGGTGGGGCAGCGTCTACTTAGGAACACAGTGGGAGTTAAATAAATCACACTTTTAAAGTGACTCCCTGAAAACGCACAGGTATCGCCTTTCATACAGTGTGTTTGTGAAAACGATTATTGTCAAAGAAAGCATTTGATTTCTAACCAAGCAAAGCAAGATGTGTAACACTCAGCAGCCCCTAAGATTAGATAGTGATGGAGTTTCAAGGCTTGGAAATTTGAATACTTTTAAAAACCATACAGCTTTTCTTTTACCAGGTCATGTCTTCTCAGCTGTAGAGTAAAATATAGAGGAAGCTTTAGAACTCAGCATTAAATTATTCTGCTATGAATTTTGCTACATTTGAATAAAATAGAGAATATTCTCATTTATAGAGGTTAGAATAACAAAAGCAGCCCTCACTTACTGGGGATTTCCAAGTGCCCTGCACCACGCTTTACACTCTAGGGACCTCATTGTATGATTCCATGAGGTAGATATTGTAATACCCACTTTACAGATAAGAAGCGGATTAGCCAAGTCCGAGTGGCTTGCCCAGCCTAAATGCTTCCGAATTCTAACCCTGATCCATCTCTGTGACTCTGCCAGAACTGAGCCTCTTACAAAAGAGTTTCACTCACTTTTTAGCCAGCTGAGAGATTCACCTCATTGGATCCTTGGGAAGACTTTGCTCCCCCCACCCCCAATTTGTCCCCATTTGCTTGGCCACAAAGATCTCAATCAGGAATGCCAAGACAACAAGGTCTAGGTCATTCCCTGGCAGCTGTGATTTTGGTTTACTGCTTCCTGCTCCTTACCCTCCGGCTTCTCCGAAGACAGCCAGCGGGTTCTGGCAGTCTCCCTTCTTTCCCAGTGGCTCTGGTGCTCTGTGATTGAAACTAGCAGCTCCATGGTGACTGGGAAAAACAAACGGGTCCTGTAGCCCACACCAGCCCTGGGAGCCCTTTCAGAACAGATTTTAAAAAGGACTGAACTTCGCAGAGCTCCAGAGATCCATCTGGAAATTGGCACTGAAAGTAATATTCGCAGCATGTCCTGTCTGCCTTTCACCCAAGGACTCTGTAGCACCAGGCAAATGTTCAGTGGCTCTGGACTTCTCTTAGGAACATGAAAGCATTTCGATATGGTGAAATCTTACTTTGCTGATGGACTCCCAGGCTCACAGGGACGGGTGACGATGCACACATTCCCATCTCAGGGCCAGTCGACCACAGAATAGAATTAGAAGGGCATTCTTGCTTCACAAATCTACCCGGTTAAAGAGAGCTTCTCGTGGTTTCGAGAATCTAGATTTGGCTTAAGTGAATTTTAAAGCCTCAGCTAAAAGAACAAGAGAATACAAAACCCCTTTTGGGATATTATATTAATTTAGATCTTTATTCAACTGAGAAAAGTAATAGCTCAGAATAAAAATACATATATATGTTATTTTTATGAAATTGTACCATTCTCATTAGCCTGGAAGCAGAAGGACACAAAACACACATTAATGTTTGTACAAGGCCTGTGAAATTTCTTAGAAAAAAATTAAATTATTCTAGAGGTAGTGTCTGAAAGGAATGAGAACAAGACCCCTCTTTCTAGATGTATACATCACTCACTCAATCCATCAAGCAGTCAGTAAATAAGCAGAGAGAGGTATGTTTCTAAGAATAAACAAAGAATTTTGTTGAGGGACCCGCCAATCTACTGCCCTGGTAAAATTTTACGAAGATAATTTTTATTTTTAGTGCTGTTTCCTTAATTTTCTGGAGCTGAGTTCAGGCTTCATGATTGTGAATTTTCTTGAGCTCTGGAAATCCTTCCAGTGGCCTGGCATGAAGTGGGCAGAATGTTACATGATCTTGTGGCATCTTTGGGAACTAGACTTAAAGGCCTAACTTCTAGAAGACAGTGGGAGGTAAAGAATGCCCTGCTTTCTGATTGTTTACTATGTTTAATAATGAACTGGGAAAAGAGTAAATAATAATGAATTGAATAAAATAACAGGAAAGATTACCATTTCCCTTCTTTTACCTTGGAATAAAATAGCCACTTCTTAAGCATTTTGTTTTCAGGTCCAACTGAAATTGTTTTCCTTTTCCTATCATTAACTGAGAGATTCCAGAAAGGCAAGAGACTTGCACACTTGGTGGAGTGGTTTCCAAAGACTTTTACAAAATGCTGCATCCCGGAAAAAATTTTCATGAATATACCCTTAACTTTTGAATATTTACTTATAAATAATGTACAGTCAGAACAATAGAACAATTAAAAAGGTAACAAACATTTTAAGATAAATTTACTTGTTTTCCTTAATGGTGCGATTGTCCACGATAGTAGTTGCCCATTTCCAATAGACAATTTCTTCGGCCTCTGCCTTCTCATCTGCTGTTGTTTTAATGCCATAATGGACCAGACCAGGAACTTGTAGAAAGAACTGGGGATGTACCAGTGCTGCCATTTTCTGGAACTTGTGCATTTTTAATACCAAGTTCCATTCATAGTATTTTTGCAGAAATTTTCTCAAGCCACGTGTTTGTGAGCTGGCTTTGAAGGTGAACACCGTAATTCATAAATAATCACGGTATGTAGCAGGCAAACAAGGGAGGCACCATGTCAACCCCTCCACACTGTGGACACCCCATTCTGTCCTAGGAGACACAGCAACACGGAGATCAATACGAAAAGGAGTGGCAATCTATACTTTAAATATCAGTAGTGCTTAACTGATTTTTTAGGTTTGATGTGTATACACAATGTATTAATACAAATTCATATATTTTTATCCCATTTCTTAGCAGTTAATAACATGCACACTGTGAGTTTTGAACATCACACTTTGGAGACCACTCACCAAAATTGCCAACAGTAATGGCATCAGTGACAGTGTGTGTGAAAATTGTGACTACTGTTCAATGAGTACTTACTAAAGGCTGAGCACTGAGCAGGGCAATTACAGATATTTAACTCTTACAAGAGCCCCAGGCAGTGGTTTTATGACTGCATTTTATAGAGGAGGAAACTGAGGTTTAAATAGAAAAGAGATTAGATCCGGAGTGGATGGGTGATTTACCCAAGATGACCTGGTATTAGTGGTAAAGCAGGACCTAAATATCTATATTCTTTGAGGCTACATTCTTTCTGAGCTTAGGAGACTTTAGCAGAAAATATGCCACCTTCCCACATTGGATTCTCTTCAAAGGATGGTCAACTCTATGTGACGTCCGAATCAGGAGCCCTGACCCTTCTGAATTTGCCCAGCCTACCTGTTGCTGCTGGAATTCCTTGAACAGAAATTAAACTTCCACTTTCAAAATTAAAGAAAGGGCAACATTCAGACTGACTCATATATATTAGCATCAGAATGAGAGATACCTGATCTTATCTCCCACTGAGAACAGAGGAAAACGGGGAACAGAAAGCTATTGCGAAATGAAGGTTGGAAGTGCCCCAAAGCCCAAATGGGCACCAAATGAAGATTTGGATCCTGAATACAATCTGAGCCTATTTTCCATTTTTGCCTCAAGTCAAGTCTACAGAACAAATATGTTGTAAATTTCACGTGCCTTTGTATCCATCTTCTTGCCCTGTGTTATTTACCTTTCTGTGTAAACCTCTAACCTCCCTGGGTTCTTGACTCTTCTATTTCCTTTAACAAAAGGCAATCAGCCTGCTACGTTCTGTGGTTCTGTGGTTTCCCTATTGTGTGTTCATCAAATTCTTTTTGCCCTTTTTGTCTCTGAGTCCTCTGTCTATGGGAAGGGTTCTTCTAATTTTAGACTCCAATTAATTTACGTTTCCCACAAACTTGCTGTTTGTCTCATTTCTCCTATAAATTATTTACACTGGAAAGGCTGAATCATGAAACTGAAGCTAAAAATAACGTTATTTTCATGTACTGGTTTTTAAATAGATACATAGGTCATATTTTACCACCCCCCAAAACATATATTCACTTTACCTTTGCCAGTGTGACTCTAGCCTATGATTGGTCTATGATTGGAGAGGGTGTGGCCTTTTCCACCTTCGTTTGTCAGTCATAGTCATTTTATTAATTTGATGACTGATCTTTTAATGGTCTACTTATAGGCCAGTACCTGTTAGACTCGAAAAGAGACCTAGAAAAGAAAGGTCAAAGCCCCCACATTCTAGAACTTTTCTAGAGTTAATGATACACAAACTTGTCACTATAACGCAAAGCAAAGTCCTCAGAGGGTGATAGCAAAGGAAACTCTGCTCAGCAGCAATCACATTGGGCTGGGTAGCTGGGTGGAAGGTAGGAAGGGCAATGCTCACTGTGCCTAGCTCTCCACAACTCCCCCCAAACACAAAGGGCCGCCTCTGGAACTCTTGTGCTTTGTCTTAGTTGGTTTGAAGGTGGATACCTGATCCCAGCTAGATCCGTAAGCATCCCTTCCTCCAAATTTTGTAATTTTCCACTGAGCAGCAGAAATGGGGGTTGTTTGAAAGGGAATGTTGTTTAAGGACCTGGGCTCTCACACCAGTTAGACTGAACCTTGTGCCTTGCAATGCAGTCTTGGGAAATTTATTTAACCTTTCAGTCTTTCGCTGTTTTTATTTGGAAAATAGAAAAAAATAACTTGAACTTTCTTATAGAGCAGCTCTAAAATGTAGATAAGAGAATTCATTTAAAGTATGACATACTATATATTTGATAGATGTTAAGCTGTTAAGATTAGTGTAACTGCCATTATTATTATTAAAGATATATCTTATGAATAGGACAGATAGAACCTGAAGCAACCCTGGGCCTCCTTTCATTAGGGGTTAGTTAACCATCGGCTCCTTTTAAGGTCTCTCAATATTCTTCCCCCTAAAAAAGGTGCTATTACTTTGTTTTTTGCTAACGCCCTTCTGGGTTGACTCTTTGTTTCTACAAACAAACAAACAAACAAACAAACAAACAAACAAACAAACTCGACTAAGGTGGTGGAGTATAACCGGAATTCTCCTTGTCCTGCTTTCTTTCTGGCTATCATTATTGTCTTTCCCTGTGGTCATTTTTAGAACATTAAAAAAAATTTAAGTTCATACTCTAAAGGACACATGGGTAAAACCAAGGAGGAGGGTGGAAGCAAGAGAGGGAAGCAAGTGGGTTTGGAGGGGGTGAGGGGGAGGGCTGGGGAGAAAATGTGGACAACTGTAATTGAACAACAATCAGATAATTGAAATAAAAACATTACGTTCGACTTCTGCCACATTTTTTTGCATACTCATGTACACTGACGAAATTTGTTAACTCTGTAAACTTTGTGACACAGACGGCAGGATGAAATCAAAACCAAAAAACAAACAGATGGATGCGCATGACCTACTCTTCAGTGGAAACCCGTCTGTTTGTGCAAGCACACACACGCACACACATATGGTGACCATGTTCTATACATTATTCAGAATTAGGAGTTTCCTTATGCTGCACTTTTCTAGGAGACCTATATTACTCAGGATGGGAAACACACAGTCACATAGGACAGGCTTGGAAAAGGGGTGCGGAGATGCAGCTACACAATGAAAAATACCGGACAGAAATAGTTGGTCTGCATAAACGCAGACACACCTGTATGCATACCCCAGTCATCACGTTTGGTCAACCTCATCTCTATTCTGATGTAATTATATTGAAATAAGTGATCACTGGGCTCCCTCCAGACCTTTCCCTAGAAAGCACACCTTCTATAGTTAACAGTAGTTGCATAGAACTTAAATTCTATAGCTAGAAACCGCACTCTGGTTGGAAATATACACGATAACTGAAACAACCCGTTTTTATTATTTGAATTACGTGGTACCTATTCCTTTTTAAAGGGATTGTGGAATTCTTTTATGAAGTAATCCAGTTCCAGCTTTATCACACACCCTGATCAATGATTTTATTTTTTTTCTTGTTCCTTTATTTGTCTAGCCCTGGCTTCGGTCTTTATCAAACACTAACAACAATTTTTTTTTTAAATCCTAAAACCCTAAACATTTACATTTATCAACAGGTCATTCTTACCTCCCATAGAGATATTGCATTTTAAGAATTCTGGCTGCTTCAAAAACAAAACAGCAAAAACAAAACCAAGCCCAACAACTATAGCTGTGTTAGAACTCTTTATGTGGCTAAGGAAAGAGAAACCCCAGGTATTTTAGTGAAAATAAAAGTGAGATTTGTTGGTATTAAGGATCATAAAGCCCACACGCCCGCCGGTAACAACGCGGACTAAACGCACGTGGTGCGCACAGTCTCAGGGCGAACTTGAACCGCCCCTGCCGGAGGTGGCCTGACGCCAAGCAGTTCTTTCTGTTCCCCTGGCTCCTGCGATAGGGGCCGCAGGGAGACGTCGTCCGCCACAGGATTGGGCAGGAAAAGGAGCGGAGGGGTGAAGTGCTGTGACAGAGGTGCATGGCTTGTGCCTTAAAGTTCCTTTCTCCATTCTTTTTTCTTTTTCTTCTTTTTTTTGGGGGGGGGGTGGTTATAAACATGTAGAGATCATGCAATAAAAATAGTTGCCATTTATCAAATGCTACTCAGCCCCTAGCAGGACACCATGTCTGTGGGGTGCGTGTGGGGGGCTCGTGGAAATGAAAAGGGGTTTGTGCCCTAAGAGGAATTCAGTTGGAGGAGCCAGAGGGCCGATCCTCCCTCTGGACTGGAGCATTCACGGAAGCCAGTGAAGAGCATCCGGATCTCAGGGTTGTTGGCCACGTTCCTATCACATTGTGTCTACACCTCACCTTTCTTCTCCAGTCTTTTCCTCAGGAAACTTAAGCCACATCTGTGTTAATGTAGCCACACGTTTCTGTAGAAAAACCAGATACAGAAACCATTAAGTATGTAATGAACATAATAATAATAATAATAATATAATTTATTATCATTTTAAATTCCCATTCCCCAAAGAGAGTTTTATGGAGGGTAATCTATGATATCATAGTTCACATTAGATCACACAGCTTTTAATTACACTACAGTTTTCAAAATTTTCTGGGAGATATATTTTTAAGATCGCAAACTTTATTTCATACTGGCCAAATGCTCACCTTGTTGCATTCAAATTATGTGTAACCAAAAAAAAACCCACAATAAATCTTTCCATAATGCCTTTTTAAATGGAATATTAGAACCATTTCAACAAAGAAGAAGTAGCATGTTTTTGCTGCTTCAACACGATGACCCTGGAATCCACAGATACCCTATCTCACACAACACTTACAAAGAAAACCTAGAGGGAAATCGTTTACTTCATAGAAAACAATAGATTGAAATTACTTCAACCAAAGCAAGTTTCCTCCTTAGTCAAACTCCACCAAGCTCACAAGATGGTTAATTTTCTAAAACAAAACCACTTCTCCTTACATGGGATTATTTTTGCATACACAGTTAAGGCTTCAAAGGAGTAATTTTGACTGTAGCAACTGACCAGTAGCATTTTGTGCCGTTTACAAAATGTGCTAGGTTGAAGATAAAACACAGGCTTCATTTCATTTGCGGAACCTGACTGATGGATAGTGACTGCCTGGGACAGTATGTTGGGAAGAACTCTGCGTCCATCCTAGCTCAGGGGGAAACAGCGTCATAACCAGAATCTGCCGTGGGGGCAAGGGTCGTCCACGTGACCAATGTTTGCTGTTCCTGGGATAGTTTCCCACTTGCTGGGTGTTCACTGTCCAGACTCTGCTGTTCTTGGGATAGTTTCTCATCTGATTCGCTGAATACCGTCCTTTATAGATGCGTGTTGATCCTCACAGTTCATACAGGAATTAATTCAATTTCCTTTTCCTTATAAGATTCTGTCATGCTGACATATTGCCAGAGAAAAATCTCCTCTAATAAATCCTGTCTTCTGTAGAAACCTGCGTTCTAGTAGAGTACAGAAGGTCGAGTATGATTCTGTTCTGTGGCACCAGTTCCGGGAGAATATTAATATAACACTCTCTCACCTATAACACAGTCCCAGGCCTCCAACCTCATTTCGGCAAAATTCCGACGTTCCAGCGCAGTTGTCCAAGTCTGTTGAAACATGCTTTCTTAAAATGCATTTTTTTCATTTTTCTTTGTTTTTGCCAGAGTGAACAAAATTGATTTTTGTCAGCTGTCAAATGGAGCAAGATGTTAGAAAAAATGGGGGGGGTTCTATACTTTTGATTCTCGTAACAGAAACAAATGATTAGGCCATTGGCTGTCTATCTGGGAGAGGTCTATGTTCCAATACTGCAGAGCACACTCATATCTAAGCGGACTGGAAACAGTGCTACGGTCCACACACGGGTTGGCAACGGTGCTTAATTCAGATGGAGCCAATAAGCTATTGGCACCTTGGGAACAGCAGTCTGAAAATCCTAATTCCTTTAGAAGTGTGGCCTCCCTTTTAGGTAGTATCCAGTGATTCTAACAGGCTTTCTCGGCATTTCCAGACGTACTGCGGGGTGTGCTTTTGTTAAATTCCCAGGTCATGTTGGTGAGCATGCGGCACAGACGCAGCCCACGTGCTCCCCAGCAGAGCTCCTGCCAGCACATCTTAGCTGCGACCTGCTAAGTGACTCAGTCTATTTACTCAGTCACAAGGCTGAGTCTCCTATAAGTTAGGAAACTACGACTTAGGCAAGACTTAGGCAGATCACAGAGTGGTTTATAACCATCTTAGCCTGTAAATTCAAACCAGCATTTTTTTTTTATCAGAATTAGATCAGTCCTGCCAGCTCAACTTTCCCTTAGCAAATGTTATTTCTATGACACTCTAAGTGTTTTGATTTCCACTGAAATTGACTCAGACTACATAAAGCTACAGGACATCTGCACACTTTTGATATGAAGAGTACTTTTCCTATTTTTTTTAGGACATGTGTTTAATTTGTATTTTAATTATACCATGCAAATGTAAGGCTTCGTTCAGTGTCCTGAGTGGTCTCCATCACTTCACCATCCACAGGAACAAAAATGGCCTGTAGGGAGTGTAACAGATCCAACTGGTGAAAAGATTAACCTGGAAACAAAGGCAGCCCGATCTATTGCTATTTTCCTGGCAGGTACTTGTAACAGCTCATAATGTTTATCTCACAAAAATAGGCTCCCCAGGTCTCACCAGTCAGACATATCGACTGTGAAGCTCATGAATTTTACTGTCTCGGTAAGGTAGGGTGGCCCCAGATGCTAGAGCCTGTGGTAGATAAGCAAATACTCCTTATGAGTCAACCTGAATTCACATATTGTTTTATTGCATTGGAAGTTGGGTCCTCATTCTGCACTGTTGTTATGGGTACAAGCTAACTTTCCCAGTGTTGTTAATATGCTGCTGTGTTTTAGAATTATGTGGGGTGCTTATCAGAAGTGAAAATTAATGATGCTCACCACATTGCAGTACTGCCTTATGGGTACATAGCAGATGCCTTGTCACTTATATGTAAACACCCCCCAAAAGGAAGACCCTGCTGCTCCTTTACCTGATATAAATCAATACGTGATCTTCTTTTACACTTGGGGTTAACATTCTGACTTCATGCACAAGTATAGCTGAACAAGTTAACACATCAAAATACTTCCAACCAAGCTGCCACTTGCTGGAATCCTCCGAGTACCCTCCTCTCACTCCCGCCCCTCCACTGCCCTTGATCTTGCCTGCCGACAATTCACCAACTACGGGGTTCACGCCAGGCACAGCAGTTCTCTCTTACAGCTTAGCTTTCCTCACTGTGTGCCCTCTTAAGAGATTTTTATTCTTATGGTTATAACAATTAAACATTTGGTAGCTAATAATCAATTTTCATCTTCTGATCATATCTCGAGCTTGGGGCTCAGCTCCGATATCTGGCTGCCTGCTTGCCTGGTGGGTGTTTCAGTGGCATGCTCCTAGCTGGTGAAAACACAACTGTGTGAAAAAACAAATTCATCATCTTCCTGTCTAAATTCAGGTCCTCCTCCTAACTTCTGTCCTGATTCCTGATTTTTATTCATTCTGCCACCATTTGCCCAGTCAACTGAGTCATTCTTGACTCCCTCGCACTCTCCGTTCAATTAGTCATCCAATTAGTTGAATTTTACCCTAAAATTTATCTTGCATTCATCATTTCCTTTCCATTTCCACTGCCACCACCTCATTGCAGACTCATTGCTTCACTTTTACATAAACAATGATTTCCTTGCTTAACCCCAACCTTCCCCTTCATGCCACCCCCAGGGAAATCCTCATAAAAATATCATTTTGATCATGTCAAGCAAGCCCCTCAGTGGCTGGCTTCCTATAAAAAAAAATGCCATTGCCTCAGACTGGCCTGTAAAAATTGTGTGATTCAAAAAACAAAACAGTTTTAGCCCTGGCTGGTGTAGCTCAGTGGATTGAGCATGGGCCTGTGAAGCAAAGGGTCACTGGTTTGATTCCCAGTCAGGGCACATACCTGGGTTGCAGGCCAGGTCCCCAGTGAGGGACACGTGAGAGGCAACCAAACATAGATGTTTCTCTCCTACTCTTTCGCCTTCCCTTCCCCTCTCTCTAAAAATAAATAAATAAAATATTTTAAAAAATAAAAATAAAAAACAGACTGCAGCCTAGCCTTTTGTGGTGGAGATTGTATTAGATAGGACGTATTTTACCCGTGACTCTTATTCTGCATATAAGAAATTAATCTCCAGCGGGAAAGTGCTGGAGGGACACAGCCAGACTAATCTGTTTTCCCGACTCCTTTCACTGCACCGAGTTCCTGCCAAGCCCTTCACAGAAACTCCCGGCCTGGCTTTGCCAAACACTCCCTTAGGTTTCTACCCCTTGCTGTGTTTCTCTAATGGACACAGCATTGACCTTTTTCTTTCCTTTCTCCTATCGCTTCCCTGGAGCCGAGTGCTGATTCGATTTCTGCCTTAATCTTTCTTCCTCTCATTACATCAGGGACCTCATGTCACTCTTAGTTGCCTGGTTGAAATTGGATTTGTGTCTTTTGCGTATCACCTGAAACCACAAGACTTTCTTCTCCATCCTCTTAACTGAAGACTTTGCTTCCTATTTCATTGCAAGACACTGGCGCAATTATACGAGGAGTCCTGTGTCACAGTGGTTCTCTGGGACACATGCTAGAAGCTCCTGCATGCGAAAATGAACAAACAGAAGAAAATGAAAACGAAGAAATACCTAGTCTGGAACCCAAAGCAATTAAATAAGAAACTCAGGGTGCTAATCTGGGGGAGAGAAAACCTTGGCATTAATATCTTAGAATAGTACACTGGTGATTCCAATGTACAAAGATGAGAACCACAGCTTTACAAATTCCCACCACCATACTTACCTACCCACCTGTATTGGTTTTCAAATACTGTGCCTTCTCTGTGCATGAATTCTGTGCTCACAGTTTAATCCCTTCCACTTGTACACAAGGCTCATCCCCTCTCGTGTACTCATGGATACTACCTTAAGATCCATCCATTTTCCTCCGTTCTTATCAATGTACAACTGTGCTCTGATTTCTCCTATTTGGAAAAATGATAAATGAACTAACTAAACCTGTCCTGTTATCCACATTCCCCAGCTGTATCATCTTATCTCTCCACTACTCCAAAACTTCTCCACACCCCTCTCTCTCTATTTTTTATTGTCTGATTTCCATGTTACTAAACCCTATGATAAATTTCAGTCATTATCTCATTTTTGAGTTATTTGAGTTAATATGAGTTATTTAATTCAGCTAATCACACTTTTCTGCCTTGATACATTTGCTAACCTTGGGTTATTGCCTCTCACTCATTCCTTGGTAATCTGTTACCTCACTGGTGGATATTTCTGAGCCCCTTTGCTCATTGTTCCTCACTTTTCCATCTCTAAACATTGGACTATGACAGGCACCAGCCCTGGACTTTTGCTTGTCTTTATCTACCCTCATTCTCTTGGTGACCTCATTCAGTTTTTTTAACTTTATTAGAGTTAAATGGAAGTGAAATAAACTGCACATACTTCAGTGTGCAACTTGATCACTTCTGATATATGTATACACCTGTGAAATGATCACCATCACAATCTACCATAGGTAACAAACACTTCCATGTCCCTCGGAAGTTTCCTCATTTCCCTTGGTAACCTTGGGACTCTTTCACTGCCATCCACAGGTAACCGTCAGTCTGATTTCTGTCACTAGAGATTTATTTCTTTTTTGAGAATTTTCTATAAATGGAATCATGTAGTTTGTATTCCTCATGTGTATGTGTATAGTTGGCTTCTTTCACTCAATATGACTTTGAATTTGTCCATGTTGTTGTGTGTACCAATAATCTGTTGTCATTTATCATTGACTAACATTCCACTGTATGACTAGGCTATAATTTATACACTTAGCTGGTGTAGGACCTTTGGGTTTTTCCTGGTTTGTGGCTATTACAAATATGCTGATGCAAAGATTTGTGCACAAGTCTTTGGGTGAACATAGGTTCAGGTAAATTCCTTTCAGGTAAATTCCTGAAAGTAGAGTGCTCTTTTCAGGTAAATTCCTAGAAGTAGAATTATAGAATGTTATGTTAGATGTATGCTTAACTTTTTAAGAACTTGCCTATTTTCCAAAGTGATAGTACCATTTTCTATTTTCATCAGCAGTGTATGAGAATTCCAGCTACTCATGTCCATGCCAAGACTTATATTAAGGCAAACTTTGCCCTGAGATCTAAGACTGGCTTGCCACTTGTTCATGTAAATAATAAAGCCATACCCATTCATTCACTTATTGTCTATGGTTGCTTTCTGGCTATAACTGCAGAACTGATCAGTTTGGGCAAAGACAATATGGCCAGTGAAGCATAAAATATCTGGGTTCTTTATACCAAAAAATGTTATGTTGGCTGACCCTTGCTTTATATGGTCTTTTATAAATGTTTTTCAACAGTTTGAATTAGTTACTGTATTGTAGTATCTAATTGTGGTTTTCATTTGTATTTCCCTGATGACTAATGAGATTGAGCATCTTTTCATATGATTGTTTGCCATTCACTTATTTTCTTTTGTAAAATATATTTCATTTTTTTCATTTGCATTTTTATTTGTAGCTTTGTTTTGGTTTGTTTAGTTTTTACTGAATGAAGCACAGGAGTTTCTTGTGTACTTGTGAAACAAGTCCTTCCTATTATATATATGCTGTGAATATTTTTTCCTATTTGGTGGCTTGCATTTTAATTTTCTTAATGGCAGTTTTTATAGGCTAAAGCTTTTAATGTTAAGGATGTCCAATTCATCAGCTTTCTTTTTTATGGTTAATTTTTTTCTATCTAAAAATATCTTTGAGTATACTAAGATTACAAAGATTATATTCTGTGTTTTCTTCTATTTATTTTATCTCTTTAAGCTTTACTATAAAATCAATGTCTCTTTGGAATAAAATTTTACATATGATCAAAGGTAAAGATCAACACTTGCTTTTTTACACATGGATATCCAGTTGAGTCAGCAAGATCTGGGAAAAAGCTTTTCTCTCCCAATTGAACTGACTTGGCAACTCTGTAAAAACTCAATAGACATAGGTGTGTTTTTCTGGATTCCATTCCATTCCATTCCATTGATGTATATTCTATTTCTTGGCCATTTCCAAAGTATCCTGATTTTGATAGCTTTACTCTAGCCCTTGAAATAAAGAACAATTTCATATTTCTAAAGTTACTTTACTATTCTATATCCCATATGTGTGTGTGTGTGTGTGTGTATGGGATTTCCATATATATTTTAGAACAGTTTGCCTTTTTAAAAAATAATTTTATAAGCAAAGCATGCTGGAGTTCTCACTATGTTGATGCCATATACAAATTTTAGGTTAATGACATCTTAACAATTTTGAATCTTCTAATTTATAAATATTATATGTATTTCTTTTTACCTTTGTATTTCCATTTATTTGGGCATTTTAAATTTTTTCTGGCAATGTTTATTTTTTCATTGTAGAGGACATGGATGTCTTTTATCATAGTTATTTCTAAATAGACAGCATAAGATATGTTTTTTGGCATCAGTATAAATTGCACTATTTCTGAAATTCTATTTTTCCAATTGTTTATTGCTAATATGTTAGAATGTCATTTATATTTGCATATTAACTTTGTATTCTGAGCTTTCTTCACTTACTAGTTCTAGTTTTTATTTTGAAGATTCCTTGGGATTTTCTATTTTAAAATATTCATCATCTGCAGGTAAAGTTTTACTTCTTAGTTTATGATCTTTATGGTTTTGATTTCCTCTTCTTGTTTTTTATAATGGCTGGAATGCAAGTGTAGTATTTAATAGAAATGATAACGTGAGCATCCATGTTCTTGATATCAGGAGAAAAATCCATTTTCTACCATTAGCTATGACATTACCTGTAAGTTTTTTGTAGCTTCCCTTTAATTAAAGAATATCTTCATGCTGTTCCTGTCTGAACCAATCTGCATCCCCACCAGTAGTGCACAAGGGTTCCTTATTCTGTGCATTCCTGCAAACACTTCTGTTTTTCTTGATTTATTGATGACGGCCATTCTGACAGGTGTGAGGTGTTATCCCATTGTGGTTTTAACACACATTTCTCTGAAGATTCGTGGCATTGAGCATCTTTTCACATGTCTGTTGGTCATCTGTATGTCCTCTTTGGAGGAGTGTCTATTCAGGTCTTTTGCCCATTTTTTAAATTGTATTTGGGGTGTGCGTGTTGAGTTTTATACGTTCTTTATAAATTTTGGATATTATCTCCTTATCATATGTATCATTGGTAAATATGTTCTCCCTTTTAGTGGGTTGTATTTTAATTTCATTGATGGCTTCCTTTGCTTTGCAAAAACTTTTTTTAGTTTTAGTCCCCAGAGCACTTTCATGTAGTACATATTTTTTATATTTGAAATAATATTAGAAAATAAGTAGGTAATAATTATTATCCCCATTATATCTATAAAAGATAAGGCACGAGGAATAAAATACTTATGTTTAGGAAACTTATTTTAAGACAAAATGTTATTTGCAAATTCATCTCTCACACTCACTTTTTATTAGAGTAACCCTGCTTTAGTCCATATATTACATGTACTTTGAGCCTTCTATCATAGTCTTTTGTTCACTCATTCACTTATTCCTTTATTTCTTCTGTTCTTTTATTCACTCTTTTCATTCAACAAATATGCACTGATATCACCTGGTATATCCAAACCATTGTAGACATGGAAACACTTATGAAGAACAGTGGAATAGAAATCAGAACATCTAAGTACAATTCCTGGCTCTACAGTTGGGTCTAAAGACCCAATCTGTGTGACTTGGATCTTTTCCACATGGAAGGCCTACCAGCAACTTTTAACTTAAATGTTCCCTCCTCCTTTGTGAAACCTTCCAAGAGCATCTTATATAAACAATCTGTGCTTCCACAGCACATTGCGTCTATTGCTGATCTCCCTTACCACCTATTTCATGCTGCTTTGCATAATAATGTTTGCCCTGAGTGAGTTGGATTTTTCATAATAGGGGATTAGGAGAATGAGAGGCAAATAGGCAGGAAGAAGAAAAGGCAAACCAGGTAGGAGAATCATATGAGTAATTATGTGGAATTGAAATCCTATACATGAGGACTTTTTTAACTTGCAACAGAAGCTTTACTCAAACTGACAAAATATTATCTTGTGGTTACAAAAAGCAGAAAATCCCTCAAATTTTTGCAAGTAACATGAAGATTATGCTAAGGATGTAGGTGCTGTGTAGGTGCTACACAGTGATGGTCTCTTTAGGATGTTCACATCCTAAACAGCAGAAACTATGATTATGTGGTATTGCATGGCAAAGGGAAATTAAGCCTGCCTCCTAATTAGGGGGATTAAGAGAGATTTAAATGGAATAAACGTTTGCTAATCAATTGGACTGGCAGAGGGAAAATAGTTTTAGATTTTTTTTTGCATCGGTTTAATGAAATCACAGTGTCTATATAAGTGAAAGAGAGAGGCAGAAGAGTTAGGGTTAGAGACACAGAGTTTTGAAGACTCTACATCACCTACAGTGCTGGCTTTAAAGTAGTAGGAAGAGGCTACAAACCAAGGAATGTTAGCTGGCTCCAGAAGTTGAGAAAGTCTAGGAAACAAATTCTTCCCCAGAGCCTGTGGAAGGAACACAGCCCTACAGACACCTGGATATTTGTCCACTGAGGTCCACTTTGAACTTCTGACCTCCAGAACTGTGAAAGAATAAATATGTGTTTTAAGCTACCAAGTTGGCAGTATTTGTTACAGTAAAAATAAGAAATGGATTATAGGTATTAATAATACCACAGTTTTCTAAGCCATACATCTAAGCATTATATCAACCCAAGAATGATGATATGACCCGGCCTCCCTGGGGCTTGCATGTGGAACAGTTTCTTCAGCAATTGAAAGATCCTTTGAGATCCAGCTTTGCCCTAGGTTTCTGCTTATCTACAGCCTTTATTATAGGAGGATTTTGTTGATATTTACTCTTACAGATTATCAATAGCATGAGTCAGCCCTTCTGTGTTTCTGCTTTTCTCTCTATAGCTCTTCAGTTCTAATCCCAGTGCCAACTGGCTACCCAGCCCTTTCCTCTACTTGCTCATTGTGTTGGCCATAGGCCTTTGCTTTCAGCTTTCCCCTTCAACTTTCACCCTTCTCGACCAATAGTTCCACCTCTGCTCATCTGACTATCACCAAATGAGAGAATTTTATTGATTTAAGAAATTTATAGTGGCCACAGAGGTCAGAACTCTGGTACCATGCAATTTTAGTAGATGCTGGCCAAACTGCATTAGCTACTCTTGGGTCAGGCATCTACCTTTGGTGCAATGATCTTGGCAGACAGGGAGGTGCTAGGAATTACAAAACGTGGTCACTGAGGGACTGAGGGAGCTTACCCAATAGGGTGTGTGTCTGTGTATTTAACACTTACAACAAAATAGACCCTTTTTCTCTATTTCTGAAAATATAGGTTCTGGAATCAAACACACCATTCAAATGTTGATGCAGGTGTGAAACTTAGTGAGAGTTGCTTCACAACTCTAAGTCTATGTTTCTGCATTTATAGAATGGAGATAGCTTTAGTATATCATAGTTGTTGTGAGAATTAAATAAAATGACCCAATTCAGATGCTGGGCTTATGATAAGCCCTCAATAAATGTCAGATGCTATTGTTAATGTTTTCTTGGAATTTTAGTTCTTGTGAGTACTAAATAAACAAGTTTATATTCTTTACTGCTACATGTAGAAAGTCCTTCTCTTGAGTGGAGCAGAGATGATTCTTGGAAATGGGAGATCATGTCTTATATTGGTTTGCAGTCACAGAAACTCATGCAGTTTCTTTGTTATATAGATGTAACCTAATTTATTCCTTCATTCAGTCAGAACTCTAAGCATCTATTATGAGTCAGAATCTGTTACTCAACATGGAGATACAAAGATTAGTGAAATATAGTAAAAAAAAAAAAAGAAGAGATTTGGGAGAAATGTAGGACATAGACTCAGTGAACCTTACTTGTGGACCACTTGAACTTTGGGAGAGAAGGAAGGGTAGAGCAACAACAATATAGTGATGTTACAGATGACCACATTCAATTCTTTCATTTTATAGATAATGAAATTGGGTATATGTACAATAAGTCATCTCTCAAGGAACTCTCCTCGCCACTAACCACAGTGAACCCAGCAGTGTATGAGGACTTTGGATTGGTTCAGAAGCAACCCCCAGTGACCCCTGAGAATGAATGAATTCAATGAAAGACCCAGAAAAATCTGTCTGAGATCAAAGCATGGTAGTTAAATAGGCTTTTGCCAGAGAGTCCAGCATGGGTCATCTCACCATTGGTTGAAATTGTGAGCAGCAGTAGAGCATCCAATGCTTTAAAAGCTGTGAGATAAAGTGCAATGTATTATTACCTTTTATGTGAGAAGATATTATAACATTATAAATATTCCTCAAGTCTGACTAAAGAAATTCATACATAACTGTCACATCTTCCCTCAGTTTAGCGCATGTGCATTCTAGTATAAAGAATTCTTTATACTATATTCTCCAGTATAAAGCATTCTTTATTCTGTTCCTAAGGTATCAACCTGTCATGCTCTCAAAATGTTCATCGTAGTGTAATCCTTTTTTGGTCAGTTGTATAAAGTCTTCATTCATTCATTTGAAAATACATTTTTCAAAATCAGGGTGCTAATTCTGATGATCATACTTAAGCACATTTTCTGTTACTGATAAGTTCAATTGTTTGAATAATGTAAATTTTAACAAAAGCTTAGCATTTTCTTGCAGACAGATTATTTAAAATGTCACAGACCATACCTCCCATCACCTTGCATAAGTTCTGTGCTCCCATAGCACCTAATGTCTTTCTTTATTGTTGCATTGATAACACAACAACAAATAATTTATTGATTGTTAGTGTTGCATGAGATATTGTGTACCCTTTGACAGCAGAATACCTCCTCTCTTTCTCCATGTGTGTTTGTGTGTCTGTATAAAATGTGATCTCAGAATCTAGCATTAAGTCAGGTATAATACGTGCCTGCTGAAATGAAAAGAACAGTAGTCTTATTCAATTATTGATTCAACATATTTCTCTATGCACTTATTATGCCTGGTACTGTTCTATACGGGTAGGATATATTAACTTACAGAAAACACCTAATCACTATTTCTGTGGAACTTAAGTCTAGCAGTTTGTTTTTAATAAGTCTTATAAGAATAGTGCCATTTTACAAACAACTTTTACTCATATGATTTCCTTTGAGTAGTGAACAGCCATGAACTCAGAAATTTTCTATTTACATAATGTTTCCAATCAAACCAAGTTAATAATAGTTATTTCAAAGGTGGCTTCCAATTTTTACAAGATTTATTGTAGTCTCAGGGACTCCACATCTACTATTTTTAATGGCTTTTTGCCCAAAACAGTTTAGCCTAATTGGGAAGGGATGTGCTCTTTCCTCCATAAGAGAATAACCCTTATGAACGATAATAGAAGTTATGTGTGAACATGAAGAAAAACTTGACTCTTAATACTGTGGGTTGCGTCACTGTGTTTCAGAGATAGCTTTAGTGATTGATTGTCTCTCCATACAGGGCTTTCATCTATCAATATGATTTGGAGCCCGATTGCTTTTTTATCCTGGATAAGTCTCTCAAAACAAAGACCAACTAATACTTTGAAAATTCCCAAACATACTTTAGGATAGTGTTACAGAGTGAAAACACTTCCATTTGGATATCCCACAGGAGCTGCCATTCATTAATGTTTAAAACAGATGCTTCAGTGAGCAACATATTTAATTAAATCCAAACCTGTTGTTATTATTCCAGAAAATATTATTATTAGCACAAGTTCCAAATGGAACTCACAGTAACTTCTGGTTGGAGTTTGGGGAAGATATTTCAACTTCAAAAATAATTTACTTAAAGTAGGAATTACCATAGTTATATAGATACATTTTTTTAAATCTCAGGGCCAGGATAATTGTGAGAATTAATTAATTACTGCCTGGATAGTGTGACTGATCAGACTAGCTGGCTGGACAAGCCAGATATATGATTAATATAGAATGCTGAAATATGCACATGCAGTTTTTATCTCTGCTTCTACAGAAGGAGAAAAAAAGGAAAAAAGTGTTCAAATTTTATAAGACAAACTTATTAGATTGGCAGATGTGTCACTAATTACATAATTGCTGTCTTACATGGTTCTAATAAAATAAATTATTTGAAGCCCCAAAAATGTCTAGTGGTGAATTATTTAATTTTATACAGAGCTATAATAAAAATAATTAGTATTTACTTAAAACTCTAAATCATCAACAAAAACCCTCAAGTAATTATTTTCATAGTGCTGCATAATGAAATAAATGTGTAATTAGTGACAGATGGGACTTTAAAAATTTAAACCATAGAAAAAAATTGTATCACCTGTTTTGATTATTTTTTACGTGAGTGAAATTAGAATTTGTGCAATGAGGTACAAAGAGAATTAAAAGAATTAACTCTGTCTGCATTGATGCAAGAGCCCCTGTGCATCTTCCCCAGGGGCCTATCCTTTTTACAATGTTTCTGGTTTTGAAAGCCTGAAGATAGGTTTGAGCCATGTCATACGGCCAGTTTCACAGTGTTTTAAAATGAGCAACTTTAAGACAGCTCCTTTAGATTTTAGTAAAAGGTGAAAGATCTATATGATCTGAAGAGAAACCAAAGTATCTCTCTTAGATAATAGGAGGATTATTTTATTGGAGACTAGGTTTTAATAGTAGGATGGAATTTTAGGTCAAATCACCGGAACTTGTTTGTTTCTCCAGTCTTTCCATTGTGTTTTTGCTATAGAAGGATGAGGCGGATCTTCCCGTTAACCTAAAGAATGACCTGAACCATAGCTCGACTTACCAAAGGGGCCTTCTCCTGTCACTCTAGGAGATGAGCGTAGGCTGCTCTGGTTCTGTTGATTATGTTGTGGGCCTTGACTGAATGTGAATGTCTACATCATTCTTATTGGCACTCACTAGCAAGTGGCTATGCATTTTTATTATCTTATTTCTGACGTTAACTAGATTACAATGTGCTCTACCAAAGAGATCTTATTCTCATTTTCTCTGTCTCATTTTCCCCCTCTCCTTGGTCATATGACTGACTGTGACGCTCACCCCAGCACTTGCTGTTCTCACCCCCCATCAGATTATGTGCCATGGCAATGGTCATAGTAAATGAGTCCTGCTTTTGATGAGTTCCCATCTACAGTTTGTCCTCTCTCAAAGAAATTTACTATGGAACTATATCCCATGCCCGTAATTGGAAATACAAACCTATACCGCCAAGGTCTGAACTTAGAGAGAGCATGGGTCATGTCTTGTTTGTTTTCAGTCTCTAAAACTAGGAATAGTGGTAAAATAATAGGTGCTCAATAAATATTGAAGTGCATATTAGCTTATGTCATAGATCATGAGGGGAAAAGAAGATGGTCTGGTACTTCATATTAAGAAATGTAAGGTATGGGAAATTTCAGGTATTTGAAAGGTCCTAATACGTCACATTCTTTTTTTCTTGCCGAATTTGGAACCAAATTGAGAGAGATACACAGGCATTAGATAAATATCAAAATATCAGCTTTATTATTGAAAACACTAAAATGGTTACTTGTGTGGCTAAATGGGTTGCTAACACCATGCTGAGGTATGCATGCACCCCAAACTGCATTCTACTTCCATGGGGACAGGCCCCTGTCTGCATGGGGGACAGGAGACTGGAAGGTTCCTTCTTTACAGGCAGGTGGGTCCTGAAGACCTAGAAGGGGTGATGCCATCTGTGTCAATGTGTCTGTCCTATCAAACTCACCGTATATATAAGTGAATCAGTGTTCTTTCCATAGACAATCAAGAACCTTGGAAGTACTGTGCAAAGGAATTTCTCAACTTGGAAACTCAAGTAATGGGAAATAAGAATTTCCTCAGTGTTCTCCCTTGGTTTTTATGTCCTATAGGTAAAGACAAGGTTTTCCTATCAAAGTGATCAACCTAGTAAGAGTTAGGAGTCAGGAAAATGACAATGGAATTATTCTGTTATTATTGACAAAAGCTAGGTCTTCAGAACATGACTTAGGTTTGTGGTCTTCAGTACTCTCCAGAACCAAACTTTCCCCCAAATCAGACACTCCCACGAGGGCACTGCCTTACCACATAGAAGGATCACAGCTCATGATGTACCCTCTTCAAAGTCAGGTGAGGATTTAGAAGGTGCTGACTTTTTCAAAACATTCTTTTGTCAAAATCCAGCCCGGAGATAAATGAATCACTCCTCCTTTCTTAGTAATAAATGAGAGAGAGTTAGAGATTAGCCAGAGTATTGTGCTAGTTTATGTTCTTCCACAAAATTAAATAAAACACGCACATGAGGAGTAGGGCATAAGTATTTGCAGGAGGAGCCAAAGACAGTTTTAAGCATGCTCACTACTGGTTTGCAGAAAGATCACTCCGAGGAATGCATTTAGAATAAGCAGCACAGAGCAACACGTGACCGAAACCTAAGGATTAGACGTGATGACTCAGGCAAAGTATGTGGAGAAAGAAGTGAGTTCAGTAAAAGAAAAGAAAACAGAGGATGAATCCCCAAGAGATGCAAATATTTGCCAGATAGGTAGAGGAGGGAGGGAAGAGAGGAAGGGAGGAAGAAAGGAAAAAGCTGAGAAAAAGCATCCAAGAGAGTTTGAAGAAAAAACTAGAAGAGGGTTGCATAAAGGAGGGAGTGGTCAGTAATCTGAACCTTCAGTGGCTGAGTGAGATAAGGACTGGCAGCTCTCTCTGGCATTAAGCAATAAGGACAGAACTGGGAACATCTGTAAGAAGAGTCACCAGAATTATTGGATCAGAAGCCACATTGCTTTACAATGAAATGTGTATGGGGCTTAAGGAAGTAAAGATGGTTTTTAGAAACCTGACAACAAATGAAAAAGAAAATATGATAGTTAGGTGGGGACTTCGAGCCCAACTGGCCACAGTCCTAAGCCACATTTCCCAACAGTTTAACCACGAATTGAGAGGATTTTGCACTCTGCCTGACTTCTGCATTTGTCTCTCAATTAGTTTCAAATTGTGGTGGTGTCCGAGCAATGGGAGAACAGCGGTGTTATTTATTAGATACTTGCAAACTCCAACAAAGGAATGATGAAGATAGATTGAAATAATTTGTGTGTGGGAAGGAGCAGGCTTCCAGACTGAAGGCTTCTTTTTCTTTCCTGCTCTCTTTTTTTGAAGTGGGAGGAAAAATCAGCTAGTGATAGAGCAGGAGAAAAGTAGTAGGTAGGAAGCTAAAGGACAATGACAAAAGTTCGGAAGAGATTCTGTGTGAACTGAGAATCTGAGAACAAATAGTTTATTGTTAAGTGCCCCATTAAAACATTTCTTTTAGTGAATGTTAAGTGGAACCTATGTACACGAATTGGGAAATACCTCCAAGTTCAGTCAGCTTTCCAAGAAGAACTTAATTTTGCAACTGAGACTCTTGGCTTTTGAGAAGCTGATTATTCCTGGTTCTTTTCACCATATGAGCTGGGCACTGTTCTCACAGTACTCTTGTTCTTTAATGTTAGGAGGTGATATGAACCTTGGGACTCATCTTTGACCTTCTCTTTCTGTGTCTCTACGTTCTCTCATTAGTAGATATTGTCCAGTCTCATGGCCTTGACCTAAATGCAAACAAGCACTATCAAATCTTAAACTTAGCATTTCGACTACACTGGTCATTTGTCACCCAGGTACCAGAAAGTCAACAATGTAAGTGACAAAGCTACCAAAAACCCTTCACTTGTTTCCCAACTCAGTTACCTTGACTTTGTGTCTTCTTTATCTTTAATAGCTCAGAGCAGAGTGCTCAGTATATCCTGTTCAATTGCTTTCTAAGCCAGGACAAAACAATAACTTGCAAGAGCTGGCTGGCGTTCTGAAGTCAAATAGAAATGGCTCACAGTTACCTACTGGGCACTGTTCTCCTCCTGGTTGCTGTGTTTGTCTAGATCTGCACCGTCCAATATGATAGCGACTAGCTTGAAATGTGGGTAACAGCCACATTGGGAGAGTCAGAAAGACCAAAATACACACCAAATAATAAATAATAATAATACTGAAAATTAATGTAAAAATACCTCACTATCATTTTATACCTGATGAAATGTTAAAATAATATGTTAACTGTATAGGTTAAATGTTATTTAAATTAATTTTGTGTGATTCTGAATATTTTTTAAATGTAGCTGCTAAAAATGAAAATTACATATATTGCTCACTATTGATTTCTATTGTATAGCACCACTCTGAATATAACTACTTATTCTTCATTCCAACTGAATCCTTTTATACATCCACTATTGCACTTTGCACATTTCATTGAAATTGTACTGGATGTGTGTAATTCCTTTAGGTAACCAATCATCTGAAGCCTCCTCTTATAATAGTAGGTGAGTTTCTTGATGTATAGTTTCAATTGGATGCCTCATTCCAAAGCAAGTATAATTACTAGTGACTTAATTTGGGGGTTAAGGAATTAGCACTTGACTAGGCTTAAGCAATCCTATGCACCTTCCCCAGATCTAGAACTGAAAGTTGGTGAGGTAAAGACTCATGGACAATGAGATCTTTGCCTGGAATGAGGGGAAAACATCAGCAATACTGAGATTCTACTGTCCCCAGTGGGCTGTGGTATAAGCTAAGGTGTCCATATGAGGTGCAACATGCCAAAATAGAGATGATGTCAAGGGTAAAAGCATGATAATGTTGCCTATTAAGTTGGGAAGTTATTCTGTAGATGATGATGAACTACTGGAATATGATGAACAGGAAATGGCAAGGTCATAGTTGCAGTAAAGATAGATTACTCCATGAGTTAGGAATGAGTTGGTTACAGATTAAGAAGACCCCATTAATAGAAGTTTAAACTTAAGGGAACACAGTGAATCCCTAACAAGAAGTCAGTATAATATAGCAGTCAATATTCAGGCTGGAGGATATAGAAGATGGAAATCAGTGAGAAATAAAAGCCAACAAGAGAAACTATCTCTGACCATCCCACTCCTTCCTGTTCCACAACCCCTTGGAAATTCTCCAAGGGGTTCTACTGTTAGAACCACCAATCCTGGCTTTGACATTTGGTCTCAGAATTTAGGTTCCTGCCCTGTTGATTTTATAAAAAATGGTTTTCAGAGGTTCTCAAACCCAAGCTCTTGACATCTTTTTCCCTTCATTATCCTCAGATAGATACCTCGTGGTCACAGATTGGTCACTTTACTCATCACGCATCTACCCCAGACATCTAAATTAATCAGGGAGTGAAAGGGACAAGCTGCCATACCTAAGTTGCTATCAGGTGGTAAAGCCATTCCTGATTCTGTATTGGATATTTCCTTATATTTCTCTGGCAAAAACTGAATCACCCAACCTCTACTAGCTGAAAGGAAGACTGAGAAAATGGGTATCTGGCAAAGACCAAAGCAAACAGAATAACCCCTGTGTTTAGAAAAAAATTGACACACTCTAAATAGGTAGTTTAAAGAGACTTTAACAAAGGAACCATTTACAAAGAGATACTGGAAGAGTAAAAAACCACAGATATAGTGCATTCCCTGACCTGTGTCTGTGAGTAGGGGGTTACACTCTCCTTGCCCTGAAGTAACAAATGGAGGAAGTGGTTATGAAACAAAGACAGAGAGTTACATGGAAAAAAGAAGATGATGGCAGCTGCAGCCTTTGATCACGTGATATCACCAAAGCACAGTGACTCCAGGAGGAAAGAACTAGCCAAAAAAAAAAAAAAAAGTAAAATAAAATAAGATATAGAATGAAACAAAATAAAATATCCCGGCCTTTCTCATTACTCTTTATTTGACCACCAGCGAGGTCACTGGCTGAGTCTTGCTCCAAGCCAGATGACAAAGGAGTCCATTGATAGCATCCACAGAGGTCAACCTTGGAGGGAGACAACAGTATGAAAAAGTAGGAAGAATACATCTGGGCAGACAGATGATGGAAGCTCTCCAGGATAGCTTGTCTTGCCTGGATTCATCTTCTGGAGATGGACTCTCTGCTGCCAAACAGATTGAGGTGCTGAGAGAAGGGAGAAGAAAAGTCAGTGGTGCAGGCAAACAATACGGTCTGATGTGTTCACCTTTGTGACAGTTTGGAGATGGATTTCAGATGAGAAATTTATCACAACATCCCCTTGTTCAAGCTGATGGGAAACAGTGAATGTTACATGACAACGGTCTAAAGAGGGTATTGTGTGAGATTATAAAATGGATTATTACTTGATCAGAATATGCTTTTATAAACCTAAATAACTGTGAGATTCAGAGAGTTGAGCTGCATTTCAGCTGAGTACATTTTGGTCTGCCTTAGGTAAATGCAATAAAATTTGAAAATGCTTTGCATTGCAGTAAACCCCAATCACAGGGGTTGTGGTAACTGGTAAAAAGAAGATTGGATTCACAACAGAGTTAAGTGGTATTACTCAGAATTTAGTCATTTAACCAGGACCAGAGTCTAAATTGTACTTTTGTCATCTGTAAGTCTGGGGCATTTTATTAGACTGGTCTTCTTGCTCATCTATATCCCTTTAGCTTGTAATTCATTACCTGCGTATCATCACAACTACTTTCCTCCCACTCCCCCACCCTCATCCTTAACCCCTGACAACCACTAATTTGTACTCCATTTCTAGAATTTTATTATTTCAAAAGGTTATATAAATGGAATCACAGCATGTAACCTTTGCGGGTTAGCATTTTTCATTCAGCATGATTCTCTAGGGACCCATGCAACTTGTATGCATCAATAGGTCATTGTTTTAGATTGCTGAGTAGTGTGTTCCAGAATAAGTAGGTCCATTTTTTCAGTTCTGTCACTTTTTAGTCAATCACGCTCTTTAACTAACGAAGAGTGTTGAGCATTTGTGAACCAATTGCTTAGGTAAATTATCATCTGATCATCTAAATTGTTGTTATTCAAAGTGTGGTGGGCAGATCAGCAAACTCAATATTGGCAGGGCTTGTTGAAATGTGTAGTCTCAAGTCCCACTCCAGACCCCTGGAATGAGAATCTGCAGTTGAACAAGACCCTGGAATGATTCATGTGAGCAATAAAGTGAGAGAAGCATGGATCTATACCACACTGAGGACACAAGAGAAATGCAGAAATTACTTGAGGGTAGTCCCCCTCCAGATGGGTCTCTACTGTACCCCTTGCAAGTAATTTAATATATTTTCTCTGAGCTTTCAGACATTCACTTAAAAAATTAACTAGATTAATTTCCCTCAAGTTTCATTAGTCATATTACCAGTCTGTGTGAAAATATTCTCTCCTGTAGCCAATCTGGCAAATCCACTGGAGAAAACTGGGAACTGGCTTGTGGCCATTCTATGTGCAGAGTGCCACCATTTCCACTACAGAGAGCTCCATTGTCTAGAAATAATAGTGAGGTTTTGCCCACAGCTGAAATCTGCATTCAATCCCGCTGTCCCAGGAGTGGAATTTTGCTTGGAGCCAAATTCTCAAGTCTTCTTAATTTTGGTGAAGATATGTGTTTTTGCAAGTGCAAATTCATGAAATTAAAGTTGGACTTTTCCTAGCTTTCCTCTCTCCAGTGTTTTATGACAGGAAGGACCTTTGGGTATTTTCTCAAAATAGCTAGTGCCAACAGAGCTAAGCCAGGTTTGCTGTTTAGCTCACCACCCAAGTCTTTGTGAAAGATTGGCTTGGAAACATAAGGATATCACAATGGATTTTGACAATCATCCAGAATGTTCCAGTCAGGTGTAGCTGGTGGTTCAAAGAAACATCACACTGGAGAGAGTCTTGCACCTGAACCCAGGGGCCAGTAAGATCCCTCCACCTTCTGGTCCTTTTAATATTCTCCTGGCTTCCGCTTTCTTGTGTCAATTAACGATACAGCCTTCAAGATAAATAGAGTACTCAGGGAACTGTGAAGACTGCCAAGTAGTCTGATGTAAAAAAAAAAAAGATTCCTATTAAAAATGTGTAAAGTGGCTTCAGTGAGAAAAATGCAAGCTGAAATGATTGCAAATACACCAAGTGGTATGTACTACAATTTCATTATTGCAAGCAACGATTCAGTTGAAAAGGTTACTTTGATTATTGTTTTAGTTGGAACGACATTTGTTTTCATATTCCCCATTGCTAAATGCAGACAGACAGAATTTCTAACAATAGCTGCAGTTCTTGTCTGACATGGGTAGCATCAAAATAGTGTCAGTCCCAAAGGTACTACCCTCTTCAATTGTGCTTACTGTATAATTTTCTGATGCCTTTTATACAGTGGAGACACAGTGCTTTTCACTCCACTGTGCTATTGACCCTGGAACTGTATCTTAACACTATACGTTGTCGGATGAGCAATAAGTTTTTAGTGAAGACATGAGAAGTAACTTTTGTTTTGAAAGTCTTCAGTTTGTCTATTAGCCCATGGCAGATTTCTGTTACGTTAATTGTGTATGTTTTTAAGGTAGACCCAGCTGAAGCTGAATAATCTTTTTTAATGTACAGTTATATGAAAATGCCCTTGTCTGGGGAAAAAGGAAAAGTGACTCAAATGAATCAAATAAATAGAGTAAGTATCTTGGGATTAGGAAACCATCTCTGGGATGATCGGATAAAGAAGCAGTGGTACATATATACAAAGGAATGATACTCAGCTGTAAGAAAGGATGAAGGACAACGTGGGCAACGTGGGGCAACATGGGTGGATTTTGAGAGTATAGTGCTAAGTGAAATAAGTCAGATGGAAAAGGACAAGAACTGTATGATTTTATTCCCAATGTGGGACACAAAACAGAAAGCAACAAACAAGCACACAGGCACAGACAAGAGTATGATGGTTACCAGAGGAGAAAAGAAGGGTCGGGGAGGATGAAGATAGTAGACTGTCAAATTTATGGTGATGGAGGGAGACTAGACTCAGGGTGGTGAGGACACAATGCAATATACAGATAATGAATGTGTTATAGAAGTGTACACTTGAAGCATATATTATTCACCAGTGCTACCCCAGTATATTTAATGTAAATAAGAAGGCATCTCTGTATGGCATAAGAATTTCAATATATTTTTATATCTAAGATTTATTGTCATTGTGATTCTTTTTCCTGAGTGCATCTAAAGATATTTCTTTAAGCCTCTGATGGTGAAGGGCACAACCAAATCTGGTGTTTGGAGTGTTCCCTCCTCTCAGCAAAACATTCTTGAGTCCTAATATTCTAAAACTATTTGGAGAAGCTCTTGGCTTTTTTCTAAACCACACCTTGAGAAACCATGTGTTTCATGTGTATATCCTCACATCACTTATGACTGTAAACAATCTAACTAAAATTTCACCATTTGTGTGGCTGGGTTTTGTTTGTTTTTTAATATATTACTTAAAGGTTATTATTCTATTCAAAGGTATAAGAAGGTATGACAGATTTGCAATTAAAAGTAGATGCTGAGCTAATACCATTCACAAGATTTCTTAAATTTCTTTTTATGTTGTTGAACTTCATTCTTGCTTTTAAGTAGTAATTGACATAAAAATTAACTTCGCAGAATGCCAATAATTTCCTGCTTTTTTAAAAGGCTCACAGTATTGAGGCCAAAGTATTTAAGGTTAATTTTCACTTTATTTTTTAGTTTTGGCTATTTTATTATTGTGATACAGTTCCTATGAGTGAGGAACTGTATCAGTGCTTTTCAATGAGTGTTTTTTTTTTTTTTTTTAAACCAAACCAATGCCACCAGGAGGGTCAATCTCAGAGTCAATCCCTGGAGCCATTTCCATAAAATGTGAAGATGCGTTATTCCTTTAAAACTTTAAAACGAAGAGTATCCTTCTCCACCTTGCTGGTGTATAGATTATTAGGCATCATTTTCCAGCCAGATTATTCTACATTGCCTGTCTGTTTTCTCCTTGGTGGTCTGTGGAAGGGTCTAGGGATGTCTTCAGTCCCTGCATCATCCTCTCTTGCTGCTTTGCTGATCATTTTGATGATTGCAGATTTGCATGGGCCTTGAACTTGAGGAACAGAACAAAAGCTGCTAGTGGGAGGTTGCCCAGAAGTGCTTCTTCTGCTTTCAGGCTTTATTTTCTCAAACCCCTATATGCCTCCTGAATTAATTGATGCTGATCTTTAACCAATCAAACAGGTTTTTGTCACAGTTTTTTTTCTTCTATTACTTTTTCTCAATTTTAGCCTGTTATTGTCAGTTACACAGTACTAGAACTTAAGTCTTAACTGATTCATTTTGTCATTTTTTTTCTTATTTGAATTTACAACATCTTTTATTTAATCAGTTTTATTTTTATTTCTGTTTTAACTATTATTTTTTTCTGTTTTATGTATTTTTTCTCTTGCAATTTACATACAACCGAGAGAAGTTCAGTCAGCGATTAGTCAGGCAAACAGGACCTGTACTCGGCAGCTGAGTTGAAAGACTGTAATATAGAGATTAGTTACAAAAATGATGAAGGATCAGAAGGGCAAATAGGGGGCAAAGGTTAACAACATTGGAAAGCCACTAAAATTCCTTGAGCTGAGACAACAAATGGGAGAGAGGTATTATCAGTCTTAGTAGAATCTGAGATGACCAACATGCAAATGCAGAAGAGAATCAGAGAAGAAATATTCCATCTCATTCCCTTCTACTGACTTGTACATTTTTCTTTGTGTCTAACATCATCAGAACCTATGAGAAGCCACTGGGAAGGGGAGCCTGGGAAGTGCAATCAATAGCACCTCTGATACAGAAGGAAGGTGGAGGAAGGGACAGAGAGGGATTGGAGATTCAGCAGACAAATCATTTGTTGGGTGTTGGCAGGTAGATGGGGTTTCATTCTGTAGCATAGTTTTATCACATTTATATAAATGTGCCAGTCTCATTTTACACAGAGTATGTTCTGAATATTGGAGGCTGCAGTGAAGTGCAACTGTAGGCACTTGTAAGAATTAGAAATAAATTTATTGACTGGAACAGAAACTACTAGGAATCAATATGTGATGGAAAAGATGAACCATATCTAAGAATTATATCTTCCCTATGATAAGCTTTGTAAATGTAGGTCAGAGGAGAATTGGGACACAGCCAAGGTTAATTAAGGTTCCTGGGTTACATCTTCTGACTGAAATATGATGGACTTAGAAAGAGTACACCCACTTAGTATTTATGTAGAATGTGTTTCCAAGACAGGAGTCTCTACATGATGTCCACAAAATAAGAATTATAAGGTTTTGTCAGTGGCCTTTCAGCACTGTCCAGAGCAGAGGGCATTGTGATTAAGTATTTGATCTGCAATAATGGGCATTCAAAATTGTCAATCAGTATCACCTGTGGAGTTATCATTAAATAGTCCCTCTGACTCTGGGCAACTCTGGACAGAATAACCAAGACCAAATACTTCCTAAAAAGCAGATTTGTTACAATTAGACCTATCTGGCTTACTACCTTTTTCTGTTAGTTATCATTTGGGAATCTGGGCACAAGTGATTAATCTGACCAAATTTTGGCAGTTACATCTGCAAAATAGAAAGAATAATGTATTCCTTGTAAGGATACCTTAAACTACAGGAGCAGTAGGTTCCTTCCATTCTTGCCTCTTTGTATTAAATTTAGTGGAGATGGCTATATGGGATTAGCATAACTTTTAGTCATAATTATAAAAACAATCTTGCCAATTCTTTACAATTCTCTTCATCAGAAATTCAGTGACATTCTAGTCAGACTCTTGTGGCTGTGCTTAGCCTGAATCAGTTTCCAGAAGCGTATTCTTTAGAGTGGCATTAACAAAGTCACATTTATGAGGCTGTGGAACTGAAGTTAGCCTTAGCCTACGGAACTACTGCACTGTAAGGTAGTGCTTCAGTGGCCGGCCAACCTATTTTAACAAAATTTCCAAATTAGGAAATCTCTAACTTGAGCAACGCCATCTGTATCGGCTACAGTTCTCATTATTTCTCACCCATTTTCCCACAAATATTTCCTTTTTCACTTTTACCACTCTTTGGCAGAAGTAAAGCTGAATAGTTGGAAAGATAAAGTCATGTTTATCTTTTAATTGCATAACAGCACGTTGCACTGATGCAAACCCTTGAACCCTCCCATTGCTTTGATTGTAGCAGCCGTTGGCTGCCAGCAAAATTTAAAAGAGAAGGACAAGAAATAGGAGAGTCATTACTGACCCTACTCCAAAACACTGCATTAAAAAATCCAAATGACTTTGACTTTTTGCATCAGCCTGTGAGTGTGTTAACCACAGGGGAAAGAAGGATACATTATTTGGGATTATTCTTTGGGGAAAAAAACTGATTTTAGAAAACTCTGAGTGGGTTTTGAGACTTGTTTATAATCATTAGTCAAAGAATTGTCTGTGTTTATTAAAAGTGATGCAGATTTTAATGCCACCAAAATCTTGTTATACATGTGTCAATTTTTGTATTCTATAAACAATTAATTATATGTAAATCACTTTGCAAAGAACTGCCAAATGCATCGGCTCATATGGCATCCCAGCAGCCTTGTAACATAGTAAGCTGTGGGTCAGGCCATACAAGACGCTGAAATTTTTATAAGTTTTCTCCCTACTTCTTTATTCTCATCGTGAGGTAATGATGTCTAGGGTACTCATAACGTGCATTCACAGCTTTCTGTTTTTCTCTATCCATTTGAAAGTTGTCATGCTTTTTCTGAGAAAAAATTGATTCCTTGGTTTTATGCACATCGACTGCACTGTGGTCAGGATAAGGCTCTCTGTTTTTGAGGATGATTTTAATTATTTTTCACTTCTACCAAAATGTGTGGCTACCAATACCTGTACTAGAGTCATGAGATGTGGCTTATGTGGTTTTCTCTTCATAGTTATGTATTTAATATCTTCCAGAGCAGATAGCAACTAATGTGAACTTAAAAAGAAAAGCCAGACTGCCAGGCCAGTCTTAAACCACAAATGAAGGTCCTCAACAAGTTTAACACAGAACGAAAGACTTATCTATTCTACTCTCAGGTGAAGAATTAGAAAGGAGTAACTTGTTGAGTGACAATTAAGTGAGCCGATAGAAAATGTGATAAAAAAGATGAAATTCAACAGGCATAGCTGTGTAAATAACATTTATTTTAATGGATCTGAAGTTTAGTTATAAAGTCTGGATATTTAGTTTTAAAATTGTGCACTACCTTGTTAGAATGTGAAGACAGAATTTAGTTATAACTAAGTATGTTTTTGAGAACTTTGAGACCCAAAAGTGAGGCAGGTGCTTTACAGCTTTGATTAAAAGTTATCCTGACTCTGACAATCACAGTAAATATCAGAGGCGAGGGGGAAAAAGTGTGTAGCCACTTGCCAAACACCACATGTCCATAAATGAACATGAGAAGCCTATGATATATAAAATGTTATTTGGTAAAATGGTGTTTCTGGCCAAGGGAGACCCCTTTGTTTAGCTGAGGCCCATTTCCTGTTTAAATAAATGCAAACAATTGAGGTATTTATGTCAACACCTGTGTAACACAGCCTACTAAAATGGTGGGATGAAGGACTAGTGAACAGAGGCCCAGAAAGTGGCCTCTTCTTTCACGATCTTGGGCAGAAACAATGGTTTCTGTTTTGGCCTTTGTCTTCCTGGGGAAGCAGGAATCTTTTCACTAAAAGGGGGGTTCTTTATGAAAAGATGACTAACTTTCTGGCAGACCTGTAAACTTAAAAAAGGGAGACAACTGTACCATTCTATGACTTTGGGAAACCCTGTGGCTGCTGATGAGAAGCCAACTCACCTAAATGCAAACTACATTTCAGACATTGCAGCTTTGAATATCATGAGCTTGAGAAAGCTGACAAACATGAAGATAACTCCAATGGACATAGGAAATACTTCAGAGAAATTTTATGAAAAGAAATACATTCTGACACCGAGAAAAAAATGGAAGCTTGGATATTAAAATATCAAATTATTAATATTTTAAGGATAACTTTAAAGGCATAGCCCACTTGAAGTTAATTTTGTCATGACTCTACCTAAGAGTGTACATAAATGTATGTTGGATATGGCCAACAGAGAAACTCAAGGATTAGATTTATAAATAAGAGTCTATCATATTTAACAGATGAATGCAATAATTTGTAAAATGCAACATATATCTACATTATAGCTACCTAGCAGACATGTTAAATAAGCCTATAGCATTGTTGTAAAATATGTGTTGTTCAATCTTTAAAAAATAGTTCATGACGTGAATGACTTACAGGTATAACAATACTAAAATCAGTGGCATTAACAATATAAATGTATATGTAACTTTATTAACATTCTATGTAACACTAAGTAGTGTCTCATATCTCTTGCTGTAGTGTAGCAGCTAGAGAGGACTTTATTTGCATATATGGTTTTGACAGCAGAAGAAAAAAGATCTGGAAGTAGGTAGCTCATTGCCTGTGGAAAGGAAAATAGGGAGAACTGTAAGGCGTCTATTAAATATTGGCTTTCTGGTCTACCTGTAGGAGTTCTAGCCTTAACTTATGGAAAGGGAAAGAGCTGTTTCCATGAAGGTCTCTGTAATATACAAGAGTGAAAAATAATGCCACAATGGTACCTGAGAGCAGATTTCCTCTTTCAACTGTCAAGTACATTGGTACTCCAAGTTCTCAAGGACGCACAAAGCACAACAACATGGCCAGACCCCCTAGGGCAGGGGCGTCAAACTCATTTTCACCAGGGGCCACATCAGCCTGGTGGTTGCCTTCAAAGAGCCGAATGTAATTTTAGGGCTGTATAAATGTAACTACTCCTTAACAGTTAAGCTGCCACCATGTAGAAACAAGGTGCTGGGCTGGATAAAACAAGGTGGAGAGCCAGATGCAGCCCACGGGCCTTGTATTTGCCCCAGGGAACTCCCAGATGATGATGTCCACTAAATGAAAGGCCCACCTGCTTCTTAAAACTCCTTACCAGAAAGAGATCCATATTACTCTGTGCACATTCCACTGTTAAGGTATAGCAACATGACCACCCCTGGATGTAAGTGATGGGGAGCTTACAAATTGTAGTCCCTTGGCTGGGCAGGTGTTTTTCCATAACATGACAGCAGAGGATAAATTTGTGTGGACAGTAAACCACTTCTGTGATGACGGGCAACAAGTCCTATGGAAAAAGCACATTCTTTTCGAGTAATTCTGCTCCAGATACTGTCATTATGCGAATTCCCTATGTTTGTGCTGATACATATTTTTGTATGACCACTTCCCGTTTTCAACCCTCCTCAGGTGTGTGAGCTGGAATTCACCATGCCGACATGCTTAGAAACATCCTTTGACTTTGCCAGACCCACATTCTGAATCTGCCTATGTGAAGACAACCCCAGTAAGTGATGACTAATTTACACACAGCCATGCTGGGCCACTGCTTCCCCACAGTAATTGCAGAGGATGCTGCCCTGGCACATTAGATTTTCTTATTGTTGTCTTTGTGTTATAAATAGAAAGAGACAATAGAACCGGAAGGGATTCAGCTTAGGAAACATTCAATGTTTACATGACCCACTTTTGTGAAAATTGAGGAGCATTCATGAGATTGGCCAAAAGAGGGCCATTCCACAAGGAAAAATGTGATGAAAATAGTCTTTAAATCAAGAGTGACAAGGAAAAAAGGGGAATGAAACCGGGAGTTTGAGCCTCTGAAGATTTAAATTGTGTGAGATAAGTAGGTGTATGAAGAAGCTGAAAGTCATTTTATTTCTTTGTTACACCTCTGATTTGTGTGAAGAACAATTAGAATGCTTATAGATGCGACACAGTTCTGACATTTTGGTTTGACTCATCGTCGGGCTATGCACAGTGTCCTACTGTCTTTGTTAATGTGTTTTGAATAGAGATGGGGTTTATATTCATTCTGACCTTGTGATGGCACCTTGAGCTGCTCGGTGCTATGTAAAAAGACAAGGAAATTTGCGATGATCAGTCTTGGCTATTACTGAAAAAAATTGCTATTGTCGAAGGGAAACACATGTTATACTATTCAAAATTGAGTGAAAGTTTAGCCTGTTAAAATTATTGTTATATAGGAGTTATGCGGCCTCAAGAAAAATTTCTTATCTTGTGGTTGCTACGGATGTGAGCTTATTACTCATGATTTGAAAATGTTTTTTAGAAATGAAATGAGGGACATTTGTCAATATCAATCTAATCCTCTCTCAATTATACTCTCTGAAGAAGAGAAAAGTAGACATGCATTTTTTTAAAAAAAAGAACACTTACGTTTTTCAAATAACATGTATTTGGCTTTGCACTGTGTTGTGATTTTTCCTTCCATAAATACTTCCCGTACCATGCATGCTTTGTTCAGGAATAAGTTATATTAATAGTTAATGCCTCTTCTAGTTATAGCATAACAATTTGGAACCTTCACTTGAAACCTCCAGAATGTGGCAAAGAAATATTTAAGGACTTTGAGTGGCCACATTGATGTCATAAAGTTCAAATGCACAGTTCAAATACTTCCTTATTTGAGATCATCACAGGCCCTCAATTAGGGTGTATTTAAGTCTAATTCATCAATAGCTGTTGCAACTACCGTGAGAGTAGAGGAAGTTGATTACACAAAGCAAAGAGACTTACAAACAGTTTTTGTGAAACACACCAGAACACTCTGACCCTAGAAAGTTTAATCTTTATTTATTTAACAAATATTCAGTGACTGGGCAGTGTTGTAAGGAGGAGGTTGGAGCAGGAAATAAGAAAAGCATGGTGTGTGCCTTTGCTGACCCTGAGTATTGGAGAAGACAGACAATAAACAAGTAAATAAATAAGCATGTAATCTGGTGGTAATAAGAGCTATAAAAAATAAGTCAGGGAATAGGGTTGGACAGTCACCAGGAGGTGTTATTTTATACACAAGCTGGTACAAATAATATCCCTTTTTATTACAAAATTCTTTATTATAAAATCATAAGTATGTAATCCTGTAATATAACAATATCATACTCAAGCACACTGTATGACATTTTAGGTGAAATGTTCAAATTAAAACTATAAATTGTCATACCCATATTATTACCCTACCAACCACTCTCAAGCAGGCCTTACTTCTGCTGGACACTGTATAAAGTCATCAGTGAACACCTTTGTCATAAGAAGTACTTGAGTGGGGACCATGCCATCTCCTTATCTTAAGGGAGATCCTTTCAGAAAGGGAAAGCGGCCCATGCAAAGCCATCAGTGATGACTTTGAGTCACCAGGGTTCCCATAGTCTTATCCCAAAAGTCTGTCTCTAGCCATGATTGCGCCGTGCAGAGGTAAGGAGCAGGTATAAGATGAGGAATTGTAGGAATCTTCCAAACAGGCCAGTTACTTACATACAGAGTGGACAAAGATTGAGAAGGAATCATAACATAAACCAAGTACAAGAGTGACCAACATGCTAACGACATACCGGATTCAATGCTCACAAAAGAGAATAGTACTTTACTTATGTGTAAATTCTTGAGAGTGAGAGAGAGAAAGAGAGAGAGAGAGAGAGAGAAAGAGGGATATGCCATCACTGTCTTTGAAGTCCTTGGAATTTAGGGCAATGGGCCCTAAAAAAAATCTTGTAAATCTTCCAAAAATTGTTATTCCTTGAGATCCTGAGTGATCATCAAGGAAAGATTAAGTCAGGTTGAATATGTCCTGTTTGAAAAAGTAGGGGATCTTGTTTTATTAAGAATTTATCCTCGGAAGAATAATCAATTTCCTGAGACATCGGAATTCCCCAGGAGTTCCGCTTTCTGGGATTCTACAGCTGTTTGTGTTCCCTGGACAGGAGAGCGATGACAGGGGGAAGGGTGGAGTCGCGCCGGTTGAAAATGAAGTAGAAATAACTTTTTTTTATTATCGTGAACAGAAAACCATACTTCACTCTGATTTCTGGAGTTTTTACCTAATGTCCATTTTCTGTCCCAAGACACCATCCAGAATATTACATCACATTTATTTGTCAGGTCTCCTTAGGCTCTGCTTGGCTATGGCAGTTACTCAGGCTTCTCTTGTTTGGGATAACCTTGACAGTTTTGAGGTGTTCTGCTCAGGTGTTTTGAATGGGTCTGAGGTTCTCTTTATGAGCAGACCAGCGTTACGCGACTTGGGAAGGAAGGGCACAGAGGTGCAGTGTCATTTTCATCAGGTCATGTCCAAGGTTCCCATTACCATTTAAGATTTATCCATTTCTTCAATGACTTGGTAGCTTGTCTCTTTCTTTATCACAGAAAAAAATATTCCGTGGTCAGGATATATGTTTGTCCTTTCATCTGCTCAAGAACATCTTCATTGTTTTTAGTTTTAGTGATTACAAATAAAGCTGCTCTATATACTCACATGCAGCTCTCTGTGTGAATGGAAGTTTACAAATTACTCGGATACATACCTCAGGTTGTGGTTGCCAGATCACGCAGTAAGACTGTGTTCAGCTTTGTGCGAAGCTGCCTGCCTTCCAAATTGGCTGCGACATTTTGCGTTTCCAACAGTGAATGAGAGTTGGTGTTGCTCTGTCTCCTCACTACCAATTGGTACAGTCACTTGTTCTTAGATTTAAGCCATTCTAATAGGTGCGTAGTGGTAGCTCATCTCCTTGTTTATATGTGTATTTCTAAAAACAAAAAAAATAAACATCTGTTTATATGCTTATTTACCATCTCTATTTCTCTGGTAAAATGTCTGTTCAAGAAAATTGCCTATTTTTTATACTCTGGGCTGTATGCTCACTTTTTATATTGTTGAGTTGTAGAACTTCTTTTGTATCTTTTAGTTTGAAAATTATTTATATATACCATACTTGAAAAGACAGCCTGACTCAAAATATTCCTGTGTACTTTAAAAGTAAAACATACTGATCAACCAAATCATTAGCTTTCTGTGTTGGTGTACAAAAAAGAATGATTTGTGATTTTGCTAGCTGTCTTCCTTAATGTCTATCTATATCTATATCTATATCTATATCTATATCTATATCTATGTCTATGTCTATGTCTATGTCTATGTCTATGTCTATGTCTATGTCTATAATCTATCTGTCATGTATCTACCTATATAAATTTAGTATTTTGATTAATGTCAGCTGCATTACATGACTTTGATACTTGAACTTTGGGCTGCCTTACTCTAGTCTTCCTTCACATGAATTCCATGAGGTCAGATTTCATCTGTTTTGTTTCACCCTCTATTTCCAACCATACTGAATGATAATCGCTCAGGAAATGTTGGTTGAATAAATTAATCTGAAAATAAAAGAGTGATGACATGAGTCAAGTGTAAGAATCATTTGACATATTCCATACATTTTCTCGCTTATATACAGATGATTTTATAACATATGGCAACACCACTGCCAGCAACCGACAAGATTACCTATTTCCAAGTTAAGCAAATGCTGTCGTGAGAGATTTAAGAGACAGTACTTGTTTTAGATACACATGCCCAAAGGGATCTAATTTCACTGTGCAATATAAAGCTGTAGACTTAAACCGAACTTCCCTTTTATATCTTTGTGTATGTGTTCAGAAAAATACAGCTTATTTATTATGGTGTGAAAAATATTTGTCATGTCTATTAAATTTATCAAACAAAGAAAATAATTGAAAATATGATCTGCTTGGTGTGAAGGTCATTGAAATATTTTCCTGGACCAGCTTTCTAGTAAATATCATTTCTATTGCTCTTGTTATAATCAGATATACTCACATGTTTTATGTGGTAACTGAAATTTTTTGCAGCAAACCTTGAATCTTTCTGTTTAAAGTAATTTACAAATACCTGCTTCAACTTCTTAATCATGAGGGAGAATGTACTTTTGCTAAAAAGGAACAAAGGCAAATGTACTGTGAATTCAAATAGCTGACTGATCTTCATGGGAAAAATACACAATGAGATCAAAAGAGAATACAGGTACCCATCTATTGACTTTTTATCTATCTGCCAGAATAAAACTCCACCCAACACTTAAAATGCCTTAGCAGATTACATTGTATGAATCTACGTACTGTACTCTATCCAAATGCAGGCATTCAACCTACTTAGCTCTGTTCACATATCTTACTGTAACATTTAACCTGAGTAGTTTCAATTGATATTATTTATAGAAGTATCACAAATTGGTTTTGAAAGGCTGAAAATCTCAATTTTACTGTTCTTCTGTTTTCTTACATTCTTATGAAAAGACACTTGATAACTCAGTAACATAGAAATGGGTGACCTGTTGATAAGGCAAATGTGTGACGTGAATGAGTTTTCTTAGTAATTGCATATTGATAAGACACTGTCTATGTAACAAAAAGGATTTTGCTTCTCTTCAGTATATGAGAATCAAATGTAATGTCGAGATACTGTATGTTTCTGGGTTCTAACAATTTTTTTTAATCCTTTAGTGTGTTGATCCATGAGGTGAAAGCTACCATCTCAAGCCCATTATGCAAATGTGAAGCCTTTGTTCTTTCCCTTTTTGTTGTTGTTGTTATTGGTAGCATCAGTATGGACACTACGTGCATTTTGGAGTTGGCAGTAACAGAACAAAACTGCTCACACCATTACTTTAAGTTGAAATGCACACAGTTCATCTGCATAGAAGTTGTAACACTCTTTTATCTGAAAGATTAAAAACACTGAATATCAAAATTTAAGCAACAGTGCAAACCTCCTGCATTTTAAAGCAGGGTTCTTTTTCCTCAGACATTGTATCTGTGTAATTAAAAAAAAATGCCCTTATATCCATTTCTAATTGCTTCAGTACACAATAGGAGCACCTGTATTTAAAAAAAGCATTTTGAAATGGAAAGTATATCCTTTTGGAACAGAAATTGTATTTTGCTTTATTTTTTGTGTGTTACTATAAATTAACATTTAGCTCATTATAAAAGGCAAAATAGGCATGCATCATTCATTACTTAGACCCTAATGATCCTACATTAGGGGAGAAAACTGGAACCAACCAATTTACTAATTGTGTTTAAAGAATGCTTTTCATGGTCCTATGTAGGTGACTACTTCAAAAAATCATGTCTTAATACCGATTTCTCTGCCTCGGTGTAAAAGGATATTAGGAGACAGATATTTTTTAACACAAGTGTTTTATAACATAAGCTATCTTAAAGCAGATGGGTTACGTCAACCTCCAAGGCAGTGCTTGCACTTGCTTCTACAGAAATCATAAATGTGCCAAAAGCCACGAGGATGTCACACATGCAAAAGATAATAAAAGATGGGATGTTTTTATTTTCTCGTAATATAATAGGAGTAATAACTGTGCCTTATAAGTTCTTTTCTACTTATCAAATATTGAGCTGATAGCTCTTGAGTCTGAGTGTGGGCTTTTAAAATTACTTCCCACTTATAGAATCATGGTAATATGCTAAATCTAATATTTTAGCTTTACAAATGGGGAAACCAAGGCTCGGCTGATGGCCTTGCTTCCTATTTCTACCAAGAAACTAACAGAAGAAAGGAGGGAAACTTGCACAAATTCCTCCAACCCATGTCCTACCCACCAGCCTATGTCCCCAGATCTGGCCTTCCTAAGTGCGCCCAGAGGTGAACTACCCAGACTGCACTCCAAATCCACTTACTTCACTCGTGTCCCATCAAGTCCTCTGCTCTCTTACCTGCTCATGCCAAGCACCACAACATTCTCACTTCCCTTTGTGGAATCCTTAATGTTTGCTCTCCCCAGGGCTATTCCATCAGCATACAAACAAGCTGTTATTCTCTCTTCTTAAAAATGAAATGAAAAAGATTCTTCCTCAAAATTATCTCTTTACCAGACCACTGTATCCTCTCAGTTTTCTTTCCCTCTTGATTATTGGGCAAATAGTCTCTTCTGGGAGATCGTCATCTGACTCTCTCACCAATTAAATGTCAGAGACATACCAAGCCGGGCACTGCTCCTCTCCTCTTTTCACTGACCTGGAAGTCCCAGGTGGTGTAAAAGCTTTAAAGGTCACCTGTATGGTGACACTTTTCAAATTTACATCTCCCTACTTTTCTCTGGTGAAATCCATTCCTGCATGTCTAACTAACTACGCATCATCTCCAAATGGAAGTCTCACAGATGCCCCCAATCCAACATTCTATAACTGAATTCATGATTTTTTTCAGTTAGTTTCTTTTTTAAAATTTTTTTCCACTAAAGCTGTTCTACCATTGTCTTCCATTTCTCACTAGATGGCAATTCCCTCCTTCCAGGTGCCCAAAACAAAAAAGTTGGAGTCATTTTTGACTCTCCTATTTTTCTGACATACCATATCCAATTCATTGGAAAACTGTGGCCTCACTTTTAAAACATATCCAGAATCTAACATCCCCAGAATTCTTGGGTAACAGTTACTCTGGTGCTACCCCAGTTCAAGTCTGTACCACCTGTCACCTAAACCTCTGCCATTGCTTTCTAACGGGTCATGCCAGGTCGAGGGACTTGCTCCCATGGAATCTGATCTCAACACAGCAGCTAGAGTGATTCTTCAGACATGTTTATCATGTTGTTACTCTACTAAAACTTCTTCAATATACTGTGAGAAATGGTATAATCAAGAGTACATATACAGACATACATAAGTAAAGATGCGATTATATTTTTGGACAGTCTATTTGAAAGTCTAAGATGTTGTGGAAGGGCATGGGCAATACATTAACGGAGTTTTGGAGGACCACTGCATCCTTCTCAGAAAAAAGTAGTGTCTACTCTGTGAATGAATGGAAGGTGGAATAGGCATTATTCCCGAGTGTGGGTGATGAGGTGAGGAACACACAAAACACTCAAGATTCTTAAGCTTGTACTTTGTGTCAAGAGCTTTTTAAAATGTAAAGAGTTTACATGTGTTTGTTCAGGTTGTCTTCTCCACAAACTTCTGAGTAAGTAGTGTTATCTTGATTTTACACGTGGTGATAGTCACCCAGAGCTAGCTGCTGGTAGAGCAAGGGTTCAGAGTCACGCAGTCCCTCTCAAGGCTCAGACACCAACTACTGTAACTGGAAGAGTGAGCAAGGCTCAGATCCTAGAGCAGGGGTGTCAAACTCATTTTCACTGGGGGCCACATCAGCCTGGAAGTTGCCTGCAAAGGGCTGGATATAATTTAGGGCTGTATAAATGTAACTACTCCTTAACTAGGGGCGAGGAGCTTGGTGCTGCTGTTGGTTAGAAACAAGGTGCCAGGGCCAGATAAAACAAGGTGGAGGGCTGGATTTGGCCTGTGGGCCTTGTGTTTGCCACCTGTGTTCTAGAGAGCTTTAAGTTCCGAGTTACAGAGGTTAGACTTTAGTCTATGCGTCATGGTGATATATTTCCTACTTTGGACTGATCAGTAAATTAAGAAAAGAGACGGGAAAGAAGAAATGGCATAGTACTACCCCCACTTTAATAATCTACCTGGGGGGGCTTGTGGAGTCCCTTACACATTCCAGCTCTCCAGCCTCATTGCAATCCATTTTCTCCCTCCCCTCCTCCTCCCCCCATGTCTCACTTTTGCATCTCACTTAAACTGAGCCCTATACACTTTCAGGACACTCTTCTCACAACAGTGTGCTGGCACACACTCACTGCATACAGTTTCTTCATTCTGACAGACGAAAGCCCTCCAGCTTGGGTTAAGAGTCCAACTCTAAATAACATGTGGCAACTTAGTGTCTCCTGATTCACCAGGTCTGATTAGGTCTTTGGTGTATTTCCTCTTCCTTAAAAAAAAACCAATACTCTCTCTGCATAGAGGAACCAATTACCAATCGCTCAGTGCTCATTTAATATCATAGATCTGGGAAATTTTTCTATATTCTTAGCGTCCTCACAGAAATGCGTCTAGGTTAACTAACAGCCATATGTTATCCAGAGGTTATGCTACACTGTCAACCCCCCTGATTTTATACATCAAATATTTTTTTCCTTCTATGCAAATGCTACTCAGAGGCAGGTCTAGTGACTCCACTGATGAGACTATTTCTCGTTATGTCGAAATCTCTACTTGGGGCTTCCAGTTTGTCACAACAGGAAGAGAGAGATGTGAGGAATAGACCTCCAGCTCAACAATGCTTCTACCTAGACCTGGAATTTGTCATTTCTGCCCTCTGTGCCTTAACCAGAACTTGCAATATGACTCTGACTGTCAGGGCTATAGGGAATACACACAGCAGTCAATACAACTTCCACAGGAAACAGATAAAAATTAGGAGATCAGTTCATCTCTTTTCCAGCTCATGCCTCATTATACGACAGTTATGCACTCACTTTGTTTCTTCATTAGATCTACGTGCTCCTGGAAGTCAAGACTCCACCATTTTATCATTGTGTTCCTCCTAACTCCTAGTTCAGTTAGGGTAGATTCAATTCAATTTAATGAATTGAATTTGATTGAATTTTAATGAATGTTATCAAGTGGCATTTATTTGACATCCTTGGTGCTGTCAGCCAGGTTTCCAGGAAAGAGACACTGAGATAGACTGGTATGAATGGAGTGTATGAGGAAGTGTTCTTGGCACTAGCAACTGCAGGGGAGTGAAGGGAGTAGCACTGGGCAGAGGGAGAAGCTGAGCTCTGATGAGCCTCAATGGAGGTCTCCAGCTGACCCCATAGAAACCTGAGATGGCGCTTTAGACTTGTCCCAGTTTGAGGCTCTGGGTCTGGTTCTGTATCCCAGGAATGGCATGCCGGCCATTGGATGCAGGCTGCCACAGGGAAGGGGGATGTGACCTCCAACGAGGAGGTCCTCTTCAGTTGAGGCCAACTCCCAGAGGGAAATGCCTGCCATCCCAAAGGGGTCATCTGGGCAGTGAAGCACAGTGTTACTGCCATTTCACAAAAAGTAAGCATAGCTCATGCAATAGTGTATTTGAACTGTCCTATATAAATAAGTATTATTTTGTTTCATAACAGTAACAAAACAGGAGTAGTATGCAATAACCCAGTGGACTCATGTTTAAAACAGGAAATTACTCTGTTTGACAATTTGGGGCTTAAGAGTTTTATGACTTTTAGTTTATTCACTTAGTTATAAATCAAATTTTATCATCTTTTTTACACCATACATTCAGGGCTCAGTATAAAAGTGATTTCCTAAATGGTATAGACAAATTCCACATTTTCATCCTAACATGTATTTATAGCCACAGCTATTTGGTTGTGTGGGTAATTTAAGCTTTTGAGTCAGGAACTGCTTTCATTGCTTTTTATCTATTCAAAAATAGTATATATGAGCAAAAGCTAATGTCTAAATAGAATTTACTCAGCAACATAAAAATATGTTATGTATGCAAAAATAGAGACAGAAAAGTGTAACCGTTAGCTTTTTAATAGACTCCAACAAATGAGAATGAGTTAGGATCGACTTAGCATCTACATGGACAGCACTAACCTTATGAATGTCATGCAAATATTTTTTTGTGATATCACATAGTTTATTTAACTCTTTTCTATAGTTTTTTATTCTGTGTTTAAAGCATACATTTTAGAAAGCCTGAAATAAAATGACATGTGATAGGTAAGTTATGGATTTGTCTTATAAATATGTTTATACCTTCTCCTTTGAACATTCACATGTAGAATGCAGCTCTGTTACAAACACATAATTGTTTTTGCTTCAGTTGGTTTGAGGACAGTGAAATAAAAACACCAGAAAGGCATGTCTGTATAGTAAGGCTGCTTACAGTGTTTGAGGAGAGGTAAATATTTGCACAGGAATTTTATCCATTGGGAGCCCCTCTGGTAAGTATAGATGTGGAATACCACATGAGTCCATCACAGAGAACAAAAGATTCGGTATGGAAGGGCATTGAAAAAGGTGGTCATCGATTTTTTTTGTGTAAAAACCAATTGAAAATGTCAGTGGTTTGCAACAGCAAACATTCACTTCCATGCTCATAATTCTGCAAGTAAACTGATTCAGCAGAGCTTGGCTTGCTACGTGTGGGCTAGAGTAGAGTCTAAGTTTCCTGTCAGGATTAGGTCTGCCTCGTGTGTCCCATTCTTGGGCCTGTCTGAAGCAGAGGAATTACTTAGGTTTGCTCTTCTCATGGTGAATAGTAACCATTCAAGAGGCCAACCCAAATCTCACAAGCATGTTTAAAGATGCTGCCCATGTCCCATCCACCTAACATTCCATTTATCAGAGGGAGTCTAATGGCCATCGTCAAGATTGATGGGGCAAGGAAACAGTCCCCTCCACACTAGTGGGGAATATTTCGAAGTCCCATGAGGAGTCCAATAATGCAAATTCTGTAATGGAGGTATGATTAAAGACTCAGGAGCAACAGTACAATCTATCAGAAAGATTTTCCAGGGAGACTTGACATATCTGAGCTGGGTCTTGAAGGATGAGTAGAAGTTTACTAATAGAACTGCAGACTGAATCTAAATCTAACATCTTACTCTCTTGCTTTTCTTACAACTTCAAATTATTTAGTTTGAAATGTACATAATTTATTTATTCTTTCCCCAAAACTAAACTCCACGACTATGTGAAACTTGTTTATCCTCACTGCAGTTGTTACACTCATTTATGTAACCTCTGGTATTGGTTAAGCTCCATGATCCCCTTCAGTCTTCTGAAGCTCTTTACTCACTCCCTAGGAAACCTACTCTTGCCTTTGGGACTGCTGTATCTTATGCCCAGGTCTATAGCTTTCCAACTTTTCTCCCATGATCTGCCATTTGTTCTTCAGAACAACCAGTGACTGTCCCCCGTAACTGCACTGATTCTTTGTGGAGAGCTGTGGTGATTTTTTTACATGATACATCTCCTATGATTTCATTATACATCACCATTATAAATATGTATCCCTTTTGCTTTTTTTATATTATAAATAATTATATTTCTCTATTTTAGTTATGCATGACCCAACTATCTCTCCACTCTGTAATATAAACCATCTCGACTTTTCAAGAATCCTCTGAATTGAACAGCTAAAACTTTTAATTCAGTGCAATCAGCTTTTTTTTTCTATACACTAAGCTGTAGATATCCTACATCTTGGGGGTAAGAATAATAAAGAGATCCATTTTCTTTTCTGCACAGTCCTTGCATTTTCTTCTACTATTGGAGTTTGAAATCATATCTCAATAATTGAATTATTGGAAAGCAAATCAGCACCATTTCTTGTTCTGTACCCAGTTCTTGATGCTCTCTAAGGAGAATAATCTTTACTTAAAAGGAGGATCAATTATATAGTGAGGAAAGAAGATTTGACTTTGGGTGGTGAGTACACGTTCAATATCCAGGTGACATATCATAAAACTGTAAACTTGAATCCTATATAATTTTATTAACCAATATCATTCCAAGAAGTGTAATTAAAAAAGAGCAGTTAGCTGAAAGAAACAAGTCTCTTGAAGGTAAGGAGCTAACAAGAGTTGTGACAAAAAAAGCAGTGTTAAAAAGAAGCAAGAAGCTGTGGACTTGAGATCAGCAACTAGAAAAGATCTTTGAGATTCATGAATGTATGAGAAAACACTCACACTGCCAAGGAAAAATTAAAAATTGTTGTTGAGTTCAGACAAACTATTAATGCATATGTAATGTGGAAGCCAGAACTCTGGGTAAGAACTAGCCTTAGGCAATATTTCATTTTGAAACAGAGAATACTTTATATTATGATTCCACAAATGCATGTTGTCTAAATATTTTTGTTAATTGCAGAATATTTCACAATAATAAAGATCATCAAGTGTTGAAAATGCAGTGATTCATTTGACATTGAAAAAAAAGGAAGTACATGCATTTTAAGCATAAAAATTAGAGCTTGAACTAGACTTACACCTTATAAATCAGCAGAAATCAAGGTGCTTCAGCTTGCAGAGGGTAGGCAAAAAGTTTTACTGAATATTTTACATTACAACAAGAAGGAAAATAAGATTTTATTTCTCTTTCTCCTTCACCACTATCTTCTCAGTGCCTTGCATGAAGCCTCACATATAAAATGTTCAATAAATATATCTTGAACAAACAGATATTTATTGAGTAGCCATGAACTATGTCTCTGTGTTAAGCACTGGGGTGAGTATGAAGGAGAAAGAGTACACAAAGTTTTTATTCATTCAACTAATAATTAGTAAGCAGTCATTACACACTGTTTTGAATGCTGGGATATGGTATTACAAACCAGACAGGAAAAGTCCCTGATCTCATGGAGCTTACATTCTACTTGGGTGAGACAGATAAACAACTAAAAAAAGTAGAAGAAAACAAGTACGCTGATGTTATATCACACCATCTGCATGTAGCTCTGTGCAGGAATAAACAAGGTTAAGTGGTGGTGAGAGAGGATGGCAATAGGAATTCCTATTATTCATGAACTGAACAAGCAGCTTTCTAAAAAGGTGTCACTTGAGGCAAAACCTCTGTAATGAGAAGACAGCTATTTGAGGAGCCATTGGGAACAGTGGTTCAGGCAGAAGAAAGAGCAAGTTCAAACTCGCTGTGACAGGAAAAAGCTCTGTGGTTTGAGGAACAGAAAGGAGGCTGGTGTGGCTAGATGATAGGGAATGTGGTGAGTGAGATAGGCAGTCAGGGACCAGAATACTGGGCCCAACACAAGGATTTTTGCATTTCGTGTTAAATGCATTGGGAATCTATCAGAGAGATTTTAGGAGGAGGCAGGTGTATGGGGCTTGATTTACAATTTTATAAGTCATTCTGACTGCCTTGAGAAAGATTTGGAGGGCAGGTAGTTGAGGCAGGCATGGTCATTAGGAGTTGATTGCCCGTAACCAGAGCCAGAGATGATGATGGTTTGGGATGAATGACAATAGAAATATAGTCGAGACACATTTTAGAGAGAGAACTGACAGGTTTTGTGGATGAATTGGATGTGCATGGGAGGGAAACAGTAAACCAGAATGATTCTCATTTTGAGCTATAGATACATGTGGATGAGGGGTCATTTTATGAGATGGGAAAGACTCCTGTTGCAGAAAAGCAAGAAATGGTTGCTTTCTCAAAAAGAAAGTTTGCAGTCTAGCTGGCAAAGGATACACACACACCCCTACGCATATGATGCTACAGAAAAGTTAAGAAATAGCTCAATAAATTATAAGACACTGAAGGAATAAAGAGGAAAGAGTTATTAATGCTCACTGAATAAATCACATATATTTGACTACATACTATATCAGTAATTTATAATGATGTAAATACCAAAGACATTTAATTATTTCACTTTACATTAAATATGGATGCACATAGCTAGTTCAGTCACTCAATAATATCACAAAGGCCCATTGGAGCATTTTAAAACTTTTTCTGAGTGATTTCTGCAGTTCTATCATCAAGTTCCACAAGACAAAATCTTGGCTAAAGCGAAAGGGGATGGAGGATAAAAAGAAACCCAATTCTTATTAGCTTTTTCTATTAATCTAGACTTTTTTTCTGTGTGCCTTCTAGCTGATACCTTTTATATCTAATTGGCTTGAACTGGGCCATATACTCAACTCTAGATCAAACACTGACAAAGGGAAACTAAATTGACAATATTGGTTAAGATCCACTATAACTGAGCTTTTGAGTCTGAGGCCATTGCTTTCTATATGTAATAGGGCTTTTGCAAGCAAACCTGAAGGGCTATTTACCACACTGGATATGATCAGAGGTTCAGGACTTCAGATTTTCAGCTGGGTCTGCAATGATAAAAGGCAAAGTTGTTATATTTGCAAGATCACTATATTCCAGGCTAAATAGAATGTCTGGCACATAGTAGTTAACCAGGCATTCTACAAATATACATTATTAGTGGATACTTAATATATATTTGTTCAATGAATCATGACTTATCTGTAGAAAATATAAAAGGCTTTGTACAAGAGATCAGAAAGATAAAATAACTTGTTCAACCTATTTCAGCAATAAATGTTAGAGCAGGAGTCAAACTCGGGTCTCTTTTTTTGTTCTAATATCTGAACTCTGCTCATTGAGATGCATTGGTTTTCATTAAAGTCTCATGGTACCATTGATCACACAAGTAAATGGGAATGATTTTTAATTAAAGAAAAGTGAAATTTAAGAAGTATATTAATGTATGATTAATAAAAAGAGTAATTCTGGTCTATGATGTAATGAGCTAGAAAATGTCACTCTCAACTTTACAACAGGAAGAGCCAGATTAACTCCAAATTGACACCCTTTTGGGTCCCATCAGAGATAGACTGAATGAAAAAGATGCAGAAAGGTATACTATGCAAACAATAAGCAAAACATTTGGAGTAGCTATATTAATATGAGAATGATAGTCTTTAGAAGAAGGAATATTATCATAAAGAAAGATGGTACATGATGGAAAGGGGTCAATTCTCTACTAATACATCGCAGCCTCAATGTGTATGCAACACACAAAAGAATATCAAAATACATGGGGCAAAATACTCATTAAACTAAAAGAAGCAATAGAGAACTCCACAATGATAGTAATTCCAACTCTCTTTTCTTAGTAGTCAATAAGACAATTAGTAAATCAATAAGGATCTAGAAGACCTAGACCAAACTATAAACCAATTAAATGCAACTGACTCTACCCAAAAACACTCTATCCAAGACAGCATATTTCAGATTCTTTTCAATTGCAGATGAAACATTTGTCAAGAGAGGGCATTTTCTGGGCCATACAATGAACATCAACAAAGTTTGAAAAAACAGAAAATGTAAGAAGTCAGCTTTTGGACCATGATGAAATTTAACTAGAAATCAATAACAGAAAGATAGTTGGGAAATGGTCAAATGTTTCAAAACTAAACAGCACACTTTTAAATAACTCATGAGTCAAAGAGAAAGTTTCAAAGGAAGTTTAAAAATATATTGAACTAAATGAAAGTGAAAGCACAACATAAAATTTGTAGACTATAGCTAAAGCAGTGCTTGGAAGGAAATTTGCACTAAGGACTTATGAGAAGAAGTCTCAAATTATTGAGGTAAGCTTTCACGTTAAAACTCATGAGAAAGAAGAGCAAGCTAAACCTAGTGTAAGCAGAAGAAAATAATAGAGAGAAGAGCAGAATACAATGAAATTAAAACAGAATGATAATTGAAAAAAATGAGTGATACTGAAAGCTGATTCTTTGAAGGGATGAATAAAATTTAAAAGCCTTCAGCTAGACTGACCAAGAAAAAGGGACAAGGTACAAAATTAACATGATCAGGACCAAAAGAGGGGACATCACCACAGGCGTTAAAAGAATACTAAAGAATACAACATCTCTAGGCCGTGGCTGGTGTAGCTCAGTGGATTGAGTGTGGGCCTGCACACCAGGGGATGGTGGTTCAATTCCCAGTCAGGGCACATGCCTGGGTTGCGGGCCAGTTCCCAGCAGGGGATGCACGAGAGGCAACCATACATTGATATTTCTCTCCCTCTCTCCTTCTCTTCCTCTCTAAAGATAAATAAATAAAATCTTAAAAAAAGAATACAACATCTCTAATAGAATAGCACCAAAAAAAAAAAGGAAAATAAAATGTGTCAACACTAAGTACTTACAAGGACATTGATCAAGTGGCTTTTTTTTTTAAACCTGAGGATATGCATAGAGAGAGTGAAAGAGAGAGGAAGAGGAAAACATTGGTGCCAAAGAGAAATATGGATTTGTTGCCTCTTGCACACACTCCAACCAGGAACCAAACTCCCAACCTAGGCATATGCTTTGACCAAGAATCGTACCCCCAGAATTTCCATATGGCATGATGCTCCAACCCATTGAGCCTCACTGGCCAGGGCTCAAGCAAAGGTTTTATACATTACCAATAGGAATATAAAATAGTGTAAGTACTTTGGGAAAATATTTAACAATATTTTTAAGTTAAATACTTACATGTCATATAACCCAGCAATGCAACTTCTAGGTGTCTATTCAAAGGAAATAAAATCTTAGGTTCATGCAAAAATTTGTATGTGAATGTGTATAGCAACTTCATTTAGTCTTTGAATGACCAGTTGAAAATAATCAAGATGTCTTTTAACCAGTGAGTGGATTTTGAAAAATGGTAGTACATTTGTAAAATGAAGCAGAACTCTGTAACAATAAAAAGGAAGAAACTATTGGTTAATACAAGAGCATGAAAGAATTTAAAATTCCTTTTCATAAGTGAAAGAAGACAGACCCGGAAGTCTACATAATATGTGATTTTTTGGAACAAAAAAAATATGGGAATGAAAAGCAGATTAGTTTTTGCCAACTGTTTGGAGCTGCAAGGAGGTGTTAACTATGAACGGTCAGCATGAGAGAAATTCGAGATCATGGCTCTGTTTGTGTGGAATCGTGGTGGCTACACGACTCCATACATTCGTCAAAGCCTGTGCATATTAGTCTGCCGGGGCTGTCATGACAAAATACTGCAGGCCAGGTGGTTTAAACAACAGAAACTTACTTCTCACGGTTCTGGAGGTTAGAAGTCCAAGATCAAGGCACTGGCAGTTTTGTTTTCTTGTGAGGCCTCTCCCCGTGGCTTGCAGATGGCCACCTTTTCCCTGTGACCTCACAAGGTCTTCCCTCTGTGTACACACACTCCTGGTATCATTCTGTACATCCTAATTTCCTCTTCTTATCAGGACACCAGTCCTATTGGATTAAGCCCCACCCTAATTGCCTCATTTAATATAATCACTTCCTTAAAAACCCTGTTTCCAAATACAGTCACATTCTTAGCTACCATGTATTAGTACTTCAACAAATGAACTTGGGTGATGGGGGGCACAAAATTCAGCCTATAATAAGCTATAATTCTATACTACAAATATGCAATTCTACTTTATGTGAATAAAAAAACAAAATTAACCATGTAGGTTAATTTATAGTTATAGGCAAAAAGATGAACACAGACTGAAAAATGAACCTAACTGTTTTAAAAACAAATTTATAGCCATCCTAAATGAAGAGAAAGAAGGGAGCTGACCAAAGTTACTTTGGAAAAGAGCATTTTGATTAAATACTATAAGACTCAAGACCAAAGGGAATGTCCACACATCCTATCTTATACTTGGTAAATTTGTTCCGCACAGAGGTTTGGACTAGCAATGCTGAAATTATTTTATGTGCATACTGAATTTAACATGTAGTAAATGTATTGTTAACAATAAAATCATATTGCTGATAATAAAGTGAGATGATTCACTTGTGGAGAAAGAAGTTACATCAGGAAACAATGGGGGCTAGAATGAGTCCTGTGTTTCTGGATTGAAATTAAGGTATCAATATGGAGTCATGAATTTGTCTTGATAGTTTGGATTTAACATAAAAATTATATATATTATGCTTCCTCTGTCCACTGAGAGGAACTAGAAGTAGAGACACCCAGGAATGGTTAGTTATACCTAGTATTCACGTCTTGGTGTGTAAAGAACATTCTCAAGGGAACCGGGGCTTGCTAGAGAACTGGTTGATTCCAGATTTGGGGGTATGGGAAATAAGATAAACCTGGAACATCTTGTGATGCTAGAAAGTATGAAGGTGCAGAGAGAGAGAAAGAGAAAGAGAGAAAGAAGGGAGGGGGGTCAGGGAAACTGGAAGGAAGGAAGGAAGGGAGGAAGGAATGGAGGGAAGGAGAGGGGGAGAGAAAAACTGAAAGGGAACAGAAGGGAAGAAGAGCAGGGAAAGAAGAAATAAAAGGATGGAGGCATTTTAAAAGGGCACACAGGGCAACCTAAAAGAGTTTCCAATATATAAAGACCAACTTTAGCAAAAATATAAATAATGATAATGTACATTTATAACAAAGAACAAAAGAATCCATTCTGAAGTAAATAGATAAACAAACAAATGAATAAGAAGAGATTACACTTTCTCTTAGAAGGATTTGCATTAATGACATGGAAAGAATGAAGGGACTAGAGAACCACAATAAAACATGCCAAAATAATGGCTGCAGGTGAGGTCCAGTGATGAATGCTAAAATGCATGGGCTAACACTTGAAGAAGAACAGAATATTTGTGGTCTCAAATCACCTTCTCCAAAGCATTGAGTAATAACCAAGGGAAACATAGTAACTTTATAGTATGGAATCATGGCTTAGATTCCCTTAACCAAGGGATCAAGGTTAATATTACCAGTTGTAGAAAATGATATCATCTGCCCCTGGTGTGATGCTCTGAACATAAATTCAATATAATCAAGATCAAACCATCTCAGACCAACCCAAATTGAGGGCCCTCCTACAAAATAACCAACCAGTACACATAAGTGTTCAGATGATGAAAGACAGGACTAAAAATCTGTCACAGAATAGAGGCGTATAAGGAAATATGGCATGTAAATGAAATGTGGAATCTTGAATTTGATTATAGAACAGAAAAAGAACATTAATGAAAAAAACTGGTGAAATCCCAATAAATTCTATACTTTAGTTACTATATTAATACCAAGGTGAATTTCTTAGTTTGTATTAATATTCAATGATTCTCCATATTATTTTGGCAACTTTCTGTAAGTCTAAAATTGTTTCATTATCTCCAACAATTTTTTGTTCAAGTTAACATTCACTGGGGAAAAGCAGATACTGGTATGAGCAGACAGTCTGTAATTCTAGGAGGATATTATTCTGCACTGCCAGCCACCATAGGAATGGGATCAGGGTAATAATAACTGAAGGTATGATAATTTAAAATGCATAAGGAAAGGATCCTAGACAATAAGGCAAAATGATACTGAATAGGTGATCAAGAGCTTGTGAAATCACCATCCTTGAGGAACTTGAATGACAAGCTAGATCATCAGCTGCATTGGTGGACTGAGGCTTTGTTCTTCAGGACAGATTAAGAGTACTCTGCATTTTGTTTCTTCCACATAGAAAATTTAAGAAATGACTTCACACTATTCTATGACCTATGTATTTGCAAGTGAACTAATGGACATCTACATAGTTCTCTTAAAGTATATCTTTTAAGCAAACCCTGGGACTTGGAAACATTCTAAGGAAGCACACATCAGGAAATGTGGGTTATGAATTGAATAAAATGTAGAGTTTTAAATCTTTTTTTTTTCCTTATTCATTACATTTTAAGCTCAAGTGGTTTCCCATCTGGACCAAGAAATTGCACTGCTGAAATGTTAATATTCTTTCCCTTAGTATTATTTCATTATAATTCATGTTGAAGAGGCACATGGTCTAACAGACTAGAACAGCCATGGATTTGAAAGTGAGAACGTGTAAAACAATCTTTATCTTGGTAGAAGTTACCAATGGTTTAATGTGGACAGCCAGCGGTTTTCTGTGAGATGATAAAGTGTTTAAATCTTTGATTTTTCCCAATGTACTTTCATTTAGGATAATACAGTCCGATTCGTTAAAGAAATCTGCACCAGGGAACAATATAATTTTGCAGCAGAACTTTGATCTAGTCAAGGGGATATTTCATTTCTAATTCAAGAGATAATCCCATAGAGTATCTTTCTTCCTTTTTCCCATTTCTCTCTGTCCCTGTTTCTCTGTTGATTTTCGTCTTGGAAGCTTCACTGCTGAAACACAGGTGGGCGGGAATGAAGTTTTTAGTTTCCTTTCTATGGTTTCATTTCTGCGACATGGATTCACATCTCCGCTGATCTGAACAGTCTGACTGGTCCTTTCAGTTCTGGTATCGGGAAAAGAGACAAAGGACTGGCAAATCACTAAGAAGTGATTATTGAACAAAGGTCACATTGTAGAAGAACTATGTTAGCGATTGATTAGCAACAATACTTTAGACCTTTGAAGCACTGTTTTCTTATTATTTTCATTAAAATGTAGTAAACCTATGGTCAACTGAACTTTTTATGTTTCATCCAGATAATTTGGCACAATGTTGTGGCATGATTACAACAAGGGAAGAAATACCAAAGACTGATAGAAAACTTCAGAAAAAAAGGAAAAGAAATTGTTACTCTTGACCTCTGAAACTTATTCGTATAAGTGTACAGTAGGAACTAAAGCAGCGATATTTATTTAATGAGCACGCATTGATTACTTACTACACGGGAGGCAAGAGGGTGCTAGGCTGACGAGTTAGAGGCAGTTCCAGACCTCCTGGAAACTCCTGCGAGATCAGCCATGGTCCCCATCCTGTAGGCACTCGAGAAAAATGATGGTTTTAAAAATCTCCAAAACTATACTCCATGGTTGACATTCCGTGGCATTTTCATGATCATTTTCATTTCCAGGGGTTATGTCTTCATGGCTCACTTGCCTCCATACTGTATATTCAGTCCAGACATAGAACTCGGCTTCCTCAACAGTCTCTGCAGTAGATTCGTTCTGAGGAAGGTTTCATAAGTCTAGTAGAATTTATGGCCGATTTGGAGTCATAAGAAACAGTCACATTTTACACTAAGTAGTTCATTCACTTCCCTTCACCCTTTTTTTCTGCACTATGCAGACCAATTTATCTCTTCTGACTCTGAGCTTCAGGACTATGCAACCAAACAGTTAGTTGCTTAGTCTAATAAGTACTAATCACTTAAAATCACCACCCTTATGAGGCATTTGGGATAAGAAAAAAACAATGAATAATAACAATAAGCAAAATAACAACAGCAACAACAATGACCCTTCTGTTCCACAGATTTCCGTGCTTCCCCAGCTCCCAACCGGCCCATCCGCACTGCGCTGCTTTCCAACTTCAATATTGCATTTTCCTATTGAATTTCAATCACTTGGAGAAGTATTATATGGAAAATAAAACAAGTCATCTAACCTCTGCATTAATATTATTTCAAAGAGAAAATACATAAATTATTCTATATTCTGTGTTTGTAGAAAGATTGTTCACATCCTGAAATACATTGATCTCTCTCCATCATAGTTTAATAAAAAGTGATCTAGTCACTTGAGCGGAATACGAAGTAATTTTTTGTTCATGTTTGTCCACCTTGAATCTTTGCTCTACATTTCTATCAAGCCTAAGTCTTTTGATTTTAAATAACAGGCATAAAAAAAGAAATGAGCACAATACAGCTTTTACATCTTTTAGGTGACATGTTCCATCAACCTTAAATTTGAGGGAAATTTTTGTGAGTTTCTAGTGTAGTTATTTGAGTCATTCTAATGAAATAAGACTTGAGGTTCAGAAAAGGAAAATCATCATGTATTAGAAAAAGTGTCACTTAGAGAATTTATGTTTAATATATAAATTCAACCAGCTGCCCCAGACATCATGATTTAACATAATGACCGTAAGTTAGACATGAACCACACCTACATAATTTTCCTAGTGATTTGTCTGTATTGGTTCCAATTTGATTTCCGTGAGGATTTATTAGGCTCATTTAAAAAGTATTTAGATGTTTAATATAAATGAACAACCCTAGGGAAGGAGTAAGCCAAATATCAGTTTGTAGCTTCAAAACACAAGTTAATGATAGCTGAAATTATTATGTGATCATAAAACTATGGTAAGGAAGGCGGGAAGGACAAAAGGAAAGGCCAATTGCTTTTCTATTATATGTCACAGTGGAGAACGTTGCAAGTATAATTGAAACCTGTTAGAGAATAAAGGACAGATAGTAATAAAAACTGAACAGCCAGAGAAGAATCAGTTTTCAGACATTTCAAATACTTGATTGCTAAAGGAAATTTTAACGGAGACAGGAAGTCGCCTTTATATATCATTCTTAGTATGGATACCATTTGGAGCATTAAAACATTTTGCAATATGCTCAACTTAAGGCCGTCACCAAAAAAGAAAGAAAGTATTTTAAGAAAGACTACCATTGGGAAATATCGGTTTTACCTTTACAACGTACAATATTTAGACTCATTTCCCTGAAGTATATGAGAACATTGTTTTTAACAAATATAATATATGAAAAAATGTTTCATTTTTTTCTCAGTTTTTAGCCAATTTTTTTTAGTGAAGTAGTTACTTTTACTATATCCAAGGAGCCTATACTAAACTAACCTTCATCAGGTATTAAAAAAGAAAGCAGTTTTTCCTGTGAAAGCTGTGAACTGGATCTAATCGCATGCATTCAAATATTGCCCTTGATTTATATTGAGGCTCTCTCATGGGCCCTAGGGATCCTAGCAAGAGGTCTGTTCACTCTTTTAAACATATGTCTAGTTGCTATGGGGGGGGAAGTTATTTTTCTTATATAACTTAAATATTAAACATTGAGTTTTCTAACAAAGTCCTACATCTGTGATTATAAGTCAGTAAGTGCCTTTATGGAAAGATAAGGAATCTGAGGCTGTTGTAGAGCCTGAAAAATAAGCCCTATACCTCTGCTTACTCATGTTACATATACTTTAAATATAGCCTGTCTCTTCTATTATAGTTTACCAATTATTTGCATGTTCACTAGAACTAAGTGTTGGGCATATAAACTTGGTGGTCTTTGAGACTTTGCTTTGTACTCTGGTTTTAGGTTTTACCAGGTGTATGATCTTAAGACAAAATACAGCTTTAAGACTCAATTTTACCATCTATAATGTGGGCTGTGACTGCTTTTCTGCCAGATTTATCATAAATAATTTGACACAATTTATAAGTGAATGAACTAGTGTTCGTAAACTTGTTTTACATGCCTGACATGGTAAATGTTCACTCTTTTATTAAATGGCATTTTAAAAAAAACCCTATTCAGAGTGTATCATTTTCACACATCGATTCCAATTCCCAGAAAACAGTGGCGTGGAAAAGTGTAAATAAATTCTTGGGAACATTAGTGCTGTTCATTTCTCCACTCAGCCCTAATCCTTAGCAAGTTGCTTTTTTATTAAAAGGAATTTGATTTCCTACAGGTTTAGTGTTTTAAGATTATTTTTAAGGTAACTAATGGTTCCCATGTGAGCTCTGGCACTAGTCAAATTCTCACTTTAGCCACGTATCAATATCGATATTATGTCCACATGAAGCCTCTATCGTCAAAACTTCAGTTAAAAAATTAAAAAAAAAACATTTTGGAGATAGAATGTATATGGCAAGAAAAACACACTTTCGGAGAAGAGGATATCTGCCATTTGCCCCTCCTTTGGCATGTCCTCCTTCACGGGAGCTGATGTCTAAAACGCAGTTTCTCAGGCCCCCTCGCCTACTGGCCTTTGGTTAGGTTTTGTGCTGGGAAATCGCTAGTGGGAGACGGGAGGTTTGGAGAGGGGCAGGGGGACCAAAGTTCCTGTCACCCTCCCTCCTCTTTGAGCATCATCTCTCCTTGTGGTTTTTTTCTCCTCCAGTGTCCTAGCCTGGACCAGGCAGCCTGACTCCCGGCTCTGGTCACACCTTGGAGCGCTCTCACCCTGCCCTCCCTCTTCTTCCTCCTGTGCTAGCTTCAGGACTGCCTCGAGGAGCTGTATTTGCCAACTCCTCCAGCTCAGTTAGTTACAACAGGTCCTACACATGGACTTCCTTTCAATGAGCTACACGGTGGAATTCTGATTTCTTGAGTGGATTCTGGAAGTTTGAAAATGCATTTCTCTGTTAAAGCAGTGATTTCCCATGGAGGGGCCATCCATAATTTATGAAAGAACAAGGTTTTTCATGTCATTCTTCTTAATCGCCTGCTTTCTAACACCCGATTCCTTGGAATACTGGCCACCAGCAGCTGCCCCCCTGCTAACATTTTCCAAAGATGGAGCAGTGAGCCCAGAAAAGAGGCTGTCCTGCTGTTCCCAGGAATTCGATGTGGCCGTCTTACCAAAGTGAAATGTGGTCCCTTCAGAACACTTTTGCACTTTCTTTGTGTAGATGAATGTGGGGCACTTTTGATTTGAAGATTCTCTGAGTTTTGATGTCTTGTTTTTTATTCAATTCAGTCTTTTATTTTAACCTTTTTTTAACCTGAGAAATACGACATCTGTTAGTGTATACCTAGCCAGTAGTTTCAGTAATTTAAAACACACCTTCAATTATGTACATTCTAGGAGACTTCAGTGTAGGCCTTAAAATTATCTTTATCAAATACTTTAAATGAAAAACCAGCTCCCACACCACCAGCCTTCCCCTGATCCTCAGCCGCCATGAAAAAAAAAGTCCTTTTAATACTATGTGAGTCAAAGCTTGCCTTAGTTCTTAAAGGATTTCATTTTACAGAACATCATTTTGTAACTTGAGGCTCTCAATTCTTCAATGCATTGAAATTTATATGGAGTCTGCTAAAGACCGTGTGCACTGATCAATCACTGGCTAGTTGCTTTGAAGACAAGTTTCCTCAGCTTTACACTCATAAACCTTGTATTTTCTCGTGAAGGCTCCAGCCCTCCGATAGAAGGTTTCAGTGTATTACTTGCAAAACACCTATTAAAACTCTAGTGTTCAGTTTTGAACATCTTGTTAAAACCCTCATGTTTAAAATTCTTTGTGACATGCTTACATGAACACATAATCTTTCTTATCAGGGGTCATAAAAATATATGAAGAACCAAATCCTGCTATTTAAGATAAAAGAGAGGTTTATTGTGTATCACTCAATTGCTAGCGGCTACCATGAGACTCTTTTAAAGATGATTAAATTAAGAGAATTCTTTAACATACATACACATTTTAGACCTTAGGATTTCCTTCTCATTATCCTTCCACTTTTCCCCTTTCTGCTTAAAAGCCCAATTCCTCTTCACGGCCCATTCTGCCCTTGCTTCTCATCAGTACTACCCCATTATGGAGGCCCTGTCTTCCATACCTACCGCCTCCTTATTCAGTGGCAGACACTGAATAATGCTCTTTCTTATGGCTTCCAGTCCAAGCAAGGGGCATCATTCCTGGCTATGTTCCATCTCATTTCTTTATTATCCTTTTTTTTTCCAGATAAAATGCTTCATAGTATTCTTTTTTGTGTATGGAAAAAATAAGAATGGCTATTTTTTGAAATGTCAATGAATCTTATTAAGGCTAAATAGAGACTTAAATGACCAATTCTGTGTCACATAGCAAGCACTTAATAAATGTTGGCCATTATTTTTATTATTATTATTTCCACATGTCCTTTGCTTTTCTCTAAAATTCTTAAGTGAAGGGGGAAAAAGACTTCAAGGTAAAAAGAAAGATGGCTTTGGCCTTTGTGTTAAAGTGTGTAGAGGGTTCTTTCAGCGTTCTCAGATAGAAGCTGTAATGGTAGGATTGGGAAAAAATTAAAGAAATAAGAATATTTATGGTTTGCTGCTAGTGAAAACCCTTGGTGTGAGAACTTTCAAAATTTAGCTTTTTCTTTGTTTTATTCACTCTTATTTTCACTTTTTGTTAGTTCCTTCTTGTTACTGGCAATAAAAAGCAAAACAGTAGAATATTTTCTTCAGAACGTAGATGAAAAAAGAATATCTATAAAATCGAACTCTGATCTTGTTTTCTGTGTGACCTTGAACAAGTTACTTAACCTCTATGAGACACAGTTTCCTCTTTGGTAAAATAGGAATAGTACAATCTCTTTCTCTGAGTAGTTGAGAGGTTTAAATGAGATAACATTTAATGCTCCTAGCATAATATGAAATGCCTTCTTATTCTTCCACCTGACTTCTTCTTTCCCCAAATCATACTAATGACATTTTTCTTTATGGTAACTCAAGAGGGACAAATCCAAATGGGTGTCAAATAATTATTGCTTTTAGATGAGAGAACAGCTAAATGATTTAATATTTGCTTATGTTTATTGTTCACTTATAAACACTAAACAGACCATCTGATAGGACACTGTTATTGCCTAGACAGCAAGTGGCAGGGTCCTGCTGTACCAACTCATCGTGGTAGCAGAGTCCAGGCCACTTTCCTGAGTGGCGGCTGAGGTTCACAGCTGTGGGATAAAGATGCCAACAGCAGCAGCGGGGGACATCGCAGGGATAAGTCACCTGCCAGGCGTGGGGGCACTGTGACCTGGCATTCTGAGGATGTGAGTAGTAGGATCAGGCCGTACGGCCTCTGGAGCTGGATTCCCAAGGCTTGTGCTGACAGGTGCTGAGCAAGCTCTTTAGATTATGTAGTGTCAGGACGGAAGCACAAGTTTGAATTACACGAATCTTGCATTTTTTACTTAGGAATTTTTTGACTATTACAAGCATTGAATATCCCACCCCTTTTAAAAAATAACTAGCATTGGGGGGAGGGGTGGGCTGGGCCGGGAGAAATAAACAGAAACCTGTACTTGAAAAATAACTAAATAAAAATTTAAAAAAAAAACAAATAAAGGGCAGTCCTGCATCCACGAAGATGGCAGACACACATTTTTGCCTGTTTCTCTTCCTAAACACAACCTGGAATATATGTACATATGACTGACATAGGAAAGATACACACACACATAAATAACATGAGAAAAAAAATAACGAGCAACATTCTTTTGCCATCCTCTTGACATTAAGATTTCTGATCTATTTGGCAAGTGAGCAAAACTGAATTCAGCTCGTAGCAACCTACGGGGCTGTGGGGTCAGTGGTTGGAATGCAAAGAGAGCAATGGCCCTACTGTCGTTCGCTCTAATTAGGGAGATTAAGTGAAAGGGAATCTGTGGCATTGATCTGCCAGGGTTCACATTCTGCCTCTGCCACTTACTACCAACATGACCTTGGGCAAATCACTTGGCCTCTCAGGCTTCATCTGTACAATGGGGATAATAAAAAGCACTTACTACTTGTGGGTTGTTGAGGGAATCAAAACATATGAAATGCTTAGAACACTCGCTGACGTGTGCCAGCTGCTCAGTGACTAGTAGCTATTTTAACACTAGGATGTGCTTCCCAAAGAACAGTCATGGGATGTTATTGTGATATATAGACCATTAGTCTTATAACTATTATGATTTTGTTGCACTATCATTAGAAAGAGATTTCATGTATTATATAATAGAGCTTTTCATTAACAGATGCCATTTACTTTTAAAATGTATTTATTTAAGTAAAAAATTATAGTGAGTTGATTCAAAGAAAAAGAAAGGTTAGCAAAGTCTAAAATAGATACATGGTAAGTACTCCGGATGCCCACCTATAGCCAGGTCTCTTCTCCTTCCTGCTACCTGGAAGGACTTTACTTCCCTGGTGAAATGTCACATGCCCCTGGTGATGCATCTAATTGCTGGGGGCGGGCCCTTCAGCATGCTCTTCCCTCTCCCTTTCATCCTTCCCTGGAGACCCGTAGGGCTCCGCAGAGGACTTTATGTGAGCCAAAATAAAGCATGGTTTTGTTAAGCCATTGAGATTTCACATTCTGGCTATTGCAGTATGATGGGGTCTTTGCTGACCAACCCACACATGGTGGTAGAGGATATGCTAAAAATCATGAAGTGGCCAGGGAATGACTGAGTTGTGTGGAACGTAATAGAAATCTAAACTACACCCGATGAAAGCATAACAGATTGGCCTTGGCAGATTCTGAAAGGCTTTATAGAGAAACTGGTACTTAAATAACTCCTGTAGGCTAATAGGAGGTTAACTGGTACAAACAGGAGTACAGAGCAGTGGAGCAATGCAGGGGGTGGAAAGGGCACACCAGTGCACAGAGTAATGGAATCGGTGATGCATCCCACAGGCGGGAAGAAGTGCAGTGTGGCTAGGCCTTAGGAACAACAGGTCAGGTTTGCAGGAGACAAGGCTGGCATATGAGTCAGGAGACCGCTGTGAGTCAGGGAAGGGAAGCACACTCAAATGGTTGAATTCAAGGGAGTTTAATGAAGGTCTGATTTCCAGAGGTATAGATAGCTTTAAGGAAACCGGCAAGGATAGTGGCATGTGGAAGTCTGTATTAGTCTTTAAGATGGAGGAAAGAAGCCAGGAAGTGGTTAACTAAGCTCAGAGAGAACTATGGCTACAGGAAGATGGGGGAGAACAGCCATTGCCAAGTTCGTACAGCCAAGGAGAAGACAGGGAGTACTAACGTCTCAATACCTCTAACCTGTTGCTCTTGCCTCCCTAACTTCCCTTGGAAAATTTGACTGCCCTAATTACAAAGTTGTAAAAAAATTATTATAACTGAATACTGGCCCAACTATCTAGTGCTCTTCATAATGAATTCAACTCTTTATGTAATGTATTTCCCTGGAAAATCATTTGAAAGAGACAAATGGAAAACTCGATTTTAAGATTTTGAGTGTACCACAAGGTCCTAATTATTCAACACCTCTCTCTTAAGAGGTTCTGCTGGTTTATGTATTTATGTATTTATTTTTGCTTTACTTTCTGGAAGGTCTACCTTTTTGTTTCCTATCAGCAACTGTCAGGTCCAGTTGCTGATTCAGAAGATAGCGTCTATGTGTGTTTAACAAAAGAAGCCAAGGCATCTTAAGGATATCTTAAGGATATCATCACTATCCCCTTATCATTACTTTATGAATGATGAAAGAAATCAATAAAGTACTCAATATAACCAACTAAAAAAGTAATCATCATTCTACATGTCCTAGGAATTAACTTCTTTTTTAATGGGAAAATCAGCATCCCCAGTTGATACCTAATGAGTGCCAATTATTATGGCCAAAGATGCCTGTGTTTATATATAGCCACATGGCCAAAAGAAAATTGTGAATGTTAGTTAAAAATGTCCTTCGAAATAATGCCTGAAAAGTTCAGGATTTGTGGGACTGTTGTTGTGTGTGTTTTAAAACATGCATGTACACAGTAGCTTAGTGGTTCATTGCTGTGTTCAGTGTCAAGCAGTCATGGATTGTGTTCCTAGGTGTGGCATCCCCTGGTCATGTGGGGTTGGCGAATATTTAACCCGTTTAGACTTCAGTTTACTCATTTCTAATGTGTATAGATGATCTTAGCTTTCTTTTAGGGTTGTTTTGAAGAGTGGATAAAGTCTGGAAACCTATGAGCATGCTGCCCTGTACACAAGAAGTGCTCAAGAAATGTAATCTGGACTTATCATTATTTACTCTTATTCGAGCAGAGTTTTTATACTGAAAAATAAGGATAGCCCTAGGCATAATTAGTGGAGTGTCAGCCTCACAGAACTGTCAAAAACTGATTTGATTTTTCTCATTGCAAGATCTTGTCCTACAGGAAGAGAATAATTACTATTTAAAAAATAAACAACTTATACTTCTATATAATGGGTTATCATTCTTTCCTTTCCATTTTGTCCTATGACATGAAGGAATTACAGGAGTTATCATTGGAAAAGACTTCATCTCAGTTCCATGCCTGATAACTTTCTACTCTCCATTGTCACTGCCCCCACCTTCCCCACGCCACTGAAACAGCCCCCAAATCAGTCTACCAATTCTGTGTCACTCAAATCTATTGTCTGCAAAACAGCCAGAATGATGCTTCGGCAATGCGGTGTGGACATGCCACCGCCCAGCTCAAAACCCTCCCGCCAGTAACTACCCATTGCATCCAGAACAAACAGAAATACTTTACTCTTAAGATAGCCAGCTCCTGAAGAGGCTCTGCCTTTATTTTCTACAACGCCCTTTTCCCTCACTTCATCCCCTACAAAATTACACTTACCCCAGGACCTTGGCACTTGTTCATCTTCTGGGATTCGCCTTCCCTAGATGTCTACAAGGTTGTATCCTCAGCCCATTTAAGTGCCTTCTTAAGGAAACTAATCTTGACCATTCTGACTAAAACAGTGGTGACCATCAGCCTGCCTCCACTTACTCTGGTCTATTTTTCTTCAGAACTATCAGAGTTTTGGGGGGTTTCTTTTTCTTCTTTTTTTAAATTGTCTCTACCACCTGTCTCAAACTCCAGCAGGCAGTCTCCATGCAGACAGGTCTTTGGTTTCTTCACTGCTGTCTTTCTACTTCCTCGAGCTCAGTTTGACATGTAGCAAATGATCAGTAAGTCTTTCTGAATACAAAATGCATGTTCTATTAGGGATATAACTACTCGTTTACTTGTCTGAAGTTTATTTGCTTTTTTAGGCTATTCCTTCATTATTGGAAATGATCAGCATGTCACAAATTTTAACCCAAATACTATCTTTGTAAGTTAATAAACCCAATATTTATTTTAAATGATGCTAAAGCATTTTCATGTAGAACTTTTATAATATAAACCAGCAAATCAATAGAGAAACATTCTCTATGTTGGTCCCCAATCATGGGATGTAGTAAAAGAGGGGAATGTAGTTCACAGGCCATCTAAAGAGGGATGAATCCTAAACAAACGCAACTTTGTTTGGAAGAAAGCTTTGACTGTTCAAATTGTTCTCATTTATGACCAGGTGGGACCGTAGCTCAATCATCCTTTATTAGATAAATATGCTATTCTGGTTGACTGGCTAAAGATAGTTAGCTTTTATTCCAAAAACGTTCCCACTAATTCAAAAAGTAACTTCCAGGCCTATGTTATTTGTTGAACAATACTATGTTCTCATCTAAAACATAGGAACCAGCATCCTTATGAAAACCTCAGACTAAATGACCTGATTTTTTTCTCATCCTTTTTTGTATGTGAGCAGTTGGCCGGTACGCTCTCAGGGTGAGGCAGGGTTTACAGTGGAGGTGCCGTACTACCCTCCAGCTTCATGTCAGACATTCTCAACTCTGCCCTTCTAGCCTTTGTTGATTGGGTCTCTCCTGCTTGACCGACCGGTCACCACGTCCCCAGTCCATTCTCACTCAGATGCATTCTCCATCCCACCTCTGACCAGGTGTGCTTAAAATTTGCAGTGACCCCTTAGTGTCTGCAGGAGAAAGTCCGAGCTGGCCCCTGTGACATGAAGACCATCTGCTGCAGTGCCATGTCCTGCTGCGCTAAGCCACTTATGTCTCTAAAGCTCTTTTCTGTACTAATATTGCCTCCCTCCCTCAACTCCCTTCTAGCACAAAAGGGTCAAAAAGATGACTCAGTCAGTTGGCAGCTTGGTGCATTACAAAAAGCATTTGCTTGCAGATGTAACCAGATTGGAAGGCTTTTTCCAATTTGCTAGGTTGGTAGTCTCAGCCTCCGTTACCTCGCTGGAAAAAGGTGAAATCACTTACCTACCTCCGTTGTGGAAATATATTAGATGAGTGTAAAATAAAGCACATGGTACACAGCATGTGTCTGGAGGTGGGAACTGTCACTGATAATTGTTACGGACAGTGTCTGGCAGCCCAGTATGCCCGCGCTAACTGTGAGTTCTCTTCTCACCTCTCGGTGCAGACAGAGTTTCATCAGAGAGCCTCTTATCCAGTGGCTTTCTCTGCCAAATGCACCACCCACCCTTCGGAGCAGTTTAAACCCTTTCCAGGAGCTTTTGAGTCCAACTTGCTTTAGTGTTTGTTTCCAACCACATGGGTTCCTGCAGGGGCCAGTTAGTAGCCATGCTCTGGAAATGAGGCAGAGTTCAGATTTCTCCTGCACTTCATGGGCACAGACAAGCCGAACTCAGCAAACACTCTCATTGCCACGTGGAGCAAAGCAAACTCAAGCTCTGATACCACACATTCTGGTGTCTTAAAAAGACACCTTTTTCCCCTTTTCAAAGGGGAAGAAGAGTAAATAAAAAAAAAATTGGGTCCCAGCAACAGGACCTGACTAAAACAATAATAATCAGTGTGCCGGCATTCATAGGTAACTTTCCTCTCTCATGGGTGATCATACTAAACCCCCTGGGATTAACTTGAAGATATCTATAGGGGAAAAAGGCCACTCCTGGTGCTAGCCGAAGTTCCCTTAGACCACTGTTTACAATCAAAATAGCAGGTCCCGGCAATATGTAATCTGAAAGCTTCCATTTTATATGAAGGAATGTACACAAATTGAGATTAACATGCAATTACAAAAGGGCAAGGGCTTCTGAACTGAACCTGTGACAAAGCAGGTAGATTTATTCTGACAAGGTAATGAATGATAAGATTTTGGAGGGCGTGCCCATTAAAACCAATTATCATCAGCTTGAGGTGACAGGCTACCAAAATGCCTCCTGGGACCCACCCTTTTTTCTGAGGCAGATATTTTTGTGTCCAGGCATGGTTCTGATTTGGGAGGGTCTGAGTTGTTTTTCTTCTTAGAAATGCAGATGTAGCTATTGTTTTAGAAAGGCTCCAAGTGGGTCACCCTGATTTTTTCTTTTAGGACGGTTCTTATGAAACGAGTCAGTTGCTTCCTGAAATGAGACCAAGGCAAAGAACAATCCTGAACCCCAATTCACTGCAAACATTTCTTTGAATGCATGGCATTTATTGCTATTTGTTTAAACAAGGATACTGCAGTTATAGCCCTGGAAAGGAACTAGTCATCAGGGCATCTTTCAGAACGGACCAGATCACACACAGTTTGTATGAATTAAATTTGAACTACATTGCATGGTACTGGTTTACCTGTTTATAAAGTGGTATCACTGCATTGTGCAGTTTTTAAACACTGTGTTTTGGGGCCTAATTTCTGCCTATAGTAGCCTGATTCATCTCAGGGAGCCAAGTAAGAACACCATGGCCTTGCAATGCTTGTCCGGCCCTCTATGCAGCTGGCTGTGGACACTGTGAAATTTTATTCTCCTTAGCTTTATAGTTAGGTCACACCCCACTAGTCAGCCATGCACTCATGCTATCAACCTGGGGGACACAGCTGGGCTTGGAGAAGATGTGCTGAAATCAGAGTCCCACCCCATCACTCACCCTCATTCAGTAGGAGCTGCCACACACGCCTCATCTAGAAGACTGGACAGATAAGAGAATTTCTGTGAATCTCCGTTTCCTAATTCATAATATAGGGCTGATAAGGCCTGTTTGGTAAATCTGCTATGAGGATTAAATGAGATACCTATGTGAAGAAGTTCTGGCACCAGGTCTGGACCCAATACATTATATCTTTTCTTATTATTGCCTTAAATGATCTTTCTTTTAATTCTTAATGACTTAGAATCTTGTGACCTCTTATTTCATTTTGTTCTCCAGACTACTCATTTGCTGCTCTAGACTCTTCCATCTCTGCCAGCCTGGTACAAGTTCTCTTGCTCACTTTGTCTCCTTCCTCCTTGTAAGTTTCATAAACTGTTTATATCAGTTCCCCAGTGTGGATGCAATCACAGAATCCACCTGGTGTGCTGTTTGACTTTGTTAATTTAGCCTGACTTTGTAGTTATCTTGAGACAAAAAAGTTTTTCTTTTTCATTTTTCCTTCCTTTCTTCCATTCTTTCATTCTATTTACTCCCTCCCTCCCTCCCTCCCTTCCTCCTTCCCTCCCTCCCTTCCTTCTGTCTTTCATTCTTTCTGTTTTAGCAGTAACATTTTATACATGTTTTTATACTTATAATTCTTATACTATTTCACACTGAGAAAATGATGATTTCTGGGAAATAAAAGTGGAAGCCAAAAAAAATAAATAAGGACATTACTTCTGAACTTTTGCAGTCTTTTAAAGAGAGAAACATTCTTTTGGTGATTTGAACTCTAAAAGAAGATAAACCTTTCAGTGAAGAATGTCTAAATTCCCTAATTAAGACAGGCTATGCCTTTAGGAATTACCCAAAAGGGTATGGAGGATGACCGCCATATTGATATAGCAGTTTGGTTTTGGAATTCTGCAATTGCAGCAAGCCAAGAAAGCAAAGGAAGACTTGGATAATATGTATGTCACATCTGGTTTCCTTATTAAAAATGCACTGCTCACCATCAGCACTCTTATAAGCTTATACAAGTCAAATTATGTATTTTGATTGCTTCTGGGTTTCTTTTATTAGTGTGTTGGCTGGTTCTTTGGAATTTTTTTTCTGTCTTTATTTCAGTTAATCAGTTTCTTATTTTTATCTTCCCAAATAACTCAATTTCTCAATATGAAAGACTTGCTTTCCTGAAAATAGAGAGAATTGTCATGGTCCAAATTGCCAAATTCTATGCTTAGTTCTGTTTTCTCCATAAGTGAAAATTCCCATAACCAACTGGCCATCTGATTAGTATATTGAGTTCCAAGAAACAAAAACCTCATTTCTCTTTGTGCCTGTTTTGAAAACCTTACAACTACAAAAGTATGAAATAAATATTTCATGAGTTCTGTGTTGGTTGTATAACCACTAATTTAAAATAATTTTTTAAGAATCTAAGTGTGGGTTTCAGAAAAAAAAATGATCTTATATATAAACTTTATCTTTTTGGTGTGGGTTTCAGAGTTGGTAATTTTAATATGTAAGATGTATCTTTTTCACCCTGGCTGGTGTAGCTCAGTGGATTGAGCATGGGCCTGCGAACCAAAAGATCTTGGTTCAATTCCCAGTCAGGGCACATGCCTGGGTTGCAGGCCAGTTCCCAGCAAAGGGCCAGTTCCCAGCAGGGGATGCACCAGAAGCAACCACACACTGATATTTCTCTCCTTTTCTCCTTCTCTTCCCTTCCCTTCTAAAGATAAATAAATAAATAAATTGATTGATTAATTAAAATGCATATTTTTGTGTAGTCATATGTATTTTACGTATATTGAATGGTATGTGCAGAAGAAATATATCTGCATCTTCAGTTCTACTAAAGAAAAAATAGGAGAAAACATGTATGATAGAAGAATACCAGCTTATTAATGTAGGGGGAATGACAAAATTGGAAAATAACCATCTTAATTTAATAATTAACTGAAGCAAATTCAATGGATGGTAAAAACCATTGTGTACATTGTTGCTCAGAAGCAATAGTCACATGGTCTCAGGGCGTCGCCCCACAGATTAATTACTAATTGGAGAGAAACAGAGAAAGGTTCTTTCACAATGGGAAGGTCTGGTAGACATGGCCTTAACCGAACCACCCAAGTTGGCATCGTCAAACATGGGACAGCTTGAAAGATGTGCTCCCTTAGATGACACGGTGGGAAATACATGTTATCTATGTAGTACCCATGATGGGAAAATATTTACACGAATCTTGAGGAAGCAATTGGATAGATTATAAGTTGTTTTTATCTGCCAAATTACTAAAAGTCTTGAAGATTTTCAGTATAATGAAAGGTAGAAGGAGATGAGGAAGATATAGCAACCACATGCAATCTGTAATCCTGACAGCATCCCAAATCAGGAAAAAATCAAGGGAGTTGTAAAAATTTGAATATGGACTATGTATATTAAATAATATTACTGTGTATTTAAAATTTGGGGGGTACAAGAGTATGAGGTTTATATAGAAGAATGTCCTTGTTCTTAGGTGATATGTGCCCAAGTTGTTCTTGGGTAAAGTTCATGATGTTCATAACTTGCTCAAATTATTCACAAAAATATGGGAGATAGATGATAGAGAAGGAGGGAGGAAGAGACAAGGATGGAAGGAAGGAAGGAAGGAAGGAAGGAAGGAAGGAAGGAAGGAAGGAAGGAGGGAAAGGCTGTGGCCAAAGTGGCAAATGTTAGTTGTTCAATCTAGGTCAAGGATATACAAAGGCAAATGGGTACTTTTTTTTTTTTTTCAACTTCTCTGCAGTTGCAATCAGCTAGAGGTGTCTATTTTTGTCAGGGAAGCTGGTGCAAAGAACCTATCTTTCTGGCCAGGAAAGAAAGAGCCTTTCTATATTCCTTACCACTCACTTCCCTGAGGAACGCACAGCATCTCATTCTTAGAAAAGCCCCTCACGTCCACACATGAGTGACCCGACTGCCAGCATTTATTTCCCGGGCACTTCTCTTCCCCAGAAGTGCTTGGAGGGGTTGAGGGCCAAGGGAATGGAGAAAGATCCTGAAGCAGAAATAAAATTTTCTGATACCAGGTCTGCATGGAGTGGAAAAGAAAGAGCATTAACTTACCTTCTCCAATGCCTTATAATATATGAGGCACAATATAATAGTTAGGGGCACTCAATTTCATTCCAACTTTCCATGTCAGAATCTTGGGGCCTTTACAAACTAAAAGGCAAATTTAATTTGTCTTCAAGTTTTGTACCATACTTTTTTTTTTTTTTTTTTGAATTACATGGCACCAGCAAAGGATTAAATAAGGCCATTGACAGCATCTGTGTGTGTCCCATTAAGCATGCTGAGAAAACAAAGCCAGAGCAAATAACCTGGGGCAGGACTTGAAGAGCGTGCAGGAAGGCTGCAGAACTGTTTTGAATGTGGCCATGTGAATTAGAGAAATCAGTCAGCAGGTGCTTTGGCCCGAGTATGTATTTAACCTAGATGCTGAACAGAAAGGATTTTTTGAAAGACATTGTTAAAAAAAAGGGGGGGGGTGGTAATAAATAACATAGGCTCCTCTGGCATCTCTGAGGTTCCTGGTCGAGCTCAAGCCCAAACGGAAGAGAAAACTGGTTCTAACTGCTGCTCTCAGACAAGAAGAGAGATTAGGGAGATTAATGGATAAGGTACCATTTGGGGGGCTGGTGCTAACATTATTATGGTTTTCAAAAGAGCCATTTGATTCAGTTTGATGTATCCATCTTTTTTTTAATCCATCACTGCACTTAGAATGTTAGAAAATCTTAGCCCAAAGTCTCGCCTCTAAACATGCTCACCATACTGATGTTCAGAGCTGTCTCCTTTTTCGATAAATGGTAGAGATAAGACTGTTAACCAAGAATTTTCTGAGTGTGATTTAGTGACGGGGTGGAGAAAATGTGGGAAAGAATGTGGAAAACCAAGTTTAATAAGAGAGCTTGCCAGTGCTGTATATATTTTCTTCAATAGAAGGGAAATAATTTCTGAAGCTGCATGGGAATTTTCAAGACTATATATAAAAAAGTTATTTCACTCAGGAAAAAAAAATGACCCAAGCCTCAAGTTTTACCATCATTTATGAAATAAGTTGCCCCTTCCACTTCCCCAGGGGTAATTTCTTTAAGCAGCTCATTTTTATCCTGACTTGAGATTTTGGTGAGATTCATTTTTTTCAGGGTAGTCTATAGGAAATATTAAACATACTGCAGGAGAGTTTATTACAAGTCCCGAAAATAATTTGTATTAACCTTTTTATGTTACGCAGCCTAGTGCGCATGATAAAATAATTAGATATATAGTAAAATAATCCTGACGGGTTTTTTGCTTTATTTTTTTTATATAAAGGCTAACACTTTTTATCTACCTTGTTTCTTTTCATATTCATTTCTGATTTCAAGCAGTTTTTAATAAAAAATAAAAAGGATGTTTAACTTTCCCAGCACAATATTTCTTATATTTGAATTGTTCTCTTAGGGCTCGTATATTGGTATTGGAATGCAGTTTTCCCATTTCCTTTCAGGGGACTTGTTTCAAATAAGTTAGGTTCAAATATTCTAGAAGAATCTATGACCAATTTCATTCTTATTTATAAAATGGCTTTGGAGGGGAACGTTTATGTAAGACCGAGTGGTAGAAAACACATTTCGGTCACTTCACCACAGATGTCTGAGCCTGTGTTTCTAAGCTTCTTACTATTGGGAGGAATTGTCTTTCCCTTGCAGAGTTTTTCACTCAATATTTCAGCAACACCTTCAGCAGGGAGATCAACTTCCTGAGCGAGGCGGATGGATTGTTCAACACTGAAATGCCCTCTGTCAGAACACCTTGTCACTTGGGGAGACCGTTCTCAGTCCCTGTTCCCTTGATTGAGTTTCATAACAAACAGTCATTACATGTTAGACTGTTTTATATCAATATTGATTGCTAGTTTACTCTGTCGAAAGTAAACTGAAGTTCACTGACATGAACCCATCACACGTGGAATGATGGGATGAAGCTGTGAGCACCAGATTCATGTCATATGAAATCGATGCGGACATTCCCAGGTGTCCTGAGCAATTTTTTCACACGTGGAAAACAAGTTTTGCACCTTGACAGGTCCTTGCCAGAGAGCGCAGATGAGGCCAATGGCGGCTGCTTTTATAAAGCACAGGCCCAGTGCTCAATAAATTTAATTTGACTAATTATTATGTAGAAGCCACAGGAGAGCTCCGATGTTCTATCAGTTCAACATTCAGATGGAGAATTTACATACTCAATTTTTCTTTAATGGTCATCTAGTTCTATCAGTTATTACAAAAGTTATAGTAAATACCTGATAATAATGGTGATAAAAATATTTAATATTTATTGAGTACTTACTGTGTGCTAGGAATATGCCAAATATTTTCATTTATTTATAGTAAATAGCTACAGTTAAAATTATTTCGATTATTAAATATTTTGTCTTGTTTTACTTCTGTGTGAATCTTCATAACTCATCAAAATCTTCTCCACTCAGAATTACAGAGTACCCACAGTTCATTTGATGTAGTTAGCTCATAGAGTCAGCTTTCTTTTTGGTCTGTAGGCCTTTGAGACGATGTTACAGAAAACCTGCTGGCTTTGCTGCCTTCTTTCACATTCCAACAACTGGGGAATGTCTTTGGTGCCAAGTGAATTAAAGTGCATCTTGAATTTTTCAATTATTTAAATATACACATGATATAAGAAAGATGCAGTATAAATCAATAGAAGGCAGTAGTGTAGCTTCTCTTATTTTTGCTTTTGGCAAGGGATATGACATTTTTAAAAGAAGGCAATTATAAATCTTAAAATTGTTATAGATCATTAGAATAAGTTTGTATCAAGTGTTATAATGTTACCCCAAAGGCTAGTTCAAAGGCTACCCCAAAATAGAAAAAAAAAAGTGTGTTTGTGGTTATTTAAATTCCAAGAATGCTCAGTGTATACCTAATTTTCTTTATACTTTTTTTATTCCATTATACGTGGAAAATTCAACTCTCCTGCCTTAGGCCTTTGGATTACTCCTTGCGTGATTATTACTTAGGTAATGCTACGTGAACACTGTGCCAATATTTCCTAAATTGAATGTGTTCCTTGAGAAATTAATTTTTGACAGAAAAAATAGATCCCTTATCAATGAAATAATTCTGAACATAATCAAATGGTCTCATGCTGATGTTGTGGTATCTTGTTTACTGCAGAACTTCTCTCAGTAGAAGTACAATTAAATTTCACTAATTTTAGAAAAGAAGGAATTTAGGTTTTTAATTCATCCCTGCTTTGATCAAGTACAAAGGATCCCTGCCTCAGATGGCCGGAAAATTTTCATGGCATATAGAAAGGGCTCTTCCAAAATCGATGGTGCTCTGATCTGGAGCAGAGTCAGTAATCGGATTGTAGATATAGGTATCTGCATGTCTATTACCTACAGCTGAATTATGCCTCTTCTGATGAGGCAGTACGGTAACAAAACAAACAAACAAACAAATAAACAAACAAAAACAACTCTTGCTCCATGGTTTATTGAGGACCAAAGTATACTTTATAGATCTCCAATTCCCAGAAATGCTTCAGTAGCAGTTTTAGAAGTAACTTCTTAAATTATGATATTTAGGGACAGAATGAAAAATGTATGGATACACACAATTAAAGTATTCCAACAATTGGACAATTCACAAAATGTTCTGATGGCAGTTTTGTGATTAATGAGTATTAAGAGAGTATCATTTGAGATAAAGTTTGACCTCTGATTCCTCTCTGATAATAGTTTATATCTATGAACAAGTATTAACATTCATCATTACCAAAATTGTCTGCTTATTCCACAAACTTGGAGTATCCCAGTTAGTAGTAATGGGGTAGAACAGAATGTTTGACTTGTACCTACATGGGAATTAAGAAACAACAAGTAGTACTTGGAAAATGTATTATGAAAAATGGCACTAATCTGTGTAAAAACAGTCCACATGGCTGCCTACAACATTGTAGCATCCCTCCCCTAATCAGTCATTATGCTGTCAGTCAGTGACTTTGACTTTGAAGTTAAAGACAGTGAAAGTCAAGACTGGCATATGAGTTTTGACCTTCGGGTTAAAATACATTTTTTTTAATGAAACGGGAAAGTATTTGTCAATTATCAAAGAGCAAAATTAGTATCAGACCTGAGAGACTGGAGCACAGAATAAGTTTGGTTGTTGTTTTTTTTTTAGTATTTTATTTATTTTTACAGAGGGGAAGGGAGGGAGAAAGTAAGGGAGAGGAGCATCAATGTGTGGTTGCCTCTTGCCCATCCTCAACTGAGGACCTGGCACACAACCCAGGCATGTGCCCTGACTGGGAATTGAACCGTGATCCCTTGGTTTGCAGGCCAGTACTCAATCCACTGAACCACACCAGCCAGGGCAGAATAAGCTTGGTTTTGATGACAGGATAGAAAGAAGAAAGGAAAAATAAAGTTTCCATGTGAAGCAACTAGCTTCCTTGACTAATTAATTCTGCAACAAGTCTTTTGCTGTGATGTAACAAACACTTAAAACTCTTCATGACACCAAATAGTTCATTCCTCTCTCATCTCTTAGCTTTCCCTTCTTCATTCCATAAAGGCAGAATCTCAAGTTTCTGTGGTTTTCTATCAAGACTCATAACACCTTTTCTTCCCATGCCATCTTTGACATTTCTTTATTGCCAGAGATAATGTCAATCTTCTGAATTGCTTGATGGTATCATTTTTCAGTAAATTGTGAAAAACATGCATCTAGATTGGAATAGATAAGCCTAAAGGTGGAGGGGAGTTAATATTCCAGCTAATATTAACATTATGCTATTGTTACACTTTTCTAATCATATGGACCAGGAAGGCATATACCACATCTATTTATTATTTACTGATATATTTATTATTACATGCATAATAACCAATTACATACAAATAATTCTTAAATAAAGAGAAAGGACCAAATGTCTGACATGAATGTCAGTCCTAAAAGCACCAGTGTTGCTGTGTCTGTGAAAAGCACTGGAAGGTAAAATCACTCTACGTGATTCCATGACAGCAGTGCATTCTGAGTTGAATTGTGTTTGTGAGATGGAACATCAAGCCCTACTAAGATATCATTTCTATGCATGATAAAGAAAGCTGGATAAGAGCTTAGTTCAGTAGTTTTCAAACACATTTAGCACAGGGATCTTTTTCCAAAACTCAGTGTATTGTATGACAACATTTTCTCTTGGTAGGTTCAAATTTATAATAATTATATTGTATCACAAAGTCATTGAAAATAAAGAGGCCATTCTGATAGCTAAAATTCTGAAAATGAGTGTCATAAATGAAAGTCAAATAGGTTTCTGCATTCAACTTTTTAATACATTTTTGTTTTATTTCTCCAGAGTTGAGCAAATCCTAATTCACATATATATGTAGTTGCAGTGGCAACAATTTCTAAGCAGCTGTGCAGTATAGCAGAATAAATATTCCCCCAAGGTTTGCACAAAAAGAAGTCTGTCTGGTTGCACAAATGAATACGGCAGCAGATACCATCAACATGTTAAACTATGGGTGTAGTTTTTATTACATGTCTTAAGACAGTTAAGGTCATATTTAAAGTTCAAACTAAAATTTTGGGGACATTCCAAGGACCTCTTGAGAGGCAATAGTGGGAAAGAATTGGAATGTGTACCAGAGGCTCCTAAGAAGCATTATTTAGAAATGTTTTCTTAAGAATAGAAAAAAGCAACAAAGTAGTATTATAGTCATTTATTGTAGCACTTTTCCAGTGTTGTAAACATTATCAGTTTTCTCCTCTAATAATTCAGATACAACAAAGTCATTTCAATGCATGCTTACAACTAATGAATACTGAAAAAAAGTAACTCTTAAAATTATGATGATCATGGTGGTTTAGAATGCCATGTAAAGGTGGTGGATGGGGTGAATAGAAAAGGACTGGGGAACAGGGCTAAGGAGCACGGAAGAGGAGGAAGAACAGTCCAAAGGAGAGGAGATCATAGACACAATAACACAAGAGAGAAAGGGATGTAGTCACCAAGCTAAACGCTGCTCTCCCTTTCAGGACTCAGTTTAGATAAGACAACTTCTAAGAAGCCTGTGCCCGTCCTTTGAAACTGGGTCTGGTGCTCTCAACTTAGCAGTGGAGTGATCAGAAATTAGTTGTGGGGTCATAGATTTTTTGATAAACTTTCTGGGTGCAGTTCCTGGATCCACATATGTTGGGGGTACCTTCTGTCTCTTTCTGTCAAACATTATATGCCTTCCCTGACCCCAGGCTATGGATTTGTGAAGACAGAAGTCAGGTTTATCATAAGCACTGAGACCTAACTCAGCGCCTACCACAGAATTGGTCTCCACTAAACATTTGTGAAATAAATTAACGTGAGGAAATGATAGTTATCATTGCTACACAGAAAGAAAAAAGATAAGTGAGAAAGTTCATGATCATAACACAGGGCGAGCAATGTTGGATGGGGAAGTAAAAAGGAGGCATTTGAGTACATATTGGCAAAGTTCATTTTTTTAAGAACCTTGATTGTTGTTCTCCCATCTGAAGACAAATGCTGTGACCCGCTTAGATTTCCTCAGCTTAGCAAGGGGTGAAGTCAGATCACTTCTAGGGTGATCCATCACCAAATATGGCTCTCGGTGGAGAAAGTGGGGATGTTGATGATTAAGCAGGAGCCTTTCCTCCCCAGGAGAAATGTGGAAGGAGGGCCTCACAGTCCTCGAAGTGCTGTTTTTCATTGAGATGCAAAGTTGAGATCTTAATCTCTCAGAACACTGCTCCATATGAGACAGCCAATAAAAATAATAATGTATAGTATCTTGTATTTATATACATCGCTTTCCTCAGCTCTAGAGCAGTGTCCTCTTTCTCACCTATGAGCTCTTCCCTGCGGGGTATAAAGTAGATAGAATAGGGGATTTGAAAATGGGAGAACTAAAGCTCAGAGATAAAATCCGATCTCATGTGGCTAAGAAGTGGCAAATTTTGATGAAAACCTGGTGCTTCCTACTCAGATTCTTTATGAGTGGAGTTCTGTAAATTCATTGCTGATATAATTATTTGTGTGCAAAATCTCCCAGGGTACCTTCCTGGATATGGGTACAGTGCAGAGTAGAAAAGTCTCTCTGTCTTTTCATTTGGGTGACTATGGAAAAAAAAAAACCAGCCTCAAAATTAAATAAATATTTCCGTTGAGCTTACAGCAGGTCCCCAAATAATGTTTTGTTCAACGTTGTCTTGTTATAACACGGATGTGAGGTGAACTGGCACGTCTCCATTGTCCTACTCTGAGTGTGGGTGTGGACACGGGGCACCCTCTGATGGAGGGACATCGTGTCCAGGGTGGTGCCCACCTTGGGCCCTGAACTGCTGAAAGGACTCCAGCCACCTTTGATCCTGAACTGAAATAAGTGGGTAGGAAAAATCACCATCTTACATGTTTTTTGGTTTGTTTTATTCATCTTTCTTAAATGTCTGTGTAGCGGACACTAATTTCAGCGTTTAACATTATGAGTGTTTGGGGCCTTTATTTAGAAGTTTAGTGATGTGTTTGTGACTACAAACAAATAGCCTATAGGAATTTAACCCTTGTTTATATCAACTAGCCTAAGGACAAATTGGTTTCCTTATTATGCATTGATTTGCTTGAGGTTGTACTTTCCAAGGACATAGTCACCCGCATTGCATGAGGATTTATTCTGTTTATATACTTCTAAAGATACATCAGGGAAAATGTATCACTCATTCTCTTCCTGAAGCAAGTGTGGTCCTGAATTGGCAATTGCAGTTATATATTTTTAAAAGTTGCAGTGTTGCATTTTAATGCCTGATGAAGTGTGTGTATTGTGGGCAGCGCCTTTATTCCAAAGCACTTCATAAGTGCTTTTCCATGCATCCATTCCCTTGCTCTTGAGGAAAAAAAAAAGGAAAAAAAAATTCTCCCTCAAGTCCATTTGAATAATGATAGATGGAGATTTCCTGAACTCTCATCAAATGTTTCAAGGTTCTTTCAAAAGCTCAGAGCTATAGAGACACATCTGTCCACCATCAACTGTTAATAATTCAAAACTCTTTCTAAATGACCTGAGACAGAAGTTGTGTATGTTTCCAGGCCCCAGATCCCTTTTCTGTTATGTCTGAATGTATCTCTAGCACTCTATTTTACCGCACAGGGTATGCTGAAAAACTGACCTTTTTTGATCTGGGCACATAAAGAATCTGACATTGTTTCCCCCTTGTGTTCTTGATAGTGAGAAGAGGGCAGGACTGGCCAAACTCTGTTTTACACCCAAGAATGTGGACAGGAATGAGCCGCAGAAAGCCTGGGGTGGTGGCAGCTATAGATGGCAGGTGACAACTGACCAGGGATTTGTCAGGTGGAGAAATGGAGACTCCCCCGGTGGAAAGGCATTTCTAACTCCTCCTGCAGGTGAAAGAAACGATGCAAAGTCCAAGGCAGTGCTGCCCCACGAGGGGGTTTTGTGGCTCGAAGAGGAAAGCTTTGAATTTACAGTAATGTTTAGACTGTAGATGAGATTAAATTTTATTGCATACTTCAGACCCTTTTTAAACTCCAAAGTCAATGGAGATTCGTTGGGAATTTTGCATATTATTATGTGTTTACATTTCTTTCTTACCCCCAAATGCATGAATATATTTTTGGAATACTTTATCTGAAAAATAAATTTAGCTAATAAATCCTGGACCCATGTGAAATTTTAGTGGTTATGAAATGTTTCAATCAGTAGTTATGAGGAGTATTACTATCCTCTTTTGAAAACTGACCATTTCTTAGAGACGATTGCTCACTCGGAGAGGTTGTGAACCACTGATATGGAGGAAACCAGGTTTCTCGGCTCATCTGGCAAGGTTATTGCCCAGACTGGCCCAAGGCCGCATTTCCTGATGCACAGAGTTAGCTTGCCTCCGCACCCCAGGCTGCTAGGCTGCACAAATGTAGGAGTAGTGAAAAGGTCTGGTTTACACTTAATTATATTAAAGTAAATACATGTAATCTAGGTGATATTTCATTTATTTTTGTTTTCAAAAACTAAGGTGAAAATGAGTTATAGCTTAAAGAAAAAAACAGGCTCCTTCAGCAAATGATTGTGGTACTATTTTTCAAATCTGGCTGGGGCGAGGGAAAAGGTATACGTGAGGATGATAAAGTGGAAGGAAACATCTGTCCCCCTCCTGCCACTGGAGCTGGTTAATGGATGGTAGGTTTGCTCCAGAATCCCCTTCTCTGCCTGGTTTAGGGAGAGAGTGGGCTTAAGGGGGAGCTTGTGGGAGATTTGGGAGGTGGGAGGAAAGCAGAAGCCGTGGCTGAGGTTGAACCTCAGACCTGGTGATGGGCAGCTGCCAGGGTGCCCTGCAGGCACTGGCCTCACCTCCACTCTCGGCCTAGCTCGTTTCCCTGACCGGTGATTCTGCTGACAAATGGTGGCCTCTGCTGAGGGCAGCAGGTAATTGGTTTCAGACCCCACAAGGCCGCAGTTGCGCAGCAGGAGCTGCTCCCCCAGAGGCTGTAGTTTCCGGAGACATCTCCATCGTCCTCTTGTGCTGGCCCCTCGTCAGTGGCCAGATGTGTTGGGTTTCTTGGATTTCCCTGCAAGCTCCAAAGAGGCGTTCGGGTAGAATGGTTGGGGACCACTTCTCTGGCTCTCTGACACCTCCTTTCAGACCTTGGTGGAGGCGTTGGGCTCCTGATGGAATTCTGGCTGGTGGAGGGTCTAAAGTCAAAACAGAGAACATAAACATAAAATGGATATGATTAATAACCCACAGAAGTGACCCACTGTGAGAGATGATTTGTCAACACACTGCTCAATGAGAGCATGTTAGTTCACCATCTAGCTCTGTGACCAGTGTGTTTCTTGAACTGGATGATGTTCAAGAACAAAAATGACGTCTACTATTTTGTGAATATTTATTGTAACTCAGCTACCGTATACTCGCTCTTTCTAATCCATTTAATAGTAACCTCCCAATAAAGTGATCAACAATTTTGAGATAAAAACTGACATTGCACATGATTGAGGAACTTGGTAAGGTTGAAGCAGCTAGTAGGTGCTGAGGGTCAGGTCTGTCTGATTTCTTCTTGCTTCCCAATGGTTCTACAATATTTGTATGAAGCAGTGATGATTCCTACAGAGCACTGGACCTCTGAGAGAGATCAGCTAGAGATAATGAAATTAAACAAAAAAAAATTTAATAACCAAAAATCTGTGTTCTTTCTGATTACTTGGAGCTGCTGATGGTATTTCACCTTAAATGTTCCAACATAAAGCCTTCTGGTTATCTGTGTTATGTTTTTATTGTTTAAGGTTTAATATTTTGAATTGAGGTGGCTGATATTTGCAACCAAAAGCTCCTGAAGCAGTATGTTGAGTAAGAGATTCTCAATCCGAAGGATGTCGTGATTAACAAATATTCTCCACAGAGATCATTTACTGGTCTTTCGCGTTGCCTGAGTTACAAATGTCCATGCCTGCTCAATTGCCTTTAATTTGATCACCAAGCAAATTTCTCTTCGAGAATTTATTTTCTCAGATACTTTGAGGCTGGAGGCAATTGCATTTTATAATGTTGGAGACAAGCAAACTTTCTCTTTACCCACTTAGTTCTCCTGGCTGGTGGAATAATTCAAATGATATGCAACAGATCGGCAGGAGAAAATCAAGTTTTGATGAATGCATCAGGGGAATATATATAATCATAAAAACTCAAAATACAGTGAGGCAGAATGAGGTATGTATGTCATTCTGGACGAAGGCGGGGAAGATAGGCAATTTGCAGGAGGAGAATGAGCAAAACAGGTGGTAAACAAAGTCAGGGCCACCCAGAAGCACTGGGACACAGAGAGGGAAGGCTAACAGAGTTTTGCTTGGATCCTCTCTGACACACTTCCTTCATATACCTTAAGGTAAATGCTAAGGTGACTGCTAAGCTTCCTTCAGGAAGCAGGTTTTTCTATTGGAATTCTTTAGACATATAAGGGGGAGGTTGAAAGCTCTTTTTGAGTTTGTAGGGCTTTGTTTCCACCTCAATGTAATCTGTGCACCAGGGTGTCACGCCCTGGGGACAGTTGCCCTGGGCCCCATAAAATACCTATGTTATATAATCACTCATTGACAGAAAAAATCCAAGATACTAAAATAAGCCATGATTCGCAAATCCATAGTGACTTGAAATATATTTTTTTAGACATACCTTGTGTATCGATGTGTGTGTGTGGGGGTGGGGGGGCAGTGAAAATAATGTGGAAAAAATCATTATGCAAATGATACATCCATTAAAGAAAACAGAAAATTACTCCATTGTACTTCTAGGCTATCAGTGAATTTAATAATTAAAGCGAACTTTAATTTCCAAAAAGAACGAGGTGCAGGGGAACAAAAGAAATGAGTTAGATTCAGGTCAGTAGAGTCACAGATCAGGAGAAGACGAGGGTCTGTCCCTTGCTGAAGCCAGCAGACAGCCTTCGGTGGTGGGAGAGGATAGACTCGTCTGGATTCTTCATCACATTCTAAATTTCGTCCCCCCAAAATAATTCCTGAATGACATCCATTCACTCCCATCTCTACCTGAGACCTAGCAATCTTCAACACCAGCGAGCTGTTTAAAAGACAAAAGAGATTAGGGCGATTTGCTCTTTGTTTTTAATTTAGGGTTTTTTTTTTCCTGAATGCAGTAGGCCTATTTGACCACACCAGTAAACTCATTTATTACATTTAAGCATTAAACACCAAAGAAACTTCCAGTTCCAGAAATGAAGGGCAGCATGGCCAGGGGGGTGGGGGGAAGAAAAATGCATTTCTGTTAATCACATCAAACTTTAGTTTTCTTAAAATTTATTTAAGATAAATTTCTCAGGAATGAAATTTTAAATTAGCAAAGCTGCAGAGTCCCAGGTTTTCAAGTGAGTCTCTAGTAGGAGGAGTTCAGAGACCAAGTCAGCATGAAGAAAAGGCAGAAGGGTACATACGTGTGTGTGATTTGCATGCAGAGTGCCTCCCTAGCTTGTTTATATATATATATAAATGTATATATAAAATGCACATCTATTTATGTATAAATATATATACACTATTTAAAACATTTATAAAATTTCTTCTCCATGGCTCACCCACTCTCACGGATCCTCACTGACGTACCTTCCCATGTAAGCACAACATATATGAGAACTTACTGGTGTAAAGAAACATCAGGGGGACGAAAAAAGAAAGATTTCCCAGAAGCATCTTCTGGGTATCCTCTTTAACAGAAATCTACAATGAGATACTAATTGAAAATGGATATCGTAAAATCTAGTTTTGGCTAGACAACAAATGTGTGGAATGCAAGCTGGCTTCCAGAGCCCTTTCTTCTGCTCCTGAAAGCCCTTTCTACTGTGCCACCAGGTCCCCATCTCTTCTTTGCTTACTTTCTTCCCAGTGCTGATGAGGACCCAGTTTGGGATCTGAGGAAACTGTTCCTCCCAGGTTATTTACATCCTACTGAGGGGCCATGAAAAGTTAAAGCAAATTTGATGATTCAGAATGGGGTTACTCACTGTCAGTGTGATTTTAGGCATTATCATGAGTAACTGAGGAGGTATTTTTAACAATAATTTTGAGAACGTTGTGCTTCATTAACCACACTTTCTGCTCACTGCATAAGCACAGAACCAGGAAATAACAGGATTTACTGAACAAATAATGGAATGTAGGGGCACAAAAAATAACTTTCACCTTCTCAGTTCTTCCTCTGGCTGGGTTAATAATCAAATCAACAGGCGACAAATCATTAGGAGAAAATACCCACCATTTATTAGGGATATACATTCAAGGGAACCATAAGACAGGAGACCCAAAGATTCATTGGGCTGTTGAAGTTCACATGCCATTTTGAACGAGGAAAAAGGGGGGCAGGGGTCCATTTCAGAGGGAGAGGAGCCAATTCACAGGTGTGTGGCAAAGAGAAAACCTGGTGAACAGTCTTGCAGGGCCAGCCGGCAGCCCTGTCTGGGACACAGAGGGAAGGCTAACAAACAGACTCTGCTGGATTGCTCCCTGCCTGCCATTCAGTGTATGTTACCATGCTAAGGATGTTACCGTGCTAAGGCAGTGCTCCCTTTCGTTAAGCAGGTTATTCTGTTCTGAATTTCTTTAGGCAGGTAAGGGGTTGGGTCAAATCTTCCTTCTGAGTGTTATGTTTCTTTTTTTTAAAGATTTTATTTATTTATTTATTTTTATAGAGAGGAGAAGGGAAGGAGAAAGAGAAGGAGAGAAACGTCATTGTGCGGTTGCACTCCATTCTGGTGATTTGGCCTGCAACCCAGGCACGTGTCCCGACTAGGAAACAAACAGGCAATGATTTGGTTGGCAGGCCTGCGCTCAATCCACTGAGCTACACCAGCCAGGGCAGTCTTTTGTTTCTTAATTACCAGCCTAAACTCAATATCCCCAAAGGTGCATGTTGGGATGACCAAATTAGGGTCCTCCTAAGCACCACCAGGGGCCACACGGAGACTTTTAAATGTACGGATGTCCCAGAGTGGGTATTTTTATCTGTTTTGTGTTCTGAGGTGTCATAATGACCTAGAACAGTTCTTGGAACGTAGCACGCCCTTAGTAAATGTTTGATAAAAGACTAAATAAATAGATGAATTTATTTTTTGTGTATGAAAACTTGGACCAATGAAAGGAGCCCTTTAAACTTCAAAACATTCTCTTTGTTCAGGATTTATGAAGCAAAGGGCATTCTGCGGCGATGTCTCAGGGATGACCCTGTGGAAACAGGCACTGACGTCACTGCGTCACCCGGGGACGGGTCGGTGGGAAGGGCTGCACGCACCATACCTCATACCCCACCTTTGCAGTCTCTCTTTAGCCTTGACACCCAGGGTTCGTACCTCTTCCCACATGACCCTTGATAATGCCTACAGATTAAAAGGTTTCCAGTAGTGATTGGCTAATGTAATTCAGGTAATTTAGATGGGTCGGACTATATGTATGAAGTCATAATCCTTTAATTAATCTAGACATTTAGACAAGCTATGGACAGGTGCAAACTCTGGACTTGCTCTGAATATCGTAGAGAGAGGCTGGACAGTTTTTACATGTGCTGCATTTAACATCAAATGATGGACACACAAGTAAAAGAATGAATACCACAGTACACTCATCACTGAAGACACCATAGATGAGTATAAACTGTCATGAGTGTTCATGCTTAGGGAGTAAATACAAGTAAATTTTTATTTTTCAGAAAGAAAAGGAGGGAAGAGGAACAGACATAATTATGGGATAACAATATACTTACATACTTGTGTTTTCAAGACCAGTGTTACTAATCAGAAGAGTTCCAGTTATAACATGAACTTTATGTTTTTCACATATTAGGGGCATTCATTTACTTCATTCACTTTTCTAGGCCAAATGTCCTCATCTTTCAGGTTGTCAGCATCTGCATTTTTACACAACTCTTGACCTAGTGCACATGTGCATTTCCCCTGAATATGAGATGAGGTGCTCATTTATTCACTTTGGTAGATTATCCTAAACCTTAATCCAATAAGCCTGCTAAATATACTGTCAAGAACACCGTGGCTTCCTAACAAATGACAAAGTGAATTCAGCCATACTGCTCCTGGCAGCCAGTCAAAATCAGTGACCCACAGATACAAATCAGTCGCTGTAAGACGGTCACTGTAAGACAGAGCTGTTAAGAAGGACAGGCCAGGGAGACTCTGCAAGGACACTGCTGAGGCCAGAGAGGATTTGGCAGTCCATGGCAAATCAAACTCAATATTTGGAAATGACCACAGCCTTAAGCACACTAGTTCATCGCCCAGATCAACTTTCTTCCTTACTATTACACTAATAAGGGTGCAGGAGACAAAGAGCAACCTGAAGGGACTGTATCTATCCAAAGGATAGGTATGCTTTATATTGGAGACCCAGGGGAGGGCCTACAACCATTCCAGCCCCTTTGTATGCATTGGTCCCTACCCACATGAATAAGTCACTCTCTATATAAAAGGTATCAGGAAACTGGAGGAGAAAATTGGGAAGGAAGAGCAAAAGCTGTCAGCAGAAAGAACAGTAACTATACTATTTGAAAATATTCAATAATGGAAATCCACCTTCTCCAAAAAATGAGTATTTATTCAATCAACAAGTGTTTGGGCTCGGAGTGTGTGCCAAACACAGGGGCTATTGCTGATGAAAATGGTGAACAGGAAAGTGCCTTTCCTTAAGGGACATACAATGTAGAGCAGATTTATGATGAAAAGGCGTTGGGTTTTTATTTGTGGTGACTCAATGATACAATATATATTCATGCAAATAGTCTGATTGCCTTAAGTTAAGGGAATGGAGAATATTTTAAGGATGATTTCCCACAGATACTGTTAGTATTGGTGTTTAGCTAGATATTGAGAAAGGTAACAAAGGGGACTCAGCCACTGAGATTAATAAAATGGGAAGCATGAGCCTGTTTGCTTCACCAGGAAGCTGCAGCTCTTCTCACTGCAGGGGACCACAGCACTCTGCTCCGCCAAGGGGATGAGCACTCTTCTGTCTGTACCTCCAGTTCTGGATTGTTGGGGGGTAAGGTGGGCAGTGTTGGACAATAGAGAACAAGGGGGTATAAAGCCATCTAAGGCCTGTGAAAGCTTGGGAAGTTGATTCGTCATTTTGAAAAAGGCACCTGCTCTGCCCTGGCTGGTGTGGCTCAGTGAATTGAGTGCAGGCCTGCGAACCAAAGGGTCATTTGTTCGATCCCCAGTCAGGGCACATGCCTGGGTTGTGGGCCAGGTCCCCAGGAGAGGGCATACGAGAGGCAACCACACATTAATGTTTCTTTCTCTTTCTTTCTCCCTTCACTCTCTAAAAATAAATAAATAAATAAGTCTTATTTAGAAAAGAATGAAAGAAAAAGGTACCTATTCTGTCCCAAGCCCAAGCAAATATAATCTGAAGGGAACAAAGAGGCTCTCTCTTCCCTACCTGGTGATTTACTCACCCATTCGTCTGTGAGTTTCTCTCGCCCGAGGGGAGCACATAACCAGGCCACTCTAGCAGCTACGGGGCCACAGCAGATAGTGTGGGCTCCAAAAGAACCAAGCTCTCTCTCGTCCACCCAGTAACACACTTCCCCCGTAAACTCCTGCATACTCTCTCTGTAGTCATGTGGCCATAGCAGCTGCATGGCCAGCAGCCATGTGGACTCTGCCACTGGAACAGCTGGGAACAAGCTAAGCTACCTGGATGGAGACAGAGACCACTTAGCAGCCAACTGTGGGCTCCAAAAAACTAAGCTTTAACATGAAGCAAAAACTCTGGACACTGGCTTTTGTCTTGACGTTGCTGAAGCCCTGGTTGGACTCTGTCCCATGGTAGGACAGAGGCAGGTGGGACATTGGAAGCCCAGGGAGCAGCTTCTGTTTACATGGCTAAACCACACGGCACCCACGTGTGCGTCCTTGGGATGCTTTCCTCAGGATCCTGTGGAGGAGCCTACTTTCTACCCACAATAACGACGGAATATGTTACCCCCAGTAATAGCTCTGAGGCTTGGATATATCATGGGGCAGCTTCCATTTGAGTATTGGGTCCTTTTTTAAAGCTGTCATATTTTACAAAATATAATTCATAAACTTGAAATTCTCCTCTACTTCTTTGGCCTCCCAGAGCCTTGGGAATGTACTATTCTGGTGTATGATTTCAGGCAGCTTGCAGAGACTTTGTTAATATCTTCTGTGTAGACTAACCAGTTGTTATATGTCTATAAAAATGCACCCATCCCCTTGCTTCAGGACAGCAGTCTACCTTACTAAACAGAATACTTTACAATCCAGCCTAAAAGCTTTGAGTTTATATTCCTGGATCAAAGTCTGGCATTACCCCCAAGGACCATAAGAAGTTTTTAATCAATGTTCTCCGAAGTGATTCCTCCAAAAATACTCTGTATCCTGAAGAACTTTCTCCTTTTACCCCTAAACACCACAAACAAATTTATCCCATTAATTTCAGAATAGCCTTATTGGCCCCCAACCAATCATTAATGATGTATAAACATTGAGATCCCTTCTCAAAGGATCTTAATTCATAAACAAGATGATTAAACATATCAAAATAGAGTTCTCATTTTTTCTTTTTGTCTGATAGAAATGTAAAATGCCAGAGCATCTGCTCCAAAAAAAAAAAAAAAAAAAAGGGTATCTGTCAACTCTGCAGCATCTTAGAATAACAAATAAGTTGCTGCACACCTGACAACTGGCTGTGTCAGGCCTGGCCGTCTGGAGGCGGTGCTCAGGTTGTCAGGTGCAGGTAGAAGGGCTCTATTCCTGATCAGGGAAGTGGCTGCGGACCCCACAGAGGTAGCAACAGTTCTGTGGGTGTTGAATATTTACTGACCCAGAGCCCCACTCTGCCATTTACTGGCTGAGTAAACTTTGGCAGCTCAGCTTCTCAAAGTCTATTTTCTCATCTCTAGAATGAGGAGACAAACTAAATCTGTGGTTTCCGGATCCTGTCCCAGGGCTGGAGGAAGTCAGATTCACACAGGGACTGGGTCTGAAATCAGGGCTCCCTTGGCTTGCCCAGAATTTTCATAATGAGAATCTCTTCAGAGCCTGAAAACTTGCTTTTTTAACACACACATCAACATGCCACCAGGTCTGACAACCACCAGGTTAGGTGAGCTGTGAAGTGTTTTCGGCTCTGAAATTATTTCCCAATTAGAGTCTAGAAAAAACAGCCAGAGCATAATTGCATTTAGTAGGTGGTCACATGAAATATCCTTGGTGGGGAAATTGCTATAAAACTGCAAAGAACCCAGCAAGACTTGGGAATAAGAGCAAAGACTGAGCAGCCTGCCCCTGCCTCACCCTTTGTGATGGCGGAAGAGCGGTTTCCAGCCCAGCTTCCCAACAGCCCTTGCCTGTCCTGTGTTACCTCTTCTATGGGCTCCCCCTGCCCCACAGAGTCAGAATATCCCTCTGGTTTATTGGTGGCCACTAAAAACATCACTTTCTTTACATTGGAAGCCAAAAGGGGGCAAAGAACTGAAAGTCATTATCTTTCTAATCAGAAGGAATCACATTAGAAGGGAACATCAGGTAGATGTCAAGGTGAGAGATTTATCTTGCTTACCTCACTTTAAGATTTAGCAATTGAACAAAACATTTTTTAAAAAATATTTTTTTTGGTAAGATTTACTGGTTGAGACTAATGAGGGTTTGAAAAATGCTGAAGGGAGCAGTTCTATCCTATTTAATAATGGCAGTAGGGATTCTGACAGAATCTCCATTAGCAATGCTTCTTTAAGATAACTTAATTTCCTGATTAAACATGCATTTCTAAATCATACTGACATTTTAAGAGAGAAACAAATAATGGTGCCAATTCTCTTGGGCACAGGGGAAAACAATTATTTTTCTCTCTGCCACTATCACCTGGCTTACTTCACTTCTTCCTATCTTAGAGCCAGGAAGGACTACCTAGCTCAGAAACTGCATGAGTCTAGACATGGCAGTCCGACTAGCTTGTAACCTTGAGGTGGAGACTGACCTTCATCAGTGAAAGGATTTTCTGGGTTGACTTGGGCAGCACCCAGCTGTGTGTGGTTGAGTGCATGCATGCGTTCCTGACTATGTGCTTACATAGACGCTTGGGTGCTGAGGGGCAACTGAGCATGGGAGGATCATGTTTTCTTGGACTAAACCAGGACTTGGCATGCTATGACCCAAATACATCCTACTGTCTGTTTCTGTAAATTTTGATTGGAACACAGCCATGTGCCTTCATTTCCATGGTGTCTATGGCTGCTCTCATGCCACAATGACAGACCAAAATGGTTGTGACAGAGATTGGATGGCCCACCATGCCAAAATATTTACCATCTACTGCTTTACAGAAAACACTTGCCCACCACTGGAAGATAGATTCCCTAATCTGGTCAGTATCTTGTGTAGAAAAGGAGAATGCAGCAGCCTGCAGACGGATGAATGGTCTTCAAACAGGGGGAACCAAAGACTCTCCAGACAACGCAGGAGAAGGTCATGTGCACAGGTGGGCTCCCCGGAGCTGGACCTCCACTCAGAGCACTGAAGGTCTGAAAAGCTCCTTCTCTGCTCATAAAAGTGGGAAACGAGCAGCTCTTCTACTTTATACAAAAAGCTTTCATTTATTTATAACTCAGGTGAAGTACGGTTCCCTCCCTCCCCACTAGGTTTGCTTTATAGGAAGGGATTATGTAGGAAAATCTTGGGCCATCAGCAGCCATCGGCAAGTCAGGACTTCGTTTTTCATTTCCCAAGTTATCTCTTTTTAGACACAGTGTCATTGGAAAAAAAGCATCTGGGGCAGACTCAGTGAGAAAATTAAGAAAATTCACTTTATGGAGGTATTTGATATCAAAAGGTTATTTATTTAAAAATTTTATTTTAGCCCCTAATTTTTGTACAGCCTCAATTAGTATTGCCTTCCTTCACTGAAAATGAATTTTGAAATGCGCTTGTACATATTACAAAATTTACTATAAAGAATGAGTTTATTGTTCTCATGGAAAAACAAAAACTAAAGGCTTATACTACACTAAGGGGTAGAACTGTGCTTCAAAAGTCCAGCCATGTGGCTCCTTATGGAAATATAATGAGTTAAAGATGAAATTCCATTTCTAGTTTGCATACATCTTGTAAAGATTCTGCCCAGTAAAATGGTAATTGGAGACGTTTTTACAATAAATATTACAATTTTTAATCCTAATACTGTAAACTATGAAATGTCTTCCATTTCCCTAACATATGTTTTTCGTCCTGTTTCTCAGTCCAAGAGACAGAAAATAAAATAAACACCTTAACGAACGCAATACCAATTCTCTTGAGGCTGAGCCTATCTTGTGGACATAACATGGACCAGAGATTTTGAAGCTTCTCCCTAGAGAGCAAAAGCCGGCCTCACTTCTCCACCCAATGTGGTCTGCAGAAGTATTCAGTCTGGTTTGCTGCTAAATTGCTACAAGCCCCCAATAAGTTGCAATGTGCAATTATAAGTGTCTTTGTGTGAGTGTGAGTTAATTGTCCCCTTCAGAGCTGATGGTAAAACACGCCAAGATGGCAGTGAAGTTAGGGTGGGGTTGTTTTAGACACTGGGAGGCTGATCATGAAAAGATGGCTCTCCGTTGGTCTTCTTTGTTAATTGCAAAAACATGAGGAGCAACTCCTGTTAAAGCCTCATACTGGAAAGAAAATATTTTGAGTATTTCTCCCTAGTGATTACAGACATATTAGGAAGAGGAAGGAGACTTCGGAGAAGGAAGACTTTCAGGCATTGGGTGTTTAAGTGGTTACTTGTCTCCAACTTGTCTGGTCAGTGTATGGACTTATCCAATGGTCATTTATTTTCGTCCGTGCAAACATCCTGGCTGTCATACTTTCCGAGGAGGGGGCTTCTGCAGAGATCTGGATAAACTCATCCCAGCTGCTCTACCATCTGACAAACTGATGGTCATGGGGGACCTCAATGCACGTGTTGGCTGCGGTGCCAAAATGCAGAAGACAATGATGGACCCACAGAGGATTAGTCTCTTCCTGCATGGTAAGCAGGCCGAGCAGAAACTTTAATCACAGACAACAGCTTCAATTATAAAAGTTAAGGGAAAAAAATCCTGGGTAATCCACCAGTCAGAAGTAGTGGTGTCTCACCCATTCCGCCCTGGTTTCACTACAGAATGACAGGGAGTTAAGGATCTGAATAGGTGTAAGACCATGACTCACTATGCTTCACGTCATACTAGCATGAGTGTGGGTGTTGTGTACTACCCGCGATATTGATATCTGAATACACTGAACTCATAGACAATAGTGATACCTAAAAGGAATTTTTAAGCCTAACCGAGCAACCATCATAGAATAGAAGACTCCTTTTGGTGAATTCAGCATAAATCATTTTATGCCATTATTTGCCTATACCAAACTTTAAACTGTACTGTGGTGTTTTCTATTCTACAACATTGCTTTGAATGGTCTCCCAAATCTGAAATACTGTAATTCTGGTCATCCCAGGAAATCCTCTTTTCCTTACCCATGACATATATATCTGCTGAAATCTTGAAGGCATTAAAAGCTCAGCTCACGTATCACTCTTTAAAACTTGCCCTTTCCATAATCACTTGAAATTATCTTTTTCCTCAGAAGCCTGTAGCATATTTTTTATAGATGCCAGAGACTTAAAATAGTTATTTTTATTATAGATAGCTATGTATATGTCTTAATTGGCCATAAAGACATTTGCCTTTAGTGTAGAGAATTTAAGATGTTCATTTTTGTGTCCAACAGTGAAGTCTTTGACATAGTAAGTTCTCAATTAATAGTTGTTGAATCAAAGATCTATTAGCTTGGTTCTGAAACTGATCTAGTCATTGCAATATGCTTTCCAGATTTCCAAGAATTATCTTTTCTGACCTAAATTTGACTTCATACTTTTTACATATTTAGAGGACAGTGCCCAGAGTATCAGTAAAGCATAAATCAAGGATTTTTATCTCTGATTTGTCAAGGAAAATATTGGCTAAAAGCTGGTGGGAAATTCACTTGGTGTTACTTTTCACACATTGGCTTTCCAGAATACAATGAATAAACTCATAATTTCTGTAAGGAAACAAATCTTTGTATGATGTGAAAGGACTATTTAACAATACCCTTTTCCTAACTTGATAGTTCTCAGGAAAGGTTATGTCTACCAATTAAAATTCAAGTGTTTAGTACTCTAAAATGATAACTTCATAGTCAAGTATGGTAGGAAATGGCACCATAAAAGAGGAAAAATCAGAGCCCAAAATAATTTTCTGACAAAACAATGGGAGTAAATGTGAGAAAAATGGTATTGTGTGGAATGAAATAAGGAGTTTTAGCCAGAGTGAAAGGTTAATAAACCCTTCTCCAAATTTCTTCTTCACCAGTAATAAATCTCTCCATGGAAGTTTCTGTGTGAATTCATTTATAAAAGGCCATAAAAAGTGCTTAGCTTGAAATGGATATATGTTTTATGTAAAAATGATGCAGACTCACAAAAATATGTTGGAACTAAGCTATATCTTTGGGGCAGGTCAAACTCAGAGAGTTAAAAAACTGGATCTTAATTTTCAAATCATTTACTCCACTTGCTTTTTTTTTGTGCCTGGTTGCTATGAAAAGAGAAGACTTCTGTGCTTTGTAAAGTTTTATATGAGATTTAAGGGAATACAGCTTCTTCTCCTCCAAGGTGGACACAGCCTGGAGGGAGAGCTGCTAAAATAAGCAGGCACACTATGTGGCAAGGCTGTGGCATGCTTTTTTTCCTAGGTGCCACCAGTTCAAAGCATAACTTTGCTTCCACTCCTGAATCCTCTGGGATTTTGATTTTATTAAACTCCAAATATTGAATTTTGCTCCGCGAGGTCAATGATCAGGCTAGGAAAAACATAACATGGTTACCTTCAGAAAAATTCAATGCTACCAGACAAATGTTTTCACTGGACTACTAAGATTTTTTTCCTTCTTAAGTGAAAAATGCAAAGAACTGGGGAAGTGCAGGTTACTCTCCAGAGAGGGGAGCAGCCACCCCTGCCGAGGCTTCATCCTCACGAACAGCATCCCACACCACATCTTGCTCCCATTACGGCTTTCTTCAATGCACGCTGACAGCTAAAGTTCAGAGGTTGCTCCGTTTCCCTTGTCGTGGATGTTAGTTCAACGTTAGACTCTAAAGGTGGAGCAAATGCAGAAATTAGTGCGCAGGAATAGGAGAAGGACCTTGGCAGCCAAAAATAACATGTGCGTTACACTTGGGACGAGTCTATAAATTAAAAATGGAAAAAAGTGGGCAAAAGTGAGATAATTGGCTAATATAAATACCTGTCAGACCTGACTTTCTCACAGAGATTTTGAGCTGAGAAACAAATGAAATTGTTCACCACCACAACCTACAACTCTGTGTCTTTCCCCAAAGCTCAGGGTCCTTTTATGAATTTCGGCTCCAACAATCTGACCTGTGAGTGGGAAGGAGTTAAAGGACTAAGGTTTCCATAACTATTTTACTCCAAAACTTGGCATCCAAGAAGGACGAAGAAAACAGAATCTCCGCTTATTTGGGAATAACTACAGGCAGTCAATGAGAGCCTAGAAATCATGAGAATGTTATCTTTCCATATTTTGAGGACTCACAATTGGATCTGCTACTTGGATTTAACGAATCAAGTTGTGTCTGCAACAGTAAATAATGATAAGTTTGTGATAAGTTGAAGAGTTTAAGTTCACTTTAAGGGAGACTGAGATAATCACCTGTGGCAGGCCGAGGTCAGATAAATCACAGCATACTTCCCTGTCCAGGTGCTGAAACAGGTCAAAAGGCCATGTCAGATCACCCTATCTCTATCAGCGTGCCTGGAAAGCCTTTGTCCTGGTTCTAAGGTGTTGTGGGGAAGCCTGTTTGAACTGTACTTCATTAAGATTGCCTAATGTTCACAGGATTAAAGGCTAAGCTTCTTTTCTAATTAGTCATAGAAAATGTACATGAGGTTTAGGAGAAGTATTTCCTCCTCAGAATGATAAGATGCTTTTTATTTTTTTTAAGGAGATGTTTCTTTTAGATGAAGTGAGTGAGATTTGGGAGCCTTCCTGGACTCCCGAACAACAGAGAGATGACTAAACTGCCTCACATAAAAACAGAGTAGAAATCTGATGATGAACGTGACCCTTTCGAGAGGGAAAGATTGTTGAACAGAGAAGAGACCAAAGAATATGGGAGTGAGAGGGCTTCATAAAAAAGAAATTCCCATGAGCACTGGCCAAAACCCGATTAACAGGGATGTGTAACGGAACATTTGAGCTCTTTGTAGCAACTGGGTTGTGGCGTGCTCCTATAGCAAATCCCGTGTGAGTGCAGAGCTGGTGGAAGACGTCGATAGCAAGACTCATGATAAGTCTGAGTGAGAGAGGTCAACAGGTGCGGGCAATAGGAACTCCGGGTCACATCAGTCCCCAGGATCTCTTTCAAATCCTGGGGACAGTATTATTTTTCCTCTCACATATAGAACAGTAGTTTTAAGTAGATTTTACAGAAAGCTAAGAAACCAGGGTGACCTCGGTTGACACTTGAGTTATTTGAAGTGGAACACTTTGAGTTTTCTTCCGTAAATGTCATAGGACCACCCATGATGGATACGTGGAACTCATACTCAAGTATCATAAGAGCTCATCAAAGTAAATTTGGCCAGTACCATCATCAGAGGACCCATCCAAATCCTCTTCACAAAATGGGCAATGAACCACAGTTTGGGCACTAAAATGGCAAATTAAATTCTGTATAGATCCTATGTATTTCACCTTATCCCCAAGAAGAGGCTTTCCTAAATGTTTCCATATTATTTAAAAATTATTGAAATGCCCTGAAAACCCTGCTGCTATAAGGAAATCAGTAAATAGCACAGCAAAATGTGTGTGCCATTCCAGCAAACCCTCAGGAATGTCCTCGTCTCCCTGGGAGATGAGATTCCCGCCATCTTGTGTCTATGTGTCCACCATGTAGCCTCCTAAGAGTCTTTCCAAGTTGACAGGATCCAGTACGACCTGCCTTCCTCCACGTTCCCTCTGTGAAAAGACTTCCCAAGGAGTTCTAGGAAATATCAAATCCTGACAATGCCATCATGAGTGAGCTTACAGACTATTAGGGTGTTCCCTTGTGAGAAATTTGGCAAAAATTTAGGCTGATTTAAACCAGCCAAAGAGCAGTACAAAACAGTCAGAAAATTATCACATCTGAGACTTAAACGTATGAGAGACACTTCTTGAAATTAATTCCTAATTTATTTTTAATCTATTCTTCCTCAGATTAGTTCATGTCCAATAGCCACCAATAAGGCAAAGAATATCTTTACCCTAATAAAAACCAGCATATTTTATCTCTCTCAGAATATCATGGTTAGGAGGTGAAATCATTATTTTTCACAACACGCATGCTAATTGAACCTCCATGTGAATGGAAGCATTACACTGAGTATTCTACTTCAGAATAGAATTTGTCTAAGAAATTATGACTGGTAGCTGCGGAGACTAAAATTCTTCTGTGGGTGAAACCCCTGAAAATGATTCCACCTTTCAACCCCAAGATGGACAGGTTTTTGGCATATTTCAACTGTTGAAATCCTACTAGTAGATGTAGGTCTAATTTTTAGGAACTCTTATTGAGAATGTGGTTGATTTAAAATATAATCATAACTCTGTTATTTTTTTAATTTAGACATATGGCTTAATACTCACTTTAGTTAAGAGTTATATGTAACAATGCATTTTTAAATCCCCAAAATATTTGTGTAACTGATAAAATCAGAAAACATCTACATGTAAAAATCTCCTTAATATTTTGTCTTAATTAGGATATAATGATGAATTCATTTGATTTAATTCACTTTAAATCATACATTTTTAGAAGATTTTATTTATTTTTGGAGAGAGGGGAAGGGAGGCAGAAAGAGAGAGAGGAAAACGTCAGTGTGTGGTTGCCTCTCATGCACCCACCACTGGGGACCTTGTCCTCAACCCAGGCATGTGCCCTGACTGGGAATCCAACCGGTGGACGCTTTTGGTTTGCAAGCTGGTGCTCAATCCACTAAGCCACACCAGCCAGGGCTACATCATATATTACTTTTTAATTATACATATTTACCACCTTCTAGCATATGTTTTAAAGTTTCTATTATCTTCTTTTACTTTGGAGGCAAAATATATTTTAATAGATACATAATCATTACAAATGGTGTATGTTCTTCATGAAGAAATGGTGTATGTTCTTCTGAAAATTTTCAAGGTTAACATTGCACTGGATATAGAAGTTACAGAATTGCTAAAACTGTTTTTATCTTAATACATTGAATATTACACCACAACATCAAACAAATAAAGGCTTTGCATGAAGAAACGGCATTGCTTTTGTACCCAAATAGCGTTGTGACACTCTGAAGCATATTTTACTCTTCTGTTTAGTAATTGCTTTTAATTTTATGGCATGCCAAAGTTGCTGTGATCAATTGTTTACTAAAAAAGTGGCAATGAAAACTCAATCCACAATAACATTCTTTGATGATTATAGTCACAAGAAATAATTTTAAAATTAAAAGTACATCAGTGAAATACTTCAGGAATTAGATTAGTTACACTTTTCTTTAAGGATATTGGAATGGGAATATGAGTTCAAAGAAAAAACAATGTAAAATATCTGACTGTTAAAACACAGCTCTGTACTGTGACTTTTGAAAAGGCATCATCAGTAGATATCAAAGGACCATGGTATTTAGATTTTATTGGGTATCTGTTAAGATGTGACATAGTTCTGTTATTTAAGGATGTTAATCTTATAGTATAGTGGAAACTGCAACTTTTATAACTATTTGAACAGAAGAGGAACACTTTTAGATGACAATTTTAAACCATGCAAGGAGAGATCCATTTAATACATAGAAATATTCTCCTGTCTAGTAGGTGGAGCCAAGCTACCCTTTCCCCCATTGAGGGTGGGCTAGACTTAGTCTTGCTTTGGAAGAATAAAGTATAGGAAGGGAACAGTAAGTTTACTGCGGAGAAGCCCGGCCAACGCTGGCTTACCCATGTGATGAACATTCTAGTGATGTCGTACAGAAATCAGGTGCCTGCAATTGGACATGATGGGAAGGGCATCTCACACTTTCAAAAGTCTCTCCAAAACCCCTATGTGGAGACTAATCACAAGAAAACCATTGAAAATCAGAGTTTTTCAGGATACCTGGCCAATACCTCTTAATACTACCAAGGCCATGAAAAAAAGCAAAGACTGAGAGTCTATCACAGATCAGAAGAGTCGGGGAAGACATGCCAGTTAAATGTAAAATGGAAGCCTGGATGGAATTCTTAGGTGCCCACGCAGAGACATTAATGAAAAAAAACAGGTGAAATCTAAATAAAGTCTGGGGTTTAGTTATTTAAAATGTGTAAGAGATTCAAAGAAATTAAAAATTCTTTGGAGGGCACAAAGTAAAAAAAATAATAAAGACAATTGACCACACAAAAAATCTTGCAGGTATGTGAGTTGATATAAGGTGTTTTGGTTTTTTATTCAAATGTTTTTACTACACTTGATCTTAGCCAAAAGGCCGAGAGGCAATCAAATGTTTTTAACTGACGTACCTTGGAAATAGGTTATCCTGAGTAACTGTAGTTTTTAATAAAGAAAGAAAGTAAATGGATGGGAGTACAAGTGAGCCATCAAAATAGGAGTCTAATAGAAAGTTAGTGGCCGGAAGTGCCCAGAAAAAAGTAGTGCTTACAAGTGATGGACTGGAATGACCAGACCAATCATTCCTCAGACACCTGGCCATCAGCTGAGTGCAGATCAGGAGTAGAAATCCAGTTTTGTGGGTAGTGACAATGGACCATGTGAGAAAAGACTGCAGTCCAAGAGCCACTGGATTGCTAGAGGTTCACACATCAGGACACAAAGCCAAAATCTAGCTGACAGAACTCAGGTTCAAGGTTAGGTAGGACCAAGACAACAAAAGCAGGAATTACAACTGAGTTCCACTGGGTTTGGCTAAGGAAGTACTTGGGTGATATTTTCCAAAGCGCATGTTATTGCTAACAGTGTCATTTCGGTCAAGTTGCTTACCCTTTCAGTGTCTCAGTTCTCCCCTTTATGAAATGGAGATAAAAATAACACCTACTCCCCAGAGCGGTTATGAGTATTCAGTGAATCATTATTTGTAGAACAATGCCCGGTACCTAGTTAAGTGTGATGTAAGTGTTCATAACAGAAAAATAAATAGCACCACGTCTAGTAGAAGTGCCATCCTTTTGCGGTGTTGATGTATTCCACTCAAATAAATTAGTTGTCTCATTTGGCAGGAACAACATAATCATATGCCAACACTTGAGTTGACCTACATGGCTTTTTCTTTAAAAACTCCAGGATAGATCTCATTTGTGTGAGTTGACAAGCATTAAAAAGTGAAAAGGTTTTCTTTTTCTTGTCTTGCATGGCAACACTCCTTGACCTACATGCCCTGGGTAAGCACAGCGTAAATAAAGACTGCAACAGAGAATGGGAGGTTTCCAGAAGAGGCAGGTGTGAGTCATTTGCAGTTTATCAAGATATGAGCACCTCGGGTTTTGCATAAAAATAAAACCGCTGATTAACATAATAGAGCAGCTTGGTTATATTTATTTATTTATTTATTTATTTATTTATTTATTTGTTTCCCCATGACACAATTCACAATGACTTCTATCTATAAAAATATATTGAGACCTGGCTGGCTCAGGTCAGTGGATTGAGCATGGGCTGCAAACCAAAGAAAGGGTCGCAGGTTCGATTCCCAGTCAGGGCACATGCCTGGGTTACAAGCCAGGTCCCCAGGAGGGGGCATTTGAGAGGTAACCACACATTGATGTTTCTCTCTCTTTCTCCCTCCCTTCCCCTCTCTAAAAATAGATAAATAAAATCTTTCAAATATATATATTGAGTGCTATATAACATGTACTCTGGGCAAAATACAGATGCTATTTTCTTCTGAAACTTAGGATCCTTCACTTGTTTTATTTCTCAAAATTTTACTGAAACAATTATTTCTTTCTCTATGTCGAAGATTAATCTGTATCAGCTCAGAAAACATTATGGTTTATTAAGTGATCTGTTGTTCCATACCTAAAGATATAGAGAGATTTCATATATTAAAATGCCTCTAGTATCTAATGTACATGCATATTGAAAATATGTAAAACCTATCTCCTGAGCTATTCGTAGGACATTCAGACATTTTCCAATGCTGTTGAATGATGAGGGAGAGCTTGAATTTACTAATATCATTGAAGGAAACTTAATGAAATAAGCATTACTTCAAAGATATTGTTTTGCCTCTTTTTCATTACAGTGTCGTGTAATGTGGATGCATATGCAGTACTTGTTAGAACAGTCCCATCAGCACAAACCCATATAAACATTGGGGACTGAGGGTGTTTTTGCCAAGTTGCCCTAAGAAAGTCTACCTTGGGTGGAAATAGAAAAGATACATCATAGAAGCTGGAGAAGACAAATGTGTCTAAACTTCAGGAAAGCACTTGTTTTGTTTGCTATAGTACATGGAGTTATTTTTTAATTATTGCAATAATAAAGTTCAGAGCCTTCGATTAAATTATTAAACGATGGCTCTCATTTTGCTGTTTGGGGAATGAAAAATAGAAAGAAGTCTTTCATGCAAAGTTGTATTTTGATTACTTGTTATGATCAAATAGCACTAGTACTTATTCGGTAAATTGTTCTATTACTCATCACTTAATTTGTAATAATTACTGAATTGATTACCGAGTGAATCATCATAAAATCAACACTTTAATATAATTAGCTTTTTTTTTTCACCAAAATACTGCCATGAATTTAAAGAATACAACATCACAACACAGGAAACGTACAAAAAAGTTCCTATATACCCAGCCAGATGGTAAAAACGTACCAGGTTGGGCCTGTGAAACTGCCTTATGTGCAGGTCAGAACTGATCAAATACCAATACCTACAGTTGGTTCAATCTGGTATTTACAAGTTTTAAACAGAAATGATCACCTGGCTGGTGTAGCTCAGTGGATTGAGCACGGGCCTGCGAACCAGACAATCGCGGTTCGATTCCCAGTCAGGGCACGTACCGGGGTTGCAGGCCGGTTCCCTGCAGGCCAGTTCCCAGCAGGGGATGCATGAAAGGCAACCATACATTGATGTTTCTCTCCCTCTCTCCTTCCCTTCCCCTCTAAAGATAAATAAATAAAATCTTTAAAAAAATAAAGTAAATTAAAAAAAATCTATAAAAAAAAACAAATAAAATAAACAGAAATGATCAATTTTGCTTTCCAAATGATTTAAAATACGTAGTTATAGCCCTGGCTGGTGTAGCTCAGTGGATTGAGCACGGGCCTGTGAAGCAAAGGGTAGCTGGTTCGATTCTCGGTCAGAGCACATGCCTGGGTTGCAGGCCAGGTCCGCAGTAGAGGACACGTGATGTTTCTCTCCCACTCTTTCTCCTTTCCTTCCCCCTCTCTAAAAATAAATAAAATATTTTTTAAAAATAAAAATAAAATATGTAGTTATATACTTGAAAGGAGAAACTTGAATTTTTATGAATAAAATAGAATGATTTATCAATAGAAGAAAGGTACAATCTGACATGACTTATCTAAAAGAAAGCCCATTACCCAAATGAAAGGGTGGTGATACTGTACACTAAAGCACTAGCTGCTTCTCTCATTAGTATCATAATTGACCTCTCCTCCATTAAATGTTATGTTCAGTATATGATTCTGCAAAGTAAGAGGAAAAGGAGACATAGAAAATCCAAAAAAGCAAGAAAGATCATCAAGAATATACAAAATAGAACTGATAAGTTTTTTTTTTCTTTATGGCAACATCTCTTACTTTGGTCATGGAAACCTGTTTTATTGTAAAACTTATGTACTTCAGGTAGAGTTATAGAGTATATCCCTTAACAGTAAAACGTCTCCCATGAGGCATGAGGTGGAAGGAGAGTGAAGGTGAGGATGTATTAATTATCTAGAACATTAAGCATTGGTCATTGGTGTGGGCAAGAAGGGCACTGAGTGCTGAAATGAACTGTGGACAACAATGCCGAAAAGACGGCTGGGTGGGGATCATAGATGATCTTGACCTACTGTGTGATTTTTCTCTGGTCAGCCCTGGTTATGCATCTGACAGGTACTTGCCTGAAAAACATGCCTAATCTGAGCTGTGGCTGAAGCACGATCCGTGGGGAAGTAAGAGAAGTAGACAGAAAAGCTGGAGGTGTAGCTATGAGGAATGAGCTGATTATTCTTAACCAAAGGCTGTGAAATCTGTTTCTCCATTTTCTCTGCCCTGGAGATTGAACCGGCCATGATGTATCCTTTCATTACCTCGCTGAGTTACATTTCAGATATGCAACAGTGGTCGGGCTGAAGTGGTTGATTCATCGACCATGTCTTAGATGTATTCAATATGGGGATGTAAAAAATAAACTTTAGGTGTTGTAAAAGCAACTGGAATTATACAGGGTCAGGCAAACTAGGTTTACAGCTGTTTGTATGGAAACAACACAATATTGATCAATAATAACACAAGAGTAAACTCTGTTTCATACTCTCAACTGTAAACCTTTGTCTGCCCCACCCTGGAAAATAAAGGTAAGTGTGGCCACTGTGTCTAAAAAGACATGCTGTGAAACAGTTTTTCAAAACTATATTTTAAAATTAAACTCTGACTCTTATTAATAGGGAGGTCAGTGTTGCAGTGACTGTCCTGTATGCTTGGTCATTTAAAATTTAATGTGGGGGCCAGGTTGCCTTACGTTCAAGACTCAGATCTGTCCCTTTATGTCTTGGGCAAGTTATTCACCCTCTTGGAACCTGTTTCCTTGCCTTAAAGGTAAGACTAGTGATACTGACATCCTAGGGTTGTGGTGGGAATTGGTTGAGATAATGAATATAAAATGCTTGAAACCTGGACAGGGCTTAGCACATTGTGGCTATGACTTTTACTACGGAATTAGAGAAACACGAAGAGACTGTATGATGTAAGCTCTCGCCTTAATATGATTTTAGGAATAATATACAATGTAAAAGGTTGTTTCAACATCTTTGGAGATCAAGTCCATGACCATGAGTTAGGATTCAATTTCTCTGAGCTCAATAAAGTCTTTCATAGGTCAACTAACATGCTTACTAAAACCTAAACATTCTACCTTGGCTAGTGTGGTCCAGTGGATTGAGTGCCAGCCTGCAAAACAAAGGGTCACCAGTTTGATTCCCAGTCAGGGCACATGCCTGGGTTGTGAGCCAGGTCTCTAGCGGTGAGAGTGCAAGAGGCAACCATACACTGATGTTGCTCTCCACCTCCTTCTCCCTCCTTTCCCTTCTCTCTAAAAATAAATAAATGGAATTTGAAAAAAAGCACCTAAACATTCCTTCATGTTTTGTCTTTGCTGCGGTGGGGGATGGGGGCAAAAAACTGATTATCTTCAATCAAATATATTTAAGCATTGTTATCATTTTTTCTCCTTTCTCTTCAAGTAAGTTATCTTGATTTTACAAATGTTCACTTAGCTTCCATTTCTTTTTGTTTTGCCAGTACTTTTACAAAGCCTGTGCTTATGAACCAAACTGTAATAATGTTCTTCTGTCAACCAACAGCCTATAGGTTTTGCCCACCACTCACTGAAGTTTACTAAAGTTGAGGGAATATATTTCAGTGGCACTTATAATAATTTTATGCTTTCAATACAATAGAAATAATAAATATGTACACTTACCCCATTTCTCCTGTTCAGAAGAAGGACCCTTCACAAAACCATAAACTGATAAATTGAGCTTCTATCAGTAATAAAATATCTTTGTTGGAAGGAAGACTTATGCAAATAACTAAGCAGAGAGTACAAGAGCAAAACCAGAAAGTGGAAACTGAAATTAGAATTAATGAAAATCTTAGAGATTTATCTAATTGAACCACAATGCTATAATCCTCAATCAGAAATTGAGTCAAGTAAACCCTTCAGACTACCAATTCCTGATTCAGCAACACTGAAACATTTATCGATGGCTCTTCTTGGCTTTCTTCTCTTTTCCCGGCCATGGAGATCCTATTAATGGAAATTGCGCATAAGTTTTCTTGACTTTGTTGCTACAGATTTATTCCTGTGTCAGCAGGTAAGGATGGCAAATTCTTTGGAATCCAAGACAACATTAAAAAAATGTCATTTCCTGTTCCATAGAATCTAATAGAATTAGTATATGGTGCTTGGAAATTCAGTGCTGAAGAAATGAGGAGGTAACATCTCTCTGGTCAAATGAGAAGAATCATGATTTAGTTGGCATTATCTGCTGCTTTTGGCTCACCAGAGGGAGGCAAGTGTGCCTGGAGAGAAAATTTTCTTGTAAAATGTGGAGAAATGGTACCTGACTCTTCTCCTCGCCCTCTTCCAATAGCACGAGGCAACCCGTTGAGCTGAATGATAGGCCGAAGAGGGTATTATTCTCAACTTTGGCATACCATACCTTTCACTCATCATCGCTACAATTTCCCCATTCCAGAACCCAGTGAGCACAGAGTAAGTCTTCAGTTGCAGCCCTAGGATATCCTCCTCCCTCCATTCTTAGGTCTAATCTCTTCACTTCTTAAGCTCTTGCCGGGCAAAGCAACATTGGTTACAATAGAATGAGACAGTCAGAGAGGAAGTACCTGGAACCTGACCCAAATACAGAAGCGTTATGCTAAAATAAAGTAAAATTTGGAAAAAAGAACATGGGGACATGAAGGAAAGTAACATCATGACACATTACATTATTCAACACTTAAACACAAATAAAATTTTAGATCTATTTATAACAGTTTCTAAAGAGTAATACGCTGCTACTCTTTGTGGACTGTATATCAAATAACATATCTGCTTTGCCTGTATTCACTAAGGTAATCACAATACTTTATGAAATAGACACAATTATTATTGCCCTCATTTGTTTTTGCTATGTGCTGAGTCAAAGAGAAGAAATTACTTTGCCCAAGTCTCCTGCTAGGAAGTGGTGGAGCTAGAAGCCTGGACAGTCGGAACCCCCAGCCTGTGCTCTTACCCACAGACGCCTGGGCAGTAAGGCACGTGAGGTTCGCAGGTTGGGAGGGATATCCAGACCTCAGTGGGTTTGCCCCTTAGTCAGGCAGATGGTAGGTGTTGATAAATGATTCAAAAGTCAACAGGCCCACAGTCTCCTGCGGTATTGAAGAGCATAATGTTAGCGTCAGAACTGTTGAGAATTTCTAGTCTTAGAGATCTCGGAGAAGCAGAACGGCTACCAAATGTGAGTCTCAGATACAGAAAATACACAGATCTGATGACCCGAACTGGATGACAAGATGGAGGCTGAGATTCAGAACTAAAGGAGGAGCCTTCGTTCTAAGTAAGATCAAGGCTAGACTTTCAGTGGGACTGACTTGAGGCTAAGTTTGATGCCGCTAGAGTGGTGGTGTTTTTTAACCCCAACTCGTGCCAGGTAAAAATTGGGCACGAGGGCAGATGGGCAGAGGGAAGGGTCTGTTTAAGCCTTTGGACGGTGGTCGAACAGCCCACTCCGCGGGCTGAGCCCGGCAGGGTTTGCATTGCTGGCTTTGTCATCTCAGGATGGGCAAGTTATCACAGCCGAGGCCAGAACCTAAGCCGGGATTAGGGGAAAGCCAAAACTAGATCCCAGGCTGCTTTGAGGTTTATTATCTTGTTTTCCCCACACGCAAAGTCTCACTGGAATGGCCCAGACCTGCTTGTGAATCACTGAGATAAAATGACTCAGAATACTGTGTCTGACATTGACGGCTGGTTCAAACAACACGCCTACACGTGGGAGCTGAGATTTCTTAGCTCTTCCGCTTGATGTGGAGGCACCTGTCATGTTGGGGCTGTGCTTGATTTCCTAGATTTTATTGGCCTTTCTGATTGATTCTTTATATCTCTATCGCTCCCATTTAATCCTTTGCCTTTTTAAAGCTTTAGGTCACCACAGTCAGTGGTGGGTTTTAGCTCCTGGGAGCTGACGAACATCCCTCAAACTTGGAGGGATGTCTTTGCTGTAAATCACAGCATGGCTTCCATTTTTCCCATGTGACACAGAGTTGGAAACATACTTCATAACCTGCATTTCTTCTTGCATATGAGTTTGCAGGGAATAGATTTTTAGAAATAGCATGTCAGAGTGAGTGTCTAAGGAAACATTTGATGCCATTAAAAAATGATTCTACTTAACTGGAGATTGTGGGTTCAGTGGTAAGGCAAATAAAATTTTCTTATCTCTAACCAATACCCTAGTATAAAATCATAAAATCACTTTGCGCTGAAACCAGTTCAGTATTGGGCACATTACGGAAGCAGAAGAGTTAATACTAATTCTCTGCAGGGTTGTGGAAAATGTATTTGTCATAGTAAAAAGATAATAAAAACCTATTATTATTATTATTATTATTATTATTATTATTATTATTATCACAACTACCACTGACCACTGGGGGAAAGTTGCAGTGGTTGTTAGAAGTCCAAAGACCACTGTATATTATTTACGTCAGAGTTTCAGCATAGCCTTTTGGGCAGTGAAGGGTGGTATGTGGGCATTTCCATGAATTGTCATAGAAAGTTTTGAAAAGCTTTCTCCCCTATGGTATCACAATTAAAGTAGTTGCTCAGGGACATGGGATGGCAGAGGTCATACCTGCCCTGATAGGATTATATGATGGATAAGAGAAAACTGGCACCAGTCAGACCAGCACTGAGGTCTCCTCTCTGGTCTTTGGAATTTGATTACCTCTTATCTTCTCCAAACTTTATGTGGGAGAAAAATAGTTGATTGAGGAGTGTCTCTTTACCTGAAAGACAAATACAGTGAAAACTGATAACAGGAATATATAAGGGTAAGAATGCCACGTGAAAACTTCCTGGTGGAATCTCTGACAGTGTGTACACGCAGTGATTGGTTCTCCGATGACTTTATCTGTGTGGGTGGCAATTCTGTGCTATAGTCAAGCTCAGGAGGCTTGGAATCAGGCAGGCAGGTATCGGTTCTATTTTCTGCTCCACCCCTTGCTGTGAGCCTCTGGGCAGGTTACCCAATTTCTTTAAGCCTAAATCACCACACACCAAAAGTGGAATTAGTAACACCTATCTGAGCTGCGAGAGAATGAAAACGAAGCCATTTCTGGAAAGCGTTTAGCATACTGCCTAGGATATGACAAGCACTCATTAAATGGTACCTACTGTCTTGTTTTTCTCATTAAGAAGGATTATTTTTTGCAGCATTATGCATCAGTCCCGACATATCACTGTGAGAGCACACTAGTGGGGACATGTCCTAGGTTGGACACCACCAAAAATTAGTAGCGGTAGATAATACAGGGTTTTGTGTGCTTTTCAAAGCCCTGTGTTGCAAGTGCAAGTCATGCCCTGGTTTCCAAACCTAGTTCCACAGAATTCCCGCTGGGGGACTCTGGACAACTTTGTCAATCTTCCATTTGTGTGCCTTTGATTCTTCGTATGTGAAATGGGATAACACTGGTCACCTTCCAGATTCACGGAAAGCGTTACATGAGATTAACTTTGACAATTGCCTAGCACAGTGCCTGGCACAGCTGTGTGAGCTGCTATAATTATTGACCGACATGACTTCATTCTTGGAAGCTGCTTTCTTGGAGAAGCTTTCAAAAGGTGTAATTGTTAGAGTTTTTAAAAAGATGGCTAAAAATAGAATGCATTTTTTTCTCAAACTGCTACTCTCGTAAAGTATGTTACATGTTTTTTTAGATCATCACATTTTAAACTTGTATCTCTTTATCCTTTCTTTTGCTTTTAACTCTCAGCAGCCTTAAACTGAAACTCAGTCTATGTGAAGTTTACCCTCTAATCAAAATGCCAGTTCTTTTAAAAAATTCTTTGTATTTGAGGTTTAGAATCACAAAAGACTGGAACCCTTTCTTCCTTTAGACAGCAAAGAAGCATGCTACAAAAATATATTTTAAAGGCAATATTGAGTTTTAAATGATTAACCATTCAAAGATTTTTTTTCAAAAGCTGAAACCAGCAAAGCCTCAGGCCAATCTAGACACGGTAAAATGTAGCCAGCCAAGCTGGCCAGTGGTATTACTGTGGATGAGTTAGAGGAGGAATCTCCCCCAAGCGATGGGAGCTCTCAGGAGGGGGCCTGCCCTTCACAATTTAAGCGCTTTGAAGCTGCCTTTCCTTCAAGCAATGAGAAGTCTTTGTGGTGATGGGAAACATACATTTATAATTATAGAAGAACATAGTGTACACTAGACATGGTAGAAAAGAATGCAAGGGTTTGAAGGGAAGTCTTGAAATACACACAGCCTCGCTCACGCAGTGTCTTTCCTGAAGCTCTGGTTATTTCAACTCGTACCTGATCGAAATGGCCAGGAGGTAGAATCCTGCCCACCCTCTTCTCTTTCCAGCACACTTAGCTCTGACTCAACCATGAGAAAATGGCACTATTGTGTTTTTTTGTGTAAATAAAATTGCTGGAATAAGATGTGTAAAATCATGGGATGATTTCAAAATGACATATATTCACTCGTACAGTGTCTGAGAAAATGAGCAAAATGGAATTATGCCTAGAATAGTAACTCCTTTAAGCGAAGCTTAAGCTGGTTAGCCTGTCCTAAACTAAATCATTACTTTTTTACTATAAATATGGAAATCAACCCTAATATCCCTAATTTATCCATTCAAATATTCTAGGATATGGAGTAGGAGATTCTCCTGTTTGACCGATAGGAGGAAAACAAGGCAGAATGAGCAGAAGTATCAGAAGAAATGATACTAGTAAATCTATTAACACATCAAATTAGTTCTGTGTTTCTACATTAATTTAATAATTAGAAATAATTACATATTGTATTTTGAAGTCTCAGTAGAGAATATACAAAAAAGATAAACTCAACAACCAGTAAAGTCCATGATGGACTTTAAACATAAAAGGCATTAAAAAAAAGGAGCCCACAACTCATGCCACAGTGGAAAGACAAAAATAAGAAAATAAATAGCACCAGAAAATCCTCAAAGAATTTTCTATTAGATAGCATGTTGCAGGTAAACCACTGGAGAATTAAGATATTTCTACAGCATTTGTCTCTAAGCTAATAGTCGATCTCAATCTAATCAACAATGATGACAACAAAACCCTACAGTTTTACCCTAATAGTTGGTCATAGTTACACAATATGGTCTCATAAAAGCATGGGCTTTGGAGTCAATTAGACCTGAGGTGTGCATTCTGAGTTAATACTCACTTGCATGAATTTTAGCAACTAACCTTTCCGAGCTTCGTAAACTCCTATGTACATAATGAACATAAGAGCTACCATAAAGTATGTAAGTTAAAATATAATGATTTACATAACAAGCCTAGCTGAAGTGCTGGATTATAATTGATACTTCAATGTTAGTTTTTTCTTTCTTTCTCTCTCTCGAGCAATATTTTTCTTGAAATTTGAATATGCTCTGAAAGTAAAAGAGGTTCCTTTTAATACGAGAGCCAGCCTAAGTCATTTGAAAGGATACTGTGTTAACCCTTTGCCTCTTTATCTCTTCTTTCTTGTGAGCATGTGCATCCAGGCATGTGTACATGTGTGTATGCACATGTGTGTGTGTGTCCAGCCACCTGTCTCTGTATGTCTTCTTGCTGGCCATCAGCAAGCTAAGTTGGGGCAAAGCAGAGTCTGTTTTATGCATAAATTGTTCTAAAGTTCAGTAGGTGACATTATTTAATCCTGGCTTAATAGCCTATATAAGCCATGAAAGGTAAAACTCAAAGATAATGAAGAAGGTGATTCATTGAATTGACATCATTATAATCATATACTTCAATTTCATTATGAGGAAGGAGATGGCACATTTGCCTAGAAATCTTGACTAGCTTCTCTTCTTGACAGCACTGCTGATTTATTATAGGACTCTAACAGGGGCGTGTCCATTTCTTATTTTCAAAATGGAAATCACAGAATAGTTGCTCTCTTCCTCACAGCAGTTTTCATGCATAAATTATAATTATATGGAAAGTAATCTGGGCACCCCTATACCAATTCACAATAACATTTTGAGCATCTCAAATGTACTATTAAAATTAGCCGGCAAAAAGTAGTGCTGATATAAAGCCAGACATTGTGTGTTGGTGAGGGGGGATGTATAAAATCGACATTTGGGGGGAATGCTATGCTCTGATTTAATCAATCCTAAGCTTAGTGCTAGGAACCAATTAAAATAAGTAGCAATGTCACACGGTGTTTAAAATAGTTGACAGCAGAAGTAGACATCAAAAAAGAATCATAAAGGTACCAGATTATTTTCCAGGTTATTACCAAAACTGGTAAAAACAACACAGAACAGGGATGGCTCACATTAGAAATGATGATTTCTAAGCCCTGGCCGGTGTAGCTCTGTGGATTGACTGCAGGCCTACGAACCAGAGTTTCGTGGTTCGATTCCCAGTCAGGGCACATGCCTGGGTTGCAGGCCAGTTCCCAGCAGGGGATGCATGAGAGGCAGCTATACACTGATATTTCTCTCCCTATCTCTTTCCCTTCCCCTCTAAAGATAAATAAATAAAGTCTTTAAAAAAAGAGAGAGAAATAAATGATGATTTCTTGCCCCGGCTGGTGTAGCTCAGTGGTTTGAACACGGGCCTGTGAAGCAAAGGGTCACTTGTTCGATTCCCAGTCAGGGCACATGCCTGGGTTGCAGGCCAGGTCCCCGTAGAAGACACGTGAAAGGCAACCACACATTGATGTTTCTCTCCCACTCTTTCTCCCTCCCTTCCGCTCTCTCTAAAAATAAATAAATAAAATATGTTTAAAAAATGATGATTTCTCAGTTGGATTCCACCTGTGACGATACAAGGATAGCCAGTACCTGATTACCTTTATATGACACACACAGAGTGTCCTTTGGGGAGAATTAATCATAAAACAGTTGTAGGGATCATAGATGGGAACTCTCCGGAAATGAGGATCAGTCATAAAGAAGGTCCAAGAGAACAGATTTGATTGGAAACTGTGTGTGGGAGGAAAATCATAATTCTTCATTATATCCCAGTGCCTGGCATAATAGGGGACCAGTGAATTCTTGTTGGATGAATAAACAGCATTAAACAGGAGGTAACTTTGAGATGCTTAGTATGGAGAAGTTGGTGTTCCCACATAAATTACAATACACATAAATTAGAGGATATTAATTTCTAAGGCTCCTCTCTCTAACATAGTTATGTTATATATATATATATATAACTCCTATATATATATTCCTATAACCAGACGACACATCAGAGTATGATTAACCAACTTTAAACACCACCTCCCTCTCTCTCTGTTCCGCATTTCTCAACACCACCCTATTGCAGTCTAACATTACTTCAGTTGTATGTAGCACTCTTCCTGAAGGACTTGGTTTAACTGGCAGCTACTCCTCCCTTCAGCTAGAGGGAGAATACACAGGCTTAAACCATACCTGGATGTTACATCACTGAAGAAAGTGAAAGTGACTTGGAGCATGCTCTTCTATAGCTTTCTCAGAAAGGTTAGTCAATAACAATGTCTACTGTTGGTTTGGCATTTACTGTATGCCCTATAATCTCCTGAGAGCTATCTGTAAGGGTCATGTTCAACTCTAAAACTACTCTACATGTTGGGTTGTATTTTTGTCTCATATAGAACATAAAAAGAAATATAGAGGTCAGGTGATGTGCCTATAGTTGGTCAGTTCCTAAAAGGCAGAAATGGAACTTGACCAAAGTCTTTCTGACACTGGATCAAGTCAGGATTTAAAATCACCTGTTTTTCCTTTGAGAATCTGTGACAGGAAGGCCTCCTGGGACAATTAAGTCCTCTTCACCACAACAAATCACAGCTTTTCTCTTACACCTAGCACCTTCTTGAACTATCTGTTCCTTAATTTCTATTTTATTCAGGACACCTTCATTATAATGAGTAACCATATTGAACTAATTAAACACAAGAAAGAATTACATTTAAAGTACGTAAACTCTTTGCTCTGTCACAACTTGAATTACTGCTCACTGTCCCACCCATATTCCCCACACTCAGTAGTCAAGTGTGGTATGGTTGGGAAACTACTGTCTGCCTCAGAGACCATCAGAAACAAGAGCACACGAAGCGCCAGGACTCTTTCCTCCGTTCTCATCTCCCCTTCTCTGTGGGTAGCTGACTTCATTTTCAGACTGGCTTCCTCCACATGCCAGGAGCAGGGGCCCTGGAAGAGGCCTGCCTTTCTTCCATTAGGTTCAGTTGAAAAGCATGGCATAACCCTGGCTATCTCTGCTTGAACCTACATCTGGAGCTATCACTGTGGCTTAGGTAGCAACTGTTATCAAACTATATGGAGTTAGGGGAAAGAAATAGTTTCTTAAGGGAAAGAGGGGGCTAGGCAGACAAATAATAGATCTCATTACAGTCTCATCAGAAAGTATGCTTATGTGATAAAAAATTTATAGATACTTTCAACGAAAGGAAAAGGAAACAGATAAAAAAGATTTCATTTTAAGTTAAATTAGAAGATCCAAGATGGATCTTTGTTATCTTTTGTGGGTCCTTCATTAAGGGGAAACATAGCTGTAATATACTTCCTGGGGTCAAAGAAAGAGTCTTAAATTATTCCCCTAACTTTCCTAGCAGAGTACTGTGTGTTCTGTTCCTACTTAATACATAAGGAAGAAGAGAAAAAAAGAGGAAAGGAAAGGAAAGAAGAGGAGAGGAGAGGGGAGAAGAGAGGGGAGGGGAGGAGATGGGAGGGGAGGGGAGGGGGGAGGGGGGAGGGAAGGGGAAGGGAAGGGAAGGGAAGGGAAGGGAAGGGAAGGGAAGGGAAGGGAAGGGAAGGGAAGGGAAGGAGGGGGAAAAAGGAAAGGAAAAGAAGAGAAGAGAAAAGAAAACTAGAGAGGAATATAGAAGAAAAAAGACAGATGGTTAAAAAGACAATTCCATTGTTTTATAAATCCACTGAAACTTGACAGAAAGTAAAAAAAAAATCAAGAAAGATATAAATGTATACAGATGAAGAATTTTAATCTACACCTGCCCTGTTGATTAGATACTGTGTAATATTTTATTTTTTTAAAGATTGAATTCCATGTCATTTGATAGCATGATGGGGTTTTTCCAGGGAGCCAATAAAAAGTGTTAAATTGGATTACTTCCGTACATCCCTTGCCTCCTCTTTGTTCTAGTTCATCAGTTGGCAGGCAGTTGCAAAAGCCCAGCCAGGAACCCAAGTTCTGAACAGGAGTTGTCCTTACAGTCTATATTTACTGTGCTTATTCTTAAGGATACAAATTAAGAAGTGTCACTTTGAGAAAAATGATGTTTTCTAAAGCTCCAAAGTTATCTGAACCTATATGCACCTAAAAAAAGTCTTGGGTTGGGCTTATGGTTTGAGGTTTGAATTAAAGCTTAGGTTATTCTTATTTTATCTGCACTAGTTTTCCATCAGTAATTATACTGTTTCTATATCTCTGTCTTTCAAAGGAGGACATTATCATGGGTTTGGATATAGTAAGAATAAACTAACCAAGTTTTTTGCCCATATGTCAAAATGAACCTGGGCTAAACATGTCTGCAGGTTCAAAACCCTTTAACTATGTGTATATTTGGTTTACTCTCATTGGTTTCCATTTCTTAGTTTTAGCAGGCCATATTTATATACCAGAAATATAACAGTAAGTAAGATACCAGGATCTCTGAAACCTCAATATTACACAAATAGGTAATCATAGGATAAGGTCACTGAAGCATACATTTCAAAAAAATATTTTCTGGGTCCTTTCTTGATGAATGAACCCAATATGTCAATTAAGATCTGTTATACTCACAGTCCTCTCTAAGGGAGACATCTCTGTATGAGATTTTCAGCAAAGGAAGACATTTATATTTTAGATTAGTTACTGCATTCTCACCTCTACCTTTCTCCCACAGTCACTAGCTCAAGACCCAATAACCAACCTGAAGACAGCCAATCTATAGGCTAGGTATATGTCTAGGAAGTGTCCTACTATGGAAGAAGATAGTCACTGGGTCCTTTGGGGAACTTAAATGGGACAATGTGGAAATAATAAAGAAGTTAGCATGGAAGCCAAAGCTTCCAGTAATTTTCTGAGTCACATCAAGACCATGGTAGTCCCTAGAGTAATAAAATAATGGTCAACATTACTGACCATTTTCAACAGAGCAGCAATTTTTCTAGCATTACTTCAGTTCATTAAATTTAAATTTAAATTAGTTTAAAATGTCTTTATTTTATCTTTGACTTAATGAAACCAGATATTTAATGAAATGAAGTATATCACCCATGTCTGAGGCAGTCAGGTTTTGCAGGGCTTGCGTTCAAATCTAGACCTACATCTCTTCACAACCTATGAACTTCATCAACATGCTATATGGTAAGCTGAAATAGTGAAGAAGCAGAAGTTAAGAAATAACATACAATGAAGGAAAAATGTGTGCCAGTTGGTACTGAGGGGAAAAATGAAGCTATGGGGTGGAAAGTTTTGTTGATTTAATAGTGAGGTTTTCTCATTATTGATGTATTTATGTTTATCTCAATTCCACGTGAATGAAAAACTGGATAATTGATAAGGCAGCACCGGTAAAGTAAATTTCTAGAGTCATTTTCATGAAAAAGACAGAGGTAATCTTACCACAGAATCTCATTGGCAGAATAGAGAAATACTGCAACTCACCCCAATAAAATAAATATATCAATAAGATTAAAATTCACTTAAAATGGACAACTGCTGAACCATGGCAAGTAGAAGCCACAAAACATTGTGATACATGTTTCTACCAAGTTCTAGCCAAACCACCAAATTGTTCTACAAAGTTATGGGCATCAAGCAGAAGCTCAGAGGGGAGGGTGGACTGGTCCTGGAATGCAGGAGAGAATCAAAACAGGTCAGGTGTAGGTTTCAAAAGGAGCCCAGTAAGCATTGTGGTTCCTGCCCACTGTAAAAGAATCATTTCCCACCTGCTTTAAGAGCTCTTGGGTTTTATTTATTTTCAGGTAACCAACTTGTGCTTTGCTCCCTGGCCATTCTTGTTTTCTTTCCATTTTTGAGCCACATCCTCAGCCATGCTTTGTTCTCCTTTGTTCTGAAGTTGCAGTCCATACCTCCTATAACAGACAGAATGAAGGAAATGTCTGATCTTATTATAATGATCCTCACAACATGATCTTTTTTGAGAAACAAGGAACCATGTGGAATAAGTCAACATTGCACTGCAAAGGCTAACACGTATAGTCTTGGAAGTAGATGCTTAGCACAAATAAAGTTCAAGTCTGACTTTATTCTTCATACAAGTCAGTAAGTTAGAACTCAATCTGAAATTGAGAAGATTCTATCAGGGTAAAATTTCTCCCCTATTATCCTTAAAGGAAGAGAATTCTGTGCAAATGACAGTAAATCTGGATAAGAGGAAGAGGATAATAGTAATAATGTTTAATTGTTAGATAAACTTATGTAAAGGACTAAGATTGTATACAAGTAAATAACAAAGATGGTCAATTTCTCTTTCAAGCAAATGATAAAGATATTTCTTCTTTATTTATGGTAACTTAATATTAGTAAGTTGAATTTTATTTAAATATTCTCTAATTTGGATGTTACTGAATTCAGTTAACATTTATTTTTATTAGTTCAAAATAATAAAGATTTACTATACCAAAGCATTTAATTATCAAAAAATAATGGAATCATTTTTTTATTGCTTACAAAATATACTACAATTACTTATGGAACTTTATTTATTTTGGTTTTATATCTGAGAGAAACAAAATCTCAAAATCAGTATCTTAAGAGAATCTGTAATCCTATGTTTATTATAGTATCATTCACAATAGCCAAAACATGGAAACAACCTAAGTGTCTGTCAGAAAAACAAATAGATAAAAAAATATGGGATATATACAGGAGTTGGCAAAGTACATTTACAGTTGTGAGTATGCAAACCAGTTTATTTTCTTATTTTATTTATTGTATTTTCCATATGAACAGCTATAAACCTACTTTTGCCTACCCCTGTGTGTGGGCACACACACACTCTAGAATTCTGTTCAGCCATAAAAAAGGAGAACTTGCTGTTTGTGACAATACTGATGAACTTGAAGGGCATTAAGCTAAGTGGAATAAGCCAGACAGAGAAGACAAATATTGTATGATATCATTTATATGTGAAACCTAAAATAAAGAAAGTTGAACTCATACAAAGAGTAGAATGGTAGTTTTCAGGGACAGGAGGTGAGGGGATCTGGGGAAATATTGGTCAAAGGATACATTTATTTATAAGATGAGTAAGTTCTGAGGCTCTAATGTACAACACAGTGGCTGTAGTTAATAACACTATATCATATACTTGAAATTTATTAAGAGACAAGACATTGTTTTAAACAAACAAACAAAAAAGTAAGTTTGTGAGGCCACAGATGTGGCAGGATCTCCATTTCCAAGGTCCATTAGTGGGACCATGTACATGGCAGTAGAGACATGCCTGTGCCTCACTTTAAGTGGGTGAGCCCTGCCCACCTTCTGCTCTGCCTCAGGCCTACTGTGTGTGATTGTGAAGACCTTGGAGGCCTCCTGTGAAAGAGGCAGGAGCCACAGCACTTGGACGTGAGCCACCTACTGATTAGCAAGAGGCATTTGGACTTCACGTGAGCAATGCATTAATTTCAATGATACTGGTTTTGTTGGAAGAGTAGCTAGCTCTACCCTAATCAATATCTGAAACATCTTTTACTTGACATTAGAGTTGGCCTGATTCAGGATTGAAAGTGAACATTCACAATAAATTGCCTCTAAAGTTAGAGAACACCCTGCCAGCAGAATTCCTGCAGTAGTGGCATTTTTTTGTCACTGTGGTCCCCATTTCCTACTTCTCTGAAGTTAGCAACCACTCAGCAATGTGCTGTATGTTCCACACAACAAGACAGATAAAATGGTATGCTGTTAAAATGTCAAAAAACCTGTCTACATTTTCTCTTTACTGATAGCAGGTTGTAACGTATAGAAAAATCTGAAATTCATGGGACCTTAACATATTTTCCTTACCTTGATTTGATTCTTTAACTTTTTGTTTTCTATAACTTTACTTTGATTCTCTTACTCTAGTAAACTTATAATGAAATTGAGAAAAAATAGATTTACTACTGATATGAAGAATACGTCAAATTATCAGTCCATTAATGACGTCAAAGGATACAATTAGGAAGACAAATATCTGAATTGTACTTGCTATCCACATGTTATTTGCACAAAGACTATAATGAGAAAGTTATGGTTCTTGACTAGGAAAGTACATACATCCTGTGAAATGAGTACACTTGAATAGCCTACAATGGGAAGAGCAACTTCTGGATTAGATGATACATATTAGAAATATCATACATTTGTAGCATCAGCCAATTCACTCTTGAATGCAGTGTCAGCACGGGTGAAATAAATTTTATTAGACAAAGCTCATTCCCTAATCTCCTGTCAAAAGATAAACTGAGACATATAAAAATATATGAGTATGTTTGAGCAAAACTCTGTTCAAGTTTGACAGGATCCGATCTAGTAGATAGAAAGGAGCTGCATGGAACAGTACAAACTTCCACTTTCTTAGCCACAAGGGAGTGGGAACAAGGACATTATACTAGGCAAAAAAGCAGGTTATTATGAGCTAACTTTCTTGTAGGCAATGGCAGGGATCTTCTGGGCAGCCTACCTCACTAGTGCTGATCAGGCAACTCCTGGTTGACCAGTTTACAATCCCATTTGTGGAAGAGGCAAATCTGTAATTAAGTCTCAGTTTGGTGACATGGGACTTAGCATAAGCAGCGGCCTGCCTTTTGGGTCCAGTGTCCTCTTTTTCACACTTTGTTTTTCCTTTTCTTCCTGGCCACCCATGTTCTTTTCTTTCTTCTCAGTGAAATCACATCCTTACTGCTCTCTTCTCATGAACCAAAGCCCTAAGAGAGCGATTGCCCAAGGCTGCTATCCCCTGGCCCATGTTCAAAACCAGCCACCTCAATTTTCTTCTCCTTCTTTTCAAATGGTTCTCCCCATAAAAACTTGCATTATCACAGAGCCTAAGAGTAGGAGGAGGAAAACTATTTGATATGGGAGAAAGTTAAAACAGTGCAAAGGTTGAGTCTAGATTTCCTCTTATCAGCTGGATGACATTTAGGTCAGTCTGGAGCCCCCATAAAATTTAGTCATCTATAAATTACAGATAAATCACAGGGAAAACACTTACTTCAGTGACAATACACAGTAACTATCAATAAATGGTTGCTGTTATTATCATTTTTAGTAAGCTTTGCTATACAGAAGGCCCCTCTCAATTAACCAAGTGAGACCATTTGGTTAATTATGTATGGCTGGGGCGGCATGGAGATGCAGTACGATAAGATGAAGTAAAGAGTCTTGATAATTACAACTGGAAAAATTTTACTAGGCAAGAAAATGGGAAGAAGGGGACAGGCCATAGAAGTGATAACTTAAATTGTGTTTCAAACCTACTCTTCTGTGAGTGGAAAAAGAACTTTGTGGCGATCAGTGTTTATATTATTACCTCTCAAATGTCTTTACTCTGTGATTAGGAGAACTGGTCAGTCTGCCTGGGACACTCCCTGCTTCTTCCTCAGGCAGGTAAACATATACTCACACCTCCAACATTTAGCTTAAAGTCACTTCCTTTGCAGGCCTCCATGACCTCTTAAAGCCAGCTTAGCTGCCCCTCCTAACTCCTGCCACAGAGTCCTTCACTCTGTGAAGTTCAGGTGCAAAGCACACATTATTATAATTGCTCTTAGTCTCACACTCTGGACTATAAGGTCCTTGAGAACAGGTATTTTGTTCAAAAATTGTATTTTTCATGCCTACTGCAGTTCTGAAGCCATAGGAGACACCTAAATTATTGTTTAATAAATTGTATAAATAAACTAAAATCCACAGTGTGAGAGATTGAGAAAGGCAGGCCACTGGGAGAAAAATATACAGGAGAATAGGTTAAAATAAAAAGTAAAAATAAACTTAGAGTATATTGTCCCAGGGACTGGACGACAAGGGAACTTCATCCTTGTTGTTACATGTTGGAAGGCTGCAAGCTCATTGCCTTGTACTTAGTAAATTATCAAATGGTAGCTGACTGCTTCGGAGAGGGTTTGAGGATATAAGGAAAATGTGCTTCAAAGAGCACACTCTGTGAGCTCATAGAACTGAAGTGTTTGGTGGAGACTTCAGGAATGGTTAGGTCAAGAGGCTCAAATAGTGTCTTCAGATACTCTCTCTCTCTCCCTGGCTCTGCTTTTTATTTTGTTGACCTTCTAGTTCTAGATTTTTACTCATGGAAACATGACAATCACCAGTAGCTGCACGTCCTCCTTCAGATTAGCATCTCATATATCCTAGGAGAGTAAGAAAGCTCTGCCTTCCTAATATCACCAATAAAGCCATAGAATCAAGTTACATTCGTCTGGTTCATAAATGACCATTTCTTAACAAGTCATTGTGGCCGGAGAGACAAACTGCTCTGCTTGATGTCTTGAGTCATTTGTCTACCTCTGAAATCTAGGGCAAGGTTGAACCTGTGAGTGCACATGGCCTAAACCTGGGGCGTTTTGTCCATGACAAAATGAGGGAGGAATTAATGCTAGAACAAGGCAGGCGTCAGACAGGTAAAACCTCATATTCATTACACACACACACACACACACACAGAGAACATACGAGTGGATCTTACTTAGACAATATCTCTTCCATAGGTCTATCTCCCATAACAAACTTATTAATACTTTGGTATTATTCCTATACACATGTCCTTATATGATAACATGCATTTGTGTCCATGAACCCAAACATGTGGCAACACACACATTTTCAAACATTAGAATGTAACAATGAAACCAAAACAATAACAATAACCATATAAAGAGATATTGATATAATGCCACGAATATCATTATCCTTTTTGGTAGAATCTATAGTAGCCGGAGTGCTTTAAACTGTGATTGTTCACTAATTGCATTATCATCACTTATTAACGGCCCACAACTCTCACTGTCCAGGGGCTTATGGGCATGGCTGTTCTCTGTGAGTCTGGGAGCATCCACTTCATCGGGACACTGCATTTCTTGTTAACTCTAAAAGTCCTTAAAGACCATATGGTTTATCCTCTTATTCCATAAATAGGGAATTAATTCCGAAGGCTCAGTACCATGCAGAAGTTAGAGACTCGACAAGCCAGTTTCCTTACATAAGAGCCCAAATGGTGTTTCTCAAATAGAAAATAAATTCTGCATCAAACCATGTCCCTCCTTATTTTATGCATATGAAAAGTGAGAGTGAAGAACAAAAGTAAAGAACCAGGTGGCCCCTTTTTGACTAATGTGAAAGCCCCTATTATAAAGAGCTTAAAATGCGATAACACACATATTATATTTTAATTATTTTAAAGCATGAGGCAGCTTTATTTTCTAGTTTCATCATGAGTTAAAAAAGGCTGTAGTCATTCTAGGATTCTACCGAGTAGCAGTTTCTGGGAAAACTTGACCACACTGGGAAGCAGGAACCAGTAACTGATTTTGCCCTTGCAAACTCTTGAAGAAATGTGACCTAATTTTCTTATGTTCCTACCTCTGCTTTAAATACCAAAAGAAATGAGTGAAAAGTTAAAATGCAGCATCTGGTTTCTTTGTTTCAAGCCCTAATCAGAATATTTCATGTGACTAAGTCAAATAAGGCTCTACACAGAGTTATCGTGGTCCCTAAGTTCTTAGCCATGCGAGGGAGGGTGTGGTGTGTAATTTACACTCATTTGCATTTATTCCAATGCAAAGTGGGAAAATATAGGAAGAATGCAAAAAGCATTGCCATATTGTATAATTGAAAACAATAATAGAAGTACCAGTATAATAAATAAGAAATAAACCAGATATATATCTTATTGAATTGGTAACTTATACATATGAAAGTTTTGCTATTTATTTATTTTAAATAATTTTATTTAGTTATTTTTCAAGTACAGTTTTTTGTCTATTTCTCCCATCCCAGCCCACCCCACCCTGTGCTTCCCACCTCCCTCTCATTTCCTCCCCCCCTAGTCCTCATCCCTGTGTCCTTCATATTTGTTCCTCCAAATCCCTCCCCTTTTTCCCCCTTAAATTCCCTTCTCTCTCTCCTCTGGTCACTGTTGAAAGTTTTGCTATTTAACAAAGCTATTACCCTACCATTAATATTTTGCTGCTAAAAGTTTTAGTAATACCTCTTCTTTTTCTCCTGAACTAACTTTTGAGCTCAAGAAACTTTCAGCAAAAATATCAGACAAATATCTCCTAAGGAAAACAATTCTAAAAATAGAATGAAATCGTAGATCAGTTTTATTTCTTGTGAGTGCCTCTAATTTTTGAGTCCCTGGATTGCAATCCATCCTATTTGTATTCCTTCCTATTTCTGGAAGTTGTTTTACATTCATAATTGACGTAGATGACAAGTGGAAATTGATACGATAGATATTTTTATTTGGGGGTTACTTTGCCCTTGCTCAGGGATGAGCCCTTATGGTTTGCAATGTAGTTTTAAGAGATCTTCGTTCTTCAGTCATTTTTCTTTACTTTATCCACAATATTAAAAAAATCCCTGTAGGCATGTTATATTTTACTCTAATTACAGAATTCTTCAGCAGTAGCCAGTGCTCTAAAACTTTTAACTTACTGGAGTGGATGTTTTGGAGGTAGTGACAGCTATAACACTGGGTAGGACTTTGAAGTGTTTAAAAATTCCTCCCCACAAGATAAGCCTGAAGCTGAATTTCAGCCAAGAGTCTGTAATTGCCTGAAAGTGTGATGTTTTCCATTTGTTTCTTCAAAGTTTCTTCTATTTTATCCATAGAGGCAGTACTTTTTGTTTCTAAAACTCATCTTTTCCACAATGTTTTCCTGCCATAAAGGGATTTTTGACAGTCTACCTCAGAGGAGGTTGATATGTTGACCAGAGATAAGCCAGCCAATCACTATCTAATTACTTATTAGGTGTATTTATAGTGCTTTTAGAGAAAAATGATTGCCACATGTTAGCCATCCCTAGACAAGATGAACCCAGTGAAATAATTAGGAAACAGTACAAGTTCAATGTGTTCTTAAAAGGCAAATCGGAAGATACAAAACTAAATGATATAATTTTAGCTATGTTGAAAAAGTCAGTTGAGCCCTGACCAGTGTGGCTCATTTGTTTTGGCATCATTATGCAAATCAAAGGTTTGCTGGTTTGAGTCCCCGGGTCAGGGCACGTGCCTGAGTTGCAGGTTCGGTCCCGGTCAGGGCCAAGACATGTAGGCATGGAAACTGATTGATGTTTCTCTCACATTGATGTTTCTTTCCCTCCCTCCTCCCCCCACTCTATAATTTTTATAAAGTTTTTTTTAAAAGAAGAAAAAGTCAGTTGAAAGTCAGCTGTAACAAAATAATGACTTTAACAAAAAGTTCTACTGAGGTATATTTTTCATGTCATCACCATCAAGTTCAGAACATTTTTATCCCCTCAAGAAGATTCCTCATGACCACTCACAGTTAATTCTCATTCCCACCTCCAGACAGCCAGCCACTAATCTTTCTGTATCTAGTAACTTGCTTTTTCCAGACATGTCGTATAAATGGAATCATACAATATGTGGTTTCTTGTGTCTGCCTTCTTTCACTTAATCATACTTTTGAGATTCATTCACAATCCAGCATCTGTTATTATTTGTTTCTTGTATTGATAAACAGTATATTCCATTGTATGGAATGATTTTTAATGGCAATGATTTCACAACTACATTTTTCAATGCTTTAAAATCTATAAAGGTTGGTAGATAAATTAATCCTTGTTTCCCCTACAATCAGCTAACACAAGAGATCGTTTGACTAAAAAGGGCTTGAGAACCATTGACCATATGAGATGCTGCATAGTTCATTCATGAACTAATTCAACAAATATTTGTTGAACTCCTATTACGTAACAGATACTGTGCTTCCCAATGAAAAGATAGCAGGGAATCGGGGAGATGCAGTCTCTGTGCTTATGACTGCCCATTATGGTCTTTCAGGGGAGACGGGCTTTAAAGAAATAACTAAGCACATGTCTTTTGGTTAACACTGAGATGAGTGCTACCATATAAAAGTACAGGCTACTGTAAGAATAAGGAGTGATGACATTCAGCCTTGCCTGAGACTCAGGAAAGACTTCCCTGTAGAAGTTCTATTTAGGGTGAGATCTGGAGGACAAAATATTTGGACAGGTTTACTAAAAATAAGAGAGGTTTCTGCTCAAAGAACAGATTTGGGGAGGATGGCACATTCAGGGAGCTGAAAGGACCCTGAGGTGGCAGAAGTGTGGCACTGGAGGCAACAGGGTGAGCAGGAGGCAGGAGGGGGCTCAGGAAGCATCAGAGGCCCACCAGGACAGAGCTACACAGCCACTGTAAAGACTTTATCATGGGGCGAAGGATGCTACTGAACTCTTTGAGGCATGAGAGTATTTGTGTTTTCCCAAACTGTGATTCTGCCTGTCATAAGGAGAATGGGTATTTGAACAACTACAATATTGCAGCAGTTTGGTAGAATGAGCTCACTCTCAAGGGGTTTTGCGTGTATTTTGTTCCTTTATAATTCATGTAGTCCCATCCCCTAGAACTGTGCTGCCACATAATAGGAGCTCTTCTAGGCATTTTTCCAAAGGACTTGAAATCAGGATCTTAAAGGAATATCTGCATTTCAGGGTTCATTGTGGCACTATTCACAATAGCCAAGATTTGAAAGCAATCCAACTGTTCATCGATGTATGAATACATTAAAATGTGTCATATATGTACAATGAAATAGTATTTACCCTTAAAAAAGGAAACCCTGCCATATGTGAGAACATGGATGAATCTGGAGGACATTATTCCAAATGAAAGAAGCCAATCACAGAAGGATAAATACTGCACAATTCCGCTTATGTGAGATAGCTAAAATAGTCACACTCATGGAAGCAGAAAATGTAATGGATGGGGAGAGGGGAAAATGGGAAATTTTCCAAAGATGGGGGGAGGGGAAAATGGGAAATTGTCGTTCATGGCTATGAAATTTCGGTCATACAAGCTACAGTAATTCTAGAGATCTGCTGTACAACATTGTGGTTATACCAGTAGATAACCATACTGTGTAGTGCACTTAAAATTTTGTTCAGAAGGTAGATTTAATGCTAAATGCTCTTACCACAATAAAAAAGTAATTGTTGAATAAATGATAATAGGCAGCATTTCTTAATTCAGGGATAGCCTTACTTGTCATAGATTAGGAGGGATTCTTGACTACTTCAGTAATAAAGTTATTTTCAATCATATGCTTGCTAATAGGTTTTACTGAGTCAGATAGAAATGAGGGCTATTGTGCCAAAAATAGTGAATAACCCTGAGATTGGGCAGAGAATACGTCCTTCTTCTATATTGAGTCACAGCAAGAAGAATGGTAAGGATTCTGAGATAAATTCATAGGAGAGCTACCTCACATAGAACAAACAATACTAATGCTTTGATTAGATAATACTTCAATCAGAAGTGCAAAGCCATTCTAAACACTAAGGAAAATGAACCAACAAAACAGACCATTGATATGTGAGGAAGAACACACAGAGAGTCAAATAGAGTTTCCTTGTGTCAGAATGATTTTGGGCTTCTGACTCTCGCTGCTGGTAAAACTGTACGGAGAGACGTTATTACACTGTGGCTGTTCTGCACCTGCTGAGTGATGTCTTCCTTCGTCAGCACTGAAATTGCTTCTTTCATCTCCAAACTCTGCAAAATGTAAAAACATTTCCCTCTGTGCTGGCCTCTCTGGTTGCTAGGAACAGGTCCCAAACCTGCCGCTGACAAATGTTTACCAGGAGCACCAGTAAGCTGTCCTCTCAAAGCAGAGAGCTAACATCTTGAGATGGCAAATCTGTGATGACCTTCATTCCTAGTGCCAGTTTTCATTTTTTAAATTTTAATCACAAAGAAGTCTCTACTGTTTGAACACCCATGAACTATTTTAGAATTTATCATATGAAAAATTCTTGGCTACCTACTTGTCTCCATTCATCAAAAACTTGGAATGGGTTTATACTAAGTATGAAATGTCTCTTTGGGATTTTACTAATGGATTAATGATGCTAATAAACATTGGGGCAAACCAAGAAAAAAATGGTGGGATATTTATTAGACTCCCTTTTAAGAACCTGTAAAAAATAAATGGAATCGTTTAATGATTGAATGTGCTTGTTTACATTTCAAACCTGATTAACTTAAATTTAATCTTTTTGTTTTCTTTCATTACATGCTGTGTAAGTCCTCTGTCATTACTTTAATTGGAAGCATTAATAAGATTTTAAGACACTTCTGCACAGAACTATATGCAAATTAAGGTAGATAAACCCAAATCTGGTTAGGTAAAAGTCACATTTCTAATGTATTAACTGAAAGCCAGTGACTTTTTTTAGTCTTTTATACTTCTTTTGAATGTGTGTATGTGAGTGTGACTAGAATCAATAAGAAATCTTAATTTATTTGAGTTCCCCTTTAAATCTATAGAATGTACAGAACTTCCCAGAAGAAACTCGAGATCCTTATCTATATTTCAATGAAATGAAACACTATGGGGCCAAGAATAAAGACAAAAACTTAAACATGGACTTGCTCCTATAGAAAAGAAAGTAGGCTGTGTACAGGACCATAACATAAATTCTTTTTTGAGTAGATATGCTTTTCTTATTTATTGAATGTAAAAGAGAACTGGAGATTCATTTTGGAATCAGCTGTCTCTTTAGAACTGGCTGAGTACTTAGAAGGTCTTGAATTATAAACCACGGTGAGCCCACTGAAATCTGGGGGAGCAATGAATCCTTTTGCTCCAAATTTAAGAGAGTGTGGGAGCTTTGCACAGCTGAATTTGCTGTGTGAATTACACCATGTCTGAGCAGTTGCTAATATGCGAATTCTAAAACTACAGAGAAATATTGGAGGTGGATAGCATTTGAGTATTCAGTGTTTTAAGGTTTTTCTTGAGCCTTAAAGTTTCTAACTTTTATTTCATTAGTGATAATGTTATATGCATCAGTGTAATTTTCTTTCATTTGGGAATTACACATTTTTCTTATGCATTTGCATAACCGAACTTGACCACATAAGCTAAGATTGATAAATATGAAATTGGTAGCATATACCAGCATGAATTATAAGGTTCTTCCTTAAGAAGTATTATATAATAAATGACACCTATTAAAATGGTCTAATTAGCTTTAGGTATTTAACCAGCATTAACAGAGAGAGTCAAAATTCAGCCTACCTATATTGCATATTAGCTTAATGACTTAGGAGTAATCCCCTCTCCCAGATGGCTTCACAAGGAAGAGAAGAAATAAAACAGTTTTAGAACCAGGTAACAAACTGGTTCAGATTATTTGTAAACAACCTCTCTCCTTTGAACAAAAGGAATATGCTTGGCCAAACTGAACTGAAGCTTTCATCACCAAACCCACAATAGAACCATTTTCTTAGAAGAATAATTCTATATTGTAGATGGAGTGATGAGTCAGGCAACAAGCTACATAGGGATCAAAAGCAAACTGATATTTGCTTTAGCTAATTTGAATGGCTGGGCTTTGGGGCAGCTGGGATGGAGTGGATTTTTTGTTTGTTTGTTTGTTTGTTTGTTTGTTTTAAGAACACAGACCTTTGTGTGAATTTCTAAGTGTGATGCTGGATTGTGAACTTGCATTCTTCTGCACCTTCTTTCTAGTGAGGACAGCTTTTTAAGGAGGTCTTTGCTTCTGTCATTCCTTTCTGTTTGAAGTGTTCTTGGCATCCATAATGAATGCAATTGGAGAAATTGTCTGAAAAGTTAGTGCCATGTTTCCTGTCTTCCTTGGCAATAGACAATGTTTCCAAGTTATTATTGGAGTAAAATCAGAGCCCTGTTTTCTTTGAAACTAGCTGTATGTTCTATAAGTTCATTTTGTTTCTCATTATCATGACATTAATTGCAATTCTGTAGTAGTCAGTAGTGGCTATTGTATGTCAAGTATTGAACTCATACTTGAACTTGGCTCTCGCCTATCACAATGCCTTTGTGAAGTATATATTATTACCCACATTTTAGAGATAAGAAAACTCAGACTTGCAGAAATTACGAACTTTTCCAAGTTAAACATCTAGTAAGTGAGGAGGCAGGAACGGATTCATGTTTGCCTGACCACTATGCTCCATGCTCTTAATTATTATGCTACAGAAGAAAAAAACATTTTCATGATCCTCATGTCTATGAATGAAAAGTTGGTTGCTACAAAGGACAAGGATTCTGAGTGCAGTGAGGGCCAGTTATGTGAAGGCTAAATGCAGAAGGCCACACTGTGGGGCTAAAACTCTTCTCCCTCCAATGTATCTGCAATCTGCACTTCAACCAACAATTACATTTATCTTCTTCGAAATATGGCCTGGAGATATGATGTAACTCAAACATCATAAAAAGCAGAAAAATAACAAAATATATTGCTAAATAATTGCTTGACATGTATATATGGTATTTTTTCTTATACTCTGGCTGTACTTTTTGATTGCCTTTTTATTCGACAAAGATTTTATGTTTCTAGTGAATCAAAGTATATTTTTCTTTCTTTTCATTTAGAAAATTTTATTTCAGTTTCACTACTGATATTGCTAATGTCAAATACCTTTCAGAACACATGTGAAGTTTTTGAAAAAACTCTATTATTTTTTCATATATAAGCTATAATATTTATAATAATTTTCAACTGACTACCTTCTAGCTCTAGTGAATTATTTTTATTTGGAACTGTTTATCCTGTGTTATCAAATATTCTAACAGAGCCCTAAAATGCATATTTTATGTGGAGTTTTCTAACTGTTAAATCTTAGCAATGAATTCAGGTTTTTAAGAAACACTATGCACATAAATAAAATTTGTCTGTTGGTCTACAAAAGGACAATGAAGACATCATTTTTTATTTAGTTTTAATTTTAATTTTTAATTTGGCATTTATAGTTCTATTGCTTTTTATGTTTGATACCAACCATGTTTAAAAGAAACATTTAGATTACTTTGTGTCGGTATATAATTCACAAGGCTCACATGGCCATCTTATACATTTATACTGTTCTTATCTAGGTACCGGTGTGTAAACATGGAAAGAATATGGAGGGGTGAAATATTATTGTTTAAGTTGGTGTATGGCCAGTGTAGTTACCCACAGGCTAGGACTCAGCTACAGGAGACCAAAGTGACACCCTGTAAAGTGTGGGGTGAGGGTGGGGGTCCTGTTTGCCAGTGTCTAAGATGGTATTAGATTGCTAGGCTTATTTAAAAAAATATTCTTAACAAATCAAATAAAATATTGAAAGCTTCTCCCTGATTTTAGGAAGTGGGTGGGAAATGGAGCAGATTGGAAAGCAAGCAGAAAACACAGTGCCTTTTATGACCTAACCTTCAAAGTGATGCGTCATCCTTGCTGCTATGTTCTGTTGGTCACACAGGTTTAGAAGGGGGCTGCACAGGAGGACAAACAGCAAGCTGGCTACTGCATCTGATCAAGGGAACTCCTCCCATTTTCCATGTTAAATGCTCATTTTGTCTTGGACACAGTTGGTGAAATCTAAAATAGATGACTCCAAAAAGTATGTTACAATTTGCATCATAGTCAGCCATTTTCATGAATTTTGAACAGTGATTTTCCAGTTGGCAAAACAGGGCAAAACTTACACTTAAATATGTCCAAGTGTGTCTAGACAATGAAAAAATTTTTTGACGTGAAAGGATTTGATATTAGATTTCACATAATTTTTTTCACACTAACATTAAAAAATAAATGAATGAATGTTTTACCAACTTTCAGAACATGTGAAATCTGTAGTGAATGGTACGCAAAATTTTGTCACTTTGCTGTTTAAATGAAACCAAAAAATCCAGATGTATTTATTTTAGTTTAAAAATATTTTACTTTTTGTTGTTTATTTTACATGGATCTTTTACATTTTTTATTGTTTGATAACAATTGTTCCCATTTTCTCCCATTATCATCTCCTTCCATACCCACCCTCTACCTCCCACAATCAATCCTCCCCCCATTGTCTTTCCATGGGTCCTATATACATGTTACTTGATTTGACCCTTCTCCTTCTTTCCCCCATTATCCCTCATTCCCCCAACCCTCTGGTCACTGTCAGTTTGTTCTTTATTTCAATGTCTCTTGTTCTATTTTGCTCACTTGTTTGTTTTGTTGATCAGGTTCCACTTATAGGTGAGATCATATGGTGTTTGTATTTCACCACCTGGCTTATTTCATTTAGCATAATGCTCTCCAGTTCCATCCACGCTGTTGTGAAGGGTAGGGGCTTCTTCTTTCTTTCTGCTGTGTAGTATTCCACTGTGTAAATATACTACAGTGTTTTGATCTACTCATTTACTAAAGGGCACTTAAGCTGTTTCCAGAACTTGGCTATTGTAAATAATGCTGCTTGAGCATTGGGGTGCATAGGTCCTTTTGAACTGGTGTTTCAGGACTTGTAGACTTGTTTTGAGTGAGTTAGTTCAACTTGAACCTATAGCCCAGGTACTGACTCAGCCATAATTAAGTGCTGGTCACATGGGTGTGCTGTTTTGTAAGGCAGTAAACTGGTTTTCTGAGTGAATAAACAGGAGATTGAAAGTCTGAGATTAACCTATCAGGAACTGCAATTTTCTTATAGAAGAAAAGCAGACCTACCTGTTTTTTCTATTAGAACAATAGTGAGAATTCCTAAAAAGTGAATGAAAAGGTCCTTTTCAAAATTGGCTATGGGGGCGGGGCATTGCTATATGTAGAAAAGTATTTCACAACTCCATAGTCGCTATGTTAATTACCTTCTGTAAAATTCAACAACAAATATATTTGTCTATTTGTCAAATACTTTGCTACCTGTAAAACATCTTTGTACAGGCACTTAAACTTCTAAGTGTTAGAGATGTAATGAGCTACAAATTTCATCTGGTCTACCACCCATTCTCCTTCCCACTCATGCTAAGGATTTTATAGACGAGCAAAACAGGATTCTAAGAGGTTAAGTACTTGTCCAAAGCTACAAATCTAATAAAAAAGAATGATTAAAATTCAGATTCTGTTGGCTTAAAATTGACTGTGAGAGATTTAAACCCTGAATAGTTCAATTTATTCATCAGCAAACCTAGAAAACAGTCCCTACTACATTCATAAACTCTACCGATATGAGGCTGGCAGTGGGGATCCTCTGTGCTCAAAGTTTTTGTCTTTGATGGTGGTAAAGTCAAGTGCTCTGGGAACACAGATCTCAAATCCAGTTTTCATACACGGTCACAGATGAGCCTTGTATAACAATGGGATGTAGAGAAGGCCAACAGTGGTCTAGGTGCAAAGGTCTGGAGACCACTGGGAGCTCTGCAGGACAAGGAATGGCCATGCTCAGCGAGGCTGGAATGGAGATGGCAAGCTGGGAAATTGTAAGGAATAGTGCCCACCTATGACAAATAAACCTCATAAATGGTCAATGCTGTCACTAGTTTTAATATTGTTATTGAACATTAACACTACCATTGGACATGCAAATTCCCAGTTGGAAAAGTGTTCTGAAGAGAATATGGCTGTGGCCATAAGTAGAATGGTTGTGACAGAGTGATAAGGCAAAGAGAACACAGCTAGTGAAGGTTTATTTAGAGTAAGGAATAGAGCAACTCAGAGAAAGAGAGAAGGGGAAAATGATATACAATAATCTAGTTACTGACAATGTGTTAAACACAGTTTTATAGTTTAAATTACCATTTGTTTCTGCATTTTTTACAAATAACACCCAGTACAAGAGAATAAGGTACATGTAATAACAATATGTATATATTTGTTTGTTACATGTAACATATCTGAGAAAGGTTCTTTTTGGTTCCACAAGTCATGTAAGATATACACATAGTTAGAGATTTTTAACAAAATTTAAATTTGGAAAACATTAAGATTATTTGTAATATTCTTTTTTTCCCTTTTGTCTGTAACTACTTAAATAGTTTTTGTAACCCCCATGCAACTTTCCACCAGGTATAGGAGGTACTATTCTTATGTGTGATAAAAAGGACCTTACCAGCAGTACTTTTAACATAGGACATATGAAACACAGAAAAGGGGAAAATAAAGGAAGGTCAAGAAACAGACAATGAATATCTCAGCACAAATCAATCTTCATTCATGGAAACAAATTAATGAATAAACAAGAAATACACACATGCCCGAGAGACCCTGTGTAGGTAATATGTGATATCTAGGACAGAATGTTACCACTATCTTCAGAAACACTTGTGGTGTTTTTTGTTTGTTTGTTTATTCCTCCTATTATTATATATTAATGTTCTGTATATAAAGAAAGATCCTTAATTTAATCTATACTTTAGCCATAAGTATAGATTAAATTAGGAAAGTTATTACTATTTGCACACTCATTTTTCAGACAAAGCACCTGAGACTTGGAGCCTCAATAAGAAAGGTGGTATGACTCCTGATGAAATTTCTTAGGGCCCCTCTAGCTCCTAAGTCCTTCTTTCTTTTATTTTATCTCCTCTAATTATATTAGTGAGGAAAGACCTGTTTTGTAGTTGAGAAACTGAAGTTTGGAGTAATGAGGTGAGTTATTCAAGATCCCTAAGGCATTTGGCAAAGCAAGAACTAGGAAGGGAGTCTAATGCTTAGTCTAGTTTATGCCCTAGTGTTTGGATGTTGAGTGTTAAAATCTGATGAGTTACTATACTACTTTTTTTTTTATTTTGTTGTTGTTCAAGTACAGTTGTCTGACAGAGTAGCAAAATGTATCAGTGATTCATTTCTCTCAGTAGTCTCAGTCAATTAAGAAAAACATTTTCATACAAATGAAAGGAAGAGGAATAATGTTCAGTACCACAGCAGAGATACCAAAGGAGTTCATATAGGCTATTTTCCATTATTATGTATTCATGTACTTATGTGGTATTTTCCATTACTGTGTATTAACTATTTATGTATGCTCTGGAGCTTGACCATGAGTTGAAGATTTATAGAACATTTTGCTTTACTATGTTGCCTCTATAATTAGTAATCTAGAGAGAGCGTTTATAATCTTGTGGTGATTAAACACAAGAATTTTGGGACCCGAACAGTCTAAGGCTAAATCCTGGTCTGTCTCCTAGAAGTTTCCAACCCTGTAACTGTATCTCAGTTTGCTCACTTACAAAATGGGTATATAATGATATATATCAAAGGATTGCATTGAATACTAAATAAGGTTGAAAAGTACTCACTAGATATTAGCCAGTATTATTTACAAAGTGTTCCAACAAAAGTTTGGTTGGACTACTTGGCTTTCAGTGGGTTTTGATGATGAAAGTTCTTTTTTGGAGATATCTTGACAACTTATTTCAGGATCTTCCCTTCTAAGTATTCCCTTTTCAAAACCAGAGTGGGGTAGAATCGAGGGTGGGAGGTGGGGATGGCTGGGGTAGGAGGAGAGTGTGTGGGGGGAAATGGAGACAACGGTACATAAATAACAATAAAAAATGTGAGAAAACAACAGTGAATGCAGGAGAACACGAGGACACACTGAGGAATCCAGAACAGGAGTCCAAAAAAAGGAAGGATCTCTGGTTAGAGGTACTAACCTGAGGGATGCTGGAATAAACTGAAATGTCTAATGGAAAAACAATAATAAAAGTATTACTTAAAAATTGAAATAATCTATATACAAGTCTTTCTTTCTCTGTTTAGAACCACAGGTATTTTTGGATTTTCAGAGAAACTTTAAAAATACATACAGTTATTCTTTTATTCATAAGCAAGCAGCCTGCGAAGTTTAGAGTTAAGGACTTGCCTGAAGTCACGTAGTGAAGTCACGTAGTGAGCGGCGGAACTGGGACAGGGGCCCGGTTCTTGGCTCCTTCTTCGCTCCTTCTCAACCACACTATGTTATCCCTGTGTCCTGAGTCCAGCTTATTTATTTCTCCAGTTTATCTTTTGGTTTCAACCAAATGCAAAAGAGCAGAACCAGCACTTTTTCTTGCTGTGGTGCATAGAGGTAAAAGGTAACAAATCTTAGAATTATCTTTTTTTTAAAAATTTTGTCAAGGTAGCCATTCCCAGGTTATCTTTAAACATGTCAGGAAGCTAAAGTATATATCAATATACTTGCCTAGGGGACATTGGGACATTTAGCTCATTTTAATTAGCCAAATTTATTTCTACTAAATTTATTTCTACCAAACAGGCTTTTGCTATGGAGAAACTTATTGCTCTTCTTCTTCTGTTTTTCATCTAGAAGATAAGTACAGTCTGAGATTAGAAGAGACTTCTTATACACGAAAAAGGTTTCTAAATTGGTGGGGTTTTACTTGTCCTAACTTGTACAAGGCTTTAGCCCTGACCCATTTAGTGAGTCCCAAATATATTTTATTTTACTTTATTTTTGCATCTTTCTTTGGACAACTGTCCTGTGTCTCCATTTGTTTCTTTACTAATTTGTGTTAATGGCATATTGTTTAACTGAAAGATTAAGTGGCAGTGTGTATTGTTCGATAAATTGGCCAGAAACTGGGTCGGCTCACTTGCCTCTCTGTTCACCAAAAGCATGAGTGTTTTACAGTTTATTCTGGGAAAACCTATGGACCCATACAAAGGAACTGCTTGCTGCCTAGGACTTGGGACACCACAAAGGACTATTTAATTAGAGCTTTCATTCAGTAGTAACTGAAAACTGTTTGGGGTAAGAATATACACACTTGCAAATGAATAGCTGGGCAATAGCCTCTTGATAATTCGTTTTTGATCAGTTCTCTGTGCTGCATTTTTAAATTTTTGTCTTTAACATTTTGTTTTATTAATAAAGTCCAATTATAATTCAGTCCCACACTAACAGAGATATTTTGGAGAATTCCTTTTCTCCCCAAGGATCTTGATCCACTGGGTTTCTGCTGTCTTCTGTACTCATTTCATGTTTAATGTATGTCCGTAGCTGCTTCTTCATATCTCCCCACCTTTCCTTCAATGATGTGGACTGCCTGCAATTAAGTATTACGTCCCCCTCTCCAATATTCAGTTACAACTAACGTGAACTCATGTGAGGACAATCGCAGCCAGACACCCACCTTTATCTCTACCCCTCTACCCCAACCTGGTATAAATGAGCATGAGGGCCTGCCTAAAAGTATTCATCTATTCTACAAGCCAAGCATTTGTTTTGTATGTAGAACCATGAATGCAAATAGAAACATAATATGGTCCATCTAGCATAGGAGATGGGCAGCTTACCAAGGATGCAGATAAAGATAGAGGAATCTAGAAGACCAGAGATATTTGTGCCGCACATCGCAAATGTAGCTGATTTGCATGTGTCACCTATTTCTCTGCTAAATGTCACTCCTACTCAATTATAAGACTCCACTGGGTGAAATGGGAAGAATTATTCCTGTCATGATCTCTGGCCAAAATGCTAGCACATACTAGATTGCTAAACATTTCTACATTCATTCTGGAGAAATCAGATTATTAGAAATGTCTGTAGCCTTGCCAAGAATTTTGCAAATGATACTTACTACTCTTTGTTGCATAAAGTGATCTCTGATCGATAGGAAAGAGGGGCAATATTTTAATAACTATTAAAACAACTGTCCACATGGCTTTCCCATTCGGTGAGACAAGGAATTATGGTAATAATAAAAGTGATGCATTGTCTCATTTTCTTATTTAACTTTTGTTTCTTTTCTTAGCAAATAGGAGTTTGCATGTCCCAGGGAAGGTAATCTGAGGTAGGGGCTTTTCAAACTATTTCTGAAGGCTGAGTAGCGCAAAAAGGTTAAATAATAAACAAGTAAAGGCAACTAAGTTTAAGGTGTTTTGTGAAATTGATGACTGTTTTTTACATTTTAAGTTTTACATAAGAATTTGAATTACTGTTTCTGAATCCAGTTCCTTTTTCTCTTTATTTAAGGTATTTTTATGATCTCAACCAGTAAGAATGTATTTTCCCAAGAGACATTGACAATCATGCCAGGAACTGAAGAGTTATAACTATTAGATATAAATCGAACTAAATCTAATCTTACAATGACCAGGAGCATTTTTAAAAAGAGAACAAAGCTGCTACAATTTTCTCATGTTTACTCACTGCTCCTTTTTCCCCCTAGTATATAATTTATTTTAAAACTACATTTACTGTAGTTCTTAGATCCAAAATCCCAATTCCAGACCACTTTAGCAGTTTAGACTAATCAAAGACTAAGGTATTTAGGGATATATATTTTAGAAAGGAGTCTTCCTAATAAAGTTCTTTCTTTCCTTTTATTTCTTCTAATTTACTTCTTGCCAAAGCAAGGTGACCATCATTTAGAAATATGGAGCTTGGGAGATGAGGCAATAGAGTTCTTGTAATTTCTCTTGTCCCTTCCTTTTCATATGTGTGGCCTAAACAGACTTCTACTTGTCAAGGATCCAACGACCACAAAAAGATTTTTTATGTCACATCTTATCACAAGAATATTTACATTTTATATTTCTCAACATCTTTCAGCACAGTGAGTTTTAAAAGATGTCGTAGTTTACTGGAAGTGATGAGAAACAGAAAAATGAAATATGGATTCAATGCTCTCAGTTACTGAGTCATTTTCATACTAAAAGAAAAATTAGCAAATGGCTTCTGAATTGCTTCTAATTCTTCAAATGTTGATCAGTTGTGATTAATCTTGTACATTTTATCTAGCATGAACAGGAATTTGAAAATAAATTTGAGTTTTTCTTATTGAATGATTGCAAAAAAAAATCCTTTTTGAATGTGCTAGTAATCAGGACATTTATTGATGACTCTTAGTAGCCAGTGTTAACTCAACTTGATCCAGTTTGGGCATAAGGATACATTGGCTCATCGGATCAAAATGCAGGCAAGGCCTATTTAGGTCCAACAGACAACTAGGTCCAAAGACAAAAACCCCTCCCGATTTCAGACGGGTTTTTTTTTTGTTTGTTTTTTGTTTTGGGTTTTTTTTTTTTGCTTTTTAAATTTTTTTCTTTTATTTTTTCTTTCTTTTTTTTAATGTTTTTAATTAATTTTATTTAGTTATTTAAGTAGGGCAGGAAATGCTTGGTGTCGTGATTGTGGTGTTAATTTTTCAGGTAAATACATATTTGAAAATGGTTTAAATATAGGCAGCTTAATACACTTTACTTATATCTCAATAATTTGTAAAAACATAAAAAAGGATGAAAGGAAGGAAGGAGGACAGGAAGGAAGGAAGGAAGGAAGGAAGGAAGGAAGGAAGGAAGGAAGGAAGGAAGGAAAGGTTCCAAACTTATATTCCCCAATTCTGCACTCCAAAGGGACTGAGACTTGCACCCTTTGACCAAGATTCTAAGTGCTCTACCTGAGGCGGCTTTAGTCAAGAGCCATTGCTAGCCCATAATTATGACAAGGGAGGTGACATCTTTGAGAATGTGGCTTCTGCAACCCCATCCACACAGGTAGAGAAACTCCCCCCTCACCAAAAGGAAGTGTTGTTAGAACCAGGAAAAATAATATATGTGCCCTATGTTTCGATCTGTGATTTTCAAAGGCAAAATATCCTAGTAAATATGAAGTCAGCAGCATTAAACAAAAGTTGTGCTTAGAGGAAGTTTAGCAAAAGTTATAGCCTTACTTTTAAAAAAAAAACATGAAAGCATTCAAAACCTAAGGTCAGGATTTTTTAAATATTAGGGAGGTTTCAGGGAAAAGCTGTTGTTTTTTCAGGGCAAGTTGTAGGAAGAGACGTGGTTGAAGAGGAGGAAAGACCAATATTAATTATGAAAATATCTTCTCCTCTAGATTCAGATTTAAAGATTAGTTAACTGTTACTTCTTAAGGGTCACAATAACCTAAACAAATATTGCTACTTACATAATAGAGAAGCTTTGAAAAGTGGCAGAATGCATAAATAAATGTTTCCATTTTCCCCTGACTTGATAAATAGTAGTAAAATGTAGTGAACATTAATTTGGTGGAGGAATAAGCATTTAATTAGTGCAATAGCCTTTGGTTTATTTCCATTGTCTTTTCCTTGAGAGAGCTCTGAGTCATTAGCTGGTAAAGGCAAAGGAAAAAAGAGAAAAACAAGAACAAGTATTTTTTGATCTATTATGAGACAGACATAATAAGAGTTTGTATGTCATCTTGTTTAATACTGACAACAGTCTTTTTATCCCCATTTATAAACAGAAACTGAGACTCAGAGAAATCAACCCAATTACCATATTTAATCAACATAGTAAATTCTAAATCTTTCAAACTTCAAAGCCCGTGTTCTTTATCTTTCACCAAAGTGTTTACCACTTGTAATCAGACTGAATAAGGAAAAGAAAGAAGCATTTAGGATCCTTCTTTAATTCTGCAGTTGGGTGTGAGAAAACCAACCCAGGAAGCCCTACTTTTCTGTGCTAATTGTGTTGTTGGTCCCTGTCCCCTCCCTTTCCCTTTTCCTTTGACTTCTCCAGTTATCATGACTTCAGTAGGCAGACATCAGTCATGGGAGGTGAAACTCTTTTACTTTCCTTCTTGCTGAAATCCAAGATCACTGATTATGAACTTTTTTTTTGCACAAGGATAAAACCATCTACTAAAATTCCAATACTGTAACATGAAGGGAATTAATGCTTTAAGTGAGTTTCTTCTACCTACACCCTGCTCCACATGATCACGTTTCCTCTCCACAACCCTTGAGATAACTATCATTGTTCCAATTTCATGTAAAAAAATGCAAGGTCTGGAGAATTTATATGCACATGAGTTGGTGGACTCAAATCTATATCCAACACCAAAGCTCAGGCTTGTTCCATCTCATGAAGAGAGAACATGGGTTCTATACTAAAGAGTGTATTGTCTGAGGTTTTGATGTGTAACCTACTCTAAAAGACTCAATTGAACAAATCCATAGTGAAGTCCTCCTTTAAGCTAGTCACTGGGCTAAGTCCTTGGATTAAAAAAGATAGAGACATCCCTCACTGTTCAGGAACTCACCATCTTTTGCAGGAGACATATTGAGAATAATCCGAAAATATCAGACAGCAACATAGTCTTCCAATAAGACAGGGATAAAGAAATTCCCAGCAAGTGTCTAATTTTGAGTGACAAGAATGCCTGTGTATACATCCACTTTCAACTTCTGCTTCAATTTTTAAACTCCTACTAAATAAACCTACTTTCTAATGAGGAGGGCCCAGGTTTCATAAAGATCTTTGTACTCTTCATTTCAAAGTAAACAATTCCCTGTAAATTCTTCATAAGATATTTTGAAACTTTCTATGATTTAAATATTTTTCTAACTTTTTTGTCACTTCAGAAAATCCTCTGGTTCTGAAACATTAATGTTTCTTCAGTATTATATTAACTTACATATTTTTCTATAATTTTGAACAAAAGCTAAGTCTTAAATGAAACATAAAAATATACGGATTTCAAACAAACAATTTAACCAGAAATGTCTGCTGTTAGACTTGTGAGAAATCTGGTTAGGACCTTCCAAGAGTTGTATAATTAGTTTCAGCATGGAAACAATTTTTCATTAATGTCAGCTAGCAAAAATATTTTTATCTCCCTGTCTCAATATGAAAATCAACTACAGTCTTGCATCATTTAATGATGGGGATACATTCTGAGAACTTCATTGTTAGGTAATTTTATCATTGTGCAAACATCATAGAGTGCACTTGAACCTAGACGGCATAGCCTACAACACACCTGAGCCAGACATACAGCTTATTGCTCCTGTGCTACAAGCCTGTGTAGCATGTTACTGCACAAAACAACAGGAGATTAAATCAAGCACATGCCAAAGTGATGCCATCAAGAGACAGAGTAAACAAGATGTGTGAGGCTGCTGCTAGCATGACTTGGCATTCTGCTTTGCAACAAACTTTTTTTCATAAGTAGAAAAAATGTACTCTAAAACAATGATTAAAATATAGTGCAGTAAATACATAAACCACAACCGTCATTTATTATCAAATATTACTGTAATTTACTATGTATAATGCACACTTTTGGGCCCAAATTTTTGAGGGGAAAAATAAGGATGAGCATTATACTTGGGTATAATGATTACATACCATAGGTATAATAATCTCGTGTATAATGTGCACAAACACATGGATGTGCATTATATACTGGAGCACATCCTACATGGCAAAATATGAAAGGTACTCTACATAATTGTACATGCTACACTTTGGTGTGTCTCACAGTGCTGTCAGTAGGTCTGTCTATAGTAGCATCACCGCAAACAAGTAAAGAGTGTGTTGCGCTACAACATTAGGGCAGCTGTGATGTGACTAGATAATGAGAAGTTTTCAGCTTCCTTATAATCTTATGGGACCGCTGTTGTATGTAGTGTTGTCCTTGACCTAACCATCATCATTATGTGGCATATGACTGAACATGCAAAGCTAAGTTGGCTTTAGATGATCTCTATGTAGTTTAGGACGTGTCCTTAACACTCAAAATACCTCCTTGGCAGTTTAATTTCACAGTGAGAGAGTTACTCTTAAAGCTCAGAATTTCATAGCCTGTATTAACACATAGATAAACCAGAGAAAAATAATATTTTGAACTTTACCAGTTTGGTATCTGCTGTAAATGCACGTCTACCCTTTGCTGCTACAGTGGCTCTGGTAGGCATGCAATGAGCAGAAGTATCTGCATGTGCTCACAGAACTAAAGTATTCCGATGGCACTGTTTGTAATGACACCAAGGGAAGACTACTGAAATAATTATCAGCAGAGTAGTGCAGCAATTTTCAACTTTTTTCATCTCATGGCACACACAAACTAATTACTTAAAGTCTGTGGCACACCAACAAATATGTCATATTTTTGCTGACCTGACAGAAAAATAGGTGTAATTTTGATTCATTCATATTGGACAGCTACTGTTGTGTTGGCTGTTGTCATTTTTTTTATTTGGCAGTCTAAGGGAAAAGAGGTCAGCGCCTCTGACTGAATAGTCAGGTTTTGCATGTTTTTAAAATTTTGGGGGGCACAGCAGTTGAAAATCGCTGGAATAGTGGATAGAAATTTGTAGTTTATTCCACAATGGAAATTACTTGAAATGTAATTATGACAACCATATGGATGAATCTTACAAACCTAATGAAAGAAATTAGAAAAAGAGAGGATATATAGTAATTTCTTGATATCAGCAGGGGATTGGTTCAAGGACCTGTAGATACCAAAATCCACAGCTGCTCAAGCCTCTTATAAAAAATGGCATAGTATTTGTATATAACCTATACACATCCTCCTGTATATTTTGAATTATCTCTAGATCACTCTTAATTCCTAATACAATGCAAATTCTATATAAATAATGGTTATAGGGTATTGTTGAGGGAATAATGAGAAGGAAAAAAAGTCTCTACATGTTCAGATATAATCACCATACACCTAACTGTGTGGTACATGTCAGCAACAACAAAATTTTTTCAAATATCTTCAGTCCAAGGTTGGTTGAATCCACAGATGTAGAACCTGCAGATGGTTAGGGTTTCATATACAGAGAGTTCAGAGTTCAAAGTAATCCTCAGCATTAGAAGTCAGGAAGATGGTTACTCTTTGTGTGGGTGGCATGATGAACAGAAGGGAATCTAGTTGCTTGTTCACTTAATATAATTTTGTATATGTCACTAAAAAGCCTTAGAAGTATTTTTAATGAATAAATTTTATTCCAACTTCCAAATTTGCCTTACTTCACTTAGCTAACTTCTACTGTTGGATATTGAAATTATGCTCAATATAAAAATCGACCTGGGTATGTTTTGTATACCTTAGGGTAAATTTTTGGAAGTAGAATTACTGATCAAGAGTTGCAGGCATCTTAAGGTATTGGATGTGTACTATTAAATCAATCAGGATCATTTTTATTATTCTTCAAGTTTTCCAGAGGGATTCGTTTTGTTTTAAAAGTATACCATCAGTCATAATTAAAGTTTCAAGTGTTTCTCTGTAACAAATGGAAATAAGTTAACAAAAACATTTTTAAAGATACAGACCATGGCACTGAAGCATATTATAGAGTAAAAGTCTTTAAATAAAAGATAGACAATAGTTCCCTTGATTAAACCACTGCATGATTAAACCACTGCATTCAGTGTGTAAATGTTAACAACAGTCAACACCAACTAATGCACAGTCTATAGTGGCGTGTTGCAGGAGGGTGTACGCATTTCTGTCTTGTCAACAGTTTTATTAACAATTGTGTGTGCATTTGTGTGTGTGTGCATTTGTTAACATGTTTGCCTGACATAGTTTTGGAAGAAACACCTAAAATTTTGGAAGATAAAATTCTAAAGAGACTCAGTAGATGAAAATTATGGATAAAGCTTAACATGATAGTCAACTGTAACAAATTTGCAAATTATGAAGAATAGGGTCATGTTAGCATGTATGAAAATTGGTAAGTGGTGATATAGTAAACATACTCTAAGCACCTAACACCAAGGATATTCGCAGACCAGAATTTATTCAGAGACAAGTGATTATCTTAGCATGAGTCCCTAGAAAACATGTAGGTGTGATGGAAAATGAGAAGTGAGTCAGGGAAAACTTACAGAGCTGTCCAGGGCCTCATCATGTGAGGTTTCTTCAGAGAGATACATGGAATAATCCGTAGGGGAGAAAAAGGTGAATTTATCTGGGGGATCCTCCCCATCTCTTGCCTGTACTGGGTTAAAAGTGGTCCTACTTTTAAATCAGCAAAACCTGCAAAATCTGCATTTCCAACTGGAATTTAGCAAGCCCTGTGGACAGCCACCAAGGAAGCCAGAGACCCAATAGATCTGGTTACTTTGACCTTGGACTCTGAAGCCTCTGGGATGCTGTGGCAGTGGATGACACAGTGGAACCCTGGTTGAAGCCCAGACCTTGGGGAAGAGGGTTGGAAATCTTAGGAGGTAAGACAATGGGGACAATGACGGGGCTCTCCATTGAGCACATGCTCAAGACCCCAGACACTAGCGATTCTATGTAAAAATGTGAAAGCACATAAACTGTACTCAGTAGTATTCACTACTGGATATAATTTCCAATCTGAGCCACTCAGAGGCACTTCCACCACATTGTGGTATCCTTATCCCATGTAAGAACCAGGTGCTCTCACTTTGTGCTGCGAGGGAAGCTGCAAGAACTTTCTAAAGGAAGATAGTGACTAATGTCAATCTCCTGAAAAGACAAGAAAGATTAGGTCCCCTAACCACAGCCCCTCACCACTGTCACTGGACTTGAAACTCTAATATCTATTGTCACCATCTTTTATTTTGCTTTCCAAATGTCCTCACATTTACCCACTATTTTGGTTGCTTGAAATCCTTTCCAGGTGGAGTGGAGTCACCTTTCAGGGGCTTCCAATGACCCATTCACAGTTGTCATTGGACATGCAGCAATAGTTCCTCTAGCGAATATTTTGGGTTCCAGACACAAATTTTTTCTGCCCTCATTGTCTAGTAGCAAACCTATTTCTTCATGATGATCATAATTGATTATCCTAATCAATATAGAATCGTCCCTCTTTGTCTGCTGGTTCATTGGTATGAGGTGTAAAAAGACACCAGGTGACAATGTCAACTTCTGCAGCAGTAGAACCCTTACTGTGTCCCCTTGTGAAAGTATCCACCATGGGAACTAGACTCATATACACCAGTTGTATAAGTGGCCACTGAGAGTGATGGACATAGGGGTTAATTAGCTCCTAGTTTCACCACTTGGTTCTGAGACCCATATACTTTGTTTTTTGGGACATTGCACTACAAAAAATGTGATTAATTGCTAGTCATACATGACATCCTGAGGTCAAGATAGACGGGGATCAGCTTCTTCCCAGCTCCTGCCTATCATTGGTCAGATTAGATCATAAGATATTCATTTCTTGAACTTTGAAGCCCTTCTGGGAATTTTGGGGAGACCAGAGTCTCCACAGATCCAGCAGAATTGGTCCTGAGCTTTGTAATGAAGATTAAAGCAGATAATAGTGAAAGATAATAGCACACTTAGTATATACCACATGAGAGACTTGGGAGGTACTAAGATTATTAAACTCAGGGGACAGATTATTTAACCTATTTAAGATGTTTAATCAGAAATTTAACAGATATTTGATGAAGAATTTTAGAGAAGAATTTCAGAAGGTCCTTGGAACATCTGAGACTGATGCTAAGGACAGTAAAATTTTATTTATTGGGTAACTTTTTAACAGTTTCAAATAACCCAGAAGACCTGAACAATGCATGGAATATCTGGACTAAGTCCACAGCCAGTGAAATCAGTTCCTGTTAAATGAGATCAGACATCTGATGTTGTTTTTCCTTCTGGGATGTTGAAGAAACCAGAATTTGAATGGGAACCTGCCTCAGACCATAGGTTGAAAAGTGCCAAGTGATGATAGGTAACCTCAGTATTAGTACCAGCAATGTACTAGGGATACCCTGGAAGTAACCAGATCCTGTAACCTTCATAACATAACCCTAAACCAGCATTGGAAAGTAAATTTATGTTTGGTTTACTTTGCTTCTATGTGATAATAAATATTGCAATATGTATTAAAAATCTCTTTTTACCATATTTACTTAAAGTGAGATGATTTTGTGGGAAAAACTAATTCAACTTAGCAATTTCGTATTTATAGAGCACTTACTTTGAATGAGACCCTGTTGTCATTTGCAGAGAAAAAGATAGAAAGACGCTTCAGGCGTATAATAAATATTTGTTAATCAATTGTGTATTTACTTATGGCAAGGCCTACCCAAATGTAATATCCTTTTTAAAATAAAGGATAACTTACAAAGCAAAAAAAGGATATTTTCTGTCTTTATATGGTCTTGAAAGTGTTCTAAAACAGTAAGATCTAAAACCAAAGGTATTTACCATTGTTTTGCATCTAATTCTATATAACTCATCACAACAGAACTTAGTGGCTTAACAGAGCAAAAATCATCTTATCTCTTTTGGTTTCTGTGGCTCAGGATTGGGGCAAGATTCTCAACGGGGCAGCTCTTGCTGGAAGTTTCTTATGTAGTTACAGTAGGACATTGGCTGGAGCTAGAACAGCAGGGGGGTGGGGTGGAGTATCTAGGAGCTGTTTGGGCATCTCCCTTTTTTTCATTTCATTTCAGGACCTTTCTATATAGTCCCTTAGCATGTGCTGGTCTCGCCTTCCTTATGGCATGGAGGCTTGAGGACAGTTCCATTGCTTGCTTTGCTGTTGACGCCTTCTGTGATGACTTAGTCTTAGAAATCAGAGTGTCGTCAGCCATAATCTGTTGGTCAAAGAGTCACAAAAGCCCACTCAGTTTCAAGAGCAGTGGGTTGATTCTACCTCCTGATGGGAGGAGTGTCACAGTCACATTGTAAGCAGGAAACATGGCTTGGAATATACTGTTACAGCCTAATATAACCACGTGCAAAATGCAGTCTAATATAACCATGTGCAAAATATGAAAACTGAAAATTGTCTGCTAAATCATAAGGGTAATAATGTATCCATTAAAGGATGCACCTATCGGATGCATTATTGCACTTCATAGAAAAACACTAATACCCCTTTAAAGATTGAAACGGCACCTTTAAACTGTGACAATATCCCTGCATATTCACTGTGCTTATATAATTCTAGATGTTAAGGATTAAAATGTTAAGGAATAGCTAAAACCTGATACTATTTCACTTCTCCTTTCTAACTAGGATTCCTCCTGGAGAAAATGGAATTTAATCATATGTTTACTCCATGGCCAGTGAATCTGAAAAGCAAAGATGAACTCTTAGCAACCTTTCATATTATGCAGTCAGAGAGATCATGAGTGCCTCCAAAATGGGGCCCTAGTATCCATAGAAAAGAAATTATTCATGAACAAAGAATCATCATGGTTGTTCATCAGAAGGATTTAAGGGTTCCTCATAGCCTGCTGGATTACAAATGCACCAAAGCAATCTCAGAGATTCCCCTGGGGACGATTATTTATTTTTAAAAAGATAGAAGAGGAGGTGAGGAGAGGAAGATGAGGAAGAGGAAGAATTGTTTAAATGAAGGATATTTGAGAAGGAGAACATCAGCAAATATTCCTGGGTCTACCTGGGTGGATTCAATTAACAGATCAAATCGGTATCTTGGTTTTAATGTTTCTTCTTTCTTTGTATCATGTCCAGCACTTAAAAAACACTCTCTTTCAGTTTCCCCAATTTTCCTACCATGTTGGTCTTTTAGCTATTGTGGATTTTGTACACAAAAGAAAAAAAAGGGATTTCCATTTCATTAAATTAAATTACTTTCGAGTTCACATAATAACAGGTTTTTAGTGATAGAAGGCTTTGTCTTATTTTTCATCTATGACCCAAGGGTAGAGTCTGCAGTTGGAGATCTTATCAGTTTTTCCCTCAGGATCAAAATATATAAACACACACATTACTTTATAAGATGTAAATGAGCCACAAAAAAAATTGGATAACTTGACAGACTCATTTTACACTGCTTATTTCTGTGAGAAGGACAATGCTGCTATGTGCTAATTAATGTTTTCTGAAGAATATTTTTAAAGCGTAAGTTGTTATTTGGGGACCATTTCTACCTATTGTGTGGTGAGAATCTTTAGTACATACTTATTTTGAAATTTGACTTCTGTTTCACTTTAGTAAAGTGAATCTGAGCCTTGGTATAGACCAGCAAGTAAAAAATTAGTTCTGAATGTGGGTTTCTAAAATAAACCACCGAGAATCCCAAATGTCAAAGTGGGAGAATTATGACCCTGTAATATAGCCATAGTGTTGAGGAACCATTCATAAGGCAGTTTGAATCTGCACCACCTTTTAAAAAATTAGTAAGAAAAATGACCCTGCTTTTAATTCATTTTCCCAACACTGATGTATTTGACTTAGCAGTGTCTGGATCAAAATTAAGATTAGTCTCTAAAGATCCTTTTGACGAACGAAAACTATAATGATTTTATTAGTCTTTTACATGAACCAGGAAAGGGAATTTTACAAGCATGAAGAGGTTCTTAATTAGAGCAAGTAATGGAGGAAAAAAGGAAGAATGAAAGGAAGAGGTAAAACCAAGATTCTTTCCCATTGCATTGTTTAGCCTCCCTCACCCCAGAAAGAAGTAGGGCTGTTGGCTCACTTGGTGAATCTCATTTTTCCATGATCAGTCTGCATGGTGCATTTTCCATTGGTTTTACCTTGGAGGTGTGAAATGGGCTCTGGAGCATTGTGTGAGAACACACAGAAAGGGGCCATTCTCTCATCACGGCCTGTGTGTCACTCCTGTTAATGTCAGCAGGGATTATGTACATGCATGTAGGAAAACGTCTATGTATGACTAGAGTGGGTACATTGCTCTACATTCCCACCATTTCATTTCTTGACACTGGAATGAGTTCGTACTGAGAGTGTTTGTGTGTGTGTGTTTGTTTCAAAAAGGCATTCTTTTCAAATGAGCCACCAGTGTCGTACACCTAATTATGTTGTCTTTTTCCCCCTCTATACTAGAGTAATACAGCTGGCTTTGGGTATTTATTCTTCTTTTGCTATGCCCTACCACCTAAACTTAAAAAAAGAAAAAGAAAAATCAAAACAAGCAAAGCAACTGTTCAATTCCTAGTTGATTTACATTATTTTTTTAAAGCAAGCAATATCACTAAATGATGTTAAGCTCAGCAGATTGTAAATGGAACCCAAAGTACCTTGTTAAGAGAAGAGGTAAGAAGGGGGGTAATGGTGATGGAAAGAGACTTGACCTGGGTGGTAAACGCATAATACAATATGCAGGTAATGTATTGTAGAATTGTACACCTGAAAGCTCTAGCACTTTATTAACCAATGTCACCCAAGTAAGTTAAATTATAAATATATACATACGTGCATACATACATACGTATTTGTGCTTCACTTAAGCATTTCTTGTCACTGGTAATTTTTCCAAAATTATCTGGGTGTAAGTGATATGGCCAGTGCACTTGTATCATGGAAATTGAAGTGACCTATATTGTCAGGCTTCAAATGAATTCTTGTTCTTCTTAGGGCAAATAAAGATTCTGTCTCATTCTTTTAAAGCTCATACTCTTGGCATAGAACATGGCAACTTTTCTGCTGACACAGAAGCTGCAGGTTTGTAAGCCTGCTGCAAAGATCTCTAACTTTCCTTTGAGCAAAGACGGGTGGTGTGTTGAAAATAATGCTAAACCTGTTGGACTCCTTGTGTGCTTTAGTTTCTATTAGTGCACCAGTCGATAAGGCTAAACTTTACAGACAAGGGTTGTTTATTTTAAAGCTGCTTGCAAAACATCAGGAGACTTTTCAAAGCGATAGCAACCATTTTAAGGGAAAATGAGTGGCAGAGGGTCAGGGGGAAATATTTACTTTGGAAGGTCAAGGGAATATTTGAAGAGAGTAACAGGTTTGGCTTCTAGGGTCATGTTAATGCACCCAGTTGTCTATTTGATCCTAAATAAGCTGTGGAAACAGAAGATCACAGTGTCGTTGTAGGTTTGGTCCCCAGGAGGGACTATGCCTCAACATGGTTTGAACAAAAGAAGGGCTGTGTCCTCTGTGTAAATTATGGTTTGTTGCTAAGGCAGGTCATAGCTTGCCATTCTGGGTCCTCAGACTGGGCAGCTGTAGCAGAGACCAGGGCCGTCAGATTCTTCTCTGTGATTCCATGTAGGCAAAATTGGTCCTAGGACCTGTAGTTTATCTGTTACTGCCACAAATAGTACTGATTCAACCGATGTGACAGCTTCAGGAAAATGTAGAACCCAGTGGCTTTGGGGAGCTCTTGCCAATCTTTGAGTCACACACACATCTCAACAGGGTTGGCTTTCTCAACCCTTCAATATTTTGTTAATGACAGTTACAGCATTTGAATGATATCCATGGTAAATGAGCATTGGCATCTATCAAATTCCTTTTTTAATAGAAAATCTATTTCCTTGAAAGTGATTGTGTTATCTGCAAGAAAATTTATGTCATAAAAATAACAAGGTGGGAAGCAGGAAAGAAAGGGTTGTGCTTTTCCAGTGGAAATTTAACTGTGCTTATAGCAGGCATAATTCTCACAGATGGATGGCTTAGTTTTTTCCTTTACACATCACACATAATGAATTGAGTGGTCACAAACTTAATAAAGATGAAAATAACAATATGTTGTACTTTCTATTTTAATATTAATTTAGCTATGTGTTTAATTGTGCCAGATCCAAAATCCTTTTTTTTTCCCTTGAATTGTGAAATTTAAAAGTCAACTATTTAATTGGGAGCTAAATAATTTTTCAGGCTTTATCCTATGAATAAAGTAAACTAAAGCTAAAGGATTATTTATTTCACAGATTTAGTTTTTAATATTAAAACTATATTTTCTTGGAGGAATTTTCATTGCTATTTTTATGTTCTGTACTCATTATTTTGGAAAGCTCAGGAGGAAATTTAAGATTGTTTTCAGATATAAATCTTGCTTGTACTTACCATGAATCTTAAAAGAGAAAAAATTCTTTGCAAACTGGTATTTCTGTCCAAATTTTATATATTATAAAGCTTCAAAAATAAGGGAAGAATTAATTTGCCAAATTAATTTCCCTTTTTTTGGTTAATAAAATCAAACTTTGCCAAGTCAAATTTGCATTAATGAGTATAATTAATTATGGTTAGATTGGAGCACTTGGTTTTATATAGAACAAAAAAACTCTACTGACCTCAAACTAATTCAGGTGAACACGGGGAATTATACAGTGTTGATTAGAATGATTAAAATGTTTCATTTTCACGTCCTATGGATAACTCTTAAAGGTGTTTTAAGATGATAATGTTTTAGGTATCATACTCCTCAAATATATTTTAGGTTTTGTAATAACAGTTATTGTCATCATGTAACAGAAAACATCATCATCAGCTAGCCTGGCTGTGGTATAATCATAATGTAAAGTATATTTGACATTTAATAAAGGTAAATTGTGTCTAACACTGAAGCAACCTATAATTAATAGCAACTTGGCTTGAGATAACCAGAACACATCAAAGCCTTGTGCTTCTTATTGACTAATGTATGTGCTTTGGGCAATCCCTTCTTCCCCCAATCCCATCAGTTGGTATCTTTTAAGTTTAATAATGTAGGATGGCCATAGAAAGGTTACTTTTTTTAAGTAAAATGTCAGCTTGTTATTACACATGATTATTCTTGTGGTGTTTTTAACATGTGAGAGAAGAGAGAGAACTGTGTGTGTGTGAAAATTTCACCCCCTGCACTTGCAAGATCAGCCAGGGCACAGATGCCTTTATTATCAGAGATGAACGAAACACACATTTCTGCTTAAAGAAAAATTTAGCACTGAAAAATGAAAATTATCCTCATGCTGCATGTGACACTCATCATGCCAAATAGAAGAAAAAAAATAGATACAGTGAAGATATTAAGAAAAAATATATTATTACTCCTGAACATCCTTTCCTGTTAAATTGCAAGGATTGAGTGCTTCATTAGCCTGAATTGTCAGTGTTTGTTTTTAAAACACTTGAGAATGGTTTGCATTAAGACAGGTATTGAAAGCTTCAAAAAGTGGAAGAAAATTATATCCTCCTCATAGGAAACCATAAATTTTTAAAAATCATTTGCCTGCTTTGAAACGCTTTATAAAGGAAAGTGGAGAACCAGGCTAGAATTTATTACAGCAGTATTTTTAAAAAATGGAAGTCAAGCTGAAACTGCTCATTTTATTGTTATTCTAGTTGTAGTGGCTGCTGTTGTTTTGGGAGTGTGTCACCTTCCTGCAACTTGGTCCATCATAGAATTGCATTTGCTGACAGTCCTTGTTACCTTTAAGGGCAATTATTTGAGGAGTTATGCTGCAAGCGGGTTTTGGGAGGAGTTTCTCTGTTTGCCTGCGTTCCCATTTTAAGAAACAGCGTGTCTAAGGGTCTGCACACTTAAAGTTGCCCAGGAAGTGGTCACAGACCCCCCATCCTCCCTTGCTTCCTTAAAAGTCTTCTGCTTCAATTCTGTTCAAGTAATTCATCTATTAAATGTTCTTACTAGGACATGAAAATCTTTTCCTCAATTTCTTCATGTTGATCTATTCTAGATTTTGTTCCATCTCTTACTTTTAATTTTTTATTTTGTATAATACCTTTTTTAAGCTTTATTTTCTTTTTAATAATACTCGTGGTAGACAAGATGAATATAATATGCCGTGCATGTTAAAATCATCTAGATAATCTCTATTAGAGTCATCACATTTGATCACAGAACGATTTCATTTGTTTTCTCAAATGCTATTTTCTTCCAGATGATAATCCCCATGCATGTCTTAATAACACCTTGCTTACTAAGAACTTCAAAAAGCATTGAGGGCAAGGCTTCATTTTCTGTGCATCATCACAGGGCAAGGGATTATTGTAATCTCCATTTTATAGACAAACCATCTGAGGTTTAAGTCACTTGGCCAATGCCCGGGAGTAAGTTAGACATGAAGCCAGGGTAAAACTCATAGTTTTTTATTTTGATCTTAGAAGAACTTCTCTTGTCTTTCAATAAGTGGGTTTCTTTTCCAGTTTTCTATCATGAAAGAATTAGGTTGTTTGTTGCAACTTCCATCAGTAAAAAGCAGAACTGAACTCATAGTGTTGTATCATTTCCTGACCCACTTTTAATTCTCCTATAGCCACTGATTTAATTAAAATCTCCTCTTCCAGCTTGTACTTCAGTTTTCTTATTAATCAAAAAAAAAAAAAAAGAAAGAAGAAGAAGCTTAAGTTAGACTTTTGCAAGGGCCAAATATACCACTGCCAACAATTCTATCAGTGAAAGAACTGCTGAGTATATCTTTTCTCCTTGTTTAATTAAATGTATGGATAATAATACCTGCATTACCATCTTCCCTAAAATGTACCATGTGCAGTTTAGAATATGCTTAAGATTTTTTCTTAAGTTATGGCTTTAAGATTTCTAAACTAATAACGTTTAGCACGCCTTCAAGATCTCAGGATCACTATCTGAAATCCAACTTTACTATACCAGAAATACTTACTCTTATTTTGGAGGTTTTTTTAATTGTTGTTCAAGTACAGTTGTCTCCATTTTTCTCTCAGCACTTCCCCCGACCCCAGTCATCTGCACCTCTCACCCTCGATCCTACCCCTCTTTGACTTTGTCCTTGTGTCCTTTGAAATATTTCCTTTTAAATACTAACTTTGCTATATTATAGTAATGGAATTTATAAGCCTATGATGTAAAATGTGATTTTTTTTATAATGGGGAAAAATCCATGTAATTGAAAGAGTTGAAGAGGTAGTTCAAGCTTTTCACTAAAAAAATAATTGCTCTGAAACTTTGTAGGAAAATAGTCTGGGATTTCTCATGTCAGTCACAATAGTTTCCAAATCATAAAATGGTTTCCTAGATGACAAATTAATTAAAAATGGTAAAATTAAGCTATTTCTGGAAAAAAAGTGCTTCATTCTAATACTACTTGAAAGTGAAGATTATAATTTTAAAACCATAAATACTAGCTTTTTCTATGTGAGACTGAGGATGTTACACAGTTGACCTAAAGATTCTCATTTGTAATTCTAATTGCTTGCAACCTTCTGAATAATTTTCCTTTCAGTTTAAAACTTTCCATCATTAATCTCAGGCCAGTAGGAACTTTTTGTAGCTTAAAAATATTTAAGGAAGAAATTAATAAAACTATTTTGGTGATCTTTAAAGGGGAATTGACATATCCTCTTACATGTAAAATATTATCCGAATAATCTAAAAATACATCCTCAAAATGCCAAACTTCCATGAAGTCTTTTATTCACTTTTTGAAACTTGACACATATAACAGGCTCATCTAGGTGCTGGAAATGTTTTAAATGCATGTTACGTAGTATTTCTATGACTCTCTAATCTGTTTATTTTAGAAATAGACACTTAAACACCGTACATCTCACAGTTCCATGGCACCATAACAGAACGTTACAGATCTCAGAGACCGTGTTGTACGAAGTTAACATAGCTGGAGAAAACTGTAATTGTATTTCTTCAATTTGATTTTTTCTGATTGAAAAGAAAAATATTTAAGTGGAACCAGTATACATTAAAGACAATTTTATATTGCCAGCTTTATGCAAATAATATGAAAATCAGAATTGAAAGATAATCTTTAGTAATTCAGGCACATGTAGTATTTTCCTTAATATTATTGTAAGATAGCCAACTGAAAGACAGAAGGTAATAGTTGCTAGTATATCTGGGATTCAAATAAATCACCTAGTTACTACATTCATATTCACATTTCATGCAAAACTAGTTTGAAACAATGCATATCCTATTTAAATAAGGTTTAATCAAGCACCTTGATCAGTACATAGAAATAAAGCAGAAAAAAATCATCAGTAATTAATCTGCAAGTTCCAAGGGGGAATACCTTTCAGAAGAAAGCCACAGACGCACCTGATTCTAAAAATGTCAGGCAATTTTCATAACTGTGAGTGCCATTTGTTAGCAGGTGGAGGTACAGATTTGTAACTGCACCTGCCTGTCAATAGCTTCATTGTGAAGCTGATAATTTAATTAAATATTTAAAACAAAACTATTAGAATAATTGCTCACTTACGCTTATAACCACCATTTTAATCACTACAAAATATGGAATTCTTTAGCAGTTTTTGTTCTCTCAGTTCTTTGGCATTTTTAAAAATTAGTGACTTTTCCAATATGTTTCAGGGAAATGCTAAAACTAATGGTCAGATGGAAGTTACATATACTTCTTTAAGTGTAAAAAGACACTTCACAAATACATGTTGCAGAGCCATAGAACAGGATTCATCACAATAGGATTATAACAAAACAGTTCAATTTTTGTGGTGTTTTTTCTGTCTATTTAGTATACATGACAACAATTTATGATCTCCATTTGAAGATGTACAGAGACAGAAAAAGTGCTGCCTTCATTACTATTGTAAAACTAGTAACAAGATTAAATAAGATATCTACTTTCTGATTTATTTAGTGCACATTTATCTGAAATATTTTCTGAACAGGAGGGCAGCTTAAAATATACTCTTTCCTCCCTAAAAGTTCCTTTTGTATTTAATCTTTCAACTCTAGTGCCCTTATTTTTTGAAATCTCTCATCCATGTTCACCCTCACCCCAAAACACACCTTGATAGCTTTGCTCACTCGCTTCAACATTCCCCTGGGTTGTTCTAGGAGTGTGTACCTTTAACTCATCCGAGTATCCTCCCCAGAGTTTTCACTTATCTCTTGTGTAAAATACTTCCCCCCAACCGTTCATTTGTATTGCTTCTAGTTCTTCTCATTTTAGTGTTTTGGAAACTTCTATAAAGGCTTTGTAAGTACTAAATATAGTTAGTTGCTGCCTATTGCTCATGGAGGCCAAGGGTAAACTTTTCCCCTGAAATCTTTATTGAGCATTTATTATAAGGATTTCAATGTATACCTCTTTGCCCTGGCCAGTGTGGCTCAGTTAGTTGGAGCATCACCCCACAACCAAAGGGTTGCAGGATCAGTTCCTGGTCAGGGCATACACCTAGGTTGCAGGTTCGTCCCTGGTCCTGGGACACACAGGAGGAAACCCATTAATGTTTCTCTCTTGCACTGAGTTTTTCTTTCTCCCTTCCTCTCTCTCTGAAAAACAATTAAAAATAAAATAATAAAAAATAAGGGTATAAACCTCTTTGCAATTTATATCCATGCTCCTGATCACAAACCTATTATCTGCATAGATCCCCAGCCATTTCTGTTGGATGAGGAAATGAAGATGCCATGCTGAATGCTGTGTAAGAACTATAGTTGTGTAGCCCTTGCTCTTACGATGCACTCCGTTTGATACTCTTCATGCAGAACCACTTGCATTCCTCACAATAACCAGACTGCAGTTTTTCTTGAGCCTTCTCTTTCTTTCCCCCTCTCATATTTGATTCCTTAGCAACTGCTGTCCATTCTACTTTCAACATATATCCAGAATATGACTGTTTCTTACCACTTCCAGTGCCACCATCTTGGTTCAAACCCCTGTACTCACACCTGCACTATTGTAGTCGCTCTCAGAGACCTCCCTGCTGATTTATAGTTCCTCCACGGCAGCCCGTGCTAACACAGCAGCATGGTCTTGTCAAAACACAGGTCCGATGATATCACTCATTTTCTCACTGCCCTCCATTGGCTGCAATTTCACTCAAAAACCACAATTACTTCTCTGACTCAGTGGATGTTACCATCTGTTTACTTCGCTGGCCTTCTCCAGTGCTGCATCTTTCTACCCACTGTCCCAGCTTCTCCTCCCCTCTCCTTCTTACACATCTCCCCTCAGATGTCAACGCATCAGTGATGCCTGATCTGGGCTCCCCACCTACAAGGCAGCCATTTCCCTACTGGAGTCCTCTTGTCAACTCTTAATGCTCTAGTTTTGTTTTGTTTTGTTTTGTTTTTTTCACCACGGCACTTAACACTACCTAACATACTATATATTTTGCTATACATTTTAACACATATTAATCATGTCCAAGATCCGCCTATGCTAATAGAATATAAAGTACATAAAGGCAAGGTTCAAACTAATGTTTCTCTTTATAGACAAGAATGGTGTGTGGTCCATGCAAAACATTCAATAAATATTTGTTGAATGAAGGAATAAATACCTGTGTAAGATAAGCAACATTATTATTATTATCGACAGTTTAGTAATAGATAAGGATGGTGTCTAGAGTGATCAGAAGATTTGTCCGAGGCCACACAACCAGGCTTCTCTAACCTCAGAGTGGGGTCCTGACCACTACTCTATTCTGCCCATCAAACTAGAATGCTAACTCCTGGACTGGCGCTTCTCCTCCCCTACCGTGCAGTCTCCTACCTGCCATGTCCCTATAGGACATAAGGGCAGGCAAAAAGAAGAGAGGAAGGTAGTACTCTGGGTGACTGAATAGAACATCCTGCCGAGAGCAAGCATGTAATGCATATTTGCAGGCATGAGATAACCTGTGGGGTTAAGAATTGTTATTCAGGTATTTGCAGCTTATCTGAAATGAAAGAGGTATGGTCTTTATCAGCAAATGACTGTTTCGTGTGAGGTGGGTGACTTAGGGGAAGTTTCTCCGTGCCACGTGTTTCCGTTTATGAGGTGCAGTAGGAAGCAGTAGAGGAGGGTTTGTGTAATGCTTGAAGCCTGGTCTAGCACATCTGAAGCCCTCAGTGAGTTCCTTTCTGCTCTTAGTGTGATTATGGTTATTGATCTTATTTTAGGTGGAATGACATAGAGACTCCTTTCTGGAGGCTCAGTATCTCTGGGTGACCTCACTCTGCCCGGCTGTCCAGTTCATTTTTTTCTCCTCTCTCCCTGCATGCTTATCTCCAGCCCCCAGGCTTTCTTGCTCTTTCCTGAACAGGTCATTTCCGGCTCAAGGACCATCACCTGGCTGTTCCTCCAGGAGAAAAAAAACGCTATCACCACTTTTTCTTTCTTGGAGTCTCAGCAACTCTCACCTGCTTTGTGTGGGTTCTGTGCATGACCCACATGGACAAAGGTCACATCTCCCCTACCAGTCATTCCCTATCACTTTCCTTTCCTGATTTTTCTTTCCATATTTGGAGTTACTTAATCCCCCTTTTTTTCCTTCTGTCTGACCCCGGGGATAGTAAACAAGAGGACAATAACTTTATTTCTCTTCTTTACCACATCTCCTTAGTACCTAAAGCAGTGCCTAGAACGGATATTGAAGGCGCTCGGTAAGTATCTGTGGAATAAATACATGAGTGAATAAGTAAATAAGTGAGTAAATAGACAAACACACACATAACTAGGATGCTTGGTTCAGATTAGGACTCTCAAGTGTCGTACTACATAAAAACACTTCTCACAAAGGATAGTCTGAGCGGCAGAGAGGTAGGGACAACCTTTAGGCAAAGACAGGCTGACCTTCTAACTTCAGGTCCACATGTTTTATCAGACTCTTTAGATACAGCCCTACCATTTCCTCAGAGCATTAATGAATGTGTGGTATTCAAAAATGGCCCAACGGCTGAACGTTTTAAGGTTTGGTTCCCATCTGTCTTGAAGGCTATTTTTACTTTGGCACATGGACCCCTTTCACAGGGCTCTTTTCTCTAATATGGCCAGCATATCATTTGACCCCCTAATTACTGAAGAGAATCTGAATCCCCGGGCTTTTGAAGTACCTACAGGTAATGTGAATTATTAGAAGCATATGTCACAAAAACTGAAGACATTTTTCAAGTCACTTAAATTATAATAATTAATTTAATATGCTTCATATGTTTAAACTGTATTTCGTTTCAAGCCATGTGCGTTTCTACATGAAACGGAGCCCCAGATTTTTCTATCGCTTTTAAAATGCAATGCCCAACCCGGAGTCTTTCCAGCACATTAAGAGTTAACACTCATACACTAGAGAAACATGTCCTAGTGTCTGTAATAAGGATTAAAACAAATTTTTGAAACATAAAAAAAAAAAGACCAACTTTGAATAACACAGTATCCCAAGCCAGTTGCTTCAATACAAGGAGGGGGGCAAAAGTGGGTTCCCGGTTGTGAGTGCATGAAACAGAGTGTATTCTTGTGTTGATGGATGTTTACTGCACCCGGCAGTCTGAGCTTGCCGTTCACAGCCCGAGCAGCCAGCTTCGCTAAGAACATTGATGTCACTGCCTAAGATATATGTTGCCGTCACAGGCTCTTAGCTTTATGCTGCAGACATCATTTATTTCCTGTTTGAAAACACATTGTTTCCAAACAATGTGTTTTTCAAAACATTTTGAATTTAAGGCTTTTGGTCCTTAGATCTTTCTAGTTTCTCCTCATTCCTTCAGAGGTGGGTTAACTGCTTTCAAGTTTATCATTGCCTCTGTTTTATATTTCGCTTTGTTTACTTTTCAACTGTTACCAACACAGGGCCACGTGAATAGTTAAATCAGGCTTTAATGAGGAATCAAATACAGGGGAAGTTTTGCTGAGAATTTACACAGTGGCAAATGCAAGATTTTATGACATAAATATAACTCGAAGTGGAAATATTCATCAACCAGTGCTGATTTTTCTTCTTAGACTTAAAGTGCTTTTTTCTTTTAGGAGACTATTTAACTTGTGGCTTATCTGGCAAATGCTAAAAGTAGATTTGTTTTAATTTGCTCTCCCTCCTTCTTTCAACAATTATTGGGTAACTGAGCTGTTGGTGGGGTGAAATGAAGAAAGATGGCTACCTTGTGCAATGGCAAGTCATGATTACAGGTTTCAGTAATTATTGAAATCCCCCTGTGTGAGTTCTTTGCCTTTCATAGACTTCTATGCACAGAAACAATGGCATCATTTTAGGAAACAATTTTTGACAGAAATGTATTTTTTTTCACCCTGATTCAGGACTTTCAGTGATTCTCCAGTTTACTTAGAGATAAGGCCTCTTTGTTTCAATCTGCATACTTTGGATTACTTCACTGATGTAACAACCTGTTCCACTGTCTATTGTCAACAAGTTGTGCATAGAATCACCAGCTATCACTCCAGGGAGACTCTGGCAACCGGAACATATTGCCACCTACATAACTAAATCTTGGAAGGTTCTCATTCCAAATACACGCAAACAATCATGATTTTTATATGTATACAGACAAGTAGTCTTGGTACATGTGTAAATCCCAGGGAATCTAGTTGACAACATATGATATTCCCTATTCGATGTTTGCAGACTCAAATTAGCTGCAGGACCAGTGAGTTCCAGGCCAGTGCGTAATGTGGGTAACCAGCTGCCTGGGCCGGCCTGGCTATCCGCTTCTGGACTTGCTGTAGCTAATGTCCACAGGAACATGCGAAGAAACAAAAATAATTTTTCTTTTTGCAAAGACAACTTCATTACAGGCCAGCTGTAACTCTAATGATCAACAGCTGTAAGTATGTCTTAGCCAAAAGCTGAGAATTAAAGCAAAATGGAGATTTAGGAAATAAATGAATTGACTGGAGTTGGAAAGATGAATTATTGCTTCAAGTAATAGATGATTTAAAGTAGGATATTCTGGTAAAATGTTTGTAGGAAGAAGGTCCTAGTGTTAAAAAAAACTACTAGTAACCAGTACTTCAGCATTAAGAGTTGACCCTTGGTCCTTAATGTTTTATTCACACTTCTAAGTTTCATGTGGTACCTTTTTAAAAATGCTATGCCAAGCTAGTTAGAAACTAACAATGTGTGAGCATAGATTTTTATTATATGTACCTTCATTTGGGGGGAAAAAGTATACTACTCATTATCTTTAATTATTAAATTATTTTCTGAAAAATAATTTCTGGTTCACTTTATTCTGAAAGTTTTATTTACTAATTAATTACCCATTTTTCTGCCCAGAAAATCTAGTTAGAACTATAGCTTTGAAAGCTCTGATTATTTTTAAATAAAAGCCAAATTAATAATTTTACACTACCCCTTAGGATATTGAAGAAACATGCTTCAGCAAATTTTGAATATTACTAAATACTTATATGACACATTAAAATTTTTGTTGGTCATTTTTTCCACTGTACTAATTATTTAATTAAAGAAATTGGGTACAGAATATGAAGTGATTAGAGCATTGTTTCCAAGAATTAATTTAAACTCTCAAACGACTCTATTTTGGATTTTAAAAATGGGCTCTACTTGGAGGTTCTACAATTCATTGGATTTTTAAACAGTTGACTATCTATGTGAACTTTCCATATGAAAATTTGTACACTCTCTAAATTGTTGCTAGTCAATAAATATTGAGGAGCTATTTTATGTATAACTTATTTAGGTTTATACGATAAGCAAATTATGTGGTATAATTTCAAATAGCTCTTTGTAAACAATTCTTTAAATAATAGCTTTAGGTATAGAGTGGTAATGTTTGAGGAGAGTCGGGAAATAAGATGAAGTATATATAGCAGGGAAGAAGTCTTTACTGATCAACTCACTGTCCATTTTTATCCTCAGAACAGCCAAGTGATCATTTATATGTATATTTCCCTGTAAAACCACAATTCATTCCTTTCCCTGAGACTTGCAGCTCTGGAAATTTCAGTTACATGAAAGCTGCAGGACCTGCTTCGACTTCTATCGTTTCTTTGCTGGTCTTTTGGTCTCTTTCTGCAGATGGCAGAGATGCCAGCTCTGGCTGCTGGCACCCCAGCCATACCTTTCCACAGCGGAGAGAAAACAGGACACACTTGACTTCCAAAGCAGCATTATGAGCAGATGGCAGGACTTAGGACACTGACCGTGCCAATTACAGCATTCTACAGAGCCACCACCTCCCCAAAATATCCTCGTCCTCTTCTTTGTCAAAAATTGTGTTCTTTTATTGAAAACTTTTTCTCATTTTTTGTTTTTTTGCTAACAAAACTTTCCACTAAAATACATGCAAGGAGACACACTAGATGCACAGGAACATACGTTAAAATCATATCCATTTACCTCCCCTGACTCTTTCTTGTCTCTATAACGAGGCACATAATGTCTTCCTTGTTCTTCCTATTTAACAAAAAGTTTAGGAACACGGGGCAAAATATCCTGGTAAAGCTTCTGACACATGCACACAGTAAATCAGCCCTGCCCTTGCTGAAGTTTTAATTTGCATGCTGGGTCTCTGGGAACATTCCCGAATCTTCTAAGAAAGCATTCCAGTGCCTGCCTCTGTAAGAGTCCATATGGCAAATGCCTCTGAGATCACAGGACTTTTCTTCTTTAAGGCCAAACATATCCCCTTCATGTTTGGCATTCTCAGTAGGAGCCGAGCAGAGATTCTGGGTAGTACCGGGAGAATAAAGACAGAGTGGAGTCAAGCGAATGAAGGAGAGCGTATTGGAAGACAAAGTCTCTCCGCGCTCATTAAGTGGCACTCACATAATGCACGTCTTGGAACAAGGCTCACTTCTCGCTCGCTCTTTGCTCCAGGAAATGAGAATGGAGACGGCATATACCAGATGATGGAGTTGATTAGGTTAGCAGTTCAATTAAAATTTTCAAGTGATCTCTCTGATACATACTGATTTTACATTTATTTTGCTCAGGGGACACCTGCCATGAATGTTATTTAAAATGAAAGAGCTAGAGGTTTTAAGAGCATTTGATTTTTTTTTTTCAAATGGGGTACTTCTAAATGCCATGAGTGTGCAGACAGAACTTTTAAGTGTGTGCTCACCCAGCCGATCCCTGAATGTAAAAGGCAGTCAGTCATGCCTCTGGAAAAAATCAGTCACAACTGTCAGTTCTGCCTCTGAAATGCAAAATTACAACTTTGAAATCACATTGAGGACCTTGTGCTAACGATGAAGGAATTGAAAGGGAATAATGAAAGGAAAGAAACTTTTAAGTGACTCTTCTTCCCACGAGACTTTGGTGGTGTCCAGTCATTCCACAAACATTCACCCACTGCTTTCTCCATGCTCGGCACTCCACTGGTTGGGTACTGGGGGGAAAGAGAATTGTACCACAATTCATCGCTTTAAGAAACCCACAGTCTGGTGGGGGAAACCGGCATGACATAGATGATTGTAAAACCATGAGAGAAGTGCATGTCAGATGGCTATGGGTTAAATTCCCTCCCCCCCTCCTCACCCACCACCACTAATCTGTTGGGGTCAAGGGTCATAGAAAATATAATCACTGAACTAAGTTTTAAGTCCAGGAGTTAGTCAAATAAAATGGTCTGAGGTTGGGATGACAAAGAAGAGAGAGCATGAGCAGTTTGAAGCTAGGTAAGAAAGCCTGGAACCTCTTAATCACTAAGGTGTGAGCAGTGGAATGGTGAAGGGTGAGGTTTAAGAGGTGAGCAGGCCCTAAGCAAGTGATGTAGGCTCTAGAAAGCTTATTAACAAGCTTGGATTGTTTTTTATAAGTCTGGGTACCCCAGACATCATCATTTTTGTCATAGCTCTGTATCTTCTTAAATACATTAAATTTACCCTTTATCCTATATTTATATCAGTAAGTTTATTTTTTAAACCTTTATGTATGTTGATCTCAGAATTGTGGGTGTCAAGGAGAGTGACTTGGATGTGCATTAGGTGACAGCAATGACGAGACTGGAGGTAGGACAGAACTGGGTGACATCAGCATCAGAGAGAGGTGAATAAGCTCTCACCGTGGTGACCAGGACCCAGGACAGTGCTGAACCACACATCTGACCTGGGTCTGGCAGAAAAAGGATGCTCTACACAAGTCACAGGGACCATTATTTTCAGGGTGAAACTAGGTTCCAGTTAAGGACAAAGGAAAAAGAGTCCTCTGCCAACATTTGGGAAGACACCGTAGAAACTGTTGAAAATAAACTAAGGGTTTCAGAAGAAAAGAAGCCAGGGAGGGTGGCCTACAGTGATGGGTTCCAGGTGAAGGGTAGTTATGGAAGAACAGCATGAGGAAACGAGAGAGGATGGGAGTCTTCATGAGGAGTTGGAGCTGGTGGTGTCCGTGAGAGCCCTGAAGAGTCACTGAACCCAAGCGGTTGAGTTTTTGTGCAGTTGTTCCCAGGCCATATATTATTCTTGGTTCATATACAGAATGCTTAAAACATTCCAGTAACACTCTTTTTAAATTCAGGTGCATAATTTTATCGTTGGGTGATCAAAAGGGATAGGATCAGCCATCTTCATGACACATAATTTAGTCTGAGTTACAAGATAGGGTGTTTTACAGCTGATTCACACACATGTGCCTGGTTGGTGAACTCCTGTGTGGTACATTAGCCCCTTTACCACTGCACCGTGGCTACCATTCCGGCTCTAGAGAAATACTCAAGTTTTCACTGTTTGCATGGCTTCCTATGCAAAGTCCCACCCAATATCTGTTCTCATGTTACTTATATATATGAAAGGAATGTTTTCCACCACTCAGAAATACAGTAAATCCCTCAAATATTTTTCCATTATTCAACTCCTAAGGACTTTGTAATGGGAACAAACTATTGAAAAGGGAATGGTTATTGCAGATGGGCAGACAAAACAAAAATTCATGATGGCTAATCCAAAGGTTAATGTGAGGGGCGTTGGGAAACCCAAAATAGAAGGATGGATTCTCCAAGATTCTCTGCCCTCACGCCCTACACTTCCTTACCTCTCTCAAGTTTCTCTGTTGTCCTCATTTCCATTATAAAATCACCAAGGCAAATGCTAGAGAGGATTTTTTCAGAACCTCAGGAAACAATGTCATTGGCTCCCTCATGCTCTTATAGCCCAAGCGATCAAGTCCAAGGAGAGACATAGGCACTTGCAGAACTAGTTCACTGAACTCACCTGCATTTCAAAAGACATCACAGAACCACCTGGGTTTTCAGAAGTTATCACTTTTTTGCAAATTCTTACTGTTCTCTGAGCTGGTTTCTGAGGAAAATAGTATAACTTACTGTTTTTGTTTTTATCCCTTTCTTTTCAAACTTCTGATAGCAAATGCTTTTTTGCCAGGACAAAGAGTGACCAGATCAATTAATTAATGTTGAAATAACTGTAACTAAATAGTTTATTTGCCTGGGGGTATGTATATAACATTGTCTGAAACAAAAGAATGAATCATTAATAATAAACCTATAGAGAAATTTGATTGAAAGAGAAATTTCCCCCATTGTTACTTTTAATTTTATCTGCCAATCCATGATATCTATTCAATTGCCAATAGTTTGTTCCCACGTGGTTTGTCACTTGAATAATCCTAAAGACAGTATTAGGCTTATGTTTTCCTTCTCATGTACTACTTGATTTATGTGAAAGTTATGTTGATATTCATTGTCACTAACTTTAGTTGAGTTCTGATAACCCACTACCATCAGACCAGCCTGAAAGTTATATGAATATTTAAAAGCACTATTTTTTCTCACAATTACTCTTTTCCAAACATCAGCACCTTCTTCTGCATGATTGCAATGGTCTCCTAATTCGTGTTCTTAGCCTCCTTTATTTAATTTTAAAAACAGTAGCCAGAGTGACCCCAACATAACATAAGCCATGATCAAGCCATCTCTGCACTCAACACATTCCAAAGGCTGCCATCTTTCTCAGAGTAATATCTTAAGGTCCACACAGGACTTGTGAGAGGCCCTCATGCCCTGGCCCCTCGTTGGGTCTCTGGACCTGACTCCTATTTCCCTCCCAACCTGTGCTCAGCAACAGCCACCCCGCCTCCTTGTTGCTTTTCCTGCGGCTCCCCACTTCTGAGCCTTTGTATTGGCTGATTCTTCTGTGGGGAGCAGCACTGTCCACCAGAACTTCCTGCAGTGGTGGAAATGCTCCATGTCTGTGTCGCCTCTATTTGGGGAATGTGGGTTTAGAGCCCTTGTCCCTGTGCTGTTTTCCTCTCTTGGGGTCTTTAATGTCACTGCACCTAAAAGTTCAGCAGCCCCCCCTTTTCAGCATTTTCTATCCCTGTCCTGATTTATTGTTTCTTCTTAGCATTTATCACTACCTGCTATAGCCTCTGTATTGATGATCTGTTTAGTGCCTGTTTGCCTCACAAAGGCAGGGAATTCTTTTTATTTTTCATTTTGTTTTGTTTTCCTCATTTGCTGTTGAATTCCTAGGACCTAGAGCAGTATCTGGCACAGGGTATACTGCCCAAAAATATTTGCTAAATAAATAAATGACTAATAATTAATACTTTATAAAACAGCCACTATGACATTTGTGTTGATAGCAGCACTTGGTGAGGGGTATTGAAGGAAATGATAGAATGATTCAATTCTAACAATAATCCTAAAATCCCCTGCCCTTCTTCGTTTTGAAATACTTAAGCCCAAGGAGGAACTAGTACTATTCCAAGCACGAGACATTCCTCATGCTGTAAGAGACCGTGCAGGTCTGTGCAATGCTAGTCGGTAGATTTCGTTCTAGCCTGGAATGCCTTCTTTCTCCAATATTTTTCAATTTGTCAGTAAAACAAAACAAAAACAAAAAAAAAAACAACTGTCAGGTTAGGGCAAAGCAAATTCCCATTAGTAAGCACACAGAAATATTCAAACGCAAAGACATTATTACTCCATGATCACTTATTGTCTTAACATACCCCTCCTGTGGCCACTGCCCCCTGGAAGTCCGTCACCCAGCAGAGCTCTTGGGATGGGCTGTGCAAGCACATAAATGTCTGATAGACCAAAGCATCATTCTCTTACAAAAGTGCACGGGGTTTTACCATATTCAATAAAGCTCTGAATAGCTTCTAAAAAGCATGAAATAATATATAAGTAAAATTTTCAAAATAAATATTTTGGCCATAACAGTCTCAGCCCTCAGGTGGTGGTGGTGCTAACAAAAATGGACAAGTACAAGCAACAAACCACAAATTTCACCCAAGGCTAGAAGTTATCCTGCCAAAGTAATATTAGGAGGAGGTAGCTTAAATGTAATTTTGTTTACCTGAGTACAGTATACATGTACCTGGATATTGAATACAGTACCAATTTTTGGGGGGTTGGTCTTGGAAGAAGGTGCTCACAAATATACCGAATGTGCCCATGATCCTAATAGGATGCGAGGGCAACCGTATGTCTGCACTTCAACCACTCCCATCCCACCCCACCCCCGCCCAGGCAAAAATAAAGAGTCTGACTCACATCATCAAGCTATTTCATCATGATTACCTGCAGGTTAAACACTACCCTCCGAAACAGATGGTCAATTGCCAGTCTAATAGAAGGAATTGTTAGCCTTCCTCTCATCCACGGAATATGCTTTTCATACTCCCCGTGCCCGCTAATTGCTACAGGTTCAAATAGTGCTCTGTGCATCACGGGGAAACTGAATAATTGAGACTGTCAGACGGCCTCTTTTTTCCCATCCTCCTTCTTTGTTTAGGAAAATTGTTCCACTTTCATATCATTAACATTCAGGAACACAGCACATGGGAATAACGCGATGGAATCTTACAACTTCCTCAAATTTAAAAGCATAGTGATATGTAAGATGAAGAATCAGCCATAAATGTAGAGTTCTCAGGGTGAATGTTTAGTTTTACCGTTGGGCATACTCTGGCATGGACCAGAATTGTTTTTGTTAGTCAACAACACCACCAAAAACTCTACTTTGAATTCGTGTTTGTTTAAACTGTGCACTGCCCGCCACGGTTCTATCCCAGCGTTCTTTTGTGTTGTAACCTACCTTCAGGAAGTTTGTACTTACAAAGCATGGAGAATGCTTGTAGATACAATGCCTTTTGTCTCCCATATTGAAGCTTAATTACTCTCACATTAGATAGACAAGAGTAAGGATGTGGAATGAGCATAGGAAAAGAAAACTGAGTTCAAGTTCAGCTATGCCACTTATTGACTGTGTGTCATCTTCCACTGTGTGTGGAAGGTTTGAATTTTGTTTCTTCAGCTTCCTCCTTAAGGTAGTTAATTTAGGAATTAAATATAAAGTAGATCATATACATGATGCACTAGGGATGTTAATAGCTTTTTAATAGCATTATTATTATCATTATCATTATTAAATTGTGCAAGAAAATGTAGTGGTCCAAAACATGTCTCCCCAAATGTGGCACCCTGGCATGCACATTATTTTTACCTGAAAACAATGAAAACCCAACAAACTCAGAAAGAGTTTTGTTCTGTTGTGCTTATTGTTTTTACCTTCCTCTTTACCTGCTGTAAGGAATTTATAGAGGGAAACTGCTTCAGGTAGGGAACCTTAGAAAATCACCTTAGTGTATGTGAACTAAGGGAGGTGTATTTGATCCACAGGGCGGATCTAAGCTAGTCTCTTCGTTAGAGTCCCCCTCTGTGTTGTAATGTTTCGGGATGGCCCTGCGAAAATGTGTTGATCCTGTTTTCTCTTTCTCATCCGCCTGTGAATGGCCTGCTTTCCCTTGGAAATCCTCCACCTCTGCTTCCCTTTGTGTCCTCCAGGATGGCATGTAAGTCTCAACCGCCCAGTAAGTGCTCGGGTCTCCTGTTCCTAGGGGAGCCTATTAACACACACACACATATTATGTCATACACACATATGTATGTAATAAATTTGGTCCTTTTCTCCTGTTACTCTGTCTCATGTTAATTTATTAGGCTAGAAAAATTTAGAAGAGTAGAAGGAAAATTATTATTTTCTTCACCCACAAGTATCGTTACAACTAAAAAAATTTAGAAGAATGAATTCATGGTGAGAAAAAAGAAGGTCCACATCGAAGTGTAAATAGTGTTTGTGTTAATGTGATAGAACAGATTTTTTTTTAAGTATCGTATATTTTTCTGAATTTTAAAAATAAATTTAATTTTACCTTTAATGAAAACAGTTATTTTTTTAAATTTTATTTAGTTATTTTTCAAGTACAGTTTTTTGTCTATTTTTTCTCATCCCAGCCTCCCCCGCCCTTTGCTCCCCACCTCCCTCCCATTTCCACCCCCCTTAGTTCTCGTCCCTGTGTCCTTCCTATTTGTTCCTCCAAATCCCTCCCCCTTTTTCCCCTTAACTTCCCTTCCTTCTCCCCTCTGGTCACTATCCCCTTGTTCTCTATTTCAGTGTCTTTGTGAAAACAGTTATTTTGGTTTATACTAAAAATCCCTCCTATGCTGGTTAATATGCTCTTCTAGGGAAAGATCATCTAAACTATATATTGATTTATATAAAATGTGAAAGTACTTTTTAAACATTCTATATTACAGGAATGTGCACCTTAATTTGCAGATAATGTCCCCCTTAATACTCTTTAAAATACTTGTGAATCTGAAAGAAAACTCTTTTCAACTTATTAACATTTTATAAGAAGTATTTGATAACAATATGTTCTGAAATTTTTACAAACTTTTCTTACATTGAAATGGGAAGTTTGTTTTTACCAATACTGAAGAAATTCCTATCTTAAAAACCATAAGATTTGAATCGAAACTGGGCAAACTATTCTTTCTATTCTAGTTTCTGCTTCATAGTAGCAACTCTTTTTGTATTGAAACTGTGGAGAATCACGCACCTGAAAAAACTTCAGCCAGGGTTTAAACTCACATCGTTTTTCTGTGTTTAGGAATCAGGAGTAATCATTTTTTTTAGTGGGAAACTGTCTACAGGGCATATATGTATTCTTAAATGCATGCTATCTCATGAAAACTTTCTCCTAGATTTCTTTTGGCTTTTATTTTTGTCATTTTCCTCTACTCACTTCACCCAAATGCTTTTCTCTATTGAACCTGTTTTATTTTGTTTGTTTGATTGTTCTCCCTTGTGTAAAGGTGTTACAGAGTGTCTTTGACTTAGAGAAAAAAGGCATAGGAGGAAATGACAGAGGAGAGAAAGGCAGGAAAGGAAGAAAGAGAATAAAAAGAAGTAAGCGATCTTGGACAAACACTTTTCCTAGTTCTTTCTGTTCATGCTTACCTCAGCCCTCAGTGCTGGCCAGCACAAAGTCACATGCTCACTAGGAAGCCTTAGTGCAAAGAGTCAGGGAAAATTTGCCAGGAGGTTAGAAAACATGACTCCCTTCTTTTACCCACACACCAAAAACACAAACAACCCTTCTTCAAATGTACATCCTCCCAACTCCCCCCTCAATATGAGGTAGTGGTCTCCTCTTAAAAGATCCCTCCCCCTTTCTGCATCATTCCTTTCTCTGTGGCTGTTAGCAAATGACAGCTCGTTTTGCCAATTTTTCAACTTTTGCATCAGGCTAAGACACTACATAGACCATTCCCCAGAAGGTGGCAGGTCTCTCATTAAGCGTGCAGAAGGGATTGTCGTTTCGTTCACCACTCAATGTATCATATCCTTCCTTGGGAGAGAGATCCAGCTGTCCCTAGTCACATCGAGTCTTCTACGAAGTGGAAAGAACTTTGCTAATATCCTCCCCAGAACCCTCTGAGTTCATTCCCAACATGACAGAAGAGCCCCGAGTTACACTTTATCTGTCATTAATGCCACCACAACATGCAGCAGTGATGAAGGTGGTTACTTACCAGCTCTCTCACTGATGGACACAGAAAAGAGGAGGAAGGAATTCGGGCAGCATCCATGACAAATGATCACTGCCACTGGGAATGAAGACCCCACTGCGCTGCCTGTGGGGGAACCTCTGGCCCTGGGTCAGCCCACAGCCCACGGGGCAGAGGGAATTTTCCTGGTTTATGATCTGCAGTGCTTGGCATCTGTCCTGGCGCTGGAGACTGCATCTATTTTGGGGATCGGTTGTGTGTTCCCAGATTGCCATTTCACTCTGTTAAATATTCTACAGTATATTATCACTTCATTTTACTTCAGTTATTTCCTCTGACAGTGGTGCAGGGCAGTCTGGACTGGGAGTCACTTCCTCTCTCAAACTCAATCTGTCTAAATGTCAAAAAGGAAAAAAAAAAAAGTAGAACTTCTTAAAATCCCAGCAATCTGGCTGGCATTTCTGAAGAAATATTTGATAGGTGTGGCGTTTCTCGAGCTCTGTTTGCTGGGGGCAGAGGCAAGGAGGAGGGTGCTTGGGGTTGAAAATACTGTTACATTCATGTTCAGCTTTTTCTGAGAAGTGATATTTTGTTCTTAAAAGCTCCAGGATAAAGAATTCATACTACTAAATATAAAAACAACAACAACAGCAATTTAAAAAATGGGCAGAGGACTTGAATAGACATTTCTCTAAAGAGGACATACAGATGGCCAATAGACATATGAAAATATGCTCAGGATTACTAATTGTCAGAGACAGTCAAATTAAAACTGAAATGAGATATCACCTCACACCCATCAGAATGGTTATCATCAATACATCCACAAATGACAAGTGTCGGCGAAATGTGGGTACAAGTGAACCCTCGCGCGCTGTCGGTGAGAATGCAGATTGGTGCAGCCACTGTGGAAAACGAGAGTGGGGGTTCATCAGAAACTGAAAATGGAACCGCCTTGTGACCTAGTGATTCTACATCCGGGATTTATCTGAAGACACCCAATGCAGTGATTCGAAAGAATGTATGCACTCCTATGTTCGTTGCAGTGTTATTTACAACAGTGAACACACGGAAGCAATCCGTGTGTCCGACAATAGACAGTGGCGTAAAGCAGAAGTGGCACCTACATACAATGGACTATGCCTTGACCGTTAAAACAGAATAAAAGCTTACTATTTGGGACAGCACGAATAGACCTAGAGAGTGTTATGTCAGTGAATGAGTCCATGGGAGAAAGGCACATACCATATGGTTTCACTGGTATGTGAAATCTAAAGAAGAAAGTAGATGACCAAGCAGAGTTGAAACAGACTCATAGACACAGAGAGGGAGCTGGTAGCTGCCGTTGGGGAGGCACCTAGAGGACTGAGGCGAAGGGATTAAGAAGCACAATTCGGGAGCTACAGAGGAGTCACCAGGATGTGAATAAAGCATAGGGGATATAGCTAATGGCATTGTGATAACTGTGTGGTGCCGGTCAGGGTACTGGAAATACTGAGAATACTATGTAAAGTGTATAATTTTTCTGACCACTAAGCTGAACACCTGAAACAAATACAAAATAAAATTAGAGAAAGAAAGCCCCAGTCACACAAGTAGAGGCTATGTTGACATAAATATTTATTTGTGTGTGCGTGTGTGTGTTATGGTGGGGATAGAACGTCCCCCAACTTTTACTCATAGATCTAAGATATCCGGTGGCAAATTTGGGCCAATGACTTAGTCAACAATTTGATAACACTTAGAAAGCTGAGATTTTTAAATTATTTCTCCTCCCTCCCACCTCCTCTCTTGGTTTCTTTCTTCCCCTCCCCTTTTCCCTTCTCTATTTCCAGGCTGAAGGATGTCAAATCTAGGAACATAAAAGAACACATCACAGAAAAAAAAAAACCTTATTAAACATTTTGCTACTTGCCTTTTTGGGTGAATGTTGGCATTGACTATTTTCAGGCTCTTTTAGACCCTTCTAATTAAAGGCTATCAGGGATTAAATTAGAGATGACTTCACTGAGCAAACAGAATTAGTGATAACAGAGGACTGTGGTGGCATAGCTGGGACTTACCAAAAAGTACTTCTGTTGAGTAACATTCGAGAATGCTGGACGGGGAAGAAGCAGTGGACGTCCTAATAATGCTGAGTAACTCCTGCCACACAGGAACAGGACGTGTCTGTTGCACCACAGATTTCATCATTTTAGAAGTCAGGGTAGCCTTTCATTCCTTTAGTTGTTTTGGAACAAAAAGGGGGGAGGTAAGTCAGTGTACTGTGAAAGATAGTATAGTGTGAAGGGGAGAAGAAGGAGAGAGAAATAATGTTGGTTGACAGCCCAAGAAAAGTGTTAGGCTGCAAAGCAAGGTGTTTAATGTACAACAACTCATCTATTTTCAGGTCATCTCTGGGAGATTTTTCCCCTCCATTTTGAAAATGGAGAAATTGAGGTTCAGCCAAAAACAACGGTTTGCCTAAGATTACAACACTAAAAAATAGCAGAGCCAGGATTTTTTTTCTCTTTGATATGAAAGACCTAGTATTTTCCATAATTCGAAAATGGGACCTCAAATTTGTCTTGATCAGGCCTTTTTTTTTTCTTCCCCTCCCCTCCCCTCCCCTTCCTTTCCCATCTCCTTTCCCTCCCCTCCATTCTCCTTCTCCTTCTCCTTCTTCTCTTCCTCCTCCTCTTCCTCCTCCTCCTCTTCTTTCTGCTCCTTCAGACTTGCCTGTTTTCTAACACCTGTAGTACACTGTCAGCCTTCAAAATAACTGCCCACTTATCTGGCTAGTGTGCACATAAGGCAAATGGAAATTTTATGCTGGATGAGAAATACCATCACTAATTTCATTTTCTATATCCTAAGGACAAAGGCATGTTGTCAAAACATATTGGTACTCTAATAAATATTTTCAATTCATTTATAGTTTGAAAAATATTGTGAAATATTTCAAAACTTTCAGCTACTTTTCATTAAAGGACATGATCCTCACTGTAGCTGTTTATTTCTAAGTATTAAAGAAAGAAGATGCTGTATGAAATTCTCAGCCAAAGTGATATATTATGTTTCAGGAGATCACAACCCTAGTTCTGAAACATCAGATTCTTTCTTCTGTATTTGCTTTTAATCTGTTGCCATAAAAGTACTCAGGATCACCTGAGTTCAATTCATGGCAAGTGGGAACCTGATTTTTAATGTCATTCGAATGTCTTTTAAAAATTAATGAAATCTCCCAGATAGGATTTCATATTTTTCAAGTCAGCAGAGTTTTGATGAAGAACTTAGGGTCTTTTCCCATCCAAAGCAGGGTTATTTTCCAGAGGGACTGCCAGTAATTCAGTTATCTTCTTGGAAGAACCAGGGCTGTCTGAGACACTGATCCCCTTGCTTCCTTATGAGTTATTCCCTGACTAGACAGGAACAAGCCTTTTCCATTAGATTCACATGGCAGAGGCTGGATATTTGAGCCGGATCTTTGGCTCTTTCATTGTGTGTTTCCTCTGTTGGCATGTCTATACTCTGGATGGTTCTTTTTTCAGGAGCATTGTCTGTCTACATGTCCATGAGTCTATGTCTTACATTAGCAATTGCAGAGACGGTGATCATGGGGAGATCTCCATATACCATACACTCTCTGACAAAACAAACAAACGACAACTAACAACTTCAAAAAAGTTTTAATATCAGAGATATTTTGGATATAGCATAAAGGATGAAGTAAGAGCAATAGCAATTTTACCCCATATTACTGTCTTTTTTCCCCACTTTGATTAAAGGTGGTCTGTTGGAACACTCTTGAGAGCTAACTTTTTTTTTTAATCCTCACTGGAGGACAATTTTTTATTGCTTTTAGGGAGAAAGGGAGGCACAGTGAGAGACCGATGTGAGAGAAAAACACTGTTTGGTTCCCTTCTCAAGCATGCCCCCACCGGGGGTTGAACCCACAACCTGGGTATGTGCCCTGACCTGCAATCAAACTTGTGAGGTTTTGGGGCACTTTAAGTAATTGAGTCACACTCGCCAGGGCTGAAGGATGACTCCAAATTCACACCAAATTCATTGCACTCCTGAACTTTTTTTAATTGTTGTTCAGGTACAGTTGTCTCTATTTTTCCTGCAACTACTTTCCCCTACTCCCAACCTGCCACTCTCAATGCTACCCCCCTGTGGCTTTGTCCACGGGTCCTTTATACATGTCCCTTGACAATCCTTCCCCTTCTTTTCCCTGTTATGCCCTCACCTCTGGTTACTGTCGCATTGTTCTTAATTTCAATGTCTCTGGTTCTATTGTGCTTGCTTGTTTATTTTGTTGATTAGGTTCCACTTATAGGTGAGATCATATGGTATTTGTCTTTCTCCTCCTGGCTTATTTCACTTAGCATAATGTTCTCCAGATTCATCCACACTGTGGCAAAGAGAGTTCCTTCTTTCTTTCTGCTGCATAGTATTTCATTGTGTAAAATGTACCATAGTTTATTGATCCATTCATTTACTGATGGGCACTTAGGTCACTTCCAGCACTTGGCTATTGGAAATTGTGCTGCTATGAACATTGAGGTGCATAGGTTCTTTTGGATTGGTGTTTCAGGATTCTTAGGGTATAATCCCAGCAGTGGATTTTTATTAAGAGCAAAAAAACACATTAAGGAACATACAGCCCTAGGACCTCTGACAAAATACTTTCAGAAGGAAATGATAGCTATAGACTCCAATCACTGTCATACAGTAAGATTGTACCAACAGAAAAAGAAATGTGACTGTAGAATGTTGAATTCTCCCTGGCAACATGATGTGATATATTTTGGATAATCTTGGAAGCAGGCCTGAGTTATAGTCATGGAAACTCATTGCATATACACACACTCATGCCTTTGAGCTACCACAAACATATACATAATTATCATATATGCATGCATGCCTGAATTTTCTAAATGCAATGTACTATTGTTAAAGCAAATCTATATAGGAACCAAATAATGAGTTTTTAATGAAATATACATTCTCTAAAGACACATGGCTCTGTGTCAAATGTTAAGTTGGAATGATGTTCTCCTAAAGTCACTAGTAGGAACAATAAAGCTGTTTTATCAAACAGCTGCCATCAAAGAAGCTGCCTTCTGAGCCAAACAGTAGTAAAGAATTCCTGTTTTTTAACTGTATCTTAGGAGTTTGAAAACAAACCAGAGGTATAAGGGCATACCAGCATACCCATTGTAAACCTTTATTTTTTAATTTGCATGTTGAAATGAGAGGAATGTATGAAAAGAAATTTATTATGTTGCTAGTAATAATAAATTTCTAATAAATCTGGGAGATATCATTCCAGTGGTATTTATAACTTACTTCCACCAACCCCTCAGAATTCTCTAGAAAAGCCACACCACATTTATTAAATAGCCTCTAGGAAGAAGAAGAAAATAATCAAGATTTTTTCTCAGGATCATAGAAGAGGTTTTTTTGTGTGTTTTTTCCCCAGAGAAGAACCTTGAAGTATCTGCCAAGAATGTGAAATCTCAGTTGTATCTGGAGTTCAAGTGTCTTGGTGATTCTTGTGTAGGAGAAGAATCTGAAGTAGAGAGTGCACGATTTTTTTAAAAAAGAGTATGTATTCCAAGGGAGCTAGACCAAGGAACTGAACAGCAACCGTGATCTTTGGAAAACTTAGTGTTATACCTAGAGATTGTAATCCATCTCAGATGTTCCTGAAACCTGGATTAAACCATTCATAATCGAAATCAAACTGGGTTCCACTCTCCTAGTTTATTTGCCGGTATCTACTAGCTGCCGCAAACGATGGTGCATGTTATGGATACGGGAACATGGTCCCTTCCTACCAAGTTCATACCCCAAGGGGAAGGATACCAATTAAACAAAACATCATGGTTGGGAGAGGTGCTGCGAAAGTGCAAAGTGGGGTTTGAAGGGGAAGGTCAAAGAGGACTTCCTGACTAGCATGACACAGCCGTTGAGTGATCTAGAATTAATGTAGAGGGAAAAGGTATTCCAAACCCAACCAGATGGAAAGATCATAGAGCTTCGAGCTATGTTTTCACACTAAGGTATAGGCTACTTGCTGGGGGAAAAGTGAAAGTTGACCCTAGGCAATAGGGTCACATCTATTCCTTCCCTACTCCAGTAATTGGATTTTATCCTCAAAGCTTCCAGGGTCTGTGGAAGAATTTTAAATGGGAGAGTGGCATAGTCAAATCTCCTTTCTTCCTCGTGATTAGAGACAGGATGCTTTGGGTATCGGGGACAAGACTTTGTAAGATGGCAGTAATTCTTCGTAAGGGAAACATACTTATCCTCATGTCCATTGTTCAGAAGACCTTCACCAAAGAGGTGGAGACTCACACATGGTTATCGTGTTGAGAGCATTTATTCTCAGACAAAAAAAAATATTTTCACTCAGAAATTATTCATAATGGCTGTGGAGGAATCACATCTATAATTTTTCAGCACAGACTGTGGTTCAGCCCGATCAATCATTTACCTTTGACTTTTTTTTGGCAACAAAGACCAGTTCTGGTTCCTTGAATCTTGTGTGACTCAGGACAAATAATCTCACATCTCATGATACCTGAGTAAATTCAAAAGTCAAAAATGATTTTTCAGGAAATATAAACTTTTAATTTAAGCTTCTTCTCTAATTACATTTCTCATTTCTTTAGCAGAGCAAACATAACTGATCTTTATCTATTTCTTTTCCTGTTTTGGGAGGTAAAAGTGGGACATCTCATGCTCAAAACAGTTTCAGGCAAAGGTGTTTGTTAGCACTTTTGGCTGTCTGCCTGCTATGTCTTTAAGAGAGCATTTCTTTCTTTCTCAACTGCCGGTAGAAGCAGCATTAGTTGCTAATATAAATTAGTACTCTAAACTTTTCCATATATACTTATTTTCTGAACCTGAAAAGTGGGCTGTGCTGGTTCTTAGAATGGCAGCCTCAATATAATTATTTGTCAAAATAAACCAATGTGCTTTTAGTGCACAAGAAAGCTCAATATCATCTTAAATTTGTAAATTCATTCACAAGTTTGGAATGAACCACTAACATTTCAAAGAGCCCCTTTAATAAGAATATCGGCTCTGGCTGGTGTAGCTCAGTGGACTGAGAGCTGGTCTGCAAATCAAAGAGTCGCCGGGTCGATTCCCAGTCAAGGCACATGCCTGGGTTGCTGGCCAGGGGGTGCGTGAGAGGCAACCACAAATTGTTGTTTCTCTCCCTCTCTTTCTCTGCCCCTTCCCCTCTATCTAAAAATAAATAAATAAAATCTTTAAAAAATAAGAATATCACTTCTTTAGTTATATTTCAGTCCCAGAAAATATATTTTCTTAATTTTTAAGAAAACCTCAGAAGGACTTTCCGGACCAAGTCATAACTCTTTGAAAGGACATTTAAGAAAGTAATCGAGGAGATGTGATTAAGTTTAAAGGTAGAAGGTGCCTTCCAGAAATGAGATATTTTCAGTAATCATACTTTTAAATTAGTTTTACAAGTCATCTTAATTTGCCTCAGAATATAAAATATTGATATATTTGCTTAATGCACCAGATATATTTCTGATTCCTGTTATTTATTTTTTCCTGTGACTCTCTTGTGTGTCTGTACTGCCCTCATCCTGCTCCAGGCTGCTCTCACTTCCATAATTATTGTCTCTTCTCCTTTTCAACCAGCAAGTAATGCCCAGACAGTATTACAAATGCCTAGAATATATAAGCCTCTGGGAACTTGGCCCATATTATACAGGGCCTGTCCAGAAAGTATCCAGCTACACACTATGAAAAAATAGAGACATTTGTTAAAGAAGATACAAAATACAATAAGCATTATAGATAGAAAAATGATGCCTCAGTCCCCTTCAAAGTAGGCCCCTTGGGACCTCACACAGTTCTCCCAAACACCAATAGCTGCTGTGCTGTAGTTTCCTGAATCTCGTCAATGATCTGAAATCTCTTCTCTTTCAAAGGCAAGTTTAGTTGGGGGAAAAGCCAGGAGTCACAGGGCACCAAATTTGGGCTATACAAGGGTTGGGTCACCTGGGTGATTTGATGCTTCACCAAAAAACTCTGCACAAGCCATGATGCATGAGTGGGCATGTTGTTGTGATGAAGCTGCCAATCACTAGTTGCCCATAGCTGTGGCCTTCTGAATCACTGGAATAGTTTGCCAGGAAGAATGTTCAAGCTTAAAGTAAAATTTAATGCAAATTCATTGACCTACTTGCTCAGTCATTCTGAATGTGAGAGCCACACAGTATGCATGCTCACTACCATTCCCACTGACTAGTACAGTGAAGTCGCCATTGTTCATGCAGGTGCATCCCAGTCCACTCTCCTTGGGTGCCATGATACACTGGTGACACACAAACCATCCTCATATTACAACGGTTAGACTTTTTCTGAACAGACCTTGTATCCTCAAATTGCCCCTACAAGATGGTGGCTTCATCTCTCTTTTTTACAAAGAAAATGAAATTCAGAAAATGTAAACAGCTTCTTCACATAAAGCAGACAGGCTCACCTGATTCCAAATTTGATGCACTGTCGGCTCCATCACTCAATCTCCCAAAGCATGATTTGTTATACTACATCATTTTGGTGAGCAAGGTATCTTCATTAATTGATCATATCATATCTGAACTTCGCTTAATTTTGTAAAACCTTTCCTACTTTGTTTCATTAACTCAAGGTACACTGTTTGCCAAACACCATTCAGGGTACTAAGAATGAAAAGAAGTAAAATGCAAGTAAAATTCCACACATGCAAGTTTATTTGCTACCAGCTCTTAACCTCTTCCTCTCTGTTTTAGTCAAATTAGGATCCTCGTTCTTCACTCTTGTGGTCCTGTTGTCTTTCACTCTCAGATACTTATTTTCCATAGCTTACAGGGAATTTCTTTTTGTTCTTTTTAAAAATTTTTTATTTATTTATTTTTAGAGAAAGGGGACAGGAGGGAGAAAAGCATCAATGTGTGGTTGCCTCTGGCATGCCCCCTACTGGGGACCTGGCTCACAACTGAGGCATGCGTCCCGACTGGGAATTAAACCGACGACCCTTTGGTTCACAGCCCGTGCTCAGCCAGGTTAATTTCTTTTTGCATTTCCAAATTATATTCTACTTTCAGGGTCTACTTTAAATCTCAATTCTTTCATGAATCTTGCCCAATTCTCAGTAAACTAGATAGAACCTCCTGGTTTTAGCTCTTTGTATTTTCTTGTTTCCTATCTGCTCTTTTGATCCTATTAGCAAGAACTGTGAGATGTGTGGAAACGTAGGAACCAGAGCACTCCTTTTTCTGCAGGTCTCGAATAACACCAAGTCTGCAGTCATTGCTGAGTTAATCATGCTGTCCACAAATTAGCAGTAGGGAGAGAAAGCAAAAAGAACTTGTTGGAATCTGACTCATTGCTAGAATTACGGGAACTTTCTCTCCACATTGCTGAGTAGAGACTCTTGTCCAGTGTCATGAATCACAGAATATCACCAAATTAATTATTCCTCAATATGAGAAAATAAAACTTTTAAAATATTAAAATGTATTATAAATCATAAGATCAGGCATCATGAAATATGGGCCATGTTCCTAGCTGTGACGTTTCCAGATTTTTGTACAAGCCAATAAACACTGTCTTTGCCTAAGAATAAAAATAATTATGTAGAGCTATTGAAGCTGATACATGCAGGGCCAATAATTAAATTTCTTAAGATTTAAGTTACTTTTCTTTAAAAAAAAAACAGCAAAAAAAGACAACTCTTGGATTCTTGGAACTCTCACTATAACACTCTTTTTTTTTTTTTAAAGATTTTATTTATTTTTAGAGAGGGGGAAGGGAAGGAGAAAGAGATGGAGAACAACATCAATGTGTGGTTGCCGCTTGTGCGCCCCCTACTGGGGACCTGACCTACAACCCAGGCATGTGCCCTGACTGGAAATTAAACTGGTGACCCTTTAATTTGTATTCCGACAGTCAATCCACTGGGCTATAATACTGTTTTGAATCTGGCAGATTTCTCTGTGAACTCCACTAAGAAGATGGCTGAAATGAAGCATGTTGCAGTAAGCTTCAAGTTAAATACGCAATAAGTGAGTGCCCACCATGGCAAAGCCACTTGCCAAGCTTGAGGGCATAAACTTGAATAGGACTGTCTCACTGAAACAGGCCTGTAAGAGTTATAGTCTCAGTGTCTCTTGTTGACAGTAGGTACTTTGTGATGAGTTGTGCAGGGTTAGAAAGTGTTGGTGGTATTTGGACAAATGCCTGAAGGGAAGAGTCTCCACAATTATTTCCCCAAACAAGGTCTCATGGAGAGGATTTGAGAAGGTTTCTTAAAATGTTGTGAAACAACTAATAGTAAAATTGCAAGACAAACAATGTGTGCCATAGATAGAATTATTTTCCTATTCTCTTTCTTAAAACATGTTGAAATTCTGATGCTTTCAAAGTGAAAGTTGACTCCTTGATGTACACTGCCATGGGCAAATAAATAAATAAATAAATAAATACATAAATAAAGTTTCCAGATATGTCAGGGAGCATGTTTTTCAGATTTTCTGATAATGTTATCAACTGAAATCTCAGTTCTAAGTACAGAATCAAAAATCATTCCAATATCCTTCCAGCTTTATCTTTCATGGAATAAGAGAGACAGGAATCACATAATTAAGCCTTGGGTTAGAGTTACATCATATTCACCGCCAGGAATTTCTTGGTAGGATACGAGAAGACTGACAGGATAAGCCCTTCCTCTTTTGGCAGAAGAGTTCTTGATGTACTCATGAGGTTTCCCATGTTAAAGCCTGGTACTTCCCAGTGCCACTGAAGTCACATAAGCCTTGGCTAGGTACCTCAGATGGCTAGAGGGTCATTCTGACTGGCCAAGGTTGTGGGTTTGATCCCTGGTTAGGGTACATGCAAGAAGCAACCAATGAATGTGTAAGTAAGTGGAACAATAAACCAACCTCTCTCTCTCTCTCTTTCTCTCTCTCTCTCAACAGCATGAAATCAATCAATCAATCAATCAATCACGCAAGATGCCCATCCCTCGTTTCTTACGCACAGTCCATTAAACACAGGAGGTTTTCTTCTGGTTCTATATTGTCAGGAGAAAATGAATATAATTGCTTCTAAAAGGGACCAGAAATAAGTTGTTCTGTGATTGTTTTACCGTTTTTTCCCGGAAGCAGGGATTACACCTTCTCCTGTGGCTGCAAAGTAGGTGTTATGCTTTAGAAGAAGCTTCAGCCACTTCAACACATGTCTTGTCTCTCCCAGGGACTCTTCCACTCTCTCCTGTTCATTCTGAAACCCGGAAGTTAACAGGCTCAGAGATTCCACTGTTTTCCTGTTTCTATCTCCAGTAATAGCTCTCAGGGCTCCTTTGTCACCAAGACCTACAGAACTGAATGTGATTGCCACAAAAGGTACTGTGAGTAGAAGATGAATTCCTTATGCTGAAAACAGAAAAATGTGTGGGTGCTTTAGGAATGAGACTGTAGACAATGGTGGACTTTTCAACAACATATCACAAAGGGATGGCTAAGCTGATGGATAATTGGATGACAGGCATAATGTTTGAAAATAATAAAGTTGAATTTTTCAACTTATTACGGCTTGCAATCATTTTCCTTTTAGACTGCTGTTTATAATGCTTACAAAAGATTTTATATATACGATCTATTTTGATATGTTTTGTCAGCAAAAATCTGTAAAGCAATATAAACTCAGATAGTCTACTTACCTTGTAGTTTTCTTCCAGAAAATAAAAACCTTTGGCTCAAGGCTTGACAGATGATTCTTACAAACAAAAGGAACCCTCCAATCCATGGCGACTCAGTCAAAATTGAAACGGAGATGTCATTTGACATTTGGATGCTCAGTGACCTAATGAGTTAAGAAAAAATTGGGGGGAATTTGGACAATTACCTATCATAGTGTACTCTGTATTGTATTCCATAGCATATATCTGGGGTACTTTGTTTCGCCTTTCTGCCATAACTAATACTTTTAAAACTTGAAGAGCATATTTAGTGGGGTTGATTCTTATGCAATGGTTAGGTTGGAGATGCAGCTTGTAAAATCAATGATTACATATAGAAAATTCACCAAGTAAAAGTTCTTAATTTACCCATGAAGTATAATAAAGTGTGTATCGCTTATAAAAAACAACCTTATACAATATGTGTATATATGTGATACGTATAGTAAAGTACAGTATTTAATAATGGATGCATTTTTTATAATTGTGGCAGTATATACATAAAATTTGCCCTTTGATCCATTTTTTTAAAGGTTTTATTTATTTATCTTTAGAGGGGAAGGGAAGGAGAGAAGGAGAGAAATATCAATGTATGGTTGCCTCTCATGGGTCCCCAGCTGGGAACTGGCCTGCAACCCAGGCATGTGCCCTGACTGGGAATTGAACCACGATTCTTTGGTTTGCAGGCCTGTGCTCAATCCACTGAGCTACACCAGCCAGGGATCCTTTGATCCATTTTTAAATGTAGAGTTCAGAGACATTAGTACATTCACATTGTTATTCAATCATCATCTTTATCGATCACCAGAATTTTTTTCATCTTCCCAAACTGAAAGTATGAGGGTGGACCCCCTCCAGAAAGGAGTTATCTTCTGGAGGTGAGCCCCTTGTAGTACACGCTTCACCCACTGGGTGAGTGTTCTAGGAATCCATTTATATTGGTGCACTACCTGGTGTTATTCTGAGAGGCTGCATTGTATTTCAGTAATTTTTCTTCAAGATTCTTTCAGTGTGTTTGTCCATTTAATGATGGGTGATTTATGAGCTCACCTGCCCATACCATGCTGAGTGTTTGGCAGTTTTTGGCCGAATATGGCATGATGCCCCTCCCTCCCTATTCACCTGATCTCACCCCCAGCAACTTTTTTTTGCTCTTCCAGTTGAAAAAAGCCCTCAAAGGGAAGCATTTTGTCAATATGGAAGAGGTGAAACAAAAAACAGCAGAAGCACTAAAAGACATCAAGGTTGACTAGTTCAAAAAGTGTTCTGAGTAGTAGAAAAATGTTTTGATAGGTGTATCGCATTAAGTGGAGAGTATTTTGAAGGTGACTGAAGTTTAAACATGGAAGAAAAAATCCACAATTTTTGGTAAATAAACTCCATTTTGGGGGGGTTCCCCCATCGTATGTTTGTATTCTTCTCACAAGAATTCTTCCTTACAACTCCTGGCAACTGCTGTTCTACTTTCTTTCTCTGTGAATTCAGTTATTCCAAGTGCCTCTTTTTAATGGAATCATACAGTGCATTTGTGACTAGCTTATTTTACTTAGCATAATGTGTTCAAGATTCAACCACATTGTAGTATATGTCAGAATTCCCTTCCTTTTTAGGGCTGAATAATATTCCACTGTCTGTCTAGACCTCATTCTGTTTATCCGTTCTTCTATCAATAGGCCGTTGAGTTTCTTCTATCTTTTAAACTAGTGTTAATTGCTATTGTGAACCCAGTTTTACAAATACCTCTTTGAATCCCTGTTTCCAATTCTCTTAGGTATATATCCAGAAGTGAAATTGCTGGATCATGTGGTCATTCTATTTTTAGTTAATGAGAAACCACAGTTCTGTCTGCCATAGCAGCTGTACCATTTTCCACATCAGCATTGCATAGGACTTCCAGTTTCTCCACATCTTCATCCATACTTCCTAGTTTCTGTCTTTTAAAAAGTAGATAATATCGATCCTAATGGATGTCAAGTGGTGTCTCATTGTGGTTTGGATGGTTGGTGATACTGAGAATGTTTGCATGTGCTAATTGACCACTTGTATTTCTTTTTTTGAAAAATAGCTATTTCAGTCCTTTGCCCATTGTTTGAATCAAGTTGTTGGTTTTTGTGTCGTTGAATTTTAAGAAAATGGATGCATTTTGAAATTGCATTATATACTTTTTAATAAGTTGAATAAATAATGAGATTCCATTATAATGTATTCTGGGGAAATTTGATTTAGGACAACTTGAGATGTAATGATTTAGTATAAAACAGCCAATGCTTTGACAATATACTGGATATTATCAGTAATGAAAAATACACAGTGGAGAAAAAGACGCTTAATTTAGCATAAAACAGCCAATGTTTTGACAATATACTGGATATTGTCAGTAATGGGGAATATACAGTGGAGAAAAAGATATTTAAATAGGGCGCAAGCAGAAACCAGTGGGTTGTTCATTTAGGTAAATTTTGCCAATGAGTGTGGGAGTTTTGGTGAGTAAGTTACAAATTTAGGAAATAGTGACTCATTTTTTCACTCCTGATGGTTGCATTACAAAAGACCTTGCGTGCACTGCTTACCAGCCGTGAGCACCCAAACATAACAGGTGAGCGTGGTGAGAGTGCCTTAAAGTTGTCAGGCAGGGCCGACTTCTCCGTTGCTAGGTTGTGCTGAAACAGTCTCCGACTCTCTTAACAAAGCAGGTCACTGTGACCTCCAGTGTTCTGGCTCCACCTCCGAAATCCTTCCTCTAACTATGGAAGTTCTGCCAAACCCTCTTCACAGTAAAACCTACAACAGATTAGTCTGCCGCCAATGCTGGGGCCCCCGGTGCTGCTGTGGTTTCCTGGCTGTGTCCTACTCACCTGTATCGGGTCCCGGCTTGTCTGTTCACATTTCCCTCGGCCCACCCTGCCTCTGCTCTCCCTACTTCAGCACCCCCTAGAGCAGCGCTTGCGAACCCTGCCATCATCCATCCTGAGCACGTGTCGCAAGTCACAGGGGACCTGTTGCAGCAGGCACTGTGGGAACTGGGCTTTGTTCCAGAAACTGGTTGTAAGGGCTCTTCTTGTTGTTTAAGATTAAACGAAGCCAAGACGGTGCTGGTAAGATTGTTTAGAAAGCTGGATGGGATGCCTCTGTAGTGGGTCTAGGTTCTGCCATCATTAGAAGGATTGGAGGGACTTGCCTTTCAAGTCTGGGCGGATGCGCCCTAGCAGGAATGCCCTGAGGATTTCTGCTTTAAACACATACAGGGCAAATCCCATTTTGAAAACTCCAAGAGGTTGTTTGTTTTGCCAACACTAGGACGGTTCTTCGCTGATGCACAGACAGATATTTTTAACCACAGGGAAGTCATACAAGTTGTTTTATGCTTCTCTCTATCTTATAGTTGAAACACTCTTCATCGTGTATTCCTTTCTTTACTCAACAAGCAGTTCTTGAGCATTTAGCATGTACCTGACATTGAGCTAGGGAATTGGGAGCAAGGCATCATGGTGGAGTAGATTTTACGCTTGGGAGACATTTATGCTTACACAGCACCCCAGGTCTGTCACTCACTAATGGAACCCGGGGCAAGGGTCCTAAACCCATTTGTCCTCATTTACCTCTTCTGTAAACTGTTGAAACTGATGGTACTCTGTAACACAGCAGCATAACACAGGATGGATTACCTGATACAGATGTTTATAAACTGTCAAGCACAATGCATGGTATAGAGTAGACATTCAATGAATGTTTGAAATTATATTATTGCTATTACTCTTGAATTGGGAATTAGGGTATAAGGTTTCTACCCTCAAGTAATGCATCAGCTGGCATGGAGATAAGCACGTAATCAATTAAAAGGCAATATAAGTAACTATAAGGAAGAAAGTGAGATAGAAACTCTAAATGAAAAAGAGTGCTAATTAATCTGCCTAGAAGCAGAGAGTATCTCATGAATAGCCTCTAAAGAAGATTCTATTTGGAATGAAATTAAACAAGCAAAAAAGATTTTACTAAATCATTTAATGTAAATTTGTCTTGTATTTTAGTGTTTTTCTCAATTTGTCCCTTTAGTGTATAATATTCTTTCTCCCTTCCAGTCCAAAGTATAAATTTTATCTGTCCTCCAATTCTTTAAGGCTCTGCTCAAATGTCAAATCTCCCTGGATTCCTTCCCTGTTAAGTGAATAAATTAAATATTACTTGAAAGTATACTTGTATGCTGGGGCCTGAGAATAATTTTTTATATAGAAATTTATTTTGGCAATTGAATCACTGTAATGGAATAGAACCTGTATTAACATGACTGCCATCAATCATTCTCTGAGATGAGTATGATAAACGTTTCCATTTTTGGTCCAATTAAAGCTAGTGGAGCTAGAAAAAAACATATGGACTCCTTTTCTTTTCGTAAGTGGTATAAATTTTCATGGCATAACTACCCAGCTGATTCAGAGACAATAATATGCTGGTACAGTTTGGATACAATCTGCTGATATAACATAAAGGTCTTAGAACAACAAACAATACCATAATAAAGGGAACCAATAATAAAGGCATCCGGATAGTAAGATCTATCAGTACATTTAGTAACGTAAAATGAAAAAAAAAAAAAAACCTCCCGGCAAACTAGAGGCCTATTGCCAGTTCTTTTTTGCTAAATGGTTCCAACTGGATAATAGTCAGTGACAATGAAATAATCAGTAAAGTTTATTGTGTAAGTTATAATTACCTATTATAGGCAAGGCAAATTGTACCTACAGTAATTCCAGAAAAGTAAAATCCAGGGGGCAGTATACAACATACACTCACATTTCTCTCTCCCACAGTGTTTGCCCAAGTCCTAGCATTGAGAATCAAAATGTCAGCTTCAACAGAGACAGGATCATCATTCAGAGAGGCAATGATGAACATGTACCATAAGGCTTCCAGCAAAAAGCCCTGAGATCTGGCGTATCTAATGTTCAACAACAAAGAAGAGTGGACAGGCTACTGGGATTAAAGTAGGCATAAAATGCAGAATTGATATTTTTGCATTAAAATTAATAATAAATAGATGATAAGTTGGATGTTACAGAGGCACAGGCTGACATATAAATGGGGCCTTTCAGATCACACCTGCTTTTCAAAATCCAACCCCAGGTCACACACAGGTCTAATCATTCAGGGGAAAACACTGAGCCATCTTTCCTTTCATTCAAGTATGACCTTGGAAATCATGAGCCAAAACCAAACAAAGACTATGCACATTTCAACGTTATTTTGTGGTGTTGTGGCCATCATGAAAAAGCTTGGCTTAAGTACAGGCGACTATAATAAGTTGATATTCAGAAAAAACAGCCACCCCTCAGAGATTCCCAGTGTTTTTCTTCTTCATTTTCTTCCTCAAGATGGCCTGGGGTCAGAACTGTTTCTCCCTATCATCTTATTGCTTGACTGTTGGACATGACAATTTCATCTCATTTGCTTCTTCGACTCTTGCATGAGAAAAATAGTCAGTTCTCTGCATCCCCGTTTATGGGGATGATTTTTACATGAAACAAAATAAAGCAATCACTTGGCTGGTCACTCATAACGAACTTTTTGATTGTTGTTGTTTTTTGTTTGGTGGGTTGATTGGTGATTGGGAAGGAGTCATTTCATTTTATCAATTCATTGTTTATTATATCATTTTCTAATATCTCTTCAGTTCCATGGTAGGCTATATGTTTATGGCTTAAAGACTTAACACATGTCTGGTGAGAGAGACAAAATTTGGAGAAATCCCCTTTGTTATTAAGCAGTTCAGGTCCTGGCATGAAATACCCCCGGCCTAAGCCAGAGGAAGCCTGGCGTGACGGAGCCTGTGCTGCCTGCTGGCGCTAGGGAGGGTGTCCATGCTCTGGCGTTGTGTGTGAACAGGAGGCGCACTTCAGATGTTACTAAGATGTGAAGACACTATAAAATGGAGATTTAGAAAACTTGTACTTCTTTCCGAGGCTATTCAAGTCTGTACAGGACCTGTATGATCCCAACTATTCTGATTTTACTGTGAAAAATAATAGCGGGGGGGGGGGTAGTTTACTGTGATAATCAAATGATTAACTACTTGGTTGGATGGCATAAAAAACTGTAAAGTTAAGGTCAAATGTAAAAAGCCCTGACCTTCTGAGAGTATTGAACTGTGATACAAGCAATCCAGAGGCTGAGTGACAAAGAAGGAAGTTAGCATCCACGGCATCACATAAGACATGTTTCAAGATGATTTTCATGGTTCATGGTATGGAATGTTCATTAGTTCATTAATTGCTGAAGGAGTAAATTGATTTTGATGTGCACCTTTTTCTCGTAGTGAAGAGAAAATGATGGCTTTCCAACAGAAATATTTTTATATGCAGTCTAAGTAGGTTTCCTCATGAAAATTCTAAATTCTGTAGCGTCTGTGCCCACACTGTGTTTGAAGAGCGCCGCTGCGTTTGGAGTCGGTGCTCTGCCCCTCTCTCAGCTGCCCTGCGTACTGAGATCATGAGGCACACCGCTCTCTGGAAAGGAAAAGTAAATATTGGGTTGCTCTAACTGAGGTCATAGTTTCTCCATGTCTAGACACCACGAGAAACCGGTGCCTTCTGGACCTGTCGAGCTTTCCATGGATTTATAAATGTATGAATTGCTTTGTATTTGGTTGCATGAAATGTACTGCACTTTCAGACAAGTTTCAAAACGGAATTTTAGATCTTTCCGATTCAGTCTCTGCTCAAACTATTTTTCCTCAGAGCACATGATTCTACCTAACGAAGGAGTAGACAATATGATAGCCATTTTTTGTATTTTCAAACTCACTAGACAAATGGATTTTACTTTGTAAACTAGCTATGTTTTTAGTTCAATCATGCTGTATCATTCTTCAATCACTTTGAGTAGTTTAAATGGAAAGGGGAGAGAAGAGAAAAAAATCTACTAAAAACAGTTGCTCATTGCAGACAAAATGAATAAAATTATTTTTTCTCTAAAGATATTTTTCCTTATAATAGACCATTTTGCTTTGGTTTTCTTATTACCTTTTCCAATGTCACAACATATAAGAAAAATGAAGTATGAGAAAAAACACTCATACACATGTGTTTTTAAAGATAGTCCAGGGAAATAAATCTTTATGAATAGGCCTGAACAATTCTACAAACTGTATGACTTTCAAATTCTATATAGTTACTTACTTTCTTAAATTCACCAACTAATCATGAATGCAGATCCATACACATACTGCTGAACACAAAAAAATAATTTATTGCTTGTTATGCCAATGTCCAGATAAAATGCAGGCTCTTCCCGAATGCCAGCTACAGAAAAATATGCCTTCTGAAAACTGTCCTGTGGGTCTCTTTGAATATTTCAGGACACAGTCTTTTTCACCTTTTTCCTCTTCTGAGTATAGACTATGCCAGAATATCTAAGCCTTTAATTGATTCACATCACATTATTTAGAGAAACACCCTCAATATATTCTTTGCATTGTAATTTTGGGTGATATTTTAGTTATTTGAAAATAAGATATTAGGAACCTAGAGTAAAACAACAAAAAATCTACACCTTATAATTGCTATCCAAACATTTTTAAGTTACACTGATTTGTCTAGAGCTAGTTCTCTGTAGGAATATCTTGCCAATGATTGATTCTGCTTTGTTGGTTTTGCTTTGAAAGAGCAGCAAAAACTAACTCCATGCCATCATCAGTATCATCAGAATAGTAGTCATATCAAATATTGGTATTGTTATTAGCCCAACAGAAATACAGTAGAGTATTATGCTTGCCTAATAGTTTCGGGTGAGCCAAGTGCTAATAGTGAAAATATTTTAAGTTTGCTTTCTTCTTGATGTGTGTGGTGATTTTTGCTTTCTTGAAAGAACGAGGGAGTGTATTGAGTCCATGTGTTGTTTGACTCAGTCTTTTCACATTTATTCTTCTCTGTCTCGCTTAAAGTTAATTCCACTTTCTCTTCTTGTCCCTCTTCTACTTGCCCTGTAGTTGTCACCTTATAAAGTCCTCCTCATTCCTCAATTTCTGTAAATAACCTGAGGGTGTCCTGTAATACTTTATACATATATCTATTATAGTAGTGACCATGTTTTATTTTAGTGAGTTATTTCTGTATCTCTTTCCTTCCCTGTGTGCTTTCTAAAAGCAGAAATCTTAAGTGCCTTGCTCAGCTGGTCAATAAGTTTGAATTAACTAACTAATGAATATCTATTTAATAAATGTTTTAAATAGTTAGCATTTTAAAAGATAATCATTTTGACTCCATAAGTTATACACAAATAAATTACAGTTGGAAGAAAGAGTTGAACTAAAAATAAAACAACACTGTAATAAAATATCAATGAAAGGGTCAGGGGAAAAATGTGTTTTTCATAGCAGTTGAATTTGCTCCTAAGAAATGACCATTTTTTGTTGATTAGCTGCATGAGGTAAGATGTAAAATGCTAAAAGCAATATTGAGCAATAATACTTACTTACTGAGTTTTAAGAAATCAAGTTCATGGGAATGGAGGAAGTATACCTCAATATAATAAAAGCCATATATGAAAAACCTACAGCCAACATTATACTCAGCAAGCAAAATGAAAAACTTTCCTTCTTAAGGTAAGGAACAAAATAAGGGTGTCTGCTTTCTCCACTTTCATTCAACACAGTTCTGAAAGTTCTAGCCAGAGAGATCAGACAAGAAAATATATAGTTCCAAGATGGATATAGGACAAGACTATATATACATATATATATGTGTATATATATATATATGTATATATATATATATATACACACACACATGTATATATGACTACATCATGTCTGTGTTCACACTGGTCAATGTAAGAAACATGTTTAGTGGTTCTGTGGAATATGGTAATGCTTTAAAATATTGAAGCACAGGATACATAACAATAATATTAACAGATTAAATTGTAAGACATGTAGAATTTTATATCATAGAAAAACATAAAATAAGAGTAAATCAAGAAAATGTTTGAAAGACAAGGCTAATTCATCATAATAGCTCATAAAAATAAAAAATCAAGATACTAAAATGGTAAAAATGATGAAGACAGAGTTGATAATTAGTAAACAAATATATGGGAAAATGCTCAGACTCATTGGTTATTATTATAAGAATGTAAATTGAAAAAGATAACAAGTTACCCTTTTATTTATTAAATTAATAAAATTTTAAAGCAACGTTGTAACCTCATGCAAATATATTTGCAGGTAATATCCATTCATCCTCAGCTATCTGCAGTTTAAATTGAGAGACTCAAGGGAAAACATTACTATATGTTTCAAAAAACATAAATACATTTATATTTTCTAAGCTAGTATTTCTGGAATTTAGCTCAAGGAAATAATCCAAAGGTAGACTGTGTCATATAGATAAAGTTGTACAAAACAGAACAAATTAAAATGTTATTTTTAATGTCAATATTTCAAATGCTTTTAAAATGTTTTGTTTATGCTATTCGAAGGTTGCATTTGAATTTTAAAAAGAATCAGCTCTTCTTAAAACTTAAGATTTTTTAAACAAGATTTTTATTTCTTCTGTCAAAAAATAATCAAGATCATAATTTGCTTGTATTATAAAAAATTTCCTAAAAGTACACTGAACAAATACTATACCAATTAAAATGTAGCTTTTAATAATGCTTTGGTTTCAGAATCATCATGGTGTTGAAAAAGACATGAATTGCTATTTTCTCAATTTAATTCACATGTATTTTCTTTTAAATGAAACAAGATTGGTTTTACACTATAGTACTCAGATATTATTTTAGATTTCCAATAATATTAAGGTTGGAGAAGCTTTTTATAGTCTCTTTTTTTAGAATCAGAGACTAACACATATTCATTGTAGTAAATTTAGAAAAGAGAAATGCATGAAGAAAAGTATAAAAATCCTTAGCCTCTCACCACTTAAAGATAAACATTATTAATATTTGACCTCTATTAATTGTATATCCATAAACAGAAATGGAATCTTTGTATGCAAAAAATGATTTATAAATCTTTTCTGATTTATGATGAATTTGATGCATTTCAGTCAACATTTTACAGCTTCACAATTTTTAATCCCTGTGTTTTATCTAATCCTGCCTTATTTAATTCAATATGAAATGGTAAATTATATCTGTTCTTCTAAAAGAAGGACCACAAAGGGGAAAGTCATACAAATACCTCATAGAGAAAGAGAAATAATAATACTTAAGATGTTTTAATAAAGAATATTTCTGTCCACCTGATTTCCTATAAGTCTACTTTATGAAGCAGATGTGAAATATTTTTTTAATTGTGATTTTTACCATAGCTCAAAAGTCAATATTCTGCTGTCAGATGTGAGCTTACAAATGAAGAATAGGAAAGGAACTTAACTAGGAAGCTTTGGGATCAGGGAATTGAATTTGCATCTAATTCACTAAGCATACATGTTTACATGACCTTTAGAAAAAGGAATTAAACCAGTTTTTCACTAGCTCTGGGCAATCTGTGTTAAAGAGGAGATAAAATCAAGAATCTAAAATACTCCTACAAGACAGCCAAGCTAACAGAATATTACTTTGATTAAAATATATTTCATTATTAAATTCATAGCAATAGTGATATGCCACCTTGATCCTAGTAAGAAACTAGAGGGGCAAGTTTTAGCAACAGTTGAGATGTTAAATGAACCATAGCCTATTTAAGCAGTAAATAATCTTCCCAAATTTAAATGCAATATTTTCAAATCTCATTTCGAAGCATGAAAATTTCTTTAGGCAATTCCCAAATCAATTCCACATTAATAATGAATAATAATTTTGGTACAAAATTGGTATAAAATCAGGAAACATAGGTTAGGGGCCACTTCCATCATTAAATGTTTATATGATCATAAGCTAGTTACTTAAATAAGATTTCTAGGACTTATTTTATCACCTGTAAATAAAAACATTGGATTATATAAGGGTTATATAATCTTTGAGATTCCATCTAGCTCTAATAATTTCATTTTTTAGTCCATATACCCACCCTTTTTGGAGCAAATCTAAATGGCATTTCTATATTGCAAGGGACCTGCTGTATACTGTAGCTTCAAGGATAGAATAGCTAAATCTCATCCCATTCCCAGGCTTCCATACCAACCCCAAAGAACATATGATTGAGTATTTATTGAATGAAAGGGATGAGTATATGAGTAAAGTACTATAAATACATATGTAGGGCAAGAAGAAAATTGGATTAGCGTGAAAATACAGTGTTATCTATTGCCAGGGTTGTGTAAAGCTGGAATACAGTTCTCTTTTCTTTGTTATATATTTAACCTCCAGCTTGTGTATACAAAAGATTCTAACTTTTAAGGAAAAACAGCAAGAAAATATATTAGAGTCCAAAGATATAAAATTTGAATAAATATTTTAGTTTTTAAAATTTGCCTTGTATTTGTCTTTTTAAAAATATCATTTTAATTTCCTTTAGCTATACATATAACTAAATATTTATTTTCCTTGAGAATAGGAAGAAGAGCTAAGAGCTATAGTGAGTGCAAAGAGAGATATCACTGATTTGAGGGAGGTTTCAGAAAAGAAAACAATTTAAAGCTTTAAAGAATTAACAAGAAGCAATTTAAAGAATTATGTATACCCTGACTGAGCAGAGATAGAGAACAGCAGTATTCACCCAGGACTACCTGTGGATTTTTTTTTAACAGGAGTTAGTTCAGTGCACAGAAGTAAAAGTCAATATTAGGCAAGGCTTAGCTAAGGAAGTGGAATACCTTATGGAAAACAAACCAAATATAAACATATTTTTTATAATTAAGGGTTCATGTACATACTCATGAAAAGAGTAGACTGAGAAAGAGTAGATTCTTTTTTGGATCCAAGGAAATATTTAAATGAAGACAGGAAATTCAGTAGAATTTTCCTTTAGTATTTTTTTAAAGTAAGCAAGAGAAGCCAATTTTGACTAGATTTTCAATAAACATTTTAACAATTATTTATTAACTACCAAGTATGTGCAGGTACTACTCCAAGCCTTTGGGATGCCCTGAGTCCTGCTCTCGTGATGTTCACATCCTAAGAGAGAGTGATGAAGAGAGATGCAATAAACAGATAAGTCATACCATAGGTCAGGTGACAGAAAGTGTGTGGAGAAAATTAAAGCAGATGAGGAAGAGAGTGACTGGGGTGAGCATTATTTTATATACAAATTTAGGAAAATTATTTTTGGTAAGGGGACATTTGAACAGAGACCTGAATGAAATGAGAGCAAAAAATATGAATATCTTGGGGAAGAGTATAAAAAAAGAGTAATGAAAGCAAGTGCAAAGACCCTGAGGCAGGAACTAGAACATTCAAAGATGAGCAAGGAGATCACTGTGGAGTAGGTGAAATGTACCAGGGGGTGGGGTCAATTAAAAAGACAAGTTCAGAAAGAGCAGAGAGCAGATGGCATCAAGCATGTAAGTCAAGAAAAAAATTAAATTTTGCTTGGAGTGAGATAAAAAAAAAGCTACTGTAGGGCTTTGTACTAGCAAATTACTATTTGTAGCTTCTATTTCAAAGACTCTGTCTGATTGCTGTAGCAAGATGACACTGTAAAGGGACAAGAGCCTGATTGATTCACCTGGGAAATAGTAGCTTGAACTACAGCAGTGAGAATGAAATTGAAAGTAATGGTTGGAATACCCATGCTGTTTGAAGGGGAAAACCAAGATTTGCTGACGGATTTGGATGTATGACATGGGGAGAAAAGAAAAAGGCAAATATTGACCTTATGATTACTTCTAAAATGTAAGCAAGTAATGCAGAGGGAAAGAATCTTCAACTCTTTTGTTGCCTGAAGTGTTTCAAACACATAGAACAGGATATGAAAAATAGTGTGTGCTACGTAAATGTGTGTCATTGAATAATGTGTGACCCAAGATAGTTGGAGAGATGGATTTGCCATTTAATGAGATGGAGAACACCATGGTGGGAGCAAGTTGGTACTGGAACCAAGGACTTTGATTTTTGTACATGTTAAGTAGAGATCTCAATAAGACATCCAAGTGAAATGTAGAAGTAGTTGGACACACGAGTCAGATGTTCAGAGGATGAACAGAGCTATGGAAATTAATGATAGTTCTTGTAACTTGAATCTACAGAACTGGATGAAGTCACTTAGTAGCTCATTGTAGATATAGGAGAAAATACACCAATGAGTTAAACACTGAGATACTCCAACATTTAGTAGTTGAAAATATAAGAAAAATTCAGCAAAGAAGCCAAGATGGAGTACCCATGAGACAAAGATCAATGAAAGGTGAAAATGCTGGAATTCAAGTGAAGAAAATGTTTCAAGACAGAAGCATCAATTAACTGTGTCTACCATTGCTGAGAGATTAATTAGAATGAAGACTGAGAAACTGGGAAGTTATGATTAGTGACCCTGTGAAAAACTATTTCAATGAGGCCAGAAGTCTCATGGAGTAAATTTAATAAAACATGATGGGAAAGGAAGTGAAGAGACAGTGAGTTTAGAAAATTCTTTCAAGGATGTTTACTTTGAAAAAACCAGAACACTGCAGAGAAGTGAAGAACTATAGGAGGAGTTTTACAGGACACATATTACATCATTTTTATATATGTGTTGTAGCAAAAAAGGAAAAGGCAATGAGGATGTAGGATAATTTCAGAAACAAAATCCTTATCACAGTGGATGAGGTTCAAGGCAAAAGAAGAATTGGCCTTAGAAGCACAGAGAATTGAGAAGGAAAACAAATATATGGAATGAATAAATATATTAGATTTTTTCCCCTTGGAGAATTAAGTGGACTCTTGAAATAATTTTTCATGAAATAAGAATTCATTAGCTAATAATAAAAAGAGGGGAGAAGTTACAGGAAATTTGAAGAGAGAGAAGGCATGAAATAGTCATGTGAATCAGAAAGTTCATGTAAGGTTGTTAGAATCAAGGTACCAGTCGATTGAACTAAAATTTAAAAAAGGTGTTAGTCAGAGAACCATATACTTGAAATGGAGGTGATTGGGTTCAGCTATCATAATGACCCTGCATATGAGTAATTGACCTGGAATGAAGAATAAGAACATTAAATGTTCTGAAAAGTCTGGTAGTGAAAAAATAACCAGATTGATACTGAAATAACGATGACACAAGTCAAAGTGTACAGACATTAACATGGGTGGTAAAATAATCAAGTAAAAAGGTAGAAAAAGAAAAGGTGATTTAATGGCAGGACACTGATAGGGCTCACTCACTGAAGGAAGAACTAGATAGCCAAGACTCGAGAAGGGCAGGATTTGAACTACAGTCATCTATGGGCCTTCTTTCTGAGATGTTGCCATCAGATGCCTCCGCGTCCACCACCTTCCATTTCTGGTTATCTATGAAATATGAAAATACTAGAGACTGACCAGTTTGGTTAAGGAGTCCAAACCTTAGCTCAATAACAATGTACTAAGCCTTCTCCTTGGTCAAAGATGTGGGCAACTGGTATCAAAAGAAATATAGAAATAGCTGTTAGGGCAACATAGGAAACAGTCACTCAAAAAGACATCAGCCTTTTTAAGACTAACTATACTTTTAAATTTACAAAAACAAACAAACAAGCAGCCCTGGCTGGTGTGGCTCAGTGGATTGAGTGCTGGCCTGAGAACCAAAGGGTCGCAGGTTTGATTCCCAGTCAGGGCACAAGCCTGGGTTGTGAGCCAGGTCCCCAGTAGGGGGGTGCACAAGAGGTGACCACACATGGATGTTTCTCTCCCTCTCCCTCTTCTTCCCTTCCCCTCTCTCTCAAGATAAATAAATACAATCTTAAAAATGACAAGCACTGATTGAGCACTTATTGTCCTCTTGGTACTGAGCAGAAAATGAAGTGGGAAGATGCGGAACTGGCATCTCACTCCACAAGTGACCTTGGAGGGAAGAGAGTACCAATGGCAACAATCGCTGGCATAGGTGATATAGACATGGACAGATAAGAGACGGAGAACTGTTACTATTCATTGTTGCCCTTGGTTATTTTTAACAATGTTAATATATGCTTACTATTAAAAATTATATATATTCATAGATTAATAAGTGAAAAATCTTTACCTCCTCTAGCTCTTCAACATAAAACTCTCCTTATCACTTCACCCTGCCAATTCCTTCATCCTTATTATTTTATAGAATTAAAATGTTTACCTATTCAAATATATCTCTCTGTAGTTATGTAGCTTTTGTTGTTACTTAACATGGTCTTTACTACTTCAGTATCATATAAATACTTTTTAACGTACTTTGAGTCTTTTAGCTTTGTCTTGTCATTGTTATTATTGGTGTAGTATTTAAATACTTAGTGTATTTTTGTGTGTGCTATAGGGTATGGACTAACTTTTTTTTGGTAAAAACACCCCATTGTCCCAACAAAGCTGTAGCTCATCTTTTCACCATTAACTTGAGTGTATCCGTATCACTGTGTTGGACAGCAGCTCTTTTTTACCTGGCTAACATCACATCCAACCACCGTCTAACAACATCTCCACCTTCTTTGGGAAGTCCTGTCAATCCTTTCTTCCGTGGAGTTTTCATGGAGCTAGCAATTATCTTTAATCTGCTGAAGTAAGAGGGATGGTCCCATCACCTAGTCTAGGTCAGTCTGTTTGTGTCTGTGGAATTTTAATCATAAGAGCTGACACAACATGACCAGGGAGAGCCAGTGGAACCAATGATCTGTATTTTGCCAAAGTCAATAACCATTCTTTTCCTTTTCTCACTTGATCTCTCAGTGGCATGTGACATAGTTGACCACTCTCTCCTTAAATCCTTTTCTGTTGACTTCCCTATCCCCACAACCATCTAGACTGCCACGTGTCTCAGTGGCAACTGTTTTTCAGTCTCCTGTGCTCCTGTGCTCCTATGTCACTCCTCTACGCTTTACATAGGGCTCTGAACTTGGCCATCATCCCTAATTGATCTCTTTTGGAAATTATTTTACTAGTGCAGTTTTTCAGGGATTTAGTGTTTGCTCTCACTAGAATATAACATCTTGAAAGGCAAGATTGTGTCTGTCTTGTTCAGTGCTCTGTCAGCATCACCCAGTATAGTGTTCGGCACATGGCACTTAGCAATAAATGATTGTTGAATACCTTGAAAACCATATGACTTTCTTAAAAACAATATTTTAAAGTATGCATTTTTCTGCATACATTTCTTGCATCTCTTCTGAGTGCTGGATATGGTGTTAGACAGTGGGACTATAAAGCTACTTGGAATAACACCTCCATTCTTGAAGAACTTACGGTCTAGTCAGTGGTTACTAGAGAGAGAGAGAGAGAGAGAGAGAGGTCTTGGATATTTTGGACATTATGGAAAAACCTCAGAATCATATGGGAAAAAGATAGGTGAGAAACTTTTCAGTTAACTATGTAAAGTTACCCCCTGAGATTAATGAAAAAAGCAATAAACCTTAAGTCTTTTTTATACCAAGGAAAAAGGTAACATCTGAGAGAAAAGCATCATCTAGAAACATAGCCATAGATGGAAGCCTCCATTGCCGAGTTCAATGACTGTAATCTCACATGACCCCATTTTGGCAGCCATTAGCTAGAACACTCCAAATGATCTAACTGGGAGGGAGAAAAACCATTTCCAAAAACACCCAAATCATGTAACACTTCATTACTCAAAGATAACATCTTCAGTCATATTTTGAGTAGTAAATCAAGGAAGTTATAGCAACGGGCTTGCAATATATTCAGGAACTACAGTAGAATCTGTCTTAAGTTTCGTTATGGACTTCAACATTTAATATATGACAATATTTATGTATAGAAGTTTGGACTCCTGGCCCTAATAAGTCATTTTAGGGATGATGAGGAGAGAATACAAAGTATTCAGCACACAGATGCTGGCAAAGAGCTTTGCTAGGTCTTCTACCACTCAGCTTTAGGTCTCTTTTTCAGTTCCAGGCCAGTTCCTCTTTTCATTCTTACTTTCTCTTTAATCCAAGAGTCTCCAGCAACTCAGCCAACTTCCCTCTAATTTCTAAAACAGTTCTCATTGTATGCCAAGTTTTATGCCAACGGAGTATTATTTCAGAACGTGAAAATTTAAAGTTATCTGGAAGACTATGCAAAAAGAGCCAAACATAATTTTGGAAGATTTTTTTAAGAAGAAAGAAGGAAAATTTGCTTCGTAGAAAACAAAAACTCACTAAATACTATAACACAAATTGTGTAAAATTAGTTTTTGGAGTAGATAAGTGGAACCAAAGAATAGACTGGAGAACACAAAATATAGCCCATAGATGTAAAAAATTGCATGTGATTTCATGTTAGACTTTACTGCTTGCTAGCAACAACCACAAACAATGATTAGTTCAGAGATTTTTGTATGTCACAGAATAGAGGGTGATTTAAATGAAGAGTTCCCAAGAAATGCAAGTATAAGGCAAACTCCAAGAGTTCCAGTATTAAAACGAAACAAGAACAACAACAAACACCTCATGGGTTATGTCTAGGTGGTGTCAATATAGGTCACTGGTGACCACAATAAGGTCAGTGAAGTGGTAGAAAAAAAATACGAGGTTGGTATTTGTTAAAGAGAAAATGGAAGGGGAGAGAAAGAGAGAGAATTAATATAGATAACTGTTTGGAAGACTTCTACCTGTGAAGAGTTATAGAAAAGTCAGATGGTAGCCAAAAAAGATATTCGATCAATTGCAGTTTATTGTATTTGTTTGAAGATATATAATATTAAGAAGTAGTTGTATGCCAGTTAGAATGAGGCAAATCATAAAGAGAATTTGGTAATTCTGGAAAGAAAGTATACCATTGTTAGAACAAATTCTTCCAGGTGACAAGATGGAAGTCAATATTTTTAATGATACAAAGGATATTTATTTTATAAGAAGAATGTACAATTTGATGCAAAAGGATGGTGAGACCAATAATGGAAATATATGTTGTTCTATTTTCTCCTGTGAAATATGCAATGAAGTCATCACCTGAAAAACATCAAGGATGAGAGATTAGAGATTTTAACAGAAAAGAGAAGGACGAAATGATCATCACAGATGGGAAACGTGAAACCGAGGAAAAGGATTGAAGTGCGATATGATCTCCGGACAATGCAGTGGTGTATAGAGTAGTGTTGCATGAACTGAATCTTGGTTGTGCATGGAAAATGCCCTGTCCACGACTCCCCTGTTAAGTGGAGCTTGATTATTTATCTGTACCTTATATCCCTCAAGGCCTCATGTGCCCACTCAGGATAGACATGGATTCCCATGCACACAATATTTAACTTCTCTGGTACAGAAATGAGAACATTGACAGTTACATTTTGCCCTGAAATAGTGAGGTTTGGATGTTTTCCAGACAAGATGAGAGCAGGGTGTTTAAAGGAAATTAAGGTTATTTGTGATGAGATGCTATGCGCTGAGTCACAGAATTTAGACTGAGTAAAGTGGGAAATGAGGAGAGGAGGAGAATGGCACCAAGTAAAAAGCAGTACAGTCCAGTGACTGGAGGTATCAGTGAGGTTCAAGACTTGCTGTAGGAGGAAGTAAGGTTCAAAGCATAATAATGAAAGCCAAAGGGTAGGGTGTTTGACCCAGACATTCTGGATGTGCTACAAGTTTTGGTGTTGTTGGGAATAGGGCAGGGCAACTTGAGTGGGTGGCTGAGGTCATTGAAACTAAAAGGTCACTAATTAAAGAGGACAGAGAGATGGGTGTGTCAGGAACTATGAACGTTCGAATCACCAATTATAGTAATAGTGGCAGTAGTGCTGAGGGAATCAGTGAGTGAGATCTAATGAAACTAATCAATGAAGGAGGATGACACAAGAGGGATAAATGGCAACACGCCTCAAAACATCTCTAAGGAAGGAGAATTGAGGAGTGAAATGGAAGAAGGAGGACACTAATGCACACAAGGTCTCGAGGGAGGAAAGATGTGGGACAGTAATCAAGCTCCACTTAATAGGGAAGTAGAGAAAAGAGCATTTTCAATGCACAACTAAGTGCCAGTTAATGCAACAGGATAAAGGAGGTGTTCATAAAATACATAGAAGGTTGATGTGGTTTGTTGTTGATGGACCATGAGCTCCAGAGAGTCAGGTGGAAGAGCCCTGGTCAGAAAGAGAGATTTCAATTACTGGCCTTCAGAGAAGGATGCGGATGAGTCGTTCACACCAGGGCACAGCTTAGAGGATGAGATGAATAGCATTGGTCTAAAGCACTGGGCTCGATCACTTCAGGATAGCCTGCCCCCGTAGAGATGGAGAATTGAAGGAGAATGGAACATGTGAGACATTTTTCTTTCATTCTTCACTAGAATTCTAATTCTGGATCTTTAGATTCATGTTGGATGAATTCACTGTTAACAGCCCTTACTAATTGGTTTTAAATTATTTGTATTGTAAAAATATTCATGGTTGTCCTTAAAGAATTCAAATAGTGTAGAAGACTGCAAGTTGAAATGTAAATACCACCCTGTCATTCTAATACCTACAGGTATATTCTCTTAAAGCAACTATTGTTAACAATTTCTTATGTGTAATTTCAGAAATATTAAATCCAGAAGCACAAATACAATGATATTATGCACATTACCCTATACTTACTTTTTCTCCTTTAATTTAATAAAATTGGAGTTAGTATTCTCTAAGACTCTGCATACATCTACATACCTCATTTATTTAAAGGCTGCATAGTTCTCCACTATGAGATATATCCTGGATAAGGATACATTTATTATTACCATACGGGTCACCATTATTCCTGAAAGCTTAGAAGCATCAGGACTAATCCTTATTAAGAGTACTAATCAAGCATCTCAGCAAAAGTCAATAAGGAATCAACTCAGAGTCAAAAAATGAGTGATGAGACCGGAAGTATTGCCCTTCAGGAAGCATGTGACCTGGGTCTGCGGTTTGTCACTACCACATGTGAAACCAGCAGTGGGGCAAAGCCTTGACTGGAACAGTGGCACTGTCACTCTGAAGTGTTAACAACACTTGTGCTGATGTTGGCATAACCAGTTTTTATTGAATTAACAGAATGGGAGTATGATGCTTTTGTGTACTGTGATTATTCATTGATCTCCTGGTGCCCTTGGAAACAGTGTACTATAATCCTCTCCCTATGAATAATTCTATTCCTCTTATTTAGCTAAATTTATTTATTTTATTTACATCTTTATTGCACTGAAAAGCAACAACAAAAATAGTTATTTCACATTGAAAGGCTCAGCATCGGACACATTCAAGAACCAACACTCCCATAAACTATTGTTTACAGAAATAACGCCTCAATGTATAGAATAGGTGCACTCCCGTTAATTTTACTTTAAAAGTGAAGTTTGCTTTCTCATCGAATTGGTCACGAAATGGAAAATATGTTGCCTCACAAAATCCATAAAGTCACTGAATTTTTAAAAGGCATTTTTGAGAGAAGTTTTAGGTTCACAATGAAATTATGAGGAAGGTACAGAGATTTTCCATGAGCCCCCTGCCCCCCTACTTCCACAGCCTCCTCCATTAAGAACATTTATTACAGTTGATGAACCCACATTGACACATCATAGTCAATTTGGGTCCACAGTTTTTGTTAGGGTTCACTCTTTGTTTTATAGTGTATGGGTTGGAGCAAGTATATAATGACATTCATCCATCCTTATACTACCAGACAGAGTATTTATTTTCATTGCCCTAAAAATCTTCTGCACTCCCTCTATCCTTCCCTTCCCTCCTCAACCCCAGGAAATACTGATTTTTCTTTTTTACTGCCTCTATAGATTTGTCTTTTCTAGAATGTCATATATTGGAACTGTAAGTATGTAGCCTTTTCAGGTTGGCTTCTTCCACTTGATAATATACATTTAACCTTCCTCCATATGGTTTTATGGCTTAATAGCTCATTTCTTTATAGGGATGAATAATATTTTATTGTCTGGATGTACCATAGTTTATTCATTCACTGACCTAGTAGAGAACATCTTGGTCGCTTCCAAGTTTTGGCAGTTATGAATAAAGCTGCTGTAAACATATATGTGCCGGTTTCTTTGTGGCTAAAAGTCTCAACTCCTTTGGGTAAATACCAAGGCACATGACTGCTGGATCATTTGGTAAGCGTGTGTTTAGTTCTGTAAGAAACTGCCACACTCTCTTCCAAAGTGGCTGTACTATTTTTGCATTCCCCACCAGCAATGAATAAGAGTTCCTGTTGGTCCACATCCTCACCAACACCTGATGAATTTTTATAAAAGTATTAAAAGCAATTAATTTTCCATAGTGATGGAAACTATTTTGCTCAGTCTCATAGCAGAGTGGCTATATCCCAGCTATAAGAAATCCCACCATTTTCCCTTCGTGTTTTCTTGGATCTTTTTATCATTTCATAAGAATTATTTTTAGTTAGAAATCTTCAGATTCCATATTTAGTTTCTATGGCTTAGCCTCTCTCCTTCCTATAATAGGATATACTTTCTTGATTTTCACTTATCAATATTTAATCTTTTCTAAGATTCTTTAATGTCTCCATTGAGGTCTATCCACATTCTCTGTCCATGAATATGAATATGTTCCATTTATAGGCACTTCTCACTGTGAAGGATGAGATTCCATCCTAGCCAATCAGCACTTTGAGGATCCCTAACAATATTGAGTGGGATGGGGATAATTATCTAGTTGGTTCAATAACGAATTCATCTTAGACCTTTTGTGACATCTCCTGAGAAGGCACCTTTTTTCTTTCTTTTGATTTAGGTCAGTGAGGATGTTGGCTTGAAATTGCAGGTGCCATTTTGCCATCAGAAGAAAACTGATACTGGTACCAATGTAAATTAAGAGAAATCTAGGAGGTAGAAAGAGACCAGGTTATGATGATGTCATTTCATTCTTTGAACCACATCTGTCTTAATCCATTTGGGCAACTATAAAAAAATACCACAGACTGGGATGCTTATAAATAATAAATTAATATCATGTACTCTCTGGGAGCGAAAATTCTAAGACCAGGGGGCCAGCAGGGCCTGGAGAGGGCCCTCTTCTGGCTGAAAGGGGCTTAGTGGGGTCTCTTTTTTAATAGGACTAATTTCATTCACTTAAGGTGACTGAAGTACCTCCCAAAGGTCCTGCCTCCTAGTATTACATGGGGCATAAAGATTCTGGCATCCAAATTTGGGAAGATGGAACATTGAATTATGCAGAATTCCTCCTGAGTATAAATTCCTTTTTTATCATTATCCCCACCATTAGTATTCATCGTAATCCACTTCGAGAAGGGCTTTCTTTCACTTGGAACTTAAACATTCATAACTGATGGAAGAACATGTGGGAAAATTCAGTCTTCCTCAGCACATTCCTATATGGTGTTTAAGAAACCACTGTGGTGAGGCCAGGTTTGTGGGCTTTGCTGGCCACATGATGCATTTGGGGTTCTATTATCGGCACGATAGGAATTTGTTGGAGTCGAGAATTGGGAAGTGAGGTAGAGACACATGCGGCTACAGGGAGACCAGGCTCTGTGTAAGCCATGTGATGGATGACAAAGGCTTAAACCAAGTGTTGACAGTGGAGATGGGGAAGTATATGGACCTGAAATATTCTGTAGAAAAATGTATAGGTCATAAATCCTAGGCTTCTACAGTTCTAACATTCTACCATTTTCTTGACCAAAAGGCACAATTGCTAGTTTACTCCAGTAAGCTTTTTTGGTATTTTGAAGGTTTTTTTTCCCCAATTCAATTTTCCCCAGCTCTGGACATAGCACTGTAACATCATAGATGACTTGTTTTTCCTTCCCATGACTGTCCTCTGATCCTTCCTCGGCCTTCCTTTCTCCCCAGGAACAAGAGGTAGAAAATAGTAACCAATGAAATTTGCACTCACTCTCCTAATAGTCAACAATATTATTTCATTGCTGCAATGGATTTTTTATTCAACAATGTTTTTTAAAAGATAAGTTAATCCAGCTGCCCAGTACATGAAGAGAGACATAAAAGTTATTGCTTTGGATGCTCCTTCGGGCAACCCGCTTTCATTTTTCTTTACTGCCTCCCTATCTGTCAGAAAGGGGAAAACTATCATTGCTGTTCACTGATCTCTTGCACTGTCACACGCAACTAACCAAGAAATAATATTTTTCTAGGTAATGTACTTTCATGTTTGATTTGATGGAATTTCATGGAGTCCTGGCATGGTTCTGAAGTTGTCTTTAAAGACCCTGTGGCTTTTGCATTCACAGAACTTTGCCTTACACACACCCATTCTTACACCCCAGCCCCTGCCTCAAAATCAGCAATAGCGTTTATCACTTCATTCCTCCTAGACCTGAGCAGGACAACAGAGTGAAGGTGAGGGGCTTGGTAGATTGTAAAGTGGGAATATGCTCTATAGATTTGCCTCACTTTACAAAAAGATGTGTTCCTAAAAGTTAATTGGTTTTAAAATACATCTAATTATATTTTTTAAAACTCTGGGAAGTAGACTATTTAAGGGCTATATTCAAAGGACCTCAGCAGCTAATCTTTCTTTGCGGGTAAAGCTGTGTCCTTTTGTAATGCACATACTCATGACTGAATTGATCTATTTTGTTATCAAAAAGATTTGTATTTGACTCTCACTAATGGCATGTTTATGCCATTACTTTTGAGTGACCAATTATTATAATGCCAAGAATCTCTTTCTCAATCAGGCACACAAACTTAGTACCAAGGTATAATAATTAATTCCCAAGAAAGGACCACTTCATTTATATTTCTGTTCTTCCTAAAATAATATCTCCACACGTCAATAATATTAACACTGATCATAGGAATAAACAAATAATTAGTGTCTTTTTTATATGACTATTGTCCAATGAACCTACTTGTTTTTCACTCTTGTGGTTGTCTTTATTCAGGCCCTAACCAACCCCCCAACAAATAAAAATATTTTTAAAGGTAAGTATGTTTGTAATTTTTTAAAAAGTGTATGTGCTTTCTATGTGAGAGCAGGAATCCAGATGCTTGACAACATGTCCATGTGTATACGCCCCAATCAAGGCATCACGTCAGTATTCAGATACCAAATGTCTTCAGTGGAAAGAGAACAGGCATGTAGAAAAATGTTACAGGAATATGTTTGTCCTGTCAAAGTCTGTGAGGTACCTCACAGTGAGCAGGTACCAAGGAAAGGCTGCCTGTGGTCCACAGGAGAGAACTTCTTCTTTACCTTGACCAGGAGACCCCCTCAAAGTAAAGGACAAAGAGTGTTCTCTGGGAACTGGGGGGAAACATGTGCAAGCAAGGAAACATGGTTTGAGCTGATAATTTTGGAATTACTTAGATACAGAAGAATGTGCTATATAACATGGGTCTTACCAGAAAAGTAAGTGAACAGCTAGAGAAGCACTTGTGTGAGCATGCTGCCACCAAAACAAAAATTCCCAAGGCCTCCAAGGCAGGAGAGTGGCAGTGAGGGTCCCGAAGGCCTCAGATAAAACTGCAGAACATGGAAGGGTTGATTATTTAAAATAATTTTTCTTAGTAACATTTTCCTTCAAGACTGAAATTTCAGGGTCTCGGATTAGAATTCACATAATAAAGACAAATGTAAGGGATAACAAAATCATTACAGTGATGCATATTTAACAGTCTACTAATAATGCATCTAGTACTTACGCTTCTAAAATCATAACATCTCCCTGCCTGCCCCATGTGGCTCAGTCAGTTAGAGCATCGTCCCATAAACTGACCGTTTGTGGTGTAGGTTCCAGAGGACACAACTGACCGATGTTTCTTTCTCTCTTTATCTCTCTCACTTCCTCTCGCTCTCTGAATTCAATAAATATATAGCCAGGTGAGGGTTTAAACAATCATCATGTTTTCCTAACACAAATAATGTGGACTATCTTTCTAACGAGAAGGTACCGAGGAGATTTCCAGTTCCTTACGCAGACGTCCCTCTACCTTCTAAGGAATCATCAGCTTCTTCCATGGTGCTTCAGGAGCCCAGAAAATGTTTCCTTCTCCTGCACTGAGCATTTCCTGAACCCCCAGCTCCAAGTTGGCTTCATCTCACTGAGTCTACAGGTCTTATGGAAATTTCACATTCCATAAGTTAGAATTTCAAACAAAAATAAGTATATGTTTTTTAAAAATTTGTTTTAGACTTTGTCCACTGTCTCATCCCTGTTAAGATAAGGAGTGCAATCCAGTAATGCTAGATATCTATACAGTGCTTCTGTTAAGCTCTGAGTAAAATATTTCACTCCACGTAAGGCAGTGCAGTTGTGAAAACGTGGTTTTCTCATATTCTCTGACAATATTTTCAAGAGCTTAAATATCTGGTTGTAATTAGCATATATATATTAATTAGCATGCTATAGTCAGTGGACACTAAAGTGAAAAGATTAGTAGAACATAGTTTTTCCTTCAAGGAGCTGTGGTCTAGTAGGAAAACAAGAAAGCAAGACAAGCGAAGATCGATAACATAGACAATACTATGGAATAAATGTTATGATGGCTTTTAGTAGAGGGCATAGACGGTCCTCAAAAGGAGCTGCACTTAGCCCTTTTTTGTGCAAATTACTTTTAGGCTTAGAAAAACTGTAATGTATATCATTGCACATTGAACAGCAATAATGTTCAACTATCCATTTATTTCAAGCTGAGGCAAAACAAGTAAAACAGAAAAGAAAGTGGAGGGGTCAATTTAACAGGTGAATCTATTAGAAAAATTTCCCCTCTTATTCTTACCAGTCCCTTCAAAACTCAGGCGGAATTATTTGTGGAGATTGTGACACTCAATGACCTGTAAGATGGACTAAACAATATGTTCAGTTATTTCTAAAGAATCACATTGAGATAAGAAATTAATAAATGATGAACTTGGGCAGGAATAAAGGTCTTCTTCCATGTTTAATGGAGGAGAAAAGTTATAACGTGGGGCAAAATAGGGACTAGATATTATGGTCGGCACCTTCGTGTTTTTATTTTTGCACTATTCCTCATTGAACAACTGTTGAAAATGACTTGTAATTGCACACACAGAATGAAGCATCTTGCCAGTGGGGGGAAAACGATGTGGTTTGGGATTAGATATATTTCAACAGATTTCAACGGATTGTTTTAAAATGCCAGGGAAATAATAGATTATGGGATAATGGTAGACACAGAGTGAATCGCCTTTATTTTATAAATATAGGAATATGAGAACATTGGTTTAATTGGTTAATACACACATAAAAAAACAAAGTAAGACGATTTTCACATATTGGTCTCAGTAACCTAAACATTCAGTAGGTTAAATCCAATTAAATATAGAATATGTATAAAATATTCACCCTGGAAGGGGAATAAAAGTCTCTTAGTTGCTGATCAGTAATAGCAACTTTAGTGAGATTCAGGACTTTCCTGTTAGGGAAACTCTAGGGAAACAGTTTTTAGGCATCTTAGAAAAACAGCATGCTTGTCAACCAAATTGTTGTTCTTCAGTCTTCCATTCATTCCATCACAGGTCGTGATGTGATGTCATCCGTTTTGTTAATTGACTTTTTCCCCTTTTATCTTCGTCTTTACTACCCACGGTATCTGAATATTTAATTATTTTTCTCCAGTGTGAATTACCTCTCATGACAGCAGAATGAGCCCGTGATACCAGCTTTGCATATGGTTTGACTTGTTCTAGAACAATCCACTTGATTTGTCAGAGCCTGGTGGCTCTGATCCTTGCAGAATCTACCGTCCGATTTACAGGCTGAATGAAAGAGATGCTGTTCCCCCAGTGGGAAGGCTCCCCCGACGGCTATCTGCAGCTTGGCACCCCTCCCCCAGGAATGCTGTAATGTTAACTCACACTTCCCTCGGAGGGAAAGCAATTCAAAGGTAAACAATCGGCTACCTCTCCCAGACATCTGACACATTATGTACAAAGTACCCTTGGTCCTGCAGGCTATTTTGTCAGCCTGGATCTTTAAAGTGGATAGCACAGCGATTTAAAAGAGCCACCCCGACAAGGGCGTGGACATGCCTCGGCCTTCCCTTGGCTACATTTCAAAGAAACCGCACTGGCCATCTGAGCAGCTCTGCTTTATATTCGACAGAAAAGACACATCTTCTGAACGAGGGGGGAAAAAATCTACCAGACTAGAAAACATGGCCAGCACAGTTGTGTTGATAGATATACCCCGATAGATAGCACATGCAATAGATAGCACATGCAAGCAGTAATGAGCCTCATTCCCATGATGTGCGAGTGTAATGTTTCTACTGGGTTTGTTTTTCCTTAACCTGGTTTTTGATTCTGTAGGAACACAGTCTGGTTGTAATCTATTTGGAAGCATATGGTGATATGGCATCAAGCAATTTATCCTTTGGATGATTTGATAAAGATCTGTTCTCAATAGGGTGATAAATCTATTTCCTTTTTTCTAAAATGTTTTATTGTTGTTCAGTTACAGTTGTCCCCATATTCCCCCCATCACTCTCCCTGCCCTGCCCAGTCCCTCTTTCCACATTCAGTCCTCCCCCCTCCACTGTCCTTGTCCCTGGGTCCTTTATACCTGTTCTTTGATGACCTTTCCTCTTCTTTCCCGTTATCCTCCTCCCGGTGCCCCTCTGGTCACTGTCAGTTTGTTTTTTATTTTCACGTCTCTGGTTCTATTTTGCTCGCTTGTTTGTTTTGTTAATTAGGTTCCACTTATACCTATTTTATTACATTGAAACACAATTTTGTATTTTAAAATCATTCTTAGTTGTGACAAATGCATCGCAAGAGTTTTTTCTTGGTTTGTGCTGATTTACACAAGTCACAGGAAACTGGTTAAAGGTCTAAAAGATAGCTTCTTTAACATTTTAAAAAAATTTCAGTGAATTCCCCCAGGTAATTGTGAAAAAATACTGTATTTTCAATTTAAGTCTGTTTTTTTCCCCACCTGGGCGTAAATTATCTCTCATAGGTTTTTACCTATGAAAAAATTTTTTTGGAGTAAATTATGCTTGCATAAAAAGAGGCACATGAATGCACAACTTTCTGGCATTAGTCTCTAGCTCTTCAACAAAGGAGGGCCTGACAGCCTTCAGCAAGTGCCACCAAGCACGTGATGACCTCCGTTGAGGTCTTGTATGTGTCCCACTTAGACCTCATTCCATGCTGTTGGTCTGTGTTACAGCAACTTCTCCTTACTTCAAGGCCTTCACTGTCCATTTTGGTTGTAACACGCACTTGCTTTATGAAAAAAAAGTCATCAGTAGTTAATATCCATGGAAGTCTTAGCCATTGGCAGCATTCTGCAAAGCATTTCAAAAATAAGCCATTTGATGAGAGCTTGCTTCTCTTTCTCCCACCGAGACCACAGATCCTTTCCTCCACTGTTGGACAGTGATCCTCTGAAGTCGACGCCATGGAATAGATGCACTACACAACTTTTCCCTGGAGCATTATTTTTATTTAATGTGTACATTAAAATGAGACCTTTCATAGGCCCAATCTCCCCACTCCAAGCCCACAAATCTAGCAGAAAGACCAACATTAAAACTAATAATAACACTACTCCATAGATTCAGAGAAGTACATTGGAAAACATGTAGATTTTTAAGGCTTAGACTGGGTCCAAATTGTAGTTCCTTACTTAATCTCTGTGGTTTCTTGGTCAAAGCATGCGTCAGATTTCTGAGCTCCTACTCGATGGGGATTGTGATAGTGCAGGCCAGAGTCCCAGGCACATTAGGCAATTTTGAAATTCATGGCATTTGTGGTAGCGACTTGGGAATCAGAAAATGGGCAATAAGTACAACATAAGCTCTAACTACCCAAGAATAAAAGAGGAGATGAAAACCCTGCCTAGGTTTGTCACATAGCTAGACAGCCTCACATGAAGGCACGCATTCTAGATAAGTACCGTCACCCAGGGGCGTCGGTTCTCAAATTCCTAAAGTTGGTTTGGAAGTAGCAATAATTCCTGACATGCATGATTGCCTTCACCACTGTACTTCAGATAGCACTTCTTGTCTGTTCTACTTCCATCTGTAGCTGGGTGGACTCTGCTACTATATGTGTAGAAAAATTTAGAGAAGTGGGTAGAGTTCATCTTTTATACACCTTCACACCAGCATGCCTTGGCATGCCACTCTGCCTTTTTCTTACCTCTCTCTTTAACATTTCCCCTTCAAGTACTATTTTGTTTTGTGAGTCTTCATTTATGGATTGAAATATATATATTTTAGTTGCAAAAGGAGGATTATTAAATATATTTTATTAGTTCTTCACCTCATTGCCAACTTCCCCACTATTTCCTATGATGGTTCTTTCTTCACAACTTCTTTCTCCAGTTTTAATTTCCATTTTTAAACTTTTGTTGAATAGCTTTCTATGTCAGTTGCTAAGGCATACAGAACAAAATCAGAGTGGTTTCCTGATCTCAAGGAGTTTGCTTTAAATATAACATCATATGGTTGAACTCTATTCATTAACATTATAATGTATTTGTTTATTCAAAAACATACTGAATGACTGCTAGATGTCAGTCTCTCACTTTACCTCTGGTAGGAGAACTTACTGTTTTCTATCATGGATTTCCAGTAGAGTATGGGCAGAGTGGGAGGGGGTGAAAAAATTATTCTACAAATAAATATATAATGGTAAATTTTGATGAGCTGATATAAAGTAACAAAAAGCTAGTTTTACTATGTTAAAAAATAAATTTTAACCAAGAATTTTATATCCAGAAAAACTGTCTTTCAAAAAATACAGGCGAAATACACATTTTCAGATAAAATAAATTGAGACCATTTGTTCCCAGCCAACCAACCGAACAAGAAAGACTAAAGGAAATTCGTGCTGAAAGCAAGGGACCACAAACAGCAATTGAAATACATACACACATACCCATGCACACACGCACACAGACTCAGAGAGAATGGTAATGGGAACTGTGTAATTGTAAAGATGAGATAAATATTTCTTCACTCTTTTATTAACTGATTGTAATATTATAAAATTATATTTTAACCATAATGTGGTTCTATAATATATAGAAATATAATGTGTGGGGCAGTAATAGCACAGAAGTGGAACTGTACTGAAGAAGATCATTAACAATACAGGGTAATTCAACTCCACAGGAACAAATTAGGAGAACCACAAATCACAAATAAGAGGATACTGTAAAAATTCTACAAATTTGTCTTTGTCTTCCTTTCTTCTCTGAGCTTTTAAAAAAGACATAAAAGTGTATAAAGTAATAATTATAATAATGTATCACTAGATTTGTCATATGCATGATAGTAATGGAAAATGGAGTGAGAGAAAACTGGACTAATATTTCTCTATCTCACTGGAATTAAGTTAGTATAAATCTGAAGTAGATTCTGATAAGTTGTACATTGTAAAGCCTACAACAACTGCTGTGAAAGTAAGTTTTAAAAATAGTAAAGAATTATTAAAGAAATTTAAATAGCAAAGTATAAAATAATCAGACGTATTACAATCTACGTGGTAATAATCACCATTTTATACAATCTCAAAATCTTACAGCATTATACTTACATTCTCCCCTCCCCATTTGTGTACTGGTCTAGATTATAATTCCAAGCTATGAACCCCACAATTCATTCACATTATTTTGCTTTAAATAATTAACTATTTTTAATACATTAGAAATTAAATCAGAAAAAATATTTTGGCCATCTTTACTATTCCATTTTCTGTTCCCTTTTATGCTTACACAATTTCATCTAATATTTTTTTCTTCTTCTTTTAGAATTTCCTTTACCACTTTTTGTAGCTCAAACATATCAGCATTAAATTATAGTAAGTTTTAAACCTGAAAGAATGTATTTCCACTTTATTTTGGTATGTGTACTTTTATTATCATTCAGTCTGAAGTACTTTGTAAATCAATGTCTTGTTTAACACTCGGGTCATCTGGAACTGTGTTATTTAATTCCCAAAGAATGGAGATTTTTTTGGATATTTTCATAAGTATTTTATTGATTTTGATTTCTACAATATTTTGCCATGTAAAATATGCACTTTTTCACCCAATTTTTTGAGGGAAAAATAAGGATGCGTATTATACATGGTATCAATGATCACACACCACGGGTATAATAATGGGTATAATAGTCCCATGTATAATGCACACAAAAATGTGGGTGCACATTATACATGGCAACTATGGTAATTTAATTCCCTTGTGATCAGAGAACATTATTTGTATGATATTTTTCTCTTCCAATTTACTGAGAATTTTTTATTACCCATCATATGATTTATCTTGGTGACCATATGCTGTACCCTTGATATAATTTGTTTTCTGAAGCTGTTATGGGTTAGTGTAGTATAAATATTAATTAGATCAAGATGGCTGGTGGTGTTTATATCATCCATGAACTTTTTGTTAAGATGGTCATTTGGTAACAGAGGCATGTTAAAATGTGTTCCTCCGATCTGGGGACTAATTTTTTATTTAATTCTTTCCACTTTTGTTTCTTGTGTTTGAACTTTGTATTTAAACACATTCCTGTTTTTCTTTATTTCTTTAACAATGCTTTTTCTTAAAATATGTATTTCTAAATATTGAAATAGCTCTGCTAGCCTTCTAATACTTAGTGATTTTTTTCTATCCACATACTATCAAGCTATCTGTATCATTTTAATTACATCCCAAGCAGTTAATTCTGTTTTCTAAATCTACTTTGATTATCTTTGCCTTAGAAAGTAACAAGCATACGGCATTAACGTTGAGTATAACTATTGACTTAGTTAGGTTTTCATTACCAGTGTTCTATTGCTCCTCTGTTTCTCCTTTATGCCTCATTCAAGATGATTTAAATACGTTTTGAAACTTTCAAGTTGATAAACAGGAAGTTTCTTTCCCTGCTTCTTTCTTTGCTGCTTCTTTACAGTGGTTTCTCCAGGGATTGTAATATATATCCCTTTTTATTTTTTTATTGCTGTTGACATTCCATATTATTTTCTATTAATTACAGGTGTACAGCATAATGACTGGACTTTTATATGATGACAAAGTGATTCCCCTGATAAGTCTAGTTCCTACTTGGCACCCTACTTAGATATTACAATATTGTTGGCTATTTACCCTGAGCTGTACTTATATCCCCGTGACTATTCTGTAACTACCAATTTGTATTGGGTTGGCCAAAAAGTTTTTTGGTTTTATCCATAAGATGGCTCTAGTAGCATTTAGCTTGTGTTTAACCTCCTTTGAAATAACTTTGTTAGATTATATTGAGATAGCTGTCATATCAGTGTGCATTAAAAAAGCTTATCAAAATTGGTGAATATTTTGTAGCCATTGTAATACTGATGATGGAAAAATATACAACATTTTTTGGCATATTATGCTTTCTTATTTCAAGAAAGGTAAAAATACAACTCAAAGTCAACAAAGATTTGTGCCGTATTTGGAAAAGGTGCTGTGAATAATCCAACATGTCAAAAGTGGTTTACAGTTTCTTGCTACTATTGACATTTTGGCCAAATAATTCTTTGCCGTGGGGCTGTCTTATGCATTGGAAGGTGTTTAGCAGCACCCCTGGCCTCTGACCACTATGAGCCAGTAGCAGGAGACAGCTGACATACTTAAAATATCGAAATCCATAAAGTTACTGGCAAAAATGAAAAGTGTGTCTTTTATGTTAAGGGAAAAATATCAATGTATTTTTTGGCCAACCCAATAGTTCTTAACCCCATCCCCTCTTTTACCCAGTCTCCCAACACCTCTCCCATCTGACCACCATTACAACTGCCCGTTTATTCTCTACATCCATATGTCTGTTTCCATTTTGTTGGCTCATTTATTTTGTTGTTTATATTCCACACATAAGTGGAATGTGCCCATTGATAGACAATTGGATAAAGCAGATGTGGTGAGTGTGTAGAGTGGAATATTACTCGGCAATAAAAATAATGGATTCTTACCATTTGCGACAACATGGAAGAACCTGGGGGTATTATGCTAAATGGAATAAGTCAGAGAGAGCTAAACACATATTCTTTTTCTTTTTCTTTTTATTGTATTCTTTCCATTACCATTCACCCCCCTTCTACCCTCTTGCACCTTCTCCCACCCCCTCCCCCACAAAATCACCACACTGTGGTTCCTATCCATGAGTTCTTTTTCTTTTTTTTCTAAATCACTCCACAAACTTTCAGAGTCCAGCTACAATAAACCTTGTACCACCACCCACAAAATATAAGACATTTATTCCTTCTACTTTAAAATTTGTATTCTGTGGTTGTCATGAGTGATAAATTTAATATATTACCCAAAAGAAAATATAATTTTGCTTTATATAATTACATTAAATTTAAATAAATTTAGGGTGAACATGTTCTTTTATATTTACACAGATATTTGCCACAACCAAAGATTTTGTTCTCTGAAGATCAAATGTTCTCTTTCATTAAATTTTTCTTCAGGCTAAAGATCTTTTATCATCTCTTTTGTCAATGCGCTATAGAAAACTTACTTTGTTTTCTGTTATTTCAAAACGTGTTTATTTTTGCCTTTGCCTTTGCCTTGACTACTGAGGAATATTTTTCAAGACTATAACTTTCTGGGTTGATAGATTTATTTTTTCTTTCAACACTTTACACATGCTCCCTTCCCTCCCTACCTTCCCTCTTTGTTTTCTGACTTACATGGTTTCAAATGAGAAGTCTTTTGCCATTTGAATCATTTTCTCTCTGTGTGTATTTGGATCTCCCCTGAATGCTTTCAGAAATTTCTATTTTTCCTTAGTTTTCATCAGGTGGAGAAAGATGTGCTTAAGGAGGTGTCTTCTTAATAATCTTGCTAGGCACATGCCATGTTTCTTGATATATTTGCGTATTTTTGTCTACCACCAACTTTTGATACTGCTTCACTGACTCTTGAGGCTCTATTTTTTTTTTTTTTTTTAGTTTTCCTCCATTTGTTTTAAGTTACATGACTTCTCTTAATCTTTATCAAGTTCACTGACTCTTTCCTCTTCCATTTCCATTCTCTTATTAGGTCCATGCTATGACCTTTTAATTTAAGATGGAGTATCCTTCATTTCTAAAATCTTAATTTAGCTCTTTTTCATATTTTTTATTTCTTTGCACAGAGTTCCTCACATTTTCTTCATTATAGACATTTTCTTCATATAATTGATATTTCGATTAAACACTTTAAAATCCTACATGATAATTCCAACATCTGATTTATCTCGTTCATGGTCTCTGCTGCTTGTCTCTTGGCTTTCAATGTCCTTCACATACTCTCTGCTCATTAATTTTGGATTGTTTCCCAGGCATGGTGAATGTTATGTTGCTAGACTCAGAATTTATGTCTTGCCTTATTGTTCTAAAGAGGGTTGATGTTTTTGTTTTAGCAGACATTTCCCTTGCTTACACTTAAAATGCAAACTTCCGCTCTTCCAGTGATACAACTCACACCTCACTTACTTCTGTTGTCCTAATTTGAGGTCTGCCTCACACAGGTATGTTTCTGGGTACAGCCAGACTTGGGCAAATTGGAAAACATTAACTGGGCCGCCTTTCTGGTGATCTCTCCTTCCCAGAATTCCATCTTTACATTTCTGGCGCTATGACAAGACTGGGATTTTCCCAGTTTCTCAGACCAGTAGTACAGACAGAGTTTTCTATCAGAACTGAAAGCCACACCTCACACACCAAGGCTGCCGAACACCCACAAACCAAAGAAACGGTACATTGAATTCCCCCCGTACCAGTCACTTCCCAATTTGTACTCCTCTCTACAATATGTAATGTGTTTTTCCCCTTGACTTCTTATAATATTTTCTCTTTGTCACTGGGTTTCAGGAATTTAATTATGATATTATTGGCATGATTCTGTTTATATTTATCTTGGTTGAGATCACAGAGTTTCTTGATTCTATAGATTTACCTTTTTATCAAATCTTGAAAAATTCCAGCCATTTATTTGGTAAATGTTTTTCTTTTCTGCCCATCCTTTCTATGGGGTTCTAAATGTACATATGAGATGACTTCTCATATACTTCTTGTCATACACTTGAGATGACAAGATGACTTCATGTCATCTCACAGAGAACCGGTACTGCGTGCCTTTCTTCAGATGTTTTCATTTCTGTCTTTCATTTTGGATAGTTTTCATTCCTCTATCAAATTATAAATCATCTTTTTCTACAAGGCATAATCTGATATGAATCCTGCTCAATAAATGACTAGTTTGAACTGTTGTAATTTTATTCTTTGACATTCCATTTGCTTCTTTTTATGTCTTCCATTCCTCTACTTACTGTTTTTTCTTTAATTACTATGGTACAATAAGATTACAATGGCTATTTAACATTTTGTCTACTAATTCTTTGCTATTATTTTTATGTTTCTAATGACTGACTTTTTTGTCACCTAATTATGGGTTACATTTTCCTGCTTCTTTGAATGGCTGGTAATGTTTCATGGGTTACTCAGAACTGTGAATTTTTAATGTTATCTTCCTGGATTTTGTTGCCATTCTCTAATGGTTGTTGGCTTTGTTCTGGTAGACAATGAAATAGTCACAAATTAATTTCACCTTTGGAAGCTAATTTTTAAACTTTCTATGTGTGTGTCTTATGTAACCTTTACTCTTAGGATATTTTACTATCACAACAAGATCCAGCCCTTCTATAGTTTCTGTTACATTTTCCAGTTGGCCATCAAGAAATGCCCATTCTGATTGATGGGAAACTGACTGATTCTCCATCCTGTGCAAGCTCTCAGAACAATTCCACTCACAATATACTAGTCATTTTGTTGCACAGTCTTATAGATTTCTGCCATACATATATGCATGTCTATGTTCAAGAGTCTTACAGAAATTGTTTTCATCACTCCCTCCTCTGCAGAACTGTGACACACTACTTCCCACCAACTCAGATTTGCTGACTTCTCAATTTCCAGACTTCTGGATTCAGCAAGACTTTTACTTTCTACCTAGGATTCCGCCTTCCAGCTCCACAGCCCTTTTCTCTCAAAAATCCGGTTTTGAAACAAAACTGCCTGTATGTTTCAAAGTCCGAACATAGCTGTTTTATATATTTTGTCCAAATTTCCAGTTTTACAGACTGGAAGTTTAAATATGAAATATGGGAGGATACTCCATTATCCCTGTAGAGTTTTTAAAGTAATATTTACTATAGATGACAAGAGGTAAAACACGATGACATAGAGAAATGAAGTTTGTTGTGACTCTACTATGTGCCAAAACTCATATTTATTACATCTCATTCAATTAATATTACATCTCATTCAAATTACAAACCAGAAAGATGATTGCTCCAATATATCTACTGATTCATTAACTTGTATCTTCTATTTATAAGATCATTATTAAAGAGAAAAACTTTAGGGGTCTTCATGTTTGGCTAGGAAGTACATTTTACATCCATATGATGCCAGAAGAAGAAACTTTAAGATTTCAATCATCATATATAATAAATAGGATAGATAACCTCCATAAATATCATTGATTATCTGGTAATGACTGAAATAAATAATTAATTTTATTTTCTATTAGTAGCATATTGTAGCTCCAGATACTGAACATAATTTGATCAAGAAAAGTCAAGGGTTTTGTGTGTGTGTGTGTGTGTGTGTGTGTGTATGTTTGTATTTGTTCCATTGTCATTTAGTCCCCTTATGCCTGCTCCCCCAAGCAATCGCCACACCTTTGTCCATGTCCATGAGTCCTTTTTCCTTTTTGCTCAATCCTTCCAATCCCCTAACCTTCCCCCCGAGCCCCACTAGCTGTCATCCTGCTCTCCATCCAGAGAGAATCTAACCTACTGTTTATTCTTTCCAGTGTATTATTTATTTCAGATATTGCATTCTTTATTTGTAGCTGGTCCTTTTTATGGTTTCTTTGTCTTTTTTCATGCTATTGAGTACCTTAATAATCATTACTGTAAACTCTCTATTTCATAAATTGCTTGCTTCCATTTCATTTAGTTCTTCTGGGGATCTCCTCTTCTTTCGTTTGGGATCTGTTTCTTGTCTTCCCATTTGGGCTGCTTCTTTGTATTTTCTGCCTTATCTCTTAAAATAAACAATAGTTAAACTGATCAGTGGTTGAATAATCAGGTTGTAATCAGCAGCCAGGCTCAGCCAACAAGATGGGGCTGAGTAATTCCTATGGGCAGAGCTATTGCCTCCCCTCGGGCTGAAGCCACTTGGAGAGGAGTGCTCTCCTTGAGAAAGATGGCTCGTGCAGTAGGAGGAATGACTCAGCACAGGGATCCTGGCAGCTGTTTCTTCAGTTCTCTCCCCAGAGCCACCAATCCCAGAGTCCTCTCATGCACCTCTAGCCCACTGTGCTCTTAGTCTGTCAGAGCCCAGGGTAAGTGGCTGCAAACAAAATTTTGTGTTTGGTCCTTTAACAGGCTCTCTGAGTCTCCAGCTCTCTCTCCCTAGAAGACAGAAACCCCACTGCTTTTCACAGCCATTTGTTTTTTGGTTCCTTTCCCAGCTCTTGTGCTATGGGTTGGGGAACCCAGCCTGGGCTTTAGTCCCCACACTTCTCAGACCCCTGGCCACTGAAATATCTCTCCTTCAGCTGCTGCCTGTGGGAGCTCAGCCAGCCCTTCAGTGCCTCCTCCACACTCCCTGCCAGTCCTGTTGTGGTGAATGGCTTCTTCCATCTGTCCATGGTTATAAGGCTTGTTTCTAGCTAGTGTTCAGTTGATTATTCAGGATGATTTCTCTACCATTTAGTTATAATTCCACATTGGTCCTGGGTAGAAGTTAGTGTAGCTTCCACTTACTCCTCCGCCATCTTGGATCTGCCAAACCAATCTGCCCTGAAATGGACGTATTTGGCATTAATATTAATGCATGGTATAAAATGAGCATACACCACTGTGGGGCTCAGTAAGATAAAAAATCAAAGTACTATATAATATCCAAATAGAAGACCAGCTCCAACATTCACCGCCCCCCACCAAAAAAAAAAAAAAACCCTTTTATTTCAGGACTTTAAAAGCCTTAACAAGTTTTGTAAAATACATGTGAACAAATGTAAACAGTGTCAATCACACCTACAAATACAAGGTTGCGCAAAGTAGGTTTACAGTTGTGAGCACGCAAAACACAGAGTTTAGTCTTGTATTATTATTCATTAACTATGGTATCATTTTCCATATTAACAACTGTAACCTACTTTTGCCCCACCCTGTATAAAAGTAATACTAAATAACATATTATAATACTTCTATTTATTTTAAAAAATCATATTGTAAATTTATTATATAATCGTATGCCTACATTGAATTAAAAGCATGACTTTAGAGTGTTATTAAAGTATTTTGATCTTTATATTTCACATGAACTTTGAAATTATTACCAGATACTTTTATCTTTTAAGATCAACTTATGTCAGGGATTGGCAAACAAGGGCTCACAGGCTAAATATGTTTCGCTTCCTATCTTTGTAGATAAAATCTTACTGGACCATTGCCATTCCCATTTATTTATGTATGTTTGGATGCTTTCTTGCTACAGCAGCAGAGATAGCTGTAGCAGAATCTGTGTGGCCTAAACAGCTGAAATATTTATCATTTGTCCCTTAACAGAAAAAAATAATCAAGCCAAGCCTTATGTGTTTGCAGTAGTAGAAGAAAGAAATTAGGGCATGGGGAGGAAATGATGGGGAATGAGCAGGCCAAATTGTCGTTTTGGTCCCCATTCAAAGAGATGGAAGAGGGAGTATGAAGAGAATTATGTCCACATGGTTACTATACATATTACTCTTTGATCCTGCGCCTCACTTAAAATTATAAATTTAAAGATAATTTTTAGCATCTGGAAGAGAACCTAGAGATCATCTAGACTTTTAATAATCCCCCATATCCTGCTGAATTCTACTTTACTCATGTGAAATAAGAGTACGTTAATTTTTTAACAGCTAAAGAAAGGCCTAGATGAAATATATATTGTTTATGACAATGCTTCTTGAACTCCAGTGCCTACCACTGTTGGGTATGTGTCTGTCGTGTCCGTTGCATGCATTCTGGTTGTCTATCTAACCCCCCTCGTTGTAGTGGAAAGGAAACTAAGGCAGAGAGAAAATAGCTGGATTGGGCAAGATCTCACTAATTATTTTGTGGTGTTTGAGTAAATCAATTCACACTTTGTATTTCCTGTTTAACACAATTTTTGCTGCATTCCTTAGATCTGTTTTTTTTTCCTAGTTCCCTCTCCCCATTGCCAAACTTTGGACTGAAAAAAAAAATGTCCTCATCCTTCTTTAACCTCCCATCCAGCTCATAGGAATAAAGGCATCCTCAAAAATATTTGGCTTGAAACACAGTCATTGTTAGTTTTGGTTTGGTTTTTAATTTTTTCCCGTTTTATATATCTTTTCATCATATTTGAATTGTATGCTATATTTCCTTTTTTAGCTTACACATTCTATAAAACCCACATCTTATATAATAACAGTTAATATTTGAAGCTTACAGAAAGTTGAAAAAATATATATAGATACATGCACATGCATACATATATATTCATATATATATTCTCCCAGGTCTGTAAACATACAGGTATATATTGAAGATAGACACTTACATATTATTGGATTGGCCAAAAAGTTTGTTGTTTTGCTGTTTTTTGTAAGATGGCTCTAGTTGTGTTTACTTGTTTTTAACTTCATTCAAAACAATTTTGTTAGATTGTATTGTGATACCTGTTCTATCAGCATGCATTTAAAAATTCCCATCAAAATTGGTAAATTTTCACTAGTCATTTTAACATTAAAGACAGAGGTAATATTTTTAATATTCTTTTTCTTCCTCCAAATGGGAGGGTGAGCTTTATGATCTACACCACATCTTTGGCATGATATGCTTCATTATTTCAAGAAAGGTAAAAATGCAACTGAAACACAGAAGATTTGTGCAGTGTATGAAAAGGTGCCGTGATTGCTTGTCAGAAATGGTTCACCAAGTTTAATGCTGGAGATTTCTTGGTGGGCAATGCTCCATGATCAGGTAGACCAGTCAAAGTTGATAGCAGTAAAATATAGGCATTAATTGAGAATAATCAACATTCTACCACACAGAAGATAGTGGACATAGTCAAAATATCCAAATATTTATTTTATTGGTGAAAATAAAAAATATTTCTTTTATTTTATGGAAGAAACTCAATGGACTTTTTGGCCAACCCTTGAAGTAACTATAGATCGGTGCTACCCAAATGTCAGAATCAGATCTAAATATGACTTTTCTTAACATATGAAAGCCATAAGATTACTTTGTGTTAAACTATGAAATGTATTTCCAGGTACACGTTTAATCATCAGAAGCCAACAATTAGAACCAAATAAATGTGACTAAAACACAAGCTAAGCTCTTTGCCACCCACACCAAGGGCACATAAAACGTCCCCCCAGTGAAAATGATATTTTAGTATTCTGTCCTCAGTACCTGTACTGCCTGTAGTACCCAGGTCTCATGGTAGACACTCAATTGTTTAACAATAAATATTTTTCTTTCTCGAATGATTCCTTCATTTCAGTCTCCTATGGGGGAAAAATACTATTAGTGAACAAAGGACTTGAAAAATTACATCTTTCAAGCAAACCCTTTAAAATCTTTATGAAGTTCCCAAACATTTTAAAGCATTTTAATTTGTTTTGTGCTTTCTGTACTTGATGCCAAAGGCATGCTGTTGCCTGCCTCTGCTTGCTTCCAGGTGGAGGCAACCTGACTCTGTCTAATGGAGGGTGTCAGGAGGGCTGAGAGAAAGCCCGAGAGGGAGGTGCCATTTCCGAACCAGGCTCTACTGCTGCTTGTCACAAACCTCTTGGGGCGGCATCTGTCCTTGCTGTGGTGGCAATGGTGAAAGAGAGGGATGACCTGATAGTTTGTGGGAGGGTGGACCCTACTAGACCTGAAGAAGCCTCAGTGTTCTCCATGTCAGCCAGTTCTGTCTGAATCACTGTTTTCCAGAATTATCTCTCGTTCTATTGGTGTCACATATCAATACTTATTAAACAATGGAAGGCTGATGGTCACTCAAAAATCACTGAAATTTCTATTGTTGGCCCTAGTTTATAAATATTTACCTATGTAAAATAGTCAGCAGTGAACTCTGTGCCAACTAGGGGTCTGCATGTAGAGAATAATAATGAAAAAAAAATGTGTAATAAAGAGGAAGTACCAATATCAGGCAGGGTATGTGTAGTTTTGTTTTTTTATGGTTTTTATCTTCTGAAATTTAGGGTAAAAATAAAGGTCACAGATAGAATATAGCATGATGCCATGGTTTAGAAAATTTTAAAATGTAAATAGAGACAAATGGTAATACAGCATCCATAAAATGAGATTTATAAGCAAGAGTTTCTCTTTCTAAGGAAAGTAAGTTGATGTACTTCTCTTAATTTAGAAGTATTTACTACAAAAATCTTCATATAATGAATTTATTTTTGAATGAATATATATTTGAATAATATATGTTTTCATTTTTAAAAAAGGTAATATGTCAAATATTTGGATTTTGAAAAAATATCAGCCATCAACCAAAGTCTACCAGCCAAATTTTAGTTTTGCATATCATTTTATAGTCCATGGGTACCAGTGCGCATATGCTTGTCAGTAACAATTATAAAATGCACATATATCATATACTTCTTTCATAAGTAATTCAATGTGAGTTTAAATCTGAACCATTTTGATGAGAAGAAACTTTTTTATATGGCACTCCTTAGGGTACTGAAATGTCAGCTGTATTTTTCAAAATTTCATTGACGAGGGACATTCCCTACCTTTCTCTACTGACACCCAAATGTCTCTACTGTCATCATTTATTTTGATTTATCAAATACCACAGGAGAAAAGTAAATGAGTGTGCTTGTCAAGGCCATCTTGTAGGTGTGGTTGGCATTCCCCGACATGGATTGTCTAAGAGATGGCATGCCAAGGTCTTAAGGCTCAAAGTAATTATATCCAATGTAAGTTAGTTTTTCTTTGCCAGTTAAAATTGTCTTTCCAAAGAAGGATTGGAATCTACATACATATATATCAAGGGCAGAAGTACAAGTTAAATCATTTATTCAACTTTCATACACAAAGTGAAAGTCAGAAAATATTGAGTGAAAGAGAAAAATACGTTGGAGTTAATAATAGCAATTCTGGGTAAGACAATTTACTTTGTTTACAGCAGAAAAGAGAGTGGGCAGCAGAGTAATTACTGAACATTGTGTTTTTCTTATATTGTGTTACCCCTTTCATTATATCCTAGGGGAAAATGTCACTGTATTGCAACTGTGCATTCAACTACATCTTTTGTATAAAAATTAATTTAGCTAAGTGATAATGTCTCCTAATGATGAATAAAACATTTCTCAAAGCCTGGCTGTAAGGTTAGAACACAAAACACTATCAGTAGCACAGGAATAATATGTTTTCAATTAAAGTATATGAAGCTGGGTAATATAGAAATATGTTACTGTATACAGTAAGATGTGGAAACAAATTTATTTGAAATTAGTACTACTTTGATAGCACTAACTTTCTTGCTAAGGACATGGTGCCCTCAAGAGTTTCACTTTAGCCCAACCAAGATTTAATGAAAATTCTTTGAACTTTCATTTGTATTCAGCTGCTTCCCAAGTGTTTAATTTTAGATATATGGGTAATATTCCCGAAGTCACAACAACAGCAATGCAGTTTTGAAGGTGCGCTCATGGAGGGCTGTTCCCTTCTCTAGGTCCCTACAGTGTATGTTTGTTACATTTATTATGCCATTAATATGACCAAATTATCACTCTAATTAGATGCAGATGTGACTAACAATTATGTATATAGTTTCTCTTCCTTTTAGATCTCGTTTTAACATGTTCCCATATAAAATGCCCTCCCCACCCTCTGCTAAAAAGGCTGTATCTTTCTTCGTTAGGAAATTCCTACGTAAATGTTATAACACTGTTAAGATCCCCAAAGCCTATAGGATTAAAAAGAAAGAGACCACTGGAATCATGAATCTGAATCTTCTCTTTGAGGCCACAAAACACCCCCCGCCCATTTCTTTGTTCAAACCCTTGAAAGATTTACAAGCAGTTATCAGGCTCCTAGAGAGTTGTTGCTCAGCCCAGCTATACGTACTCTTTTCATCTTTTTTCATGCACTAAGTCAAACCCTTCTTTCCAATGTTCTCTGAACTCTTCACTATATTTCTATATATTTTGAAATACTTCTATATATTCTAGTGTTGACAGTATACCCATTGTTTTTTTATTTCAAAAAAGTTTTTTTATGTAGCCAGAGCAACTTACTGGAGCTTTAAAATAAAGTTTATTTCAGAGAGGACATGGAAATAATAGCACGATTATTACACATCATCACTTGCCCATGTGACAAGGGGTTTGTAGGAAGTCTTGATTTCCCTTACTTTTCTAACTGTGCGGGCTATCAAGATATATAGTCAAATGCCACATTGATTTTTAATATTCTTCTTCCCCCTCCAAATGGGAGGGTGGGCTCTATCATATTTAATAATACCTTCCAAATGTCCCTTGGGTACATCTGTTTTTCGCCCAATTTTACAGATGAAAGTCTAATTTCTAAATGATACTTTTTTATGTCCACGTATCTTTGCCTCCTCACATTGTATGCAAATTTGATAATGTCATGGTTTTGCAATGGAATCAGCACACCGTGCCTCATTCCATCAAGATAATGTGAAATTCTGTATCTTGCTTTGCACAGGAAAGGGGAATTTGTATTTTACTCTACCTTATATTTTACGAAATGGAATAAGGCAAGTGTCTCCCTACTTTCTGACCCTTCTTTCCCAATGAATTTCAAGTTTTTTTTTTCCAAGTAGCTTGTAGGTAACAAACCATCTCCGGAACCATTTCAAAACACGGACTATAGAGCTGTTGGTCCAGTTTCCATGGCTGTTTGTTAATCATCCCCAGTAATTTGGTGTGAAGAGAGATGAGTGGGGGTAACAAGGAGACAGGAGTGGAATCTCTCACGTGAACACAGTGTTAGTGAGTGGGAGGCTGGGACTTTCCTATTTCTTTCAGGACTAATTTTGTAGGTATAGAAGCCAATGGTTCCACAAGCACTAGGCCTGAAGAGATGTAATTATTATTATCATCATTACCTCTCTATGTTTCCCCAGGAAGAAGGCCGAACCAAAGAGCTTAAATTGCTTGACAAAAATCCCTGTTGATGAAAAACGGTTGCCACAAATCTCTGGAATAGGCACAAACGTGTTAGAGGCCTCATCTTACTAACTCACTATTATTCAAAGTAGTTTCATATTATCAGAATCAGATGAGGGCAGCCTTGCTAATGAAAGAAGTTAAAATCAAAGGAAAAAGCTCAGTGGGCAAAATAGGATTGAACAGTAAGAGGGAAGTAAACAGTCTGAAGCAACCTAATCAGGAACCCCAAGGAAGGGGATGTAGCTGCTGCGTGTGTGTGTGTGTGTGTGTGTGTGTGTGTGTATTTCCCTTGTGGGTGGTGTTGGGAAGAGTTACATGAGGACAGTTGCCATTAAATTCCTACATGCAGATTTTTGGTGCAGTAATATAGGACATTCAATTTACTGTATGAAATTTTTAGTTTTTATTGAAATGTTTTGGTTATAAAACATAGTCACAATTTTATTTTCCCATGGCTAATATTTTTTAAAGGCTCTAAAATATTTTATGGAGTAAAATTCCACTCTTCACTGAGTTGAGCAAATGAACAAAAGTTAGTTGGGTGTCACTCTAATTACTCAGATGATGCTCTCATTAGTCAGCTTTAAGTTTTCACATAAATGCACAGAAATTTAATTATGAAGCTGTGAGTATTTCCTCTGACTTGATAGCATTTTTGTTGTTGTGGCTATTGTTTCTGATAAGCAGAAAATAGCCCATGCATATAATTTGATGCAATTTTTTTCTTTCTCTCTTCTTAACCTTGGTTTCCCCTCCCCACTTTCTCTCTTCCTTCCTCCTTCCCTTCTTCCTTCCCACTTTCCTCCCTCTCTCCTTCTGAAGGTAAAAAAGCCTTATTTCCTAAACTATTACAAACTTTTCAAAATATTTGGTGTACAACATACCAAAACATGAAATGGATACACATAAAAGTTCCAAGTGTGGGTTAAAAGTGGAGAAGGAGAGTCCTACCCAAATTGTCTCTTATCCTGCTATTTGTTTGTTTTTTTCCCCATAAAAATAATGGGTCACTATAGATGGGCAATTACAATCCATGTTGCAATTATAATTGTACATTAAGAAGCAAATATAGTAAAGGTATAAGAGTGTGTAGGGGTTAACTTTCAAACTAAATAAAAATATATAAGGCAGTATGGAATCCCCAAGAGCAGAGTATAACTTTTTTTTAAATTTTATTTAGTTATTTTTCAAGTACAGTTTTTGTCTATTTCTCCCATCCCAGCCTCCCCCGCCCCGTGCTCCCCACCTCCCTCCCATTTCCACCCCCCTTAGTTCTCGTCCCTGTGTCCTTCCTATTTGTTCCTCCAAATCCCTCCCCCTTTTTTTTAAATTAATTTTATTTAGTTATTTTTCAAGTACAGTTTTTTTGTCTATTTCTCCCATCCCAGCCTCCCCCGCCCCTCGCTCCCCACCTCCCTCCCATTTCCACCCCCCTTAGTTCTCATCCCTGTGTCCTTCCTATTTGTTCCTCCAAATCCCCCCCCCCCCCCTTTTTCCCCTTAACTTCCCTTCCCTCTCCCCTCTGGTCGCTGTCCTTTTGTTCTCTATTTCAGTGTCTTTGTTTTTTTTTTTTTCTGCTTGCTTGTTTATTTTGTTGTTTGGCTTCCTGTTAAAGGTGAGATCATATGGTATTTGTCTCTCAACACCTGGCCTATTTCACTCAGCATAATGCTTTCCAGTTCCATCCATGTTGTTGCAAAGGGTAGTAGCTCCTTCTTTCTCTCTGCTGCATAGAATTCCATTGTGTTAGCAAGACAACCAACTGTATGGGAAAACATATTTGCCAATGATACCTCAGACAAAGATTTAATCTCCAAAATATACAAAGAACTTACAGAGTATAACTTTTTAAACATGACATAAACGTGTAATCTACGACTTTGCTAGAGTTGAAAAAATTACATTGTTCTCAAGCAAACATGGATCCAACAAACATGTTCTTCCCTTACAGTTTTTCCCTGGCTAATATTAAATTAATTCTTTTATTTATTTATTTTTAATTGTTTTTCTATTATAGTTGTCCCAATTTCCCCCCTTGTGCCCTCTTCCGCCCAGGCCACCAGGCCCCAGTCATTCTACACAGCGTTGACCACATCTGTGGGTCATGCACACATGTTCTGTGACTAGTCCCTTCCTCTTCTTCCCACCATTATGCCCTTCTTTCCTCTCCTCTGGCCACTGTCATTCTGTCCCATATTTCTAGATCTCTAATCCTGTTTTGCTCATTAATTTTGTTCATTAGATTCCTCTTATAAGTGAGGTTATATACTATTTCTCTTTCACCAATTGGCTTATTTCACTTAACATAATATGCTCCAGTTCCAAACATGCTGTCACAAAAGGTGGGATTTCCTCCTTTCTTTCTGCTTCGTAGTATTCCATTGTATAAATGTACCACAATTTTTTGATCAATTTATCTACCGATGGGCAGTTGAGCTGTTTCCAGGACTTGGCTATTGTAAATAAAGCTGCTATGAACATAGAAGTGCATAAGTCCTTTTGAATTGGTGATTCAGGGTTTTTAGTAAATATTCCCAGCAGTGGAATCACTGGGTCAAAAGGTAGTTTCACTCTTAATTTTTTTAGAAAATTCTATACTGTTTTCCACAGTGGCTGTACCACTCTGCATTCCTACCAACAGTGCACTAAGGTTCCCTTTTTCCTACATCCTCACAAGCACTTGTTGTTTGTTGATATATTAATGATGGCCATTCTGACAGGTGTGAGGTAGTATTTCATTGTAGTTTTAATTTGCTTCTTTCTGATGGCTAGTGATATTGAGCATCTTTTCATATGTCTATAGGTCATCTGTGTGTCCTCCTTGGAGGAGTGTCTATGTGCAGATGACATGATAGTACACATAGAAAACCCTGTAGTCTCCACCAAAAAACTACTCAACCTAACAAGTGAATTTGGCAAACTAGCAGGATACAAAGTCAATATTCAGAAATCAATGGCATTTTTGTTCACCAACAATCAACTATTAAAAAGAGAACCAAGGCGGAAAATGTCATTTACTATAGCAACAAGAAAAATAAAGTACCTGGGAATAAATTTAACTAAGGAGGTAAAAGACCTATACTCAGAAAACTCTAGAACACTAAAGAAAGAAACTGAGGAGGATACAAATAAATGGAATCATGTACCCTGTTCATGGATTGGAAGAATTAACATCATTAAAATGTCATATTACCCAAAGCAATCTATAGATTCAATGCAATTCCTATTAAAATACCAATGGCATATTTCACAGATCTAGAACAAATACTCCAAAAATTTATAGGGTACAAAAAAAGACCCCAAATCGGCTTAGCAATCTTAAGAAAGAAGGATAAAGTTGAAGGGATCACAGTACCAGATATAAACTATACTACAAGGTCACTGTAATCAAAACAGCATGGTACTGGCATTAGAATGAACACAAAGATTAATGGAATCGAATAGAGAGCCCAGAAATAAACCTACAGCTCTATGGTCAATTAATATTTGACAAAGGGGGCATGAGCATACCATGCAGTAAAAGTAGCCTCTTCAACAATGGTGTTGAGAGAACAAGATTGGTACATGCAAAAAAAAAAAAAAAAAAAAAAAAAAAAAGAAATGACTACCAAGTTACACCATAAGCCAGAATAAACTCTAAATGGATAAAAACTTAAATAAATTAATTCTTAATACTACATGTTCTTCTCCTTAAAAATAGACTCTTTAGTGTCACTGTCTTCCCAAAGCCAAAGCATTGCTACTGAAATGGAAATAAACACTGACCAGCTTTCTGAATTGGGGAAAGTTTTGTACCTTGTGGGTGAGCAAATATTCAGTGGCTTTGATTTCTTGCTTGGTCTTTATTGCAGAGTGAGCTTCTCTCTCCAAGTCTTTTCTTCTTTACCCAGGGCCATGGCTGAGGTCAGTATGGGTCTTGCTGAGCCATGGATCAGAGAAGTATGCTTCTCTATCCTCCCAGACTTTCTCAAGTTCCATAGGCCATGCCCTTAAGAATTCCCATTATCCTTTCCACTTGGGTTGCAGGAGCTCTTCTCCATGCTCTGGAGGCGAGTGACGAGTAAGAATTCCAACAACTCTTCAGGGAAGCTGGGCAGCTGAGTGATGGGCCTTCTGGTTTTCTTCTCAGCCATTTCCTGTAACAGTCACCAGTAATCAGAGGGGCTAACATTCTCTGAGCATGTAGAGGCTGGACACTTGGCAACACATCAGTGCTAATTAGAACTGGTTCGAATAAGACAGGAGTCGGGAGAACTCTTATTCCTAAACTTTCCATCTTTGGGATTTAGTCTCCCATACTCACAGGGGCAGATTGGATTCAATAATCTTTCATGTTAAAAGGTAATAGGTATATGCGTGAAGAAGAAACTTTCAAAAGTTCTTTTGACGGGTCTAATACTCAAATAGACTTGAAACTAATTAGCAAGAGAAAATAACTGAATATCATACCCACACGTGTGAATGAGAACATTGCATCCATGGGAGGGACAGAGACCCCATGTGCATGAGTGGTTCAGAGACAGACAAGGAAAGTGGGGTCTCTAAGACACATCCTAAGCTAGGGAGGAGGTAAGGTGCCTTGGGGCTTCAATGGGTAATTGCAGGGACAGCGCGTGTTCAGTAATTAGTACTTTGGCCTGCCATATAGCCAGGTAAAAAGTCATTTCTGGTGATAACTCTTATTGTCAGCCGGGATCCTCATTTAAATTCTTCTAGATAGTTAAGAGGGGAGCAGAAGTGTCTCCAGAGCCCACAGTGTCCCAGTTGCCTTTAGCTTAAAATGACCCACATACCACAGAGCCACATCCTGGGGTGGCTTGTCCTGAACCCTTACGGGTCATAATATGGTAATGCTGTCAAATACGGTAAGTGTCACTTTTACTTTTAAGATTTCCTCTTTACTAGGGTTTATAAGAAACCAGGATATGTAAATCCCTTTCAAAAAATAGTTTATCCATTATCCAACGAGTCAAGTTCTATCTATATTCAGTGCGACTCTACAGCTACCTGATAATAGATGAAAATGGTTTTAAAAGAATATCAGTAAAAAAAAAAGTTGAGTTTTTAGCTCATCTTAATGCTACATGCAGTACCTAAGCTCTAAATCTTTAATGAAAATGTTGCTTTCATTTTGTTTTTCCTCCTTCACAGGAAAATAATTTTTTTAGGAAAATTATTTTAACACTTTCCCCCCAAAGATTCCCAAAGGCAAACCATATTTTTACGTGTGCATTTGTACACAATTCTCAATAAAATGGTATACATGTAAACACCAAAAAGAGAGAATGGGATTTTCCTGGTTTTTATGGGTATGTATGTTCTTAACTGTAGGGGTTTCTCTTAGGGAGCTGTTTTTTTGGTCTCAGAAAAGTCAATTTCATGAAGTCAAGCTGGCAAAACATCCTTTAATTCCTGTGTGTCTCTCAAAAAGATACCTCATAAATCCTTAACAACTGGCATCGAATGAGACTCCACTCCCTTTCTTAGGAATACAATTCATAAGTCTCTAATCAGCAAGTTTTATTAAAAGGTTTACCTAAAGAAAGCACTCATAAAAATTCCAGTCTATTCTCATTGAGCTATTTTGAATGGAAATACTAAGGTTGCTTAGCTTTGTTCTATGGGGGTCAGGAGCAAGCCTCCCCGGGTGTGCCACCCTGGCATGCAGATTATTTCAAGCTGAACGCAATTAAAGCCCAACGACCTCAAGAAGAGCTTTTTATTACCCCCTTCCCTGCCTAAAGAGATTCCAATAGGAAACCCTGCTTCAGAAAGGGAGCCTTAGTATTTCCCCTTAGCACAGTTGACTTAGGTGAATGAAGTGTAACACCAAGCAAAACTCCGTTGTTGGCTTCCCCTGTGTGTCCCAGTGTTTCCGAATGGCCCTGCACGGTTTGCTTACCAATGTTTGCTTTTTCTCCTCCACCTGGGAATTGCCTACTTTCCCCTTCAGATCTCAGACCCCTGCCTCCCTCTGCTTAGTCCAGAATGACACATACACCTCATTTGGGCTCACTCTCTTTGGAATTGTGATGCTATACGAGTTCCCCTGTGCACGCATTAAGATGATTTTCTTCTGTTAATCTGTTGTATCTCATATGAATTATTCTCCCAAGAACTAAGGGAGATGGGGAAAGTTTCCCTGCCCATCAGAGTTCCTTGCAAGTATTTGGATATTATTAAATGTCAACTACTAGCGGTCTCTACGTTACTTGACCAACATTCTTTTTGGCTCAGTTTGCTGTTTGAACGTAGTCCACAAAACACTGTAACATCCTTCTGGTATAAGATTGAATTTGGAAAAAAATACATCATAAAATTAATTCTTTTTGCTAGAAATCAGACCTGTTGCTGAGTTTATAGGATTTACTTATTCATATATGAAGTATTTACTATGTACCAGGCACTTTGCAAGGCTTTAGGTATTTAAAAGGCGTAAGAGAGTTGTATGGAAAATAATTACAACACAATCTGATTAATATTATAACAGAAGTTTATATAATGAGCTATGAGGATGTCAGGAAAGATCTCAGTCCAGGACAGTGAGAAATATTTTGACACATATGTCACACTGGGGTGGAAGAGGGTGTGCAGGGATCAACAGTAATGGAAAAAAATACAATACAATACAATACATTAAAAATAAATCGAATGGAACCTCTCCACAAAAAGAGAGCCTCACATGCAAAGGTACAGAGTTCTAAAACAGTCCAGTTAATGGGAAATTGTTCCATTAGGCTAAAACACAGGGCAGGTATGTAGGAGTTTGGGGAGTTGGGACCAAAAGGCTGTAATAAAGCCTCAAGTTGAGGACTATACACCTTGCAAAGCATTTGGGCTGTATCTTGTTGGCTCAATAATGTATGTATTCTTTCCAAAAAAAAATCTTTTAACCAATATTTATTGAGCACCTACTGTGTGCCTGGTAGTATGCTAAGCACTGGAAGTACAGAAGTGAGAAAACCCAAAATCCTTGTTGTTGAAGCATTTGTATTTACAGGTGAAAAGAGTGACAAGTCAAGTAGACCATCCACAGAATTTTAAAATAATATTAACGTGTTTGTAATAATGGTGGATTCTAGGTACTGCAAGTGCCCTAAAGAAAGGGAAAATGTAAGGAGGAAGTGGTGTGCAGTGGGAATAGTGGAAGTTTCTCTATGAGGGTAACATTTGAAACAAGGGTTAGTGTACCAATTTGAAGAGAGATGGTGACCCTTATTAGGGGTCTGACTAGATTACCCGGGTTGTAGGGTGGAACAAGTTAAGTGACTTTAAGAAATGAATGCCTTAGGTGCTAACAGACCATCATCTAAACTGAAACAGGATGAGCCACACAAGGCGTATCACTATGCTGCATCTGCAGAAAACCCTGTTTATTAACAAAAAGATGGATGAAAACACATTCTCCTTTACTAGAAATAAAAAGGCTTTAATGACAAAATTAAAATTCTTTTCCATTGTTAACTCTAAACTTCATTTTATACTATCATGGCCTCTCACCTCGAATGAAGATTTGGGATACTGGGATTTCTAGAAAGACTCATTTAAATATCGAGCATTTGTCTACACTCCTAGACCTTAAAGTTTGCATTGCAGTGGATGTGTAGTCAGTACTGGGTGGTATTGGGTGGGTGTTATCCATTCTGACTTGAGGAAAGTTAGGCTTTCATTGAAAGGTTTAATGAGAAAAATGGCAGGAAAAACTTTGAGAAGGTAAATAGTGGCTAGTCAGGTAGGGTCCAATAGGGTCTTGGCTTTCACATTCTGTTGTTTTTCACATAAAAAAAAAACAATTGAGCAAAATCAAACCAGACGCATACAAACAAGGAAGAAACTGACTTGGACCAAAGAGGAGCAGGGAAGGGTCTAGTTAAAGAACAAGTATAAATGACCCATGGACATGAACAACGGGGTGGGGATCGCCTGTGGGAGTGGGGGAGGTGGGCAGGGCAGGGGAGAGCAACAGGGGGAAACTGGGACAACTGTAATAGAACAACAACAAAAAGAAGCAGTGAGTTCCCCATGATCAGAAGTATATAAACAAAATGTGTAATGTCCTATCAGAAACTAATAGTCTGTGTTTCCATGACCCCCCAACTTTTGCCAACTTAAGTGGGTTTATGCTTCAACCAGGGAGCAGATAGAATGTCTCTGATTCATGAAGCCCTGAGGGGAAAGCTTATGGTGAATCTGAAAACCTGTTGAATTCACGTTTTCCAGTGAAAAGTTCATTGTCCTGAATTAAGCAGGGGCGGGGGGGGGGGGGGGGCTGCTTTTCTTACTGTCACTCCCAGCATGTGTTACTAAGCCTTGATGCTAAAATACAAAATATTATTGGGAGACTGGGGAGTTTAGGGGTTAGTTTTGATGGCAGCTCCAAACTGGACCCAGCCTTGGTTTATGCTCATGCATCTCTGGGGACATGACAAAGACAAGCAGAGCGACTAAGGGGACATCATGGGCCAGAATGAGTTAGCAAAGGAGCATCTTTAATTGCCCAGGCTTGCTGCAGATTTTCATTGCCAGAGTTTCACTTGCTACCTTCTCAGTATTTCTTTTCACAAGGACACATTCTTTCTCCATCCTGAGAGATTCTTTGTTGTTTTGAAATTCATGTGCAGGGGACAATATTTACCATGTTAAATGTCCTCAAATTGGCACTGCATTTGATTTTATGACTAACCTTCTCTTCTGTCACCTGCCAATGAATTTCTTTTGCCAATGAATTTCTGCTCACAACTAAAGCCTGAGACAAAGACTTGGCAGCTCCTCCCCACAGCAGCACCCCGTCCTAAATAAAACAAGTGATGGTTCCCCATATGTTTTATGAAGCAGCACACAAGCTGTCTAATTACAGGATGCCTTAGTAGAAGAATCTGAAACTTAAGATTCAGAGAAAATGCCTTCCTTTTCTGAAATAAAGCAATTCTCCAGAAATCTCATGGTCTTCCCACATTCATAGCTTCCTTGTCCATCACAGGTAGGTAAAGGAAAGGAGACAAACTGGTATGTGAGAAACCAGTTCACAGCCAGTGGACAAGGCAGCATGTCAACTCTTGGGCATTTCAAGTACATTTGAGTTCAGCCCAACACTTTCCCCCTCTATTTTCACTCCAAGGGCATACCGTAAACCTAGTGTCAGTACCTTAATTCTGGATAATGCTGTAAGCATTTTATCTGTAGGTTGTAGACAAAGCTATATTAGTGTTTGATCGCTTGGTTGAGTGGACATGGTCATAAGAGCGATAAAGCCAGTGATACTTTAAAATATTAGCTTTGGGAATAGCACCAGCTGGAAGACCCAAGTTCTCAGTTGCCGGGAACCACTCTACCTGGTTTCAGGAGTTGTAACTGCCCCCCATGGCTAAGACTGAGTGATTGACCTCCAGAATGCGAGCCACAAGGAGAGAAAGCTTGTCTCTGCTTCTTCCCCCTGACCCCAAAGCTTGGTCAGTTCGTCAATGATGGGTACGACTCCTCACAGGAGGGGCAACCTAAGCCAGACATGATCACTTGGGAGGCCATCATGGAAAGACTAGGGGGGCTGCAACAAAGAGGGAGTGATGGACCCTCACTCCCAGCTATTCTGACATAGCCTGAGGCCCTATGTCCTCTGGGAGAAGTGCTTCCTGGCTCTAATCCACTTAAGCCTGAAAACCTGTGATGGGGGAGGTGGTGTAGCCCCTTGCCCAGCTAGAGTGGAATCTGGGGTGATCGGACATAAGAAAGAATTCTTAAAAGTCCTGTGAAGCCTGCTTTGCTAAGAGTATTTTTATTCATATGTTAAGGGTCTGAGCAGAAAATGAGTTTGTCTCCCAAAGTTTTTGCAACCTCCTTACCTGACAGACACTGATTCAGACTAAGCCCTCAGATTTCTTTGAAATGTTATCTACTGTTTGATCCTTACCACCTGTATTCCTGTGTATTACAACCCAATAAAAGCCATTGAGGAAGGTGCTCTCGGCCTTTCTCCTCTGAGAGATTGGCCATCTCTCCTCCCCAAGCAGATCATGTCTTGGTAGTGTTACTTTCATCTGTGGTGGATGGGGGGACTTGTGAGCAAAGTAGCCCCCACACTCTGTGACAGGGTGCAGAAGAGGATAAATGGTGGGCAAGCCAGAGACAGTTTGCTCTGTTCTACAGGTTGGTCCTTTTGTATTTCCCATGGTCCTTCAGCCTAGAAACAGGAAGCCTGACTATCAGGGGGATAAACTTGGAAGTTAAAATAGATGGTACCTCTTTTGAGAAATCTGCTGACAGTCTGATGGGAACTCCTTTGTAGGTGACTGTCCCCTTATCTCTTGCTGCTTCTAGGATTCTCTCCTTCATTTCAATCTTGGCTAATATAATTATGATGTGCCTTGGTGTGTTCCTTCTTGGGTCCAACTTCTTTGGGACTCTCTGAGCTTCCAGGAAGAACCACACCTAAAGCAAAAGCAAACTAAGAGGGCAGCTAAATCAGGAGAGGAACCAAAGAAATGAAGATCACATGGAGGGTTAGCAACAGGGGAGTGGAAGAAGGAGAAGGGGGGAGAAGGTATAGAAAATAAGTAACATAGACAGTAGGTAGAAAATAGATAGGGGAGGGCAAGAATAATAGGGGAAATATAGAATCTAAAGAACTTGAGACATGTGGCCATAAACTAAAGGGGGGAACGGTGGGGGAGGGGTGTGTAGGGTTGAGGGGGATGAAGGGGGGAAATAGAACAACTGTAATGGCATAATCAATAAAATATATTTAAAAAAATAGAAGTTACCTCACCAGCTATTTTGCTACACAGAGATTATTTTTGAATTAGTCTTTAAAGAATTTTAATTACATAAATAGAAAAACTATGAGGGTTTGGTCCGATTTCACCAGTGTTATGGTACAAAAGCATTCATGTAAAATTGCTAATTTCCTTGACAGTAGTACAGAGGAAAATTATAATAGTACTCTTTTTATATGTTTTCTGCCTAATTGTTCAATACTGAGATCATTTAAAGATTTATGATGACTCATGTGCTATTTAGCGCACTTTCTATAAAGCATATATATTTATACCACATTATTATCCATTTATTTCACAAATATGCACTTAGTATATGCGATACTACATGTCCTGCTTATAGTAGATATTGAGGAATATAAAGGTAAATCCACAAAGACATTGTCCCCATCCTTCTGTAGCTTACAAACAAGTGGTTAATTATTGTACCTAATCAAATACTTTCTTTTGGGGTGTAGAAAGAAGGGCTTCATGATGAAAAGAGTATATGTGGGAAGGGGGAGAAAATTAGAATAAAAGTCCCAGTATAATGGTGTATTTATAAAATTATTAAACATGAAATAATAGTAAAATAGACCTATAGAATAATAATAGTGATTAAAAACTATTAGTAAAATAATGATGTTCATTTTTCTATCCATGAATGTGGCACACACTTCCACTTATTTGTGTCTTTTTCAATTCAGTGTCTTACAATTTTTCAAGCACAGGTCTTGTACATCCTTGGTTAGATTCATCCCTAGGTATTTTATTGTTTTTGAAGCATGAATGGGATTATTTTCTTAATTTCTCTTTCTTTTATTTTAGACAAAGGGGAAAACTTTTCTTAAGATTTTATTTATTTATCTTTAGAGGGGAAGGGAAGGAGGAGAGAAATATCAATGTATGGTTGCCTCTCATGTCTTCCCTGCTGGGAACTGGCCTGCAACCCAGGCATGTGCCCTGACTGGGAATCAAACCACGATCCTCTGGTTCGTAGGCCCACGCTCAATCCACTGAGCTACACCAGCCAGGGCTAATTTCTCTTTCTGATAGTTCATTATTGACATATAAAAATGAAACTGATTTCTGGATATTAATTTTGTGTCTTGCTACTTTACTGAACTAGCATAATTAAAATGTTCATATTACCCAAAGCAATCTATAGATTCAATGTAAATCGTATCAAGATACCAATGATTTATTTCACAGAACTAAAACAAATATTTCACCACAAAAGGCTCCACATAGCAACTGATATCTTGAGAAAGAAGGATAAAGTTGGAAGAGTCACTGTAGCTAATATCAAACTATACTATAAAATCATAGTAATCAAAACAGCACAGTACTGACATAAAAACAGACACATAGAACAATGGGACAAAACAGACAGCCCAGAAATAAACCCACACCTTTCTAGTCAATTAATATTCAACAGAGGAAGCAAGCACATACAATGGGCTAATGATAATTTATTCAATAAATGGTGTTGGGAAAACTGGACAGATATGTGCAGAAAAATTAATCTATACCACTTTCTTATGCCACACACAAGAATAAATTCAAAATGGATTAAATGATGATGTTAGACCCAGAACTAAAAACATCTTAGAAGAAAACATAGGCAGTAAAATCTCGAATATTGGTCATAGCAATATTTTATCTGATGTATCTCCTCAGGCAAGGGAACAAGAGAAAAATAAACAAATGGGGCTACGTCAAACTAAAAAGTTTTTGCACAGCAAAGGAAACCATCAACAAAATAAAAAGACAACCCACTGATTAGGAGAACATATTTGATATATCTGATAAAGGGTTAATATCCAAAATTTATAAAGAACTTATAAAATTCAATACCAACAATCCAATGAAAACAATCCAATCAAAAAAATGGGCAAAGGACCCAAATTGACACTTCTCCAAAGAAGACATATAGATGGCCAATAACCATATAAAAATATGTTCAATGTCTAATCATCAGAGGAATGCAAATTAAAACTACAATGAGATATTACCTTACCATGGTCAGAATAGCTATCATCAATAAATCAATAAACAACAAGTGTTGTTGAGGATGTGGAGAAAGGGAAACCCTTCTGCTCTTTTGGTGGGAATGTAGATTGGTACAGCCACTGTGGGAAAAAGTATGAAGAAACATCAAAAAATTAAAGATGGAACTGCCTTATTCCTAGCAATTCTGCTTTTGGGAATATACCCAAAGGAACCTGAAACACTAAGTTGAAAGAACAAGTGCCCCTATATTCACTGAAGTATTATTTATAATCTCCAAGATATGGAAGCATCCCAGTGTCCATCAGCAGATGAATGTATAAGACAACTATAGGACATGTACACAGTGGAATACTACTCAGCAATAAAAAAGAAAATGTAACTCTTTGCAACAGTGTGGATAGACCTGGAGAACATTATGCTAAGTGAAAAAAGCCAGTCAGAGGAAGACAAACACATTATGGTTTCACTCATATGTGGAATCTAATGAATAACAAGCAAAATAGAGACAGTTATAGAGAGCAGGCTGACAATTCTGGGTATGGGGTTAGGGAGTGGAAGGATTGAATGAAAAGGAAAGAGGACTCATGGACATGGACAACAGTGTGGTGATTGCAAGGGTGGGAGTATAAAGGGGGTGAATGGTAATGGAAACAACACAACAAAAAAGTAAATTTAAAAAATCTATTAGTAAAACCAAAAAAATGTGCAAAAGACATAAACACAATTTCTACATGATTGTGAAACTAATGAGGTTTATATGGTAATGAGCATCTAAACGCTGATTACTAATTTAGTTAAAATATTATTATAAGTATAATAAGAAGAATGGGAAGAAGGATGAGGTCTGGTATAAGTGATCTAAATCCTCAACTATCAAAAAGGAAGTTAAAAATATCAAAATTTATAAATCAAGAAGTAGTAAGTATATTACTTTAAAATATGTACCTAGATGGCAGAACAGAACATCTGAAGGGTTAAGTGCTTTATTGTGTCTTTGGAGCAGAACTGAATAAAGAGAAGGCCGGGGATATTACTTTCATGCATAAATTTTTGGGAACAAATTGATTTTTTAAATGTGGTCAATATTGCATTGATTAAACTTAAATGATATTAAAATTATTTAGTTTTCCAGAGCCCTCTCTCATGTACTTTTTGTTTAAAGCATAATTGAGTCTGTAAACTTATTAGTGTTGAACACATGTGTAGAATAGAGTTTACGAACTCCTCACACAATATTTCAAGTGGTGTTTCCCATCTTCTGTATGCCATGCTTCATATCATTCAGTCATTTACAATAACACCAGGAGCAAGAATATAAGAACTCAATGGCGTCGTATTTGTCAGATGGTTGACAATTGTATATCAGTGTTTAAGAAGTCAAGTTGACAAGCAGCAGATCATAAATATTGGAGGTAATCTAACTATGTGTGTGCCCTAATACTCGAGAAGAGACATTGGTTGGAAAATGGAGCAGTAACTATTTCTCTGTCTCTTTTTCTGTAAATTGCAAATCACCTTATTTTTGGTATATAAGCAACAGCTTCACTGTCTGTCATTATACCATTTGTGGTAACTGATGGTAATGAATAACTACTCAAAATTCTAGAAAAATACATATATACATAAGCCGATTTGAATGCTATCCTATATTCAAATTATGTCCTATTTAATGAAACCCATAAGATTGCTTCCTACTGCCAGAGCTGTTTAGATGATGCTATAGGAAACAAACAAACAAAAAAAAACTTGGGTTTAGAAAAAGTTATATCTAAGTATAGATATTCACCTGTACCATTTATTGAATAAAATATTAAACAAAAGATGAAGCAGTTTAATTTCCCAATTAAGGCTTGTTGCTCAGACTTTAAACCCCAACAGATCTAAATTCAAGCCCTGGTTCTACTTGGAGCAATTAATTGATTTAGCCTCAGTTTCCATATCTGAAAATGGGGAATAAAATGATAACATTTTGTGAGAATTACATAAAATGATGCCTATAAATCATATCAACCAAACAACACCCCATCATAAATAGTGGGTTTTACCATAATTATTAGTGCTACATCACACTATTGTATGCATAGTGCAGTTTTCATAACAATGGTAACTGCCACTCATTGAGTATCCATTTTTGCTCAGTATTTTACGTGAAGTTACTAATCGTCAGGAAACCCTGCAGGACTTTCACCCTTTGGACTCACAGAGAACAGAGCCCCACAGAGGAAGAATGAACTTGCTCTGGATTACATAATGTGTGGCAAAGGTAGAATCTGAGTCCAGAAATGTTTGACTCCAAATCCCAGGTACTCTACATTATTATATTACCCAAAATGTCTCATGTCTACCAGGACATCAGTATTATTAACTAAGAGGACTACATTCAGAACAGGTAGAAGTCCCAATGAAATGAGAACAAGCTTCTAACTGTGTTTAATATCAGTAACAATAAAACAACAGTGCCTTCTTACAGGAGCAATTTAAAATCTCTGTCCATTCCAATTAATTCAAGCAGCACCTGTCTAGTTAAAAAAGAAAAATCAGAGCCAGTAACAAGGAACTATACAGGAATTACTTACTTGAGCATTAAGATAAAATTTAAAGTCTATTAATATGAGTTTTCAGCAGTGTAATATATTACACAGGTATGCAGGGCTTCTGACAGCAAAGTAATTTACATATATTATTTTAATAATCCTCATAATTTTCCTGCTGGGAAAGTAAGTAGCAATTATTGCTGAGATTTTTCAGATAGCGAAACAAAAGCAAAGGGAAGGAAAATCTTTTCTATGTATCTCTCAACAGATCTCAAATTTTATTTTTAACTTTGGGAGCATTCGCTGTATTTAAGTGTGATTATTATAAAATATGTCTTTATCTTAAGTGGAAAAATAGTAATGACTAATTATAGAGAAAGACTCTGAGTTATAACAAAAATTGAGAAGAAGTAAATCAATTTATGTATGTTTTTCTACAATTACAGAAAATATCCAGTGGTACTTTAGCAAGTATTTGAAGGAGAGTGAAAACTACTCTTACCAAATAAGTCATTTTGGGGGCATCACCATTTAAATTGACTTGACAGGCAAGTGATAGAGAACCACTACATAAAACATAATTAGCCATCAGAGTCCTCATCTGCCTCATATATAAGATGTAAGAATGTTTCCTTGGGGTGTTCGATCAGGATTCCCAGATTACAGCTATGAAATAAAAACTCAAACTATAGGGGGCAAAAAGTCAGCACGGAACTACCGCGTGTTTTATTCAAAAACTCATCATATGGTTTTTACGAGTTTTCAAACAAACTGGAGAGAGGAAAACAAAATGGAAGCAAGAATATCTGATATCCCTCATGAGTCAGTTTCTGTTTGCCGGATTGTGCCAAGTTGTGTTTTATTGCATCTGTGATTAACAAATGGCAGTTTAGGAGCACTAATTGGTTGCAGAATTCTCCTATCAATAGTTTATTTAACAATACGATTTAAATTAGTTGTCTCCAAAGAGTGAATGTTGTTTCAATCTGAAAGAACAGTTGCACTTTTTGCCAACTTTGCTTTTGGTGAGATCTATAAAATTTTAATTTGATGGGAGAAAGGCTATAATTACTTACTGGTGCATTATATATAACAGAAAATATAAGAAGTAATGAAACTTTGCACAGAAGACAAATACACAAGTATTCACAATTTGTTCACACAAATATTTGATGTGTATCCGCTATGTGTCGGGCACTTGATTGAGTAAGTGCCTGACAAACTGAATGCTAAGCAAAGACAGACTTAGTTCCAACATGCATTACAATTTAGAGAAGGAAACAGATATGCATCAAATACTTATACAAATAAATGTAAAATTAGAAATTAGGTAAAGGTGATAAAGACGTGTTACATGATTATATAACAGATGATCTGAGAATTTAGGGAAGTTGGAACCACTTAAAAATGATAACTATATTTTAATCTGAAGGGTAAGTAGGAATTGGCAGACAATAGGAGAAAAAGCATTTTGAGAAAAGAGAAGACTATGTACAAGGGCCCCTTTAGGAGTTACCTTAGTAACTTAATAAAAGATTGAATGAAGTTCAATGTGCCCAAAGAAAAGGCAGAAGGGAAAGGTTATATGGTCCAATTGCATTACACATAATTCATGTCGAAAACTGCAGTGGAAAAGTCTCTTTCCAGCCACAGTGGAGTAATGGGGACTAGATTTACCTCCTGCCTTACACAATGATAAAATGAATGAAACCATATCAAACAGTGATGTTTCAGACTTCGGTTGACAGGCCACGCACTGTAGGAATCACTACAGGCGGAGAAACAAACTAGGCCTGTTCTAAGCTCTCCAGCGCACTGCGCAGAGCTTTCGCTGCTACAGTCCAAGGTGGGAGCCTGCAGGGTCTCTGAGGCCCAGAGACGGAGGGTGGAAACCGGAGAAGACACAGTATCCCAGAATCCAGAGAGCTAACTTGAAAGTCTGCAGAAATCCTAGGAAACTGAATCCTGAAGGCCGGGAAAAAACCAGCAGAGGGGACCAGGCTGAGCCATAATGAAAGATCATATGGGACCAGGAATATCATTTACATCATGAAAAGACAATGAAGCACTTACATATAAATTTAAAGGAATAGATTCAGAATCTCTGTTTGCAAACTACAAGAAAGATAAACAATGATGGGTGAAATGTTCTAAAGATCTGCAGGAGTGGAGAGAGCTATCCGTTCTGTGGATCAGAAGATGCAATACTACTAAGATGCCAAATTGACCTATTCTTTTCAACATCATCCTTGTGAAAATCCCAGAGAAGTTTTATTTTGAAATTTCTTATTGATGATGATTTAAAAATTTATATTAAAAGATAAGGAGCTACAGTAGCCCTAAAAATTCAAAAAAGAAAGGAACATTGGAAGAACTTATACTCTTTGATTACAAGACTTATTCTGAATCTACCACAAAACAGTGGAATATAGGTGAAATGATAAGGTACTAGAACAGAACAGAGGGCTCAGAAATAGACCCACAAAAATATAGTCCAAATGAAAATTTACAAAAGTTCAAAGGCAATTATAATGTAAAAAGGGTAGTCTTTTTAAAAATGTATGAGCCAAGGGGGGGTGAGAGGTGGGAGTGGGTCGGGCAGGGGGAAGTGGTGGTGGGAGAATGGAGACCACTGTATTAGAACATCAATAAGTAAAAGTTAAAACATAGTTCTGGAATCACTGGGCCTCCACTTTTAGGAAAAATAACTTGAACATATGTTTTATATACTGTATAAATATTGACAAAGTGTATCATACATGTAAATCTAAAACATAAAACTTTGTATATACAATATGAGAAGTACATCTATAAAAGAAAGCATGATCCATGGATCAAAGGAAAAATCAGAGAAAATGAGAAGGCATTTTGGACTTAGTAAAATGAAAACGAAAATATGACATTAAAATTCATAAAATGTTGTACTTGAGGAGAAATTTAGAGCACTAAATATCTATAATAGAAAAGAAAAAATGACCTAACTTCTGTTTCTTATCAATTACCTGATATTCTACCTTAGGAAACTATGTAAATAAGCAAATAAGAAAAAATTGAGCTAAACATAAATGGGAAAGTAAGTACTGAAGCAAAAGAAAGTAAGACCAGAAAACAACGAAATAGAAAACATAAGTGATTTTAAAAATCATTGAAATCAAAAGCTATTTTTTAGAAAAATTAATAAAACAGATAAGCTTCTGGCCAGACTGATAAAAACAAGAGAATATATGATTACCAACATCAGAAATGAGACATTATTATAACTATTAGAAATTTTAAAAAAAGGAAAATAAAAGAATATAATGAATAGTTTTATGCCAATAAATTAGACATCTTAAATGAAATGAACAAAGTACTCAAAAGCCCCGATCTATGAGCACTAAATAAATTGAATTTCTTGTCCAAAACCTTTTCACCAAGAAAACTCCTGGTCCAGATGGCTTGCTAGATAAAATCTACCAACTATTTAAGGAATAAATAATGCCAATTCTACTTCTTGCCAAGAAGAATAAGGAATAGGGAATATTTCCAAATGCATTCTGGGAGTCAGTATTATGCTATTGAAACCAAAGATATTAAAAGAAAACTGCAGACCACTATTCCTCATGAACAAGATGCAAAAAAATAGTAAGAATACTATATCAGGGGTTATTTTTCCCCTGAAGAATGTGAAGTTGGTTTAACATTAAAAATTTGTATTATGCCTTATGAACAGACTAAAAAGAGAAAAAGTAACATTATTATTTCAGTAACTGCAAAAAAATTGATAAAATTTAGTTCCCATCCATACTAAACATTGTAAGCAAACTAGGAATGAAAGGGATGTCCTCAACCTGAGAACGACTGTGATCAGAAATCCGACAGTCATGAATTGTGGATGACTAAATGCTTTCCCCGAAGATCAGGAGCACTGGAGGATATCCAGTCTTACTTCTGTACAACATTGCATCAGAAATATTAGCCAGTGACATTGGACATGTAGAAAAAAGTAAAATTGTCTTTATTCTAAGAGGACATAGTTAATTATCTGAGTAGAAAATCCTAAGGAATATAACACACACACACACACAAAGCTGCTAGAACTAGTAAGCTTAGCTACTTTGCAAGATACGAGATTGATATTCAAGATCAAGTGTATTGCTAGTCTTCTTACCAGTAAAACGGTTGCTGTAAATAGCAATTAAATCAGAATATTAGAATTCATCCCACTTCAGGCCACGTTTCACACGTACTACATTTCAAATTCTCATTATGTGTCATTGTTAGATTAGATGATTTTATTTTATACTCCCATGCTTTCCTTGTTTTATAACTGAAGTTTGTAGATTCTTAAGGTGATTTGAATACTGATCTTAGACCTGGGTAGGAGAGACTTCTGCCCAGGACCCCATCTCCAGCTGTACCTCTAGCCCCAGTGCAGACCAAAGAGGACACGCCCTCCTGAAGCCCTTGCTCCTGCTTCTGTACCACACTCTGGGTACTTACCATCTCAGAACTCCCTGCCCCAGATGGTCAGTGAGTGAGCTTCTTCCCTGGGTCTACTTTTCTAAGGGTGGACCATGACTTGGTATCGATACACCAAGGCCAGTGGGTTAGCCATGGACTGCTTTTTGCTGTGGGCTGTTCAGGTGTTGGGTATACAGTCTGGAATGTTCTACAGGCACAGAAAGTACAGGGCCTATCAGGGTGTGAGAGGAAGCCAAGGGTGAGGAAGGTGGGTGAGAAGAAAGCAGGTGAGCCAGGGGCATGGGTCGGGGACCAGCTGTTCATGTTGGGCTGTGAATCTCCAAGGCTTTCAAGATTCTACATTCAAACCTGGGCTTCGTATGCTGAGAAATGTACTTGTCGAGGAATGAGGACAGAGATTATTTTGCTTTAAGCATTTTGAAACTTGAAACTGTTCAATGTTTATATCCATGGCAAGTGGACCACCATTTATAGTCTTGTCCCAGGCTCCGCAAATGTCTAAAGCAGTGTGCGTTAAACAAGCTTTAACTGAGTAACTACTATGTGCCTAACACTCCGCTAGTTCTTGGTGAGCTCTACTCTTCTGACTTTTCTGGACTAATACTTTAGATGTCTCACCTGCACGATAAACTTAGTTTAGGCACTTCATTGCATCATAGTCAAGCAGTTTATTCTTTGTCTCTTTTCATCAATGACTACTATTTTTATAGTTCATCTTTCTAAATTTGTGTATCATAACAGTTATTGATAGAACATACACTTGTTTATTCTTCTGTACATAGTTTTTCGTTTCTCAACAAGTGCCCTACTTTGTAGGACAATTGTATTTTTTTCTAATTTCCATCCTGCCTTTAAACAAGCAGCTTCCTTGAGATTAAAAGAATATAGATTTTATTATAAGAAATGAAGTATATGTCAGAATTTTAAAATAAGTACAGGCTGGTCACATTCTGTAAAATATTTACACCCATTGTACTGATTAATTGTCTGACTTCTAGAAAATCAATTATAATTTATCTTGTTTATTAAAAATGGCTTCACCAGGAATAAAAACATTTTACTGCATTGAATTCATGATGAACCTGTTCTGTCACATAGTAGAGGTGTCAACTTCTCAGAAAAGCAATTACTAATAACTCCTCAGGGGTTCACTTCAAATGTCATTTTTTTCCTTTGTTATTCTTTGTCTTGTACGTGATACTTTTGCCTCACTTTGGATTTCTTTGGCATGGACAGCTGAAGAAAACCACCCTAATTAAAAGTTTGGCTTTTGAGGTGAAGCATCCTATCTTTTGTATGTCACTGAGCCTTCTGATTGAAAAATGTCAATATTTTGAAATGAGGCGCTTTGTTTCTTTGTTTTCCAGGGTTTGATTTAATTTGTGTTTGTACATATCATGGTTAGAGCAGATAATCTGGCTTCATGAGTTTGCACTAATGTCTTCATAAAGCTCCAAGATGCCACTGTGGCCCTCATATCATTTGATCTTTTGAAATTCCGCTAGTATTTAGGGTGTGTAAGGCAGGTAGAGTGGCAAAGACCAAATCGTGCTGATTTTCCTTACAAGCCGAGACTTGAATATGGCACAGGGCTTCTTAGTGATTTCAAATTCGCCATTTAGGTTCAATTGTTTCTTCGTTTATGTTTACTTTGTGGCTAAAGAGTGTGTGTGGGGGGGGAAGCAAACCAAAAGAGACACTTTTAATAATTTTGTCCCATCAAGTGTAGAAAAAACACTGTTGACTTAGTATCATCCTCCTCCTCATCATCAGCATATTTGGTTCATAAATTATTTGTAAAAGAAAGCCATCTCCTAGAAAAGAATCAGATGGGGATCAATATTATGGGGAGGAATGGGAAGGTAGAAAAATCCAATCAACCTGAGGGCTGTAGGAGCTACAGTTTGCAAAATATTCAGCCTCCAAACAGTTTTTTGGGGGAGCAAGGAGCAGTCTCGTTTAAGGATCAGAAAGGCAGAAGATAGTTTGTTGGATCTTTTTTTTACCCGTGAAAATCTGTATTGTTCCACCTGGTGAGGGTCTATTTTTACTTTAACAGGCCAGCATTTACTTTCCGGAGGGAAAGTGCGGCTTCACGCTTCCATATGTGCTGGTCTGTGCCCAGGCACAGCCCAGTTGACTGGCAAAGGAGAATGTGTCCACCACCCCAGCCCCACTGTGCACCCGCTGGCAGAACTCAAGGCCCTTTGCCAAAGCTCTGGCAGTTTTAAGACTATTTCCTGGCAGCCATTGGCTTTGAGAGGCCATACGACTCTGCTCCTGTCCGTCTGGATTTTGTTCGGAGTTCCTTCAGGGCTTGTGCTTCTGAGCAGCAGCAGGAGCCCTCGGATTCAGTGAAGCCATGTTAGCCAGGAACTTTGGATCCCTGAGCTGCCCCAGGCTCCTGCCAGCAGCTCGCTTCTGGGCTTCAAAGAGGAGCTCGGCTGGAGTACCCAGGATGCTTTGCAGCGGCTGCCACAGCCCCTCTTTTGAAGCACCATGGTAGCCAACAGAGAGGATTCTGTGTTACGTACAGTATGACCCTGGAGGTGCCAGCCAGCTGCTGTGACTCAGCTAAAAACAGGGAACTCGCTGTAAGAGAGAGGGCGAAAAGGGAAGAGATTAGTGAGGGGGAGGGAAGAGAGGAAAAGCAGCAGGAGTTTATGATGCCCAGAGTGTGTCAAAGGGCTCAAAACATATTTCTGAAAGAGCTTTCTTGATGGGCCAAAGGAAGCCCATCTCTGCGAGTCTGAAATCTGCTTGGGCTACATAATGTTTAATGGCCTTCCTAGCTAATGAAAACAAGCAGCCGAAGGATTAGGAAAAACCAGAAAAGAAAGGTCTCTCCTCGTACAAACTCCCAGGTGCCCTGAGGAAATGTGTACTAATTGGCCTTGCAGAATTTTTGTTTGTGATCAAACATGTTGATGTAAAGAAACAGAATCACTTAGTGTATGATTTGGGTTTTTTTTTCCTTTTGGCTTTTTCCTGTGATATCTGTCTAACAGGAGGGTTTTTTTTTTGTCTGAATACACGTGGAATTGATCATCTCAGGAGCAACTCTGAACCCGCATTGTCAAGAAAAATAACCCAAGGTGGGGGGAATTTATTTATAAAATACTCTAATATGCCATTCTCCTTGGCTGTGGACAGTTTTTGAAGGAAAAAAAAATCAATACTCAGCTAAACGTAGATGTTAAACAAGCAATCACAATCTTACTTTGCAGAGCATTTGCTAGGATATATTGCTCTGTTCAAAGACAGAAATTTATAGACAAATAGGACATCCAATGCAAAAGGCACACTGGCTCATAACAAAGGTGGGCTTGAGAAGAGAGTAACAAGAAGATTTGGTTAAATCAGTATTTTTCAAATAGAGACCTAGGTCCTTTCCCCTTAACGTCCCATGTAAAAACGGTGTCTCTGAGATGAGGCAATGGTGTGCCTGCTTAGACAGAGAAGAAAATCCAGTTCGTGGCTTTTATCCACCAGAGCTGAAGTAGTGAGTGAGAAAGAAGCTTATGGTTAAGATCACTAGAATGATCAAGTTTGCTCAAGCAAACTTGAGCGAAGGAGAGTACAGCCCATGGGCTCAGACCTGGGTGTGTCCGATGCTGGCAGAGGTTCTAAGGTGATAAAACCTTGAGCAAGTGGCGACAGCTATCCTCTGGGGAAAAAATTAATAAATAAACGCAGTCTCCAGAATTTCCCCAACGATTTTTTTTTCTGGCTGTTTTAACTGCCATGAAAACACATCAAGCTGATCAGCAAAGGGAAGAAAAGCTCAGCCTCGGAAGCTCAAACCAGGTCTAAGGCTTGGCTTTGCTATTTTGCTTTTTGTTTTGCCTGTCAGGGCAGCTGGAAAAATAAGCAGAGAGGTTTCGTTAAAGATGAGTCCTTTTCCTCTGAGATCCAATTCACACATAAGCTTACTCACACCAGATCCTCAAACGAAACTAAATGGGATTTCTCAGACACATTATTTTTTTTACAGTGGAGTACATATTTTTGATAAGGGGCAAGTGCACAGAGCAGGAAAAGAGAAGTGCATGTTTTCTTTCTCACAGGGACTCTCTTCTGAAATTCTGTTTCTACATAAGAAGGAACTAGCATCTTAATAGGCATTCTGGTGCATGTTTAAGACCCAGAGATTAAGAGAGGACAAGTTAGAGGTAAGGAGGGAGGCCTCATGTTCTGCTTAATCCTAAAAAGTTGTGAATAGCTTCAACAGGAAAAAAGATATGAAAAGGAAGATATGATCAGAATATCAAAAAGATAATATCAGAATATCAGGAGGACAGGCAGTAGAATTAGGAATTCCTGTTCTGCAAAGGGTGAAAGAAAGCCTCAGGTGACATCAACTCAAATGTCAACCATCTTGCCACTGAAATAAGAAAGCCGAGAGAAGAAACAAAAATGAGGACGAGAGCTGAATGATTTGGCTCAAAAACTGGATTTGTTGTAGCCCAAATTAGAAGGAAAGCAGCAATCAGCTGGATTTTAATACTCATCCATATGGTTTGTGTGACTCATTAGTTCCAAGTCCCATTTGAACCCACAGTAGCCCTTTGCCTGGTTCTGGATATTCTGTGTGTGGTTTCCGAAGCAACTGCCACTCATAGTAGTTCACTTGGAAATTTCTGGATCTTGCACTGGGTTGAATGGCGGTCCCTCAAAAGATACCTCCCTTTACCCATGAACATGACCTTTGCAGATGTAACTGTGAGAGATATTGAGAAATGATCATCCTGGGTTAGGATGGACCCTATATTTAAGGACAAGTGTCCCTATGAGAGAGGAAAAGGGGAGAAGACACACAGAGGGGAAGGCCATAGAAAGACTGAAGCAGAAATTAGACTGAGGCAACTGTAGGCCAAGGAATGCCAAGGACTGCCAGCAGCTATCCAAAGCTAGGAGAGAGGTAAAGAAGGATCTGACCCTGCCTACACCTGGACTTGAGACTTCTGGCCACCAGAACTGAGAGAATCCATTTCTCTTGTTTCAAGGCACCCAGTTTGAGGTGAATTGTTAAGGCAGCCCTAAGAAACCAAGGCAGACTCTCTTCAAAGTCAGCATTGCAGTGCTGACTATACTGCAATTTCTCTGGAAATTGTAAGTAGACTACACAATAAACTCAAGTCATGGGTCAGTTGAGACTTACTGTGTGCCGTACACCACGCTAGGAGGTCAGTCATTACAGCAGCCCCCCTGCCCGCAGGAAGGTGACATAGTCCAGCTGCACACACATTTTTAGTGGTCCGCAAAGTTTCCTGGGGGATGGAAATGCATCTTTGGACGATGATAGCAAGTTGAGAATTACAAGTTCTGTTTTTCAACATCAACAACCCAAGGGATGATGACTTTTTCTTGAGCTTCTATCCTGATAACCTGGCATAGTGTCTGGAATATTGTGGGGAGTACTTTCATTGGATAAGCAAGTAAATGGATGCATGTATTGCCCAGAAGGTAAGCTCTCAGGTACAAAATCACCTGTGGATAGTGAATGGTAGGTGGGATTTGTCAATGCCACAAAAGGTAGGGAGGGGGGTGTTGCAGTCTCTTGTTTGTAGCACTCAGGTCTGGTTTTGAGTTGGTGGCTTCCCGATTGCTCTGTCAACACTTCATTCCCTTGACCCTCCCTCAATGAGTTGTGTTCTGTTGACAAATGAACACCTGCTCCAAGGTGCCATGCAGTTTCCAATGTTCAATTTGGAAAAGACCCGTAAGCACCACGCGGGAGGTGTCGCTAAAGGCTCTGTGTCTGGGAAGTCTGTTCTTTTCACAGCCAGCACTGCTGTGGGTTTTGCCTGCTGGCTTCCATGAATCGGCTGTAACATTTCTTAATTTAGACACCAGCAGTATGGAGACTTATTATATATATTTATCTATATTTTCTGTCTGAGGAGAGCAGTGTTTTCCATTGCACAGATCCCGACTGCCAGCAACTAGTATGCACACAGAACAAAACACAGCCCACACAAGCGTCCCTTTGTGGCATGGAGCTGGGTGCTGGGAGCTCAAGCTCTTTCCCGTGATCAATACTATTCCTTTATTTGTTCTTTGTTTATGAATATGATTTGGAACCAGGATGTTTAAAGAATAATAACTACTCTCATTCCATAGCAGGGGAGGTAAACTTCTTTTTGGTGTTTCCAGTGGGTGAGGAGGCACCCTTCAGCAGAATGTCCAATAGGTTGATAATATAGCAAATAAAGTAGCTGGTGATATAGATATGCTATGTGCCAGGTATTGTGCTAAGCACTGTGTGAACACCTAATAGCTATAATAAAATGGTAATATCAGCGATAGGATCAATCTCGTTTTAACAGATGGGAGACCAGAAAGAGAAAGAGGCTAAGTTAGAATCATTTTAGCGTATTGGTAGTTTCAGTTACCTGAGGTCAACTGTGGTCCAGAAATAGTAAATGAAAAAGTCCAGAAATAAACAATTTGTAGGTTTCCAATTGTGCACTGTTCCCAACAGCATGATGAAATCTCAAGCCGTCCTGCTTCATCCCACTTGGGATATGAATCATCCCTTTGTCCAGTGTGTTCCTGCTGTCTACTGTCCCCACCCATTAGTCACGTAGTAGCTGAGTTATCAGATCGCTGTGGCGCTATCGTAGTGCTTATGTTCAAGAAACTCTTATTTTAGTTAATGATGATCTCAAAGTGCAGAAGCAGTGATGCTGCCATAAAGGGCTTCATTTAAGTGAAAAGTGGATGTATGTGTAAGAAAAAGCATAGTATTTATAGGGCATATAACAGTCTGTGGTTTCAGTCATCCACTGGGGATCTTTAAACGTATCCTCTGCAGATAAGGGGGAACTACTGTACTTCCCAAATTCATCTAACATCTCAGGTCAGTTTCCCTGGAAGCAGAGCCAGAAGTAGTCACTTATTCAGGGGAAAACTGGAGCTTCAGCTAAAGCCCACCTTACTCTGATCTCACAGGGAGACGGAAGTACAAAGTACACCAGAGGTTTGCTTCCCTACTTGAAGCAAGGGGAGGGAGGTCCTTTGTCCTAGACTCACAGTTAGTCTTTAGTTTCTGGAAAGATCTTTGCATTTTTCCAAGGGTAATTCTCTGAAGCATGGGACAGTTGTGACCTTAGTTAATAGCCAGTACCCATAACAGGTGAAGTTAAGTGCAAAGGCCAGGTACAGGGATGCTTGGTGGGGCGGTCACAGCCTCCACTCCTGGTGAACAAGTGGAGGAACTTGGCTTCAAGTCCTGTGTGACTCTAAAGCCTAAGCTCTTAATACTGTGCTCTATGGTAAACGCACAATTTCTTAACATGGTTGAAAGTGCCATGTTTTTACCAGTCTCTAGATTCCAAGGAGTATACCATCGCTTGTCGTCACTCCCAGAGGAGTCGACAATCTCAAACACTTTCCCTCGCAGTTCAAATAACTTGGTCTCAGAGCTCCTCCAGGTGCTGCAGACTTCAGTGCCCACTCCTGGCCCTGATACTACTTGCCTCCACTCTAGTTTACTCACAGCTTGTGCCTCCCACTTGCCTTTGGCCTCCAAGTTCATGATGAAGAACAGAGCCTGGGCAATGGCTGCATTTGGACATGTGTATCCTTGTTCCTTGCAAGGAGCAATAAACAAGAAAGAGTAAGAAGAGAGAAAAACTTGTTAACACCATGCTGTATCTAAACAAGCAATCCCAGATGGCATCCTTTATGCCTTCTGCCTCTGATAAGAAAAGATTGAGCAGGGAAAATAAGCAGCAGCTGACAAGCCATACTCAGCACTAAGACCAACAGGAAGAACAGACTCCAGCTCTGTGTTCTGCCCTCAGTCATGGCTCAGCACCCAACCCAGGGGCCTGCCCGCCTGCAAACACCTTTGGCTGTGCACTCTTTTATGGAAGCGGCAAATGATGGAATGTTACAGACCAAAGGGTTTCTCTTTCTGGTTCAATACTTAGTTTTCTGATAAAGACCAAGGCATGAAGCAGTAAGGTGACTTACTGAAGGACATTTTGCTCTTAAAAAGACAGAAGAAATGAAAATCATGAGCTCCTGATGCTTTGTCACTGTTGTTCCCAGAGCCCAACTTTAAACCTGTGAATGTGCATTATTCTAATATATCATATATATATTATTATATTAGAATATATTTTTTAATATACATGTTATTCTATGGTTCCGAGACTATGAGAACAAATTTGATATCAGTCTTTGGTATTAGACTACCTACAGCTGAGTCCTGGCTCAATCACTTCATAGCCATGTGTCGTTGTTCAAAGCTGTGAAGCTGTATTCCCTACACTTCAGTTTTCTCATCATCAAACTGAAGATCATAATTGTATCATGAAGGTTTGGGAAGCATTAGACAAGAAAATCCCTGTTCAGAGCTTAACACAATACCTAACACACAATAGACATTCAGTGAAGTCAACACACACTAGCATGTCTGTTGACTTAGATAAAAATAACTAAATACCTTTTCTGTGCCAGGTACTGCAATAACTCTGGACAAGCAGTTGCTCTGGACATACAAACGTCAATGCAATATGACATCCTTCCTTAAAAATCTCAGTTCGGTTGTTTTTAAAATGCCATCTTAGAATTAAGTGTATCTTACATATTTAATATTGACCTTATTTATGTCAAGTGTAGTAGGGTATCAGCTTTAACACACCACTTTCTAAACCCAGGTCAGCAATAGTGTTCACGAGTGAGCTGGTAGGGGGATGACGAGTCAGTGGATGTGTTATAAAATGAGGTGGGAGGAGTGGTACCCAAAGGTGCCACTGGGCAACCCGCTTGTTATATCCAGACAGACCAGGCATCTAGGCTAGCTCCTATTTTCACAATTTGATAAATGTCAAGTGCTCAGAGACAATGCTGAAATGATGAACGAATTTCAATGAAACCCCTAGGACCAAAGGTCAAAGGCAATAGTGTGGCTTTTCATACGAATGGGAAACCCTACTAGATTTGACTTTTTCCCCTTCCCTACAGTTTCAGAAGATGGTTAAATGTTCCATCTCAGCTAAGAAGCATTGAGATTAGACAAAGAAAGAATTTCTGATAGTCAAATTCCAGAAAGCAAAGGTTAGGAACTCATAGATGACACAAATGTGTCCTTTGAAAAGGTAAAAATGTGCGACGCTTTAAAAAGAGCTTATGATAATGGCATGGAAATGAGTCAGACTGTATGCAAATTAAATTCACTTGAAATATATGTCTTTAAAAATTAAGTGATAAATTGCTTTGTCAAATGCTTTTTGTGTGTGATTTACCACCCATACACCCCCCTATTTAAATTCCACTTTAAGATGCTTTTCTTAACCTTGGATGAATTTTCAGGAGTTACTGGGAAGGTCAGAGGTGAGGCATTCTTCAAAACATGAGAAGGGGTGACAATTTTTACATTGTATGAAGGGAAAAGGAATAATGAGTGTAGAATAGTGCAAGCAAAGGCAAAGCAATATAATATCATGAGAATCTTAGCAAATCAGACTTAGAAAAATGAAGTACTTATATGCTGTAATGAGCTCAATAATATGAGATGTTTCCTAAAAACAGGGATCTTTCCCCATCCTATTCTTAGTAATTAACATAGCATTTAGAACATTGTCCATTTACGCAATGCTTATTGAATGAATAAGTGCACATTTTCATGAAATCTGAACGCACACCTTTATTGTAAGTCGCGTTTAGATATGAGCCTTAACTCTCTCAAGTAGTAAAGGATGACAGTGCATTTTGGTTGAGATGCTGTTTGCTTAAAACCTACAAAGTAAAACTTACAACACCTGATCATTTCTAGAAAGAGCTATGAGGCCTAGAGTAGCAGTGGATTAGAGAAATGAGGATTCAGCAAAAGATGGTGAGAACTAAGTTTAGTCAAGACTGCTACTGGGGAGAAATAAATCAAGGAAGTCAAAGCTAAAAGTTAAGCTGCCTGCATAGGGGAGGAGGAGGAAGAGGGGAAAGGAGAAAGAAGTGGTGATGGAAGGAGACTGGACTTGGGAGGAGGTGAACACACAATACAACATACAGATGATGTGTTGTAGAATTGTACACCTGAAACATATCATTGTATTAACCAATGTCACCCCAATAAAAAGCATCTTGGAAAAAAAGTTAAGCTGCCCAAATCTGGGAAAACACAAGATCCCAAGGCTGAAAGAGAGCGGAGAATGAAAAAAGCAGGCCCCAGAATCAGAGAGGTATGGCACCAAAATCACATTAAGTTGCATACATTAAATATGTGCAACCTTTTGTATGTAAGTTATACCTCAGTTAAGCTATTTTAAAAAGTGAATGGGATATACAGTGAATGAAAGCCAGGTGCCCAGTCAAGAAAATGGGTGAGGACTTGTAGCTCCTGAAATAGAACAACCGTGAACCCAGCAGAGACCTGACTCAGACAGGAAGCTCTTTCTGGTATTCCTGCTGCAGCAGGTACGAATGGTGACGAAAGGAGGGAGCAATCCAGGGCCCAAGGCCTCCAAGTCTGCTGAAACGTGGCAACTCCCTTCCCTGCGTTGCTTCTGCCCCAGCACACTGAAAGCTATCGTGGAACCACAGTCAGCATAGCCTACCCTGCTCCTTGCAGATTGACATACATTTTTTTAAAACTACCTGCAAATTCCCAGAACATTGATCATGCCTTGCCACTCACCTGAAAGGAGAGCGACGCAGAGCTTCCCAGTGCCTCTCCTCCTCCTTCCCACTTACGTCTTTCTCTGTACAATGAACTCTGGAATAAATGAAATGCATTTTCTTCTGCATAATCTCTCCCTGTTTGCTTAAGCAGTGATCACATGTCTTTGATATTTGTCACCGAATTTCCAGAGGTCTCAACGTACTATGAGTTCACAATGTCAGTCTCAGGGACCACTTACAAACATGTTTTCTCGCCTCCGTTGAACCAGTTGGCTAAACTAGTTTCTAACAAAGTGGGGGGAGGTAGTATACAAGGTGCTCAGCAGATATGTCAGAGTGGAAGGCAAGAAGAGACTCTCCAGACGGCCACACCAATTGCTTCTCCCATGTAAGGGTTCGTGTCCTTTTACAAAATGGCATTATTGCAAGTCAGAGGGGCTCGCATAGAGTTTCCCCTAGAATTCCTCCAGGAAAATGGCAACTCATTTTACCTTATTCCATATGGTGGTAGAAAGCGCATGTGACCTGAGGAAATTTGACTTCTTGGAGTTTATTATCTCTGACACCAGTTCCACCCTCTGTAAGAACATTTTTGTATATGCAAATCTTTAACACATTGGGAGACCTTGTCCTAGACCAGCACAGATCCCCAACTCTGAATCACTTCTTCTCTGTGTTATTAAACCCAAATTTGCATGTGTCATTTTCATGTCACTCATTATTCCAGATACTCCCTTTGAGTAGATTTGATTTGTCAGCATTCTTCTGAAAATGTGCCACCAGAAATAAGTTCCACCAGGCCTGCCCTCCTCCACGCAGGGAATTTCATGCATGTTCCTTCTGTCACTGATGCAACATGTGATTGCATTCATTATTCTGGCTGTGTGGTGTACTCCTGACTCACTGAGTTGCTGATTAAGCCAAATCTTGAGGTATTTTTTAAAGATATATGCTTCTGGGCAACTGCATCTGCTCTAGTTCATTGGCTTAACGATATTCAATGCATAAATACCAAAAAAAGCAATATCTTGAACTGATAGTAGCTTAGCCATTAGATGACATTAAAGCAGGAATAAAATAGAGGAAAATTATTTTTAGAGTTAAAGCTAATTGTTGGAAAGCATAAGTTGAGACTAATATTTAGTTTCAAGTTCATTAAAGAAATTACCTGGTTCACAGGTCTTAATTGTTACATCTGTAGTTGCTCTGACTTTTAATTTATATTTGACCTCATTTAGATAATTATTTTTTTTAGTCACTATTTTTAGCCCCGGCTGGTGTGGCTCAGTGGATTGAGTGCAGGCCTGTAAACCAAAGGGTTGCTGGTTCGATTCCTAGTCAGGGCACATGCCTGGGTTGCCAGCCAGGTCCCCAGAAGGGGGCACGTGAGAGGCAACCACACACTGATGTTTCTCTCCCTCTCTTTCTTCCTCCCTTCCCCTCTCCCTAAAAATAAATAAATAAAAACTTTTTAAAAGTCACTATTTTTAACTAGTAATGTAATATCATTCAGGCCACAAATTACCTTTACCAGTTATATTACCATTTGCTGAATGGTTTTAAGAGACTTTAAGCACCACTGAGAATATAAGTCATTAGAAATTTGGTTGTTAGCCTTGAGGGCCATATAAAGTTTGAATCAAATTAGTATAAGGCAAGTGGTTGAAACAAGACTTGGAATTTTCTGATATGCTTTTGCTTAAAATCCAATGGCTTGCTTGGCATTAAAAATTAATTTTTCTTATCTTGAACTTTGAAGCAAATTTCTTGACAGATGTTGATCAGGAAATCAGTACCTTACACTGTTATTTTATACAATATTACTTTCCCTATTTTCGCTAAAAGAAAGTTGAGGAATCAAGATGTGATCTACTTTAATATTCATAGGTTAGAAGCAATGTATTATAAAATAAAGCTTGACTAAAAATAACAAGTCCTTAATGCTGTAATTAGGAGAAACCTACGGAGCCCTGAACACATGGAGGGGGACTGATATTTCCCCTTCTCACATTTCACAGGTGAATATGTGAATCCAGGGGATTCAAAAAGAGACACACAGAGAAGAGAGTACAGGGCAGATCCTCAGAACTGAACATGACAACCCTCTACGTATTTTTCTTAATACTTCCACAGTGACGGTTTGCAAAATAATTCCTTGGCTTAAGCAGGGTAGCAGAGATTTGGAAAACCCAGTTCTCTGTCTACCGGCAATAGTGTGATACTGTTCATCTCTAATCCCTCAAAAGGAGTATCTGTATGTTTCACCTAGAAGCCGTCACTCCCTGTAAACTGTCCGTGAGTCAGGTGTAGAGGGGCAGGGGGATGGATCCTCAGGTGAGCGCTCCTACAAGGGCTACAGGAAATATTTCAGAGTGATAATCACGGTGGAGGCAGGTGTTAATAAATGCATTTGTATCCTTATGTATGTGTAAGCCAGTACACTCATATCTACGCATGCAGATAATTATACATCTTCAGGTCTGATTTGGCAAAATGGGCCCATTGTGTGAGAACGAGCCAAAGGAAATCTGCCTGGCAGTTACAAGTATCAGGGAAGGCCTCATGCTACATAATGAATCACTGTTGTTGAAGGAAATGGCACAAAACAGCTATTATTTCCTCGATGAAGGTGAGGTTCTTCTGGCTCTTTCAGTGATTGTAAATAAATCTTTTGCAATGGCCTGGAACCTGATCAGCCACCAGGAGAAAGAACAGTTGTGAAGCGTCTCAGCGGTTTGACCACAGCCTGAGCCGAGGTGGGAAAATATTCTTCTTGAAAGTCATCTTCGTCACACCTTCCGCGTTTACAGGTCTTGGAACCAAAGTGCCACGCCGCCCCTACTCCCTTCTTTTCTACTTATAAATGGAACAGAAGTGTTGTCCTCTTACTGGGAAAAGTTCTCTGAAGTGTTCCAGTTTTCCTTTCATTTGATTGCAAGTGACAGTTTCATCTGGTGCCAGCCGGCAGAAGCAGTGTGATCCCAGGCTGTAACAGGGAAAGGTGGAGGGCCAGGAGCTGTGCAGCCTCGGGGGCAGAGGAGTTGCTGCAGTCCATGTGCAAACAGCCGCATTGGACGCGCAGGCGAGGTACGTGGAGATCGCAGCTGAGTCCCGCCGCAGAGCCACGTTCGGAGGGGCGGAGTCCTTTGCAGTAAAAGCAGAGATGCTGGCTGTCCCTGGCTCAGAATTTGCATGGAAAAGTTTAAATGTCCACATAACTCCCTTTAATTTGTGGATCAAAATGTCTGGAATATATGGGTAGAAAGCAGGATCAAAATGCCCAGGCTGGTCTCTGCCATTTAAAAAAAAAAAGGCAGCGTGGGCCAACATTGACTAGAAAAATAACCCTACCCTTTAAAAAGTTAAAATTTTAATGTCTTTTTAACTCCAAAGCCTATCCCTGAATGCTGTTGGTCACTGCAAGGCTCAGAATCCCATAAAAACATGCATGTTCTGCTGACACCCCTCCGGTTGACATGCACCGTATTCTAGACCTGCACTGTCCAATACTGTAGCCAGCAGCCACCTGTGGCTCTTTAAACTCATCCAAAGTAAATAAATTAAAAATTCAGTTCCTTAGCCACCCTGACCACATTCAAGTACTCAATAACTATATGAGGCGATCACATTGAAAAACCCAGGACATTTCCATCAAGGCAGAAAATTCTACCAGAGAACACTGTTCTAGAGTGTTCACAAGATTTGTGAATTTGTCACCCATTTCTGTGGGTAGGTATAAAAGGAGCAACCCGAGCATGGAACCACCGGAAATGGTGCTCTGTTGTTATTATCGGGTGGGAAACTTCATGCCCCGTGAAATGAAAATTCACTTTAAAAAAATGCTCCATTCTCTATCCCCCTCTGAGAACACAGTGATGCCGGTGAAGGATTCTGAGAAGCCCCGTAATAAAGAACCTTGCTTGTCCATGGCTGACCCAACTACTTCCAAAATAACTTGACCACTTAACCTCTATTTATGAGACATCTACTAACTTTCCACAGAATTCCAGTTCCATCAAGGAATTTTACCAGAGACGGAACTCAGTCTAAACCTCTATATCACTTATAATCGATACCACCTATAATCACAGTAGACAGTTAGAAGAGTTTCAAACTAGAGTAAATTCACCAGGGTCTGCCAGGTCAGAATTTATGCTTCATGATTTTAGGGATATCAAGTTGGCAGATATAAATGAGGAAGCTAGCAGTGAGCATGAAATACAGTGTTTCTTACCTGTCATTCCTAAAAATACTGAGCAGAGACACTATGTTCTTTCTAAAATGATTGCTGATTATGTGCCCGAAATCAAGACTATCAAATAATCTATACTGACTTTAGCTCCTATAATCCTATGACATGCAGTTTGCTTATTTCATAAAATTTGCTGAGCCACAGTGGTCAGGTGGGATTCATGCCTGGACTTCTCTGTGTACATGAGCGCCAGCATTCTTAATCTACTCAGCTGACAGAGACTTAAAATTTCTTAAGAAAAAGAGTAATATGGTTTCTAAGCAAGCCATGTGTTCTCAGATTAGTGACCCAGCACCTGTGGGCCCGGGGCGGGGGGGGGGGGGGCAAAAACGGTGTTGCTGAAGAGGCACTGGAAGTTCCTGCTGCAGAAACGCCTGCCTTTTAGCCAGACCAGAACCTTTCTTACTCCCCAAGTTTCTTCTCTTTTCCTCCAGCCTCTCTTTTTTTTCTCTTTGCTTCCTTTCTTTTCTTCTTCCATTGAGTTATGCTGTTATTATTCATGGCAGCCTCCTTGAAGAGTATGTCAATGAAATGTACAGCTGCTCAGTATCTCCTCTCTGAAAAACACCAGCAGCTCCCCTTAGAATTTCACACCTTGGAATGTATGCTGTTCAGGTCCGAACAGAGAATTATAAAGTGAAAGGAGCTCTACATAGATTTCTGCTGTGGGTGGTCTTTTTCGTCTTTCTGTGGTGTCTTTTCACCTGAGAGATTTGCCCTTCTGAAGGATGACCAGCTGTAATGAGTGTTAGTGCTAACAAAACAAAAAGAGAGGGAAGAAAAAAGTCTTCACTGATTACACTGATACCACCACCATGAGGGCTCTTGTTTAGAATGGGGCTCTTCAAGCCTCGGACTAAAGGCTTATTCAGGATGTCAGCAGTATTCCAATTAATAATATATTTGAGCACTTTAACTTCAAAATATAACATGGATTATGACTTCAAAAGTAAGTGGTATGTTATATGTGGAACCTAAAGAACAAAATAAATGAACAAGCAAAATTGAAACAGACCATGGACACAGAGAAGAGACTGGTGGTTGTCAGAGGGGAGGGAGTTGGGGGGCTGGGTGTAAAGGGTGAAGGGATTAAGAAGTACAAATTGGTAGTTACAGAATAGACACAGGGATGTAAGGTAAAGCACAGGGAATATGGTCCATAATATTGTAATAACCATGTATGGTGCCAGGTAAGTACTGGAAATATCAAGGGGAACACTTTCTAAAGTATATGGTTGTCTGAACGCTATGCTGTATACCTGAAACTAATATAGAATACTGGTGAGCGCAACGTGTAATTGAAAAATTAAATTTAAAACAAAGAAAATTAAGTGGTATACAATATAAAAAACTAAGTTAGAAGATTTATGCTCATTGGCAAAATGTGTCCAGTATTTATATTTGCAATAAAAGTTGTGAGATTAAAAGGGTAATAAACTGTCTATAAGAAATTTTTATAACAATACAGATTGTTCATACATTACCAACTGCTGTAAATCAGCCACAGCCTAAGAAAATGTTTGAAAATACCCAGTCTCCCAGTGAAAAAGGAATCAGTTTATAAATAAAATCTCAGCAAAAAATACTGTTCTGGACACTATTATAATAAGGTCATTTCCTATGTGTTTTAAAAAATACTGGACACATCTAAATATATACTGACAATATATTTCTTCCAGTCATATTAGTGCTTTAATCTGTGGCATTAATTCAATAGAGATCCTCTTCCAAGATTTGCACATTTTGTATTTTGGCAATATAAATTGTGCCACAGAATAACTGACTCACAAGTCTCATTCATCTTTGAAGACATGACCTGGATAGCTCTGTAATAAAAGTAAGCATAACAAAACTGTTTTGAGGAGAAAAAAACCCCATGAGCCAGCACATATAAAAGAAAGCTGATAAAGTGAATATGGTGTTGGTGCTAATACAAAATTATATGAGTGTCCTCTCGATGGATGTTTTCCTAGGTTCTCACACATGAAGGTGAGTCAAAGTGTTGTCTTTTGTTCTCTTAGTCACTAGAAGCAGAATGAGTTTGCTGATTTCCTTAACTAATTTCAAGATTGCCTCGAATTACCCCATCTCTTTGCTCCCGCCGCTGATTGCACCAGCTTTTGTTGGTTTGGGTGACTCTAGGCACAGTTTTTCACAATCCGAATCCCTGGAGGAGCACTCTTGTGAAAGCAGGTTTCCTACAATCTCGACGTACCTAGATTTGTAGGATTTGTCGCCCCACTCTCGGTCCTGCTGTTCATAAATCCTACCTTCCCCCTACCTTGTTCTGTTTTCTCAAGCAAAAGTACACTTTACTGAAAAGAGGTGTCAGTGTTTCTCCCACATGCACCCCTGTTTCTCTTCCTTCCTTGGGAATCACAGATCCCCACTTTAGTGATCCATCCATTCAAGTTTTGTTCAGATCACCGAACCCCCACTCACCCTTTTACAGCCATTACTCCGGCTCCACCTTTCACTGGCTTCCCAGTGTTCATGTGAGAAAAACTCTAACATGTCAACCTGCAGCAAACAATTAGTGGAATGTAACATGTATGTGTGCCTGTGATATTGGCCAAAATGGAATAAAAGTAAAAGAAAACGTATCTTCTAGGTCTTGCTAATTTCTCACCTATGGGCTGTTTCCACTGGAAAGATTCTCAGGGCAATATTCCTCTGTCAGTTCCAGATTAGGAATGAACATTTAGGACAGCTAATTACTAAAACGTCCCTGATGATTTACTGCTCCCAAAGAAGTCATTTTATTGTTCAGTGGCTAGGTGTTTCTGTTTTATGTCATGGACATGACTCCACTTGCTTTCTTTACTTATTATTATTGCAGTTGCTTGTCTTTCCCCAGATAGATTATGAATGTATCATCTTTGTCTCCAGCTTCTGGAGAAGTACCTGGTAGGTAGTAGACTCTTCTGTTAAATAAATATTAGTTTTTATTTAATTTTTCTGAGTGGAGGTATGTGCGGATGGATATGCTTCTGTGCATGTATGATACAGAATTCAGATGTATGATCATTTATTTTGAGCACATCCATGCATACACACATACATCTCCTTTATATCCATTTTTAACCAGAATATAGGAAAATATGGCAAAAACAATGTGATGTTTCAACATTATGTATATATGAAAATCGGACTGATTTCAAGCTACCAGAAGCCGTGATATATTTTCCTACCCTAAGACACAGCATACTTTGTCTCTGTTAAATTTTCCTGTATCATGATATTTATTTTGTTCTTTTCTGCTTAGAAGTCATCATTGACTCCTCATTGACCACACACACAAATCTGGATACCTTAGCCACCTTTTAGGCTTATAGAAGTATCCAACATTTTGGTGTCTCTGGGCCACACTAGAAGAAGAAGAGTTATCTTGGGCCACACATTAAACACACAAACACTAATGAAAACTGATGAGGAAAAACAGGTTTTAAGTAAATTTATGATTTTATGTTGGGCCACATTCATAGCCATCCTGGGCCACATGTGGCCCGTGGACCATGGGTTGTACCTTTTCCACTTCACTCCACATTACTCTGTCACCCCCTGATGAGTTTCCTGACTTCATTTACTCACATTTCCGACTCTGCACCTATGCCCCTGGAGTAGCACCATCTGGAATAATTTTTTTCCATCTTTGCATGACCAAATACTACCTACCTATCTTACATGGATTAGATCCAGTGCCCTCACTGCCTTCTGGAAGATTTCTTGATCGTCCAATTTAAAATAAACTACTCTTCTCTCAACACTTAGGGCCCCTGTGTGTTCTCCGGACACCCTAGTATGAGTGTTTCTGGCTCGTTGGCCTTACCAAACTGGCCTTTATTGAATAGCCACAATAACCAAGCACAGTTGAGGTGTCAAGGGCGTACTTTTCTAGTCAACTCTGTCGGGGTGGTTTAAGAGAGAAATGGCAAGTGTTGGTTGGATATACTCTAGAAGGATATTTTTAACTTCAGGTTCTATGTGACCAAAAAAACAATTGAGGAGAAAGTAAACCATATTACTACACTCTGTGTAGGGTTACTATTAATCCAATTGACAAGTAGCACGAATCTCTGTTTACTGTCTGTTAACATTCCTATAGACATGTACAAAATGCTCCGTAAATTGTGAATAATATGCAGGCTCAGTGTAATTATAAATAATTACTGGTAAAGTGTTTATTCAGAAGTCACTGGGATAGGATTACCTCTCCGATTCATCCATCACCCTGACTTTTTATTACCAACTTCAAATACCTACATGTGTACCTCACAGGGATCAGCACTGTCCCAGACATTTCTTTGCTTCAGGGGCAATATCAGATTTTCCAAAATACCCACTGTAATATTCTCAATCTCTTTCTCAAGTTTTGAACTTGGAGTGTTTCCATTCTGCTGACTACTCCAATTTCCTTAAGCAATTGCTGTAGGAGTAAGAGGTGGGAAGATAGTAGGTATTATGTTTGAATTTCAAGGCATTTTGGCTTCTCTGGCACTCCCAGTCTTGGTCTTACTGACTGACCCCATACCAGATTAGCATGTTGAAATAACCGAGCTCCTCAGCATACAGGTTTCCAATGTTTCCATGAAAGGGAAGCTGTCTTAGCTTTTCAGAGAGTGCACACGTCCCAGCTCTGGCTCAGGATCCCTGTGTTCCGTATGATGCCCTTGGACACTGTCCTGGTCCCCCGCCCAGGCTTCAGAGTCCAGCAAGCATTGACAGGAAAATGACAGTGGTTTGAACCGATTGCAGGCAAGCCTCACGGCAGGGGTGGGTGGGGGGGACAGGAGACAATCACACTAAAGGACATCGGTGTGAAGCAGAGCAGGCTGAACAAACAACCTCACACTCTTGATTTCCATACCGGAGGAAGTAAAGCTGCCCAAAAAGAACAAGAGAGGGGAAACCATCAACCTTTGGTAACTTTTTCAAGTGAGGGAAGGCAGAAAAGGATGAGATGAAAACAAAAACACACACCCACCTAGCACATCCAAGCATTTATCCCCCAAACCCACAGGAAGTTCTCATTTCCCCATAAGCCTGACGAAGTACCCTCTTGTGGACAGTGTGCATGCCTGGTACCCTACAGCAAGCAAAACCAGTGCTCCGGAAACACTTGCCATGACCTGCTTCTTCCACCTTATGTATTTATTGAGCCTACTGAAGGGTGACGTTTAATGAGTGACCTTTGCCCAGTTTGTTCAATTCTGGGAGGACTGTTGAGTCCAGCTCACATTTCAATTGTTGTATATTAACTAGTCTCATGTTAAGGGTGACTTCATACATTATTCATCCGGCTGTATTGTAGGAGACTGGAAGCACATCTCTGCAGTCTTCATATCCCCTCATCACTGACCCTTAATGAATGGGAATTTAATGAACAGTTGTTGGTTACAATTATAACCAGAGCCTAATTCCTCAGAATTCTCCTTGTTCTGGAGCATTTTATACTTGGCTGTTTTATTTTGGGCTGGTACATGTGCTCTGTGCGCCAGCAGCACAAAAGATGCCATACTGACACAGTGTTTCTTTGAACAGTTCTTTCATCCACCCTCTTTGTGGTCACCTCATGGCAACTCATCAGACTGAATGGTTATTTATGAATCTTAGGACTGCTTTCAACTTGGTCCAACCAGTAGAGCTGTGTTAAGATGAAACTTGTTTTAATGCCAGTGAATTAGTTTTATCCTATATCCTAATAAATGATCTTTTATCATTTATGTCTTGGAAGTGTGCTGAAGGGAAGGAAGAGGAGGAGGGAAGAAAGGAGGAAGAAGGGTAGGAAAAGGAAAAAAGAGAGAAGAAGATAAAGAGAATGAGAAGAAGGAAGAAAGAGCAAGAGAGAAACTTTGCGATAAAATAATCCCAATATGTTTCATAATCAAATCTGATCAGAATATGCAAGAAGGCTTCTGTGAAGGAATAAGGAGAAACATAAAGTTCTTTAAAACTCAGTCAGTTAATGCTTTAAACTGTTTGACCAACTTAGCTCAAGGATGTTTATACGTTAGAGTAACCAGTTTGGTCATTGGTATTCAATCTACTGGTGCATGACTGGATCATTGTAAAAGATTTCTCTGGATTTTGTTATTGATGTCAGCCTGGAAATTAATAGTTAACAGAATTATGCCACTATTGCTGTGAGTTAACTTGTATCTCGTAGGACCTGAATAATGAGGTTCTCTTCTGGAAGGAAGCAGCCATTCTCACCCTTGCATATTTAACTATTTTTAGTATTTGGTGTTTCAAGAGTTTTCTCTGGCATCTCATAGCACCTTTTAAAATAATGACTCTACCAAATATTTCCAAGCACAACACAGGTTGTAGAAAACAACTGTAAGGCCTGCCTTCCTTTTGTGTGTTCCACCTTCTAAATAGCAAGTATATAGAAGTTTCCCTGATCACTTTCTAAGAACTCTGTTTCCCCTCTTTCTTGGGATTATTAGACTTTTAATTCTGCTCTTCCTACATCAGTGAAGGGAAACTTAACATAATTTTCAGAATGGTTAAGGATGCAAGTTAAATTCCCCTGTTTCTTAATGTTTCAGCAAACATGGGAGGGTCTGGAATAAAGAATTAGACAAATATTAACCATCCATATTATGTGAATAATTCTTAGCACAGTTATTAAAATGATATTCAAATTATCCTTTTCACTTAAGATTTAAATTAAAGTCCGCTTCTTCCATGAAGCCTTCCTGACTTACTGGTTGCCTCCTATGTTTTGTTTTGTTTTTTTCCATCATGACATCCCATAGTTCTTTTTGTTAAAGGCCATATATGTTGGTTCTTAAATTTTGGCTGATGTATATTGTTCCCTGATTTCCTTTTTATGTCTAAGATTTCCTTCCCAGTGACAATGAAAGAGTCTCTAGGGAAACACCTATCAATGATATTTGTCTATAAAGTTTTAGAAATGATTTGTTTCATAAAGATAACTAAAGTTTGACATGCCAGAGAGAGCCCTTACCTCTGAAGCAGCCACTGGGCTGTGGTATCTTTGCACTGCGAGGAAGTTTCCAAGACTCAGAAATATCTAGGCACCTGCCCTAAGAATATACAGCCCAATGAATTCTTTGGAATATTCCCTAAGATGACAAATCTTTGACTTTTGAAGATGGATTTAGGTTTTGAAAATGGCCAAAAGTCATTTGGCGCCTGAACTTAAGAATTGTTCCATGATTAAGAAGGGCGTTAGTTTCTAGTGAGGAACAGAGTGAGACTCTAAGACATGGGCACTGACTTTTGTGTGTGTTATTTATAAACCAGCTGTGATGGCAACCGTGGGGGGGGGCATTAGTGACACATGTTTTAAATAGTGACACTTCATTATTCTAAGAGTATTTCTTCCAAAGGTGACTAATTTGTAGGAGATGGCTCTAGTTCTGAATGTAATTACTGGTCATTTTATTCTTAAAAATTGGCCTTACCATTTCCTACACATACATCCCATTCTTCTGTATTTGTATTCAGCTCAGTGCTAAGTCACAGGTTGTAAACAAAACACTATCCACTCTGCAGCCTGATAGCTTGGGCCTGATGTGTGCCTCTGCTGCTTCTCCACTGAGTGGCATTGGGTGGGTGACCTAACTTCTCTGTGTCTCAATTTCCTTTCCTCTAAGACAGGATGGGTTTCCCCGAAGATTAAAAAATTTAACATATGTGACATGCTTAGAGGTGTGCCTGGTACATGGTATTCACTATCGTGTTAGTTACTCAACTAGAATTAACTAATTAGTACTAGCTCTTTTTATATTTATTGTTTGTTTGAAATTATAATCATCATTTTTAACTCAAAGTTGAAATCATATATTTAAGGGTCACATGCTGCGTACATGATCTTTTTTAACTTAAATCCTGGAAGTCATTTATATAATGCTGTCTCCATAATGCCGTTGCTTACTACCGTTGCCACTGAGTCTGTCCTAGCATTCTACATCAGGGGACCATCACTGTGAAAACACCGTGAGTCAGAAAGGCATCACATCACACTGGGTAGTGTCTGATCTTGGCATAAAGCAGCGCACTGTGCAGAGCAATAGCCAGAAAGGAGCTTAGAAAGAGGCAAAGTAAAATATCTGGGTTCCGGATAGAAGTGCCATACATGTCAAACAGCTTTAAAATGTCTGGCTGCCTCTTTAATATTCCTCCCAGCTTTCTGCCATTTAAGGCTACAACCATTAGTTACCCTGAAAAGTAGACATCCTCATCTACCTCTTAGCCTATCCTAAGAGTCACAAAGAAATTAGAAGCCATGAGAGACAAAGAAAGAGAGAGAGGGAGGGAGAGAGAGAGAGAGTCTCAGCTCTCTGGTGCTAAGGAAAAAGTTCTTGTCCCCATGGATCATGAAGCACTGAGGACAAGCAAACCCGTGTTCTTTTTTTAATGGCCTCAATATCTGATCATGTGAGTAGGAAGACCCTCTGACTCTCGAGAGATGGGGCAGCTGCCCTGGCTTCCTGCCACCTGGAAGTGGGTGGCCTTGAACTGACGGCCCATTAGTGTTGCAAACATGTATTGTGTTGAGTCCATCATCCTGTTTAACTTGGCATCACCAACAACCACTCCAACATTTTGTGAATGACATTACTGCCAAAGGGGTATGTTTCTGACTCAGTTACACTTAACCCGTATTCTCCCTGAGCACGCTCCTGATGCTTGAACTGATGACACACCCTGCCATCAATCTTTATTTTTTTTAAGACTAAGTTTTCTTTCTGTTGGGGAGATTGAAAGCCATGAGACTCTATCCAAAACCTTTTTAGGATCTGCAGTGGCATTTTCAGTGGGAAATTGGCAAGGGCTTATGTGTGAAAGAAGACAAAGAAAGCCAGTGAGCAGCCGAAGCCCCACGACTGAGCGTCTGCTTGTCCACATGTCAGAGAGGGAATGTGCAAATCTCCCTTCAACTCCTAATAGAGTGAAACTCCTGAGTCCTGATGCCTTTGAAGGATTTAAACAGAGGAAAGAGGAACACTGAAATAAAAACACCTAAAACATCAAGGCAAACTCGCCTGGAAACATTATTCCTTTAACAACGGTGTAGAGTCGCACACTTCCTCTACTGCCTGCAGCAGAACATGGAAGGAAGGACATAGGTTGTGTCTACCCGGTGCCAAGCATCTGGGTTAAATTCAGTCTTGATGTTTTGATCTCATAGAGACAGAGGGGTTTTTTTTAACACCATCTTCAAAGCTGACATAATCTATGTCAGTGAGGAGAGTACAATCACCAGCTCGCAGAGATTTTACCAGATCATAAAATTTTCACCAGCATTTCTCAAATCAACTACTGTTTTATCAACATTCGAAAAACAAAATCAATGAATCACTTCCTTGTAAATGAAGCTGTTAAATGGTTCCTGTAGGGATGTCTATTTTATAAGCAAGATCTCTACTAATTTTGATGAGAAGAATGCATTTTTTGAGAAGGGTTAAATAACCAGACAGTAATTCTGAAGTGATTAGCCTAGTTTTCAGTTTTCAGCTGTGCTCTGGATTTCTTGACATGCCACAAAAAATACCAGGAGACTCAAAGAGGTAAAGATACATGGTAGAAAGAATAGGACTTTGGACTCAGATAAACTTATATCTGAATCTTAGCTCTGCCATGTGACATTGCACGAGTTATTGAATCTTCTGAGCCATAGTTTTTCCATCTGCAAAATAGGGTTATCATGAGACTACATAACAAGTTACAGTTGTTACCTGACTATTAGATTATATGATAGATGCTCAAAAACACAGAGTAGTCATTATTCTTTCATTATTATTGTTATTAAAATGCCAGTATCATGAGTAAAAAGAAGTGCAAATATTCTTTTTTAAAAGATTTTATTTATTTATTTCATTTTAAAAATATTTCTTATTTATTTTATTTTTAGACAGTGAAGACAGGGGGGAGAAAGAAAGGGAGAGAAACATCAATGAGTGCCTCTTGTGCTTCCCCACCCCGCAATGGGGACCTGGCCTGCAACCCAGGCGTGTGCCCAGATTGGGAATTGAACTAGTGACCATTTGGTTTGCAGGCTGGTGCTCAATCCACTGAGCCACACAAGCCAGGGCTATTTATTTATTTTTAGAGAGAGGAGAAGGGAGGGAGAAAGAGAGGGAGAGAAGCATCAATGTGTACTTGCCTCTCACATGCCCCCTCCTGGGGACCTGGCCCACAACCCAGTCATGTGCCCTGACTGGGATTCGAACTGGAGACCATTTGGCTTGCAGTCTGGCACTCAATCTACTGAGCCACACCAGCCAGGGAAAATGCAGATATTCCTAAATCCTTTGATCTAATATCAGAGACTGGCTCAAGAGATGTAGATAGATATAGAGGAAAGAGCCCTGCACTAAGGATGGATTTTTAGTCAGTTCTTTCAGAACCTATTGGGGTGACCCTGACAAGTCAGTTTCCTTATTTGGACTTCATGGTATTTATCTTTAATTATGAATAAGTTAGATCTTTTGCCTAAGATTCCTTTAAGCTCTGTTATTGATGTTTCGATGGTTTCAATACAGCTAGAACTAAAACAGATGTGTGAACAGATATGTGAATACAATTCCTCCTACATCCCATTTTTGGAATTTGATTGTGCTTAATTAATACTAATTATTGAAATAGAAGTAAAGATGAATCATGTAAGCCTTTGATATAAGTCACCATTACTCCTATATTTTACGGTGTATCATGTTGGCATTTCCATCCAGATGATTTTGTACTGGTGGCATTACTTTAAAATTCTTTACTATGACTTCCTGTCTTCACAGTGGCTTTTACAGCCTGATTTTAGTGCATGGTGTCACTCATATCGTAAAAAGTCAGCACCTCCGGTCTTCTCCACACCTTACTTGGTCGCTTGAAAAGATTAAAGAATCAGGCCCTGGCCGAGAGGCTTAGTTGGTTGGAGCATCATTCTGTGTACCAGAAGGTTGTGGGTTCAATTCCTGGTCAGGGACATACCTAGGTTGTGGGTTCAATCCCCAGTTGGGGCAACTGATTGATATTTCTCTCCCTGTCTCTCTCCGTCTCTCTCTCCCCCCTCCCCTTACCCCCATTCTCTTCCTCTCCCTCTAAAATCAATAAACATATCCTCAGGTGAGGATTTAAAAAAATGAGGAACGAGGTCACAACACCTTCTGAAGTTTATGCAGCTGTGTCTACTCTATGGAATTTGATTCTTTTTCTCCACATGTGTGTGTTTCTAATGCTCTGCCTCATGTGTGTTCTCAGAGGGCAGGCATGATTCGCTTTCATCATTTTTTAACAGGGGAGGACACATCCGGTGGGAATCTGCTCTGGTGCTAATGGCAGGTGATTCACTCTGCCTGAGCCAATCGTGTATATTTCCTCTCAACTGCTTCCATGGCGTCTGTCGCCAGGTCACTGATTCTTGTGTTTTGGTGCCTGTATGTTGGGACTTCTCTACCTTCCAGTGAATTAGGGGTGTTTTTATTCTATGTTTAGAAATGTTGAAACATGTGTTCTCTGACTGATATTGTAATGATTCCCAGAAGGAAGATAACACTTTTGACTTTTTTATTCCAACACGTTGTTTTCACCCATCACTGAAGAAACCATATTTCTTCCTTAGCTTCATTGTTTTAAAACACATGTAAGATACCAGATTGAGTAATGTGAAACATGCCACAGAAATCTGTCTAATATTCAACTGACCCTATTTTTATGGGTAGGTTTTCCATGAGTGAATAAAATGAGCTTTTCTGGGTGCTGATTCAGCATCAGCCATTTCTATGGGTCAAGGAGAGAAGCTGTGCTGATGAAACCAAAGGCACAGTAGCAATAAAATATAATGTAGATGAAATTACATCTGAAGTGGAGAGGGCTCTCTTCAAGAGTATCAAAAATGATTCTTGAAAATCCTTATGTAAAGAATATCAGTCTATATTATCAATCCCTGAACAAAACATTTCAACAAGTAATTACTGAAAAACTGAAGGAACATAAAGAATACCAGACAACGTTTAGAAGAATTTTGTAGCTTGGAAAAGAAGGCCATCTCTGACTCTAAGGGAGGCAGTGTGGGAAGGGGAGTCCTCTCAGTAGACCAGGGTCAGAGATGCTCAGCAAACTGCAGAGTAAAAAATTGGTAAGAGTTAGAAAAATGTGTGGTTTCCACATTTCCCTTCCAAATGTTACTGTCACCATTTTTGCCATCATTAGGAGTTTTCAAGTCATTATTATAAACCACTTAACTTCTGTCTATATGAGTCAGAAGAGTATATCTAGAATGTGTCACGTTTCACTATTTCAATTCAGATTCTTTATCACTAGTTATCTTTTTCTTCTGCCTAAAGGTAGATAAAAGCATCTAATATTTTTGTGTGCTTTATCATAAATATTCTACTTTCTAATAGCATATCTTTTCCCTATGCTTTTATGTTGATTTTCTCTGGGCTAACAGTATAAACTATATGCATTAGAATAAGCTAAGCTGCTGAGACTCTTAAGCCCCCAAGAATTAGTAAAGCAACAAAGTGGAAATTTGCCTTTTTTTTTTCTTGTGAAATGGGCCTGGCAGTTGTTTTAAGTCATGAGTGTCTCTGCTCCATGTAGTCATTCAGGGAAACAGGGTAAGCTAAGACTAATGCTGCCATTTTCAGTGCATGACTTCCAAGAAAGACTTGTTCTTCTCCTTTACAGTTTTCAGAAGGCAGAGAAGGAGCATGTTTTTCCAATGCTTTGTCCTGTTACTTCTGCTCACATTCCGTTAGAAGACCTCATCCATCTGGTCACTTCTGCCTTGAAGGAAGGCTGAGAAATATGGTCCAGTTCTATTTCCAAAAAGAAGGGGAAAGCATATTTCAGTTCTCTAACTATCAGTATTTACTGATATCAGTATTTACATCATGTTATTCTCACTCCACACTTCTCTTTTATAGCATGAGTAACTATTATTCTCAATCTTTCTTCACTTTGACATAAATTCTGTTTTTTTCCATTGTGCCCTATCCTAGCTATTCAGATGTCATTCCATTTGTATGGCTAAAAACTGAGAAAAATTCAATACAGAAAATAATAAGAAGCTAACCTTGAGGTGGTTCTCCAGTTTAATTAAATCTTTTGTTTGCCATAAATAAATAGAATTAAAATAACATCTGAACGGAATTTTATCCATGAAATTTATGTGAGAAGAAGTTTAATATGGTTCCAATAATAGTCAATACTAATCTTTAAAAATATTTTTATTGTTGTTCAATTACAGTTGTCCCCATTTTTCCTCTGTTAACCCCCCTGCCCTACCCACCTCCCACCTTCAGTCCTCCCCCCAAACCCATTGTCTTTGTCCACAGGTCCTTTATACATGTTCCTTGACTTGACTCTTCCCATTCTTTCCTCCATTGCCCTCCTCCCTCCTCCCCTCTGGTCACTGTCAGTTTGCTCTTTATTTCCGTGTCTCTGGAAAATATAGGGGTTATCCAATGGTGTTTAAATTTTAGCTTTAATCCTATAAATATATTTCAAATTCAGTAACACAATTACATAAATGTCTTACATGTAATCTATTTGCTATGCTGTTGTCACAGTTCCTCACGTTACATAGGGTGTGACGATGACATGGCGAAAATGTCATCCCGAGTAAAGCACATGGACTCTTCCCAGTATGTACCCCGTGTTTGCTAAACCTTGGCCATTTCTACTATTTAATAATCAGGCAGTTCCTTTTTATTTTTGTATCCTAATATTTGTCACCTTTATAAATGGTCACCAAACATCTTAATTGAAAGTACTGTAGCAGTAGGGAAATAAGGTTTAAATCAAGAGGCAAGTACCTGTTTTTTGGGGGGAGGTGAGGATAGCCATCTCAGAGATTTAGTTATCTCACATTTTAAATAAAAAAGAATGCTTTTTGCATGTGTCTGTCAGGGATCCTTTGAAATCAGATAGGATTTTGCTTGTGAAGGATTCTAAGACCCCAGACCTAGTAGGTCTTTAATTTTCATATAATTAGTTATTTGGCACTGACTCCTGAGGTCCTTAAAATAAATACAGGGTGGGGCAAAATTAGGCTTTGAGTTGTGAGTACACAAAACACAGAGTGCATACATGTATTATTATTTATTAATGATGGTATTATCTTCCATACAAACAACTGTAAATCTACATTGGCCACAACCTGTATATTTCTAATTTTGTTTGAACACAAATTTGAATCTCATGTTTCCTAAGGAAAAAAGAAAACTGCTGTTTTCAAAAGCATATTCAGCCACTGCAAGCATGATATTCCTACAGCACATTAGCTAATAGGTTTGTTTTTTTTTTGAGACAGGGTGTAATAAGAGTAAAGATGAGGGCAGAAAGGGACTAACCCAGTGTACCTCTCTTGCATCCCGTGTGCAATCACACTGATATTCGTGCTCAGGGATGGTGAGGAGGAACCTCCAGGGGCACTGAAAGCCCAGGATCCTGAGCAGGCACTGTCACCTGCGGTTGGCAAGGTAGGAAGGTGTGCCCTGGGAAGAGTCAGTCAGTTGGAAGGGCCAGAAGGGCTGAAGGAAAGGGGGAGAAGCCCTAGTCAATGCATCAGATGGCTGGTTGTCACCTGCAGAAATACTCACTAACCCTGAAGGAATTACCCAGAATAATCGGTTACTGCCTACTGCTGTTTACAGGTAAATTATAGCTATAGAGGTATCTTTAGATTTAGGGGTTCAGTTTCCTCTAAAGAAACCTCTTGCAAATCTAAAGGGCTATGTGGTCATCCTGAAGCTTTAAGTGTATCCATACTTCCCAAATTTAGAGAAAACTTTACAAATAATATAGAAGAAGCCATATGCCTATTAAGAAACAAACTTCCATGTCATTTATCATATGTCAATTTCGCAATATCATATGCATTTTTTAACTTCTCCACCTTATCTGACAAAACGTGGTCTTTTGAATGAATCCTAAGTTATGCAGCTGGAATGATAGCTGGCTATTCAAAAAGGTGAGATTGGACACTCACCAGTGATACTGCAAAGACACTGAGAGGCTTATCTGGCATCGCCAATTTCTTCTTTAGTAGTAGGTGCATTCTGATCAGAGCTAGTTGATAGAGAGGGCCTTTGTTACCGTGGCATTTGCTGCACACACATTGGGGAGAAAAGAAAACTTAAAACAAATATATAATAGCATGTAATAGGTTAATTCAACACCAGGTGAATGAATTGCTCTCCTTTATAATTCTGATTCTCAGATCTCTGTTTCATTTCTACATTAGCACAATAATCAAGTTTATATCTCCAGCAATTTCTCATGAAAAGCTGGATTTCCAATGAATCTACCTGAATTCATGGTGTAATTGCAGCCCTGTTCCTCAGGAATTGATAAATGACTTTACTCTCACATAGTCTACTTTGCTTGAAGTTACTCACTTAGTTTAGAAGAACATCAGGGTTGCCAAAATTCAGGTTCCCATATTCTGTTCTTGAAAACTATTTGCTTATGATTAGTAGCCCTAAAGTAAAATATAGTATACACAGCTTCTTGCTTCTGAGATAGCTACACATCTCATTGAAATAGTTGTACCACTGACTCAGCTGGCCCACAAAGATATGAGAGGATGGAAGAATGGAAATGGCTGGATGGAATTGTACCAAGGACAGAGAGAGAAACAAATTTGTAGCAGAAGGAAACTTGCAAGAACTTACAACCTTCATGCTTGAGTTGTTTTTTCCAAGTCAGTGAGATCTCTGAAAAAGTTGCGATGCACTTTGGCCTAGTCCTGCCTGTTCCAGTGCTTTGCCTATTACTTCACAGTCTTCCCCCTGCATTCAGACTAAACTCTCTCTTGCCTCGTCACCTTACTGGTTTCTCCGGCACACAAAGGTGAATTATCTTTGGCCATGGCATTCCTTTTCTTTAAAAGCCTTGTTCTTTGAATGTTCTGCTCACTTCATTTAGGTCTCTCTTCTGATGTCTCACCTTGAAAGGTCCTGCCTCTTCCCTCTATCTAGATAGCCCCTCTAGTCCCTACCACTCTCTTCTTTGTTTTTCTTGACACTACTTATCTTTATCTGATGTTAACTTTTATTTTTATTGGTTTATTTGTTCATCATTTAATTCTCCACTAAATCTTAGCTCCATAAAGGGAAGTGATTTGTTACATTTTTCATTTTCTTTGTTATCCAGAGAAGTTCCTAGAATATAAGAGATGCTCAGTAAGTATGTATTGAATTAATGAATGGACTAATGAATGAGTGGCACTTTGAAGCTATGAAGTTCAAGTCCTGGATCACCTTATTTATTTTCTGGTCCTTAAAGTGGGGACAAAGCCTTTTCCACTTCTAAAATAGAGGAGAATTAAGTGAACTTATGTTTATAGAAGGACTAATAAGCCATAAACCTCATTACCTTTATTATCCACATACAAACTACTGAATTTCACTGCTCAGAAACTGTTGTATGATGCAAAATTAGCTGAACCTGAGTTTGAGGTCAGAACTCTAATGGGGGCTTTGCCATTTAGGCTAGTGAGTGCCTTTCAACAAGTATATAATGAATGCCCTCTGCCTTGTTTTCCTTTTCTGCTGTGCAATAATGAAGTGACGTGATGTATATGCATACACTTCATGATCTGTAATGTAATACAGAAATCATAGCATCACTTCTCTGTATAGAACAGAACTCCTCCCCTCTTTGCTCTTATCCCTGGTCTTCTGTGTTCATATACACATGGGGAGAAAGGTGAGTCGCTTATTCTGTTGCTAGATTGATGCTTTTCTACAGACCAAAAGGAAACTGTTAAATGGATGAAACTATGTAATCCACAAATAAGTTGAATAATCAGATAAGTAATATGCTACTGGGGTCGTAACAATTGTCAATACAATGCCAAACTTTTGCTTCTACATTTGTTTTCAGCTAAGTTCTCAGGTTAACCAATTCCCTGGAACGTTTCAGCTGCACAGAGTTTGTGAAGGTCCTCGACCACCCTTGTTCAAGTGGAGCCGTGCATGAATTTAACCTACTTCAGATTATTTGCTCATGTTCCAAGCACTGGGCTGATCAGAGAAGGAGACTTCAACCTTGGGCCTGTTCTTAGAGACTCTGCTGCATTTCCTTACTTTTGATGAAAAGCTCAGAAGGCTGGAGACAGGAGATCCACTTTGATTCCATTGTTTACTTTGAATAGTTCTATCTTCCTAGGAACAATGCTGTGTTGCCTAACATGGCTAATAAATGCTAATGTTTATTGAGCATCAATTCTGTGCCAGGAACACCAATGCTCTGAAGGAGATTTTATTATCCTATTCTACAGAAGAAGAAACCAAGACAGGGATTCGGGAAGTGAGAAAAGATCTTCCAGGTCACCTGATGATAGGAGCAAAGCTGGGGGCAAAGGGAACCATGTCTATTCGGCTCCCAGACTTACACTCCAAAACACTGAACTAGAATCAAGAGATGCCAAAGCCTGAGAGGAGTTTGGAAACAAATAAGGGAATTGTTTCTTTCTTTTTTTTTTTAATTATTTATTTATTTATTTTTTATTGATTATAGCCACAAATTAGAGAAACATATGAAGGCGAAACTAATTGAAATGAATGGAATTGCACAGGAAACCAATAGCGATGAAAAGGAAACTGGGACTCAAATCAATGGAGTGGACCACAAGAAAGCAAATAATGGCCAAACAGAAAAAAGTGAAGAAGCAAGAATTCAAAAAAATGAGGAGAGTCTTAGGAACCTCCAGGAATTTTTTCATGTTTCCTATAACAGTTTTTGAGACTGCTTAAATTGTAGCCTATCAACTGCATTCATTGACATTGAAAAACCAACACCTTCTTTTTCCATTCAGTTTTTTTGTATATTGTTACTTACTCTACTCTCTGAAATTTGCTTACCCAAATTTCATTGACTTTGTATAATGAAAATACATTACCTTGGAATAATTGAATCAGACAGGGATCATTTTTGAAGTAACAACATAGTGCCCAGCATTGGCCTGGGTTTGGGGCAATATATTTCCTAATAGTTAATTAGAGTTATCTGTGCTTGAAACTAGCATTGTGGTTCAAATATGGGCTTTGGAATTAAACTTGACCAACCCCAAGCCCTTGATCTATGATTCTGAGCAGCTTTAGAAAGTCTCTGATACTCAGTTCCTTTTTTGGTTAAATGAGGACAAGGATCTTAAGACTATCATGCTTAAGCAAAATAAATCAAGCAGACAAAAGCCAATAACTATATGATTTTATTTGTAAGTGGGATATAAAATTGAAAGCAACAAATGGACAATCGAAACAAAAAATATAAAAACTCACAGATACAAACAATGAGTGGCAGGGGAAGTAGAAAAAGGTAAATGGGGTCAAATACATAGTGAGAAAAGACTTGTACGCTTAAAACCCACATACTTTTATTAACCAATGTTACCTCACACATTTAATAAAATGTAAGAAATCAAATTTGAATACTATCTCCTAAATATATTGCATATCATCTTTAAATGACTTAAAAATTAAAAAAAATAAAATTAAAATTATAAAAGAAAATGAGCATGAGAGTGCTCCTATACCACAGGTTTGTTTTGAGACATAAATAAGATAATTCATCTTAGATGTGAAGATCAGTTGAAATAAAAGTATGTAAATATAGTACGAAGTAAGTATATATAATTCAAAACCTTGGAAACAGCAGCCATTTGATAACTGTCAACTACATTAATGTTTTATGAAATTGAACTGTCTTTTGAAGAATCAGAACTATTAGAAATATTTTTGAGTATAAAGCCGTATATACGGTCTGTCCAGAAAGTATCCAGCCATGTACTATTTTAAAAAATAGAGATATTTATTGAAGAAGATTCAAGATACAAGAAACAGTATACATAATGACAAGGATGCCTCAGTCACCTATAAAGTAGGCAACTTGGGACATCACACAGCTCTCTGATGGCCATCAGCCACCCTGTTGTATTTTCCTGAATCTCATCAATGGTCTGAAATCTCTTTTACATTCAAAGGTGATTTTAGTTTTGGGAAAAGCCAGAAGTCTCAGGGCATCAATATGGGCTGTAGAGGGGCTGATTCACCTGGATGATTTGATGTGTTGCCAGAAAACTCTGCAGGAGATGTGATGCATGAGCTGGCTCATTGTCGTGATGAAGTTGCCAATCACCAATTGCCCGTAGCTGTGGCCTCCTGAATCATTTGAATAGTTTCCACAGAGGAATGTCCAAGCTTAATGTAAAATCTAGTGCAGGTTTGTGCTCAGTCATTTTGAATGTGATGGCCACACAGTACACATCCTCACTCAATGTCGTGTACCATCCCCATTGAGTAGTACAGTGAAGTCGTCATTGTTCATGTATGTGCATTCCAGTCCACTCTCCTTGGCTTCCAGGTTACACTGGTGTGTGCAGACTGTTCTCATTATGTTAATAATGGTTGGGCTTTTTCTGGACAGACCTTGTATGTTCAAATAGATACTACTCTATCTTGAACTCGCTTCCTCTTCCTTGCAACCCTAGGTAGTGAATCAAGAGAAGTAGTTCAGTTTACTTATTGGAAACCACTTTAACTCCTACTCAGAGACAGATTAGAACAGGTTATACAGGTATTTTATAGAAGTATTAAAATGATAAAGACAAATACCAATCAGTTTCACTGCCAAAACCATAATGTAGCTTCACGCAGGGGGTGGGGGAAGGTGTGCTGGGCAGGAGATGGGGCCGCTCTGTGGGCTTGGCTCAGAAGGCCCGCATCACCGTGTACACACAGGCTGTGCTTTAGAAGCAAATCTCTCCTTTGATGATCATTTATTTGCGCAGCACATTTCCTTTCATAGGCTTTCAAGGAGGAGTTTCTGAAACAGGGATCGCATGATCCGCCTCTGGTGGAGATGCCTGCCAGCTCTGTGGCAGGAGCCATGCCTTCAGTGTCTGCCACTGCCCGACTGGAAGGTCTCTGCTGAGTCACAGGAGCAGGGGACTGCACGGGTATTGGCTCAGCCAATAAGTTTCTTTAGGTTTTTTATGCTGTTGTTGTTGTTTGTTTTTGTACAATGGCTCTGCTAGTGCTAATTTGTCTTTAACTTCACTCAAAACAATTTTGTTAGGTTGTAATGTGGCAGCTGTCATATCAGTGTGCATTAAAAGAAGCTTTTCAGAACTGGTGAATTTTTGTGCAGACATTTTCATATAGAAGATGGAAGAAAATATGCAACATTTTCAGTGCATTATGCTTTATGATTTCAAGACAGGTAAAAATGCAACTGAATTTGCAAAAGTATTTGTGCTGTGAATGGAAAAGGTGCTGTGACTTACTGAATGAGTGGAAAGTGGTTTGCAAAGTTTCTTGGTACTATTGACATTTTGGCCAAATGAGTCTTTGCTGTGGGTCTGCCTTATGCATTGGAAGATGTTTGGCAGCACCCCCCACCCCGGGCCTCTATGGACCAGAGGCTACAGCAGGAGATAGCTGACATTCCCTCATGTTTTCAAACAGAATTTGAGGCTGCCAGGTCAATATTTTATTCAATGACTGGCCTCTAAGTGGATTACTGCCTTTTAATATTCAGAAAGGAGAATTAATCTCTGTAGCCTGTAATCAACCTACAACTTCTCCTGGCATTTTTCCATTACTCTGCTCCAGATTAACTGACCTCTGTCTCGCAAACATATCAGCATGTTATTCTGCTTTTCTCCTACTCAAGATGTCATCTCCCTCATCTATTTATTTTTCAAACATTGAGTGGCCTGCCTCAAATCTCTTTTTCCATTCTCTGAAATCAACCAATCCTAATTGGCCCTACTACTCTGTTGGAACTTGTCATTTTTCACCTGGTCTTACTAGATTTTCATGTGTTTTTATGTATCTTTTCTCACCTGCTAGACAGTAAGCAAACTTTCCTACAACTTCTTCATACCATTCACAGTGTGGAGTTTTAGTCTTATAAATATTTATTAATTATGAAATGTTCACATAAAATAGTTGAGAACCAGTGAATGAGTAAGGAAGGAATTCTCCTTTTCATGGCTGCTTGTGCTAATATCCAGGCACATGATTAACAACTCCACTCCAGCATTTCATCTTTTGAAAAGTGAAATTGTGGTCAAACAGTTAGGGTTTTTGTTAGTAAGTTTATGCAAATAATTTTATCTTCCTCTTTTAGTTTTTTATTGATTTAATATTTTTTAATATCAACAATTAATTTACCAAGTCATACAATCCTTAGGTTGTTACATAGACAGGTAACAGGAAGATCAAAAGCCGCTGGGCCCCATTTAGTTAATACTGTATTTAAATTCATTGTTCCTGGATTGATAAGATAATTTTATAACCAAAGCAAAAATTTATGTTTAATCTATTCAGCTAGCATGTCATTTTGTCCCAGACTGATTATCTTTTCATAAAGAAAAAAAACAAGTATTAGAATCTTGATAAACCTGTTTTTACACACCCACAGCAGATTCTTGAAACACTTTAAACCAATGGCCATTTTATCAAGCTTTGAACTGCCAAGAATTACTTTAATTATGTTGAGGTTTTCAAAAGTGACCATTCGATTTTAATATTCGGGTTGGTTTGGTAAACGTGAAGAGCACTGTTTACCTTTTGGTCATGGTGTTTGCCGGTAACTTCACAGAAGAGACAATTCAAAGATGGATTACATTCATACACAGAAGCCTACCCTTATTCTTACCTTCACAAAGGGAAATGTAGTATTTGGGGGATTTCCTGAGATCAGATATTTTGATGTGTTCAAGCCAAGCACTTTAATGACATGAGAGATTTTGACACACTCTCAGTCAATGAACAATGGTTGAGTCTAGACAGATCTTGAGGAAGCTGTAGGAGAGCCAGCACACTGTAGTCATTAGAAGGGCTGTTTACATAGCTCCAATCCTCTGCAAAGACACAAGCACTTTTTCAAGGACCCCCTTATGCAAACCACTATTACCTAGATCCCAAACCCTGAACAGCCACCCACAGAATCAAAGGAGTTTGGAAATAAAGTCAGATATTTTTAGTATGTCTCCACACTTCTGAAAATCCTCCTTGAATAGCACCCCTTGTAATTTGTGTTATTACTTATTGTATTGTCAGTCCTTCATGCTAGGCTGCAAGCTCTGTGAAGAAATAGTTGTGTTTATTTTGCTCTCTATGCTACCCCTTGCATCGCTGAGGCAGTTGGCACAGGACAAGTCCTTAGTAAATATTTGTAGAAGAAAGGATGTAGGAAGGGAGAGAAGAACATAGTGATGCATGGAGTTAGCAGAGCCTGTGTTAGGCATAGGTGGTAAAGTCTGGTTCAGTGGTTGGACCCGCAGTCCTTCCATTTGCCCTTCTCCAGACTTCTTCTCCCATTTCTCAATGCTGCCCTCCCGTTCCCCCATGGAGCTGTAGGTAATGGGACCTGCCCTGTACTTATAAACAAAATAGGTCATTTTATTGACTAAGGTCATTCAGTATTATACCATCCCTACAGTCCTTATCTTTAATCCTTAACCCAGAAGCTTTACTCATTAACAATGATGTAGAACAGAGGAAGCAGAATGGAGGTTTCCCTACGCCAGATAATAGTCCATGTTCTTATTATGAACCCAACTATACTGTGTAGGCAAAACTTCTAAATCCATTCACTCAATCAGTGTGTCATTTGTTTAACCAATATTTATTTAGCCAGTATCTGTTGAACATCTGTTATATGCTAAGCTTAGTGCTAATCAATGTAATTATAACTTAAGGAAAAAAATAACCAACTTATCAGGAAGTGGCTGACTTCTTTGGGGCATCCTCTTTTCTCTTTTTGAAACAGCTTTCAACAGGTGAGAGAGTATAAAGGAGATCAATATTTGTCCCCAGTCACTGACTGAAAAGATATGAGCAAATTACAGGCCATTTAAAACCTTCAGGGAAATAAGAATCACTTAAGAAAGGGAGGCGGTTTTCTTGCCAACTTTTGGAAAACCCTGTGTCTTTCACTGAATCATCTGGCGAAGCTTACTGAGCACCGCGGAGCACTGCTCGGCCCCGGGACATGCAGATGAAATACTGTCTCCTCCCTGAAGAAGGTCACAGTCTAGAGACAGACAAGAACAGGCAAATTAACACTTATAATACGTGACATAAGTACAGGGTAGAAGTCAGCAGATGGTACTATGGCAACCCAAAGGAGCGGCACACAACTAAGCCTGAGGCGGCAGGTAAGACTCCCAGAGAAGATGACAGTGGGTGAATGGGAACAAGCCAGATGAGAGGGTGTGGAGCGGATGGGCTTTTTAAACAAAGAAACCAGCAAATGCAAAGGCTCAGAGGTGAAAGAGAAGAAAACCCTTGTGGGAATCAGTGTAGTCAGGGCTTATACTGTGGGAAGGAAAGCAGCCAAAATGATATTATCTCCAGCAGCAGATAATGAAGGACCTATTTGGGGAGCCACCAAAGGTATGAGAAAGTTTATGATATAAAGAAAGTGGCCTTTTAGGAAGTTGCTTCTGAGAAGGTAGTTTTGAAAGACGAAAATTGTGGCATGTAAAGAAGCGATTATTTTTATTAATTTATTTGTATGCTTTTATGGTGTATACTCCATGTTGCTCTTTAAAAGATTTTAGACTCTTAAAGAAATGGCACAACAAATTATGAAGTAGTGCTAGGTGTGAGGCAAAGGAAAAATAAAGGCAAGGGCTCAAAATGGAACCTAAAATAAGACTGAACACAAAAAAGTATTTCTAACGCATTTATAATCAACATCTAAGGCAGGCAAACTTGGCTCTGGGCTTCCTGTGAGCCAAGGATTTGTTATATCTATAAGGTAAACAAGCTGATCAAACTTGTCCTGGTACAAAGATTTGAATGAATATCTTCTACCGAGTCTTCTGAAAAGGAGGTCAGGAACAATCTTACCCTTGGTTAGAACATGAAGTTCATGAATATAGGGACTTCTTCACTGCCCTATCTTCAACGACTTGACAAGTGACAAGCATATAGAGAGGGCTCACTAAATTATTCCCTGAATAAATTGATGAATGGATGGGTAGAAATAGGTAAGCAGTTATAAACTAGGGTATTCTTCCTCCAAAAATAAAATAAAATCTGTGTAAAAATAGACCAGCAAAGAATAGATTCATGATACCCCTGATCATGTAGTCTATAAGAAAGATCAAGGTCTTAACCACAATCATTTCCTGAGAAGAGAGTAGTAGAGCCAAACTTTCTGATTATTCTGAAGCTTATGAAATTCTGCCACCTTGAGAAGAAAGGGAGAGAATCTAAATAATTCGAAGTCTAATTTAATGAGCAGCATTTTCATGAGCATCCTTAGAGTGAACCAAGTAAGAATGTTTATGGCTGTACTTCTAATAATTCTCTAAATTTAGGACAAAAATATTATATCAAAAAGCAACTTAATACATATGAATTATATGGTATATATTCAGCCTTCTATTAGTCTGACATAATCTAAGAATAGCTCTTAGGAGACCTTCATGGGTGTCTTTTTTAAAACTTCATGACTTTCTCTAGAAATAATATTTCTCCCAGAAATATTATTTCTCCCAATTCACTGCTGCCCAGCTTTTGACAGGTATTGGGCAGCAGTGAATTTAGAATTGTGCCCTCTGACAAGTATCTGCTAGACAGCCATTTGGGTTGCCCAGTTCAGGTTAAAGCCCTGAGCTAAACTGTGGGCAAGGTCGACAACCTCTGAGAATATTGTAAAGCTTACCTAGGACAGTAGTTGGGTATCAGAACATACCTTTTCTATCCAGAAATAAGTGAAAGGGCTATTATCAGATAAAATCGATATGTGGCTGAGAATACACTCACATATGTGTTCCAACACAAAAATCTATAATATATCATATGATCAGAACTATCATCTTAAAATTTTAGAAGATGGTGTGTTCAATCACTCTCGTGCGCTCTGAAAATAAGTTACTAAAGCACTCCTGTCACTTCCCTGTTTACCTTTGACACTGAGGTAGCTCCATGAGATGACTTGTTCAATGAATTTATTAGTAACAGAAAGTTAAAAGTTTAAAAATATTGCTAAAATGGATAGCTTTTATTTTAAAATACTGACCTATAATCTCTGTTTAGGGCAAATGTTATTCAACAGAAGTTTTGTGTTAAAGCCGACTTAGGTCATGATAATAAAACTATATCATTTGCTTAAGAAAGAATGCTCACATTTTATCAATATAGAAAATGTATCAATATTTTGTATCTGATGAGAATAAAAAATTGAAATATTAGAAGAAATGCATGCAAGTATGGGATCTAGAGGTTTGGGTCTCCTTACCTTCATGAAAAGTCTGCCTCTCATTGAGGGTCTATTCACTAAGAGAGAGGATAGAGAGTGGTAAGATTTTCAGGGTCAGTGATAATAAGTTTTAGAGATGTCAAGTTCTGGGAGTCATCAAAGTGGAAATGTCTAGTAACAAATTGGATATATAAATTTTGCCTTTTAAAGAGAAGTCTGAGTTGGAAATGAATCATTTAGGAGTTATTTAGATTTAAATCTGTATCAATAAACATAGAGGGAAATCTAGTTGTTGAACATGGAAGACAATTTTGCTACATAGAAGAGTAACAGGACTTCTTTTCAACTACTTTTTAGCTCAGCTCTAAAGTGATTACTAATCACAAACATTACTAATTTATCAATAGCAGTTGGAAGATCATTGCCCAACTGCCCCCAACTCTTGATTCTGTGACAAGCAAAATTTAAGGTGACATTCTCAAACTCTGGTTGCATTATCTATAATAATAAAGTAGAGCAAATCAAAGGAGGGAAAAACATTTATGAGGATGAGTAATTAGTGCAATAACATTTATAGGTTAAAGGAAGACTAATTTAGGAAGACAATTTATTTGTTATGTGAAGACCGAGTTAACAACAGGTTTAAGCAATAGATTGATGCATCATAGCATGTTTGTTATATTCTTCATATGGTGGAAAGGCTGATAACCTCCTCAGTATACACGGATCTGGGAATTTTGAGAGTCAGAGTTAAACCCTGAGAAATCACGAACTTAGCGGAGTTTGGTTTTCACATCTCCTTTACCAGCCCTAGCAGCTTTCCCTCACCCAGGTACTCAGTGGTCTTATTGCTGGTCTATAAGTCTCTAGTTGCAAAACAAAATTATCTGATAACCTCATTCATATCAGTGGGTTCCTGTATATATTTATTTATTCACCAAATATTTATCAAATATTTGCTCTCTCTATGCTAGGCATTATCCTGTGTCTCAGAATATGGTTGTCAACAGATAGATGAATAAATATATGTAAATAGACTGATCTAAGATAGAAAGGTAGGTAGGTATGTAAATAGATAGGGAAAGAAAAAGAAAGGAAAAGGAAAGGAAAGGAAAGGGAAGGGAAGGGAAGGGAAGGGAAGGGAAGGGAAGGGAAGGGAAGGGAAGGGAAGGGAAGGGAAGGGAAGGAAAGGAAAGGAAAGGAAAGGAAAGGAAAGGAAAGGAAAGGAAAGGAAAGGAAAGGAAAGGAAAGGAAAGGAAAGGAAAGGAAAGGAAAGGAAAGGAAAGGAAAGGAAAGGAAAGGAAAGGAAAGGAAAGGAAGGCAAAGAAGAAATGTGATATATTAAACAAGAATTTTTAGAAGCTGGGTATGAGGATACTGTTTTAAATAAATACAGTGTTCATAGGTGGGGATGTTTGTAGCTATGAAATGATTGAAAGAACATGAAGAAGCCAGACACACACACACACACACACACACACACACACACACACACACACACACCAGAAAGAAATATTTGGACAGAGAATGTTTTCTCTGTCCAAAGTGTATGGTGGACTGTATTTTCCAAAGATGGCAAAGACAATATACCCCATTCAAAATATTCTGCTTGCAATGAGCCATTGACACTCCTTCCTTGAAAATGCACCAAACTTTGTGACAGCCTAAACCAAAGAAGTCTGGGGGAAGTGATGCCAAGTGACTTTAAGGACTAGGTCATGAAATTGCTATGCAATTCCCTCCTGTACTCTTGGAATGTTTGCTTTTATTACCCTGTTTCCATGCTGTGAGCAAGCCCAGGCCAAATGGATAAGAGCAGGCTTTCTACCCAAGAGCCACAAATGAGTCCCCAGCCAATAGCCAGCATCAGCCACCAGACATGTGCACAGTGATGCCTCCAGATTATACCAGAGTCACCCCCAACTTTTGAGTCTTTCTAGCTGAAAATCCAGACAAAGTGGAGCATATACAACAGTCTCTACTTTATCTTCTATAAATCTAATCCACAGAGCCCATGAGCTTAATGAAATGGTTGTTTTGTACCACCAACTTTGGAGGTAGTTTATAATGCAGCAGTAGGTAACTGGATCTAAGTGATAAAGCCATTAGGTGGAAATGAGCATTGAATATTCAATAAACACACCATGGTTTCCATGACCAAGTATAGTGATGGGGTATATACTATACCAAGTATAGTATATGGGGCAGCAAACACTTCATTATGGGGCTGGGGTTTCTACCCAAAACCCTCATGAGGAATTTCAGTAGTCTAGGTTGGATGATTAGAATTCCTTTTGTTTTGACAGACAGGCTGAGGCAGACTGGAGCTGAAAACAACTGAACAGCACTCTGTCCCCCAAAACCAACACCCAGGAAGTTTGAGTAGCAGTGCAGGCAGGCGGTGATGGATTGAGAAACAGATGAGTGTATAGTTGGGTTCCTGCCACAGAGAACAGCAACCGAGCCTAGACCACCTCTCCGGTGTCAGAAGGCAAATGCTACCAGAGAGAAAGTGGAGTGTTCACAGACTGCTTTGCCGGCGACCAGCGCAGGATTCCTTACCACTCTCCCCAGGTTTAGCAATAACAGAGCTGTACCAGGGTGTCCAACCTTTCAGTGAGTCCGCCCTGGAAGGAGAAGAGTTGTCTTGGGCCACACATTAAATACATTGTGACAGGTAATCACAAAAAGACCTCATTGTGTTTTAAGTAAATTTATGATTTTGTGTTGGGACACATTCATAGCCATCCTGGGCTGCATGCGGCCCATGAACTGCAGGTTGGACACCCTTGCATCAGTAATGACAATTTTAGTAATAATAATACCTATTCAATGCTAATTGCTTACATACATTAACACATTTAATATTCACAATGATTCACAGATATTTTAATAATTGTGGATAATATTATTATCACCATTTTACAGATGAGATAAAATGAGGCTTAAAGTGGTTAAGTATTATCCAGGTCAGTTCAGCTAGGGTATATTAAAGCTGAGATTTGAACTCTGGGTTTGTTCTGACACCAGACCCATGGTTTAATAGCTAGGATGTACTTTGTTCCTAATCTCCAAAGGGGAACCATACTCACTACACTCTAGGTACAGAAAAAGCTCTTCCCCTTCTGGATGATGGGTCAGTCCAACTAGTCACCTCTTCCATAGGCTTTGGGGTAAAAAAATGATTGAAACATGGCCTCTCCCTGTTGGGGACCAAAGGAACAGAGAAGGTGGACAATGAGAAGCCACATTTACCAATGTTCTTCAAAGACTAGTAAGTTAAAGTTATTAAATTTATCCACATCAAACTAAGTTCCATCATCACTGGTATAATTGACATAATCTTTGAAATTTGAAAAGCATAATATACTTTTGGAAAAAAAATAAGTTATATCAGCATTCTTTTATCTCTGTATTTATTCAAGCCAGGAACAGTACATGCAGTTTTCTATGAGACATGACTTCATACCTTACTTTAAAATATCCTTCCCTATTTCATGCCTAGTGCTTGAAATCCTATCATTAGCTGCTCATTCCTTGGGGTTGAGCATTGTCCACATAATGTCAGCCATTGAGATGATGGAAATTTTTATTTTTCTTCTGGAAGTCTCACTTTGAAGGCACAGGCTTTATGAGTCACCTAATTCATTATTTGTGATAATAATGGACATTCTGACGAGAGCATGTTCCAACGTGGAACCGGGTGCAGAGATCAGATAAAAGGCAAGCAGACAGACTGGCACAAAAGAGCTTTCAAAACCCATTTAATGATCAGTTTCTAAATATTTTACAGCTTTAGGCAATGCCAGGTTGGACAGGAAAGAAGTCAGTCCCAAGAGGCTGGAGTGGAGGTCTCTGTCCTTTTGCTGTATGTGTATTCATATGAGTGAGCTCTCATTTGCCTTCAAATAATGTTTTAAGTAGAAGTCAATTTATCTTTTTTCCTTTCTTTCTCTCTTTCTAATGTTGAGCAATTCCTCCGTGGAACACTTTATTCTTTGGGGATTTGTGACGTGATAAACGCCCCATGTTCCCTAGTCACTTTGGTTTGTCAGCTTCTTCTAAAGAGGACAGGCCACAGCCCTGGGTCCTCTTTATTCTCACTATCCACTTACTCCATAGCTGCTTCCATCCACTTGTACATTTTTATTTACCACCAATGAGAGAGAAACTCCACATTTATATTTCTAGCCTGCTCTGCTCTTTGGAACTTCAGACCTGTATAAATGACAGCCTCCTTCAAATACCTGCTTGCATATTTCAAACATAACATGTTTAAAAACAACTTCTTGATCTTCAACATTCCTTTCCCCCAAAGACTCTTCCTTGAATGTCAACCTTCTCAATCAACGACACCTCCTTTCCCCAAGATATTCGTGCCAGAGGTCTGCCCTGCAGCTTCCTTCTTCAGCACCCTTACAATCCTGAGTTCCTTTTGTTTCCACATATGAAATGTATTTATAATTCTCCTTCTTAAATCCATCTCTATGTCCTGTTTCCTAATCCCAGTACATCATTTGTTTCCTAGATTATAGATTCCTAACTGGGCTACCCAATTCAGTGGCCAGTTCCTTGTCATCGATTTCCTAATACAGAGGTGTCGGACTCATTTTCACCCGGGGGCCACATCAGCCTCATGGTTGCCTTCAAAGGGCCAAATGTAACTTTAGGTCTGTATAAATGTGACTACTCCTTAACAGTTAAGCAAGAGCTTGGTGCTGCCACTGGGTAGAAATAAAGTGCTGGGCCAGAGAAAACAAGGTGGAGGGCTGGATTCGGCCTGAGGGCCTTGTGTTTGCCACCTGTGCCCCAATACAACCCTTTCCATTAAATTTAGAAAGACATGAATGAAAAGTCTATAGAAAACATTAGTAGTATAAAAGGTAACACAGGACCTGTCAGGGGTCTTCTCAGTGGAGTTTCCTCACCCTGAAAAGACAAAGGGAAGGTCTCGCCCCTGGTTTTCTTTCTCTGGGCTTTTTTGAGTCAGGATGTGGCATGTGGACCTATGCACAGCTCTTTAGCGAATGTGAAGGAAGCAGACGTGAGGGAAAAATCCGAAAGACTTGAGAAATCAGAAGGCTTTGAATCCATGACAAAAACAATGAGCCCTGATGAAGCTCATAGCTTGACACTCTCATGAAGCTCCTCTCTGTAGAAGGTTATGTGAGATGATAAATATCCTATTGTTTAAACCAATTTGAGAAAGGGGTTTTGCTACCATAGCTCAAAGCATCTTAAATGATAGGTAGAAAGTAGACCAAGAAATCAGTTTAGACCTGTTGAATCAATCTAAATAAGAGACTACAGGAGAGAGAAAAGATGGATTCTGTGTTTAAGAGATTAACTCAATGGGGCCGAGACACAGGAAGAAACCAGCATGGGGAAGACATGAGCACAAGTAAGTGAGAGGCGAAATGTGATAACAATCACAACCGAGGTAGACGTGAAACTCAATGGGAACTCAAAGGAAAGAGTTCATTTCTCAAAAGTAAGTATTGGGAAATGCTTTTCTCAAAAGTAGGTGTTGGGAAATGCTTTATAAAATAGAGACAGAAATGAACAGAAAAATAGTTTTGACAGGCACCAAGGTAAAGTAAAAACTCCAAGCATAAAAAATTACAAAGCTAACATGCTAAGTTGGAGACAGTAAAGAAGAAATAGAATGCATTTATAGGAATAAAGAATGTTTGGAAAAGTACCCTGAAGTGCAAGTTTGGAAGTTCAATGCATCATCCACTGTGAAAAGGAACCCCAAAATTTGAGTGTAGTGTGGGGGGCAATTATATCTACTAAGGGCATATTTCTTTTGCTCTGAAAAAAATGTTTTCAATACTTTTTCAAAAGTATTCTCTTATAAAGGTGCTACTTCTGGGTTTTATTCTAAATTTGATGGTCTGTTAAAACAGAATTAATTAAGAGTAAACTAATTTTTTAAGCTAGTAATTTCTTAATAAAGCCTCATTATTTTCTTGGAAGATAAGACACATTTAAATAATATTTTCATGATCTCCAAGTACAAGATGACAATAAATACTATTAATTTCCCCTTACTATTGTTGTTAGTTTTGGGAAAAATTATAAAGCAGAAAGTTAAGATTTCATGTAAAAAAATAAGATTGACAGATCAAAATCATGAAAATTCTTGTGACACCATTCTAAATCTTTGAATTATTTAAACTCAAATAATGAAGGTAGCATATTAAATACATCAATGAAAGTTTACATGTATGAGGTTAATAATAACATGTGTGATGCACATTGAACCATGTGAGATTATATTTGTTTATGTTTGACCCACAAATTGAACATTTCATATAGTTTAACCCAATATACTATGGGTTAAATCCTCATTTTCTAACAAGGGTATTGCAGTTTTAAGATATATTTGTGAATTTATTCTAGTTTGTAGTAAATAATTTTCATTTTAAGAGATTTACCAGTTCTGGTGATTAAGCTTGACTTCTACCCAAGGGGAGGTTGCAGTATAACTGGAATGTGCCAGACTATAGTGTTTCAGTCCTTTATGCATTGTATTAGTTTTCCATTGATGTGTAACAGCTTACGACAAATTTAGTGACTCAAAGCAATGCCCATTAATTTTTGTAGGTCAGAAATATGGCATTGTGTAGCTGGATACTCTGCTCAGAGTATCACGGGACTGATACCAGGTATCAGTCAAGCTGAGTTTTTTTCTGTAGGCTCTGGGGGAGAAATACACTTCCAAGGTTATTTTTGTTGGCAGAATTTAGTTCCTTGAGGGTGTAGGACTAAGATTCTTGCCTTCTTACTGGCTGTTGGAGAGACCACTCTCAGTTTTCAGAGAACTTTCACCAGGAGCACTTGAGCAATTGTACTTGAAAGTATAGCATATACTTGTCTGTCTGTCTTGCTTTGTCTCTCTGTCCCTCCTGTCTCTCTCTGCCTGTCTCTGCCTTTGTTGGTACAGAGAGTCCTGATAATTGAGCAGAATTTCTCAGCTTCCGCATTATTCACATTTTGAGCCACATAATTTTTGTTGTGTTTATGGGGGGCAGGGGACAGGGACTGTCCTATACATTGTGGGTTGTTGAACAGCATTTCTGACCTTTTCCCACCAGACACCCTCTTACTTCAGTTGCGACAACTGAAACTCCCCCCTACCACTGTCAGATGTTCCTGAGAGACATATTGTCCTCACTGAGAACCACAGCCTCAGGGCAAGTCAATGTTCTGATGGCTGGTTAACAAAGAGAGTTATGTGAACTTAAAAAAGTTTCTCTCAGCTGAGGCCTCTTTAAGTTTCTCACCAGAAACTACAGGGGTAGTAGCCTTGCCAAGGAAACCACAATCCTCTAGTTACCTTTGCCAGGATAGTTTTCTTCCCGGGACAAGATTTGCTGATGCTTTTTGCCTTTCTGATCACGGTGTCTATCTCCCAATCCATTTCATTGATTACATTTCTGCTTATTAAATTAAAATCTGTCTTCCCTCTCTGGGATTACTTCATGATCACCTTGACTGAAGCATTAAATGTCTCCTACCTGGTTAATGACACCCCAAGAGACCCCTACTTGGTTTACTTTGGTTGGCTTCCACTGAGCACAGTCAGTCATTGTATATGGATTTAGTTGAATTCAGAGGTCAAATATTATCTTACAACAGAAGGACAGGACAGATGTCTCATATTTAGCATCCAGTTTCTTCTATCTCTTTTCTGTGACTTATAATTATCACTTAGTGCATTTTTCTGTTTTCCCTGTTAAACAGAGAGCTCTCTGGAAGCAAGTCGTTTGCATATTTTATTCCACACTGAGCGTGTGTAGACCTACATAGTGCCTGCCTTGTAGTAGTGGTGCTCAATAAATATTTATGGAATGAAAAAATATGTGTATATGTAAACATTCACACATACATAGATACTTACATAAAGTATTCTGGAGTCTTTAAATTTATGTTATCACAAAATATTCTAGCACCACCTTTAAAAAAAGTAAGATACCTAAAAATGTATACTTAATATATGTTGCTGTTGTTTGTCTTCTCCAGGGAAAAGGACATCAAATGGAGGCTTTTACAGTTAATAACATGGGTGATGGATCGTGCACTGATTCTAATGCCTGAATTCATAGCGATGGGTTATTCTGAAGACTGAGTGAAGTCAGGGAGCCCGGCAATGTTTTAATATTTCTCTTCTGTATCTAGCAAGGCATGGTCTTCTTTTACTTTGCTAATGAAAATACAATAAAATTTAGAAGTACATATTGTTAATAAGTAACACAAATAGTTTGAGTACCTAACTTGTAAAAGCCACTTAAGTGTAATTGCTATTACGGCTGAAGTGTTATAACAAACTCAGTTATTGTGATTCACAAGTACTATAAGTGAAAGTCATAGCATAAGCCTATAGAATTGAAGTCAAAACTCCCAGAGTATCTCCACTCTCCTTTTGAAAGTTAAACAATTCTTCCTCCAAAAGGCAGCATATGAGGTGCCACCTATGATCTTAAGTCAAATTTCTTCTCTGTACACCTCAGGAGCCTACCTGTAAAACGATGATCGCATTATGTACTGAGCAAGACTGCTGTGCCTCATACATCGCAAGTGATTAACAACTCAGCTTTTGCTCTCTGTAGGCAATCGCCTCTAGTAAGAAACACCCCTTTTAATGTGCCATGAAGAAAGTAAAAAAGAGGGATTGCCACTTAGATGATGAGCCAATGCTATCTTATTATACAGACTGTAAGATACATCCTAGTTTCTGAATGTTAAAATATGAAAAGGTGTGTTTTATAATGAAAGATCTATGATGTGATTTAGAAAGGGTATGACTCCTGCATGCATTTATTCAGCAAACTTTTCCTGAGCACTTACTGCAATGGCCATAATAAAAGTTAGGTTTACCTTCTTTTAGATTGCAGAGTTTAACAAAATGTTGAAATAAAAGCAAAAAGTTTAATATGTTACTAAATCTTAAAGAAATATATTTTTGAAGAGTATACTTATTTTCACTTTCCGTGAAAAACTATCTGATCTAGGCTTTGGCTTGGATGCTCAGGACAGAAAGATGGTAAAGACAGTGGCTTGGTGCTGAAGGCATCCGCAGTTTAGGGGGGAAGGTAGATGAGAGAACCAATCATTAGGATACAATGGAATCAGCTCCTTGTCAGGATAGCACGAGGAAGGGAGCCAGTGCCATTATGTCCCAATATATGGTGACCAAACTGTAAGGCCATCCCTCTATTTCACAAGATGAAGATAAAAAAGAAAAAAAACCAAAAAATGCAAAGCAATGTTTTTTGACCAACTTGAATTAATAAAATGTTGGGATGATGATCAATTACTTAGGAATGATTCCTAGGATTTAATTTATCAACCATATTATGAAAGCTATGTATAATACTATATAAATGTAGCTACACTGTTTTCATAACATTCACATCCATGCATTAATTTTTTTCCAAACCCCTCCTAGTACACTGACTTCATCCATGTCTTCATCATCATGAGCATTGCTTGACTTGTCAAACTATTTTTTGGAGCATGCCGTCATCATTCTGTCTCAATTGTTTGAGGAATAGTACTTGTTTAATGTAGTTCTTGTTATTGCAAATTTTATCCAAAGGTTCAAGTGCCCATGTAAATCAACATGAGAATTATTTTTTTAAGAATTTATCCTCTACAAATATATTGGTGATCATATTATAAGCACTTTCTGTGGTTATAATTTTAAGTGATTGTTAAAAGACTTTTATTCAATAATGGTTTTTCAGGTATGATATCAAAAGACTTTTATTCAATAATGGTTTTTCAGGTATGATATCATACCAGAAAAAAATAGTTTTAAAGTCTATTTAAATGTAGTTGCCAGCTTCTATTAACCATATTCATCAGGGACATCTCTGTGTATCGATAGCAGTCATTTCTGCATAATATGACTTTTCCCAAATAAATTGTTATTCAAAAGACAAATGAAAAAATTCTCATAATATAAGAGAATTAAAGTACCACTTTTTTGTGCGAAGATGTTTTCAAGAGGGAAGCTCATTTTATACTCAGTTGTGTATAATTATGCTGAGAGAGTTAAGGAAAAGCTTTATCTCTGTAGAAAATCAGACCAAGTCAGAGCTTGAAGGATTAGTCGGATGTTCCCAAGGACAGAATAAGGGAAAGAGAGGAAAAATAAGGCTATTCAATGTAGAAGAAGAATGCAGACTCAAAACTGTAGTATTTTCAGGAAAAGATAGTTTCGCGCAGCTGGAGCACAAAGTCAGGTGCAGATGTGAAATGTAAAACTAGAGAAGCATGTTGGGGTCAGATCACATAGAGTTAATGAATTTAGCTTTTATCTTGCAGGCAGTAGAAAACCATCCAAGGTTTTTAATTAGACAAATGATAAAATTGGAGTTTTTTTAAAGCTACATAAAATAGCTAAACACCAGGGACCTACATTAAAAGAAATATAATATAATAGGTATAATGCAAGCTAGCCCTGTACAAAATGAGTTTTTTACCCACATTTTGTTATCCACATCTATCCCTTTTGTTTTTGTATCTGTTCCCCTGTCTACTATAGACATACTAATATACTATAAATATACTATATATTTATTTCATTCTGTACTACCTGCCCTGTATCCTCACACACTCCTCTGAATCCTCTTTTATCAAAAACTTCTTTTGGAGAAAAACAGGAAAATTGTTATGGACATTCTTATTTAATTCACCCAGCAGCATCCATAAGTTAGGTCATATTACCAGGATTTTTACAGACACCAAAAGTTTCCCTATGATGGGGAGGTAAGTTTTAGAGCTAGAAGTTCAGAAGAGGGCTAGGGGAACATGCATCCCTGCTCTTTGGACATAACATATGGACCTAAAACTGTGCTGAGTTTGGTGTGCAGTATCAAGGAATTTGCAGTCCAACTGGCAAGGAAAGACTAACAGATGGGGAACACAGAGGGGAAAAGTCAAGGGTGTGAATAATTTAGTGGTGAGGCCATGTAGGAAATAAAGAGATCTTTGGAAGACCAGAGACTTATGAAAGAAGGACCTGAAAGCTGCCTGGAAAAGAGATAGTACGTGGGGTGATGGCAAGCCTGGTCATGGGAAGTGCAAGAACAGACACAGGGAGGTAGAGTGTTCAGGATCATAAAGCATGACTAAACCAGGGAGAGGTCCCAGTTTTAGGAAATAAGATTGGATATAGGTGAAGGTTTTGTATATGAAAGACTCAGATGTCCAATAGAGATTATGCAGATGGGTTAGTCCTTGTAACTTATGATAAGCTGTAGGTTTTGATGTGATGAAAAAGATAAATATCACAAGACCCGTCTGGCAGCCACACACGGGATGGATTATGTTTGCAAAGGGACAGAAGAGAAGCCGATTAATAGGCTTTTACAGTAATCCAGGTGTGGAATGACAGTGGCCTTGATTTCTTTTCCCCCTTCTGTGACACTCGTGCCATTGCCATGTCCATGAAGGCTGGAAGAAAGTGATGGAAAAACATGGCCTTCCCAACTTGGAGGTGGCCAGTTTGACTGGACAGAGGCCATGGACCAGTGAGTCATTGGAGACATTTTAAACAATGCATCCAGACAGTCTCACTTTGTTTTCAGCTGCAATATACCTGGAAGGTAGGGTAAAGTTATCATCAAAAACTGTGCTGAATAATTCTATGATGCCATAGACTGGCCATTCAGCCCATAAAACTACAAGCTATGACCCACCCAGCAAATGGAATTACACGTTGAGAAAAAAGTCATCTACTGTATGTTAACATCAGTAGGTTTTACTAATTCAAAAAAGGGCAAGTTTATCAAGATTTAGAGAAAATAGCAGGTTCTGTGGTCACTCTAAATTATAGCAGAAAATCCCTCAATTTACTGTCATGGGTCATGTCTTTAATTTAGGAAAATGGAAGAGAAAAGTTTCATGTCATCAAGCACTGAAAATGTTTTTGGATTCACATTCTTTTTCTATTTGCTTTGTCGGAATGTTTCTGCCTGCGTGCTCTGTGTACTGATGTGGACAGTGTAATAAAGGCTTCCAGGAGAGAGCTGCAGCTCCGTATTTGCATTCTACAGGACAGGCAAACTCTACTTTAGGAACCTTCCTGGACAAGCACCTGAATTTATTTAGGGGGCTCCTGGCATTTCAGAGAACCCAGCACCTCTCTCTGCTTTATCCCTGTAGATCTTACAGGAGGGGAAGAGTTTACATTCACCTAAAATAATTCACTGAGGAACAAGATTAATCCTAAACCGTGGTTTAGTGAGAGGTGCCTCCTGAACCATCATCTCACCAGATAGGAAATGTTCACTTTGCTCTTGGGGGCAGTGTGTTCTGTGAGAAAGGAGATTAAGCCGTGTGTCGTCTCTGAGGGTGGTGATGGGGAAAATGGGGAGGAAGTGGGGACCCTGAGTCCTTTAGCCATTAGTTCCATGAGGCTGGCACCACCCAACAGAACCATAGTGGGAGCAGAGACATGAGTTGCATAATGTAATTAGACATTTCCTTTTACCCACATCTAAAAAGTAAAAATGAACAGGCAAAAAACATTTTAATGACATAGTTAATATAATCTACTATATTCAAATTATCATTTCAACAAGTAATTGATAAAGATGTGATTTATGTATGTTTTGTGTTCTATTTTGTAAAAAATCCAGTATCTCTTTTAATGTCTCCACCACGTTTTAATTTGGAGTGGCCACATTTGAATTGCATAATAACTACAGGTGACTAGGCGCTACCCTAGTACACCCTAAGTTTTCACAAAGCTGCCTAAACTGGAAGCAGTGTTTCCATTCAGAAATAAAAATTAGTTTATCACTGAGATAAGCTCATCAAGTTGAATAAGGATGAGAGAATGAGGTGAAGAAAATTCAATTTTATTATCACTTTAACCTTGTATTTAAGTTTATTCTCATAATTCTAATAAGCTTTTTTTAATGCACGCTGATACGACAGCTGCCACATTACAACCTAACAAAATTGTTTTGAGTGAAGTTAAAGACAAATTAGCACTACCAGAGCCATTGTACAAAAACAAACAACAACAACAACATAAAAAACCTAAAGGAACTTATTGGCTGAGCCAATACCCGTGCAGTCCCCTGCTCCTGTGACTCAGCAGAGACCTTCCAGTCGGGCCGTGGCAGACACTGAAGGCATGGCTCCTGCCACAGAGCTGGCAGGCATCTCCAGCAGAGGCGGATCATGCGATCCCTGTTTCAGAAACTCCTCCTTGAAAGCCTATGAAAGGAAATGTGCTGCGCAAATAAATGATCATCAAAGGAGAGATTTGCTTCTAAAGCACAGCCTGTGTGTACACGGTGATGCAGGCCTTCTGAGTCATGCCCACAGAGCGGCCCCATCTCCTGCCCAGCACACCTTCCCCCACCCCCTGCGTGAAGCTACATTATGGTTTTGGCAGTGAAACTGATCGGGATTTGTCTTTATCATTTTAATACTTCTATAAAATACCTGTATAACCTGTTCTAATCTGTCACTGAGTAGGAGTTAAAGTGGTTTCCAATAAGTAAACTGAACTACTTCTCTTGATTTACTACCTAGGGTTGCAAGGAAGAGGAAGAGAGTTCAGGATAGAATAGTATCTATTTGAACATACAAGGTCTGTCCAGAAAGTGTCCAACCATTATTGATATAACAAGAATGGTTTGTGCAGCAATATTGTAACCTAGAAGCCAAGGAGCATGGACTGGAGTGAGTACGCATAAACAGCAACAGCGTCACTGCACTAGTCAGTGAGGGCTGTAGATGCCATTAGTGAGCAAGTGTACTGTGTGGTAGTCACATTTCAAATGACTGAGCAAGTAGAGCAACAAATCTGCATCAGATTTGGTGTTAAGCTTGAACTTTCCTCGGTGGAAAATATTCAGATGATAAACTATTCGAATGGTTCAGAAGGCCGCAGCTACCAAAGACTGGTGATTGGCAACTTCAACACAGCAACAAGCCAGCTCATGCATCGCATCTCGTGCAAAGTTTTCTGGCCAAATATCAAGTCACCCAGGTGACTCAGCCCCTCTACAGCCCATATTGGTGCCCTACGACTTCTGGCTTTTCCCAGAAGTAAAATCACCTTTGAAAGGGAAGAGATTTCAGACTGTTAATAAGATTCAAAAAATACAACGGGGCAGCTGATGGCATTGGGAGAACTGTGTGAGGTCCCATCGTTCTTATTTTGTACATGACTGAGGCATCATTGTCCCATGTACAATGTTTTTTTAAATCTTATATCTTCTTCAATAAATATCTCTATTTTTTCATATTACATGGTTGGATACCTTCTGGAAAGATCTCATATATCAACAGAATAAAAAATAAACTCAAACCAGTGTACCAGTAGTATTGGTACTTTACTCAAGTTCATGATTTAGATAGTAAGTCCCTGTAGGGATTTATATGACCTTAGGCCTTGCAATCTGCTGCCTTGCACTTACTGTCATTTCATAGTACTACAAAGTGTTAGTCTTTCACTCCAAAGCTTTAGAAATATCTTTTAATATTGTCTTGAAAATTTGCTAGTGCCCAATTTTCACAAGCAGAATTGGCTTTATAGTGTATGAGTGTTGTGAATACACTGCTTTTTTGTTAAGTGTTTATGTGTGGCTGTATGATTTATAACTGCAGTTTCTTTTAAGGTATAACCTACTCTTCATCTCAGAAAAGCAACAACAACAAAACCAATTGTTTCTTAAATATAATCAAGGGCCATGCCCCCAAATTCTAAGTGCTTCAAACTTCTACGTAAAATATATAAATGGAAAATACAAATATAAAAAGTGAGATTTTTTTCAATACAACTCCTTAAACTCCAGCCCTCTTATTTTGATGTTTACCTGTTTTAGAACACACTTCCAAATATAGACCTTTAGCTACCAAAGAGATAAATTTAGCTTGATTTGTATTTACCTTATTTATATTTAGATTTTAAATGAGTCAGGTTCAACAATTTTTAAATAAACAGTGTCCATGATTTCAGAAAGTGTGAAAGTTTTGTATAATAGTTGAGAGACACTATTTACTTTAAAAAAAGGTTGATCACATTACCTCTGTTCTCTTTTCATAAGAAAAATAAATGAGCTAGCCTACTCTTCCCTCTGAATAAGAATTTTGTTACCTCAGAGTTATATGTGCACTTATTATCAGAGAACAAGAGCTAAATTATAACCATTTAAAATAAAGATGAAAACATAGACAAATCAATTCATACCATGTCACTTTTCTCTACCACAGCAAATTTTTGTTTTATAATTGTAATAGATTATATTTATGCATACATGGATATATACTATAGAAAATATACTATTTTCTAAAACACTAATATTTAACACTTCAGCAAAAGCAAGGAAGAAAAACAGATTATTGGGGAAGGAGCAAGTTCTTAAAGCAATTTCCCTTAATATATTTAGGTTAGAACTAAATGTAGCATTCCAATGTGCCTTTTTAGATCTGAACAGATGATTTCTTTCATCTAAACAGTTGAAAGTAACTAAGACATTTTTGCAATAATAAATTTCTTCTTTGTATTGTCCACCAGTGATGAACAAGTAAGACTATCTTAGCATTTGTTTAAAAATTCCACTTTCTCTTAAGCATATCAGCTGTGTTATTGAATCTGGAATGAATATTACTGAAGTGGTCCCATTAAATCTTTTGTGCAAACAAGAATAAAGATAAAATACAAGTGATCATGTCATTGGCTCTTCTAAACTATATTGATAATTCACTTAAAAACTGAGTTTAATGCATAATGGGAAGTACAACTGTTCATCTAGTCAACAGTTCTTGAGGGTTTCTGTTCACACCTGTGTAGCTTCATTCATCCTGCAAATGTATTATGCCACCTGCTATGTATGTACCCATCACTGTGTTGAATATAGAGAATACATCAGTGAGGAAGCCTCCGATGACCTCTGCCTGCAGGGAGCTTACAGTCTAACATGGCGAGAGTCACATCAGTTAGAGAAATGTCCCTTTGATAAATGTTATAAAAGACAATAGTAAAGATTGTAAAAAATAAGGAAAAATTGAAACAAGAGTTTATAACAGGTCTACCTGATCTGAAAGACAAAGACCAAAGATTCCCATGAGCAAGTGGCATGTAAGCTAAAAAGTAAAGAATGGGTAAGCGTTAATGTTAGAATTTTACCTTTTGCAACATGAAAAATGGACCTGGAGATAATTATGCTAAGTGAAATGAGCCAGTCAGAGAAAGACAAATGCCATATGATCTCATTTATACGTGGAATCTAACGAACAAAATAAACTGATGAACAAAATAGTAACAGAGGTAGGGATACATAGAACAAACTGACACCTATCAGAAGGGAAAGGGGTTGGGGGACTGGATGAAAGATGGTGAAGGAATTAACCAAGGGATGTAAATGTATAACCCACAGACACAGATGAACAGTGTGATGATGACCAGAGGGAAGTAGGATTTGGGGCAGGTGGGGGGTGGACAAGGGGGGGAAACGGGGTCAAAAAGAGACTTTGCTTATGGCAGTGGACACATGATGGAGTGTGCAGATGATGTTTATTGAGTTGTACATTTGAAAACCAATGTCACACAATAAATTCAATTAAAATTTAAAAAAAGGAGAAGAGAAAAAGAGGAAAGAGTCTGGACAAGAACATTTAGACAAGAACCAGTAATGAACCCATGAAGATTCTGAATGCTGAGAGATGTTGGAGCATTTGAAGAACAGGAAGAGAAGAGTGAGAGACATCATAAGATGAGGTGTCTAAGAGCCAGTCAGAAGAATCATAGTGAAGGGTTTTAGGGGTCATTATATGAACATTGTATTTTATCCCGAGTACATGGAAAGCCAAAGAGAGTTGTTAAAGAAGAGTTTCTGACAAAAATCAACCTCCAGATGGAGAGTGGAGAACAATTTAAAGAGTGAGAAGAGTAGAAAGAGATTGTTATAAGGTTGTGGTAGTAGTTAAAGCAATAGTTTTGGACTAGGGACAAGTGGAAAGTGGAAGTGGACAAGTGGACTAGTGAAAGTGGAAATATGTGGCTCTGGCTGGTATAGCTCAGTGGGATGGGCACTGTACTGCAAAGCATTAGGTCACCAGTTCAATTCCAGGTGACTGCACATGCCTGGGTTGCAGACCAGGTCCCCACTTGGGGGTGTGCAAGAGGCAAGCAGTCAGTGATTCTCTGGCACATTGATGTTTCTCTTCCTTTCTCTCTCCCTCCCATCCCCCCTCTCTCTCTAAAAATAAATAAATAAAGTATTTTTTTAAAAAAGATTGAAAGTTGTGGATAGATTCTAGATAATTAGAATGTAGACTTAGCAGAATCTGGCTATTTGCTTACACATGGAGATAGAAATAGACTCCTAGATTTCTGGCTTAGGCAACTGGGTGGATGGTGGACTTTTGAGGAAGCTGGACCGGGAAGACAAATTTGGGAAAAGTCTGATGAACTCACTTGAGCACGTTGCTTGTAAGGTGCCTATGAGACACTCAATTGTTGATGACAAGTAAGCACTTGAAAACATGATCTGGGCTCAGAAAAGGGGTCTGAGCTGGAGATATAAATTTCAGATTTGCTCCCATGGATGATAATTGAAGCCATGTGCGTGTATGAGATTGCCCGAGGAGAATGCATATAAAGTGAGACAAAAAGGTTACAGGACAGAGCTCTGAGACACTCAACTGCATAAGGGTCAGAGGATGGAGAGGTGCAAGAAGAAGAGATTGAGGAAGAGTAGGCTGAGTCAGAGAGCGAACCAGGACAGGACCCCACAGAAAACAGAGCTTGGAGGAGAAAATTGGTCCAAAGTGTTGAATTCTGCTGAAAGGTCAGTTCAGGTAGGTGCCGTATAAAAGAAATCATGCTGAGTGCTCTGAGGACCACAAAGATGACAAGGCATGGACCATACCCTTAAGGAACTAACAAACCAGTAGGGGAAATGGGCACAAACAGAATAGAATACATAAGCACTTGCTAGGTTAAATGTAGACACTGGAGAATAAGAAAAAAATTATACTATTGTCTAAATGATTTTGTGAAACTAGCTCTAAAATTTTTAGACAAAATTTACCTTTGAAACATTTTTAAGGTGTTGACTTTAACAATGGCATTAAGAAAAAGGCTATTCTATTTTATGTGTTGTTTGACTGGTACAGAGCAACCACGTATGACAAGGAAGAAATGAATACTTTTTTGTTCAGGAATCTCAGAGTTTTTCACCCTGGCTCAAAAACTCAGCTATGTATTAGCTTATTCAGGGAAGAGTTTCAGGATCTGTTTCTTTTGGACTTGGCTTTGTCCCATGGCTGGCCACTTCATAGAGATCCAGGAATTTGGCCTTAAAGAAGATTGAACCTTAAGGCAAAGGAAGATATTGTTCTTTCCTCTTCAGGGTGACAACATGTCCCATCTGTTGAAATGCTCAGTAATAGCTGGGACAAATGTCATAGAAACTTAGTATTTCAGAACTGAAGATGACTTAGACACACTATAATTCAGCCATTACTTCAATTATAATTAATTATTTTGAACTTGTTTGCAAATATTTACACATTTTGTATGTATACTTATGTCACTATAATCTTACAGTTCCAAATTTAAGTTTTCAAAGGAAACAACTGAAAAAGTTTTTTTAGTGGAGTATTTATTAGTGATTGCACATAAATGATTCATCTCATGGATGTAACTTTTTTTTGTTTTCACATTTGTTTCAGCAAAATGACTGGTAATTAAACTTTTTTTTTGGTTTATTTGTTTTTTTATGTCATTTTAGGAATACCTTTACTTTGTGAATAAGATGTTTTTGTAATTTTCTTTTAAATACATTTTAATATCATACTAGATAATGCCTTATGCTTAAAAGCAATAATTATACTTCATTAAAATGATTTAATTGAGAGTAGTCACTAATTAACCAGAATTTCTCTTTATTTCAATGATAAATTGATGAAGCTTTATAGACACAATTAAAATTCCCAAATTAATTCAAATACCTCAAGAGTACCTTTGTCTTGGACAAACTTTAATTTTACCTTAAAAAGGAGGTAGGTAGTAGGCAAAAGAGCTTCAGACAGCCATGCTAGTAGTAAGATTTTCTCCTTGTTCATAGTCCGTCTACCTTTTCACCCAACGATTATTGTTATTATTGGAAGATATTTAAAGTTTTGAAAGAAACATAAAAATAGCGGTTTTCTTGGTCATGGTGAATTACTTTACATAAACTATACAAATTTCAAACAAATTGGACAAGCCTTTATATTTATAGATGTATGCACTGAATCAAGTTGTAGTTTTGTATATTTTGATGAGAGTTCATATGTTCAGTGACATTTAATTAAGGCTCTTTGACATGAACAAACCAGGAATTACAGTTTATTTTCTTCCTAATATATTCTAGGAGAGTATCATTTTTGTTTCTCTGGGAAATTTCTTATTGACATTTCAGAGTATATGCCTTGAGAGTTTATATTTATCAGCTTGCTTAGTGCTTTTAAATTTAATCCCAAGCAATTCCGTCATCAGAAAATAGCCATATTCATAACAACTCACTTTGGGTTAATTAATTCACATGTCAGAGATTCAACATTCGTGGTTTCCTTTTGGCTCCGCTGTTTCTGACTCGATATATATAAGGGCTGAAGGAGCAAGGTGCCGGAGGTAAGTTGCACTTACCAAAGGATGCTAGAGAGGGTGGGGAGGGGATGGGGGAGGGGAGCAGCACAAAAGAGCATGTGTGGGATGAGCCAATGTTTTTTGGTTCTTCAAATGTATGTAAGAAGAGAAGTGAGATTTGTGATGAGTTTTCCAAACTTTTCTATATTTTACATGGTGCTTGAATCATCTCCACAAAAACATAATCAGTTAAAAATATTATTTTCATTTTGGTTTTGGGAGAAGAGAGGAATTCCATTCTATAATAAAACTAAAGATTTCATTGTAAAAGACACATTTGAGCAAGAAGCAGCATGTACTTTCATGTTCTTAGGTTTTTAATCTTTCAAAATGGCCAATGTAAACGTGAGTTCTACAGCATGTCTGAGTCTTTAAACAAGATTTGTGTATTCAATTTACAGGTTTTATTTTTCAGATTTTTGATTTGAGAATGCTTACTCTCCTCTAAAAATTGGAATACAATTTTTCACCATTCATCGGTATGTGCAGAATATCATCTTCAAAACTGAACTTTTTCGCCCACACAGAACATCTTAGAACATTTTAAAATCACAATATTTCTAATTAATGAAATTAATTCTCATCACTCTTGTAAAACTACTCCTGTATTTTTTTCCCATCCTTGTTGCCTTTCTCTTCTCGGTGTTAATGTTAAACACTTGTAGGGAAACACTTGGATGGAACAGGAAGAAATTCAGGTTAGACAACTTGGACGTAAGTCATGTCTCTGCCATTTACCAAGTGAATGACCTTGAGTATCAATTAACCTTTTATGTAATTGTCTCAGCTTCCTCATCTACAAAGCAGGAATAATAGTATTTGCCTTTAATGTTTCATTGCATGGTTGTGAGGATCAAATTATAGGATATATGTACACCATAAAATAGTGTTCAAAACAAGGTGTTACTATGATTAACATCAGTGTTAATAGGTACAGGAAGGCTGTTCACAATGTGTGTTATCCATTGGCTGTTTTTTTTTTTTTTAATTTTTAGCTTTTATTCGGCATGTCTTCAAGGGCAATTTGTAATTTTCTTCTTTTTTTTCTTTTAATTGTTGTTCAGGTACAGTTTTCTGTCTTTTACCCCCATCCCAGCCCACCCACCCATTCCTCCCCACCTTCCTCCCATATCCACCCCCCCTAGTTTTTGTCCATGTGTCTTTTATATTTGTTCCTGTAAACACTTCCCCTTTTCTCAGACCACACAAGATAAGACATTGGAAATTTTGGAAATTAAGGTTTTTTTAAGAATGGGTAGACAGTCACAACTGTTTGGACAACAAAGTAACAGGAAGGTTGGATAGAAATATGAAATATGTAAATGTAAGTACATGGGCATGTAGGTATGAGAAACTGAATTGCATACCAAACAAATCCATGTATATTCCCTGTTCACTGTGGAAAACGCAAAGACAAGTTTTCTTTAGTTTATCCCCAAAGTCCCATGTTACATATTTTATTTCTTTCTCTGTGTCTTAATTTATAAAACAGAGCTAATGTCTAACTACAGGATATCATGTGGGCATTGCTCTGTGGTATTAAAGGACTTAGTCTTACAACTATTTCAACAGAGTCAAGCCCACAAAGATCAGTTGACTAATGACTATGTGTAAGACATTGAACTTGGCAGATACAGAAACCACTGATCAAATAAGATGTAATCCCTGGAAAAACATACATTCTGAAAAGTAGATGGTATAGATACACAAATAAATATAATGTAAAGAAAGGCAAGTGCATAATGGAGGTAAAAATATAATGCCATAGGATTCAAAGGAGGGAAGGGGAATCAAATTTGACTGAGTCAAAGTCCAAAAGCTTTATAGCAGTGATTTTCAATACTTTTCATCTCATGGCACACAGAAACAAATTACTAAAATTCTATAGCACACCAAAAAATTATAGTTTTTGCTGATCTGACAAAAAAAGATATAATTTTGATTCACCAGACAGCTATTGTTATGTTGGCTGTTGTCATTTTTTTTATTTGATAATCTAAAGGAAAAGAGGTCAGGAGCCCTGACTAAATAGTCAGGTATTGCAGGTTTCAAAAATTCTTGCTACTCACCAGTTGAAAATCACTGCTGTCCTTGAAAAGGAAGGCAGTGAGAACAGGAGACATTGGTGTGAGTGGTTTGGTTTGGCTGCCAGACAGGGTTATGATGGTGGCACTTGACATGATCCTCAGAGGGTTGTCACAGGAGAAATAAAGGAAGAGTTCATTTGTATACTTAATTGCAATTCATGGCGAGCATGTCATTGGTCAAGCATTGGGCAAGGAGCTGAGATTATGATGGTGAACAAATCACACTTAAGCCATCACTGGGGAGTGAGACCTGAGAGAGACTAATAAAAGGCACCCATTCAGTTTGATGGGAGTTGCATGGAGAGAGAGGATGTGCTCAAGTGTCCTAAGAATAATGGCATGTTGAAGAGGACACAAAATGACCAGATGAAGATGAAAAGGCATTTTGGACCTAGGGATGAAATATTCACGAACAGGTGTTGAAAGTTTAACTTGTCGGTGGAATTCAGCATTAATTTTAAATGCTCAGGCATATATTGAGGACTTTTTATGAATGTAAAACAGTTTATTGTGTATCCTTTTCTTTAGTTCTCATAATAGCACTTAGATTTAGATGTTATAATTCCAATTTTAAATATGAGAAAACTGAAGCTCAGAAAAGCTACCGAGTTAATAACTGACAGGGCTAGGGTTTCAATGCTGGTCTTGACTGCAAAGTTAGTGATCTTGAACTCTGCCCTACACCCAGAGAGAAAGAAGTGAGCAGAGAGGAGCAAATCGTCATCTCTGACCACCAGCACTGACCAGGGAGTGTCATTCCATCCTGTTCACTGATTTTCACAGGGCAGACTTGGTGAGAAACTGGGCAATTCTATTCATACATTATTCATTGACACTCCTTCCACAAATCTTGATTTACTAAGCACAGTGCTAGGTGTTTAGACAGGAGATGAATAATACAGAATCTTTGCGTTCAAAGAGCTTAAAAGTTAGATGAAGAGACAGTCAAGTAAATAGGCTAGTCTATGGCCCTGAGGTTAATGCCACAGTAGCGGTGAAGGAGGGGATCTATAACAATATATGGGAGCAGCCCAGCATCTGTCCTGGGGAGGGTCAGGGAAGGCATGCTGAAGGAGCAGCCTCCAGTAGGAAATGGGAGAAATAAGGAGGTGTTAGGGAGAAAGGAATGAAGGCAAATGGGGCAGCTGTGGAGGCCAAGAAGTTCTGGGATATTGTCAGCCCTGTGAGTAGTTCAGTACAGCTTCCTCAGAGGGTTACCTAGTGGTGAGAGAGGTGAATTCTAGAGAGATAATCAGGAGCAAGCTATGAAGAGCTGCTCACCTTTTTAGAAAAATGACACCTATACATTATTAATGGGAGTATAAATTTAGCCAAGCCATTAAACAATATATCACAAATGCTTTAAAATATTCCGACCTTTGATTTCATATCTGTGATGCTTTTGTGAAATCCATTAGAGGAAACACTTTGAAAAATATAGGGGTAGATTTTTGCACAAGGTTCCTCGTTGAAGTTTTATTTATGATACCAATTTTTACAAACAAACTAAATGCTTACTATCAGAAGGACAAGTCAGCCAATTATGGTGCTTCAATATGAATGTGAGATACATGTATGATTGTGATATAGAATTGCTACATTCTTGAGGGTCAATCCCAATTATTTGTGGACTCCGCATTTTCAAATGAGCCTACTCACTAACAATTATTTGTAACCCCAAAACCAAGATCCATGGCACTTTTTAGTCACCCCCAAACACACAGGGGGGCAGCAAAATTTTGAGTCACCAGAGACACCCTCAGAGGTCACACAAGGTTGTGTTCTGCCTTCTCGTTTCATCTCTCATGCAGTAAACAAGTGTCCTTTGTACGTAACACCACATATTTCACACACCAGTGCTTTTTGATGATGATTTTTCCTGTTGAAAATGGCCCTCACGAGTAGGGCCGACGTGCTGTTCACTCTTAGTGTCAGAGGCTGAGGGATGCCTCACAGGGAAAATGTGTGTGTTGGATACGATTTGTTCAGGCATGAATTAAGTGCTGTGGACTGTGAGTTCAGTGTTAATGAGTAAACAACATATGTTAAATAAGGAATCTTTAAGCAGAAGCAGTGATAAAACAAGGTCGCATATTGATGGGTTGATGAAAATATTGTGACCAGAGGTTCCTAGGAATCTAACCCTGCATTTCCCTTACGAACAATGCTTCAGGATTTGCTAATTCAGTGTCAGCAGCAACCATATAGAACAGAGGTAGCTCAAATAATGACTGTATAGATACACATGTATTCACGTATGTGTGTATACACAGACACATGTTACCAAAATATTAACTATTTACATGTATGTATTTCACTATAAGACTGTGATCTCCTAATCATTTTTATAATGTTCTACATGTTCTATATCCCAATTCAGAGTAAAACAAGATTGGAAACACTTAAATATGGGATCCTCTTTGTTTTAATGACCTTAATTTTATAACAAAAACACACTGCAACTAAATAGCAGTTCATTTAGATTTTAATTCACTTGAGTTGAATGGGGCAAGGATAGCTAAATACCGTGTTTGACTCTGTGTTTGGAGGAAGCCTAGGGCTAGAGTCCATACCCTCTTAACTTCCCCTGAGAAGAAGGCTGAGACACAGGTCACCTCGTAAGTCATCCTGTTTTATCCTCACACTCTTCCATAAATTATCTCAGCCTTTACTGACGTCACAAAGCTGAGATGATGAATATCTCAACTACCTAATTGCTTGTATCTCTTGGACCAAGGCCATGCTGGAAGGGTGAATTATGGAAGGGATGATTCGGAATATTTTAAGATAACCAAAAGAAAAATCACCTCTGTCTCAGTGCATGCATATTGAAGGTGTCTGAGAGATAGACTAGAAAATAACGTCAGCTGATGGGCATAAAGTCAGAAAAACGCACGCATGTGCAGATGGCTTCCCATAGAACCTGAGATACTCCTCCCTATTGGTAGCAGGATTATCAAAGGAGTCCTTCAAGGTTCCACCACATGAGCACAGGAAGTAGCAGGAGATTTCAATGAGATCTTCTAACTAGCTAGTTAGTGCTCTTTGTTCTAATTTATCTGTGCTGTGAACACAACCATGGTGGTTATTCGTACAGCCAGGCCCAGGATGGTCTGCTTTGGATTAACAATGGCCAATCTTGACGATGAAACCACACAGTTTAAGAGGAGCCTTCCCAGGGGTTTGTGAATGATCTAACTCCGAGGAATAAAATAAATGGACTTCCCTTTTGTGGGAGAGCACCAGTTTGGAGAGGGAACTGGGGGAAGCCTGCTCCTGGGAGCAGATTTCTAAGAGGGGATTCCCTCTGTCATTTCCATTCAAAGTATTAACATAATTCCTCAAGCACAGACTCTCTAAGATACCTTGAGTTATTTATTAATATTTAAAGAGGTTATTTGGCATGAAGTATGGAGCATAATTCTTAAAAGGAGCTGACAGCAGAATACATTTGTTAACTAGAAAGACATGTCTAAACTTTGCCAAAAGAAATACTGTGTGCAACAAGCACTCTTGGAGGGGAGGGTTGTTTTTTTCTCTAGGTGTGTGTGTGTGTGTGTGTGTGTGTGTGTGTGTGTGTGTGTAAGAGACAGGAGGGAGGGGGGAGGAAGGCAAAAAGAGAGTGGAGAGAGAAAGAGAAAGAGAGAGATTTCTTGTTTCTCCTCAGTTCCCACTTACACACTCCACCCCTGTGTCTTGGACCCATTCCTGAATGAAATACTGATGGTAAAGAAAAGAAAGACTTGCGATAGCCGTGGGGATGTATCCCCTCTCTGCTCCTGGCACAATCTTTTCTTCTAGCTTAGAATTTAATAGAAGACCACCCCTGCTGTCCTCCCTCTAACTTGTTTATATTTTGTTCATTTTCTTCATTTTAACGAGGTGATGAATAAATGCGATTTACAAGGAGAAGGGGACTGTCAAGGTTAGAGACTGGAGCCCTCTGTTCATTCATCCACTAGGTAACGTCCAAACAGGCAAAATGCAAATCTGTCTGTCAGTAGTCACAGATTTGGCCTGGGGGAGAACCCAGTTAAGTGAAGGTAGTTAATTTTTCCTCCCTGCTGCTTCATTTCTGGGCCTCCTTAGAAGGGGAGTTAAAGTGCTAGTTACTGATTTGTTTTTTTTCCCCAGACCACTGACTAATACACTTGAACCTGTTTCTCCTGCAAGGTTCACACTATGGTTTTCAGCATGTAGCATGCACTTTAAAGGGTAGCCATAGCTAATCAATGCAAATCAATATTGTATATTTTTGTTTCTCTGGAGAGGCTCTGAAAGCTATCAGAGCTATCAAACTTAAATGCAGTTTAAAGGGTAATGTCTAAGGACTCATGCGTGGGTGACGCGACCATAAAAAAGGAAATGATTACTAGAAAAATCAGGTTGGTGGTCCCATCTGCAGGGAGGCAACGTCTGCGATTAGGCTTTCAGGTGGCCAGCCCCCCTCACTGTCTCGGCCTGGGTGGTGAGGATAAAATAGGTGCTCACTCTTCCAAAATCCATGAAGTTCTGTGAAAAAGTAAAGTAAAATTCAGGGCCATTGCTGTCGTTGGTGGGGAGGAGGGACAAGCGTAAGAGGTGCCTGTCAGATGCGGGAACTGTTCTGATTCTTGCCCAGAGTACTGGGTACTTGACTTTGTTCAGTTACCAAAACTTCTTCCAGTTGATTACCTAATGTACTAGTCTATGTGGAAATGACATTCTAATCAAAGTGTGAAAATTCAAAATCAGACTTCTCAAAAGGCTTTAAAACCTTTGGGAAGGTTTCACCCCAACTCTGTTTTCACCGCCAGTAAATCTTAGTGATTAAAAAAAAATCCTTCCAAGTTTCTTGAACTTTTCCGTGGAAAAAAATCTCACCCACTACTATAGTACAAACTCCGCTCCAGTGTGGGGGGAGTGGTGGAAGCCGACTTAAAAGGTGAATTTAGAGAAAAACAGTTTATCTAGGCAATGTCATAAGACTTCCCGAGGCTATGACTTTCTATAAATAAAAAACAACATTAACAACCCAAGGCAGCAGGTCAAAATAAATATATGGTAGCTTCTCAAACTTTGACCTTATATGTGTTAGGATAACCAAACAGCACTCAATGAAAGTATTTGGATTTGTTTTTCAGTTTGCTGATAGAATTTTTTTTCCTACTAGGCTGTAAAGCCCTGTTAGAACTGAAGCCAACAGAGACATTTTGGTAGCTGCATTAATTTTTTGTTTCATCTATTAAGGATGCTCCTCACTGAAAGCCGGAGTCCATTTGGGATGTAATCTAATCTTTTTAATAGCTGATAAACGGAAATGAATAGCTTCTTGGGTGCAGCAGAGGTGGAAAAGGTTTGAACAGCTGGCACACTTTTTTTTTTACGTGTTCATGCAAAGAGAACCAGCTCCCTAAAACATGGTATTGCGAGAGAATCCAGCAAGCAGATTAGAAACCACATTCTGGGTTTTTTTTTTTTTTTCCCAAGCTTTGTGCATGACATTTTTTGTGTGTGTGAAGATAGGTCTTTAAACACATAAGAACGGCTTGGAAAACCCTAGCTAAAATAAAAAGAGACAGCATTAGAGCACTAAAGGTGAAGTTCACGGATGCAAAGACTGTCCAAATGATAACAATAAAGGGTGTGGGCAGACTTTCCCCGGCGTCATGAAGATTAATGTGGGCAGATGGCTTATAATCATCACCTAAACTGGCAAAAAAGAAAGGGCAAGGATTCCTGAGTGACAAGAAGAAGGCACTCTTTCGTTTTTTGAACCAGGATTACCATGTAGTTCCTCAAGAGAAGCCCGGGAGAAGGTAAAGGAAGTACAGTTTAGTGTAACATCCCTTAATTATTTACAGATGCTTATGAAACTCCTAGTTGTCTCATCTGTTCAGCAGGGGGAAAAACTTAAATGGAAAAGCAGGGATTCTATCCCTCTGTCTGCTATCAATTAAATCATCAAAACAAAATTATCATTCAAATTACAATGTATCATTTCACTTTTAGAATGTATGGGGGACAGCCATCGATGAAACAGAAATCTGCAAGCCATCATAGCAACAAAGCAACATTAAAGTTCAATGAGCAGTTTGTTCATGCATGTTTTAATCTAGTTAAAAAATGGAAACCATGCTCACGTGGTCAAAATAACACTTGCGTCAAAGGAGTCTTTGAGGTTCAATCCAATGAGACAGGCAAACAATTTTTGTGAAACCCCAAAATATTTTCAAGAAGATAAAGGGCTCCCCCGGGATCTGAATACGGTGGCATTAGAGGAATTTTAATGTGGAAAAGTATCTAGCAATAAGGCCAGCTTGTTAGAGGGAGAAACTATCCAGTGTTCAACTTCTAAATGTGTTCTCTTCAAAGATTATGTAATTGAGAACTGTTTTTTATTTTCTATTAATACTTACATTCTATTGTTTCCTATCATGCATATGCTAAGCTTGCTTTGTATTAAGTTCTGGGTTATTGTGTCTTGACATGTTAAAGTAATTATCTGTCTCTACAAAAGAGATTTATTACCTTCATGAATCTGACCATACACACATCTTAAATGCATTAATGAACTGACAAACAAAGAAGACCCCATCATTCTAAGTAGCTGACAACATTTAAAAAGCAGTCGCATTGCAGTGGCAAGTGTTTTGAAGAGATGGGCTCTCCTGCAACAGGAAGGGAAGTTACTCTGTGAGCAGTCATTTTAGCAAGCATCCTAACTGACTCTAAAAGTTCATCAAAGATCAATGCTATAAGGACCTTTTCCTAGAGTACTGTGTGGTTAGGGTACCTTCAGATATTTTCTACCAAAAGTCTGGTGATGCTCAAGACGCAGTTCTCTGGGGTGGTTTAGTAATTTTACCCAAAACATACTGATTTAGTCATTTGAGACCAGGTGTGTGGATTTTATTAAAGATGAAAAAAGATCGTTTATTTATGCAAGTATGGAAAGGATTGGTGAAAACAACAAACACTAGGGACCTTTAAGCAACAGGACTTTTCTCTGATAAAAAACAACAAAAAAATGCATTTCTTTCAAAAAGTCAGTGTTGTTATTTTTTTTCATCTCAAATGTAAGGGGCAGCTAATATTTAGGATGGCCAAATCATCTTTCACTCCCCAAAAAGAGTGAAATAGGGTCCACTTCTCCTTGTTCATCCATATTGTTCTTCTGAATTTTTAGAACTAATTGCAAGAGGAAAATAAAAGTAAGAATTTGTGACTGAAGAATTATTTTGAGCTGATTTTAGCATAATTGAAATGCAAGCAGACGTCCAGAGATCACATAGTTTACTACTATCTTAACGTTTTCTTCACAGAGCTGGTAAGAGCTGTTACTTTCTTACTGAATTTTAGGCCAGCAAAACAGAGCAGATACCTGACACGTCACAGAATCAGGGATGTGTTATTTCTGAGTTTGAGAATCACCGTAGGAAGGAGGGACAGCGTTCCCTGCTAGGCCTCGTGGATTACAAGTATTGAACAATTATTGAGATATGTGTGTTCTGCTAGGTTTTATAGCTGAGCAAGTCCCAATCATTCATTTTTACAGCTTTACTTGTTTTATTATTATTATTATTTTTTTTTTTGCCTCATAAACAACACTCCTAGGAAAAAGATTTGGGAACTTGATTCCAAAAAACTTCTTAAAAAAATGTTACTAAAACCAGTCATTACTCCAGCACACACGTCCTCAGAGTTGGGCTTCCCCAAGGATGGCCAAAGTGTTTTTAACCTGCCAGGTTATGTCTGAGAATTTTAAAATGTATTTTGCCTAAGTGGCAATATAGCAGACCTACATTTTGGAGATAAGCTTTCTAGTAAACAAATTGCTTGAATCTTTCCACAGTATTCATCATACTTTACCTGGAGCCCCTTAACACAATTTTAAAGTTTTTTGCTCTCATAAATTTTCCAGACATTTCTGATGATCTATTAATGAGTTTATGTTGTTACTTTCCTTAAAATTTAAAACAAAATACTGAACCATTAACTTGGAAGAAACATTTTCTGAATATTTAATTTAAAGGCATTATTTACCAAATGATAGTGAAAATATTCACTGCTACATCTCTTTATTAGTCCCTGGCATTAGATGTTGGAGGATAAATTTGTCACGTGTTCTAGGCATTAAAATGGAAGTAAGCACTGTTTGCAATTAAGCTGCACTACAGTAGTTACTATTCCATGTATGTTTGCTTTTGTCATTATCATATCATCAGCATGACCACCGTGGTCACGACTCAAATGCTCCAATACTTGTTGCACACAAGGCCCTGTGTTAAGTGCTTTGTGTGCATCGTTTCATTTCTCTATTTGCTGTTATTTCTGAGAAAATGCCCTAAGATTGGTACCTGACCAGAAATGTCTTAATGTCAAGGTGGCTCTTGGTGGGAACACTTCACCTACCAACAGTGGTCAACGTGTTTAATGTGGCTATTTGAATCAGTGGAGAAAAATCTTAATGGTTGCGTCTCCTTGTTCTTTCTCATGTCCAGTAGAGAAAGAAATATTCGTGGGAGGAGGGATGAGAGCGCAGGAGAGTGAAGTAACCGCATTTGGTGAAGGTAGAAGAACGGCCTCTATTTCAAATGGAGAGAATAGCATCATTTTCACATATGATGTTTATTGTCATTAAAACTTTCTTCTTACGTGCACAAGAGTAAAATTTACTGTGAATGTTATTTTAAAGGAATATTTAATAAGTGTACTATTTGCAAGTATTTAAATGTACACAACACTGAGTACTCTGCAGCCTGTTTCAGAATTGCCATACGTTTTTCATCCTAAGAGTTATTTTTTTTTAGAAAGTAAATACAGTGACGTCAGCAACATTTTCTTTACGCTGTGTGCCTTACAACTTTCATTCTATATTGTGTAATTTTCATAGTAACGCAGCACCTGATAAATCTTCAAATTCCATTTTATCTTTTATGTGATTTGATACTATTCCCTACTTCTAGGAATCTACTTTTGTTTTTTTTTATGTTCTTTCACCGATGAAATAATTTTTAGTTGAGCGAGCCTAATTTTATCCTCCTGCAAAAATACAGAGCTTTTTAATCCCCCACTAAACTTTTTAAAACTGTTGACTTAATATTTTTTAGACAGGTAATTGAAAAGTGGTAAGTTATAGATAAAATTTTATTACCGAGGATCATTTTTCTGTTATTCAAATTTCCCAATATCAATCTCAGTGCAAACAATTTTCTAAGAATCCCCTTTTCCTTCTTCCGTGTTTCATTGTTATTGATTGTTGGTCTAATAATGATACTGCATAAATATTCTTGAATAAAAAGTGCCACGTAAATGCAAATATGGTTTAATTAGACTCCCCACCATGCAGCAAGGTGGGAGGGGGCATTCGTTATCTCCCATGTTGTGGAAGAGAGCCGTTTCTGGAAGCCAGTTGTTTGTGGGCTGAGTGCAAGGCAGTCACTCTGGTCTCTCTCAGGCATTCACCATGTCGACACTCCAGGAAGAATGCCTTCCAAAAAGTCCAGCTTTGCCAGGGGCATTTCAATATATAACTGTTTTAATGCCCTTTGAAGAGAAAGTAGTATTGTTTACAACTTTCAAAGAACTCAGGGTAAATATAAATACTCTGTGAAGTGTCCTTGTCATGTACTAAACTCCACCTGAACAACTTAATGAGTCTGTCATTAAGGTGTTTTTTCCTTTGTAAATGTTAAAAGTGGGTCAGTCGTGCTTATTGGAATTCTGCAAAGCAGTTAGAATCTTTCAAAGAAAACATGCTGTCTACAGAAGAAAAGGAAAAGGAAAATAAAAGTGTTTTCCTTAAGATAGAGAAGATCTTTGGGGGACAGTCCTTATCCTTTCAAAAGAATGTGAAATTTAATGGCTATTTCACCTGAAAAATTAGAGGAACGAAGTCCTTATATTCTAGGATCAAAATTATATAATTTTGTAGGTGTGTTTATAATGCAGGGGAAAAAGCACAACGCAAGTCAGGAAATAATGTAAACTCCTATTCAATACAGAATGGTTTGTTTATGTCTGTGACACACTTAATAATTCTGCTAAGAGCATCAGCTATTTGTTAAAACAACTCAAAAAGCCCAGAAGTGCATTAACTTAGAGGGAAAATTGAACTTCACAGTTACTTAATAAGGGTCATTTTCCATATACCAAGTTATTTACCTTTAAGGTTTCTCACAGAGAGAATTTTTTAAACCAGCTGAATTTGCCTACATGCAAACAGCTTTGAGAATAACCTAGTTATTTTTACAACAGGGAAATTCAGCCTGGCTGTAAAGAAACAAGTGTAGCGTATTTCTTTCCTTCTTCTAAGCTTTCCACAGGTCATCCATCATGCATTTTCCCTGGTATTTTGCCGAAGCAGGGAGTGAAATGTACAGCTGTGGATGGACTGATAGGAGGGCTTCTGTACCTGCACATTTTAACAAGCCTTCTGAGCACAGCCCACAGGAAACCCAAACTTTGTATTTTGACCTCATCTGTGATTGTAGCTGACATCAGAGGGTTTGGGCTGAATGTATCATGTATTCCAAATAGGACTCCCGCGTGTTAAAAAAATGAGACGACTTCGTTTAAATTAATACCATTCATAGATGAATACATGAACACAACTAATCTGTACTCTGGAAATTGCTCTCGGTTGTAGTTTTCAAGCTTTCTGTTTTACACCTCAGTCCCATTGAAGTAGCTCTGTGGCTTTAACGCGTGTGCTTTCCATGTGCTTCTACGGCTTCTTCTCTTTTCCTGCTATCTGGCATTTGTAGTTATAAATTAGTTCACCGAAGCAGTCTCGCTGGCAGAGAATGTCACGTATATTTCCATATTTTCAGATGATAAGAAATTGGGATATTTATCTAAAGCCCGTGCGCAAAACGTGCTCCCACGAAAACAAGACTTAAAAGCAACCGGTTTCTAATTAATTTCTTGACTCATTCTCTGCCACTGTTTCTGAAAGCGGTCCAATGCTGCAAGCTTATGCTGTAGTTTTCCACTAAAAATCTGATGACATATTTATATTTTGCCTGTAAGAGGCTGACGCACTTTTGAGAGTGGAGAGAGGATATTTTAAACGTGTTTAGTTTAAGTGAGGAAACAATCATGGAGCATCTGTTACACACAAGCACTATCCGACACACACTAGATCACAAAATCGGCCAAGTCATGATCCTTCACCTTAAAGAGCTTGTGATATATAAACAGGAAATGAACACAGGGAAAGCAATATCCAGAAACATTTGGGGAATACCAGAATAAAGACTGAAGATGCCACAGATCTGAGAAGGCTTTCTGGGAGAAAAGGCACCTAAGATAAGTCTTGGAGTATCAGTGTATTTACTTCAATCTGTGAGATGGGTCTGGAGGACCTACTCTACCCTGTGAAGAAGCATGGGGTTTCTCCAGGGCTTGAGAGAGAAAGACTTTAAGCAGCAGACATGGTTCTCTTCTCAGTGCTTTCTAGAGTCAGCGTGAAGGGAAGCTGCCAGAAGGAAAATATGGAGCCAACAAGATGAGGGAGGAGACGAGTCCAAGGTGTAGCCTGCAGACAAGAGCAAGGACAGAATCTCCAGCTCCACCTCCAGTCTGCTGTATCTGAATCTGTTTCATCAAGATCGCCAGTTATTCAAATGCCCACTGAAGTTTAAGAAGCACTGATGTAGACCGAGTGGGACTAGGCAATGGGTTAGATTTGGAGAGCTATTCAGAAGGAGGAGCCCAGGCCTGAAGAGGTGAGAGGCATCGCTTGGGGTCTTGCAGGTCTTCCATTAGAGGTTAATATACTAATGAACCACAGCATGAATGGAATTGATACCATTTGTATTCAAAGACCGCTCAAACACATTACTATAAAGCAAAAACAGAGTAAAGAGCACGGGGCAAAGAAAACTATAGGCAATGCTATTTTTAATTTTTAGCAAGGCGAAAATGTTAGGTAACTGAGAAATTGAAAGAGACATGTTCAATAACAACCACAAAATAGAGGAAAACCTACTGCTTTCTCCTCTGACATATCAATATATCTGTAGAGCTGAGAAAAGGTCAGGTTGGAGATAAAGATGTGGAAGTCATCAATCTATTTTTGCTTGTTAAAATCATGATAGGAGGACACGAACACATGGGGAGAATATGTTAACTTTGAAGAACAAAGGGATGCAGAATTCCTGAGAACAAGACTGACTGAGAGAAAGAAACCAAGAAAGAACAGTCAAAGATACGGGAGGACATCCAGGAGCTGAGGGAAGGGAGTGTTTCAGGGGAGCGTGTTCAACAAATTCCAGCGCAGCAGGGTTCCAGAAGATTTATGTCCACTGGATTTGGCAACCGTTTTAGTTAGAAAGCTGGAATATTAATTTCTTCAGGAGACTCAAATTCACAGTCTTCTTCTAGCTAGCTCATGTTACTTTTATAAGTGAAATAGAAATCATTACTGAGTTGGAGTCAAAAATGCAGTCTCTATCGGTGGTTTCATCCATTATTTAATTTTCTCTCTGGCACCGCAAGTCATACCAGGGTTCAGTGGAATTCCCTAAGATGAGCCCCTGAGGGATCCAGGTGCAATGTAGCACGGTAGCCCTAAAACCTCTTGGGGAGTAAGTTACACCCTAAAGGTTAGCATCCTGGCAGATGAGTTGGCTGTGTAGGGTTTGTTGTAGGTAGTGTGGTCCCAAGTATGGGACTTACAATCACGCAAATCTGTTGTCAAAACTCATTTGTGTCTCTTACAAACTGGGCTATTTTTCCTCTCTCATTTCACTCATCTGTAAAATGGGACCACAGACCCCTGTGGAATCATTAGATTATTGAAATGAAATCATATGTAGAGAGAGCACATATGATATATATATATGGGGGGAAGTCCTGCAATATGGCACAGTTGATAACGCACACCTTTCCACTCCTGTGGGGTCACACTTACCTCATACTATCACTGAAAGGTAGGTGTAATTAAAAAGTTATTTATCTCACCTTGAATATTTAGAAAATTATAGTCTGGGTGATTATTAGGAAGGCAAGATAGCACTACAGAAAAATGACAAGTATTAGGAGTTTAGAAACCTGGGTGGAAACCTGTTTCATAATAAATTACGTGAACAACAGTCACTGGTCTCGCATATATGTAGTGCACCCACCATAGGTCAAGTTCTTCAGTAGGAATGACAAAATAAACTACATGGGGGAAGGGATTTTGCTGATTTAGTTTATTGCTATACCTTCACATATAGCAAGAACACTCAAATATCTATATTTATGCAGGTCATAAAAAAGGTGTTAGTTTTAGTTGTAGATATAAGTGGTTATAGATCTCAATTTTTTTATCTATGAAAAGACATCTAGAGTCCTTTTCTACTCTAAGACTGTTATTGTACAGTCATGAAGAAAAATAAAAGAGATAGAAAACTGTATATATAAATCAGAGTAGGGCAATTAAATTGTCCATGTGGTTCATATGAGTTTTTATTAGGGTGATGGGACTGGGCTGCTGCTCACAGTCCATGTAGTGATAGAATTTTACTGGTCAACTGACTCACTGAACATTTAACAAACATTTCATGCACCTACTATGTGCAAAGCACTGAGATGTAGTGAACAAGGTTGACGTAGGCTTTGTCCTCACAGCATATACAGTCCATTGCTTCTATTTCCCTGTACCCAATGCCATCAAAAATCAGATGGCTGGCAGGGAGTGAGCCTGCAGTTTATCACCAAGGCAGAGAATGAATTAAGCTTATCTACACTAGAGTTAGTCATATCCCACTGAACGTTACCAAAGGCCGGTGGTTTGAAAAGGTGAATTAACATAGAATAATTTCTTCCTGCCAGCTGCAGCTGTCTGAGATAAACAAAGTAGATTCAAACCTACCACTGTAGCATTAGCAACCCGACCAAGTAGGGAGAAGGTATGCAGGCCAGCAGTGAGGGAGAAGGAGAAGTAAATAAAACCGCACGGAGGTACAATCACAAGGGCGGTGAGAGCCCAGGGCGACATGTCACTCTGACAGCCCACTTGGACTGAGCCTGATCCAGAAGAATGTCTTTGCAAGCAGCAAGCTTAAATCCCATGGGCTGCTGGTGAATGTTTCATTGTGTTTCCTAGTGTCTTGTGATAACACTATACACACATCACAGGAAGGTGTTTATCACTGCATATACGTATTTTCATAATTCATCAGCCTGCCTATATTTTGTGGGCAATATTTTATTATATGTTTAGAAATAGCACTTCATCACTAATTGCTACTAGTTTTGTTACTCTGTATTTAGTTTTCTAGCACTATGTTGACATGTAAAAGTGTTCTTTAAAACTTTAATTTCCCTATTCCTGTATATTTTCCATTTTTGGAATAATAATTATTGAGTGTATTTTATTTAATTTTCATAGATTTATCCTTAAAAGATATTAACATAAATTCTTTAACCTGAAGAATTAGTAAAGATACCCTCTTGTTTTTGATATATTAATGTGTTTGTATTTTACATTTATATGTAATAAGTTCAAGGTTTTCAATTATTTAGTATGAAAATACACTGGTTTGGCAGATGTTTATGTACAAAAATAAAGTCACATTTTTATAAAACATTAGCACTTTTATAGTATAACTCAAAATGTTTTTATATTTGTGGTTAAAAAGTGATGTAGTTTAAGTGCTTATCTGTAGGTGCAGCTGCTAATTAGTGTTTCCTTAGATTGAGAGTAATGCACAAATGTGTACATATTGACAAGTATTTGGTATAGGCAAATCTATGTAAATAAATCTACTTACCCATATGTTAAGCAATCAATACATATCACCTTCTAAATGCCGAGAAGGAAGACCCAAAATGCCCTGTAAACTGCTTACTAAGTATTTTAAGGGTGTTAAAACACTGGTTCTTTATTCTGGGATCATTAAACTTTAGGACCAGATAGATTCCCATCTTTTACAAGATCATGTATCCATAATGTTTTGATAGGACTTCCACTAAGCCATTGTAAAACCTGCAAAAAGTTTAGAAATACATTTCTTGCAGAAATTTTTGAAAGGGTTATTTTGTATTTCTAATTGAATTCCTTGAGCATACAAAGTGTAAATGACAACAATGAACATAATTTGCTAATCAAGTTGTATTCTTTGACTTGAAAACAAACTTGTCTCCTGATTTTACAATTTATTCAACTGTAGAAGTAAAATAAAGGAAAACCATTTTTAAAGGTCCTCACATCACTTAGAAGGAACCAAGTGAAATTCAGATCTCATCATAGATTTATCCCATATGCTATGGTTTTCAATGATTTCTACTTTAGAGAATTCCCAGTGGCCACAGCATGAAAAAATCTCTATAAACAAATTAATATTATTAAAGCTTTTAACTATTAATGATCAGAATGCTAAAAATAAAAATGGTTTGTTCTTCCATTAGTATATCTGTTTTATGGCTTTAGAACATGAACAAGGAAGGGTTGTATTCCTTGCTGGGGAGAATGTTGTAATGTTAGTTGGCAACAAAAAGTAAGCAGAAGTACTCAACTTTTTCCCACTTTTGTACGGAGGAGCAGGATCTCCAAACTAGAAAGGTTAGAACGTACATGGTTAAGAGGGCATTGACTTCCAGAAGAGATGAGGAGATAACAGAAGGAAAACAGCACTTCAAATGAGTTCAAGTCTCCTTCTAAATAACATCCCATGATGCCAAAGGGAATTACAGAGCGGTGATGAAACCAGTTGCAGTAATCTTTAAGAAATCATGGACAATAGGAGAAGTGCCAACAGACTGGAGATGTGAAAATATCCCAGTTCTCTCAAAGGGGTAGAAGCAGATTGCATCAACTGTGTGTAAGCAAACTTGTTAGATCCCAGTCAAATTCAAGATTATGTTATCACATAATTGGCTTATATGTCAATAGGAAAAAATCAGTAATTACTAGAAGTCTTCATGGGTAACCTAAAAAAATGTTGACAAACTAACCTCATTTTTTATTCTCATGCAAGTCATTATTAACTAAAATGATGGTCTAAACCATAACATGAACACAAAGTGGTATGATGTTTTGTGAGAAAAATATTTACTTGTCTAGCATAGATGAAGATTTATATTTCAAGAACCATGTGAAAAGACTTGAAATTTTTATTTCATTTTTTATTTTATGATTTGTTTAATCCTCACCCCAGGATATATTTATTGATTTGAGAGAGAGAGAGAGACATCAACGTGAAAGGGAAACGTCTATCAGTTGCCTCCCGTAAGCACCCTGATCATGGTTCGAACTCACAACCTAGGTATGTACCCTGACCAGGAATACATCCTTCAACCTTTTGGTGCATGGGTTGCTGCTCCACTTGACTGAGCCACCTGGCCAGGGCAAGAAGTTGTGGTTTTTAAATACAACATGCACAGTATTAGCCAGTTGTGTGACAACATGCTAAAATGGTGACAACATTGCGGGTGTATTAATTTCAGCTGAAGGAAGGAAGAGAGTATTATCATTGCACCTACAACTAACAGAACTCATCTTGACAATTCTTGTTTCCAGTTTTTGGGCCCCAGACCTTTGGAGGATATCATTAAATTGGAGCCTGAACAAACAAGAGGGACCAGGCTGATGAAGGGCGTTTCAATCACAGTGGCAAGCCACTGAGAGACTTAAAAAGATTGAAAGAGTGGATGTAAAGAGAAGTGCATGGTAGAGAATACATTTTGAGCAGATCCAGAGTCTTTGTAGCTGGGAACAATTGGTGGGTGTTGCAGAAAACCAGGGAAGAGGTTTCTTTCAATTAGAACTACAGAAAAATGATTCCATCTATATTATGAAGCAATCACTCTCCTATCTTTAGGAAGAGACTGAACTGAACAAAAGGATTTTTCTACTTGCTTGGGCAGTTGGTGGAGTTTTTAGATTCCTTTCAATTCTATGATTATTTGATTCTAAGTATTGCTATAAACCACTTAGTATTTTGGGGGTATCAAAAAATAGGTAAAAGAAAGACATATATTTTTAACAGTTTCTAACTATTCAGAAAAAGTTATTAAATACCATAACTTACATTGCTTTGAGGGAATGCATTCAGATGTTATCATACAACATATCCCAGAAACAAATGCTTTATCTGAGCTTCCCTCTTTGGTACAGATACCACATTTATGTCATGTAAATGATGAATATATATATGTATATATACTATGTTATATATTATATAATATATATTGCCATATTATTAGATTTCTTGTTATAAAACAAGCTTGTTTAAATTGTACAGTTCAGCATCATTTTCTCTTTCCTGATTTAGTTAAATAATAATGGCAAGACTCAGAAGTGAGCAACTGGTTGATGATTCTCAGTCTTTTGTGCTAAAAATGTATGATCAAAAAGGAAAGATTTGTAACCAAACAAGACTAATGTATCCACTGCTCCTGACAGGATGAAAATAATTTGACAATGAGAAAAATATAACCAATTTACCCTCAGCTTCCATGAGCTGCTCAAAGTAGCCTATGCAGAAAGAGATGCCTTCACAGGTGGCACACCTACAAAAATTTTGAACTTCATCTCTGGAAATTTGCATGTCAGTTAAGGTGAAAACTTTGAGATATATATTCAAATTAATGAACCATGTGCAAAATAATGAAACAGTCTCTAAAAAAAATGCTCCCTTGAAAAATGCTAGTGCCTCAGTGCATAGAGAATGGGGACTTTTAAGTATGAAGAAAAATTAATTTAGCAGCTAGAAAGATGTGAAAGTTTTCCTTCAAAATTAAAGAGAAGGCAGTTCTATTGTGTACAACAAGTCTTGCTCACTCCAGCATAAGTATTTAATAAACTTGACTACACATTGATAACATCAAGGAATATTTTTGAACATATGCAAAATATCACTGAGTTAGCTAACATGACTTTACATATTCATTATATAAATTTCAATGCTTGCTAAAATTGTGGAGATGTAATTGAATTATCATAATGCAGTGTTTATAAGATGGTTACACTGTAGGCAGAAGTTGTTATATGTAGTCAAATTTAAAAAAATAATGTAATATAGCAAACCTTGCGTATAATATATCATATTACAACAAGGACTCAGCTATGACAAAAGGCAAATCATGACCTACCCACCGATTTCAAACCCCAAGCTCATAAGAATGATGAATTTCCCTTTAAGCAACATTGTTTTAGATATTACTTGTTTTTGATATTACTCCTGAATCCTGTGTCCAACATTACAAAGGATTTCACATGTGTCGAAAATGAGAAGAGTAACTGAAGATACAAAAACAAATATCCTAAGGTCTAAAGACTTAGAAAATAGTATAATAACATAAGAGCAAGTTAGTTTTAGAAAAAATAGTATTGCTCAAAAGAATGCTAAATGGTATAAAACATAAAGTAATACATTCATATTTTAGTAAAGCATTACTTTCCCTACCCAAATAACACATGCTGAATTAAAACACCAAGAACGATTGTATGGAAGAAAAAGAGCCCAAATACAATACATGCTCAGTGACTACATATTTTGCTATATAAAGGTACTGAAAGAATTACAAGAATATTTTTTCCCAGCTTCTTAAAGATTGGAGAAGGGCATCCATATTAATGGAGTTTGCAGATGGATGCCAACATTATATTAAATTGTCAACGCTAAGAAATATGTTAAAATCTGAGTACTGCTAAAGAACTGGAAATGGTTACAGAAATGATGGTATAAATTAAAGAAGTATAAAGTGAACTTACTATGGAAAATAATTGAAAATATACTATTCTATGGTGAACCTGAAAGACATTTCAGAATTGTCATCAAACATCGATCGTTTCCCTTCCTTGGGTCATGGCCTAGGTCAAGGTTGCTGAGGGTCTGTCTACAGAGGGTCAAGAAAGATTCTCAGGGGGAAAGTGTGTACCCTGCCCTTCTGGATATGAACACAGATGGCACAAAAGAAAGTGGTATATTTTGGCTTCCTCTCCTCCCCCCACCCCTGCCCCAGTAAAAAGGGAATAGTCAGGAGAAAATATAGGGCACTGAGGAGTCTTTCTCTGGCTCAGAGCAACAGGACTGGTGCCCAGCATTTTCAAATCAAAGTGGCAAAGATGTCTTTCTACAGAGAGGGGCCTGTCATCTGCAATCTACACTGGCAACCTTGGATTCAGTGGTCCCAGGGGCCCATGAAACAATTTACTGCAACGACCCTTGTTATACATCCATGTTGCTAAAGCAAATCGGTGGAACCGTGTTAGTAACTTTTTTTTTTAGTTTGGCCAGTGAAACTGTAATGATGGCCAGTCTATAGCTTCCTTGAGAGAAAATTGAGGGACAGGGTAATAGATGATAAACTGGGGTAAAACAGGGTAAACTGATGGTTAAATACTTGGTTAACAATGAAAAGTGCTGAGAGCCGAAAGGGAAGCAGCTTTTTCTCTTTTCTTCCTGGGATTCAAATAAGGAAATTTGGGGCAATTTTATTTTTTCTGAATGAGAGCCAAGAATAACTAAAATAATGAAGAAGCTTCAAGGATACGTGGAGGAGAAAAAATATATCATTTAAGCTGCAGAAAGAGGAACCTGCAAAGAGATAAGTGTGGCAGGCTGTTCAGGTGGCCAGTGAGAATAAAACTAAAAAGTTATCTTGACTGTATATGGAACCATTTCCTTAAGATGAACATCTAAACATCTAAGCTTGTATCCAGGTATTTTTAATGATGACCAAGGCATTTCCTTCTTCCTCAGATGGAGTTTAATGAGGTTAGACAGTAACCTAGTCCTAGAATTTCAGAAAAGAACCACATAATCAGCTGGTATTTCTCTCATAGCTGGGATTTCTGTTTTATGTATACTAAAGGGAGAGATCATTTCAACCTGATAATTTTCGGCCCTGAAGTTGCATTTCATGTGTGCACTGCCAACTTATAAACCCTCTCCGCACCATGCACGCTGTAATCAGCACCCTACTGCTCAACATCCTTTTCCTAGGACAATAAAAACCCTCCATACCTTTTCAACTCGTCACGTTTTCACTGCGTTACAGAATTTAAACAAGCTTTGAAGATGAACAAGACTGTACACAATGCTTAAGTGTTACTATTATTATGACGATGATGATATGGTCTACAAGATGTACAAGGGCATTTTGGGATGAATGTATCGTGAGTCAGAAAGTTGTGACTGAAGACAGCTGTTTGATTGCTACTTGAGAGAGTAGAGTTGAACAAGCCTGAATATGGATGATCTCATTTGGCTTTATAAAACTAAACAGAGCACAGGCAGTTAATTGGATAATATATCTCCAAGGAAAAGAAAAGTTAGTGTAATTCATCTCTCTGCTATAGTATATATCATGCTCTTGGGTTATAAACTCCAGATAGGATTTCTGTTTCTAAAAGGTCAGATTATCTTTAGCCTGCTGACCTCACTCTTTGTTCACCGCATGTAAGCTCGCATGTTACTATTATTTTTTTAAAATTTAGTTATATGTATTTATCACGTTTTTATTTTCATTTCACTTCACTCCATTATGACTCTTGTGTTACTGGTATTTTCCTTTACTATTTTCTCCTCCCATGGAAATGAAGAAAAATTACTTAGAACATTGACTTGTATTTATGAGCTCCCTTGCTACTGTGAAGTATGGAGAAAAGATATGAATTAGAAATCTATAACCTGCTGAATGTTTCAAGGTGCAAAGAAATGTGAAGGTAAATAATTATATAAGATTAAGTAACAAGAAATGTCAAGGGTATCATGTAGTTAGTTACCACATGAGTAAAATAGACCAAGAAGACTGCAGATTTACGCATGGAATCTATCACAATGCGTTAATTGGACTATAAAGGTTGCAACAAAGAAACAGGACTTTTCCAAAGTCCTACTGATAGGCCGGAAGGAGCAGGGATGACAATTCAGACTGGAGGAATGCTGGGAGAAAGGGTACAGAGGTAGAAAAGATAGGATGTGTTTTCTGGAATGATCCCGTTGGCATAAAGGCCCCATGGGGAGTGTCTGGGGAAAAGGTTGGGAAGGTTGCAGGGGACAGATTCTGGTAGATGTGGACTCTACATTAAGAAGATGAGGCTTCCTTTCTTTATTTGGGTGTTTAAATATCATGTGGCACATCTGATTTGTTCATTGATCTACAGATAGGTCGGTTTACAGACAATTTCCTAAACTTTGTGTTAACAAAGACTACAAATGAACCTTGGGAAGAATTTTCAAGGTCCAGCTGGACAGAGTACGGTGGACATGAATGGACTGGTGAGACAGGTGCAGAATGCGTGCTCTAGGTATTTTCTGTCTGGGAGCAGATCAGTGTGGGGTCACGGAAGGTTTTGATAGAGAAGAATGACTGGACTAACGAGTGTAAAATACTTAATAAATGGATATATGTGAATTAGAGAAGGAAGACAATGAAGAAAAGCTACTGAGCATGAAATAGAAATCTTAATAAGGGGAAATAGGTTTTTCTTAAATGATGGAAATAAATGACATGACAAAGGAAAAAAATCATTAAGACCTGATAACTGGGTGTGCAGACGGAATGTGGTAGAGAATGAAACAAAGATGGAAACACAGTTGTGAGCTTGAGTGATGGAGAGACTTGGTCCTTAAAAATGTACTTTTTCATCAAATACACTTATTCTTCTCATAGAATCTGGGTCTATGGAATCTGGGTTATGGAGCAAATGGATAACCCATCTGGAATGAGTTCTACTCCAAAGTGGAGTGGAAGGAATATGAGGAACATTTGGGCTTGGCAGACTTGAGAAAAGAAAACTATATCCAAGATACCCTGTTAAGTGATTCATTGAAACTGTTGATAGTATTTGACTGGTGATTTTTTTTTTAAATCAAAAGCGTATTTTCAGTGACTTGTATTGCTTAACTGAAGACTGAATGCATTGTCCCTTCTTGACCAAACATGTTCCGAAGAGTTGAGTATGTAAATCCCCAGAGGCCAGAGACCACACACACACACACACACACACACACACACACACACACAGGAAATAACAATATGGAATGGAAGTTCTGTAGAGATCTCAAGTTTAACATTTTCATTGAAAAGGAAAGTATTCATTTCATTTTTGTCTGGAAGTTGTCTGATGAACTATGTGAAAATGAAGATCTTTCATTATCAGATCACATAGTTCTTAGAAATATATATGTAGGCTTTTTAATCAGGAACGTTTCTTACCAGGTCATGACACTTTTGGTAGTACTTCTTCTAAGTTAGGTACCAAAATATAACAGGTGGGAAGACTATCAATGAGGAATTGGTCAAAAACATATTATTCATCAAAAAGAGTAGTGAAACTAACCCTCCTCCCTCACAATTATTGACTGTAGCTCATATGCAGCATTATCTCAAGTAGAAGAAACTCCAGGGTACCAATGGCCAAAATCCCTGGTCATACAATATTGCCGTCCCTATAGAAATAATCATCAAAGGCTTAGTCACATGTTCCCATGGTATGTTTAAGTTTATTTCATTGAGAATGTGTTTTAGTAGCAGTTGCAAGGAAAGCTACAGTTGTGAACTCACATTTGATAACTTTTTAAAGATAATTGCTGCCTGGTGAGGGTAGAGTTATGCTATCTGATACCTAGTGTAAACCTCAAATCCTAAAAGAGATAACCCACTTCTCCAAATGCTTCACACATCTAAGAATGGCTTGAACTCACATGACACAATTTAACCTAGAAATGGATGGAGAAAATATCATAGCCCAGAAACTAAATTTGATTCTGTTACTTATTTTTTCTTAACTAGAAAGTTGTGTGAACTCAAGAACGTCACTGAATTTCTGTTGTTGTTTTTTATTTCCTTGGTTGTGAAGTGAAGAGATCAAACTAGATGCTGTCTCAGAGAACTAACTTTTATGAGGTTTTATTGTGGAATCTGTGTAGGTGATTGAGTAGGCTGGAGAGTAACCCATGAATATTGATTTTGAACCTATCAACAGCACTAGAAAGTCTGCAACTACTGGCTGACTGTTCTCTCTGGGCTGCTACATTACGTTCTTCCACCGACTCATAAATACACAGGGAAACCGTCCCAGGGGAATAGTAAATGTCAGCTTGATTATAGAGCCTCAGCAACTCTGAAAGATCAAGGTTAGCTGCCTCAGAAGGTATGAAATTATATAGCTCTGCCCATTTCCTCCAAGTGTCTTCAAAATAGTCTTGGTTCCCATGGGCGCTTCCATGTCATGCTGCAAAAGATATAATCAGTGTTTGCTTTATTTCTGGAGATGACTTGGGCAATACATATCAGAATGTATACAGATCAGATGACTGTATTCCAATAATCTCCCTTCAAAGCATTTGGCCTAAGGCGATAACCACACAGGTGTGAAGAGCTACACACTAAACAAGACTGTTCACAGCTGTGGTTCACAGTGTGAAAAATTCGGAACAGTCTATACAAGAATAGTACTTTAAATAGTCATTAAAATAATGTTGTAAATGGAATGGAAAAATGGGGACAACATCTTATCAATTGTGAACAGGAGATTAAAGACCAGGCTGCCTAATAAATCACTTATAAAGAACTGTGCATTGTGTGAGCGCATGCACGCATGAGTCTAAATGCATTGGTAGGTGGATTTTAATTCTTTATTGGAACTTTTACGTGCCACTTGAATTTTTTAGAATCAATATATATCAATATTTCAAAAGGTAAAATGGAAAAGAATAATTTTGGCTCCTGATCAGCTGTAAATTAATATACAGTAACACCTCAGCCATGGCATTGCCAGTGGTGAGACTTTTTTCTGGATCATGGCTAAGTTGTGAAATATTAAAATTTGGAGTGACCCTTTTTAAAGAAATATCTTTGGAAGCAAGAATCACAATGTCTGCAACTGTGCTTAAGTATTTGTTATATCATAATAAGCGAAGGATTTCTCCTTTTTCTGACTTAAAAAAAATCCTGAAGTTATATGACAGTAATGTATTATTACACTATATGTTAATGTTTCTAGCTTTGAACAGATTTTGTTAAAATTTTTAAAGCTAGTGTATTTTGTCTGTTCTTAAATATCCCTGTGGAATACTTTTTTTGCCTGTTCAACATTTGAATCCACTCTTTATTTTATGAATCTCTGTAGGAAGAAAAAAAAAAAAGCTTCCCCATGCAGAAGCTAATCATGTAAGACACTTTCTTTCCCAGCATCTTTGGAGCTAAAGCACAACCTCCACCACCAGACACTCCTGCAACAGACTTGACTATGGGACTGTAACTGCAAAAGGAAAATAAAAAGGGACCCTCTCTTTTCTCTGTAGCCGAAACAGTGGTAAGGGCTGCATGGGTGAGTTTCTGGGAGCAAGAGAGCCGATTGTCCAGATGTTGCCTCTCGAGCTCAGAGGTGGCAGCGGTCATTTCTTTTCCATTCTAGTTCTAAGCATAGTTTGAGGTGTTATTTCCAAAAGCTAAGCTTCGAGTTGGTTTTCCAGATCCCCCAGGGATTGTTCAAGCTGCTGGGAACATTCATAATATATGTATTTTCTTCTTAATTGCCCAGTCAGATTGTAGCTGAGGACTCTGCCCAGTACACTCATGTGCCTCCTTTCCCTCTCACCAGATGTGCCCTTCTTCTTTGCCTTTTCTCTGATCCTGGGAAGAATGGGCACCCTCTTCTATTCAAGAAAGAGAATATGCTATAGATACCACTTGTCACTATCTTAAGGACTTGGCTTCTTGAATTATGTCCTCTCTTATCTGCTTTATAAATCTGTTACTTTTCATGGGATCTTTCCCTTCTACAAGCAGACATGGTCATGCATGTGCCATCCTTAAAGATATCTTGCCCTGTCCTGTACTTTCCAGTAACTAAGCCTTTGGTGCCTTAGTTGTCAGACATCCTAAAAGGGTTGTCTGTGAGCATTGCTTTTACTTCCTCTTCTCTGACTCATTCTCCAACTCTCTTCCTTGTGGTTTCGGTTCTCATCCTTTCACTGGAACATACTGTACCAAGGTCTCCAGCAACCTAACGTCGTATGTAGCTTAACTTATGTAAATCAACCTCTTAGCTTTCCCTCTTTCTTTACATACTTTCCTCCCTTTTGGATTGTTGACACTCTGCCCTGGTTTTTCTTTCTTTCGCGTAGATTCTTTCTTCCCAGTCTCCTTTGCTGGTTCTGAAGAAATCTTTGCCTGAAATTGACCTCTCTTGTCTCAGTCCTTGGTGCTTGTCTTCCCCATTATTTTTTTTTCAGAAATATTGTGATCTATTTTCATAGCTTGAAATGTCAAGTATACTAAATGTAAACCTTTTGCAATGGGAAAATTTACTTTTATTCCTCATCATTTTATGACCACAAGTGACTTTCTATGAAATCTCCAAACCCCTGTGTGGATTTGAATTCCTTGGTCATCTTTGTATGGAGGCTTTCAAATACCAGAGGATTATTGACATGTTATGGTAAACGTTTTGCCTACTTGGTGTCTTACTTTCTTCAGTAAGTTTTGCAGGGTGTTGTAAAAAAAAATCCCAAGACTTCTAGTAAGACAATAATAGTAATTTATGAAGTCAAAGACATATGTAATTTAAGGTTATTAAACAAAACTGCTTATTTAGGCAAATAAAAAACATCCCATCACTTGAGAAAGCATTAGGTATCCCAGGAAAACCAGTTATTGGAACTTGTCTTTTGGATGTGTTCACTGAATTTCCAAATCACCTCTAGTATCTTCATGCCCTTGTTATCTGAGGGTGAATTGGATGTCAAATACTGTTAAAAACTGCACAGACCCAAGTCTGGCAAGTAAGATGCATCATCAATCTGTGGAATACCATTTTGGATGAAAAGCGTGAAAAATCTATTTGTTTGAACTGCTTGTAACTGGCTAGAAATGCACTTACAATTTTGTATTAAATTCCACAATACTGCAGTATAATGCTTGATATCAAATGACACTGGTTTAAGACAGAAAGAAAACTGGAAACTGTGGGGACTCCAGCTGACTTGGGGTCCGGTGTTATTCAGGGATCTCAGCAGTGATGGGATCCACTGGACCCATTTCCCCAAATCTGGGCTTCATTTTCTCTGCATTTGCTCAGACTTTCTGTTGTGACTAGACAGTTGGAAGAACTTTAGGCTCCCATCTTTTCTAGACCAAGTGCCACAGAATGAAAGATCCTGATTTTCTTTCCAGTTGACCTTGAGGTTTCCTTGGCTCTGACTATGTCAGGTTCCTGAATGTGATGCTCTGATAAGCAAAGCCAGATGTAGATGCTTGCTTTTCTTGCAGTAAATCATTTTTATGGACTAAGAACAGAGGAAAACCAATGGGCTATTGCTAGAGAAGAGAGAATAGATGTGTTGGTACAGCTACAAAATAGCAAGTGTTCACCATAACTGAACACACACACACACACACACACACACACACACACATTGTAATTGCCAGGTTTAGTGTCAAGACAAAATCATAGGTTTGGGTCCCAGTTCTGCCACTGATATAAAAACACAATATGGTAGAACATTAGACCCTTGATCCAGCAACTTCCCTACCTAACTATATGTTTCATTTGGGCTGTAGCATTACATTTGTCTCAGTTTCCTTGTACAGCAAATGGTGCTAATAGTATTTCCTACCTTCACAGTATTCAGATTACATGAATTCATATATATATATATATATATATATATATATATATATATATATATATATATATATATGAAGTAGTTAAAACAGAGCCTAGTACATAGCAAGCCCTATACAGGTGTTCATCATTAGTATTACTCAGGTATGTTGTTAAGAACTGCCTCCATTACTTTATTTGTAAAATTAGACAAGGGACCTACATTGTAATAGAAAGTCAATGTACCATAACTCCACGCTTTCATAAGCATGTGGATGATTCTTATTCTCCAATAGTCTTTTCTAAGGAGTCCTTGAAGCAAGAGTCCTGAAACCCATCACAGAGGCTAAATTTTGCATGACCTTATTAGAAATTATATAACTTTTCTCTGATGATATCCTGAATGATAAAACAAATCCACTGCCAGAAATATGGTTAAGAAATGTGTAAGTGTTAGAGGAGCTCATCATTATAGATAAATCTTAATAAAGCAGAATGGCCCTCAGCTCTCTTACCTCCGCCCTGTCAATAGGGTGTCATGCTGGATATGTGAGAAATCATTGAACGAAATTTCAGATTGTGTCTAATGACATTATAAGTCACAGCAGAGTTTCTCACTCAGCAGCACATGCTGAGTAGTTAGGGCAGATGATAGAGGTATCGAGTGTAACTAACCGTGGGGCCATTTTTAGAACGTGGTGTATGTATTAATCTATACAAGTTGTTCACATGTACCCCACAGGATCAGTTGTTTTGAAATGACTATGTTATGTTGATTTTCACTTTTTGTGGTCTAAAGATTGAATTGGCTTTATTCACCTCATATGAGATCAAGATTTGAAGTAGCATGTCTTTTTCAATAAAGTAAGATTTGTGGTGGGACTCTGTTAGATTTTAACCTATACCAGCTGGAAACTTCTGGCATAATTAAAGGGGTAGTTGCATTCTTCAAGTGTCTTTGTGTTTGAGAAAGATAGTAGAAGATATGTTTTAATTAGGTTTCCTTGTTTAAAGGGCCTCAATGTACAAGTGAATATATGTGTATGAATATATATGTATTGTGCCATGATATATACATTGGTGGATACCAGTTCGAAAATCTTGCCTGGGATTTTTAAAAAAGAAATTAAAAATATTAAGAGCCAATTAGATGGTACTATCTAAAACTGAGTTTAAGACTGAAAATAATAGGGGGAAGTTTAACTGAATTATCATTTAATAAGAAGGTGACCTCAATGATCAGGGAGTGGTCATCTGTAGTCATTGGCATAACCCTGGTCTAAAAAACCTCAGATGTCCTTGGGAGGAATGAATAATATGGTGAGAACTCTCAGATATCACCAATATTCTCAATCTCTTCTGAATTTCTTGGGGCTCAAGAAATTCCCTTTATTTCCAGGAGTCTTACTTTGTTTATCTTACTGACTTAATTGACTTTGAACTATGAGTGCCCATGTCTTTTTTCCCAGACAGAGCTATCTCTAGATTCTAGACTAGAGCGAATTGGCACAATTGCCCAGGGCTCTGCTCTGCTGGGGAAACCCAGCAGCTGGGGCCGCAACAGTGGATTTGTGGATACTGGCCACAGAGGAGGGGCATGAGAGTTAATACAATAGAATGCAATGATTTAACATTGGGCACAATTTGTAGATCATCCTCTACCACCAAATTTCGCCCGCCCTATGAGAAGGCAGCAACCCCAGTGCCCCTCATACTGCAAACCACTGTACCTGACCTTGCCCTCTATATCTGAATTACCTTATTGTCAACATTAGTTCATGCTTTTATTTTTTCACCCAACTCACATATATCAAGGTCTGTCTTTGTATCTTCACATTTGTAAAAGATCACTTAATATTTGTCATAGTCAAAGGTTTGCTGTCTCTCCTACTTTAGTGACTATACGCAAAACATGGTGTGCTTACTTAGACTGCATTCTTAGGCCCCACTTCCAGAGATGCACCTTCAGTAGATGAGGCCCACAAGTTTAAGAAGCCTTTAATTAGACCATAAAACTCTCAAGGTGGGAGCTTGCCACTTACTCACCACTGGGGATCCCAACATGTAACAGTTCCTGGCACATAATAGTTACTCCACATATATTTGTTGAACTATTGAATTATATTATAAAGATGATGTTAGACCCTATGGTACAAGGATGATTTCTTTTTCACAAGTCCTCCTGTATTAGTCCAAGTCTAGGCAGACAACACAAGGAATACTCAAAGAAGAATTTGAATCTCTTCATTTACCGAAGGGTCATTGACAAAGTTAGGGGAAAGGATAATGGAGACCAAAAGAGATGCTGGAACATCCAGGACCTAGCAACAGCCAGAATTAGCTGCCCCTACACCTAAAATTACAAAGGATAAGTGGTGGGGGAAGGGTCTTATTACTAGAACCCTACGAAAAGGTGCCCCTAGCAGAGAGACAGTGAGGGGAATATGTACTCTGACTGTTTCTCTTCCCATTCTCTGAAGTGACAGTGTCATTAGTCAAACCCTCTAGCAACTGGATGGCAGAGGGGCCCAGGTGATGCAGTGAACCTCCTCTCATGGCACAAAGAGAAGACAGAGATCAGCTTTCTTCCAGAAGCTGGCAGTCTACCATCTTCTGATTGGTGGACAATTACTGATGAACAAAGTTTAAAGTCAAGATAGTAACTAATACTTATCACTTGATCATTTGGCCATGTCTTTACACCGTTGAAATGGTCTAGGTGCATGAAGAATAAATCAATTCTGTGAACACCAAGAAGGAATGTTAATTAAGTGAAAGTTTCCATTTACCAGGTGGTCACACACTCACAGACCTATGCACATGCCCACACACATACTCATGTACTTCTTTCGATGGGAGTCATATGATATTGTGCAGTGGGATCACTGTGAGAATCTGGACAGTTGGATCTATACCATTAATTAAATAGCAAGTAAGTTGTTTGGTAGTTTTAAAATATCTGCAAAAATTAATGGCTCTCAGTAGATTGACTTATACTAAAATGATTCACTATTTAGATGTTAAAAATGTAGATGGAAAAACATCATTAATGTTTAAAGAGATAATTATGTCTGCCTCACTTTCATGACTTTCCTACCTCACACTTCTGGCTTCTAAAACTCCAAATAACCCCCTTCCATCTGAAAATTCTCAGCTTTCTGCTTCATTTTTTTTAACTCCATAATTTAATGCCTAGTCTTGAGTTAAGGATCATTTAGTTCACTATTTTTAGAGCAACATGGAATTATGAACCCAAACTTAATGATAATGAGGACAATATTCAGAGGAGGACAAACGTCTCCTCTGATATATTGCCAACAATATGCTGCTGAGATGAAGACCACCCACAAGCTTCAATTGGCACATGATGCATCGGCCCATATGTATTTAAAAAAAAAAAAGACCAGAAAGGAAGGAAGAAAAGGCCACATGGAGTATTTGCAACTTGGGCTCAATAATGTATTTCTAAGCAAAATGTAAAGAGATTTTTCTAATCTCCAAGTTCAATTTAATGGATGTTATCGAGTACCTATGACTCGATGGTCTTCTGACCTCAAGGATCTTGCAGTTTAGCATGAGAGGGAGGTAAGTCAACAAACAACATTATACAAGTCACTATGATGCATTGTTACCAAGGGAGAGAAACAAAGCCCATAGAAGCTCACTTTCTGCCTTGTTGATACTGATTTGGAATTCGGGGAAGGCTTCATGCAAAAGGCAGATTCTGAGTTTGACTTTAGAAGAGGGTGTTGAGCATGGAGAGTTGGCATGAAAGGTCCGTCAAAGCCTTTCACGTGGAAGGCAGCAGGATGTGTACAACAAGACATCCTGAAGTGTTCGATGGGCCTAGGGAATGGCTCAATCGGTGGGTGTGGAGAGTGTGGCCTGTATGGAAGAATGGAGCAGAGAATGAGGCCAGAGAAGTGTTTTGAATTAGGCTTTGGGAGAACTTGAAGGCCCTAAGCACTTTGGTGTTATTCTTTTAGCAGTTGGAAGTCATGGATTTTGGTCATGGGGAGTAGAAAATGCAGAAGGGGAATGATCTGATCTGGTAGCTCAGTATAGTAATGAACTGAGGGAGAGAGATTAGGGAGTTAATGCTCATTGGGATGTCAGGAGAGAGATAATAACTTTAATTTTGAAAGGACCATTGTGGATGTACAGTAAGGCAGTAAGAGGTAAACACTCCTTTAGAAAAGAAACAAGGGGAGGGCTAGGTATCTGAATGGATGCAGGGCCTGTGGGAAAGGGTATTGCCAAAGTTGTACAACGTCTGGGGTTTCTGGTCTGGATGACTCATCAGGTCAACAGAGATAGGGCTTGTCTATTTCCTTCCTCCTCCATGTGGTCTCTTCAGCCTCCTCTTCCTAAACTATGATATTAGACTTATATTCAAATTCACACGCTTGACTTCTAGTGAAATATTTCAGTTTGAAATTCAGGCAAAATCATGTATTGGACTTGGTGATATACAAATGAGAGTTAATTGAGTGAAGTTCGGTGAGTGGATGGGATGAGAGAATACAGCAGGAGAAGGGAACTTTGGAAAACACCTATATTTCAGGGGCAGATAGTGGGTCTGGGTTAATTAATTTGTAAATGCTCTCTCTTCCTAAGAGAAGGGAAGTGAATCTAGTTATTTCCCATAGTGTGGTTGGAACACACAGCACTGAGTAATCCTATTTGATTAACTATCAACCCAATAGACATATATGGTTGGACATTCATAAAATCTGTTGAAAAAGCAAGAGGCATTATTATTCTGGGGCTCCGTAGACAGGGATTTTTGCATGTGTATGCATGCATGTGTCTATGTGAGTGCCTGTGTGTGTGCCTACACCTCAGAAATTTGTTTCCTCTTTTAATTAAATAAAGCTCATGTTTGTTGGCTTTTAGGGTGAGCTGCAAGGCCCATCTGTTTAACTAGGCACTTGCCTGATATTGTAGGGGGGAAGGCTTGGCAAGTGTAAATGTGAATTTGAATACCAGATACAGGCTATTTAAAGATGAATTTATCTTGAATAAATTCACCCAGAGGTGTACAGCAATAGGTTGTTTAGAAAAGGATCATAATTTTCAAGCAGAATCTCTCTCTCTTTTTTTTTTTTTTTTTTTTTTTTGAGGATTGAGCGCTGTGTGCTAGTGAGAAGACTACCCTCAGAGAAGTTCACACTTGATAGTGTTCTGTTTCTTCAGGTCTCACCCCAAAGGAGGGCAGAATACTTCAATAATTGCTTTTAATATGCTGGAAGGCAAAATGGTCATCCACTTCCTATGATATAGTACTAACTTGAGAGCAAATCATACATAAATAATTTCTTGCTACTATGTGTTAAAGCAGTCGGCATGGAGGACCAAGGCTTGTCAATCTTTGAGGTTTCTGAAAGGAATGACAATTTATGACGTGTGAGGGTAAACAGTTGGATTACATTTCTGAAATACGTGTTCCGTCAGGTAAAATCATTGTGACTACAGGCCCTGGAACTGTAAGTTATGTGGTAGAAGGTTGAAAATGTAAAACAAGTATGCTTGCACTTAACTACTAATCCCTCTTTGTATTCTGCTGAATAAACTACAAGAAAAGGGGGGGGGAGAGAGTGTTTAAATAATAAAACAAAAATGTACTATGTCATTTTAATAAATAATAAGCATTATATAGCTCAGGGAACTGTTTCTTCAGTGGTTTAACCAGGAGAGAATCTTCCAGAATTCAAAGAATTACAAGAGATTATAAAGAAGTTATTTTAGTGGGAAGTTATTTTTTTTGTTTGCTTTTAAGAAATGTCTCTTAATTTTTCCTTTATTTTCTGAAGTATCCTGTGAACGCACAGGCTGTTGTTTTAACATCCAGACTCCATTGTTCAGAAACACTTTGCAAATACAAGCAAAAGAAGAGAACGGTTTTAAGAGCTTTGCATATGTTTGACAGCAGAAGATAATAAACGTAAATAAATCTTTACTATTTCCCCTAATTCGGTTTGTGCCATGCACATGTCAGGCCTATAAACACAAATCAACAAACATTTGAAAGAAAACAATATACATAACTTATTTTATATATTAAAAACAACTGTCAAACAATTATGACCTCATGTATTAGTTGGTTGTTTTGAAATATTCCTACTAGAATTAAAAAATGCTATGAGGGCCTTCAAGCTTATACATATTGTGTCAATCAAGAGCATATGTAATATATCTAAAGCATGAGGTAAAATTTACTTCATAAATTATTTCATAAATAAATAATTTGCTTGAAAAAGTTTACCAAAATATTTGTGCCTTTATTAAGTTCTCTACAGATCTTTTGTGGTTCATGTGAATGAATTGATACAGGCAGCAGTTTGATCTGCTGAACTCAAAATATAAAAAGGAACATGAAAAGAGTCTTCATTTCTCAGGCAAACTTCAGGAAAATTGGGTCCGTGAAACTTCATTCATTAAATTTTTAAGTGACCATGAATATGTTGGCTTCAGTACCTGAAATGTAACTTTACCCTTGCAATTGAAGGACATAATTCACCCTCAGACCTTTGGCTTTAACGTTTTATATAATGTATAATTTTGGGTACACTTAATGGTCACATTTTGTATTATTACAGGTGGAAAAACACCAGCCATCTCAAGGGTTTTGTGCTTGCAAAAGCATGTAATTTAATTTTTTGAACCAATTTAATCAATGATTGTTTCACGTGAGTAAATTTACACTCTTGATGAGTGCCTTACATGTGAGAGTGACGAAGAGGAAGAGCACTTCCCCTTTTAAAATGCCATTTAAACTGTAGGAAGCAGAAATAGATTAGGAGACTAATCCTTGTGATACATTGCACTATTTAACTTTCCTGCTAAGATGATATAGCCTGAGATTTTATCAGTTAGATACCAGCTTCAGCAGTTTTAGGGTGGTATTAACCCTTTAACTACAAACCATTTTACTATTCAGATTCATATTTCAAAATTTATTTGATCTAATATTTTTAGTTAGTCATGACTCAAGAATGTTTTACTCAGATCCTTTTTTTCCCCTTGAATAAAAATGCTTCTCACTGTGCCGTGCCTATTTCCATAAAAGTCGGTAAGCTAATTTATGGCTTAAAAAAAGAAAATAAAGGTCTATATTTAATATATGAATAGCTTTTTACAGTGGAAATTGGCGGTGGACAGTATTAAATGACTCTAGTGTGAAAATATGCAGGTGGTCATTAGTAGCTGACTATGAGATTTACTGAAGATTTTGATATTAATTTTCCCTGCAAGCAGCACTATATATAAATCTCACTCTGTTCCCAAATTAATTTAAATTGATGGTAACATATGAATAACTCCATGCATATAAGGTTCATTGTCTTCTCACTCCTTTAGGGAATATATTGTTTGTCTCATTGTGACACTGTATTTTGACTACTCTTTTACCTGATTAGTTTCTCTATTGCACAAGAATTATTGCTTTTCTGCTAATAGTGTATGAGACACGATACCAGAATTCTGGAATAAAAGTGCTATGAAAAGGAATCACATATCCCTCTGACTAGGTATATTAAGAAGCAATGAAAATCTCACAGAAAAATCAGTAAGATTATAAAGAGCACATGCTTAAGTCAAACATTTTTTGATTGGCTTTTTCACTTCTGATAATAATATTTCAAAATATATACTTAGCTTTTTTTCTCCCTTAAACGATGCAAGAATTATTTAGTGAAAAAATATTCCAGAGGAAATTACTTCATCTTTGGCGTACAGATTCATGATTGTACCTCTCTAAAATTCTAATTTTAATCATTTTGTAGTTTGGAGAAGGAGGATGTTTCTTCTTTTAGCACAAAATTAGTTTAAACTGATTTTCACTAGAGGAAAAACATGCCACTTAAAGTCACCCAACTGAAGAAAATGAAGTCCAAATTCCCAAGAAATGTTTACTTAGTTTTTAACACCTACTATACTTTGAATCTTGTCGTGGTATTCTTTTATGCGTTGTTGGTTTTTAGAAGTTAAAAAGGAAAATTTAAAAATAAAACAAAACAAAACAAACACCCTGCCCAGTTCGGTAACTTATTTTGAGGGAATTTCATTGAACAATGAGACTATTTGGGGATGTGAAGTAGTAAAGAGTATGTCGAGCTTAATTCAGTATTCCTTATCTTTTGCTACTGCAACTCCAAAGAGCTGCAGGTACTAATCTTGCATCATTTGAATAGTGCTCCCATCTTACCTATGTGGTGGTACCACTATTAAGCACCCATGGAGCTCGCTAATTTCTCCCTAGCCCACAAAACCATAGCAACTTCGTCCCGCTTCTCCAACTCAGGATAGAGTTCAAGTTCTCCTCAAGCCCACTTGCCATCAAATGCATGGGCAACAAACAGCCCACGGACTAGGTGTCCTAAGACTTCACGTCTTAGTAAAAGGGCGGGGGAGGGGACACACACACACACACACACACACACACACACACACACACACACACACACACACACACACAAATCCTGCCTCGTTTAATTGGGAGGGAGAAGGAAAAGAAACACCCAAAGGTAAAAGCACTTTTAGAGTTCTTTTGACTGTTCCTGAGAGCATCTCCAAGTGTTTCGGGGCCATCGGTTTGGCCACCACGCACTGGCGCTTCACCTGCCCCCCTCCCCCCAAGGTAGGTCCTTATCTTTATCTCCTTATTCTAAAGCTTTCGGATTTTTCTTGGGTTTCCAGCCCGCACGTTCACACGTGGGGGTGGGGGAGGAGGAGGAGGGGGCAGAGGCGGGGCGGGAAGGTAGCTGGGTCCCTGCACAGCGCAGCTCTCATTTGCGGCGCTCGGACTCGGGCGAAGTTCTCGTGCAGCCGGCGGGCCGCAGCCGGGGCCGGTCTCGGCGGGCGACAGCGGCTGGTGCTCGGGGCCGGGCGGGGCGGCGGCGGAGGCGGCGGCAGCGCGGGGACGCGCGCTGTCTCTTTAAGGGAGCTCGGTCTGGGGTGGCGCTTTCCTCCGCGAAGGCTCCTTTGATATTAATAGTGTTGGTGTCTTGAAACTGACGTAATGCGCGGAGACTGAGGTCCTGACAAGCGATAACATTTCTGATAAAGACCCGATCTCACTGCAATCTCAAGCGTCCTCTTTTTTGGTGCTGCTCGTTTCTCCGGACCCCGCGTCCTCTCGATCGCTCTCTCGCCTTTCCATTTTTTTTTTTTTTTTAACAAAAAACACCCCCCCTCCCCTCTCCCACCCGGCACCGGGCACATCCTTGTTCTATTTCCTTTCTCTTTCTCTTGCTCTCCCTCTCTCTCTATCTCTGTCTTTTTTAATAAAGGGGGGAGGAGAAGGGGGGGAGGCAGGAAAGACCTTTCTCCCCCCCCAAATAATCCAAGATCAACTCTGCAAACAACAGAAGACGGTTCATGGCTCTGGCTGCCGCGCCACCATCTTTCGGGCTGCGGAGGGTGTTCTTGACGATTAATCAACAGGTAAGGAGGGGAGGCCCCGTGGGCCTCGGGCCGGGGCGCGGAGGGTACGGCGGGGGGGCGCGGGAGCCGCTCGGCCCGGCCCGGGCACCGCGCTGCGAGTGCTGCGCCCAAGCGTGTGTGCGCAAAATGTGGGCGATCGCGAGCGGGGAGCCCTGGGAATTAAAAGTGACTTTCTTTTTGGGGGAAAAAAAAAAAAGCAGAGGGAGAGTGTGCAGAAAGCCAAGCGAAGGCTTCTCGGGTTTCACATGCATTTTCTTTCTTCCTTTTTTTGCGCGTGTGATTTCTTTCTTTCTTTCTGCTCTTCTGCTCTCCCCCCCCCCCCCCCTTTTGGTGGGTCTAAGGCATCTGAGCCTTAGAAAGGAGAGACTTCAAACTGCAGTAGCCCCTGGAGTCAGGAGGGTCAAGTTCAGCCGCCGGGGAGGAGGAAAAACAAACCCCCATTTGCCAAAAAAAGAAGTTTCAGGCTGGTGCCCCCTCCCCCTCGCAGTCTCGCTCCCCCCCTCTGTCTCTTTCTGGCTGATTTTAATTCTCTCCTACCGGGCGCGGCGGAGGAGCTGGAGGTGGCTGGACCTGAGGGGCCGCCGCCGCCAACACCGCCGCCGCTGCAAGTTTTCTGGGGCTCCTGACAAGCGGGGAGCAGACTAGGCACCAGCATGCACAGTAGTAAGTTGGGCGAACTTGGGAGGGTCAAGAGGGTCTCAGAGAGGGGCCTTTCGTGGGGTCCCCGAAGTAGGAAAACAGCAGAGGACCGGTGTTGGCTTTGAAGAGTTTGCAAAACCAGGCTTCAAACTTTTTTTTTCCCTTGAAGGCCCAACCAAGCTGGGGAAGGAGGGTTGTCGCATCCCCTGATGCACCGGCCTGTGCACAGCTCAGGGCGGCTTGGCCGAGGGGTCTGTGCCGGTCCGTGCCATGTGGCAGGGCCTTGCAGCCAGGGCGCTTCCGTAGGGGCTGAAGAAGGGGCAGACTTCCTCTGCGGTGCGGGTGATGCGCCATGTGTCTCGGGTCAGTGGACACTGGCCGGTGATTAAATGCCTGACAGCGTTGGGACATTCAGGCTTATGGGCGCTTCGCCTTGTGTCTAGTTCCTGTTTGGGTTCTAGAGAAACGCATCTTTGAAAGGCCAAGGCAAACACGGGCTGCCCCTTCAAATAACTCCAGGATTACAGGACCCCATGAATAATTTGAGGGTGAGGCAGGGGTGGGAACTGTTTGAAGTGCAAAGATGTTTTTGTGGCTGGGAAATTTTTTTTTTTTGTTAGTACCTGTGTGAGATGGTGGTGTTTCCCCCAGGGCAGTCAGTCACTGTTTTATGGCCCTAAGTCTCTAAAGCAATTTAAGTCAGAGGGTAAGAACGACTGGTGGGTTTCAGGGAGAATCTTGGACTCACTAAGTTTTAGGTCTTGCTTTACTTCTTCACATCTTTTTAGGCCTCATAATTGATAACTATGAAAGATTTTGAGTAAGAGCGGTGGATCTTAATGATGAACCACAATTATGATAGAATATTCATCCTTAACCTATTTTGGAAAATCACGGCTAGACTTTTCAGTGAGGTAAGTGAAGTGAGAAACTTAGCGAAGTTAAATTGCAGAGAAGTTAGGCCAATTCATCGCACTTTTGTAGAGTCATTGAACTTTTGTAAATGCACCAGGTGAACAGGAAAGGGTCTGAGAGGAATAATAAGTACAAAGGGAAAACACAGATCGGGCCCAGACAAAAATGACGAAGAAGTGATAACTCTAGGCCTGGTTGTTGCCTAACATTGGATTGCTCAAAGCAAAAATAAAATAGGAACCTTCCAAAAAGTCTTCAAAGTCCTTCAGCTCTTTAAGGTAAAAACCTATGGATCTTGCTGGCTTCATGTTACTTTTCTTCTGGTTTTGGGAAAAGTTGATCATTTAGAAAACGCTGCCAGAGTTAAAAATGCGGGGGGCAGCAAGGGAACGTAATGCATGTACACAGCCAGTGCTTGACGTGGACAAAATGAGAACGAAAGTTTCTGAACTCACTGTTGTGAAGTTTCGTCCATGCTGCTCGTTTGCCTAGAGCACTTTCTCAGATATTCCACCAGCTAATGTAAAAAAAGCCAACCAGCTCTGAAATGGTGTGGGCTTTTTTTTTTCTTTCCCCAAGTATGCCAGGGTTGTGAATAAATACAGGGTTTGTATGGGGAGATGAAGTGTTTCCTGTAAGTTGTGATGCTGACCGGACATTCTGGAAATGATACCAACATTCTGAGGATTTTTTTTTTACCTTTAAGGGAAAGTTTATTAATGACATGCTTAATCTTAATGAGTCAAAAGTATTGTTGTTAGAGCTTTTCTCTCCTCAGTTTTTAAACTTTCCTTTTAAGTTGTACTCTGGGATGAAGCATCTCTAGGTTCAGTCGAATAGACAGGCCACTAATGTGCTCAAGTTTGACGATTATCCCTGGGTATTAATAATGTGAATAGAAATCTTCTGAGGGGAGATAGAGTTTACTGCCAACATTCTGACTTGATTTCTCTCAATGTGAGACATCCTGAAGCTTTGTTAATATTCTGTTGGCGAAGTATAACTTCCCATCGGTGAGCCGATGTTGGTGGCTTCCCGATATATGTTGTATGTTGGGGTAATGTGTGTGAAGAATACTTTTTCACACATAATAATGGCCAAGTCTGGCACTCTCCAAATAAATAGTGGAACATAACAAGTTCCTTACAAAACTGTTTGTTACTTCTTTGCATTCTAGACACTGCTGTAAGGGTCTCTGCTGCTAATTTAGATGTTGTCCTTTGTGTCTTCAAGGTAACATTAAACGTAAAGAGAAAAGTATCCTTGTGGCTGTGCAGTCGGAGTTGATTTTAGAGCTCAGCATTTTGACGATAATACTTTAAATGATTTTATACAGTTCTTGCTTAAAAACCAGTTAGAATATATATTAGTGTGCTAATCGTGGGTGAGTTGCATACACCCCTACCATATTTTCAGTATTATTTTTACTTTTCATTTAAGTCATATTACTTCTGAGTTTACTCTGATTTGCACAATGTACGTCTCTGGACGACCCATAAGGAAATCTTCATTCATCAGGGAAAACTTCCAAACGGAAATGAATGCAGCTATGAAAGAGCTGCTTTTAAGATTCTAGTTTATCAATGATGTTTCTATTAAATTATTATTATTATTATTTGTCTGTGTGTGTCTGTGTGGAGAGAAACAGAGAATAGTGACCGCAATTTGTATTTAATGATCTGCATATTTCTATTAAGAATGCCAAAAAGTGTTAAGTTTTAATAAACTCCTGTCTTATCTTCTTTGTCGAAGTAAATAAACATTAGTGAAAGTTTTAAAAGAACTTGTAGCAAATTATTTTTGAGCTAGAACTGGATTTCTAATTGGAAACGAGTACAAATTATTGGGTTAGTGGTCTTTCAATGTTTTCCATATTCAGACATGTAAAAATTACTGTTTTTTACTTAAATATCCCTTTGATAGCAAACAGTAATGTAATAATACTATGCTATTGTGTCTAAAAGGAAAAGAACTTTAAGAAAGTTATGGGCAGGTGTTTATCATTGATTGAAAGGGAAAATGACTATTTTTGAATAAGTGATGCACTTGAAATGACTGGTGCACGTTAAAGCTTATTCTTATTAAGATATTCTCTGGTGTGTAAAATGAGGCCATTCATTCAACAGTCTGACAACTTTCCACTTGGTATTTGCCTTTGCTTAATTTAGTTTCCGCAGGACAGCTCGTGTGGTAGTCTGCATCTGTTTTTGGCAGGCAGAGAAAACTATAAACTCAGACGGTTTTGCCCCAAATAGTGCGGCTCACAAGTTACAATCAATTTGATAAAAACAGTGAAGTTTTATGGACTTGCTTTCTGTCGGTCATCCTTGGTGAAGCTTTCAGGTAACAGATTTCTTTCTCTCTTTTGCTGGATAGAACTACTAATATCACTGATTACTTCTGAGTCTTGTTTACTCATTTCTCTGATTTATTATTTATTGAAATCGGAGCAAATTTACAGCAGCATTATTAGGCTTGGGTTTACTCTGTCTATCTGTATGATAACTACATTCCTCTTTTGATATGATCAGACAGAAAGAACAGAATTTTTTTTGCTATAATAGTCATGATTTATGGAATTCTAAGAGCCCCTCAGATAAAATATGAAAAAACTCTTATAGCCTTTCTCAAGCAGAAATTTAATCTAGTTCTCTGAGGGTACTTGTAATTCTTATGTATAGAGGAGGCTAATGCACTTTGCAGTCATTTACATTGAAAAAAATGAGCAGAGTTTTTATAATTATCCAAATTATTTACCTCTTAAAACATTTAACTAGTGGATTAAATATGCTAAAATGCCAAGTGTTGTTTTATACTACTGTTCAGTAGCAAACAAGGCTGTAGAGGGAATAACGACTTAAAAAAATTGACATGGTGTATAAATTGGTCTTAAGCCATTTGTTTATTTGTGTAGGGTATTTGATTAATTACATAGGGCCCTTGTAATATCTTTAATGTTGGGATTCTGGTCACCCTTAGGGTTGTCATATCACCTCGTGGTTCTCTGATAGGTGGGAACTGACTTTGTTGGTCTTTGGCTTGGTTCTCTGATGGTTATAATAATGTAGAACTTGATTTAGGTTAGAAAGAGATCTTGTATAGACATAAGGAAACCTCCTCACTAAGTTTGCAGAAGGACCTATGTACGATAATTATTTGAATTACTAGGAGTTGGATGAAGAAGCCTGACCAACCGCAGCGGCTCTGAGGGTTATTGTCGCAGCAATGTCTACTTTTTTTGTGTGATCCCACTTTCTTTTTTCCCTCAAGAGCACAGATCCAAGTAGCAAAAAACAAAGATGAAATTATCTCTGTATTTCAAATTTGAAGCATCACTGGAAATCATTTTCCGATTCAGCGTTATGACCTGAAATACAAATGACATCCAAAACGTTTCAGAGAAGATGCTAAGGCTACACTTTTTCATTCCGAAGTATATTTCATTAAAAATAAGAAAGAAAACTTTTAATTTTTAAAAATTTTCTAGCTCTTTAAAAGCCTGCAGTAAATGCTTTACAAGTGGCTAGACACCTTCCCTGGTGGTTTAGTTTGTACAAGCAGGAAACTTTCTCTCCTACTCTTTCTCTCTCTTTCTTGTTTTCTTTAAACCCACTGACGTAATGCCAAACTTTGCTTTAAAAGAACAGACAGAAGTAATTGGTAGCTTTTAACTTTTAATAATGTTCTGGATTGGTTTTAGTGGCCAAAATGCCATTTAAAAAAAAAGTTCAAGTAAGAACGGGCTTGTGGCCTGAGGAAGAAAGGCTCTGTTGATGTAGTTATTTTTATTCTTGTTTTTCAATCTGTTATTAAAAATCTTTCCTGCTGAACACTGCTGGATTTCTCCAATTGCTGTCTGTGATGGCTGGTGCATTTCAGGTTACCGTAACTTAAACAGTTTTGGGGGGTTGGGGAGAAGTGGGTATTTGTGTTGCGTTATTTCGTTCTTATTTGGAAAAAATAGTTGTTTTTGTTTCAACTGAGATGAATTAATTAAGATTATCAATGGCAACAGGTCAATGAGTATGTTTATCTAACGAATGCTACACCTGTTAGCAACAGCCTGAAATGTGGAAGTTTAATTGTAATATTAATCATTTTTATATACAGAGGAAGGAAAGTAGATGAAACTTTACTAAAACTATATTTTTAGAGGGAAAGTGTTAATTTTAAGGGTCAGTTTGTTTCTGCTGGCGGTTCTTTTTTCTCGCAATTTTACATGATAATTTTTAACCCTATTAATTTCACAGCATTTTTGTTTCCTTTTTTTTTCTTTTTTAAATAGTCATTTTCTTTCTTTCTGATCTTGCACAGGCAAACAGAACTTTCTCGAATTAAGAGACAGCTTGATGATGTTGATTGACATCAGGGCAACTTCCAAACCTGGCAAGTAGGAAAAATTTTTCAGGAGGGCAAAAAGATTTTTGGCAGCATTTCTTTCCACAGGCCATTCAGAGACGGGGCCCTTGCCCCAGCTGGTGGGCCAGAACTGAGAACCGTTTCTAACGTGAATTGTTCATAAGGTTTAGGGCTTGTGGCTGCTTGTCTGGGACCACTTTGCTTTTAACCCCAAATTTGTTCTGAGAATTTTTTTAAACAGCCTATATTTTGGGAATAATATTAAAAGTTAGGTATCCATGGATACCTTAAAATGTCTTTCTGGGCGTGTATAATTATCATAAAAGCATTCCACATATTTAGGGAAGTTGAGGTGTTCTTTGAGCAGAAACTTGATTTACCTTGTGCATTTCTCGGTTTTTCTCGTGAGACCTGTAGACTGTCGTTCAAATCAGAGACATTCTTTCTTTGCTAATTATGTCTTTCCTTAAGGATTTGTCAGGAAAAAACTTTAAGAACTTAATCTGTAAGTTGTTCACATCAGCCTAGTGAGAGTGTCTTCAAGTAAGTCTTGGTTATTTTATTTTATTTTTTCCAAACTTTTCAAGCTTAAATTTTAAGTTAGGGGTTTCTCTGTCAATACATGTTTGTTTAATGAATGTTGGCTTATTCAAAACTGAGGGAATAGTAATCAACTTTAGCAAGAAGAAAATAAAAGGGAGAAGGAGGTATTCAGAGCTGTCTTCCTTTAATATCAGCAGCTTGTTTACTGTTCAGTGGTGGGGAGGGGTTGGAGAGGCTTTGTGGAAGATGATACAAAAAAAAAAATCATCAATTGCGCATATGATCCCCTCCCCTTAAGGTTTACTTAAACAATATGTTTCAGTTTTGCCTCAAACCATTCAGCGCCACTTCTGCTCCAAGAATCCACCACTGTCTCGGTTCCTGAGCAATTAAGGATGACACTTTGTTATATAATGAACTGCAGTATTGTTTGAACAAAGGTAACATATTTTGCTCTGTGTAATTTTGGGGTAGTTGGTGGTAGGATACCTATAATATGAGAGGAAATCTGGCAGATACTCTGGAAATGTTTGAAGTCTTCACAGTATCTGTTCTGTGTTTAAATCATTGCTGCTTTGTGTGCTTGCTGTTGTAGGTGTATTTCATATATGTGATGTATGTGGACTGGTTGTTTGCAGATAGCCTTGATGGTGGGGTCTCACATCTGAGCATTAACTCTACGCTTTAAATGTGAATCTTTTAAGGAGCTACGTGACCTACTTTATGAAGTCTAGAAGTGTGAAATGAGTATAGGGTTTAACTGTAATGAAGCCATCATTATCACAATACTTATTATCTCCCTTGAATTTACCAAGAAATTTAAGAAATGTCAAAAAAACTGTAAATCAAAATGCGAACCTTTCCGTGTATTTTAAGAACTGCCTCTGAAGAGAATGTTTTCAAAGTTCCATTTTTGTTGGAAGCAGTTAAGTGATGGTGCTGTTTCTGAACATATCTTTTTCTGGGACAGCACTTTGTAATTTACAATTCTATCGTCTCAAAACGTTATGCAGAAATAATATGGAACACGCAACCACTCTGTACCGTGGCCATGGTGTTCTTCCCTAGGGTGATGGATTCTGTGCGTCACCCTGATGTGATGCTGTTCTCGAGGCTTGTCATACTGGTTTTGAGGGTGGCTGCCTGTCCTGTTTCATCAGGCAACACAAGGCAACAACTTTGGTATCTAGGTAATTGACCCAGTCAAAATAGGCTCTGGAAAATGTTCCAGATACTTTTAAGTAAGTCAGAAGTTAACTTATACATTCAATTTATTTAGCACTTTAATAAACAAATGACTCATTGTCAGGCTCTTTAAGCCTTCTACAGTATAGTGTCAAAAGGAAGTTTTTAAGTGTAGTTTATTTTGTTTCTTTTTTTCCTTTATTTGAAAGGGACATGGTTCTTCTATTTGCATTTATAATTGCTTCATCGGTTAATTACTTTTTATTCATGGTAGTGCATAGTATAGTATAAAGAATGATAAGCATTATTCATATTACCTAATGTATATGTCTCAAGCCTTAAAAAAGCATTAATATTATATTAAATTGAGTATTATAACAACCAGGAACGAACCCAGTATAGCATGATAGACACAACACAAGTGATATTTAGGCATTAAGTATATTTTAGTTGTAGAAAAGAGAGATAAAAGAGATTTTGCTTTAGAGCTTTCTTATATATAGAATCTGGACAGAATTTATGAAACTTGCAAATAATAAACATTGGTAATATAACATGCATCTTGATTAGATTCTGCAATGTAGCTTTCAGTGACTACTTGTGAATCACTATTTTAGTTTCTTTTCATAGAAGCATCTATTATGTCTGAGATCAGATACATCTATTATAAATAGTGTGAAGATATACGGTAGAAGTTTGTTGGTGGAATCTAAGTTTCTCTATTGCACGAAACACTTTATGTGCAAAGGGATCAAGCATCACTAGTCCAGTTTTAGCTTCAGTTTCCTCTGAGCTGTGCACCGTGCAGCCAGGGACTGTGTGACTTCATGTGAACTTAGTGTGTACATGGATGTGCACATGTCTGTAGTCGCACACATATAGAATGTTTTTGCATTAAGGCACTGAATGGAATTTTAACATATATATCTTTTGAAATGACTTCACTCTTTGTAATATACATTTTAATTACTTAACGCACCCGCACGCTGATCTGGGGGTTAATTTCACGATACTTTTGGTTCTGAAATGAGAACAAGATTGGCAAAACAAAAACCAGCTTCTACTTGTGGCTTCTCCGTGATGTCATCATCCTTAGCTCTGAAAGATGTAGAATAAATGCATCAGCCTGTTTTTCTCTCAATACTGTGAAGCAGCCCAAATGTATAAAAGTTTCTAAAAGAGATTTTTGGCATTTGTTTCTGCTTTATGTTTTTGAAGCCACTGAGTATTTTTGAAAGAGAATCTAGCTCACTTTGATTCTAAAAATTACTGTTCAACTGATGCAAGTTAAGATCGGTCATGTAGATATTAATTGGAATCAAGGCCCATGTCATTAAACTTTCTCAAATATTAGTCTAATCATTGAATGATTCATAATTCCCTGTCAACTATTTTTAGATATACCCCTTTGTGATTTTTAAAATCATGTATTGTTTGTATTTGGTGGCTGAATTTTTATGTTAATAAAACAATTTAAATTATAAATGGGAAAATCACAGGTGATTATGTTTACTGTTGTCTTCAAGTTATTCTTTTTGAAGATTATTACAAATGTTGCTTCTCATTTAAACAAAGTTGTAGAAAATAACCTAGGTACAAGTGGCCAGAGCAATCACACATCTGAGTAATAAGTAACATAAAACCTTATTTTCTGTAATTTATAAGCAGATAATAAAAGATGTTTCTCCTTTACATTTAGAATGAATTGGCAGGACATTCATTGTGTATAAGATTTGGTCATTTACTGTAAGAAAGTCACTGCTATCTAAATCTCATTGACAACAAACAGTTTATTTTACTCTCTTTCATCACTGTTTATTTTACCTTTCAATGCCCGTTCTTAGGACAATTTATGTCAGTGAATGAGTGCCCTAGTTATTTACTTTTTACTTTTTCTTTGTACTCGGTAAGTTTTCTGTAAGAAAGCTGCCACTCATAAAAATGTAAGGCCAGTAGGAAAAACCATACTGTACGCATTGTATATGTAAATATGGGTTCGTGATCTTGCATGTTCGCTTCGTCAGACATTTAACTCTTTGCTGTTACACTTACATGCACACCTGTCACATGTTTTACTCTCAGGATAGTTCAGCGTATCATTGTTAACGCTTAATTGTGTGTGCCTGCTCTGGACACTCCCTGAATAATTGGATGTATCATTGGTAATGATGGACATTTAAAAATGAGACCAATAATGCTTAGAAGTGGAGAATTAGATGTTAATTATGAGTGTAAGCAGGTTTTCCTCCTCTTTGTTTTTCCCATTTTCAATGGCTGTTGAGAGACTTAAATAATATACAATCCACTATAATGCAAGGAATAATTGCTATATATAGCTTCGTTTATTTGCATATTTTTGACTTAGAAGACTTCTGACCTCTTTGCCTGTGTGGTACTTGGGAATTTTAGATAAAGCCCATTGGGGTCACACTCATCAGTCCCGGCTCTGCGTGACAAAAAACATTCTCTAGCTTCTGTTGCACTACTGTGCTGGTTCCCTTCAGGAGTGGACGTCCTGTAAGTTAATTTGGCATTTGAAAGCACAACCCGAGTTTTTCCTTTTTGAAAACCCTCTGGCTGGTTTTCAGAGTCAGCAGAGATCGCAGGCAATGGGATGCCGTTCATCGCAGGATGCCGTTCATCGCAGGATGCTGAAGGAAATTACGCTGAGACCAAGCATGTTTCCTCGGGATTATTCTGCCATGCTCCACTGCCATTTTTTCTTTTTTCTTCTTTGGGTCCTAATATTTTAGTTTTTGGAGAAATACGTATTTTTCTTTTTAAAGGACAAATGTGCCAGCTGTGGAATTTTTTACCTACATGTGTTTATTATACTATTTGGAGGGGGCAGTATTTGAACAGGAGGAGGCTCAAATACTGTAAAATAATATTTCATTTATTGTTTGTTGCAAGCAGGCCTTTGCCATCCCATTTGTATGAGGAAATACATTGAATGAAATTAAAGAAAGTTGTGGTATAATTTTGAAACAATTGTGAGTACCAACTGTGACATATTTCTGGCAAAAAGATGAAGACAATTTTAGTTACTCAGCGCTTCTCTCAAACTTTGTAGTCCCAGTTTATAAATATATATTTGACAAGTTGATCACAGATGATGCTTGAAATGAATGTGTCTTGATTCAGGGAAGAGGGTACTGACATTATTCTCACTGTCAGTAAGCTTTATTTAGATTTGCAAGAAATAGAATGCCGGCTATCATGTTATCAAGGCTTTGAAGTTATTGCTGAAGACTTTTATTGTGTATGGTAGCTTATGTTCAATAACATCAAGCACAGGCAGCTTAACATATTTGTACGTTGAACCCTAGCAAAGTTCAATAAGTGATTGTATTTCCCTCAAGATTTAGGGAGTAATGTACTAGAATAGTAGTCCTCAACTCAGGATAATTCTGAAGTTTGGAATTCGTAGCTGATTTTGGGGACCTACGGCATAAATGTAATACCAGGTAGAAATATTCAGGGTGATCACCTTTTATAAAAGTTCTGTCTTTCACATCTAGGAAAATACAGCAGTGAATGTTTGCGTTCTGTGTGTTTTGTCTCCAAGCAGAGGAAACTGACAGTTTTATGTTTTAAGTGCTGAGAGTTGTTCTTGGCTAAGCAGTTCCTGAGTTAATCACTGGGATGTTAACTTGAATTTTTGTCCTTAAGAAGTTTTCAATTTTTAAAACGAAATATGCTCCCATTATTTCCAAATTGACATTCTGCATTCTGGATTGTTTTTAGAGACATGTTTTCCAAATTCTCTTTTATTACTTGAAGTCCATTGAAATATTTAAGGTTTTTTTAAAGCTTTTCAGAAAAGAGAGGTCATACTTCATCTTTTTTTTAGGGTTTTCTTATTATAGAATTTTTGTTATTTCCCATAAGATGCAAATTAATTTTGCATTGTTTTGTATTTTTTCCTTTTGTGTTATCTTTTTAGAACCTTATTTTGAAAAATCAGATTGAGAGATCAGTGATTTCAGCTCTGCTTCCATACCTTTCTGTGATAAGACATTTTGGTTATTTCTAAGGATTCACTATGGAGAAATCCTTATCATGCTATTCACATGCTTTTATTTTTACCTTAAAAAAGAGTGGTGTTTGAAAATCCTATATTTATTTTTTGAGATAATCACAAAAATTCTAAATGTTATAAAATAACATGACATTTAGTTACTTCTCATTTCCATTTTAGGCAATTTGTACCTACAAATGTGAGTGAAGGAAAAGGATAAAAGATATTTTAACCAGCCTTGAAATCATTTTGAGGTATTCCTTTGGAATTTTCCAAAAGTACTAAGAAAATATTAAATACTGTCAACACACAGGGTTAATATTAAACCTGTGTCACCACTGAAGATGTTAACCTGATGTGTTTTAGTGGAAAGATGTTTCGGTAGAAAGAAAATTTTTTCTTTGATTTTGCCTGCATTTTATTTTTTGCAAACGACTTTGCTCGAAATGATTGGCGTCCTTAAATTATAGTTGGGTGTAAAGCAAATAAGGCTGCTACTATGAAGAACTAACAGCTCCGCACATTCATCTAAAGACTAGTTACAAATATTTTCCTTCGGAGTAAATGCATCAGACCCTAAAGAAAAAGGTATCGATTGCAAACTTAGTATCCCTAACACATCGCCCAAGCTACTCACTGAAAGTGGAATTGACTCAGAGAGAGCCTGTTATTTGCACGGTGGAGTGTATGTAACAGAATTTTGGTGTCTGCATTGGTAGAAATGTGGACATTTCGACCAGCTGCCTCCTCGTTTGGTCCTTGTGATGTCAGGAGAATGTTTTGCCAAAAGTTTGGTCCGGTGTAATCAAAACCGTGTTGTTGCAAGTTGGCTAATGTGATGACTTGAAATCATGTTTATTGTGTTATTTTGAGAAGATAATTAAAAAAATTTACCTATTTGAAATATAATGGAAGAGCCAGACCAGCTTTTTTAGATTTAATTCAAAGCCTCTAGAGATAGATAAGGAATAAATAACAATTCTCCAGATCATTTCTTCTTTTCCTGATGTGGGAGAAAAGGTGGTTATTTACATAAATGATATTGTGGAAATAATTAGTCCCCTTTATTTTGACAACAGATGATTATGTGAAAATATCAGCAAAATGTCTGAGCTCAATAATATGTGCTCTTTATTTCATTAGGTTATATCATTAAAACCATGGACAAAGGAAATAAACAGAAGAATAAAAATGTAATCGCCTATCTGAGGTCAGATGGAGAGTGGACTGCATAGCCTGTGAGAGGGTTTTCTTAGTTTTGTGCTTGTATTGAAAAAGCTGGCCCCCAGCTGCTGCGCTGATGGGCACAGAGTTCCTCTTATGTGTGCGAAGGTGTGATATCCTGCTTCCCACATACACGAGGAAACGTGGATCTGGGCTGGAGAGTCTTTTAGCCTTTTTGTTGTTGTTGTTGTGGAAAAATAGACCCTGGCCAATAAAACACTTTTCTCCGTGGCTGAAACTTGCCTTGAATGGTTAGTCGGAAATCTGCTGTTCAAGTTTAAATTCTGTTTCTTTGTTTCTCTTTCATTTGGGTATTATTCAGGGCGACCCTAAAGATCATACTTTATTTTGAATGATAGAAAGGACATGAGAGTTACTATCCACTCTAGTGGAATCATCTTGTTTTACGAAGGAGAAAACAGAAGATTAAGTTAAGTGAATTTCTCATGAACATACAGCCCCTTAGATAAAGGACTGAACTTGGCACCTGTGTCTGGTCACCATCCTCATTTATACATAAGACACTAGACAGTTTGGATGTTTGTTGAGGAAGTCTGCCTAATGTTTGAGATTCATAAATCTTTATTTTTCCTTTGTGTAGAGATATGAGAACAGAATTAGAATATTATTTGTTAGTAAGCAGCAGATAATTGATCATATAATAAGTTGGTATATTGATATTATTTCCCTGTTAATACCTCACGGAGAATGGGGAATCAAGTGTAGTTTAGACCTTATCCTAGAGGGTTAAAAAAATTACTGCGGACAATCTAGGCCTAATGTTTCTTTCAAATACTTGAGTGAGAGACATGTCTTTGGATTCACTTACATAAAATCCAGTTGGTGCTGAAGAATTGCTTATAAAATGGTTATTAATAAGAAGTTCGTTTGCATTATTATTCTCTCTTTAGGTTAAAATAACTCCAACATTTATCTTTTTCCAGACCAACTAAAAAATGGTCCATTTGAATTAAGGACTTTTTGTCTTCCAAGAAACTGGGCTTTTTTTTTTTTTTTTCATTCGTAACAGCTATTAGCCCCTTGGTTGGTTGAAAACTATAAACAGCATCTGTGAGATTAGGCCTACAATGTGCAGTTAGTTACCAAAACACAGTTGAGAAATTATTTGCAATATTCTATGTAAACTTCTCAGCATTTATAGAAACAGTAACAAAAGAATAATAAAGGACCCTCATTTATTTAATGCCTTTCTTCTTAATCCTGTCTTTTGAGTGACACATTTTAACCTCAAGTGTAGTGAAAATTAAAATTTAATGCCTTTATTTTCTTTAGAATTTCTTTAATGTTCCATTTTTACCATGGGCTTGATACCCAGTATGGATGCAGTTACCATTTCTTTATTGATTAAGTGAAGCTGATTTTAATAATTTATTTGTTGCATTGGAAAAACAGGAAAGTTTTTTTCTCCTTAGACACCTGAGGCATTCATTTAAATTTCCTTTTTTAAGTTATCTTTCAGTGCTAATAGTTATGTTGTATAATTAAAGGGTTAATGTATCTTTCTCCATCAGTGAAATGTATGATTTACAACTCTGGGTGCCACTGTTATTTCCTTGTTTGTTTGAAGAATTGCAGTAATTCCAGGCAGAAAGATGTTGTACCCAAGACATCCTGCAAACTCTTGTGAAGCAGGCTCCTGCCGTGACTGTGGACAGCCCGGGGAGGTGTGTCAGACCCGAGAAATGGGCCTGTTTGGCCCGGAGTCTGACTGGGACCCATTTCATGTTGCGTTGCAAGGTGCCGTTCATGTGTTTTCAGCTGTTTTGTATTTCAGTTGGAGGGCAGGCTTGATTTAATTTGGTCGTGTTGTTTCATTAATGGTACTTTAGGTGAAAACCCTTTATAAGTGGCTGTGGATAGTTTTTCCTTTAAAATGGAACAGCTTGCTTATGGCGAATGATCATAGTCAGTCAGAGATAATCAATGAAATCAGAGAGCAGTGGAGTGATTATCCACATTAAAAAGCAATTCTTCCAACATGGGTTAAAGAATCGTTTTAACCAGTATGCTGGTCATTCCACATAAAATCTGAAGGCCTGAAAACCTCTGTTATTCTTATTACATAGCTACCTAGGAATTTTTTTCCAACACTTCCTCTGGCTTTTATCTTTTTATATAGTTGATTTTTTAAATGCTGACTATTAATTATAGTTTAAAATCCAAGGTCTACCTGACAGAACCGTAGGAAATGCTAGAAATGCCTAGTTTGCCCTAGTTTTCCTTTACGTGACTTAAAATTTATTTTTCTAAATAAATTATTGGATTCTCCAATATACAGCCTATTTCTTTTTTTGCTTCAGGGGATTGGAGCCTTGCTGTGTCTTTTTGGTATTGCAGACCAAAATAAGTTCAAAGTGGCTCTTATTCTGGACTTTGCTGATCAGAATGTACTTTCTTGTTGACTTTTAAAAGAGCTTAAACCTAGAAAAGGTTTTAAAAAGATGAGTTTTTGTATTTCATTTTTCCTTGCCATTTCGTAAGGGATTTGCTTTGCTGATAAATCAGCGTGCCTTTAATTGTATTCCTCCTTCACCACAACTCTACCACTGTGTTGACTTACTCTTGGTAACCTCCTCTCACATATTCCTTGTTATATTTTATAGTCTGTTTCACACTTGTTTGTGAGCAAAGACTACCCTGGATGTTTTATAGAGGGTAGTTCAGTGGCATTTATCTTCTGCCCATTTGGATTATAATCCAGTTGTAGTTATTTATGGACCATTCTTGGAGTCTAGGAAGAATCCAGTTGTGATTCTGTCGCTGATATATGGCTACGGAAGCTGACTGGTGGGTGAAGCACTGGGGTGATTTTAAGTAATGATGGGCAAATATTCAACCGATCTCCTTTGACAATGTGGAAAAATACAAGGTACAACAAGACAAAAGGCTACTTTTTATTTATTTCCAGATGGATTTCATCTTGTTCTTGGCATGGCACAGAGTCAAAATGTTGCTCTTTGAGATTTATTAATTAGAATGTTCTTAAGCCAGATATGGAATGCGGTCTATTTTTTTTTCCAGAATAAAGATAAACATACTCAGATATAAAAATAATCCCAGAGCGAGGAAAGTATGGAAAGCCTGAACCTGGGGTTCCTCCCATGTACACCTTCACTTCCTGGCCTCGTGGACCCTGCCAGGCAGCCTTCGTTTGTTGACGGTGCCACATGGAGCACAGCAGTGGCCTCGTGGTGCCCAAGCCCAGTGGCTGTTCCATCTGACTTCATCTCTTCAATAGACCGGGTGCTGCCAATCGTTTTCCCGAGTGTCCCTCCCGCTTGGCTTCTGGGGCACTGCCATACTTGTTCTCATCTATCCTTGACTTTGTTCTTCATCTCTACGCTTTTTCTTGAGGATCATAAACTTTCAGTTTTGGATCGGAATGAAATAACTCCAGTGCAGTCACCTCTAAACTAACTTGGCTTCTGAGTTCCAGTGTCCATGCTCTTCCAATGTCACTGCCATTGGAACTCAACTACTTTGTCCCAGAGCATTCTGCAGCCAGCCTGGGTTCATGTTCTTCCCTCTGAGAAAGACTTTACATCCAACCCTGCCTAGAGGAATTCTGCCTGTTTTTCAGGTGTTGGGGTTGTGTTTCTTCTTTCGGAAGCCTTCCCAACTTTGTTTAGATGTAAACACCCTTGCCTTGAGCTCTTGTTGCAAACTTGAGGATAGGGAGAACATAACCCAAGTTATTTTTGTTCTCTTTACAATGCCTTGGATACAGTGGTTTCTCAAAAGTATTGCATTAAATTGGCACAGGGGGGAAGAACACTTTGTCCAGAAGAGTGTAAGACTTTGAGATGTTGAGAAAATTATGAAATTGGGTTGTCAGGTTTCAGAGAAGAAAAAGATTACCTGATATTGCCTAATCAATACACATTTCTTGGAGTTTGCCCTAATGTATTTTTCCTAAAGTGTAACACTGCTGGCTGTGACTTAACACGTTGGATTTTGCAGTGTGCTTTCAGGTTGTCTTTTATTGATTAATATCACCAAATCAAGTATGACGGTGTCAGGGAAACTGAGGCAGAGGGAGGCCCCAGTACATTTGCAAACTATAGAAAAATGAAAACCCCAGCGCCTTGTTGTGCTTTACTGATCTTGTATCTGAGGTACCATGAAGTAATCAAAGATGCAAAGTGATAAATGGTGTGCCCTTGAAACATGAGGGGTGATTGCAAGGTCATGAGTTGGAAATGTGTGGTTTTAACAGCCACGTGTGGAATATTTGTCAGCCCAAATGTGTTGTGATGTTCGAGGTCAGTGGCTTCTGTATTGGCTTCCTGGTGAAAGTTACCTGTAAGTGATCCAACGCTTAGATGCTAAAGGAACGGGGCGATGTGTATCTTCAGAAGATCTAACAAGGATATTGATGGACAGGGTGTGTCAGGAGCTGAGCAGAACCGTAAGTAATGCTGCTTTGGGATACCCAGGTTTAAGGCAGTGAAAGTAAACCCCACTTTGCTCTATTTAATATCGAGTCTCCTTGCAAGATGGCCAGTAAAGCAGTAGCTGAATAATAGCTTCTGAGACATTTCTCATGTTGGAACAAGAATGCCTGAGACATCTTTGAATGTTTCATTTTTAATAATCACCTTTAATTTCATCTTAAAAGTGAAGGGAAAAATTTGAAGTTTGGTTCTTAAAGACCATATCCTTGGCCCTCTCTCTGTAGTTTTATTCTTTTAAACTAAAAAAAAAAAAAAAACCTTTCCTTAATCTGAGAATTGAGAAAGTTCATTATTTAATATGTGAATCTGTTAAGCACATAAATATTATTTTAAACAGCTCTGGAAAATTATTATTGTGCATTTCCAAATCTGAATGGACATGGAACCATGAAGAATAAATCAAGAAGATCTACTTAATGAATTTCTTTACTTCTAGACTCACATTTATCTATTTCTTCCTTAATCATAAAACATTCCAAAGCTTTCTAGAAACTTTAGCAAGTTGCATTTTCAAACATGCTTTTCTAACGTCTCCTCATGTCCATCAGAAACTAAAAATCCTGGAACGGAGACTGTTGGATGTTTAACAGTAGTACCTGTCTGAATTTCACAAACTATTTAGTTGACAGTAGAAAGAGTTTCATTGAAGAGTACAGTCTAGTTAATAAGTAAGGGTTTTTAAATCCTCTGTACTTTTCCACAACTGAAGGAAGGGGCACATACTTTTGGTTGAAAGTGAGCAGGCGAAATTTAGTCCTGCTGTTCTGGTCGTGTTGGTGGCTTAGAAATCCCTTTATTGCAGTTTCATAATCCCTGACATGACTCTCCAGCCCTCATGTCTGTTAAATGCAGAAGTAGAGGAAGGAAATGTATGTTTTGGCTCCATGAAAATGTTCCTTATCAGACTGTATGTAGGAGGAGTGGACGCTCTTGAAGACGCCTCTATATGCCAGCTGGACAGCACGTGCACCGGGCTAGTTTCCTGTCTGCTAAAGCTGCGAGGTGCCCTTTAATGATGGGAAGGAGCACATTTATTAATGTGTCAGTCATAGTGTTTTCACTTGTGAAAATCAGGGAGCAGAGGGCATGCAAACTTTGCCCAAAGGCTGGACATAGTTTGCATAGAAATGAGCGGCGTAGAGCAACAACAATCTGATTTGGTCTGTGCATAAGCCAGCGCTGATCATTAAATAAAAGTCAGGAGCAGCCATAGGCCACGGGTGAACTAGGCTGACGAGGGAAAAGGCTGCTTGTTTCTCAAAGAGCTTAGCCTTCCACGACGGGCCACCTTCAAATGATGATCATGGCCCCTAGTTTGTGAGTTCTCTGCTGAGAGTATTGTCTCCACGGGACCTGCAGCCATCACATTTCTCAGGGAAGTTTTAATACATCATCTAGGCTCCAACAGGTAGCAAGAGTAGTGTTGCGACTGGAAGCCAGGCAATCAGGCTGGAAAGTGAAGGCTTTGGGAATCAGTCCTCCTTCCTTTCTCATCAGCTGTGAACAGGGTTTTGAGCTGCTGTATTTGCCAGAGGTTTCAAAAACTAGGTGACTTCTATATTAGCCGTGTTCCAGCTTTCTTCCTGGGCCCCCGTCTACCTTTGTTCATTGTCAGTGATAAAACCGTCACCTTTTTATATAAGGCATTTAAAACTCTGGCTTTAGTCATGATTCACATTTTGCTTGTGTTTTTTCCATCGTGATTCAAGCTGCAATCTCCTGGTTAAAAAAAAATCATATTAGTCTAAGTAACTGCCTCTTCTTGGCTCCATTACAGTAAAAAGTGTGATCAGCAATCTCCAAGGGGAAGTTGTTGAATGACATGGAGATGTGGTACTGTCCCTTTAATCCTCAGGACTTTGTGTTTCTTAAGTTATTTGCCCTTTCCGGTAACTCCTTCTGCTCCAAGTGGGGTCTTCACAAGTGTGGCATCCTGACTTAGCTTCTGTGTGTTTTACCAAAACATAAAAAGGAAAGGTTGGTTTGGGTCACACATAAAACAAGCCAACCAAAAAATACATAAATAAAAAACCAAAACTTTTGTCATTTAAGTATTAGCCTTTTTGTCTCTGTTGGATTAATTAAAAAAGTAACATATTTATGAATAAGCATAAAGATCCAGCATGTTTTGGTGGTTAATATAGTCACAGAACTAAAAGTTAAGAGTAAAACAGCTCTTTTTCCTTTGATTTTTCTTTTAAGGAGAAATAAAGAATCAGAACCGCAGATGAGTAGCAAAAATAGGATTCCGTTTTTCACTCCTCGCCAAGAAGCTGCAGAGTGAGCTGGTTGTCTTGGTGGCCCTGCCTTTGAAGCTGCAGGCGGCGGGAGCTTTGTGTGTGTCGGTGGTGTTCTCTTGCGCATGAACCCCAGGCCTGCTGCAGCCACCGTGCGCCCCTACCCGGGCTGTGCGGTGGGCGTGTTGTCGCAGGAAGTCCTGCGGAAGCAGTGGTGTGCGCGCTGGCTCCCCCTCATACCTCGCCGGGCTGGCTGGTGCGCTCCGGAGCCTGTCTCTCTGTTTAAGCCCTGCCCTCGGGGTGAGCCGCCGGCAGCCGGCCTGGTGCTCGCCTTTCCCTCCGCCTGCATCTCCTGCCTCCCGGCCTTTCTCCCCACTTCCCAACCTGGTTTCCTGTGTCCTCTATCAACTGTCCTTGTCGTGTCTTCTCCCTTGCTTCCTCTTTTTTCTGCTGCCTTCCTTTGATTTGATGCTCAAATTTCATTTCCTCCTGTAGATCCCAACATGGCTTTATCAACACTCCTCTCGAGTTCTTACCATTCACCTACCCGTGCGTTGTGTGCAACATGTGGACATAGTTGCCAGGGGACATATACCCGAAGTTCTAGGTTTTCTTTACAGTAATTAAAAGTGTATTATTACTCATTCAGTCAGTCACATACTTTTTGAGAGTTTTCATGGAGCTGCTTACACCAGTATTTCTGATATTTGGATGTGTATTTATTTGTGCAAAGATAGATGGAAGGATAGTGTCTTCTGCATTCTTGACCGGAAAGCTATGGATAAAATAAATGTAAGAAAGTCAAATGCACTAGATCACAATTCCCATTATAATGGAGCAGTCTTTATCAGCACAGCAAGCCTCTCTGGAGTGACTGGAGCTCCTGGGAACTGAGGCCTTTATATTTTTCTTAAATTACAAATTTTGAGACATTGCCCTGCATGGATCCCTGTCAAGTTCTATCCCTCTGCATCATCGAGTTTACTTTTAAATTAATTCTTTATGAAGCCATGCTTTTTCCACCCTCGGTTCTCATTTCTTTTTCTGGAAGCTCGTATTATTCAGGCCATATCATGGCGTGCCAGTATTTTTAGTAGAGCCGCTCTTAGGGTCCTTAGTACAAGAGGTGTGTAGCAAGGAATGGACTTTATTGAGTCATATATGTCCAGTTGCTTCATTTTTTTGCCTTGACATATTCATTCTGACCGACAGAAAGAAAATAACCGATATACAAGCTGGATGTGAGGGGCTCTTTATCCTGTACATGATGGGGTATTGATGCCTTAGTTAATTTTGAAATTAAAAAGAAGAGAGACACGTGGGCCCTTCTTTTAAACTTACAACCGATTAACCTGTAGCACTGCTATCCATAGGGAGACTATAAACAGCCTTTCTGAAGTAGCCGAGGCTTTGTTGATTTCATAAAATAGTATAAAACTGGAGGGGCTTTATTGAAAAGAGTTAAATATGTGAAATGATTTCATATAGTAAATTTTTAAAGTAATATGTTGAAAAGAAAATAATAATCTTATGATTGAACACAAAAACAATACCAAACCAATTAGAAAGTACCGGTTCTGTCCTCAAACTTAACTAAATATTTACCCTATGAAAACGAAGGTGCTCAAGTCAGCCCGGGGAACCCTGGTTCTAACATACAAACAAAGGCTGAGTCCATCCTCTATTTTTCTTCTTGTGAGAGCAGCCATTCCTGGAGCCGAGGTCTTATTACCTCAGTGGTCATAAATGTGCATCATAATATTTTTCAGCCTTTTTTAAATGCACTTTTCAATTATTTGAGCACTTTGGCCTTTCCCCAAGCTTATTTGTTTTCCAGATATGTGCAGTACAAAATAGGATAAAGAAGTTCCATCCATCCCATTGCCTTCTGGGACCTGTGATTGTCCGAAGCAGGCCAGTGTCCAGCTGTGTTTAGATCAGTAGGTCGTCCCTGTGTTTTTCTATCTGTGGTGTGGCTTTGTTGGATTAAACTCAGAATTAGAGTAAGTCTCTACTTTCTGTAGTTTAGAGTTTCCCCAGTGATCCTGTAATACTACCTGGGAACAGGCTGTAGGGAGGGGAGAATCAGTGTAAATTAAGTAAGTAAAGCAGGTTTAGTGAATGCCAAAGGACTGTGAGAATACTTACGATTATAATAATAATTATAATCGTTGTCTTGTTTTCAATCTTTTTAATTTTTGCATATCATTAACTATGCAGTGTTCACTGAGACTGTTTAAAACGGTGTTCCTAAGGCCTTGTTTTATTTTTTTATTAAAAAGTTAATATTTAGGATATAAACAGGGTGGAATTATAGAGAAAAGTAGCATCAATTAATTCCAGAAGCCTAGCTGGTATCGTTTCCTTGGAAGAATATATGCCTTAATTCATCAGATCTCACGTTTGGATTTCTGTTGTAGAAACATTGGTGTTCAAGGCCACTCTGAATGTAAAAGTCACTGAAAGACATGTTTGTGCTTTTTCACATTGTTTGTGCCTTCATTTTTGGATCATTAAGGACCCTTGCCATCACTTTTATTTTAAACTTATTTATATCAGTACTTAATTTTAAGACTTGATGTTTTTTAATACATATCTTTTTGAAAGCCAGAGATTTCCAGTGAACAGCTTACTTTTTGTATTTATTTCATGAAATTTCTTCCTCTTCTCCCAAATGAGTCTTACAGAATTTTCCTGCGGAATTAATCATTGTGTTATTTGTCGAGAGGCTGGGGTAACTTTGTCGGAATACATCAGGTCCTTTCCTTGGTAGTATCTCACAGATAATATGTAGTTATTCTCTCTGGGCATTTCAGAATTTGTCTTTTTTTCATATGTGGGATATGTGCCACATGACTATAAGCACTCTGTGAATAAATATGATTTGTTACTCCTGAGGTCACCCAGTTTTTCCCCAGGAGAATACTAAATAGTCATATGGTTTCATAGTCTCTCTAGGCTGTGCTGTATGGTGCTGTGATTCCAAGGCATCATTTGAGACCACATGTCTTAAATTTTCAGGTTTGGTGTGTGTGAATTATTTTTTTTTCCTTTCCAGGAAGTACGCATACTTTTAACAGTGGAGATAAAAATATTTATTTACAAAATGTGTCTGTTAAAGAAGTAGCAAAATGATTAAAGTTAATGAAGGTTTTTTTTTTAAGTTTAGAAGCTCAACTATTATCTTAACAGTGACACCCAAGATGTCATTTAATAATGTTTAGGAGAAATTACAGTGAACCACTGGAATTATTTTTGATTTGATAGAAAAGAAGTGTTCTTGAGAGTACTAATACTAAGTTTTTGTTGGCAAAGACTCCTGTCGAATTGTAGTTGGAATAAAAAATTCACGAGTTTTGGAATTAAGGGCTCACTGTGTATTGATTAGAAACCTAGAATTTCTCTTTTTGTTATGTTAAGTATTCAAACAATAGAGGAAGTCCCAGAAATCACCCCATTTCCAAAATGAGACTTTCAGAGAGTCTGAATGATGTGATTCTTTGAAAATTCCTTCATGATGTAGACACAGTTCCTCATTTATTTTATGTTCTGCAGTAAACGAGTCAGGAGGTTTATATCTATACTTGTATTTGTATTTATATTGCATTATGGTTTACGCATATAGTATTTGATATAATAAGTATGCCTACTTAAAATTATAATCCTTGACTTTGGAAATCAAGTAAAGCAAAAAGGGAGCTTTTACCTCTCCCCATCCCAGTGGTGTTTCAATACAGATTTTCCAGTGACTGGAAGTCATTTCCATATTCTGGTAATTTGATAACCCATTTTGAAATGCATCTGTGAGCTCATTGTGATTCCACGTGCCTCTAATGAAAGGCATGTGAAGGTACAGCCTGAGAGGGTGAGCTGAGGTTGGTCTCTACAGAGACCCCAATGCTCCTTCTGAGCAATCCTTAACCCAGAACCCCCTCCAGTATTTGCTATAACAGAGTTTTCCAAAATTTGAATGATGTCACTTTGGAAAGCCGTGCCAAGAAACAATGTGGCAGTTTCTAAATTTTGTGAAGCTAAAATCCCTGGTTGCAAGAAAGAGTACATGCCACAGATGAGTAGTTAGTAATGACTTCAGTTTAGCAGGAAAAGAGCAATTCCCATATGCTGATTCTAGTCTCATAACAAAGAATGTTATAGAAAGATTGCACAGTATTTAACAAGCTGTGAGTTAATGTGACAGTGTCAGTGGATCTGGTTCCAGAAGGAGAATCACTTTACCATATTTCTTCAAAAATATTTTTAAGTTAGACAGAAAACTTGCTGCAAATGAATCCAGACTGTTCCCCACTGCGCCCTGCGCCGCCCCCCCCCCCCAGTTAAGCAGTAATATTGAGTCAAGTTAAATAGTTAAATTGCCCAAGACTGGCCAAGTCTAAGTACCTGGATGAATAAATAAGTCTCATTGTCAGTCTCTGAAGCTCAGAGGGTTACCTACTAATTAAGGGAGGGCAGGAATAAATGAAAGAGTTACCGGTCGAACCTCAAGTATTCAGTACATCAGTGTATCTTTCACTGGGAGCCAACCCCAATCTGAGCAGAGGCTGTATCCTTCAGCATTTGTGGGCACCTTAGGAGTCAAGAAGATGAAGTAAAGTTGTCTCTGCCTTCAGATCTCTGGAACATGTATTGTGGACAGTCTTTGATATGATAACTTTGTTACCCACAATTCATTTCCATGGCCTTTCCCAGAATCTTGGTCTCTTATGTAAATTCATGTTGGCACTAGGATTTCCTCACTGCTGTGAATTTCCTTACAAACTGGTGGTTTTAATTTTCAGTGGTAGGCTTGATGGCTTTAAAGCTTAGAAATGGGTGTTCATTTTGCTGTTGTGAAGAGTGTTACAGGCAGGGACCGGGGAGGATCTGCAGAGTGAAGAGAGGGTCTGTTTTCTTTAGTGATTTAGAAAAACATGTATATTCTCTATCATGAAAAAACAGGACTTTTTCAAATTCGGAGACTATTGTTGTATCATTCCACTAATGAGCCTATTTCTAATTAACACACATAGTTGGATATTAGGAGAGGGATACACATAAAATTAAGAATTTATCATGAAGAATTTTTATAAATGCCTTTTATAAAGGAGAACTTTTTCTCTGAAAGCAATGACTGATAATTAAATAAGATACAGAGATGCTTATGTGTAAATCATATTTTCCAATCTTTGCTAATGACATTCCTTGGTAACAGACTGTGGAACTGAGGAGGTCTGAGTATCCTCGCTTTCAGAAGTTAAGGTCTCCTAGTTTGTTAAAAGACACGGTATCTTTGTATCAGTGCTTTTCTCATGAAATGACATAGACATCAGACTTTCCACTGCTGCTGTTTAATTTATACTGCACTTCAACTGTTCAAGAGACACATTAATTTAAAGCAACAATTTCGGTGGCTTAAAAAAGTGAAATATAGTCAACTTCACTTATTCCCCTACCCTAAAATGGTTGGCTGCCTTCTTTTTAAAAAGCATGTAATACTATGAGTTCATTTGTTCAAGAAGTAAGTACCTCTGCCCCGAATCGATGCTGGCAGCTTGATGTCGCTCTTCATTCAACGTAGCCAGAGCGCTCACTCTGGGTGCTGCTGCCCAGGCTCCTAGTCAGCTGGGAAGGGTGGGGGTAAACCGACCATTACATTCACTGCTGCCTTTACAGGCTATTCCAACGTCTACTGTGCTGTGTATTGAATGTGCAGCCTCTTCTCTCTTCATTCCTTCTAAAAAAAGTAACTTTGTACAGTAGACAGGTTATACTTTTTATTATAGGAGCTAAGACAATATAGATAATTTCAAAAAAGAGGATAAAAGCATTATCACAACCGCGCTTGCTGTTAGTTGATATGCTTCTGCCGCCCTATGAGTGTGTGTGTAACTGTAAGTGTGTCCACGTCTGTGTTTGTGTATTCTGCCTAACCTAGGGAAAAGAAAAAAAAAAGAGGCAGTTTCACCAGGAGTTGCTTTTGGAAGTACAAGGAGATCTCTGCCCACGACTTTTTTGTAAGGCCTATTATCTCAAACTTGAAAACAGTGCCAGATTTTGGGGCTAAAAATGCAGTTGGCTTGTGCCTAAAGGTGCCTTAACCAGTGGTCAGCTTGTTCTTGTCTTTGTGTTCTTATCTCCAGGTTCTCCGCTGTGGAGTATTAGGGTGATTGCTCTGAATGGGCACAGAGAGAACTGTGTTTTTTTTGCCTAAAAATGACCTGATTTTGGAGTGCCCCTACTTGAAAAACAAATACCATCTGGATGGAGAGGAATTGGGAGACTTGAGTAGTTACCAGGAAGTAGTTCTTTAAGATGGAATCTTAGAGGAACATTTAGCACCTAAATCTGAGGTTCGCCAAGTCCTCCTCCGTAGAGATCTGGCCTGAAATAAAGAGGAATGTTGTGTTGCAGTCTTCCTGGAGACTGTTTTATTTTACTTTATTTGTTTTGTTATTTGAGAAAACTTAATACCCTTGATCCCAGTTAAAATATATGTGACCGGTCTTCACTTCCATTAGTTGAATGGTAGTTTTTAAAATTAAAGTGAGCTAGATTATCTGTGTTTCTCTTTCTCTCTCTCTCTCTCTCTTTGTTTGAATTGTGACTTTGTAAACCAAATTTTCAGTTACAGTTTATATTCGGTATTACTCTGTATATTAGATTCAGGTGTACAGCATAGTGTTGAGACAAACATACTTTACAAAGTACCCCCCCTCCCGTATTTCAAGTACCTACTTGGCCCCATACATAGTTTTTATGATATTATTGACTATATTCTCTATGCTGTATTTACATTCCTGGGACTAATCTGTAACTACCCTTTTGTACTTCTTAATCCCATCACCCTTTTGGGCCAATATTTTAACTACTGATTTACATGGATCCGAATGTACTAGTTGGATTATTATTGAGTTTCCTACCACATTCTGAGTGAACTCCCATTGGGACAAGAAAGATCTGGAATCATTTGATGTTACTTTGGAAATCTTCATAAAAGGCTGCAGGTCTAAAAACTGAAGCATTGGAATGGATTAGGATCAACAGGGCCAAGATAAAACACCAAGTATGGGCAGGCACTTCAGACACAAACAAATGGGTATCAAGTAGCTAAGTTAGTCAGTTGATTAAGTCTATTTTTGTCTTTTCAGTAACCTTCATTAACTGCTGGATTTCAATAACAACTTCAATAAGTGTGCTCCATAAATATTTGCTCAACACCACCTACTTATATATAGGTACTTTACTTGGTCATGAGACTATCAACATGAATGGCCAAAGGAGAACATTATCCAGGCTGGGATATAAATACCGAAGCAGAAAAATAGAACATTAATAGATATAACTCCAGTTTAAACTATTGAAGATATAGTCACACACACATGCTTAAGTAATCCAGTATCATTAATGTTTCACAAATATATGTCAGTAACCCCATCCTTTCCTCTGGGCTAATTCTGAGGTTTAAAAAAAATCCTTCTTCATTTATGACCTAGTGGAAACATACTTGATTTTGTGAGAGATATATGACATCTCTTCATGTTCAACCTTTCCTCCGTGTGTACTTTGTGCCTCCGCTAGCTTAGTTTTCCTAATTTCTTCTATTAGGAACTTCCAGTGGGTTCGTGCTTCTACAAGTGCTCCAGCCTCAACAACTGGGATTCGAGGTTCTAACTTATACCCTTTGGAACACATATTCTAATAACCCAGATAGTTATTGATGGATGTAGGTATGTATGGCTGGTTACTAACATTCAATGAACTTCGGGTGCACAGTATTATAATTCCGTACTCATAGACTCTATTGTGTGCTCACCACCAAACATCTAGTTTCCTTTCATTACATTTGTTTGACTCCCTTTACACAACTCGCCTTCCCGCGCCCTCAGGGTTTCCACTGTCCCCTGACATGTTTACGCTGGAGAGCAGCCCTTCCTTTTTCTGACTCCTGTTTGCTGCGTGGCTGTTTTCTTCTTTCTTAAAGTTTTTTTTATTTTTAATTTTTTATTTCCCCCTCAGGATCATCTCCACTATCATCTCCTTAAGAATTTCCAGTGCTGTTGACCACGTTGTTCTATTATGAGGGAAAGAAATAGTGGGGATAATAATACTCCTTAAAAAATAATAGCAGACATTGAGGACTTGCTTTTTGCCTTCGAGGGCATTGAACACTAATGATTTAGTGCACATATTGTTTGCACCAATGATTTTGGTATGAAATCCTATCTCTTCCTGTATTGTTACTGAGATATTTACTGTGATTCTTATTTCTTTGACAGAAGGAGCTAGTTTCTGAGAAAGCAAAATTTCTCTTAAAATTTCTAATTTGTATTCAGCCATATTATTTAAACATATATGCTCAATAAACATATACTATATGAATGAACTAATTGATTAGAAATTTTATTATGAAGTGCCTTTTCCCATAAGCAGAATGTATATATGATATCTGATGTTACTTTGGCACTTTATTTTCCAACCGGTGAACAAGAGTGGATTTTTAAGCCATTCATGGAACAGCTACTCCACATTCATGGAATAGTAAACAGTAACTTTATTGAGAATTAAATGTGTCAACTTCTGCTTCATAGAATATTAAGCTTTTGAGAAGAGACCAATTTTAAATAAATATATATTCACATATACTTTAGTAGATTGATGTATAAATGAACATATTAATTTATAATATAATGATTAACTTCCAGGATTATATTGAATTGCTTATGATAGGAATCCACAGGACTATTAGTGTTATCTTATCAGACAGTAAAAAAATTTCATCAAAATCATAGAACTTTCTGTAGGATAACGTGTTATTGTATTATATGTATGCTTGAACCTACAAAGCAAACGTGAAATGCCACATGAAACAATGATAAGAAATAATATTTTCATTTTTTCTGTTAATGTCTGTGTGCTGCTTGTTCACTCTTTTTTAGCAGCCACATGGTAAGAGAAGCCAAAGTCTTCAGAAAATATTAACCAGCTGGAAAGTTTAAAACAGATAGGATTTTACCTATTAACTTATCTTTTTTATGCTAGATGAGGAACAGCCATCAATATTTGATTTGTGAGGTGGAATATTTCATTACATAGATTGAAGGCAACTGATTCATATGAAGGCAGAATCTGCCACACTTCATTTAAACACACAGAGATCATTTAAACCCAGCTTTTATTCAGCCTTATTGAAATATTCAGGATTTTAGATGTGTCAGCTGTCTGAAAAAGTCACGGTATTGGTTTTCCTTTTTTTTTTTTTACTGTTTTTCATTGATTCCATCCAGTCTTCTAAGGTTAACAGGTTACTTCATCTCCTTTTTTAGTTCCCGTTTTCTCCTTCGTAAATGTAGGGCTCATAGATTCCTTGCTGGCTTTAGTGAGGACTAAATGAGAGAAGAATTAGGTGAGCCATGAAGCAAATGGCTGGTGCCTAATAGTACCAACAACAGCATATTAATCCTCTTGACTTAGTGTGTCTCTGTGGTCTAATTGATGTAGTGCATCCTAATGAGACATTTAATAACTACAGATACGTGTCTGTGCTTCGCTGCCCAGCACCACCACGGCCCGCAGCAGAATCAAAGAGCTCGCCTCTCTGGTTTCCTCCTACTATCTTTCCCTTCAGGGGGTATCTGTTGCTTTTTGTTCTGGTTTTTGCCTCCGATCTCCGATCTCTTTTTAATCCTTTTACCCTTTTAAATCTCTTTTGTCCAGAACTCTTTACTTTCTTCTCTCATTTCTCTTCTTCCTCCTACCACCCCGTTGCCTACTTTGGCGCATCCGGGCTCTGTGTGGCCTGAGGAATGAAGACAGCATTCTGCTCCATTGGAGAGCTTGGTTTGCCCAGCAAAAAAAAACAAAACAAAAAACCAAAAAAAACAGCAGCTGAAAGATTTCTTCTCAATTTGTTACTCCATGGTGCCTGCAGAGCAACTGCTATGTCACTGAAAAACATCACACACACCCATCATGCACACATACTCTCACTCTCTAACTTTTTAGCAAAAAAATGCACAGAATATATGTCTGTAGCTCAAGGAGTTACTACAAAATAAACACTCTTGTGTGACTATCTCCTGTGTCAGAGACACATCACTGGTACCCTACGAGTTCCCTAGGGTCCCTTCCTATTCTTCGTTCCCTTCCTTCTTCCAGGAATTAATCACTTTCTTGACTGTTCACACTTGAGGATAGTTTTGCTTGTTTTTGAACTTTACATGCATTAAAATTCAACATTCATGTATATAAAAATATGCATTCTTTCCTGTCTTACACATCCCATTTGTGAAATTTATTCATGTTGTTGTACATGGCTTATTTTTATTGCACTATAATATTCTCTTGTATGAGTGTGCATTCTATTCTTCAGACATATACCGCAATTTTTTAATCTGTTTTACTGTTGATGTTCATTTGGGTTGTTCCCAGCTTTGGCAATCCAAAGAATGATGCTGTGAGCATTCTTGTGAAGTGTGTGTGTGCACTTTTAATTGAACTTCTGGTATTATGTCATTCTAGATTTTTTAACTTGTAGGAGTCTGATCCTGATGTTTGAGATCTTTCTGTGTTCTTTTATGTCTCAGCGTATTCCTTTAAAAGGCAAGTTTAATTTATTTTTGTATATTATGCTGTCAGTACAGAATATTTTGAATTTTGGAATGTTAGAGAATGCATAGTGAAAATTTTGTAAACAAAATTTATATATAAATGCATGTGATTATTGTAAATACACTTAATATATATTAAATATCATGATATTCATGCAGATTATACAGATATATGAACTTACAAAATTTATTTGACTGATTTCAGTAGCATTATTATAGAATTATTACTATATAGAGTGTGCTTAATTTTTTAAAGAAACTTCCTCTGTGAGATTCAATCCACAAATATTTTCCATGTGTAAAGATATATAGACATATGTAGAAGCCAAATTAAACCAAGAAAGTTTTGGTTCACAGTTTACAAAAATACATTTAAAATTTCTTATTTCTCACTACTTATCCATATGGTTCTATGACCAGGAATCTAGAGTTATGATATCTGATTCTTTGTTCAGCCTAAAAAAGACAAAATTAATTTTTGGGGTCCCTATTTATCCTGGTTTATTATTAATTAAGTTGTTAGATGACTTAAGCATTATTCTAGCTTTCATTCTCATAAGTCTTTTTTATATTAAGAGATTTAGGCCTTCCTTGAAGAGATGAGCAATATGGAGAAATTTTCAAATGCGCTAACATCCATTTATCCAAGTAAAAACTTTTGTGAGTGTCTGCTCTTTGGTAGGTTAGTCTCAGTGGAAGGGGCCATGTAAGTATCACTCAGCTTTTTAAAAACTTACGTACCTTTGCCCCAGTGTGCTTCGCTAGTTCCCTGTAATAGTCGTTGTCACAGAATTTGAGCCTCACATGTGCGGCATTTGGGAAAAGCTTGGGAATTGTTAATGTACAGGTATTTAAGTATTATTTTATATAAATAGTTTTAACATCACATAAGTGAAAGAGCATACATTAATTTTTGAATGAAGAACATTATTAACAATAGTACTTTCAGGCAGAGGACTTCACCGTTCGGTAAGGTAGCCTTGTGGACAACTGATCTAAAACACAAACACATAATTCACTACTTTGCGTTGTGACAGGTAAACCTTAAAAGCAGATGTGTAAAAATTGCCGTAGATAATAGTGGAAAAGACTCACTTTGGCTTGAGGGGATTATAGAGATCTTTTCAGAAGTAAAGCCAGACTTGGATAATTTGATAAACTTAGTGATGTGCTAGGTGTTGTGAGGCAAGTGCGAAAGTTAAGATACCTTGTGAGTAGTCACAAGATATTGGGAAGACTGCATAGTCGCTTGACAGAGCTATAGAACCAGTCAAGTGAATTTGATGATCATCTTTGTCATACACTGTCTGGTGGATTGTATTCTCTTGTAAGTTTCTTAAAGTGCTATCACTTTTATATCTGTGAATACATTATGTAATGTTGCTCATAAAAATACTGGAGAGTCCCTGAGAAATGTAATGGGAAACCAAGTGGCTGCACATGACTCCTTCAGACCCAACTCTTCATGCGCTAGGTCTGTGAGCGAGGTGAGGGCTTTACCTTTGCTAAATCTTAGTTGCTTCATCTGTGAAATGTGGATAATAAAAGTATGTTACTCAAAAAATTGTCAATGAAAATGAGAATCAAATGAAATAATACACTCTTGGCATAGTGCCTAACTCATAGTAAGAGTGACATGCAATATTTTAGTTCTTAACTAAGAATTCAGGTTATGATATACATCAACATGCAAGATTCTGAGCCTAATAAGACCAGTTCTGACTTTGGATTTCTTTCAACATTTAATCAGATTTTGAGGGACTATTGGTAAAACAGCTGAATCTAGAAATATATGTGCGTGCGTGCGTGCGTGTGTGTGTGTGTTTGTGTATTAGTCTGTTATGATAAGTGGCCACAATAACATTGATGGTAAGAAGAAATTACTGATCAGGGTGCAGGTGGTGAAAATCTTTTCAGAGGTGTGTGTGGTTGCATGTGTGTGTGTTTACAGAGATTCTTAAGTTTGTATTGCACTTCAGGGCAAAGCCTGATGAGATTACCTGTACACAGTATCTAGTGATTGAGCTAATTTCCAGCCTCATTCCAGAGCCCCACGTGTATGAATCAAATTGCCTTTCTTCCCCACTAGGCGGATGGATGAAGTAGGAACTATTGGGGCTCCGGGGTAACTCAGGTGTGTAGTAACCTTCTCAGATCTGGACCTCACCATTGTGCCTAGCTTTCTGTTTAGAATTAACTTGACATTAATTTCCTATTTCAGATTTGCTTTGGCTCCTCCCAAGCCTACTTTTATTTTTAAATTTACTTTTAATCTTTTGTTTTAATCTTTGGCGGTGGGGGTACAATAACAATAAAACAAAGTCCAAGAGCCCATAAAACTAGACCCTGGGATTTGCAAGGGTGAGATGGAGAAGCCAGTCTCCATACACATTATTTTTTTCTGCATCGCCCAGAAATATGTGCCAGACTATGCTAAGCTACTACAAAAGGTTGCAGTCGTAGACTCAGTCTGCACTAGACACGTGTTTCCTGACTGTGGCCTGGGCATTGGTTTTCTGTCCTCTATTATGGGTACAGATGAATCTGGAGGTGGAGACGGAGTGGAGTTGGGAGGAAGGGAATTTATTAATAAAAGGGGAGCCCACTCTCTAGGTATCTGCAGGCATTTGGGAACTACTGATTATAATTATGTGAACTGGAGGTCCCTCAGTGTAGGTCCCAAACATCTTAGTTTTCTTACCAAGGTAATGAAGAAATGCTGTTTCACTTAATGATGTTACATGTGCTTTAAAATGAGTAGTTTTCTTCTTAAGCATTTCTTTGCAGAACCACATCTCCATCTGTGTCCAGTGGAACGTTACTTTTGTTGGTAAGTGGCAGCACGTGACAGAAAGCAGGATGACACTGGGAAATCCGACACAAATCAGACAGACTCCCCACTCCATACAGCGTAGGACTTCTCAGAGCTATGGTCGCTCATACACGTTGGGGGATCTCTGAAAAGAGGATGCGGACTGTCCACTGTCTACTAGACTTACTGTGACTGTAGAATTGCCTCACGTTTCGTTTTTGAAGCTAATATCACGGGAAGAATGTAGAGAAGATAGTTGAATTTCTTGTGATCTGTGCAAAAACAGTTACATAGTAAAATCTGCAACAGAGCCTAGGTAGATGTCCTGAAAGAATGGTTTATTCAGAAAAAGTACTTAAGGCTAAAGGTTTCTAGGCCTATTACCTACTCAATTTATTAAGGCATTCTCTACAAACTTTCTTTTTTAAATGTGTCTATAAAACTTTTCTCATCTTAAGAATCAGGAAAAAAGTGGATTAATTTATTCTACTCTCAGAACCTGCTTTCCAGTTTTAAAATGCTTTCCATTTAAAAAAAAATGATCAGTTTTCTTTGGAAATTTCAATGTACTCAACACAGGAGAAAAGTGGTTCCAACCTGTGTGTGTATAATTTGATTTTATCAGCAGGGAAAATGATGCTAAGTTGGTTACATTAAGCATTTAGCACTAACTAGGGTGATATCCAAACCAGATTTCATGTCATTAGTGTGTATTCATTACACAGTGTGGAAGATACCCATCAGTACTGTTTATTAATTTAAGTGGACTTTTAAAAATACATGGCGAACAGAGATCCCTGGTCTCCTGGAACTTACATAGCAACATTTTGAGCTGATTTCTTCCCATTCACCGCCAATGTGCATTTGCTGATTCCTTATGCAACTTGTGCCTGACCGGTTGGACCCTCCTGTGGTTCACTCTGTGGACTGTTGCTTCAGATGGGTGTGGCCTTGTAAGCTGCTTCTTAGGGCGGAGCCCAGTGGTTTGTGAGTTGCTTATTGCTTTCATGAGCGACCACCACTGCAAACTATGGCACAGACTTTCTTTCCTTCACTTTAGTTATTTGATATACATATATATATATTTAACACATGTATGTTGTATATAATGTTATATATTATGTTAAATACCACATTGTGTTAAATATTATTTTTAACATGTACATGTATGTGTTTAAAAATATATATGTATTATCAGTATAAGTACTCAATATGCCCTCACAACATTGTTTTAATCTTGTGTCTAGTTGCACTCCGAAAAAAATTAACAGACAAAAAAGTTAATACATTAAAATTAAATCACCTTTTAATATACAAAGATATTTTTTCAACAAATGCTGGAAAGTCAAAGATGAGTCACATAGCATTGCACTTATTTTTTTTATTATCAATGGAAATTGAGTTTACATATAAATAAAATGTCAATCACATCATAACCATCAGGATAGTCAACACATTTATACTTTTTTATGACCTATTTTTTTAACTGCAGTTTTATGTTTGGCTCTTGGCCCACGCAGCAGTTGACGGATTCTGAACAGAGAGGGGAGGGTGGAGCGGAGCCTGTCCCGGGTGCACCCACAGAGTCAGTATGGCCTGTTTGAATCAACAGTTGTCATCTTAGATTATTTTAATCTATTTTCTTTTTAGAGAAAAGCAAAAGGAAGAATGACATGTGAATGGGGAAACGAATGGTAACATTTCTTAATTTGCTTAGTGGAATTGTAATCTTATTCAAATTGGAGCTTTTAAGGCAGTTGCCTCTCACCTGTTATGAAAGGGAAAATAATGCCTCTTTCCTTTGGATAATTGGTGAAGTGTGCTTGTTTTATTTTAGTTACCCCATTCAGTGAAATTGGCCCATGCTTCATTTTTCCAGATATGTTGATATACAGGTAAAATTGTTAAGGAAATTCTTCCTCTAAGATTATATGGCTATATAGAGACTGATTTTGGCAAATACGACGTGATTACCAGACTGTCTCCTTTTACCTAGACTAGTACATTTGAAATGAGATATTTAAAATATAGAGAGCATAGCATGATAAAATAAGAGCCTAATAAACTGTTTTTGGGCCAGCATCAAAACTCTTTGAAATAGGATATCTAAATAGCGTGCATTTTATCTCAGGGAGGCTCGGGTTAGTTCTAGTGTCCAGATGACTATTAATGGGCTTTGTGCTCTGGAGCATATGTTAATAGAAGAGATCATTTTGGATTAATTCAATGTGAATTAATAAGAGATTTATTTGATGGGAGTTGTTTGAAGGTGATGACATTTTAATCTCAACAGGATTTAAGATGTCCAAAAATTCCTTTAGAGATTCAGGAACAATCAATTCAGAGGGCAAATGGAATAGATGTGGATAGCAAAGAACAGGATCAGACATTGGGTTTATGAAGTTTGAAGCCGTTTACAAGAAAAGCCATCTACCATTGAAGTATTGCCCTAGAATCTGAAGAAATGGAAAACATTTAAACTCTCTTAGCAATTCCTGAGTTTGTGAATTGGATAAACAATGTTCTCTTGCATTTTATAGTTCACTTAAGCAATCTGATTTTGATCTGTATATATGGAGTAGACAGCATTCAAATCTTTTTTTTCCCTAAACCAATGAGCAAACACATATGTTCTTGAAAAACTGAACTTTATATGTTGTTCATATGGAAGCTATCTAGCTGGGTATAGGCCCCGAAGCTGACCTTCCTTTTATTTTGCTATCACTTGTTTAATTCTTTAAATTCTTTGTGGGAGACTTTTGATCAAAAGAAACAATTTGCTGTTCTTTTTTTTTCTTTTAATTTTTTAAAATAAAAGCTTCATGAAATGTGTAACTAATAACTCAGTGCTCCTAGGCAGTTGAGGTAAACAGGCATGGAAAAAACATATATTAAAGAGAAGGCTATCCTGTCTTTCCTTTGTGTGTTAAGCTTTGATTCCAAACAGTTGATAGTTTTATTATATGGAAAAACAATAAGAAAATGTCATGGGCTATCATATGCTATGATGATAAGAACAGCTACTTATAACGAAAATCACGCTCCGCAGGATTTGAGACTGAGGTTGCATTACATCATCTCATTCCTCTCACTTTCTAGTCTCATTCAGGATATATGTGTTTGAACTGATATTTGGAAAGATACTCAAAAAGTTTTATCCCCTTTGAGAAAGGGGTTCCTTATAACCTCTTCTTTGCTTTTAAAAATATCCTTCTCTCTTAAATTAATCATGAATAATAAAATTATAGTCACGTTGCTGGATGCAGTTGGCCGATACAACATAGCTGATGCTGGATATACATTTATTTGAATGAATGAATGAGTGAATGAATGAATGAATGAATGAATGTTGGAGGAAACAAATAGCTGAATGGTAGATATCAGTGGGATTTCTGATGTCTTTTGTTGTTGATGGTTTAATATTTAAAGTCTTTCAAGGACACTTGATACAGGTTTTCTACGGTAAAATGTGAGAAAGATTTTCTAATGTTCCTTAGCCATTAATCAGAATCATTATTGAATCTTGGAGGCAGGGTGCAGTGTAGAAACAATTTATTGTAATTCCCTCATTATAGGGAGTAAAAACAGGTTTAGCAAAGTGAGAGGTGCAGTCACATCAACCGGCGATGTGAATCGGGTTTGGAAACTGGACCCATAACTTCTGTACCATTTTTTTGCTCCTTAAGTTTTGATTTTGTACTTTGTTTAGGGTCAAGTTGCCACTAACATAGCTCTTACCTTCAGTGAGTTCTCCTTTAGAGGAAATAAATACTAGTGATCTCAGCTCTCTTTTCAAGTTACTGTGACAGTTGATTTCCTTGGCTGAGTAATTCACTTGATTATCTATTGCAAGATTTTTTGGAGCAAGTGTATTTCACAAATGTGTGTGTATGTATTTATATGAAATCAAAGTAAGTTCATTAATGCTTAATTCATAATATCTTCATAATATTGGAAAACCCAGATTCCTTTTCTTTGAAGGTGCCGTTTTGAGAACGTTAGTCACCGTCTTCTGCAGAAAAAGGATTTTTTAATATATTTAAACATTTTAATCAGTACAGTGAAGTAGTTAGCAGAATTATATTTTAAACTCTAATGCCAATTATTTCCACTACATAAACCTGTCTAAATGATGCTATAACATAGAACCCAGAAATAGTTCTGGATCTTGTTTTTTTAAATACTAAACTGTTTTACTAAAAATGCAGAGAAGGGGAAGGGTCATCAGAGAACATGTATAAAGGACCTGTGGACAAAGCCCAAGTGAAGGAGGTGGAAGTGGCTGGGATGGGGAGAGTGATGGGGGGAAAATGGAGACAATGGTACTTGAACATCAATAAAAAAAGAAAGAAAGAAAGAAAAGAAATATCAGCACAGTTAAAAATGCAAAGAAAGCTTTTAGATGTAAGTTTTAATTTAGAAGGAAATAATTACAAGTAGGGATTTAGATTTTTGCAAGTGGAATATGTTACATATCAGTAATGAAAGATATGTTATATATCTTAATACACATAGAGCATTTTTAGGAAGATAAACGTATTTTTAACGTGCTTAACTATCTTGACACAATATGCATTGAGCTTCTGTCTGCCTCTAAAGGAGCATCCATGTGTCTGTATAGATGGATAGTGATACAGATACGAGAATGCTCACTGCCCCCCCACCCCAGCCCCCAGGTGAGTTTTTTAGCTCACAGTTAAATAGAGGAATGAGCTTAGCAATTCTGAGGCTTGCAGCTCTCATTTAGATTTTTTAACTCCTCTTTATACAATGCACATTTAGCCTCATTGTCTGAATTTTTAAAATATTTTTAAAAGATTTTATTTATTTATTTTTAGAGAGGGGAAGGGAGGAAGAAAGAGAAGGAGAGAAGAAACATCACTGTGTGGTTGCCTCTCATGCACCCCCTACTGGAGACCTGGCCCGCAACCCAGGCATGTGCCCTGACTGGGAATTGAACCAGCGACCCTTTGGTTCACAGGCCAGTGCTCAATTCACTGAGCCACTCCAGCCAGGGCTCATTGTCTAAATGTTTCTGGTGGACCTATTCTAACTGGCATTTTGAACTTTTTTTAACAGTCAATATAGTACAATAAAAAAAAAAATTTAAATGGATTTGCCAAAATTGATAACCAAGTCTCAGTGATGTGATCAAATCTCTGTATATATTTGCTTATATAAATTTATATATTCATATTTATAGTACATCTTATTAATTATAGTAGGACCATTAATACAATAGTTCCCTCAATAATTTTATTAAAATAGTAAAAACCAATGCTATAGTGGTGGTGTCAAGCTGGTTCAATCATGACTTTATAGTCTCACTTTAGTGAGGGGAATAGAAAACTAGTACAAATAGCTAGAAAGCTACCACGTGTCATACATGGTGTCTAGTGTTTCTGTGAGTCTCAGTAAGGCTTGCAGAATTCCTGATGGCATTGAACTAGTTCTTTTCCCAGCCACATCGTGTATAGGCTGGGACTGAGATTCTGCAAGGGACTGGCTGTGGATGCCGCTCCTCTTCAGCTACAGCCTCAGCAGGTACACTTTGTATCCTTTCTAGAAGCATGTCCCCTCCAGGTTTACTAATTAAAATCTTTTATTCCTGCCCTAATGTGGGTAAGTATTAGGATGCTTAGGGTTCAGAGGGTTTTAGAGGTTTAGTCATTTCACCAGCATCACAGGCTGTTGTGAAAATGACTTCCATTTTCTTTGATATCGTGCTCCTTCTCCTCCTGCTGCTTCATTAAAACCCAGAGGCCGGAGAAGACCTTGCTCAAGGTTTGCACATGCTTTTTATCAGACATCTTGGAAGCAGCCTGCTGTGACAGCCTAGAGTGTGTTTTAGGTGTGATACATTGAAGTATGTTCACATCATTTAGGAAGGAAAATATTTTGTTTTGTTTTGTTTTACAGATGTACAGATCAACTTTCAAAATGTCTTCTGAGCATCTTCTAAGACAATTGCATTAGCCTCCTGCTAGTTGACTAATAGAATTAATACTTGTAAAAAGCATTCTAAAGCCACATGCCTTATGAAGTCAATGCTGGGTATGATTTTACAAGTATGTGATCCATTTTTTCAAGTGAAAACGTTAACTGGAAAAGTTCTTGGCACACAAGAAAACATCGTGCAATCTGTTATTTGTCTTAAAGAGAATGACTTGAGGGTGGATCTGGTCTTACAGTATCTAACTTATGATTTGTGAGGGGACTTCCTTCCACTTAGAAGTATTGCAAATGTGATTCTATTTACATAATATGTCATTCTGAAAAATTATGGTGATACAATTCCCGTAAAAATTATTTTTTTTCTAGAACTACTTCAAAGTGTAGTCAACTAAATTAACCACAATGTATTTTTTTAAACGCAACTAAAAAGAACAGACCCCCTTCCCCCCCACAACAAAAAATAAAACTCAAACGACCTTTCTGATACTTCTTTGAAGTTTTAGCCGTTTAACATTCTTTGCGATATATATTATTAAGAGCTCTATTCAACATAAGGAATCAGTGAGTCATGTGGGCTCTAACAGTCTGTTCTGGGGTGGATGAAGGAACTGAAATTTGAAAGGATGGTAATTTAATTAAATCATATTTTCCCTCATTCACTATAGAAGCTGGTTGAGAAGTGTTTAAACTATGACCCTTACTTTTCTTTATAACAATAAATGAGCAAAATCCATTTTTGCTCTGAAAAATATGTAATTTTTTTCAATATTATATCTATTCATTTTTAAGTATTTTATCTTTGTTCCCTTGCTATGTAAAATATTGCCACTTTTTCTAATTACCTTGACATTAATAAATGGGCATAAACCATTTTCTCTTAATCTGTTGGAAGGAGAAGCTTAATTAGAATACTCCGTTCTCATTTTTTTGTGAATCCTACCTTTCATGTAGATGTTTATCTTTTTTGTGTACCTTGATTTATTTCATTTTGGGCCACCTTTGCTAGATTTTACTTATGCTAAGGAGAAAACATTAAACTTCAAACACTGTGGTGTGTCATTTGTCCATGGAGGGATTAAGCTGTGTTACTAAGGACACTGTGTGCAGTGGAGAAATCAAACCGGAAGTTGTGGAGGGAAAGGCGGGCGGTCCTCATCACGATTTCAGATGCAGGGACGGCTGGTACTCCCTACCCGAGAATGTTGTCTTGTGTAAGCCTGGTTAAAACGATATATCTTTTTTTAGCCAAACCTTTTGTATTTTCAGTGATAACTGATTGCTTAAGCTTCCCTTTGATTTCTTTTTGTGTCCTTTCCGTTTTAGTTCTGCTTTTGTTGACCACTAGTACAGTCGCGCCCCCCCCCCTACCCCGTCTTCCATGGGTTGGTACACATTCCCATCTTCTGCCACTTCTGACAGAAGAATAGATGTCTCCTGAAATGTCAGCATCAACAAATAAGACATGTCTCCTGAAATGTCAGCATCAGTAAATACAATGCAAACATTCCAAATTAAATTAGTTATCCAGTGTCCCAGCTCAGGGACTAACCATAGTGTGACACCCAGGCAGAGACCACACGCCCTCCCCCCTGCCCTCCCCTCCCCCTGAGAGGCCAGGCAGGTGTGTATTGACCACAGTCCTTCATCTATCAGTGTCTTGTTGTTGTTGCAAGAAGGAGATTCTATGGCTATTTGATGAGTCACATTATTTGTATATAAGAGGAGCAATGTACAAAGTTACACAATTTTGACATTATTCAGTAGGTGAATTTTTACCTTACCAACAACTTCTTGTACATTCTCTGGGTTCAGTGATTCATAGGATAAAAATTTTGCTTGACCGGCTTTCCAGAAAGGAAGGCGCACCCATATATCACAAGCCAGCATGGTTCTTCAGCACTGGTGAGAAATTATAGATGAAAACGACTTGAGACATGTTATTAATTTGGGTTTTCTCAGGACATTTTGGATAATCATGGTGCAACTAACTCCATTAAATCTGTCCTGTGGCAGAGTCGGCTAGCAAAGAAGGCTCATTTTACTAGTCTGTGACAGGTGGATTTTTCCAAGAGACATTTGGGACAACAGCCACACACAGCAGGGGGGTGAAGGGACCCAGGCCTGGAACCTCAGGCCTCAACCTGCCTTTGTCTCTGCTCTCTTACCGACACAACACAAATTGTTCCTTATGTCCTTTCTACCCTTAGAGTTCTGAGGCATTGGACTCCAGTAGAGGAATTTGTCACAGTGTTCTCATTTTGACCCTGCTCCTGGATGCCACTAACTTGAAAGGCACCACTGAGCTAGCTAGCGTGTGAAGCTGAGCCATAGAAAATTCTAATATTTTGCCATTTGGAGCTATGAAGTGACAGTGTCTTCTGGTTCATTTGAAATTTTACTGTAGGCTGCTTCCAGTGTGCTCCCAATGGCGGAACCAGTGCTGTTCCCCCAAGGCTGTACCTAGAAACCTAGGGCTGAGGGAGATTCCCCATCATTGCTGGAGACAGTTCTGGGGAGACTCAGCCTGGCCACCATGGGGCACACCAGGTCCTCCTGCTAAATTTCAGACACATTCCCGAATGGGGCTTAATCGTATTAACTTCTGATGTTCTCTCACCTGACTTTTTGTGTGTCATTGGGCAGATCAGCTTTGCAGGAGATTTTGCTGTGTCTGTGGCAGAATCTTATATTCTCGTAAGCCCTTTTGTTGCTGTCTGAGAAAGCAAGAAAAATTGTGTCTTTCTATCAAACATTTATAGTCAAAATCCTAAAAAAAAAAAAAAAAAAAAAAGAAAGAAGGAAATTTAACAGTAGAGCAGAGAGGAAACATTTGTTCTCCTCTATTCCTTAAAGTAATGGGGCAGTTTTCACTTTGTAGCATGCTATTTCCGTTTTTGACTGTGTTGATATTTTGGTAGAAACTATATTTATATCTCAGTTGCACAGTGTGTAACAATATTGAGTTCCAATTTATGTTGTTTATATATATGCATATCATATAAATAAACATGTAATATATATTTCATAAACATAAACATGTATATATAGTCTATAAACATAATATGTATACAAAGTCTACATAATACATAGCATGTATAAATATGTAAGCATATATATATATATATATATATATATATATCACTGACTATAAGAAATTGAGCAAAAATTTATAATTGGCAGGCAGGAAAAACTAATAGGAAGGATAAAGCTAGTATGAATCTTTTAGTATTCATAAAACCATTTTAAAATAAATGGGCCATTCTATGATAAAAATACTCTAAATGTAAATTGTTGGCTTTAGTTCCAATTTTTTGCTGTTTTTAAAACTGACGTTGTTGCCCAGAGGAAGTTTTTTATTTTGCACCTTAAAAAGTCTTGAATAGAATAAGTAAATTGTTCTAGATTAGATTACATGTCTGTACCCTTTCAATAACCCTATGTCTTTCTTTTCCTTCTATTTTTACAGATATGGTCCGGAAAAAGAACCCCCCTCTGAGAAACGTTGCTAGTGAAGTCGAGGGCCAGACCCTGGAGCCCATAGGTACAGAAAGCAAGGTATCGGGAAAGAACAAAGAATTTTCTGCAGATCAGATGTCAGAACACACGGATCAGAGTGATGCTGCAGAACTAAATAATAAAGAGGAACATAGCTTGCATGCCCAAGATCCATCTTCTAGCAGTAAGAAGGACTTAAAAAGTGGAGTCCTGAGTGAGAAGCCTGGCTTCAATTATGAAAGCCCCAGTAAGGGAGGCAACCTTCCCTCCTACCCACATGATGAGGTGACAGATAGAAATATGTTGGCTTTCTCATCTCCAGCTGCTGGGGGAGTCTGTGAGCCCTTGAAGTCTCCTCAAAGAGCAGAGGCTGATGACCCTCAAGATATGGCCTGCACCCCTTCAGGGGACTCACTGGAGACAAAGGAAGATCAGAAGATGTCACCAAAGGCTACCGAGGAAACAGGGCAAGCGCAGAGTGGTCAAGCTAATTGTCAAGGCTCAAGCCCAGTTTCAGTGGCCTCAAAAAACCCACAAGTGCCTTCAGATGGGGGTGTGAGACTGAGTAAATCCAAAACTGACTTACTGGTAAATGACAACCCAGACCCGGCACCTCTGTCACCAGAGCTTCAGGACTTTAAATGCAATATCTGTGGATACGGTTACTATGGCAACGACCCCACAGATCTGATTAAGCACTTCCGAAAGTATCACTTAGGACTGCATAACCGCACCAGGCAGGATGCTGAGCTGGACAGCAAAATCTTAGCCCTTCATAACATGGTGCAGTTCAGCCATTCCAAAGACTTCCAGAAGGTCAACCGCTCCGTGCTTTCTGGTGTGCTGCAGGACATCAATTCTTCAAGGCCTGTTTTACTAAATGGGACCTATGATGTACAGGTTTGTGCTCTGTATTGTGATCTCTTTGTACACAAAAAGCTGTTAGTAATGCAATGTTAAAATCCAGCTCCCAATACCAAAGGGGCAGCTTGCTAGATCCAGAGAAAAGACAAACACACTCCATTAGCTAGTGCATGCGAATGTGCATTCGATGCTGTCTTCACACTCTCATCATGGAAGTTAATCCCGGTATTTCTGTTATGTTGGGAAAAGTCTTTTCATGAAATTAGCTAGGCTTCGAGTTTCTAGACATACTTCATGGTAGTTTGATTTTTTTTCAGTCTTCCAAAAATGACACAGATCTTTATGGCTCTACGTGACAGTAATTCATGCTTTGTTCTAGTTTTAGATTATGAGTCTTTTCAAGACTCATAAGCTATAGTCTTCTGTGAGGGTCTTTCTTATGACTCGGATTAGGATTTGATTTGGTAGTCAGTCCAGTGTCAAATTGGACTAGATTTAGGTCATGTTGACAGCAGCAGAGATGGATTCCCGGAAAAGCAACATAATTGCAAATGAAAATTTGGAAATAAAATATTACATTGATTAAAAAGAAGTCAAAGGGATTGTAAGTCCCAGGGGCACCAGAATGACCTTGGTATGGTCCAATAAATCATTCCTTTCTTCAGTTAAGGAAAATAGTAATTTATGGAAGCATTTAGAAGCAATTTAGATTTCTATTTTTATTAAACTTCGTGTTCCTCTTTGATTTCCTCTTCTGCCTTTAGATTATGGCATATATGAAATGAAAAAAAAATACCATTTCAAATAGAATGAATTTCAGAACTGAGTCTGAAGAAATGTATTTATTTTATTTTGGCAATTTTAAGCATAGTCAAAACTCATGGTAAGCTTGAGAAAAGTGTATTAGTTTCTATGAATAGTGTGTAGACTTTTATAGTGTTATTAGGCCAGGAAGTTTCAAAACATTTGCTTTAATATTAACCTTCTTTAGGAGTGAGTAGAAGAGGTATCGAAGAACTAATGAAATCACATCACACTTAAGTGACCTCTTAAATTTCGTATAAGTCATTCTTATCAACTTGGTAGCTACAGTGCATTTGATACAGACCTGTCTGTTGGCCTAGCGCCAATTCAGAAAGGCAAGCAAAGGGGTTATAAATAAGAGGTAATGAACATATTTGTAATCCCCGTAAGAAGAACCAGAAGAGAAATTTCCAAGTCCTTATTTAAAAATGTCAGAATGGCAATCTCATCATTTTCAGGGAGACATAAAGAACTCTGAAAAAGCCAATTTCGTCTTTGTAGTGCTCCCTGAAAGATCCCATCTTTCCTTGTGAATTTCCACAAATAGAATTATTTCTGCGGAGCAGCAAATTAAGTCGGTGTAGTTATTATGCACGAAAGCTCCGTGCTTTGAACTGCCGTCTCATTAAGATCATTGCACTGTCTCATGTCAGGTACACTGGGCTGTCAGACTATGACTGGAAAGCAAATACGTGTTTTAGATAAAAGGGTTAGAAGGGAATAATGTCAGTACGTGAAACGGCGTTTTATAATTAGCGAGTAATACGATGTTAATACCTGGATTTCCGGCTGGAGTTTCCGTTCGTTCACTCTGGGGACGACTTCTGAGGGAAGCTGAGCTGAGCTGTCAGGAAAGCTCTAGAAGGCAGATCACTAAGGCCTATAGTCTGGAAGAGTTCAGATTTTTAAACATACTTCCATTCCCCCCTCCAAGCAGTTATTTGTTAGGTTCTCAGTTATTTATAGAAAAGTTTATGTTTGGGTAGAGCGAGCTGGACACTTTTCCTGGGCGGTGATCTTAGAAATAAAACAGATGTGCGAGCTATCTGAGTTGGAACTAATAGAAGTGGAAACAAAACAGCTGATCCTGGACAAAGCTGTCTCCTCGACGTCCATGTGGCAGCGCACAGCCAAGGGGACCCATGTGGCAGCAAAGAGCATGATGAAGGAAGATAATCTTGTTAAGATCCTTTTTTTTCCCGCCAAAGAGAAATCATATGTCTAAACATAGAAAAATAGCAGTCTGTGGGAAAAGTGGGTGATTATTTTTAAAAAATTGCATTTAGAAACAAGTCTAAAGAGAGTTAACTTTCATCAGTTTAGGAAGAGAACACTAAATATACTTGTAGGCCAAATGCTAATCTCGAATTCTTTGCCCATGCACCAGATGTTGCTGCAAAAACTCGTCTGAAGATAAGTAACTTATTAATATTTTTATGCTGAAATAAATATTGAACAGCTTCCCTAGATGCCTAAACAGAACGAAAGCACATCTGAAGTCCCCCCCTTCTCCCCGCCTGTCTGTGTGACTGAGATGCTGCGGAAGACAGGCGTCTTTCCTTGGCACTTGAATTGTGTGGAGGCTAAAAGCTGTGGGAGAGAGAATGCTGACGGTAGAGTTTCTTTAATGCAGTTTTGTCAGAAATTTATGGTAAGTTAATGGCATGTGTGTGTTCTGATCAAAAGATGTTGATCAATATGAGTATTACAGACAATAATCATTCCATTCTAGGAACTAGTTCTATCTATCCGTAATTTAAGCTAATTGAAGTGATAGATGAGTAATTCATTACATTTTTTTCAATTAAATTGGCTTTTTTTTTTTAACATTCAGGAGAGTTGGTGGTTAATGATAGATTTATGGCATTTCAGGCAAAGAAAAAAGGAATGAGGGCCCGAGCACAGGACTTAGGATCTCCGGCTCTGATCTGTGTTTTGGTTTGATGTGGATGGTTTTCAATAATTTGACTGGAGCATAGACATGAATTACACTGTTGGGAAAAAGAACTAATGTAAACACATTTTAAGATTTTCAGATCCAAGTTTGGATTCTTTGACATATATTTGGGGGACTAATTGAGGTTGAGTCCTGTTCGTACTGACAGTAGCCACTTCTGCATACATTTTTATTGAAAACAATGACGTCGGAGAATTACAAATTTGTACAAATAGTGTCACAGAACAGTGTTGTTTTGTCCGGAAGGCTAGGTAGAGGCCCGGCTGGATAATGGGATTCACTTTGAAGGGCCACCATAAAACCAGGCTAGTCTTTTCTGAAGCCTGTTAAAATCACATCCTCTCAGAGCATCTTGAGGTGAGTGTGCAGCCCTGAAATCAGAAGAGCTGTGGATTCTTTACTGAGAAAAACAAGAAAAGATATATAATGGCTAAGAGATAGGATGCAAACACGTTTACTAGCTTAGAGCTCATTGACTTTACCTGGATGTCAGTGTCTCCATTTCTAAGTTTTTCCTGACTGTTTTATCAATTATGATGCTTAAAAATGTAAAAATAATGGATGTGGCATGATCGGGAAGCCCTCCATGTAATTTTTACTACCTGTATTCAGCCTTTGAGGCTCACACAGGGACTAATGATAGGACAAGAGATTGAGTTCAAAAAGTAATTACAGCTTCTTTCTTTTTAATCTGTTTTATTATGCTTATATTTAAACCATCACTGAATGGAGAGGCCTGCGTTGTTAAACAGCGAGGGGGCTGTTTCATTAGGGCTTAAAGTGCTGTGCATTAGGGGGGGTGTGTCATCTTTATGGGGGACTCTTAGCCCTGAGACCAGGTTATAAAAGCTGGAGTCCTGTCAAGTCGTGCTTCCCACGGGAAAGTGTTTTCGTTACCCCAAGTTTATAAATGCTTACGCTGTGCATGTTGCCTTTTCGTATTACTAAACCCTTTCTGTGATGCTGCCTTATTCAGGACTGCAAAGAGGTAGCTATCAGATTCCAGCTATTACATTCATTCTGGCTCTGAATGAAATGCTTAAGGTTCTCAGAGGAGCGTCACGGCTAACTCACCGGTGACTGTCCTGCGTTTGATCTAGGAGCACTGGGTCTCTGTTCTGCAAATATTTTTATCAGAGTGGCACAATATGTCATGTTAGATGCAGGAAGGACATATTCTAGAGACAGGAAGTCATCCTTTGTATTTGTATTTTTAACATATTTAAATCTGAGCATTGTCGACCCTTCACCTGTGCCAGTATGTTCATTTGATTGAGGGTGGGGGTCAGAGTTGGTCTGGGAAAAAAAATCAGAGAACATTAATTTCATTTTGGTCTATTTTGACTCTTCTTGAATTTTCTTTCCAAATATTTATTTTTTTGCCATGTGGTCTCCTTTGATCTGGAGTCGAAGGGAAGTTGTAGATCTTAGCAGGTCCTGTTTCTTTGTTTTTTTCAGTCGAGGACAATTGAACTTCAGAACAACTGGTGAATGAGGCTTTAATCACTTCAGACTGCCTATAGAGTTCCAAATGTTTGGCATATGACCCGTAGTCATATTCAGGACTGTGTCTCTTTAACAAGTAATAAAGTGTGCAAAACAAACCACATGCTCACCCTAATGCCATAAAACAAAGCAAAGTTTTGGCCTTTACCCGGTTACTGTCATTGTGGAGATGGCCCAGCTGGACAATGCACCACCCAGGTGGAGCAGGGTCGTTAGAACATCTTCACCTGTCCTTTTCCCGGCTTGATGGTGAAATCTCTACTTGCCTTTTTTACTTTGGGGTCGCTAAGGATAAATGTCAATTACTTCTTCATCTTTGGTTTATTTGCTATCAATGAAAGAACAGGTATCACTTTCTTAAATGTAGTATTTCTAGGTAGAATGTTTAGAAGGAGAAATTATTATCAGTGCATGGAATCAAATGTAGTGTTATTTAACTCTTAATAAAACTTTTATTCTCTAATGGCTGGTTCTGCTAAGCATATCAAATCAACAGAGTATTCAGTGCTGTGTGTTTCTTGGGTCATTGTAATTGTAGTGCACACACAGCTGATGGATGCACAGAAACATTAGGTGAGTGTTAAGCCCAGAAAAGTTTGGAGAAAAAGAGTAATTCCCTCTCATTTTTCAATTTTCTTCATAGCATCTATTTCTGAGAATAATTAGACCATAAACCTTCTGAATTCTCCATCCTATGATTTTAAAGTTTAATGTTAAGTGTTATACATTTTCAGAATATAAGACCTTTGTTTAATTTTAATTGGAAGTCAAATGTAAAATTAACTCTTGTATTATTTTCATTTGATCTATATTTCTTTCATCTGTTAGCTTACATAATCGAAATTGCACGTATCTTCAGCTTTTTTTCCCTTTAATGTTGGATTCACTTCTAATAATCACTAACATTTATTAAAGGTTTCATATGGGCATATGTAGCTCTAAGCTCTGCACATGTATTAGTAAGTTATCTTCATTTAAAAAAACTCTTGAAGTTGACATTGCCATTATGTCCATTTTTTAAAAATGAGGAAATAGGCATAGAGGAATTAGAGCGACCTGCCCAAGACTCTGGAGTTGCAGAAGTGGGGTAAATAGGATATAAACCAGAGTAGATAGGCTACAGAACCTTGTCTGTACTACTGTTATGATATGTTGACTCCCAATTGCATGTAAGGAAGGAGATGTAAGCATATATATCAGAGCTGTGATGTATACACTGTGCGAATCACACTGAATTTGGGGACATAAGTGATGTACTATAATGTTGCCTTTTTTAACTTGCTAGGCTTATAATTGATATCTTTGAAAAGAAAATTAATTTTCCTGATTTGCCTTTTTTAAATTACCATGATTCATGGTCATTGGTACTTTTGGTCCAGAAGCTGGTTTTGATAGAGTAAGAGCCAAATGTTGATCCAGTCAGTCAAGGGCAGTGTGATATCTTATTCCCGGATTCAGGTATGTGTCATCCATGTATTTGATTTAGTTTATATTTCTCTCATATGGAAGGCTTTGAGGAATTTATGATTTAATAGGTGGTCTTAGAGTTATATTGTCCTTTTTTGTCACTAGACACAATCTTGGTTGGATTTTCTATCAAGATTAAATGGTAAGCAGATGCACCCAGCTCCAAGGTTATTCTCCAAGACTGTAATTAAAATTTAACTTTTGCTTATGAGTGAGTACAGGACTGGGTGTGGAGGCAACAACAAAAAAATCTGAATACTTCAGAGTGTCTAATTGGAGTGTATCGCATACCGCAACCATGCTTGGAACTGTAGGATTTCCCTGGATGCTGAGTGTAAGGAAGTATGGGCTACGGAGAATTCAGAGAGAGTTTGCTTGAACTCTCTAGCAATAGTAGCTAGAGAGAGCTACTGTTCTTCTTGAAGATTTAGATGACCTGTAAATGCGGAATCAAAGAACACCCAAATTCTTTGGAATCTAACAATCAACAATGGTTTGTTCAAAGATCTGTTTTTCCAGCTGATAGGTGGCTGCGCTTTGCAATTCCATGGACACCTCAAAGTCAACATGTGTAAAACTAAAGTTGTTTGTTCCTTTCCTAGAACAACTTTTTTTAAACCATTGTTTGTTCTCTTTTCCCATTTTCAAGTCAGAGCCCCTTCCACTATTTCAAGCCCTCACTTCTGCTTTACTCACTTCATTTCCTGCACCTGAGAAGCCATTCCATGGCTTGTTTCAAATGCCAACTCATTTGGCCACGGCTGGGTTGGCACCTCCTTCCAGAAGCCTTTGCTGACCCGTCCCTGTAGATGAGCTTCCTCTACACTGTCGTGGACCTCGGTACATCCCTCAGCAGAAGTACACATTCCACTGTTGGTGTCATCGATTGATTTGGGGGCTTTCTGCATTAAGTCACAGACATCTGGAGTTTGGGACTGTGTCACTTCAGTGTGTAACCCCTGTGCTTGGCGTAGTAGGGGTGCAACAAAGCACCCTTTTTAGAGGAAAGATGCTCCACAGTGATGTGACTCTGTTTCCCCATTAAGACACTCTTTAGAGCATGCTTGCCGTTTCTGTTTATCTCTGTTAGGAGCCGGCTGTGATGGTGAGTCAGTACATGGGCAACGCGCAGTCCACTTGCACTGCACTTTCTGTTTTGTTTGCAATTTTCTACCCAAAAGATTGTCTTCCAGATTCCTGACCGACTTTAAGATTTATTAGTGTTCTATCAGCCCAAATGCCAAATTACCATAGGGAATTGGTTCAGTGTTATGGTGAGTCAAATGAGAAACCAGGTTGGGGTTTGACTGTGTATTACTGTATTCCAAAAAAGCTGATGGCAAAAATGTGCGTCATGAAGAATAGGCAGTATTTTACCTTTAAATTTGCCCCTTAGACCAGTTTAAGTTTTGGTTCCTCCTCCCCCCCAAAAATCGTTGGCTCTTATAAACCCCAATGAGAAGGGTGTTTGTTCCAGTTATGCCAGTGACACAAGGAAAAGGCTGTGATGGCATGAGACTAATGATTGACATCTAACTAGACTTGTCATTGAACTTTTAAAGTCTCCATCAAGGTATATCATTGAGGCATATTAGATGCTGCCGTGTTTTTTGAAACACGGTACTATGCAGACACCTACCCTATGTGATGAGTACATTAACTCTGACTAGTTATTTTCCACTGAGATTGGCCCTTGAGATTTCTTCATATTATTTGTACCTTCGATATTTGAACAGTGATTTTTTTTAACACCATAGCTTTTTATTGTTTAGGCTTTTACTTTTTTAAACTATCAGCCCATAACCTCAAGCTTTCTTAAATGAGTACCCTCCTAATTGTCTCCGTTGCTATCAGTTATGGTACTTGAAAATGAACCACATCTGAGAAAGAGTTTGTGTTTAGTTAAACGACTCTTTTTGTTCCATTGAACAAAAGTACATATGCTAAAGTGTCATTTTAAGAGTTCTGAGGATTTAAAAAAGTCTCTTCCTGTGACATATTCTTTTAGATATTATTCTTACTACTTTGTTCCATATTATTAGGAGGAAGCCCATAAATTGAGGTGAAGTATAAACCCTTTATATTTTTAACTTCTACGCTGAAACATTTTTGTGGACAGACATATATATGTGAATTATAAATGAAAGCCATGGAACATACCACATGGAAGGAATAGTGTTTAAAAGCCGAAGGGTAAAATAGAATAAACACCATCATGTCCTCAGTCAGTGAAAAACAATTTAAAATCTGTCCTTTTTTGTGCTTTACCAGGTATGTTGAGTGTTTCTCTATAACTTTAATTCACAAGCAAATGGCTTTACAGTCATTTGTTTGTGGCTGAAAGATAGATTTTGTTCTTTTTTTTTCAAAGCAGCCCTATGTGTCAGGTTGGGTAAGTAATAATGGAACTATGAATTGCTATGGCTTCCTTATCCCAGGTAACTCAGGGGCCACAGTGAGAAATTTCTCTGCATGCTCACATTTCCCACAATAAGTTCATTCATTCATCTGGAATGTATTGAGCCCCTGCTTACTTGCAAAGGTATAGAAAATACCATTGCTTCTGTCCAAAAAGGAGTATAAACAGAAGTATGAGCTTAGTAACACAGCATATAACTTTCTCATTTACAGCTGAGAATACGAGGAGTGCCAAGCTTATGACTCTGTCACCGACTGGCTTTCCTGCTCCCACCCGTTCAGTCTTTTCATCCCACTGGCAGGATAAATTCAATTAGTTTATTTTATTCATTAATAATCCTGTTTATGTGATTAGGACTGTAGAGTGTGCTGTCTACTAGTGTATTCACGAGTCACATGTGGCCATTTAAATTTCAGTTAATTAAAACTAAATTAATAAAAATTTTGTAAAACTACTTAAATTTAAAGATCAGTTCCTTAGTTGCATTGGCTCTATTTCAGGTACTCAATAGCCATCTGTGGCCGGTGGCTACCCTAGGCAGGCTAAGCTGCAGAACATTTCTCTCATCTCGGGAAGTTCTGTTGGGAAGTTCAGCTCTGCCCTCGAGTTTGCAAATCCCTTTCACACTCCTTTCCTCACCTGCCCCTCACAACCACCCTAATAATAATGGGCAAGGCCTACAGTGTCAATTATATCCATGAATTGTATCTATGAGGATACCGAGGTGTCAGGATATTCAATAATGAATCTTCCCATAGAATTTCCATATAGTACCTCCTTTGGGAGCACACAAAGGCAAGTAAAGATAAATGTAAATGAATAAGGATTTTATCTACGATGTTTGATCTTGAACTATGAGTAATCTAAAGGCAGAGGTATGGCATAGCTTGTTTAGGTTTGTAATCTGATATTTGTCACAGAGAGAACACAAGTTAAACATTCAGTAGTTACTTAGCTACTGACTGTATGAATGAATAGTTGTAGTGTTTGGTTCAAACAGAATTTATAGTTAAATAGAAATTTTAAAATGTGGCTAAGGGGCTACTGAATTAATGGGTTACAATTAAAGTTCTGGTTAGCAAAAGAAAGAAGATGGAAACTTATCATCTCTATTTTGCTTGAGATCTTTTTTTTTAGTATAGTCATACCTAGGGATCGATCGGATTTTTTGTTTGTTTTTTGTTTTTTTACTTCTTGCTGTGTTTAACCATTGGAAAAGTTTGAGATAATTTTTTAAAGATTTTATTTATTTATCTTTAGAGAGAAGGGAAAGGAGGGAGAAAATGTGGGAGAGAAATATTGATGTAAGAGAGGAACATTGATTGGTTGCCTCTCATACATGCCCAACCTGGGACTGAATCCACAACTCTGGCGTGTGCCCTGACCAGGAATCGAACCGGCAGTCTTTCCCTTCATGGAATGATGCCCAACTGACTGAGCCAGAATGGTCAGGGCTGAGATAATTCTTCATGCAGGCACCATTTCGTGGCAATAATGTTCACTAAACTCTAACAGTGCACATTTATCTTGCATGGCTATTCTTGCTGTGTACTTGTGTTTAACCTAGAAAAGAACTGCTTTAAATTAACATTTGTGAGTCATGACAATCAAACGAAGATGGTCAATAGTCTTGGTACTGTCTCCTAAAATTGTAAACCATGTTTTATTTTAGAAGGGTGTTTAAATGATATACATCAGTTATATTTCATTGTGACCTAAGTGTATAGCTCCTACAGACTGTAAAAATTGCCACAAGATAGCATTCAGATCTATTTTTCAAAGGAAAAAGAAACAGAACACTGAATAATTATGTTTTCTAAAGTCAGCTTTATAATGTGAAGTGTATAATTCTAATACTGTATTAGCGTTTAGTAATATAAATACTAATGTGTTGTACTAGTATCTATGGAGGTAAACCAGTAACCTACAGAAGTGTCAGTACTGTTGTCTTGCCATCAGAGGAGGTCCTTGTGTGTTTATTCATTTGCTTCAGTGTTTTGGGAAGAAGAGTCAGTAGTATGAAGGCATTCTTCAGCATAGAATATATAACCATTCAAAACATCCTAAATAATGGAGTTGGCTGATTTTCCCTAGGTGAAAACACGACGTTTAGACATATAGATACCACCAACTTAAAAGATTTAATGTACCATATTTTTTGGACCATAAGACACACCAAGGTTTTAGAAGAGGAAAATAGGAAAAAAAATTGAAGTAAAAAATGTGGTTTTAAAAAAATGTGTCTTATAGTCTGAAAAATACAGTAGCTATCATAGTAGCTTAGATTATCCTAAACCAAAATACCTTACTGGCAGGTCATATATATTTTTTTTAGCTAGATGGCCAAATGGCCTTTCTTTTGTGGGTTTTATATCTGATAGTCATTCTTAGCCTGGATTTTCTGATTCTTAAAGTTTCTATCCAACGAATACAGCAAAGGATGTTGTGATGCTTAGTAATAACTTGTATTTCACTTCAAATTCACATTTTTGTAATTCCTTAACACCATTTATGCTCTCTGTTCATCCTTTGTGTGTAGACATGGAACATGAGTCTTGAAAATTGCAAAACAAAGGCATCGTGATGATGCGTTGTGGTTTTTCAAGAATCCCGGGTCTACAAGCGGAAGTTGACAATATTTCATACTTGGAAGCTCGGCAACTCTGAAGCAATGTGGTGGCTAACACAAGCAAATTTCATATCTAGATTTTGTACACTCGCTTTTCTGGGCTTAGATTACAGGAGAATGGGATAGTTTAGAATTTGCTTCTTTTGCTTCATATTGAAGCCCAGGAGCAAAGTACCTGGGTTAATGGCATCCCCTTTTTATGCTTTGGTTGTGAAAACAAGGTTTCTCCTCACCTCCAGTGAATTGAGGGACACATGGAGGGATTTTGCAATGTAGTAATAAGCACTCCATTTCGGTGCAAAGTTTAGTTGCTTGAGTCACCGAAGTGCTGGGTCGGAGTGATGAATAGACTATCTCCTCCTGTGGTCTGGTTCTGCCATTTCTCATACCGCAGCTTGTCAGGTGCCCCCTGGATGGGTACCCCATTCTTCCCCTTCCGGTTAGATGATGCTCTGCTGTTGACAGATTGAAATCTGTGCACTTGCCGTGGTGATACAGACATTTGTGAAAAGCGAAACATCGTCACCCTTCCCATGAAGGCTGTGGGGGACTTTCATAAATTACTATCTTAATGGACAGAGTAAATGTTGAGCTGTTTTGTGTGTTCGTGCACATTTCCTAGAACTTTAATACTGAAAATAAATTCACAGGCTGCACTGATTGAAAAGCTAGTGGGCAGAGAGGTTAAGTCATGGGATCCAGGTCACAGGTCGCTGTCTGTGTGGAGGGATGGACTTCAGTCTCAGTCCTGTATGGTGGAGGCACAAACGTATTGCTTGATGTGTGAAAGGAATATTGTTTGCATATTAAGTAGAGCCTTTTAAATGATTTTGAGATGCTGGAGACTTTTCTCATGGACTGATTTGGATATGAGCAGTGATCACACATGTCATTTTTGAGCAGCTGTTGAAGACGGCAGAACATGATTATGCTACGTGCTTCATCTATGACATCTGGTTGCTGGGCAAAAAAAATTCTCTGATAGTTGGAAGACACACTTTCGCTCTCCTTGGAGTATTTCAGTCAGAGACTCGATATGAAGCCAGACGTGGTGGCTGGTTGGTGGTGGCACTTGGTTAAGCTGTGCAGTGAGGTGCAAACTGGGGAGAGCGTAAGGACTTTATGGAAAGTGCCCTTTGAAGGCCTTTGTTGCCTTGATGACTGTACAGTCTCCTGATTTCTGGTAGAACCCTGAGCTGTGGCATTTTTTTATGGTAGAGTAATTTGTATTTTGGCCTTTGGACATCCCATGACCCACTCTCCGGAGGGACCAGGTCTTTGCTCTGAGACAGAGCCTCACCCCAGTAACTGTTATATTTTCTTCTTTCCATTTGTCCTGTGTTGAGAAACCTTTTAAACATTTGCATCAGCCTTCCTTCACTGAGACTTTAAGTCCACTGCATTCATTTCATTTTTAATCTAACGGCTCATGCACAGGCTTTAACTATAAGCCATTTTTATCATGTCTGCATTGTTATGTTACCTCCAAAATAAACTTCATCTTTGCCTGCAGTCTCATTGCTGTAGAAACTGAACAGAGGATTTCCTTGGAGAAGTTCAGCATTGAGGAATCTCTGAGCAACTGCTTTGGTTTTGACAGCCATCCTTAGCTTTGTCAGAAGAAATCCCACATGGTTTGGATGCTTCTGCAAGCGCTGGATTAGGAAGAGGCAGTAGTAAAAATCTACTCTGTTGAAAATTGTTTTCTTAGCTTTTTTTTCTTTCTAAAAAGCATATGTTATTAAATCCTTTCAATTACTTAACAGTCCTTTTATTTCTTACCTTCTTCTGATATCATGGCCAAAATGTTTAGCATAATGAGCCTCTCATTGAGTAGCTATTGAATAATGAAGAGTGAATTTACTTGGCTCTGATTATTCAAGTGATTTCCTAATAAGCACAAGTACTGTTGTATTTTTTGATGTGTAATACTTGCCAGTGTCCCCTCCTCCCTCCTACAGAGACCATTGAATTAATGAAACTTAGAGTAACATCCATCTGTTCTATACCAGGTCACTTCAGGTGGAACGTTCATCGGCATTGGACGGAAAACACCAGATTGCCAAGGAAACACCAAGTACTTCCGCTGTAAATTCTGCAATTTCACGTACATGGGCAACTCATCAACTGAACTAGAACAACATTTTCTTCAGACTCACCCGAACAAAATAAAAGCTCCTCTCCCCTCCTCTGAGGGTGCAAAACCTTCAGAGAAAAACTCCAACAAATCCATCCCTGCACTCCGATCCAGTGACTCTGGAGACTTGGGCAAGTGGCAGGACAAGATCACGGTCAAGGCAGGCGACGACACTCCGGTTGGCTACTCAGTGCCCATCAAGCCCCTTGATTCCTCCAGGCAAAATGGTACAGAGGCCACCAGTTACTACTGGTGTAAATTTTGTAGTTTCAGCTGTGAGTCATCTAGCTCACTTAAACTGCTAGAACATTATGGCAAGCAGCACGGAGGAGTGCAGTCCGGCAGCCTTAATCCAGAATTGAACGACAAGCTTTCCCGGGGCTCTGTCATTAATCAGAATGATCTGGCCAAAGGCACAGAAGGGGAGCCAATGACCAAGGCAGAGAAGGGCTCTAGCGGCACGAAAAAGAAAGACTTCTCCAGCAAGGGGGCAGAGGATAATGTGGTGACCAGCTACAACTGTCAGTTCTGCGACTTTAGATATTCCAAAAGCCATGGCCCCGACGTCATTGTTGTGGGGCCGCTTCTCCGTCATTATCAACAGCTCCATAACATTCATAAGTGTACCATTAAGCACTGTCCATTCTGTCCCAGAGGCCTTTGCAGCCCAGAAAAGCACCTTGGAGAAATCACTTACCCGTTCGCTTGTAGAAAAAGTAATTGTTCCCACTGTGCGCTCTTGCTTTTGCACTTGTCTCCTGGGGCGGCCGGAAGCTCAAGGGTCAAACACCAGTGCCACCAGTGCAACTTCTCCACCCCTGATGTGGACGTGCTCCTCTTCCATTACGAGAGCGTGCATGAGTCCCAGGCATCGGATGTCAAGCAGGAAGCCAACCACCTGCCAGGATCATCAGATGGGCAGCCGTCAGTCAAGGAAAGCAAAGAACACTCATGTACCAAATGTGATTTCATTACCCAGGTGGAAGAAGAGATTTCCCGACACTACAGGTAAGCCATGGGGTGGGGAGGGCACATCAGGAAATTGATAGGGCCCTGCCTGGCTAGCTCTGGTGGTTAGAGCATTGTCCTGTACACCTATATTGTGGGTTCAGTCCCATCATGGCACATACAAGAATCAACCAATGAATGCAAAAATAAGCAGGATGATAAATCAGTGATTCTCTCTCTCTTTCTCTATGTGTATGTATATGTATTTCTCTAAAATCAATCTATAAATTAAAAAAATAAATTGATAGAAACAAAGGCTGATCCAAAAGTAGTTGGGAATGATTGTGGTGACCTGAGGGAATTATAGGACAAGATCATGTAAAAGATCACTTGTAAAACTGCAGATTATGTATTTATAGAGGTGATAACCACAGATCTTAACTGGACGACCTGTTTGAGACCATTTACTCTTCTGTTTCTTACCTGTTTTATACCACTTAGTGTATTGTAAAGTCTGCAGTGATGCTGATAACACCAATGAGTTCACTGATAGACGACAGTTCATTTATTTGTCCTTGCTAAGTTTGGCCCCGTAGTTCATCATTTTGATGGAGCCACGCCTGAATGAAAAGTATCTCTATAATTTCTTCAGTTCTTTATTTCAACTGGGAGACAGTCCATTTGAGAACATGTTGCTCATTCTTTTGAATGAAACTGGCCATCCTTTGAGCTTTAAAAACTTGAGCAACAACCTTGTTTTGCATGCAAATAGTAACCTGAAGGTGAGGATTCTGTAATTGGTATAACTTGGATATCTGGAATCCTGCTCCTCTGAGCATAACGCTGCTTAAGTTATTTCAGATTTGTAAACAGAGAGAGAGGGTGTGTCAGAGTTTCCTTCTACTTTCCCTCTGTTCTCTTTGTAAATGTTCATTTTCCCAGTTAATCTTTATGTTTTCTAGGGATGAATTTAGGATACATATCTTTATTTCATTTATGTATTCATCTCTTAACTAATTAATTCCAAAAACATACATGATGCCCACTGATAATGGAGAAAAAATAAGACAAACATAGTGCCTTTATGGAACTTACAGTTTAGTAGGAGATCTTACCAGATCGTAAGAGTGTACGGTGTCATAAAGATGAAGCAGAGACCACTGTGTTAGAGTATAATGATAACATAGCCCAACAGGGTAGATTAGGAAATGCCTGTCTGAGGAAGGAGCATTTACATTGAGACCTGGTTATAAGTAGGAATTACTACTTCACCAAAATCCTGGTGGTACAGTGTGTTCAGATAATAACTTAGCATGTATTAGATGCTTTTCTGTTATTATTCCTCCAAATGTCAAAGTAAAGAGCTTTATTTATGATTTTAAGTGCTTTTCCATACATAGACTCGATATCCTAATTTAAAATTTTTCACATCCCAAGATTTTAAACAGTTCTCCCCTTGTTTTTAAAAGTCATGTGTTCATACTAATGTGTGCATGTTTTCTCAGTCACACTCAGCAACAAAGCAGTTTGTGTCCAACAATGGGCTAATAATGCTAAATGCTAATTCGAAGGGCATCCTAATGTTGTTCACAGTGAATCTAAATGCTCAGAAAACACTTCCCTAAGATTGACACTGTTTAATTTATAAGGTCAGCCCTAGGAAAAGACACAGTCCTGCAATCAAATATGTTCACACTTGGCAGTGAGTGTTTCTGGCTTCTCCGATGGTAGCTGCGTGTTAATTTATTTCCGAGGCTAGCAGACATTAGCTCTCTCCCAAGCTTTACCAGCGTGTGTATTGTGCATGCACATTTATTAGGTGATGTAAGAAGTTTCACATGTGCACGCACGTTCCTCGGATGTGAAAATCAGAGAATCCATCCTTTTTACGGAGTAGGAGGCTTTCTTCAATCAGGACAAATCAGCCTCAGTGAGCACCCGCAACACAACAATACATCCAGATAGCAGATCACCTGGATGAGTCGCTTTTTCTCAAGGAAGCTGAGGCCATTGCTCAAAAACCCGTCTGAAAAAATAGGGCACTTTTGTGAAACAAAAGTAATCCCGAGAAATACAACAGTGAATAAAATGTGACCGAATAATCTCAGAGTTTACTCAGTATTTATTAAGGAAAGTACGTTTCTGAGCAAAGAGACTCGTCTTGTCTTGTTTCCTGCCTCTGCGCCAGGATGGCCGATAGGTTCTCATGAATATCTGTAAGTGAAATCCCCATGAGATGTGCCTTCACCCTAGTTTGACTAAGCTGAGATCTCCATGGTAAGTTACAGTTTAATCTTTGGCTACTAAATGGTCTTGGGATCCTTCTAAGGACATACATTCTAAACACACTGATGTTTGCGCATTTGAAATGTAAGTCAAGGTCTCAGTATTTTATTAGATAAAACATTGAACAGCACTTCTCCCTGGGCATTAAAATTATTCTTAAAACCTGATGGAGTTTGTGTGGTCCTAGATTCTTTTTTTTTAAAAATATTTTATTTATTTATTTTTCGAGAGAGGGGAAGGGAAGGAGAAAGAGTGGGAGAGAAATATCAATGTATGGTTGCCTCTCATGCATCCCCTGCTGGGAACTGGCCTGCAACCCAGGCATGTGCCCTGACTGGGAATCAAACCTCGATACTCTGGTTCTCAGGCCCGCGCTCAATCCACTGAGCTATGCCAGCCAGGGCTCCTAGATTCTTTAAGTTGCCAGGCAGTTTATCTAGGATCTTTTGGTGAATTCATGCAGAAGTATTTGAAAGTCTGACAATTTCAGGGGTCCCAGCCAGTGAGGACCACAGGGGTGTGAAAGGAAATAGTCAGGAGGGTGTCGGAAACTTGATCTGCCATCAAACCATTTTCCCCAAATAGTTCATTTTGAAGATAGCATAAAGGGACGAGTTTACTATACCACAATGATCTCTTTTTAGTTAAATGTATGTTTATTCATAGTATTTATGTTGGGAAACTTCCTCCCTCATTCTGTTGCACCGTGGAATATTCTAGGCCTTTGAGTGTTTACATACATGACTGACAGTGCAGTAAAAAGGTGGTATAAGCCGAGAAATGTACAATATGTGAAATCATGTAGCTAGAAAGTAACTGTAGGGGAGAATTTTCAACAACTGAGGAACAGGGGAGTTGATTTTGAGCTACGAGTGGAAAAACCTCAGTGGGGATTGCATGGGCATTTTCCCGAAGAACCGAGTTTAACCTGGGTTGAACTGCAAACAGCCTGTCGGTAACTGGAACTCAGTCAGTTTTCTTAGTGTTTCATGTTTACTTATGATACCCCAGCTCACACCATGACTGAGTTATTACGTTCTACTCATGCATTTGTATCTCAGACTCCTTTTTATTTTAGTATTTAATTAAACAGTGTACCTATTGTCTAATTGGCTACTATTTGTGTCATCAAAATTTTCAGTGCCATAACTTCTGCTTCTGGTGTAAGAGGCCTCTCTCCTTACAAAACAACTATGACTAGATAAAACATACTTTTTAATGCGTTGCTACACTTCCACGAGTGAAGGAAAAATTCTGAAGCCTTTCTCTTCTCCCTCCACCAAGAGTAAATCAACTACAGACTGGAGGGCATGAAGGAGATGCAGGACGTGAGGTTCCACTGAGGGCAGATGCCGGTCCGGGCGCTGCCTTTGGTCAGCAGTGGTCTCCTGGAGTCGCTGCGCAGAATCGAATTTTACTTTTACCTTGAAGGTGGCTGACCTGATTCCCTATCTGTGCCTTCCTTTGACTTCTGTCGGAAGTAAACACGAATTTGTATACAGCAGTGTACTTCAATTTCCACTCCACGGTGTCCACGGCCAGGCCCAAGATAAACCTCGTCGGAGCTCACTGTTACACAGAGTCTCTGTGTGGACAGGGTTGTGAACCACGATATCTGAAATTAGTATGAAATGCAACTACTAGCTTTAGATTCTCAGCAACTTCACATACAGTAGTTTTCAGTCATACGATAACAGTAGGTGTTTAAAATGAAAATTAAACTTACAGATTGATGAAGTTATATGAGGCTATAAGTGAATATTTATAAAGGAGCAACTGCTGCTTTTTAATTGAACACAGAGTTGTTAAAACTGAGGACCTATGGATTGGTTAAATAACAGATTAGCAGATGATTGAGAGCAAATATGTTAGTCAGAGGTTAAATCGAAAGACATTAGCTAGAATATTTAAGAGGCAGGAAGGGGTGGAAAGTATCAAAAGCAGCTCTAACATGCATCTGATTAGAGCCCTAGAATAAACTAATGTAGTGAATGGAAGATAGGTTGTGGGTTTGATCCTTGATCAGGGCACATACTGGAGGCATCCAGTAGATATTCCTCTCTTACATCCATGTTTTTCTCTCTCTATATATAAAAAATAAAATAAAATTCAACTATAATCTGTTTACAGGATACATACTCAAAACATAAGGCTATGGAGTTTGAAAGAAAAAATAGACTTGAGTTATTAGAGCTGAGTTATTAGCAAATATAAAGCAAATATAAAGCAAATATAAAGGAAAATTGAGGTAACTTTATTAATGTCATGCAGTTTAGACTGTAAGACAGGAGGCATGTGGGAAGAGTCGTTACGTAATGGTAAGATATTTAGTTCTTCAAATAAATGTAAATAAGTATATACATGGAGTAAAAATTGATACACAGCTACAGTCAAAGTATGACCAACCATATCACAGTGGTAAATTTTTAAAAACCTTTCTTATTAAAACTTGAACAGAAATAATTTTTCAATATATGAAGACTTGAACAATAAATTAACAATCTTGATTTAATAAAAAATATTAATTCTGCCCTCAACAATTAGAGAATAAACATGCTTTTCAAGCAAATATAAAACACTTAGAAAAACTGACACATATGAAGCAAAAAAAAAATCAGATTTCAGAAAAACAACATCAGAGAATATATGTCCTTTGGCTCAGTGCATTTAAGTTAGACCTCAATAACAAAACTGTAGAGATACATGAACTTGCAGAAGGCAAACACTTAACTCAAGGAGAAATGGGCCACTTTATTAACCTCACAAAGCAGCAATATTAAGAGAAACAATATTATAAGAGGTAAAAATGCTCAGATATATTTACGAAGTGAATCTGACAAATTGTGGCAATATAAGATGCTCATATTCCCAACTTTTCACAAGAAGTTAAATTATTTGTAGAGTTTTCATATAGTAGAGTATTTTGCGCTAGTAAATAATAGCTGAATACAAGCTAGATGAGTCATGTAAGCATGATTTTGGCTGACTAAAGACAAATTGAAGAAAACTTTGCAGCCAGATACCATTTTACAATATTTAAGAAAGTTTGAACACTAACAAAACAAACTATATATATATGTATATATTCATATTTATATTCCTAGCTATGTCATAACATTCATTTTCATTTTATACATATATTGAACTATATCATAAATATTTTTACCTCTATATCATCTCTGTCTATACATACACATACGTACCCACAGGGTGGGGCAAAGATAGGTTTACAGTTTTGAGTACATGAAACAGTTTCTTCTTATTATTATTTATTAATTATTGTATTATTTCCATACGAACAACTATAAATCTACTTGTGCCCCACCCTGGATGTGTGTACCTGTATACTACATATTTCCATACATAGCAACAGTGACTTATTTATTTAGTATCATATTTTATTGTTCTATGATTACGTTCCAGTTTTTACTTTTTTGTAAACCTAGATATAAATATATATAAAACATATTTATATCTAAACAAAATGTAGGTATGTTTGATTGACATTATATGATACAGTTGTAAAATGAAAATGAGGAGTCGGTTCTCATGAACACACATGTCCAATAAACAGTGAGTAGATGCTCAGCCTCCCTTATTAACGAGGTGCAGGTAGAAGAATGTAAAGGGGGGATCAGTGGTCATGGAAGGAGACTAGACTTTCTCTGGTGAACATACGGTACCGTGTACAGATGATGTGTTATTATAATGGAAACCAATGTAATCAACCCATGTAACCCCATAAATTCAATGAAAGTTTTTTTCTAAAGAACTACCAAAAATTACTAATATAATCATTGTCTACCAACTTGTTCTGTTGGTAGAATGTGAAAAAATATATATGTATGTTTTGGTAGTATGTGCGATGACAAGCATCTGTCCATTTGGAGATTTATGAATGCATTTAAATTTTTTAAAACCGTGTTTGAATCTTTTAGACATGAAATGTATCACTCAGGCTGAAGGAAATAACACTGGGAATAGTAGCTGTAAATGAATGTAGCTGCTACTCACTGTCTGGCTTCTGAGAGCTAGAGAACATGAACTGTGGGGTCTGCTAACTCTGAAGAACAGATGTTCTGATGAGCCCTCAGTGACCAGCCCATCGGGGACAGCCAACGCTGAAGTGCATCAGTATGGAGTTTCTAAAGGGCCAAGGGCACCAAATGTGATAGACACATTTGGATCTGAGTGGGTTACGGGACATGCTCTTTTAAACAATACCGAATAGGTCAGCTGCCCGTGATAACCTGGAAGTGGACATAGTAGCACAGGTTCAAAATGTCCACTGTGAGAATGTTACCCAGGGTATTGAACTCCATCGAGAAAAATAACTCACAATGTCACTACCTTTGTTTGAGTAAATAATATTAGAAATTCAGATTTAATGGTCCTGAAGACTGTCCAAGAGCAATTCTCAAATCCTGGATCAGGTAAATTTTAGCCATGCTTTTTATTTCATGTCAGTTTATGTAAATGGTGTCCCAGTCTCTTGCTTACGTCCTGTTTTCTAGGAAAGCTCCTCTTTCTTTTTTTGAGCATTCCATAGAGATATCATCTTCTTCTCAAACGTGAATCATGAGGTGAAACTTTTAGATATGAGAGTCGTATTTTTTTTTCTGGTGCTGGAAGGTGAAATCAGCCTACAATCCCCTTTAAAAAAAACTAGTTACTCCAAGTGAGTAAATATTAATCAGATTATTTTAGCTTAAAAAGTAAACAATGAGTAGACAGAATGGACTTTTATTCAGAAATTCAGTTTTTTTCTAGATTTCAGTTTGAGGGCTACTTCTCTGTATTCCCCTAAGTCTGGGTATTGTAGTTCCAGCTTCTAAGAGCTGATTGAGCTGGTTCTTCACCTGTAATTCTTTTTTTTTTTTGTCCCCGAGGTACTCTCTTCACCACTCTGCAGTGGCAGTATTCTCAAGTACCACCCGTGTACATAGACCTTTACAACAACGAAGGCTATATTACAGAAGTGATTATCTTTATTAGATGTCAGATCTACTGAACAATATCTAAATTAAATCACCTCCATTTACTCTTCTGTGACAGTTTATCTGTAGGTATCTGATTCCATAATTACCAAGAAATACCTTTCAAAGTCCAATTGATTGGTACTTATGATTTATTCAATTACTTTGATGTCCATTTCGTCATCGAAGAAGAAAAACTGTGCTTAAAACTGTTGGAAGTGAGATACAATCGTTTGGTACAGGAGAGTTCTTTAAGCAATGGCATAAATCTCTGGAAGTTAACATTTAACGGAGAAAGAGAAAGCACCACTCAGAGTTGACTTCACATGCACTTGTGAGCTGCTTTACTATGAAAACAGAAATAAAGAAATAAAGTAGAAGAGTAGCATCTTTTAGCTGACTGTTTTAATTTAAAGAACCTCAGCCCTTTATGAATTAGAAAAAATACTTTTAATCTTTGCTAATGAATGAAATGCTACTACCAGGATGTGAATGGATCTGAAATAAGTGCTTTTTATAGCACATGAAAATTCTCTCCCATAGGATATGGAATAAAATATCCCTTCTCACTTGAATTAAGCACAGTTGAACTTTTTTTTTTTGAGGTTGCTTGATGTAGTTTTCTCTGGATGCAAAGGATAATTTAGCTTTTTTAAGTTTCTTTGATTCATGTCCTCATTGTCTAAAATACTGCAGGAGATGTACTGGGATTTTATACACGCATGTCCCAAATATTTCATGGAACATACTTCCATTAAATAGTTTGTGTTTATTGTCTGAAATTCAAGTTTAACTGGTGTCCTGGATTTTATGTGGCAACCCTGTGCTAGGGAGACCCATAGAATGACATCCTTTTTCCTCAGCTGGCATGAGCAAAGTGTTTGCTGTTGCGTTGTCAGGAGGGTATAAAATTTAAATCAATGCAAAGCGTGTCTTTTTAAGGGTCTTTTAAATTAGTTTAGCTCAATGTATCCAGGAGTTCTAGGAGTTTGTAAATCATGAAGAGGTTATTCAGAGGACCACTCAAAATATACCATTTGCAAAGTATCTGTGTACTGCTCGCTTTTTCCTGCCACGTAATGGCTCTCCAACTGTTAAATCCAGCATCCTGACGCACCTAGAGCTGTGGTGGTTTGTGGAGGTCAGAGGTGTTCACCCGAAAATCTGCTTCTGTGGTATGTGGATTACTTTGAGCTAAGGCCAATTTTAGTTTCAGGCTCAAGAGAAACTTCTGCCTCTCCCTTGACTACCAGCATGAACTTGAATTAGGGGTCTTGCCCACAATCTGAGATTATTAGAAAGAGCCTCTCTGACTTGTCCCCATGGCAGGACGAACTCCTGTTCACTAAACATCGGCTTGTTCTTACCATTCTACAGAGACCCTTTGAAGCCCCCACGGCTCCTTACTTCATCCTTAGCTCAGAATGTCTTAGGTGCTCATGTTCTCTTTCTGTCTCTGAACCTCTTTTACGTGTGGAGTTTCCTACTTTCTCATGGATGCAGGGTTCCTAGTATGTATGTTTTAACTTTAGTTATTTTCTCTTCCTCAGGTCTACTTTATAAGACCAGCCAAAAGAACCTTGAAAGTAGAGAAAAGTATCTCCTCCCCCACAGGTTTACTCCTTTGGTTACTAAGCAGATATTTACTGACTGAGTAGATGTTCTGGGTGGGATTGGATAGGAGCTTTGATCTTGATCTTAAGGCAATTATAACTGCAAAATAAGACACACACAGGACTTGAATACAAGTCTGGTGGAACAAGTCCTCAGGAAGACAGTTTCAGAGTAGCACAGAGGACTGCTAGGTTTACGCTTGAGTTGAGCCATTCAGGAAAGTGGGATGGATGAGAAATAGATGGAAAAGTCCCTGAACCTTCCTGCGGTTTTCATATTGATGCTAATAAAATGAAATGCATTTAATAGGTTAGAGGAGGGGCCAAACTAATCCAGTTTCACAATGACTAAACTTATTCTTGAGTAATATTTCTTATACTAGGGATCGAAATCATGTCTTTTTATTCTTCGGGGACATGGCATTATGTTGAAGGTCTTCTCAGTTATTGTTGAGGGAATGACATATGTCCTAGAATATGCCCAAATCTTTCAGGAATTAATTCCTGAATAAGTTAGTTGCATTGCACCAAGTACCAAACAGCATACACGAAAGACTAACATGGAACGAGAGTTAAAATACTATGTCACGCCCTCCACATTTTTCATGTGAATTTCTGTGCTTCAGGCTCTTGTTCCATGAAGCAGGGATGAAAATACACACTTTGTGTGATTGTTGGGGATACTATATAAAAACTGCCTGCCACTAAAGAATATTGAAAGATGATCCCCAAACACTGAAATAAAAAACATGAATTACTGTTTGGGATTACGCTTGACAGTGTTGCATTTGTAGTTTTAACATTAGTGTTGGCCCTCAGAGGTGGGTAATATTGTGTGTGCTTTTCGAGAAAATGATGTTGCCCATCATTAAGAATTCATCTGGGGATGTTGTACCAGGTGCTAAATATATATACCAAGAGTTCATTCCAAATTAACTAATACCCATCTTGAAGTTATTTCTGACCGTGGCTTCACGATTCTTGCTATGTAAGGTGTAGTTCAGGGACCAACACCATCAGCCTCACCTGTGAGCTTGTCAGAAACACTGAATACTGGGTCCCACCCCAGACTTCCAGAATCAGAACCTGCATTTTAACAAGATCCCCAGGTGATCCCTATGCATGTGACAATTTGGGAAGTATTGCTGTAGATGTCAGCATCGATTATTAAAAAGTTTATATTGCTCCAAGCTTATAAAGTAATGTTGTCTTTTAACTATAGTTTCTGTCATGTATTTAAGACTGATATTATAGGGAGAAAGAAGTCCTTCAGGTGTTTAGAATACTAAGTTGCAGATTGCTTTGCCACTTCCTCTAGTGGTGTTCAAAGGACTGCAGATTGAGCAGTGTAATAGTTTACTCATAATCATCAAAGCTTATTTTCTTCATCAACAGTAGTTATACCCAGATTCTTAAGATACTGAATAAGAAAGGTAGTGAGGGTACTTCCTGCGTTTATTAAAGGTGTGGGGCTTGGAGGATGTTGTATGAGCGTGTTCATTGAGTTGTTAGAGTCATGATCGATCTACTAAGGTAGATGCTGGTCTCTGCATTGGTGTCACCTGAGGACATTATTAAAAACTCAGATTCTGCCCTGGCTGGTGTGCCTCAGTGGATTTGAATGCTGGCCTGTGAAGCAAAGGGTCACTGGTTCGATTCCCAGTCAAGATACGGCCTGGATTGCAGGCCAGGTCCCCAGTAGCGGTGCTTGAGAGGCAACCACAAGATGTTTCTTTCTCTCTGTTTCTTCCTCCCGTTTCCTCTATCTAAAAATAAAAAGAAATAAAATCTTTTAAAAAAAGAAATAACTAAAAATTCAGATTCTCTGGTTATGTGCAGCAGATTCTGATTTCAGTAGGGCAACAGAGAGGCCTTGGAATGGGTATTGTTAAGAAGCGACTTAAGTTGTAGAGTTGCACACAGTGGTTTTGTAGAACATCACTGTAGTCAGTTCTTTTCTATCAGTTAGAAGACCTTTCATTTTTCACTCTTCATCTTTCATGTCTTGGGTCTCCCTATCGTCAGTAATTTCATTTATTTTTGTATAAAGTTAAGCACTGAGGCAGCAGAGGGTAGGAAAGGAACGCTAATCTGGGAGGCGGAAGCCCCATGTTCATGACTGGATGCACACTTGAGAGCAAGCCGCAGCTTCTCCACTTACACTCCAGTGGACTGGGAGAGCATACGCTCTGTGTGAGTGCTTTGGACTCTTGGGAAGAAAAGGCTTGTGAGTTGAGCTTAATTTAATATCCTTTCCATTAAAAACGTGTTTTCCTTTTCAACATAGAACTTGGTTCTTATCCGAAAACTTATCTCTGCAGTTTTTGTTTCCTTCTTGCTTTATACCCACTCCCCACCATTCTCTGCATGCTGACAGTTCTCCAGGGCATTGTGGGAGGTTTGGCCAGGTCACTTAGACCAAGAGCTCCTCTGTGGGGCAGAGCAGGGCAGAGCAGCTCTTGGTGAGGCCTGTCAGGAGTCAGGGAGATGCACGTTGGGACAGGAACTTGAAACTAGAAAACCCAGAAGCCCCAGACACAATGTCTCAGCGTGTGATACTTTGTGATGAATTTATTACCTGGGCAGGAGCCCTGGGAACTTGTATATGTAGGAGGAAGTGCCTGTCCAATAATGGGTAAGCGTTGGCTAATTTTATTTTTATTATTTGGCAAAGGGATGGGATGGCTCAGGATCTTTCTAGATTGCACCATAAGTAGATATTGAAGGCACATGATCTTCATTACTTAAATATATTACTAGATATATTGGCTCTAAATCACCCTAATGAACATGCTCAAGAGACATGCCTACCTCCCCAGACTTGAATAAACAGGGGATGCCCCTTCTATCTGTATATTTAGAATCTTAAGATTCTGGGTGTGACTACCGTTAATCAGAAGAGAGTAAAGTTTGAAAATTAAGCAGTAAACTGTTAAACTGCTCAATCTTTCAGGCCAAGGACTATGTGACTTTTATACACCAAAGCATTCCCAATACCTGGCAAAGTCCTATTGTGATGAGTAACTACAATTGCATATGTGAATACGTATTTTGCCGTGGCTTTAAGTAATAGCTCTTAAAACTCATTTTGTTACTTTACGTTGGTAACTGCTGCCATGTTGTATCAGGGGAGTGGGCAGCATCCCACACGTTTTTTAGAGAGCCATTCAGGCTTCCAGTTAAAGAAAGGATGTCTCGTTCCAAGTCATCACATACCTTTCAGGAATGCCTTTTAGGGTACAGTGCTTTTGTTCTCTTTCGTGTATCAGACACTTGTCCTGTTTTAACAGTTACTGCTCTGTCTTTAAGAGCAGAAGATGCTGTAAAACGTAACAATAAGATCTTGTTCTCTGCCTTTTAAAAGAACACACACACCCATAAACACAGATTCTAACACACACACCTTTAATGAGTTTATCTGGACAGCACTCGTCTTCTTGACACCCGACAGACACCCAGTTTGTCAGATGTTCATACATTTCCACAGATTGAATTTGTTTAGGAAAATCTTGAGCTTCTAATATATCTTATTTAGTAGATTATATATGCCACTGACTAAATGGATTTAGTTTTTATGATAGAAAAGAATGTTGTAATCAAGTAGGTAGGACTTACTTTAATATATAAAAGCTGTAAAAAGAGCACTTCAGCATCAGAAATATGGATATATTTGTGGGGGGAAAGTCTCCATTTAGTTTAAATAAACAGAGAGTGAAAAGTCTGTTGATGAAAACAGGTGTAACAGTGTATGAATACCTGCTTAAATGATGGAGAATCAGTGACTACCCAGTCACAGTGAAATGAACAGAGCGGGCCATCTAATTGTAAAAATAAACCCACCAGTTTGCAGTGTGAGTCGGCCGGACTGTGTGCACAGATGTGTGTGTGTACCTGCTATTGCTCATGTGACTGAAGAGAGTGTCACACTCTTTGTACAGAACTGAAAATGCCGGTGAACTACCTTCCAATTTCTGGAGGTGGAGAATATTGTATTCTGTTCTCCCTATTACATTACATGAGATACAATTCAGGTGCTTAAAGAGAATTCTTCTTTAAGGCCACTCTGAGTGCTCGATTTGCCATGACCACTTTCTCTTTTTCCAGGAGAGCACACAGCTGCTACAAATGCCGTCAGTGTGGCTTCACAGCTGCCGACACTCAGTCACTCCTGGGCCACTTCAACACTGTTCACTGCCAGGAGCAGGACGTCACTACAGCCAATGGCGAAGAGGACGCTCAGGCCACGTCCACCATCAAGGAGGAGCCCAAAATCGACGTCAAGGTGTACAGTCTGCTCAACCCAGACTCTAAAATGGGAGAGCCGGTGTCCGAGAGTGTGGTGAAGAGGGAGAAGCTAGATGATAAGGACGGGCTAAAAGAAAAAGTTTGGGCTGAGAGTCCAAGCGATGACCTTCGCAACATGACTTGGAAAGGGCCAGACATCCTGAGGGGCAGTCCATCCTTCACTCCGGCGAGCCTGGGGCTCCTGACGCACGTGGCGGGCAGCCAGGAGCAGACGAAGGCGCTGAGGGACAGCCCCAACGTGGAGGCTGCCCACCTGGCGCGCCCCATCTATAGCTTGGCTGTGGAGACCAAGGCGTTCCTGCAGGGGGTGCCAGGCGGCGGAGAGAAGTCCGGGGCCATCACCTCGCAGTACCCTGCGTCTGCAGAGAGCAAGTCCAAGGATGAGTCCCAGTCTCTGTTACGGGTAGGAAGGTTTAATTTTTTAATGATTTCTATACCTTGAAGGGAGAACGGTGGGGGGCAGGGGAAGACACAGGTTCTCTAGATTGAGTATCTTGTCTCACCAACGGTAAGAAAATGATCTGTGTCAGTTGGGTGGTTTATACTTATCAAGATGGAGTGGCAGAAAGTAGCTCACGTGAGTGGGTATGTGTCGTGCGCATGTACTCAATACAGTGGTGGGCAAGTCACCTGTTTGTCACTGCTCTGAGCTCAGGTTGAACGTTGCTTAATCATTCCTGGGGATTATGGGAAACAATGAGGCCACATTTGGAGAAGAGAGGTTCATAATCACAGAAGGATGCACATCTGTTCTATTAAATAATAACTAGATGACTTTTACATTCTAAGATGGCGTGAATCCTGTATGGTGAACAGAAAACTTAGCAGGGACTTAAATCACTAAGAATGCAAAGCCCTTGGTGAAATGTCAATATGGAAATATGGCGTTTTTTAAAACTCCCAGTTTAAGTAATTATGTACCACTGACAATGCTCATTGTTGTTAGTTGCCAAGAAGAGGGGAAATGAGTGCATCTAAGTGTGAATGCTGTGAGAACATTCAGGGAAGAGAACTGTGCATTTTATGATTATTGGGCTCTGTAAGGTAGAAAGACGTGGTCCCACCTGGAAAAACAAAAACAGGCCTCTGTGTAAGATCCCTGGTTGCTCTCTTCCTGCAGACTCAGCCTTTGTCAAAAATTTTTAGATTTTGAAAATTTATGAGCTCCCAATAAGCCAAGCTTGCTTTTTGCCTAAAGGCATCACCTCTTCAACATTTCACTCTGAGAAAAAGTTTGGAGCTTCTGGGTGATTTTGAAGCATTGTTCCTGCACCTCAAGTCAGATCAGAAACCAGCTAACCATAACAAAAGAGCCGGTTAGGAAATACAGTTCTAGTAGCCTGGTTCTTTGACCTGCAGCTTGGAGACCACTAGTTCTCTCTGGATGTGTGCTGGGGAGAAAAATCGTTCTTTCCAATGTCTGCTTGGCTGCTCTGCTCTCACTTCCTGCTGATTCTCTGCAGCCTATCTGTGCTTCTCAGGTATTCTCTAGTGCAGCTGGCAAACACCCCTCGGAGGTGCACAGTTAATTGTAAAAGCTGTTACCTTTCCTGCCTGCAGTCATGCCCTGGAGCTGCCAGAAGGGCTTGAACACAGAAGAGATGATGCCCCCTGTACGCTGAGGAACTCTGAGAAACAGTTTGGCAGGGAAAGAGCCGGTTTATTGTAAGGAACTTTGAAAAGAAGAAAAATAGTTCCTGAGGCCTTCAAGAGGGGCTTCAGTTCAGGGGCTTCTTGTAGATAAATGTATAGGGAGCAGCATTTTTATAATGGCAAATGCAGGCTCTTTTCTAGTGCACAGGGCTTTTCTGGTTATAAGGCAGGAAGAAGCCTTAGGTTTTTAAATTTCGTACTGCATTTCCAGAGCACGGCGCTTCACATCTCCATCCCTGGGGCTCCTCAGTCTTGCTTTTCCCACTAAAAATTGTTTTCACCCGTGACATCTTCATTGGATACCAAATTGTTTGACTCTTTCAGACTGTTTTCAGACTGTTTCTGGAATATTTCCTTTACACTGGAGAATTTGTAACTATGAATAATGGATTCATCAATGAAGTGTAAGACCTGAGCATGATAGTTACATTTTTTAAGCAAGCAGAAGATGAGAATCCTTTCTTTAAAAATTGTTTTTCTCAATTCCTCCACTTCCTGACTTCCCTGACTTCAAGTTTCTGTTGCATCATTGTAACTGGTTTTTTTTTTTTTTTTTCAGTTCCTCCACATTAGCTGCTGAGGTAGGAACTCCTCGGTGGGAGGCCTGGCTGGGTCTGCAGTAAATGAGTAGGCAGATTCCTAACTGGAAGATGTGGGATCCTGAAAGGCTCCCATCTACTAAATTAGGAGAGCTGGCAAAATCCAATGCACATAAATGATAGATATATATTTTAAAGAGTCTTGGATCATTTTTCTGTGACTGAGTTTTTCAATTTTACAAGTTCTTTGTCTTTGAATAGTGGTTTTGGACATCACCAATTATTGGCTATTTGGAAAAGGAAGTAGAGTTCATTTAATTTATTGCGAAATATTTGGTGTATTAACCAAACTGAAAAACTTAATTTTACCATAACTTAGTTTATATCAACTCTTCAGAACACCGAAGAGAATTAAAAAGCAGAGCCCATTCTGAACTTGACAAGAGTTTTACTCTGGTGGTAGAAATTGGTACTGCTAAGTTATCACAGCAAGTACATGCTTCTCAGTTCATTCCTCTGCCTTTTGTCAGGGAAAACCCAGCAGAACATCACCCCCATATTTACTAAAGGGAAAAATGGTAGCCTTTAATTTGTAATGGGAGAAGTCAGGGGTGGTGTCCTATGAAAATTTATAAATACACACTTGAAATACACGTTTTGAATGAATGTACAGTGATCTGTGTAAATATAGGCCTATAGAACGTGATGCTCGTATTTGGGTTTAAATGGTAGAATGGAGCTTGAAATTACCTTGTAGTATGGCATGGTATTGAGAAATAGCCATTTAAGAAATGGAAAATAGGTTTTAAAAGTGATTTTTTTAGCCTAAAAGTGCATGCAATATAGCATTTTTAGAACAAACATATTTGTAAATTCATTTGTACCTCCGGTTTCTAATACTAAAAGTAAAAATTTGACTGTCATCTTGGACTATGCTAGAGTGTGTATCATGAATTATTATTAAAAAATCTGTGCAGCAGAAAATATTAATGTGAAGTATTTCAGCACGTGCTGGTAAGCAATGGACACATTTTTAAATAGAAGGCTGAATGCAGTTAGGGTCATGCCACAAAGCACATAATTATGTTGCTTTTAGAACACCGATGTTTCTGATACATGGTTTTTACTGGTTTTAGTTATGCAATTTTGCTGTTCTCAGAGTGAGGAAGGAAATACAAGAATCAGACACAAAAACTAAGGTTTCTAAATATTCTCAGTTTTTTTCATTTCTTTTTTTTTTTGTATAGGTCAGTGTTTGGCTTAATTTTTGTGTACAATGGCAGATTGTTTATGTACATTTTAATCTAGTGAATGTCATATTTTTTGTAAACTGTGGAATTGGTCCCACTACAAAAGTTTGGAATTGTGTGGGTGACTTGGGTGGAGCATTGGGCTGTGAGTGGTGGGTTAGCATCAGCTTCATCTGGTGAATTGCTTTATGAAAACTAGATTTTTGTTGTGTATCCATCACACAATGTCTCTGCAAAATTGTTTTGTTTCTTTTGAGAGTAGGAAGAACTGTTAAAGCCTTTAGAACTCTTTGCTGGAGATAATCCATGTTTAAAGGAAAACTTTAATTGCTACTCTTAAAACATCTAGAGTAGATCTTAGAAAACAGGAAAGCTCCTGGAAGTGTTTTCAAAATGCAGGGTTTTCATTTAAACTTAAAATTTGTATCTGTGAAGAGGTTAACATATTTAATACTGCCTGTGTTAAAAGCAGAAGTTAATTGGCTTTATACATGCAAATAGATGTTTCTTTCCCATTTTAAGCCAACAATGCAGTAAACAGAATTCAGTACACTTGCGTGTCCATTTCTGATCATTTTCTTCTATTATGTATATTGACACAAAGGTATTTATTTACTTAGTGGATTGACTCTTATTTAGATACAACTGTATTCATCTTATCTCCTGGATAAGAAATTCTGAGCTTCGTTCTTTGCAATTGACTTTTATAACATAGACAACTTTGCCTTTTAACTGATAACCACACTAATAGAAACAAAACACATCATATTGCACAAAGATTTTGTTAGTATCAAATGCATTTTTATTTGTTAATGAAACACGAAAGTACCATTAAGATTAGTTGGTAAATATATAGTTTCTGTGCTTAACAGCAAATCACCATTCAGGTAAATGCATCACTCGCAGAACAGAATGTCATAGGTAATTCCCAGGGTCTCATTCTTCCCCAGGTACAAGCGCCAGCAGGTATCCGTCCACTCCCTTCGTGCATCTAGGGGAAAAATAAGTCTTTGGGAGGCTGATTTGAGTTCCCAGTGTAAGTGTATTCAGGGAAGCTTGTCCATTTTAAGATGCACATTTTACGCTACTTGGTTTTGGCAGAAATGTTCAGCCATGGGCTGTGGGCCCTGAGTTCCAAGTTCTGGGAGTCGAGTTCCAAAGCTGACTGTCAAAGGAAGGGCCTGCAAGAATGTCTGACCATCTCTCTCAGAGAGGATCATATGCCAGTGGTACTCACAGCCCTGCTGTGCCGCTTGCTTAATTAATGCTTGTCAGGCCATTTGAGATCGCCAGATGCAGGTTTCTAGATAAGGGCAAAGCAGTATGATTATTGTTCATTTGGTTAAGGTGATCCCAAGACAGCACAAAGTCGATATTATTTCCCCTTTTCTTCACCGGCGTTAAATTTATCGTTTAAAGATTGTTGATACCGGACAGTCTATTGTGATGCAAAAATGTTCTTTTAGGGACAGTCTGTTGGCAGCCAAACAGACGTTCAAACAAGCAGCAGTGTTGAATGCCTTCGCAACCGCTGATGGGGGACTGCAGGAACTTGTTTTAAACTAAAAACGGTCTCAAGTGAGAAGTCTGATACTGTTCTGCTTCATTTTTAGTGAAAATGAAAGCAGTCTTTAGTTATCGTATAGGTAGTATTGACTTATTACCATGGTTATGTGCAAACCATTTTCCTGACTCTGTTTGAATTTTTTACCCACATAAGCAATAGAGAACAGCCCGTACTCTGAAAAAGCAGAAGCATACCTCTGCCTATTCATTGCTCTTGAAACAGTAGCATTTAGGCCATGTTGATAAATTTTTGTTTTAGGTAGCCATTGATTGATATTTGATTTGCCTAAACATAGAGTGTTACAAACCATTAACTATATACCTAGAGTTTGACAATCCTTATACATCTTCTGTGCTACTGTATATTGAATAGATGCATTTCTGTTGTCACCTCTTAGAAAGGGGCATGATTGCATTTTGAATATATGACAGATTTACTTTAAAAGTACAATTCATTATTGAATTAGTTACATATCATAATGGACGTGATCATTGTAGTTGTTTCTACCAGATAACATTTAGTTAGCTTGTTTTCTTGTTATAGGTTATTCATTTTTTTTAGATTGGCCTACCACTTTTGACAGTAGAACACAACAAAAACCAATCTGAGACATATACATTTGGTCTTAGAGGTTTGCCCAGTAGGATTTCCTATTATTCTGATTTCTTTTTCATAAGTCAGCTCCATGGGCCCAAGCATTTTTAAAAGCATTTCTTTTTCGTTGCTGTAATCTAGGCTTTTTGTGAAGTCTGGCATGGTTCCGCTGCCCCAGGTCTCTAAGGCAGGGGAAGCAGATGTGAATCTGGTGTGAATTGGGCTGTAAGTTGGTAGTCGCTGTGAAATGGTATCCATCAGTACACTATCTGTTAATTATTTCCTGTATAACTATCTGGTGCTTGGCTTCCTTTTTTCACAGACTTCATAAGTCAGGAGATACCAGGGCCCCGAAAGGAAGCCATTGTTGAGCGTCCTTAGATGTTGGAAGTATAGAGTTATGTAGAAGGTGGTCCAGCCTTCCGCAGTGCGGATGCAGCGTGATTCGAAAGTGTGTCAGCTGCAAGCCTCCCAGCCTTTAGTCAGTTTAGTGTTTCCTGGTAAAGCCTCATCCGACGGGTGGATTTAATAGAACTCTTGATCACCCAAAATGCCAGGAACATTTTTGCCTTGGAGTTTTGTGTATTTTGTTAACTTGCTCCCACCAAAAAAAATAAATACTCTCTTGTCATATTCTTGTATCCTCCCTTCCCTTTCCTTCTGTGAGAGAACTTGTATTAGGTATTTACAGAAAAGGACATTGATGACCAGAATGGCCTGTCTACCAGTTAACTCCAGGCAGCGTGGCCAGCTAGACACTGCCGTATCTAGGAGGGCTATTAGTTCAGATGCAAAGAGTTTCACTGAGGTTTTAAGAACTTGCTTCCTTTTGGCAAAGGGATATTCTCATTTTGCACGTGTTTACAGTGAGCTATAATTTACAAATAAAATAGAAACTGGAATATGGCTTTAATTTGGAAAAAATCTACAACACTTTGTGTTATGGCATTGATTTTTTTCCCCATTATCAGTAATTAAGAGTAAGGCAAAGCGATCTTTGTTTTGTAAGTACAGGACATGCATGATGGGATAAGTTGACTACTTGGTATGATTACTCATGTCAGACTGATCTGATGGCTCCCACATACAATTTTACACATTAACTTGCCTCTTATAAAAGATGGTTTCTCAATTTATGAGATTTAATTTGGGCCTATTAGTTATGAAAGGGATGAAACCACTTCATACCCTGGAAACTTGCTATTCTGTAATATCATTATCAACCAGAAAAAGCTAAGGATATATTGATAGATTTTTAAAAGGCTAAATATACTTATAACTCTCCTCACATTTAAAAAAGATAAGTGGTGATTATTAGTCAAAATTTTATGAGAATTTGAATACAAATAGAAATATTTTTAAAATAGATTTTTGGTAACAATCGTTTAAGAAAGTGGTAAGATCTATGGCAGTGTGATTTATTGAATTGCATTTGTGCATAGAATTGTATTTTGTTTACAATTCAGTATTTAAACTTATACTAAATAATGAAAAATCTCTTGGCAAACCCATACCCCATAAAATAATCTGTTCTCAAGGAATTAACTTTCTGAGTTTACCTGCTAATATACTGGACAGCACAAGAATACCTTATAGCTGTCCAATTTAAATTTTCAATGAGGAAGACAAAACCTGGCAAAACTACTTTAGAGCAATTGCAATTCAAATGTACACAAGCATTCAAAAATGAAGTATTTGGTTAAAATACATAGATATTTATAATTGATTGCCAAGTAATGTGGCATTTCAGCTTCTAGGATTAAACGTCTACTTCCTTTTCATTACCTAATTATTGACTTAACTCCTTTCATCCTTACCAAAACCCTTTGAGGTCGAAGCTGTTATTATCTCTCTTATGTAGAGGAGAAACTGAGTCAGAAGGCTGAGGTAATTTACCTGGGGTCACGCTGTACACAGTGGTGCGGGGGCAGTTCTGACGCTGGCAGTGGGGCTCTGGTGCCCGTGCTCTGAATGGTCACGGGCTTCTCTGACTCTGCATGATTTGCTAATTATTGTGTGGGTGGCTTTCTGCAGTTCGGGAATAATTTATTGTATCTCAACATATACTTTCTTTGTGTTTTATGTAAAAAACAGAAAAATAGCTTTTTGAAAATGAGGAATGTGACACGTGCTTATTGAAGAAGAGGTAGATAGTGTAGAACAATGAAAAAAATGAAAACTAATCGTAAATTCTAACCCACGAATATTTTTCTATTCGTATTTTGGTGTCTAATTGATTCTATATGTATGCAAATACGTATTTTACTTAAGTATAGGACATTGGGCTTCACTCTCTTATAATCATTCTCAGGTACAATATATCGTGGATATAGTTTCCTATCAGCAAATGCAACTCATGGGCTTGGGTTTAATGCCTCTGCCGTGAACTGTCTTTATCATAATACAGCTAACAAATCCCATGTTGAGGAACCTTTAGGTGACTTCCAATTTCTAGTTGTAAAGAAAACTTTGATGGACCTCCCTATATTATTTTAATTTTTTTTTGTTTTCTTAGGGAAATTTCTTATACTTTCAGTTATCTCAGTGAGAAAATTCATGACCGATAACAAACGGTGTTCAGGGTCCCCAGTCACTGCCATCTACAGGGTCATTTTTAAGACAGAGACAAATCAGTTCATAAATGATGCTGAAAGGAGGTTGTCCTAGGATATTTAATGAAGGATGGACAGTTAGACTATAAATTGATTTATTTAATGATGAATGCAGTTAATGAAAGAAAAAGCAAATGATCATTTTTAAGAGCTACTTTTTTTCACGTAAATGGAATATAACAAATGTCCAATAGTCAGGCATATGGTGATATGCTTACCTTATACTGCATGTGCAGAATTGTTTATTTCATAGGGATTCTTATTTTCAAGCAGGACAGGACCCATTTTCCTAACGAGACCAGAATCATGTGTCTTAAGAAAAAGCAATCAATTCAGCTAGGCTTGCCTTTTTTAGGGAAAAGATTTCTCTTTTTTTCATTCAACCTCTGTGGACAATGTTCTTGCTAACCTTCACAGACTCTCAAACCAGTTTTAAAGATTTTGCCTTCTTAGGTGTATGTTGGATCTGGTGGGTAATGGTGTGGACTTTGTGGGGCCATAAGAGAAAATAACTTTTTTAAAAAATATGAAATTTAAGGATCTTTATTTTTATTTGATGCTGAAATATTTATATTGATTCTATTAAAAAGCTCGTTTCCTTTTCAAAGAGTTTCTGAATGTTGTATATTCTTTATTATTAATAAAGTATTAAAAGGACTGAGAAAGAATACTTTTTCAGTCAACATTGAATTTCTGCTTGTTATGAGCTGGAAGTTCATAGTCTGAGGCCATTCTTAATCAATTACTACCATTTATAAAAACCTTTTATGATGTAATTTACATATGCAAGTTTTAATTCAGGTTTTTATATATGGGAATCTAGAAATTTCCAAATATCACATTTGAGAAAGCTATTCATTTTACTTAAAAATAGTTATTAATTATGTTTTTAAAGGATTTCTCCCATAGTTTATTCTGTTTTAAAAGAAAAAGAAACTAAGTATGGAACTTTTAAAATTTCTTTCCTAGTACATACGTTAAAAAATGAAAAAGCTTTTATTTATTAATACTTAAAGCTTTTTAGAAACCTATGTGTTTTGCAAAGCATAGCACAATGTAAGCGATACAAGTGTTTCGTTTATCTAGTTCTTTTTTTTTAAGTTTTTATTTATTTATCTTCAGAGGGGAAGGGAAGGAGAGAGGGAGGAAAACATCAATGTATGGTTGCCTCTTGTGCATCCCCTGCTGGGAACTGGCCTGCAACCCAGGCGAGTGCCCTGACTGGGAATTGAACAGCGATCCTTTGGTTGGCAGGCCCACACTCAATCCACTGAGCTACACCAGCCAGGGCTATCTAGTTCTTTTTAATGTCAGGAGTTTGCAAGTTAAAATGTGCCAGCTGGTTCAGGAATACCCACCTATTTCACCTGCATTAGTGGCTACTGGGAAGAGAACTGGAGCCTTTTAAAATGTGGATTGTGTGTAAAATCATAAAATTTAATTTGCTATTTTCCTATCAATAAAGTTTTCCTCTTCTGAAAAAAAATAAAATAAAATGTGGATTGTCTGGGTGAGCGCTCTGTGCTCTCCAGATGAACCAGACAGTGAAAAATGCCACCCAAAACTTGATTCTATTTTTACATATAAGTATGTAAAAATATAGGATGGTTTTTAAAATAAAAACTCTGGGCTCGCCTCACATTTCATATATGATTTACACATTTCTGAAGACTCCAAAATATATCCTCGTTATTCTTGAGCAGCACGCCCAGCCGGTTGTGGTTACGGTTGGGTTTGGAGGTGGGTGTGTTCCACCTTTGGTCCGGCTGTCTCTGATTCAGGCGTGACCAGATTTTATTTTCTGGTAAAAGATATATTTAATGCTTTCTTTTACTTTTCCCTTGTGAAGTATTGGAAAGAAGTACTGGATTGGAGGAAAGGAGTTTTTTGTTCTAGACTCATTTTGTGACTGACTAGCTGTGTGACCAAGGGTGGGTCACTCAATCCTTATACACTATTTCCTTCGTTGGAAAAGCATGGAGGGAGAAGTGCCCAAGTGCTCATATCCCTTTAAAACGACAAACCCCAGGACCAAGTACACTTTCGACAAAGCCTTAGCCATTTAGATCTGTGAGTGGATACCGGGGGCAAGTGGAAGGCAAAAAACTTATATTTTCGGCTTACTGGTGCTAATGTCCAAAAAGATATCATATATTTGGTATGTAAGTTCTTAAATCAGATTTCCCACTCATGGCTGAGAATCTATTAATTATAAACAACTGTCACAATACTGTCTGAAGGCTTCGATAATTATATTCTTTGAGTTAATCTTGTAAAAAAAAGTTCATTCTTTGAAAATAACTTTCTTTCAAAGAATGACGCTGTGTAAGGGTTGCCAGTAAGGGAAGTATGCCCAATGAGAGATAAAATAAGGCTCTGGGAATGCCATGCTTATAAAGCCTGTTTCCTTAGTTCCTTAGCATTATACGATGATGTCTGTTTTGTTCACAATCAGATGTTCGAATCAGAATTTTGGATGCAGAAACTAATTTTAGTAGGTGTGGTGCAAATTTCTTATGAGTCCATGAATAGACTCTAATCCCAGCTGTTTCATTACAATTATAAAAATAAAATTGGCTGTGAATCATTCCAACTCTATTTTATGGATGTGAATAATTCACTTTCGTCCCACTGCCTCTTAAAACCATAAACCTATCCTAGATTCTTTATGCTCGGAGTTCATATTTTATTGTTCATATATGAATTACTTGACGTATGAGTACTGATGATGAAAATGGTCATGTTTCCACCCAGTTCTGGCGGCTTTCAGGAAAGGGCGTGTCCTCCTGGGCCAGATGGGGATGAAACAGAGAAAGAAGTTGGGAAAAGTCTACACAAAGAGAAAAAAGGGAGTCAGATTTCTTGGCATTTTCTGTCCCTTTGAAATATCTATGCTTATTTCAGACACTTTTAGAAAATAAAAAACAAGCAAAAAAATAAAGTGACTACTCAACACTCTAGTGTATTCCTTCCTAGGCACATATGTACATACTCACACTTAAACACATGTATGTTTATTGTTAAATAGCCTTCAATTTCACTTCATAGTAAATTGCAAACATTTTCTCAGTGGTGTGTATTCTGCTATATCACATTTATTGGTTTCATGGTATTTCATTGTATGTTATAGTGGTTGTACTAGAAAAGATGTTTATTGATTCCTTGGTGTTAGGCATTTAAGTTACTTCCAATGTTTGCTACTATAAATAGTGCCACATTGAATGTCCTTGAAGCTAAATAACTATCTTGCTTGCAATTTTGAGTTGTGTGAATTGATTTCCGTATAATCAGGTTTCTCCATGGGATGACACAGTAGTGGAGTTCATTGGCGAGTGTAGGTCACTTTACCAGGTTATGTGCATTACTGTTGTGAAACAAGAAAAAAATATCATTTCTGGACTTTCGTTGGTTAGAATTGCCTCACAGTGGTAGCTAAGAAATAGCAGCCCTGACATTTTCTTTAAACATTATTGTAGGGGGAAAAGGGAAAATGATGGTTTGAATAGGGTACACTTCTGAAGCCCCAGTGAAAAATCAGTCAGGGATCTGTTTCGCTTTGAATGTCAAGGTGACTAAGGAAGTTTTTAACTATAAGAATGAGATTGAGTTTTTAAGTAGCATAATGTACTGAAATGAGTTTTATGAGATATTTAATGTACTGAAATGAACCTTACAAGGTAAATATACATTTAATATATACAGGGATTTTGCTGACTCCTAAAAGTTAATGTTTTGGTGATCACATAAAGCTGATGCCAACAGCTAGTCAGTGAAGTATTTGGCACACAAACTCTGTTTTAATATATTTGGGTTTATTTTAATTTACTCAAGGTCATGTGCGTAAATTATAAGATAGGAATGAAAATCAGTTAAAAGGACATGTAGAAAACCATTCTAAATTCCATTTTTTTCTAAGCATCTTCTCTATTTGCAAAGTCTTTTCATAGGACTAGAGACTAGTTATATTTATTATAGTTTGTGAAAGTTCAACAACCTTTTTATTTGGGGGGGTTGAACATATATCTGGTTGTGTCTAAATTTAAATACATTCATATTCATCTGGGTTCAGGATTTATATTCAAAGAACCAATATACAGTAGGCCAAACTAAGCTACACTCAGACTTAAATAGAAAATCAAAGTAAAAATATAACTTTATAGAATCATTCTCTGATATACCAATCTGAAATGTTTCTTGTTGTCCAAATAAATAATAATTTATCACCTAATTTGTTTCAGGAACATGGAAGACCCTATAAAGGGTGTGGACATGAGTAAGTCAGTGTCCTTTTTCTCTACTAATGTACAATCATGTATAGGTGATAAACCAGATATATAGATGGCTATAACACACAGAACAGGGCAGGCTATGTAGACAGAATGATGTGAGGTGCACTTCTGGCATTTTTAGGATAGATATAGATAATACAAAGGGCTTGATTGAAGGGTATGTGCAGTGTAGTTAGTACAGCTAAGATTTGACATACGGGTTGAGAATTCCCTTAAAGGCATATGTGAAAATGTTTGTTTCAGAAGGACATAGAGAACTGTCACAGGACTTGGAGCAATGCCTTTAAATAAGGTTAGCATTGCATTTTATATAGGATGGCTTGGAAGGGGGTGGGTAGGTGGACAGAGTTGGGATAATGGAGTTAATTAATACATTAATCCCTGACCCTGTAAGTGATAAAGTCTATACCCAGATAATGAAAATGAGAAACGATTTCCGTAGATATGCTAGATGTAGAATCTTCAAGAGTTAGCAGAGTTAACGTGTGCGTGTGACCATGAGGATACAGGTTGTGGTGGATGAGGCTTTGAGTCTGGATGATGAAAAGCAGACTAATAACAGCTAACACTTGATAATCACCAACAGTGGGCCAGGCTCTGCTCTTTATTCATAGTAACTCATTTATCTTTGCAAATAACCCCATGGCATAGATGCTATCTTTAGCTGCACTTTCCAGAGGAAATACAGCTTTGGAGATGTTAAGTCACTTGCCCAAAGTCACCCAGCTGGTAGGTGACTAGACCAAGCTAGATCCATGTGAACTGGCCTCAAAGTCCACGTTCTTCACTATATTGCTTTTTGGTGAGTGGGAGGGTCAGTTAGCAGAACTCTAGAGCAAACTGTTTTGTGAGTGTCAAATAACGAGTCTTATACCTACAAAGCGTACAGGGCATTCACATGAAAATACCGAATCAATAGTGAGAAATGGCGTCTCCCATCGGGAAGAGAGGTGTTGGGATGACTTCTAAAGTAACTCATTCATTTACTAACTGAGTTACAGTGAAAGTCTAGGTTGTATGAGATATTCTATGAGCAATACCAACATGGATAAGCTGTGGACACTGATACTTTAAGTCATTTGCAAACTAGTATGGGGGGAATGGCTGTAATATACCAAAAGGAATGTCAAGTGCCCTAAAGTGGAATAAACAAAAGGTAGTCATTAATTTTATGTGTTTAATTATTTTTGGAGGAGGAAATGACTCATCCTTAATTTAGCGATTGCATTTCAGTTGGTTCTTGAAAAGGGTTGGGATTAGATAAATGGCGATGGATGGGGCCGGGGAATTCCTGGGTTATGAACAAACAGAAAAGAACTTGGGGGTTTGGAAAGATGGGGGAGCAAAGTGCACAGGTCTAAAGAGATTCCACCTAGAAGGTGAGCTTCATTATTCCAGCTCAGAAAAATAGCATAATGGGTGAGCCCTCTCTAGAGTGAAACTTGCTATTTGGACACTTAGGACATCGACTTTTAGTATCCTCTCTGTATGGGACAGCCTCTTCATCGAGAGGATTCAGATGCTCACAGGAATGTGCATGCCTGAAGGGTCTTACTATTTACACTCTAAGCCCAAAGGCAAGAGTAGATTTTACAGCAGAGTTGTTTATTTAAATCAGCCTGAAGTCAGAATTTAATAATTTCTTTAATTAGTGTAAATAAGCTCTACAAAGTTATTTTAATCACACATATGCTTTACATAAATATGTGTGTGGTGTACATGTAAATTACTTTTATTCAAATATAAGTTTTTAAAAAGTTTATATAGGGCCATTACATAATATGATCAAATGAAATATAAGTGAAAAATATTCTTGAATACCCACTTAAAATATATTCCATATGTACTATATTAATTTAATTGATTCATTGCATATAAGAATTATAGTATAAGAACTATAGTAACTTAATTTATTCATTACATATAAGAACTATTGTATTTAGTTTTATGTATTTGTGTTCTGATGTACCCTGTCATTTCTCGTAAGTTTATCTGTTGGCTCATTGTCATGTCCTGATGTCCTTTTTTGTCATTAAGAAGAAAGATAAATCTTTGCCTGCAATATGTCACCTGTTGTTTAATGGCTAAAACTGTTACATATCCTAATACTGTATCCCATGAAGTCATTTAAAAAGCATTGCTTTCCTTTTTGTTTAGAATTCCTGTAGTCCCCGGGATATTGGTAGGGGGTTAATGGAAGTCTTGATTAAAATGTTCCAAGCTTCAAGGCTTTCAGTTCTTCTAAACAATTTGGATCTGAGAGATAGGCTTAAGTCTTTTTACTAGTCTATTTACTTATTCGATGTTAAGAAAAAAAGTGTAAGATTTTTTCTTTGGTTTTGTTGTAATAAGTACAAGTTAAAATGCATTGCAAAAAATCAATCACAGAGCATTGTGTGATGATCACAGAATTTATGGCAGTTCTTTCAAAAATTCTGTGTAGACACAGCATACTCACTTAAGTCAGTAAACTCTTCTGTGTACTGATTTCCATTATTTGAAATCGGCCTCTTAAGTTTTTGTATCTTGACTGCTTTTAACTGGTTCTTTCCAAACTCGCAAGACCGTGAACTTTAATCATGATGCAGTCAATCTCGCTTGATTCATAATAGCTAACCATAGGTGGATAAAACTTCTGAAATAGGTAACAGTCATAATGCAGTTCAGGTTTACCTTTGGACTAATAAGCATAGATTTATTAATTATCTATCCTTGTAGATATCTGTCTTTGTTGGCCAACTACCCCTGCCGTTCTAAGAGTAGACACAATGACTGCATAATATTCAGGTTTCAGTCAAAAATCTTAGTTTTGTTTTTAACCAATCAGATAAGTTTCAAAAATGGTTTAGGTTTGTGTAACATTGAATTGGCTCCCCTGTAGTTTCCAGTCCTTATGAATTTAATGCATGAATTTTACCGCATTGTTGGGATTTTTGTGATTTTTTTCCTGAGCCTGAAGTTGAGATCCATTGAAGTACGTGTGTGTGTGTGTGTGTGTGTGTGTGTGTGTGTGTGTGTGTGGCAGAGAGAAAGAGAGAGAGGGAGAGAGAGGTGTTTTTTTTTCTCTGAAAGCAAGGGATATTCACGGAACTTCCGGATACCATAGAGCAAAGGCACAAGAGTAACAGCAAACACCAGCTCTTATAATTGATCTATTAGTGAGTATTTCTCCCTTAATAAATTGTAATCTCCTGAGAGAGAAGGACTGTGCCACTTCTATATTTCTGTTTTTCATTAGTCCTGCCATACTGCACATCTTTGAAGGACTAGAACCAATATCTGCTGCATTGAATAGAAGTCTTTCAGCACTTTTGTAAAATTTTGAAAATTACATTTTAATTTCTTTATGAAGCTACAATACTGCTTGTATAATTTTTCTACTGTTAATTAAGTTTATAATAACAAACTCATTGATATTTGAATATTCTTTTTAGGACTGAAAAATTAGGTAAGTTACTTATTACATGCAATTTTTTCAGTGACCATTAGAGTGTAATATTATTTGGTGAGCTGCTTACTCTGGAAAAAATAGATTATTCCACTTTGGGGTTCACAGAGAAATTAAAAAACATATTTATTGGACCATTCAATTGCACCTGTTTTCTCCATTATCTGATGAAGCAGAGATTCCTCAGGTTGATGGAATTTTTTGATACAAGAGTCTAGTGAAGCAATCTGCCAATGTGTTTCTAGGCTTAAAAGAACTCCACTAAAACCTAAAAGGCTTACCTTTAAAAAAAAAGTCATAAAGCCTAATTCATTTTCTTGATGTAGTTCTTTTATAAAATCACACAGAACTCTAGATTTTATTTTGCTTGAAGTAAACAGTCCTCTGCAGCTAAGTTCATGGTTTATAGAACATGATGCTGAACAAGGTCAAATCTAAAATGTGGAAGGAAGACGGTCCCACCTTACTCTTCTGTACTGCTTCCTTCTGAAGGGAAACCTTTTAGAATGTTGGGTACAGGATTCAAGGTAAGAGGAAATGTATAGTAGAACCATTTTTCCTAATAATTTTATGACCAAGTCAGAGAATCCAAGGCTTATAGCCTAGAAAGCGTGATGTGAAGAAGAGAAAGGTATTCGTAGACATTATCCCTGGAGCCTCAATGTCAGACTTCCTATAGACAGACCCAGAAAGGAGAGAGCTGGGAAGCTTTGGGGAACTCAGAAATGCGTATGTTGTTCTAAAAAGCCAACCTCATCTTCTTGATCTCCTTGCCTGGAAAAGATGGAGAAGAGTACAGGTTGTATTTGTGGAATTAAAATCTATGAATCTATAAAATCAGGAAGCTTTGTTCTTCCAGTGGAGTTCTTCTTAGTTTGATTTTGAATTGTATCTGTGCTCTATGATGTCCTTCTGGCACCAGATTCCCTGGCTTTCGAGACTGGAATCTATTCAGAGAGCAAGGATTCAGAAAGAAGCAATCAAAGTGAGCAGGGTCTTGCTGGGGTCTTGTTTTACACAGCCTGTTATTTCTGTCCAGGTGGGTCACAGAGACATAGCTCCTTCCATCATCTAAACGTGATGTCGTAAAAGTAATTTTCAGAAAATGAAACTTCACTCTGTTACTTTTTCCCTTTAAAGGCTGATCTGATTAGCTCTAAAATATTTGTTCATCTTTTTACTCAGTAATTGAACTATGCCTATGGAAGTCATAGGGATTTAAATAGCACTTGGCTTGCCATCTGTGATATCAGGGAAAGTGAGATGCTAAATCAGAGTGGCAGGGGAGTCTATTTCAGTAGAAGCTATTTCGATCCGAAATACTGTAGGCAATCTTACGAAATATTTTAATTGGATTTATATTGATACATGCTAGTAAAAGAAGTATGGTTCAGCTTATATAACCATTAAATGTATGTGTCCGTTTAGAGATGTGGGCCTATGTGCAGTTTAGATTCCATTAATTATAGACTTTTTTTTCCCTGAAATAGTCATTTGTGGGAAAACCTTTCTGATGCATTTTATAGAGCAGTGGTACATTTTCTATCTCATGTCAGAAATTAGAGTATAAGGCATTATCTTCTTAGATAAATAAATTAATAATTAAGAGCAATTTATTTCTTAATACAGTGTGAATTTGTTTAATATTTTTATGGTAAACTGCATTTTGAAAACCTGATTTAACTTTGGGGAAATTAGGAAGGTAAGGAAAAATAAATGATAAATTTTTATAAATAATAAAATGCAGATCTGTGATGCTAAAAAGCCTATAATTAATTATGCCATACTTATTTTTCCACTTAAAATTTTGAGAATGTAAAATCATCCAGGTGTTCAGAATGGTATGACATAAGCTTGAATCATATAGATATATGTGCATACATATGGACACATAATATGTATATATTATGTGTATAAACTCTAATGTTCATATCATGTTTATCTTTGTTGTTCAAATGGATCGGTCAATTTCATTTCACATCGCTTTGGACTGGGGTAATACCAGTGTCAGGGACACATGGCCCCTGTCTCCTGGGAGGAAGGAGGTTCTCTTAGGTGTCCAGAATTATGGCAAGTATCTTCACAAGCATCATCTCAGTTGATCTTCTGGACACCACCGTGGTGCTGAACATTTGTAAGACCATTTAGTGAAGGCATTAAGGCATAGAAAAATTGAGCGGGGTGCCCCCAAATAACATAACTACTGTCATTGAGTTTCAAGATTACACAGCCAGTAGCCATCATGCAGTGAGCTCTGTGCTAAGGGATAAGAAGTACAACATGAGGATGACTAAATCCTTTTGCTGGAACAAAGTCTAGGAGGTGACAGAAGCCTATGGGGATGCTTCGTAGTGCAGAGCGGACAGTGCAGCGGCAGAGAAGCAGTGCGGAGTGCAGGCCTGGGAGGTCCCCAGACACTTACTGGAGAAGATGATGCCTAGGATGTCTTTTGGTTTGACACATAATGATGGAGTGAGAGGTCCAGGTGGAAAAAAACACACCGTGTGAGCAAAATACTGGAGTTCTGAAGCAGTGTACAAGCAGTGTGTCAGAATGAGTACTACTGTGTGATCCACTGGTAACTAGTCACATGTGGTTATTGAACACTTGAAATGTCTCTGGTCTGAACTGAAATGTACCGTGGGTACAAAGTACACACAGGTTTCTAAGGCTTGGTATGAACAAAGTATGTTAAGAATGTTAAACTAGTACATTAACCATTTCATTTTGGACATTTCATTTTATGATTACATTTTGAAATGACAATATTTTGGACCTATTGAGTTAAATCAGATATACATAACAATTTTAGTTATATCCAGTGAATTTAACTCACTAACAGATAGATAGGTGTTTTGGAAATTAGAATTTCGGCATATTATTGCTTATGTTCAGATGGTTTTGTTGGTGCATTTGAGTTGTTAAAATGACAGATTTTTGGTGCATTAGCCTGATTAAAAAACTAGTTGGTCACCTCATCAGTTTATTTCCATAGGAAAATAGGAGAGAAAACCTGAAATTATACACATAGTCCATCATTTTTTAGGCCTAGTTTGTTTGTTTTTCTAATTCGGCAATTTTGCATGCAATTTTTTTTCAGGAGGCTTTTCAATTTTTAAATATTTACGATTATTCTTTTCTAGTCTAAAATAATGGTCATTTTGAACTTAGATGTCTTCTAAACTTTTTTTTGCACGAGTATATATTTTCTAGATATGGAACCTTAAAAATTTGTTACCATACTTAGAGTATTTTGTTTGGTATACCACCCCCCCCACCCAACTATTAATAAAATGCACTGGACTATGTCACATTTTTTTACTAAGGAGCTCAGGGGGATCTAGTTAAAAGATCTAGAACAGCCTGTAACCCTAGGATCTTGCAGTGTATTGGCAAAATACGAGTCAGCACTTTAGATTCTCCTGAGAGGTTGTCCTTCCTTAGATCAGGTGATGCCACTTGGTACTGAATGGTCCCCATTCAGCCGACCTGCTGGGTTCCACAATGAGCTCTGTGCTCCAGACACAGAACATTTTTCTCAAAAGCAGGTATTATATTTACTTTTGTAACATTCACTCTTCAAAAGACCACAGTTAGCACACTCTTAAAATTGATATATGACAATCTGCCCCAGAATTACTGATGAGTTACTCATATATCAGAAACAAGCACTGTCCTGTCATTGTAACTGAGAAAAAAACATAGGTTACTGTGAATATTTTAACGCCAGTGATGGCACACGGCACAATCTCTGCAGATGCTTTTCACGTTATCCCCTTTTTTTCCTTCTCATCCCCACTCTTCCTTTCACTCTCTTCCCCCTTAACCATTGCACTGAGGGTTCTCTAACGACCCAGAAGCTCCCTTTGCAAAGGCAATAATTTGAAACTCTACATGTGAATTAAATCATAGACTCTTAGAACTTGAAGGTCATGGTACCCAACTTTCTAATCCCTAATACATCATGAATGATGAAAGAAACAGTTCAATTCTGCTCCCCGGCCATTCTGAAGGAGCAGCAGGATGTACGGGGCCTGATATAGTGAGGACAGAGATGGAGCCAAAGACGATGTGAGAAGTACCTGTCTTAGCAAGGCGTGCTTCAGGTATTTGTAAGATTTTGTTATAAAGCCATTGAAATTTTTTTTTAAGATACAGTTCAGTGTTATTTCCAAATTTTGTATCTTGTATTTGCCATAAATATGTTTCTGAATATGTGGGAAGGTTTGGTCTTGGTATAGAGAGTAGCTGTAAAGTGTTTTTTTTTATGACTCTTTTTTTTTTTTAGATTTTATTTATCTTTAGAGGGGAAGGGAAAGGAAAGAGGGAGAGAAACATCGATGTATGGTTGTCTCTCATGCGTCCCCTGCTGGGACCTGGCCTGCAACCCAGGCATGTGCCCTGACTGGGAATCAAACCACAATCCTTTTGTTCGCAGGCCTGCGCTCAATCCACTGAGCTACACCAGCCAGGGCTCTTTTTTAGTACTCTTAACTGAGCAACTTGTTTCCATTCCGCCACCATTACAGGTAGTGTTGTCAAAGATATCATGTTTGCAGATCCTTCTAGGCTAGATTCCTAGAAGTGGAATTTCTGTGTCAGGGGATACGCACCTGAAAAGGTATACAGGGAATGCCAGATTGCTCTCCTATCTCTAATATCAGCAGGGATTAGGGAAATAATTGTGTCTGGTCAGAATTTTGTTACATCGGAATGGCAGTGAAGGTTGGAATGAAGAATCAACATGTGGAAAAAATATGTCTGCAACAGAGAATTCTTGGACCGTGTTTCCTGCGCTCGTGTTGATGTGTTACTCCCTTGATGGCATTTACTGGGGCCACTTACTTTCATCACGTGGCGAATCTTTAATTCTTCTGTCTCTCTGTCCTTTGAGCAAGTATTTCCTGGAGATCCTTGATGCATACAACTTTCAATGGTGCGAACTCCAACATTTGTTAAGAAATATTCAGGAAAAAACATTTTCTCCGATGAGGAAGATATGCAGGATCGTACTCTGATATAAATATCAGAGGCATAGATGCAGCCAACATACTATGTTAATGGAGTGGTTATTACATTTACCGCATCAGATATCAGAGCCGTGGGCTTGCCTTAGTTACTCAAATTTTTCTGTCCATTTTCCCTCTTATTTCTTTCATAGAACAATTTGATGAAGTTATGGGTACTAAATGTACTTATTTATTGAAAAAAAAAAGATTTCTAACTAAACCTGGGCGAACTAAAAGTGTGGGGTTAGCTCAGATTTTATTCGACTTCTGTAGCTGTCTCACATTTTTCTAGACAGAGGATTGCATTGCCATTACTTGGAGAAGAAGCTGCTGAGTGTTTTTGAAGAATGAGTGGCAAAAGCGATGACATTCTGTTTCTTCTCACTGTTTTCTGATGTCTGGAGTACTGCCATTCTCCGCCACATTTCCTCTGGCCTTATGACTGCCAGCTGGCTATTTAAAAAAAGAAAAAGTAGAACATGAAAAACAACAATAACAACAACAACAATAATCCAGAAATCACAGCTTAGGGAACCTGGACACAGCCTTTCCCCGAGAGCCATGTAGCTTGGAGCTCAATGGCCAGGTTCTCTCTGGTGCTTCGTACTGTGCAGTCCTGGGTCATCGTTGTTTTGTGTTCTGCCAACTGGCCCTGAGCAGTAGCACGGCAGCTCTTCTCTTTGCTGCGGACTTGGAGGAGCCGGAGTGCAGCTGCTCTCCATAATTCTGACCACCCTGCTTCTGGGCATTCGCGTTGGTGACTTTATGTTGTTTGTTTTTAACAGAGCCAGCCTGTCTGTTAGATGGGTCCCACGCAGTGTTTCTGATCATCCATGGAGACCTTAAAGGGACTGTATGACATGGGGACAGACATGCATACACACACACACACACATGCAAACATACCTCTGTACCAGTAATGATAGGGTTGGGGGCACATGCCTACAATCCAATGTGTTTTGGAGTAGCATTTGGCCATGCTCTTGCCAACATCTGCGTGATAGTGCAGGTAGAAGAACATGAAGACCACATTACAAGATTAGGTAGGCATTGTTGTTTATATGTAGACTTAGAATTGTCTTCAACCAGTGAAGTGTCAACGGAATGTTTTTGGTTCTTTTAATTTGGTCTGATAAAAATTGTTGTGTTTTGCTGAGATGAGAATTAGGGAGCATGATGCTTCTCATTTCTCGATGGTGTTATTTTACCACAGCAAATATGTGTTTACATGTTAGATGGCCTTGTGAATGACTTCAGTTGTCAGGGCACATAGTAAACCCAGGATGAAATTATATTGCTTTTCGCTCACAGGGTCATTTCCTAGGGTCATTTGTTTTAAAATTTGGTTGTTCTGTAGTACTTTGGTCAGCTCACTCATATATGTATGAAAGCCCAGACTCATGAAATGGAAAATAAAATCAAAACAGGAAACTCCAGTACGTTTTGTAATGAACAAAACTAAAGAAAAGCATTGTTATTTTTTTCCAATGCAATTAAAAAGAGGCCACTAATATTACAGTTATCTAATAAGTATCTCTGCATCATGAGCCATCCTTCATCTCCATCCACCACTTCTGACAGGTGGGCGTGCTGTCAGCCTTTATCAACAGAGCACATAGTTGGGATTTTGAAAAGAGCCTTGGAGGCTTCCTGCAGGCCGGCCTGCAAAAAGATGGAGCTACAGAACCACTTGTGAGAGCATTTCAGACTTAAAACAAAGCAAAACTCCTGGGGCTGTCAGTGCTGCTTCTAGCACGGAGTTCACATCATCAAGTGTCATGTAACTACTTTCTCTGTCAGCAAGAATCTTCACTTCACACCAGTGGGTTGTCATCTCAGAAATCAGAACGAAGGCCCAAGATCTACTGATTGGATGTCAACAGCGAATGAAAATGAGGGTCTTTTTAAAATGCCAAATCAATGTAGGAGTTCCACGTGTGCCCAATGGCCTCATACTCATGTGACGATAACTTGTTAAATATTATTTTCCCTACGTACTTCCACTCTGCTGTCCTCTAGAAACCTGGATGTTGGCTAGAAACTTCTATTTATATAATGTAGAGTTCAAGTGTCAAGAAGTGTCTGTCTTTTATATGACCCTCTTCTCAACGTTCAGGTAGGTATATTATTGTTATTTAGAAACCCATGAAAGTAACATCAGTGGAGTTAACGTTCACAGCTGTGCCTTGGGTATGGACAGAGAAATAGCCTTCCTTAAAAGGACAGAACTGTCACAGAAGTTGTGGATTATGAGCCTTGGCTGTAGCTAAACCCATCCCTCTCATCCAAGTCTGCTTCAGGGATGGACAGAAATGAACAGCAGTCATGGGGTATAAACATGGTGAGGGGCTGGTCAAATGCGACGTTTTGGCGCCCAGAGCTGGAAAGGAGTAATCGATGGGCCGTACAGTATGTGTAATGGGCTCTATCAGCTGCTTAAACACACCCCAGTTATTTTCAAGTTTTCCAAATCCATCTGTCACCATATTGTCCAATCACATGAAGGAAATTGTCATTTGTTGCTGTATAAACTGATAGAGTCCAGTGGATTTTTGCTTCAAACTTTTGTGTAAATAAACTTGTGTTATTAGGCTCTATTGTTTATTCGGTTTTATTGTTGTTTCCCCTACCAACGTGTTGGACAATTTTTACATATTTGACAAAGATAAAAAAACAGGTATAGCTAAATGACCAAATCATAAACAATAAACATGAAAAACATTTAATATAGGATTAAAAATTCCTTGTGAAAACTATAGCGTATCATCTTTCCCATGTGCCTACAACAGGTCCTCAAATAATGTCATCATTCAACCTCGTTTCCTTTTGTGTTGGTGGCCTGCTGTCGGAACTTAACTCTTGTTTATCTGGTAGCCTGTGGGAAGCTGGTTTTGTTATACTTCATTTCCCTCGAAGTCACAGAACCTATGGGTGACATGAAGTGAAGACTTCCTGTAGTTGAGTCAAGGAAAGCATTGTATGTCTCTATTGTACATTCAAGTAATAGATCTCATAGTATCTTATTTAATCACTGACATTTTTCTCTCCTATTCATCACCATGGAAAGTGTAATTTTACATAAATTCCTGGGCCTGTTGGCAATGTTCGCAGGCCTAGTTCATGAACGATGGTAACAAAAACGAGATTTGAGCGCTGTTTTCTGCAAGAACTGACTGATATTTAGGATGCTTCCAATTCTCTGGAGAATTCCGTGGAGCAATAGTGGGTGTGCAACTGAATAGGAAAGTGTACCTTTTTGGTTTTTTCCAGTGGTGGTAAAAGCAGGAGATTTCTTGGTAACTGTTTCACAGTTTCCCCAGTGTGTTTTACTTCTAGCAATGTTCAGTAGACTCAGGCATTGGTTTCCCTAGGAGATGTACATTCCAGAAATACCCATTATCATTGTAAGAGTTATCATAACACCTAAGACCTCAGCTGGAGGGTGAGTGTCAGGACAGTCAGGGGACTTGGAGCGAGCGTGATGAAGACAGCACGGCCGGTGAGTCCAAGTGAAAAATAATGCAGTCACCTCTCACTGAAGATTTAAACTGTTAAAATAAACAGGTACGGGCACTTTGAAGTCTTAGATTTTCCATGTAAATTAATGAACAAAGGGTGTATCTTTTTTTTTAATGTCTTTGATTTTTCTGTCTTTCTTATTTGCACAAGAGGAAATGAAACAGTACAAAGTTTTTATCCTAGCCCTCCCCTTCCAGCTAAACCACCGGTTTAGCGATTAGCAGAGGACACTTTATGCTATGTTTTGAGTGCAGTTCTCTGGCTGCCATTCACTCAGCCTTGACATAAATCTGAACTAAGTACTTTGTAAGGGGTAAGCCCTTTGTGCCGGGTGTGTGAGAAATCCTGCCGGACCAGGTTGGTTACAGAAACCAGTGTCAAGTTGCCTTTCCTGCGAGATGAATAAGAAAGTGCAGACACCTGGACACTAGAGAGAAAATCTTCCATTAGCACATCCTCACCCTCCACTTCCCAAAGCCTTACTGTCTCCTTTTAAAGGGCTCCCAGTTCTGTTTAGTGATAAGTATTTGTAGGGTGGGTTATAGCTGCTTTTTTTTTTAAATCATCTGAGTCATTGCTCATAGGTACAGTATGTCAGTACAGTAAATAGCAGGATCATTCACGCCATCCACATTCTGTGCCGTGCTTGTTGAGGCTGGTTGCTTTTCATTTAACCTATTTGATCATGCTCTTTGCCTTAGGTGATCAGCAACCTTTAATGTAAATCCTAGCCAATCTAATAAATCTAATGAAAAGAGAGAGGAAGTACACGCACCTACACGTGCATGCAGGCGGGCACACACCCACGGGAGCTGCAGGAATCCCTGTACTGTGTGTGCCTCCTGTATTGTCCCAGGAGGTGGATGAATTATATGTCTTCACCCCACCTTTGAAATGCGACTCCTTTTCTCCTTGCATTTTTTAAAGCCAGTACATTCCATTTTTTTGGACATTGAAGAAGTATATTATCAGTGCTCTGCCTTGTACTTGAAACTTAAAAAAATTCAAAATATATTTTAGTCCTGAATACATTCTATTTCCAGGGAGAAGTTGTTTTAAATAAATCATGTTCCTAAAATCCCACCCCATTTTTTGCCATTGTGTAAACTGCAGTGGTTAAACATTATTTCAGCAGTCGCGCTGATGAACCGATTTGAGTTTCAGTACTTTTTTGGAGACAGAGAAGAGGGAAGAATTCTTCATAAGTCTAGTTATAGATTTGTACAAAGTACCAAAACTAAAAAGTGTTTTTTGAAATAAGTAACTTTTTAAAAAGAAGGATCAAAATATACTAAAAAAATGACAAAAGTAAACAATATTTTGTTTTTTATCCATCAGAAGAATTAGAATAGAGGGAACATTGAGAGGTCTGAGTAGTGGTCTGAGTAGTGTCCCTAGTTTACATAAGTACTCTACTATTGAGTTACTTTTTAAAAAATCATGCTGTTAAGTGCATGAAGTATACCTGCCTGGAAAAAAGAAAGTGCTTTCTCATACTTACCTTCTTGGAGTCCTTGTATTACTTCTTTTCTTTTTTGGTCCACACTGCACGGTATTGTATTGTCACAGCTTGTTACTCAGGCAGCATTTATATAAGTGCCAGAAAATTTTAAAGTTTCTTTGTAATTAAGTTTTGGAACCTATTTTGGAATTGTTAATTCAGAGCCGCACCTGGGTTAGGTACTTTGCTCTCTTTTCGTAATCACCAGGTGTTTGATTTACTAGCAGTTGAAGACTTTCTTTTTAGATGGGTTTGTGTATTTTTCAGGGAGTCTGTACCTGCTTGGCTGTATTGTTCACGGTGATCAGAACAAGCCAGGTAATTTTGTTTCTGTGCCTGTCTTAGTATTTGAGGGTGATTTGAGCCAGTAACTTAAAGATACATATTGTATATGAAAGGATCTTTAGAAGTTTCTCATGACATCCCTTTTCCCTTCCCAGATTTTATTTAATTCTTTCTATTCTAAAAGTCACCAGGGGTAAAATTCCATTTTCATTACTTAATTCGTTATTTGTGTTTGCTAAAATATATGCCATCCAAAATGCACGCTTTTTTTTTTTGCTATTGGAGTTCTACAACAATTGAAAGAAAAAATAAAAACAAAAATAAGGAAGTTGAAAGAGCAAAATACTACTTTTCTTCTAATGCTGCTGATACAGAAGAATGTGGCTTGTTCTGTATTCACATGGGCTTCCCAAAATTGCACCGTGTGGTCTTATAGAAGTAACAGTGCCTGCCACATGTCTATGTGTGTGTGTGTGTGTGTTTCCCTGTACATGTGCTTGCAGATACCAGGCATGACGGACCATGCACACAAATGGCCAGGATAGGGCTTCCTGTTGGGTAAGCGTCAAAAGCCAGGAATAAGCATTTCAAAAATAGGTGTAACATTCACACTTACCTCACTTTGCACCACAGAGGTTTTGATTATAAAATGTTTTGAAACACAGCGAAAGGTTTGTGTTAGTTCAAAGTAATCATAGCGCCAATCCATGATTAACGTACATGCTGCCTCTGTCCTTATGAAAATAAAGCTGTCACACTGTACCTTGTGGTTTAGTAAGTGTGCTAGACGTCATGAGGGAAGAGGATGTTAGTAGCATTAAAACAGTGAGGAGAGTTTCGTTCTTTTTTCTTTACCTCCTAAAACAAAGCTTTCTGCATTTAAATTGACTTTTTTTTTTCTGTTTCTTCCTTGGCGTTACCAACTCAGCAGGGACAATTTTTTTTTATGCCAAAGTGATGGTTCTTCCTGCTTCAGCAATCAAAAAGGGAGTGAAAATTGTCATTTGTGTCTTCACCATGCTGCCTGCCAGGTAGCATTGTAAAAAATACACAGAGCACATCAAGGCCTGAGGGCCAGTCTAGTTTCCGAAAGACCCCTAAGTTTAGCCTGAAGTTGATAAAAGTAAACTTTATAACCTAATGGGCAGTTTGCACCAGTGTCCAGATTATTTTGCCCACTCACAGTTGCCAACATTTTTTTTCATGTTTCTCACAGTGCATGTAATTTTGTATTGGGGGCTTCCCTAAAAGGGATTCAGCACCAATTCCCTGGAATGCTCAAAATAGTTCAAGGCACAAAGTAGCCTAGATCTTTAAACGGCCCCTTTACACCTTAGCAACGTGGTTGTTATGATTTCATGAAAAACAGTCTTTGTTTCTTTTCGCTTCTAACCTCTGGTTTTAGTCAGCAAAGATTCCTCTGTCTCATTAATGTTCTTGAGGACTCAACATTTTTCTTTCTGGATCACTTTTTGGTCAGGCTTGATGTTGGTTGCCAGTTTTAGCGCTTGTCATTTTCTGATCCATTGTATAGTTTGGGAAAGTAGACTTTTTAGATTTTTGAATGCCCACAGTAACTCTCTTTTTATCTCTGGGAGATTGTTTGTGCCTTAATGTTGACTTTACTTTTATTCCAGTCTAAAAAAAATTAATAGACGACAGCATGAAAGTAGGTGGATTATGCAAAGAGTTATCTTTAAATTCTCTTAAAATGAGTAACTCATTTTTGTGCTTTGGGCGTCTCAGTTTCCTGGCACGTCCTGAACCGTCAAGATGAAGGGTCACAATTCATACATTTATGACTCGAGTCACTGTACGTAAACATCAAATGTTACTAAAGGAATTATAGAAAAAGATTAGAAGACCAACTCAGTCATCTCGGACTCTCATTAAAATCAACAATTTAGTGATTCATTTCTATCCTAAAGATATACCCATGGGGAAAAGTGTACTTAAAATGCAACTGTAAGATTCTGCAGGATTTTGGATTCTTCTTCCAATATTTGGAGATTTGATGTTAAATTTTACTTCATTTGTAAACTCTGCATTGCCCTAAAATTAATGGTCTTAAAGATGTTGAGCCATATCCATTCTCACGCTCAATAAACATATCGGTGCCTACGAAGAAACTAAGAGCCAGGCTGAAAATCGGATACTGGGTATCAGTAGTAAACTAGCTGTAAATACCCCTGTTCTTATGGTAGTTAATTCATTTTTGTGTTATGTGAACATTCCAGGCTCATAAACATAAAATATGCGTGGTGTGTGAGACCTAGGAATAACTCACATGAGCTCACACCTACTTAGTTCTTATTATAGCCTTGAAATTGACACTTTATGAATTTAGTGTTATCCAAGTAATAATGCCATACGAAGATGAATACCTAGATTTAAAATGTTAAAAGCTTGTTTTAGAAGGCCAATGAATAACATACTCTCCCTTTTGTATCAGTATTTCAAGTGCTGCTCCGTAACACACTGATATGTTGTCACCAGCCATGGATGATAATAAATAGGCATTTTTATTCATATTAATATACTGGATAGAATAAATGACCAGAAAATCTTCATATGATTTTAAAATGGATTTGCCATATATAAATATTAATATATTTTGCAAGGCAGAGCCATTCACATTAAGGAGCAGAAGGCAGCAGGCTTTTATCTAGAGATTTTTATAGTGTTCAGTAGATTTTAAAACTTGGGTATATTTTAAATAAAGTTCAAGCTCCTTTAAGGGCAGCTGAAGACCACAGATATTCTGGCAGGGACTTTATCCTTACAAATGGAATCTTTAAATAGTCTTTGTAAATGCACTTGGTTTTATATTTTACTTCCCTGTCCTTTGTCTTAAAAAAATATACTACATTAGCATCCCAAAGATTATTTATCATTTCTAGTTGTGGCCTTGTCTTATTAGCACAGTGCTTTCACAGAGTTAGCAGGTTTGAGTCTAGAGAATTTGATAACCTTAGGAGCACCTGCAATTTGTCATAAAGCTATGTTACAGAAGTAAATTGTAATTACAGATTTGAAAAATTGTAATTATATAGAACAGCACTGTGTAGACGACAACAAGAAGTAGTGATTAAGTGGAGGCCAAGAATGGGAGAATATAAATCCACAAAGTGAATCTTAGGCCAGCAGGAGTGTTTTCTCAGACTTAATTGCTACAGTGCTTTGAAGCCCCGAGGAACACTGAGAAGCCCGAGGAACAAGGTTCCCTGTACCCAGATTTCTCCTGGGATTCTATGGAAGGCTGGTACCAGGCTGCCTGACTGGCTCGGCTCTGGTCTAGGGTCCGAGGCAGACCCTAGAGGCAGAACAGGTATATTTCAACCTTGACCTGCCATTGCTTTCCTCCTTCCTTGTTTTCAGACTGCGATTTATTTATAATCAAAAAATTCAAGAATTCTTACTGAACATCAGTGGGAGATTTTATGTCTATTTCCTCAGTCTTTCCCGGTGTTAACAGTAAATGACAACTGTCTGTATTCATGCTGCGTTAAGTGACCTGGCCCTATGGTCGCTTACCATCAGGTGTCCATTTATTCCTGGTCGTAGGCCATCGTTTCAGAGCATCCAGAAGGTGCACAGGTAAAGCACTTACGCTTCCCTTTGTGTCCGTTAGAAGAGCAAAACCATCTCTTTCTGTTTTGTGGATTGAGTTCAGGACTGCCTTCATCGTGTAGAATCTGCTTACTTGAGTCCCAGCATTAGCTTTCTCTTAAGAAACCATCACCTCTTAATTATACCATGATTACTAATGTCACACTAAGATGCAGAAGTAGTGCTTTGGTGACTCTTAGTGTCACTGAGGAACAAAAATTCTGACATGTATTATCCTTCCCAACTATTTGCTGAAAGGCAGACTACAGCTGTAATAAGGCTTGAAATGTGCTGTGCTATTGGGCTGGGGAGTAGTAGTAGTGTTTGCCATTCAAGGGTGATGTTTGCTCTTGTTCTTGGATCTAGCGTAGGCTTTTTTTTGCCTTTGGGGATTGGGGGGTGGGGAGGAGGAAGTTTCAGTGTGGTCTTAGCCACTGTCCTGTACATTTGGGAAATACCATCTTAAGTAAACAGCAAGTTCTAGCACCGCCCCTGTCTTTGCATGGGCTGATACATGATTTGCTAGGACCAAAGATTCGAGGACTAATAACATTGGCAGTTTAGACATTGGCAGTTTAGACATACACCATGTAGGCGAACTTAGCATCGTAAAAGTTAGGAAATGCCCCTAGGCACGCCTGAATTTCTGGAGATCCTGGAGAGAGTTCCCAAATTAGTGAGGTTACCAGATTTGCTGAAGAGATGTTTGTGTGTGGAGGACCAGAAGATACTAGGGCTGTATAACAAGGGGATGTGCTTCTTGGCTTTAGAAACTCAGTCCATTTTGTACAGAAGAACACAGGCCCCTGGATTGGTACAGGAATGGCAGCTGCCATTCTTTTCGACAGATGGAGTAACAGTGCACCATACGAATATCAAAAAGACATAGAATAAGTAAAGGAGATTGATTTTTCAATGAGAGGACCATGATTTTTGAGATCTGTACAGGTGACTCTGGGGTTTGTAACGGGTCAGTCCTACTGACCGATATGGAGGCTTTGAAGGCGTGGTAATAACCAATTTAAAGTGGCTATTTATGTCAGGACCAAAAAGTTGGGAATTTAGAATATTATGGTTTTTCTGAAAGCGTCCATTGAGAAAAAAATGTATACCCTGCAACAGGTTTTTCTGTTATAAAGAACATTTTGTCCATCAGTAGATTTTTAAAAGGCTTCATTATCCTAAAGACAAATTCACAACTTTTTTTAAGAAAGTGATAATTGCCAACATGAACCTTGATACCTAAAGGTTGCCAATGTACTGGGTGTTTTGTCTTAGAAAGGTTAATCTTTTACCATCTCTCCTTGAGGTCAGCACATAGAGTGGTTGGGATATATTGAAAGGGTACTCACTCTTTTGAGCTCTGCAATAGGTTTAGCAGCATTTTAGCAAAGGTGTTATCAGTGTGCTGGCTACTGGTCTGAGCCCTGCCCACCTGACTGTGTGCTGACTCGCGTGATTACGTGTCTTCACCCTGTCCCCACATTTGTCTTCAGAGAATGTGTCATCTGTTGAAGAGGGCACAAGTGTCAAAAGTAATGTTTCATTCACCCTATGCACCCCTATATTTGGAACATGTGACCTGGTAATGAAGACTCTTAATTGAAATTCTATGTGGTATTTTACTGAAAGTTATAACAGCGAAGTTAGTAGAGAGGGCACAAGAAAGCCCAAAACTAAGTGTAATGTTTAACTAAATTGTTAGTTCAGAATCACCTATTCAGAAGAAGCTTTTCTGTGAAAATCCAGGGATTGTTAGGTGCCTGTTATACTGTGTTTGCTTCTGACAGTTAATAGCTTCTACGGTTTGGGTGTTTGGGGAACGAGACCGTGCAGATATTTTGGGAAGAGATAGGAAGGTATCTGTAACCAGCAAGTGGAAGAATACCTCAGTGTTTGAGGCAGAACCATTTACTTTCACCCCTTCGCCCTGTTCCGTTCATGCTCATTATCCAACTGGTCTCGGCTCCCTGTCCCTCCCTTTGTCCCTCTCCTCACCTCCCCCAGGGCCTCCTGCCTCCTCTTCACACTGTCACACCTCTCAAAGGGCCTTCTCTGAACCTCTGCCATCTGGAGCACCAGCCCCTTATCTCAGAGCTCCATTGACTTGCCTCCTCTGCTAATCTCTTTGGAAGACTTATCTCTTCTCTCTGGCCTCCGCTCTGTTCATTTATTTCTGCTTCTCCTATTACGTTGATAAATCTCACATTTAACCAGACGGCGAGGGATGTGCCCTTCAGCTGATGCGAATCTCTCACTGAAGGCAGGAGCTCCAGTCCTCAATGGCCAGACTGTGTGGCTGCCTCTGGACATAATCATGGTCGAGGCACTGTGGTTTAAAATCTGCAAATGAAGCGTAGTTCAGTTTGGTCACCGTAAATCAGCCATTTTAGTTTGCTCATTGTGTGGTCCTAATTTTGGAGTAACATTGGTCTAGGAAAGGAGTGGTCATTTAATTCACAGCTATAAAATGCCCTCCCATGTAGGTGCCTTGAGTTTGAAGTGGGGCCCAGGTGGGGTTGGGACATCTGACTGTTCTGTCATTGTATATATTTTTTTCATTTTAAACTTTGACAGTAAAATGCAGTTGTTTTTTTATTTACAGTTGTCTCCGTTTTCCTCCCTCTGTGCTCTTCAGCCCAGCCTACCCCCGCTCCCACAGCCGATTCCCACACAATTGTCCACATCCGTGGGCCATTCATACATGTTCTCTGACTAGTCCCTTCCCCTTCCCCCCGCCATTAATCCCCCATGCTCCTCTCCTCTGGCCAGTTTCCATGCCTATGGTTCTGTTTGGCTCTTTAGTCTATTTTGTTCATTAGATTCCTCTTATAAGTGTGATCACATGGTGTATTTGTCTTTCACCAACTGGCCTATTTCACTTAGCATAATACTCTCCAGTTCCATTTATGGTGTCACAAAGTGTAGGGGGAATCACAATACCTGATATTAAACTATAACACAAGGTCACTATAATCAAAACAGTCTGGTACTGGCATAAGAACGAACATGTAAATCAATGGAACAGAACAGGAAGCCCATAAATAAACCCTGTCTCAGTGGTCAATTAAGATTTCACAAAGGGCATGAACACACAATATTCTGTCATTTTAAAAAGCTCCCTTTGAAGACAGGTGAGACTGTACCTTTAATCTCCTGTGAGAGCCTGGGAGGAGGAAAAAAAGTTTCTCCTATTATTTATTAATACCTAGGAATGCTGAGCCAGTTTGGCTGATAATCCTTCATTTGTTTGCTTTTGAAGAACTAGTTTAGTGAATGAGAAATAGCATCTAAACACTATCATGGAAATAGTTACTGACGTACTGCTAAACATTCTGCAATATGAGAATTATTTCTTTAAAATTAAAAATGTTTTCCTAAATGTAGTACACAAATAAATTTTGAGGATTTTAGGAATAACACTAAGTGCTTTATAAGGTCTATAAATTTAGAAATTGAAAATTTAAATAAGATTTTTAAAGGAGTGATTCTATGGGGAGATTATGAACCCCAACTATTCCCCACTTAATATACTGTATAATAGATTACTAGCTTCCACAGTTCAGCTCTTTCTTACTTGTTGAAGGATTTAATTGTAATGCAGATTTACATGCTTGTATGCTGCTCTGAAAATGAGGACAAGCAGTCAGTTTCTGAATATCAGAAATGCCTGCATCACAGTGCTTTAACCTAGAAAAAATCAATGGAGTTGAAAATTAGGCATACAGATAGTGATAGGGATAGTGGTATTTATACTGTCCTCAATAGATGCTTTGCTTGTTTGTTTGCTGCTATTTACTTATAAAAATTAGCTTTATAGCAAAGAGGAAAGTAGAATAGGGCAAAATAACATACACTATCACAAACTATAGGCAGCAACAATGGTTTTCTATTCTAGAAAGGTTTTTAACAACATGCCAGCCTAAATTTCATGTTACTGTATTAGTAAAAGTAATAAGGGAAGGAATGTGACCTACTTTTTAAGAACTGACATACACATCTGTTTAGAGTGAGTTAAACTATTTAGAGTGAGTTAGGAATATGGAGGTTTGAACAGTTTTGAAAGCACTTTCTAAAGGAGCCGGACACAGATCTGAACATTGCAATAGCAATCAAAATATACAAAGTCCCTGCCCCTCATAAAATTTGCATTGCAATTATCTTTTTTAAAGACAATTGTTTTTTGAAAGGCTACTTACTTAACTGTAATGATGTAATAGACTATGTAATCTTGTCATTATTTAAAAAATAATGTTTAGCATAAAATTGCAGGTTTCCCACTAACATTACGAAACGTGATTTGAGTTCCTTTTGCAGTAGATGCAACACAGGGGTAAACTTCTTATTCTTTGGAACATCTTATTTTCCTATTGGGTGGTGGTGCAGTTTTACATTTCAGCCTTCTTAGGGTGACTCTTGTGCCAGGTCAAATTTAATCAGTCCTTTCTTGGGTGGACCTTCTACTCTGGGTGTTGCCAGGATTAAAGTTTGAAGGTAAAAGTGCTTTGAAGAAAAACAGAAAGTGCTGACCAATAATGTATCCGAGTTGCTTGTGTAAAAGGTAGCACTTACACATTATAAGCACAAATGGGAACACTTATTATGAAAACCCAACTGTCATTAAAAATTAAATGAAGAGTGTTAATGGTATAGTTTACTTATGGTACAGTTCATTAACTATATTTATGTAACTTACTGAAAGAGCTATTGTTCTCCAGTTTTGAATTAAAAATACCAGTTGATTTTCATACCCCCAAAGAGGGAGGTAGTACTGTAAACCAGTGTCACCTACTGTTGAAAAATTATGTTTAAAATTCTTAGTTTAATACCCATTTTACTTTATTTTAAACTTAGAATGAATCTTTGCGAGAGGGGGCAGGATTATTTTCTTTTTAGGTGAACATGTACAATGGTGGTAGCAGACAGCAGATCAGACTATATCTTTGCTTTTGTTTAAAGAGAGATGAAGTGCCACCTCCAACAAATTTCAGCATTTCCAGATTATAAAGCACATGGTGTAACTTCATACGCCAGTGCAGATGTCGGACCGACTCTTTAATTTTTTGGAAAGGCCTCGTACCACACAATCTCCAAATCCTTTCCGGGGTGGGGGTGGCAGTTGGTGGGGAGAAGCATATCCTGTTAGATTTTGGTGATATGAAGGTCAAAAGATAAACTGTAAGTGAAACCGATGTTTATTTTTTTGACAGTGTTCAATTAGCAACCCCCTCGGACCCGTCCTGGAGAAGTACAACCTGAGTAATTGAACATGTCACTAGGGAGTATGCTTGGTTAAGCTGATTCCCATTATGTTGACTTGTCAGGGACCAATAATTAAACCCGAAGAGCAATGCTCATTAGTGTCTGCAGGATGATTCAAAGAGGAAGAGAGAGAATCCTTGAGGCACACCTGCAGAAGACAGGCATTGTGTGCGGAGGTGAGAGCAGACGGACTGGCTTGCTTTTCTGCTGTGTTAGCAATCCAGCCGTAAAAGGGATGCACTAGATTAAGTGTTGCCACTGTGTGCTCCTCGACTTAGAGTTTAAAATGCATTTGACTTCTGCCTTTGAACATAATTTTGTCCCATGTAATCGTATTCTGCTCAATGATGTTTTTAATGCTATATAAGATGTTTCAGAAAATAGAGACAACTCTATTCAAAAGCACTTTGAAAAAATTTTATGCTAGTAATCATTTTATTCACTTTACGGGAAGCATCATAATAATCAGAATCTGCTTTGCTTCTTTGAACTCCCCAGTACCCTGCACGCAAAACATGTGAGTTATCCAGGTTTGATGATAAAGCCTTAGTAGCACGCATGTGTCACATTTACTTTGCAAAAGTGGAAATGGAAAAAGTCGATGTATGTTAACCTGAACAAAAGCACCTATATAATATACAAGCACTGGCTCTAGAGAAACCTAGAAGAAAAAAACTACATAGTAAGTGTAGAATTTAAATTTATCACAGCCTGAGCAAAGCTGAGGGATTGATTTATTTTTTAACAACCCATACTTTTTAGCACTGAAATGGTTTGGGAACTGGAATCATAAAGCTGGGGAAGCTTTGCTTTCTCTCCCTTTGCAGATTGCCTTAGGTAAGCTCAGTTCTAAAAAATCCATCATGGAATTATGCACCCTTCAAATATCCTAATTAAGACAATAATTTTTGAACATATATACTATTTTCTCCATCATCTGGTTTTGAAAAAAGTGTTTTGCAGTGGTGGACTGGCCTTTTCAGTTCCCGGGTTGGGAGTATGAAATCCATCCTTCCTGCTTTAGCTGGAGGGAGGAGTGTGTCCTTTACAAGGTTTCAGAGGTAAGGTTGGAGTCTGCAGCTGGGCGTGGAGGCCTTCCCTGTGCCTGTCAGGAATCAGCCTTGAAGGAGGCTCTTCCTGAACCTGAAGTTCTTAGAGCTTGTTTTCACTGATACACACCATGTTAGTGTGAAGGTGTCCGCGTTTCTCTCTTCCCCAGTGGACCTAAGTCTCGAGAGGGCAAGGACTGATTCTTGTTAATGTTTTCAGGCACAGTGGTTGGAACTCCATAAAGGTTGGTTAAACTTAACTTAGTCAAGGTGCAGAAGAAAACTTCAGGGACAGTTACAGATTTCCAAGAACACCAAGGGCTTTAGAAATCAACTAGAACAACCTCCTACCCAGTGCCAGGAATTCCTTACATGCTGATTTTTAACAGCTCCTTTCCAGGCTTTGTAGAAGATTTCTCGTATCAGAGAGATCACTGCTTGCCAAGCAGCGGTTTCTAGGGTGCAGAACTCCAACTTATGCTAAAAACAAATAGTCAGCAATTTAAAGGGCTGTGCTTCATGTGAATTTTTGTCTAGTGATGGAGGTGCTAATTAGTATTACCTCTGTTTTAGAGATAAAGACGCAGAACTTCAGAGAGGCTGAGTGACTTCCCCAAAGTCCCACAGCTAATTAGTGGTTGGGCTGACATGGGAATCCGCGTGTATCTAACTTAAGAGCTGGGATGCCTGGCTGCCAAGCCCGCAGCTGCTTCTTTTTATTGTTACAAAGCTATTTTTGATCCCTTTCTTTCCCAAAGCCCATGTTAGAAGCTTTTAAAACTGTTCACAACTCCTTTGTTACTATGAGAAATATATCTCTATCTGTATATTTGTTATCACTTGTTACCATGATATATGTGTGTGTGTGTATAATGTATATAAATATATATCTTTATAAAGCAGAGACAGACCTTTGCAACAATTGTCATCCATCCAGCCTTGAAAGGCCAGCCTTGCCAATTAGATTGTTCTTTGTAACAGTGACATGAAAAGCGCTGTCACAACCAAGTGGCTTCCTTGAGTTGGTCTCGTAAAGCTCTGATTTACATGTAGCACTTCGTGTATCTGAAATCTTACTCTGAAGGGCCTTTTTCAACAAGGTATCGTAGTAGTAGGGCTGGGGATTGACTGGGATTCCTAAGTCTGTGTTGAGTAACTAGCTGGGAAGATGTGGATGAGCGACACAACCCCGGGGGCATAGTACTCTGGTGTTGGTGGGTGTGGGGGGGAGGGTAAGGATGGGGAAAGGCTTTGCTCCTAATCTTCTAGGGTTGGTATTGGAGTAACATGGGCTATGTGTGGGCTATTCATGAGAACATCTTTTTTTACCAATTTATGTGTTGAAACTTTTTAGTTTTCCTTAGGAGAGTTTGTGGTATTGGTGCTTTCACCTTATCAAATATATTTTCCTAAGGTCTGTCATATTGGAAACAAAATCAGTATTGACTCTCTTGACAATGATGTAACACTGAATACATACTCATGTGCGTGGGGGTCAGCTGCGTTTGACTTTAAGAGGATCTCTTGTAAGCCTTGAGCATTTATTTTCTTACACGTTCCTGATGGGCACGAGGGGCGTGGTGTATGTTTAATGAGACATTTTCATATTTAAATGAATGTATTGATTAAAACTAGAACAAGCTCAGCTTTTACCTTAACTCATCAATTTAAAAAATTTCTCTTTGCGACCAAATGAGATACACCAGCGATAGACCCTGCCCAGTGTGTTTCACCTGTGCTCCTTTAAAACATGTTGAAATGCCACTGAACCAATTTTTACGGTACTGTGATTCAGGGTAATCAGTATGAACACGCTACTTTACCAGCTCAGTGCTGCTTGTCAGTAATAAGACAGGGGGAATTGTGCATCTTCTTCACAAAGGCTTTCATACTTTAGGGGGAGGAACGGAGATCATGATTTTAATTGTTAGCAATCAGAAGTCCATGTGATTAAGACTGGCATTCTGAACAAGACACATCACAGATTATGCTGAGGATGTTCTCCATCCCCGCCTAACACTTTTATGAATGTGAATATAGATTTATTTACCAGTATCTGAAACTTTCGTGATAGACCCGCTGGAGGGTAAGTGACTCTTAGGAAGATAAAGGAGTCTGATGTTACAGTGAAGGGTTTTGATTTTCAGATATGGTTCCAGCCGGCCTCTTCTCCTCTGTGTCTTGGTTTGCAGGTTTCTGAAATAGCATCTCCGCTTCCTCGGTCCTCCAAATTAATCTCAGTGATTTGGTTTCTAAAATGCCCCCGTTAAGACCTTTAGGTTTTGGGTTATTATGAGTATTTTTGTTGTTGTTACAATAGGAGCTATCCTTAGAGTAGACATATTGTTCACTTATTTCTAGTGTCTACATGCCAGCCCAGTTTTATTTTCAGGTCTTTAGTTAGCTGTTCAAAGCAGAGAACAAGACCCAGAAAGCTAATTCAGTTATGTGCAATGTAGCAGGAGTGGTGGAGACATGGTTAACACGGAGGCTACTGTTCTGCAGGGAAGCCTTTCCTGCCAGGGAGGGGTCCCAGAGACAGAGGGTCTATTTAAACGGGAACACGAAGAGAAGAGTGGCCCAAGAAAGAAGAGCTGCTATTCCTGAAGCTGAACATCATGATTGCTTCCCACCTGGACCACTTCACAGTGTGTGATGCTTTTCACAACCAGAGGACCACATCACTTGCTTAAGACCCCAGAACTAGAGAGAGGGATTCACACCCAAGTGCCCCTATAGCACAGCCCATGAGCTTAAACTCCATGCTTCTCTGGCCCAGCTAAAGACAGAGAGACTTGTTGAATGATTTCAGTTTCACCTAGAGGATGGAAAGAAAGGGGGAGAAGTAGAGAGAGAATGGAATCATACATCGTCCTTTTCCCTTTCTGACTTAAAATCTAAAAGAGCTGATGCTTATAAAGTCATTTTAACAAAGTATGGGTAATAAAAACATCTTTTAAATGTTTGCTGTTTGATATGGCATTTTAATGATTTTATCAGGCAAGAATTATGTGATTTGATATATTTCCTAATAGAATTAAAATGTAATATAAAGTAAACTTCCTATAATTTAGATGCTAGATTAAAAACCCAATTCCTAGGAAATCACAATGTCAGTGATAAACTTCAGATGCAGTTGACAGTTGTACTGGGGGTTTTATTATTTTGACATTTGAACTGGCCCTTTGTGAGGAAGGCTAACCTGGGGTTCGGATTTTTTTTCTCAGAATTATTTAATAACTGCTCCTTGTCCATACTTGTGGGCATTAGACTTTCTTTTCACGAACCTGCATCTAGAATGAACCTCTGCTTTGTGTTGAAAAGTTAGCCAATTTCAATCTGAGTGGACGTTCTTAATTCATCTCACAGCGTTGGGTAGTTAGGCAGACAGACTGCTTTGCCCAAGTCTATGGTGTCTGTTTGTATTAAATGATTAAAACTGTGGGTAACTTGAAAATGAATCAAAGTTGGTGAAATGAGTTGCAATACATGCATTTCACTCGTATAACTTTATATTCATTTTCACATCATTGAATCTGTTCTTGAAATAAAACAGTGGAGCCATTTGTCCTGAAACTTTGATGAGTGGATTTATAAAGTATAATTAAAATACACTATGAGGCTGACTGATGAGAAATGATTAGATGCATTGGATTGTGTCCATCAATCTAAACTGAATCTTCTAAAATATGCATAATGAAACGACTACCCACTTTTAACAGAGCATTTTAGCAAGTATAGAATATTATACAGATCTGTTTAGTTATTTCTGTTTTGGCTTCTGTTTCAAATAGTTTCAAGAATAAGAAAAGAACAACTGACACCAATGTATATTCGTGGTATTTAATGACTACTTGTGCTTTAAGATTATTAAGTAGTGGCTACCAGTAATGGCCAAGTCTCTTAGGTAGGGTAATGAGGGATCCGAATGACCTAAATGAAAATTAGAGATGCATTTAACAAAATACAGTGTTAACCCTTGGACTTGAATTCACTGACCTGTAGTCCACACAGTACTGAATGAGAGGAGGGAAAGGTCTAATTCATGAGGTTTAATCAGACCAGTTACCACACCGACACCAGCAAAAGAAACTCTAATGCGGATCCAGAGAGAGCAGCACCGTATGTTTCTTGACTTCAGCAAATATATTTGATCACCATGGTGTCATTTCTCCCTGTGCTCAGCTGTATGTAGGAGTAGTTTCCAAGAGTGGGGGTCACAGTGAAAACATTGTGAGGGGGTGTTCTCTCAAACCAAGCACACACAGCCATAGAGACTGCAGGCACTGCCACCAAGACTAGTGATTAGATAAAGAGGATTTTGTTTGAAGGATTGTCGGAATACAGTTGTTAAATAAAAAAATAACACTGGGTTATCTCAAGCCCTTTTGATATAACGTATCATGATCTGCCTTTTTAAGTGACTCTGTTTAATAAGAGGAACATTAATGAGCAGATGGAAACAAAAGTTATTTCTTATTCTTTTCCTCCTCCTTTCTCTCCACCCTCTTCTCCTCCTTCTCCAATTAGATTCAGTCACTTGTATATTCTATAGTCCATTCACTGTAGTGATTCACAAAACCAAAAACTAAAAACCCCACAGAAGTTACACTTGCCTGGAGAATGAACTAATCACATTTATAAAGTGATGCATTTTAACGAACACAGATGTTAAACCTTGGGGGACTTCAGTCTTCTCTCTACGGCAAAAATTGTTGTGCTGAAGTTCCCGTTGGCATAAATAACTTTAGGTCCATATAAATATTGTCCGTGAAATGGATTTTCTGAGGTTGCTGGATGCCTATTAATATTATTGACTAAAATGGCACAGTACCCATTTTAGTTAATATTTTAAGTATCATCAGAAGAAGTGTGTTCCCACAATGGGATGTTAAGAAAAGCAGCAGCTAACGTCTCCAGTGTTTGGGGCCTTCCTGACCCTTCCACCTGCACAGGAGCCAGCATCGTATGTTTCCTGAGGGCCAGGTGGGGAAATATTCCAGGTATTAACCCCCATGAGATAGATTCTCCCATTTTGGTGGTGAAGGAAGTGAGGTCAGAAGAAGCCAAGTGCTGCCGGCCATGGGCTGGAATCTGAATCCGAGATCGGGTACCAGATCTTGCCTCGTAGGCCTGAGTCTTTCCTGCTTCCTCCCCTTTGTTCTGTCCACCAGTTCAGGGATTTGGCATTAGTTCCCCTTTGGCCTGAAATTTCCTTTAAATCCGCTGATATCTTAGGATGTTATTTCATGTTTAAGAGACATTTTTGTTCATTCTGCCTTGTGGAATTGTAAGTAATGATTTGAAAAACCGTGTCTTACCATGTAAGCTATTGCATTTCTATGTGTTATTGTCAAGGGCATTGTCAGTACTGTGTTAAGCAAACATGGGCATCTAGAACTTGTAGTTAGAGCAGTTTCAGGGAAACCATTCCTTAAATTTGTTTTGTCAGAGCAAAACCTAAGGATTTTATAAATAACTGAATTTATCTGCAAACTGATAAGAGGGCCACGTTAAAATCCAAACTAAATAAAAAAGCCTGTTACTTGTTTTGAAGTGAAGCAGTGTTTCATTTTTGGTTCATTTTAATTTGACCTTCTCAGTGCATAAAAAGGAAAAGACTTTGGCTTTGAGCAAATCCCTAAAATGAATCTGGAATGAAAAGAAAACTAGGAATATCATTTTTCAATTTGGTAAAAAATTAGGCTCAAAATATAAGTCTTGATTTTGGTAAGAATGTGTGTGTGTGTGTGTGTGTGTGTGTGTGTGTGTGTGTGTGTGTGTGTTCAAGCTTGTGTAGATGAAAAGTGAAGACCTAGTTGTTTATACAAAATAAATATGTGGTTCTTTCAGAAGAAAAGTCACAGGTAGCTAAAAAATACATTGTAAGAGGCCTTAGGACAGCTAATGCTTTGGCAGTTTTAAGTCATGACTAATTTTGGAAGAAACAAAATATAGTAGCGCTCTATATTAGAGGTGATTGTACATACCCCAACAACAAACATAACAAAACCTGCATAAACCAAAACTTCGTTCAATCTCGTATCACCTTGGTGCGGTGCACTGGCGTCTTTGAAGCCATTTCTGTGCTGTGTGACCTCGCCTGGTTCTGTGTTACACTGATGTTGCAGATAACCGAGCAGTGCAAACAGCTTCTTTTCCCCTGTGCTTCAGGTGGTTTGAAAATATCCTGTCTTTTTTTTTTCCCTCTCTCCTTTGGGCTTCCACCTCCCATAGGACACCAAGCTGCCTCAGGAACTGCCGTAAATGACTTGATGACATTGTTTGTGTCAAGTTTAAGGAGAGGACGGGTTCTCAGCTTTTGCAAGTATAAAATAAATACGTGAGTTTTGCTCCTAGATTTTTCCAGTAAATTGAAAGGGGAAAAGCTAGAGCTGGGCTTTTCCTCTTGGAACGCTGATCATTTTGGGGTAGGTTGTATTGTGGGACTTGGATTTGGTTAATTATAGCATTGCACAGCTCTCTTGGAAAAATAATAGTTAGCATTTATATAGCCTGTTTCATCTTCAAAGCATTTCACAAGTACTAATTAATTCTCACCCTGTGCCTGTAAGGTGGGTAAGTCTCATCATCCCATTTTACAGATGTGGAAATATGGATGCAAGCAAGCCAGGAATCTTGCCATAGGCCACAGAGGGAAGGGAGCCAGAGTCTAAAACCAGGATGCAAACTGGGGAGTGGCTGGCGCCTAAATCCTCTTTCTGAGTCCTGAATTAGGCCCTTTCTGTCTTCCTTTTGGTCTTTTCATCTCTCTTTTTTTAAGTCCTGGAAGGGACTCTGTGAGGTTTTTCCCCCCCTCTTCATCTCCTCTTAGAGAGTAGTTTTTCTAACACTGCCCCAGAAATAAATAAATCATATTAGTACAACAGCTTTAAAGATCTAATATATCTAATCAGGATACAAATATTTCGGAAAGTCAGGAAATGAATTAGGTTTGGGTGCAAGAAAGGATTCCAAATTACATTTTGCCTAATAAATATTGCATTCGTAAACAGTAAAAGTAATGATAGTGATTAGTTAACAGTACCAAATAAAACGTGCATTTAAAATGAACCTGGCCGGGCATTTTCATGTCATACTGACTGATGTCTACATAGTCCATTCTTTGGAGGAAAAAAAAAAAAACGAATGCACTCATTTGAATTGTAAATTGCCAGCACTGTAAATTGTAAATTGCAGTCATCTTATTGTGCTGAGATGTGACAAATCACAAATGGGATATTGGCTGGGCTTCCATATCTCGAGTGTCTCCTAGTTGCTGCTTTCGTCACCATTAATCTCTTTTGCTGGAGCTGCCTGGAGAATCGTCCTGGATGTGAAAAGGACACTAAATAAGCTGCATTGTGGGCATCTGCAGAGCTCTGTGTGGCTTCGCTGAGCTCTGACTTTTCACAGTGGTGTCATTCCCTACAGTGCTACTCCTTTTGGGTCCTGCTGTGTGTGGATACAAGAGGTTCTGGCACTGTTAACGCCTGACAGCTCCCTTAATAAATACTGGGTTACAGTCCAGAATTGGGGCGCAGATGTGTCAAGTGTATCTTAAAACGGAATGTGGCCCTTGAAAGAAAATGCACATCAGAATCATAAAATGCACCAAGGACGAGTGGATCCAGTCTCATTTGACAGATGAGGAACCTGAAACTGAATGCTTCTGACAGGCATTGGGTTTTTAACATGAGGTAGCCTGTGTAGTTGTCAGAGCTAAAGAATGACGTGTTTTCAAGTAGAATGCTTGACCTTGGCATTGATTTAATTTTTCTAATTATTGACCTTTCATCTAAAAACACAAATAAGCCCTGGGCAGGTGCTCAGTTGGTTAGAGCATCGTCCAAAAGGTTTTGGGTTCAATCCCTGGTGAGGGCACATACCTAGGCTGTGGGTTTGATCCCGAGTTGGGTGGGGCACTTAGGGAGGTAGCCAGTTGATGTTTCTCTCTCCCCCTCTCGCCCTTCACCCCTCCCTGCTCCCTTTTTTTTCTTTCTCTCTAAGATCATTAAGCTTGTCTTCTAATGAATTAAAAAAATTAAAATAGATACAAAATAAAAACAAATTCTAAATATGATTTTGGAAGTGTGTACGTGTAGAGTTTCCTTTTTTAGGTGGGTAATATCCTGCCTTAGCATAACCAATAAAAAGTGGTCACACTAGAATAAAGGTGAATTACACCTTTTCGTTTTTTATAGTTCATAGTGAAGCATTGATGGGAATTGACTAGAAGGTGAAGGTGAACATTTTGCACTGTGATGATAAAGAGAAGTGGATATTAAGAAAGTATAGTAGAAACCCTCTGAACTGATCTCTGTTTAGCCGGAGCTCCCCGGGCCGCCTGCTGCCCAACGTCCACGGCATCACTGGGTGCCTGCACGTGGTGAACTGTAGTCTCCAATGTAACCCGTACACACTTCCGCTACTGCTAGTCGGCCAGTGTGTGTGCCAGGCCAGTGGGGACTCCCAACCTGTTACGGCATTTGAATTTACTATTATTATATACTATAATGTAGTATACTTACATAAGTAAGTTGAATATTATATAAAGTTATGATATCAAAGGATGAAAAGTTCTTCTGTGACTGAAAATAAATGCTTAAGAAAGAGCTAATAAATGTACATCACTGGAAGTATCAAGTTAGATGTAGGTAAGACTGTGGTAAAAGATCGGGGAGAAGATCGTAGTCTAAAACTTGGAAATTTTAGAGGACCCAGTAGGTTTATGGATGAATGACAACTTGGCATCTAGTTCAAGGACTAGTAAAACAAATATTTCAGATGTTTTAAGGTATGATAAATGATTATACTGAATAATTTAATAACAGTTAAAATAAAAAAATGATACTGTATATGGCATTTTTAAATGATTCCCCACCTCAACTTTTCAATTATCTGACAACTGGACAGTCAGCTGGTGAGGTGACTTCTACATGAGGTAGGAGATCAGACAAATATGACTCACAGCTTTTTTTTTCCTTTCCTTCTGCACGCCAAGCACATAAAACCACTAATTGGTCATTTTGAGTTCACTTAGCTTCATAATATTATTAGTTTTTTTGTTTTTTTCTTTTTATGTTTAATTTTTTTTAATTTTGTATTTAATTTGTTGAGGTGAGACTGGGTAATATAATTACGCAGCTCTCATGTGTACAGTTTTAAGATACATCATCTGGGTACTACATCATGCGTTTACCACCCAAAGTCAAATCTCCTTCTGATTTTTAAATACCCCTTAATATTTACCAAGGTTTTACTGTAATTTCTTCCAAAGTATATACTTTCCCATTAATATTCTACTTTGACTCTCACTTTTGTGGGTTTTAGAATATTGTGTTTTGATGTTTTTTTACAGAAACTGAAAGATGTTAGTAATCCTTCTATGATGGGGTCTATAAACCCAAAGAAATACAACTAGATTATAAATTCTAAATTCTGAGGGATGAAGGAAGATTGGCTGTTTTGGGACTAAAACAAAAACCCTCCAGTTAAGAGGTGGCATGTGGGGTTTAAAGATTTCTCTTGCCAAAGTGTACCCAACTCTGATTCAACAAAAAAATAATCCATATTAACTTTGAAGAGTTTGAGAAGCATGATACCTAGGAACAGGCTTTTAGAGGTGGATGAGGGGTCATTGAGATGGCATGAGTTGTCCAATAAAATGAGAAACTGGGAGAGGATGGGATTAGACATAAGGATTTAGAAGTGGTGGCAAAAAATTGAACAATGGAAGCTAAAGCTATTGAATTAGAGTCCAGATACTTTTCATCTTTAACTTGGAAATTGGAAAGAGGTTGATCCCAAACTCTCCTTGTAACCGTGTTGATACGTCACCAGTGAACTTACCATGCTGTGTCACTGACCCGTCTTTGCTAATGGATCCCCCTGCGATAGAGTGGGGAGGAGTCGTTTCTTCATCCCTATATTTCCAGTACCCGAGACAGTATAGGCCCTCAGTAAATATTAGTTCAAAGCAGTAATAAGTCAGGAAGTAGACGATTGTTTTTACAGGCTTACTTTTAGGTCAACTCAGTTAATGTGATGTGGTATTCTTAGGCATCTAGAATTTAATGCTTGTGTGTTTGTATTTTCTTTTCCTTATAGTTTCTTTTGATGCAGATATTCATGTGAGTGAATAGCTTACTTTTCTGATGTTGTGTTGGCAAGGTTGGCTGAAAAAACAAAAGCTTACATATAGAAGGACTGAGTTCAAACTATAGATCTGTCACCTCTTGTGTACTCAGCAGCCGTGAACAGGTTACATGTATTTTTCTAAACCTCAAATTAATCATCTGTAAAAGAGGAGCGATCCCTGCCTTGCAGCATCTTTTTTGATACTTGCAAATAGAAATGATTAAATTAGGATATTATATGGTATCTGGCACATAGTAGGTTCTCAGTAAATGTTTTCTGATTCTAAATATTGCTCATAGAATAATGAATGCATCTCAGAAGAAATATTGGGAAGCTCACTTTTTTCTTTTCTGCAGTTGTGGAGAATTTGACACTGAACACTCAAACATTACTTCCTCACGGTCATTGTCTTCCTCTCTCTCTCTCTCTCACACAGGGCAGAGAATGACCTAAAATACCAAAAAGTACAAAATAGCTACTGTTGCAATTCATGGAATTTCCCAAATTGACTGGCAAGAGAGTCTCTCAAATGTGTCAGTCACACATCTTGTTCACGGAACAAACAAAATAATACTTAACTACGTAATAATATACAGTATTAAATCCCCCTGGGAAAAGAGTTGGTTTTTAAATACTTTGAAAAGAAACTTTCAAGTTAGTGATTTACACAGTTAATTATAAACAACAAGGCTTGTAATTAAGTGTTGCCATTTTGGGTAGAATTGGTTTCACCCATCACTAATCTGTCTATCCTTGTCTTTGGCCTTTGAGAGATTACGGGAAAATGCACACGATGAAAAGTTTAACTTGTCAAGTATAAATTTAGATGCAAAGTCCGGAATATCAAACACCGCAAGTGATAATTACCACCACCTGGAAATAATTTGTACCACTGAGTTAAGTCAAGAATTCTCCCTTTCTGCTGAGGGGAGTTTTTAACCTCCGGATCAGTGAAGCACTCCCTGCCATTTACAGTGATGTATCTTGTGGTTCGTTCCACTAGTCAACATAGCACCAAGCAATTAGTAGAACACTGGTGGATAAGTGTTAGCTTTGTAAAATGTGGCTGAGGTTAAACCAGGAGCACGTGGGAAGCAAGGATGGTGACCGTCCAGCTTTTTAGCTACTCCAAGTCCATTTAGCTCAGTCACCTTGTCCTTCAGGTTTCCACAAAGCCTGGACCTTTTGTTTGAACCAATAATTGATAAGTTAAAATGCAAAACAATGAAATTCTCTGGATTATATCTTAATATCTTACATACATATTTTCTCCTATGTTAAAAAGTCTTTTGAAGGCTTAGGATGCGTCTATTTAATAAAACTTAATGTGCAGTTCCAAAACAGAGAGATCAGAGGACACATTTTTATAATAGGTAAAATACATGTTTTAAATACATTTTACGTAGTTGAACTACTTAGGCTCGGTTAAGGGTTTTGTGATGGTGGTCATTTGAATGTATGAGTCTCTTGGCTTTATTGAGTTTTTGTGATTGTTAATGTTTTTTTCCTTCTAGCCCTCTTTCTGTAGGAAAGAGTTGACTTTAGTATTTCAACCACTTGTGTTTAACAAAATGTTCTCAAACATTTACATGTATACTTCTAAGAACACATTTTACTTAACACAATGTAGGAAACAAAATGAATCAGAACTATGAATTTTTTTTGGATAAGTTTTATAAAAAGAAAAACTAAACTTAAAAGATTTGTATGAGTAGAAGAACATAGATATTTCAAGTTAGCCTCCATGTTGATTTGCAATTGTATCTGTTTTTTTTCTCTGTACATTATGATAAGAATTCTAAAGGAGTCATGTAATAGAAAGTTGAGCAACCCGCAATTAGTAGGTTGTTTAAATGCAGGGAGGAGACAGGGAGAGAGGAGAATACGTGTGAGCCCCTCTGTTGCTTGCAGTAGTGTTTTATTCGTGACATACGATGTGATGGACGGACTTTTGCTGATGTGTCAGAACAAACTGCCTTTTTTTCCCAAAGGCCATTCATAATCTTATTTTAATAGAGTATAAAGACAATGACCTCTCAGTGAAAAATTCTGACCTTCAAATTTCTGTCACATTGAAAAGTGGCCGAAACATTAAAACACACCATTTGTCACCAGTGAAAGAGAAGGGAGCCTTCGCTCCATCTAGATGGCAATCAGTCGACTCCAAAACATTTCACCAGGACGCAGGCTCTCGCCGTGTGAACTGTCGATCTGGATTATGTTAGAGACCAGATTGCCAAGACAGCCCGTTCAATTTATGCTATTACCTTAATTAAAATAAGAAGATAAAACACAAATGCACACAAAAACGTGTTGGTAAGACCGAGGAGTTATTTAAAGTTATGTGTGACATTTTCTACTGCTGCGAAATGTTCTTTGCATGGTCACCTAGGATAATTTTTTTTAAATACACCTTTGAAGGTTAGGGTTATTCCCTGTGTTAAGTCCTGATATGTATCTGTTACTGCAATTTCAGTAACAGGGACCTCAGGGCTCTCCTTTGGTTGGCTTAATAATTTCATGTTTTGAGTAAGAGTCATCTAATTGTATTCTTTAAAATTCAGTTGTAGGAAATTCTGTTGTGATGTGAAATAGTAGAACTCTCGACTATGTGTAATAGTGGGCAATGTAATCATCACTCATAAAATGAAATGTGAAACTTTGGAGTTTGCAGTTACTCAAGTTGCAATGCTTTGCAGTTTCTAATCACATGAAGATTTAAGGTGAACTGAAGAATTAACTTCATTTGATTTCTAAAGCAGGTGAATCAAAAGTCTTGATTGTGATGTGTGAACAACTTTTTATTCTAGATACTATTTTGTACACTTTTGTTCATCTTCTAAAACCTAGAACATTCATTTTATGGGAGGCAGTAGTGTATTTGTAAAATTCATAGTGTATTTGTAACTTTAAGAACAGTATTAATAGTTTACCTAGATAATTATTACAATGAGTACTTGAGAAAGAAATCAGTGTATAATACAGTGATTCCTCCGTCTTTTTCTCCCTCTTTCAGACTCAGTGTGAGTCGGTTAGCATGGGGCATTATCTTTTTCCCTTTGCCTGGTAAAAAGCATGAATGGAAAATGTTTTCACCTTCAGAAGTGTTTTCTGTATGTTATGGACTGAATGTTTGTCAGTCTGAAATTCCTATGTTGAAGCTCTAACCCCAGTGTGATGGTGCTTAGAGACAGGCCTTTTGGCAGCTGTTGGGAGTTAGATGGGGTCATGAGGGTGGGGCCCTGGTGTGGTGGGATTAATGCCCTTCTCAGAATCTGAGACATCAGGACGCTTGCCCTCTGTCCAGTATGCGCATGTAAAGGAGAGGCTGGGAGCACAGAGCGGGAAAGCAGCTGCCCACCCGCCAGGAAGGGAGCCCTCACCACCAGAAAGTGTACTCTCCTGGAACTTTGATTTTGGACTTCCCAGCTTCCAGAACTGTGAGAGATTAAATTCCTGTTGTTTGAGCCTGTGGTAATTTTCACAGCACCCTGAACAAACTAAGATACCATGTTTAGAGGAAATTTAAAATGAATGTGACTTTTAAATTGACAAGAGAAGGTAACTCTCCAGCAGGACTTAATGAACGGAACTGTACCAAAGTAGTTCTGAAACTCCTGTCTTCAGGTTGTAGAATCTTCATCTGTTGTTTGATGTTAGTTTCCAGAAGTCAGATATTCAGCATATACTTACCATGTATTTAAAATTACACCCCAATTTCATTTCCCTCTCTTTTCTAGGCCATACACGCTTGTTTTAGAACCACTGGACCAATTGTAGCTATTTAAGAAAAAAATTACGGTGCAGACATGTATTATCCAGGGTGTGAATATCTGATCTGTGCATTATTTTGTATACTTGGTGACACTTCTAAAATCTTTCCCTCAAAATTTCTGAACCTATTCAGTTTCAATAACCTTTATACTCTTTTGCTTCTTCTTTCACAAACATGTAATACTTTGGGTTTCATCATTCCTTACAATGACACCTTCCTAAGACCAAGGACTCAAGACAGCCCTTTCCTCAGCCTGTCTGAAGCGATTCCCAGTCTGCACATTATGGGTTGTCTTCATGCTTTATCCTCTGCTGGGCTTCTGTGTGTGCTCAGCAGTCCTCTCACTGGCCTCTGACTGCCAGCCGTACTTCTTACAAAAGGGGGGCTCTGTGTTTTTCTGCATGCTTAGTTATTGATCCTAAACCTCTTACTTTTTAGACATAGTCTTTTCTGTTTCACTAAGAGTGCTGCTTTAGCTTCATCTCACCCCCGTTAGGAAAAAGGGCGTTTCACCTTCAATTGTAATCTGCCTTATTTAATCCCTTTCATCTGTCCTCTACTGGCTTTTTCCTCAGTCTTTCCATTTTGGTCTTTTTTATGTACCAATCTGGTTACACCTACCTAAAAATATATTAATATCTCCTATCTTATTAACCTTCATCTCTGAAAAATTTTTTGTTAGTTTTTGCCTTCCCTTGTTAGCCTTTCTCATTTTGGGAGATGTCAGGAGATGAAATTTTTCTGAAAGTTTAATCTCCCAGTGAATGGACTCAGCAGGCCTGGCTAACCAACAAGTGATAGGAGTTGGCTAGTCAGTCAGATGGCTCTGCGTGGAGGTACCTTTGGTTGCAAGACTAGTTTCAATGTTCAATATCAGCAGTAAGTTCAGAACTAGGCAGTCCGATGTCTTCAAAAAAACTTCCAAATATTTCAGGCTACATGATTTTTTTTTCTTTGGGAAGTATATCATGCATTTTAATAGATAATTTTTGGAAAGTCATAAAATTCATAAAACCAAAATTTCTTTAGGATCCTATTTGTTTTCATATGAAAATGTATTACATATTCTTTAGGGCCAGTGGTTGCCAAATACATAGGTTATGATTCAATGTAATCGTTACCTTTATCTTGCTATTACTTCAGTGTAGTGGTTACCTTTACTTTGTGATTACTTTGTGTTTTCACAGTGATGTTCAGTTTATCCAAGTTTGATAGGCACGGCTCACTTCAGTTCTGGTACTGACTCACCAAGAACCACACAGATGGTTCATTTCCTCACATCTATTGAATGATCTTTCTATACCAACTCCCTGGATTATTTTTCATGCCTGATTTTCCCCAAGCGAATTGCTTATTGTCCCACAGCTGAATTTCCTCTTATCTCTTCTAAAATATCCAGTACAGGGTTAAACATGGAGTGAAACATCTGCTTTATGGCAGATGCCATGATCTTTGGAAGATATTTTCTAATCATTAAATTCTGCAGGTTAGGAGGAAAATAGAAGAATTACGGAAGCATCTCAACTCTTTATTCTCTTTACCCCTTTTCTTCAGATTAAAACACTCATTCCTGTATCTGTGCTGATTAATCTAATTTTTCAAAGAGCTCCTAAACAGAAAAGCTTTATATTTGCGTGTCTGTTGCTGTTAGATGTCTGGTTTTGTGTGCTCTCTATGCTGGACCTGTTGAGGACCTGTGCTTTTTCCTACATGCTGGTTTACATGCTGAAAAACAGTATTATCAAGTGTTGCCCTGTTATTTTCTTTTGTCCTGGTGAATATCGAAGATGTTCACAAAAACAAATGCACCAAAGACTTCCTGTAATGTAACACGGAGTTCAGGCTGTGGGAACACTGTGTGGATGATTCCACTCAGGCCCCTGAATGGGCCACACACTACCATACAGTGTCTTATGAGGCTAAGTGCTCACTACAGACTAGTTATCATTGTACTCAATTTTATGTTACCAAGAAATATGCAGTGGGCTTACAGTTCTGGAAAGAAGATTAGTGTGACACTTTCTGGCACCTGAATTGCCCGGCACAGAAGTTACTATAAACTGTAATAAATAGTTAGGTTTTAGTTTTACTTTCCCAGAAAAGGGCCTGTCTTTTTTGTTGCCTATTTGGGTTATTAATTTACTTTTTCCTGCAGCAATTACTTCATAATGCTAAAAGCAGAGAGAAATGACTAAGAAAAATAATAATGTAAAACTATGAATTTGGGGTCTATCATCAAAGTAATCGATAATGCTGTGATATTTTCCAGTTTCACCTATCCATGGAAATCTCAGATGGCACAAAACAAACTCATCCTTGTGTTTTGGTGAAGGACTGGAAAGGCTCCAACTTTGGGTGCCTCAGTCAGATTCTGGCACTTGAGATGGGTACCAGTGCCCGTGGGATTTTTATATGGAGGGGAGTTTATCCCGACTCAGCTCCAAGAAGGTTATATGTCAGCTGAAGTGAAATACAGAATGGCTTCTTTTCATTGATGCTCAATGAATTATCTTGGTGTTTGGGCAGGTAAATGTCTCCTCATCTGTTAACTGTGCCTTTTTTTTTTTAAGTTGACTTTTCTTCTCAGGACCATTTTTAAGTGAAGGTGTAAATAACTAGTAAAAGGACCTTTACTTCAGATTCATTTTTTATTATAACTCGCTCATTATTGCATTAGAAACAAAGTGAAGAAGTGAGTGGAATTGTCACGGAATTTTTCTTTCTTTTTTTTTTTTTTAACATCAGAACTCAGCATGACAGTTGTAGGGCAATTGAATGCACTGGTCACTAGGTTGTCAGAAAAAAGGTGATCCTTAAATATTCATTTTTCTGATTTCAGCAGTGAACAAAGCCTCACACACATCAGGAGGTACATTATTTCACCTTCTACATTAAATATAATTTTTCAAATCTGAAAAATAGTTGGTGTTCTACTTACCTACATGATTTTTTAAAAGATTTTATTTATTTATCTTGAGAGGGGAAGGAAGGGAGAGAGGGAGAAAAATGTCAGTGTATGGTTGCCTCTTGTGCGTCCCCTGCTGGGAATTGGCCTGCAACCCAGGCATGTGCCCTGACTGGGAATCGAACTGCAGTCCTTTGGTTTGCAGGCCTGAGCTCAATCCACTGAGCTATACCAGTCAGGGCCATGATATTATTCTGATACAGAGCACACATTTCCTTGGGAATAAAGATTTAAGTGTCTGCTAAAAATTGGGAAGGGTGCTGAAATCAGAATGAAAAAAAATGGCTAAGGGTTGAAATCTCTGTTTATATTACTTAATAATGAACACATTCTCATCATATTCTTGAACCCACAAATTATGAACGTTCGAATTTACTATGAAGCCTGATACCCCCCAGAATACTTGGATGCAAAGTGCACATTCTTCTTATGTTCCCAAAGGGCGAGGGACCCTTGGGATAAACACATAAAATATATACTTTGGAGCATAGATGGGTAGCTGGAAAAATTGTATAAGGAAGCCTCACACCAGTATCTCTCTCCCATTAATTCGACCATTCAGATTCTCTACTAAAAATTCCTTGGTAGAAGACCAAATTTGAGTTATTGTTCAAAATTGGACTACTGGGCAGTGTTTCAAGGGTCAGTTTTGCAATTAATCCTTATGTGACTAGTTAATTTATTGCTACTAGAAACAAATAGTCTGGTTCCTTGCCACATAATTTAAGTCGGGGCAATCTGGGGACTCCTTTTCTAATGTGCTAGAACTAATGTTTTGTCTTTAGCACATAGTTTATTGCCTTTTCCTAAGTGAGGCATGAATTTGTGATTTTAATTGTGATTTTATTATTTTTTAATTTTTAGTACTTAGGCATATTCTCATTTCTCTCTCCCTTCTTTCTCTCTCACTCTCTCAAAATTAACTCTATTAACCCATTTCTACCCTTTCTGTCTGTGCCCAAATGATAGAAATAGCGGATTGTTGGGAAATAGAACAAAAAGAAAACATATTGATTTAGGTTGTTCAAAGACAGCACAGTGACTTTTTTCTTTGACTTACTCATTCAGATAGCTTCAAGTTATAGAAAAATAGACCCAAGTGGGGTTTATTTTTAATATTACTGGTGTAAGGTAAATGAACCAGACATTTCTTGGGTATTTTTTTCATGTTTCCATTTTAACCTGATGTTTTCTGTCCAGAAGGCATAGCCGAGTCTTTGCAAATGGTTCCCTGCTTTACATTGTCCCTCGGTGTGTACTCTCCATGTTTTGCCGTTGCCCTTTTAGGTGAAAGAGTTGCTTGACAGACAGTTGTCACTGTGCTGTTTTTAAAGTTAGATCTTTAGATTTCCGCTACTGTGAACACCTCTGAACTTCAGGACCTTTAGGTTCTCCCCATCTGTACTCTCCAATACAGCATTCTGTGATGTTGGACATTTTCTGTAACATTTGTTGTTTAAATGTGGTTGTCACTAGTCACATGTGATCACGGACTTGAAGTGTGGCTAGTGCTATTGAAGGACAGAATTTTTAATTACATTTAATTTTAATTCTTTTAAATTTAAATAGCCACAAATGGCTCTTAGCTCCTATACTGGAGAACAGGGCTCTAGAAAATTAACCTTTATTACCAGCATTTCTATTTTGTGTCCGTGCTATTGAATTAATCCAGTACTTTGAGCTCACATTGGAACAATATAGAAGGTTTATGCGATCTCACCTCAATTCGTCTCAGACGAATACACGTAAGAGCCTGTTGTCGTCTTTGAGAAGCAGGGGGCCGGTGCTGCCTGCTGACCATCTTAGCAAAACAGAAGCACAGGGTGCACCTGTGACATTCGTGTCGGGGTGAAGTTCAGCAATTCAGAGATTTTTCTTCCATTACATTGTTTACTCTCTTCCTGTCTCCTCTGAGGTCTTGCTTTGTTGATTGTCTCCCTCTGTTGTAGCTTCATTTTCATAGTGGAACTTGGTTTACCACTCACTCGCCCACTCCCATGAAACCTCTCATCTCCTAGTAGTATCTTCATAAGACCATGTGATTCAAAGGAGGCTGTAAGCTCTGTGAGGTCAGAGACTGGTGATGTGTTAGGATCCTAGCCCAGTGCCTGGAGCGTTGCAAGAGTTCAGTTTATTTTGTGAATGAACAAATGTTATCTCCTTACCCCCAGGACCTTCTAACCCAGGGTAGTAAAGAGACATGGCCTTAGGGTCAACTACAAGACAATGTATGTAACCTTTCTGAATTTTAATTTTCATACAGAAAGCAAAGACAATATTTTCTATTTTTTAAAGTTCAACTGTAAGTAACAAACTTTAAAAATGAACTAGCATATTGTAATAAACTGTGCTGTGCTAAAGAAAAATTGTAAAACATGGCAAATAGTGGTTGTCCCATATTTGTGAATAGATAAATGACTTTCACAGACATTGCTGCTGGTATTCATTCATGAAATTCAGATGAAATAAGCCACTGTTCACAATGCCCAACTCCCATAATCTCTCCTATGCATATTTATAGAAATAATAAATCATTGATTTTTAAAAATCATACTGAATAATTTTATTCTTGAACAATATGAAATTGATATATGACATAAGTACATTATACATAAGAAAGTCCATGTATTCTGCATCAGAATTTGAAAATAAGTGTGGAGACAACATAAAATGTATAGTTGGTGCTGTTACATTTTTTCTACATTCAGAAGCTTTGGTTCTACCCACTCGTTCACACTACTGAGTTGTTAACAAAAAAGAAAATTATAGTTTTTAAAAATTTAACACATTCAGAGCAAATGGTTATTAGCATTCATTATACTTATTAACTCCCCAGAAATATTCCTCTGTTTTTTTCTGTTATCCATTCCACCACCATGACCACCACTTTTAAAAGAGGACGTTATCTTCTAGTTGGCTTAAGTGGGCTGTAGTTACAGCCATAATCCTCACAGCAGGGTGGGGAGCAAACCCTGAGTGAGCCTGTTGGAGCGGAGACTCTGCTTTCTCGGCTTCCTGGTAATGTAGATAAGTCTTTACTATATCTGAGTTTGGAGTCAACTGTAAACATACTTAAATTCAATTTGTAGGGCATTGAGTGAGTGACTTTTTTTCTCATGGAATTTCTATATTTTATGGAAATTCTTACTGTGTACTGCCAACCCCAGGTATACGTAAAAATACCTAACCAGAAGATTGTTCTTAATACCCAATTTCTGGTAAATGGAAAGATTTGGTGCTCAGAGAAAATGCTTCGGATGCTTCCAAAAAGTTTTGAATGTATTTTTATCTCTATATATTGGCGAAAAAACAACCTTCAAAGGGCAGAGTTGTTTGAACTTACGACTTCATTAGTAGCTATACTAAAATCTTTATGAAAGTCGGATAAATCCTAAATTTTGGAATGGCTTCTAACCACTATTGTAGGGTTACCTAAAAAAGCTATAAGCGACTTTGATCACGGGTCCGAGCCAGTAAAGCTTTGTTGACCGATGTTAAAGTAGTTATTGGGTGCTAGTTAATTTCATTGCATTTGTATACTATTATTTTTTTTATGTAAGCAACATTTTAATGCCATTTTTATATTGTGTTGGAAATTCCCATTGCTTATGTACTACAGATTTTTATTTAAGAGAAAGAGTTGATAGTAATATAAATGGCTTGTGTCTTTTCTAATTTTATGAGGAAAATGCACACAAAGCAAATGTTAGGATTGCGAGAAGGTGGTAGTACGAAACAGTTTAGTGGTCTATCAGCACAGACCAGTTACTGCCGGAGAAAAGCCAATGAAATGACCTGCTGAAAGGCAAGTCCTCCTTTAAAGTACATGTTAAGTATCTATATGGGCAGGAGAAATAATTTCTAACCTACTTAATTCATTTTTTAATAACCTCATCATAGTAATGGTTTAATAAATACAATTATGGATAGCTTTTTAAGATGCATGGATAAAAGGAATTTTCCGATGTAATGCTTTTGCTTATGAAAATATTGTAATGTAAAGGTACATTATTATTTTTTTAATAATTTATCGTCCAATTATAGGTGACATGCAGCAGTATATTAGTTTTAGATGCACAATGTAGTGATTAGACATTTATATGCCTTATGAAACGATCACTCCAGTAAGTCTAGTACCATCGGACACTAGACATAGTAATTACAGTATTGTTGACTTCCCGTGACTGTTTTGATTACTGGCAGTTTGTATTCTTTAGAAAGAAGATGGGAGATTCTATTATGTACTTGAGTTATGTAGTTATCTTAACCAGTGCACAACTGATCTGAGTAACGTTACTGATGATTCTGAACTTTCTCATTTACCAAGGGAAATGTAACTGGAGACTTAGCCCCCAGCAGATAACATTATGATGATACTCCTCAGAAACCTTTTTTGAAGGGTTGGTGTTTTCATTTATAAAAACTCTGGTCTCTAGAGAAACATCTAGAACATTCAGAATAAAATTCTAGGGACAGAACAGTGGTATTTCACACTGGAGTTTTCATCGAGTGTGGGACAACTTTCTACGTGGTTTGCCTGGACAGTTTTGAGGGAATTGATATTGTGGAAACTACATGTGCATTAATAATCACTTTAGAAAAGAAAGGCATAGTCATCACACACCAACAATCTTAGCATGATGTCCAGCCTAGAGAGGCCACAGCGCTCTCCTGGACACCAGAGGGAACAGATCGAACCCTGTGTTTTGTTTCATGGATTTTTTTTTTGTATGCCTCCTTCAACTCATCAAAGCACTTAGACATATAAACTTCCTGCTTTTCCCTGTCATTTGCATTTCTTTTCTATTTCTGGGAGGAGTAAAGCTTAGTTAGCAGTGTATTTGGGGCTGTGTCTGGATGCCTCTTCCCCTTCTTTGTCCACCGAGGATCTCATCATAGAAAATCAAACAGTAACAGAAGAGATTTGGGTGATTACCATTACATTGAAATGCCTGAGAAACAATAGCTTGGATACCTGTTGATAAAAAGAATACAAATTTTTAAATAAACAGTGAAGTAACATGTTGTAAGGAACCATCAATTATTCAGAATCCAGGGCATGCCAAAGAAAGCTCAAAACACAGAAACTTTTTTTTTATTGAGCAGAATCTCTGCTATCTATATTTATTACACAGAAGGTTAAAAAACATAGTTAAACAAAAAAAAAATGTTTACTAACCTTTGCTCAGAACTGGTGATCTAAGTGATCTAAGACCAGTTTATCATTTTAACAAAGATTAAAAATATATCTAATTTTGCATTGATATAATATAGTAGCAAAGAATTCACAGGCTCCCTTTTGTTTGATATTATTTTATGAGTAAGTCTATCAAGTTTCCCAAATATTATATATTTTATACTTTTTTCAGGGTTTTTATTTAAGGTTACTATTGAACCAAGTAAAATAAACTTTTCTTCTCTCAACCCTTATTCAACTTCCTGTGACATTAAAATTTTACCTTTCACTACACTTTTTACACCATGGAACAACCAGACAGTTCACTTTGAAAATTGCTTGCTTTCTTTTATTTCCCCTTGTTCAACAAAGACATATTTTATAACTTGCTTTTACAATTGAACTTTTCTGTCACTATTGATTGCTTATATAAGGTGTTAATCACTATAGTTTTGACAGATTGGTGATCCGTTTATTAATACCCTATATTACTTAGAAATTTACCATTTATCTAAAGATTACTCCTTGACTGTTTCTGGAAGGTGAATCTTGTGAACCTTGAACACTGTCAAAGAATAATTTTGAAAAAGGTTAAAAGAGCATACTTGGATGAATAGAGAGTAAACACATTGTAAAGATCATTTCTAACTCATTAAGAGGAGAGGCAATAAGGTGGCAAAGCTGCTTTAAAGGAAAATTAGAGAAGCATTAGTTATGTAGCCGTCCAGGAATGAATGACTTTGAGACAAAACCGGGCATAGCATTCAATAGGGCCATGGAACCTTAACCTTTGGGGTTATCATTTCTTTTGGTCTCAAATTAACATGCAACTTCACAATATCCGAGCCTTTTAATTATTAGTAAATAGTAAAGTCAAACTAAGGTTTGTTCTCTAGATAATGAAATAACCCTCTGCAAACCTTCAAATAATCTCCCAGGATATAATTAAAATAATATTCTACCTACCTTTCATTTTACCTTATTTACAAACTTGGAACAATTTTTCATAACAGTTCTAACGCAGTAAAAATTTTAGACGTCAGCTTTAAAATGTGCATGTCAAAATTAGGTTTTCGATTTTGTATGACTACTATAAATATACTGTTACTTACCATCTCGTTCATCTGTCCAATGTGGTAAATGGCTCGACCAAGAGTCAAGAATCTGTGTAGCTGATGGCATGAAGAAGAGCTAAAAGAGAGATGATTCGAGATGAGCCGGGATAACGCCCAAAGCTGTGTTCTCCTTCCCTACACTTTTCAGGCTCCTTAGTCAGTTTCTCAAGGTCTCCTAGCACTGTACATACACAGAGCCTTCCTGGAATTTAAACTTCAGGAAAATCATCTTGAAACTGCTGGCAGGTTAAGAACTACATAGGATTAATGATGCCCATCACAATCAAGACAAATATCAATGCTCCTTTTAAAAAATGTTTCTGTCTCTTCTGTTCATGAATTAGCAAAACAACCATGATTATATTGACAGTCTAGAGGTGTGTGTGTGAATCAGTGGCTAGAATCTAGATGTGTGTTTCCCCTCTTTGCTGAGTTGAATATTTCAGATGGAATCAAACGGGAACTAGAAATGCCATGAATTGCAGCCAAAATAGAGTTAGGAACTTTATAAGAAGTGTATTTTGAAAAGCACCTTGTAGTTTATTGTGTTTAATATTTCAAAGCATTGGAAAAACATCATATCCATTATAATTTGTGCTTTTTTAACATCATTCCTTAGTCTGTTTTTTTAATTATAGAATTCTAATAACAACCATTATCTGTTTTGTTTAGTCTTTAATTCTCTTTATTATCGTAAGTGCTATCTATACAATGCTGAGCAAAGCCTTTTAAATTTAAAGTTATAATACAGAAAACATTTTAATGTATGCTAGATTTCATGGCCTAAGTATTTAGCACTGGCTTCACATCTATTGTATATTCAAATATATTAGAAAGAACAAAATGCCCAAAATTTTAATTGTAACTCTTTGTTTTCTTTTTGAATTAATGATCATCTATTGGAATAGACTTGGGGTCACTAAGTAAATTATCTTGAAAGAGAATCTTTTTATTAGATTTTAGTTTATTCTAACCCCTTAATTGGAACATGATGTCTAAAGGCAACATATTTCAAATTTACATTGTGGATTTCAAATTTAATTAAAAATTTAAGTTCAAAGGATTACTCTAATGAGCATTTACGAGGGTAAATCCTCCCTAAGAATATTGTTAAGTAGTTACATTTGTGTGAACAATGTGTTTCTACATAGTTTTGCACAATACGTGACTTTATGACTAAAATTTGGTTTAGTTTTCATGACACATTAGGTTTTTTGGGTTTTCTTTGTCAAGTTCACTGCCCATGAAAATACTACTTTTAAGTTAACAACAGCCCTCCCCTCCAAAAAAGAAAAGAAAAAAGGAAGCATGAGAAAGTTGAAAATTATTGTTATAAAAATAATGCATCAGAGAAATGGTGATAGAATTTTAATCATGTTATTGTGGTGGCCACCTATAAGTATATACGCTGATGCAGCCTTAGCCCTTTAGAAAAGCATTGCACAGCGATGCCCGAGGTACATGCTCTGGACAACCAAGGCAGGCCAGTGGTATTTCTGACTCACGTGTCTGTACACAGTGTGCTTGAATAGGGACAGCTATTTGATTTGTATGCACGGCTGTTATGCAAAAGTAAGTTTAAATTTCTATTTGCTTTGAAGTTAGCCAAAAATACTATCAGGATAAAATAGCACTCTTCTGATCTCTTAGTTTTTGGTGTTTTCTAATGGTCACGGCTATTCTGTATTGAGTTTCTTTAACTTCAGTGATAAGTTTAGCCACTGACCCAGTAGCTTTCTTCACTTAGATTAGCACCTACAAGAGTGGATTTAGGTTTTCTGGGGGCATCTCAAGGCTTTATTAAACTTGGAGGGCCTCATTTAAGGAAAGTTATTTGTAATCATGGATACACAATTAGGCTAAAAATGAATATTTGTAAAGGATGAGAAAAGAAATCACAGCACATTACACAATTTTCAAAGTTGATGAATACCATAACTATCGTAAAACTCTAGAAAAATAACATATTCGCATTAGTTGCTTTCCTGACCACCTCTCTGATCCCGTTCTCTCACAGTTTTGTTTATATGCTCTTTGAACATCTCATCATGTGACAAGAATTTTGTAATATTTTCTACAGAGACAATAGTTTTGGTTTTTTTCTAGCTTTACAACTCACTGGTACGGGAAGTAATTTTGAGGATTCTCATTTAACGTGATAACACCGCCATTGAGTTTTCTTGATATACGAACTGTAAGATTTGGATGTATTTTCCACCGCGTGGCTTCTGGCTGTGTACATTCTGAACTTTGTTCTTCCTCCGCTGCCGAAACTCTTCGAGTGCTGGGCAGCTTCCTGTCCGCACTCCTGGCGGTCAGCACAGCAGGCAGTAACAAGTCTGGAAGCTTTTTCTGTACCAGAGTGGTTAGCCGAGCACTTGCATTAGATCCGGTCTTATTATGCTGTCTTGAAGTCAACCAAGTCACAAGGAACACACATGTGGTTCTGAAACAAACCCAGTCGACCAGGACTGAACTGCGGAGTGGTTGAACAACCAAGGAGGCCGCTCTGTGTCATGTTCCAGAGCACGTGTTCCAGGAGTCTGGAGTCAAACTAACTCAGGTTTGACACTGATGAAGGGTTGTCAGGTCTTTGATTCTTTTTTTTTTTTAAGGTTTTATTTTTATATTTATTTAGGTCTTTGATTTCTTGATCTCCCCAAAAGTGGTCTGGAAATCAGAATTTGGAGCTTTAAACTTCTATATAAAATACCAGACATGTTTTCATTAAAGTTGTATTTTCCATGCAGAAAGGTATATCTAATGTATCATAACATTAATTCATATCATTTACCTGACTTTTTTTCTCTCTGTAGGGTGGGGCAAAAGCAGGTTTACAGTTTATAGGGAAAATAGTACAATAATTAATAAATATTACCAAAATGAACTCTTGTGTACTCACAACTATAAACCTACTTTTGCCATATCCCCTGTATTCTGAATTATAGAAGTTCCTTCTCACATCTATTTTTATTGTTTTAGTGTTGTCATGCTAATCAGTTTTTCAGAATCCCTGTGACATCCTTTGGCATCTTTATCTTACTTTAATAGTAACTATTGTATTAAAAATTACATAAGAAAGAGGTATCCAGGCTAAGATCCTTGATATGCTTTCCTCATGTGGTCATAAGAAGACTGCCCTGGCCAGTGTAGCTCAGTGGATTGAGTGCCAGCCTGGGAATCAAAGGGTCGCTGGTTTGATTCCCAGTCAGGGCACACGCCTAGGTTGTGGGCCAGGTCCCCAGTGGTAGGGTGTGAGAGGCAACCAACCATCGATGTTTCTCTCCCTCTCTTTCTCCCTGCCTTCCCCTCTTAATAAGTAAGGAAGTAAGTAAGTAAATAAATAAATAAATAAAATCTTAAAAATATCATCCAAGGAAGGTATGTATTGATGCAGATTTTAAAGTGAAGAGTTGAATGATTTAAATAAGAAAGTAATTATAGGATATCTTTTAAATCATAAGAACTCAATGAGTACACACTACTAGCAATACCATCTTGAGTAGATTTCATGTCTTAAAAAGATTTGTGGAAAGTATCAAAGCAGAAAAATGTCCCCTTTTTTGACAAACTACATGATGGTTTTAGATTCAGAAGAACAACCCTATTTTGGGTTGAAAGCAAAAAATGTCTCAGATTATCTTCCTGCATTGCCAATGAACACATCAAAGATTAGAGAAAAAGATATTTTTACTATTTCCCTTTTCCTGCAAAAATAAGAATGAAATAGGATTCTATTAATTTTTCAGGCATTCTTTGAAATATTTAGAGAGTGTTTTAGTTCAGTGATGTAGTATCATATAGTCAAAAGAACACTGGTCTGGGGTTAAGAATAACTTTTTTAGGCTGAGCCTCAAATGACCTTGTTCATATTATTTAACTTCGATGAGCTTCAGTGCCCTGCACTATAAAATGGAATTAATTATAAATGCTTTGCCTAATTCTAAGTTTCTCATTAGAATCAACCGATAGAATGTATGTGAAAATGACAAGCAAATACGCCATCCTTGCGATTATTATTTTGAGACATTAACAAGATATTAAGTGATGATTAAGTTTTAAATGCTGTTTTACATATTTTTATTATTGCTAATGTTATTTACTGTTAGATTATACAAACAGCACCATTATTGATGGGTGGACCAAACAGTTCTTCGTTGTGCAGTGCTATCCTTTGTATTGTAGGGTGTTTTTTTAGCTCCCCTGGCTTCTGTCCACTACAGCCAGTAACACCATCTCTCCCCCCAAATGGCTCCAGACTTTGCCAGATATCCTTTTTTGCAAAGTTATTTCACATTGAGAACCACTGGATGACTGTAAGGTGGAACATTTTAGATCAGGTGGTTATTGCCCAGGCAATCAAAAGAGAAAAAGTATAGCAGGCAATTATTTAAAGAGTCAATACTTTGAGCATGTTATGCAACATATAGAACATGTAATCACTCATTTCAAAGCAGAGCCCTTCCTTTAAGTCAAGTCTTCTGAATGGAGTCTTACCAGTCTTCTTCATGTGTCCTTTATAGTTTGTGGTTTTCAATTTTTAATAGTTGAATAAAAATGGAAGGGCAGTTATGAAATAATTTCAGGATAGAAGTTGTAGGGGAGAAAAATAATTTCTCCTCTACCCTTTCCAGCTCTTGGTTGCAACTTCCCCCCATGTAATAAAGACAGATTAACAACAGGAAAACAAACAAAGTTTAATGACATGTATACGAGGTCTGTCCAGAAGGTATCCAGCCATGTAATATGAAAAGTAGAGACATTTATTGAAGAACATATAATATACAAGGAACATTGTACATAGGACAATGGCACCTCAGTCCCCTTCAAAGTAGGAACCTTGGGACATCACACAGTTCTCCCAGTTGCCATCAGCTGCCCGGTCATATTTTCTTGAATCTCATCAGTAGTCTGACATCTCTTCTCTTTCAAAGGTGATTTTAGTTTTGGGAAAAGCCAGGCATCAAAGGTTGTCAAATCGGGGCTGTAGTGGGGATGAGTCATCTAGGTAATTTGATGTTTTGCAAAAAACTCTGCACAAGTCGTGATGCAGGAGTAGATAGATGTGTCATGATGAAGCTGCTGATCACCAGTTTCCCATAGCTGCAGGCTTCTGAATCATCTGAATAGTTTCTGGGGAGGAGTGTTCAAGCTTAATGCAAAATCTGATGTAAATTCCTTGCCGTACTTGCTCAGTCATTTTGAATATGACAGCCACACAGTACACATGGTCACTCAAGGGCATCTACCGCCCCCACTGACTAGTACAGTGAAGTTGTCATTGTTCACGCATACTCATTCCAGTCCACTCTGCTTTGCTGGCAGGGTATATCAACGTTGCACAAACTATTCTTGTTATATCAACAACAGCTTGACATTTTCAGACAGACTTGCAACCTCCTGATTACATGGGAGATTCTCAGGAAAACTGAGTGACTCCTCCAAGTGACCCAAACCACCACCTTAAATACCATTATAATCTAAAGACAAAGGAGGCTATTGGTGGGGTCAGAAGTCCATTATGGGGTATTGCTAAGAAAACAACAGTAAACAAAAGTAAGGTTGTTATGCAGATTTAAGTCCTTGCCTTCTCTGTGGATAAGAGTTTCTAGAGATTTACAGTTCTCCTTCCTTTCCTGGTATAAAGAGGAAAATCTCTTACAAATAAAGATTTCCTTTATAAATGTAAGCGTCTGTTACAAAAGAATAACTTCTACAGTTTTCGGAGCTTCTCCTGTGTTTGTTGTTTCTGAAAAATAACCAACTCAAAATAATCAATATTCCAGATTTGGGGGGTAGTATATTTTGCTCCCCTTCAAAGTGCTCAACATTTTATAATGTTTATCTTTTACACATACCATCTGTATCAAGACTGCCAATATTCACTTTGTGGCAACTTATTCTTTTCTGAGTCTCTCTGAATAATTTGACTTAGTTTTCATATAAAAGTTATTTTTTTGTTGTTGTTCTTGGCATTCATTGTTTGACATTTGATGAAAAGGTTACTGAATTTCTTAAATTTCTCAGGAAGATCTACTAGAAGTCTGGATAAAATATAAAATGTAGAGGCAAATATAAAAATATACTTAAGATCCAGTTGTAATATTTTAGACTCATTTGTTCATTTGAACAAACGAAGCTCAAAGAATTTCATAGCAAAATTCACTTATTCTATCTTATTCTTAAAATGCCTACTGTAAAAAAAAGATGGGACAACTGTAACTGAATAACGGTGAAAAATGCCTACTGCCATAATTTTCTTCAAAATTTCTTTTAACATTGTACTCATTGTGTGTGTTTTCCATTATCTTTAAACAATTTTGTTAATTACTTAGTGGATGCATGCAATACATTTCAGAAAACGTGGTAAGGTAGCATTTGTGGTAACTTTTAGTAATATACTCTCATATGCTTGGGTAAATTACACATTTTTTTTTAAAAGTATGATTGCTGAATTTATTTATCTTACACAATATGACAAGAGTTTGGAAAGTTTACAGGCAATAAGAGAAATTAAGTTAAAAAGAAGATAACGGGTCTCAAAACCCAAATTTATTTTTATTCTGCCATGGATTTTATTAACAAGTAATGAGGGGTACTTGACAGGGAACCTCAAATGTGTGTTCAGCTGAAGGGAGCAATCAGTATTTTACATGGTCACTGGTACAGCTTGGGCACAGGTGTGTATATTGTATTTTGCCAAATATAATATGCTCCTGTGTATAATGCACTACCATATTTTTAGCCCAAACTTTCAGGGGAAAGAATTCTTTCATTTTAATTTTTTAAATTCGATTACTTATATTTAGAAACAAAACTGATTATTGTATTCCAGGGTATTATTTTGCATGTAGATATCATTACTGCTTTCTAGAGTTGCACTTTTAATATATAGGCATAAACCACAAAATAAAAACATTTATATAGACACAGAATTAACACTACCCATGTATAATGCTGATCCTTATTTTTCTCTCAAAACGTTGGGCAAAAAAGTGTGCATCATACATGGCAAAATATGGTATTCTCTTTTATTATTATGCGGAGAAAAGAAACTTTCCTCTACCTGTCAAGGTTGTTTCAGTTGTTCTAATAATTAAATCTACATGAGGCAGAGAAAATAGTCATGTTTCATTATATACATATGTGAGGAACCCCCACACAGGAAAAAGTCAGAGACTCCACATTCAAGAGAGGTGTCAGACCAACGGGGAAAATGAGGGACATGTGACATTAGAAGCAGGGGGTGCTGAGGTGACCAGGGGACTCAGAAGGGAGGAAGGTCACTGCAGCACGGTAAGAGGACATGACTAGTAAGTATTAGTTTGACCTGATCTCATGTCCACACTGTTACAGAATAGATATTTCCTCATTTCTACTTATGTGGAAGAACAGTCCTCTTTGACATTTACTTACTGATCAAAACTAGTTCTTTATTCGAGGAAGATTTTAGAACATCTTCCAATTACATATCATGTGACCTTATATGCTATAAATATGAAATATGTAAAGCTTATTAAAAGACTAACTCACTATATCCTGTTCAGGTCCATTACATTAAAAAAGATATCGATTTGTCTATTTTTACTAATGCTACATGGCATTGATTTAATTTCAACTTCATGGCAAAATGCATAGGTTAGTGTGTTAAATTCTTTCCATGTAAAATGGTGAGCGAATTCCAACTTTTTCACTCTACTTGTTAATATCACTGCTTTAAGTTTCTGAATCTGTTTGAATAATGACTCTCAAAGAAGAATTTAGGCGTGAGAAAAATCAGATCTCCTTAGCCTCGGAAGGTGTCTGTCATAGGAGTGACACCATCGAGATCTTGGCGAGATTTAGAAACATCCAGATGTAGAGAGAGTCTGGTCAGTGAAGACATGTCTTTGTATTGCAGCCTGACTGTCTCCAGTGTGGCCCTAAAAGTTACTTCAGTTCTGTGACTCAACCAAGTTTCTTCATATACCACCTCAGTTATCTCAAGTATATACTCGCTCACCCCTGGAGGCTCCTCCTCACCTTACACTTTAATAGTTTACGTCCTGCAGGAAATGCACTTTAAAAAAATCATCAAAATATATCCTGTTTGTCTTACATTAGAATTAACAAGATACTCTAAAGAGCTTTGAACGTAGAAGTTTTGAAGGTGAGAACGTTAATGAAACCACAATCATTTCCTATCATATTTTGAGAAGTAATTTAGCCTGTTGAACACTTTTAGTATGTCTTGCATTTATTTGAAAGGCTCACGTGGAATTTATTTGGAACTTGCGGCATGTAGGTATTTAACTACAACCTTAAAATATAATTTTTATGAATGCGAGATAGTGTGATATATTTACCAATAGTGTGGTAAATATAAATAGTTGTATAAGATAATGATAATACACTAATTTAAGCAAATTTTTAAAATAAGTAATTCAGGGAAATAAATTCTTAAAAATATTAACAGCTTGGGAATAGATCATGAGATAAGAAAGAAGGGAGGGGACATTTCCTTTTAAATTTATGCTCTTAGCTAATAAACAAATTTTAAAATTGCATTGATCTTACTCCTTGAAGTGATCAACATAACATTTTCACTCTGCTTTTGAGTTCAACTTTTACATCAAAATAATATTTTGCTTTTGGTTTATATGCAACATGTTCAGCTTCTTATTTTGAAATTCTTCAAACATTGATCAGTCCATCCAGTTTATTTCTTCATAGCTTAAATTTTCTACCGGTTTCTAGGGTAAGTAGGAGATAAGTGGCAGTTGGGAACTAAATGAGCTTGCAGTTCTAAAGAGAAAGTGTTAAGGTGAGAGCCTCACATTTATGCAGACATCCTGGGGCTTGGATAACTGGAGGGAGACCAAAGCAACTGCCCGGCCAGCGGGGAACCTGAAGGCAGGCCCTCCCTGGTTCAGACTGCAGAGCCCCATATCAGGCTGTGGAGTGGTATGTGAGAGAGCCATTAAAACAGAAATGATTAGAGACATCAAACATGGACAAATGACTTTAGGATTTAGAGTTCCAGACTCAGCTAATATGGTCCCAAAGGCAGAAATGATGCCTTTGAAAGGGAAGGGAGGTGCATTCTGGGAAGAGTGAGGGAGTTCCTGCCGTAGAGGGACTGACTTTTTAGTGGGTCACAGTGGGCATGAGGACAGGTTGGGGTGATGAAGGTGTTCTGAAAGCAGATTGTGGTGCCTAACTATATAAATGCCCCCAAACTCAAATATGGAGGAAAGAGAATAGGCCTGTGAAGATCATCTTTTCTGGGAAAGAATACAAATCGTAGAGGTTTTATGTAAGAGAGTGTGGATAGAAGTGTTTACATTAGATTTACAACTGCAGTATGGACATAAACAGGACCCGTGTCTTACTCGTTTTTGGCTGTCATTCCTATTCTCCATAACAATGTTTGGGATAAAGTAGTTAGGTAGTTTTTGAAATAAAACAGTAATGAAAATTCTCATGTATATTGAGCTGTTTTTGATACAATGCTAGACCAGTCTAAGTAGAATATATATTTAAGATATATTTTTGTAGGCATGTGTACAAGGGGGACCCCCCAAAAACAAAAATTTATTTATAAAAATTTGTGTGTATATTCTTACATGTTTAAACTTCAGTCACCTTCAGAGTACACTGCATTTGATGCAATACACCTATCAAGACATTTTTTCCACTGCTCAGAACAGTTTTTGAGTTTGTTGATTTTGATGTCTTTTAGTGCTTCTGCTGTTTTTTTGTTTCACCTCTTCTACATCTGCAAAACATTTTCCTTTAAGGACTTTCTTCATCTAGGAAAACAAACAAACAAAAAAGTCACTCCAGGTGAAACCAGGTGAATAGGGAAGGTGGGCCGTTTTTGGCCAAAAACTGCTGAACACTCAGTGTGGTGTGGGCAGGTGTGCTTGTAAATCACCCATCATGCAATGTGCAAATGCATTGAAAGAATCTTAAAAAAATTCACTGAAGCTGAATGCAGCCTCTCACAACAATGCCAGCTGGTGCACTGATACAGATGGTTTCCAGAACACTCTCCTAGAAGGGGCAACCTATACTACAGTGTGCTTGCCCTCCAGGAGGTAATTCTGGTTTTTCTGGGTCCCCATCCATACAATAACCTCATTTTATCATGCACATATGATTGGAATTTAACATATGCACACAAAGTTCAAGGAAGCTAAATTTTGGCCAAACTCTAAGACTATGGTGAATAATGACAGATAAATAAAATTTTGTGGTTGCAGATAGAAAATGTAGTATTATCTTACCAAAAATATGATGGTGATTCATTGATCTTTTTCACTCATAAAAATAGCTTCTTTAGCTCAGAAAAAAAAAGTGCTACATCTATTTTTCATATCTATATTGGAGGGAAGATGATACAGCTATTCCTGGAAACAGTCTCCTGAGAGCAATGACTTTCTTCCCTTCATGATAGGGTCATTTTTTTTAATTTTAATTTATATGGAATTCATGAGGAAACATAGCCCAAATTTGAATTTATAGTCTGCAAATTTCCACATTTCAAAACAGACCAGTTTCTGAGGAATGCAGATATTTTTTAAAAGGCAACTAAAACCTCAAAAATTCTCTCCTTTTTATCTTCTTGTGCTTAAAAAAAGTACATGAACATACTGTTTTTAAATTTAGGCTTTAAAAAATGTCCCCATGCTGAGTTCTTGTTGGCCAAGCTTTTAGCTTTGAGAGAATTTTTATAGTTTTTATAAACCTCTAAAAATAGAAATTTTAAGTGGAAATCCTTACACACCCTTTGTGAGTGCCACAAGTCTTGCCACCTTTGGAGAAGGTAACTTTTAATTATTTAAAGATGGCAGCTATGACTTGATGTCATAGTTTTCTTAAGGACAAAACTTTCCTTAGCTGTAAGTTTGACACATTAAATTTCATATGTGATATAACATGTTAAAAGTTTTAAATTCTGTTTGTCCTTCACCAAGTGTCATTTGTATGTGGAATCCATTGTCTTCATCTTTTTTGATGTCATATGTAATTTAAGTAAATATATCTTGTGATTTAACTGCTAAGTGTGTTTCGACTCACTATGGAAGTTGATTTGTTGCTGTAGAATTTATCACAGTGAGTATCTTTGGAAGTATTACAAATAAACATTTTTGTATTCTCCTTTTTATCATTTATAAGGGTCAGTTGATTTTCAGGGAATCCTGGGGTACGTTTACTTGTTGGGGTCCCAACTCCCTTGTGACAATTTCAGTCCATTAAACCCCAGAGTATCAGTTCTAAAGTGATAACATGGTACTTGACTGCAACCAGGGGTCAGTTTTAGATGGGAGCACAGAAAGGGAAATAGTGAATGTTTGAAGCTTGGGTACAGATTAAATACAATACTAGAAAGAGAACAATGAAGTGTAGGTACCTAGCAGGGAAGTATTAGTCATTTTTGCATGGACTTAAACAAAATTGAAGACATTCTCCTAAACAAAGGCCAATCAAATCCATGCATACTATTTTGGTTATCTCCTGAAGATAACACTTCTAAGTGAAGGTATACATAATCTGATAGAACAGATTTTAGTAATGTAGAAAATTTGTAGATATCTAATACATTTCATTCCAGCAGATAATTCACATCGGAAGAGACAGAAGTTCTTGTTTTTCCACGTACATGGACATGTACTGTTGATCCATGCCTTTTCTTCAACCAGAAAGACAGCCATTTCAGATTTGACGGGATTTCACTTTTTAAACTCTAGACATGGATACTGTCTGGCACAAGTGCCCTAAAAGAAACACCAAACCATTTGATGAAGGACAAGTTTAAAGGAAGAAAGAAAAGAAAAAGTAAAACAAACCACTCTGAGACTAATATTTAGTCCTTGAGAGAAATGAATGAATTAGTGATGGGATATTGCTTGATTACATCCTTAAAATCCTTTACATTTATTGCTGCAGTTGAATGAGGCTTTCTGACATCTGTATCTGGAACTAATTCTGATAACCTTGACCTGCAGAGTGGAGATAAAGGATAGATAGCTTTCCTCAAAATGCTTCAATATGGCAAGAGGAATTATCTAATATTGATAAATAAAGCAATGTGACATCTGTGTTGAATTCTGAATAGACTTGTTGAGTTGTGTAAGAGGTAAAAAAAAAAGGATTTTCTTGCAAGATGTTTAATACATTTGGGAACAGCCAAGGTCAAAGGCATAGCAGGACTCAATGCAAAAAAAAATTTTTTCTCTCTTAATGAAAATATCTCTCAATAAGAAATTGGCAATTGAGGGACTGTGTCATTGTCAGAAGTTTAACATTCTTTTTAGGGCCTACGAAATAAAGTCCCAGAGAACCGAGTTGTATTAATAGCTGGTTTCAAATTTATGCTTAGGAAGAACACATTGATGATTTCTAATAAAGCCTGAATTAGGAGCACATCACCTGAGAGTGAGTGATCATTCACCCATGAATGAGTTCAGTGTTTGCCGCTGCACAGTTTTAAGGATTCTTTATAAGTCCCTTTTTAGCCACTGAAAAATGCATCATAAAAGATAAAGCTAACTATTTAGTTATAAAGGTATACAGATCCAACGAATTGAGGAAAAGCAAGAGCTATGGTGCAGTTGAGGCTTGACTACAGATATGTATGAGAGAACATGACTGAACTGAACTTTGAGGGATGGACGAGACGCAGACAAGTGGGCTGGACTGAGCACAGTGTGGGTTTGGAGAAGGATGCAGAGTCCAGTTTGGATCCAGGAGACCTTTACCTCAAGGAGACAGAGTTGAAGACACAGAGGTAGAAACCTTGTGTATCAGGCTAAATGACTTGAACAGTAATTTAGTCAGTGTAAAGCTGTGGATGTTTGCAAATGACAGTAATGTTTCATGCAGACTAACCCTTGCCAGAGTTTTAGAGGAGGAGGGAGCAAGACCCTGGAAACCTGTTAGAATAGCAAATATTACTGGTGTGAAGCACAGGCATGGCAGTAGAGTGGTGGCCTTGGCATTGGAGAGAAAGGCAAGGATGCCACACAGATGGAAGGACATCCAAGCCTGTTAGGGAGTCGAACCAGCAACCCTTTGGTTCGCAGGCCAGTGCTCAGTCATGAGCCACACCAGCCAGGGCTTCTCCTTATTTGTTTTCTGTAACTCCTTTTGGAAATGATCAACCTCTTTTAAGCTTCCATAGTGCAAATTCTATGATTAGGGGTTTTTTATTCTTTATAAAATAGCAAGAACTACAGCCTTGAAGGAATAATTTAGAACATTATAGATGGCAGAAAATTGACAACACTATAACAAAAGTGGATTTGGGTCTGTTATGTTTAACATTTTGCCCAAGTGAATGAGTTGTTCTTGCTGTGTGCCACGGATATTTCAGGGCCTTCGGTACGTAGCAGGTCCATCCCCACATTCGGCAGCAAACTTCTTGATGACAGGAATCTGTCTTACGTGTCTCTGAATCCTCAGCCTAAACTTCATGCCTAACACCTAACAAGCACTTCATAAGTGATAATTAAATGAATAAATGGAAGCCTAGTGTGTTTTCTGGTATTGATTGGTTTAGCCTAAGTCTTCTCATTGGAGCAGGTTGCTGTTCTGTTAAGAACTCTGTTACCTCCTTAAAGAGCTGGCGAGGGTTTAGCTTTTGGAAAAACAATATCCCTCCCCTTGGATATTGTCATACATGGAAAAAAAGACCCCGAAACATTTATTACAGATCTTAACACACTAGGATTTTAATTCAGTGTAAGGAGTCATTGAGTGAATTTTGTGACATGAAGAATATTTTATCGTCTGATATTTTTGTTTTTAGTTCAAGAGAAAGCCAGGCAAAGCCCCAAATGCTGCATAGACATAAACTCATAATTCAAAAGTTGTTTGTTGGTTTACAAATGAACCATGACTAGTCTTTCCCGGTTACACCAGAGGACGCATTGAACATAAATAGTCCCAGAAAAGTAGATCAGAAGTTGGAGAGCGTTTGAACTCCCTTCCAAATCTCTCTGGCCTCCGAGTTCTGCCGCTGTAAGCTAGAATTCTAGAAAGGTCTAGCTTCAGAAACCACAGCGGAGTTACAAGGAAGGCTCTTCTAGCTTCTGTTTCTTCTGCCATTCAACAAGCTTCAGAGGGAAATGCAGCCAAATTTAATGGCCGTTACCTGATGAAAACCAGACATCCTTTGGATTATCCAGAGAAGTACTGAGCAGGACTAAATGCAATGAGGAGACTCCACTGAGGCCAAGGTGGTGGAAGAGTCACAGAAAGACAACTGGATACAAAATATGGCCTCACTGTGTCAGGTAACCCATGCGTTTCCAAAATAGCATCATAGGAAAAATGATAGAAATTTACAACTGCGTGAAGAACACGTTAGATTCATCAGCTGAGGACAGTATTGAGTCAGTAGATATGGAGAACTTTGATTTGCCAGTTCTATGAAGAATAGAGGAGTGTATTAAGCTGTGTGTATTCATGCTCTATTAATATTTTACCATGTTTAAACCTGAGTATATAAAGGATTAATATGTAATAGAGATTGTACCATCTACATTCATTACCTCATATTTTTGATGATTTTTTTGTCTTTGAAATGACAAATTCTTTGTATAGCTTCGTAGTCAACTCAGGTGTCTCTGATAAGGAACCATGCAGAAATTTCTGCATGAAATGAAACAACGGACATCACTGTTTTAAGGAAGTATGTTAAGCCAGCATTACTATTCAAGAGAAATTAATGTTTGCTTTTCTATTTCAAGCAGGCAGTTATTAGCACATTTTTGCCCTTAAACAGAGTACTAAAATGATTGGGATAAAAAGTTGCTTCTGAAAGGCTAGACAAGCTCTTCTCTGCACACCAAGAGCAGAGTGACAGTACAATTTAGTAACTTAAGCAGTGCATTAGAATTCACGGCTATACAGAGCCTTCACCCTCGGGCCAGACCTATAGTAGTTGTAAGAAGATGATTTATGTGTTGTAATAAATGTTACTTCTCAATCTGTTTGCTTGTTCAGCGGTTGAGGTCCCCAAAGAAAAGGTCTATCTCAAATTAGGACTGGCATGTATTATCTGTCAACTTTATATGGTACTGTAAAAGTCATTCAGCTGACATTAATATTAGCAGAATGGTTTATAGGTTTCGTACTGTGTGAAGGCTTGTCTGGGTGAAGAGAGGCGATGGGTCTGTGGGGCTCTGTGGTCCGGGATAAAGTTGCGTGTAGATGAGTCATTTCAATGCTTCTCTGTAAATGAACATCTGGCTCCCATATTGATTCCATGTGTGAAATGAGATCAGCCCATATAATGACCAGAATCAATCAGACTTGAGCTGAGGAGTAACATACACTGGTCTTGATTTGTTAGACAACCAGAATTGGCAGCACCTTGCATAATTTGGCACCAATTGACAAAGATTAGGCTGTTTGGGGGCCTGGGTGGTTATTAATTTGAAACCCCCCTTAAATATTTTGCAGAGTAAAATCAGCTGTAACTTATTTGTCCCAACCCCCTCCTCTTCATACTAGATCTAATTGTTTTAGACAAACAAGTGAGCTTGTGGCCTGTTCACTTTACACAGGAAGACATGAATTCTTTGATCCATACAATATTCTTTAGCTCAACCTTGGAGCTATTTACGGAGGAGATTTATTTGCAGACAGACAGTAGAACCGTTCTTTGTGAATAGAAATGAGTACGGCTTCCATGGCTTTTCAGCTCATGTTCCTACTACTTACTGTAAGAGAGATAAAACTAAACCATCTTTATGTTTAACCCGGATCATTCTCCTTCTTTCTTTTTTGATGTTTTTGAAAAATGAATTAGGGTATTGATCTTTCTGTTTTCTCCTCACACTTTACAATGATGAGACCAGAGGTCAAACCCAGAGGATGCCCAGATACCATTTTATTTTTGTCCTTGGTGGAATCCCGAGCAAAAAAACTGTGAGGTTTAAAACAGGACAGATGTTGATTGTCCGCATTTTACAGATACGTGTCTCTCCTTAATTTCTGGGTAGAAATGGATCTACCTGTGTTGTGCTAAGAGTAGATCTTTGAGAATGTAGTTACAGTTGTCAAAATGTAGTTTTAAAAATTGATTATTGCTGCCAAACAGTTTTAAATATATATAGACTCATTTATTTTGAGTTTAGGTAATCTTATTTAGGTAAGTATCTAAATCAATATTTAATTTTTTCTTTAATTAAATAAGAGTTATTTGAACAAAGGCTCTCTAAATGCTTTAGATATAATGGGCCAGACAATGTAATAGTAGCAATAACAAGACAATTTCATAAATATGTCTTTTATAAAGGTATAATACATGAACTCCATTAAGACTATTTGATTTCTACTTAGGATGCAGAAATTTCACTTATGAAATCAGTTCCAGAGATAATTCTCAATTCTTAATTATGTCTTGCAATGAATGCCTATATTCTCTTTTGTCATCTCAGAACTTAATTTGGTGGGCGTTTGGTAACGAGGACATGGAAAGTCATCGCCTTCCTTTAAAATTCTTTTTCCATACAAATTTGTAAATTATAATGAAAAATGTGTTTCTTTAGGGAAAGCCATTCACGTTTTTCTGACTTTATTTTCTGCTCACTTAGGTCATTAACATCATTTATGACATTTTTTCCCTTTGTATTTCCTTTTAAATAATTTGCCAATAACTTGTAATTTACTCCCCTCCATGCACATACAAGTTTCCAAATTAAGGCATTTAATTTTGGGAGGGAAGCATTTCAAACACTTCAACGCACTTTTTTTGTTGTTGTCATAGTTAATCAGGACCCTTTTAAGTCTAAACAAGCATTCGGGCTGTAATTCCTACTTTGTCAAAATCTTTCAAATTACCTCCATAAGGCTCAGGACCTAGCTTTAGTAAACAAAAGTGCTGAAGTTTATGCCAAATGCTTTGTTAGGACGACTTTGCAAGAATAATGTCCAAAGACATTAGAATCAAATGCATACCTCTGGTAGGTAGTTAGATTGTTGTTTGTAAAAGAAATAAATAGATAGATAAAATATTAGGAGAAAATTATAAGAAAGAATGTATGTATAGGCAGAAATGGGCAGGCCCAAAGACTCTAGAATTTTAGACCATTAAATAACACAATCACATATAACACTTATGTAGAAGATACAGACAGTGTCAAGATATCACATGCAACTGGCATTTGAGGAATGGCTAAGTGTGTGGTTGTTTCACACATTAAAGCAATTTCAGCACACATGTGCCTTTTCCTGTCTGTTATGACTTAGCCTCAGGTAAGAATTCTTGCATATTAAAAATATTACCACCGTGTTTCAAAGTCAGGCCAAGTCCTGTTATAGGAATGTGTGATAATTTACCATTCTGTCTGCACTATAAGTGAAACCATGTTAACAGCAACCAAGCTTAAATGTGGTTTTTGTTATATTTCAGACATGGTGTGGACAGCTTTATATTTCATAAGATACTTCTCTATTTTTTGTGCATTGGTTAGTTTGACATAATTTTTTTATTGAAATCATCCATAAGTGCTCATTGATAATGACAGTAACCTTCAGAAGATTCTACAGATACCCTGAAAAGGACAGTTTTTATTCCACTTTTATTTGCAGAGGCTGGTTAAGAATGGCAAACATATTTTTGCCAGAGTAACAGATACTGCGGCTTTCTACCAGGTATCACCGTGTGTATCCAGTACCTCACAAAAATGCCATCTGAAGTCTCCCACGTGGCTGCTATTACTTGAAAAAGAACCATTCTGCAGTGGTTTTATAGTCACAGGTTTTCTTACATCTGAATAAGTTCTCACTTTTACTTTATTTTCATTTTATTTGTCGTAATTTTAATATGTATTAACCTAGCTAGTTACAGAATGAATTCTTGAGATTGGTGTTCATGCATTTCAAAAGCATTAATCTTTGGGGGATTTCAGAAATAAATATGCCTAACAGATAATAATTTCATGAAAAATGACTCAGTGTTAATCAGTATCACTCATACCCACGTGGCCTGACCTATGCTAAGAAAATTATTTCCCTTAACAAGATTATTGAGGCTGCCCATTCTGCCAGTTCGGCAAACACACAAAAAGCTACATGTGTTTAAACATGGGGAGGGGGCCACTCCTCAGTTGGGTGCATTGGGTTTGGTTCCTGAGAGCAGTGAATAACAATAAAAAGGTAAGTTCTGATGGTTGGAGGAGGTCTTAAATACTCTGAGCTTTATTTTTCGGCCAGTAAAGTTATAAATCCTTGTTCCACCTATGTATCATTCAGAAGCTGATAAAAAATGTTTTTAAAGAAGTATGGACAGCGCTGGTTCTTATAGCAGTCCCCAAAACACGCCAGAGTCCCTCAATCCATTGTGCCTAGCTCTTGTTCCCTTTGTCTTAGGGTATGTTAGACCTTGTCACCTGCAAGCCAGACCAGAAACAGACTAAAGATACCTATTTTTTAAATAGTCAAGGTAAGACCTAATAACTTAATGAAATAGGAATGTGGTAATGGATTTGACCCACAGCATCTGGTGACTTACTGGTCATGAGAAGGGTTCAACAGTGATGAAAAGGATGTAAGGAAGTTGTCTTGTCTGAGATAAAGACACAAGATTACAGGCTGCATTCCTGAAGCCCTGGCTGGGTGTCTCAGCTGGTGGGAACACTGTTGGGTACACCAAAAGTCTGGGGGTTTGATTCCCAGTTAGGGCACGTACCTAGGTTGCGGTTTTGATCCCCACTTGGGGCGCACACGCGAGGCTACCAGTTGATGTTTCTCTCTCATCAATTTTGTTTTTCTCTCTTTCTGTCTCTGTCTCTCTGTCCTTTTCCCATCCTCTCTCTAAAAATCAGTAAACGCATCTTTTTTTTAAAAAAAGTACGTAGACTACTGGGATAATTTTATGAAACACTCAGGTATTTTGCCCAGAGCCTCTTGGAAAAATATGTAAGTTGTTGTCTATAATAATAAGGATGTATACTTTCCATCCACTGCCATGATAATACCAAATGAAAGAAAACATGGTTTTCATGGCTCTGATAAGTTGGCAATACAAATTATAACATTACTACATTAAGGGATGTTTATTTTTTTCTATCAACACAGAAAAAATTCTATAAGTCAATCAAGATGACGATAAATGCATATTGTGTGTAAGTTTGCATATTTTTAAATAAGTGTGTTTTGCCTCTAAGTTATTTTTGACCTCTTCACTTTGTCAACATGAATAATAATTTTTCTAGAATGGAAGGAACTTCAAGGGACCTGGCCCACTCATCTTTAAAATAAAACTTAATTTTGCTATGTATTTTAGTTTGGTGCTTTATGCTCTCAGATGCCCTATTTCAGGGTATTTAAATTTATTTCATCATGATTTATCAGTTATTTTAAAATAATGCTGAAGAGGTTTTTCTTAAAATGTAAAAAAATAAATCAATAGAGCATTACACAAACCCGGGAATAGATTTCAACTTCTTTGTACTAATGTGTCAGCTTCTCTTTTTTCATAATTTGATGGCAGTTTTTGGCAGCTAGTTCTGAACTGAGTTGAATTAAATTGAATTGAATTGCCTAATAATTCACCTGCATTTGTGTGGTATCTTAAGTGTCATTCTTAGAGTGTTTTACACACAAAGAGAAACACTATCAGGTTGGGTTTCAGCTTGAAGTTGTAAATCAAGGAAGCCAGATTATTCCTGGGTGTTTATATGGAAGATTTGTAAAAATAAATTACATATTTAAAAAATCTGCACTATGACTAATGATGGATATATATTTTACAAATGAAATAATACATAAATGAGATACCATTTTTAACATCTGCACACATGCACCTCAGTGCGTGTTCATAAATATTCTGAGCACCATTGATTGACCTGCAGCTGTTAACAGTTTCACTGTTGTTTCTTGCTGACTGTAGTCAGCTCCTTAGCATTCAAGCAAGGCACAAAGTGCATGCTTATTGAGCACCTACTATGGGCCCAATGTAGTGTGTTGTTTCCAGACATTGTATCCCAGCTCTGAGTTTCATTGTTCCCACGGACACTGCAGAAGCTGTGGCATCAGAGGGTCTTCAGCTCCTTTAACGACTAAAGCCTGTAAATGTCCGTGTTTCTGTATTTGTGGCTTCTTTTTTCACAGCCTTCATGTTTTGCCTGGATCCTGCATCAAAGAGATAAGGGAAAAGCAGTTGATAATTGGAGGTAATAAGCCTTTTATTATTCTACTTTTTGAAGTTAAGGCTTATCCCTGCCCAGGCCTCCAAAGTATTTTCATCTCCTTTAAGCTGCTGGATTCTATTCTCTGTTGACTTTTCTCCATTTTTGATCACCCTGCTCCAGAAAACTAAGACCATAGCTCAGTGGAGAGCAGTGTGACTTAACTGATCTTACTCTGATTTTGTGACTGTATTTTCTTCTATCAAAAAAAAAATGGTCTCACATTTGCAGCATATCCTAAGGATGTGCCTTCATTTTTCCAGAGTAATTCCATTCTTAACCGGAAAACTGTTTCCCACATAGTTAAGTAAGTGTTGGCTCTACGATGCCAAGAAGGGAGACTTGAAAACCTTTGCTTGAATCTCTCAGAAATTTAACCAGGGGAAGGACAAGACCAGATCTGCATTTTAGGAAGCTATTCTGCTGGGAGTGAGGAAGGCAGACTGGAGTGGGCAGTGTACCAGTGTGCACATATGAGACCAGGTAGAAATTAACCGAAGACCTGAAATAAGCCAATGGAATAGATTTAGACAAAATTTAAGATGTTATGTTACCTATAGTTGTTAAAGATTAGACACATTGTATGGGGAAAAGGGACCCTGAGGTCCTTTTTTGGCCCTGCCTGACACCAGGAAAGGTTGTACCGTTTACAAAGACAGAGAACTAAGAAGTGGTGGGGGTGGGTAGAAATCACATTGGTGATAATTATATCGTGTGTTTTGTTTTTAGTGAATCTTTGAATTTCACTTGTTTGGGTCCCAGGTTTCAAATTGCGAGCAGGTGAGAGTATGGTTCCAGGAGGTATTCTTTGTGTAGGTTATGCCAATTTGGAAATTAGTGTTACTTAAAGTAAGAATTAGTTGAAACCAGGGGTATAGATGAGATTTGTCAGGGTTCAAAACTCCCACTGTAGTTTGTGGATACCTAGGTTATAGCAATTATACCATCTTACTTTTTTATGTGCATGTTTATGTCCCCTTAGCTGATACATCCCTTGAGACCAATACCAAGCAAATCTTCCGTTCAGCATCTCAAAGCATCTCTACCTGGATGCTGAAATAGTACCTGGGACAAGGGCAGGCATTCAACTATTCAGTAAATGAGAAAGGAAACAGATAGATGAGTACACTGAAAAGTGCAGAGTGAGGAGAAAGCGACTCTAAGGAAAATATGGTTTGGGTTTGTAGGACTATTTTTGAAAAGTAGTCTTGCAACTTTGATGGCAACCAGAAGAGACCAGTGAGTATTGCCAAAGCCGGGGGAGGCGAGAGTAACAGAATTAGGAGTTACTGGTCAGAAGGCACATTTAGCCTCTGCTTCCATGAGAAAGAACAATGAAAGAAATTACCCTATAACAAGATCTAAGCACACATCACGGGTTATGTTTGGTCCATGTGCTTGAAATTTGGAATTCGCAGTCACTGTCACCAGCCATGGCTAGACTATCTTGGCATTAAAACCAGGTTCTTCTGTAGTTACAGTCAATTCAGCTGAATGACTCAGCCTATTCTGTGCTTTTCCACACATCAAATGATAAACTGCCAACAATGTTTTTTTAAAAAAAATACCATTCCTGGGTCTTCAGAAATTATTTAAATGTACAATTGTGCAGGGTGAAGATGCTTGCCAAATTCAGGGAGGATGTACTGAAACGTTCTAAGCATTTAGTTAGTTGCTTTTGTAATCATGGATCTGTGGATAACTGAGACACATCTAATTAGAGAAAATCTTACCCTGACTGTTTTGTAATGACAAAGGGATGACATTGACCTTGTTTAAGTAACTTAAGAAATAAAGCCAACATTTTCCCAGAGCACTTTGTATCATGACCCAGTATCACAGATAACTTCTCATTATATCCTGTATTCTACCTATTTGTTCAAAAATATCTTTATACTATCTAGCCAGTTATAGCACTCAAATACAGCAAATACATGAATTTATCTTAATCTTTGCCTATTAAAGTTGTTTTTAACCTACAAGTACACTAAAGCAGCATTTCTTCTGCCCCTGGGGATAATATGGAAATGCTAAAGACAGACTGATTCTATTACTAAAGAAAAAAATGTGTTTCAGGAGATACCCCTAATTTATAGTTTTTATTAGGGCTTTTTTCTACATTCTCATTGTTTTTAAGGTTTTTGTTGTTTAGAAGTAAAGCCTGATCTGTAATATAACTCAATTTGAATATCTTAATTAGATTTCGAGAAACTAGAAAATTTTGCCTTGAGCAGCTTAAGTGAGTATTCTTTGAGGGTAGAATTTACCCCCCAAAAAAGAGAAGAAGAAAAGGGAACCTGGTATTAACACACAAGAAAGATACTGGCCCTAGTCCATCTTATTTTTGTGTGCCATTACAAAAACAACTAAAATATAGCTTTGTTTTCCAAAGAAGCAGGGCGTATTGATTTCTAGTAGCTTCATCTCATTAGCATAGCACCTTACACTTCCTGAGACTTTTTAAGATTATTGTTACACTATTAAAACAGTCTATAAAGAAGCAATAATTTTATTGTAGATTTGAATAAATTCTGGTCTTTTGTCATTCATCAACATAATTTCAGAGTTTAGGAAACAATAATAAAGTCTGTGGTCTCTGAACCTACATAATCATTGTATTGAAGTAGTTCATTCACTTTTAAGTTTATTTTTCTATTAAATAAAAATGGGACTAATGATAGTTATATCATAACTTCTAACTGAGGAATAAGAATATTATTAAATACCCAAAATATTATGTGATTTCTGCGAACTTTTGTCTTTTTTCACTTCCTTTCTCAGAAGACTCAATTTAATACTATAAGAAGTGTGTTAAAAGGTGAATAAACATTTCCCGTTAAGGGAATCTAGTCTGAAGTCTCCCTCATAAGCCTCCCAGGTAGTAACTGCTTGTGATAGAAACAAGTTGACCTAATTCCAACTTCAGTAAAACTGGGACTAACTCATTTCTGTCTGGGCTCACGTGTGTTTTCTGTTAGTGACAAGAAGCTTATTGGGTTGAGTCAGGGTCCCATCAACGCTGGCATTTCCTCAAGGACATGGCAGGAAATTCCTCCAGTGTTTTCAGCGAGGTGTGATCTTCCCTTGGTGTGATACTAACCTTGGGTTTCAAATACGTTAAATTCCACACCTGCGGGATTCAAATAAATAGTTATGATTTCTACTGTATTGGATTATGTTTTTCTGGCTCATCAAGGACTATAGAAATACATTTTCTAAGTTCTGAAATTATTCTCCAAGCTTAAGGCTGACCAGTATCACTGCCTTGCTAGTGTTCTGACCTTCCTCACCTCTCGTCTCTGCTGGTCATCTTTGGTGCCACCAGTCTGCTGAGGAATTAGACACTATAAAGTCGGAGAAAAACATCTGACCAAGGACATGGTCAGTTTTATTATTAATAAAAGTATGATCTTCATGAGTTTCACGTGAAGCTTTATATTACCTTTGGACATTCATTTTAATTTTGGAGACAGGAATTCATTCTTATCCTTTATTCTGAACTCCCAGATTATTCCTTCCAGAGAATAGGGCTAAAGAGCCAATATAAGTTTCAATTTAAGGATCTGTTAGATTCTCAAACAGTAGTCTTCACTTTCAAGAGCAAAGAAACATCGGTAAAGTGCATTCGCTTACTAGTTTTCTTAATAATCTACTAACCTCTGTCTGTAGTTCTTAAACACTTTGTTTCAAGGTATCTTAATATAGCGTATACTTGGTGTGGACACATGTAGGCTCATAAATTCTTAATTCTGACATTAGGTATTTAACAAACTCATTTGTACTCTCCTGTATTGTTCTAGGAAGACAATCGGGACACAGTGAATAAAAAGACCTCAGTTTTGTGGAGCTTTTATATGCTGAGCATTAGCAATAATATAAGTTCTTTTCTTTGAGCGCTTTCATTCCTGCTCAGATCAAAATCATAAAATTAATAGAAAAAGACAAAACAATACTAAATACTCTTTTCTCCTCTCTTGCCTCTACACTAGGAACATTTGCACTAATATGCACTAGGAAAACTCATTTATTATAAATAAAATTTTACAAATCTTCCAATTCCTAGATTCTTTGTGGATAAAGTGCAACTCTTAGACATCTGCACATTTTCGATAGGGTTTTGCATAGGGAATACACTCAGTTATTGAGTGTGCTTCTCCAGGCTCCTAGATCCTTGACAGCTTAAAAAACCCTACTTTTTTGTGCCTCTGACATTTATCAGCGCTCCAAAAAATCTATTTAATTTTCATTCAAGTGATGTTTTGACATCATAAGAATGTACCTTGTTGGTATATGCCCAGAATCAAAACCTCAGCTCACTTACGATGCATGCCCTTTACAAAGGCTCATCCATGTAACACAGCTTTAACCTCTGTAACATTTCTGTTGTGTATAATGTCAACAGTTGAGCAAGGTCCCCCTTTTTGAAACTGAACAATATGAAATAGGAGAACCGTTGCTCAGGCCACCTGGTTACCTTCAGAGCAGCACTGGTACACTGACCGCCTCCTCTTTGTTCACTTTCCCTGCCTTCTTCTGTAGACTTGATGGGAGCTGCAAATATGATAAGTAGGGAGGGTGAGGATGGATGTCTTCTGCAACACAAACAAGATCTGAATTAGATGACTGGGTTCACCCAAAGGCACTCCATGAGCACAGTGAAGATAATATTTGGTCCATTGATTTTTACCCTCATTGTTTAATGTTATATCATCACTTTTGTTCCCTTGCTTTGCACACAGATGAAAACACTACTTGAAACAAAAGGTCCTTTCAAGGTTGAAATTTGGTGACTTTAATTTTTTTGTTGGTTATGGTATTACAGTTGTCCCAATTTCCCCCTTTTGCCCCGTCCCCCTAGTTTCCCCTTCCCTCCAGCAAGAAGCCCCTTATGCCTGCCCATGGGTTGTGCATTAAAGTTTGTTGGCTTCTCCATTTCCTATGCTGTTCTTAACATTCCCTATCTATTCTGTACCTACTAATTATTCTTCTAAATTACTGCACCTTTCCCCCCATTCTCCCCCTTCTGCCTCCCAGCTGATAACCCTCCAAATGGTCTCCCTATCTATGATTTTATTCCTTTTCTAGTTGTTTGCTTAGATTGTTTTCATTGTTTTTTTTAGATTCAGTAATTGATAGTTATGAGTTTGTTGTCATTTTAGTGTTCACAGTTTTGATCTTCTTCTTCCTCCTAAATAAGATCCTTTAACATTTCATATAATGAGGGTTTGGTGACAATGAACTCCTTCAACTTGACTTTATCTGGGAAGCACTTCATCTGCCCTTCAATTCTAAATGATAGCTTTGTTGGAAAGAGTAATCTAGGTTGTAGGGTTTTTTTTTTTCTTTCATCACTTTGAATACTTCTTGCCACTCTCTTCTAGCCTGCAAAATTTCTTTTGAGAAATCAGCTGATAGTCTATGGGAACTCCTTTCTAGGGAGCTCTCTCTCTTTCTCTTACTGATTTGAAGATTCTCTCATTATTTTTAATCCTGGGTAATTTAATTATGATATGTCTTTGTGTGTTCCTCTTTGGTCCAATTTCTTTGGGACTCTCTGTGCTTCCTGGACTTGTATGTCTGTCTTCTCTGCCCATTGGAGAAGTTTCTTTCATTATTTTTTCAAATAAAATTTGGAGACTTTCAGCATCAGAACTTTGAGTAGCAAAATTTGGGGTGGGAAGTATATATGACAGCAAACATACATTTTTTACACACAAAAAATATATATTAAAAAGCTTGATCTAAAGTTGAGATGCAAATTTAGGAAACTGCTGTTATAACAAATATTTATTAAGACTTCACTACATGTACTACTAGTCACTTTAAAATTTTCAGGATTCTGTTGATTTGCTGTTGTTGCTCTTGTTTTCTGTCATGAAGTTGTCATTATCCATTCTTCACCTTACCTTATGTTTTTCATAGGGATTGAAATGACCAGCAAGATTGCTGATAGCAAAGTTTAATTCAGTAGGTCCTCCCCAGCTATTAAGTAGTAAATGATAGCCATTATATTTCAAAAAAAAAGTGCTTGCATCATTTTTAGATAGACTTGTCATAGGATGTTAATCACACTTAAAGTCTTTATCTTCATTTTGCCCAGAATGATTTGTCTGTTTTTTAATATTGATATTACTCTACCAAAGTAGTTACCCATTTACAAAGGAAAGAAAGCTTATCAAAATGCAGGCTGTATTTTTTATGTTTCACAATTTCTTATTATGTTAAAAGACTTTATTATTTATTGCTATAATACGAAGACTAGAAAATGCTTTATATTTTGAAAGGCAATCTATTGGTTGGAAAGATCTTGGGCTTTGGAGACCAAACAGGTAAGTTCAAGTCATGGTTCTGCCAATTAGCATCTGAGTCTTATTAAAGTTTCTTAGACTTTGTAAGTTGCAATTTTATTTACCACTTAGAAGAAATGGCATATAGGCCATGAGAAGCTGTGGGAAGAGTTGACAGGGTGGCAGTGTTGGGAAGGACTCTTAAAACATCAGATTATGGGCTTTTCTGCAAAGTGGCAACTAGAAATAATTACCTGAGAAAGGACCAAGGGACTCCAAATACTTCCTTTTTGAAGCTATCTAGTGATTTAGGAAACACCATGCTCAGTTAAGTGAAAAATCTACACTGTCTAAAGAGTTTTGTATGAACCTTGTGATTAGGTCAGCATAATTCATGACCTGGGTTTCCCCTGGTCCTCTGAGTTTCCTGTAGCTTTTCTTCCTTCCTTCCTTCCTTCCTTCCTTCCTTCCTTCCTTCCTTCCTTCCTTCCTTCCTTCCTTCCTTCCTTCCTTCCTCCCTTCCTTCCTCCCTCCCTCCCTCCCTCCCTCCCTCCCTCCCTCCCTCCCTCCCTCCTTCTTTTTTTTAATCAATGTATGGTTGCCTCTCATGCACCCCCCTCTGGGAACTGGCCCGCAAGCCAGGCATGTGCCCTGACTGGGAATCAAACCGCTATCCTTTGGTTCTCAGACCCGCTCTCAATCCACTGAGCTACACCAGCCAGGGCTTCCCATAGATTTTCATACACATCCTTTCATGTTACACAGGTAAACAGCAAAATTCTTTGAGCAGCTGGGAGGATCAGCCAGTCCTATCTTGCATGAGCAGTCACCCTCTTATACAAAGGAGTAATTTCTATTCTTCAACTAGAAAACATTTCACTTTCAAATACTTTCAAAATAGGAAATAAGGTTCCATTGAATAAATGGTAAATTTAGACCTATATTTTTTCTCTTCTTTTTCCACCCTAATTTGGCTTCTTATTTTCCCTGCTGTAAGATCTATGAGACGAATAGTCCAGGTTGCATCACAGAAGTAAATAACAGCCTGTTTCCTGGGGAGCAATGGGACAGCAGAATAAAATAGCACTTACAGTTTTTTGAAAGTTGTGTCCGAGGGTCATGGTAATACAGAGTTGCATCATGTTGTCTTAGCAACCAGAATTAGAAACCGGATTTAAAGAGGATGAAGAGATACTCTTTGGTGTTGTGATTCCTTTAACTTCAAAGATTTCATTCCTCATTGACTCTTGTTTATTTCATTTTGCTTCCTTTCTTATACAGTGTGGAAGGGGGTGCGTGGCTGGAGGCCGTAATAGGAATGCACACTCCTTCCCAAATGAGGAAGTGCAGCTTAAAAGCTAAGTCATCACATTCCCTTTGAGCCAGGTAGAATTCACGGTCCGGACCATACACTGCTGAGTGAAGCCATCCCAACCCAGAGCAGGGGAAGTTCCACTCCAAGGGGGATGCAAAGGTATTTCATTTTCCTTAATGATTATTCAGGGTTTTTCTTTCAAGCAAAAACATCCCAACCTTCCTCTGAACAAAAAGCAATATTGAGCTCTGGGAGCTGATTCATCAACTTTTATCACGCTTTGGGGAAGACTGTTTCTTCTCTGTAATTAGAATGATTTAGGTCATTATAGTTGCTCAAGAGGTTAAACTTTGACCCTTGAGGTGAAAAACTAATTTCAATGCTAACCCATTACCACGAGTCCACAGTGGGGACCGAAAAAAAAAAAACCTTTACGAGGCCTTGAAATATTCGTTCCTGCAGTGCATCCCGTGACAGGTTCTACAAATAGTAGTGATGGAAAGAAAATAAATTTGTTCACTGTAAAAGTTTGTTAAAAATCCGTTGTTTTAAATATGCCTTGTCTTAACTTTGACCCTCTTGGCTTAAGCAATTTGCTTTTATTCCCTTTGTAGCTCAGCGGCGTCCTCGGGACTTGCTATTTAACAAACTCCAGTAATGCAAGTTGCTGCAAGTTTTACACATTCATAGTGGCCAGGTAGTATAATACTATTTTTAATGAATGTCTGTTTTTTATTCTTTACCATGCTTTCTTTGGAAGGACGCCCATGAAACAAAGTATTAAGAAAACACACTGCTACCCTGGAATGTGTGTATTACCTGCAGATTATTTCCTATTAGCAGATTAGCTGCAAGGCTATTGGCGCAGGAAGGTCTTTGAGAGTATTTTGTTTTGCAACTGATTCAAGCCATGGGAGAGAATTGCCACCATGATTGGAAAGAAGAATTAGCTACTGTTGCCATGGACACTGGAGTTCACAGTCCCATTGTTGAATCTAGTGCTTCAGAATGAGATGCCCCAGCATGGGTTCAAGCTTTGTTAATGAAATGATCGAATATAGTTTTTCACAGCTGTGACAGAATCTTGTGAAAGATATGTGAAATAGCAGCTTCCTTTATAAATCAGTGCTTTCCACTAAAATAAAATAATCCTATGCTTATAGCAGGCTATGGAAACTAACCCGTCATTCATTTAAATCTTTATTATTGTAATGCATACCCATTTATAGCATATCTTGGAGTATTATATTTTGTTGAAATACAGAAAAATAAAATAAAATTTCCAATGTTCAAATTGTTAGATCTGTACCAGTATGACTTCTAACAGGATAAAATGATGTTAGCATTATATGAGGTATATCTTTCAAAACATCTTTATAGAAGAGTGTATATCAAAGCCACCAATGTGTTTTAAAGGTGAGCTGTAGATCGTGATGTGATCTATGTATGGTATATTGTCATTTAAAGGAACACATTTGTAACAGTTAAGGACTAGTGGCTTATTGCAGCGCTGTGGGTGGAAACTTGTGAGGTTCAAGGGGAAAGTGGCAGAATGTTATCAGTCCCAGACTCCTGCTAATAGTCCAGTCGACAGACATTTAAGTGCAGGCTAGAAGCCAGCTGTAATGTTCTGCACTTCAAAGAGAGCTTGTGCTCTTAACCAGGCTTTCTTTTTCTAAATATCTTACCCTTCCTATCCATCAAAAAACCTTTTGTTCCATTTTTTTTCCTTTACAATACTGTCTTATTCATTTACTTTTCAGAGAGACCTAGATTCAAATCATGTTTCTGCCACTTATCATGTGACTTTGGGTCAATTAATTATTTTGTCTCAGTTTCCTCATTTATAAACTAGAATGACAGTAGCATATTCCAATAAAGTTTTATAGATTGAATTAAATAAAAATGATAACTACACTGATGCATGGTGCTTGTTACTCAATAAATACAGTTGCTATATAGTCCAAGAACTTCAGTGGCTCTTATTTCGCAAACTTTTTTTTTAGGGATTCAGATGACTACTGTAAATTTCTCCAAATCTCCGGCCAACTCATGAAAAATGTACCTAGTTACTGTCCCAGACATCTCCCAGATGTACTTCATGGACATTCTCTCCTCTGAGGCTTTGCTTAGCCAGGCCTCCCATCAGGGATACCTTCCCTTCTGCCTACGATCAATAGTTTCTTTAAGATCCACAGCCTCTGAAGTATTTCCTGACTAAACTAACCACGTTCCTAATATTTTCTCATCTCAGTAGCTTTTCTCAAATTTTTAAATCTATACACTAGAAGCCAAGTGAGAATAGGTTTGAAATGAAAGGACCTTAACCCGTTCTGACCATCAAGTACTTCAGGGTATATTTCATTTATGAATGAAAACAGCACCAAAAGTAACTATATCCCAAAGAGATCCACTTCCCGCAAAGTTCATTCATATTAAAAATTTGTGTTCAGCTTCTTTCTTAACTGCTAACCCTGTAATAGGTTTGGTCACCTCATCATCCTGATAATTATCCTTACGTAGTGGTTCTGATGACCTACCGCATTGTTACTGGCAGGGCAACATCCTCAGGCCTTTGCCGAGTCCTTTCTCTTAGCACCTGATGGAGGGAGAGACTTCCACTTTGAAGCCAAAGTTAAGCCTATAGCAAACCTATACTCCATCAGAATAATTGAATGCACTGCTCTGCTGTACCTATTCCCTTCCCAGTGTAATATATTAAACTCTAAATCACATGTAAACAAGTGGGAATAACTCCCTTATTTAGAGTTACTCTCTGGTAACTTCAGAGACCTGTGCCATTCTAAAAGAGGAAGTGACCAAGGTCTCATCCAAGGGGAGAGTGCGGACCGTTGTTGGCGAGCAGGATATTGGAACTGTCTTTGGAAAAGCCTGCTGTACAGAGGAAGTCGGAACGTGTACTTTGTTTATCTCTCACTTAGCACTCAGGAGCAGAGAAGAGGGCTGTTACCATAAACTGGCATCATGAGTAAAATATTGGGGAGGTTTTTTCTGAAAAACCAGAATTTCAAATCTATGTTTTTGAATTGTAGTCGCGCCTGCGTGCTGTGTGTTTAGATAATGTCAGAAATAGATTATTGTTAATATGAAAGGACCCTGTTCAAAGACCTGGAGTCTCTGCTGGGTATAATCTGGAGAGATGACCAGTTGCTTTCCAGTTTATGGAATAATAAACCAACCCCCATGATTCTGGGGGGGGGACATTTTTCTAATGTTTGATATTAACTTAAAGGAAGGATTTCAATGAGGATAATTGCAGTTTTGAATTCTGTGAGATTAATCCTGTGACCTGGGACAATGGGATCACTTGGGCAGAGCGACCTGTGCCTGTTGGCAACTGTAATCACAGATGTACACAAAGAGTAACAGCGGAAAGGTAGTCATTGGACTCAGGAAGTAGGCAAAATAAAAGACAAAAAATACTATTGTACTGAATTTGCAGCTTTTTCTGAAGGAAATATGCATTTATACCTGCAACTCCAAAATGTGATTCATTAGCTGTATTAGGGTAAAAGTTATTTTGCATGCATAAACATGTATTAACATGCATGTGTACATGCATATTAGGTTTTTTAATGGATTTTAAGATACAGATTATAATAGAAAAAATTTTGAATAAATATAATGGCATAATTAACTGTACTTTTTTATCCTCCTGTAATAAAGATCATTTAAATTAGTCTCATCTTAAGAAAAAAAGTGTGATGCAAAGAGTTATTTTATAGACCTACTACTTATGATGGTTCCTGGATTTTATGAGGATTGAGACATTTAAGAATTCCCTGTAAAACTTGGTCTTGCCCCACTTAAAAGCCCCTTGTTTTGGTAAGATACAAAGTTTATTTGGTAGAACTTTTGTGTGTGCCTTGTCCTGATATGTATGTCAAATATAATGCACAATAAAATGGAGAATGGAGATGGCCATCAGCCATATTCTACTCAAATTATTTCATTCTTGTTTTCTTATACACTTACATTTAGGTTAAAAAAATAAAGGAAATTGGAGGATCCGTAACTTTTCTTTCCCCAGTTGCAGAGGATGGAAGGACACAAAATAGGCACAGAAAAAGGCTTATTCAAAAATTTAATTTTAAGATGGGCCAAGAAACTAATATATGAATACTGCCAGAGACATAAAAAAATAGTAAAATATGATACACTTATTCATTGAATGTTCTTAAAAATACAACTTGAATGTGTTCCAGAAACTTGCAGTTTTAAAGGAGCTGTTCTGAAAAGCTGAATTTCTGCTCATAGGGATTCTCATGAAGTGTATTTCTGAAAACACTGACTGGCCTCTTCAGAATGTCCCAGGCACAGTTCTTCTTCCTGCCCAAAGCCACACTTTGCTTTGAAAGTAGAACATAAAGTACACTCAGAGTATCATAATTCATGATCTCTGATACAAATAAATGAAAACAAAATGTGAGCTCTTTAATTAATGTTTAAAAATTCAACTCTTTGTTAGTAAAACCAAGAAATGTGGAATCATTGCACTGAATTGTATCTGACAATGGCACGCTATAATACTTTTTAATTAGAGAAGAATGAATGATGCAGGAAAAATTCTGCATCTTTTCTAAAAAGCCGAGGTGACAGTGGGCAGGGGGGAGCTCTAATTTGCTTTTCCTTAATGGCTTATTGCTTTGTAAGCCTAGGATTCAACCAGAGTTTTCGTTTGGGTTTTGGGTGATGGGATAGAACAGGCAATGTGGCCACACAAAAATGAAATAAAATATGCCCCCACATGCTGTGATGAAAAATGCTAACATTTTACTAGTATCCAATAGATCTCATCTCTTTCTAAATGAAAGCGTATGTACCATGAAATTCACATGAGATGAGGTGCTTCCGAGTTTAGAGAAAATAAGGGCATGATATGGAGGACACTAAGGCCAGACTAAGCCGTATAGATTGTTCAGTAGACAAAGGGTGGGTGTAAAAAATTGTTAGTGTTATACTTTTAAAGGAGAGAATATTGTCACTTTTTTCAAAAGTAGTAGTTGCAGTGACCTATCAAAGAGAGTATGCAGTTTAATTTTTGACATTTTTAGGTATCGAAACGTACATTACCTAACCTCTTTATTATGAGCCTCAACTACTTATGAACTGATTTATTTTAATGCTGAATTATCTCATGTTTACTTCATTATTGTATATATTTTTTTCTGCCTTTGGGTATGAATTCTCCAAAATCATCTTGAATAAGAAGAAAACATTTAGTCTGAAAGGTTTGAGTGGCGCTCTTTTAAAAATGACCATTTTGCTAGTTGGTTGTCTTATTTCCACTAAAACTGAGATGTTTTAGTGTAAATAAACTGGTCATCAGGATCCTCCTACTACAAATACACAAAGACGGTAAAAAGAAAAAAAAAGTGACAGGAATTTTGAAAACCTCGAGAAAACCAAGGGCTCCTAGTGGATTCCTTCAGTTCTGTGCCTCTTCCTAGACTCTAGTTGCTGGCTGCGTGCTGACTTTTAGACACGGTTTAGGTTCTCTGCTCACACTTCTGTTCTTTATTATGACTCAGACATAGTTCTTTCATTTGAGAGAAGTAATGCACACTTAGTGCTTTCTGGAATTACATTATTGGCCTGCTTGTTTGCTTTATGCATTCCCCCCGGAGGGACACTCCGTACACACACGGCATTGGCTTTGTTCTCCGCATGCTCTACCTCTGGCACCTGCAATGGTGCCTAGTGCACAGGAGGTGCTGGTGGACACTTCTTGAATGAATGAGTTGCAAAGACTTCCTTACCCTCTCAGGGCCGAAGAGGACGATGTTTTCTAGTCTTCCTGCAAACGCGTCATGGATAATTCCTTCTTTTTTTATTCCCACTGCTCATCAGATGCTTCTTTCCTTCTCTCTTCGTTTCTTGTCTGTAGTCTTCCACTTGGTCTTCCTGTTCTCTCTTGTCCCTCCAGCCCTTTCTGCCAGGATAATCTCCCCAAATCTAGCTCTCAAACTTCTAATGACCTGTGCTGTAACTAGGGTTGTCATTGAGCAGTTTCTTCTATCCCTCAATGCCATGGTACACTGTAGCAGGGCTTGTGGCAAAGGTCTTTACTATTTCCTCAAAGAGTAGTTATATATAGTGTTTATCATATAAGTCGACAGTCTATACAAATGCATTTCTGTACATTGTATAATTCAGAAAGCATGGGGTTGATTAAAAAACTAAAGGAGCATATTAGTTTCCTATTGCTGTGTAACTAACACAAATTTAGCAGCTGCAGATCCCACACATATATTCACACACAGTTTCTGTAGGTCAGGAGCCTGGGCGCCGCATAGCATGGGTGGTTATTCTGCTTAGGGTCTCACTGTGCAGAAATTGAGGTATCATCCAGGGCTGTGGTTATCGCCTGGGCTCAGAGTCCTCTTCGGAGCCCACCGGTTGTTGGCCGCACTCATTTCCTTGCAGCTGCAGACCGAGGTCTCCATTATTTTTTCTTCTTCTTGGCCAGGGACCGACCACTCAGCTTCTATGGGCAGTGCCTTGCCTTGTGGCCTCTGTAGATGTTTGCTTCCTTCTAGAAAGTCCAGAACTTCTAGGCCAGCTGGGGCACATCTCTCTGACTTCCTCTTCTGAGACCAGCCTGAGAAAACTTTGTTTTTATAGGACTCACGTGTGATTGGGGCAGGCTTCCCTAGATAATCTCCCTGTCATAATAAAGTCAACGGATTTGGGACTTTACATACATTTGCAATATCCCTTCACAGCAATACCAAGATCAGCGAGAGATCAGGGAAGCCTTGCATGTATACCAGGGGCCAGGAATCTTGAGGGGCCAGCTTCGGATACTGCTACTCCAAGGTGCTGCAGATTCCATAGTCTGCAGAGGAAATGGAGTTCTGGAGATGATCTCTCGGAATGACTGGTTCTCCAAGATTGATGGTGTGTTTTTCATTCAACCTAAATTTCTGGAAGTCCCTGGATTGCATCAGCACTATTCTGTGGATTTTTGCATGCTGTGTCAGTGAGATAAAATTAAATTCTAATCTAGCATCCTCCCAAATTTTGAAGACAGCATTGTAGAAGATATTGCCAAGGAGAAGTAATATATTCGTGAAGCTTTTTAGTTGAAGCTGAATAGTTGAAGTATTCTCAAGAAGAATACTTTTATAATATGGGTAACAAATTTTATACTTCAGCAGAAGAATACTTTTTATAAAATGAGTAACAAATTTCAAACAGGAAGCAACACTCTAAAGAACTGAAAGGCAAAGGATGAGGATTTAGGAAAACTAACTCCTAGTCCCTGTCTCCTCAAGGGACAATATTTGAGATGTCTCTAACATCTTGGAACTCTGTATAGTTCTCCTATCATGGGAACATTGTTTTAGAATTTCTTATTTCAGGTGAGTGTCTGCCTTGTTTTGAGGCTTGTTGATCTTGTTTTATTTTGATGAAAAAAAAAAACCTTCGTTAATTCTAAAATATTTGATTTTGATGATCTCATCCCATTCTCTAACAAGAATAAATTTTTATTTTTTTCCAGATTTATAGTATTACATTGATTAAAGGGGGGAATATATTTTACAAAGCAACTGAGCCTAACACACTTTGTATTAAAGACTTTTTGGGACCAGCAAATACCCTCTCTTGTTCTCAGTTGGTTGCTGTCTAGAAGAAATTCAGTTCATGTCACTTAATACCTTTCAGGCCATCACTTGTTTTAGACAGTACTGTGAGTTACATGCACTGTCCTTTCTTTGCTCTGTGAAGTTATATGTATGAAACGTGCAAGCCGATGTGTATCTGGACTTCTAGGGGGCTCAAACATTTGAAAAAGCTATACGTAGTGCCTTTTCACTTCTGCCTACAGTGTGTGTGTATCTTCAAAGGTTTGAGAATCAGACACACCAAACTTTGAATAGTGACTCTGCTAATTACTAGCTGTGCAAATTCAGGAAAGTTACTTAATCTCTCTGAGCTTAGATCTCCTATCTGGAATAGAGATCATTCTTTCTTTGTCATGGGATCCTTAGAATTAAACAAAAAGGTGTAAGTGCCCAACATGCTGTCTTGGGCATTCTGATCACCAGTTCTTGCTGTTTCCTACTTCCTCTGCTTCATAGTCGTGATCACATACATACTGTATCTGTTTTGATAGTAATCTCTTTACTCACTAGCAAACAGTTACTGAGTAATCTGTACTAGGATCTGTGTCAGGTGTTAAAACTCTAAAGAGTAAGACATGGCTTCTGTCCCGAAGAGGACAAGACCAGCTTAAGTAAAAGAACAGTGTACATATACATATAAAATTCAAGAGTGTTAAACAATCTACATATGAAAATGCCAAATTAGAACTGCTTATTACAAAAAAAAATAAACAGCAAGTCATGTAACAAGTTATATTGATCACATGGAAATAATTACATTAATCTTCTCTCTGGGTTTTGCCGTGGCTGTTTATCCCAGTTTCTGTGAAGGTGGTGTTCTTTTATCCGAAATGCCCACAGGATATGGATCCTGGCTATTGAAGTTATATTTTTATTTCCCTTGCTGCTGGAACCCTGTTGATGGTCAACTGAAGCTGTTTTCATCGTGTCTCAAGATTTGATCTTTGATGAAAGGAGCCAGAAAGAATTCAAAGGAGGTACCTTGCCTCAGGGACTTCCTCTTACTAGTAAAGTGTGTATCCCAACTCTTTTGGAGTTTTAAAAAGTATGAAAAGGCCCATGTTTACTCTTTTGGCTTGAACATTTCAGAGGAGGTAAGCTCTCCTAGTAATGTGATTTTTGCAGAAGATGTAACCATTACTCGTAATTGAATGCATAGTTTTTGCGTTAAGTATTTTAAATATTCTGAGTAATGAAAGTAAGAAAACTGCTTTTTAAAGTGCAAAAAGTAGTTCATTATTTATTACCATAAGATTTTGCAAAGTCAGAATTGACCTAAAAATTCAGTTATGATTCAGGGGAATCAATTTTCCTATTGATTCCTATCCATGAGCTAGATTTCAGCGTATGCATAACCGAAATGTGCCACGCTGGGACTGTAAATGTGTGAACCTGAATATGTATATTTAGGCATATGTATTCAGGCATATGGAGTGGAAGTTTATTTTCACGCGTGCGGACCCAGAGGAGTCAGTCTCCAAATTCTGGGCCCCAATCAGTGGGGAGTCATGGCTTATATAGGGTGAGGGGGGCAGTCTGTCACTCGGACCCTTACTTCTGGCACAAAAGCAGGAAGCAGCTTACAGAAGCAAGAAAGTGGAACTGCTGATAGGAGTTAATAGGAATTTCTTTGTTCTTACTAGTCAGTTACTTAGTGACTTGCTCTCCCTGATCCTGTTGACTCACCGGCTAGCTCCCCTCCTGGGCAGGCCACTACACCCTCATTTGAAATAATGTGTTTTTTTAATTCTGTTGAATGGTTAGTTGTTGGTCAACGCTGTTAGTCAAATAGCAAATCTAATGACCTAATGATGTGAGGAATGGCCCAGTAAAATGTATCAGTTTGGAGTCCAGACTGAGCCCCTTATTTACATTCAATCTGTATATCAAGGATTCTTTATCTCCTTTGCACTTCTTAGCCTTTTATGACACATATGAGAAGCACTATACTTTTCTGCCCTGTATAGTGTTCTGTTTATCTGTATCATTATACTGTCTCCCTAATCCACTGAAATTTCCCAAAGACTCTCTTTCATCTCTATATTCCTCACAGTGCCTCCTACAGCATCTTTTCTGAAGTGGTTCTCAGTAGAATTTTTCTTAATTGAAGCCTTAAGCCAAAAGTTGGATATTTGAGCTATCCTGAGATTTTAGAAAAACTCAGAAGGGTCCCCGAAAAAAAGGGGAAAAAAAAAGAGATTACTTTCTCAGCAGATACATGTATCCAGGTTTCCACTGAGTTCCTCAAAGCAGTTCTAAACATAGTCAATTTCTGTTCTTCAAATAGTTACCCTCTTCTTTATTCGTGATGAGCAGGCAGGGGCTTCTTTAAACTGTGAAAATAGTTGTTCAGAGTTTGGAATGAATAGAGTTCTCATAATAGTTTTTATGGCCTAGTTTTTTGATGATCTGGTACAGTTAGATGAGGATCTCTAGTGTTTGAATTATGAAACATTACAACTTTACTTCCAGCACATTCTAAACCCTGTGATTTTTAAGGACAAGTAAGTAATGTAATTAGTCAGTCTTGGAATTGTGAGAGAATTGGTTGTGAAGTTGGTTAAGATCAAAGGACTGTTGGGGGTAAAAGGAGAGCTGGCTGAGCAGCACTGTGAGCTCCATTTCCTAGCACCGCAAAAGCTTTGAGATGAATTAAAACTTAAATTGCATATGGTGGCTGAATCATACTCAGCTTGATCAGATTTTGCTTCTTAGTTTCATTACTGCTTAGTGGCAACCAGCCTTTTGAAGGGCTATTTATAAACAGGATTTTCTGATTTAAAGTTGGGCAAAAACTCATGTATGTATATGTCTTACCAACACTACCTTCTCCTGAATCTGCCCCATCCCTTGTTACTTGGAAAAAGGGATGCACACTTAGAAAAATAGCAGCAGCAATGCTGACAGGAAAGAAAAAACAGATAATACCTTGCAAATGATAAATCTAACCTATTACTTTCTCTTTGTGACGATAAAAACAAGTGCAGCATTTAATATTTTACTTTACTCAAGTATTTTAAAATATGTCATAGTAAATCTTTTTTTCGAATGAACATTAATCCTTCTGTCATCTTATTTTAATGGCTGACAGGCACTTACGTGTAGTGTTCGTATTGATTGAAATCATTAGCTTGAAAAAAATTACAGGAGAGCAAGTCCTGTTAACTCATTATGCTAGATTGGCGCTTCAGAAGAGGTTCATCACAATCAAGGAGTATCATTTATAGAAAGAAAGGCTTTTGAAGAAGCCTTCTAGTTTAAAAACTTGTTAGTGAAAGGGGTTAAAAACAATCTATACATATGCATATATATGTATACGTACATATATACATACATATGCATACACTATATATATTTCTCCATACATACACACACATATATATACATATATATACATATAGTTTTGTTCTAAGAATAATACATGCATCCTTTACATGCATTCATCTTCCAGTGTGAGTTTGCACATTCTGTTTGTCAGTTTCATGTTGAGTTCCAGATTCCTGAGCGAGGGTAGCATTAGGTGAAATAAAGGGGAAGCGGTGAAACAAAAGGAGTGACCTAAAGCCAATCTTTCTCCAGATAAAAGCTCAACCTACCTAAGAAGGCATCAGGTTTCCCATGCTGGAAATATTGCTCCTTCATATTGAAATTAGCCAGGCTCTCAGAGCATAATCTATAAATGGACATTTTTTAATAAAGTCTAGAGAAGGATATAGACACTCTGACAGCCTTTTTAATAGTGTGCTCTTAACGTTTAAACTTCTTAATAGTAATAGCTACCACTTATTGAGTGCTTCCTTTATGGTAGGCACTCTAAGTGTCTTGTATAGTATTTCATTTAATCTTTCTCTTAAAAGCTGTGGATTAAGCAAAACAGCCCAGGGAATTTTCCACATCACCGGCTAGTAAATGGAGTTGGGATCTGCACCCACCATGGGGTGTCTGACTTCCAAGGCCATCTTCAGTCGGAACAAAAGGAAATTTCTGAGCACCCTGACATGGCATCATGTACGTGAAGTGCACTGAAGCAAATGCTGTGTAGTCTGAGTCTGTAGACACGAATTCGACTCTGTCTTTAGGAACCCTGCCCCCGTCCACCTCTCCACCATCTCTAGCCTCTGCTTTACTGGGGAGAGAAGAACCACCGCTCTCCCCGGGCACCGTCACATTACCTGGTCCTTGCGGCATGCGACGCTGAAGGCTGTCTGATGCTGTATGTTTTGGGGTGAGTCGTCTAAGAAATATATTGGAGCTTATGTCGTGCTTCCATTGTTCATTTTCTGGCTTCAGTTATTTATTAAAAGCAAAATCTGTGGTGAGTTTACTGCTCGTTAATCTAAAGTTTTCTTTGCTACCCATTACTCTGTTGACATAGACACACACACATATATATATACAATATATTTATATATACTTACGTATATAAATATCCTACCTGTCAGTGGTATGTAATGTCATCAAATAGATTTGTTATATCAAAATATGGAGAAATACATAAGGAAAGCTATACTTAGGTATAATATTTTACCAAAGATCAAATTCTTTAATTGACAGAGTATTAGCTTTTGTTTTGTTTTGTTTCTTATATTGATCATGCCCATTCTTTGAATTAGATGATAAACATTTCAGTAGGGAAAGGAGATTTATTTCTTGCTTTTATTTTTTGTTTTCACCGTGCAGATCACCACATACTGCTCTTACAAGTCAGCTCCCACTCAGACACTATTTCCTCTTTGAGTCCGTTCTAATGCAAAGGGATCTCTAGCTCACTTTATGTTCTCTCACCTGAATCACGGGGAGGGCTGTCCTGTGTGCCGTCTGCAGTAGACCGCAAATTAGGTAAAGGCAAGGTCAACACGAGAGCTGCATTAGTATTTGTTGAACTGACGAGTACTTATTATTTTAAATAATACATTTGTTAACTGTGTAAAGTGTTATACTTTTTAGAAAATGTCTTCCTAGGTCACTTGAAAGGATAAACTGAAATTGGGAAATTGTGCCTGATTTATTATTTTCTTCCCACAAACACCAGTGTCTTGTACATCATAAATGTTCAAAAACTGTTTCTTGAAAGACAGCTGAGTGGCATTTTGAAAGTAGAATTTTGGAACACATCCTTTGTGCTCTTGTTGGAGATTCAACAGTTCCACCCTCAAGGATATGGAAAGCTGGTAATATGTCTAGTCTTTTATGATTCCAGTTGCAATGTGTTTAAAACATTTTTCCTGAAAAATGAATATATGGCACCAAAAATGAGTTAATAAAATTTTTAAAAGGAAGAAATACAGGTGACCAATAAGCATATTAAGTGAGTTTTAAGTTGTATTTTACTACCGCATTGCATCGGTATGCACTAATGCATACTGTGATTATACAGATGGGTATGTTTGAGGAGGTCTATTGGGCAAATGGATAGCAGCATTTTAAATCAGCACAACTTGCTAGAAATCTAGCAAGTTTAGTTCTGGTAATTTAGTTAAAACAAATACCATGTGGATGCTCATCACATAGTGTTTGAGGTACAGGAGGGAGAGGAGAAAGGGAGGGAGGAAGTTTGGAAACCGTCAGAACATGGGCTTGGGCTTTGCTACACACACCATTTATACCATGGCAGAGATAACTGCACACATGAAAAAAGACACTGTAGATTGTTCTTTGCTTATTGATATGAGATGATGTTAAATGAAGAAAAATGTAGATTGAAAGAGCAGTGTGTATAGTAAGATATTTTGAGGACTTGCTATATGATACAGAGATAAAAACAAGAAGCCAAGTGCTAGTGCAACTGACTACTCACCCAACTTGTAACTCGAGGAGCTGACAGTGGTTATTTTATACTCACGAGATGTGGCTTGGTTCCAAAATTGTGGATCTCAGCAGGAGAAGCAGCACTGTCTCCACAACATTGAATGTTATCGGAGGTTGGAAATTCACCTCCATGGCAGAGCTCTTGATTGCTTCCGCTAGACTTTCTGATCAGTTGTGATGAAGCCCTGAGATAACAGTGGAGAAAGGCTTACAATACCTTTCCCTAGAAGCTGAAGATACAGGAGCAGTTCTAGACACTTGTGGGCCCCACGGAAGATGTGGGGGAATGCTACTGGTCCAGCGGTAATGATGCATATGCCGTTTGAACATGACAACAGGATATTGGTACCCACTGGTACCTCTCTATGTCATGCTCAGAAAATACATTTCTTAGTGCCCATCACTTTCTTCCTATAATGTTTACATATTATAAGTATAATAATCCTCCAAGTATTATGCTTTCTAACACTTTAATCACTGTTTTTCCTAATTTCATGTCTTTATGGGATAAATGGCACATTGATATTTCTGGGTCACATTTCTCTCCTAATCCATTCAAGTGGTTTTTTACATTCTAAACATTTATGATGGGGTATGTATGTTAGGGAAACTGTTCTAACCTCAACTTATTGTGTTTCTGTACAAGAAACTCTAAAATTTAAGGTTACTTTAAGATGTGATTTTTGATAATGGCTGTAATTATTGCTGTAATTTTGAAAAATGGAGATGTGCAAGAATTGTTTCATGTGCAGTATTAGCTAGAGAAAAAGTAAGCATGTAAGTGTGGCAAGTGGTTTTTGAATTTCACATTGAGGGCATTTTCAGAAATAGAAGGTAATGTTCTTTTCCTTGTTAAGACTTTGGATGGAAATCAAGGGCATCGTTGTATCAGCTGCGGCTCCAGTATTTCCATGGCTCTCTCTTTCTCTTGATCATGTTGGTCCTTTTGACACTCAGACATTTAAGAAAATTCATAATTTTGTGCCAATATTGAAGACCCAGAATTGCCAAGTCTGTATAAACCCAGAGCTGCTGCTTGCTGGTTCGGCAGAAGTGGAGTTTCTGCCTTAGCTCTTCCTTTCATTTTTCATTAGAATGACTTGTTTGTTACAATATGACTTTCTTCAAAAATAGATGCTCTGATGCGGAAGAGGAACCACGGGCTATATGTTGAATAGAAGGTTGATTAGTTGGCCAAACTTAGTAGTGGGCATCTGCCCTGCTTCCTAGGGAAAAAATCCCCCTCTGAGATTTTATTGTGCTAATTACTAGTCCCATTGTGAATGCCATGTTGCCATCAATTGTTTTGTAGTCGTTTTATGAATTGGGTCCAACAGTTTATGCATTTTCCTTGGACTTAAACAAATAAAAATATTTTTTCTGAACATGTTGTAGGAAAGCATATTTTATCATTGCAAAAGTACAATTTGTGTCATTTTACTTTAGGGGTTTTTTTTTTTTTGCATTTTTTAAAAACTCTCCTTGCTTCAACTTTACTGAACTATGAGCTAGAGGTTATCATAATTGGTAAATATGGAAAAGTAGGTTTATGGAAAACCCCTTCCACACTGGAGTGAGCTAAGTGACTACTTTTCTTTAAAAGAAAAGTAGTGATGGACAGTCCAGAGCATTGAGTGTAGTATCATCAATGTGCTCTATTTATAAGGAACATTCTTGGTATTAAATGATAATTATTGATATAGCACTGGTAAAGCGTATGATTGTTGCTAAATACTTAAACTGGGAACAACAGAATCTTGGAAGAATATTCTTTTTATTGCATCTTCACCATATTACCAAGTTCTGAATCAGACTTTGCTTAGTGTGCAGCATTAAAGGTGCTTCTGCAGTTATCAGTTTCCAAGAAGCATTTCAAATTGCTACCAACTAACTGCAAAGAGAAAGTGATTCAACTTCACATGGAAAGAAAACATGAAGGTATTCGGGAAGTGTGTGTATGTGCATTTTCATTAAAATGAACAGAAACTGAAAAATTGTGAAATGATTTGCCATCATCCCTAGAAGTTATTCAAATGCCTGCTAACTTTATAACCAGTGTATAACTTAATTTGTTTTATAACAAAAAAGTTCATAAAATAATGCTTTTGTTATGGCACTTTTAAATGTCATTTATGCATTTTTATGAACCTAATTTTTCACTTAATTCTCCACTTTATGCACTTAGAGTTTTAAAAGGTTCTGTGCTAAAATGTTACTATCTTTGCCTTTTAGTTCAGGGAGAAGGCAAGTTCATTCTACACTTAATTTTAATTTCCTTTAGAATGTGCAAAGCCATATCTTTTTCTTTCTTTTTTTTTTATCATTTCTTAGTGACAAAGAAGTCTGCACCATGGTGGCTGCTACTGCTATAACCCAAGAATGCAGAATTTTTATCTCTAGTCTTCTAACTGGAGTAGTAAATCTACATGCAGGGCTTTTAAAATACTCCCCTTTTCTCATTTTTTTTACTTCTTTAAATTTTCTTTACTTGCAGTTGTAAACTTGCCTTCAATTTCCACCTAGAAATTACAGAAATACTTTATATCTCTTAATATTTTGATAAGTGAAATTTACGTGTTGATTCCATTGCGATACCAATTTGTGTTACATTATCACTCCCCTTTGCTCCCTAATGAACCACTTTTAATTAAAGATACTTTTCAGAGCTCTGAGGGGACAGGAAGGAACTCCTCTCTCTTCTCACAGAAAATGGAACCAGAGCATTGAAAGTGCGGTATGAGGAGTACACAAGCCACTCTATACTAGTTATCAATCACTATGGAGAGTCTTTACAGACTGCTATGAATTTCCCTGTTCTATCAACTCCTCCCTCCATCCTTTTTTGCCATCCATACCAGAGCACGTTGTCCCAGTTCAGTGATTTACTTGCGAAGTCAAGAAACAGCCCTTACGCGGTCCATTCTATCATATGATTGCACAGTGATGGGAATAAGCTGTCGATCCTCCAAAGATTCTTGTCTTTCATACACTTCGTGAATTACTGCTGAAAGGTTGAGTAACTTAAACAGATTTTTCAACAGATTTTTTTTTCCGTTTTTGAAGGGAGGTTGTATTTATTTCCCCAAGGCTACCACAATTTTTTATAAGTTATTTTAATAAGATCTTGTAATAGTAAACCCTTGGCAATCTATAGCGAATAATTTTCAGTAAATATTACTCTACATGAGCAAATCATGAAAATAATTTAAAATTGTTTATTTGGAAGCTAACCCTGTAATGATTCTCAATTTTCTGCTTTGTGCACAGATGCCACAAAACGCACCTTCCCTTTTATACTGTGGTTACAAAATTTATAGAACAGCATATTTCATCTAAACCTGGCATCTTCCTTTATTGCTTGGATTCGCCACTCATAATGCGAATGATTTTGAAATTCCCACAGCAAAAATGTACACTTCCTTGTCTCTCTCAGAAAGACTTATTTCTAGTGCTGGCAGTTGAAACAGCTCCTCAGGGTATGAGGTCCGAGTGCACCGCATACTCCAGGCCTCTCCTTTCAATGTTAATGCAACTGACATGAATCACGCATAACATATCCTGCCCCTTTGTGCCGGAAATGCTGCACTTTTTATAGTTGTCTCTGTACAAATGGAATAATAGGTGCTGGAGTCATCAAACAGTAATTAGTACACCTCAGAAATGAGTTGTTGTGCTGGGCAGATGCTAATTAAGAATGATAGATGGCAGTGATTGAGAAAAGCATACGCCATTTGGTCAACGCCAGTGAAAGGTCAGGTGTTATCTTGAATGCTTTAAACAAGGATGCTCCACTTTTTCTTCCTCTCTGGTCTCAATAACTGAAGAGCCATGGAAGGAAAGATCTGCAGGAACTAACTCAGAGGAGAATGATGGATAGTGCGTGCCCTCCATAATGGAGGGTGAAATATATATGGGTTGAAATTCGATTGGCCTGACCCCCAGTGACGTTGCACTGTGCTCTGCAAAAAAGGCAAAACACACACACACACACACACACACACACACACACACACACACACACACACACTGGTGCTTTCTGACCGTGTCACAAGTCAGCCACGTCTTTGTGAGATTTTTGCATGAATCACAGTAGCAGAGAATTCTGTTATAGAGATAACTGCTGCAAGATTCTAGGTCCAGAAATAAACTGAAAAGTTAGAAAGTAGCTAAAGGTCCATTTCATCTAATGGGATGCATAGCATCTGTGAAATCTAAAATATAAAATGAAAGGAGCTTTCCCAAAATGCAGAGTAATAAAATCTAACTCATTTTCATATCTTTGGGAGAGCAAATATGAGCCAGAGATATGTTAATTGTCAACTTTAATTTGTCAGTTCCCTGTACTCCTTTGGTCGTATTTGTTTATAGTATCCTTCTCAAATGACATGTAATGCTACCATTGTATTTCATAGAAAGATTCTTTCATTTCAGTGGCTAATGTTAAATAGCTTAAATGACTGGCCTTTAGTAAAACTACATTGACCAGATAAAACAAAGGCAATAATTTCTATACAACCAAATGAATGTCTTATTATAGTGCTTGGTATTCTGCCCATGTTATATACCTAATACTCATAGATAAAGCTACCCTTAGACAACCATTTCATGGAATTATATGCCAACATGTGTAATTAGATTCTTAACATGTAAAAGCAAGCATTAAAATGTTTCAATAAATGCAACATAAGAGTAAGTAAATAGACTTCCTATTTTCAAATTTGAGTAGCAATCAGATCTTGCATAGAATCACTTGCATAGAATTAATTGTTGCATGGTAATATTTCTCATTTCCACATCTTAGTCAACTCTGGAGAGGACATTGAATTTAAATCAAGTGTGATTTAAGATTGCTGATCCATAGAACATTCCACCGTATGAGAAGAAACCCTGATAATGTTGCTAGAAAAAGGAAAAAGGAGAATATATAAACAAGTCCTGAGAAAGTTCTTGAAGTTAGTATTCCTTGTGGCTAGGGAAGCAAAATGTAGAGACACTGTCCTTTAAAATCCTGCCCTTGTTACGTAATCATAGAGTTAAGCTATCAACGACCAAAGCATATACCAGGCTGGACATGCAAATATTCTATCTGGTTTCAGTAATAGCCTTTTATGAAAAGAGAGATTTCTATTTCTAGAAGCTTTCAAAGGAACTGGAATACAGACTGTAGTCAGTGGGTAGCATTGATGTGGGTAGTGGTTTATTTTTTTTAAACCTGAGTATAACCCATTGATGTTCTTTGGAAAAGAGGTGATAATGTGATTGTGGCTGTATTCATTGGGACAGTATGGGCATAGCTAGAAACGTTTTTTTCTTTTCCCCTCCAATAGCCAGTTTACTGAAGACAACACCAGGCACTGTCTTCTTAGCACCGGTTAATGATGTTCTAGTTAAACTGTAACTTGCACAATGTCTGTTCTTGCTGTTGCTGCCAAGCATATTGCAGATCAAGGAGCCTGTTATGCAACTGTGAATAGAATCTTGGGCCACGTCTCACTGTTTCATCTTGTCTATTGGGAGTTTTGTTTGGTTCAGAGTGTGTGTGTGTGTGTGTGTGTGTGTGTGTGTGTGTGTGTGTGTGAGAAGTCCAATATGATGACTTTTAAGCAGACCAGTAACAGGCTATGTATCTCCCCTTTGCAGCATGTATCACAAGTCATACAAGTTCTAATTGCTCCCTGTGTGTGTGTGTGTGTGTGTGTGTGTGTGCGCGCTTTGGGGGAAAATACTAGTATGCACGCACTTTACGTGTGCTTTTTGAAATGGGGGCCCTGCAAGAGGGCCACCGTGTCCCTCCCACTCTTCAGGTTTTTTTGTCCTGTCTTCAGGTTCTTTGTGCTCTTGAGAAGTCTAAACCTCTTTCCCAAATCATTTCTGTTTAGCTTTGGCAAGGGCTTTTTTATTGTTCATTGGAGAATATGTTTAATATGAAAATTCTTCATAACTCAGACACAGTAACCACACAGTTAATCTGTGGCTCGCGAAAGGCTGGAAACACAGCCTCCTTTTTCCACCCCCCCCCCCTTTTAATCAATTTTATCACTGCTTCCACTTTATTCTGGGAGTCAACACTCCTGCAGAAGTACTGTTGCTTATTCATATATGCAGGGGAAATGATTTTCATTCCTAAAGCGTTTCTCCCCCCTAAAATCCTGGATTACATTAAGCAAATATCCCATTTGTGTAAATAAATGTTTAATTAAGCAGAATCGGTAACAATGTCAGAAACAATAAAACGGATGATTTGTCAGAAATAAACTACAGGGTATCTGATCCTTTGAAGATAATTGTAAGTTGACTATTTAGAAACATGAACTGAAAAAATATATATATATCTGGATCTTGAGTTACAGTTACATGAATTACTCTGGCATTAGTAGTTTGGAAATTAAAACTCAGAAACAAAAACAGTGTGCTAGTTTGTCACTTCTCATCAGGGAAGTGCTTTAAGACACGCAGTAGTGCTGAGTTTTCATGGGGAATTTTCAACAGGCAAGGAAGCTCCAGCAACTGTCCGCCGTGGAGGACGTCTCATTCATTCTTGCTTATGCCGCATGGTGGGACTGGGCCTGGACCACACTCCTGCTGCACCAAGGTTACAGGGACTTTTCTTTAGTAGGAGGAAGATCTTCAGTGAGGATCAGCCTGGAGGAAAAATGACCACACCCCTTGTTTAGGTTGCAGAAAGGTTCAGATGTGCTAACGCACGGAGTTATTTACAGAGTGAGGTAAAAGTAGTGATAAGAAATTTTATGTTCGAGTCTGGTTTCCTGTCCTGTTGAAGTCGGTCTCATTTCCCTGAGTGACCTTGGAGCTTGCCAGCTATCACATTCCATTCTATCCCCTTTCCTGTCTGTTAACATCATTTTCAATGCTGTACTTCTCCTAGCTTATCCCTCCCCCACCCTTTTTTAATATCACTTACTTTCTGTCTTGGCTCTCATACACATAGATCAGATCAAAACAAAAGTTCAGAATAAATGGGCTTTATTTGTGTATAGAAGGCAAATTAGGAATATAATTTTTTTTACAGAAGGTCAAATTTCTTTCTTTGAAGACGTTCCTCCTTCCTTCACACCTCTGTACTGCTGATTTCCTAGCAAGACTGCTTTTCTGGGGCAGTTTTGGTGACAAGGCAGGCTGCACCAGAAAGGTCCCGTTTGCCAGCTGGCCTGCCGTGCCCCAGAACTGCTTTTCTAAAGACAGAGGGGAAGAAAAACAGTACCCACTTTATGTGAGGGAATCAAGTAACATTGAATGTGATTTTTTGTTTTCGTAACTTACCCAAATTTTAAATAAATCAGTTCTGGTCATTTCCTTTATGTAAATGATGTTTGGGAGAAATGAGAAGTTGGTATGGGAATATCATTCAAAATCTCTTTAAGAAAATTCAAACCTGGCTTCCAATACAGGTCTGTGATGAGACCTTACTAACCATTACAGTATATGATTACAGTGAGAAAATTATTTTTATTCAATTCTAAGGAAGGTCTATTAAAGGAGTGCATCATTTCAGAGCAATTCTCTAGAGACGGACTTTTTTTATGGTGAAATGAAGCTATGTAACATAATGCAAATCCTACTACCATTACAAAAAGGATTAAAGTTGGAAGAAATCTGTCAAAATATTGTGAACGTTGAGACATCAAACTTTATTACTTTATTTTTAGAATTCGCAAAGATGTTCCACTGCAGAAATGCCCGTGGGCATTGGCGGAATGGGAGGGGGAAAGAACCACGCTCCTGAGAGGCCTGTTAATGCAGCCCGCCCACATGCACACACACACACACACACACAGACACACACGTGCGTGCGCCTTGCCATCACGCTGCCGGTTCTCTGTAGCCCTGAGAGATCCAAGCCCGTCTCTGTTTAAAAGGGTTCTGTGACTTCAAATGTCTCCTAGGACATCAGGTCTTTGGAACATGAATTGTTTCTTCTGTTGAAACTGGGTTGTGTTTTGTTAGAATCCTTCATGACTTTGAGGAGTTTACACTAAGGTTTCAGAGAAATTCTTAAGCTCTAAACATTGAGGGAAAGGAGGTAAAGCTCCTCGCCTACCTTACCTTTGTTCAGCAGTTCCCCTCTCGGAGTATATTATGACAGTTTGCAATATTCCAGAATTATGTTGGCCCTATGACCGTTTAGTCAAACGACTGACGCCTTTTTCTTTAACAGACAATAAAATCAGCACGATTGTCTACTGTTTCTGTGTGCTGGAGTCTCACAGGTCTGAATAAATCCAGTTTTTAAAAATGTAAGAAATCAAGCAGAAGTCACTTAGCCACCACTTTCCCTGTATTCCCTGTTGATGGCGGAAACCCGATTATAATTTATAACTTAAGCCTAAAATGTTGAGGAGACAACATGTAGAGAGTTTATGGCTTTAGCAGCTTGAGAGAGAGTTCTGGGTCGAATGCAGAAGCAACAGTTGACGATTGTGGTGGCCTGCACTTTGAGAGCCCGTCTTAGGACCTGGAGTCACAAGCGATGAGTCTCCACCCCTAACGGCGGTAAACATCTCAATTATTTTTTCACTTTTAAGACACATATTTAATTTTTCAACATCACTATAATGGGTATCCAGGACTCCAATGAATTTCTAAATCATTGCTTTTTATAATGACTGTAATGGACATAAGCCTTTATAATCTAAGATGAAAGAGACCTGTGTAAGTGGATTTTGTGAATGAGAGTCCACAGCTCCTCTGTCGGATTCAGTTCTTATGTGTGTGCAGGGAAAGATCGTACCTTTGCCTGAAGTTAGGTCTGCCCTGGAGTGATGTTGCAATAGCTCGTTTCAGTCCCAGATGTGCATACTTTGTAACATTACTGAGACGGTTTTTGTATCTTTTCTATTTCATGTATACATGTATTTAATGTGTATATAAATATATATTTTATATATACTTATGTATGTATAAAATATATTTTATATATGTAGATATAAAATGTAAGTTTTACACAGAATACATAGAGCATATTTATATTAGATCAGTGGATGTGTATAAGGGAATACAACGGAGACCCTTTATTTTTGGTATAAATTTAAGGTTTGAGAACTTCAAGGACTTAGAACTCAAAGCTCTACCCCAGTTTCCTTGGGCTTCAGGGCCGCTCTTCACCAGCCAAACAAATGCTTTCTTTTGATGGTGTCTTCTGGCCAAGGCAGAGAAAGCCAAATGCATTATAGACTTTATATTGAAAAATTTTAATAATGTATTTAAACACACACTTTTGATGCTGGGACTATGTTGAATTGATTCCCAAAAGCAGTTAGAATTTTTCTTAAACCCTGGAGAAATGCCTTTTGAAATATTATCCTGATTTACCAACAAAACAGGGTCATTATAATAGGACACATTGTAAAGATTTTTAATTTTCCATTTGTGATCTTGTGATTGTTGGTGGTTTTAGTCTTTAAAACCCGGACTCTAAAGTGAAATTGAAAAGGTCTTAAGAAAAGCAATCTGTTGTTGCAAAGTCTAGGGTGGGAGAGAATAATTACACATAGCTTTTTGATAAACAGTCTAAATTATGCTTCAAAGGACAGATGTGGCTTTAATAATCTGAAACATTTGCATTTTCAGATTAAACTTCGCTTGATTGCATCGTACTTGATATGTATACTTAAATCTATATGTTACATGTTATACTTTGATATAGCACATCTTGTTTGACTTTGTTCTTATGATCTGACAAGCTTCATTATATAATAAACTAGTTTAAATAAATCTTAAAGACATAAAAGTGTTCCTGACAGTAAGGAAAAATTTAAAGCACACAATGATATATCAGTTAGATGTTCCAAAGAGAGTCAAAGTTTTTTCATTCAAATCTCTGAACATGTGTTTTGAATAAAGCTGTAAGGCATTTTCCAGTAACCAGTGTTGGATTACAAAAATGAGTAAAGTAAAACAAAAGGAAAACATGTTTCAACATTTTATTCAGTATTGTCACATATTGTTGCACATTTCCTGCTGGAAGTAAATGTGACATTTGTAATGCTAATTTCTCAAACCCAACCTTTTAGATCATATAAAATATCACTGAGAATACTGTGCTCTTGTCAGACAAGCACAGATAATGAGCTGCTCTATCAGAGTTCAGATAGATTCCTAATAGTTTGTGTGCCATTCATTATATTACAGCTCTGATAGAAAACCATCATTAGAATTTTTGAATTTTTCTACTAAACTCTGCCTGGGAATAACCAGTGATAAGCAGGCTACAGAACACTTGACTCAGCATCCTAGTGTTTTGTACAGAGCCAAAGCCAGGAAATAATATCACGATAGTTAAATTGATTGCCAAGGTGGATGAAGCATTTGGATGAGATGGTGATGTCATACCAAAAAAAAGGGGGGGGAGGGACATTATTGAAAGGTAGGAAATTCCATGCTCTATTGTTAGGCTTTTACTGTTTTGTTAATTGAAAATTAATGACTTAGCTGACTCTGAAGTAGAAAAAAATGTATCAGGACATCAATTTGGTTATTTTGCTTTCCCCAGTAAACAGCTGTGAGGCACTAACCATGTAAAAAAGTAAGGGGCAAAGTAGGAGCATGTGCAAGCAATTTCAGTATTTAAGATGCCAGATTGGGCAGAGAGGCACTTAAAATCAAGCTATAAACTAATTTATAGAAAGATGGATATAATTTATTTCATTGTTATATGTATTATACTATATTACATATTTTATTAAAATATTAGCTTTGGAACAAAGTCTAAAACATGCACTTTGTAAGCAATCATTAATACTACATTTCTGCTTAAGGGGCTCTACTTTGCAAAATAGAAAACTGGAATTTAATGTTTGAGTTGGGGAATATTCTTTTTTTACAATGTTTTATTAAAATGTTTTAAATTTTTAAATTGTCTTAAAATTAAATAGTTTTAAATAATTGATGGCCTTAAATCAATGAAAGACTTGAAATAACCCTCTCTTTTAGCAAAAAGGTTAGTTCTTCTAATGAGGGCTTCCAGGTTGGCCAGCCTCGGGGATGGATATTTGATTTCATACACTGAGTGTGGTCACCAGCTGGCCAGGCTCCCTGCATCACTCCATGAGGTCCTAAAATCTGACCTCAAAGGTTAGGAATATTTACGTGAATTCTGTCATTGTTGTGTCTAGGAATTTAGACAGCCAGAATTTATGAGGAGGGTGGTGAAAGACATTACTTTTCATCTCACTCTTCCTCTGAAGGTAAAAATAGTTAAATTTCTCAGAAAAGAGCATTTCTTTTATTCAGTTTTCAGATTGGTTCCACTAAATTTCATTTTATTTCCAACCGTTGTTCTCAGGAGCTTGTCTTCAGTCCGAGTGAGGGAAACTGTGGTTGTTGCGTGGGTTTCTCCCTAAGCTTTGAGGCAGGTGGCTCCCGCGATTCACTCCCCGTGGAGATAGACCTGTGAGTGGTTCAGGATAGACCTATGAGTGGTTCTATGTGAGCGTATCTCAGCAGGCACGCCAGAGTGTCAGTATCATAAGCACTTTTAATCAGATGATGTTTTGCTTTCACGAAGTTGGCTTAGAGAAATCTCGCAGCAATAGGAAGAAGAAAGAGCAGGTGTTACGCCCTTATTTTATGGATCCTAAGGTGTGGCTCCAAGCAGTTAACCATGTTGCAGTGGCGTGTGAAGACTCCTACCTGTAGTCAAATTTTGGTGCAGTTGTGAGTTTAATGCATGACTCTTGGGGCAGTGCCCTCTCTGGCTTCATCATGCTGTGTCCTCAGTGCCACCATGCTGACTGTTTTCCAGGAAGGGCACTGAATGAATGAACAAACCCTAGAGGCTAGATGGCCCGGCTTTTTGAAAGATTTTATTTATTTTTAGAGAATGGGGAAGGGAGGGAGAAAGGGAGAGAAACACCAATGTGTGGTTGCCTCTTACACGCCCCCTACTGGGGACCCGGCCTGCAAGCCAGGCATGTGCCCTGACTGGGAATCAAACCAGGACCCTTTGGTTCTCAGGCCCATGCTCAATCCACTGAGCTACACCAGCCAGGGCTAGAATTTTTTTTTTAATTAACATTTATTGTGCACTCAACGTTGTGCCAGATACTCCTCTAAGCATGTTACATGTATTAATTCCCTTAATCCGAACAGCCCTCCGAGGTGGACCCCTTGTCCTCTCTCTTTCATAGATGAAATGGCCACTGCAGGGGGGAGGGGAGTAGTGTGTCGAAGGTCACAGTACAGTAGCAGTAGTGCCAACGCCCAGATTTTGCCTCTTGCATTGTACTGCCCCTTCCCAGGGCAGTACTATAAATTCCCAGTCTATTCTTATACTTTAAGCCATCAAATCAAAGGGGTAATTACTGGTCCCAATGACTTCTCTTCACCAGCAGCTCCTAGATTGTCTGCAAAGATCTCCTGGCCGTGCTGTCTAGGCACCGGAGTCGTTCGGGAGCTGTCGTGCTCCTGGGGGCCAGTTGTGGGCATTGTTGGGGACTTGGGGAGTGAGATTATATTTCTTCAGAATACCCTCAGTATGGATTTCATTCATTTCTGGCTGTTTGTTTCACTCTTTGGGCACAGGAGAGATACACATGAAATGTAGAATAGTAGTTACTTCTTGGAAAGAAGGAGGATATTGGAAACAGGTCAACAGGAAGCTTTCGTTCCCTTGGTTGTTAGATTGGTTTGCTTGTTTGTATTTGAGTTGTTTGTTTGCTTTTAAGTTAAGAATTTGTGACATTGGGCTTCCATTATGTTATTTTTATATTCGCGTGCTCAATCAAAATGATTCCTCATTAAAGAAAAATAGTTTAAGGAACACAAAATAGATCTGGACCTAGAGATAATTAATATACATTTTGTGACTCTGGATCTAATGGTTTCAAAAATAAAGTGTATTTGGGCAGCTTTTAACCATAGGCTGAAATCATAGAATAAAAACATGTTCTGTTTTCTACTTTTGTAACTGAGGTTTATAAAAATCAGTTATTCAATATAGGTATGAGAAGGAAAACCTCAAAACCATTTTTAATTCAAAGGGCCTTTATAAACCAACTAGATTGAAAACATTTGAGGCAAAGAAGCATTAATTGACTTGAGAGATGCCACAGAGTGGGTAATTGGTGCAGGTGTTCATTAGTTTGAGAAACCTTCATGGAATGCCTACCATGGGGAAGGAAACTCAAGTGTTGCTGTAGACACACAGACAAATGTGTCCACAAGGGATCCGTGTCCTTTAGAGACAAGGCGTCTGGGTAAACAAATAATTATGATACAAACTATTCATTGCCTTAACAAAAGATGTAATTGATGGTCTATATCTGTCCATCTCTCTATCTGTCTGCCTCTGTCATCCATCTATCCTGGGTACATATTAAGCATTTAGAACAATACTTGGTACATAGAGAGTTCTTAATAAGTATCACTTGTATGATCTGTTGCTATCTATAATTCCCAGATATTTTTATTGTATTTTATGTTATAACAAGCAGAGGGAAATCTCGTAGGACTAATTGTTCAACCTTGTCGCTCTGAGATGTCTTTGAAACTGTGAAACCTTCCTTGAAGGCCTCAGGCAAAAGTATTAACCCCTATGCTATTGTAGGGCCTTGTAACTATTTCCATAGCTGTACTTAATGGCCACGTTTTATTGACAAATTATCTTACTTGGCGTCAACATGTTCGTTTATGTCCGGCACTGTCTCTGATATGTGTATATCCAGGGCTCAGGATGCAGGGTGGGGCAAAAGTGGGTTTACACCTGTAAGCAGGCAAAACACAGTGTTTGTTCTTGTGTTATTACTTATTAATTATTGTATAACTTTCCACCTGAACAACTGTAAACCTACTTTTGTCCCACCCCGTATAACATGTGATCATTGAGTGGTTGGTGGTGGTTTGAATGAATGCAACCTACAAAGGCTTTAAAAGGGGGTTGGAAAAGTTAGTTGTCCAAACTGCTTCTTAGATCTTCCTCTGAATAAAAGCAGTTTTGAGGCTTGTACAAATTCAATATCATGGTGTTGGTTGTAAGGGTTAATGTGGTTATAAGGCTTAAGTACTCTTAAGAAAAAAACGCTGAAGTTTCTAGATCATGTGAGTGGCTCCTTCTGTGATTCCGCCACCGCCTTGGCACCTCTGCTATTCAGCAGTAAAGTTCTGTGCTAAAATAATGTTTGCCCTATTAAATAGAATTTCCAATGCATTTAGCATATGAAAATAAAAGAAAAGTAAATAAGTATAATGTAGAAGTTTCATATACCCTAGGTACAACATATAGAAAATACAACTGACTTTTGGTTTTTACTTCTGAGAAACTTGAAGTTAAGGTTCAAATATCAACTTTAGCCAAAAGATGGGCATCTCACTGAACTCTCAATAAGATAATTATGTTTTGAATTTGCTATGATGTTTGTGGGGGGGGGGTGTGATTTTACCTACCAGGTAAACTAAAATAGTACTATTTCAGAAATGGTGAATTATTTCTTAATCGGCAACCTGATCATAAATTTAACTGCTCAGGTGATTGTATTTAAAATGGGTTATTGGCAGTTTATTCATTTATCAAATATTTATTTAACACTTACTATGTTTTAGGCTGATAGATACATAAGTAAGCAAAAGAGATAGAGGTCCCTCCCTACTCAATATCTTTCTGATAATTTTTAATCTAACTGTTAATAGTTAGCTAATGTCCTGGACAAAAACTCACTGGTATGCTATAGAATTACATATTACATAAGAATTACATACATAATTTTATATTACGGACATGTCATATAAAAAGTCTATATATGATTGTCCATCTTTTTGTATAATTTTCACTTCCTCAACGGATCTGCAGAAAAGATGTGGGTACCCATTTATAACTCTATATGCTGACAGAATTCTCACTTCAGAGATGGGTGGACAACTTCAGTGATCTGAATTTGATTACATTCTATATACAGGAGACGAAGTAGTGTGTAGGGATTTCACAGTGTAACTCCATTAGAATCAGTGAGAATTCTGCACACCTAAACACCTGTTCCCAATTCAGAAATGCAGGCAGGCAGTTCCACTTACTAGAAGATCACTAAGTCAGTGGTCTAATAGTCTTTGGGGATCATCTAACTTTGTCATTCTATAAACCCATTATTGTGGGTAAGAAAATGAAATTCCGTCTGCCTGACGTGATTTGGGGGGCATGGATCCTCTCTGGAAAAGAATAGCTCGAAACCCAGGTAAGTGAGGAGCTGTCTTAGAAATATCACCTACTGGAACTTTGGGAAATGGAAGGCATCCTCAAAAATGAATGGATTTTTTGCCCATTTGGTTCACTTCAGATGGTTATTAATAATATAATGGTGTGTTATGGAGACTACTCTGATGACAGCTCCTTTAAATTAGACTAACTACTCATTAAAGAGAAATGTACATTCGAATAGTCCAAACACCGTTTCATTTACAAAGCAGGGTTTTCTGAGCCACTCAGTAGTGCTTCTATTTTGGGAACACTATAAACAGCCTAAGAACATAACCTCCTGTTAGCTACCAAATCATACCCCCGGGAAGCTCATCTTTGACTGCCTTCCTTCCATTTCCTCACATCCAGACATTGAACATCAGGGCTGAAAAGGAACTTAAAAGTCATGTGACCTTGCGGAGTGCCAATTTTTAAAATTTAACCCTTCCCCCTTTTCTGTTGTCTCATTGTTGCTGCTTAGTCATCAGGACCTAGCAAACTTCCTAAAGGGACTGCAGTTTTTACTTCTCCAATTCACAGCCCATACTTCCCACAAATGTACGTGCCTAATGCACAAACAGGATTACATCATTCCCTGCCCCAAACCCTTAACTGTTCTGTTTGCTTAAAGTAATGAAAACCAACTCTTTTACTGAGCCCTTCAGCACTCTTCCTCCACCTTCTCCTATGGGTGCCAATACCTTGTCTTTCCGGCTCTGGTCATCACTAAATTCTTCTGCTGAGTGACCTAGAACACAGCTCACCGCTCCCATCTCCATGAATGTGGAATCCGGGCCAGCCTCAGTGGTATTTTTACTTTGATTTTTTTGAACTTTAAAGTAAAGCTACTTATATTTTAATCAGTCAAAATTAACTTAAATTCTTTACCTTTTTTAGTAAAGTTACTGTACTCTATCTAATCAGTCAAAATTAACCACTTCCTCCTCTTTGTATCAATCCGGTTTTGGGTGCACACTGCACTCTCTCTGGCTCTTCAGGATAATAGTGTTGTATGCAGTTCTCTTTTCTCCACACCAAGTGAATGGTGCATTTTCTCCCCCGCTAGAATGAAAGCAAGAATTTGTGTCTCATATATTCCAGGCTCTGTCCCCAGCTTAAAGGAGAGCTCATGGACCCTCAGTGAACTCTTGTTAAATGAGCAAGTTTGCTCATTACTACTGGATGCTGGATTGAACTGGTTTGAATAGAGCTCTTTGAAAATATATATTTGCATGTATTTTATGATTAATATTTTTGTACTTTATGATTCAGATTTTGGTAAGCCCTTCTCTTAGCAAATTTCTTAATAAATTAAAACCCAAATGATCTAAAATAATGAAGATTTTATTACATCAAAGAAGAGATATGCCCTTGCAGTACGGGAGCCATGTATTTTCTGATTATTTCTGATTGGCTTGTACCTAAGTATACTGAGAAATACTCCAGACAATTTTCCAATGTATACATCTTAAAATGACACTTGCCAAGGTGATTAGTTTGAACAAGTTGTTAAATTCACTTCCTTTCTAAAATATTTTGTTTCCGTTTCTTAATCCCCAACTATCATTAATATGATTCCTGTAAAATACTGTGTAGGAAATGCATCTTAAAAGTTAGCATTATCTTATAGGTTAATTAAATATTTAGAATACAATTCAAGTTCCAGATCTGAGTAAGAATTTAGGAACACGGAGCAGTATCAAATCTAAATCATCAAGAAAGAAAGGGGCTGAAATTCCACCCTGGCTGGTGTGGTTCAGTAGATTGAGCTCTGGCCTGCAAACCAAAGAGTCACCGGTTCAATTCCCAGCCTAGGGCACATGCCTGGGTTGCAGGCCAAGTCCCCAGTGGGGTCACATGAGAGGCAACCACACATTGATGTTTCTCTCCCTCCCTTTCTCCTCCATTTCCCTCTCTCTAAAAATAAATAAATAAAATATATTTTTTTAAAAAGGGCTAAAACTCTAAAGTAGATAGAGGGTGGGGGGAGACCTGAGAAGTTAAATCATAATTCAAGGTTATCTACAATAAATCGATGTATACAGAGGTTCATCACAGGTGGCCTAACTATAATTAAAAAATTGCAATTACCTATAAAAATGCAGTACCCATGTAGTGAAGGAAAGCATTTTCCTCATTCGAAAAGAAACCGTATGGCACAGGAAAAAAAATTCTAGCTTTGGAGAAAAAAAAAGACTGAGATTCGAAACTTACTAGGCATATTCTCTAGTCTCTCAGCTCTGTTTCAAACTCTAGAAAATTAGTTTAGTTTCACGTATTTCAACTTACCAACGAAGCCTTGGTGTTCAGCCAGGATCCCCCAAACCGCCTTCATGGCGGGAGCCAGGTGGAGCCCCGAGCTCTCCATCAGACCTTCCCCCAACACCTTCCCTGGTACTTCATTATGAGATGGAGCACCCATGCAAGGTTTAAAAAATTGGCTTCACGGATATGAAAAGTTTGAAAACCACAGAAATAATGTATGAAAGCCAGAAATTACCAGGCACTCGTAAATACAGCTTCGATTATTGGGTCATATATGCCTAATCTGTGAGAGACACAAACTGCCTATTACTAAAGAGTAACCTCGCAGGTCACCTGGACAAAGGTCTCACAGAGGAGCCAGTCTCGTGAAATTGGGCCTGGCTGCAGGCATTGCTTGCTACAACCTGAGATTTCATAGTCACATTTCTTTTGCCTTTGTTGCTCTGTGTGCCTAATAACTTACATGTTTGTAAGAGCAGTGAGAACAACTATAAGAGTATTATGTGCTTTAAAGTCAAAGAAAAGTAATGTGGAAATACCAACAGACCTTTTTCATCATTCAGGTTAGGAACGGATTCTCAAGCCACTTATAAACACAAAGAATGTGGAGGAAATGATGGTGTTTAATTTGATCAAGATATTATAAGTGTTCTTAAAAAGAAAAACAAAATTCACACACTATCTGGAAGCCTAAAGTTTATAGAGACCTCACTTATATCTCCACCAACAATCTAGTAATGGATTATTGTGAAAAGTTTGGGGTATGGGAATTTGTTTTTAAAGTATACAGAGTTTTAAGGTGAAACGTTTGTATCATGATTTATATTTCACGCCTTCATTTAGAAAGAAGGAATTGTTAATGTTCTTATATTCTGCTATATAGAATTCTTCTTTGAAAATATTCTTTTTCAATATAATCCTGTGAATTTTATGAAAATGACAAAACAGAATTTAACTCAGCAAGTTTTCAACCCATAGAGTTAATTAGTGAGGATTGTTACAGGATTTACAAATAATTCAATCCATCAGAACACAGTAATAATAATACCACTGTTGACTACAGCAGATTAAAATTAATCAAGCATCAGTATCTTGGGCTCTGAGAAAAATATTAAGTAATAAAGCACTCTATCATTGCAGTAGTGTGCATGCTGATGAAAGAACCGGTGGTTAGAATTCTCTTGTGGAATTAAATATGTCAAAACAACTTATACACAGTGGAGCTTACTTTGCATAAAAGCCAAAAAAACTTGAAAAACGCAGAAGACAATCATAGCATGGAAGTACAGTAGTAAAAGTGGAATAATTTAAAACATTACTAGAAAACTTACTGGAATTTGCTTAGGCCAGCCAATTTGAATAGTTGTATCCAGGGTGATATTCAAAATATTGAGTAGCCAGCATGGCAGGCCCTGAGCAGCCCAACAGACATGCAGTGTGGTGTAGCTCAGTCCAGCATGCACACACACTCAAAATTGTGGGGGTGGGGGGTTGCAAAGTAGGGAAGTAGACCCCAATGTCTTATAGACTCCAGAATATCATTATGTAACTCCAGGCCTAGGAGTGAAGCCCAAGCATTTATTTACTTTTTAGTAGTAACCAAGGTGATACTAATAAATAAAAGTTTTGAAACCCCTGGATTCGATACCCTAGTTCAGTTTAACTCCAGTGGAATAGCCCCATGAATAAATTCCCTTGCAAATAAAGAATTGTCTCACCCCCAGGCTTCAAGAGTGTTAACGTGGGTAGGGCCAAACGCATAAATCACAGGAAAATGAATCCCAGTGCGAACTGCAAGCCATAGTTATTATCTAGTCAAATTCATCCAAATCAATCACCTGTTTATAGTTCGGGTTGTTTGGAAATTGGCAGGCAGTCTTTTATCATTGAAACTGCAGTAGGTACATGACTCCTAGCAGGTGTTTTCAAAACTGCTCATTTTAATGTCTCTGGTAGTTACTGTGGATGGGGTTGACACGACTTTCCCAGGAGGCCTGGCCAACAACGCGTATCACGTTTTGAACCAGCTTTCCCCCTTATCAAAGACACACATTAAAGGATCTGCAGGCAGGGGTAGGGCAGGTTCATTGCGATGGGTACACACACCCACACTCACACAGACACGCACGCAGACACAGGCATTTCTATTAGCGAGACTGAGAAATCAATCCGAAATGGTGGAGGGAATGTTTGGTTGGTTGTTTTGTTTTTGTGTTTTGCCAGTTAACAGTGAGCTGACATGACTGTCCCCATGTTTTAGGTTTAGGAAATGCAGGTGAAGGACATATAAAGTTATACAATCACATACTGTTTTCCAAAGACCCACTGAGCTTTTTTGGTTTCATTTTGTTTCATGTTAGCATAGGTTTATTAAAAATGTATTTCCATACTGATCTGTCTAGAGTGTTATTAATGGTGATGCGACATTTTATATGTCAGGCTCTTGAAATGATTTAGGTAAAAGAGGCATTAGTTTCCTCAGTTTCGACTAAAATGATAAATTCTTAAGTTACATCTGTGTTCAAGGAAATGCCACGAATATTATTTCATTTATATAAATACTTGTCAGGTGACTGCTTAATTTTACAGGCATCCAAGCCTCATCCGAGCATGCCAAGGCCATGGTCTTTGGAAGTCCCTTTGTATTTCAGTCTGTGGCATCAAACAAGCCTTTTTCCCTCTCCACAAAAAAAAAAAAAAAAACCGAACAGTTTGAATGTTATCACATCAAAGGGAAAGATACCATTGTCTGTAAACTGTCTTAGAACCATCTGAATAAATGAATTATGGGGCAAAATTAATTTGTGGTGCCATTTCTATAAAACGGAGGACCCTTCCCCCATTTCCTTTGCAGAAATGTAAATATATACTGTATAATATATATATTTTTTGTTTGGTGAAAAGATACCAGTAAAGTGATAACATCTGGCTGGAGCAAAACGCTGCCAGCTAAGGAATGGTTTCCTCTCTGCGGGCCTGACCAGAGTCTGATGTTGTGCAGATGTTCAGCGAGGCCTGACTGTAAAAGTTATAAACATTGTCATAACATTGTTCGACTTCTCTAGTATTTCCTGTCTTCTGCTTAGCACTTTATTACTAAGTCTGGCCAGCCGCCAAGTGAAATGCAGGGAGTTAGGGCCTCTGGCTTGAAATTTAAAACAAGTCCAGAATTCATTGGGTTTAATTTGATATGCGAACTCTGATAACTCACACTTGTTAAAATAAAGCCGCTTACCATTCAAGTTAGATTTACACAGCTTTGAGAGAACATGGGAGAAGAAGAGGAAAACACATTTTTCAAAACTTTAATATTGGCTTTTTAGCTCTTGGTTTTAGAGCTGGGAGCAGGGGAGGGAAAGGGATCCTGAGTGGGGAACAGCTGATTCAGAGGCTGGACAGCTTACAGCAAACTTGTGTTCATTTCCTGTATTAGATGCAGTTCCCTGGGCACAGAATGGGCCTTTCTTTCAACACTTCTGAGCACGTTCTTTCTCTTGGCTCATTTTCAGATTAGAAAGGCCACATGAGGCTCGTTGCCTATACATCATAACAAAACGGTGAGGTGAAAACAAACGAACGATACACCAGCAGGCTGGTGTTCTGCACGCGGTATCTTGAGCCAGGGTTGAACAGGAACATCATTGAAGCACCAGCAAGGAGACATGTTAACCCAATTTTTCCTGTAATGTATACATGATTGATTGGCAATTTCTGGACCACAGGCTGTGGTTAGGATTACATCAATCAGGAAGCAGTAACTCTGGAGGGACTTCCCTTAAATGATCTAGTGTTTACGGGCGAAAGTGGTTGCATTTTTGGCTGTCTGTTTCTTTCATGTGTTCATCAGTCCCATTCTTGTTTGACATGTGGTATCAGTGCCTGAGATGGGTCCCTTTTCCCCTTTTATCCCCTTTCATCATTTCAAATATCATTTAAAATGCAAGATGGTACACCCGGCACAATGTCTGGTATGTAGAATGCACTGATTAAAAAAGAATGAATTTCGAATGAATGAGAAAAGAGTGGTGAACACGAATGCGTTGAAATGTGCGTGTAACCAAAATTGCCAAAATTGGATTTTGTGCTATTCAGAAGTAGCTGGGGTCACTTTGTGAATTAACAGCCTGCCCAAGATTACCTGAAGATTGTCACTAACCTACATAGAGCACTGCACATGTAAATATATCAATTAACACCAGTATAGCTTTTAACTTCCTTGTGTAATTGTATTACATTGTATAGCCCTTGTAAATAGAATTTAAATAGGTGGAAAAGAGTGGGCCAGAGGAGGAATTTGCTGGATGCTGATGGCCATGGGTTGTCGACTCACACCTACTACATTTTTTTCCTTCTGGGGCAACAAGAGAAACTCCATCTGGAATATACCATCAGAATTCTGATGCCTATCTGGTTTTGGGGGGGTTTGTATGGTTTTGAACATATATCACTAGCTAGGTTCCCAAAGGGATATGTTATGGATCTATGAAATTTTTGTAAGGTGTGAACACTAAAAAACTGTCCTGAGGTTCCACTGTTAATTTCTTTTTACTGAGGGAGAGGCACGGCCGGGGCACATGTATATGCGACCACTTTTCACTGCCCTGTTTGTCCACGTGTCACTGGTGTTCGGGGCTGCGTAGGTGACAGTAGGAGTTAGAGTACATAACTCCAGAGGAGAGAGGAGTTCCTCACACAGATCTCCCAGGCCACAGGATTCTAAACTTACAACAGCAAACTGTAGAAAAGAGCAAGGTGTATGCTGTTCCTTCAGGTTCAGGCTTAACAGTTATTTTGAAAAGAGGCAAGGACTCCTTTCAGCGATCAATTCTAGAGTTTGTTACTAAAAGAGGCAGGGCATTAGCTAATGGTTTAGTGTTAGGGGTCCTCACAAAATCGTCGGTGCATCCTTGTATTATCCAATTTTTGGAAATGGAATGTCAGGCATTTGGACGTTAAATAGTGTGAGGAATGAAAAGCATGTTCAAAGCATTTAAAACGGTCGGTGAGGCCTGCGGACATGGCAGGGTCCCGAATACCGACCATCTGATCATGTTGGGTTTGGAATTCCATCCTGGGCTCTCCATCCCGGTCAGAGCAGATGTTCCCCAGGCTCTGTAGGTGGACGCGCAAAACAGATTTCTGAAACGGCTCACCAGATTTATGATCAGATTTTTGTTAGAAAACTTGGAAATTGCACTTCTCAGAATTCTCCACTGCACACAGCCCAGTAGCTCCATTCCCTGTACGACTGTGTCTAATTCATCGCATTGCTATTTCTCTGAGAGTTTTTTTTTCACACAGAGATTTCTTCACTTCCCCCCCCCTTCCAATTTGTTGTTGTGTGCATTTTCTCTAAATCGCATATGACTCTGGCATCTTCCAGTGAAGGCAGCATGCATTTTAAAGTGTTATGTGTGAAGCTCAAAGTATTTCCTGTTGTTTGGGAATGCTGCTTTGACCATGAGTTTTCTTCCAACAGTCTGATGGGAACCCAGCATGAAGGAGGTATGCCTTTGTTAGAATGATCGAGTTAAACAGCTCATTGGTACTTACCAATCTACCTATTAAGGAGGCAGATAAGAAAACCTCACTGAAATTTTATGCTCTTCTTCTGCAGCAGCTTGTTACCAAATGAAGAGGTAGCAAAGAACACAGACAAGACATCGGGAACTCTGGGTGTGGAACTCACTGGCCACTAGCTGGCTGCTGAGTTAGTTAGAAAGAGCCTTCTGCTGTCAGAATCCACATTCCTCTGACAGTCGCAGAAGCTCGGAAGCCTTTGGACTTGTTTGCAATGAGAGATTTGCTGTGGATTTTTAACCAGACTGCCGAGTGTGTGTTATGCTTCGTAAATATTGGCCTTTGGGGTATTTTTCAGTCATGCTGAATGAACTGTTGGTTTCCCCAAACTGCAAACTGCGGAGCATCCGTTTTCCTGATTTTGTTGCCATTCCGATTGCATCATAGGTTTTGCAGTACAAAAGCAAAATGGACTCTAATAATAATCTTTAGAGATCTGGAAAAGTGATGAAGGAGGGGAAGAAGGATACCTGTGGTTATATAAACAAATGGGCCTAGAAAGAATATAGAAGTACTGAATAGTTGAATTGTTTAAAGTAATTGAAACATTTTGATTCCTTTAGAATGGAGAAATTTAATAATATCTCAAGTATTATGACTAATGGAATCAAATGTAATTTCCTTCTCTGATATTATAAGTTGAACATACCTTTTCAGTTTTACTAAAATTTATCTTATAAAAAGTAAATTTATCAGAAATAACCACAGTAGCATGTCTGTGGTGAGGCTTCTGGGGGGAAAAAGTCACCCTTTCACCAAATGTGTTCTTTTTTTTTTTTTTTAATGTATCCCCATCCTGTTTTTCCTAGTGCTAATGAGTCTGTATTGCCTGTTATGTTATACTCAAGGATTACTTGACATTTTTAAATTCGTATCAAAATTCACTTTCAAATGCTGACCAACAGAGTTCCTATATTTGGTTTCTAAGAAGGAATTTTAGGAGTGAGCACAATTATGTCAGGGGCAAATGAACATGGGGTACCCGAGTGTTACCGTTGTTTAACGATGAGGAGGTCCAATAAAAAAGTCATCGAGTGAATTAGTGTGCCTGTATGCTATACGTTCTTCCAGAAAATGGCCAGCATTCATGTAGTAAACACTCAAAGTGTAGGACCTAAACCCTCAACATCGTGATAAGCTGGGGGTGAAGAGAGGTGTTTGAGGTCTTTGGTCTACTGCTGATGGAGGGACACCTATTTGAGCCCGGGTTCGAGGGCCTTTCTCTGGCCTTGTGCGCAGAAGAAGGGCCAGGGAGAGGGTAGTTCTCCATATGTTGTCCATTTGGCTGTCAGCACTCGTTCTGACAGAAAGGAACAGGGTCTGGAGTGACTGCTAGTCTGTCTCAAAGTATGGTAATGAGGCTAATTAGGGGGGATGAGAGCTGAGATAGATTTGTGGAGGCAATTACCCGTGTAGCTTTTGTGCCAGGCTGTATCTTTATCAGATTCCTCTTCTCTAATTTTGTCGTTTTTCAGACATCACAAGAGTCATGAAAATGTCTGAGGCAATATGAGCAGTGTGGTTGGGAGAAAAAGAATAAAATACACTAATGAAATTCTGTGAAGCCACTTTCTGTTGGGACAAATTTTGAAATAAAGACAGGGAACGTGGCAGAGATGGTTCTTCCTGGTATTGTTGTTGTTTAGTTTACAGGAATGAAAATTAATTGTGCTTTATTATCGTGAGTCTATACTATATGTCTTCTTGGGTAAGTGAAGAGTACTTTGCTTTGTTCTTTTATGTTAATCATTGTGCCTCGTCAGTAATTTAGTGTACTTGAAAAGGGAAAGACATCGGAGGCTCACCAAGCAGGCATAAAATGTATTCTCTTTTATGTGATTTAGAAAGTCGAGGCATTTCAGTCCAGTTTTTCAAAGGTTTAACACATTTCAACTTTGACAACAGTCAGGAAAGTAAACAAATGGACTCAGCTTTACACCACGATTTCATACTAGGTGACGCTGAACCTAAGGTTTGTTCTTAAGGATTTAATTATAAAATTAACAGTTAAAAATACTTGTATTTTTTTTTGTAAACCTGGTGCATCATTTTTGAATCGTGCTAGTGACATTTCTTCTGAGATATTTGAACTATGACATTCTAAGAACATCACGTTATTTTAAAGTGTAATTATAACTGTAACCGCACCCCCAAAGAACCCTGGAGTTGTGTATGCCTACAATAAAGATAAAAGGGGTTGGTTTAATCCAATAGGAAACCAAACTGGGTTTGATTGGCAACTGCTTGTGCTCACATTGTACCTACACGTGATTTTTAAATTATTTTAGCATACTTTATTATAACTCTTATTAATTCTGTCTTTCATACAAAAGTTCATTAGCCTATGAGCTTCTTAAGAGCACAAACAAGACATTCATTTTTAAAATTTGGGTGGTTTGTAGAATCAATTAAAAAATCATATAAACTGAGACCAACACCTAGGTGAAAAGTCAGTTCAAATTGCTAAACAATTTTTCTACATATAAAATTCCATTACCTTCAAGTAGTAATTCAGTAGCAAATTGGGGAAACTGCATGTTGTCTCATGTTGCGCTAATCACAGGACCAAGATATTTGGGACAAAGGTGTAGAAGGTAGTTTGGTAAAGAACTTATAGCAGAACCCAGAACATCACAGTCCAACTGGAGCTAAAAGACCAAGTGACTCAAACGTAAACTTGCCCGAGAATCACTAGGGCACCTTGTTGAAAGTACAGATTTGTGGACCTCGTAACAAGTGATTCTGATTCCGTGAGTCCTCAGTGGGACAAGACAAACCCCACCTTTTTAAACAAGAACTCCTGGATGAATCTGATGCCTGTGGTGTGTGGACCACGGTTTGAGAAACACCACTCTAGATCGAGAGAGTTTCCATCCCAAATATCAGACTGTCAGAGCAAGGCTAAGTGCTAAGAGCAGAAAAGCGCCCTAAACTGGTAACCTCAGAAACCACATTCTATTCGGTCGAACTATATAAAATGGCCACTGCACAAGGAGGGTCCCATCTAGAATTCTGTCTTTTGTCAGAATGAGATTTCGGAATGCCCGTAACCTTTCTACGTTCATGTTCATCATCTATGAATTAGTACTAGCAACTGGGGATTCTAGAATGGCCGTGGACAGAGGACACAGACTGGGGCTGACCTCGGGAGGCTGCACACACACTGGGGACTGAAAAACATGAGTGATCAGAAACCACGTGAGTGAGGAACCAAGAATTTCAGAGGAGAAAAAACAGGAAATGAAATTGATGCAAGATTCTTACTCCTAACTGAAGCAGCCCTCCGGCCTCAGGCCGGGGTCACTTTCCTGGTTGTTTTCGAAACAGGAACCAATCTCAATACAGCCAGACTGGGTCCGGCAGGTGCAAGCAGGTAATTGGAAGCAGCTGGTGCAGGTGAGCAGCGTGAGATCTGGGGAAAAGCAGCCATTTTGGGATCTGAGAGGAAACAAAGCCTTTTCTTGAGGAGGAAGGGAGCAAAAAGTAATAAAGATACACTTGTAACTTATACAGGGCACATTACTTTTTATGTAACTGATGTTTCTCAAATAGCTTGAAACCCCTCGCCTGAGGGTTTTAAGCTTTGGCACTCTGCACTCTATACGCCGTCACGTTTTGTGTGAACTCGATAAAGAAACACTTTGCAAAGTCAAAGCTAACTGCAACCCATATACCTATACCTGACCTATCACAGGATCCAAAATGTGTACCATCTAAATTGTTATTTTACAGTACTTTCATTCAAAGTCAGAATTTAAAACGAATCAGTATTTGGAAGGAAAAGAACTATGTGCAAAAGAATTGTATTTACTTCATGGGAAAACCATCACGATAAATAGATGCATCATATCTTTTTCCAACTTTTTATAAACGTATCCATGGGTAAAATTATGGTTAATGACATGCTGCACTTTTTATATAAAACCCTCGTGTATTAATATTCATAGGTAATTTTTTAAATTTGTAGTGGTAATTCAGCAATAATGTATTATTTTAGTGACTTTTCTTGGGTCATTCCATCTGTCCTTACTGATATTTTTGCCTTTTGTTCAAGCAGTGTTTTGAAGAAAACGACCTTTCAGTTAAATTTGTGGTCTTGTTCTAAGTTTATCAATTGAGCTATTTAAGTCTTCTAATTCTTTACTGAACTAAGCTTTCCTGAGCAATTAAAAGTCAATAATTGCCTGCTGCCTAGAATTCACAATCTGATAGAGTAACAAACACTTGATTTCTTTAGCAGCTTTTTTTGTTGTTGTTTCCTTAAGTGAGAGAGCGATTTAGTTCCAACATCCCCGGACCGCTTAAAGAGAAATATGATTTCAGATGCATAATGAGAGTAGGGGGGAATGGTTCATCGAGCTTCACTGAACGCAGGTTTGGGGAGTGCTGCAGAAAAGGTAGAAAGAGAATAAAATGTTTATTTAGCTGAGGAGGCATAAAGCCAGTCACCTGGAGTTCCCTTAGAAGAAGTGCTAGAAACGAAATTTGAGAGAGTTCTTAGAAAAGAAAACAGGAGAAGTGGTTTGAGCTGGACCTAAAAAGATGGGTAGGAAGGATGCAAATTGGTTGATGGCATTCTTCACTCATTTACGTAGTCAACCAAAATTCATGGAGCACCTGCTCTATGGCAGGTGCAGGGTTGGACACCGGACACGGTGGTAAGAAAGCGCAGTCACCATCAGAGAACATAAACACCAACGCATGCGCAGCCCAAGTGCATGGCATGTGATCCCGTGTGGGTGCAGCAGAGGGTGCGGGGTGGAGGGAGATGGTGGGAGGTGAGCTGACCAGGTGGGGGAGGAAGGAAGAAAGCTAGGTCCAGTGTTCTGTAAGTGATGGGGAGCTTTCTCCATTTGTAGAGGTGGAAGAGCTGCAGTTTAGATCCCTTTTGAAGGCACTGTAGGTCTGTATTTCAGAAAGGTAATAAAATATCCAAGGTAATATATTCATTTACAGATATATTAGATATGGAGGTCCATTTTAGGCAGTCGCCCAGTTGGTGGCGTCAGCCCATTAGGTGGTAGGAGATTGCTGTATTTGGTAGAGGAAAAGACTACGGTCAGAACCTGGGACAGGAGTCAGCGTTTATTGAGTCCCTTCGTTATCTGAGCACTAAATTGACTTCTTAGCACTTGTATCAAAGTGAGTGTAAGCAACATGCCCAGGGTCACACAGTGAGCGAGTGTCAGAGCCGGGATGAACCCAGGCAGACGGGCGCTGGTACCTCTGGACTTCAGAGGCAGCTCCGGCAGTAAAGGACTAGGATAGCTCTTATCAGAGGACGTGTAAGTTGTCAGGACAAAATTAAATCATGGTGGGAACCAAGTGGACGGTGTAAGGCTCAGAGGATTCGGGGTGCAGAGGCATGTGCCCCTGAACAGGGCACTCACCACCACCTCCACTGTATCTTACAAAGAGAGGAAAATGAGCCCAGCAATACTGGATTTTACAAGGGTCCATAAAACCTACTGTAGAAAAAAGCAGGGCTTTTATTTGTGATCACCGGTTTATGAATGTTGACAGCTCATTTACGTTTTCCTGTTGTACTACATTGTATGATTGACCTCTTGCCACCCAAACAAACAAACAAAAATGCACACACCTGCTGCCTAAATAGAGCCCTGTGATCACCAGGAAGACAGGATAAAAACCCTTGAGGTTCTTCCATACATTAGTGTCGCCCCCTAGTTCTTGCCAGGAACACAGTTAGAAACTTTTCAAATACAGATTTCACTACCCTTTTAAGGAAAAATTTAAACTTACTTTTCTCCCACATTTTGCAAGCAAATAAAGAAAATCAGGTGTATTTTTTCCTTCAGAAAATCGGTGGGGGGAAACACGTATTGCTGTCTGTGCTGCCGTCCACTTGGAGAGTTTGACTTTATGTAAAGCCAGCATTTGAAGTCGGTCCTCCAGGTGTCCTCCAGTAGCCACGGGCGCTGCACCCTGCAGACTGCATAGCTAACGTCACTACCATTGTTTACTACGTTTTACCCACAAGGCTGAAATGTTAGTGACCCTGTGGGTCCATTCTTAGGCTTTGTGAACCTCTGCATTTATGAAGTTTAATCATGATAAAAAGTCATGCAGAGGTGCTAGTACTTTAAAGGAGTAATATCAAAAATTTGTGGAGAAGAGCCACAGGCTACCGCCACACAAAAAACATGCATATGTGCACACATGTACATGTACACATGTGCATGAATGTACACGTGTGCATGTGCGTGCACACACACTTATGGGCACACTTAGTTGGAGACCTTTTTGGGTAGAATGAAGCCTGATTCACCAAAGAAGAGGGATAATGAGCCCATTTTTCATTATTTTCCCAGTGGATTTTAAAATAGTTACCTCATAAAATAAATAGTTTAAGTTTCCACATTACTTTTGCCTTTAATCTGCGCCTGTGATGCAAATAAATGAGTGGAGATTTTTATACTCCCAAAGGTTTCTTCAAGGCAAATATATTAAAAATGAGCAATCGAGGTAAGTGTAATTTCTCACTAAAGCAGCAACTTACAGAATGCTCTGGTTAATAAAGAAAAAATGGTTTCTTAAGATGAATCTGCAAGTACATTTTTACATTTATCATTCAGCTGTATGCCACTCTATCTGATCTTCTCTTCACAATGATGTCTCTTGAACTGGGACTTCATTGAAGTGGAAGACTTTAAAACTGAACCGGGCTTCCCGAGTATAGAAGTATGCGTTTGGAATGTGGGTTCTGTGGAAAAGTTGAACCCAGACTTCTTTTGATGTGAGCACCAGCAGGAAGAGGAAGGTGTCAGACAGCAAGTCGAAGCTTTTATAAAATTAAAAACCCATGTGCTAAAATTAGAAATAGTTTTTATTGTCCTTGTTAACCGGCAACTGAGGTAACCTAGCTATCTAGCTAATAACAGAAGTCGTCTGCCTGGCTGAAGGTCTAATTGCAGCCTCCAAACTCTGCAGTGAGTTTACAGCTGAAAACATCTGAGTGATTCTGCCTTTTGAAAACCATGTGAAGTTAGAAAGGCGGCCTAATTAAAACAAATCTTGAATAAACCACTTCATGGAGATAGGAGTTTGATGGTTGGATATATCAAAAATTGTTACCAGATGTTGCGCAGGGGCCTTAACAGTTTAAAGATCATGAAGGTTTTTTTCTAACAAAGCAAAAATATTCTAATTGAAGTTGTCAGCAGGAGTGAGACTAATATGCCTGTATTTGATTAAATAATAGTTTATTTAACATTCGGTGTGGCCAAAAATTGGCCAAGACGAAGTCAGGAAACATTTTAGCCAGAAGTCTTAGAAAGACAAACCCAGTAAACTGACAGCACTATCTAGGTAACTGTCAGGCCACTGTGGTTTGATAACGTCAATTTTTATTCTATTATTGCCCCTTATCTTCATGTTGTGCCGCACATAACCTGCAGCAAGGCCTTAGAATCTGTTCTTTAATGTCTTTTGGGTTTTTCCAAAAAGGAGCAAAGTCAGGAGAGCAATACCAACTTAGTCTAAGACTTAGCAAACCTCACATCTTTTTCTATTATAAAAATGTAAACACCTCTACTATTAGGAGTTAATGTGTTTTAATATCGACCGATTCCCACTAGGGTAGGAGGATTTTAGCTGTATAAACTAGAGGCGTGTGAGACTCTATGGTGCTGTCATGGCTTAGAGGCACCTTTTCTTGATTACATGACAGAAGCACGTGACTACTTCCTTCCCCGACGGTGGACAGCTGCATACTGCTCTGTAGCTAAAGGGGCACGAATGCCCCCCTTTAGAAGGACGTGGAGGAGGCTCGCTGCACCCCGACACCCCTTCCTCCTGACTCCAGCCTCTCTCTCCCATTGTCTTCTGCCCTGCAGACACTCACCCTGCCCTGCACCAATGAACACTGGATTTGTCCCAGCATAAAAAAAGTTTTGGCTTTTATTTGACATAGAACTTGAAGAAATTGTCCATGTAGAATCCAGAGGAATAGATGCATTAAAAAAGATACAGACTTTCCACATGGTGGTCAAGGCCAGCGCTGTCATTTGCTCTCCGGGGTACACAGAGGTCTGGATTTTTAAAGTAAATGGCAGCTTACTCTGCGGTAATTATGAGAAGACAACTACACGGGAGGGTCATTAATCACTGAAACATTCAAATAAAACTAAATGTTTCTTTTTAGATCTAAAGTGCAGCCCATAACACGATTGAAATAACACTAATGGGAGAAGGGGATGGAAAGACAGAAAACAGCTGTGGCCCCCTCTGTGCGGGTGCCCTGGGCTCTAATCAGAGGGCCGTGCTGCACACAGTCAGGGACTGCATTCTTCTTCATCGCGCCGTCTCCGCCCGCCTTGAGCTCGCTCGGTTTAAAGGAAGTTTCGGGTGGATGTGCTTACATGTCATAACACTGCATTTCTGGACATTCAGCAGAAGGGGCTGACGGCTGGAAGGGTTAGTTTTACAGCTGCTGCCGAGTCGTGTTTAAAACGTGCTTGTTAGCTGCAAAGTGCTAATAATAATGTAAACAGGGTACAAAATGTCCCCCGTGGCTAATGAGGAAAAACTGTGCTCTTTAAATATAACGGGTTTTGTTATTAAAATAAATTTCAGTTTTACTGGCAATTTACTTTAAAAACAAACTTTGTCAAGACCTGAAGAACATGACACAGTTCACCAAATCTGTCCTCGGCGGTAGGACAGAAAATAGCCTTCAGGCCGACTGGAAACTAATTGACTCCACCGGATCGTCACTCTCTGTCTTGTCTTTGAACAAGCTCAGGTTCTGTCCATTTGATGCTCATTCAGATCCCTTGATTGTGTAATGTGATTTTGGCTTTCACATCATTTCACGTGTTCTTACTTTTCTTGTTAGCATCACTGGAAATGGTAGTGCAGAGACTATACCCCTCCTTTTCTAAAAAAAAAAAAAGGGGGGGTGGTCAAAGAGAATAATAACTTGTCCCAGTCAAAAAACTAGCACCAGGTCACACCAGGATAGAATGAGGGTCTCACAACGCCACTGTCCTGAAAGACCCACTGCCTGCTTCCCAGGCCCCACAGGTAAAGAGACCCAGTTCTAGCCTACAGCACATGCATGACTGAAGCCAGGGAGGAACACATCATCTCGACTCGACTCAAGTGCTTTGTTGACTGTCTAAGCTTAGCAAAGAGGTGCACCCAGCGCTACCTCCAGACACATCGGAGACCATTTGACTCCCTTCCTTCTAATAACAAAAGACAAGCCTCGAACGAGTGACGGTCATTTCACTAATGACTCAACATGATATGTTGAAAGAGTGAAATCAACATTAGTTCATCCTGTCCTTTCATATTTTAAGAAGATATATCATGTTAGGTTGGATCAGTCATTGGTCATTGTATACATATTTGGCTCATGTTTAAGTAAGTGCTTAAGATGATCTTGGAGTATTTGTTTTATTGTCAAGTACAGTTTTTCTTAGAATCACCAATGTATAATGCCTGGAAATTAAGTCGTCTGAAAATGATAAATGAACAAAAAGAAAGAAACTAACAAACAAGGAGGAAGGAAAAAGAGAGGAAACGTGAGTCTCAAAGCCCATGAAGTTACTCCAGATCATCTAGAAAAAAGAATGTACTATTCTCGAAATACCAAAGCTAGAAGAGACTCTAAAAATCAGGTGTTATTTACACTCTCTTCCCTCCCTTTTATTGAAATACATAGAGAGGGGCTGAGGAAATTAATTTATTAAACGCCTGTCAAGGGACTGACACAGTGCAAGATTGTCCAACTGTGGATCATCGTGACCCTTCAGGCTAAGGAACCAGTTGCTCTTTTTGTTGCTGAAGCAGAATCCAGAAAATGGTTTTATTGGAGTGCTTCTCATTCTTTGTTTTTATGGATGCCCTGATAACTGGGGAGCTTTGAGACCTCTGGTTACATCTTTTATAGCCATGTGTTCTTACCATCCAACATGGCGCTGGGCACAGTGCAGACACTCAATGTCTGAATGGTATTAAATGTTAATGAGTGAGCAAATAAATTACAGATAAATATCATCAGTTATCACATTTAGTGTGTCCTGACCTTGGTGCTTATGGAGTCCTGTGCATGTAAGATGTCTTGGTGCTAGACTTGTGTGCTTTTAGCAGTAAGTGAGCCTTGAATCCTTTCACATTTTTTAGATTTTTGAACCTCTTTTAAAATGACATTGGCTTGTTTTCATTTAGATGTAGATAAAATATGATGCCAGATTTCAGTATTTTAGCCTGCCTACCCTTATGAAACATATAACATTCACTTGCTAAAGTATAAGATGCTTTCAGTTGGTGGGGGAAAATGGAATCCAGAGCTTTCTCTTGCCTTAGAAAGAATATGGAAAGTAGTTTCATGCTCCCTTTGGCTCTGAATTACAACCCAGACAAGCTAGAGACGTGCTCAGGGATAAAGAATTCAGACAAAAAAGTATACCAGCTCCTGCAGGATGTGAAGAGGGCCGAGGCTGAAATGGATAGTAGTTAATCTCATATTTACAGTGTAAACATGAGCTAGGCCTAGACATAGAGTTAGAAAAGGTTTTTATATATATTTTACCAATCCATTTAGGTACCTTATATAAAAGAAGGTATGTTTCTTTTTATATATTTTGCTCATGTCGTCATTCTGCCTCTCCGGAAGATAAGGATGATACTTCTGTAACATTTACCTTTCTGACACCTGTCCCAGTGGGAACAGTTATTATCCCATTAGTACTTTTTGACATTTGGCACAGGATAGTGAGTATATGCATTCAGAGAAAAATCTGATGTTACCTTTGCAGTCATTGTAGCAACAGAAAAGCCCTGTTGGTGTTTTGAGTACAGCGCGGACTTCAGGAGAGCTCTCATGTGAGCTGGCCACAGGGCTTTTATTGTGAACCCTGCAGACATATCCTGTATGTTCATTGTGCACTGAGGAAATGGTGCTGATGGAATCTCAAAGAGTTGACTCTGGCACCTGTCGTGGGGGTATCCTTCCTTTTTGTGCCAGTAAGCTTTTGCCAAGTTCTTCTAAACAGACTCTTCAGCAGTATCATGGCTATTATACTACTACCTCATAGTGTGACTTTTGTAAAAAAAGAAAAAGAAAAAAAACGGCATGGATCAATTTTGTTGAAACAGTTACACAAGAAGCATAGATAATGATGGACTCTTTCAAGGATGTGCAGACCAAAGAAAAGACTAGATGGACGACTCAAAGGTGATGTTCTATAAGACTCTTCTAGATGGATCACATACAGAAGATTGTCTGTGTGTGTTTATAGAAGAAATGTGTTGATTTTATTCTTTAAGGTATCTCATTTTTAATGCCTTACTTCTGATATAGTCCTTAGTTGAGAATCCACACCTCCCTCCCCTTTGTATGTCATCTGGTTTGGATAACGCCCATTTTGTCGCAGATTCACAGCTCAAGTGTGTGTCTTAGATCCTTGTTCCTCAAACTGGTAACTTGTTAGCAATGCCAGGTCTCCAATCACAGACCTTCTAGACAAAAACTATGCATTTTGACAATATGGCCAGATAATTTGTCATTCACATTGGAGAAATTGCTACAGACCTAATCAACCAATCCGGTATTCCATCCACCTGGATGTAATGGGGCAAGGACGTGACTCCAGTCTGACCAACAAAGCCAGCTCTCAGAAAAGTAGATTCAAGATACCCTCCCTCTCAGGTGTTGAGTCGACCATTCTGCCCTCCAAGGAGGAGGTCTCTGTGAGTGAGACTGATCAGCACAGAGGAAATGTCTCCAAACCAGGGAGAGAAACTGTGCTCTCATGATATCATGGGAATCCTGATTAAACTGTCCCTCAAGTCAGAGCTCTTCTGGTTTTTCAGTTGCATGAGTCAGAAGATTTATCTTCATACTAATCTAGTTTGTGTTGTATTTTCTGCCACAAGCAACTGAAAGAAACCCAAGGATGCAGTGATGAGTCATGAGTAAGAGCTTATTCCAGTCCCACCACCTATTTGCAGGGTCTCCTTAGCTGTGTGTGTGTGTGTGTGTGTGTGTGTGTGTGTTTGAGAGAGAGAGAGAGAGAGATTCCCACTTCTCGTTTGTTGTAGCATTTAGAAACATAGGCATCATAAAAATCTCAAGATTGAGACATGTCTACTTTTTTGTGTTGTTCTCTTACTTGCTTCATGTATATTTACTTTACCTCCCTTCAAAATTATAAACACTTCAAAGGCACTGAACTTTTCTTACATGAGGTGATAATTTAAAGTAATAAGACGTTTATAAATAAACATACCAGAACTTATACCAAGTGAACGCAGACTTTCAAAACCACCACCTGAGGAAGCTGCCAATTCACTCAGGTTTTGCTGACTTTGGAGAGAACATTGTTGTAAGTCTTTAGAATAATTATCAGCACTGGGTTTTGAGCCACGAGATCACACCCATGTTCTGCTAGTTACGGCTGATTTTTACTAAAAGTGACCCTACCGGGACGCACGTGGAAGACGGTCAGAGCCCTTCCTGACTGGCCTTCAGCCCTGAGTCCTCTCAGGAGCTTTAGTAGTCCCCCCAGGTGGCCCAAGTCCACACCGAGCTCTCCCTGGGGACCACCACTGTCCAGCAGTGAACGGTAGCATCTGGCTTCGGGGAGGACCTCTGGAATTCGGCTGCTGCGCTGCAGCTCTGCTTCTGCTTCTGCTTCTGATGGATGCCCCTGCCATCCTGGTTGCTTATGAGTGTTAATATCACCCTTGGGTCCCACCAAGGTGGTTCTGCCATTTCATTCATCAGCCGCGGACAATAATTGTTGCCTTTTTCCAGACATGGGATGGACTCTCCAGAAATGTAGATCTTCTGTCACTGCGAAAGCCAGTATAATGGATATTATGAATATATATATCTGAGAAACTTCGGAAGTAGGTGCATGGGTTTAAACTCAAGGGTTTGTGTTCTTCATAGAACAGAAAGTGACTAGCCATTGTATTGAAATATAGCAAATGAATGATCTGTACTCAGTGAGTAAAAGTGCGTATCTTTGGCCCTTCAGTGTGCTGTGGTATCTTGAGTTTTTTCATTTTGTAGGAAGCAGAGTTTTCATTTCTGTTCCTAAAAGAAGTGAGGCTAGTTTATCAAACACTGAATTCCTAAAGGAGAAAATCTGTCCTTTATTGATTAACTATCAGACATTTAGGTTGTAAGGTTTTCCTTTCCTGTCTGCTACTTCTGCAAGCCAACAAGATTTCATCAGGTAATAAACATTCAAAGAAATACAGGGGTGGAGAAGGCTGTGTGTGTTGGTTGCTAAGGAAAACCTAAATCAACTTAGAGTGAAGCTAAAGGAAGGCAATGTTTATGGTTTGGACCAAGATGAATTTTAATTGAGTTCTAATGGAAAATTATCCCGATATTGCCAATTAAAAATTATACGTTTATCTAATAATAGAAGCATGTCCAATCATTTAAACTATGAACTGAAAAATATATTTTCCAGATAATATTTATCTTACAATTCTTAACTAAGTGATAAAGGTAATTTTTTAACTTAACGAAGATGTTGTCTGTATTACAATAGTTTAGTGTAAGTGATTTTGATAGACTATTAAAGCAAAACCTCTCTGTTAATATTCAGTTCTATTACAATAGCATATTGCTTAGTGAAAAAAATAGATCAACTCCCAGAAACCCTTTTTTGTAAGTGAATATTGTTCGCAGAATTTGTGTTGAGATATGAATCACAGCATGATAACAGAAGACCAAATATTTTAATAATTTTATTATATCTCAGACTACCACTACTACATTCCCCATCACGTATTTATCTAAAGTCTTCCCTTAAATTAAAATAAACCATTTGGAATCAGATGTGTAAAATATATCTGCATGTGTGCAGACACACAAAAGTAAGTGGGAACATACATACATATTTCCTGGGTTAATCACCAGGCTGTGTGTGAACACTCTGCATGTTTCATTAGTAACAGTGATAGAAAGCTTAGAGTTATACAATAATCATTTTTCAATAATCCTAAATCTACTCAAGTTGAAAAGATTCTGACATCAGGAGCAGTAAACAGCTGCCCTAAGCAAAAATAGACACTGCTTTCTTTTAAAGTTGGAAAGAAGAAAGGTAACAATTATCCCTGAGACACTGGAAACAGAGTCGTCTGACTTTTCTTTCTCAAAAGCCTTCACCTCTTGTAAAAAAAGAACAGTGTGCTCGGGATGTGCTAGAGGGCAGCCCACCTATCAGAAGCAGCTTATCGTATAAACAGATAATTAATGTATCGAAAGTGTAATTGAAATTAAGAACAGTTCTTCTTGTGCACCTTCCATACTGTGCTATAATTTATTACTTGTACTTTCTGATGTACTTTCTTAAATTTTAAAGCAGGATGCCATGTGGAGCCAATGTAGAAAAATAACACTTAAACATAACTACCTCTACAAGATTAAACTTGATTCAGAATTAAATAGGGCTAGAAGCAGTAAGTGTTACACACTCACTCTTCCTTCTTCCCACTTTATCTTGAATCGTGTCGCTTTTTATTACGAAGAGAATTCTGAGTAAAACCAGTATCTCAGTTAAATCTACTTATTTAGTTGATACATCAAATATAATCGATTTGGAGGTATTTTTAGCATAGATTAAAATTTTGTTTGGCCCTGAAAGAAGTTTAGAAAAACATTTCCCTGAAATTGTCCCACTTAATCCTGATTTGTATTTAGTTTTTAAAAAGTAAAAACCTGGAGAGAGCCTTAGTAACCACACTTTTTTAAGCCTGCCAAAATTTGCAGTGAGCGTATAAGGGCAGTCACTCAATGGTGCAAGTTTGAAGACCAGAACAGTCAGAGGAATCGCTTCTCCACTTTTAATAATCATACCTCTTTTGATGAACAAAGTCAATGCATGGTAATCCTTTCAGATTCTTTCTACATCATTTCTGTAACCAGTCACAAATGTGTGCAATGCTTCAGTGTTCTCTGAGCTTCAAAATAACTCCCTCAGATAGGAACTCACACTATTTTTCCATTTCTGATCTTTCCCATCCCCCACGGTTACCAAAGAAAACTCATGGTTTAGTCAAATCAATCTATTTTCATGCTTACAAAAATGTCAAGTTCAAGAAAGAATAGCACAGCTGTTCAGGATGTCATATCTTATAAAATAAATCTATTAGGAAGGTCAAATCCTGGAAGGGGTCAAGTTAATGATGTAAGTGGAATAATTTGGTCATTTTCTGAAATTCGTAAACCTGCAAACATAAAAGCCCTGTATTAGATGGACTAATTAGCTAAATCTCTGCTAATGATGATTTTCTTTTCTTTTTTTTTTAAGTTAGGACTTTTAAGGCACACTTAACTTTTTTCTTTCTTTTTTTTTTTTTTATAAATGTGAATTGCTTTGAATTTTAGTCTGGTACCAATCAGTCTATTTTGTTAATTTTTGAATTATTGCCTTCATTTGGAAGAGGTTTAAAGGAAGGTGGTTATTTCCATTTTTATTTTGCCAAAGGGAAAAATTCTGTGTGTGTGTGTATACAATTAATGAAAAAAAATCTTGGGAAATAGACAGAAAAAGAAGGATGACAAGTCAGATCTAGCCTCTTAACTTTTCCTTCAGGCTACACAAATTTTGAGGGTGTGTAATATCTGCCAATGGTTTTTAATCGTACATAAATTATTTATTCTTCATGAAATGCTACCTGCTGGTTCCTTAATTTTGATTTATTGATTCTGTCATTACACTTTCCACATCTGCCTTTTCAGCAGAGATGTCTCATCCTCTAGTTAGATATAATCCTTTAATTTGGGAAAGAAACATACCTTTGTTTCTTAAAGCAGGTACTTTTAAGTACAGGATTATCAGCCCCTGAATTTTGTGAATTATTAAACTGGAAGACCTGGAAGCCACTTTTTTTTAAAGGAGACGTGTGTGTATGCACATACACAGATGTTAAAGGCATGTTTGTGTGCATGTGAGTGTATTTACATATAAATACATAAATAGAGGATGTCCAATTACAAATGATTGCTTATGGATGTAAATTATAGCCAGCACCCGAAATTAATTCGTGTGCAAAGCTGTCCAAGTCTTGCGGAATATACTAATTAGGTGTCCATTGTCCTACCTGTGGTAACGTGTGTAACCTGTGTGATCACGCCACATGAAACAAAGACGACTCCCTGCGCTCTGATGAGTCACATGCGTAGGGGAACTTGACCCACAAAGCGTTCCTTTGCGTCCAAAAAGTCTGATGGCTACCGGTTCCTCCCCAAAGTTGCACTTGTTGTTGGGATAAGAAATTTGTTTCCTTGATAAACTCATGAATCTCATGAAAGTGAATGATTTGCCACGAAACTGGTTTAGGTAATGAAATGTTTAAGGTCTTTGGGGACACAGTCAGAAAGGAGAGAGAAATCAAGAGAGAGAAGAGAGGAGAATGATTCCTATTTTTATATGCATAATAAATGGTATGATGGGCTTTCTTTTCACCTACATGTGAGAGTTTTAGGATCACTATTTATACTTATTTTTATGAGGTATTTTGTATAAGTTGTGTGCATATATGCATAAATATGTAGCTGTAGATGATATATATGTGTATATTACATGTCAAATGCTTATTCCTTTATTCAATATCTTCTAAAATCTAATACCTATTAATACTCAACATCTGCTGCAATTAAGAAAGAATGAATTTAATGTCACCGAATTCCTGATCCATATCAAGCATGGCACTTAGTATTCACCCGTTCATAATCACGTTTAGATTTAATTGAGTGTGTGTGGGAATGGAGACGACTCTAACATAGCAATAAAAATGAATCACAAGGTATTGATGTCTTATTTTCCACCCATTAAAACCAATAATTATTAGGCTGCCACATAAAATATTCTTCTAGGTACTCTTACTGCTGCATTTCTTTTTCAAAGTCTTTTCTACATGTAGTTGATTATATTTCTTCTCAGTGCTCCAGAAAGCTCGTGGAATTTCTTCTCTTTCATCTAACAACATCATGGGTATTTTAATGTCCCCAATTTATAAAATATAATAATGCTTTAATGAAAATGAAAGCAACTAGTGACATCTCACTAACGTGTTAGTGGTGAAATATTTCAAAGGATTTGTTTCTATATGTATATGTATACATACATACACAAACACACAACATATGTCACTTCTGCTAGCTTTGCAAATTGCTCAGAAACTCAGGCAAACAAAGCTTATCCCTTTTTCCTCCTGTCATATAGAGTCTAAATATGGTACAGGATTTATTGATTTTTCTTTTACATTTCCCAAAAGCGAAACTGTTTTTGGTCTGAGTCCTATTTTCTGTGACACTTCTGCCATTTATGCTCATGAATAAAGTTGCACTGACAATAAATTCTTTCAATCACAGTATGTAGGTGTATGTACACACACATGTATTTTAACAGAATGTCTCTTTATTGAAATGAGCAAAATTCTCTCTTCTGATGGAGGTCAGTGCAATTAATTTGTCACGCATTAAATGCATACTATGTGCAATGCACCAACAATACAAAGATTAAAAGAAAAATAAGCCCTTCCTACTGAAGCCTCTGGTTCTCTGGGAGTGACTTGCATATGTAAATAATTGGAATCCAGCCCTTTATCTTTTGTCCCTAAATGCTGAGAAAGCAGAGCTAATTGATGATTCAACAGTAAATGAAAAGCTAAGGCAGAATTGGCATTCTAATGTTCCAAAAGCTAAGCTCATACACTTACAAGAAAGTACCTCTTATGAAAAAGAGTAGTTTTGATATATTTGGGATAAATTTGTAAATGTGGAATAGCACAGGAAATTAAATCATTGTGGAGGGAGTGCTGTCTTTTTTCTTTTCTGTGTTTTAAGTTTCAACTTCTTTATGAATCTTTTTTAAAAAATCTTTTCATTTTAATAGCTTGAAAATTGATGGTGTTTTCTTTTTTAATTCATGTCACTTCACAATAGGGAGAAATGTTTCTTTGAGGCAAACCACTTAAAAACTGATTCGGGGTGATTTCTTGTTTTAATTTGTTTGCATCTTCTGCAGAAATTGTGAACAGTTTAATAATATTGGTCTAGACAAAAAGAAAACAATGAAGCCAGTAGAAAAAGAATATAAGCATGAAGTAGGAGAAGTAAATGCTAGAAAGTTGCTCTGGTACATTCTCAGAGCCCCTGTTAGGAAATAAAACTCCACTCACCAGGCATTTTGTATCCCAGGATGTACTGCCAGGCCTCAGTAGTGGTTTCCTGATTTTTGTGTTCTACCACACAGAACATCAAGGAACAGGATGATTTTAACTGTTCCTTTTGGTAGGAATGACTGAGGGGTCGCCTCAAGAGTGATTGATGCATTGAGGGAGTTCTTGCTTTGGTATGTGATATTGTGTGATTAACAAACTCCAGATCACATAGAAAAGTGGGCTCGAGCAAGGTTATTAAGTGCAGTTCCCTACCCAAGAGGATGTCCTGCCTTGTGCTGATATGGTAGGACTGGAGGGGAAATGTGTGTGTGTGTGTGCATGTAAAAGCAAAGACAAGCATTGCTTTCTTCTTGAGCAGCTGCAGCCAGTCCCACTAATGGATGTGCAAAAGCAGAAACTGGCCACACAAGGTATGTGTTCGTTTTTACAGATGGTACTGCAGACAAGTTGGTAATGGAAAAGGAAGTCGTGTACGTGAGCTATTTGAAGGTGGGGGTGGACAGCGGGGCACAGCCTTGCACAGTGCTTTCCTGTGTAGTTGACTGTGTGAGTTATTGAAGAAGCAGTGTTCCCATGAAAGTGTTCAGTCATTACAAAATTACATCATGATTGTGAAGGAAATTCGTCAGTCCAAGTTGTCTTCTAGAAATAACGTTATTAAAACTTTAAAAAGCAGCTGTGATTTTCCTGTCTGCACAGTACCGCTCTGGTGAAATTATCTGCTCGTGTTTGGTTTTCTCTGTAGCACTCACCGACTTCTTATATAAAGACACAGCCTCCATTTGAACAATGACATACGTACTAGACACTTATTTTAACTGTTGGAAAACTGTATTTAAATACCTTTGATTTTATGTGTCCTAAGGAAATACAAAGATAAATCAAAATGAGGAACCGTTTTAAAAGATCTTTTGTAGATTCAAAAATTAAATGAACTTGAAGTTTGTTTCCCTTAGGTTTTGTTTTTCTTTTCTCCTGTGTATTTAAAAGTCACAGAGGGTGATCACAGGCTACGAGAATTATTCCCAATATAGTCTTGTCAAGTATTTAGGGCAAATTCTATGTTTGGTATCAGGGTCTCTTGTTGACACCTTTGCAGTTTCTTAACATGATCTTTAACTGTTTAGACCTCCAGTATATTTAATTCCATATTTCCATAAGTTTTTTGTTTAAGTGGAAATAAGCAGCCATCACCGTCTTTCTGCCGAGCAGACTACAGGCGATGCTTTAACGGCCACTCTGCACTGCATCCTCTCAACTTGTAAAAAGCATTTAAGAGTCAAGACTGTTTTGGTCTTTGCTCTTCTGCAATGAAATGGAAACTATATCCAATGTGAAAAGTGTCAAAGTCAATTCTTTAGGTAGATGAAGAATGTGTGTGTGTGTGTGTGTGTGTGTGTGTGTGTGTGTGTGTGTGTGTGTGGTGGAGGGAAAATATAGATACATTCACATTATCCCAGTCTGAGGATTTCGGTAAAATACCTCCTCTTTGAGAATTGGCAGTATTTTTGTCTTGTATAATGACGATGTCACACACATTGCCAAAGGTCTGTGTCAGGGAACATACACACATGTAATGCAAGCCTAGTAAATCGTTACCTTAACACATGCGTTCACAGAACTTGTCGCACTCCAGCGCCAGGATTCCTGCCCCACACCCAGCCAGGCAGAGCTCACGGCTGCCAGCCGTCCTGCCCCGCGACTGGCATTCATGGGGCTCAGTTCGCGGTGTCACAAATTTCTGCTTCTCAGCAGAGGTTCATTTCACATACACTTTTCTTCCTCCTTAAGATGGCCAGATCAAAACACGTGCCCTGCACCCACCACCCTCCCTCACCGCAGCCTTTCCATCCACCAAACACTGTGTTCCTCTGGCTATGACTGTATCTGTCGACTTCAGAACAGATTACCGCCATATCTGATCAAAGATGAGTCATTTCTTTCTGGTACCTCAAAACTTGCATAATTTGGATCAGCTGTTACAGGATGGTTTGAAAAGATAAGGGTCCTCTATAGCCTAGTTATGGTGAAATATTTTTGGTAAACTTTCCCAAGCCTCCTTTTTAGTAATCAGGCCTGAAACCTGGTTAAGAACTGTGGCTCTAGAGCAACAGAGACCTGGGTTTACATTTTAGCCCTACTGTGTAGCAATTATAGTTTTCGGAGCCTCAGTCTTTTCATTTGTAAAGTGGAGGGAATAATAAGAATAAGAAAAGTAACACCTGTCTCAGGATCATTTTGAAAATATCAGATAATGAAACTAAGCTTATATAATTCTACATATAATAAGTACTTGATAACTAGTCAATGTATGTTGGTGATTATAAAAGAGGGACAAAAAGTAGTCAAAGAAGAAAATTGTACCAGACAATTGATTCAAAAATGGTTTTTAGAATACAGTCCTGTGTTTTTGCCTAGACTTAGAAACTGGGACATGCCCTGGCTGGTATGGCTCAGTGGATTGAGCACTGGCCTACAAACCAAAGGGTCACAGGTTCAATTCCCACTCAAAGCATGTGCCTGGGTTGTGGGCCAGGTCCCCAGCAGGGGACACACAACAGGCAACCACACATTAATGTTTCTCTCCCTCTCTCCTTCCTTTCCCCTCTCTCTAAAAATAAATAAATAAAACCTTTAAAGAAAAAGAGACAGGGATGTATTTTTTGATACAATGTAAGTCAAAGAATCATTTTCAGTCTTTTATCTCATCAACAGAAGTGGAACAGTAATCATACCTAATCATTCACCCTAAATCTTCACTGGCAGGGCTTCCTAGGTGAGGGGCTTTTATCTTGGGGAGCCAGAAACACTCAGATTCACCCATACAAAATCTTTGGACTCACTTTGTGAAGGACATTCTTTTGAATAGCCTGAAATTCTTTGAAAAATATTTTACAGAATTTTTTTCTGAGCATCATAACTTTTATCAAAAGATGTTGTGACTTTCCAAGAATGTTAGGAACCATTGAGAATCATCACTGTGTATGTAAATACCTTGAGGATGGAAACATTTCATAGATCAGATATTATCTGTTAGCTAATATGAAAAGAATTACTGATTATTATTTGGTATTTTTCTGTTTCTTTCAAAATAACCATCATCATTACCTATTCTAAAGGCAATGCTTTACAAAAAAAATGTATTTGCCTCTTTAATTAAGTGTTTAGAAGCTAATCCCTTTGCACTTCAGGCTGTTTTTTAGAACAAGTCTCTAGATTTTTATTTTTCATACTGTGAAGAATCCCCACGATAAATGTTTACTAAATTCATTGCTTAAATAAAATGTGTAATAAATTTATTAGAACAAAACCAACTCCTGTATTCCTATGCTGAAGCTCACTTAAGAGGAACTAAAACTGTTGAACTGTGCTTCCAGAAGCTCTTTTCTTTCCTTCTCAGTGTCCGACTTTGGCACTGGCATAAAAGAACATCCCTGTAGAGCAGCTGTTCAACCATTGTTGTAGATGAAGGTGAAAATGGATCCTTGGTGGCAGAAATGAAGCAGCAGGGGACTTGAGTGGTTCTGTTGACCATAATGACTTTCACATGGAATGAGAAAAGACAGGGCAGACAGAAATTTTCAGCCATTGTTTTGGCTGTCCAATTACGTATCTCTGTAAAGGCAGAAACTTATTACAGAAACAGTGTGGGTTAGAACTCCAAAGATCTATGTTTTTCTAGTCCTGTTCTGTTATGGAGTTTGGGTATTGACATTGTATGTTTGGTGTGCTTGTTACCAAGTACATGGGGTAAGTCAAAGGAATGGAGATGTGACTCTTTAGACCTGTAATGGGTTCTTTATCTTTGGGATAAGTGTGTTAGTTCTTCACATTTGAAGACCCCACATGACTAATTTAAAGGGTGGGAAATTGCTACACATTGCTACATATTGATTTACTGGGATCCCACTCAGAAACACCACCAATTGCATCTCAGGAAAAAAAAAAAAGGAGCTAATAACGTGTATAGCGTGCTAACATTTCCTGATGGATTGGGAAACTCTTGTGTGGTGACGCATCAGTGGAATAAGTCTTAGGCACGTTTGTACCTAGGTACAGTGTATGATTACTAGAGCATGTATTGCCTCATGTCCTGGAACAGATGTTGTTCCATTGCTCCTAGCCAGGGATGTCAGATTTGTTTACACTGGTCTCCATTATCATTGCTGATGTGTTGAGGAAGTGAATTTAATAATCAGGGTAAACAGGTTTTGTTTCCAAACTCTGAGATAGGTGATTATAAGATGGGTGCTTGGCTGAACCTTGTAGCGTCTCTTCAGTCATCTGGCAAGAAATTTGAGGGCAAAGAGGGTTGTGTTGGGCAGGCGGAGACTTGCTGTACCGCCGATCTCAACTGATTCTTCACGATTTTATTCAGAACAAAGCCAGCCAAGATATTGGTAACGATGGCTTTCTGCAACAGAGCTTCTCACCCCCTTTTACTAAAATATTGGCCAGCCTGTGCTTCTGATAGAATTCTATTAATTTAAAGGTGTTCAGTGCAAGCCACCATGTATTTTTTAAGTGTGTGTAGTGCTGCTTTCTGTATATTCTTTAGGGTCTATGGATGTGAAATATGTATTAGGGGAACTGGGGGGGATAGGGCCTTCTGTGTTTCTTAGTGGTGAATAATAGTGCTAACAACTAAAATAATATTCATCAACAGTTTTTGGATGGGTACTACATACATGATAGTAATCAACACGTTATCTAACTCATAAGAGACTCTTTTGGTAGTTAATAGGGTCAACGGTATTGATAGGACATGAGTACTGATGGGACTAAGCAAGTGCCTACTTGTTTCCAAAATAATTAGACTATTACTTCTATTTCTAGAGGAACACAGAGAATAAGTCCTTTGCTTATTAGGTAAGATGTTCAGCTTTTAAGTGAGGTGTATGCATGGGAGACATTTCAGTTTCTTCAGAAAAGTTTTCGTATAATTTACATGAATTAAACTGTCAGTCTTCGTGAACAGTCTCGGTTTGTGTCATGTTAACTTCACACTTAGAGTGTTTCTAGCTGATTCCGCTGGAAACTCGGAGAGAACAGACCCCGTCTGCTGTATGCCTCACTGTAACCTCAGCTTCCAGTGCAGTGCCAGGTACATGGCGGATGTTCGGTGACCGTTCGCAGAACTGGACTGAATTACAGTCACCACTGAAATTTTATGACTGCAGAATTATTCCTGAAGGTTCTGTCATAGCCATCTGTGCGTTGCCGTAAAATGCAGTTCAACCACAAAGGACTCTTGATAGAACCCAATAAACACAAAAGCTATCTAAAGAGTTAAAATATTTGACGTGCATCCAGGTTAACAGCACATTTATCAAATTTCAGACCAATTCGATTTAAAATGTCTATGATATAAAACCATTAAAAATGTAAGTAAATAATCTGCCTAGCGAGGCTTCTTATGTGATTACCTGGTTTCAGTATGGTTCTCACTCTTAGAAAATTATTTTAAAGGATCATTTCTGCACCAATTCCTTCACCAATGGAGACTTTTAGTATCTTGGAGATGAATATTTGTGTCTCTGAATGGTAAGCCGCTTGAATGAATAATTCAATCAAATTTGCTGTTTTATTAATCAAATGAAATTAGCTCTTTGTTAATAATGAAATTTGAAAACCTTAAAATGTTTGTTTCCGACTGATCACCAAGTAATAAAATAAGCAATAAAAAACAGCTGAACCAATTTAAAACGTTAAAAATGTTTCTTTTTCTGCTGAAGTCACATCTGGGATTACCTGCACATGTGTCAAGGCTCAACTGAGAGTGATACAAGAATGACTAATTTAAGTCCCCAATAAGAAAAAACTTAAATCAGAACCTCTGAGAAAAATCTAAGACAATGGTGATACCGTATGGTGGTTAGCACTGTACCTGAAGCCTGCAGTCTGTTTTTCTTAACGCTAGTTAGTTCGTGATTATACTTCTTGGTGCAGTCCACAGCAGGGAAAAAGAATTATGTTGGATTTAAAGTGCATTTATGTTAAACGATGGATGCATCTATTATTTTCTATTTCAAATCCTGGCATGGACGATCGTCCAAGTTCATCACCTAAATTCCTGTTGTAAAAATCAGTGTTGTGGTGATAATACATTTGAAAGGTAGAAAGTGATCAGAAGATGTCTCAGTAATGTCACTGAGAAGCACTCGCTAAGCCAGTCACTTGCTGACCTCCAAATATTTTGCCATTAATTGCATCCCCCCCCCCCCGCCTCCATCCAACTCTCCTTCCTTTTCACACAGGAAGTCACCAGCCAGCAGAACTACCATGGAGGCAGTACCAGGGTGACCTAGGAGTTACTAGGCAAACTATTAAAACTTCCAGTTAAAACAAAAGAAAAGAACAAAACAGCTCCTTAAATTGTTGATTCTGGAATTTTCTCTGTAGAAGTTTTCAGTTGAGGCAACTTCCATAGATTTGGGTTTTCAGCTGACCTTCCTTCCCTCTCACCTCGTGGGCCCCCACTTAGAAGTGGAAGGTACACTTGGAGAAGGCCGGAGGCAGAGGATGCTGCCTGCCTGGTGCTGGGCATCTGTGAGATGCAGCTTCCCTCCACCTCCAAGGAGAGAAACAATCAGAACCGTGCTAAGCCTGCCTTTCGGGTGTGCCACGGCTTCTTACTCCTATCATCTCCTCTCCCAGGAGTGTTTCTACCCATAGGATGGGATTCACCTCCCACACAAGGCAATGGATTTACCAAACACTAGTAACTCTTAAAAATAGCTCGCAGAAAAAGGGAATCCAGCGTGATAGTGTTTAAACATACGCACGCACAGACAGAACCATCAGCAGTGTGCAACTGTGAGCGTGTTTGTAAAGGAGACGTGGAGAGCTCCGTCCTGCCTGACCCTGCGTCCTCAGGGCCCAGCAAGTATGTGGCTGCGGCCCTTTCTCAAAAATGAGTGTGGGGCGGAGTGCTGGAAAATTAATTCTCTTGATTTTATTTTCTTTTTGTATCATACTCGTTCCATTACCATCAGTCCCCCCTCCCATAGCCTCTGCCACTTCTACCCACCTCCTCCCCCACCCCCGCCGTCACCAAGTTGTCGTCTGTGTCCATGAGTTACTTGTCTTTTTCTCTTTGTTTCTTTTTCTATTTTTTTGCTCGATTCCTCTTGATTTTATTTTCTACCTCATTAGCCATCTCTGCCCAAGTGGAGATAAATTTGTCTATCCAAAGGAGAGCCACTTAAAAAGGGTGTTTTTTTTTTTATCTTTTTCCCCCCCAAAGCAGGACTGCTAATGATAAAAAATAATAACTGCAGAGGTTAGGTTTAGCTGTCCAAAACAGAGCACTATCCTAGGTACTCATTATTTAGAATATTTGATGACAGTAAGGAGACATGATTTCTGTCCTTTACAAAACATAGTGTGAAGGAGAATGATGGAAGATTTTAAAACTTCGTCACGCATGATAAACTATGACTGAAATAAGGTCTTTAGTGCTTCAACAAGGCCAAGCTTGTTTTGAAAAAGTGGGGCAGGGGAAACTTCTATTCTGCCTTCCTCTGGCAACAGAACTTGACTGAGCTGAGGATGTGGATATAACTTCAAAAGAACTGCTGTCCTGTGTTCAGCCAGGTTGCGTTTGACACAGTGTGGCCAGGTCAGGGGGCTCAGCCCCATCATAGCGTAGACAAATGTGGCACAGTTCTGTGGTTCTGTGGTCTCGGCCAAGGACATTATTCACATCTCCAACCTTCTCTGCAGCTTGCGGTTCCTACCAAAGTGATACATTTGTTTAGATGGGAGGTAACTTAATGGGTGAAATAGTTGTCACCTACCTCCCACTCTCCACCCCCACACAAGCACACCCCTATCGAATTCTAGGTGTGAACACCTAGACATTTCGCTCTGACTCAACTTTCCATTCTCATATTTGATAAGATTGACCCAAATGAAATGCATTCAATAATATCCAACTAGATGTTTTAAGCATATCTAAAATGTTTAATGAGTACATTAAGAAGATAAAACCAAACTAACAAAATATTTTTCTCTTACAAAAGAGATACAGTTGAACCCCCTTGAGTTACTGAGCATTTACTACATCCCTAGCCCTGTCTTAATTGCATTAGCCCATGTTAATCCAGCACCTCACACTGTAAAGGTGGAGAAATTTAAACATTGAGAGATTAACTTGCCCAAAGTTGCACCCGGCAAAAGGCAGAAACATGTTTGGAATACAAGTAGTCTGATTCCTAAGTCTGATTATTAACCTCCATGTCACACTGACTCTGAGAAGGTGAATCAGGAGTACTCCTGGTGTATTTAAAGTAAGATATGGTTTACCTAAAATATACCAGCCTTTATTGGCCCATAAGTGCTCTTTGAAACAACCCGTGCCAGTGGAAACCAGGGCTGTAATTTCAGGATTTTCCCTCTAACTAATGAAGGACATTTTCTTTGCAAGAGAATTAAGCACAAAATTGGGCAAGGATTGAAACACTCTCTGAAACCAGGATCACACCCACTTTGGCAAGCTGTGTCAAGCACCCAGGGCAGACGGAAAGAAAAGCAGGCTGGAGTGAATGGTTGGTTACACATTCAAATTGGAGCCTCTGCCACCTCTCTGGGTTAGTTTCCAAATGGACATCTACATCGCCTGTATGTGAATCAAGTTGGTGTTTATTTGCCAAACGTGTTACTTAGATCTAGGAAAAAGACAGCATAGCCCCAGGGAAAATTCACAATTATAACCTAACTAGGCTCCCCAGCTTATTTTGGATAAAGGGGGCTCCAGAGTGTTTGATAAACACGGCCTCTAATCGTTCACTGATTTTCAAGAAGCAGCAGCCTCTGCTTTTACAGTAGGGACTAGTGGACTGACACCCAATGTTTGCCATTGCTCTTACTGAGATTTCGGAACTTGCACCACATTCCTGGTCCCAACTTCTTGGGGGGGGGGGGATGGGGGGTGCAGAGCTGGGGGGAGCCAGAGATTATCTTCTAGAAAAATCTAGCTTTTATTACATCACCTAAAGTAGCACAACCTGCTAGACTAATGAAATCGTGTTCTTGGATGAAAAGGGCAATTGTTAGCCCGACTTTGTGCTCACTAAAAACATTCCCCAATCTTGTTAAATTATTGCTCTCATTTCAGATTTTTATGGCTGTGCAGCTTACCAGCCCTCATTTCTTTACGTTTCATTCATTTTCCTTGTATTGATGATTAATGGGGGATGTCGAATGTTAGAGTGAGCAGGCATCAGCAACTGCAAGATCATAATTAGTTTAGCTGACGAGGGCCTCTGATAGCACTTGCATCTGGATGGAAAAATTACCCTATAGGGAACTGGCTGCTCACCAGGTCTTTTTAGTGATACATTGTGAAACACCCGATGAATCAAATGCCCTTTCAATGCCAAGAAAGTGTTCCAGTCTTGAAGCCAAAATTATGTCTGCAGAAAGCTTTCCATTTGAAATGTATCAGAGTACAATTATAACCATTGTATTTTCTTGGCAGAGATACCACTCCTCTACAGTATGGAGTTAAATAAATGGCCTAAATTTTATGAATCCCTGAAATTTTGACTTACAGTGCTCTTAATTTTAAATTTATAATAAAATTGGGTTGCAGCGAGACTTTTTTCCCATCTCCTTATCTAACATGCATATTTGGTCATTAAAGGCTCTGCTTCCTAGAGAAAGGAGGGCCAAATTGTAATTCAGGCTGTCTCTTCTTGCAGCAAGAGAATTCCATTTCCTGCCTGTTAGCATTTGCGCCTACAAAGACAGCCTGACTTTTGTTTCACTCCGAAGTTTAATGGAGTCATTACTCGATACCAACAGTGGAACAATCGATACTAATTATCTGCTTTTAAATATTCTTAGATTATTTTTTGAATCTGGAGATTACAAAATTCAACCCCAGTAATATCAGTTTGTGTCTGGAAATGCTTGTGATTTCCAAGTCTGAGTGATTTTATTATCACTCAGTAGCCCTTGATGGGACTGTGTCATCTGGCTTAAGCAGGTACCTCAAAAGGCTTCTCATTAGTAATACTGTATGTACTCCTCATAGCCTGGAGTTTCTGCTGGTTCTCTCGGCTTTGGGCAATAGAGGGTGTACATGAAGGATGTAGAAAAAGTCGGGTATAATTTTAAATGGTTTAGGTGGTGCATTTATTCCAAGCTTGACCTGATTTTAAAGCTCGGGGGGCATGTGCTCCTCCTCTTCCAAAGTGTGTGAAACATATTGCCATGTGCTCTCTTCTGACTTTTGTTTTGACACTTTTAAAAGGTATATTTTAAGGTTCAGCATCTAGGAGCCATCATTAATGGCACAAAACCCAAAGTTCAAAAAGTTAAAGCTGTTTCTGTGAAAAGCCTTTGGTGTTGCCCACACCTCATCCATCACTGTAGGGTTAATTATAATGAAAATCAGTGGTGCCTATTAAACACAATTGAACCTGACCTCATTATGGGCAGTGTGGTTTTATACTGTCATTGTTGCTAGTCTAAAGACAAAACTCCTGGGTTGATTTGGTCTAACTCCAGTGATCATGTGACTCACCTCTGACCTTGTATTTTTTTCCCGTTTCAGAGGCGTAGAGGCTCGGGTGTTTTCTGTGCCAATTGCTTGACCACAAAGACCTCTCTCTGGCGAAAGAATGCAAATGGCGGATATGTATGCAACGCGTGTGGCCTCTACCAGAAGCTTCACTCGGTAAGCACTTAGTAGACGGTGTCAGGAAAAGCTTTGTAAAGTAGCTGGGTGTACGGTGTGCGGAGGACCATTCCCGCACTTGCAACGCCTGTCCCGGCAGGCAGTTTAATGCAGTCGCTTTGAGTGCACGTGTGATTTATGGTGAAATGGCCTCAGATGGTAGGGGCAGATACATTTGGGATCGTTAGTGATGCATTATGCTCCTTTTGGTATAAAAGAGGAAAATGATGGATTTCTGGGAATTTCACAAAACAGTTGAATGGTTATCGGAATTTGGTGAAGCTAGTATAGATAGAAGACAACCTTCTTAAAAGTTCAAAAAATGCAGAAGTTATTTTGTTTTATTTTTAAAGAGGACTCTCCCGTGTCCGGTGTAAACTACAGAGCAGGGAGAGAATGTTTATTTTCCAGTTTACTTTTGAATTTGCGAGTGTGATCTGGATGCTTCGGGGTTGGGAGGTCCGGCCCATTGAGAAGAGGGTTCTGAACCAGCTCCTGAAAATGCGAGCCGAATCGCCGCAGCACATGAGATGCGTGTTCAGGCACAGGCGCGGGTATCCAAGGGCCTGGGTACCAGCAGAGTAGGGGAAGGCCTGAGGTGCTTCTGTGTCTTAAGAGCTCTAGCTGGCTTCTTTCTGTGCCTACTGGAGTACTTCCAGTAACTTCTGCCCCAATCTTAGTTAGAACCCTCTAATAAATTTTAAACTTACGAATTCTCCCACCTGTACATGCTTTTGACTTCCTGACGATTTTTTTTCTTTTAGTTTAGAAAAGTGATCTGCTGTCAAGAGCTGCCTTTAAAAATAGGGATACTGTTATCTAGTAAACAGAAGTCTGTTTCCTTCCGCCTTTTTCATCTTGTTTGGTGTTTTACCTTAGCTTTTTAGCACATCCAGTGAATAGCTTACAGCTACCCCTGGGAATATAATTTTAGGCAAAATGTCCTCATAAATGGACGCTTGGAAGCACTCTTTAAAAAATGGATGCTGCCAACAATGCTAATTAGTGCTAAACTGTTAAAATCTTAGTTATTAGCATGTAGCTAAGAAAAAGATTTTTCCCACCATCACACCACCTTCCTGTTTTAACCCCTCACCATTCAAACTCAGCAATAAGCTTCCGTTTAATGAGGACCGACATTAATGATTTTAATTGAACTCTGGCCAATCATAGGCAATGAATTAATTAAGCTACTGCCTTCCAGCTTATGATAATTTAACAACTGTGATATAAACTTAACTCTTCTTTTCACAATTATTTCAGGATTCATCTCTCCAGAAAGGAGATGTTTTCAGTTATGTTTTTTTAAATCATGAATTTAAATACATAAAGGTTTTGCTCACATTTTATGCCACAAAGCTGTGAAAGTTTTAAAAAGGTATTACTGCTTATTTACTGCTATGTTGTTGTATTTTTACAATACAAATTTGAGCTCTTTATGTACCTGAATATTCTGAGCAAAATATGAATGAACGTGGCATATCAGGATGGATGTCTTATTTTTATTGTTAAACCAATACTTGAATTGTCAATAACAAGTGCGTTATCTTTCTTTCCTTCAAAATACCTTCACAACACTGGAAACATTCCATAAAGGAGTTATATTTATGTTTCACTTAATATATAAAAGGTACTTTTGTATTAAGCTTCATCTTTTCTGGGAATAATTCATAAATCATACATTATATAGGTTCATATTTTATGTGGAAATTAGTTCCTGATTTCAGGAAGCCTTTAGAGCAATCAAATTTAGCCTATTAAAGGTTGCTCTAAATTTTTAATCTGTAACTATGCATTCATTTATTCCACTCATTCTTTTGATTTTATGAATCAAAGTTACAGCTCTTGCTGTAAGTTTTTATTATAGTCTTATCTATGGGTTTTAGTCATAAAATGTAAACACCTGTTGAACATATATATGTAAGTACCAAGTATATAATTCTTAAGCCAATAAAATTGTTAAGCTGGGTAAAATTCAGCATTCAATTTAAGTATAGAGTTAGAATAACAGATCAAATATTTGAACCAAGGCTGCAAATTAATGTAGATTTTTCAACATAAAACAAATGCTGTAACAGTCAACAAGTGCCAGCTCCCTTACTGAATATAAAATATTATTAAAGGGAGAGAAATAAAAGTGAGAAGTTAAAAAAACTCGCACTGATACAGCTTTGCTTATCTGCTACCTTTCTTCATGATTCTGTCAGTTTGACTTTTTCTGTGCTCTGATATTTAATATTTTATGTTCATATTTGCAGTTATTTAAAAGAATATATGTATTAGTCAGCTGAGGCTACCATAATGAAATACCATAGTCGGGTGGTTTAAACAACAGAAATACATGTCCTGCAGTTCTGGAGGTTAGGAGTCAGGTTTGGGTTCTGGGAGAGCTCTCTTGCTCCGAGAACCCGGCTTGCCGAAGTCTGCCTTGTCCCTATGTCCTCATTCCACCTTATTTCACTGCCAAAGACCATAGTCTTTCCAGATACAGTCACCTTAGGGGTTAGAAATTGCAACAGATAAATTTGGGGGAGGACACAACTCAGTCTGTAGCAAAGCCTCATTTTTCCACCATTTTTACCAAAACCTATCTCCCCTGTCATGCTGTTGACATCTTTGTGCATGACTCAGAAGTTGAGAAATATTTCAGAAAAATCACATTTCTTCAAGTAACTTTCTGCATGGTTTTATCACTTAAATGATGCAATTCCAAAATCCACGGAGTTTGGAAAGCTGTTGTTAAGTAGATTAAAGTGTTCAGTCCTCCCTGCAAAGATGGGCATGATTTAATTAGGCTTAAACAAGGGCACTTTGGTTTCTTCCTCTGGTCCTGCTCGGGGCAAAAGGAGGAGATTTAGTAAATCTATAACATAAAGCCTATCCTCGCTTTGAACTGAAGCATGGTTTCTATTTGTGAGGAATTGTTAATGCATTTTCATGTATTTTTAATGTTTTCCTTTTATGTATTGTGTGTCCATTCTCTGCAGACTCCCAGGCCTTTAAACATCATTAAACAAAACAACGGTGAGCAGATTATTAGGAGAAGAACAAGAAAGCGCCTTAACCCAGAGGCACTTCAGGCTGAGCAGCTCAACAAACAGCAGAGGGGTGGCAGTGAGGAGCAAGTCAATGGGAGCCCCTTAGAGAGGAGGTCAGAAGATCATTTGACGGAAAGTCACCAGAGAGAAATGCCACTCCCCAGCCTGAGTAAATACGAAGCCCAGGGGTCATTGACTAAAAGCCATTCTGCTCAGCAGCCCGTCCTGGTCAGCCAACCTCTGGATATTCACAAAAGGATGCAACCTTTGCACATTCAGATAAAAAGTCCTCAGGAAAGTACTGGAGACCCAGGAAACAGTTCCTCTGTATCTGAAGGGAAAGGAAGTTCTGAGAGAGGCAGTCCCATTGAAAAGTACATGAGACCTGCAAAGCACCCAAATTATTCACCACCAGGCAGCCCTATTGAAAAGTACCAGTACCCCCTTTTTGGACTCCCCTTTGTACATAATGACTTCCAGAGTGAAGCTGATTGGCTGCGGTTCTGGAGTAAATATAAGCTCTCCGTTCCTGGGAATCCGCACTACTTGAGTCATGTGCCTGGCCTACCAAATCCTTGCCAAAACTATGTGCCTTACCCCACCTTCAATCTGCCTCCTCATTTTTCAGCTGTCGGATCAGACAATGACATTCCTCTAGATTTGGCCATCAAGCATTCCAGACCTGGGCCAACTGCAAACGGTGCCTCCAAGGAAAAAACAAAGGCGCCCTCCAATGTCAAAAATGAAGGTCCCTTGAATGTAGTAAAAACAGAGAAAGTTGATAGAAGTACTCAAGATGAACTTTCAACGAAATGTGTGCACTGTGGCATTGTCTTTCTGGATGAAGTGATGTACGCTTTGCATATGAGTTGCCATGGTGACAGTGGACCTTTCCAGTGCAGCATATGCCAGCATCTTTGCACGGACAAATACGACTTTACAACTCATATCCAGAGAGGCCTGCATAGGAACAATGCACAAGCGGAAAAAAATGGGAAACCTAAAGAGTAAAACCTTAGCACTTAGCACAATTAAATAGAAATAGGTTTTCTTGATGGGAATTCAATAGCTTGTAATGTCTTATGAAGACCTATTAAAAAAATTCTTCATAGAGCCTGCCTTATCCAACACGAAATTCCCTTCTCTTATTATTCTTTCTTTTGACGAGTAGGTTACCGAGATTAAAAAGTGAGACAAATGGTCAGTGAGAAAAAAAATGGAAGATGGTAAATAGTCACGTTCTGGAGCCTAGTAGGTCAAACCATCTTGGGGAACGTGTATGGTAGATACCATCCATAAGAAGTATCACCAGACTATAATTTCTTATGTTTGTAAAGAAAGAGATCAAAGCTGTCTAGAATTTGAAAGGGTTTACATACCATGAATCTAAAGCAGTATTGGGCTGGCCATTGGCCCATTTATTCAAAAACCCATAAATTGTTGCCTAAATTTAGAAATATCCTACAACCCTAGGCAGAGGAGGAGAAATCTAATCTCCAGGGCAGTGAAAGGAACACGGCACCCTCTTACATCCGCCTCCTCTCCTTGACCGTGTGTCCGGTTGAGACCTAGAAGTGTGAGCTGTGGTTGCACTTGGTGAGAGAGCAGCCAGAAGCGTGACAAACGGCGGCGCAGCGGTTTGGGCCAGCCCTGCCAGTACACACACGCACACCCACCCTCTCTGATATTTTTGTCCGTAGGTGTTCGGATATGCCTTTCAAAAGTAGTTCTTTTGTTTGCGTTTTAGGTTCATTTTGTCCAAATATATATGCATTTTTAAAACCAGTGTCCTCAGTGCTTATGTAGTAATTTTTATTTTAGCCAGATACTTCTTTCTTGTCTGTGATGAACCAGTGTGGATCTGTTTTTGAAGCCTCCTGTTGGTCACTAACCTCACTTGGGACATTGTAACTAAAGGGATTCCCTCAGTTCAAGATTAGATGGATACAAAAGTGCAGACCATGGGCTGAATTGGTTTAGAACACATGGTATTTCTCCACCAGGTAACCTGCTGTATTTATTTATTTTCTTTTGGTTAAATAGAATTTCCAAACTTTGTGGTCAGGCAGCGTCTAAGGTTACGTCACCACAGACTGGCGGTGTGTGTACCAATCCATCCCTTCATTAGGTTTATACAGGTTTAGTTAAGTAGCATTAAATAGGATTCTTAGAAGTATGTCTTCGTAGTACTTTTAATACTTAAGGCTTTGTAAAACTATCCATGAAGGGAAAGCTCCTCAGCATAACTGCTCAGGGAAATAGGGCTAAATAACTGAACATTAAATAATTGGTTAAAGGTGCTGTTAGTCGAGCCTCAATGCTTGCTACAAGGATGTATGTACAAGGACTGACTTTAATAATTTGCATTATATTGTCCCAACCAGTAGTTTATTTTTTGCCACGGAGATGTAGAAGATATTACAAGCTACTGGATGCACTGTCAGATTAACTTATTTCATTAAAGAAGTTGGGAGAACAAATAGGAAAAAAAACTTATTTTTCTAGTAAATATTAATGTATTACATTTCAAATAATGGTGCCTGACATATTGAATAATTATTTTCTACAGTGTACGTATGCAACAAAGATATTCCATCATGCATTAGAGTCAGTTCTGGCTCTGCCTAGCTGTTTACATTTGCAAATGTAGCAAACAAGGTAATGAAGCAACTATTTCTATTGCGGTAGATATCTTTTTGTGTGTGTGTATGTGTGTGTGTGCATTACAATTGTAAACGGTGACATGAAACAAATGAAAGTTCTTGATATAATGGTATGGAAAACAAGAAGGAATTGAAAATATTTTTATGCCTACTTAGGAAAAAAAGGGTAGCACTATTCATTCCAAGTACTTTTTTTTTTATTTTTAAGCTCTTAACTCACATTGTTATGCTTAAAATGATAAACATATATCCTCTTTTTATTGCTTTGTCTATGTTTCAGATGAAACATTTCAGAGATTATTTTGATGAGTGCTGCTGGAACCAGCAGCACCGATGTTTTTATTGCATTCTGTAGTCACATTTGCGCTCCATTTTTTACATTAATTTGCAGTTGCTTTGTATTGTTTTGTGTTGTTTGGGGTTTTGTTTCTTTTTCGCAGTGCCAGGTCTCCGGTTCTCAAAACTGAATGGCAGGTAGAGTTCAGCCAGTTTGTGACTGTTGTAGTGAGTGAACTTAAACATGTCTTTCTGGTGTTGCGTTGTCATTTCCATTCTGCATTTTTGTGTTCCTATAAAAAAAAAGAGAGAGACAGACAGACAGAGAAAGAAAGAAAGAAATCAGGACTAAGCCTTCTGCTTCAGCTTCTTTTTTTTTAAAGGGCTCTATTCTGATCTCACCTGTTGCGTAGCTCTAACCTTCACATAAACTGAAATAAAAAGGTGGAATGAGGAGCTTCGACATTCAAATGATGTGATGTAATTTATCTTTCTTAAGAATGTAATGAATGCATCTCAAGTGCACAGGCAGACTTGAGAGGTCGCAAGGAAAGATTAAAAAGAGAGAGAGAGAGAGATTTCCCAAACAATAACAGTATTTAGTTTTCTTAGTAAAAAGGCTGGTAACAGTGCATTCTGGCGACCCTCAAGCAGCCTTGTATGTGGACTGCTTAAATCAGCAAAATGCCAGAAGTTTGGTTAAGGCGGCCATTTTACAGGTATGACTTTCGGGGTAAAACGACTCAATCAGCAGTTTCTTCACTGTGTCAGACACAAATAGGTTGTTCACTTTGGGCAGGTATGCCTTTCTATTTTCATGGTTTTTTCCCCTCAAACGGACCTGGTAGTAATGTTTAGCATTGGAAAATACATATCACTGTTCTTGGAATATTTATGGTCAATCTACTTTCAGTAGAATGTTCTTGGATCGCATTGCCATGCTAGGTCTTATTCCTTTATTATTGGTTATTTTATTTTCATTTTCATTTTTGCTGTTATACATATTTTGATGGAGAAGAAGTTGGGCTTTTCTAAAAAGATTAAAATATAACACTAAAATACCCCTTATTTTTGACTTGTGAGAGCCTTTGTTCCATCTTTCAAAATATATTACAAAAATGATTGTTATTTTTACTTTATTTGGTTTTAAGACATTGTTTTGTCTTAAATCGTGACTTTTAAATGAGCTATTTAGGTACTTAATTTTTTTCGAGGACTTTCAAGATGATCTAGGGATTTCCCCTCTTGGAAAAAAGGCTTCCCCTGATGGTGAAAACTGTATGCCATTTAAAAACTCTAAGCCCTTTAAAAGTAATTATCTATGTTCTGAATCACCTTTGGATCAAACTCTAAGCCACGACCAGTTCATATATTCTCCTTCTCACCTTCCCCTTTTCTCACTCTTTCTCCCTTCCTCTCTCACCCATGTATCCATGACGCTGTTGGGAATAGAAAAATCAACAAGAGCCAGCCCACCTCACCAGGCTGTGGATTGAGAGACACTACATGACTCTAAGCAAGGAGAAAAGGATGGAGCTCTAAACATTCACTCGTTAACTCTGTAGTACAGGAGAGAAAGAGTATATGCCCTTCTTTCCACGTGACACATTGAGATGTTCTTTTTTAAAAAACCAGTTTTGAAGATAGTGACGTTTTGTTCTAAACTGTTCTCTTTTAGTAAAGGTAGATTTTAGAAGACAAGCATGGGGATTCTTTTCTGCGATAATATTAATGAGAAGAAGAAAAAGGTGATTATCTTTGACAGCTCTTTGTGGAAGCCTGTGGTAGCACATTCTGATTGCACGTGTGCACATAATCTCTTACGATCCAATGCAAATGCAGCTCCAAAAATATTAAATGTATATATATTTTTAAATGCCTGAGGGTATACATTGTTCTTAAGAAATTGAAGAGTATCGATACTGCTATTAAAATAATTATTAGCCTCCTGCTATGTGGCTGCAAAATATCACAAGGTGACCTGTTTTGAGACCTCCAAACCACCTGCCTGTTTAGTTAGTGAACATGAACGCAGCTCTGGAGGGGGAATGTCTGTCATTCATTGGTGGAAGGAAGCGTGGAGCAAAGAAGGGTGTTCAGCCTCTGGGCTGTGTGCCAGCCTTTTGCCTAAAAGTTTACACGAGCTCACAGCTTCCTGTCTTTGGGTTGAGGGCCATGGCAGAAAATGCGAGACATCTTTGGTGAGCAAGGAGTTCAAAGCTTGCCCTCCTGGATCACAGGAGAAAATCAGAGGAACTGAAATGCATCCTGAATAGGAATCTTAACTATGCTAACCAAAGGTAGGTACTATTAGATGGGATTCTATCAGCAGGCAACTGTACATGAGAGGAGAATAGAAAGACGTGCATCAAGACTTTGAAGGGCTGTGTTATTTTCCCAAAGAAAGACTTGGCCAAGGGCAGAAGGCATAGCTTCTTTGAAGAGCACTTCCTTTTGGTTCCCCAATTACTGTTTCATAGACAATGGACTCACGTATTCCTGATAGTGGTGCCATTGTTTAGAAAGCACCCATGGTTATTCGCAGTAATTAGGACCTCTGGAAGATGCTAGGGCGGAATTGTGTCAAGTCAGGGATGAAGAAAATGTGAAATTCAACATTGACTCCCACGTGGAAAACTGGACAGTGTGTGCTCGTGTGTTGTCTTGAAGGGAAAGGTAGAGCTGTAAGCCTCACTCCGTCCTTCACCAGGGAAGAGCAAAGTACCTCTTCATGGAAATCACGTGTATCCTTCATCAGAGAAAATGGTCCCTCCAGATCTCTAAGTCCCAAAACTGTATTCTGATTCCCCCTCCCCCGGGTTGTCTTTTCATTATATGACCTGCAGCAAATCACTTTTTCTTTTTGTGCCTCAGGTTCCTCACCTGTAAAATTGAAAAATATATATTAATAATAATAATATTAATAATAATAATAATGGTTATGTAGTACTTGTTTGTAAAGCACTTTGAGATCCTTGGTTGAAAGGCACCGTGGCAGTGCCAAAGTATTATATGGCCAAGGGGCTTATTTAAACTCTCAGTTCCCGAGGGCCAGGAACAGTTGGGGTCATTTGTGTTAGGGATGAGCTGTAAATACCGTATCTAGACAGCCTATAGTGTTGGCTATGAAGACGCAAACTATCACAAGGCTGATAAAAACCATAGTTTTTTAATGGCTACCAATAAGGTAAATATCACAATCAATGCCAAATCCCTTAGGGTGAACAGTTGGACAATATGGATAATTTGGGGGGTGGGATGGGAGTAGGAAACACCTCAAAATGCCAATGTAAAATTAACTTTACAGCAATATTCACCAGCAGAAAATGTCTTTCATATGGAATGATTTCATGTTGCTAAGAAAAAGTTCAATTTGTAGTCCTGATTTGAATATTAGAATGTTGGCTATAATAGTTCTGTTCTTACAACACATGGAATTTTTTTTTGTTTTATTTAATTTTGTTTTCATAGTGCATGTTCATTTCTACTCACAAACATGTTCTTGGTGTATTTCTTATGCAAACAATCTTCAGGCAGCAAAGATGTCTGTTACATCTAAACTTGAATAATAAAGTTTTACCACCAGTTACACACGATGGCGTTGGCATGGTTTATACGGATTCGCTTTCATCTGTGTGGCAATAGGAAATTCACACCATTGTAACATATAGACAGGCTCTGGTGAATTTAAATGGTGAAATCAAATCACCATTTAAAAAATAGGACCAAAATGGAGAAGCCTGGGTTCTCTCAATTTGCTTTGTTTTGCTTTGTTCGTTTTTTTAACCAATTCAATCTCTTATTGATAGATTTTGTGTAAAAAAAAATAATAGTTTTTTAGGAAGATCAACAATAAAAATTGTGTTTATTTCAAAAACACTTATTGAGTATCCAGTATTGAGTGTTGAGTATTGGGCAGCGATTGTTACGATATGTAAAAACTCCAGGTATTGAAGTTTAACCTTGATACCATTCAATAGCCCATGTGAGTGAGTATGTTGTGAAAGATCCTGATAAGTCGTTTCAAGATGTTTATATTAATATATTGCATGCCTTTTGTGTTTGGTTAAAATGAAATTAATCAGCAGTGTTTCCTGAAGGGTGACTTTGGGAAGAAGGAGAGGCAGTAGAAATTCATGTAGGAAAGGACTTCAGAAGATTCACCCAAGTGTTTTTAACCAACAGGAAAAACACAAAAGGCACAGGACATAACATATATGAATGACTTGTTGCTTTAGAATATTCGTTTGTAAAATTGCAAATTAATTAGTATCTACCCTCGCACCATGGTCACTTCTCGTTTTTCTGTAAACCTAAATTAACAAATCCTGTCTTTATTTTTTTTCTAACTCTCTCTTCTCCCTTGTTTTGGAAACAGCAAAGTAGAGGCTTTGAAGGGCTTTCGTCATGGTAACACTTGTTTAGAAGCTGAAGGCAACATTCTGTAGAGGGGGGACTGGTAACAATGTGGTACTTTTTTTCTTACATAGAATCTGTGATTCTTGTATCAGGGACCACTTTTCAGATAAAGTTGAATATGGTTTGTTCTCACCCAGAACCATCAGAATCCCATGTAGGGAGAAATATGTGGTCATCAGCTATTTACTGCCATTGCAGGGGAGAGGAGTTGAGTCAGGACTGCCAGCCTCCAGCACCGTTTGGTGTCCCCTGGAAGGTACGGCAGCACTCAGCAACTCTGTTGCACAAAGGAGCGGGGGAGTAGCCTGCAGTGGGTTGGGGGGAAGCCCACTGGGCGGGGACTTCGGGAGCTAGAGGTCTGTATAAAGGCAGCCTTCCCTTGGCCCTCAAAACATTGCCAAGCTGGCGTGTGTTCCCATATTTTCAGTTTTCGTGAACTGGACAAAGGGAATGTTACATAGAATCTAATTTTTAATGTCAGTGTCTGCCTTTAAAAGAAATACTGCAAGCCAAACAAAACACTTGCTCGGAGTCCACTTCACCCGTAGATTGGCAGAGTGTGACCCCTGGAGCTTGAACAATAGCGAACTCTGGTAACTGCAGGGGGGGAACTGGGCGAAGGGCTGAGGTTAGCTGCGGCTCCTCTGGGTGTTGTCTCGGATCCCAGGCGTCTCCAGCTCTGCCAGCAAGTCCGAAAGCACTGTGGTGGCAGCACCTGCCCAATTTTCTCAGAGCCAAATCTGCTTCAGACGAAAAACATTTGCACAGAGGAGAAATAAGCCCAGTTTTTTTAATGCAGTTCTAATTACTTTGTCCTGTTGCTCTCCCTCTTTGTAACCCCAAGTACAACTTTTCTTCCTTTGCCATGCTGGTGTGAACGAAAAACTATGGAAAACAATTAAAAGTTGCAAATGTTAAATATTCAGTCATGTCCAAGAAGTCCTGCTATTCCCCTCCATGTCGTACTTCAGAGTGAAACTAACAAAGAAAAGTACACTGTTCCAGGAAATGGGAAAGAAGGAGCCCTTTGTAGTGGGTGGTTTTAACAAATAGAGAACTTTTAAAAGTAGAAATAAGTGATTTTATAATAGAATATTTTGCTAGTTTCATAATACTCTTTAATATACTCAAGTTGTCAGTAATCTGAAAGTCACCTTCCATAAACATTGTAGTATTTATATAGAATATATCTTATAAGGTAACAACCCATTCTTTCAACTTCCAGCTCAGTAACAACAACGAATGATGAACCAACGCTAACTTTTTTCTTTAGGTTCAAGGTAGAGACTGGGATAGCAAGGCCTATTAGAGAGAAAATGTAATCGAAAATTTTTAATTATTTCCACAAATAGAAGATGAATTTCCAAGTTAAATCCACATCACCATTAAACTGTAAGCAATTTCCCAGGGATATTTATGAGCAGAAGATCCACAAATACATCACAGACTTATTCTCAGAATATGCGCCACTTCTTATGTGAAACCGGTGTCTCCCCTCATCCTATTCACACAGTAGCTGATTTTTTAGTGTAATGTGCAACCAACGGTATTTCCTTCAAGCTTAAATTTCCTTACATGCTTGCTTTCCACATAGCATGTACTATTCCCCAAGGAATTAATGTATCATACAAAGCTCAACTTGATATGATCATGATGGTTGGTTTCTACAATTTTATTTCTTACAATCGCCTTGATGATGATTTTCTCTAGTGAAATTATTATTGCCATGCATTTGTTCTTGGGGATGACACACAGGACAAGCCCAGGCATCGTGTATTTATTCAATAAATGCCAATAAATGACATTGGTATCGATTGATAGGGCCTTTACCATGTACCAGGCACTATCGCAGACATTTGGACTATCTCAATGAAAGAAAGCAGGCCCAAACTCCCATTTATGTAGAAGGGAGGTAGACAATAAACATACATATAAGATAAATATGTGAAGACCATTTCATGTTAGAGGATGATAAATTATTTAGACAAAAATAAGGGGAGTGGATGGATGTCATATTCACTATTGTCTTCATTTAAGCCTAGACTTAAAGGAGGGAGTAGCAGAGTAAACAGCTGGTACAAAGGCCCTGAGGTGGGAGAATTACATGGTAAGTTCATGAAACCAAGGAGGCCAATGTGACTGGGTAGGTAAACCGTGGAGGGGAGAGAGAGTATTTAGAGATTCACTTGGACACCAAAATGGAAGTGGGAGGAAATGAGATCAGTTAAGACATTGTAGGCCCTCTTGAGGATTGTGTCTTATTTTGTCTGAAGTGGGGAACTAGTGCAGTGTTTTGAGCAGAGGAGTGTTACTTGATCTATATTTTAATGGAACCATTCTCCTCTGTTTGAAATAAATCATAAGAGGTAAGAATACAAGGGGAGAAGCAAGGAGACCAGGTTGGAAGCCAATTTACTAATGTCTACAAGAGATGAGAGGAGTAAAGAAGCAGTTGAAATTCCACAGACTGTTTTGAAAATACAGCAAACAAGACCTGGATGTAGGGTGAGGGAGAAAGAGAAGAGTCAAGAATTATTCTAAGACTTTTGGTCTGAGCAACTGGAAGAACAGATTAAACAGACCATTCTTGGAGTGGGAAAGCAATGGAGTTTAATTTTGAACAAATTACCTTTAAGATCCAAATAAAAAGGACAAGTAGACTCTTCTATCTGAGTTTGGAGTTGGAAGTCAGATAGCCTTGGCATATAGACAGTATTTAAAATCGTGATAGTGGCTGAGATAATCAAGGGAGTATAGAATTAGAGAAGGAAATATGCCCAGTATCTGAAGCCATGGAAATGAGGAGACACAAGCAACAGAAACCAAGGATGGAGGGCCTGTGAGATAGAAGGAAAACCCAGGGAGTAAGGCATCATGAAAACAAAATGAGGAGGGAGTGAATGATCTAGAACATGCTGCTGAAGGGTCAAGCAGGACAAATACAGAGGATTGATCATTAGCCTTAACAAATGAAGGTCACCCACGGAATGGGCTATATCATTTGTGGGGCCCAGAGCAAATTCAATATTCAAGGTCCCCTTGTCAAAAAATTAAGAATTTCAGGATGGTGACATCAGAGCCCTGGTCGACAGTGCCTTGACAAAAAGCAGTTTGGTGAGATGGGTGTAGAAGCTTGTTGAAATAAATTTAAGAGAGACTAGGAAGAGAGTCTTGGAGAAGTAAGACGAGAAACCATCTGAGGCACTTTGCTCTAAAGGAGATCAGAATAAAGGGTTGATAACTGGCACGAGATGCTGAGTCAACAGAGCCTGTTTCTGTTCTGTTTTGTTTTAGAACGGGAGAAATAACATGTTCCTTCGCTATGGAGGATGTTTCAGTAAGGAAGGCCTTACTCATTCATCTTACAAGAGAGAGGAGAAAATAGTGGGGTGATGTTCTGTAGTGGATGGGTAGGTGAGAGGAAGTAGGATCAATCTTATGCCCAGGTGGAGAGGGTGACTTTAAAAATTAAATAATAGTTCACACTCATAGTTATAGTTGGCAAAGCAGACAGTGTAGACACAGATGTTGGTGCATGTGTGGATGTGATACCTGAGTCCCCCAAAACTCAATTTCCTTGATAAAAATGTTTTGAGGCACTACTGTCTTGCTTATTACTCCATTTAGAACTCCAAGGTACTCTGTGGGAAACATATCTCAATGCATTTGAGTGTCAGGATAAAGTCAGAAAAACTCACTTGACTGAAGCTGGTATTTAAATTGCCCTTTAAAAATTGCTTTTGTAAAAATCTGTGCCAACATAATTCATTCTGTTTAGTCGGTTCAAAAATATTATTTCTTATTGTCCTAAATTTTAAGAAATATTGTTTGAACCACAGCATGCACTTTGTCATGCTAACAAGGAACACCTTAGGAAGAGCTGTGTTCTTAGTTTCCCTTAATAGGGTCTTACAAATTTCTGGACATACACCCAGTAAAATGCAGGGTTTTACCAAGTTTTCCTTGTGGTTGGTTTTTTTCAGTGAATAAATTCAAATTTGTTGAGTATTGATTCTGGATTCAGAACCATGAAAGAGCAGTAAAAGACAATGAGTTAAAATTGAGCAAAGAGACAATGAGTTTTAAACGAGTTAAAATTTGGGGCAAACTTGATTTTTATCCACAAATCTACAGTTAAGTGATAAGGTTGCTTAGTTATAAAACTTTTCTCATTTCAGAATATTTTCTGAACCTTTCGTTGTTGCCTTTCATTTTGTTATTCATTTTAGCCCCCTTAACAAAAAATGATTTCCATTATCTTAATAAAGTTGTAGTAAAATATTAGGAGAAACTTACCTGTTATTTCCACTATGACTTTTAAAAATGAGATAATTGTTCCTGGGAAAGGCTTTGGTTATTTGTTAACAGTGCAACTTCTAAGTAACTTCTTATCTAATAGGGGTAACTTCGAAGAAAGCACTTAGAAAGGATAGCTTGCCTTAGATATAAAATAAAATAAAAATAAAGACTAGAAATTTAAAATGAAGTGAACTTCAGTGACCCACGTTCATGCTTTAGAGAACGAAATTTGTTTAGTTTTTCCTACAGTGCATTGTTCTTTAGCTTGTGTTCTAGCAATTAGCCAATGATATCAATGAGGTTTTGTTTATTTTCTATTTATTTATTTATTTATTTATTTATTTATTTATTTATTTATTCTATTATAATTTTTTGGCCTTTGTTTTGTTTTGGCCAGCAGCAGCTGTCTTGCTCTAGAATCCAGCAATTACACATATGCAAGTCGCCTCACTGGCAATGACAGTTGTGTAACATCATTGAAAAACACAATTGAAGTGCATTGCCAAGTATACTTACATTACTGACAGATGATGGCAATTAGGGCTTCAGTATTCTCAAATGCAGTGGAAAAAACTTTTTCTGAATTGGTGCCAGTTTGTCCTGAATTCCTGGACAGTCTCATACTTAAAGCCTGCAGTTAAGCTTTCCTGGATGTCTTGGATGGCGGTCGTCCACAGCAGAAGCATGGGGAAGCCTTCCTCACTCAGTGCCTTTCAAACACTGTTACCTTACTGGCATCTAACTGTCCAAAAGAAAATAGATTGCCATTTCTTTTTGAAGACATGGGATTGTTTTTTTTTTTTAATTCTAGTAATTTATTTTTTATGGTATAAAGAGGTAAAAAACATTTTACCTTTTTTAATTTCATTTTTATTGTTTTTGTTGTTCAAGTACAGTTGTCTCCACTTCCCCATCATTGCTTCCCCCCTCCCCACCCGCCCCCACCTGCCACCCTCAATCCTACCCCCTTGGGCTTTGTCCATGGGTCCTTTATACAAGACATGGGATTCTTGATGACCCACAGTTTTCTTTGCTACTTGAAACATTATTTCAGGAAATTAAGGTTTGGTACAAACAAAACTTCCAGGAACATTTTCTTTGACTCAAATCAAAGGCTTAACACCTTAACATACTCTTGATAGACATATTTTCATGTCAATTAGTTAAGTTTAAAGACTGGACACATTATTTGAACAAGGCACATTCCAGAATGTCTCTTTCCCAGACTATAAGCACTCAAGTACTGAAGCCACTAAAACTTCCTCCTTTTAACCTCCTGCCCTCAACCACTTTAACTTCAAAACCAAACTCTAAAATGTTGTGTAATTAACAAGAATTGTTCTCTTCAAGACAAACGCCAATATGCAGCTCTGTTGATGCTTAACTCGGTTGTAGAATGTTCTTTTATGTAGAAATAGATTTTTAGTATTTCTTAAAGGCACAAACACCCAGAGAAAAAGAGCACTGTTTGTTGGCACATGCCATTGTCATGGTCATTTTAACATGAACCAAGAAATATAAATCAACATTTTAAAAGGAATAATACTTTGCATTGCGTTTAACTTTTTTTATGGCCTGAAATGAACACATGAGAGATAACAACAACTAAAACTAAATCATAACCTTAAAAGTTATTTTGACATGTTGACTTCTATTTAGAGCGCAATTTGCATGAAAACCTCAGAAAACTTTTATAAATAGTTTCCACAATTTCAAAAACTTGAGATGCTACTAAATATTTAGAGTCTAATCAGCCACCAAAGAAATTTTTATTTTCCATTTTTTAAACTGCATTTTCCCCTAAAGTCATATTTATTGATATAAATAAATACACAGCAATACACTACATTAAAGCAAGTCAGTGCACACATAATCAGCCACTTACCACTTACCAAACATGCAAAGTTTATGAAAGCAGACAACCAGTGCAATCTGCCCAGTGTTCCTGTAAAAAGCCAAGGTTAGCTGGCTCCTTAGGGCTTCTATACAGATTCTCTCATGTAAAGAATTAAACTCTGCACCTGTCCATTTTTCTCTTTCCCATGATGACTAAACTTAGCCTTACCCACAGACTTTTTAAAAATGGGTTCTCAATGTATGGTGTTCTGTCCCAGTGGGTTTGGTGGTCAACACAACAACTAAATCCGTATTTATTTTTTAGATTTTCAAAACCTCTCTCAAAATGCTACAAACAGAAAATATAATCTTCACAAAGACAGTGAGCACATGCAAAAGTTTTAATGAATTCATTCAAGAGAGAACCAACAATATGACAAAGCTGGTTCAAAAGAGGATCTGAAAGACTGAAAAAATGCTGAAATAAGATTGCTAAATTAGGTACAGCATGGTCCATGTCCTGCTTGGCAATAATGATCATCATCTCTTGGTTATCTTCGTTACTGGATAGAAACCATTTGTATCTCCTTTGGACAAAAAGTCATTGAGACTGATCAATTTTCTATAGGTAACTTTATGGAGATGTAAAATAATAATGAATAGTATATTCTTCTGGAGAGTATAATGATAATAAACCTCAAGTAATAAACTTTCAGATCATTCTTAGTATGAGCTTAGAGGATAAACTAGTTATTTTTGTCCTTTTCCAAATTTAGTTATTCTTAATATATAGAAGAATTTTTTAATTAAAATATTTGCTTCTTTTCCTAGTATGTAGTTTGCAGAAATGAAAGTTACATCTCCCTGTGAGTTACACTATGAACTACAGTTATGTAAAATAACACAAATGTACCTTTTTTACAGAAAACAATTTATTTTCTTTTCTAGACTTATAATTGAAACAATTTACCACAATTTAAATACAAATTTACTCAAGAAAAATTCCTACTCACAGCTTTATAATCAGTTATAAGAAATCTCATAAAAAATATGAAGATAAAAACTAAGATATTGAAAGTAAATTTATGGGGAAACAAGTAGGTATTTTTTTATGTTTTGAAGTGGGTGATGTCTCATAAAAATGTCACAGGAGACTCAAATTCAAGCAAGACTTTTCTGGTCTTGCTCAATATTTTATGAATCACTATAACTTCCTTCTTTTTCAAAGCATCAAGGAGTGTACCAAAAATTCCCCTTTGAGCCAGAGTATGTTCTTGATATTTCTCTTAGGAAATTACAACAAAATCATTCTCCCACCCACTACTATTTATACTTATCTTTGCTATTCTAACCATTATTTCCTTACTAAGGGATTGATGGTGCAGATGCTAATTACAGGCAATTTCTTCTCCAATGACTTGCCTTTGGTCTAATTCAGAATATGTTTTTATATCTACCAGAAGAGGGCAGGGAAGGGAAGTGGAGGTAAAATTACATCTGAATGATTTTGTTGCATAAGATCAGAAAAGACAAAGCACAACTTTCTGCTTTGTTCTTTTTTCCTAGAATTCCATTCAGTAATTGTGGGCATTCAATAAATATTTTTGATTAAATGGAATCATTTGTTAGTGGTACTGAAAATGTCTAATGGGGGAAGAGATTTTAACAACAACAACAACAAAGAAAGTAATATTTGGAAGATTTGAGGGGATAAAAAGTCTTTAGAATTGCTTTCCTTTTTCCCATTTAGTATCTGTGGAAATTCTTTTAAACATAATGGTCACTGGATAAATACTTGCTGATTTCTTCCAGAAGGGTCAAAGACGGTGTATTTAAGCAAGACCTGGAATGTTCAGGACGATCTATATCCCTAAAATGCACCCATAAGGAACTGCCAAATCCAAGTTTGTTCTCGACTCATTCATGGGTGGGCCTTCCAGGTTAGCTACATCAGAATCAATGAAAGTTCTCTAAGTGCCTCTACCAACTTCTCTTCTTACGTCAATAAGGATACTTTTTTAAACAGAAGTCCCCCTGACATTTCCCTGCCATTGAAGGTGGGTAGCAATTTGTGGGCTTAAGTACACATTCTAGATATTCTATTGGGAAACTTTGCCTTTATTTAATTTTCAACTTAATAATTTCCTATTCCTTTCTTTCTAAATGTATTCAGTTGTGTTGAAAAAAGATTTATTGACCACCTGTCCTGTGATAGCTCTATATATTGCCCTATAATGTACTACGTGAGTAGATCCCACCGACATAATAAAAACCTGGGACCCATCCTAGCTATCTCCCTTTTGCTCACCGCCCTTTTTTAACCTGCTGATCAGTTTTCCTATCTGTCATCTATGCTCTGCATCTCTGTCTCAGTTTAAGACACCTGTCCTCTAGGTCATGGCTATCCATAGTCTTCTACCTGAATATAACTTTCACACAGCTGCCAGGTCAACTCCATGAAAGGCAAAGCTGAGCTCGTCATTCACTCACATTCAGACCTGCCTCCTTCTTAGTTTACAGAATAAAACACAAGGTGTTTAATGTTGTAAAGTCTTCCATGTGTGGCCCTCATTGATCTTGATAGCTCATTATATATTAACTCCCTGATAAAACTACACCATTCTAATGTCACAAACATATCAAGGACTTCTCCAGGCTACATCATGACTTGTAATGTTGCCTCTGGTTGCAGGGCTCTTCCCACATTTATTTGCCAACCTTCCTCATGACTGAGCTGTCGAGACTCACACCGGACATGATCTCTGCCATAACTTCCCTGAACAGAGTGCCGGAAACTCCCCTCCTCTGGGCTCCCGGGTGCGTGCCTGCCTTTTGACTCCCAGCACAGGGACAGTTTGCGTCCTTACAAGAGTGCCGCACTTGAAATGTGGCCAGCATGATTGAGCAACTGATTATTTCATTTTATTTTATTAAAATTAAATAACCATACATGGCTGGTGCTATTCTATAGGGTGGCACAGCCCTAGAGTCTTCCTGAAGGGAGTTTCTTACTATGTGGTCGACCACACAGAAAACAACACCAGCAGCTTTATATCCTTTCTTGACCTTTGTTTCAATGGTAAAAAGCTCAGTAATTAATGATAAGCACTTTATATGTATGTGTATTCATGTTATAAGCATCAAAAGGGGTCATTTTTTTAAAAAAACATCATTTTTACTAATCTCTCAAATAATTTACTTTGACAAATATACTGAAGCCACTTTATATTATAATAATAAGCCCTCTGCTTCTGTAGTCAGCTGAAACATGCTTTTCTTCATAGGCCTTTTTAACCCCTGTGAAAAACTGATTACACTTCATTTGATCTCAGGTTTATAGTTTCAGAGTATTCATGTATTTCTGGACATTATTGGTGGTTTCATAAAACAAGGAGAGAGCAAAAGCTGTGAATAATTTTCAAACTTCAACCTTCATTTCAATATTTTTAAATTTAACTGACAAGGTAATTATCCCAGAAATTGTCCTAACTAAATGATTTGTGAAACTATGATTGTCCCATTAAAATGACAGAGCGCTCAATCAGGAGAGAAAAATGGTTCTCTGAGGTTTGGCCCTATTAAACAGGTTCTTTATATTATTAGCCACTTCTCCTTTTGAATGTGTGCAGCTGTGTGTTTCTGGGTACGTGAGAAAAAAGTGTCACAGCCGGAAGATGGCTCATGTTAATGGAGAGCAGTGAGACCGAGGGCGGAAAGCAGGTTCTGCGGGCTGCTTCTGGGGGCAGATTGCCTGATTGGGGTCCCACCGTGTTACACCACACCAGTGGTGTGATGGAAAGAGTTCAGTTGCCCACCCTCTACCCGACTTCACTTATCTATAAAAGGAGATGCTAGTTTGATCAGTCATGCTGATCTGGATTGCGCTACAGGAAAACCCCACACAGGTGAATTGCATGAAGCAACAGGCGATTATTTTTTTTGCTAACACGATATGCTCATCTCTGATCGGCTGGGGGCTCTGTTTCACATTAACTCAAGGAGCCAGGTAGACACAGCAGTCACTCTCTGGAATTTTGCCAGTCACCATGCAGTCACCAGAGGGGAAAGAGCCCAGAAAGGTTGTCTCCAGCCAGTGCACTCACCTGGAAATGACCCACATCACTTCCCCTCATAAATCACTGGCCAGATGTGGCCCGAGGCCTTACCCTGTGCACAAGGGGGAGACTGTACTACCCAGTGACAAGGCACTAATTATTACCATAATAATTATACCTATCACATACACTCAAGTGTTACTTTACACAAATTACTTAGAACAGGACCCGAAGTAGGTTATTATTTTTAAGTGAAGAGCAAATGCATGAAGTGTGAAATTAGATGATTCCAATTTTGCATCAAACTAAATGATTTTAGTACTCCAAGTCTTCTAAAATCAACTAATCTGAGGGGGGGGTGATAGTGAGATAATCCAGAGGGTCATTGCTTTCCTTTGTCAAGTACAACCTCATTTAGTAGGATACTTTGATTATAATTCCTTCATGCCAGACCATGGTCATTTTGGGATTCGTCTGTACATTCAACAAGTATACCCAGGCCCTGAGCTGTGTGCTGCAGGTGCAGCAGTAAGCAAAACAGACATGGACACTGCCTTCCTGGGAGATTTGATGTTAAATTTAACACAGGCAGGCAGGCACTCAGGAGAGTCGTGAATGCTAGTTAGAATTTCTACATAGGTGACAGAATTGATGAGAAGTGTTGGGGAATTTGACAAGTCTTATTCATTCATTCCTTCACTCACTTCATTTACTTATTTAATGGAGCTGCCTAACCTCCACAGATAACATGGACTTGGACACTGAGCAGTGCAAGGGAACCTGCTGAATATTCTGGATTGCAGGAGGCTTCTAGGCTCTGAAACAGGAAGGAGGAAATCTCTCTAATGGTGGACTGTGACTTTCTCAACTCCTGGCTATTCAGGGAGCATATACAGCATGAATACACTAGACAAAGGGGTGATTTGGGTCCAGGGCAGGAGAGAGCAGGAAAACACAACATTTCACCATGCTCTTCAGAACGATGCACAATTTAAATCTTATAAATTGTTCATTTCTGGAATTCTCCATGTGATATTTTCAGAGTGCATTTGATCATGGGTAACTGAAACCGAGGAAAGCAAAACTATGTATAAGGTGGAAGTGAGGGCTACTGTATTAGCAATGTTTCATAGCCTTTTCTTTCATTATTGGTGCCCTAAAAGGTAATTTTGTGTGCTTTTTCCTAATTCCCACCACATCATGACATTTTAACAGTGCAGTTATGTATCTGATTTTTTTTCTGGAACCTTCGGAGGGCCATAACCATTGTGATAGCTGTGGGATTTTCATCCCCAATAATTAATGTCCACTACCTGAGGGCAGTATTGTCACTTCTCACCCCAACAGGGAGATGGAGGTGGGATCAATGCATTGAAGATAAAATGTAGAGGATAAGTAGCTTAAGGGTGTGACTGAATTCATTACACTTTTTCTAAATAGGTCAAAACTACAGAATAAAAATAGCTCAGAACCATGAAATGAATAATACCCTTTTGGACTATATGCACCTATATAACCATACCTACATTCTACTGATGCTCTTTTTAAGTGTCTTTTTGAATGCTGTTAGGCGAAGCAGTCAAGACAATGCCTCAAAGACTTTGTCTCAAGGTCATTTTGGTTAACAAGCATGGAGTACACACAAAATCCTCCTGTTAACAAGCATTGTTCAGTTTTCTCCCCATTTCAGCCCTGCCCAATACAACAAAGGGCCATAATTCACCTTATCAGTAACTGCTCAATGGGTGCTTTGTGTGTAATAATGGAGACCTTTCAGTTTTCACTTCTGTACAAAATAATGCAATGAACATCTGTATGTATAAAAACTTGCCACATCCATTTTGATGTGAGCAGTCTTTAATATAAGTCCAGTTGAGATTATCACATGAAAAATGATAGCTATCTTATTTAACAGAATTAATCATTACATGGTCAGTCTTTGTGGAATTCCATAGTTTTCAGCAAATAAAATAGGTTTAATATAAACCTATTTTTAATATAAACCTATGGTGGAGGTGCTCAAAAGGCACTTCCAGTTATAAGGTAAATAAGTTTTAGGAATATACTGTATGACATGGTGACTATAGTTAATAATAATGTATATTTGAAAGTTCCTAAGTGAGTTGAACTTAAACATTTTTATCATAAAAAAATTAGTAACTGTGGTGATGGACATTAACTAAACTTATTCTGTTAACCATTTTGTGATATATGCACATATCAAATTCTTATGTTGTACACCTAAAACTAATACATTATATGTGAATTATAGCTCAATTTAAAGAAAAGAAAAAATACAAGTTTTGCTTTTTCCTTACTTATTTGTTAAAAGTAATCCCTATTTTTACATTATAGAAAAAAATAAAATTATTTTGCTTGAAGACCAGGAAAGTGGTCAAAAAATATTTCCTTATCTTTGACTCCATGATAAATGTGCAGTCTGGTCTCATGGATTGGTGGCAATGATCTGTAAATTATGTCTGGGTGTAAAAATACCTGCCGCTTCCCCGTGAGTAAAAAGGCTTCCTGCAGGAAGATAGGCATTAGAATATTTTACATTGCTACACAGGCCTTTCTGTTTAAAAAAGGTAGAATTCTTAGAAAACGGCACGTGTAGAAAGATCACAACATGTAACATCTCTGAGAAGCTGGGCAAGAGAAAATCTGTTGCTTAAAAACAGAAAGGAGAAAAGTGGGGCTGGGAGAAGATCTAGAAGACAATTAACCACTTGCTCCACTTTCCCTATGAGTTTAACCCATTGCAAAAAAAGTCATAAAAAACCTATCATTGGCAAAGCATCCATTTTACCATCTAAAGAACAAACTTCACTGCTCATCCCATGTGGATGGAAAATGGCACAGGCCTGAAAGGAGATGATGATGCTCTTAGCTTCCCCTTGAATTAAACTCACCTGCACCATAAATGAGTTACCTGATGTGTCTGCCCAGTCAGAAGTAGCAACACTAGAACACAGATGGAGGAGACCTGGGTATTGATGAAAAAAGGCCTTTCGTGTTTTGGACAGCACAGTGGTTCTCAAAGAACCACAATACCAGCCTTACTTGGGATCCTGTTAGAAATGCAAATTCTTGGACCCTTTCCCCAAACTAGTGAATCAGAAATCTTGGAAATGAGGCCCAACAATCAGTTTTATCAAGTTTTCCAAATGATTCTGGTACCCATCAAAGTTTGAGAGATGCTGCTCCACATAGGGAAAGAGGACATACAAGACACCTGTGGTCTTGGAAACAGAAAACAAGTCCTGCTTCCTGTGTCTGGGAAAAAGTTACCCCCACCTGTAACTTGTTTCATTGGATATAAGATTCTCACCCATCAGATAAACTCTCTTTACCTGATGGGGGAAAGTGTGAAAGAACTCACTTCTTCGGAAGCCAAAGGGAAAGGCTGAGAAGAGGAAAATTCCTCTAACCGTGAAGGAATTGGCTGTTCGTCTGTATCTAAGGTAAACCCAGGCACCTGCCCATCAATAGAGTGGGGACAACTAAAGGGGACCCACTGCTATATGGATTTGTCTTTCCCTTCTGGCCTTTTCGACCAGGGTTCTGAAAAATACGTGGTCATTGTTGATTGGTATGCATGTAATATGTTCAAAAGCTAAATCAAACAAGGCTGTCTCTCGTAGTGTCTTCTAAAGCTGCTCAGATATCTAAAAAATATTTGAAAATTGCAAAGTCTTCAAAGTTTAGGATAAAGATATTTCCTTTGTCAGTATCAAAAAAAGGGGGGAGGAGGAAAAAAAGAAAGGAAGGAAGAAAAAAGAAAAAGGTTAAAAGGTATATTTATTCTAAATACATAGAAAGAAACCAGAGGACGAGAAGAGGAAAAGACAATAGCCTAGATAAATAAATATGAACATGAAATTTTAATGACAAGCATTTAAGCCTATATTTGCACAGCACTTCTCCATGGAATATGTAAGTATTAGTGTCCTAATAAAATGAATAAGAGTTTGTTCTGTGGTAAAATAGGAGTTACTAAGAAACAGTTAAGAAAAAATAGAACCATGAACTTAACATTAACCATAAAAGCTGTTCTTCTTTAAAAAACAATATTATTATTCTATTAGATGATAATAGAAATACTATTGTATATATGTGTATAGGCACATATGTGTGTCCCGTATGCTCAAATAAGTTTGAAAAATACTAAGTTAAGCTAAATTACTTCCTTTTCTGCAGAACTACTCAGAGGCTTTAGATATGCTAATATGCACTTTAAGTTTCCGAGGTACAACATGCAGCATTTCTCAAAACTTGTTTCACTATGAAATTGTTATTGTTCTACACATCTGCCATCTCTGATCAGAACCAATTTAGGAAACGGTGACTCATTTTGGCTAAGCCTTAGTAGATGTTTATGTCTTTTCAGACTAGCTGATATTACAGGGAAATGGCACCGTCCCCTGATCACTCGAATCCCCAACTGAATAATGTAGTTACTCACTAAATAATGGAGAATTAAATATACATTCTACATAACTTATCCATCTGTTATCACATCTGGATTTTTCAGCTTTACTTGTATCCTCCCTTTCTTTGCTTTTTGGTATATGGAATTGATTTCACATTCTACTTCCACAAATAGTTATTAAACACTTACAGAAGGTCCTGAAGTTCAAATGGAGGTAAATGTAGGTGGGAGAAATGGAATAATAGGACCCGTTTCTTAGGAGTTGCAACATGGGTAAACCATGGCTCCATGCAGAGAACCAGTGCTGAAAAGCACTTTATAGATTATATCATGCAAACAAAATATTTTCTTTGAAACTTCTCCATCTACTCTTGAAGTAGGGTAGCATTTTTTTTAAATATAAAGTTTTTTTTTCTCCTACACTTTTTCTCTCTCACTTTATCCCCTTTAAGCTGATACTGAACTCATTGCCTTAAGGAAGGAAAGCAATATGTCAGAGAGTAAAAAAAGAGAAGAGTTTTCGGAGCTTATGGTTTTCAAATGTGTCAATCTATTTAGATTTTACTTCATGCTTTGAAGCAAGCAAAAGAATTTTTTCTGCCCTTGGAAGGAATAGAGATGAGGCAGAGATACTGAGAGGCAGAACATAGAGAACCCAGAGGGAGAAATCCTGTACTTGGGAGCCCAGCGAAGCCCAGGCAATGCTAAGTCCTCAGAAAGGGCTTGGTGCAGTGCGGTGGTAGGTCTGGGGACTGGGCCATTCAAACAGCTTCTCAGACATTTTCATGCTCTAGCAGGGCAGGAGGGCAGCCCTACCAGATCCTAGAAGCTTGAGACTTCTCCCAATTACATGCCCCAAAACTTAGAAGCCCAAGGAAAACAGGAACCCCCAAATAACTGTTTCTATTTTTCCAGTGAAATGGGAGTTCATATGAGATTGTCAGACCCTCTAAAGAAATATTTTGTCTGAATTTGTAGACTGAAGTTCATAACTATTCTATAAGACAGGAGCTTCCTGGTACCAGAACAATTTAATTCTATTCAATAGGTAAGACTTAATGACTAAAATAGTATGCTATATTCCCCTATAATCTGTAAAAGAGAGTTAAAAAAAATCAAATCTTAAGAAAGTTAGGAAAGAATCTTTTTGCTATATAGTTTTGTGACATTTTAGGTGCAATTGATCATTTTCCCTGCTGTTTTTAGGATGTTAAAGGTGAGAAAAATTTCATTTTCAAAAGAAGTCATGCAAGTCAACACAGAAAGTTCACACTGTGAAAGAGCAAGGTAGACGGGCCCCAAGATCGGAGCTCTTTCTTTAACCCTTTCTCTGCAGCACAAACTCTAAAAACCCAGAATACTATGGGTTCGATGGGTAAAAAACAAATCAAAAGCATATCCAAATCAAAATAAGATTACCATGCTTTCCAAGTAATGGTAGTCCTATTTCAAATAAGTAAAATAGTTGACATAAGAGAAGGTAGAAGAAGAAATACAAGAGCTTGTTATCACAGATGCTGAATCATAATTTCCTCAGTTAAATGCTTACTGAACTGTTTCCAGTTCATGACATTCCTTTAAAGAGCTTTGAATGGGATCCACCTCCATTCCCAACTCTTATTTCCAACCCCACTGGGTTTTGCCACCCAGAAGGTTCTCTACGGGGAGAAAAAGGCAAACACGGGGAGAGAATCAGCAACTCTTCTAGACGTTGATAGTGTTGATTGGGAAACAGCAATTTTCATTCTTTTCAGCAGTGTTCTCAAATCTGCATAGGAAAATCACTGGAGAAGATTAAAAACAAAAACAAAGCACTCATGGTATTACTTGTACAAGGTGTTGTCTTGTGACTTCATCCACTGAATAAAAATCTATAGCACAGATTGCTTAGTTGGCTCCCAATATTCACCCTCCCTCTTTGCATACACAGCAATGGCTGACGAGGAGCCAGGCCCTGTTCCAGATACCAAGGATACACCAGGGAAAACAACAGATGACCAATGAGATGGTGTGGAGATATTGTATGGGACTTCCTGGGAAACTTTTAAACTATGAAAGAGAGAGCTTCTTCCTCTCTTTATTTTTTTTCTGCTATCTAAAACATGAAGGCAGTATCGGAAACTTAAGCACTTGACATGAGACTGCATGGAAGCTACTGGAGGCAGAGTGAACCAAAGAGGAGGTGTTGGTATTACTGCTGAATGAAGTCCTCATTCAAGAACCACAAGAGAGGAGAGAAGTGGGCAGGATGAGTCAGACCATAAACAGCTTCAAACACCTCTTCACAAGTTAAGGATTTATCCTGAGGTTAAAGAGAAAGCTGATGACTGGATTCATGACCTAGAAAGATAACTCCAGAGGCAAAGTAGAACATCTGGTGGGTAGAGAAAAGAGAGAAGGGAGAACCAAGTCAGTTTGGAGACACTCCCATGACAGGCGCGTTATGCTGCTCTCTTAAACGAGGAAAGTGCATTGAGGGTAGAGAGAGACTTTTGAGGTTGAATTGTCTCAGCTGGGATGAATAAGGGTTTTTAGTAGAGAAGTGTTTAAATTGATTTTTTATGTTTCTGGCCCTACCTGGGAGAACAGAGAGAGAGAGAGCAGAGAGTGAAAGAAGGAAGAAGAGGAAAACCTGGGCATGGACATATGACTTGCCTTGGTCAGCCTGGGTCCCAGAGAAAAGAGCCTACAAAGCAATCACTTCTGAGCTGTGACAGACACGCTGCCCCCCACTGGGGTGACAGTGTGGCACACTCTGTCCTCAGTAGACCCTCTTTTCTTTTTTCAATAATGGTATTTATTTTCTTAATTAAAAAACATTTGCCTTTTCAATCTTTATGCACTTGTTTAATAATAATAATATAGGAATGTAATAAACACATAACTTTTTTCTCTTTCTCCTAGAAACCCACTTTTCAGAGGTGACCTTGATGACACTTGTGTAAATGGATTGACATATATGTAATATGCATGTAAATGTAAACAGATAATTTAAATCATATCGTGACATCTCTCTCTGCATTAACCCTTTCTATTTACTAACATGCTGTGGAGATAGTCAAATATTAAAATATTCAGCTCTTCCTTATTCGCATAAATTTTTCATAGTATTTTATTTTGGGGTTTATCATAATGTAAATATTACTCTACTGAGAGACATGTAGTTTGATTTGGGTTTTTCTGATAATAAACAATAGATGATGAGCACCTGCCATGCCCTTACACACACCTGCAAATATTTCCCTAGATTAGAATCCTAGAAGTAGAATTTTTGGGGTCAAGTAGTAAGCACATTTTAAATTTTCATAAATACTGCCAAACTGCCCTCCAGAAAGTCTACTTCAATTTATAGTCTCATCAACAGTGTATAAGAATCCAGATGTGTTTCTTACTTTAACATTTTCTCTTTGTCCCCTTTGCCCAAAGGCTCAGCGTTTTGCTCTTCGGCTATCTAGAATCATGAGTTTTGGGAGTATGTGTGTGTGTTTGAAAAATGGTTGGGTGGGGCAGGGTGGGAAGATTTGAAATAATCCTCATTTTTCTTCGCTTGGAATTTTTTTGTTCAGAACAATATTTCTCCTCACCTTCACTTAAAATTGTATTATTCATCATTGCCTCATTACCAAATCCTTTGCTATTGTTGAGGTCATTATGCCCTTAATTCAATACATACTCATATTTTATATCTCTTCAAGAGCATTTGGAGATTTTCATATAGAGTGTGTGGCTATCGCTGTATGGTTGAATAGAGTATTCCTCTTCCATGTCAGAAGGTCATATGTTTGGGGAGTACATTCATAGACTTCCAGTAAAGTCGAACCTGTTTTAATGTCCAGTAAATAGAGGACAGATTGAGCTCAGTTATTGAGAATCTCTGTTGATATGCAGAAATCCTATAACAAAGTTCTATCCTGTTCCGAACGTAAGGGTCAAATTGGAATCCTACTAAACTGACTTTTAATTGTCACGTGTTCATTGTTCCAACTTATTAGCCATAGACTTCCTGATTTCTAAACTGGATTAGCTCCATTTCTCAAAAACAATCCAATGTTTCTCCAACCACTGTACTCCTCATAGCTGGGTGGTTTTAGGACTGCCTGTCAAGACTGAATTTGATGGGGAACAACAGTACATTAACCTGAGTTTCAAATTCTGTGCTGCTTCCTTCGTCACGTGTAACTGAGGTTTTTATCACATGCAACTGTGCTTTAATTTGGGCTAAAAATATTTCATGATCTCTGAACTATACTTATTTAGGCAAATAATTTTATGCTAGATTGGAAAACTAAGAGAAATCGCGTCACCCCACTATAGAGCTGCGAGAGTTACTGCGATCGGCTTTTCTGCGGAGCCCTGCTCGTCCCTCCTCACCTTTTCCTTCGCTGTGCTCCGTGTATTTTTCAGAGCCTGACACTACAGATGGTTTGGAGATTATGTCTCACCACTGACTGATCTATCCAGGCTGTTCCCACTTTTTTAAATGGTGAACTGAGACCAGTGCAAGAGTCTCATTTATCAGTCTTTTCTCAGTGAACGGTCATTTTTCCTCTATTTTCAAAATAGTTTCTATTCATTTGCTTGTCAAGTAGTCCTCCCTGACTATGGGCAAATGGGTTATTTATTGCCAAGCTAGCTCTCTCTTTGCACAGGAAATCACCGGGAAGGTAGGTTGGGAGCTGAGTCGCATCATCCTTGGGATCGTTAGAGGCAGCGTAATATTTTGTAGCTGTCAGGCTGCAGGCTTCTAGCGTGGTAGAGGGGTCATCGTTCGGGAAAAACATAATGATCCCAGAATGCTGGCTGACAGAGTCTTGATCTGAGCTTTTATTATGTTCAATTTATCAGGCTCTGGAAGGAACTGACCATAGGACTCTTTCAAAACATTTGAAATCGGTGGATAAAAGCACAGAGACAGGCTTTTCCTACTTCCATTAATTCCATAATCAATGATGTCAATTTGTCACTATTAATAATGTTTCCACAACCACTTTCCCTAGGCTTTCCTGAACTTAAAAGCTGCTAAGTAAACTCCTCTTCCTCCTCCTTCTTTTTTTCTGATCTTAGTTTCTCTCCTTCTGCTGACTATACTCAAATTTACCTTACTTTTTTCCTGGCCATCAAATCTTTTTTTTTTCCTTTTTTTCCTTGTTAGACATCACAGTATAGTTTACAATACCCAGTTAAATGTGAAATTTTTGAAAGCTGACAGCTTGAATTACAAATGTCTGTTTTTAACTTTTTACATTTTACCCTTGTGGTTAAGTTTTCGCTTTTTGGATTTTCTCACAAAAGTGATATGTAAGCTTGTTTTTCAGTTGATTGAGAAATTCTTTTTTGCAATAGCCCAAGTGTCTCTGATCCTGTTTGCATGATTTCTCTTGTACCTTAATAAAGCATGACAAAAAGACGCACTGTTTTATATTTTTGTATCTGAATAAAAATATGATTTGTTAAAACTTTTGAACCCTGAAGAATGGCTAAATATGAATTAGTATATGATATTGCTTAATTGTCATTTGGCGTCACCATGCCTGGGTTGGAATACTGCGTCTGCTTTGCAACTTTGGGCAAATGATTTCACCACTCTGAGCTTTGGTTCTCTTGTGCTTAAATAGTACCATTGATACGAATCTCCTGGAGTTATTTTAAGTATTAAGAGACAGACTGCTTGCAGATTGTTTAGTATAGTGCCTGACATACCAGTAGCCTGACATAGGTTATCTATAATAATGGTAAACAATATTACTATAATAATAATGATGTGTAAAATGTCATTCTAACGGCTAAGGGGAACTGTAGGTGAATTCATGTAAATCTATTACTGTTATTGGATATGTAAGGAGCTCATGCTTTATTGGAAGCAGATCAGTTGCATCAGGTTTATGTAGGGACAGTACATGTAGCACACAACCCAGCCTTAACACGCAGGTCCATTGGATTTTTTCTCAATGTGAATAGTGTATATTTGTTAGACTGATGGTGTTACATAGTGATATTTTATCGAATACTGTGTTTATAATATTCTAAAACTTTATAGATTCTCTCTATTTAATTAGTAGGCATTTACACAAGATTGAAAGGGACTAGACATTGAACTTTCTCCTACACCAGATGTAACTCATGGTCTCCTACCCTCCCCGGGCTGGACCTTTTTCAGGGTGTACTGTCTTGCTGTATGACATCACTACTGACCCAGCTGTACGAATCAGAAATGACCCGACGGTGGCCCGGAGATAGCCTCACAGGTGATTTCACTTCCCAGGAATGTCCTTCATCCTTTTCCCGAAGCATACATTTGGATAAGCACACCACCTAACTTCAAATGGTGCTCTGGCTAGGCGAAAACATTTCAAGAGAAGTTCTTTTCCATTCATATTTTCATCTTTTTAAAAAAGATATACATATTTTTAAAGAACTTCTGGAGCCACCACTGCTAATATCAATACCTCCCTTTCTATCATTTTAAACCTTTGAAGTAGCTTTTTATTACCCCTCATCACCTCATGTCTCCTGTGAGCACCCTATTGCAAAATTCTGTCACGTTCACTGGGCCATCTAAGTAGACTTCCCGCATCTTCAGCCCTTTTCCAACCCATTTTTCATGTACAACCAGTTAAAAAAAAAGTCGGTCTTATCGGGTCTTCTCCAACCCTCCCCACCTACGCCTCTTGGTCAAAATGCTTTCTTTGCCCTCCTACACTTCTTAAAATACAGGCTACGCCCTTAGCATGGCCTTCAGTGCCAGAGACAGTGTGGCCCCTAATTTCCTCCTTTACCTCATTCTTCTAGCCTTCTTTTTCACCCTCCAGACTTTCTTTCTTCCACAAATATTCCATATTCTCTGTTACAAGACTTTGCATATGCCATTCTCTCATTTTCAAATGCTTTTCCTGGCACCACTCACAATTTTCCATTTAACTATCTCCTAATCTTTTTTGAAATCTCAGTCCAGGCATCAATTTCTGAGGGACAAGAGTTCCTAGGTGCCCTTCATCCTGTTATCTATCTTAAAGACATCATGCTTCCAGCATTTGAAGCAGTGATCAATTTGTAATCGTACATTAGTTTTTTTATAATTATTTATTTAAAGCCTTTCTCCGACATTACCTATAATCTCTATGAGAGCAAAGCCAATATATATTTGTTTATGATTCTATTCTTTGCAGGTAGTAAAATGTCTGGCACAGAGCAAGTGTGTAATAAATAAGTGATCTAGTAATTGAACAAATGCAAAAGATGTATTTTGTATCAAAGTGTCTTCCCACCAAATGCCATGTGATGGACACACCAGTAGCGCAGAGCTGCTTCCTTTGCACGCACACCTTAATATTATATTTTTCCTTCTTTGCCATTATTCATGCTGGTTTTGTTTTTTGTTTGTTTGCTTGTTTTGTTGTTTTATTTTGTTTCATTGTTTCTGCCTTTAGTTCTCTTCTCTTAGCTTGACTAACTACTTTTTTTCAAAGCAGGTTTTTTTTAAGGATTTTATTTATTTATTTAGAGAGAGAGAAGGAGAAAAAGAGGGAGAGAAACATCACTGTGTGGTTGTCCCTCACATGTCCCCACCTGGGGACCTGGCCCACAACCCCGGCATGTGCCCCTACTGGGAATTGAATTGGCGACCCTTTGGTTCATAGGCCAGCACTCAATCCACTGAGCCACACCAGCCAGGGACTACTTTTTATCTATCAAGTTCAGAGTTATCTCTTCCTGGAGAACTTGTCTTACTACTCAGTCTCCTACACTTCGTAGTTAGCCTATCTCTGTAATCTTTTAACAATCAATAAATATTTCTTTTGCACCCAATATATGTTTGGTGGACCAGGTTAAAATATCTTGGTTTCTCTTTGACACCATGTAAAATTCATCATGGGGTGAATGAACTTTGACTCCATGTAAAATTCATCAGCAAATCCGGCAAGATTTGTCTTCACAGCATCTCCAGATTCCAAATGCGACCCTACCTTATTCTTTCCAACCCTCTAATCCCTGTCACCATCTAATCTGCCGTCTTGCATGTGTTATTATAAAAACGTCCTTCCTGACCTCTACCTGTGGTTCTATCATTACCACACTGCCATCTGTTCTCAACCCCAGAACTATAGCAATCCTTTCAAAACTTAACCTACATCAACACTCTGCTCAGAATCTTCTGAAAACTTCTATCTGATTCAGAATAAACCTGAATTCTTTACTGAGGAGCAGCCTGCGATGTGGCCCCCAGTGATTCTCATCTCCTGTTATGTATGTCTTATGTAGTTTCCTCCCACATGGGACAGTACTGACCTGTGTAACCAACGGGACATTGTCCAAGCGACAATGTGTGACTTCTGAGAGCTGCTCATAAAAGACACAGCAGCTTCTGCTTCACACTCTCTTAGATGGCACTCTCTGCCTGTGGGAAGGACAGCTGCCTTGCAGTGAGCACACTCAAGGCTCCCTACAGAGAGGTCCCTGTGGTGGGAACTGGGGCTTCTTGACAGCATGCAGCAGTGCTCCCAGGGCCTGTGACTGAGCCCACCCAGCTGGGGCTCCTCCCCTCTCAGTCAAGGCTTCAGACAAAGGTAGCCCCCTCAGACATCAGACTGAAGCTTCTTGAGACAACCTGAGCACCCAGATAAGCAACTCCTGGATTTTCGACCTGCAGAATCTTGGTGAGATAATACAGATTCATTGTGTTAAGCTGCTAAATATTGGGATAATGTTTTTAAGCAGCAATAGGTAACTAATACAGTTACCATCACGAAAAGGACCCCCTTGCTGTGAACCCCTGTTCCTTCCCTGGCTTCACCCCTTGCTAATCTCCCCTTTTGCTCATCCCACTCCAACCACATCAACCTGTTCTTCAAACTCGGAATGCTTCTGCCTTGGCATCATCGCCCTTGCTGGCTCCCTGCCCATTTCGGGTCTCGGTTCAAGTGTGACACTTTCGGTGCTGTCTTTGACCATCCCCAAACTCCATGCCCACTTTTCTGTTTTGTTTTCCTCTAGTATTTGTCAACATTTGACATATGGTATGTTTTTCTTTTTTGTTATCATCTCTGTCTCTCTCTCTCCCTCAGTGATAATGTAAGCTGTGAGGGCAGAAGTTTTTGCTGGTATTGTGTTTTTGTTTGTTTTATCTGTTGGTTTTGTTGTTCATTGCTACTTCTTTAGCACTTAGAACGGTGATTGGCAAATACTCTGTGGCCAGTAAATGCTTATTAAATAAATTGAGTCTTAATTATTGTTTGTTAATTAAGTCTTCTGAGCTTTTATTGTTTTTCTATTTTCTGCCACTTGATTGTAAACTCCTTCAGTCAGACACTATATTTTATTCATCTTATATTTCTGTCATCTGTTTGGTGACATATGGAATAACAGATCTACTTACTAAAGTAAAAAAAGGGATCTGAGTTATTTTTGGAGTTTACACCACAGAAAGTATTTTAAGAAGTTAAATATGAGCTTAAAAATGTATAGATTTAAAAATACTCTGAATGAGTCAGTCATCTTGTGAAATTAACAAAGGTTACTTAAAATTAAATGGCACAAAAATTTGAATTTTTTAAGCAGCAAGATCAATTCATGGTGTAGTTTTAAAACTAATTGCATTTGAATTGGATAATACATTGGATATAAAAATTGATTTCATTTTATTTTATGACACCTGGAATTTTTTCTTCACTGAGCAGTTTGTATGGAGCAGTTTACAAATGAAAGCTGCTCTTGTTCATTGGCAAACTAGAACTCATTAGAAAATATACAGTTTTTTAATCCTCACCTGCATTTATTGATTTGAGAGAGAGAGAGAGAGAAACATTGATCAGTTGCCTCCCGTACATGGCCCAACCAAGAATTGAACCCACAACCCAGGTATGTGCTCTGACTTGAGATTGAACCCAAAGCATTCTGGTGTATGGGGTGATGCTTCAACCAACTTAGCCACCCAGCCAGTGTGGAAGGTGTAAATTTTTTGACAAATATTTCCAACTCAGAGAAAATTAACAATTTTATAATCATGTCCCCCATACTCTAAATTTTTTATTTAAATCATTTGATAGAAAAGAAACTGAGTAACGTATGTTTAATGTTTCTTATCTGATTTATAGTCATTGATAATTATAAATTTTAGAGTAATCAATAAGATTAATCAATAAGAACCAGATCTACCAATCCACTGTCTAATCCACTTCTAATCACAACTTGTAAAAGAGAAGAATTCTATTGTTTCTTGGAGAAAAGCTGTATCAGGGTTGAACAAGTCCCGGTTAATTAGAGAGCTCAGTTGACTTATCCAAAGTAAAATATGTAATTAGAGGCAGAAACACGGCCACCATTCAGCGGCCTAAATTCCTGGTTAATCGTTTTGCTCACTAGCCTATTCTGCTTCCTGAAGTGCTAGAGAATGTTGTACAACAGGGTGTCTGTTGTTTGGGAGTTGAGCGTGCCATTATGGGAAACAAACCCCTCCCCCAATGGGAAGTCAAATGGAATTGGGGGAGGGAGAGAGTCATGTAAGGAGAAAAATTATACATAAGCTTAAGCTCAATTCTGCAATATTAAAATACAAAAATTATAGGTTTGCTGCCATTAGTACTCAAAGATGACTTGAGTCTAGAAGTAGGAGATAGAGGAGGGTCAGTGGGGGAAGTTATCTCATCCGGCCCCAGAAATGTGCGTTGCCATGGTCTGTGTCTAGGAGATGTGGGGGAGGGTCATGGGAAGTAACCATCTAAAAATTGGTTTTATTATTATATTAGGAAAGACATTCTTATGAGAATTCAAAGAAAATTATACAGGAAATAGTGGAAATCAATATTATTTTTAAATCATTTTAAAAGATTTTATTTTATTATTTTTAGACAGAGGGGAACAAAGGGAGAAAGAGAGGGAGCAAAATATCAATGTGTGGTTGCCTCTCACACACACCCCCACCGGGGACCTGGCCTACAACCCAGGCACGTGCTCTGACTGGGAATCAAACCAGCGACCCCTTGGTTCGCAGGCTGGTGCTCAATCTACTGAGTCACACCAGCCAGGAATCAATATGATATTTTTAAGGAAGCAGAATAGTTGACTGTTTACTAAGTTTATTCCCTCCAGCTTTTGGAGTCAGAATGTTCCAACACTTGCACGGGTAGAGTATAATGTTAGCTGTGTGTTTTCATACATGGCCTTTATTTTGTTGAGATAAGTTCTTTCTGTACCCAATTTGTTGTGAGCTTTTTTTATCTTCAAAGGATGTTGAATTTTGTGAAGTGCTTTACTGCGTGTGAAACAATCATGATTTTGGTCTTTCATTGTACTAATGTGGTATAACATACTTATTGATTTGTGGGTGTTGAAATACCCTTGCATTTCAGAGATAAATCCCATTTGATAATGGGCTAGAGCTGGTGGTACACACACACTCAGCAGTGAGGACCCCCTTTGGGTCTGGCTGGGGCCAGCTTCCGACACACATAGTGAGGGGCGGCCTAGCAGCAAGGGCCAGGGCCAGCCGCAAGGGCCAGGGCTAGATTTGATGGCATGAGCAGCTGCGGGGGCTCTGGCTGTCAGGGCGCAGTCCTATGGCTACAGGGTCTCCATGGGCACGGTGGTGGAATCTGATGACAGGGCTGTGGCTTGAGGTGGCAAGTGCACAGCTGAAGGTGCTAGCTGCAGGTAAGCACAGTGGTTTATAGGCCAGGAGACAGGAAAGGAGCTAAGCCAACAACCAGCTCTGGGAGCCTTGGCCTTTGGGTATACTCTTAGGGCTGCAGAGTCTCACTGTGGAAGTGTGTGCATAAATGCACACACATGCACACACTGTGGTAGAGGCCCATGTCAGCAGTTGGACAAGCAATGGTGCTGCAAGGGCACATGTGGAGTCTTGTGACCCCCATCATCTGAGCATGCTCACAATGATGGCGGTCAGCCATGTAGGTCAAGGCTGGTGTCTTGTACTTGTGCAGCCACAGAGTCTGGCTTATGGCTGTGGTGCGGATCCCACACTGGGATTGGAGGTGGAGAAGGAAGCTAGGAAAGACTCAGGTAGATAGCATCTGTGAACTGAGGACCTGTGGGGCAGAAACGCATGAATTCTGTGCACAGTCCTCGGCAGCTGTGCTGACCATTGTGTCCTCAGCGGTGAAAGCTGCTGGCATCCTGGGCTGAGCAGGTGAGCAAGGGAGGTGCGGTCTCTCCTTCAGTGTGGCTGACGGTGGCAGCCCCTGCCCACTACCTTGTTCCCAGCTGTCTATATGTGTGTCAGCTTTGCTGGTCTCTGGGTGGGGTGAAACTGAGCAGGTCCTTGGTATAAGGCCTGAAAAGCTTCAGAAGGCTTCAGTCACTGGCTGTCAAGGGAAATCTTTTCTAGGTGGGCGGTTACCTCTTGACCCTGAGCAGTACTAGCCTGGAGGCATGAGGCAGGCGAAATGAAGCTGTTTTTCCTTCCCTCTTTGTGTGGTTACCCTCAGGTTGTGTGTTGTGAAATTTCTGCAGCTCTCCCAGAGCAGTTTTCATTCTTGGCTAGCTGTCTGATGTTTGAGCTTTGTAGGAGAATGGAGGCTGGAGTTTCCTTCACCTCGATTTTGGTGTATCATCATGTTCCGCACTTACGTTAGAAAATGATTTATTGTTGATTGGAAATCCAAATTTAACTAAGCGCTGTGGATTGTTATTTGTTAGATCTCAGGGTCCTACCTTTTTGTGATCAAGAAAATGGTTGTTCAATATGCCAGCATGGATTTAACGAATCATGAGGTGGGAAGTCTTCCATCCTAAACAAGTAAAATAAAAGCTTGGTAGTTACAGCATTTGTCGTAAATAAAATGGTGACTTCAACTGTAGTGGAGTTCTAAGCCAACTAATTAATGTCCAAAATAAAGTTTTTATAATTAAAAAATAAGACCTTTTTTCTGGATTTAATGGGTTAGTGTTACATTTGGCACTTCCCTACTGACCCAGCTGGGGTATTGGGATGAGAGAAGTGTTGGATTCATTAAGTTGCATCTGTTAGAACTCAGGTGTGAATTTGCCTTGTAATCAATGTCATCAAAGTAGGTATTTTCAACATTGTCGTGCAGGTCGCAAATGAAAGTTTAAAGTAACGCCTACTGCAATACCACACAATGTGGGTTCTCCTTAGCATTACTTTCATTTAACTGAAATTCCTTTAATTTCAACATGAGACCAGACCAGTTAGTGACTTTCAGTGCATTAAAGAAATCTGAGAAGTCTCTGTTCTAGCCATTTTATTTTATTTTTCTGATAGAAAATCATTCTCCCTTCAAACAGTGGAATGTAGTACGTTTTTCTGAACTGAAACTTGTCCGCTCGTGAGTCAGATCTCTGGGAGTAGTGAAAGTACTTGTAGATATTTAGCACCTGCACCTTAATTTTTCATCTTCAAAAATCTTATTTTTATTTGAATGTCGAGTGTATGACCAAGAACAACAGTTTACAGTGTTCACTTGATTGAACAAAAACAGTCGCAGAATCTGAGTGGTTCCATCTGAAATAGACAGTTCAGACTGATGCGGTGTGGAAAGGGTGTGGAATCACAGGAGAATGAATGGGAGCACATGATTTGGCACTGGAAAGGCCTTGTGAATACCATCAATTTGAGATTTTTAAAAGCATCTAAATGTGTTTACACAGCTGGATATTTTGTTTCAACTTGGTCTTTTTGTCTTCATGTTTCCAGGTTATTTACAAGCACATTTCCCTCTGCTTTTTCCTTTATGCATTTTATTTTCCAAGTTTGGATTGTGAAAGCTCAGATAGCAACGTAATATTGTGAAACACTTTCTGGGAGTTTTGTTTGTTGTTACATCACCAGCATGAGGAGAAAAAGAGGCATCTGAAAAGTAAACAACTTTAGAGATAATCTTCCAGCTTTATCTGATTCAAGAAAATAAGAATTAATTTCATCCACATTTCCATGTGGATGCTTAAATTTTTTTTCTTGGATTAGTGTCGAAAATATCCAAATTTCAGCAATATTCTGAAATAGCCACTCTAATATTTCTGTATTTCGTCTTTGTATATTCTAGATTATTGCCAGAATTCTTTTAACTTACTCTAAAGTCATGGCGGTGTAAGGCATGGAAAATGTGATGTGAATTTTAAAGATCTCCGTCCTTGTCCCAGGCCCGATTGCTGGCTGTTTGATTTAGAGAAGTTATTTAACCTTTCCATGCCCCAGATTTCTCTCTTGTGAAATGGAGTGTTATTTTTCAACTGCCTTCTTCATTTAGTATCAGGAGGCCTAATGAGATAATGTGCCAGAATCGTTACCCCGAATCATCTTTTTTTGGGACAATGTAAGCTCACAGACACAAAAGTCGTACAAGATGGATAAAGGACCCCCCTCCTCCACGTAGTAACTTGTAGAGTGAGACCCTCCAGAAACTGTTCTTGGCTGCAAAATCCACAGGGCATGCATATAGTCAGGCTCAGGAAAGGCCAGTCTCTTGAGAGATCCAGGAAGGGAAGGTGGTCAGTTAGAGGGGCAGAAAAATGATTAGAAGTTCACAGAGACCTGCATTAAAATATATTACCAGCTATAGAAATGTATGTTTCGTTCACTCATGAATTTGATAGAACAATGACTGATACATAGTAGTTCAATAAATATTTTTGGGTGAATGAATCACTATGAATTTATGTCTCTGATGCACTGGAAATCTTCCTATAATGGAGCCTTTTTTGACCTTTAAAAAAATTATGCTCGAGAGGAATCATAGCAAGGAAAAGCACTCAAGTGCTGTATTTGTTTTACAGCAGTTTTTTTTTTTTTTTTTTTGCTGTAATTGTGTTCTTATAATTAGTTACTTGGTATTTGTCTTTTCCAGTATATTTCATATGTACCTATTGATTGAGGTGGTTTCTAGATCATGCTGCTTTACCTGAATCCTTAGGAGACATTTTCACTCCATTGGAGCATGAGATTCTCCTTTTAACAAACAAACCTCTTAGCAGGCAGGCAAATAGAACACCTTGCAGCTGAAGCTGGGTCTTTCCCTTTGGCTGTGAATAAATCTGCCTGAAAAGGTGAATGTGGACAGAGCTGGAAAAACAGCTCTCTTCTGGCCCTCGGGGGGACATGTATTCCTTGGCACAAAAGGGAAAATCTAACTGTCTCATTCTTCCAAATGAGAGGACTGCATTTTCCCTATGTACTACTGGTTCCCCAAATGATCTGTTTTGGCTTGAGGCCTGCTGCGGTCCCCGCTTCCTGCAATGTACTTTTACTAGAATTCCCATGGCATCTGCTGCTCTCACTTAAAAAAAAAAAAAGAAAGAAAAGAAAGGTCTTCTCTCGTTCTAAAGAAAATTCAGTTAATAAATGTGTAAACTTTCTTTTGCTTAAACCCATGTGTCTGGTTGATGATCACATCATCTTTTCCAGATGATAGAAGCAATTGCAGTGACTTCACGCCCTCCCCTGCATCTGTGCGGCCCTAGGGTCCATTTCCATGCACTGTCGTGGAATGTAACTCCACTCTCCTATGCCAATTTTGGAAGTTCACTTTTTCCTTGAGATTTGTATATGGCATGTCTGGCAGCCAGTAAAGGACAGAATGACAAATTATGGGTCAAACACTTCTGTTTCTGGCATCACAGAGAACCGGCTATTCAGAGAACGCCCTCTCTGTATCGAACATTTAAAAAATGCTGGATTAAATCTTAAATCTTATTAAAAGCCTGGCTGAACTTAGCAGTCAAGTAGAGGAAATAATCAGAGGCCAGAAATGTTTAAGTCCAGATGTGTTAGCAAGTGCTGGATTTGACGTTTGCCTGGACAGCTCTCATTACTGGTAGTCTGGGGCGGGCTGTAACAGGCACATTTTCACAGAGGTCAGGAGACAAGGCTGAGGGCCCACGCAGAGTGGGAGATAGCAAGACGAATCAGGAATAAAATGTAGACACCAGAGAATGACATTTTTAAGGAGCAAAAAATCTTACACAGCAGAAGGCCTGAGCATACTTGTCTGCGCCAATCTTGACTCTTGGTAGGAGCAGAGGGGTGGGGAGGGAGAAGCTAATTTTTTGAAGAATCTTAATTAGAAGTTTGCAGTCACACTGACTTGCAGCTGGAATTTACACTGCTGTGACCCTGCCCACCTCCCCACAAAAGCTGAAAATTATCTTAAAGTGATTCTGGGTTGATAGTGAACAGTTAACAACAGGTACATACTGGGTGTTGATAATCAGAACTATTGACCGTAACATAGGATGTCCACCCAATAATGCCAGGTATTGTGCAAGGAGTAGAGGGTCCCAGGGGAGGGGTGGGGCAGTAGGTGGGGGTAGCACTAAGGAGTCTCAAGTCCATATCTCTTTGTCAGCCGGCATTGCCATATTTCACTATTTTCATATTTGATGTAGAGACACCAGCTCTAGCCTGGGTAAATCGTTCAACTGTTCCAAGTCTTAGCTTCTCCACTTTGGTGTGCCTGCCTCACAGTGTTAATGTCTGTGAAAGTGCTTTGTGGAAAAGCACGTGGCAGTCACTGGAGGTAGGGTTTGCACCCAGTCTTGCCTCAGAGTACCAGCGAATGCTTGCCGATCTGCAATAATTCAGTTCCTCCAAGTGCCTCAGGGGGAGGAGGTTCCCTATGATTTTCCTCATTTGAATTTGGATCGGATGAATAGTGCTTGCCGTGGAAGGAAATGTGGTGGGAGATGGTCAGTAAACAAGTGTGCTTTGGGGAGAAATTTCACAAAGGCATGACTCTCTCCCTGGAACAAAGCCCTCACAAGCACTGAGAAATGGGGATGAGTGTTGGCTGTGTTAATCAGGAAGGGGACTAGCATAACGGAGACAGTCTGCGGGGAGGGGGGATTGTCTTGCCCAAGAGGTGCTAGTATGTCTGCAGCTGCTGTGAGGGCCAAAGGGAGAGCTGCTGGCAGGGGTGAATTGGGCGGGTGGGCAGAAGCTGGCACTTCATCTCTAAGGAAGCAAAAAGATCAAAGGGGAGAGTTTAAAGCCCACTAAAAGGAGAGATATTAAAGAAAGGTTAAACATTAAACCAAGGAACAAAAGACCCCAAACTTCCCCACTGGCCCTGTACTGAACTCTAGCTCTGATAGTAAGCTGTTAAAGCAAACCTCTCCTTTAAGCTGCTAATCCTTTGTTTTCTTTTGTTGCTGGGAAGTAGAGTCTGGGTCATAAATGGGGGTCATCCAGGGTGAAGAATTAAGCAGCCGGGGACTGCATGGGTCAAGCAAAGGAAGGCCTCTGTTGGTGCAAAATATTGAATACAAGGTAAATGATGACATAGGTCACCCAGTGAACCAACCCTCACCCCAGTGCAAGCTCGACCGCACCATAATTTCCAAAGGGGGTTGTCCTGAAGAAGCAATGAATGTGAGCATGTGTGTAGGAGGGGAATAGTGCTAGGGACTTGTCTTTAAAAACACATTTCATGGTTCCTATGTAGACTTCACATTACAGCTTTTTTAAAAAAAGGTAAATCATTCTAAATATACAGTGTCCGGCAGCAGTAAGGCCTGCTTGAGTGTGGTTGGTACGGTAATAATATGGGTGTAATAATTTATAGCCTTAATTTGAACATTTCACCTAAAATTTCATATGCTGTGCTTGAGTGTGATATTGTTATGTTATAGAATTACATGTATAATTTTGTAATAAAAGATTTTGTAATAAAACAGGGGCGTTATTTGTGCCAGACCCTGTATATTTACTCATACTTGACCTAAGACTGGAAAGCTCACTGGTCCTTGTTAAAGAATATTGAAGAGGCCTGGTAGAAATTATGAAGGAGTCGGAGAGATTGTCTACTCTCTTTCCGTGTCCCTCCTCTGTGTCACCACTGGTCAGAGAACCTGGAAGGGCAATGAGGGACACCTTCTATGTCCCTGCCTCAAGTATGGTGATTTCTCTCCACCAGTCTATTTTCATACACTGGCATTCTTTTCTTTCCATATTTTTCAGAGGCTTTTTTTTTTTAAACTTCTGTTATCTCACCTCTATTCCCCAGGTTCTGAAAACCTACAACTATGACCATGCTCCTACCAAAAAAAAAAAAAAAAAAGATCGTGAGATGTAAACTGAGGTAGCGTTGGGGAAAGACCAACTTGCCTTTCCCCTTGGGTGTGGAATACATAGGGTGTGCTCTAGAGAGGCCGTAATACATGGAATCGACTTTTAGCTGTGCTGTTTATGAGCCACATAATCCTGGGGCCACCCACAGGACCTTGCTGAGTCTCAGTTCTCTCTAGTTATAAAATAAGGGTTTGGGGCTTTAACAGTTGACTCAGTGATTCCCCTTTGCCCTAAACACCCCGAAGCTAAATTATCCATATAGGGATAAGAAATTTTCGTTTTTACCCTTAAACTCAAGGATAGGCAGACAGCTTGTGTTTGGCACAGCCTCTTTTCAACTTCTGTTGGGTGAGCCAACTGGGATTCCCAGTGGTATTTCATCCCATCCGATTTCTCAAAAATTGTGATGTGACGTTAGATCACACTGCTCTAAACCCCCAAACCTTCAGCACTGCTCCTTCAGAGCGATCAGGTCTTCAGTCACTTGTTCAGTGTCTGCCCTTCTTGCTGGATTAGAAGCTCGGGGAGGGGAGGAACCAAGTGTGTGTCCTTTGCCATCCTCGTCTCAGCACTTACTGCCTGGGGCATCATATTTACTCAGTATGCACTGGATTAAAAAAATGAATGAGTGAATAATTTTATAAATGAAGGGGATGAAAATCAGAAGTCCAGGAAGAGTCAGTAGATTTAGTTTAAATAAATAAAATAGTCAACAGTGATTGCTTTTATTATTTATAGACCATTAGAAATAACTATCATATTCATCTAGCAGGGCTGGGATTCTGGCTATTTTAATGAAAATCTAAAGAGATAAGGGGATATTTGTCTGAGTATTTTTGACTTTTTGCCTGATAATTAGTGATCTCTGTGGATCTCCAGTGTCACTTAAAGTTCAGAACACAGTCTACATCTGATTACCCCCCTGCTACTTGGTGGTGTATTTTGCATCTTATTGCCCCAGGTACAGTTTTATAGACAGTGCCAGTCTGAGCACCAGCTACTACAGTGATTCCAAGTTAATTTGCCTTCATCACCTATTTACATCAACTGAGGTCATTAACTCTCCCTTGTGACATGGCTTTGGTTGATAATATGATATTCATCTGACATATGAACTATTTAAGAAAGTATGTTAACTGATTTTCCAAGCTCTATTATTATTTTCAAATTACTATGTTGCTATCAATAAATTATGGATCCTTCACTATTCTACCAAGTACACTCATAAAACATCTGTCTGTCCCTTGTTCACTCATTCACAGAGCATCTTTTAAGCAGCTACTGTGTGCCAGGCACTATCGGAACAGTCATAATTATTGTGTAGCTCCTGCCCCACTGTGGGAAGTGTGGTTGCACAGTCATCTGGTCATTACAATACAGTTGATGAACGTTAGCCAAGGGAATCCCAGAGTACGCTGAGTGCACGGGAGGAATACGTGACAAGCTTTGGGGACGGGACACTAAAGGCTTCAGATTCTAAGTAGAATCTGAAGAGCAAGTTAGTTTTGTCTCTTCATCTTCTAATCTATGCTCTAAGAGTTTAGATTGCCAAGCAGCTCATGAAGGTATGTTCTTTACATAAATAATTACTTTCCTAAAAGCAATTCTGGTATTAGTTGTTGAAACCATGTATTAATGGTAGTCAATAGTTCCTGAAAGATGGAGAAGTAGAAAAGGAGGGATTTAAGCTCAGCTTTAGTGGAGAAAATGGTGTGCATGTGTATATTCTAAGTGTGTATTAAAAAGTGGCAGCCAAAAGCATAGAGGCACGATTTCTTAAAGAAAGTGTGTTTGGAGAGGCATGTTTATGAAAGTGCTCGAAGATAAAGTTTGGAAAGGGAACCTGGGCTGGTGTTTTCAGAGCTTTGATTATCAGACTTAGGCGTTTCAACTTTATACAGAGGCATTTGGACTTATTTTTGAGTAATGAAGTATTATATTTCCCATCCCATCCATGCTATAATGCAAGACCCTTTCTATGCATATGAGGCCCTTCAAGATTTTCCCAGCTTTCCTTTACTGAGCTACTTACAGTGCCATCAACGCATCATTTGGCTTCACGATTACAGACCTTCACATACTCACAGGTGCTTTCTACCTTGTATATTAAAGACTTCTCATTCAAATGCTTTTTGTGACACCTGGTGAATATTTCTTTGCTCCTGCTCTCTCTTCTGACATCCCATAAAACTCATCATTTTATTTTCTTTATCATCTTTAGACAATATTACCCATATAATTATGTTTATTAATTTGCACATATATGATCTTTAACAGAATATAGGAGATTGCAGGCCAAGGACCTTCTCTTCTTCCTCCTTCTCTTCTTCTTTCTGTCCTTTTCCCCTTCCTCTTCTCCTCCCTCTTCTTTTCCCACCACTTCTCTCCTGCCCCTCCTTTTCTTTTTCTCCTTCCGTTTCAACTCTTTGAATATATCTCAGTGTCTGAATTATTGTAATAAACTTTATGTATTTCACCTGCATTAATCTGAATTGCTATGCAACTGAGTGAAATTTGGGACACCTCTTTGAATCTAATTTTCCTCATTTGTAAAACAAAGATAGTAAGTATGTTACTGAGCAAGGACTTGCTGCGTAAGGCCCATAGAAGCCAAGATTAGGCCATTGGCTCTTGAAAAAAGAAGAGGCTTTATTGCAAAGTTGGCTGGCAAGGAGAGAGGAGGCAAGACTCAAATCTGTGTGCCTTATCCAAAGTTAAGGCAGTTTTCAGGGGAACAGGCTGGAATGCAGTGGTGTTGGACAGCCTTGGAACTTGGTCACTAGGTAAAGGAAGGGGCTTCAACACTGGATCTTCCTGGACAATGGACCCTTCAGGTTCCAATGTTCAGGCACCGGTCATATCCCAGGCCTTTGGTCCCATGGTGGGGTGGGGCAAGACTTGATTCCCAGTGCAACCTGAGATCAGCATTGTCTTCTCTGTACATACTTCAGTGGAAAGACTTGGGCTTGCAGTCTGTGGTCTCTGAAAAGCAACTCAGTATCTCAACAGAAATGAGTTAGAGTCAGTTTGAGCTAGTTTGGCCATTACAAGTACTTCATTTCTTTCTTGGATATTATATGAGATTGAATGTGTACACTGCTTAGGTTAATACCTAACCTAAATCCTATGGCCAAAGATAACTTAAGTCTTTCACATATATTTCTCAAAGAACCTCATAGGAGACCCAGATATAATATACTGCATCTTGTAATATTCCCTTCCTAAATTTTTCAAAACTCATAGACACTTCATAGGTGCTCTTTCTGCAAACCACCCAAGTGGGAAGAAGAAAATAAGAGGGAGTATTAATTTCGCTTTAGCGGGGTGTGTTCATTGGTATGTGCATGCACGAGCATCCTGATGTATTTGTACCTTCACCAAGTGTTTAGCCGTTACCTGATTGTATGATGAAGTGCTAGAGGAACCCAGAGCAGGGAAACCATTGTTAACAGAAGTGATTGGGGGAGGCTGGGTGGAGTAACTGCGACTTAGCCCAGGGTAGCGTCTGACTAGGCATTCGGGCAAGTGTTATAGGAGCAAGACACAGAATGGGCTCTTCTAAAGAGCAGAGCAAAAGTGTCATCAGATGTGTAAGGGGCAGTGTGTGACGGGGGTTTGGAATATCAGATAGATACATTAATTCAACACTGCTGTTTAAACTGAGTTGTCTCCAGTAGCACTCAGAGGGAACGTGGTAATGAGTAATCACGACAGAGTTTGGAGACCACGAGATTAGAACTACCAGATTTTCCTGGTTAGTCAGTGTTTGGAGTTGAAAACAGATACAGAAGTGTATGGTATCCTGCTTGCTCAAATTCCATGAACCTTGAGAACGCTCAGATCTCTAGGCCCAAACTTTAAAAATTAATCATAAACACCTTATGCCAGAATGTGAGCGGGCTGGGCCTTCAATTTACAAGTGACTCAGCAAACATCAAAGCAGCATAAGGTTTGCATTTTATCCAATTATTATTTTTTCAAGACAAAATGCTTTATTCGTGTACTTAGAATTGCCAGAAAAAAGTACAGGCTGCAGCAAATGACTTCTTTTTAATATAATTATGTCTCAAATGTTTTATGGAGTGTACTTACAGCAAAACTTTATGTGTTGTTTATCTGAAATTAAAATTTTACTCTTATTTATAATGAATTTTTAATAACATCTTTTAGACCCCATTATATATACACCTACTGAGTGAGGGAGGGAAGGTTCACAATAGACTCTAAGGTGTTTTGATGAAAATGTTCAGAATATTTTCTCTAATGTCTTTGTTTGTTTGATGATTGTGATTAATAACCCTTTAAAATGTCTTCATTTGTATAATATTTTAACAAAAACAAAGAGATAGGCATAAAAGTCTAGTTTTAAATAACCTATTTCTTGAAATTCCTGCCTATTAATCAAAGTTACTATCTTCAAACAGAATTAAATCATGTGAAAAGAATAGACAACTACATTACAGTCTTCTGTGTCCAAAAGGAGTTTTTAAAAAAGCATGCTTTGTCTTAAAGATAGTTTTGATGTATTATTCAAATGTTTTACTTAGATAAGTAGAAGATATTAACATGGAATTCTTCAGATTGATACATTTCTTAGGGAAACATTCCAAATTGGAGCATTAGATTTGACTAGGGAGTAATTCAATGTGTTCCTGTAATTTCTTATTGTTGGAGGGCTAAACAGTTTTTCCAGGAAGCAGTCTGGAGGAAATGCAGTTTTCCTCTCTGTCCTACACGGAGGCTTACCAAATTAGTTTCAACAACGGCTGCACAACATTTTGAAAATGGGGCATGAGGAGAATTTCAATCATCTATCCTTGGTTGAGAAGATACTCACAACTAGATAGATGCCTTTGTTTTCTGTGCTTATAAATTATATTTTGGGATGTAAAATACTTATAAGAGTTACAAAATCAAATCTTGTTGATTTTTTGGGGGAAGATAAATTTCCTGTACAGAGGTGGAAAAAAGTTGGTTTAAATATCCAATTTTTTTGGTCATTGGTTAACGTACCAGCCACCATTAACTAAAAAATAAATCATAAGTAAGGATAGGAAATAATAGCAATAGCAATAAGAAGATAAGTAACAGAAATGATGCAACAATAAATAATAATCCAAGAATAAAGTGTGTTCTGGGGCACATACTCACAACTGTAAACCTACCTTTGCCCACTCCTATATGTTGGAAGGGTTTAAATTATTATTTTTTTAATTTATGACAAGCCTGTATGTAACTAAGGGGGAAACCTGTTATTTGTGTGACAGACAGAATGGCAGGAAGGACACCCATTTATCTCTAGGCAGTAGGGTAGGAGACAATGGAAGTCTCAACAGTTTCATTAAAAAAATGTGCAGAGGCAAGACTCTCCTTTGGAAAAACTTTTCAGAGAAGCTCACAGTAGTTCTTCCATGATTGAAAAAAAGTTAATTTTGTGGTTTTATGATTGTCTTTCCCCATTATGAGAACATTCTTATGATTTGGAGAGATGGTGATACCAAAACATAATTAGATAGTAGCTATCAACTGAGAGATGCTGGCATATAGGAGACACTCAAAAACATTTATAAAAATAATGAGTTCATGATTATGCTGATGTGTCTAATATTATATAAAAACATATAGAAAGATTTCTGCAATTTGTAACCTCCCATCCATAAAAAGATTGAATGATTTGATAAATGACTTGGAATAGAGAAGTGAGACTTAACCAGGAAAACGATTGAAGAAAAATACACGAGTGTAGGGTTTTCATTTCTCTGAATGGGGTACACAAGTTGAAAGTAAAAATTAAATTGTTCAGGATGGCAGAGGGATATTTTAGAAATTAGGGGGAAAAAAGAAGAATGAGACAATGGCAGTGTAGAGGAAGAAAAACATCTAATGTAAAATTTTTGTTGTTTTATTGCATGCCTCAAGTTGCAGTCTGCACTTTCTTAGGAAGATGTCTGGAAAATATTTTTATTTATCTTTGAGGTGTTATGGAATTGAATCTATCCTGGGGGTTGGCCAAAGTGCTAAATGCGGATAGAAGGTGGGAATTTGGCAAGAAGTGATACCCAATGTCCACGGAAGTTTTATACTCTGAATATCAGGCCATTTCTTTAGTCATGTTCTTGTTCAGAATTTACCAATGACTGTCCATAATCCACAGTAGTGATTTTTCAAATTAGGTTGAAAGGCGGAGATGCTGTATCAATCATCTGAGACATTTTTCAAAACACACATGGCAACCATGTGTATCTGAAAGGGTTCCACGTGATCCTCCTTTTTTTCCTCCCCAGAGCCTTTGTCCATTTGGGAATGAATGACTGACCGACAAGACAAAATCAAAGCCAGCATCATATAGAAGGCTGTCATGATGCGGCCCATGCTTTTCTGTTCAACATTTCCTGGCCATTCCTGCTTTAAACTTTGTACCACAGAAATAGGAAGCAGCGTACACATTTTGCCTTCAGCCCCACCCTTTTCTTTGCATTTGCGAATGCTGTTTTCTCCTCTTGGAATATCTGTAAATGTCAGCTCCCTGTTCCTGTAATGCTTTGTACTTAACTAGTTGTTCACACTACTAGTATGTTCATTTTTTGTCTAAGCCATGAGGTTTCAGGGCTGAGGCTATGTCTTTCTATTTCTATAGTACCGGGGGACACCATAAGGTCAAACACATGCTAGGTTTTTAATAAATGTTAGTTAATATTGAATGAAGAAAGTAAAAAAATAGGGCTTGGGGGGGTTGATTGGGTGGTGGCAAAGGCAGATATCTTGAGTCTCTACTGCCCATTTTATTTCCAAGAAAGCATCAGAGATAAACCATCAAAGCCTATTTGTGAACAGATGAGATAAATTATCTTATGCAGCTTCTGCTTTGGTTTATTTTTATAGCACAAGGCCTAATAGATTGAATCGTGCTTCCTTCTCTTTTTAAAAAAGATAGCAAAGCTGCTATTAAAAATGGCAACCACTTATAAATCTGGAATGATAAGAGAAGTTACCTTAGAGAAGACTTTGCTTGGAGATGTTGAGAATCCACAATACTTTTTGCCATAAAAGAAACAAACAAATTGATATATAAATGGAGAGGGATGTAGAGTCAAGAAAAGGACAAAAGTTTAGTGGAATATTATATTTGCACACTGTTGTGAATGATGCAGTAGGTAAGAAAAAATGATATGGGAAAATTAAAATAACTTCAAAATAACTGAACTAAAAATACCCTCCCAATCTGAAGCTACTTCTAAATTAAAATAATTTCCAAGTAAAAAAAAAAAGAACAAAAGAAAGAAAGGAGGAAAGAAAGAAGGAAAGAAATAAAAGAAAGAAAAGAAAAGAAAAGAAAAGAAAAGAAAAGAAAAGAAAAGAAAAGAAAAGAAAAGAAAAGAAAAGAAAAGAAAAGAAAAGAAAAGAAAAGAAAAGAAAAATCCCTGGCTGGTGTGGCTCAGTGGATTGAGCACTGGCCTGCTAACTGAAAGGTTGCAGGTTCAATTCCCAGTCAGGGTGCATGCCTGGGCTATGGGCCAGGTCCCCAGTTAGGGGCATATGAGAGGCAATCAATCAATGTTTATTTGTCTCTTTCTCTCTCCCTTACCCTCTCTCTAAAAATAAATAAATAAAATCTGCAGAAAGAAAGGAAGGAAGGAAGAAATGGTATGGGAAGGAGAAGGGAGAATTTGGGAATGAAAAAGTATGGGAATGAAAAAGTAAGTCAATGTAAGGCGTTTCTCCGGAGAACCAGAAAGAGGCACCAGAGTGAGTCCTGAGGAGAGAAAATGCTAGTTCCAGGCATGTCCTGAGCTGGAAATTAAGACCCTGCCTATTCCACCCATATTAACTTTGTAGACAGGTCTTAAGTAAACTAAAAGAGCCCTGAGATTAGCAGTTTAGGCTTTGATGTTGGTGGAAGAGCCCAAGGTATATTCTGCCCTGGGACTAGAGACCCTGCTGTCTGCATCCTAAAAACTGCACAATGAGAACTACCCTTATAGGGTGTCGGTGTGTTGCTCAGTCACCATTTGCTTTTTCAGTAGAAAGGAATTTTTACTGGGCTTTGGTTTGGGTTATGAATTGTGCTCAGGTGACATGAGATCTTTCAGTAGAGGGCAGAAACCATATAAGACTACTTCATCGATGTATTTGGGTGGAATGTGCCTGGATGTTGCCAGCAGTAGGTAAGAAAATTTGGGTTACAGCAGCTCCTGTTTTCAGCGATGACGCCATGTAGCCAGTCACATTATCAACAGTACTAACATGAGGGACTCTGGTGGATAGACTGAATTAGTTGCTTTTCTCTCTACTGACAGTAACCAGGACTTAGCATGCACTCCAGGTGACTATTCAATGCATCACAGGAAAGATAAGAATAGGAAGAACCAAAATATATTTAGGATGGTATCTTAGGTCTTTTAATTGTAACAATATGTAAATGAGACCTAATTTTGTATCCAAAGTTGATAAAGCAATATATAAAGGTTACAGTCATAAATATTTCACATCCGTTCCCTGTGAAGTATTGCTATCGCTAACAATATCTACAACATATTGTCAGCATAGGCAGCTAGTTGGGTATTAACAGAAGGAGGGGAGCAAGGGGAGCCGGGGGATTAACTAGGAAAGGATAGTTTCACCATCGTCACTCCAGGCATCCAAGTAGGCAAGAAAGAAACCTTATAATGACTCCCAGGAGTCTTCCTCACTGCAGGAAGTGGGGGAGTGGGGGGAGTTAGGGGGTAGGGGGAGGAAAAAACACACAGAGGAAGCCTGTTCACTACGTACATGAACAAAAGCAGCCCGAATGGTGATCAGAAAGGGAGGAGATGAACCTGGGAAAATCTGAGGAAGAGATCAGACAGGACAAGGATGCAAGTCTGGGAAAAACCAGGAAGGAGGTTGGATATTTTGAAAGGAAGCTTCCTCTCTCCCAAGCCCAAGGAAACATAGAGAAGCTTAACAAAGGCCCCAGTTTCTCTTTAACCAGAAGATGGGCTGCTGCTGCAGTTCTACTCCTGGCTGGGGCACCATGAAGCCTTGGTGGTGGATGTGCAGGTAGGAAATGAGGCACAGGCACAGTAAGTAGCCTTCCCAAGGTCAACCTCGGGTACCAGGGTGATGTAGCTCTGGGCCCTGCTGACCCTCCTGGGCCTGGTGGGCCCAAGTATGGGCCTGCTGAAGCTAGACTTCTTCCATAGCAAGAAGCTGAACCAACTGGCCATGGATGAGCAACTGGTCCATGGCAGAGCAAAAACATGGACCAGATTATGCTGCTGGAGCTGCTGGGAAGCACCTCATCCATGCGGCAGCCTTTTCAAGAACACTCTGAGAAATCTCGCCTCTACTGCTTACAATCCTCCTACTTGTGTCCCTGAAACTCCTTTCCTGAGACACGGTGGAAGCACCGACTTCCAGACCAGTCCTCCTCTGTAACAATGTAAACAGATTGTAAAGTTAAAATCATACATATTCAGCCTATTAATAGGATATAAGGCACATTTTAATTTCATCTGGATACTTTACGGGTGTAGTGGAATTTATGAAACATACACAATATTCCCTATTGTTCAAGCTGGAAAAAGTGCAAATTTATCATAAGTTTATAAATAAAAAAGAGTTGAAAGCCATTTAAACAATTGCACTTTTTCTTTCCACTGTCTTGATTTATAATCTCAGTAGACATGATGCCTTGCATAGTCTGTGGACTAAATGATGGTTATATGTAACTTTGAATTATGTTTACAAATCTACTTTCTTTATTTATGATATCTAGGCATGTCTTCAGAATGGGACAATAAATCTTTTTGTCGTGCTTATTTTTAATTATGAAGTTTATTTCTCTAATATGTTGAAGAGGCTGTAAAACCATGAGACTGTACGGAGCTAAACTGCTGCAACAATGGTTACTCTTCTTGTTCTGCTCATCAGCTGGGTTAAGGATTATTGGATGTGGAATCTGAAACGAGCCCTGGGCCCAGTCCAGTTTATAAGTACTTGTGCAAATTTTGGCAGGCCGCTTCTGCTAGGTTTCAGTTTCCTCCTACGTAAAATGAAAGGGTTGAACCAGAGACTCTCTAAAGTCTGAGGATGTGATGTATCCATTTTCTCCTGTTGTACGCATTACAGCTAACTGGCTAATGTCCACTGAGGGTAAGTGCTGTGCTAGACTCAACAAATATTATTTTGATATATTAGATTTCTAGGAAGAACAATAGACTTCCATTAAATAAACAAATCATTAAGTGGAGACCAGTGCACTGAACAGAGGCTTAATCTCTTTGCTGAACGCTGTCAGATGTTAACAGGTTATAGAAAAACTAACTGGCCCAGCAAATATTTTTATGTAAATCCAAGATTTCATTAATTTGCTTTAGGTATTGCAATCTCGGCAAACTCCAGAGGTATAGAATTCAGGAATTAATGGATAAAGCTATTCTGTTGGAGGAAAGACAAAAAAATATATATATATGTGTGCATTATCTTGCCTGCCTTCGAGATGTTTACTTGAGTAGAGAGACCCTGATAGGAAAGGAATAAGAAGTAAATTTGTCCCATGACATACCTAGTAATTATTTTATTTCTTGACATTTCATCTCAGCTCCTCTTCCCAAGCAAGTTAATTTAGAATGGATCTTAGGTATTTTTAAAAAGTAAGCTTATGAAGCTCTTGAACAGTTTGAAATGTCTTTATTGTCCATCAACACAATGGGGCCACCTCCGTTTGGTATTTTTTCTACCATGTACTACCTTTGAAGGAACATAATCACTCTTTCAAAAACTGTTATTTACTTTATGGAAGAAGCCCAAGGGCATTTAGGAACAAAAAATAATCTTGGATCTTAGTCAAATCACACAAGGAAGTTAAACTTGGGGATAAGGGTCTTCATTGTGTTTGTTTATTTTTTTCTCTTTTTTAAAACAGTGAATTGTGCCTTTCATTATAAAGGAATGCACACTATTGTGGCTTCATTTATAATGTTAATTAGTTATCCATATATGTGTATGTAGGCTCGCACCAAATGTTATTTGATGTACAGAATCAGAGCTGGTTGGAAATTTCAGATGAAAAGCTTAAGGCCACCCAACTTGAACTAGTAATTACTTTAGCAAATAGCTGGATGCTTTTGTTTAGGAAATGTGCGTTTGAGAGCATGCATTTCAGTAAATTTAAAAAAACAATTCTTTGATGCCTACTCCTTACAAACACAAATGCAAACTTTGGTGTGAACTTGTGAATTTGACTCTCGAACAAACATTTCATATATTGAAAAAGATAGCCTGTGCCTTAGCAAGATGATTCAAGTTCTACCACAACCCTGATCTGATCTTTATAGAAAATCTAGCCTTCTGCTTCACTGAAGTGGCCAGGGATGAATTCATCTGCAGCTTTGGCTATATCCATCTCTTCAAAGACAATAGTATGTTAATCTTATTAGTGGGGGCAATTTCCTTTTACTTTTATAATTCTTCTGGCTAGCCTAATAATCGAACAGACATGAGACAAATTGGCAGGAGAAATACAAATTCAAGTTTAAAAACATATAACATCCAGTATATACTAAGGATCTTGCCAAAATTTTGGAAGCCATCACCTACATACCACCTTCAGTGAAAGACAAAAGAAGATGTCGAGGGTGGGGAGTCAGGGAGGTCACCAGGAAAAGCACAGTAAACGGGGGAAAGGTTGTTACGCAGATGTAGGTCCCTGCCTTCTCCACTGATAAGAGTTTCTAGAGATAAGGTCACTCCTGTCTTCTTGGTACTGGAGGGAAACAACCTTTTACGTGTAGATTTCCCTGACAAACATAAATGTTCTTCACAAAGGGTAATTTTTACTTGGTTTTTAAAAAATTAACCAGCCTAAAATAATTGTTTTGTCAAAGAGACACATCTTTGGTGACAGATTCTACTCTCTTGCAATCCCTGTACTTTTTCTACTCATTTATTTATTTTTCCTTATCATTAGCTGAGATTTTTGTAACTTTTCATTTCAATAACTTTGCTATTGTTAAAAAAATACTTATTATTTTCTCACTCCTCCTCACAAAACTCATTGTGCATAACACCCAATTAATGGTGCAGGTACCTTTGAGAACATAAGTGTTACTGAAAACATGAGTATTACTGAGAACACCTGAGTATCAAGGTTGCTGCAGGTAGATCACTTGTTATTAATGAGAAAGAGAGCAAAGGGAATTAGCCATTGAGTTTAATAAACTGGGAGCATAAGTTTATTTGCTTTACCAGGAAGTGACAGCTTCACACCCTAAGGGATCATAGCATTGCTCTGACAAGGGGATTAACACTGCGCTCATTCCCTGCTCTGGTATCAGACTGTTGGGGGGCAGAAGAGGAGGTGCTTGACCATAGAGACCTGTCAGTCTAACTAGGGGTGGATTTAAAAAAGCCAATGAAAGCTTGGGAAGTTGATTGGTTGTTTTGAAAAAACTCCTGGTTATAACCCTAGGGGAACAAAGAATCAATCTCTCTCTCTCTCTCTCTCTCTCTCTCTCTCTCTCTCTCTCTCTCTCTCTCGACGACTGGTGACCTGCACTTGCTCTGTCCATTTGTGTGTTCTCTCTGTTGCCTGGGGACGCACACAACCAGGTGGATCCGATAGCCATGTAGACCCGCAGCAGACCATGCAGGATCTAAAGAACTAAGCCTTAACACGAAGCAGAATTTCTGGACACTGGATTTAGCTGAAGACACAGGTGGACTCTTTCCATGGCGAGGGACAGACAAACATGGAATACTGGAAACTCAGGTTCAGGTTCCCACCCAAATACACATTGCCACATCACAATCTCCCACACATGAGACCTTGAAATGCTCCTCTCGCAATTCCATGGAAGAGCTTGACTTCCACCAGGAACATGACTAGAGGGCACATGGAATCTTTTAAAAAACAAAATTCAACAGACTAAATTTGGAGAGCTAATTTGGCTGTATGAAGCTGTTCATAAATCAAGCTGCATCCCATCCAGCAACTAGAAGGGTGTTCTGAGGAGCTGTACAAATGGAAGGTTTTTAATGGGAAGGTGTGGCAAGCGAGCTATTAGCAAAAGAAAAGGAAGGATTATTTTGAGGCCTGGATATCTTTTCATTGGGGAAAGAAGGGCAAGGGCTTTTATCATGCAGATTTTCTCTTCTTCCCTGGGGAATGGCAACTGGAGAGAACACCTTACTGGTGCTGGACCAGAAAAGTCCAGGATGGTGGATGATGTTTCCAGGAAAGGTTAAAATTACAAGTAGATCAGGTATTAAATCCAGGTCTGGTGTCGTGGGCTTTCAGTAGGATTGCTGCTACTTTCATCCTGTGTTTTTTCTCTTTAACAGTACTGTGGACGTAAGAAACGTCTAAATTTTTAGAGAATTTTTATAAGTTTATTTGAGCTCAAACTGATGGCAGTTACCAGGAAACAATATCCCAAATGCTCCAGAAAATGACAGTTTTGCATTTTGTTTTATAAATTTGGGTTTAAAAAGGGAATGTAAAAAAGATTAAATGAAAGTGGAAGAAGGCAAGGTCCGACTTGGATTATAAGACAGTCAACAAAATTATATGCTCTCTTGAGGGTGGTCATGCTTATTTCAAAAATGAGTTGCCTAGGTGAACAAGAACAATGCACAGAGCTTACTTGAGTAAAAAAAATGAATCTATTGCTAAATAAAGGATATGTCTAGGGTGTGACTACCCACCAGACCTGCCCAGTTAAAATTTTATGATCAGATCATCTTGAGAACTTACTTCCCACAGAACTACCTTTAAAAAAAATCTACAGTACCATTATTAATTTGGAATTACTACAATCAAATGGGTTTTTTATACTGTTTGGTTATTTCCTATACATTTTGGTGAGATACCTGTTATGCTCTGTTTTATGGCCATTTTGTACTTGTTATACCTTCCTTAAACACCTTAAGTACTGCCTCTTTCTTGCCACTTTCAGGGGTAATACAATGTCCTGTAGAAAACTCTTATATACGCTGACACCAAGCTAGAGATTTGCTCACATTTGCATTGATCATTTTCTCCTCCTTCCCTCGAAAACCAAAGAGCTTTCACTTTTTTAAATTAAAGACTTTAATTATTTCTTTTTAGAGAGAGGGGAAGGGAGGGTGAAAGAGAGGGAGAGAAAACATCAATGTGTGGTTGCCTTCCATGCGCCCCCTCTGGGGACCTGGCCTGAAACCCAGACATGTGCCCTGACTGGGAATCAAACAGGTGACCCTTTGGTTTCGTTTGCAGGCTGGCACTCAATCCACTGAGCCACATCAGGCAGGGCAACTTTCACTTCTTTTTAATGATAATTCCTCCTCTAGAGCTTTGGGTCCAATTCCTTCCTGCCATTTCAGGATCTATGCATTTTGATCTTCCCTTCTCAGGTCTATATGTTCAGCCTCACTTTTGAAAGGTGCTCTTTCTCATTTTTAAACATGGTCTAGTACCTTATATTTTAAAAAAACAGTAATAACAACAACAAGTCACCCTCATAGCACCTCTGACTTACCCCCTCATTATGCCCCTTCTCCCTTTTACAGTCAATCTTCTCAAAATAATCGTTTTTACTTGTGCTCATCATTTTCTCAGTTTTAACTCTAAATTTCACTCACTATGACTTGATTTCTACTGCCATTTTTAACCCAGACACCTTCTGCTAAGCACATAAATGAATTTGATAACAGTAGTAGGAGGAGTAATATGGTAGGAGAAGAAGTAGTGATAGTAAGCACAAGATGAATTATATCATGATGACAAGGAAATTTTAGGTAATGAGGAGATGGACATTTTCAAGGCTTGTCTTATGGATGTTGTCCCAGTAATTGTTGCTACAGCAATGGTTAGGGATCATTTAATCTGAGGATCAAAAAAATAGGAGGACATGTGTCAGTGGTGGTACAACATTTAAATATTTAACATTTTTAGTGTGAAAAATATCAAAGTGTGAAATAAGATATAGACTACGTCCAAGGCAAATTTTCCTAAGTAATGTGTTTGTATTTCTGCTTATGAGTCATAATTCATTAGGTTTCTATCTTGCTTTCATTATTTTCTCTTATCTACTGTGGACAAAAAAAAAAAAAAGGGGGCTCTGTCATAAATCTAACCGAAAGTAACCTCACAGGGTGATCTGATCATAAATTTCTAGTTGGACCAATCATGGTGATTAGTCATGCTTCAGGCTGATAACTTCTTTAGCAAAAGGTTTTTAAACTAGCCTTGGCCATTGTTCTTGTGCATCTGAGTTAACACACTTTAAAATGCCAGAAGTAATCTTTTCCAGACCCCCTGAAGGTATAACCACCCTCTAGAGAGAGCATAGTCTTGTTAATATCCCATGATCCAGCCTCCACTTCGCTTTCAGGTACCTCCATGTTATCTTCCTTTCTTTCTTAATTCCAGATGCATAAAAGAAACTGCAAACTGTGATTCTGCACAGCATTTGAGGTCTTGCTTTCCAGTAGTATCCTTAGTTTTGGTTCAAGTACATTCTTATAAAAATTCTGTATAGGTATGGGTGTTTCTTGTATTGACACTATACAAAAACTGACAAAATTGATAGGAAAACAGTATAATCAAAATATACTTCTTTAACATGACAACAAGTCATTGCAATATGGCTTTATGTCCCAGTCTGATTAAAATAGACTCATTTCACCTGTAGAAGAATTGTTGTTCAAGTAATTTTACTTGTTTACTACAGTGGACATTTGTTGTTAAACTGCTCATAGCTAAATGATAGGGGAACTCAAGAGTTAAAGATTTTAGCTGTAGTTGATAAGCTTAGGTGACTAATGCTTGTGGAAAGCCATTATTCCAGGAACTGGAATACCTGACCTACAACAAGTAATTCAACCTTTCAGCAGTGATCGAGATGCTATCTGAGCTATTGTGTCCCAGGGATGGAATCTCCCAGTGATTCAGACAAAGAATTGTTGACCAGCAGATAAAGAAATACTGGAAAAATCTTCTCAGGACTGAAACTCTTAGCTGATTAAACTTTATTTCCCAACCCCTTACCTAACCCTTTTCTTCTCCACATAAAAAGGCTGGCTTGAAGTGAGATGTTAAAAGATATTTTATTTTAGGATACATAACGTGTAGTCTTCCCAGATCACCAACATCTGAATAAAGCGCCCATAAAGATTCAATCCTTGTCTCTCCTTATCAGTTCTGGAAGTGACAGGCAGCACAAATGCCAACTTTTCTATTTTAGTACCTTTTCTTTTCTGTCTGCATAATGTGTAAAAAATGAGTGTGCTTACCACACAGGAACTGGGAGCTAGAAATGAAGAGGAGTGTTATGCTCTAAGCAGTGGGCATATGTCTCATCAAAAGAATTTATGAACATAATAGGTTTTAAATACTCTTCAGATGAGAAGGGAAGTTGAAAATACTAAAAATACCTTTCATTCAATTTTCTAAATGTATTTCTGCTTTATTCTTTTGCTCTACGTAGGGGGAAGAAATTTCCTTAACCCTTTATATTTTGGGGGGAGGTCTAATAATTAAATCTACATGAGAAAGATAGTAAGAGAAAATAACCACAATTAATTACCTATACATGTAGACAGGGGAGGTTTGGGACAGAAAGTTAAAAGGAGGTATGCGAGACCTGTCCAGAAAGTATCCAGCCATATACTGTGAAAAACAGAGACATTTACTGAAGAAGATACAAGAGACATCATACATAGGACAATAATACCTCAGTCTTCTTCAAAGTAGGCACCTTGGGACCTCACACAGTTCTCCCAATTGCCATCAGCAGCTCCCTTGTATTTTCCTGAATCTCACTGGTGGTCTGAAATCTTCTCCCTTTCAAAGATGATTCTAGTTTCGGGAAAAAACAAAGTCACAGGGTGCCAAATCTGAGCTGTAGCAGGCCTGAGTCAACTGGCTGATCTGATGTTTCATCAAAAAACTCTGCTCGAAAGGTGATGCATGAGTGAATGTATTGTCATGAGCAAGCTGCCAATCACCAGTTGCCCATAGCTGCAGGCTTCCGAATCATCTGACTAGTTTCTGTGGAGGAATGTTCAAGCTTAATGCAAAAGTGGACGCAAATTTGTTGCTCTCCTCAGTCATTTTGAATGCCATGGCCACATGGTACACATGCTCACTCAATGTCATCTACCACCCCCACTGACTGGTACAGTGAAGTCGTCTTTGTTCATGCATGCGCATTCCAGTCCACTCTGCTTGGCTGCCAGCTTACATGGATGTCAGACAAACTTCTTATTAACAATGGCTAGACTTTGTCCAGATAGACTTTATCATAGATGGTGTTCTGAGCTAAGGATGAGGTAAGACACCTTGGGGCTTCTGAGGTTAAGTGGTCATTGCAGTGTGATAAGAAGAGCAGATGTTCAGTAATTAGTAGTTTGCCCTACCATGCAGATAGGTCAAAAAGATTACCTCTGATTATCTCTGATTATGGGGAAGTTCACTAATTTAAATTTTTCTAAGTAGGTAAGGAGATGGGAAAGGCTGAAATTCCTCCTGAGCCCACACACTCTCCCTTGCCTTTAGCATAAAATAGTTCTCATACCACAGAGATGTATCTTGGGGTGGATCCTTCTGAACCCCTACATCTCAAAATATAGGGCTTTTGTTCCCTACATTTTGTTCCAACCCTTCTCTTATACATAATTTCATAAAATTTTGGGGTGAATTGAATTTCATATGCTTATTTGCTTTGAATGTGGGGATTAGGTTGGGCATGGGTGGAAGGAGAAAGGCCAGGGAAAGGTGTACGTGTGAATTGCCAGGGTCCACTGTGCATGATACTACTTGTAAAACTTTAGTACAGAAATACTGTATATTAATTATGAGGAAAATAAATTGATTAAAAGATAAAACTATTGTTTGATTCTGCAAAAAAAAATGATGCAGTTACCATGACATATATGAGGATGATGGTAATATAATATGCAACATTGTTTAATGACACACATTTTGTTTTCATAAGTAGAAAGAGAACACATGTAAAATAATGATAGCTCTGGCTGGGAGTTTTGGTGATTAGAGCATTGTCCTGATATGCCAAGGTTGTGAGTTTGATCCCAGTTGGGGCACATACAAGAATGAACCAATGAATGCATAATTAAGTGGAACAACAAATCTCTCTCTCATCCTTTCTCTCTCTTTTTCTCTTTCTTTCTCCCTTCCTTTCTCTTTAAAATTAATCAATACATTTAAAAAATATATAATTATGATTTAAGAGTATAGCATAGAAAATACATATACTACAGTAACAGAGTTGTTTACTGTCATTATCATGAATCATGTACTATATATAATTTTATGTGCTATACTTTGTATAACTGGAAGTGTAGTAAGTTTATCTACACCAGCATCAACACCAACATGTGAGTACTGGATTGCAATGTAACGTTTTGATTGCCACAATGTCACTAGTGATAGAAATTTTTCAGCTCCATTATAATATTATGGGACCACTTTTGTGGTGTCATCTGTTGTTGATCAAAATGTTATTACACAGTGCATGAGGTCTACATATACATACTCATCATGATAATATAATTAATAAAAATGAGATTTTAGGAGGAAAAATAAGAGAAAGTATAGGGAGATGAATTTTCTTACTTTTATGGTATACTCAATATAGATACTGTATGGATTTGAACTGTAGGAAAAGAAAGATAATTTACCCTCTGCCATTCTAGCTTCTTGGCGGAGACCCCTGTAATAAAAAGTGGATTAGACAGGAGAAAAATGGACAGAAGTGTAGTACCATGTTTACCTCCTGTGGACATGGAGATGTTTAGCAAAACTGAGTGATTCCCCCAATGATCCAAGTCATCACCTTAAATATCATCTCATGCTAATAACAGAGGAAAGATGTTGTGGGTGTGTGGGTGTGTGGGGGGGTCTGTTAACGAAGGTCACCAGGAAAAGCACGGTAATGAGTAACAGGTTATGGCCATGAAGTGGACCTAGGTTGTTTTCTTCACTGATAAGACTTTCTAGAGATGTAGTCACCTTCTTCTTCCTACTACAGGGAGGCTCTTCCTAGTAGGGGGAGTGAGACAGCCTTATAAATGGAGATTTCCCTTATCAATGTAAATGTCTCTTACCAAAAGATAATGTCTACTTGGTTTTCAGAGTTTTTTTCTGTGTCTGCTAGTTTAAAAAATACTAATCAGCTCAAAATAAGTCTTGTGCCAAAATAAGATTTTGGGGCTGTAAATTCTACTCCCTTTCTGAATATGCAGTTTAAAAATGAATAACATAGCTCATGATGTTTTTTTTTTAATGACTTTATCTTTCTATTTGGAAGACTATGTTTTAAAGATATTAACAGTCCTTATAAAGAAGACATGTTTGTCTAAGTTTAAGCAATAAGAATTTTTCCACTCCTCAGCAGCAGAAATTCTTCTAAAATATAAGAGAATGGGATATATTGCGAGACCTCCATGTAAGCAACTTTTTAATTACAAATCAAGCCTGTAGGGGAAAAGTATCAAAAGAAAAATAAAAACAGTCATCTACATGCTGTGTTTATTTGTAAGGTCTTTTAACCTTGTTGTGGAGAAAAATCCTAAGATTAAGCCAGAGGTTGGACACATAAATGTAACTACTGCAGCCTGGTGAGAGTACCCAAATGAGCTCTCCCAGAATTCCGTGACAGAAATCCACTGCGTGTCCCAGGGTTCCTGCTGGGATGACATTCTTTGCATTTTGTTAATTTGGGCTCTGTTATACAATGTTCCACTAATGAGTGGAATAAATGTATCTACATGGTAAAAACCAAACCAGGGATTTTTGAATCTTTAATTATTTAGAATAGCACATGAAAGGCTGGGCAGCACATTCATTAAAACCCACAATGTTGATGGGTTTAATACCAGACTCTAAATATTTCTTTCAGGATGAATCTAGAGAAGCAGAGCAAATGCATGTTGTATGTGGTTGGAAGTTTATATTACACACCAGCACACACACCCGAGAAAGTTCAGTGCTGTAAGATGCTTGTGTTAACCTCTGCTCTCCTTTACCAGAACGAAAATTAAGGACATTAGGAAGCATTTAGTCTACAATTTGACCTAATTTTTAAAATCATTTATGAATAGAAAAAATTTAATTAAGTGAGTATTCTTGTAGGCCAGCCAATTTATCAACACTTTCAGAAGCATAAAATCTACTACGCTAATAACCCCAAGGCTAAAAGGCTTTTACATGAAAGAAAAAGGAATGGATACAAAGGAAGTATTACAATTTTCCTTGTCAAAAATCCATTTATCGAATTGTGTAGAATAAAACTTAATGACTCCTTTACAGGTCTAGTAGCTAACAGCCAAACAGTAGTACATGCATTGAAATGTGTCGTTACTTATTACACTAACACTCAAATACTTCACCTGTATTTCAACATTTTTACTTCATTTATTTTAAAGGTGGATGAAGTTACTCTGGGAAAAAAGAATGAGGAATACAAATACATTTTATTTAGATGAAAATCAGTGTAAGTCACAAGGAATAAAAGGGATGTAGATTGTATTGATTGAACTTGTAGGATATTGTTGCCCTGGAGAGAAGTGATTCTTTCTCACCATCTGTACTGTACGTATCTGTGTTTGTGGGTAAATGTGGATTCTTTAACGTATATTCTCTATATGATGTCATTGAGTTTTGGGGAAAAGACGGTGTTGGCTTGCGAAACGTTGTTTGCTAATTTTATTCAGGCAGATTTGTTTTTGCACTGAAGAGGCTTAGAGTGAGCCTCTCCAATATGTACCACCTTGGCATGGGCAGTATTCTGAGTTGAAGGCAATCAGGGCCCAGCAGATTCAGAGAGCTATCACCAGAGACAACTCTCTCTCTGAATCTATGTGGCGTATCTATGTGGCAGGACAAAAATCTAACTACGAAATTTCTTTTCTTATTATTGTCCTGTGAATTACCTTCACTGCCTTTGAAGTCCCAGGCCCCTATTTCATTTCTTGACTTAGGCTGGAATGGAAGTTTTAACTGCTAGTCTTGCCCTTGGGTCTTATATTCTCATAGAGTCCCTGTACATATGTAATTAAAATTAATTTTTTTCCTGTTAACCTGTTTCATGTTAATATAATTATTAGACCAGCCAAAGAATTTAGGAGGGTAGAGGACATTTTTTTTTACACCATATCAGAATCTCTATCCAACTTTAAAGACTGACCTATTGCAATGGTTAATTTTCTATAACTGAATAATTGGAATATAAAACAATGTTTTCCAAGCATTGCCAAAAGATTTGGTTAGCCTAAGAATAAAGGAGACTATATTTGAATACTTCAATTCAAATGTGTAAAAGCATTTATTTTTCATTTGACTTGAACATAGTTCTAATACTATTTAGAAAACACATGGAAAATGAAAACCACAATGAATCTGAAAACTTCCTTGGGAGTGCTAGTTTAAAAATACTTTAAAAACCAGGGTAATAAATCAAAATCCATGATTTTGAATTCACCACATGTAGTTCCTATGACTTCATTATGAGACTGTATCAGTCAGGTCAGACTAGGTATTGGAAAACTAAGGCTCCCACAGACCAAATTGACTCACCAACACCAACTGTTTTCGTAAATAAATTTTATTGGGACATAGTCACACCTACTCCTCTACCTTCTTTCCCTGTGGCTACTTTTCCATTACAGTTGAGTAGTTGAGACAGAGACCTTGTGGGGGAGAAAAATATTTCCCTTCTTTTCTTAGCTCGTCTGGCTAGTCTAATAATAATATCAACGCGAGATAGATTAACAGAAAATAACCAACTTGAATTACGTATTGAGTTAGCCAAAAGTTTGTTTGTTTTTTTCCCATAAAATGGCTTTAGGAGTGCTTAGTTGTCTTTAACTTCATTTGAAACAATTTTATTAAAGCACATTGTGACAGCTGTCTTTTCATCATACATTTAAAAAAATTATCAAAATAGGTGAATTTTTGTATAGCCATGATAATATTGAAAATAGAAGAAACTATTCAAAATTTTTGGCATATTATGCTTTATTATCTCAATAAAAGTAAAAATGCAGCTGGAAAGCAAGAAGAAAAAGATTTGTGCCTTGTAGGTGCTGTGACTGATTGAACGTGTCCAAAGTGGTTTGCAAAGTTCATGCTAAAGATTTCTTTCTGGGTGATGGATGCCCCACCGTTGGGTAGACCAGTTGAAGTTAATAATGCTTAAATGAAGACATTAACTGAGAAAAATCAATGTTATACCACTCAGGAGATAGCCAACATACTAAAAATAGCCAATTTAATAAAGTTATTGCTGAAAATGGAAAATATGTCTTTTATTTTATGAAAAAAAAAACTGAAAAAAAAAAACAAAAAACAGCCTTTTTGGCCACCCGAGTATGTACATAAGGGGATTCCATAAGAACACAGGGCCCAAGGAGGAATTGAGCAACTGAGGCTTACAGGTCACCTTGAGCTAAGGTCTCAGGGGAGTTGTATTGGTTTGGACTTTTAAGGGGAGGAAGGAAATTCACATGGAGATGGAAAAGCAAATGCTTGGTAAACAAATATCTGCTGGGCCATCTTTCACAATGGGACACAGAGAGGGTTTTGATCAAGTGGGCCTTGCTTGCTTTTTCCCCATCTATTGTGCTTTCTTCAATATTAAATTATAGTTATCTACAATGATAGCTACCTTCCTGGAGACAGTCCTCAGTTTATATAAATTCTATTAGGTAATTCAGGAGAAGGTCAAACTTTTTTTCTTGACTCTTTCATTTTGTAAGAACAATCAATATCCCCTAAAATACAGATTTTAAAGAGGCAAACTCTGCTCCCCCCAATCTTTATGGCTCCAAAAGCCTAGGATACTTATTATCTGGCCCTTTACGGGAAAATTTTGCCATCTCCGGGTCTAGTTTGTGCGACAGGAATAAATCGTTCTCAAATTGCTGTGTCTGAGTATAAGAACATTTATTTCTCACTCAAGTTCCATGACTATAGTGTATAGGCGTGGGTGCTAAGGCAGGGTCCCAGGTTCAAAACATGCTTCCAAGATCCAGGAAATTGCATGGGGGTTCTTAAATTTTTCTTCTTCTCTGTTTACTTAGAGAGGAAGGAGGAGAGAGATAGGGCGGGTGTAGGGATAAAAATTTTTTCTGGAAGGGACACATTAGTTCCACTTTATATCTGTAGCCAAAGTAGGTCAGAGGACCATGTTTATCCTCAAAGGAAAAAGGAAAATAAAATCTGGCCCCAAATCCATAAGGAAAACTTGAATATTTGTGAATAGTCCTATAAATACCAGGGAGAAATTATCTATATATCCAAAAATCTAAGGGTAGTTATCACAATAGTTATTGAACTGTGACAATAATCTGGCTTGGAAAATTAAGCGTGAAACACAAATTTAAAATAAAACTATACTATGTGTAGCAGTCATAAAACAAACTTTAGTATTTACCTTCAAGCAAAGGATTTAAATGCATCTACAATACGTATTTTAAAAAGATAATATTACATAGTAATAATGCACATATGTAATAATTTTACAGGCTATACTGTAAATTATAATGAGGTGATTAAAGATGTTGCATAAAATATCTAAGCCATGTTGTGGCTACCGCTATTTCATAACTGTTTAAACCTTTAATAAAAGCTGGAATAATGTTTTAGATCTAGGTAGCATACCGTGGTTAATAAGCTCAAAAAAAGTTAGTCAAGTTATTAACTCTGCTTACAAACATACATTTTAATACCTTGCAATTTCTTAGTGTCATTAATGCAGTAAATATAGCTGGTAGTTATTATAATTCATAACATAAAAGTAATCAATAGGTCATTTTTATGCATAATTTTAAAGCACAAAAGAAAAGCTGCTTGCCCTTTAATGTGTGTGCTGTAAGTATTCATCAATACATTGTTAAAATGAACATTGGTAATAGGACTATTTATGGTCATTTTTTCATCCATTCGAAAGTAAACCTTATGTTGAAAGAATACATGTCTACAGAGAGTAACTGCATAGAAACTCCATAGAAAACTTTTTCTTCTACCCTATTATGACTATCTATTCAAACACACGCTGTTGTGCTTATTCTTTCTCATATCCTGAGTGAACTTTCAAGATGGATCTGTGAGTTTTCTAGTCATTTTTATATAATTAAAGTCCTCTTGGCATTTTCAGCCATAAAGAAGAAACTCTTATCTGATAATTACTGTTTTCACTCCAATGTAAAATTAGAACTCTAAACTTAATAGGACATCATTGTTTCCCCAGCTCAGATCTGCTTCAAGCTGGAGCCTACAGTGGGAAAGGGAGGTTTTTATTCGAGTTCCCTCTTTCTGCCCTCTCACCACGAGGCTGTCTGTCCACCCCAGGATTAAAGACTGGACAAGAGCAGGAAGATGTGAGAGAGAGAAAAGTCCTGCTGGAATTATTATCTCATGAAACACTTTCATTGCTTCTGCAGACAGCTCCTACTGGGAATGTTCCCCTAAATTTCTTGTGATACAGTTTACTCATTTCTCCTGGCTGACCCTCTTGCCCCATGCAAGAAGGATCTACCCCTTTTGTTAGGATCACATCCACATTTCAGGAGGTCCACTTGAGAGGAATGTAAAATGATTCCAGCCTCGCGAGAAATAGTCATTCATTCCTCTCTGCCAACACAGCCCAGCCTCTCATGATTCAATTTCTCTGGTGTGTTTCAGACAACAGTCACACATGCCCTCAGCTCTAGGGAACACACATCAATCATCCCACGGGTGTTCTCAGAGCCCTTCTCAGAGGTGAGGGAGAATTCTCTCCTGTGGCTGCTTCTCTTCAATATCCCAATCGGGCTTTTCACACGGCTGTTGGGCGATGGTCACAAACTGGTCTTTGCCTACGCCCTTTGTCGGTCTTGTTTTGGTGGTCTAAGAAATCACTTTGAAAGGTGGGCTGACTTGCAACCTGTTATTTTATTCTAGGCATGGCATAGCCTCAAATAAAATGGGGTCAGAGTGTGTCTCATACAGTATCTTATTGTGTTTACCTATTATATTCCAGACATTAGATTAGGCACAGGAATGTACTGGAGAAGTTTGCTCCCTCCATATAAATGATGGAGAACAGGGTGAAATTCAGAAAACATGATGAAACAGTTTTTTTTTTATGCAATTGTAGTAAGTGTTACAAAAAAAAGTATGGGGAAGACTATGAATCTTTTAATGGTGGATCTAGATTAAGGTGTCAAAAGTATTATTTTGAGACAGTCACAAATATACTTATTTAAAGATGACCATGAGTTAACCTACAACTAATGAGCATGTGAATTGTTAGAAGATGCAGAATATTCCAGGCATATCAGAACAGGAAAGAACTTTAGTGTGTTTAGGAACAGGAAGAAGGTCATTAAGGCTGGAGTGTAATGAGTGAAAAGGAAAATAACGACAGAGTGAAATACAGAAAACTGTACTTGAAAAATAATTAAATTAAAAAAATTACAAAAAAAGAAGAAGAATTATTTAACAATAGCTAATTTACCAAATGCTTTGCTCAGACTCTATTTTAATCCTAGCAAGATGTGTATCAAATATATTCTAATTTCAGACTAATTTTTCTAGATAAAATAACTAAAGAATAGAGAATTTTAATAATTTGTTTTAGGTAATGACAGAATCCATATATTTTAATGAGATTCTTTGCATTTTTATACTAAACATATCTAATCAGAATTTTATACATAATGTTTATATAAAAGAACATAACAAAAACTAACAAAGGAAGAAGGCATATTTTTTCATTATTTCTCGAGAGAGCCGAGAAATATCAGGAAGTGTCTATACTTTGTCACCCTCACTGTAGTAGTGACATGTGATGAGGATTTCTCTCCTATTACCTAGGGAATGGGCTCTGTCATTTTTGCCCCTCCTTCTGTATGAATGCACTATCTGTATTTTACAACTTTCCTCCATATTAGTCTTCTGATCCCAGGACTGTGGGCATTCTAGTGTCTTAGTCTGGGTTCCCAGGAAGCGGAACCTGAGAGGAGGACTTTGCTTGTGCGGGTCATTTGTTTGGGGTGGGGGTGGCGTGATGCAGAAGTGGGAGTGAGAGGGTGGGGAGAGTTGGGGAGAGGGTGGGGAGGAAAGGTCAATATAGGAACGAGCTATTAAGATCACTGCTGTGGGAAATGGGGCTTGACTTGGCCAGAATCTCCTGAGAAGCCACAGAATGGCTTCCAGAATTGCTGTCCTGTAGGACAAAGGCCAAAGCAGTGCCTTTTGAAGTGCCAAGAATATTTGTTACCAGTGCTCAACAAGTGCAGAAAGTCAAGTAAGCTTTAAATATGTCACAGCAGTTTGACATTGCTGCAACATTGAAGTGTGGAATTTAACAGGAGTGAAAGTATTGGTTCCCTGTGGGTGAACAGTGGAAGGAAGGAAGGGAGGGAGAGAGGTGACTGGTTTTCTAACAGAGATAAATTGAGAAACCTTGGGATGGAACTTTAATCCTCTGGTTCCTTCTCCCCTTTGGTGGAGGGTTGATTGCCCCTGCACATAAGCCGGTGCTTGTTGGCTCCTGGCACTTTTGGAAAGTTCAGGGTCAAGAAGAGAGACAAGCATGTACTGGAGGTGGGAAGCTTTCGGCTCCAGGTGAGAATGAGATCACATAAAAGTCACAGGCTGAGGCTATGAGATTCAGGTCATCGACAGCTTTAGCTGCACACAGCCTGACTTGCTTCTATGACACTGACTGAAGTGGTCACAACCCTCCCTTTCTAAACACATTGAACAATTACACAAACTACTGAATGCTTAGAAGGGTGCCCCACCCTCACTTACAATATTTATAGTGTTTTAGTCATTTCTAATTTTAATTTCCTAGATCTACTCTTTGCATCTGTTCTGAATCCAGGCCCTCTCATTCGATTAGAGGTGGGGCATTTCAGGGCTAGAATTAGAGTGAAGCCAATGAAAGACCAAGGGCACAGAATTTCACCGGGCTCACTCTGGGACAGTTGCACACCCAAGAGCGAGTGCCTCCTAAAGTCTGACAGCTAGATGCCTCCTTTATCTCACTCGAGGCCCAGCCTGATGCCACGGTGGATTGGCACTTACTACCCAATTCAGTTTTTTTGTTTGTTTGTTTATACCATCCTCTACTGACATGGTTAGTAAACAGTACTAGACATAAAAATCACAGCAGCTGATAATTTAAATGTTTTATTGTCCTGTATTGGAGAAAGCAATAGTCTTCTGTAACTTGATTTTCGAAGTTCACTAGGAATTAGACAATAATGAAAGAGAAAGACCAAAAATACTTGTATTTCTAGACAATTGGGAGGATGTCTCAGAATTGAATCTGGCTACATTTCTGCGATGTTATGATAAAATATTATTATAAAATAGAGTTAGTAGATAGATTTAAGTGACTAAATGCTCTTGATCCTCTCTTTCCAACTCCCCTTTCCCCACAAAAGCCCTCATAGGCTTTATTAGGAAACAATATATGGAACTAATACCCTTTCCCAAATTCAAACTTGATATGTACCAGTCTTTAGCCCAGTCTACAGACACCCCGGAAAATCTGATGTATAGCATTTTTTATTATTTTTCAGTTATAAGGTGTTTTAAAATTTTTATTATAATTTCCTTTTTATTAACTGGGTTAGTTAAAAGTGTTGTTTAACTTAAAAAGTTTAGTTTCTAAATTTATTAAGCTTTTCTGTTTTTAAATTTTTTAAATTTAACAAATTATTATATTTTTTCTTTAGCCTTTAGCCAATTTCTAATTTAATTGATTTGTGGCCAGAGAACATAGTCTCTGTGATTTTCAGTCCTTTGATATTTATTGCTACCTATCTTATGACCTAGTATATGGTCAATTTTAACAGTGTTCCAAAACGTACACATTGCTAATTATATTGTTAGATTTTTCTTTATATTTATTGCCTTTTTGTCTGACTTTACTATCAGTTATTGGGAGAAGTATATTAAAATCATCTACCTCATTACAGGTTTGTCTATTTTTATAAATTCTGAGGCTATACTATTATTGTATAAACTCTAAAATTATGATATCTTCTTGGTTAACTGGACTGTTTGTCATAATGAAGTGACTTTTGATTCTACCAACGTTTCTCCATAAGCTATATCTTATCTGATACCATTACTGCTAATATTTTGTTAGAAGTTTTATGGTCCCTCTTTTTTCTAAAAAAATAAAGTAGGTTTTGTGACTCCACTAAAATATGCAGTATATTTGTCTTTAATATATTTTATTATAAATTAGGATTTAAATCCACCACTTAATTTTACTTAATCTGCTTGACATTTCCTGGAACTACTTGTATATTTGTAATGATGTCTTAATTAGTTTTCTGAAAATTTCAGCTCTTTAAATACCATTTCTTTATGATCCTCATTCTTTTCTCCTGGATTTTGGTTAAACTTATGTTTGACTTTCTCACAGTCATCACTCTTTCTTACCCTCCTTGTATTTTCTATATTTTTGCTGCTAATGCAACACTCAGAGTATTTTTTTGCTAACTTGTCTTCCAGTAATTCTCTCCTTGTTTTCCTTTAGTTTCCCCTTAAAACGGGTCCACTGAGTTACCTATTTATTTTAACACTTTTTATTCTAGAATATGTATTTTGTTTTCAGATACTCTGTCTCACAATTTATAGCTTATAGTTTCATAGTCTCTTCGTTCTCCAAATAGAAACATAGATGTATTGTACAATCTGCACTGAATACTTCCAAACTCTAAATTCTGTGCAGATTTGTTGCTGCTGCCTGTTATTGTCGCTGATCCTTGCTCATGAGGTCTCTTCTCTTGTGTGACTTGCCGTCATTAGCTACGTGCTGCACAATGTATTTGATTAAAATATTTTCAGAAATAAATTGAAGTCTGTAATGGAAATACTTTTCTCCAGAGAGGATTAGCATTTGTTTTTGCTAGGAGATTTGTGGTCACAATCTCCAGCACTACCTTAATCCATTTTCAAGGTTTAAAATTTCCCTGAATAGTTTAGGCGATTACAATCTGGGTATAAATCCACATAGGATATACTTCATCCCCACCTCAAGAGTGTTGTCCATTTAGCTGAGTTTCCTGTTCGGCTTCTCACCTGATACAAGCCAGGCTTTGATTTCCGTCTCCCTGGCTTGTGAATCTGACAAAACAAATACCATAATTTCCCTGGATCAATTAATCCCATTAGGAAAAAAGCAGATTCCAAACCACCTTTCTTTCTTAGTTCTCAATGTTTTTCCCCTTGGTGCTTCATAACACTTTATTGTTTTGCTGCCTCTTTGACACAAGACTATGTATGTATGTATGTATGTATGTATATTATATATAGCTCTTTGAATACCAGAGATGAGGAATGCACTCATGAGCAATAACATAAGGAAGAAAAAACAAAACTTGTCGTGTTTCAGGAAGTTTCTTTGATGCGATGAGCCTGTGCCAAGGCTGATACTCGGTTGGTTTGCCTGAGTTGTTTACAGACAGCATCCATTCCCATTGGCTGCTGCTGTACTTTGGCATCATTCAGATGAGACATTATCCATATTGAATGGGCTGTTAGATATGCTTAATATTTTTCTTTTTCTCTACTGTTGAAAAACTCTATAGCTCTCTTACTATAAAATTATTAATGCTAAGATACTAGGTATGAAAGGAAGAAAAAATTAAAATCTTGATTATGACAATTTTCTTTCTGTTCCTAAGGACACATCAAAGAGATGCTAAGGGCGCTGTAACCACAAACAATGCAATAATTGCTATGCTTAAGTCAGTTTCTCAGCAAGCTCTGCAGGGATTTTCATATAGCCTCTGGGATTCTGCAGCTTTCTATACAAATTAGAAGTTAGCTTTTTACAAAGAGAGATTTGGACTTTTTAATGGCAACTTATTTCAACATACACATTTTAAGTCTTTCTTGATATTGTTGCAGTACTTATTCATTAACAGCAAATAATATACCAAGCCCTGCCAGGAAACTGCTCCACCAGTCCTTGGAAAATAATTTGCAACCTTATGTTCGACCTATAAGTGCCTGAAGGTTACTCACTGTTTCACTTTGTGAATAGTTCATTAAAAGAGAACAACACACACACACAAATAAAATAGAGAAACCGAAGACAAATTTGAATGGATGTTTAAGCATATTAAAAATTTTCACCTAAAAGGTTGATGTAAAATGAGAATAATAATATAGCTGTTTACTGGAAGAAAGATTGCATTTTACTGGAATTTTGACTGGTTTCACCTGTAGGAATTTATTTGTGGTAGAAACATGTAAGAAGTCATATATTCGAAAAGATGCTTTTATTTGGTATATGGTGGTTGTAATAATATGTAGTACAGGTTTTAGAATTAAATTGCAGAAATGCTTGAAGAGTAATTACAACAGCATACACACTTGATTCTCTTATGGGAAAAAAATACAACAAGGGCAGCAATGGGAATGTATATTATTTAAATGAAGATAAAATGCCATGGATGGGTGTAAACTTTTTTTGGATCATTAGAATGTCATGTGTTACATAATAAACATGCATAATCTCTATAATATACTCTTAACAAGAATAATTTATCTACTTGATTAATCTAATGCTTTCAACATATAAGCTACATCCGATATAGGTATAAATCATTTTTAAGGTTACTGTAGTTCTATCAGGTGACAAGGTCAGAACTTAGTTGCTCTAGATTGTTAAATGATTTGAAAGTCTCAGAAAAATTCTGAATGAATACTGTTTTAGTGTGTTTTTATTTTCAGATTGTTGAAAAATAATTTCTGGATAATTTCTGTAAGTAACCGTGTGATTTACATCAATATTATTTTTTCTTTCTGTGAATAATTAAAATGTAAGTAGATTGAGTTAATTGTTTCAGGTTTTATAGAAAATTGCTAGCAAAATGTGCATCAGAATATCCCAAATTGAAGAATTTCTAAGGGGAAAAAAGTGAATGAGCACTGCCATGCATTTTACTAACAAACGGATACACATACACAGGCACACACATCCTCCCCAAGAAAGGTCTATTCTGGGCACTCAGTGTACAGTTTGGGAGCTATAATGGTTTGGTAGGTAGAAAGCATTACTTATAGTAGAAAACAAAGTTACTGTTATTGTGAGAACATCTTATATTCAAACATCTAATTCATTAAGCCCTCTTCCAAAACTTAGCCTCATGTGATTTGGCTTTTAAGACTCTAAAGTAAATGTTAACATTTTTCATATCTTTTGATTATTTTAAATTACTTGATTCACAAATGTTACAATCTAGTATACATATTATCTACTTCCAGCTCCTGTATTTCCAGAAGGTTCTTTCTGCTTAGCTTCTCCGATATTGGTTATGGAGCTGTGAGTATTGCATTTGTTAGTCACGTGTGGGACATTCAGATCTCAGTGCAATCAACTTTACCAAACTGGTAATTCAGAAAAGTTTGTATGCCCCACTTTTTTTTCTCTTTAATATGCTGAGATTTCTCTAAGATAGAAATATTATTAAATATTTATCACACATAACATATCTATGACAATGTAAAAATCTAACCCATTGTTTTAAAAATGAGCATTTTAGGATAGAATAAATTTAAAAGTAATCCCCAATGTAGCTCCAAGACATAAAAACAGAATGAATTGAACTGCTCATTCTAATGTAAGTGGAAAATCTCGCCTCCTTTCAAATTCTTTCCCAGGGGATGTTTGGGGAAAATTATGGATGTTAAAAATGAAATCAACAGCAGTACTTGTTTTAAGATCCCAGCTCTTTGAAGGTAAACCCCATGCAAAGTGAATCCATTACTATTTTAATATCAGACAAAATGTCTTTGTATTTTAGAATAAGCAAGTGAAAAGAAGAAATAGTCTCATAGACACATATTCTGAGATTTCTTAAGAGGTCACACATCCATGACATAGACTATTGCAAGTCTAGAGAAAGATCTAGAAGGAATGTTTGGTATAGTCATAAATAGCAATCAGAGATAAGCCTTTACCTTAAAAAAGCTGGAGCAAGGATGAATCATGTCTCAACTTATTTAATGTAATTTTTCCAGGTTGTGACAGTGCAGGATGGTTTTACACCCTTGTGTTTTTTTTCCTTGGTTGAAAGAATAACTCTAGATGAGTTACATTTGAAAAGTGTTGCCTACAGTGCATAAATCATGGGCATCCTGACAGTCCATATGTAACACCATTTAACAGCCTCTGCAGCTATAAAATCTAAGCATTTTCCTTAGGGTATAAAAGTGGAATTTCCACTTTAGCAGTTGCAGTGGTCAGAAAAAAGTCACCGTTTTCGACACTTTCTAAACCTGATGAAATCCTTCCTTAACTGGCGGAGCTGAAGTACCAATGCCGGATTCTAGAGCTAAGTGTTCCTTTAAGGTTTGTTTTTATTTATTTTTATTTGAGTATTTTCTGTGGGCCCTGCAGCCAGAAAACAGAAATATTTTTGTGTCAAGCACATGCAGAGCAGAAAGGTGCACAATTTTAGGGCAACATTTGCAAAGAATAAAGTGTGAACGGCACTGCTGGAGCAGCTCATTGCAATCTGCGTGAATGCTGTGACCAGGGTCCAGGAACGTTTCACACATTTCTCAGCCTGCCTTTCCCTTGGCTTTGGGGAAGGAAGCTTTGGTCTAAGGAAAGGGAGAAGCACCAGCAGTGTGCAGGGGCCAGCTCACACTGGTTAGCAAGCAGATTGTGTAATACTTATGCATTTTTCAAGTGGGTTGTTTATTCTTGGTACTTTGAAATCAACCATGTTGGAAGTATATACACCACGGAAATTGTCAAACACTACAAACTGGGTTTTCTTTTGTTTGTTTGGCATAGGGAACACTTCATTACCAGCATGTCACTGAACTGGAGAGTGAACCTCTCCTCTGTCTCAGGCATTGTGTGTCAGGCATCACCTCTAGCAGTGCTGCTTGTTCTCTGTGACTCCTCTCTGGGTGGAGAACTTCCCAATGAGGCTCTATTTCCCGTTCCCCACTGTGTATGCTGAATTGTTTCTAGTTTGCAGCAGGAGGCTCCAGCTACCTTATTATCCCACCCTTAGGACTGTGGGGAGCATCCTGCTAAGGTCTGGATGGCATCTGAGCCTCTTGTTTAGCTTTTCATCTTTTCAGTTACTAATATATTCAATTTGAATTCATGTCTTTCTTCTTTAACTACCTAGAGTAGGTTCTGCTTTCTGGCTGGTTTATAGATACCATTTCAAACACCCTCTTCTTTTCAATCCTTACAGGCACGCAGAGGGACAGTATGTTTTACTGAGTTGTAGGTTATGTTCTGGATGCCCAAGTTCTGAGCAAAGTTCTCCTAACAGTTATTTTGTCCCTCATTATGAGAGGGACATTTTTAAAGCTGGGTAGGCTGCTAATACCCTTTCTAGGTCAATGACTCTTGCACCTTGTAATAGAGGTTTTGTGACCTCCATATATTCATTTAATAAGATTTTTGTTGTTTAAACCATGTACCAGTAACTATATAAGTTCGATGACAGAAAGATGACTAAGATCCCTATATCTTCTCTACTTTTTCTTTTTTATTAGATGTGATGATTTTCTAATATCACTTATTTGTTAAAATATATTGTACTTGCAGTTTTGTCTATGACTCCATCATTAGTGAAGCAACCTTCTCTTTCTTATTTGCTGTAGTATTCCCTTATCCCAACCCAATTGTATAATGAGTATCCAATGTATAGTGAGTACCCAATGTGGGCATTGAATGTACTCTTTCCCCAGAAATATCACCTCCTCTTTAAGAGTTCTGACTGAAAAGAAATTAGAGAACAATAGATTTTTTTTCTACTAGTGTTCTCTGGTATTGCTCTTACTATTATTTTTTAAATTATTTGTTTAAAGATCTCACACTTGACTAAAATTCTTGGAGAATATGTACATCATAAAAATGGAGTTCAATACGTTATTAGATGAATGAATGAGGAAACTCAGACTCACTCTGGTCTGATTATAGAGACAGAAATATAATGATTCCTGATAAACACTAGACTTACAGTAAAAAATAACCAACAGAAGTACATATAGTCGAGCATTCACCTATCCAAGTGCAGACTAAGGCCAATTGTGACAGTCCTGATTCTTGTTAAAACTTGACAGTCTAGAGCAAAGTAGATTGACAAAATACCTAATCTCCCAAAGGTGGGTTAGTTTCAATTCTCTGCCCTTTTCAGCTTTATCCTTCTTTTCATGAGAGTTAACCAGGCTATTTCAGGGGTACTTTCAGAAATGAATGATCACCCATTCACTCATTTGACAAATACTAAGTAGTTACTATCAAGCACTCTCTCAAAAATTGTGATAAACAAATAAAACCCAACTTATACCTTCAAGGAGTTCCATCTATTATAATCATCAGCACTGCACAGAAGATATTTCTGTATGACTTGATGGCATGCCAAAGAGTCTGCTTGGCCTGGGGGGAAAATTCTTGAACAGGTTCATGATCAGCTCAACTACTAAACAGAATTGTGATGCTCCAGTCTTGTAGCATGCTGATATATAATTTTTAGCAGCAGCATAGATATTGTGAAGCAAAAAAAAAAATGGTATGGCATTGAATACTAAATATGGAAAAGGAGATAGTAATGCATATTACATAGAACTTTACACAAATGATGTCAAGTTAGGAATGGCTTAGGTGGAGCAGATTCTAAACCTTCTATTTTTCCTGCTTTACAGCAGAAAAGTCATTTCATGACTTGGAATACCTCTTTCCAGCCCCTTCTTGCCTGCAAGGTCTCTTTTGAGAAATCCACTGACAGTCTGATGGGAAGTCCTTTGTAGGTGACTGTCCCCTTATCTCTTGCTGCTTCTAGGATTCTCTCCTTCATTTTAATCTTGGCTAATATAATTATGATGTGCCTTGGTGTGTTCCTTCTTGGGTCCAACTTCTTTGGGACTCTCCAGAAGACCTAGCACAAAACCAAGATGTAGGAAGCTTAAACTAGCTCCCTGTATTAGTTAGCTAGTGCTGCACAACAAACAATCACAAATCATCAGTGGCACAAAGCAATAAACCAAACATTTAGCCAAAGAATTTCGTGTCACCAGAACTTGTGTCAGAGCTGGGGAGATGACACATTTCTATGATGAGATTGACACATAGAAAGGGATGAATTGGGTAGGGGGCATTAATGTAATCAGTCTACCCCACTCCTTGTAACTGGCCATTTGAGGAATCCACTGACAATGTCCTGTACTAAACTTGTTTTGGTGAAAATAAGGTTTGTGGTAAGAATCAGTGTCTTCCCTAAAGGTGTATCATCTTTTTTACTATTTAATAGAAAAGCATTATATTTTAGTTCACTAGTTAATTAAGAACCTGTTATGGACCAGCTATTGCACTAAGGAGTTGGAATACAATGATGACTAAGACCTTTTTGTGCCTAGTGTAGACTTATTGGAAAATGTCCACATTAGCTCATTCACCCATCCTTGTGTCTTCAGTGTGTCTTCAATGTGGTCTTGAAGGGTGAATGATGAGCTTAGACACATTGCCAAAGAAGCTTCTAAAAATATTTTTAAAATGTACCCAGTGATTTTTGATAGGCCACAGTTGGAATCAACACCTCTCTTGCACTTGGCATTTAGGAGTTCTGTAGAAAAAACATAGTGGGGTCCCAGGGCTCTATGTACGATTCTTAAGGCTTCATTCTTCAGTGCCTGATCCATAGCATCTGACTCTAGATGATATAAATTATTCTGATAATGTCTGGACTTCATTTTAATGTATATTTTTTAGTTTTTTTCTCTTTTATTTTTCCTTTTTTGCTCAATCTCCTCATACCCCTATCCTCCTCTGATGCTCTTAATTTTTTTTAATTTTTAAAAATATTTATTTTATTTTACTGATTATGACATTATAGTTGTTCTATTCCCCCCTTCATTTCCCTCTACCCTGCACATCCCCTCCCCCACCATTCCCCCCCATTTAGATTATAACCATGTGTCTCAAGTTCTTTAGATTCTATACTTCCCATACTATTCTTGCCCTCTCCCCTATCTATTTTCTACCTACCATCTATGCTATTTATTTTCTGTTCCTTCTCCCCCCTTCTCCTCCCCTGTTGCTAACCCTCCATGAGATCTTCATTTCTGTTTCTGCTCCTGATCTAGCTGTCCGCTTAGTTTGCTTTTGTTTTAGATGTGGTTGTTAATAACTGTGAGTTTGCTGTCCTTTCACTGTTCATCTTTTTTATCTTCTTTTTCTTAGGTAAGTCCCTTTAACATTTCATATAATAAGGGCTTGGTGATGATAAACTCCTTGAATTTGATCTTATCTGAGAAGCACTTTATCTGTCCTTCCATTCTAAATGAAAGTTTTGCTGGATAGAGTAATCTTGGTTGTAGGTCTTTGGATTTCATGATTTGGAATACCTCTTTCCAGCCCCTTCTTGCCTGCAAGGTCTCTTTTGAGAAATCCACTGACAGTCTGATGGGAACTCCTTTGTAGGTGACTGTCCCCTTATCTCTTGCTGCTTCTAGGATTGTCTCCTTCATTTTAATCTTGGCTAATGTAATGATGATGTGCCGTGGTGTATTTCTTCTTGGGTCCAACTTCTTTGGGACTCTCTGAACTTCCTGAATTTCCTGGAAGTCTAGTTCCTTTGCCAGATTGGGGAAATTTTCCTTTATTATTTGTTCAAATAAGTTCTCCACTGGTGGCTGTTCCTTTCCCCCTTCTGGTACCCCTATAATTCGGATGTTGGAGCATTTAAAGATGTCCTGGAGGTTCCTAAGTCTCTCCTCATTTTTTTGAATTCTTATTTCTTCATATTTTCCTGTTTGGCCATTTTTTCCTTCCTTCTGGTCCACTCCTTTGATTTGAGTCCCAGTTTCCTTTCCATCACTACTGGTTTCCTGTGCAATTCCCTTCATTTCAATTAGTTTAGCCTTCATATGTTCCTCTAATTTGTGACTAAAATCAACCAGCTCTGTGAGCACCCTGATCACCAGTGTTTTGAACTGTGCATCTGAAAGTTTTGGTATTTCTTGGTCACTTAGAGTTATGGGCTCTGGGGCTTTGAGGTCTTCTTGAGCTATGTTTGGTCTGTTTTCGCCCGTTAAGTATGAGGAGTGGAGCCTTAGATGTTCACCAGGGTGGGGCCGCCCAGGTCGCTGGGTTGTGACGCTGTATGTGGGGGTGGGATCAGAATGGGGAAATGGCGGCCTCCTCTGCTGCCTCTCGCCCCTGGGGCCTGCCTGGTCCCGTCTCACTGCCTACTCCCTCGCCAGTCAGCAGGCTGAAGAATTTGTTGTTATCAGACTTCCGAAAAGTTCAATTTTCTGTGTTCTGGCTGTGTTTTCTTTTGCTAATATTTTGTCTCTAAACTTGGTTGTGTGAGAAAGCACATCATCTCCACTATGCCTCCATCTTGGCAGAAGTCATTTTAATATATTTTAAAAGGCTGGATGGCATCAAATTCTTCAGTACTCCTCAAAGGAATCATTTCAAGCACAGCGTATACCCACTCAGGTCCAGGCAGAGTCTGCATTGCTTTTACCAGTTAAGTTTATCAATACTGTTGGAGAGTGGATTTGCATTGCTTGCTGTCACTGAACTTTTTAACAGCATACTGTTGTTAACAGTGTGCTCTTGGGCAACATAAAAGGATGAGCAGGCCATCCACTCTGCCTTTCAATGATGCATAGACTGCTTTGGGCTAATTGTACCCTAAATCAATATTGCATGGTTCTATGAGAACTGAAAAGAACCAAAAAGTAGCATAAACATCATACTGCTTTATATTGTCTTCCCTTTTCCCCACTCAAGGCATTCACGAGAGTGGCAAGGTTCCAGAGCATCTCTTGCTGCTTTGACAACCCCTAAGTTAAGGAGGACAAAGTATGATGGGCTGCTTTGGAGACCAGTATTTTATATTCCTTCAGAGAAAAATACATAAACTCTGTAAAAAGCCTGTTTTAGCATGTGTTAATGGCTGCACATGTAAGAATGTCAGTACCAGCTTTAGTAGGATTTCTTTCTATTCCTGTTCTGCCACATGGAAATGTGAGATCTGAAATATTATTTCATTAGCCTGCATGCTTTTTTAGCTCTGTGCCCTAAATAGGCATTTGCTTAGCCTGTAAGAATGAGTACATCTTCTCCATGGGGGTGGAGGAATGTCATTAGGAATTTAGTATGTTGGTAACGAGCAGTGAGGTATCGTTTTGCAGGATTACTCATTTGGCTATTCTGGAAATGGAAATTCTTGAAGGTGTACATGGACTTTGCACTTTTACCGATGGGAGTTTATTCAGCAGAGATGGAGTGACGTTCACACTAGGCAGAGACAACAGTTTTATTCCCTTGGCAGCCTGATTGCATTTCATATTTCAAACCTAGTTTCAATGATGAGAATTAATGAAGGAGAAAGATAATGAATATAGAACAGAGACATAGAAGATGTAAACTTTCTCATTAGTCAAAAATCTTCCATTAGACATTCGTTTAAATATCTTTACCTATACAGTATTGTCAAAGTCTATTGACTGATTTGATAAATAGGTCCCCCCTGCCTTACACACCATAAACTGGGTGGCTTAAACAACAGAAACTTATTTTTTTCTCAATTTTGGGGGCTAGAAGTCTAAGATCAAGGTTCTAACCAATTTGGTTTCTGGTGAGGACTCCCTTCCTGGCTTGTAGACTGTGGCCTTCTTACCTACACCCAGCATGGCCCTTGCTCAGTGTGTGTCTCCAGATACGTGTGTTGGTGGGGGATGGGGGATTGAAAGAGGGGCTATTCTTATAAGGACACTAATCTATTGTATCAGTGTCCAACCCTCATGACTTCATTGAACTTGGATTAGTTCTTTACTTCAAATACAGCACTGGGGGTTAGGGCTTCAACATACGAGTTTGGGAGGGGGTGCAAATATTCAGTCCATAACAATGCATATATGCATGAGACCCTTCACAGTTAAAGGTGGAGTCAGGGTAGTTAGAAAAAGGGGATTAGGTTAGATTTGGATCTACCAACACCTTCATGGTCTGCTCTGGAACTTTTTAGGATCCAATAACTTTACACTTGAATCAATTCTGTGAGTTGGTAAAACTAAACACATTTTATTGATTAGCTTGTTAGATTGATTTACAGCTAGAAATGTAGGTGTAAGGCATATGGATGCCTGAGAAGCATTAGAGAAGGACCTGCTTTTCCTTCTGCTCCTGTCATTGAGAAAGCTCAGGATCTCTTCTCTCTGCCTTTGCCCCATGTCATCTTAGGGATCAGGAGAATCCATCTACCTAATCAACAGTAGTTAGTATGGTTATTAAAATTTGTACAGAACAAAAATGTAAATCACATAGGATTGTCTATAGGGAAGCTTCATGTTAGAAATCTTACCAGTATAAAGTTTCCTCATTGTTGAATTTGGCTATATTTTTAAAAATAAAACAACAAACAAGCAAAAACAAAACCAAAACCATAAGAAACAAACAAAAACAAAAAACTAAGCCCCAAACACAACTCTCAATATATTATCTGAGACAGCAAATTTCCAGGTGTTTCTGCTCAGTTTTCTGGTTATTTCCATCTAGTCAAATGGAAAGATAGACTCTCAGAAAATCATTGATATCTCTAAGGGTGTCTTATTTCTCCCCATCTCTCATTTTTTTGTCCCATCGCCCCTTTGCTGACGTTCTCCCCATATAATGTTCGCATGTACTTCCTCCTCTTCCCCTCCTGACCACTCCATTAAAACACACTTACATAAGGAAAGAGCTGGCTTTGGTTCATTGAACTTCATCTGCTGTTTACACCTTTTGTTCAGTGAAGTTGTCACAGTGTAATATCACTGGTCATTTGCACTTTAATTTTTTGCTTGCTAATAAGAATAAACAGTTCCTTTATCAAGACTTTGTTTGCTTTGTCCAGAAGCTGAAGCCTGATTTCACCCCTATAGTTGCCATATTTATAGTCATTATTCTTGATTTTTTTATTATCAAATTATTAACTTATGATTTTGTCTTTTTTCTATTGGTTTCCTTCTATTATAATTTCAGATAAAGATGAAGTATGAATCAATCAATGACTAAATAAAATATTAAACTTCTAAACTTTGTCAAATAAAATGCCTTTTTGTCATTCTGTTATAAGTATTTAGGTATCAATGAGCAAAGGAAAATATTTTGTTCAGAAAGATGGTCTTTGGAATGATAGTCTCGAAAAGATGTGTCGGTCTGGGCCCGTATATGCAACTCTTAAGCTTATAATTAACTCTTTAAAACAGGAGGTATTTACAAATGTGTGGACAGGTTTAGGGAAACCGATAAGGAATAGTGTGAGGACCTAAGGGGTAACAGTGGGGAGTCACTATCAGGTCTGGATCTTAAGGAGTAGGGGGACAAGTGAATCAAACCTGGAGAAGGTATTTGATGGAGGGATGGGACAGAGGGATTGACCAAAATTTACTCAGTGGGGAAATAAGGGAATACTCTGACCCTCCTGAGTTCTCCAACCTTCAATCTCCTGCCAATGGGCAAATCCAGTTGGACTAGAGAGAATAAGGAACGAGTTAATGTAACTCTATCTTGGTCAGCCTCCCATGGCAAAGATCTAGGTGAAGAATGATAGAGATGGTTCCCCAGGAGAAAGTTAAGCTATTCCAGCAAAGGTGAGAGGGTAGTTCTTTCTGCCAGTCGCTATCATCATTGGACTTGTGTTTTGGAATTAAATATAAATCCAAAACCTATGATCTTCTGAAAGAGTGTCTTGAGAGCTAGTGGAGACGGAAGCCTTTGACCTCGATCTCATTCTTCTTGCCGTGGCCATGTGTTTTCTTTGGCTGTTTAGTACCTGTTGTCCCATCTCACTAGAACCTTGATTTCCTTTATTAAAATGACCCTTTTCCTGTAGGATATATTCTAATAAGGTTGTTGTAAGGTTCTTGATGATTCTTGACTGTGGAGTAGAAATCGGTCATGAGGGAAACTAAGAGGGTTCTTTCTAACCATGCAATTTTAGCAGAAAGGGAAGAATAGTGAAATGGCCAGAACTCCATCCTCTCCAAAGAGCAGAACCCTAAGCAACCTTCCCTCCTCTGAGGGTGTCCCTATTCCAAGGCCTGCTGAGTCATCCCTCCTGCTTCTTCTCAAGCCTGGTGCTCCAGCTTTTCCCAATTACTTTTCAAAAAGATTTAACTTGTTTATGTTAGGCAGAGTCAGTTTCTGTTGTTGTCTAATTGCTGCAGTGCTCTAAACGGAGTCCCTTGGGTGGGCCCTTCCATTCCCTGCCTTTCCTTATCTTCAGTTTGTAATTACATCTCTCCCTTTGCGTGCTTCAACCTTCGAGAACTCGGAGGCACATTGGATGGTGTCTGGAGTACTTGGTGTTAATTTGGTTAACATTTGATCATGTACAGCTATGTGATTCTCTTTTCTGATATACTGGATGGCCTTGCTTAATTCTTAAAAAGCCTGGCAGTTGTTGGGAGTGAAAGATTTGACAACTCTGCATGGTTATATGTATTATGTACTATTTATTTCATAATGACATGAATCACCCCCTTTCTGGTAGAGGACAATTTTAATAGCCAGACTATTAAATATGAAGATTGTTTGCACAGAATGGTGGACCATACTCTGAACTCAAGAATTGACTTCTAAAACTATGGCAAGTATTTATTAAGCCTGTTTTATTATTATGTGCTAGGCATTGTGTTAAACACTTCGCTCACATTATTTAATTAATCCTCTTAAAGCCCTATGAGGTATAATTACTCTATACTGTATGTAAGAAAGTACAGGGCATAGAAAGTTTAAGCAACCTTATCAAGAACATTCAACTAATGTCAGGATAAACAAATTTACCCAATAGTCTTCTTTACATACACTCACATTTTTTACACATGTACGTGTATTTTGAAGGCAAATTCTTTACCACTACCTTGCAATGTGTTGCAATACATTGTTATAAATGAAAGGCAGTCATAAAAATGAATACTGTGAGAACAAGTCATGTAAATAAATTTGAGCAGAGATGCTTGCCTTTAAGAACTTTAGACGGAGTTCTGTTCTGTCTTTATTAGTAGGGAGATTAATTAAGTGTTGTTAGAGAAGTGTCAAAAAGACAGTGTTATTGGCACTGGCTGATACTTTCTTGTTGAATCAATCAGCAAGTAACAGGACTGAAAAATAAATAATTGTCTCAACAGGCAAGTGTATAATACTTAACACCATGTCTGGGTACTTGGGGCGTCCTGACCAGCTTTTCCCTGTTTGACACTGTTCTGACCTCATGGCAGTGAACTCGGCTGGCACGTGAGCATTAAGGCAGTCGACACCGCTTACTCTCACTGAATCATGTCACTTTTCTTTAGAAAATGTTTTAGTTTTTTTATAATTTTATTTATTAAAAAAATTTATTTATCTTTAGAAGGGAAGGGAAGGAGAGAGGGAGAGAAATGTCAATGTGTGGTTGCCTCTCATGTGTCCCCTGCTGGGAACTGGCCTGCAACCCAGTTATGTGCCCTGACTAGGAATTGAACCAATATCTTTTGGTTCACAGGCCCGTGCTCAATCCACTGAGCTACACCAGCCAGGGTTAGAAAATGTTTTAGTTTTTAATCTCTATTATGATTGCAGGGAATCCCCTTAGAATTCAGGCAAAAATCCTTGTGTCTCTGGTCTTGGGGCAAAGTGAGTTAAGATCCTGGTGATAGTGACAATGACATTAATGGTGACTGACTCCAGTTGTTAAGTATCACCTCTATGCCAAGGAAGTGCTAAAGTATTCATAAATATTCTTATTTAGTTAACAGGACAGTATCATTTTCATCTCACAGTGAGAGTGAAACTGAGTCTCAGAGCATGAAAACCTGTTTAAGATTACGCCCTTCCTCCTGGCCCCTGCAGTGATCCTCCCCTACCCAAGGTTTTGATTTCCATGGTTTTAGCTAACCTCAGTCATCCACAACCTGAAAATGTGAAATTCCCCCGACCTTTGACATCATCTGCTCCTGACATCCAATAATTGACATCATCACAGGTTGATCAGGATGAGGAAGATCTTGTCTCTGATATATGGTGATCATGTCAGTACTAACCTAACTCTTTGTCACAATGCCTATATCACTCACCTCACTTCCTCTCATCCTGTAGGCCTAGTAACACCTCACATCATCACAAGAAGAAGAGTGAGTTCAGTACAATATATTTTGAGAGAGATCACATTCACAGCACTTTTCATATAGTATATTTCATTAATTGTTTTATTTTATTATTAGTTATTGTCATGAGTCTCTTACTGTGCCTAACTTATAAATTAAGCTTTATCATAGGTATATACAAGTATGTGTAGGAAGAAACAGAGTGTATACAGGGTTTGGTACTAGCTGTGATTTCAAGCATTCATTGGGGGTCCTGGAATGTGTCCCCCTCAGATTAGGGAGAATACTGTATCCTGATTTTGAACCACAACTGAATTCTAAAGTGAACTCGGGATGAGAATTTATATCCTACATAAGAGATTTTGAATTACTTTTTTGCAGATAAAATTTCTCCCATAGATATTTTAAGAGTCTCAAGTTCCTAAAGATAGATTTAGATTTCGCTAAAAGTTTCATTTTTCTCTCAAACTTTCTGCTGGTAAATGATTTAGCTATTTTCTACCTCAGTACTTTACACCTTTTCTCCATTTTGTCAATCTTATTTCATAAATGTATTCAACACGAGAGGCTCATCTTCTTTATTATCCAAATTTACTGCCAGCTGATTTCAAAAAAGTGTCCTGTTTCATATGGAACGGATTTCCTTTGCATAATGAAAACCCACCAGAAGCAGAGTTGGTCTCCCTGCAGCTTGCCACACACAAAAGGCTCATTATTGTTTATTTTTACTTTTCAGCATTTCCTCCAACTACTCGTTCCTGTGAGTGTTAGGACGTGCAATTAGATGCTAGATTGGGCCTGCTGTTTAGGAGTTGCCAGGTCTGCGGCGACTTCATTAAACTTCCTGCACAGCCTCACCCAAGTGCCATCTGCTTCCTCCCACTGTCAGCCTTTGGCCTTTTTAACTCCACATTTCTGTGCCTCCTTGTAACATTTATTCATCCCGCTCCTTTGTGGTATTTTCCTTGCAATGCAGGAGTCCACTTGCCGATGCGTGGGCCAGGAAACAGCATCTACCCGGGAAACCTTTCTCTTCGGTGGGATAAACCGCTTGCATTTTGTGCATCAGTTTATCAGCTGAAAAGGAGCGTGTGTTGTCCTTTCCTTTGAAGCCTTCGGGATTTGTGTCCCTTTCTGCGCCCTTGGTTTTCACAGGAGGCTTTTGATCTTGAGGAGTTCCAAATGCATCTTCTGAATTTCTTGGCCATCTTAGGAACACCACTGCAAACAAAAGGTCTCGCACAGAGAGCATCAACAAGGCACAGGACTCAGAAATACACCATTTCAAAGGAAACAGGGAAATGACAAGTGCCGCAGCCTCAGGCAGGTAAATGGCTCTTTATACACCAAGTTGTGATAAAGGCAAACAAAAAGTCACAGTGCTGTTGATACAGGAGCCTATCTGTGACAGCTTGCTCTGGCTTTTTTGATGGGCGGGTACTTTGTACACTTTTAATAGCATTTCAACACTTGTCTGTTCTTTAAACAACATCATCTTTCTAGCTGGAATATAAATGCCTGCTGAAACTTTCCACATCTTTTATACAGTCAGGCTCTTGGTGTAGTATTTCCTGATAACAGAAAGTTGGTTGGCAAATAGGAAGTTATCTGAATTGTTCAAGTAGCTCTCCTCTTTGAGATAAACCCTTATTCAGCAACTTGTTTTCCATTTGTAAAAACAAGCCAGATAAACCTCCCCGGCTGAGGTTATCTCACCTCTTTCAGAGGATTCCAGACTAATCATGTGCCCTGGCATAGTGTGCAGCCAAGTCTTAGGTAACAGCAATTTTCTGCCTTGCAAACGAGGCATGGAAATTTAGGCAAATACGCTTGGAAACCTGCAGATTAAAACAGGAAAAGATAATATAACTAGTTTGTTGAACTAGATAAGATAGGAGAACAAAGCCTCCAGGGATCTGTAGCAGAAGATTGATGAGGAAGATTCTCAAAGGTAATGAGCCAAAAATTCAAGAGCTGTTCTGAGAAAGGAAGGAAGAGTTTTATCTTGTTGCTTCCTTACACACGCACTTTTGCCTAGGCCTGAGGAGTATCACACCCTTGGAATGATCTTACCAGGAGAAAAGGTAGAGCTTACCGTTTATGGGAGGTATCGTATGCTTGCATATTTTATCCATTCAGTACTTCGGACAAGTTTGTGAAAAGCATTTAATTATCTCAGAGATTGAAGTGATTTAGGTGGGGGGAGCCTGAACATGAAGTGTCATGGATCTGACTCCTACTCTGTGCTTTTTCCTAATGATACTGTGAATGCTTTGGAAGTGCAACTGGATCCCAAATGCATTGAATTTATTGTTCCTGGAACGTTATTTTACTAACTCAGCTCAGGTCTGAGAGAGGGAAAGTAAATGACCAGGTCATCAATATTTATAATAAGCTCTTCATATCTTATTTAATCTTCAAAATACCCCCCCAGTAGGAACTCTTATTACTAACATTTACAGATGAGAACATGGAGGCTTAGTGTAGTTAAGATTGATCATGTCCACACAGCAAATCAGTGATCAAAAAAAAAAAAAAAAATTCAAACTCCTGAACATTTGATACTAGTTTCCAGAGTTTTATCCATTCTTCTTACAAGATATTAGTGTTAATGAACAGCAGTTGGGGGCCTGCTGCCCTCTGCCACCCCCTGGGCAAAATTCCAGAGGCAAAGATTTGGTGATAAAGGGAAGGATTTTTTTTTCAAACCTTCAGAATTTTGGAATAACAGCTTTCTACAAGAATTAGTCACTTAGGCCTATCCATTACTGTTAAAGTCTTTAAGTCTTTAGTTACAGCCTTAATCCCTTAAGCCTATCAATTAAGTCTAAACTCTAACACCTGGGTTTTCCTATTTTTCCCCTGTTTTTAGTTATCTTATTACTATAGGTTAGTTTACAAACTAAAATGACATAAGATGCAAAAGCTACACAACTTTGGAAGAATGGCAGGCTTCGGTCTCAGAGCTTGTCCCCTGTAGGACACCGGAAGAATAAACCTGCCACCCTTTGCCAGGCCAGACCTATTTTAGGCTGGGCCCAAAGTTCCTTCTCATCCAAAATGCCATCCTCTGGGGAATTCAGGCAGCTGTAGCCCAATCATCCAGGCATCTTCAAGGAAGAAGAGCCTGAGAGCCAGAGAGAGCCTGCCTTCTTTTTATTTCCATGGGCGCTGGAGGCATCCCTACTTCTCCCCAGTGATCTGACCAGATCTCTCTGTATCATTGGTGAAGCACTGAGGTTTTAACCACCCAATCAGATGACTCCCTTGACATTACAGATCTTCTGCTATGGACCGAACATTCGTGTGGCTCCAAATCTCCCCCCCCCCCCATTTCAATTTATATTTTGAAACCCTAACCCCAAGGTGATGGCACTAGAGGTGGGGCCTTTGGAAGGCAATTATGTCTTGAGGGTGGAGCCTAATGCCCTAATACAGAAAGCCCTAGAGACCCCTCCATTTTTTCACCATGTAAAGTTATAGTTACAAAGTACTTGTGAAACAGCTGATGTGTTAACACCTTGATCGTGGACTTCCCAGCCTTCAAAACTTTGAGGAATAAATTTCTGCTGTTTATAAGCCTATGGCATTTTGTTATAGTAGGCCAAAGGGACTGAGATATTGCACATTCTTGTTGAATGTGTGTGGTTTTCCTCATGTTGTATGATTTTCTCTGACCATGGTTATCTTCACAGTGGATAACCAGTGGTGCGAGAGCGCCACTGTTTTAAAAATACTTTTCATTATAACATGTCTCCTGCATATCAAAAAGCACAGCGGATAACATCACAAATGTTCATGGTAAAGGCAACATTTTGATTTTCTCTTTGCTTTGGAAGAGCAAGAAATTGAAAACCAATTTGAAAGAATAATGAAGGAAAACTTACCCAATCTGGTGAAGGAAATACACTTCCAGGAAGCCCAGGAAATTCAAAAAGTCCCAAAGAAGTTGAACCCAAGGAGGAACACACCAAGACTCATCATAATTAAGTTACCCAAGATTAAAAATAAAGAAAAGAATCTTAAAAGCAGCAAGAGGAAAAGAGGCAGTTACTTACATACCTGGAAGACTATCAGTTGATTTCTCAAAAGAAACCTTACAGACAGAAGGGGCTGGAAAGAAGTATTCCAAGTCATGAAAGTCAAGGACCTATATCCAAAATTGCTCTATCCAGCAAAGCTTTCATTTAGAATGGAAGGGCAGATGAAGTGCTTACCAGATGAGGTCAAGTTAAAGGAGTTCATCATCACTATCACCAAGCCCTTATTATATGAAATGTTAAAGGGACTTATCTAAGAAAAAGAAGATCAGCCTTGTCTAGTGGCTTGCCTGGTTCAGTGGATTGAGCTCTGACCTGCAAACCAATGGGCACCAGTTTGATTCCTAGTCAGGGCAAATGCCTGAGTTGCAGGCCAGGTCCCCAGTAGGGGGTGCATGTGAGTCAACCACACATTGATGTTTCCCTTTCTTCCTCCTTTCCCCTCTGTCTAAAAACAAATAAAAAAATATGTTTTTTAAAAAAGGAAGATCAAAACTGTGAACAGTAAAATGACAACAAACTTACAACTATCAACAACTGAACTTAAAAAACAGAAAGAGCCCTGGCTGGTATAGCTCAGTGGATTGAGCATGGGCCTGCAAACCAAACAACCATGGTTCGATTCTCAGTCAGGGAACGTGCCTGGGTTGCAGGCCAGTTCCCAGTGGGGGATTCACGAGAGGCAACTGTATATTGATATTTCTCTCCCTTTTTCCTTCCCTTCCCTTCTAAAAATAAGTAAATTAAAAAAAAAAAAAAGAAAAAAGAAAAACTAAGCAAACAACTAGAATAGAAATAGAATCACAGAAATGGAGATCACAGGGAGGGTTATCAGTGGGTTAAGGGAGTTGGGGTACAGAGGAAAAGGCACAGGGAATAAGAAGCGTAAATGGTAGGTACAAAATAGACGATGGGGGGTTAAGAATAGTATAGGAAATGGAGAAGCCAAAGAACTTGCATGTATGACCCATGGACATGAACTAAGGGGGGGAGTACTAATGGGAGGGAAGGGGGTTGCAGGGTAGAGGGGTATAAAGGGAAGAAAAAAATGGGACAACTGTAATAGAATGATCAATAAAAAGTACCTAAAAATGGAATAAAATACAATATTACAAATACTTGTTAATATTCCCTTTCTTCCTTCTTTCCTACTTTATTTCCCTGTCTTTTCTGAAGTAACAGTTATCTTGAAGCTGCTGTTTCAATTCAACATAGTTCTCATTCATCTTTATATACTTTTATTATGGGTATTAATAAATTGATAAATTTATTGGTTTTAATACAATATATGTATATAATATTAATTTATTTGCTTATAAACATTAATAAATGTATCATTTGGAATGCTTTGTGGACCTTTCCAAAATTTTATTTTTGTGATTTTTTTTATGTTGACACACAGAGCAAGAATTTATTGTTTATAGTGCTGAACTATATAGTACTACAATTTATCAATTTTATTAATGCTAACTTTTCAAAAATTTGCAAAATGTTATAATTAGTGTTACTTCTAAAGAGGAGTGCTATTGATTTTTTTTTAAAATTTGCCCTTGTATTAAGAAAACCTTGGAAAGTTTCTTATTAGATCTAAAATGTTCTATAAAGATTTTCCATGAGGATAATTATATTGTCTGCACCTAATGAGTTTTTTATATATTCCAATTATTATACCTTTTTCTTTTCTTTGCCCTTTAGCTAGGATCTTCAACACAGTGTTAAATAATAGCAGCAATATGATCATTTTCAAATTATACTATATTTTAAAGGGTACACATTTAAAGTTCCATCATTTAACGTGGTGTTTGCTACAGATTTTTGGTAGAATACTTAATAGGGTTAGAAAATGCTCCCTTTCATTCTTTGTTTACATTTTTAAGAAATTTGTGATTGTTGAAGTATATCCATTCCACTTTCAAAATCTTTTGTGCTTGCTTTAATCTTCAGTTTTTATTGTTGGTTCCTTTCCGAGGCCTCAGAATTGCAGGGGCCCCAAACCTTGGCCTGGCCTTTCGTCTCCATCAGTGATTCATAGACCACTCCACGTGCATGAGTGGGGAGTTAAAAGTCACAGATGTTCAGACTCCGGATGGAGAGTCCGAATCAATTGTTTTAGCTGGGGTTTTGGCTTTGCTTCTTTTAAAAGCTTCTTTAGCTATTTTTATCCAGAATTAGAAGTGCTGTCATCAAGGTCTTAAAAATGATTGTGGTAGGAGAGTGATAAAGAGATCTAAGGATGTTTTACCAGAATAGAGTATATTTTTCTTTAAGAGATAAATTATTCACTCTTATAAGCACTCTCTTTCTGTCTATCCATCCGTCTCTCTCTCTCTCTCCTGACAATTTTTTCCATGAATGTATCTTTTAAAAAAATTATTGAGTTTATTGTGGTAACATTGGGTAATAAAATTGTATGTTTCAAGTGTACAATTTTATAATACATCATCTATGTATATTTCCCACTCAAAGTTGTCACCTGATACCATTCATCCCCCTCCTACCTCTAGTCCCTCCCCCCGGCCCCGCCCCTCTGGTAATTACCATATAGTTGAATCTATGAGCAGGTTTTTGGTCTTGTTTCATTTTTCCTCTTAATCCTTTGTCTGTATCTGGTACTTTCAAATGAATAAACTCTGGCTGGCTAGGTGCTTGTAAGTTGCCTTAACGTGGAAACTTAACTGTCTTGATTTTGTTCTATGCATTTGCTAGAGATAAAATATTTTCTCTCCTTTTCTGGGACAGTTTAAATATTATCCTTTTCCTTTCCTCAGGCAAGGGTAATTTTTCCAAGAGCCAGACTCCAAGAGAAAAGGATCATCAGGTCTAGGGAGGAAAAACAAGTGAAGAGGGCTTGGGGAAAGTGGAAGATTTAAAAAAGAAAGATTGCCAAAAGTAACTAAACTAGTTACTATACCTGTGGACCACGGTAATGAGAGGAAAAAGGGATCCTCCTTCTCTTAAAAAGATTGAAGGGCGCTCTGTATAAATATGGGTTGCGGTGTCACCTGGGAGCCTGTTTGAAACGCGGGATCCGAGACCCCTAACTCAGAACTACTGTGTCAGCGTTTGCCGTTTAACAGGATTCCGGGTGAACACAGGCCCAGTAACGTTTGAGAAACACTAGTCAAATGAAGGAGCGTTTCTCACCCCGGGATGCACAACATTATCAGGGGGGTGGGGAGGTATTTAAAAAATGAAATGCTTGGGTCTCCTCCAGAAATTCTGATTCATTTGGCCAGGGGTGGGGTGTGCTGAAATTCCCTGGGGAGCAATTAGCCCCAGTTGATGGAGAGGAAAGTGGGACTTAGTGTATCCCTACTGACCTCAGGTGGGTGGTTATGTCCAAGAAGTTAGTGGAGAAGTTGAAGGGAAATGCAGGGGTTTTTTAAAAATGGGGGAAACCGCTGGCTGATAATCCTGCTGTTTCACTGCTGGGATTGCTGCACAAAAGGTTTTGTTTTCTTTCCCCACATTTTTTCTCCTGTTTTCTTTCCCCACTTTTTGAACAAAAGTGACACATTTAGAATAAATGAAAGGAAAGTGTCAAGAAACAGGAGATTTCTTTTCCGAGATGACTCAGACTGAAAATATGAATACAGTAATTAGAAGATGGGAATTCACTGAGAATACACAGGGACACTCTCAGGCTTGGCATTTCAGATCGACTGAGACCTGGACTGGAAACCCTTTGTTTCCCTGCACTGTGGATTTAAATATTTCCTGAGCACCAGCTGTAAGCCAAAGGCTCTTCTATGCACGGAGCAGGTAACAAAAAGACAAACATTCTTGTTCTATTTGAGCTTTCAAAGTGTAGCTCGTGTTCAATTGCTTAAGTACTCACTCTAACCTGGGCGACAATAACTGCCCACCAGTGAGGGAACGTTTCCCTGGGACTTTCCTGCTGTAGATGACGTGGTGTCTCTACAGGTCAATACTTGTTCTGGATTATCAGTCTGAAGTTGTAGTCGGAGCCACAGCGGGGGTATCCGATGTTTCTGAACTGTTATGTGGATGGTGCCTCTGTGCTGCGCTCTGTCCTCTGTATACTGTCTCCGTAAGAGTGTCTGGAATCCATTCAGTGACGGCATCTTTACTATTCTCTGCCCTAAATGATCCTAGAATGTTACAAAAAAGAGGGGGCGTGGTTCTTGGAAACAGTTACCTTTTGTCCCAAGTCCCAGGTTTAGTAAAAATAAAACCACACTTTTGTGTAGTTGATCAAATTTCTAACTCATACAATTTTAGTAGCAATTTAGTTAAGAATTTCTATTTCCTAGGTATTTTAAAACATACTAATTATGTATGGAAAATGTTAGTATCTATAAATCTGTGAAAGAATATATATATTTATATATAGTAAGATATACATTTATATATAAAAACATATATACATGTCTTTCATATATGTAGGTCTGGGGAATAAATAGTTTCAGATATGTTGTGTAATCTTTTTGTCACGTTCAGGACCTAAAACTTGTATAAATGCACCTTTTTTCAAGATAATGTTATAAAAAAATCTAATTTTCAGGTTTCAGTTATTCACTTCTCAGTCATGTTTTACAATGGCCAAATGTATTATATTTAATTTCTGGCTCCATCGGTCATGAAAACGCACACCTTTACTGCTTTGTCTCTTTTATGTTACTTTTTTAAAGCCCAAGATGCATTTACAATGTATTTTCTTTACATTTTACTAGAGAATATCCGTTCTTCTGTAGTTTTCTTTCCAAGTTAACAAATATAATTTCTTTTATTCGGTACAGTGTCAGCACATAATTTTAGTTGTATGTTGGCACGAGAGGAATAATCATTCTCACTCATTTTTGGATTATTTTGTAAATCTCTTCACAATTGCCTATAAGATTAGTCCCTAGTCGTACTCTCTGCAGACTCAAATCCTCTCATTTTTCTTTTGTACCACATTTCAAACACTGCTTGAGCCAGCTTCCCAGAATTCCTGTTGTTCGTTTCGGATGCATTTCATGATAATGTTATACTTCCTCTTTTGCAGGCATCCTTTCCACTTAGAATGACATTCTTAGCATCTTGATCCTGTTTTGTAATCATTGAAAACATTACTGAGTTCTTTCTTCCTTCTTTTCTCACTGGGTCTTTTCTGACAAATCCCATCTACTTCTGTAACCGACCTCACCATCCATCCTGAGTCAAAGTGACCCCCTTAGAGTACCAAGCAGATATCACTGGTTATGTGGTTTTGCTTCTGTTGTTCACTCTCTGTGTAGATCAATTCACATTCTCTAGTTTCATGAAATTTGTAGCCTTTGGGTCTTGGCACTGTGACCCACACGATTTTTCCATGTTCTAATTGTGAGTACATGGTGCCACTAAAGAAAACATGGACTGAATACTTTTATAAGAAATACAATGAAAAGAACAGAAAAGTATTACTTATATTAAAAATATAAGTAATACTTATATTAAAAATTGAATATGCATTCACTTTTTAAGTATATATTAATTTTGGAGGGCTAGAGTAGGTATTTTGATGTTTTTCCAAGATTTTCTAGGACTTCTTATGACTCTGTAAATAGTATCTGCCTACCCTGAAAAAGGTATCAGAAATTCCTAATGTGCTTGTCATGAGTATCATATTCTATGACTAACATGTTTCTACATAGTCTACAAACTTAACACCCAGCTATTTAGACAGGGTGATTTGAAAATCTACTCTTACTCTCAGATTACAAGGTCCTTGAGAAGCTATTTTCAAAGTTTCTATAAATCAAGTTAATCTCCTGTTTCTGAGGATATACAGGGTGAAGAGAAGGGATAGAGGGGCAACATGGAAAGTAACGGGTAGAAAGAAGAGTGTCATAAAAAAGTTACTGACCATCTTCCTCCTGTTTTTTCTCTACCTGCTCTATAGATCCTTTAGTTCTATCTTTTTCCTGGAATAATTCTAAGGATTCTAAGGATGCTAATGGGGTATCTCATGTGCCCAATGGGTTTACCATGTTTGATGTCTTCTAGCTTTGCTGTTTCCCTCCTTCCCAGTTCCAGAGAGTCATGAAGATGACTTCTAATGCTGACCATGTCTAAGACTAACTGCTGTGTCTCTGAACACATCGCCCTAGCTTCTGGGGCTCCGCTAAGGCAGGATCTATGATTTAAAATTGGCTAGCTGCTGCTACTGACTTCAGTTTCCTCTGAATCTGGGCCAGGAGTCCCAGCGGTCCAAGTTATCTCCCAAGAGAGGCGTTCCTGATCACCTTAGTAAGAATGGCTATTTTTTTTGTTTGTTTTCTATACCCCATTTATTTATCTTGTTCATTGCACCAATGACAGATACAGTACCATATTTGAATGAATGAATGAAGATCACCTACACATTTTATTAAGTATATCTATTATTAGGCTTTGCCCTCAGAGATTATGACTCATTGTCTGGAGTTGAATCTGGGAGACTGATTTTTACGAAGTGCTCTCATGATTCTGCAGGTGATCTATCTAGGGACCATGGGTTAAATAACACTGCGTTAGGAGCAATAAATACGGGACTTGGCCAAATTTTACACATAAATTGGGTTCTTCCTTTGGAAAGAAAATAAATGAAAGAACACCAGAAGGAAAATGATTCACGGATTTACTTAGCAGTTTATTTACATCTATCTGTACCTAATGACATCATTCATTATACAAATGCTGGTTTTAAACTAAGAGCAATTTTCATTAGAAATGAGTAATTCAGTTCTGAATGATCAGAGGCAAAGTTCTGGTCCTGGTCCTTTTTCCTTATCTAACTATCATTTTGAAGTTGTTTTCCTACCTGGTAGTAATGTTGTCCTATATGTTTCTATGGCTATAATGGCCACTCATTTTTTTTAAAGTAATTTTGCCTAAGTTAATGCTACCCTACACTTCTCCACGGATCTCACTACATGTTAATCGTTCCCATTTTACATCTAAACTTTTGTTAAATTTTATTTTATTAAGCAGTATTTTCGTGCTGAATGTGATGGAAATCTCTCTGGTTAGAAAGCTGTTTATATGCTATGTTTAACAGATGTGATTGTTTTTTTCCTGAGCTCAGTTTCCCCACGGGTTACACTAACCCAAGCTTTCTGTTTGTGACATTTGCTGCATGTTTCTATAGGGGCCACTTGTGTTTTAAAGTAATTCTGCCTTTCTAGTCCACTTTGGCAGTGTTTTGCAAACCATAATGTGCAAAAGAATTACCCGATTAACAAGGTGTTGGGTGGGGCTTGAGATTCAGCATTTAAACAAGTTCCTAGATGCTGCAAGTCTACAGACCACACTCTGAGTAGCCAGGGCTCCAAGGAGTCCAATAGTTGGTTTTATAGCCACAGAGGCATTGATTTCAGGGGTCACAGTCTTTTTGTAGAAAGAGAGTTCTCCCTGGATTCATAAATGTGTGAATAACTGCTCTGAAGAAAAAAAAATCTTTTTGGCTTTTTAAAAATCATCTTGACTCCATACAGTAATAAATTTAATCACACAAGTTTTGGTTTATGAACTGTACTTTTCTCAGTTGGACGGTGTTCTCCCTCAAGATTTTGCTCAATTTTTTTAGCTTCTTCCAGTTCCTTCTGCCTCTGAATCTAGATATTCCTTGTTTGTCATTTTAATTACTGTAAAATCTCCTCAATGGTTTTCTTTCTTTACTTTTTCCTCCTTTGTGATTCGTTGTTCAGTCCATTTTCCTCCTCTTACCTCCTCTTTCTCCTCCACCCTTCCATATAAAACATCTTCTGATGTGCTTACACAGGTGCTGATGGAGCCTAGGCCAGGCAGAAGGCAGAGTGTGAGGGTGAGTGTTCATTCCACCTGGCCCCACCTGAACTCTGGTGGGCCAGGCTGCACTGCGGCGGCTCACCTCCCTGACCTCACAGCAAAAGCTGGCCACTCTGTACCTCTCATTGCCTGGATGCACCATTGCCTGTGTCATTGGACAGCTCTGCCCAAGTCCAGTGAGGGAAGGCACACCCCTATACTACCAACATGGCCTTACAGGATGGCAGGGGATGAAGAAGACCACCTATGCTCAGTATGCTTTGGTGACTCGAACCAGGGTTTCTCCTTTCTCCAGCAGCATGATGGGCTGGGCTTGAGTTAAACAGGCAGGTGGGGGAGGGATTGATAAATATCATACTGTTGTCATTTTTCTGACTTAGGGACTTAAATAGTGTGTGTGAGTTCCCATCCCACTGGCAGGAAGAGATGACCAGATATGCGTGGCTGATACAAAGAAGCATCCCAGGAAACTTCCTAAAATACTTATTTGGAAAGGATCCCTGCAGACAGAGTGGGCTCCCGCCACCCAAGCCGATGTGTCCCAGAACATTTAGATTTATGGAGTAGTATTAAATAAATGTGACACAATTATGTACACAAAAGCTTTTGACCTCTGAGCCCTACATGCTGTCTCTATATTCCCAGGACCTATCCATGTTGGGTGAATCATACATCTTATTAACTCTTTCTTAAACAGATTTAAATAGCTAATTAAGTTTTCTCTGTGTTGCATTTCATAGCTTTCCTAAGTTGGCTACCTGACAAAGTTGATTGACAGCCAGAAGTGATGTCTTTGCTTAAAGAATGTTTGGTATAACAATACCTAGCCTTTATTTTATTTATATAAAAATATTTAGGGATCTTTATTGTAAATCTAAAAATAAAATAAAAATGTTGAAAGCTTCACAGAAATGGCTTGCATCTGTTCTTTCTCAGAGTATGTTTGGCAAAGCCCTGGACTTCAGCAAAAATGTAGGTGACATGATGGGGAATAGGGGACCAAAAAGGGTTAAGCGGAGTGTTGCGCCCCCCCCATCCTATTTCAATCAGATTAGATCTACATTTTCTTATTCTGTATGTTGGATTTCCAAATAGAACTCCATTGGGAAGGGGGATCCACTGGAAATAAATACACAAACAAATAAACACACAAATAAATAAATAAATAAATACACGCGTAGATTGACAGGCTTCTGGAGAGTGCTTTGGTCGTATTCATTTCCCTGGGGCTGTTCTACAAAGTCTGTGCCCCACTTTTGTTTGCTACCCACGTGGCGTTAGAGGATCTTCCACTGGGTGACTCCCTTGTGTTGACAGAGCTCCAGCAGCTTTCACAGGAAGCTGGGCCTCTGTGAACTGTGTATGTGAGGAAGCTGTGTGCTCTCAGATCTCACTGCAGCCACTGAATTAATTTGGCTACTTCTGAGGAGAGGTGGTTCCATGAAATATTAACCAGACCTAGCTTTAGGGATAAAGGCTTAATTCCTGCTGTGTCATCAGCCCTTCTGAACATAAAACTATTCAAGTGTTGGGAAGTTTCCTTGTGTCAGTACTATTCTTTCTGGCCTTTTCTCTCTTTGTCTAAGTGAACTTGTAATAAAAGCTACTGAACACAGAGGTCAAGTTCATCAGGGGAAATTTTTTTAGAGCATTTTACCTATTCCTGGAATGTCAGTTTCAAATGGTTCTTCAGAACTATGATGTTTAGACATTGGCAATGAAAGAGGGCATTAGAAAATAGGATAACTGACAGTTAGCAAAGAGGCCAGAGGGGATAGAAGGAGAGGAAAAACTTTGGAAGCTCCCAAGTAAGGAAAGAACAGATTTCAAAAAGTGGAAAGTGCAGATAGTTTGTGCAAGAGAAGAACTGAGAATTCATGGATTTGGCAGTGTGTAGGTCATTGAGACACGGAAAGGGTAGATTGGTCATGAAGGAAGCCTGATTGAAGTAGGTTGAGAAGAAAATGGGAAGAGAAATTGGAGGTAGGGATAACAAGCCACTCTTTAGAGAAATTTGGCCGTATAGTGGAGTAAGCACATGGGGCAGGAGCATAGCTGTAAAGTGATGTGTGCCTGAAGGACAGTTGCTTTGTAAGATGGGGTCTGTTACCCCATGCTTACTGTCTGATGCAATCACCCAACAGAGAGGAAGAAGCTGATGGGCAGAGGAGAGGGAGGACACTGGTAGAAGGACATTTTTGAGTGGAGAGAGGAGATAGCCTCCAATGCGCAAGTGGGAAGATTGGCCTTAAATAGCATACTGTTACGTTTTAATCTAGAAAAGTAAGGACAAAGTTTCTGGGTTCAGATGTAGGAAGGTTAGATGTGCAAACGAGCATTTCTTCGCACTGTTTCTGTGCTCTCAGCAAGAAGGGAGAAAGTGCTGAAAGTCTGAAGAAACAGAAGAAAGTATAAAATTCTTATCTAGGAAAGTAGGAGAATGGGTGAATTGTGGAAAATAAATGCATTTTTATGTGGCAATCTGAAGTAATGAGTTTGTGCTTTTCTCCTGCCACATTTAGCTACATGGGAATATCACAGAATAGATGAAGAATTTTACTTCATCCAGGCTTGGCATCTTTCAAGGCCAGTGAGATGATAGGAGAGGCCAGACAATTTAGGGCATATGTTGAGAGGAGTTTCTAATGATGTATAATATAAACTGGGTAAAGGGAAAACAAGTCAGAGAATGAGAGGCATAAAATATTATTAGGATCAATGGAGGGTCCTGGTATTGATGAAGGAATTGGCAAATTAAAGGGAGTGGATGGAAAAGAAAGGTGATAATGAAGAGACAATGGGAGATTGACAATGGAGAAGATGAAGGATATGCCTGTTTTAGTAAGGTAAGGTTGACCCATAAATAAGGAAAAGATCATTGGGGGAAAAGAAGTCATGCCAACTGATGCCAGGGTTGTTGGGAAGATCTTGTATGTGAATCTTTAAATCAGTAAGAAATAAGTCAGAAGTTGTGTTAAGTCAAGCAGGCCAAACAATCAAACCCCTGAGAAGTCAAGGGAAAAGCTTAGGAGTGAATGGACAGCAAAACGAGGATTGCGAGGTGATAGAAATAAGGACTGGGATTCCTTCTGGCAGAAGCACTGGGTGATTTTGGAGAGAAAAGAGAAAAATTAGTTTGGAAGCAGCAATAAGGAGAAAATGACATTCACTTCACTTCTATTTCTTATTTCTATGTAGAAAGGAACCACAGTTTCAATGACTAATACTTTGGTTTCTAACCTTATATACTGAAAGATAGGCAAGTGAGTGTATTTACCTCTGCTTTGTCTGCATCAGAGGTGAGGTGATGACCTAGAGTAGTAATGCTATGAATAAAGCTAAGGATACATGTTTGAGAAATGTTAAGGAGGTCAAGTGATGGTCTTAGCAGACAGGTAGGTAAGGGCAAGGAGAAGACCGGCATGAGGGTGGGAAAGGTCAAGAGTGAATTTAAGTTCCAGCTTGTGTAAGAAGGTGAAGTTATTCAAGATAGACAGTACTAGACCAGAATTAATAATTAACGGTGAACAATGCCCTCTAATTTTAACTTGTTGGATATAAATGCCATTAGAAATATAGGTAGTGAGGTCTAGGAGACAATGAATTTCTCAGTGAAGGATCTGGGTTAAAGATTAGATTTGGGAATCATCTATCTAAATATAGTAGTTGAATTATGATAGTAAATGTGGTTACTGTGAGAAAGTTTTTTTAGGCAAGAGGAATAGGTTAAGGTTTATTTCACTTGTATTCCTCTGAAGTGGCTCTGCATTCATCTAAATTGATGCTACTTTACTGATATAATAAATAATATCCCCATTTACTTCTATATTTAGCCAAAAGGAATGTTACAGCCAAAGCTTTCTTTTGAAATGAAGAATGAAGATCCACTCAGAGTTGCTCAGGTTAAAAGGGAATGAGAGTTACCATAAAGATGCAGAGGAACAAGTATTGACATACAATAAATTTCAAGTGAAATGGAACCAGAAATAATGAAGTCAAAAAATAAGATGGCTCTCACCCTAAAGAGTCTCCAGGACTCTCTCCTTTTCTACGCGAGACTGCTATATTCTTTCCTCTGTTCATCAGCTTTCTTTCCGCATTTCTCATGAGTTTGCATGTGGCCCAGGCACAACCGTTGAGTATACACGACTCCTTTGACTAACAAATTCAGAATTGTAAAACAAGAATGGATTGACCCAATCAGCCTTTTCTCACCCCATTATAGGTCTCAGGCCAGCTCATGGATGGGACTCACTGGGAAACCTCTGGTCTAATCATCTGCTGGACAAATGGGCAAGTGAAGCTATTGGTTGCATGGGGACACCATGGGCCTCCTACAGAACTCTGGACATCAAATGTAAGTAAGACATTGCAATCCCACTGGTTCTAGATGTTTAATATTTTTAATGGTATTAAATGAAATAAAACATATCTTTGAATTTCTTTTTATTTAAAGGACAAATGGCTATAATTACAGCTGTAAACTTTAACTCGAAGAGCTAAATTTGGTGGAGATGAATACTGACGCTGTAGTATGATGCCAATGTGGACATGACCAGGAGGTTGATGGTGCATTATTATGCTAATGTGTTCATTATTTGGACCGCAGAATAATATCATCTATGCTAATTTACTTTACTGGACTATATTAGACATTAGTGTAATTCTTTACCAAAGATTACTGTTTATTTTTTTCCGCTAGTTAACTGCATTTATTGATCAGTTCCTTCCTGTATACAAAACATAATTCTAATCACTTTGAGGAAAAACAAAAGACTCATCATCATTTCTTTAAGAATCATTTGTTTTGCTGAGAGAGGATTAAGAACATGTTTGGAAAAGTACCTGGAAAATTTTATTAGGTTATATGAGATTCATACATATTAAACAAAATATAATTAAGTGCTGTGGTAATATGAGATTAAGGCAATCAGGTTTTTCTTCAAAGTTCAAAAAGAAAGTAAAATGTGAAAAAAATAATGTATGTAGAGCTTACAGAAATAGGAACTAAATCCTATTATTCTCACTGAGAAATATACCAGAGGGTTAGTCTCAACGCTGCCTTGGAACTAGCAAGAATTAAATTGGCTAGAATATTTGAAAAATTTTGAAAAGGTGAACAAATATTTCACTTTGATAATTTGACTTCTATTCTTCTGAGATCCTAGTGATATCATTTTCCTCAAGCTTACCCATCAGTTTTCCTTCTGTTTTTTATGAACATTATGACATCAAAAGTTGAGGAGATGATGTATTTTTTATCATTACTTTAATATGGTTTGTCTAGTGTTTTGATGTACATATTTAAATTCTGTGTTAGACTAGGGATGATTGAACAAAAATATTAATTATGTATTGCTGAATAACAAAATATCCCCAAACTGAAACTGAAAACAACAAACCTTTATTAATTGAGAGTTTCTGTGGTTCAGTAGAGAGCAGCTGAGCAAAGTCTTTCTGGCTCATGGTTTTGCCTGAGGTTGTATTCATGATATTGGCTGCATCCACAATTGTCTGAAAACCTGACTGAGACTGGTAGATTTGTTTCCAAGGTGTCTTATTCATACAACTATTGGTAGGAGGTGTCAGTTGCTTGCTAGCTGTTGCTAGGAATGCTCAATTCCTTGTTGGGTATTGTCAAGAGGCCTTGGTTCCTAGTCTGAATGTTCTAGAAAGATGTAGTTCCTCATTTTAGGACTGCTTGAGTATAGTCATGACATGGCAACTGGCTTTTCCAGAGCAAGTAATCCAAGAGAACCAAGTGACAGTCATGGTGTCTTTTATAACCTTGCCTTAGAAGTTGCATGCTGAAATTTATCCAGTATTCTGGGGGTTACAATGGTCAGCTGTATTCAGTGTGGAAGAGACTAAACAAACACTCAAATCTGGGAGGTCAGGGTCTTCTGGGAGACTGACTGTCATAATAGCCTTTACTGAAACAAAGCCATAAAACTCCTGATGTAAGCATAAAATACTCTCTCAGAAAGAAGCTCCCTTATACAATCAGGTTTTATTTTACTAGAGGTCTGCTAGAAACATGCTTCTTTCCACTTTGGAAGAAGACAGGCAAGGGTTGGGCAGAGAGGGTTTTTGTTTACTTTCCCAATGACATTTTCTAAGATAGCAGTATTAATATTGGTAGAGACAAAGGGATGCAAATTATTGATTTTTCTGTCTCTATAATAGGAAGGTATAGTGTATGTATTTCTAATAAATGTGTATTTATTTATACATTATATACTCATGATACAATCAATTCACATACTGAATATTACTAAGAGTTTTTTTTCTTTGATAAAAATGAATATAAATAGGTTTTACTATTTTCTCCCATAAGTTAATGATTTTCACACCATACACCTCAATATGTAGACCACTTGACTACATGATGAAAAGATGAAGATCATTGTTTCACATGCTGAAAAAAAATGAAGAAAAATAAGAATCAGTGTGTGATAGAGAGTTCAAACAATAATGGTCAAAATGTCTATCCCATAGGAGAAGTTTAAGCAAGGTGTGACTTATTTTAATGAATTTTCTTCTTTGCCTACTACTGGCAAATCTCTTCCATACCTTCCTCTCATTTGTACTCTGTGGTTTTAGAAACTGAATACAGTATTTAACAGTTCAGTATTTCTAGAAAATCTATAGCCAGTATTAATTCTTCCTCCAGTTTTTCTCATGTTACAAAGGGAGAAATCTCGTATGTAAATTGGGTGATGTCCAAAACATATTGAAGATTGTAGAGCAATAATTTTCAAGCCCTCAAAGTCATTAGTTTTGGTAGGTCGTTGGAAATGTGGTAATATCACACTTCTCTCTCATTGTTTATCTATTGCCTGATTGTTGGCATTTAAAAAAAAGAAGAAAAAAGTGAAAACAATATTTTTAATTATTACCTCTTCTTCTGGTCAACCTAGGATTTAAAACAGAAAAGTAAGTAAAAGAGAATCTCTTTACCCTGGACTTTGTTTCTACAAATTTATGCTCTTCCTATGAATAAACAAACCCCAGTGGAATGCAACAATTACTAAATGACTCCAAAGTAAATTTTTCATTCTGTTTATTTAAATGTGCTTTTTATAGATATGGTCCCATGTGGTAACATCTCTAGTGCATTTTGGAAATCAGACAATACATTAGCCTTTATCTGAATGTTAGCATATCTCCATATGTGACATACAGAAATGCTACTTCTTCATTGAATATTCACAGTTAACACACTTTAGATAATTGTATATGTTTGTAAATATCCCTAAGTGGATAGATCCACATTCAACCACAATGACTTGGTGTGTAATTTATCTTTAAAACCCCCAGGATTAAGAAATATAATTTAACCAGGATGGCAAATTTTCTTGGCAAAGTAAAAAAGTCAAGGAGAGCTTAGTAGCTTCATTTTATGTGTCTTTTCCTCTAAATGCAAAAATTCAGAGAGAATACCAGTTTGTGTCCTTGTTCAGCTTCAGGCATCTTTCTCTCTTACTGTCTAGAGATGGTTATTGATTTTTAATGTGTAACTTTCTCATTGTGCTTTTTTAAACTGGAAAAATATATTGTCCTGGAAATGGTGGGATCTGTAAAACATATGTTCCTTTTTATATTTGAAAATGCTACAAAGATTAGGGAGGAGGGCTGGTGGATATAGATGCTTTATAGATTTTACTTTCAAAAGAGAAATACTGTTATTTCTGGAGTTTAACTGTATAAGGAGAAAAATTAAATTAGTTTTAGAAATTGAGGGAGAAAATATCACAGAAATTTTCTTAAAGAAGTGGGTGATGATGGATATGTATTATTCTGCTTCCTTGATTTTTCATAATCTTATTGATTTTACAATGAGAAAAATGTAGAACAGAAAACAATTAGGAATGAGGAAGTTCATGATAGTGCATAATAAAAAGCATCACATATTTTAAAATTAAGATAACTGGGCAACCAGATAGGTCTTGGAGACCTAACATAGAATCGAGAAACCAAATAAAGCAAATATTAGTCTGGGCTTCAGGATTGAATACTTTTAGTCTTTGATGATTGCAGGCAAATTTCAGGATAGATGGTCATGCAGAGCCAGACTATAAATGGATTGTAGTTACTCCCCTGAGTAGTTTCATTTTCAGATAAATTTAGAGAAATCCTGAATCTCTTCCTGAGTGAACATCAGTAAAGCTGGGAATCCTTCCAACAGAACATGGAGGGATTTATCTGAGCCTGAGTTTCTGTTGCACTAGGAATGTCAGTGAGGCACGTGGGCTAAGAACATCACTATCAGTGAGTTTACTGGTGTATCTGCAGTGAATTCTGCATTTACATGTGAGAACTTTATGACCTCAGGTCAGAGGACAGGGCTGGAATCATCTCCTGCATTGATAACAAATGGTTTGACAATAACTGGCCTTGCTAATCCTTCTACAGGTGGGAGGCCCCAAATAGTAAAATCTTCAAAGACAATCAGGGAAGAGAAAGTCATTGACCAAAAGTAAAAGAAAAAGAATCTGAATAAATTTGAAAAGCCAAGACTTTAAAAAGCCCCCCACTTGGCTGGTGTAGCTCAGTGGATTGAGCGCAGGCCTGCAAACCACACGATTGTGGTTCTATTCCCAAGTCAGAGCACATGCCTGGGTTGCAGGCCAGTTCCCAGCAGGGGACCCACAAGAGGCAACCATACATTGATATTTCTCTCTTTCTCTCCTTCCCTTCCCCTTTAAAGATAAATAAATAAAATATTTTTTAAAAAGCCCCCCAAAACATAGAATATAGTTTATGTTAGTCAAATAGTAAGGAACAGATAAAAATAGTAAGTCATTAAATAAGAAGAAAGGAAGGAAGAAAAGGTAAAGAACAAAAATTATGAAAATCATCAAAAGTTTAAAACTAACAGTTTAGTTTAAAGACACATACAAGGAGCCCGGATAGCTCAGTTGGTAGAGCATCAGACTTTTAAAGGCACATACATATATTTATACAGCATTATTCATATTAATGGACCCTCCTACTCTCGCCCTGTATGTCTGCATTTAAAATAATTCTCAAAAGGATTGTTACTATAAAAGTTTGGTCATAATAATTAAACTCAATTCCAGACTTAGTAAGTAAAGAAAACAATGTTTTCCAGTCTAAAAAACTTAGCATTGCTAAGGCAAAACGAAACCAAAAAAATGATACAATGACCACTACAGGAACAACAAAAAAAGCTGCATTTCCTGGGACTATAGTTGGAGAGATATTTTATGAAGGGGATTTTGATAATGTATGCTGCTGCTTCAACCAGGATGTCTACTCGCTTTAATTTGTTCGATATGTATTGTGTGTATACAAAGAATTTTTGTTCTCATCCTACCATATAACTAAGGATATATGAGGTCTGTCCTGAAAAAGCCCAGCCATTGTTAATATAAAAAGAATGGTTGGTGTGACATCCATGTAATCTGGCAGCCAAGGAGAATGGACTGGAATGCATATATGTGAACAATGAAGACTTCACTGTACTGGTCAGTGAAGGTGGTAGACGCCATTGAGTGAGCATGTGTACTGAATAGCCATCTCATTCAAAATGACTGAATTAGTAGAACAATGGATCTGCATCAAATGTTGTAAAGCTTGACCATTCCTCTATGGAAACTATTCAAATGATTCAGAAGGCCAGAGCTATGGGCAACTGGTGATTGGCGGCTTCGTCATGATAACATGCCTGCTCATGCATCACATTTCATGCAGAGTGTTTTGATGAAACATCAAATCCCCCAGATGACTCAGTCCCCTACAGCCCAGATTTGGCACTTTGTGACTTCTGGCTTTTCCCAGAATTAAGATCACCTTTGAAAGGGAAAAGATTTCAGACCATCAGTGAGATTCAGGAAAATACCATAGGGCAGCTGATGGTGATTGGGAGAACTGTGTGAGGTCCCAAGGTGCCTACTTTGAAGGGGACTGAGGCATCATTATTCTATGTACAATGTTTTTTATATCTTGAGTGTTCTTCAGTAATGTCTCTATTTTTCATATTACATGACTGAGTAGCTGCTTGACAGACCTCATAGTACAGAAAAAGAAAGGTACAGTAAGTAACATATATTTTAGGCTCTTGTTGGGATTATATCAACCTTAGTAATAAAGAGAGGTAACATTTCTGTAGCTTTTCATCTGTGTCTGACACTATCATAAACTTGTAAGTGTATAAACTCTTTAATCCCTTTAACAAGTACATAGTCAACATTGTTATTGTCCGCATGCTGCAAATCCCCGGGAATTTGAATCCAAACCGTCTGATTCCAGAGTCAGCACTTTTTTCTACTTTGTGTTCCAGTTCTTAGTTCTTTGTTCTTTGTTCTGTGTTCTTAGTTCTTTGTGTTCCAGTTTCAGTAGCTGTTTTAGTTTTCTTTTCATCTTTCTCAAATGAGTCATGATATTTATCCCTTTGATCATTTGTTTGTGTTAAACTAACTCTCTTTCCCACCTTCATCTAAGCCATCTCTGCTCATTTTTAGGTGTAATTTTAAATGATATGCTTTTTTTGGGGGAGAAGCATTCTTAGTGCCCTGGGCTTCACCTTCATGTCACCTAACATGATTATAATAAAGTAATCTTGACTTTAGTTATGTAATTTCTTTATCACTGTCTGTAAAGTTGATTCTTGAGGGACCTATTGGTTTTGTTTACCTTAATAATGTTTTAATTCAATGCTTTGAACAAAGTAGATGTTCAGAAAATTGTTGTTGAATGAATGAATGAATAAAATGAAACAAGACTGAATTTCTGTGCTTAAGTGAAAGCATAAAGTCCAGGATATAACGCATGTATTTGAAAGAAAACAGAGCATGTTTTGCATTCAACTTCAATGAAATAGAAGCTGACACATTTTTAAAGCATAATTAACTATTTTTTATGCCATTTTTGCCCTTCTCTGGTAAACTTAAAAGCTTACAAATATGCCCTGTTTTTATTCTCTTATGATTAAAAAATTTTAAAAAGTCAAAACATAAACCAACCGTATTAATAAGCTTTACATTTAGTGTGAATCAAACTGGTTGGAAACTTAGTAATTTTCCATTCATCAGTTAAATTCTCTGTGAATATTTCCTTTCATAATGAAACTTAATGAAGTGTTAGTTACTGGAACAAAAATTATAGCCTCAAACGAATTAATAGTCCCACCAAATCATGCCTGCTCTAACCACAGTGCTTTTGGTGGTATGGGGACCCAGGGAGGTTTTAAACAGGCCAAAAAACTGGGGGAGGGAAGGCGCTTATCATTCCCAGGAGTTCCTACATTGTGGAAACACAGAGCAAAGAGACATTTTTAAAGTTGAAACCAAGCAAAACAAAATGAAAAAGAAATTATTTCACAAGATCCTAAAGCTAACTATTTGTTAAAAAAAATAGCAATTTTATTAGCATTAAAACCTATTTGATCTCATCTGAAAACTATAGGGTTTCAGATGAAAAATATCTGCATTTAGACTTTGGTGAGCCTACTATCTTTAGGGAAAACATCCAACTCCATAGCACTACCCTACTTTCTGTTACAGTTGGTTTGCATTAATTTTTTTCTGGTAAAGGAAGTAATAACTTCACTTATTGATATTTGATGTGTTAGGGAAATAGGCCACATTTCGTTTTCTTATATCAATGGAAAACAAGAAATTCTGTATCTGTCTAAAAATATTTCTGTGATTTTATGCAGAAAATTATGGAATCATTGTTGGTTGAAAGGGCACCCACGGTAAAAAAATAGACACTTTAGCTTTTCAGTTATAAAAATTGAGTTCAAAGATATGGGGAATCTAAGCAGACTTATACATGTTCTTGTTATAAGTATAAATTTACTTATTATTATAGAATGAAATATTTGTTTACAATTTGCTAAACACAGATGAGCTGACATAAACAAATACAGATTTTTGAAAGTAGAAATAACTTGTGATGGTATTTGATTTTTGTTTCAATGATAATAAAATGAATATTATCCTTTTGTTTTACAAGCCTCTCTAGGGCAAATATTATGAATAGTATGTTAAATTAGAAAATGTTATGTTATTATTAATGATCCAAACATATCTGAATAAGTTGAATATTTTCTTAATAATAGATTTATTATATTTTAGCTTTAAAATCTATTATGATTCCCCTTCTAGTTTAGAATTCTATGATACTTACAAATTTTAGAGGGCAGTCTTTTATAGGCGAAAGGAATGGTGCTGTTTGTGAAAATGGACTAGATCTTGATCATGTTCTTGGGACAAATTCTAGCCTTTTTTCATGTGAAGCAGGCATTGAATAAATGCTTTAGGATGTAAATATTTATAAGAAACATTTTACTCCTTTCAGCTCTCTTTTAGTTAATAGGAAAAATGTCTTAAGCTTTTTCGTAAGTATTGAGTGTGCTCATATCCCAGAAGTGTGTACACTTAACCAGACACACAATAGTGAATATGATACCTGCATCTATCAGCCTGGAGTTCATGTTGTAGAAGTTTGTTAAGTGGCTAAATGATCTGATAGATAAAGATGCTCTTAGATGGTCAACTCAACCCCCTTTTTAAAAAAAAAATTAATTGTGTTGACTTAGACTTGAATTTTAAAAATATAACTCAATTTTTTTAACTCAATTTTATTTTGAATTGAAAAAGGCATCTTCATTTACTCCAGTTGTCCCTTGGTGTTTTCTGTCCCACTAGGCTAATAGTGTATTATTTAATTATAATGGCAGTGCTTTCTGCTTTTTGATGGTTTCTATATAAAGTAATCTTCTTGTAATGTATCTTCATTTTTTCTTTCTACTTTTTAATGATATCTGAGTATCTTTAAACATTTTTATTGAAATAGTTATGGAATTTTGGGCTATGTTTATTTGTAAGTGTATGAAGTTTTCCTGAATTTTACAGGATGATCATATATCCCAATTTCTTTGAAGATAGTCTTACCTTATATCTGTTATTTGACATAATTATTAACAATGCTCTTGTTTACTCTTAAAAGTGTCCCAGCTTGAAAAATAAATATAATCACCTTTGTGTTACCATCTTAAACACAATGTCCAGAATTTGAAATAGTTTCACATGGTAAACTTGCCAATTGGTATTTTAATTTCCCTAACAACTTTTATTTATCACAAAGGCAAAAGCTTCAGTTTTACTTTACACAAAGTATTTGCCTTATTTTAAAAAGAAAAATATTTCTTAATCATAGTGGCTCCACAGTCATTCCATAGTAGTAGATCTTAGTAGTTTTTGATCTCCATCCTTTGAAATACTATTTGGGCATTTTTCACTAATTAAATGGTTTGAACTTACACCATTGAGCCATGGGAGGGAGTTGAGGGTTGGGTCTCCAAAGAGGAAGATGTGGGCTCTTTTTAAACCATCATCCCTCCACCTTTGATTTTTAAGACACACTAGCTTAGTGAGCTCTCATTTTATTTCTCCATTATTTGGGGAGAGTAGAAACATTAACAAGCATAGACAGTTTACTAAAATAAAATATTTTCCTCTGGAGGAGGCCAAATAAATTCAGTATATGTCCCAGGTCAGTCATACTATATAATACACATTCACTCAGATTTTTATTTTTTAATTATTAAAAAGAGTGCTCAGTTATAGATTTGAGGGTGAGGGTTAAGGAATGAGTAGTGGGGAACTATGTGGAATGGTATAATAAATTATTATTATTATTATTATTATTATTATTATTATTATGGAAGCCCCAAGTGAGAATTAATAGAAAAACAAAATAGTCTAGAGTAGAACAATAGATCCTGGATTTGGCCAGACAAATGCCTCAGACAGGGTTTATATGGCTAGAAAAAAATGATGGTTTGTTCATATTTTGTCCTTCATGTATCCAGATTTCAATGGGTGCTTTGATAAAATGAAAAAGAAAGAAAATTAGAAATATTATATATTTTGAAAATAGAAAGACGGAATAATCACAAATAGAATCTAATTGTAAGGAAAGAAATGAGCAAAAAGATTATAGCAAGATGTATTCTATACCCAAATGCTGAGAGAGGAAGTGGAAGATTACAAAGATCACGGGAGCCAAGTTGGGAATGTGAGTGCCAAGGCCTTTTGGCTATCTCCGAAGGTGTAAACCACATGAAGTCCTTTAATAAATTCCATTGTAGCAAAATCTCATAAGGGCATACAGTTTCTGTCCTTTAGACATTGCTGGCTGAACCTGGAAGAAGCACTTGGCAAGTATAAAGCTTTAACATGTAAAAATTTTTAAAAAGAACAATAAAAACCTTCTTTCAAAGCATTTTCCATCCCCTTCATGTCCCTTTGCCAAGAAACAGTTCTAGCCTTGGGAGATTTCACCCTATGTATTAGAGCTTTGGCAAAGATTACTGTCAAAGTGATCGAGTGGGTGTTCTCTTGGAACTGAAATTATAACTGTGTGGTGCATGTCAGAGGTCAGCTTTTTGTCTATTGAAAATGTTCTAAGATCCTAAATACCAAAAACCATGTATCAGGCAAAAAAAAAAAAAAAAAAAAATTAAGTAGATAGGTGTGGAGAAGGCTTGGGGAATTCAAGGAATACCATTTCTTGTCCCCTCCAGCACTGTGCGACTTGATAGGAAGTCATAAATACTAGTCAGGGAGGGAAAAATATTGGGATCTAAGTTCAGACCAAAGTTTCCCTTGACTATTATTTGAGTGTACCTATCTATAAATCACATTCTTCTCTGCATTCTAAAAAATTTTTTAAAATAATCTCATGTTCTGAGCAGAAAACGTTTTCTTGAATACATACCAGACTATTTTTTCCAGTTTCCTTCTTACTTGTACAATAATATCTGAGAAGAGATTCAAGCTTCTGCTTTCAGTATGATTTGACCTTAAAAATATAATTGTTCAAATGATGTAAATGGGCTAGTCAAAAGAATACTTATCCCAGGATGAGAAAATGTCTATGATTAACCTGTGCAGTATAGAATATATATAATATAGTAAAAATAATGCTAGTCTTGTTGAAGAGGAATTGAGGAGCCAAGATTCTTATTGCTCAACTGCTTTGTTGCCCAGAGGCAGCCTAGGGGCAACTTGGCTGAATATTAAACCTCAGCAGAGCATAGTTTAAAAAAAAATGGTTGCTAGACTGATCATTCTACCATTCTTTCAATCTAAAAATGCTATTACCAGAGTCATTTAAAATTAAAACAATTACGAAGTCTTTGTGTGACTATGCAGAAACTGCTAATTATTACTGAGATCTGTTTGTGTCTTTGTGGTGATGAACACATGTTAACTCGATTTTAGCTTGACCATGGCTGCCCAGGAAGGAGACTACATATCTTTAAGTCTCCTGAGTGCCTATGTATAATCACGTGACCAAGTTTTCTTACACAACCAAGCATTCAGTAATTTGTAACAATGTTCTAAATAATAGAGAAGTCAGAAAGATTTCGCACAAAAAGTGGAACTATAAAGAAATAATTAAAAAAATATTACTCTAACAGCAAAAAGATCCACTTATGTCAAAAGATCATTTGAGAAGTGTTGAAATAATCAGTGGACTATTGAGATTAAGAAGGTGCAGTGTGTCTTGGTCGTTGGTGAAAAGAGGAAGTATTGAATAATAATTCAAGTTCAACTTTGACAGGTCTTGTTGACAACTGACTATACGACGCAAAGGAAGAATTTGTAGCAAAAGTGTTTGGCATTTTGAGCTTATGAGACCAAATGAATGGCAGTGTTGAAGAAAGAGTAAAATTTGAGTTCCTGCAGTTTGCTCAGTTAGGTCCCCCAAAATTCCAATCTAAAAAAAGTGTATGAGTTCTGTCCAGAAGGTGTCCAGGCAGGTAATATGGGAAAAAAAAGACATTTATTGAAGAAGATACAGGATACAAGAAACATTGTATATAGAACAATGGCACTTCAGTCCCCTTCAAAGTAGGCACCTTGGGACCTCACACAGTTGTGCCAGTGTCTCTTTCACTGTTCAAAACACTGTGCAATATCTTTTGTCAGGATCACCATCAGCTGCCCCGTCATATTTTCATTGTGAGTCTCATCCATAGTCTGAAATCTCTTCCCTTTCTAAGATGATTTTAGTTCTGGGAAGAGCTAGAAGTCACAGGGCACCAAATCTGGGCTGTAGGGGGTCTGAGTCATCTGGGGGATTTGATGTTTCATCAAAACACTCTGCATGAAATGTGATGCATGAGCAGGCCTGTTGTCATGACAAAGCTGCCAATCACCAGTTGCCCATAGCTCTGGCCTTCTGAATCATTTGAATAGTTTCCATAGAGGAATGGTCAAGCTTTACAACATTTGATGCAGATCCATTATTCTACTAATTCAGTCATTTTGAATGAGATGGCTATTCAATGCACATGCTCACTCAATGGTGTCTACCACCTTCACTGACCAGTACAGTGAAGTCTTCATTGTTCACATATATGCATTCCAGTCCATTCTCCTTGGCTGCCAGATTACATGGATGTCACACCAACCATTCTTTTTATATTAACAATGGCTGGGCTTTTTCAGGACAGACCTCATATATGTTTAGATTATATGAGGATAAGCCAAGCAATGTCTCAGTATGCAAGTTGGAAATAACCTAATAGGTAAGAATAATGACTATTTCTGATAGTTAATATAATAATGACTTTTTATATTTATAAAAACTAGGTGGAGTTCTAAATTGGTACATATACCATAAAGATTGAATTTTATTAGGGCACATACCTGCGTCCATTTAGCTTTGATCTAAGGCTGAGTGTTTTATCATTCATTCCTAGATACACAAACATCCCAAATGTTGGCATTGAAAGCTGCCCAGAGGCTGAGAAGATCTAGCTTTCCATCTCTTGCTTTTTTGTTTGTTTGTTTTTTGCATTTAAATAATGAAATGTATACTAACTTTCATAGTATTTCCAGATTTTATTCATGACATAATCTTTAATCAATCAAACTTTTTAATTTATTCATTTACTTTTACACATCTTTGCTACTTTAAAGGATAATTTCCTCTATATTTCATAGCTTTCTATAAAGAACTAAGATTAGCTGTGGTAATTGGTTGACCACCATAAGATTTTACCTTTTTTCAGTGAGATTGTTAAAATTAAAAAAATGGACAAATTCATCAAAAAATGATTCAAAAAATTGTTGAAACTAGTTTTCAGACTTTGGTGCTGGAGGACACTAGTGCAATTCTCAATGTGATTATTCTGTAAAACCTGTTGTCTTTAGTTCCCTAAACCCTCTGGTTCTAACCACAATGTATTTGTGCTGTTACTTAGGGATAAAATTTTAAACATTCTAAATAGAATTTGAAAAAGAACTATCTATGCAGAAGAATAAAAAGGAAAGGACCTGGGGCTTGATTGAGCAAACTCTGAATGAGTCAGCAACATGATGCTATTGTGAAGATAAGCCTACCTGGTTTAATGTAAAGAAAAGAATACAACAGACAAAAGGCTGGGAAGTAATCTTTTAATTTTTGTTTTTCTATATTTAAAGAGATGTGTGAAAATGGAAAATCACAAGATACTTAAAAGAATGAAAATGATTATGCAAAGAATGACTAATGGGATCAGTTTGTGTACTTTGGGAAGTACAAAGAGTATTTTGATTATGGTTTGTATCTGGGCTAATATATTAAATCCAGGAGGCCCTGCTGATCTGTATTCTCTATAATTCTGGACAACATACCTATAATAAATTATAGTAAAAATAAAGGAAGAACTCTTAGAAATAGGCACAGAAAAGAAAGTGTTTTTTTTTTTTTTTTTTTGTGAAGGTGATGGAATTTGGTATCAAGGGAAATAGCAGATGTTGAGATTTCACTTATCAGGTGCTCAATAAATCTCTCCTCTTTCTTGAATCTCTTCCCTCTCTTTGGTCTCCAAGAATCTAGGTATTTATTCTGGGTGATTCAGACATTCACTTGTCTGAGGGAGTGAATCACACAGTCTTCTCAATATTGGTCTTCTCTATCTCTGCCTCTCCAGTCTATGTTTCCACTCAAAGTGGCTGGCTCTTTAGATGAAAATGAGCCCAAACTGAAATGATGAGTGTTCATGTAGGAAGGGGCTCTGAGAAAGCTTGGGTGCTTTTTCCCTTGGCTATTTTTTACGCCTCCAGAAGTACTATGACTAACAATTAGAATCATGGGGACCGCACTAGGGTAAATTAGATTAGAATGGTCAGACCATTTAGCAGCTATTCAATATCCAGTTTAAGGTCACTGCACTGTTCCCATCTTGTTGAAACAAAAAGCTTCTCTTGAATAAGCCTCGGTTCTGAGGCATTTCGGAGAAACAGTATCCTTAGAGAAAGCTTTACTTATATTTATTTGTTTTATCTAATTTTAGGTGTGCACAGTAATCTTTAAAAATAACCTAAATATCTTTTCTTCTACAAATGCTGGGTAGGATTGAGGGTTTATTCACAGAGAGACACCCTCCCCAGTCCCCCAAAGATAGTCCTGAAGAATCTTATTCTCAGACACTGCTGTAACATTAGTATGCTAGTTCTCCACTGATGAACGAAAATGCTTTCTGTATGAGTGTTTGTGACCATGAGAAAGACTTTGGGGTTTTTGACAATTTTGAGAGACATGCTGAATACAAAGGAGGCAATAATGAAATCCAGAGATTTAGGATTAAATTATGGAATGTTTTCCTTTTGTTAGTGGAAGATCTGCTGGCCTCCAGTAAACTGGTTTTGATGATGTGAATTCATTAATCTTTTGAGAATTTAGGGTTTTTATTTTTGTTTTCCTACTAGCAGGCAAAACCAGAGGAAGACATACCCAGATTTTGGGAGATTGAAAGTACTGATTTGTGCTTCCTTCTGTCTCTGACAGACACATTCTGGAAAAAGAATTTTGGAACACAAAGAATGAAATAAAAACACATATCATTAGAGTGGACTTTAACCTTTAGTTTCAGTCATTTGAAGGGCACGTTTCTCTCGTGAAGACACATACACAGCTCCAGTCATGTCTGTGGCATGTCAGATTGGTGAGGCCGTCAGGGAAGATAAAATTTCCTACGTTGTGGTTTCCATGCGACTCGGTGACCCTGTCGTGTGTTGCCTTAAAAAGGAAAGACAAATGTCCCCATTCGAAGTTCTCAGGCGGTTTCAGAATTTGAGGTTATTGATTCTCAATTTATTTTCTTCTTGGCCATTGTGCTTTGTGCTGAATAGACCAGACTCTTTGACAGTCGTGTTCAATTGTGGTTTCTGAGGCCTTGTGTCTCTGCCTCACTTAATTTCTTCTACAGCTCATGCTCCCAACACTTTCCTTTCTTTTATTGATTCTTGCCAAGCTTGGGACATGAAATAAATTATGAAATGTAAATGATTTGACACTTTGGATTTCTTTTTGGGTGAAGCATAGCATGCTGTAGTGAATGCTTACCATGCAAGTTTCTGTTAGAGATCTGAATCACCACCACCATTCGTGAAGTCCCCTGGGTCCTAAAGGGTGCATCTTTAAGTTTCCCTTTTATGAGCTAGGCTCTTACAGTTCTGCCTCCACTCATGACCATCAGGACACTGAATAAGATAGAAGTTTCTAGCTGGTGGTGACATTTCCTGAATTGTCACTCTAATAGAAATGTTCTCTCTGCATCACTTTACATTTTAATATCTAATATTTTTTTCATGAACAGAGAATGCACATACAAAATTGTAACTACTTAAAAAAAAATAAGGTTCAAGATTAAAGAAATGACTTATTTCTGGTCCATCTGCCTGCCTGCCTTCTTCCGTTTACCGTGTCCCTCCCTTTCTCTCCTTCCTTCCTTGTCCTTTCTAAGCAAATCCATTTTGTAAAAAAGTAGCATTATCTTACTTTCATTTCATGTTTTCTCTACTTAAAAGTGACTATACCACTATTCAAGTTTCAAGAAAAGGATCACAAAACAGACTGGTATTTTTATGCTTACTTAAAGAGTACACTAAGTGCTTGGGATGAGTCAAGTGAAGGTAATTAGAAAGTCCTAGAGTTCAGATCTGCCATTTTGGAAGAGAGATTTCTGAGACTTACCCTGCAGCAATGAAACACAAAAGAGGAAATTAAATTGATCTGAGGTTCATAAGAAAAAAGGATTTAACAACTCACCTTTATTTCTCCTCACATTTTTCTAATTCCCAGGGTGATAATACAACTCTTTAGTTGTTGCTGTTATTTTAATTGTGGTGTATTTTATTTTTTATACTATTATAGTTGTCCCTACTTTTTCCTCCTTTGCTCAGCTCCTTCCAGTGTCCCCTGCCCCTGTCTTTCCTTTTAAATATTGATCACTAGGGTGTCATTTGTGCTCAGGGTTTGTGACAGTCTTGGGAAGAACCATTCCCTCTTTTTTCTACACCAGTAAGGAAAACTGGGACTCAGAGAGGTTAAGTAACATGTCCAAAATCACAAATTTAATAAATAAAAAAGCTAGAAGACTAATGCAGGTATCATGGACATGCCTATGTGGTTTTTTTCCATTTTTGTTCTTATTCTGTGAGAAACTGATAACTAAAAATTTACATAAAACTGACTTAAAAACGAAACAAATGTTGGTGAGAATGTAAAGTAACAAACTCCCATTGATTGCTAGGAAATGCAAAATAGTGTAGTCACTTTGGAAGATAACTGGGCAGATTTTACAAAGCTAAACATAGGCTGATTAGATAAGGTAGCAGTTGCACTCCTAGGTATTACTCAACCTGAGTTGAAAACTATTCCACACCTGTACTGAATGTTTATGGCAGCTTTATTTACAACTGCCCAACTGTGGAAGCAACCAAGGTGTTCATCAGTAGGTGAATAGATAACCAAATTGTAGAAAGTCCAAACATTGAAATATGATTTTCAGTGATAAAAAGAAATGAGCTACTAAGTTATGAAAAGACATGGCAACAGTTTTTTAAAAATTATTTTTTAACAGGTTTTAGTTATTTATTTTTAGAGAGAGGGCAAGGGAGAGAGAAAGAAAGGGAGAGCAACATCAATGTATGATTGCCTCTCATGCACCCCTTACTGGGGACTTGGTCTGCAACCCAGGCATGTGCCCTGACTGGGAATTGAACCAGCAACCCTTTGCTTTGCAGTCCATCACTCAATCCACTGAACCACACCAGGCAGGGCAACATGGCAAATCTTGAATATGCCTCATTAGGTGAAAGAATCCAGTCTGAAAAAAACTAATTTTTGTGTGACTTAACTCTTTGACACTCTGGAAAAAAACCAAACTATGGAGGTAATAAAGTTGCCAGTGGTTGTCAGGAATTTACTTGGGCATTTGGCGTGGATGAATACTAAAAGGCACGTGGGATTTTTTAGGGCTTGGAACTATTCTGTGTGACACTGTAATGGTGGGTACTTGACATTGTCCACTTCTCAAAGCCCATGTAAGTACCCAACATGCAGAGTGAGTCTAGTGAAACCTGTGAACTTCAGGTAATAATAATGTATCAATAGTAGTTTACCCATTGCTATTAATATGCCGCACTAATGAATGATAATCAGGAAATGAGAAACTGTGTATGGGAAGAAAGGGTGTATATGGAAGAAAGGGCTGTATTTTCTGTGTAATTTTTCTATTAAGATAAAACTTCTGTAAAAATAGAATAAAAAGGAAATACTTAGCTTACAATAAATAATGTAAGAGCAGCGTGGCCAAAGCTCATATGTATATATGAATTACCGACATTCAGATTCTTTCTATTTTTTAATGTTCACTCTACACTTCTTAGTGTTGGCTCTATCCCAAAGCAGGTCATTTTCTCAACACCACAGAGCAATTGCCTTTGTTTCCTTAGGTTATGTTTTCTCACTTATATTGCTGTGGAAACAAAAATTCACTTTCCAGATAACTTGCCTAGAATTCCAACACTGAGTTCGTTGACTTTGACTGGCCTGAGGTAAGTCATGTGACTACCTCTGAACCAACCACTGCAGCTGGAGGGCGGAGTTTTCTTTTCAGAAGAAAAGCAGGGCTTACCTCTTTAGGTGCACACAAATGACTTCCATGTGACCCATGCCACATCCTGAACAAAGGAGAGGCAAGTAAACTACATGCTGGGAGGACCCCAGGGGAAGTATCTTCTGCAATATGTATGTAACATAGACTTTCTGTACACAAGCCTGATGATTAAGCAGTCTGTATACATATTTTGCCCCAAGTGTGAAACTTTCATATCAAAAAACATTTCCTCCATTCATTTAATAATGAATGAAATGTAATGATTGCATTTATGTTATTTCAGTTTATTCAACTGACACACATGCATAAAGTGACTAGAATGGTCCATTGTTTGAATTACAAAGACAGATAAGGCACAAATTGAAACATAGTCCTTGGCCTTAAGTACTTAAAGTCTAGGATGAGAAATTTACAGACGCTGATGCATAAAATGTCCAGTTAGAGTTCCTAAAATCTGCCAAGAGAGCCTTCAGAGAGGAACTTCCACTAGAGCTGGTTTGAAGGATGATCAGACTTCACCAGGTGGGTCAATGGTGAAACTTATTCCAGCCAGACCAAAACCAAGCAAAACACAAAAGGAACAAAAACTGGAAAAAAACATGGCAGCATAAAGTATTGCAAAGTGTTGGAAAATTACTAGCAGTTGAGTTAGATGTAAGAATTGTATAAGACGAGATAAGGTCAGAAAATTAAGTAAAGGTTAGTTTTATCATGTGCTGAGTGGGGAGCACTGTGAGGCAGAGAGAGTTAAAGAATTAGAGTTTTTCAAAAGAAGGTGTTGCTGATGTTGTGTGAGTTGGATTCGAGGGGCAGTAGGCTATGGAGAAAGGGAGGTTGTTTCAAAAGCTGCTGTGGGAGTCCTGATAAGAACGTGTCAGGTTGTGAGCTGGGGCCATAGCAGTAATCGTGGAAGAGGGGACTAACGTATGGTGTTTCGCTCAGTTAAATACACATTGCCACACTGCTATAATGTGTGGTAGTCCATTGTACATCAATATGAATTTATATTGGATTCTATGCACAGTGTAGGTGTCCTTGGATAAAATGAAGGGGGCCATGAGGACTTTAGGAGCCTAGTGATGACAGTGCGATACATACAATTTAGGTTAAGTTTTCATAAATAATGATCTGGGGATGGAAAAGTTCACCTTCTTTTATGCTATAGTTTTTTTCTGACTCAATATAATGGGTTGTCAAAAATGTGATAACTCTAGATGTGGTGAAGATAAGGAGAGCAGATGTTAATTTGCATGACATAAAACCAACTGTTAAACACAGATCGCAAATCCACTATGATTGGGTGAATCTGTTTGATGCACAGTGTATGTTTCTCTAAATATGTCCCTAATGTGACCCCAAATGTATTTTAAAGATTGGTACCAATTTGTGTCACCAAAAATACACCATAAACCAGACTGTAAATATGTACACTAATTGTGATTGGTATAGTCTATTATGATGGTTATCAAAACAAGTTATCATAAAAGAAATTTTGAGGGGAGGAAAGTGATATCTTTGTTAATAAATTTTGCCTGTGCATTACTGTTGGATAGGCTTTTCCAATGGAGGCAGTAGACCAGGTGTGTCCAACCTTTGGCATCTCTGGTCCACACTGAAGGAAGAGTTGTGTTGGGCCACACATGAAATACATTGCAACCTGTAATCACAAAAAATATCTTACCATGTTTTAAATAAATTTATGATTTTGTATTGGGCTGCATTCGTAGCCATCCTGGGTGGCATGTGGCCCCCCCCGGGGCTGTGAGTAGGAAACCCTCGCAGTAGACAAAATGCTAGCTACGGTTCTAAAAGATCCTCCCGAACTTTCTAAATGGCCACTTGCAGTTTGGATTAGCAATGCTACGTTTGGGATGGTAAACAACTATGTATGGAATTTTCATCTGGTAAGACACTGAGGTACTATACCTTATATCTGGAGTATTATGGCAGATCCACGCAGCACAAATGTTTATTCTTGTTGCTGATCATGAATTGGAAAAGAAGGGGAACAGTTGGAGAACAGCCCATCTCCAGCCACCATCTGCTTGTTATAACATAACTGTATGTTGTCAATTTCTTCTTTTTTTATGACTGTTATTAACACACTATAAAAATACATTTAAATAGCATTAAGTTTGCAACACAAACCAACAAAACAGAGTCACTCAGTCTTTAACTTGTTCTGTAAAAATTGCTTTTATTCTTCTTTTTAAACATTGTTTGGAGTCATGCAGCATCCTGCTGTTCAGTTATAGTAAAAACAGGTGCTCAAGAGAGGTAATTAACAATCTTACAGTTGGTGATAGATTTCGTTTTAATTCAAAGTCTTTTGTTCAATTATTATGTACTCCAGTTGGTATCAGATTAATGTATGCAAGGCTGTCTTAGAGAAGTCACACTTAAGAGAGTTTATGCTTTAGCAGAAAAAATGACAGTGTGGTGATATAATAAAATTTAAAAACAAAAAATTAACAGACACTTATTATGAATTCTATCATGAGAAATGCACATGTTAGTCACCTTTTTATACATTATATTTGATTTTTACCTCCTATTATTTATAGTTCATATTATGTCCATATAATGTAATCAAATTAATGAATATAAAATTTTAATAACATCATGTTCTCTTAAGATATTTGCACTTTTTTCAAAATGAAAATAGCTTTATAAAATGTTTTTAATATAAAAATTGTGAATAAAAGCCATTCATATTCACTGCCACAAGATAATTTTTAGTGTGATGACCCCAACATCTGTGTGTATATACATCAACATTTTCACAAAGAAGGAATTATACTGTGATACGCTTTTCTGAGAAAGAATCTCATGCACCATAGTGGATAAGTTCTTGGGACCGCGGTGAAAACCCCTATTACCAAACCTACTTTACCATAGGCTAACTGATACACACAGGGTCAAGTTCCTATGGCATCTCACTGATGTTACTGCTGTACTTTTTAAAGTATATGTGTGTGTGGGGGGGTGTAATATACAATACATACATATAGGACCAAGAATTTGGAGATTCTTATTTATTTAGAGACAGGAGAAGAGAGGGAGAAAGAGAGGGAGAGTAACATCAGTGTGTGTGGTTGCCTTTCACATGGCTCCCACTGGGGACTTGGCCTGCAACCCAGGCATGTGCCCTGACTGGGAATTGAACCAGAAACTCTTTGGTTCACAGCTCAAGCTCAATCCACTGAGCTGTACCAGCCAGAGATGAAGATTCTTAGATGGAGGGATGTATTTGAGTTCCCATGCTCCTAGCAAGCCACAGAAGATTGTGAGGGCTGATTAATAGACAAGTGCATTAGCCAAAGGCCAGTCAAGAAAACAGAACACACTTTTACATGTTTCAAACAGAGAGAATTTAATATAGGGAATTGATTATACAAGTGTGGAAAGGGCCGAGGAAGTAAGAAAAGGAAGTGAGGTAATCCTGCGGTAAATAATGGCAGGAAACAGCCTCTAGCCCTAGAGAAGGAAGAAAGGAGTGCAGGCACAAAGGCCCAGGGCAACCAGCCCACCTGGAGGTTGCGGGGGAAGGGCACTGGAGCAGCAAGGCAGAAAAGAAAATAGAACAGGGAGAGAAATGAGCCTTCTTCATTCGTTTTGATTATGAACCTGCCAGACCCTCCTCTTAGGACAGGCGGAAAGGCAGCAAGCCAGCTGGCGGGGAGCCTGAGAAACCGAGACATGTAGTTCACAAAACCCCAGCCCCAGCATCATGGAGGACAGGGCTGGAATGGGCGTGGGGCTGAGCACAGCACTGGACCAACTGCACCAGAGAAAACAAACTGGAGGAGATTTGGGAAGAGAACCAGGGTGATGGCTATGAGTAGACTTCTGGATGATTTTATAGGTAGGAATCCAAAGTCCCTAAAGAGACCTTAAAGGACGTTATTGTGCATTTTTAGATGGAAAATATCTGACCACCGGATGTGTGTGTGTGTGCATGAGAGAGAGAGAGAGAGAGAGACTAGTGCTTGGCTCATAATGTGTCCTAGTGGCTATTATTATGATTTGAAAGCATTTTAAATGAATATTTTAATATTTTTCCAAAGTTAAAAAATATGTTCTTTTTCCATCTCCTATTTTTTCTTTCTAAGAAAAGTAATTTAATGTGCTGTATTACTTCTTATCAGCAATCCATTTTCCTTATGCAAAATGCACAGGGCTAAGAGTTAGTTCTGGAAGACATCCACCTAGTGATGCGGAGTTCGAAGTGTTGACTGGTCCTACTATTCACACACACTTGCAGGGCCTGTGGTGCTCCGTGTAGGCCTCCAGACACAAAGGACACAGTTCTGCTTTCACTGAAAGTCTATCTGATGGTGTGGGGCTTAGATGTAAAGTGTGATAAACAACTACGAAGTAGGAGCAAATTGTTAAGTATTACTACTTTTATTTTGTTTGTTTTCTTCCTTTCTTGCTCTTAATCTCCTGTAATCAGCCATTATAATTAAGGCGATATAGTCTTAGCTTTGCCTATTTGGATATACAAGTTAAAAATTATAGCAGATGCGCAGTGCCTTTTCCTTTGGTTTTTATATTGTGTCTTATGTGTTCATTTCATTGTTAAAGATGGAGCAATAGGAAGGGAGAAGAGAGAAGTCTCGGAAAAGCCAACCTAGTCTCACACCTGAAAGAGAAGACCTGTGGGAAGAATATTGTTTGGAACCAAAGGATGGGCCTGGCTGGCTGGGCTCGGTAGCAGCAAGTCCCACAGGGCACTGCAGTCAAAGCCAGAGCCCTGAGCTGGTCCACAGTGGACCAGCAGAGGGAACCGGCAGATTCCATGTCCTTGCCACTTGTCATGCATCCTCTTACAGGAGGAGCTCAAAGCATGGTGGCCTTGAACCGGAAACAGTGTCTTCGAGATCTGAACAAATGAGGTTTCAAAAAAAAAAAAACTCCTATAGTTTTCTCTCTCTGGGATTCATTCATGAATCCACAAGGTTGGTCCAGAGAAATAACTAGTGTACAGCAATGGCTTTTAGCCTAAACAACATTCAGACTCACTTTCTCCCCTTAGGTAAACAGTATCCAAATGGCCTTATGCTAGGTGTGTGCAAGAGAGTCCCCCCTCTCCCAAGAGATTCCCAGGGTTCAGATTCAAACAGATGTCTAACGATCCCCTTCTTTAGCCCTGTAGACATGCCTGGATCATTCCTAAACCAAGAGCAAAGATATAGTTTATGCCCATTTGGAAGCTATAAAATTTGTACCTAACAAATTATTCTTTTACTAGTAAATAGGAAATATAGAGTAAATCTATGCTAGATCATTTTACACCCTTCAGATAAAAAACAATAATGGTGTCTGGTAATGATGTCCTGATGTGCACTTGGAGCCATGTGAACTTTTAACTTCTGTTAAGAATATAGATTAGAGCCCTTGCTGGTGTAGCTCAGTGGATTGGGCATAGGCCTGGGAACCAAAGGGTCTCCAGTTTGATTCCCAGTCAAGGCACATGCCTGGGTTGTAGGCCAGGTCCCCAGTAGGGGGCATGCCAAAGGCTACCACACATTGATGTTTCTCTCCCTCTCTTTCTCCTTCCCTTCCCCTCTCTCTAAAAATAAATAAATAAAATCTTAAATAAAGAATGTAATTTAGAGCAGCCACATTGGGTAACCATTTGCAATATTTAGGGAAGCAAAAAGTGTACATCTATAAAAAGCCAGCACCTTCACTCTTTGGTACCTTCTTAGGGCAACTCTTATGCTAGCTGGCCAGGGCTCCTCTTTTTGATTCTTGTATGTCTCATGTTTTTCTGCTTATCTTCTTTCTGAAAGCAACTGACAGGTAGTTTGTGTCTAGATTTATGGGCACGAGGGTAGAGATTTTGGACTATTGGTTCCCCTTTAGAACCAAAGTGTTCTAAGTGCCTCAAATTTGTTGCATATACTTTGGTAAATCCCACATCAAAGCACAATTGCAATTTGTATTTTCCATTATACTTAAAGATATTAGCTAGATCGAAGAAGTGTTAGACCTGCAATTACAAGAATTGACCATGAATTGCTTTTTTAATCATACCTCCTTCACTAATACATATGCTCAAGTATATACCAGGTGTTTGGTAGAACAATTAACACATAGTACTTGTAGTCAAATAATCTGGTAGAGAGATCATACTGTCAATTTGTTGACTAGGAAATTTAAACCATGGGATCATTTTACACTGCTAACATTTTAGGGAAAAATAATCAAAATAGGTGCTCTTTTCAAGGAATTACTATTTATTCAGCATTGTGCTGGGTGTTTTAATTACATTGTTTCATTTAGTCCTCTCAACAAACCTCAGAGGTAGATATATGGTATCATTTTTACAAATTTGAAAAGGAAACCTCAGAGTCTTAAAATAACTTGCCAAAGTCATGCAAAAGGTAAGTTTTAGAAGAGGGACATGACCCCAAGTGCATCTGACTGCAAAATCCAAGCAAACTCACTACGCATTTTAGTTGTTATTATGTTATGGGATCTCCTTTGTGTATTTTCACTATTGTCCTTCCTCCAAGGTTTTATGTCCTTAACTCCCACGATTCCATTCTCTTCTGGCTCTCCTCTCTGACTGTTTTTTCTGCCTTCATGGGCTACTCCTTTTCTCTTCCTACACATTTTTTGGATACTATCCTTCATTTGATCATTCGTTCACCAGATTTTAATTGTAACCAATTTACCAAGTGCTTGCTCCTGCCCATGTCGCCATGCACAACAGGTGCTCCCCATTCAACCAAGTTGCTCCTCTTCCCATGTGGATGAGCTTCTCTTTCTCTGTCCTCTGATTCAGTAGGTGGCCGCACTCTTCCCCAGCCACTCAACTGCAAAGACAGTCTCACACTTCTTTCTCACCATGCTGGCACATGCCCCAGATCTGATGTCCCAACAAGCTCTCCACATTTTATATCATTTTTGGAGGTCTATTCTAGCTACTTTATTCAAATTATTACTGCCCTAGTTGACATTTTTAAAAATATTTTATTTATTTATTTTCAGAGAGAGGGGAAGGAAAGGAGAAAGAGAGAGAGAGAGAAACATCAGTGTGTGGTTGCCTCTCATGTGTCCTCCACTGGGAACTGGCCTGCAACCCAGGCATGTGCCCTGACTGGGAATCGAACCGCGATCGCATGGTTCGCAGGCCCGTGCTCAATCCGCTGAGCTACACCAGCCAGGGCTGACATTGTTTTTTTTTTAGCTAAGGCCTGAACTACAGCAAATTCATCTTGACTGTTTCTTCAGATCTGTCCTCAGTGCTGCTGAAAGAGTCATATAAATTGAAAGTCTGTCTTTGCCACTTCACTGCTCCAAGTCCCTCAATAGCTTCTCGTTAGTTGTAATATCACTGGACAGGTACTGGCTTAGAGCAAGTCTGCAGGTTCTTGACTTTGTTCAGGAAAGATTTCACAGCGTGAGTGTTGAGGATATATTTACTAAGGCTGGGGACAGTGAAACAATGGGAAGACTTAGGGCGGAAGAAGTGACCAGAGAGAGCTTAAGGTGGGGCTACTTTGGCTCCCTAGAAAAGTTACAGGGAAGGAGTGAGCCAAGGTGGGGCTGCTCTTAGGTCCCTGGAAAGTCAGATGAAAAGGGGACCCAGAGACAGGGTCAGGGGGTAAAGCCTGGGCCCAGCTGCTGCTGCCCACTGCTCCTCTGGCTGCAGGTCTCCTAGGGACCCTTCGAATTTAGGAGGAAATAAAACATTCATGCCGGGGAAGGGGCATGGGTATGTTCTAGAGTGAGCCTGTGCTGCATCTTTGTTTTGAGGGTTTTTTAATCTTTTTTTCTCCTGGGTGAAAATCTTAGGGGAGGGTTTCAGCAGAACATTCACTAGCTTTTCTAGGTGCATTTTTAATAGGCTGATGCATCCGAATGAGCACATATGGGGTTTGGGAAATATTCTTTGGTCCATTATAGCAGGGGTCCCCAGCTCTGGGGCCACAGACACTTATCTTGTCAGTGGTCTGTTAGGAGCTGGGCTGCACAGCAGGAGGTGGACAGCAGGCAAAGCTGCCTCTGTATTTCCAATGGCTCCCCATTGCTCTCTTGAATTGCCGCCTGAGCTCCCCTCCCTCAGATCAGCAGTGGCAATAGATTCTTACAGGAGAATCTATGTGTTTGAATTATCCTGAAACCATCCTCTCCTCTACCACCCCACCTTTGCTCCATCCATGGAAAAATTGTCTTCCACAAAACCAATCCCAAGTGCCAAAAAGGTTGGGGAGCAATGTATTCTACTGTTTTACTTTCATCTTGAATCTATCTGGCTTTTAAAGGGATTTTTGTTACGTGTTCCCTGATGTCATCTGTCCTTGGGTTTGGCTGGCACCAATGGCATTAATTGGGTCTCTGTCCTGTATCCCCCAGACTAGGGAGACTTAAGCTATGTATTCTTTGGTCAGGGAAGAGAGATGTGAACTGTTTACTCTTATGCCCTTGGTTAGGGGAGGTACGCACTTGTGATTTACCAGCAGGCTATAAATCACACAAACTGTCGGCCTGTTTTATTTTCTTGTCTCAGTTTTCCCATTTCATTGCCCAGGAATTTTCCTAGCTTCTTACCATTGTGCTTCAACAGGACGAACTCCTACATAAGAACATCTACAACCAACCGACCCCTGCAACCTCTCCCATCTTGGCCTTCTCGGCTCCCTGCACGAGCATTAGATCAACTCTGCTACTCAGCCCACACAGGGGGCTCCACTCACTCATCTGAACCCCTTAAGGTTCATCTCAGAAGTGTCTTCCCCTAGAAAATGTTCCCAGGCTATACAGTATAGACTCGGGGTTATGTACACAGAAACCTTTTTTTTTTTTTTTTTTAAATGTATACATGTGACCCTCCTGAAGTATTGTGAACTCTTTCAAGGTAGAGAGCATGTCTTGTTCACCTTTGTCAAATACCCCGATCTGCTCAAGTAAGTTTGTTTTCAAGGTTACTGTCACTTCTTGGGGGAAAAACTAACAATGGAAAACAGGCAAAAGGTGGTTGAGTGAACAGAGCTATTCCGTTTCTCTCAGTAATGTGTTAATCTCATGCTTACTTTCCATCGCTACCCAGCATGTTGCTAATCTTCTAATATTGACTGGAACATGCTCAGGGACATGAAACATTTCTAAGAGAAACTTCAGCAAAATAACCGAGCTTCAGAAATAGCCAAATAGTACAAGATGTGTTACCTTTGAAAACCCTATTAGTTACTGTTTTTTTAAAAAAGATATTAGACCTCTATTCTTAATAATATGTCGTTCGCCAGTTTTCTGATACCAATTATGTATAATTTCCTTACACATACTTGTGTAAGCACTCTGCCATGATTTCTTATCTAATTCTCATCATTCTATGAAATAACAACTAAAATATTATTCTAATTTGCCTATGAGCAAACTGAGGTTTAGTGAGATGATGTCAGCTGGCCAGGAGATACCCAACAGCAGGCAGGGCCAAAATTTTGGCAAAAGCCTTTGTCCACAGCCTAAGATTACAACCACGGCACATTTCTGCCAGGAGTGTGCTTTCTATTATGAAACTATACTCACTTGATTAAACAAAAACCTTGAAGAAATAAACTACACTATGTTTTCCTTTTATCCTTTTCTTTAGTTTTATTCTTAGGAGGAATGGTATTGGCTTTACCAGATCATGGATGCTACTTAGAAATTTTATTTCTCAGTCAAGTACGCATAGGCTTAGATCTAGGCCTATGGTGATACAAATGAATGAGAAAGTGTTTTTGGAGACAATGGACATTCTCGTGGCAATGATGATTCATCCCAAGGGAGCACGTGAAGGGAGACCATAAAACACAGAGAACATTTCCATCTGCGCCAAGATTGGCTCAGCAGAACAATAGCACATGAGCAGGCCAGAGCGCCTCCTCTTCTGCAAACCACATAAGTTCTGGTTCGGGTCTCTGTACTTAGAATGTAAAGGAAGCATAAACAAGAAGTTCAGCGACCAGATGGGGACCATTCTAATTAGTTAAGTCTGCTCTGATTTTCGGCCACCAGTTAACAGATGCAACAGATGCCAAGAGAGTAAACAGAATATGTTGGCAGTTTTGGATTTTAAACCAGTATATCACAAATAGATTCAATTTAGAAATATTTCCCCCTTTGGTCAAATGCTAACTTAGTTTTGCCACATGCCAGGAAGATAGAGACATATTATGAAGCATTTCTTTTTAGACACTTCACATTTTTGCCTATAAATGGATGGCAATGAAACATATTCAGGAGCATTATTTGTAATGTTTGTATAAGAGTGATGTTTTTTGTAAACATGGACTAATATGGTGTTTTGTGATTAGAAAATTCTACAAAATTAATTACTGTTTATGGAAACCATACCTTGAAATGAACAGGAACATGAAGAAATTAAGGAATTTGGTGACCGCAATCACAATCTCTAGTCTCTGTACATTGTTGGGGGTTTGTGTCTTATAAGCAATTGGCAATTGTAAACAAACGACAAAACGACGTAACTGATAGAAGAAGGGCAACGTCACCTCAACTTGTGTGGGCCCAAGTACTTCCCTTTGAAATAACGCACCAGCTATAATGTGCTAGATTCCCATTCCCAGGAGCTATCAGTAAGTTTTCTTAAATTACTTTTCTACTCAGAACTACTACGAGAGGTGGAAAGGATGATGGTAAAGTTATATTTCATTTACTATCAGTCAAATATTATATCCTTGATATAATATATCAGTCAAATATTATATCAGCCAAATATTATATCCTTAGTATTTGCTAGGCCTTGTGATTGCTGTAGGTTCACTGAACTCTGCCAGACAGAGTTCCTCATGATGACTCTGGTAGAGGAGGTGCCTGACTGTGACAGTGTATTATGACAAGTATTCTCTTGGAAGTAGGTCATGTTATAAGTGTTCACAGAAAGAACACAGGGAAGAGTAACTAATTTTGTCTGAGCATCATGAAAATATTTTGTAAAGTTAGTGAAATGTAACCAGTTTTTTTTTTTTTTTAGGAAGTTGGAATTACCAAAAAGATTAGAGAGAGAGAGAAGGTTATAGGCAGAGAGACTAGTTTGAAGGTAGAGATGTATTTTTGTTAAAGTATAAATAGGTCTATGGGATGTACAGTGAAGGTGATCTTGATGAGAGAAAGATTGTTTGTGTTCAGAGGAAACAAACGAGTGAGAAGAGGTGATTGAGAAGCTGTTTTCTAGGTTTTTGACTTAGAAAACTAAATAGAGGATGCTGCAGTTAATGGAGGTAGGAGATGAAGAACTGGAATCTAGTTTTATGGAATGAATGAAGACCTCTCCTTTATGAATACTGAATTCATATTATTCATATTGATATAATATCACTAATATTAATATTGTGTTGGTATTGCCAATAATGCAGGAGATGATACTGTAACATTTATGTGGCATTAACTTCGTGCAGGTGTTGTACCAGATGTTTTATGTATACAAACACACTTAGTCTTCATCACAACCTAATGTTCCATCACAATATACATTGTGAGGAATCAAAGTTACTGTAGGTTATACAGATATTAAGTGGTGACATTGGGATTCAAGCCCAGGTAGGTTAAGTTCATATTCTTAAATAGTTCACACAATTTGGACCCAAATTCCATGGGACCCTGGTTGGAACGTCTAAAAAGCAGCTGGTAATATGTTTCTGGATTGAGAATGAAGTCTGAGTTGGAGTCTTAGATTTAGAAGTCCTCTGCCATAAGGTTGCAGTTAAAACTATAAAGGGAAGGGTGTTTTTGTCTTGTTTTGCATTTATCAGGACAGTGGCCCCCAAAATTCAAGGATCTCGGATGATTCAGCAGTCACCTTGGAATGACAGCTAAGTGCTCCTACCTGGGCACTTCTCGTGGAGGGGAAGGGCCCAGAGTAACCAAACCACCCTAAAGAGGGCCCCTGAGTCCACTGCTTCTTCAACAGGTTGAGAATCTCTAGGACGAAGAGAGAAGAGATCAGTATTCGCAATAATCTTGGTCCTCTAGAAAACCCTGGGGCTGCCAGTGCTCTATTGGATTTTCAAAGAAAGTGATAACTAGAGACAGCCATCAGGATAAAAGCTATCTGGAGGGCTAAATCTGGTAATGTAGAATCCTAGAATTGAATATCCTGGAGTATTTCGCTCTCACATATCTGTAACTTGCACCTTGGTCCTGTGGCTTCACCAGGAAGGTAGCCATCTTCTTCTTGGTCTTTCTTTCTTAAACTGGTCTTTTGCTTCAGCTCCAATCTGGCAATCTGTTAACGCTGGTCCATGGTAGAGGTCAAACTTTGATTTTACAATTGATAATTGTACATATTTATCTTCTAGTCCTCATTCCCTTATCTCTGGGAAATGGTCTTGTGTTTTGGGATCTGATCAATAGGAGGAAAAAGCATAAAAGAGAATAAATCAATAAGCTTATTCATTTCTTACATTGTTATTCATTTCTTAGTTTAACTTTGTTCCTTCATTTTATCTCTTGGAGGAATTCAGGCTACTTGGCAGGATTTGGCTCAGAAGGGTTCCTTTCCTCCCTCATTTTTCATGTCCTCACCAAAATTGATAATTTGGTGATATGTCACACTTTTATACACTTTTACACATTTTTATATATAAGACATTTTAGGAATCAATTTTTACAACTTTTGGAATTTTCCAGATAATGCAACTGTAATATATCAAGTTACCATTGTTAACAAAATAGGAACAAAATCCAAGGCAAGAACAGAGAGCAATTTGTTGTGATATCTTGCAAGTGCCCTGTAGATGTGCTCAGTATGCTTGCTTGACTGAGTGAATTACAGTAAGAATTAAGAGTGCTTGAGAAGAGAAGGAGAGAATGCCAAATTTCATCCATTGGTAAATGTGTATAATTTAAATACTGATATGACCCTTCCAAGAGAACAGGATCTCTTTTACCATAAACATACCATTCTCTGAGAGGTATTAATTGCAAAGTTATAATCTTTATTTTATCAGAATAGTCCTTTTGCCTTGACTAATACTGGATGGAGAGGCACGGAGTATAGAAACTTGACGTCAGAAGGAAAAATTCTGACGTCTCTATAGCATGTTCTAACATACTGCACATTGTACACAAAGCCCATATGGCCAAACAAAGTGTGCCTCTCATAGACTCATCTATCGTGGTCACACTTAACAAGAGAAGCATCTGATATTATAAGGGCACGTCTTCCAGATGTTTTGCCTTTTTTTAAAAGTCTTCTCTGAGTTTACAAGGTCAAGTTAACTTTTCTTTCCTCCACAAAAGATAAAATGACCTTGATTTCTTTTTAAATCATGGCATTGGAATATATCAAAAAGACATATTGAAAACTGAAGTGTTACATTCTTGGCTGAATACTTAAAAGACATCTATTGGCTAGTTTAGGTTGGATAAAGGTAAATCTCTAAATTCTTATGCCTTAGTAAAAACTTACACAACAGAGATAATGGAAAATTTATTGTGGGCTATTGGTTTATAATAAAAAGAGCTATTTTATCTTGAATAAAATATTACTGGAGTGTTGAGGGAGATAATTTAGTTTATATAACTTGTGAATAATAACTTTAGTAACATTAACTTCTATGGAACTATTCCTAAATTATTGGCATTTCATGGACAGTATTAAGACAAGCATTGTTGGTGTGAGGTGTGTTTGCTCTTGTGCTAAGCTGACGGTTTAATTCCCTGATCTCCCACTTCTTAGCCATGTGACTTTGAGTGAGTCACTTAACCTCTCATGTGCCTCAGTTTTCTCAGTAGTGAAATGGGGAAAAACAATAGTAGTTATCTCATAATGGCTGTTGTGAGGTTTAAGTGAGTTAATACATTCATACATCTCAGAAATGTGCCTGCCACGATGTAAACAGCCAATAAGTATTGACTGTTTACTATTTCTTTTTGCTATAGGTTATGATGAACTAAAACTCTCTGAAGCTCTTTGGTGAACAATAGTTTCAGAAACTTTTAGCTAAATGTTATTTCATTTTAATTATATGTGTGTTACAATCTCATTGTGAAAAATTAAAAACAAGAAGAAAAAAAGATATGTCTACCTCCATCATCTCCATTCACACTGAGCATGGTTAAAACATTGTCAGCAGTCTGACAGGTGTTTTCCCAAACTGCTTGTTATTCACACACACAATCACACTATACAAACCCTTGAAAATATTGGATAACCAGCCTGATATTATTCTCAAAATTGCTTTAAAAAATAACTCAGCTCTGCATTTGAGTCTATACTTGTGATGATTGAGTCCCTTAGGAAGTGTGTGATATAAAGTCCATCTCATGACTGACAATTAGTTTGTGGCTAAGTGTTTGCTATTTCAAACAACACAAAGAGTCACCTTCTTATATAACCTTCAAAGTCCAGAAACTGAGGGCCAGATTAGCAGTGCTGATTCATCTGGTTTAAGTTCTAAATTGTCTGTAAAATTTTTTTTTACATGGAGTCAACATTTATAAATCAAGAGAATGTAGGTGAATATCCAGATTTTTGCCTTCTCTTAAAAAATCTGAAGATCAACAAACATTGTAAGTATTGCAGTATCTAGCTCTGGCGGAGTAGAGCAGTGACAAATTCATACCTGTGCTGCCTCCCACTGCAGACGCTGGCCTCTGGGTCACACTGCACTTGTCTAGTTTTCCTCGGTTGCGCTTGGTTCTCCTGGGCCCTTCAGCTGTGATCCTGGAGATGGATCTTTGAACACGTAGGTTGGTGTTAGTAAATGATAAAGCCTAAGGAGTGCATTTCTGGGTCAAAGGATAGAATCATGCTAGATTTCTGACTAGTACTGTGAACTTATTTTTCAAGTTGTATTAAATACCCAGCATGCTTTTCCCACCAGGCTCTCACCTAGACCTAAGTGCAATGTAAGTCAAGTAGGAAAAAAAAAGTGGGAACTTTTAAGTCTCTTTGCATTACTGAAACTTAATGCAAGGGGTTATAGTCTAGCACCTGGTGGTTGTATCAACCAAAGTCCTGGTAGGAAACTGAGTGCAACGTGGCTGGGATCTGGAACAAAACTGGTTGAGGTACTATTTTCAAAAATGTGGGTGGAGTTAAGAGAACAAATAAGGATGTGAGGTTCCTGAAGAAGCTGTTAGCACCTTTAATCTGTTGGAGACTTAGGAGAGGATGTGTTTTTTTCTTTTGGGAGACCAGTGGGGTCTAACTTATCACTAAAATTTTGCTGATGAGGTCGGGTGGTGGTGGGGGTCAACATTTCCTAGTTACTTCTTCCATTCTCCACTCACCTGTCGACCAAACTCCTGTTTGTTCCAGAGCCATGCAGACAGGTTGAAGCTGTTTTTAGGAAGTATAGAGAGTGTCGAGAATGGGAGTGTGCAAAGGCAGAAGAACCTAAAACATTTTCTGAATTATCTCTTTTACGATCATTACATTAAAAAATAAGCCACCAAACTCTAAAAATCTGCACTTTATAAACACTTATTGCAGAAGATGAATTTAAAGAACTAAAATACATGTGGGAAAACTCCCACAAAGTAATAAACAAGGTCTATAAAATCTTTATCAATCTGAACAATATTTATGTTTTTTAAAGTCCTTATGGAATTGGTTTAGTCTTTTTGCCTTTACTCACAATAAGATATAACAACTAATGAAAGCTTCCATATGTGGAACACCAAGAAATGCTAGAAATGTTATTTTCAAGGGGGAAAAATCAGGTACCTAAGTAATTATATATTTGGGTAGAGAGATGAGAGTTTCAGATAAAGGTCTTTGGAAGTTTGGGAGAAAGAGAAATCATGTTAGTAACCCCTTAGCAGTGCTTCACTTAGGAAGTGTGCATTGTTTTGAGTCCCCTCTGTCCCCTTTGTAACGCAGCTGACCCATGTCTCTAGCAAGCTAGCCACTCTGCTTCCTAAGACCCTTGCACTTCTCACTCTATCTGTGTTGAATCCCTATTAAGCATTGGTTGTAAACCTGAGACAGCTGGTAAATAAACCTACCTGGTAAAGGCAGTTTTATTAATATGACTATTCAGGGCATTCAGCATTAAGTACACTAATGAATATAAGTTTTAAGTGAAATTCATTTTTATGATGAAATCTAAGTGGAATGCATTTTTTTAAAGAAAGAATTGATAATGAGTTGCTAAGAAAAAATTGCTATTGAATTAGAAAAAACAACTTTGGAAGTTGAACAAGTCATAAAACAAAGATTGATATAAATTTTCAAGGATGTTTTATGTATTTAACATGCTTTGCACATCTTAAACATCTTGTTTTATCTTAAAGAAATAAAAATGGGATCATATATTATGAATTATGGATGTATTTTTTTGTAAAGGGACAGGAGGTAGAAGCAGACTAATGGATCACTAGTCAAAGACAAGAAATTGACCCTAACCAAAAGATTGTAACTGAAGCATCTGTCTAAATTTTAAAATAACGTAATACTCAATGCTTGTGCAGTGTGTAAAATGTATTTATGGCTATCATTTTTAAAAATTAATTTGCTAATTTGAAATCTTGAATAAGTGGGTAGAGAGCTTCCCCTCATTTCAGCTAGAAAGATAAGGTACACTGCCTAAAGAAAGAATATTTTCAGCTGGGCCCTCGCTAGATATCTCATTACTAGTCTTATTTACCTAAGGACACAAACTCTTCCTCAGCAAGTAAATCAATTACATTGATCAGACTTGTATTGAATTTACATTGCCTTCAAGATAAAAGAGAACTTATTGATCACGGCATAAAAACGTATTCATGACCTGGTTCCTTCCTACTTTCTGGATCTCATCTACCACCCACCTCACCTGACTTGATCGATTATAAATCAATGTACTTGTGAATTTTAACCCCTTATTATGTGTCAATTTTGTATTCTTTTGTACCTTCCTTCTACAGGCCTAAAATACGTATTGTGGCATCAGGCATGTGTTGAATACTGATTATTCAGTGAAGATTCTGTTCATCTTAAAAAAAGAGGATCACATTCTTTCATCTGTCATTTCTATACCAAAGTCTCAATTTAAATGAGAACATAGATTTATATAAAGACAACTATTTATTAAAATTGTGTTTGTAATGACTGTTTTAGGATATTTAAAGTGATTGCAGGTTGTCCTAGTATGGAAACTAATTTAATGTAATGCTTCTATTAAAATTATGCTTGCAAAAATATTTAAAGTTACTAAAGTATTTGATGTTTACTATGTTATTTAAAGTACCTGTTCCATGTTCTGTCAAAAATATAGTATAAGCTATAGTATTAGCCCAATGACAAGGAAAATTAGATAGAAAATAATAAGAAAAAGTCTAAAATTTATTGTGTATAACTGTAGGTGGTGGTATTAGATTACAAGTGCTATTTTACTCCATACTTTCCCATTTTTCAAGTTAAAATATGGTACTTTGATAATAAATAAGTAAAGCTAAAATAACTCTCAACACTTTGTTCAAAGACCACCACTTGTCTTACGAATATTTTCTGAACCATTTATCCTCGGCATTTTTACTCTCTCTTCTCTGTATTTTTTCTTTACTACTCACAGAGACACATCTATTGAAGTCATTTCTTAATTTTTGTATCTCCCAATCACACAAAAAATTCTTTGAGGGAAGAGACTGCTTCATAATTTTCTTACAGTATAGATGAACACATATTCTAGTATAATCTAAAAACATACTTGGAACTCGCCAATGTAGTATAGTATGAATGTCATGGACAAACTCAGTATTCTCTGATACCTTGCAAAGGAAAGAGAGTGGCGTTCCTTGTGTGATTTCTTATCATTAGGCCCAAGACGTGCAAGACTTTGTTCTTACCCTGTTTCAAAGCAGTGCTAAATTACCTTTAATGTCATTAGGCCATTAATATTATATATGAAGACAATGTTTTCCATGAATTTTCTTCAAATATTTCACATGCAGCTTTTAGAAAAAGCTTAGGGGAATTGCCACATTGCTTATTTTTTAAAAAATTATTAATAATAGGTATCAGTTTTATTTTTTCACATTAGTTGGTCTTGGTCTTTAATTATTATTTTACCCCCATTTTATACTAAAGAATAATATATTTTTCTTTTTTCTCGGAATATATATTATATTGCACTTGGCCCATTAATATTATCATATTACGATTTAAGGAAAATTTTACAAGACCTACTAGAGACTAAATACTTTATTTTTACTTTTTAGACTAATGACCAAATTGCCTCTCTTTTGGTTAATTTAAATGATAAACATAAATAGAGAACTTTTGCATTAGACTTTCAGAAAAATAACTGTTTGACTTATTTCTTATATAAGTAAGTTATAAATTATTTCTTACATAAATAAAATCTAATTTATATAAGAAAAGGTTGCCCTGGCAGGGAAGACTGGAACCCAAGGCTGTGTAACAAGTAAGTGTTGAAACAAAAGGCGTCAGGTGCTGTGAAAAAGAGGTCCATGGCATCACTTGAGTGGCCCATGGGTGAGAAACAGTATTATGGAGGAGAAGGCCTGGTTGCTGAGCAGTAGGGGCCACAGTGAGCAAAATCACACAGGTATTCATTTCCAACACATATTTGTGGAGCACTATTATTTCGATACTAGTTGAAGTTCAGGGTGTGTGTGTGTTTAGCATCGTAGCCTCCATTTTCCATATGGGTAATGAGTGCTCTGAATTATTGCAAAAGGGATTGTATGTTATATGTAGAGGGCAGTTCAGATGGGCTGAGCAGACTTGTAAAGGCAGCAGTCCCTGAAACCTTGTCTTAATGCCAAATGCTAAAATTCTGGCATTTCCCCAAGCTTTGATGAATGAGATCATTTAATTCTTACCACTGTTTTGTGGGGATGAGGCTATTATTTCCCAATTTTACACATAAACTGAGGCACAGAATAATTAAGAAACTTGCATAATTAGTAACGAGTGGACTATCTATTTGAAAAATATAACACTTTACTGGACATTTAAAAACAAAAAAACTAACAGCAACAACTCTTCAGGTAACCAAAACCCTCACTCCCAAGTTATTTTTGATATATTCTTTAACTTTTGGTGTGTCTCTAAGTTCTGTCTAAAATATTTTCTTTACCTTTGTCTCTTCTGTATTTTTATAATTTTCTTACATAATTTAAGATTCTCACTTGGCTGAAATTACTATCTTTATTGTGAACACTTCCAAATACGTTTATTTAGATCTTTCTTTTTCCCTCCCTCCCTCCCTCCCTCCCTCCCTCCCTCCCTCCCTCCCTCCCTCCCTCCCTCCCTCCCTCCCTTCCTTCCTTCCTTCCTTCCTTCCTTCCTTCCTTCCTTCCTTCCTTCCTTCCTAAACATCTATCTAAACATCAACCCCTGCATCTACTTAACTCGTATATCTAAACTGAGTTTCAGTCTTTCAGAGCCAATAAGTTACTGGTCATAAAACTTTGGATGTCCCACAAGGAACTCAAATGGAATATCTAAAACTGAAATTGGTGATTCCCTTTCTAAAGCTGTTTTTTTTTTCCATTTACTTTCCTTACTAAGTGGTATCCATTTAATAGTACCCCACAATCCAACAGATTAGTAAGTTTGATGGCATTTATTTTCTAACCATCTCTTAAATTTATGTACTATTTCCATCTTCAGTTCAATTTTTTTCTGGTAATCATCATATTTTCAGTGGATCATTCAAAAGTTGTTTACCTGTCATCTGAGCCTCTAGTTTTGCTCCATTTTATACATTCCCTATATTAAAACCACAGTGCATGTTTGAGACACATATTTGATCGCGTGTCTCTTTCTTCCCTTCATTAAAATCCTCAGTGGTTCCATATTGTACATTGAACTCAATTACACTTCTTGAAGTATTTAATTATGCTGTACTAACTGGCTCACTCAGGTTGTCATAAAAATATCATAGACTGGGTGGCTTTAACAACCTAATTTAATTTGCTTACAGTTCTGGTGTCTGGGAAGTCCAAGATCAAGGTGCTTGCAGATTCAGTTCCTGGTGTGAACCCACTTCCTGTTTTGTAGACAGCTGCCTTTTAGCTGTTGTACTCACATGGCCTTTCATTGACGTGTGCACGTGGAGGTGTGGAGAAAAGGAGATCTTTCTGGTTTCCTCTTCTTATAAGGGCTCTAATTCTATCATGAAGATCCCAACCCCATGACGTAACCTGGATTGAATTACCTCACAAAGGCACCACCTCCACGGGGGTGGGGGTTAGGGCTTCAACATGTAACTATGAGGTAGAGGGCACATTCAGTACAAAACAGCCTGTGTATACAGTTTATATTGAACTCAGAGTCAGGTGGGTTTGACTACCTGACTTATCTTAGGTGACTCCTTTAAGGGTCAAGGTCAAGTCACCTGGAATAATTCTGCTTGCTTCTTCACTTCCTTTCCTGGAATCATCAATCTTCTTTCAGACTTCTGTCATTTGCTTGAGAATCTCAAAGTCATGCTTCAAATCTTGGCTTACAGAAGGCTTCTTCTGGGTGCTTTCCATGATTGCCTAAAACTTGATTAGGTACCTCTCCTGGGTAGTATTTAATCACACTTGAAACTTATTCATTAGTTCATTAAGAAATGTTTATTAAACAATCTTTACTTGCCAGTCTTTATTTAAGGCATTGGATATATAGATACAAGCAAAATCAATACAGTCCCCGCCCTTACATTACTTAGCAGGGAATACTTGCGTTGTGCTGTATAGATTCTAGTATTGTGAGTGTAAAACACGAGCAGAAGGAAACGATGGTTTGGATTTATGCGTAACAGAGTTGGAGAAGAAGGGAAAGCTATGTATGGAACCATAAAGTGCAAAGGAAGGGAAAGAAGCTAATTATATCTTTGGATCCAAGGAAGGCTATTCTTAGGAAATTACATTTAAGCTGAGAAGTGAGAAAGTTGAAATTATGTGATTATGGATGAGATGTGAGGAATGAATAAGAGGGAGTCAAGGATCATTACCCAAGTATTAGCTCGGACACTCTTGTCAGTGGAGATGGGCGCCCTGCTGGTGGGGCCCCCCACAGAGATGCTATGACTAGTCTTGGAAAACTGATTTTAAGATACCTGTGAGACATCTTGAGTTGAGATATGGATTCCATGTGTATGTGAGTCTGATTCAGGGGAGGTCAGTTTGGACTAGAGGTGGGATTTACTGAAGCCATGGATATATGGGAAATCACGTAGGGCAGTATGGAAAGAGGGATGGACATAGAGTCTTGGGTATAATGCTGGTAACTCTCAATGTTTGGGGAATATATAGCAGAAGAGGAGCCCTCAGAGAGACCTGGGTCATGCAGCTGAAGAAGTAAGTAGAAAAGTAGGAGAATGTGCTGTGCTGACACTGAGTAAAAAGCGTGTTTTTTGGTGTGTGTGTGTGTGTGTTTAAGGAGGAAGTGGTAACAAGGTCAGATGCCATTTTCAGGTCAAGCAAAATGAAAACTGAGGAGTCTGTTGGCCTTAGAGATATGGATGGAGATCATTGGATAGCTCAGCAAAAACAGTTTCGGTGGAACGAAAGCCTGCTTTGAATGAGTTAATGTGAGAAAGAGAAGCAGAGACACGGTGATGCCAACTGTAGATAACTGCTTCGAGAGAGAGTCGTGGCTTTCACAAAGATGAGAGAGATAGAGCTGAAGTTAGCAAAGTTCGTGGGCCTTAGGGAGATGTTTTTTCTCCTTTTTTACAGTTTGAGATCCTCGATTAAGTTTATGTACTGAAGTGGAACTATAGGTGAGGAATAATTACATATAGGAGAACAAGAGTAGGGAGACCAAGTGGGATTTCTTACACAGGTTTACCCTTCATTAGAAAAGGGACCAGCTCTTCTATTTAAGTAAGAGTGATGTACTAAAAGTAAAGGACAGATGGGGAAGCGGCAAAGGTAAATTTCTGCGTTTGATGAGGGAAAGCCAATGAAGCATGACTTTCACAGAGAACAGGAGGTCTTCAGGACGGAGATCTGCTGCAAGAGAACAGCATCATAGGAAGGCTATAGTTTTGCGAAGAGAGCAAATTGTTTACAGCCATTACTATGAAATGTGGGATTAGGAAACTTACCGTAGTGTCATTTTCAAAGTATCTTTAACTTAGAGTTTATTGAACCTGGTATTGGTTCTTTACACATGGGTCTCTTCAATGAAGAACAGATGCATGGAAAGAATGAAAGGAATTTTTCTGTGTATTTGCCATCCCTTGTCTTATTTCTAGCAAGATGTTCATGAAAACTGCTCTGAGTGTTGGGTGCCTATCTCTGCTCATGCTCCAGGTCCTGTGACTACTTGTTCTCTGTAACACAGCAACTGCTGCAGAGTGGAGGGATGCTGCTGTTACCTGCGAGTGTTTCTCAGGGGAGGCAGAGCCTGCCATGGCAGACGAGCCAGCCCTTTGCCGTAAACATGCATTTTTTAATGAAAGTTCTTGGCTATAAGGATATAAATGAGAGATGAGAAAGCTAAAATTAGCTTAAATTAAGAGAGTCATTAATTTGAAAGAGACCTTGGGAGATCATCTGATACATACTATGACTTCTTTTCAGCCTGGGTGATATCTTATTTGATCTTTGTGTCCTCTATGCCTGATGCATAGCAAAAACCAATGTTTTTTTAAAATCCTCATCTGAGGATATACTTACTGATTTTAGAGAGAGAAGAAGGGAAAGAGAGAGAGAGAGAAATAGAAACATTGATATGAGAGAGAAACATGGATTGTCTCCCATATGCAGCCCAACCAGGCATCAAACCCACAACCTACGTATGTGCCCTGACTGAGGATTAAACCCACAACCTTCTGGTGCTCGGGACAATGCTCCAACCAACTGTGCTACTCAGCGCAAGCCAATCTTTTTGAGTGCTATCATATGCCGCATACTTCTAAAAGGTTTACACAGGTTCACTCATTTCTCTCAGCTCAGTGTGAAGTTGCCACTGTTATTGTCCTTGTTTTAGAGAAAAGAAAACCGAGGCACAGAGAAGTTAAGTGCCTCGACCAGAGTCATGGGGTTAGAGTTAGAACTAGAATTAAACCCCAAGCTGTGTGGCTCTAAGTTCGCTCACATGCTCTCAGTGCTTGCTGAGTTGACTAATGCCCGCCCTCCTGACTTTGCTCACCTGGCATCGTCTATTATTCCACTTTTACAGCCAAGGTCCAAAGTCCTCTTTAAGGTGGACCAAGGTCATACCTTAAGTGGCAGAGCTGCTATTTAAGTGCAGCTGTTTTGACTTCTTGTCTCTCCCTTTCTCCACTTTGCATAACTACCTCTGTGTCTCATTTCAGGTCTGATGATTCCCTTCTGCCCTGCATTCTGTTTGCACCTCCAGCCTGTGTACCGCCTGCACAGTAATGATCTAATACTTACTGTGTGGGCTGCAGAGTTTATTTGATTTGGAGCAACCTAAACAGCCTGTTGGCAAGGACTAAATATAAGATTGTGAATACAGGGACAAGGATGCATATTTCTGGCCAGAGGGGATCTTTCAGGCAAATTATTGGCAACTGTTACTACAACTAAAATGAATTCCCTAATTGTAAATGTTTGTGGTATATAATGAAAATTCATATAAAGGTTGGGAATACAAAAGTAAAGCAATGAAGTCTAGTATTTCTAATGCACTGTATCAGTTTAGAAAAGTGGCATTTATCAGTTTGAAAGACAAATTAAGTTTGCAAGAGTCTTGCCATGACAGTGACCTAATAAGAGCCATTATTTTGCTCATGGTGTGCACCTTGCAAAAATAGGCTACTTTTGTTGTCCCCTTCCTTGTTTCCTTGCAACATCCTGTGCTGTGACTGGGCAATACATTTTGCTACACTGATTTGACTGAGGGAGAAACCACAGCTCGGTGTGGTTTAAATGACTCATTCAGTCTCATAAAAGTGGTCTGTGTGAGAGCCAGGGTTAGGATTTGGATCTTCCATCTTGAATGCCATGCTTTGTGCTAAACCACATGATGTTCCAATATATCATTTGGCCCATTTAAACCACATGGATAATTCATTTTTCAACACCCTGGTTATATGTCATCTTAGCTGTCACTTCCATTAGCTTCTTACACACCTGCATGCAGTCCACGCCAGACTCCTTTTCCGCCTGTTCTGAATCAGGAGTGGTGCTCACTAAGCAACAGAAAGACAATTAAAATAACAACCACCACCCTTGCTGGTACTGCCCTATTGTATTTACTTCTGGTTTCTGTTCTTCTGGAATTTGGTATCACTCCAGTTATATAAGGTCTATTTAGCGGAGTGCTCACTGTTCTGTTTTGTTGCTTGAAACCTTCAGAGCCCTTCATTCTCTATAGAAAAATAATGCTTATGCATTTGTGTTTCCCAGAGCTTTGGCAATATCATGAAACTTTTTACACCCATCTTGATGATGGAACCCAAAGGGAGCCTGGGGTGAGACCCAGGGTACAACCTCCTCATGACAGATCATCTCATTTCAATTTAGGTTCCTCACTTACACATTCTTAGAGGAAAAATAAGGAACTGTGTTCACTTAGCGCCATATGGTTCCAGTTTAGTGTCTGCCAATGAGAAGTGTTCATGTGAGATTTAGAAGACAGACGAGAAGGAAAAATTGAATGGAGGACAGGTTGACCCTGGTGGGTTCATATGTTGTGCATTCAACAAACATTTATTAAGATCCTATATGTCACAGGCATTGCTCTGCGCTCTGGGGATGTAGCTCCCATTTCGAGTTCAGATTCCATGGTTGGGTGTGGAGGCCAATAAAAAACCCAAGAAACAAGTAAAATATAAATATGAATTGGAGATATTTTAGACCATTATCAATATTGTGAGAATAGAACAAAAATCTAATAGGACATTCTAAAGAGGAGAGTAAGAATAGAAAAATTTTAAGAATGATTAAATTTCTAATTACATTTAACATACAAAATTATATTAGTTTCAGGTGTATAACATAGTGATTAGATATTTATATAACTTATAAAGTGATTATTCTGGTAAGTCCAGCAGTACCCATCTGATACCTTGTATAGTTATTACAATATGTACTATATTCTCCATGCTGTACTTTGTAGCCCCATGACCATTTTTATGAGATTTTACTTATTTATTTCCAGAGAGAGGGGAAGGAAGGAGAAAGAGAGGGAGGAAAACATCAGTGTGTGGTTGGCTCTCAGGTTCCGCCTATAGGGGGCCTGGCCTGCAACTCAGGCATGTGCCCTGACTGGGAATTGAACCAGTGACCTTTCAATTTGCAGGCCTGCACTCAATCCATGGAGCCACACCCGCCAGGCGATGACTGTTTTTATAACTGGCAATTTGTATATCTTAATTCCATTCCCTTTTCCACTCATGCCCCCTCAACCCTCCTCCTTTCTGATAATCATCAATTTGTTCTTGGTATCTAAGAGCATGTTTCTGTTTTGTTTGTTTATTTTTATTTAAATATTCTACATGTAAGTGAAATTATATGCTATTTGTCCTTCTCTGTCTGATTTATCTCATTGGGCATCATACTCTCTGGGCCCACCCATAATGTTGCCCATGGCAACATTTCACTCTTCCGTATGGCTGAGTGATATTCTATTGCATACATGCACCACATCTAGAAAAGATTTTGCATAGGCATATTCTCAAGTTCTAAAGGATGTTCAAAATTGATTTCTTGAAAAAAATTTTAACTTTCAAAATCTTTCCGGAATTTATTCTTAATTGTTCAAGTTTCATTTTGGCTGGGAGTGTGCGCGCCCATGCAGTTACCAGGGGTTTAAATACCCTTTCTGGGTACACAAAGTGCGGTTGCTCAACACCAGCTCTTGTGATTGAAGTGACATCCTGATTTGGGGTTTGAAATGCTGTTTGTCTGGCTCCTGAGAGTCTGTCACACCCTCTATATTCTGATGAAAACTCCTGAATCAAAGACTCCCTGGAATTTCAAGGGCACTACTAGAATCTCTCAGTGGGAACTAGGACTGTGTTCCATAGGTTGCTTTAAGTTTTATGTGCACTTATTATTAGCACACTGTCCCCATGTTAGCTTGGTCCTATATTTTATAGGATTCGATAGGAAGGTGGCACAATAAGCTTATACCTGGATATATCTGTAGAGTGCTCTGGATTGATTCAGATAGAAAATATTTAACCCAAGTTTTCTCTTTAGGAATGGATGAGCAAGCATGAGGCCTTACTTTTACAAATAGAAATGAGTGTCTCTCCTTCAGAGATGGACTTCGATTTACAATAAAATGCACAGGGTATATCTAAGGGTGTCAGACTGCAATACTCTCCTTCGGAGTGGACTGTTGTACCCTCATCCTTCAAATGAAGGGGAGCTGCATAATGCCCTGTGTTTATTGGATTTGCAATTTAGTTCTTTTGAAAGGATGTTTTAAAAACATTCTTTTTCCTGGGGATGGAGATATAAGGATTAAGGAGGGTTTGGCCTTAGCAGGCTACTTTTTCTGTTAATTTTGCTTGCCTTCAGAATTTTTTCATTTTTAAAAAATGAACAACAATCTCTACTTAATTCCCCTTTTACTATTCTTTAATTTTTTAATCTTGATTTTTTTATTTAAAAAATTCTTGTTTTCTATGTCATTTGTTCTTTTAGGCCTATAATAAAAATTATTTTTCTTCATCGTTCTTTCCTCACCTTTACTACTCACTGCCACCCCTCCCGTCTTTCACATCACATCAGGCTGATGTACTTGAGTGTGCTGGGAAAACATTCGTTTTCTTTCCAGTTCACCTTTGAGAAATAGAAGCAAAGAGGGCTGGGTTCTAGTGCAGGCCCTGTACTTGGTCGTTCTGGTACCTGGGGCTGACACTTACCTTGGAGATGAGGGTCGGGGTCTCTCTGCCTTATGGGTGGAAGGAGGCGAGGGGTTCTATGGAAGCAGTAGTGGTTGAACATTGTGGAGTCAGGACCCCTTCCCACCCCAAAAGTACTGAGGGGCTTGTGGAGGTGTATGTTTCGGTGCTAATCTGGTGTTCAGATTAGCATGTGAAGGAAGTATTTACATCACAAAAATCAGCAAATGCTGTGAATCATGGCTTTGTACTCAGTGAGCTGTTCTATCAGCATGTTTACCAGAGAAGAAACTCAAACTGAGAAGTTAAGGTGTATCAATTTGATAAATAATGTAATATGAAATAGGCCCAACTTATGTTCATATAAATGAATTATTTTTATAAAAAGTATTTACACTTTTAGGAAGAAACAGAGATGGCTGTTCCAAATATCTTTAATGTCTGGTTTAATAGAAAACAGCTAGATTATTATGTGGGGTTCTACATTCATTGTTTTGTGATATCACATGTCATGTAGCCTTTGGAAGATGCACCGTCCCTTTGTAAGAGGCACATCATTTCTTATTGTTATTATATAAATAGTTTTAACTTCATAACTGCTGAAGAGGTCTCAGACTATCCCAGGATCTTTGAATTATACTTCGAAAACCACTGTTAGAATCCCTAGAATCCTTTCCATCTCAGAAAAGTAAAATCAGTAGCTCTAAATTCTTCTTTTTATTTTGGGTGGTCTGACTTAGATTGGGAGGAAGTCCCTTGGCAGCTGGTCAGTAGGTTTTAAATAGTAGAGGCCTACTTGCCCATTAAAAATGAATGGAGTCTCTCTACCACTGCTCACCATTGTGCCTGAACACCAATGGTCTTTACACTCCTTTGTGACTCTTCTTCCTTTCCTAGCATTTCCCAATCTACCAGGATTTCCTACCAGGCAGTGCAAGTGGGAGTTGAGCACCCCTAAAACATGGAGAATGTACATGTACTGCAGTGGAGTTTGGAGCTGATGGGAAATGAAAAACCAGTTAGAGAAACCTCATAATGGTGATGGTGCAGCTTGAGAGGCACATCGAGATGAACAGCCCCAGCCTGAGAGCAGAAAGGCTTTCTCAGTGCATGCAAGTGTGAGAGATGGCTGTTCTTTTTAGGCACATGAGGGGTGCAGACATCCTGGTTGCCTTTGAGCAGAAAGAACTTTGAACTATGGCATAGAGCAATGTTGACAAACTTTTTTTGTAAAGGGCCAGATAGTAAATATTTTTGAAATTTCTCAGTGGGCTGCACAGTTTCTGTTATAATTACACAACTGTGTTGTAGCACAAAAGTAGCTACAGACAATGTGTCATTGAATGTGAATGGCTGTGTTTTACTGAGTCGTTATTTGGGGACCTCCACCTGGGTGAGAAAATGAATTGGCTTTGTCTACTGGTAAAACTCCATCTCTCACACTGACATGTCTAGTTTGATAGAATCCCCCCAAAATTCTGTGCTAGTTACACCTTTACATTGAACCATTAATGCTGGATTTTCAAAGATACTGAACCAGCCAAGATAAATCTAATGAGGTAGTTGATTAAAATAATAACAGCTAAACCAGTTGCTACATAGCAGATACTATTCTAAGCACTTGACATGATTTAATCCTCACAGCACTCCTATAATTAAGCACAATTATTATTATTCTCATTTTACTTCCCAGGAAATGGATTTATGGAATGATTAAGCCATTTGCTCAAGTTCGTTCTGCTAGTAAATGATAAAGCAAGGGTGTCAGGTCCAGGCAGTGT